>NC_091062.1:52078412-57078412 GCF_000393655.2 Nicotiana sylvestris
CTACTTGTCACAAGCATATGTATTTTACAAATTATCACAAACCCGAGTTATTAATTTGTCTAAATTAAGATCTGTTCTTCAATATAACAAAACATCTTTTTTCCTTAAGACTAAAATAAAGGACTATTTTAGAAAACTCGGAATATTTCATTCTGAATTAAAATATAAGAAACTTCAGGGTTATAGAATCAATGGAAAAACTGGTTAAGACGATATTATCAATACGATTTATCTCAGATTAGATGATCTAGATTAATGCCACAAAATGACGAAATAGGATTAATCAAAGTTGTATGGCTCAAAATCGTAATCATATGAAAAAGACCAATTAATTCATTACAAAAAAGAAAATGATTCTCAACTCTATTCATTAGCAAACCAAAAAGATAATTTTAAAAAATGTTATAGATATGATCTTTTAGAATATAAATCGATTAATTATAAAAATTAAAATGACTCTTTTATTTCTAGATTACCCTTTCAAGTAAATAAGAACCTCGAAATTTCTTCTAATTCCAACACGTCCAAACAAAACTTTTTTTATGCTCGGCAATCTTCATATCAATAATTATCTAAGAAAAGGCAATATTATATATATAGAAAGAAATCTCGATAGAAAATATTTTGATTGGAAAATTATCCATTTTTCTCTTAGACAAAAAGAAGATATTGAGGTCTGGGTTAAGATCGATACCAACAGTAATTGTTCCAGAGCAACTAGAAAGAGATTCTTTAACCAGAAAGAATTCGGTTTAGATGTAGGATACCTATCCAGAAGTTTTCGCAACTCAATCATAGATGATGGAATCATCAAAGATTTGACCTTTTCGAACTCTGTTTGTAACTCACTAGAGGCCCGGGAAACAAAGAGAAGATGTGTACAAACGAGATATCCAACAACAAGAAGAAGGAAAAGGATTGAATAGAGGAACTCCCGAGCATTTGGCGATCTCAGATGTGTCGATATTAATGGTGACTCATTATTTCGATGAATCATTTCTTCGGACATAAGAAGATTATGTAAACACTTACTCGAGATCTCACTTATCATATTCCACTGTGGAAGACACAATTTTTTCTGAAGAATTCGCCATGATATACCTGATCCATGCATAATATCATGAAAAATGGATACAAATTTTTGACTGCTACTTAGTATTGGCAATAGGTCTTAAAAAGGATCTAAAATTATCAAATTTAGATATTTGTACCCTGTCGAAGTAAGGAAGCATGGCATCTATGCCACTTTAGATGAAAAATTGATATTTCTATTCGAATACAAGGCCTTACGTCTTATGGCTTGAGGAGATTAATATAGTTGAGATTTTCTTAGAGAGAAAGATAAGATATCCCGACATATCGGCGTTTTAATACCACCAGGCGATGATCAGTAGCTGGTTCGAGAGGATGATCAATCACACTGGGACTGAGACACGACCTCACCCTCCGTGGACGAACCTTGCGGAGGAACCCTTAGGTTTTCCGAGCATTGGGTTCTCACCAATGTTTGCGTTACTCAAGCCGACATTCTTGCTTCCGCTTCGTCCATCACCGCTCACACGGAGGCTTCTTTCTAAGGCGAAATGCTCCCCTACCGATGTATTTTTACATTCCACAGCTTCGGCAGATCGAACGAGAAGTTCGAAGATAGAGATCAGGTTCGACACAAAATCATAAAGGTTTGAGGACCCGTTGGTGAAAGGAAATGGATAGGAGTACTCCGGGATGTAAACCAGGGCAACAAAAGTGGAGCATATAGTTTAGTGCCAACTCCGCTAGGTATAGGTAGGGAGTCTTCTACAAGTTGCATTACTGGTCGATGACCTAATTTTGGAAGCAGTCGAGGGAGACTACTAGTCTAATAAGAGCATCCGTCGACAAAAGGATCACCCTAAGATAATCATCTCATGGCTATTGAGAACGAATCAAATTAGATGGTTCTATTTCTCAATCCCACTTCTCTATTGAGTTCATCCCGTAGAGGGGAGCTATAGTTCAATAATATGGGTATTTATCCTTAAAAGAGGAAGGGCGTGCTAAAGCCATAGGGGTAAGCTCCCACAAGGATTGATAATAAGTATAAACCAGGCCTTCTGTGGAGATAAAAGGAAGATTCTTTATAGAAGATTCCCACCTAGCTACTCTAGGTTGGGGGTAGGCACTGGGGGAGAAGTTATAGACACCTTTCCATACTTTGTATCTGGAGTACTTCATTTAATTTCTTATGCAGTATTGGGCTTTGGCGGCATTTATCATGCACTTCTGGGACCTGAGACACTTGAAGAATCTTTTCCCTTCTTTGGTTATGTCTGGAAAGATCGAAATAAAATGACCACAATTTTAGGTATTCACTTAATCTTGTTAGGGTTCCTTCTTCCATAACTTGGGGGAGAAGTTATAGACACCTTTCTATACTTTGTATCTGAAGTACTTTATTTAATTTTTTCTGCAGTATTGGGCTTCGACGACATTTATCATGCACTTTTGGGACCTGAGACACTTGAAGAATCTTTTTCCTTCTCTGGTTATGTCTGGAAAGATCGAATAAAATGACCACAATTTTAGGTATCACTTAATCTTGTTAAGTCTAGGTGTTTTTATTCTAGTATTCAAGGCTCTTTCAGTTGATTTTATTCAACGATTGACCAAAATATTAGTAATTAATAAATAAATTGATCATTTTTATTAATAAATTGCACGAACTTAGATCATTCAAATAATGATATTTCTATACATATGAAATTATTTGGCCTAATCAATTTGTCCATTTAGATTTATGTAGGTGGAATAATAAGAAAAGGTAAGGTTCAAAAGAATTTACAAAAAGGGTTTTTTTTCCTGAATGGGTTTGTTTCATCTTTTTAGGTTTATTCTCTACTCCGGGTAAAGATCCGCCCGATTTGGATTTGTACATATAGGACAAATGCTCTCATTACCATTTCTTTTTGTATTTTTTTCCAATTCATTTTATACAAGTATTTCTTAGAGCCATTATCTGTAACATCTATCCATCCCGCAATTCCAATTAACTGATTCATTGAGTAACTCTTGAGTAAACTATTAAACTAATAAGAGCTGTATCGTCTAACTTCATTCAAAAATGAAACTTGAATTTTTATAGATCTGATTTTCAAATTTGATCATTTCTTAGATTATGTTGAATTGTATCGACTCTTTCGGATTTAGGAAATAACCCTTAGAGATTTTTTTCCTTTGGGAAGATACAAGAGCGAAATAATCAACCTATTGATATTGCGTTCAAAATGATCGGTCCATAAGCGGTCAAATTAGCATATTATCAAATCACTCCCCTATTGCCATAGCTGTAGATATAAGGATTTTGAGAATACGTCTTAATGACCAATGGTTAACAAAGAATATCTTTTACATACCCGCCAAGTTTATCAACTTTTTGGAAAATGATAAAAAGAAGGATACACCTGCTTTGGGATACCTTTTCGAACCGCAGCATAGGGAATGTCCTCTCTCTGTCTAGGCTCTATTGGTCTGAGGATGCCCTTTCTTTACTAGACGAGGAGGAAAGACGCCTATGCCTGTTTGAACAGCCTCGGTTAATCCTGTCTTTCTTTCATCTTTTGTCTAGAACAACAGAATCAAGAGGAGCAGAGAGAACAAAATCTGCTTTGGGGTGTTTCTGCGGGTCTTAGTGTAGCTGGTTTGTCTGGAAATATACATACCCATATTTTTCCACCATGACTTGCATTTCGTGTCATTGCATTTTGTAAATACGTAATTATCTTGAATATATTAACCATTTCTTTATTTTTCGATCGCCTGGAAGGGACAAAAGAAAGATCTTATTGTTTCTGCAACAATTTATGATCCCTAGTGGACCTCTTAGTAGGATTCGAACCCAGATGAAGTTCTGACCATCTATCAAAGAAAAAAGAACGAACGGATCTTGTAGGATTCCCAAGAAATTCGATTAAGGTCTGAATAATCAGGAATCCTATCTTCTTTTTTACCAGAAAAATCCGAACTAAATAATTTCTACCTCGCGTGATCGTTGGTTATTGAGAGGTTAGAAGTATATCTTCGCTTGCCAGAAAGAGAATGCGCATTCATTTGATCCTGATCCTCGTGGATCGAAAGGTAGACTAGACTGGACATGCACACCCAAGTTGTTTATTTCCACAACGAAACACCCTAGCGGGCCTCCCACAGGGGGCTCGCTATGCCAAAAGCGAGAGAAACCCCATCCTTCTCTTTCCTTTTTTCGCCCCCATGTTGCCACATAGTAGGAACATGGAGACGTAAAAAAGGGGGTCCTATCAACTTATTCCAACGGAATGGTGGAATGCTGGAATGCTAACATGCGTCTATTATATTGAATTTACCCAATAATCTCCATTTTGGGAACGTCGCAAAATGCAATCATCTCCAAGAATAAAAAGTGTGTTATGCTTAATATCTTTAGTTTGATCGGTATCTGTCTTAATTCGAACCTTTTTTTCGAGTAGTTTTTTCTTCGGCAAATTGCCCGAGGCCTATGCTTTTTTGAATCCAATCGTAGATTTATGTCAGTCATGCCTCTGTTCTTTTTTCTCTTAGCCTTTGTTTGGCAGCAGCTTGCCAAAGGGAGAGATAATTGTCAATACACTGATAAGGGATGTATGGATTCTCGAGAAGAGAGGAGTCGTGGTGGTCCCTCCCCCGAACCGCCCGATCCCACGAGTGAATCGAAAGTTGGATCTACATTGGATCTCACCCGAATCGCCCCATCTATCCTCCTGAGGAGGAATTTGGTTTCAAATCCCGGTTCGAATAGGAGGAGTACGCCATGCTAACACCAAAGAAAAGTTCGACCCAATGCTTTATTCCTGTCCTAGTTGATCCTGATTCGACATAAGCGGACTCGAACTGCTGACATCCGCCACAGGGTAAACCACCGCCTCTCAGGTCCCCTGACTGATTCTACCATAGAGGCCAACCATAGATAATAACTCCCCCCGAACACAGCTTACAACTTTCATCGTACTGTGCTCACCTTTAAATTTTAAATGTAAAATAATGTGATTTTCTAGGAAGTATCATTGCTTGGTCAAATTCGGTAAATGGCAGTAAGTAGTGGATAAAAGATAGTAATACTATTCCAATGGTATTTATATGTATGGTAATCTAACATTACGCACCACACCTGGCTCCTCTTGCTCAATATATAACAACACAATAAGCTCACAGGTATTCATATTTGTTTTGTTACTTATAAAATGTGATACACCACATATGAAGTTTTTTTGCTCAATTTTTTGAGATTTCTGTCTCCAGGTTGGAATATTAGAAATAAAAGAAGAAACAAATTTCACAGGCACAAAATAGATTGAACAAGATAAATTCTAAAAAAATATAATAAGTGGATTCTTAAGAAGAAAAACGAAGCTCAACGATAGCCGAACATAAGATAGCTGAACGCAGAAATAGAGGTAGAGGTAATGTAAAGGTTTAAGAAAGAAAGAGTGAAAAGAAATATATGAATTAGGGCTTGGTTTAGAAAGTTACTTTTGGAATATTAAAAAATCATAAGGGATAGAAAAATAATATACTCGGTCAAATATAGATAAGTTAAAAGCTATAAACAATAAGTTGGAGTTACCCAACTTTTAACGTTTAACTTGTTTTAAGCATTTTTTGAACTTTTTAAAACTCTTTTGCAATATTGTCCAACACTGAAAAAACCTTAAAAAGTGCTTAAAAATTGGTTCGACCAGCTCAAAAATCAATCCAAAGCTCAAGTCATGAACAAAAATATGACTCTACGAGTCAACTCACAGCTCCACTTGCCTATTTGGCTTCATATCGCAATCATCACTAATCACCTAATAATTTTAAACTTGTCAAGTTTATTTGGTCGTATATTAATCAAGAAAAATGAATTTTATTCTTCGGGGTGAGATGGATGAAAGGGAGGTTAGCGTCTAGAGTCCTGTGTGACAAGAAGGTGCCACTGAAACTTAAAGGTAAATTCTATAGAATGGTGATTAGACCAACCATGCTGTATGGGACCGAGTGTTGGCCAGTCAAGAATTCTCATGTCCAGAAGATAAAAGTAGCCGAAATGAGGATGTTGAGATGGATGTGGGGGCACACTAGGCTGAATAAGATTAGAAATGAAAAGATTCGGGAGAAGGTGGGCGTGGTTCCCATGGACGGCAAGATGCGGGAAGCGAGGTTTAGATGGTTCGAGCACGTGCGGAGGAAGAGTCTAGATATCCCGGTTAGGAGGTGTGAACGATTGACTTTGACTGGTACAAGGAGAGGTAGAGGGCGGCCTAAGAAATATTGGGGCGAGGTGATAAGGCAAGACATGACGCAACTTCAGATTTCCGAGGACATGGCCCTGGATAGGGAGGTGTGGAGGTCGAGCATTAGGGTTGTATGTTAGGGTTTAGTTGAGCGTTTTTCTTCGTTGTTCTGGCTAGTCTGATAGTGTTTTATATAGGACTGATAGCGATTATTGTTCCATTGCCCTTTCTATATTTTATTTATTATTTTTTACCTTTATTTATATTATATTTATAATTTTTATTATTGCCATAATTATTGTCCTTCCCACTTATTTGTTGTCACTTACGGTGGTGATCTTATTTGTATGGTTTCTGTTGTTGTTACAGATCTTTTGTTTTTGAGCCGAGGGTCTCCCGAAAATAGCCTCTCTACCCTTATGTATAGGGGTAAGGTATGCGTACACTCTAACCTCCCATACCACACTAGTGAGATTATTACTAGGTGGTTGTTGTTGTTGAACTTTATTCTTAGTAGTTGAAAATTTATTGTTAATATAAATTGAATGTAATAATGAGTAAATCATTTTATCAATTATTTTTTTAATCTTTACATATGTTTATTGTTATAATACTAGAATAAATAAATTAATTTAAAGTCCTTGGCATCATCTATCATCACTTCTAAGAGCTGCAGCTGTTAGATCCTGCAATACGATCCCATCTACCTTTACTCAAACAAATTACTTATCAAACAAAAGTTGAGAAAAATTCCCAAAAAACGGAGCCCCTTTCACTTGGTAATATGTTGTGATATTCATTCCTATGGCTTCAGCCGTTTTATCCAAGAGTCTCTTTGCCAACCGCTTTCTCAAATCCTCCTCCACTTCCTTCCTCTGCCCAAACCCCCGATTTTCGCTCTCTGCCTTCACCGTGAGTTCTCCTATATTCATTCACTACTTGCTATTTGGTTTCCTTTATGTTTTTTGCTTCTAGTTGTATATGCAAATCTGGTTCATTTTGATGATGATGCATTTTCTTCAGTTGGTCATTGTTATCATCGTAGTAGCTATTTACTAAACCGGGTTTTTGTGAGATTATCTATTTAATAATCCCTTCTTGCAAATAAGATGTCAGTTAATTTTTTTTGTTATTGGTTCAGCAGAATCTAGTAGCTTTGGCTCACTCTTGTATAGACGTTAAGAAATCTACTAAATATATATAAATAATAAATTTGAACCCAATAACTTAAATGGTCAGGGTTTTAGTGGAATCCCGAAGTCATAAAATTCAAATCTTGAATCTGCCTAGTTGCAAATCTTCATCTTTATTACTGGAATGATTAAGAGTAATAGCTTGTTTAATCAAGCTTCCAAAATTTGCTTATTTTGAAAAGTATTTTTTTGTTAGAAGTTTTTTTCTGACATAGTACTTTTGGAGAATAGCAGTTTGTGTTTGGCTAATCAATTTGAAAAGTATTTTTGCTAATATTAGAGCATCCATTTGTGTTTGGCCAAGGTTCTAATAGTGCTTTTAGGGAAAAGCAACTTTTCCAATTTTTGAAAAGCAGCTTCTGGCTCTGCCACTACACAAAAGTATTTATTTTTTATTAAAAACTTGGCCAAATACCTCAACTCTCTAAAATAAGCATTTTTTCTTCTTCAAAAATAACCATTTTCGACTTCCTAGAAGCTTGGCCAAACAGGCTACAAGAGTTATTGGATAATTTTAGTTCTTGGGAAAAGTGTGATTTCTTTCATGTCATGTGGAAATTTGTTAGCAGCACAACAACTTTCTGGCTCTTATATATTCTTGTATTTATTTGCCATAAAAAGTTGACAACAGTGTTTATCATTTGCTTAATCCTTGCAGAGGAAACCATTTCATTTGCAAGCAGCTCCAATCTACTACTCTAACAAGGTTATTGATTCTTTTACTCGTATGGCTTCCTCAACTGTTGGGGCACAACCATCATTCTCAACACTAGCAATGTCAACCAATGAATCGGTTGTTTCAGTTGACTGGCTCCATGCAAACCTCAGAGATCCTGACTTAAAGGTGTGTGATTGATGTTTTTAATCTTACTGCAGTGCTAACCAGTCAAACGCTTGGTAAACAATAAAAATGGTGATAGTCTGTGGTGGAGCCATGAATTTATACAAGGGGATTCAAAAATGTCACATTTGGGATCTGAACTTATGACCTAAAGCAATTTGTGAACTCTTTTTGCCACTTATAGAACTTTCCCCTGTGTCAAGGGGATTCAACAACTTATCAATAGCTAACAAAACTAGTTTTACCTATTTGCACAGTATAGTGTTTCGACGAAGGGGCTTGATAAAAAAATGTTTGGACGAAGGAGATTCAATTGAACCCCCTTCCTTCAAGTATGGCTGTTATTACAACGGTCTAACTACATTTTCTGTTCTAAAGAGTAAACCTAAAGTTATGATATTTTTGCACTCAGCCCATGCCTTTCAAATGTACAATGATTTCCTTTTTCTTTTCAAATCTATTTAGCAATGCTTTTGCATGTGTTTTCTTCCCTTTTCAATTAGTTGGGTGAGGAGTGTGGTGCAGGTTGTATTATGTAAGGCATCTGTCATACAGAACTGAAATGTTGTTTCTTTTTCCTTTTTCCTAAAGGTGTTAGATGCATCTTGGTACTTGCCAGACGAGCAGAGAAATCCACTTCAGGAGTATCAGGTGGTGGCTCCTAAGAAATTTTTCTTTGGTGACACTGCTTTATCTTGATTCTTTGATTGCTTTGTAGTAAATATCTTCGTAGACAAGCAATTTTCATTTTCTCATTAGTTTCTTTTATGGTAATTTGTTCAACAGTCCCCTTGTTTCTGTTTTTTCTTTCTAACTTTGCTTTGAACAGGTCGCGCACATTCCTGGAGCACTGTTCTTTGATGTGGATGGAATATCTGATCGAACTACAAATGTGAGACATCTTCCCTGCTAAATTTTTTTCTCCTCTTCAAAGAATGATTTTGCTCTATGTAAAGGCAAGTTACTAACCTTCTCTGGCTTCAGTATTGTACCATCTTTGTTTCATTTTAGTCCCATCTGTTTCTACACTTGTAGTAGATGCTTTAGCTAGTCATCCAACATGCTTTTGAGATGGATGTCATCACCTTTTATGGTATAAAAAACTTCATTAATTGGTTGATTTATCAGTTGCCGCATATGTTGCCATCCGAAGAAGCATTTGCAGCTGCTGTATCTGCTCTTGGTATCAAAAACAAAGATGGTGTCGTCGTATACGATGGCAAGGGCATTTTCAGTGCGGCTCGTGTTTGGTGGTGAGTTATTCATTTGATGATAAAAGACAGATAAGCCCATGTCATCCAAAAGTGACTAATCAATAGCAAAATCGGTAATCAGGACGTTTCGAGCTTTTGGACATGACAAAGTTTGGGTTTTGGATGGTGGCTTGCCAAGATGGCGTGCTTCAGAATATGATGTCGAATCAAGTGCATCTGGCGACGCGATTCTGAAAGCTAGCGCTGCCAGTGAGGCAATAGAGAAAGTATATCGAGGACAGATGGTAAGATAAATATTGTTTCCCATGAGCTTATTGAATATCAGTTAAAAAAAAAGATTTCCGCAAAAAAGTTAATTTTTCTTTAACCATTCTAAAGCATAGCACCTTTTGATGCAATACTGTAATAGGACAATATTCTCTGAGATAGGCTGTATTCTTGGACTTTTGCTGCATCATACCAAATTTTGTTTAAGAATTGTCTTTCTTGGTGCTTCCTGAATATCCGGAGGGCTCAATGGACATGAGGGTGTCTACTTCTGGGTTTCATGTTTAACCTTCGTTATGTAAGGGATGTCAACTTTTGCTTAAAAGTCAAGTCAGACTGTCTTTTTAGATTCTTTTCTCCTTTGCTTTGTGTACAAGAGGTGGACTTAAAAACTCCTACTCTATGCTTAAGAAGTCAATTAAATCCATCATGTTTCCTATCTCCTTAATTCTATTCACTTTGTTTGAAAAATACAAATAGTGAAGATGACGATACTTTACAAATGTTATACATTCGTTTTCTCTTTAGCACCTATGATTCCCTTCTAACCATATAGTCCAGATTATACACAAAGGTATGTAGCACCAAATATGTTTCTTATTCTTTCCAGTCTTTTGTTCTTGTCAACTGTTGAGTGATTGCTTGAAATCTCTTGGCATGTCCCATATAAACCCAACTATAGTTAGAATCTTTTTCCATATCTGCCAGAATTATCTGCAATGAAAAAAGAGATGATTGACTTATTCTAAGGAATTCACACTAAAAGCATCTATTGCACAATGGATATTCTCTCTTCTGTAATTGTTTTTTCACTCTCTTCTGTAAATTGTTTCGAGTCAAGCGAGCAGCATGACTTATATCCACCCAAAGCATCTACTTTTGTGGGGTCTTTAACCTGTCGACAAGAGGGGGTTGCTCCGATGGTCAGCACCCCCCACGTACAACCCCAGGGTCGTGGGTTCGAGTCACCAAAGGAGCAATCAACTGTTGAGTGATTGCTTGAAATCTCTTGGCATGTCCCATATAAACCCAACTATAGTTAGAATCTTTTTCCATATCTGCCAGAATTATCTGCAATGAAAAAAGAGATGATTGACTTATTCTAAGGAATCTTCACACTAAAAGCATCTATTGCACAATGGATATTCTCTCTTCTGTAATTGTTTTTTCACTCTCTTCTGTAAATTGTTTCGAGTCAAGCGAGCAGCATGACTTATATCCACCCAAAGCATGCTACTTTTGTGGGGACTTTAACCTGTCGACAAGAGGGGGTTGCTCCGATGGTCAACACCCCCCACCTACAACCCCAGGGTCGTGGGTTCGAGTCACCAAAGGAGCAATAGCTCCAACAAAGGGGGATCAAAGGGGAATCAAAGGGGAGGGGAATAAAAAAAAAAGAACCTCCAATGTCACTGATTTTCCAGATCTGCCAGACTTGTCTGCAATGTAGAAAGAGATGATGCACTGATTCTAAGGGATCTTCACACGGAAAGCATCTACTGCATAATGGATACTCTCTCTTCTGTAAATTGTCTTGAGACTTCCTCTTCATATTTTGGAATCTTGTCGATACATATTTCAAGTTCTTGACTCCTGCTCCACATCGTTTTTCCATGGTGACCATATGACTAGATCTTTCTCGTCTTCTTAGAATTGCCTTCCTATAGAAAAATTACTTCTTATTTTATTCAATTTCTTTTCGACACTGGAAAGTATAGGCAGTAAGGACATCAAGTAGGTAAGGATGTCATCCAAAACGCTATCGGCCAGTGTAAGTCTTTCCCCTAAAGATAAGTATTGCTTCTTACAGGAGTCGGCTTCTTCTCACATCTATTAATGACACTTCACCAAGCACCTAGGTCTTTAAATTTTGCTCCCAAATACTGGGGAAAGTAGACAATAGGGAATGTTTCCACTTCGTAACCTAAAATCACTGCCAAATAGTGTATCACCTGATCAGCATCACGGGAAAAAATACATGCAAGTCATGAAACAAGGTTGGAGATGACATCATGGTCAAACTTAACCGACAACCAAAGCATTAAGAGTCATGGTCATGCCTCATAACTTGATCGGAAGGTACTAGGATCCACTGAGGATGGTCAATCTCATATTCGTGTACCCTCTTTAAGGTGATCCATGGAATGGAATAGGAGATCTCCAGTTAGGTTAGGGATTTGAAGCATGAGGGTTGTGAATTCCTTTACATAGTCTCTCGATGCTGTCAGTTTGCTTCGACTCCTTCAACTTCCGCCAAGCCTCATATATGACATTGACAGGATAGGATTGGTTTTTGAGCTGAGTCTTGAACTGGTCCCCAAGTGCCACTGTGACAAAGACCCTTCTCCATGTCAGCTTTCTTTCTGTGCCACGGGGTAGCAGTGTTGGTCAGATATAGGACTGCGTTACGTACTTTGCCACATATTCAATCGCGAAAGCAAACTGTCCAAGTGGTACAGTGAAAACAGCCGTCTTTGTGCTGAATCATTTATAAAATTTACCTAACCTTCCAAACGAAGGCAAACTGTCACAAGTGCTGCAAGCACGCTTAGTTTAAGACTTAGGCTGTGACAAGGTGGTATCAGAGAACCTTGTATTCCTACATTTGCTCTGACCAATAGATTGAGAGCATATATAGTGTTTCTGTAACATAATGATATCCAACTTTTACGGATTAATTGAATTTTAAAACTCTTGCATTCTATCTCGACATGTAAGTTTAACATCAAGGATTATAAATTGGAGCTTTTGGTAATTTCCTCTATTTACTGCAGTGCCAAAAGTTTCAACTAACTAATGTTGTTTTCCATAGCATGAAGCTTTTCGAAGCAAATGATATGATATTTGACAAGTTTCTATTTTCTTTCAAGCTTTGTCTTCTTGGGGCATGAATATGACGAATCTTTGCAAGTACCTTTTTTCCCGTTGGAATATATGTAAATAGTGTTGAAACATCAGTTTTTCTTGCCTTATAAAACTGTCGGTACATTTTCACTCTCCCTCTCTTTGTAGCTTCTGAAATTGTGCGTTTAATGTATATTGTTTTAATATTTCGGTTAGAATGTTTTTTTGTGCAGGTTGGACCTAATACCTTCGAGATCAAGTTTCAGCCGCATCTTGTCTGGAATCTCGATCAGGTTGGTTTCCTTGTTGTGCTTTCTGCCTATAGCACTTGCTGGGAGCAGCATCTATCCATGTGTCACTGAAGCTGGTGGTAATGGCAAGGAACTTTTCTGGATTATCAAGATCTAGGCTGTATTCAGATTCAAACTGCTTATAATTACATTATTTCTCGTTCCAGCTACAATTTAGAGCTGATGGATGGTAGGTCTAGATAAAAGGTACAACATGAACCGAACTAGTAATAGATTGTGATTAGTGGGTATTAAGCAGCTTGTTGATTCATATTTGTGACCCTTAGTGCAACTTTATTCTGCAAAAACCTGCTCCAGTTTCCTTGAGTGACTGGGAGAGCTCCACTGAGTTTCTGAAGAAAATCTAGGACTATGACCTTTATTGGTTGTTTTCTGCTGAATACTTAGGTCTGTTTCATTGTTTGGAGAAGCTGGTTATTGCCGCTCTTTGTGAATGTCAACAGTTGGATGACTGTATGATAGTCCAATATTGGAAAAAATGCGAACACAATCTTTGTCCTTATTTTTACATCTGTCAACAAGATTGATCTTTCAATATGCTATCCATATTTAACTATATTTTCTGATATTTTGTCATTAATTCTAGCTTAGTTATAGATTTGGAGATATAATTTGTTTATATTCTCAGGTTAAAAGGAACATTGAAGACAAAACATATCAGCATATAGATGCTCGGTCCAAAGCTAGGTACTTCATTATGTCTGCGAACTCATTTTTTTATACGTGATAGACTAATATGCTAAGGTATTTGCTCAACAATACATGTACCAAGATGAGAAAGTTATTTATATATTTTATTTTTGTCCATTAGTTCTTGAAGCAATTATTGCCTTTATGACCATTAGATTTTACTTCTCCCTCCTAATTTATGTGACACATTAAGTTTCAAAATGTTTCACATGTGCTACAAAAAGTAGTGATTTTTTATTGGACCATCCCATACCTCAAAGATTTCAACTTCATTAAAAGCACAAACTTAACTAATGAGGTGATGCTCTCCTTTTCAACAATTAGTTTAATATGCTAGTCAAATAGTTTTTGTGCCTTGCCAAATATGTCGTATGATTAGAGACGTGGGAGTAATATCTTTTGGCATGTCTTGTCATCTATAGGACGTTGCTGGATGCTCTCCTTTTGAATAATTACTTCAATATGCTAGTCAAAGAGTCTTTTGCTTTGTTGTATGATTAGAAAGGCCGGAGTAATATATTTTGGCATGTCTTGTCATCTAGATGGCCTTGATCGAATATATGAAAATTTTTCTTTCTTGCAATACATTATGTTTAGGACATGAGGGCAGAACCTGCTACTCCTGATGTGACTGTTGGCATAGCCAAATTAAACATTTAGCAATGGCTCCAATTAATGTGCCTTAGCTAGTAGGAAAAATCAGATAAACATTATCAGTGGTTACCCTAGGGAAATGGAATCCTGAAGATGTTGCAAATATATCCTTCTTTGATCTGCTCAAATTCGCCATAGTTATGGAGTAAGGAGTTATTAGTGTTATAAGACATCTTACATATCTACGGGTTCATGAATGGACCACTCATTATGTAATGTCTTAAATAGGTAAGGGGTGCTTATATATGTTTTCTTTACGGTTTTAGATTATTATAGCAACTTATTTCTTTAACTGATGTGAAAGGAGCATTCTCACATTGCCCCCGCGGGTTACTCACTTGGCAAAGGTTGAGGAAGTTGTGTCTAGGTCACAGGTTGGAGTCCTGTGCCGAGCAAACTAACTTTAGTTTTTAAGTGGAGAAGGGTAGAGGGGCGGGCCCATTGTCCCCGAGTTCCGAATGTTGCAGTTGGCCAAAGGGTCCGGTCCAAACGTATTTCTCGGTCATAAAAAAAGAGGGAGCATTCTCACATTATCTTTTACAGTAGGATTTCTTCCTTTATTGGCGCCATCACTTTGCTTAAAAATAAAAAAATGTTGATGGCTGCTGTCTTTTAGGTACTGTATCATGATGGTCTCGGAAAAATCATCTTAAGAATAGTTTTTACAGAGTAGGTCATATCCACATTTCAAGTTGTTTTGGTGAAGTTGCTTTCTTAGTCATTTTTATTCTCAAGAATTATTGTTTCTGCATAGTCATATCATGGAAGCTAGGCGCAATATTGCTTGTCCAAGAATAAGTAATTGTGTATATCTTCTCTTTTCATTTAGCTATAATACAGATGCTGCTCTCTTCTGTTTTAAGTTTAAAACAAAGCTACATCAACGTGGTACCCAAATACATACAAACATAAAATATGTTGGTGTGGAGCAATAGTTTATGTTTTTTGGATAATTAAATGTAAATGTTACCTGACATTAGATTAGGAAAGAAGCTTTTATTAAAAGGAGATAATAGAGGCCATAAACTCAAAATCTACTACACTTGACTGAAGCAACTGCAACTGTTTTAATGTGCAAATTTTCTAGAATTCATTTTACGCAAGCTTAATTTTTTCTAGAGTTAATCAATATTTGTTTATTTATCAAGAGTTCTGTTTTGCACCTTTTTAGGTTTGATGGTGTTGCACCAGAGCCTCGAAGAGGAATAAGAAGTGGACATGTACCTGGGAGCAAGTGTATTCCGTTTCCACAGGTGAGGATCGGTTTGTTGAAGAAAAATGATCTTTTCAATATTCTGAGGCAGTTATTCTATTTCATCTCTTGTATGAACCATTTCCTGCTTGAAATTGAGATATGCCGAAGTATTTTCACTTGAATAGGTTAAATTATTTGTATGCTATTTCCAAAATGTATTTGATGCTTTGATACCAAAATAATATCAAAGTAAGAAACAACTAATTAAGTAAGTTAACTTAATTATAGACATGAAAATTTTCGTACAAATGGGCTGGCTTCAACATCCATAGGATTGCTTACCAAGCCACACAAACAGTAAACTTGCTTATAGTCGCAAAAATTTTCTACCAATGGGCTGGCTTCAACATCTCGAGGATGGCTTGTCAAGCTACGCAACTCGGAAACCTTTTGTTTTACAACCAGCTTTAGCTGTTATAACTCAGAAAATGTTCGTACTACAACTAGCTAACTTTCGTAGAATATTCTTAGTCCATTTTCATATAAGGATAAGCCTTTTCATCCATTTCGAAAGAAAGAACAAGAGAGAAATTTAGAAGGAACACATATATAATATATCACAAAGATTTACAAAGGTTACTAGATGATCTTCTTAGTACTACATAGCCTCCTTTATATAGGGGATACGAGGTTATTACAAGACAAAAGTTATTACAAGACAAGCTTATCTACAAGTGGGTCCCCTTCGACATAGTGAAGGACTTTAGCTAAAATAACTATTATACATGACAAAGCTTGTGAAAGTATGTGAAAAAGGGGTAATATACATGTGGAAGCATGTGAAAGGAAGGTAATATATATGACAAAGCATGTGGAAACATGTGGAAGCATGTGAAAGTGGGGCCCAGAGAGTATGGAAATATGAGAATTTTTTTATTGATATGGATTGATGATTTCTAGGATTTTTTGGCCGGTAATGTGGGATTAAGGTGAGAATAGCATGGCTTAAGGTTCAAATCCTCATTATCGGTTGGCGTCGATTCTGCTCTGTATTTGGCCTTGTCTTCTAGGCTTCTTTTCAATTATCTTGTGTAGTACCGCTTGGTGCTTGATGATCTTGTTCTTGTGTTCCTTCTCCTTTGTAGGTGGAATTTGAGATGTAACATCAATTATGTAGTCTCAACCTGGCGACATCATGAGTGATCTTATATCGGATGCCTTCATAAAGTGTCTGGTGTTCCTCTGCTGCTTCTCGGACCCGTTCCCAATGGGGACGAGTGTTGGTATAATTTCAATTTGCCCATTCATTTGGCCATATTTCTCTTGGGATATACTTATTTTGTTGGAAGATAATTCTTTGTGCTTTGATGTGTTCTTCTTCCATGGATAAAATGGAGACGGAAAATTTCCACCAGAATGATATTTTTGCTTGTGCCGGGACCATTCTGTTAATAATCTTCAGCAGTCTATGGAACATAAATATCTTCGCTTTGCAGGAATCTTTGAAATATTTCATCCAATACCTACGAGTCTTGAACCATAATATGAACACTTTAAGAGCAGGTTCATATTTTCATGGAATTTAAGTGCAATGCGTTCAAGGACTTTGACAATTTTTTTTTTCCTTATCAAAAAATGTTGTCAAAGTCCTTGAACGCATTGCACTTGAATTCCATGAAAATATGAAAATATAATACTGGTGACATAAATAACAGAAAAACCATGAAAGTTCTTGGGGAAAATCTCTGGCTTGTGGTATAAATACATGACAAAATGGATATTGTGATCGACCCTAGATGGTTTAAGAATGGATCATCTGTGTTGCAGAAAAGCATGGAGCTCGTAGTAAGTTCTTTCCCTTATGATGGATGGATCAAATGGATTTATGAGGTTGAATAACTCTGGTGGATGATCTATTAGTTTTAATAAACTGGTTTCTGAGACATTTGTAAACACAAAAATCTGGCTGGTGGGCTTTTATTTTGACCTCATCTTCTTTGGTGAAAATCTTTTTGAGATTTTCTATCTCGACCAAAAGAATTCTCAAAAGGATTTTCGCTAGAGAAGAGGAAGTCGAAACATATGGCAACCAGCTAGATCTTTATTTTTACAAATGTACCAGTAACTAGTTTATTAAAATCGATAGATCACCCTCCAGAGTTCACAATGGAAGGAACTTATTCCGAGTTCCAGGCTTTTCGGCAACACAGAAGATCTATTCTTAAACCATATGGGATCAATCCAGAATATCCATTTTGTCACATATTCATAGCACAAGCTAGAGATTTTCCTCAAGAACCTTTATGGTTTTTCTTGTACTTATGTCACCAATATTATATTTTCATGGAATTCAAGTGCAATGCGTAAGGACTTTGACAACATTGAATCTGCTCTTAAAGTGTTTCTATTGTGGTTCAAGCCTCGAAGGTATTGGATGAAATGTTTCAAAGATTCCTGCAAAACGAAGATATTCATGTTCCATAGACCGGTGAAGATTATTAATAGAAAGGTCCAGGCACTAGTAGAAATATCATTCTGGAGGAAATATTTCGTCTCCATTTTATCCATGAAAGAAGAATACAACAAAGCACAGAGAATTATCTTCCAGCAAAATGAGTGTATCCAGGAGAAATATGGGCAAGTTGGATTATTAACAGAAAGGTCCAGACACTAGTAGAAATATCATTCTGGTGGAAATATTTCGTCTCCATTTTATCCATGAAAGAAGAATACAACAAAGCACAAAGAATTATCTTCCAGCAAAATAAGTGTATCCAGGAGAAATATGGGCAAGTTGGAATTATACCACACTCATCCCCATTGGGAACGGGTTCGAGAAGCATCATAGGAGTACCGGATACTTTACGAAGTCATCTGATATAAAATCACCCATGACGTCGCCAGGTCGAGACTACATATTACACCTCACATTCCACCAAGAAAGGAGAAGGAACACAACAGGACAAGATCGTCAAACACCAAGTGGTACAACAAAAGATAACTGAAACGAAGACCAGGCCAGATATGAAGCAGAATCGACGCCATCCGATAATGAGAACTTGAATCTTAACCCATGCTATTCTTACCTTAATCCCACATTATCTGCCAAAAACCCTAGAAATCATCTTCCCATACCAAGAATAATTCTCATATTTTCATTCTCCCCGGGCCCCACTTCCACACACTTTGTCATATATATCATCCAACTTTCACATGCTTTGTGATGTATATTACCTCTCATTCACATCCTTTCACAAGTTGTATTTGCCCTGACGATAGATGTGCTGACGCGACACATTCAAAGGGAAGTGTCATGGTGTATGTTATTTGCAGATGACGCAATACTAATTGAAGTAGAAGTAAACGCGAAGCTTGATAGTCAAGTCTAACCCCAAGAGAAATAGTTCCAAGTATCTTGGGTTTTTATCCAGGGTAACGGGGAGATTGACGAGGATCTCACTCATCGTATTGGAGCGGGGTGGATGAAGTGGAGGCTCACATCTGATTTTTGTGGGATAAGAGCGCGCCATTAAGACTTAAAAGGGTAACTTTTACATAGTGTTGGTTTGACCGACTATGTTGTATGGGGCTGAGTATTGGCTAGACAAGAAATCCCATGTTTAGCAGATGGAAGTGGCAGAAATGAGGATGTCGAGATGGATGTGCGAGCATAACAGGAAAGATAATATTAGGAAGGAAGTTATTCGGGATAAGGTGGGAGTGGCCCCTAAGAACAACAAGATGCGGGAATCGAGGCTGAAGTGGTTTGGACATGTGAAGAGGTGTAGCATAGGTGCCCCGGTTAGGAGTTGTGAGAGGTGGACCACGTCGGATCTGAAGAAGGGTAGAGGTACGCCCAAGAAGTACGGGAGATAGGTGATTAGGCAGGACATGACATTGCTTCAACTTTTTGAGGACATGATCCTCGATAGGAAGGTGTGGATGTCGAGAATTAGGGTTGAAGGTTGACAGGTAGTCAAGAGTTTCTTATTCATAGATCTCTATTTCTATCTGCTATATTGTTCGATTCTGTTATCTTATTTCCTTGTTGTTTTTATTGTTTGTTGCTTCCTTTCCAATGTCCCTTGAGCCGAAGGTTCTAGTGGAAACAGCCTCTCTACCTTTACAAGGTAAGGGTAAGGTCTACATACATATTACCCTCCCCAGACCCTACTTGTGGGATTACACTAGGTTTGTCATTGTTGTTGTCATGTATAATAGTTGTTTTACCTAAGGTCTTTCACATGTATAAGGGGACCCACTTGTAGATAAGTTTGTCTTGTAATAACCTCCTAGCTCCTATATAAAGGAGGCTATGTAGTACTTGGAAGATCATCTAGTAATCATTGTAAATCTTTTTAATATATTATATATGAGTTCCTTCTAAATTTTTCTTTTATTCTTTTTTCCGAAATGGATGGAAAGGCCGATGCTTATATGAAAATGGAATAAGAATACTCTAAGAAAGTTAGCTGGTTGTATTACAAACGTTTTCTGAGTTATAACAGCTAACGATGGTTGTAGTGCAAAAGTTTTCCGAGTTGCGTAGCTTGGCAAGCCATCCTTTGGATGTTGAAGTCGGCCCATTGGTAGGAAAACTTTTGTGACTACAAGCAAATTTACTGTTTACGTATCTTGGCAAGTTATCCTCCCAATGTTGAAGCCATCCCATTTGTAGGAAAACTTTCGTATCTGTAATTAATAGCCTGTTTGGCCAAGCTTCTCCAAGTTGAAAAGCACTTATTTTTCAAAAAGTGTTTTTTTTTTTCAAAGTTGAAATGTTTGGCCAAGATTTAGAAAAAAAAAAGTACTTTTGAGGAGAAGCAGAAGCAGTTTTGGAGAAGCAGGAAAAAGTAGCTTCTTCCCAGAAGTACTTCTTTGAGAAAAATACATTTAAAAGTACTTTTTAAAAGCTTGGCCAAATACAAATTGATGCTTAGAAGTACTTTTCAAATTAATTAGCCAAACAGAAACTGCTTTTCACCAAAAGTACTTTTGAAAAAAAGCACTTCTCAAAATAAGCTGATTTTCCAGATTGGCCAAACAGGCTATAAGTTAACTTAGTTGTTTCTTACTTTGTTATTATTTTGACGGAGTATTGACTTTCAAGCATTGGTATCATTTGGATTATCGGGTGCATGACATTGTAGGTTTCTCACATTGACAATAAGGAAAACCATGAGCTTCTAAGTTTGATACATTTTGCTTAAAACCTTTTGAACGGAGTGTTAAAAGAAGAAATTTCAATAGTATGCCTCTCGTGTCAGCCATGAATCATTGTGGGCATATTGGGCTCTTGGATTCTACATTGATGCCCTTGTCTGTCTGCAAAGATTCTTGAAAGATGAGGCCTACCTTCTCTTTGCCCCACTAAGGTGCACCTAACATTGCACCTAATCCCTGGAAAAGCATTGTGTATAGCCACCTCTTCAATTTTCTTGCTTCTTTTCTTCGATGATTTATGTAAAGACCTATCTAGTTGAAGCTCTGAATCAACCTTGGATAGTCTCCAGCACTATGAGAGTTTGAACCAATGAAATGTGAGCTTCACACTGTTTTTGCTTGTAATTCCTTGTTTCCAAAAGCTTAATCCTAATTAATCCTAGACTAGATCAAGTTCTGTAGCTATATGATAAAATCTATCTGTTTGTGGTGATTCTTCTCAGATGCTGGATGGCTCGCAAACACTCTTATCCCATGAAGAGCTCAAGAAAAAATTTGATCAAGAAGGTAGCAATTGGTCTCGTGTTCTTAGCTTAGAGTTTGGGCATGTTTCATTTATGTAGTTTTGCTTTCCTGCTATTTTTAGTCTTATTGAATATTAGATCTCATAAAAACTGTGAGCCATATGTGAAAGAGGGCGTGCTTGTTTGAGGCGGGTTCAAGACCTGAGGCTACCATGAAGCTCAGGTTGGGTGCTTCAGTGTAAGCTCCTCATTGCAAAGGCTTGCCGCTCATTGCCTATAGGCAGTCCGGCACCTCCTTTAAGAGGGCAACACTACAATAAATATAGTCGGCAAAAATGGAACATTTATTGTTAACAACATTTTCCTTGGTTATTAGAAAAAAGATTTGCAAATTTAGTATATAAAACGTAATATTTACGAAAAGAACTTAACATTTACATGTAAATCAGAAAATATGAAATAGTATGTTAACTTAATTGACTTGATTTTTTCTTCATATATTTCTCTTAATTATAGTTTTTTTTTTAAATAATCTATTCTCCATATAACAACTGCGTGTATATTAGTTATTGTTTCTTGCATTAAATACATTTTTCTTTGTTTCTTAGCAATTTTTTCCCACTAAAACCATGCTTTAATTGTATTTTGTGCTTTAAGCCCCCGATATATTTTGGTGTTTTTCTATGCTTTTTGCCTCTAACAGTCATGGCAAAAAAAAAAAAAAAAAAGCAAAAGAGCTTGGTTTACATATTTAGGTGTTCTTGAGTTTGCTCGTGTTGTTTTCTTCTTCCACTTGCGTTGATGCATTATCTGGCATTGGAGGAGTAAAATGTTATTGCATTTAATGCAATTATGGCACATTGAAAAGGTTCCCCTTTGAAATGAAGAGTTGGCACTTCTTCATTTGGTAATGTGATTTTTCTTTAATCATGGATTGTATATAATTTGGACATGCCGTGCCCTTTAGGTAAATATGCTTCAAATACTTGGTTCTTTTGGCAGGTATCTCTTTGGACAAGCCTGTTGGTACTTCTTGTGGCACCGGTGTAACTGCTTGCATACTTGCATTGGTTAGTTGAACACTCTCTCTCTCTCTCCCCCCCTCTCCCCCCTGCATATCCCCCCCTCCCCTCTTATGTGGCTACTCCATTGTCGCAAAAGAGGGGTGACCTCAATGTTTGTTCATCTCTTTAGGGCCTCCACCGATTAGGGAAGACTGACGTTCCAGTCTATGATGGTTCGTGGACAGAATGGGGAGCCCATCCAGATACCCCCGTCTCCACATCTGAAACATGAAGAAAATGCTCTCAAGAGAGATGTTCGTAAGGTCTGCTTTGTTTTTATTGGTGAACTTCGATGATTGTGAATCTAGATCCATTTCTTAATTGTTGGTGTAACAAACAGTCATTGTATTGTTGAATGACAGGGATAAGAAATATTCCTCAATTGTACGAACTACCTTAATTTTACCTTGTGTTATATTTTGGAGCAACTTGTCTCGTATTTTTCCCTGATCTTAATGAGGTCAAACGTGGATTGGAGAGCTTTGAGCCCGATCAAAATCTTTGCAATAGTTTAAATTATCCTTCCGTTATACCTCGGTTAAGTTTTTTTTAATCATTAAATCTTTTTGGAAAGTTTTGGAATTTTATCTACAAGTGGGAAACTCATGCATCATCTAGTATATGGCATAGGAGATGACGAGCTTTTGTTCTTAATTTGAAATTTGAATGATCCCCTATCTAGTTAGACGCTAATTAGTACTTGAGGGGGGAAGGTTTTTGTCTTCTTCAAATTGAGTAGTCTTGATTTTTTAATGCAGTGTTATCTAAGGCGCGCTTAAAGCACGCTTAAGCCCTAAAGCGAGGCTCAAAACATGTTGAGCGCGTTGCCTCGCTTAGCTGGCGCTTCAATGTTGTCTTCAAGGCTCTAAGGCATACTTTTCCTTGCCAATGAGCGTAATCCTGAAGAGGCAACACTAAACAATTGATATTTTACTTTATAATTTATTTTTTTTTAATTTCTTTCTCCATATATTTGGTATTCATGCTTATAGATATTAATCTTAGACTACACATATATATTTGTAGTTTTTCTTCATTTGCGCCTTTCTTTATTAAAGCACACGCTTTATTTGCGATTTGAGCTTAAAGCCTCAATAGACCTTAGAATATTTTTGCGCTTTTCGCCTTTGATAACACTGTTTTAATGAATCCTAATTGTTAGGAGTACCATTTTCTATTATGGAGGTGTATACAAGTAGTTGTGAGTTCGACGCTAATTAGTACTTGAGGGGGTTGCTCTGATGGTACACACCCTCCACTTCCAACGAAGAGGTTGTGAGTTCGAGTCACCCCAAGAACAAGGTGGGGAGTTCTTGGAGGGAAGAATGCCGAGGGTCTATTGGAAATAATATCTCTATCCGAGGGTCTATGTGTAATCTGCGTACACATTACCCTTCCCAGATCCCACACATGTTTCTTTTGAGTTAACGACTGACTCGAGGAGAATGAGAAGACAGCTTTGGCAGAGCTTGAGTAAGTGATTTTGGGGACCAATACCGTAGAAAAAGCCAAGAAGATGAGGCCGTGAAGGCAAAGGAAGCCGATGCAAATGCGAAAGAAATGGATGTGTATGGGGTCTTTGGAAACAAATACATGGACCCCTAAAACCTTCTGAGTAGAAGAAAATCAGAAGGATTGAGGCTACATGTGATAACAAAGGAGATTCAGGAACTTGGCGATTCATTTACTTCAAACATAAATCTGACTACAGAGTACATGCCATATAGCTTCTGGCAGTGCAAGATGTTAGCAACATATTGTTATGGGACTTGACTGTTGGTTTGGAAGGTGAATTACAAAAAGGTAATGAAGGCTCTTACACCATAATTGTGAAGAGGAAAAGGAGATATATAGGTTGGAGGAGATTCTATTCGTAAATCTTATAGTAAGAACAAAGAACCTGGCAAGGGTGTCCTCATTAAGTACTTATACCATAGAGGAGTGGTGACGTGTCATAGTTACTTACGTTGTTTAGGCAGTTATAGAGTGAAATAAATACTGATTCTCTAACTACCTATCCACTTCCTCATTATTGTGTTACTAGTTCCTGTCACATGCAAGTAATATTGAAGGTATGGCATATGAATCATATAAACCTGTAGTGTACTGAGTAGCAGAAAATTTAGAGGGAAAAAATACAAGCTGAAATTAATGAGCAGTCGGCCTATTCTTTATTGAACGAGACAAATGATTTGATATTGTCAGAACCTACAAAATTGAACAATTAAATTTGGTTAGGTAGGTAAAATATATAAAGATTTATATTTTGATATTATTAGGTGCCAACATGTAATATATTCGAATTCTACATAATACTTCCTACTAGACGATGTTCTTAGTATTCCAATAAAACTAATGCCCCGAGTTACACAAATACCCATTTTCGCGCTTGGAAGAGTAATTGCGTATTGATAAAGAAAGTAAATACAAGGATAAAGAGAAATGATATAAATCCCAATAACTGACCCTTGCATAAAATATAATGTAACAGTTACAGTTGTTATGCGTGACCACTGACTGCATCGTTTTAGAATGCCAGGAATCAACTCATTCATTAACCATTAACAAAGCAAACTCTCTGATTATTTCTTTAGTTTTCTTTTGCCAAGAGAGGAGTACTGGGGAAACATAAACACCTAATGGAAGTCAATCCAAAAAATTAGATCAAAGAGAAAGGTAACAATCAATGAAAAAGAATTGACTAAAACAATTTGCACATCCCATTCTTGTAGCATGCACATCCCAAGTTTGAAGTTTTACTTAGCAAAATCAAAATAATAATAATAATAATAATTCTGGAACTTTTAATAAAACCCATTATTATCCAAAGACTAGATTTCAAATACTCACAAGTTAGTCAATTTGCTTGATTATAATAAAGTTGATATTTCTACAATTCATTGTCCGATATGATTAATAACAGTAAAGAGAATTTGGATAAATAAGGGTATGCAGTTTCATGAATACTCATAGGAAGTAACACGGAAAATGAACACTTGTTAATCTGCAGCTTTCCTCCGCATGCCAAAAATTATAAACTTACAAAATGTACGTATAAATTTGAAAAGCCAAGCGTGAAAAAAAGAAAAGAATAAAGATGTTCAAACAAGAAAACTAATTGAAAGGTTCCCCTCGAATACATGATACATGTATTGGAACTTCAAACGTTGATTCTTAAATCTGCAAAGACTATACGTTGCCAACTCCTTTATAACAAACCAGTAATTAATCAGTAACTAAAGCAATAGACATCAACCACTGGAAAGATCTGTATTATTATCAAAAAGCAGAGTACCCTTGCCCTGTACTGCCACAAAATGAGAGCCCAGCATACGCTTATTACAGTTTGATCCACCTCGCTACACCACTCTTTAACACTCATCTTAATCCGCTAGTATCAAAATTCAAACAGAACAATTACAAAAAGCGAAAAGAGGGAAGAGCATAAATATTGCTTAAGCATCATCGAGGGCAAGGACCCCAGGAAGCTGCTTCCCCTCCAAAAGCTCCAAGCTGGCACCCCCTCCAGTTGAAATGTGACTCATCTTGTCTGCAAGTCCCACCTTTTCAACGGCGGCAACAGAATCACCACCCCCTATGATTGTTGTTACTCCTTTTCCACTAAGCTCTGCCAGTTTTTTCGCAATAGCCTGGATTATATATGCCAAAAGAGATTATACATGCAGTCAACATCAATTAACGAAAGGAAGCATTCTACGCTGCCTCAAAACTCTACACCAGAAAAATAATCCTATTGGCACATAACCTCATTGGCACAACTAAACGAGATCTTCGATTTATACCTCTGTTCCAGCAGCAAAATTTTCAAACTCAAATACTCCCATAGGTCCATTCCATATGATAGTTTTGGTGGTATCCAAAGCTTCGCCAAAAGACTTGATAGCATCAGGTCCAATATCTAACCCCATCCAGCCATCAGGAATTTCAGATGCTGGAACAATCTGAAAGGCCAAAGAAAAAAGGATCAGTCATAAACAGTTAAGACAGTGACTATAAGTAGAATAAGATACCATTGCCAAAAAAGCCGTTTACCTTGCTGTTGGCATCAGCAGAAAACTTGTCTGCTATCACTACATCAGCAGGAAGCAATAAAGATACACCTTTTGCCTTTGCCTTTTCAATAAGTGATGTTGCTAGATCAAGCTTGTCCTCCTCCACAAGTGAGGATCCAACAGAGTATCCTTGGGCCTTGTAGAAAGTAAAGATCATACCTCCACCAAGCAATAACACGTTAACCTTCTCCAAAAGTGACTCTATCACGCCAATCTTACTTGAAACCTTTGAACCACCAACAATGGCAGCAAATGGCTTCTGTGGGTTTGATACAGCTCCGACAAGATAGTCGAGTTCCTAAAAGCATCATGATTCGGGGTAAGAAATAAAGATAAAAGAAAATTAAGACACCTACAAGGCAGTAAAAGAGTTCCAGCCTAATACACAAAACTGTGTTAACCACTATTGACTATTCAATATTGTGCTAGAAAGGTCAACATACTGATTTCGATAACTGTTATGTCTTTTATGACTTATTCGTGATACTTCTGTATTTTATAATTAACTGAGCAAGAAAAATATTGTGCTGGACGATTGAGCTAATCTTAGTGCATGCTTGTTCCCGACCTGCCAAATTTTCTTCTTACATTTCACGGTCCAAAGTAATTTGTACCTTTTGCATAAGGAATCCAGCAACTGCCGGTTTCAAGTACTTAGCAACCCCTTCTGTGGAAGCATGTGCTCTGTGTGCAGTCCCAAAGGCATCATTGACATACAAATCTGCAAGAGACGCCAGCTTCTTTGCAAACTCGGGTTCATTCTTCTCCTCTTCTTTATAGAATCTCACATTTTCCAGTAGCAGAACTCCTCCTTCTGGTATTTCGGCAACCAACTTCTCAACTTCTGGACCAATGCAATCATCTGCCATCTTGACCTGTGGGTAAAATTGGAGTACGACAACCTCTTTAGACAGCCCTAGAAGAAACAATTACCAAGAAAGATAACCAGAAACAGAACGTGAAACAGACCTCAAGTCCCAATAGCTCTGACAGTCTTGGTACAAGTGGCTTCAAGCTGTATTTTGGAGTGACACCTTTTGGACGACCCTGGAACCAGCAATTCAATAATCAGAAAACAGATACACGGAGAACTAAAAGATAGAGAAACTTCACTAACAGGAGATGGTAAAAATAATTTACAATAAAAATGCAGAATTATCACAAACAAAGTCCAAATAGAACTTTCAACTACTGAAACGAGCAAAGCTTGGATGTCCTTTTGTACCTCCATATTGGTTAGCTAGACCTTCTATCTACGTTGCGTCCCATTCAAGTGACCTCCAGATTACTTTGTTTCTCTTTTCCCTTGAGATAACATTCTCTTCACGACCTTTTCCTTTCTATCTTCCCACATGATTATAACCTCTTTACCAGCTTTCCTTTAGGCCAAGACTGAGTCCCTCTTTTGCATTCCTTAAATTTTCTCTTGTAGTAACTTTTTTATAAATAGATTTTTATTCTTAGACACTTTTAAGTTGAAGCTTAGAGATAGAAGAAAGGGGAAGGCATGTATACACTGGAAGTGAGCTAAAAACAATTTTAACCAGATGTTGGTATGCCGACAAAAGTAAGACGGTGGGGTTCATTTTATCGTGTTTGATTGCAATTATTTGCTTGAAGCTTTGCCGGTAACGTAAATACTAACCAAACTAATGTAAGACCCCTTTCCTTTTTATCCTTCCAATCCTATCCCAACACCAAATACCCTCTAATCTATTTCTTTCTTTTCTATGCCAAACTAGACATGAGCAAGAGAAAGGCTTTCTCTTTCCTCTTGTTCCATTCTTTCTCTAACCTCCAAACCATAAGACAATGAGGAAACATTTACCAAAGAGAAAAATCTATTAGAAAATACCCATTAACCAACAGGTCCTGATCAAAATATGAAACTCACACATACTATAAACACTCGACATGCATAAGTGACAATACACAAGTAATTACAAAATAAACTTGACAATATAGAGAAAAAGGGAATTTAGAAACCGAAAATCTACTATGGATTTAAGTCATATATACTGACAATATAAAGATTTTTTACACTATTAGTATATTTTTAATCTAAGATAGCAGCCAGCAGGTTAGTTGTCCTTTTAACCATGTTATTAATTAATACTTATCATTTAGATTTATCTGTAGCTACCTAAGAAATGACAATCTTACATAGATTTACCTGTAACTACCTTAAAAGCAATGCAGAGGTAAAACCTTAATTAAAGGGGTTCAAAATAAAGAAATAAACACACGAGGAATCCTAGGTAATTCAACATCTACTATATATAGAAAAAATAATTTTGACCTTGTATATAAAATGCAATTTCCGGAGTTTGGATGAACCCCTTGCACCCCCCCCCCTAGTTCCACCCCTTCTTATAAGTGACAATATCATATAATTTACCCGTACCTACCTCATAAAGGACAATCTCATATAGATAAATGACGTGATCGTGTAAATACTGTTACACCGCCAGTCCATAACTTAAACTCATCTATGACATATATTGACAAATATCAACAATAACATCTCTAAATTGGTACTACTAGAATCGGAGGCTAATGGTAGGAACAGTAGCTCGGATTCTGGTGTCATCAGTAATAAAGCGTAGTAATATTGGAATAATCAAACTAAAAGAAAAGCAAAAGGCATTTGGTTTATAATAGCAAAGCTTACAAGATGAGAGGCAAGAATAACATGAGATCCATGTTGCATCAAATACTTAATGGTAGGAACAGCAGCTCGGATTCTGGTGTCATCAGTAATATTGAAGTTGTCATCCAATGGAACATTCAAATCAACTCTCACGAATACTCTCTTCCCTTTCAGATCTGCTTCTTTCAGTGATCCCACACTCTTCTTCACTGCCATTTCGTGAGAATGAAAAACTCAAAATTATGTGATGTTCGTTCGTCGGAGAAACCGATGTGTTTGTGATCAGGGGGAGGATGGAAAGGCTTTTAAACTGTGGGAAAGCGCAGAAGAGGCGGATAGGCTGCTCAAAAGTAGAGGCGGTGGGCTTGGGTTGGGCCACAAGTTATTGGGTTTCTCGAAGTGATGAGGCGTCCTTCTAGAACCTTCTCCAGTTAGTGCCTCAGTGGTCTCCTGGCAGAAATTCAGAAACAGCCATATTTTGAGCTGGTAATTGGAAATAAGCCACACTTTCAAAATTATAATAAAATCTGTTGGGAAGGAAATAAATAGACATGCATAGCTAAGTAGTAAAGGAGTACTCTATGTGCTGCGGATCGGATCAAGTATAGCAGAGCATCACAAATCTCCAAATATGCTCCTACTCAATTGTTTGGGTACCGCTAGTACCTGCCTCAAAACTTGTACGAAAATATGCAGAAGTGTAGTATGAATACAAATACACTGTACTCAGTAAGCATCAAGTTTAGCCTCAGAGAAGTAGTGGCAAGGGATCGATATCGATACTTACTAACGGTCCAATAATCAGGTGAAAACATAAATAAAATATGAAGCAAAGCATGGTATCATCAAATAGGCATAAAAGTAAGAGACACACTACATAAGGAATTTAAGCACGCTTTTCATATAAAAAAGATCAAATCATTTATCAAATACCACAATACTTGCATAAATGCATGATGTATGTCAACCAACATTTATATAAAATCCACTATATAAGTCAAAATATACAAATATGCATGCTCGGGGATCTCTTCTCAATACCTCACAACACAAATCCATATGCCTAACATAGGCCATGTGTCCAAATCAAGCGCCAAATTCGAGTGTCTACGCTCACAGGTCCCAAAGTAACATAGATAATCACCTGACTCCGGAGGGACAAATCCATATCGAAGCGTCTATCATTTTACAATGAATGATCTTTTAGTGCCAAAATTCCCAACTTTTCTCAATACTCAACTTTCCAACTCATGCATATGTGTATGAAATAATATAATTTAAAAAGTACCGTAAACATGAGAAGATATATGGATAAAAAGCTCACATGGCTAAAAGATTGTTATGAGTAATCACGTAATTTTAATTTATCATAACAATTCAATGAGCAATTTCAACATTGATGTGTCTAATTATAATATTTAACATAAGTAAATTAAGTCATTTAACCACTAAATCATGAGTCAAATAAGAAAAGTGTATGACTATAACGTAAAAAGAAAGTTCAATATGAAACTATAAACATTTATCCCCAATTTAACAAGTCATACCCTTAAACATGCTTCTAAGTCATAATTGTGCCTTATCATGTAGTCAAATATTCAATAAAACATGGATAATAAATTCATATAGTCCAAATAAGGCATAATCATAAGCCAAACTCTACTGATAAAGTCATAACCTAGCTACGCATAAGGGCTCGTCACTTCGCATATAGGTGGCTCCTAAATCAAGCAACAAGTAGCAAATACATCACTATGATGAAAATTTCCTCTTACAAATATAGACAAGAGACTAACCTCAACTGGAGAACACCTTCAACCTTCAAAAATCACTTTCCTTTTAAATCCACCTCCAAACGACTCGACTCTGGTCAAATATTACTTAAATGAGTCATATAGTGCTATAAAAATCAATCTCAAACAATAAAGCTTCATTCTTTAATCAATTTTCAAAAAGTAAACAAAAGTCAATCCCGACCCACATGATCAAAATCTGAGTCTAGGGATAGATCACGACTATCCATAAGCCCACGAGTCCAAATATGTGATTAGATTTCAAAATCGAGTACAAATCGGCCCTCAAATCTCCAAAATATACTCTCTTAAGTTGTAGAGAAAAATTTCAAATTTTTCTTTGAAATTTCAAGTTTTAGGTGTAGAGATCCATGTGGAAGCAAGATATATAATTAAATACAAGTAGGAATTACTTATCCTCAAATATTCCCTCTTCCCATGCTCTAAATCTCAAAACAATGTAAGAATGAGCTAAACTCAAAATATAAGCCTTATTAGGTATCATTGCATCTGCGGAAATATTAACTGGTGGTGCAACATTGCTTATTTCACAAAATAGCACTTCTGCGCACTATCAGCTCAAGGCCCAGCCTCGCATTTGTGAACCAAGCTCCGCATATGCGGTCTCGCAGGTGCGATCTTAACCTCGCACCTGTGACCTCCCCATCCTGGCCAACATCATATCCACGACCCATCTTCCGCAGTTACGGTCTTGCATGTGTGACAACAACTCGCATCTGCGACATCCCCCAGCCTGACCAACATGTGCATCTGCGCAAAATACATCATAATTGCGGACTTCATGGGCCATCTCCTCCATCGCTTATGCGCACCCATCCTTGAAAATGCGATTCCGTAGGTGCGAAGCCCCTGGCCGCAGGTACGAAGCCCCTGGCTACAGATGCGACTGCACCAGATCCCTGCCAAACCAGCCATTCCTCAACAAGTTTCAGATGGTCTAAAACTCACCCAAGTTGCACCCGAGTCCCTCGAACCCCCATTGAACCATACCAACAAGTCCACATACTAATCCAAACTTATCCAACTCTCAAAACACTACATATAATATCAAAACCAAGAATTGAAGTCAAATTCATCTCTTAACTTCTAAACTTTCCAACTTCGCTAAACGTGGTTGAATCATACTTAAACATTCTGGATTACAACCGAATTTTGCACACAAGTTCCAAATCACCATAAGGACCTATCCAATGTATCAAAATCACAATTAGAGTATGATAATACCAATTTCAACTTTTGGTCAAACTATGGACTCTTTGATTCTTCAAATTGCCAACTTTTAGCAAATAGAACCAAAATCTTCTAGGAACATTCAAATCGAAATCCGAACATACCCCAAGTCCAAAATTACTATACGAACCTATTGGAATTATCAAATTACAAATTTAAGATCGTCTACTCAAAAGTAAAACCTTGGTTAACTCTTATATCTTAAGCTTCCAAAAATAAACTAAGTGTTCTAATTCACTCTCAAGCCTTCTCGAAACCAAATCATTCATCCCCGCAAGTTAAAAAATATCTAACAAACATATGAAAAGTATCAAATTGGGGAATGAGACTCTAATACACAAAACAAACGGTCGTATCATTATAGTAGGTTTTAGTGCATCATTGGTTCAGGTACTAAAAAAATAGCCCTGGTACGACATCAGAACACGAGTATGCTAAAATCTTAAACTGTGCAACACCACAGGGATAGGGCCTAGGTGAAGGGGCTAGGATCGTTCTTGACCTCTATAAGAATTAGAATTATGTCGGAGTCTTTGGTACTCCGCAGAAAGTAAAAGTGAAAAAAAGAAGAGTTATTTTAAAATAAAATAAAATAAAGAAGGTTGTTTTGAAAAGGAAACATGAGATGTTCTTTTCGATTGTTGATAAGAAGTTTTTATTTAGAATAATACATGATCATATATGTATATTTCTTTTAGTCTTGTTCTAGCTTTAGGGGGAGGATTATTTTGCTTATTAAGTACTGCTGTGGTGTAATGACATTTCAGTATCTTTTTTGGAACTTACATTAGCATATATAAATGTAGGCACGAGTTTTGTCGACGAGTAAGCTATGCGTCAGGACCTCCTCTCATTCCAACAGATTTTTGGTGAGCTCCATTTCAGGCCATGAAGTTCATTACTTTGATTTCAGTTCTCTATTTTAATTTTATTATTTCCAGTTGAGGATTAGTAGGTTAGTCATGTCTTCGAGCAATCTGCCTAGATTCTTTAAAGGTTTCATAGACATTTCAGAGTCAGAATCAAAGTTAAATGTTATTACATTTATCAGCATTACCGAGGACTTCGTTTTAAAAAAAATACGCCACCTGGGGACTTTACTAGGACTAAATAATAAAAAGCCTAAGACTGGAAGAAGTTTTACATTGAATTTACAAAGAATATTTTCGACGACGTTTGTTCATTTTTAGAAGAAACTAGAGAGATTTTCTTTGTTTAAAATATCTTTACCCACGTGATAGAATAAAAAAAATAGATTAGAAGGTTCGCTCGGCCAAGTTAAAGCAGTATAGGGTAAAATATGATATGACACGTGGTCATCTAAAGGAAAAACACATGGAACCCAAGATGGGGATGGCCGAAGATCGAACACAGCTATTCTGCTTGTCAACGGAAGGGATAACGTTCATAAATGTGTATTAAATGCTTTGCGCCCGGTAGCATTTGATAAAAAATATTATGCAGCATTAAGGACGACGACCCGTTACAAAGAATTTGACATTTATGTTCACCGTTACATCTTCATTAATGACCCTCATAATTGACATTAAATGAGGGCACGATCCTAGGACCTTCTTCCCTAGACACAACTATAAATAGCGAGCCCAGTTATCATTGTAAGGGACACGAATTTTCTAACTAACTTACACTACATTCTATACAAAGCCTAATATAATTTTACTTTCTCTATTTTTGATCTCATCATTTCTATGCCCGGAACCTTGTTTCGGAACTGATATTTCTGCCATTTAATCTACATTCTGAGGCTAAGTATTTCATAGTTTTTCAATTATTTCAGGATCAAATTAGTTCACTTGTCTAGAAACCGCGTATAAATTCAACTATACTATTTTATGGGTAAATAGTTTGGCGCCCACCGTGGGGCTTAGACAGTCGTGTAATTAAGTTGATCCTTGCCTTTTTACTAACGTGCTTTCATAATTTTGTCTTAAAGAAAATCATAAGAAATGGCAGATAACACCATTAATAATGCACTGTCGCGCCCCTTTTTCTCGCAAAATCGATTTGACATGTGACAACTCTGTAAAGAAGTGTTAAAAGAGGGAGTCGCCACCTAATGGGTTTAAGGTGCGCTAAGGCACCTATTTGCAGATAACTCTGGTTTAACTAGTTTGCATCACCAAAGATCGGGTAAGGGCTCAAATTACCTCGAAAAGAAGGTGCTAGACACTCTTCGAGGTCCACAACTGTGGGTTCCGATCGAACTTGAATTATATGAATTAGTCAGATAAACAAAGACAAAGTGAAGCAAAAAGTTTGGGCAGTTTTATTATCAAAAGACTTAGATTAAATACAAAAACTTGATTTAAAGACAACATGGAGGGTCCTAAGTATTTTAGCCTAAAGGATCACCCCGTGCAACATAAATAATACTTCGTAACTCCTTCGAGATGGGGTGTTATTCATACTATTCAGCGGGCACAAACTATCATCTCCTGCTACCCGATTACTATCTTTAAGTTTATTATCTAGAGCACACTAATTGATTCTAAATCGTGCCTTATGCATGCACTACCCGTCCCATGCTTATGGCCCAGGAGGCTTTGGACCTACTATTTGGATAGTTCTAGACTTCACTCAGGTTGCTCAAAAATGATAAATCTAAGCGACATTCAAACATGTAGGACTACACATAAGGGCAATAAATGGCTCAAGTTAGCCTCCACATGTACACAACAAATGCACGCCAACGGGTTCGTAGTGAGGCAATAGACAATTCCAGAATCAAGATAAAATAGAGTCTTTAGATCCTAAAGTCATGGCTTCCATGTGATTCTAAATTTTAAGTATGCAAATCCTAGTCCCTAAATGAGAGCTTAAGGCAGAATCAAGATGAAATAGAGTCTAGAATCAACATGTGCTTTCTAATTTTGTTCGCGAAATAAGGCAGTGAATGTGACGGCCCAGCCGGTCGTCTTAAGAATTAACGACCCAATCCCCTATTAACTGCTTTCCCTGTCTTTATTTATGCTATTTTAATTTGTCGGGATGTTCGGTTTTGAGTTTCGGAGAGTTTTGGAATACTTAGTCCCTAAATGAGAGCTTAAGTGTTAGAAATTTGACCGTAGTTGGAACAGTGTGAAAACGGGCTCGGAATGAAAATCTGATGGTTCCGTTAGCTCCGTTGGGTGATTTCGGGCTTAGGCATATTCAGATTGTATTTTGGAGGTCCGTAGCTAATTTAGGCTTGAAATGCCGAAAGTTGAATTTTTAAAGTTTCCGATTCAATAGTGAGATTTTGATCCGAGGGTTGGAATGGAATTCTGGAAGTTGGAGTAGCTCCGTAGTGTTTAATGTGACGTGTGTGCAAAATTTCAGGTTATTCGGACGAGGTTTGATAGACTTTTTGATCGAAAGCGTATTTTTAGAGTTTTTGGAATTCTTAGGCTTGAATCCGATGGAAAATAGGTGTTTTGATGTAGTTTTGAGCGTTCCGAAGGTTGGAACAAGTTTGAATGAAGTTATGAGATATGTTGGTAGGTTTGGTTGAGGTCCCAGGGGCCTCGGGATTATTTCGGATGGTTGACGGAAGGATTTTGGAGTTTGAAGTTTGCAGCTTCAGCTGATATCTGTCATAACTGCACCCGCGGTTTGGGTTCCGCAGGTGCGGAGCCGCTGAAGCGGCGGATCAACCACAGAAGCAGAATTAGGGGAGTTCAGCACAGATCGCAGAAGCGGTAGAGTTTCCGCAGGAGCGATACCACATCTGCGGAAGGGGAGTCGCATATGCGGAAGATGGGTTTAAGTGAAGAGTTGCAAATGCGATAAATGTTCCACAAAAGTGGGACCGCAGATGCGGTAACAGCTGGGCAGAAATATGAAATTTCGAGGGTTTGGTTTCAAAAGTTGGAAATTCGATTTGGAGCTCGGGAGAGGGCGATTTTGGGAAGAAATTGAAGAGGAGATCAGTGGGTAGCAATTCTTTAACCCTTTCTAGTTATATCCATCAATCTAAACATGAATTCATCATTTAATTTTGGATTGGAGATGAAAATTTGGGAAAAATTGGAAGAAAGTTCTTAGACCTAGAATTCGACTTTTGATTGGGAATTTTACCTTGGATTTTTGGATAATTTTGGTATGTATGAACTCGTGAGAGCGTAAGGATTCTGAAAATATAAATTTTACCCGATTCCGAGACGTGGGTCCGAGGGGCGTTTTGGTCATTTTACGTAATTTCGCATATTAGCTTAGAATTTCTTTGTAGAATTAGTTACTTGAAGTGTTATTTATATTATGCAATTGAATTGAATAGATTTAGGCCATTTGGAGTCGAGTACTCGTGGCAAGAGCATGGTTTCGGGTTGATTTTGAGCCGGTTCGAGGTAAGTGGCTTGTCTAACCTTGTGTGGGGGACCTTCCCCTTTGGATTTGGTATTATTGTTAATTGAAATGCCTTGTACGTGAGGTGACGAGCGAGTACTTATGCTAATTGTTGAAAATCTGGTTTTCACCAAGTAACTACTAGTAGGTTTCCTTTCCTGTTTATATTACTTGCACTTTAAGCCTGTTGTTAGCTTAAGAAAGCATGTCTAAGTGATTTAATTGCTTTATTTGCTCAAACTGTTTTACCTGAATTCTGTGCAGTATGCTAGACTAGAATTACCTATTTGCCTTAATATGAAACTAACATTTGCTGAATATATTTCCATGTTGCTGCTGTGTATTTACATTTGGGACTACGGATGTGGGATTCCGGTAGTTCCCCCTTGCCTGTTTATTTGGGACTACGGATGTGGGATTCCGGTAGATCCCCCTTGTCTGTTTATTTGGGTCTACGGATGTGGGATTCCGGTAAATCACCCTGCACAGTTATATGGAACTACGTGATTGCACCCAGTAGATTCCCCCAATACTAGGTATTTACATTTGGGGACTACGGAACGAGATTCCGGTAGATCCCCAGTGCATTATGAGTTGGATTACGGGACGACACCCGGGAGATCCACTGGACATTTACATTTGGGGGCTACAGGACGGTATCTTGGTAGATCCCCGGTTGCTATCTCTGTGTTGACCTGTGTTCCTTCGGTGATTATTTTGCCTCTATTCTAGTTGTTGTTGCCCTTTAGATCTTGTGTTACTTTTATTGCTGTACTTATTTATACTGTCCTGTTCTACACTGTTGAACTTTATATTTTATTTAACCTTAGTAGGGCCCTGACCTTCCTCGTCACTACCCGACCGAGGTTAGGCTTGACACTTACTTTGTACCGCTGTGGTGTACTCATAACCCTTATGTGCATGTTTTTCATGTGCAGATACAGGTACTGCGACTCATCCTATCACCCTTGAGGCGAGGTGACTGTTCTAGCGACTTTGGGGTATATCTGCCGCGTTCGCAGACCGAGGAGTTCCTTTCTATTCTAGCTTTTAAACATTTGCCCTTCTGTATTCTTTTCCTTGTTAGATATTCTGGAATTAGAGTACTGTGTAGTGATCCTTAGCTTGTGATTCATGGGTTTCCAGGTCTTGGAAGTATGTATTGGTTTGAGAGTTAAATATTGTGTATGCCGAGCGGCACTTTTAAACACTATTTTATCACTCTTCATTCTGTTTTAATTTGTTTTTATTCCGCACTTTGGTTATCTTCCGCAATTTTGGCTTACCTAATCGTAGAGGACTAGGTGCCATCACAATGGTTCATGGAGGGCGAACCGGGGTCGTGACAGTGAAGCAGTTTGATAGATCAAATTGCCAGCGTTTGATCTTATCAACACACTTTTTAGGCGAGCAATAGGGTCCTATAGGCAGGATTTCTAATAATTGGCAATTGAAACCGGTTATTTATTCTTTCATTTCTATAGGCACGCTTTCTAGGCGAGCAATACGATAGGAATAACAATAATAGTAGCTAATTTGATTATATTCCTATAGGCATGCTATCTACGTGACTATTGCAGATAATAACGTGAGAGTGGAACATGTGAGATTATTTATGTCCTATAGGCATGTTATCTAACAAACACATAGAAGCAGAGCATGTTGAACAAATTAAACACTCAGATCCTATAGGCAGGATTTCTACCCTTTTATGCAAACATTAGAATAGACCCTAAAGAACCTTAGGCCCTAATGTGTCAGAGTTCACAAGGGCCTCAAAGTGGACCCCGAGTAGTGCTCACACTAGGGAGGTTAATAGAGAAGTTTTAGGGGGCCTTGGCTTTCAGCCGGCCAAGAATTAGAGACTCAGAATAGGGAAGCAACCAATGAAAATAGTAGTAAAGTAATAAGGTTTGGAAAACTGCATTTGCAAACATTACAAAGTGATCACATAATGAACATGGAAACACAGAGGGTGCATAAATTCAAGAAAACAAGTTAATGCTGCAAGATTTCACTTAATATATTGGGGCAGGGTTACATATTAATAAGAAGCGAGGAGCCTGAAGCTTATGGGGTTACAAAGTTAATAGGCAAGGAGCATTAGGCTAGTAAGACAAATAGTTATCACTAATACAACAAGTTCAAAACCTAAAGGATCAAATCATGCTAAACACATGGATTATACAATATAACTTATACTGGCAAGGCAGATAGAATCACATATTATAGGGGAAAACAAGTCAGGAAAGACTAATCTAAGATAATTAGCTGTTAGGGGCAGGGTAAGATCATACTAAGTGACAAATATAGTCATAGGAGTAAATTACAATTAGAGTGAGGGTTTCAATACATATTAGGGCATAAATTAATCACTATAGATATTTAGAATAAAGCAGGAAACAGGATGAAGCCATATAGCCAATGCAAACACTCAAATTATCAATACATTAAGCTAAGCATGCTTCGAACTGTCCAAATTACCTAAGTTAAATACAAATAGATTTTTAGGACCAACAATTTAGCCGTGAGACAATGCTGGAGAAGTTCATGCTATAGGCAGAATCACACTTGAAGAGAGTCAAGGAATTATATCAAGTCATGCAATTTCAGAAAAACACAGATATGCTAATTAGAACATAATGGAATAAACATTTTGAAGGATAAGAACTAACCAGTTATTTCTCAACAAACAAGAAAAGAACAACAATATGACCCAGAATCCCAGATGCGTCAAGTTCCCAAGGGTTTCAAAGAACCTAGGGCATCACTCACACCCAAGGAAGGTCGGAAAACAAGAATTCCGGTGGCCTTGACTTTCAGCCGGCCAAAAGCCAAAATATAACAAGAGAATAAATGAACACAGAGTAAAAACCTTAGTTTTTTAGTAGGAAATTTAGCGATTGAAGTCTGTCTAAAAATGAATGGAGGAGGGGTTTATATAGTAGTAAAATCGAACAGTAAATAGGGGAGGCAGAGTAATTTAAGCAACAACTAAAGTAAATAAACATGCAAATAAGTCTAAAAATCAATTTAAGAGATCTGTAAACCCTAGTTCTTAGGGAAAGTGAAAATCAATAGAATATAAACAAATAATCGAACTTACAGTAGCATAGGACAAATATAGACAGAATAATACTCAAAATCAGGGATTTGAACCAATTTTGGTTCGATTTCGGAATAGATCTACTTCCCATGTTTAGGCAAGCACTTAGGTAATACTATAAGAGAACAGCCGATACCAAAAAGGGGTCGAATATGACAAAAAATAACACTCAAATCCCATATTCAGTGGGATTAGGAGAAGATTTGGGGGGCAGAGGTTTTAGAGTTCTTCAGAGAGGGAGGGGAGGTTGAGAGAATGTGAGGGCAGCGGGTTAGGGGGATAATAGGTTAGGGTTTCTGGGAGGGTAATTAAAAGGGAGAGAATAAACAAGGGCCGTTGATCTTGAGAGATCAATGACCATGATTTAAAAATGAGTGGGGCAGGTCGAGTATAATGGGTACCAATCAGATTTTGGGTTAGGGGTTGTTTTGTTTGGGTTGGGGTTATTGGGCTAGAGTATTGGGAGTTTTGGGCCATTCATTTGATCCGAAATTGTTTAGAAATTAGGTTAGTTCTTAAATACCCATTATTTATCAGAAATCATTTATAAAAATAATTATTAAATAACAAAATATAATTTCTGCACTAAAATAATTAAAAATAATAACTAACATTATAGAAAATATAAAAAATTATTTTGGCACAAGTAATGTAATTATACATGAATATAGGCTATTATTGCAAAAAATATTCAGTTCGCCTAAAAATGTAGATGTATTATGAAAAATGAAGTAAAATATTTAAAATATACATGTTGGTATAAATAATAAGTTTTGATCATCATAAAAAATAATTTGAAGGATAATTATTGGATATTTATATAAAAAATGCAAAAAGAAATTAATTTAGGGATTCTAAAATTATGAAAAATGTTTGTATAGGTTTGTAGACTAAATGATGATGCAAATATACTATTTTGAAAGTATATATATATATATATCTATCTATATTTTAAAAATATGAGGAAAACATTGGGTATCAACAACTGCCCTTCTTTACGCGGGAATGATGAAAGAATTATCGGGTAAAGAAATGATGACCAATTTTGACTGAACGGGGTGATCTGAAAAATGGAGGCTGAACTTTGGTTCCTGAGTTGCCTATATATCCCTGGTATTACGGGAATCAGGCTGTGTGTAGTTCTGGATCCAGCGGTGAACTAAGCCGATGAAGTTGTTATAGGAATGGATATACTCTTCTAGATAGGACGATATCATATGAGTTTATATGGAATTGTGAATGGATGTATCTTAGAACAAGTATGGATGAGAATTTGAACAGTTATCAAGTGGAAGTAGGTAACGGATGGTGGTTGGTTGTATTTGGGGTAGTTTTAGGATGTGAGCATCAAACGGAAACCTGAGCGAAGATTGCTCCCGTTAAAAGAACGGTTACCTCCTGGATTACCTGCAAAACTTAAACGCAATGCATGCGAGAATTTAAACATGATGCAAATTCCTTTTGGACCATGAAAGTTGTCTTTGGACGACGAGGATAATGTCTTTAAACCATGATGTCATGGGCCATGAATCGGGTGATAAGTGATTCGTAGGCCATGAAATGATGTTCTCGGGCCATGAGAATGGTGCCTCTGAACTATGACGCCTTTGAATAATGATGTGCAATATTGAGAGATCCTCAGGCCATGACATGGTGCCTTCAGGCTATGAGGATGATGCCTTCGGACTATGACGCCTTTGGACAAGAAGGCGATGTTTCAGCGCATGAGATGCAAAGACATGATGTTGGGTCATGTAAGAAGCAAAACAAGACAGAGCTTAATCTTGTATAAGATTGGGGCAGAGCTTAGCCCCGGGAAAGCAAAAAATAGTGCTAGATTTCAAGTAGCATAGCATTTGGTATTACGCAAGGAAAGGTAAAGCTTATGCAGTTGAGGAGCCAGAGCTTAGCCTCATGCAAGAAAGGGAGACAGTGCTTAGTCTCATGCTTAGCCTTATGCAGTTGAGGAGGCAGGGCTTAGCCTCATGCAAAATAGGCGAAAATGCTCAGTCTCATGCAATTAGGAGATAGTGCTTAGTCTCATGCAAGGAAAGGCAATGCTTAGCCTTATGCAATTAGGGAGGCAATGCTTAGCCTCATGCAAAATAGGAGACATGGCTTAGTCTCATGCAAGAAAAAGAGACAGGTCTTAGTCTCATGCAATGGAAGATAATACTTAACCTTATGCAAGGAAAGGCAATGCTTAGCCTTATGCAGTTGAGGAGGCAAGGCTTAGCCTTATGCAAAATAGGAGACAATGCTTAGTCTCATGCAATTAGGAGACAGTGCTTAGTCTCATGCAAGGAAAGACAACGGTTAGCCTTATGCAATTAGGGAGACAATTCTTATCCTCATGCAAAATAGGAGACATGGCTTAGCCTCATGTAAGAAAAGGAGATAGGACTTAGTCTCATGCAGTGGAAGACAATGCTTAGCCTTATGCCATTAGAGAGGCAATGATTAGCCTCATGCAATGGAAGGCAATGCTTAGCCTTATGCAATTAGGGAGTCAATGCTTAGCCTCATGCAAGAAAAGACAATGAGTGATAGCCAAGCATTTCTTATCTGGAGACATGTTTGCGTTTGGCAACTTGCCATTATGATTTTTAATGTGTGTGTGTATTTGCGAGTATTACTTGTTCCTGCATCCAAATAAAAATCATGAGTTTTGCAGGGAAGGTTGGTTCATGCCTTCACTTGTCTGCTTTGCTTCGCTTTTGCCCTGTATCAAGATCCTGCTCAAGTTATCCTGGGTAGCATCTGACTGTTTATAAAATAAAGGTTTCGAGAAATATATGCGTTCATTTGATGAATGTAGTTATTTAAAAACATAGTAGTATGTAATATCAAGTAAATTTGATGAACTAATGACTGTGACACTTTAGAGACATTGCGACTTCTTTGCATTAGAATTTTGAGGGTCCTCCTCAAAATTCTGCCCCAGTTTAATAAGCGATTCTTTGACCGTTCTGCATATGATGAAATTGGCTGGACTTGCTCAGGAATTTTGAGGATCCTCAAAATTCTGCCCCAGTTTCTGACCATGGTGAAAATGAAGATATTATTGAGTTGTCACCGAATCTACCTGGCTGCCTACGTATCCCCTCTTAAACATGAATCAGGTCAAGCGTAGTTCAGTTACATCAGATCAAAAAATGTAAACAATCTAAACGTAGTATCTTTTGACTGTGTCTGAATTGATAGGCTTTGGCCAAATCTCTCCATCCATTTCTGCAAGTATGAGTGATCCTCCTATTAGTACTCTATGAACCAAGTAGGGCCCTTGCTAATTAGGTGAAAATTTTCCTTTGGCTTCATCTTGATACTGGAAGATCCGCTTCAGCACCAGCTGCCCCGGTGTGAACTGTCTAGGTCTGACCTTTTTGTTGAAAGCTCTGGACATTCTGTTCTGGTAAAGTTTACCATGGCATACGACATTCATTCTTTTCCCGTCAATAAGAGCTAATTGTTCATAATGACTTCGTATCCATTCTATGTCGCTGAGTTCAACCTCTTGTATGATTCTTAAAGAAGGAATTTCGACTTCGGCGGGAATTACAGCTTTAGTACCGTAGACTAGCAAGTAGGGGGTTGCTCCGACTGATGTGCAGACTGTGGTATAATACTCCAATAAGGCAAATGGTAATTTCTTGTGCCATTGTTTGTGGTTGTCTACCATTTTTCTCAATATTTTCTTGATATTCTTGTTTGCGGCCTCCACGACTCCATTCATTTGAGGCCTGTAGGTTATGGAATTCTTATGTTTGATTTTGAAGGTTTCATACATAGACTTCATTAAGTCACTATTGAGGTTGGAGGCATTGTCGGTGATGATGGATTCTAGCACCATAAATCGGCAAACAATACGGTCCCTGACAAAATCTACGATGACTTTCTTGGTTATAACCTTGTAAGATGCAGCCTCAACCCATTTTGTGAAGTAGTCTATGGCTACTAAAATGAACCTGTGTCCATTTGAAGCGGTGGGCTCGATCAGACCGATGGCATCCATTCCCCAAGAGGCAAAAGGCCATGGTGCGCTCGTTGCATTGAGCTCATTTGGTGGAACCTGTATCATATCTGCATGTATTTGGCACTGATGACACTTTTGGACATACCTGATGCAGTCCGTTTCCATAGTCATCCAAAAATATCTTGCTCTCAATATCTTCATGGCTAAAACGAAATCGTTCATGTGTGGTTCGCAAGTTCCGACATGTATCTCTTCAAGCAATTTGGAAGCTTCCTTGGCGTCAACACACCGTAATAATCTTAGGTCTGGAGTCCTTCTATATAGAATTCCTCCACTTTGGAAGAAATGATTGGATAATCTTTGAAGTGTGCGTTTCTGAGTATGATTCGCATGCTACGGGTATTCTCCTTTTACCAAGTATTCCTTGATGTCATGGAACCAAGGATTCCCATCCGTTTCTTCTTCAACATGAGCGCAATAAGCTAGCCGATTATGGATTCTTGCTAGAATAGGGTCGATGAAATTCTTGTCTGGGTGCTATATCATGGAAGACAAAGTGGCCAATGCGTCTGCGAACTCATTCTGGATTCTCGGAACATGTTTGCACTCTATCTGTGAACCTCTTCATCACCTCTTTCACATGATACAAATATGGTAATATTTTGGTATTCTTTGTAGCCCACTCTCCTAGGACCTGATGTACCAGAAGGCCCGAATCACCAATTACCAGCAATTCCTGAATATTCATGTCAATGGCCAAATTGAGCCCCAAGATGCGAGCCTCATATTTTGCCATATTGTTGATGCACGAAAATCTGAGTTTTGTGAATACCAAGTAATGCTGACCTATATCTGACACCAAAACAACTCCAATACCCACTCATTTGAAATTTGCAGCCCCATCAAAAAACATTCTCCTATCGACGTAGGTTTTGGCGATATCTTCTCCTACAAATGATACTTCTTCATCTGGAAAATACGTTTTCAGCGGTTTGTATTCTCCTCCTACAGGACTTTCTGCCAGATGATCTACTAATTCCTGTCCCTTGACCACCTTCTGGGATACGTAGACGATGTCAAATTCACTCAATAGTATTTGCCATTTTTCCAACTTCCCTATAGGCATGGATTTTTGGAAAATGTATTTTAGAGAATCCATCCTTGATATGATATATGTGGTATAGTCATAGAAGTAGTGCCTCAATTTCTGAGCTATCCACGTCAAAGCACATTAGGTGCGTTCCATCAAAGAATACCGTGCTTCATAGGGTGTGAACTTCTTACTCAGATAGTATATGGCCTGCCTTTTTCTTCCCATCTCATCGTTCTATCCCAAGACACAACCGAAAGCCCCATCTAGTACGAACAGATAGAGTAATAGAGGTCTACCAGGTTCTGGCGGGACCAGAACAGGTGGTTTAGACAAATACTCCTTGATTTTGTCGAAGGCTTTCTGACATTCTTCAGTCCAGCTTGTTGCAACATCTTTCTTCAGCATTTTGAAAATCGGCTCACAGATCAAGGTTTATTGTGCTATAAAACGGCTGATGTAGTTGAGATGCCCTAAAAAGCTCATCACATCTTTCTTGTTCTTCGGAGGTGGCAAGTCCTAGATAACTTTTACCTTTGACGGGTCCAATTCAATCCCTCAGCGACTGACGATGAATCCTAGCAATTTTCTGGCAGGGACTCCAAAAGCATATTTTGTGGGATTCAATTTCAAATAATACCTTCGAAGTTGATCAAATAATTTCCTCAAGTCTGCTATGTGATCTGTACCCTTCTTAGATTTGATTATAACGTCGTCCACGTACACTTCTATCTCCTTGTGTATCATGTCGTGGAAAATGGTTGTCATGGCTCTCATATAAGTGGCCCCAGCGTTCTTCATACCAAATGACATCATTTTATAGCAATACACTCCCCATGACATAATAAAGGCGATCTTCTCGGCATCTTCTTCATCCATCCAGATCTGATGATATCCCGCGAAGCAATCAACAAAGGATTAGAGTTCATGCTTGGCACAGTTGCCGATAAGCATGTGTATATTGGCAATGGGAAATCATCTTTAGGATTGCTCTATTTAAATCCCAATAGTTGACACATACTCTGACCTTCCTATCCTTCTTCAGAACTGACACGATATTAGCCAACCAGGTAGGATATTCAACCACTTTGAGAACCTTAGCTTTGATCTGCTTGGTGAGTTCCTCTTTTATTTTCAGACTCATATCCGTCTTGAACTTTCTGAGTTTCTACTTTACAGGTGGACACATCGGATTGGTAGGTAGTTTATGAGCCACTATAGACGTGCTCAAACCAATCATACATCATAAGCCCATGCGAAAATATATTCATACTCTTTCAGGAAACGAGTGTACTCTTCTTTCTCTGATGATGATAGGTGAATGCTTATGCGAGTTTCTTTGACTGTTTTGGAATCTCCCAAATTGACTATCTCGGTTTTGTCCAAATTGGACTTAGGCTTGTTCTCAAAATTTTCCACTTCTCTGACAATTTCTTCAGGTATTATATCTTCTTCGTCTTTTTCCTCTGAATCACTATCCTTATGTTGTGTTGTCTCATTACATATCATAGTCATCGGTTCATCAGGATAAGTAATAATGTTGTAGAGAGAAAATGTAAAGGATAATAATAAATAACAATGCATTAAATAAATCTTGAAAACATCAAACAAGTACGACTCGATGACTCGAGCAATTATTTCAAAACAAAAAATGTTCAAAATAAAATACTGAAAATGTCTTAAATGCTTAAAATAGATCGTACTAATTGCCAGGCTACCCAGGAACTCGACGGGCCTGGGAGGGTGCAGCAGTCCAATTCTTAAGAACAACTCCTTTTCCCACGGTCTGAATAGTAAGGTCTTCCTTCTCCTCCTCTACTATTGCACTGCAATCCATGTCTTTATCGTCCAGAAATAGGTTCCTTAGGCCAGCTAAAGCTTCATCTTCTTCAGATCCCCATATCACGTCAATTTGTTGAAATGTCTGGTGCAAATACAGTATTGGCTGCTCAAGAGGGTAATAAGGACAGCGCCATGACGGTGACCAATCGTTATACTCCTGCTAGATGTACTGATATCCAAGTCCAAAGGTTGTACTGTGACACTTTAGTTGCATTGGTTTAGTGATACCCTGGAGATTCTTACCGAGACACTTGCCAGGCTCATACCCTATCCATACCAATATGCTTTCTATCTTGCTGCTCCACCATTTATCTTTCTAAATTGCATTGACACGCTCCATGTGATGATATGTTTCTCCACCCAAATTCCTTCTATTCTTAACAACCGGAACAATTTGATTGGTGTAAATGGGATTACTTCTGTCCCCGTGGATAATTACTTCCTGATGATTCCATTCAAACTTCACGGCCTGGTGTAGAGTAGAAGCTACGGCCCCAGCAGCATGTATCCACGGTCGTCCCAATATCAGATTGTATGTGGTGGATATGTCCAATACTTGAAATTCAACATCAAACCAAGTCGGGCCCATCTGCAAATAAAGGTTGGCCTCCTTAATTGTGGCCCTTTGCGACCCATCGAATGCTTTCACGTTTATAGATCCTGCTCTTATCTCATGCAAACCTTTACCAAACCTCTTCAAAGTGGTCAACGGACATATGTTGAGACTCGAACCCAAATCAATCAGGACCCTGGCAATGAATTTGTCCTCAAATTGCACTATGATATGTAGTGCCCTGTAGTGACTCAGTCCTTCCGGTGGTAGCTCGTCTTCATGAAAAGTGATCTTGTGGCTTTCCAGCACTTGTCCTACCATGTTGGCATTTCTCCACTAGTGATGTTATTAGGTACATAGGCTTCATTCAACACTTTCACCAATGCATTCCTATGCGCTTCGAAGTTCTGTAGTAGTGATAGAATGGATATTGAGCAATGGTTTTGTTCAGATGATCAACTACAGAATACTCTCTCGCCTGCATTTTTCTCCAAAGAACGTCTGCGCCTGTCTCAATGACGGGTGGCTTAAAAGCGGCTTCTTTGCTTGTTACCCCTAAATGTTCAGGTGTATATACCCTACCAGTTCTGGTCATGCCTTGTGCTGCACCTGTTTCCTCCATTTTTGCTTTTCCTTTCCTTCTTGCTTCCGCAGCATAGTCCCAAGGTATAGCATTAGACTTAAAGGATGGTGTAGGTGCTACTACCATGGTGAAGGGTGTGGTCACTTCCACCTCAAATGGAGTTGGCATGGCTGAGGGCGTTGTTACTTTAACCTCAAACAGAGTCGGTGCGGCTAACCTCAGTCTTTGACTGAATCTGCACCACAATAGGTATGAGAGTGACTGGAGGTGTTTTAGGTTCATCCCATTCACGAATGAGTCCAATTGACCCTTCCAAATCCCATTTTCATCGGTTTCTATCACATTTACTCCCTCACCCTTGTGATCCGAGAGAGGATTGGTGCGGACATTAGGTGAAACCTCTTTTGCTTGTATAACCTTGGTGTCAATAAACATCTAGATCTTATCCTTCAAAGTACGACATTCATCAATAGTATGACCCTTCATGCCCGAGTGGTAGGCACATGCCTTGTTTGGATTGACCCACTGAGAGGAGTTTTCCATGGTAACTGCAGGAATGTGAGTGACATAACTGGCAGCCTTTAGTCTCTCATACAATTGGTCGATGGGTTCAACAATTGGGGTGTATTGTCTGGGCGATCTGTGGTCGAAATTTGGTCTAGGTTTTTGGTAATTTTGGCGGGTTGGTGGGGAGTGGTAGTATGCTAGCTGGGTGTTATAAGTATGGTAAGTGGCGGCAGGTTTTTGGTATCTAGGAGGTGAAGGCTGATATGTGGATGGGGGTGTTTGGTACGTGAGAGGAGACTTTGGACCTTGGACCACCATCACTGCCCCTACTTCCTTCTTTTTAGAAATACCGCCCGACTACAAGGCTTTGTTTGTAGCCTGGAGTGACTCAAAATTTGTTACCATTCCGATCTTAATCTACTATTCTATTCTTTATCCCAATTTGATGTTGTCAGAAAATTTATGGTTCTCAATAACCATCAGTCTCTTATAATACTGCAGATCCTGAGCTAGGATAAATAACTTGTTCATTTGTTCTTCTTCTAGTGTTGGCCTCACTTTCCTAGCTTCTGACCTCCACTGAGTAGCATACTCGTGGAAAGTTTCAGTCGGCTTCTTTTTAAGATTCTGAATGTAGAAGACATCTGGAGCATTTTTGTATTGAACCTGAACCGATCCATAAAATCTGACGCCATACTCACCCAGTTAACCTATTTCTTTGGGTGTTGATTGATGTACCAGGATAGGGCGTCTCTAGTGAGGCTCCTCATGAATAACTTCATGCGGATTCTTTCATCTTTACCAACCCCTACGAGCTTATCACAATATGTCCTCAAATGTACCTTCGGATCACCTGTCCCATCGAACATTTCGAACTTAGGAGGTTCGTAAACCTCTGGTAGTTCTACGTCTGGTTGAATACACTAATCCTCATAGTTCAAACCTTCGACGCCTTTATTGTCTTCAACACCTTGGACTCGACTAGTAAGTTTCTTGAGTTCCTCTACCATGTTCTTGATAAGCAGGTCCTTCTCGGTGGACTCCGTTATGTATAGGGTCTGTTGTGGAGTGTGGGGTAAGGTTTCCACGTATATGGGGTTGTTTTTATGGACTCCATCAATTGGGTATAATGGTGGTCGTTGGTTGAGTTTTGGGGATCAGGGGTAGGTTGTGGTGCGTTTTGATGAGTGTGATAGGTGGTGGTTTGTGGATACTGGGTTGGATAATGATGATGTTGTGGATGGGTCGGTAATGGCGGAGGATTAGGATTTTGAGGAGGTGTGGCATACTGATGAGGTACGGGAGGATTTTGTTGGTTTTGTGTGTTATGGGGTGGTGCTGGATTTTGGGCATTTTGTTGGTTTATGTCGGGTGTCACACCTCCTTTTTTACTACACCCCGTAAAGGGTATAAATACAAGGGAGTTTTTCCAATTAAAGACAATCGAAACGGGATTTGTTTATTTAAAGATTCAGAGTCCCAACTTGGGAGTTTTATGGTGTCCCAAGTCACCGGTTTTAATCCCGAATCGAGGAAAAGTTTGACTCTGTTTAACAATCCGCGAACCAGAAATCCGAGTAAGGAATTCTGTTAACCCGGGAGAAGGTGTTAGGCATTCCTAAGTTCCGTGGTTCTAGCACGGTCTCTCAACTGTTATATTCGGCTTAATAATTTGATTTTAGGATATTTTGAACCTATGTACAAATTTAACCTTTTGGCCGCTTTTAATTATTTTTAAAGAAGATGAACCTCATTTAAAACACATCTTTGGATCGCGCCACATGAAATGCACCCGCAATCCTAAACATATTTTATTCAACGTTTCAAGATTTGATTTGGGTCACATGAAATGCGCACCCGAGTTTATGAAAGTAAAATTATTAAAATAGCGTGCCTAAAGCAACTACGCGCTTTAACTTTACGAGGGCCATGAAAAATTTGCTAAATAGCACGCCTCAATTTATTTGAACTTGATTAAGGAAATGAAAGACCTAACAATAATCTAAAATACCTTATTGAAATCCTAATATCTATTTTTAGAAAAAGTCCAAAGCCTACTATATTTAATCATTAGTGGACCAGTTACTAATTCAATTCATAAACCCAAAGGAGCCCAGTCCATAAGATGCGTACAAGATAGAGGCCCCCTAATAGCTGAAGACGGTCAGGCCTTAGCACGCCAGGCCGGAATTGATATTGGGCTTGAGGTAGGCCCAATTCAAACAAAAGCATGCCCAAGTCGAATAAGGAAGAGATCAGAGGATCAAGTCCCGACAGCCGCAAGACGAAAGTTTTCAAACTAAAGAAACGCATGAACGACTGAACTTTAAAAATCTGCAGATTTCCACACTCGAATCGAATGACCACAAAACTGAAGCTATGGTAACTGATTACTGAATCATTCATTCACCACAGGGTTGATACTTGTACCAAACACACATTGATCACATAATATTTCAAACTTTTAAATCTAAACTAACATTTAAACATGAAGCAACCTTGAAAACACTTGACCGAAAACAATACCCTTATAAATCGAACCACTGATGACTTCCATACTTTGTGAACAACGTAGCTCAATTATTAAGGTTCGTCCAAATTGCTATATGAATTTCAAGCTTACACTTCTACATGCAGATAACAAGGATTGGAAAATGGACCTATAACATTAAAACTAAATAAATAGCAAGATCCAAATATGTCTTAGTCTCCACAGTTCACAACTAATTATAGCATGAGAATTCGATTATTTAAAGAGAATTTAACTATGACCATACTATGAATAAATGAAGGAATATAAACATCAAGCAAAGAAACAAAGAACTAAAGCATAATGGTGCTTCCATTTCATCCTTGAATCAAGCCTTACATCATGAAGGTCCAGAACTTGTACCTTGAATTCGAAAATAAAAGCAGAAAATCGAGAATCAACAACAGAACAGTAGCAGGCCAATACCAGCAACACCAGCTCAACCAAGATGAACTTGAAAACAAAATGAAGACAATCCCACTCGAACAATACCCAAAACAACTTCAAAATTAAACCTCAAACACCCAATCTCAGTCCATTTTAAGACTATATCAATCAGAAACTCTTTTCAGGATTTGAAAACTAAAGGAATTACAGAGTGAATTTCAATGAAACAGTAATTTTTTACTCTAAGTTTCAGCCGTTTTGCTTTTCTGAATTTCAGCTCTTAGGTCTTGCCTTGAAAGGCAAGAAATGATGCCTTTATAGTCAAGAAAACAGGGCAGCCTTAAGGGTTCAGCTTTTTATTTTAGTCTTTTTCTAATTTTTGTTTTTGCTAATTAGTCCCTTATTTTCTGACTTGGTATCCAAGCCAGGCTATTTCAGCTTTCTAGGAAGCTTCTTGGGTGGTTACTTGAGAGATTCTCTCAGTGTATTGCCCCAATTACCCCTAAGTGCCCTGAAATTTACCTTGGACCAAATAGGGTCAAATGAACAAAGACCCAAACCCAATCTTGTCCAACGGGCAGACTTCCAAATTTGGGCCTTCACTCAATGAGTTGAAACTTACCAAACCCCAAACCCAATCCGAAACAAATTTAAAGAGAAGGCAACCCAAATCAAAATTGAGACGGCCCAATTAGCAATTATCTGACTACCAAATAACACATAACGATTAAACTTCAGACTAAATGGTTCATTAACTAAGAATTTTGACAACTAACCTAACAGGACTTCGACTACTCATGCATGAATGAATAGATTCCGGAACCAAATGAGAATGATTCGAGACGAGGAGAAGAAACAGAAAATCTGAAAATAAATTAGTGGCAGATTAAATCAAAAGAAAGAAATAAATACTTGAGAAAAATTCAAAAAATAGAAGGGAAGCCTGGGTCTTCAGATCCTTGGATTTTCCGGCCAAATCTGAGGTTAATCATGTGCTCTTACGAAGAACACACGAATAAACTCAGATTCGGTACGAAATTTTGCCAAATCTCGACTTGGGATTTCTGGGCTCGTTTCTGATCTGAGATTCGAGGGGCTGGGGCAACATTCGAGGGAAACGGAGTGGGGATTCGGAACGAGCGGGTTAGGGTGGTTCAGTGGTGTGATTTTTGTGGCGTTTGGAGGTGGCGCTGCCACCAGACGGTGGTGGATTTAGGGGCGGCTCAGCTAGGGTTTCGGGGTGTTCTGATGGGGTGTTGAGCAGAAGGGTTCTGAAGGGGGGGGGGGCAGATTTGGACACTTAAATATTCCCAAGGCTTCAGTTTCGAGCTGTTCGATCAAGGGGAGATCAACGGCTCAGATCAATATTGATCGAAACGACGTCGTTTTGTTTGGGGGGGGATCCGGACTGGGTCAGGCGTGAGTTGGGCCGGGTATTGGGTGGTTTCCGTTTGGGCTGGGACGGTTGGATTGGGTTTGAGCCCAAATTTAAACCTTCTTTATTTCCTTCTTTTTCCTTTCAATTCACAATTCTTTTCTTTTTCCAAATTAAAATAAATCCTAAATTAATTAATAATTATTTTTAAACTAAATTATCCTACCCAATGGTATTTTTAATAATTAATTAAATCCTAAATTTAAAGAACAATTACACAATTCAAAATTAAAAATGTAAAAATGGCAAATGAATTATTTTTGTGATTTTCATTTTTATAAAACAAACTAATTTGTTAATTAATCTAAAAATATAAAATTAAATCCTAAATGCAGATGCAACATATTTTTGTATTTTTCATGAATTAACTGAAATAAACATGCACAAACAAATGCAACTAATTAATAGAAAATGCCACGAAATCCAACAAAATTGCAAACACTGAAAGAAATTATTTTGTTTTGAATTTGTTGGAGTAACACATATAGGACAAAAATCACGTGCTCACAGCTGCCCCTCTTTGCTTGGAAACACGAAGAGTTTTCGTGCAAAGATAAGTGAGCGGATACGAGCGATTTTTGCCCGTTTGAATACTCCGTGTGAAGCATTTTTGAAAGATTTGACTGCACCTTGCTTCCGAGGTTGCCTACATATCCTTGGCTAAAAAGGAATTAGGTCAGTGTAGTTCAGGAATGTTTGGTAGCTGGGACTAGCATGAAGCTGGGCTTCCACTGTTGCTGTTGCTGCTACTACTGCTTACTGAACCTCCTTATTACACCATGTCAAAACAAAACAAAAGCTAGACTAGACTATGATCTATGGATTAAAAAAGTCCTATCTATATCTTCAAACTTGCTATTGTGTTTCTTGTTGCCTTGTTGTTCTCTATTCTCTCAGGGACATCCATTTGTTGCCAACTTGAATTGTAAACTGAGATGTTTTCCCGTCTCCAGGTGGGTGCCTGACTGCTGAACTTGATATGTATTCCCGTGTTATCCAAGCGGGCTCCTGACTTCAAATCGTGAATGTATTCCCATGCTATTCAGGCGGGCTCCTAACTGCTGACTTGAAATGTATTCCCGGCTCTTCAGGCGGGCTCCCGACTTCAACATAAACAAAGCAATGAATTTGAAAGCTAAACTTAAATGGTACTCCCTTGTTCTCCAGACGGACTCCTGACTGCTGCATTTGAAAGTATTCCCTGCTCTCCAGGCGGGCTCCTGACTTCAACATAAACAAAGCAAAGAATTTGAAAGCTAAAATTTAAATTGTACTCCCTTGTTATCCAGGCGGGCTCCTGACTGCTGTGCTTGAAAGTATTCCATGCTCTCCAGGCGGGCTCCTGACTTCAACAAAACAAACAAAAACAAAGAAAATTTTCTGCCCCAGTTTGGTGGCTGGGGACAGATGTGATTGTAAAAGTAAATCATATTACCAAGTATTACTAAGAATTTGCAAGCTAGGTCCCATTATTCAGGGGGGTCCTGACAACTCTTAACTAAACGACAACTTAAAATCTAAGTTATATCTTCTACAGGTGTGACTTCTGCTAAATCTTGCTATCTAAAAAGATCTTTAAACTACTCCCCATTATCCAGGAGGGTCCTGACAACTCTTAACTAAACGACAATTTTAAATCTAAGTTATATCTTCTAAAGGTGTTACTTCCGTTAAATCTTGTTATGCAAGCCAGTTTTATACTACGTCCCATTATCCAGGAGGGTCCTGAAAATCAAAAGTCAAGTTTTATCTTAAGAGTAACAATTTCACAGCTAAATTATATTACCCTACAACAAAACTTACTCTAAACCTTGTTGTCCAATGGAAATCCTAAAGCTAGGTCCCGTTATTCAGGAGGGTCCCGAAAACTCCTAATTGAATCCTATCTCAAACATGTAAACTTTGAAGCCTACTTATGTTCCTTTGGGATGCATTTATGCTAGATTATGTTATTTCTGAATATTTAAACTAGGTCCCATTTTTCAGGAGGGTCCTGAAAGTTTTACGGTCAAACCTGTTTTGATGCTTGCTCTTTCCCCTGCGGAGAGTTTCTCCGAAGCGAACGAATTTTCTGCCCCTGTTTCAATCAAAGAAAATTTTGTCAATTTAAAGTGGTGGTTAGCTGATGGCATTCTTGCTGAAGATCTTTCTGCTGCACTGTTTTGTTCTGACTGGCTTCTCCGAACTGGCCCTGAACCACTTTGACTTTCTGACTGACTTTCAAACCCTATGACCTTTGACGAGCCGATTGTTCTATACCCCGCTGTTGTTTTACCTCTGACCCCTTTATCTGAACTTTTTCATCTCCCATGACATGACCAAATCATTCCACCGATGAAACTTCCGGTGATTCCTTGTACCCCACCTTACATCATGCTGTCTTTAGTATGCTCTGACCACATTGTGATTTGCAATTTTGGGAGTTGGTAGTGAGCTTTAAAACTCTTTTCCACTTACTTGGGACAAGACTGACATTAAAACCTTTTAGACAAATAAACCCAAAGGAAAGTGAAATGCAATGACTTTGCGGGTTAAGGATAAGAAAAATCCAAAACCAGATAACTGCTACAAAGAGAAAAAGAAAAAGAAAAAGAAAAAGAAAAAGAAAAAGAAAAAGAAACTTATCTGAGTGGAACAGCTGGTACCAATGATCATGACATGCATTTCGGATTAATCGGCCCAATCTGTCCAACCAATCAACTTTCGATCGCCGTACTGTGTTGCCTCAGAATTCCCATGATCTGATTACTTCACCCAAACCTTGACCTTGTTCATCCTGCGGTGCCCTGAAAAGTTTCACCAGCAGACCTCTTTCATTCGTTCATCTCTCAACTCACTTTCGCCTTACGGTGCCCGTGAGGGTTTTCACCAATAAGACTCTCTCATTCTTTGCTTTCTCTCAGCTCTCGTCGCCTCATGGTGCCCGCGAGGGTTTTCACCAATAAGACTCTCTCATTTTTATTTCTCTCAACTCCCATCGCCTTACGGTGCTTGTGAAGGTTTTCACCAATAAGACTCTCTCATTTTTATTTTTCCTGCTTGAGCCAGAATGTTTCCCCTGACATGAATTACATTTACCTGCTCGACTTGGCATTTCTCAAAGACTGATCAGAAGGTCTTTCTTTGGACCGTAATGTAGGCTTCTGGGCAGGGTTGAAAATAAAGGGTATAAAAGGCTCAAAACAATACAAATGGGTTAAAATTACAACTTTCGGAATCACGTTTCTCACAACAACCACAACTTCTACCCCAGTTTCTTGCATGGGGATTTTTGGATTTTTATTTTGATGAGACCAAACCGTGAGGCTGCCTACGTATCCTTAAAAGGAATCAGGTCGAACGTAGTTCGTGTCATAGGAATTATTTTGTTGTTGTGATTTTATTTTCTTTCTTTATTTTCTTTCTCTCTTTTTCTTCTATTGTTCTTCTCTTTTTTTTTCTTTTTTTCTCCTTTTTTTCTTTTTGTTTTTCTCTTTTCTTTTCTTTCTCTTTCTTTTCTCTTTTCGTTTTTCTTTTCCCTCTTCCTTTCCTGTTCATCCTTTCTTTTTATTTTCACTTACTTATCCTCTGTACTTGCGTTTCTGAATCGTACCGTTGATCCCGAAAGATGGGTATGAAAGAAGATAAATAAGGCTCAAAAGGGAGTCACAAAGGATAAAGTGTTTAGATAGCAGAACAAAATGCCCTCGTCATTTCAATCTTCAAAATATGCCAAATACAAACAAGTACAATCAAAGAAAGAAATCATACATAGTGTCTTTTGACTGCATCGGAATTGATAGCCATTTCAACACATTTACCTTCTACATCTGTCAAATATAACGCGCCATTGGACAACACTCTAGTTACGATAAATGGCCCCTGCCAATTTGGGGCGAACTTTCCTTTTGCTTCAGCCTGATGAGGCAAGATACGTCTCAACACTAACTGACCCACTTCGAACTTCCGTGGACGTACCTTCTTGTTATATGCTCTTGCCATTCTCTATCGGTATAATTGGCCGTGACATACCGCTGCCAATCTCTTTCAATCAATCAGACTTAATTGCTCCAAGCGGGTTTTGACCCATTCAACGTCATCGATTTCTGCCTCAGCGACAATCCGAAAGGATGGGATTTCAATTTCTGCGGGTATCACCGCCTCCGTGCCATACACCAACAAATAAGGAGTGGCCCCTACCAAAATGCGGATAGTAGTGCGATAACCCAACAATGCAAACGACAACTTTTCATGCCACTATCTAGAACCTTCCACCATTTTTTGAAGTATCTTCTTTATATTATTGTTGGCTGCCTCGACTGCTCCATTCGCCTTAGGGCGGTATAGGGTGGAATTGCGTTGTATAATCTTAAACTGCTGACATGTCTCTGTCATCAGATGACTATTGAGATTAGCGCTATTGTCCGTGATGATTACCTTCAGAATCCCAAACCGACAGATTTGAATGCACAAAGTCGACCACTGCTTTCTTGGTCACAAATTTGAATGTTTTTGCTTCAACCCACTTAGTGAAATAATCAATGGCTACCAGGATAAACTTGTGTCCGTTCAATGCTGCTGGTTCGATTGGCCCAATGACATCCATGCCCCAAGCAACAAAAGGCCATGGTGCAGACATTGTATGTAATTCAGATGGTGGAGAATGAATCAAATCTCCATGCACTTGGCACTGATGACATTTATGCAGAAAACTGATGCAATCCTGCTCCATAGTGAGCCAATAGTAACCTGCTCGGAGAATCTTCTTTGCCAGAACGTACCCACTCATATGCGGTCCACAAACTCCGGAGTGTACCTCAGTCATGATTGTTGTGGCCTGTCTAGCATCTATGCATCTTAGCAATCCCAGATATGGAGTTATTTTGTACAATACCCCTCCACTAAAGAAAAATCCACTTGCCAATCGTCAAATTGGTCTTTTCTGATCACCAGTGGCCTGTACCGGATATACCCCCATCCTAATGTATTCTTTGATATCATGGAACCATGGCTCCCTATCCAATTCTTCTTCCTCCATATTACAGTAAGCACGCTGATCACGGACCTGAATCTGCAAAGGGTCCACATAAGCCTTATTTGGATGATGTAACATTGATGCCAGAGTGGCCAAAGCATCGACGACTTCATTATGGATCCTTGGGATATGCCTGAATTCTATCGACTTAAATTGCTAACAAAGATCATGCAAACATTGTCTGTACGGTATGAGTTTCAAATCCCGTGTTTCCCATTCTCCCTGAATCTGGTGCACTAGGAGGTCCGAGTCACCCAAGACCAAGACTTCCTGGACACCCATATCCACAGCTAACCTTAAACCCAGAATACATGCCTCGTACTCAGCCATGTTGTTGGTACAGTAAAAACGAAGCTGAGCCGTAACAGGGTAGTGCTGTCCTGTTTCAGAAATAAGTACTGCTCCTATCCCCACGCCCTTCATGTTTGCAGCTCCATCAAAGAAAAGTTTCCATCCAGGCTTCTCGACTTGTTCCAACTCATCAATGTGCATCACCTCTTCATCAGGGAAATAAGTTTTCAAAGGTTCATAATCTTCATCAACTGGGTTCTCGGCCAAATGGTCCGCCAAGGCCTGTGCTTTCATTGCAGTTCGAGTCACGTAGACAATGTCAAACTCTGTGAGCAAGATCTGCCACTTTGCAAGCCTCCCTGTGGGCATAGGCTTCTGAAAGATATACTTCAATGGATCCAAGCGAGATATGAGATAGGTAGTGTAAGATGACAAATAATGTTTCAGCTTCTGCGCCACCCAGGTTAGGGCGCAACATGTCCTCTCGAGCTGAGTGTACTTGACCTCGTACGGTGTGAATTTCTTACTGAGATAATATATGGCCTGCTCCTTCCTGCCAGTGATATCATATTGACCCAATACACAGCCGAATGAATTGTCCAATACCGTCAAATATAGAATCAACGGTCGCCCTGGTTCTGGCGGGACCAACACGGGTGGATTTGACAAATACCCTTTTATCTTATCAAACGCCTCCTGACATTCTTCTGTCCACTTCACCAAAACGTCTTTCTTTAACAGCTTGAAGATACGCTCACAAGTTGTCGTGAGCTGAGCGATGAACCTGCTGATATAATTCAATCTCCCCAACAAACTCATCACCTCGGTCTTGTTCTTCGGAGGTGGCAATTTCTGGATGGCCTTGACTTTCGATGGGTCCAATTCAATACCCCGGCGGCTGACTACGAACCCCAACAACTTTCCAGATGGCACCCCAAAAGCACACTTTGCAAGATTAAGCTTGAGATTATACCTGTGAAGCCTTCGGAAGAACTTCTTCAGATCCCTGACATGGTCAGACTACTTTCTAGACTTCACGATCACATCATCCACGTACACCTCGATTTCCTGGTGTATCATATCGTGGAATATTGTTGTCATTGCCCTTATGTAGGTTGCCCCAACATTTTTCAAACCAAATGGCATGACCCGATAGCAATACATTCCCCATGGCGTGATGAATGCCATCTTTTCTGCGTCTTCCTCGTCCATCAAGATCTGATGATAACCTGCGTAACAATCCATAAAAGAACCAATCTCATGTTTGGCACAATTGTCAATCAATATATGGATGTTTGGCAGGGGAAAATAATCCTTCGGACTTGCTTTGTTGAGATGCTGCTAATCAACGCACACCCTGGTCTTGCCATCCTTTTTTGGCACAGGCACAACATTGGCTAACCAGGTGGGATACCGGGTGACCCGAATGACTTTGGCATCGAACTGCTTGGTGACCTCTTCTTTGATCTTTACACTCATATCCGTTCTGAACTTTCTCAGCTTTTGTTTGATAGGAGGGAATACCGGGTTAGTGGGCAACTTGTGAACCACTAAATCAGTGCTCAGACCCGGCATGTCGTCATAGGACCATGCAAAAATGTCTTTGTATTCGAACAGTGCTTTAATTATCTCCTCCCTGAGTTGAGGTTCCAGATGCACACTTATTTTAGTTTCACGGACATTTTCTTGGTCCCCTAGATCAACTGCTTCTGTGTCATTCAAATTAGGTTTGGGATTTTCCTCTAATTGACTTAGTTCCTTGCTAATTTCTTCATAGGCCTCATCATCCTCAAATTCCAACTCGTCATCACACTCGATTTCTTGTATTATTATTTTGGAGTTAGATTGGCTTTTCAAACTAGGTCAAAGATTCCTCATGCATGTCATGTCATTGATATCAGCATAAAAAGAACTGTACAAAAGAAGAAAACAAAAATAAAATTAGAAGAAATGAAGGAAAAGGAACAATTGCATTTCATTGAATATAAAGATAACAGGGTTTTAACACATCCAACTAGACGAAACATAATATTTGAATTACAGACCCTGGAATAATCCAGACAACTAAAAGAAAATCAAAACCCACTACCAAGACTCCCTCCGGGTAGGAAGAGGAGTAGCTTCCTAGTTGTTGACTTTTGCACGTGGTCCCACAAATTGCACATCTGCCTTGCTGGACCCTTCCCCAGCCTGAACCATATTGACCTCGACGAATAACCTTTCGAACCCCTTCTCCAAGTCTCCATCGACACCAATCAGTGGTCCAGGGACCTTTGACAACAGTTGCTTTCTGATACCCGGCCTGACGAATGACCTAGACAGACGTGTGATTGGCTTTGGCAATTCCCATGCTTTCTGTTTCATTTTTCTAGCTCTTCTCACGTCTGCAACGGTAGGCTTGAACCCCAGACCAAAAGTATCCAGATTCTTTGGAAGAGAAACTGGCTGCACAATACCTTGCAGAGACGCACCCAAACCCTTGCCCGGTACGAAACCATTTTTCAACATTTCAACAACTACCATAAGTGATGCCGCAACCATCTTTGGAGTTGGAACGCACTTTCCTTCTGGAATTTTCTCTACCGATACTATGTCGGAAACCTGATAAACCCATGGTCCCTTGTCATCTTCAACCTCTATGAACGGAACGATGGCACCATTGGGCACACACAAATTATCTTCGCCGTGTACAACAATTTCCTGTCGATCCCATTCAAACTTGACCACTTGATGTAGAGTAGACGGGACTGCTTTGGCCGTATGGATCCATGGTCGTCCCAACAGCAGATTGTACGAAACAGCCACATCGAGCACCTGAAATTCCATAGTAAATTCAATTGGCCCTATTGTGAGCTCAAGCACTATATCCCCGACTGAATCTTTCCCTCCACCGTCGAATCCCCGAACGCAAATACTGTTCTTGTGAATTCTTTCATCATCCACTTGCAGCTTGTTCAATGTGGAGAGAGGACAGATGTTCGTGCTAGACCCGTTGTCAACCAGTACTCGAGTAACCACGGAGTCTTTGCAATTCACCGTCAGATAAAGGGCTCTATTGTGCTCGGTACCCTCCACGGGCAACTCATCATCAAAAAACGTGACTCGGTTTACCTCAAATATCTTGTTAGCTATCTTTTCCAAGTGGTTTACTGAGATTTTGTTAGGAACGTGAGCCTCATTCAAGATCTTCATCAAAGCACGACGGTGTTCTCTGAATGGATCAATAATGACAAGAGCGAGATCTGAGCTGGTGTCTTCCTTAACTGTTCCACAATGGAATAGTCTTGCGCTTTCATCTTTCTCAGAAATTCTTTTGCTTCTTCCTCAGTCACTGCTTTATTCACCAACACTGGATTATCTTTTGAGGTCTTAGCTTTTCTCAACTTTTCGGGGGCAAAGCACCTCCCCGATCGACTTAAACCATGGGTCTCACACACTTCTTCTTTGACCTCTTTCCCCTGGTAAGTTACTGTCACTCGTTCATAATTCCACGGGACTGTCTTGCTGTTGATCACTAGAAGCTGAGTTGTTGGTTTTATAATAATAGGCTCTGTGCGAGCACCCTTCACGACCACAACAGGTTTACTTGTAACCCCTGATACCACCACTTTATCTTTCTCGGGTTTCACTGCAACAGTGCTTGAAGACCAGTTCTCGGCTACCACAGCTGGCTTATTGTCTACCCCTTTCAACTGGACCACTGATTTCCTACGGTTACCTTTTCCTGTGAACTGGTTTCACTGGAGCGGATCATCATCACCATCTGCGAGAGTTTCTTATCCTCCCCTCCCTTGTGTATCAACTCAATCATATGAGTCTTATGGTGAGCTGGTAGCGGATTCTGGTTGATATTTGGTGTTTCTAGGGCCTGAACCTCGATCTGATGAGTATCAATGAGCTCTTGTATAGCTGTTTTTAGTTTCCAGCATTTCTCTGTGTCATGGCCCAGGGCCCCTGAACAATACTCACAACTCACCGAGCGATCAAGATTCTAGGAAGGAGATTCGACATTTTGGCCTCGATCGGATTCAACATACCCAACTATCTCAGTCTGTGGAATAGGCAGATATATGATTCTCCCAATGGAGTGAAAGTCTTCTGCTTCTGCAACCTTTCATTCTTAAAGGCTTGATTGGGTCAAAAACCTATTCCAGGAGGGGTTTTGTAGGCTTTTGGGGGTGGATGGGTATTTTGTGGGGCTTGGTAGGGACTCTGTGGAGCTGGCGCACACTATTGTACGTGAGCGGGAGGTTGGGTATAGGTTTGTGCATGATAGATAGAAAAATGGGGATCTGGCGGTGGGTATTAGTGTTGTGGTGGTATATATGGAGTGTGGGGGTATGTTTGGGGATAAGGTCGAGGCTAGTTATAGTAACGGGGAAGGTTCTTGGATCTGGCCCAAGCTGGCGACTCGATCATCGCAACATCCTCTTTCTTCTTCTTCCCGAGAACACCCCCAGTACCGTTTTGAATGGCCTGAGTGGTTGCTTTGATCGTTGAATAACTCATGATCTTATTGGACTTGAGTCCCTCCTCAACCATGCCTCCCATTTTCACAACTTCATTAAAGGACTTGCCCACTACTGACACCAAATAACCAAAATAAGTGGGCTCCAAAGCCTGTAAGAAATAATCAACCATCTCACTCTCTTTCATCGGGGGGTCAACCCTCGCTGCTTGGTCTCTCCAACGGAACCCATATTCTCGGAAACTCTCACTGGGCTTCTTCTCAATCTTTGTCAGTGACAGACGGTTTGGGATGATTTCAAGATTATACTAAAAATGACAGGCGAAGACTTGGGCCAAATCGTCCTATGTGTACCACCTGCTATGATCTTGTCTGGTGTACCATTCTAGCGCCGACCCACTCAAACTTTGGTTGAAATATGCTTTCAGCAATTCGTCTCTTCCACTTGCTCCCCTCATCTTGCTACAGAATCCTCTTAAGTGTGCTACCGGGTCACCATGCCCATCATACAGATCAAACTTGGGCATTTGAACCCTGCTGGCAACTGAACATCTGGGAACAGACATAAGTCCTTATAGGCTACACTCACTTGACCCCCCAGCCCCCTCATATCCCGGAACGATTGCTCTAAGCTTTTGACCTTTCTGATCATCTCTTCATGCTCGGGATTTTTAGGCGGTTTCTTAGTCTCTGCCGGGATATCAAGATGAGGAGTGTAAGGATATGGCTCTAGAACTTTGAAGGTGGGTTCAGGGGGATAGTACTAGTTATCGTGAGTTTGGAACAGGGGTTCACTGGAAGATCGGTGTAATGTAGCAGGTGGAGGTGCCACAAAAATAGGTGTAATTGGTGGAGAAGGGTATGAGACTTGTTTGGGTGGTGGAGCTTGAGAAGTATGGGAAGTGGCGCCATGACATTGTTGGTAGAGGGGAAAGGATGGAGATGAGTTCACAGTGGGAGGCTCTGGAGGTTGGGCTGATGGTGGGATATAAGCAGGATTGGCGGGATAAACCGGTGGTGGATGCCCCTTTGACCAAGCTTGGTATATTTCAGCCATCTGCTGTTTCAGCTTATACATTTCTTCCCTTATTGCGTTAACATCCATTTCTTCCACCTCTTTCGATGGGTCGACGATGCTTGTTTCCGGTTCCTGGTCGACCATACTCAGCCTGTCTTTCGATCGGGTGTTATAGGAGTGAGTTGCCAGAATGCCAGTCAGCTAACCACCTGCCTGAACTTAATACATCAAACAACAACCTTGTTAGCGATCAGGCTTTAACAGATTGGTAACCGCACATTGGGCATGAATGCACCTAAACAATTAACCGTCTCTATTATGTATTTGATCGGTTGCATGCGTCATTCTGGCCTTTTCTTACCATTGATTGCAAACCTCCTCCTTTTGTTTCTTTTTCTTTTCCTTCCTTCGTTCTCTCTTTGTTTCTATTCTCTCTTGATTTTCTTATTTTCTCTCTCTTTTGTTTCTCCGCTCTTTCTTTCTCTCTTTTATTTGGTTACGATCGAATCCTATGGAGATTGCCTACGTATCATGACCCCGCATGAATCAGACCAAGCGTAGTTCTTGTAGATAAGTGCGAAATAAAACATTTTTGGGATTTTCAGTTTTCATAAAATAAAACAACAAATGCTTCCATTACAAACTCAAAACTAACAAATTCCAAAAGACTAACAGATTTCGATGCAAAGATGAAATATAGACTCCAAAAATAGACATTATATTCCAACAGGAGAAAATACAGACTCGAAAACAATTGGACGAACTCTAGCAGAAAGAAAACTCAACATGACTGACAGACGCTTAACAAAAGGAAATGCAGACTCAAACGAAAAAATCATGAATACATCAATGCTCCTAGTGCTTGCGGGACATCATTCGGTCTCGCCACGGGCCTATATGCAAGCTCCCTTTGAAGTTGATCCAAGTCATTCATTATCTGTTTGACAAACGCCATTACTGCTGCAAAGATGGTAGTGCGGGTCATATCCTCACAAATCTGGCACTTCATAACGATGTAGTCGGCAATGCTTCTAATTCTCTCTCTTATGACGCCCTTTTCTTGTAACAAACGCCCAATCTGCTGGCCCCTGGCTTCCAAAGTTTGCTCAGCCGCATGATTTTGCTCCTGAAGTTGTTGCAAATCTATTTCTAATTGCGCCAATGCGGTATAACAATGTTCCCTTTCAACTTTGAAGTCTTTGGCCTGTTTGATCATTTTGTTTTCCGTGGCGATGACCCTTTTCTTTAACCCTGCGACCTCATCGTCGTACCTTTCTCTCAATTTCTTAACCAAACGTACTCGTTCATTTGCGTTTTTAGCCAATTTCTTTCAAGCCTTGGCTAGTTCACCTTCTGCTTTATTCAAATCAAAACTATAGTCATTTACTTTCTGCCTCAGGTTAGCTATGATCTTTTCATCTTTGTCACTTCGGACTGGATTTTCTGCCGCTACTTTCAATTTCTGAATTTGAGCTCGAAGGGCCTCATTTTTTTTGGCTAGTTTTTTCTTTTCTCCTTCATCCGCCACCACTTGCAAGCTATTCTCGAATTGAAGCTCTCTGACTTGCTTTTCCAACTTGCTTATGGTATCCTTGTATTCGTTTTCTTTGGTCAGCCAATCCCATTGCACCTGAGCTCCATCGGTGAATTGTTGGACATGGGGTCTTTTTGCGGGCCTGTCAGGCTCATGTTGAACTCGGGATCTTTTACCATACCAAGAAATATAACTGGGCTCCACCTCGCCTCTGGATAGGTCTCGTACTTGAGTGTTGGGCCCTAAGAATCTGCACTGATGCCAAACCCGACACACTTTTTCTTCTGGGAAGGCCGCTTTTGGCATTAACTCAATGACTTGCTGACTTAAATCTTCATTGTGTGGGATGGTCTGGTATCGGCCTAACTGACGTAAGACTCTGTGTGGAGCATAAGGCTGGATACTCCGAAGACCCATCAATAGCAAAAAACACACCTCAGCCGACATATAGATTACTTCGTCGACTGAAAGCCAACCGAATGTCCATTCGATCTTATTTACGGTCAAAGATCTCAGATGAGCATGCCATGCTTCCGTACCATCTGGAAACTCATAACCCTCTACTCGATTTTCATGTTTTTCAATGCGCTCGAGGCCAATCATACCGCAATTCAAGTATCCGGGACGGTGGCAAAGGTGTTCCTCCATCCATATTTGTAAAAGCATATTGCACCCTTTAAAGAACTTTGCTCCTTCTCGACAACGAGTAAGAGCTTGGTAAATTTCTGCCAAGATCAACAACACTATAGTCCTATTTGCCTTTTTCATCATAAATTCCAGCTATCCCTACTAACCCCATCTCTATGTTCCCGTCTTTTCTCGGGCAAACCAGAATACCCAAGAACGCCACTATGAAAGCTAATCCTCTCCGAGCTTCCCACTTGTCTTGATTTCCAGCATGAGTAAAACCAGTATCTGGCGTTTCGAAGCCACGGGGATTCCCATAACGTCGATACAGAAAGTAGAAGGTACAAAATCCTTTGGCCAGATTTCCATCTCGGACATCCCGACTGATGCTTAGCAAGTCCAAAAATTTGTGGGGGTCACTGTTCTTGGTGCTACCGGGTATTGACTTCTGAGATTCCCTTCGAAACCAGCATAGCCTGCTATCTCTTCTAGCGTAGGAATTAACTCGAAATCCGCAAAGTGGAACACATTATGTGCTGGGTCCCAAAACGGTATCAAGGCCTCAATCATGTCTTTTCTGGGCTTAACCTTCAAAATCCCAATAAGACCGCCCAATGCTTTTGTCACAACTTTCATGCTGTCGTCCCCCAAATCATGCCACCACATATGTAGCTCCAAAGGGATCTCTTCACGGACTGAGAAAGGTTCATTTTGCTTTGTGCTCATCCTGCACATTTATTAAGGTGATTTTAATTAAAAGAAAACCATGAATCGTTTTGACTTAAGAGAAATGACCAATTTTCCAAAATTTCCACAAAACATCCGGCCTTGCCAACACGGCCTTTCAGCACTTCAAAACAAAGATTTTAAGGCTGTGTCAGCTAACCGGCCAAAATATTTGAAAGTGACAAAAGTAGCTGTTCTTGCAAAAACAGCCTTCCGGCGCCTTTTTAGGGACATTCGACTATTTCTGACAAGAATGACATCACCCTAATTATTTTCAAATCAAAGTAAAATTTTTGGGCTTTTGGACTATTTTTGCAAAAAGGAAGTTGGACCCGATAGGGGTTGCCTACGTATCTCACACCCTGTGAGAATCAAACTGGCATAGTTCGGGCAAGCAAAACAAACTATTTTTTGAAAGCAATATTTTTTTTTATTTCATTGGCAAAGAAAACTATTTTTTTGAAAACAACTTCTTTTTTTTTCATTTCATTGGTAAATAAAACAAACTATTTTGAAAACAAAACCCTTTTTTTTCTTCCCTTTTTATGTTCTCGAAAATTCGGCAGAGTTTCGGTACTATTTGGACATTGGTTTTTTTCCAGAATAGGCGATTAACCCTATTTAACCCTCATACTGCTATTTCTCGTTCCAATATTCATAAGCCGGTCAGCATGCAAGTCCGAAGCGAATAAATGCATCAGGATGGTCTTTTTGTTTCGGGTGCACCTGTCCTAGACAGACCCAACCCCTGTGTTGAGTCTCCAAAGTCAAATGCACATGATGCAACAAATGTTCCTACTAGGGATCCGGCATGAGGTCTTGTTATACTAGATTTAAAACCTGAGTTTATTGTTCTAGACCTGGCTTACCCGAGCGGATAGCTCGAGCCGGGGGGGGGGCAGCGTACCGGGAATACAGAAGTTTTGCCGGCTTTGCAACTTGTCCGAACCTCGTTCTAAATTTGGAATATGACTCTAACAGAAAAGAAGTCACACGAAGTGCACACTTCTTCATGATTTAGAAGACTCAGAGAGAAGAGGGATTTCGCAACAATTTATATACAGTTCATGGAGTATCAAAGCGGTAAAAGCAATCAATTAGCACATTAGGCTCAAATCAGGTAACAAAATCAGATAATGGATAAAGCCAACTATAACAATTATTCTAAGCTCGAATTCTTGAACCCTAAACCAGAGATTCTGGGTTCGATCCCCAGCAGAGTCGCCAGAGCTGTCACACCTCCCTTTTTACTATACCCCGTAAAGGGTATAAATACAAGGGAGTTTTTCCAATTAAAAGACAATCGAAACGGGATTTGTTTATTAAAAGATTCAGAGTCGCCACTTGGGAGTTTTATGGTGTCCCAAGTCACCGGTTTTAATCCCGAATCGAGGAAAGGTTTGACTCTATTTAACAGTCCGCGAACCAGAAATCTGAGTAAGGAATTCTGTTAACCTGGGAGAAGGTGTTAGGCATTCCCGAGTTCCGTGGTTCTAGCACGGTCGCTCAACTGTTATATTCGGCTTAATAATATGATTTTAGGATATTTTGAACCTATGTGAAAATTTAACCTTTTGGCCGCTTTTAATTATTTTTAAAGAAGATGAACGTCATTTAAAACACGTCTTTGGATCGCGCCACATGAAATGCACCCGCAATCCTAAACATATTTTATTCAACCTTTCAAGATTTGATTTGGGTCACATGAAATGCGCACCCGAGTTTATGAAAGTAAAATTATTAAAATAGCGTGCCTAAAGCAACTACGCGCTTTAACTTTATGAGGGCCATGGAAAATTAGCTAAATGGCACGCCTCGATTTATTTGAACTTGATTAAGGAAATGAAAGACCTAACAATAATCTAAAACACCTTATTGAAATCCTAATATATATTTTTAGAAAAAGTCCAAAACCTACTATATTTAATCATTAGTGGACCAGTTAGTAATTCAATTTATAAACCCAAAGGAGCCCAGTCCATAAGATGCGTACAAGATAGAGGCCCCCTAATAGCTGAAGACGATCAGGCCTTAGCACGCCAGGCCGGAATTGATATTGGGCTTGAGGCAGGCCCAATTCAAACAAAAGCATGCCCAAGTCGAATGAGGAAGAGATCAGAGGATCGAGTCCCGACAGCCGCAAGAGGAAAGTTTTCAAACTAAAGAAATGCATGAACGACTGAACTTTAAAAATCTGCAGATTTTCACGCTCGAATCAAATGACCACAAAACTGAAGCTATGGTAACTGACTATTGAAGCATTCATTCACCACAGGGTTGATACTTGTACCAAACACACATTGATCACTTTCATTCTCACATAATATTTCAACCTTTTAAACCTAAACTAACATTTAAACATGAAGCAACCTTGAAAACACTTGACCGGAAACAATACCCTTATAAATCGAACCACTGATGACTTCCATACTTTGTGAACAACATAGCTCAATTATTAAGGTTCGTCCAAATTGCTATATGAATTTCAAGCTTACACTTCTACATGCAGATAACAAGGATTGCAAAATGGACCTATAACACTAAAACTAAATAAACAGCAATATCCAAATATGTCATAGTCTCCACAGTTCACAACTAATTATAGCATGAGAATTCGATTATTTAAAGAGAATTTAACTATGACCATACTATGAATAAATGAAGGAATATAAACATCAAGCAAAGAAACAAAGAACTAAAGCATAATTGTGCTTCCATTTCATCCTTGAATCAAGCCTTACATCATGAAGGTCCAGAACTTGTACATGGAATTCGAAAATAAAAGCAGAAAATGGAGAATCAGCAACAGAACAGTAGCAGGCCAATACCAGCAACACCAGCTCAACCAAGATGAACTTGAAAACAAAATGAAGACAATCCCACTTGAACAATACCCAAAACAACTTCAAAATTAAACCTCAAACACCCAATCTCAGTCCATTTTAAGACTATATCAATCAGAAACTCTTTTCAGGATTTGAAAACTGAAGGAATTACAGAGTGAATTTCAATGAAACAGTAATTTTTTACTCTAATTTTCAGCCGTTTTGCCTTTCTGAATTTTAGCTCTTAGGTCTTGCCTTGAAAGGCAAGAAATGATGCCTTTATAGGCAAGAAAACAGGGCAACATTAAGGGTTCAGCTTTTTATTTTAGTCCTTTTCTAATTTTTGTTTTTGCTAATTAGTCCCTTATTTTCTGACTTGGTATCCAAGCCAGGCTATTTTTAGCTTTCTAGGAAGCTTCTTGGGTGGTTACTTGAGAGATTCTCTCAATGTATTTCCCCAATTACCCCTAAGTGCCCTGAAATTTACCTTGGACCAAATAGGGTCAAATGAACAACGACCCAGACCCAATCTTGTCCAACGGGCAGGCTTCCAAATTTGGGTCTTCACTCAATGAGTTGAAACTGACCAAACCCCAAACCCAATACGAAACAAACTTAAAGAGAAGGCAACCCAAATCAAAACTAAGACAGTCCAATTAGCAATTATCTGACTACCAAATAACACATAACGATTAAACTTCAGACTAAATGGTTCATTAACTAAGAATTTTGACAACTAACCTAACAAGACTCCGACTACTCATGCATGAATGAATAGATTCCGGAACCAACTGAGAATGATTCGAGACGATAAACGAGGGGCGGATTAAATCAAAAGAAAGAAAGAAATAAATACCTGAGAAAAATTCAAAAAATAGAAGGGAAGCCTGGGTCTTCAGATCCTTGGATTTTCCGGCCAAATCTGAGGTTAATCGTGTGTTCTTACGAAGAACTCACGAATAAACTCAGATTCGACACGAAATTTTGCCAAATCTCGACTTGGGATTTCTGGGCTCGTTTCTGATATGAGATTCGAGGGGCTGGGGCAACATTCTAGGGAAACGGAGTGGGGATCCGGAACGAGGGGGTCAGGCTGGTTCAGTGGTGTGAGTTTGGTAGCGTTTGGAGGTGGCGCCGCCACCGGACGGTGGTGGATTTAGGGGCGGCTCAGCTAGGGTTTCGGGGTGTTCTGATGGGGTGTTGAGCAGAAGGGTTCTGAAGGGGGGGGGGGCAAATTTGGACACTTAAATATTCTCAAGGCTTCAGTTCCGAGCCGTTCGATCAAGGGGCGATCAACGGCTCAAATTAATATTGATCGAAATGACGTCATTTCGTTTGGGGGGGGGATCCGGACCGGGTCAGGCGTGGGTTGGGCCGAGTATTGGGTGGTTTCCATTTGGGTTGGGACGGTTGGACTGGGTTTGAGCCCAAATTTAAACCTTCTTTATTTCCTTCTTTTTCCTTTTAAATTTCAATTCTTTTCTTTTTCCAAAATTAAAATAAATCCTAAATTAATTAATGATTATTTTTAAACTAAATTATCCTACCCAATGGTATTTTTAATAATTAATTCAATCCTAAATTTAAAGAACAATTACACAATTAAAAATTAAAAATGTAAAAATGCCAAATGAATTATTTTTGTGATTTTCATTTTTATAAAACAAACTAATTTGTTAATTAATCTAAAAATATAAAATTAAATCCTAAATGCAGATGCAACATATTTTTGTATTTTTCATGAATTAACTGAAATAAACGTGCATAGACAAATGCAAATAATTAACAGAAAATGCCACGAAATCCAACAAAATTGCAAACACTGAAAGAAATTATTTTTTTTGAATTTGTTGGAGTAATACATATATGGCAAAAATCACGTGCTCACATCGGGGACATTCAGGGTAAGGGAAAGGTTTGCCAAGTTCCGGAACTGCTCAAGTTCCCCTTGTAACTCCAGTATCTTCTATTCTAACCGCAAGACCAAGTCATTCTATGCTAAAGTACTCTGACAATCCGAAGTTTCAACATTCTCTGCATGAGTAGTGTTGTCTTTCTTGATACCGCTCATATCATCCATTTTGGCTTTTCTTTTGTTTTTGAGATCACTTGGAGGAGGAGGATGTGGAGGACCTCTGGATCTGGTATGATATGCTAATGATGCCAGTATGCACGAACCAACCTTAGGGGATGGGAATAAACAAAAGAAAACAAAACAAAAGGTAAACAAGTCTGTAAGGAGTATTAAAAAGATATTTGAGATAGTTAAACACATATTGCGGAATTATAAATTCACGTCCTAATTTGGGGACCTCATTGTGCTTGAGGTGGGCTTAAGAGACATATAGATTTGGAGAAAATCGATGCCAATAACTGCGTCATTTCATTAATATGGTAAATGGACCAAATTTCTACTAAAACAACAATAATTATAAAAAGTCACTAATGACATTTGTCTTATTAGAACCAAAGTCTAAAACAAGCCTAGAAAGTAAGTAAAACATCATTCCTAATCTATTTAGTCTCAGAGGGACCTTCTCCATGCTTGGCCTTCTTTGCACCATAGATCAGATTCCCCAGGTCGCACATGTCCAGCAGCAAATACGCCCTTGCTAGATGCCCTCATTCGTTGCCTTCTGCATTCTGATAGTCCGAGATCCTTTTCCTCATTTTCCCCTCAAGCTCTATCAACCCCTGCTCCAAATATTCCAACCTCTCTGTTGAATTAGTTAGCAATTTGTTTCCACTCGTTGATTGCTTCCATGTCCACTTTATGTTTTTCCAAATGCCTGGCTTCAGACTCGAAAACCCTTTTGCGCAACATCCTATATTTGACTTGTGCTTCAGCAGAATCGTCTATAACCCTATTCTTCAGATGAATCCTAGCTTGACATCCCCTGCTATATCATCTTCAACCATGATGGATGGAAATACACATGGCCGGCGTGATACCGATCTTGCTCGATGGTATCTTTCTCCACAATGATCTTTTGATGCCACATGTGCTGTGCCTCAAAGTTGAATGGAATGACATTCCCTTGGAAGTCTGTTTTGTACTGAACCATGTCGGAAACTTGGGGTATAACCAGTTTTCTCCTAGCTTGCCTCATAACCCTTATATGAGCATAAGGGTAGATCCCCCTCAATCCGATAAGCATAAGATGAGGAGCATCTCTCGACCTGATGATGAATTCATTGCTAGGGAACCACTCGAACATCCAATGTACTTTGTCATTAGTCAAATTTCTAAAGAAATATACCCAGCTCACAACGTTTCCCGGTTGCGCAAACCTGTTTGGGATAAAAGTCATTCTCTTCGGATGGTGATAGGCTATGTGGTCATTCCATGGTCGTCGCGGAAGTTCTTGATGGTATTCTCATATCTGAAGGTGTTTGAACAACCATATTTGCAGCAACAGATTGCAACCCTCGAAATGCCTATACCCCTTTTTACAACGGTTTAAAGCCCGGTACATCTCAGCCAAAATCATAGGGACAATAGTATAAGTTTGCCCCTCAATCCCCTCCATTAGAGTCTGAGCGACCATAGCTAGGTGAGTGTGGATCCTTTCTCCCTGTATTGGAAATACCAGCATGCCCAAAAAACAGACAATGAATATGAAAACCCGGTGGTGTGTCCAACCTAGATAAGTGATGGCAAGCTCATCATGGTAAATGCGATATGACTTGATGTGACCATAACGCTCATAAAGGAACTCGAATGGTATGTAAGATTTCTTCGAACAAACTAATCCATCATTTTTCTTGAAACCTATCATTTTCAGGAAACCTCGAGAAGTGCGGTTTTTCGGTACTAACAAACCAGGGCTATCCCATGGGAGTCCGGCAAAGCCTACTATTTCTTCTAAAAGGGGAGTCATTTCTATGTGACCAAAACGGAAGACGACTCTCTTTTTATCCCAGAACATGGTGGCGGCCTCAATTAGTGCATTGTTTGGCTAAATGTCTAATAAAGAGTGTAAATTCCCGAGGACTCTTTTCACATGGTTTTTTTCACTTGGTGAGAGATTTTTCCACCAATCCAGCAGCAAAGGTGGGATATTTTGAACCATGCAAAACCTAGGGACTTCGTGCCTCATTTCTACAAAACAAATAAAGTTAGCCCTTTCCCCCTCCGGATTTGGCTATTTACACATCAATGATCAACATATTGGCATGTTTTCTCCAAATAATGCACAATTCATGATTGTGTATATTAGGATTATGGAAATCCCGACGGACTTTGGACAAGGCTTGCCTTAGCGGGTTATCACGCGGACAACATTCTAACCCATACTAGGTTTGGACATGATGCATGTACAGTTAATATTAGAGTGGGAGGGTTTCTAGAAGAGTCTAGATTGAAACCCTCAAGTGGACAACTTTAGAGGGAAAGGTATGGAACTATCGACTACACCACTGATCGACTAGTTTTACCGCAAATAAGCCTTTCCAAATTTAAAGGGTAATTTAGGAAGAGCGCGGACACTTATCAAGTGCCGCTATGGTATTAATTAGGCATGAGTGGAATATGATGTGGAGCATGCTTTATGTAAAGATAAAACAACACGTTTTCAAATATTTTGGATAATGAAAATAGTAAATGATACATTAAATGAAACGTAAAAACATAAAAAGAAAGGAAAACAAGAAGAAGTTAGTTCGCGTAATGTGGAAGTTGTAATAAAGTAAGCGAGGGAGTAAGGGTGGGAAGAGACATGATGTAGCAATTCTTAAAAAAGACTTGGAGCAGGCAAACATGACTAGAAATAAAGGAAAACACATGTTATAACCAAGTTGAGTAGAGATTTGCATATTAATACGAATTCAAATAAAAGGGAGGACGGGGGAAAGGTGTGCATGCAATAATAAAAGGAAAATGGGAGCGGGATATTCATGTAACAGCAAAATAATAAAAGACATGTTTGTCAGAGAAGACTAATTCATACAAATCAAATTTGCTATGGTAAGAGCCTAAAAATATCCCCAGCAGAGTCGACATGCTGTCGCGCCCCCTTTTATCGCAAAATCGGGTTTTGACATGTGAAAACTCTTTTAAGTAGGTGCTAAAAGAGAGAGTCACCACCTAACGGTTTTAAGGTGCGTTAGGGCACCTATTTACGGATAACTCTGGTTTAACTAGTTTCATCCCCAAAGATCGGGTAAGTGCTCAAATTACCTCGAACAAAAAGTGTTAGGCACTTTTTGAGGTCCACAACTGTGGGTCCCGGTCAAACTCAAATTATATGGATTAGTCAGATAAACAAAGATAGAGAGAAACAAGTAGTTTGGGCAGTTTTATTATCAAAAGACTTAGAATAAATACAAATACTTGATTTAAAGACAAGATGGGTGTCCTAAGTTTTTTAGCCTAAAGGATCACCCCGTGCAACATAAATAATACTCCGTAACTCCCTCGAGATGGGGTGCTACTCGTATTATTCAGCGGGCACACACTATCATCTCCTGCTACCCTATTAATATCTTTAAGTTTGTTACCTAGAGCGCACTAATTGATTCTAAATCGTGCCTTATGCATGCACTACCCGTCTCATGCCTATGGCCAGAAGGCTTTGGACCTACTATTTGGATAGTTCTAGTCTTTACTCAGGTTTCTCAAAAATGATAATTCTAAGCGACATTCAAAACATTTAGGACTACACATAAGGGCAGTAAATGGCTCAAGTTAGCCTCCACATGTACACAACAAAATGCACGCCAACAGGTTTGTAGTGAGGCAATAGACAATTCCAGAATTAAGACGAAATAGAGTCTTTAGATCCTAAAGTCATGGCTTCTATGTGATTCTAAATTTTAAGTATGCACACAATGTTGCTTCTTAGGTTAACGACTTTGCGTATCGCAAGCATTATAAATCCTTTAGGCATGCTTTCTAATTTTGTTCGCGAAATAAGGTAGTGAAGTAGTTCGATAGTTCAAATTGCTAGCGTTTGATTTTATGAACACACTTTTAGGCAAACAACATGGTCCTATAGGCAGGATTTCTAAGAATTGGCAATTGAAACCGGTTATTTAATCTTTCATTCCTATAGGCATGCTCTCTAGGCGAGCAATACGATGGGAATAACAGTAATAATATTATATTCCTATAGGCATGATATCTACGTGACTATTGTAAAGAGCAGGTATTTATCACTCAATGTAATCCTATAGGCATAATATCTAACATGAAGCAATTTGAACGAATAATTACTGTGTTGCAGCATAGTAGGCAGATAATAACGTGAGACTGGAACATGTGAACATGTGAGATTATTTATGTCCTATAGGCATGTTATCTAACAAACACATAGAAGCAGAGCATGTTGAACAAATTAAACACTCAGATCCTATAGACAAGATTTCTACCCTTTTATGCAAACATTAGAATAGACTCATTTTTCCAATTTTACTAATACCCCAATTGTTATTACATAATTATTACATGCCCATTAATGAATAAAATTATAGAATGGTACAAATAACTATAGTGGGCCTAAGACAAGCCTAAAATGAACCCAGCCCAGCCAGGCCTTCAATTTCGTCTCCACACAGATTTCAATACAGCCCAAAAATCATAAGAGAACTTAGATTATGCCCAACAACCATAGTTGATCAAAAGATCCAAGAAAACAGTCATTTACACAAGCCAGTTGGCCTATTTAGTAGGCAAAGGAGAGGCAGAATTGAGTAACCCAGAAAAGTGGCCAAAGGACCTTAGGCCCTAGTGTGTCAGAGTTCACAAGGGCCTCAAAATGGACCCCGAAAAGTGCTCACACTAGGGAGGTTAATAGAGAAGTTTTAGGGGGCCTTAGCTTTCAGCCGACAAAGAATTAGAGACTCGAAATAGGGAAGCAACCAATGAAAATAATAGTAAAGTAATAAGGTTTGGAAAAGTGCATTTACAAACATTACAAAGTGATCACATAATGAACATGTCAACACAGAGGGTGAATGAATTCAAGAAAACAAGTTAATACTGCAAGTTTTCACTTAACATATTGGGACATGGTTACATATTAATAAGAAGCGAGGAGCCTAAAGCTTATGGGGTTACAAAGTTAATAGGAAGGGAGCATTAGGCTAGTAAGACAAACAGTTATCACTAATGCAACAAGTTCAAAACCTAAAGGATCAAATCATGATAAACACAGGGATTAAACAATACAACTTATACCGGCAAGGCAGATAGAATCACATATTATAGGGGAAAACAAGTCAGGAAAGACTAATCTAAGATAATTAGCTATTAGGGGTAGGGTAAGATCATACTAAGTGACAAACATAGTCATAGGAGTAAATTACAACTAGAGTGAGGGTCTCAATATAGATTAGGGCATAAAGTAATCACTATAGAAATTCAGAATAAAGCAGGAAATAGGATGAGGCCATATAGCCAATGCAAACACTCAAATTATCCATACATTAAGCTAAGCATGCTTCGAAATGTCCAAATTACCTAAGTTAAATACAACTACATTTTTAGGTACAACAGTTTAGGCGTGAGACAATGCTGGAGAAGTTCATGCTATAGGCAAAATCACACATGAAGAGAGTCAAGGAATTATATCAAGTCATGCAATTTCAGAAAAACACATATATGCTAATTAGAACATAATGGAATAAACATTGCGAAAGTTAAGAACTAACCAATTATTTCTCAACAAACAAGAAAAGAACAACAATATGACCCAGAATCCCAGATTCGTCAAGTTCCCAAGGGTTTCAAAGAACCTAGGGCAGCGCGCTCACACCCAAGGAAGGTCGGAAAGCAGGAAATCCGATGGCCTTGGCTTTCAGCCGGCCAAGAGCCAAAATATAACAAGAGAATAAACGAACACAGAGTAAAAGACTTAGATTTTTAGTGGGAAATTTAGTGATTGAAGTCTGTCTAAAAGGGAATGGGGGAGGGGTTTATATAGTAGTAAAATCGAACTGTAAACAGGGGAGACAGAGTAATTTAAGCAACAACTAAAGTAAATAAACATGCAAATAAGTCCAAAAATCAATTTAAGAGATCTGTAAACCCTAGTTTTTAGGGAAAGTGAAAATCAATAGAATATAAACAAATAATCAGACTTACAATAGCATAGGACGAATATAGACAGAATAATACTCAAAATCAGGGATTGAACCAATTTTTGTTCGATTTCGGAAGAGATCTACTTGCCATGTTTAGGCAAGCACTTAGGTAATACTATATGATATCAGCCGGTACCAAAAATGGGTCGAATATGACAAGAAGTAACAATCAAATCCCATATTCAGTGGGATTAGGATAAGATTTGGGGGGCGGAGGTTTTAGGGTTCTTCATAGAGGGAGGGGAGGTTGAGAGAATGTGAGGGCAACGGGTTAGGGGGATAATAGGTTATGGTTTCTGGGAGGGTAATTAAAAGGAAGAGAATAATGGGTACCGACCGGGTTTTGGGTTAGGGGTTGTTTGGTTTGGGTTGGGGTTATTGGGCTAGAGTATTGGGGGGTTTTGGGCCATTCATTTGGTCCAAAATTGTTTAGAATTTGGGGCTAGTTTTTAAATACCCAATATTTATCAAAAAATAATTTACTAAAGTAATTAATAAATAACAAAATATTATTTCTGCACTAAAATGATTGAAAATAGTAACTTAACATTATAGAAAATACAAAAAGTTATTTTGGCACAAGTAATTATACATGAATATAGGCTATTATTGCAAAAAATATGCAATTAGCCTAAAAATGCAGATGTAATTATGAAAATTGAAGTAAAATATTTAAAAACATACATGTTGGTGTAAGTAATAAGTTTGGATCATCATACAAAATAAATTGAAGGATAATTATTGGATATTTATATAAAAAATATAAAAATAAATTAATTTAGGGCTTCTAAAATTATGAAAAATTATGAAAAATGTTTGTATAGGTTTGTAGACTAAATAATTATGGAAATATACTATTTTGAAAGTATATATATATATATATATATTTTAAAAATATGAGGAAATAATTAAGTATCAACATGCGCACAACCTTGAGATTCGAGGAGATTAGCCTCACTTCGAGGACTCAATCAGTGACCACCATAATGAGGGAAATGACTCCATACCAGTGCATGATAGGAAGTACCCTCGATAGGTTCAGGGGGCAACTCCTGTTGATGCCACTACAATAAAAAGGGACTTTAGCGACAATTATTTAGTAGCAATACATTAATTGCCGCCAATTTATTTGCGGAAGGCAAATCTTAGTGGCCAATAAATATTAATCGGTAAATATTATAATTTTAGTGGCCATTCAAGAAAATAGACGGTAAAAGTATTATTTTTACTTTTGGTATTCCCTCCAATTTCTAAATTTTCCTCTAAATTCTCTACCGCGTAAATATTATACCCTCTCATACCTAGAAATTAGATTAAAGAAAAACAACTCATACGGCCACTGACAGTTTGCTCTCTAAATCTCCATCGGGCAACCCAATTGCCGGCCACCATCAAAATTCTTGGTAAGTATCTCTATTTATCTTTAGGTTTTCAATTGGGTAGGTCTATGGGTTGATGCAAATTTTTAATTGCTGGGTGTAGGGTTTTGATTGCCGAAGATTTAATTCTTGAATGAGAATTTTCTTAGTATCTTTTCTAATTTATGGGTAATGGGCTTTAGAACGTTTCCGTTGTGAGAAGGCCTTTAGACATGGCATAATACCATAAAGATTTTTTTGATGTAGGACAGTGGGAAGCAGTTTCTAGAGCTCAAAGTGTTTTAAGATAGGTAATGTGGCATAGAGAATATTTTAGCGTAATATATGCTTGAAAATGACTAAGAATGGCTGTTTGGGGGTGCTAATAAACGGTCAAAGTTAAGCAACAGAAAGAAATGCTGAAAAGAAATGCTTGATTGATTACGCTTAGATCTCTCAGGCTTCTTCACAGCTTAAAGCTTGAGTCCTTTCAAACAAACTTAAAACAAGGCACTAGTTCTAAAAGAAATTCTATGTTTCTCTACTGAAAAGCATTTGAATTATGTTAGATTCCATAAACCCACTAGAAAATAAGTTCTATTATTTATCACATTATATTTGAACAAGTTAAGATAACTAAAATACTGATTTGACTAGAGTTAATTTGTATGTAATTAGACATAGTCTTATGTTAGACTCCATGAACCTACTAGCAAATAAGTTCATTATTTATCACATTATATTTGAGCAGTTTAAGATAACTAAGGCACTTATTAGAGCAGAGTTAATTTGTATGTAATTAGATATAGTCTTGAGTCATAAAGGTATGTTTTATAGAGCAATGGTCAAATGTGTAATTTTCTTTACTGTTGCTTTAAAAAGTTATTGAGGCATCGCTGTTGTTTAACTCTCAATCTGCTCTTTTCATGTAGGTTTCGAGATTGTTACTGACATCGTTCTTCTCCTTCACTTTTTTATCTTAATCATCAAAGTATTCTGCTTACCAGGTACCCAAACACTTGAGCCTAAGCCAATTTGTGATGTCTAACTATGGCAATTTGTGAGATAATTTATTTGTGTCAGCTATGTTGTAATTTGTGATCTTTTGGATGTTGTTAAATTGGCGGACAACTGATTGAATTGATTATTTTGTTTTTCCTAATGCTATATATTTACTTTCGATTGTTTTAAGCTATTTATATAACAGACTATACTTAAAGAAAATTCTGTTAATTTAAGTGTAAAGTAATTCTATGTGAATTGTGGATTTAAGTGGATATGAACTATGCAGTTTGTTAGTTTTCGAGATCTCTTCGTGTTAATGCTCTATTGATTTGATTATGTTAATTTTTTCCAGATATATTTGTGACTTGGATTCTGTTATAAAGATACTGTTAGTTCTAGTTTCGCCTTTTGCACTTTAAATCATGAAAGTATTAATTATTGATTGATATGCTAGGTGAATGTCTTCTAAGATTTGCTACTTATTAATAAAAGAAATGATCAATTTTAAATCTATTTATTTAAATATTAAACCCTCCCAGCTGGAATGATAAGTTAGTTTCTGTTAAGTTCACCTACCGATAGTCAGTAATGCAAGTGTTAATTTAATTTGTGTTTTCTTATGTCTCACGTATCATGTTCATAGGTTCTGTCGTTATTTTTGAATTAAAACTAGAATTTTATTTCATGTCCAAAGTGCCGAATCTAAGTTAGCAGTCTGAAGTGTCTCACTTTATGAATTAGAAGGGATAATCTTAAGGAAAACTCTTATTTAACTGAATTACATGTGTAGCAAGAGAATATATATTTTATTTTTATAAATTCTTCTAATGCAAAGACATCTACCATGCTTACCTGTCTCAATGAACCTTTTAAGAGTCCATGCTCGCTTTCTTCTTGCTGGTTCAAGATACTTCCCAAACACTAAGCCGTTGTTTTCCCCTATAATTTTAGTTGTTAGATTCTTGTTACTAAAATCAGTTCGTTTTCTCTGTCGGTTCATACATTCTCAAGATTCTCCAAATGATGGCGAAGCTAATATTGAGAGAAGAAATAACATTGGAAATGAAAGAGATTCTGAATAAGATAGGTGGTAATTATAAAATATTATTTTGCAAGTGTTATTTAAGAACTTCTACGAATCTTTATAATGCAAAAATTTGAATAAATATAATTCTGCTTTCAATTTGAGTCATTCTATAGAAGATGAGTTAGTTAGCTATGAATTTTCCATATTTGTATTGGTTGATTATTAGTTGATTTGAGTGAATTCTTTGTGCTTTCTTTTACTTATATTTTGCTGCTTGTAGCCCTTGTATTGCACTATCCTAAGGTTTTATAATCATTGGACAATTGTTTTTGTTGGTGAATCAATACCTTTTATCTCTTGAACTGTCTTTGTCGCAAGGCTTTGTTTTTGTACACGAATTAGAATTCTTGAAGTCATCAGATGATTCAGATCTTTTAATTCTAGATAATTCAGAAGCCAAAAAGGTTCATGGGCCTACTTTATTATAAGATATTTGGAAACTTCCGCCGGGGAAGACAGTTGATGTGCCGTTTAATAATCGTAACCATGCTATTGGGAAAGAGAGTCGAAAACTTGCTAGCTTTCTAGGAATTATTGCAAGAACTCCAGAACTAACACCTCTACATGTAGATGATTGGAGAAACTTTAACAACACGGAAAAGAAGAAATTGGTGGATTTTGTGAGGGTATGGAGTAGTTATTATGATTTTGCCAAGATAATCGTAAGATTTATTTTTTATTTTATTTTATAAATTTGGAAATATTTAGAACATGAGAAATATTGTGGCTTTTGTTCATGTTTCTTCATTCATTCAAAGATGTTAGGCATAAACTTCCCCGTTGCTATGGTTGTCCAAAAGAAAAAATATTGATTTATTCATGAATTTTAATTTTTATTCTTAGGGAATTTGCATTTGCTGGTGATTAAAAAAGGCATCTTCACGGTTACACAGTTTCGCAATTTGCTACGCACGTGATCAATATTATTGTTCACTTGGTCAATGAACTTCATTTTTTCTCAAAGAAGTGAAAGAAGTTATTGAATAAAGTATAGGTCAATGACTCATACGAGACCATAATAGCTTATGAGAGACAGCCTTAAATAGCTAAGGTAAACGAGTATCACAAACATCAAGGATACATAATATTGCTGAAAATGCTCAACCTTCTCACGGTACTACTCATCTTTGTCCTTCCTTTCTATTGTTTGAGTTTTCCTTCTTGAGTTTTTGTTACTTTTTTGTTGGAGTTGGGCTTACCTTGGATGCTTCTTACTTTTATATATTTCCTTTTCCCATTGTTGTTGATGTCATAACTATTTGAAGAATTTCTACATCATTCCAAAAGAATATGGACGTAGATTGGTCGTCATTTTTATTACTAAAGTGTCATCCGAATTACACTGATTTTTCAATTAGGGGTTATTTGTCTTATTTATTTTTCTCCATAATGATAATTTGGGGTGGTCTTATTAAAGTTAGAATTGCGGGCCTAAGGCATCAAATATTCTATGGTCGAGGTACCTCAGAAGATCATCTCGAAGCCTCGAGGCTACAAGGCTATGGTCGAGTTTCCTCCCTCGAGGTTCGTCGACGCCCGACCTTGGGACAATGTTGACCACGGCTATAGTAGAAATGAGGAGTTCCTAAGGTACACGGCTAGGACTGACAGAGCCTAGTGGACTACCCTAACCCTAAATTAGGGTATCATCTAGCTGTCCCATCTCCGCTTCTTTGTCATAATATATTTTGTACTATGTTGGAATTCCCCTTCTATGTAAAGGGGATCCTTGTCATTTTGTAGACCTCTATTGCTTCAGTCGCTCCACACAAAATATATAAGAAGATTTGCTCTGCTCTCTAACACATTCTCTTTATATTATTGATTCCATTTATTATCTTCATTATTGTTCATCATTTATTGCTTATCATTGGCCATAAAGAGCCTTCGTTGATTTTATTATAACTGTTAGTCATACCTCGATCACGTTCGATAGCTCACAGTTGAGCTCCGGAATCGACCTCGAGGCCCCCGAATCGACAAGCTCGAGTCCCCGATTTGTTAACCTATCGGTTTGGTTATCGCCTTATCCTTAACTCCTATTTCGCTTCTAAGTCTCAGATACATAGTATCAACTGCTTACCAACTAGCATAAAAATAAATCACGTATTTTTAAAGTCCCATAATCAAATTTAATTATTATTACCACTTTTACGGTAAATAGTTTGGCGCCCACCGTTGTGCTAAAAATAATATTGATTATTTTCTTGCTGGTTTTACTACATAACGCAAGTTATCTTTCACGCTTTCTCTTGTCCAAGATCTTCGATTTCAGGTCGAAATGTCTAACTCAGTGAATGGAGGTGAAAACAACAATCTTGAGGACCACAGAGAAAACGGTGTGGCTGCTCCAGGTGTTGGTGTGCCACCACGAAACCTTGAGAACACACCAGGACCAATTTTGGCAGACGCAGTCTCGCACGACGCCCAACAGGCCGATATAAGCTCGCACACCAACAAGAGTGAACCAAGGAGATCAACAAGAAGCTCAGAAAACCCCAACTAGGGAAGAACGGGAGGTTAGTCTTCATGTTATTTTTGAAATGTTGCAGGCACAACAACTGGCTATTGCTCAGCTACAAAGTCACCAGAAAACTCCTAGCATGGTAGCACCAGGGACAACTCCCCCAGCCGAACAGGTACCAGAGAGATCGAGCAATAACGGGTCGATGACCGATCCCGTCATCATAAAAATGCTCGAGAACCTCACCAGAAGGATCGAATCAGGCAAGAAAAGAATAGAAGCCAACGACAAAAATGTCGAGACCTACAACTCCAGGGTCGACCAAGTTCCGAGCACACCCCCGATCCTAAAAGAGGTATATTCGAAGAAGTTCATACAAAGGTCATTCCCAGATGAGGTAGCTCCAAAACCCATCCTACAGAAGTTCAGAATGCCATACCTTCCGAAATACAACGAAACCTCGGATCCCAACGAGCATGTCACCGCCTACACTTGTGCGGTAAAGGGCAACGACCTAAGGGACGACAAGATCGAGTCCGTACTACTGAAGAAATTTGAGGAAATACTTTATAAAGGGGAAATGATGTGGTATCACAACCTGGCCCCAAATTCTGTAGACTCATTTGCCATGTTGGCGGATTCCTTAATAAGGGCACATGCTGGAGCCATCAAGTGGCCACGAGGAAATTTGACGTCCTCAAAATTAAGCAAATGGAGAATGAGATGCTGCAAGAATTTGTATCTCGCTTTCAAATAGAACAAATGGAACTACCACCGGTCTCCAACGACTGGGCAGTGCATGCCTTCACTCAAGGTCTGAATGAACGAAGCTCGGTGGCTTCAAAGCAGTTGAAATAGAATTTGGTCAAGTATCCCGCTGTGACCTGGTCGGACGTCCATAACCGATACCAATCAAAGATCAGGGTCGAAGATGACCAGCTAGGGGCCCCCTCGGGCTCAGTATACCCAAGCAAGCTTCTAGCGAAGGAGCCAAAGCCAAACAAAGAAATATATTAGTCGTACATCGAAGATAGAAGGAACGCCCCGAGGCGCAACCCACCTCGCAACGATCGAAGGATAGACCGAGGATAGAATCCTCGGGGACTCATTAACAAAGCCAGATTTGATAGAAATGTAGGGCTAACGGAGGCACCTCGCTTATCAGAATACAATTTCAATGTCAATGTATCAGACATCGTGTCTCCATCAGTAAAATCAAAGATGCCAGTTGGCCTAGGCCTGTACAATCAGATCCTTCACAAAGGAATCATAACTTAATGTGTGAATTCCACAACACGCACGGCCATAGGACCGATGATTGCTACCAGCTCCAAGAAGAGGTAGCCCGACTACTTAACAAAGATCATCTCCGGGAATTCCTCAGCGACCGAGCCAAAAATTAGTTCCAGGAAAGAGATGCGGCCAAGAAAAATGAAACGAATGAGCCGCAACATGTCATCCACATGATCTTGGGAGCATCGATGCCCCACATGAACCCGTAATGAGGAGGACAAAAATATCCATCACCAGAGAAAAGCGAACCTGGGGGTACATACCCGAGGATGCCCTCCCATTCAGCAAAGAGGATACTGAGACCTTGTCTCAACCGCACAATGACGCACTGGTAATCTCTTTCCTCGTAAATACATTTCAAATAAAACGTGTACTCGTGGATCCAGGTAACTCGGCTAACATTATCAGGTCGAGGGTAATAGAGCAGCTCAGACTGCTTGACCAAATCATGCCCGCCACTCGAGTCCTCAACGTAGTCAACATGGCAAGTGAAACAATGAAAGGAGAAATCACCCTCCCAGTCAACGCGGCCGACACAACCCAAAAAGTCAAATTCCATGTCATCGAAGGAGACATGAGGTAAAACGCCTTGTTCGGGAGGCCGTGGATACACTGCATAAGAGCAGTACCATCCACCCTCCACCAAATGATGAAATTCCCGACAAAGGATGGAATTAAAACCGTCTACAGGGAACAACATGCGGCAAGACAAAAGTTCTCGAAGCAAGATGTGGAGCCGGCACCAACACCTCCACCCGCGAAGGGGCCAAAGGGTAATCAAACTACATCTTCGGTTTATCCCGATTAAACAAAGCAAAGGACCGTACCGCGTCCTCATCACAAACGAGTAGAACATATCGGACCTCAAAATGTCACTGGCGCATCCCACACTAAGGTATAACCCTCTCCCTTTTCCATTTTTATTTCACACTAACCCTTACGCAGGAGCCCGACCGAAGTAGTCAAAGCGCTAGCCCACCCCAAAGACCTTAAGGTTTCAAAGCATCCGTTGCACTCTTTTCCTTCGATCAAGTTTTTGTCCCGAAAAGGGTTTTACCGGCAAGGTTTTTAATGAGGCAACATACACATGATATATAAGGACGACTCGACAAGTATTCAAGGCTTCTTTTGCAATCAACCTCGAACACTGGGGGCATCCCCCGGAAGGTCATCCGCTCGGAAAAGCTAAGAAATGCCAAATGGGGTCCCAATAGGAAAATGATGTACCGGGCCAAATGGTCGAACGAATCATGTCCATATAGTTGGGCCCCCAACGGAAAAAACATGTACACTTGTACCAAGTAATCGAAGAATATCTTTTATCAAAGCATCTCACACTCCAAAAGAAACTCGACACCTTTACGAAAATGACTCCTCCGACAAAATGTCCAGAGCACTCGGGGACTAGCGTCAACAATTCAACACCTGAACAACCTCCGGATTGGGACTCCAAACTCATAAGCCCTCAGCGAGGCAACATGAAAATCATGAAACGTCTCCAAGGCCGAAAGTGCCCCGAACACTCGGGGACTAATGCCAAAATCTCAAAAATCACATGACCCCAGGGTCGGAATCGCCAAAATCGTAACCCCTCAATGAGGCAATACCAAGTTTACAAGTAATGGCTCCCGAGTCAAGAAACCCTCGACGACTCGGGGACTACCGTCAAGCGCCACCTCCATCGATTTATCAAAACCTGAGGTCATAAGGCCACATGCGGGCAGCCTCGGTCTTGTAAGACCTACATAAGGCAATAGCAATATCTGTAAGACCTCAAGAAAGGCATGAACACTATTTGTACCAAGTATCCAAAACTGTAAGACCTCAAAGGCATGTAAAACTATAAGACCTCCAAGGCATGTAAACCTTGTAAGTGCTCATTAAAGGAATAAGCCTTATCTTAAAGTTTTGGCTATATATCAAACTTGTAAGACCCCTAAAAAGGCATACCCTCGATATAGATGCTGAAACTACTTCACTCGGGACTTAAAGGCTCCGGCCGAACACAAATGACTCCGGTCACAAGGCTGTACCAGCCGAACTAACGCGACTCGGGGATGCTCGACCGTCACTACAAAATCACAGGCCTTCAATTACTTCGAATCTACTTCGAAAAAGAATCGGTTAAACAGGCTACCCTCGATATAGGAAAAAGAGCTTCGACCATGTCACCTCCAAATCACAGGCTTTGAGATACTCAGCCTCTGAGCCAAACCTCCCGAGGTGCTCGATTATCGCCATATAATGACTCGTAATCGAGGTTTTTATCGAACCATCAAAGAGTCAGGCAAACATTATTCCAAAAAGTCCTTTACGAGGGAAAAATAAAGCCAATAAAAGGTTGCTTCGACCCAAGGCGTAAGATCCATTGTCGCCAGCCCACACTAAAAGGCCGAATCGGCCCAAGGCGTAAGAGCCATTGTTGCCAACCCGCACAAATACAAAACTTGAGGGTTGAATGAGCTCGATTCGAAACTTGATTCGGAGACTGAACCCAAAATAGTTAACTAAATATGCCTAAGAGCAAGGTGTAAGAGCCATTGTCGCCAGCCCACACTAAAAGGCCACATCGGCCCAAGGCATAAGAGCCATTGTCGCCAGCCCGCAAAATACAAAACTTGAGGGTCGAATGAGCTCGAGTCGAAATCCGAGCGATTGTTGCCAGCCCGCACAAATACCAAACATGAGGGTCGAATGAGCTTGAGTCAAAATCCGATTCAGAGACTGAACCCAAAATAGTTAACTAAATACGACTAAGAGCAAGGCGTAAGAGTTGTTGTCGCCAGTACACATAAAAGGTCGCATCGACCAAGCGCGTAAGAGCCTATGGGCTAGCCTAATGAGCACCAGGGCCATATCACGAACCTAAGGATTCCTACTAACTCAAAGACCAGTTTGCCTAGCCAAATTCGAGACAAAAAGAGATATAGAAGAAATAAAGCCGTAAGGTTTTCTTTTATACACATATACAAAAAAACGCAATCTCCATCTACAAACATTCTTTGAAAATGCTATATACAGATGGAAAAATCTACGCCCCTTGGGAGCTATGGCCTGCCGGCCTCGTCCTCGCTTTCTTTGGCGTCAGACAGAAGTAACCGAGCATCACGCTCGTCCGCCCTCGCTCGCGCCAACTCTTCCAAGAGGGTGAAACCCCTAGCACGGATCTTCTCGAGGGTCTTTCTTCGAGACTTGCAACGAGCATATTCTTCAATCCTCTCTTCGCGGTTGAGGATCCTTCTCAGCCTAGCTTGAGCATCGGTAGCGTCCTTTAAATAGATTGCCATCTCCTGGTCAGCCTTAGTTTGGCTCATTACGGCTTCAGCTCAGGCATCAACGATCTCAGCCCTGACTTTCGAAAGCTCGGACTCGAGCTTTGTAGTCATATCTGTTTGAACCAAAGCATCATCACGAGCTGAGCGAAGTTGAGCCTCAAAAGTAGGAACTTTAGCCAGAGCACCCTTCCCCTCTAAAGGTTGAGCCTCCGCCCGAGCTTTTAGCTCATCATGCTCACGCCTGGCTCAGCCAGCTTCATCCCAAAGGCGCTCCAAGGCCTCTGTCTTTTTCTGCAACTGAAATAAATAAAGTGTTACCATCAAAAGCTAGAAGGCGGAATGTACGCTCACCCGGGACAGAAAATTACCTACTTCTTCAAGTAGTTCTCATAATTCAAGCTCCGGCTTACCTCATACCACAAGTGTACCAACTCAACTTCCTTTTCATTGCAAAGGAGCCTAAGGGATCTCTCCTCATCTAGAGTTTTCCGCAACCTGGCTTCGCGATGAAGTAACTCAGACTTAAGCTTGTCGAAGGCCTGCAAAAGAAAACCCAATAAGGAAAGGAAGTTGCGAAGTTCGAAAGGCCTGTACCGAAACTCACCACGAAGTGAAGCCGCTGGGCTTCCTCGAAGGCCAAGCGCACATCTGCCAACCTAGTTCCCTCAGCTCGGAAAGGGTCAACTCCAATTGAGGCACGGTCGCTCGGTGCATGCGACCCCGAGTTTCTAGTATCCCTTGAAGTACTGTCAACGAAAAAAGAAGGCGACAACACGGGAGAAACCATCTTTCCAAAACCAGGAACCACGGTCGCGACAGGATTGTATGATGCTTCCGCTCCGAAGCCCCGATCTCGTTTTGCCTTGCTTTGAGCGCCATCTCCCTGAAAAAGCATCTCTCGGTTATTGTTGTTGTTCTTTATCCCGAAAGCTGGCAACCCTTCCCCCTCTACAAAGGAGCGCATCCTCGCCTCGAAAGGCTCTCCGATGCCTACAATAGCAAGATTAATACGCATAAAGGGAAAATGACTCTCCGAATGAAGGAAGGGAAAGGAAAAATAGCACAACACGCACCATCACGTTTTGCTTCCCATCTGCCCCGGGACAAGGCTCGCCACTTGCGCTCGAGTGAGTCGCCAACTTCCGAACCCAATCTGGCAAATCGGGAACATCGCCCGACACCCATGAAACCGCTGCAGATAAAGAAAAGAAGGCACGACTATGAAACCAGTTTTCTCCATAGACAAAACTAAGAAGGCACGAAATTTACCACTTACGTGTATAGTTCCATTCCTCAAGGAATGGCATAGGCTCCACGGGGATAATGTCAGCGGTCCGTACTCGGACGAAGCGACTCATCCATTCCCCGTCTCCATCTTCCTCATCATCAACAACAAAGGGTGTGGTCGATTGGCATCGCAAAGTTAGCAGACCTCAATGGTGAAAGGGCTGGTACAACCTAATAAGATGACTGAGCGTAAGTTCAAGCCCCGCCTTCTCCGCAAAAAATCTCATCATCAACACTGTTCGCCGAAATGACAGGCGGATCTGTGCCAAGGTAACCTGATACTTTAAACAAAAGTTGAGCACAACCCTATCAAGGGAGCCCAATGTGAAAGGATACGTGTACACATTCAAAAATCCATCGGCACAATCCGTGATGCCCTCATCCGGGGAAAATGTTTGTAACACTACTTTTTCCCCCATTTGTAGTCATTTCTCACTAACTCAACGTGCTCTTCTCCTATCAAAGAAGTAATCTTCAAGGTATACTCTCGTTGGTCTTGAATGCCGGAGGCGAAACTCTCCCATCTCTACCGAATAGACCCCGTTGTAGCAATCATGGCTATAGAAAAATTAGAGAACTAAAGAGGAATATGTAAAAGTACGTTAGTACTGAAGTAGGAAAAAAATCCTTATATTTTCCTAGTTGGTTAATGGTTCTTATATTTTCAAAGTTTGCTTATTTCTCCTCAGATGTTATAACGATAATATCATTTTGGCAATGGCTTCTTATTTCTTAACCATGAGACTCCAATGTCTTCCTTGAAGCCAACATGAAATCCCAATTCACTGTTAAAAAGTCTAAACAACTCAAATTTCCTTAGTTTGAGAAAGTTTATTCTATTCTTGTTGCCTGCAATGAACCAAAAGTCTAGCAAGTTATTTGGTTTGCTTGGTAGATGATAAACGTGGTTTGCACCAATTCAAATAGAATAATTTAAAGAAAAAAAATTTACAGAAAAGAAGTACATGAGCCGATGGGAGGGTATAAAAAGAGAAAAGTGAAAAAAATATTTACATGCTCTAATTGATTTTAAACGGTTAAGGAGGAATTAACGAAATTTCCAAAGACCTGTCAAGCTGGAATTTAAAATACTATGAGAGTATTAAAGCGAAACAAATACTCAATGGACAAAAAAGACGCAACGAAAAAAAACTCATCGTATGACGACCCGGTCGGTCGTCTTAAGAATTTACGTCCCGATCCCCTATTAACTCCTTTCCCCGTATTTAATTCTGCTATTTTAATTTGCCGGAATGTTCGGTTTTGAGTTTCGGATAATTTTGGGACACTTAGTCCCTAAATGAGAGCTTAAGTGTTGGAAAGTTGGCCGTAGTCGGAACAGTATGAAGATGGTCTCGGAATGGAAATTCGATGGTTCCGTTAGCTCTGTTGGGTGATTTTGGGCTTAGGGGCGTGTTCGGATTGTGTTTTGGAGGTCCAAAGCTAATTTAGGTTTGAAATACCGAAAGGTCGAATTTTGAAGTTTCCGGTTCGATAGTGAGATTTTTATCCGAGGATCGGAATGGAATTCCGGAAGTTGGAGTAGCTCCGTAGTGTTGAATGTGACGAGTGTGCAAAATTTCAGGTCATTCAGAAGAGATTTGATAGATTTTTTGACCGAAAGCGTATTTTTAGAGTTTTTGGAATTCTCAGGCTTGAATCCGATGAAAAATAGGTGTTTTGATGTTGTTTTGAGTGTTTCGAAGGTTGGAACAAGTTTGAATGATATTTTAGGATTGGTTGACATGTTTGGTTGAGGTCCCGGGGGCCTCAGAGTGATTTCGGATGGTAGACGGAAAGATTTTTGGAGTTTGAAGTTTGCAGCTTCAGTTGTTATCTGTCTTAACCGCACCTGCGGTTTGGGTCCCGTAGGTGCGGCACTGCAGAAGCGGCTCAGTGGTCGCAGAAGTGGAAATGAGAAAGGGGCCAGGAACCGCATAAGCGGCATAAGGAACCGCACCTGCGTGACCGCAGATGCGGAATTTGAGGTCGCAGGTGCGAGATTGGGCTTTTAAGTAAGAACCGCAGAAACAGTTCCCCAGATGCGATTATTGGACCGCAGCTGCGGAAATAGCTAGGCAGAAATATGAGATTTCGAGGGTTTAGTTGCAAAAGTTGGAAATTCGATTTGGAGCTCGGGAGAGGTCGATTTTGGGTAGGAAATTGAAGAGGAGATCATTGGGTAACAATTCTTTAACCCTTTCTAGTTATATTCCATCAATCTATAGTTAGTTTCATTATTTAATTGGGGAAAAGTTGGAAGAAAGTTCTTAGACCTAGAATTCAACTATTGATTGGGAATATGACCTTAGATTTGGATAATTTTGGTATGCATGAACTCATGAGAGTATGAACATTCTGAAAATATAAATTTTACCCGATTTCGAGATGTGGGCCCGAGGGGCATTTTGGTCATTTTACCTAATTTTGCGTACTAGCTTAGAATTTCTTTGTAGAATCAGTTACTTGAAGTGTTATTTATATTATGCAATTGAATTGAATAGATTTGGGACATTTGGAGTCGAGTACTCGTGGCAAGAGCGTGGTTTCGGGTTGATTTTGAGCCGGTTCGAGGTAAGTGGCTTGTCTAACCTTGTGTGGGGGACCTTCCCCTTAGGATTTGGTATTATTGTTAATTGAAATGCCTTGTACGTGAGGTGACGAGTGCGTACTTGTGCTAATTGTTGAAAATCCAATTTTCATTAAGTAATTACTAGTAGTTTCCTTTCCTGTTTATATTACTTGCACTTTAAGCCTGTTGTTAGCTTAGGAAAGCTTGTCTAAGTGATTTAATTGCTTTATTTGCTCAAACTGTTTTACCTGAATTCTGTGCAGCATGCTAAACTAGAATGACCTGTTTGACTTAATATGAAACTGACATTTGCTGAATATATTTCCATGTTGCTGCTGTGTATTTACATTTGGGACTACGGATGTGGGATTCCGGTAGATTCCCCTTGCCTGTTTATTTGGGACTACGGATGTGGGATTCCGGTAGATCCCCCTGCACAGTCATATGGAACTACGGGACTGCACCCGGTAGATTCCCCTAGTACTGGGTATTTAAATTTGGGGACGACGGAACGGGATTCCGGTAGATCCCCGCCGCATTGTGAGTTAGACTACGGGACGACACATGGGAGATTCACTGGACATTTACATTTGGGGGCTATATGACGGTATCCTGGTAGATCCCCGGTTGTATCTCTGTGTTGAGCTGTGTTCCCTCAGTGATTATTTTGCCTCTATTCTAGTTGTTGTTGCCCTTTATATCTTGTGTTACTTTTATTGCTGTACTTATTTATATTATCGTGTTCTACACTATTGAACTTTATATTTTATTTAACCTCAGTAGGGCCCTGATCTTCCTCGTCACTACCCGACCGAGGTTAGGCTTGGCACTTACTGAGTACCGCTGTGGTGTACTCATGCCCCTTCTGCGCATGTTTTTCATGTGCAGATCCATGTACTGCGACTCAGTCCTATCACCCTTGAGGCGAGGCGACTGCTTCAGCGACTTCGAGGTATATCTATCGCATCCGCAGACCGAAGAGTCCCTTTCTATTCTAGCTTTTAAACATTTGCCCTTCTGTATTTCTTTACCTTGTTAGATATTCTGGAGTTAGAGTACTGTGCAGTGATCCTTAGCTTGTGATTCATGAATTTCCGGGTCTTGGAAGTATGTATTGGTTTGAGAGTTAAATATTGTGTATGCCGAGCGGCACTTTTAAACACTTTTTTATCACTCTTCATTCTATTTTAATTTGTTTTTATTCTGCACTTTGGTTATCTTCCGCAATTTAGGCTTACCTAGTTGTAGAGGACTAGGTTCCGTCACGATTGTTCACGGAGGGTGAGTCGGGGTCGTGACAAGTTGGTATCAGAGCTCTAGGTTCATAAGAGTCATGGATCACAAGCCGATTTATTAGAGTCTCGCTGATCGGTACGGAGACGTGTGTACTTATCTACGAGAGGCTATGTAACTGTTAGGAAAATTTCACTTTATTGATTTACTTATCGTGCGATATTTTGACATCATAATTCTAAACTTCTATCTTCTATTCTCTCACAGATGGTGAGGACACACGCTACCCGAGATGATCAGGCACTCGCGCCCCCTACTGCAGCCGTCAGAGGCCGGGGCCGGGGCTGGGGTAGAGGCCGAGGACGCGCACGTGGTGCAGCAAGATCACCTGCGTGAGCTGCTGCCGAGGTACCACCAACAGTTCCAGCCGGGGTCCAGGCACCTGACATGCCTACTACTACTACTACTACTACTACTATTACTACTACTACTACTCTTCAGGAGACTCTGGCACAATTCATGAGCATGTACACCACTCTGGCTCAGGAAGGGTTGCTTCCCCTTGCTGCAGCTACATCTCAGGCCGGGGGAGGAGCACAGACTCCCGCCGCCTGCACTCCTGAGAAGCGAGTGCATGTTGAGCAGGTCCTTGAGATTATTCCTGTACCACCTGCAGTCCGAGATCAACCCGAGGACAGGGTAGCGGCTTCCAAGGAGGAGCAGTCAAGAGGTACAAGCCTCCTGTATTCAGCGGTCTAGCATCGAAGGATGCTCTGGTATTTCTAGATGAGAGTTATTGCATTCTCTGTACCATGGGTATATCAGAATCGAGCGGGGTTTCCTTCACTACCTTCCAGCTTCAAGGAGCCGCATATGAGTGGTGGCGCACCTATGAGTTAGACAGTCCGGATGAGGCTGCTTCACTGACTTGGACTCAGTTTTCAGATCTGTTCCTGAAAGAGTATGTTCCTCAGAGCCTCAGGGATGCATAGCGTGCAGAGTTTGAGCATTTGCGCCAGGGTGCTATGACTGTCGCAGAGTATGCTGTCCGTTACACTAGTTTGGCTAGGCATGCACCAACCTTGGTTTCTACTGTTCGCGAGAGGGTTCGCCAGTTTATTGAGGGCCTTATTCCCAGTATCAGGTCTAGCATGGCTCGTGAGTTGGAGATGGATATTTCTTATCAGCAGGTGGTGAGCATTGCTAGGAGGATTGAGGGTATGAATGCTAGGGATAGAGAGGAGAGGGAGGCTAAGAGGTTTCGAGAGTCGGGCCCTTTCTCTGGTGCCCGTGCCCCAGCAGCAGGTCGTCATGGTAGGGGTTATATGAGTCGCCCTGTTCATTCAACTCTTCCAGTAGCCAGTGGTATTCCAGCTCCTCCTACACCTCAGGAGCCTTATTATGCACCACCGGTATCTGGCGCCTCCTGCGCGGGGTGCTTTCAGAGGTCAGTCCAGCAAACCTGGTCAGATCCAGTCACAGCCACCACGTCCTCCCAGAACTTTGAGTGTGGTGACACATGTCATATGGTGAGGGATTTCCCCAGACTTGGAAGGGGTGCAACTCCAGAGATTTCTTAGCCACAGCGTGCCCCACAGAGTTCTTAGGCTATGGTTATAGCTCCAGTTGCTACCCCACCTGCTCAGCCAGCCAGAGGTGGAGGTCGGGGAGGTAGAGTTCACCTTGGAGGGGGAGGCCAGGCCCAATACTATGCCCTTCCTGCCTGTACCGAGGCTGTTGCCTCCAATTCTGTCATCACAGGTATTATACTGGTTTGTCACAGAGATGCATCGGTTCTATTCGATCCAGGCTCCACTTATTCTTATGTGTCTTCTTATTTTGCTTCGCATTTGGGTGTATCTCGGGATTCTTTGAGTTCCCCTGTTTATGTTCTACTCCTGTGGGAGATTCTCTTATTATGGACCGTGTTTATCAGTCGTGTTTGGTTGCTTTTAATGGTTTTGAGACCAGAGCCGATTTATTGTTGCTCAGTATGGTAGATTGTGACATTATCTTGGGCATAGACTGGTTGTCGCCCCATTATGCTATTCTTTATTGTCACGCCAAAATCGTGATGCTGGCTATGCCAGGTATACCGCGTGTTGAGTGGAGGGGTACTTTAGATCACACTCCCAGCAGAGTTATTTCTTTTATTAAAGCTAAACGTATGGTTAAGAAGGGGTGTGACGCGTATTTAGCTTATGTGAGAGATGTCAGTATTGATACCCCTTCAATTGATTCAGTTCCAGTAGTACGGGATTTTTACGATGTGTTTCCAGCTGATCTTCCGGGCATGCCGCCTGATAGAGATATTGATTTTGGCATTGATCTGTTGTTCGGGCATTCAACCTATTTCTATTCCTCCGTATCGTATGGCTCCTCCTGAGTTGAAGGATCAGTTACAGGAATTGCTTGATAAGGGTTTTATTTGGCCCAGTGTATCACCTTGGGGGTGCTCCTGTCTTGTTTGTGAAGAAAAAGGATGGTTCTATGCGTATGTGTATTGATTATCGCCAGTTGAATAAGGTTACAGTGAAGAACTGTTATCCTTTGCCTCGTATTGATGATCTGTTTGACTAGCTTCAGGGCGCAGGGTGTTTTCTAAGATATGATTTGCGCTCAGGTTACCATCAGTTGAAGATTCGAGAGCCAGATATCCCAAAGACTGCTTTCAAGACTCGGTATGGTCACTACATGTTCCTTGTCATGTCATTTGGGCTGACCAATTCCCCAACAACTTTTATGCACTTGATGCACAATGTGTTCCTACCGTATCTTGCCTCGTTCATCATTGTCTTTATTGATGATATTCTAGTGTATTTCCGAAATGGGGAAGATCATGAGCAGCACCTGAGGACTGTGCTTCAGACTCTGAGAGAGAAGAAGTTATATGCTAAGTTCGCAAATGTGAGTTTTGGTTGGATTCAGTGGCATTCTTAGGCCACGTGGTATCGAGTGAGGGTTGGTGGATCCGAAAAAGATAGAGGCCGTGCAGAGTTGGCCCAAACCATCCTCAGCTACAGAGATCCGCAGTTTTCTTGGCTTGGCGGGTTACTACCATCGTTTTGTGGAGGGGTTTTCATCGATTGCAGCCCTTATGAGCAGGTTGACCTAGAAGGGTGCTCTATTCCAGTGGATGGAGGAGTGTGAGACGAGCTTTCAGAAGCTCAAGACAGCTTTGACTACAACCCCAATTTTGATATTGCCTACAGGTTTGGGGTTTTATACGGTCTATTGTGATGCCTCGAGAATTGGCCTCAGAGCGGTGTTGATTCAGGACGGTAGGGTGATTGCCTACGCATCCAGACAGTTGAAGATACATGAGAAGAATTACCTTGTTCACAATCTTGAGTTAGCTTCCATTGTTCACGCCCTGAATATTTGGTGCCATTATTTATATGGTGTGCCTTGTGAGATTTATACTGACCATCGGAGCTTGCAACACCTATTCAAGCAAAAAGGATCTAAATTTGTGCCAGAGGAGGTGGTTAGAGTTGCTGAAGGACTATGATATCACTATTCTGTATTATCTGGGCAAGGCCAATGTGGTGGCCGATGCTTTGAGTCGCCGGGCGGAGAGTTTGGCTTATTTACCAGCATCGGAGAGGCCTATGGCGATAGATATTCAGGCCTTAGCCAGCCAGTTTATGAGATTGGATCATTCGGAGCCCAATCGGGTTCTAGCTTGCGTGGTTTCTCGGTCTTCCTTATTTGATCGTATCAGGGAGCGTCAGTATGATGACCTTCATTTGCTTGTCCTTAAGAACAAGGTTCAACACGCTGATGCTAGGGATGTGACCATTGGTGATGATGGTATATTAAGGGTGCAGGGTCGGATTTGTGTACCCAATGTTGATGGGCTTAGGGAGTTGATTCTGGAGGAGGCATATAGTTCGCGGTATTCCATTTATCCGGGTGCCGCGAAGATGTATCAGGATTTGAGGTAGCACTACTGGTGGAGGCGGATGAACAAAGATATAGTTGGATTTGTGGCTCGGTGCCTCAACTGTCAGCAGGTGAAGTATGAGCATCAGAGACCGGGTGGGTTGCTTCAGCAGATAGAGATTCCAGAGTGGAAGTGGGAGCGGATCACCATTGACTTTGTAGTTAGGCTCCCACGGACTTTGAGAAAGTTCGATGCTATTTGGGTGATTGTGGATTGGCTGACCAAGTCCGCTCATTTCATTCCTGTGTGTACTACTTATTCTTCAGAGCGATTAGCGGAGATTTATATCCAGGAGATTGTTCGTCTGCATGGTATTCCAGTGTCCATCATTTCAGATAGAGGTACTCAGTTCACATCACGATTCTGGAGAGCCGTTCAGCATGAGTTGGGTACTCGGGTGGAGTTGAATACAACATTTCACCCTCAAACAGACGGACAGTCCAAGCGCACTATTCAGATTCTTGAGGATATGCTCCGTGCGTGTGTGATCGAGTTTGGAGGGTCTTGGGATCAGTTCTTGCCATTGGCGGAGTTTGCTTACAACAACAGCTATCAGTCCAGCATTCAGATGGCATCGTATGAGGCTTTATATAGTAGACGGTGTAGATCCCCGGTGGGTTGGTTTGAGCCGGGTGAGGCCAGATAATTGGGCACAGACTTAGTTCAGGATGCTTTAGAGAAGGTTAAGGTGATTCAGGATAGACTCCGTACAGCCCAATCCAGGCAGAAGAGTTACGCAGACCGAAAGGTTTTCCTATATGGTTGGAGAGTGGGTTCTGCTTCGGGTTTCGCCTATGAAGGGCGTTATGAGATTCGGGAAGAAAGGAAAGTTGAGTCTGAGATTTATTGGCCCTTTTGAGATATTGAGGCGTGTTGGGGAGGTTTCTTATGAGCTTGCCTTACCTCCCAGCTTGGCCGAAGTTCATCCAATATTTCATGTTTCGATGCTCCGGAGGTATCACGGTGATCCGTCACACGTGTTGGATTTTAGGTCAGTCCAGTTGGACAAGGATCTATCCTATGTTGAGGAGCCAATGGCAATAATGGACAGACAAGTTAGAAAACTGAGGTCAAATAACGTTGCATCAGTAAAGGTTCAGTGGTATGGCCAGCCGGTCGAGAAGGCGACCTGGGAGACCGAGCAGGATATGCGCAGTCGTTACCCTCATCTTTTCACTACTTCAGGTATGTCTTTATGCTCGTTCGAGGATGAACGAATGTTTAAGTGTAGGAAGATGTGACGACTCGGCTGATCGTCTTAAGAATTTATGCCCCGATCCCCTATTAATTGCTTTCTCCGTGATTATTCTGCTATTTTGATTTGCCGGGATGTTCGGTTTTGAGTTTCCAAGAGTTTTGGGACACTTAGTCCCTAAATAAGAGCTAAAGTGTTGGAAAGTTGGCCGTAGTCGGAACAGTATGAAGACGACCTCGGAATGGAAATTTGATGGTTCTGTTAGCTCCGTTGGGTGATCTTGGGCTTAGGGGCGTGTTCGGATTGTGTTTTGGAGGTCCATAGCTAATTTAGGCTTGAAATACAAAAAGGTCGAATTTTAAAGTTTCCGGTTCGATAGTGAGATTTTGATATGAGAGTCGGAATGGAATTCTGGAACTTGGAATAGCTCCGTAGTGTTGAATGTGACGTGTGTGCAAAATTTCAGGTCATTCGGACGAGGTTTGATAGACTTTTTGACCGAAAGCGTATTTTTAGAGTTTTTGGAATTCTTAGGCTTGAATTCGATGAAAAATAGGTGTTTTGATGTTGTTTTGAGCGTTCCGAAGGTTGGAACAAGTTTGAATGATGTTCTAGGATTGGTTGGCATGTTTGGTTGAGGTCCCGGGGGCCTCGGGGTGATTTTGGATGGTTGACGGAAAGATTTTTGAAGTTTGAAGTTTGTAGCTTCAGCTGTAATCTGTCATAACCGTACCTGCGGTTTGGGTCCCGCAGGTGCGGCGCTGCAGAAGCGGCTCAATGGTCGCAGAAGTAAAAATGAGGAAGGGGCCAGGAACTACAGAAACGACATAAGGAACCGCACCTGCATGACCGCAGATGCGGAATTTGAGGTCGCAGGTGCGAGATTGGGCTTTTAAGTAAGAACCGCAAAAGTGGTATCGCAGATGCGATTATTGGACCGCAGATGCGGAAATAGCTCGGCAGAAATATTAGATTTCGAGGGTTTAGTTTCAAAAGTTGGAAATTCGATTTGGAGCTCGGGAGAGGGCGATTTTGGGAGGAAATTGAAGAGGAGATCATATGGTAACAATTCTTTAACCCTTTCTAGTTATATTCCATCAATCTATAGTTAGTTTCATCATTTAATTGGGGAAAAGTTGGAAGAAAGTTCTTAGACCTAGAATTCGACTTTTGATTGGGAATATGACCTTAGATTTGGATAATTTTGGTATGCATGAACTCGTGAGAGTATGTGGATTCTGAAAATATAAATTTTATCCGATTTCGTGACGTGGGCTAGAGAGGCATTTTGGTCATTTTACCCAATTTCACGTACTAGCTTAGAATTTCTTGGTAGAATCAGTTACTTTAAGTGTTATTTATATTATACAATTGAATTGAATAAATTTGGGCCATTTGGAGTCGAGTACTCGGGGCAAGAGTATGGTTTTGGGTTGATTTTGAGCATGTTCGAGGTAAGTGGCTTGTCTAACCTTGTGTGAGGGACCTTCCCCTTAGGATTTGGTATTATTGTTAATTGAAATGCCTTGTACGTGAGGTGATGAGTGCATACTTGTGCTAATTGTTGAAAATTCGATTTTCATTAAGTAATTACAAGTAGGTTTCCTTTCCTGTTTATATTACTTGCACTTTAGGCCTGTTGTTAGAATAGGAAAGCATGTCTAAGTGATTTAATTGCTTTATTTGCTCAAACTATTTTACCTGAATTCTGTGCAGCATGCTAGACTAGAATTAACTATTTGCCTTAATATGAAACTGACATTTGCTGAATATATTTCCATGTTGCTGCTGTGTATTTACATTTGGGACTACGGATGTGGGATTCCGGTAGATCCCCCTTGCCTGTTTGTTTTGGACTACGGATGTGGGATTCCGGTAGACCCCCCCTGCACAGTTATATGGAACTACGGGACTGCATTTGGTAGATTCCCCCAGTACTGGGTATTTACATTTGGGGACTACAGAACGGGATTCCGGTAGATCTCCGGCGCATTATGAGTTGGACTACGGGACGACACCCGGGAGATCCAGTAGACATTTACATTTGGGGGCTACAGGACGGTATCCCGGTAGATCCCCGGTTGCTATCTTTGTGTTGAGCTATGTTCCCTCGGTGATTATTTTGCCTCTATTCTAGTTGTTGTTGCCCTTTATATCTTGTGTTACTATTATTGTTGTACTTATTTATACTGTCATGTTCTACACTATTGAGCTTTATATTTTATTTAATTTCAGTAGCGCCCTTACCTTCCTCGTCACTACCCGACCGAGGTTAGGCTTGGCACTTACTGAGTACCGCTGTGGTGTACTCATGCACCTTCTGCGCATATTTTTCATGTGCAGATCCAGGTACAACGACTCAGTCCTATCACCCTTGAGGCGAGACGACTGATCCAGCGACTTCGAGGTATATCTGCCGCGTCCGCAGACCGAAGAGTCCCTTTCTATTCTAGCTTTTAAACATTTTCCCTTCTGTATTTCTTTTCCTTGTTAGATATTCTGGAGTTAGAGTACTGTGCAGTGATCCTTAGCTTGTGATTCATGAATTTCCGGGTCTTGGAAGTATGTATTGGTTTGAGAATTAAATATTGTATATACCGAGCGGCACTTTTAAACACTCTTTTATCACTCTTCATTCTATTTTAATTTATTTTTATTCTGCAATTTAATTATCTTCTGCAATTTAGGCTTACCTAGTTGTAGAAGACTAGGTACAGTCACGATAGTTCACGGAAGGCAAATCGGGGTCGTGACACTTGGTCATGTGATAAGAATTTTGAAATGTGCACAAAAAAATGATAAAAGGATATTAAGTTATCATGAAGTTCTGTCAGTTGATGTAAATAAATGTGAAGTACTACACTAAAAAATCATTTACATCAAATGTTCTCAAGAGAAATACCTTTAAAAAGATTGTTTATCATCTACTGCATCAAATTTTAAAGATGTATATCCTCAAGAAGGACTAAACTTTTTCTCTTAAGTAAAGAAAAAGAAGAAGAGAGGATTCAAATCCAAATTTCAAAGCATGTCTGGAGAGAACGATATCATAAATAGCATTTTCATGGACATTTGTGTTGACCTTTTCTTTTCAAGATAGAGTTTGTGGCTTCTTTGTGTCTTGGGATTCTTTTTGCTCTAACAGCATTATTGAATGCACTTATTTTACTCTACGCGTATCTCAACTAGGTTGGGTTTTCTCGATGACTTGGCCACAATTCTCTTGAATTGTGCCACCTAAGTACATGACTCTAAGAGTCATAATTTGAAAGGTATGGGACTGCCACGTAATCTGTTTGTTGGGAAATTTTAACCTTTATCTAATAATTAATTAGGTAATATTCCGCTACCCGATAATTAATCAATTATCCGCATAATTAAAAATTATGTCAACTTGCTTAAAATTTTATTTATTTATAATACACTTTATATACCGTACTATTACGGTCATGTGATACCATGTAAAATAAATTCATACACTATTATTTCATTAAAATATCCATGTAAAAATACATATAGTTACTCAACTTATAATTTTCTTAATCTCATATAAAGAGTACAAATTTTCGTATACTTAATTCTTAAAATGGTAAAAAAAAACTTTCTTTTTTTGTGAGAAAATAATTTCTATCTTTACAATAAAGAAAATCAAATAAACTTTCTTATATTATGTATATAATTTAAAGCATTTTCGAAAGTAGTAATATTACTATAAAATCATATTTTTCAACCATTATTTTTTTAAAAAGAGTTCAACTCAAAATACCATATCAAATATATATATATAACGATATCAAGGTTATTAAACTTACGGGTTGTAACATCGTTCCCCCCTTTAGGACATTCATCCTCGAATGTTAACTCTTAGAGATTTGCAAAATTTTCACTAGGGTCTCCTCTGTAAATTAAACTTAAAACCCAAACTATATCTTAAGTTTTGACTATTCACAACCTTTTGTACTCAAGTTTGTCGTATCTTTTTCACCTTTACCGTACTTACCTTTCAATCTTGCATTGTATCTGCTATTTCTTTCATAACCTCCCTTCCACATTACGCCTTAAAGATCTAATGTTATACCTGCACCTCTAGTGCATACAAAATCTAGCGAAAACTTCATACTGACTTCTTACGACTCAGCACTATGGCACGATTTGGAACCAAAAGAAGGGTAACATTTCCTAAATGTCCTATAGCCTCTCAATTATAAATGTGGCGCGCAACACACCCATAAGTGAGACTCTAATAGGCACGGCTTTATAGACTACCTAGGACACGAACAGCTCTGATACCACTTTCTTACGCTCCAAACCCGGGGAGGCGTGGCTGGCACCCGGTGCCGGGCTGGCCCGAGCGAACCACTTTGTAACTCATAATTATTTGATCAAAACTAGAAGATACCTAGGTTGAGTTGGCTAAACTCATTCTTTTGTAACTATCATGGGTCAACATGACCACAACTCATAATGTACAACGGTAAGTGGACAATACTGTATCAATAAAACTATCGTTCTTAAGACATGAATATATATGGACCGTCAAGGACTCTGACATATAGTGCTAACTGAACCTCTCTCTACAAAGCCTCTAAGATTAATTGATATAAAATAGGACAGGGTACCGGCCTACCCCTAAGTCTGTAGAAAAGTTTGACACGATGACACATAGACTCGGCTGCACTCTGAATGAGGTGGAGTCTTACCGATCCTTCGCTGAGTGCCAATCTCGTCTACTATGAGGGCTCATGAAACTGATTATCTATACATGCAGGTATAAATGCAGCATCCCCAACAAAAGAACATCAGTACGAATAATGTACTGAGTATGTAAGGCATGTAAATAAGTATATAAAGAGCATAGAAGAAACATGGAGTAAATGACTTAACCTGTAAGTCTGGATAGCTCTGTAAATCATGAAATATTTATAATATCATTCATACGCATATAAATGTCTTGTAATTCATAGGTCTGTATGTACATAGCATCATCAAGCCTGTGAGGGCATCCCATCATATCATCTCAGCCACTATGGGCAAAATCATCATTGTATACCAATTGATCAGGTGATAATGCGTATATAACAGCGTAATATTTTTCCCATATCCCATATATATATATATTTATATATATACGCGTATAAACGCTATCTGATGCCACTGTGGGCAAAATCATCAACGTATACCAGCTGATCTGGTGGTGGTGCGTCTATAACGTCGTAACCTTTATATATATATATATATATATATATATATATATACATATACATACATATATACGCGTATATAACACCGTCTCAATAATAAGTAAATGCACATGTAAATGAATACAATACATAAAAAATATATAATAATCTCAATATTCCTTTTGGACAACTTTAAGATAAGATTTTGTAATTTCGTAGCAAAGAGTGCCCACCAGATTGAAATGTAGCTTTCTTGTATTTCACGTGTATGGTTTTGTGAAGGTTCCTCGTCAAACTTAAGCTTATAATAAGTCTAAATAATATTTTTTTTTTCCTAAGTGATCAGTCTGAGGTTTTAATAAGCTTAATTTTAATTTTTTTTTACTCATTACAGATGATACTTTAGTTGTTAAGTTAATAGTAATTCGTCACAACTAATTTAGTCTTTTTATTTTCATTTGAGTAATTAAACCAGCGGTTACTCAAACTTTTTCAATGCATATTATTCTGAGACCCATGAACAGAAGATACAATAATATGCTACATGGGGAATCAAGAACGCAGAAACTCTTAATATTTCTATGAATAGATTTATTAATGAAAAATATATATTTGCTCGTTTCTTCTGTATAACTTAGACCATACCAAAAAAAAAAAAAAGAAAAAGAATGGATGACTTTAATGTACCTGGACCAATTCTCTTGATAATCCCTTTAGCACAAATCTTTTGCGAAGAACACGTAATGCCGGATCAAAGTACGGAAAAAATCCTTATATTTTCCTAGTTGGTAAATGGTTCTTGCAAAGTTTTCTTATTTCTCCTCAGATGTTATAACGATTAATATTATTTTGGCAATGACTTCTTATTTCTTAACCATGAAACTCCAATGTCTTCCTTGAAGCCAACATGAAATCCCAATTCACTGTTACAAAGTCTAAACAACTCAAATTTTCTTAGTTTGAGAAAGTTTATTCTATTCTTGTTGCCTGCAACGAACCAAAAGTCTAGCAAGTTATTTGGTTTGCTTGGTAGATGATAAACGTGGTTTGCACCAATTCAAATAAAATAATTTAAAGAAAAAAAATTTACAGAAAAGAAGTACATGAGCCGATGGGAGGGTATAAAAAGAGAAAAGTAAAAAAGAAAATATTTACATACTCTAATTGATTTTAAACGGTTAAGGAGGAACTAACGAAATTTCCAAAGACCTGTTGTTTAACAAAAAATCTGAGTCTTTGGTCAAATCTAAAAAGAAATTCGGGTTACTGATAATCAGGAGACGAAAATAAAATACTTTTGAGAATGATGGTAAAACAGCAAATAGTTTTGTATTTCAATAAGTTCCCAATAGTATTCCGTGTCCTTACAAATGATGATACTTCTTCCTTTTATAGGTAATTCTAGGTAAAGGAATGAAGCCTCAGCTTTAATGATATAATTATGAGTAATAAATGATATTAAATAAGCCGTTATACAATCATTCCTATTAAATACCAATTTTCTAACGTATCAGGTATTTAATAATGAATTTGGACTCCTTTCTGTCATCAGATCTTTGTCTTTAATGCCTTCTAATCCGTTGGCTTTAAATGACTTGAATTGGACACGAGACTCGTATCTGCACTTCGTCTCGTGCCTATTTAAATTCCTCTTCCCGTGGCTGTCTCCATCCGTGCCTCTTAGTCAATTGTTGCGCTTTGACCATTTAACCAAACCACGTGTCATGCCACGTCATCTTTAATATAAACTCAGTTTTTTCCCAATACAGATAGTCCCCCCACTTTCCATTTATTTATCAATTAAATAATTGGGAAGTGGATCTTCATAAAAAAGGAATTTTCGCCACAATTAATGCTTATGACAGTATTAACGCCTCAGTCGTCTTTTCCATTTAATGTTCTGCCCATGTGTCATTTTCTGATTGATTCTGCTATTTACACACTTTTTCAAGACTTCTTCATTCTCACTATTCACGAAGTGATAGTTGCCTTTATTATAGGCTTTCCATCATTACATTTCTAAGTTTGATGGTTCCCATTATATACATAACTTTTTCTTCCTTTGTCTTCTTCACAAATCTTCAGCAAACATTTTCTTCTTTATTTCTACTTTCTTTCGACTTATCCTTCCTAACAATGTCATCTTCAAACCCTAACCGTAAAAAAGTTCCGATTCTAGACCAATTCCCCAACGCCCCTGTTAGACACAGAAGAGGCGGAGGAGGTAGGCTTCGAACAGGGTTAGAATCTACTCGAGGCGGCTCCTCTGGTTCTTCTTCAAGGAGTTCTATCCCAAAGGCCCCCTCTTCTAGAAGTAGAGAAATTCTTGATTCTTCTCAAGAACCCTTAGTTGATGAGATAGTTCCCAGCGATTTGTCTTTTGAAAGTGACAAAACGTCTCTTCAAAAGCAAATTGCAAATTTGGAAAAAGCCGATACTTATCCTACAATAGTAACCGAGCTTACAATCCCCACCATAAGAAGAGATTGTAACTGGAAGGATAGTCTTCGAATGTCAATTCCTTCCCCAAATCAGAGAATTTCCTCCTTTAGAAGTGGGTATTCTTTTGTTTATACTTACCCCTTCACTTTAGGTTTTAATCCTCCGATTGACCCAGTTATTCTTGATTTTTGCCGTTTCTTTACAATTTGTTTGGCCCAAATCGGTCCCCTAGTGTGGAGAACAGTGGCTTGTTTGAGATACTTATCTTCCAAAGCCAATGTCAATTTCACCTTCTCTCACCTCATTCATTTATACCACCCTAACTTAATACGCCATGGGGTTTTTACCTTAACTGAAAGGAGCAAAAAAGTTCTGGTAAATCCTGAAGATGACAAAGATCATAGATGGTATATCCGTTACGTTGCTGTTCGTACGTGGACTTGATTGGCGAAACAAATACTCCCTTCCCTGAGAAGTGGAATTTTGCACGTAGGTTTCCTTTTACTTACCGTACCTACTCTTGAGAATTTCAAAAGAAATTTGTTTTTAACCTCGTCTCTTCTTGGTTTTTTATAGCAACTATGGGAGATGTGGAACCTATTCCCAACTTCCGTGATTAGGTAGACTCAATTTTGAAGATTGCTTCTAGGGAGCAAAGAACTTGGAAATCGATTTCTTCCTTACATGGCTGGAAGGTGAAAACACATGGTATGCCCCTTTTTATATGTTTTTTTACATGTTAAGCATTTTTTCCTCAATTTTGATCATGTATATCCTTCCTTTAATCAGGATTTGGCGCTAGAGGAATGACGGCTGAAGTAGCTATGGCCATTCGCATGTCTGCTAATGCTGCTCTTGATTTGGATAAGGCTCGAGCCTTGCTGCCAAAAAGGAAAGCTATAAAAGAAAGTTCTGAGGAAGAGGAGGGTACCTCCCTAATTACCAGGCCAAGGGTCAGGAGGCGAATAATCATTGATGATGAAATTGAAGACACTCCTGCTCGAACCTCAACCACCGAGCCTGTTTTGATTCATTCTGACGAGGACACCGAACCAAGAGATAGTAATGAGTCAATTCAGCATCTTTTTGATAGTGGTTTCGAGAGTGGCGAGCTCGGCCCTGTTTTTGATGAAGCTCCTCTTTCCTCATTCTTTCCTATTTCCTCCATTCCACTGCCAACCGTAAGTATTTCTTTACCAGTTTTGACAACTTCCGTTCTTTTGCCAGTTTCTACCGCTCCTATGTCCATTCCCTTGGCAGTTTCTACTGTACTTGCTTCCGTTCCTGCGTTGGTTTCTACATCTTCTCCTTCCATTCCTGTTTCTACATCTTCTCCTTCCATTCCTTCCATTGCTCTTCTTCCCTCTGTTCATCATACAGAGATGGGTTCTAGCAGTGGAAGTATGACAATGAGAAGTGTTACTCTTGAAGTTCCTGCCAACCATAGCCTCTTGAGAAAGACTGGTAGAGACGATGTTTGGCTCGAGCCCCTAATTGGAGATATTGAGAAGAAGAAGATGGAGAGCCATAGCTGCTTGACTCTTATGAATGACATAGTTCATTCTACTTTGAAGGTATTTTTCCTCTTCTTACCAACAAGTTTTTTTATTATCTTCAATCCCTCATTTCTATGAGTTGTCTCTGTAGGCTAACCTCATTGGTATGGAATTAATGGGAAGAATTTCCCTTCTGGAAAGAAAAGCCCGTGAGTCTGAAAAAACTGTCCACGAGGCCGAATAAATAGCCAGGGGAGCCCAGCTTGAAGCATCCAATTGGAAAGAACAGTTTGAGAATGCTCAAGGGACCATAGAGGAGTTGCAAGAAAATAAAAACCTCCTGGAGCAGCAAAACCGTGGTTTGACTTCTGAACTAGCAACTGCCAAGGCTTCTTCAAGCCAATTTAAAAGAGACAAAGAGCTTTTGGAATGCTCTTTGTCAGAACAATTATCAAAGGCTAGTGAAGAAGTTAGGGAGCTTAAGGCACTTTTGGCTAAGAAAGAAGAGTATGCAGGAGAGTTAGTGCAAAGCTTGACTCAAGCTCAAGCTGACTTACAGACCTCCTCTGACGAGATTCATACTTTGAAGAGTTCTCATGCCTCTCTTGAAGCTTCCCTTAATTCCCATTTAGCTGAGCACCAAATCTTGAAAAACGATCTTGCTATGTGGGAAAAGGAATATGGACTTCTGGAGGAGAACTTCAACATAGAGGTGAGTTGGGCTTTCCTAAAATCTCGCCGTGATGCTTTGATGGAAGCTGCTCAGGAAGGCTTTGACTTGCAGTCTGAACTGGCCAAAGTCGTAGATACTATCGAGAAAAGTCAACAATCTACTGATACTCCTTCTCCTGTACTTGAAGCTCCTGGAACGAAAGAGGTTTTAAATGAAGAAGTGGCTACTGCAGCAATTGGGGTTGCAATTCCTGCTCCCGAGGGTGAAACTTCTGATGTTCCAAACCCTTCAGTGACTAGCTGAAAATGAAATTGCTGTTTTTGTTTTTATTACTTGGTGGTGTTATCCCTTGGCAACTTTAAGGGATCTTTTGACGAAGTCCCCAGTTATCATAATGGGGCATTTGTAAAAAAACAAATATTTTGCTAACTAAGTTTGTACTTAGTCTTTTATATTAAGAAGTTTTTATTGGTACTTCCATATATTTTATTCTTGCCCATTTATCTAGGACTTATAGAATAGCTTAGCATTTTTATTCTTTTAAAATGCTTTATGATTCTTCTCATGGATTATCAACATGAGGCTTATAAAAGAGGGCCCTTTTTATTTTATCGACACTTAATGAAGAAGACGTCTCAACTTCATAATGGTGTTATAATACGATGAAAGAAATAGGAATACACATGTTTTGTATGAAACAACTTTGGCAAGTTCTTATTCATAAACTTTAACAAGTGTTTGACTATTACATGTATTACAGTACATCTACAACTTTCTCGTAACTGTTTTTTGTGTAACAGATTTGTACATAACATGAATAAACAAGGTTTTCTTCATAACCTGTTTTAGTACATAGTCATGACCCTATCTTTATATATTAAGAAGGGTTTGAGAGGTGACTTTGTTTATGAGTTTTGAGAGATGACTCTGTTATTCTCATGAATGCTGAAGACTTCGTAACTTTTACTCAACACTTGTCTCTTTGTGGCCGACTTTTGTTCGATATTCGTATCTGTTTCTCTACACATATCTGTGTACAATATGTAGTCCCCCAAGTGTTTGAGCGGTGAAGTATGAAGCCTTGAGCACTTGTTTATTTCTTTTACTTTGGCCCTTTTCCTGAAACAGAGAGATATACGGGACCCGGAGGTGCGATTATAGATGAAGACTACCTAACTTGTGTGTATTTCCATCAGATTAATTGTAACCCTGGGCTAGGAATTTAAGAATACTCCATTTTTCCTTGCAGGTTGTGACTCATCATTTGGCACGAGTTAGGTTTTTTTGCCTAGCATCTAAAATCGTTAGTAAAACATTAATAATTCAAGAGAAATTTTAACATGGTGATACCTGACCGTGGGTACTTTCTCAGAAGTAATATCTTTTTAAATGGACGGCATTCCAATGTGAGGGTAAAACTTTGCCGTCCATTGTCTCCAACTGGTATGCTCCTTTTCCCGCAATGTTACGGACTTTGTACGGTCCTTCCCATGTTGGACTTAGCTTTCCTGAGTTAGCAACCTTTGCAGATTGGAACACCTTTTTAAGCACGAAGTCCCCAATTTTGAAATATCTAAGGCGTGCTTTCCTATTGTAATATCGTTCAATTACTTGCTTTTGTGTTGCCATCCTTATCAATGCAGCTTCTCTTCTTCCTTCAAGTAAATCAAGGTTGACCCGCATCTCTTCATCATTAGATTCCTCCGTTGCTTGATTGTACCGTGTGCTTGGCTCACCTATTTCAACTGGAATTAAGGCTTCCACACCATAAACCATTGAAAATGGTGTTTCTCCAGTGCCTGTTTTGGTCGTTGTACGATAAGCCCATAATACTCCAGGTAACACCTCAGGCCAATTACCTTTTGAATCCTGTAACCTCTTCTTTAAGTTGTTGATAATGACTTTGTTAGTAGATTCCGCTTGTCCATTACCTACTGGATGGTATGGCGTAGACGTTATCCTTTTGATCTGCCAACTTCGAAGAAATTCTGTGATTTGAGCTCCAATGAATTGTGGTCCATTGTCACATACGATCTCCTTTGGTGCTCCAAAGCGGCATATTATATTTCGCCATATGAAGTCTTTAACTTCCTTCTCTCGTACCTGTTTAAATGCCCCCGCTTCTACCCATTTAGTGAAATAATCTGTAAGTACAAGTAGAAACTTTACCTGACCTTTTGCTTGTGGAAGTGGACCTACGATATCCATTCCCCATTTCATAAAGGGCAACGTGGCTATAACATGATGTAGTAACTCAGCTGGTCTGTGCATATTATTGTCGTACCTTTGACATTTATCACATTTGGACACGAAACTGGTTGCTTCTTCTTCCATCTTAGGCCAATAATATCCTGTGCGAATTAATGTTCTTACCAGTGACCGTCCCCCTGCGTGATTCCCACAATGTCCTTCGTGCACTTCTCTCATCACATATTCTGTTTGAGAGGGTCCGAGACACCTTGCTAGTGGTCCACCGAACATCTTTCGATAAAGATTTCCTTGATATAAACAATATCGAGCAGCTTTTTTGCGAAGCGCGTGAGCCTTTCCTTTGTCATTAGGCACGGTACCGTGCTGTAAAAAGGCAACAATTTCGTTTCTCCAATCCCATGTTAAATGATTAAAATTTACCTCGTTTTTATCAGATTCGAGAACAGAATGAAATAAATGTATGACTGAAGCATTTGTATCGTTTGCTACGTCTGCTGCAGATGCGAGATTTGCTAAAGCATCTGCCTCTACATTCTCATCTCTTAGGATCTGCACTACTTTCCAAGTTTGGAATTGCTTTATTAACTCCCGTACCTTTGCGAGGTATTCTTGCATTCGTGTCTCTCTGGCTGTATAAGTCCCCAGCATTTGATTGACCACAAGTTGAGAATCACTCTTGATTATAATCTGTGTTATGTCGAGTTCTCGTGCCAATTCTAAACCTGCAATTACAGCCTCATACTCTGCTTCATTGTTAGTTATAGAATGACATTTTATAGCATGTTTAATAGTCTCACCCGCAGGTGGTATGAGGACTATCCCTAGGCCTGCCCCTTTTACATTAGATGAACCATCAATTAATAAAACCCAAGTCCCCGGGTTTGCACCATTAAAAACTAGTAATTCTTTTTCTGCTTCTAAATGCATCCCCTGGCTAAAATCAGCCACGAAATCAGCTAGTACTTGAGATTTTATAGCGGTCCTGGGTTGATAAACAACTTCATATTCACTTAGTTCTATAGCCCATTTTGCTAATCTTCCTGAAAGTTCGTGTTTATGCAAAATATTTCGAAGCGGAAAAGCAGTAACTACATTAATGGGATGACATTGAAAATAAGGTCTTAATTTTCTAGATGCCATGATCAAAGCTAATGCTAATTTTTCTAGCTGTGGGTATCGTGTCTCAGCTTCCAATAAGGACTTACTTACATAATAAATAGGAGATTGTTTACCTTGGTCCTCGCGGACTAAAGCAACACTCACCGCGACTTCAAATACGGCCAGATAGATGAGAAGTTTTTCCCCCACCTTTGGTTTTGCCAACAACGGTGGTTTTGACAAATAAGCTTTCAAATTTCTAAGGGCTTGTTGACAATCTTCATTCCATTCAAAATGATCTTGCTTTTTGAGTGCAGAGAAAAACTTAAAACACCTTTCTGAGGATTTGGAAATAAATCTCCCCAAAGCTGCAATTCTTCCCGTTAATCTTTGTACTTCCTTTTTATTAGTAAGGATATCAGGGATTTCTTCTATTGCTTTGATCTGAGAAGGATTCACTTCAATACCACGGTTAGAAACAAGAAAACCCAAAAACTTACCTGATGCAACTCCAAATGCACATTTTTCTGGGTTGAGTTTCATATTAAATTTTCGCAAAATTTCAAATGTAACAGATAGATGAGAAATATGATCATGAGATCGCTGGGTTTTGACGAGCATATCGTCTATATATACCTCCATTGTTTTCCCTAAATGTTCTTGGAACATTTTGGTGACCAACCTTTGATAGGTTGCCCCAGCATTTTTGAGACCAAAGGGCATTACTTTATAACAGTAAGTCCCCCTGTCTGTGATGAAAGAAGTTTTTTCTTCATCACCAGGATCCATTTTAATTTGATTATATCCCGAGTATGCATCTAAAAAACTTAAAAGTTCATGACCTGCGGTTGCATCAATTAGTTGGTCTATATGCGGTAAGGGAAAGGAATCTTTTGGACAGGCTTTATTTAAATCGGTATAATCCACACAAACACGCCACTTACCATTTTTCTTGGGTACGACCACCGTGTTAGCTAACCAATTAGGATACTTTACCTCACGGATCGATCCGATTTTTAATAATTTTTGGACCTCATCCTGAATCACCTGGTTCTTGAAAGCACCTTGCTTTCTTTTCTTTTGCTTTATTGGTGTGAAAGAAGGGTCCTCATTGAGTTTGTGAGTCATCACATCCGGTGGTATCCCTGTCATATCAGCGTGGGACCGAGCAAAGCAGTCTAAGTTAGCTTTTAAAAATTCGATTATCATACCTCGCATGTTTAAGCTTAAATTCGCCCCGACATAAACCTTCCGTTCAGGCCATTGCTCAAATAATATCACTGCCTCGAGCTCTTCAATTGTCGTTTTGATGCTTTCATTTTCTTTAGGTTCCTGAATTGTGTCAGGCCTTGAGTCCAAATCTGTCTTTTCTTGTTCAGCTGAAGTTTGATCTTTTTTACCTTCAATTGTTTCCTGTAATTGCTATTTTTCTTTATTTGCGGTGCTTGTACTTGTTACAGCGTTGACAATTCTAGCCATCTGGTGATCCCCACGAATTTGGCAAATTCTCCATGGTGATGGGAATTTAATAACTTGATGTAAAGTTGATGGGACAATATCCATATCATGTATCCATGGTCTCCCCATGATCATATTGTAGGCCATTTCCATATCAACTACCTGAAATTTAGTTTCTTTAACAACACCCGTAGCAAAAGTTGTTAGAATTACCTCTCCTTTTGTTACTACACTTGAATTGTCGAAGCTTGACAAGGTGTGCACTTTGGGTATTATTTTGTCTTCAGCTTGCATTTCTCGTAGTACCCTTAGTAATATAATATTTACAGAACTCCCTGGATCAATCAAAACTCGTTTTACATTAGTATCATGTACAAGTAAAGATATTACCAGTGCGTCATTATGTGGAGTTGTCACTCCTTCGGTATCTGCGTCATCGAACGAAATACTTTCATTTTCAAGGACCTGCCGCACCCGTTTCCCGTGTGTAATTGTTACCTTAGAAACCTTGTTGGAGGCTGTGTAGGTTATGCCGTGAATATCTTCTCCCCCGCTTATGACATTCACTGTCCTCTTGGGTGAAGGAGGTTGTGGTGGCTCTTGCCTGTTTTTCATATAAGCTTGTTTTCCTTTCTCGCTAAATAACTCAGTGAGGTACCCTTGCTTCAATAGATGATCCACTTCACTCTGCAAGAATCTACATTCTGAAGTTTTGTGCCCGTGATCATTGTGGAATTCGCACCAATGATCTGGATTGCGTCTATTTGGATTTGACCGCATCTCTTTTGGCCACCGTACCTTATCTCCCATGCTTCTTAAAACAGCTACGAGCTCGGAGGTAGAGACATTAAAATTATATCCGCCGAATCGTGCCTTTAAACTTCTGTCATCATCTCGTGATTCTTGTCTGTTCCGATCATTCCTGAACTTTGAAGAAGAACCAGAGTCCCTGTTCCTCGATTTTTGATCATATTGCTGGCTATCTTGTTTTGACCGTGGCTCTTTTCCTGCAGGTCCCATATATGGATCGTACCTGTTTTTAACTGATCTTTTTTTGGTTTCTGATCTTCGGGGACCACCCCTTTCTTCATGATGAAACTTAGGTACGGTATCTTCTTCAATTCGCAGCTTCGTACTATACCTGTTGTAAACATCATTCCACGTGGTTGCAGGAAATTCTCGAAGACTTTCTTTGAGTCGTCTCGTGGCTTCAGAACTTTTGTCATTTAAATTACTTGCAAAAGCTATTGCAGCCCAATTGTCAGGAACATGAGGTAGAGTCATTCTTTCCCGCTGGAATCTATCAACAAAATTTCTAAGCAACTCTGAATCCCCTTGTTTGATTTTGAAAATATCTTCCATTCTTTTCTCAACCTTTTGTGCTCCCGAATGTGCTTTAATAAAAGAATCTGCAAGCTCAGCAAAAGAATTAATAGAATTTTCAGATAAAAGAGAATACCAGGTTAATGCACCCTTGGTGAGTGTTTCTCCAAATTTCTTGACCAGTACTGATTCAATTTCTTGTTTGGTCAAGTCGTTGCCTTTCACGCCTGTTGTAAATGCAGTCACGTGGTCACGTGGGTCTGTAGTACCATCATATTTCGGGATGTCAGGCATTTTGAACTTTTTCGGAATTGGAAGGGGAGCAGCACTTGGCTTCCATGGTTGTTGTGAGTATTTGTCCATGTCTACTCCTTTTATTACAGGCGGAACTCCAGGGATTTGTTCAATACGCTCATTTTGTTCCTTAATCTGTTTCTGCAAGGTTAGTACTAAATTTTGCAAATATGAATTATTTGAATTACCTGGTCCCCCTTCCTGTGGTTCACTGGGGGTTGCTCCGTTTCCAGAATTATCAAGACCAGAACGGGGATTCTCCAATGTATTATTATTAGGAGTTGGTGTGGGTGGTGCAGCAGGCAATCGACTAACAAGTGCCTGAAGAGCTTTGCCGACCTGTGCATCAATTAGCTTTTGTAAAGCTTCAGTTGTAACTCCTTCAAAGTGTTCAGATTGTTCTTGTTGATCAGCACGGGATTCAGTTACAGGAGTGCCTTCACGAGATTGACGTGGTGAATCTGGAGGGGAGGGAACCACGTCATCTTGATTTTGATGTATTTGATTCTCATGGTTTCCCAATGTGTTATTACTATTATTGTCGGTGTTGTTGTTTGACATGGTGACGACAATGGACAAGATATAGCTTAAAAGAAAAAATTATCAGATTCCTGGTAACGAAACCAATTTGTTTAACCAAAAATCTGAGTCTTTGGTCAAACCTAAAAAGAAATTCGGGTTACTGATAATCAGGAGACGAAAATAAAATACTTTTGAGAATGATGGTAAAGCAGCAAATAGTTTTGTATTTCAATAAGTTCCCAATAGTATTCCGTGTCCTTACAAATGATGATACTTCTTCCTTTTATAGGTAATTCTAGGTAAAGGAATGAAGCCTCAGCTTTAATGATATAATTATGAGTAATAAATAATATTAAATAAGCCATTATACAATCATTCCTATTAAATACCAATTTTCTAACGTATCAGGTATTTAATAATGAATTTGGACTCCTTTCTGTCATCAGATCTTTGTCTTTAATACTTTCTAATCCGTTGGCTTTAAATGACTTGAATTGGACACGAGACTCGTATCTGCACTTCGTCTCGTGCCTATTTAAATTCCTCTTCCCGTGGCTGTCTCCATCCGTGCCTCTTAATCAATTGTTGCACTTTGACCATTTAACCAAACCACGTGTCATGCCACGTCATCTTTAATATAAATTCAATTTTTTCCCAATACACCTGTCAAGCTGAATTTTAAAATACTATGAGAGTATTAAAGCCAAACAAATACTCAATGGACAAAAGAGACGCAACGAAAAAAAAACTATTGGTCATGTGATAAAAATTTTGAAGTGTGCACAAAAAAATGATAAAAGGATATTAAGTTATCATGAAGTTCAGTCAGTTGATGTAAATAAATGTGAAGTACTACACTAAAAAATCATTTACATCAAATGTTCTCAAGAGAAATACCTTTAAAAAGATTGTTTATCATCTACTGCATCAAATTTTAAAGATGTATATCCTCAAGAAGGACTAAACTTTTTCTCTTAAGTAAAGAAAAAGAAGAGAGGATTCAAATCCAAATTTCAAAGCATGTCTGGGGAGAACGATATCATGAATAGCATTTTCATGGACATTTCTGTTGACCTTTTCTTTTCAAGATAGAGTTTGTGGCTTCTTTGTGTCTTGGGATTCTTTTTGCTCTAACAGCATTATTGAATGCACTTATTTTACTCTACGCGTATCTCAACTAGGTTGGGTTTTCTCGATGACTTGGCCACAATTCTCTTGAATTGTGCCACCTTAATACATGACTCTAAGAGTCACTATTTGAAAGGCATGGGACTGCCACGTAATTTCTTTGTTGGGAAATTTAAAACTTTATCCAATAATTAATTAGGTAATATTATGCTACCCGATAATTAACCAATTACAAGTATAATTAAAAATTATCTCAACTCACTTAAAATTTTACTTATTTATAATATATTTTATACACCGTACTATTACGATCATGTGGTACCATGTAAAATAAATTCATGCACTATTATTTCATTAAAATATCCATGTAAAATAAATTCATACACTATTATTTCATTAAAATATCCATGTAAAAATACATATATTTTCTCAACTTATAATTTTCTTAATCTTATATAAAGAGTACAAATTTTCGTACACTTAATTCTTAAAATGGTAAAAAATAACCTTCTTTTTTGGTGAGAAAATAATTTTTATCTTTACAATAAAGAAAATCAAATAAACTTTCTTATATTATGTATATAATTTAAAGCATTTTCGAAAGTAGTAATATTAATATAAAATCATATTTTCCAAACCATTATTTTTTTTAAAGAGTTCAACTCAAAATACCATATCAAATATATAACGATATCAAGGTTGTTAAACTTACGAGCTGTAACATGGTACCCGACCTCGAGGACTTCCATCAAAAAGAAGTTAGGCTCTAAAAAGCCAACGGCATCATCACAAGTCCCGATGTGGTACCCGACCTCGAGGACCTCCATCAGGAAAAGGAGTTAGGCTCCAAGGAAATAAGCACTTAAACTCCACCCGTATGGGCTTGGCCCCGGGGTACCGTCTGAGTTTGGGAAAACCCTCTTCCGGAATCTATTTACAGTGCCTTCAAGCTATCTACGCTAAGTTCGAAGCAAGTTTTCAGGTGGCCCGAGTTTGAACGGACCTCCACTCGGGGACTGCTCTCGAAAGCTCAAAGGCAGTCCCTATCCTCGGACCTCCGAGCAAATTTCCCCTCAAAGACTCCGGCGGGGCCTAGGTGATAAATCACTGTCTCAAGGCTCAAAGCATTACTTTTATTCAACTCGAAGTAAGGGTCTTGACGACCCGAGTTTATCAGTTCAATCCAGGTTCGATCCTCCAGAACGACATCTTCAAAAGGGAAGATGAAGAAGAGGAAAGTGATGGAGAAGAGCAATGTGACGCAGAAGAAGCAGGAAGAAACGAAGAAGTGGCTGAGTGAAAAATCTGGCTAGTATGGATTTCGCCAGCACTACTATTGCGAAGCCACTTCTTGAGGCGTTACCCCGGTGCGGGATGCAACAGTTAGTAAATAGTATCACCTCACTCCACGGAAAGCAAAGGGAGTGAGGCACCGCATCGGGTAGTCGGGGGAGGTGAGCAGCGGTGTAGAGTTCGAACACCTCCCTAAGCAACGGTGTAGAGTCCAAATATTTCGCTGAGCCAAGAGAAATCGCCCCCCTGCTTCGTCGTCCCGAGCCAACGACGACAACAACAACAACAACAACAACAAAACGGTGTAGTCTCGCTCGACAAAAGAAAGTCTAGGAGACAGGTCGTGGCATGGCTGATAGAAATGCCGCCGTATGATCCTAAGGCCATGGGCCTTAAACATGGTGAACGACAGTGGATAAAGATGGAGAGAAGAGAGGGATGGATAGATATGAGAATACACTTGGGTGAAAGGTTGATCACATGAGGCTCCCATTTATAGAAAGGGAGGCAGTGTAACCGACGACGCCATTATTGCCCTCGAAAGACGTAACGGCAGGCACATTTAATGCGTCCTTGGGAGCTGAACCGACGGCGACATTATAGCTTTGAAAAATGAGGAATCATAATGCTTTGAATGATCTTGGAGAAGTGAAACAACGGGACGTTTCGGTTATCACAGAGGCTTGCGCCATATGTATGACGTCATCACGGGAACTCCGTAGAGTCGGATGTCAAAATAGTTTCTTATCGCTCCTCTCTAAGAAACGCGGGGACTATCTGCATACGGTGAAATCGGAGGGTCCAATTCCTCGTCATCGAGGCACCTCAGAAGATCATCTTGAAGACTTGAGGCTACAGGATATGGTCGAGTTTCCTCCCTCGAGGTTCGTCGACGCCCGACCTTGGGACAATGTTGACCACGACTATGGTAGAAATGGGGAGTTCCCAAGGTACACGACTAGGACTGACAGAGCCTAGTGGACTACCCTAACACTGAATCAGGGTGTCATCTAGCTGTCCCATATCCGTTTCTTTGTCATTAATATATTTTGTACTATGTTGGGATTCCCCTCCTATATAAAGGGGATCGTTGTCATTTTGTAGACCCTTGTTGCTTTAGTCGCTCCACACGAAATATACAAGAAGATTTGCTCTGCTCTCTAACACATTCTTTTTATATTGTTGCTTCCATTTATTATCTTAATTATTGTTCATCATTTATTGCTTATCATTGTCCATAAAGAGCCTTCGTTGATTTTATTATAATTGTTAGTCATACCTCGACCACCTTCGATAGCTCATAGCCGAGCTCCAGAATCTACCTCGAGGCTCCCGAATCGACAAGCTTGAGGCCCCGATTGTTAACCTATCAATTTGGTTATCGCCTTATCCTTAACTCCTATTTCGTTTCTAAGTCTCACATACATAGCATCAACTGCTTACCAACTAGCATAAAAATAGATCACGTATTTTTAGATTCCCATAATCAAATTTAATTCTTATTACCATTTTCATGGTAAATAACAAAATTTTAACGGGAGCAGAAACTCGCTACCCACATTTGCAAAAACTGGCCTTAGCTCTCGTAGTTGCCGCTCGAAAGCTGAGGCCCTATTTCTAATGCCACCCGATAGCCGTGGTGGCTACTTTTCCTTTGCAGAACATCATCCATAAGCCCGAGATCTTGGGAAGATTTGCCAAATGGGTCGCCAAAATGAGTGAGTTTGACATTGAAAACAAACCAATGACTGCAATTAAGTCACAAGTCTTGGATGACTTCGTGGCCGATTTTTGTCTGGGACTGTTGCCTCTGGCAACCAAGAAGGTAGCACAGGTGTCGAAATTGACATCGGGAGTTTGGACCTTATTTATGGACGGGGATTCCAATGTAAAAAGGTCTGAACATGGAATAGTCTTAATCACGCCTTCTAGAGAAACTTTGAGGCAAGTCATCAGAACGATTCCTTGAACTAATAATGAAGCAGAGTCTGAAGCTTTGATTGCACGACTTGAATTCGCTCGGGGACTTGATTATGAGGTCATCGAAATCAAATGTTACTCACAACTGGTGGTAAATCAGGTCTACGAGATCTTTGACACTAAAGAAGAACGCATGCAACAATATGTGATAAAGGTGCAGGCTCTATTGGCTCAATTCTGAGAGTGGTCAATTACTCATATCCCAAGGGAGGATAACGTAGAAGCAGATGCACTGGAAAACTTAGGATCATTAACGGAAATAAAGGGAACAGAGTCCGGGGCGGTAGTACAACTGACAAACTCAGTTCTGGATACAGATGGTTACTACGAGGTAAATTCGACTAGTTTGGTCTAGGACTGGAAAAATGAAATAATCAACTATCTCGAGCACGGGAAGTTGCCCAAAAACCCCAAAGCATCACAAGAGTTACGTGCCAAAGCTACACGATACAGCTTCAAGAGAGGCCAATTGTATAGAAAATCTTTCCAAGGCCCGCTGACCCGGTGCTTAGGAGCATACGAAACTAACTATGTCATGAGAAAGGTCCATGAAGGGATATGCGGAAACCACTATGGCGCAGATTCCTTGGTGCTGAAGTTGGTATGGGTAGGATATTACTGGCCCCGCATGGAATATGAAACCAAAGACTTTGTACAAAAATATGATAAGTGCTAGCGTTACGCACCACTAATGCATCAACCGGTAGAACCCTTACATTTGGTTATGTCCCCGTGGCCGTTCATGAAATGGGGGATGGACATCGTCAGACTGCTACCACCGGCTCCTGGAAAGGTAATATTTCTTTTAATTTTGACTGACTATTTTTCTAAATGGGTGGAAGCAGGTCCTTATCAGAAGATCAGAGAACGCGAAGTGGTCGATTTCTTGTGGGAAAATATAATTTGCACGTTCGGAATACCAAAAGGGATAGCATGCGACAATGGGCCGCAGTTTATCTGTGTAAGAGTTACAAAGTTCCTCGAAGATTTGAAGATAAAAAGGATCACATCTTCACCTTACCATCCGAGTGCAAATGGTCAAGAGGAATCAACGAACAAAGTGATTAGTCAAAACCTCAAGAAAAGGTTGGAAGCGACAAAAAGCAAATGGCCCGAAGAATTTCCCGGAGTTCTATGGTCCTACTGAACAACGGCCAAATCGAGCATAGAAGAAAATCCTTTTTCTCTTGTGTACGGTGCAGAAGCTCTAATCTCGATGAAAGTAGGGGAACCTATTTTGAAATATTTCCAAGCAAATGAAGAATCGAACAACGAAGCAATGTTGATCAACTTGGGGCTGCTTGAGGGATGCAAGGATTTGGCGTGTGTAAGAATGGAAGCTTAAAAGCATAGAATGGAGAGGTATTATAATCAAAGATCCAACCTCCGTTATTTAAAAGTAGAAGATTTAGTTCTAAGGAAAGTAATTCAAAATACTTGGGAGCTCAACCGGGGAAGCTGGGACCGACGTGGGAAGGGCCCTACCGGATTTCAGCTATCACTGGGAAAAGTTCATACGAGCTAGAGAATCAAAGTGGAGAGAAGTTGCCTAGAAACTGGAACATGGCACACCTCAAAAGATATTATTGTTGATGAACATTATTCGAGCGGAAAGTATGAGCTGCATTCTTTTTCCCTTCATTCAGTTTTTTTCCCAATTGCATTTTTCTGGCAAGGTTTTTAAGGAGGCATCAACAGAAAGCATACTATGAAGATAGCAACAATAAGACCTTTAATAGCAAGAAAACCAAACAAGTTTCCACTCGGGGATAGTTAGATAGTGTTTGGCTCTATAGCAAATTCCTACTGGAAAGTTAAGTTTGCTATTGAGCAAAGGTTACCCGACCGTTCACGAGCACAAACTACTAGAGGATTGTTAGATAATCTTTTGCTCGATATCATAGATTTCTGAGGGAAAGTAAGGTGTGTTACCGAGTTAAGGATTATTTGGCAATTCATTGGTGAAATCTTTGAAGGTACAAGACTTCCACTATTCCAATTCTCATTTTTCGCATTCGAACACTAGGGGGAATGATATGAGGATACGACATCAATAACTGCCATGTCAATCGGGAATAAAAATCCGGAAACGTAAATGTGTCATTAGTATCGGGGACTACAAAGTGAGAAGTGGGGATTTTAAAGCCTTATTGTATACGGCAAAATCAGAGGGCCTAATTTCTTTCTATCGAGTCACTTCAGAAGAACACTTCGAGACCCCGAGGACGCGAAGCTATGATCGAGTTTCCTCCCTCAGAGCTCGTCGAGGCCCGACTTAAAGAGGACGTAGATCGTGGCTAGAGCAAAATGGGGAATTCCCAAGGCACACAGTTAAGTCTGACAAAGCCGGCCTACCCAAAGCCTATATCAATGCGTTGCATCTAGCCGTCCCATCTCCATACCTTTAATGTATTTTGTATTACGACAGGAGTCCCCTCCTATATAAAGGGAATCCTCACCATTTTGTAAGGCTCGGCTGTTGCTCCAACTATTCTACACAAGATCAATAACAACTCTCTCTCTCTCTCCCGTTTCTCTCTAACTTATTCACTCGAGGTTACTGCCTCAATTTATTGCTTCCATACTTGTTCCTCATTTATTGGTTGATATTTGCCACAAAAAGCCTCCTTTTAATTATATCCTAACTATTATTCCCTTCTAGTTTACCCCCAATAGCTCGAGCTCGATCCCAGGCATCGACCTCGAGGCCTTTCATTGGTTAGCCCGAGGCTCGGACGTCTAGCTCCTCGGTTTGATTACAACCTCGTTTTAGTTCGTATTTCGTCATTAAACCACCTTAACAACCAACATAAATATAGATCACGTATTTTTAGAGTCCCATTAACAAATTTAATTGTTATTACCATTTTCACTGTAAACGGTTAGGCGCCCACTGTGGGGCTAAAAATAATAGTGATTATTTTATTGCTAGTTTCATTACACAAATGCAAGTTATCTTTCACACTTTTTCTTGTACAAGTTCTTTGATTTCAGGTCAAAATGTCTAGCTTGGTGAACAGAGTCGAGAATGACAACCTCGAAAGCCACGGAGAAAATGGCGTGGTTGTTCCAGTCGTTGGTGCGCCACTGCAGAACCTCGATAATGCACCTGGACCGATTCTAGCGGACGCAGATTCGCAAGAGACGCAGCAGGTCGACGAAACCTCACACACCGCCTGGAGCATATGACATGGCGACCAATAGGAAGCCCAAAAGACCCCAGCTCGAGAAGAACATGAAGTTAGTTTTCATGTTATTTTCGAAATGTTGCAGGCACAATAGTTGGCTATCGCTTAGTTGCAAAGCCACCCGAAGACTCCCAGCGCAGCAGCACCGGAAACAGCTCCCCCAGTAGAACATGTACCTGAGAGATCGAGCAATAACGGATCGATAGCCGACCCTACCATCGTAAAAATGCTTGAGGATCTCACCAAAAGAATTGAATCGGGTGAGAAAATGATAGCCACCAACGACAAGAAGGTCGAGACCTACAACTCCAGGGTCGACCAGATCCTGAGCGCATCCCCGATCCTCAAGGGTGTAGATTTGAAGAAGTTCATACAAAGGTCGTTCCCCGAAGAAGCGGCCTCGAAACCCATTCCAAAGAAGTTCAGAATGCCGGAATCCCCCAAATACAACGAGATATCAGACCCCGATGAACGCATTACCGCCTATACTTGCGCGGTAAAGGTCAATGGTATAAAGAAAGACGAGGTCGAGTCCGTATTGCTGAAGAAGTTCGGGGAAACGCTCTCGAAGGGGGCCATGATATGGCATTATAACCTAGCTCCAGACCCCATATACTCACTTACCATGCTGGCAGATTCCTTCATCAATCCACACGCCGGTACCATCGAAGTATCGACAAGAAAGTCCGACGCATCTGAGATTAAACAAAGGGAGAACGAAATGCTGCGAGAATTCGTATCTCGTTTCCAGACGGAACGAGCAGAACTACCCCCGGTCTCCGATGACTGGGCGGTGCAGGCATTCACTCACGACCTGAATGAATAAAGCTCGGTGACTTCAGGACAGTTGAAATAGAACTCGATCGAGTATCCAGCCAAGACCTGGTCGGATGCTCACAACTGGTACCAATCGCAAATCAGGGTCGAGGATGACCAGTTGGGAGCCCCCTCGGGCTTAGTATACCCAAGCATGCTCCTGGAAAAGAGACCAAAACCAAACAAAGAAAGATACCAGTCGTATGCCGAAGTAGGAGGAATGCCCGGGGATGCAACCTACCTCGAAACAGTCGAAGAATGGATCGAGGACAACATCCTCGAGGACTCGTCAACAGAGCCGGATTCGATGGATACACGAGGCCAGTAGGGGAACCTCGCCCATCAAAATACATCTTCAACGTCGTTGTATCGGACATTATGTTCACCATCAACAAAACCAGGGACACCAAATGGACCATGCCTATTCAGTCGGATCCTTCCCAGAGGAATCACAGCTTGGTATGTGAACTGCATAATACGCACGCCCACAGGATCGAAGAATACCACCAGCTCCGAAAGAAAATAGCCAAGCTACTCAATAAAAATCGCCGCCTAGAACTTTTGAGCAATCGGGCTCGAGTTCAGTTCCGAGTAAGAAAGGCAGCCAAGAAGAACGAAGCAAATAGGCCGCGACATATTACCATGATAGTGGAGGAGCGACGACACTCTCCAGGAATTTGTAAAGAGGAGGATAAAAATGTCCATCACCAGAGAAAAACGGACCCGGGGATATGTACTCAAAGATGCCCTTGCATTCGGCGAGGAAGGCTCCGAAACCTCGCCCCAACCTCATAACAACGCACTGGTAACCTTCTTCCTCATTTGATTCATTTCAAATAAAACGTGGCCATGAATTCAGGTGGCTCGACCAACATTATCGGGTCGAGGGTGATAGAGCAGCTCGGACTGCCGGACCAAATCACGCTTGCCTCTCAAATCTTTGGCGGATTCAACACGGTGATCGAAATGACGAGAGGAGAGACCATTCTCTTAGTCAGCATGGCTGGCGTAGACCAGAACGCCAAGTTCCATATCATCAAAGGAGACTCAAGGTATAAACGCCTTATTCAGACAACCGCAGACGCACCACGTGAAGGCAGTACCGTCCCTTCTTCACCAAATGATGAAATCCCCAGCAAAGGACGGAATTAAAACTGTCAACAGGGATCAGCACACGGCAAGGAAAGTATTCGCATTACGTAACGTAGCGCTGGCACCAATATCTCCACTATCGAAAAGAGTCAAAGGGTAATCGAACCATGATTTCAGCTAAGCCCGATTAAATACAGCAGATGGCCGTACAGAGTCCTCGCTCCAAAACAGCAGGGACACATCGGGCCTCGGAACATCGCCTGCGCACCCCGCTATAAGGTAAGACCACCTCCATCCTTCGTTATTTTACACTACCCATATGCAGGCACCCGGTCAGGGCATCCGGAAGTGTTAACTCAACCCGAAGATCCCAAGGCCTTAATGGATCCCATTGCACTCTTTCCCTTCGGCGGAGCTTTCGTCCCGAAGAGAGTTTCGCCGGCAAGGATCTTAATGGGACGACGCGCCGCCTAAAGAGGATCCGACAAGCTTGCATGCCTTATTTTGCAATCGACCCCGAACACTAGAGGGCACCCCTTTTGAGAGGCCATCCACTCGAAAGATCCGGGGAACAACAGACTAAGTTCCAAAAGGAAACAATGTACCGGGCCAAACGGTCAAAAGAGCCGTGTCCGCACAAGCCGGGCTCACGACAACAAAACAACATGTACTTCTGCCAAACGATCAAAGAATACCCTTAGCCAAAGTGTCTTGTACTCCAAAGAAAGTTTAGCATTTTCACAGCGAGGATTCCCTCATCGAAAACACTCCGAAATACTCGGAGACTAGCGTCAATAACTCGGCACCCACACGAACCTAGGGTCGAAATCTCCAAAATATAAGCCCTCAATGAGGCAACTCTAAGCTCACAAGCGACGACCTCCGAGCCTAAGAAAAACTCGATGACTCGGAGACTGTCACCAATCTCCATTCACTAAAAAACCCGGGGCCATAAGACCCCAAGTGGGCAGACTCGGTCTCGAATGAAAACTCACATCGAGTATCAACAACTACCCTGTAAGACCTCAATAGGCATGAAAATACTGTAAGACCTCAACAGGCATGGAAACACTGTAAGACCTCAACAGGCATGAAAATACTATAAGACCTCAATATGCATGGAAACACTGTAAGACCTCAACAAGCATGAAAATTTTGTAAGACCTTACTACAAGCATAAAACCCGGTCACGAAGTTTAGGCTATATGTCACATGTGTAAGACTCCCGAAAGGGCATACCCTCGATGTAGACGCCTAAACTACCACACTCGGGATCATAAATGGCTCCGGCCAAACGCAAATGACTACGGTCAATACGGTTGCACCAGCCAAATTAACGCAACTCGGGGACGCCCGACCATCGCTATAAAATCATAGGCCATTACTTCGAATCTACTTCGGAAAGAACCGGTTAAACAGGCTACCTTCGACAGGCAAACGAGCTTTGACCATGTTAGCTCCAAATCACAAGGCTTCGAGCTACTCAGCCTATGAGCTAAACCTTTCGAGGTGCTCGAACATCGCCGCAAATGACTTGAAATCGAGGTTCTTCCCGAAACGATGAAGGGTTAGGCAAAATTATTTCAAAAAGCCATTAACGAGAGGAAAACAAAGCCTACATATGCCTAAGGGCAAAAGCATAAGAGCCATTGTCGCCAGCCTAACGAGCCTTAGGTCCAGACATTAAAAGGTCGCAACGACCAAAAGCGTAAGAACCACTGTCGCCAGCTTAAAATTTGAAAGCTTGAGGATTAAAGTGAGCTCGAGTCATAACCCGATTCGGAGACCGTATCCAAAATAGTTAACTATGCATGCCTAAGGGCATAGTGTAAGAGACATCATCGCCAGCTTCAGGAGCCTCAGGGCCATATACGTAAAAGGTCGCTTCGACCAAAGGCGTAAGAGCCGTCGTCACCAACCCACTCAAATGCAAACTTGAGGGTTGATTGTGCTCGAGTTGAAATCCGACTCGGAGACTGAACCCAAAATAGTTAAAACACAAATGCCCAAGGGCAAAATGCAAGAACCATTGTCGCCCGCCCATGCAAACACAAAGGCTTGAGGATCTGATAGGTTCGAGTCGAAACCCGACTCGGAAACTAAACCCAAAGCAGTTGAGCAAAGTATAAAATCTCTAACGCCAACTTACACTAAAGGCCGTATCAACCGAGCACGTAAGTGCCTCCGGGCCTGCCTTATAAGCCCCAAGGCCATATCACAAATATAAGGATTCTCACCAACTCTGAAACCGGTCCGACTGGTTGGGAGAAAAAGTAGAAAGGGGTACAAAAGAAACAAAACCTCGAGTTTTTCATTATTTACAAAATGTGAAAAGGTACATTCCCTATCTACAAACTCGAAGGTATTGCATACGAAGTGGCAAAGTCTATGCCACACCCCCGAGGGCTACAACCTATCAACCTCGTCTTCACTCTCCTCAATATTGGGCAGAAGTGATTAAGTATCACGCTCGTCCACCCTCGCTCGAGCTAGCTCTTTCGGAAGAACAAAACCCCTGGCGCCGATCTCTTCAAGTACCCTTCTTCGGGACCTACAATGAACATATTCCTCGATCCTCTCTTCACGATCGAGGGCCCTCTTCAACTCGGCTTGGGCATCAGTAACATCCTCCAAATGAATCGCCATCTCCTGATCAGCCTTATTCCGGCTCAAAGCTGCTTCGATTCGAGCATCAACGATCTCATCTGACCTTCGAAAGTTCGGACTCGAGCTTTGTGATCATATCCGCTTGAACTGAGGCGTTGTCACGAGCCAAGCGGAGTTGGGCCTCGAAGGTAGGAACTTTAGCCAAGGCACCCTTCTCTTCTGAAGCTTGAGCCTGCACCTGAGCTCTTAGCTCGCCACAGTCATTCCTAACTCGGTCGACTTTACCCCTAAGGTGCTCCAGAGCCTCCGTCTTTATCTGAAACTAAAATAGGCAAGAAGTTAACCTAAAAGGTTAAAAAGAAAAATGCATACCACGTGAAGTTACCTGCTCCATCAAATAGCTCTCGTAATTCGAGCTCCGACATGCCTCATATCTCCAGTGCATCAACTCAACTTCCTTCTCCTTGCAGAGGAGCCTAAGGGACCTACCCTCATCCAGAGCTTTTCGGAGCCTAGCCCCATAACGGAGCAGCTCAGACCTAAGCTTGTCAAAGGCCTGAAGAAGAAAAATTTGGTAAGGAAGGGAAGACACGAGATGCATAAGGCCTATGCCAAAACTCACCGCGAAGTGAAGCTGGCGGACTTCCTCGAAGTTCGAGCACACTTCTGTTGATCCAGCCCCCTCAGCCCTGGAAGATCTAACCCCGGTCAAAGCCTGATCACTCAGAGGAACCACCACTCCGGAACCGGAGACTTCAGGCACAACAGGCTCGGGCGATGTTTTCTCCTCAGAGATTCGGACCCGTTTAGCCCTGCTAAAAACTCCATCACACTGCGAGTGCATATCCCGTTTATCACTGTCGTCCCTTGGCTCGGAAGCTAACAACTCCTCCCCCTTTTCGAAAGATCACATCCTCGTCCCTTGGGACCTTTCGATACCTACGATGGCAAGGTCAGTACGAAAAAGAGGAAAATGTCACCTCAAATATACAAAGGGCAAGGTAAAGGCATCGTACACACATACCTTGGTATTTTGCTTACCATCTGCCTTGGAACACATCTCACCACTTACGCTCGTCACAAGTTGAATGGGTCGCCAACCTCCGGACCCAGCCGAGCAAATTAGGAACTTCACCCGATGCCCATGAAACTGCTGCAGAAAATAAGGAAACACAATTACTAAACTGGCTTTTGCCATGAGCGAATCTGAGAAAGAACGAGACGCTCCACTCACGAGATAATTCCATTCCTCTGGGAATGGCATGAACTCCACGGGGATAATGTCGACCATTCGGACGCGGACAAGCTGACTAATCCACTCCTAGTTTCCATCATCATCAACAACAAAGGGTGTGGATGAACGACACCGCAAGGTTAGCAGGCCTCAATGATGAAAAGGCCGGTACAACCTGACGAGGTGACTGAATGTGAATTCAAGCCCTGCCTTCTCCGTAAAGAACCTCATCATCAGCACCACTCGCCAAAACAACGGATGTATCTATGCCAAAGTAACTCGATACTTTAAACAGAAATCGAGCACGACCCTATCAAGGGAGCCTAGTGCGAAAGGGTACAAGTACATGTTTAGAAATCCATCGGCGGGGTCCGTAATATCCTCATCTGGGGAAAGCGCCTGCAACGCTACCCCTTCGCCCCATCCGCAGTCTCTCTTCACTATCTCCTGATGCTCCTCTCTTATCAAAAACATAGTCTTCAGAGTAAACTCCCGTGGATCCTGAGCACTAGGAGTGGAACTCTCCCCTCCCTGCCGGGCAGGCCCTGAAGTAGCAGTCATGGCTATGGTGGAACTAGCAAACTGAAATGGGAACCTACACGAATGCCTTAGTGCTAAGGTAACGAAGGACTCGATGCCGAAACAGAAGGGTAGCTACCTAAAGTAATGGGATCTTCCATGAAGCAGGAGCCACCCCATATATATGTGGGGAACATCAATGATTCACCTACCCAAGACTGGCCCCAAGAGGCCAACGACTTCGGTACAGATCCCGAGGTGGTGCCCGACCTCGAGGACATCCGTCAGAAGGAAGTTAGGCCCCAAAGAATCAGCGATATCGTCTCCAATCCCGAGAAGGTATCCAGCTTCGAAGGTTCCTCCCAAGAAGAAAAGTAAGCACTTCAAGCTCCGTCCATGAGGGTTCGACCTCAGGACACCAACCGATCGTGGGCAACCTTCTCCACAGGAACCCATCTACAATGCCTTAAAAGATTATCTATATCAAGTCCAAAGTGAATCTCCAGGTGCTCGAAGTTGACCTTCACTCAGGGACCACCTTCGAAGATTTCAAGGTTCGATACACCATCTCCATGCGGTTTGAGGGTCCCGATAATCCGAGTTTATCGGATCGCTTCAGGCTTGATCTGGGGAACAACGACGAGCTCGGAAAGGAGCCATTTCTCTCAAATAGGGACTGGAAAGAATGCTTGAACCCGAGTTGGATATTCACGATTGTCAACAGAGACATACATTCAAGATCCCCGCAAATGCACAAGAATACACAAGGATATGGCAAATATTAAAAGTAGAAGTAAAGAGGATGTCCTTTTATTTCATAAATATTGGCTTACAACGGCCCTCGAGGGGTCCCTACATAAAATTACAAAAGCCCGCAAGGGGTCCTTACACGGAAACAAAAAGGCAAAGGGATGCACACACGTGGTAAAAGCCTAGAGCCTTGTCTACTCTCGAAGGTCCACCTCCTGCAATAAACGCCTCCGGGAACGCATCCTCAGAAGCCTTATCCTGGCCTTCCGCACTGATATCCCCAAAGGATTGGTCAAGAAGCAGGGAGGGATGAAAAAATGCCATAGCCCGCCAAAGGTCGAGGACCCTCACTGACCAAAAGAACCTCGGAGAGACAGCAGACCTGGCGAGCATCGGCCTCGCTTTCACAACTACTTTGAATCCACTTCTTGGAACATTGAGCCGTGCAAACTGCCAGCCCGGGGCAAAGCGCCACGTCGAGCCGGGGTATGAAGGTGAGCAGCAGTGTATAATCTGAGCCCCTTTGTGAGCAGCGGTATATAGTCCGAAGAACTTTTTACAAGCGAGGAAAGTCGACCCCCGTATATCATCGTCTCGAGCCAATAGGGACAACAACATCATACGTAACAACAACAATAGCAGCGACAGAATGGTATAATCGTGCTCAACGAAGGGGAGCTCAAGAAAAAGGCCACAACACGGCCTATCGAGACGCTGCCAAACAACCCTAAGGCCGTGAACTCCAAACATGGTGATCAATGATAGGGGAAGATGGCAAGGAGAAAAGGGATGAATGAGCAGATGAAGACACTTGGATAGAAAAATAACGCCAGGATGCCCTCATTTATAAGAGAAAATGGCACAGTCATCGAGGCCTTGGGAAGACCGATCGACGGATGCAATTACTGCGTTCTTGAAAAATCAAACCAACGGCAGTACTTTCACCTTGAAGAACGGGAGTCTACAGTGCGTTGAATGATGTTGAAAAGACAAGTCCATGGGATGTCTCGGTTATCATAAAAACTCGTGCCATAGGTTGCGTCATCGGTATGACGTCGTCATAGGAAGCCCGAGGAGTCGGGTATCAGAATCGTTTTCCATCGCTTCATTTTGAGAAACACGGAGACTATCTGTATGCAGCAAAATCAGAGGGCCTAATTTCTTGCTATCGAGTCACTTCAGAAGAACACTTCGAGATCCCAAGGACGTGAAGTTGTGACCGAGTTCCCTCTCTCGGAGCTCGTCGAGGCCCGACATAAAGAGGACGTAGATCGAGGATAGAGAAAAATGGGAAATTTCCAAGGCACACGGCTAAGTCTGACAAAGCCGGCCTACCCGAAGCCTGTATCAAGGCGCCGCATCTAGCTGTCCCATCTCCATACTTTTACATTTAATGTATTTTGTACTACGACAGGATTCCCCTCCTATATAAAGGGGATCCTCACCACTTTGTAAGGACCGGTTGTTGCTCCAACTATTCTACACAAGATCAATAACAACTCTCTCTCTCTTTTCTCTCCAACTTATTCACTCGAGGTTACTGCCTCCATTTATTGCTTCCATATGTGTTCCTCATTTATTGCTTGATATTGGCCATAAAGAGCCTCCTTTTAATTATATCATAACTATTATTCCCTTACCGGTTACCCTCATAGCTCGAGCTCGAGCCCAGGTATCGACCTCAAGGCCTTTCATTGGTTAGCCCGAGGCCCGGACGTTTAGCTCCTCGATTTGATTACAACCCCATTTTCGTTCGTATTTCATCATTAAGCTTCATCTATCTAGCATCAAACCGCCTTAACAACCAGCATAAAAATAGATCAGGTATTTTTAGAGTCCCGTCAACAAATTTAATTATTATTACCATTTTCACGGTAAACACTTATTAATGCCTTTTAGCTTTCGTTTTAGTCCAAAAGCGTTTAATTGTGTTCCCGAAAAGTGATAAAATATGATTAATTGCAGGAGTATTGGAAAATGAGCCACTAAGATGAAATCCAACTTAAGAAGGAGTGTTCTGAACTCAAGGATAAAAACAGGCACAGAAGCTCAAAGTGCCGACCACAAAATATCATCTGCGGCTGCAAATTGTTAAGAAATGTCCATCAGAAACAAGTAAAAAGTGCGAACCACACAATGACATGTGCGGCCGTAGAAGCTAAGCAAGATCAGAAGTTCAGAGAGTTCTCATTTCAAGCTCAAAGGAAGTGCGGACAGCATTGTGGCCGCAGACGATCATCCATACGGCCGCAATTTTATTTGTGCGGTCCGCAAAAAAGCCCTGTGCGGCCACACCCAGAAATGTGCGGACCGCAGAAAATGTGAGATGCGGTCGCAGCTCAGAATTGTGCGGCCGCAAAGATGCAAATCCTGTGAAGCTGAAGCAAAGTGACGACCGCACATGGAATTGTGCAGCCGCAAAACCTCCGAAAGGGCATTTTTGTCTGAAAATTCTGGCTTTGTATAAATAGAATAGTTTCACTTTTTAGGTCATGTTTTGAATATTAAAAATGTTGTAGCCATTTCTCTTTACTCTTTTAGGCAACTTTAGCTTATTTTGGTGGTTTAACATTGAATTTCTATATTTTAATCTTTCAATATGAGTTTTATTATCTCTTCTTCTTTATTTTCTGCTACACCGACTATGAGTAGCTAGATTTTTTCTAGGGTTGTGATCCAACTCTAGTGAGTAAACCTTATGGGTGATTAATTTTATGATTATTTATGAATGGATGTTTATTATTTAGCTAGATTCATGCTTCAATTGTGGAATTAATTGTTGCAAACATTGATTCATGCCTAATTGACTTCGTTTCTTCTTGAGAAAGAGGGACCTAGTCTAGGTTAACTTAGCTAACAAGGAATTGGGTCAATTGAGAGATTGATTTACCCAATTAATGGGTTCAACCTAGAGATAGTAATAACCCTACTTGAGCTCTTAGCAACCATTTTGGTTGATACCCATTTGGACTTGAGAAAGCCAAATTGGGCAAAACCACTCTAACCGAGAGGTATTGAGTGGGCAACATAGTGCTGTGGGCTATAATACACCCCAACCAACAAAACAACATAAAAGTTTTTATTCCATTAGGGAAACACCTAGGTCCTGGTCACAGCCCTAGGCCTTTCTATATCTTTGAAAAACATTCAAAAACAATCATCTCTAGTTTTATACCTTTAGATTTGCAATCCTTATTAATTTTAGAAGTAAAAATAATACCCTGTTTGTGGAAGTGGAATTTAGATACTTCATGTACTCACTCCAAATATATACTACTAATTCTCATCTTAGCTCCATGAGGATTCGATCCCGACTCCTTGTTGGGTTTTATTATTGCAAACGACCATGTCATACCTCGTTAGAGGAGTGCATTTAGACGTAATCATTTTTTGGCACCGTTGTCGGGGAGCATAAAAGCAGATTTAACGATATATTTGATTTTGTGTGTGAATTGTCTTCTTTTCCTTCCTTATTACTGATTTTTGTGAATCAACTGTAGGTACCATAATGGAAAACAACAATGATCAACTCGGAAACATGCCTTTGGGGGATGTGGACGTTGAAGATGACCAAGTTAAAGAGGTTCCTTTTGAACCTCAAGCAAATATAAGAGGTCGGACGCCTCAAGACAACGTTCCAGTTCCACCACCACCTCCACCAAGAACGGCTCCACACTGGGTGTTTCCAAATGAAGGGTATGCAAGTGACTTTGTCCCGCCCCGTATTAGGGCGAGACTTTCAAATCACGAGTGTAATGCTCACATTGCTAGAGCAATAGGGATTCTTCACCGGGGCTCCGAGTCAAAATACATACAAACACTTGAAGGGGTTTGTGGACACTTGTTGGGGGAGTAAACAGACAAACGTCTCCAAGGATGCTTTAAGGTTGAGGCTATTTCCTTTCTCTCTACGAGGGAAGGCCTTGGATTGGTTAGAGAGATTGCCAAACCGTTCCATCCATACATGGGATAAATTGCCGGAGAAATTTATTTCCAAGTTCTTTTCTCCTGGGCATATGGCTACTCTTAAGGATGAGATTCTAGCATTCAAACAAGAACCCAATGAGCCATTGAACAAAATATGGTAGAGGTACCGAACAATGGTCAAAGAGTGCCCCAATAATGACATGACGGAGGCTATGATTCAACAAACTTTCTATCGGGAGATCAACACTACTAATCAATGCGTGCTCAACCAACTTGCCAGTGGAAATTTCATGACAATGCTGTATGTAGAAGCTTGTGAGATTTTAGATGAAATGGTGGATACTTCATTGGCATGGAAAAGTAGAGCAAATGTTCCTCAAGGTGATCGAACGTGATTCACCTACATAAAGAATTGCATGATCATGGGCAAGACATTGCCATGTTGACCACCACAATGAATGAATTATCCAAAGCTCAACTTCAACAAGTGCAAAATTCTAAGCAAGTCAATGCCATGGAGGGTGTTAATATGATGGTGAACAAAAGAAGGCAAAAGGGTCCACAAGTGCAAAACTGTATGGAGAATTATGTACAAGAGGATAGTGGGTTTGATCAAGATGAATCTTACATTGACCAAGATGAGGAAGTGCAATACGTGAACAACTTTCAAGGGAAAAGAAACAACTCTCAAGGCCCGAATAAACAACAATGGCGACCTCAAGGTAATCAAGGTAATTGGAATTCTAACAACCAAGGTAATTGGAATGGTGGTAGCAACCAAGGGAATTGGAATGATGGAAATAACCAAGGCAATTGGAGTGGCAACAACCAAGGATATTGGGAGGCGACAACTAAGAGGTATGGAACAATAATCAAGACAATCGGGATTCGGGTTTTTAAAGGCCCCCGATATATCAACAATCGAGAGACTCGCATCCTTATCCTTCCCATGGTCCATGTTCTTCCAACAATTATATGGGACGAATTGAGAACATGTTTAAACAAATGATGGAGAAGAATACTGACTCTGATTCCCAACTTGCCTCTCACAATACATCTATCCAAAACTTGGAAGTCCAAATGGGGAAAATCTCTCAATCCCTCAACACTCATCCTAAGGGAGAACTACCAAGTGACATGATGGTGAACCCAAAGGGTGGGAACAACACGGGGCATGCCATGGCCGTTACTACAAGGAGTAGAAAAGGTGGGGATTCACCCACCTCAAGTCAAAGGAAACTTGTGGATGATGAGAAAGTGGTACAATAAGATGAGAGCCCGGATAATGTGGTGCAAGCAAATGATGAAGTGTGGATTGATATTGATGACAATTTTGGAGGATACTCAAGAGGAAGTGAACCCGTCTAGGGATCACATTGTTGACATACCGGAACCGGTAGTGTAAAAGGCTAAGGCACCAATGCCTAGGCCTCCTCCTCCATATCCTCAAAGGCTTGCCAAGAAAAATGGCGAGAATCAATTCAAAAAGTTCATTGACAAGATGAAGAGTCCATCCATCAATGTACCATTGGTTGAAGCCTTGGAGCAAATGCCCAGTTACGCAAAGTTTATGAAGGATTTAGTGACAAAGAAGCGGTCAATGGATTTTGAAACTATAAAAATGACTCATCAAGTGAGTGCAATTGTGCATTCAATGGCTCCCAAGTTGGAGGATCCCGGTGCTTTCACAATTCCTTGTACAATTGAAAGTGATGAGTTTGAAAAAGCTCTTTATGATCTTTGGGAAAGTATCAATTTGATTCCCTATTCGATTTTCAAGACTTTGGGAATTGGGCAACCAAGACCCACATTTATGAGATTACAAATGGTCAGTCATACCATGAAGAGACCATTAGGAGTGATTGAAGATTTATTTGTTGGTTTTGATAAATTCATTCTTCCAGTGGATTTTGTTATTCTTGATTGTGAATTTGATTATGAGGTACCGATTATTATTGGTAGACCTTTCCTTGCTACGGGGAAGGCTCTAGTTGATGTTGAAGCCGGAGAACTTACCTTTCGGGTTGTTGATGAAAAAGTAGTTTTCCATGCGTGTAAGTCCATTCGGCAACCCAATAGCAAAGAGGTGTGTTCTTTGTGGACTTGGTGACCGATGTGATTGTAGATGAAACAAGTGTTGTGATGATACATTAGAGGCCGTCTTCTCAACTTTGATGATGACGATATGGATGGCTTCATGGAATGTGTGAACTCGTTGCAAGGAATGGGGGTGTACACTTATGAGCCCCACAAATTGTCCTTGGATCTTGAAAATAGAACAACTCCTCCAGCAAACCCTCAATCGAGGAGCCTCACATCTTGGAGTTGAAGCCATTTCCTCCACATCTTCGGTATGAATTTCTTGCACCTTCTTCTACTTTACCAGTTATTCTTTCCTCTTGTTTGACTAACATGCATGTAGATTCTATATTGGTGGTGCTACAGAAGAGAAAGAAGGCTATTGGATGGATATTGGCGGATATTCGGGAGATAAGCCCCACATTTTACATGCACAAGATTAACTTGGAGAAGGATTCCAAACCATCAATTGAATATCAAAGGAGACTCAACAAAGCCATGCAAGAGGTTGTAAAAAAAGAGATCATCAAGTAGTTAGATGTCGGGGTTGTTTACCCTATTTTTGATAGTTCGTAGTCTTCTCCGATTTAATGTGTCCCAAAGAAAGGGGGAATGACGGTGGTCATCAATGATAAGAATGAGTTTATTCCTACAAGAACGGTGACCGGGTGGAGAGTGTATGGACTATCGTAAGCTCAACAAAGTCACAAGGAAGGATCATTTCCCACGTCCCTTCCTGGATCAAATGCTTGAGAGATTGGCCGGCCATGCTTTCTATTGTTTTCTTGATGGGTATTCCGGCTACAATCAAATTCTTATTGCTCTGGAGGATCAAGAGAAGACTACTTTTATTTGTCCTTATGGTACTTTTGCCTTCAAGCAGATGCCATTTGGGTTGTGTAACTCACCGAAAACTTTTCAAAGGTGTATGATGGCGATCTTCACGGACATGGTGGAGGATTACCTTGAAGTTTTCATGGATGACTTCTCGGTGGTCGGGAATTCTTTTGATGTTCGTCTCTTAAACTTGGACAAAGTGTTGGCAATATGTGAAGAAACAAACTTGGTGCTCAATTGGGAGAAATGTCATTTCATGGTTGAGGAAGGCATTAAATTTGGCCACAAGATCTCAAAGAATGGCATTGAAGTCGACAAGTTAAAGATGAGGTGATTTCAAACTTCCACCTCCAACTTCAGTGAAAGGCGTACGGAGTTTCTTAGGCCACATGGGATTTTACCGGCGGTTTATCAAGGACTTCTCTAAAGTGGTGAACCCGTTGTGCAAGCTTTTGGAGAAAGATGCTAAGTTCCACTTCAATGATGATTGTGTGAGAGCCTTTGAATTGCTAAAGTTCAAGTTGACTACTACTCCCATAATCACAGATCCAAATTGGAGTGTTCATTTTGAGCTGATGTGCGATGCAAGTAATATAGCGGTAGGGGCTATTTTGGGGCAACACATCAACAAGATTTTTCATCCGGTCTACTATGCTAGTAAGACCATGAATAGTGCCCAAGTCAACTACACTGTTACGGAGAAAGAGCTCCTTGCCATTGTCTTTGCTATAGTGAAGTTCCGCTCGTACTTGATGGGTGCAAAAGTCATTGTCCACACGGATCATGCGACACTTTGCTATATTATGAGCAAGAAAGATTCAAAAACCCAGTTGATGAGATGGGTACTTTTGTTGCAAGATTTTGATATAGACATCCAAGATCGAAAAGGAAGTGAAAACCAAGTGGCAGACCACTTGTCTCATTTGGAGGAGGAGGGGAGGCTGCATAATGGCCTTGAAATCAATGACTCCTTCCCCGATGAGCAACTCTTGGATATTTCTATGAAAGATGTGACTTGGTTCGCGGATCTAGCTAGCAAATTATCTTATGAGTGGTATCATTCCGGTTGAGTTCTCTTCAAACCAAAGGAAGAAGGTCAAACGGGATTGTCAAGACTATTATTGGGATGAACCGTACCTTTACCGAATTTGTACGGATGGAGTGATTAGAGGATGTGTACTAAAGGAGGAACAAGTTGATATTCTTGGGGTTTGTCATTCTTCACCATATGGTGGTCACCATGATAGGGCAAGAATGGCGGTCAAAGTGCTAAGTTGCGGTTTCTATTGGCCCACTCTTTACAAGGATGCAAGTGAATCTTGTCAAGCATTGTGATGAATGTCAAAGAGCCGGTGGAATTTCAAAGAAAAATGAAATGCCCCTGACCACCATTTTGGAGATTGATATTTTTGATGTGTGGGGTATTGACTTTATGGGTCCTTTTATGAGCTCTTGTGGAAATACCTACATCTTGGTCACGGTTGATTATGTGTCCAAATGGGTTGTGGCTGTTGCTTTTCACAACAATGAAGCGAGAAGTATGGTGGCGTTTTTTAAGAATAACATTTTTACAAGATTTGGTACTCCAAGGGCTTTCATAAGTGACGGGGGATCGCACTTTTGCAACAAAGCTTTTGACACCTTACTCACCAAGTATGGTGTTACTCATAAAGTCATGACTCCCTACTATCCATAAGAAAGCATTCAAGTGGAAGTATCCAACTGGGAGATAAAGAATATTTTGTCCAAAACAGTGAATGCTAATCGGACGGATTGGTCCAAGAAACTTGATGATGCTTTATAGGCTTATAGGACGGCTTAAAAACACATATCGGAATGTCCCCATACCAGTTGGTGTTTGGAAAAGCTTGTCATCTTCGGGTAGAACTTGAGCACAAAGCCATGTAGGTTTTAAAAAGGTTGAATCTTGACTGGGATGTCGCCGCCAACTTAAAGGTGGCACATTTGGACGAGTTAAATGAACTCTGGTACCATGCATACACTAGTTGTTCCTTATACAAAGAGAAGATGAAATATCTTCATGACAAGTACATATGGAACAAAAAGTTTAAAGAGGGTGATCTTGTGTTGTTGTTCAATTCTGTGTGTCGCACCTCCTTTTCGCCGCGCCTGCGGGGCGCGCGGGGAGTTTTCTCCAATTGAAGGACAGTCGAAACGGGATTTGTTTATTTGTTTTAGAGTCGCCACCTGGGAATTTTAAGGCGTCCCAAGTCACCAATTATAATCCCTGAATCGAGGAGAATATGACTCTGTTTATTATTCTGCGAACCAGAAATCCTGAGTAAGGAATTCTGTTAATTCGGAAGAAGGTGTTAGGCATTTCCGAATTCCGTGGTTCTAGCACGGTCGCTTAACTGTTTTTATTATTGGCTTAATTATCTTGATTTTTATTAAATACTTTTTGTTACATGATTTTTCTACCGCTTTTACTTATTGTGGTTAAGAACCCTTCTTTGAATCGAATTACGCGTACGTATATTCGTGTTATTATTAAAAAAAATTGCGGAATTGTGTCACGCGTACGTGTACACAATAACTTTTGATAATATATTTATTGAGCAATCATTTTTCGAAATTGTGTCGAATCAAGAGTACTTGTTTTTTTTTGAATAGTGAACCGTACATCTCGGGTTTTTATGAAATTGATTTAACGCCTTTGGAAAAATCCTTTTATTAAATATTCGTTCGAAATTGCGCGTACGCATAATCCGAATTTAGCTTTTAAATATAATCAGGGTACGCGAACGTATCCCTAATTGCGCAAAATACTGTAATGATATTATGAAATTTCCACAAAATGTTTATTATATTATGAGAAATCTTCCTTTAAGATATCCTTTAATTCTTGAAAAAGAATTCAAAATTTATTGAATGTTGCCCATTGATTATAATTTCCGCATATATCATGTTTATCCAAGACTATTCAAATTCAAAGAACGGAATAAAAATATGATTAATACTATTTTTAAACAAATATGACATATATATATATATGCCAAAGAATAAATTGCATATGGAACTGAAAATAAATGATTCATAAAGGAAGGAAATATTTTTCGAGAATTTTCATTATTTACTCAATGCAAATTCTACTTCTAATTATCATTGGTATGAAGTGTGGCAATTTATGCTTATACATCTCTTTTCATTCTTATATGCTTGCTTTTAATCTAATAGGCCTAATTACTTGGTTAATTTGTTTTATGAAGGTAGATAGACATCGAGCTATAATGGCCGAATTATTATACAAGTTAATTCAATAAAATTACCTTACATGCAACTTAACTGTATATCGTATTCATAACATATTGTAATAAGCTACGTCATATCGCTTTTCGCCCACTTTTACACACACATCTATTATCTTATCAACATTACCATCTTAACCTTATGTAACAATAAATATCACTACTATAATTATCTTGGCACTTCTACATCACTTCTTACTTAGCCAACAACAAAATTTAAATAATGACCAACATTCATACCATATTCCCTACTTCGACAATTTAATATGATTGAACTAATGAGATAATGAGCTAATGTTATTACAAATCTTTATACGAACTTTCACAGCAAGACAATTAGCTCATAGCTATCAAATTGAATTCACTACTAATTAACTAACATAAAATAAAAATGAAATTTAAATTGATGAACTTGGACAAATAAAAACAGAATTTCAATTCGAACTTCATTGATGAGTCATGTTGAATCTCTTTCCAACTTAAAATTTAAAAGACATGTACCTGAAAATGGAGGTAGAAGAAATGAATTTCAGCAGTGACAACAGCAGCAAAGCAGCAAAATATATCAGTATTTCCACAGATTTGAGCCACAAAACAGGACCCGAGGAACCCAGATGCACAGTGACAGAGACTTAAGGAAATTTCAGATTTTCTGAATAACATTCAGAGGCAAACAACGGACAGATTCCAGAAAGAATGCATTTCAGATTTCAGTTTCTTTCTGTTGCGGATTCCTTATTTCTGATTTTTCTGTTTCAAATTGTGTGTGTGTGTGAATGTTCTCTTTTCTATTTTTCTTTCTATTTTCTTCCTCTCTTTCCTTTTAAACAAAATCTGAGTTCTTTTCCTTTTTTCAGAATATTAATCCTAAAAATCTCTTACTTCTCCTTTTCTTTTTCTTTCTTAAAATCTTCTCTGACCCAGTCTGCCTTAAGGTCTCTCTTTGTCTTAAAAACTGATAAAGACTACTGCCCCTTAAGGTCTGTCCAGCTCCTGTATTTATACAGGGCTGGTCCTAGGCAATTTAAGTGCTTCTTGGACCCCTTATATCTTTTAAAAACAGAAAAATTCTATTAAAATCTGCTTTTACTACTTTAAATCTCATTAAGTGAACTTTTTTCTGATTTCCAGCATTCCATTATCCCTTGTTCCCCATTAGTATCATTAACTAATAGTCACTAACATTACATTATCAGCCCACTATTATATCATATTACCCTTACTGTTTTATCCCAGAAATGCCCTGTAATTTTACTGTTATTACAGCCCCAAACCAAACTGCCTAAACCTTAACAAATTTATCTGAACTAACATGTTTAGCAGCAAATAACCAACCCCTGAATCAAACAAACCTTTTGTCTTTACAGATTATGCTAAACAAGGAGAGCTAAATTTAGATTGAACACTGAACTTGCATACAGACATATTAACAATACACCCAACTCAACAGAACATTTCAACTGAAATTCAACAACTGAACAAAGAGCAACAAATGCAGGAGCATTGTCAGTTTTTTGACACTGTCCCGAACTTTAATGTTCAGAAATTATAACACTTATTTGATGAATTTTATTGAACTATGAACAAAGATGACTTAATTAATGAATATTAATCAAACTGATTATCAAATAAGAAACGACTAATTACAACAAAATAATCCACCCGAAATAGGTTGTTTCAGTCAACATTTTTAGAAACAAGATTAACAATATAACTAATCGACGAACTTAATCGAGTCGATTACACACATTGTAATTAGTCACAACCAACAGAAACCATTCACATTCGGATCAAGTAGATAGGTAGGAGACAGAAATGACAGAATTGGTCAAAACAAATATGAAAAATTAAAAAGCTATTAAAACAGACAATAATACACGTAGAATAATACAAAAAGAAATAGAAAATACCTCTGAATCTTCAATTAAACTCGAACTCAACTTGGACTTGGACTTTTTTTGTTTGAAATCAAACTGACCTTAGTCGAAGTATTTTCCACTGAAAATACTTCGACTAAGGTCGATTAAACCTCAATCTTTATTTAATATGCACGGAATCCAAAAGTTTGGTATTTTTAGGGTTTCAGGTTCTTGGATCTTAAATCCGAACATTTCAGGGCAGATTCGAAGGGAACCAAACATGATACAAGGGTGAGGGTAGCCTAGGGGTCATTTGGTGTTAATTTGAAACGGATCTGAGTTTGTTCTTGTTTGGTCCGAATCTTCAAAAGAAGATTCGAGAAGCTCGGAACTGATTCGAGCCAAACAAACAACAGATCCATACTCAGGATGACTAGGGGAAGCTATGGTGTTAACTAGGTGCTGATTGGTTTAGATCAGGTTTTCAGGCCAACCTTCGATTTAAGATTCGAAGGGTTGGGGCCTGATTCGAAGGAAACTAAGGTCGGATTCGTGTAGGGGATGTTCAGGAGGTCCTAGGGTGTTAAGTTGGTGACCGGCGGCGTTGATGCCGCCGGGTTTCAAGCGAAGGGGATCCTAGGGCGGCTAGGGTTAGGAGTGGGGGTTTGGGACGATGATGAACAGTGTAGGAAGGGGGGGTGTTCGGTTAGGGGCCGGGGTAGGGCTTGGGGACTTATATAGGGGTGGGGTGGATTGATGCTATCCGTCGGATTAGATAGAATGAAGGGTTGAGATCAATCCACTTAACCAAACGTCGTCGTTTGGTCTAAGTTCAGGGTCAGCCTGTATAGGGTCAACGGGTCGGGTTACAGGTTGCGGGTAAGGGTAGGAGATCTCATCCGTTGATTGGATTTGATCGAACGGTTTCTGAGAAACCACGACCGAACGCTGTCGTTTTGATTCGTCTGGTTTGGACCAGACCTGGGCTAAAAGATTGGGCTGTGGGGGGGTAAAAAAAAATGTTTTGGGCCTGGATTTTAATCCAGGTCCAATTTTTCAATTTATATATATATTTTTTTATTTTCTGATTTTATTAATTAATAAAATCCTAATAAAAATAAAAACAAAAATTATCATTACAATAATATTAACCATAAGTTTAACTTTACAAAAATATATATTAATTACTCTATAACAATTATTCAACACATAGACAAAACATCAATCACACAGTGAAACATTTAAAATAGAACCAATGCATATTTTTTTGTGATTTTATTTAAATTAACTTAATTAAATGCATACTTAAATCCTAGATGAAATATGTATTTTTATTTTTATTTTGTTTAATTATAACAAAGCAAACATTTTACGGACATAAACAAATATTTTAACACCACACAAATTCAGAAATTACACAGTAAAAGAAATTTATTTTGATTTATTTTGGAGTAGTTTTTTCGTAAAGCAAAAATCACGTGCTCACAGCTGCCCCTCTTTGTGCGGAAACTCGAAGAGTTTTCGTACAAAGATAAAGTGAGCGGACACGAGCGATTTTTGCCCGTTCGAATACTCCGTGGGAAGCATTTTTAGAAAGATTTGACCGAACCTCTGCTTCAAAGGTTTCCTACATATCCTTGGCTATAAAGGAATCAGGTCAATGTAGTTCGGGAAGTTTTGGGTAGCTGGGACTACCGTGGGACTGTGATGTTACTGCTGCTTCGTGCTGTTTTTACTGCTTGCTGACCTCCTTATTACACCTTACTTTAAAGGAAATATAAAAATTAAACTAGATTATGGTACAGGAATTGTAAAAATCTTATCTAGATCATGCCCTTGCATTTCTTGTTGTCTTGATATCTTGGTGACTCTTGGGCATTTGGCTTGTTCCGTATTCTTTTCATTATGTCCCGTATTTTCTTTTGGGACTCTTGTTGTTTCTTGCTGGGGATTCTGTTGGACTCCTCTGCTTTATTGATTCTAAGTGTGCTCCTTTTTCATATGAGCGGGCTTTTGATTTCAACATTTCGATTTCATTCCCTCGTTCTTCAGGTGGGTGCCTTGACTGCTTCTTTTCTTTCTTCATCCTTATTATCCAGGTGGACGCCTGACTTCTTCGATTCCTTTATCCTCATTCTCCAGGTGGACGCCTGATTTCTTCAATTCTTTGTCCTCATTCTCCAGGTGGACGCCTGATTTCTTCAATTTCTTTATCCTCATTCTCCAGGTGGACGCCTGACTCATTCAATTTTCATCCTCATTCTCCAGGTGGACGCCTGACTTCTTCAATTTCTTTATCCTCATTCTCCAGGTGGACGCCTGATTTCTTCAATTCTTTGTCCTCATTCTTCAGGTGGACGCCTGACTTCTTCTTTTCTCATCCTCATTCTCCAGGTGGACGCCTGATTTCTTCGATTCTTTGTCCTCATTCTCCAGGTGGACGCCTGACTTCTTCGATTCTTTGTCCTCATTCTCCAGGTGGACGCCTGACTTCGTCAATTCTTTATCCTCATTCTCCAGGTGGACGCCTGATTTCTTCAATTTCTCATCCTCATTCTCCAGGTGGACGCCTGACTTCTTCTTTTCTTTGTCCTCATTCTCCAGGTGGACGCCTGATTTCTTCAATTCTTTATCCTCATTCTCCAGGTGGACGCCTGATTTCTTCAATTCTTTGTCCTCATTCTTCAGGTGGACGCCTGACTTCTTCTTTTCTCATCCTCATTCTCTAGGTGGACGCCTGATTTCTTCGATTCTTTGTCCTCATTCTCCAGGTGGACGCCTGACTTCTTCGATTCTTTGTCCTCATTCTCTAGGTGGACGCCTGACTTCGTCAATTCTTTATCCTCATTCTCCAGGTGGACGCCTGACTTCTTCAATTTCTTCTCATTCTCCAGGTGGACGCCTGATTTCTTCAATTCTTTGTCCTCATTCTTCAGGTGGACGCCTGACTTCTTCTTTTCTCATCCTCATTCTCCAGGTGGACGCCTGACTTCTTCGATTCTTTGTCCTCATTCTCCAGGTGGACGCCTGACTTCGTCGATTCTTTGTCCTCATTCTCCAGGTGGACGCCTGATTTCTTCAATTTCTCATCCTCATTCTCCAGGTGGACGCCTGACTTCTTCTTTTCTTTGTCCTCATTCTCCAGGTGGACGCCTGACTTCTTCAATTTCTTTATCCTCATTCTCCAGGTGGACGCCTGATTTCTTCAATTCTTTGTCCTCATTCTCCAGGTGGACGCCTGACTTCTTCGATTCTTTGTCCTCATTCTCCAGGTGGACGCCTGACTTCGTCAATTCTTTATCCTCATTCTCCAAGTGGATGCCTGACTTCTTCAATTTCTTTATCAGGTATTTCCTGACACAAATATTGTATTTGCCCCTGTTTTAAATCAAAGAAAACTTCGTTAGTTTAAAGCAGGGTAGTTGACTGGGGTATTCTTGCCGATGGTGATGCTTCTCTTCGTTTCTCTTTGTTGCCTTAGAATGGTTGAAAAGACTGTTTTGTCTTTGTAATTGATTCTCGACTATAGGATTTCCTTCAAAACCTTTTTAACTGTAATCATATGTCCCTTCTGACTTTGCTGATCCACTTTTGATTTCACCCTTCTTATACCCATATCTTTTATCTCCCACCTTTCGTGGTTGTATTTTGTAACCCTTGAATCTTGGTAGCATACCTTGACATTCCTTCTTGTTTGTTTGGAATAAAACTTATCTCAAAGCTTTTAGAAAAGTAAGATTATTAGTGACGAAATACGTTGATTTCGACAATTATAAAAAGAAAAATCCAATTTTGGATGACTATTTGAGAAAGAATAAAAACTTATCTGATTGGAGTTACTGGCACCAATGATCAGGGTATGCATTTCGGATTAATCAACCCAGTCTTTTAATCAATCTCCCCAAAATTTCCATAATCCAACTTCATTTTTCATTTCACAAGCTTGTAATGTCTCAAAGAGTTTTCACCGATAAACTTTCCTCATTCGTTCATTTCTCATTTCCTTTTCGCCTTGTGGTGCCTACAAAGGTTTTCACCAATAAGACTCTCTCATTTTTACTTTTTCTCTCAACTTCTGTCGCCTTATGGTGCCCATTTGGGTTTTCACCTCTAAGACTCTCTCGTTTTTACTTTCTTTTCTTGTTTGTACCAGAATGTTATGAACCATCTTCATTAGTATTTTTTCTAAGATTGGTCGAAAGGTCTTTTTGGAATGGGGTTGGAAATGGAAAAGCTTAAACAATTTTGGTATGTGTTTGAAATTACAACTCTTGGAATCTTTTCTTATTCTTAATACAATTCTTGCCCCAGTTCCTTGATTGGGGTCGCTTGATGTTTCTTTTTGGGCACATTTTATGTATATTGTGCACCCTATGACCGAGTTGTGAAGCGCCTATGTATCCTTCTTTGAGGAATCAGGTCAAACGTAGTTCACCCCATAATAATGATGATTTTTTTATTTTTTTTTATTTTTATAATACTTGATTTTTATTGATTCCAAGAGAGGGTAGGAAAGAAACAAGTATGGCTCAAAGGGGAAGCAAATGGTATAGTGTTTGGATAGCAGAATAAATTGCCTTTGTCATTCCAATCTTCGAAATAATGCTAAATATAAACATTTAAAAAGTTATGCATAATATCTCTTTACTGCGTCAGAATTGATCGCCATATCTATGCATTTGCCTTCAATGTCTGTTAAGCATAGTGCACCATTTGATAATACTCTGGTCACAATGAATGGTCCTTGCCAATTCGGGGCAAATTTGCCTCTTGCTTCAACCTGATGTGGAAGAATACGCTTCAGCACATGCTGACCTACTTCAAACTTTCGGGGACGCACCTTTTTGTTGTATGCTCTTTCTATTCTTCTTTGATATAATTGACCATGGCATACTGCGGTCAATCGTTTTTCGTCAATCAAGTTCAACTGTTCTAGACGGGTTTTGACCCATTCATCATCATCAATCTTTGCTTCGGCGATGATCCGAAGGGAAGGAATCTCAATTTCTGCAGGAATTACTGCTTCAGTGTCGTATACCAACAAATAAGGAGTTGCTCCTACTGAAGTGCGAACAGTAGTGCGGTATCCCAATAATGCAAATGGTAATTTTTCATGCCATTGTTTTGAACCTTCTACCATTTTCCGAAGTATCTTCTTTATGTTTTTGTTGGCTGCTTCTACTGCTCCATTCGCCTTGGGCCGATATGGGGTAGAGTTACGATGTGTAATCTTAAACTGTTGACATACTTCTTTCATTAAGTTGCTGTTGAGATTAGCACCGTTATCTGTGATGATCACCTTCGGGATTCCGAATCGACATATGATATTTGAGTGGACAAAATCGACCACAGCTTTCTTGGTCACTGATTTGAATGTCTTGGCCTCAACCCATTTGGTAAAATAATCAATAGCTACCAGAATGAATCTGTGTCCATTGGATGCTGCCGGCTCAATTGGTCCAATCACATCCATGCCCCAAGCAACGAAAGGCCATGGTGCCGACATTGTGTGCAACTCGGATGGTGGAGAATGAATCAAATCTCCGTGTATTTGGCATTGATGACACTTGCGTACAAAACTGATACAATCTCGCTCCATGGTAAGCCAATAGTAACCAGCTCGGAGGATTTTCTTTGCCAACACATATCCACTCATGTGGGGTCCGCAAACTCCTGAATGTACTTCAGACATGACAGCTGTAGCTTGTCTGGCATCTATGCATCTTAATAATCCAAGATCTGGTGTTCTTTTATATAAAACTCCTCCGCTCAAGAAGAATCCATTTGCTAATCGCCTAATGGTCCTCTTTTGATCTCCTGTGGCTTGTGTGGGATATATCCCCATTCTGATATACTCCTTGATGTCGTGGAACCATGGTTCACCATCAAATTCTTCTTCAACCATATTGCAATAAGCGTGTTGATCATGGACTTGAATATGTATTGGATCTACATAAGCTTTGTCCGGATGGTGCAGCATTGATGCTAGGGTAGCCAATGCATCGGCAACCTCATTATGGATTCTTGGAATATGTTGGAATTCCACTGATTGAAACCGCTGACAAAGATCATGTAAACATTGTCGGTATGGTATGAGCTTCAAGTCTCGGGTTTCCCATTCTCCTTGAATTTGATGTACCAAAAGATCCGAATCTCCCATGACTAAGATTTCTCGGATACCCATATCGGCGGCTAGCCTTAACCCCAAAATGCAAGCTTCATATTCAGCCATATTATTGGTGCAATAAAATCGTAGTTGAGCCGTAACAGGATAGTGATGCCCTGTTTCAGAAATGATTACAGCTCCTATTCCGACTCCTTTCATGTTAGCGGCTCCATCAAAGAAAAGTTTCCAGCCAGGTTTTTCAATTTGTTCCACCTCGTCGATATGCATTGTTTCTTCATCAGGAAAATAAGTCTTCAACGGCTCATATTCCTCATCGACCGGGTTTTCGGCTAAATGATCGGCCAGTGCTTGAGCCTTCATTGCAGTTCGAGTCACATAGATGATGTCGAATTCTGTGAGCAATATCTGCCACTTTGCAAGTCTTCCTGTTGGCATAGGCTTTTGAAAAATGTATTTCAATGGATCCAACCGAGAAATGAGGTAAGTAGTGTAGGATGACAAATAGTGTTTCAATTTTTGAGCTACCCATGTTAGGGCACAACATGTCTTTTCCAGATGAGTATACTTAACCTCATAAGCTGTGAACTTCTTGCTAAGGTAGTAGATGGCCTGTTCTTTTCTGCCAGTGGGGTCATGTTGCCCCAATACACAACCAAATGAATTTTCCAAAACCGTTAAGTAAAGAATCAACGGTCTTCCTGGCTCTGGCGGGACCAACACGGGTGGGTTTGACAAATACCTTTTTATTTCATCGAACGCTTCTTGACACTCATCGGTCCATTTGACTGCAGCATCCTTTTTTAACAATTTGAAAATTGGCTCACAGGTTGTTGTGAGCTGAGCAATAAACCTGCTGATATAATTTAACCTTCCCAACAAACTCATTACTTCAGTTTTGTTTCTTGGGGGTGGCAGTTCTTGGATGGCTTTGATCTTTGATGGGTCTAGCTCGATGCCTCGTCGACTGACTATGAATCCCAATAACTTTCCAGATGGAACTCCAAATGCACACTTGGCAGGGTTAAGTTTGAGGTTGTACCTGCGAAGTCTTAAGAAGAACTTCCTCAAATCCCCAACGTGGTCGGCCTGATGCTTTGATTTTATGATCACATCGTCCACGTATACCTCAATCTCCTTATGTATCATATCATGAAACACTGTGGTCATTGCTCTCATATAGGTTGCTCCGGCGTTCTTTAAACCGAATGGCATTACCCGGTAGCAATAAGTTCCCCATGGTGTGATGAATGCCGTCTTTTCTGCATCTTCTTCATCCATTAGAATTTGATGATACCCGGCATAACAATCCACGAAAGACCCTATATCATGCTTGGCACAATTGTCGATCAAAATATGTATATTGGGTAATGGGAAATTATCCTTTGGACTTGCTTTGTTGAGATTGCGATAGTCGACGCATACTCTAATTTTGCCATCTTTCTTTGGCACAGGAACGACATTAGCCAACCAAACAGGATATCGAGTAACTCGAATGACCTTTGCTTCCAATTGTTTGGTGATTTCTTCCTTAATTCTCATACTCATATCAGGCTTGAATTTTCTCAGTCTCTGCTTAACAGGAGGCACCGTCGGATCGGTGGGCAATTTGTGGACCACCAAATCAGTGCTCAGCCCCGGCATGTCGTCATACGACCATGCAAAAACATCTTTGAATTCTATGAGTGCTTTAATTAACTCTTCTCGGATCTTTGGTTCCAGATGGACACTTATTTTAGTTTCCCGGACATTACTCGTGTCCCCTATATTGACGTCCTCGGTATCACTCAAGTTAGGTTTGATTTTTTCCTCAAAGTGAATTAACTCTTTACTAATCTCTTCAAAAACCTCATCTTCATCATATTCTGATTCATAATCACAATATATTTCTTGAATTAATATTTCGGAACCAGATTGATTTTTAAGACTGGGCTGAGGATTCCTCATGCATGCCATATCACTAGAGCCAGCGTAAAAGGAACTGTACAAGAAAGAAGAAAAAAAGAAAAGAAAGCTATTAGGAATGATAATAAAAAGGAAACTGCTTTTTATTGGATGATGAAAGATAACAAGGTTTTGCACACTTCAAACCGACTGTAAGATAAACTTTGGGATTACAACCTTGAAATAACCCAAACAAACTGAAAGAAAATCAAAATAAACTACCAAGACTCCTTTCGAATTGGGAGAGGAGTGGCTTTCCAATTATTGAGCTTTGTTTCTGGCCCAACGAATTGAACTTCTGCGTTGCTACACCCTTCTCCGCTTTCCAACATATTCACATCACTAAACAATTTCTCGAACCTTTCAATTAATTCCTCCTCAGGATTGACCCGGGATTTAGGAATTGTTGTTATCGGGCGATTTTTAGCACCGGTCTTGACAAAAGACTTTGACAGATGTGGGACTGGTTTTGGAAGAACCCATGTTTGGTGTTTCAACTTCCTGGCCCTTATCACGTCATTGGCAGTGGGTATGAACCCTAAACCGAATGTTCCCCAGTTCTCGGGGAGAGATACTGGTTGTACAATTCCTTGCAGAGATAAGCCCAGACCTTTGCCGGGTATAAAGCCATTCTTTAACATTTCGTAAGCTACCATGACTGATGCAGAAGATATCTTTGGATTCGGAAGGTATTTCCCTTCTGGAATTTTCTCTACTGACACCGTGTTGGTCACTTGGTATACCCATGGTCCTTGGTCAATTTCTGTTCCCTCGACCGGTACAATGGTACTGCTGTGAGCATTTAAACTTTCTTCTCCATACACGACTACTTCTTGATGATCCCATTCAAACTTGACAGCCTGATGTAGTGTTGACGGGACTGCTTTAGCAGCATGGATCCATGGTCGACCCAATAACAAGTTGTAAGAAACAGATATGTCCAACACTTGGAACTCCATTGTGAATTCAACTGGCCCTATAGTTAGTTCCAACACTATGTCGCCAAATGAATCTCTGCTTCCACCGTCAAATCCTCGTACACAGATACTATTTTTCTGGATCTTTTCCTCTTTAATTTTTAATTTGTTTAAAGTGGAGAGAGGGCATATGTTTGCACTGGACCCATTGCCAACCAATACCCGGGTTACTACGGAGTTTTCACATTTCACGGTGAGGTAAAGAGCTTTGTTGTGCTCGGTACCTTCCACAGGTAATTCATCATCAGCAAATGTAATTCTGTTTGTCTCAAAGATTCTGTTGGCTATTTTGCCCAAATGATTTACAGAGATCTTTTCAGGAACATGAGCTTCATTCAGGATTTTCATCAACGCCAGACGGTGTTCCTCTGAATGGATCAGTAATGACAACAATGAAATTTGAGCGGGGGTCTTCTTTAATTGATCCACAACAGAATAATCATGGAGCTTCATTTTTCTTAAAAACTCCTCCGCCTCTTCTTCCGTCACAGCTTTCTTTGTTGATATTGGATTGTTTTTAGTTTTTCTCAACTCTTCGGGAGTAAAACATCTTCCCGAACGAGTCAAGCCTTGCACCTCACACACTTCTTCCTTGATTTCTTTGCCCTTGTACATTACGGTCACCCGTTCATAGTTCCATGGGATGGTTTTGTTGTTGATGATTGGCAGCTGAATTACAGGTGCAATAATAACCCGATCTGTACGTGCTCCTTCCACGAATACAACGGGTTTGTTAGCAACCCCTGGTACTATCACCTTCGGCCTCTCTTGTTTTGCGGCAACTTTGCTCGATGACCCCTCGTCGACTATCATAGACGGTTCATCACCATTTTTGTTCTGTTTAGACACCGGCTTCTCCTCCATTAACTGCTTATCTGGCTTGGTTTCATGAGATTTGATCATCATGACAGTTTGTGACGGCTTCTTTGTCTCCCCATCAGCTTGTATGATTTCTATCATGTTAGCCTCTTGATGGGCTGGCATTGGATTTCTATTGATATTTGGAGCTTCGGGGGTTTGAACCTCGATTTTGTTAGTATCAATCAGCTCTTGTATTGCATTTTTCAAATGCCAACATTTCTCCGTATCATGGCCTGGTGCACCGGAGCAATATTCACAGCTAATGGTGTAATCCAGATTCTTTGGTGGAGGATTGGGTAGTTTGGATTGTATTGGTCTCAGCATGTCTAGCTGTCTCAACCTGTGGAACAGACTAGTGTAAGACTCTCCCAATGGAGTGTAAGTTTTCTTTTTCTGTTCCCTTTCTCCCCTGAATGCTGGCCTAGGCCTAAAACCTGGTCCGGGATAGGCTCGTGGGTAAGTACTTGGTGTGGCAGGAGCACGCCAATTGGTGTGAACAGGTGGCTGATTGCATGCTTGAGCATGGTTAATGGCAAAATGAGGCTCTGAAGGGTGATAGTAGTGTTGGGATGAATCATGGTGGTAAGCTGATTGGCGAGGTCATTGTTGATTATAGTAAAGTGGTGAACCTCTGGGTCCCGGCCAAATTCCTGAATCAACTACTGCTGTTTCCTCCCTTTTCTTTCTTCCGATTCCTCCTACCCCGCCTTGAATGGCTTGAGTAGTTGCCTTAATTGCTGAATAGCTCATGATTTTATTTGTCTTGAGGCCTTCTTCCACCATACCTCCTATCTTCACTACTTCGTTGAATGATTTCCCAACCGCTGAAACCAAATGGGCATAGTAAGTCGGTTCCAAGGCTTGGAGGAAGTAGTCTACCATTTCGCTCTCCTTCATAGGAGGATCTACTCTTGCTGCCTGTTCTCTCCACCGAAAACCATACTCTCTGAAACTCTCATTGTGTTTCTTCTCAAATTTGGTCAAAGATAACCGATCTGGGATGATTTCCAGATTGTATTGGAAATGGTATGCGAATGCCTGTGCCAGGTCATCCCAGGTGTACCATCTTCCATGGTCCTGGCGTGTATACCACTCCAAAGCTGATCCGCTTAGACTTTGACTGAAGTAAGCCATCAATAATTCATCCTTTCCCCCAGCTCCTCGCATCTTGCTACAGAAACCCCTTAAGTGGGCTACTGGGTCGTCGTGCCCGCTGTATAGGTCAAATTTGGGCATCTTGAAGCCGAATGGCAATTGTACATTAGGGAATAAGCATAAATCTTTGTATGCTACACTGACTTGCCCACCTAATCCCCGCATGTCTCGGAACGATTGTTCTAGACTTTTGACCTTCCTGAACATCTCTTCTTGTTCAGCATTTTTGGCTGGCTTGTCAATTTCGGTTGGGAGATCAAACCGAGGAGCAGGTGAATTGATTTCGGAGGCTTTGAAGGTGGGCTCCGGGGGGTAATATTGGTTGTCTTGGGCCTGAAATGTAGGCTCACTAGGAGATTTGTGAAATGTAACAGGGGGAGGTGCTACGAAAACAGGAGTCATAGGTGGAGGAAGGTACGGAACTGGTTTTGGAGGTGGAGACTGTGGTGTCTGAGAGGTGGTGCCTCGGTAGTGCTGATAAATGGGGAAACTTGGGGATAATTCAGTGGTGATATCATCCTGAGTTTGGATCTTTGATGGAGCGGGGTTATTTGGGTAAGATGGGGGTAACTGTCCTGTAGACCAAGCTTGGTACATTTCAGCCATTTGCTGCTTGAGCTTAAACATCTCTTCTTTCATTTTCCCGACATCCATTTCTTCTATCTCCATACCTGTGTCAACATCTGGGATAGACATACTTTCGGGTATTGGTCCTTTGGATCTTGTGTGATAGTGATAATATGCCAGTATACTCTTTAGAGAAACTAACTGGTTGAATTCTGAATTCTGAAAATGAACAAACTTGTTAGTTTTGAGAGTTTAACACATATATAATCACACGTTGAGATGCAATGCTCCTAGACAAATAATCCCTTTCTATTATGCATTCGCTCGGTTGTTTGTGTCGTCCCAGCTTTCTTGAAATTGAAAAATTGTCATTCGCTTTTATTTACTATATATATCTTTATCGTGGTGGTCGAATCTTAGAGATTGCCTACGTATCATGCCAAACATGAATCAGACCTTGCGTAGTTCGGAACTAAAGTCAATCACGTTTATTTATTACACAAAGATGGAATTACATTTGAAAACTTTAAGAAAATAGCTTGAAACACACACACTTAAATCAAAATAAAAGATACAATTCATAACATCTCACAACATGCCCCACTTTCCACTTTTGTTCTCTAATATTGGATTATCTGCTCAATGTGGGGCTTGACCTGGATGGCCTCCCAGCGTACGATACATCCTTTCCAACTCCATTGCTAGATGACGAGCAAAAGTGGGCGCATGTTCTGTAAACCTTTCATAATCCATTCCTTGGCAGTTTACATAACTTTGAGATGTGAAGACTGCCAGGTCGTGGATCTGTGCCCTGAAACCTTGGAGACGTTGGTCTTGGTCTTGTAATTGCTGCTGACGAGTGGTGGCTATGTCTCTGACACGATTTTCACGATCTAAAGCTGATTCTAATAGAGCTCAGAGTCTGGCCTGCTCTAATCTTGCTTGCGATCTTTCCCTGTCGAGGTATGCTTGTTGATATTCTCTGTTGCATCTTCTTGCCTCTTCTAGTTGTGCACAAAGCTGGTCTTCTGATCGCATCCAATAATCTTTTTCCTTCTTGAATTGAGCCTTGTCTTTTTTGGATTGCCTATATTGGCGTTCTTTGTTAGATCTGGCTTCTTCGTTTAATTGTTGGATCCTTTCTTTTTCTTTGCTCAATGCCCTTTCGTTTTCCGCAAGCATGGAATCATAATCTTGCATTTTTTCGAAGAGATTGGCGATGGTTTTTTGATCCTTCCAGCTCCTCTTTGGCGTTTCAGAGACTCTTTTCATTTTTTGGAATCGAGCATGAAGATTTTCATTCTCACAAACTAGACTCTTTTTCTCGCCTTTGGCTTCTTGTTCTTGCAAATCTTTCTCCAAACTGAGGCTTCTTAGATTTTCTTTTAGGGCATGGATAGTTGCTTTGTACCCTTTTTCTTTTTCTCCCCAGATCAACCGCTCTTGGATTTTATCATTGAAGTTTTGAACGTGGGGTCTTTTTGTTGGCCTTTTTAGCTCAGGTTCTGGTACATCATCCACGCGAGACCGCTTTTCGAACCACCTTGCATATCCAGGATTTATCTCACCCTTGGTAGTGTCTAGGACTTGAGTATCACTTTTCAAGTATCGGCACCCATTCCACATTTGCTGAAGTAAAGCTTCGGGAATAGTGGCTTCTGGGTGTAATTCGATTACTTGCGTACTCAAATCTTCCTCATCAGGAACTATTTGATATCTCCCTAGTTGCCTTAGGACTCTTAGTGGTGCATACGGCTGAATGCTTCTCAATCCCAATAGTAGTAGATAACTATTTGAGGTTGCCATATGTATTACTTCTCTCATCGGGAGCCATCCCAGAGTCCATTCAATTTGATTTGCCGTTAAAGCCTTTAGATGAGATACCCATGCTTCTATCCCTTCTGGAGCTTGATAATTTTTTGTTCTTTCCTCATAGCTCTCGATGCAATTAGCTTTGTTCGACCCATACTGTATGATTTTGGGTTGTTGTTGGAGATGTTCAATCACCCACATTTGCAACAAAATTTTGCATCCTTCGAAAACTTTCGCTCCTGATTTGCATAAAGTCAAAGCCCGATAAATATCTGATAGAATGATGGGGACAAGGGTGTGATTTTCTTTAGTGGTGAGGATTTGCACAACTTTTGCGGTGCGAATATCAATTGTTCGCTCTTTATTTGGGAAGACCATGACTCCTAGAAAAGCCACCATGAAAGCAAATCGACGGTGCATCTGCCAAGTGTCTTTGTTTTGCTTATTAGTAAGGCCTTTCTCATGAATTTCGAACCCATCTGACTTTCCAAACCTGGAATACAAAAAATTGAAGGAACAACATCCATTGATGACATTGCTTTTCCTGATTTGACTGCTGATGTTCAGAAGACCGAAGAATCGATGTATTGAAGGAGCCTTTGTGAATATCAAGCTTTGATTTCTTAAACTTCCGTCAAAACCAACATAGCCAGCTATCTCCTCTAATGTAGGAGTAAGCTCGAAGTCAGAGAAACGAAAAACATTGTGAACAGGATCCCAGAAAGTTACTAATGTCGTAATCAGATCATCCCGAGGCTCAACTTTCATAATGTCCGTGAGATTTCCCAAATGCTTGACGACCCATTTTTGACCGTCTTCGCCTAAATCATACCACCACATTTGAAGCTGACATAGAAATTCCTCCGTACTTGTGGATGAGGGGCTTTGTGTAGTGCTCATTTTGTATCTGAAATTTAATTTTAATAAAGTCAAAATTTATTTTGGAAAAATTTATACTAAAATCATTTTCGAAATTTTTCTTTTATTTATTGAAAAAATTTAAAACTATATTTTTTTGAAATTTTTAAAGCAACCCATTTTATTCCTTTCTTCTTACCAAGATTTTATTTAAGCTGGTCAACAAGCATGTTCGAGGCGAATGAATGCACAAATAACAAGTAAGATGCATCATGATGGTCTTTTAATTTTGGGTTCACCTGTCCTAGACAGACCCAACCCCTGTGTTGAGTCTCCAAGGCCAAATGCATATGATGCAAATATTCGTTCCTACTAGGGATCCGGTACATGGCTAAGTTATTCTAAGTGTAAAACCTTAGGTTGATTGTTCTAAACCTGGCTTACCCAAACGGACAGTTTGAGCCGAAGCGGGGGCAACGTACCGGGAGCACGAAAGTCTGCCCGGCCTAGTTACTTGTCCCAACTCCGTCTTATTTGGTATGACTTTAACAGAAAGGTGGGTCACGCGCACGTGTACACCATAAATTCAGAAGACTCAGAAAGAAGGGGGTTTCGTAGCAGTTGTATATATTCACAATTCAAATAATATTAAAGCGGTAAAAAAAAACATTTAGCATATTAGCATATAAACAGTTGAAAATTATATAGTAAGTAAAGCCAATAAAAACAGATATTTTAAGCTCGAATTCTTTAAACCCTGAACCAATGGTTCTGGGTTACAATAACAAAAGTTGGTCCCCAGCGGAGTCGCCAGAGCTGTCGCACCTCCTTTTCGCCGCGCCCGCAGGGCGCGTGGGGAGTTTTCTCCAATTGAAGGACAGTCGAAACGGGATTTGTTTATTTGTTTTAGAGTCGCCACCTGGGAATTTTAAGGCGTCCCAAGTCACCAATTATAATCCCTGAATCGAGGAGAATATGACTCTGTTTATTATTCTGCGAACCAGAAATCCTGAGTAAGGAATTCTGTTAATTCGGAAGAAGGTGTTAGGCATTTCCGAATTCCGTGGTTCTAGCACGGTCGCTTAACTGTTTTTATTATTGGCTTAATTATCTTGATTTTTATTAAATACTTTTTGTTACATAATTTTTCTACCGCTTTTACTTATTGTGGTTAAGAACCCTTCTTTGAATCGAATTACGCGTACGTATATTCGTGTTATTATAAAAAAAATTGCGGAATTGTGTCACGCGTACGTGTACACAATAACTTTTGATAATATATTTATTGAGCAATCATTTTTCGAAATTGTGTCGAATCAAGAGTACTTGTTTTTTTTTGAATAGTGAACCGTACATCTCGGGTTTTTATGAAATTGATTTAACGCCTTTGGAAAAATCCTTTTATTAAATATTCGTTCGAAATTGCGCGTACGCATAATCCGAATTTAGCTTTTAAATATAATCAGGGTACGCGAACGTATCCCTAATTGCGCAAAATACTGTAATGATATTATGGAATTTCCACAAAATGTTTATTATATTATGAGAAATCTTCCTTTAAGATATCCTTTAATTCTTGAAAAAGAATTCACAATTTATTGAATGTTTCCCATTGATTATAATTTCCGCATATATCATGTTTATCCAAGACTATTCAAATTCAAAGAACGGAATAAAAATATGATTAATACTATTTTTAAACAAATATGACATATATATATATATGCCAAAGAATAAATTGCATATGGAACTGAAAATAAATGATTCATAAAGGAAGGAAATATTTTTCGAGAATTTTCATTATTTACTCAATGCAAATTCTACTTCTAATTATCATTGGTATGAAGTGTGGCAATTTATGCTTATACATCTCTTTCATTCTTATATGCTTGCTTTTAATCTAATAGGCCTAATTACTTGGTTAATTTGTTTTATGAAGGTAGATAGACATCGAACTATAATGGCCGAATTATTATACAAGTTAATTCAATAAGATTACCTTACATGCAACTTAACTGTATATCGTATTCATAACATATTGTAATAAGCTACGTCATATCGCTTTTCGCCCACTTTTACACACACATCTATTATCTTATCAACATTACCATCTTAACCTTATGTAACAATAAATATCACTACTATAATTATCTTGGCACTTCTACATCACTTCTTACTTAGCCAACAACAAAATTTAAATAATGACCAACATTCATACCATATTCCCTACTTTGACAATTTAATATGATTGAACTAATGAGATAATGAGCTAATGTTATTACAAATCTTTATACGAACTTTCACAGCAAGACAATTAGCTCATAGCTATCAAATTGAATTCACTACTAATTAACTAACATAAAATAAAAATGAAATTTAAATTGATGAACTTGGACAAATAAAAACAGAATTTCAATTCGAACTTCATTGATGAGTCATGTTGAATCTCTTTCCAACTTAAAATTTAAAAGACATGTACCTGAAAATGGAGGTAGAAGAAATGAATTTCAGCAGTGACAACAGCAGCAAAGCAGCAAAATATATCAGTATTTCCACAGATTTGAGCCACAAAACAGGACCCGAGGAACCCAGATGCACAGTGACAGAGACTTAAGGAAATTTCAGATTTTCTGAATAACATTCAGAGGCAAACAACGGACAGATTCCAGAAAGAATGCATTTCAGATTTCAGTTTCTTTCTGTTGCGGATTCCTTATTTCTGATTTTTCTGTTTCAAATTGTGTGTGTGTGTGAATGTTCTCTTTTCTATTTTTCTTTCTATTTTCTTCCTCTCTTTCCTTTTAAACAAAATCTGAGTTCTTTTCCTTTTTTCAGAATATTAATCCTAAAAATCTCTTACTTCTCCTTTTCTTTTTCTTTCTTAAAATCTTCTCTGACCCAGTCTGCCTTAAGGTCTCTCTTTGTCTTAAAAACTGATAAAGACTACTGCCCCTTAAGGTCTGTCCAGCTCCTGTATTTATACAGGGCTGGTCCTAGGCAATTTAAGTGCTTCTTGGACCCCTTATATCTTTTAAAAACAGAAAAATTCTATTAAAATCTGCTTTTACTACTTTAAATCTCATTAAGTGAACTTTTTTCTGATTTCCAGCATTCCATTATCCCTTGTTCCCCATTAGTATCATTAACTAATAGTCACTAACATTACATTATCAGCCCACTATTATATCATATTACCCTTACTGTTTTATCCCAGAAATGCCCTGTAATTTTACTGTTATTACAGCCCCAAACCAAACTGCCTAAACCTTAACAAATTTATCTGAACTAACATGTTTAGCAGCAAATAACCAACCCCTGAATCAAACAAACCTTTTGTCTTTACAGATTATGCTAAACAAGGAGAGCTAAATTTAGATTGAACACTGAACTTGCATACAGACATATTAACAATACACCCAACTCAACAGAACATTTCAACTGAAATTCAACAACTGAACAAAGAGCAACAAATGCAGGAGCATTGTCAGTTTTTTGACACTGCCCTGAACTTTAATGTTCAGAAATTATAACACTTATTTGATGAATTTTATTGAACTATGAACAAAGATGACTTAATTAATGAATATTAATCAAACTGATTATCAAATAAGAAACGACTAATTACAACAAAATAATCCACCCGAAATAGGTTGTTTCAGTCAACATTTTTAGAAACAAGATTAACAATATAACTAATCGACGAACTTAATCGAGTCGATTACACACATTGTAATTAGTCACAACCAACAGAAACCATTCACATTCGGATCAAGTAGATAGGTAGGAGACAGAAATGACAGAATTGGTCAAAACAAATATGAAAAATTAAAAAGCTATTAAAACAGACAATAATACACGTAGAATAATACAAATAAGAAATAGAAAATACCTCTGAATCTTCAATTAAACTCGAACTCAACTTGGACTTGGACTTTTTTTGTTTGAAATCAAACTGACCTTAGTCGAAGTATTTTCCACTGAAAATACATCGACTAAGGTCGATTAAACCTCAATCTTTATTTAATATGCACGGAATCCAAAAGTTTGGTATTTTTAGGGTTTCAGGTTCTTGGATCTTAAATCCGAACATTTCAGGGCAGATTCGAAGGGAACCAAACATAATACAAGGGTGAGGGTAGCCTAGGGGTCATTTGGTGTTAATTTGAAATAGATCTGAGTTTGTTCTTGTTTGGTCCGAATCTTCAAAAGAAGATTCGAGAAGTTCAGAACTGATTTGAACCAAACAAACAACAAATCCATACTCAGGATGACTAGGGGAAGCTATGGTGTTAACTAGGTGCTGATTGGTTTAGATCAGGTTTTCAGGCCAACCTTCGATTTAAGATTCGAAGGGTTGGGGCCTGATTCGAAGGAAACTAAGGTCGGATTCGTGTAGGGGATGTTCAGGAGGTCCTAGGGTGTTAAGTTGGTGACCGGCGGCGTTGATGCCGCCGGGTTTCAAGCGAAGGGGATCCTAGGGCGGCTAGGGTTAGGAGTGGGGGTTTGGGACGATGATGAACAGTGTAGGAAGGGGGGGTGTTCGGTTAGGGGCCGGGGTAGGGCTTGGGGACTTATATAGGGGTGGGGTGGATTGATGCTATCCGTCGGATTAGATAGAATGAAGGGTTGAGATCAATCCACTTAACCAAACGTCGTCGTTTGGTCTAAGTTCAGGGTCAGCCTGTATAGGGTCAACGGGTCGGGTTACAGGTTGCGGGTAAGGGTAGGAGATCTCGTCCGTTGATTGGATTTGATCGAACGGTTTCTGAGAAACCACGACCGAACGCTGTCGTTTTGATTCGTCTGGTTTGGACCAGACCTGGGCTAAAATATTGGGCTGTGGGGGGGGGGGTAAAAAAAATGTTTTGGGCCTGGATTTTAATCCAGGTCCAATTTTTCAATTTATATATATATATTTTTTTATTTTCTGATTTTATTAATTAATAAAATCCTAATAAAAATAAAAACAAAAATTATCATTACAATAATATTAACCATAAGTTTAACTTTACAAAAATATATATTAATTACTCTATAACAATTATTCAACACATAGACAAAACATCAATCACACAGTGAAACATTTAAAATAGAACCAATGCATATTTTTTTGTGATTTTATTTAAATTAACTTAATTAAATGCATACTTAAATCCTAGATGAAATATGTATTTTTATTTTAATTTTGTTTAATTATAACAAAGCAAACATTTTACGGACATAAACAAATATTTTAACACCACGCAAATTCAGAAATTACACAGTAAAAGAAATTTATTTTGATTTATTTTGGAGTAGTTTTTTCGTAAAGAAAAAATCACGTGCTCACAATGTGTTGCGGATGTTTTTCGTAAAGTTGAAATCTAAATGGAATGGCCCGTTTGAGGTTGTGGGTGTGACATCCTTTGGTGCATTAGACTTGAAGAATAAAAATGATGAGGTGTTTAGAGTTAATGGTCACCGGGTGAAGCATTATCTGGGAAGAGTTGGTGATGGCCACGTCGTGGTAGTAATTCATTTCAAGTGATTGTAATCTGCATCACGCCGCGGTGTTAAATCAGGCACTTCTTGGGAGGCAACCAATATTTCTTTTTCTTCTTCTTTAGATAGGTCTTATTTTATGCTAACTGATTTTGAAGTGTGTTTTAGAAATGAGTTTGCTTTGCAGGGACTGTGCTCAGAAAAATTGGCTAAGCATGGAAAAATCGTGGACTGTACATGTATTGTGCAGACCGCACAATTGTGAATGCCACAGCAGAAACGGATCTGCGGCCGCACAATTTTTGTGCAGACCGCACAACTGGAGATGGAAAATTTCACACTCTCTAAAGTTTGTTGGTCAGATAAATGGCTAAAGTGAAGCCGCACAGGGAAATATGCGGTCCGCACCAAAATCTATGGTCGCGTAAGGAATTCTGCGGACCGCAGGTCAACAAAAGGTAAACGCACATTAGGTAAAAGTGTGTGGACCGCAGAAGGAATTTTGCGGCTGCACTCGCCTCTTGAACTTTTGGCCAACCCCGTAGGTATAAATAGTAGGCCTCACTCTACTATTGAAACTTTACAAAATCTGAGAAACTAAAACAAAGGCAAAAATAGTGCACTCAACTGATTCACTCATCTGACACTTAATCCAATATCTTTGATCTTTCCTTAACACCACTTCATCATTGGTAAGTTCAAATCAACTCTAGAATTTTTCAATTTTCTTAATTTAGTTTACAATTTGTTAAGTTATTTTTAGACCAATTGTCAAATTTATATCCATGTGGGCTGTAGATTGTGATGGGTACTCTCTTAGTTGCTATTAGGGGGAATGGGTATCTGCTTATCATGTTTAATTGTTGCTACCATGTTCAAATTGTGCAAAAAAAATAGAAACCCTAAGTATTCTGCCCGATGAATGTTGAAATGTGCGGCCGCATAAGGAATTGTGCGGTCCGCAGAATGTTAGGTTAGGGCATTTGGACTGGCATGATTGTGCGGGCCGCAATTAAAATTGTGCGGTCCGTAGAAATTCAATCGCGGATGCAGAAAAGTGTGTACGGCTGCAGATTAGGGATTTCTCTATTGTCAGAGAGTTGCCACTTTTTAGGTATTCATTGTGCGGCCACACTAAAAATTGTGTAGACCGCACTTCAGATATGCGGCCACTCAAAATTGTGTGTACCACAAAATCATGTCACGACCCAAACTGAAGGGCCGCAACGGGCACCCGGTACCTTACTCAACCGAGTACCGACGTAACATATCTTTCTTATAATACTATCATGAGTAAATGAGCTAGAAAACCCGTCATGAGATAACAAGAATAAAACAGAAGGGAATACTCAACATAGGATGACCTAACATGATATACAAACTTATACATGTGACATACGTGTCTATAAGGCCGACATGACCATTTGTAAACTCAAAACATAGGCCGAGAAGGCCAAACAAGTATCCATACACCTGACATCTATCTACAAGCCTCTAAGAGTACATAAAATCATAAAGGTCGGGATAGGGCCCCGCCATACCAATCAATACATATCCAAGCCTCCAAAGCATACTGCTGAGTTGATAGCCTACTAGAAGAATGTCAACCTATCAATCGGGACATGCGGTCATGAAACGCAACGTCCCCAGGCAAAAGGGACATCAGTACAAATAAAGTACCGAGTATGTAAGGCAGGAAAACATAAACAAGGACAGTAATGTAAAGAGAGATAGAAGAGATACAACCTGTAACATCTGAGTGCCTCTGGGGGCTACTGACATGAAATGCATAATACATATATATTCATAAACTTTTAAAAACATACGCCTCTATGGGCATCATCATCATCATATCGTACCCGGCCTCAAAGAGGACTCGATAAAACATATCCGACCATCATAAGGCTCGGTAGAATCATACCCGGCCACGCGGAGCTCAGTAAACCCAACTGATTAGTGGTTGCACAATAGGTGCCATACCCGGCCGACTATAGCGCGGCTCGGTAGAGTAAAATAGATACTATATATTATGCATACTAGACTCATGGAATCACCTTCTAAACCTTTTGGAGGTGACTTAAGAACATTATGGACATCCATACCCTCAATATGAACCTTAGTAGGATTCAAGGATCATACACACTTGCTTAGAATAGTTTTATAAGGAAAGAACAACATGGAAAACCTTAGTTGCTAGGAGTAGATTCGTTATGAAGTAGCGTATTCATTTCACTTTAGATCATGCCAAAAGAAAGAAGGAAGTGCCTTAACACACCTCAAACCCATTGAGTCCTTAATCCCATTGAAGAAACTCTTCAAACAAGTCAACTCAATCTATCATAGTATAAGGAGATTCAAAACTAGTGTTGAGCAAAGGATAAGTCTGTAACTTAAGATAGTAGCTCATTTACGTAAATTCGGGCAGCATCTCCCCTGTAACAAGGGCCTCCTCCAATACCATGTACCAACAAAAACAACCAAAGAAATCCATAAACATATAAATATCAATAACAAGACACCATATAGCAACACCAAGTCACAACTACTTCACGACGAGCCGCAAGCTCCGATTGGAATCCGTATAAAACATATCACCCCTTATAGACTTCTTACATTAACTTAACAGCATCATTAACATGATAATGAATTATTTAATCAATGATTCCACACTTATACCATATATGTATAACAAAGGAAACAATCCACAACTCCAACTATCTTCAATTAGAAACTTTATTTACTAGTTCATGTCTAGTCCAACCATTTAACTTAATCAACATCAAGATAACCTTAAGCACCTGCAAGAACACAATACACAAACCTCCTACAGTAGCTTCAAGTCAAAATCCAGGTTATATTTAGCTTGTAACAACCCTCAATGGCAATACAACACCATAGAAGTGACTTAAGCTAATCCAAGTATTATCTTGTAGTTTTTCATCCTAACAACTTAACCAACATACAAGCAAGCTTAAGCACAATTAGTAGGCTATTATACTCAACTTATCCAGTAGCAACCACTTGAAATTTCAGCACAAAACAGCCCACAACTATCCTCAATGACAACACAACCTCAAAGAGGAGTTATTCTTCACTTTTGATGTTGAAATATGGTGTAATCCATTTGCAAGACTTGAAATAACCTAGGGTTGATATAAAAACCATGGGAGAGTATTTTACAGAACATAAAACACTTAAAACAACCTCCCACACGAGCTGGAACCACCCAAAAATCAGCAACAACAAGAAGAACAAGAAACTTACTAGCGCCACGGGATTCCCGACACTTGATTTGTGTAGTTTGCCCTTTGTTTGGGTCTTGGATCATGAGATAACCTTGAGAGAGTGTTTCTAGGGTTCTAAGGTCTGAATATACTGAAAATAATCACTTAAAACGGGGCTGAGGCATCTTATATATATCCATATGTCTTAAACCGCCTATGTGGGCCCCATTGAGAGCTGCTTGGCGCAGTCTCGCAAAAACACGAATATCTCTCTAGTCCAATGTCGTATCAACAAACGATTTAATGCGTTAGAAACTAGACTCGTAGATCTTCAATTTGATATGTAGATAATCCCTTGATTCCAAGTATTATGGGAGAAAAGTTCAGGTACATTTGACCTAAATTTCAGCACATTATGAATGCAACCTGTGATGACCTTTTGCCAACTTTTGTTCCACAACTCGCTTGACTTAGAAACATAACACACGACTATCATACGACTAAAATAACTCATAACTTAACCTCCTTATCATGTTAACCGCCCTAGTCTCACCCCAAAAGTATATGTTATAACATTTTAAACTTGTCGACTTTCGACGAAACTTATTTTTTTAGTTCGTTTAGCGTCTAAGCTTTCTAACCATTTGGTACTTGTTATTCATGATCTTACAGATTTGTAACCTCCAAGATAAAATGATGAACTTATGTTATGTACTTTTAAAAATGATCTCATTTCCGAGCTTACATCAATTGGCTTACGACGTATTCTCATGTACGAAAACATGGGATGTAACAAATCATCACTGCAGTCACACTTTTAAATTGTGCGGTCTGCACAACTCCATATGCGGCCACACTTGCAATTGTACGACCGCACTTCCCTACCCTACAACATACTTTGTTCTACAATAGTATGCTATGTTGTACTTGAACTAGAACACACTCTTGTTGCTATTTATTGTAGAAAATGGTTAGGTCTTGTGGACATGGTGATACATCAAAGAGGAGGGGTGAACCCTCCCGAGGCCGAGGCAAGAGTACCTACCACTTGCCTTACTGGGAGAGGTAGAACTATAGAGCCCGCTGAATCAAGTTCATATGTCCCGTATAGGGAAGCATCAGAGGGCAACTTTGTGGAAGAGCTGTCTTATGCTCAATCTCAGCCACAGCAGATTCGGGGAAGATATCAACTCCAAGATGAGCCTTCCACCTCAGAGATCACTTCTAAGGGTTTAGAAGGTGACAGTCAAGATTCAAGACCCTCATCTACATATGCCTCGACGCACTGGCTACTACAGTTGATGAAGATGATATTTTGGATGATGGCTGAGGGGGTGATACAAGAGTTGCCGGCCTTGAGAGGTCGAAGATGAAAGAAGTTTGGGAAGACAGGTTTGTTAGCCTGAATACATTCAACAAATTCCGAGAGTGGTGGCCGCAGAGATCGCTCACTCTTGAGCGTCAGTTTTTATTAAAAGATTTGGATAGATACAACCCGGCGGTGTCAAGAAAATTCCGGGACAGGAAAGGGTGGACATGGTTCACTCAAAGTGTGGTGGATTCCAAAGAGCACTTGGTCCGAGAATTTTACGCTAATGTGGCACATATAAAGAATGGGACCAAGGTGACGAAAGTGAAATATTTGAAAGTGAGATTCGATCAGATCACCCTGAATGCATATTTGTGGTTTGAGGATGTAGAGCCGGTACAATATCTGGAGAAGTTCGCACTGGGTGTTGCAGCTCGCCCATGGTTAGATGAGATTATGGCAGCTCTGGGACCACAACCACCATGGATCACAGTAGGGGTTCATATTCATTAGAACACCCTCAATTTTGAGGCTAAAGGATGGCAGACATTTGTGTGTGGTTGACTAGACCCGTGCCGGAATAAAACCAATCTCCCAATCCCACAGGCAGTTCTAGTTGCTTCCATTATGGCCGCGTACCTAATCAATGTGGATGTCTTGATACTGGCCAACATATCTCTGACTGGAATGCAAGGTGACAGCTCCTAACCGTATCCCAACACTATCATGAAGTACCATATGGATGCGGGGATGGAGTCGAAGAGTTTTAACATGAATGTTCGGCAAAGAAGCCCTCCACTCGGTGTTCTCTGAAGGACCCAAGGAACCCGAAGAATAAGGGTCAACTGACTTCTGTAGGCCTATATGATGAGCCTTCGGTGGTAGCTGCAGATTCAGCTGACATGCCTTCCACTACAGCAGGCACCAGTACAACTGCCATGCCTCCACCTCCATCTTCAGGGCCGTCAGCATCAGTTCCCTCCACTTCTACTTTGAGGCCAGTGCCTATGCCTGCTCAGCTATTATCTCTGCTATGAGTCTCCCAAACATTGGTGAGCCTCAATAACTGGATGCAAGAAGCTACTGCAAAGCTGTCTGACTTATCCAGTGTTGTTGCAGCACATACATCTACCCCGATACCCCATATTCCTTCGACAGTGGAGGACACTTTGAAGAATATTTTGGAGAACCAGAAGACCATCATGGACACTTTGGTGGCACATGGAGTAGTGATTGATAATTTTGGGAAGCAGGTAAAGAAGATGAGGAAATCCCAGGCTTCTAAGAAATCAATTGATAGGCTATGGAAGAGGTGACTAGGATAGCAGTAGCTGGTGACCTTCCATTTGATCTACTGATGGAGACAACTCCAGCAGCACTAGTGGATCCAGCAGCACCATCAGCTTCAGAGGCACCAGTTGGCCAGTCTAAGGAGCCAGACCTGACTACCGACACTGCTGAGGCGGTGTGACATATGTCACCAACTCAGCTACTCCTAGAGCCGAGGATGATGAGATCTAGTTGGAGGAGCCTGAGGGCAGTGACGTTGCTATGGATACAGAGATGTTCAAGGCCGTATAGGGAGTCCTCTTTACTCTTACCCTTCCTTATTCTTATTTTGTTAAGCATAATGCTTATTTTTATTTGTGTGTGGGAGGGGGGGGAGTTTATTTTATATTTGGATGATTTGACATTTGGTTTGTAATAGCTGATAATATTTTTCTTTTTCTTTTTATTATGTATATATTCTTCCCTTTCTCTCTATTGATGTATATATTCTTCTCTTTTCATCTCTCATTACATATATTCATTTATGCTTTCAGTAGCTTGCTTGGTAGCTTCTTTATTTTGCTTTCTTAGTAGTCAATGTTTAATTTAATAGCTTATTATTTAATCTAGTAGCTTCTTTTTAATCTAGCAGTTTCTTTTTATGTTTATGTGGACATTAAGCCTTTGGTTTTCTTAATTCCGCGGTTCTTTCCAAAGGTAGTTTTTGTGTGAACCGTGTGATTCTTCCCATCAATGGCATGACAACCTTCTTAAGGGATTGCGCCCGTTTTTGGTGTTTATGTAAGAATAATAGTAATAATGAATAAGACCTAATTGACTCAAACTCAAAGAGTCAAACATGCTTCACTTGGTACCAACACACTTAAATACGTGCTTATGATTAAAAACAAGTTCTTGGAAAGAAATAGCTCTAGTTAGTGACCTTCTGACTCTTGTGTTAACTTAAGCAACCATCGAGTGGTTTAATCGAACCATTAGTGATTTTAAATCTAGAATATGGTTGTTGTATGCCTTCGACTCTATCCTCTTTAACAATCCAGTTGTGTGTGAGGTGAGATGTTTTTGTTGCAAGTCCAAGTACCCATGTGAAGGGTCCAGAACTTGCGTCGAATGTGTTTCTAGGCGAAATTTTAAGTTTTGCTTGGCTAGAAAAATGATTGCATGCTCTCCTTGATCCACTTGAAATTTTTCATGTCCCACCAATGTTGTTATCCCTAGTCAACCCATTTGAGCCTAAAACCTTTCTCATTTGATAATCATGTTACAAGCCTTTACCCGTTTTGTAGTGACCCTCTCTTGGCACCTGAGCTTTCCTTAACACTTTTGAGAAATAATTGGCTAAAATATAAGTTTGGGGGAGAGACGAGGAGTTTGAAAAAGGTATCAAGGCACAAAAGAGAAAAGAAATTACGAAAAGCAAAGGCAAAGAAAAAAGAAAGAAAGAACAAAAAGAGAAATGCAAAAAGAAAGTGAATAAGTTGAAGAGTTGAAGGGATTCAAATAAAAGTAATGATGCAAGGCCTGGAGAAAACAAAGAAGGAGAAAATAAATATCATGACTAAGAAAGAGTGATGTCAAGTCTCTCTAGTTCCCCTAAGAAAAAGAAAATGCCTCAAAGAGTTGGCAAAACATGAGTGTGCTTACATTAGTCCAAAAGCCTTCATTACATTCCAAAGAGTTGGCAAAACATGAGTGGGCTTAAGGAAAGATGAATCCGTTCTATTCCAACATATCCAACCTTAGTCCAAAAGCCTTCATTACATTCCAAAAAATCCCTACGTGATTTCAAGCTGAGTGTGCTTACATTAGTGGTGATCTACATGAGGGGAAAGCATATGGTACTTACAGCTGTACTTGTGACATTTTTTTGAGAGAGATGAGCAAAATTTTCACAAATCTTTGAATTGAGTGCTATATTCTTAAGTGGGATATGCTAATGGAGAATATAGGAGGAGGAGTTTGGGATCCACAATAACCTACATGAAAGAGCGAGCTTCCTTGATGAATAAAGTCAACTCTTGATGCTCAAGTGTCACATAGAACTATTTGTGCTTAAAAATTTAAATCATTGCCTTGTTGATAATTTATAAGTGCTGTGGGTAATTGTTGGTCCCAATTTATGTGTGATTGATGTATCTTAGAATAGATGGAATAGCTCTTAACTTGTGGAGGTGCGAATTATCTTATTTGCTTGAGAACAAGCAAAAGTTTAAGTTTGAGGGGAGTTGATAAGTGGGGATTTTGACTACTTATTAGTGCCTTTTAACTTTCGTTTTAGTCCAAAAGCATTTAATTGTGTTCCCAAAAACTGATAAAATATGCTTAATTGCAGGAGTATTGGTAAAGAATCCACTAAGATGAAATCTAACTCAAGAAGGAGTGTTCTGAACTCAAGGACAAAAATAGGCACAGAAGCTCAAAGTGCAGACCGCAGAATATCATCTGTGGCCGCAGATTGTTAAGAAATCTCCATCAAATACAAGTGAAAAGTGCAGACCGCACAATGACATGTGCGGCCGCAGAAGCTAAGGAAGATCAAAAGTTTAGAGAGTTCTCATTTCAAGCTCAAAGGAAGTGCGAACCGCACAATTATTATGCGGACGCAGAAGATCAGCCATGCGGCCACAACTGCATTTGTGCGGTCCGCAGAAGAGCCCTGTGCGGCCGCACCCAAAATATGTGGACAGCAAAAAATAAGAGATACGGCTGCGGTTCAGAATTGTGCGGCCGCAAAGATACAAATCTTGTGAAGTTGAAGCAAAGTGTGGACCGCACATGGAATTGTGCGGCCGCAGAACCTCCCAAAGGGCATTTTTGTCCGAAAATTCTAGCTTTGTATAAATAGAATAGTTTCACTTTTTTAGGTCAAGTTTTGAATATTAAAAATGTTGTAGCCGTTTCTCTTTGCTCTTTTAGGAAACTTTAGCTTATTATGGTGGTTTAACATTAGATTTCTAGATTTTAATCTTTCAATATGTGTTTTATTATCTCTTCTTCTTTATTTTCTGCTACACCCACTATGAGTAGCTAGATTTTTACTAGGGCTATGACCTAACCCTAGTGTGTAAACCTTATCGGTGATTAATTTTATGCTTGTTTATGAACGGGTGTTTGTTATTTATCTAGGTTCATGCTTCAATTGTAGAATTAATGGTTGCAAACATTGATTCACGCCTATTTGTTTAGTTTCTTCTTGAGAAAGAGAGACCTACTCTAGGTTAACTTAGTTAACAAGGAATTGGGTCAATTGAGAGATTGATTAACCCAATTAAGGTTCAACCTAGAGATAGTAATAATCCGACTAGAGCTGGTATCAACCATTTTGGTAGATACCCATTTGGACTTGAGAAAGCCAAATTGGGCAAAACCATTCTCTGACGGAGAGGTATTGAGTGGGAAATGTAGTGTTGTGAGCTATAATACACCCTAATTAACAAAACATCATAAAAGTCTTTATCCCATTAGGCAAACAACTAGGTCATGATCATAGCCCTAGGCCTTTTTATATCTTTGAAAAACATTCAAAAACAATCATCTCTAGTTTTATACCTTTAGATTTGCAGTCCTTAGTTAATTTTAGAAGTAAAAACAATAGCATATTTGTGGAAGTGCAATTTAGATACTTCACGTACTCACTCCAAATATATACTACTAATTCCCATCTTAGCTCCATATGGATTCGATCCCGACTCCTTGTTGGGTTTTATTATTGCAAATGACCATGTTACACCTCGTTAGAGGCGTGCATTTGGACATGATCACGTAGCCAGCACCATAGAAACAAGTTGTATAAGATAGCCACAAGTAATGGCAATTTCTTTTTAGCATAGCAAACACTTGTATACTTTTGAAAATAGAAGGAATTAAATGAAATGATATCCTTTTATTTTTATCTTGTTTCTAGTCTGAACGATGAACTAACTTTTTCATTTGAAGGTTAAACAATTACTTCAAATGCTAGTGCTGTAATGAACAGGAGACGTCATGTTCAAGAGCACCATAAACATAAGAGGGCCCCTCTCTTATGAAAACCTTTACGTCAAAGGGTTGGTTTCGGAAGAATTTATGCCCGGAATCAAAATGCCTTCGGGGGAAGATGCACCCGAAGACATACTGTATGCGGCAAAATCAGAGGACTTGATTTCTTACTGTCAAGTCACTTCGGAAGAACGCCTTGAGACCCCGAGGTTGGGAAGCCACGACCAAGTTCCTGACCTCGGGGCTTGTCAAGGCCCAACCTAGAAAAAATGGAGATCGAAGCCAGGACAAAGGGGGAAGCTCCCAAGGCACATGGCTAGGCCTGACAGGGTCGGCCCATGCAGAGCTGAGGCGTCGCGTCAAGGCCATCCCATCTCCATACTTTGTAATTAATCTTCACGTACTTGTAGCCGAGCTCCCCCCTATATAAAGGGGACTCACACTACCTTGTAAGGGACTGATGTTGCTCCATTTCTCCACAATTGCAATAATATCTCTCTCTCTCTCTCTCTTTCTTTCCAACCTGTTCGTTCTCACTGCCCCGAGGTCGCCTCGATATTCATCGCTTACTTATTTGTTCTTCATCATATAACTTACTATTGGCCATAAAGAGCCCTGTTTAATTGTATCTTCAACTGTTATCCATCCTCGACAGTCCCCAATAGCTCGAGCTTGACCCCGACGTCGACCCCGAAGCCTTTCATCGATCAGACCTACACCTCGTTTTAGTTACTATCTCGTTTTAGTTAGCTTTTCATCATTAGATTCCATATTATTAGCATCAACTGCTCTAATAACTAGCTCGGGAATAGATCACGTATTTTTAGAATCCCATTTACAAATTTAATTGTTGTTACCATTTTCATGATAAACAGTTTGGTGCCCACCGTGGGGCTAAAAATAATAGTGATTATTTTCTTGCTAGTTTCATTACAAAAACGCACATTATCTTTCACACTTTTTCTTGTCCAAGATCTATTGATTTCAGGTCAAAATGTCAGGCTCGGTAAGCAAAGTCGAGAACGACCACCCCGAAAATCATGGCAAAAATGACGAGGCTGTTCCAATGGCTGGCACGACGCCGCGAAACCCCGATAATGTATCTGGGCCAATTCCAGCAGACACAGATTCACAGGACGCATAGCAAGTAGACGAAACTTCTCACACGGACAAGATCATTCAGCATATCGACCAACAGGAAGCCTGACAAACCCCGACTCGGAAAACACAGGAAGTTAGCCTTCACGATATTTTTGAAATATTGCAGGCACAGCAGTTAGCTATCACTCAGCTACATAGCCATCCGAAGACTCCCAGCACAGCAATGCTGAAAAAAGCTCCCTGCATCGAACGAGTACCCGAAAGACCAAGCAACGACGGATCGATAACAGACCCCGCCATAGCAAAGATGCTCGAGGATCTCTCCAAAAAGATCGAGTCAGGTTCATGGAAGTTCATGCAACAGCTCCCCCTAGCGGCAGCGGTCTCGGAACCCGATTCACAAAAATTCGGAACGCCGGAACTCCCCAGGCACGATAGGAGCTCGGATCCCGACGAGTGCGCCACCACTTACACTTGCGCGGAGAAAGGCAACGACCTTCTAGATGATAAGCTCGAGCCCATCTCGCTGAAGAAGTTCGAAGAAACACTCTCGAAAGAAACCATGATATGGCGCCACAGCCTAGCACCCGGTCTCACATACTCGCTTACCGTACTAGTAGATTCCTCCATAGAAGCATACGCCAATGCCATCAAAGCAGTAATGGAAGAGCCCGATACATCGGAAGCCGAACAAAGAGAGAATGAAACACCACAGGAAGTCACGCCTCATCTCCCGAAAGGACGAGTGAGATCGTCCCCAATTTCGGATAACTGGTCAACGCAGGTCTTCGCCCGAAGTGTAAACGAGGCATACCCGATGACTCCAGGTCTATCCAAACGACGCTTAGTCAGATACCCAGCCCATACCTAGCCATATGCCCGTACCCAGCACCAGCCACGAATCAAGGCTATGGATAACCGTCCGAGAGCCTCTACGGTCCCACTGTACACAAGCAGGCCCCCAGCAAAGAAACTAATGCCAAACAGATGGAGGTACCATCCGTGCGCCGCAAATGAAAGGAACGCCATAAGATGCAACCTACCTCGCAACGGTAGGTAAATAGCTTGAGGGCAACATCCTCGAGGAACCTTCAGTAGAACCGGATCGGATGAGGCACAACCGGTAGAGGAACCCCACTCAGCGGAGTACGATTTCAGCATTGCCATACCAAACATCATGATTACCATAAGCGAAACCAGGGATGTCGAACGACTCGGGCCTGTTCGACCAAGACCCTTTCAAAAGAATCACAACCCGACGCGGGAACCACAGGGCGCACGTGGACACAGTCTCGGAAAGCCGACAGCTGTCTTACTCTATAAAAGTCACCGCCGAGTACCATCGAGTGGCCAGGTTCAAATCCAGCCCCAAGGAAGGAAGGCAACCGGGAAGGATGAAGTGCACAAGCCATGACGTATTACCACGACAGTGAAGGAGCTGCGACACCCTCCGAGGACTCATAAAATGGAAAGTTAGAATGTTCGCCGTCAGGAAAAGACGGGTCCAGGGAAGTATTCCGGATGACACCCTTACATCCAGGGAAAGGACATTGATACTTCGCCTAGGCATCACACTGACGCATTGGTAACCCTCTCCATCATTTGATGTATTTTCAAATAAAATATGTATTCATGAATTCAGGTGGTTCAATCACGTACAACAACGATGTCGAACCAAAGTCAATAGGGCGGTCTGGGCTAACGGACCAAATCACTCATGCATCCCGAATGGCCATAAAGAACATTCTTTTAATACGGCCCGTATGAGCTCGGGCCAAGATGTCGAGCTCTGTACCATCGGAAGAGGTGCAAAGCACGAATGTATTATTCAGACAATCGTCAGCACACCACCCGGAGACAGCGTCGTCCCCATTTCTCCAAAACCATGGAACCCCTCGCAAAGGGCAGAACTAAATTAAGTCGACAGAAAGCAATACGCAACAAGAGTAAGTTCTTCACTGTATGACGCATCACCGGTATCAATGCCCCCACCCTCAGGAGGATCAAAGGGTAAACAAACCACATCTTCAGCCAAGCCTGATAAAACACGGCGGGGGGCTGAATGGGCTCGTGCCCTAAAGGAATAGAAACATACCTAATCTCAAAACATCGCATATACACCTCGCGGTAAGGAAAGAACTGCTTTACTCCCTTGTTATTTTTTCGCTAACCTGTATGCAGACAACTGGCAAGGATATTCAGATATTCTAACTCTACCTGGAGACCCCTAGGCCTTAAAAGGGGGGGAGCCGCGCTCTTTCTCCTCAGTCGGGCTTCCGCCCCAAAGAGGGCCTTGTCAGCAAGATTATTAGCAAAGCAACATACCCACAGAGGAGGATCTGATAAGGTTGCAAGCCTTCTTCTACAATCCAACGACGAAGTGATGATCTGCTTCTAAGGGCACCATCCCCTCAGGAGGACCAGGAAACGACAGGCTAAACCCCAATCGGAAATTATCTACCGAATCAAATAATCCGAGAAGCCGCGCCTGCGCGGGCTTAGCTCACGACAATGAAGCAATGTATGTCTACACCAAGCAACAAAAGGATATCTTTTCAACGTCTTATTCTCCAAGCAAGAATATCTCAAATATACCCCCGATAGGGGCCTCTCCACCAAACACGTCCCGAGATACTCGTAGACTTAGCGTCAGCAATTCTACACCTGCACGACCCCAGGGTCGGAACTCCGGGCTCATAAAGCCCCTACGAGGCAACTTCGAGCTCACGAAAAGCGATCTTGATGCTTAAAAAAATTCGATGACTCAGAGACTGTCAATCATCGCCAATCGCCATGCGTTGGAAAACCCAAAACTGTAAGACCCCTAGCGGGCAGACTCGGTGAAACCAGATCTATTCTACAAAAATTGTAAGACATCAACAGGCATGACAAACTATAAGACCTCAACAGGCATGAAAATTCCGAAGTTCAGGCTATACGTCGCATTTGTAAGAATCCCGAAAGGGCATAACCTCGGTGTAGACGCATGAACAGTCACTAAGAATCAAAAATGGCTACGGCCAAACGCATATGACTACGGTCAAAACGGCTGATACAGCCAAACTAATGCGAATCGGGGATGCCCGGCCGTCGCTAAACAAAAATTGCAGGCCACTACTTCGAATATACTTCGGAAAGAACCGGTTAAAATAGGCTTCCCTCAACAGGCAAAAACGAGCTTCGGCCATGTCAGCTCCAAATCACAAGGCTTCGATCTACTCAGCCTACGAGCTATGAACCTTCCGAGGTGCTCAAAACATCACCGATAACGACTTGAAATCGAGGTTCTCTGGAACCGACGACGGTCAGGCAAAAATCTTTCAAAAGACCTTAACGAGCTAAAAACAAAGCCTGCAAAAGCCCACGAGCAAAAACAGCGTAAGAGCCATTATCGCCAGCTAAGCAAGCCTCCTGGCCACATATTAAAAAGGTCTCTATGACCAAAAAATGTAAGAGCCATCGTCGCTAGCTAAAAAATTGACAACTTGAGGATTAAAATGAGCTCGAATCATAACCCGATTCGGAGACCAAATCCAAAATAGTTAACTAAGCAAGCATCCGGGCCACATATTAAAAGGTTTATACGACCAAACAACGTAAGAGCCATTGTCACCAGCTAAAACATTGACAACTTAAGGGTCGATTAAAGCTCAAATCGCAACGTGACTCAGAGACTGGACCCAAAATAGTTAAACTGTAACATGCCCAAGGGCACGACATAAATGCCACTATCGCCAGCCAAGTGAGCCTCCGGGCCACCCACCTGTGAGGTCACTTTGAACCGAAGCACAAAAGGCCATCGCCATCTGCCCATGCAGGCGGAAGAGAACTTAAGGGTCAATTAAAGCTCGAATCGCAATGCGACTCAGAGACTAGACCCGAAATGGCTAAATTACAATATGCCTAAGGGCACGACATAGATGCCACTATTCCCAGCCGAGTGAGCCTCCGGGCCACCCACCTATAAGGTCACTTCGATCCGAAGCACAAAAGGCCATCGCCATCCACCCACACAGGCAGAAAAGAACTTGAGGTTCAATTGAAGCTTGAATCGCAATGCGACTCAGAGACTAGACCCGAAACGGCTGAACTACAGTATGCCTAAGGGCACAATATAAATGCTACTATCGCCAGCTGAGTGAGCCTATGGGCCATACACTTGTAAGGTCACTCTGACCCGAAGCACAAAAGGCCATCGCCATCCGCCCATGTAGGCAGGAAAGAACTTGAGGGTTAATTAAAGCTCGAATCGCAACGCGACTCGAAGACTGGACCCAAATTAGTCTAAATAGCAAATGCCCAAGGGCAAGAAATGGGAGCAATTACTACCTGCCCGCATGGGCATATATGATTTAAGGGCAAGAAGGTTCAAGCCAAAGCCCGACTCGGAGACTAAGCCTAAATAGTCGGGCAAAGCATGGAGGCCCCAGCACCTACTCACGTCAAGGATCGCACTTAAGAGCCCCTGATCCTGTCCGATCAATTCTGGACCTACAAGGATCCCACCAAACACCAAAACTAGCCTGCCTGGTTGAAATCAATAACAGAAAAGAAGTACAGAAAAAGTAAAGCTTCAAGTTTCTTCTTATATTACATACACAAAAAAGGGGGGGCACATTCTCCATCTATGGACATGCTTTACATATATCAAAAACAAAGCGACAAAACGGTGAAGTCTACGCTCCACTCTAATGGGCTACAGCTTGCCGGGTTCGCTCTTCGCCTCGTCGTCAAAAAGAGACCGTGCGTCGCGCTCGTCCGCCTTTGCTTGAGCCAATTCCTCTGACAGAAGGAATCCCCTCGCACCAATCTCCTCGAGTACTTCTCTTTGGGATCGACAACGAACATATTCCTCGATCCTCTTCTCCCGGTCAAGGGCTCACTTCAACTTGGCAAGAGTGTCCGCAGCGTCTTTCATACGAATCACCATCTTCTGATCAGCTTTGGTTCGGCCTAGCGCCGCTTCAGCCTAGGCATCAATTATTTCAGCCCTGATCTTTGGGAGATCAGATTCAAGTTTCCCGATCATATCTGTTTGAACTTTGGCATTATCACGAGTCAAGCGAAGTTGGGCTTCGAAGGCGGGGACCTTGGCCGAAGCTCCTGCCTCCTCTAAAGCTTGAGCTTGCACCCGAGCCCTTAGCTTACCACAGGCAATTCTAACGCGGTCGACATCACCTTTGAGGTACTCTAGGGCATCCGTCCTTTTTTGCAGCTAATATAACAAAAAGGGGGTTAACCTTGAGGTCCAAGAAGAGCAAAGCATGCGCGGTAGGAAGTTACCTGCTCCGTCAAATAGTTCTCATAATTCGAGTTCTGGTACGCCTCATATCGCCAAAGTTGCAACTTAACTTCCTTCCCCTCGCTAAGGAGCCTAAGGGATTCGCCCTCGCCCAGAATTTTTTGAAGCTTGGCTCCTTGACGGAGCAGCTCGGACATAAGCCCATCACAGGCCTGCACAAGGAAAGTTCAATAAAGGGAGGATGACTCGGAATACAGGGGAACTACGCCCAAACTCACCACAAAGTGAAGCCGACGAACTTTTTCGAAGTCGGAACACACTCTTGTTGATCCTGCCTCTTCGGCCCTGGGAGAACCGACCTCGGGCACAAAATGTTCACTTAAAGGAATCGCTGATCGGAAATCAGGTACTCTAGGAGCAGCAAACTCGGATGATGCCCTCTCCTCGAAAACACGGGCCCGATCAGCACCACTAAAAGCTCCATCACACCGCAGATGCCGATCCCCCTTATTGACATCGTCCCTTGGCTTGGAGGCCGATGGTACTTTCCCCTCTTCAGAAGAGCATTGCCTCATCCCAAGGAACCGCCCGATATCTGCAAGAGGCGAATCCAATACAAATGAAGGGGAAAACGTTACTTCAAATATACAAAGGCCAAGGCAAAGGCAACGTGCACATACCTTGGTATTTCGCTCCCCATCTGGCCCGGAATACAGCTTGCCACTGACGCTCATCGCAGGACGAATGGGTCACCAGCCTCCGGACCCAGCCGGGCAAGTCAAGGACTTCACCCGGCATCCATGAAGTTGCTGCAGCCAGGGAGGCAATGTCATTACTCAACCGATTTTTGTTATAGGCAAAATCTGAAAAAGCACCAGACGCTCCACTCACGTGCATAATTCCACCCTTCGGGAAATGGCAAAAGCTCCACGGGGATAATGTCGACCGTCCGGACTCGGATAGACCAACCGGCCCACTCTTGACCCCCGTCCTCTTCGTCGTCAACTACAAAGGGCATGAACGAACGACACCTCAAGGTTAGCAGGCCCTGGTGATGAAAGGGCCGGTATAGCCTGACGAGATGGTTAAGCGTAAATTCAAGCCCAACTTTCTCCGCAAAGAACCTCATCATCAGTACCACCCGCCAAAACTACAGATGTATCTGTGCCAAAGTACCCCGATACTTCGAGCAAAAATCAAGAACAACCCTGTCAAGGGAACCAAATGCGAAAGAATATAGATGCACGCTCAAGAATCCATCAGCAGAGTCCGTGATACTCTCGTTCGGGGGAAGCACCTGTAGCGCTACCCCCTCGCTCCATCCATAGTATTTCTGCACCATCTCTAGATGATCCTCTCTTATCAAAGATGTCATTTTCAACGCGAACTCCCTCGGTTCCTGAGCGCCAGGAGCAACACTTCCCGTTCCCTGTCGGACAGGCCACGAAGTGGTTTCCATGATTATGGTAAGACTAATAGGGGCGTGCACCAACACTTTTTGCGCCTGAAGAGATGAAGTACCCTATGCCAAAGAGGAAAAGCGGCTATCTAAAAATAGTAAGATCTTGCAAAAATGCTGAAGCCGCCCTACATATATGCAAGAAGCAGCGACAACTCGCCTACCCGGAGCGATCCCTGAGAAACCTACAGCCTCGATACAGATCGACGGGGTCATACCTGATCCCGAAAGCATCCTTTGATGAGGAGACAAAGTTCGAGAAATTGTCCGTATTATCTCCAATCTCGAGAAAGCGCTCCACCATGAGGATCCCCGCCAAAGAGAAGTCGGACTTCGGGAAGCTTTTAATACCATTACTCGACGCAAGGCAAATACCTGGTCTCGTTATTCCCTGTTTCTAAAAAGAGGAATAAACACAAAAAGCTTCGATCACAAAAGCTCTACGGAGGACCGAGACAGCGCCTGAGTACAGCCAACTCCTCAGCAGAAGTCTATACTATACGCTTTAAAAAAAGGCTATCTACGTCAAGGTCAAAAGGGACCCTCGGGTACCCGAAGCTGACCTTCATTCAGGATAACATCCCCGAAGGCCCTGAAATTCGACACATTATCTCCATACAACTCGGAGGGCCTCGATATCCCGGGCCTATCAGATCAATCCAAGATTGGTCCGAAGTACGACGATGGGTTCAAAAGAGAGCCATATCGATTAGCAAAGAACGCTCGCGCCCAAGTCAGATATCAGCAGTCAACAAATAAAATAAGGCATTCAAAGGGCCTTGAGGGGCATGAGAGCATACAGAAGTGAGGAAAGAAGAAGTCAGTAAAGTGTATTCTTATTCATAAAAATCTGTGTACAAGCAGCCCTCGAGGGGTCCTTACATACAATTACAAAAGCCTACATGGAGGATCTCTATGCCTAAAGGAAGATACAAAGGGATGCACACGCAAATCCTGAAGACTGGTCCACCTTCGAAGGTCCGCAACAGGTGCCTCCGGACGCGCATCCTCGGGATTTTCATCCCGACCTTCCACACTGATATCCCCAAGGGGCAAGGTGGATGGAAAGGAGTGATGAAAAAACGTCATAGCTCTCCGAAGCTCGAGGACCCTCTTTGGCCAAGGGAGCCTCGGAGAGATAGCGGATCGAACAACCTCCGCTCCTGCTTGCACAGCTACTTAGAATCCACTTCTTGGAGCGTCTAGCCGTGCAAGCCCCCAACTCGGAGCAAAGCACCACGTCGAGCTGGGGTATGAAGGTGAGTAACGGTGTATAATTCGAGCCCCCTTTTGAGCAGTGGTGCATAATTCGAACGACTGTCTGCATGAAAGGGAAATCGGCTCCCCGTCCATCATCATCTCGGGCCAACGGCAGCAGCCACAGTGAACATGCTAACAACCACGGCAGTAGCGGGACAACATGGTTGTGCTCGACGAAGGGAAGCCCTAGCAGAAGGCCACAACACAGTCTAAGGAAACTCCACCAAACGGCCTTGAGTCCATGAGCCCCAAGCATAATGTTCAAAGGTAGAAGAAGATGGTAAGAGGGAATAGACAAACAAGCCAACAAAGGAACTGGGATAAGAAAGACAATGCCATAACATCCCCATTTATAGGGGTAATTATGCGGTCGTCGAGGCCTTAGAAGATTTACCAACGGGCACAGTTAATGCATCCTAGGAAAAATGAACCGGCGGCGGTACATTCACATTGGAGAGCGGGAATTAGGAGTGCATTGAATGAAGTCAAAAATACATGAGCCCGTGGATGCCCCAGTCATCGCAAAGCTCACGCCAGGAGTCACATCATCGGAATGACGTCGCCGTAAGGAGCTCGAGGAGTCAGAATCATTTCCCATCACTTCGTTATGGAAAACGCGAAGACTATCTGTACGCGGCAAAATCAGAGGACTTGATTTCTTGCTATCAAGTCACTTTGGAAGAACGCCTCGAAACCTCGAGGTCGGGAAGCCACGACCAAGTTCCCGACCTCGGGGCTCATCAAGGCCCTACCTAGAAAAAATGGAGATCGAAGCCAGAACAAAGGGGAAGCTCCCAAGGCACACGGCTAGGCCTGACAGGGCTGGCCTATGTAGAGTCTATGCTGAGGTGTCGCGTCAAGGACATCCCATCTCCATACTTTGTAATTAATCTTCACGTACTTGTAGCCAAGATCTCATCCTATATAAAGGGGTCTCACACTACCTTGTAAGGGGCTGATATTGCTCCATTTCTCCACAAGTGCAATAATATCTCTCTCTCTCTCTCTTTCTTTCTAACCTGTTCGTTCTCACTACCCCGAGGTCGCCTCGATATTCATTGCTTTCTTATTTTTTCTTCATCATATAACTTAGTATTGGCCAAAAAGAGCATTGTTTAATTGTATATTCAACTGTTATCCCATCCCCTACCATCCCCGATAGCTCGAGCTCGACCCCGACATCGACCCCGAAGTCCTTCATCGATTAGACACACACCGGGACAACAGGCCCTATGGTTCAGTTACTATCTCGTTTTAGTTAGCTTTTCATCATTAGATTCCATATTATTAGCATCAACTAGCTCGGGCATAGATCACGTATTTTTAGAATCTCATTTACAAATTTAATTGTTGTTACCATTTTCATGGTAAACACATACATGAAAGGATACAAAAAGTAAACTTGCACAAATACTTATAGAAACCCTCACGTAAAAGGGATAATACTCGGAGCCAAAGTGCTTCGACGAAAAAGCATCCAAGATTACACATAGCAAAGCATGAACAGAAAAACATACGCAAAATTCTTAAGAAAATGCAAAAGTTAAAGACTTGCATGGATAGTCAAACAAAAGTAAGACTCAAACAATATTTGAGCAAAAATATGTCTTTATTTACAAGAACATGCCAAAACAGCAAAAGTATAAGAATGGGAAAAATAAAAGAGAAGCTAAACTGTAGTATCTCTGGAACCAGGAGGAAGAAAAATATCCGCGCCCCCGGGAGAAGTAGGTGGATCCACCATGGCTCGACATTTTCCCTAGTTTGGTCTTCAGCATTTTCACCTTCTGATTCCTTTTCAGTTCCAAAAAAACTCAGAATCAGAACCAAAAGAACCAAGAGCATTAGACTGTGCCGGGAGTCCCTTTTTAGCAGCTAACTCAAGCTCTCAGGCCTTAGCAATTTCGGAATCAAAGTCAATGATACCTGTTTTGGCCTCTTCCAAGATTTTTCTCCTCATGCTGTACATGGCATAATTTTTCTCAATGATGAGGGAAGCCGCTCGACGCTTAAGTTTTTCTTTGGGTTGAGTTACCTCGGCAGAAAGCATTCCTGGGAAGACCTAACGGATCAGAGGCTAACATCAAGGTCGCAAATAGTTGAACTAAATATCCTGTTATGCTCAATAGTTTTCTTATGCTTCTCTTACAACTGGGCATGTTTTGCCCTCACAGCAGCAAGCTCTTCAATTTTGGAGTTCAAGGCTGTCTCTAAGTCAGTCACTTTTTCAGCAGTGGCAGCCTCGCGCTCGGTTGCAGCAAGAACGACGTCCTGGACTTCAGCCCATTTAGCTTTAGCTTGGATAAGGGTTACCACTTCTTGCTCGCTTTGCTACAAATGAGCCTCCAAAACAACAGCCTCAGTAGCTTTGGTTTCCAGTTCCGACAGGCGGAGAACGATTTGATCCCGTTCCACCAAAAGTTGATCCTGCTCAGAAGTAAGTTCCTCCTTTTCACGAATCAACCTCTGAAGGCCCTCGAAAGCAAGAAAGTTGGCCTACAAAACAAGAGAAGTAAAACTTAGAATACATTAATACAAAAGTAGAAGAAATAACAAAGGAAGAAAGGAACACACCATTGCGGCGTTGTGCATGGCATTATTCAACAAACACTCTCCCGAGAGTGCTTGAATCTTTTCCAATATTTCACTGTAGCCAAATGCTTTAGATAGTTAGCAAGCTCCACCGACCGGGAAAGCAAGTTGTACCCGGTAGATACCGAGAGGGTAACATTCCTCCTCCTCTACGGATCTTCAGAAGGGGCAGCATAATTTTGCCCCAAGTTCCCATGAACTAGGGACTGGGGAGGAGGAACATATCCTTCATGATCAGATATGGTCGGTGGAGATGATGTAGCAGTTGTCGGTGGGAGAGTGGATGAAGATGGAAGTGATATAGCAGTTGTTGGTGCTGGTGAAGACGGGGATGAAGCTGATGGAGTTGAAGGGTGTGAAGTAGTTACATCAAGTGCAGTCCTGGTAGTTGGATGCTCTCCAGCCAAAAAAGGCAGTGACTCGGTACTCGGCCCCGCAGTACCGGGCACAGCAGTTGGGACCCGATAATGGGAGTTGGAATTTTCTACCAAATTAAACTCCCCCCAGAGCGCCGAGACGTCGTCCTCGGTTGGAGTAGTTTACTCAATAGACTGAGCATTCTATTGAGTTTATGATGAACGTCACCTTCTATGTAGAGAAGCCCCATCATCACTGGCTTCTCCATCATCGTAGACTACCATGGTGTCTATGACCGGCCCAGGAGGATGGCTACTGATCACGACTTCCGGAAATGACTCAGGGGAAATAATCTTAGCCCTCTTATTATTTTCCTCGGCCACGGAAGAACGCCTTATTTTTGGTTGTTCTCCGGCCGAGGACCCCATCATGAAACGTTTGTGCACGAAGCAGGCCCGAAGGTACCTGTTCGAGTAAAAGCCTCCTGAAGCAACCTTGCTACATCAGTAGGATCAGCCAAGACGTCCTCCTCGGGGACAGCAACAAAGCCCGCAGGTAAACCTAATTCCATGAACAAGTCAGAAGGGTTCAACTAAGTTCTTCACATAAAAAATAAAAACAAGGTAAGTTAAAATTACCGTAATTTTTTGCCTTCCACCCATATTTAAGGGGCAGTACTTTCCACAAATGAATTTCGGGTGTCGTAACATCCAAGATCTTTTGGACCCACTGGTCCAAGCCTTCCACCACCGGTGGGACCCATCGAGTTGCTGAAACATGTGACGAGATGAAGAGTCAATATGGACATAAAGGAATATTTAGTAAAGGAAAATATTAATTGAAAAATCTTACGAGTGCGATTCCAATCGGCCAAAAAGGATGAAGCCATTGTCGGAATGATTTTATTAGTGACAACTACAACGAACCGTTCCGTCCACCCACGGTCGTTATCACCATCCATGCTGGTCAATAGAGCATGGTGGCCATGTTTGTAGAGATTTATCATTCCCCTAAGGAAAATCATGGGAGAGTAGAGATACATCATATGAGCTAAGGTTAGCTCTTCTCCAGTCTCCTGGCACAAGCGCCGAAGGCAGGAAACTGTCCTCCACATAGGAGGACTTACTTGTGCCAAATATATTTGGATGCGGAGGCAAAACTCTGCAATCACGGAATCTAGCTCTGCACTCAAAGAAAGCGCACACAAAGTAAAGGGATACGTGTAAAAATATGTAAAACCCTCCTTGCGAAGGGTCACTCGCTCTGATAGATCAGGAGCAACAATATCTAACATATTCCCCCGGGGAATCTTTAGAATTCCCACATGGCAACGGCAGTCTTCCTTCGCAGTAGGAATACTGGAAGGATGAATGGAAGAATGATCCCTACTGACAGCCCATGTACGAGGGTTAGCAGTAGGGAATTTCTTTTCGAAATCTTTTGTGGTGTTAAGACTTCTGGGGATGATGGAACCCACCGTTGGAGGAGAAGAATCTTCGGTTTTATTCTTGCTCTTTGAAGAGGAAGCCATTAAATAGAAGAAGGAAAAGGTTTTTTGTTTGAAGAGAATTAGAGAAAAGGTGGAGAACAAAGATGCAAGTCAGAAGTTCGAGAAATTATGAAGTGCATAAGAGAAGGATGATGCGTATAAGTAAAATTTTGGCGGCTAAATTCATGGCCATGATTACCTCGATAATCGACAAAAGCTGTGTTGAATCGTCGGATGAGCCGTGTTTGGGGCATTAAATGCGAAGAGACGTGCGTCTAATCAACCGTCAGAAGACTGCAGAGGGAGTTATAGTAATTCCCGCCAAAAAAGTGTTTCTACAAACTTCCCGGTGACATAAAAGTTATGTCACCGAAATGCAGGGGGACTATCTGTATAGGGTAAAATATGATATGACACGTAGTCATCTAAAGGAAAGACACGTGGAACCCAAGATGGGGATGCCGAAGACCGAACACAACTATTCTGCTTGGCACCCGAAGGGATAACGTTCATAAAGGTGTATTAAATGCTTTGTGCCCGGTAGCATTTAATAAAGAATATTCTACAACATTACGGACGACGGCCCGTTATAGAGAATTTGGCATTTATGTTCACCGTTACATCTTCATCAATGACCCTCATAATTGACATTAAAGGAGGGCACGATCCTAAGACCTCCTTCCCTAGACACAACTATAAATAGTGAGCCCAATTATCATTGTAAGTGTTACGACCCACACCGATGAACCACGATGGGCACCCGGTACCTTACTCAACCGAGTACCTACGTCACATATCTTTCGTATCATACTATCATAGGTAAATATTTTTCATTGGCAAATGGGCCAAACGGTTTGTCATGGGCTAACAAGAATAAACATTGGGGACCACTCGATATATGACGACCCAATCTAATATAAAAACTTATACACGAGACATACGGGCTTATAAGGCCAGCATGATCATTTATAAACTCAAAACATAGGCCGAGATGGCCATACAAGAATCCGTATAAATGACATATGTCTAAAAGCCTATAACAATACATACTTATCATAAAGGTCGAGACAGGGCCCCGCCATACCAAACAATACACAACTAAATCATACTGACCAAACAAGCAACTCCGGAGCAAACGGAGTGCACCAACATCTTCCGCTGAGCTGATAGCCTACTTAGAGGACTCTCAATATATCTATCGGGACTTGTGGGCATGAAACCCAGCATCCCCAGGCAAATGGGACGTCAGTACAAATAATTTATCGAGTATGCAAGGAATGAAAATCAATAAATAATAGGCATGAAAGAGACATGGAGTAAAAAACTCGATATGTACGTTTGCATAACTCTGTAAATCATTTCATTTTTATAATGTCACGCATATGCATATATGATAAGTTATGCGTCTTTTGTTTTGATGATTTGACAAACTTCATGAGAGAACCAGGTAAGGAACCTGATACAATTAGTTCTCTTGCGTTCGAGTAACCAGTCAGATGTCTGGTTCAACTCTCAACTCTTTAGAGTCGAAGGAACAGCTGAGGGAATAGGTCCCTACCAATTCCCGAGGTGACTGTACGAAGTCAACTCTCCAGCTGGAAAGTGCTGCCTGCACACGCTACAGTGCAGAAACAGTGCAGCAGTCATCTTTCTGTAGAAAGCTTTTTACCTACCTTGCTTAATTCATTGTATGTGAGGTCACACATGTATTATTAACAACAAGGGAGGTAAAACACAACAACTTGAACACTTGCAAAATCAAAAGAAAATATTCTCTCAAGTGCTAGCCACAACCTCTCTCAAGAACAAAGTTGCTGCAACCTCAAGGACCAGATCCAAAGATTGAAGATATCTTAAGTCCTTAGGTTTGTTGAGTCTTTGCTATTTGTTCTTCATTTGTAACTCCTACTTAGCTTAGTTAGAAGCATTACGTAGGAAACCCTTTGTAAATCATAAACCCTTGTGTTTGTGTCTTGGCTAGAGTTAGTCGAGTTGTGAAGTCTTTGTAATAGAGTTATTACAAAGTGGCTTGTAATAGTGTTGTTACAAGTTAGTGAGTGATTAAGTCTTTGTAATAGAGTTATTACAAAGTGGATGTAATAGTGTAGTTACAAGTTAGTGAGGGATTAAAGGTTAATTCCTAGGTTACAATAGGTTGTAATCTAAAGATTGCTCAGTAGTGAAGTTGAAATCCTACAAGTGTAGGTCATGGTTTTTAATCCCGTTGAGCTGGGATTTTTTCACGTAAAATTCCTCTGTGTTCTTTATTTACTGTCGATTTACTATGGGAACAAATAGAGAACATGATTCCCTATACTGACAGTCTGTTTCTTCGGTGGGAACTGATAGAGAATCCGGTTCTCTATAAAGTTTGGTAGACGTTTAGTTTCTATCAATTGGTATCAGTGCAGCTTTTTTCTAAAAGGTTAACACCTAGAAAGGATCTACATGGCTGCTCCACCAAATTTTGAGGAAGGGCAATTGACATACAAACCACCAAGATTCAACGGCCAATACTATGGTTGGTGGAAAACAAGAATGCATGACTTTATTATGGCTGAGGACTAAGAGTTGTGGGATGTAATCTGTGATGGACCTTTTGTTCCTATGAAAACTGTTGGTGAGGGAATAGTTACAGTCCCAAAAATAAGAAAAGAGTACAACGATGCTGATAAAAAGGCTATTGAGAAGAATTTTAGGGCAAACAAGATTCTTGTTTGTGGCATTGGACCAGATGAGTACAACTGCATCTCAGCTTGTCAGTCTGCTAAGGAGATTTGGGAAGCTCTTCAAACTGCCCATGAGGGCACTACTCAGGTTAAGCAGTCCAAAATTGATATGCTTACTACTGAGTATGAGCTTTTCAATATGGAGTATGATGAGTCTATTCAAGATATGTACACATGTTTCACCTCCATTATCAATGAGCTTTACTCCCTTGGTGAAGTCATCCCAAGAAACAAGCTGGTCCAGAAAATACTCAGTGTTTTACCAGGTTCTTAGGAAAGTAAAGTGAATGCAATCACTGAAGCCATGGATTTGCAGAAGCTAACCATTGATGAACTCATTGGAAATCTCAAAACTTATGAGATGAAGAGAAAGAAGGATCTTGAAAGAAGAGATCCCAAGAAGGGGAAGAACCTAGTTCTCAAGGCTGCCAACAAAGACTCAAGTAGTGATGAATCCGACATGGAGTATCTCACTCGAAGATTCCAAAAGATGATTCGAAAAAAATTGTGGGATTCCAAAGAAAGGAAGTTCCAGCAGGAATTTCAAAGAAAATGATTGCTCCCATAAGTGTGGAAAGTTTGGACACTTTGATAAAGACTGCCCTCTTTATAAGCAGGATCATTACAAAACCAACACTGAAAAAGCCACTAAAAGGAACCAGGTTCTTGACAGAAAGTTCAAAAGAAGAGATGTTGCTGATAACATAGTGAAGCAAGCCCTAGCTGATTGGGGAAATTCCTCTAGTAAATCTGAAGGTGAAGATATGATGGTTGTTGACAATGGATCTTTGGAATATGAGTCAATCTTTGCACTCATAGCCAAATCTAATGATGATGAGGACAAGGAGGAATATGAGGTAAGTTTTCTTGATGTTCAATGAAATTTGAAAACATACTCTAAGAAAAAATTGATGTCCTTAGCAAATGTGTTGATTGATGCCTATCAAACCTCATTAATGAGAAAAATTCTTTAATAGAAGAAATTGGTGGCATAGAACAAAAGAGGGATTATATGGTAGTTTCCACTGTAGACTTAGAGGAAACCATTGAGAGTCTAAAGAAAGAAAACGAGGTTTTAACTGAGAGTAATGCTAACATTGAGCATGAGAGAGATGACCTATTAGTGGTGTTTATAAACTCAAAGGAAATAATTGGGAAACTTAAAATGGAAAGTAGGCCTGAAAATTCTCAAAAGGGAAAGAAAGTTGCAAGTTAGGCACACATTAATCTTGAAAGTGAGTTCAATTCAGTGAAGTCTAGTCTGTGTGCTGAGCTTGAGAAAAACAAAAAACTTCAGGAAGAACTAGGAAGAGTGAAGAGTGATCTTGAAAAATCACTTAAGTGGACCTGGTCCTCTGATGATATCACTACCATGTACACCACAATGGGGGAAACATGCAGGGAATCAGACTCCAAAGGAAAAATAATTCCCTATAACCCTCATAGCAAGTACGTTATTGTACCTGACAATTGGCTTTGCACTCACTGTGGCAATATTGGGCATTTTAAGGAAACCTATAAGGCCAGATTCCAATCTCAACAAAAAAATAAAGTCTTTGCTGAAAAAGTAACTAGGGAACTTGGTCCTTCACATAAAAATTGCATAATGCCTACTTGGACCAAAAGAGCCCTAATTCACCCATTTCCTCATTACAAGGGACCCAAACTCATTTGGGTCCCTAAGTCTAACTCCTGATTTTCTTGTGCAGGGAATAGTGAAAGGGAGCAACCTACAATGGAACATAGATAGAGGCTACTCAAAGCATATGACTGGAAGTACAAACGATTTCCTTTCACTTAAGGCCCTGCAAGGAGAGAGTGTACCCTTTGGAAATAGCTAAAAGGGGTACACTCTAGGAGTAGGAAGGATTGTGAAGTCACTCACTCACTCAATTGAGAACGTGTACTATGTCAAAGGCCTGAAGTACAGTCTCTTGAGTGTTTCTCAAATATGTGACAAGGGAAATAAAATGGAATTCTTGTCCAAGATATGCACAGTCACAAATCTTGTGACTGATGAGGTGGTGCTTGTAGCCAAAAGATACAAGAATGTTTACGTTACTGATTTTAAGTCTCTGTATGGTGGTGCTCTAACATGCCTAAGTGTCATTGATGATGATGTTGAGTTATGGCAAAAATGACTGGGGCATGTGAGTTCTTATTTGTTGAACAAGTTGGTTATGGATGACCTGGTTCATGGGCTGAAGTAGTCAACACTGCCTGCTACTTGATTAATAAATGCATGATCAGGTCCCTTCTTGAGAAGTCTCTCTATGAACTACTCAATGGGAGAAAAGCCAAGCTGAGTTACCCGAAAGACTTTGGATGCAAAATGTTTTGATCTCAACAATGGTGGCAAAAGGGTCAGGAAACAAAGAAGATGAAGATAGAGAATTCACAAATGCTTCCAGTAAAGCTATAGATATTGCAAATGGAAAGACTGATTTGATGAGTCAAGTCAAACAGAAGGATGAAGGAGATACAGTAGAATCTCCAAAAGGCATAGGGGAACCTGGTCCCTTTATCACCTCGACTTAAGCTGAACATAGGGTTGTTGATGCAGCATTAGGTTCTCCTAATTCAGAACAAAAGAGTGAAAGTCATAATTCTGTTGATGTTAATGATGATTCACATATGGAAGAACCTGGTCCTTCAAATTCTGAAGTTCAAGTATCCAACTAGAAGCAAAAGAGTTCACATCCCTTCAAAATGTAATCAAATCCTTTGACTCTGGTATTCAATCTAGTACTAAGGCAAGGAACATGTTTTCCCTCTTAGCTTTCTTGTCTTAAATCGAGCCTAAGAACATCAAAGAAGCATTGAAAAATGCTAACTAGATAGCTACTATGCAAGAAAAACTCCATCAGTTGAGAGGAACCAAGTGTGGCCCTTGGTCCCTAGGCCGTCATACAGAATAGTGATTGGAACCTGGCCCAAAACACTATCACTTGAAGGGTGCCAAGGGAATTTTGAGAAAAAACACATCTAGAATGGCACATTTTCTAGGGTCATACTTGATCTCATGGGGTACAAAGAAACAAACTGTGTGGCTCTTTCTACTGTTGAAGCTGAATACGTGGTTGCTACTTCTTGTTATGCTCAACTACTACAGATCAAGCAATATCTTAAGGACTTTGGTGTATTTACAGCTTGAACCCAGTACAACACAAGAGGACAAAGCGCATTGATGTGCGACATCACTTTTTGAGGGATAATGTATAAAAGGTTCTGATTTGTATGAAGCACTGGAAGACGGAAGACCAGGTAGTAGACATCTTCACCAAGGCGCTGAGCAGTGAACATTTTGAAAGAAATCGTCTGGAGTTTGGGTTGATCAAGCTCAACTAAGGACCTAGTCCCTCGATGATTGGCTATGTTAAGAAGGAAAGGTACAATGCTAAAAAGTGTTTTCGGCAACATCTAACTCAAATCTATACTATTACAAGTATACACATATAGCAGTTTCAGGACAAAAAACAAGTAAGAGTGACATAGCACTTCTAGAAGTCTTTGCTCAGATTTTCAAAAACTGTCAAGGAACCTGGTTCTACGACTCAGGTTAGTGGTTTCTTCAATACTTATATGCCTTTTTAAGTTGCTGAAGTGTCATGTCATTAATTTGTTCTCGCCTTTATCCTACCTCTCTCCTAATTTTTGAAGTCCAAAATGTTAAACCTCTTCTAAACTGAATCGTTGCCCCAAAAAAACCACTTCTCTATCTTACACCCAACCAAAACCGATTCTTTTCTTCAAAACCAAAATCAACCTTGTCTCAAAAAGAATCCTTCTCTCCAAATATGCCAGAAGTGAACCCCACTGTCACTTTCCAAAATCCTAACTCCATCTTAATCAAAACCCCAAGAAGTCTTTGGTAGATTTTTTATGGAAGTTTAACTGAAAGAGAATAGGGTAGATCTAATATTCTAGAGTGTGAAACTGAAATTATTGCTGGATTTATGGAAGTCTTGAAGGATGGAAAAATTGGTAAATGTGAGAACTGGATGGGGGACATGATCCCTCAAGTCCTTCTTAGGAAGTCAATTTTAATGATGATCTTTTTCTTTTTGAGTTCTATGTTTAAACGAACTTCTGATACAGTAAAAAGTATTGATGAAAAGTAGGCTGATTGATGATGAAGTGGTGTGACCTACTAATATGATTATGGAAGAGATAATGAAGTGAAAAAAAAATTGGAAAAAGAAAGTTGACTGAGAAAGATGCAGCAGATGATAAGGGTAAACAGATTGAGAAGAAAAAGAATGAGACATGGTTGCTCAGGCATAGAAAGGGTAGTGTAAGTGAGGAACCTAGTTCCTTACAGAAGCAAAAGGTTGAGTTATCAGGTTTGGAGAGGTAGAAGACTCTGAAGTCTCAAAAAATTGATGTTAGACAAAGTGTTGACTCAGATATTGCTGAAAAATGGAGGAACTTCTTGACATTGTTGAGTTCCAAAAATAGAATCACCTCTTTGTTCCTCCAAGTCCCAACATTTATGAAGAAGAAGTAAAAACTTCTATGTTTTATATGATACTCTGATGCTATATGTGCATGGGACTAAGTTTGTTCTTGATGAAAAGAAGCTTGGGGAGATTCTTGGTGATCTGAGTGATGGTTCAGCCTGCTCAGATAGGTAGAGAACCAGGTCATCGTGGACTCTTGGCAGAATAGAATGCTAAGTCGGAGGGTGAGAATGAAAGATTGAGGAAATAGGTGGAGGAACTAAGAGAGCAGATGATCATTTATCAAATGAGAGTGAATGAACGAATGGACAAGCTCACCAAGGCCTTAGCCCCTTACTTTTCTTCCTTTCCAGTGATCCATGTCTTTCACTTCTTCCAAATTCCCTCGAATTCCTATCTTCTTTTGATCCCTATATTTGATGACATTGGTACTTAGGTTTTTAAATTGTCATATTATGTATTGTTGCAACTACTGCGCTTTTATTATAATTACTCTACTATGGACAATCACTCTATTTTGTGCAATGACATTCACTTGTTATTCTTGTTATTGTTTATGTTGTGTTGCCCGAGTGGCATGAGTTAATGTTGCTGAACTTCTTTTTGGCTGTGCTTCTTCTGTTATTCTTTTTCAATGATGCCAAAAGGGGGAAGTATAGGTGTCAACATGGGGGAGGAACAGAATCGAATTGATATGTTATGTTGTGCATGAAATATAGTTGTGCTTCGTAGGGGGAACATTGAACGTTACTGATAACATGTTGATTATAGGTCTGAGCCGCAGGGAAACATGTGAGGAATCTGGTTCTCAATAGGAACATTAATTTTGGGGTTGTCATCACCAAAAAAGGGGAAATTGATAAGTTATATTATTTTGTATTTTGATGATTTGCCAAACAATGTTGAAGAACCAGTTGTGATCAGTTCTTTTGGTCTAGTTCTCATGGGGAATATGGCTTATTCACAGGGGGGAACAATGTGGAGATCTGATTCTCAAGGGAAATATCAATTCTAAGTTTGTCATCATCAAAAAAGGGGAAATTGATAAGTTATGCGTCTTTTGTTTTAATGATTTGACAAACTTCATGAGAGAACCAGGTAAGGAACCTGATACAATTAGTTCTCTTGCGTTCGAGTAACTAGGAAGATGTCTGGTTCAAGTCTCAACTCTTCAGAGTCGAAGGAACAGCTGAGGGAATAGGTCCCTACCGGTTCCCAAGCTGATTGTACAAAGTCAACTCTCTAGTTGGAAAGTGCTGCCTGCACACGCTACAATGCAGAAACAGTGTAGCAGTCACCTTTTTTGCAGAAAGCTTTTTACCTACCTTGCTTACATCATTGTATGTGAGTTCACACATGTATTATTAACAACAAGGGAGGTAAAACACAACAACTTGAACATTGCAAAATCAAAAGAAAATATTTTCTCAAGTGCTAGCCACAACCTCTCTCAAGAACAAAGTTGTTGCAACCTCAACGACCAGATCCAAAGATTGAAGATATCTTAAGTCCTTAGGTTTGTTGAGTCTTTGTTATTTGTTCTTCATTTGTAACTCCTACTTATCTTAGTTAGAAGCATTGTGTAGGAAACCCTTTGTAAATCATAAACTCTTGTATTTGTGTCTTGGCTAGAGTTAGTCGAGTTGTGAAGTCTTTGTAATAGAGTTATTACAAAGTGTCTTGTAATAGTGCAGTTACAAGTTAGTGAGGGATTAAGAGGTTAATTTCTAAGTTACAATAGGTTGTAATCTAAAGATTGCTTAGTAGTGAAGTTGAAATCCTACAAGGGTAGGTCGTGCTTTTAATCCTGTTGAGCTGGGATTTTTCCACATAAAATTCCTCTATGTTATTTATTTACTGACGATTTACTGTGGGAAAAAATAGAGAACCTGATTCCCTATACTGACAGTCTTTTGCTTTAGTGGGAACTGATAGAGAACCCAGATCTCTATAAAGTTTGGTGGACGCTTAGTTTCTATCAATATAATTGTCATACCGTGCATGGGTATATGTATTCATAACATCATCAAGCCTCTAAGGGTATCCCATCATATCATCTCGGCCATTGTGGGCAAATCATCAACGTATACCAGCTGATCAGGTGGTAGTGCGTATATAACACCGTAACCTTTTCCTACATCCCATATATTATACATATATATACGCGTATATAATGCCATCTGGTTATGGGTCAATGTACATGAATGCAATGCATGAGAAGTACGTCAATAAAATCTTTCGGAGTGTCATAAGACCATTATACCTCCGATTAATATCATGAAATAAACTTTATCAACTTATGTATTTTTGAGACCCATGAACAGATGATAGAATAATATGACACATGGGAAATCAAGAACATAGGCATCTCTAGTATTTTTATTAATAGAGTCATTTATGAAAATTGTGCATTTGCTCGTTTTATTTGTATCGTATGGATCATGTTGTCACGACCCAAACCGAAGTGTCGCGATGGGCACCCGGTGCCTTACTTAACCGAGTACCAACATAACATATCTTTCTTATCATACTATCATGACTAAATGAGCTAAAAAAACCTGTCATGAGATAACAAGAATAAAACATAAGGGAATACTCAACAAATGACGACCCAACATGATATACAAACTTATACATGTGACATACAGTCCTATAAGACCAAAATGAACATTCATACACTGAACATAGGCTGACAAGGCCATACAATCTTTCATATATATGACATCTATCTACAATACTCTAAGAGTACATACACATCATAAAGGTTGGGATAGGGGCCCGCCATACGAATAAATATAAGTCCAAATCATACTAACCAAATAGGTAACTCCGGAGCAAGTGGAGTGCATCAACACCTTATGCTGAGCTGATAGCCTACTAGGAGGAATGTCAACCTGTCTATAGGGACTTGCGGGCATAAAACACAGCGTCCCCAGGTAAAAGGGATGTCAGTACGAATAAAGTACCGAGTATGTAAGGCAGGAAAGCATAAACAAAAACAGTAATGTAAAGAGAGATAGATGAGATACAACCTGTAACATTTAAGTGCCTCTGGGGGCTACTAACATGAAATGCACAATACATATATATACATAAACTTTTATAAACATTCGCCTCTGTGGGCATCATCATCATATCGTACCCGGCCTCAAAGAGGACTCAGTAAAAATATACCCGACCATCATAAGGCTCGGTAGAATCGTACTCGGCCACATGGAGTTCAGTAAAGCCAACTAATCAGTGGTTACACAATAGGTTCCATACCCGGCCGACTATAGTGTGGCTCGGTAGAGTAAAATAGATACTATATATAATGCATGCTAGACTCATGGAATCATGTTCTAAAACTTTCGGAGTGATATAAGGTCGTTGCACCTTCGATTAACATTATGGACATCCATACCCTCAATATGAACCTCAGTAGGATTCAAGGATCATACACACTTGCTTAGAATAACTTTATAAGGAAATAACAACATGGACCACCTTAGTTACTAGGAGTAGATCCATTATGAAATAGCATATTCATTTCACTATAGATCATGCCAAAAGAAAAAAGTAAATGCCTTAACATACCTTAAACCCCATTGAGTCCTTAATACCTTTCAAGCAACTCTTCAAACAAGTCAACTCAATCTATCATAGTATAAGGAGATTCAAAATCAGTGCTGAGCAAAGGCTAAGTCTGTAACTTAAGCTAGTAGCTTATTTACGTAAATTGGGGAAGCATCTCCCCTATAACAAGGGCCTTCTCCAATACCATATACCAACAACAACAACCAGAGAAATTCATCAACATATAAATATCAACAACAAGACACCATATAACAATAACAAGTCACAACTACTTCGCGACAAGCGGTAAGCTCTGATTGGAATCCGTATAACCCATATCACCCCTTATAGACTTCTTACATTAACTTAAAAGTATCATTAAAATGATAATTAAGTCATTAATCAATGATTCCATCCTTATACCATATATTTATAACAAAGGAAACAATCCACAACTCCAACTATCTTCAATTAGTAACTTTATTCACTAGTTGATGTCTACTCCATCAATTTAACTTAATCAACATCAAGATAAACTTAAGCATATATAAGAAAACAATACACATACCTCCTATAATAACTTCAAGTCGAAATCCAAGTTATATTCAGCCTACAACAACCCTCAATGGCAATACAACACCACAGAAGTGACTTAAGATAATCCAAGAATTATCTTGTAGTTTATCATCCTAACAATTTAACCAACATACAAGAAAGTTTAAGAACAATTAGTAGGCTATTATAATCACCTTAGCCAGTAGCAACAACTTGGAATTTTAGCAAAACACAGCCCACAACAATCCTCAATGACAACACAATCTCAAAGAGGTGTTGTTCTTCACTAGAACTAAGTTTTGATGTTGAAATATGGTGTAATCACTTTGGAATAACTTCAAACCCTTGTGGTATCTATTTATAAAGGTTAGGAGAAGTTTGGAGACGAAGTTGAGTTGAAAATAAGTTCAAAATAGGCGTCCAACTCGTTTATAAAGTGAAGTAGGTCGACCACCGCCTAAGTGTGTCCCATTGGGAGCCGCTTGCGCGATCTCGCGAAAACGCGAATATCTCTCTACTACGATGTCGTATCGATGAACGGTTTAATGTGTTAAAAGATAGACTCGTAGATATTAAATTTTGTAGGTAGATAACCCCATAATTCCAAGTATATTTTGATAAAAGCTCAGCTACATTTGACCTAATTTTCAGCACATTTATGAATGTAACTTGTGATGACCTTAGCAAACTTTTGTTACACAACTTGCTTGCCTTCAAAACGTAGCAAATGACTATTATAAGACTAAAATAACTTATAGAATAACCTCTTTATAATAATAATAATAATCCTAGTCTCACTACAAAGTACATGTTATAATATTCCAAACTTGTCGACGAAACTTATTTTCTTCAATTGGTTTAGCTTCTAAGCTTTCCAACCCTCTTGGTAATCGTTATTCATAAACTTAAATATTTGTAACCTCCAAGTTAACATGATTAACTTACTTTATTTGCTTCCAAATATAATCTTATTTTTGAGCTTACATCAATTGACTTACGATGTACTCTCACGTACGAAAAAATAGGATGTAACACATGTCAAAAGAAAGAAGAGATAGTCTTAACATACCTGAGTCAATTCTATGGACAATCCTCTAATATACGTCAATTGCGATAAATCACATAATGGCGTATCAAAGTAGAAAGAATCCGTATGATATTCTTTGAGAAAGATTTCACCGTACTTCCTTAGAATCGCAAAACCCCGTTGCTATAACATCACGTAGTCTCGTATGATCTTTGGTAGCGAAGTCACATTGATAACATTTGAATAAGTTGCTGAAGCTTCCTTCTTCATTTTAGAGATTCTAAAATAAATTTGAAAGGCTTTCTTAACCTTTAGTAGTGGGCCCCACAATTTGGCTTAGTTGTCCATCCCATTCTTTAAGAATGACACCTTGAATAATTATATAAGAGTCATATGTTGTGGGCTACCACATTTTTGTGGTTAATTCTTATCCAATAGTGTCCTAATTAATTGCTTAATTAATGTGCTAATCCCTCATTAACCAATAATTACCCAATTATCCACATAATTAGGAATTATCTCAATTTATTTAAAATACTACTCACTTTTAGTACACTTTATACACCTTACTATCATGGCCATGTGGTATCTTGTATGGTACTAGTCCATAAATACCGGGTATTATAGCTCGGACCGCATTTTATTTCAAATTGACAAACTTTGGGGAAACTCGTTTTCTTCGATTTGCTTGCCCTCTCACCTTCACGAATTTACTTAATCCTTGTTTGAAATAGCATAATACTTATAATTCCAAAATAATCTCATTCCCGAGCTTACATCGATTAACTTACAATGAAACATCAATGAACAAAAAATGCGGGACGTAACATCTCACTTCTGAGCTCTCATTAATTTATTTATGGCGTATTTTCATGTACAAAAATATGGGGTATAACATCATTCCCCTTTTTGGAACATTCGTCCTCGAATGTTGACTGATGCACTTATCATTCTCATATCCCATAACTCTTGCGAATACTTTAGTGCTCTTGTTTTCATCTAGGCAATTATTCTTGTGAATAAATCCAAAGGCCAGGGCAATTCTCCCCTTTAGGCCTCTTTCTCACACCACGGCCTGATTCTTCCAATCTCGTAACTCTTACTACCTTCTGTCATGCAGTTTGTACGACTTTTTCCTTGTATGTGTGCCTATGCGACTCTTACCTTCAGCTTTTAGCCAATCTCTAGTCTTCACTTTGGGAACATATACATAACTTGACAAGATGTTCCTCTGGGTATCTATAGTTGTACTGAAGTTCTTGCTCAATACTTTGTCGAACTTACGGCTATTGTTATATCTTGTTTCATAGACCTAGTTAATCATCCGCATGATTTTACTTCATCTAGTTAGGTCATATTATACCATAACTCTTACTTCAATTTATCGTTGCTGAGGTCTACTACCAAATTCCAGTTTACTCTTGTTGCTTATCACATATGTATAAATCTAAGTCCTTTAATGCTTCCTCATTACTGTTCATCTTAAGAATGACGACCTAATCTCAGTTCACACTTTGTGACTTTTGTCCATCCATTATGATTTGCCTAAATATTGATCTACAATATATCACTGATAACTTGAAATGTCTTACGTAATACCTTGCCACTAGGGCTTACATTGCATCGAGAAATATTTGAAGTGATTTCCATAATTGTATTTCATAGTATCTCAATGTGATTCACCTTGCGTGGGTATTTTAGTCCATTAAATTTCATGAAATCCTCTTCAAGTCATTACTCAATCGAAGGCCCAAACGCCATCCTTTATCTATCACAATTACGCCTTTATTCCAATACCAGGGCAGCATTCCATCCCTTCTAAGTGCTATTAGTCTTAGACTTCTTTGAGCTCATTCTGGCTATACTGAGCCTTCTATAACTTAGAGAATCCATCAGCTCTCTTATTTTCTTGAGCTTAATCCCAAGAACTTATCAATTCTTGTCACCTTTTCACTTACCTTTTCTTACCCTTACTCTTGTCTTCCTAAAATCTTGTCGCTCTACCATACTTTAGCTTGCGACCTACACATATCTATTAATACTTGTTCGCAACCTTCCTTCAACATGCTTGCACCATAGATTTCCTTATGTCATTCTGGAGCATCAAGCGAGATATCACATCGTCTCTAACTCTTCTTTACTGTCTTAATTAGCCTCCTTGATGCCTAGAAACCATAGGCTATAAGATATACCACTGACGATGCTGCTATCATTCTTGGGTATTGAATCCCCATGCTTCTAGCCTTCTATTCGAAGTATGGACTCTTCACAACCCTCTGTATTTAAGTATCACGTACGTTGTTCACCTTTACCTTATTACCTTAAAGTATTGCATCACATCTTGTATCCCTTTCATGATCTTCCTCCCACATAGATTCACATCCATAACTTGAAGCTTTGTTATAGCACTTGCACTTCTAGTGTATACATAATCCGGTGAGATCTTCATACTAACTTCTTATGAGGCTGGTACTTTTTAGTTGGCTTCATCATAGAGCCGTTATAAAATATGGATACTATAATATCTCTCGTATACCTCTACTATTTAAGAGTGATCCTGAGGTCTATAATTCTTTTGGTCCACTCCTGTTTTACTTAGTCGATGTAACTCTTTAGTTTCCTATTTTTTCTGATCATCCTTTATGTAGGCTTAAGCTATCTTCCGATTTGCGGCTCCTGGTATTAGTTATTACTTTAGCGTTTCATAGGCACTAAGGGATATTCATGATACAATCCTTTAATAATTTGATCCTTCGTCTATGACTTGGGCTCAATTCTTTCTTTTAATGTATACGAGAATCTTCTACAACTATATATACTGTAGGTATAAAACTCCAAACTCATAAGTGCGTTCATAACGTCACCAATCGAATAATTCTTTTCGTTCCTTCTTAGCTTTCTTTAATTGCAAGCAATTGCTTTTCCTGGCCATTCTGCCACTTATTGTATGGATACTTGGCTTATCTTAGTTCCCACACACCGAAAGTTTCGTGCGACTCATATGATCTCTAATATTACTTTTGACTTTACTTCCAGTTCATTAGCCACGGTAGGTGACACTTTCTTTTGGCGTGCATACAATTTTGTAGTGGGACTGTTGTTACAAAACCATTTCCTCTTTAGGTCACTATGCTTTGGTTGAAGCCTTTTTCTTTATTTCCTCAGCTAGTCTTTCATTGTAGTACTTAGAGAGGACCTTCTGGCTCTTGTAAAGTTACCAGCTTGTTATATTGCTTACCCGATAGAATTTTCGATGTTCGTACTTACCTATAATTATCCTTCGTTACTTATCTCCACACTCATGTGCTCGTACAATTGCTTCTGAACTAAAGTTTTGGATGTCTTCCCAGCGGGACTGTCTTTTATTTCCGTAATACTCATACGGTACCTTTAACTATCCCAACTCCTATCTGAATATATCTCAAGTATTTTCATAACTGTGAGGCTGTATATTAGGTTTTACTATGTTTGTCTTGCATGATCTGCTGATTTGTCTGTATCCACTTGTCTAGCCATAACTAGGCTCTTCCTAAATCAACTACCAACTACTTGCTGGCCCATTCTCATATCAATATTCCATGAGATTTTTCTTGGTTTATTTCTTTTGTCTTATCTTACGTCTCACGCTAGCTCCTTACTAATAACATCTCAGGCAGGAACCCTTACTTCATTTCTTTGACGTCATGTTTGCATAATGTTCCATAATCGTAGCATATCAGTAGGATTTGAGTAAGTGCAATCTCATTTTTTTCTCATTTTTATCGCATTCTTCCTTGACCATTCTATAGCTACTGAACCACTTAATTCTGATTTAATGCCATATAACTCCATATTCTCCCCTTTTAGAGGAGTGCTAAGATTTAGCGCTACGATGATTTACGTATATATGTTTTACCTCATTGGCATCTTTTCACATCATCGATGACTCTTACCTGCCTTGCGGTAATCCTTCTGCACTAAGGATAACAACATTCCTTACTTGTGATAGCCACACTTAATGTAACTGGCACATACAGTCGCTTAAGCTTAACTTTGCTCACATTGATTGCTTTAGAGAAGCGTCTTCTTGAATGATCATTCTCTGAATTTCTCATGAATCTTCTTCTGTTGTCCATTCTATTATCGCCGGAATGCAATCTGAAATTCTCATGATGCCGATCGTTATCAAATCACTCAGTCCCTAATTCATATTTAGTTTATCTTGTTCACCAGCCCATACTGATTTCTATTATTTCTGTAGTCTAACTTTTCCTTCTGGTAATCACGTTAGAGTCACGAACTTATTCCTTAAAATGAGGGTATAACTTTATGGAATATACTCTTTTGTTGTCCTAAGGTCTGTCACCTCTCGTCTCTTCCTTCACTTGACTATAAATTCTGTAATACTGGCATCTTTGATCTACCGTTGTCATCCATGTATCATATCTTACTCATAATGCTTCATTAACTCTTTTTTTATTTCCCGCTAACATTTATGCCTATCACTTTATTCTGAAAATTTGAACAAGACATTCTTTTGCTTTGAGCTCCCCTTTGCTCCCTCCAGTGGCTATTTGGGTTGCTTGACGTTCTCGCTCTGCTAGGGACGCGAGCCACACTAAGGTAATATTTATCCCTCCAAGACTTCCAGGTTCAATCTTTATAGTACTCATATCTAGCTACACTATTTTAGAGTGCATCATCCGGGTATCTCACAAGGAGATCTATTAGCACATTTGCAATATCCTTCGGAAATGTCAACTAACACAAACAATCAATTCATTATTTTGGGTCACTCTAACCCCAGTCGGATCCTGATATCCCGTCCTTTTCTTAATCTACACCCGTTAGCCCCCAATAGGGTATAACTGAGATGGGTATGGAAAATTATACATACCTCTATTACTGTTTAGGGTAACTCACAATGCTTATATTTTTCTGTCGGAACTGTAATACTGATAATCTTCATTAACTGGGTGCCCCGTACCCTTCTTCACCTTGCTTCTTTTACATGCTGAAACTTGTGTCTCCCTCTTTATTCTTTTTTACTGTAAGAGTGGATAGGCATTCTTGCCTTAGGGATCCTTATCAAGAAGCTTACACAATACACACGATTTCTTGAATACCTTATATTTATCCATCATAAGCATGATGCAAAAATTGAGTTCCTCTGACTCAATATTCCACAGCTATATCTCTTACCAATTGTCTTTCTAGATGTAGGCATCGTCATATTATGAATAAGATCGAGTTTAAGAAATTGAGTTCTTACAACTGAGCTCTACTACACGATCTAGAGTAGGAAGAAAGAGTGGCAGTCCTAAATTCCCTGTAGTCTCCTGCTTATAAGTGTGGTGCACGACACACCCATAAACAAGACTCTACTAGACATTGCTTGTAGATTTCCTAGTACAGAACTGCTCTGATACCACTTTTGTCACGACCCATACTGATGGGCCACGACGGGCACCCAGTACCTTACTCAACCGAGTACCTATGTAACGTATCTTTCGTATCATACTATCATAGGTAAATGTCTTTCATTGGAAAATGAGCCAAACGGGTCGTCATGGGCTAACCGGAATAAACATTGGGGAATACTCGATATATGACGACCCAATCTGATACAAAAACTTATACACGTGACATACGGGCCTATAAGGCCAACATGATCATTTGTAAACTCAAAGCATAGGCCGGCAAGGCCATACAAGCATCCGTATATATGACATCTGTCTACAAGCCTCTACGAGTACATACTTATCATAAAGGTCGGGACAAGGCCCTGTCATACCCAATAATGCACATCTAAATCATACTGACCAAACAAGCAACTCCGGAGCAAACGGAGCGCACCAATATCTTCCACTAAGCTGATAGCCTAATTTGAGGACTCTCGACCTGTCTATCGGGACATGCGGGCATGAAACGCAGCGTCCCATACAAAAGGGACGTTAGTACAAATAATGTACCGAATATATAAGGAATAAAAATCAGTAAATAATCGACATGAGAGAGACATGGAGTAAAATACTCGATATGTACGTTTGCATAACTCTGTAAATTATTTTATTTTTATAATGTCATGCATATGCATATAATTGTCATACCGTGCATAGGTATATGTGTTCATAACATCATCAAGCCTCTGAGTGCGTCTCATCATGTCATCTCGGCCACTGTGGGCAAATCATCAAAGTATACCAGCTGATCAGGTGGTGGTGCATATATAACGACATAACCTTTTCCCACATCCTATATATTATACATATATATATATATGCGTATATAATGTCATCTGGTCATGGGTTAATGTACATGAATGCAATGCATGAGAAGTACGTCAATAAAATCTTTCGGAGTGTCATAAGACCATTATACCTCCAATTAATATCATGAAATAAACTTTATCAACTTACATATTTTTGAGACCCATGAACAGATGATAGAATAATATGACACATGGGGAATCAAGAACATAGGCACTAGTATTTCTATGAATAGAGCATTTATGAAAATTATGCATTTGCTCATTTTGTTTGTATGGTATGAATCATGCCAAAATAAATAAGAGACAGCCTTAACATACCTGAGTCGATTCTCTTGACAATCCTCTAACATACGTCAATTGCGATAAATCACACAATGGCGGATCAAAGTAGGGAAGAATCCGTATAGTATTCTTTGAGAAAGATTGCACTGTACTTCCTTAGAATCACAATACCTCGTTGCTATAACATCACATAGTCTCGTATGATCTTTGGTAGCAAAGTCACATTGATAACATTTGAATAAGTTGCTGAAGCTTCCTTTTTCATTTTGGAGATTCTAAAATGAAATTGAAAGGCTTTCTTAACCTTTAGGAGTGGGCCCCACATTTTGGCTTAGTTGTCTATCCCATTCTCTAAGAATGACACCTTGAATAATTATATAAGAGTCATATGTTGTGGGCTACCACATTTTTGTGGTTAATTCTTATCCAATAGTGTCCTAATTAATTGCTTAATTAATTTGTTAATCCCCATTAACCAATAATTATCCAATTATCCACATAATTAGGAATCATCTAAACTTACTTAAAATACTACTCACTTTTAGTTCACTTTGTACACTTTATATACTTTACTATCATGGTCATATGGTATCTTGTATGGTACTAATCCATAAATACCAGGTATTATAGCTCAGACCGTACTTTATCCCAAATTGATAAACTTCGACGAAACTCGTTTTCTTCGATTTGCTTGCCCTCTCACCTTCACGAATTTACTTATTCCTTGTTTGAAATAGCATAATACTTATAATTCTAAAACAATCTCATTCCCGAGCTTACATCGATTAACTTACGACGAAACATCCGCGTACAAAAAATACGGGATGTAACATCTCACTTCTGAGCTCTCATTAATTTATTTATGGCGTATTTTCACGTACGAAAATATGGAGTATAACAGTAAAGGACACGAATTTTCTGGCTAACTTATACTACATTCTATATAAAGCTTAATATAATTTTACTTTCTCTCTTTTTGATCTCATTATTGCCGCGCCCGTAAACCTTGTTCTCGGAACTGATATTTCTGTCATTTTATCTACATTCTGAGACTAAGTATTGCATAGTTCTTCGATTATTTTATTATTTCAGGATCAAATTAGTTCACTTGTCTAGAAACTACGTATAAATTTAACTGTACCGTTTTACGGGTAAACAAAAATACTAGGTGTCAGGTATGATTTGATCAGAAATCGGGTCGTGACATAACCAAATAACTCTAGATGACGCTGGATAGACTTTTTTTAAACCATTATTTATATTTTGATCTAGTTAAGAAATATTTTGAGAAAATAGCCTCGCGATAGTATTTTCAGCGCCAGCATTTTGAAGCTCAAGAAATTCTAACGATCCTCTGGATTTTAAAACTATGGTTATCAAAGAGAATTATGCCCAGTGTGTTTTAAAATTCTAACACGTCTCTTAACATATATTACTGGGGGTCAAATAATTAATTGTGGCATAAAATATCTTGTTATTGCGATTCTCCCACTGAACAATGTAATGTGATATGCTTGTTTTTGTACATGGATTAGCGCTCCCTATTCCGACAACCAAATGTGCCCTATATGGGTTCGTTTTATTTGTAAAAATTGCACGGGGCGTCCATTCATTTAACCTATACCCAATTTTTTTTAAGTTTTAACTTGTACCCACTTTTTAAATAACTTCAGCCCCCTTTCTCCTCCTCCTTCTCCCAGTGATCTCCATATCTCTCTGGAACTTAACATTGATGTAACAATATAATGGCTCGATTTATCATGTGTTTCATTGGTTTGGTTTTTTTACTAGTCTGTTGTGCACACAGTTATGAAGCAAGAAAAGTACTCTTCAACAACATGGAAAAGAAGAAGACTGATCCTAATCTTCCTTCTCAAGAAAAAAAAACAAAAAAGATTTCATGCTTTAAGTTATTATGTTGTACTGTATGAACTGCCTTTTGAGCTTATGGGTGAATTAAGTGCTGATGTTTTCCTACTTCATTCTTGTAGAGTTAAGAATCTTGTTCTTCTTCTCTAATTTTCATATGGAAAGTCAGTTAAAACTTCAATTCTAAGAAAGCTGAAGTTCGCCAGTTACAAACAAAAACTTCAGCTCTAGAGCTGAAGTTTGACATCAGCTCTAGAGCTGAAGTTTTACAGTTACAAAACAAAAAGAGCTGAAGTTCGCCAGTTACAAAAACAAAAACTCCAGCAAATAGAGAACAAAACTTCAGCAACTATGCTTAAATTCAGCAATTACAAACAAAAATTTCAGCACACTTGCTACTTCAGTCCCGTCTACTAGAATGCTGAAGTTTTGCGTGATTGTCTTTGCTACTTCAACCCAGTATGCTGAAGTTACGCGAAAAAGTGGGTGCGCTTGCAATTTTTTTTGCAAAGCGAACACAAGTTAAAACGTGACCCAAAAAGCGAGTATAGATGCAAATGCCTCGTTGTATTTTGGGAGTAGAATGTTGCTATGCTATTTGCACTTGGTTAGCAACAAAAATCTACTCAGAATTTAGTTGCTTTCATAGCGTATTTCGAACTGGTTTCTCCTGCCCAAAACTCTACCTCTTATTTTATAGTTAAAGTTAACTATTATGTGTCTTGTTTGTTGACTAAATATTCCTTTTAGTGTTACTGTCACCAATATTTTCCAACATTAGGCACATAAATATCTAAGATATTAATTCTAATCTATAGGAACCTAAAAAGTATCTATGCATTTGTCATCCATGAAGAAACCGATGACTTTAATTTCTTACTCCATTTGTTTAACTTTATGTGATCTCATTACTATTTGAAGAGTCAAACAAAAAAAATTGACCAATTTTTCTGTAAATAATTTTTAAATATTTTAAATTATTAATTATTATGACTTATATTACTTTTTATGTAGTTTTTAAATATGTAAATTTTATTTCAAAAAAATTAAAAATTCTATGTCCAAATTTATACCTAGAAATAGTCAATTTGATCATCGTACTCCGAAAAAGTTCACGTAAATTAGAACAATTAGAACAGAGGGGAATAGAATATTTAAAATGATCTCGTGTATATAATTTTATAAGAATGAACTTTTATGTGACATTTCAGAAAAATAACAAATAAGAGCCAGCTTCAATTCTGCACTTTCAAGTTCCAAACTCCGGAGAAGGAAAAAAATAATGAAAGTGGAAAAAAGAAATGAGGAGCTGGAAATTTTCCTTGGAGATGGATCTTTTTTCCACAAGTTGAATTGCCAGTCTGCCTAATTTTTATTGTGGACCAACGAAAAGGATTTTAAAAAGACTAATATAAATCCAAAACCATTGATAGGAAAACCACAATGTATTATGAACATTGTGAAACTGTTAAATACAAAGAGTTTTAAGTTATATATTATCACTATAAGAAACTTTAATATCATCAACGCTCATCTTTAATTGCTATAGGAATTGTAACACCAGTAGCTTATAGCTACCTTTAACTGCTGAAGAAATTTTTACATCATCAGCTCATCTTTACTTGTAATAACAAGTAATTTATTTTATTTTTGAAATTATAAATTTTACACTTTAAAAAGACTTCTAGATATTCTTTGAAAGATCGTAAAGAATTATTTACGGTGATGGTAAATAACTTATACTCATGACAAATATTTATATTACTGCAGGTGTAAAAAGGTCTTTTTAAATCTAGAAAAGTTGAAAAGGTCAAATGGACCGGATTCTGTTTTTTCTACCCTGGAACAATATTACTGCAGATGCAAAAAAAAAGTCTTTTACTCTAGAAAAGTTTGAAAATGTCAAATGGACCGGGTCTACTCTCGAATACAGACTTATGTATTTTTTATAGAGAGAACTTCATTTATACATAAATTACTGGACAAACATAATATTCGATAATCCTTTGTTAGATGTCTCTGCCAAAGCTAGACTTGAAAATGGTGGTAAAATTTATTTAATCCAACTAGTCAAGTCACTTGTTATATTGAATTTTAAAACCATTCCGAAACTTGTTAGAGACACAAATACTCTTCTTTCCGCTGGTTCATTTTATATAAAGATGTTTAATTAGCACATATGTTAAGAAACAGGGAAAGACATTTGACACATAAGCTGAATTTATACACCTCCATCCATCTTATGTGTTATAGTTTAATTGGGCTTGAAGTTCAAGAAAGAACAAAAACTTTAGAAATTTATGACCTAAAACAAATCACAGACATTTGCGTGTCAATAAATCATTTTATTTAGGAGTAAAATAAAAAAATTAAAGAAACTAAAGGGCAGCCCGATGCACTAAGCTCTCACTATGCACAGCGTCCAGAGAAGGGCCGGACCACAAGGGTCTATTGTACGCAGTCTTACCTTGCATTTTAGATATAAAAAAGGTGACATTTTTTGGGACATGTTAAACAGAAAAATGTGTCTGTATACGGTCAAAATCAGGTATGCCCGATTTCGTAGGCCCGGGGAGTTGCTTCGAGAATAAGTTCAAAACGGACAGGGCTCGAGCCCGGTGGCGGAGTACATGATTTGAAGATCGAAGTGCTCGATGAACACCGAGGCCGAGTATGGCCAACCTCGAGATAATACCGTTATGGTTTAATAATAGAAAGAGCGAGATTCTCGCAACGGCCTTAAGATCACGGCGTAAATTCCGGAACAGATTTGTACTAAACGGTTAGACAATTGTCCAATAAGATTCCCTACTAAAAATGGAAATGTACCTTATTTAGGACTCCCCTATTATATAAAGGAGAACCCATTCATTTGTAACAGGATGAATCATTGAAAAAGGAATATACATTCTCAACTTTCTTGCTTACTTTTCATCAGAGTTGCTTTATAATTTTATTGTTCATACTGACCTACCTCGAGGCCACCATAACACGAGGTCAAGACTGGTTTGCACACTGGTTTGACTTGCTTTATTCTTTGACTTATACATTTGATTCCTTGTTTATCAATTGGCATTGGACTAAATCACATATCTTTACGACCACAATATAAATTTAATTGTTACTCAGATTTCAGGGTAAACGGTTTGGCTCCCACCGTGGGGCTTAGGATAATAGTGATTGTTTCAGTACTGATTCTGATAACACACATTATTTTCACACTTGTTCTTGTCAAGAATTTTTGTTCTTAGGTTAAAACATATCAAACTCACAAAACGCACCCGTACATGGCGATGATGGTCTTGGATTTCACGGGGAAAATGATAATATAGTTGCTCCAAGAGCCGGTGTACCATCGATTAACCCTGGGGAAGTGCCAATTTGCTGATCCAGTCGATGTCAGTTCGCACATTGCTTTGAACGCGGACTTAGGCGCTGACCCCGGGGGAAATGTACATAGAGAAGGCCGATCTGGTGGCCAAGGAACACAGGGTGTAGGAGACAGGGGAGTTAGTCTCCAGGTAATATTCGAGATGCTACAGGCTTAGCAGGCCGCTATTGCTCAACTTCAGAGTCAACATAGAACTCCGAGTGTGGTCAAGCCGGAAATCACTCGTCGTACTGAGCCAGTGCCGGAAAGGACGAGCGGTAACGGATCAGGGACTGATCCTACAATTATGAAAGTGCTTGAGGAGCTCACAAAAATAATCGAGTCGGGAGAAAAGAAAATCGAAGATAATGACAAAAAGGTGGAAACATACAACTCCTGAGTTGATCAGATACCGTGGGCACCCCCAATCTTAAAGGGTTTGGATTCAAAAAGGTTCGTGCAGAAGCCTTTTCCTCAGAGGGTGGCTCCGAAGCCCATTCCAAAGAAGTTCCGTATGTCAGATATACCGAAATAGAACAGGACCACCGATCCTAATGAACATATCACTACGTACACGTGCAAGATAAAGGGAAATGATTTAGAAGACGATGAGATCAAGTCCGTTTTGTTGAAAAAAATTAGGGAAACTCTATCAAAGGGAGCAATGATTTGGTATCACAACTTGCCATTAAATTCCATCGATTCATTTGCCATGTTAGTTGATTCTTTTGTGAAGGTGCATGTTGGGGCCATAAAGGTCGCAACGAGAAAATCAGACGTTTTCAAAATAAGACAAAGGGATAATGAAATGCTGAGGGAGTTCGTATCCCGATTTCAAATGGAACGCATGGATTTGCCACCGGTCATAGATGATTGGGCCGTTCAAACTTTCACCAAGTGGTTGAACGAGCAGAGTTCGATAGCATCACGACCTGAAGCAAAATTTGGTCGAGTATTCAGCTGTAACTTGGGCGGATTTGCACAATCAATATCAATCGAATATTAGGGTCGAGGATGACCAATTAGGATCCCCCTCTAGTTCAGTACATCCAAACAGGTTGGCAGTTAAGGCCCCGAGGGACATCGGCAGGGAGACAAGGCCAAACAGAGAACGATATTAGTCATATATCGTGGATCGAAGAAATAATGGCTCGGGGCACAATCCTCCTCAAAATGATCGAGGACAAAATTCCTAGGGACTTATGAGCAAGAGTGGTTTGATAAACATGAGACACCTCGATTATCGGAGTATAACTTTAACGTCGATGCATCAGGCATTGTCTCGGCAATCGGAACGATCAAAGATACTAGGTGACCCAGACTCATACAAACAGATCCTTCTCAAAGAAACCCAAATTTGATGTGCAAGTATCATCGAACGCATGGTCACAAGAACGAGGATTACAGGAAATTAAGGGATGAGGTAGCCCGTCTATTCAACGAGGGTCACCTTCGAGAGTTCTTTAGCGATCGGGCCAAGAACCACTTTAGGGACAGAGACGCCAACAGGAAAAATGAGCAGTAAGAACCACAACATGTCATTCATATGATCGTTGGCGGGGTCGATGTTCCACAAAGGGACCATATTCAAATGCATAAAGTTATCTATTACTAGGGAAAAGCGGACCCGAGATTATCTGCCCGAGGGCTCCTTATCATTCAACGACGAAGAAACAGAAGGCATTTCTCAACCACACAATGACGCTCTGGTAATTTCTATCTTATTAAATAAAGTTCAAGTTAAGCGTGTTTTAGTGGATCCAGGTAGTTCGGCGAATATCATCCGATCGAGGGTCGTAGAGCAACTCGGCCTAGAAGATCAAATTGTGCCCGCAGCTCGGGTCTTAAACAGCTTCAATATAGCCAGTGAAACAACAAAAGGGGAGATCACTCTTCCAGTAAACGTGGCTGGAACCATTCAAGATACCAAGTTCCATGTGATCGAGGGCAACATGAGATACAATGCCTTACTCGGAAGGCCCTGGATTCACAACATGAGGGCAGTTCCTTCAACTCTATAGGTGACTTTGCACCGCTTCAAGGAGTGGACTCTGGATCACGTACCTCGAGAACAAAATAGCGAAGTGGATGCACTTGCAAATTTGAGATCATCAATCGAGGAAGATGATATTATTCCGGGGACTGTCATCCAGTTATAGAGATCTGTGGTCGAGGAGGGTCATGCCGAGTAAAACTCTACAAGCTTGACTTGGGATTGGAGGAATAAATATATCAAATATCTAAAAAATGGAAATCTCCCACCGGACCCTAAAGAGTTGAGAGCCCTACGAACTAAAGCTGTCTGATTCACATTGGATGGGGATGGAACATTATACAGAAGGACGTTCGATGGACCATTGGCTGTATGTTTGGGGCCGGGAGACACCGATTATGTTTTACAAGAGGTTCATGAAGGCACTTGTGGGAACCGCTATGGCGCTAAATCTTTGATTCACAAAATCATTAGAGCAGGATACTACTGGGGTAACATGGAAAAAGACACTAAGGAGTTTGTTCGAAAATATGATAAATGTCAAAGGTTTGCACCGATGATCCATCAGCCCGGGGAACAACTTCATTCAGTCATATCCCCATGGTCATTCATGAAATGGGGAATGGATATCGTTGGCCCTCTGCCAACGGCCCCAGGTAAAAATAATTCATTTTGTTTATGACTAACTACTTTTCTAAATGGGTGAAAGCACAGGCCTTCGAGAAGGTCAGAGAAAAAGAAGTTATAGACTTCATCTGGGACCATATCGTGTGTCGGTTCGGGATACCTACTGAAATCGTATGCGACAAGGGAAAGTAATTCATCGGCAGCAAGGTAACGGAGTTCCTCGAGGAACACAAAATAAAAAGGATCTTATCAACGCTGTATCACCCAAGTGGAAACGGACATGCCGAATCGACGAATAAGAATATCATTCAAAACTTAAAGAAAAGGTTGAACAATGCTAAAGGAAAATAGAGAGAAATTCTACCCGAAGTTCTTTGGGCATATCGAACGACATCGAAGTCCAGCACGGGGGCAACCCCATTCTCCTTAGTATATGGCTCTGAGGCCTTAATTCCAATCGGGGAACCTAGCACCAGATTTCAACATGCAACAGAGGAATCAAATCACGAGGCCATGAATACCAGCCTCGAACTATTGGATGAAAAACGAGAAGTTTCACTTGTTCGGATGGCTTCACAGAAGCAAAGAATCAAGAGATATTACAATAGAAGAGCCAATATTCGCCATTTCGGAATCAGGGACTTAGTTCTAAGGAAAGTCACCCTCAATACTCGAAACCCAAACGAAGGGAAACTAGGCCCGAATTGGGAAGGACTATATCGAGTCATGGGTGTCATCGGAAAGGGATCTTACAAACTTGGCACGATGGAAGGCGAACAATTGCTAAACAATTGGAACATATCACTACTCAAACGATATTATTGCTGAGGTATAACTCTCTCCCTTTTCCATTTGTATTTAGTACTAACTTATTGCAGGTGTTCGATCGAGGCTTCGAGGAAACTCTTCAGCACGAAGGTCTTAGGTTTTAAAGCACGCGTTGCACTCTTTTTTCCTTAGATCGGTATTTATCCCGAATGGGTTTTTCCGGCGAGGTTTTTAACGAGGCAACAATTATGTGCTACCTAAGGAAAATTCAACAGTATCCAAGGCTTCTTTTCAATCAACCTCGAATACTGGGGAACATCACCCTCGGGGGTTATATTTTCAAGGAAAATACTTCATGTCGAAATGTCTCAATAGGAAAACCTTGTAATGGGCCAAACGGTCGGATGAACCGTGTCCATATAGAATAGTCAAGCCCTGATGGCAAAACATGTACGCATGTATGCATTATTCAAAGAAGCATTCTTTCTATATCTAACGCTTTGTGTCTCAAAGAAATTTGCTATTATACGAGCTTCATACTTGTGATTTTGTGAGAAATGGCTCAAGGGCCAAACGTAAATACACCTCGAACACTCAGGGATCGTCATCGACAGTCAACACATTCGAGTTATCTAAACTCGAGTTCATAAGACCTCAAAGAGGCACCCCTTGACACATAGGCCAAGGCCATTGTACTCGGGGACTGACATTTCGAACAAGTTCAAAATGTTATCGGGGAATAAGTCCAATAGGTATACCCAAAGGCTACGGCCGAAATAATGCGGCTCGGAGATGTCTGAATCCTGTAATAAACAATAGGTCTTAAAATACTTTGAACAAGCCGGTTAAAAGTTTATCCCCGGCAAAACGATTAAAAAAGGGGCTTCGATAAAATCAGCCCTCAAAAACCTTAAGAGGTATCAAATTACATTAACACAAGTGTGTTAAGGCATAAAAAGCAAAGGGGTTTCAATCGGCATTGGACCCTTAAAAACCCCAATGGGTAAAAAACACATGCTAAGGCATAAAAACAAAATTTACTACGTCTTTTAAACTGAAAAGGGGGAAATAATAGCCATCTTTTAGAGGCCATAACAACCAGATATAAAAGATCCTAAGGGCCAATACACTTAGGGTTAGAGACCTTGTTCTCACCCAATCCGAACCCAAGGGTTCGATTATTCCGAGCCCAAATAAAACAATAACTTGATTATGGCTCGGGGACTCACCATTATCCGGCACCAGACCTTAAGGGTCTATGCCCCAAAGTTCAAACCTTATTCGAACTCGACCATGGCAACTTCAAGGAAGCCGTCCGAGACAATGTCTCGAACACTCCGTTCAAAGCATGAAACTATGCAAAAAATTTGCAAGGCATGAAACATTTTCATAAAAATTGAGAAGACATTCAAGGAAATTTTTCTTTTATATATTCGAAAAACGATATGTACAAGAGACCGACAAGGGGTCTTACAAAAAGAAAAAGAAAAATTCTAGTTATGCTCGGGGCTGGTTTCTCCCTCGGGAGCAGCTTCCTCTTCGGGCCCCTCTTCATTGTCAGACCCCCCTTGGCTGCCTTCATCATCATCATCGGAGGAGGAGGAGACGAGGAATCTGGCATTAGCTTCGAGTGCTTTTGCTTGAGCTATCTCTTCAGTAAGGTCGAAACCTCGAGCGTGGATTTCCTCGAGGGTCTCCCTCCGAAATTGGCATTTGGCCAAATCATTACTCTGTCACTCTCGGTCGAAGGGTTCCCTTAGCTCCGTTTGAGCAGCCTCAGCATCCCTCAAGTATACGGCAACAGTTTTATCAGTCGTGACCTTCGTCTTCTCGACATCAGCCCTGGCCTCAGCAAGCTTGACATCGAGTTCGTCGATCCTTTTGGCCTGGGCTGAATTTTTCTCTTTAGCACCCGGAGTTGGGTCTCAGCCGATGCCAGTTTGGCTAAAGCAGCCTCATTCAGCAAGGCGGTCCATATTCTCCTTCCACCGGTTGCAGTCGGTCTTGACCTGATCGACCTCCCCTCAAAGCAGCTCGATCCTATCTAGTTTTTGCTGTAGCTAAGATACTAAAGTATTAGCCTCCATAGTTGGGTCGAGTAGACCATACTCTTTCAAAATAACAGTTACCTGTTTGTCTAGCTCGGCCTTATTTTTACGAGCCTTGGCCAAGTCTGCCCGAAGGTCCTTGAGCTCCTCCTCCTTTTGACTGCAAAGGAGCTTCAGGGCCTTCCCTTCATCCGAGGTCTTCTGGAGCTCGGCCTCGCATTGGCTCAGGTCAGCCCTAAACCTGGTGAAAGCCTACACAGAAAAAAGGATATCGGTTAGGGTAAGGGGAGAAGAAGAAAAAAATTGCAGCGGTAGGAATTAATACTTACTTGAGAGAAAGGCGTTGAGCCTCTTCGAAGAGGGTAGACGCATCGTTGAGATCGACGGCATCATCAACCCCAGTAAAGCAATCCCCGAAAGGATCTTATTCACTTGGGACTCCGCTTAAGTCAGGAATTTGTAGAGCCCGAGCCTCCCTTATGGCCTCCTCAAAATAAGCCGGTAGAGGGGGAGAGTGAACTATTGTCATGGCCCCGAGAAAATAACTCGGGGCGCTCTGTTCAACCCTGGGGACTTCGGAACCTGTCCCCTTCGGTATGCTTGTTGATGGACGAGGAACAATCTTGACCTCGGGCGATTCAGGGGCTTTGCCCGCGTCTTTCTTCGGAGCCTCTTCACCACAAGGCAGGGTCTCCAGTTCGGAGGGCTTGACAGCTTCAACTGGCTTCCTGGCTCGGGTCACTAGCATCGAGTCTTCACCCTCGTATTCTACATCATTCAGTTGGTGGACTGAGTCTATATCCACAGGAATGAGATTTCTCCTACGTCTTTGAGTAGGAGCCCTTTTATCTTGGGGGTTTTCAGACTTTGAAACACTTTTCCTCTTATTATCTTTCCCCGATGTCAGAATCGGGGACTCGGTCTCTTCCCCAGGCGGGGCTGGCCTCATTTCAGAGACATCTCCAATGCCTGCATGAATGAAAATTAGGCACGAGTAAAGAAACATATCCGATAAAGGGGAAAGCATCAAAAACTTACAAGGAGAACTTATCGTGGTGTTTGGCTTCCTATCTGCCCCTCACCAAGTCACGCCAGCGGCGCTCGTCATACGAGGAGGTCGCAGCTAGTTTTCGAACACAGTCTTCGAGGTCGGTTACCGCACGGGGCATCCAAGCGACCATTGCAAAAAAGATGAAGGCATCACGTAATGCAAAAACGGAATGCAAAAGGCTACTGGGAAAAAACTTCACTTACGATCGGGGTTCCACTTCTCTAGGAACGACATCTTCTCCTCTAGGATGATGTTGCAGGTCCTCACTCGCACGAACTGGCTCATCTAGCCCCGATCCTTATCCTTGTCGTTGCCAGCAAAGAAGGCCTTGGTCTACCGGCGTTGGAGCTTGATCAGCCCTCGGAAAAGCTGAGGCCGATATAAATGGATAAGATGGTTGAGGGTGAACTCTATCCCCTCGCCCTTGTTGGAGAAATAGCAGACCATGATCACTATGCGCCAAAAGGAAGGGTGGATCTGGCCAAGGGTGACATGATACCTCTTGCAGAAGTCGATCACGATTGGGTCGATGGGACCCAGCGTGAAGGGGTAAGTGTAAACACTTAGGAACCCCTCTACATGAGTGGTGATACTTTCCTCGGGGGCGAGGATCTGTACCACAACCTCGTCCCCCCAGCCACAATCCTTCTTCATGGCCTCGAGGTGCTTCTCCGTTATCGAGCAAATATACCTCGATACATGCTCACATCGGCCAGGAATTGTGGTGGGATTTTCAATTTTGAAGTCTTTCTTTACGACACAGGGGCCAGGAATAATCTCGTGAAGAGCCGAATCTTTATCGCCGGCCGGCCGGGAAGAGGAGGAGGGAGCTTTCTCCTTTTGAGGAACGGTTTTGGAGGTTTTCGCCATTGATTTTAGGTTAAGGAAGCGGAAAGAGGCGGAGTTTGATATTTTTCGGCATTAAAAGGATGGGAGTAACAGATAGTGAGAGAGAGAGAGAGATGAAGAGGGGGAGAGATCAGCGAAGTTTGTAGGTGGTTTGAAGATGGAAGTAAAATTTTTGATTCAAATGAGGAACCTTGTATTTATAGGCAAACGGCGACGGTTCAACGGCGCCAGTGGCCGACCGCCACTGGCAAGCATTTAATGTTTTGGGGAAGCGAACTGATGGGACGTTTCGGTCACTTCGAGCGCTTATGTCACGGGGATGACGTCATCATCAGGGGCTCCGAAAAATCGAGACTCAAATCGTTTCTTATCATCTTATTCTAAGAAATTCGGGGATTATCTGTATATGGTCAAAATCAGGTATGCCCGATTTTGTAGGCTCGGGGAGTTTCTTCGAGAATAAGTTCAAAACGGACCGGGCTCGAGCTCGATGGCGGAGTAGAGGATTTGAAGATCGAAGTGCTCGATGAACACCGAGACCTAGTATGACCAACCTCGAGATAATACCGTTATGGTTTAATAACAAAAAGAGCGATATTTCCGCAATGGCCCTAAGATCACTGTGTAAATTTCGGAACGGATTTGTACTAGGTGGTTAGACAACTGTCCAATAAGATTCCCTACTAAAAATGGAAATGTACCTTACTTAGGACTCCCCTATTATATAAAGGGGAACCCATTCATTTGTAACGGGATGAATCATTGAAAAAGGAATATACATTCTTCACTTTCTTTCTTACTATTCATCAGAGTTGCTTTATAATTCTATTGTTCATACTGACCTACCTCGAGGCCACCATAACTCGGGGTCAAGATTGGTTTGCACACTGATTTGGCTTGCTTTATTCTTTGATTTATACATTTTGATTCCTTGTTTATCAATTGGTATTGGACTAAATCACATATCTTAAAGACCACAATATAAGTTTAATTATTACTCAAATTTCAGGGTAAATAGTGTCACATAAATTAGGACAAATTGAGTACAGAATATATACGTAAAGTAGAATTTTATGATATTCGCCGTATTATTAAATGTAAAAATTGGAAAGTCAAAAAAAAATTCAAAATATAAAAAATTGTTAATGGGCGAAGTGTCTCACTCGTGAGTCAAATTGTAGAAATTTTGGTTTTGTTGACTTGACATACAACATTCTATTTCAGCACGATAACATGTTTTCTTTCTTTTTAAACGGTCTCTTATCAGCTTAGTGCAACAACCAACCATGGAAGTCAAAAATAAAAAAATTCTCCTTTTCCTGCAACTCATACTATTCTCATGCTTTACATTCGGAGCTAACACAAACAGTACTACTACGAACCAGAAATTGTCCCTTGGAGATACACTTTCTGCAGAGAAATCCATAACAATTGGCGTAACAATTATCTCTTCCGGTGGAATATTTGAGATGGGTTTCTTTACTGTAGGTAATCTTTCCAACTATTACATAGGTATATGGTATAAACAAATAACACCACAAACCGTAGTTTGGGTAGCAAATAGAGAGACTCCACTTTCTTTTTCCGAAATGGACTCTGCACAACTCAAAATTATACAGGGAAATTTGGTGCTTCTCAACGGGACTGGAGTCTCAATTTGGTCGACAAATATCAACTCCAACACCACGTCGAAATCTATCGTGGCGATTATTCGTGATGATGGAAATTTGATTTTGAATGACGGGTCTAATTCATTGTGGCAAAGTTTTGATCATCCGAGCCACACGTTTTTCCCTGGTTCTAAATTTGGATACAATAAAAGAAATAAAACAAGCCAAATTCTCACTTCTTGGAAGAATTCTGAAGATCCTAGTCCAGGACTCTTTTCCCTTGAGGCGGAGCCTAACGGTGAATTCGTTATTAGGTGGAACAAGACTGTAAATTACTGGTCTACTGGACCTTGGAATGGACATACATTTGGCCCGTTGCCTTTGAGACCAAATTCACAGTACAACTATACATTTATAAACAACGAGGATGAGTTCTATTTCAGATATTTTATTTTAAATCCTTTATCCAGGGCAAGAATAATAATGGATGTCTCGGGGGAACTTAAGCAACTGACATGGATGAATAGTAGCAAGCAGTGGAATGTGTTTTTCACTCAACCAACACAATCATGTAATATTTATGCATATTGTGGGGCGTTTGGTGCCTGTAATCAGACCCCAAATCAATCGTGCGATTGTTTGCCTGGTTTCACTCCTAAGTCAAACAAAGATTGGGATTTGAATAGCTTTTCTAGTGGTTGTGAGAGGAAAACAAGTCTCAAGTGTGGTAATGTCACGGCTACCAATTTGGAACAGGACAAATTCTGGAGACATTCTCATATGAGATTACCAGTTAATAATCGCACTCTGACAGTTGACAGTGAAGCTGAATGTGAATCTATTTGTTTGAATAATTGCTCTTGTACTGCTTATGCTTTTGATGCCAATCAATGTCTAATTTGGAATGGAGACCTCTTCAACTTGCAACAATTATCCGAAGATGATGCTAGTGGAATGGCGATTTATGTCAAACTAGCTGCTTCTGAATTTTCAGTTCCCAAAGGTATTCCGAAATTATTAAGGAGCAAGTTTAGTAGAGTCTTGCAGATCAGTACGGAGACGTCTGTACTTATCTTCGAGAGGCTACAGGGCTGTTAGGAGAACTTGTCTTCCTGATTCCTTGTCGTGCTATTTGATTTCATTGAAGCTTGTGTCTTCATTTCCTTCCTACTCATTCTTATACGATGTTGAGCGCACTTTATCTCTTTTGTTACAACAGTTGCAGACCAAACGCACAAATCAAGAAGGCTAAAAGTTGTTCTTCCTACTACAATTGCCACTACTCTTTTTCTATGCACCTTTATCTACCTATTTTATAGAACAAGGAGAGCAAGAACAAAAGGTAAGTGCAAACTCTCTGCTCTTGATAAATTATATATAGAGGTTTAATTCACAATTATATATTCTCCTTTTTTTCTTTCTATTAAGGAAATCCACGGCCACACTGGTTGAACACTCAAAAGGGGTCAGGCGACTTAATAAATGAGGAGGATGAGAAAGGCATCGATGTTCCATTCTTTAGTTTGGAAAGCATTTTAGCAGCAACAGATAACTTCTCAGAAGAAAATAAGCTAGGACGTGGTGGTTTTGGTCCTGTTTATAAGGTTATTGCAAAGTATCATTTTTCTATTTTGTTAAATCTTCTATCTATGAGCTATGTATTTTTTTTTTAATGTAATATAATTTACTTACTAAAATTATTTTCAGGGGAAGTTTCAGGGAGGACGAGAAATTGCAATCAAAAGATTATCAGCCCAATCGGGTCAAGGCATAGACGAATTCAAGAATGAAGTAGTATTGATTGCAAGACTTCAGCATCGAAATCTTGTTAGACTTATGGGTTATTGCGTCCAAGGAAATGAAAAGATTTTACTCTACGAGTATATGCCGAACAAAAGTTTAGACACCTTCATTTTTGGTTGGTAGTCGCACATCATTTCCTTTTTAATTCTCAGTATAAACTACTTTGTTTTATTATTGATTATTACAATTTTTGAATGTTGACTGTACAAGACGAAAGACATCATGTGTTATTAGATTGGAAGAAGCGATTTGATATCATTTTGGGGATTGCTCGAGGTCTTCTTTATCTGCACCATGATTCACGGTTGAGGATCATTCATAGAGATTTAAAAACAGGTAACATATTATTAGATAAAGACATGAACCCCAAGATTTCAGATTTTGGCTTAGCAAGGATAGTGCAAGGGAATGCTACAGAGGCAAATACAAACAAAGTTGTTGGAACATAGTAAGTTCTACTTCTAGCTAGCTGCAATAATTCCAATTTTAGTACTAGAATACATTTAAATCCAATCACTTCTCAAAATTTTGGTGCAGTGGTTATATGTCTCCAGAATATGCATTAGATGGATTATTCTCAATCAAGTCTGATGTTTTTAGTTTTGGAGTAATGATGCTTGAGATTACCTGTGGCAAAAGAAATACAGGATTTTATCAGCGAGAGGAAGCCTTAAACCTCCTAGGTTATGTGAGTGAAAATTTCTAAAATTCCTAAAACCTCATGATTTTTTCTCTTTGTTTTTTTTTTAAAACTTCAGTTCGATAACTATATTACCTCTTTGTCCTAACTCTGGAGCTATATTTCAGGCATGGAGATTATGGAATGAAGGAAATGCTATGAATTTAGTTGATGAATCTCTGCTAGAATCATGCAATGAAGATGATGTATTGAAATGCATTAATATTGCGCTCTTGTGCGTACAAGAAGATGCACGCATTCGTCCAAGCATGCCAAATGTAATTATAATGCTTGGTAGTGAAAGCACTTCTCTTCCCAAACCTAATAAACCTGCTTTTACCGCACGAACACGTGCTTGTAACGGAACGACTTCGTCCTCTAGTAAGCCATACATCAACTCCAATAATGAGTTGACTGTTACCCTAGAGGAAGGCCGATAGCCATAAATTCAAAACTGATTGGGTTTATCCTAACTATTAATTGGCAAAAACTAGAAAGTACACTCCATGCAAAGAAGTGGATAAATTTCTTTGCAACTTCTACTAAAATGATCAAATTTGGGTATCTTTTATACTTTTTTTTTGGCTGAACATTCATTTTGGTTCTTTTGGGTAATTTTTTAATTTGAAGATTTTAGCTGTTATTCATTTCATTGATATATTTGGTCCATGTGCTTTTGGTTCTACCATAATGTAAAAAGAGATCCTAAATGGAGTTTCTTAGCATGACTTGCAATAATAATTTTCTTGGTTGAGAACTCTGTTTAACCAAAAAATAGGAATTTTCGTCAAAAGCGTAATTTTAGAAGAACTCGAGTTACTCTCTCTTTTATAGTTACTTTTAAATACTGTGTTTCTTTACTCTCATAATAGAGCCATTATGAGCAATTAATGACATTAATGAAATATTATAATTGGCAATCATAACTGTTTCGTGAAGATTTTATAACGTTCCCCATCATTTATGCTCATTAATTGCAGATATTGCGTATCTGTACTTTTTGCTGTCTTGGTTCATTCCACCGGTGTCTCTTCAAATTATCAAGAGCCACGAGTAAACACTCCTTCTTATTTTCTTAAATCTTTGCCCGTAGCTATTAAGACCGGCGTCTCTTTGAGTACTCTTTGCCAGCTGTTGCTCTTCTGCTAATCCACGTGTCTTGACATGTCAGCCACATAATTAATTTCAAATGTTAACTCGATTTTTCCCAATACAGATAGTCCCCCCACTTGCCATTTATTCAACAATTGAATATTTGGAAAGTAGATCTCATTAAAGCGGGAATTTTTGCCGTCATTCCCACATATCATTATACCTTTTTCTGAACTGACGCTTCGCATGTCACTTCCATTTAATGCATGTGACACGTGGTGCCCTTTGATTGGTTCTGCAGTTCCTCAGCGTCTTTTAGGACTTTTTTACGGCTGCATCAATCACGAAGTGACAGTTTCCATAATGACGTTTCCATCATTACCTTTTTGTTTGACGGTTGCTTCTAAGTATAAATATACCCTTTGTCTTTTCTTTCTCGAAAACGTTTCTCATACTTTGGCATTCAACCTTTTCTTCACCTTCGTATAGCTAGGTATTCTTCAAACCCTGATCATCAAAAGGTCCTTATCGTAGATGAACTCCCCCTCGCTCCTACCAGAAGTAGGAGAGGTGGTAGACTGCGTAGTTCAGGGTCAGTCTCCATTCGAGGTTCTTCTTCTCAACCTAGTTCTACTCCTCCATCGTCTTCTAGAACTAGGGCTTTTGTTTCACATAGGTCTTCTGCTAGAAGTAGGGATTCCAGCGAGCCAACTCGTGAGCCTACAGTAGACGAGATTATCCCCGCTGAGCTTTCTTTTTATACTGATAGAGAGTTGATTAGAAACCAGGTCTCCTCTATGTCCTCTCATGATCGTGCCGATGTTTATCCTTCACATATTACTGAAGGTTTGATCTCTATTGTTCGTAGAGATTGTCATTGGAAGTTTGATTTCCTAATTCTGATCCCTAATGCAAATCAAAGGATCACTTATTTCAAAGCTGGCTTTTCTTTTGTGTACACGTACCCCTTTACATTAGACTTTAGACCTCCTATTGATCCAGTCATTATTGAATTCTGCAATGTGTGTTTAGGACAAATTGGCCTATTGTATGGAGGGTTGTTGCATGTTTAAGGTATTTGACTAATTTGGCTCAGTTGCCTTACACCTTCTATTATTTAATCTACCTTTATTCTCCTAAATTATTCTGTCATGGAGTTTTCACTCTGGTGGCGAGGAGTAAGAGAGTTTTAGTTAGCCCCAAGAACGATAAAAATCGTGGCTGGTACGCCCAATTTGTTGTTGCTCCTACGAAAGGGTTAGTAGGTGAAGAAAATATTCTCTTCTCTGAGAAGTGGAACTTTGCACGTAAGTTTTCTTTACAACCTTCTTTTTCTTTTAGAATTTGTACTTCCCGTAACTGTTTTATTTTTATTTTTCAGCAACCATGGGAACTGTTGAAGTGATTCCCAATTTCCGTGATTGGGTAGAAAAATTGTTGACAATTGCTCCGATGGAAGTACCTTTCGAATAGGTTTGGCTGGAAGGTTAAGACTCACGGTAAAACCTTTTTTTTATTTTCTCCTTTTTCCTTTGTCTATTCTATCTTTAGAATTTATTAACCCTTCTTTTTATCAGGGTTCCCTATTCGAGGAGTGAGTGTTGAGTCAGTCGCAGCTTCTAGACTTTTTTTGGCAAGAGCTCAGGAGATAATCTTGAGTTCTTCATCGAAAAGAAAGGCTGATAGACTACAAGATTCTGAAGATGAAGAGGAGCAGGATGGAGGTTCTTTAGTGCGTAAGCCGCGGGCTAGAAGACGTGTCATTTCGGATGACGAAGCTACTCCTCCTCGTTCTATTTTTGTGACCGAACCTGCTGAAGCCACTTTAGTGAGTTATGCTGAAGAGACGCCCGTGGCACCTCGTGACTCTGCTGAACACCTCTTTTCACATGGGTTTGACAATGAAAGTTTTGACTTGGTTTCTGAGGAAACGCCTCTTGCCTCTTTTCCCGTGTCAGTTCCAATGGAATCCCATGTGCCCCTTCCCACCGTTGTTGTTTTTGCTCAACCCGAAGCTATTATAACTTCTTCAACCGTTCCTGCTACCAATACTTCTCGTCGTGAAATTGGTTCTTCTAGTGGTAGCAGGGCAATGAAGTAAATTACTATTGAGATTCCTGTTGATGGTAATCTTCTAAAGAAGTCAGGCCAAGCTGATGTACGGCTAAAACCCATTATAGGTCCGGTGAAAAAGTCAAAACTGGAGAGTCATAGTTCTTTGACTTGGATGAACGACATCGTGCAATCATCATTGAAGGTATAGGCTTCCCTTTTTACCTTATGTAATTTCCCTATACTAGGATTCTCATCCTTTTCTTTTTATGTAGTTTAATCTCATCGGTACGGAGATGATAAAAAGGGTTTCCCATATGGAGCAGTTGATGCATGACTATCAGATTGAGGCTGATAATTGGAAAGAGCAATATGAAAGCCTCCAGCTTGAGATGGAAGTTTTAAAGGAAAACAAGTGTACCTTGGAGTAGCAAATAAAAGTCATGGCAGCGAAGCTAGCAGTTGAGAAAGCCTCTTCCAACCAGGCGGGCAAGGACAAGCACCTTCTTGAGTCATCTTTTGTTGAACAACTCTCTAAGGCTACAAAAGAGATCAGAGGTCTAAAAGTCTTGCTACATGAGAAAGAAGTTTATGCAGGTGAGCTTGTTAAAATGCTCACCAAGCCCAAGAAGACCTCCGAGTGTCTACCGATAAGGTTAGGTTTTTGGAGAGTTCTCTTGCCCCTTTACATGCTTCTTATAATGCTGCTTTAACCGAGGAGGAAGAACTTAAGAACGAAATTGATCATTGGGAAAGAGATTATGAAACTCTTGAGGACAAGGCTGTTGTTGAAGTCAGTTGGGCCATTTTGAACACGCGCCATGATACTCTTATGGAAGTAAGCCATGAAGGTTTTAACTTGGATGCTAAGATAGCAAAGATTAAAGAAACTATCGAGAAGACTTAGTAAAGTCAAAGTTTTTCTTTGCCCATGGCTGATACTCCCGAAAGTGTTGAAGCTGATCCTGATGTAGCGGTTGTTCAAGACTCTTTCGATCAAGTTGAACCTTCTGCTACTGATGATGCCATCTTGAATACTGGTTCAGAACCTGCTCTATAATGAAAGTTTGATTGTGAAGTTAACTAGTTTTTTTGTTTTGTTGGTGAACACTTGGTGGTTTTTCCCCTAGTCCCATTTAGGACTAATATTTTTTGGTAACATCATACCTCCAGTCCTTTTCGGGGTTTTTTTATAATGACAATTAGGTTAAGACTAAGTTCATACTTAGTTATAACTAGGTTATTTAATATATCAAAAAGTTTATGCTCAACTTTCATGATGACTTTGATTTAAGTTTCTGTTTTACTCTTTTAGTGGGTTGCCCTTGTTTTTCCTTTTAAGTTTAAGGCTTTGTTTTCTACTTTAATTTTAATACTTGTGTTTTTGTTTACCCTTTTAACTCTTGCATTTAAAAATGCTTAGCTAATTTCATGGATTATTTTAATCAAGCATGAATTATAAAAGAGGGCCTTTTTATATACGACACTTGATGAAGAAGACGTCTCAACTTCATAATGGTGTAAACATACGAAAGAAGAAATAGGAACATATATGTTTCTTGGGATAACTTTGAGAAAAGTTTTATTTCATTCGAACTTGTCAAACTCACATGTATTTAAGTAGCATCCATAACTCTTCTGTAACTGGTTGCTTTACAACAGATTTGTAAAAAGAAAATCCAAGGGTTTCTTTATGATACATGACTAAATACTACCTTTAACCTAAACATTCGCAGTACTTCATAGGTTTTTGAATCAGGCTTGTGTTTTTGGCTCGTGACTTTGCTCTGAACTTGATATTCGTTGAACAGACTTTAGGCTTGACTTGAAATTTAATTGTTCCAGTCTTCTTTGCCTTCCTTATACATATATTATATGTATATTATATAGTCCCCCAAGTGTTTGAGCTTTGAAGTATGAAATCTCGAGCACTTGATTATTCCTTCCATGCGGTCCTTTTCCTAAAAAAGAAAAACATATGTGACCCGGAGGTATAATCTAGAAGAAGACTGCTTAACCCATTACATATCCATCAGAATAGTTGTTACCCTAGATCGGGAATTATGTTTCTTCCCCGTGTCTTCCGGGTCTAATTTCATCATTTGGTGTGGGTTAGATTTTTGCCTATCATCTAAAATTGTTAGTATAATTTTAACAATTCAAAAACAAAAATCATAAGTGGGGATACATGAACGTTGGTATTTCATTCCCTTAGAAATAATACTCTTTAGATGAACAACATTCCAACTTGAGGGTAGAATCTTGCCATCCATGGTTTCAAGCTCATATGCAACTTTTCCTGCGATACCAGGAATCTTATAAGGCCCTTCCCAATTTGGACTTAACTTTCCTGCATTGGCTGCTCTTGTGGATTGGAAAACTTTCTTGAGTACGTATTCCCCAATCTTGAAGTATCTGAGACGAGCTTTCCGATTGTAATATCGCTCAATAAATTGTTTTTGCGCTGCCATTCTTATTAAGGCAGTTTCTCTCCTTTCTTCAAGAAAATCCATATTTACCCGCATCTCTTCTTCATTTGACTCTTCGGTAGCTTGAGTATACCTCTTACTTGGCTCCCCTATATTAACTGGAATTAAGGTTTCAGCACTGTATACAAGTGAGAATGGTGTATCTCCCGTACTTGTTTTTGATGTTGTTCGGTAAGCCCACAAGACTCCAGGTAGTACCTCTGGCCACTTACCTTTTGATTTTTCTAGTATTTTCTTCAAGTTGTTGATAATAACTTTATTTGTTGATTCAGCTTGTCCATTGGCCACTGGATGATAAGGTGTCGAAGTAATCCTTTTAGTTTGCCAACTTTGGAAGAATTCTGTGATTTGTGCACCTATGAATTGCGGGCCATTATCACACACGTTCTCTTTTGGAACCCCAAATCGGCATATGATGTTTCGCCAGATGAAGTCTCTGACCTCTTTTTCTCGTACCTGTTTGAAGGCCCATGCTTCTACCCACTTAGTAAAATAGTCAGTGAGTACTAATAGAAATCTTACCTTGCATTTGACTTGTGGTAGTGGACCTACGATATCCACCCCCCACTTCATAAAAAGCCATGGTGCAACAACCGGATGTAATAATTCAGCTGGTCGATGCATGTTGTTACCATATCTTTGGCACTTGTCACATTTAGCCACAAAATCTTCCGCCTCTTCTTCCATTTTTGGCCAGTAATAGCCAGCTCTAATTATAGTTTTTACCAAAGATCTTCCTCCAGCGTGATTTTCACAATGTCCCTCGTGTATTTCTTTAATCACATATTTCGTTTGAGAAGGCCCGAGACATCTTGCTAGATGGCCACTGAACATTTTTCGATATAAATTGTCCCGATCTAAACAGTAACGAGCAGTGTTTTAGCAAAGTGCCTGAGCCTTTTTCTTATCTTCAGGTAGTATTCCATACTGCAAAAAATTGACAATCTCATTTCTCCAATCCCAAGTTAGATTATTGTAATTTACCTCATTTTTATCTTGATCAAGCACTGAATGAAACGAATGTATTACGGAAGCATTTTTTCATTTGTTACTTCTGCAACGGATGCAAGATTAGCCAAAGCGTCTGCCTCGACATTCTCTTCCCTTGGTATCTGCGTAACTTTCCAAGTTTGGAATTATCTGACTAAGTCTCGTGCCTTTTCCAGGTATTGTTGCATCCTTGCCTCTCTAGTTATATAAGTCCCCTACATTTGGTTAACTACGAGTTGCGGATCGCTTTTAATTATGACCTACTCTATTCCGAGCTCTCGTGCAAATTCTAAACCTGCAATCACAGCTTCATATTCTGCTTCATTATTAGTAATAGGATAGCGTTTTATGGCTTGTCGTATAGTTTCTCCCGCGGGTGGTACCAAGACAATGCCTAGACCTGCTCATTTTATATTTGATGAACAATCGGTAAATAAGGTCCAAGTACCTGGATTAAACCCGTTAAATAACTGCAGTTCTTTTTCTGCCTCTGCTTGTATCCCTGGGCTAAAATCTGCTAAAACTTGTGACTTTATTGCAGTTCTAAGTTGATATGTAATGTCATATTTGCTTAGCTCTATAGCCCACTTGGTTAATCTACCTGATAACTCTTGTTTATGCTATATATTACATAAGGGGTAGGCAGTTACTACAGAGATGCCATAATTAATGCTAGTGCAAGTTTCTCTAAATGAGGATATCGAGTCTCAGCATCCAATAAAGACTTGCTAACATAATAAATTGGAGATTGTTTACCTTGGTCCTTTCGAACTAATACGGCATTTACCGCTACCTCTGAAACAGCAAGGTAGATGAATAGTTTTTCCCCATCTTTTGGTTTGGCTAGCAATGGTAGATTTGACAAGTACGCTTTTAAATTTTTGAGCGCTTGTTGACATTCTTCAGACCATTCAAATTGATTTTGCTTTTTTAGTGCTAAAAATAATTTGAAGCATTTTTCCGATGACTTGGAAATAAACCTTCCCAAAGTTGCTATTCTTCCCGTCAACCTCTGTACTTCTTTTTTGCTCGTAAGTATATCCGGAATTTCCTCAATAACTTTAATCTACGCGGAATTTACTTCAATGCCACGGTTAGAAACGAGGAATCCCAAGAACTTACTTGATGACACGCCAAATACACATTTCTCAGGATTTAACTTCATGAAAAATTTGCGAAGAATCTGAAATGTATCTGACAGATGTTGAATATGATCCCCCGCTTGTTGTGATTTGACCAGCATATCATCTATATACACCTACATGGTTTTTCCTAGATGTTCTTGAAATATTTTGGTCACTAGCCTTTGGTACGTGGCCCCAACACTCTTTAGGCCGAACAACATAACTTTGTAACAGTAAGTCCCCCTGTCTGTGATAAAGGAAGTTTTTTCTTCATCTAGAGGATCCATTTTAATTTGATTATATCCTGAATAGGCATCTAAAAAACTCAATAATTCATGTCCTGCAGTAGCATCAATTAGTTGATCTATGTGCGATAATGGAAAAGAATCTTTAGGGCAAACTTTATTTAGATCAGTATAATCTACACAAACTCGCTACTTACCATTATTTTTGGGCACTACTACTGTATTATCCAACCAATATGGATACTTTACCTCGCGGATGGACCCGATTTTTAAAAACTTTTGCACCTCATCTTGAATCACCTGATTCTTGAAGGAACCTTGCTTCCCTTTCTTTTGTTTGACAGGTGGGTATGATGGATCTTCATTTAATTTGTGGATCATTACCTCCAATGGTATACCTGTCATATCTGAATGCGACCAAGCAAAACAATCTGCATTAGCCTTTAAAAATTCAATCAACTTACGTTTCATCTCCGGACTGAGGTTGGTTCCAATATAGACTTTTCTGTCTGGCCAATGTACAAATAGTACCACAGCTTCCAATTCCTCTATTGTTGTTTTGATGTTTTCATTTTCTTCTGGTTCTTGAATAGTATCAGGCCTCAAGTTTACATCTTTTTTCCCGTCTTCAGTTGAGGCTTGTGTTGCTGCATCCTCAACTGAATTCTGTAATTGCTATTTTTCGTCGCTTTTTGCGCTTGAATTTGTCACAAAGTTAATGCTTCGAGAAGCCTGTTGGTCACCACGGATTTGCCCTATTCCCTATTGTGAAGGAAACTTGATAACTTTATGTAAAGTAGATGGAACAACATCCATTTCGTGAATCCATGGTCTGTCGAGAATCATATCGTAAGCCATATCCATTTCTAGCACTTGAAATTTGGTGTCTTTGACTACTCCTTCTGCGAATGTGGTAAGTATTATCTCCCCTTTTATTACGATGCTCGAGTTGTCAAAACCAAACAAGGTGTGTGCCTTGGGTATTAGCTTATCATTGGATTGCATCTCGTTTACCACTCTCAACAGAATGACATTCACAGAACTACCTGGATCAATCAAAACTCGTTTACATTAGTGTCATGTACAAGTAATGATATTACCAGTGCATCATTATGCAGGGTCAGCACACCATCTACATCTGTATCATCAAATGTTATACTATCTTCTTCCAAAACCTGTCGAACTCATTTCCCGTGGGTGACTGTAATTTTTGACACCTTCTTTGCTGCCGTATATGTTACGCTATTAATCTCCTCCTCTCCACTTATGACATTAACCGTTCTCTTTAGTGAAGGAGGTTTTGGCGGTTCCTGCATGTTCTTCATATATGCTTGCTTTCCCTTTTCACTAAACAATTCAGTTAAGTAAACTTGTTCTAATAAACGCTCTACTTCACCTTGTAGCAATTTGTAATCCGTCGTTTTGTGACCGTGATTGTTGTGAAATTCGCACCAAAAATGGGGATTTCTCTTGTTTGGGTTTGATCTCATTTCTTTTGGCCATCGTACCTTGTCTCCCATGCTTATTAAAACAGCCACCAACTTGGATGTTCTAACATTAAAACTATAGCCACCGATTTTTGCTTTTGAGCTTCTGTCATCATTTCATGTATCTCGTATGTTTCGTTCTTTTTTGAACCTTGACGATGAACCCGACTCTTTATCCCTTGATCTAGGATCATATCTTGGGTTTTCCTATTTTGAATGCAAATCCCTTCCTGCTAGTCCCATATAAGGTTCGTACCTGTTTTTACCAGACCTTTTTTCAGTTTCAGCTCATCTTGAACTTACTCTTTCATCTTTTCGAGACTGAATGATAGTATCTTCTTCTATCCGCCGCTTTGTGCTGTATCTATTGTAAACATTATTCCAAGTTGTTGCTGGAAATTCTCGTAAGCTTTCTTTGAGTCTTCTCATGGCTTCGGAGCTTTTTTCATTCATATTACTGGCAAAAGCCATAGCCGCCCGGTTATCAGGTACACGTGGCAACATCATCCTTTCACGCTGGAATCTGTTTACGAATTCCTCGAACAGCTCCGTATCTCCTTGTTTTATTTTGAAAATATCCTCCATTCTCTTTTCAACTTTTTGAGCCCCCGAGTGTGCTTTGATAAATGAATCTGCAAGCTCGGCAAAAGAATCAATAGAATTCTCAAGTAAAATAGAATACCATGTCAACGCTCCCTTCGTGAGTGTTTCTCTAAATCTTTTGACCAACATTGATTTAATTTCTTGCTTGGTCAAATTGTTGCCCTTTACACCAGTTGTAAATGCAGTTACGTGATCTCGTGGATCAGTTGTTCCATCGTACTTTGGGATATTAGGCATCTTGAATTTCTTTGGAATCGGTAAAGGAGCGACACTTGGCTTCCAAGGTTGTTGAGAGTATTTTTTCCATATCTATTCCCTTGATTATGGGTGGTACTTGTATACGATAAAAATCAGAGGGTCTGATTTTGTGATCGTTGAGGCACCTCGTAAAGACCGCCCCCAGAAGGCTCGAAGTTCAGCTCGGGGTTCGACCCCGAGGGTTCTCAAATATCGACCTCGATACAGTGCAAATCAGCGGCTATGATGGACTAACGGGAAGTTCCCAATGCACGTGACTAAAACTGACCAAGTCTATTAGGCTAGTTCAAGCTCGTACCGTGGCATTAAATGGTTGTACCAACCTCAAATCCTTGTAATAAATGCATTTGTACTATGTTGGGATTCCCCCTCATATATAAAGGGGACACTCGTTATTTTGTAACACACATAATATCACTTACAATATTCAATACAAGAACATTCTCTGCTCTCTAACATATTCTCTCTAAGTCTATTATTTGCACTTATTGCTTATATTTATTGTGTTCTATTGATTGTTCTTCATTTATTGCTCATTATTGGTCATAAAGAGCCTTTATTAAAGCTCTCAATATTGTTAGTCCTTCATCGGCCGTCCACAACTTAGAATAAGGGTGGCAAACGGTCCGGGCCCGGGCCTCACGGGCCGATCCTAAGTGGGACGATTCTATGTGGTCCCGGGCTTCTTGGTCCGGGATTAAACGGTCCCAAGATTCATGGGCTTTTGGATGTAACCGGACGGGAACTGAAACCACGAACTAATGGTCCCAGGCTAAGTGAGTCGGGCTCGGGCCTAAGTGGGCCTGACCTATTTTTAAAAAAAAAAAGTTATCTAAGACAATTCTTTGTAAATTATATATATATATATATATATATATATACACACACACACACACTATATACATGGCTTGTATTATATAGTTTTCTTTAAAAAATTTAATTCAAATTTAAAAGACAAAATATTGTAAAAAGATATTCAAAGGAATACGTTATAATTTTTATTATTATGACATTAACAAAACATGGACCAATCTTTCTTAGTCTCCCCCCCCCAAATGGAACGAGCACAACCAAGGTGCTAATACCACCATTGAGAAGAAAAAGAAACTAATCAAGATGTGTCAAAATATAAGTTACGTATTAATTTTATATGGTATCTCTTACAAATTCATAAATCCATCAAGGTTCGGAGGAATTTCCGTTGGTGGTGGCTGAAAAGAAGCTTGTTCATCACCACTTCCGAGCAAAGCTGCATCCTCCGCAATTCAGCTAGTATTTCTTCGTAAGCTTCGTCTACCTCTGGTTGTGATTCAGCATGTCCAAAATTTCTTCGTTCCGAACGGATCCAGTCTCTGAAAAGTACTGATTTTTCCAAGCTCTCCCTCATAGATGCTTTATAATCACCGAGTTGAAGTCTTGCTTAACTGAAAGCGCTCTCTGATGCCACTGTTGAAGCTTAAATGGTTAAAATGTCTCCGGCCATCCTTGAAAGGATCGAAAAGTGTTTTTCTTTGTAATTACACCATTCCAAAAGATTAAATGAGCCGTCGGGATTCACTTCCTCAAGTCCCTGAGACAAATAAACTTCAAGCTCATTTAGTTGTGAACAATCACTAGTGGGACAACCTTGAGAACCCCTGAACTCGGTCCAAGAAGTAAGTGCTCTTACTCCTGCAGTTCTTTTAGATGATTGAGAACTAGAAGAAGAAGGAGTTGGAACATTTGGTCTAGCATTATCTATTGCAATTTGATAAGCACTATAAATAGTTTGAGCATCTATTTTAATTGAGGCTTTTGCGTCCGAAAGTATAGACAACTCCTCATCTTCAAGTGCTAAACCATTATAAATAGATGTATACCAATATTGAGGACCTCCTAATTTCATAGTAGGATTTAACAAGGAAGCAACACCATAAATAGGGGGAATAGGGAAAAATATTTTTTAAATTTCTTTCTCATAGAATCAATAGCTTCATCATAAATTTCTCCACCCTCTGAAAAATAAGCAAACAAATTTGCAAGTTCTGCAAGATAAACTAAAAAGTTTGAAATAGTAGGATAATATTGTCCAGAAAATTCAATTGTAGCAACATGAAATCTTTCTAAAAAATCTACAAGCATTTTAACATTAGCCCAATCCGCATTTGTAAGGTGCTCATTATCATCACTTGCATGAGCATTAAACGCTGAGTTTATGGGGTTTCTATATTCATATGCAACAACTAAACTTTCATACATGTAATTCCATCTAGTTGGACAAGGTTTAGGAACCTTTATGTCTCTTAGGCCAAATTCATCACATCTTTTAAAATATTCTCAAAGTCTACTTCTACGGTTTGAATAAAAAGAGCCAGTGAAGAGCCATTTTAACCTTTTCAATTTCAACATTTAATATTCTCATACCATCACCCGCAATTAAATGGTAAATATGACACATACATCTAACATGAAAAATGTTACTAAATGCAGGATTTAGTGTAGTGGTAAGCAAGGTTGTAGCATTAGTATTACTAGTAGTATTATCCATTGAAATTGACATTATTTTATCAATAATGCCAAAATATCTACAAATATCCGTAAAAGTGCTAGAAATAAACTGCCATGTGTGACGTGAATTAATTATTCTATAAGCAATAATGCGCTTTTGCATTATCCAGTCCTCATCAATCCAATGACTTGTAACAGTAAGATAATCACAGTCATTATCACTTCTACCAATATCAGTAGTAATAGCAATACGACAATTAATATGAGTAAATAAATAGCGCAAATATTGTTCATATTCATGTTTATATTTATAAATATTGCTCTTTACAGTTGTGCGAGGTCATCCTTTATAAGTAGGATTAAAACTTCTTCTAATATAATGCACAAAGTGAGGGTTAGAAGGAAAACTATAGGGTAAGCACATAACAGTAACCATTTTTGCTAATTCTTTCCTATCTTTTTTTGGGTCATAATATAAAATACCACCGGTTACAGTGTTAATTCCCGATTAAAAATGATTTGACCCGGTACTAGGGTCAGGCTGACTAGGTAGACTTGTCCCCCCGGCCGCAGCTTTCATTTGATTATATTTAACTTCATCTTGAGGGTGTATCATTATGTGTCTCCTCAAACTTCCCGTCCTCCCCCCCCCCCCTCCCCTGATCAACATAGTTAAAAAGCTAACTCTTTGCCGCAAGTTTTACACTAAGCTTTATTTTTTTCTCTTATTTGAATGAAAAATGGCCAAACAAGAGATGTTTCAACCCCTTTAGAAGGTTGTCTAGAAAAAGTAGGGGTAGTAACATGGGGTCAACCGGGGCATCACTTGGATTAGTTGGGTAAACTTCAGCAACAGGGCTAGTGGGTGTATCATCATCCGGTTGCATTTCATCTAAATCTATTTCCTGATCATCTTCTTCATCAATAGTTGGATTACCATAAAGAGAATTCATATATTCATGATCTAAGTGTTCACCACCTCCAACATTATGCACATATTGTCTCTCAGTAAATTGTAATAAAGTATTATCACTATCAAGAATATGAGCAGGTGGAGGGCGGGTATGGAGTTTGGGTAGGGGAGCCCGGGGAATTAGAGGAGGAATAGATTGGCCACTAGATTCACCACTCTTGGATTTTCCTTATTTTTACTAAACATTTTTGTAAGGAATAGGCCATCTTAATTATAATTATACAAAGTAAATAAAATAAACAAAACTATAATATTAAAACTAAAGAGTTGGAACGAGTTTACCGAATTGACGAACAACTTGTTGAAAATTAATTATCGTTGAAGACTTGAATACTTCAATTCACCAACTTCACAATTTTTTACACAAATTGCAACAATAAAGTAACCAATTTTAGGAGAAAATTAGAGAGATTGATGATTTTGTGAGAAAAATGAAGGAATGAGGGGGTATTTATAGTTGAAAATAGGGAAAAACGTAATTATAAAAAGTTTGGGGTTAAAACAAAGTTGGGGGGGGGGTTAAATGGCTATTTTACAAAGGCCAAACGGCTATTTTTGCAGGCCAAACGGCTAGATTTTAAATGGGTAACGGTTAGAAATTTTTTAGGGGAATTTTTTTAAAATGTAGCCGTCATTGATACCCAATTTTTCCTTCATATATATTTAAATATGCCTACATACTTTCAAAATATTGTATACGCATTTACAAACGTGCACAAGTGTTTTTATAATTTTTCTATAATTTTAAAGGCTTTAAATCAATTTATTTCTGCATTTTACTTATATAAATATACAATAATTATTCCTCATATTATTTTTATGATGATATAATCATCTAAACTCATCATTTATGCAAATATAATGTTTAAATGTTTTAATTGCCTTTTTTACAATCATATTTGCATTTTTAGGCTAGAATTGCATATTTTTGCAACAATAGCCTATATATATGCACAATTATATCATCTATACATAAAATGATTTTTCATATTTTTACAATATTAAGTAAGTGTTTTAAAGCATTCTCATGCACAAATCACATTTTTTATCATTTACAAATTATTTTATTAAATTAATTGGGTATTTAAAATCTAGCCCCTAGAAAATACTAATTTTCGGACCCAAAAAACTAGCCCAAATCCCTAACCCAATACACCCCAGGCCTAAATGCAATTAGACCCGACCCAGACCCCTCTAATCCTGGTCGTTGATCTCTGAGATCAACGGCCCATATTGGTTATTGGTTCTTACCAATTTTAACTCCAAACGACCCCCCTGACCTAAATCATTTTCCCACCATACCCCGCTGTCACCCGTTCCCTTCTCTCTCAAATGCTCTCTACCTAAACCCTAATCTTCAGGCGTCGTCACCGGCTTAGCCCTCCGTTCTACGATGTTTCTCTGTCGTCTCAGGCCTATATTGGCCTCCTAGTTGCTGTGGTTCATCAGTTTCTTGGATCCTTGAGAAGATCTCAAGGGACCTAGGTGGTCTGGTTTGCACCTTTGATCTCTTTGCCTATTTCAGGCCATTTGCTCGACCATGAGTAAGAAGCCTCTCCTATTTTGATACGAATCCATGATTTCCTAAGTCTATGACCTCGTCTCTGTTATACTTCTAAAACCCCCTATTTTTACCTTTGATCTTCTCAGATCTGTACAGATCTGAGATCGATTGAACATATTTCACATGTTTCCTTAAAAGATTCCTGGTTTTTTAACTGATTTTTCGTTTTCCTAAAAACTAGGTTTACCCTAAGTCATGTTCTCTAAAGATTTTCTGATTTTTGAGTTAATCGTCTGTTCTTAAGTGTTATTGATTGATTTCCGCTAAGATTGTTTGGACCCTAGTCGATTTATGCTAAAGCTCCAATTTTCTTATACTTTTGCTTCGTTTCTGGGTTTTTCCGTGTCACTCGTTGCATTGTTTCGTTCTGTGCTTTGACTTTCATGATTTCTCCTTAGTCTAATTCAGTATCTTGTAACTTTTACCCTAGTTCATCTCTACTAGGGTTTCTAAGTCGATCTCTCGGCTAATTTTGTGTGTTTATGAAATTTTATTTAGCCTATTTGTATATTTTTGGAAACTGATATTTTTTCCCTTTAAATCAGTATTATTTTGACTTTTGATTTACTGACTTGCTCGGTTAAAACTTATGTGTTGATTCTCGATTTATTCCCTTGTTTACGACTTTAATTATTCTTCTTACCTTATTTAGTTGTCTGTAATGTTACTGATTTTTCACGATTATTTCCTTAATTAGACTCATGTTTGTTTACCTCTCTACTTAGGTCTGATTTGATTTCTTTCCCTAAACGACTCATGTTCTTTAACCGTTGAGCAGTTATCCTCAATTAAGGGAAGACTATGTTGATTTTGTGTGTAATTGATCCTGTGATTTCCCTAATTGTTGAGTGTTTATTTCTTTTACCTTATTCTGCTCTGCTCTGCTCCTAAACTAATATATATATATATATATATATATATACTCTCCTTTATTCTTACCTTTGACACGGACATCGGTTCATAACACACACATACACTCAAACTCGTCTCCTTCTTGGCTACTTATGCTACTTGTGCTATTGTGGGTCTAGTTGGTCGAAAGCCAAGGCTAGATATTGGACTATACATGCTCTATATTCTGCACTGTTTTTCTTCAACTGGTATGTCTCTAGTTAAAATTGAAGCCCAAATTCTATATGTTTTATTCCTGCATTAGTTCATTATGAATTAGACTTCTTTGTTTAAGCATGCCTAAATTCTGCACTATTCAATGTACAACTAGTATTTCTGCACTTTACATGTTTATCTGATGTTTGACCAGCCTGTGTGTTGATTTGTGATTAATTCTTTAGCCATGTGATCATACTATGACCCTACTTGTGTGTTTGATTCTGTCTTCTACATCTTTGCTCCATGTTTTAGTTGCCTGCTATCCTGGTTAAATTTGTAAGACTATGAAGATCCTAAGTGTCCTATGTTGTCTACATGCCTCCCTGCCCTTATTTATGTACCCTCAATGAGATTCCTCTTTGTTTCCAATTCCCTTTCACCCCTGTGTGCAAGCCTGCCTATTATAGTACTTGTGAATCTGAACCTTCTATGATTGACTGTTTGTCTACTTAATTTGCTCTCTTCTGAACTGTTTTCAAATGTTGTCAGTATTCTTTTAAAAAAAACTGGCTTTCATTACTAGTATTTTCTCAAAATTGGTCTATTCTAGAAAAACCTTTTTCACTCCTAAACTGTTTTTCACCAAGTCTTTCAAACTATGTCAAGAACTCTCACTTACTCTTAGGTTATTAAGTTCCGCCCCTCTGATATGTGTACTGCTTAGAGATCCTTGAGATCTCTCTGAACTCTGGCATATCAGGGCTAGCTCTTCCACACTGCACATAATCAGTCTTTATTTGAGGAAAGTCTGGGTGTGAGCACTGCCCGGGATCCTTGAGGTCCTTAGGGAACTCTGACACACCTGGACACATATTTGACAATGAAATCTTTGGCATTTCAGACTATTGAAGGCCTGGTACCCCATGTTTGCGTTGGGCCTGCATCAGGCTCCCTATAGCTTAATTTATATTTCATTTATGTAATTTATTTAATTCTGGTCTGTAATAATTATTTGTAAACAGATATTGAGGTAACTAGTGAAACGAGAGGGTAGTTATATGATACTGTGGGTAAAACTGGATAGAAAACATGCTATAGGCTTTATATTCTGCAAATCTGCGTTAGAAGCCATGTTCTAGGATTGATGTGTTCATTTACATTTAAACTATGTTGAACTTGTGCATTAGATAACTTGTTTTTAGGGCTTTCACGTTTACTGCTTCAGCATGTTGCATGCGCAATTCTTGGTTTTTCGCGAGTACTGTCACATAAACATCTTGTTATCCAATAATCTTAACATAACTGTCATTCTGGTATGCATTAGATACCATGTCCTTAGGAACTCTGTTTGCATCTGTTTGAACCACGTCTATTTTGATTAAATCAATAGTTGTCCATGAAAAGGTTTAAAACAGACTCACGTATAGATATCATGTCTCTAAACGCAATTGATAAATCGCATGTTATAATCTGTATCACCTAGATCCAGCATGCCTATAGGTTGAATAATTTCAAACTGTTCAAACAGTTCATGCAACTGTGATTGTGTAGAATCCCACGCCTAGGCAAGTTTTAGGTAACTAACCTCCTTGCAAAAAAATGAGGAACTTTGTCCTGATTGTGTTTAAACCGCTTAAGTTTCACATGCTATAAAACCAGTAGGCAAACTAGTTAGGATTCTACCACTTCCCTTAAAACAAACACTGCATATCTAGTATCTGTAACATTCATCTAGATATCATGTTCTTAGGATTTCTGAACTTCTTCAAAATCAGCTGTTTGAGACGTGTTGTTTATTTGCCTATGTATATGTGGAGGTAAACATGAGCCTTTTAGCTGCTTCCTTAATTGACAGTCCTACATGTTATTCGTTGTCGCCTAGACTTTTCCCTTTTAAATACCTTAGGATTGTCTAGAACTGCCTAAGTCTAGAGGTCCTAAATTCCTCCGGGGCCACAAGGAAGGGACGGGTAGCAGCACGCTTAGAGGTCGTTAATCAAATTCGCTTATATAACCATTAAGGGGTTAATAGGTAGTAAAAGGATATGGTGACCTACGCGCTAATGTCACGTGTATCCCCTCTAGTTGAGGAGGATTACCAGGCATTGCACAGATTGATCCTGTAGGCTAATCAACTTAGGACTTCCCTTTCCCAATTCCTATATGTGTTTAAATTATCTAAACTTCCTTTTTCTTTACATATATGTGTGTTTAAGCTATCTAAACCTATTTTACCTTCATTATCTAAATTTCCTTGATCATATATGTATTTAGACTGTGAAAACTACCTGTATTTGCAAATATGTGTTAAGACTATTTATTTGTTAAAATGACTAATTCACATAGTGTAAGTTTGGTCAGGACCCACCGTTGTGGACCGCGAGGGGTGCCTAACACCTTCCCCTCAAGGTTATTTCGAGCCCTTACCCTAATCTATGGTAATGCAAACTAGTTACACGAGTTAATTTCTCTAGGTTCCCTAACGCACCTTAATCCGTTAGGTGGCGACTCTTCAAATTCAAGTACCCAATTCCCAAAAGGAAACGAGTTGTTCCCCCATGAATGTCAAAACCCGGACTCCACGGGGAAAAGGGGGCGCGACAGCATGGCGACTCTGCTGGGGATATTTTAGGCTCTTACCATAACGAACTTATTTTTGTCAATTAGTCTAAGTATGCTTTATCACGTGTACCCTTTCGCCTTTATTTGGATTTAACTGCTTATTTATGATTTCTTTATTTTCTTGAAACTGACTTGTCTCTTTGTTTTATTTTTCCGTAACTGTCTTTCAATTATTTAAATACTGCATTTATCATTTTTTACGTGCAAATACTTGAAAACATGCTATTTATTGTTGCATAAATCATGCTCAACATCATATTCCACCCGTGTGTAATCAATCCTATAGCAATGCTTGATGAGTGTTTGCACTCTTCCTATATATCACCCTTTAAATTCGGAAGGCGTATTTGCGATAAAACTAGTCGATCAGTGGTGCGTTTGACGGTTCCGTGCCTTTCCCCCTCAAGTTGTCCTCTTGAGAATCCCAGTCTAGACCTCTATAGCAGCGTTACTCTGATTAATTGTGCATGCATCATGGTCAAACTTAGCTAGGTTAATAAATTGTCCGCATAATAACCCTTTAAGACAAGCCTCGTCCAAAAGTCCATCGGATTTTCCACAATCCCAACGGACATAATCACGATTGTGTGCATTAATTTGGAGAAATAAGTGCCAATATGCTAATCATTACTGTATAAATAGGCGAACCTGGAGGGGGAAAGGGCCTAACTATGTCTTGTTTTGCAGAAAATGAGGCACGAAGTCCCCAGATCGGTATGGTCGGTAGCATACCTCCAGTTTTGATAGATTGGTGGAGGGAACTTCCCTCAAGTGACCAAAATTAGGTGAAAAGAGTCCTAGGGAATTTTCCGTCACTATTGGATATTCAACCAAACAAAATGTTGATCGAGGTTGCCTCTCTATTTTGGGATAAGGAAAAGGTTGTGTTCCACTTTGGGGATATAGAAATGACTCCCCTCCTAGAAGAAATAGGAGGATTTGTTGGGCATTCATGGGATAGCCCTGGTCTGTGGGCACCTGAAAATCACACCACTAGAGGGTTCCTTAAGATGATGGGGCTGAAGAAAAACGATGATTTAGAGTGCCTGAAAAACTCCTATGTACCTTTTGACTTCCTCTATGAAAGATACGGTCACAGTAGCTCTTACCGTATTTTTGATGATGAATTCTCAATCACCTCCCTGGGCTGGGTTCATCGTAGGGTCTTCATGTTCATTGTGTGCTTCTTGGGCATGTTGGTATTCCCAATCCAAGGAGATAGAATCCATACTAGGCTGGCCATGGTGGCTAAAACTCTGATGGACGGGATCGAGGGGAAGACATATACTATTGTCCCTATGATCATTGCGGATATGTACCAGGCTTTGGAACGCTATCAGAAGGGATCCAGATTCTTTGAGGGTTGTAATTTGCTGTTACAAGTCTGGCTGTTAAGAACATCTCCAAAGGGGTCAATACCGCCAAGAGTTTCCACAAAGGTCGTGGAATGACCACATAGCCTTCCATCACCCTAAGAGAATGACTTACATTCCGGACATGTTTGCTCAACTTAAGGATATTGTAGGATGGGTGCAGTTTTTCAACAAGTTGACTGAGGACCAGGTTCAGTGGATGTTCGAGTGGTTCCCTACCGACAAGTTCATCATAAGATCCAGAGATATCCCACATTTGGTGTTGATTGGGTTAAGAGGGATATACCCTTATGCTCCCCTCAGGGTTAAGAGACAGGCAGGCAGGAGATAGGTCATACCACGGGTTGCTAAGATGAGTCACTTCGTAGATTTCCAGGGTGACGCCATCCCATATAAGAATGAAGTACAACATATGTGGACTTTGAAGATTATTGTGGAGAAGGATACTATCGAGCCAGAACGATATCATGCGGGCCATTCATACTTTTACTCCTAAGGGTTGGATGATGATCTATCAGGAGTCTTTGAGCCAAGGGTCGGTCCAGGAAACGGGGTCATAAATGAGTTTGCCGAAGCAGAGGTGAAGTACAACAAGCTACGCAAAAGAGTTCGAGAGTCTGAAGCTGAGCATATGACACAACATAAGGCCAATATGGAAATGATTAATGAGTGGAAAGAAAGAGCTGTTAAATCCAGCGAGAGGCTGGAATATCTGGAGTACAGTTTAATGGAATTGGAAGGGAAGATAAGGAAGAGGGTCACCGACTGCCAGAACGTTGAAGGAAATGAAGGAGGGCATTTGGCAAGGGTATTCCTACTGCTAAACTTGCGCGATCTGGGAGAGTTGATGGACAACAACATCCAGTCTGGAGAGGGTCCTTTTGGTACCAAATAGATTAGATTTACTTGCTTTCCTTTTAAATGTAATAAGGTCAAGTGTCATTAGAAGCATTATCTTATTTAGTGTCATTTTGGGGTCGTTTACTTTTACATCAATGAAATGAGGCAATTATTGGCACTGAATTTCTCCAAATTTATTTGTCTCTAGGCCTACCTCGGGTACAATGAGGCACCCAAATTAGGATGCGAATTTATATTCTCGCAATATGTGTTTAAACACTGCAAACATTTCAGAACCCTTACTGACTTGTTTACCTTTTGTTTTTTATTATTCTTTATTCCCATCCCCTAAGATTGGTTCGCACATACTGGCATCATCAGCGTATCACACCAGATCTAGAGGCCCTCCACCTCCTCCTCATCCGAGTAATACAAAGAGCAAAGGGAAAGTAAAAATGGATGACTTAAGTGGTATTCGAAAGGACAATGTGGAAAATGCAGAAACTTCAGACGGTCGGAGTACTCCGACACCAAATGATTTAGTTTTGAGGTTGGAACAAAAGATACTAGAGTTACAGGGAGATCTTGAGCAGGTCCGCAACTTGACAAACCTATCCCTCACCCTGAATGTCTCCGATGTCAACCAACAAAACACCAAAAACCCAGCACCTCCCCAAAACACACTGAACCAACATCCCCAAAACACTCATGCACCGCATCAATATGCAACCCCACCTCAAAATCTCAATCCCTTATCGATACCAACTCCGCCAAACACCACCATCAACCAATCTAGTACCCACCAACCGCCACTTATCACATTCCCCATAACACACCACAACCCATTCTCGATCCTCAAAACCCAACCAATGACCACCACTACACCCAGGCTCCTGACACTCACCAAAACAACCCTATATACATGGAAATCGTACCTCACTCTATCCAACTAACTTCCTATACACCAGAATTCGTTGAGAAGGACCTGTTCATCAAGAACATGGCTGAGGAACATGGCTGGCAAATGGATAGAAGGTTTGAACAACCAGATGTAGAACTGCCAGAGGGGTACAAACCTCCCAAGTTCGAGATGTTTGACGGTACAGGTGATCCCAGGGTTCATCTAAGGACCTATTGTGACAAACTTATCAGGGTCGGAAAGGATGAAAAGATCCGGATGAAGCTTTTTATGAGGAGTCTTATGGGAGATGCTTTGTCTTGGTACATCAGCCAAGATCCTAAGAAATGGTCCAACTGGGTGAGTATGGCATTTGATTTCATGGACCGATTCAGGTTCAACACAGCAAATGCACCAGATGTTTTCTACAGAACCTCAAGAAGAATCCCATCGAGACTTTCCGCGAGTATGCTACTCGTTGGAGGTCGGAAGCAGCCAAAGTCAGGCCATCTTTGGACGAGGAACATATGAAAAAAAAATTCTTCAGAGCACAGGATCCGCAATACTATGAAAGATTGATGGTTATTGAAAACCATAAATTTTCTGATATCATCAAACTTGGGGAAAGAATTGAAGAAAGAATCAAAAGCGGGATGATAACGAATTTTGAGGCATTATAAGCCACAAACAAGGCATTAAAATCAGGCGGCATATCAAGAAGAAAGACGTTGGGGAAGTAATGGTGGCTCAGGGCCCAAAATCTCCACTCATATATCAAACACCTCTACCCACATATCAAACACCCCCACCCACATACCAAGAACCACCACCTACATATCAACCCTCATCTCCCAGATATTCCCAACCGGCCACTGTCTATCATACCTATAATTCTCAACCATCTCATTTCCAGTCACCTCCAACTTGCCAAAATTATCCAAGATCACGACCCAATTTCGACCGCAAACCACCTAGAAAATATACCGCTATTGCTGAACCCATCGACCAGCTGTATGAAAGGTTGAAGGTCGCTGGTTACGTCACTCCCATTCCCACTGTGGCCGCAGAAAACCCGTCCCAATGTGTCAACCCAAACAAAATATGTGCATACCATTCCAGTATGAAGGGGCACACTATTGACGAGTTCCAAACATTGAAAGATAAGATCAAGACACTGATTGACAACAAGGTCATACAAGCGAAAGAAGTTGCACCCAATGTCCGCAACAATCCTCTCCCGGACCATAGGGGTGGTGGGATACATGTGATAGAGACGGACGAAGAATGGGATCCTGAGGGGTCAATCGGGCTTATTCGAGAAGGCAATGACTTTAAACCTGCAGTAACACTTGCTCCTATCGTAGTACAGACTCAGTCACTGATCGATGTTGAGGTAACTGCATCAGCTCCATTTGAGGTAGAGGTAGCTCTACCTGTGGCCACCCCAGTTCCATTTGAAGTAGAAGTGACCACACCTTTCATAGTGATAGTATCAACCACACCTCCTTTCAATTCAAAAGCAATACCTTGGGATTACATTGTTGAAGTTAGTCGAAAAGGAAAGGCAAAGATAGAGGAATCTGATGTTGCACAAAGAATGACTAGGACCAGAAATATCTATACACCTGAACACTTGGGAGGACTAAGTAAGGATGCCACTACCAAGCAGCCTGTCATTGAAATAGGACCAGATGACCTGTGGAGGAAAGTACAAGCAAGGGAATATTCCGTCATTGATCATTTGAACAAAACTCCAACTCAGATATCCATATTATCACTCTTGCAAAATTTAGAGGCACACAAGAATGCTTTGATGAAGGTGTTGAGTAAAGCTTATGTACCCAACAATATCACCTGCGGGGAGATAGCCAACATGGTAGGGCAAGTGCTGGAAAGTCATAAAATAATCTTCCACAAGGATGAGCTATCGCCTGAAGGGTTGAATCACAACCGAGTATTGCATATCACGATGCAATTTGAAGATAAATTCATCGCTAGGGTCTTGATTGATGGGGGTTCAAGCCTCAACATTTGTCTGTTGGATACTCTGAAAAGATTGAGCAAAGGTTTCCATGAGATACAGGCAGGAAGCATGAATGTAAAAACCTTTGATGGGTCTCAAAGGGCCACGATTGGGGAGATTAACCTTTGTCTGCAGATGGGGCCAATTTGGTTCCCAAGTGCTTGATATATCAGCTTTATACAATCTTGTATTGGGTCGACCATGGACCGTTGGGGCTATGGCTTCCACACTACACCAAGCCGTCAAATTTGAATGGAACCATCAGGAGGTGATCATTCATGGAGACGGGAGTAACCCCATTTACACCAGTCAAACCATCCCGGTTATCGAGAATAGAAGAAGGCTAGGGGAGGAAACCTATCATCACATCAAATGTGTCAATGCCATTGAGAAAGACAAATGGTTGAGTAGAAAAATAGAAAGCATACTAGCATGGTTTGGGTATGAACCCGGCAAAGGGCTTGGGAAGAATCTCCAGGGTATTACCAAACCGATACAGCTGAAACATCATGGTACTACCTTTAGGCTCGGATACCAGTATACATGGTAGGAGTATGATGATTGGTCGCCTCCATGGCGTGGACCTTATTACCCTCTCGAGCAACCAGTACCACATCTGGGTCAAACTTTTCACCAAGCTAATACAATATGGGGAACTGCAGAAGAAGAAGCATTAGCTGGGCTGAGGAATTTATTTTTGGAGGACGAAGACATGTATTGCAGTGAAATAATTGAGGAGGAGGAGGAGGAAGAAGGCCTCACTATTTAGACTATAGAGAAGGGAGCTCTTCTCAGGAACTAGACTGCCATACCATCCCGGGCCCACCGAGTCTCTGCGTTATTATTACTTTTCCTGATGAACTGGTGACTGTAACATGTAATGAGGCAACGCAATATGAGGATAGTGATTTGGATGAAGAGGATGAAATACCTGAGGAAGTTGTCATGGAGGTTGAAAACTTTGAAAATAAGCCTAAATCTAACCTGGACGAAACCGAAGCAGTAAATTTGGGGGATGCCGAGACCGTCAAGGAGACTCGCATCAGCATTCACTTATCACCGACAGAGAAAGAGGAGTACATTCGTTTCTTAAAGAAGTATGAGGACATTTTCACATGGTCATATGATGATATGACCGGTTTGAGCACGTCTATAGTGGCTCACAAGTTGTCTACCAATCCCATGTGTCCGCCGGTGAAGTAGAAACTCAGAAAATTCAAACCAGATATGAGCGTGAAAATCAAGGACGAAGTTACTAAGCAGATCAAAGTCAAAGTCCTCAGGGTGGTTGAGTACCCAACCTGGTTAGCCAACATTGTGCCAGTTCCGAAGAAAGATGGGAAAGTCAGAGTATGTGTTGACTTTCGAAACTTAAACAGAGCAAGTCCTAAGGGCGACTTTCCATTGCCAAATATACACATCCTGATCGACAATTGCGCCAAGCATGAACCCCAATCCTTTGTAGATTGTTTCACAGGTTATCACCAGATCTATATGGATGAAGAAGACGCAGAGAAAACAGATTTTATTACACCATGAGGGGTATACTGCTACAAGATGATGCCATTTGTTCTAAATAATGCTGGGGCTAATTACATGAGAGCCATGACAATCATCTTCCATGATATGATACATAAAAAATAGAGGTATATGTGGATGATGTCATTATCAAATCCAAGAGGGCCGCGGATCACATAGCGGACTTGAGAAAGTTCTTTGACAGGTTAAGGAGGTATAACTTGAAACTGAGCCCCGCAAAGTGTACATTCGGGATTCCTACTAGAAAGTTACTAGGATTCATTATCAGTCGTCGAAGGATCGAGCTGGACCCATCTAAAGTTAAAGCTATTCAGGAGTTACCGCCGCCTAGGAGAAAAAAGGATGTGATGAGCTTCCTAGGATGTCTCAACTACATCAGTCGCTTCATACTACAGTCCACAATCATATGTGAACCCATCTTCAAGATGCTGAGGAAAGATGTCGAAACAAGCTGGACCGAGGATTGTTAGAAAGTTTTCAACAAAATCAAGGAGTACTTGTCCACACCACCGCTCTTGGTCCTGCCAGAGCCAGGACGGCCTTTGCTACTATATCTATCTGTATTGGATGGAGCCTTCTGATGTGTTCTAGGACAACATGACAAAATAGGGAGAAAGGAGAAAGCCACATACTACCTAAGTAAGAAATTCACACCTTAAGAAGCACGATACTCTCTGCTAGAACGCACCTGTTGTGCTTTGACCTGGACGGCCCAGAAATTGAGGCATTACTTCTATGCCTATACCACGTACCTCATATCCAGGATGGATCCCCTGAAGTACATATTTCAGAAACCCATGCCGACTAGGAAGTTAGCCAAGTGGCAGATACTGTTAAGTGAGTTCGATATCGTCTATATAACTCAAAAGGCAGTCAAAGGACAAGTATTGGCAGACCATCTTGCTGAAAATCCGGTGGGAGGAGAATACAAACCCTTAAAAACATATTTTCCTGATGAAGAAGTGTCATTCGTAAGAGAAGACATTACTAAAGTATACGACTGTTGGAGGATGTTCTTTGATGGAGCCGTGAATTTCAAAGGAGTGGGCATTGGAGCAATTTTAGTATCAGAAATAGGTCAATATTACCCGGTATCTACTAAACTCAAATTTCCCTGCACTAACAATATGGCAGAGTATGAAGCCTACATACTAGGGCTCAACATGGCAATCAACATGAATATTCAGGAACTGTTGGTAATCGGTGATTTAGATTTGCTAGTGCACTAGGTACGAGGAGAGTGAGACACCAAGAATTCCAAGATATTGTCATATCTGCACCATGTACAGGAATTGAGAAAGAGGTTCATGGAGATAGAGTTTCGGCATGTACCTAGGATTCAGAATGAGTTTGGCGATGCATTGACCACTTTGTCATCCATGATATAGCATCCGGACAAGAATTTCATTGATCCCATCCCGGTGAGAATTCATAATCAACCGGCATATTGTGCCTACATTGAAGAAGAAACAGACGGGAGACCTTGGTTTCACGATATCAAAGAATATTTGGCAAAAGGAGAATATCCAGAGCATGCGAACCACACTCAGAAACGCACACTTCGGAGATTGTCCAGTCACTTTTTTCATAATGGAGGAAACTTGTACAGAAGAACTCCTGATTTGGGATTGCTAATATGTGTCGATGCAAAAGAGGCTCCTAAGCTACTTGAGGAGATACATGCTGGGACTTGCGGCCCGCATATGAGTGGTTTTGTCCTGGCCAAGAATATACTTAGGGCTTACTTTTGGATGACTATGGAGACAGATTGTGTCCAGTATGTCCGCAAATGCTACCAATGTCAAGTGCATGCCGATATGATAAAAGTGCCGCCAAATGAGCTCAATGCCACAATCTCACCTTGGCCATTCGCCGCCTGGGGAATGGATGTCATCGGTCCTATCGAGCCCACTGCTTCAAACGGGCACAGGTTTATTCTAGTAGCCATTGATTACTTCACAAAATGGGTAGAGGCTGCCTCTTACAAAGTTGTAACCAAGAAAGTCGTCGCAGACTTTGTCAAAGATCGTATTATATGCCGATTCGGAGTTCCCGAGTCTATTGTCACTAATAATGCCGCCAATCTCAACATTGATCTAATGAAAGACCTGTGTGAAATTTTCAAAATCAAGCACAAGAACTCCACACCTACAGACCTCAGATGAACGGAGCCGTAGAAGACGCCAACAAAAATATCAAGAAGATACTAAGGAAGATGGTAGAACACCACAAGCAATGGTACGAGAAGTTACCCTTTGCTTTGTTGGGATACCGCACTATAGTTCGTACATCAACCGGGGCAACTCCCTACATGCTGGTTTATGGTACCGAAGTTGTCATCCGAGCTGAGGTAGAGGTTCCTTCTTTAAGGATCATACAGGAAGCCGAACTTAGCGATGCAGACTAGATAAGGAGCCGCTATGAACAATTGGCCCTTATAGATGGAAAAAGAATGAACGCAGTATGTCACGGTCAGCTTTATCAGAACAGAATATCCAGAGCTTTCAACAAGAGGGTCAAACCAAGACAGTTTGCACTAGGACAACTGGTACTGAAAAAGATCTTCCCACATCAAGATGAAGCCAAAGGGAAATTCTCTTCCAACTAGCAAGGTCCTTACATGGTTCATTGGGTGCTAATAGGAGGAGTGCTCATACTTGCAGAAATGGACAGAGAAGTTTGGCCAAAACCAATTAATTTAGACGCAGTCAAGAGATACTATGTTTGGACTACTTACATTTCTTTATATAATGTAATTGAACTACGGTTGACCTGATTCCTATTTAAGAGGGGATGCGTAGGAAGCCCTATGGGTTCGATCATATCATAATAAAATTTTCATTTTCCCAAGATCAGACATAGGGGCAGAATTTTGTGGAGGACCCTCAAAACTCCGGAGCAAGTCCAGCCAGCGCTAGCATTTGCCAGAAAGTCAGAAATTAGTTAAGAAACTGGGGCAGAATTTTGAGAAGGATTCTCAAAATTCCAAAGAAGGTTCAACACGTTTCGTCACTCACAAACGGCCAAAGGATCATTTACCAAACTGGGGCAGAATTTTGAGGAGGACCCTTAAAATTCTAATACAAGAAAGCTGCAATGTCTCTGAGATGTGTTATAGTCACTAGTTCATCTAAAATTATTTGATAATTTCACCATGTTTCAAAAAAAAATAACTCTATTTTGCACACTTTCTAAAACTCTATTTCCATAACAGCCAGGTATTACCAAGGGAAACTCAAACAAGGCATCCAGCATGAAGAAGCAAGGCCAGCGGACAAAGGCACGAACCAATCTCCCCCTTTACAAAACTTACAATTTTTTTTAAGTGTAGGCACATCTAACGTAGCGATAGCATTCGCAAATATATATACACGAAGCAAAACCACTATCAAACAGGCCACCAGACACTGAACGTATCCCCAGCTAAGAAACATTCTACCCTTATTTGCTATTCGTTCTTTGCATGGGACTAAGCCTTATCCCGAACCTTGCATGAGGCTAAACCCTGCCTCCATATTTACATAAGGCTAAGCACTGCCTTCCATTTGCATGGGACTAAGCCCTATCCCAAACCTTGAATTAGGCTAAGCCATGCCTCCATATTTGCATAAGGCTAAGCACCGCCTTCCATTTGCATGGGACTAAGCCCTGTCCTGCATCCTGCATGAGACTAAGCTCTGTCTCCAATCTTGCATAAGGCTAAGCCCTGCCTCCATATTTGCATAAGGCTAAGCACTGCCTTCCATTTGCATAGGACTAAGCCATGTCCCGCATCTTGCATGAGGCTAAGCCCTACATCCATATTTGCATAAGGCTAAGCACTGCCTTCTATTTGCATGGTACTAAGCCATGTCCCGAATCTTGCATGAGGCTAAGCCCTGCCTCCATATTTGCATAAGGCTAAGCACTGCCTTCCATTTACATAGGACTAAGCCCTGTCCCGCATTTTGCATGAGGCTAAGCCTTGTCTCCATATTTGCATAAGGCTAAGCACTGTCTTCTATTTGCATAGGACTGAGCCCTGTCCCGAACCTTGCATGACGCTAAGCCCTGCCTCCATATTTGCATAAGACTAAGCCTTGTCTCGCATCTTGCATGAGGCTAAGCCCTGCCTCCATATTTGCATAAGGCTAAGCACTACCTTCTCATGGGACTAAGCATTGTCCTTCCTTGCATAAATGTTGCTCTATTCCGACACTATCTATTTGCTTTTCTGTCGGGCTAAGCTCTACCCTCCATTTCACAAGACTAATCCTTGTCTTGTTAACATCATATTATTGTATCTCATGGGCTGAAATATCGTCAATCTGTCCAAAGGTGTTATAGTCTAAAGGCATCATCCTCATAGCCGGAAGACACCATGCCATGGCCTGAGGATCTCTCACATTTGCATATCACTATTCAAAGGCGTCATGGTTCGGAGGCACCATCTTCATGGCCCGAGAACATCATTTCATGGCCAGCGAATCCCTCACTGAACAATTCATAGCCCAAGACATCATGGTCTGAGGACGTCATCCTTAACCGTCCGAAGACAACTTTCATGGTCCAAAGGGAATCTGCATCATGTTTAAATTTTCGCACAAATACATGTTCGAAGCATCTTTTATCTGCAGGTGACCAGTAAGCAACTGCTATCCCAGCAGGAGCAACCTCGCTCTAGTTCCTTCAACTATCTCAAACTTGACCGTTCACCATAACCACTCTTTCATCCATCTCGAAATTTCGTGCCCATTCTTGTGATGACTTCATCGGTACATTCCACCGATGGATCTGGAACTACACGTGGCCTGATTCCTGTAAAACTAGGGATATGTAGGCAGCTCAAAAACTAGAGTCCGGCCTCTATCTTTCAAAATATCCTATTCGGTCAAAATTGGTCATCATTTCTTTACCCGAAAACTTTTTCATCCTTCCCGGGTAAAGAGGGACAACTGTTGATACCCAATTTTTCCTTCATATATATTTAAATATACCTACATACTTTCAAAATATTGTATATGCATTTACAAACGTGCACAAGTGTTTTTATAATTTTTAAGGCTTTAAATTCATTTATTTCTGCATTTTACTTACACAAATATATAATAATTATTCCTCATATTATTTTTATGACGATCCAATCATCTAAACTCATCATTTATGCCCATATAATGTTTAAATATTTTAATTGCATTTTTTACAATCACATTTGCATTTTTAGGCGGAATTGCATATTTTTGCAATAATAGCCTATATATATATGCACAATTATATCATCTATATAAAAAATGACTTTTCATATTTTTTTCAATATTATGTAAGTATTTTAAAGCATTTTCATGCATAAATCACATTTTTATCATTTATAAATTATTTAAGAAAATTGTTTTATTAAATTAATTGGGTATTTAAAATCTAGCCCCTAGAAAATACTAATTTTCGGACCCAAAAAACCATCCCAAATCCCTAACCCAATCTACCCCAGACCCAAATGCAATTAGACCCAACCCAGACCTCTCTTAATCCTAGCCGTTGATCTCAGAGATCAACGACCCATATTGGTTCTTACCAATTTTAACTCCAAACGACCCTCCCTAACCTAAATTATTTTCCCACCGTACCCCACTATCACTCGTTCCCTTCTTTCTCAAACTCTCTCTACCTAAACCCTAATCTTCAGGCGCCGTCATCAGCTTTGCCCTCCATTCTACGATGTTTCTCTGTCGTCTCAGGCCTATATTGGCCTCCTATTTACTGTGGTTCATCAGTTTCTTGGATCCTTGAGAAGATCTCAAGGGACCTAGGCAGTCTGGTTTGCACCTTTGATCTCTTTGCCTGTTTCAGGCCATTTGCTCGACCATGAGTAAAATGCCTCTCCTATTTTGATACGAATCTATGATTTCCTAAGTCTATGACCTCGTCTCTGTTCTACTTCTAAAAAACCCTATTTTATATTTGATCTTCTCAGATCTGTACAGATCTGAGACCAATTGAACGTATTTCACATGTTTCCTTAAAAGACTCCTGGCTTTTCAACTGATTTTTTGTTTTCCTAAAAACTAGGTTTACCCTAAGTCATGTTCTCTAAAGATTTTCTGACTTTCGAATGTTAATCGTCTGTTCTTAAGTGTTATTGATTGATTTCCGCTAAAATTGTTTGGACCCTAGTCGATTTATGCTAAATACCCAATTTTCTTATACTTTTGCTTCATTTCTAGGTTTTTTCGTGTCACTCGTTGCATTGTTTCGTTATGTGCTTTGACTTTCATGATTTCTCCTTAGTCTAATTGAGTATCTTGCGACTTTTACCCTAGTTCATCTCTACTAGGGTCTCTGAGTCAATCTCTCGGTTAATTTATGTATGTTTATGAAATTTTATTTAGCCTATTTATCTGTTTGTGAAAATTGATATTTTTCCCTTTAAATCAGTACTATTTTGAATTTTGATTTACTGACTTGCTCGGTTAAAACTTATGTGTTGATTCTCGATTTATTCCCTTATTTACGACTTTAATTATTCTTCTTACCTTATTTAGTTGCATGTAATGTTACTGAATCTTCAAGATTATTTCCTTAATTAGACTCTTGTTTGTTTACCTCTCTACTTAGGCCTGATTTGATTTCTTTCCTTAAACGACTCCTGTCCTTTAACCATTAAGAAGTTATCCTCAATTAAGGGAAAACTATGCTGATTTTGTGTGTAATTGATCCTGTGATTTCCCTAATTGCTGAGTGTTGATTTCTTTTACCTTATTCTGCTCTGCTCCTAAACTGCTATATATACTCTCCTCTATTCTCACCTTTGACACGAACATCAGTTCATAACACACACATACACTTAAACTCTTCTCCTTCTTGGCTATTTGTGTTATTTGTGCTATTATAGGTCTAGTCGGCTGAAATCCAAGGCTAGATATTGGACTATACCTTCTCTATATTCTGCACTTTTTTCCTCAACTAGTATGTCTCTAGTTAAAATTGAAACCCAAATTCTATATGTTTCATTCATGTATTAGTTCATTATGAATTTGACTTCTTTGTTTAAGCATGCCTAAATTTTGCCTTATTCAATGTACAACTAGTATGTCTGCACTTTACATGTTTATCTGATTCTTGACCAGCCTGTGTGTTGATTTGTGATTAATTCTTTAGCCATGTGATCATACTATGATCCTACTTGTGTGTCTGATCCTGTCTTCTACATCTTTGCTCCATGTTTTAGTTGCCTGCTATCCTGGTTAATTTAGTAAGACTATGAAGATCCTAACTGTTCTATTTGTCTACATGCCTCCCTGCCCCAATTCATGTACCCTCAATGAGATTCCTATATGTTCTCAGTCCCCTCACCCCTCTGTGCAAGCATGCCTGCTATAGTACTTCTGAATTTGAACCTTCTATGACAGACTGGCTGTCTACTTAATTTGATCTCTTCTGAACTGTATTCAAATGCTATCAGTATTCTTTTTAAAAAGAACTGGCTTTCATTACTAGTATTTTCTCAAAACTGGTCTATTCTAGAAAAACCTTTTTCACTCCTAAACTATTTTTCACCAAGTCTTTCAAACTATGTCAAGCACTTTCACTTACTCTTAGGTTATTAAGTTCTGCCCCTCTGATATGTGTACTGCTTAGAGATCCTTGAGATATCTCTGAACTCTGGCATATCAGGGTTGGCTCTTCCACACTACACATAATCAGTCTCTATTTGAGGAAAGTCTGGGTATGAGCACTACCCGGGATCCTTGAGGTCCTTAGGGAACTCTAACACACCTAGACAGAAATTTGGCAATGAAATCTTTGGCATTTGAGACTACTGAAGGCCTGGTACCATAGATTTGCTTTGTTCCTTCATCAGGCTCCCTATAGCTTAATTTATATTGCATTGATGTAATTTATTCAATTCTGGTCTGTAATAATTATTTGTAAACATATATTGGGGTAACTAGTGAAATGGGAGGGTAAATGTATGATACTGTGGGTAAAACTGGGTAGAAAACATGTTATAGGCTATATATTCTGCAAATCTGCATTAGACGACATGTTATAGGATTGATGTGTTCATTTACATTTAAACCATGTTGAACTTGTGCATTAGATAACCTGTTTTTAGGGCTTTCACATTTACTGCTTCAGCATGTTGCATGCTCAATTCTGGGTTATTCGCGAGTACTGTCACATAAACATCGTGTTATCAAATAATCTTAACATAACTGTCATTCTGGTATGCATTAGATACCATATCCTTAGGAACTCTGTTTGCATCTGTTTGAACCACGTCTATTTCTATTAAATCAATAGATGTCCATGAAAAGGTTTAAAATAGACTAACGTATAGGTATCATGTCTCTAAACACAATTGATAAATCGCCTGCTATAATCTGTATCACCTACATCAAAAACTCGAAGCCATACGACCCCCGAGTCAGAAATTTCAAACTCATAAGCCCTCAATGAGGCAGCACCAAGTTTACAAAGAATGGCTCCAGAGCCAAAAAACTTTCGACGTCTCGGGAACTGTCGTCAGCTGTCATCCTATCGAGCAATCAGAAACTCAAGGCCGTAAGACCCCAAGTGGGCAACCTTGAGTCCAAAAGCCCTCCATACGGCAATACTAGAAAATGTATGAGGCATTATCAACAATATAAGACCTCTATAAGGAAACACCAAAACTGTAAGACCTCAAGTAAGGCATGAACCATACTTGTACCAAGTAAGTTACCTGCAAGACCTCAAGCAAGGCATGAACCATACTTGTACAAAGTAACTTATCTATAAGACCTCAAGTGAGGCATGTTAAAATTTGTAAGACTTTACAAAAGGCATAATCCCGATCTTAAAGTTAAGGCTATATATCTGAACTTATAAGACCCCTAAAAAAGCATACCCTCGATATAGATGCCGAAACTACTTCACTCAGGGACTAAAAGGCTACGGCCAAACACAATGACTATGGTCACAAGGCTCCGGCCAAACTCGAGCGACTCGGGGATGCCCGACCATCACTATAAAATCACAGGTCTTCAATTACTTCGAAAAAACTTCGAAAAGAATTGGTTAATCAGGCTACCCTCAGCATAAGCAAAAGAGCTTCGATCATATCAGCTCCAAACGACAGGCTTCGAAACAATTTTAGCCATCGAGTGAAACCTCCCGAGGTGTTCATTCATCGCTACATAACGACTCACAATCGAGGTTCTTATCGAGCCATCGAAGATCCAGGCAAACACAAAACTTCAAAAAGTCTTTAGCGAGGGAAAAATAAAGCCTACATTAGAGGTCGTACCAACCCCATGCGTAAGAGCCACTGTCGTCAGCCAACATCAAAGGTCGTACCGACCCAACATGTAAGAGCCATTGTCGCCAGCCCACATTAAAGGTCGTACCGACCCAATGCGTAAGAGCCACTATCGCCAGCCCACATTAAAGGTCGTACCAACCTAACACGTAAGAGCCACTATCGCTAGCCTATATTAAGAGGTCGTACCAACCTAACGCGTAAGAGCCTAAGAGCCAGCTTAAAAACTTAAGGGTCAATGAGCTCGAGTCGAAATTCGACTCAGAGACTGACCCCAAAATAGTTAACTAAAAATGCCTAAGGGAAAATGCGTAAGAGCCTACGAGTCAGCCCAACGAGCCTCAGGGCCGATTTGCAAACCCAAGGGTTTTCCTCGAAGTTCAGTTCACCTGGACAATCATCGATAAATGTATAAGTTCAAAACAAAGAAAGACATACTCAAGCGAAGGAAAATTCATAGAAGGAGAAAATTGAAAGGTTTCTTTATTTACACACATATGAAACAATGCAAGGCTATATTTGCAAATACTCTTTGAGAGCCCTGTACAAAGAATCAAAAATAAAAAGCCTAATCTAATTTCTCCTCGGGGACTGCAGCCCCATCGGTCTCTTCATCATCATCTTAGGCATCAGACAAAAGGAACTTGGCGTCATATTCGTCCACCTTTGCATGTTTTATCTCTTTCGAGAGATCGAAGCCCCTAGTTGGATTTCCTCAAGGGTTTCCCTCCGAGATTTGCACCGGCATATTCCTTGCTTCTGATCTCTCGATCAAAAGCCCCTCCCAACTCAGCTCAAGCTTTAGCAGCGTCTTTTAAATAGACTGCCACTTTCTTATTGGCCTTAGCCCGAATCTTTTCAGCTTCATCCTAGGCATCCACGACCTCGACCTTCATATCCAAAAGGTCGGACTTGAGCCTTGAAATCCTACTCGTCTAAACTAAATTGTTTTCACGGGCATTCCAGAGCTGCACCTCGAAGGCAGAAACCTTGGCCAGAGCATTCTTCTTGGCCGCAACATGGGCATCTATTTGAGCCCTTAGCTCGTTACACTCGGCCAACCTTGACCTAAAGGTATTCCAAATCCTCTGTCTTGCTCTACAACTGAGGTATCAAAATATTAATCTCTGGGGATAGAAGAAGGAGCATACATTCCCTCGGAGAAAAAGTTACTTGTTTCTCAAGGTGGCTTTCGTAGTTCAGGCTTCGATTCGCCTCATACCAAAGGTGCCTCAATTCTTTTTCCCTTTCATCGCAAAGAAGCCTAAGGGATTTCTCCCCATCCAAGGCTTTCCTTAACCGGGCTTCACAGCGGAGTAACTCGAATTTGAGCTTGTCAAAGGCCTATGAAAAAGAAGCTCAATGAGAAAACAAAAATGTAAAATTAGAAGATCAACGAAATCGACCAAAGCTCACCACAGAACAAAGCCGCTGAGCCTCCTCAAAGGTTGAGCATGCACCTATTGGCCTGGTCTCACCGGCCCCAATTGAACTGATCTCGGTGGGGACATGGTCGCTCGAGACCCCGCTTGATTTAGGCGGCCCCTAATATTGAACATCCCTCGAATTACCTTCGACAGGGGGCGAGGACGGTGGCTGAACACCTGTATCCCTCGAAGTACCTTCGGCGGGAAACGAAGACGGCGGTAAGAGAAGAACCACTTTTCCAAGGCTAGAAGCCTCAGATATTGCAGGATCAGCATATACACCTTCTTTGAGCCTTCGAGCAGGGCTTGCCTCGCTATGAGAACCCTCGTCCTTCGAGGATTCCTTCCATTTGTTATCAGTCCTCGACCCCAAAGTCGACGATTCTTCCTCCTCCCCGAGGGGGCACAGCCTCATCTCAGAAAAATCTCCAATGCCTGGGGTGACGGACTTAGTACACATAAAAGAAAGTACTTTTCAAAGAAAGCAAGCCACACACCACGTACCGTGATGTTTCGCCTCCCATCTACCCTTGGCTAGATCTCGCCACTTACGCTCATCGTAATCGAGCAAGCTGCTAGTTTTCGAGACCAATCCGCTAGGTCAGGAACGTCGTGTGGCATCTACGGGATTGCTGCAAAAAAGAAAAGAAAAAGAAAGCATCTTTACACAGTCCGCCTCCACCATGGGCAAAAGTAATAAGGACACAAGTGTACCACTTACGTGTGGAATTCCATTTCTCGGGAAATGGAAGGAACTCTGCGGGGATAATATCGACAGTCCATACTAGGACGAAATGACTCATCCGCCCTCGGTCCTTATCTTCTTCATTGCTGGCAACAAAGGGACGAGTAACGAGTGGATCGTTTTGGAGTAATTGGGCTCAGTAATTAGGCCACACACCACGTACCGGCCTTATCTGTAAAATACCTTATCATCAGCACTATCCTCCAAAACGATGGGTGAACCTATGCCAGGATAACCCGACATCTTCTACGAAATTCGAGCACAACCCTATCAAGAGGGCCCAACATAAAGTGGTACATATATACGTTCAAAAACCCCTCGACATGATCCATGATGCTCTCTTCCGGGGAAGGTACCTGCAGTACCACTTCCTCTCCCCATCCGCAGTCTTTTCTAACTACCTCGAGGTTCTCCTTCCCTATTGAGGAGATAAACCTCGATGCATGCTCCCAATGGCCCTAAATATTGGTAAGTCTCTCTAACTCAAAGTCCCTCCTCGTGACAAAGCACCTTGATGTTAGCTTATTAAATACCAGTGGTGTACCACCGACCGAGCGCGAAGCAGAGGTGAAACTCTCATCTCCTTGGTAAGCGGGTTTGGGCGTAGCAGCCATGGCTATGATAAAACAAGAGAAGGAAAATGAAAACTCAGGTGAAAACTTTGAATTAAAATGGTGGAAAGGCTAACGCAAGAAAGAAGAACTCTATGAAAAGGGATAGTGGCTCAGAATAGCGGAATCTTCAAAAAGCGAGGAAACAAACTCATATATAGAGCAAGCGGCGACTGTCCACCTACTCTAAAGGCCAATTAATTCTAACTAAGCCATTATCACTTTCAGAAAAAATGTACCGACGGGACCATCCCGGGCGCTTCATGGCCGTGCCATACAAGTGAAGCTGTTGTGCAATATTCGAGGGGTCAGAGGTTCCCGTATCGATCCAGCCTCGAGATGGTGCCCAATCTTGATGATCTCTGCTACCATAACTATAGGCTCTAAGGAGCCATCAATATTAATCTAAGCCTCGAGGTGGTGACCGACCTCGAGGAGCTCTGTCAAAGTGAATATAAGCTCTAAGGAGCTGTAAATACCAATTTAGCCTCGAGATGGTGCCCGATCTCGAGGACCTTTAGTACTATAGAACGGGCCCCAAAAGGGGGGTCAACCTAGCCCCGAGATGGTGCCCGATCTCGAAGATCTCCATTACTATAACTATAAGCTCTAAGGAGTTATCCATATAAACCTAAGCCTCGAGATGGTACCCGATCTCGAGGGTCTCTTCTATTACAAGTATGGGTCATTTACCCGATTTCCTGGCCCTCAGGCTACCTGAGCCCAAGCCAGTTCTTACTCAAGAGTTATTGATAAAGCCTCAGGGCTATATTCGCCTTGAGGTCAATTTAAACACTCTCTTGGTTACTTTAGCCCAGGGGCCATCCGGGTCCAAACATATCCTTGTCCGGGGTCTATCATAACGCTCAGGACTATCTTCACTCTAAGTTCAAAACAAGTTTTTAAGGCTGCTCAAGCTCGAGCAAACTCTCACTCGGGGACTGTTTGTGAAAGTCTAAGGGCTATTTTTATTTTCAGGTGGTCAAGCAACTCCGTCCCTCGAGGACTATCAACAGGTTTTAAAAGGGCTAAGTTTTGTTCTAAAAAATCGAGGCCATATTCTCACTCAATTCGAAGTCGCCAGTTTCGGCGGCCTAAGTTTGTATCAAGTCAACCCGGACTTGGTCCGAGGAATGGCAAAGGGTCTCAGGTAAAATCATATTAACCAATCAAGAACCGAGGAAATTCCTATGCCCAGGCCCAGTATTCGGACCGATCGGTAAAGTTACGTGCTCAGATTCTTCACAAATGCAAATAAAGGTAAATCCAGCATAAATCAGAGACAAATTGAAGAAATATTTTTGTATTAATAAACGATGATTACAAAAGCCCACGAAGGGTCCTTACACAGAAACAAAAAATCAAAAGGAGTGAAGCGCCACACCAGGTTAAAGTTAAGAGATGTGAGCAGAAGTTCATGGTCCACATATCCTCTAATATGGGAATAGTTTGAAGCCCCTCTCTCATTATTTTGGGCGAACAACAACAACAAACCAATGAAATCCCACTCAGTAGGAGAAAGATCTGAGAAAGAGCCATGACATAACTAGCGAGAACAATGTCGTGTGACCTTACGGTCACGGGCTTTAAACATAGGAAATAGAGTTGGATGAGGATGAAGAGAAGAAATGAGTTAAAGGTTGTTGAAGAATGACAGAATGCAGTTTTGGTTCAAGAAAGCTTCCATTTATAGAAAGGTGGCAGCGTAACCGACGGTGCAATCAATGCCTTTGGTAAACGTATCGACAGGCGCAATCAAATCTTTTGGGGAGACAGATCGGCGGCGATATTATCGCTTTGAGAAAATAAACCGGTGCTACATTGAATGCTTCTGGAATGATGTACCGATGAGACGTCTTAGTTATCTCAAAAGCTTACATCATAAGCATGATGACATCATGAGAGGCTCGAGGAGATCGGTGTCAAAATCGTTTCTTATCATTTTAATCTAAGAAATGCGGGAACTATCTGTATATGGTAAAAATCAGAGGGTCCAATTTTGTGATAGTTGAGGCACCTCGTAAAGACCGCCCCCAGAAGATTCGAAGTTCAGCTCGGGGTTTGACCCCGAGGGTTCTCAATGATCGACCTCGAGGTAGTGCAAATCAGCAGCTATGATGGACTAACGGGAAGTTCCCAAGGCACGTGACTAAAGCTGACCAAGTCTATTAGGCTAGTTCAAGCCCGTACTGTGGCATTAAATGGTTGTACCAGCCTCAAATCCTTGTAATAACTGCATCTGTACTATGTTGGGATTCCTCCTCATATATAAAGGGGACCCTTGTCATTTTGTAACACACATAATATCACTTACAACATTCAATACAAGAACATTCTCTGCTCTCTAACACATTCTCTCCTAGTTCTATTATTTACATTTATTGTGTTCTATTGATTGTTCTTCATTTATTGTTCATTATTGGTCATAAAGATCCTTCATCAAAGCTCTCAATACTGTTAGCCCTTCATCGGCCGTCCACAACTTAGAACCTTGATCGACCTCAAGGCCTCGTATAACCTGGCTCGCGGCCCCGATTCTCAGCCACTCAGTTTGCTTAAACTTACTGCTTTCGAGTTCTTATCTTATTTTCTAGTCTCACACTTATAATTTGTTGCCTAACAACTAGCATAAAAATAAATCACATATTTTTAGAACTACAAAATCAAATCTAATTGTAATTACATTTTCAAGGTAAACAATACTCCAGGTATCTGTTCTATGTGATCGCTCTGCTCCTTGAGCTGTTTCTGCAAAGTTAGTACTAAACTTTGTAAATCAGAATTAACTGGGTTACCTGACCCTCCATCACGAGATTCGTTGGGAGTTCCTCCACTGCATGAGTTATCGAGTCCCGAGCGAGGATTTTCTACGGTGTTGTTGTTTGGAGTTGGTGTTGGTGGTACAGACAGCAACCTGTTGACAAAAGCTTGAAGGGCATTACTGACCTGTGGAGCGATTAATTGTTTCTATACTTCATCAATAGCTTGATTATTCTCAAGCTGCTCATTTATATTTGATTCTGACCCGTCAGGAGTCCCTTCTCGAGATTGTAGTGGAGAGTGTTGTGGTGAGGGGACTGGAGTTTCATCTCCTTGTTGGTTTAGCTGATGTTGTTGATTTTCGTGGTATTATAGATTTTGTTGGTTGTTGTCTTTGACATTCGACATGTTTGTTTTGATAAAAGAATTGATTTAGAAAGTAAAAGATTATCAGGTTCTCGGTAACGGAACCAATTTGTTTAACCAAAAAATAGGAATTTCGGTCAAAGCGTAATTTTAGAAGAACTCGGGTTACTGATAATCAAATAATGAAATAATTGAATAACAAGAAAATAAATTTGGACTGAGAAGTAGCCGAGTAAGAAATATAAAGCAATGTAAATAAGTATATTCCAATAATAATCAGTGTGTCCATACAAATGTTCTTTCTCTCCCTTTTATAGCTATTTCTAAGTACTATGTTTCTTTCCTCTCATAATAGAGACATTATGAGAAATTAATAACATTAATAAAACGTTATAATTGGCAATCGTAACTGTTTCGTGAAGATTTTATAACGTTCCCCATCATTTATGCTCATTAATTATAGATATTACGTATCTGTACTTTTTGTTGTCTTGGTTCATTCCACTGGTGTCTCTTCAAATTATCAAGAGACCTGAGTAACCGTTCCTTCTTGTTTTCTTGAATCTTTGCCCATACCTATTATTACGCCCCACAATATTACATCGATGTTACGTCTTGCAGTATTACATTATGATGATGTTACGCTTCGCAGTATTAAATTACGACGATGTTGCACCCTGTAGTATTGTACGTTGAATTTATCGTAAGGTAATTCATATCAGTCCAAGTAAAAGATTATTTGGAGATTATAAAGATTATGTTATTTCAAACAAGTGATGAGTAAATTCATGAAGTGAGGGGGTAAGTAAATCGAAGAAAATAAATTTTGTCGAAGTTCGACATTTTGGAATAAAATATGGCCCGAGCTAAAATACCCGGTACTTATGGACTAGTACCATACAAGGTACCATATGACCATGATAGTAAGGTATATAAGGTATATTAAAAGTGAATAGTATATTAAGTAATTTGAGATAATTCTTAATTATATGGATAATTGATTAATGGGAGAAATTAATAAGTTAATTAAGGATTAGTGGGTTATTAATTAAGATGTTGGATAAGGCTAAAGGGCCCCCAACGTGGCAGCCCACAATTCCAAATTTGTGACTCTTAAGTCACAATGCAAGGTGGCACAATTAGGGAAATTATTTGGCCAAGTAATCCTTATCAAGTGGGGCCACACATGTATAATAAGAAGCCTCTCTATTTCATTTAAGAAAGATGTCATATAGATTTGAAAGGGTAACGTGATTAGCTAAGCCAAAAGGCTTCTCTAAAACCATAAAAGGAAGATGGTCATATTTAATTGACAGATGAAGCTTCAACAATTCATACGAGATTGTGTCTTAGCAACGTAAGATTTTGCAATTTTAAGGGAGTACGGTGCAATCATTCTCAAGAATATCATATAGATTTTTTTTCCTACTCTGGTCTTGCCGTCACGTGTTTTGTCGTGATTGTCATGTGTTAGAGGGATTTCCAAGAGAACCGGTGCAGGTATGTTAAGGCTATCCCTTCTTTCTTTTGGCATGATCCATACGATACAAATGAAACGAGCAAAATACGCAATTTCCATAAAGAACTCTATTCATAGAAATACTAGGGGTGCCTATATTCTTGATTCCCCATGTGTCATATTATTCTATCATTATTCATGGGTCTCAGAAAAATATGAAAATTGAAAAGAACTTACTTTATGATGTTACTCAAAGGCAAAATGGTCTTATGATATTCCGAAAGATTTTAATAACGTACTCTTCATGCATTGCATTCATATACATTGACCCATGACCAGATGACGCTATATATATATATATTTATATATATATATATATATATATATATGTGTGTGTGTGTGTGTGTGTGTGTGTGTGTGTATGTATATATATATATATGTATATGGGATATGGGAAAGGTTATGGTGTTATATACGCACCACCACCTGATCAACTGGTATACATTGATGATTTTGCCCACAATGGCCAAGATGATATGATGGGATACCCTCAGAGGCTGATGATGTTATGAAACATGTACCTCTGAACGACATGACATTCATACGCATATGCATGATACTATAATTATTTAATGATTTACAAAGTTATTCAGACTTACAAGTGGAGTCATTTACTCTATATTTCCTCCATGTTTGTTATGCACTTATTTATGTGCCTTACATACTCAGTACATTATTCGTACTGACGTCCCTTTTTGCCTGTGTCACGACCCAAAATCTCAACCCAGTCGTGATGGAGCCTCTCGTGAGGACAAGGCGAGCCAATCAACAAAATAGTACATCTCTTTATAATTACTTAGCAGGAATAAGTCTAAATCATGGGCAATATAATCTTAAATGCGAAATAAACGTGATAGAACAAGGAAAACCCTCCCAACTCAGCCCGAAATCGGGGTGTCACAAGTCATGAGCTACTACAGAGTTTACTAATATTTTACAAAGTCTGGAATTATCATAAATAACAAAGATAAGGGAGAAAGCGGGGTTGCGGACGTCAACAGCTACCTCATTACTCCTAGTCACCGCCTGGTCTGGAAAGAATCAGCGCTCAGGAGCGAACTCAGCTCTGCCTGTATCTGTACACATGGTGCAGGGAGTAATGTGAGTACTCCAACCCAGTGAGTAATAAAAATAAATAACGACTGAAAACATGAAATCTCATAACGGCACAATATAGTGCTATCCCAAACAGTAATATCAGTTATACAGTAAAATACTGAGTATCAGATAATTCTTCTTTTAAAACAGTAAAGACAAATAATTTCCACAGAAAGGATAAATAAAAAGCTTGCCCCTCGGGCTCAATATGTAAATCTCAGTATAGTATCATCCCCTTGGGCTCACTCCCAACTCACCAGCACACAACATCAACCCCTCGGGCTCACTCCCAACTCACCACACACAAGCAACAGCCTCTCGGGCCCACTCCCAACTCACCTGGGTACCCTGCGCTCACTGGGGGTGTGTACAGACTCCGGAAGGGCTCCTACAGCCCAAGCGCAATATCAATAGGCCTGAAAGCCTTCACACATCACACACGAGGCCTGAAAGCCTCCTCATATAACACTCGAGGCCTGAAAGCCTCCTCACATCACTCAACATATCCTCACGTATGGCCCTCGGCCTCAATCAGTCCAGAAAATAATCATAAGCCTCTTGGGCATCAGTAAAACAATAGTGCTCAGCTCAACAGCATTATAAATATCATTAAATCTCGAGTTGAGTATAAATGTAGCTGAGTTCACAAAATAATATAATTCAATTGGACTGAGTTCAAATAATATTTCAATTCGTGAGGAAAATAGTGATGTAAATTCACAAAAGATTTCAGATAATTGGCACGAAGCCCAAATATGGCAATAAGCCCAATCATAGTGAAAAACAATAAATCTTTATCAATTACGCGGTAAAAATATCAACTGGGATGGACCAAGTCACAATCCCCAATAGTAAATGACCCCGCGCTCGTCATACAACGCGTGTCTCATCTCAACATAGCAGTATGTTGTGCAATCCGGGGTTTCAAACCCTCAGTGCATCATTTAAAATCATTACTCACCTCAAGACGGTCCAACGTCTACTCCGCTATGCCCTTGCCTCTCGAATTTACCTCTTCGCGCGTCGAATCTGGTCAAAACCACAACGAATACATTACAATAGGCTAAGGGAATATAACCCAATCGAAAAGACTCGAAAAATATCGAAATTCACGAAATTCGCAAAACCCAAGCCCCGGGCCCAATTCCCGAAAAATTATGAAAGTCACATCACCGAATTCCTCATCTCGCCACGAGTCCGTACCTATAAAATTTACCAAAATCGGAGTTCAAATGACCCCTCAAATCTTCAAATCTTATTTTCAAATCCCTAGGCCTAAATCTTCAATTTACTCCTCAAAAACATGTAATCTAGTCGGATTATTCGATGATAATTCAATATTATGGAGTAGAAATAATCACAAGTGACTTACCTCAAGATTTCCCAAGATTTCTTGCTAAAAATCGCCCAAAATCCGAGCTTGGAAGTCAAAAAAAATGACCAAACTCGGACTGCTGGACATTAAATCTGTCCAGAAATTTTCGGTACTGTTCACGCGGGGGCACTGTTCATGCGCGCGAGGTCACTGTTCACTGTTCACTAGCGCGGGTACTGTTCACTTCTGCATAAAATACAGCAGCTTTTAAGAAATTTGCAGCACAGCCATTTTTCACTAAAATGGCTCTAACTTCATCATACAAACTCGGAATTAGACGGTTCTTGTTCCTATGAGTCACAAATAATAATACGAACACAACCCTTCAATCGAAACTCAATTCGGAGCTCGTTTGCCCAGTTCAATACCCATTTCGCTCGTTAAACAATTAACTCACATTTCACGTCAAAAACCCAATCGCGACTTGATGAAATTAAACCAAAATTTCCAGATCAGTCCTATAATTCATGATTTAAATTCTGGAAGTCTCGAAATCAAATTTGGATCTCTAGAACTAAAAATGAACCTTTAGATCATTACATTTATGCTCAAAACGGCAAAAATCTTCCAAAAATGACCCGTTGGGCATCCGAAACACACCCGAGGCCCCCGGGACCCCGACCAATAATACCAACCAGTCCCAAAATACATTACGGACTTGCTCGAGGCCTCAAATCACATCAAACAACGCTAAAATCATGAATCAACCTCCAATCCAAGTTTTATGAACTTTAGAATTTCCAACTTTTATTTCTGATGCCGAAACCTATCAAATCACGTCCGATTGACTTCAAATTTTGCACACAAGTCCAAAATGACATAACGAAGCTACAGAAATTCTCAGAATTCCATTCCAACCGTCGGATCAAAATTTCACCTATCAACCGAAAATCTCCAAAATACTGACTTCGCCAAAATGAGCTAATTTCTTCACCGGACCTCCAAAATTAATTCTGATTGCGCTCCTAGGCCTTAAATCATCCCCCGAAACTAACCAAATCATCGGAATTCAATTCCGAGCCCTCTAACTCACAAGTCAACGTCCGGTTGACTTTTCCAAACTAATTCTTCCTTAAAGAGACTAATTGTCCCATTTCATACCAAACTCGATCCAAATTGACTCAAATTCACCAAGTACACATATTGAAACATGAATAAGCATTTAACGGGGAATACGGGATGAAAATACAGGAAACGACGGTTCGGGTCGTTACATTCTACCCAACTAAAACAAACGCTCGTCCTCGAGCGAGTTAAGAAACATACCTGGAGTTTCAAATCGGTGCGGGTACCTGCTCCGCATCTCCTGCTCGGTCTCCCAAGTAGCCTCCTTTACGGGCCGACCTCTCCACTGTACTTTCACTAATGTTATATCTTTTGATCTCAATTTTTGAACCTGTCGACTCAAAATAGCCACTAGCTCCACATTATAAGTCAAATTTTTATCTAACTGTATTGTACTGAAATCTAAAATATGAGACGGGTCCCCAATGTACTTCCGGAGCATGGACACATGGAATACCGGATGAACACCCGACAATCTAGGCGGCAAAGCAAGCTCGTAAGCCACCTCTCCAATCCTCCTAAGTACCTCAAATGGTCCAATAAACCGCGTACTCAACTTCCCTTTCTTTTAGAACCTCATAACAACCTTCATCGGCGAAACCTTCAGCAAAACCTTCTCGCCCTCCATAAATGACACATCTCGGACCTTCCGGTCCGCATAACTCTTCTGACGCGACTGAGCTGTGCGAAGTCTTTCCTGAATCACCTTCACCTTTTCTAAGGCATCCTGGACCAAATCTGTCCCCAACAACCTAGCCTCACCGGGCTCAAACCAACCCACTGGAGTTCTACACCGCCTCCCATATAAGGCCTCATACGGTGCCATCTGAATACTAGAGTGATAGTTGTTGTTGTAGGCAAACTCTGTAAGTGGTAAAAAGTCAACCCAAGAACCTCCAAAATCAATCACGCAGGCACGCAACATATCCTCCAATATCTGAATAGCACGCTCGGACTGTCCGTCCGTCTGAGGATGAAATGCTGAACTCAACTCCACCTGAGTGTCCAACTCGTGATGAAAAGTCCTTCAAAACTGAGAAGTGAACTTAGTACCTCTATCCGAAATAATAGTAACTGGAACACCATGCAACCGCACAATCTCCTGAATAAAGATCCTAGCCAGCCGCTCCGCAGAATATGTGGTACACACCGGAATGAAATGCGCTGACTTGGTCAGCCTATCCACAACGACCCAAATCGAATCAAAATTCTTCAAAGTCCGAGGAAGGCCACTCACGAAATCCATAGTAACTCTCTCCCATTTCCACTCAGGAATAATCATCTGCTGAAGCAAACCGCCCGGTCTCTGATGCTCATATTTCACCTGCTGACAGTTGAGACACCGAGCCACATATCCCACAATGTCTTTCCTCATTCTCCTCCACCAGTAATGCTGTCTCAAGTCCTGATACATCTTTGCAGCACCCGGATGGATGGAATACCGCGAACTGTGGGCCTTCTCAAGAATCAAATCTCTAAGCCCATCAACATCGGGCACACAAATACGGCCCTGCATCCTCAATACGCCATCATCACCTATAGTCACATCTTTGGCATTATCATGCTGAACTCTGTCCTTAAGGACAAGCAAATGCGGATCATCATACTGGTGCTCTCTGATGCGATCATATAAGGAAGATCGAGAAACCACACTAGCCAATACCCGGCTAGGCTCAGAAATATCTAACCGCACCAACTGATTGGCCAAGGTCTGAACATCAACTGCAAGAGGCCTCTCCCCAACTGGGATGTAAGCCAAACTCCCCATACTGACTGTCTTTCGGCTCAACGCATCGGCCACTACATTGGCCTTTCCCGGATGATATAGAATGGTAATATCATAGTCTTTAAGTAACTCAATCCATCTCCGCTGCCTCAAATTAAGATCTTTTGTTTAAATAAATGATGAAGACTGCGATGATCAGTGAATACCTCACAAGATACGCCATATAAATAGTGCCTCCAAATTTTTAAGGCATGAACTATAGCAGCCAGCTCCAAATCATGAACAGGGTAGTTCTTCTCATGGGGCTTCAACTGACGAGAAGCATAAGCAATAACTCTACCCTCCTACATTAGCACACAACCAATCCCAACTCTGGAAGTATCACAATATACCGTGTATGAACCTGTAGCTGATGGTAACACCAACACTGGAGCTGAGGTCAGAAGTGCCTTCAGCTTCTGAAAGCTCTCCTCACACTCGCCGGACCATACAAACGGGGCACCTTTCTGAGTCAACTTGGTCAAAGGCGATGCAATAGAAGAAAACCCCTGAACAAATCGGCAATAATAGCCTGCTAGCCCAAGAAAACTCTGAATCTCTATGACTGAGGACGGTCTAGACCAACTCTACACTGCTTTTATCTTCCTTGGATCAACCTGTATACCCTCGCTGGACACTATGTGTCCCAAAAATGCCACAGAACTTAGCCAAAATTCACATTTGGAGAATTTTGCATAAAGTTTCTCCTCTCTCAATCTCTGCAACACTACACGCAAATGCTGGGCATGCTCCTCCTGGCTACGCGAGTACACCAGGATATCATCAATGAATACACTAACAAATGCATCCAGATAAGGCTGAAATACACTGTTCATCAAATGCATGAACGCTGCTGGGGCATTGGTCAGCCCGAAAGACATAACCAAAAATTCATAGTGACCATATCTAGTCCTGAAGGCAGTCTTGGGAATATCCGACTCCCTGATTTTCAACTGGTGATAGCCCGAACGGAGATCAATCTTAGAAAATACCCTCGCTCCCTGAAGCTGATCAAATAAGTCATCAATGCGAGGCAAAGGATACTTGTTCTTCACTGTTACCTTATTCAACTGCCTATAATCAATGCACATTCTCATTGTGCCATCTTTCTTCTTCACAAATAAAACAGGTGCACCCCACGGGGACACGCTAGGCCGAATGAACCCCTTATCTAGGAGTTCCTGAAGCTGCTCCTTCAATTCTTTCAGCTCTGCTGGTGCCATACGATATGGCGGAATAGAAATGGGCTGAGTGCCCGGCACTAAGTCAATGCCAAAATCAATATCCCTATCCGGCGGCATGCCCGACAGGTCTACAGGAAATACATCAGGAAAGTCCCTCACAACTGGACAGAATCAATACTAGGAGTCTCAGCTCCAACATCCCGCACAAAAGCCAGATATGATAGATAACCCTTCCCAACCATACGCTGGGCTTTCAAGAAAGAAATTACTCTGCTAGAGACATAATCAGTCATGCCACGCCACTCGATCCTCAGAACACCCGGAATAGCCAAAGTAATTGTCTTAGCATGACAGTCTAGAATAGCATGATATGGAGATAACCAATCCATGCCCAGAATAATATCAAAATCTACCATGCTCAACAGCAGTAGATCAACTCGGGTCTCCAAACCCCCAATAATCATAGCACATGATTGGTACACACCGTCCACAACAACAGTATCGCCCAACGGGGTAGATACATGAATAGGTAAAGAAGGAAACTCTCGGGGTGTACCCAAATAATGAGCAAAATATGAGGACACATAAGAATAGGTGGAACCGGGATCGAATAATACAGAGGCATATCTGTGGCAGACTGGACGATTCCTGTAATGACATCATTTGAAACAATAACGTAAAAAAAACAAGCCCGTCCACCGCCTGATCGACCTTAATCCCCGTAAGCAATAACTGACTCACCAACACGCCTCAAACTAGAACCAATATAGCACAAAATCATGCAGTCAACTTATTTAATAGAAAACTCCCCAACTTGGCTCAAAGACATAGACCAAAACGCACTCAATAAATCATAACGCACATACTCTATTATTGCCGTAATACCATAGTGAGATTGAACTCACTCCTTCATAAGCTTGTGGAAACACAAATCATCTAGAATTTTAACTCTTCTGCAATTCTTGCATTCACTCACATAACAGTTAAGCCCACTCTCTAGGAGACCAAATTTAGATTTCAACGCATATTCTTTACTTGTAAATGAGATTTTCTAATAGACAGTATAAGAATCGCACCACCTTAGAACACTCCGCAGGAGATAACCCACATGTTTCACTTCTAATTAATATTTTTGTATACCTTCCACCGTCATTCACATTACACAATCACTTAGTCTTCCTGAGTCTAAACTCATACCGTAACATGAACTTTACTTCACTCTAAACAGGAGACATGAAAAGATTCTTCACGCGCCCATAACTCGGGGCTACACATCAGATCACAATGAAAATCAAACACTTAATAGTTCATCTATTATCCTGACGCCCTTCCTCGTCACCTCCAAGTCATATAGATATATCTCACAGTACTAACATACTCCTCACGTGGCTATCCAACCATCATTCCCACTAATAGGGACAATACAAGACATATAATTTCAAAACTCTTGCTCGCACAATCAGCACTTCGGTGCTCAAGCCATAGGCAAGGATCCAGCCTCAAGTCCTCCAGACTAGCCTAACATCAAACTCATAGCGATTACGTCTCACCCTTCGTCCGGAGAATTACAAGCCATCAAGGCACATCTAATACTGAGCGCTCGTTCGCGCATACGAACACGTGGAGGGAATTGTAAGAGTTACTTTTTTTCCAGCTGAATCAAGGACGCATGATAAGAATTCAAGAATATGAAGTTTTCCTAAAGGTTCTACAGCCTCTCGAGGATAAATACAGACGTCTCCGTACCGATCCGCGAGACTCTACTAAACCTGCTCATGACTCGCAAGACCTAGGTAACCTAGGCTCTGATACCAACTTGTCACGACCCAAAATCCCAACCCGGTCGTGATGACACCTCTCGTGAGGACAAGGCCAGCCAATCAACAAAACAGTACATCTCTTTATAATTACTTAGCATGAATAAGTCTAAATCATGGGCAATATAATCTTAAATGCGAAATAAACGTGATAGAACAAAGAAAACCCTCCCAACTCAGCCCGAAATCAGGGTGTCACAAGTCATGAGCTACTACAGAGTTTACTAATATTTTATAAAGTCTGGAATTATCATAAATAACAAAGATAAGGGAGAAAACAGGGTTGCGGACGTCAACAGTTACCTCGTTACTCCTAGTCACCGCCTGGTCTGGAAAGAATCAGCGCTCAGGAGCGAACTCAACTCTGCCTGTATCTGCACACATGGTGTAGGGAGTAATGTGAGTACTCCGACCCAATGAGTAATAAAAATAAATAATGACTGAAAACATGAAATCTCATAACGGCACAATATAGCGCTATCCCAAGCAGTAAAATCAGTTATACAGTAAAATAGTGAGTATCAGATAATTCTTCTTTTAAAACAGTAAAGACAAATAATTTCCACAGAAAGGATAAATCAAAAGCTTGCCCCTCGGGCTCAATATGTAAATCTCAGTATAGTATCATCCCCCCGGGCTCACTCCCAACTCACCAGCACACAACATCAGCCCCTCGGGCTCACTCCCAACTCACCACACACAAGCAACGGCCTCTCGGTCCCACTCCCAACTCACCTGGGTACCCTGCGCTCACTAGGGGTGTGTACAGACTCCGGAGGGGCTCCTACAGCCCAAGCACAATATCAATAGGCCTGAAAGCCTTCACACATCACACACGAGGCCTGAAAGCCTCCTCATATAACACTCGAGGCCTGAAAGCCTCCTCACATCACTCAACATATCCTCACGTATGGCCCTCGGCCTCAATCAGTCCAGAAAATAATCATAAGCCTCTTGGGCATCAGTAAAACAATAGTGCTCAGCTCAACAGCATTATAAATATCATTAAATCTCGAGTTGAGTATAAATGTAGCTGAGTTCACAAAATAATATAATTCAATTGGACTGAGTTCAAATAATATTTCAATTCGTGAGGAAAATAGTGATGTAAATTCACAAAAGATTTCAGATAATTGGCACGAAGCCCAAATATGGCAATAAGCCCAATCATAGTGAAAAACAATAAATCTTTATCAATTACGCGGTAAAAATATCAACTGGGATGGACCAAGTCACAATCCCCAATAGTAAATGACCCCGCGCTCGTCATACAACGCGTGTCTCATCTCAACATAGCAGTATGTTGTGCAATCCGGGGTTTCAAACCCTCAGTGCATCATTTAAAATCATTACTCACCTCAAGACGGTCCAATGTCTACTCCGCTATGCCCTTGCCTCTCGAATTTACCTTTTCGCGTGTCGAATCTGGTCAAAACTACAACGAATACATTACAATAGGCTAAGGGAATATAACCCAATCGAAAAGACTCGAAAAATATCGAAATTCATGTAATTCGCAAAACCCGAGCCCCGGGCCCACTTATCAAAAAATTACGAAAGTCACATCACCGGATTCCTCATCTCTCCACGAGTCCGTACATATAAAATTTACCAAAATCGGAGTTCAAATGACCCCTAAAATCTTCAAATCTTATTTTCAAATCCCTACGCCTAAATATTCAATTTACTCCTCAAAAACATGTAATCTAGTCGGATTATTCGATGATAATTCAATATCATGGAGTAGAAATAATCACAAGTGACTTACCTCAAGATTTTCCAAGATTTCTTGCTAAAAATCGCCCAAAATCCGAGCTTGGAAGTCAAAAAAAATGACCAAACTCGGACTGCTGGACATTAAATCTGTCCAGAAATTTTCGGTAATGTTCACGCGGGGGCACTGTTCATGCGCGCGAGGTCACTGTTTACTGTTCACTCACGCGGTTACTGTGCACGCGCGGGTACTGTTCACTGCTGCAGAAAATACAGCAGCTTTTAAGAAATTTGCAGCACAGCCATTTTTCACTAAAATGGCTCTAACTCCATCATACGAACTCGGAATTAGACGATTCTTGTTCCTATGAGTCACAAATAATAATACGAACACAACCCTTTAATTGAAATTCAATTCGGAGCTCATTTGCCCTGTTCAATACCCATTTTGCTCGTTAAACAATTAACTCACATTTCACGTCAAAAGCTCAATCGCGATGAAATTAAACCAAAATTTCCAGATCAGTCCTATAATTCATGATTTAAATTCTGGAAGTCTCGAAATCAAATTTGGATCTCTAGAACTAAAAATGACCTTTAGATCATTACATTTATGCTCGAAACGGCAAACATCTTCCAAAAATGACTCGTTGGGCATCCGAAACACACCCGAGGCCCCCGGCACCCCGAACAATAATACCAACCAGTCCCAAAATACATTACGGACTTGCTCGAGGCCTCAAATTACATCAAACAATGCTAAAATCATGAATCAACCTCCAATCCAAGTTTTATGAACTTTAGAATTTCCAACTTCTATTTCAGATGCCGAAACCTATCAAATCACATCCGATTGACTTCAAATTTTGCACACAAGTCCAAAATGACATAACGAAGCTACAGAAATTCTCGAAATTCCATTCCGACCGTCCGATCAAAATTTCACCTATCAACCGGAAATCGCCAAAATACTAACTTCGCCAAAACGAGCTAATTTCTTCACCGGACCTCCAAAATTAATTCTGATTGTGCTCCTAGGCCTTAAATCATCCCCCGAAACTAACCGAATCATCAGAATTCAATTTCGAGCCCTCTAACTCACAAGTCAACGTCCGGTTGACTTTTCCAAACTAATTCTTCCTTAAAGAGACTAATTGTCCCATTTCATACCAAACTCGATCCGAATTGACTCAAATTCACCAAGTACACATATTGAAACATGAATAAGCATTTAACGGGGAATACGGGACGAAAATACAGGAAACGACGGCTCGGGTCGTTACAGCCTGGGGACACTGCGTTTCATGTCCGCAGGTCCCGATAGATAGGTCGAGAGCCCTCCAAATAGGCTATCAGCTCAGCAGAAGATGTTGGTGCGCTCCATTTTCTTCAGAGTTGCTTGTTTAGTTAGATGAGTTAGATGTGTATTGTTTGGTATGGCGGGACTTTGTCCCAACCTTTATGAAAATTATGTATTCCTAGAGGCTTGCAGACATATGTCATGTACGTAAAAGATTGTATGGCCTTGTCGGCCTATGTTCATTATACGAGTGGTTATTTTGGCTTTATAGGCCCGTATGTCTTATGTATAAATTGCTATTACATATGTATTCTACTTAACTCATGGTAGCCTTCCGGCTCAGTTATCTATGATAGTATGACATGAAAAGATACGTTATGTTGGTTCTCGGTTGGGTAAGGTATCGGGTGCCCGTCGCGTCCCATCGATTTGGGTCGTGACACCTATTAAGACCCACGTCTCTTTGAGTACTCTTTGACAGTTGTTACTCTTCTATTAATCCACGTGTCTTGACATGTCAGCCACATAATTAATTCCAAATGTTAACTCAACTTTCCCCAATACAAACTTTACCTTTTGCAACTCTTTGTAACAATATTCTTGGAACTCATCGATATGGGGTTTGAGGAACACTGAGCTTTGCATATTTGCAGAAAACAATGTTTCACATTTGGATAAAAGAATACATGTCTAATGGCACGCCCTAAAATTAACGCCTGATCGTCATCCGAGGCTGTTAACCCCCATCGACCAGCCAAAATCACACTCATTCCAATCATTACCAAATATATGTGGTACAACAATTAAATCAAAACGAGACAATAAGCATAAAACATTTGGCCCTCTCGGTCTTTACCCGTAAAATGGTACAGTTGAATTTATATGTGGTTTATAGATAAGTGAATTAATTTGATCAAAAAATAATAAATGAATTAGAGAAATATAAGACTTAGCCTTAAAATCGAAATAATCAGCAGAATATCTTGGTTTCGGACGCAAAGCTACCGGGAACAATAAGAACAATACATATAAGCAAGAAAGTAAAATGTTATTGAGCTTTTGATAGAATATGGTGTATGCTTGTCAGAAAATTCGTCCCCCTTACAATGATGGTAAAGCTCACTATTTATAGCTGCACCTAGGGAACAAAATCCTAGGATTATGCTCCTTTTTAATGACAATTATGAGGGCCATGAAGTATATGTAACGGCGGGCAGTGAATGCCATATTCTCTATAATAGATAATCCACTTAATATTGTAGAATATTCTTCATTGAATGTTATCGGATGGTGGCATTAATTTTGTCATTATGAGTATCATTCTCTCCGGTGACCAGCAAGATCATTTCCTTCAGGTTTAGCTATCTTCTGCTTTTGGTACCACGTGTCGACTTCTCGTGCGATCATTAAATATGAACATATTTTATCCCATACAGATAGTTCCTCTACTTTTCTGTGGCATAACTTTGTGTCATCGGGAAGTTGGTAGAAGTACTTTTTTGGCGGAAAATTCTCTGATCCCCTCTTAAAAGTTTCTAACGGTTGATTAGAGGCACGTTTCTCCACATTTAATGCCCGCAACACGTGTCATCCTACGATTTAGCATCACTTTTTCGGTTATCTAGGTAATTATGACCACGATTTTAGCCGTCTATATATTTACTTATACGCATCAAACCTCTTCATTTACACTTCATAATTATCTACACTTTTCAAACTCTCTTTACTCAACTCGTACTTTATCTTCAAGCTTTCTTTAACCTTCTTCTTAAGAGAGAACTTCTCTTCTTTTCTGATAAGAAATGGCCTCCTCTTCTAGAAAGCCTAGTTCTTCAAAGAACAAAGGTAAATCTGATGATGTCATTCCTCTTACGGCAAGAACTATCTTCCCAAAGAGTCTTGTCACGACCAAAGATTTTGAAGAGAAGTTTCCTTCCGCTAACCCTCGCATGTGGGCCATTGGCGTGTACCCTTCTTCCATCCATCCTTCCAGCATTCCCACTGTGAATAAAGACTACAATTGCCAAGATTTTGACATTATTGCTCCTGATCTGGGGGGCGAATAACCATCTCCAAGAAGGGGTTCACGTATTTTTATATGTATCCCTTTACTTTGAGGCTATTCTCTTTGAATGGGAGATTGATCATGTTATTGTGGAATTTTGCATCCGCTATCAAGTGAGCCTGGCACAGGTAAGTCCTTATGTGTGAAACACAGTCGCTTGTCTTTGGCGTTTGTGCAAGGAGACAGGAGAAGAGCTAACCCTAGCTTGGTTAATATATCTTTATTCCCCCAAGATTTTTTGTGGGGGGATGATAAACTTCAGCAAACGTGGTCACCATGCCCTACTGGCCAGCATGGATGATGAAAATGGCCATGGGTGGATGGAGCGGTTCGTTCCAGGTGCTATCAAGGACATCATTCCGGCCATGGCATCATCCTACCGTGCTCGTAAGTCCATCTTTTATCCATTCTTCAAGTTAAAGATCATCCCATGCCATTATTGATTCCTTCTCTTTTATTTATTTTAGCAACTCGGTGGGTTCCACTGCGGGTTGAAGGTTTGGACTAGTGGGTCCAAAAGATTTTAGATGTCACTACGCCAAAAACCCGAACATGGAAGGAATTAGCCCTTAAATACGGATAGAAGACCAAAAATCATGGTAAGTAAAACTCATCTTGTTTTTCCCTTTCATGTAAGGAAGTTGTTTACCTATTTCTTCCTTTGTTGAATTCAGGTATACCCAGGGCTCAGTTGTTGTCCCTGAGGAGGACGTTTTGGCTGATCCTACTGATACGGCAAGGCTATTGCAGAAAGCCTTTACACAAATAGGTATTTTCGGTCCTGCTTCTGGTGCAAGTGCTTCTTCTTGGAGTCCCCGGCCAGAGAACAAGCAACAATAAATGAGACACTCATCTGTGGCCGGGGGAACAAATAAAAAGGCAAAGAGCACAGCACCCGAGTCATCTTTAGATGTTGTGGTAATGAGTGTCGCGCCCGAGACGGTCCCAGAAACCGTGGTGATCAATGATGATAGAGAAGCCAATGATGATGGAGCTTATCTACATAGAGGAAGAAGACATTCATCAACTCAATGGAATGCTCAATCTGTTGAGTTATCTACATCAACGGGGGATGATGCCTCAGCACTCTGGGGGGAGTTTAATGTGGTAGAATATGCCAACTTTTGCTTCCGATTTCCAGTTGCAGCGCCCAATAATATAGGGCTAAGTACCGGAACTCTTCCGTCTTCAGTTGATGAGCAACCTCCAACCAGCACTGCACCTATCACAACTTCTTCTCGCCCTACAATGCCATCTCCTTCTTCTCCAACTCATCCTTCGCCACCATCAGCTGTTACATCATTTTCGGTGATTGTAGCTGCCCGAGAGGAGGATTCCCCTCTTCTCCAATTGATGGGAACCTGGGGCAAAATTATGCTGCTCCCTCAGAAGATCCCCCAAAGAGGATGAGCGCCACCCTCTTGGTTTCCACTAGATACAATCTGTTATCCTGGCTTATGGAACTTGCTAATTATCTGAAGCCTCTGGCTTCAGAGAAAGATGGGGAAAAGATACAAACTCTCTTGGGAGAATGTTTGTTGAACAATGTCATGCACAATGCAGCGACGGTATAGTCTTTGTTTTCTTATGTTGTTTCTTCTACTTGTGTTATGGCAAAGTTCTGAATTTGCATTATTATTTTGCAGGCCAATTTCCTTGCCTCCGAGGGCCTTCAAAGGTTGATCCGTGATAAGGAGGTACTTACCTCCGAGCGGGATCAACTTTCGATCGAGATGAGCCAAATTGATGCTCGTCTCTCAGAACTGGAAACTCGAGTTGTGGAGGTTATTGAATTGGAGGCTCAGTTGCAACAAAGAGAACGAGAAGCAATGACTCTTAGCCAAGAGGTTGTTCCATTAAGGTCACAATATGAAGAAACTAAGGCCAAATGGGTTGAAGTTCATAATGTTGTCCTTGTTGCATCTAATCGTGAGGCTGCCTCTGCTGAAAGATTCTATAATTTGGAGGGAGCCTTAAACTCCAAGGCTAAAGAAATTGATGTTGTCGAAGAAAAGCATACCCAATAGGAGGAGAAATATAAGAAAGCCTTAAAGAGTAATACGATTTGTGGCTCCATTGTCCGTGATTTTGAAGCCAACCTCCAATCCATGAGATTCGTGCGAGATAACCTCTCTGCTGAGGTCGGCCAGCTTAAAGGTGAACTTCAGTGCTGAGCGGCTTCCCTTATTATTGAAAAAACATATGTGATGTACAACACGAGGAGAAACCCTTGGAGGAGGCTAAAGTGGGTGTCATTGACTTTGATACGAAATCGCTAAAGCTTGTGAGTTAGAGTTGGTTGCTAAAAGGGTCTTCCGACTAGGCCTAATGCTATCAATTCTTCTGGTTTTGGTTCTGAGTTCTTGGGAATTGAAGAGGAACCGAGAGGTGATGATGCTGAGGGCCAAAATGATGAAGTCCAGGATATCAAACCGGCAGCGAATCTACCCGATTCTCCCGGGGCGTGGATACTTCTCTTCCTCTAGGTTCCGGAGATGCAACAACTTATTTCTTGATTTCCTTTTCAAATCTGTGTACTTGTGTTGTTTGGCATATTTTTTGTAAATAAAAACACTTTTTTGCTTAAGTATCGTATAAGTTTCCTTTTCTGCATACTTTCGTTTGAACATTTACGCAAGTTTGTTCTTTGCGTCTTTTTTATTTAAGTATTTGAGCAAGTTTGATCTTTGCATCTTTTTTTATTTAAGCGTCTGCACAAGTTTTACTCTTTGCGTCTGATCATGCCAGGCTTCGGGTGTATTCTCACGTGAAAGCATTTGAATTCTGGGCATAAGTTCTTCCGAAATCAACCCTTTAACATGAGGGTTTTCATAAGAGAGGGCTCTCTTATGTTTATGGTGCTCTTGAAGAGGACGTCTCCTATTCATTACGGCACTAGCATTTGAAGTACTTGTTTAACTTTTAAATAATAAAATCAATCCATTGTTCAGACAAGAAACAAGATAGAAATAAAAGGACATTACTTTATTTCTTCCAGTTTCAGAAGTACATAAGCATTCGTTGTGCTAAAAAGAAATTGCCATTTCTTGTGGCTAAGTTGTACAATTTGTTTCTACGGTGATGGCCATGCAGTCCTCCGGTCCTGATGATACAATTATGTTTCCGGGTTTCGTATTCCGGTCTAAGTGGCATTCGTTATTGACATATCCTCATATCATTCACCCTCCCCCCAGTGTTCGAATGCGAAGAATGTTAATTAGAACACTGGGAGTTTTACACCTTTGAGGATCTCACTAGTAAATTGCTAGATAATATTTAGTTCGGTAACAAACTTCACTTCCCCTTAATAATTTATGCTATCGAACCAAAGATTATCTAACAATACCCCATGGCTTGCACTTGTGAACGGTTAGGTAATCTCTGTTTGACGGCAAACTCAACTTCCTAGTAGGAACTTTGCCATCGAGTAAAAGACTATCTAACCGCTCCGTAGTAGTTATTCGCTTGTGTGCCTTGTCATTAAAAGGTCTTATTACTGCTATTAAAACTTCCTTCGTAGTATGCTTTTAGTTATTGCCTCGTTAAAAACCTTGTCAGAAAAACTCAATTAGGACAAAAAACGGACAAAGGAAAAAAGAGTGCAGCACATACTTTCAGTACAGGCGATGTTCATCAGCAATAGTATCTCTTGAAGTGTGTCACGTTCTAGTTGCTTGGTAACTTTTTCCATCTTGATTCTCTAACTCGTATGAGCCTTTCCCGATGATAGCTGAAACCCGATAGGGGCCTTGCCATGGTGGACCTAGCTTTCACGCATTGAGTTCCCGGGTGTTCTGAGTTACTTTTCTTAAAACCAAGTCTCCTACTTTGAAGTAACAGAGGTTGGCCCTTCGATTGTTATATCTCTCTATTCGCTGTTTTTGAGCTGCCATCCTTATATGCTCTAATCCCTACGTTCATCAAGTAGCTCCAAATTGACTAACATTGCTGCACTATTTGCTTCTTCGTTTGACCAAAAATATCTCATGGTAGGTTCACCTACTTCTATCGGGATCAGGATTTCTGCCCCGTACACAAGAGAAAAAGGATTTCCCCCGTGCTTGATTTGGCTGTTTTTTGGTATGCCCATAGTACACTTGGAAGCTCTTCAGGCCATTTTCCTTTAGCTACTTCTAATCTCTTTTTGAGATTTCTTATGATCACTTTGTTTATTGATTCTGCTTAGCTACATAAATGAAACCTATCAGGAGCAAAAACAACCACCACAACCACAGGATGCTACCCCCACCAACATTAAGAAAATTCCTCTTACTAATGAAGAGCTACAACGTATATACTCACCATGGAAATTCTCTGTAATCATTAAACTCATTGGCAATGTCTCCTTCATCACTACCTAAAAATAAAAATACAAGAACAATGGAAAGTATCTAATAACCTTTCACTTATTAGGATCAGATTACTTCATTGTCAAGTTCATGACAGATGAGAATATGATTAAGGTTCTTCAAAATGGTCTGTGGTTTGAATATGGCCACTTCCTATACATACAGAGATGACAACCAAACTTTGTAGCCAGCAAAGCTAAACAAACATACTCTGCCATCTGGGTGAGATTACCACAACTACCAACGGAATTCTACGACTCCACTGTCCTCAGAATAATTGGAAACTCTATTAGTTCCCTCATAAAATCGATGCTCGCACAAGATTTACCCTCCGAGGGAGATACACACATCTATGCATACAAGTCTCACTAGAGGAACCAGTACATTCCCATATCTACATAGGCTCCCACATACAGGAGATCCTCTATGAGGGAGAAAATTTCCTATGCAATCTATGTGGACATATTTGTCATACTATGCGCGCTTGCCCTATTCATTATGCAACTACTATGCATAAAAAAGGAACATCGGATGAAGCTCTTAAAAACAACAAAGAAGCAGAGGAAGTTCAAAAGCATGAAACAACAACAAAGCAACAGCCACAACAACTATGAAACACAGTCCATTTTAACAGGAGAAGAAATTACAGTACCCACAAGACAAAAGAGATGTCAAGAAAGGCAATCTAGTTGAATGAAACAAGTATCAGTATTCATATCTTTGAGGCTGACACAGGTAAATTCTTAAACACTCAAAAACTTGTTTACAAAACTAAGAATAGTTCCTATAACGAACAACCTAATGTTTCTCATAATAATGAATCTAACGAATGCCAGCTGTTTGTTCTTACCTCCACCAATAGTTTTGCAATGCTCAATGAAGAAAATGAGGAGCCTGATAATCTCTCTAACACTCTAATCTCTCCAGCTTTCCCAAGCAACTATTGTTCCGCCAATGAAACCCCTTCGATGCAACAAATGCACCATTCTTCTTCCGTTCAGACAAGTGGATTACACGTAGCCAATACCCTCATATAAGTAATCATTTACATCCTAGAAAATCTAGTGATTCCACTAACATATCAAAAGACACCCCCCATAGTCCAAAATTACAAAAAATTCATATCCCATTTACCACTATTCATGACTCAAACCCATCTACTAATGTTGTTACGCAAGAACACTTGGCATAAAATAACAGCCAAGTGGCCATGCAAAGCATTACACCTATCACCCTTGAACCCTATAACACACCTTCATTGCCCAATCCCATGCAAACCCTATCTCACGCTAAAGATTTACCATCATCGCCCAACCCTAAGAGCAATCATTTGTCTTCCCTACTACTAAATCCAAATACTCATGCCAAGACTATTAATTCCCCTCCACAGGAGGTGTACTCCCCTAATCCTCCATTCTAAATGAACCTATTAGCCACATAATATACAAACACAGATGGAAAACAACATCCCACATATGCACCAACACATGCACCCACAAATGCAACCACCACCACAACCAATACTGCCACACCCCACGATATTTGGAACACAGGGATTGCCACCGGAGCACTAACCAATCTCTTGGATCGAACAATGACTAACAGGGCAGGGAGTGTTCTTCACCATATAAATCAATGGGCAAGAAATGATGATCATCATTCAGAACCCCAACTTCCTTGTCCAACTAGTGACATAAGCCATGAATCTGGCCATGGACAATTATATGAACCATATGTGGCTACAAAATGTTCTAGACCCCCTTGCTCCGGCAATAGCACCGGTACTATATCACAACATGCAAACCATTGGAACCTCTCTCAACATTTCAATCCACTACTCAACATGAACCAAGTTTACAATCTCCCTTTTTTTCCTCCAGAGGAGATGTTCGTCAATAATCCATTGTTATTCCCATGGTAGGCACAACCAGTAGCTTCCCCACAACCACCACCCCTACATGCACAACATCAGCTACAACCCCCAATGGAGATGCAACACCCATATCCTGGAATGGAGGAACCCCATGCAATACACAACTTTCCACCTCCTCCAGAACCAGAACAAAACAACGAGATGAAGGAGGAGAAAGGGGAACCTCTTCCCAGGGGATCATTCACAAATATTTCAAGCATAAAGGATGCTCAATTACTGCTCTTTCAGGAAATGGAGGACAAAAAATACATCATCAACTATCCAGTAGCTCTATACAAATGTTCCATGCAGTTGTGTTGAGCCCTTCGCTTAGAAGGAGCCAGTTCCCTCCGATGGGGAATACCAGTAATCCCTCTACAACCCTCCCCCAAGCCCCGATGAATAATCTTACGAGTTTTGTTATCTAGAATATCAGAGGTGGCAACAATGCTACTTTTAGAAGAAATTTTAAGGAACTTCTGATTACCCATAAGCCATGCAAGGTGGCCTTACTTGAAACTAGGATGGAGGATCACTCCATTCTGCGTGACAGCTTTAATTTTGATGGTATGCTAGAGGTCCCTGCCCAATGCCAAGCAGGAGGAATAGTCTTCCTATGGATAGGCAATATGGTTGTGGTCACTAGAATTTGTCAATCCAATCAAGAACTTCATGTCATGATCCAGGCAGCTCCTAATCGTCAACCTTGGCTCTTTAGTATTATTTATGCTAGTACTAGATTTATTAATCGTATCTAGCTTTGGGAGAATTTAGAATCCATAGCAAATACATATCATGGTTTATGGATAGTTGATGGTGACTTTAATGAAATCCTTAGCCAAGAAGATAAGTGGGGTGGTAGACAAATAGATACTGCCAGATATAGTAGGTTTCATTCTTGTATTAACCATTGTAGGCTTATTGATATGGGATTCAAAGGGAGTAGATACACATGGTCTAATCATAGGTAGCGTAGAAATAGTCTTATCATGGAAAGGCTTGATCGTTTTTTTTGCTAATGAGGAATGGGTTCGCTACTATTAGGGAGACATTATAACTCACCTTCCTAAAACATACTCTGGTCATAACCCCCTATTAGTAACCATCACTAACACCCGTCCCACTAATATTAGAAAACCTTTTAGGCTGGAACCCTTTTGGTGCTCCCATCCAGAATTTACTAATGTAGTTACTAATAGCTGGCATAACAGGAATATTAGTGAAGCCCTGGACATCTTTAAAGAAAATATCACCACTTGGAGCTCCTCTACATTTGGAGACATTTTTAGGGGAAAAAATACCTTCTAGCTAGGCTAAATGATATTCAAAATTCCCCTAGATACCCCATTAGCCAATTCATCAATCATCTAGAATCACAACTTTCAAATAATTATAATAACATCCTTTGTAATGAGGAAGATTTTTGGAAAATTAGATCCCGGATTAACTGGCTTTGTAACGGGGACACTAATACTAGTTTTTTCTATTAATAGGCAAAGAAGAAATAGAATCTCCTTCTTCAAAGATGACACTGGCAAATGGATCACTGATCCAAATATGCTCTCGTCACATGTCCTGCAATATCTCTAAGATATATACACAATAAATCACTTGCAATCTAACTGGAAAGACATTCATAATAGTCCAACCTGCTACCACCAAATGGTTCTCTCCCAACTGGACCGCTCACTATATGATCAGGAAATTATAAATGCCCTTTTATCTTTTAAAACATTCAAGGCGCCAGGTCTAGATGGTTATCATCCCTTTTTCCAAAGATACTGGCACATAGTAGGAAAATCATTACTGGAATATTACCACTATATATTTTTACATCAAACAATTCCAGAAAACCTTAACAACACCCTTTATGCCTGATCCCAAAATTTCCCATTGCAAACAATTTAAAAAAAATTCGTCCCATAGGACTTTGTAATACTTTGTACAAAGTCATACGAAAATTATAGTCAATCGGCTCCAGCCATTCTTATCTAAATTAATTATCTCTTACCAAACTAGCTTCCTCAAAGGAAGACATGCTTGTGATAATTCTATCATAATATAAGAGCTTATTAACCACCTTAACTCTACAAAAGGATCGACAGGCAAATTTATCGCAAAAATTGACTTAGAAAAGCTTCCGACCACCTTGAATGGTCATTTATCCACAGAGCTTTTCACTACTTCAAATTTCCCCCAAAATTACAAATCTTATTATGAACTGCATGTGATCAACCAAAATATCCATTTTAGTTAATGACGCCATGACAAATTCCTTTCACCCAACAAGGTGAATCAGATAAGGTGATCCCCTCTCACCTTATTTATTCATATTATGCATGGAATTGTTGTCCACGTACATACGCCATCAATTAGATATCGTGAATTGGGACCCAATCACATTAATACTAATGGCCCTTTTTTCTCGCACCTTTTCTTCGCAGATGATCTTACACTTATAGCCAATGTTAATAGCAAATTAGCCCTCATAATCCAACACTGCTGATGTGGGGCTATAATTTTATAGTTTTGTACATTATTTGCCTTGTATTTTACATGATTTAATGATAAATTATACTTTATTTGCGCGTAATGGAGTCTATTTTATATGTAGGTAAATTGGAGATGAAAGTAGAGCAAAAGGGATACTTAAATATTGAAAGTGTGCTCGAGAACAGTGAAAAGGAGAAAGCTGGCGAAGGCAGGCCTAAAGAAGGCGTTAGACCTAGTGACACCAGGCTTGTAATAGGCGTTAGACCTTGCGAGGAAAGGCAAAGACAAGCTTAACTAGACGTTATGCCTGGCGACGCCAGGCCTGGGCGAGGTCTACCGGGCGTTATACCTGGCGACACCAGGTTTGAGCCGGCACATTCCGAGTTTTGAAGACTTAATTCATCTCCTGGTTTGACTAGGACTTGACCTACACGTTTAGGTCATTTTCTACACATATAAATAGACCTAAAACGCCACTTTGAGAGGTTTTTTTGCGACCAGAGGCAAAGACATCATGTGGATAACTTTTGGAGGAGAAAATTATAGGGTTCTTCATCCCTTTTTCTTTTCTTTGTAATTTGTTTATGCAAAATACTTAGAAAATTGTTACTACGAAGTACGAACATGAGTGGCTAAGCACTCTACGTTCTAAGGTTGTGGTTGACATAATTATTAACGTTTATTAATTATATCTTTGTTAATTTGGATTATCATCTTGTGGTTGTTTCTTTCTAGTTTTAAATTGTGAATTGTTGTAGCTACCAATTCACCTTACTATCTATGCTATACTTGGGAAAGCCGTGTTTAGATTAGAGTAGAATTAGAGAGAGCTTGTTTCTGAATCCGTGACTCGGGGGAAGATTTCGCGGTTAGGATAGAAATATACCTAACAGTCTTGCTTAATTAAATACCTTTTATATTCGTTCATGATAGACTCAATACCATAGGAATATAGGATTGATATATTATGGGCATGCGAGTAGTATGTGGGACCATGCTATTCATATAAATGATCCGGTTTATTAGCAACTATAGATAATCTAGATTAACGAGTGTGATTATTGAACTTAATAGGATTGATAAACTAACTAAAACCCTGGAATTTCCATCTCCTTTGAAGTAAAATCTCATCATACAAAATTGCATTCGTGATAATTTAGTTGTTACTTATTTAATTGTCGCAATAGTAGATTAATAGAAAAATATCACTCTTAAATATCTTGAACAATTAATAGATTTTAGTTTGCTTAATTTATGGTCAATCTAAGTCTCTGTGGGTTCAACATCCGACTTTCGAGTCACTTTATTACATGAGACCACGTATACTTGAGTGTGTGTTTGGTCCCAACAAGTTTTTCTAATTGGGACCCAATTCACATTAATACTAATGGCCCATTTTTCTCGCACCTTTTTTTCGCAGATGATCTTACACTTATGGCCAATGCTAATAGCAAATCAGCCCTCACAATCCAACACCGCCTCTCATATTTCTGTTCCTTATTAGGGCAAACAATAAATTCCACAAAATCAAAAATTATTTTTTTAAAGAATTGCTCAACCACTATTAAAGACACCATTGCCTCGACACTGGACATTGCCATTGGTCAAAATTTGGCAAATATTTGAGTTTTCCTATTCTCAACCACAAGCCTAAACACTCCAACTTTCAATATATCCTGGATAATATGCGCAATAAATTGTCCAGCTGGAAAACAAATTTCCTTTCGATAGCAGGAAGATCTACCCTCGCCTTGGCTACTCTGAACTCTATTCCTAATCATATAATGCAGTATTTCCGCCTGCCAAAAAAACCCTAAAAGCAATTGACAAAATCCAACGCGATTTTATCTGGGCACTACTACAATCATAAAAAAATTCACTACATTAACTGGAATACCATTACTCTCCCCAAACAACATGGTGGCCTAAGCATACAACAAGTCAATAACAAAAATATCGCTTTACTTAGTAGCCTATATTGGAGGCTATTTAGAAACCCACAAAACCTATGGGCAACCACTCTTATCAAGACAAACTACCTCCTCATGCTCTTTCATCTGGAGAAACATCCTTTGTGGATGGGAGGTTTGCTCAAAGGGACTAGGATGGATAGTAGGCAATGGGAAAACATCGAACCTTTATCATTCAGCTTGGATTCCCCTCTTTCCATCATTAAAGTCCTTATTACAAGGACCGGTACAGAGAGACGATCACAAATTAAATGTGGCTAATATTCTACTAAACAACCAATGGTCCTGGAACAGGCTATCCTTTCCACTACATATTGACATCCAAAACAGTATCCTGAACATTACCCCAAACCCCACAAAGAATGGCATTTCAATTCGGACATTGAACCCTAATGACTTATTCTCCACAAAATCGACCTACCAAATAATTCAAATACTAACACCTCCAGTCACTAACTTCTCTTGGATTTGGTCCCACAAAACTCTCAATAAGATCAAATTTTTCTTATAGAAATGTTTGCATAATCGACTGCCTACAAGACAATACCTTCATCGACTAGGGATGAATATATCATCTGCTTGTCCAACCTGCACTACTTTGGAAGAAACAACTCAATACGTCTTCCTCCAATGCCACATTGCCACTCAGTTCTGGAATCAATTAGGAATTGATGTACTACTTTTTGCAAACCAACAAACACACTTGGCTCCTTTGGCTTAAAGACCTCAACCCAAACCTCCCTAATAATATGACCACCTGGGAATACATTTTCTAACAATTTCCACAACTTGACTAACACACTATCTCTCAACTTGGTCCTCATGAAAACTTTAGAGCTCCAACATACAGTGGCACATGTCACTAACTCAAAAATTAAGCACCATGTCCAATGCATATGTCATACCCCCCTCTTAGATACTACAAACTCAATATAGATGGATCCTTTACAAATGCAGCAAAAGGTGGAGGCATCAGAGGAGTATGTCGAAATGCAAATGGAAATTGTGTCTTAGCCTTCGTGGGATGTCAATTTGGATATAATCATACGTACATGGAACTACTAGCACTCCAACAAAGGCTCCAGATTGTTTGAGACAAACAATTGATTCCCCTGGAATAGAAACAGACTCTTCTGAGAGCATTCATTTATTGGAACAAACCCACCCCATTTACTTAAACACTGGAATGAATGCAGGTACCTACTGAAGAAACCGGGGAATCCTCAAGTCAGACACTGCTTTAGAGAGAGCAACAAAGTTGTCCATGCTCTAGCCCAACAAGGAAGAAGGAAGACCCCATCTAACAATATCACCTTTTTGACTCCATCGCCATCCATTTTGATGCTCATACAAGAAGATGCAGAAGGCTTAGGAACTACAAAAACAATTTCTAGTAGCGCTTGTAACAATCTAGCAACATTAGAAATCTATGTTATATTATTAGTAACTCTCATGTCTCTACTAATACTATTACTACTTGGATGGTCAACACCACGAATAGTACTACTTTTGATTATACCTTTTGTAATGTATTGCAACAAGCTCCTTGTAATGTTACCGTTTAAATTAATATAATTTCATCCGTTGACCCAAAAAAAACTAATATGATAATATGCCTTTTTACCAACAAAAAAAAAAGTTAGAAAGATATTAAAGATGACGTGAAATTTAGGGAGAACTAAACATCCGAACTATTCTGCCTTGGAAAAAAATGTTTTACAAACCAATCAGATAAACCTCTAAAAAAACCCAAGCCCTTCGCGGAGACAATTTCAGTTCTCCGACCAGCTTCCATAGCCGAAAACTGCACCTTGGGTCAGCATTATCTTCCAGAACGGTTCTCTACACCCCACCTTCTCCATGCATCTAACCACAACAGCTTCTCACCCGCCGAATCCAATAATACATTTATCTTCAAAACCACTCGTCGTCAGTCCCCTCTTTCTCAGATTACCCTTCAAATGCCGACGAAAATTGAAAAGACCTACATTTTCAGCTTCTTCTACTGCGAACACTAATAATAATAATAATAATAATAATAATTATAATCCTGAAGGGTTCTCTTGGCTGCGCCTTTCCCAGTCCATTCGCCGCGGTTCAGAACGGTTCGTCAAGCAATTGGGTGATTCTGTGAAGAAAGAGACCGGTTTTGATTTTGACGATGCTAAAAATACAGTCGCAGAATTTTCTGGTCGAGCTGTTGACTCCGCCAAAAAGGGGCAAATTCAGCTCCAACGTTTTAAGTCCGAGTTGTTTCCTGAATTCTTAAATTGGAACAAATTCGAGTCCTGGAAGGTGAACTTGAGCATTTCTCCTCACATTTTTTGTTGGGTCCAATTATTTACTCTTGAAATAGATGAACAATTTCAATTTTATTGGTATTGTTAAGATTTATTTACACTATCGGAGAATTTTAACCTTAGGCTAATTATCATTTTGTAAGTGACCTGGTTTTGAAAATATGTTTTACACGTCACTGCATAGAACATAAACTCTTTTAACATTATGCCTACCTTTTTCTTTTGTTCCGTCAGGACATCAAGAAATGGGATTCGAAGAGAGTTGGCGTCTTCATTATCTATGTTATATTCACGGTATTTTCTTGTCAAAAAATACATATGGCCATTCGAGCTCCTATGATTAATAGGGAACGAAAAGAACTTACAGAGGCATACATGGAGGCACTGATTCCTGAACCTACTCCTGTAAATGTCAAAAGGTAAATATAATTCCTTTTATCCGTAATGCTCAAACAGATCCCTAAGAATGTAAAAGTAAAACAACAAATTGGATTTTTGTTTATGGGATTACTTGAATTCTACCATTAAGTACTTCACTAATCAACTAACTGTGTTATGATGAATACAGAATACTTGGTAGCTCTATTACTTGATGATATCCAGAGAGATCATTCCATGATTCATCTTCTTATAGATAAAATGATGTGATGTCGAGTTTTGATCAGTTTGAGATGCATCTTGACATTATACTTCATCTTTTGATAATAGAACTTTTATTAATGAAAGAAAAAAAACCAACATCAATGAAGTGTTGGCGAAACATAAGAATATATACAAAACCAATTATGGCTCGCAGGGCTTTGGTTTTATGGCAATAGTGCGACGCGTGATGTGTGATTAGGCGCACATCACGGGTTCGAACACTGCCTTAGACAAAATCCTCGTATTTGGGTGGAGAAGGTTAGAGAGGCGGGCACATTATCTACCGAGCTTCGATTCATGCGCCAATTGGCTCTCGGGGATTTCTTGATTAACAAACTAATATATGGAATAGATTATGCCTGCATAGAGCTTTGGTTTCAGCTTTTCCTGCAAGTAACTTGATTCATAAACATCCTTCAAATTAGCCAAAAGACTAGTAGGGTAAAAAATTTATACCTCAATCTCTGCATGGTTTCAGCTTTTCCTTCAATACACCCATCACTTCTTCTTTCTTCCCATATCATGCAAGCTGGGATACCGTCTCAAATCTCCTTTGCTCCTTCCTAAGGCCTTTGTTTTGCCAGGACCAGTATACATCCGTTAGAGAAGCAAGCATGACCCATAACCCCAAGATGTTAAGGAGAAGGTTCCACATTTATGAGCCTACTGAACAGTGGATGAAAAAAGCCTTGTATCTTCTAGTCCCTTTTCACACATAAAGCATATGTTACACAGCTTAATTTCTCTTTTGTTTCCCTGTGTCAACAGTCAACACAGCTTCATGTGGGCTGCCTCCCAGTAAATCAAGCAACCATATATGGAGCTTTTGATTTCCTAAACCTTCTTCCGAGGCCAGCTATCCCTACTATTTTAACTGCCACCAAGCTGTATAGCACTGTATCTGTTACCCACACAGAATATGGATTGGCTACTCAGTTAACACCAAGGAATTCTCAGGCTGTCTAATATCTGTCTTACCCTCTCAGGTTCCGAATGATCACAGTCTCCTCTAAAGCAAATGTCCCAGCCATAATGTGTCTTGCTCTGTGCTAACGTGGCACTTGTGCAGCAAAGCTAAAGAAATATAGGAACGAATCCTTTAAGGTTGTGCCACTTCCAACATATCATGTCAAAAATCTATTATTGTACCATCTCCCACCTTGAATTTAAGGCTTCCTGTTGGTTTTTGATGTGCTTCCAACATCCACTTGATAAGAGCTTGAAACTACTTTTCTGCACGATGAACCTTCTTGTCCATATTTTACTATCACCACCCCCCTCTTTTTTATCGAATCTTGACAACCACTTGAAAAGAAACGTTTGCTGTGCATTCTTAGATTTGTGATGCTCAAACCACCATCTTGTTTGCTAAATCCGACAATTTTCTATTTTACCAATTGAAAATATTTCTTATCTTTATGTCCTTCCAATAGGAATTACTTTTATAGTCTGACTATGGCTTTCTCTACTTTTAAGGGCATATGGGAAACTGGCATCACATAAGTTGGTAAAGCATCCAAAACATTATTTATTACGATAAGTGTACTTCTCAGTGTCGTCAAAGGCTCATTTAAAGCGCATTTAATCCCTGAAGCTCAGAAAAGCTTTGGGAGAGTGATTTGCGTCGCTTAAGCTGCACTTCAGTGTAAGGGAAGGCACTAAGGCGCACTCCTCATTGCCCATGAGTTCTATCTTGAATCAAGCGGCACTAAACAACTTATATAATCAACAAATAAGTGTATTAGCTGTTAAGGAAAATGAATTTGTTTCTTTTTTGTTGAATTACATATATATTTTGTATTTTTTTCCTTCATTGCGTTTTTTTTACTAAAGCTCACACTTTAATTGAGTTTTGCACTTAAAACCCCAATAAAGCTGGAGTGCATTTTAGAGCTTTTCACATTTGACAATACTGGTACCTCCCAAAGACAACTATCTTTCCAATAACTTCCATTAAATATAAGAGGTATACCCAAATAATTAGTTGGAAGATACTTGATGCTACAGCCTAGCCAATTCCTCTACAATGAGAACTTCATTTACAAGAAAATGAGAACACTTGGCCAGATTTATGTGGAGCCTAGAAATGGCTTCAAAGACAATAAGAATTGCACCCTGATACCTAAGTTGTCTTCTGTCAACTTCAGACGTTATAAGGGTGTCATCAGCATACTGTGGGATGTGGGAAATATGCACTGAGCTAGCACCTTCTCCTCCAGCTTCAACACCTCTGGTCTACTCCATATATTTTTTTATTGGATATGGTAAACCTCACTCCTATGAACCCCTGCCCAAGAGTTAATATTGGCCTTGGATTATGATTCATAATAAAACACCATGAATTATAGTTGATAACTTAACTATAGTAATTATTTCTTGCGGTAGTACTATTAATGTACTGCATGTCTTCCTCTATACTATTGTGTTTATGCATGCTAGCTTTGAGCCGAGGGTCTATCGAAAATAGCCTCTTTACCTGCATAAAGGTAGGGGTAAGACTGCGTGCTCACTACCCTCCATAGACCCCACTTGTGAGACTATACCGGGTATGTTATTGTTGTTGTTGTTGTTGTTGTTGTTGTTGTTGTTGTTGTTGCTAGTACTACTAATGTACTATTTCTAAAATATATCAATGAGCATGCACCTCGGACATCGGTCATACGGGATCAGGGTGACTTGAACTAGAAATTTGATTAAACTAGCATAATTTGGCACAAACATGAGGATATGACTTGAAAATAATTATTGAATAGAAACTACGACTTGAAGTTAGCAATTACTTATAACTACGAAGTACGAGTAGAAGCAAGCAATTATTTTATCAAAGAAAAGTAGAAACAAGCCTTGGCGGATAAAGTTATCTAGTACCTGTTGCTGGTGGGAGGTGGCAGATATCCCGTGGAATTAGTCGAGGTGTGCGCAAGTCTGCCCGGATATACCATGGTTATAGGAAAAAAAACCCAGAAACAACTACAAGTAAGCAATTGAAAAAGCCAGGAAAATGATCATGCACTTGAAGTTAACAATGAGGAGTGAGTGTTAACAATGAGGAGTGAGGGTTAACAATGAGGAGTGAGGTCTAGGCTGGCAAATCACTCACACAGACTCCTTAAGCAACCGCATTTGATAGGTCTATTACTATTCGGTCGAAATATTAACATGAGATTAAATTACCTAGCCCATTTTTCGATCAGTCTACAGGACTATCCTAACCACGTAATCCAAGCATGTCTATGTGAAATCACTCAATTAGGACATATTAAGCTTAACCATAAAGGATTGTCTCGGGTGCTTTTTAGTGTGTCCACTAAATGCATAAAATCTCTAAATAGAAGTCCCATCTAACGAGACCATAGATTGCCTAACCTCGGTCCAACCTTAATTTCCCTTTTCATTTCGATAAGGTTCCTAAATACCATTAATTTGGGCTAAACAACTAATAAGCACAATTGAGCACATGATTAAGCAACAAAACCCTTTGAGCACGTGACCTTTTGTTAAAATGGGGACAAAACCCAACAAAAAAGTCTAGACTAGTAGTTTGATCTGGACCATTATAAGATATTCAACTCAATGCAGTTTATGTTATAGGAGGACACATTTACCTGGATCACCTTATGCAAATATATGTTGTTACTTGATCCATTGGTGCTTGAAGATATTTTTTGATCTCTCAACTCCGTTCTTGGACATTTATTCTTATAGATTCAAGAAAGGTCTGTGGAGGAAGACTACCCCCAAAGGTCTAAAGTTAAAGAAGTTCATTGAAGCAGCAGATGGAACTCTTATTCATGACAGTTCCTACATTGGTGAAGATGCTTGGGAAGATGACACTGGCAGTCATAATATGAAAGAGGTGATAGAGCGTGATACTAGATTGAGAGTAGAGGATAAAGAGGCTCTGAAAGAGAATCTTGGAATTTCAGGTGAGTTTTGTTATTACGCTTGCATAATGTTGTAAGTACTTAATTATCCTTCCCTCTTCAAAAGGAGGTGCAAATGATAATAACAGTATCATAAGCTATTCTAGTTCCTCACTGGAAATGTATAGGTCGTATGCTAGCAACATAGTTCTGTAGTTTCCTATATATTCTTTTTATTTCTTATATAGGATGAAAGAAGAACCTTCTTGATGGTTTCCTGTTCAATGAACAATGAGAAGAATTGTGTAGTAGTATATCAGTATTTTTGACTTTATTTTACTTCAAAATGAATAAGCTGCACTCTGCAATCTTGTTCTTTCTACTTTTTCACTCCCCAAAATATTAGTGAACTTTTAAACTGGTGGATTGTTCTTTTTTTTTTCGGGGAGTGGGGGGTGGGGGTGTTTCAGTATTTTTAAAGGTAGAGGTGCTGCGCGGAGCATTTGATCTATTATGGGGTGGGGTGTAAATCTCAAGGCATGGGACATAAGTCCCACGGATTTTGAACTTTTAATATGAAAATTAGTTTAAACAATAAAAGTATATTAAAATATGAAAACAACCTGGAAACTTGGAAAATAATTTAAACGTATATGTTTCAGAGTGTACAATAAAATCAATGCATTCCAAGGTGTAAAAGCGCGCACAGGGCATAAGGGAAAAGAGTCAAGGTGTAAAGCGTGCATGAGGGGGGAATGCCTCACCTATTGAGGCGTTAGCCCCGTTATCACCTCGGGCTGTGGTAGAGGCTACCTTGCCCCGAGGCTCCTGATTTTTCTTCTAATTTTCTTTGAGATTATCAGTTACTGCGGAAGGAATCATACATCATAAAATGAGGAAAATTTATATCAAATGGCCTCATCAAATATAAATGAACATATAATAAGAGATGTACTTACTACCTTATCAAACATAAGAGATGTACTTACTGTCAATTTTCTGGTTCACCATATCACATAGAAATCTAAATTCACTTTTGGGTGCATCCAGATTAAGGTAATTTCAAGGAGCTGGATTGAACATTGTAGGTTATGCCTGGGTCTTCCTCCAGAAAGGCCGAGCTAATTTTGGTTAAATACGTATCTAATACTTTGTAGTAAAATGCATAAATAACATGGTGCTAAGGTTTTTTTTTTATATGTTTTACATGATACCACTCCTAAACTTTTAGGTAAGTTTGTCAAGCAGAGGTGTAGTAAGTAGAGTTAAGTTCAGAACTTATTATGTTAGAACTGATCAGATTAAATTCTTGAGATTCCCAGAATAATCTTTTAGACTTCAATGAACAATTAGAGTGAATTGTGTTTTTTCAGTTGCCTGGGTGAATCCAGATCATCTTAGTTGCCGTTTGAAGCATTTCTTTTCCTGTTGTTTTTGCAGCTGAAAATCAGGATATGAGTGGAACATGGCGTGAAAGGCTTCAAGCATGGCACGAAATTCTTAGAGAGGAGAAGATAGCAGAACAATTAGATTCAGTAAATTCAAGGTATGTGGTTGAATTTGACATGAAGGAAGTTGAGAACAGCCTTCGCAAAGATGTGGTTGAGAAGACGAGAGAAACCCAAGGAGCCAGGGCATTGTGGATCTCCAAAAGATGGTGGAGATATCGTCCTAAACTTCCTTATACCTATTTTCTTCAGAAGCTTGATACTTCTGAGGTAATTATTCCGCTTTCTCTGTTCCGTGTTTCTTCATACTCGGATATGGTTGTCCCTTTATGTTCTAATGCTTTCAAGTGGACATAAATGTTGGATACTTCTAAGTCATAAAGCGTTATTCATGAATGATGTTATAAGGGAATTGTACTTCAAGTAGTGATGCCACCCCATTCTTCATTCTTTTGAATGATGTTATAAGGGAAAATAGCAAAAGTTATATTTGTGAAACAAATATTTGCCTTTGCTTGAATTCTGGCTGGAGACTGTAATTCTTTGGTTCAGGTGGAATCAAACTAATGCATTATCTTGACGTAGATATGGATTCACTTTCTATTAGATTTGCTAACTTAATATCCGCAGGTGGCTGCTATAGTATTCACGGAGGATCTGAAGAGAGTGTTTGTCACAATGAAAGAAGGATTCCCACTTGAATATATTGTGCGTAAGATATATATCTTTTGTAGAATAAATTCATTACTGTTCCTGAACCGACCTATTTACTGGTTAATGTATTCTCCTCCTTTTCAGGTTGATATTCCACTAGATCCTTTCTTATTTGAGATGATATCAAGTTCTGGAGCTGAAGTAGATCTACTTCAGAAGCGGCAAATTCATTACTTTCTCAAAGTTCTTTTTGCTTTATTGCCTGGCATACTGATTTTGTGGTTTATAAGAGAATCTATGATGCTTCTGCACATCACAACAAAGCGCCTCCTCTATAAGAAATATAATCAACTTTTCGATATGGCTTATGCTGAAAATTTTATTTTGGTATCTTTTCATCTCTATTGGATCTAATCTAATACCTGCCTCTTTTATTTTTCTGAATTTGTTTTATATACCAGTCCCCTTTTAACTCCTATTCCCTTGCCTACTTAGCCAGTTGGAGAAGTTGGTGAGACGAAATCGATGTATAAAGAAATAGTATTGGGAGGAGATGTTTGGGATCTTTTGGATGAATTGATGATTTATATGGGAAATCCAATGCAATATTATGAGAAAGATGTCAAATTTGTGCGGGTAAACTCATACAATCTTTTCAAGACTTACTAAAACTATGTATTATGCAAATCTTTTTCAGTTTGATTCATTTTAATGCATGGCAGGGTGTGCTTCTGTCTGGGCCTCCTGGAACAGGCAAAACATTGTTCGCTCGGACACTTGCAAAGGAAAGTGGGATGCCTTTTGTATTTGCTTCTGGTGCAGAGTTCACTGATAGTGAAAAAAGTGGTGCTGCACGAATCAATGAAATGTTTTCTATTGCTAGGAGAAATGTGAGTTTATTTCTTCTAGTTACAATATTGACGTATAGGGATGAGAATGTTCCTCAGAGTAACAAATTTTCCTCACATGATCTCTGCACCGAAACAGCCACTGGATCACCAGTCTAAAACAAGTTGGAGAGAGGGAGGGGAGCTTGGTCACTGTTTAAGTTATAACCTTTCTTGTAAATCTTAACCTACTGGTGACATGAATGTAATCTCCAAAGAAGCTTCTAAAGCAATAACAAGATGTTCAGTCTAACTAAAAATCTGAAGCTCATTTTATCAAGTGTGCTTTTATGATGAAGTCTGTGCTTTTATGATGAGGTCAATGCAGAAGTTACTTTAAAACTGTTACGCTCCTTTAAATGCATGTTAATGTAACCTCTTGGCTTCACTATTTGCACCATACACGAACTAACAGGTCTTGAGGCTTGGTTGAATTACTGTGGATGAAGTAACTAACAAATTTTTTAACATACTGTGTTGCTGGCTTCGATTCTGATGATAAAATCTCCATCATTGGACAAAGAAATCATGCCCTAATGTTATACTGTTAATGAAATATGTTTTTCTGATGTCATTAGCCTTCAAGTAATAGGACCTGTCACTTCTCTTGAGAATTCTCACTATGATTTGATTTCTGCCCCCTCCCTCCCTCCCCTCCCCTGCCTCGCACGATGTACTCGTGCTAATTCAAGGGGATAAAATTTACGTTCTGTTATCCTCTTTGTAGGCTCCAGCTTTTATATTTATAGATGAGATTGATGCTATTGCTGGAAGGCATGCAAGAAATGATCCGCGCAGGAAAGCAACATTTGAGGCTCTGATTGCTCAGCTTGATGGGGAGTGAGTATCTTAGTTTCACTCCATGGATATAACACTCTTCTTTGCAAAGAAAATTTCATATTAGAGAGCAGTATGATCTGCTGCTTTTGATGAGATCTGATATAGAATCTTATTCTGCAGTGCTGGATATGGGTTCTAAAGAACATTTTCCCCTTCTCATCATGAATTTTTCCGCGCTTCTTCCCTACACTGTCTAAAGTCTCTGGACAGTGAAATCTTTTGCCATTGAGTCATGAGTTTTCTGATATGATAAAACAAAAAATCTTTTGAACTTGGAGTTTTGTCAAACTATAAACAAATATGAGTTGAAATTAGTATCTTGGCAATTGACTAACTTGCAACACCTAACAGTTTAATTAGTATGCTGACATCACTTGCACTTATGTGGACCGTTTGGAAAGAGAGAAATGCGAGAGCTTTTGAAGGAGTAGAAAATGATGAGGAATGGTCTCTTATCCCTTATTGCTTTTTGGTGCACCCACAAGGTTCCCATATATATAGAAGATTGCGTGTTTCCTATCTTTTCGTAAGGTTTCTACTTTTTGGTGTACTAGTATACGGGCCTTTTATGCCCTTCGTTAATGAAATTTATTGCTTTATCAAAAGAAGGGAAAGACATGGCACATATGCTGCTTGCATCTTCTAAGGCATGTAATGGTTTCCTCGGGTTGGACAGAGATTGGCCCCGGGACAAAGGATTGCGATCCCGTAGGGTGAGCTACTGGCCCCACCCCATCTCCACTTGTTCGGGAAAAAACATCAAAGCTTCTGTGATGTAGTTTTGGTTTATATGTTTATCTACTAGTACACTGCCAGAGTAGGGATAAGGCCTGCATACACACTACCCTCCCAGACCCCCACTTGTGGGATTCCACTGGGTGGTTGTTATTGTTGTTGTAGTACACTGCCAGAGCTAGAAGGTTACAGTAATATACATACCAAAAAACGTTATGCTAATATTCTAGAAGTACTGAAGGCAAAGCCACTTTGCCCTCCTATGTTCTTGTTTTGTTTTGCACAAGATAATATTGGATTTGTTTGTGCAGGAAAGAAAAAACTGGTGTTGATAGGTTTTCACTAAGACAAGCTGTCATATTCATCTGTGCTACCAATCGGCCAGATGAACTCGACTTAGAATTTGTCCGCCCTGGACGTATTGACAGACGGGTGTATATTGGTTTACCAGATGCAAAGCAACGAGTGCAAATTTTTGGAGTTCACAGTGCTGGGAAGCAGCTTTCAGAGGATGTTGACTTTGAGAAAGTAAATTGCTTGCTTTACTCGTTCTTGTTACTAGCTTGGAATTTCTTCATCTCATTTGATTTCTTTGAACAAAAAATTACTTTCACATTATATACTGCCTATTTTGAAGGGGTCAGGAGCAACCCTACTACTTCACAGGCCAAAAGGCAGTTGTTTCCTTTTCTTATACCTAGTGTGGGAAGACAATGGACTTCTTTTCTTATTACTTGATGTATACTGATGAAACCCTCCATTTGGAGCCCCTGATGTTGAGGCTCAGGTTTAGGAATTTGATTGAATTGTTTTCCTTTGCGGTGTTGCAGCTTGTCTTTCGTACAGTTGGATATTCTGGAGCAGACATAAGAAATCTAGTCAATGAAGCTGGAATAATGTCTGTAAGTTTGTTCTTTGTATTTTGACCCAGAAACTTCTGTAATCACTGTTGGTGCTTCATAATATCTATTGATCTATTGTTTCCTCGACTAGTATTGTTTTCCTAAATCAATGTTGGCAAGTTATTGGCAATTGACTTAAAAATCACATTATTACCATGGAGACTTGAGAGCACACCATGCATTTCTTTTCATAGAAACAGTAGATTGGCGGATTTGAGATCATGTAATTAGCTTTTTGCTGTAGCGGTTGACTTCACAGTATTATTTTAAAAAAAAAAATTAGAGGGTGGATAGGATAGCATATAATATTCTAAGAACAGAGTAAAATATGGCAAACTTAGGTGGCTGTGACTGAAAGTTGTGGAGCAGATGCCAGGGAAATTAACCAAAATCAGAAGTTAAATATAAGAGCTGTCACCACATGTGAGAGTAAACAAGCAAACAAGTGCTTTTTAAGAATCACCAATCTCAACAATAAATTTATCTAGATAGGGGCAAATTACAAACCCCAGAATTGAACAGATATAACTTAAATTGCATGCATGGCCTACTCTCCAACTTAACTCCTTTATCGCATATCTATGTCAAGCAGTACACCAAAGTTTCCAGACTTTGAGAACTGATTAAAATAATTAAAACTTGAAAATTTACTTGATATATGCTAACTATGTCCTCATTAATCTTCGGTATGACTGAAAATGTTTTCTGGTTTTCCATTTCTCGAGGGTATTTGCTTAAGTAATCAAATTTTACACGCAGGTAAGGAAAGGACATTCTAAGATTGGCCAGAAGGATATTATTGATGTTTTGGACAAGCAATTGCTTGAGGGTATGGGTGTGCTCCTGACAGAGGAAGAGCAGCAGAAGTGTGAGCAGAGTGTATGCAATCTTTCCCTGTTGCTCCTAGACGAGAGACATGATGTATCAGTTTATTGTTGTGATCATTTAAAATCTTGTAATAGGTATCTCGTGAAAAAAGACGATTGTTGGCAGTCCATGAAGCTGGTCACATTGTCTTGGCGCACTTGTTCCCTCAATTTGATTGGCATGCTTTTTCTCAGCTTCTACCTGGTGGCAAGGTATTATGTTTTACATGAACATGAGTTATGTTATATTCAATCCGGCTTTTGTTGATTCAGAACTATTACTCGTTTGAATGAGCAGGAAACTGCGATATCTGTTTTCTACCCTAGAGAAGATGTGGTTGATCAAGGTTATACAACCTTTGGCTACATGAAAATGCAAATGGTAGTAGCTCATGGAGGGCGCTGTGCTGAACGTATTATATTTGGTGATGACATTACTGATGGAGGAATAGATGATCTAGAAAAGATTACAAAGGTAGACCACATTTCTTCAGCTGTTGCAGCATTCAAGCAGCGACAGAGCAAGTACTCTTGATTTTACTGTGTTTTCCTCTTTTGGGTTGTGGTGGGAGCGATAACTATAGGGTGGTGGAGTAATACAGTTTTATCGTTAACGAATATTCTTGAGGTGTGGAGGAAGGTATAATTAAAGGTATTGAGAAAAATTACAACAAAACAAAATCTTTGCTGCCCATCTACATACATTTAGACAAATACCTGCATGCCTCCATATGTTAGTACAAATATATATATATATATATATGTGTGTGTGTGTGTGTGTGTGTGTGTGTGTGTGTGAATACCCGCATTCAAGCTTCTTTGCTTTTATACATGCTAGATTTGCTAATGCTTGTGCTAGTATTAGTAGTGGGGGAGGTGAAAAGAAACAACTTTTTAGTATGTAATTGATGTCAACTCAAATTTATACGGCATCTATGCCAGATTGCTCGGGAAATGGTGATAAGTCCTAGAAACTCCAGGTTGGGCCTTACTGCTTTGACAAAGAGATTAGGATTGGGTGATCGGCCTGACAGTCCTGATGGTGAGATTATAAAATATAAGGTATAATTCTTTCGTGGAACATGAACTGGCTCAATTTAATGCTTGATTTTTTATTTTTTACAACATATTCTCGTTTCACTTACCTGTTTACTCCTCTTGATGATTCAGTGGGATGATCCTCATATAATTCCTGCTAATATGACAGTTGAAGTTTCTGAGCTATTTACTCGTGAATTGACAAGGGTAACTAAAATTTTCCTTTCTTTTATGGTTACATTTGTTATTTCGGACAGGAGAAATGGTTTTGTTTCCATATTGCTAATCTTTCAATATATGACTATTTGCTTGTTATGCTACACGTTCCACTTGTTAAATGCATCAGCAACTTAAAACCCGTCCAAGGTGTATGCAACCAGCCACTACCCGAGTCTCCCAACACCAATAAAAAAAGGAAAAGAAACGGAATCAATCCGAGCTTCTTGATTATACATGCAAGTTCTTTAAAAAGTTACAGTGTCATGGGCCTCCTTCCTGTGTTCTTTGGTAATAACTTGTGGAAAACTCGTCCAACTGCTTAAGAACTGTGGTACTTCTATTACAAACTTTACTCTGGTTTTCCTTTTCCTTTTTGTTTGTATTCACTTTATCGCTTATTGGTGTCGTGCATATCAAAGCTTTTGGTCCACCTTTAGTAGTATCAGCCTATTCCCATCAAAGTATTATTAACTGCTACAAAAGATTTGAATTCTGGGGATTACTACAAATCCATAAGGAAGATAGCAAGCTTATTTAGTTTTGTGATACAAGTTTGAATTATGCATCTGTTACCAGCAGTTCTTATTCTGCTTTTTCGCAATAATATAACTTAATTGCTATCACAGTATATTGATGAGACAGAAGAACTTGCAATGAGGGGATTGATGGCCAACAGGCATATACTGGATTTAATTTCCAATGAGCTTCTTGAACACTCGAGGATAACTGGATTGGTATGATAAACCTGCAGTTATATTCTCTACTATGTTAAGTGTATATTTGATTAGAAATCGAAGTATATTTATGTACCTGCTTTTTGCAAATCAATTCTCAATCTCCTCGCAACAATCAATATTTTCCATACCACGTGCACTTGTTTTGCTTTCTTCTCAATTATTATGCATCGTATAGAGTATCTACTGCATGTTATGTACCTGTTTCCCCACCTATTCAATTGTATGAGTTGTTACATGCCATCTGATTTTTGTGAATAGTTCAGGCCTTTCCTTCAAAAAGTTACTGAAATGCTTGATATATCTGAACTTTAAAACATCTTTCCAGGAATAGCTCTCAAAATAATGAAAAAGAACATATAAAGTTAGAAACATTGTGACAAAATTTTATAGGAGCCAGCAAGTGGATTGACGCGTGAAATCACACCTAAATATTTTGAAGTTTCTTTATAAGCCGGAATGGCATTCCCTAAACGAGAATAGTTTGTGAGAATTAATTTTCCCTCCATCCCAAGTTATGTGGTACTCTTTCCTTTTTAGTCAGTCCAAAAAGAAAGTCGCCTTTACTTATTAAGAAACAATTTATCTTTAGAATTCCTAATTTTCCCTTAATGAATTGATTTAAAGCCACACAAATATCTATGGTTCGTTTTAGATCACAAGTTTCAAAAGTCTTCTTTTGTTTTTTAAACTCCGTGCCGTGTCAAACACCGCCACATATATTGGGACAGAGGGAGTAGATCACTATAGCACTATAAGATGTTCATGGCATGGAAAAGTAGGTCTTTAATGCAAGCACAAGGAGTCTTGACCAGGAATAGAATGTATAATGCATCGAAAAGCCTAAACAAAAAATATATGTACTAGTATGAGTACTCGAACAACCAGAAGGTACTTTGATAAATTTTTGACTATGTTTTTCGTTGTGGTTCGAGTGTCTTATGATGTGATTGTTGCTTTCGGGGTTGAAATGTTAGATTAGAGGATTGAAATATCTGGTAGAAAAAGTCGGAGTTAATTTATTTCCTACTTGAGACACGAAAATTTGACGGGACTTGGAAGTGCATATAGATTTGTACCGCAAGTAGAGGAAAACGTATTTCATGTTACCTCATGATAAAGTCCTAGTCGACTCATCGACACGTGGTAATTTGGGGAGATAATTTATGGATTATTTCTGGTGTTGATAACAATATGCTAAATCTGGTTTCAGCTAGAATATTCTTCATGCTTAGAAGCTCCAAAAACAACCTATCGTGAACTATTTTATTGAAAAAAACCTATTATAAACTGTATGTATGTTATATTTTGACAAAGAAATCTGGCATAGAAAATCTTAGAAAACATGTTGTAATTGGACCAGTATATGCTATAATAGAACTAGCAGATCAAAGAGCTATGTAATACCTAATGTGGCTGACTTAAATCAAATAAGAGATATATATGTATATACACCAAATGCACACTCAGCCTATTTTAAAGGAATCGTTAACTTATTTGGTTCAGAAAGATATAGTTTAGAACGTCGAAAGAGATGGTTCCTTTATATCTTGCTAAAAGTAGGAGAGATCAAGTGCTAGAGCATTCACAGTACTAAAGAGGATCTTCTTTATAGATAGCAAGAAGAGGATGTTGCGGTCTTACGGAACAAAAGGAGCTTATTGTTAAACAGATACTTAAACATACGTGCCAATTTAAATTTATTCCATCGTCGCTCCTCAAGCTCTGTCAAACAGTGGTAAATTCAAGATGGATATTAAAATTTGAGACTTGGACGGAAAATTTTAAAATGCCTAGCAGACATGCCTCTAATGATGTTTAACAGTGGTAAACACCATACTGATTAACTGTTTTAAACAAACCTCAGTTTTCATTTTGTTTCCGCATTACCGAGATTCCTAATTGGATTGGCTCATTCAGGAAAATGGTAGTTTGCATTCCAGGGAGAACATTGGACATTTTAATTCTTATTCTCTGACTGCATTATTTGGGCGTACTATCTGAGTGGTAAAACCCGTATATATTCTTTAATTTTATCTTAGTGCCTACTTGTGGACTTCTTTTCTATTTTATAACTTCTTGTCTGGCATACTAATCTACGCTTTATTTTTTTCATCAAAATCTGGGATGTACTTTCAGTTTTTATTTTTGACTTGTCAGCATCTTTTGTTTGCATCCTTGTTTCTGTTGACATCCTCTGCTGGTTCTTCTTCAGGAAGTAGAGGACAAAATTAGAGGGTTAAGCCCTACCATGTTTGAAGATTTTGTGAAGCCTCTTCAAATAAACATGGAGGAGGTAATATTCTCATCTTCATATATATGTTCCAGTTATTATGTGAAGTCTTTATAACAACCATTTTCCATAACAGCAATAATACTAGTTCTTTACTGCCTTAGAAGCGTGAAGATAGGGATCATATAGAATGTGTACATTGCACCCCGGTTAAATGTCTGCTGTTATTTTATTTAAAATATTCTTTCAATTTGCATTACGGAGAATTAGCCCTTTCAAAGTGGAAGACTTTACAATAGCTTAGCACATGCTGTTATTATGTTGCTGCTTTCGGGGGCTCTTTCTTGTGAATATTTGAGCTGGCAACCTTATACTGTCATCCACATTTTTATCAGGTGTCTTGGTTTTGATTCTTGTAATTATAATGCACATAACAATCTGTTTTTAAAATTCTCAGGAAGGACCATTGCCTCATAATGACCGTTTGAGTTACCAACCGCTGGACATTTATGCCGCACCCCTCCACAGATGTTAAAATCAGTGGTGGCTGTTGGAATTTTGTGGTCAGACTAGTATGGAAAGTCGTCGAGTAGTGAAATTTGGGGCGCAGAGAATAGAGATAATTACATTTTTTCGCATCAACTCTGACCAATGCCTTCGTCAAATCCAACGCAAGTGCCGATGGAAATACTGCTAATAGATAGATACGTTGGGTAGGCCTGTGCACTGTTTCATTCTTGGCTCTAGTATTCATCTTTTTGTCTCTCGCTTTTTTCTTCTCTTTTTCCTTTCCCTTATATTATTTCATGCTTTATTTAGAGGAACTTTGTATAAGAGAAAAGCAGGAGGAAGAGAATAGAGAGCTCAGCAGTTGGAGATTTTGATGATCGATCACGTGCTTTGTATAAAGGATGTTTTCCCCAATGCTTTGTATAACTGATTTTAAGACTATTTATGCATCATTATATTGCAAAGCTTATGTTTTGCTACCTATCATTTTCTTTTATAAATCGTTTACTCATTCATCAATGACGTTAATCGTTCTTTTACATCCTTTTCTGTTGATTACGTACGCCAGAAAATCACCCTCTTCTCCCAATTACTAGCAGCTTGGCAAATATCCAAAACATATATAAAAAGACCAATAAACAAAATTGGTAGCTAAAGCAGTTTTAGCTCATTCATGGGTCTTTTGCAACTCAACTCTTGGATCTTTATTTAACTTCGCAAGTGAAGATACTGATACAATTCCAGTACTTCGCGATACAAATTTGGAAAGAACTTGAGTGTTCCTAAAGAGTAAAGCAAGGAATTACTCTTGAACAGTCCACTCGAGCTGGTAAACCTAGATGAATTTAGAGAGAAGAGAGATTTTATTGATTATCTTCCAAAAAAAACAGAATGAATACAAATTAAGTCTAGGTTAGCTAATAAAGGAAGAGTAGTTTGGGCGGGAAATTAGTTGTAACTAATTTCCGGACCCATGTGCATAACATGTGCTCTAACTACCCTCTAACAACCTCCTAACTAATTGAGCCAGCTTAGCAACTAACATTAGCTAATTTTACTAACTAAAATCGATTACAATCAACAGAAATGGAAGGTGACTTAATTGGATCATATCAATACCACGCTCTTCAAAACAATCCTTGTCCTCAAGGAGTGAAATGTGGAAACTGCTTCTGAAACTCTAGCAAATCCATCCATAAACTGTCTTCTGGAGCAGCATTCAGCCATTTAACTAAAACTTGGGTGGCAGGTTTGCCCCTCCTTTTGACTAGACGTCGATCCATGATTGCTTCAGGGGCTAAAAGGAGGTGGCCCGAGTCTGTATGGACTGTTGGAAGTGTCACAGATGCCACATGAGAGCCTAACTTTTTCTTGAGTTGTGAGATATGGAATGTAGGATGTATCTTTGACTCAGTAGGTAGAGCCAATGTATAGGCTACTAAACCAACTCGGGCAATTATCTGGAAGGGACCAAAAAACTTTGCTGAGAGCTTCTGGTGTGAATGATCTCTTAAGGATAGCTTCATGTATGGTTGCAACTTGACATAGACCCAATCACCAACTGAAAAAACTCTATCAGTTCTGTGTTTGTCAGCCTGAACCTTCATTCTATTCTGAGCTTGCCCCAAGTGGAGCTTCAAAAGTCTAATGGTGGCTTCCCTTGCTTGTAAACTTCTGTCCACCAAATCTTGAGAGTCAAAAGGCAAATATGGTAATAAGGGTGGAGGCTTATGTCCATAAACCACTTCATAAGGGGTAGTATGAATAGAGGAGTGGTATGAAGTGCTGTACCACCATTCAGCTAAGGTTAACCAGTGAGGCCAGTCTTTAGGCTTGTCAAATGTCATGCATCTCAAATAACACTCTAAGCATCGATTTAAAACCTCAGTTTGTCCATCTGTTTGTGGGTGATAGGTAGTGGAAGTGAGGAGAGACACTTTCTGCAGGCTGAATAATTCCTTCCAGAATTTGCTGATGAATATGGTATCTTTATCTGACACTATGGACTTAGGCATCCCATGGAGCTTAAAGATTTCGTCCATGAAAAGTTGAGCCACATCTAAGGCAGTGTATGAGTGTTTAAGTGCTAGGAAATGTGCTGATTTACTAAGCCTATGCAACACCACATATATGACTTCTTTGCCAGCAGCTTTTGGTAAACCTTCAATAAAATCCATTGAGATGTCCTGCCATACTTAATCAGGAATTGGGAGGGGCTGTAGTAGACCAGGGTAGGCTGTATTCTCACCCTTGCATCTCTGGCATGTGTCACATTCCCTTACAAACGAGTAAATATCTTGTCTCATTTTCTTCCAATAGAATTCCTGTCTCAGCCTGTTCAAGGTTGCACTGATCCCTGAAGGACCACCCGCAGAACTCTCATGGAAATAGGCTATCAACTTTCTTCTCACAGCAGCATCAGAACCCACCATCATCCTCCCTTTTTCTGCTCAATATACCAGACTGATACAGGTAGTAAGTTTTAGGACTTTTAGATGGTTGGATTTGCTGAATGAGTTTGAGCAGATGAGGATCCTTGTTCCAAGATTGTTTGACTTCCTCCAATACTGTTGATTGAAGGCCATAGATACTGAAGAGCTGCACTGTATCACCTCTTCTGGAAAGTGCATATGCAGCCAAATTCTCCTTCCCCTTTTTGTATAGTATAGTGTAATCATAGCCCATCAGTTTGACCAACCACTTTTGTTGGCAAGGTGTGGTGATTCTTTGCTCAAGTAAATACTTAAGGCTATGATGATCAGTTTTAATGTTGAAGTAGACCTAACAAATAAGGTCTCCATTTTTGTACAACAGTGACCAATGCTAGCAACTCTCTTTCATAAACAGATAGAGCCTTGTTTTTGTCTGATAAACCTTTACTGAAGAAGGCTATAGGTTTGCCTTCTTGTATCAGAACATCCCCAATACCTTCTCCTGAGGCATCAGTCTCAATAGTGAACTCTTTGGAGAAGTCAATCAAAGCCAGCACAGGGGCAGTAGTTAAGGCTGCATTCAGTTTCTCAAAACTTGCAATAGCACTTTGATTCCACTGAAAATTTTCCTTTTTAACCAAATCATGAAGGGGCCTAGCAAATGGTGTCATAGTCTTGAATAAACCTTATATAGTAGCCAGTCAACCCAAGAAATTCCCTTAGTGCTTTGATTGTGTTTGGTTGAGGCCAGCTTAGGACAACTTCCACTTTGAGCCTATCCATGGACACCCCCTCCTCAGAAATAACATGACCTAAATAATCTATCTTTGTCACCCCAAAATCACACTTGCTCTTCTTCACATATAGTGTATTGGTTCTCAAAATATCAAAAGTAGCTTCTAAATGCTTTAAGTGATCAGACCATGAAGAACTGTAGATAAGTATATCATCAAAGAAAACTAAGATGAATTTCCTAAGGTGAATGTGCAATATATGGTTCATGAGGCTTTGAAATGTGAAAGGTTTATTAGTTAAACCAAAAGGCATAACTAGGAATTCATAATGGCCATGATGTGTTCTAAATGCAGTTTTGTGTATATCAGCTTCAAACATCCTAATTTGATAGTAGCCAGACCTAAGGTCCAACTTGGAAAAGTACCTTGCTCCATGCAATTTATTCAGTAATTCTTCAATGATTGGGATGAGAAACTTGTCTTTGATTGTGCAATTGTTCAGCTCCCTGTAGTCTACACACAACTTCCAGGTCCCATTCTTTTTTTAACCATTACAATGGGTGAAGAATAAGGACTAGTACTGCTTCTGATAATACCAGTAGCTAACATCTCATCCACCATCTTCTCTATTTCATCATTCTGAACCGCAGGATATCTATAGGGTCAAATGTGCACTGGTGAAGTTACCTCCTTCGGAACTATTTTGTGATCATGAGTTCTAGAAGGTGGTAGCTCAGTAGGAGTCTCAAACAAATCATTGTACTTCTTCAGTATCCCCTGCAATTCCTGGTTATCCATATCCTCAACAACCTCTCCTCCCATAGCACATAGGCTAGCTCCTATTGTCTGCTTCTCTTGCGCAAACAGTCCCATTGAAATCATGCAAAGCTCAACAGGTTTGGCTAACAGTTTGTCCATTCTTCTTAAAGCAATCACCTTCACAGCATGAGGTTGGATTCCTTTGAGAGATACCTTTCTTCCATTAAAGTTGAACTCCATATTGAGTTTCTTAAAATTCCACACGATATCACCCAAGGTGATTAACCATTAGGTGCCCAACACAATACAACACCCTCTAATAGGTAATATCAATATCTCTGAGTTGAAAGCCACTCCTTGCATCCTCCACTCCAGGTTCTTGCAAATGTAATGGCTCTGCACCTTGCTACCATCAACAACTGATACATTAAATGGAGCAATAGCAGTCATCAAATACCCCAGCTTGTTGGCAATATTGATGTCCAGAAAATTATGTGTGCTCCCAGTATCAATAAGAACCTGTACAACCTTAACTTTGACAGAAACTGTCACCCTCATAGTTCTAAAATCATGAATTCCACTTATAGCATGCATTGACACAAGAGGCAAAATGGATCCATCTTCATCTGTTTCTAACCCCTGGGCCATTATTGTTAAAAGTTCAGTTGCATCCAACATTACCTCCTCTTCTAATTCAACTAGATCCTGTTGTTCCTCTACCTCCATGTAGAATAAATGCCTCTTATTTTTGCACACATGCCCAAATGTATATTTTTCATTACAGTTAAAGCATAAACCCTTACTCTTTCTTTCCTCCATCTCAGCAGGGGTTAATAATTTGGGTTTATTGTATGTTATTTTGGGATTTCCCACAGGAGTGGGAATAACTTTGTGCGACAGACTAGGTTTGGTATAGGGGATATTTTGGTTTAATGAGTTTGGAAATTTGGGAGTGTTTCTGGGAGTAGGCAATATAGATGCAGAGGTGAAGACCTCCTTCTGCACAACTAAAGTCTGCTCCTGTATCCGAGCCAAACTAATAGCCTTAGCTAGGGTTCTAGGACCTAACATTTTAACTGGCAGTCCAATCTCAGATTTTAACCCTCTGATGAAACAAATGACTACATAATCTTCAGATAACTCGACTCTAGTAAGTAATTCATCAAAATGATCAACTTAATCTTGCATTGAACTCACTTGTCTAAAGTCCTTCAGATCTCCTATAGGATCATCAAACAATTCCGATCCAAATCTGGCATATAAGCACCTAAGATATTCACTCAGTCATGCGATGCTTCATAAAAGACTGGTGCCATTGAAGGGCCCTGCCTTCAAGTTTGCAAGAAGCAAGTTTCACCTTCGAACTTTCAGGAGTTCCATCGACATCAAAGAATTGCTCAAACTAGTATAGCCAATCCTTCATCCCATCTCCATTAAATTTTGGAAATTCAACTTGATAACCCCTAGTTAGCAATTGGTAATCGTCATTCCTGGTTTGCACAACTGCTGGAACTTGATCTGCAACTGTGGCTTCTCCCGACGACTGTGCATCACCTTCCATGGTCAAATTGCCTAATATCATTTTTCTGATTTCCTCCATAGCCTGCGCCACCCTTGCATCCATCATCTGCCTCAAATCAAAAACAGAACTGACCACAGTATCCATGGAACCTTTGAGATTATCGACCTCTTTTCTCAATTCCTATATCCATGTGTTCTGATCCCCCATTGATTGGTCTAAGAATAGAGTGTTCTGATATCAATGATACAATTCCAGTACTTCGCGATATAAATTTGGAAAGAACTTGAGTGTTCCTAAAGAGTAAAGCAAGGAATTACTCTTGAACAGTCCACTCGAGCTGGTAAACCGAGATGAATTTAGAGAGAAGAGAGAGAGTTTGATTATCTTCCAAATAACAGAATGAAAACTGTGAACGAAATAGAAAGAATAACTTGTGTTCTCATTCCAAGAGGTGAGCAATATAAATACATGTACATCATATGCTAACTAAGGAAAGAAATAAAAGAGATTCCTACAAATCTGCTATTTATGTACACTACTAAGAAAGAGTCTACATTCATTCTATAATAAGTGTCTAGATTCATCCTATAATAAGTGTCTAGATTCATTCTATAACACTCCCCCTCAAACTGGAGCATATGTGTTGATCATGCCCAGCTTGTTATAAAGGTAACCAATTCGAGTACCATTCAATGCTTTAGTGAACAAATCAGCTAGTTTCTCTCCTGTCTTCACGTAAGCAGTGGAAATCAAGTTCTCTTGAATTTTCTCACGAATAAAATGACAGTCAACTTCAATATGATTGGTTCTTTCATGATACACTGGATTTGAGGCAATATGGAGCGCAGCTTGATTGTCACACCAGAGCTTTGATGGAGTAGGATGCTTCAACCCTATTTCAGTTAAAAGATGGTGTATCCACATTATCTCACATGTTGATTGTGCCAAGCTCTATACTCTGATTCTGCACTGGACCGAGATACAACATTTTGTTTCTTACTTCTCCATGATATCAAGTTTCCACCAACAAATACACAGTAACCAGTAGTAGATCTTCTGTCAATCTTGGATCCAGCCCAATCTGCATCTGCAAAACAATCAATGCAGGAATGCCCATGGTTGCTATATAATATGCCAAATCCAGGAGCTCCTTTTAAGTAACATAAGATCTGCTCCAAAGCCTCCCAATGTTTGATTGTGGGTGTGGACATGAATTGGCTAACCATACTTACTGCAAAAGCAATATCTGGACGAGTCACAGTGAGATAGTTTAATCTCCCAACTAACCTCCTGTATCTATACGGATCATTAAATGGCTCGCCATCATCTTTCATATGATGCAAATTAGGAACCACTGGAGTACTGCAAGGTTTGGAAGCCAACTTACCAATTTCTGCCAGTAAGTCAAGAATATACTTTCGCTGAGATAGAAAAATCCCCTTCTTGCTTCTAGTTACTTCTACTCCCAAGAAATATTTCAGTTGTCCCAAGTCTTTTGTATGAAACTTAGTATGCAAGAAAGACTTGAGAGAAGAGATTCCTGCATAGTCACTTCCTGTAATCACAATGTCATCAACATATACAACAAGAAAAATAGATCCAGCTGTTGATTGCCCGTAGAAGACTGAATGATTACATTTGCTCTTTTTTAGCCCAAATTCTTGAACTACCTCACTAAATTTACCAAACCAAGCTCGAGGACTCTGCTTCAAGCCATATAAGGACTTCTTTAAATGACAGACCTTTCCATACTCCCCCTCAGCAACAAAACCTGGTGGTTGCTCCATATACACCTCTTCATGAAGATCACCATGAAGAAATGCATTCTTAATATCCAATTGATGCAAAGGCCAATTCTCAAAAGCTGCTAGAGAAATGAACAAGCGGACATAAGTAAGTTTGGTAACCGGAGAGAATGTGTCTGAATAATCCACTCCATAAGTCTGAGCATACCCTTTGGCCACAAGTCTGGCCTTAAGTCTTGCCACAGAGCCATCTGGATTAACTTTGACCGTGAAGACCCATTTGCATCCCACTGCTTTCTTTCCACTAGGTAAATTCACTAAATCCCAAGTATGGTTTTCCTCTAAGGCATGTATTTTCTCAAGTATTGCTTTAGACCATCCAGGATTATTCAAAGCCTCTTTCATCGCTTTGGGTATAGAAATGGAGTCTAGAGACGCAATCAAAGATCTAGACGCGGGGGATAAGTGGTCGTAGGAAACAAAATTAGCAATAGAATATGTGGATTTGCAAGTACGTGTACCTTTGCGTAAAGCAATGGGAAGGTCAAGGTCTTCTGGAGGATCAGGCGTAAGAGGAACAGATAATGAAGGAACTAGGGCAAGAGACGAATCATTTGTCTCTCGCCTGCGTGAGTAAACTTGAACAATTGGTGGTCTTGCTAACATAGTTGGAGCAGGTGTTAAAGGCACAATAGTCGGTTGGTGCTCGATAGAAGAGCTAGGAGAAGAAGGAACATCATCTGATTGTTCTGTCAAAGTACGGGTAACCTGATATACTAGCCACTCATTTTCATCCCCCTGACTTGTAGTGGCGGGAGGTGCATAGAAGAATGGTATAGTCTCTGAAAACACCACATCAATTGACACCAGATATTTGCCAAGTTCAGTAGAATAACACTGATACCCCTTCTGAAGGCAAGAATAACCAAGAAAAACACACGTCAATGCCTTGGGATCCAACTTGGTAACAGATGGTCGGACATCTCGAACATAACATGTGCTTCCAAACACCTTAGGTTCCACAGGAAATAATGACTTATTTGGAAAAAGAATACTGTAAGGCATATTACCTCCAAGCACAGTAGATGGCATGCGATTAATCAAAAAGCAAGCCGTCGAGACCGCATCAGCCCAGAACTGTTTAGGAACTTCCATTTGGAATAGAAGTGCCCGAGCTGTCTCAAGTAGATGCTTATTCTTCCTTTCAGCAACTCCATTTTGAGAGGGTGTAGCAATACATGAAGACTGATATAGTACACCATGTTGTCTCATGTAGGACTGAAATAACTCTGACATGTATTCTTTAGCATTATCACTCCTTAGAATACGTACCGAAGCATTGAATTGAGTTTTGACTTCAGCACAAAAGGCAGAAAAGTGAGTAAACACTTCAGAGCGACTCTTCATAAAGTAAATCCAAGTCATTCGGGAAAAATCATCTACAAAAGTGACAAAATACTTATGCCTAGTTTTAGAAACAACAAGACATGGTCCCCAAACATTAGAATGAACTAACTCAAAAGCTGACTCAACTCGCTTGTTAACCCTTGGACCTAACGAGATGCGATGATGTTTTGCAAATCGACATGACTCACAATCCAATGAAGAAATATTCTGAAATTGAGGACAGAGCTTCTTCAACAAAGGTAAAGAGAGATGCCCCAATCGACAATGTGCTTCAAAAGGAGACACGATACTAGAGCATGCAATAGACTGTGGCTTTCATTCATCAAGGATATAGAGATCACCAGATAAATACCCTTTACCAATAATTTGCTTCGTCGTAAGATCAAGAAACAAACAATGATTGGGAAAGAACGCTACACAACAATTAAGGTCTCTAGTGATTTTACTAACAGAAATCAAATTAAAGGCCAAGTTTGGTAGACTTAATACAGATGACAAGGTAATAGAGGAAGTCGGTTTAACAGTCCCAGATCCAACACTGCTACATGTTCCATCAGCTACAGTAACTGAAGAGGGTGCTTTGTGTGATCGAAAGCTAGAAAAAATATTTAGATTACCTGTCATGTGATTTGTGGCACCTGAGTCAATCACCCATTTATTTGAAGAGGTGATAAGACATGTCTTATCTGGCCCGGCAAAAGCAGTAACTGAAGAAGATTCCTTAATTGATTTATGATATTGAAGGAACTCGAGAAACTCATCTGAAACTAGAATTGTTGGACTAGAAATTGTATCACTATTTCCTCCTTGCTTACTATTTATAGTCATCCTATTTCCAACTAATAAAACTCACTGTATCAAAATAAGTGATGGAGAATCCAACTGAAAGACCCAAACAGAATATATTCGAAAGCAGAAATCAAACAATACTTGAAAAAGACAGTAACCAGCGCAATCAAAAACCTGAGAATAGCCACACTCAAGGTTGCACTCAAAAAGATAATTTTTGAAATCTAACCAAGCTTCAGATAACCTCCAAGAGACAATATCAAATCACAAATTGGTGAGCAACAGTCCAATTCACTGTTGCACCTGTAGAAAACCTCTGCCAATTCCCAGAATCAAAATAACAATCAACAATTAATAAAAAAATTTCAAACCTGACCAAAAAGAATGTTCACAGATTCAAGTTTCAAGGCTCTTCTTCTCCAAAATGTGGTCCAATACCACATGACCACCACAATTCAACCAAAACTTCGAGGCAAAGTCGTAACGGGAAGCTAGACCAAGATTGGTCCACGAACGCGCCTCCACACGCAGCTTAAACAGAAGTATCTCCGGCAGTTTCATCGGCGCGTGAGACGCACGTGCTTCTCCTCCGACCACCAGATTTTGGGGTTTTGTAGATCGGGGGAGTTTCTGATCTAAGTCCGACAAAGCAGGATACCCTGCTCTGATACCATGTGAACGAAATAGAAATAATAACTTGTGTTCTCATTCCAAGAGGTGAGCAATATAAATACATGTACATTAGATGCTAACTAAGGAAAGAAATAAAAGAGATTCCTACAAATCTGTTATTTATGTACACTACTAAGAAAGAGTCTGCATTCATTCTATAATAAGTGTCTAGATTCATTCTATAACAAAAACAAATCAAGTCTAGGTTAGCTAATAAAGGAAGAACAATTTGGGTGGGAAAGTTAGTTGTAATTAATTTTCGGACCCATGTGCACAACATGTGCTCTAACTACCCTCTAACGACCTCCTAACTAATTGAGCCAGCTCAACAACTAACATCAGCTAATTTTACTAATTAAAATTGATTACAATCAATGGAAATGGAAGGTGCCTTAATTGGATCATATCAGATACTTATGTTTTGTTTAATTTATCGATTTCAAAAGAATACTCTCTCTTTTTTAACCATCACTTCACTCTCTGTTACAGTAAGATCTCTGATGTCCTGCTACTTTAAGCCAACAGGACTACAGTGACATCAAACGCAATACTGTTTAATCGTTCTCTTTCCCCCAACATTGCAGGAATATATTGTTAAAATATTGTAGTTGCCTTTTGTTAGAAACCAAAGAAGTTCTATATTTCATATCTAGAAGAGAAGATTACAAGGCCTATTTATAATACTAATTCACCTAATCTATTAGTTGTCATACACCTACTATACAACTCATATACATGTGCTAGCTATGATGTAGTACATGTGTATACATGTGCTAGACAACTTGTATGTCAACACTCCCCCTCAAGTTGGAGCATATATATTGATCATGCCCAACTTGTTACAGATATATTCAACTCGAGCTCCATTCAAAGCTTTTGTGAAAATGTCTCCCAATTGATCTCCAGTTCTAACATGACCTGTAGAGATGAGCTTTTGTTGAATCTTTTCACGAACAAAGTGACAATCTATTTCAATGTGCTTAGTCCTTTCGTGAAATACAGGATTAGAGGAGATATGAAGAGCAGCTTGATTATCACACCACAACTTTGCTGGCAATGTAGTTTGGAAGCCAACTTCACTTAATAGTTGATGTACCCATACAACCTCACACACAGATTGTGCCATAGCTCTGTATTCTGCTTCCGCACTAGATCGAGATACGACATTTTGTTTCTTACTCTTCCACGAAATCAAGTTTCCACCAACAAAAACGCAATATCCTGTCGTGGATCTCCTATCGGCTTTTGACCCTGCCCAATCTGCATCTGTGAAACACTCAATGTTAGTGTGTTCATTATTCTTATATACTAGACCCCGTCCTGGAGATCCCTTTAGATAACAAAGAATCTGCTCCAGAGCCGCCCAATGCCTGACTGTTGGGGAAGACATAAACTGACTCACAATGCTGACAGAGTATGCGATATCGGGACGAGTTACTGTAAGATAGTTCAGTTTCCCAACCAATCTCCTATATTTCTCTGGATCTTCGAATAACTCACCGTCTTCTTTCACGAGTTGTGTGTTAGGAACCATTGGCATGCTGCATGGTTTAGATCCCAACTTTCCAGTTTCAGCTAACAAGTCAAGAGTATATTTCCTTTGGGACAAGAAGATGCCTTTCTTGCTCCGTGTAACTTCAACTCCCAAAAAATACTTTAGTTGCCCTAAATCTTTCGTCTGAAATTGAGTGTGAAGGAAAGACTTTAGAGTTGAAATTCCTGTAATATCACTTCCAGTAATAACGATGTCATCAACATATACTACCAATAAAAGAATACTGTAAGCACGTGATTTTTGACCCTCCCCGAGAATTTTCACATTTTTAGCGTGAATATGTGAAATTGGGTCCAATATAGTCATTTTAACTATTTTACTTTATTTCGTTGCAAAAAGAAAAATCACAAAAAATATATATATAATTTTAGTTTATGTATTTCTCATAAACTTGAAAAATATATTTCTCATAAACTTGAAAAATACAAAAACAATTGTACTTTATTTTGGTACTTTATATAAATTTGAAAATTACAAAAAAATATATATAATTCTATTAATGTTTTGAAGTCGTTTTAATACAAAAAAAATATTATTTCATATTTTGTCTTTATTAAAAAAAACGAAAATTACAAAAAAATAGTTTTATTAATATTTTATAGTCATTTTAACGTTGAAAAAAATACAAAAATATTACTTCATATTTTATCTTAATATTTACGAAAATTACAAAAATAGTTTTATTAATATTTTGTAGCCATTTTAAATCCTTAAAAATATTTTAAAAAAAAGATATAGTTTTGTTAAATACTAGTCTTATTTTTGGTAGTTATTTTGCTTACATAGGACTAGTTAAGTAGCGTGTTCCTATTTCTCGGGTCCGGGCAAAAGAATAATATTCGGGTTCAAACTACCCAGTTTTAGGCCTAATTTTCGGACCTAGCCCATAATAAACCGTGTCCAGGACACGTGGGGAACCCCACCACGCGTGGGGGACATAAGTCTCGAACCCCACCACGCGTGGGGCTCATTTTTCTTGACAAACCCATGTCAAATATACGGATGAAACAAAGGAACAAGAGGATTTTGGAATTTTTGAAACATACTACTGTTCACGCTCCTTCTTCAAGAAGAAGAAGAAGCAAATACCCTCGCCGGAAACCACCAGTCCATCACCTTCCCCCAGCTCCCTCTCCGCCTCAACACCACCACCATGCTGCCCGCAACCCCACCGTCCAAACGCCATAACCAACGACCCCAAAACCCTCGCGTCCAAAACCACCGGTAACCCCCCCCCCCACGTACCAGCTCCGTCGAGCTGCTGCTCGCTGCATCGCCACCCCCCACGACCAGCTTCCTCCATCGACACCATCACTGACCCTCCGCCATCGTCAACCAACCATCGACGAAAACCACCCCATCTCCTTCCTCCTCAAGAAAACCTAGGAAACAACCCTAGCAAAACCTACTCCACCAGTCCGGCACTTGCTCGTCGTCCACCTGCTCCGACGACGCCAACTCTCTCACGTCCAAGCTCCAGCCATACCCCGACCGGAGTTGCTCCACCATTTTCAGCCTCGCTGCTTTCCGAGCAGTTGGTTCTGCATGCTTTCGCGTCGCACCCCCTCCCCGTCGTCAACAAACACCCAAAGCTAAGCCCGTCAGCATCCCCCTGGCGTCGACCTTACTACTGTCGGCATTGTCGAGCAGCTGTTGGTTGCCTCGATTCGACTTTGGTCCGAGCTTTCTGTTTTTCCGGTGAGTTTGCTTTTGCTCGTCGAGGTGTTTTGTCCGAGGTTTCATCATTGTTCTTCGTCGAGTGAGGTCCGGTTCGAGTTCCGTAGGAGGCACTGTTTGTCGTTCTAGAATTGTCGAGGTTCGAAGGTTGGTGTTCTTCTTCCTTTATTTCATTTCATTCGTTTTGCATATTATGGTTCAAAAAAAAATGAGAATATTTGATATTTATGAATGTTAACAATGCAATTTTTGTTGTTGCGTTAAAAATGTTTATTCTAAGTTTAGTTATTGCATGCTTAAAGTAAATGTGAGCATATGAACGAGGTTATTCGATTTTTTTTTCATTTTTACCATGGATATTATTACCTGTTAGAATCATTGCTTTTTTTTTTTTTTTTGTTTAACCTCGGATGATTTCATTGGTAGAAAATCGTAGTTGCCTTAAGTTTGCCCTCAAATAATAAAAACGAGATGAGCTTTGCCAAATAAAAATGCATAGATTGCGGAGCCTTCACAAAATATGTGTATTAAATACTTAGATTCTGGGACGGGCCGTTTAGCAAATTCCGCGGCCCTACCAAAAATAATAATGCGCTAGTTGCTTTAGGCGCGCCTTTAATAATGTTATCTCCCTAAACTCGGGTGCACATGTATGTGACCCAAATCCAAATCTCAACGGAGTCGAAATATGTCTCTAGTCACGGGCACATTGATTGTGACGTGGCCCGAGATGCATGTCCATGACGTTGCAAATTCCTTTTAAAAAATAAGAATGAGATGAGCCTCGCCGAATAAAAACACAAATTGCGGGGCCCTCAGTAAATACTTGTTTAAAATTACTTAGAATTCAGGAGGGTCGTTTAGCGAATTTCACGGCCTCCGCAAAATAATAACGCGATAGTCTCTTTAGGCGCGTGTTTAATAATTTACTTTCTTAAGCTCGGGTGTGCATTTCATGCGACCCAAATCCAAATCTCAAAACATCAAATAAAATGCGTTCCGGATTGTGGGTGCATTTCATGTGACGCAGTCCAAAGACGTGTTTTAAGCGATGTTCACATTCTTGTAAAAACAATAATAATAAAGCGGTTAAAAGTTAAAATTGGCACATTGGTTCATAATTGTATTTTAAAATCAGATAAATAAGCCGAATATAACAGTTGAGCGACCGTGCTAGAACCACGGAACTCGGGAATGCCTAACACCTTCTCCCGGGTTAACAGAATTCCTTATCTAGATTTCTGGTACGCAGACTGTAATATAGAGTCATTATTTTCCTCGATTCGGGATTAAAATTGGTGACTTGGGACACCCTAAATCTCCCAAGTGGCGACTCTGAAATAAATAAACAAATCCCGTTTCGATTGTCCTTTAATTGGAAAAAACTCCCTTGCGCCCCTTGCGGGTGCGGAAAAAGGAGGTGCGACAGCTCTGGCGACTCTGCTGGGGAACAGACCCAGAACCACTGGTTCAGGGTTAAGAATTCGAGCTTAGATAAATTGTTATATTTGGCTTTATCTGATTTTTACATGTTTTGAGCCTAATGTGCTAAATGCTGCTTTTACCGCTTTGATATTACTTGAACTGTACATATAAATTGTGCTGAAACCTTTCTCTCCTTACCTCCGGGGAGAAGCTCGCTGGACGAGACTCCCTATTCTGTTAGTGTCAATACCTGAAATAAGAAAGAGGTCGGACAAGTTACAAAGCCGGACGATCTCGCGGGTCCCCGGTACGTAGCCCCCTCCTCGGCTCGAGTTGTCCGCTCGGGTACACAGTCTAGAACGTATACCCAGGTTTTGAACCTAGAATAACTCAACTTCATGCCGGATCCCTAGTAGGAGCGTTTATTTGCATCATGTGCATTTGACTTAGGGGACTCAACACAGGGGTTGGGTCCGTCTAGGACAAGCAACCTGAAAATAATAGACCATCTTTTGGCATCCTATGTGCTACATGTTGTACTTATTCAAGGGTGAATGGGTCGTTTGGCGGACCAATAATAGTTGCGGACAAATAACACACCTTGTTAGGTTGATCACATTTAATAAGAAGGCCGCACGTTTTTCCAGCATGATGTTATTTTAATCAAAGCATGGGGAACATTTGTGGAATCCAAGATTTCTTGGAATTCCCTATGTCCCCCACGCTTGCTTTTTGGGAAAGCACATGGGGAACATTTGTGGAATCCAAGAAGTCTTGGAATTCCCATATGTCCCCCACGCTTCATATGTTGGGAAAAGCGCATGGGGAGCATTTGCGGAATCCAAGAAGTCTTGGAAATCGTTATGTCTCCCATGCCACATTTTTGAAAGAAATAATAAATATAAAAAATAAAATTACAAATACAAATAAAAACAAAGCATGAAAATTCAAAAAGATTTTGTATGTTGTCATCATTTTCCACATATAAGAAAATCGTGAAAAAAGGAGAAAATAACAGCATAGAAGTCCGAGTAGAGTCGAAACTCTGCCGAAAATTTGAAAAATGAAAAAATGTCTTGTTAGTTTGTTATATTAAAAGCAAAGGGAAAAAAAATCATCATTGTTCTGTCTGGTGTTTTTTTTAAAATATTAAAGAAAATAGTTTGTTTTGCCATTAAATGAAAATGAAAAAGAGCCTGGTTTTTTTTAAAAAAAATATATATATTTTTATTTTTATTTTGTTTGTCTATGAAAATGCCAGAAATAAAAATAAAAAGAGTCCGGCGTTGAATGTGATTTTATTATTTGTTCCAAAAATAAGTATATATATATAATCCAAAAAAAAAGTTCAAAAGAAAGTTCAAAATTCAAAAGATAAAATAGATAAATAAAAAAAAAATCCGAAAATATTTTGATTCTTCTTTAGAAAATTCAAAATTCAAAAAAAAATATTTTAGAAGCATTTCTTATATTAAAGGTAAAATTCCGAAAATGTGTTCTTCTTTTCTTTAGAATAAAAAAACGAAATTCAAAAATATTAGTCTTTCTTTTAAAAAGAAAATCAATCAAAAAATAATATTTCCTCGCTTCTTTTAAAGTAGTTCTTTTAAACGAAAATTCAAAAAAAAAAGAGTTAGTTCATCTGCTTATTATTATTTGCCTACTCATTCTTATTTGCCCGAACTACGCGGGTTTGATTCTCACCGGATGTGAGATACGTAGGCAACCCTCATCGGGTCCAACCCCACCTTTTGCTAAAAAGCCAAAAAAAAAACAAATAATAATAATGATAATAATAATAAAAAATACATGTCAAATTTTAGTTTTGTCATAAAGAAGTCGGGTGACGCTGTTTTATCAAGACATAGCCGAATGTTCCCGAAAGGGACGCCGGAAGGCTGACTTTGCATAAACAGCCACCTTTGGGTCATTTTAAGATTTGGTCCAGTTGACCCACACAGCCTTAAAAATCTTCGTCCCCGAGACGTTGACAGGCCGTGTTTGCAATATTGAGTTTCCTATTTTTGAAAAACAACAAAAGAGTCATAACTAAGTCAGGAGATGCTGTTTGTCATAATTAGCCGAATGTTCCCGAAAGGGACGCCGGAAGGCTGACTTTGCGTAAACAGCCACCTTTTGGGTCATGTTTAGAATTTTTGGTCTAAGTTGACCCACACAGCCTTATAAATCTTCGTCGCCGAGGCGCTGAAGGGCCGTGTTTACAACGCCAAGTCTTTTATTGTAATTTGAAAAGAAAAAAAAATCAAAGAGTCAGCGGTCATGTGAATACCGTCTTTTGTCATAATAAGCCGAGCCAGCTTCGGCCGCATCTTAAACCGTTCTTGCCGAAATAGCTTAGAGTATCTTTCAGTTGTCGAAAGGTTATTTTCGTAAAAGAATGGACAAGTTTGTAAAGTGTCGAAATAATCCTCCCCGACCTCAAAATTCATGTGAAAATTGGAAGGGGCCACATTTGCAAAAAATAACCATTTGGTTAAAATTAGCAAACAGAGGAAGGAAGTTGGCCATTTGTTTTGAAGTTTATAAATCTTTTGTCTAGAATATGCGGTTTGTTTAATTTTCAAGTTTGTGGGTAATCTTTAAATCCTTGAAACCCAGTTTGTTTTAAATTTTAAAAAAAATGTGTGTTTAGTATTGTTTATCTTTTATTGGTCCGAACTACGCAAGGTCTGATTCATGCGGGGTCATGATACGTAGGCAATCTCCATAAGATTCGACCACACACAAAAGAAGTAATGAAAAAGAGAAAAAAAAAAGAAAAAAGGAAAAACAAAGGTAATAAATAAATAAATAAATAAATAAATAAATATATATATATATATATATATATATTGATAATAATAAGGACCGACTGAGTCCATTCTAACATATTTGGTTTTGAATTGTGAAGAAAGTTGAGGTGGTTGGTTTGTGCCTCAAAGAAAAATGACAACTAACGTCGAAGCTGCTACAAGTGCTCCAGAGACTCAGAGTGGGAAGGTTCCTCGTCATGAGTCACAATTTGCGACACAACAAGAGCAGTACCACTCTCCTGAGTATCACTCGTACTCGTTTGATCTTGCTGCAAAAGCTGAGAAGCCTGCCCGAAAGATGGTACAGGAAGAAATGACCCAACGAGTGAAAAGCTTAGAACAATGGTTGGAAAACATGCAAGGGCTAGCAGGCCAAAAGAGTGTTGCCTTCAAAGATCTATGTATGTTCCCCGATGTCCACTTGCCGCCTGGTTTCAAGACTCCAAAATTTGAAAAGTACGATGGACATGGAGATCCCATAGCCCACCTGAAAAGGTATTGCAATCAACTGAGAGGGGCAGGAAGAAATGAAAAATTGTTGATGGCTTATTTTGTGGAAAGCCTTACGGGAGTAGCCTCCGAATGGTTTATGGATCAAGACACGTCTCGCTGGTATGTCTGGGATGACATGGCACAGGCCTTTGTCAGACAGTTCCAATACAACATCGACATTCCCCCAGACCGCATGTCCCTTTCAAACCTGAAGAAGAAACCAAGTGAAAGTTTCAGGGAATATGCCATAAAATGGAGAGAGCAAGCAGCTCGAGTTAAGCCACCCATGGATGACCACGAGCTAATTACTGTCTTCCTTCAAGCGCAAGAGCCAGATTACTTTCAAAACATGGTGTCCGCAGTTGGCAAAACCTTCTCGGAAGCAATCAAAATTGGAGAAATGGTAGAGAATGGTCTTAAGACAGGCAAAATTATAAGTCAAGCTGTTCTTAAAGCCGCAACTCAGGCTGTCCGGGTTGAGTCAGATAATCTTAGCGACGCAAATGAGGAGATTGAAGAAATCATGATGACATCAGGGTCTAGAAGAGGTCCCAGAAGAACATCTCGAAAGTATGAGCAGCCTCCTCAAATTTTTCATGGCTCCCCTGAGCAGTATTATCCACCTCAGGACGCTCAATACTCTGTCGCTCCACCTCAGTATGTTGTCCAGCCACCAAAACACCCCAGGAGGCGAGCACGAGCATCACAAAATCTCCAGAAGTCTCCACAAAATTTTCAGGTGCCCTATAACCCACAGCCAAGCCAGTGGTATAAAGGGGAACAAAGGTTGAAAGATAATTTTACACCAATAGGAGAGTCCTATGAAAGCTTATTTGAGAAATTAAGGAATCATGACATGATTGCACCTATTCCTCCAAATCGTGTGGACCCACGTGCAAGAAGCTTTGACCCTTCTAAAAGGTGTGAATACCATTCCAATGTCCAGGGGCACAATGTTGAAAGCTGTCGGGATTTGAAAAGAGAAATAGAAAGAATGATCCAAGAAGGGCGGATTGTGATCAATAACAGTGACATGGAGCACTCGAACCCTATCGAGAACTTGTTGACAGAGGGTGACGATGGTGAAGCGGGTAATGGTCTTGGCAGTATTGATGCAAAGCTCAGTGGCTAAGATGCCAATTTTTTGGGAGGACGCTTCGTTCCTTGGTCAGCAAGAGAGAAGCTTGTGGTGGCTTATTTTGCGGTCATTTCTGTTGTTCGGATTATTAGGATTGTAATTCGGATTTGTTTTGTGTCAATGTCTTTCCGCTTATCTTTCCGTTTTGTCATAGCGGTTTGTTTAAGTTTTGTCCAAGTTGTTTAGGATTTTATTCCGGTTTGCTTTGTTTTTAAAACCATTTGTTCAGTCCAATGCAAAAAATTCAGTCTTTGATTATTCCCAGTCATCTTTCTGTTTAGTCATTATGTCATTTTTATTCAGCACCGATTCTAGGGACATGACATGCGCACACACTTTGGGCCTAGTCTTTAAAGTTAATCATAAAACCCTGGAAAGGCGATCAGACCATTTAAAGAAAATAAGGACGGTTTGAGATTATTCAGAGCTCGAGTCATGTGGAACTGGGGCAAGTTAAACACAAAGAAAACCGTTAAAGAAAGATTCGCCTAAATTGGCATGAGGGTCGTTCATAATAATGAGAATGAGAGTGTCGCCCAACGGTGCTTTAGAAGTGACAAATGAACAAACAGATGTTGAATATAATTGTCAAGTCCAGCACCATCAGAAGAGACTACAAATTTAAAGTGTGTTGTTTGCACTTGGCATGTTTTGAAGACTGAAATGACGAAGGCATTTTGTTCTGCTACCTAAACACTTTATCCTTCGTTACCCCTTTTGAGCCTTATTTATTTTTCTTTCATACCCCTCGTTCGGAATTAGTAGCAACGAATAGAATACGCAAGCGTGGCAGGTAAACAAAAGAAAAAAAAAAGAAAGAAAAAAAAACAACAAAACAGAAAAAGAAAGAAAGAAGAATGATAACAAAGAAAAAAGGAAAATCAAATGAAAAAGAGGAATTGGGAACTACGTTTGACCTGATTCCTCAAAGAGGATACGTAGGCGCTTCACGGCTCGGTCATAGTTTGGAAAGAAAAATGAAAAAAATCAATTAAAATATCCCCAAGCAAGAAACTGAGGCAAAAGTTGCGTTTGTTGTAAATAAATCTAATTCCGAAGGTTGTAACTAATAACCCAAAATTAATGCATTTTTGAGCCTTTTATACCCTTTCTTTCTAGCCCTATCCAAAACCCACATTACGGTCCAAAGAAAGACCTTCCGATCAGTCTTCAAAAGATGCCAAGTCAGACAAATGAAGAGTCTTACCGGCAAACATAACATTCTGTTCCACAGCAGAAAAGACTCTAATCTCCAGCAGAAAGAGTCATACCGGCGACACTCCAAATCCCCAGCTAGAAAGTGATACAAATGAGAGAGTCTTATCGGTGAAAACCTTCACAGGCACCATAAGGCGATGAAAGCTGAGAGAAGAACCAAAAATGAGAGAGACTTGATAGTGAAAACCCTTCGGGCACTACAAGTCGAATAAGATTGAGAATCAGATGGGGAATCGCCAATTGAAGATCTTGAAAGATGATTGACGGTAAAGGATAGGCCACATCCGCATGTCATTACCATTAGAGTCGGTATCTGCATTTGATACATTTTATTTATAGTTTCTTTTGTAAGAGAGTCATCGTTTCCTTTGTCTTTTATTTTGTTTCTTTTATCTTTCTCCTTTCATAGAAAAATTCCCCAATAGAGTCTGGCTGGTCAGAACAAGTATGAAATGACTTCAAATATGTCATCAGCTTTTCAAGATGAGATCTGACTAGTATATCCAAATGGTATAGTCGGCGAGGAACAAGCGCGAGGCCAGTGTCAAAAAAGATATCCCCAGCAAAGGGAATTGACAAAAGGATTGACGAGCGTCAAGAGAGATATCCTTGCCAAACCCAAACCTCAAAGGCCAAGGCCCAGGAACAGAGCAAGGAGAGCAGTGAGCATAATTTGGCGAAATCCATACTAGACTAAAAGGTCGGGGAAATGCCAGTTTCCAAGCTATGCCACAAAAGAAGAGGGATATCCCCCAGCAGGAAGGGATTATCCCCAACACATAAGATCATCCCCAACAAGTTGCTGAACGCAGAGCAAGGAAGGAGAAAGGGAAAGCCATCCCAGTAGGAGTATCACAACCAACCACCATATTTTAAACTAACAATTTTGTTTGATTTGAAACAGGTAAAGGAAATGGCATTGATGCCAGAACTGCGTGCCACAAGGGATATTATCAAACTGGGGCAGAAAATTTTCCTTCCATTTAGAAAATTTTCTGGAAGTCAGGTACCCCCAGCTGATAACATTTTACCCCCCAACAGGTAAGTAAATCAAGGAAGGTAGTCTTTGAAGGAAGAAGCTATGCAAAAACAAAACAAAAAAGGAATAAAAAAAAGGGGATAATAATAAAAAATGGGGAAGGTAGAAAAGGAAAATTCATCCCAATCCCCAGCAAGTATTCGAGGTAAGACATTTTCAAGTCTTAAAGATATTTTGGGTTCATCCGCCCTCAAATAGGATATGTCGGGTTCATCCGCCCTCAAATAGGATATGTCGGGTTCATCCGCCCTCAAATAGGATCTGTCGGGTTCATCCGCCCTCAAATAGGATATGTCGGGTTCATCCGCCCTCAAATAGGATATGTCGGGTTCATCCGCCCTCAAATAGGATCTGTCGGGTTCATCCGCCCTCAAATAGGATATGTCGGGTTCATCCGCCCTCAAATAGGATATGTCGGGTTCATCCGCCCTCAAATAGGATATGTCGGGTTCATCCGCCCTCAAATAGGATATGTCGGGTTCATCCGCCCTCAAATAGGATCTGTCGGGTTCATCCGCCCTCAAATAGGATATGTCGGGTTCATCCGCCCTCAAATAGGATATGTCGGGTTCATCCGCCCTCAAATAGGATCTGTCGGGTTCATCCGCCCTCAAATAGGATATGTCGGGTTCATCCGCCCTCAAATAGGATCTGTCGGGTTCATCCGCCCTCAAATAGGATATGTCGGGTTCATCCGCCCTCAAATAGGATATGTCGGGTTCATCCGCCCTCAAATAGGATTTGTCGGGTTCATCCGCCCTCAAATAGGATATGTCGGGTTCATCCGCCCTCAAATAGGATATGTCGGGTTCATCCGCCCTCAAATAGGATATGTCGGGTTCATCCGCCCTCAAATAGGATATGTTGGGTTCATCCGCCCTCAAATAGGATATGTCGGGTTCATCCGCCCTCAAATAGGATATGTCGGGTTCATCCGCCCTCAAATAGGATCTGTCGGGTTCATCCGCCCTCAAATAGGATATGTCGGGTTCATCCGCCCTCAAATAGGATATGTCGGGTTCATCCGCCCTCAAATAGGATATGTTGGGTTCATCCGCCCTCAAATAGGATATGTCGGGTTCATCCGCCCTCAAATAGGATATGTTGGGTTCATCCGCCCTCAAATAGGATCTGTCGGGTTCATCCGCCCTCAAATAGGATCTGTCGGGTTCATCCGCCCTCAAATAGGATCTGTTGGGTTCATCCGCCCTCAAATAGGGTATGTCGGGTTCATCCGCCCTCAAATAGGATATGTTGGGTTCATCCGCCCTCAAATAGGATATGTTGGTTTCAGTCTTTACTTTTAAGTGTTGAAGTTGGGAGCCCGCCCAGATAACAGAGGCATACATTCAGTCTTTTTATTTCAAGTGTTGAAATTGGGAGCCCGCCTAGATAATAGAGGCATACATTCCACGTCTTTACCCATAGGAGATGCATTTCCTCCTAAGTTTTAGTTTTACCCATAGGAGATGCATTTCCTCCTAGGTTTGTTTAGTTTCACCCATAGGAGACGCATTTCCTCCTAGGTTTGTTTCAAGTTTCACCCATAGGAGATGCATTTCCTCCTAAGTTCAGTTTTACAATAGGAGACGCACTTCCTAAGTTCAGTTTACCATAGGAGACGCACTTCCTAAGTTCAGTTCTACCAATAGGAGACGCACTTCCTAAATTTATTGCACCCAATAGGAGACGCACTTCCTAAGCAAGTTTTTACCGGTAGGAGACGCACTTCCTAAGAATAGTTCACCAATAGGAGACGCACTTCCTAAAGTTTAGTTTCACCCAGTAGGAGACGCACTTCCTAAGAACAGTTATCCCCAATAGGAGACGCACTTCCTAAGTTTATTGTACCCATAGGAGACGCACTTCCTAAGTTTATTGTACCCATAGGAGACGCACTTCCTAAGTTTATTGTACCCACAGGAGACGCACTTCCTCAAAGTTAAGTTTACCCATAGGAGATGCATTTCCTCCTAAGTTGTTTTTGAAAAAAAAAACAAAAAAATGACCTAGTCTGATGAACTTTCTCCTAGGATCAAAATCTTAGTCTGATGAATTTTTCTCCTAAGATAGAGACCTAGTCTGACGAACCTTCTCCTAGGATCCAAATCTTAGTCTGATGAATCTTTCTCCTAAGATAACCAAAAAACAAAAAATGACCTAGTCTGATGAACTTTCTCCTAGGATCAAAATCTTAGTCTGATGAATCTTTCTCCTAAGATACCAAAAAGAAAAGACCTAGTCTGATGAACCTTCTCCTAGGATCAAAATCTTAGTCTGATGAATTTTTCTCCTAAGATAGAGACCTAGTCTGACGAACCTTCTCCTAGGATCAAAATCTTAGTCTGATGAATCTTTCTCCTAAGATAACCAAAAACAAAAATGACCTAGTCTGATGAACTTTCTCCTAGGATCAAAATCTTAGTCTGATGAATTTTTCTCCTAAGATAGAGACCTAGTCTGACGAACCTTCTCCTAGGATCCAAATCTTAGTCTGATGAATTTTTCTCCTAAGATAGAGACCTAATCTGACGAACCTTCTCCTAGGATCCAAATCTTAGTCTGATGAATCTTTCTCCTAAGATAACCAAAAAACAAAAAATGACCTAGTCTGATGAACTTTCTCCTAGGATCAAAATCTTAGTCTGATGAATCTTTCTCCTAAGATACCAAAAAGAAAAGACCTAGTCTGATGAACCTTCTCCTAGGATCAAAATCTTAGTCTGATGAATTTTTCTCCTAAGATAGAGACCTAGTCTGACGAACCTTCTCCTAGGATCAAAATCTTAGTCTGATGAATCTTTCTCCTAAGATAACCAAAAACAAAAATGACCTAGTCTGATGAACTTTCTCCTAGGATCAAAATCTTAGTCTGATGAATTTTTCTCCTAAGATAGAGACCTAGTCTGACGAACCTTCTCCTAGGATCCAAATCTTAGTCTGACGAGTTTTTCTCCTAAGATAGAGACCTAGTCTGACGAACCTTCTCCTAGGATCAAAATCTTAGTCCGATGAATTTTTCTCCTAAGATAGAGACCTAGTCTGATGAACCTTCTCCTAGGATCAAAATCTTAGTCCGATGAATTTTTCTCCTAAGATAGAGACCTAGTCTGACGAACCTTCTCCTAGGATCAAAATCTTAGTCTGATGAATCTTTCTCCTAAGATAACCAAAAAACAAAATGACCTAGTCTGACGAACCTTCTCCTAGGATCAAAATCTTAGTCCGATGAATCTTTCTCCTAATATGCTAAAAAAAAAACATTTTGAAAAAAAAAGTCATTTTCCTAAAGCCAGGCGCCCACCTGTATAGAACAGAGGAATACATTTCAGTCCTTACATTTCAAGCATTGAAGTTAGGCGCCCACCTGTATAACAAGGGAATACATCCTAATCTAGTGTTTAGTTCACTCTCAGCAGTGCATCAGTAGTATCAGTGGGCTACGATTTTGCTAACGACTCACAAACCTCCCCAGTGCAAACTGGGTTAGGAAATTTTGTTTGTTTTGTTTGTTTTGATTGTCAGGGACCCGCCTGTAGAACGGAGTTTGTGGTATGTCAAAGATCGAAGAAGTCAGGAGTCCGCCTGTCAAAGATCAAGCAGTGACCCACTGGAAAGCAGAAGGATTACAACAGAAATCCCCAGCATTCAATCCAAGTTAGAAGCTCGCCTCAAGAACGCGAATCAATAGTCTGGGATGATCAACAGAAGCTGGTCACCAAAAAAAAAACAAGAGAAAAGAAGAAAAAAAAAAGAAGAAAGAGAAGAGCCCAAATTACGGAAGTAGAGAACAAAGGTGGTCTGCTCAAGAACTAGCACCTACAACTAGCAAGTATCAAGGTTCAGATCCAAAGTCTGTATGAAGCACCATTCAAGACTCAAGACCAAGTTTCAGAAGACTTAAGAGATAGGAATCCTTGTAACTAGTAGCTGATAGGCTTAGTTAGTCTTTTTCAGTTTTCATTTTTGTTGTAATGACAGGACCGCGGACCGGAACCTCAACGGAACGGCACCTCGATCGGCTCTTCACCTCGGTACACTTCACTATCTCTCTCATCCCGAACTACACGTGGCCTGATTCCTGTATAACCAAGGATATGTAGGCAGCTCAGATACCAGGGCTCGGTCACATTCCCTCCCTTTCCTTAAGTGTAGTCCGTCCAAGTAATGGTCGGGTCAAAAACACGTCTAGTCGTTCTTTGTCGGAAAACTCTTCGTGTTTCCAGTCAAAGAGGGGCAGCTGTAAGCACGTGATTTTTGACCCTCCCCGAGAATTTTCACATTTTTAGCGTGAATATGTGAAATTGGGTCCAATATAGTCATTTTAACTATTTTACTTTATTTCGTTGCAAAAAGAAAAATCACAAAAAATATATATATAATTTTAGTTTATGTATTTCTCATAAACTTGAAAAATACAAAAACAATTGTACTTTATTTTGGTACTTTATATAAATTCGAAAATTACAAAAAAATATATATAATTCTATTAATGTTTTGAAGTCGTTTTAATACAAAAAAAATATTATTTCATATTTTGTCTTTATTAAAAAAAACGAAAATTACAAAAAAATAGTTTTATTAATATTTTATAGTCATTTTAACGTTGAAAAAAATACAAAAATATTACTTCATATTTTATCTTAATATTTACGAAAATTACAAAAATAATTTTATTAATATTTTGTAGCCATTTTAAATCCTTAAAAATATTTAAAAAAAAAGATATAGTTTTGTTAAATACTAGTCTTATTTTTAGTAGTTATTTTGCTTACATAGGACTAGTTAAGTAGCGTGTTCCTATTTCTCGGGTCCGGGCAAAAGAATAATATTCGGGTTCAAACTACCCAGTTTTAGGCCTAATTTTCGGACCTAGCCCATAATAAATCGTGTCCAGGACACGTGGGGAACCCCACCACGCGTGGGGGACATAAGTCTCGAACCCCACCACGCGTGGGGCTCATTTTTCTTGACAAACCCATGTCAAATATACGGATGAAACAAAGGAACAAGAGGATTTTGGAATTTTTGAAACATACTACTGTTCACGCTCCTTCTTCAAGAAGAAGAAAAAGCAAATACCCTCGCCGGAAACCACCAGTCCATCACCTTCCCCCAGCTCCCTCTCCGCCTCAACACCACCACCATGCTGCCCGCAACCCCACCGTCCAAACGCCATAACCAACGACCCCAAAACCCTCGCGTCCAAAACCACCGGTAACCCCCCCCCCCACGTACCAGCTCCGTCGAGCTGCTGCTCGCTGCATCGCCACCCCCCACGACCAGCTTCCTCCATCGACACCATCACTGACCCTCCGCCATCGTCAACCAACCATCGACGAAAACCACCCCATCTCCTTCCTCCTCAAGAAAACCTAGGAAACAACCCTAGCAAAACCTACTCCACCAGTCCGGCACCTGCTCGTCGTCCACCTGCTCCGACGACGCCAACTCTCTCACGTCCAAGCTCCAGCCATACCCCGACCGGAGTTGCTCCACCATTTTCAGCCTCGCTGCTTTCCGAGCAGTTGGTTCTGCATGCTTTCACGTCGCACCCCCTCCCCGTCGTCAACAAACACCCAAAGCTAAGCCCGTCAGCATCCCCCTGGCGTCGACCTTACTACTGTCGGCATTGTCGAGCAGCTGTTGGTTGCCTCGATTCGACTTTGGTCCGAGCTTTCTGTTTTTCCGGTGAGTTTGCTTTTGCTCGTCGAGGTGTTTTGTCCGAGGTTTCATCATTGTTCTTCGTCGAGTGAGGTCCGGTTCGAGTTCCGTAGGAGGCACTGTTTGTCGTTCTAGAATTGTCGAGGTTCGAAGGTTGGTGTTCTTCTTCCTTTATTTCATTTCATTCGTTTTGCATATTATGGTTCAAAAAAATGAGAATATTCGATATTTATGAATGTCAACAATGCAATTTTTGTTGTTGCGTTAAAAATGTTTATTCTAAGTTTAGTTATTGCATGCTTAAAGTAAATGTGAGCATATGAACGAGGTTATTCGATTTTTTTTTCATTTTTACTATGGATATTATTACCTGTTAGAATCATTGCTTTTTTTTTTTTTTTTGTTTAACCTCGGATGATTTCATTGGTAGAAAATCGTAGTTGCCTTAAGTTTGCCCTCAAATAATAAAAACGAGATGAGCTTTGCCAAATAAAAATGCATAGATTGCGGAGCCTTCACAAAATATGTGTATTAAATACTTAGATTCTGGGACGGGCCGTTTAGCAAATTCCGCGGCCCTACCAAAAATAATAATGCGCTAGTTGCTTTAGGCGCGCCTTTAATAATGTTATCTCCCTAAACTCGGGTGCACATGTATGTGACCCAAATCCAAATCTCAACGGAGTCGAAATATGTCTCTAGTCACGGGCACATTGATTGTGACGTGGCCCGAGATGCATGTCCATGACGTTGCAAATTCCTTTTAAAAAATAAGAATGAGATGAGCCTCGCCGAATAAAAACACAAATTGCGGGGCCCTCAGTAAATACTTGTTTAAAATTACTTAGAATTCAGGAGGGTCGTTTAGCGAATTTCACGGCCTCCGCAAAATAATAACGCGATAGTCTCTTTAGGCGCGTGTTTAATAATTTACTTTCTTAAGCTCGGGTGTGCATTTCATGCGACCCAAATCCAAATCTCAAAACATCAAATAAAATGCGTTCCGGATTGTGGGTGCATTTCATGTGACGCAGTCCAAAGACGTGTTTTAAGCGATGTTCACATTCTTGTAAAAACAATAATAATAAAGCGGTTAAAAGTTAAAATTGGCACATTGGTTCATAATTGTATTTTAAAATCAGATAAATAAGCCGAATATAACAGTTGAGCGACCGTGCTAGAACCACGGAACTCGGGAATGCCTAACACCTTCTCCCGGGTTAACAGAATTCCTTATCTAGATTTCTGGTACGCAGACTGTAATATAGAGTCATTATTTTCCTCGATTCGGGATTAAAATTGGTGACTTGGGACACCCTAAATCTCCCAAGTGGCGACTCTGAAATAAACATGTAATATCACTTCCAGTAATAACGATGTCATCAACATATACTACCAATAAAAGAATACCATCATCAGACTTTTTATAAAACACCGTATGATCGCAATTGCTTTTCTTCATCCCATATTCTAGAACAGCCTCACTAAATCTGCCAAACCAAGCACGGGGACTCTGTTTCAGCCCATAAAGAGATTTTCGAAGACGACATACCTTTCCACACTCCCCCTGAGCAACAAACCCAGGTGGTTGCTCCATATATACTTCTTCCTGAAGATCTCCATGTAGAAAAGCATTCTTTATATCAAGCTGATGCAGAGGCCAATCATAAGTAGATGCCATGGAAATGAATAATCAAACAGAAGCTAACTTGGCGACCGGGGAAAAAGTATCCAAATAGTCGACTCCATAGGTCTGTGCATACCCTTTTGCAACAAGGTGTGCCTTAAGGCAAGCTACTGTCCCATCGGAGTTAAACTTAACAGCAAATACCCACTTGCACCCAATAGCCTTTTTGTTAGTGGGCAGATCAGCCAACTCCCAAGTACCATTCTCATCTAAAGCCATCATCTCTTCTATCATTGCATCATGCCAACCTGGGTGGGACAATGCTTCACGAATAGTTTTAGGTATCCTAGCAGAATCTAATGATGCAATAAACGAGCTAGAAGAAGTATACAAATGGTCATAAGACACAAAAGAAGAAATAGGATAAGTACATTGTCGTGTACCTTTGCGAATGGCAATAGGAAGATCCAAACTAGGATCTGAAACACAGGAGGTTGGATCTACCGACGAAGTAGAAGTAGGTAAAGGATCGGGTTCTGAGGTTTGTTGTCGCCTGGTATACACACGAAGAACATGTGGCTGCTCGGATGGTCGATCGAGGGAAACGGGTGACTGAGGAAGAGGTGTTGGAGAACTAACTGGATGTGTGACAGTGTAGACCAAAGTATCATCTTCTTCCTCAGGACTGTTATAAACATATGAAGAAAAGAACGGATAATTTTCATGGAATGTGACATCGGCAGACACTAAGTACCTTTTGAGATCTGGAGAATAACACCGATAACCTTTCTGAAGACGTGAGTACCCTAAGAACACACACTTAAGGGCCTTTGGATCTAATTTAGTTACCTGTGGACGAACATCACGAACAAAACAAGTACAACCAAATATTTTGGGTTCAATAGGAAATAATGGCTTAGAGGAAAAAAGAATGTTGTAAGGAATATTACCATGAAGTACAGAAGATGACATACGATTTATTAAAAAACAAGCTGTAGAGACGGCATCAGCCCAAAAACATTTTGGCACTTTCATTTGAAAGAGGAGTGCTCGGCCTACTTCAAGAAGATGTCTATTTTTTCGTTCCGCAACCCCATTTTGAGAAGGGGTGTCAACACAAGAAGATTGATGTAGAATACCATTTGTAGCCATATAATCTTTAAACAAATCCGAAAAATATTCTTTTGCATTGTCACTCCTTAAATTACGAACGGAAACATTAAAATGAGTTTTTATTTCAGCACAAAAAGCACAAAAAATTGAAAACAACTCCGAACGATTTTTCATTAAATATAACCAAGTAACACGAGAATGATCATCCACAAAGGTAACAAAATATCTAAAACCAGTTTTAGAGATAATAGGACATGGACCCCAAACATCGGTGTGAACTAACTCAAAAGGTAAGTCGACCCGTTTATTGACTCTAGAAACTTTAGGAAGGCGATGGTGTTTAGCAAACTGACATGACTCACAATCTAAAGAGGAAATACTCTGAAACTGAGGATATAACTTCTTCAAACTAGACAAGGATGGATGACCCAATCGACATTGTACATCAAAGGGAGACAACACAGTTGAACAAGAAATGGATTTCGGCACCTGTGATTCAATAACATAGAGACCCCCAGACTCAGAACCTTTACCAATAATCTGCTTCGTCGTAAGATCCTGAAAAAGACAATAATTGGGAAAAAATGAGACACAACAATTTAGAGTACGAGTAAGTTTACTGACAGATATTAGATTGAAAGAAAAATCAGGCAAATTTAAGACGGAACTAAGGGAAAGAGAAGATGTTGGGTTAACAGTGCCAGACCCTAAAACATATGAGGTAGACCCATCGGCTAAAGTAACTGTGGAACATTGGGTATGTGACTGAAAAGTGGAAAAGAGTTTAGAGTTACCTGTCATATGATCTGTGGCACCAGAATCAATGACCCATTTGGATGACGAAGAGAGGAGACACTTAGTGGTTTTACCTGACTCGGGGATAGTATTGATAGGAGGAGATGATGACTGAGATGGTGAAATAGTCTCGGAAGTGGCGATGTTGGCATACTGAGATCTTTTGTTCTTATTCTGAAGCTTCACACAATAACGTATGGTATGACCGAGCTCGTGACAATAAAAACATTCAACTTCCCCTTGCTTTAGGTCTCGACTATCGCTACTCCGATTGCGATTACTATGACTCCTATTCTTTTGGACGCGGCTAAGCAGAGCACCACTATCAATCGTGGCTGTCGGACCTGGATGAGACTTTTCCGTACGCAACACTCTTGTAAAGGCCTCTTTCAAGGAAGAGATAGCAGTCCCAGATAAAATCTGCGATTTGGCCCCTTCAAATTCGGGAGAAAGACCAGAAAGGAAACTCATGACCGCCAGTTGTTCACGCTGAGCCTGTTGTACCTTCACATCTGGACTAAACGGCAATATAACATTAAGCTCATCATACACCTTCTTAAACTCTGAGAAGTAAGTGGTGAGAGAGCGATCTTGCATGGATGGATGGTAAAATGCCTGGCACACATCATACATGCGAGACAAGTTTCCTTTGCCAGAGTACAAAAAATCTAAATAATCCATTAGATCCTTCACATAATCACAATGAGAAACTAGATCATTTACCTCACTGTGCATCGAATTCTTGATTTGGAGAAACAATTTTGCATCCTCCTTTAACCAGACTGATTTAGTCTCATCCTTGGGTGGATCATCAACCAAGTGGTTCTCTTTGTCGATGCTCCGCAAATAGAGACGGATCGTCTTACTCCAATCCATGTAATTGGAACCCATGAACTTATTCTCCGTAATTTTGGACATAACCGGAATGACATCAACGGTAGGTTTCGTTTCAGTCATCTTGCACCCGAATAATAGCAGAATCAAATAGTCAAGAACAGTGCAGTGAAATTTGAACAGTGCAGTGAACAGTGATATTTGAACAGTACAGTGAACAGTGAATAGTAATATTTGAACAGTGATCTTGGAAAATGAAAGTTGTCAGGAAAAAATGGCCGGAAATAGTGAAATAGAATCAAAGCAGCGAAAAACTGTTTTGAACAAAAATAATTCGAACGGGAAAAAAAAATTCCCAACAACAAACTGATGAAAAAACTTCAATGCTCTGATACCATGTTAGAAACCAAAGAAGTTCTATATTTCATATCTAGAAGAGAAGATTACAAGGCCTATTTATAATACTAATTCACCTAATCTATTAGTTGTCATACACCTAATTACACCTACTATACAACTCATATACATGTGCTAGCTATGATGTAGTACATGTGTATACATGTGCTACACAACTTGTATTACACCTACTATACAACTCATATACATGTGCTAGCTATGATGTAGTACATGTGTATACATGTGCTAGACAACTTGTATGTCAACACCTTTGGAAGTCGAACAAGACACACAACTGCAATTTCCCATTCCCTTCCAATAATTCAAACATTCTCTTGCGCTGGAGAAATGCCAGAAAGATGAAGCTGAACGCTCAAGTGTTTTTCCATTGTTAGATCCAGTACTAGGAGTTAGTATCAGTTTCCCTAATTTTTTGCTCTTAGGGAGTTTTTCCAAAGAATGACTCATTAATTAATCAAGTAAATCCAAACAAGAAATGATAACTTTGAATCGACAGTGAGGACTAGTACAGTAACACGCAAGACTCATCTAAAATTCCAAGTGGTCCTTTACCTCACTTATTTTGTACAAGGAGTTGTTCTTGGAAGCAAAAAGTAAAAAAGTGTTTTCCACATCATTGAAAGTGACAGCACTCCATCGGTACTCCAGGATTCAATCATTCATCCGACTTTTTCGCACAATGACCCTTTTCAATCAAGTATTCAACAAATTCATCAAGAAGACATGGCCAAGCTCCTTCAGCATCATAGTTTGATAATGTAGAGTCCACAGTCTGCGTACGACATCATACATACCAATATAATGTTCTGTTCTTTTTTCCTTTAAAAATAACTTGAAATAATACATACTGAGGTGCAAAACATTCCGGCAACTTTTTTCTCTTTTTTGTAAGTACAAAAACCTTTAGGCATCTTTTGACATGATTTAGATAATAGACTAATAGCAGAAAGTCAGACGGAATTGGATGGAGTACGGGGAGAAGGTGGAGAATATATAGAGAGGGTGTGTTTGAAAGCTAATACGCTAAAGTGATGAGTTGGAACTTACCTTTGCAAATTCCAGTAGCTGTAGCCAAACATCACGTGAGATAACCTTCATATTCCGGTCCTGAATCAGTTGGCAACAAAAGCATACCACAAGAAGAAAGGACATGGGTGAGTTATAGTATCCTCAATAAGCGCAAAAAACACTTGTAACAGCACATTAGTTGTCATGCGGAAATAAGAACCACTTGAAAATCATGTGCACATTAAAATAGACACAAATCAAAAGGGCTGGAGCATTATCAAGCATGAGATTACATCAAGTAAACAGAACCAATGAGCATCCAGCAAAATACGGCATGATGTCATCTTCATTAAGCAAAAAAACTGAATCGTCAAACCTAGCAAATGTATAGCCTTTTTGGCCAAGCTGCAAAAATCAACTTATTTTGAGAGTGCTTTTTTTCAAAAGTGCTTTTCTCAAAAGTACTTTTGGTGTGAAGCAGTTTGTGCTTGGATAATTAATTTGAAAAGCACTTCTAAGCAGCAATTAATATTTGGCTAAGCTTTTAAAAACTGTTTCTAAGTGTATTTTTCTCAAAAGTGCTTTTGCAAAGAAACTACTTTTTTATGCTTCTGCTTCTCCTCAAAAGCATTTTTTTTTCTTCCAAAAGCTTAACCAAACACTTCAACTTTGAAAGAAAAGCACTTTTTAAAAAAAAAAAAAAAGTGCTTCTAGAGTCGAAGAAGCTTGGCCAAACAGACTAGTAGTCAGCTGCCTGTAAATAGAGAACAACTTAAAAAATGGATATCTGAGGATTTTCCTCTCAATTACCTCGAGAAACTGACACCAATGCTCAACCAATGGCCACTGCATTTCTGCAAAGAATAACTGCCACAACCCAATTGCCGTTTCCAAGGCCAAAGATTTCTGACCCTGAAAATTATGTGGATATCGTTATCCCTAGTGCAGTAGAGGAAGCTCAGAGAGAGTATATACCCTTGTATAATGTCAAATATACGGAAATCTCCATTTAAATGTTTACTAAGAGATCTATAAATAAACAATCATTACCTAATATAACGAAGTAAGATAGACATACAACAACAACAACAACAACAACGACCCAGTATAATCCCACAAGTGGGGTCTGGGGAGGGTAATATGTACGCAGACCTTACCCCTACCCCGAAGGGTAGAGAGGCTGTTTCCAGGAGACCCTCGGCTCAAAAAAGCAACAGGAGCCGATATATTAGTACCATAAAAATGCATAATAAAATAACAGCAATATAAGAGATATGAAATACAGAATACGAAATACGAAATAGATGGCTGGTATAGTAAAACTAGCAGGTAAAGCCCTGCATCAATAGACGACCAATGACATTCTTAGTCTAACTCCTAACTGGCTAGTCTCACTCTATTGTGCTGTAGAAATATTCACAACTTTCCCCTAACCTACAACCTTAATGCTCGACCTCCATAATTCCCTGTCAAGGGCCATGTCCTCAGTAATCCTAAGTCGCGCCATGTCCTGTCTGATCACCTCTCCCCAATACTTCTTAGGTCGCCCTCTACCTCTCCGCGTGCCCACTACAGCCAGTCGCTCACACCTCCTCACCGGTGCATCAGTGCTCCCTCCTCTGAATGTGCCCGAACCATCTGAGTCTTACTTCCCGCATCTTGTCCTCCATGGGGGCCACGCCCACCTTCTCTCGAATATCTTCATTCCTAATCTTATCCATCCTTGTATGCCCGCACATCCACCTCAACATCCTCATCTCTGCTACTTTCATCTTCTGGATGTGTGAGTTCTTTACCGGCCAACATTCAGTTCCATATAACATGGCAGGCCTAACCACTGCTCTATAAAACTTACCTTTTAGTAACGGTGGCACTTTCTTGTCACACAAGACTCCCGACGCTAACCTCCACTTCATCCACCCCACCCCTATACGGTGTGTGACATCCTCGTCAATCTCCCCGATCCCCTGAATAACCGATCCAAGGTACTTGAAACTACCCCTCTTGGGAATGACTTGAGAGTCAAGCCTCACTTCAACTCCCGCTTCCGTCGGCTCAACTCCAAATTTGCACTCGAGGTATTCCGTCTTCGTCCTGCTCAACTTGAAACCTTTAGACTCAAGAGCATGTCTCCAAATCTCTAGCCTCTCGTTGACGCCGCCTCGTGTCTCGTCAATTAGAATAATGTCATCAGCAAATAGCATGCACCATGGCACCTCCCCTTGAATATGATGAGTCAGTGCATCCATCACCAGGGCAAATAGGAATGGGCTGAGCGCAGACCCTTGGTGCAACCCCGTAATAACTGGAAAGTGTTCAGAGTCGCCTCCTACTGTCCTAACCCGAGTCTTAGCTCCAGCATACATGTCTTTAATCACCCTAATATAGTCAATCGGGACCCCTTTATCCTCTAAGCAGCTCCATAAGACCTCCCTAGGAACCCTATCGTACGCTTTCTCCAGATCAATAAACACCATGTGGAGATCCTTCTTCCTATCCTTGTACTGTTCCACCATCCTCCTAATAAGGTGGATAGCTTCTGTGGTAGATCGCCCCGGCATGAACCCGAACTGGTTGTCTGAAATAGACACTGTCCTTCGCACTCTCATTTCTACCACTCTCTCCCAAACTTTCATGGTATGACTTAGTAATTTGATGCCCCTATAGTTGTTACAGCTCTGGACATCACCTTTGTTTTTATACAACGGGACCATTGTACTCCACCTCCACTCTTCAGGCATCCTATTAGTCTTGAATATAACACTAAACAATGCAGTAAGTCATTCCAAGCCTGCTCTACCCACACACCTCCACAGTTCAACCGGAATTTCGTCTGGCCCGGTAGCTCTGCCCCTTCTCATCTTACGCATTGCCTCCATGACTTCGTCGATCTCAATGTCCCTACAATTACTTAATTCATGGTGGCTGTCGGCATTCCTCAATTCCCCAAGTATAATATCCTGATCCCCTTCTTCACTTAGAAGTTTATGAAAGTAGGTCTGCCACCTCCTCTTAATCTGGTCATCTCCCATCAAAACTTTGCCGTCATCATCTTTTATGCACCTCACTTGGTCCAGATCCCGAGTTGTCCTCTCTCTCGCCTTAGCGAGTCGGAATAACTTCTTCTCCCCACCTTTGTTCCTTAGTTCCTCATACAGACGAGCAAAAGCTGTCGTCTTAGCCTCCGTCACTGCCATCTTCGCCTCCTTCCTAGCTACCTTATACCTTTGACTGTTCTCTCTCTTCTCCTCCTCGTCAGTGCTCCCTACTAACCGCAGGTAAGCCGCCTTCTTTGCTTCCACTTTACCTTGGACAACTGCATTCCACCACCAATCTCCTTTGTGGCCACCATTGTGGCCCGTAGATATCCCTAACACCTCTCTCGCCGCCTTTCTTATACAGTCCGCCGTCGTCGACCACATTGTGTTTGCGTCCCCACTACTTCTCCAAGCTCCCATTGCCGATAACCTTCCTTCCAACTCCTTAGCTTTATCCTTAGTTAAGGCGCCCCACCTAATCATGGGGCATCCTTGTACTGACCTCTGCTTCCTCCGTATCCTAATACAAATGTCCATCACCAAAAGCCTATGCTGCGTCGACAAGGTCTCACCTGGGATAACCTTGCAGTCCTCGCACAACCTCCTGTCGCATCTCCTGAGGAGGAGATAGACATATACAGCTGAAACTACAGGCATGGCATTTGTCACCCTAAAATGTTGTTTAGTAAGCAAAAGGGTAAAAACGTATCTCTATCCGAACCATACTCTTGGGCTCTTCCTGGTTATGAAAAGTAACAAACTGCGAAATGTAAGTAAAACATGCAAAACTAGTACAAGCCAACAAAGCGGAAAAAAACATAAAGATCTGCTGCCCAGTGGTGTTCACTGTATACTGTAGAATTCTATTCGCTATGGTAAGACAGGAGATTTTTTTTATGGTTCAAAAGTTATTTATTGATATCACATGAAGAAAGTAGTAGCGCTAATATACAGGAATCAGATAATATATACAACAATCATCCCATAAATCAAGCCAAACCATGGATGCAAAGTAGCATACTCCTGTAACACAAAAATGTAATAAATGAAATAGAAAGGAAATTTTAACTTTGAATAGCGGATTTTCAATTCCTTAAAAAGGTTCTACTACTCTATTCTCTCAAAACTGCTTAAAAATGACCAAGGCTTTGATTCAAGATTTTTCCCTTCAGTTTCGGAAGTGTAGGTACCTGCTTTCAAGTGTTTAGCACTTATACTATTTTGTTTAACATTGGTGGTGTTTGCAACTTGTGTGCACCTCGACTAATATACCGGGCAGCTTATCCGGCCCACAAGCACAAGTTGCCAAGGTAATCATGTCCAATGAAAGTTGGAATGCATGGGCTCACACCAAGTTTTATAACTGAAATTCAAACATGGGATCTCCTGGACTTCAACAATAGTGTGTGTGTGTGTTGGGGGGGGGCAAGTGTTTTAGGTGTTCTAACTGGGATCTCCAGATTGTTACTCCACTCAGCCACTATACCATTCCCTGTGTACAGGACTTATCGTATTTTATCAGCTTTCATTTTGATAGGTACCATTCATACAATTTCTTGGTTTCCTCGCTTTAAGATTAAACCCAAAATCAAATTTATGCCTTGGTGTGTCTTGTTCCACTGTGTAGTGACACGATGCGAACTGCTGCAAACAAAGTTTTCGAGGTACTGTACACACAACATAAACCTTGTCAGTGTCTTCTATTTGAAGTAGAGGTGCTTATAACTAATGGCGTGTTGTAATTTATTAAATTTTTCCTTTTCCATTCAAATCTATTGAATAACTTCAACAATTTACTGCAACATCCCAATTAAAGGTGATTCGTTTGGCTTTAGATTGTCTTCTGCTAATGAGCGTGCATAAAAAACCCAGTATTAAGTGCTTGTACCCCAAGATTCTTGGTATAAGCTAAGTAGCTTCCTATGTACGAACTATTCGGTTAGACTAAATAGTAAACACGGAATAACTTTGAAATGCATCACGGCTTATCTGGTAATGGGGGAAAAAGGAGAATCCTTTTCGGAATCGGCAGCAATAAACTGAGTTATTGCATCTTAGAGACATACTAGTATCTGACAAGTCAAATGAATACATGAAAGACAAGGAGAGCCAAGCAAATGAAGAAGCTTCTGAATGTAAAATAAATAGCAGTCATTTAGAATTAATTAATTGAAAAAAAAGAAAATGCAAACTCAAGACAGCCTTAGAACTTTGAGAGAAAAAGGGTACTGAAGGATCAGTAATAAAGTACAAACCTTTTCTTTTGCCCAATCAAAAGCAAAGTTGTAAATTTCACGGAAAGTATCTGGAAAAAGGTTTTAAAAAAGATCAAAAGGTAAGGAATTCTTTCATCTAGTCAGATAAAATTACCAGTTAAAGAAAGATTTGATATCCATACTGAAATTTCAAATAAGAAATTATTGAATAAATGATGTAATTTCTTTGACCAGCAATGGAGAATTCCATGTCATGACATACCTTCATCTTTCAGCTCAGATCTCAAAAATGGGATTTTTTTCTTGAACTTCTCCAATGAATCTATTCTGCCATTCAGGATACAGCTTCATTATACATTAAACATCTAAAATTTGTACTTGCCACAATAAAAGAAATTCAACTATAGAGGGGCAAAGGCCTTAATCTAGGCTTACTCAAGAGACTGTACTCCACCAACGAACTCCTGCTTGGAGAATTCACATATGGTTTCAGCTTGAAAGTGCCATGAAAGCACCAACTGTAATTGAAGGCAATTGTAAGTGAATTTAAAATATTATCTTTCAAGTGAAAACTTATTCTTTTACTCAAAATCAATAAAAGAGGAGCAAGCTGCAGGAGAATCAACCCGATTAGTATGGCTTAAATTTTACTGTGACATGTGTCATTTTGATTGTATGAGTTAAATAGTCCTTTTTCATTAATTAATTTTTTCAATACAATACAATCAATAAAATCTTTTTTGCATCGCCCCGCTCCTCCCCCCACCTTCAAAACTAGTACTCACTCCGTTTTAATTTTTATGAACCTATTTGACTGGGCACAGAGCTTAAGAAAAAAGAGAAGAGTTATGGAACTTGTGGCTTAAAAACAATCCATAGATATTTGTGTGGCTATAAATCATCTCATTAAGGGTAAAAGAAATTATTTAAAGTTAATCGTTTCCAAATTTAAAAAGGGTTCATTCTTTTTGAAACTGACTAAAAAGGAAATAGGTTCATTCTATTTGAAACGGATAGAGTATTTGAAAGAGGTGGAGAGACAGAAATAGAGAAGTAGAGGAAAGTGATAATAATTTCACATACCATAACTATATCCTGAGGTTCAACCTGACAAGAAAACAAAAGGTTTTACATCAATCAGGCATGATCACCAAGAAATTATCAGGAAGGTAGGAAGAAGACAACGGAATATACCATATACAACAGCATGTGATACTACAGAAGTTTAAATTAAGATTAGAAGGACAAACTATACAACTCAATCTACTGTAGACAACACCTAAAAGCACTTCTCTTGAATTCTAATCATGGAACATAGTAATTCTTGACTCGTTAGATCAGCCAATTGGGTAAAGCACCTGAAGGTCATTGCAGAGGTTGCTAATACCATCAGCCATAATCATGTCAGCCTTCGGGTCTGCGAAATGGAAAAGAGTAATATTTGTTTACATACACACATATAGAGATTGCCATATAAAAGAGATCCAATAAGATAATGCAATTTTGCTCACAAAGTATACGTTATACAATAGAACAATCTCAATAAAGATGCCTTTAAATGCAAAGAATGACGAAAGCTACTTTAGCTTTTAATAAAAGGGCATTCCTTCACAATTGTTTACCATAGCATCATGCAAATCAGGTTCTCCGTCTACCATATGTGTTTCCAATTGTTTGTTAAAGAGAATAGGCTTATTAGTAGATCAGTATTTATGATGGCAAAAGTCTCATCCATTGATTTAGGAAGAGAGTACAAATTACACACCCTATCCCTTGTTCCCATAGCCAACTCCATTCCCATTCCTAGAGGAAAGGGGTTTACAAGAGAAGGGGGTCACTTAAGAGACATGAGAGATCAGAGGAGTTGGTAGTTGTTGGGATGGGTTGCATGGGCAAGGTTACAAAAACGAAGGAACATCTGACGGAGAGTTCAATGTTTCAATGATTTCTAAAGGGGCAAATTTGTACAAGGGAAAAAGGATATAGGTTCAGTTGGCACCTCATGGTAGGAACAATTTCTTTCAAAGAGTACTAACGGCAGGATCACTCTACATGATAACCCGGCGAAATAGATAATGATTATCCTACTACAATGTTAAAATGTAATCCAGTTTATAGTTTAGTGACCAATTTCAGTAAAAGTTCACAATGCTCTATAGTTAAACTTGGATTAGTTATCTGTAAGAAAAAGGATCATAATTAGCGACTTCTTCCAGGATCAAGACATCAGAATGATTGTCACCAACCTGTAAGGTTTACTGGATACCAGTAGTTATTTTGACTGCCCCAATGTTCCAGCTAGTAATGGTTATTGGCCCAGATAACCAAAATAAATTATTAAAAATAAAAGAGAAAATTCAACAAGTTTGTGCAGATGCTTTTGTTTATTGATAAAGCATATGTACATTATTCTATAAGAAAAACAATATCAAAGCAAGGAGTAAACATGTAAACTGTCAAAATAATAAGTAATATTCAGTTTGCAAAATTATAGGAGACAGTCTTTACCTTTGTATTTATTGAAAAGCAGCTCCCATCGATTTTTCTCCTGAACTACCTTAGCATTTCCCTCGTTGTAGAATGCTTCCAATGCTCCTTCAAGATGCCAATCATGGGTCTTCATAGTCTGAATAGCAACTTTCTCACTGTATACAAACATAAAGATTAAGGGGGGTACGCTATACAAATAGGGCCTCTCAAGTTAATCCACAGTATTTTTTGGTAAAAATTTAAAATGTTCATGTAAACATTAATGTTCTTTTAGAGGATAATGTGACAAAATAAATGAAAAATGAATTTGCTTAAGATCCCGAATTGGGATAAAATGCAACCATTTGGCATTCAAATATCACAGAAATTGCTAATGTTTTGCTCTCAAATCATTGAGTCTTTTCATAATGAAACAAACAAGTGTGTATACATATATACACACGCATACATAAAGATAGGGGAACGGAAAACGAGAAAAGGATTACAAGGTGGGGAATCGAACCCCAGCTAATAAGGTGGAAGTTTAGGTAGCCAACCAGTTTAGCTACCATGATTCACCATATGACATAATAAATGTCATGGTTCCACCGTACTAAAAAATCAGCAAATAACAACCTAAACTTATGTTTAATAACCAAGAATTATGAATGACTGTGATACTTCAACATGTCACAGAAATAATAGTATACAAGAAAATACCTGGAAAATAGATGCTCCTTTCGACTTACCCTCTTTAAGATGCGCTAAAAGTTGCTAAAATTCAATATCCGACTCTATATTGAAGACCATAAAATTATAATTAATGCTTATAATTTTAGAGAGGCAAGTAGCATTGTTTTAATATTACTTTTACCCTAATATATTTTTATGACAAATTTATGCGGTAAATGAACTTCCTAAGAACCGAAATGGTAGCATCAAATTTGCATAGAATATCAAATGATTATATTATTGATTATCTTATTCCGATGATTTAGAGTCTTAAATTTCTGTTCCTAGTCGTTAAGATGTTGTTGTAACTTTCTCCTCCTATTTAGGGTCTGTTTGGATAGTTCTTAACCATTAAGTTGTTGTAAAGATTGTCTAAATTCTATATTCTCAGCACACAATCAATAAAAAAAACTCTTTTCATTCTATCGCAGTCATATATTTCATATGGTATCAAGAGAAAATTAACTCTCATGTGTCCAACTTTTTTTTTCCCTGATAGTCGTCTGACCCTTCCTATTAAATGGCCGCAAACGTCTCTGTCCTCAATTTCGATACCAAAACCGATATAGTTGTTGTTCAATCTAATTTTGTAATCCAGTTACCCAACAAATTAGCCGGCAGCCACATCTTTTCCCTCCGGAAAGCTCAAGGTGTTATGCTTATGCGTGGTCACAACCTCTTAGGCCATCTCAATGGTTCTCACCCTGCCCCTACTCGTCAGTGTCACAGTGTTATCAAAGGCGAGAAGCGCAAATAAGCTCTAAGGCGCGTTGGGGCTTTAAGCGCAAAGCGCAAATAAAGCGTGAGCTTTAATGAAAAGGGTGAAAATGGAGAAAAAGTAAAAATATGTATATCTAGTCCAAGACTAATAATTATATGCATGAATAACAAATATATGGAAAAAAATTTACGATAAAGTGTAATATCAATTGTTCAGTGTTGCCTTTTCATGATTACACTCATTGGCAAGGAAAAGTATGCCTTAGAGCCTTGATGCGACACTGAAGCGCCCGCAAAGCGAGGCGAAACGCTCAACATGTTTTGAGCCTCGCTTTCGGGCTTAAGCGCGCCTTTGACAACACTACAGTGTCTCAAAACAATTGAGATGTCGAAAATGCTAAATACGTTGCATGGTATCGCCAAAAAAAAGCTAATACAAAATGCTATCTTGACCTCAGTTAATCCAACACTTGCTGGTACTATCACCATTGCAGTCAGCTAAGGCTACTGGGATGCTCTACATACTGCATACGCAACCAAATCTCAAGCAAGAATCTTTAGTTTGCGTGATCATTTGGCTCGTCTTCCCAAAGAGACCCTTCCCGTTGTATTTATCTCCACCAAGCCCAAAAGAAATTGCAGCAGGTGATGGTAACACCATTCAATATCTGATACTGGTAACACTAACATAAGTACAACGCATCCTCACTTTAAGTTTCTCAATACCTTACACTCTCTTGCTCCTTAACAATAACCTCAATTATGTTCCCAATTTTGTTGAGATAACTACACTACTATTGAATTTTTCTCTTTTTATTATTTTGTGAAGGATTTGAGTATGAGGGAGCCTCTACTTTGCGAGCAGAATAGAGATAGTTGTATGAGTGGCCATTAGACAATCATACCATTCACCTTAATGCAATGTCGTCGTTCCTCTACACTTGTGCCATTTGGCGTTTAAGCTATCCTAATCGCTATATTTTAAATAAGAATTGCCACAAATTTTCTGTTCCTCACTCATTCACCTAAGCCATGAACCGAAGTCCACATTCATCGCCACCTCTTTCTATTGCGCCAACCATTCTTCTCACCCACCCACCGATAATCCTTCCCAGCCCAACCTTGCTTCAACTCTATATATTACCACTTCAATTTATCCAATAATCATACACTTCAAAACTGTTATATAGTTTATGTATATATGCTTAGTACCACATTGGAATAGGAGTAGTATGTATTTGTAGAGTGTAGATATAAATAGGCTCCTAGTATTGTAGTAAATCGATATCAATAACATCTTTCTCTCGTGCCTGTATTTCACAGTGATATCAGAGCTTTACTGATATCAGAGCTTTACTGAGAAAATTATCATTATGCATCATTCCAGCAACTTCCGGGAAGAAAGGCCTTGTCGCCATGCAATTTTCTGACGACTTAAGAGGTTGTCCGCCTTTCCATCGGTGTTGTGCAAAAACCAACACTACCACAAAACTCCTCAGGCTCAGGCGACCAACCGCAGTCAATCCCACCGGAAAACTCCCTCCCACGCGCCGGACAAAGGAGGAATTTCCAGCGAGATCTGTTGCACGTGTCGGCGGCTCCGCGCGTAATCTAATCCACTATAGATGCAATTGGTTCAGTCCAAAAAACACTTGCCCATATCACAAGCCTCCGCATCTGAGCATAGATTCTGTGGGAAGCTCGAGAGTTTGATCTATACATGGCTAGGTTTAACTTATTCCAGTGGCAAGAGGCTATCGGGAATCAGAAACCAAGCAAGAGTTTCTGTCCTTTCAAGACCCACCAGCCGATCATAATTGCTTTTACTCTGGATGGGAACTCGATCTAAAATCAGTTCCATTCATCTTTATAACCTTTCCCTACTTGCAATTCCCCAGTTACTTAGATTTATCTTTGTAGCACTACACTGGTAGGAGTATTGTAACATCCCAGTATATGTCCATCAAACATTAACCCTGGAACCTATGGAATTTTAATGCCCTTTCATCCACCACAAATTGGTGCCATTATTATCTATATGACAAATGATTGTTGCAGCTTCATTTAAAGGCTAGAGGATGCTACCTGAGCAAAGCTATAACTCCTATACTGCCGAGTTGGATTCCTTTGACTGATAAATTCTTTTCTCCGTAAATAATGGTATCTTGTTAGCAGTGCATGTTTATCCCATATGGTGGTTAATTTCCAGAATGATGATCATTTATCATCTTCTTCCCTTAGTAGTTTGTACCACAGCAAGGTGATTGAATATGTCCACTATATTGCATCTGCTGTTTTGCTGTGGTTAATCCTGATTCTACTAAAAAGCTTCTTCTTCCCTCAATAATGTTGTACCAAAAGCAGAGGAATTATATCGTGTAGCTTGATTAGTTCAACCGAACTTTCTCTGGCTACAAAATAAGTTTTTCTCTCCATCATTTTTAAAAATTTATGGTGTTAAGTATATCAGATTACACTTTACATTGCCATATTACTCGGTTACTGTGTAAATAAAAACTATCCACTATCTTCACTGAGAAAGAGGTCATCAGTAGGTGGATGAGAGTTAAGAAAGGAGCCATGGAATCCATATTCTTTTATGCAACTCCTCATTACTAACCAAAACTTTTTTCAGTTACTCTCCTGCTGCACAAATATCTCATCACAATATATGGTATAGAGACATTAAAGAAACATACAAAGTTAATTAACTTATTAAACTTCATACTATATCAAATTGTGTCCCATAAATGAGGCACAGGGAGTATAAAGCATCTACAAACACTAAAACTTATACAGTCAAGTAACACATTTCTCCCAAACAATCTCACTCCACAATCAATTGTGATAACTCTAATAAACAAAATGACTCTCATTATGTAACTAAATTATGAAATTAATGGCTACACATCAAGAAATTGGGTTAGCGTTCGCCCAAGGAAGTAGCAAGAAAGTCTCACGCGATATTTCCTGAAGTCCAAAAGCAATATGTTCAGTTAACTCATTACATTGTCTACTAGTATACAAGAATTCTTTATGAGCATAGCCCCCTCGCAGGAAGATGAAAAAAAAAACGCCTCGGGCATAGCCAAAAAGTTACAAAAACATGCTTACATGAGCAAATTTAACCAAAAAGTAACAAAACATGCTTATATGAGCTTATTTAACTTTCAGTCCACTAGAAATTGAAAGCGACCACCCAAACACACAAAAACTAAATGGAAACCTACCCCTAGACCTTACAACTTCAAATATCTACACCAATGTGATAATGTTTGCAGAAAATGAGAAACAAAGCATATCTAATTGTATTTAACTTTCAGAAACTAATAACTCAGAACTTGATATAAGGATTTGGTAATCTAAGATATCAACAATTGGAAATGTTTTCAGTTCCTTAATTTTGTTGCGAGAAATCATTCATTGGCAAAACAATTATTAGGTTATGCTATTTTGGGATTTGCTTTAACCGAAGCTATTGCCTTGTTTTCCTTAATAATGGCCTTCTTAATCCTCCTTGTCTTTTTGAAAAAATAAAATAAAAGAGTAGAAGCGGGCTAGTCCCTGAAAATGCCCAATTCCCAGAACTCTAATGACTTCTTTTGGGGGCATAACACGAAACACAATTACCATTTTTTTGTTTTGATGAGGTCTTATTCAACATAAGGTACTCCTTTTTGTGCTTAAAGGAGTTTATCTAAGATTTACTTCCCCGTTTCAATTTACGTGTGGTAGTTTGACGGGGTACGAAGTTTAAGAAAGAAATATTTTTGAAATTGTGATTTTAAACATGTTTTAAGATTTCTATGGGTATAAAAATATGGTATTATGGGTAAAAATAATTAATTTTCAAATATGAAAAGATGTCATTCTTTTTTGGAACAAACTAATAAGGAAATAATATCACGTAAAATGGAACGAAGAGAGCGTCTATGAGAAATTTAGAAGTTCATGATTTTAGGGTTCGTTTGGCCATACAAAAATTCATTTTTTCGAACTTTTTTTACTCTTTTTGGAAATAAGTGTTTGGCCATGAAATTTTTAAATTTAAGTTGAATTTCGAAATTTTTCGAAAATTTGAAAAACTCCAAAAAGCTATTTTTTAAAATTTTCACTTCCATAAATTAAAAAATAGCTCCAAATTGTATTCATGTCCAAACACATCTCTAATTTTCAAATATCATTTTCACTAGAAAAAAAATCACTTTTTTCCTGAATTTCACAATTCTTATGTCCAGAAGCCCACTTAGCATCTTGGTATCCTCAAATTTTATACACAAAGAGAAGCATACAAAAGACCGTGCAACTGACAATGTAAAATGAGAACAAATGTAAACCCACATGACTAAGGTACCTACCTTGCCCCAGTTACGGCCATGAATTGCTGAACTTTCTCCTTGCGCGCAAACCCCAGCTTGTTCTGCCAAGCAAATGACAAAATTAGCAGACTACAATTAGCTGGAACACATAATAAAAAAAACAATTACGCACCATTTTTACGAACTGATGGAAGAAACCCAAAATTGGGGATGAAAACGATTTGGATACTCCTACTTCTAGAAGATGATTTTCGATTCCTAAAATTTATAAAAAGTTTTTGTTAGTTGGGGGGCTCCCAATGCTTATAACTTGTCGAGAAATTGGAGTAAGCCATGAATTGTGGCGAGCGCATGCGCATGGTGCTGTTGTATAAAAAGGCGAAAGACTAGTTCCCACTTCGCATGCACTGCCTACTTCCCGCTTGTTTTGCCTTTTTGTTTCCTTTCTCCTCGTCCATTTCCTTTTTATTTCTTAATTTTTTTGGTTGGGGGTTTGGGGGAGGATGTGGCAGTTCAGGCATTCAACCTTTGTATCCTACCTCTGTTTGTAATAACTTGGCAAAACTTGGTAATACTATGCTACTATTAATATAATAATTATCCTATTATCCAAAAAGATTATAAAAGTGATATCAATAATTAAGTACCATTCACATAACACAATAGAGAACTAAAAAGAGGGTTCAATAAATGATAAATCCATAATTTGCTATAGGAAAATGAACGACCATACATTTTGATACATCATATGCGAGTTTTTCGTTCATAATTTGACTAAAGCATATTTTCTGCTTTATCCCAATGTATCATTTCATTCCTTCAAAACCACTTTGACCATTTTCCTGTTAAATTAAAGGATGATAAATTTATATTCTGTTAGGTATCTTAAATTTTTTTGTATTTAAAAATATATTCGAAAAGTCAATGGTGAAAAATATCAATGATATGTTAAGAGTGTGCGCCTATGTGTATATAATCGGCGTGCTAAATGAGAGGAAGTGAAAGAATGTTGCGTGCTTCATGGTTGGCTGTAAAATGGCTGCTATTTGTATTTTCACGCTTACCATTGAAGTGGATGATTTCGCCATCACCAAGAAAGAGAAGAATGTAATACACTCTTCGATCCTATTTACTTGGCACATGTTTATCAAAAATATTTGTTCAAAATAATTGTTGTTTTAAAAACCTAAAAAAGAATTCACTATCAAAGAACAACTCGTTTGACTCTTGAAATTTGAACTGTATTATTTTTTCGGGGACAGAGTGAATACTTTATAATCCTTGTATTAGTAATTTCCACATTATATTTCTAAAATTATTAATCCATACATTATAATCCCTATATATCTATGCTTTATCAATCCCTGCATAACCTGTTTTCAAACCAAACAAACCTTGAGTTTATACTATGTATTATAGGGGTGGCAAATGAGCGATTTGGGTCAAATTTGGGCGGGTCATAGTGGGTTGGGCCAAGTTTGTTTAAACTATGGGTCATGACCCAACCCGTCCAACTTGACCCAACTATCCCCTCTTTTATATGCTTTCAGCTAAGCTGATCACCATTACAAAATTAATTATGTATTGTTTGACGCAAAACTACAATGAATATGGAAACACATAGCAACAAGCTCAGTGTATATCGTAACTAGTAGGTGAATTCTAAAATGTAAGACAATTTTTTTGTATCTCATACAATTTATACTACTATTATATTGATCATGTACTATTTTATTCTTAATAATTACTAGTATTAGTATCCGTGCGATGCGCGGACACAAATAACAAATTATAATTTGATTTATTGGAATTACCTTAAAATTTAAAATTTCCAGATAATATGTTTCTTTTTATTAATATTTTTATTTTATATCTGTAACAATGCAACTCCTTGATTTAGTACTTGTATTTTATTTTGTGGTCAATATTAAATAAATACTAAACATATCATGTTTGTGATATGTCTTGTTTGAGCATATTACTTGACAAAATTCTTACTACCTTTTTATGTTTCACCACAAATTCGAATAAGTTTTATCCTTCTATATTTTCACCCAAAACAACTCTCTCTTTAATCTTGCTTATAGTTATTACATTATCTATTACTTTATAATGTCATATTCATGTGATCTTTTATTAGCTTACCAATTGACTTGATATCTTGCTTATTACCCTTTTGATAAACATATATAAATACCAAAAAAATTTATTCCTAAAATTTAATTTATTTTTGTACTTTTATCCTCTTACTTGGAATTCTTTTTTCATTTAAATCTTTCAATAATATATTTGAGTATTATTTAATTATTTAATATACTTATACTTAATTAATTCCAAGTATAAATATTCTCACACTATCTCTATTTTAATCTAAATCTCAAGTTCAAATCGTCTTTCCCTTCTATTTCTAATATTAAATATTTTTAAATTTTTGATTATTGCTATTAAGTTACCTAATATATAGTATATTATTTTCTTATGTGACTTTCATTAACATGCCTCTTTATTTAATATCATAATCTATTTATATCCTTTAATATTATTATATAAATTGATGTATGATTTTTTAATCTTGAAATAAATATTTATTTTATTTAAAATTAATACTCAAAATTATTAAATTATTTAAATTTATTAATAATATTTTTAAGCATTATATATTTACTTTATTTTATTTTTTAAACTAATTCTTAGTATAAATAACCTCGCATTTTCTCTAATTTATTAATATTTTAATTTTTTAATTTTTTTAATCTATTAAACTTCAGTTATGTGGCCTTATCCACATCATGACCTTTTTTTATCATACTTAAAAAAAACTTTTTTATATCAAATTTAAATAAGTTTTATCCTTCTTTGTCCTTTATGATAGAAATTTTGATTTTTTTCTCTGTTTGTTTCTTATTTTGCTATTGTATATTCAATACTTAATATTATTAACATTGTCATGTGCTTTTTATTAGTTTACTTGAACTTAATATCCACTTTTATCACATTCATTTTAATATAATACAAATAATAAATAAAAATTATTTCAATAGTAACTTTAACTCTATTGCTCATATTCTTAAATATGATTTTTCTTATCATATTAAAAAAAAGTCTCATCTCAAATTCAAATATATTTTATTCTTCTATTTTATCCATTGGACCACATTCAAAAATCATCTTATACTTTCAAACCTAACCTAGCAATACTTAATTCAAATATTAATCGTAAAAACTCTAATTGTTGCAACAATATTTTTACTATTATTTTGAAAAATATTTATTTATCCGAATTGTCAACATTAATATAATCTCATTATATATATATATATATATATATATATATATATATATATATATACTATTAAATTATTTTTCCTACCATAACTGAATTATACACAAAATTTAATTAAAGATATTTATAGTAATGTATATTGTTCACAAATAAGATCAGATACAAAGCTTGTACTAAATAAAAAATTATTATTTCAACTTAAAATTAATGTGTAAGATACAAAATAAAAACTTAATTGATTTTTTCTCAAAAAAGGATACATATCATAACTGAATTATACACCAAATTTTAATTGAAGATACCTATAGTAATGTATATTGCACCCAAATAATGTTAGATACAAAGCTTGTACTAAATAAAGAATTATTATTTCAACTTAAAATTGATGTGTAAGATACAAAACGAAAATTTAATTGATTCTTTCTCAGAAAAGGATACCTACCATAACTGAATTATACATAAAATTTTAATTAAATATACCTACAGTAATGTATTTGTACCAAAATAAGGTCAGTTACAAAGCTTGATCAATTAATTAAAATTCGTCCTTACCATAATTATACAAAGAAATGTTAACTAAATTATAGAACTAATAGAGATTTGTATCATAATTAAAAAATAATTCTTATTGAACTACAACTTCCATTAATTATGTTTCCATTTATAATTTAATGTTGTCTTAAAATTGCCAAGTGACTTTTTTTAGCTTGCTACTTGGCTTAACCTCATGCTTCACTACTCTCCTTTTAATATAATATAGATTAGTTGTGATGACCTTTTGGGTCATCACTTGTTTTAAAACGAAATTTTATATTTCGAGGCCTTAAAAACCTCTTTTAGCATCACCTTGATTTGCGTGCGCAGTCCGGGCGTGTAGCCGGAAAGCTTAAATGTGAAAATCTATGAAAAATGATAAGTTTTGACTCTAAAATGAATAAATTTGACTTCGGTCAATATTTTGGGTAAACGGATCCGGACCCGTAATTTGACGGTCCCGGAGGGTCCGTAAGAAAATATGGGACTTGGGCATATGCCCGGAATCGAATTCTGAGGTCCCAAGCCCGAGAAATGAATTTTCAAAGAAAAATTGTTTTTTAGAATTGTTTAAAGAAATTTGAAATGAAATTTGATTGGAACATGATGGTATCGGGCCCGTATTTTGGTTTCGGCGCCCGGTACAGGTCTTATATATGATTTAAGATATTTCTGTAAAATTTGGTGAAAACGGATGTCATTTAACGTGATTCGGACTTAAATTTGCAAAAACAATTGATGTTTTACGAAGTTTGAGAAAAATTCTTTGATTTTGAGGTTTAATTCGTTGTTATTGAGGTTATTTTGGCGATTTGATCACATGGATAAATTCGTATGATGTCATTGAGTTAGTACGTATGTTTGGTTAGGAGCCCCGAGGGCTCGGGTGAGTTTCGGGTAGGTTCCGGGATGCCTTAGGCCTAAAAACACAGTTGTTGCAGGTTTAGAGAAATTTGCAGGTCTCTGAACCCGCTAGTGCGATCTGCGAGAAATCATGTGCGACCACGCAAGGGGCCAGTGCGGTCCGTGTGAGGGTCATGCGGTGCACGATGGAGACTGTGCGGTCGCAGTCGGTTTTGTGCGGTCCGCACAGCTTTTCACTGGGCTGTGCGGCCGCAATCGATTTTGTGTGGTCCGCATAGGGGCGCTGATCTGCAGTATCCCAGGAAGGACTGTGTGGCCGCAGTCCATTTTGTGCGGTTTGCACAGGGGGTCTGAGAGGGGTATAAATAGACGAGATTTTCAGTTATTTTTCATTTTTCAAAACCCCAAAAACATAAGAGGCGATTTTTCAAACAACCTTTCTTCTCCAAATCAATTGTAAGTCATTTTTAACTAGTTTTCTTCAATCAGTAACATCTTTTAACATGATCTCAATTTCAAATCAATGATTTTCATGGAGGAAATTGGGTGTTTTTGGTAGAACCTAGGTTTTTCAAAATTTGGGAATTTGGACCTTGATTTGAGGTCTGATTTCAAAACAAATTCCATATTTGAGCTCGTGGGGGAATGGGTAATCGGGTTTTGGTTCGAACCTCGGGTTTTAACCACGTGGGCCCGGGGGAGGGGATTTTGACTTTTTGGGTAAAACTTTGGAAAAACTCATTTCCATGCATTCAAATTGATTCATTTAGCGTTTATTGATGTAATTAAGTAACTTGTGGCTAGATACGAGCGAATTGGCGGAGGAATTAAGGGGTAAAGCTATAATTGAAACTTGAGTTGTGTTCGAGGCATCGAGGTAAGTGTTTGGTCTAACCCTAGCTTGAGAGATTAGGAGTTGTGTCCTATTTGCTAATTACTTCTTATTGAATACGACGTATAGGCATGGTGATGAGTATCTATACGTTGGTGTCGAGCATGACCGTGAGTCTTAAATTGATATTTGTTGTGTTCCTAAATGATTCTACGGATGCTTTAATTGATGCTTCTCGATATTGGGAAAGGATTTAGTTTATTTTCGTGGAATTTATTTATGACTGAGTATCGGTATTAACTGAGCTGAGTAGAAGTTGAGTTAAGATTGGTTATAGCTGATTCTCCCTTGTCGGGATGTTTATTTCGATATTGTTGTTCCCTTGCCGAGATTCCCTTGTGCTTTTGTTTTGGCTTAAGTGGGTGGTACGCCTACCATAAGATATAATGAAATGGGAGCGGGTGGTACACCTACCACAAGATATAATAAAATAGGAGTGGGTGGTACGCCTACCACAAGATATGATGAAATGGGATCGGGTTGCATGCCTGCAACAAAATGTGAACCGAAAGTGAAATTTGCCTTTGTTTTCCTTATCCTTGTCTGAAGTTGAATTTTGGTTTCCTTATAATTCCCTTGAGACTCTGCTTTATCTGTTATTTTCCCCAAGCATGTTTTTCCCCTTCCCAGCTTTTATTGCCTATATCAGTTTATTTTCTGCCATGTATATATATATGACTGCATAGGTTTATCTGGAGTCTGGTCCTAGCCTCGTCACTACCTTGCCGGGGTTAGGCCATGCACTTACCAGCACATGGGGTCGATTGTGCTGATACTACACTCTGCACTCTGTGCAGATACCAGAGCAGCACTTGGTCAGCAGCAGTAGGGGAGCCAACCTTCAGTCCACCGAGACTAAGAGGTAGCCCTACAAGCGTCCGCAGGCCCGACGTCTCTTCTATCAGTTTTATGTTCTGTTATCATTTGTACTCGAGACAGACTATGTTCGTTTCTTTCAAACACTTATTTGTAGTAATCATATATAGTCCGTGAATGTTGCGACACCAGTTTCTGGGTAGAGGCATATGCAGAATTTCTTATCATTTTGGTTTATTTTATCTAAGTCTTCCGCTTAATCTCATATTCCGCTATTATTTAGCTGTTTATCCTTGTTAATGTATGTTATAAAAAGAATTAAAACAAAAGAGTCAAAAATTCCTAATTTCGTGGCTTACCTAGCTTCTACGAGTAGGCGCCATCACGACTCCCGAGGGTGGGGAAGTCCGGGTCGTGACAAGTTGGTATCAGAGCTCTAGGTTACATAGGTCTCACAATTCACAGACAAGCTCAGTAGAGTCTGAGGGATCGGTACGGAGACATCTGTATTTATCCCCAGAGGCTACAGAGTTAGGAAAAACTTCACATTTGTTCTTTCTTGTCGTGCGATTCTGTTTCTCATTGCTAATTGAACTTCTACTCCGTTCTTTCGTAGATGGCGAGAACATGCGCTTCTTCATCCTCTGCTTAGCAGCCCGAGTCCCCAGTAGTAGCTTTCACGAGGGGCAAAGGGTGAGGGCGAGGCTGTGCTAGAGGTTGAGGTAGGGGCAGAGCTCAACCCCGAGAAGCAGCCCCAGTGGCGGAGCCTCAGGTTGATTTTGATGAGGAGGTTCCGGCCCCAGCAGTTCCGGTGGGCCCAGCTCAGGTCCCAGAGGGATTTATTGCTACCCCAATTCTTCAGGACGCTCTGGTCCGATTAGTGGGCCTCATGGAGAGTGTCACTCGGGCAGGCTTGCTTCCTGTAGCACCAGCTGTCTCTCAGGCTGGAGGAGGGGCCCAGACTCCTGCTACTCGCACTCAGGAGCAGGTAGCTCCTCAGATTCAGACTTTAGTGGTTTAGCCAGATGGAGCAGTACAGCCAAGTGTGGTAGCTCAGACCGGTGATGAAGCAGTTATGTCTGCCGATGCTTTGTAGAGGCTGGATAGGTTCACCAAGCTCTTCATATCTACCTTCAGCAGTGCATCTACTGAGGATCCCCAGGATTATCTAGACAGTTGCCATGAGGTTCTCAGGAACATGGGTATTGTTGAGACCAATGGGGTCGATTTTGCTACATTTCGCTTGTCTGGACCTGCCAACACTTGGTGGAGGGATTATTGCTTAACTAGGCCATCCGGATCACCAGCCATGACTTGGGAGTAGTTCACACAGCTATTTATGGAGAAGTTTCTCCCCATTACTCAAAGAGAGGCCTATCGGAGGCAGTTTGAGCGCCTTCAGCAGGGTTCCATGACTGTTACCCAGTATGAGACCAGGTTCATCGACTTAGCTCGCCATGCTCTTGTCATACTTCCTACCGAAAGAGAGAGAGGGTGAGGAGGTTTATTGATGGTCTTATTCAGCTGATCCGTCTTCAGATGGCTAGGGACACTGGAGTGAGATATCTTTCCAGGAGGCGGCTAATATGGCCAAGAGAGTGGAGATGGTTCTGTCACAGGGAGGTAGTCATGGGTCGGATAAGAGGCCCCGTCATTCAGGCAAATTCAGTGGTACCTCGTCTAGAGGTAGAGATTCATATGGTAGAGGCCATCCTCCTAGGCCCTTTCAGTCAGATCTTCAGGTTTCTCACGGTGCTTCAGGTAGCCGTGGTCCTCAGATGCAGTATTCCGATCAGCAGTCCTACAGTGCACCACCAGCACGTATCAGTGCACCACCGTTTCAGAGTTTCCAGGGTTATCAGCCCCAGCAGCCGAGGGCTTGTTTCATTTGTTGTGACACGAGGTACATTGCTAAGTATTGCCCTAGAGCTTCAAGCAGTTCTCTGCATCAGGGTTCCCGTGCTATGGATCAGGCACCAGGATCCCCACAGGCCACTCAGCCAGCTAGAGGTAGGGTAGAGGTGCTAGAGGTGGAGCTCAGACCGCTAGAGGTGGAGGCAAGCCAGCTGCAGGCCATCCTAGAGATGTAGTTCAGGGTGGTGGGGCCCAGCCCTGATGTTATGCTCTCCCAGCCAGGCCCGAGGCTGAGGCTTCAGATGCAGTTATTACAGGTATGGTTCTGGTTTGTGATAGAGATGCTTCAGTGTTGTTTGATCCAAGGTATACATACTCGTATGTGTCATCTTATTTTGCACCGTATTTGATCATGCCTAGTGATTCATTGAGTGTTTCTGTTTATGTGTCTACATCGGTGGGTGATTCTATTGTGGTCGATCGAGTCCATCATTATTGTGTTGTGGTGATTGGGGGTCTTGAGACTCGTGTAGATTTGTTGCTTTTAGACATGGTCAATTTCGATGTTATATTGGGGATGGACTGGTTATCACCTTACCATGCTATCTTGGACTATCATGCCAAGACTATGACCTTAGCTTTACTGGGTATGCCTCGTTTAGAGTGGAAAGGGACTCATGGTCATACTACCCGCAGTGTTATCTCGTACATGAAGGCTCATCGTATGGTCAAGAAGGGGTGTTTGGCCTATTTGGCATATGTCCGTGATTCTATGTTGAGTTTCCCTCTATTGATTTTATGCTCGTTGTTCATGAGTTTCCTGACGTATTCCCCTCAGACTTGTCGGGTATGCCACCCGACAAGGATATTGATTTTTGCATTGATTTGGCCCCGGGCACTCAGCCCATTTCTATCCCGCCGTATCATATGGCCCCGCCTGAGTTGAAAGAGTTGAAGGAGCAGTTGTAAGACTTGCTTGAGAAGGGTTTCATTAGACCTAGTGTTTCGCCTTGGGGTGCGCCGGTGTTGTTTGTTAAGAAAAGGATGGTTCGATGAGAATGTGTATTGATTACCGGCAGTTGAATAGGGTTACGATCAAGAATAAGTATCCATTGCTGAGGATTGATGATTTGTTTGATCAGCTTCAGGGTGCCAAGGTATTTTCAAAGATCGACTTGAGATCTGGCTACCATCAATTGAGGATTAAGGCATCCTATGTCCCTAAGACAGCTTTCCGCACTCGGTACGGGCATTATAAGTTCTTGGTTATGTCATTCGGGTTGACAAATGCCCTAACAACTTTTATGGATTTGATGAACCGAGTGTTCAGGCCTTATTTGGATTCGTTCATGATAGTCTTCATTGACGATATTTTGATATGTTCCCGCAGCCGGGAGGAGCACGAGCAGCATCTCAGAGTGATTCTTCAGACTCTGAGGGATAGCCAGCTATATGTTAAGTTCTCGAAGTGTGAATTCTGGTTGAGTTCAGTTGCATTCCTGGGTCATGTTGTATCAGCAGAAGGTATTTAGGTTGATCCGAAGAAGATTGAGGCAGTCAAGAACTGGCCTAGACCAGCATCAGCTACAGAGATTCGGAGTTTCTTGGGATTGGCAGGCTACTATCGTCGGTTCATGAAGGGGTTTTCATCCATCGCAGCCCCGATGACCAGGTTGACCTAGAAGGGTGCCCAGTTCAGATGGTTGGACGAGTATGAGGCAAGCTTTTAGAAGCTCAAGACAGCTCTGACTACGGCACCGGTGTTGGTTTTGCCCACAGGTTCAGGACCTTATACAGTTTATTGTGATGCATCTCATATTGGGCTTGGTGCAGTGTTGATGCAGGATGGCAAGGTCATTGCCTATGCTTCGCAGTAGTTGAAGATTCATGAGAAGAACTATCCAGTTCATGATTTAGAGTTGGCAGCCATTGTTCACGCATTGAAGATTTGAAGGCATTATCTGTATGGCGTGGCATGTGAGGTATTCACGGATCACAAGAGTCTTCAGTATTTGTTCAAGCAAAAAGAATTGAATTTGAGGCAGAGGAGGTGGTTGGAGTTGTTGAAGGATTATGATATCACTATCTTATATCATCTGGGAAAGGCCAATGTGGTGGCCGATGCTTTGAGTAGGAAGTCAGCCAGTATGGGTAGTCTCGCTTATATTCCGATTGGTGAGAGACCGTTTGCTTTGGATGTTCAGTCTTTGGCCAACCGGTTTGTAAAGCTTAATATTTCTGAGCCTAGTCGTGTATTATCTTGCACGGTCGCTCGTTCTTCTTTATTGAAGCGTATTCGTGATCGGCAGTATGATGATCCCCATTTGTGTGTCCTTAAAGACACGATGCAGCGCGGAGGTGCCAAGCAGATTACCTTAGATGATGATGGAGTTTGGAGATTGTAGGGTCGTGTTTGTGTGCCTAATGTGGATGGACTTCGAGAATTGATCTTTTAGGAGGCCCATAGCTCCCGGTACTCTATTCATCCGGGCGCCGCGAAGATGTATCAGGATTTGCGGCAGCATTATTGGTGGCATAGAATGAAGAAGGATATCGTAGCATATGTGGCTCGCTGTTTGAATTGTCAGCAGGTCAAGTACGAGCATCAGAGGCCTGATGGGTTATTTCAGAGGATTGTGCTTCCCGAGTGGAAGTGGGAGTGGATCACTATGGACTTTATTGTTGGACGCCCGCAGACTCGGAGGAAGTTCGACGCAGTATGGGTCATTGTTGATAGGCTAACCAAGTCAGCGCATTTCATTCCTGTGGCAGTCTCCTATTCATCCGAGAGGTTAGCTGAGATCTATATCCGGGAGATTGTTCATCTTCATGGTGTGCCTGTATCTATCATTTCGGATTGAGGTACGCAGTTTACCTCGCGGTTCTAGAGAGCAGTTCAACGAGAGTTGGGCACTCAGGTTGAGTTGAACACAACATTTCATCCTCAGACGGATGAGCAGTCCGAGCGGACTATTCATATTCTTGAGGATATGCTCCGAGCTTGTGTTATTGACATTGGAGGCTTGTAGGATCAATTTTTGCCTTTTACCAGAGTTTGCTTACAACAATAGCTACCAGTCGAGTATCCAGATGGCTCCTTGTGAGGCTTTATATGGTAGGCGGTGTCGATCTCTGGTTGGATGGTTTGAGCCGGGGGAGGCTCGGTTGTTGGGTATTGATCTGGTTCAGGAGGCCTTGGACAAGGTCAAGATTATTCAGGATAGACTTCGTGCAGCTCAGTCCAGGCAAAAGAGTTATGCAAACCGCAAGGTTCGAGATGTGGCTTTTATGGTTGGAGAGCGGGTATTGCTCCGAGTGTCGCCTATGAAAGGCGTGATGAGATTTGGGAAGAAGGGCAAGCTTAGCCCTATGTTCATTGGTCCGTTTGAGGTTCTCGATCGAGTAGGAGAGGTGGCTTATAGACTTGCTTTGCTGCCGAGCTTATCAGCCGTGCATCCAGTATTTCATATGTCCATGCTTCGGAAGTATCATGACAATCCATCCCACGTATTAGATTTCAGCACTGTCTAGTTGGACAAGGACTTATCTTATGAGGAGGAGCCGGTGGCTATTCTAGACCGTCAGGTTCGTCAGTTGAGATCGAAGAGTTTTCCTTCTGTTTGTGTTCAGTGGGGAGGTCAGCCTCCTGAGGTATCGACCTGGGAGTCTGAGTCTGATATCCGGAGCCGTTATCCCCATCTTTTCCCCGACTCAGGTACTTCCTTCTTCTGTCCGTTCGAGGACGAACGATTGTTTTAGAGGTGGAGAATGTGATGACCCAAAAGGTCATCACTTGTTTTAAAATGAAATTCTGTGTTCCGAGGCCTTAAAAACCTCTTTTAGCATCACCTTGATTTGCGTGCGCATTCCGGGCGTGTAGCCGTAAAGCTTAAATGTGAAAATCTGTGAAAAATAATAAGTTTTGACTGTAAAAAGAATAAATTTGACTTCGGTCAATATTTTGGGTAAACGAACCCGGACCCGTGATTTGACGGTCCTGGAGGGTCCGTAGGAAAATATGGGACTTGGGCGTATGCCCGGAACCGAATTCCGAGGTCCCAAGCCCGAGAAATGAATTTTCAAATAATTTTTTTTTTCTGGAATTGTTTAAAGAAATTTGAATGAAATTTGATTGGAACATGATGGTATTGGGCCCGTATTTAGTTCGGGCGCCCGGTACAGGTCTTATATATGATTTAAGACATTTCTGTAAAATTTGGTGAAAAACGGATGTCATTTGACGTGATTCAGACTTAAATTTACAAAAACATTGATGTTTTACGAAGTTTGAGAAAAATTCTTTGATTTTGAGGTTTAATTCGTTGTTATTGAGGTTATTTTGGCGATTTGATCGCACAGATAAATTCGTATGATGTCATTGAGTTAGTACGTATGCTTGGTTAGGAGCCCCGAGGGCTCGGGTGAGTTTCAGGCAGGTTCCGGGATGCCTTAAGCCTAAAAACACAGTTGTTGCAGGTTCAGAGAAATTTGCAGGTCTCTGAACTCGCTAGTGCGGTCCGCGAGAAATCATGTGCGACCACGGAAGGGGCCAATGCGGTCCGCGTGAGGGTCGTGCGGTGCGCGGTGGAGACTGTGCGGTAGCAGTCGGTTTTGTGCGGTCCGCAAAACTTTTCACTGGGATGTGCGGCCGCAGTCGACTTTGTGCGGTCCGCACAGGGGCGCTGATCTGCAGTATCCCAGGAAAGACTGTGCGGCCACAGTCCATTTTGTGCGTTCCACACAGGGGGTCTGAGAGGGGTATAAATAGACGAGATTTTCAGTTATTTTTCATTTTTCAAAACCCCAAAATATAAGAGGCGATTTTTCAAACAACCTTTCTTCTCCAAATCAATTGTAAGTCATTTTAAACATGTTTTCTTCAATCATTAACATCTTTTAACATGATCTCAACTTCAAATCAATGATTTTCACGGGGGAAATTGGGTGTTTTGGGTAGAACCTAGGTTTTTCAAAAATTGGGAATTTGAACCTCGATTTGAGGTCCGATTTCAAAATAAATTACATATTTGAGCTCGTGGGGGAATATGTAATCAGGTTTTGATTCGAACCTCAGGTTTTGACCACGTGGGCCCAGAGGCGATTTTGACTTTTTGGGTAAAACTTTGGAAAAACTCATTTTCATACATTCAAATTGATTCATTTAGCGTTTATTGATGTAATTAAGTAACTTATGGCTAGATACGAGCGAATTGGCGGAGGAATCAAGGGGTAAAGCTATAATTGAAACTTGAGTTGTGTTCGAGGCATCGAGGTAAGTGTTTGGTCTAACCTTAACTTGAGGGATTAAGAGTTGTGTCCTCTTTGCTAATTGGTTCATGTTGAATACGACGTATAGGCATGGTGACGAGTATCTATACGTTGGTGTCGAGCATGACCATGAGTCTTAAATTGATATTTGTTGTGTTCCTAAATGATTCTACGGATGCTTTAATTGATGCTTCTCGATATTGGGCAAGGATTTAGTTTATTTTCGTGGAATTTATTTAAGACTGAGTATCGGTATTAACTAAGCTGAGTAGAAGTTGAGTTAAGATTGGTTATAGCTGATTCTCCCTTGTCGGGATGTTTGTTTCGATATTGTTGTTCCCTTGTCGGGATTCCCTTGTGCTTTTGTTTTGGCTTGAGATATAATGAAATGGGAGTGGGTGGTACGCCTACCACAAGATATAATGAAATGGGAGCGGGTGGTACGCCTACCACGAGATATAATGAAATGGGAGCGAGTGGTACGCCTACCACGAGATATAATGAAATGGGAGCGGGTGGTACGCCTACCACAAGATATGATGAAATGGGATCGGGTTACACGCCTGTAAAAAGATGTGAACCGAAAGTGAAATCTGCCTCTGTTTTCCTTATCCTTGTCTGAAGTTGAATTTTGGTTTCCTTATAATTCTCGTGAGACTCTACTTTATCTGTTATTTTCCCCAAGCATGTTTTTCCCCTTCCCAGCTTTTATTGCATGTGTCAGTTTATTTTCCGCCATGTATATATATATATGACTGCACAGGTTTATCTGGAGTCTGGTCCTAGCCTCGTTATTACCTCGCCGGGGTTAGGCCACGCACTTAACAGCACATGGGGTCAGTTGTGCTGATACTACACTCTGCACTCTGTACAGATACCGGAGCAGCACTTGGTCAGCAGCAGTAGGGGAGCCAGCCTTCTGTCCATCGAGACTCTGAGGTAGCCGTGCAGGCGTCCGCAGGCCCGACGTCTCTTCTTCAGTTTATGTTCTGTTATCATTTGTACTCGAGACAGACTATGTTCTTTTCTTTCAAACACTTATTTGTAGTAATCATAGATAGTCCGTGAATGTTGCGACACCAGTTTCTGGGTAGAGGCATATATGGAGTTTCTTATCATTTTGGTTCATTTTATCTAAGTCTTCCGCTTAATCTCATATTCCGCTGTTATTTAGTTGTTTATCTCTTGTTAATGTATGTTATAAAAAGGATTAAAACAAAAGAGTCAAAAAATCCTAATTTCGTGGCTTGCCTAGCCTCTACGAGTAGACGCCATCACGGCTCCCGAGGGGGGAAGTCCGGGTCGTGACATTAGTATTAGTACCTGCGCGATGCGCGGACACAAATCATGTTAAATTGTGATGTTGGTTAGTTGAATCATGTGCAAATAACCTTAAAATATAAACCTCTCAAATAAAATTATATAACATTAGATATTAATTATGAAGTAGAATATGAAATTATTGTTCAAATCTCATATTGCACAACCTATTTTATTTTTTATTTGTAGCAACCTAACTACTTGATTTTAGTACTTGCCCTTCGTTTTGCTGTCAGTATCAAAGAATACTAAACTTATCATGTTGCAATCTGTCTTGTTTGAGCACATTAGATCATATTATTTTAACAAACTTCTTACTATCACTTTGTTTTTATCTAAAAGTTAAATATGTTTTATTCATCACATTATTTTTACGCAAATTCTTTTTGCTTTTATTTTTTTCTTATAGTTATTGTACTATTTAATATTTACTATTATTTTACTATCATATAATTTTTTATTATCTTAATTAATATCTTGCTTATTATTCTTTTAATAGTCTTTAATAAATATAAATGTTTTATTCTTGAAATTTGGTATATTTTTATGCATTCAATTTTTTTAATCATTTAAATTTATTGTAATATTTTTAAATATAATTTAATGTTTTAATTTATTTATTTTTAAACTAATTTAATGTATAAGTATCCTCACACTATCTCTATTTTGTTAATACATTCTCTTTCCTACTATAAATTTTATTATTTTTATATTAATACTTTACCTTTAACTAGAATAATATCATATTTTATTTAAATTATAAAATTGAATTAGTCTAAAATATTAATACATATATTTGATTATTATGTTACAAATATATTGAGTTCTCTTATAATTATTTTTGTATTAGATGCAGTTAAATTGTTTTTAGCTTTAAGATACAAATTTAATTTTTAATTTTCATTAGTAAAATTACCTATATTAGAAAGTTATTTATATTTTTAAAATTTTATTTTAATCATAGAAAAATAATTTCTTAATTGTTTGAACATATTATATATATGTAGTAATATGTTTATTGTCATTTAATTTCTTTAAATAATATTTTTAAAAATAAAAACTTATGAAATAAGAAAAATCTCATCTCAAATTCAAATAATTCTTATCATTCTACTTTCTAAATTGGACCACATTTTTAAAATATTATGCTATATATTCAAACTTAAACTAACTGCACTCAATTCAAATATTATTCAATACCTAATATTATTACATTGTCATGTGGATTTTTATTAGCTTGTTTGAATTTAATATCTATTTCTACCACATTCATTCTAATATAATATAGATAAAAATTAAAAACTTTCTCAAATTCAAATAAGTTTTATTATTCTATTTTCTATATTTGACTCCATTTTTAAAAAATTATGTTATACTTTCAAACTTAAATTTACTACACTCAATTCAAATATTAATACAAAAAATATTTTCTTAATTGTTTGAACACATTATATTTGAATATTGTAGTAATATTTACGTATAAAATATTCGTTTGCCCGATTTATCAATATTAATATGACTTTATTATTCTTATTTTTAAAATATTTTTTTACTGATTATTTAAGTTTTTTCTTACCTTATAAATAATTTATATACTTTATGTAAGATCTTATTTTGCTGCTTGAATTTATTTAATTTTTAAACTCAATATATCTTTAATAACTTAAGTAAATTTTAATTTTATTTATATTTTAACTTACTCTAATGTATAAATAGTCATAGGTTATCTCAATTACATATTTCTATATTTTTTTATTTTTTCCGATTAGAATTTTTAATTAATTTTTACCTCCATATCTCTAGCTAAATATAGAAACAATTCTATGGGTGAATCAATGTAAATATAAATATACTTATAAATATAAATTTAAATGTAGATACATAGCTTAAATTTGTCTATGATCTATTTAGATTAAGTATAAGATTCATTAAACTACTTCCATTAATTATGTTTCCATTTATAATTTAAATTTTTAATGTTGTCTTAAAATTACCAAGTGACTTCTTTTTAGCTTGCCACTCGGCTTAACCACATGCTTCACTACTGTCCTTTTAATATAATACTAGTATTAGTACCCGCGCAATGCGCGGACACAAATCATATCGGGTTGTGATTTGGATTATTTGAATTATGTATAAATAACTTTAAAATATAAACCTTTCAGATAAAATTTATTAATAATAATTAGATATTAATTAAGAAGCAAGACATGAAACCATTTCGCAAATCTCATAGTGGATAACCTGTTTTCTTTTTCTATATTTATATAATCCAATAGGTTAATTTTAGTACTTGAATTTCGTCTCGTTATCAATATTAAAAATTACTAACTATGTCATGTAGTGATTTGTCTTGTCTGAACATATTAAATTATATTATTTTAATAAAATTCTCAGTATTAGTTTATTTTTTATCTCAAGCTTTAATAAGTCTTATTCTTTTAAATTTTACACAATTTTTTTTGTTCTTTGCTTATAATTACTATATTATTTATTATACTTTCATGTGATTTTTTCGTCTTACTAATTGACTTTATATTTTGCTTATTATCCTTTTAAGAATTATAATATATTTTTTATTCTTGAAATTTAATATATTTTACGCTTTTATCCTCTTACTCAAAATTATTTTACTATTTAAATCTATCAATAATATTTTTGAAAATAATTCAATTATTTACTTTATATTATTTTAAATTAATTTAAAGTATAAATATTTTTACATTGTATCTATTTTTTTTATACAGTCTCTTCCCTATTAAGAAATTTTTAATTAGTATTTTACCCATAATCAAAATAATATCATATTTGGCTTTAAGTTGTAACTTTGATTATTATAAAATATTAATATATAAGTTCTTTGATTATTATATTCCAAATCTATTAAGTTTTCTTATATTTATTTTTGTATTACATGAAATAAAAAAAAAATCTTTTAGTTTCAACATACAAAATTTGACTTTTAGTTAATAAAATTACTTATATTAGATATTTATTTTATATTTTTAAATTTTAATTCTATATCTAGTAAGACTTTAATTTTTGGTGCCACTTTATTTAGTATTATTATCCATTACTATCCTTTAATATAATATAGATAATCTAGAAATTTTTTAATCTTAAAATAAATATCTATTTTATTTTAAAAATATTTCTTGAATTCTTAACTTATTTTAATTTATCAATAATATCTTTAAGTATTTTATTTCACTTTATTTTATTTTCTAAACTAATTCTTAGCATAAATATTATCACGCTATTTTTAATTTATTTTAAATATTTTTAAGTTCTTATTTTATCTGTTAGACATAAGTTGCGTGATATTATCCATAATATGATATTTCTTATCATAATAGATAAATAACAACTTTCTCATCTCAAATTTAAATAAGTTTTATCATTTTCTTCATGATGAAAGATTTGATTAATTTCTCTCAATTTATTCCTTATTTTTGCTATTCTATTATTCAATACATAATATTATTACATTGTTATGTGGCTTTCATTAGATTGTTTAATTTAATATATATTTCTACCACAGTCATTTTAGTATTAATCATAAATTTTAATTTCTTATTTATTTGAACAAATAAATTTAATTTCATTATCATTTTATTTCTCTATGTACTATTTTCTAAAAATAATAAAATTATGAAATGAAAGAAAAGACAACAGATCAAGTGGTTAGTGAATAATTATATTTGGAAAGCTATCAAAATTTATTTACTATAAGAATGTGAGTCAATTTTAATTGATTTCTACCATAAATTAAATTTTGTCAAATCTAAGTTGTTTTAATCCTTATTAAATTTGTCTAAAAATCTATTTAGATTATGTCTTAAAAATGTTAAGTGACATTTTCTGAATATGCCCTTGGCTTAATGTCATGCCTCACTACCTTCCTTTTAATATAATATATATAGAAGATATAAATATTTAGTTTTTTCTTATCTTATAAATAATTGTATCCTTTATGTAAGATCTTATTTTACTGGTTGAATATTTAAATTTTTGAAGTCAATAAATCTTTAATATCATAAGTAAATTTTAGTTTTATTTTATATTTTAACTTACTTCAAAGTACAAATAGTCATAGGTTATCTCGATTTACATTTTTCTATATTTTTATTTTTTTCCAATTATAGTTTTTTAATTAATTTTTTACCTCCATATTTCTAGCTAATTTAGAAGAAAATCTATGAGTGAATCAATATATATATAAAGAGAAAGATTATATTTGTCTAAGATATATTTAGATTATGTATAAGATTCATTAAACTACTTCTCTTAATTATTTTCCATTTATAATTTATAATAATTAATAATATCTTATAATTGCCAAGTGGCTTCATTTTAGCTTGCCACTTGGCTTAACCACAATGCATACTACTCTCCTTTTAATATAATATAGATAGATTCTATTCTTTAAATTTAGATTTTTATATGAAAGTTTTAAATTTTATTCATACTACCGCTATCTAAAAAAGTTAGTACTATCATACTTTCGACAGCTAGTAGGTGGAATACTTCTTATATAATATGTAAATATATAAATTTTATTTTTAAAAAATAAAAGCATTGATATATAAATTCACATTGAAATGGAGGTGCATTGATCATTTCATTGGAATGGAAGAAAATAATAATATAAAAGGATGGATACCAACATTTAAATATTGAATGTGTTCTACATGACAATTATTTTTGCTGATTGGTAAAGATGGAATAGTTTACTGCCAAGTGGCCATCTTAATTGCTGGAAAAAGTGCAAAGAAAAAATAAGTCATAACGGGTATTGACCCGTTGGGTTGGGTTAATTCTGAACCCGTTGGGTTACACTTGTTTAGACTCATTTTAACCCAATACTCTCATAGGTCAGTTTGGGTTGAACCCATTTTGACCCATCAGCACTTCTAATTAACAACCAAACCCATATAAACTCTGGCGGGTTGGGTGGGTTGGGTTAAGGTGGTATTTATTTTTAATCCAACAATTTTAATGTTGAGCAAAAATAGTCACTACTTTATTAAAATTAATATGAAAAGACATTTTTACCCTTTCTTCCATTGCTTTTCTTCCCAAACCCTCGATTCTCTCTCAAGTTCGATACCCACTCGTTTTTCATTTTCCTTGCAGGAGATATCCTAGTTTCAATTTCGCTTTCTTTCCACGAGACATTTTTACCCTTTTTTTTCATTATGCTTTGCTTTCTATCAGAATGTCATTTTTATTGACATTTAAAGAAAAAGGCAAATGTGCAAAGTCACAACAAAATGTATTAGACCATTTGAACGAGAATTCACCAATTTGAGTTTTCACTTTTTTGATTCTAATTACAGATATCTAAGTCTCTACGTGTTAACCAAAGATCTTGAAATTATTGGCATGGAAACTAAGATTTCAAAAGTTAAGGACACTTGGTCAAGAACTTATACTAACAAGCTCAAAAGTTAAGGACAATAGGTCCTGAACTTACAGTTACAAGTTCAAAAGTTAAGGACAATAGGTCCTAAACTTAGTCTAAGAAGCCCAAAAGTTAAGGACAATAGGTCCTGAACTTAGACTAACAAGCTCAAACGTTAAGGACAATAGGTCCCGAAGTCCTGAACTTAGACTAACAAGCTCAAAAGTTAAGGACAATAGGTCCTGAAGTCCTGAACTTAGACTAACAAGCTCAAAAGTTAAGGACAATAGGTCCTGAACTTAGGATAAGAAGCCCAAAAGTTAAGGACAATAGGTCCTGAACTTAGACTAACAATCTCAAAAGTTAAGGACAATAGGTCCTGAAGTCCTGAACTTAGAGTTACAAGTTCAAAAGTTAAGGACATGTAGTCCTAAAGTCCTGAACTTAGAGTTACAACTTCAAAAGTTAAGGACATGTAGTCTGAAGTCCTAAAGTTAAATTCAAAAGTTAAGGACATGAGCAGAAGGGTATTTTTGTCCGGAGATTTAATATTTATTAAAGCAGTGGCTAAAGACTAAAGACATTTTAAACAGTGGCTTAAAAGTAAATACATGTGTCATTAGTGGCTAACCGTGGAAAATGCATAGTTAGCCACTAATTAGAGATGTCTTTACTCTTTAGCCACTTTTAAAATGTATTTATTCTTTAGCTAGTGCTTAATAAATTTTTATTCGCCCCAACAAAAATACCCCTGTGCTAGACATGGGTGCTGTGTAAATATTAAGGACATGATATCCTTAACTTCGTGAATGCTGTGTAAATATTAAGGACAAAGTGTCCTGTCATGTCCTTAACTTCACATGTGCAGTGTAAATATTAAGGACATGGTGTCCTTAACTTCATGTGTATAGTGTAAATGTTAAGGACATAATGTCCTTAACTTGTATTTACACCTTTTGTTGTTAATCTTTAGGACATCATGTCCTTAACTTCATATATGTAGTATAAATGTTTAGGACATAGTGTCCTTAACTTTATGAGTGTTATGTAAATATTAAGGGCATGATGTCCTTAACTTCATGAATGCTGTGTAAATATTAAGGACAAAATATCCTGTCAAGTCTTTAACTTCATATGTGCAGTGTAAATACTAAGGACATGGCGTCCTTAACTTCTTGTGTGCAGTGTAAATGTTAAGGACACCATGTCCTTAATTGTAATGACCCGGCCGGTCGTTTAATGAGTTACCGCTCCGTTACCCCTATTTCTGCTTCTTATTGCCTTGTTCAGCTGTATTTTGTGTTATGGGGTTGGTTGGCTCGGGTTTGAAAAGGTTTTGGGTAAGGTTTGGGACACTTAATCTCTTTTGACTAAGCTTGAGTTGGAAAAGTCAAACGGATGTTGACTTATGTGAAAAGGGGCTCGGTTGTGAGTTCCGATGGTTTGGATAGTTTCGGGAGGTGATTTGGGACTCAGGAGCGTGATCGGAATGTGTTTGGGATGTCCGTAGTAGATTTAGGCTTGAATTGACGAAAGTGGAATTTTGGCATTTTTTGGTTGATATGTGAGATTTTGATATAAGGGTCGGAATGGAATTCCGGGAGTTGCAGTAGGTCCGTTGTGTCATTTGGGATATGTGTGCAAAATTTTAGGTCTTTCGGACGTGGTTTGATAGACTTTTTGATCAAAAGCGGAATTCAGAAGATTTTGAGAACCTTAGGCTTGAATCCGATTTGTTTTGGTCGATTCGATGTTGTTTGAGGTATTTTGAGGATTGGTATAAGTTTGGATAGTGGTATAGGACTTGGTTGTGTTTTTGGTTGAGGTCCCGGGGCCTCGGGGAGATTTCGGATGGTTGGCGGAAAGTTTGGAAGTTAGATGTAGCAGCTGAAGCTAAGTCTGTTGTAATAACCGCACCTGCGGCTAGGGGATCGCAGGTGCGGGATCCCAGAAGCGTAGAGGGAGACGCAGATGTGGCCAAGAGGAGGATAAGTTGGAACTGCAGAAGCGGTAAGGGGAGCGCACCTGCGATAGCGCAGGTGTAGGCAGTACATCGCAGATGAGGATATTGGCCCATAAGTGAAAAACCGCAGATGCGGTGTCTTGGACCGCAGAGGCGGTACCGCAGAAGCGGTGGATGGACTGCAGGTGCGAAAAGCCTGGGCCAGAATGTATAAAAGAATTCCTTCGCGATTTTTGAGTTGTTCTTCACCATTTCAAGTCGGTTTTGGAGCTTTTTGGGAGATTTTGAAGAGGGATTCAAGGGATAACGACTGGAGGTAAGATTTTTGAACCTAATAATCGATCCTATGGCATTATTTCACTGATTTGGCCTAAGATTAATGGAAATTAAGGGTTAAAAATTTGGGATTAGGGCTTGGTATTGGAAACCTTGACTTGAGAATTTGAGGGGCCATTCATGGTCGGATTTTGGAACTTTTGATATGTATGAACTCGTGGGGAGATAAGGAATCTATTGATGTAAATGTTATCGAATTCCGAGAAGTGGGCCCGAGGGTCGGGTTTGGTTAATTTCGGGATTTATGTTGCAAATTGATTATTTTTGCATGAGCTTCGTTCCCTTAGCATATTTTGACGTCGTGGTTCTGATTTTGGATAGATTCGACGCAAATTGAGGCCAATTCGAGGGGCAAAGGCGTCATGGGCTAGAGTTTGGACCAGATTGAGGCTTGTAATGATTGTAAATGTAATCCTGAGGGTATGAAATCCCGGATTTCATATCGTTGTACTATATTGAGGTGACACACATGCTAGATGAAGAGCGTGGGGTCGTGCACCATTGGGGATTGTGACTTAGTCCATCTCAAATGACTATTTTACTGCGTATTTGATTGAAAACTGTTTGCTATCATCATGTTTTGGGTTGAATGCCATATTTGGGCCTCGTGCCAACTATTTAGACCCTTAGGGGATTTTTACTGTTATTTCCTCACTGTTTTGATTTTATATCTTTACTCAATTATGTTATATTATACTGTTTTTATAACTCAACCATGTTTACTCTGTTTTAATACTTTAAATGATATTTTAGGCTGAGCATCGTATTTTACTGCGCCCAAGTGGCTTCTAAAGATTTCTGACTGAGTAGGTCCGAGGGCCAGTGTTGTGAGGATTATTATGGGATCGGGTTGCACGCCGCAACGGTGTTGTACTGATTATGATTATGAGGCCGAGGGCCTGAGTTGTACGCCACAAGGTAGCTTGATATGAGGCCGAGAGCCTACTGATTATGCCACGAGATGGCTTGATATTGCGCTTAGGCCGTAAGGGGCTCCTCCCGGAGTCTGTACACCCCTAGTGAGCGCGGGTACCCATTGTGATATGAGATATAGCTCGAGGGGCTGGTGTTGTTCCATGTTATTGCTCGAGGGGCTGATTCTGTTGACATTGTGCCCGAGGGGCGGAGTTTATGTTTTTATCTTTTCTAGCTGCCTTTCATTTACTTGTTTAACTGTTAAAATGTGTTTTAAAGAAGTTTATTCTGAACTAAGGTGTTTTATAAAATTTTCACTATTTTATTGCGTTTTATTGGTTTTACACTGCTTCTTTATAGCATGTTGTTGTGTTTTTACGTGATTTCTTATCGCTCAGTCTTCATTTATTGCTATTACTGATAATTTAGGATTTTAACATGTTTTATGCCCCTACTTGCCTATGTTTTGATCATATATTGTTACAAAATAGTCCTAAAAGGCTTACAAGTTGTGCTTGATTGCAGGTTTTATCGACAAAGTGACGAAATGTCAAAGATTGGCTTAAAAAGGAGTGAAACCTGCTCAAGTATCAAAGACCAAGGAATCTAAGAAAAGAAGGCCTAGTGCGGACCACGCAAAATGGAATGCGGCCACACTAGGTGGTTCAGAGAGTTGGTAATTCAGGCTAGAAGAAGCATGGCCGCGGTACACATCTCGCGGTCCGTGGTGGAGGCTCCGCGGCCGCACTACTCTTTTGTGCCAAAGCCAAAGAGAGATGAAGTTTTCAAAGCCAAAGCCATGCGGTCCGCGGTCGTGAGTGAGCGGACCGCACCAGCTCCCTCTGCGACCGCGGTCCATTCTACGCGGTCCGCAGTATCCAAGTTTAGAGAAGCAAAAGTGAACCCAGTGCAGCCTCGGTCCATTTAATACGGCCCGCACTGACCCCGTAGGGGTATTTTTGTCTAGTTTTTCCAGCCTAGTATAAATAGAACATTTTACCATTTTTTAGGTATTAAGATAGATCAGTTGATAGCTGCGCTCGTGAGACCGACTTTTGTAGCCATTTTTGGCACTTTTGCTTTAAATTTACAACAAATTCTTGTAGATTAATTTTAGCAATTAATTAAAAGGCTTAGTTCTTCATCTATTTCTTCAATTTCTTTATCTAGCATGAGTAGCTAAACCCATTAGCTAGGGCTGTGGCTCAACCTTAGTGTGGGTAATTGATGGGTGTTGCCATCTAGTGTGAGATTGACTATGGGTGTTTGCTATTTGGGTTGGTTTTATGTTTTAATCTAGAATTGGTGGTTGCAAACACTGATTCAAGCCTTGTGGGCTTAATTCTTCTTGAGAAAGAGAATCTATGACCCCAAAATTAACCCAACAAGGAATTGGGATGGACTCATGAGAAATGATAGTCCCAATTAACGGGTTAAACCTCGAGAGAGTAATTACCCTACTTGAACCCTAGTTGCTTGGTCTAATTTGCCTACCCATTTGGTCTCGAGAGAGTCAATTGGGCAAAATCACTCTCTCTACCGAGAGGTGTGAGAGTGGGTAAAATTGTGCAACGGTTATAGTATAAGCCCCAATTATGTCAAGCGAACCTTAGTAACATCTACTCATCAATTAGCCACCTAGGTAGTGTCACGACCCTAGTGCCCTTCTTCCCATTAGATACAACTTAGCACTATTCTCGTAGCATAATTTAGAGTTACTCAATAGTTTTATAAAATTAGTTATAATTCAAAAACTCAAAAATGTTTGAAGTGACATTAGGAGTACAAACACATCTCTAGGATAGACAGACAATCCAACTCCACTTCTAGCTCCCTGAGGAAATCGATCCCGACCCTCATATCGGGTAAAAGCTATTGCGACTCGCTCTTCCTACCTTAGTGTAGCGTCGAGTTGGCTGCGATCACTTTTTGGCGCCATTGCCGGGGAGCTTATGGTGTTGACTATCTGTTTATTTAGTTTTGTGTTTTGCTTCTCTTTCCTTCTTGTTTACTAATTTTGTTTGTGTCGATCAATCAGGTACAAATGGCTCTTAATGCAAATGACCCTCTCGGCAATGTGATAGCGGGGGATGAGGTAGAGTATCTAGAACAAGATGAGGTCTTACCTCAAGTTCCACGGAGAGGCCGAAATGCCAATGTAAATGCAAATGAGGACAACAATATTCCAGACCCTTCTTCGGCACTGCTGAGAGTGGCTCCCAGAGTTTTACCAAATCAAGGATACGCTAGTGCTATTGTTCCTCCCCGAATCTGGGCGGGGAACTTTCAAATCACAAATGTTATGTTGACCTTGCTCGAGCAAAGAGGGTATTTCACGGGCACCTCTGATCAAAATGCCTACAAGCACTTGAAGGGGTTCGTGGATACTTGCTGGGGTAGCAAGTAGACAAACCTGTCCGAGGATGCATTGAGATTGAGGCTTTTCCCGTTCTCTCTTCGAGGTAAAGCATTGGATTGGTAGAAAGACTCCCCAATCATTCTATACAACATGGGATGATTTGGCGGATAAATTTATTGCCAAGTTCTTTTCTCCAAGTCATATGGCAGCTCTTCGGGATGAAATTCTAGCTTTTAAGCAAGAGCCAACAGAACCTTTGCACGAGATATGGGAAAGATATAGAACAATGGTGAAAGAGTGCCCTAATAACGACATGACCGAGGCTATGATTCAACAAACCTTTTATCGGGGCATCAACACCACGAATCAATGCATTGTGAACCAATTGGCTGGAGGGAACTTTATGAAACTTTCTTACCAAGAGGCATGTGATGTACTTGATGAAATGGACGACACCTCTTCAGCATGGCAAAGCCGAGCAAATGTGCCCCAAGGTGACCCCACGGTAATTCATTTGCACAAGGAATTGCACGATCATGCCAAGCCATCGCCGAGCTTACAACAACTATGAATCAATTGGCAAAGGCGCAATTGCAGCAAGTCCAAAACCCGCGCCAAGTCAATGCAATGGAAGGTGTTTCTATGTTGAAAAGGAGGCAAAGAGGACAACAACCTCAAGGTAATTGTGAACAATATGATAACAACAATGATGGTGGTGGTTATTCAAATGAGTGCTATAATGATCAAAGCGAAGAGGTCCAATATGTCAATAACTACCAAGGGAAGAGAGGAAACTCTTCGAATCAACAATGGCATCCTAAAGAAAATTGGGGCAATCAACAACAAGGCGGAGGTAATTGGAATAACAACAATCAACAACAAGGCGGAGGTAATTGGAATAACAACAACCAAAACAACAATTGGGGTAATCAAAGCAACCAAGGGAATTGGAATGGTAATAACAATAATTGGGGCAACAACAACAATCAAGGAGGGTGGAACAATAGCAGGAACCAAGGCAACCGGGGGCAAGGCTTTCAAAGGCCCCCCTTGTACCAACAACCGAACCATCCACCCCCCTTTCCTTCTCAAGGTCCGAGTTCTTCCGGAAGTGATATGGGGAGAATTGAAAGCATGTTCGAGCAAATGATGAAAAATAACCAAGATTCCGAGGCCCAATTAGCATCTCATAACACATCTATCCGGAACTTGGAGGTGCAATTAGGCCAAATCTCTCAAGCATTGAATATTCATCCCAAGGGTGCTCTACCAAGTGATACGGTGGTGAACCCGAAGGGTGGGAATAATAATCATGTGATGACAATTACAACAAGAAGTGGGAGAGGCGGTGATGTGAATGCCTCAATGCAAAAGCAAGTTATGGATAAAGATGTTGAGTTACGGGATGATGATGTACCTTTGATTGTTGATGATGTGGTTAATCAAAATGTGAAAAATGATGTGTGGATTGATATTGATTATGAAGCCGAGGTAGAGACTCAAGATGCCGTGAACCCGTCTAGGGAACACGTGATTGACATGCCCGAGCCGGTTGTACAAAGGGCCAAGGCACCTTTTCCTAGGCCACCTCTACCTTATCCTCAACGGTTAGCAAAGCAAAAGAGTGACAATCAATTCAAAAAATTCATTGACATGATGAAGAGCCTCACAATCAATGTGCCTTTGGTGTAGGCACTTGAGAAAATGCCGGGGTATGCTAAATTCATGAAAGATTTGGTAACAAAGAAAAGGTCAATGGAGTGCGAAACAATTAAAATGACTCATCAAGTGAGTGCCATAGTGCATTCAATGGCACCCAAAATTGAGGACCCCAGAGCTTTTACTATCCCTTGTACTATCGGAAGTGCAGATTTTGCCAAGGCCCTTTGTGACTTAGGGGCTAGCATAAATTTGATGCCTTACTCGGTCTTCAAAACTTTGGGAATTGGACAACCTCGACCTACCTCAATGAGACTTCAAATGGCGGATCGATAGATGAAGCGACCATTAGGTATTATTGATGATGTGCTTGTCCGGGTGGATAAGTTTATATTGCCAGCCGACTTTGTCATATTGGATTGTGAGGTGGACTTCGAAGTGCCAATTATTCTTGGTAGACCTTTCCTAGCTACGGGGAAGACATTAGTTGATGTTGAAACAGGTGAGTTGACTTTTCGAGTGGGGGGTGAGAAGGTGGTATTCCATGTTTGCAAATCAATGAGACAACCCAATAGCATGGATGTGTGTTCATTTATGGACATTGTCACAGCTGTGATAGTGGATGACACAAGTTCCATGATCCATGTTGAAGATCCCCTTAAGACCGTGCTTCTTAATATGGATGTCAATGATGATGCTAGTAGAGTGGAGTGTGCGAATGCATTGCATGGTATGGGTTCATATTCTTATGAGCCTAGGAGGCTATCTTTAGATCTTGAAAACCGCAAAACTCCACCAACAAAGCCATCGATTGAGGAGATACCGGTGTTCGAGTTGAAGCCACTTCCTCCACACCTCAGGTATGACTTCTTGGGTTCAAATTCTACTTTACCTGTTATTCTTTCTTCTTGCCTTACTAACATGCAGGTTGAAGCCACCTTGGCGATTCTTCAAAAGCAAAAAAGGGCAATCAGATGGACATTAGCTGATATTCGGGGAATAAGCCCCGCATTTTGCATGCACAAAATCATCTTGGAGGAGGATGCAAAGCCTTCCTTGGAGCATCAAAAAAGATTAAATGAGGCGATACAAGAGGTGGTGAAGAAAGAGGTTATCAAGTGGCTAGATGCTGGGGTGGTTTATCCTATTTCTGACAGTTCGTGGACTTCTCCGGTGCAGTGTGTGCCAAAGAAGGGTGGTATGACCGTGGTGACCAATGACAACAATGAGCTCATTCCCACTAGAACGGTCACCGGGTGGAGAGTTTGTATGGATTACCAGAAGCTGAACAAGGTGACTAGAAAAGATCACTTCCCATTGCCATTCCTTGACCAAATGCTTGATCGTCCTGCTGGCCGGGCTTTCTATTGCTTTCTGGATGGTTACTCGGGGTACAATCAAATTCTAATTGCCCCAGAGGACCAAGAGAAGACCACCTTTACATGTCCTTATGACACATTCTCTTTCTTTAGAATGCCATTTGGATTGTGTAACGCTCCGGCGACCTTCCAACGTTGCATGATGGCTATTTTCACCGACATGGTGGAGGATATCTTAGAGGTCTTCATGGATGATTTCAGCGTGGTTGGGGATTCTTTTGAGGAGTGCTTGGTAAACTTGGATAGAGTGTTGGCCCGATGTGAAGACACCAACCTTGTTCTCAATTGGGAAAAGTGCCATTTTATGGTAGAAGAAGGTATAATGTTGGTTCACAAGATCTCGAAGCGAGGAATTGAAGTTGATAAGGCCAAGATTGAGGTTATTTCGAGGCTCCCCCTACTTCTGTCAAAGAGGTGAGGAGTTTCCTTGGGTACGCGGGTTTCTACCAGAGGTTCATAAAGGATTTTTCTAAAGTGGTACATCTATTGTGCAAGTTGCTAGAGAAAGATGCAAAGTTCTTGTTCGATGAGAGTTGTATGAAAGCATTCGAGCTTCTCAAGCTCAAGTTGACTTCTACCCCTATCATTACCGCACTAAATTGGAGCTTGCCTTTTGAGCTCATGTGTGATGCTAGTGACATTGCGGTTGGGGCTGTTCTGGGCCAAAGAATCAACAAGATGTTTCATCCGGTGTACTACGCAAGCAAAACCATGAATGAGGCTCAAAGAAATTATACTTTCACCGAGAAGGAATTGTTGGCTATTGTGTTTGCTATGGAAAAGTTTCGACCTTACCTTATGGGGGCCAAGGTTATAGTGCACACCGATCACGCCACCCTTAGGTATTTGATGACCAAGAAAGACTCCAAGGCGAGATTGATCAGATGGGTGTTACTTCTTCAAGAGTTTGATTTAGAAATTGTTGATCGGAAGGGTAGTGATAATCAAGTGGCGGACCACTTGTCCCACTTGGAGGAGGAGGGGAGGCCATGTGACGGCCTTGAGATCAATGATTCATTTCCCGACGAACAACTCCTTGCGGTGTCAATGAAGGATATGCCATGGTTTGCCGATGTTGCCAATTACCTTGTGACCGGAATAATCCCGTGTGAGCTCTCTTCTAACCAAAGGAAAAATCTCAAGCGGGATAGTTTGGATTTCTATTGGGATGAGCCATACTTGTTCAAGATTTGCACGGATGGTGTGATTCGTAGATGTGTCCCCGAGGAAGAACAATTGAGTGTCCTTGAGTCTTGCCATTCTTCACCCTATGGTGGCCATCATGGCGGGGCGAGAACGGCTTATAAAGTGCTTAGTTGCGGATATTATTGGCCCACCCTATTAAAAGATGCGGGCGAATTGGTGAATAGATGTGATGAGTGCCAAAGAGCCGGTGGAATTTCAAAAAGGGATGAGATGCCCCTCAATACAATTTCGAAGTGGATATTTTTGATGTTTGTGGCATCAATTTCATGGGTCCTTTTGTGAGCTCTTGTGGGAACACTTACATTCTCGTAGCGGTGGACTATGTCTCAAAATGGGTTGAAGCCGTGGCTATGCCCAACAATTAAGCCCGGAGTGTTGTGGCATTTTTTGAAAAAGAGTATTTTCACAAGGTTTGGCACTCCTCGTGCTATTATTAGTGATGGGGGGTCTCACTTTTGCAACAAGGCTTTCGACACGTTGCTTTCTAAGTACGCTGTCAATCATAAGGTTTTGACCCCCTATCATCCCCAAGCTAGTGTCCATGTGGAAGTCTCCGACAGAGAAATTAAGAGTATCTTGTCTAAAACGGTCAATGCTAATAGGACCGATTGGTCGAAAAAGTTGGATGATGCTTTTTGGGCTTATTGGACGGCCTACAAAACTCCGATTGGTATGTCACCGTATCGGTTAGTGTTTGGAAAAGCTTGTCACCTTCCGGTGGAATTAGAGCACAAGGCCATGTGGGATTTGAGGAAGTTGAACTTAGAATGGGATGTTGCGGCAAATCTACGGGTTGAACAACTTAATGAGCTTGATGAGTTTAGATTCCATGCCCACTCCAGATCGTCCTTGTACAAGGACAAAATGAAATACCTTCATGACAAATATGCTCGGGGTACGGAATTCAAGGTTGGAGATATGGTTCTCTTGTTCAATTCCCGGTTACGTCTGTTTCCGGGTAAGCTCAAGTCAAAGTGGAGTGGGCCGTTTGAAGTTGTGTTCGTGACCCCATTTGGTGCTCTTGATCTAAGGAACAAGAATGGTGAAGTATTCAGAGTCAATGGACATCGGGTCAAGCATTATCTTGGGAAATTTGATGATGGCCACGTGGTGGCACTTCTCTATCTAAAGTGATGTGCTGGTAACATGCGACGTGCCGCAACGTTAAATCAGGCGTTGCTTGGGAGGCAACCCATGTCTTTTTATTATTGTTGTTTTCTGTGTTTTCTTGATAGTGTAGGTTTGGTTTTTGAGCTAACTGATTGTGAGATGTTGCAGAGATTCAGTTGATGTAATGCAAAATAGTTTGAAAAAAGTGACCAGTCTCTGAAGATTGCCAGTGCGACCGCGGTTGCTTTTGTGTGATCCGCACTGGTGATGGTGAAAAGCGGTGCTCTCTGAAGTTTGCCACCACGGCCGCATTCCATTTAGTGCGGTCCGCGGTGGACCTCCGCGGCCACGGTCTGTTTTGTGCGGTCCGCAGAGGTTGCCTACTCAAGCTTCATTTGAACAAACCCAGCTCGGTCCGTGGTCGGTTTTGTGCGGCTGCGCTGGTAGGTAGGTATGGGTCCCACTGTTTTTCTATAAATAGAACCCATGGGTCACTATTTACACTTTTCGAACTTTTTACACTCAGACCCCTAAAAGTTATTGTTCACTCTCTCTTCCTACCTTAGTGTAGCGTCAAGTTGGCTGCGATCAATTACTCACTAAGTTGGAGTACTCACTTTACTCCCTGCATCCTGTATGCAGATTCAAGAGCTTCAGGTCTTGCCAATGAGGGTTGATTGCTCAGCAGGCTATTCAGAGTCCACTAGGTAGCTGCTCGGCGTTCACAACCCAGTGTTTCTCCCTCCTATTTTATTTCCCTTGTCCTAATTATGTAATAGATTGTGTAAACTCTTTCAGACTTGTAGGCTTATGATAGATGCTCATGCCTGGTGACACCCCGATGTCGGACTGTGTCTATTCTGCAAAACTGTTTCACTATTTATTTGGGATTTAATCATGTTAAAGACTTAAATTGTGTTATTTTAATTGCTTAAAATGAATTGGGCGTTGTGTCGGCTGGCCTTGTCTTCACGAGAGGCGCCATCACGACCGGGTCTGGGTTTAGGGTCGTGACAAGTTGGTATCAGAGCCTAGGTTACATAGGTCTCACAAGTCATGAGCAGGTTTAGTAGAGTCTCGCGGATCGGTACGAAGACTTCTGTATTTATCCTCGAGAGGCTGCAGAACCATTAGGAAAAACTTCATATTCTTGAAATTCTTGTCATGCGAATCTGTTGATCCGAGTACTAAACTTCTGTTATTCTATTCTCTCACAGATGGTGAGGACACACGCTATTGGTCAGGATGGACGACTACCAGTACCACCAACTGTGGCCGCTAGAGGCCGAGGACGTAGTCGAGGCCATGGTAGGGGCAACGGTGTGGCCCGCACCACAGCTAGGGCAGCACCTGCAGATCCACCAGTCGCCCTAGTTCAGGATCAGGTCCTAGTTGTGGATGCTCCAGTAGCACCAGCTCAAGCACCAATTGTGCCCATTGTGATTTCGGGTTTTCAGGAGGCCTTGGTTCAGATTTTAACAGTATGCACTGGCCTAGATCAGGTGGATTCAGTTACTACAGCCGCAACTACTTCTCAGTTCAGGGGAGGCAACCAGACTCCCGCCGCTCGCACACCTGAGCAGGTCATACAAGGACTTCAGACACCGGGGGCACATCTAGCCCAGCTGGTTGCAGCTGCTCAGGACTATGTAGCTCCTGCCATGCCAGAGGACGAGCAACTTAGGTTGGAGAGGTTTGGTAGACTTCAGCCTCCGACTTTCAGTGGTGCAGAGGGTGAGGATGACCACGGTTTCTTGGACAGGTGTCAGAGGATTCTTCGTACATCGGGTATTCTGGAGACCAGCGGGGTCACTTTCACTACTTTTTAGTTTTCTAGAGTTGCCTTCACTTGGTAGGAGGCTTATGAGAGGCGTAGGCCTGTTGGTACAGCACCCCTTACCTGGCAGCAGTTCTCTGTTCTCTTTTTGGAGAAGTATGTGCCACAGTCTTGCAGAGAGGAGCTACGCAGGCAGTTCGAGTGGTTGCGTCAGGGAGAAATGATTGTGATGCAGTATGAGATGAGGTTCTCAGAGTTAACTCATCATGCTATTTGGTTGGTTCCGACAGATAGAGAGAGGATTATGAGGTTTCAGCTTCCTATTCTCATGACTTGGGAGAGGGTGTCTGGTGCTACTTTTGAGGAAGTTGTTGGCATTGCCGGTGAGATTGAGTCAGTTCGCCGCCAGGAGCGAGATAAGAGGGAGGCCAAGAGGCCTCGGGGATCTGGTAGTTATGGTGGTTCTCCTTCGAGAGGTCAGTTTCAGCACGACAAAGGTCGTCCATTCGGGAATGCTCAGCCAGCTCGCCTAGGTTATCGTGGGGCGTCATCGGGTCATGGTTCTCACAATTCTCATTAGGGCCAGTCATCACTTAGTGCCCTTCTAGCTCAGAGTTCATCCCGTGCTACATCAGTTCATGGCTCTTCTATGCCAGGTGCATTTGCTAGTCATTCTGGTGCTAGGGGTTCTCTTCTGTCCTCGTCTCTAGCACTCGGGAGTTGCTATGAGTGTGGAGAGATGGGTCATATGTGGAGGCAATGTCCTCGTCGTCTTGCGAGTTCATCTCAGCAGAGGAGTCAACCATTGGCCTCTACGCAGTTACTTCACCATCACCCACCCAGGCAGCTAGGGGTGGAGGTCAGTCAGCTAGGGGTCGCCCTAGAGGGGGAGGTCGATCAGGTGGCAGTCAGGACCGTTTCTATGCACTTCCAACTAGAACTGATGATATTGCTTCAGACGATGTGATCACATGTATTGTCTTAGTCTGCCACAAAGATGTCTCTGTATTATTTGATCCCGATTTCACTTATTCTTATGTGTCATCATACTTTGCTCGTTATTTAGATACACCCCGTGAGTTTCTTGTTTCACCTGTTCATGTATCTACTTTGGTGGGCGATACTGTTATTGTAGATCGTGTGTATCGGTCGTGTGTGGTGACTATTAAGGGTTTGGAGACCCGAGTGGATCTTTTGTTGTTACGTATGGTGGATTTCGATGTTATATTGGGTATGGATTGGCTATATCCGTGTCATGCTATTTTGGACTATCATGCTAAGACAATGACATTTGCTATGCCGGGTGTGCCACGGATTGAGTGGCGAGGTTTGACTGATCATGTTCCTAGTAGGGTGATCTCATTCTTGAAGGCCCAGCATATGGTTGGGAAGGGTTGTCTTTCGTATTTAACCTTTGTGAAGGATGTCGGTGTAGAGGCCTACAGTGTTGATTCTGTTCCAATTGTGAGGGATTTTCCTGATGTGTTTCCTGCAGACCTGCCGGGTATGCCACCAGATAAGGATATTGATTTGGTGCTGGGCATCCAGCCTATTTCTATTCCGGCATATCGTATGGCACCAACAGAGTTGAAGGAGTTAAAGGAGCAACTTCAGGAACTCCTTGATAAGGGGTTCATTCGACCAAGTGTGTCGCCCTAGGGTGCGCCGGTTCTATTTATGAAGAAGAATTATGGCACTATGAGGATGTGCATTGATTATAGGCAGTTGAACAAAGTAACAGTTAAGAACAAGTATCCTTTGCCTCGCATTGATGATTTATTCAACCAGCTTCAAGGAGCGAGGGTGTTCTCCAAGATTGATCTCCGTTCAGGTTATCACCAGTTGAAGATCAGAGACTCGAATATTCTTAAGACAGTTTTCAGGACCCGATATGGTCATTATGAGTTCTTAGTGATGTCTTTTGGGCTGACCAATGCCCCAGCAACGTTCATGCATTTGATGAACAACGTGATTGTAAAGACATCCTCATTTATCCAGCGAAGTTTATTATTTATTATTTATTTGTTTAAAGGAAATGATTTCAAAATAATTAAAATGAGAAATTGCTAGTAAATTGTAGTTGGCTTGCCTGATAGTGGTGTCCGGTGCCATCACAACCCTTAGTGGATTTTGGGTCGTGACAACATGGTATTAGAGCACTAGGTTCTCTTAGGTCTCACGAGTCATGAGCGAGTCTAGTAGAGTCTTGCGGATAGGTACGGAGACGTCTGTACTTATCTTCGAGAGGCTACAAGACTGTTAGGAGCACTTTCCTTCTTGATTTCCTCATCGTGCGTCTTGATTCCTTGAGGCTTTTGCCCTTGTTTCCTTCCAACTCAATCTTACACGACGCGAACCACTTGTTATAAATTGAGAATTGAAGAATTGTAATGGTATTACATATGTGCTGCGGGATGTTTCTCCCGGTATAGTTAGGTGAGCTATTGTCATTGCCTTGTGGAATTTCTATCATTTCGGCTCGATAGTTGTGCTTCTAAGAGCTTGGAGGCTATGCACAGGTTGCTATGATGCTTCCGATTGGTTATCGCACAGTATTGACTTGATGGTAGGAGACTTACCTATGTGTTAGGGTGGTGAATGAGTTGAAATGAAATCTACTCAGTGCACGATTCAGAGATATGATATTTCACTTCCGGCGGAGGAAAAGCAATTGGCCTATGAATGTCCAGATCTGGGAAGATGGAGTAACGAGACTTGGTAATTTCGAGCATGGTGGAATTTTTATCTGCGATGTAGTGTCATCGTCCTCGATTGTATGTGTTAAGTTCGCCGATGTTATGAACTTCTGCAATTCGCCTTTTGTTTAGGATATTGTGAAATAATATTGGAGAAACGACTGTTGGATATCGCGAGGTGTGGTAGTTCAGGATTGAATCGGTGTTTCTAATGTCGACGGCTCGAGAAAGATGATCTCCGGAAAGGTTTAAAGTTAGTAGCAATTTGTGGGTTCAAGTGCTACGAAGATAGATTTTATTAAGGCAACAATTGAGCAGCAAAGGATGAGGAATGACATATGGGGAGTGTCAGGCGGTGGTTAAAATTTCTAGAAGGCCAGGTATAAGAATCAAAGGTCGAGTGGTCGATTAGAGGGGTGAGTTCCGCCAAAGTGGGAGAGTGGCGTAGTTGCATATGGGCTTTGTGTTAGGATGACTACGCACCTTAAGGAGAGTTTGGAACGACTTGGGAATTTTAGTGATTGATGATTGGGGTCTACTGATCTAATTTGAAGTATGGGCTATTATGCGGCAGGAGATTTGATATAACAAAAAGGAGCTACTTAAAATGAAGAAGGATACAACATAACTTTGAAATGGAAGTATGTTGCCACACATTTAATTGATGTCCACGAGGGGTGAATGGACTTGTGCAGCTAGTGAGTGAGCTCGGACTCAGGATGAGTTATTGATGTCGTAGTGATTGTACCCCGTGCAGCACCGTTGGAAGATGTCGGCACGTAAATTCCACAGGCGGGTTATCTCCAGTGAGCAGATTGGCGGCCGCATGGTTGGCGAAGCTTCTGTGAAGAATTCTATTGGTTATACAGCAAAAGACCGGTCGTGCAAATGTGGTTGATGATTCAGAGTATAAAAAGGGGTTTTACAGAAAGATCCTGAGAATTTTGGCGGTTGATTGTGCAAGGTTATGCCAATAAGAGATAAAGAATCCTGGTGATTCTATAGTTGTGTAATAGTGGCTTCAAGCTAAGTGGGAGAGTACCGCCGCCTATGATTGGGTTGCATGGTTAACTACTTGCGAGGTTTCTGGTTATTAGCATATTGATGGGTTACTTCAACTATGGGAAAAAACGTAAGTGGTAATTTGAGCAAAGGAATTGTTAAAGGTGTGCTATGGTTGGCCTTATTGGCTCATGTTCAGACTTAGGGAAGGATTCAGGATTTATGCCTTGTATAGATGCGGGTTTCAAGGGAAGTGATTCTGCCAGGTGCTTCGTCGAGGGGGTATTCGTGTTCTAGAAGATTCATGGAGTTGATTATATTCGGGGCCAAGTCAGACCGGGTGGCTCTCAATAGCGGTCCTAGTGAATTCAAAAGTTAAAGTGTGGTACCTAATGATTTCGAGCCTATAGGTACGGTTAAGAATCAAGCTTTTGTAGCAGCTTATTAAAAGAGGCCCAAAATGTTCTAGGATGTTTTGGAAGGAAAATGAGAAAAGGCTTCGGATTCGTAGATGGATTATCAGAATGCGCATGCCAGTTGAGATTCGAATGTGCACACAAGGGAGGTATGAAATGGTTAGAGGGATTGGAGACAGCATGGTCTCGTGATTCAAGGTCACTCGGGATGAGTGCCGATGGAGTGTGTTATGTGTTGAATGGCATTATTATTAATTCTAAGGCAATCAGGATAAATTGGAAGGAGATAGATTGATTAGCCATAGTTGAATTTGCATATTAGTGGTAGTGATCAGTTCCTACAGCATGACCAAGTTATGTAAGTGATTTATGATGGTACGTGTGAGGCTTGTCGGCCGCTGTAATTGATGTTATTCAGAAGTATTCTACTGTTATGGCCTGTTATGTGTAGGCGGATCCCGGAAGGGGCATGGTGGCTTAGACCACTACTTAGAGATTTGCATATTCTACAGTTTGAGAATTCACCTATGTGTTGCTATGGTTCTCCTAAAGTGAGTTAAGTGAAAAGTTTTTATATTATGTAGTGTTAATCTATTAGTGGTTCCGGAGTTATGATGAAAATCATGTTCTATCATATATTGGCATGTTGGATGCAGTGAGTGGCATGGAATTTGAAGTGAGGATCAAGGTTGCAGTTCGGTGTTGCCAAGGATGTCACGAGCTCGGATGAGCAGGAAAGGAGTTTCGATGTTTAAAGTAAGTTGGTATTGTCTTCAGCATCACCTGAGATCGACATTGCGTGAAAAAGGTTTTGCACTCTGGTTAAGGATTCTTGATCGCTTTTCAGCGTTAGTGCGGCCGTGGGTTTAGATGTACAGACCTGTTATCTATTACGGAAGGTTGTGGGAGCGTGCCCCACGGGGGAGGTTGTATAAGTGTGGCATGTAGTCACTTGATTGATTGAGGAGTTAAACCAAGTATGAAGATTGTGGTGATGTCGTTAAATTGAGAATTGATGCCTGGAGGGCACTCGGTTTATTGGGTTGTGGACTGTGGAAGATTACTCCGGTTATGATAGTTGTTTTTGTGTGTTATGAGAAAAGGGGAGTTGTTATGCATCTTTAAAAGGTTATTAGCCTAGTTAAGTGCGACCAGAATCAACTTGAGGTTTGTGGATGGATTTAAATGTGAATATGGGATCTATATCAGGCTAGATATGTTCATTTAGCAATGCGCTTCTTATGGAAGAGTAGTCGGGGTGTTATTTCGTCGTCAGCTATTTCATTTAATGATATATTGCGTCGTGTGAGTTGTGAGACGGCTTGGTGAATTTCTTATGTGTTGAGGTTCCACGTAGAGATGATGTTATATGAGCAGAATGGCTCTTGAGATTCAGATCGTATATCGCACCTCTGTGTGCTTGAGTTTGTAGGTTATAACGCTATATGTCTTCCCAGGGATGGTATTATGCACTTAGCGTGCTTGTGGCCGATATTCGGTATTTTATTGTAATGAGCAATCTATCTCGGTGTTTATCTATTTATGTGAATTTTATGTGTGGATCGGGTGGCACGCCGCCATGGGTATGTTGTTTGGATCGGGTTGCGCGACGCAACAGTGTGATGTTGAGTATAGTTTCCCGTATCCGTTTTTATGTGTTTCGCTTCCTATTTTTCTGAGGAAAACCCGTATTAGCTGTGTGCCCGCGTCACATGTATGATTCGCGAGCGGGGTGTCTGTTTAATTATGTTGACTGCATCGTATGTATGATTCGCGAGCGAGGTAATTGGATTTCCTTTTCAGAGTTCGTTTTCCTTTTGGTATCGCGTTTGAGTTGTGGCATCATATGAGGCTTTTCCATTGGCACATTGTGGCATCATATGAAGCTTTTGATCATGTCTGGGGTAGCTTATTGCCTGAGCAGTTCGTACTGGGTGAGATGAGATCATTGGATTTAGGATCAGTGCAATCTGATTATATGAAGTATATTAAGGAGATAAGACCATTATTTGGTTCAGATGATGGTTCTTGTCAGGAGTATAGACCGAATGATTTGTTGATTCGATAGTTGGGTATGAATTTCTACACACCTCTTCCATCTTGGCAGTATTGTAAGAGTTAGAGTAAGACCTATGTAGGTCATGAGGTGCAGTGGGAGCATTAGAATCATGGAATTTCGACTAATTTGATCAGAGAATGTTATTGTGGTCCTGTGAGTAAAATGGTGCAAGGTGTGAATTCAGCAAAGGTATGCAGTTATGTTTTGGTGCTGCGGTTAGATATTGATACGGTGAGCGTATGTTGGAATAGGCCTGGCAGAGAATTCCGAATGTGGGAATTGGGCTCTAAGGCTTATTTGCTTAAGTGAAAAAGGATATCTTCAGATTGATCAAGCTAGGGTGCCCGGCTGAGTTGTGGTAGCACGGGTAGGTGCTCGAGGTGTTAAACAGTGATTTCGGACAACCCCAACACAGTTCTTAGCACGTTCGAGGACGAACGTATAATTAAGTGGGAGAGAATGTAACGACCCGACCGGTCGTTTTGAGCTCTAGCGTGCCGTTCAACAGTTTGGGGCTATGAGCAGCTTCACTTAAGGTATTATGACTTGTACGCATGGTCGGAATTAAATCTCGGGGAATTCGAAGTTGATTTGGAAAGGGAATTCTCATTTCGGAAGCTTTAAGTTGAAAGAATTGACTAAGATTGGATTTCAGAATAAATGACCTCAAAATCAGGATCTGAAGGTTCCAGTAGGTTCGTATGATGATTTTGGACTTGGGTGTATGCATCGATCGGGTTTTGGATGACTCGGGAGCATTTTGGCGCCTATCGTGGAAGTTAGCATTTTGGAAGAAATTTTATAAGTTTGGGTTGAAGTGCATTTTAGTGTTATCGGTGTCCGTTTGGATTCCGAGTCTGGGAGTAGCTCCGTATGGTGATTCTGGAGTTAGGAGCGCGATCGGAAGTGAATTCGGAGGTCAGTAGGTTATTTTGAAATCATTTGGCTAAAGATAGAAATTTGAAGGTTTTAGAGAAGTTTGACCGAGAGTTTGACTTTTTGATATCGGGGTCTGATTCCAATTTTGAAAGTTGGAGCAGGTCCGTAATGTCGAATATGACTTGTGCGCAAAATTTGAGGTCAACCGCACGTGATTTGATGGGTTTCGTCATCGAATGTAAAAGTTTGAAATTTCAAAGTTCATACAGTTTGGATTGGAGTACGATTCATGATTTCGACGTTGTTTGATGTGATTTAAAGCCTCAGCTAAGTTCGTATTGTATTTTGGGACATGTTGGTATAATTGATTGAAGTTCTGAGGGTCTCGGATGGATTTCGGAAATTTGAAGCTGCTAAAAATCTGTTGCTTTTTCTGCTGCAGCTGCTGTTTTGGACATCAATGGTGCAATCGAGGAGGCTATTTGGAAGCTTATATCTCAAAATCTATGAGGAATATGAAAATTTGCAAAACTTAAAAGTTGTTTCTCTTGTATACTAGTTTCCAGAAAGTTAAACCATTCATGATGTGGACATTTGATCAGAAAGGTATGATCGATTGAAGATGGCTGGTAGAGCAGTTTCGACAGAATTTTCTGATGCATGGAGCCGACTTTAGAAGCTCATATCTCGGAATATATAAAGTGCCTAACAAATGAAAGATCTTCGAGTCTAGTTTCTAAATATTCAAACCGTTTATTATTTGGATATTTTCATAAGGCGTTATGGGCGTTTTAACAGAAGATGTACAACAGGGAAAAATGGTAATAGGATGTACAACCTGCACAACACAAGGTACAACTCGGTGAAGCCTGGGCAGATTGTTTTAAACACGAGTTTTGGCCCATTTCTTTCATTTGGCTTGGATGATTTTGGAGAGATCAAGGAGGGATTTTCACCAAGAAATACTAGGTAAGTGATTTCTTCCAATTTTTGAGTTAAATATGTGATCTTACATGGATTTAGACATGGAAAATTAGTATAAATTTGAGATTTTTGGGGAAGACCTAGAATTTAGAATTTCGGACTTTTACCTTGAATTTGAGCATGAAAATTAGAACAAATTGTATATTTGAGTTAGTAAAGCTATGGGTAGAATTTATCTTCAAGAAATTTTGGAATCCGGGCACGTGGGCCCGAGGGCATTTTGGTCAACTTTTCGAGCGGAGTTGAGAACTTATATAATTTGAATTGTTACAAGTATTAGAGTGAATTTTTATTGGTTTGCCCGTTATTTGAATAGTTTTGGGGCGTTGTGCGTCAATTGGAGTTGTTGGAAGGGCTTGGAAGCCGGTTATGGAAATTTCGGAGCGAGGTGAGTCTCCTTTCTAACCTTGTAAGAGGGAATTGTCCCCATAGGTGAAATAATTGGTTATGTGCTCCTATTTTTGGGGGCTATGTATGCACGAGGTGACGAGAGTCCGTGCGTAGCAACTATTATGTTTAAGTTCGGGTAGTCTAGGACCCAAAAACATGCTATACTAGGAATATTTGTAATCTTATTGACAGTTGAGTTCCTTAAATCCTATCAAATTAGTAAATGAATTTCTAAAAGGATTAAACTTTATTTTTCTTAAATCATTAAAAGAGAATTGTCTTTTATTTGGATAAACATTTCCAGATAAATTCTTAATTGGTTGTTTGACTGTGTATATCTATGCGTGCCTGCGTCGCATGTAATGATTCGGGAGCGGGGTAATTGTTTATTTATGTTGACCGCGTCGCATATATGATTCACGAGCGGGGTAATAGATGCATCTATGGTTCGTGCCGTTCGACCCTCGGCAATGCACATTTTACATTTCTGTTGGATCAGGCCGTACGACCTCAGCATGATATGCGCATGCTTGTATTGCTTGCCTGGGAATTTTTAATGTTGATAATTGCCTTTCCTGGCCAGAGATAAATTGATAAAGATAATGAAAAGTAAATCTTTAGAAATCCTTATTATTTGAGATGCTGTTTACCTGCTGTTCGGTTTTATGATTTTAATTTTGCTTATGAAATCCATGAATTTCTCACACTTTTACTATATTATCATTGGACCAGTAGTAAGTGTCGAAGTTGACCTCTCGTCTCTACTTCTTCGAGATTAGACGGGATACTCATTGGGTACACGTTGTTTTCGTACTCATACTACACTTGCTGTGCATTTTTGTTGTACAGGCACGTGCATCTCTAGTGGCCTAGTGGGCGTAGCAGCATGGTTAATACAGAGATTTAGGTGAACTGCACTTCTCGAGACGATCTGCAGCCAGCAGAGTCTTTTTCAAATTACTGTATTTACTTTTTGTCCAATATTGTATTCCGGATGGTTGTTGTACTACATTATTTCCTGAAAATTGCTCATGTACTTGTGACACCGGGTTCTGGGATGATCACGGGATTTTTCAATAGTTAAATTTTGTAAAGACATCTTCATTTATCCAGCGGAGTTTATTATTTATTATTTATTTGTTTAAAGGAAATGATTTTAAAATAATTAAAATGAGAAATTGCTAGTAAATTGTAGTTGGCTTGCCTGACAGTAGTGTCCGACGCCATCACGACCCTTAGTGGATTTTGGGTCGTGACATTTAGAGTATTGACTCTTTAAAATATGCATTTGAGTAGCTTTAATCCATCTATCTATCTATACTATAATAAAATTAAAAAGCCCCTTTGCAAAATTTCATCTTTTTTACCCTTTACTAGTCATGAGTTATTTCTCTAATATAAGGAATAGACATTTAATTATTTTTCTAATATTTAAGACTTCAAAAAATCTACTAGATTTGTTTATTAAATTCTTCCCATTTAAACTCTACCATATTTTTAAATGATAAATAATAGCACATCAGATGTTTAGTTATTATTTTTTAATATTTAGGATTTCAAAATCTACTAAAGTTTGTGTATTAAGTTCTTTCTTATTTAAACTCTACCATATTTGTAAAAGATAAATATTAGGAAGTCGAAAAAACTTTAAACCAATCCAACAACATACAACAACAACAACAACAATAATAATAATAACAACAAATCTAGTATGATCCCACAAGTAGAGTTTGGGGAGGGTAGAGTATATGCAGACTGTCACGACCCGGATTTTCCACCCCCGGGAGTCGTGATGACACCTACTAATATGAGCTAGGCAAGCATATTATTGAACATATTACATTTATCCATTTTTACACCCTTTTAGCATTTATAAAGAATAATGTGAAAAAATAGCGGAAATTTCATTAAACGGAAGAAATGTAGTAAAATATCTGAAATATGAATCTAATACAACTGTCTAAGCCTTAATCACCCAGAACAGGTATCACAGTACCGCAGACAATCTAAGAGTGCTAAATACAAAGTCTGAAAATAATGATACACTATTTCCGAATAAAAGAAATGAAACAGGAAATAAAGGATAGAGGAGACGCTAGGGCCCGCGGACGCCTGCAGGTCTACCTTGTATCTCCGCGTGGACTGAAGGTAGCCACCCAATCTACGGTCCAAAAGCTGCTCCAGGATCTACACATAGTGCAGAGTGTAATATCAGCACAACCGACCCCATGTGCTGGTAAGTGCCTAGCCTAAACTCGGCGAAGTAGTGACGAGGCTAGGACCAAACTACCAAACAACTTGTGCAATTCAACTATATACAGCGGAAAAGAAGAACAGAAATAAACAGTCAAATATGGGAGGGGTAGCATGCTGCGGGGAGATATCAATTTAGAATAGATAGACAACAAGTAATTGAAAGGAATAACATATCTAGGATATCAACAAAGAACCAGAATCAATAAGTGCACGACATCACCCTTCGTGCTTTTACTCTCGTCCTCACCAAAGCAATCAAGTAATGAAAATGTGCACAACATCACCCTTCGTGCTTTTACTCTCGTCCTCACCAAATAGTCAATATAATCGGCATGGAATGGTACATCGTGCGGTACGACATCACCCTTCGTGCTTTACACTCTTTCCTCACAAATCATACACATCATCACCCTTTGTGCTTTAACACTCTCTCACCAAAACAATACACGACATCACCCTTCGTGCTTTAGCACTCTTCCTCACCCAAACAACAATCACAAATAATAGGGAAAGAGAATAAATGAAATTACAATAAGAATCCCGACAAGGGAACAATAGTTCAACAATCAAGTCCCAGCAAGGGAATAACATCAAAAGAAGCATCAACATCCCGACTAGGGAGATAAGCATCAAACAACAAATTCCCGGCAAGAGAGATAATATAATGATTCTCTTCTCTTTTTCACTTTTTACTTCACAACTCACTTCACAACTTTGAGTTTAATTTCCACTTATACTTTGACATTTCATTGTACAACTTGAGCCAACGCTCCTCAATACTCAAATGTCACAATTACTTCCACAAACTTTGCCCAACAATAGAAATCATCATTAAAGTATGAATAATACAATGAAGCCATAATAATCACAATATAAGATTCATGGGCATGCTTGACACCAACGTATAGATACTCATCACCATGCCTATACGTCGTACTCGACAAATACCACATAGCAAATAGGACTTGACTCCTAATCCCTCAAGCTAAGGTTAGACCAAACACTTACCTCGATACCACGAACAGAATTCACGTCTCAATTATCGCTTTACCCCTTGATTCCACCACCAATTTACTCGTATCTAGCTACAAGTTAATTAATTACATCAATAAATGCTAAATGAATCAACTCCAATGCATGAAAATAAGTTTCCCAAAATTTTACCTAAAAAGTCAAAAATCGCCCCAGGCCCACATGGTCAAAACCCGAGGTTCGAACCAAAACCCGAGGTTCGAACCATAACCCGATTACTAATTCCCCCATGAACCCAAATATATAATTTGTTTTGAAATTGGACCTCAAATCGAGGTCCAAATCCCCAATTTTTGAAAAACCTAGGTTCTACCCAAAACACCCAATTTCCCCCATGAAAATCATTGGTTTTGAGTTGAAATCATGCTAAAAGATGTTAATGATTGAAGGAAACGAGTTAAAATTGACTTACAATCGATTTGGAAGAAGAGTTGTTCTTGAAAAATCGCCATAGGGAGTTTATGTTTTGAAAAGATGTGAAAAATGGTTGATTTTCGGCTAAGTATAAAAAGTTGCAGGTTGCAGGTATGGGAATTGTGAACCTCGACCCCTGCTATGTTCGCATTTGCAATGGGGGTTTTCGCATTTGCGAGGTGGGAAATGCGAAGGATGCGTCGCAATTGCGACGACTATCTTAAAGGGAGGGAATCACATTTGCGATAGAATCCTCGCAATTGTGAGGATAGGCTGGCCTGGGCCTCTTTCACATTTGCGACATGCCTCTCGCATTTGCGAGTGCCACAGCTGAAAATCTGTAATTTTTCCAAGTCTAGAATACACCTCGTGGCCTATCCAAGCCCTCGAGGATCCAAACCTGCACACCAACCTAAAAATATCATACGGACTCGCTCGTCCATTCAAATCACTAAAATAACATCAACAACTATAAATTTAGCATCAAAATCATTAAATCTTTCCTAAGAACTTCAAATTCCCAATTTTCTCAAAAACGATCCGATTCACGTCGTTTCAAGTCTGTTTCTTACCAAATTTCATATACTACTCTTAAATCACATATAAGACATGTACCGGGCGCCTGAACCAAAATACGGGCCCGATACCATCAAGTTTTAATCACAATTAATTTTTAAAACTCATTAACAATTTCAGAAAATAATTTTCTTTAAAAATTTATTTCTCGGACTTGGAACCTCCGAATTCGATTTCGGGCATACGCCCAAGTCCCATTTTTTCCTACGGACCTTCCGGGACCGTCAAATTATGGTTCCGGGTCCGTTTACCCAAAATGCTGACTGAAGTCAAATTAATTCATTTTATAGTCAAAATTTATCATTTTCACAAAATGGCTTTCCGGTTACGCGCCCGGACTACGCACGTAAATCGAGGTAATCGTAAGAGGTTTTTAAGGTCATCACATCCTCCACCTCTGAAACAACCATTTGTCATCGAACGGACAAAAGAAGGAAGTACCTGAGTCGGGGAAAAGATGGGGATAACGACTTCACATATCGGACTCGGACTCCCAAGTCGATGCCTTAGCGGGCTGACCTCTCCACTGAACACGAACAGAAGGAAAACTCTTCGATCTCAACTGACAAACCTGCCGGTCTAGAATAGCTACCGACTTCTCCTTATAAGGCAAGTCCTTGTCCAACTGGACAGTGCTGAAATCTAACACGTGGGATGGATCATCGTGATATTTCTGAAGTATGGACACATGAAACATTGGATGCACGACTGATAAGCTTGGTGGCAACGCAAGTCTGTAAGCCACCTCTCCCACTCGATCAAGAATCTCAAACGGGCCAATGAACCTAGGGCTAAGCTTGCCCTTCTTCCCAAATCTCATCACGCCCTTCATAGGTGATACTCGAAGCACTACCCGCTCACCAACCATGAATGCTAAATCATGAACCTTGTAGTTGGCATAACTCTTTTGCCTGGGTTGAGCTGTATGAAGCCTATCTTGAATAATCTTGACCTTGTCCAAGGCATCCTGAACCAGATCTGTACCCAACAACCGAGCCTCCCCTAGCTCAAACCATCCAACCGGCGATCGACACCGCCTACCATACAAAGCCTCATACAGAGCCATCTGGATGCTCGAGTGGTAGCTGTTGTTGTAGGCAAACTCTGCTAAAGGCAAAAACCGATCCCACGAGCCTCCAAAATCAATGACACAAGCTCAGAGCATATCCTTCAAAATCTGAATAGTTCGCTTGGACTGCCCGTCCGTCTGAGGATGGAACGATGTGCTCAACTCAACCCGTGTGCCCAATTCTCGCTGAATTGCTCTCTAGAAATGGGAGGTAAACTGCGTACCTCGATCCAAAATGATAGACTCAATCACACCATAAAGACGAACAATATCCCGGATATAGATCTCAACTAACCTCTCGGAAGAGTAGGAGACTGCCACAGGAATGAAATGTGCTGACTTGGTCAGCCTATCAACAATAACCCACACTGCATCGAACTTCCTCTGAGTCCGTGGGAGTCCAACAACAAAGTCCATGGTGATATGCTCCCACTTCCACTCAGGAATTTCAATCTTCTGGAACAAACCACCGGGCCTCTGATGCTCGTACTTAACCTACTAACAATTCAAACACCGAGCCACATATGCAACGATATCCTTCTTTATTCTCCTCCACCAATAATTCTACCACAAATCCTGATACATCTTTGTGGCGCCCGGATGAATAGAGTACCGGGAACTATGGGCCTCCTCTAAAATTAACTCTCGGAGTCCATCCACATTAGGCACACAAATTTGACCCTGCAATCTCAAAACTCCATCATCACCTAAGGTAACCTGCTTGGCACCTCTGTGCTACACCGTGTCTCTGAGGACACACAGATGAGGATCATCATACAGCCGATCTCGGATATGCTCCAATAATGAAGAACGAGCGACTGTGCAAGCTAACACACGGCTGGGCTCAGAAACATCCAACCTCATGAACTGATTGGCCAAAGCCTGAACATCCAAAGCAAGCGGTCTCTCTCCAACCAGAATATAAGCAAGACTGCCCATACTGGCTGACTTCCTACTCAAAGCATCGGCCACCATATTGGCCTTTCCCGGATGATAAAAGATGATGATATCATAGTCTTTCAACAACTCCAATCACCTTATTTGCCTTAAATTCAACTCCTTTTGCTTGAACAAATACTGCAGACTCTTGTGATCCGTGAATACCTCACATGCCACGCCATACAGATAATACCTCCAAATCTTCAACGTGTGAACAATGGCTGCCAACTCCAAATCATGAACCATATAGTTCTTCTCATAAATCTTCAACTGTCGCAAAGCATAGGCAATGACCTTGCCATCCTGTATTAACACCGCACCGAGTCTAATACGAGATGCATCACAATAAACTGTATAAGGCCCTGAACCTGTGGGCAAAACCAACACCGGTGCTGTAGTTAGAGCTGTCTTGAGCTTCTGAAAGCTCGCCTCACACTCGTCCGACCATCTGAACTGGGCATCCTTCTGGGTCAACCTTGTGAGGCCTTGTGAAAATTTCCTCTCTAAACCCGAAAGCTCGTAGTGGCAATTAAGATCATGTGTTAGGGATGCGTAACTCGCCGCGGTTTGGACCTTTTTGGACTGATCTATAATCTAAAAAGTCAAGAAATAATATTTTCCAGAAAAGTGCATTTTTGCGATCGAGAATGCGGTCGCATATCAGGTATGCGAACCGCATAGTCGCCGCAAAGTGAGTCAGTGTGTTTGTCAAATTTGAGGTCAACTATGCGGTCGAGTATGCGATCGCATAATCGATATGCGAACCGCATAATCGATATGCGAACCGCATAGTCGTCGCATAATTCCCTTGGGATTTTGTAAAGGGGCAGTTCTGCGGTGCATTATATGACCGCAGAACGGGTATGCAGACCACATTTCTGCTGCATACCCAGGCAAACTGTTCAGAATTTTGGGAGCACTTTTGCTATCCATTCTGCGGGCTGCATTTCAACTTTGCGATCACATATGTGACTGCAGATCCGAGTCGGGGCTCTAGTTTTCTAAATTTTAAACCCGACACCCTATCGTTATATACGGTGTAATAGCTCATTTTGAGCCTGTTTTCCTAATGCTTTTAGGGGGGGGGGCTTAGAGAGGGGAAGTGACTTTCATCAATATTGATCCAAAAATACTTGTTAAAACTTTAAAGATAATCAAGTGAAGGCACCTAAATCTTCACCCCAAGAGGTAAGAAACTTGACCCCTAATCTCCGGTTTCAAATTCACACTAGAAAGAGTACTTAGCTTGGGGGGGGGGTTCATGGGTATAAGAATAGATTCCTTGCATGCATATCAAACCATAGAGTATTGGGAGGTAGTGAACTAAAAAGAAAGCAATTGGGGTATAAAATGATAGAAATTTCTCTCAAAGAGGACCTAAGATCACAATGCACCCTTAGTGTTTTATAATATGCTCAAACAAGCTAGAATCTCAATCTCGTCTCTAATTCTTGGTTCAATTTGTAATTCTCACACAATAGATCGAAGTGCTAAGAGTTACAGAATTTTGTAAGGATTTAGGAAAGCTATATTGAGGTATGTATGGCTAAAACCCCGTCTTTTAGAAATTGAGCTTCATCGGTGATTGTGTGGACATGGTAAGATTAAAGTTGAATTGTTGCATTGCTTGTTATTTTACATGAGTTGGTGTTGTAACCTTATATGTGTGAAAAATGTGTCCCAACATGATCAATGTGCTATCTTGACAACTTGAAAAGGGCAAAGGTATGAATTATGTATTGAAATATTTAGACCTTAAATCGAGATTGCAGCTGAATATATTGTGCCATCTACGTGAAGTCTTATCTATGCTTACAATTTAAATTGCTCTTGTGTGCACCTACTGTCCTAAATGGCAAAACTAATATTGAAATTGGGAACGATGTAAAATGTGGCATAGTGCCAAGAATGATATGATAAGTTGCGGCCCCAAGTGCCTATGAAATGATATATGTGAAACAAATTGATTAATGAGAAGGGAACAATGCCTTGATAAGACAGCCTAGCCGATCGGGCCGGGATCAGACTCTCCTCAAGATAGCGGTGGTATTGTGAATGAATTCCGGAAAAGAAGGAAAATGAGATTGTTATTGAAGCATATGTCTCAAATGAGGCAACCTTACCGACCGGGTCGAGATCGGACTCCGCTCAAGATAGCGGTGGTATTGGAAACATATGATGAACAGTATGGAATGCCCCAAACTAAAAAGTTATGGAAAAATGATGTGGAAGTTGTACGATTCTTTTGATTGATAATGTGGTGATCGTTTGAAGTTTTGAGTTATATTTGTGAATTCCTGTTCTTGTATAGTTCTTTCTAACTAGATGGTGTTTAGTTATACATACTAGTACTATTCCATGGTACTAATGTCCCTTTTGCCGGGGGCGCTACATTTTTAAATGAATGTAGGTGGCTCCATAGCGGATAGTACCGATCGTGTGTAGCGGAGCATTCTCTTCTCAAAATCTTGGTTAGTCCCTTCCTCTTTCAAGGGGTTTTGTGATATGCCTTTTGTTATAGATGTCTATTTTGAGGTATAGCCGGGGCCTTGTTGCCGACATTGTCATAACTTGTCTTTTCATCCTTAGAGGCTCCATAGACATATGTGTGGGTTATGTACGGGCGTTGGATGGGTCCACAAACTATGATGTAATTCTAATTCTCGTTTGTACTTGTATGGAATCTTGGAACTTATTGACGGTCTAATGTTGTGATTTAAAATGAACTAATGATGTAGAATGCAATACCTTCCCTCGTCTAAATAAATTAATGAAAGCATGATTTCCTTATTTATATCGAGGTTGGTAGGAAGTGTTTGATAAGGCTTGCTCAGTTGGGTTTTTTCTCGATTGAGCGCCGGTCGCGCCTCCTGAGGTTGGGGCGCGACAAACCTGGTCATCGGGGCTGCGACAGATGAAAACCTCTCCACAAACCGACGATAATAGCTTGCCAATCCCAAGAAACTCCGAATCTCTGTAGTTGATGCTGGTCTAGGCCAGTTCTTGACTGCCTCAATCTTATTCGGATCAACCTGAATACCCTCTACAGATACAACATGACCTAGGAATGCAACTTAACTCAACTAGAACTCACATTTCGAAAACTTGGCATACAACTGACTATCCCTTAAAGTCTAAAGAACCACTCTAAGATGTTGCTCGTGCTCCTCCCAGCTAAGAGAATAGATCAAAATATCATCAATGAAGACTATCATGAATAAATCCAAATAAGGCCTGAAAACTCGGTTCATCAAATCCATAAAAGCTGCTGGGGGCATTTGTCAACCCGAATGACATCACCAAGGACTTATAATGCCTGTACCGAGTGCGGAAAGCTGTCTTAGGGACATCGGATGCCCTAATCCTCAACTGATGGTACCCATATCTCAAGTCAATCTTCGAAAATACCTTGTCACCCTGTAGCTGATCAAACAAATCATCAATACTCGGCAATGGATACTTATTCTTGATTGTAACCTTGTTCAATTGCCGGTAATCAATACACATTCTCATCAATCCGTCCTTCTTCTTAACAAACAACATTGGCGCACCCCAAGGTGAAACACTAGGTCTAATGAAACCCTTTTCAAGCAGGTCTTGCAACTGCTCCTTCAACTCTTTCAACTCAGGCGGGGCCATATGATACGGCGGGATAAAAATGGGCTGGGTGCCCGGAGCCAAATCAATGCAAAAGTCAATATCCCTATCGGGTGGCATACCCGACAGGTCTGAAGGGAATACCTTAGGGAACTCACGAATAATAGGCATAGAATCAATAGAAGGACCTCAGCACTAGAATCCCGAACATAGGCCAAATAGGCCAAGCACCCCTTCTCGACCATACACCGAGCCTTCATATAAGAGATAACACTATGGGTAGAATGACTAGGAGTCCCTATCCACTCTAAACGAGGTAAACCCGGCAAGGCTAAGGTCACAGTATTGGCATGACAGTCCAAGATAGCGTGATAAGGTGATAACCAGTCCATTCCTAATATGACATTGAAATTAACCATGTCTAGAAGAAGCAAATCTACACGAGTCTCAAGATCCCCAATCGCAACTACACATGAACGGTGGACTTGATCTACCAAAATAGAGTCACCCACCGGTGTAGACACATAAACAGGGGCACTCAAAGAATCACTAGGCATGACCAAATATGGTGCAAAATAAGATGACACATAGGAGTACGTAGATCCCGGATCAAATAAAACTGAAGCATCTCTGCTACAAACCAGAAGAGTACCTGTGATAACTGCATCGGAAGCCTCAGCCTCGGGCCTGGCTGGAAGAGCATAACATCGGGGCTAGGCCTTACCACCCTGAACTACATCTCTGGGATGGCCTATTACTGGCTGGCCTCCACCTCTAGCGGCCTGAGCTCTACCTCTAACACCTCTACCTCCACCTCTAGCACCTCTACCCCCACCTCTAGCTGGCTGGGCGGGCTGTGGAACGCTTGGTGCCTGAACCATGGCATAGGAACCCTGATGCTGAGAGTTGCTCGGTGCTCGAGGTTAAAACCTAGCAATGTGACCATAGCACCACAAGTGTAACAAGCCCTCGGCTGCTGAGACTGATGGCCCTGACGACCTGAATGATCACCCAGAAAACTCTGAAGCGGCGGTGCATTGACAGGGGTTGGTGGTGCACTGTAGGATTGCTGATCAAAATACTGCATATGGGGACCATGACCACCTGAAGCACTGTGAGAAACCTGAAATGCTGATTGAAAAGGCCTAGGAGGATGGACTCTACCATACAAATCTCTGCCTCCTGACAAGGTACCACTTAATCTACCTGAATGGCGAGGCCTCTTGTTAGAACCCTGACCACCTCCCTGTGACAGAACCATCTCCACTTTCCTGGCCACATTGGCCGCCTCCTGGATGTAAATCTCACTCCCTGTCTCCCTAGCCATCTAAAGACGAATCGGATGAATAAGTCCCTCAATGAACCTCCTCACCCTCTCTCTCTTTAGGTGGGAAGTATGATAAGAGCATGACGAGCCAAGTCGATGAATCTGGTATCATATTGGGTAATAGTCATAAAACCCTATCGGAGACGCTCAAACTACCTCCAATAGATCTCTCTTTGAGTAATAGGGAGAAACTTCTCCAGAAATAACTGAGTAAACTACTCCCAAGTCAAAGCTGGTGATCCGACTGGTCTAGCCAAGCAATAATCTCTCTACCAAGTTTTGGCGGATCAAGACAAGCGAAAAGTAGCAAAATCGACCCCATTGGTCTCAACTATCCCCATGTTCCTGAGAACCTTATGACAGCTATCTAGATAATCTTGGGGATCCTCGGAAGATGCGCCGCTAAAAGTAGTAGTGAAGAGCTTGGTGAACCTATCCAACCTCCACCAAGCATCGGCAGACATAGCTGCTCCATCACCGGTCTGAGCTACCACACCTGGCTGAACTGCTCCAACTGCCTGAACTGCTAGAGTTTGAAATTAGGGAGCTACCTGCTCCGGAGTGCGAGTAGCAGGAGTCTGGGCTCCTCCTCCAGCCTGAGAGATGGCTGGTGTTGCAGGAAGCAAGCCTGCTCGGGTGACACTCTCCATAAGGCCCACTAGACGGACCAGAGCATCCTGGAGTACTGGGGTAGCAATAAACCCCTCTGGGACCTGAGCTGGGCCCACCAGAACTGTCTGGTCTAGAACCTCATCAGTAAAGTCAACTTGAGGTCCGCCGCTAGTGCTTCTGCTCTGCTGAGCTCTGCCCCTACCTCGGCCTCTAGCACGGCCTTGGCCTTGCCCTCTGCCCCTCGTGGGAGCTACTGCTGGGGGATCGAGTTGCTGGTCAGTGGATGAGGAAGCGCGTGTTCTCGCCATCTGCGAAAGAACAAAGTAAAAATTCAGTTAGCATTGAGAAACCAAACCGCACGACAGGAAGGAATAAATGTGAAGTTTTTCCCAACTCTGTAGCCTCTGAGGGATAAATACAGACGTCTCCGTACCGATCTCTCAAACTCTACTAAGCTTTTCTGTGAACTGTGAGACCCATGTAACCTAGAGCTCTGATACCAACTTGTCACAACTCGGATTTCCCAACCTCGGGAGTCGTGATGGTGCCTACTAATGTGAGCTAGGCAAGCCAATTATTAAACATATTACCTTTATCCATTTTTATACCCTTTTAGCATTTATAAATCAATAATGTGAAAAAATAGTAGAAATTTCATTAAGCGGAAAAAAGTAGTAAAATATCTGATATATGAATCTAATACAACTGTCTAAGCCTTAATCACCCAGAACTGGTGTCACAGTACCACAGACGATCTAAGAGTGCTAAATACAAAGTCTGAAAATAAAGATACACTATTTCCGAATCAAAGAAATGAAACAGGAAATAAAGGATAGAGGAGACGCCAGGGCCTGCGGACGCCTGCAAAGTCTACCTTGGATCTCCGCGTGGACTGTAGGTAGCCACCCAATCTACGATCCAAAAGCTACTCCAGGATCTGCACATAGTGCAAAGTGTAGTATCAGCACAACCGACCCCATGTGCTGGTAAGTGCCTAGCCTAACCTGGGAGAAGTAGTGACGAGGCTAGGACCAGACTACTAAACAACCTGTGCAATTCAACTATATACAGCGGAAAAGAAGAACAAAAATAAACAGTTAAATGTGGGAGGGGTAGCACACTACGGGGGAGATATCAATTCAGAATATAAAGACAATAGGTAATTGAAAGAAACAATATATCTCGGATATCAACAAAGAACCAGAATCAATAAGTGCACGGCATCACCCTTCGTGCTTTTACTCTCGTCCTCACCAAAGCAATCAAGTAATGAAAATGTGCACGACATCACCCTTCATGCTTTTACTCTCGTCCTCACCAAATAGTCAATATAATCGGCACAGAATGGTACATCGTGCGACATGGCATCACCCTTCGTGATTTACACTCTTTCCTCACAAATCATACACGGCATCACCCTTTGTGCTTCAACACTCTCTCACCAAAACAATACACGGCATCACCCTTCGTGCTTTAGCACTCTTCCTCACCCAAACAACAATCACAAATAATAGGGCAAGAGAATAAATGAAATTACAATAAGAATCCCAGAAAGGGAACTATAGTTCAACAATCAAGTCCCGACAAGGGAATAACATCAAAGGAAGAATCAACATCCCGGCTAGGGAGATAAGCATCAAAACAACAAATTCCCGGCAAGGGAGATAATATAATGATTCTCTTCTCTTTTTCACTTTTACTTCACAACTCACTTCACAACTTTTAGTCAATACTCTAAAAGGTTCAATTTACACTTATACTTTCACATTTCATTGTACAACTTGAGCCAACGCTCCTCAATACTCAAATGTCACAATTACTTCCACAAACTTTGCCCAACAATAGAAATCATCATCAAAGCATGAATGTACAACGAAGCCATAATAATCACAATATAAAACTCATGGGCATACTTGACACCAATGTATAGATACTCGTCACCATGCCTATACGTCGTACTCGACAAATACCACATAGCAAATAGGACTCGACTCCTAATCCCTCAAGCTATGGTTAGACCAAACACTTACCTCGATGCCACGGATACAATTCACGTCTCAATTATCACTTTGCCCCTTGATTCCACCACCAATTCACTCGTATCTAGCCACAAGTTACTTAATTACATCAATAAACGCTAAATGAATCAACTCCAATGCATAAAAATGAGTTTCCCAAAGTTTTACCCAAAAGGTCAAAAATCGCCCCGGAGCCCACATGGTCAAAACCCGAGGTTCAAACGAAAATCCGATTACCCATTCCCCATGAACCCAAATATATAATTTGTTTTGAAATCAGACCTCAAATAAAGGTCCAAATCCCCAATTTTTGAAAAATTTAGGTTCTACCCAAAACACTCCCCCATGAAAATCATTGGTTTTGAGTTGAAATCATGCTAAAAGATGTTAATGATTGAAGGAAACAAGTTAAAATTGACTTACAATCGATTTGGAAGAAGAGTTGTTCTTGAAAAATCGCCCTAGGGAGTTTGTGTTTTGAAAAGATGTGAAAAATGGTTGATTTTCAGCTAAGTATAAAAAGTTGCAGGTTGCACGTATGGGAATTGCGAACAGGGTTCGCAATTGCGAACCCCAACCCCTGCTATGTTCGCATTTGCGATGGGGGTTTTCGCATTTGCAAGGTGGAAAATGCGTCGCAATTGCGACGACTGGCTTAAAGGGAGGGAAATGCATTTGCGATAGAATCCTCGCAATTGTGAGGATAGGCTGGCCTGGGCCTCTTTCGCATTTGCGACATGCCTCTCGCATTTGTGAGCCATGCGAAGCCTGCAGGCCTGCAATGCCACAACTAAAAATCTGCAATTTTTCCAAGTCTAGAATACACCCGTGGCCTATCCAAAACTCACCCGAGCCCTCGAGGCTCCAAACCAAACATGCACACCAATCTAAAAAATCATACGGACTTGCTCGTGCATTCAAATCACTAAAATAAGATCAACAACTATGAATTTAGCATCAAAATCATAAAATTTTTCCTAAGAACTTCAAATTCTCAATTTTCTCAAAAATGATCCGATTCACGTCGTTTCAAGTCCATTTCTTACCAAATTTCACAGACTTATCTTAAATCACATATAAGACCTATATCGTGCATCGAAACCAAAATACCGGCCCAATACCATCAAGTTTTAATCACAATTCATTTGTAAAACTCATAAACAATTCCAGAAAATAATTTTCTTTAAAAATTTATTTCTTGGGCTTGGGACCTCAGAATTCGATTCCGGGCATAAGCCCAAGTCCCATATTTTTCTACGGACCCTCCGAGACCGTCAAATCACGGGTCCGAGTCCGTCAAATCACGGGTCCGAGTCCGTTTACACAAAATATTAACCGAAGTCAAATTAATTTATTTTATAGTCAAAATTTATCATTTTTCATAGATTTTCACAAAATGGCTTTCTGCCTACGTGCCTGGACTGCGCACGCAAATCGAGGTGATGCCGAAAGAGGGTTTTAAGGCCTTGGAACACAAAATTCACTTTTAAAACAAGTAATGACCTTTTGGGTCATCACACAGACCTTACCTCTACCTGATAAAGGTAGAGAGGCTATTTCTGAAAAATGTTCGGCTTAAGAAAAGATGAAAGAAGAAGAAGAAGAAGAAGAAAACAAAGAAAAAAAAGAAAAAAAAAGGAGGAGGTGGAGAAGAACAAAATGAAGGAATACCACCAAATAGTAACAAGAGGAAAATAAGATAACTGAGTGAATGAAAAAACATAAAGTAAGAGAGATCTCAGAGTAGGAAATACAAGAGTGATACTAATACTACTGGTAAGAAGTGGGAAAACTCTCGACTATCTACTAACCTTTTACTCTAATTCTCGACCTCCACACCCTCCTATCAAGGGTCATGTCCTTGGTAAGTTGGAGCAAAGCCATGTCCTGCCTAATCATCTCTCCCTAGTAATTTTTAGGCCTACCTTTACCTCTTCTCATCCCCTCCATGGAAAACCTCTCACACCTCCTAACAAGAGTATCTTTGCTTCTTCTCTTCACATGTCCAAACCATCTCAACTTCAAATCCCGCATCTTGTCCTCTCGGAGGCCACTCTCACTTTGTCCTGAATAATTTTATTACTAATCTTATCGCTTCTAGTATGCCCACGCATCCATCTCAGCATCCTCATTTTTGCTACTTTCAAATTCTGAACATGAGATTGCTGCCCAACACTCAGCTCTATAAAGCACAGTCGGTCTAACCACTACTCTATAGAACTTCCCTTTAAGTTTTAGTAGCAAATTATTATTACAAAAGACACCAGATATGATCCTTTATTTTATCCACACTGCACCAATATGATATGTGAAAACCTTATCAATCTCCTCATTATCTTGGATAATAGGCTCGAGATACTTGAAACTACCTCTCTTGGGGATGACTTGAGTATCAAGCTTCACATCCATATCTGCTTCACGAGTTCTGTCACTGAATTCTTACTCCAAGTATTCTATTGTGGTCATACTCAACTTGAAACGTTTAGACTCTAGGGTCTGTCTCCAAACTACCAGTCTTGCATTAATCCTGCATCATCAATCAATACTATGTCATCAACAAATAGCATGCACCATGGCACCTCCCATTGAATGTGTTGTATCGGCACATAAATTGCTAATGCAAATAAAAATGGGCTAAGAATCGATCCCTAGTGCAACCCTATTATAACTGAAAAGTGTTCTGAGTCACCTCTCACAGCCCTTACTCGGGGCTTACCACCGTCGTATATGTCCTTAATCACCGTAGTGTACGCTACTGGAATACTGCTTACCTCCAAACGATTCTAAAGAACCTCTATTGGGACTTTATCGTATGTTTTTTCGGTCAATGAACATCATATTCAAGTCCTTTTCCTTTTCCTATACTTCTCAATCAATCTCTGCACAAGATAAATGGCTTCCATAGTCGATTTCCCTGACATTGAATCCAAAATGATTCTCGAAAATAGACACACTCTTTCTTATCCTAACTTTCACCACTCTCTTCCAAACTTTTATAGTGTGACTCAGAAGTTTGATACCCCTATAGTTTTTATAATTCTAGATATCACCCTTATTCTTGTACAACAAAATCATCGTACTCCACCTCCAATCATCAAGCATCTTCTTCGTCTTAAAAATTATATTAAACAACTAGTAAGCCACTCCAAACCTGTCCAGACCATGTTCTTCCAAAATTCCCATGGTATTTTATCTGGCCCAATCGCTCTACCTCTACTCATCTTATGCATCACCCCCTCAACCACCTCTACCTTAATATGCCTACAATACTCAAAATTACGCCGACTTTCGACGCAGTCCAACTCACCAAGCACAATGCTTATGTCCCCCTCCTCATTCAATAGTTTATGAAAGTATGTTTGTCATGTTCATCTAATATATGTCTCTTTCATCAATATTTTGCCTTCCTCGTATTTGATGTAATTCACTTGGTCTAAGTCACAAGCCTTCCTCTCCTTCACCTTGGCTAACCTGTATAGCTTCTTGTCCCCGCCTTTGCCCTCAAGTTCCTCATACATACCCGGTAGATCTGCTAGGAATCTGGAAAGTCCCTCACTACCAAAACTGACTCAACAGTAGGAGTATCAGAACCAACATCCCTCATAGAGGCTAAATATGCCAAGCACCCCTTCTCGACCATCCGCCGTACCTTAAAATAAGATACCACCTTACTGGGAACATAACCCAATGAACCTCTTCGCTCTAATCACGGCAATGGCGGCATTACCAACGTCAAGGTCTTGGCGTGACAATCCAGAATTGCGTGTGACAACTAGTCCATGCCTAAAATAATATCAAAGTCCACCATGCTGAGTAAAAAAAGATTTACCCTAGTTTCGTAACCCCCATAGAAACCACACATGAGCGATAGACGCGATCTACCATGATAGAATCTCCCACAAGTGTAGACACTTAAATAGGAGCACTTAAAGAATCATGAGACATATCCAAATATGGGGAAAAATAGGATGATACATATAAATAAGTGGAACCCGAATCAAATAAAATAGAGGAATCTCTATGGTAAACCGGAACAATACCTGTGATGACCGCATTAGATGACTCTGCCTCAAGTCTAGCTAGAAATGCATAGAAATGGGGCTGAGCCCCACTAGTCTGACCTTCACCTCTTGGATGGCCTCTCTCTGGATGGACTACACCTCTAATGACCTGACCACCACATCGGGCTGCCTAACCCCCGCCTCTTGCTAGCTGAGCGAGCAGTGGAGCAACCGCTGCCAGAACCATGGCACGACAACCCTGTTGAGGCAATACCTCCTGATATGATCTGTCCCTCCACACTCAAAGCACTCTCTCGACTGATGTGACTGCTGAACCTAGGACTGACCCTAACGAACCGAATAACCATTGTGATAGATCTAAATAGGCGGTGCACTAATGGGAGCTGGAGTGCACTGTAGGCTAACTGCTTCAGACGAGACCCATAAGAACCACGACTGCCCGAAGCACTATGTGATGTCTGAAGTTCTTACTAAACTGACCTGATAAGATGGCCTCTACCAAAATAACCCCAACCTCCAGATGAGGTATCATTGAAACCAATGAAATGTCAAGGCCTCTTCTCAGAAGCCGCCTCTCTACCCTGACTACAAACCCTCTCGATCCGTCTAACAATCTCTACAACCCAGTTGAAAGAAATATCATCCTTAGTATCTCTAGCCATTTGTAGCCTAATACTATAAGTAAGTCCATCAATAAATCTCCCCACCCTCTCCCGCTCAGTAGGGATCAAGATAGTTGCATGACGAGATAAATCCACAAATCTGGTCTCGTATTGGGTCACAGTCATTCTACCCTACTAGAGGGCTCAAACTAGCTACGGTAGTCCTCTCTCAGAGTAAAAGGGATGAACTTCTCCAAAAATAGCCGTGAGAACTGATCCCAAGTGAGTGGAGATGAACCTCCCAGTCTACCTCGAACATACTCCTGCCACCACCTCTTGGCGGAATCGTGCATCTGAAACACTGTGAAGTCGACTTCGTTGGACTCCACAATACCCATGTTGTGCAACACTTCATGGCAATAGTCTATGAAATCCTGTGGGTGTTCAGAAGGTGTGCCACCAAGCGAATAGGAAATAACTTAGTGAACTTGTCCAACCTCTTCATCCCCTCGGACGACATAGTGGGCCTCTCCATGGGCTGAGTAGAAATGACAGGCTGAACTACTCCCACTACTGAGACTACCGGAGTTTGATATCCATGAGCCATCTGCTATGGGGTGTGAATGGTGAGAGTCTAGGCTCCTCCCCTAGCCCGAGAGACAGCTGGTGCCATAGGAAGTACTCCGGCCTGGGCCACACTCTCCATAAGAAAAACTTTATAAATCTTTAAGAGTTAACATTCGAGGACGAATGTTCTAAAGAGGGGAAGGATGTTACATCCCACACTTTAACATTAGGATTCGTCGAAGTAATAACATATGAGTTGGAAGGGATTAAGGTTATACATGAAGATATGGATGCAAGACCCTGTAAGTTTGAAGAATTTCAGAACTACTATATATTGGCTTGATATATATTTTCTTTAAAGTAAATCATTTTCGGTAAAAGTTGGTAGATATAATTTTATATGGTTGTGACAAGTTTTAAATTATATACATGAAATGTGAGAGTTTATAAATTAGGTTTTATTTATTATAAGAGTAGATAGTATTTTATCATAAGAAAAGTCATCCCTTTTACGTTTTGAGAATTTATAGTACAAAAAGAATTTTTTTTATTGTAAAGATAAAATTATTTTGCTCACAAGAAAAGAAGGTTATCTTTTTACCATTTTAAGAAGTAAGCGTAAGCAAATTTGTACTCTTTTTATGAGATTAGAAAAATTATAAGTTGAGAAAATATATGTATTTTTACATGGATGTTTTAATGAAATAATAGTATATATATTTATTTTATATGGTACCACATGAACATGATAGTAGGATGTATAAAATTTATTAAAAATAAGTAGAAATTTAAGTAATTTAAAATAATTCTTAATTGTGCGGGTAATTGGTTAATTACTGGATAACAGAATATTACCTAATTACCCAATAAATGGATAAAGATTAATATTTTCCACTCTCACCCCTACGTGGTAGAACCCTCCCCATTTCCATGAATGACTCTTAAGTCATTAAAAATATGTGGCAATATTAGAGAATGGAACAAGTCTTTTAACGTGAGTCAGTTGCCTTTCGCTCAAGTTTCCTTTTTTCCCCTCATATTTTTTTTCCGGCTCTCTGTTTGTGGTGAGAGGGGTTTTACATTCTTGAGTTGGTAAACATAATACTTATTTCTAGATATCATCTACCATCTAAGTTATTGCTTTGAGACCACAAATAAATTGTAGAGAACAAACACAATAAGAAATTGTAACTGATAACTCCCGCATGATCAAGTTTGAGCGTCATTCTCTTATTTTTAACTTCATCCTTCTTTCCCTATGATATGTGGTAGAGGAAATTGAATTTGGGAAAAACAATAATCAACATTATGCTTAAATTGGTCAATTAGTGCGTCAATATGTGTTTAGAACATGAATGGGGATATTCATGCAAATTTGAATAGCCTTCTCCCAGATATGACATGTGTTTGTACTTATCTAAATTTTACACTAAATAAGGTTAATTGGTCCAAGAAAAATAGCAATTATTTTAAGCACTTTTGTGGATATAGTGAATAGTTTAAGTGAAAGTTAAACCCTACTTAAATTGTGGGATCCCATAGCATGTGTTGTTGCTCCTCTTTTACTGATAGAACTCCTCACAAAGACTTTCGAGGTCAATCTTTGAATATCTACCATGAGCTTCAGAATTAAGGAGTGTTAATAATTGCTCGCGAGACCTAAGTATGTCTCAGTGCCCTTGAAAGCTCAAGTATTTATCTCAACATGCAGACATATTTTCCTCCTTCCCATGCTGAGCAGCTCCATAAATCACCTTACTAAGAAGAGACACGGTCTAACAAACATCTCGTCCAGCAAAAATTAGTTTGTTCTTAGCCTATTTTTTGTTATTATTATTGTCATTATTTTTTTATTATTATTATTATTATTGGAGACAGTTTAAAAAACAATTATTATTGTTATTGGGGATAAGGGTGTTCTTTGGTTTATTATGCAATCCTTTTTGTGCAAAGCAGCTGGTGAAAATCTGTGCTCTTAAAAGCACACCAGCTACTGTAAGTGGTACAAAAGTTTCATTCGTGCTTATTGTATGTTCAAATAATAGTCCTACAGTTGTGGCACAGTGAGAACAATAACTTGCAATTTCTTCTCCAAATATAAGGCAACTGCCTTTTCCTTTTCTGTTTTTATGTTTTCAAAAGTTTGGAAGTGTGTCATTCAAAACAAAGTTTGCAAATTTTTTGGAAACGTGCACAATGTGTGTAGACATGTGATTTTTGACCTTCCCCAAGATTTTTATATTTTTAGCACGTAAATATTTATTTTAGGCCTAATATACCTATTTCAACTCATTTTTACTCTTTTACTTTATTTTATTATAAGAAAACAAAAATTACAAAAAATAGGTTCATTAATATTTTGTAATCATTTTAAATCTTGAAAAATACCAAAAATAGTTTTGTTTTAACGGCCAATCTTATTTTAATGGTTATTTTACTTAAGTAGAATTTATTAATAAATGAGATCGTATTTTTAAGCTCGTTTGCGAAAAGAATAAAAACTTGGGCTCGATCAACCCATTTTTAGGCCTAATTTTGGACTTAACCCATAATTTCCAGGTCCATAAGCCTTAACCTAGAAAACCCTACAAATACATAGACCCTTAGAGCTAAAAGAAGGGGCTGAAAAGAGTTACAAAAAAAAGGTTGGCGCAGCGACATTACAAAAAAAAAACGCAGCAGCTTCTGTTGAAAAAAGACCATATTGTTTCCTCCATTTTTAACCATGAAAGATCAATAGGCTTCACCTCCTTCTCCTTTGTTAACCAACCCCTAAAACTCCATTAAATCCAGGAATTTTCACCAACAAGCCTCTCTCATTTATTCATCTCTACTTACCGTCGCCTTACTGTGCCCGTGAGGGTTTTCACTAGTAAGACTCTCTCATTTTTCTTTTTCTTTTTCTTACTTTTTGTGAGTAACTTGACAGTATTATATGTCGTGTGACAACCGTTGCTCATTTCATGCTTCTCTTGGAATTCTTGAAGGCATATCGGGAGGTCTTTATTTGGAAGGTTTTTGGATAAGGTTGGACGAAAGGCCGACATGAGGCTCAAAACAGACTAAAGATGACGGGGTTGTATACTTACAACTTTTGGAATCGGCTCTTTTAAAAATGAAATAAAATCTTTGCCCCAGTTTCAGATACTGAGGATTTTTTTGAATTTTTTTTCTTTTAAATTCTTATTTGGTTGGACCGAACTGTGAGGCTGCCTACGTATCCTTTTTTTAAGGAATCAGGTCGAACTTAGTTCAAACATCTGACCTAACTATTTTTTCATCTTTCTTTCTATTTCTCTTTTTCCTTTTTTTTTCTTTTCTTTTTTTTGTTTGCACCAGCTTCTATTTTTGAGGGCATGGACCTTTGACAATTCTTTTCTTTTTCACTTAGAAATTTCTAAAAGACGCCCCAGTTTGGACTCTTGGAACATGGACTTTTATTGTTATTTCATTTTTTTTCATCATTCATTTTTTTTGACTTTTGACTCTAAACTTGATTCCAAAAGAGGATGGTCAAAGAAAATAACACAGGCTCAAAAGGGGTAGCGAAGGATATAAAGTGTTTAGGTACCAGAAAAAGGGCCTCCCAACCTTGAGAACGTCAAACATGGTATCTTTTCGCGATCACAGCATTGACGAACATGTCTGTCTTCTTGGTGTGTCGTGGTCACAAAACCTTTTTAAATCCTTTATTGACAAACTTTCAAACAAACTTCAATTGATTAAACATCCTCAAGCCCGATCTTCACAATGATTTGAAAGTGAATTTTACTCGACCTTAGTTCCAAAGTATTCCAACTTTTTGTTCATCCTCAAATGTATATTTTTTATAGTTATCGAATTCCAGATTAAATCAATTCCTAAGATCTGGCCAAAATTTCCGCATGCATATCATGTCATTATAACTAGCGAGAAAAAAACTAGGAACAGAATGACACAAAAGGACAAACTGTATTTTATTGAGTAAAGGATGAAAGGGTTTTACAACTAAACAAGCAACCTAAAATACGAGTTACAACCCTAAAATAACTCGAATAATTAAAATAGCAATAGAACAGACAGACAAGACTCACACAAACAAAATGGAGGGATAGAAGGGTTTGACTCAATAAAACAAATAAAATCTGGATAACAACCCTGAAATAACCTAGATAATAGAAAAAACATTAAAACAAGCTACCAAGATTCCTTCCTAGTGAGGAGGGAATGACTTTTCAATTGCTAGGCTTGGCATTTAGCCACAAATTTTCTCATCAGAATCAGCAGAGTCTTCTCCAATTTCAACATCATTAACTTCAATTAGCAAGTTCCCGAGAGGATTCTCATACTCCATGTCACCAGGCATTATCCCCACAAAGTGTGCATCATGATGTGCAGGTAAAGGATTCTACGCGATATTCTGGGCGTCACTGTCTTGGATCATAATCAGGTTTTCCTGGATCATCCTTTCTATTTCTCTTTTCAAATCTCGACAGCTTTCAACATTGTGCCCCTGGGCATTGGAATGGTATTCACACCTTTTAGAAGGGTCAAAGCTTCTCGCACGTGGGTCCACATGATTTGGAGGAATAGGTGAAATAATGTCATAATGCTTTAACTTCTCAAAAAACCTTGCATAGGACTCTCCTATTGGTGTAAAATTATCTTTCAACCTTTGTTCCCCTTTATACCTCTGGCTTGGATATGGGTTATAGGGCACCTGAAAATTTTGTGGAGGTTGTTGGAGATTTCGTGATGCTCGTGCTCGCCTTCTGGGGTGTTTTGGTGGCTGGACAACATACTGAGGTGGAGCGACAGAGTATTGAGGGTTCTGAGGTGGATAATACTGCTTAGGGGAGTCATGGAAAACTTGAGGAGGTTGCTCATAACTTCGAGATGCTCTCCTAAGACCTCTTCTCGACCTTGATGTCATCATGATTTCTTCGTACTTCTCATTCGTGTCACTAAAATTATCGAATTCAATCAGGACAGCTTGAGTTGCGGCTCTGAGAATTGCTTAACTTATAATTTTGCCTATCTTAAGACCTTTCTCAATCATTTCCCCCATTTTGATTGCTTCCGAGAAGGATTTACCCACTGCGGCCATCATGTTTTGAAAATAATCTGGCTCTTGAGCCTAAAGAAAGACAGTGATTAACTCGTGCTCATCCATGGGTGGCTTAACTCTGGCCACTTGCTCTCTCCATTTAATGGCATATTCCCTGAAACTTTCAGTTGGTTTCTTCTTCAAGTTTGAAAGGGAATTGTGGTCTGAGGCAATGTCGATGTTGTATTGGAACTGTTTGACAAAGGCCTGTACCATGTCATCCCATACATACCAGCGAGACGTGTCTTGATCCATAAACCATTCGGAGGATACTCCCGTAAGGCTTTCCCCAAAATAAACCATCAACAATTCTTCATTTCTTCCCGCACCTCTCAGTTGATTGCAATACCTTTTCAGGTGGGCTATGGGATCTCCATGTCCATCATACTTTTCAAATTTGGGAGTCTTGAAACCAGGCGGCAAGTGGACATCGGGGAACATACATAGATCTTTGAAGGCAACACTCTTTTGACCTGCCAACCCTTGCATGTTTTTCAACCGCTGTTCTAAGCTTTTCACTCTTTGGGTCATTTCTTCGGGTGCCATCTTTCGGGCAGGCTTCTCATTGTTTGCAGGAAGATCAAACAAGTACGAGTGGTACTTGGGAGAGTGGTACTACTCTTGTTGGGTAGCAAATTGTGAATCATGACAAGGCTGCCCTTGGCCATTGGCCCATGCTTGACACATTTTGGCCATTTGCTGTTTCAGTATTCTATTTTCCTCAAACACAGTAGACTCTTGTCGAACCCTCTAACCCTGAGTCTCTTGAGCACTTGTAACAGCTTCGATGTCAGTTATCATTTTTTCTTGGATCTTGTGTTGTCCGCTTACCACAAACCGACCACCTCAAATTTTCTTCACAATTCAAAACAAACATGTTAGAATGGTCACTTTTCTCTTTTTTTCTTTTTCTTTTCTTTATTTTCTCTCCCATTTTTTAAACCATTCGATCGAACCTGATGTAGGTTGCCTACGTATCATGTGGGAACATGAATCAGATCTTGCGTAGTTCGGGAAGATCGGAAATAGAGTGAATCAACTAACTCTTTTTTTTTGAATTTTTTTAATTTCCGAAAGAAAAACTTATAAAGAAGAAAGAAAATATTTTTGGATTTAGATTTATTTGTTTTTTTTTATAATTTTTGAAAAGAATGACTTCTGAAGAAGAATTTTTTTTTTGAATTTCGACTCTTTTTTTGGAATTTCAAAAGAAAAACTTCAAAGAAATATTTTTGGATTTTTGGACCTTTATTTTGAATTCATGAAGGAAAAACTTCTAAAGAGAAAAGAAATTATTTTTGAATCTTAAATTTTTCTTTTCAATTTTTCGAAAGGTGAACTTCTAAAGAAAAATGAAAATATTTTTGGATTTTTTGAAAATTGTGGGCTCTAAGAAAGACTTTTCTAAAGAAGGAAGTAAAGGAAAATATTTTTTTTATTTTTAAAAATTAGGGTCTAAAATAAAGACTTTTCTATAGAAGGAAGTAAAGAAAAATATTTTTGGATTTTTTTTAAAAAAATTGAGGTCTAAAATAAAGACTTTTCTAAAGAAGAAAGTAAAGGAAAATATTTTTAGATTTTTGAAAATTGTGGGCCGGAACCGATGAGGTTTGCCTATGTATCTCACATCCGGTGAGAATCAGACCCGCGTAGTTCGCCCATTTTTGGCGGAACAGAAAAATATGACTTATTTTGAAATGACTTTTCCTTTTTCAAAATTTCGGCAGAGTTTCAGGATATTTCAAATACCTACCTCTCACTCTCTTTTCTTTTTTCTTCTTTCTCCTTTTTTTTGATTTTCTTTTTTTCTCTTTTTTTTTCATTTTCTTTCCCTATTCTAGAAGCCAGTCAACATGCAAGCCGAAACAGACAGATACACAAGTAGCACGTAAGATGCATCAGGATGGTCTTTTAATTTGGGTACACCTGTCCTAGACGGACCCAACCCCTGTGTTGGGTCCCCAAAGTCAAATGAACATGATGCAAACAAGCGTTCCTACTAGGGATCCGACATGAGACTGAGTTATACTAGGTTTAAAACCTGGGTTTATTGTTCTAGACCTGGCTTACCCGAGCGGAAAACTCGAGCCGAGGGAGGCTGCGTACCGGTAACCAAAAGATCATCCAGCTTTGCAACTTGTCCGAACCTCGTTCTATTTGGGATATGACACTAACAGAAAGAAGTTATGCTAGCGTGCACTCCTCAGGAGAGAGAAGATAAGGGCTTCGTAGCAGTTTATATACGGTTCAAATAATATCAAAGCGGTAAAAAGCAGCGTTTAGCACATTAGGCAAACATGAAATATAATCAGATAATAAATATAGCCAAATATAACAATTATTCTAAGCTCGAATTCTTGAACCCTGAATCAGAGATTTTGGGTTCTTGTCCCCAGCAGAGTCGCCAGAGCTGTCACACCTCCTTTTTCCTACACCCTCCGAAAGGGGTATAAGGGAGTTTTTCCAACTTTAAGTGACAATCGAAACGAGATTATTTATTTATTAAATTCAGAGTCGCCACTTGGGATAATTTTATGGTGTCCCAAGTCACCGGTTCAAATCCCGAATCGAGGAAAATATTGACTCTGTATTACAGTTCGCGAACACAGAAATTCGGGTAAGGAATTCTGTTAACCCGGGAGAAGGTGTTAGGCATTCCCGGATTCCGTGGTTCTAGCACGGTCGCTCAACTGTTATAATTGGCCTATTATCTGATTTTAGTACATGTTTTAGCCTATGATGCAATCTTAAATCATTAGCCGCTTTTAATCATCGTTAAGGAAGATTGCAATGTTATTTAAAATACGTCTTGAACAACGTCACATAAATGCACCTGCGGTCTTTGACATATTTTATCTAACATTGTTGAGATTTGGATTTGGGTCACATAAATGTGCCCTCGAGTTTAGGAAGGTAATTTTAAGATAGCGCGCCTAAAGCAACTACGCATTTTCTTGAATTATTTTTCCTAAAGCTAACTTAAGATTATTGTAAGGCCAAGAGTTAGGGGAGTAAAATTGTAGAGAAGATGTTATGAATTTCATTGATACACTTACATAGTAATTAAAGAAAAGGATACCTTATGTATTTACAAGAATTGGACCAACTAGTTTACGAAATGGACGAGGAAATTTAATGGAAACGGGGCAGCTATGTCTTGACTAAATTAAACATAAAAAATTCATTTTCAAATATGACCCATTATCCTTAAAGGACAATCAAATTCCCCTGCCCAACACAAACTTCCCCTTTTTCTGAAAATATAATCAAAAGCACATGACACATTTGATATCTTTTATCTTCAGATATTAAACTTCAATCAAGAAGCATATGGATTCTTCTTTCAAAATTTAACTTACAGCACACTTGACAATAAATTAAAGACCAACAAGAAGTTAACAACAAATAATCTCAATCAATCAAATGATGCCAAACAATTATAAATTCAAAAAAACAACTTGAGATAAAATCATATATTCATAAGCATCCTAAATGAACGAGAAAAGGGAGACAAAATTAGACCTTTATTATTGAACTTACTCTCTCTGCTGCATACAATGAAAATGAGTCTCTGAAAGAAATAACAAAGTGAGCTATTCATCAGAACCTTGAACCGACGAACTCGACAGTTGCGACCCCACTTGACTCGAACTCGTTGGAAGCCTATATCATTATACTCTATCGGTATTCGGAGGTATGGTTGACGTTGGAATTTTGCTGTTTTTTAAGGTTGTTTGGTGGCTGATTTTTGCAATTGTTTTGAGGGTTTGAGAGGCTATTTTTCAGCTGGTTTTGCTAGGATTTTGGTGTGGAAATAAGGTTGGTTTTGGATATATTCTCAGGTGTTTTTGGATGGTTTTGAACCAGGATTTCACGGCTGTCTTTTTGGACTGATTTTCGTGGCTTTAGGGACTATTTTAGGTGACAATTTCAGATCTGTTTCCTTGGTTTTCAACGGTGACCATTAGTCAAAAGTGAGTCATGAAGTTGATGCAAAGGATTAGCATGGATAGACCCGACTTTAAAGATCATAAGAATGGTAAGAGAGAAGATTGGATTAGTTTGATAGATCAGGCCGTTGAGTTCGAAATACATGTCATGATCATTAAGGCTAGTTATTGAAAAACAAAAGAAAAAAATTCTTCCTTCTGTCTTTTCGATAGGGGCATTTCTTTTTAATACTTGTTTCTTTGCACCATTGTGTCCTCCACTCTGAGTCAGTCCTTGTCAAAACAAGCAAGAAAAGAGTTCAAAACTGCTACCAGCTTTTCAGTTGCACAAAGTGAATTTGGCCAGAACACTCAGTTGTTACTGTCAACATGCCTTGAGGATTCATGCAAAGGCTCCCCCTAAAAACTCTTGTCAGCCTACTTGGCTCAAGCAAAGATAACTGGTGATTCTCTCTGACAGACAAATTGCTCAAAAGCAGGAAGTCATTCAAGATTTCGGAAAAGGTCACCTAAGCAAAGATCTCCAATTGGGATAAGGCTGTTTGAGCTGCAAATACAAATGGTACTGGTGTGAAACAATCAGAGTTAGTGTAGAATAAAAGTCTTTTGAGACCGACTCAAGCTGATTGAGCAGAAGCCAAGCTGCCCAAGACTCAAGGTCACAAACCGACCACCATTTTCAAAACTGACAGATTTTTCTTTGTATGAAACAGGAACAAAGCAGTGCAAGGAAAGTGATTCAAAAAGAAAAAAAATAAAAAAAACAACAAAAAAAAGAGAAGAAAAAGAAAAGACGAGAAGAGCCGACAAAGGGAAGTTTCTCAAATCTTTGCCTTTATTTGTCTTGCTATTGTGCATAAAATCTTGCGATTGATCTTCACATTTTTCCTTATAGGATAAAAAATCCTAGTCTGATGGGTTTTCCTCCCAATAGAAATCTTAGTCTGATGAATCTTGCTCCTAAGATAACAAAAATGGACCTAGTCTGATGAACCTTCTTCTAGGATATAAATCTTAGTCTGATGAATATTTCTCCTAAGATAGAAGACCTAGTCTGATGAATTTTCTCCTAGGATCAAAATCTTAGTCTGATGAATCTTTCTCCTACGATAGAAAACCTAGTCTGATGAACTTTCTCCTAGGATAGAAATCTTAGTCTGATGAATCTTTCTCCTAAGATAACAAAAAAAAACCTAGTGTGATGAATTTTCTCCTAGGAAATAAATCTTAGTCTAACGAATCTTTCTCCTAAGATAACAAATTAGAAGACCTAGTCTGATGACTTTTCTCCTAGGATCAAAATCTTATTCTGATGAATTTTTCTCCTAAGATAGAAGATCTAGTCTGATGAACTTTCTCCTAGGATCAAAATCTTAGTCTGATGAATCTTTCTCCTAAGATAGAAGACCTAGTCTGATGAACTTTCTCCTAGGATAAATGTCTTAGTCTAATGAATCTTTCTCCTAAGATAAGAAAACCTAGTCTGATGAATTTTCTCCTAGGATCAAAATCTTAGTCTGATGAATTTTTCTCCTAAGATAGAAGACCTAGTCTGATGAACTTGCTCCTAGGATATAAATCTTAGTCTGATGAATCTTTCTCCTAAGATACCAAAAAAAAAGAAACCTAGTCTAATGAATTTTCTTCTAGGATAGAAATCTTAGTCTGATGAATCTCTCTCCTAAGATAGAAAACCTAGTCTGACGAATTTTCTCCTAGGATAATTTGAAAAAAAGAAGTCTGGATTTGAAAAAAAAAGAAAAGAAAAAAGAGAAGGGGTCAATTTTATTTTCTTGAGTTATCAATCATTAGTTGTCTCGAAATCAGGACCCTTCTGGAAACTGGGATTTAACTTTTAAATTCATAGAACTCTTTTGGATAACAAGATTCGATTAACACTCACAGATGTTCCCAATATCAAACTGGGGCAGAAAAATTTCTTTTGTTTTGTTTGTTTTGCTGTAATCAGGCACCCACCTGAAAAACAAGGGAAAATGGTTCAAGAACAAGGGAAATCAGCTCAAGTTTCAAGAGGAATCAGTTCAAGTTCAGCAATTTGGCGCCCACCTGGAGAACAAGGAAAGACAGTTCAAGCTTCAAGGGAAAGCAGTTTCAGAGGAAAGCATGTCAAGTTCAGCAATCAGGCGCCCACCTGGAGAATAAGGGAAGACAACTCAAGTTTCAAGGGAAAACAATTTTGAAGGAAGACAACTCAAGTTTCAAGGGAAAACAGTTTCAAAGGGAGACGATTCAAGTTTCTAAGGGAAAATTGTTCAAGGTGTAAGGGAAAACAGTTTCAAGTAACAAGGGAAGACGGTTCAAGTTCAGTAATCAGGCGCCCACTCGAAGAACAAGGGAATTCACTTCAGAATGCAATTCAAGTCAGCAACAAAAGAAGCTCATGTCAAGAATGCGAGTCAGCAGTCCGAGATGATCAACAGAAGTTAGTCACAATCCAGAATAAAAAGAAAAAAAAACAAAAAGAAAGGCAAGAAGTGAACTCAAAATGCAGAAGTTGATGAAAGATGTGAGATGCTCAAGACATGACTGAGGTCACAAGCATGGTGTGCCCGGTGTTGATCCGAAAAGTTGAAAAGGAAAGAACCAGCACCTACAACTAACAAACATCAAGATTCAGATCAGGGTCCGTATGAAGAACCAACCAAGACTCAGGATCAAGCTTCAGAAGACTCATAGATAGGAATCTTGTAACTCGTAGCTGATAGGCTTAGTTAGTCTTTTTCATTTTTTTTATTTTGATGTAATAACGGGACTGCGGACCGGAACCTCGACGGCACCTCACTCGGCTCTCAACCTCGGTACTCCATCACCTCATTCACTTCTGAACTACACGTGGCCTGATTACTTTATAGCCAAGAATATGTAGGCAGCTCAGATAGTAGGGCTCGGTCACATTCTCCTTTCTTTTAGTTTTATTCTCCTTAAATAAGGGTCGGGTCAAAAAACCTGTCTAGTCGTTCTTTGTCTGAAAATACTTCGCCTTTCCAGTCAAAGAGGGGCAGCTGTAGACATGTGATTTTTGACCCTCCCCAAGATTTTTATATTTTTAGCACGTAAATATTTATTTTAGGCCTATCATAACTATTTCAACTCATTTTTACTCTTTTACTTTATTTTATTACAAGAAAACGAAAATTACAAAAAATAGGTTCATTAATATTTTGTAGTCATTTTAAATCTTGAAAAATACCAAAAATAGTTTTGTTTTAACGGCCAATATTATTTTAATGGTTATTTTACTTAAGTAGGATTAATTAATAAATGAGATTGTATTTTTAGGCTCGTTCGCAAAAAAAATAAAAACTTGGGCTCGATCAACCCATTTTTAGGCCTAATTTTGGATTTAACCCATAATTCCCAAGCCTATAATTTCCAGGTCCATACCCCTTAACCTAGAAAACCCTACAAATACGTAGACCCTTAGAGCTAAAAGAAGAGGCTGAAAAGAGTAACAAAAAAAAGGCTGGCGCAGCGGCATTACAAAAAAAATGCAGCAACTTCTGTTGAAAAGACCATATTGTTTCCTCCATTTTAACCATGAAAGATCAACAGGCTTCACCTCCTTCTCCATTGTTAACCAACCCCCAAAACTCCATTAAAGCCACCATTAGCCACCGTTGAAATCCAAGGAAACAGATCTGAAATTGTCACCTAAAATAGTCCCTAAAGCCACGAAAATCAGTCCAAAAAGACAGCCATGAAATCCTAGCTCAAAACCATCCAAAAACACCTGAGAATATATCCAAAACCAACCTTGTTTCCACACCAAAATCCTAGCAAAACCAGCTGAAAAATAGCCTCTCAAACCCTTAAAACAACTGCAAAAATCAGCCACCAAACAACCTTAAAAAACAGCAAAATTCCAACGTCAACCCTACCTCCGGATACCGATAGAGTATAATGATATAGGCTTCCAACGAGTTTGAGTCAAGTGGGGTCGCAACAGTCGAGTTCGTCGGTTCGAGGTTCTGATGAATAGCTAACTTTGTTATTTCTTTCGGAGTCTCATTTTCACTGTATGCAACAGAGAGAGTAAGTTCAATAATAAAGGTCTAATTTTGTCTCCCTTTTCTCGTTCATTTAGGATGCTTATGAATATCTGATTTTATCTCAAGTTGTTTTTTTGAATTTGTAATTGTTTGGCATCATTTGATTGATTGAGATTATTTGTTGTTAACTTCTTGTTGGTCTTTAATTTATTGTCAAGTGTGCTGTAAGTTAAATTTTGAAAGAAGAATCCATATGCTTCTTGATTGAAGTTTAATATCTGAAGATAGAAGATATCAAATGGGTCATGTGCTTTTGATTATATTTTCAGAAAAAAGTGAAAGTTTGTGTTGGGCAGGGGAATTTGATTTTCCTTTAAGGATAATGGGTCATATTTGAAAATGAATTTTTTATGTTTAATTTAGTCAAGATATAGCTGCCCTGTTTCCATTAAATTTTCTCGTCCATTTCGTAAACTAGTTGGTCCAATTCTTGTAAATACATAAGGGATCCTTTTCTTTAATTACTATGTAAGTGTATCAATGAAATTCATAACATCTTCTCTACAATTTTACTCCCATAACTCTTGGCCTTACAATAATCTTAAGTTAGCTTCAGGAAAATAATTCAAGAAAATGCGTAGTTGCTTTAGGCGCGCTATCTTAAAATTAACTTCCTAAACTCGGGTGCGCATTTATGTGACCCATATCCAAATCTCAACAATGTTAGATAAAATATGTCGAAGACCGCGGGTGCATTTATGTGACGTTGTTCAAGACATATTTTAAATGACATTGTAATCTTCCTTAAAGATGATTAAAAGCGGCTAATGATTTAAGATTGCATCATAGGCTAAAACATGTACTAAAATCAGATAATAGGCCAATTATAATAGTTGAGCGACCGTGCTAGAACCACGGAATCCGGAAATGCCTAACACCTTCTCCCGGGTTAACAGAATTCCTTACCCGGATTTCTGTGTTCACGGACTATAATATAGAGTCAATATTTTCCTCGATTCGGGATTTGAACCGGTGACTTGGGTACCATAAAATTATCCCAAGTGACGACTCTGAATTTAATAAATAAATAATCTCATTTCGATTGTCACATAAAGTTGAAAAAACTCCCTTATACCCCTTTCGGAGGGTGTAGGAAAAAGGAGGTGTGACAATGTGTATTTAAGAAAGTCATGAAACGACTTTCCAATCAACTTTACGAAAATTCTTTTTGAGATCTGTTGCATCTCATTCGTGTATACAATATAGTTCCAAAAAATACTAGCTCTTAGGAGTTATATGGCATCTGTAGGCATACACAGTTTCATTTCTCCAAAGCTCTTGATGATATCTTTTCTTCCCCATCCCAAATAAGTTGACTTGATAATAGTTCTACACCTAAGCTCTGGCTCATACGGATTTTTCATACTTCGATCCACCGTTACATGTTTCGTCACGATTGCGTATGTTGAAAGATTGTCAAGAGAATCGGCTCAGGTATGTTAAGGCTATCCCTTCATTCTTTTGTCATGATTTATACTTCACAAATAAAACAAGCAAATGCACAATTTCCATAAATGACTCTATTCATAGAAATACTAGAGATGCTTATGTTCTTGATTCCCTATGTGTCATATTATTCTATCATCTATTCATGGGTCTCAGAAAAATACATAAGTTGAAAAAACGTTTACTTCATGACATTACTCAAAGGCATAATGGTCTTATGATATTCCAAGATATTTATTGACGTACTTCTCATGCATTGCATTTATGTACATTGACCATGACCAGACAGCGTTATATACGCATATATATGTATATAGACGTATATGGGATATGGGAAAAGGTTATGGCATTATATACGCACCACCACCTGATCAGCTGGTATACAATGATGATGTTGTCCACAGTGGCTGAAATATGACTCAGACGATGTTATATACGCGTATATATGTATATATATATATATATGTATATGAGATATGGGAAAAGGTTACGGCGTTATATACGCACCACCACCTGATCAGTTGGTATACGTTGATGATGTTGCCCACAGTGGCCGAGATGATATGATGGGATTCCCTCAGAGGCTTGATGATGTTATTTACGTACATACCTATGAATCACATGATATTCATACGCATATGCATGACATTATAAATATTTCATGATTTACAGAGCTATCCACACTTACAGGATGAATTGTCTACTCCATGTTTCTTCCATGTCCTTAATTAATGTTGACTTATTGTTATGTTTCAGCTCCGCCTTACATACTCGGTACATTATTCGTACTGATGTCCTTTTGTTGGGGACGTTGCATTCATGCCTGCAGGTATAGACAATCAGTTTGACGAGCCCTCACAGTAGACGAGATTTGCATTCAACGAAGGATCGGTAAGACTCCACTACATTCAGAGTGGAGCCGAGTCTATGAGTCATCGTGTCAGAATTTTTTTTACAGGCTTATGGGTAGGCCGGTACCCTGTCCCATTTGATGTTGAATGATCTTAGAGGCTTTGTAGACAGAGGTTCAGTTTGTACAATATGTCAGAGGCCTTGACGACCCATATGTATTCATGTTTTAAAAAAAATAGTTCAGTAATATAGTGTTGCCCACCTATAGTTATCCATTACGAGTTGTGGCCATGTTAGCCCATGGTAGTTACAAAACAAAAGAAAAAAAGGAAGTTGCAGAGTGATTCACTCGGGCCAGTGCGGCACCGGGTGCCAGCCGCGCCTCCCCAAGTTTGGGGCGTGACAGCTAACCAGACGGACTAGAGTGTCCTGAAGTATGGGAGTGGCTATAAACCTCTACGGGACCTGAGCTGGTCTAACTTGTGTAGTTTGAGTAGAAGGGTCCTCCTCCTGCTCGATTTGAGGCTCTGTAATAGGTGTTACTCCGCGCGCTCTAGGTTGAGCTCTGCCTCGGCTCTTAACTCGGCCCCAGCCTCTACCCTTGGTGATGGCTGCAGCCTGGGGTCCATTGTGGATGTTGTGCGTGTCCTCATCATCTTTAAGAGAACAAGAATAGAATAATTTAAACTCAATGATAGAATAAAATCGCACGACAGAGAAGGAAAGAAGTGAAATTTTCCTAAATCCCTATAGTTTCTAGAAGATAAGTACAAACGTCTCCATACCGATCCTCCATACCCTACTAAACTTGTGAGACCTAGATAACCTGCTGCTCTAATACCAACTTGTCACGACCCGAAATCCAAACCGCAAGTCCGTGATGGCGCCTAACGTCCACTTACTTGGCAAGCCAACTTAGTACATAACAAATCATTTTTAAACTAATTCAAAAGCAATTTAATAAGAAATAAAGCTGTAAAAATTCAAAATAGATATAATACCTTCAAACGCTGACTAATCAAATTTCAAAATCTGGTGTCACAAGTACATGAGCATAGTAGAAGTGCTACAACCAATGTCTGAATGAAAATACAATTATTTGAAACAAAATAAACTGTAAAACTAGATTAAAAAAAGGGGACTTCAGGGACTACAATCGCCATGCAGCTCTACCTAGAGTCTCCATGAAAAGCTTATCCGACTGAGTCTCCTCTAACTGATGCTGGGACCAACACCAGAATTTGCATAAGAAGTACAGAAGTGTAGTATGAGTACAACCGACCCCATATACTCCATAAGTACCGAGTGTGACGATCTGGTCAGTTGTCTCATGAGTTACCGCTCCATTTTCTCTATTTCTTCTTCTTTATGCTTTGTTTATCCGTGTTATGTGGTATCGGGTGGGTCAGATCGAATCCGGAATGATTTTGGTAAGATTTGAGACACTTAGTCTCTTTTGAGGAAGCTTAAGTTGGAAAAGTCAACTGGATGTTGACTTATATGTTAGAGGGCTCAGATGTGAGTTCTGATGGTTTGGATAGCTTCGGGAGATGATTTGGGACTTAGAAGCGCGATCGGGATAAGTTTTGGAGGTTCAGAGTAGATTTAGGCTTGAATTGGCGAAGTTGATATTTTGGCGATTTCCGGTTGGTAGGCGAGATTTTGATATAGGGGTCGGAATGGATTTTCGAGAGTTGCAAAAGCTCCATTGTGTCATTTGGGATGTGTGTGCAAAATTTCAGGTCATTCAGACGTGGTTTGGTTGGGTTTTTGATCGAAAACATAATTTAAGAGTTTTTGGAGTTCTTAGGCTTGAATCCTATGTTAAATTGGTGTTTTGATGTTGTTGTTAGCATTCCAAAGATTTAAACAAGTTTGAATGATGTCATGGGATGTGTTGGTACATTTGGTTTGAAGCCCCGGGGGCTCGGGTGAGTTTCGGGTAGGTTCTGGGATGTTTTAGGCCAAAAACATAGCTGTTGCAGGTTCAGAGAGGTTGCAAACACTAGTGCGGTCCACAAAGGATTTTGTGCGGCCGCGGTGGGGGCTTTGCAACCACACTCAATTTTGTCCGGTCCGCGGTGAGAAAGGTTTCACTGGTCTGACTTCGGAAGCTTATATCTTTTGATCTAGAAGGAATTTGATGATCATTCAAAAACAAAAATTGTAGAGCTTTGAATCTAGTTTTGAGAAACATATTATAATAGCCATTTGGAAATCTGTAGCGAAGGTTATGGCCGAAATACCAAATCCGGTCACTGCAGTCAAATCCACCGCGGTCAGCACTGGTTTTTGTGCGGTTAGCGGTGCTCCACCGCGGTCCACACTTGATTTTGTGCGGTCAGTAGTGGTAGAAATCCGGGAGGTGCTCTATAAATACGAGGTTTAGGGTTTTATTTTATATTTTGACCTAGAGAGCTCGAATTTTGGCGATTTTTCGAAGGTTTTTGAAGAAATTCATCGGGGTAAGTGATTCTAATTCAGATTTGGCTAGAGTACATGAATCTATCATTGAATTCATCATTTGATTCATTATTTGGGATGAAATTTGGGAAGAAAATCTGTGAAACCTTTCAAAAATGTAAAATGATGATTTGAAGGACCAAATGGTATCGGAATTGGATATTTTTGAGTGGGCTTTGTTCCCTTAATATATTTTGATGGTTTTGTACTGATTTAGGTTAGATTTGGAGCATCCGGAGGCCGATTAGAGAGGCAAGGGCATCACAGGATAGAGTTCGAACTGCATAGAGGTAAGTAATGATTGTAAATGTTGTCCCGAGGGTATGAAACCTTGAATTTCATATCGTTGTGCTACTTTGAGGTGACACACACGCTAGATGACGAGCGTGGGGTGTGCACCATTGGGTATTTTGACTTAGTCCGTCTAGTATGACTTTTAAACCGCGTATTTGATTGAAAACTATTTGATATCATTGTGTTTTGGAAAGTATTATCATGTTTTGGACTGAATGCCATATTTGGGCCTTGTGCCAACTGTTTTGGACCCTTAGGGGATTTTTACTACTATTCCTCACTGTTTTGACTTCATATTTGTACTCAGTCATGTTGTATTCTACTGTTTTCATAACTCAGCCATATTTACTCCGTTTTGATATTTTAAATGATATTTTGGGTTGAGCATCATGTTTTACTATTGCCCGAGTGGCATGAGAGATTTCTGATAGAGTGAGGCCGAGGGCTTGTGTTGTGAGGATATTATGGGATCGGGCTGCGCGCCGTAGCAATGTTATATTAATTCATGATTTTGAGGCCGAGGGCCTGATTTGTTACGCCACGAGGTGGCTTGTTGATATGAGGCCGAGAGCCTATTTGATTATGCCACAAGAAGGCTTGTTATTGCGCTTGGGCCGTAAGGGGCCCCTCCAGGAATCTGTACACCCCCAGTGAGCGCGGGTACCCAGTGAGAGTGATATGATGTAGCCCGATGGATTGTTGTTGTTTCATGTTATTACCCGAGGGGCGGTTCTTTATTCATGTTATGCCCGAGCAGCTGATTACGAGTGATTGTGAGGTAGTCCAAAAGGTTGGTTCTGTTCATATTATGCCCGAGGGGCGGTTTATGATACATGTTTTGCCCGAGGGATTGTTTATGTTTCTACCCTTTTCTCACTATTTTCATCACTCGTTTGAAACTATTGAAAGATGTTTTAAAAGGAAATAGTTTTATTGAAACTGAGTTATTTTACGAGAAAATGGTTTCTGTACTGTTTTTGAGAAATATACAGTATTTGTTGTAGTGCTATGATGGAAAATTATGTGTTTTCTTTCTGCTCAGCTTTCATTTACTTTTATTACTTTTTGAGTTGGCGTACTCACATTACTCCCTGCACCATGTGTGCAGATCCAGCAGTTGCGGGTCACGATAGTGAGCATTTATTGTCCATTCAGCAGGATTTCGGAGTCGACAAGGCAGCTGCATGGCGTTCGCAGCCCTGTTCTTCTCCCTCCTATCTTCCCTAGCTTTAGTTAGTATGGTCTTCCAGTCTTGTTTAGACTTTATTGAATTGAGACAGAGATGTAGTTTCTCATGACTTGTGACACCCCGATGTCGGGCTTGTATGTTTGTTCTGCACTGGTTATTTAGACATATACTATAAGATTTCTTGTTGATTAATGGCATAAAAATGAGTGTTATAGAAAAATGGTTAGATTTAGGAATTGTGTCGGCTGACCTGGTTCCACGATAGGCGCTATCATGACCGGATCAGTTTTAGGGTCGTCACACCGAGTCTAACCTCGACGAAGTAGTAACAAGGCTATAACAAGGCACTCACTATAAACCTGTACGAATATAAATGAAATAATAGCAGGAATAGAGAAAGTAAGAATTTAACATAAAATCGGAACTGAAAAGCATAACAGAGGGCCCTAAAATAACACTTGTACTCAACTTCTGAATTCAACACGGATACAGTAACAACAATTAAACATAATAAAATATATCTTCTCTGTTGCAGCGTGCAACCCGATCCACAAATATATATACATGACAAATCTTTTATGTTGAGGCGTGGAATATATATATATATATATATATATATATATATATATATATATATATATATATATATATATATATATATATTCATTACAGTGTGCAATCCGATCCCACACAATAATATCAATAATTATTGCAGTGAGCAACTGGATCCGACACAATAATAATATAAATGGACAACCTTAACCAACTATGACGTATCTCAAATAAAACACAATAAGATAATTAAAGAACTAAACAAGGTTATAAAACAAGTAAAAGCAGTTAATAAATAAAGACATGGATACATGAAAACAATTAGCAACTTAAGGCACGCAATGGATAAAAAGGCATAAATTTAACAAGTAAGGGCAAGTAACAATTAGAGCATTTAATAAGTAATAACATGGAATAAATGAAAATAAAAAATGATTGAAGACAATAAATAAATATCCCAGCCCCAGTGCTTCACCCGTAACTATGCATATACACTCGTCACTTTGCATATACGCCTTCCCCACATATAAATCAAGTAACAATTAACCAGTCAAGTTCTAATTCTCTCAAGTCAAGGTTAACTACGGCACTTACCTTTTCCTGCAACCAAATCAATGATCAACCACGACTTTTTCTTAGAATTAGCCTGCAAACCAATCAAATCTAGCCAAATATAGTTTAAATAATTCAAAATAAGCTTTAGAAACTACCTACGAGTGAAAAAGATTCAATCTTTAATGAAATAAAAAAAAGTCAACAAAAGTTAACCCCGGGTCGGCTTGGTTAAAACTCGAGATTCGGACCAAAGCCCGATTACCCATTCACCCCAAGCCCGTTATGCAATTTATTTCAAAATCCAACCTCAATTTTATAAATTTTTTAATTTCTACCAAAAACCCCTAATTTCTATCATGAAGTTCATAGATTAACGTTAAAAATCAATAGGTGATTATCGAAATACATCAAAAATAGTTAAAAATCACTAACCAATGAAGTTGGGATGATAATCTCCTTAAAATCCTCTCTAGTCCGAGTTCTAGCTTTCAAAAATGGCATTGAATGAATAAATTCCGACTTTCAGCTATTAAAATAACTAGGCGTCAGGTGTTCTTTGCGTTCACTAAGCACCCGCCATGTTCGCGAAGTATGGCCCAATTTCCTTCGCGGTCGCAAAGTCTACATCGCGTTTGCGAAGGCTTATTCTCCAATCTGCCTTCGTATTCGTGTCCCCAAGGTCCGTGTTCACGATGACGACCCCTACCATCCCCCCAGGTCATCCCCAAAGCTTCACGTTCGTGAGTGGCAAACCGTGTTCGCGAAGGGTAATGCACCGTATACTTCGCGTTCACGAAAAGTAACCACCCCTAGCCTAAAATTTCCCCTTTGCGATCATGGTAGAGGCTTCACGATCGCGATAGAGGCTTCGCGATCGCGAAGCACTGGACACCAGAAGCAAAAACCAGCAGTTCCAACAAGTTCAAAAATAGTCCGAAATAAATCTAAAACTCACGCAAACCACTCGGCTCCAAACCGAACATGCACACAAGTGTAATAACATCATATAAACTTGCTCGCTACCTCAAATTATCAAAATAACATCAAATAATGAGAATTGATCATCAAAACTCAAGTTTTCAACTTGAAAACTCATTTTTAAAATCTTTCACATAATGTGCCAAAACGCGCTTGGGTCGTCCCGGACCCTAACCAAACGTGAGTACAACTCCAAAAATATCATACAAACCTATCAGAATTTTCAATACACCGATCCAAGGTCGTTTACTAAGAAAGTTGACGTGGTCAACTCAAGTTATTTTAAAAGCCAAAATCACATTTTCTTTTAAATTAACGTAAAAGCTTTTCGAAAAATGATACAAACCATGTACACAAGTCATATAACATCTAATGAAGCTATGGGAGGTTTTGAAACACAAAAATAAGGGTTAGTATCCAAAACAACCTATCGGATCGTCACATGCTCTTAAAAACCTAGGGGTCCATTAGGTTTCTTGGTGGCTACTCTACCCGAAACCTTAACGTGGAGGCTACTCCATCCAAATCCCTACCTCACATTTATAAAAGGAGTCACATATTCGCTTCGAAAGTATCTCAAAAATTTCATAAACTCACGAAATACTCACAAAAAGATCAAGAAGAGGCACGATACTTCTGACAATCAAATAGTTCAAGAAGATCCACAACATCCTTGCATGGAGATCAAATACATTTTATCTTCGAGAAATATGCTGCTCCAACCCTCGAGTCACAAAGATAATCAGGCCAGAAGAATCAAGAGAACAAACAGAATTGTATCCATATTATTTATCAATAAAATTATATTTTTTCATATTTATATTATGATTGCAGTTTATGAGTTGTCACACCTCCGTTTTCCCGAGGGGATAAAGAATTTTTTCAATTAAAGTGACATTATCAAAATGAGATTATTTAATTAATCAGAGTAGCCACTTGGAATAATTTATGGTGTCTCAATTCACCAGTTCATTTAAAATCCCAAATCGAGGAAGTTTTGACCCTATTTTTACAGTCTGCAAAATACAAAAAATCGGGTAAGGAACTTTGTTAACCTAGGAGAAGGTGTGAGACACACCCGAATTTCGTGGTTTTAGCACGCTTGCTCAACTGTTAATAATTGACCTAATTATCTGATTAATTACGTGTTTAAAATATTTTATGCATTTTTTACTTTCTAACTTTTACTTATTTTAAATTTGTTTGAACAAGTCACGATTGTCGCGCACTCGTTTGTTTTGTACATATCGCAAACCACGTCACAGGAACCGTACCCACGATCTACAACATGCTTATTTTTATTACTATTAGAAGTTATGGTCGGGTCACATGAAATACACACCCGAATTTGGATTTATGTATCGTAACTATGCCACGAGAACCGTACCCACAGTCACGAGGATTTATTTATGCGCCTAAAAATTTTCTACCCAAGTTAATGGCCTAAACATGCTCGTAGCGATTTGAATAAAAATATAAAATCAATTAAAGATATCTAAATCCAAATTATCCTTCACATTTTATGTCCAGACCCTCGACCTAAGGAACCATGATAAAACAAAAAAATAAATCAAGACGTTCGTAAGTTCAAGTCCCTACGGTCCAATTCTCATTAATTCATGATGATTCCCCAATGAACCAATACTTGTCTCAAATAATAAATTAACGCCCACCTAATTGAATTTAATTATAGAAAAGGACAGATGATTTGTATTAGTAGTTAAAATGACAATTATTTACTAATTGGATGAAATATCTCCTTCTAGTGACTGAATCTCAACAAGCAATTATCAAACATTCAAGCTAATCACAACATTTGTCAATTAGTTCATATATCCTCAACAATCATATATTTGATTAAAAAAAATATAATAACAGAGAAGGGATTAGAATGGACTTTTAGTCGAGATTTCTTCTCCGATTAAATGACAGAATCTTAAAAATCATATAGATATGCTCTATTTGAAAGTGCAAAATAAGAATATCCAGCGACGGACTTTAGATAAAAAATGAACTGAAATTCCCAAAATTGAACCGCACCAGAACCTTTGACCGCACCACCTCGACAATCTTTATTTTAGAACCACAGACGGTATCTCCAATCTTGAGACGAAACTTAATTGTTTCCTCTAGTTTTTCAATTTTTGTCGATTCCTTCCTATGTGTGTGTCTCTTTTTTTTAGAAGTATTTGATTTGGGAAATTGGGGGTGGCAGAGGTGTGTCCCTTTGGTGGGGTGCGGCTGCTACCTTTTTTTTTTTTTTTATCTTTTGGGATTGTAGGAATTAGTTTAGGTTTCTATAATTAAGGATTTTATATGGAGGTGGCAAGGGATGATAACCATTGGATTAGAAGGAAATAGATAGCTAAAATTAAATCTTGCATTTTAAGTGGAGAGTGGGCTAATGGGTTGGGAAGAATGGGCCGAAGACATAGTTTGATTATCCTTTAGTTCTTTCGAGAGTGGAGATATTGGTGCCGGCGCTACATTACGTACCACGAACACTTCCCTTGCCGCGTGTTGTTCTAAATAGTTTTATGTCAAAAATTTTATCATTTGGTGGAGGGTGGATGGTGCTGCTCTCATGTAGTGTATCCTTGGTCGCCTGGATAAGGCGTTGTATTTCATGTCTTCTTCAATGACATGGAATTTGACATTTCGGGTCATGCCAACCATGCTGACTGGGAGAGTGATCTCTCCTTTCGTTGTTTCGATCGCCGTGTTGAATCCGTTAAGGACTCAAGAGGCGGGCATGATTTAGTCTAGCAGTTCGAGCTGCTCTATTACCCTTGACCTGGTAATGTTGGCCGAGCTACCTGGATCCACAAGCACATGTTTTATTCGAAATGAATTAACGAGGAAAGAGGTTATCGGAGTGCCGTTATGAGGTTGGGACGAGGTTTTGGATTCCTCCTCGCTGAATACGAGGGCATCTTTGGGTACGTATCCCCGAGTTTGCTTTTCTCTGGTGATGGATATTTTTGTCCTTCTCATCACGGGTTCCTGGGGAGTGCCGAACCCCCCCCCCCCAAATATCATGTGTATAACATGTTGTGGCTCATTTGCTTTGTTCTTCTTGGCCGTGCGTATTATGTAGTTCACATACTAAGTTGTGATTCCTCTGGGAAGGATTCGATTGTATAGGCCTGGGCCACTTGGCGTCTCTGATTTTACTGATGGCGAACATGATATCCGATACATCGATGTTGAAGTTGTATTCCGACAAGTGAGGTGCACCCATTGGCCCTGCGTTCTTATCAAATCTGGCTCTGTTGATGAGTCCTCGAGGATCCTGTCCTCGATCTATTCTCTGATCATTGCGAGGTAGGTTGAGCCTCGGGGCATTCCTCCTATCTTTGGGGTACGACAAGACCTCTCTTTGTTCGGTTTCGACTCCTTTGCCAGGAGTCTGCTCAGATATACTGAGCCCGAGAGGTCTCCCATCTGGTCATCCTCGACCCTGATCTTTGACTGATAATGATTGTGGACGTCCGGCCAGGTTACGGAGGGATACTCGATCAGATTCTCTTTCAGCTGCCTTGAGGCAACTGAGCTTCGTTCATTCAGGCCTTGAGTGAAGGCCTGTACCGCTCAGTCGTCGGAGACCAGGGGTAGTTCCATTCGTTCCATTTGGAAGCGAGATACGAATTCTCGCAGCATATCATTCTCCCTCTACTTAATCTTGAATACGTCGGACTTCCTTGTTGCTACTTTGATGGCACCGACGTGTGCCTTTATGAAGGAGTCTTCCAGCATGGCAAATAAGTCTATGGAGTTGGGAGCTAGGTTGTGATACCACATCATGGTCCCCTTCAAGAGCGTTTCTCCGAACTTCTTCAATAAGACGGACTCGATCTCATCGTCTTTTATGTTGTTGCCCTTTACTGCGCACGTATATGCAGTAACGGGTTCATTGAGGTCTGAGATACCGTTGTACTTTGGGAGTTCCGGCATTCTGTACTTCTTTGGAATGGGTTTCGAATCCGCTTCCTCTAGGAACGGCCATTGCACAAACTTCTTTGAATCTACATCTTTCAGGACCGGGGGTGCGCCCGAGATTTGGTCGACCCAGAAGTTATAGGTTTCGATCTTCTTATAGTTGGCTGCTATCATTTTCTCGCCCGACTTGATCATTTTGGCGAGGTCCTCGAGCATTTTTACGATGGTAGGATCGGCTACCGATCCGTTGTTGCTCGAGCTCTCCGGTACCTGTTTGGCGGGGGAGTAGCATCCGGTGCTATTGTGCTGGGAGTCTTCGGGTGGCTTTGCAGCTGAGCAATAGCCAGCTATTGTGCCTGCAACATTTCAAAAATAACATGAAGGCTAACTTCCCATTCTTCCCGAGCTGGGGTTTTTTGGGCTTCCTGTTGGTCGCCTTGTTGTATGCTTCTGTTGGTGTGTGAGGTTTTGTCGACTCGCTATGCATCTTGCGAACCCGCATCCGCTAGAATTGGTCCAGGTGCATTGTTGAGGTTCTGTGATGGCGCACCAACGATTGGAACAACCATACCATTTTCTCCGTGGTTTTCAAGGTTGTTGTTCTCAACTCTGTTTACTGAGCCAGACATTTTAACCTGAAATCGAAGATCTTCGACAAGAAAATGTGTGAAAGATTACTTGCGTTGTGTGACAAAACCAGCAAGAAAATAATCACTATTAATTTTAGCCCCACTGTGGGCGCCAAACTATTTATCGAGAAAATGGTAATAACAATTAAATTTATTGATGGGACTCTAAAAATACGTGATCTATTTTTATGCTAGTTGTTAAGCAGTTGATGCTAGGTATGTGAAGTTTAAAGATGAGATACGAGCTAAAGTAGAGTTATAACCAATCCGAGGGGTTAGCTATTCGGGCCTCGGACTGACCGGTGAGGGGCCTCGAGGTCGATGCCTAGGCTCGGGCTCGAGCTATCGGGGATAATCGGGAAAGGGCTAACAGGTACGATATAATTAAAGGAGGCTCTTCATGCCCAACAACAAGCAATAAATGAAGAACAAGTATGAAGTCCAGAAATAAGAGCAAGAATATCGAAGGAATATATTAGAGAGAAAAGAGAGAAAGAGTTGTTATTTATCTTGTGCAGAATAGTTGGAGCAACAGCATCCCCTTACAAAATGGTAAGGATCCCCTTTATATAGGAGGAGAATCCCATCATAGTACAAAATACATTAATTTCAAAGGTATGGAGATGGGATAGCTAGACGTGACACCTTGAGACAAGTTCCGGGCAGGCCGACTTTGTTAGACTTAGTCGCGTGCCTTGGGAATTCCCCATTTTTATTCTAACCTCAATCGACATTCCCTTTAGGTTGGGCCTCGATGAGCTCCGAGGGAGGGAACTCGGTCACAGCTTCGCGTCCTCGAGGTCTCGAGGTATTCTTCCGAAATGAACTAATAGCAAGAAATTGGGCCCCCTTATTTCGCCACATACAAAACTAATTATCAAGAGCAAATGGAGCAAGCAAATAGTAAGACATCATCAAAACGTAGCAATGAAGCATTAACATTTAACAAAACAGAGCAACAACAAACTAATAAAATAACAAAAGCATGATATCAAGCAAAAAACAACAGAAGGAAAGAAGAAATTGACCTCAAAACGCCAGACGAAACTCGAACCGGAAACCAATAGACAGTACCTCGATGTACGACTAAAAAGAGCCCCTAGACAACGATCACCGACGACCTCGAAGCTCTCCGAGAAACTCGAACTAAACCTGGACGAAACTGAACTCCGGCTGGTTTTGATGTTGTTTTTCGCTATTTTTTTAGATGAGTTTTGGATTGAAACAGTAGTATGTTGGAGATTGTTTGGCTAGAATTTTGGTATGAAGGAATGGGCTATTTAAGGGTGCTAAAAGGACAGTGTTACAACTATGTTTCCATAGCTTTTCAGAGCTAAAATACTTACTGTTTTTGCCATTCCTCCTCTTACTTCTCTTTGTGCGTGTGTCTTTAGGTCAGTGGCTGTTTGTGATGAAATCACGGTAGAGAGGAAGCAATTTTATGATGTGAATTACTCCCTGCTACGGCGCTGCTCAATGAACTCCTATCCCTTATGTTTTTCCCCTTTTTCTTGCTCTCGTTTTTTCCCTTAATTTCTAGCCCTCCCATTTTTTAATCTTGGAGAAGATGAACTGATTAGTTCTCTATTAATCTTATTCTTTTATTTCTCTAATTTGATAGCTTGGAACTGAAGCAGAAGGGACAATGGGTTGCAGTGATCTTTTTGTGGGGGGTCCTTGTTGCTAGGTCTCTTTATCCTTTTCTTCTTCTTTTTCTCTTTTATTTTCTTTTTCTTCTTTTTCTCTTTTTCTTTTTCTTTTATAGTTCCTAACTCTATTTTTGATTCCAAAAGAGGGGTATGAAACAAAATAAATTAGGACTCAAAAGGAGTAGCAAAAGATAAAAGTGTTTGGGTAGCAGAATAAAATGCCTTCGTCATACCAAACTTTATAAATGCCAAGTACAAATATGCAATTTAAGATAAGCAAAGAAATCGTACATAGTATCTATTGATGGCATCAACACAAACAAAAGTGCCAATAGGCAATACCTTTGTCCTGATGAATGACCCTTGCCAATTCGAAGCAGACTTGACTCAACCTTATCTCGATGTGGAAGAATGCATTTCAACACTGACTGATCTACCTCAAACTACTTGAGAGACATTCCTTTGTTGTATGCTCTCATCAACCACTTGATTTCCCAGACCAGCTGCCTCAGTTTCACTCAATTCAAGCTTCAAGTTATCTCAGAATGCGTGAATCTTTATTTGTTTCCTCAAATGCATTTTTTATCATATTCAGAACTATGTTTCATTATTCCATAATTAGATTGGCTTTTAAGATCTGGCTAAAAACTCTGCATGCATGTCATGTCATGTCACTAGAACTGGACTGAAGAGAACTATATAAAAGAAAAGAACTAAACGAAGACTACAAATAATAGAAAAACAAAATCTCATTTGACCAAAGGATGGAATGGTTTGAACAACAGAATAAAATCTATATTAAGGCCTTGAAACAACCCTAGATGGAATACTTAGAGACACAAAACTAACTAACAAGACTCCTAGAGATAGGCAAAAGAGGATAGAAATGTTTGAATCACTAGAACAATCAAGATAAAATCTAGGTTACACCCCTGAAATAACCAGATAGTAGAAAAGATGTCAAAATGAACTACCAAGACTCCCTCTCGATGAAGAAATGAGGTGCTTTCTAATTACCAAACTAGAGATCTTAGCCACTGAGTTGCACATCAAAATTACTGGGACCTTGACCAACTTCAATCACATTACCTTCACCACGTGGTTCATTGAATCCTTTGAACAACCCTTCCTCAGCGCTAACTGTTGAATTAACGACTGAACCCCTAAGAGATCTTGCCGCAAATGCCTCACCAAAGGACTTGAAATAACCTGCACATTCATTGTCATTGCAAACCATCCCAACAATTTGTGCGTTGTCAAGTACCTGTAGAGGATTATGTGTGACACTTGGGGTATTACTGCCTTGGACCACACTTATCCCTTCTTGAATCATTCTTTCTATCGCCCTTTTCAAAGCACGACAATCTTCAATGCTATGCCCTTGGACACTAGAGTGGTACATGCACCGTACAACATGATCAAAACCTTTTGCATATGGGTCCGGAGTATAGCAGAGGAGTAGCTCAATCAGGCTAAAATATTTTAACTTTTCAAACAAGCTTGTGTAGGATTCCCCGATTGGCGTAAAACTATTTCTCTACCTGTGTTCCCCTCCATATTGTTGGATGTTCAAAAATGTTATGAAGGTAAGACTGCATTATGCGGTGCTGGCGCTTGCCAAAAGAAGTGACCTAGTGGTTGGATAGATGATCGGGCGTTGTTTGGAGGATAATACTAAGGTAGATTATGTGGAGCTCGGGGATAGGTTTGGCGTTGGGGTTGAGGCTGAGTATATTGGTGAGCCAGACCCGTTGGGCTATGCCGTGATCCTGAGACAACCATAGCAATATCATCCTTTTTCTTCTGACCCGACAAGCTTCCTGTGTCGTTCTGAATTGCTTGTGTTGTGGCTTTTAAGGCAGAATAGCTCATGATCTTGCTTGACTTCAACCCATCTTATACCATTTCTCCCATTTTTACCACATCATTAAAAGGATTACCCACAACCAAGATCAAATGCCTAAAGTAAGTAGGCTCTGGATCTTGAAGAAAGTACTCAACCATCTCGGCTTCTTCTATCGGGGGATTGACTCGGGCAGCTTGATCTTTCCATCTGAGCCCATATTCCCTAAAGCTTTCATCAGGCTTCTTTTCCATATTGGTGAGGGACATGCGATTTGGGACAATTTCTATATTGTAATGAAAGTTCCAGGAAAAATCTTGAGCCATATCGTCTCATGTGTTCCAATTGCTAGCGTCTTGGCGGGTGTACCACTCCAGAGCTGCCCAACTCAGACTCTGACTAAAATACGCCCTCAATAATTTGTCCTTCCCACTAGCGCCTCTCATCTTACTGCAGTAGCCTTTCAAATGGGCCATGGGATCTCCATGTCTATCATATAAATCAAATTTTAGTATCTTAAACCTAGCAGGCAGTTGGACATCAAGAAACAAGCACAAATCTTTGTAAGATACGCTCACCTGGCTCCCTATCCCTTGCATATTTCTTAAAGACTGCTCTAAGATTTTCACCTTCCTGGATATCTCATCTTGCTCCACTATCTTAGCAGGCTTTTCAGTTTCACCGGGAGGCTCAAAATAAGGAGTGTAAAAGTATGGATCCGAGACCTTGAAAGTTGGTTCTGGAGCATAGTGTTAGAATTGGGGACTTTGAACACAGTCTCGCTAGAGGATCGAGGAAGAGTAGCTGGTGGAGGAGCTACAAAAACATGAGTGGTCAAAGGAGTAGAATATGAGGTACTTTTGGTGGGTGGAGTGTGAAAAGGTTGTGGGGAGATATCAACAACAGTGGGAATCTGGATTCGTGATAGTGGCAGAATGGTGACGCGATTTTCAGTGTAGTTAGTGGGAAACAATTGTGGAGGACGCCCACTAATCTAGACTTGGTATATTTCGGCCATCTGTCCTTTCAATCTTAGGACCTCTTATTTCAACTCAGATTTTGATTCAACAATCTCCTTAGGCGGATCGAGAACACCTGTGTCCAAGTCTGTGCTAGCCATGGGTAGCTTGCTCTTTGACCTTGTGTTGAACGGATAACTCGCTAGAATACCACAAACTAACCACTTTCTTTTATGATAACAATTAAAGTACCAAAAAGGATCAAAACAAAGCAACTATGTTAGCGTTAGGGCATGTATCAGATAAAAATATCACATTGCATACAATGCACCTAGCAATAATTAACGGTTCTAGAATGACTTCAAGGGTCACAAGGTCATTTGGCATTATCCCAATTTTGTTCATTTCAATCTTCTCTTTTCTTTCTTTTCTAGCACTTCTTGGCTTGCTCATTTTCTTTCCTCTCTTTTCTTTTCTTATTATCACTCTTTCTTTCCTCTCATTTCTCACATCCCATAACTTCATTCTCTCTCTTTCTCTTGTTTTAAAAAAAATAATGATTCGATCAAACCCTATGTAGGTTGCCTACGTATCATGTTCCACATAAATCAGACCAAGCATAGTTCTAGAAAAGTAATGGACAAAATAAACTAAAAAACAAAAATCCTTTTGGATTTTCATTTATAAATATTTTTTTCAAATACAAATGGGAAGTACGATGACAAAAGACTCGGCAAACTCTTACAGCACCTAAAAGACTCAAAACTACTAGACAAGATAAGAAAGTAAAAGGCAACATGAAAACAGACTTAAAATATAAAAAGTCTCTTCAAACAAGCTCCCAAATGCGATGGTCCTGGGTATCTATCATACTCGAGCTCTGGTATATGGATCCATACTTGAATGAGAAAAATAAGACCAAATAGATTAGTGACTCAAGACACTATGCGACGCCACGACACCTTCTATTGGACACATGCAAGGCATGATTAAGGATATTTTTACAAAATGACCTACGTGGCCAAAATATGGCTAGAATGCAAACTCAACAAAGGTAACCTAAGACATGAAAAATTACTTTGCAGTAATGACCCATTTTATAGAAATGGGCTATGTGGCCAAAAAAATGGCTAGCAGTGCAAACTCAACAAAATGGACCTTAAACAGAGAGCACACCTTGTTGTGGACTTATGACTCTTATACATGGGCTATTGAACCACTTTTGCGAAAATGATCCCATATTACAAGAACGACTAATGTGGCCAAAAGTGGCTAGACATGCAAATTCAACATGGAGAGGCCTTAAAGTAAGGAGATAGCAAATTGTGGATTCAAGACTCTCCAAAACAGTTCAACAAACCACTTTGCAAAAATAACCCTATTTTCCGAAGAAGGCCGATGTGGCCAAAAGTGGCTAGGCATGCAAGATTTGGCTACGACCCCCGAAGTCATGAACCTAAGACTCACTAGGAAGACTGGACCCTATGTGGGATGCCTACGTATCCCGCCCCGAGCGACGAGAATCAGGTATGCATAGTTCGGGGGGATCAGATAATGGGAGAGAATTTGAAAAAAACAACTCATTTGGAGAAAACATATTTTTTGTCTTTTTTTTTTGAAAATGATGGAAAATGTAAAAGCTTTTTGGATTTTTTCTTTTTTTTTTTTAAATTTTTGGGAAAATCGTGAAAGAAAAATGTGAGTGGGCTCTACTTCATTTTATATTTCAACATCTTTTCTTCTCATTTGTACCCAACAAATATTGGTCCACCAAATGACCTTTGTACCCTTAAAAAATGCAGCATGTAGCACACAAGGATGATTAAATGTCTTCTTAGGCCACAGACCCACTTTGACATAATTTGGATAGGCCTTCTACAAAGGGACACGGTACCTGGGACCGAGCAGTACTAGATCTAAATGACATGATGCAAATAAGAATGACCTAAAGGCTGACCTAAATTTGGGGTTCACTAGACAAGGCAATTCAGGGTGGCACGTGGTCGATGACGGCTGCTCTAGCTGTCCGCCCACTCCACGCTCCCATGTCACCCCCCTAAACACACGGGTGACTCATGAAAAGGCCGTGTATGCTCAAACGTACTCTGGGAGACTTGTTGCAGAAAGAAGACCCGTGGTTATGCAAATGATGACAATTTATAAAGCAGTAACATATAAGGAAAAGTGATAAACAAATAACCAACAAAATAAGAAATAAGACAAACAAACCAAATAAACAAAATAAATAAAGAAAACAAACACCTCAACCGAATATTCTAAAAAGGCAACAAGATCAAGTATCAGCTCGACCCTGCAAGTTCCCTAGCATCACAACCCCTTTTTCCCGAGGGGATAAGGAGTTTTTCTAATTAAAGTGACATTATTGAAATGAGATTATTTAATTAATCAGAGTCGCCACTTGGAATAATTTATGGTGTCCCAAGTCACCAGTTCATTTTAAATCCCAAATTGAGGAAGTTTTGACTCTGTTTTACAGTCCGCAAAACACAGAAAATCAGGTAAGGAACTCTTTAACCCGGAAGAAGGTGTGAGACATACCTGAATTCCGTAGGTTTAGTACGCTTGCTCAACTATTAATAATTGGCCTAATTATCTAATTAATTACGTGTTTAAAATCTTTTATGCATTTTTACTTTCTACTGCTTTTAGTTATTTTAAATTTGTTTGAACAAGTCGCGATTGTCGCACACTAATTTGTTTTGTACATATTGCAAATCGCGTCACGGGAACTGTACCCACGATCTACAACATGCTTATTTTATTAATATTCGAAGTTACGGTCGGATCACTTGAAATACACACCCGAATTTGGATTTATGTATCGTAACTATGCCACGAGAACCGTACCCATAATCACGAGGATTTATTTATGCGCCTAAAATTTTTCCTACCCAAGTTATAGGCCTAAACATGCTCCTGACGATTTGAACAACAACATAAAACTAATTAAAGATATCTAAATCCAAATTATCTTTCACATTTTATGTCCAGCCCTCGACCTAAGGAACCAAGATAAAACAAAAACATAATTCACGATGATTCCCCAATGAACCAATACTTGGCTCAACCAATAAATTAACACCCACCTAATTGACTTTCATTATAGAAAAGGACAGATGATTTGTATTAGTAGTTAAAATAACAATTATTTACTAATTGGATGAAACATCCCCTTCTAGTGACTGAATCTCAGCAAGCAATTATCAAACATTCAAGCTAATCACAACATTTGTCAATTAGTTTATATAGCCCCAACAATCATATATTTGATTAAAAGAAATATAATAATAGAGAAGGGATTAAAATGGACCTTTAGTCGAGATTTATTCTCCGATTAAATGACAGAACCTTCAAAATCATATAGATATGCTCAATCTGAAAAGTGTGAAACAAGAAAATCCAGCGACGAGCTTTAGCCGAAAAATGAATTGAAATTCCCAAAATTGAACCACACCGGAACCTCGACAATCTTTATTTTCGAACCAGTGACAGTATCTACAATCTTGAGACGAAACTCAATTGTTTCCTCTAGGTTTTTAATTTTTGTCCATTCCTCCCTATGTGCATGCATGTCTCTTTTTCTTTTTTGTGTAGAAGTATTTGATTTGGGAAATTGGAGGTGGCAGAGGCATGTCCCTTTGGTGTGTGCGGCTGCTACTTTTTTTTTTAATCTCTAGGGTTTGTAATTAGGTTAGGTTTCTATAAGTGGGTATTTTATATGGAGATGGGAAGGGATGATGGCCATTGGATTAGAAGGAAATAGATATCTAAGATTAAATCTTGCATTTTAAGTGAAGAGTGGGCTAATGGGTTGGGAAGAATGGGCCTTTGTCTTGCTAGACCACTAAAAATAAGCTCCCAATTGGCCCAAATTTAATTCTTTCTCATTGAATAAAAATAAAAATAAAAATATTACCAAAATATACTAATTAATCTTAGTTAATAAGAATAAACTATTAAAGTGAAAAATATATATTTAAATAAATATAATTTTGGTATTTTTTAAATGTTATAAATATTATGAAATACTAATAATCTAAAAAAATTATATATATAATGAGAAAAGAAAGTTCACAAAACTATTTTTGTGTTTTTAAACTTATGTTTTAAAATTAAAACTAAAATTTGATTGAAATCCTATTAAAATAAAAAAATAAATTTTTTTGAAATACTACTTTTAAAAGTTGCGCGAGTCAAAAATTACGTGCTTACAATTTATTTTTTGTATCTCAAAAATTTATTGCAAACAAATTGGCACGCCTAGTGGAACAAGTTCTACCCTTCATCTCTCCCTTTGTAAATTGAAGACTACAAGTTTCAAAATCATATGTTGCGATGGTCGGGTACCTCAAATCTCGTTTTCAAGTTTGAGCAAGCCTACACCCTCGGCAAAACTTGAGTATGGGCTATTTGTAAACATAAAAATTTTAGCCGATCAAGCTCATACGAAATTTGGGCTAAGTCCTAAATTCAAGATATTATAAGACGAGTCCATTATTGCTCTTGAAAACCTAGGGGCCCATTAGGGTTACTTGGAGATTACTCTACCCGATAACCTGTCACGACCCGGATTTCCCACCCTCGGGAGTCGTGATGGCGCCTACTCATGAAAGCTAGGCAAGCTAAGAGTTACAATTTTATTATCCTTTTTACTTAGCCTTTTAATAGTTCAATATAACAGGCGATCAATAGCGAAATAACCATAATAATAAAATAAATGCGGAAGACGAAATATGATAATATTACTAAATACTAATACGGAAATCCAAAATACAACTCTACCCAGAATTTAGTGTCACAATGTCATAGACTATCTACGAATACTACAAACAGTGGTCTGAATGAAAATAATACAAATCTGTCTCTGAAATACATAAAAAACAGAATGGAAAGATAGAAGGGGACGCCAAGGCCTGCGGACGTTTGTAGGACAATCTCGGGTCTCCGCCACTGGGCTGAAGGCAGCAACCTCATTGTGGTCTGAAAGCTCCAGCACCGGGATCTGCACACAGTACAAAGTGTAGTATCAGCACAACTGACCCCATGTGCTGGTAATAGTCGAGCTTAACCTCGGTAAAGTAGTGACGAGGCTAGGACAATACTACCAAATAAACCTGTGCAGTTATATCATATACAACAAGTAATAACGACAGAATCTAGCAGTTAAAGATGGGAAGGGAAAACATGCTCGGGGAATATCATGTACAAACAGAAATTCAGTAAAGAAACATACGGAACACCAAAGTTCAACTATAAGCAAGAATAAGGAAATCAATGACAAGTGCACGACATCACCCTTCGTGCTTTTACTTTCGTTCTCACCATAAGAATCAATTTATTCGGCACGACATCACCCTTCGTGCTTTTACCTCACATAATGAGGGCACGACATTGTCTTTCGTACATTATCACTCATATCATGGCACGACATCATACTTCGTGCTTTTACATTTACAATATCGGCACGGCATCACCCTTCGTGCATTAATACTCTCTCACAAATATCACGCACTGCATCACCCCTCGTACTTTTACACTCTTCCTTACCCCAGTAACAATGACAAAGCAATTCGGGCAAGGGAATCAATAAAATTACAATAGAATCCCGGCAAGGGAACAATAATATAATAACAATATCCCGGCAAGGAAAACAATATCATGTGCAATAACATCTCGATAATGGAAATAATATCAAAAGCAATAACATCCCGGCAAAGGAGACAAAATCATAAACCTCTTCTCTTTTCCACAATTACTTCACAATTCAATTCTCAACTTGAGCCAATGCTCTACAATGTTCAATTGCCAAGAATACTTCCATAAGCCTTGTTCAACATTAGAATTCATCATATTAAGCATGGACAATAAAAAACGGAGTCACATCGATCATGGTATAAAACTCACAGACATGCTTGACATCGACGTATAGATACTCGTCACCACACCTATACGTGGTACGAACCGATTAACACATAAAAATAAGACCAAGACTCCTATTCCCTCAAGCTAAGGTTAGACCAAAACTTGCCTCAATGCCACAAACACAATTAAGCCTCAACTACTGCTTTACCCCTCGATTCCACCACTAATTCGCTTGTATCTAGCCACAATTTACTTAACGATATCAATAAATGCTAAATGAATCAATTCTAATGCATGAAAATAGGTTTTCTAATGATTTCCCCAAAAAGTCAAAAATCGACCCCGGTCCCACATGGTCAAAACCTGAGGTTCGAACCAAAACCCGATTACCCATTCACCCACAAACTCAAATATATAATTTGTTTTGAAATCGGACCTCAAATCGAGGTCCACATCCCCAAAAATTGAAAATCCTAAGTTCTACCCAAAAACACTCAATTCCCCATGAAAACCCTTGATTTTGAATTGAAATCATGTAAAAAGATGTTATAGATTGAAGAAAATGAGTTAGAAATGACTTACAATTGATTTGGAGAAGAACTTTTCTTTGGAAAATCGCCCAAGAGAGCTTAGGGTTTGAGAGAGTTTGAAAAATGAAGAAATTTCGTCTAAGTTATAATTTGCACAGATGCAGATATCGCATATGTTAAGTCAGGTTCGCAAATACGAACTCGCAAATGCGGCCCAGGCTTCGCAAATGCAAAGATATGCCTGCCCCAACTTTCTTCGTAAATGCGAACAACTGTTCGCAATTGCGGTACCTGCTATGGTCGTTTTTGCAACATTGAACCTCGCAAATGCGAAGGTTTCCCTGCCCAGCCCATCTTCGCAATTGCGATAATTATTCGCAAATGCGAGCTCGCATTTGTGAGCCATGCTTCGCAATTGCGAACCTGTAGACCTGCAATACACCAGTAGTTTCCCTAAGTCCAATTTCACTCCGGGACCTATCCAAAACTCACCCGAGCCCTCGGGGCTCCAAATCAAACATGCACGCAAGTCCAAAAATATCATACGGACTTGCTCGTGCTATCAAATTATCAAATAACATCAACAACTTTGAATTAAATCTCAAATTCATGAAATCACTCAAGAACATCAAAATTTCCATTTTCTCAAATAAAGATCCGATTTATACTAAACGAACTCCGATTTTTATAAAACTTCACAGATTTAACTTAATTATTATATATGACATGTACCGGGTTCCAGAACTAAAATACAGGCCCGATACCATCAATTTCAAACATCTTTACATTTTCAAAAAATCTTATGATTTCAATTAAACAATTTCTTTCAAAAATTTATTCCTCGTTCTTAGGAACTCGGAATTTGATTCCGGGCATACGCCCAAGTCCCATATAATACTACGGACCCTGTGAGACTGTCGGATCACGGGTCTGGGTCCGTTTCACAAGAATGTTGACCAAAGTCAACTTTAATCCATTTTAAAAGCCAATTTCTTTATTTTACTTAGTTTTCACCTAAAAGCTTTCCGAAAACACGCCCGGACTGCGCACGCAAATTGAGGTGAGACAAAAAAAGGTTTTTATGTCCTCGAAATGCAGAATTTACTTTCTAAATGAGTGATGACATTTTGGGTCCTCACATCTCCACCTCTTAAACATCCGTTCTTCCTCGAACGGACATAAGAAAAGTGCCCGAGTCAGAGAAAAGATGGGGATATCGACTTCGCATATCAAACTCGGACTTCCAGGTAGCTGCCTTGACAGACTGACCTCTCCACTGAACACGAACAGAAGAGAAACTCTTCGATCTCAACTGACTAACCTGCCAGTCTAAAATAGCCACTGGCTCCTCCTTATAGGACAAGTCCTTGTCCAACTGGACAATGCTGAAGTCTAACACGTGGGATGGATCGTTGTGATACTTCCGAAGCATGGACACATGAAATACTGGATGCACGGCTGATAAACTCAGTGGCAATGCATGTCTGTAAGCCACCTCTCCCACTCGATCAAGAATCTCAAACGGGCCAGTGAACCTAGGGATAAACTTTCCCCTCTTCCCAAATCTCATCACACCCTTCATACGCGATACCCAAAGCAACACCCGCTCATCGACCATGAATGCCACATCGCGAACCTTACGGCCGACATAACCTTTTTGCCTGGACTGAGCTGTAGGAAGCCTATCCTGAATGATACTGACCTTATCCAATGCATCCTGTACTAGATCCGTACCCAACAACCGAGCCTCTCTCAACTCAAACCACCCAACCAGAGACCGACACCGCCTACCATATAAAGCCTCATAAGGAGCCATCTGGATGCTCGACTGGTAACTGTTGTTGTAGGAAAACTCCGCTAAAGGCAAAACTAATCCCACGAGCCTCCAAAGTCAATAACACAAGCTCAGAGCATATCCTCCAAAATTTGAATAGTGTGCTCGGACTGCCTGTTCGTCTGAGGATGAAATGCTATGCTCAACTCGACCCGTATGCCCAACTCACGCTGAACTACTCTCTAGAAATATGAGGTAAACTATGTACCTCGGTTTGAAATGATAGACACGGGCATACCATGAAGACGAACAATCTCCCGGATATAGATCTTAGCTAACTTTCGGAAGAATTGGAGACTGCCACAGGAATGAAATGTGCTGACTTGGTCAGCCTATCAATAATAACCCACACTGCATCGAACTTCCTTTGAGCCCGTGGGAATCCAACAACAAAGTCCATAGTGATACGCTCCCACTTCCACTTAGAAATGTCAATCTTCTGGAACAAACCACCAAGTCTTTGATGCTCGTACTTTACCTGCTGACAATTCAAACATCGAGCCACGTATGCGGCAATATCCTTCTTCATCCTCCTCCACTAATAATGTTGCCGCAAGTCCTGATACATCTTAGTAGCGCCCGGAAGAATAGAGTACTGGGAACTATGGGCCTCCTCTAAAATCAACTCTCGAAGTCCATCCACATTAGGAACACAAACTCGACCCTGCATCCTCAAAACTCCATCATCTCCAACTGTAACCTACTTGGAACTTCCGTGTCGCACTGTGTCTCTAAGGACATGCAAATGAGGATCATTATACTGCCGATCTCGAATATGCTCGAATAATGCAGAACGAGCGACTATGAAAGTTAACACACGGCTGGGCTCAGAAACATCCAACCTCACGAACTGATTGGCTAAAGCATGAACATCCAAAGCAAGAAGTCTATCACTGACCGAAATATACGCAAGATTGCCCATGCTGAATGACTTTCTACTCAAAGCATCGGCCACCACGTTGGCCTTTCCCCGATGGTATAAGATGGTGATATCATAGTCTTTTAATAGCTCCAACCACCTTCTCTGCCTCAAATTTAGCTCCTTCTGCTTGAACAAATGTTGTAGACTCCTATGATCCGTGAACACCTTACATGACACGCCATACAAATGATGCCTCCAAATCTTAAGCGCATAAACAATGGCTGCTAACTCCAAATCATGCACTGGATAATTTTTCTCATGAATCTTCAACTGTCGTGAAGCATAAGTAATGACCTTAAAATCCTGCATGTACACTGCACCAAGTCCAATACGAGATGCGTCACAATAAACTGTATATGGCCTTGAACCTGTAGGCAATACCAACACCGGTGCCGTAGTCAAAGCTGTCTTGAGCTTCTGAAAGCTCACCTCTCACTCGTCCGACCACTTGAATTGGGCACCCTTCTGGGTCAACCTGGTTATCGGGGCTACAATAGATGAAAACCCCTCCACAAACCTACGGTAATAGCCTGCCAAACACAAGAAACTCCAGATCTCTGTAGCTAATGCGGGTCTAGGCCAGTCCTTGACTGCCTCTATCTTCTTCGGATCCACCTGAATACCCCTTGCTGATACAACATGACCAGGTAAAGCAACTGAACTCAACCAAAACTCACATTTCGAAAACATAGCATACAATTGACTATCTCTAAAAGTCTGAAGAACCACTCTCAGATGTTGTTCTTGCTCCTCCCGGCTGTAGGAATAGATCAAAATATCATCAATGAAGACTATTATGAATGAATCAAAGTAAGGCTTGAACACTCGGTTCATCAAATCCATTAAAGTTGCTGGGGCATTTTTCAACCCGAATGACATCACCAAGAACTCATAATGCCCGTACCGTGTGCAAAAAGTTGTCTTAGGGACATTGGATGGCCTAATCCACAACTGATGGTAGCCAGATCTCAAGTCAATCTTCGAAAATACCTTGGCACCCTGAAGCTGATCAAACAAATCGTTAATTCTCGACAATGGATACTTATTATTGATTGTAACCTTGTTCAACTGCCGATAATCTATACACATCCTCATCGATCTGTTGTTCTTCTTAACAAACAACACCGATGCACCCCAAGGCGAGACACTAGGTATAATAAAGCCTTTATCAAGTCTTGCAACTGCCCCTTCAATTCTTTCAACTCAGGCGGGGCTATACGACACAGCGGGATAGAAATGGGCTGAGTGCTCGGAGCCAGATCAATGCAAAAGTCAATATCCCTATCGGGTGGTGATCGTGGCCAATCCTGCACTACTACAAAGTAGCGAGAGCGGTCGAAGCAACTTTTACCCGAGAAGGTCGGGATCGATTTCCATAGGGAGATAGAAATGGGAATTGAGTTTCTATCTAAGTTAGAGATGCATAATTGCTCCTAATTGCACTTCTAGTCATAATTGTTCTTTTGATTATTTCTAATATTATGCTAAAAAGATGCTAAATTAAGCTAAGTTAAGCTAAGAGTAAGATACTTGAAGAATTGTCTAAATAGTTAAAAGGTACTAGGGAAGTGACTTTCTCCTACGTGGATAGTTGACGGGTTCTCGAGTCTAAGGCAAGATTGTCATGTTGGGGATTACGTTATAACCATTTCACGATACTTCTCACTCTATACCTCTCGGTAGTTTGAGTAATTTTGCCCTAATTGACTTTATCAAGACCAATTGGTATGATAATTTGTGCAAGCAATTTAGGTTCAAGTCGGGTATTCTTATCTCTAGGCTTAACCCTTTACTTAGGGCTATCAATCTCTTGAATACGCCCCAATTCCTTGTTGGACTAATTTTCCTAGACTAAAGTTTTCTTTCTAAAGAAGAACCCAAGTCAAATAGGCACAAATTAGTGTTTGCAACCACTAATTCAACATTAAAACCATAAACTAGTCCAAATATCAAACACCCATAGACCTTCAAGCCTTAAAACACAAGACCCATCAAATATCTACACTAGGGTTGAGCCACAAACCTAGCTAATGGGTCTAGCTACTCATGATAATAGAAGAAAACAAAGAAATAGATGAAGAAAAACCCATAATATTTGATTACAAGCTAAAACTTGAATATTCAATGATGAAACTACTCTAAAATTACTCAAAATGGTTAAGAACCACTGTTCATGAGCGCAACCCAACGTTAAAATACAACTGATGACCTAAAAATGGGAAAAGAATCTATTTATACTAGGCCAAATTTTTGGACAAAAATACCCCAGCGGGGTTAATGCGGACCGCAAAAAATTGAGTGCGGCCACAATGAGGCTTCTTGGTTTAAAAGTCTACTCTCTGAACTTGGCCACTGTGGGCTACACAAAATGCACCGCAGCCGCAGTGACTTCTATTGCGGTCTGCATAAAAAGAATCGTGGACCGCATTGGCAATTAGCTCCAAATATTCAACTCTCTGAACTCTTCCTTTGCGGACCGCACAATATCGAGTGCAGTTGCGATGAAGAAAATGCGGTCCGTACAAACTGCGTTGCGGCCGCAGTGCTTGAGTGTCTGAAATGAGCACCTCTCTGAACTTCCTCATTGCGGACCGCACAGCCGCATTGGACGTGTTGCACTTTGCTTGAACTTGTTCTTGGTACCGCTGCCAGAACCATGGCACGACAACCCTGTTGAGGCAATACCTCTTGATATGATCTGGCCCTCTACACTCAAAGCACTCTCTTGACTGATGTGACTGTTGAACCTAGGACTGACCCTAACGGCCCGAATAACCATTGTGATTGATCTAAATAGGTGGTGCACTGATGGGAGCTGGAGTGCATTGTAGGCTAACTGCTTAGGACGAGACCCATAAGAACCACGACGGCCCGAAGCACTATGTGATACTTGAAGTGCTTACTAAACCGACCTGATAAGATGGCCTCTACCAAAAGAACCCCAACCTCCAGACAAGGCATCACTGAAACCAACGAAATATCGATACCTCTTCTCAGAAGTCGCCTCTCTACCCTGACTACAAACCCTCTCGATCCATCTAACAATCTCTATAACCTAGTTGAAAGAAATATCATCCTTAGTATCTCTAGACATTTGTAGCCTAATACCATAAGTAAGGCCATCAATAAATCTCCCCACCCTCTCCCGCTCAGTAGGGATCAAGATAGTTGCATGACAAGTCCACAAATCTGGTCTCGTATTGGGTCATAGTCATTCTACCCTACTAGAGGGCTCAAACTAGCTACGGTAGTCCTCTCTCAGAGTAAAAGGGATGAAATTCTCCAAAAATAGCTGTGAGAACTGATCCCAAGTGAGTGGAGATGAACCTCCCAGTCTGCCTCGAACATACTCCTGCCACCACCTCTTGGCAGAATCGTGCATCTGAAACACTGTGAAGTCGACTCTGTTGGACTCCACAATACCCATGTTGCGCAACACTTCATGGCAACAGTCTATGAAATCCTGTGGGTCCTCAGAAGGTGTGCCACCAAGCGAATAGGAAATAACTTAGTGAACTTGTCCAACTTCTTCATCCTCTCGGATGACATAGTGGGCCTCTCCATGGGCTGAGTAGCAATGACAAGATGAACTACTCCCACTACTGAGACTACCGGAGTTTGATATCCATGAGCCATCTGCTATGGGGTGTGAATGGCGAGAGTCTGGGCTCCTCCCCTAGCCTAAGAGACAGCTGGTGCCATAGGAAGTACTCCGTCCTGGGCCACGCTCTCCATAAGAAAAACTTTATAAATCTTTAAGAGTTAACATTCGAGGACAAATGTTCTAAAGGGGGGAAGGATGTTACATCCCGCACCTTAACTTTAGGATTCGTCGAAGTAATAACATATGAGTTGGATGGGATTAAGATTATACATGAAGATATGGATGCAAAACCCTGTAAGTTTGAAGAATTTCAGAACTACTATATATTGGCTTGATATGTATTTTCTTTAAAGTAAATTATTTTCGGTAAAAGTTGATAGATATAATTTTATATGATTGGGATAAGTTTTAAATTATATACATGACATGTGGGAGTTTATAAATGAGGTTTTATTTATTATAAGAGTAGATAGTATTTTATCATAAGAAAAGTCATCCTTTTTATGTTTTGAGAATTTATAGTACAAAAAGAATTTCTTTATTGTAAAGATAAAAATTATTTTCTCATAAGAAAAGAAGGTTATCTTTTTACCATTTTAAGAATTAAGCGTACACAAATTTGTACTCTTTTTATGAGATTAGAAAAATTATAAGTTGAGAAAATATATGTATTTTTACATGGATGTTTTAATGAAATAATAGTATGTATATTTATTTTATATGGTACCACATGAACATGATAGTAGGATGTACACAATTTATTTAAAATAAGTAGAATTTTAAGTAATTTAAAATAATTCTTAATTGTGCGGGTAATTGGTTAATTACCGGGTAACGGAACATTACCTAATTACCCAATAAGTGGATAAATATTAACATTTCCCACTCCCACCCCCACGTGGAAGCACCCTCCCCATTTCCATGAATGACTCTTAAGTCATTAAAAATATGTGGCAAGATTAGAGAATGGAACAAGTCTTTTAACGTGAGTCAGTTGCCTTTCGCTCAAGTTTCCTTTTCCCCCTCATATTTTTTTCTGGCTCTCTGTTTGTGGTGAGAGAGGTTTTAAATTCTTGAGTTGGTAAACATAATCCTTATTTCTAGATATCATCTACCATCTAAGTTATTGCTTTGAGACCATAAATCAATTGTAGAGAACAAACACAATAAGAAATTGTAACTGATAACTCCTGCATGATCAAGTTTGAGCGTCATTCTCTTATTTTTAACTTCATCCTTCTTTCCCTATAATATGTGATAGAGGAAATTGAATTTGGGAAAAACAATAATCAACATTATGCTTAAATTGGTCCATTAGTGCGTCAATATGTGTTTAGAACATGGATGGGGATATTCATACAAATTTGAATAGCTTTCTCCCAGATATGACCTGTGTTTGTACTTATCTAAATTTTACACTAAATAAGGTTAATTGGTCCAAGAAAAATAGCAATTATTTTAAGCACTTTTGTGGATATAGTGAATAGTTTAAGTGAAAGTTAAACCCTACTTAAATTGTGGGATCCCATAGCATGTGCTGTTGCTCTTCTTTTACTGGTAGAACTCCTTACAATGACTTTCGAGGTCAATCTTTGAAAATCTACCACGAGCTTCAGAATTAAGGAGTGTTAATAGTTGCTCGTGAGACCTAAGTATGTCTCAGTGCCCTTGAAAGCTCAAGTATTTATCTCAACATGCAGACATATTTTCCTCCTTCCCATGCTGACCAGCTCCATAAATCACCTTACTAAGAAGAGACACGGTCTAAAAAACATCTCGTCCAGCAAAAATTAGTTTGTTCTTAGCCTATTTTTTGTTATTATTATTGTCATTATTATTATTATTATTATTATTATTATTATTATTATTATTATTATTATTGGAGACAGTTTAAAAAATAATTATTATTGTTATTGGGGATAAGGGTGTTCTTTGGTTTATTATGCAATCCTTTTTGTGCAAAGCAGCTGGTGAAAATCTGTGCTCTTAAAAGCACACCAGCTACTGTAAGTGGTACAAAAGTTTCATTCATGATTATTGTATGTTCAAATAGTCCTATAGTTGTGGCACAGTGAGAACAATAACTTGCAATTTCTTCTCCAAATATAAGGCAACTGCCTTTTCCTTTTCTGTTTTAATGTTTTCAAAAGTTTGGAAGTGCGTCATTCAAAAAAAAAGTTTGCAAAATTTTTGGAAACGTGCACAATGTGTATTTAAAAAAGTCATGAAACGACTTTCCAATCAACTTTATGAAAATTCTATTTTAGATCTATTGCATCTCATTCGTGTATACAATATAGTTCCAAAAAAAACTAGCTCTTAGGAGTTATATGGCATCTGTAGGCATACACAGTTTCATTTCTCCAAAGCTCTTGATGAACTCTTTTCTTCCCCATCACAAATAAATTGACTTGATTAATAGTTCTGCACCTAAGCTCTGGCTCATATAGATTTTTTCATACTTCAATCCGCTGTTACGTGTTTCGTCACGATTGGCGTATGTTGAAAGATTGTCAAGAGAATCGGCTCAGGTATGTTAAGGCTATCCTTTCGTTCTTTTGACATATTTATACGTCACAAACGAAACAAGCAAATGCACAATTTCCATAAATGACTCTATTCATAGAAATACTAGAGATGCTTATGTTCTTGATTCCCTATGTGTCATATTATTCTATCATCTGTTCATGGGTCTCAGAAAAATACGTAAGTTGAAAAAACGTTTACTTCATAACATTACTCAAAGGCATAATGGTCTTATGACATTCCAAGATATTTATTGACGTACTTCCCATGCATTGCATTCATATACATTGACCCATGACCAGACGGCGTTATATATACGTATATATGTATATATACGTATATGGGATATGGGAAAAGGTTACGGCGTTATATACGCACCATCGCCTGATCAGCTGGTATACGATGATGATGTGTCCCACAGTGGCTGAAATATGACTCAGACGGCGTTATATACGCGTATATATGTATATACATATAAATATATATATATATACATATATACATATATACATATACATATATACATATATACATATATATATATACATATATACATATATATATATATATATATATGTATATGAGATATGGAAAAGGTTACGACGTTATATACACACCACCACCTGATCAGTTGGTATACGTTGATGATGTTGCCCATAGTGGCCGAGATGATATGATGGGATGCCCTCAGAGGCTTGATGATGTTATGTACGTACAGACCTATGCATCACATGAAATTCATATGCATATGCATGGCATTATAAATATTTCATGATTTACAGAGTTATCCATACTTACAGGATGAATTGTCTACTCCACGTTTCTTCCATGTCCTTAATTAATGTTGACTTACTGTTATGTTTCAGCTCTGCCTTACATACTCGGTACATTATTCGTACTGACATCCTTTTGTTAGGGACATTGCATTCATGCCTGCAGGTACAGACAATCAGTTTGACAAGCCCTCACAGTAGACGAGATTTGCATTCAACGAAGGATCGTTAAGACTCCGCCTCATTCGGAGTGGAGTCGAGTCTATGAGTCATCATGTCAGAGTTTTTTTACAGGCGTATGGGTAGGCCGGTACCCTGTCCCGTTTGATGTTGAATAATCTTAGAGGCTTTGTAGACAGAGGTACAGTTTGTACAATATGTCAGAGGCCTTGACGGCCCATATGTATTCATGTTTTAAAAAAAATAGTTCAGTAATATAGTGTTGCCCACCTATAGTTATACATTACGAGTTGTGGCCATGTTGGCCCATGGTAGTTATAAAAAAAAAGAAAAAAAGGAAGTTGCAGAGTGATTCACTCGGGCCAATGCAGCACCGGGTGCCAGCCACGCCTCCCCAGGTTTGGGGCGTGACAGCTGACCAGACGGACTAGAGCGTCCTGAAGTATGGGAGTGGATATAAACCCCTACGGGACCTGAGCTGGTCTAACTGGTGTAGTTTGAATAGGGGTGTCCTCCTCCTGCTCGATCTGAGGCTCTGTAATAGGTGTTCAGCCTCGACTCTCAACTCGGTCCCAGCCCCTACCCCTGGTGGTGGCTGCAACCTAGGGTCCATTGTGGATGTTGTGCATGTCCTCATCATATTTGAGAGAACAAGAATAGAATAATTTAAACTCAATGATAGAATAAAATCACACGGTAGAGAAGGAAAGAAGTGAAATTTTCCTAAATCCCTATAGTTTCTAGAAGATAAGTACAAACGTCTCCATATCGATCCTCCATACCCTACTAAACTCGTGAGACCTAGACAACCTAGTGCTCTAATACCAACTTGTCACGACCCGAAATTAACCGCAAGTCCGTGATGGCGCCTAACGTCCACTTACTTGGCAAGCCAACATTAGTACACAACAAATCATTTTTAAACTAATTCGAAAGCAATTTAATAAGAAATAAAGCTGTAAAAATTCAAAATAGATATAATATTTTCAAACGCTGACTAATCTGGTGTCACAAGTACATGAGCATAGTAGAAGTGCTACAACCAATGTCTGAATGAAAATACAACTATTTGAAACAAAATAAACTATAAAACTAGATTAAAAAAAGGGGACTTCAGGGACTACAATCGCCATGCAGCTCTACCTCGAGTCTCCATGAAAAGCTTATTCGACTGAGCCTCTTATAACTGACGCTGGGACCAACACCAGAATTTGCATAAGAAGTGCAGAAGTGTAGTGTGAGTACAACCGACCCCATATACTCCATAAGTACCGAGTGTGACGATCCGGCTAGTCGTCTCATGAGTTACCACTCTGTTTTCCCCATTTCTTCTTCTTTATTCTTTGTTTATCTGTGTTATGTGGTATCGGGTGGGTCGGATCGAATCCGAAATGATTTTGGTAAGGTTTGAGACACTTAGTCTCTTTTGAAGAAGCTTAAGTTGAAAAAGTCAACTGGATGTTGAATTATGTGTTAGAGGGCTCGGATGTGAGTTCTGATGGATCGGATAGCTTTAGGACTTAGGAGCGCGATCGGGATAAGTTTTGGAGGTTCGGAGTAGATTTAGGCTTGAATTGGCGAAGTTGATTTTTTGGCGATTTTCGGTTGGTAGGCGAGATTTTGATATATGGGTCGAAATGGAATTCCGAGAGTTGCAGTAGCTCCGTTGTGTCATTTGGGATGTGTGCGCAAAATTTCTGGTCATTTGGACGTGATTTGGTTGGGTTTTTGATCGAAAGCATAATTTAAGAGTTTTTGGAGTTCTTGGGATTGAATCCTATGTTAAATTGGTGTTTTGATGTTGTTGTTAGCATTCCGAAGTTTTGAAAAAGTTTGATTGATGTCATGGGATGTGTTGGTACATTTGGTTTGAAATCCCGGGGGCTCGGGTGAGTTACGGGTAGGTTACGGGATGTTTTAGGCATAAAAACATAGTTGTTGCAGGTTCAAAGAGGTTGCAGACACCAGTGCGGTCCGCAAAGGATTTTGTGCGGCCGCGGCGGGGGCTTTGCGGCCGAACTCGATTTTGTGCGGTCCGCGATAAGAAAGGTTTCACTAGTCTGAATTCGAAAGCTTATATCTTTTGATCTACAAGGAATTTTGGGATCGTTCAAAAAAACGAATATTGTAGATCTTTGAATGTAGTTTTCAGAAACATATTATAATATGCATTTGGATATACATAGCGAAAGTTATGGCCAAAATATCAAAGCCTGTCACTGCAGTCAAATCCACCGCGGTCAGCACTGGTTTTTGTGCGGTCAGCGGTGCTCCACCGCGGTCCGCACTCGATTTTGTGCGGTCAGCAGTGGTAGAGATCCGAGAGGTGCTCTATAAATACGAGGTTTAGGGTTTTATTTTATATTTTGACCTAGAAAGCTCGGATTTTGGCGATTTTTCGAAGGTTTTTCAAGAAATTCATCGAGGTAAGTGATTCTAACTCGGATTTGGCTAGAGTACATGAATCTATCATTGAATTCATCATTTGATTCATTATTTGGGAAGAAAAATTTGTGAAACATTTCAAAAATGTAAAATGATGATTTGAAGGACCAAATGGTATCAGAACTGGATATTTTCGAGTGGGCTTTGTTCCCTTAGCATATTTTGATGGTTTAGTACTGATTTTGGTTAGATTTTGAGCATCCGGAGGCCGATTAGAGTGGCAAGGGCATCGCGGGATAGAGTTCGGACTGCATAGAGGTAAGTAATGATTGTAAATGTTGTCCTGAGGGTATGAAACCCAGAATTTCACATCGTTGTGCTACTTTGAGGTGACACACACGCTAGATGACGAGCGTGGGGTCGTGAACCATTGGGGATTGTGACTTAGTCCGTCCCGTACGACTGTTAAACAACGTATTTTATTGAAAACTGTTTGATATCAATGTGTTTGGAAAGTATTATCATGTTTTGGGCTGAATGCCATATTTGGGCCTTTTGCCAACTGTTTTGGACCCTTATGGGATTTTTACTACTATTCCTCACTGTTTTGACTTCATATTTGTACTCAGTCATGCTGTATTCTACTGTTTTCATAACTCAGCCATATTTATTCCGTTTTGATATTTTAAATGATATTTTGGGCTGAGCATCATGTTTTACTATTGCCCGAGTGGCATGAGAGATTTTTGACTGAGTGAGGCCGAGGGCTTGTGTTGTGAGGATATTATGGGATCGGGCTGCTCACCGCAGCAGTGTTATACTAATTCATGATTTTGAGGCCGAGGGCCTGATTTGTTACGCCACAAGGTGGCATGTTGATATGAGGTCGAGAGCCTATTTGATTATGCCACAAGATGGCTTGTTATTGTGCTTGGGCCGTAAGGGTCCCCTCCAGGAGTTTGTACACACCCAGTGAGCGCGGGTACCCGGTGAGAGTGATATGATGTAGCCCGAAGGGCTGTTGTTGCCCGAGGGGCGGTTGTTTATTCATGTTATGCCCGAGGGGCTGATTACGAGTGATTGTGAGGTAGATCGAGGGGCTGGTTCTGTTCATATTATGCTCGAGGGGCAGTTTATGGTACATGTTTTGCTTGAGGGGCTATTTATGTTTCTACCCTTTTGTCACTATTTTCATCACTCGTTTGAAACTATTGAAAGATTTTTTAAAAGGAAATGGTTTTACTGAAAATGAGTTATTTTACGAGAAAATGGTTTCTGTACATTTTTTAAGAAATATACGGTATTTGTTGTAGTGCTATGATGGGAAATTATGTGTTTTCTCTCTGCTCAACTTTCATTTACTTTTATTACTTACTGAGTTGGCGTACTCACATTACTTCCTGCACCATATGTGCAGATCTAGGAGTTGCGGGTCACTATTGTGAGCATTGATTGTCCATTCAGCAGGATTTCAGAGTCGACAAGGCAGCTGCATGGCGTTCGCAGTCCTGTTCTTCTCCCTCATATCTTCCCTAGCTTTAGTTAGTATGGTCTTCCAGTCTTGTTTAGACTTTATTTTATTGAGACAGAGATATAGTTGCTCGTGACTTGTGACACCATGATGTCGGGCTTGTATATATGTTCTGCACTGGTTATTTAGACATATACTATAAGATTTCTTGTTAATTAATGCTTAAAAATGACTGTTATAGAAAAATGGTTAGATTTAGGAATTCTGTCAGTTGGCCTAGTTCTGCGATAGGCGCCATCATGACCGGGTCGATTTTAGGGTCGTGACAAGTTGGTATCAGAGCCTAGGTTGCATAGGTCTCACAAGTCATGAGCAGGTTTAGTAGAGTCTAGCGGATCGGTATGGAGACGTTTGTATTTATCCTCGAGAGGCTACAAAATCTTTAGGAAAAACTTCATATTCTTGAAATTCTTGTCATGCGAATTTGTTGATCCGAGTACTAAACTTCTATTATTCTATTCTCTCACAGATGGTGAGGACACACGCTACCGATCAGGATGGACGACACCAGTACTACCAGCCGTGGCCACCAGAGGCCGAGGACGTGGTCGTGGCCGTGGTAGGGGTAAAACAGCTAGGGCAGCGCCTGCAGATCCACCAACTGCCCTAGTTCAGGATCATGTCCCAGTTATGGACGCTCCAGCAGCACTAGCTCAGGCACCAGCTGTGCCCAGTGTGATTCCAGGTCTTCAGGAGGCCTTGGCTCAGATCTTATCAGTTTGCACTGGCCTAGCTTAGGCGGTTTCAGCCACTACAACCGCAACTACTTCTCAGGCCAGGGGAGGCAATTAGACTCCCGCCGCTCGCACACCTGAGCAGGTCGTGCAGGGACTTTAGATGCCAGGGGCATATCCAGCCCGGCCGGTTGTAGCTGCTCAGGACTATGTAGTTCCTGCTATGCCGGAGGATGAGCAGTGTAGGTTGGAGAGGTTTGGTAGACTGCAGCCTCCGACCTTCAGTGGTGCAGAGAGCGAGGATGCCCAGGGTTTCTTAGATAAGTGTCAAAGGATGCTTCGTACAATGGGTATTCTGGAGACCAGCGGGGGTCACTTTCACTACTTATCAAATTTTAGGAGCTGCGTTCACTTGGTGGGAGGATTTTGAGAGGCGTAGGCCTGTTGGTGCATCACCCCTTACCTGGCAGCAGTTCTCCGTTCTTTTTCTGGAGAAGTATGTGCCGCAGTCCCGCAGAGAGGAGCTGCGTAGGGAGTTTGAGTGGTTGTATCAGGGAGAGATGACTGTGATGCAGTACGAGATGAGATTCTCCGAGTTAGCTCGTCATGCTATTTAGATGGTTCCGACCGATAGGGAGAGGATTAGGAGGTTTATTGATGGCCTCACTTATCATCTTTGTATTCTCATGACCAGGGAGAGGGTGATTGGTGCTACCTTTGAGGAGGTTGTAGACATTGCTCGGGATATTGAGTCTGTTCGTTGCCTGGAGCGCAAGGAGAGGGAGGCCAAGAGGCCTCGAGGATCTGGTAGTTATAGTGGTACTCCTTCGAGAGGTCAGTTTCAGCATGGTAGAGGTCGTCCATTCAGGTATGCTCAACCAACTCGCCCTGGTTATAGTGGGGAGTCATCGGGTCATGGTTCTCACAGTTCTCATTAGGGCCAGTCATTACTTAGTGCCCTTCCAGCTCAAAGTTCATCCCGTGCTCCATCAGTTCAAGGCTCTTCTATGCTAGGTGCATCTGCTAGTCACTCCGGTGCGAGGGGTTCCCTTCAGTCCCCTTCTCCAGCATATGAGAGTTGTTATGAGTGTGGTGAGATGGGACATATGTGGAGGCAGTTCCCTCGTCGTCTTGCGAGTTCATCCCAGCAGAGGGGTTAGTCATCTACTTCAGCGCCAGTTACTTCACCACCACTCGCCCAGCCAGCTAGGGGTGGAGGTCAGTTAGCTAGGGGTCTCCCCAGAGGGAGGTCGATCAGGTGGCGGTCAGGCCAGTTTCTATGCACTTCTAGGCAAATCTGATGCTATTGCTTCAGATGTTGTTATTGCAGGTATTATTTCAGTTTGCCACAGAGATGCCTCTGTATTATTTGATGCTGGTTCCACCTTTTCTTATGTGTCATCATACTTTGCTCGTTATTTGGGTACACCCTGTGAGTTTCTTACTTCACCTGTTCATGTATCTACCCCGGTGGGCGATACTGTTGTTGTAGACCATGTGTATCGGTCGTGTGTGGTGACTATTGGGGGTCTGGAGACCCGTGTGGATATTTTGTTATTGTTTATGGTAGATTTCGATGTCATTTTGATCATGGATTGGCTATCTCAATGTCGTGCTATTTTGGACTGTCATGCTAAGATAGTCACATTGGCTATATCGGGTGTGCCACGGATCGAGTGGCGAGGTGTGACTGATTATGTTCCTAGTAGAGTGATCTCATTCTTGAAAGCCTAGCATATGGTTGGGAAGGGATGTCTTTCATATCTAGCCTTTGTGAGGGATGTCGATGTTGAGACTCCCAGTATTGATTCTGTTCTAGTTGTGAGAGATTTTCCCGATGTGTTTCCTGCAGACCTGTCGGGCATGCCAACGGACAGGGATATTGATTTTGGTATTGACCTGGTACCGGGCAGTCAGCCCATCTCTATTTCGCCGTATCGTATGTCACTAGAGGAGTTGAATGAATTAAAGGAGCAGCATTAGGAACTCCTTAATAAAGGGTTCATTCGGCCTAGTGTGTCACCCTCGGGTGTACCAGTTCTATATGTGAAGAAGAAGGATGGCATTATGAGGATGTGCATTGATTATATGCAATTGAACAAGGTAACAATTAAGAACAAGTATCCTTTGCCTCGCAATGATGATTTATTCGACCAGCTTCAGGGAGCGAGAGTGTTTTCCAAGATTGATCTCCGTTCAGGTTATCACCAGTTGAAGATCAGGGACTCGGATATTCTTAAGACAACTTTCAGGACCCGATATGGTCATTATGACTTCTTGGTGATGTCTTTTGGGCTGACCAATGCCCCAACAACGTTCATGCATTTGATGAACAGTGTGTTCCGGCCTTATCTTAACTCGTTTGTCATAGTCTTCATTGATGATATTCTGGTATATTTGCATAGCTAGGAGGAGCACATGGAGCATTTGAGAGTTGTGTTGCAAAGATTGAGAGAGGAGAAGCTTTATGCAAAATTCTCCAAGTGTGAGTTTTGACTCAGTTAAGTGGCTTTCTTGGGGAACGTGGTGTCCAGCGAGGGTATTCAGGTTGATCCGAAGAAGAGAGGCAGTTCAGAGTTGGCCCAGACCGTCCTCAACCACAGAGATTCGCAGCTTTCTTGGTTTGGCGGGTTATTATCGTCGTTTCGTTCAGGGATTCTCATCTATCGCATTGCCCTTGACCAAGTTGACTCAGAAGGGTGCTTCATTTGTATGGTCAGACGAGTGTGAAGAGAGCTTTCAGAAGCTCAAGACAGCTTTGACCACAGCTCCATTGTTAGTTTTTCCATCAGCTTCAGGTTCATATACCGTGTATTGTGATGCTTTGAGAGTTGGTATTGGTTGTGTATTGATGCATGAGGGTAGAGTTATTGATTATGCTTCTCGTCAGTTGAAGCCCTATGAGAAGAACTACCTCGTTCATGATTTAGAGTTGGCTGCCATAGTTCACGCGTTGCAGATTTGGAGGCATTACTTGTATGGTGTGTCTTGTGAGGTTTTCACTGATCATCGTCGCCTCCAGCACTTGTTTAAGTAGAAGGATCTTAATTTGAGGTAGGTGAGATGGTTAGAGTTGCTAAAGTATTATGATATCATTATATTGTACCATCCTGGGAAGGCCAATGTGGTAGCCGATGCTTTGAGCCGAAAGGCGGTGAGTATGGGGAGTTTGGCATATATTCCAGTTGGGGAGAGATCTCTTGCAGTTGATGATCAGGCCCTGGACAATCGGTTCGTAATGTTAGACATTTCGGAGGCCAGTCGGGTATTGGCTTGTGTGGTTTCTCGGTCTTCTTTATATGATCAAATCAGAGAGCGCCAGTATGATGATCCATATTTGCTTGTCCTTAAGGACAAAGTTCAACATGATGATGCTAGAGATATGACCATTGGTGATGATGGGGTATTGAGGATGTAGGGTCATATTTGTGTGCCCAATGTGGATGGGCTTCGGGAGTTGATTCTGGAGGAGGCCCATAACTCGCGGTATTCCATTCATCTGGGTGTCGCGAAGATGTATCAGGATTTGAGGCAACACTATTGGTGGAGGAGAATGAAGAAAGACATTGTGAGATTTGTAGCTTGGTGTCTCAATTGTCAGTAGGTGAAATATGAGCATCAAAGACCGTGTGGCTTGCTTCAGCAGATGGATATTCTTGAGTGGAAGTGGGAGAGGATCACTATGGACTTTGTTGTTGGACTTCCATGGACTCTGAGGAAGTTCGATGCTATTTGGGTGATTGTGGATCGGCTGACCAAGTCTGCGCACTTCATTCCTATGTGTACTACTTATTCTTTAGAGCGGTTGGCAGAGATCTATATCCGGGAGATTGTTTGGTTGCATGGTGTCCCAGTTTCCATCATTTCAGATAGGGGCACTCAGTTTACATCGTAGTTTTGGAGGTCTATGCAGCGAGAGTTGGGTACTCAGGTTGAGTTGAGCACAACTTTTCACCCTCAGGCGGACGGGCAATCCGAGCGTACTATTCAGATATTGGAGGACATGTTGCGTGCTTGTGTCATTGATTTCGGAGGGTCATGGGATCAGTTTCTACCGCTTGTAGAGTTTGCTTATAACAATAGCTACTAGTCGAGTATTCAGATGGCTCCATATGAGGCTTTGTATGGGAGGCGGTGTAGATCTCCAGTTGGTTGGTTCGAGCCCAGTGAGGCTAGGCTATTGGGGACATACTTGGTGCAGGATGCCTTAGAGAAGGTGAAGGTGATTCAGGAGAGGCTTCATACAACACAGTCAAGGCAAAAGAGCTATGCTGATAGGAAGGTTCGGGATGTGTCCTACATGATTGGCGAGAAAGTTTTGTTGAAGGTTTCACCCATGAAGGGTGTTATGAGATTTGGGAAGAAAGGGAAATTGAGTCCTCGGTTTATTAGGCCTTTTGAGGTGCTTCAAAGGATTGGGGAGGTGGCTTATGAGCTTGCTTTGCCACCCATCTTATCAAGTGTGCATCCGGTATTTCATGTTTCTATGCTCCGGAAGTATATTGGGGATCTGTCTCATGTTTTGGATTTCAGCACGGTTCAGTTGGATGATGATTTGACTTATGATGTGGAGCCAGTAGCTATTTTGGGTCGTCAGGTTCGAAAGTTGAGGTCAAAGGATATGGCTTCAGTGAAAGTGTAGTGGAGAGGTCGGCCCGTGGAGGAGGCTACCTAGGAGACCGAGCGGGAGATGCGGAGCAGATATACTCACTTGTTTGAGGCTACAAGTATGTTTCTTGACTCATTCGAGGACGAACGTTTGTTTAAGTTAGGGAGGATGTGACGACCCGGCCAGTCGTCTTATGAGTTACCGCTCTATTTTTTCACCATTTCTTCTTCTTTATGCTTTGTTTATCCGTGTTATATGGTATTGGGTGGGTCGGATTGAATCCGGAATGATTTTGGTAAGGTTTGAGACACTTAGTCTCTTTTGAGGAAGCTTAAGTTGGAAAAGTCAACTGGATGTTGACTTATGTGTTAGAGAGATCGGATGTGAGTTCTGATGGTTCAGATAGCTTCGGGAGGTGATTTGGGATTTAAGATCACGATCGGGATAAGTTTTGGAGGTTCGGAGTAGATTTAGGCTTGAATTGGCGAAGTTGATATTTTGGCGATTTCCGGTTGGTAAGCGAGATTTTGATATAGGGGTCGGAATGGAATTACGAGAGTTGCAGTAGCTCCCTTATGTCATTTGGGATGTGTGTGCAAAATTTCAGGTCATTCGGATGTGGTTTGGTTGGGTTTTTGATTGAAAGCATAATTTAAGAGTTTTTAGAGTTCTTAGGCTTGAATCATGTGTTAAATTGGTGTTTCGATGTTGTTGTAAGCGTTTCGAAGATTTGAACAAGTTTAAATGATGTCATGGGATGTGTTGGTACATTTGGTTTGAACTCCCGGGGGCTCGGGTGAGTTTCGGGTAGGTTCCGGGATGTTTTTGGCCTAAAAACATAGCTGTTGCAGGTTTAGAGAGGTTGCAGACACCAGTGCGGTCCGCAAAGGATTTTGTGCGGCCGCGGCGGGGGCTTTGCGGCCGCACTCGATTGTGTGCGGTCCGCGGTGAGGAAGGTTTCACTAGTATGACTTCGGAAACTTATATGTTTTGATCGACAAGAAATTTGGGATCAATCATAAACGAAAGTTGTAGATATTTGAATCTAGTTTTCAGAAACATATTATAATAGACATCTGGATATCTGTAGCAAAAGTTATGGCCAAATTACCAAAGCCTGTCACTGCAGTCAAATCCACCGCGGTCAGCACTGGTTTTTGTGCAGTCAGCGGTGCTCCACCGCGGTACGCACTCGATTTTGTGCGGTCAGCAGTGGTAGAAATCCGGGAGGTACTCTATAAATATAAGGTTTAGGGTTTTATTTCATATTTTGACCTAGAGAGCTCGGATTTTGGAGATTTTTCGAAGGTTTTTTAAGAAATTCATCGGGGTAAGTGATTCTAACTCGGATTTGGCTAGAGTACATGAATCTATCATTGAATTCATCATTTGATTCATTATTAGGGATGAAATTTGGGAAGAAAATTTGTGAAACCTTTCAAAAATGTAAAATGATGATTTGAAGGACCAAATGGTATCGGAATTTGATATTTTCGAGTGGGCTTTGTTCCCTTAGCATATTTTGATGGTTTTGTACTGATTTTGGTTAGATTTGGAGCATGCAGAGGCTGATTAGAGAGGCAAGGGCATCATGGGATAGAGTTCGGACTGCATAGAGGTAAGTAATGATTGTAAATGTTGTCTTGAGGGTATGAAACCCCGAATTTCACATCGTTGTGCTACTTTGAGGTGACACACATGCTAGATGACGTGTGTGGGGTCGTGCACCATTGGGGATTGTGACTTAGTCCGTCCCGTATGACTATTAAACCGCGTATTTGATTGAAAACTGTTTGATATCATTGTGTTTTGGAAAGTATTATCATGTTTTGGGCTGAATGCCATTTTTAGGCCTTGTGCCAACTGTTTTTGGACCCTTAGGGGATTTTTACTACTATTCCTCACTGTTTTGACTTCATATTTATACTCAGTCATGCTGTATTCTACTATTTTCATAACTCAGCCATATTTACTCCATTTTGATATTTTAAATGATATTTTGGGCTGAGCATCATGTTTTACTATTGCCCGAGTGGCATGAGAGATTTCTAACTGAGTGAGGCCGAGGGCTTGTGTTGTGAGGATATTATGGGATCAGGCTGCGCGCCGCAACAGTGTTATACTGATTCATGATTTTGAGGCCGAGGGCCTGATTTGTTTCGCCACGAGGTGGCTTGTTGATATGAGGCCGATAGCTTATTTGACTATGCCATAAGATGACTTGTTATTGCGCTTGGGCCGTAAGGGGCCCATCCAGGAGTCTGTACACCCCCAGTGAGCGCGGGTACCCAGTGAGAGTGATATGATGTAGCCCGATGGGCTGTTGTTGTTTCATGTTGTTGCCCGAAGGGCGGTTCTTTATTCATGTTATGCCCGAGGAACTGATTACGAGTGATTGTGAGGTAGTTCGAAGGGCTGGTTCTGTTCATATTATGCCCGAGGGCGGTTTATGGTACATGTTTTGCCCGAGGGGCTGTTTATGTTTCTACCCTTTTCTCACTATTTTCATCACTTGTTTGAAACTATTGAAAGTTGTTTTAAAAGGAAATGGTTTTACTGAAACTGAGTTTATGTGTGCAGATCCAGGAGTTGCGGGCCACGATAATGAGCATTGATTGTCCATTCAGCAGGATTTCGGAGTCGACAAGGCAGCTGCATGGCGTTCGCAGCCCTGTTCTTCTCCCTCCTATCTTCTCTAGCTTTAGTTAGTATGGTCTTCCAGTCTTGTTTAGACTTTATTGTATTGAGACAAAGATGTAGCTGCTCGTGACTTATGACACCCCGATGTCGGGCTTGTATATTTGTTCCGCATTGGTTATTTAGACATATACTATAAGATTTCTTGTTAATTAATGGCTTAAAAATGATTGTTATAGAAAAATGGTTAGATTTAGGAATTGTGTCGGCTGACCTAGTTCCACGATAGGCGCCATCATGATCGAATCGGTTTTAGGGTCGTGACACTGAGCCTAACCTCGACGAAGTAGTAACGAGGCTATAACAAGGCACTCACTATAAACCTGTACGAATATAAATGAAATAATAGCAGAAATAGAGAAAGTAAGAATTTAACATAAAATCAGAACTGAAAAGCATAACAGAGGGCCCTAGAATAACACTTGTACTCAACTTCTAAATTCAACACGGATACAATAACAACAGTTAAACACAGTAAAATATATCTTCTCTGTTGCAACGTGCAACCCGATCCACAAATATATATATATATATATATACCGTTGCAGTGTGCAATCCGATCCCACACAATAATACCAATAATCATTGCAGTGAGCAACCAGATCCGACATAATAATAATATAAATGGACAACCTCAACCAACTACGACGTATCTCAAATAAAACGCAATAAGATAATTAAAGACATAAAGCGGATAAAAGAAGCTATCTAATAACACACAAGGTTATAAAACAAGTAAAAGCAGTTAATAAATAAAGACATGGTTACATGAAAACAATTAGCAACTTAAGGACGTAATGGATACAAAGGCATAAATTGAACAAGTAAGGGCAAGTAACAATTAGAGCATTTAACAAGTAATAACATGGATTAAATGAAAGTAAAAAATGATTGAAGACAATAAATAAATATCCCAGCCCCAGTGCTTAACCCGTGACTATGCATATACACTCGTCACCTTCCATATATGTCGTCCCCACACATAAATCAAGTAACAAATAAACCAATCAAGTTCTAATTCTCTCAAGTCAAGGTTAACTACGACACTTACATTTTCCCGCAACCAAATCAATGATCAACCACGACTTTTTCTTAGAATTAGCCTGCAAACCAATCAAATCTAGCTAAATATAGTTCAAATAATTCAAAATAAGCTTTAGAAACTACCTACAAGTGAAAAAAATTCAATCTTTAATGAAATAAAAAAAAGTCAACAAAAGTTAACCCCGGGCTGGCTTAGTCAAAACTCGAGATTCAGACCAAAGCCCGATTACCCATTCACCCCCAAGCCCATTATGCGATTTATTTCAAAATCCAACCTCAATCTGAAGTCTAAATCTCAATTTTATAAAATTTCTAATTTCCACCCAAAACCCCTAATTTCTACCATGGAGTTCATAGATTAAAGTTAAAAATCAATGGGTGATTATCGAAATACATCAAAAATAGTTAAAAATCACTAACCAATGAAGTTGAGATGATAATCTCCTCAAAATCCTCTCTAGTCCAAGATCTAGCTTTCAAAAATGGTATTGAATGAATAAATCCCGACTTTCAGCTATTAAAATAACTAGGCGTCAGGTGTTCTTTGCGTTCGCTAAGCACCTGCCATGTTCGCGAAGTATGGCCCAATTTCCTTCGCGGTCGCAAAGTCTACATCGCGTTCGTGAAGGCTTATTCCCCAATCTACCTTCGCGTTCACGTCCCCAAGGTCCGTGTTCGCGTTGACGACCCCTACCATACCCCCAGGTCATCCCCAAAGCTTTACGTTCGTGAGTGGCCAACCGTGTTCGCGAAGGGTAATGCACCGTATACTTCGCGTTCACGAAAAGTAACCACCCATAGCCCAAAATTTCCCCTTCGCGATCGCGATAGAGGCATCGCGATCGCGAAGCACTGGACACCAGAAGCAAAAACCAGCAGTTCCAACAAGTTCAAAAATGGTCTGAAATAAATTCGAAACTCACGCGAACCACTCGGCTCCAAACCGAACATGCACACAAGTGTAATAACATCATATAAACTTGCTTATTACCTCAAATTTTTAAAATAACATCAAATAATGAGAATTAATCATCAAAACTCAAGTTTTCAACTTGAAAACTCTTTTTTAAAATCTTTCACATAATGCGCCGAAATGCACTTGGGTCGTCCCGGACCCTAACCAAATGTGAGTACAACTCCAAAAATATCATACAAACCTACCGGAATTTTCAATACACCAATCCAAGGTCGTTTACTAAGAAAGTTGACCATGGTCAACTCAAGTTATTTTTAAAGCCAAAATCACATTTTCTTTTAAATTCACGTAAAACTTTTCGAAAAATGATACAGACCACGTACGCAAGTCATATAACATTTAATGAAGCTATGGGAGGTCTCAAAACACAAAAATAAGGGTTAATATCCAAAACAACCTATCGGATCGTCACATGCTCTTAAAAACCTAGGGGTCCATTAGGGTTGCTTGGAGGCTACTCTTTCCGAAACCTCAACTTGGAGGATACTCCATCCGAAACCCTACCTCACATTTATAAAAGGAGTCACATATTCTCTTCAAAAGTATCTCAAAAATTTCATAAATTCAAGAAATACTCACAAAAAGATCAAGAAGCGGCACGATACTTCTTGATAATCAAATAGTTCAAGAAGATCCACAACATCCTTGCATGGAGATCAAATACATTTTACCTTCGAGAAATATGCTGCTCCAACCCTCGAGTCACAGAGATAATCAGGCCAGAAGAATCAAGAGAACAAACAGAATTGTATCCATATTATTTATCAATAAAATTATATTTTTTCATATTTATATTATGATTGCAGTTTATGAGCTGTCACACCTCCTTTTTCCCAAGGGGATAGGGAGTTTTTCCAATTAAAGTGACATTATCAAAATGAGGTTATTTAATTAATCAGAGTCGCCACTTAGATTAATTTACGGTGTCCCAAGTCACCAGTTCGTTTTAAATCCCAAATCGAGGAAGTTTTGACCCTGTTTTACAGTTCGCAAAACACAAAAAATTGGGTAAGGAACTTTGTTAATCTGGGAGAAGGTGTGAGGCACACCCGAATTCTGTGGTTTTAGCACGCTTGCTCAACTGTTAATAATTGACCTAATTATCTGATTAATTACGTGTTTAAAATCTTTTATGCATTTTTACTTTCTAACTTTTACTTATTTTAAATTTGTTTGAACAAGTCGCGATTGTCGTGCACTCGTTTGTTTTGTACATATCGCAAACCGCGTCACAGGAACCGTACCCACGATCTACAACATGCTTATTTTTATTACTATTCAAAGTTATGATCGGGTCACATGAAATACACACCCGAATTTGGATTTATGTATTGTAACTATGCCACGAGAACCGTACCCATAATCACGAGGATTTATTTATGCGCCTAAAAATTTTCCTACCCAAGTTAATGGCCTAAACATGCTTGTAATTATTTGAACAACAACATAAAATCAATTAAAGATATCTAAATCCAAATTATCTTTCACATTTTATGTCCAGACCCCCAACCTAAGGAACCAAGATAAAACAAAAAAATAAATCAAGACGTTCTTAAGTTCAAGTCCCTACGGTCCAATTCCCATTAATTCATGATGATTCCCCAATGAACCAATACTTGTCTCAACCAATAAATTAACACCCACCTAATTGAATTTAATTATAGAAAAGGACAGATGATTTGTATTAGTAGTTAAAATGACAATTATTTACTAATTGGATGAAACATCTCCTTCTAGTGACTGAATCTCAACAAGCAATTATCAAACATTCAAGCTAATCACAACATTTGTCAATTAGTTCATATAGCCCCAACAATCATATATTTGATTAAAAGAAATATAATAACAGAGAAGGGATTAGAATGGACCTTTAGTCGATATTTCTTCTCCGATTAAATGACATAACCTTCAAAATCATATAGATATGCTCTATTTGGAAAGTGCGAAATAAGAATATCCAGCGACGAGCTTTGGCCAAAAAATGAACTGAAATTCCCAAAATTGAACCGCACCGGAACCTTTGACCACACCACCTCGACAATCATTACTTTAGAACCACGGACAGTATCTCCAATCTTGAGACGAAACATAATTATTTCCTCTAGTTTTTCAATTTTTGTCTGTTCCTCCCTATGTGTGTGCTTTCCGTTTTTTTAGAAGTATTTGATTTGGAAAATTGGAGGTGGCAGAGGTGTGTCCCTTTGGTGGGGTGCGGCTGCTACTTTTTTTTTATCTTTTGGGGTTGTAGGAATTAGGTTAAGTTTCTATAATTGAAGATTTTATATGGAGATGACAAGGGGTGATGGGCATTGGATTAGAAGAAAATAGATAGCTAAGATTAAATCTTGCATTTTAAGTGGAGAGTGGGCTAATGGATTGGGAACAATGGGCCTTTGTCTTGCTGGGCCACTAAAAATAAGCTCCCAATTGGCCAAAATTTAATTTTTTCTCATTGACTAAAATTAAAAATATTACCAAAACATACTAATTAATCTTAGTTAATAAGAATAAACTATTAAAGTGAACAATATATATTAAAATAAAAATATTTTTGGTATTTTTTAAATGTTATAAAATACTAATAAGGTAATTTTTTTAAATATATATATATATATATATATATATATATATATATATATATATATATATATATATATATAATAAGAAAGAAACATTACAAAACTATTTTTGTGTTTTTAAACTTATCTTTTAAAATTAAAACTAAAAGTTGACTGAAATCCTATTAAAATGAAAAAAATGAATAATTTTGAAATACTACTTTTAAAATTTGCGTGGGTAAAAAATTACATGCTTACAACTGCCTCTCTTTGCTTGAAAATACGAAGAGTTTTCGGAGCAAAGAACAATAAGCAATGTAATTGATTTATGACCCGATGCTTATTCAAAATGAAACAAAGATGGACAAAAGATTGTGACCGAGCCTTGATATCTGAGCTCCTTACATATCCTTGGCTATAAAGGAGTCAGGTCACGTATAGTTCAGAAGTGAATGAAGTGATAGAGTGTGTGGAGAGGATGAGAGAGTCGAGTGAGGTACCGTTCTGTCGAGGTTCCAGTCCACGGTCCTGTTATTACATCAAAATCAAAATCTAAAGGAACTAAACAAGCCTATCAGTTATGAGTTACAAGATTCTTATCTATAAGTCTTCTGAAGCTTAATCTTGAGTCTTGAATGGTTCTTCATGCAGACTTTTTATTTGAACCTTGACGCTTGCTAGCTGCAGGTGCTGATTCATTCTTCCACGGCTTCTTTAGATCAAGACTAGGCATGCAGTGCTCGTGACTTCAGCCATGTCTTCACCAGTTCACATCTTTCATTTGCTTCTACATTTTGGATTCACTTCTGCCTTTTTTTTTCTTTTATTCTTGATTGAGACTTCTTCTTTTGGTCATCTCGGACTATCGACTCGCATTCTTGAGGCGAGCTTCTGCTACTTCTAACTTGAATTGAATTCTGAAATGACTTCCCTCGTTCTCCAGGCGGGCACCTGCTGCTGACTGGGAACTTGAAATAAATTCCTTCATTCTCCAGGCGAGCGCCTGCCACTGACTTGAAATTTGAAATAACTCTGAAAAGAATTCCCTCGTTCTCCAGGTGGGTGCCTGCTAATGACTTAAAACTTGAAATGAATTTCCTTGTTCTCTAGATGGGCGCCTGCAGCTAACTTAAAATGTGAATGAATTCCCTTGTTCTTTGTTCTACAGGTGGGCACTTGCAACTGACTTAAAACTTTAAATGAAGTCCCTCATTCTCTAGGTGGGCTCCTGCAACTGACTTAAAAAATAGAAATGAATTCCTTCATTTTCCAGGTGGGTGCCTGCTAATGATTTGAACTTGAAATAAATTCCCTCATTCTCCAGGTGGGCGCCTGCCAATGACTTGAACTCGAAATAAATTCCCTCATTCTCTAGGTGGGTGCCTGCCAATGACTTGAACTTGAAATAAATTCCCTCATTCTTCAGGTGGGCGCTGCCAATGATTTGAACTTGAAGTAAATTCCCTCATTCTCCAGGCGGGCAACTGCGAATGACTTGAACTTGAAATAAATTCCCTCATTCTCCAGGTGGGTACCTGCCAATGATTTGAACTTGAAATAAATTCTCTTAGTCTCCAGGTGGGCGGTTGCTAATGACTTGAACTCGAAATAAATTCTCTTATTCTCCAGGTGGGCGCCTGTCAATGACTTGAACTTGAAATAAATTCCCTCATTCTCCAGGTGGGAGTCTGCCAATGGCTTGAACTTGAAATAAATTCCCTCATTCTCCAGGTGGGCGCCTGCCAATGGCTTGAACTTGAAATAAATCCCCTCATTCTCCAGGTGGGCGCCTGCCAATGACTTGAACTTGAAATAAATTTCCTCATTCTCCAGGTGGGCGCCTGCCAATGAATAGAGTTGTCACACCTCCTTTTTTCACCACTTAACCCTCTTAAAATAATAAAAGTTATTTGAAGCTCAAAAGGGTTTTCAAATTTGAAAGTGACAAAAATATTGTGTTTTAAAAGATTGTTCAGAGTCGCCACCTGACATTTGGTTTTGGTGTGCCAGGCCACCGTTTAAAAATAATTTTTTCTTTCAAAACACGATTGACTCTAAAATTGACTGCACCAGAGATCCTTAATAAGGGGGTTTATTTGACTCGGGGAGAAGGTGTTAGGCATTTCCCAAGTTTCGTGAAAATTACGGTTGCGTACATGATCATGTTGGCTTTATAAGATACTCAGATTGAGGCGAAACACATAAAAATTAAAATAAACATAAAATAGGTTCAAGGGCATCCCCACATAAATAAAAAAGAAAAGATAAAAAGAAAAATAAAATAATAAAAATCCTACACTAACCTATATTATGCTTTCACTGATGATGCCACGACCTCTGTTACATTCTCTACGGGGTATACCCCGGATAAAAATATATACAAAATCTATGGGGCATTTCCCTGAATATGAACTAAAGGGAACGACTTGTCACCTCAAATAAAAATAAAATAAAATAAAACTAAAGTTTGCTTACCCAAGTGTGGTCGGCCTAAACATGCTCTTAACAGTTCAACTGATTAAAAGAGCAATAAAAATATTTCAATTCACTTTTAACTTTCAATCCAATCCCACGACCAAATACTTGTTTTGCTATCCAAGTCATCACCCAATTCAATTAATAAGCTAATTTAACTCGGAGTCACCAAAATGTTAATCAAAAGGCCTTAACCATCTATCTCCTAATGGATAATTGAAATAGGCAATTAAAACTCATTCTAACCACTAAATCCATCTGAACATGGACTAAACTTGTTTACCGTGAAAATGATAATAACAATTAAATTTATTGACGGGATTCTAAAAATACGCGACCTATTTTTATGCTAGTTTTTAAGCAGTTGATACGAGGTATGTGAAGTTTAAAGACGAGATACGAGCTAAAGTAGAGTTATAACCAAACCGAGGGGTTAGCTATTCGGGCCTCGGACTAATCGGTGAGGGGCCTCGAGGTCGATGCCTGGGCTCAGGCTCGAGCTATCGGGGATAATTGGGAAAGGGCTAACAGGTAGGATATAATTAAGGGAGTCTCTTCATGCCCAACGACAAGCAATAAATGAAGAACAAGTATGAAGTCCACAAATAAGAGCAAGAATATCGAAGGAATATGTTAGAAAGAAAGAGTTGTTATTTATCTTGTGTAGAATAGTTGGAGCAACAACAACTCCTTACAAAATGGTAAGAATCCCTTTTATATTAGGAGGAGAATCCCATTACAGTACAAAATACATTAATTGCAAAGGTATGGAGATGGGACGGCTAGACGTGACACCTTGATACAAGTTCCAGGCAGGCCGACTTTGTCAGACTTAGTCACGTTCCTTGGGAATTCCCCATTTTTACTCTAAACTCAATCGACATTCCCTTTAGGTCGGGCCTCGATGAGCTTTGATGAAGGGAACTCTGTCACAGCTTTGCGTCCTTGATGCCTCGAGGTATTCTTCCGAAATGAACTAATAGCAAGAAATTGGGCCCCCTGATTTTGCCGCATACAGATAGTCTCCGCATTTCCTAGAACGAAGTGATGGGAAACGATTCTTATGCCCGACTCCTTGGGCTTCCCGTGATGATGTCATACTGAGGACACAACCTATGGCATGAGTTTTCATGATAACCGGGACATTCCATGGACTTGTCTCTTCGATGCCATTCAATACACTGTCGATTCCTGTTCTTCAAAGTGACAGTACAGCCATCGATTTAGTTCTTCAAGAACGCAGTAATTGTACCTGTCGGTCAGCCTTCTAAAGGCATTGATGGCTGTGTCATTATCTCCTATAAATGGAGGTATTCTGGCGTTATCCCTCTATCCAAGTTCCTTCCTTCATTCGTTCATCCCTTTCTTCTTGCCATCTTTCTTTATTGTTAATCACCATGTTTGGAGTTCACGACTTTAAGGTTGTTTGTCAGCATTCCCATTGACTGCGCAGTGGCCTTCTGCCTGATTTTCCCCTTGTTGAGCGAGATCATATCGTCTTGTAGTTGCTGTTTTTGTTATGCTTTCTACTGCTGTCGTTATTGGCTAGGGATGATGATATATGGGGGATCGACTTTCCCCATTTTAGAAAGTTATTCGGACTGTACACTACTGCTCACGAGGAGGGGCTCGGATTATACACCGCTGCTCACCTTCGTACCCCGGCTCGACGTGGCGCTTCGCCCTAGGCTGGCAGCTTGCATGGCTTAATGTCCCAATAACTGGATTCAAAGTAGCCATGCAAGCGAGGCCGACGTTTGCCAAGTCTATTGCCTCTATGAGGTTCTCTTTACTTCTTTGTTTCTATGTAGAGACCCTTTGCAGGCTTTTGTAATCATATGTAAGCACCCCTCAAGGGCCGTTGTAAGCGAATGTTTATAAATATAAAGATATTTTCTTGACTTCTGCCTTTGATACTTGCCATATTCTTTTGTATTTGTGGGAATTCTGAATGTATGCCTCTGTTGACGATTGTCAATATCTAACTCATATGCGAGTATTCCCTCCGTTCTTTAGTTGATAGAAATAGCTCCTTTCTGAGCCCACTGTTGTTCCTCGGACCAAGCCTAAAATGGTTCGTTAGACTCGGGTCATCGAGACCCTCGAGTCACATGAAGATAGCATATCGAACCTTGAAATTTTTGAGAGTGGTCTCTGATTGAAGGTCAGCTTTAGGCACCTGGAGGTTTACTTTGAACTTGATGTAGATAACCTTTTAAGGCATTATAGATAGGTCCCTGATGAGGGGTTACCCATACTTAGGCGATGTCCTGAGGTCGAGCCCTCATGGATGGAGATTTAAATGCTTACTTTTCTTCTTGAAAGGAACCTTCGAGGCCGGATACCACCTCGGAACTGTAGATGATGTTGATGGCCTTTTGAGGCCTGAATTTTCTTTGATGGAGGTCCTCGAGGTCGGGCACCACCTCAGGACTGGAGATAACGTGGCTGACTTTTTGAAGCCTAACTTCTCTTTGATGGAGATCCTCGAGGTCGAGTACCTCCTCGATACTCGTATTGAAGTCACTGGCTTTCCGAGGCCTAACTTGGGTAGGTGGACCGTTGCTATTTCCCCACATATATATGGGGTTTCTCCCGCTTCTTGGGAGATCCCACTATTTTAGATAGTTATCCTTCCATTTCGGCGTCGAGTCCTTCATTACCTTAGCACCAAAGTGTTTGTGTAGGTTCCCGCTTCAGTTTGCTAGTCCCACCATAGCCATGGCTGCAACTTCAGGGTCTGCCCGGCAGAGAGGGGAGAGTTCCACTCCCAGCGCTTAGGATCTACGGGAGTTTACCTTGAAGACTATGTCTTCGATAAGAGAGGAGCACCTTGAGTTGGTGAGGAGAGACTGCGGATGGGGTGAGGGGGTAGCGTTACAGGCGCTTCCCCTAGCTGAGGGTATTATAGACCTTGCCGATGGATTCCTGGATGTGTACTTGTACCCTTTCGCACTGGGCCCCTTGATAGGGTTGTGCTCGATTTCTGTTCAAAGTATCGGGTTACTTTGGTGCAGATACATCCGTCATTCTGGCGAATAGTGCTGATGATGAGGTTCTTTACGGAGAAGGCAGGGATTGAATTCATGCTTAGTCATCTTGTCAGGCTATACTGGCACTTTCATCATCGAGGTCTACTAACCTTGCGGTGCTGTTCGTCCACGCCCTTTGTTGTTGACGATGCGGAAGATGGAGATCGAGAGTGGATTAGTCAATTTGTCGGGTCCGAACGGCTGATGTTTTTCCCGTGTAACTTATGCCATTCCCCGAGGAATGGAATTATACGTGTAAGTGGAGCATCTTGTGCTTTCTCAGACTTGCTCATGGTGGAAACTAGTTTAGTAATCATGTTTCCTCCTTTTCTGCAGCAATTTCATAGGCGCCGGGCAAAGTTCCCGATCTGCCTGGTTGGGTCTGGAAGCTAGCGACCGATTCGACAGGACTCAAAAGGGGTAGCAAAAGATAAAAGTGTTTGGGTAGCAGAATAAAATGTCTTCATCATACCAAACTTTATAAATGCCAAGTACAAATATGCAATTTAAGATAAGCAAAGAAATCGTACATAGTATCTATTGATGGCATCAACACAAAAAAAAGTGCCAATGGGCAATACCTTTTTCCCGATGAATGACCCTTGCCAATTCGAAGCAGACTTGACTCAACCTTATCTCGATGTGGAAGAATGCATTTCAGCACTGACTGATCTACCTCAAACTACTTGAGAGACATTCCTTTGTTGTATGCTCTCATCAACCTCTTGATTTCCCAGACTAACTGCCTCAGTTTCACTCAATTCAAGCTTCAAGTTATCTCAGAATGTGTGAATCTTTATTTGTTTCCTCAAATGCATCTTTTTATCATATTTAAAACTATGTTTCATTATTCCATGATTAGATTGGCTTTCAAGATCTGGCTAAAATTCTGCATGCATGTCATGTCATGTCACTAAAACTGGCCTGAAGAGAACTATATAAAAGAAAAGAACTAAATGAAGAGTACAAATAACAGAAAAACAAAATCTCATTTCACCAAAGGATGGAATGGTTTGAACAGCAGAATAAAATCTATATTAAAGCCTTGAAACAACCCTAGATGGCAGACTTAGAGACACAAAACTAACTAACAAGACTCCTAGAGATAGGCAAAAGAGTATAGAAGTGTTTGAATCACTAGAGCAAACAAGATAAAATCTGGGTTACAACCCTGAAATAACCAGATATTAGAAAAGATGTCAAAATGAACTGCCAAGACTCCCTCCCGATGAGGAAATGAGGTGCTTTCTAATTACCAAACTAGAGATATTAGCCACTGAGTTGCACATCAAAATTACTAGGACCTTGACCAATTTCAATCACATTGTCTTCACCACGTGGTTCATTGACTCCTTTGAACAACCCTTCCTCAGCACTAACTGTTGAATTAGCGACTGACCCCCTAAGAGATCTTGCCGCAAATGCCTCACCAAAGGACTTGAAATAACCTGTACATATTGTCATTGCAAACCATCCCAACAATTTGTGCGTTTTCATGTACCTGTAGAGGATTATGTGTGACACTTGGGGTATTACTGCCTTGGACCACACTTATCCTTTCTTGAATCATTCTTTCTATCTCCCTTTTCAAATCACGACAATCTTCAATTCTATGCCCTTAGACATTAGAGTGGTACATGCACCGTATAGCAGGATCAAAACCTTTTGCATATGGGTCCGGAGTATAGCCGAGGAGCAGCTCAATCAGGCTAAAATATTTTAACTTTTCAAACAAGCTTGTGTAGGATTCCCCGATTGGCGTGAAACTATTTCTCTACTTGTGTTCCCCTCCATATTGTTGGATGTTCAAAAATTTTATGAAGGCAAGAATGCATTATGCGGTGCTGGCGCTTGCCAAAAGAAGTGACCTAGTAGTTGGATAGATGACCGGACGTTGTTCAGAGGATAATACTGAGGTAGATTATATGGAGCTCGAGGATAGGTTTGGCTTTGGGATTGGGGTTGAGGCTGAGTATATTGGTGATGCAGACCTGTTGGGCTATGCCGTGATCCTGAGACAACCATAGCAATATCATCCTTTTTCTTCTGACCCAACAAGCTTCCTGTGTCGTTATGAATTGCTTGTGTTGTGGCTTTTAAGCCAGAATAGCTCATGATCTTGCTTGACTTCAACCCATCTTATACCATTTTTACCAAATCATTAAAAGGCTTACACACAGCCAAGATCAAATTCCCAAAGTAAGTAGGCTTTGGAGCTTGAAGAAAGTACTCAACAATCTCGGCTTCTTCCATCGGGGTATTGACTCGGGCAGCTTGATCTTTCCATCTGAGCCCGTGTTCCCTAAAGCTTTCATCAGGCTTCTTTTCCATCTTGGTGAGGGATATGCGATCCGGGACAATTTCTATATTGTAATGAAAGTGCCAGGTAAAATCTTGAGCCATATCATCTCATGTGTTCCAATTGCTAGCGTCTTGGCGGGTGTACCACTCCATAGTTGCCCAACCCGACTCTGACTGAAATACGCCATCAATAATTTGTCCTTCCCACCAGCGCCTCTCATCTTACTATAGTAGCCTCTAAAATAGGCCATGGTATCTCCATGTCCATCATACAAATCAAACTTTACCATCATAAACCCAGCAGGTAGTTGGACGTCAGGAAACAAGCACAAATCTTTGTAAGACACGCTCACCTGGCTCCATATCCCTTGCATGTTTCTTAAAGACTGTTGTTGATACCCAATTTTTCCTGTATATTTATTATGCAAAATACTCTCAAAATATTATGTATGTGCATATATAAGTATGTCCTAAGGTTTTATTATTTTTCTCTTAATTTTGAAAGATTTTTAAATCAATTTATTGCCTATTTTATCAAGAAAAACCCAGTAATTATCCCCAAAATTATCATTTTGGGTGATTCATTTATTGGATTCTCATATTTATTTTAAAATATATCTAGCATAATTTTTGCATATTTTTACAAATTTATTTAGTATTTTTAAAGCTAAATTGCATATAATTGCAATATTGGCCTCTTTCAAGATTTAATTGTAATTACATTTATAAAATCGACTCCAGTATTTTTAATTTGATAATTATGTATTATTAATCATTTTAGTACCTTTAATTTATTTTTAGAAATTATTTTACTATTTTTTATAAAATAAATAAGGGAAAATAGCTATTTAAATGTTAGCCCATTTGCATTTCAATGTTAGCCAGATTTGACACCCCAATTCAACCCAATTTCAAATCCAATTATCCAGCTCAAATCCTAAATCTACCCGACCCACGACCCTTTAAAATAACCCGCCCGGATTCCCCTTCAATCCAGGCCGTTGATCAAAATGATCAACGACCACCCTTAACCCCTTCCTTTTTTAACTCGGCCTAACCCCTAAACCTAATCATTTCCCTTCTGTAGCCGCCCTTGAATCCCCCCCCCCCTTTCTCTCAGTTCTCTCTCAAGCTTTCCTCAAACCCTAGCCGCCTCCCTCCGCTTCCACCCTAAAATCACCGAAATCCATGGCTTCCAAGGCCATTGAAGTCCTATACCGGCCTCCTATAACTCCTACATGCCTGGTTACTATAGTTTCAAGGCCTGACCCTGAAGAAGCTTGGCCTAAACTTTGTGCGATTCGAGTTCTATGGCCGTCTTCGACCTTGCTCTGGCCAGCCATGGCTATTCGAGCCTGATCTCGACTTCTCCTGCTTAGATCAATGACTTTCCAAGCCATTCTCACCATCGGGGTTCTTCTGAAATCTTAACTTTTGAGATTCTTCTGATTTCTTTAGATCTGTTCTAGATTCGTGTTTTTCCTAAACTTTCAAACGCTTTCTCAAAGTTTCTTTCAAAACTCTGCTTTCAAAACATTTATCTTTTCCGATTTAGGGTTTTGGCAAGTTATTTAGAAGTTTCTCTGATCTTTAGCATGTTCTACTGTGTTTCTTATGTTGTTCTTCTACTATGTTTCTTATGTTGATTCTTCTACTGTGTTTTAAAGTCTTAAGTTTTTTCTTAGGGTTTTTGATTTTATTTTCTTTGTTGATATTTTTGCCTAATTCTCTTGTCTTTCACCTCTACACTCGATTGATGGCAAAAACCCTAAGATTTGGGGTTTATTCGAGTTCTGATATTATTTGCTATGTGATTTGTTTGTTCCTCATCTCCGAACTTGTTTAGTTTCAAAACCCTAATTTCTTTGGACCTATTTGAGTTTTTGAAGTTGTTTCATCTGTTGCTCGACTAAATTTCAAAATCTTTTGCTTCTTTATATGATTTTGAATCCCTGCTAAACTCTTCTAAGGTCTTTCTACTGGACCCTTTGCATGCTATTTGATACTCTCTCCCTTCTCCATTGTTGAGTTACTGAAACTGACCTATGTGACTACCATGTTCCTATAGTCCACTACTTACTGAATTTGTAATTGCATGACACTTTTCTTTATCCTAAATTCAGCCTCGCATGCCTAATACTTGTGTGCTCTTTATATATGCTGAGCTTCCCCTCTAAAATGATTTTCAATTTTTGACTGATTTCAGACCTCCTTGTGTAAGTCTGTTTGATTTTTTCCTTGTTTTACTAATTTCCCTGTTTCTTGGTTTGATTTGAAAACTTTCCTTAGCCTTTCTGACTTGGTTTATTCATGAACCAGAAATTTCGAATCTCTGACTCCTTGATTTACTATGTACTGATTGATTCTTACCTTATTTGTTTAACCGTGTATTTCAAAGATCCTTCCCTTAATTAAGCTCCTATGTATTTACCCTTAATTGTCTACTTTGCACAAGATGCTTATTTGATCTCTTTCCTTAAATGATTTTTGTTCATTACCGTTTAAGTTTGAACTCCTTAATTAAAGAAAGTTCTTCTACCGATTGATTTTAATTGGTACATGGTTATTTTCTTGCCTTATTCTCTGCCTGTTTTCAAACTATAAATACCATGCTCTTTCATTGATAAAAACACGAACACTCTTAGTCTTCTGAACTCACACTCACATTTAAAAAGCACTCTCTCTTGTTACTTGTACTGTGGCCTGTTTTCTTTCAAGTACTGCTACTGCTATATTTTGCCTCTTTGAAACTGGTATGTCCTGATTAAGGTTTTCAGCAACCACAACAATGTGTTTCTTTAATTCCTTCACTTGCATGTCTTCCTATTGCTTGTGTTTAGTTCAGAATTTACTTTAGCATGCTGTAATTTCCTTCCTATTATGAATCCCAAACCCCCTACCCTAATGTGTTTGATGCTAATGGTTTGTTTGAGGCATGACATTATTAAGTATTATTGTCTATGGCCCAAACTTGATTCCCCTGGAATCATAACCTCCATGTCACTATCCTATGTTGTGTATTCTTGTTGATTTGTAAGCATAACAGCACTCTCTATTGCTGTGCATGCCCAGAATTAGCTAAATGACTAAGCACATAGGCTCTCTTCCCTATTCCCCTAAACCCCTTTTGTGTACTTGTTTGTAGATACTTTCCTCTCCTTTATCCTCTTAGAACTCTGTCCTTCACTTGCACACTCTCTTAGACTCTAAGTTCTGCCCCCTCTTGCGAGCCTTGCCTTGGGACCCCCTTGAGCTCCCTCTGAACTTGGACACTTGAGGGCTGACACTTTCACACTGCACTTTCCCTTTATTCTAATAATACAATTTGGGTGTGAGCATTGGCCAGAGTCCCATTGAGGCTCTTAGGGAGCTCTGACACACTCAAATTGGAGAAAGACTTTGGATCAATGGTCTTTGAGTTGGGTTTATCTTGTAACTCAGATAGGAAGTCAGAATCAGGCTTCCTCTGGTTGTACTTTTATTTGTATTTGGATGTAATTTTATTTATTCTGGTTTGTAATAAACCTTTGGGGATGGTTAGTGAAAAAGGTGGGTAACTATGTATGAAAAGGGTAGAAATCATGACTATAGGACTACTATATTCCTGCATATTCAACTTCATATAGAAATTATGTCTATAGGATTCTGCATATTTAACTTCGTATAGAAATTATGTCTATAGGATTCTTCATATTTTACTTCATATAGAAATTATGTCTATAGGATTCTGCATATTTAACTTCATATAGAAATTATGCCTATAGGATGTTCTGAATTCTGCATATTTAACTTCACTTAGAAATCATGTCTATAAGGCTTCTGCATTTTGATGCTACGTCTACAAGGTCTTAAAATCAGTAACGCCTAGAAAACATGCCTATAGGAGTTTCTAATAAAAAAATCTGATTTGCCTCACTCAGTGTTAGATATAAAACCAGTAGTAATTGCTGCTATCGTTTACAGAACTTGTAATCAATTCGTTTAAATTCTGCTTCTCTCTTTCAATAATCTGAGTCCCTCACTTAGCAAGTTTAACGAGTATGCATTCAAACAGTTCATTTCGAGCCTTACTATTTCATTGCTTTCTGAATCCAGTAGATACCATGCTTATAGCATCCTTGTCCAACACTTAGGCAAGCCCTAGGGTAATAAATATAAACTGAATCATTAATAATTACAACCAGCAGGCAGGCCTGATTCAGACTTCTTATCTGAGTTATTTGATAAGCTAAAACTGTCTCAACAATTTCATCTCACTCGTCTTTAATACCTTTTAAATTAGACCTAAACAGTATGTGTAAGTCATGCTAATTACGTGTTTCTTTGTTTAAGGAGGTATATCTGAGCCTCTGCTTGTTATATGCTTTCCCCAATTTGCAATACGTGTTTTGTATGTCGCCTTAGAGTTTTTTCCTTTGAAACTACAAATAAGCCTAATATCCCTCCCTTTTAGGATTAGTAGTCCTAAATGCCTCCGGGACTGATAGGATTGAGACGGGTAATAGCATGCAATAAGTAAACGAGACCAATCTGCGCTTTAAATACCTTAACGAGTTGGGAAGGGTAGATATGGATATGATGACCCCGCGATAATGTCACATGTAGCCCCTCATTGAGGAGTGATTACCGGGCATTGTGTGGGGTGATCCATATTGTTAATAAACCAAGGACCCCTTTCCCTTATTTCTTTATTTCTTTTATCATTTCAACTCCTTCTTTAAAAAAAATCAGCTTTCTTTGCTCTTCCAAACTTTGTTTATTTGCAAACCATTATATGAAACCCCCTCTTATTTGAACCCTATTTGTCTACATGTTAATTGCACCCCAAATTCACAATAATTGTCTGGCCGGGAACCACACTAGTGGATTCTGAGGGGTGCCTAACACCTTCCCCTTGGAATAATTTCAAGCCTTTACCATAATATCTGGTTATTCAAAATCAAACTCTTTTGGTGTCCTAATGCACCCTAATTATTAGGCGGCGACTCTTCAAACGCAAACCCAATTCCCAAAAGGAATGAGTTGTCCCTCCAAATGTCATAAACCCGATTTCGCACTAAAAAAGGGGGACGCAACAACATAGCGACTCTGCTAGGGATTTTTAGGGTTTTACCATTTTAGACTATTATTGTGAATTTATGCTTCTTTATGCGCAATTATCTGTTTATTTCTTTCAAGCATTCAATTTTCTTTTCGATTGCAAAACTAACTTGTCTTTTTGTTTCTTTCCTTTATTACTTTCCTTTACTACTCTCCTTTACTACCGCTTTAAATTATGAAAAACTATTGTATTTACTGCTTTCGTAACGTGCAAATACGTGACAACCTGCTTTAATTGTTGCATAATCATGCTCAACATCATATTCCACTCGTGCCAAACAAAATACCATTGCAACACTTATAATCAGTGGTTGCGCTCTTCTGATATTATCACCCCCTAAATCCGAAAAAGGCGTATTTGCGGTAAAACCAGTCGATCAATGGTGTAGTCGACGGTTCCGTGCCTTTCTCCCTTGAGTTGTCCGCTCAAGGGTACCAGTCTAAAACCCCATAGAAACCTTACTCTGTTTAACTGTGCATGCATCATGGTCAAACCTAGCCGAGTCAGTTATGTTGTCTGCATAATAACTCTTTAAGATAGCCTTGTCCAAAGTCCACTGGGTTTCCCCAAAACCCAAATGGACACTACCACGTTCTGTGCATTAATTTGGAGAACTAAATATTTTTATGCCAATTGTTGATATTAAATAGTCGAGTCCGGTGGGGGTAAGGTCCTAACCCTTTTTTGTCTTGCAAAAATATGAGGCATGAGGTGCCCGGTTTCGGGATGATTAGTACGCCCCCACTCTTGCTAGACTGGTGGAGGAGTCTTCCATCAAATGACTAGATCAATGAGTGGAAAGAGAGGGTCGCCAAAGCTAGAGTAAAGTTGGAATATCTGGAATACAGTCTGTTGGAATTGGAAGGAAAAGTGAGGAAGAGAGTCATCGACTGCCAGAACGCTGAGGGAAACGAAGGAGAACACCTAGCAAAGGCATTTTTACTGATGAACCGATGCAAGCTGGAGTATTTGATCAACGAGATCATTCAACCCGAGGAAGGTCCTTCTGGGATCAAGTAGATAGGAATTTACTTTTTCGTTTTATGAATGTAATAAGGCCAACGACCACTAGTGATATTTTATTTCCGGTTATTCAGTGTCGATTTGGGACTCGTCTACTTTTATCAATAAAATGAGGCATTTAGCATTCTAAGTTCTCCAAATCAACTTGTCTCTAGGCCTACCTCGAGCACAAAGAGGTTCCAAAATAGGACACGATTTACATTCTTGCACTATGTGTTTAAATATCGCAACATTTTCTTATAATCCTCACTAACTTGTTACCTTTTTGTTTATTTATTACCCTTCCCCAAAGGTTAGTTCGTGCACTCTGGCAACATCATCTTATTCCACGATATCCAGGGGCACTCCACCCACTCCTCTTCTTAGTCCTATCAAAAACAAGAATAAAGGAAAGATGTAAGATATGAACAACTCTAGAAAGGAAAACTCAACTGAACGGGTAGAGGTCACTCATGGTTATGGTACTCTGGTTCCTAAGGAAAATGCACCCCAGCTTGAACAAAAGCTGCTGAAATTCCAAGAAGAACTTGATTAGGTTCGGAATCTAGCGAATCTGTCATTTTCCCTCACCACTCCCGATGTCAATTTCCCAAATGCTCAGAACCTCACACCTCCACAAAATATCCCAAAGCCACAAAACCATTCCGCTCCTCACCACCATTGCAACACCTGCCATACTTCCAATAATACTTTGATGCTCGTCCCAGAACTCTTGAACTCCACAAATGACCACTTTCACACCCATCACAACACCCCCATCTATGTGGACACCATGCCCCACTCCACCCAACCCATCTCAAGCGCACCCGAGTCTGACGATAAAGACTCGTTCATCATGAACCTGGCTGAAGAACTTAAGAAACTGACTAGCCGAATTCAAGACGTCGAAGGAAGCAAGTAAATTGAAGTTTGAACTATGAAGATCTCTACATACAACCAAATGTTGAGCTGTCGGAGGGGTACAAACCTCTAAAGTTCGATATGTTTGATGGTACAGGTGATTCGAGGGTCCATTTAAGAACATACTGCAACAAACTAGTTGGAGTAGGGAAAGATGAAAGAATCCGCATGAAGCTGTTCATGAGGAGTCTAAAAGGAGATGCTCTATCCTAGTACATTAGCCAAGATACAAAGAAATGGTCAAACTAGGTAGGTATGGGGTCCAATTTTATGGACGAGTTCAGGTTCAACACAAAAAATACACCGGATATGTTCTACATTCAGAATCTAAAGAAGAAACCTACAGAAACATTCTGCAAGTATGCTACTCGCTGGAGGTCCGAAGCTGCTAAGGTCAAACCTGCCTTAGAGGAAGAACAGAGGAACAAATTATTCGTCCGGGCTTAGGACCCGCAGTATTACGAGCGGGTAATGTTGATTGAAAGCCATAAATTTTCTGACATCATCAAGCTGGGTGAGAGGATCGAAGAGGGTATCAAAAGAGATATGGTCACAAACTTTGAGGCCTTGCAAGCTACAAACAAGGCCTTACAGTCTGGTGGTGCGTCCAAGAAAAGGGATGTAGGGGCCGTAATAGTTGCTCAAAGAACCAAATCTCCCATCAAATACCAAACCTATCCAATGCCTCCACTCACATATCAGCCTACACCAAATTACCAAGCACCCTCACCCTCTTACCAAACTCCACCACCCACTTATCAATCACCTCCATCTCCCACATATCAGCCTACTTCACCTAGATACTCCAAACCTGCAGTTGTTTACCAAGCCTACAATGCTCAATCATCCCACTATCAATCACCCTCTACACGCCAAAACTTCCCTAGACCTCAACCAAATTTTGACCGCATACCTCCTAAATAGTATACAACCATTGCCGATTCCATTGACCAGTTATATGAGAGACTCAAAGCCGCTAGTTATGTCACCCCTATCCCTGCCATAACCCCTAAGAACCCTTCTCAATGGGTTAATCCAAACAAATCATGTGCATACCATTCCGGCATGAAAGGACACACCGTCGACGAATGTCATTCTCCGAAAGACAAGATCCAGGCTCTGATTGACAACAAAATTATTGTGGAAAAGGAACCTGCTCCAAATGTCCGCAATAACCCTCTACCAGACCATAAGGGTGGAGGCGTTCACATGATCGAAATAGAGGATGATTGGGATCCCGAGGGATCGATTGGGTTGATCACAGAAGGTGATGATCCAAAGAAACCAAAAGTACTCTTAATCCAATCATAGTCCAGATTCAGCCATCTGGGGACGCTAAGGTAAACATGTCTGTTCCACTTGAGTTCGAAGCAACTGCAAAGATACTAACACCAATTGAGGTCAAATTCGTGACTCCAGCAAATGTACCTCCACCATTTGAAGTTGCAGTTTTACCTCCCAAAGCACATGCTCCGTTTGGTGTGAAGATAGCCACACCAATCCCCAATGGCGATGTCGACCATGACACCATTCCATACAAAGGCTATACCATAGGACAATACAGCCGAGGCAAGGAGGAAAGGCAAGGTTAGTTTTGAAGAGACTATTGCAGCACAGGGTATGACGAGAATTGGTAGGGTCTATATCCCGGAACACCTAGCTGAGTCAAGCAAGCCGACGATCTTTGGAGAAAGATACATGCCAAGGAATACTCGGTCATCGACCAGTTGAACAAAACACTGGCGCAAATCTCAACACTTGCTTTGCTACAAAATTCTGAGGCACACAAGAATGCTCTGTTGAAGGTGCTAAGTGAAGCATACGTGCCAAGCAACATTAGTGGCAGAGAAATGGCTAACATGGTCGGACAGGTATTGGAGAGTAACAAAATTACTTTTAATGAGGATGAGCTACCGCCTGAAGGGTTGGGTCACAACAAAGCATTGCACATCACTATGCAATGCAAGGATTACTTTATCACCAGGATCCTAATTGATGGGGGTTCCAGCCTCAACGTTTGTCCGCTGGTAACGCTCAAGAAGTTGGGTAAGAGATTGCACGAGATAAAGGATGGAGCCATCAACGTGAAGGCCTTCGATGGTTCCCAGAGGTCCACTATTGGGGAAATTAGTCTGTTTGCAAATGGGGCCAACTTGGTTCAATGTTGATTTCCAAATGATAGACGTGCCGACATCTTACAATCTACTATTGGTACGGCCATGGATCCATGACGTTGGGGCTATAGCATCAACACTGCATCAGGCAGTAAAGTTTGAATGGAACCACCAGGAAATGATCATTCACGGCGACGGTAGCAACCCCATATACAATCGCCAGACCATTCTGTCAATCAAAAAGAGAAAGAAACTAGTTGGAGAGACTTACCATCACATTGAATGAGTGAATGCTGTTGACAAAGACAAATGGTGGGACAACAAGATCGAGAGTATACTGAATTGGTGTGGGTACAAACCTGGCAAAGGGCTCGGCAAGAATCTCCAAGGAATCACTAAGCCTATAAAACTCAAGAAACATGGCACCACTTTTGGTCTGGGATATGAGTACGCCTGGGAGGAATTCAACAGCTGGTCACCACCATGGCGTGGTCCTTACTATCCGCTGGAGCAGCCTATACCATATTTGGAGCAGACTTTCCAATCGGCCGATATTATTTATGGGCCAGAAGAAGAGGAAGCATTGGCAGCGGTGAAGAATTTGTTCTTAGAAGATAGTGATATGGACTGCTGTGTCATTCTCGAGGAGGAGGGGAGGAAGGCCCTTCCATACGTCGTAAGCAGAGGGGCCCGCCTCAATAACTGGACCATCAGGACAACCAGAGCCCGACGATCCTCTGGCATTACTATTACTTATCTTGATGAACCAATGACTGTGACATGCAATGAGACAATGCAACAAAAGGACACAGATTCAGAGGAAGATGACATACCATAAGAGATTGTTAAGGAATTTGAGAATTTTGAGAACAGACCTAAGTCCAACCTGGATGAAACAGAAGTTGATAACTTGGGAGATGTAGAAAATGTCAAAGAAACATAAATCAGTGTTCACTTATCGCCATCAGAAAAGAAGGAATACACAGAATTTCTAAGGGAATATGAAGACATATTTGATTGGTCGTATGATGACATGACTGGTCTGAGTATATCTATTGTGGCTCACAAACTGCTAACCGATCCAACATGTCTGCCGGTAAAGCAATCGCTCAGAAAGTTTAAGCCTGACATGAGTCTAAAAATCAAGGAAGAAGTCACTAAGCAAGTCAAAGCCAAGGTTCTCAGGGTAGTAGAATACCCAACATGGTTAGCCAACATTGTGCCAGTACCAAAGAAGGATGGGAAGGTCAGAGTCTGTGTCGACTACCGGGATCTCAATCGGGCCAGTCCGAAAGATGACTTCCCCTTACCAAACATACACATTCTGATTGAGAATTGCGCCAAGCATGAATTGCAGTCATTTGTGGATTGTTTCGCTGGGTATCATTGTCACACCTCCTTTTTTACTACACCCGAAAGGGTATAAGGGAGTTTTTTCCAATTTAAGTGACAATCAAAATGGGATTTATTATTAAAAGATTCAGAGTCGCCACTTGGGATATTTAATGGTGTCCCAAGTCACCGGTTAAAATCCCGAGTTGAGGAAAGGTTGACTCTGTATTACAGTCCGCGAACCAGAAATCTGGGTAAGGAATTCTGTTAACTCGGGAGAAGGGGTTAGGCATTCCCGAGTTTTGTGGTTCTAGCACGGTCGCTCAACTGTCATATTTGGCTTAATTATCTGATTTTAGAACATTTTGAACCTATGTGCAGATTTTAACTTCAAAACCGCTTTTATTTAATTTTAGGAATATTACAACGTTATTGAAACATGTCTTGAACCACGTCACATAAATGCACCTGCGATCGCCGACATATTTTAACATTGTTGGGATTTGGATTTGGGTCACATAAATGCGCACCCGAATTTAGGAAGATAAGTTATTAAAATAATGCGCTTAACGCAACTACGCGTTAGCAATTTTGTGAGGGCCATGAAAATTCGCTAAATGGCACGCCTCGATTTCTAAGGATAGGCATTCAACTAATAAATACCAAAATCAGTGAACACTACTACAACCATCCTTAGCGATGCTGGAGATTTCTTGGGAAATTTTATGATAATACCATCCTTGTAAAGAAACAGATTTCCTCAGCCATTACTAGTTCCTATTTGCAATAAATCGAACAAAATCAAAAAAGCTTTGTATGGAAACCTCAAAATCTAGCATTAACTTCATTCACAATATACTCAGTAGGCTACAGACCCCTTTAAAATACCTAGTGTTATCAGCCCTGTATGTAGTAGAAGCAAAAAATTTGAGCAGGGTCCTTCATGCAAAACAAAGGATACTAAAAGGGGTCAACACTAATAGAAAGGCAAAAAGTTTTAGCATTCAAATGATAATTCAAACAAAGAAGAATTAGCTTAATTGAAAAACTTTGTGACCAAATCAACATAATGAGAGAATAGAACCATCTTGCCAGAATCCCATAGGAAAACACAAATCAGTCAAAATTCTAGTAAAACAACAAATCAACCAACCTTCCATCTTAATGAAATCGAGCAAAACAGATCAACCATGGCAACAGAGCAAAACACCACTTGGTGATTATTCAATTTAATAAAAGTTGAACATATTCTAATCAACTTAACAAGAATCAACTCCAAATATTAATTGGCATAGAAATGGAACTCCACTGTTCTTAGCAGGAAGGCTGGCCAAACGAATGAAAATGAGATTGGCCAAACGAGTGAAAATGCACACAAAAAAAAACAAATCTGGTACCCACGACTGTCCAGATCAAACGAAGCAGAGTTTAGAAAGCTAGGCACAACTGATTTTACTACAAGTGATCTGAAATGGAGTTTCAGCAAACAGCAGCCCAATGGACTTATAACTCAAAAATGAAATTTTGGTCATAATGCAAACAGAGCCACAGCAAGAAAGAACAACTGATTAATCGGATAATCACAAAAGCAAACATTAACAGGGGTAATCTCAGCAACTTCAAACCAGCTGAACATGCAAAAATGGTCATGGAATTAGGGGAAAAGGGAGACTATTCAGTGATTCATGTCGAACATGCTGAGATAAAATAGTAGATTCGAGCAGATTACTTTGAGCATCAACATGTCGTATACAGCCAAAGCAACACAAGCACCAGTCGAACTGGTCATTTAACTGGGATTGGTCCATATTATGAAACTGGAACCAATGAACACAGTCATTTAGACTTAAACCAATCGACTTCAACTAACAGCAGTGTGTCGCCTTCAAGAGTTCATACTGTCTCAAGGCTGAAAGCAAACGTTCATTTGAAAACGACAAAATTTGACTCAAATAAAAACTCGACGCCATAATAACAGTTAAATCATATAAGCATAGAGGACAACCCCTCAAACTTAGCTTTACTAACTGAACATACTCAAACACATCACACCACTGAGAAGAGATTCACCAGCAAGAAATTCAATCATAGAACCACACCATTATAGACAGAATGCACAGCTCAAGAACACTTTTAAAAAAAAAAGAGTTACATGGGGAAAATAAAATAAAACCTGAAGTTGCGAACTTCTGTTAATAATTACAGCCTTAATAATATGCCTTTTGCCTTTGAGTACTAGCGAGGTTTAACAACAACTTAGCAGAACAACAATAGAACCAAGGTCGAACTTCAATTCATTTTTTTCATCTATATGGAACTCAAAGCCGGACTCAGATAATAAAAAATTGTATATGCTTCTCTTAAACTTTGAAAGAACTCTTAAAAGAAGAAAATCAATTCAGAGAATAGAACCCAGAAGTTAAAGAAAACCTTTCAACTTTTCTCTAAAATATTTTTTCGAATCCCCCTCTCAAAATCGGATCCAGTTCCTTTTAAGAACGAACCCCTTGATTAATGTGGGGCTCAGATTGAGTTAAATCAATTCAACGCCTCACACTCATCTAGCGAATCCCTCTCTAGAACCTTCTAATCGTGAGATATATCCAATTTCGAGCGAGTGAGAGGAGAGGGGAATCTTGGTGTCAGAAACCGTTAGAACGATAAGAGGAGAGATGGGGGGGACGCGTGGGTTAGGGATTTGGGATTCAATCGCCTGAATTTGGACTAAATTGGGGCTTGGTTCGAACAAGAACGATGATTGAACAGTGAGCATCGTTTGTGCTCTTGAGAGATTAGGGCTCTGTATTTGTGTGTGTGTAACTAAAGCTGGGTCGGGTTTGGAGGGCATCTGGGCCGGGTCTGGGGTAATTTAAGCAAAAAATAGTTGGGCTTGGGAGAAAAATTCACAAAATTGTTTTACCTAAATTCAAATGCAACACATTTTTTTGTATTTTTCACTAATTAAAATGCACAAACAAAAATGCAAACAATTAACAGAAAATGCCACGAAAATCCACAAAATTACAAACACTAAAAGAAATTATTTTGTTTTGAATTTATGGGAGTAATTTATATAGGGCAAAAATCACGTACTCACAGCTTCCCCTCTTTGCTCGGAAACACGCAGAGTTTTCGGACAAATATAAAGTGAGAGGATACGAGCAATTTTTGCCCATTTGAATACTCCGTGGGAAGCATTTTCGAAAGAGTTGACTGCACCCTGCTTCTGAGGTTGCCTACATATCCTTGGCTAAAAAGGAATCAGGTCAGTGTAGTTCAGGAATGTCTGGTAGCTGGGACTACCATGAAGCTGTGATTTCACTGTTGCTGCTCTTAGTACACCATGTCAAAAATAAAAGAAGCTAGACTAGACTATGATCTATGAGTTTACAAGAGATCCTATCTATATCTTCAAACTTGCTTCTTGTGGTTCTTGTTGCCTTGTTGACATGTATTCTCCCGGTGAAATCCCTTTGTTGCCGCCTTGAATTGTAATCTGAGATGTTTTCCCTTTCTCCATGTGGATGTCTGACTGCCAACTACACTTTGAGATGTTTTTCCTTTCTCCAGGTGGATGCCTGACTGCTGAACTTGAATGTATTCCCTGCTCTCCAGGCGGGCTCCTGATTGCTGAATTGGAAATGTATTCCTATGCTCTCCAGGCGGGCGCCTGATTGCTGAATTTGAATTGTATTCCCTTGATCTCCAGGTGGGCGCCTGATTGCTGAATTTGAATTGTATTCCCTTGCTCTCCAGGTGGGCGCCTGACTGCCAAAAACTTGCACTGTATTCCCTTGTTCTTCAGGTGGGCTTCTGATTGCTGAAACTTGAACTGTATTCCCTTGTTCTCCAGGTGGGCTCTTAATTGCCAAAACTTGAATTGTATTCCCTTGTTCTCCAGGTGGGCTCCTGATTACCAAAACATGAATTGTATTCCCTTGTTCTCCAGGTGGGTTCCTGATTACCAAAACTTGAATTGTATTCCCTTGTTCTTCAGGTGGGCTCCTAATTTTAACAAAAATAGACAAAACAAGGATAATTTTCTGCCCCAGTTTGGTAGTTGGGTACATATGTGAGTGTTAAACTGAATCATGTTACCAAATATTCTAAGAATTTGAAAGCTATATCCCATTGTCCAGGAGGGTCCTGACAACTCTTAGTTGAACGACAGTTTTAAAAGCTGCATTATGTTTTTAAAGGTATGACTTTCGCTAAGTCCGGTTATCTAAGAGGGTCTTAAAACTACCACCTGTTATCCATGAGGGTCCTGACAACTCTTAAATAAATGATGATTTTAAATATAAGTTATACCTTGGAGGTATTACTTCCACTATATCTTGTTATCCAAGAAAATATTAAGGCTACGTCCCATTATCCAGGAGGGACCTGACGACTCTTAACTAACAACAATTTTAACACTAAGCTATATCTTCTAAAGGTACAACTTTCACCACATTCTATTATCTAAGCATACCTTAAAGTTACGTCCCATTATCCAAGAGGGTCCTGGCAATCCAAAGTCAAATTTCATTCTAAGAGTGACAATTCCTTACGGCTGAATTATACTACCCTATAGAAAAATTTACGTTACACATTGTTATCTAATGGCAATCTTAAAGCTAAGTCCCATTATTTAGGAGGGTCCTGAAAACTCCTAATTGAATCCTATCTCAAACATGTAAACTTTGAAGCCTACTTATGTTCCTTTGGGGTATATTTATATGAGATCTTGCTACTCATGATTGTTTTGAATTTTAAACTAGGTCCCATTATCCAGGAGGGTCCTGCAAACTTCAAATGAAATCCCATTATCCAGGCGGGTCCTGAAAACTTCAAATGAAATCCCATTATCCAGGCGGGTCCTGAAAACTTCGAATGAAATCCCATTATCCAGGTGGGTCCTAAAAACTTCGAATGAAATCCCATTATCCAGGCGGGTCCTGAAAACTTTGAATGAGATCCCATTATCCAGGCGGGTCCTGAGAACTTCAAATGAAATCCCATTATCCAGGCGGGTCCTGAAAGTTTACGATCAAACCTGTCTGGTGCTTGTCTTTCCTTATGGAGGATTTCCCCGAAACGATCGAAACTTTCCGCCCCTATTTTAATCAAAGAAAAGTCTTGTCAGTTTAAAATATGGTGGTTAGTTTGTGGCGTTCTTGCTGAAAGTCTCCCCACTGTCGTGCTTTGTTTTGACTGGCTTCCCCGAACTGGCTCTGAACCCTTTTGACTTTTTGGCTATCTTTCAACCCATATGACCTCGGATGACCCGATTGTTCTATACCCGAACCGCTATTTTACACCTCTGAACCCTTTTATTGAGCCTCTACATTTCCCATGAAATTACTAAATCATTCGATCGGTGGATCTTCTGCTGGCATTTTATCCCACTCTATATCATGCTATCTTTGGTATGTTCTGGCCACGCTGTGCTTTGCAATTTTTGAAAGTTGGTAGTGAGCTTTGAAATCCTTTTTTATTTTTCTTGACCAAGACCGACACTGAAACATCTTAGAGAAATGAGACCCAAAAGAAATGAAATGCAATGACCCTGAGAGTTAAAGAAAATCCAAAACTGGATGGCTTGCTAAAAAGGAAAAAGGAAAGAGACTTATCTGAGTGGAACAGCTGGTACCAGTGATTATGACATGCATTTCGGATTAATCAGCCCAATCTGTCCAACCAATCAACTTTCAGTTGCCATACTTTGTTGCCCCGGAGTTTCCATAACCTGACTTTTTTGCCAAAACCTTGACCTTGTTCGGCCTGCGGTGCCCTGAAGGGTTTTCACCAACAAGCCTCTCTCATTTGTTCATCTCTCCACTCACTTTCGCCTTAAGGTGCCTATGAAGGTTTTCATTAATAAGACTCTCTCATTTTGATTTCTCTCAGCTTTTGTCGCCTTATGGTGCCCGCGAGGGTTTTCACCAATAAGACTCTCTCATTTTCATTTTCTTTGTTTGGACCGAAGTGTTGCCCCTAATATGAATCGCCTTCACTTGCTCAACTTGGCATCTCTCAAATACTGATCGAAAGGTCTTTCTTTGGACCGTAATATGGGTTTGGATGGGGTTAGAAAGAAGGGGTGTCAAAGGCTAAAAAAAATTTAAATGGGTTCAAAATTACAACTTTCGGAATCAAATTTCTTGCAACAACCACAGCTTCTACCCCAGTTTATTTGCTTGGGGACTTTTGGATTTTTGTTTGATGGGACCGAACCGTGAGGCTGCCTACGTATCCTTAAAAGGAATCAGGTCGAACGTAGTTCATATCATAGAAATTGCTTTGTTGTTGTGATTTTCCTTTTTTTCTTCTCTTTTCTTTTTTTTTTTTCATTTCTTTCTTTTTTTCTTATTTTTTTTCTTTCTTTTCCTTTCCTTCTCTCGTTTTCTTCTTCTCTCTCTTTTCATTCTTTTCTTTTCTCTTTTTCCTTTACTCATCTTTCGCACTTGCGCTTCTGATCTTTGCTACTGATTCCAAAAGAGGGGTATGAAAGGAAATAAATAAGACTCAAGGGGATAACAAAGGATAAAGTGTTTAGATAGCAGAACAAAATGCATTCGTCATTACAATCTTCAAAACATGCCAAGTACAAACAAATACAATTTAAACAAAGAATAATATCTCTTGATCGCATCGGAATTGATGGTCATTTCTGCACATTTGCATTCTATATCTGTTAAAAATAAAGCACCATTGGACAACACTCTTGTTACGACGAACGCCCCCTTCCAGTTTGGAGCGAACTTGCCTTTTGCTTCAGCCTGATGAGGAAGAATGTGTTTCAATACTAAATGACCCACTTCAAACTTCCGTGGACGCACCTTCTTATTATATGCTCTTGCCATTCTCTGTTGATACAACTGGCCATGACACACTGCTGCTAATCTTTTCTCATCAATTAAACTTAACTGTTCCAAGAGAGTTTTGACCCACTCATCATCATCAATTTTTGCCTCAGCGACAATCCGAAGGGATGGGATTTCAATTTCCGCAGGTATCACCGCCTCAGTGCCATATACCAACAAATAAGGAGTTACCCCTACTGAAGTGCGAACAGTAGTGCGATAACCCAGCAATGCAAAAGGCATATTCTCATGCCATTGCCTGGAACCTTCCACTATTTTCTGCAGTATCTTCTTTATATTCTTGTTGGCCGCCTCAACTGCTCTGTTTGCCTTGGGGCGGTAAGGGGTGGAATTGCGATGCGTAATCTTGAATTGCTGACATACCTCTTTCATCAGATGACTATTGAGATTAGCCCCATTGTCTGTAATGATCACCTTTGGTATCCCAAACCGACAAATGATATTTGAGTGCACAAAATCAACCACCGCTTTTTTGGTTACGGACTTAAACGTTTTAGCCTCTACCCACTTGGTGAAATAGTCGATGGCCACTAGAATGAACCTGTGCCCATTTGATGCTGATGGCTCAATTGGCCCAATGACATCCATGCCTCACGCGACAAAACGCCATGGTGCAGACATTGTGTGCAATTCAGATGGTGGAGAATGAATCAAATCTCCATGCACTTGGCACTGATGACACTTGCGCACAAAACTGATACAATCTCGCTCCATAGTGAGCCAATAATAACCTGCTCGGAGGATCTTCTTTGCCAACACGTACCCGCTCATATGCGGTCCACAGACTCCAGAATGTACTTCAGACATGATAGTTGTGGCCTGTCTAGCATCTATGCATCTCAACAATCCAAGATCCGGAGTCCTTTTGTAAAAACCCTTCTGCTGAAGAAAAATTTGCTAGCTAACTGCCGAATTGTTCTCTTTTGATCACCTATGGCTTGTACCAGATACACCCCTATCCTGATATATTCCTTGATATCATGAAACCAGGGCTCACCATCAAGTTCTTCTTCTACCACATTACAGTAAGCATGCTGATCATGGACCCGAATATGCAACGTGTCAACATAAACCTTATTCGGATGATGTAGCATTGACGCCAAGGTATCCAAAGCATCAACAAATTCGTTATGGATCCTTGGAATGTTCCTGAACTCTACTGATCGAAACCGTTGACAAATATCATGCAAACATTCCCGGTACGGTATGAGTTCTAGATCTCGTGTTTCTCATTCCCCTTAAATCTGATGCACCAGAAGGTCCGAGTCCCCTAAGACCAAAACTTCCTGGACACCCATGTATGCAGCTAACCTTAAACCCAAAATGCATGCCTCGTATTCAGCCATGTTATTAGTACAGTAGAAGCGAAGCTGAGCAGTAACAGGGTAGTGATGTCCTGTTTCAGAAATCAACACCGCTCCTATCCCAACGCCTTTCATGTTAGCAGCTCCATCAAAGAAGAGTTTCCAACCTGGCTCTCCAACTTGTTCCAACTCATCAATATACATTACCTCTTCATCAGGGAAGTAAGTCTTCAAAGGCTCATATTCTTCATCCACTGGGTTCTCAGCCAAATTATCGGCCAATGCCTGGGCTTTTATCGCGGTCCTGGTCATATAGACGATGTCAAATTCTGTGAGCAAGATCTGCCACTTTGCGAGCCTTCCTGTAGGCATAGGCTTCTAAATATATACTTTAATGGATCCAAATGCAAGATGAGGTAAGTAGTGTAAGATGACAAATAGTGCTTCAACTTCTGTGCTACCCAAGTTAGGGCGCAACATGTCCTCTTAAGGTGAGTGTACTTAACCTCGTAAGATGTGAACTTCTTGCTGAGATAATAGATGGCCTGCTCTTTCCTTCCGGTCATGTCATGCTGACCCAACACACAACCAAATAAATTGTCGAAAACCGTAAAATACAGAATTAAAGGTCTCCCTGGTTCTGGTGGCACCAACACAAGTGGGTTTGAAAAATACCCTTTTATCTTATCAAATGCTTCTTGACACTCATCTGTCCACTTGACTTCAGCATCTTTCTTCAACAGTTTGAAGATAGGCTCACAAGTTGTTGTAAGCTGAGCAATAAACCTGCTGATGTAATTCAACCTCCCTAATAAGCTCATCACCTCAGTCTTGTTCCTTGGAGGTGGCAATTCTTGGATAGCTTTAATATTTGATGGGTCCAATTCAATACCTCGACAACTGACTATGAATCCCAACAATTTTTCGGATGTCACACCGAATGCGTATTTTGCAGGATTGAGCTTAAGATTGTACCTGCGAAGCCTTTGGAAGAATTTTCTCAAATCTCTGACGTGATCAGATTGCTTTCTAGACTTTATGATTACATCATCCACATAAACCTCGATCTCCTTGTGTATCATGTCGTGAAATATGGTTGTCATTGCTCTCATATAAGTTGCCCCGGCATCTTTCAACCCGAAAGGCATGACCCTGTAGCAGTATGTTCCCCATGGTGTGATGAATGTCGTCTTCTCCGCATCTTCCTCATCCATTAAGATCTGATGATAACCCGCATAACAGTCCACAAAAGACCCAAGCTCATGTTTGGCGCAATTGTCAATCAGAATGTGGATATTTGGTAGTGGGAAGTTATCCTTGGGACTCGCTTTGTTGATATCACGGTAATCAACACACACCCTAGTCTTGCCATCCTTCTTTGGCACAGGTACTACATTGGCTAACCAAGTAGGATACCGAGTGACCCGAATGACTTTTGCATCAAACTGCTTAGTGACCTCTTCTTTAATTTTCACACTCATATCCGTCTTAAATTTCCTCAGCTTCTGCTTGACAGGAGGGAATGTCGAGTCGGTGGGAAATTTGTGAACCACCAAGTCAGTGCTTAAACCTGACATGTCGTCATATGACCATGCAAAGACGTCTTTGTACTCAAGTAATGCTTTAATTATCTCTTCCCTGAGTTGAGGTTCAAGCTAGACACTTATTTTAGTTTCTCTGGTATTATCTGGGTCCCCTAAATTTATTGCTTTTGTATCACTCAGGTTAGGCTTGGGTTTTTCTTCAAAATGGCTTAGTTCTTTACTAATCTCTTCAAAGGCCTCATCCTCATCGTATTCTAATTCATTATCACACTCTATTTCTTGAATTACTATTTTCGAATTAGATTGGCTTTTAAAACTGGGTCGAAGATTTCTCATGCATGTCATGTTATTAAAACCAGCATAAAAAGAGCTGTACAAGGAAGAAAAGAAGACAAAAATAAAACTATCAGGAATGAGGAAAAGGGAAATTGCATTTCATTAAAATTGAAAGATAACAAGGTTTATACAGACGGAACATAGAATCTGAATTATAACCCTGGAATAATCCAGATAAACTGAAAGGAAATCAAAGCAAACTACCAAAACTCCTTCCTGGCGGGGAGAGGAGTAGCATCCCAATTGTTAATCCTTGCACTGGGCTCAACAAATTGCACATCTTCCTTACTAGAACCCTCTCCAGATACCACCATATTCACCTCATTGAATAATTTCTCAAACCTTTCAAGCAACTCCTTATCAGGACCAACCACAGAACTGGGAACTGTTGTTGTTGGGCATTTCTTGGTGCCGAGCCTAACAAATGATCTGGAGAGATGTGGTATGGGCTTTGGGAGGACCCATGCCCTCTGTTTCAGCTTTTTGGCTCTTTTTATGTCCGCAACTGTGGGCTTGAACCCCAAACCAAATGTATCCAAGTTTTTGGGGAGAGACACCGGCTGTACGATACCTTGCAGAGATGCACCCAAACCCTTGCCTGGTACAAAACCATTTTTCAACATTTCAACGGCTACCATGACTGCTGCAGCGGCTACCCTCGGCGCTGGAACGCACTTCCCTTCTGGAATTTTCTCTACTGATACCGTGTCAAAAACCTGATAAACCCATGGCCCCTTGTCGTCTTCGAACTCTATGAATGGAACAATGGCATCACTATGGTCACACAAATTATCCTCATCGTGCACAACAATTTACTGTCTTTCCCATTCAAACTTAACCATTTGATGCAGAGTAGACGGGACCGCTTTTGCAGCATTAATCCAGGGCCGACCCAATAGTAGATTATAAGAAATAGCCACATCGAGCACCTGGAACTCCATGGTAAATTCAACAGGCCCTATTGTAAGCTCAAGCACTATGTCCCCGACTGAATCTTTCCCTCCACCGTCGAATCCCCAAGCGCAGATACAGTTCTTGTGAATTCTTTCATCATCCACCTTCAATTTGTTCAAAGTGGAGAGAGGGCAAATGTTCACACTGGAACCATTGTCGACCAGTACTCGAGTAACCATGGAATCTTCGCATTCACCATGAGATAGAGGGCTCTATTGTGCTCAGTACCCTCCATGGGTAACTCATCATCAGAAAAAGTGACTCTGTTTACCTCAAATATCTTGTTAGCTATCTTTTCCAGGTGGTTTATTGAGATTTTTTCAGGAACGTGGGCCTCATTCAGGATCTTCATCAAAGCCCGACAGTGCTCGTCTGAATGGATAAATAATGACAATAGTGAGATCTGAGCCGGTGTCTTCCTCAACTGCTCCACAATGGAATAGTCCTGCACTTTCATCTTTCTCAAGAATTCCTCTGTTTCTTCTTCGGTCACAACTTTCTTCACTAGCACTGGGTTGTCTTTGGAGCTTTTAGCTTTTCTCAACTCTTCGGGGGCAAAGCATCTCCCCGATCGAATCAAAACATGGGTCTCACAAACTTCTTCTTTAACTTCTTTCCCCTTGTAAGTCACTTTCACTCGTTCATAATTCCACGGGACCGCCCTGCTGTTGACTATCGATAATTGAGTTACCGGCTTGATAATGATCGGGTCTATGCGGGCACCTTCCACAATTACAACAGGCTTGTTCGCCACTCCTAGCACAACCACTTTGGCTACTTCTTGTTTTATTGTCGTATCACTTGGGGTCCCCTTTTTGGCTACTGCAGATGGTTCACTGTTCGCCTCGCTCAACCGGATCACTGATTTCTCACTTGTTGGCTTTTCAACTAGCCTGACTTCACTAGCCCGGATCATCATGACGGTCTGTGAAGGCTTCTTGGGTTCCCCTCCCCTATGCTCTATCTCGATTATATTTGTCTCAGGATAGGCTGGCAACAGATTCTGGTTGATATTGGGTGCCTCCGGAGCTTGGACCTCAATCCGATTAGTATCAATGAGTTCTTGAATAGCTGTTTTCAATTGCCAGCACTTCTCTGTATCGTGGCCCGGAGCACCAGAACAATATTCGCAACTCACAGAATGATCAAGGTTCCTCGGGGGAGGATTTGGCAGTTGTGGCTCGATCGGACTCAGCATACCCAATTGTCGCAACCTATGGAACAAACTGGTATAGGATTCTCCCAATGGAGTGAAAGTTTTCTTCTTTTGCAACCTCTCATTCTTAAACGCTTGGTTGTGCTGGAAACCTGATCCAGGAGGGTTCCGGTAGGCTCTTAGGGGTGGATAGGCATTTTGTGGAGATGGGTATGTATTTTGTGGGACTGGTGCACGCCATTGTGCGTGGGCCGGAGGTTGGCTGTATGTTTGGGCATGGTAAACAGAAAAATGGGGGTCTGGTGGTGGGTAGTAGTGTTGGGGTAGATTATATGGGGTATAAGGGTAGGTTTGGTGGTGGGGTCGAGGCTGGTTATAGTAATGTGATGGACCCTTGGGTCCGAACCAAGCTCCTAAATCAATCGTTGCTACATCCTCTTTCTTCTTCTTTCCAATTACTCCCCCAGTTCCGCTTTGACTAGCCTGGGTAGTTGCCTTAATGGCCGAATAACTCATGATTTTGTTTGTCTTGAGCCTTTCTTCTACCATACTGCCCATCTTTACCACTTCATTGAAGGCCTTGCCTACAACTGATACCAGATGACCGTAATAAGTAGGTTCTAAGGCCTGCAGAAAATAATCCACCATTTCACTTTCTTTCATTGGAGGGTCAACCCTTGCTGCCTGCTCTCTCCACCTAAAACCATATTCCCTGAAACTTTCATTGTGCTTTTTCTCAAGTTTTTTCAAAGACAGACGATCCGGAATAATCTCGAGATTGTACTGGAAGTGTCAAGCAAATGCCTGGGCTAGATCATTCCATGTGTACCATCTTCCGTGATCCTGCCGAGTATACCATTCTAGCGCTGATCCACTCAGACTCTGATTGAAATACGCCATTAGCAGCTCGTCTTTCCCGCCAGCTCCCCTTATTTTGCTACAAAAACCTCTCAAATGCTCCACTGGATCACCATGCCCATCATACAAATCAAACTTGGGCATCTTAAACCCTGTCGGTAATTGCACATCTGGAAATAGACATAGATCTTTGTAAGCCACACTTACTTGACCTCCCAACCCCCGCTTGTCCCTGAATGACTGTTCCAGGCTTTTAACTTTCCTGAACATCTCCTCCTGTTCGGGATTTTTAGATGGTTTTTTAGTTTCCGCAGGGAGGTCAAAATGAGAAATGTAGGAATAGGGTTCGGGAACCTTGAAAGTGGGCTCCGGGGAGTAATACTGGTTGTCGTGAGTCTGGAACAGAGGCTCACTGGAGGATTGGTGTAATGCAGTAGGTGGAAGTGCCACAAAAATAGGAGTGACTGGTGGAGGAGGGTACGAGACTTGTTTGGGTGGTGGAGCTTGTGATGTATGGGAAGAGGTGCCATAGCACTGTTGGTAGAGGGGAAAGGCCGAAGATGAGTTCACAGTGGGAGGTTCCTGGGTCTGAGCTAATGGCGGGATAAAAGCAGGGTTGGCAGGGTAAACTGGCGGTGGCTACCCTTTTGCCCATGCTTGGTACATTTCAGCCATCTGCTGCTTCAGCTTATACAACTCATCTTTCAGATTAACCTCTGATTCTTCCACTTCTTTTGATGGATCGACAATACTTGCCTCAAGTTCCTGGTTGGCCATGTTCAACTTGTTTTTGGACCGGGTGTTGTAGGAGTGAGTTGCCAGAATGCCAATCAAACTAACCACCTGCCTAAACTGAAATTTCATCAATAACAAATTTGTTAGCGATTAGGGTTTAACAGATAGGCAACCACACATTTGGGGAATGAATGCACCTAACTAGTTAACCATTTTTATTATGCATTTGATTGGTTGCTTGCGTCATCCCGGCTTTTCCTTATTTCTATTTGCAACTTCCCTTTTTCTCTCTTTTTTTCTTTTCATTCTTGCCTTTGCTCTTTTTTTTTATTCTCTCGTACTTCTCTCTCTTGTTTTGCCATTGCTCTTTTTCCACAGTTTCTTATTTTCTTTCTCTTTTCTTTTGTTTTTCCCTCTTATTTTTCTCTCTTTTTCTTTTCCTCTTTTTTTTATCACTCTTTTTCTTTCTTTTGGTTATGGTCAAATCCTATAGAGATTGCCTACGTATCATGACCCCGCATGAATCAGACCGAGCGTAGTTCTGGAAGATAAATGTAGAAGTAAACAAAAACATTTTTGGGATTTTTAAATATTTTCCCATAAAATAAAACAGTTTTGATTACAATGACTCATCCTACCAGATTATAAAACTAAAGGACTCGAAAAGGGAGATTAACAGACTCCAACGGACTCAAAACAGACTAACAGACTCTAGCAGAAAGATGATAACCCAGACTGGAAAACAAACTAACAGCTCCAATAAAAGAAAATACAGACTCGCAAACAGACTAACAGACTCCAATGAAAATCATGAATACATTAATGCCTCAACTGCTCCTAGGGCCCGCGGGACATTGTTCGGTCTCGCCACGGGCCTACACGCTAAATCCCCTTGGAGGTGGTAGAGATCTTCCATTATCTGGCAGACAAAGGTCATCACAGTGGCAAATAACATGGATCTAGTCATATCCTCACAACTACTGCACTTCATTGCGATGCAGTCGGCAATCCTTCTGACTTTCTCTCTTATGACATCCTTTTCTTACAACAAACACCCAATCTGCTGGGCCCTGGCTTCCAAAGTTTGTTCGGATACATGATTCTATTCTTGAAGCTGTAGCAAATCTCTCTCTAACTGTGCCATTGTTGCGTAACAGTGTTCCTTTTCTGCCTTAAAGTCTTTTTCCTGCTTGATCATTTTGTTCTCAAAGATGGTGACCCTTTTCTTCAATCCCACAACCTCATTATCATATTTCTCTTTTAATTGCTTAACCAAGCGCTTTCGTTCCTCTGCATTTTTAGCTAGCTTTGTTCGAGCCCTTGCTAATTCGCCCTCTGCCTTGTTCAAATCGAATCCATACTCACTCACCTTCTGCCTAAGGTTCTTTATAAGCTTTTCATCTTTTGCACTTCTGGCGGGATTTTCAGCTGCTATTTTCATTTCCCGAATTTGGGATCGAAGGGCCTCATTTTCTTTGGCTAGCCTTTTTTTTTCACCCTCATTCGCTGCGGCTTGCAAACCATTCTCGAATTGGAGATCCCTGACTTGCTTTTCCAGTTTTCCTATTGTGGCCCTGTACTCATTCTCCTTGGCCAACCAAACCCACTGTTCTTGCGATGCCTCAACGAATCCCTGAATCTGAGGCTTCTTGGTAGGTCTTTCAGGTTCAGCCCTTGAGGCGTTCTTCTTTCTATACCACGCAAGATAGGCGGGTAAGACCTCGCCTCTAGATAGGTCACACACTCGAGTGTTTGTTGTCAAATACTGGCATTCGTTCCAAATAGAACGTACTGTTTCTTCATGAAATTGGCCGTCAGAGCTAACCTCGACCGCATAAACACTAAGATCTTCATCTGGGTGTATCACCTGACACCTTCCCAACTGTCTCATCACCCGGTATGGAGCATAAGGCTGAATGCCTCGGAGACCCATTAGGAAGAAGTAAGGACCGGCGGCGGGCATATACACAATTTCTTCAACAGGAAGCCAACCTAGTGTCCATTCTATTTTCCCCACAGTGATGGAGAGAAGGCGGGATACCCAATCTCCAAACCCCTCTGGGAACTTTAACCCTGAAATCCTTGTGTCGAACTCTTCAATGCAACTTTTCTCTGCGGACCCATAACTCATATACTGAGGGTGGTGACACAGGTGTTTGATCATCCACATTTGTAGTAGCAAATTGCATCCCTCGAAGAAATCTGCCCCAGCTTTACAAATTGTGAGAGCTCGGTATATCTCAGATACTATCATAGGGACAAGGGTGCTCTTGGCGTTTGTAATCAAGACTTTGACGACTCTAGCCACCCACAGATCGATATTCCCATCTTTGCGGGGAAACACCACGAGGCCTAAGAAGGCTACTATGAAAGAAAAATGCCTATGCTCATCCCATTTTGCTTGGTTCCCTTTTCTACAAACCCCATTTTCCGGGTTGTTGAATCCTCCTACATGCCCATACCTCTGGTATATAGAACGTAGGGTGGAAAAACCATCCTCCAACTCGGAGTACGGGACTCCCTTGCTTATTTTTAGCAAATTCATGAATTTGTGAGAGTTAACGGCTCTTGGAAGGATCATATACTTATGCCTCAGTCCTTCAGTACTTCCCAAATAACCTGCTATGGTGGGTGTGAGTTCAAAATCCGAGAAATGCAAGACGTTGTGAGCTGGGTCCCAGAACATAACCAACGCCTTTATGATATCTCCTCTAGGCCTTATCTTCAACAACCCAGTGAGGCCTCCCAAATGTAGATTGACCTTATCTTGCTCTGATTTACCCAAATCCTCCCACCACATATGCAACTCCAAAGGGACCTTGTTCATGACTGTTATTGGCAAACTTTGACTCGTGCTCATCTATACATTTATTAGGGTGGTTAAGCAAAATCAAGACTCATTTGACTCAAAAACAAATCTCTCTTTTCTTTTCAAATTTTCATTTCAAAATAAAACTCGGTTTTGCAAATACGGCCTTTCAGCATTTTCCGGGGGGAAGATTTTAAGGTTGTGCTTGCTAACCGGCCAAAATGTCAAAAAGAGACCAAAAGCGGCCGTTCTTGCGAAACAGCCTTCCAGCGTTCTTTTGGGGACATTCGGCTATTTCCGACTAGAATGGATTCACCTTACTTATTTCCAACAAGGTAAGAAAATTTTGATGCCTTTTGGGCTATTTTAGCAAAAAGGAAGTTGGACCCGATGGGGGTTGCCTAAGTATCCCACATCCGGTGAGAATCAAACTGGCGTAGTTCGGGCAATTTTGACAAAACAAAAACCAACTCTCTTTTTTTTCTTTTTTTTCCAAAATAAAACAAAAAAAAATTCTTCTTTTTTTTTTTCAAAATTTCGGTAGAGTTTCAGTATACTTTGGGACATCGGTTTTTCAAAAAACAGGTGATTATCTCACTTAGCCCTCACACTGTTATTTTCTTTTTTTTTCAACTTTCTCCTATTATTCAAAAGTCGGTCAGCATGCAAATCCGAAGCAAATGAATGCACAAGTACCAAGTAAGATGCATCAGGATGGTCTTTTCATTTCAGGTACACTTGTCCTAGACAGACATAACCCCTGTGTTGAGTCTCCAAAGTCAAATGCACATGATGCAGATAAGCGTTCGTACTAGGGATCCGGCATGAGGCTAAGTTATTCTAGGTTTAAAACCTGGGTTTATTATTCTAGAACTGGCTTACCCGAGCGGACAACTCGAGCGGAGGAGGGGCTGCGTACTAGTAACTAAAAGATCATCCGGCTTTGAAACTTGTTCGAACCTCGTTCTATTTGGGATATGACACTAATATAAAGAAGTCACGACCAGCGTGCACTCCTCGGGGGAGAGAAGAAAGGGGTTTCGTAGCAGTTTATATATACAGTTCAGATAATATCAAAGCGGTAAAAAGCAACATTTAGCACATTAACACCAAACATGTAATAAAATTAGATAACAGATAAAACCAAATATAACAATTCATCTAAGCTCGAATTCTTGAACCCTAAACCAGAGATTCTGGGTTCGATCCTCAGCAGAGTCGCCAGAGCTGTCACACCTCCTTTTTTACTACACCTGAAAGTGTATAAGGGAGTTTTTTTTTTAATTTAAGTGACAATCGAAACGAGATTTATTATTAAAAGATTCAGAGTCGCCACTTGGGATATTTAATGGTGTCCCAAGTCACCGGTTAAAATCTCGAGTCGAGGAAAGGTTGACTCTGTATTACAGTTTGCAAACCAGAAATCCGGGTAAGGAATTCTATTAACTCGGGAGAAGGGGTTAGGCATTCCCGAGTTCCATGGTTCTAGCATGGTCGCTCAACTGTCATACTTGGCTTAATTATCTGATTTTAGAACATTTTGAACCTATGTGCAGATTTTAACTTTAAAACCACTTTTATTTAATTTTAGGAATATTACAACGTTATTGAAACATGTCTTGAACCACGTCACATAAATGCACCTGCGATCGCCGACATATTTTAACATTGTTGGGATTTGGATTTGGGTCACATAAATGCGCACCCGAATTTAGGAAAATAAGTTATTAAAATAATGCGCCTAAAGCAACTACGTGTTAGCAATTTTGCGAGGGCCATGAAAATCCACTGAGTGACACGCCTCGACTTCTAAGGATAGGCATTCAACTAATAAATACAAAAATCAGTGAACACTACTACAACCATCCTTAGCGATGCTGGAGATTTCTTGGGAAATTTTATGATAATACCATCCTTGTAAAGAAACAGATTTCCCCAGTCATTACTAGTTCCTATTTGCAATAAATCGAACAAAATCAAAATGGCTTTGTACGGAAACCTCAAAATCTAGCATTAACTTCATTCACAATATACTCAGCAGGCTACAGACCCCTTTAAAATACCTAGTGTTATCAGCCCTGTATGTAGTAGAAGCAGAAAATTTGAGCAGGGTCCTTCGTGCAAAATAAAGGACACTAAAAGGGGTCAACACTAATAGAAAGGCAAAAAGTTTTAGCATTCAAATGATAATTCAAACAAAGAAGAATTAGCTTAATTGAAAAACTTTATGACCAAATCAACATAATGAGAGAATAGAACCATCTTGCCAGAATCCCATATGAAAACACAAATCAGTCAGAATTCTAGTAAAACAACAAATCAACCAACCTTCCATCTTAATGAAATCGAGCAAAACAGATCAACCATGACAACAGAGCAAAACACCACTTGGTGATTATTCAATTTAATAAAAGTTGAACATATGCTAATCAACTTAACAAGATTCAACTCCAAATCTTAATTGGCATAGAAATGGAACTCCACTGTTCTTAGCGGGAAGGCTGGCCAAACGAATGAACATGAGGTTGGCCAAACGAGTGAAAATGCACACAAAAAAAAACAAATCTGGTACCCACGACTGTCCATACCAAACGAAGCAGAGTTTAGAAAGCTAGGCACTACTGATTTTCCTACAAGTGATCTGAAATGGAGTTTCAGCAAACAGCAACCCAATGGACTTATAACTCAAAACTGAAAACTTGGTCATAATGCAAACAGAGCCACAGCAAGAAAGAACAATTGATTAACTCGGATAATCACAAAAGCAAACATTAACAGGGGTAATCTTAGCAACTTCAAACCAGCTGAACATGCGAAAATGGTCATGGAATCAGGGGAAAAGGGAGACTATTTAGTGATTCATGTCGAACATGCTGAGATAAAATAGTAGATTCGAGCATATTACTTTGAGCATCAACATGTCGTATACAGCCAAAGCAACACAAGCACCAGTCGAACTGGTCATTTAACTGGGACTGGTCCATATTATGAAACTGGAACCAATGAACACAGTCATTTAGACTTAAACCAATCGACTTCAACTAATAGCAGTGTGACGCCTTCAAGAGTTCATACCGTCTCAAGGCTGAAAGTAAACGTTCATTTGAAAACGACCAAATTTGACTCAAATGAAAACTCGACGCCATAATAATAGTTAAATCATATAAGCATAGAGGACAACCCCTCAAACTCAGCTTTACTAACTGAACATACTCAAACATATCACACCACTGAGAAGAAATTCACCAGCAAGAAATTCAATCATAGAACCACACCATTCTAGACAAAATGCACAGCTCAAGAACACTATTAAAAAAAATACAGTTACATGGGGAAAACGAAAATCAAACCTGAAGTTGCGAACTTCTGTTAATAATTACAGCCTTAATAATATGCCTTTTGCCTTCGAGTACTAGCGAGGTTCAACTGCAACTCAACAGAACAACAACAGAACCAAGGTCGAACTTCAATTCATTTTTTTCATCTCTTTGGAACTCAAAGTCGGACTCAGATAATAAAAAATTGTATATGCTTCTGTTAAACTTTGAAAGAACTCTTAAAAGAAGAAAATCAATTCAGAGAATAGAAACCCAGAAGTTAAAGAAAACCTTTCAAATTTTCTCTAAAATATTTTTTCGAATCCCCCTCTCAAAATCGGATCCAGTTCCTTTTGAGAACGAACCCCCTGATGAATGTGGGGCTCGGATTGAGTGAAATCAATTCAACGCCTCACACTCATCTAGCGAATCCCTCTCTAGAACCTTCCAATCGTGAGATATATCCAATTTTGAGTGAGTGAAAGAAGAGGGGAATCTTGGCATCAGAAACCGTTAGAACGGTAAGAGAGAGATGGGGGGATGCGTGGGTTAGGCATTTGGGATTCACTCGCCTGAATTTGGACTGAATTGGGGCTTGGTTCGAACGAGAACGATGATTGAACAATGAGCATCGTTTGTGCTCTTGAGAGATTAGGGCTCTATATTTGTGTGTGTGTAACTGAAACTGGGTAGGGTTTGGAGGGCATCTGGGGTAATTTAGGCGAAAAATAGTTGGGCTTGGGAAATTAGAATTAAAAACCCAAACTTTCAGCTTTCTTCTCCCTTTAATTCAATTCTTTTCAATTTTTCCCAAACATCCTTTTCATTTTTTTCCCAAAATTAGATTAACATCTAAATTAAATCCTAAAACCTAATTAACCTCTCAAAAACACTAATTAAACCCAAATAGTAATTTCCATAATTAATAAAGGAACACTAACTGAAAGAAAACTACTCAAAAAATCAAAAATTAAACTAAAAGTGCAAGTTAACTATTTTTGTGATTTTCCTTTTTATAAAACAGCTTGATTAATTAATTAATCCTAAAATGTTAAATTAAATCCTAAATGCAAATGCAACATATTTTTTGTATTTTTTACTAATTAAAATGCACAAACAAAAATGCAAACAATTAATAGAAAATGCCACGAAAATCCACAAAATTGCAAACACTGAAAGAAATTATTTTGTTTTGAATTTATGGGAGTAATTCATATAGGGCAAAAATCACGTGCTCACAATCATCAGATCTGGATGGATGAAGAAGATGCTGAGAAAACGGTTTTCATTATGTCGTGGGGAATGTACTATTACAAGATGATGTCGTTCGGCCTGAAGAATGCAGGGGCCACCTACATGAGGGCCATGACCATCATTTTCCACGATATGATACACAAGGAGATACAGGTGTACGTCGATGATGTTATTATTAAGTCCAAGAAAGCCACTGATCCCATGGAAGATTTGAGGAAATTCTTCAATAGACTGCGAAGGTACAACCTGAAACTGAATTCCGCAAAGTGTGCATTTGGGGTTCCTGCTGGAAAGCTACTTGGGTTTATTGTGAGTCACATGGAAGTCCCTAAAGTTTCAAATGCTTTCTCAAAGTTTCTTTCAAAACTCTGCTTTCAAAACCTTTATCTTTTCCGATTTAGGGTTTTGGCAAGTTAATTAGAAGTTTCTCTGATCTTTAGCATGTTCTACTATGTTTCTTATGTTGTTCTTCTACTATGTTTCTTCTGTTGATTCTTCTACTGTGTTTTAAAGTCTTAAGTTCTTTCTTAGGGTTTCTGATTTTATTTTCTTTGTTGATATTTTTGCCTGATTCTCTTGTCTTTCACCTCTACACTCGATTGATGGCAAAAATCCTAAGATTTGGGGTTCATTCGAGTTTTGATATTATTTGCTATGTGATTTGTTTGTTCCTCATCTCCGAACTTGTTTGGTTTTAAAACCCTAATTTCTTTTGACCTATTTGAGTTTTTGAAGTTGTTTCATCTGTTGCTCGACTGAATTTCAAAATCTTTTGCTTCTTTGTATGATTCTGAATCCCTGCTTAACTCTTCTAAGGTCTTTCTTCTGGACCCTTTGAATGCTATTTGATACTCTCTCCATTCTCCATTGCTGAATTACTAAAACTGACCTATGTGACTACCATGTTCCTATAGTCCACTACTTACTGATTTTGCAATTGCATGACACTTTTCTTTGTCCTAAATTCAGCCTCGCATGCCTAATACTTGTGTGCTCTTTATATATGATGAGCTTCCCCTCTAAAATGACTTTCAATTTTTGACTAATTTCAGACCTCCTTGTGTAAGTCTGATTGATTCTTTCCTTGTTTTACTAATTTCCATGTTTCTTGGTTTGATTTGAAAACTTTCCTTAGCTTTTCTGACTTGGTTTATTCATGAACCAGTAATTTCGAATCTCTGACTCCTTGATTTACTATGTACTGATTGATTCTTACCTTATTTGTTTAACCATGTATTTCAAAGATCCTTCCCTTAATTAAACTCCTATGTATTTACTCCTAATTGTCTACTTTGCACAAGATGCTTATTTGATCTCTTTCCGTAAAATGATTTCTGTTCATTACCGTTTAAGTTTGAACTCCTTAATTAAAGGTAGTTCTTATACTGATTGATTTTAGTTGGTACATGGTTATTTTCTTGCCTTATTCTCTGCCTGTTTTCAAACTATAAATACCATGCTCTTTCATTGACAGAAACACGAACACTCTTAGTCTTCTGAACTCACACTCACATTCAAAAAGCACTCTCTCTTGTTACTTGTATTGTGGCCTGTTTTCTTTCAAGTACTGCTACTGCTATATTTTACTTCTTTGAAACTGTATGTCCTGATTAATGTTTTCAGCAATCACAACAATGTGTTTCTTTAATCCCTTCACTTGCATGTCTGCATATTGCTTGTGTTTAGTTCAGAATTTACTTTAGCATGTTGTAATTTCCTTCCTATTATGAATCCCAAACCCCCTACCCTAATGTATTTGATGCTAATGGTTTGTTTGAGGCATGACAGTATTAAGTATTATTGTCTATGGCCCAAACTTGATTCCCCTAGAATCATAACCTCCATGTCACTATCCTATGTTGTGTATTCTTGTTGATATGTAAGCATAACAGCACTTTCTATTGTTGTGCATGCCCAGAATTAGCTAAATGCCTAAGCACATAGGCTCTCTTCCTATTCCCTTGAACCCCTTTTGTGTACTTGTTTGTAGATGTTTTCCTCTCCTTTATCCCCTTAGAACTCTGTCCTTCACTTGCACACTCTCTTAGACTCTAAGTTCTGCCCCTCTCTTGTGAGCCTTGCCTTGGGACTCCCTTGAGCTCCCTCTAAACTTGGACACTTGAGGGATGGCACTTCCACACTGCACTTGCCCTATTCTGGTAATACAATTTGGGTGTGAGCACTGCCTGGAGTCCCATTGAGGCTCTTAGGGAACTCTGACACATTGAAATTGGAGAAAGGATTTGGATAAATGGTCTTTGACTTGGGTTTATCTTGTAACTCAGAGAGGAAGTCAGAATCAGGCTTCCTCTGGTTGTACTTTTATTTGTATTTAGATGTAATTTTATTTATTCTGGTTTGTAATAAACCTTTGGGGATGGTTAGTGAAAAGGGTGGGTAACTATGTACGCAAAGGGTAGAAATCATGACTATAGGACTACTATATTCCTGCATATTCAACTTCATATAGAAATTATGTCTATCGGATTTTGCATATTTAACTTCATATAGAAATTATGTCTTTAGGATTCTGCATATTTAACTTCATATAGAAATTATGCCTATAGGATGTTCTGAATTATACATATTTAACTTCACTTAGAAATCATGTCTATAAGGCTTCTGCATTTCGACGCTACGTCTACAAGGTCTTAAAATCAGTAACGCCTAGAAAGCATGCCTATAGGAGTTTCTAATAAAAAATCTGATTAGCCTCACTCAATGTTAGATATAAAACCAATAGTAATGGCTGCTATTGTTTGCAGAACTTGTAATCATTTCGTTTAAATTATGCCTCTCTCTTTCAATAATCTGAGTCCCTCACTTAGCAAGTTTAATGAGTATGCATTCAAATAGTTCATTTTGAGCCTTACTGTTTCATTGCTTTCTGAATCAAGTAGATACCATGCTTATAGGATCCTTGTCCAACACTTAGGCAAGCCCTAGGGTAATAAATATAAACTGAATCTGCTTCTATTAATAATTATAACCAGCAGGCAGGCCTGATTCGGACTTCTTATCTGAGTTATGTGATAAGCTGAAACTATCTCAACAATTTCCTCTCACTCGTCTTTGATGCCTTTTAATTCAGAACTAAACAGTATGTGTAAGTCATGCTAATTACGTGCTTCTCTGTTTAAGGAGGTATATCTGAGCCTCTGCTTGTTATATGTTATCCCCAATTTGCAATACATGTTTTGTATGTTGACTTAGAGTTTTTTCCTTTGAAACTACAAATAAGCCTAATATACCTCCCTTTTAGGATTAGTAGTCCTAAATGCCTCTGGGACTGATAGGATTGGGATGGGTAATAGCATGCAATAAGTAAACGAGACCAATCCACGCTTTAAATACCTTAACGGGGTGGGAAGGGTAGATATGGATATGATGACCACTCGATAATGTCACATGTAGCCCCTCATTGAGGAGTGATTACCGGGCATTGTGTGGAGTGATCCATATTGTTAATAAACCTAGGACCCCTTTCCCTTATTTCTGTATTTCTTTTATCATTTCAACTCCTTCTTTAAAAAAAATCAGCTTTCTTTGCTCTTCCATACTTTGTTTATTTGCAACCCATTATATGAAACCTCCTCTTATTTGAGCCCTATTTGTCTACATCTTAATTGCGCCCCAAATTCACAATAATTATCTGGTCGGGAACCACACTAGTGGATTCTGAGGGTGCCTAACACCTTCCCCTTGGAATAATTTCAAACACTTACCCTAATCTCTCGTTATTTAAAATCAAACTCTTTTGGTGTCCTAATGCACCCTAATCATTAGGTGGCGACTCTGCAAACGCAAACCCAATTCCCAAAAGGAATGAGTTGTCCCTCCAAATGTCATAAACCCGAATTCGCTCTAGAAAAAGGGGGCGCGACAACTGCTCTTAGATTTTTACCTTCTTGGATATCTCATCTTGCTCCACTATCTTAGCAGGCTTTTCAGTTTAACCGGGAGGCTCAAAATAAGGAGCGTAAAAGTATGGATCTGAGACCTTGAAAGTTGGTTCTGGAGCATAGTGTTAGCATCGGGGACTTTGAACACAGTCTCGCTAGAGGATCAAGGAAGAGTAGCTGGTGGAGGAGCTACAAAAACATGAGTGGTCAAAGGAGCAGGATATGAGGTACTTTTGGGGGTGGAGTGTGAAAAGGTTGTGGGGAGATATCAACAACAGCGGGAATCTGGATTCGTGACAGTAGTAGAATGGTGACGAGGCTTTCAGTGCAGTTAGTGGGAAACAATTGTGGAGGACGCCCACTAATCCAGGCTTGGTATATTTCGGCCATCTGTCCTTTCAACCTTAGGACCTCTTTTTTCAACTCAGATTCTGGTTCAACAATCTCCATAGGCGGATCAACAACACCTGTTGTCACACCTCCTTTTTTCCGCCCCCGCGTGGGGACAAGGGAGTTTTTCCAATTAAAGGACAATCGAAACGGGATTTGTTTATTTATTTCAGAGTCGCCACTTGGGAGATTTAGGGTGTCCCAAGTCACCAATTTAATCCCGAATCGAGGAAAAGAATGACTCTGTATTACAGTCCGCGAACCAGAAATCCGGATAAGGAATTCTGTTAACCCGGGAGAAGGTGTTAGGCATTCCCGAGTTCCGTGGTTCTAGCACGGTCGCTCAACTGTCATATTCGGCTTGTTTATCTGATTTTATACAATTATGAGCTAATGTGCAAGTTTTAACTTTTAACCGCTTTCGTCATTATTTATATATTTTTTCAAGAATTGCAACATCATGGAAATACATCTCCAACCACGTCACATCAATGCACCCGTGGTTGTTGGCACATTTCAACTCTGTTGAGATTTGGATTTGGGTCACATAAATGTGCACCCGAGTTTTAAGAAAATTAAATTATTAAAAGGCGTGCCTAAAGCGACTAGCGTATCATTTACTTTGGGTAGGGCCGTGAAATTTTGCTAAACGGTCCATCCCGAAGTCTAAGCAATTTTAAAGCAAATATTTACCGAGGGCCCCACAATTTTGTATTTTTATTCGGTGAGGCTCATCTCATTCTTATTTTTTAAAGGAATTTGCAACGTCATGGACATGCATCTCGGATCACGTCACAATCAATGTACCCGTGATTAGAGACACATTTCGACTCCGTTGAGATTTAGATTTGGGTCACATAAATGTGCACCAGAGTTTAAGAAAGTAATTTAATTAAATCGCGTCTAAAGAGTCTAACGCGTTATTATCTTTGGGGAAGGCAGTGAAATTCACTAAACAGTCCATCCCGAATTCTAAGTATTTATTATGACCAATTATTGAGGGCCCCGCAATTTGCATTTTTATTTGGCGAGGCTCGTCTCATTATTTATTTATTTTTTTTTAAAAAATAATCTTAGAATGACTACATTTTTTATTTTTCGTTTTTCTCTAAAATAAATGAAGAAAAATGTCCTACTTTATTTACATACTTTCGAGTTATTATAGTTAAGTTTCGAAAGTGAGTCGTTTAAAGAGTTTACATGGGCAGCGCATAGAATGTTTTACATACAAACAGTAAAAGAAAGAAAAGACTACATTAAACTACAACTTCAAATCTTTCTCATTTTTTGCATTCATGTTTCGAGTAGCTTACAAGATGAACCAGTGTATCGTTTGTGTACCTGGTATTGTCAATACAAGAAGAAGAAGGTCAGCAAAGTAGTATGTAACACAGCAACATACAGCAGCATAAAGCCCAACACAGTAGCTTCAACACCTCAATCCAGAAATCCCAGCAACACGGAGAAAACTAGTAAAAATGGAGAAGAAAAATAGTGCGGAAATCTCTCTTTGTTTTTCTTTCTAGATTTGAACTCTCTATGGTGTTCTTCCGCTCTCAATATTTCAGAAAATTTGGTTATATATTTTTTACTCTCTCCAAAATGAATTCTGTCCCTGTATATTCTGTGTATCCAGAGTGTATATCGAGTGTATACTGCTGTCTCCGCCCCCTCTTTTCTTCTTCTCTCTATCTAGTTTTTCCTCTTTTTTCCACCCCCTTCTTCTTAAATTTTCTCTTCTATTTATAGCAAAATTTTCGAAATTTTCAGATTTGTTTTTTATTATTTTATTATTTTTTTAATTAAAAGAAATCCCACTTACAAATTGCTTTTATTTTTTTAGAAAAAGAAATCCCACATTTATTTACTTTTATTTTTAAAATTCCAACTTTAATTACTTTATCTTATTTAAAATACCACTTTTTATTTTTTTAAAAGAGAATCTCACTTTATTTAACTTTTCTTTAAAAAACAAACCACTATCTTTTCTTTTTCTTTCAAAAATGCTACTTTCAATTACTTTAAATTTTTTAAATTTTTAGATACCTTTATATTTATTTTTTAATTCCAACCTTCTTTTACTTTTAAATTTTTTAAAAATTTCCACAAAACTTTTTATTTTTTTAAATTTTCTACATTCTTTTACTTTTTTTAAAAAAAAAGAGAATTTCACCTATTTTTACTTTTATATTTTTTTTATTCAATACTTCCCTTTTTCTTATTTATTATTATTTTTTTAAATCATTCCCGAAATTATTATATTTTTTTAAAAAAATAAAAAATAAAAATAATAAAAATAATATTTTCGGATTTTTTATATATAAAAAAACAACAAATAAAACTATTAATAGTGATAATTCACCTTTTATTTTTTATTTTTTTGGTTTTGTTTTGTGTTGGATAAAAATGAAGAAGGGGTGTTGGGTTAATGGAGCGGACCGGGTCGACCCAGTTTGAAGTGGACCGGGTCATGGGGAAAGTTGGGCAATTATTTGGGCCTGTAGCTTGAATTTTGAAGAAGAGGCCCAATTCCGACTTTCTTTATTTTTTGCTCTCTTTTCTTCTTTTATTTTTCTAAAACTAAATTATAAAAATACTTAAACTATTATTAAGAACTAAATTAAGTTATAAAAGCGCAAATTAACTCCCAATAACAATTAACGCACAATTAAGTAATAATTAAGCATAAAATTGTATATTCGGACATTAAATGCTAAAAATGCAAACGATGCCTATTTTTGTAATTTTTATTTTTTTGTAAAACAAACTTAATTACTAACAATTGTAGAATTAAATCCTACATGCAAAATGCGACATATTTTTTTATTTTTATTAATTTAACAAATAAACATGCACAGACAAACATACAAATAATTACACAAAAATACCACAAAATATCACAAAAATTGCACACCAAGAAAAATTATTTTATTTTTGAATTTTTTGGGAGTAATTCTCATATAGGGCAAAAATCACGTGCTTACAGCTGCCCCTCTTTGCCCGAAGACACGAAGGGTTTTCGTGCAAAGATAAAGCGAGCGATTTTTGCCCATCCGAGTACTCCGTGTGAAGCATTTTTTTGAAAAAGATTTGACCGAACCTTTGCTTCAAAGGTTTCCTACATATCCTAGGCTAAACAGGAATCAGGTCAATGTAGTTCGGGAAGTTTTGGTAGCTGGGACTACCGTGGGACTGCAATGTTACTGTTGTTGCATGCTATTACTACTGCTTACCGATCTCCTTGTTACACCGTGCTTAAAAGAAAACAAGAAGCTAGGCTAGACTGCAATTTGTTTTTGTTGCCTTGCTTTCTTGTCTGCTTGCATTTTTTTCCGGTGCTTTTCTTCCGATGCTTTTCTTCCTTTAGACACATGCATTTGAGTTTTTGCTGGGACCTCTTATTGCAACCTTCTGCTTCCCAGTGTCGGGGAATTTTATTGTTTCCTGCTGGGGATTTCTATTGTAACCCTCTGTTTTATTGTCCTCTGACTTTATCCTGAAATGTATGCCTCTGTTGTATGGGCGGGCTCCCAACTTTAATATTTGAAAATTAATGTTGAATGTGTTCCTCTGTTATATGGGCGGGCTCCCAACTTCAACACTTGAAATGAAAAGACTGAAATGTATGCCTCTGTTATCTGGGCGGGCTCCCAACTTCAACGCTTGAAATATAAAGACTGAAATGTATTCCTCTGTTCTATGGGCGGGCTCCCAACTTCAACACTTGAAATGAAAAGACTGAATGTATGCCTCTGTTATCTGGGCGGGCTCCCAACTTCAACGCTTGGAATGTAAAGACTGAAATGTATGCCTCTGTTATCTGGGCGGGCTCCCAACTTCAACACTTGAAATGTAAAGACTGAAATGTATGCCTCTGTTATCTGGGCGGGCTCCCAACTTCAACAACAACTTTAAAAATGCCACTCCTTTCTTTAGGTTGGCGAGATTTCAACCAATAAATCGCCATTCTATTCTTCAGGGGGCTCCTGACTACTTAGAATTTGAATTGTATTCCCTTATTCTCCAGGTGGGCTCCTGATTGCTAACTTTGAAATGGAATGTCTCTATTCTCCAGGCAGACTCCTGACTTTTAAAATTTAAACTGTGTGTCTCTGTTCTTCAGGCGGACTCCTGACATCAAACTTGAAAAGTATGTCTCTGTTCTCCAGGCGGACTCCTGATTGCTAAATTTGAAATTGAATGTCTCTATTCTCCAGGCGGACTCCTGATTTTTGAAATTTAAACTGTATGTCTCCGTTCTTCAGGCGGACTCCTGACGTCAAACTTGAAAAGTATGTCTCTGTTCTCCAGGCGGACTCCTGATTGCTAAATTTGAAATTGAATGTCTCTATTCTCCAGGCGGACTCCTGATTTTTGAAATTTAAACTGTATGTCTCCGTTCTTCAGGCGGACTCCTGATTTCAACAACAACTTAGGAGGAAATGCCTCTCCTATGGGTAAAATAAACTTAGAAGGAAACGCCTCTCCTATGGGTAAGACTAAACTTAGGAGGAAATGCATCTCCTATGGGGTGAAACTAAAACAAACTTAGGAGGAAATGCATCTCCTATGGGTAAAACTAAACTTATGAGGAAATGCGTCTCCTATGGGTAAAAGTAAACTTAGGAGGAAATGCATCTCTTATGGGTAAAAATAAACTTATGAGGAAATGCCTCTCCTATGGGTAAAACTAAACTTAGGAGGAAATGCCTCTCCTATGGGTAAAACTAAACTTAGGAGGAAATGTCTCTCCTATTGGTAAAAATAAACTTAGGAGGAAATGCATCTCCTATGGGTAAAAAAAATTTTTAGGAGGAAATGCATCTCCTATGGGTAAAACTAAAACTTTAGGAGGAAATGCATCTCCTATGGGTAAAACAAACTTAGGAGGAAATGCATCTCCTATGCGTGAACCATTTCCTTCTTCCTGAATTATTTACTTACCTGTGTTGTCTTCCCTCAAAACTGCTGGGGATTATTTTGATGGGGATGACTCTTCCTTTTCTTCCTTACCCACTCTGGGTTGCCCGAAACTCTGTCGAGGATGCTTCTGCATCTCGATGAACCACTGGGGATAACACTGCTGAGGATAACTCTACTGAGTAAATATGTTATCTTTCTCCTTCCAAAATTACTTCCTTTTAAGTAGGATGTTTCATTCCTCTGCAAACTACTTCCCCTTTTTTCTTTTTTTTTCTTTTTTTTTTCTCTTTCTTTTTCTTTTTTTTCTTTTTTCTTTTTTTTTTCTTTTTACATAGCTTCTTCCTTCGAAGACTACCTCCCTTACGACTCGTTTTGCCTTTCCCCGAAAGGAACCGCTGAGGATACCGATTTTCACTAAACTTGTGTTGGACTCCTCGAGACTGTTGGGGAATAACACTGTTGGGGAATTATTTACTTACCTGTTGGGGAGTAAAATGTTATCAGCTGGGGATAATGTTGTTGAGGATAACACTGCTGAGAGATTCTGATTCCTTCAGAACTAGTGCTTCACTCTTCGGAAGGCTGTTGTGAAAGATGCTGGCCTCTTTCTTTTTCTGAGCTCAAGTTTCATCCCTTTGCTGGGGAACAACTTCCTCCATTGAAACTTATTATATTTGGGGCAACACTGGTTCTAAGACCACTTCCCTTGAGACTGGCGTTATCTTTATTCTTCCCCGAATGGGTACCTGACTTCCAGAAAATTTTCTAAATGAAAGGAAAATTTTCTGCCCCAGTTTGACAATATCCCTTGTGGCATGCATTTTTGTCATCAATGCCATTTCCTTTACATGTTTCAAATCAAACAAAATTTGTTAGTTTAAAACGCGGTGGTTGGTTGTGATACTCCTGCTGGGATGGTTTTCCCTTTCTCCTTCATTGCTCTGTATTCCACAACTTGTTGGAGATGACATTATTTGCTGGGGATAATCCCTTTCTGTTGGGGATATCCCTCTTCTTTTGTGACATAGCCTGGAAACTTGCACTTCACCGATCTTTTAGTATCGTATGAATTTCCCAAATCATGCTCATTGCTCTCCTTGCTTTGTCCACGGGCCTTGGTCTTGAGGTTTAACAACCTTTGATTTCGGCTGGGATATCCCTCTTGACACTCGTCAATCCTTTTGACAATTCCCTTTTGCTGGGGATATCTTTCTTGACACTGGTCTTGCGCTTGTTCCTTGCTGACTATACCACTTGGATATACTAGCCAGATCTCATCTTGCATAATTGGAAAACTGATGGCCTATTTTGAAATCATTTCCCATTGGTTCTGACCAAACAGACTCTACTGGGGAATTTTCTATGAAAGGAAAAGATAAAAGGGAACAGAATAAAAGACAAATGAAAAAGATGACTCTGTAACAAAAGAAACTATAAATAAAAACCTATCAAACGCAGACACCGACTCTAATGGTCATGACATGCATATGTGGCCTATCCTCCGTCGTCAATCGTCTTTCAAGACCTTCAATTGGCAATTCCTCATCTGATTCTCAATCTTATTCGACTTGTAGTGCCCGAAGGGTTTTCACTATCAAGTCTCTCTCATTTTGGTTTTTCTCTCAGCTTTCATCGCCTTATGGTGTCCGTGAAGATTTTCACCGATAAGACTCTCTCATTTGTATCACTTTCCAGCTGGGGATTTGGAGTGTTGCCGGTATGACTCTCTCTGCTGGAGATTAGAGTCCTTTATGTTGTGGAACAGAATGTTATGTTCGCCGGTAAGACTCTCATTTGTCTGACTTGGCATTTTTTGCAGACTGGTCAGAAGGTCTTTCTTTGGACCGTAATGTGGGTTTTGGATAGGCTAGAAAGAAAGGGTATTAAAGGCTAAAAATGCATCGATTTTGGGTTATTAATTACAACCTTCGGAACTAGATTTATTTACGACAAACGCAACATTTGCCCCAGTTTCGTGCTGGGGGATATCTTAATTGATTTTTTTTCATTGTTCAAAACCATGACCGAGCCGTGAAGCGTCTACGTATCCTCTTTGAGGAATCAGGTCAAACGTAGTTCCCAATTCCTCTTTTTTCATTTGACTTTCCTTTGTTTTGTTTTTTTTTGTTAGCACTTTTCCTCTTCTTCTTTTTTTCTTTTTTTTTTTGTTTTTTGTTGATTTTTTTCTTTACCTTCCAGGCTCGTATTTCCTAGTCGTTGCTATTGATTCCGAAGGAGGGGTATGAAGGAAATAAATAAGGCTCAAAAGGGGTAACGAAGGATAAAGTGTTTAGGTAGCAGAACAAAATGTCTTCGTCATTCCAGTCTTCAAAACATGACAAGTGCAAACAACACAATTGAACATAGATTTGTAGCTTTACCGATGGTGCTGGACTTGACAATTATATTCACACATTTTATTTTTCCTTTGTCATTTCTAAAGCACCGTTGGGCGACACTCTTACTCTCGTTATCATGAAAGGTGAATCTTGCTTTTAACGGTTTTCTTTGTGTTTTACTTGCCCCAGTTCCACATGACTCGGGATCCAAATAATCTCAAACCGTTCTTATTTCCTTTAAATGCTTTGATCACCTTCCCAGGGTTTTATGATTAACTTTTAAGATTAGGCCCAAACTGTGTGCGCATGTCATGTCCCTAGAATCGGCATTGAACAAAAATGATAAAAGGACTAAACAAAAATATGACTGGAAATAATAAAAGATCGGCTTTTGTATTAGACTACCGACGAAATGGTTTGAATAATAAAACAAACAAAACAACCAGAATAAAATCCTAACACAGCCTCGACAAAACTTAAACAAACTTATATGACAAAATGGAAAGATAGGAAGGTTTGACACAAGACAATATTCGGATTACAACGCTAAGAATAATCCGGACAACAGAAATGACAACAAAATAAGCCACCACCAGCTTCTCTTTTGCTAACCAAGGAACGGAGCGTCCTCCCATTTTATCAAAATTGGCATCTTAGCCACTGAGCTTCGCATCAGTATTGCCTAGACCATTACCAGCTTCAATATCATCAACCTCCGTCAACAAGTTCCCAATAGGATTCGAGTGCTTTTGTTATCAGGCCTGATCCCCGCAGAGTGTGTATCATGAGATGCAAGTAAAGGATTCTGAGTGTCATTGTCCGGCTTACCACAAACCAACCACCTTAACTTTCTTTGCGAAACAAAACAGGTTAGAATGGACTCGGTCGGTCCTCATTATTAACAACATCTTTTTTTTTCTTTTTTTTTTCTTTTTTCGATTTTCTTTTCTTTTTTTTTCATCTTTTTTTTTTCTTTTCTCTTTTTCAATTTTTTTTTTTTGTTGTGGTCGAATCTTATGGAGATTGCCTACGTATCATGACCCCGCATGAATCAGACCTTGCGTAGTTCGGACCAATAAAAGATAAACAAGACTAAACATTTTTTCTTTCAATTTTCATATCAAAACCAAATTGGGTTTCAAAGGTTTGAAGATGACCTACAAACTGGAAAATCAAACAACCCACATATCTTAATCAAAAGATTTACAAACTCCAAAAACAAATGGCTAGCTTCCTTTCTCCGTTTGACGAATGCAACTGAACGGTTATTTTTGCAAACGTGGCCCCTTCCAAATTTCACATGAATTTTGAGGCCGAGGAGGATTATTTTATGACACTTTACAAACTTGTCCGTTCTTTTACGAAAATAGCCTTTCGACAACTGAAAGATACTCTAAGGCTATTTCGGCAAGAACGGTTTAAGACGCGGCCGAAGCTGGCTCGACTTATTTTTGACAAAAATCCAAACGGTATTCACCTGACCGCTGACTCTTTGTTTTTTTTTTCAAACAATAATAAAAACCTGGTGTTGCAAACACGGTCCTTCAGCGCCTCGGGGACGAAGATTTTTAAGGCTGTGAGGGTCAGTTGGACTAAATCTTAAAAAATGACCCGAAGGTGGCTATTTATGCAAAGTCAGCCTTCCGGCGTCCCTTTCGGGAACATTCGGCTATTTATCACAAAACAGCATCACCTGACTTATTTATGACTCTTTTTATCGTTTTTCAAATTAGAAAACTCAATATTGTAAGCACGGCCTTTCAACGTCTCGGGGATGAAGATTTTTAAGGCTGTGTGGGTCAACTGGACCAAATCTTTTAAAAAAATGACCCAAAGGTGGTTGTTTATGCAAAGTCAGCCTTCCGGCGTCCCTTTCGGGAACATTCGGCTATTTATGACAAAACAGCATCACCCGACCTCTTTATGACAGAGTTGAAATTTTGACATGTTTTTTTAATTTGTTTTTGGCTATTTTAGCAAAAGGTGGGGTTGGACCCGATGAGGGTTGCCTACGTATCTCACATCCGGTGAGAATCAAACCCGCGTAGTTCGGGCAAATTAACCGAACTATTTTAAAACATGACTCTTTTCCATTTTTATTTTTTCCTGGCAAGACAATCTATTTTCCTTTTCTATTTTTGAAAAAGACAAAATAACGATTTTTTTATTCCATTTTCAACAAACAATAAAACAATCTATTTTTCCAAAAAATAAAAGACTCTTTTTTTATATATATTTTTTAGTAAAACAAAATAAAATATTTTCCTTTTTTTTTCAAAATTTCGGCAGAGTTTCGCCAGTAATTGGTCATTGATTTTTTCTAAAATAATCAATTAACTCCCTAACTGATATATTCTTTTTCCCTTTTTTTCTTTTTTTTTCCTTCAATTTTCCAACATTCCCGAGATTCAGAAACCGGTCAACATGCAAATTTGAAACAAATATATGTACAGAGCAAGTAGGATGCATCAGAATGGTCTTTTCATTTCAGGTTGCTAGTCCTAGACGGACCCAACCCCAGTGTTGAGTCCCCTAAGTCAAATGTAACGTGATGCAAATAATCGTTCTTACTAGGGATCCGGAATGAGGTTTCGTTATACTAGGTTTATAACCTGGGTATATGTTCTAGACTGTGTACCCGAGCGGACAACTCGAGTCGAGGAGGGGGCAACTTACCGGGAACCAAAAGGCCATCCGGCTTCGTAACTTATCCGTCCTCTTTCTTATTTCAGGTATTGACACTAACAGAATAGGGAGCCTCGACCAGCGAGCTTCTCCCCGGAGGTAAGAAGAGAAGGGTTTCGGCACAGTTTATATACAGTTCAGATAATATCAAAGCGGTAAAAGACAACATTTAGTATGTTATGTCAGAACATGCAATATATATCAGATAATAAAGCCAAATATAACAATTATTCTAAGCTCGAATTCTTGAACCCTGAACCAGTGGTTCTGGGTTATCATCCCCAGCAGAGTCGCCAGAGCTGTCACACCTCCTTTTTCCGCCCCCGCGTGGGGACAAGGGAGTTTTTCCAATTAAAGGACAATCGAAACGGGATTTGTTTATTTATTTCAGAGTCGCCACTTGGGAGATTTAGGGTGTCCCAAGTCACCAATTTAATCCCGAATCGAGGAAAAGAATGACTCTGTATTACAGTCCGCGAACCAGAAATCCGGATAAGGAATTCTGTTAACCCGGGAGAAGGTGTTAGGCATTCCCGAGTTCCGTGGTTCTAGCACGGTCGCTCAACTGTCATATTCGGCTTGTTTATCTGATTTTATACAATTATGAGCTAATGTGCAAGTTTTAACTTTTAACCGCTTTCGTCATTATTTATATATTTTTTCAAGAATTGCAACATCATGGAAATACATCTCCAACCACGTCACATCAATGCACCCGTGGTTGTTGGCACATTTCAACTCTGTTGAGATTTGGATTTGGGTCACATAAATGTGCACCCGAGTTTTAAGAAAATTAAATTATTAAAAGGCGTGCCTAAAGCGACTAGCGTATCATTTACTTTGGGTAGGGCCGTGAAATTTTGCTAAACGGTCCATCCCGAAGTCTAAGCAATTTTAAAGCAAATATTTACCGAGGGCCCCACAATTTTGTATTTTTATTCGGTGAGGCTCATCTCATTCTTATTTTTTAAAGGAATTTGCAACGTCATGGACATGCATCTCGGATCACGTCACAATCAATGTACCCGTGATTAGAGACACATTTCGACTCCGTTGAGATTTAGATTTGGGTCACATAAATGTGCACCAGAGTTTAAGAAAGTAATTTAATTAAATCGCGTCTAAAGAGTCTAACGCGTTATTATCTTTGGGGAAGGCAGTGAAATTCACTAAACAGTCCATCCCGAATTCTAAGTATTTATTATGACCAATTATTGAGAGCCCCGCAATTTGCATTTTTATTTGGCGAGGCTCGTCTCATTATTTATTTATTTTTTTTAAAAAAAATAATCTTAGAATGACTACATTTTTTATTTTTCGTTTTTCTCTAAAATAAATGAAGAAAAATGTCCTACTTTATTTACATACTTTCGAGTTATTATAGTTAAGTTTCGAAAGTGAGTCGTTTAAAGAGTTTACATGGGCAGCGCATAGAATGTTTTACATACAAACAGTAAAAGAAAGAAAAGACTACATTAAACTACAACTTCAAATCTTTCTCATTTTTTGCATTCATGTTTCGAGTAGCTTACAAGATGAACCAGTGTATCGTTTGTGTACCTGGTATTGTCAATACAAGAAGAAGAAGGTCAGCAAAGTAGTATGTAACACAGCAACATACAGCAGCATAAAGCCCAACACAGTAGCTTCAACACCTCAATCCAGAAATCCCAGCAACACGGAGAAAACTAGTAAAAATGGAGAAGAAAAATAGTGCGGAAATCTCTCTTTGTTTTTCTTTCTAGATTTGAACTCTCTATGGTGTTCTTCCGCTCTCAATATTTCAGAAAATTTGGTTATATATTTTTTACTCTCTCCAAAATGAATTCTGTCCCTGTATATTCTGTGTATCCAGAGTATATATCGAGTGTATACTGCTGTCTCCGCCCCCTCTTTTCTTCTTCTCTCTATCTAGTTTTTCCTCTTTTTTCCACCCCCTTCTTCTTAAATTTTCTCTTCTATTTATAGCAAAATTTTCGAAATTTTCAGATTTGTTTTTTATTATTTTATTATTTTTTTAATTAAAAGAAATCCCACTTACAAATTGCTTTTATTTTTTTAGAAAAAGAAATCCCACATTTATTTACTTTTATTTTTAAAATTCCAACTTTAATTACTTTATCTTATTTAAAATACCACTTTTTATTTTTTTATAAAAGAGAATCTCACTTTATTTAACTTTTCTTTAAAAAACAAACCACTATCTTTTCTTTTTCTTTCAAAAATGCTACTTTCAATTACTTTAAATTTTTTAAATTTTCAGATACCTTTATATTTATTTTTTAATTCCAACCTTCTTTTACTTTTAAATTTTTTAAAAATTTCCACAAAACTTTTTATTTTTTTAAATTTTCTACATTCTTTTACTTTTTTTTTTAAAAAAAAGAGAATTTCACCTATTTTTACTTTTATATTTTTTTATTCAATACTTCCCTTTTTCTTATTTATTATTATTTTTTTAAATCATTCCCAAAATTATTATATTTTTTTAAAAAAATAAAAAATAAAAAAAATAAAAATAATATTTTCGGATTTTTTATATATAAAAAAACAACAAATAAAACTATTAATAGTGATAATTCACCTTTTATTTTTTATTTTTTTGGTTTTGTTTTGTGTTGGATAAAAATGAAGAAGGGGTGTTGGGTTAATGGAGCGGACCGGGTCGACCCAGTTTGAAGTGGACCGGGTCATGGGGAAAGTTGGGCAATTATTTGGGCCTGTAGCTTGAATTTTGAAGAAGAGGCCCAATTCCGACTTTCTTTATTTTTTGCTCTCTTTTCTTCTTTTATTTTTCTAAAACTAAATTATAAAAATACTTAAACTATTATTAAGAACTAAATTAAGTTATAAAAGCGCAAATTAACTCCCAATAACAATTAACGCACAATTAAGTAATAATTAAGCATAAAATTGTATATTCGGACATTAAATGCTAAAAATGCAAACGATGCCTATTTTTGTAATTTTTATTTTTTTGTAAAACAAACTTAATTACTAACAATTGTAGAATTAAATCCTACATGCAAAATGCGACATATTTTTTTATTTTTATTAATTTAACAAATAAACATGCACAGACAAACATACAAATAATTACACAAAAATACCACAAAATATCACAAAAATTGCACACCAAGAAAAATTATTTTATTTTTGAATTTTTTGGGAGTAATTCTCATATAGGGCAAAAATCACGTGCTTACACCTGTGACCAAGTATTTGCTAGCCATGGGTAGCTTGCTCTTTGACCTTGTGTTGAATGGATAACTCGCCAGAATGCCACAAACTAACCACCTTCTTTTATGATAACAATTAAAGTACCAAAGAGGATCAAAATAAAGCCATTATGTTAGCGTTAGGGCATTTATCAGATAAAAATATCACATTGCGTGCAATGCACCTAACAACAATTAACGGTTCTAGAATGACTTCAAGGGTCACAAGGTCATTTGGCATTATCCCAATTTTATTCATTTCAATCTTCTCTTTTCTTTCTTTTCTAGCACTTCTTGGCTTGCTCATTTTCTTTCCTCTCTTTTCTTTTCTTATTATCACTCTTTTTTCCTCTCATTTCTCACATCTCATAACTTCACTCTCTCTCTATCTCTCTATCTCTCTCTCTCTCTCTCTCTCTCTCTCTCTCTCTCTCTCTCTCTCTTATAATGATTCGATCAAACCCTATGTAGGTTGCCTACGTATCATGTTCCACATGAATCAAACCAAGCGTAGTTCTAGAAAAGTAATGGACAAAATAAACTAAAAAACAAAAATCTTTTTGGATTTTCATTTATAAATATTTTTTTCAAATACAAATGGGAAGTAGGATGACAAAATACTTGGCAAACTCTTACAGTACCTAAAAGACTCAAAACTACTAGACAAGATAAGAAAGTAAAAAATAACATGAAAACAGACTTAAAATATAAAAAGTCTTTTCAAACAAGCTCCCAAATGCGATGGTCCTGGGGTATCTATCATGCTCGAGCTCTGGTATATGTCCATGCCTCAATGAGAAAAATAAGACCAAATAGATTAGTGACTCAAGACACTATGCGACGCCACGACACCTTCTATTGGACACATGCAAGGCATGATTAAGGCTATTTTTGCAAAATGACCTACGTGGCCAAAATATGGCTAGAATGCAAACTCAACAAAGGTGACCTAAGACATGAAAAATTACTTTGCAGTAATGACCCATTTTATAGAAATGGCCTATGTGGCCAAGAAAATGGCTAGGAGTGCAAACTCAACAAAATGGACCTTAAACAGAGAGAACACCTTGTTGTGGACTTAGGACTCTAATACATGGGCTACTGAACCACTTTTGCGAAAATGATCCCATTTTACAAGAACGACTAATGTGGTCAAAAGTGGCTAGACATGCAAATTCAACAAGGACATGCGTTAAAGTAAGGAGACAGCTAATTGTGGATTCAAGACTCTCCAAAACTGTTCAACAAACCAATTCACAAAAATAGCCTTATTTTGCAAAGAAGGCCGATGTGACCAAAAGTGGCTAGACATGCAAGATTTGGCTACGACCCCCGATGCCATGAACCTAAGATTCGCTAGGAAGACTGGACCCTATGTGGGCTGCCTACGTATCCTGCCCCGAGCGACGAGAATCAGGTATGCATAGTTCGGGAGGATCAGATAATGGAAGAGAATTTGAAAAAAACAACTCATTTGGAGAAAACATATTTTTTGTCTATCTTTTTTGAAAAATGATGGAAAATGTAAAATCTTTTTGGATTTTTTTTCTCTCCTTTTTTTTTAAAATTTTTGGGAAAATCGTGAAAGAAAAATGTGAATGGGCCCTACTTCATTTTATATTTCAACATCTTTTCTTCTCATTTGTACCCAACAAATATTGGTCCGCCAAATGACCTTTGTACCCTTAAAAATGCAGCGTGCAACACACAGGGATGATTAAATGTCTTCTTGGGCCATAGGCCCACTTTGACATAATTTGGATAGGCCTCCTACAAAGGGACACGGTACCTGGGACCGAGCACTGCTAGATCTAAATGACATGATGCAAATAAGAATGACCTAAAGGCTGACCTAAGTTTGGGGTTCACTAGACAAGGCAATTCGGGGTGGCACGTGGTCGATGGCGGCTGCTCTAGTTGTCCGCCCATTCCACGCTCCCATGCCACCCCCTAAACACACGGGTGACTCACGAAAAGGCCGTGTATGCTCAAACGTACTCCGGGAGACTTGTTGCAGAAAGAAGACCCATGGTTATGCAAATGATGACAATTTATAAAGCAGTAACACATAAGGAAAAGCGATAAACAAATAACCAACAAAATAAGAAACAAGACAAACAAACCAAATAAACAAAACAAATAAAGAAAACAAACACCTCAACCGAATATTCTAAAAAGCCAACAAGATCAAGTATCAGCTCGAACCTGCAAGTTCTCCAGCAGAGTCGCCAAAACTATCACAACTCCTTTTTCCCGAAGGGATAGGGAGTTTTTCCAATTAAAGTGACATTATTGAAATGGGATTATTTAATTAATCATAGTCACCACTTGGAATAATTTATGGTATCCCAAGTCACCAGTTCATTTTAAATCCCAAATTGAGGAAGTTTTGACTCTATTTTACAGTCCGCGAAATACAGAAAATCGGGTAAGGAACTCTGTTAACCCGAGAAAAGGTGTGAGGCACGTCTGAATTCCGTGGGTTTAGTATGCTTGCTCAACTATTAATAATTGGCCTAATTATCTAATTAATTACATATTTAAAATCTTTTGTTAACTGCTTTTAGTTATTTTAAATTTGTTTGAACATGTCGCGATTGTCGCGCACTAATTTGTTTTGTACATATTGCAAATCGCATCACGAGAATCGTACCCACGATCTACAACATGCTTATTTTTATTAATATTCGAAGTTATGGTCGGGTCACAGGAAATACACACACGAATTCGAATTTATGTATCGTAACTATGCCACGAGAACCGTACCCATAATCACGAGGATTTATTTATGAGCCTAAAATTTTTCCTACCCAAGTTATTGGCCTAAACATGCTTCTAACGATTTGAACAACAACATAAAATTAATTAAAGATATCTAAATCCAAATTATCTTTTACATTTTATGTCCAGCCCCTCGACCTAAGGAACCAAGATAAAACAAAAACATAAATCAAGACGTTCTTAAGTTCAAGTCCCTACAGTCCAATTCCCATTAATTCACAATGATTCCCCAATGAACCAATACTTGTCTCAACCAATAAATTAACACCCACCTAATTTACTTTAATTATAGAAAAGGACAGATGATTTGTATTAGTAGTTAACATGACAATTATTTACTAATTGGATGAAACATCTCCTTCTAGTGACTGAATCTCAACAAGCAATTATCAAACATTCAAGCTAATCACAACATTTGTCAATTAGTTTATATAGCCCCAACAATCATATATTTGATTAAAAGAAATATAATAATAGAGAAGGGATTAGAATGGACCTTTAGTCGAGATTTATTCTCCGATTAAATGATAGAACCTTCAAAATCATATAGATATGCTCAATTTGAAAAGTGTGAAACAAGAAAATCCAGCGATGAGCTTTAGCCGAAAAATGAACTGAAATTCCCAAAATTGAACCGCACCGGAACCTTGACCGCACCACCTCGACAATCTTTATTTTCAAACCACTGACAGTATCTCCAATCTTGAGACGAAACTCAATTGTTTCCTCTAGGTTTTCAATTTTTTTCCATTCCTCCCTATGTCCATGCGTGTCTCTTTTTCTTTTTTGTGTAGAAGTATTTGATTTGGGAAATTGAGGGTGGCAGAGGCATGTCCCTTTGGTGGATGCGGCTGCTACTTTATTTTTTAATCTCTTGGGGTTGTAATTAGGTTAGGTTTCTATAAGTGGGTATTTTATATGGAGGTGGGAAGGGATGATGGTCATTGGATTAGAAGGAAATGGATATCTAAGATTAAATCTTTCATTTTAAGTGAAGAGTGGGCTAATGGGTTGGGAAGAATGAGCCTTTGTCTTGCTGGGCCACTAAAAATAAGCTCCCAATTGGCCCAAATTTAATTCTTTCTCATTGAATAAAAATAAAAATAAAAATATTACCAAAATATACTAATTAATCTTAGTTAATAAGAATAAACTATTAAAAGTGAACAATATATATTTAAATAAATATAATTTTGGTATTTTTTAAATGTTATAAATATTATAAAATACTAATAAGATAAATATATATATATATATATATATATAATGAGAAAAGAAAGTTCACAACACTATTTTTGTGTTTTTAAACTTATGTTTTAAGATTAAAACTAAAAGTTGACTGAAATCCTATTAAAATAAAAAAAATGAATATTTTTGAAATACTACTTTTAAAAGTTGTGCGGGTCAAAAATTACGTGCTTACAATTTATTTTTTGTATCTCAAAAATTTATTGCAAACAAATTGGCACGCCTAGTGGAACAAGTTCTACCCTTCATCTCTTCCTTTGCAAATTAAAGACTACAAGTTTCAAAATCATATGTTGCGATGGTCGGGTACCTCAAATCTTGTTTTCAAGTTTGAGCAAGCCTACACCCTCGGCAAAACATGAGTATGGGCTATTTGTAAACATAAATATTTTAACCGATCAAGCTCATATGAAATTTGGGCTAAGTCCTAAATTCAAGATATTATAAGACGAGTTCATTATTGCTCTTGAAAACCTAGGGGCCCATTAGGGTTACTTAGAGATTACTCTACCCGATAACCTGTCACGACCCGGATTTTTTACCATCGGGAGTCGTGATGGCGCCTACTAATGAAAGTTAGGCAAGCCGAGAGTTACAATTTTATTACCCTTTTTACTTAGCCTTTTAACAGTTCAATATAACAGGCGATCAATAGCGAAATAACTATAATAATAAAATAAATGCGGAAGACGAAATATGATAATATCACTAAATACTAATACGGAAATCCAAAATACAACTATACCCAGAATTTGGTGTCACAATGCCACGGACTATCTACGAATACTACAAATAGTGATTTGAATGAAAATAATACAAATCTGTCTCTGAAATACATAAAACAGAATGGAAAGATAGAAGGGAACGCCAAGGCCTGCGGACGTCAACCTCGGGTCTCCACCGCGGGACTGAAGGAAGCAACCTCACTGTGGTCTGAAAGCTCCAGCACCGGGATCTGCACACAGTGCAGAGTATAATATCAGCACAACCGACCTTATGTGTTGGTAAATGTTGAGCCTAACCTTGGCGAAGTAGTGACGAGGCTAGGACAAGTCTATCAAATAAACATGTGCAGTTATATCATATACAACAAGTAATAACGACAGAATCTAGCAGTTAAATATGGGAAGGGAAAACTTGCTCGGGGAATATCGTGTACAAATAAAATTCAGTAAAGAAACATACGAAACATTAAAGTTCAACTATAAGCAAGAATAAGGAAATCAATGACAAGTTCACGGCATCACCCTTCGTGCTTTTACTCTCGTTCTCACCATAAGAATCAATTTATTCTGCACGGCATCACCCTTCATGCTTTTACCTCACATAATCATGGCATGATATTATCCTTCGTGCATTATCACTCATATCATGGCACGACATCACCTTTAGTGCTTTTACATTTACAATATCGGCACGGCATCACCCTTCGTGCATTAATACTCACTCACAAATATCACGCACTGCATCACCCCTCGTGCTTTTATACTCTTCCTTACCCAAGCAACAATGACAAAGCAATTCGGGTAAGGGAATCAATAAAATCACAATAGAATCCCGGCAAGGGCACAATAATATAACAACAATATCCCGGCAAGGGAAACAATATCATGTGCAATAACATCTCGATAAGGGAAATAATATCAAAAGCAATAACATCCCGGCAAGGGAGACAATATCATAAACCTCTTCTCTTTTCCACAATTACTTCACAATTCAATTCTCAACTTGAGCCAATGCTCTACAATGTTCAATTGCCAAGAATACTTCCATAAGCCTTGTTCAACATTAGAAATCATCATATTAAGCATGGACAATACAAAACGGAGTCACATCGATCATAGTATAAGACTCACAAGAATGCTTGGCACCGACGTATAGATACTCGTCACCACACCAATACGTCGTACGCAACAATTAACACATAGAAATAAGACCAAGACTCCTATTCCCTCAAGCTAAGGTTAGACCAAAACTTGCCTCAATACCACGAACGCAATCAATCCTCAACTACCGCTTTACCCCTCGACTCCACAATCGATTCGCTTATATCTAGCCACAATTTACTTAACGATATCAATAAATGCTAAATAAATCAATTCTAATGCATGAAAATAGGTTTTCTAATGATAATTGTCCAAAAAGTCAAAGATCGACCCCGGGCCCACATGGTCAAAACCTGAGGTTCGAACCAAAGCTCGATTACTCATTCACCCACGAACTCAAATATATAATTTGTTTTGAAATCAGACCCCAAATCGAGGTCCACATCCCCAAAAATTGAAAATCCTAAGGTCTACCCAAAAATACCCAATTCCCCCATGAAAACCTTGATTTTGAATCGAAATCATGTAAAAGGATGCTATAGATTGAAGAAAATGAGTTAGAAATGACTTGCAATTGATTTGGAGAAGAACATTTCTTTGAAAAATCGCCCAAGAGAGCTTAGGGTTTGAGAGAGTTTGAAAAATGAAGAAAAATCGTCTAAGTTATAATTTGTACAGGTGCAGATATCGCATCAATGAAGTCAGGTTCACAAATGCGAACTCGCAAATGTGGCCCAGTCTTCGCAATGCAAAGGTAGGCCTGCCACAGCTTTCTTCGCAAATGCGAACAACCGCTCGCAATTGCGGTACCTACTATGGTCGCTTTTGCGGCATTGAACCTCGCAAATGCGAAGGTCTCCCTGCCCAACCCATCTTCTCAATTGCGATAATTATTCGCAAATGCGAGCTCGCATTTGTGAGCCAGGCTTTGCAATTGCGAAGCCTGCAGACCTGCAATACACCAGCAGTTTTCCTAAGTCCAATTTCACTCCGCGGTCTATCCAAAATTCACCCGAGCCCTTGGGGCTCCAAATCAAACATGCACGCAAGTCCAAAAATATCATATAGACTTGCTTGTGCGATCAAATTATCAAAATAACATCAACAACTATGAATTAAATCTCAAATTCATGAAATCACTCAAGAACATCAAAATTTCCATTTTCTCAAATAAAGATCCGATTTATACTAAATGAACTCCGATTTTTACCAAACTTCACAAATTCAACTTAATTATTACATATGACATGTACCAGGCTCTGAAATTAAAATATGAGCCCGAGACCATCAATTTCAAACATCTTTACATTTCCAAAAATTCTTATGATTTCAATTAAACAATTTCTTTCAAAAATTCATTTCTCGGGCTTAGGACCTCAGAATTTGATTCCGGACATACGCCCAAGTCCCATTTTACTACAGACCCTACGAGACTGTTGGATCACGGGTCCGGGTCCGTTTAACAAAAATGTTGACCAAAGTCAACTTTAATCCATTTTAAAAGCCAATTTCTTTATTTTACTTAGTTTTCACCTAAAAGCTTTCCGGAAATGCGTCCGGACTACGGATGCAAATCGAGGTGAGACAAAAAGAGGTTTTATGGCCTCAGAATGCAGAATTTACTTTCAAAATGAGTAAAATGTCATCACAATCTCCACCTCTAAAATAATCGTTCGTCCTCGAACGGACATAAGAAAAGTACCCGAGTTAGAGAAAAGATGGGGATATCGACTTCGCATATCGAACTCGGACTCCCAGGTAGCTGCCTCAGCAAACTGACCTCTCCACTGAACAGGAACAGAAGGGAAACTCTTCTATCTCAACTGACGAACCTGCCAGTCTAAAATAGCCACTGGCTCCTCCTCATAGGACAAGTCCTTGTCCAACTGGACAATGCTGAAGTCTAACACATGGGATGGATCGTTGTGATACTTCCGAAGCATAGACACATGAAATACTGGATGCACAGCTGATAAACTCGGTGGCAACGCAAGTTTGTAAGCCACCTCTCCCCCTCGATCAAGAATCTCAAACGGGCCAATGAACCTAGGGCTAAGCTTGCCCCTCTTCCCAAATCTCATCACGCCCTTCATAGGCGACACCCAAAGCAACACCAGCTCACCGACCATGAATGCCACATCACGAACCTTACGGTCGGCATAACTCTTTTGCTTGGACTGAGCTATAGGAAGCCTATCCTGAATGATCTTGACCTTGTCCAAGGCATCCTGTACTAGATCCGTACCCAACAATCGAGCCTCTCCTAGCTCAAACCACCCAACCGGCGACCGACACCGCCTACCATATAAAGCCTCATAAGGACCCATCTGGATGCTTGACTGGTAACTGTTGTTGTAGGCAAGCTCCGCTAAAGGCAAAAACTAATCCCACGAGCCTCCAAAGTAAATAACACAAGCTCGGAGCAAATCCTCCAAAATTTGAATAGTGTGCTCGGATTGCCCGTTCGTCTGAGGATGAAATGATGTACTCAACTCGACCCGTATGCCCAACTCACGCTGAATTGCTCTCCAGAAATATGAGGTAAACTGTGTACCTCGGTCTGAAATGATAGACACGGGCACACTATGAAGACGAACAATCTCCCAGCTATAGATCTCAGCTAACCTCTCGGAAGAATAAGAGACTGCCACAGGAATGAAATGTGTTGACTTGGTCAGCCTATCAACAATAACCCACACTGCACCAAACTTCCTCTGAGTCTATGGGAGTCCAACAACAAAGTCCATAGTGATACGCTCCCACTTCTACTCAGAAATCTCAATCTTCTGGAACAAACCACCAGGTATCTGATGCTCGTACTTTACCTGCTGACAATTCAAACATCGAGCCACATATGCGGCAATATCCTTCTTCATCCTCCTCCACCGATAATGCTGCCGTAAGTCCTGATACATCTTAGCGGCACCCGGAAGAATAGAGTACCGGGAACTATGGGCCTCCTCTAAAATCAACTCTCGAAGTCCATCCACATTAGGCACACAAACTCGACCCTGCATCCTCAAAACTCCATCATCTCCAACTGTAACCTGCTTGGCACCTCCATGTCACACTATGTCTCTAAGGACATGAAAATGAGGAACATCATACTGCCGGTCTCGAATACGCTCGAATAATGAAGAACGAGCGACTGTGCAAGTTAACACGTGGCTGGTCTCAGAAACATCCAATCTCACGAACTGATTGGCTAAAGCCTGAATATCCAAAGCAAGCGGTCTCTCACTGACCGGAATATATGCAAGATTGCGCATGCTAACTGACTTTCTACTCAAAGCATCGGCCACCATGTTGGCCTTCCCCGGATGGTATAAGATGGTGATATCATAGTCTTTTAATAGCTCCAACCACCTTCTCTGCCTCAAATTTAGCTCCTTCTGCTTGAACAAATACTGTAGACTCTTGTGATCTGTGAACACCTTAAATGACACACCATACAAATGGTGCCTCCAAATCTTTAGCGCATAAACAATGGCTGCTAACTCCAAATCATGCACTAGATAATTTTTCTCATGAATCTTCAACTGTCGCGAAGCATAAGCAATGACCTTACCATCCTGCATCAACACTGCACCAAGTCCAATACGAGATGCGTCACAATAAACTATATATGGCCTTGAACATGTAGGCAATACCAACACCGGCGTCGTAGTCAAAGCTGTCTTGAGCTTCTGAAAGCTCGCCTCACACTCGTCCAACTACCTGAACTGGGCACCCTTCTGGGTCAACTTGGTTATCGAGGCTGCAATAGATGAAAGCCCCTCCACAAACCGAAGGTAATAGCCTGCCAAACCCAAGAAACTCCAGATCTCTGTAGCTGATGCGGGTCTAGGCCAGTCCTTGACTGCCTCTATATTCTTTGGATCCACCTGAATACCCTCTACTGATACAACATGACCAGGGAAATCAACTGAACTCAACCAAAACTCACACTTTGAAAACTTAGCATACAACTGACTATCTCTCAAAGTCTGAAGAACCACTCTCAGATGTTGTTCTTGCTCCTCCCGGCTGTAGGAATAGATCAAAATATCATCAATGAAGACTATTATGAATGAATCCAAGTAAGGCTTGAACACTCGATTCATCAAATCCATGAAAGTTGTTGGGGCATTTGTCAACCCGAATGACATCACCAAGAACTCATAATGCCCGTATCAAGTGCAGAAAGCTATCTTAGGGACATCGGATGCCTTAATCCTCAACTGATGGTAGCCAGATCTCAAGTCAATCTTCGAAAATACCTTGGCACCCTAAAGCTAATCAAATAAATCATCAATTCTCGGCAATGGATACTTATTCTTGATTGTAACCTTGTTCAACTGCCGATAATCTATACACATCCTCATCGATCCGTTGTTCTTCTTAACAAAAAACATCGGCGCACCCCAAGGTGAGACACTAGGTCTAATAAAGCCTTTATCAAGCAAGTCTTACAACTGCCCCTTCAATTCTTTCAACTCAAGCGGGGCCATATGATACGGCAGGATAGAAATGGGCTGAATGCCCGGAGTCGGATCAATGCAAAAGCCAATATCCCTGTCAGGTGGTGATCGTGGCCAACCCTGCACTACTACAAAGTAGCAAGAGCGGTGCAGATTTTACCCGAGAAGGTCAGGATCGATTTCCACAAGGAGATAGAAATGAGAATTGAGTTTCTATCTAAGTTAGAGATATGTAATTTCTCCTAATTGCACTTATAATCATAATTGGTCTTTTGATTATTTCTAATATTATGCTAAAAAGATGCTAAATTAAGCTAAGTTAAGCTAAGAGAAGATACTTGAATGGTTGTCTAAATAGTTAAAAGGCACTAGGGAAGTGACTTTCTCCTAGGTGGATACTTGACATGTTCTCGACTCTAAGGCAAGATTGTCATGTTGGGGATTACGGTATAACCATTGCACGATACTTCTCACTCTATACCTCTCGGTAGTTTGAGTGATTTTGCCCTAATTGACTTTCTCAAGACTAACTGGGTATGATAATTTGTGCAGACAATTTAGGTTTAAGTCGGGTATTACTATCTCTAGGCTTAACCCTTTAATTGGAGCTATCAATCTCTTGAATATGCCCTAATTCCTTGTTAGACTAATTTTCCTAGACTCAAGTTCTCTTTCTCAAGAAGAACCCAAGTCAAATAGGCACAAATTAGTGTTTGCAACCACTAATTCAACATTAAAATCATAAATTAGTCCAAATATCAAATAGCCATAGACCTTAAACCTTAAAACACAAGACCCATCAAATATCCACACTAGGGTTGATCCACAACCCTAGCTAATGGGCCTAACTACTCATGATAATAGAAGAAAACAAAGAAATAGATGAAGAAAAACCCATAATATTTGATTACAAGCTAAAACTTGAAGATTCAATGATGAAACTACCCTAAAATTACTCAAAATGGTTAAGAACCACTGTTCATGAGCGCAACCCAACGTTAAAATACAACTGATGACCTAAAAATGGGAAAAGAAACTATTTATACTAGGCCAAATATTTTGGACAAAAATACCCCTGCGGGGGTAGTGCGGACCGCACAAAATCGAGTGCGGCCTCAATGAGGCTTCTTGGTTTAAAAGTCTGCTCTCTGAACTTGGCCACCGCGGGCCACACAAAATGCACCGCGGCCGCGGTGGCTTCTGTTGCGGTCCGCATAAAAAGGATCGCAGATCGCATTGGCAATTAGTTCCAAATCTTCAACTCTCTGAACTCTTCCTTTGCGAACCGCACAATATCGAGTGCGGTTGCGATGAAGCCAATGCGGTCCGCACAAACTGCTTTGCGGCCGCATTGCTTGAGTGTCTGAAATGAGCACCTCTCTGAACTTCCTCACTGCGGACCACACAGAATGGAGTGCTGCCGCATTGGACGTGTTGCACTTTGCTTGGACTTGTTCTTGGTACTTGTGCATGTTTCACTCCTTTTTGAGCTGGTTTTGACAAATTGTCACCTTGTTGACCAAACCCTGCAAACAAGTACAACATGTAAGACATTGGGACTATTTTGTACACATTTTTAATCAAAACTCAAGTAAGAAGGAGTGTAAAATGCATCATAATACCTAGTTATCAGGTGGCATACCCGGCAGGTCTGAAGGAAATACCTCAGGAAACTCACGAACAATAGGTGTCACACTTCCTTTTTCACCTACACCCCCGGGGAAGGGAGTATAAGGGATTTTTTCCAATTTAAGTGACATTATTCAAAACGGGATTATTTATTTATTAAATTCAGAGTCGCCACTTGGGATAATTTTATGGTGTCCCAAGTCACTGGTTCAAATCTCGAATCGAGGAAAAGATTGACTTTGTATTACAGTCCGCAAACCAGAAATCCGGGTAAGGAATTCTGTTAACTCGAGGGAAGGTGTTAGGCACCCCCGGATTCCGTGGTTCTAGCACGGTCGCTTAAACTATCATAATTGAACTATTATCTGATTTCAATACATGTTTTAGCCTATGGTACAATTTTAATTTATTAAACCGCTCTTAATTATTTTTAGGAAGATTCAACGTTATTTAAAACATGCCTTGAACCACACCACATGAAATGCACCCGCGGTTCGCGACACGTTCTATTTAACGTTGTTGAGATTCGAATTTGGGTCACATGAAATGCACACCCGTGTTTAAGGAAATTAATTTAAATTACGCGCCTAAAGCAACTACGCACTATCAAGTTTGTGAGGGCCATGGAAAATTCAACCAAATGGCATACCTCAATTTATTTCGAAAGGTTTTATTATCCAAAGTAACATACGATATTCGGGGGATATACTAAAAGATTTGTTTATTGGATACTTTGAATAGATATCATATATTCAGTCCTAAATGAATAAACTAGAAACTGTCAAAACTCTAAGTCCACAATTCAAGCTCAAAGAGATCAAAGCAATCTAATATTTTGATCGCACATGCTCACTAAGCTGAATTTCACATTGAAACAAACATATAGCACATCTAATCCTAATAAACCATTACTTTCAACAAGGAAACACAAGCAGAACTTATTTCAATAATACTCAAATCTACAATAAGCATTTTCTATGGATTTAAACACAATTATAAGATCAAAGTTTAAAGAGTACCTTAAAAAAAAGAGAAAGGAAGAAAAATAAAATAGTGGAGAAGTGAACGTACTTAAACTAAAAGGAAGAATCTATGATTTTAATAATTCAGTATCAAAAGAGGTGAACTCATTTATATTACTGACTCATATTAAAGCGAGAACAATAAGTCTGTCATGGCCCTTAATTAGCGCATAGACCCAGATTTAAAGCATTTAATAAGTTCAAACTAACAACTAAATTCAAACAGAACCAATATTCAATCTACATACTCTGCTAACGAGAAATTAATACCAAACTTCATGACATTCTTAATTAATTTTATTATGCCAAAAGTACTTCAACCAACCCTTAACATATTACAAATTGCAGAAATATCCTTGACAAGCATTCATTCTTAATTTGATTTGCACATGATAGATATGTTACCTTAAAAGGCATTTAACAACAAATTCATAAGTGAACATGAGATTATTTAAGCAGAGTCAAGGATAGGTGAATGTACATACCTAAGAGTGGAGGAATTGCACAAATTGATCAAATAAAGTATGGAGTTAAAGAAGAATGTAGCTCCACAGCAACAGAATGACTGAAACAGGCCAAATGAAAAGCCAAAAACAGTTGCGACAATTTAGAGCTCGGTCAATTCCTCGGCAACAGCAGAATGGGGTGATTTCCAGCCTCAGCTTGAACACCTAGAAATATCAACTTCAATTTTTGAACTAGTTGAGCTGGAAAACATTTCTTTTATAGCCTTGCTTTGGCTTTTGAACCTTTTGATTTAGAAACCAGAACACTTTTCTTTGAATTTTTCAATTTTTGTTTGGACCTTTGTCTTTCTAAAAGAAAATCGAGAAGAAGGTCAAGGGATGGCGCCTTGGTTATTGAGATGGGGGTTCGATGGTCTGTTTTGTTGATGACCAAAGTTGCTTTCTGATGAGGGCGTCGTTTTTACTGTTGATGAAGGAGTCCTTTCTTTGGACCCCTCCCCCTTTAATTTAGGAGTTAAAGTGTTATTTTATAGGGGTAGGGATTAGGTTGGGAGTATGGGCCTAGGAATTATGGGCTTGGTAATTATGGACTAGGTCCAAAAATTAAGCCTAAAAATGGGTTGCTCGAGCCCAAGTTCTATTTTTTCCCCGCAAACGAGATTAAAAATGCGATCTCATTTATTAATTAATCCTACTTAAGTAAAATAACTATTAAAATAAGACTGACCATTAAAATAAATCTATTTTTTTGTATTTTCAAAATATCGTACTAAAAGATAAAATAAAAAAAATAAATAAAAAATAGAAAAATCATTATAAAATTAAGATAACATTCCTAGAATTATTTTTTTATTTTTGAATTTAGTATACAAATTAAAAGTAACTAGATAAAAATATTAACTAGCTAAATAATAGAAAATATTTTTTGTAATTTTTATTTTTTTGTGATAAAATAAAGTCAAAGTTAATTGAAATAACTATACTAGGCGTAAACTAAATATTTACACGCTAAAATATATAAAATTTTGGGGAGGGTCAAAATTCATATGTCTACAGCTGCCCCTCTTTGACTGAAAACGCGGAGAGTTTCCAGACAAAGAATGACTAGACAGGTTTTTTGACCCGACCCTTATTTGGAGAGACTAAAACTAAGAGGAAAAATGGAATGTGACCGAGCCCTGGTATCTGAGCTGCCTACATATCCTTAGCTATAAAGGAATCAGGTCACGTGTAGTTCAGAAGTGAGTGAGATGATAGAGTATGCCGAGGTGGAGAGCCAGTCGAGGTGCCGTTCTGCCTAGGTTCCAGTCTGCGGTCCCGTTATTACATCAAAATCAAAAATGAAAAAGACTAACTAAGCTATCAGCTACGAGTTACAAGATTCCTATCTATGAGTCTTCTGAAGCTTGATCTTGAGTCTGGGTTGGTTCTTCATGCGGACCCTAATCTGAATCTTGATGCTTGTTAGCCGCAGGTGTTGGTTCAATCTTCTTCAGCTTTTCAAACCAAGACGGGACATGCAGAGCTTGTGACCTCAGCCATGTCTTGAGCAGCTCACATCTTTCATTAACTTCCGCATTTGGATTCACTTCTTGTCTTTCTTTTTTTTCTTCTTTTTATTCTGGATTGTGACTAAATTATGTTGATCATCTTGGACTGCTGACTCGCATTCTTGATGCGAGCTTCTTTTGTTGCTGACCTGAATTGTATTCTGAATTGAATTCTCTTATTTTCCAGGCGGGCGCCTGATTGCTGAACTTGAACCGTCTTCTCTTGTTACTTGACACTATTTTCCCTTGCACCTTGAACCATTTTCCTTTGAAACTTGAATTGTCTTCCTTCGAAATTGTTTTCCCTTGAAACTCGAGTTGTCTTCTTTCGAAACTACTTTCCCTTGAAACTTGAGTTGTCTTCCCTTGTTCTCCAAGTGGGCGCCTGATTATAACATAACAGACAAAACAAAAGAAATTTTTTCTGCCCCAGTTTGCACTAGGAAGATTTGTGAGTTGTTAGCAAAATTGCAAGCCATGTGTACTATTGATGCAATGATGAGAGTAAACTAAAGAATAGACTAGGAAAACTATAAACTAAGCTTGACTAAAGTAAAGACTGACCCTATTCTTCAGGAGGGGCCCCCTGATTTCAGGAAAACTAAACATTGATAATCTTAAGAAAACTAAAAATTGACCCCCTTTTTTTTCAAGTCCAGACTTCCTTTTTTTTTCAAATTATCCTAGGAGAAAATTTGTCAGACTAGGTTTTCTATCTTAGGAAAAAGATTCATCAAACAAAGACGTTTATCTTAGGAGAAAATTCATCAGACTAGGTCTTTTTTTTTCTCTCCCTTTTTTATTTTTGGTATCTTAGGAGAAAGATTCATCAGACTAAGATTTATTTCCTAGGAGAAAGTTCATCAGACTAGGTTCTCTATCTTAGGAGAAAGATTCATCAGACTAAGATTTTGATCTTAGGAGAAAATTCATCAGACTAGGTCTGTTTTTTTTCTCTCCCTTTTTTTGGTATCTTAGGAGAAAGATTCATCAGACTAAGATTTCTTTCCTAGGAGAAAGTTCATCAGACTAGGTTCTCTATCTTAGGAGAAAGATTCATCAAAGTAAGATTTTGATCCTAGGAGAAAATTCATCAGACTAGGTTTTTTATCATAGGAGAAAAATTCATCAGACTAAGATTTGGATCCTAGGAGAAAGTTCATCAGATTAGGTATTTTTTTGTTATCTTAGTAGAAAAATTCATCAGACTAAGATTTTGATCCTAGGAGAAAATTCATCAGACTAGGTTTTTTATCTTAGGAGAAAGATTCATCAGACTAAGATTTATGATGGGAGGAAAATCCATCAGACTAGGACTTTTTATCGTAGGAGGAAAAATGTGAAGATCAATGGCAAGATTTTATGCACAATATTAAGATAAATAAAGGCAAAGATTTGAGAAACTTCCCTTTGTCGGTTCTTCTCGTCTTTTCTTTTTCTTCTCTTTTTTTGTTTTTTTTTCATTTTTTTTCTCTTTTTGAATCACTTTTCTTGCACCGCTTTGTTCCTGTTTCATACAAAGAAAAATTTGTCAGTTTTGAAAATGGTGGTCGGTTTGTGGCCTTGAGTCTTGGGCAACTTGGCTTCTGCTCAATCAACTTGAGTCGGTCTCAAAAGACTTTTGTTCTACACCAACTCTGATTGTTTCACACCCATTACCATTTGTATTTGCAGCTCAAACAGCCTTATCCCAACCGGAGATCTTTGCTTAGGTGACCTTTTCCGATATCTTGAATGACTTCCTGCTTTTTGAGCAATTTGTCTGTCAGAGAGAATCACCAGTTATCTTTACTTGCGCCAAGTAAGCTGACAAGAGTCTTGGAGGGGGGAGCTTTTGCATGAATCCTCAAGGCATGTTAACTGTAACAACTGAGTGTGCTGGCTAAATTTACTTTGTGCAACTGAAAAGCTGGTAGCAGATTTTAAAATCTTTTCTTGCTTATTTTGACAAGGACTGACTCAGAGTGAAGGACAGAATGGTGCAAATAAACAAGTATTAACAGGAAATGCCCCTGTCGGAAGGACAGAAGGAAGAGTTCTTTTTTCTTTTTTGTTCTTTTTTTTTTCAATAACTAGCCTTAATGATCATGACATGCATTTTGGACTTAACGGCCAATCTACCAAACTAATCCAATCTTCCCTTTCACCATTTTTATGACCTTTGCAGTCGGGCTTGTTTATGCCAATTCTTCGCATCAGCTTCACGACTCACTTTTGACAAGTAGTGCCCGAAGGGTTTTCGGAAACAAGTCTCTCTCATTTATTCATCTCTGCTTACCGTCGCCTTACAGTTCCCGTGAGGGTTTTCACTAATAAGACTCTCATTTTTTCTTTTTCTTTCTCTCTTTTTGTGAGCAACTCGACGATGTTCTATGTCGTGTGACAACTGTTGCTCATTGCATGCATCTCTTGGCATTCTTGAAGGCATATCGGGAGGTATTTATTTGGAAGGATTTTGGATAGGGTTGGAAAGAAAGGTCGGCATGAAGGCTCAAAATAAACTCAAAATGAGGGGTTGTAGACTTACAACTCTTGGAATCGACTCTTTTAAAAGCGAAATAAAATCTCTGCCCCAATTTCAGCTATTGGGGATTTTTTGGGATTTTTCTTTTTTTTCTTTTTTTTTTGAATTCTTTTTTGGCTGGACCGAACCGTGAGGATGCCTACGTATCCTTAAAAGGAATCAGGTCGAACGTAGTTCCAACATCTTACCTAACTAATTTTTTCATTTTTCTTTCTGTTGTTTTTTCTTTTCTTTCGTTTCTTTTTTTTTCTTTTTTTTTCTTTTTGTTTTCAAAACAAGTTGCCCTAGCTTCTATTTTTTTTAAGGGCATGGACCTTTGACAAATCTTTTCTTCTTTTTTTTCACTTGAACTTTCTAAGAATTGCCCCAGTTTGTACTCTTGGGACATGGATTTTTTTTTCCTTTTCTCTTTTTTTTTGACTCTAAACTTGATTCCAAAAGAGGGTAGTCAAAGAAAATAACACAGGCTCAAAAGGGGTAGCAAAGGATATAAAGTGTTTGGGTAGCAGAAAAAGGGCCTCCCAGTCTCAAGAACGCCAAACATAGTATATTTTCGCGATCACAGCATTGACGAACATGTCTGTCCTCTTGGTGTGTCATGGTCACAAGACACTTTTTCATCCCTTGGTGATAAACTTTCCAACAAACTTCAATTGATTAAACATCCTCAAGCCTGATCTTCACAATGATTTGAAAGTGAATTTTACTCGACCTTAGCTCCAAAGTATTCCAACCCTTTATTCATCCTCAAAAGTATCTTTTTCTCAGTTGTCCAATTCAAGCTTAAATCAATTTTTTAAGATTTGGCAAAAATTTCGCATGCATGTCATGTCATTAAAACTAGCGAGAAAAGAACTAAGCATGGAATGACACAAAAGGACAAACTATATTTCATTAGGTAAACAACAAGACAAACAACCTAAAATCTAAGTTACAACCCTAAATAACCCGGCCAATGAAAATAGCAACAGAACAGAAAGACAAGACTCACACAAATAGAATGGAGGGATAGAAGGGTTTGACTCAATAAAACAAATAAAATCTGGATCACAACCTTGAAAAAACCCAGATAATAGAAAAAACATCAAAACAAACTACCAAGATTCCTTCCTAGTGAGGAGGGAATGACTTTTCAATTGCTAAGCTTGACATTTAGCCACAAATTTGCTCATCAGAATCAGCAGAGCCTTCTTCAATTTCAAAATCATTAACTTCAGTTAGCAAATTCCTGAGAGGATTCTCATACTCCCTGTCACCAGGCATCATCCCCACAAAGTGTGCATCGTGATGTGCAAGTAAAGAATTCTGCGCGATATTCTGGATGTCACTGTCTTGGATCACAATCAGGTTTTCCTGGATCATCCTTTCTATTTCTCTTTTCAAATCCCGACAGCTTTCAACATTGTGCCCCTGGGCATTGGAATGGTATTCACACCTTTTAGAAGGGTCAAAGCTTCTTGCACGTGGGTCCACATGATTTGGAGGAATAGGTGCAATCATGTCATAATGCTTTAATTTCTCAAACAAGCTTGCATAGGACTCTCCTATTGGTGTAAAATTATCTTTCAACTTTTGTTCCCCTCTATACCTCTGGCCTGGATGTGGGTTATAGGGTACCTGAAAATTATGAGGAAGTTGGTGGAGATTTTGTGATGCCCGCGCTCGCCTTCTGGGGTGTTTTGGTGGCTGGACAACATATTGATATGGAGCGACAGACTATTGCGGGTTCTAAGGTGGATAGCGATGCTCAAGGGAGTCATGGGAAACCTGATGAGGCTGCGCATACCTTCGAGGTGTTTTCCTGGGACCTCTTCTCGAACCTGTTGTCATCATGGTTTCTTCATCCTTCTCATTCGTGCCACTGAAATTATCGGATTCAATCGGGACAGCCTGAGTTGCGACTTTGAGAATTGCTTGACTTATAATTTTGCCTACCTTAAGACCATTCTCTACCATTTCTCCCATTTTGATTGCTTCCGAGAAGGATTTGCCAACTGCGGACATCATGTTTTGAAAGTAATCTGGCTCTTGCGCTTGAAGGAAGACAGTGATTAGCTTGTGGTCATCCATGGGTGGCTTAACTCGAGCTACTTGATCTCTCTATTTAATGGCATATTTCCTGAAACTTTCACTTGGTTTCTTCTTCGGGTTTGAAAGGGAAATGCGGTCTGGGGCAATGTCGATGTTGTATTGGAACTGATTGACAAAGGCCTGTGCCATGTCATTCCAGACATACCAGCGAGATGTGTCTTGATCCAAAAATCATTCGGATGCTACTCCCGTAAGGCTTTCCCCAAAATAAGCCATCAGCAATTCTTCGTTTCTTCTCGCACCTCTCAGTTGATTGCAATACCTTTTCAGGTGGGCTATGGGGTCTCCATGTCCATCATACTTTTCAAATTTGGGAGCTTGAAACCAGGTGGCAATTGGACATCGGGGAACATACATAGATCTTTGAAGGCAACACTCTTTTGACCTGCCAACCCTTGTATGTTTTTTAATCGTTGTTCTAAGCTTTCCACTCTTTGGGTCATTTCTTCCTATACCATCTTTCGGGCAGGCTTCTCAATGTTTGCAGGAAGATCAAACGAGTACGAGTGGTACTTAGGAGAGTGGTACTGCTCTTGCTGTGTAGCAAATTGTGACTCATGACGAGGCTGTCCTTGACCACTGGCCCATGCTTAACACGTTTCGGTCATTTGCTGTTTCAGTATTCTATTTCTCTCAAACACAATAGCCTTTTGTTGAACCCTCTAACCCTGAGTCTCTTGAGCACTTGTAACAACTTCGATGTCAGTTATCATTTTTCCCTGGATCTTGGTGTTTCCAGCTTACCACAAACCGACCACCTCAACTTTCTTCACAATTCAAAACAAAACATGTTAGAATGGACTTAGTTGGTCCTTATTATTAGCAATATTTTTTCATTTTTGTTTTTTTTCATTTGTTTTTCTTTTTTTTCATCTCTCTTTTTTTCTCATCTTTCTTTTCAATGGTTGATCGAACCTGATGTGGGTTGCCTACGTATCATATGGGAACATGAATCAGATCTTGCGTAGTTCGGGAAGATTAAAAATAAAGTAAATAAACTAACCCTTTTTTTTGGATTTTGAAATATCTTTTTTTTTTCGAAAGGAATACTTACAAAGAAGAAAGAAAATATTTTTTGGATTTCGATTTGTTTTTTTTTTTAAGGATTTTTGAAAAGAAAGACTTCTAAAGAAGAGAAAAAAATATATATTTTTTGACTTTTAACTTCTTTTTCTTTTCTTTTTTTTTCTGAAAATTTCGAAAGAAAAACTTCTAAAGAAGAAAGGAAATATTTTTGGAATTTTACTTTGAATTTATGAAAGAAATACTACAAAAGAAAAGAGAATTATTTTTTTGAATTTGCAAAAAAATATTTTTGGATTTTGAGAGAGATTAGAAGAACATATTTTTGTATTTATGTTTTTTAAGAAAAAAATTGGGGTCTAAAAGAAAGACTTTCTAAAGAAAGAAGTAAATAAAAAAACAATTGGATTTATTTTTGAAAAAAATGGTGTCTCAAAAAAAGACTTTTCTAGAGAGGAAGTAAAAGAAAATATTTTTGGATTTTTTTTGAAAATTATGGGCCGGAACCGATGAGGTTTGCCTACGTATCTCACATCCAGTGAGAATCAGACCCGCGTAGTTCGCCCAGTTTTGACGGAACATGAAAACATGACACTTGAAAATTTTGGCTCGTTTTGAAATGACATTTTTTTTAGAATTTTGACAGATTTTCAGAATTTTCTAAATACCTACCTCTCATTTTTTGTTTCTTTTTTTCCTCTTTCTCCTCTTTTTTTTTGATTTTCTTTTTTTCGATTTTCTTTTTTCTCATTTTTTTTCATTTTCTTTCCCTATTCTAGAAGCTGGTCAGCATGCAAGCTGAAACAAACAGATGCACGAGTAGCACATAAGATGTATCAGGATGTCTTTTTAATTTGGGTACACCTGTCCTAGACGAACCCAACCCCTGTGTTGGGTCCCCAAAGTCAAATGCACGTGATGCAAGCAAGCGTTCCTACTAGGGATCCGGCATGAGGCTGTGTTATACTAGGTTTAAAAATCTGGGTGTATTGTTCTAGACCTGGCTTACCCGAGTGGACAGCTCAAGCCGGGGGGGCAGCGTACCGGGAATACATAAGCTTCACCGGCTTTGCAACTTGTCCGAACCTCGTTCTAAAATTGGGATATGACTCTAATAGAAGAGAAGTCACACGAAGTGCACACTTTCCAGATGATTTAGAAGACTCAGAGAGAGGAGGGTTTCGTAACAATTTATATACAGTTCACCAATATCAAAGCGGTAAAAAGCAACACTTAGAACATTAGGCCCGAGCATGTAAATAAATCCAGGTAATAAATAAAGCCAAATATAACAATTATCCTAAACTCGAATTCTCGAACCCAGAACCAGAGATTCTGGGTTCTAATCCCCAGCAGAGTCGCCAGAGCTGTCACACCTCCTTTTTCACCTACACCCCCGGGGAAGGGAGTATAAGGGAGTTTTTCCAATTTAAGTGACATTATTCGAAACGGGATTATTTATTTATTAAATTCAGAGTTGCCACTTGGGATAATTTTATGGTGTCCCAAGTCACCGATTCAAATCCCGAATCGAGGAAAAGATTGACTCTGTATTACAGTCCACGAACCAGAAATCCGGGTAAGGAATTCTGTTAACCCGAGGGAAGGTGTTAGCCACCCCCGGATCCTGTGGTTCTAGCACGGTCACTTAAACTATCATAATTGACCTATTATCTGATTTTAATACATGTTTTAGCCTATGTTACAATTTTAACTTATTAAACCGCTCTTAATTATTTTTAGGAAGATTCAACGTTATTTAAAACACGCCTTGAACCATGCCACATGAAATGCACCCGTGGGTCGCGACACGTTCTATTTAACGTTGTTGAGATTCGAATTTGGGTCACATGAAATGCACACCCGAGTTTAAGGAAATTAATTTAAATTACGCACCTAAAGCAACTACGCACTTTCAAGTTTGTGAGGGCCATGGAAAATTCAACCAAATGGCACACCTCAATTTATTTCGAAAGGTTTTATTATCCGAAGTAACATACGATATTCGGGGGATATACTAAAAGATTTGTTTATTGGATACTTTGAATAGATATCACATATTCAGTCCTAAATGAATAAACTAGAAACTGTCAAAACTCTAAGTCCACAATTCAAGCTCAAAGAGATCAAAGCAATCTGATATTTTGATCGCACATGCTCACTAAGCTGAATTTCACATTGAAACAAACATATATCACATCTAATCCTAATAAACCATTACTTTCAACAAGGAAACACAAGCAGAACTTATTTCAATAATACTCAAATCTACAATAAGTAGTATCTATGGATTTAAACACAATTATAAGATCAAAGTTTAAAGAGTACCTTAAAAAAAAGGAAGAAAAAGAAAATAGTGGAGAAGTGAACGTACTTAAACTAAAAGGAAGAATCTATGATTTTAATAATTCAGTATCAAAAGAGGTGAACTCATTCATATTACTGACTCATATTAAAGTGACAACAATAAGTCTGTCATGGCCCTTAATTAGCGCATAGACCCAGATTCAAAGCATTTAATAAGTTCAAACTAACAACTAAATTCAAACAGAACCAATATTCAGTCTACATACTCTTCTAACGAGAAATTAATACCAAACTTCATGACATTCTTAATTAATTTCAATGATTATGCCAACAGTACTTCAACCAACCCTTAACATATTATAAATTGCAGAAATATCCTTGACAAGCATTCATTCTTAATTTGATTTGCACATGATAGATCTGTTACCTTAAAAGGCATTTAACAACAAATTCATAAGTGAACATGGGATTATTTAAGCAGAGTCAAGGATAGGTGAATGTACATACCTAAGAGTGGAGGAATTGCAGAAATTGATCAAATAAAGTATGGAATTAAAGAAGAATGTAGCTCCACAGCAACAGAATGACTGAAACAGGCCAAATGAAAAGTCGAAAACAGTTGCGACAATTTAGAGCTCGGTCAATTCCTCGGCAACAACAGAACGGGGTGATTTCCAGCCTCAGCTTGAACACCCAGAAATATCAACTTCAATTTTTGAACTAGTTGAGCAGGAAAACATTTCTTTTATAGCCTTGCTTTGGCTTTTGAACCTTTTGTTTTAGAACCCAGAACACTTTTCTTTAAATTTTTCAATTTTTGTTTGGACCTTTGTCTTTCTAAAAGAAAATCGAGAAGAAGGTTAAGGGATGGCGCCTTGGTTATTGAGATGGGGGTTCGATGGTCTGTTTTGTTGAAGACCAAAGCTGCTTTCTGATGAGGGCGCCGGTTTTACTGTTGATGAAGGAGTCCTTTCTTTGTATCCCCCCCCCCTTTAATTTAGGAGTTAAAGTGTTATTTTATAGGGTTAGGGATTAGGTTAGGAGTATGGGCCTAGAAATTATGGGCTTGGTAATTATGGACTAGGTCCAAAAATTAAGCCTAAAAATGGGTTGCTCGAGCCCAAGTTCTATTTTTTCCCCGCGAACGAGATTAAAAATGCAATCTCATTTATTAATTAATCCTACTTAAGTAAAATAACTATTAAAATAAGACTAACCATAAAAATAAATCTATTTTTTTGTATTTTCAAAATATCGTACTAAAAGATAAAATAAAAAAAATAAAAAAAATAGAAAAATCATTATAAAATTAAGATAACATTCCTAGAATTATTTTTTGTATTTTTGAATTTAGTAGACAAATTAAATTTAACTAGATAAAAATATTAACTAGCTAAATAAGAGAAAATATTTTTTGTAATTTTTATTTTTTTGTGATAAAATAAAGCAAATAGAGTCAAAATTAATTGAAATAACTATACTAGGCCTAAAATAAATATTTACACGCTAAAATATTTAAAATCTTGGGGAGGGTCAAAAATCACATGTCTACAACAGGCACAGAATCCATAGAAGGAACATCGACACTAGAATCACGAACATATGCCAAATAGGCCAAACATCCCTTATCACCATATGCCGAACCTTCATATATGAGATAACCCTACGGGTAGAATGATCAGGAGTTCCTTTCCACTCTAAACGAGGTAAACCTGGCAAGGCTAAGGCTACAGTCTTGGCATGACAGTCCAAGATAGCGTGGTAAGGTGATAACCAGTCCATCCCCAACATGGCGTCAAAATCAACCATATCCAAAAGTAACAAATCTACTCGAGTCTCAAGACCCCCAATCACAGCTATACATGAACGATAGACATGATCGACCACAATAGAATCACCCACCGGTGTAGATACATAAACAGGAGCACTCAAGGAATCACTAGGCATGACCAGATACGGTGCAAACTAAGATGACACATAGGAGTATGTAGATCCTGGATCAAATAGAACTGAAGTATCTCTGCTACAAACCAGAACAGTACCTGTGATAACTGCATTAGAGGCCTCGGCCTCAGGCTTGGCTGGAAGGGCATAACATCGGGTCTGGGCCCCACCCCTCTGAACTACATCTCTGGGACGGTCTCTTGCTGGCTGGCCTCCACCTCTAATACCTCTACCTCTACCTTCAGCACCTCTACCTCCACCTCTAGCTGGCTGAGTGGGCGGTGGAACACTCAGTGCCTGAACTATGGCACGGAAACCCTAATGCTGAGAGCTGCTCGGTGCTCGAGAGCAAAATTTAGCAATATGCCTCGTGTTGCCACAAGTATAACAAGCCCTCGGCTGTTGAGACTACTAACCCTGACGGCCTGAATACCCACTCTAAAAACTCTGGAGAGGAGGTGCACTGATAGGACTGGCGGCGCACTATAAGGCAGCTGATCAGAATACTGCATATGAGAACCACGGCCACCTGGAGCACCGTAAGAAGACTGTAGTTCTGAATGAAACGGCCTTGAAGGATGGCCCCTACCAAAAGAATCTCTACCTCCAGATGAGGCACCACTGAACCTGCCCGAATGATGAGGTCTCTTGTCGGACCCTTGACCACTCCCTTGTGATAGAATCATCTCAACTCTCCTGGCCACATTAGCCGCATCCTGAAAAGAAATCTCACTCCCCGTCTCCTTAGCCATCTGCAATCGAATAAGGTGAATGAGCCCCTCAATAAACCTCATTACTCTCTCTCTCTCTCTCTCTCGGTGGAAAGTATAAAAAGATAATGACGGGCCAAGTCAATAAATCTGGTCTCGTACTGAGTGATGGTCATAGAACCCTGCTGGAGACGCTCAAACTGCCTCCGATAGTTCTCCCTATGAGTGATAGGAAGAAACTTCTCCAGAAATAGCTGAGAGAACTGATCCCAAGTCAAAGCCGGTGACCCAACTAGTCTATCCAAACAATAATCTCTCCACCAAGTCTTGGCGGATCCAGACAGTCGAAAAGTAGCAAAGTCGACCCTATTGGTCTCCACTGTCCCCATGTTTCGTAGAACCTCATGACAACTGTCCAAATAATCCTAGGGATCCTCAGAAGATGTACCACCAAAAGTAGTAGTGAAAATCTTGGTGAACCTGTCCAACCTCCACAAGGCATCAACAGACATAGCTGGCCCCTTACTGGTCTGTGCCCCAACACCAGGCTGAACTACCCCAACTGGCTGAGCTGTTGGAGTCTGGAACTGGGGAGCCATCTACTCCGAAGTGCGGGTAGTAGGAGTCTGGGCTCCTCTTCCGGCCTGAGAGACGGCTGGTGCTACAAGAAGCAAGCCTGCCTGGGTGACACTCTCTATAAGGCTCACTAAATGGACCAGAGCATCTTGAAGTACTGGGGTGGCAATGAACCCCTCTAGGACCTGAGCTGGTCCTGCTAGAACTGTCTGGGCTGGAACCTCCTCGCCAAACTCAACCTAAGGCTCCGCCACTGGTGCTGCTGCTCGAGCTCTGGGCTAAGCCCTACCTCTGCCTTGGGCCCTAGCACGGCCTCAGCCTCTGCCCCTCGCAGGAGCTGCTATTGGGGGCTCGAGCTACTGGTCAGCTAATAAAGTGGTACGTGTTCTCACCATCTGCGAAAGAACAGAGTGGAAGTTCAATTAGCATTGAGAAATCAAGTCGCACGACAGGAAAGAATAGATATGAATTTTTTCCTAACTATGTAGCCTCTGGGGGATAAATACAGACGTCTCTTTACCGATCCCTCAGACTTTACTAAGCTTGTCCATGAATTGTGAGACCTAAGAAACCTAGGGCTCTACCAATTTGTTACGACCGTATTTCCCACCCTCGGGAGTCATGATGGCGCCTACTCATGAAAGCTAGGCAAGTCGAGAGTTATAATTTTATTATCCTTTTTTACTTAGCCTTTTAACAGTTCAATATAACAGGCAATCAATAGCGAAATAAACATAATAATAAGATAAATGCGGAAGACGAAATCTAATAATATCACTAAATACTAATACGAAAATCCAAAATACAACTCTACCCAGAATTTGATGTCACGAACTATCTACGAATACTGCAAACAGTTGTCTGAAGGAAAATAATACAAATCTATCTCTGAAATACATAAAAACAGAATGGAAAGACAGAAGGGAACGCCAAGGCCTGCGGACGTCTGCAGGACTACCTCGGGTCTCCGCCGCTGGACTGCAGGCAGCAACCTCACTGTGGTCCGAAAGCTCCAGCACCGGGATCTGCACAGTCCAGAGTGTAGTATCAGCACAACCAACCTCATGTGCTGGTAAATGTCGAGTCTAACCTCGGCGAAGTAGTGACGAGGCTAGGACAAGACTACCAAATAAACCTGTGCAGTTATATCATATACATCAAGTAATAACGACTGAATCTAGTAGTTAAAGATGGGAAGGGAAAACATGCTCGGGGAATATCATGTACAAATAGAAATTTAGTAAAGAAACATACAGAACACCAAATTTCAACTATAAGCAAGAATAAGGAAATCAATGACAAGTGCACGGCATCACCCTTCATGTTTTTACTCTCGTTCTCACTATAAGAATCAATTTATTCGGTACGGCATCACCCTTCGTGCTTTTACCTCACATAATCATGGCACGACATTATCCTTCGTGTATTATCACTCATATCATGGCACGACATCACCCTTTGTGCTTTTACATTTACAATATCGACACGGCATCACCCTTCGTGCATTAACATTCACTCATAAATATTACGTACGGCATCACCCTTTGTGCTTTTACACTCTTCCTTAACCAAGAAACAATCACAAAGCAATACGGGCAAGGGAATCAATAAAATCACAATAGAATCCCGGCAAGGTAACAATAGTATAACAACAATATCCCGGCAAGGGAAACAATATCATGTGCAATAATATCCCGGCAAGGGAAATAATATCAAAAGCAATAACATCCCGGACAATATCATAAACCTCTTCTCTTTTCCACAATTACTTCACAATTCAATTCTCAACTTGAGCCAACACTCTACAATGTTCAATTGCCAAGAATACTTCCATAAGCCTTGTTCAACATTAGAAATCATTATATTAAGCATGGACAATACAAAACGGAGTCAAATCAATGATGGTATAAGACTCACGAGCATACTTGGCATCGACGTACAGATACTCGTCACCACACCTATATGTCATACTCAATAATTAACACATAGCAAATAAGACCAAGACTCATATTCCCTCAAACTAAGGTTAGACCAAACACTTACCTCAATGCCACGAACCAATCAAGCCTCAACTACCACTTTACCCCTCGATTTCACCACCAATTCGCTTGTATCTAGCCACAATTTACTTAACGATATCAATAAATGCTAAATGAATCAATTCTAATGCATGAAAATAGGGTTTCTAATGATTTCCCCAAAAATTCAAAAATCAACCTCGGGCCCACATGGTCAAAACCCGAGGTTCAAACCAAAATCCGATTACCCATTCACCCACAAACTCAAATATATAATTTGTTTTAAAATTGGACCTCAAATCAAGGTCCAAATCCCCAAAAATTAAAAATCCTAAGTTCTACCCAAAAACACCCAATTCCCCCATGAAAACCCTTGATTTTGAATTGAAATCATGTAAAAAGATGTTATAGATTGAATAAAATGAGTTAGAAATGACTTACAATTAATTTGGAGAAGAACTTTTCTTTGGAAAATCACCCAAGAGAGCTTAGGGTTTGAGAGAGTTTGAAAAATGAAGAAATTTCGTCTAAGTTATAATTTGCACAGGTGCAAATATCGCATTTGCGAAGTCAGGTTCGCAAATGCAAACTCACAAATGCAGACTAGGCTTCACAAATGCGAAGGTAGGCCTGCCCCAACTTTCTTCGCAAATGCGAACAACCGTTCTCAATTGCGGTACCTGCTATGGTCGCTTTTGCAACATTGAACCTCGCAAATGCGAAGGTCTCTCTGCCCAGCCCATCTTCGCAATTGCAATAATTCTTCGCAAATGCGAGCTCGCTTTTGCAAGCCAAGCTTCGCAATTGCGAAGCCTGCAGACCTTCAATACACCAGTAGTTTTCCTATGTCCAATTTCAATCCGCAACCTCTCCAAAACTCACCCGAGCCCTCGAGGCTCCAAACCAAACATGCACGCAAGTCCAAAAATATCATACAGACTTACTCGTGCGATCAAATCATCAAAATAACATCAACAACTATGAATTAAATCTCAAATTCATGAAATCACTCAAGAACATCAAAATTTCCTTTTTTCAAGCTGAACGTAAAGTAATGGCTTTTGTGCAACGTCGAAAGGGTCCTGATGTAGTGGGATCATTTGGATTGTTACAACCTCTAGCAGATGGTTTGAAATTGATTCTAAAAATAAAGGTCCGATTTATACTAAACGAACTCTGATTTTTACCAAACTTCACAGATTCAACTTAATTATTATATATGACCTATATCGGGCTGCGAAACCAAAATATGACCCGATACCATCAATTTCAAACATTTGTACATTTCCAAAAACTCTTATGATTTCAGTTAAACAATATTTTTCAAAAATTCATTCCTCGGGCTTGGGACCTCGGAATTCGATTCCGGGCATACGTCCAAGTCCCATATTTTACTACGGACCCTATGAGACTGTCGGATCACGGGTCCGGGTCCGTTTAACAAGAATATTGACCAAAGTCAACTTTAATATATTTTAAAAGTCAATTTTCTTATTTTACTTAGTTTTCACATAAAAGCTTTCCGAAAACGCGTCCGGACTGCGTACGCAAATCGAGGTGAGACAAAAAGAGGTTTTTAAGGCTTCAGAACATAGAATTTACTTTCAAATTGAGTGATGACCTTTTGGGTCATCACATAACCTAACTTGGAGGCTACTCCATCCAAAACCCTAGCTTACACCCTATAAAAACATCTCAAAAATTCCATAACCTTATGGAATATTCACAAAGAGATCAAGATAAGTCCGGATAATTTTTGACAATCAAATAGTTCAAGAAGATCCTCGACATCCTTTCACGGAGATCAAATTTGCATCATCCTAGTTAATCAGGAGAGAAAAATTAAGGGAATAAATAGAATTGTACCCATATTGTTTATCACAAAATTATATTTTTTTACATTTATATTGTGATTGCAGTTTATTTTTTGCATCTCAAAATTTATTACTAACAACAACATAACCACAAATAGTCATCTATGATTGCAAAAATGAGAACTTTTGTTGTAGACTTGTAGTTAGAACCAAAAAAATGCATCCTCGATGGAAGTGTAGGAATAGTCACTTCTCATTTCATTACAACTGAGGTTATAGTTCCTACACCATCAAATTCCATAACTCTTCATATGATTCTTAAATGTATCTTTAATTGTTTAAGTGTACTCTATGAAATCCAGGAATTATCTCGAGAGCATATATAATGGGAGGATTTGGATGAGGTGGTAAAATGTATCCCGCACACTGAAAAGGTATTCATATGAGGATACTTTAATGGTCACATCATGACTAGGTCAAGTGGTTATGATGACGTACAGGGCGATTTTGATTTTGGGGAGAGGAACGTATGAGGAGTTTCACTTTTGGACTTTGCAGAAGCTTTAATTTGGTGATAGCTATTCACATTTTCTGAAGAAGAAAGAGCACATGGTTACCTTTTATAGCATAGTGGCTAAGACTCAGATAGGTTACTTGCTCCTTAGGAAGGGTGATAGAGGTCAATTTAAGGACTGCAAGGCTACTCCGAGTGAAAAACCTTACAAACCAACATAAGCTCTTGGTTGTGGACTAAGAGATTAAGATAATGAGAAGAAGAAGGTTTTGCATGACCAACCTAGGATCAAGTGGGGTAACTTAAGTAAGGCTGGATCTCAGGAAATGGAGGAGAAGTTGATGGAAATGGGGGCTTCGGGGAGTAATAGGGATGCAAATAGTATGTGGGATAAGACAACAAATTTCATTAAAGAAGTAGCTAAAGAGGTGTTGGAGGTTTCGATGGGTCACTTTAGTGGTTACCGAGGGGATTGGTGGTAGAATGGAGAGGTCCATCAGAAATCGAAAGTCAAGAAAGTTGCTTATATGAAGTTAGCAAATAGCAAGGATGATGAGGAAAGGAGGAAAAATAGGGAGAGATATAAGACGGAAAAGAAGGAAGTGAAGCTAGCGGTCTCGGTTGCAAAAGTGGCAACATTTGAACACTTATATGTAGAGTAGAGAACAAAGGTGGGGATAAAAAGTTGTATAAGCTCGCCAAGGCAAGAGAGAGGTGAAGTGCATCAAAGACGAGGCGACAAAGTACTGATCGAAAAAGCACAAATTAGACGGGGATAGCATACTTACTTTCATAGACTCTTGAATGAAGAGGGGGACGAAAACTATTGGTGCTGGGTAATCTAGAGCACTCCGAGAGTCGTCTTGATTTTAGGTATTGTAGGCATATAAAGTTGTAGGAGGTTGAGGGGGCTATGCGTAAGATGAGAAGTGAAAGAGCAATCGGTCCAGACGAGATCCCCATAGAATTTTGAAAGAGCGTAGGCAAGGCGGGTATGAAGTGGCTGATTAGGTTATTTAATGTCATTTTTAGGATGTCCAGAATGTAGAAAGAATAAGGGGGGTACCATAATTTTGTTGTACAAGAGTGATATTCAAAATTGCAACAACTATAGGGATATCAAACTACTTAGCCAAACAATGAGAATTTGGGAGAGGGCAGTAGAAATAAGGGCAAGGAGGGGGGTGTATATTTTCGAGAACCAATTCGGATTCATGCCGGGGCAATCTACGACAAAAGCCATTCATCTTTTTAGAAGATTGGTGGAGCAATATAGGGAGAGGAAGGACTTAAATATAGTATTTATTGACCTAGAAAAAGCATATGACAAAATCCCGATGGAGGTTCTATAGAGATGTTAGGAGACTAGAAGTATACATGTGGCATACATTAAGGCGATGGATGACATGTACGATGGAGCCAAGACTTGGGTAAGAGCGGTTGGAGGAGACTCAAAATACATTCCAATTGTGATAGGTTACACCACTGATCAGTTCTTAGCCCGTTTTTATTTACTTTGGTGATGGATAAATTGATACAGCATATCCAAGGGGAGGTTCCATAGTGTATGCTATTTGCAGATGACATAATATTAATTAACGAGACACGCGGCTGAGTTAACGCTAGGCTAGAGATTTGGAGACAGGCCCTAGAGTCTAAAGGTTTCAGGTTGAGTAGGACCAAGATAGAGTACTTAGAGTGCAATTCAATGATGCACCTCATGAAGCGGATGAGGAAGTGAGGATTGGTACACAAGTCATCCCCAAGAGAGGAAACTTCAAGTATCTGGGCTTAATAATCCATGGAAATGGGGAGATTAATAATGATGTAACACATCGTATTGGAGTGGGGTAGATGAAATAGAAGCTCACATCCGGTGTTTTGTGTGATAAGAAGGTGTCACCAAGAATTAAAGAAAGTTCTACAGAATGATTGTTAGACCAACCATGTTATAAGAGGCGGAGTATTGGCTAGTCAATAACTCTCACGTTTAGAAGATAAAAGTAGCAGAAATGAAGATGTTGAGATGGATGTGTGGACATACCAGGAGAGATAAGATTAGGAATGAAGATATTTAGGACAAAGTGGGAGTGGCTTCTGTGGTTGACAAGATGAGAGAAGCGAGAATGAGATGGTTCATGCATGTGAAGAAGAGATGCATAGATGCCTCAGTGAGGAGGTGTGGGGGGTTGGCTATTGTGGGTTTAAGGAGAGGTAGAGGAAGGCCAAAGAAGTATTAGGGAGAAGTTATTAGACAAGATATGGTACATCTCCAACTTACTGAGGACATGACCCTGGATAGGAGGATGTGGAGGTCAAGGATTAGGGTAGAAAGTTAGTTGGTAGTCGAGTTTGGGTTACCGTATATGTTTTCTGTTTTCCATATATGACTATCATTCTCGTAGTATTTAGCCTTCGATTTTTATTACTACCTGTTGCTTCCCTTGTGTCAGTTTCTTATTGCTTTGTTTTGCTATTGTTTCTTATTATCATTATTTTCAACATGACTTCTTCACTATTGTTTTTCTTTTTTAAGCCTGTTGAGAATTGCTTTTCTTCAGCCGATGGTCTACCGAAAACAATCTCTCTACCACCACAAGGTAGGGTAAGGTCTGCATATATATTACCCTCCTCAGACCCCACACTATAGGAATATACTAGGTATGTTGTTGTTATTGTTGTAGTATCTATAATGGGTTCAAGGAGGACTTAGAAGAGAAAGGTTATCAAAGAAATATCAAGATGGAGCGTGGGTTTTTTCTAATGGATGAGTTTAATCAACCTGACATTCGCCATCAACCAGTTGTGTAGGATTTTTTTAAAGGATTAGACTTTCTTTTGTAAATTTTCGTTAAGTTTGTTTCTTAATATGTTCTGGGTCTAAAAGTTGGTTTATCTTTGTTTTTTTCTTCTTCTTAAGAACAATCATGGTAAACAAATAATAAGAGATAATTCCGAACTTACAATTCCCAGTATTTCAAATTTTAATTAGAACATTGGCTACATCGAAGCAATGATGCTAAGGGCAGTCACGCAACAATGACAGAGCAGAGTAGTAAAAGATTTCATTGGACTATTTCGCCAAATGTGTACTAATTATTGAAGGTGAAAAAGGGTAGAGTTTGCATTTCTGGGAAAATCATAATACATCATCAATCTGTCAAAATAAGAAACAGGAGACCAGAAAGCCATACAAGAAAGCAGAAAAATGCATGAAATACAGACATGTCATCCCCATTGGGAGAACACAAATACTTGTAAACAATAGACTCTTGAAATTCACTAATTAGTTTATTTCCTACTTCTGCCTCTTATATATCTTTCCCAAGAATGAGTGTAGCACTGCTTGCACTGCTTTGCTTGGATGAGCTGCAATGGAGCTTGTCAGCTTTTCATACGATTTCTTCTCGTATTCCAGGAATACTTCCTACAAGATTCCAAAGAGTATGATTAAAAGCTGAAGTACTATGTTTCAACTCTTCGTCGTCAAGTGAGATTGACCACTTGCTAAGGGAAGAGCACAATGGCTAAAAAAACCTTTGCGTTAAATAAGAACAGATAGTAATCGAAACTATGAAGCTAGGAAAAAGGTGGAATACCTCAAGTTTGAGATCATTATAAAGCGCCTTTATTTTAGCAATACATTCAGGGTCGTCTTTTCCATAGTTCTCCTGCAAAACAAGCTCTTCTAATTAGTATTTTCAAATAGAACTAAGTGGTGATAGAAACAAACAAGGGGAAAAGAAGTTATGAGCTTACATATAATAATTTCTTTTGCTCCTCGTTGCAGAGTTCTAGAGCTTTCACTACCAACCAAGAGCACTTGAAATCCTGAATATCGGTGCCAATCTGATAGCAAAAGGAGGTCATCATAAGATTTCTATTTTTTTCAAATTAAAATAGCTTTCTGAATATTTTTAAAGGAGTTTTTTTCTATGAGCTTCCTTTACAACATACCTTACCCAGCACCTCTGGGTCAGCAAAACAGTCCAGATAATCATCCTACAAAGTCAAGAAAGCTAAAAGTCAGGATTGGTAGCACGAAAGCATAGATGTCCTGAAAGGCTGAAACTGAGTTCTGCCAATGAGGTCTTTGGTATATTGGAAACTAATCATATGTATATTTCACAAGGCCACTGTGTTGGAAATCACATTCATAAATCTGGCCACGTACAAATTTCTTTTCACAGTTTTGACCACATGGTGATGGCGCTCGATGTTTCTCAAGCTTTTTCAGAAAGCAGACTACATTCTTTTGTGATTTAAATTTAGGCCATATTTAAAGCAACATCTTTTCCGTTTTTATTTGGCCTTTTTTCCCTTACTTTTCCCCAATGAGATGCAAGGTCAAGACTACAGCCATGAAACTTCAAAAGCATAAACCAGATTGAGAAAAAAGAAGTAAATTATCCTTCTGTTCATGGTGTATGTCTAACTTTGTGCATCAAAGGTCAATTTCCAATTGAATATGATTCTTCGAATATAAAATACAGAACTTTAAATGCAGAGGAAGTTATCAGGAAGTAGTTATAATTATCACCTGAACTTGAAAATAGATTCCCATTTCAATAAGTATGTTCTTGACGTCAACATGTTTGTCAAGATTTTCTCCTGCCATTAGAAGTGCACATGCCACCTGGAAATCTTAATCATGAGTACTCCGGATATAGCAGAATAATTAACACAAAGCTAGCAGCAATTATGATTCAAAGTAATAGTAGCTATAGTTTAGATCTTGAGGAGATAGAAAAAAAAACTGAAAGGTGTTTCTTAAGTTGACTCAGAAAGACATCAAAATAAGAAGCTTTGCTATGCCTTTCTGAAAATTGCATATAGTTAATATATCTTGAAGAAGATTCAGAACTTTGAGTGTTTTAAGAGAACATCAACCTCAAATCAACAAACATAATGGTTCCCCATTTTCAAAGAACTACGAAGCAAGTGTTTAGAAACATAATAGACATGGAATCATTCTAAAATAGCACATAAAGCTGTGAACACAATAGAAAGGAAGATTTATACTCACCGGGAGGTAGAATGAATAATAAGCAGTTTTATACTGGACAATCCGGCGATGACTGCATGTAATCACATCATTATCAAAGTTAAATCACACAAGAAATACTGAAAGCAGAAAAATTGCACAAGTCTTGAAGATGTCTCCTTACATTGGCAATGAGTACTTTGATAAATCTTTCTCTCCAACAATTGTTGTGATCAAATCTATCATTTGTCCAGAGGCAGTCTGGAACTCAACCTGTCAGGATACGTCCGCAAAGCAAAAGAGAGAAAGCAAAAGGTCAGCACTATATATGATTTAATTCAAAGGCCTTTTGGTGTGCAAATAATCCTACCTCATTAAACAAATCGAGAAGATCAACATAATAAGGCTTTGCTCTGAAGTGGTTCTTCAGAATTCTCGTGATGTGGTTGCGAAGAAGTATGCCATCATTAACAGCAATCATGCCAACCTATAAGAAATATTGAAAGAAAAAATATGATGAGTAGATATTGCACATGAAAGAAAAGAGTAACAAACAAGTAATTTCTTTGTGTAGGCCCACACCTCAGGTAATTTGTACCAGCATGGCTGACCTCGACGTGTATGAGAGTTATCCATTATATCATCAAGAACAAGGAAATATGCTTGAAGCTGCAACACACATTGCACCAATCACTCACTTGAAAAGAAGAAAATCGGAACTAAAACTAAATTTATTGGGGTCACCAAAGAATTCAGACTAAGGCACAGATTTAAGAGTATTTATTTTGCATACCCATTCAATGCACCAGCCAAGGGCAGATGCTTGAAAGATTTCCTCACTGGTTAGTACTCTCCCATCATTCAACAAACTGTAGCTGTCAATAACGGAGAGCCCCCGATTAAGCTTCCCTGCACAGACAATATGCTATCATAAAGCCGCTGGAAGAAATTCTTAAGCTATCAAAGATTGTAAATGAAGTAGAAAATTTTAGAATATTCAAATGGAGCAATTCAGTCCTACCTCCAGGTACATTGTAGTCCAACATCTGAGACAAATCAATAAAAGTAACAATGAGAGATGTAAAAATGAAGATAATTTGAGATATAGATTGTTCAAAAAATTTAATAATTCTGAAAGAATAAAATGAAAAGAAGCTGAGCCTCAGCGTAACCACAAATTGAATAACCGATATAAAGGTACAGGATTACCACATCAGCAGTACTGAACTGACAATTAATTACATTTACAAGAAAAACCAACTAGTTTGCATTGCAAAATGCATCATAAGATAATCCATGTTGAACCAACACTATATGCAAAGGCGGAGCCAGGATTTGAAGCTTGTGGGTTTGGGATTCTAGTTCATTTATGTTACTGGGTTCTACAATTTATACATATTCAATGAATTTTTTAAGACAAATACAGGTTTTAGACCCAAGTTAATGGGTTCGGCCAAACTTCCGTAAGTCCTATGCTAGCTCCGCCCCTGACTCTATGAAAGGTGGTTGTCAAGCATACTCCACCCCCACGGGCAAGCATAAACAACAAGCAAAAATGCATAGATTCTAGAGTAATGAAATGTTGAATTCATATGTTCAAGAACATTGTAATTTCTGCTTTCAAGCATGTTTCTAGTGGATGTTTGGACTAACTTCAAGCTTGAGGAAAATTACAACAAGCTCCATTTTTATAAGTATCTATGCTATGTTGACTGAGGCTAATTTATCCTCTGAAATTCATATATATACCAAATCATTTGGATGAGACAAGATAAAAACAAAAAAAATTCTAGCTTTAATTCCATCTTACTTAAGACTAGTAAGAATTTGATCTTTGCATCCATTTGTTTGCTTTTAGTTTCCATGAGTCAATAATCAAAGTACCCTTTATGTTACAGTAAAACGTAATGAATGAGACAAAAAATGACAATGATGCAAGAAAAGCAATTAAGCAAGATTTATCAACAGAAACATAACACATGTAATGTAATGCACAAAATGGATCTACATTCACATAGAGACAAAAGAAAAGAAAAAGAAAAAACAATACCTTGTCGACCCATTGACGAGAATCATCAGTAAATTCGAAATCTGGGTCATTAAGCAGCTCAGATTTGAGGACAGTGTACACATCCAAAAACTTGGACTTGAGATCGCTCATTGTTTCAGAGAGAGAGTGTGTGTGTGTGTGTGTTGGTTAATTTGCAGAGAAGAAGGAGATCTGTGGGTCGTTAAACACTAGGAAGTTATATGTGTATTATATATAGGAAAAACCAGCGCCGTATTTCTCTGAATTAAAATGGGAGAGTCATAGAAGTTGCACGGAGTAGAGAGCAGTCCAGGCTCCAGCAGTAAGCGCCAGCCACCAATCACCTGCCTCTCTTTTTCTTTTAGATTATTCATTTACTTCTTTCCTTTAAATTAATTTTCCCCATTTTTGTTATTTTTAAAGTGTAACAAATTACCATTAAAAAGAAAGAAAGAAAGTGCAACAAATAAAATAGTACAGATTTATTCCAAATAAAATTTGTAACTTTACAATATTTTTGCCTCTACACTATACACGTTTTGGTTTTTTAATTTCTCCATATATTTTTTAGTTAAATGAGAAAAGGCTGAATCAAAATGATCAACATTGCCAAGATCTATTATATATAAATTTTTATGATATATCGAAGACTGCTATTTTCGGGCAACAAATGGGTATCTTAGTAATATTATCATTGTTATTTAATAATATATTAAAATTAATTGAATCGAACTGAAATTAAAGAGAAATTGAAATGATTGGACTGATTATATATAATAAATAAACTAAACTAAATTTTTTGGTATAATATGATTTTGTTTGAAGTAAATGATTGAATCAGACATTGACACCCACCGGAAAAAGAGAAAAGGCCGGGGATTTGGTAGAAATTAAGTAGGACTTTGGACATAAAAATATTTTTTTTTAAAAAAAGTAGTATTTGAATTTGAAATTATGTTTGAACATATATTTCACTGAAAAGTTATTGCAATTTTGAAAAAAGAGGGGAAAAAAAGTTGCAATCGTGAGCGGGGAAAAAGTTTTGTTTGAAAATTATGAAAAAGTGGCCAAAACCACTTTTTGATTTTTGAAAAACTCATTTTCAAATTTTTTTCAAAAACTTATAAATTTTCATGGATAAATATGTTTTAAAGAAAAAATTCAAAAAGGAAAAACTTTTTATTGACAAACGGGACCTAAATATTGCACATGTAAGATGTACTGCAATAAGTCTACTACTTATTTACCACTCAATTCTCTTTTTATCAATAATACTTTATCTCATTTTATATGATAATATTACTATCTATCATATCAAACTATCTTTTAAAAACTATAAGAAGTCAAAATGTATAATAATTTTTAAATATGTAATTTTCAGTTTAAAAGATTAAGATATTGATGTTCGTATTTATAACCAAAAATAAATGCATTCACCCTCATGAGTAGAGAGTCGCCGTCTTAGTATGATGGAAAGAATACGATTTTCTTTTATATTGTATACCTAGCGATGCTCATTGCAGATCATAAAAAATTGCTAATGTTAGCTAAATCATGAAAAATGATAGAATACTCTTGTAACTAGTGACCGAGCTAGAGACTGAGGCATGAGTTCTATTAGTAACTTTAGTCCAAACTCTATATTTATCTTAAAAAATAATTTAATATGTTCAAATTATTAATTTTGAATTCAGTAGGTTAAAAGGGCTAAAATTCTAAACCCAAAAACTTAAGATTTTGGTTGCGCCTCTACTTGTAACTTTTAAATAAGATAACACCCGAAGCATATCTTATTTTCGAAGACACCAATTTGAAATGTACTACCTCCAGTCCACAATAAGTGATCAATTTGTTTTTGGCACGCCCATTAAGAAAATACTAAATTCTATACAAAAATACCTAGTATGACTAAACTACCCTTAATTAAATATTTAATGTGATGAGTAAGAAACTTTTTAGGAATATGTACATAAGGGTAATTTTGTAAAAACAAATTGAATTATTTCTTGATTATATAAATGGATACATATTTTGGACCAAAATAAAAAGGCAAATTAGTCACTTATTGTGGACTGGAGAGAGTATTAAGAAGGGATACAAGAAATAAACAATTACAAAATGAACTATCTAAATAGTTTTTACTTTGCTTATGCTTTTTGATTAAACAGAACCATGTTAAACACCTTTTTCAAGGGAATAAAACTGTGGTTGATTCTGACTCTAATTAGTATCAAATGTTTGGAAAGTTGCATAAAACATCATACTTTCTTGGAATTACAGTTTAATAGTTAAAATACCATCTTGTCAGCAATTCAGGCTGTCAATTTTGACTTATTCTAATAAGCATATGACTAAAATCCAAAATTGTTTCTTCCCTCAATTATTCTCATGGTCCTCATTTTGTCACATGTTTGCCCAATAGCAGTAATGCAGTATCAAATATTTCTTTTAAACTGTAATTTATCCAAACAATTTTTGATGTTATTAGCTATAAATTTTGTTTATTTATAGTATAGTTTTTATGAGGTCTCAAAAATGTAAAACTTAGTTTATAAAATTAAGAAATCGATACTCATATTTAAATACAGAATATAAATATATTCACTTTGGTCGCTTGTATGCTAACATTCTTTTTTAGACGACTATAGAAACAATGTTATTTTAGTAATTTAAGTTGTAAACTTAGATTGGTAATTGGAAACTCGAAAAAGAAAAGCACAAAAAACAACTGCCAACTGGCAGGTAAGGAACTGCCGGCGTTCCTATTATCTTATTTAGAAATCAATATCCTGCAAATTATCCCTGCGTTCTATTTTATGTAATAGAGTTTGGAAAATGACGATCATACTATTTAGTTTTCAAGTGAATTAGACAAAAAAAATCATGTTTATTGAATAAAATTCTTATATTTAAAAATTGCATAAGATGTATTATATATAACTCACAATAGTTGGTTCAATTATCTGACTTTCAAAACTCACCAATTCCACTAATCCAAATCTGTACCGCCTAAGATCCATCATGAAAATATAATTTAAAATATTATGTTCAAAGAAAAATTTCTTCATGAAAATATAATTTAAAATATTATGTTCAAAGAAAGATTTCTTTAACTGCCTAACTTAATAGTACCACATAGATTGAAGCAGAGTAACAAGTTGAATAATGCGACAGTCGTAAATTTAAGACTATCGCGCCAAAACTCAAAGTAGAATTTTAAAGTTTGAGCACATCAATTTCGACCTGATTTAAGAAAATACTTCTGTATCATTTTACTTTTAACAAATTTTCTTAGTCGATTAAAATTAATTACAATTTCTAGTTAAATATATATTAATTGTATACTAATATATAAAAAATGAGTATATTTTTTTGACTTGCTAATACATGTAGATTTTTCCTTCTTAATTGATGGGCCAGTTTGGATGGGTATCACGAGTACTGCATGATGCACTATCACCCACCTGCTCTTATTTGGACTGCCGCATGACAAATAATTCTCCTTTCTCTTTAATATTATCATTCTTTCTCATGATAGTTTCGTCTTTAGTTTCTACTACTAAACTAGTCAAATAGTGTAAGTGTGGTCCGATTCTCGTGATGTTGACCTGTGGGAGGTGTCCATAGCCTTATTAAGAAGTTGGTCATTGTTTCAAAGGGAAAAAATCCAAAATTATCTCTCCACTTTTAAATATTATTTATATCTATCTTTGTTGAACTATTTGCTCAAATTTATCATTGTCATTATATTATCCGGTCAAATTTACTCCTACCATAAACAAACTTGTAAAAATTACTCCTCAGTCCGTCAAGTGACCTAGAATCTCCCAAATCATTTTAGTTAAGTCACTTATTCTTCTTTTTGATCCAATATTTTCAAAATAGATAGCGTTTACCTGCTTTCTTAATTGAAAAAAACAATAAGAAAAAAAAATATTAAAATAATACAGCGATAAGTAAATAAAGTATAGTAAATTATATTGAAGAATCTAAATTAGGTAGCTTGTCTAAATTTCAAAAGTATTTACAACAACCCAGCTTTAATGAATTCATTCTACCAAATATATGGAGACTTTGCAAGTATCAATGATAGAAGTTGAAGTTTCTCGGAGATTTTGCATTGTCGAATTCAACTTTGCTTTAATCAAATGCCTACACATTGTGCATTCTTAAGTTAGTCGACCGAACTCTATACTAACTAGACAATTACAAATTATATTTGAATATATACGTACATACATGATGAGCAGTCACATATAATACCCACAGAATTTTGCGGGGTGTATATGGTTGAAAAATTATAAAATTTCTAAACCAATTCCAAAACCATAATCACAAGAAGAGAAGTTGGTGCAATGGTAATTGAAAATATCCATGAACAATTTGTATAGTTTAGTACCGTTGGCTGATAATAGGTGAATTGGACTATAATTAGGCCCTAAAGAACCACCATCTTGTATAGTTTTTTATGGTAAAGAGTGATAACAAAATGCTCTGATTAGTGTTTTTCATGCTTTGCAGGCTATATACAATAAAAGAAGTCTATGGAGTACTTTTGGGATCAATTACGGAGAAAAACAGGGCAATCTTACAATATCCGTTAAGTGCACCATGCGAAGGCAGCAAAACCAGAACTGGAGATGGACTGCCGCGGTCCTGGCGTAACCGCGGTCGACCGCGGCAGAAGGCTGTTGCGGATTCTGAGAGGCTAGTTGGCCGTGGTCCTGGTGTAACCACGATAGGACCGCGATAGGAAGCGGAAAATTGAGGGACTGAAGTGCAAAAACACGGGATTTTTAGCCCAAAACCCTATATTAAACAATAGAACTCGCCCAAGGGAGGCATGTAATGTTTTAAAGACTACTTTGGCAAGAAAAACAAGTGTGAGAGATCACCCAAAACATCATATTTTCTTCTTCTCTTTATTTTTCTTGCAATTTTGATCATGAATATTTTCATAGTTTATTTACCCATTGTCATGAGTAGCTAAATCCTTTGTCTAGGGTTTTGATGGAACCTATTGAAGGATGAACTTCTTGATTATGTTAATATAGTTTGCCAGTTTAATCTCTATTTATTCAATTACATGTTTGTTGTAGTTAATTGATAGGATCCTCAATTAGCTGTGCCTATTTAGTATGCATAACTCGGGAGAGAGTGCATATTTAGGTGATTGTTGAACAACATCACTCCCAAAGTATAAGAGGGATCTATAACTGCGGGTTTAAAGGCGGGATTAGGGATAACGAAGTCTTGGGTGCAATCTAAAGTGAACTGTAATAAACAAAGCCAGCTAGCGTATCTCGGGAGAGTGCGTCTAGTAAATTATCGTGATTACTCGGGAGAGATTCACGGTAAAAAGAGTGTTCATGGTTGATAGAGATGTGTTGGTAAATCTATATGAAACATAAACATAAGGGATTCCGTCAATAGGGGAAATCACTACCTTAGAACCTTCTCATTATTGTTCACAACTTAAGCTTATTTAGTTTACAACTGTTTATTGACTTTCAATTTTAGTTATTAAATATACCATCAACTGTTATTCACAACGTTTGAGGAAGTTGATTCTAAAGAATGTAGTAAGTCCAACGAAAGTAATTGATAGGTTAATTCTCTGTGGATTCGACTCTGGGCATAAATACTTAGGTTATATTTGCAACGTCCGCATTGTTCTTTTATAAGGCATAGTTGGGCGTGATAAAATTTTGGCGCCGTTGCTGGGGAATTAACGGTGTTATCAATTACAATTGAAAGAAGTACAAAATTCTTACTGTAGTCATTTTTTCTCTATACCCAATTTTTACATTGAAATTTTAACGTTTGTTGACTTGGTTGCACAGGTGCATGCTTAGAAACTCATCGAGATCTAGTGAAGTATTTGAAGCATTATCAGATCCCGAGAAAGTTTTCAAGGCCTTGAATTGGGCTAATCGGAAAAACAAACAACAACCAACAACTGCACAATTCGAAACAGTCATGGGGGATCACGAGGAAAACCCAGCGGTACCAATAGTGCCAGAGGCTGCTCTTTATGACTGGGCACAACCCACAGCTGAAAATCTATCCACAACCATTGTAGTTCCGCAGATACAGGCTAAGTCATTCCAAATTACGAATAACATGTTGCACTTGTTGCAGAACAAGGGACTATTTTCGGGGTCGCAAGTCGAAGATCCTCAGCAGCACTTGAAGAACTTCCTCTCTATCTGCAAAACCCAAAGTCAGCCCAACGTAACTCCTGAAGCAATCAAGCTGTTATTGTTTCCATTCTCAGTGACAGGAGCTGCCCAGACTTGGCTAAACTCACTTCCCATAAATTCTATAACAACTTGGGATGAGTTAGTCAGGCAATTCCATAACAAGTTCCACCCACCCAATAAGACCGCTCAACAAATCGATGAAATTTTGAGTTTTAAATAGAGACCAATGGAGACACTGCATGAAACATGAGAGCGCTTTAAAGGGATGCTGGTTATATGCTCGCACCATGGTATTCCAGATCTGATGTTGGGGCAGCGGTTTTACATGGGATTGTCAGATAGCGTGAAGAACATTGTTGATGCTTCAGCTGGTGGAGCATTTTTGAGCAAAACATGGAGAGAAGGCCAGAGTCTACTTGACAAGATGGCACAAAATTCAGGATGGACAACCAGGAATGCACCTATCACTCCAGTGGTTCACTCAGTGCCCTTAGATCCATCCAACTCTATAGCTGAAAATATGGCCACCTTATTGACAGAGATGAGTATACTCACCAAAAAGGTGGAAGAGTCAGGGCAGAAGCAGCAGGTACACATCGTAGATACTACCAATGGGGGCTTGTGCGCATCTTGCATTAGTCAGCCAATCGATAACCAATGGAATGCAGAACATGATCATCACCACTACCCTGAAGACATGAATTATGTGTCTAATTATGGAGGCCAGAGACAGGGTGGTCAGAATTGGGGCCAGCAAAATCAGCCATACAGGCCAGTCCATCCACAGTGCAACAATGGAAACATGGGAGGTATGAGACCCCCTAACAATATGGAACCTTAATGATAATCAGAATCAGCAGCAGAGGTATCACCCTCCTCAGCAACAGCATGGTGGAAGGCAGGAAGATGGGTTTGCTAGACTTGAGGCAATGATGCAGCAGGTTATTGGGTCTAATGCAAAGATTAATGAGAGAGTGGATGCACATGATGCAGCAATCAAGAATATTGAAGTGCAGGTGGGCCAAATTTCTATGTCTCTGAACAATCGTCCTCATGGGACACTACCTGCAGACACTCAGATAAATCCAAAAGATCAAGGCCCAAAGCAGCTGATGGCGGTAAGTCTACGTAATGGCAGAGATCTGGATGTAGAGCAAGAGAGGGCTCGAGAAACTAGACAAGCTAAGACACTTATACCAGTGCCCATTGAGCTGGATAAGTCAACGAAACTGACGGAGGTGCCAGTCCAGCCTGCCCAGGAAGAAAATAGCATCCAGAATGCGACCGAGAAAGAAGCTGAGACCGTCCAGGAACCAGTAGTTGATGTAGCAGCTGATAAGGATCAATCCCAGTTGATTGGGAAGAAGATACCTCCTGCACCTTTCCCTCAGAGGCTGGCTAAGTACCAAAAGGAGGAACAATACAAGAAGTTCTTCGAAATGATGAAACAAATCCAGGTAAACATACCATTGATTGAAGCTTTGAAGGAGATGCCTGGGTATGCAAAAATGATGAAGGACTTGATGTCCCGAAAGTTTGATTTCCAAGACTTGGCCACAGTTACTCTTACTCAGACATGTAGTGCAGTGGTGACTAGACCAATTGCAGAAAAGCTGTCTGACCCAGGGAGCTTTACAATTCCATGCACTATTGGTAATGTTGCTTTTGCTAAAGCACTGTGTGATCTAGGGGCCAGCATCAATCTTATGCCCCTAGCGATTTATAAGAGGCTGGGCATTGGAAGAGCTAGACCCACCTCTATGTTGTTGCAGCTGGCTGACAGGACAGTGAAACGACCCTCTGGTATACTGGATGATGTGCTAGTTTAGGTAGGGAAATTTGTGTTCCCTGTAGATTTTGTGATCTTAGACTGCAGAGTGGATGAAGAGATTCCCATAATTTTGGGAAGACCATTCTTGGCCACAGGGAGAGCTCTCATTGATTGTGAAACCGAGGAGCTCAAGATGAGATTGAACGATGAGGAGATAATATTCAATGTGCAGAAATTTATGAGGCGGCCAAGTGAATTCGCCAATTGTTCTCTTATTGATGCCGTGGATGTAATCGTAGAGACTGATGATGAGGTGCTAACCATTGAGGACCCCCTTGCTGCATGTTTAATGAATTTGGATGAGGTGAATGGAGAGGAACTTGCGGAATGGGTGTTGGCATTAGAGGGTAGAGGGTTCTGGGATAGAACTCTAGAATTTGAGCCCTTGCACTTGGAAAATCTAGAGACTCCTCCAGCCAAGCCATCTATCGAAGAACCACCAAAGCTGGAGTTAAAGCCATTGCCCAACTATCTCAGGTATGAATTCCTTGGACCTAACTCCACATTACATGTTATTATCTCATCTAGTTTGTTAGATGTGCAGGCGCAAAAACTTTTGCAGGTACTTAAGGAGTGCAAGACTGCCATTGGGTGGACCATGGCAGACATAAAGGGGATCAACCCCGCCTACTGCATGCACAAAATTCTACTGGAAGAGGGATACAAACCTTCCAGGGAACACCAAAGAAGGCTGAACCCTAACATGAAGGAAGTGGTGAAGAAAAGTAATAAAGTGGTTAGACGCGGGAATTATCTTCCCAATCTCTGACAGCAGCTGGGTTAGCCCAGTTCAATGTGTACCTAAAAAGGGTGGCATGACGGTAGTTAAGAATGATAACAATGAATTGATCTCTACAAGAACAGTCACAGGCTGGAGAATTTGCATGGATTATAGAAAGCTAAATCGAGCCACCCGGAAAGACTACTTCCCACTTCCCTTCATTGATCAGATGTTAGACAGACTGGCAGGGAGGTCACACTTCTATTTTATAGACGGGTACTCAGGATAAATCAGATCTCCATTGCACCGGAGGATAGAGAGAAGACCTCTTTCACTTGCCCTTATGGCATTTATGCCTTTCGGAGGATGCCCTTTGGCCTATGCAACGCACCCGCCACATTCCAACGGTGCATGATGGCCATATTCACTGACATGGGAGAGGACATAATGGAGGTGTTCATGGATGACTTCTCAGTGGTAGGGAATTCATTTGATGAGTGCCTGATAAATCTGACGCGTGTGCTGAAACGGTGTATCGAGACTAACCTGGTTCTAAAATGGGAGAAGTGCCACTTCATGGTACAAGAAGGCATAGTCTTGGGGCACCGGGTGTCAAGCAAAGGAATTGAGGTGGATCGTGCTAAAGTGGATGTAATACAAAGCTACCTCCTCCAACTTCAGTCAAAGCAATCAGAAGCTTTCTTGGGCATGTCGGTTTCTACCGGAGATTCATAAAAGACTTCTAAAAAATTGCCAAACCTCTTTGTAAGTTGTTAGAAAAAGATCACCCTTTCTTGTTTTCTGATGATTGCAGGGTAGCATTCGAGGAGCTGAAAAAGAGACTGGTCACAACACCTATCATTGTTGCCCCCAACTAGGAGCAACCATTCGAACTCATGTGTGATGCCAGTGACTACGCAGTGGGGACAGTGTTGGGACAACGGAAGGACAAGTTGATGCATCCAATCTACTATGCTAGTAGAACGCTGAGTGGAGCCCAGCTGAACTATATTGTGACTGAGAAGGAGATGTTGGCTGTGGTGTTTGCTTTCGACAAGTTCAGATCATATCTGATTGGTTCTAAGGTAATTGTATACACTAATCATGCAGCTCTCAGGTACTTGATTGTGAAGAAGGAGTCTAAGCCGCGCCTGATTCGTTGGGTGTTGCTGCTATAAGAATTCGACCTTGAAATTCGTGACCGTAAGGGCACAGAAAACCAAGTCGCTGATCATCTATCACGACTTGAAGGAGCTGAAAATGCAGTTGAGGTTGAAGATATTCTGGAAACCTTTCCAGACGAGCAGCTGCTCGCCATTAGTCTTGAGAAAGCGCCATGGTATGCAGATTTTGCAAATTACCTGGCCTGCGGTATAGTTCCCTATGACCTTTCATTTGTACAAAAGAAAATTTTTTATCGTGACTGCCGCAAGTATTATTGGGATGAGCCTTACCTGTTTAGAATTTGTGTTGACAATATGATCCGGAGGTGTGTCCCCGAGATTGAACAATCTTCTATTTTGTAGGCTTGTCACGCATCGACTTATGGAGGACATTTTGGAGGGGTCAGGACAGCTGCAAAAGTGCTTGAGGCCGGATTCTTTTGGCCAATAGTGTTTAAAGATGCGCACCAATGGGTGAAGGGCTGCAATGAATGTCAGCGGACCGGGAACATTTCCCGTCACCATAAGATGCCCATGAACCCAATTCAAGAGGTGGAAGTGTTTGATGTTTGGGGGATTGACTTCATGGGTCCTTTCGTCAGCTCCTATGGCAATAAGTACATACTTGTTGCTGTGGATTACACGTCCAAATGGGTAGAAGCTGCAGTGTTGCCCACTAATGATGCAAGAGTGGTGGTGGAGTTTTTGAAGAAGAAAATATTCACCAGATTTGGGACACCAAGAGCGATTATCAGTGACGGAGGCACTCACTTCTGTAATAGAGCTTTCGAGAAGTTGCTTGCAAAGTATGATGTACGCCACAAGGTGGATACCCCTTATCACCCACAAACTAGTAGGCAGGTTGAAGTGTCCAACAGAGAGATAAAGAGTGTGCTAACCAAGACTGTGAATGCCACAAGAACTGATTGGGCGAAAAAGTTAGACGATGTACTCTGGGCCTATAGAACTGCTTTTAAAACACCGATTGGTATGTCACCATATAAGCTGGTGTTCGGGAAGGCCTGCCATTTGCCAGTGGAACTTGAACATATAGCGTGGTGGGCACTGAAAAAGCTGAATCTAGATATCGAGGCTGCGAGCACAACGAGAATCACAGAATTGCATAAGCTCGACGAGTTTAGACATCTTGCTTTTGAGAGCATAAGGTTGTACAAGGAAAGAATGAAGAGGTTGCACGACAAGAACATTGTGGAGCAAAATTTCAATCCTGGAGATATGGTGTTGCTTTATAACTCACGATTAAGGCTATTTCCGGGTAAACTCAGGTCACGATGGTCTGGACCATTTAGAGTGGTCGAAGTTTTCCCTTCAGGTGCTGTCGAAGATTGCCACAGAGAAAGACTCTCGTACATTTAGAGTCAATGGGCAGAGATTGAAACTATATGTGGGCATGAGCGAACCAAAGGAAGTGTCTGAGCTACACCTGACTGAACCACAGAGGTCGAGCGAGCCTTAAATGCACTCATCTGCGTCGTGCTGCAATGTTAAATCAGGCGCTGCGTGGGAGGCAACCCACGAATGTGTTGTAAGTGTAATGCATAAAAAAAAAGTAAGTAGCAGGAACACGCCCAGACCGCGGTCAAGGACCTCCTCTGAAAGAAGTCTATCGCGGTCCCAGCGTAACCGCGGTAGGACCACGGTCAAATACCCCCTCTGAAAGAGGTCTACCACGGTCCCAGCGTAACCGCGGTAGGACCGCGGAAGACCAGCGCGGGCCAGGTAAGTGCAGATTTTTTTCCCCTTTTTAATAAACCTAGCCCCCCACTATTCCCCCACACCCTTCTTTTCTTCAAACCACCCGCATCCCTCATCCCCTTCTCTCTTCTCTTCTCTCTTTCACACCATCTCCCATCCCTCAAACCCCCATTGTTGCCCCTCCTTTCTTCTCCATCTCTCTCTCTCCACAACCTATCCCTTCCATTCATCCTCAAGGTAAGCTTCTCTATTCTTTTCTCTTTCTTTTCCATAACTTAGTGTGATGAGTAGTCTAAATTAGTTTCAATTACACCCTAGGTAGTGTTTTAGTGTAATTTTTTTATTTTTTTCTTTCTTTTCTTTCCTTTTCTCCAATTTGCTTCTTTGGGCCATGATTGATGCTTAAATGGTTGGGTTTTCATTGTGCTTAACTTGGGGGAGATTTTTAGATTTTTGGAGGCCTAAACAAATTTTTAGGGTGAATCTTGGTGGGGGAGCCTAAATGGCCGAAAATTGGGGTGTGTTGTAAAATTTTGGAGCACTTTGTGCCCTTCTTAGTTTGTGGTGGTGGTAGCATTTGACATGATTCACTTGTGGGAGATTGTGTGGGGTATTATATGGCAGAATTGTAGAATTAATAGTGGTGTGAGGGCGCTAGTGGAGGTTGTCAACTTTGGGCACCTTACTAATTGGGTATACTGGCATTGATTGTCAAAAGGAAACTGTTTGGTGCCATCAGGTGGCGAAGTCTGAGTACCCATCCGACTGGCACATGTTAGGATGCATCTGATTGTTACCCTGAATTGTCTGCAGGTAATATGGCCCGAAAAAGGCGAAAGAGCTCGGCAAGCACATCCCAAATGCCAATATATGATGCCACAAGGTTCCAGTCACAGGAGGCAGAGGACGCGTTTCATGCTAAAGCCACCAAAAGCTTTGTCCCTGAGATTCCTGTTGACAGGGCTTCCCTCCGTATGGAAAACGCAGACATGTATGAGGAAATCAGATGGAGGGAGATGGAGTTCTTGTTTGATGAACCTGAGACGACAAACCCGATGATAGTTCGGGAGTTCTACGCGAACTGCCCGGAAAATTTATGCCGGTCTGTGATTGTGCGGGGCAGGGTGGTAGATGCCTCAGTTCTGAAGATTCGCCAGGTCTTGCAGCTACCCCAGTTCACTGGTGACATTGATCATTACCACGACGCCCAAGGGGTCACTTGGGACACTATGATTGAGACAATATGCGCAGAGGGTCGACCAATCTGGCTACAAGAAAACATTACCCTTTACTCCAAGTCGTTCACACATGAGGCTAAGTGCTGGTTCACCATTATTTGCAGCCGGTTATTGCCCACGGGCAACACGACAAATGTGAACCACCTACGGGCTCTATTGGTGTGGTGCTTCATCACCAAGAAAGACTTTGATGTGGCGAGAATTATTGGAGATGAAATGATCCTTCGGTCACCTTACTAATTGGGTATACTGGCATTGATTGTCAAAAGGAAACTATTTGGTGCCATCAGGTGGCGAAGTTTGAGTACCCATCCGACTGGCACATGTTAGGATGCATCTGATTGTTACCCTGAATTGTCTGCAGGTAATATGGCCCGAAAAAGGCGAAAGAGCTCGGCAAGCACCTCCCAAATGCCAATATATGATGCCACCAGGTTCCAGTCACAGGAGGCAGAGGACGCGTTTCATGCTAAAGCCACCAAAAGCTTTGTCCCTGAGATTCCTGTTGACAGGGCTGCCCTCTGTATGGAAAAAGCAGACATGTATGAGGAAATCAGATGGAGGGAGATGGAGTTCTTGTTTGATGAACCTGAGACGGCAAACCCGATGATAGTTCGGGAGTTCTACGCGAACTGCCCGAAAAATTTATGTCGGTCTGTGATTGTGCGGGGCAGGGTGGTAGATGCCTCAGTTCTGAAGATTCGCCAGGTCTTGCAGCTACCCCAGTTCACTGGTGACATTGATCATTACCACGACGCCCAAGGGGTCACTTGGGACACTATGATTGAGACAATATGCGCAGGGGGTCGACCAATCTGGCTACAAGAAAACATTACCCTTCACTCCAAGTCGTTCACACATGAGGCTAAGTGCTGGTTCACCATTATTTGCAGCCGGTTATTGCCCACGGGCAACACGACAGATGTGAACCACCTACGGGCTCTATTGGTGTGGTGCTTCATCACCAAGAAAGACTTTGATGTGGCGAGAATTATTGGAGATGAAATGATCCTTCGGTCACCTCTGCTATCTAAGGGGTTTTACTTCCCCTCACTTGTGACGAGGTTGTGTCTGCTGGATGGTGTCCCCACCAATCCTACATATGGAGCTTTGCCCGCAAAAGCGGTATTCAGAGCTTCAAAGATCACAGTGGGCAGAGATGCACCCACAACCATTGAGCTTGATGATGAGGATGATGCCCCAGCACCCATGGCACTATCCAGGAGATCCTATGATGGAGCTGGATCCTCTCGGCGACCCCATACTGGGGCAGGGTTCTCTAGATCACAGTCCAGCCGAACCATGTTGCATTTTTTGGAGGAACAGGTGGCAGATCTTCGCTCCTCGGTGGATGGCCTGCATGTGTGTATGGATGCCATGTCTCAGCGGCAGGCCAGGTCTGAGAGTCGGATGATAGCTTGGTTCCGTGCTTTGGGGAGGGCTTGTCATGTGGATCCCAGCACCGTATCCGACTCCGAGTGACGCTCAGGGAAGTCTTCTTACCCTTCTGCACTCTATTTGTGTTATGACATGGGGACATGCCATATTCTTTTTGTGGGTGGGAGACTTGCTTTAGTGGTGTATTGTTAGTGTACATATACATTGATTGTAAAATAAATAAATGTAGGAGAATCTTCCTGAGGACGGACCACTTGGATAGTACTCTTGAGGGAAGTAGTCCATTTAGATTTTTTTTTATTATTTTATTTTTCTTTTTAGGTAGTGTAGTAATTCCTCCTTGGTTTTTCTTTTGACCACGGTTCTTTTCCAAGGGCTTTTCTTGAACCGGGTTAGGTATATTTTTCTTTAATATTTTTAGGACCCTTAGGATTCTATTGGACTAAGATGGGTGAGGGCAAGAATGCAACCTGTAATGTACACACCTGTAAATAACTAAAACGAACTTAAGGGTGCGACGTCTAGGCTCGTTTGTAGACTCGTAATTTTATGCCTTAATTCTGCACACCTTGTCTTTCTTGAACGCTCACCTGAGTGTGTTGACAAACTAATTCGGAATGAGTTACATGCCAAGTGTGTGTGAGATAATACTTGTATTCTGTGCTTGCATGCGATACCTAGAACTTGCCCTGTATGTTTGCAAAGCGAAATAGAAGTTGTTTGGCCTTAGAGATGATTGAGGCAGTTCCTTGTATAGCCTGTATAATTATGAATCCACCTGTACATATTTCCATAGTTAACCCCTTCGAGCCTGAAGCCTGTTCTTTGATAACCTTACAATAACCTACATCCCTGTGTTTGAATAGTTTGACTGTTTGAACCTGTATCTCCTAGAAGCACTTGAATCGTTAAAGAGCATATAAAAGTCAAAGTGTGGGGTAGTAATGGAGAGGAAAAAGGAAAATCAGGAAAATACTTGAATGGTGCAATGACTGTTAAAAAAAATCTCAAAAAAAGAGAGGCCAGTTGCACCTAAAGAAAAGTGGGGGTGGCCTATGAAATAAGTGTGGAAGAATGATTGGGTTGAACATGGAAATTGGAATAAAGGGAACGATTGTATTAAAAGTGATTAGGGAGGTTAGTCACTATATCCAAATATATCCTGCCCGTCCCTTAGCCTACATTATAACCAAATAAAGACCTTTTGATCTTGGACTGAACAACTCGATTAGTAGAGTATTACACTAAGGGCAAGCTTATGGTGTATCTGTGTGGCATGTGAATGTTCTTTGCTGAGAGTAAGTGGATTCGTTATATCTATAGTTCCTTGTTGTTTGATTTTATGTGTGTGGAACTTCTCTCAGAAATGTTATGTGAGGGCATGTGACTCAGGAAGAAAAAGCAAGTTTTCACCTCTGTCTAGAGTAACTAGAGTAAGCACGAGTGTGGCATGGCATTAGAGTCTTCATCTGAGGTGTGGCTGTTGCACTGCTTAGATTGTTCTTTCATAATGGCCAGTGTGACATAAACTGGGTAATGCATCGAACGATTAAGCCTAGAAGTGTGGTTCAACTTGCTCGAGGACGAGCAAAGATTTAAGTGTGGGGTGTTGATAATAGGTGAATTGGACTATTTAGGCCCTAAAGAACCACCTTTTTGTATAGTTTTTTATGGTCAAAAGTGATAACAAAATGCTCTGATTAGTGTTTTTCATGCTTTGCAGGCTATATACAATAAAAGAAGTTTATGGAGTACTTTTGGGATCAATTACGGAGAAAAAGAGGCCAATCTTACAATATCCGCTAAGTGCACCACGCGAAGGCAGCAAAACCAGAACTGGAGATGGACTGCCGCGGTCCCGGTGTAACCGCGGTCGGACCGCGGTAGAAGGCTGTTGCGGATTCTGAGAGGCTAGTTGGTCACGGCCCTGGCGTAACCGCGGTAGGACCGCGATAGGAAGCGGAAAATTGAGGGACTGAAGTGCAAAAATACGGGATTTTTAGCCCAAAACCCTATATTAAACAATAGAACTCGCTCAAGGGAGGCATGTAATGTTTTAGAGAGTACTTTGGCAAGAAAAACAAGTGTGAAAGATCACCCAAAACATTATATTTTCTTCTTCTCTTTATTTTTCTTGCAATTTTGATCATGAATATTTTCATAGTTTATTTACCCATTGTCATGAGTAGCTAAATTTGTTGTCTAGGGTTTTGATGGAACCTATTGAAGGATGAAATTCTTTATTATGTTAATATAGTTTTCCAGTTTAATCTCTATTTGTTCAATTACGTGTTTGTTGTAGTTAATTGACAGGATCCTCAATTAGCTGTGCATATTTAGTATGCATAACTCGGGAGAGAGTGCATATTTAGGTGATTGTTGAACAACACCACTCCTAAAGTATAAGAGGGATCTATAACTGCGGGTTTAAAGGCGGGATTAGGGATAACGAAGTCTTGGGTGCAATCTAAAGTGAACTGTAATAAACAAAGCCAGCTAGCGTATCTCGGGAGAGTGCGTCTAGTAAATTATCGTGATTACTCGGGAGAGATTCATGGTAAAAAGATTGTTCATGGTTGATAGAGATGTGTTGGTAAATCTATATGAAATATAAACAGAAGGGATTCCATCAATAGGGGAAATCACTACCTTAGAACCTTCTCATTATTGTTCACAACTTAAGCTTATTTAGTTTACAACTGTTTATTGACTTTCAATCTTAGTTATTAAATATACCATCAACTGTTATTCACAACGTTTGGGGAAGTTGATTCTAAAGAATTTGGTAAGTCCAACGAAAGTAATTGATAGGTTAATTCTCTGTGGATTCGACTCTGGGCATATATACTCAGGTTATATTTGCAACGTCCGCATTGTCCTTTTATAAGACATAGTTGGGCGTGATCATTGACATTCACATTAATAGTAATTTCTGAAAGTAGTGGATCAAGAAGAAGAACAAGTGATTTAAATAAAAGGGATTTGGGAGATTTTGGGTTACCTAACGTAGTGAGGGGTGATTTTAAAAGTTTACTGATGGTAAGGGTAAATGTGACCGAATAGTATAACAGTAAGGGTAAATTTGGTCGAATAATATAATAGAGGTTAAATGTAGACAATATTCGAAAGTGGAGGGGTAATTTGGACCTTTTCCCATGTTTCAATCATATTCGATTTTGAGTATTAATTTTTATTTAAACGTAGATTAGGACGTCATTTTTAAACTTCAAATCACTGGTCCAATTTTGAAAAGTGATCAATTTTTCATATACAAGATCACAATATAATTCTCTGCACAAATAATTTAAATTATATGTATCGACAATGTAAAAATTATTTACATGTATGAACTTATAAGTGATCTGATTGTATATTTTTTTTTTATATACTATAGCCTAGTTATGGAAAAATCTTTTATTCTATAAATCTGTAGAATTAAGTGTTTTGCAAATCAATACGAATAGTTTTATAAGTCAGATGGTTGGTGAAAGGAAAGACAAAAAGTCAATTAATTTGAGCGGCTTCAATTGAATGGGGCTTTAACAGAAAAAATAAAATAAAAATTAAGGTCATAAACGACTGCTTTAACTTAAGAGAAAATATCTCAGCCACCAGGTTGAGTTCTTGAAGTTTTTCCGTAAAAGGGTGTCCAGAGGTCTGTTTCCTAAGAGACTGCAAACGAAATTTTAAATGGAGCTTTCGAGCTAGTTTGATATCAAGAAAGATTGCTTAATTTCTTTCAGAGTTTATATTTTATTTACTGAAAAAGGTAATTATTTCTCGTACAATCAAATTACTTAAGAATTAATAACAAGTGTCATGATGAACCAAAAATAATAGTAGTACTCAACCTGTTTGACTTGTTAAAAAACATGTAAAATGTCACACAATCAGTAGGTAAATTAGATTTTTTTTGAGAATATAGTGGACCAAAGCTCAATGAGTTCCTCTTGAACAATTTATTAGGGTTAGGGCATCAATACAATATACATATAACGAATATCATTACATACTATTTTATCACTTATTCGAAATTAATTTATAGGCATACTAAACTGCTCTGCTTAAAAGTATATCTAATTGTTTCGGAGCCTGTTTGGTCAAGCTTTTAAGATGTCAAAAGTATTTTTTAAGGTGTTTGGCGATAGCAGAGAAGTGCTTTTAAGCACCAGCACAAGCAGTTTTTCTGTTTTTGGAAATAAGCTACAAATTCTAGCTTCTTCCATAAATAGAAGTAGGAGTAGAAAATTAATTTTTTTCAAGACAATATTATCCTTACGAAAAATTTATATTTTTCAAATTATTCCTCGCTAATTTAACTTTTTTCTTTTTCTTTTTTTGTTCGACCATCCATTTCTCTATTTTTCTTATTTTTCATTGTTTTCTATTCTTCTCTTATTCTTCTTTTTTGTTAATCAAACAGACCCAAACTTTAACGATATCAGAAAGAGAAAATGCAGAGGACTTAAACAAAGTTCAGGTCCTCTTATGCGTTTTGAGAGTGCTGGCAATCCAACCTCTGTTAAATGACGTACAATTCAATCCTGCGAAACAGAAGAGGGAACTATTGAACTAGAAAAGACCCGTTGACTATTAATTTTGACATTCCCTTTTTAAAATTAAATTATTTATGCTTATTAATCAACAATAAATATAGCAAAATATTTTTAAATCAATAATACCTATTTTTTAAAATATAAATAATATGGAGTAATACTTATTAATAATTAACAATATTAGACTAATGGCAATCTAATATCAAACTGTCACGAGCCAAAACCTACTATAGGTCGTGACGGCGTCCAACGTCGCCGATAGGCAAGCCAACGGTGAACTACCAACTTAATTATTCATTTTATTATTTTTAAAAACATAAATCTTATTAGATAGGAAAATCGGTGCATTAAAAATCCTAGATACGTACAATTTAAATGAAATATAAAGTAAAAGTGTGTCAATGGTAAGCAAAACCATAAACAAATTCTAGAACAACCCAAAATTCGGTGTCACAAGTGCATGAGCATATACTAGGAAGTACAATAACAATACAACATATGTCTAGAATACCAGATAGACATGATAAAGTAAATAATTATAATGGAGACTCTGTGTGCTGCAAATCGTAGCATGAAATGCAGCTTACCATAAAGTCCCCTCAATAGCTGCGCATACGCGCCCAAATGACCACCAAATGAGCCTGTCAGATCCTGCACATTTCGTGCAGAAGTGCAGCATGAGTACATAAATCAACGCGTACCCAGTAAGTATCTAGCCCAACCCCGAAGAGGTAGTGACAAGGGGTCGACATTGATACTTACTAGTGGTCCAGTAAATCAAATATAATAAAGTAGACAAGTATGAAACATGGTAAATAAACAATGAGAACAGATATAGGCAAATAGTACGGTCTACAGATGAACAGGGAACACAAAGTCCTCAATTATCGGATACTCCTCAAATGGAATACGTAATAGTCAATATCAAACCAACGGTCGCATCTCAAGTCATGAAACTCATAAGTACGTGGACTCTTTATCAATTATTTTGAACGATTCTACTGAGGCGAGCGGCCCAATCCTATAAGAGTGTTTCATAGAACTATCGAGGCGAACGACCCGATCCCATAAGAGTCTGATATCACAATCCTGCCGAGGCGAATGTCCCGATCCCACAAGAATATATTACTCTGCCGAGGCGAACGACCCGATCTTATAAGAGTATGTTACATGATACTGCCGAGGCGAACGACCCGATCCCATAAGAGTGTATTACATGACACCGCCGAGGCGAACGATTTGATCCCATTAGAATATTGCTGAGTCGTTCAACCCAGTCCTATTAGAATATAAAACTTTGATGGGTCACTGACCTCACTCACAAATATACGTGTAAGTTATAAAATTCAAGAAAAACTATCAGACAAATACGTACAACGTAAAAAAATCCGTAAAGGAAAGTACAACTTCCATGGCTAATCAAGTAGCTCGTCAAGTATTTAAAATAGCAATTCTGATACTCTACGCGAGCCTAGTCTCAGGCTAAATGGAAAGTAAAGCATTTAAATAGGCAAAAATAACTCAAATAGTATAATTAACGTATGATGTGAGTCTAAGTCTACCCAGACATAATCAAGAATTCTACCATATGCACGGACATTCGTCACCTCATACGTGCATAGCTCCTACAACATGTAACCATAATAAACATAACACCTACGGGGTAAATTTCCTTAAATATACATGAGACTTACCTCGCTCCGAAATTAGATATCCGGCTCCAACGCCTCACTAACTCCTCAAACCGATTTCAAATGATCCAAAAACTAATAAAATAACATGCAAACTAATTAAAATATAATCCGATACTCGTAATTTAATAATTTGTAATCCAACTCCGCTCAAAAAGCCAACAAAGTCAACGCCCAGGCCCACGTGCCCGGATTCCAAATATTATCAAAAATAAGTATTACCCTTAACTTATATAGTATATATCCATAAATCATTCAATTTCATCCACAAATTCACCATCAAACCAAGGATTTACCATTTCTCAACTTTGGGGCTCAAAATATTAAGCCCCGCAATATTACGACGATGTTTTGCTCTGCAGTAATATATTACGATGATGTTACCCTCTACAGTAATATATTACGATGATGTTACGTCCTGCAGTAATATATTATAATGATGTTTTGCCTTGCAGTTACATTATGGTGACATCACGCTTCGCAGTATTAAGTTACGATAATGTTGCACCATGCAGTATTGTACGTTGAATTTATTGTAAGGTAATTGGAATCAGTCCAAGGAAAAGATTATTTGGGGATTATAAGGATTATAAGTGATGAGTAAATTCGTGAAGGTGAGAGGATAAGTAATAGCGAAGAAAACGGATTTTTGTCAAAGTTTGGCATTTTGAGATAAAATATAGCCCGAGCTAAAATACCCAGTATTTATGGACTAGTACCATACAAGGTAACCCATAGCCATAATAGTAAGGTATATAAAGTATATTAAAAATAAGTAGAATTTTAAGTAATTTGAGATAATTTTTAGATTATGCAGGTAATTTATTAATTACCGGGTAACAGGACATTACCTAGTTAACTATTAAAATTGGGATAAGATTAAAACCCCACTGTCATGCCCCCTTTTTCCCTTCGCGGAGAGGAGTTCGGGTTTCGACATTCATGAGGTGTAATGACTCATTTCCTTTTGGAAATTGGGTATTTGAAAGTCGCCACCTAACGATTTTAAGGTGCGTTAGGGCACCTATAAGGTTCAATTAAAACTATGTCTGATAACCAGATATAGGGTAAGGACTTGAAATTATCCTAAAGGGAAGGTATTAGACACCCCTCAGGATCCACTAGTGTGGTTCCCGGCCAGACAGTTTTTTTGTGAATTTGTGCAATTAGCAAGTAGGCAAGTAGGGCTCAAATAATGGGGGATTTAAGTTAAAGTACATAAGTGTTTGAAAGACGATTAATTAAAGCAAGGTTTTGAAAAGATTTATAATCTAAGCCTACTTAGAAAAATAAAAGGGGTGTCCTATGTTTATTTTTAATATGGATCACATCAATGCAATACCCGATATGACACTCCTCAAAAGAGGGGATGCACATGGTATTAGCGCACTGGTCATCATATCCATATCTACCCTTTCCCGCCCCGTTAAGGTTATTAAAGTGAGGGTTGTCTCGACCTCTATTGCATGCTGTTACCCGTCCCATTCCTATCAGTCCCAAAGGAATTTAGGACTCCTATTCCTATAAGAAGGAAGTTCTAGGCAGACCCTCAGTTTTAAAGGCAAAAATACTAAAGCGACATACAAAACATATAAGACTGCAATTAGGGGGGCATATAAGTAAGTAGAAGGCTCAATTATACCTCCACAAATAGTGCACACAGATAGCATGACTTATACACAGTTAAGGTCTGAATTTAAAGTCCTAAGCAGGATGTTTAAGTCAGAACCAGATTTTTCACATGACTCAGAAAAGAAGTCCGAATCAGGCCCGTCTGCTGGTTGTAACAGTTGATGATTAAACAAAGGCAGTTCCAGTTTTATTTAAGTAATTACCTAAGGCTTGCCTAGGCATAGAGCGATATGCAGTAGTTGTTCAGAATTATTAAAAGACGGTTTGGAGTTTTTTTTATCCTAAGAGCATGATGTTCTAGTCGCAGAGATCATTGCCAATTTTATTCAAAAAACACAATGTGAAAATTACTAACTTCTCCTGAATCAGTACTGAGCTAGGTGTTTTAAAAATGCAAATAGAATCCTAGAACATGATATCTAGTACGCACATGCAAATGGCAGGGTTGTTGAAAACCGAATCCCTAAGGCATGCTTTCTCAATGTACGCAAGAATTGCATAATCTTTGAAATAACAACTTTTTATACCATTACTGTTATTGCCCTAGGAGCAGGATTTCTAAGCGATAGACATAAGACATGGATTAATGAATGAGATGCTGAAGCAAGCAACATGAATCCTAAGAACATGATTTTTAATGCATTGTATGAATCCTAAACATGATTTCTATTGCACAACTTGGAATATAAACCTAATAACATATTTTCTACCCTTGAACAACTATTGCATGCATATTTTCCATCCCTTTTCACTAGCCACCCCAGTACTTGTTTACAAATTATTACAGACCCTATGATAGAATTACATAAGAAATGCAAAAATAAGAAGTTACAACCATAGGAAGCCTGATCCTGGCTTCCTCTCTGAGTTATGTAATAAACCACTTCAAATGTCAATACTGTTCCAAAGCCAATCTCATACCTGTGTGTGTCAGAGTTCCCGAAGGACCTCAAGGGATCCCGGACAGTGCTCACACTCAGATTGCATAACCAAGAGTAAGTGCAGTGTATAAGAGCCAACCCTTATGTGTCCAGGTTTAGAGGGAGATCAAGGGTCCCAAAGCAAGGCTCACACAAGAGGGGCAGAGCTTAATGATCTAAGAGTGCATGTGAGAGTTCTGGACATAGACTCACAGGAGTTGAGTTGGAAAATAGTTTTTAGAAACAACATGTTTGAAGTGAGTTTGTAAAACAGCAGAAAGATTGCCTAATAAAACAGTTTTCGAAAAGGAAAGGGACTAGGAGTAACAATAACACGCAGAACAAATTCAGAGAGGAGTACATGCTTCAACAGTTACAAACATTGGAGTAGAGGGGTTGGGGACATAAAAGATATTTGACTGTGAACACATAGCCCCATCAAGGGTCTCACAACTAGTTGGACATGCACAACAATAGCTGGTACTGGCACAATTACAAACTGGTCAGAAAGAATATAAACACATTGAAGGGATATGGACTTGGGATTCACAGGATGACAAGTAGACAATAAGCGACTGACAAAGTATGCCTTGAAACACACATAGGGGAGTGCATTAATCTAAAGGGAAAGGGGAGACATTATAGCATGCTGGTAATGTAACTTAAATGTAGGTTTCACAACAGAACCACAAGCAGAAGTAGACCAAGAATGCGAGAGACTGAATAATAAAGAAGCATGTTGTTGTTGAAGCTTTAAAATTAAACTAGGACATACCAGTTAATGAAACAAAGTGCAGAAAATAAATCGAGTAGAGTTCCACAGTCTAGCCTTGGCTTTCAGCCAGCTAGACAAAGTAGTAGCACAAGTAGTAGAGAAAAAAAAAGAGTTTGAATGTGTGTGTGTTCTAAACTTAGTTGTCCGTGACTTTAGAGAAGAGAGAGTAGAGTATTTATAGCTTTGAAAACGAGTAGAAAATAAGGTAACAAATAAAAGTTTAACACAAATATGGAAATAATCACAATCAGAATCCCATTAATACAAGTACTTCCCTTTAATCAAGGAATTACTGCTTAACGGATACTAACAAGGATGATTAAGGAATGAAAATCAATTTGAGGAAGATTGATTTCTGACCATATAAGGGATAGTAAGAATATAGAGTATACAATTGAGTCTAGGTACAGAATATATTTAATTGGGGAAAGGATTCAGCAGGGTGAAACATCACATCAAATAAAGGAAGGGAATCAACAAATGAGTAAAATTGAGGGTTTATAAGAAAAACTTTGCAACCAAACCGTAACTTAAGGAAATCAAGATCAATCAAGAAAGGGGTCATGATTCTGCACTTCGACATATAAATAGGAAAAATGAACAGGAGTGTCAGACATGCAAGGCCAAACATATTGGCAAAAGAAGCAACTAGATAAACATATAGCAGTAACGCGAGTAGGCTAAGGATTCAGTAGTAAAAGAGCCCATTCGAAACATGGCAATCAACAGGTCAAGTAGTCATGGCTCACACATAGAACCAAAGTGAAGAACCAGTCTAACACATAGTAACAAGTAAAGGAGATCAGACCAACACACCAAAATAAGTAGAGGAAGTCTATAAGAACTCACCAAAACAAGTGATAAGAGTTTTAGGAAATTAGGGTTTTAACAATAGTCGAGTTAAAAATGGTAAGAACTCTGAATCAGTCAACAAAGAAGAGGATCTAAACACAAAGAACTTAATCGAAACAAGTATACATACAAAACAAACAAAGACAGTTTCAGAACCCGGATAAAACCAAAAATACCTAGGGGTTTAACACGATGAACCAGGTAGAAGAAAACATAACAAATCGTTTAAACATAGTAAAATCATAAAACAACACTGAAATCGGAGACGGGATCTTTTTGAAAGTGGTTGAGAAAACCCTAATCGTTGAAGACGAAGAGTCGTTTTGAAAAATCAGAAAACCTTTAAGGAAAACACTTAAGAGGTTCATAACATACACATATCTAAGACAGATCTAAAAGAAAATTAGAAAGCCTTTAAAGTTAGGGTTTCGGAGAACCCAAAAAAATGAGAAAGACTTCGAAAAGTTACCGATCTAGCCGAAAAAGTCAAGGATCTGACTCGAACAGCCATGGATGGCCGGAAAGAGACCATTCTGGACTATATATCTTCGAGATCTTTCCATGAAATCACAAAAACAGGCAACCAGTAGACATAGGAGACCGGTATACATCTCAAACAGCCATGGGACTCCATGGATTGGGTGAAGATCGAAGGGGATTAGGTTTAGTTTGCGTGGTGGAGGCTAGGGTTGGCTTTAGGTTTCAGAGAGAGTTTGAGAGGAGAGGGGATTCAAGGGCGGAAGACCGTAACAAATGAATTACGTTAGGGGTCGTTTTGGGTTAAAAATGGTAAGGGGAAAAAGGGACTATTGATCTGAATGATCAACGGTCATGATCAAATGGGTAGGTAGGGATCCGGTTTGGGCTTGGGTTAAAATTGAGTTAGGGTCGGATTTGAATTGGAATTGGGCTGGGGAATTGGGGATTCGATTTGGGCTAGATTTTAAAGCCAATTTTGGCTATAAGTTAAATAGCCATTTTTCCCTTTTAATTTTATAAAAATAATAAATAATTTCTAAAAACTAATTTAAAAGGCTAAAATGATTTATAACATATAAATAATAATTTAAAAATACAGGATCCAATTTTATGAATATAAAAAACCTAATTTAACCTTAAAAGGGCTAATATTGCAATTATATGCAATTTAGCTTTAAAAATAATAAATAAAATTGTAAAAATATGTAAAAATTAAATTAGCCATATTTTGGAATAAATATAAAAATCCAATGGATGAATTATCAAAATAATAATTTTAGAAATAATTATAGGGTTTTTATGGATAAAAAGGGAGAAAATAAATCAATTTAAACCTTTAAAAATTATGAAACACTTTGGACATGCTTATATATGCATATATATGCTATCTTGAAGTTATTTTGCGTATTGAAAATATATAGGGAAAAATTGAGTTTCAACAGCTGCACCTCTTTACCCGGGAAGGATGAAAGAGTTGTTGGGTAAAGATATGATGACCAATTTTGACCGAGTGAAATGGGTTGAAGAGGTTTAGGCCGCACCCTGGCTTCTAAGCTTCCTACATATCCCTGGTTTTATAGGAATCAGACAGTATGTAGTTCAGGATTCACCTGCGGAGTATGCCGATGAAGATATTTCAAGGATGGATGCAATATCTAGGGCCGAGTGAGTGGACAGTTAACGGGAATGGTTAGGTTTGATAAGTTGCGGTTACTGTAGTGGAACCTCTCTTACCGGGGTGGCCGTTGCTTGCCGTCTTATCTGCAAATAAGCAATACAAGCATATATTGTGCATAAATTTGAACATGATGCAAATTCCCATTGGACCATGAATGTTGTCTTTAGATGATGAGGATGACGTCCTTAGACCATGATGTCCTGGGCCATGAAGCGTATGATAAGGGATTCACAGGCCATGAAATGATGTTCTTGGGCTATGAGGATGGTTCCTCCGAACCATGACGCCTCTGAATAATGATATGCGAAAGATTGAAAGAGATCCTCAGGCCATGACATGGTGTTCTCGGGCTATGAAGATGGTGCCTCCGAACGATGATGCCTTTGGATGAGTTGGCAATATTTCAGCCCATGAAAGATGCAGTAGTATAATGCGGACAAGACACAGCTTAGTCTTGCGAATTGAAGGGCAAAGCTTAGCCCATAAAAAAAGAGGGATAAATAATGCTTGAGATAATGCTTAGTTTCGAAGAAAATTGGAGGCAGAGCTTAGCCTCGAAAGGCAGAATGGTAGCCTTATGCAAAGATGCGAATGCAGGTGAAGGTAGAGCTTAACCTCGGAAGGCAGAATGGTAGCCTTATGCAGAAATGCGGATGGAGACAGCGTTTAATCTCAGAAGGCAGAATGGTAGCCTTATACAGATTGGAAGGCAGAATAGTAGCCTTATGCAAGAATGCAGAATGGAGGTGGATCTTAACCTCGAAAGGAAGAATGGTAGCCTTATGCAAGTTGGAAGGCAAAATGGTAGCCTTATACAGAAATGCAGATGGAGACAACATTTAGTCTCGGAAGGTAGAATGGTAGCCTTATGCAAATTGGAAGGTAGAATAGTAGCCTTATGCAAGAATGCAGAATGGAGGTAGAGCTTAACCTTGGAAGGCAGAATGGTAGCCTTATGCAAGTTGGAAGGCAGAATGGTAGCCTTATGCAAGAATGCAGATGGAGGTAGAGCTTAACCTCGGAAGGCAGAATAGTAGCCTTATGCAAGTTGGAAGGCAGAATGGTAGCCTTATGCAGAAATGCAGATGTAGACAACATTTAGTCTCGGAAGGCAGAATGGTAGCCTTATGCAAAAAATAAAACAACAAACGATAGTAGAGTTTTCTTAAGTGATAGCAGATTGCGGCATTGTGATCATTGGGAGCACTATGACGTACATAACTTCACTGGTGTGTTTTGATAGCAAATGTTGGCAAGTGCAACGGTTCGGAGAGTCGTATTCTTGAATAATGTTTGTTCCATGGGCGTACAGTTTTTTTAATGATTTCGCAATCTTAGTGCCTGCATCCAAAGAAAAACTGTGAGTTTTGTAAGTGGGAAGGTTAGTTCGTATCCCCGTTGGCTTTACTTGACTCGTTCGGCTTTGATCTGGTGATACTGTATGTATCATTGGGGTAGCGTTGCTAAACAAAGCAGTTTTAATAATAAACATGCATGATTTTGTAAAAGTATGACATAAATGTATAGTTGAAAATAGCTTTTAGATGAACCGACGACTGTGACATAGTTCGGGACATTGCAACCTCTCTTGCTACGGAATTTTGAGGGTCCTCCTCAAAATTCTGCCCTAGTTTGATGGGTTGACGTTTCTAACTGTTGCTCGTGCGGCAATCGGCTGAAATTACTTCGAAATTTTAAGGGTCTTCCTCAAAATTATACCCCAGTTTCCAATTGCGGGGGGAAATGAAATTTTATTGAATTGTGACCGAACACATATGGCTGCCTACGTATCCCCTCTTAAACGGGAATCAGGTCAGGCGTAGTTCAATTTACATCATACAAGGAAAGCATAAAGATTACACATAGTAACGCTTGACTGCATCTAAATTAATCGGCTTTGGCCAGACTTCTCCGTCCATTTCTACAAGTATGAGGGCTCCTCCTGTCAAAACCCGGTGAACCATGTATGGACCCTGCCAGTTGGGAGAGAACTTCCCTTTGGCTTCATCTTGATACGGAAAAGTTTTCTTTAACATCAGCTGCCCCGATGTGATCCGTCTTGGCTTGACTCTTTTGTTGAAGGCTCTGGACATTCTGTTCTAGTATAGTTGACCATGACAGACTGCATTCATTCTCTTTCCGTCTATAAGGGCTAGTTGCTCATAACGACTTTTTACCCACTCTGCATCATCGAGCTCAGCTTCTTGTATGATCCTTAGGGAAGGAATTTCTACCTCAGTGGGAATGACAGCCTCTGTACCATAAACCAACATATAGGGGGTTTCCCCGGTTGATGTGCGGACTGTGGTGCGATACCCCAATAGAGCAAATAATAACTTCTCATGCCACTATTTATGCTTTTCTATCATTTTCCTCAATATCTTCTTGATATTCTTGTTGGCGGCTTCTACAGCTCCATTCATTTGAGGCCTGTAGGCTGTGGAATTCTTGTGTCTAATCTTGAAAGTTTCACACATAGCTTTCATCAAGTCGCTGTTGAGATTGGAGCCGTTATCAGTAAAGATTGACTCCGTAATCCCGAATCGACAAACAATGCGGTCGCGGACAAAGTCTACCACGACTTTCTTAGTTACTACTCTGTAAGATGCTGCTTCGACCTATTTGGTAAAATAGTCGATGGCTACTAGGATAAACCTGTGTCCGTTGGAAGCGGCAGGAGCTCGATTGGTCCAATAACGTCCATTCCCCAGGCGACAAACGGCCACAGTGAGCTTGTTGTGTTGAGCTCGCTCGGAGGTACCTATATCATGTCTGCATGTATCTGACAGTGGTGGCATTTCCGGACATACTGGATGCAGTCCGTTTCCATAGTCATCCAAAAGTAACTAGCCCGGAGTATCTTCTTTGCTAAGACAAAGCCGTTCATATGTGGACTGCAAGTCCCAGCATGAATTCCTCTAGTAGCTTGAATGCTTCCTTTGCGTCAACACATCTTAATAGTCCTAAATCGGGAGTCCTCCTATACATGATTCCTCCACTATGAAAGAAGTTGTTGGACAATCTCCGAAGTGTGCGTTTCTGAGTAGGATTTGCAAGTTTCGGGTACTCTTCTTTTACCAAATATTCCTTGATATCATGAAACCAAGGCTTTCCGTCTGCTTCCTCTTCGACATGGGCACAGTAAGCTGGCTGATCATGGATTTTCACCGGAATGGGATCAATTAAATTCTTGTCGGGATGCTGTATCATAGATGATAGGGTGGCCAATGCATCGACGAACTCATTTTGGATTCTGGGAACATGCTAGAATTCTGCCTTTGTGAACCTCTGTCTCAATTCCTATACATGATGAAGATACGGGAGTATCTTGGAGTTCTTGGTTGTCCATTCTCCTCGTACTTGATATACAAGCAAGTCTGAATCTCCAATCACTAGCAGCTCTTGAACGTTCATGTCAATGGCCATTTTGAGACCTAAGATGCAGGCTTCATATTTGGCCATATTGTTGGTGCAGGGGAACCTGAGTTTGGCAGACACCGGATAAAGTTGACCGGTTTTTGATATTAGGACTGCTCTTATGCCAACTCCTTTGAAGTTTGATGCTCTATCGAAGGACATTCTCCAACTGTCATAGGATTCTGCAATGTCTTCTCCTATGAATGATACCTCTTCATCGGGAAAATACATTTTTAGGGGTTCGTATTCTCCATCCACGGGATTCTCAGTGAGGTGGTCTGCCAGTGCTTGTCCCTTGACCACTTTCTGAGTTATGCAGACAATGTCGAACTCACTCAACATGATTTGCCACTTGGCCTGCTTGCCAGTGGGCATGGGCTTCTGAAAGATGTACTTCAAAGGATCCATCCTCGATATGAGATATGTAGTATAGGCGCTGAAGTAATGTCTCAGCTTCTGAGCTACCTAAGTCAAAGCACAATAGGTGCGTTGTAATAGAGAATACCGGGCCTCGTATGGTGTGAACTTCTTACTGAGATAATAAATGGCTTGTTCCTTCCTCCCTATTTCATCATGCTATCCCAGAACACAGTCAAAAGCTCCATCTAACACTGCAAGGTAGAGTAGTAAGGGTCTACCTGGCTCGGGCGGGACTAAGACTTGTGGTATTGATAGGTACTCCTTGATTATGTCGAAGGCCCTTTAGCAGTCATCGGTCCATTTGGTAGCAGCGTCCTTCTTCAATATCTTAAATATTGGCTCATAGATAACTGTAGACTATGCTATGAATCAGCTGATGTAGTTAAGCCTCCCCAAGAAACTCATCACATCCTTCTTGTTCTTTGGCGGTGGTAGTTCTTGAATGGCTTTGACTTTTGATGGATCTAGCTCTATTCCTCTGTGGATTATGATAAACCTAAGCAATTTCCCAGCAGGAACCCCGAATGCACACTTTGCAGGATTCAGTTTTAGGTTGTACCTCTGCAATCTATTGAAGAACTTCCTCAGATCTTCCATGTGGTCAGTGGCCTTCCTGGATTTGATAATAACATCATCCACATACACCTCTATCTCCTTATGTATAATATCATGAAATATGGTAGTCATGGACCTCATGTAGGTGGCCCCTATGTTCTTCAGGCCGAATGACATCATTTTGTAATAGTACACTCCCCACGGCATAATGAAAGCCGTTTTCTCAGCGTCTTCCTCATCCATCCAGATCTGATGATAACCAGCAAAGCAATCTACGAATGACTGTAACTCATGCTTGGCGCAATTGTCAATTAGGATGTGTATATTTGGCAAAGGGAAGTCGTCTTTCGGACTGGCCCGATTGAGATCCCGGTAGTCGACACAGACTCTGACCTTCCCATCCTTTTTTGGCACCGGTACAATGTTGGCTAACCATGTCGGGTATTCTACTACCCTAAGAACCTTAGCTTTGATTTGCTTGTTGATTTCTTCCTTGATTTTCAAACTCATATTAGGCTTGAACTTTCTGAGCTTTTTGCTTTACCGGTGGACACATTGGATCGGTTGGCAGTTTGTGAGCCACAATAGACTTACTCAGACTGGTCATGTCATCATACGACCAGGCAAATATGTCCTCATATTCTTTTAGAAATTCTATGTATTCTTTCTTTTTTGATGGTGATAGGTGAATGCTGATTCGTGTTTCCTTGACATTTTCTGCATCTCCCAAGTTGACAATTTTGGTCTCGTCCAGGTTGGACTTAGGCATGTTCTCAAAGTTCTCAACTTCTTTGACAGTATCGTCAGGTATGTCATCTTCCTCTGAATCAATGTTCGTTTGTTGCATCGTCTCATCGTATGTCACAGTTATTGGTTCCTTAAGATAAGTAATAGTAATGCTGTATTGGTAAAGTAAGGAAAGAAAACGATAGCAATAAATATTAATTCATAAGAAAAAATCAAAATGCTTTTGATAAGTTGAATAACTGTTTTGAACATTGAAGATCTTATTGCAGATTTGTGCTAGCATCTTGTTTAACTGGTCGATAATCGAATATTCCTTGGCCTGTATCTTCCTCCAAAGGTCGTCCGGTCCTTTCTCAATGAGGAGAGGCCGATTGGAGGCCTGCTTGCTTGATTCAGCTAGATGTTCAGGGGTATAGACTCTACCAATTCTTGTCATACCCTATGCTACAATAGTTTCTTCAATCCTGACCTTGCCCTTCCTTCTTGCCTCAGCTGTATAATCCCAAGGTACAACATTTGTATAGAATGGTATCATGGTTGATATCGCCACTGGGATCGGCGCGACTATCCTTACTCCGAACAAAACATGTGCCTTGGGTGGCAAAACTGCAACCTCAAATGGTGCAGGTGCATTTGCTGGAGACACGAATTCAAACTCAATTGGTCCTTGTGTCTTTGCGGATGAAGTTGCTTCAAACTCAAGTGGTACAGACATATTCACCTCAACGTCCTCAGATGGTTGAATCTGGACTATGATTAGATTGAGAGTAATTGTTGGTTTCTTTGGGTCATCCCCTCATGCGATCAATTCGATTGACCCCTCGGGATCCCAGTCATCTTCTATTTCAATCATGTGGATACCTCCACCGTTATGGTCTGGCAAAGGATTGTTGCAGACATTTGGAGCGGGTTCTTTTGCAACAATGATCTTGTTATCAATCAAAAACTGTATCTTGTCTTTCAAAGAATGGCACTCATCGATGGTATGCCCTTTCATGCCGGAGTGGTATGCTCATGATTTGTTTGGGTTAACCCACTGAGAAGGGTTCTCAGGGGTTGCAACAGGGATGAGGGTGACATAACCAGTAGCTTTGAGTCTGTCATACAGTTGATCAATGGGTTTGGTGATGGTTGTATATTGTTTTGGAGGTCTGCGATCAAAATTTGGTCGAGGTCTAGGGAAGTTTTGGCGTGCAGGGGGTGATTGATAATGGGATGGTTGAGCATTATAGGTTTCGTAGACATGAGCTGGTTGGGAGTATCTGGGTGAAGTGGGTTGATATGTAAGAGGTAGAGGTGACTGATAAGTTGGTGGTGGAGCTTGGTACGAGGGTGAAGGTGGTTGGTAATTTGGGGTTGGTTGATATATGAGTGGAGGTGTTGGGTAAGTTTGCTATTTGAGGGGAGACTTGGTCCTTTGTGCAACCTTCACGGCCCCTACGTCCCTCTTCTTGGACACACCACCGGACTGTAAGGCCTTATTTGTAGCTTGTAAGGCCTCGAAGTTTGTAACCATACCGCTTTTGATAACTTCTTCAATTCTTTCACCCAGTTTGATAATGTCAGAGAACTTGTGGTTCTCAATCATCATCAGCCGTTCATAGTACTGTGGGTCCTGAGCTTGGACAAAGAACTTGTTCATTTGCTCCTCCTCCAAGGCGGGTCTGACCTTAGCAGCTTCAGACCTCCAGCGAGTAACATAAACATCTCTGTGGGCTTCTTCTTCAAATTCTGAATATAGAACATGTTTGGCGCATTCTCTGTATTAAACCTGAATCTATCCATAAAGTCAGACACCATGCCTACCCAGCTTGACCACTTATTGGGATCTTGGCTGATGTACCAAGATAATGCATCTCCTTTCAAACTCCTCATGAACAGCTTCATGCGGATTCTCTCGTCTTTACCTACTCCAACCAGCTTGTCACAATATGTCCTCAGATGGACCCTTGGATCACCCGTACCATCAAACATTTCGAACTAAGGAGGTTTGTACCCCTTGGGCAGTTCGACATCAGACTATATGCAAAGATCCTCATAGTTCAGTCCTTCGATTCCTTTGCTTCCCTTAATGTCCTGAATCCGGCTAGTCAATTTCTTAAGTTCCTCAGCTAGGTTTCTGATAAGAAGATCCTTTTCATTAGACTCAGGTGTGCCTGAGATAGGTTGGGTAGAGTGTGGCATGGTCTCCACATAGATAGGAGTGTTATGGTGGCCTGGTATGTGGGTGTGGAAATGGTCATTTGTGGAGTTTTGAGGTTCTAGAATGAGTAGTGGAGTGTTGTTTGGGGTATGGCAGGTGTTGCATTGATTCTTTGGTGGAGCAATGTGATGGTGAGGAGAGGTATGATTCTGTTATTTTGGGATATTTTGAGGAGGTGCAGGGTTTTGAGTGTTGTGGAAGTTGATATCTGGGGTGCCGAGGGAAAATGACAGGCTTGCCAGATTCTGAACATGATCGAGCTCTTCTTGAAATTTTAGCAGTTTCTGTTCAAGTTGTGACACACTCTCATTAGGAACCCAAATACCATGTCCATCAGTGGCCTCAACCCGTTCAGTTGGGTTCTCCTTCTTGACACTGTTTAAATCTTCCATCTTGCCTTTGTTCTTGCTTTTAATAGGACTAAGAGGATGAGTGGGTAGAGAGCCCCTGGATCTCGTGGAATAAGATGATGATGCCAGAGTGCACGAACTAACCTTTGGGGAGGGGAATAATAAAAACAAAAATAAAAACAAAAGGTAATCAAGTTAGCGAGGATCATAAAGAGTATTGCAATATTTAAACACATAGTGCGGGAATGTAAATCGTGTCCTAATTTGGGAATCTCTTTGTGCCCGAGGTAAGCCTAGCGACAAATTGATTTGGAGAACTTCGAATGCTAAATGCCTCATTTTATTGATAAAAAATAGTCGAATCCCAAATCGACACTCAATAAGCAGGAAATAAAAGTCACTAATGGCCATTGGCCTTATTACATTTATAAAGCGAAAAAGAAAAACTCCTATCTACTTGGTCCCAGAAGGACCTTCCCCAGATTTGGCATTCTTGGCTCCGTCGAACAGCTTCCCCAACTCGCGAAGTCCCAACAACAGGTACACTCTCGCTAGATGTCCGCCTTCGGTCCCTTCAACCTATTGACAATCTTCAACCCTTTTGAGAAACTTTCTCTCCAATTCTACTATGCCTCGCTCCAAGTATCCTAGCCTTTTGTTGGCACTGACAGCCAAATCCTTCCATTCCTCAATCACCTTCTGGTTGGACTCTTGTATTTCGCGGTATTTTCTCTCACACTCACGGATCCTCTTGCGCTGCTGGTTGTACATGACTTGCGCCTCGGCCTTTTCATCTATAATTCTGTGGCCTCGAACAAACCCTGGCTGACCCAGACCATCATGATTGTCTTCCAACCAACCTGAATAGAAAGGAGTACAACCAGCATGATATCTGTCTGGCTCGATGGTGTCTTTCCCCATTACGATCTTGCAGTGCCACATATGCTGGGCTTGGCACTTGTAGGGACTATCATCATTTTGGAAGTTAGCTTGGAAATGGCTCATCTTGTCAACCCTGGATATAACTTGCTTCCAACCTGCTTGCCTCATAACTCAGAGAGGGACGTAAGGGTATGTCCCTCTTAGACCAATTAGTATTATGAAAGGTGCATCTCTGGATCGAGCGATGAACTCCACGGTCGGAAACCACTCGAACATCCATTGAACCTGTTCTTCAGTCAGATTATCAAATAGCTCAACCCATCCTTTGGCATTCTCAGACTGAGCAAACATGTCGGGGATGTAATTCATTCGATTTGGATAATGGAAAGCGATGTGGTCATCCCAGTCCCTTCGCTGAATTTCTTGTCGGTATTTGCCTCTTTGGAGATGTTCCATGAGCCAGAGTTGAAGTAGTAAATTGCAGCCTTCGAAGTGTTTTGCTCCTCGTTGACACTTTTCTAAGGCTCGATATATGTCTGCAATGATCATGGGCACAATGCTGAATGTCTGACCACCAATCCCCTCTATTAAGGTCTTAGTTACCATAGCAAGCCTGGTATGGATTCTCCCTTTCTTCATCGGAAACACGATCAGACCCAAGAAACAAAACATGAAGACGAAAACCCTACGATGGATGTGTCCCAAGGACATGATGGCAAACTCATAAGGGTAGGTACGGTAGGATTTGCTGTGACTGTACTTTTCATACAGGTAGTCAAAAGGGATGTATGATTCCTTCAGGCATGTCAATTTTGTATTCTTCTTCAAACCCATTATTTTAAGGAAACCCCTACCTTTGCGGTTCTCAAGCATTAGCAAACTCGGAGTTTCCCACACTAGACTGGCCAGTCCTCCTATCTCCTCCAGCAAAGGTGTCATTTTAATGTCCCTAAAGCGGAACACGACCCTTTCACAATCCCAAAACAATGTGGCGGATTCTATGATTATGTTGTTAGGTTGGACCTCTAGGATGGACGGTAGATTGCCCAGATATTTTCTGATGAGGGTTTGGTCACTAGAGTGTAAATCTCTCCACCAGCTTAGCAATCTTGGGTGGATGTTGGTGACCATGCCGAATCTGGGGACTTCGTGCCTCATATTTCTGCAAGACAAATAAGGTTAGGCCCTTTACCCCACCAGACTCGACTATTTAATATCAACAATTAGCATGAAGCATTTAGTTCTCCAAATAAATACACAGAACGTGATGATGTCCTTTTGGGTTTAGGGAAACCCAGTGGAATTTGGACAAGGCTATCTTAAAGGATCATTATGCGGACAACATAACTAACCTAGCTAGGTTTGATCATGATGCATGCATAATTTGAACAGAGTAAGGTTTCTATGGGGTTTTAGATTGGTACCCTCGAGCGGACAACTCAAGGGGGAAGGCACGGAACTATCGACTGCACTGCTGATCGACTAGTTTTACCGCAAATATGCCTTTCCAAATTTAGGGGGTCATGATATAGGAAGGGCGCAACCACTCATCAAGCATTTCTATAGTATTTGTTTGGCACGAGTGGAGTATGATGTTGAGCATGGTTATGCATTGACATGTATTTGCATGTTAAGAAAGCGATAAATACAATAGTTTTATGATTTAAAGCAACAATAAAGGAAGGATGCAAAGAATATATGTCAGTTCGCTTTTGAAAAAGAAATTAAACACTTAAAGGAATTAAACAAGTACTTGCACATAAGGGAGGGGTACAAATTCACAAGAACAATATGAAATGGTAAAAGCCTAAATATCCCCAGCAGAGTCGCCATGCTGTCGCGCCCCCATTTTCCGTCCGTGGAGAGGAGTCCAGGTTTCGACATTCACGGGGTGTAATGACTCATTTACTTTTGGAAATTGGGTATTTGAAGAGTCACCGCCTAATGATTTTAAGGTGCATTAGGGCACCTATAAGGTTCAACTATAACTATGTCTGATAACCAGAGATAGGTTAAGGGCTTGAAATTATCCTAAGGGGAAGGTGTTAGGCACCCCTTAGGATCCACTAGTGTGGTTCCCGGCCAGATAGTTTTTCTGTGAATTTGTGCAACTAGAAAGTAGGCAAGTAGGGCTAAAATAATGGGGGATTTAAGTTAAAGTACACAATAGTTTGAAAGACGATTAATAAAAGCAAGATTTTGAAAAGAGTTATAATCTAAGCGTACTTATAAAAATAAAAAGGGTGTCCTAGGTTTGTTTGTAATATGGATCACATCAATGCAATACCCGGTATGACACTCCTCAGAAGAGGGGATACACGCGGTATTAGTGCACCGATCATCATATTTATATCTACCCTTTCCCGCCCCGTTAAGGTAATTAAAGCGAGGGTTGGTCTTGACCTCTATTGCATACTGTTACCCGTCCCATTCCTATCAGTCTTGGAGAAATTTAGGACTCCTATTCCTATAAAAAGGAAGTTCTAGGCAGACCCTCAGTTTTAAAGGCAAAAATACTAAAGCGACATACGAAAACATATAAGACTGCAATTGGGGGGGGGAACATATAATCAAGTAGAAGGCTCATTTATACCTCCACAAGCAGTGCATATAGATAGCGTGACTTATACACAGTTAAGGTCTGAATTTAAAGTCCTAAGCAAGGTGTTTAAGTCAGAACAAGATTTTTCACATGACTCAGAAAAGAAGTCGGAATCAGGCCTGCCTGCTGGTTGTGATAGTTGATGATAAAACAAAGGCAGTTCTAGTTTTATTTAAGTAATTACCTAAGGCTTGCCTAGGCGTAGAGCGATATACAGTAGTTGTTCAGAATTATTAAAAGAAGATTTGGAGCTTTTTTTATTATCCTAAGAGCATGTTGTTCTAGTCGCAGAGATCGTTGCCAATTTTATTTAGAAAACACAATGTGAAAATTACTAACTTTTCCTGAATCAGTACTTAGCTTGGCAATTTAAAAATGCAAACAGGATCCTAGAACATGATATCTACTATGCACATGCAAATGGCAGGGTTGTTGAAAATAGAATCCCTAAGGCATGCTTTCTAAATGTACACAAGAATTGCAGAATCTTTGAAATAACATCTTTTTATACCATTATTGTTATTGCCCTAGGAGCAGGATTTCTAAGCGATAGGCATAAGACATGGATTAATGAATGAGATGCTGAAGCAGGCAGCATGGATCCTAAGAACATGATTTCTAATGCATTGCATGAATCCTAAGCATGATTTCTATTGCACAACTTGGAATATAAACCTAATAACATGTTTTCTACCCTTGAACAACTATGGCATGCATATTTCCCATCCCTTTTCACTAGCCACCCCAATACTTGTTTAAAAATTATTACAAACCCTGTGATAGAATAACATAAAAAATGCAAAAATAAGAAGTTATAACCATAGGAAGCCTGATACTGACTTCCTCTCTGAGTTATGTAATAAACCACTTCAAATGTCAATACAGTTCCAAAGCGATTCTCATACCTGGGTGTGCTAGAGTTTCCTAAGGACCTTAAGGGCTCCCGGGCAGTGCTCACACCCACATGGCATAACCAAGAGTAAGTGTAGTGTGGAAGAGCCAGCCCTTATGTGTCTAGGTTCAGAGGGAGCTCAAGGGTCCCAAAGCAAGGCTCGCACAAGAGGGGAAGAACCTAATGATCTAAGAGTGCATGTGAGAGTCCTGGACATAGACTTACAGGAGTTGAGTTGGAAAATAGTTTTTACAAACAACATGTTTGAAGTGAGTTTGTAAAACAGCAGAAGGATTGCCCAATAAAACAGTTTTCGAAAAGGAAAGGGACTAGGAGTAACAATAACACACACAGATCAAATTCAGAGAGGAGTACATGCTTCAGTAGTTACAAACAGGGGAGTAGAGGGGTTGGGGACATAGAGGATATTTGACTGTAAACACATAGCCCCATCAAGGGTCTTAGGACTAGTTAGACATGCACAGTAATAGCTGGTACTGGCATAATCATAAACTGGTCAATAAGAACATAAACACATTGAATGAATAGGGATTTGGGATTCATAGGATGACAAGTACACAATAAGCGACTGACAAAGTATGCCTTTGAAACATACATAGGGGAGTGCATTAATCTAAAGAGGAAGGGGAGACATTATAACATGCTGGTAATGTAACTTAAATGTAGGTTTCACAACAGAACCACAAGCAGAAGTAGATCAAGAATGAGAGAGACTGAATAATAAAGAAGGATGTTGTTGTTGTCTCTTTAAAATTAAACTAGGACATACAAGTTAATGAAGCAAAGTGCAGAAAATAAAGCGAGTAGAGTTCCACAGTCTAGCCTTGGCTTTCAGCCAGCTAGACAAAGCAGTATCACAAGTAGTAGAGAAAGAAAAGAGAGTTTGAATGTGTGTGTGTGTTCTGAACTTAGTTGTCTGTGTCTTTAGAGAAGAGAGGGTAGGGTATTTAAAGCTTTGAAAACGAGTAGAAAATAAGGTAACAAGTAAATGTTTAACACAAATATGGAAATAATCACAATCAGAATCCCATTAATACAAGTACTTCCCTTTAATCAAGGAATTACTACTTAATGGATACTAACAGGGATAATTAAGGAAAGAAAATCAATTTGAGGAAGATTGATTTCTGACCATATAAGGGATAGTAAGAATATAGAGTATACAATTGAGTCTAGGTACAGAATATACTTAATTGGGGAAAGGATTCAGCAGGGTGAAACATTACAACAAATAAAGGAAGGGAATCAACAAATGAGTAAAATTGAGGGTTTATAAGAAAACCTTGAAACCAAACCGTAACTTAACGAAATCAAGATCAATCAAGAAAGGGGTCATGATTCTGCACTTCGACATATAAATAGGAAAAATGAACAGAAGTATCAGACATACAAGGCCAAACATATTGGCAAAAGAAGCAACTAGATAAACATATAGCAGTAACGCGAGTAGGCTAAGGATTCAGTAGTAAAAAAAACCCATTCGAAACATGGCAATCAACGGGTCAAGTAGTCATGGCTCACACATAGAACCAAAGTGAAGAAACCAGTCTAGCACATAGCAACAGGTAAAGGAGATCAGACCAACACACAGAAATAAGTAGAGGAAGTCTTTAAGAACTCACAGTAACAAGTGAGAAGAGTTTTAGGAAATTAGGGTTTTAACAATAGTCGAGTTAAAAATGGTAATAACTCTAAATCAGTCAACAAAGAAGAGGATCTAAACACAAAGAACTTGATCGAAACAAGTATACATACAAAACAAACAAAGACAGTTTCAGAACCCGGATAAAACCAAAAATACCTAGGGTTTTAACACGATGAATCAGGTAGAAGAAAACATAACAAATCTTTTAAACATAGTAAAATCATAAAACAACACTAAAAATCGGAGAAGAAATCTGTTTGAAAGAAGTTGAGAAAAGCCTAATCGTTGAAGACAAAGAGTCATTTTGAAAAATCAGAAAACCTTATAAGGAAAATACTTAAGAGGTTCATAACATACACAGATCTAAGACAGATCTGAAAGAAAATTGGAAAGCCTTTAAATTTAGGGTTTCAGAGAACCCAAAAAAATGAGAAAGACTTCGAAAAGTTACCGATCTAGCCGGAAAAGTCAAGGATCTGACTCGAACAGCCATGGATGGCCGGAAAGAGACCATGGATAGAAGTTGAGCAAGGTCTATACTAGATCTCTTTGATATCTTTCCATGAAATCACAAAAACAGGCAACTAGTAAACTTAGGAGACCGGTATACATCTCAAACAACCATGGGAGTCCATGGATTGGGTGAGGATCGAAGGGGATTAGGGTTAGTTTGGGTGGCGGCGGCTAGGGTTGGCTTTAGGTTTCAGAGAGAGTTTGAGAGGAGAGGGGATTCAGGGGCGGCAGACCATAACAAATGAATTAGGTTTGGGGTCGTTTTGGGTTAAAAATGGTAAGGGGAAAAGGGGACCGTTGATCTGAATGATCAACGGTCATGATCAAATGGGTAGGTAGGGATCCGGTTTGGGCTTGGGTTAAAATTGGGTTATGGTTGGATTTGAATTGGAATTTGGCTGGGGAATTGGGGATTCGATTTGGGCTAGATTTTAAAGCCAATTTTGGCTATAAGTTAAATAGCCATTTTTCCCTTTTAATTTTATAAAAATAATAAATAATTTCTAAAAATTAATTTAAAAGGCTAAAATGATTTATAACACATAAATAACAATTTAAAAATACAGGATCCAATTTTATGAATATAAAACCTAATTTAACCTTAAAAAGGGCTAATATTGCAATTATATGCAATTTAACTTAAAAAATACTAAATAAAATTGTAAAAATATGTAAATATTACCTTAGCCATATATTGGCATAAATATAAAAATCCAATGGATGAATTATCAAAATAATAATTTTAGAAATAATTATTGGTATTTTATAGATAAATAGGGAGAAAATAAATCTATTTAAAACATTAAAAATTATGGAAAAATAATAAAATACTTGGACATGCTTATATATACATATATATATGCTATTTTGAAGTTATTTTGAATACTAAAAATATTTAGGGAAAAATTGGGTATCAACACCCACCCCCAAAAACGTGGCAGCAACCACCACCCAAAATAAATGACTCATTAGTCATGTTGGGATTAGGTGGCAACAAATTGAAAGACAAACCTTGAACTTCAAAAAGGCTACATATTTATCTTACAAATTAGAAGATTTATATCTTCAACATTTAAGAGATTAGAAAGGCTTTTCATGAAAGCAATCTGAAGCTAACGAAATGCTTCCTAAAGCCAAGAACGTGAGCAGAAGCATTTCATTTCAAACGAAAGCTTTATTTGAAGCAGTTTCATCCAAATTTCAATAAATCAAAGTAAGATTTCGTTCCTCAATTTCAAAGTGCAGAAGCTTAATCCGATTTTTAGGTTCTAAGTTCAATCCACGAAGGTTTCCAACGGATTATAAAACGGAGTTTTTCCTACTCCAAGTATGTTAAGGCTATCCCTTCTATTCTTTTGGCATGATCCATACGATACGAGCGAAATGTGCAAATGCACAAATTTCATGAATGACTCTATTCATAGAAGTATTAGAAATATCTATGTTCTTGAATTTCCATATGTCATAATATTTTATCATCTGTTCATGGGTCTCAGAAAAATACGAAAATTGAAAAGTGATTACATTATGATATTACTCAAAGGCAAAATGGTCTTATGACAATTTCGAAAGATTTTGTTAACGTACTTTTCATGCATTGCATTCATGTACATTGACCCGTGACCAGATGGCGTTATATACACGTATATATGTATGTATATATATGTATATGGGACATGGAAAAGGTTATGGCGTTATATACGCACCACCACCTGATCAGCTGGTATACGTTTATAATTTTGCCACAGTGGCCAAGATGATATGATGGGATGCCCTCAGAGGCTGATGATGTTATGAAACATGTACCCATGCACGACATGACATTTATACGTATATGCATGATACTATAATTATTTCATGATTTACAAAATTATTCAGACTTACAGGTTGAGTCATGTACTCTATATTTCTTCCATGTCTCTTATGTATTTATTTATGTGCCTTACATACTCGATACATTATTCGTACTGACATCCCTTTTGCCTGGGGACGCTGCGTTTCATGCCCGCAAGTCCCGATAGATAGGTCGAGAGCCCTCTAAGTAGACTATCAGCTCAGCAGAGATGTTAGTGCGCTCCATTTGCTTCGGAGTTGCTCGTTTGGTTAGTATGATTTAGACGTGTATTGTTTAGTATGGTGGGACTCTGTCCCGACCTTTATGACATTTATGTACTCTTAGAGGCTTGTAGACATATGTCGTGTATGTGAAATATTTTATGGCCTTGTCGGCCTATGTTTTGAGTTTATAAATGATCATGTTGGCCTATTAGGCTCGTATGTCACGTGTATATGATGATGTAATAAGAAAGATAAGTTACGTTGGTACCCGGTTGAGTAAGGTACCGGGTGCCCGTCGCGGCCCATCGGTTTGGGTCGTGACACAAAACACCAATTTCTACAATCTAAAGATGAATAAAAGTAATAAACAACAAAACTAATCATAGGAAAACATCAAAATAAAGGTCAGATATTTACCCCTTGTTGAGACGAGAACAACACCGCGAAACTCACCTCAAACGGAGCTCTAGAATTTATGATATGCTCAAAATACTACAATTCTCGGTTTAAAACACTGTCCAGATAATTTTTGTTCATCGCCTTAGGGGGAGACCTTCGCGAAGAGCAATTTTCCCCGTTGACTGGTAAACCTAGAAATTCTTCTTCGCATTTGCGGAACCTCTCTTGCGCTTGCGAAGAACAAAAGTCTGCACCTGAAACCAACAATCTTTCCCAACATGGAAATGGGTATAACTCTCTCATACGACCTCAAAATTCAACGATTCTTATTGCTATGGTTCTATAACTATGATACAGATATAATGGTTTAATCTAATCACAAATCAAAGGTCATTTTCTCAATACAGTACCCTTTATACCCAAAGAAACGACGTCGAAACATCAAATAAGAGGGCGACACAACCCAAACACATCCGAAACACACTCGAGGCCTCTGGGACCCCCGCCCAATCACACAAATCGGTCCCATAATATAACACGAACCTACTCGAGGCCTCAAATCACAACAAACAATATCAAAATCATGAATCGCACATCAATTCAAGCCTAATGAACTAATGAACTTTTAAACTTCTAAAACTCATGCTGAACAATACCAAATCAACCCGGATAACCTCAAATTTTGCATGCAAGTCCCAAATGATACAACAAACCTATAGCAACTCTGGAACCATAATCCACATCTGATATCAACAAAGTCAACTCTCGGTCAAACCTATCAACCTTCTAACCTTTAATCTTCCAACTTTTGCCAAAAACCATCAAATCAACCTACGGACCTCCAAATCCAAATTCGGACATATGCCTAAGTCCAAAATCTTCATCTTGGCCTAATGGAACAGTCAAAACTCCGATCCGAGGTTGTTTACCCAAAATTCAAACCACGGTCAACTCTTCCAATTTAAAGTTTCCGAATTGGGAATATTCTTCCAAACCAACTTTGATCTTCTCGAAATCTAATCCGACTACATGTGCAAGTCATAATACATGAAGTGAAGATACTCAAGGTCTCAAACCGCCAACGACATGCTAGAGCTCAAAAGGACCAGTCGGGTCGTTACATTCTCCCCCATTTAAAGATTTCGTCCTCGAACGTGCCAAGAACCATTTCCAAAGTTGCCCAAAATCACTGTTTAACACGTCGTGCACCTACCTGCGCCACCACAACCCATATGAGCATATTAGCTCAAGTCAAACTAAAGATCCTTCCTGCTGTGTTAGCCCACAAGCCTTAGAACCAAATTCCAACATCCGGAATTCTCTTCCATGTTTGATTCTAACATACGAACGATGTATCAATCGCAACATGCTATACCAAAATATGATCATGCACCCATACTGAATTCATGCAATGTACCGTATAATTTTTGTATGCTCATAATAACATCCTCGAACAACAATAACTACAAATTATCTAAGCTGATACTCGTAATATACCTTATAATACATATAAACTATGTTCCAACCCTCGCAATATTGCATTGATGTAAGATATGTGTAGAAATTCATACCTACCTACCAAATCAATAACTCATGGATTCTCTCTGCTTAGCGAGAACCATTGCCTCGTTCTGAATTGATTAATGAAAATTTTCCTCTAATATACATTATATACTAATTCCAGGTCCAACAACCTCGTCTCACCTAGTACAAGCTGGTCGGGTAATAAGCCACCTCAAACACCATCTAAAATATAATACGACGCCATCAATGTGCCAACAAGCCACAACTTGAATATCACTAATAAGGAATAACGAACCTGAATACAAGAATATTTGGCCCGTGCAACGAACAAAAACAACCAAACCAATCCTATGAACCTATATCAGAGATGAAAAATAAGGCACACAAAATAAATATAAGGAATCGTACTTAACATCTCACTGTTGCAGTGTACAACCCGATCCACACGTGATACCGTTGCAGTGTGCAACTCGATCCAAACATGATACCCGTGGTGGTGTGCCACCCGATCCACACATAACACTTAATAAGGAAATACCCACCAATCCATAATGCTCGTACCCACAAAACACATGTATATCAACAATAAGTATGCCAAGTGCATAGCATTACTCTAGCTACAAGGGCCAAAACATGACTAAGGTACAATAAATGCCCTACATCTCGAGAGCCATATTGCTCATATAACATCACAAGCTACATGGGATCACAACCCACATGGAATAATAGAGTATCACATAGAATAATTGACGACACGGAAAACATCCAACGCCCGAAGACTCATCCGTAAACAATGTTGTGCTGAATGATCATATACGACGTAATGTAGTGCATATATTCACATTAGATCTACCAACGAACCTCAAGCCGATTTCGATCATCCCATATTAGGCCAATAACCTTTAAAGGGTCCACAATGACCCTATTCATACGATCAACCGTCAAATCTGGACAAAACTCCCACAGAAAACTATTCTCCGAAGACACTAAGGTAGCGCTAGCATACATTGAACATATGAAATCTTCCCCTTGCTCCTCCAAGCCCGTGACATTCTTGTGAAACTGAATCACAACCTTGATCCTTCAATTCCTATTCCACACCGCTCATTGCCCCTATCATTCTATTATAAGAGGGTACAAGAATTTCATCATAAATCCTAAAACACTAGTAGAATAAACACTTCATCAGCTAGAAATCTTTCATTTAACTCATTTCAGAAGAAGAATCGCAAAACACAACCAACTTCTCATAAACACAAAAAACATAATCTAAATTGTGGCCTAAACTACCATAACTCTTTCGGTGCTCATTTACACAAAACAAAACCATCCGAATCAAATACCTCCAAATTAGTCAAATTACGGAGACTGCCAAGCTCGCAAGTTTAGCCATGAAACACCTGTATGGCCTTATTGCACCAAAGGAACCAATTATCTTCTTAACCATACTGATCCAAACCACTACTAACTGACTCAACTTCTTCCAATTTACTCTTGACTTGCCTCCAAAGTAATACCTCTTTTTAAGAATATAACGAACCTCTATCGACACTCACCTCGAGTGACCCTAAACCACAAGGCCACATCGCCTCAACATCCATAGACATTTAATACTCTCCTTATGTACTCAGTAATAACTCCAACTGATACACCCGTTCTGAAAGATCTTCTGCGAATCCGAAGCCATTTCTCCCATTTCTCCAATACTGAACCGCAGATCCGATGATAACATAGAATTTTCCCAAGTATCCTTCACACTTGTCGCAAAATCTAATCCTCATCCATATAACAAACCCAAAATCCTTGGGCATCACACTTTAAATTTGGAATCAACTAGAACCATTATTGAGAGTCGACCACTCTAGTCCAATCCCAATTGTTTAATCAAACCACTAGTGCTCCGTTAGATCATGAGCACTTTATTGAAGCAACTAGATGAATATTTTCCCTTGTACATCACATCTATCAAATTCCCTACTGAAATTACCCCTGATGTTTTCTTCTCTTAGTAATAACTAATCCACCAACTTACCGATAAGTCGAAACTGCAAAGGCACATCACAATATGACCCAATCATAGACGGTTGGCTTCCCCACTTAGCTTTAAGCCAAAATCACACAAATCTAGAACCCACAATGACTCCTCCTCCTCTGTTACCATGATCTCACACCGTTGCTCAACCAAATTTCTCATAGGTTCTTGTTGTACTGATCATATCACATCCCGAATTATCAGCTGCAATCGCACACTCGACCTTCTAACAGTCGTACCATCTTATTCAAATGATCCAAGCTCACATCGCAGTACATGCAACCCATTGGATAGAAGACAGAACTCTTTTAGGAATTTCATCAGGAGTCATGCCACCCCTAACCTTCTCATAGAATATAGCTCACCTGCGTAACCTCATACCAATATCCTCCAATGGAATAGCCATAACCACTTCCATTATGAAATCAGTTGATTCTCCTAGGTCCATACTCATTCGCCAGATGCAGGAGTCCGTTCATCCCATTAGCACCAATTGAAGATCCAACAGTACGTTCTAAAACTCGAAGTTAGGTTGCATCCCAAAATGATAATTAAGATTTCATATCTCTCTACGTTCCAAGCAAACTCTTCCTGTCACATTCAAACTTCCTAAGCAAACTACTCAATCCTTGTTGCTCGCACTTGACCTGCTAATAACTCATCTACCACGAGACATAACCCTTTATGTCATTCCTCATCCTTCGCTACTAAAATACTGCCTCAAATAATAATCCATCTCTATAGCATCCAAACTAATGAATTGCCACCAACTCTAAGCCTTCAAAAAGATCATCTTTATTGAGACATCAATAATAGAAACACCGATTCGAGTCAAAGCTGCCACATACTTCCATATTTGATACCCGCTTCTTAGGTACCATTTCACAACACCCTGACCCGAAGGAAAATCAATGAAGACTATCACACCGTCGAGCCTAAATGCATTCAAACAAGGACGACGACACGACATCACAAACAAGAATTCCGCCAAGTTCGAAAATATCCAATCTCGCTACTCCATCAACCAAAGCCTAAACATCCATAGTCTGATTGCCTTTCCTCTGCTGGAAGTAAATGCCGAATCGCTAAACCATGAACCAAGAAATTCTCCTCTTGGGACATCCACTACCGCGACACATAAATATGCACCCTACCATTCATACCAACATTGTGCGATAACAACACATGAACATCACAATACACTATGCATAGCCTCGAAAATATAGGCAATGCTAACAATATGCTGAAATGACAGAACAGCCCTCCACAAGGTGTCGATAATAGTCTGCCCGAATATGCAGGGAAAACATCCTACACCATATCTGTAGCACCACTACAACTCCTCGATGCCCAATTGATAACAAGCGGTAAACATCGTATAAGAATGAGTAAGAAGGAGATGAAAACATAAGCTTCAATGAAATCAAACCGCATAATGAGGAAATCAAGAAGGGAAGTTATCCTAACAGCCCTGTAGCCTCTCGAAGATAAGTACAGATATCTCCGTACCGATCTGCAAGATTTTACTCGGCATGCTCATGACTCGTGAGACCTAAGTGAACCTAGTGCTCCGATACCAAGCTGTCATGACCCAAAACCCACTATAGGTCATGATGGCGCCCAACGTCGCCGTTAGGCAAGCTAACGGTAAACTACCAACTTAATTATTCATTTTATTATTTTTGAAATCATAAATCTTATTAGATAGGGAAATCAATGCATTGAAAATCGTTGATGCATACAATTAAAATGAAATATAAAGTAAAAGTATGTCAATGGTAAGCAAAACCATTAACAAATTCTAGAACATCCTAAAACCCGATGTCACAAGTGCCTGATATCTACTAGGAAGTACAATAACAATACAACATATGTCTAGAATACAAGATAGATAGGACAAAGTAAATAATTATGATGGAGACTCTGTGTGTTGCGAATCGTAGCATGGAATGCATCTTGCCATAAAGTTCCCTCAGTAGCTGCGATATGCGCCCAAATGGCCACAAAATGAACCTGCCCGATCCTGCACATTTAGTGCAGAAGTGTAGCATGAGTACGTAAATAACCGAGTACCCAAGAAGTATCTAGCATAAACCCAAAGAGGCAGTGATGAGGGGTTGACATTAACACTTACTAGTAGTCCAGTAAATCAAATATAATAAAGTAGACAAGTATGAAACATGGTAAATAAATAATGAGAACATATATAGGCAAATAGTACGGTCTACAGCTGAACAGTGAACAAAAAGTCCTCAATTATCGGATACCTCCTCAAATGGAATGCGTAATAATCAATACCAAACCAACGGTCACATCTCAAGTTAGGAAACTCATGAGTACGTGGGCTCCTTATCAAGTATTTCGAACGATTTTGCCGAGGTGAGCGGCCCAATCCAATAAGAGTGTATTACATGATATCGCCGAGGCGAACAACCCAATCCCATAAGAGTACATTACATGATACCGCCGAGGCGAATGACTCGATCCCATAAGATTATTGCTAAGGCGTTCATCCCAATCCCATTAGAGTATGAAACTTTGACGGGTCACTAACCTCACTCACAAATATACATGTGAGTTATAAAATTCAAGAAAAACTATCGGATGAATACGCACAACGCGGAACAAATTCGTAAAGGAAAGTACAATTTCCATGGCTAATACGTAGCTTATCAAATATCTAAAATAGAAAGTCCGATACTCTACGCGAGTCTAGTCTCAGGCTAAATGGAAATTAAAGCATTTAAATAGGCAAGAATAACTCAAATAGTGCAATTAAAGCATGATGTGAGTCCAAGTCTACCCCGACATAATAAGGAATTCTAGCATATGCATGGACACGGGTAACCTCATATGTGCATAGCTCCCACAACATGTAACACATAATTAACATAATACCTACGGGGTAAATTCTACCTAAAAAGGTTAGACAAGAGACTTACCTCGCTCCGAAATTCGATAATCGGCTCCAACACCTCACTAACTCCTTACACCGATGCCAAACGATACGAAACTAATAAAACAACGTGCAAACCAAACAAAATATACTCCAATACTCGTAATTTAATAATTTGTAACAATTCCAAGCTCTACTCGAAAAGTCAACAAGGTCGACGCTTGAGCCCACGTGCCCGGATTCCAAATATTATTGAAAATAAGTATTACGCTTAACTTATATAGTATATATACAAAAAATCATCCAATTTAATCCATGAATTGACCCTCAAATCAAGGATTATCATTTCTCAACTTTGGGGCTCAAAACCCCAATTTCTACAATCTAAAGGCAGATAAAAATAATAGTCAATAAAAATAATATTGAAAAATATCACAATAAAGTTCATATATTTACCCCCTTTTTGATACGAGAAGAACGCCGCTAAAATTACCTCAAACAGAGCTCTAGAACTCAAGATATGCTCAAAATACTAAAATTCTCGGTTTAAAGCACTGTCCAAATGATTTTTGTTCATCGCCTTTGCAGGAGACCTTCATGTTCGCGAAGAGAAACTTTTCGCGTTGACTGTTCATCCCAGAAATCCTTCTTCGTACTCATGAAAGCTCTTTCGCTTTCGCGAAGAACAAAAGTTCGCACCAGAAATCAACAATCTTTCCCAACACGGAAATGGGCATAACTCTCTTATATGACCTCAGAATTCGATGATTCTTATTGCTATGGTTCTGTAATTATGATACGTATCTAATGGTTTAATATAATCACAAATAAAATATCGTTTTCTTAATATAGTACCCTTTATTCTCGAAGAAACAATGCTGAAACATCAAATAAGAGCGCGGCACAACCTAAACACATCCAAAACATACCTGAGGCCCTTGGACCCTGCCCAATCACACAAATCGGTCCCAAAATATAACACGAACCTACTTGAGGCCTCAAATCACACCATACAACATCAAAATCATGAATTTCACATCAATTCAAGCCTAATGAACTAATGAACTTTTAAACTTCTAAAAGTCATACCGAACCATACCAAATCAACTCGGAATGACCTCAAATTTTGCATGCAAGTCCCAAATGATACAACGAACCAATACCAACTCCTGTAATCATAATTCAGATATGATATCAACAAAGTCAACTCTCGGTCAAATCTATCAACCTTCTAAACCTTCAATCTTCCAACCTTTGCCAAAAAGCATCAAATCAACCTACGGACTTCCAAATCCAAATCTGTCCGTACGCCTAAGTCTAAAATCATCATCCGGACCTAATGGAATCGTCAAAAATCTGATCCGATTTCGTTTACCCAAAAGTCAAATCATGGTCAACTCTTCCAACTTAAAGCTTCTAAATTGAGAATTATTCTTCTAGACCAACTCTGATCTTCCCGAAAATGTAATTGCAAGTCATAATATATGAAGTGAAGCTACTCAAGGTCTCGAACCACCGAACGACACTTTAGAGCTCAAACGACCGGTCGGGTTGTTACATAAATATTTGCAAATTATATCACTCCTGTTGTATTAAATTAACTTTCATATCTTAGCGAACAAGTACTTTATGGACAGGTTCAGGATGTGTTCTATATTCAGAATCTAAAGAAGAAATCTACGGAAACATTCTACGAGTATGCTACTCACTAGAGGTCCGAAGCTGCTAAGGTCAGACCTGCCTTAGAGGAGGAAAAATGAACAAGTTCTTTGTCCGGGCTCAGGACCTGCAGTATTATAAAAGGCTAATGATGATTGAGAACCACAAATTTCCTAACATTATCAAGCTGGGTGAAAGGATCGAAGAAGGCATCAAAAGCAGTATGGTTACAAACTTTGAGGCCTTGCAATCTACAAATAAGGCTTTGCGGTCAGGTGATGTGTCCAAAAAAGGACGTAGGACCCGTAATGGTTGCACAGAGGACCAAATCTCCTGTCAAATACCAAATTTACCCAACACCTCCACTTACATATCAACCAAATCCGAACTACCAAGCACCATCACCCTCCTATCAAGCTCCACCACCCACTTATCAATCACTTCCACCTCCCACATATCAGCCTACTTTGCCCAGATATTCCCAACCCGCACATGTCTACAAAACCTACAATGCTCAACCATCCCACTATCAATCACCTCCTGCACGCCAAAACTTCCCTAGACCTCGGCCTAATTTTGATCGCATACCTCCGAAATAATATACAACCATTGTTGAACCTATTGACCAGTTGTATGAGAGACTCAAAGCTGCTGGTTATGTCACCCCCATCCCTGCTGCAACTCCTGAGAACCCTTCTCAGTAGGTTAACCCAAAAAAATCCTATGCATACCACTCCGGCATGAAAAGACACACCATCGACGAATGTCGTTCTCTGAAAGACAAGATCCAGACTTTAATTGATAACAAGATTATTGTGGCAAAGGAACCTGCTCCAAATGTATGCAATAACCCTCTACCAAACCATAAGGGTGGAGGTATCCACATGATTGAAATAGAGGATGATTGGGATCCCGAGGGATTAATCGGGTTGATCGCAGAGGGTGATGAACCAAAGAAGCCAATAGTTACTCTTAATCCCATCAGAGTCCAGATTTAGCCATCTGGGGATGCTGAGGTAAATATGTCTATGCCACTTGAGTTCGAAGTGACGTCATCTACAAAGACACCAACACCAATTGAGGTCGAATTCGTGTCTCTAACAAACGTACCCACACCGTTTGAAGTTACAGTTTTACTACCCAAGGCACATGCTCTGTTCGGACTAAGGACAACCACGCCAATCCCAGTGACAATGTCGACCATGACGCCATTCCATACAAAGGCTATACCATGTGACTATACAACCGAGGCAAGGAGGAAAGGCAAGGTCAGACTCGAAGAGACTATTGCAGCACAGGGTATGATGAGAACTGGTAGAGTTTATACCCCTGAACATTTAGCTGAGTCAAGCAAGCAGTCCTCCAATCGATCACCAATCATTGAGACAGGGCCGAATGATCTTTGGAGAAAGATACATGCCAAGTAATAGTCGGTCATCGACCAATTAAATAAAACACCGGCACAAATATCCATCCCTGCTGTGCTACAAAATTTCGAGGCGCACAAGAACGCTCTATTGAGAGTGCTGATTGAAGCATACGTGCCAAGCAACATCACCGGCGGGGAAATGGTTAACATGGTAGGACAAGTATTGGAAAGTCATAAAATTACATTTCATGAGGATGAGCTGCCACCTGAAGGGTTGGGTCACAATAAGGCACTGTACATCACCGTGCAATGCGAGGACTATTTTATTACCAAAATCCTGATCGATGGAGGTTCCAGTCTCAACATCTGTCCACTAGTAACACTCAAGAAGTTGGGTAAAGGACTGCACGAGATAAAGGATGGAGCTAGCAATATGAAAGCCTTTGACGGATCCCAGACGTCCACTATTGGGGAAATTAGTCTATGCTTGCAAATGAGGCCAACCTGGTTCGATGTTGATTTCTAGGTAATAGATGTGCCAACATCTTACAATCTGCTGTTGGGACAGCCATGGATCCATGCCGCTGGGGCCGTAGCATCAACATTGCATCAGGCAATACAATTCGAATGGAATCATAAAGAAGTGATCATTCACGGCGACGGGAGCAACCCTATATAGAATCGCCAGACCATTCCGGCAATCGAAGGGAGAAGAAAGCTAGGCGGAGAAACTTACCATCACATTGAACGGGTAAATGCTGTTGACAAAGATAAATGGTGGGATAACAAGATCGAAAGTATATTGAATTAGAGTGGGTATGAACCTGGAAAGGGACTTAGAAAGAACCTTCAAGGAATCACTAAACCCATAAAGCTCAAGAAACATGTCACTACTTTCGGTCTGGGATACGAGTACACCTGGGAAGAATTCAACAACTGGTCGCCACCATGGCGCGGTTCTTACTATCCACTGGAGTAGCCGATACCACATCTGGAGTAGACCTTCCAACCGACCGATATTATTTATGGGTCAGATGATGAAGAAGCACTGGCAGCGGTGAAAAACTTGTTCTTAGAAGATAATGACATGGACTGTTGTGTTGTTCTTGAGGAGGAGGGGGAGGAAGGCCCTTCCATACAGGCTGTAACCATAGGGGCACACCTCAATAACTGGACCATCAGGACAACCAGAGCACGACGAGCCTTGGGGTAGCAAGGTTAAAACAAGCATTGTTTCCTTTACTGAAAGATTTTATTTTTGCATATTTTCAATTCCCGTAATAAGATCTCCAATGTTCAAAACGATTATACAATTTATCAAAGCATTTTTTTCTTATGAATCGACGCTCGTTATTATTTTTCTCTCATTACTTTACTTATACAACATTATTATTACTTATCTTGGTGAACCAAAGACTGTGACATGCAACGAGACAACGCAACAAACGGATATAGATTTAGATGAAGATGACATACCGGAAGAGATTGTTAAGGAAGTTGAGAATTTTGAGAACAGACCTAAGTCCAACCTAGACGAGACAGAAGTTGTCAACCTGGGAGATGCAGAAAACGTCAAGGAAATGCGAATCAGCGTTCACTTATCGCCATCAGAAAAGAAGGAATACACAGATTTTCTAAGGGAATATGAGGACATATTTGCCTGGTCATATGATAACATGACTGGTTTGAGTACATCTATTGTGGCTCACAAACTACCAACAGATCCAGCATGTTCGCTGGTAAAACAAAAGCTCAGAAAATTCAAACCCGATATGAGTTTGAAAATCAAGGAAGAAGTCACCAAATAGGTCAAAACTAAGGTTCACAGGGTAGTAGAATACCCGACAGGGTTAGCCAACATCGTTCCTGTACCAAAGAAGAATGGGAAGGTCAGAGTGTGTGTCGACTATAAGGATCTCAACTGGGCCAGTCCGAAAGACGACTTCCCTTTGCCAAACATACACATCCTGATTGACAATTGCGCTAAGCACGAGTTGCAATCATTTGTAGATTATTTCGCTGGTTATCATCAGATCAGGATGGATGAAGAGGATGCTGAGAAAACAGCTTTCATTACGCCATGGGGAATGTACTGTTACAAGATGACGTCGTTCGGTTTGAAGAACGCAGGGGCCACCTACATGAGGGCCATGTGTTGATACCCAATTTTACCCTGTATATTTTTAATATGCAAAATACTCTCAAAATAGCATGTATGTGCATATATAAGTATGTCCCAAGGTTTTATTATTTTTTTCTTAATTTGTAAAGATTTTTAAATTAATTTATTGCCTTATTTTATTAAGAAAAACCCAGTAATTATCCGCAAAATTATCATTTTGGGTGATTCATTTAGTGGATTCTCATATTTATATTAAAATATAGCTAGTATAATTTTTGCATATTTCTTATAAATTTATTTGGTATTTTTAAAGCTAAATTGCATATAATTGCAATATTGACCTCTTTTAAGATTTAATTGTATTTATAGTTATAAAATTGACTCCAATATTTTTATTTAATAATGATATATTATTAATCATTTTGTACCTTTAATTTATTTCTAGAAATTATTTTACTATTGTTTATAAAATAAATGAGGGAAAAATGGTTATTTAAATGATAGCCCATTTGCATTTCAATTTTAGCCGGATTTGAACCTCTAATTAGACCCAATTCCAGAACCCAATTACCCAGCCCAAATCCTAATCTACTGACCCACGACCCTTTAAAATAACTCGCCCGGATTCCCCTTCAATCCAGGCCGTTGATCAAAATGATCAACCGCCACCGTTAACTCTTTTCTTTTTAATTCCCAATTACCCCTAACCCTAATCATTTACCATCTGTAGCGGCCCTTGAATTCCCCCTTCTCCCAATTCTCCATCAAGCTCCTCTCAAACCCTAGCCGCCTCCCTCCGTTTCCACCCTAAAATCGCCTGAATCCATGGCTTCCAAAGCCATTAAAGGCCTGTACCGGCCTCCTATGACTCCTACACGCCTGATTACTAAGGTATCAAGGTCAGACCTTGAAGAAGCTTGGTCCAGACTTTGGTCGATCCTAGTTCTTATGGCTATCTCCAGTCATCTTTGACCTTGCTCCGGCCAGCCATTGCTATTCGAGCCTGACTCTCGACTTCTCCGGCTTAGATCGATGAATTCCAAGACTTTCTCACCATCTGGGTTTCTTCTGAAACCCTAACCTTTGAGGTTCCTCTGATTATTTTAGACCCGTTGTAGATTTGTGTTTTCTTTGAGCTTTTAAACGTTTTCTCAAAGTTTCTTTCAAAACATTACCTTTAAAACCTTTACCTTTTCCGATTTAGGGTTCTGTTAAGTCATTTCAAAGCTTTTCTGATTTTTAACATGTTCTACTGTGTTTCTTATATTGACCTTCTATTGTGTTTCTTATGTTGATTCTTCTACCGTGTTTCTTATGTTGTTCTTCTACTGTGTTTCTTATGTTGATTCTTCTACCGTGTTTCTTATGTTAGTTCTTTCTTAACGTTTCTGATTTTATTTTCTTTGTTGATATTTTTTTGCCTGATTCTCTTGTCTTTCATCTCTATACTCGATTGATGGTGAAAACTCTAAAATTTGGGGGTTCGTTCGAGTTTTGAGACTATTTGCTATGTGATTTGCTTGTTCCTCATCTCTGAACTTGTTTGGTTTCAAAACCCTAATCTTTTTGGACCTATTCGAGTTTCTAAAGTTGTTTCATCTACTATTCGACTGAGTTTCGAAATCTTTGTTTCAACTTATGTTGCTCCATGTGATTTTGATCTCCTGCTATCATTGAAACTCGACTGTATTTTCAGAGGTCTTTCTACTGGATCCTTTTGCATGTTTCTGATACTGTCCCTTTTCTCTATTAACCTATATGACTGTCATGTGATTATTCTCTTTGTCATGAGTTCAGCCTCGCATGCCTAATGTTATGCACTCTTTTATATGCTAAATTTACCTCTCAAAATAACCCTTAATTGCGGACTGATTTCAAACCTCCTTGTGTAATTCTGATTGCACTCTTGTAATTGATTCTTTCCTTGTTGTACTGATTTCCCTGTTTCTTGGACCTATTTGAATACTTTCCTTTGAACTTTCGACCCCTGCCTTTTCTACTAAATTTGATTAATCCGCTTACCTTGATTACATTGGCATTGGATTCTTATTGACCTTTCCTTGATTAGAGTCTGATGAACCTAGCCTCTATTACCTACTGTGTACTTGTACTATGCTGGAAATACTTCCTTATTGGTCATATTCAGCCCTATGTGATTTCTTTCCTTATTTAGCACTTGCATGTTACCGTTTGATTTTAACTCCTTAATTAAAAGAAGTCTTATACTAATTGATTTTAATTGGTACACGGATCCATAATGATTTTCTTGCCTTGTTTTCTGCCTATTTTCAAACTATAAATACCTGGCTTTCTCATTAACACAGACACGCAGACACTCTTACTTTTCTGAATTCACACTCACCTTCAAAAATCATTCTCTCTTGTTAGTTGTATTGTGGCCTGCTTTCAAGTCCTGCTACTTGCTTTTATTGTACTTGCCTCTTTGAAACTGGTATGTTCTGATTAAGATTTTCAGCAATCACAACAATGTGTTTACTTAATACTTTTACCTTATTGTCTGTGTAGTGCTTATGTATGGTTCAATACTTACTTTAGCATGCTGTAATTTCCTTCTGCCTGTCCTGTTATGAACCCCAAACCCTTACCCCAATGTGTTTGATACTATGGTTTGCTTAAGGCATGACAGTACTGAATATTACTATCCATGACTCAAGCTTGATCCCTCTGAGATCCTAACCCCTATGATTCTTTGCTGTTGTATGTTCTGGTAGGCTTATAGGCATGCCGGTATCTCCATTATTGTGCCTGCCCAAAGCTTACCCTTGCCAAGCATGGGCTCTCTACAATCAGTTCCCAATCCCCGACCCCCTTTTGTGCAAAGTTATCAATTCTGTAGCTATTTCCCAGTACCCTTTTCCCTTTTCTTTACTTCCCTAGTTCTTAAAGTTCTGTTTCTACACTTGCACTCTCTCTTTGACTTTAAGTTCTGCACCCCTCTTGTGAGCCTTGCCTTGGGACCCTTTGAGCTCCCTCTTAACATGGACATTTGAGGGCTGGCCCTTCCACACTGCACTTATCCCCATTCTGATAATACAATTTGGGTGTCAACACTGCCCGAAGTCCCATTGGAGCTCTTAGGGAACTATAACACACTCAAGTTGAGAAAGGCTTTAGATCAATGGTCTTTGAGTTTGCTTATCTCACAACTCAATAAGGAAGTCAGAATCAGGCTACCTCTAGTTGTACTCTTATTTGTATTTTCTGATGTAATTCACTATTCCGGTTTGTAATAAGTTGTAATAAACACTTGAGGCTGGCTAGTGAAAAGGGGTGGGTAACTATGCATGCAAAGGGTAGAAATCATGGCTATAGGGTTATTCTGAATTCTTCATATTCAATCACATATAGAAACCATGCCTAAAGGATCGTTCTGAATTCTGCATATTCAACTGCATTATGTGAGCACGTGATTTTTGCCCTATATGAGAATCACTCCCAAAAAAATTCAAAATAAAACAATTTTCCTTTGTATAGAATTTTTGTATTTTTGTGGTATTTTTTTGTATAATTATTATTTTTATCTGTGCATGTTTATTTGTTAAATTAATAAAAAATACAAAAAAAATATGTCGCATTTGAATTTAGGATTTGGTTCTACAATTGTTAGTAATTAAGTTTGTTTTACAAAAATTAAAAAATTACAAAAATAGGCATCTTTTGCATTTTTAGCATTTAATGTCCAAATATACAATTTTATGCTTAATTAGTACTTAATTATGCGTTAATTGTTATTGGGAATTAATTTGCGCTTTTATAACTTAATTTAGTTCTTAATAATAATTTAAGTATTTTTATAATTTCGTTCTAGAAAAATATAAGAAGAAAGAGAGCAAAAATACAAAGAAAAATCGGATTGGGCCATTTCTTCAAATTTCAACCCCAAGCCCAAACAATTGTCCAATCTTCCCCCCCCTTCTCTTTCTCTCTTTTCATCATCTTCCTCAAGCACCCAAACGACCCCCAACCTCCAGCAGCCATGGCTGCCCCCTTACACCCCAACCATGGCTTCCCCTCCATCTTCACGTCTTCATCTTCTCCGTCGACGTCGTCCATGGTTTCTCCGTTGCTTCATCTTCTTCGTCAAACCTCCGTTGTGCGCGCTGCTGCCTTCCCCGCTGCGTTTCAGCTAGTTTCTGCTCCTTCTGTTACGTCTAGCCATGGACGAGCTTCATCGTCACCTTGATGCTGCGTCGTCCATGGCTTCCCCTACTGCTGCGTCATCCAAACAAGCCGCTACTGATGCTGTCGTTGCTGCGCCGCTGCTGCTGCCTGTCACCGCCGCTGTTGCCACTGCTGCTGCCTATCGTCGCTGCTGCCCGTACTGCTGTCCGCCACTGTTTCGCGCTGCTGCTGCGTTCCAGTCTTCTTCTTCTTGATGCGTACTTCTTCATCTTTCACCTCGAATGATGTTTGTTGCTTCGACGTCTCCCAAGTTTCGTTGGTTTCGTTTAGAGTTCGTTCGATGTTCGTCGCTAGGAGGTCTTTAATCAGATTTTAGGGGACAGATATACAAACACAGACAGAGAATAGAGAGAGAACAGATTAGAGAGAAAAAAGAGCTGAACATTTATTCCGAAAAAACATTGAAACTCTCAAGAAAAGAAAAAACATACAAAGAAAAATAAAAAAAATAAAAAAGTTGAAAATTAGAAGAGAGAGTAGTACATACCTAATAAATATTCTGGTATACAGGTGTAGAAATTAAGGGTTGAAGATTAACTAGCCTTTCAAAAATCTGAAAATTTCCCTTGGTTTCTGTCAGTTATTTTCGGCATTCCTGGATTTTATTTTGAATTTTTTTCAAATCTGTCACTGGGGTTTTCGTTGACTGGTTATTGCTGGTTATTGTTGTTGTTGCTGTGTTACGTATTACGTTGCTGACTTTCTTCTTCTTATATTGACAATATCAGGTACACAACTGTAATTTTGGCATTTTGTAAGCTGAAATGAAGAATGGAGTGTTAAATTTTTAATTTAGTTTAATTTATTTTTGTATTGTATTTAGATTATTCATGTATTATTATTCTGTAAATCACTGTCATTTGGCATAACTAGGCATGTTATAGCGATATATTAAATAACGCCTTAACCGGATTATTAGGAAATATATTTAAGCCTGATTACTAATTAAAACTGTTTAATAATCAAAATAGAAGAAATAACGTAAAAAATGGCGTTATTGAATCAGTTTGGCAAAAATTGACTAAGTTCCTTATTCATAAGGTTTTTTGTCAACGTTAAGTTAATCGGAATCATGTAGTTAATTTCAGTTAAAACATGAATTAGTTTGCGAATCAAGTATTAGGACATGATGTGAATTAAAACAAGGTTAGTTAAGGTTAAATTGTTTAATTTTTAGAAATATGGTTTAGTAATCAAGTTTTTTTTCAATTTTCAGTATTTGTAAATAATTAATTTCAATAAGCTTAAGTCATACTAACAATATGAATTTTAATCCAACTATGGGATAATTAGTTTTTTTATTTTTTTTACAATTCCATGTTGTTTGTAATTATAATTTTAGTAATATTACTTTCCATTAATATTTGTTTTAAATTAGTAATTAATATGTTATCTTTAAGTATGTAGAGATTGACTTCATAATTATAGACAAACTTAGTAATAATAAAGATGTAGTCATTAAGGAGTATTCATAAAATAAGGGAGGATCTCGCTAAAAAATAAATAAATATAAATAATACAAAAAAAATTGCAGTCCTCCAATCTTATTTATTTATTTTTTTAATATAAGAAAATACCTAGATTCCGAGATGGGCGATTTAGTAAAATTCACAGTCCTACCTAATAGTATCATAACGCGTAGTATTTTGGCGCATATTTAATAAGGTTATTTTTTTAAATACGGGTGTACATTTATGTAACCCAAATCACGATCTTGACGAAGTCAAAATGCGTCAACAAATCACGTGTGCACTGGTTGTGGCGTGGTTCGAGATGCGTTTTCACGACGTTGCAATTTTGTATAAAATAAATAATGATAAAAGCGGTTTTAAAAGTTAAATTTGCATATAAGTTCTTAATTGTTTAAAAATCAAATAAATGAGCTAAATATGACAATTGAGCGACCGTGCTAAAACCACGGAATTCGGGAATGCCTAATACCTTCTCCCGGGTTAACAGAATTCCTTATCCCGATTTCTGGTTCGCAGACTGTAATACAGAGTCATTCTCTTCCTCGATTCGGGAAATTGGTGACTTGGGACACCCTAAATCTCCCAAGTGGCGACTCTGAAATAAATAAATAAATCCCGTTTCGATCGTCCTTTAATTGGAAAAACTCCCTTCACCCCTCGCGGGGCGGTAAAAAGGAGGTGTGACACATTAGATACCATATCTATAGGTTTTATATAGCTTCTGCATTTAGATACCATGTCTATAGGTTTTAAACCGCTTCTGAATTTAGATACCATATCTATAGGTTTCAAACAGTTCTGCACTTAGGTACCCCATTTATAAAGGTTTAAAATCAGTAACGCCTAGAAAGCATGCCTATAGGAGTTTCTAATAAAAAATCCGATTCGCCTCACTAAGTGGTATATCTAAAATCAGTAATAATGGATATCATCATTTGCAGAACTTGTAATCATTTTGTTTAAATTCTGTCTCTCTTTAATAATCTGAGTCCCTCACTTAACTAGTTTAACAAGTATGCACATAGGACTTTAAATAATTCATTCTAAGTTTTACTAGCTTATCACCTTCAGAGTTCAATAGATATCATGCCTATAGGACCCCGTCGAAACACTTAGGGAAGCCCTAGGGTAATAAATATAAATTGAATCTGCTTCTGTGAATAATTATAACTAGCAGGCAGGCCTGATTCAGACTTCTTATCCGAGTTATGCAATAAACTAAAACTGCCTCAAAATTCTCATCTCCCTCGTCTTTAATACCTTTTAAATCAGACCTAAACAGTATGTGTAAGTCATGCTAATTACGTGCTTCTTTGTTTAAGTAGGTATATCTGAGCCTCTGCTTGTTATATGCTTTCCCCAATTTGCAATACGTGTTTTGTATGTCGCCTTAGAGTTTTTTCCTTTGAAACTACAAACAAGCCTAATATCCCTCCCTTTAAGGATTAGTAGTCCTAAATGCCTCCGGGACTGATAGGATTGGGACGTGTAATAGCATGCAATAAGTAAACGAGACCAATCCGCACTGTAAATACCTTAACGGGGTAGGAAGGGTAGATATGAATATGATGACCACGCGATAATGTCACGCGTAGCCCCTCATTGCGGAGTTATTACCGGGCATTGTGTGGGGTTATCCATATTGTTAATAAACCTAGGACCCATTTCCTTATTTCTTTATTTCTTTTATCATTTCAACTCTTCGTTAAAAATCAACATTTTTTGATCTTCCAAACTTTGTTTATTTGCAAACCATTATATGAAACCCCCTCTTATTTGAGCCCTATTTGTCTATATGTTAATTGCACCCCAAATTCACAATAATTGTCTGGCCGGGAACCACACTAGTGGATTCTGAGGGGTGCCTAACACCTTCCCCTTGGAATAATTTCAAGCCCTTACCCTAATCTCTGATTATTCAAAATCAAACTCTTTTGGTGTCCTAATGCACCTTAATCATTAGGTGGCGACTCTTCAAACGCAAACCCAATTACCCAAAGGAATGAGTTGTTCCTCCAAATGTCATAAACCCGATTTCGCTCTAGAAAAAGGGGGCACGACAGCATGGCGATTCTGCTGGGGACTTTAGGCTTTTACCATTTCAGACTATTATTGTGAATTTATATCTCTTTATGTGGTAATTACTTGTTTAATTTCTTTAAGCATTCAATTCCTTTTTCAATTGCAAAACTAACTTGTCTTCTTTGTTTCTTTCCTTTACTACTACTTTAAATTATGAAACTGCTGTATTTACTGCTTTCTTAACGTGCAAATACGTGTCAACATGCTTTTAATTATTGCATAATCATGCTCAACATCATATTCCACTCATGCCCAAACAAATACCATAGCAACACTTATAATGAGTGGTTGCGTTCTTCCTATATTATTACCCCTAAATCCGGAAAAGACATATTTGCGGTAAAACCAGTCGATCAACGGTGTAGTCAATGGTTCTGTGCCTTTCCCCCTTGAGTTGTCCGCTCAAGGTTACTAGTATGAAACCCCATAGAAACTTTACTCTGTTTAAACTGTGCATGCATCATGGTCAAACCTAGCTGGGTCAGTTATGTTGTCCACATAATGACCTTTTAAGATAGCCTTGACCAAAGTCCACAGGGTTTCCCTGAACCCAAACGGACATCACCACGTTCTGTGCATTTATTTGGAGAACTAAATGCTTCATGCTAATTGTTGATATTAAATAGTCGAGTCCGGTGGGGGTATGGTCTTAACTCTTTTGTTTTGCAGAAAATGAAGAACGAGGTCCCCAGCTTCGGTATGGTTAGCACACCCTAACTTTTGCTAGACTGGTGGAGGAGTCTTCCATCAAATGACCAAATCAATGAGTGGAAAGAGAGGGCTGCCAAAGCTAGCGAAAAGTTGGAATATCTAGAATATAGTCTGCTGGAATTGGAAGGAAAAGTGAGGAAGAGAGTCGCCGACTGCCAGAACGCTGAGGAAAACGAAGGAGAACACCTGGCAAAGGCATTTTTAATGGTGAACCTACGCGAGCTGGAGGATTTGATCAATGAGAGCATTCAACCTGAGGAAGTTCCTTCTGGGACCAAATAGATAGGAGTTTTCTTTTGCTTTATGAAATGTAATAAGGCCAATGGCCATTAATGACATTTTATTTCTTGTTATTTAGTGTCGATTTGGATCCGTCTACTTTTATCAATAAAATGAGGCATTTAGCATTTTAAGTTCTCCAAATCAATTTGTCACTAGGCCTACCTCGGGCACAAAGAGGTTCCCCAAAATAGGACACGATTTACATTCTTGCACTTTGTGTATAAATATCGCAACATTTTCTTATAATCCTCACTAACTTGTTACCTTTTTGTTTTCACTTTTTGTTTATTTATTCCCCTCCCCAAAGGTTAGTTCATGCACTCTAGCAACATCATCTTATTCCACGAGATCCAGGGGCCTTCCACCCACTCCTCCTCTTAGTCCTGTCAAAAACAAGAACAAAGAAAAGATGGAAGATGTGAACAACTCTAGAAAGGAAAACTCAACTGAAGGGGTAGAGGTCGCTCATGGTCATGGTACTTTGGTTCCTAAGGAAAGTGCATCCCAGCTCGAACAAAAGCTACTGAAATTCCAAAAAGAACTTGATAAGGTTCGGAATCTGGTGAATCTGTCATTTTCCCTCACCACTCCCGATGTCAATTTCCCAAATGCTCAGAACCCCACACCTCCACAAAATATCCCAAAGCCACAAAACCATCCCGCTCCTCACCACCACTGCAACACCTACCATACTTCCAACAATACTCTGCTGCTCGTCCCAGAATCCTTGAACTCCACGAATGACCACTTTCACGCCTATCACAACACCCCCATCTATGTGGAGACTATGCCATAATCCACCCAACCCATCTCAAACACACCCGAGTCTGATGATAAAGACTCGCTCATCAGGAACCTGGCTGAAGAACTTAAGAAACTGACTAGCCGAATTCAAGGCATGGAAGGAAGCGAGGGAATTGAGGGTTTAAACTATGAAGATCTCTGCATACAACCAGATGTTGAGCTGTCAGAGGGGTACAAACCTCCGAAGTTCGAGATGTTTGATGGTACAGGTGATTCGAAGGTTCATTTGAGAACATACTGTAACAAGCTAGTCGGAGTAGGGAAAGACAAAAGGATCCACATGAAGCTTTTCATGAGGAGTCTGAAAGGAGATGCTCTGTCTTGGTACATTAGCCAAGACCCGAAGAAATGGTCAAACTGGGTGAGTATGGCGTCCGATATCATGGACAGGTTCAGGTTCAACACAGAAAATGCGCCAGATGTGTTCTACATTCAGAACCTAAAGAAGAAGCCCACAAAAACATTCTGCGAGTATGCTACTCGCTGGAGATCCGAAGTTGCTAAAGATAGACCTGCCTTAGAGGAAGAACAGATGAACAAATTCTTCATCCGGGCTTAGGACCCGCAGTATTACGAGCAGCTAATGTTGATTGAAAGCCATAAATTTTCTGACATCATCAAGCTGCGTGAGAGGATCGAAGAGGGCATCAAAAGCGGTATGGTCACGAACTTTGAGGCCTTTCAAGCTACAAACAAGGCCTTACAGTCTGGTGGTGCGTCCAAGAAAAGGGACGTAGGGGCCGTAATGGTTGCACAGAGAACCAAATCTCCCATCAAATACCAAACCTATCCGATGCCTCCACTCACATATCAGCCTACACCAAATTACCAAACACCCTCATCCTCTTACCAAACTCCACCACCCACTTATCAATCACCTCCAGCTCCCACATATCAGCCTACTTCACCCAGATACTCCTAACTCGCACCGGTTTACCAAGCCTACAATGCTAAACCATCCTACTATCAATCACCCCCTACATGCCAAAACTTCCCTAGACATCGACCAAATTTTGACCGCAGACCTCCTAAATAGTATACAGCCATTGCCGAACCCATTGACCAGTTATACGAGAGACTCAAAGCTTCTAGTTATGTCACCCCCATCCCTGCCATAACCCCTAAGAACCCTTCTCAATGGGTTAATCCAAACAAATTTTGTGCATACCATTCCAGCATGAAGGGACACACTATCGACGAATGTTGTTCTCTGAAAGACAAGATACAAGCTCTGATTGACAACAAAATTATTGTGGCAAAAGAACCTGCTCCAAATGTCTGCAATAATCCTCTGCCAGACCATAAGGGTAGAGGCGTTCATATGATCGAAATAGAGGATGATTGGGATCCGGAAGGGTCTATTGGGTTGATCACAGAAGGTGATGATCCAAAGAAACCAATAGTTACTCTTAATCTAATCATAGTCCAGATTCAGCTGTCTAGGGATGCTGAGGTAAACATGTTAGTGCCATTTGAGTTCGAAGCAACTGCAAAGACACCAACACCAATTGAGGTCGAATTCGTGACTCTAGCAAATGCACCTCCACCATTTGAAGTTGTAGTTTTACCTCCCAAAGCATATGCTCCGTTCGGAGTGAAGATGTTCATGCCGATCCCAATGGCGATATCCACCATGACACCATTCCATACCAAGGCTATACCATGGGACTATACAGCCGAGGCAAGAAGAAAAGGCAAGGGTAGGACCGAGGAAACTGTTGTCGCACAGGGTATGACAAGAACTGGTAGAGTTTATACCATTGAACATCTAGCTGAGTCAAGCAAGCAGGCCTCCAATCGACCGCCCATCATTGAAACAGGCCCAGATGATCTTTGGAGAAAGATACAGGCCAAGGAATACTCGGTCATCGACCAGTTGAACAAAATACCGACGCAAATCTCCATACTTGCTTTGCTACAAAACTCAGAGGCACACACGAATGCTCTGTTGAAGGTGCTGAGTGAAGCCTATGTACCCAACAACATTACTGGCGGAGAAATGGCTAACTTGGTCGGACAGGTATTGGAGAGTCACAAAATTACTTTTCATGAGGATGAGCTACCGCCTGAAGGGTTGGGGCATAACAAAGCACTGCACATCACTATGCAATGCGAGGATTACTTTATCACCAGGATCCTGATTGATGGGGGTTCCAACCTTAACATTTGTCCACTGGTAACGCTCAAGAAGTTGGGTAAGGGACTACACGAGATAAAGGATGGAGCCATCAACGTGAAATCCTTCAACGGTTCCCAGAGGTCCACTATTGGGGTAATTAGTCTATGTTTGCAAATGGGGCCAACCTGGTTCGATGTCAATTTCCAAGTGATAGACGTGCCGGTATCTTACAATCTACTATTGGGACGACCATGGATCCATGCCGCTGGGGCTGTAGCATCAACACTGCATTAGGCAGTAAAGTTTGAATGGAACCACCAGGAAATGATCATTCACGGCGACGGTAGCAACCCCATATACAGTCACCAGGCCATTCCATCAATCGAGGGGAGAAAGAAGCTGGGAGGAGAGACTTACCATCACATCGAATGGGTAAATGCTGTTGGCAAAGACAAATGGTGGGATAACAAGATCGAGAGTATACTGAATTGGAGTGGGTAAGAACCTGGAAAAGGGCTCGGCAAGAACCTCCAAGGAATCGCTAAGCCCATAAAGCTCCAGAAGCATGACACTACTTTCGGTCTGGGATATGAGTACACCTGGGAGGAATTCAACAACTGGTCGCCACCATGGCGCATTCCTTACTATCCGTTGGAGCAGCCAATACCACATTTGGAGCAAACTTTCCAGCTGGCCGATGTTATCTATGGGTCAGAAGAGGAAGCACTAGCAGCTGCGAAAAACTTGTTCTTAGAGGACAATGACATGGATTGTTGTGTTGTTCTCGAGGAGGAGGGGGAGGAAGGCTCTTCCATACAGGCCGTAAGCAGAGGAGGACGCCTCAATAACTAGACCATCAGGACAATCAGGGCTCGACGGGCCTCGGGGTAGCAAGGCTAAAACTAGCACTGTTTTGATCTACTAGAAGATTTATTATTTTTTGCATGTTTTCAATTTCTGCAATAAGATCTCCAATGTTCAAAACAATTATTATGCAATTTATCAAAGCATTTTGACTTTACTTATAAATCGACACTTATTACTATTGTTTTCTCTCATTGCTTTTCTTGTACAACATTACTATTACTTATCTTGATGAACCACTGACTGTGACATGTAACGAGACAACGCAACAAACGGATATAGATTTAGAGGAAGATGACATATCGGAAGATATTGTTAAGGAAGTTGAGAATTTTGAGAACAGACCTAAGTCCAACCTGGACGAGACCGAGATTTATAACCTGGGAGATGCAGAGAACGTCAAAGAAACGAGAATCAGTGGCCACTTATCGCTACCAGAAAAGAAGGAATACACATAATTTCTAAAGGAATATGGAGACATATTCGCTTGATCATATTATGACATGACTGGTCTGAGTACATCAATTGTGGCTCACAAACTGCTAACCGATCCAATATGTCCGCCGGTAAAACAAAAGCTCAGAAAGTTTAAGCCTAACATGAGTCTAAAAATCAAGGAAGAAGTCACTAAGCAAGTCAAAGCCAAGGTTCTCAGGGTAGTAGAATACCCAACATGGTTAGTCAACATTGTGCCAGTACCAAAGAAGGACGGAAAGGTCAGAGTCTGTGTCGACTACCGGGATCTCAACCGGACCAGTCCGAAAGATGACATCCCCTTGCCAAACATACGCATCTTGATCGACAATTGCGCCAAACATGAATTATAGTCATTTGTGAATTGTTTCGGTAGGTATCATCAGATCTGGATGGATGAAGAAGATGTTGATAAAATGGCTCATTACACCGTGGGGAATGTACTGTTACAAGATGATGTCGTTCGACCTGAAGAATGTAGGGGCCACCTACATGAGGGCCATGACTACCCTCTTCCACGATATGATACACAAGGATATAGAGGTGTACATAGATGATGTTATTATCAAGTCCAAGAAAGCCACTGACCACATGGAAGATTTGAGGAAGTTCTTTAACAGATTATGGAGGTACAACCTGAAACTGAATCCCCCAAAGTGTGCATTTTGGGTTCCTGCCGGAAAACTACTTTGGTTTATTGTGATTCGCCGAGGAATAAAACTGGATCCATCAAAGGTCAAAGATATTCAAGAATTGCCATTGCCAAAGAACAAGAAGGACGTGATGAGTTTCTTGGGGAGACTTAACTACATCAGCCAGTTTATAGCACAATCTACAGTTATATGTGAGCCGATCTTTAAGATGTTGAAGAAGGACGCCGCTACCAAATGGACTGATGATTGCCAAAAAGCTTTCGACAGAATCAAGGAATACCTATCAACACCACCAGTCTTAGTTCTGCCTGAGCCAGGTAGACCCTTATTACTCTACCTTGAAGTATTGGATGGGGTATTCGGTTGTGTTCTAGGGCAGCATGATGAATGGGGAGGAAGGAGAAGGCCATTTATTACCTCAGTAAGAAGTTCACCCCGTACAAGGTCCGGTATTCTCTGTTAGAGCACACCTGCTGTGCTTTGACTTGGGTATCTCAGAAGTTGAGGCACTACTTCTGTGCCTATACTACATATCTCATATCAAGGATAGATCCTTTAAAGTATATCTTCCCGAAGCCCATGCCCACTAGCAAGTGAGCCAAGTGGCAAATCCTATTGAGTGAGTTCGACATTGTCTACGTGACTTATAAAGCAATCAAGGGTCAGGCATTGGTAGATCACCTTGCTGAAAATCCCGTAGATGGAGAATATGAACCCCTGAAAATGCATTTTCCTGACAAAGAGGTGTCATTCATAGGAGAAGACATTGCGGAATCCTATGATAGTTGGAGATTATATTTTGATGGAGCAACAAATTTCAAAGGAGTTTGCATAGGAGTAGTCATGGTATCAGAAACCGGTCAGCATTATCCAGTGTCCACCAAAATAAGGTTCCTGTGCACCAACAATATGGCCGAGTACGAAGCCTGCATTTTAGGGCTCAAAATGGCTATTGACATGAACATTCAAGAGTTGCTAGTGATTGTAGATTCATACCTACTTATACATCAGGTCCGAGAAGAATGGGCACCCAACAACTCCAAGATACTCCCGTATCTGCATTATGTACATGAATTGAGAAAGAGGTTCATAAAGATAGAATTCCAACATGTTCCCAGGGTCCAGAATGAATTGGCCGATGCATTGGCTACCCTATCATCCATGATACAACATACAGACAAGAACTTCATTGATACCATTCCGGTAAAGATCCATGATCGGCCAGCTTATTGTGCTCATGTTGAGGAAGAAGCAGATGGAAAACCTTGGTTTCATGATATCAAGGAATATTTGACGAAAGGAGAATACCCAAAACTTGCAAATCCTACTCAGAAACGTACCCTTCAGAGGTTGTCCTACAATTTCTTTCATAGCAGAGGGATCCTGTATAGGAGGACTCCTGATTTGGGGTTACTAAGGTGTGTCGACGCAAAGGAAACATCCAGGCTGCTAGAGGAAAGTCATGTTGGGACCTGTGGTCCACATATGAATGCCTTTGTCTTAGCAAAGAAGATACTTCGAGCTGGTTGCTTTTGGATGACTATGGAGACGGACTGCATCCAGTATGTCCGGAGATGCCACCATTGCCAGATACATGCAAACATGATAAAGGTATCTCCGAATGAGCTTAATGCAACAAGCTCGCCATGGCCGTTCGCCGCCTGGGGAATGGATGTTATTCGACCAATCGAGCCTGCCGCTTCCAACGGGCACAGGTTTATCCTAGTAGCAATCGACTATTTCACCAAATGGGTCGAAGCAGCATCTTACAGAGCAGTAACTAAGAAAGTTGTGACAGACTTTGTTCGCGATTGCATCATTTGTCGATTCGGGATTTCGGAGTCAATCATCATTGATAATGGTTCCAACCTCAATAGTGACTTGATGAAAGCCATGTGTGAAACCTTCAAGATCAGACACAAGAGTTCTACAGCCTGCAGACCTTAGATGAACGGAGCAGTAGAAGCCGCCAATAAGAATATCAAGAAGATATTGAGGAATATGATAGAGAAGCATAAACAGTGGCACGAGAAGTTATCGTTTGCTTTACTGGGATATTGCACCACAGTCCGCATATCAACCGGGGCATCCCCCTATATGCTGGTTTACGGTACAGAGGTAGTCATTCCCGCCGAAGTGGAAATTCCCTCCCTGAGGATCATATAGGAAGCTGAGCTCGACGATGCGGGGTGGGTGAAGAGTCGTTATGAGCAGTTGGCTCTTATCGATGGAAAGAGAATGAATGCAGTTTGCCATGGTCAACTTTATCAGAACAGAATGTCCAGAGCCTTCAACAAAAGGGTCAAGCCGAGACACTTCACACCGGGGCAGCTAGTGTTAAAGAAAATTTTTCCGCATCAAGATGAAGCCAAGGGGAAATTTTCTCCCAACTGGCAGGGTCCATACATGGTTCATTGGGTTCTGACAGGAGGAGCCCTCATACTCGTAGAAATAGACGGAGAAGTCTGGCCGAAGCCGATTAATTCAGATGCAGTCAAGCGTTACTATGTGTAATCATTATGCTTTCCTCATATGATGTAATTTAAGCTACGCCCTGCCTAATTACCATTTAAGAGGGGATACGTAGGAAGCCCCATGGGTTCGGTCACAATTCAATAAAACTTTTATTTTCCCCTGCAATTGGAAACTGGGGTAGAATTTTGAGGAGGACCCTCAAAATTCCGAAGTTAATTTCAGCCAATCATTGCTAGCAGCAGTCAAAAGCATCAATCCATTAAACTGGGGAAGAATTTTGAGGAGGACCCTCAAAATTCCGTAACAAGAAGGGTTGCAATGTCTTGAACCACGTCGCAGTCGTTGGTTCATCTAAAGAAAACTATTCTTAATTATTTATTTATGTATGCCTTTACTAAATCATGCATGTTTATTGCCAAAATTTCCTTGTTTAGCAACACTACCCCAATGATACGTACAGTATCACCAGATCAAAGCTGAGCAGGTCAAGCAGAGCCAGCGAGGATACGAACTAACCTCCCCCCTTTACAAAACTCATGATTTTTCTTCGGATGCAGGCACTTGAGTTGCAAAATAGTCAAATATACTATACACTCACGAGACTCACATTGCTCAGAAATACAACTCTCAGAACCGTTGCACTTACTCACAGCTGCTATCCACACACAGTGTCCCCAGCAAACACAGTATCCCTAGCAGTCAGAATATCGCAATCCGCTATCATCAAAGAAAATTCTATTATCATTTGCCCTTTTACTTCTTGCATAAGGCTACCATTCTTCTTTCCGAGGTTAAGTTCTACCTCCAGCCGCATTTCTTGCATTGCATAAGGCTACCATTCTACCTTCCGAGACTAAGCTTTATCTCCATCTGCATTCTTGCATTGCATAAGGCTACCATTCTACCTTTCGAGGTTGAGCTCTACTTCCATCTGCATTTCTTGCATTGCATAAGGCTACCATTCTGCCTTTCGAGGTTAAGCTCTACCTCCATCTGCATTTCTGCATTGCATAAGGCTACCATTCTACTTTCCGAGGTTAATCTCTACCTCCATTTGTATCGGCTGAAAGATCGCCACCTTATTTACATTTGCATTGGCTGAAAGATCGCCACCTATTGCATTGCATAGGCTGAAAGATTACCAAATTATCTGAAGGCGTCATTGTTAGGAGGCACCGTTCTCATAGCCCGAGAACACCATTTCATGGCCTGAGGACCCCTTTTATCTTTTGCATATCACTATTCAAAGGCATCATAATTCGGAGGCATCATTCTCATAGCCCGAGAGCATCATTTCATGGCCTGCGAATCCTTTATTATAAGCTTCATGGCCCTGGACGTCATGGTCTATGGACGTCATCCTAACTGTCTAAAGACAACTTTCATGGTCCAACGGGAATTTGCATCATGTTTAAATTTACGCACAATATATGCTTGTATCGCTTACTTTCAGGTAAACCAGCGAGAAACGACCGTCTCGTCAGGAGCGATCCCGCTCCAGTTCTTGCAACCCTGTCAGGTTTCAAACCATTCACCCCAACCTGAATATTGCGTCCATTCTTGGAAAGTCTCCATCGGCATATTAAACCGGCGGATCCCGAACTAGATACGGCCTGACTCCTGTAAAATTAGGGATATGTAGGCAGATCAGAAACCTGATTATGGCCTAAGTCTCCTCGAACCATTTCGTTCGGTTAAAATTGGCCATCATATCTTAACCCGACAACTCTTTCATCCTTCCCGGGTAAAGAGAGGCAGCTGTTGATACCCAATTTTTCCTATATATTTTTAATATGAACAATACTCTCAAAATAGCAGGTATGTGCATATATAAGTATGTCCCAAGGTTTTATTATTTTTCTCTTATTTTTTAAATATTTTTAAATCAATTTATTGCCCTATTTTATTAAGAAAACCCAGTAATTATCCGCAAAATTATCATTTTGGGTGATTCATTTAGTGGATTCTCATATTTATATTAAAATATAGCTAGCATAATTTTTGTATATTTTTTATAATTTTATTTGGTATTTTTAAAGCTAAATTATATATAATTGCAATATTGACATCTTTTAAGAATTAATTGTATTTATAGTTATAAAATTGACTCCAATATTTTTAATTTAATAATTATGTATTATTAATCATTTATTACCTTTAATTTATTTCCAAAAATTATTTTACTATTTTGTATAAAATAAATGAGGGAAAAATGGCTATTTAAATGATACCCCATTTGCATTTCAATTTTAGCCGGATTTGAACCTCTAATTAGACCCTATTATAGATTCCAATTACCTAGCCCAAATCCTAATCTACCTGACCCACAACTCTTTAAAATAACCCGCCCGGATTCCCCTCCAATCCAGATCGTTGATCAAAATGATCAATGGCCACCGTTAACTCTTTCCTTTTTAATTCCCAATTACCCCCTAACCCTAATCATTTCCCGTCTGTAGCCGCCCTTTAATTCCCCCTTCTCCCAGTTCCCTCTCAATCTCCTCTCAAACCCTAGCCGCCTCCCTCCGTTTTTATCCTAAAATCATCTGAATCCATGGATTCCAAAGCCATTAAAGGCATGCATCGGCCTCCTATGACTCCTACACGCCTGATTACTATGGTTTCAAGGTCAGACCTTGAAGAAGATTGGTCCAGACCTTGGTCGATCCCAATTCTTATGGATGTCTCTGGTCATCTTTGACCTTGCTCCGGCCAGCCATGGCTATTCGAACTTGACTATCGACTTCTTCGGCTTAGATCGATAGTTTCCAAGCCTTTCTCACCATCTGGGTTTCTTTCGAAACCCTAACCTTCGAGGTTCCTCTGATTCTTTTTGATCCATTGTAGATCTGTGTTTTCTCTGATCTTTTAAACGTTTTCTCAAAGTTTCTTTCAAAACATTACCTTCAAAACCTTTACCTTTTCCGATTTAGGGTTCTGTTAAGTCATTTCAAAGCTTTTCTGATTTTTAACATGTTCTAATGTGTTTCTTATGTTGACCTTCTACTGTGTTTCTTATGTTGATTCTTCTACCGTGTTTCTTATGTCGTTCTTCTACTATATTTCTTATGTTGATTCTTCTACTGTGTTTCTTATGTTGTTCTTCTACTGTGTTTCTTTATGTTAAAAGTCTTGGTTCTTTCTTAAGGTTTCTAATTTTATTTTCTTTGTTGATATTATTTTGCCTGATTCTCTTGTCTTTCATCTCTATACTCGATTGATGGTGAAAACCCTAAAATTTGGGGGTTCGTTCGAGTTTTGAGACTATTTGCTATACGATTTGCTTGTTCCTCATCTCTGAACTTGTTTGGTTTCAAAACCCTAATCTCTTTGGACCTATTCGAGTTTCTGAAGTTGTTTCATCTACTACTCGGCTGAGTTTCAAAATCTTTGTTTCAACTTCTGTTGCTTCATGTGATTTTGATCTACTGCTATCATTGAAACTCGATTGTATTTTCAAAAAGGTCTTTCTACTGGACCCTTTTGCATGTTTCAGATACTCTCCCTTTTCTCTATTAACCTATGTGACTGTCATGTGATTATCCTCTTTGTCATGAGTCCAGCCTCGCATGCCTAATGTTATGCACTCTTTTATATGATAAATTTCCCTCTCAAAATAACTCTTAATTGTGGACTGCTTTCAAACCTCTTTGTGTAATTCTGATTGAACTCTTGTAATTGATTCTTTCCTTGTTGTACTGATTTCCTTGTTTCTTAGACCTATTTGAATACTTTCCTTTGAACTTTCGTCCCCTACATTTTCTACTCAATTTGATTAATCCCCTTACCTTGATTACATTGGCATTGGATTCTTACAGACCTTTCCTTGATTAGAGTTTGATGAACCTAGCCTCTATTACCTACTGTGTACTTGTACAATGCTGGAAATACTTCCTTATTGGTCATATTCAGCCCTATGTGATTTCGTTCCTTATTTAGCACTTGCATGTTACTGTTCGATTTTAACTCCTTAATTAAAGTAAGTCTTATACTGATTGATTTTAATTGGTACACAGTTCCATAATTATTTTCTTGCCTTGTTTTCTGCCTATTTTCAAACTATAACTACCTGGCTTTCTCATTAACACAGACACACAGACACTCTTAGTTTTCTGAACTCACACTCACCTTCAAAAAGCATTCTCTCTTGTTACTTGTATTGTGGCTTTCTTTCAAGTCCTGCTACTTGCTTTTATTTTACTTTGCCTCTTTGAAACTGGTATGTTCTGATTAAGATTTTCAGCAATCACAACAATGTGTTTACTTAATACTTTTTACCTTATTGTCTGTCTACTAATTATGTATGGTTCAATACTTACTTTAGCATGTTGTATTTTCCTTCTGCCTGTCATGTTGTGAACCCCAAACCTCTTCCCCAATGTGTTTGATACTATGATTTGCTTGAGGCATGATAGTACTAAATATTACTATCCATGACTCAAGCTTGATCCCCCTAGGATCCTAACCCCTATGATTCTTTGCTGTTGTATGTTCTGGTAGGCTTATAGGCATGCCATCATCTCCATTGTTGTGCATTCCCAAAGCTTACCCCTGCCAAGCATGGGCTCTCTACAATCAGTTCCCAATCCCCGACCCCTTTTGTGCAAAGTTATCAATTCTGTAGCTATTTCCCAGTACCCTTTTCTTTACTTCCCTAGTTCTTAAAGTTATGTTTCTGCACTTGCACTCTCTCATAGACTTTAAGTTCTGCCCCCCCCCCCTTGTGAGCCTTGCATTGGGACCCCTTGAGCTCCCTCTGAACTTGGACACTTGAGGGCTGACCCTTCCACACTGCATTTATCCCCATTCTGATAATACAATTTGGGTGTGAGCACTGCCCGGAGTCCCATTGGGGCTCTTAGGGAACTCTGACACACTCAAGTTGAAAAAGGCTTTGGATCAATGGTCTTTGAGTTGGCTTATCTCATAACTCAGTGAGGAAGTCAGAATCAGGCTACCTCTAGTTGTACTTTTATTTGTATTTTCTGATGTAATTTACTATTCCGGTTTGTAATAAGTTGTAATAAACACTTGGGGATAGCTAGTGAAAAGGGGTGGTTAACTATGCATGCAAAGGGTAGAAATCATGCCTATAGGGTTATTCTGAATTCCACATATTCAATCACATATAAAAACCATGCCTAAAGGATCATTCTGAATTCTGCATATTCAACTACATTAGATACAATGTGTATAGGTTTTAAACATCTTTTGCATTTAGATACCATGTCTATAGGTTTTAAACCGCTTCTGAATTTAGATACCATATCTATAGGTTTCAAACAGTTCTGCACTTAGGTACCCCATTTATAAAGGTTTAAAATCAGTAACGCCTAGAAAGCATGCCTATAGGAGTTTCTAATAAAAAATCCGATTCGCCTCACTAAGTGGTATATCTAAAATCAGTAATAATGGATATCATCATTTGCAGAACTTGTAATCAATTCATTTAAATTCTGTCTCTCTTTAATAATCTGAGTCCCTCACTTAACTAGTTTAACAAGTATGCATATATGACTTTAAATAATTCATTCCAAGTTTTGCTAGCTTATCACCTTCAGAGTTCAATAGATATCATGCCTATAGGACCGCGTCGAAACACTTAGGCAAGCCATAGGGTAATAAATATAAACTGAATCTGCTTCTGTGAATAATTACAACCAGCAGGCAGGCCAGATTCGGACTTCTTATCTGAGTTAAGCAATAAACTAAAACTGCCTCAACAATCTCATTTCCTCATCTTTAATACCTTTTAAATCAGACCTAAACAGTATGTGTAAGTCATACTAATTACGTGCTTCTTTTTTTAAAGAGGTATATCTGAGCCTCTGCTTGTTATATGGTTTCCCCAATTTGCATTACGTGTTTTGTATATCGCCTTAGAGTTTTTTTCCTTTGAAACTACAAATAAGCCTAATATCCCTCCCTTTTAGGATTAATAGTCCTAAATGCCTCCGGGACTGATAGGATTGGGATGGGTAATAGCATGCAATAAGTAAACGAGACCAATCTGCACTGTAAATACCTTAACGGGGTGGGAAGGGTAGATATGGATATAATGACCACGTGATAATGTCACATGTAGCCCCTCATTGAGGAGTGATTACCGGGCATTGTGTGGGGCGATCCATATTGTTAATAAACCTAGGGCCCCTTTCCCTTATTTCTTTATTCCTTTTATCATTTCAACTCCTTCGTTAAAAATCAGCGTTCTTTGCTCTTCCAAACTTTGTTTATTTGCAAACCATTATATAAAACCCCCATTTATTTGAGCCCTATTTGTCTATATGTTATTTGCACCCCAAATTCACAATAATTCTTTGGCCGGGAACCATACTAGTGGATTCTGAGGGGTGTCTAACACCTTCCCCTTGGAATAATTTCAAGCCCTTACCCTAATCTCTGGTTATTCAAAATCAAACTCTTTTGGTGTCCTAATGCACCCTAATCATTAGGTGGCGACTCTTCAAACGCAAATCCAATTCCCAAAAGGAATGAATTGTCCCTCCAAATGTCATAAACCCGATTTTTCTCTAGAAAAAGGGGGCGCGACACCATAGCGACTCTGCTGGGGATTTTTAGGCTTTTACCATTTCAGACTATTATTGTGAGTTTATTCTTCTTTATGCGCAATTATCTGTTTATTTATTTCAAGAATTCAATTTTCTTTTCGATTGCAAAACTAACTTGTCTTTTTGTTTCTTTCCTTTATTACTTTCCTTTACTACCGCTTTAAATTATGAAAAAACTATTGTATTTACTGCTTTCGTAACGTGCAAATATGTGACAAACTGCTTTAATTGTTGCATAATCATGCTCGACATCATATTCCACTCATGCCAAACAAAATATCATAACAACGCTTATAATGAGTGGTTGCGCTTTTCCGATATTATCACCCTCTAAATACGGAAAAGACGTATTTGCGATAAAACTAGTCGATCAACGGTGTAGTCGACGGTTCCGTGCCTTTCCCCCTTGAGTTGTCCGCTCAAAGGTACCAGTATAAAACCCCATAGAAACCTTACTCTGTTTAACTGTGCATGTATCATGGTCAAACCTAGCCGAGTCAGTTATGTTGTCCGCATAATGACTCTTTAAGATAGCCTTGTCCTAAGTCCATTGGGTTTCCCTAAAACCCAAACGGATATCATCACGTTCTGTGCATTTATTTGGTGAACTAGATGTGTTTATGCTAATTATTGATATTAAATAGTCAAGTCTGGTGGGGGTAAGGGCCTAACCCTTTTGTCTTGCAGAAATATGAAGCATGAAGTCCCCAAATTCGGCATGGTCACCAACATCCACCCAAAATTGCTAAGCTGGTAGGAGGATCTTCACTCTAGTGATCAAACCCTTGTCCGTAAATATCTGGGCAACCTACCTTCTCTCCTGGAAATCCAACCCGAAAACAAGATCATAGAAGCTACCACTTTATACTGGGATTGTGAGAGGTACGTGTTTCGCTTCGGGGACATTGAAATGACACCCTTGCTAGAAGAAATAGGAGGATTGGCTGGTATACCATGGGAAACACCGGGATTGTTAATGCATAAGAACCGCAAGGGCACAGGTTTTCTCAAAATGATGGGTCTGAAGAAGAATCCAGAACTGACATGTCTGAAGGAATCTTATATCACCTTCGACTATTTGTATGAGAGTTACGGTCACAGCAAGTCCTACCGTACCTATCCTGACAAGTTTGCCATCACATCATTAGGGCATATTCACCGAAGGGTCTTTGTATTTATGTTTTGTTTACTGGGGTTGATAGTGTTTCCAATGAAGAAAGCAAGGATCCATACCAGGCTGGCTATGGTAACTAAAACTCTGATGGAGGGCATTGGTGGGAAACCTTTCAGCATTGTGCCCATGATTATTGCGGATATATACCGAGCCTTAGAGAAGTGTCAACGAGGAGCCAAACACTTCGAGGGATGCAATTTGCTACTTCAGCTCTGGCTCATGGAGCATCTCCAAAAGGGTGAATACCGACAGAAAATTCAGCGAAGAGACTGGGACGATCATATCGCTTTCCATCATCCGAAGCGAATGAACTATATGCCCAATATGTTCACCCAGCCAGAAGATACCAGAGGATGGGTAGAGTTATTTGATAACCTTACCGAGGACCGAGTACAATGGATGTTCGAATGGTTCCCTACTGAGGAGTTCATCGCCCGATCCAGGGATGCGCCGTTTCTGATATTAATCGGTCTGAGAGGAACCTACCCTTATGTCCCTCTCCGAGTTATTAAACAGGTTGGTAGGAAGCAGGTTATACCAAGGGTCGACAAGATGAGTCACTTTCGGGCTAACTTCCAAGTTGATGACAATCCTTATAAGTGCCAAGCTTAGTATATGTGGCATTGCAAGATCATCATGGGAAGAGATACTATCGAGCCAGACAGATACCACGCTGGTTGCGCTCCCTACTATTCAGGCTGGTTAGAATCTAATCACGATGGTTTGGGCTAGCCAGGACTTGCTAGGGGCCACAGGATCATAGATGAAAGGGTCTAAGCGCATGTCAAATAAAATCAACTACGTAAGAGGATTCGAGAATGTGAAAGCGAGCACCATGAGATACAAGAGGCCAACCAAAAGCTGATCGAGGAGTGGAAAGACATGGTTGTCAGTGCCAACAAGCGACTGGGGTTCTTGGAGCTGGGCATAGTAGAGCTGGAAAGGAAATTTCTCAAAAGAATCGAGGATTGCCAGAATGCTGAGGGAAATGAGGGCGGACATCTATCCAGAACCTACCTATTGCTGGGAGTTCGCGAGTTGGGAAAGCTGTTCGAACGAGCCAAAGATGCCGAGTCTGGGGAAGGTCCTTCTGGGATCAAGTAGATAGGAATTTTTCGTTTTATGAATGTAATAAGGCCAACGGCCACTAGTGATATTTTATTTCCGGTTATTTTGTGTCGATTTGGGATTCGTCTACTTTTTATCAATAAAATGAGGCATTTAGCATTCTAAGTTCTCCAAATCAACTTGTCGCTAGTCCTACCTCGGGTACAAAGAGGTTCCCAAATAGGACACAATTTACATTCTTGCACTATGTGTTTAAATATCGCAACACTTTCTTATAATCCTCACTAACTTGTTACCTTTTTGTTTTTACTTTTTGTTTATTTATTCCCCTTCCCCAAAGGTTAGTTCGTTCACTATGGCAACATCATCTTATTCCACGAGATCTAAGGGCCTTCTACCCACTCCTCCTCTTAGTCCTGTCAAAAACTAGAACAAAGGGAAGATGGAAGATTTGAACAACGCCAGAAAGGAAAACTCAACTAAAAGGGTAGATGTCACTCATGTTCATGCATCCCAACTCGAACAAAAGTTGTTGAAATTCCAAGAAGAACTTGATTAGGTTCGGAATCTGGCAAATCTGTCATTTTCCCTCACCACTCCAGATGTCAATTTCTCAAGTGCTCAGAACCCCGCACCTCCACAAAATATCCCAAAGCAACAAAATCATCCCGTTCCTCACCATCACACTGTTCCACCAAAGAACTAATGTAACACCTGCCATACCCCAAACAACACTCCACTACTCATCCCAAAACCTCAAAACTCCACAAATGACCATTTCCACACACCAGGCCACCATAACACTCCTACCTACGTGGGATATGAGTACACCTGGGAAGAATTCAACAACTGGTCACCACCATGGAGCGGTCCTTACTATCCACTGGAGCAGCCAATACCACATCTGGAGCAGACCTTCCAACCGCCCGATATTATTTATGGGCCAGAAGAAGAGGAAGCATTGGCAGCAATGAAGAATTTGTTCTTAGAAAACAGTGATATGGACTGCTGTGTCATTCTCGAAGAGGAGGGGGAGAAATGCCCTTCCATACAAGCCGTAAGCAGAGGGGCCCACCTCAATAACTGGACCATTAGGACAACCAATGCCCGACGAGCCTCGGGGTAGCAAGGCTAAAACAAGCACTGTTTTGATTTACTAAAAGATTGTTATTTTCTCTCTCGCATGTTTTCAATTCCCGCAATAAGATCTTCAATGTTAAAAACAATTATGCAATTTATCAAAGCATTCTAACTTTTCTTATGAATAAACACTTATTACTATTGTTATCTCTCATTACTTTACTTATACAACATTACTATTACTTATCTTGATGAACCAATGACTATGACATGCAACGAGACAACGCAACAAACAGACACAGATTTAGAGTAAGATGAAATACCAGAAGAGGTTGTTAAGGAAGTTAAGAATTTTGAGAACAGACCTAAGTCCAACCTGGACGAGACCGAGATTGTTAACCTGGGAGATGCAGAGAACGTCAAAGAAACGAGAATCAGTGTCCACTTATCACCGCCAGAAAAGAAGGAATACACAGAATTTCTAAGGGAATATGAAGATATATTAGCTTGGTCGTATGATGACATGACTGGTCTGAGTACATCTATTGTGGCTCACAAACTACCAACTGATCCAGCATGTCCGCCGATAAAGCAAAAGCTCAGAAAGTTTAAGCATGACATGAGTCTGAAAATCAAGGAAGAAGTCACTAAGCAAGTCAAAGACAAGGTTCTCAGGGTAGTAGAATACCCAACATGGTTAGCCAACATTGTGCTAGTACCAAAGAAGGACGGAAAGGTCAGAGTTTGTGTCGACTACCGGGATTTCAACCAGGTCAATCCGAAAGATGACTTCCCCTTGCCAAACATACACATCTTGATCGACAATTGCGCCAAGCATGAATTGCAGTCATTTGTGGATTGTTTCGCTGGGTATCATTAGATCTGGATGGATGAAGAAGATGCTGAGAAAAATGTCTTTCATTACGCCATGGGGAATTTACTGTTACAAGATGATGTCGTTCGGCCTGAAGAATGCAGGGGCCACCTACATGAGGGCCATGACTACCATCTTCCACGATATGATACACAAGGAGATATAGGTGTATGTAGATGATGTTATTATCAAGTCCAAGAAAGCCACTGACCACATGGAAGATTTGAGGAGGTTCTTCAACAAATTACGGAGGTACAACCTGAAACTGAATCCCTCGAAGTGTGCATTTGGGGTGCCTACCGGAAAACTACTTGGGTTTATTGTGAGTTACCAAGGAATAGAACTGGATCCATCAAAGTTCAAAGCTATTCAAGAATTGCCACCGCCAAAGAACAAGAAGGACGTGATGAGTTTCTTGGGGAGACTTAACTATATCAGCCGGTTCATAGCACAACCTACAGTTATATGTGAGCCAATCTTTAAGATATTGAAGAAGGACGCCGCTACCAAATGGACTGATGATTGCCAAAAAGCTTTCGACAGAATCAAGGAATACCTGTCAACACCACCAGTCTTGGTTCCGCCTGAGCCAGGTAGACCCTTATTACTCTACCTTGCAGTATTTGATGGAGCATTCGGTTGTGTTCTGGGGTAGCATGATGAAACAGGGAGGAAGGAGTAGGCCATTTATTACCTCAGTAAGAAGTTCACCCCGTAGAGGCCCAGTATTCTCTGTTAGAGCAGACCTGCTGTGCTTTGACTTGGGTAGCTCAGAAGTTGACGCACTACTTCTATGCCTATACTACATATCTCATATCAAGGATGGATCCTTTAAAGTACATCTTCCAAAAGCCCATGCCCACTGGCAAGCTAGCCAAGTGGGAAATCCTGTTGAGTGAATTCGACATTGTCTATGTGACTCAGAAAGCAATCAAGGATCAGGCATTGGCAGATCACCTTGCTGAAAATCCCGTATATGGAGAATACGAACCCCTGAAAATGTATTTTCCTGATGAAGAGGTGTCATTCATAGGAAAAGACATTGCGGAATCCTATCATGGTTGGAGATTATTTTTTATGGAGCAGCAAATTTCAAAGGAGTTGGCATAGGAGCAGTCATGGTATCAGAAACCGGTCAGCATTATCCGGTGTCCACCAAACTCAGGTTCCTGTGCACCAACAATATGGTCGAGTACAAAGCCTGCATCTTAGGGCTCAAAATGGCTATTGACATGAACATCCAAGAGTTGCTAGTGATCGGAGATTCGGACCTACTTATACATTAGGTCCGAGAAGAATGGGCAACCAAGAACTCCCAACATACTCCCGTATCTGCATTGTGTACAGCAATTGAGAAAGAGGCTCATAAAGACAGAATTCCAACATGTTCCCAGGGTCCAGAATGAATTCGCCAATGCATTGGCTACCCTATCATCCATGATACAACATCCAAACAAGAACTTCATTGATCCCATTCCGGTAAAGATCCATGATCAACTAGCTTATTGTGCTCATGTTGAGGAAGAAGCAAACGGAAAACCTTGGTTTCATGATATCAAGGAATATTTGACGGAAGGAGAATACCTAGAACTTGCAAATCCTACTCAGAACTGTTCCCTTCGGAGGTTGTCTAACAATTTATTTCACAGCGGAGGGATCCTGTATAGGAGGACTCCTGATTTAGGGTTACTAAGGTGTGTCGACGCAAAGGAAGCATCCAGGCTACTAGAGGAAATTCATGCGGGGACATGCGGTCCGCATATGAATGGCTTCGTCTTAGCAAAGAAGATACTTCGAGCTGGTTACTTTTGGATGACTATGGAAACGGACTGCATCCAGTATGTCCGGAAATGCCACCGCTGCCAAATACATGCAGACATGATAAAGGTACCCCCAAATGAGCTTAATGCAACGAGCTCACCATGGCCTTTCGCCGCTTGGGGAATGGATGTTATCAGACCAATCGAACATGCCACTTCCAATGGGCACATGTTTATCCAAGTAGCAATTGACTATTTCACCAAATGGGTCGAAGCAGCATCTTAAAGAGCAGTAACTAAGAAAGTCGTGGCAGACTTTGTTCGCTACCGCATCGTTTGTCGATTTGGGATTCTGGAGTCAATCATCACTAATAATGGTTCCAACCTCAACAGTGACTTGATGAATGCCATGTGTGAAACTTTCAAGATCAGACACAAGAATTCTACATCCTACAGACCTCAGATGAACAGAGCAGTAGAAGCTGCCAATAAGAATATCAAGAAGATATTGAGGAAAATGATAGAGAAGCATAAACAGTGGCGCGAGAAGTTATCGTTTCCTTTACTGGGATATCGCACCACAGTTCGCACATCAACCGAGGCAACCCCCTATATGCTGGTTTGCGGTACAGAGGCAGTCATTCCGCCGGTGGAAATTCCCTCCCTAAGGATCATACAGGAAGTTGAGCTCGACGATGCAGAGTGGGTGAAGAGTCGTTACGAGCAACTGGCTCTTATCGATGGAAAGAGAATGAATACAGTTTTCCATGGTCAACTTTATCAGAACAGAATGTCCAGAGCCTTCAACAAAAGAGTCAAGACGAGATAGTTTACACCGGGGAAGCTAGTATTAAAGAAAAATTTTCCGCATCAAGATGAAGCCAAGGGGAAATTCTCTCCCAACTGGCAGGGTCCATACATGGTTCACCGGGTTCTAACAGGAGGTGCCCTCATACTTGCAGAAATGGACAGAGACGTCTAGCCGAAGACGATCAATTCAGACGCAGTCAAGCATTACTATGTGTAATCTTTATGCTTTCCTCATATGATGTAATTTGAACTATGCCTGACCTGATTCCTGTTTAAGAGGGGATACGTAGGCAGCCCTATGGGTTCGGTCACAATTCAATAAAACTTTTATTTCCCCCCGCAATTGGAAACTAGGGCAGAATTTTGAGGAGGACCCTCAAAATTCCGAAGCTAATTTTAGCCAATCATCGCTAGCAACTGTCAAAAACATCAATCCATTAAACTGGCGCAGAATTTTGAGGAGGACCCTTAAAATTCCGTAACAAGAAGGATTGCAATGTCTTGAACAACGTCGCAGTCATTGGTTCATCTAAAGAAAACTATTCTTAATTATGTATTTATGTATGCCTTTACTAAATCATGCATATTTATTGCCAAAATTGCGTTGTTTAGCAACAATACCACAATGATACGTACAGTATTACCAGATCAAAGCCGAGCAGGTCAAGCAGAGCCGGTGGGGATACGAACTAACCTCCCCCCTTTACAAAACTCATGATTTTTCTTTGGATGCAGACACTTGAGTTGCAAAATCATCAAATATACTATACACTCACGAGACTCACATTGCTCAGAAATACAACTCTCAGAACCGCTGCACTTACTCACAGCTGCTATCCGTATGCAGTGTCCCCGGCAGACGCAGTATCTCCAGTAGTTGCAATATCGCAATCCGCTATCAGCTAAGAAAATTCTATTATCATTTGCCCTTTTTACTTCTTGCATAAGGCTACCATTCTGCCTTCCGAGGTTAAGCTCTACCTCCATCTGCATTTTTGCATTGCATAAGGCTACCATTTTGCCTTCCGAGGTTAAGCTCTACCTCCATCTGTATTTCTTGCATTGCATAAGGCTACCATTCTAAATTCCAAGACGAAGCTCTGTCTCCATCTGCATTCTTGCATTGCATAAGGCTACCATTCTGCCTTCCGAGACTAAGCTCTATCTCCATATGCATTTTTGCACTGCATAAGGCTACCATTCTGCATTCCGAGGTTAAGCTCTACCTCCATCCGCATTTCTTGCATTGCATAAGGCTACCATTCTGCCTTCCGAGACTAAGCTCTGTCTCCATCTGCATTCTTTCATTACATAAGGCTACCATTATGCCTTTCGAGACTAAGCTCTGTCTCCATCTGCATTCTTGCATTGCATAAGGCTACCATTCTTCCTTTCAAGGTTGAGTTCTACTTCTATCTGCATTTCTTGCATTACATAAGGCTACCATTCTTCCTTCTGAGGTTAAGCTCTACCTCCATCTGCATTTCTGCATTGCATAAGGCTACCATTCAAGCTTCCGAGGTTAATCTCTACCTCCATTTGTATCGGCTGAAAGATCGCCACCTTATTTACATTTTCATTGGCTGAAAGATCGCCACCTTATTTACGTTTGCATTGGCTGAAAGATCGCCACCTTATTTACATTGCATTGGCTGAAAGTTCGCCACCTACAACATTGCATAGGCTGAAAGATCACCAGACACTACATCTCATGGGCTGAAAGATCGCCAAATTATCCGAAGGCGTCATTGTTCGGAGACACCATTCTCATAGCCCGAGAATACAATTTCATGGCCTGAGGACCCCTTTTATCTTTTACATATCATTATTCAAAGGCATCATAGTTCGGAGGCATCATTCTCATAGCCCGAGAGCATCATTTCATGGCTTGCGAATCCTTTATTATACACTTCATGGCCCATGACGTCATGGTCTAAGGACGTCATCCTAACCGTCCAAAGACAACTTTCATGGTCCAACGGGAATTTGCATCATGTTTAAATTTACGGACAATATATGCTTGTATCGCTTACTTGTAGGTAAACCAGCAAGAAACGGCCATCTTGTCAGGAACGATCCCCCTCCAGTTCCCACAGCCCTGTCAGGTTTCAAACCATTCACCCCAACCTGAATATTGCGTCCGTTCTTGAAAAGTCTACATTGGCATATTCCGCCGATGGATCCCGAACTACATACGGCCTGATTCCTGCAAAACCAGGGATTCCTAGGCAGATCAAAAACCAGATTACGGCCTAAGTCTCCTCGAACCATTTCGTTCGGTCAAAATTGGTCATCATATCTTTATCCGACAACTTTTTCATTTTTCCCGGGTAAAAAGGGGCAGCTGTTGATACCCAATTTTTCCCTTTATATTTGTAATATGAAAAATACTCAAAGTAGCATGTATGTGCATATATAAATATGTCCCAAGGTTTTATTATTTTTCTCTTAATTTTTAAAGATTTTTAAATCAATTTATTGCCCTATTTTATCAAGGAAAACCCAGTAATTATCCCCAAAATTATCATTTTAGGTGATTAATTTATTGGATTCTCATATTTATATTAAAATATAGCTAGCATAATGTTTACATATTCTTACAAATTTATTTAGTATTTTTAAAGCTAAATTGCATATAATTGCAATATTGGCCTCTTTCAAGATTTAATTATATTTATAAAATGGACTCCAGTATTTTTAATTTGATAATTATGTATTATTAATCATTTTAGTACCTTTAATTTATTTTCAGAAATTATTTTACTTTTTTTTATAAAATAAATAAGGGAAAATGGCTATTTAAATGTTAGCCCATTTGCATTTCAATTTTAGCCAGACTTGACACCCCAATTAAACCCAATTTCAAATCCAATTACCCAGCCCAAATCCTAAATCTACCCGACCCACGACCCTTTAAAATAACCCGCCCGGATTCCCTTTCAATCCAGGCTGTTGATCAAAATGATCAACGGCCACCCTTAACCGCTTCCTTTTTTAACCCGACCTAACCCCTAAACCTAATCATTTCCCTTCTCTAGCCGCCCTTGAATCCCCCCTTTCTCCTAGTTCTCTCTCAAGATCCCCTCAAACCCTAGCCGCCTCACTCCGCTTCCACCCTAAAATCACCGGAATCCATGGCTTCCAAGGCCACTGAAGTCCTATACCGGCCTCCTATAACTCCTACAGGCCTGGTTACTATAGTTTTAAGGCCTGACCCTGAAGAAGCTTGGCCCAGACCTTGTTCGATTCGAGTTCTATGGCCATCTCCAACCTTGCTCCATCCAGCCATGGCTAGTCGAACCTGATGTCGACTTCTCCTTCTTAGATCAATGACTTTCCAAGCCTTTCTCACCATCTGGTTTCTTTTGAAACCCTAACTTTTGAGGTTCTTCTCATTTCTTTAGATCTGTTCTAGATCCGTGTTTTCCCTAAAGTTTCAAATGCTTTCTCAAAGTTTCTTTCAAAACTCTGCTTTCAACACCTTTATCTTTTCCGATTTAGGGTTTTGGCAAGATATTTAGATGTCTCTCTGATCTTTAGCATGTTCTGCTGTGTTTCTTATGTTCTTCTTCTAGTATGTTTCTTATGTTTATTCTTCTACTGTGTTTCTTTATGTTAAAGTCTTAAGTTCTTTCTTAGGGTTTCTGATTTTATTTTCTTTGTTGATATTTTTGCCTAATTCTCTTGTCTTTCACCTGTACACTCGATTGATGGCAAAAACCCTAAGATTTGGGGTTCATTCGAGTTCTGATATTATCTGCTATGTGATTTGTTTGTTCCTCATCTCCGAACTTGTTTGGTTTCAAAACCCTAATTGCTTTGGACCTATTTGAGTTTCTGAAGTTGTTTTATCTGTTGCTCGACTGAATTTCAAAATCTTTTGTTTATTTTTATGATTTTGAATCCATGCTAAACTCTTCTAAGGTCTTTCTACTGGACCCTTTGCATGCTATTTGATACTCTCTCCATTCTCCATTGCTGAGTTACTGAAACTGACCTATGTGACTACCATGTTCCTATAGTCCACTACTTACTGATTTTGCAATTGCATGACACTTTTCTTTGTCCTAAATTCAACCTCGCATGCCTAATACTTGTGTGTTCTTTATATATGCTGAGCTTCTCCTCTAAAATGACTTTCAATTTTTGACTGATTTCAGACCTCCTTGTGTAAGTCTTATTGATTCTTTCCTTGTTTTACTAATTTCTATGTTTCTTGGTTTGATTTGAAAACTTTCCTTAGCCTTTCTGACTTGGTTTATTCATGAACCAGTAACTTCGAATCTCTGACTCCTTGATTTACTATGTACTGATCCATTCTTACCTTACTTGTTTAACCGTGTATTTCAAAGATCCTTCCCTTAATTAAACTCCTATATATTTACCCCTAATTGTCTACTTTGCACAAGATGCTTATTTGATCTCTTTCCATAAATGATTTCTGTTCATTACCTTTTAAGTTTGAACTCCTTAATTAAAGGAAGTTCTTCTACTAATTGATTTTAATTGGTACATGGTTATTTTCTTGCCTTATTCTCTGCCTATTTTCAAACTATAAATACCATGCTCTTTCATTGACGCAAACACACGAACACTCTTAGTTTTCTGAACTCACACTCACATTCAAAAAGCACTCTCTCTCTTGTTACTTGTACTGTGGCCTGTTTTCTTTCAAGTATTGCTACTGTTGTATTTTGCTCCGTTGAAACTGGTATGTCCTAATTAAGGTTTTCAGCAACCACAACAATGTGTTTATTTAATACCTTCACTTGCATGTCTGCCTATTTCTTATGTTTAGTTCGGAATTTACTTTAGCATGCTGTAATTTCCTTCCTATTATGAATCCCAAACCCCCTACCCTAATGTGTTTGACGCTAGTGGTTTGTTTGAGGCGTAACAGTATTAAGTATTATTGTCTATGGCTCAAACTTGATTCCCCTGGAATCATAACCTTCATGTCACTATCATATGTTGTGTATTCTTGTTGATTTGTAAGCATAACATCACTCTCTATTGTTGTGCATGTGCAGAATTAGCTAAGTGTCTAAGCACACGGACTCTTTACAACTTCCTTATTCCCCTGAACCCCTTTTGTGTACTTGTTTGTAGTTGTTTCCCTCTCCTTAACCCCTTTAGAACTCTGTTCCTCACTTGCACTCTCTTAAACTTTAAGTTCTGCCCCCTCCCCCTCTTGTGAGCCTTGCCTTGGGATCCCCTTGAGCTCTGAACTTGGACACTTGAGAGTTGGCCCTTCCACACTGCACTTATCCCCATTCTGATATTGCAATTTGGGTGTGAGCATTGCCCGGAGTCCCTTTGAGGCTCTTAGGGAACTTTGACACACTCAGATTGGAGAAAGGCTTTGGATCAATGGTCTTTGATTTGGGTCTATCATGTAAATCAGAGAGGAAGTCAGAATCAGGCTTCCCCTAGTTGTATTTTTTTACTTTTCCTGATGTAATTTTATTTATTCTAGTTTGTAATAATTTGTAATAAACATTTGGGGATGGTTAGTGAAAAAGGGTGGGTAACTATGTATGCAAAGGGTATAAATCATGACTATAACACTACTATATTCCTGCATATTCAACCTCATATAGAAACCATGTCTATAGGATTCTGTATATTCAAACTTCACTTAGAAATCATGTCTATAGGATTCTGCATATTTAACTTCACTTAGAAATCATGTCTATAGGATTCTGCATATTTAACTCCACTTAGAAATCATATCTATAGGATTTTCCATATTCAAACTTCACTTAGAAATCATGTCTATAAGGCTTCTGCATTTCGACGCTACGTCTACAAGGTCTTAAAATCAGTAACGCCTAGAAAGCATGCCTATTGGAGTTTCTAATAAAAAATCTGATTCGCCTCACTCAGTGTTAGATATAAAACCAGTAGTAATGGCTGCTATCATTTGCAGAACTTGTAATCAATTTGTTTAAATTTTGCCTCTCTCTTTCAATAATCTGAGTCCCTCACTTAACAAGTTTAATGAGTATGCATTTAAACAGTTCATTTCGAGCCTTACTGTTTCATTGCTTTCTGAATCCAGTAGATACCATGCTTATAGGATCCTTGTCCAATACTTAGGCAAGCCCTAGGGTAATAAATATAAACTGAATCTACTTCTGTGAATAATTACAACCAGCAGGCAGGCTTGATTTCAGACTTCTTATCTGAGTTATGCGATAAGCTGAAACTGTCTCAACAATTTCCTCTCACTCGTCTTTAATACCTTTTAAATCAGACCTAAACAGTATGTGTAAGTCATGCTAATTACGTGCTTCTTTGTTTAAGGAGGTATATCTGAGCCTCTGCTTGTTATATGCTTTCCCCAATTTGCAATACGTGTTTTGTATGTCGCCTTAGAGTTTTTTCCTTTGAAACTACAAATAAGCCTAATATCCCTCTCTTTTAGGATCAGTAGTCCTAAATGTTTTCGGTACTGATAGGATTGGGATGGGTAATAGCATGCAATAAGTAAACGAGAGCAATCCGAGCTGTAAATACCTTAACGGGGTGGGAATGGTAGATATGGATATGATGGCCATGTGATAATGTCTCGTGTAGCCCCTCATTGAGGAGTAATTATCGGCCATTGTGTGGGGTGATCCATATTATTAATTAACTTACGACCCCTTTCCCTTATTTCTTTATTTCTTTTATCATTTCAACTCCTTCTTTAAAAAAAAGCAACTTTCTTTGCTCTTTCAAACTTTGTTTATTTGCAAACCGTTATATGAAAACCCCTCATATTTGAGCCCTATTTATCTACATGTTAATTGCACCCCAAATTCACAATAATTGTCTGGCCGGGAACCACACTAGTGGATTCTGAGGGGTGCCTAAAACCTTCCCCTTGGAATAATTTCAAGCCCTTACCCTAATCTCTGGTTATTCAAAATCAAACTCTTGTGGTATCCTAATGCACCCTAATCATTAGGTGGCGACTCTTCAAACGCAAACCCAATTCCCAAATGGAATGAATTGTCCCTCTAAATATCATAAACCCGATTTCGCTCTAGAAAAAGGGGGAGCGACAATTGTGTCCGCTCCCGAAAGTCTCCGCGGCCTAAACCTCTTCGAACCGTTCCGCTCGGTCAAAATTGGCCATCATATCTTTACCCGACAACTCTTTCATCCTTCCAGGGTAAAGAGGGGCAACTGTTGATACCCAATTTTTCCGTATATATTTTTATATATATAAAAAATACTTTCAAAATAGTATATATATGTATGTATAAGTATGTTCAAATGTTTTATCATTTTTCTTAATTTTTAAAGATTTTAAACCATTTTATTCCCTTATTTTATTCATAAAAACCCAATAATAATTCCCAAAATTATCATTTTGGTGATTAGTTTAATGGATTCTTATATTTATACTAAAATATAGCTAAGATATTTTTTTATATTTTTATAAATTGATTTAGTATTTTTAAAGCTAAATTGCATATAATGGCAATATTAGCCTCTTTTAAATTTAATTGCGTTTATTTCTATAAAAATTAAGTCCTTTATTTTTAATTTGATAATTATGTAATATAAATTATTTTAGCACCTTTAATTTATTTACTGAAATTATTTTATTATTTTATATAAATCAAATAGGAAAAATTGGCTATTTAAATGTTAGCCCCATTTTATTTCAATTATAGCCCGATTTGAACCCAATTTGAAGCCCAATTACCCCGACCCAATTGCAATCTGAACCGTCCCAAACCATATCCTATTATACCACCCCACTTACCCGTTTTATTCCAGGCCGTTGATCCTTCAAGATCAACGGCCAATAATCACCCTTTCCTTTTTTAACCCAAACGACCCCTTCACCCTAACTCATTCCTCACAACACGCCGCCTCTGAAACCCCTCATCTCCCAAATCCTCTCTACAACACCCTCAAACCCTAGCCGCTGCCACCCTAATCCGCCCTAATTCAGGGCCTTCCAAGGTCATCGAACACCTGTATCAGCCTCCCATGGCTTCTACGTGTTCATTTCTGTGGTCTAATGACCAGATCATGAAGGGGCTTGGTCCAGACTTTGCTCGATGACTGTTCTCCGGTCGTCTTTGATCTTTTTTCTGCTAGTCATGGCCATTCAAGTCAGACCTTTGACTCCTCTGCTTAGATCAATGGCTTTCAAGGCCTTTCTCGTCACTTGGGGTTCTTCTAAAACCCTAATCTCTAAGGTTCTTTCGATTTCTTTCAGATCTGCTTCAGATCTATGTTATCTTTGAATTTCTAAGCATTTTTCTCGAAGTTTCTTTTAAAACTTTGCTTTCAAAACTCTTTACCTTTTCCGATTAGGGTTTTCTTGTTAAGTTATTTCAAAACTTTTCTCTGATTTTTATCATGTTTTGCGATGTTTGCTCATATTGTACTTCTATCTGAGTTTGCATGATAAAAGTCCTGACTTCTTTTGGGGTTTCTGAGTCTATTCGCTAGTATTTGTTTGATCTAGACTCGATTGGTGTTGAAAACCCTAATTTCTTTTTGGTTCATTCGAGTCTCTAAAGCAGTCTGCTAAGTATTTGTATAATCTATTTGTTCATCATCTTTAAACTCGATTGGTTTCAAAAACCATAATTTCTTTGGGGTCTATTCGAGTTTCTAAAACTGCTTGTGCAATTCATTTGTGTGAAATTGCTCGACTTGATTTGAAATTGCTTTGTTCCAGCATCTCTTTTCTTTATGTGATTCCTTTGGTTCTGGATTCTTACTATCTTTGAAACTCGACTATGCTTTTCAGAAGGGTTTTTCACTTGACCCTTTGCATGCTTCTGATACTCTATCTTTTTCTCTACTACTAAGTCAATGAAACTTGACCTACGTGACTATCATGTTTCGAATGTTTGTTGTATACTAACTTTGTGCTATTATTGCATGTTGTTTCCTTTTGCCAATAGTTTGGCCTCACATGTCCAGTGTTTGTGCACTCTATTTATATGTTGACTTTCCTTCTTTGATTGACCTTCAATTGTGTGACCGATTTCAAACTTTTCTTTTGTGAAAATGTGATTTCACTCGCCTGTTAAGGTTAATTGATTTTCTTTCCTTGTTTTGCCTTACTGAATCCTTTCCAAAACAAGTATATTCATGTACTTAGACTTAATCACTTACTCAATTGTTTTACTACTTCTTTTATGGCAATAATCAGTCTGCCAATAAATTGATTTCTTTCCTTATTTTGAACCTTCACTGCCGGTTAAGCAAGTGATCCCTTAATCAAAGGCAATCACTTGTGTAATTGATTCTAAATAGTGATTGTTTCCATGTTTGTGGCTTATTACTTCTCTTTCACTCATTTTCAAAAAGCTATAAATACCTGTACTTCTCTTCTTTCAAACACACAAACACAAGGCATAAAATACTTGAGTTCAGACACACACTCCACTAAAATCTCTCTCTTTTCTCTGTTGCTACTTGTATTGCTGCCTTATCTAGCCGGCTGAAAGCCAAGGCTAGGCTGTTGGAAACCTGCTTATTTTTCTCTGCATTTGCATTTTACTGGTAATATGCTTCTGCACCAACAACAACATGTTTCTTTACTGTCTCTTTCATCCAGTTTTGTCCCCTGTTTGTATTTAACCTAACACTATTATTAAACATGCTTTAATCTGCCCTTTCCTATTCTGAATTAATGTTTTGTCCACTACTTACTATAACTTGTGAATCCTAAATTCCCATCCCAATGTGTTCAATACATGTGTCTGGTTTGGGGCATGACAGTATTGGACATTGTTGTGCATGACCCAAACCTGATTCCCCTGGGATCACAACCTCCATGTTTCCTCTAGATGTTGTGTGTTCTGATTGGTTTATAAGCATGTCAGCACCTTCTATTTTTGTGCATGCCCAAAACTGATCCACGCCTAAGTGCATGAGCTCCTTGCAATGGATTCCCAACCCTTGACCCCCTTTTGTATAAAGTTATTAACTCTTTGTGTTATTGATTACTGTTTCCCTATCACCCTTTACCCCTCTCCTTTATCCCCTCAGTTTTTAAACTCTGTTCCTGCACTTTCACTATCCTCTTAGAACTTAAGTTCTGCCCTCCTTGTGTGAGCCTTGCCTTGGGACCCATGAGCTCCCTATGAACTTGGACACATAAGGGCTGGCACTTCCACACTGCACTTATCTCTATTCTGATTTTGTAACTTGGGTGTGAGCATTGCCCGGGGTCCTATTGAGACCCTTAGTGAACTTTGACACACTCAAGTCTGAGAAAGGCTTTGAATCAATGGCATTTGAGGTGGTTTATTCCATAACTCAGAGAGAAAGTCAAGAATCAGGCTTCCTCTGGTTGTAACTTTTCTTTGAACTTTTCTGGTGTAATTCATTATTTCTGGTCTGTAATAATTTGTAATAAACACATGGGGCTGGCTAGTGAAAAGGGTTGGGTAATCATGTATGCTCAAGGGTAGAAAGCATGCCTATAGGACTTTTTCTTTTTATTCTACATGTTCAATTCTACATTTTAGACACCATGTCTATAGGGTTTATCTTAATCAATTTCACATCTAGATAACCTGCCTATAGGACTTATTTATAATTCTGCCTATTTGTTGTCACTAAGATATCATATTTTAGGTTCTAAACGGCTATAAGCAAGTATCATGTTCATAAGGTTGAAATCAGTATAATATATAGAAATCATGCCTATAGGGATTCCCAAGAAAATCCTGTTCGTTTCCATTAATATTCAATGTTAGATATCATGCCTATAGGGATTAAAATCAGCAAATATTAGATACCATCACCTACAGAATCTGAAACTAGTTCAATTTCAAATCAGTTCGATTCCGAACCAGTTTTAAACAACTTTCCTTCTTTATTTAACGAGGTTTAGCAAGCATGCCTATAGGATCCCAGACCATTCATTTTAAGTTGTTACTATTTTGCCACACTTTGAGTCAGTAAATAGATACCATGTTCCTAAGAGCTCACCCAAACACTTAGGCAAGCCTTAGGTAATAACAACAATAAAATTTGAATCCGCTTTTGTTAGTTACTACAACCAGCAGGCAGATTATTCAAACGAACTTAGGATAATTTCAAGCCTTTACCCTATCTCTGATTATTCAAAAGAACTTATAATTAAACCCTATTGGTGTCCTAATGTACCTTAAATCATTAGGTGGCGACCCTTCAAATTGCAAAACCCAGTTCCCAAAAGGAACAAGTTGTCCCAAACCAAATGTCATAAATCCGATTTCGCGGAAAAAAGGGGGGGCGGCATTATGCTGTACTCAAATGAACAATCCTCATTAAAGGACTTGCTCTTATTTTCTCATGTTAATCTACTTTGTTTAAGTGACCCAGACTTGATTATGTTGCTACGAGATTACTTATCATGACAATCTGTGTACATGAAGACCATGAATTGAATTATATTTCTGTAACTTGTTAATGAATTCACTTACCTATTTAAAAATGAACATAATTATGGTTTGTTTGTCTTGCCCTAGACAACTAAAGAATAGACATCATGTATGTCTAATACTAATATGTATAGAAGAACCTGACCATGAGTTGGAGTGCTATTTGGTCCTTATAGTTTGAAAACCTATTAACCATCTACTATTACAACTAGATATCATGTTATTAGAAAAAAAAAGACTTTTCATATTTACATTGATGTCTCTGTCACTTGCTATCATCTTTGGGAAGTTTGAACAATGCTATTAGTGTAGGTGTTCGGTGAAATAAGGTTTCAACTATGTGTATATCTGTTTTGGACTGATTTGAGGATCACTGAAATGTGTGTTGACCTGTCCTAAGTATTATGAACCTTGTTTAATGAACCTGAATGTGTTAACATTCACTAGATTTAATAAAGTTAATGTACATGTCCTTCCCTATCACCTACTAATACTTGGATCACTTAACTAAGTCTCTCTGAACTTGAATTGATAGCACTTACCTACTGATAATATGCAATTAGCCTTCTGCATCTTAATAATAATCCTCCTAAGTATTTTGGTATATGTTAAGATCAACCTTAAAGTCATTGATGTTACTGGACTCCATCAGTCCACTTACTATAATTTATCTTTGTATTTAGTGTTCTAATAATGGATTTTAAGGCCAATATTGCTGTTTGTTTTGAATTGTTAATATCTTGGTATTTTGATGATAATGAAACATCTTCTATAGTTGTTTGTATCAATGTATTGAACTTCTGTGCATTTGAGCTTTTGAGAAGCTTATCATGAACCTTCTGCTTATTTTTGATAATGTATAAAATTGCTAAGTTGAAACTTGTGTCTAAACCTTTAAGGAAGAGTAAGAGTAAATGGATAAGGTATTTAGGTGTGAACTTGGATTATAGCTAAGGTATCCCTCCTTCATACAAGCACTACTCAAGGACCATGAGACCCTTGTGAACTCTGAAGTGCCAGGGGTCCACAAGGAAATTGTATCCGTGAATAAAGTTTCACTCTAAGTCTTTGGTCAGTAATTTTTATTAATCCTCATAGGATTAATACAAGTAAAATTGGTCCCATTGTACCCCTCAACCCTTCATCATTACTTGTTATCATCTAGTTTTTTTAATTATACCTTACATCGATGTATACTAATTATCCTTTGCTCCTTTTGTATGCATGATCTGAACTGGGCCTGCTATGTTCGTTTGGAACTCAGAACCAAGTTCCAGACATAGTCTACCTTTCCCGCATATTGGAGTCTGCAGTTGTTGATCTAATCCTTGCTGGGCCTAGTTTGCTTACTAGCCCAATCGTCAAAGAGTCCAACTCCCGTTTTCTTTACCTTAAATAATATTTGTTATTTTTTGCCATTATATATGTGTATCTTTGAAATACTAACTTTGATATTAGAATATTTTGATACTTTGATTGTCTAGGGACATATGCAAAGCAAGACGCATAGGTAAAAGTTAAATTAGAGGTTTTGCTCACCTTAACTACTCTAATGTTTGATCAATATTAATTTCAAATTAATCTTTTCAACAAACAAAAAGAATTATCTGTGTTATCACTAACGGTTTCAGTAACTTTTAACTTTGGCAGATCTAATAGTAAAATCAAACTCTCTTTGGAAAATCGTGAGATAAATTGCAAAAATAATGGGAGAGCTGCTTTCAAGAAGTAAAAACCAAACGCAACTACGTTTGCAAAATAATGAACCTCAACATGTTTTAAACACAGGCTTTCTGCTGAAACTGATTTTCAAATGAAGTATACCTATTCCAACTTAAGGTATATTTTCGAAAATAGTCTTTTACTTGTAACGACCCGGCCGGTCATTTCATGAGTTACAGTCACGTTCTCTCTATTTCTGCTTCTTTATGTGTTGTTTAACTGTATTTCATCCTATCATGTTGGTTGTTCTGTGTTTGGTATGGTCATGGATTGAAATGAGACACTTAGTTTCTTATTTGGAAGCTTAAGTTGGAAAAACTCAACTGGGTGTTGACTTATATATAGAACTTCTCGGATGTGAATTTTGATGGTTCGGATAGATTCGTTAAGTTATTTTGGACTTAGGAACGTGTTCGGAATGTAATTTGGAGGTCCGTGGTAGATTTAGGCTTGAATTGGCAAAATTGAAAATTTGACATTTTTCGGTCGGTAGTGGAAATCCTGATATCGAGGTCGGAATGAAATTCTAAAAATTGGAGTAGGTCTGTTGTATCATTTGTGACGTGTGTGCAATATTTCAGGTCATTCGGATGAGGTTTGATAGGTATTTGGATCGATTGCGAAATTCGGAAGTTTGGAAATCTTTAGACTTGAATCCGAGGGTGATTTGGTGTTTCGATGTTGTTTTGAGTGTTTTGAAGGTTGGAATAAGTTTGAATAGTGGTATATGACTTGTTGGTACTTTTGGTTGAGGTCTCAGGAGCCTCGGGATGATTTCGGATGGTTGACGGAAGGATTTGAACTAAGTTGATGCAGCAGATTTTTGTTGCTTCTGTCATTTTCGCACTAGCGGGTTGGGAACCGTAGGTGCGAGGTCGCAAATGCATGGAGGAGACCACAGATGCGGAAGTTGGCCATCAAAAGAAGAACTACAGGTGCGGTATGTTGAGCGCATCTGCGGGACCGCAGGTGCATGTGCCTGGGCGCAGATGCGAACCTGGTGACTTTAAGTGAAAATCGCAAGTGCGGTTGGTTTGACCGCATAAGCGGTCCGCACAAGCGAAGAAAAGGAGCCACAGGTGTAGTATCCGTGGGTCAGAAAGTATATAAGTTCCCCTTCGTGAAATTTAGCCCATTCCACCATTTTTGAAGTTGGGATTGAAGCTATTGGAGGATTTTGAAGAGGAAATCAAGGGGATACTTGTTGAGGTAAGATTTTTGAACTAAATACTTGTATCTATAGTGAATTTTAGTTGATTAAACATGGAAATTAAAGAGATTAGGGGTGAAAATTGGGAAATTAGGGCTTAAAATTGGAGAGTTTAAATTGGGGATTTGAGGGACCATTTGTGGTCCAATTTTGATCTTGGTATGTATAGACTCGTTGGAGGATAAGGATTCTTGTGATGTGATTTTTATCGAATTTCGAGACATGGGCTGGGGGTCGGGTTTGGACAATTTCGGGATTTTGAGTTTAATTTGATAATTTTTGCATGGCCTTTGTCCCTTTGGCATGTATTGATGATATGATTCTAATTTGGATAGATTCGAGACGATTTGAGGCTGATTTTAGAGGCAATGGCATTGCGGAGTAGATTCTTGTCTGGTTTGAGGTAAGTAACAATTGTAAATCTAGACCTGAGAATATAAAACACCGGAAATTCGTACTTTTCATAAATGAGGTAACACACATGCTAGGTGACGGGCGTTTGGGCGTGCACCCACAGGGATTGTGACTTGGTCCGTCCCATGGCAACTGTAGAGTTGCATACTTTGATAAACTCTATATGATATCTATGTGTTTTAGAAATGAATCTGTTAACTTTGGCTAAATGACATGTTTGTGGCCTTATGTCGTATTGTTTGGACCCTCAGGGGTATTTTTCTAGTATCCTCACACTGTTTTGATTCGAAAGCATATCCTCAGTCATGATTTTTACCTGTTTATTGTTGATTTAGTTTCATTACTCTACTTTCAATATATGAAAACTATTTGGGTTGAGTTCCCTGATTTTTAACTGAAATGCCTGAGTGGCTGTAAGGTTGATGACTGAGAGAGGCCAAGGGCCTGATGGTGAGGATTATATATTTATGGATCGGGCTACACGCCACAACGATATATATATATATATATATATATATATATATATATATATATATATATATATATATATGTATGTATGTATGTATGTATGTATGTATGTATGTATGTATGTATCTATCTATGTATGTCTATGGATCGGGCTACATGCGGTAGCGATATGTTGGATAGGGCTGCACGCCGCAGCGATATAGCGAATGGACTGTAGGAGCCCCTCCAGAATCTACACACCCCCACTGACAGCAGTCAGTTATATATATTTACGGATCGGGCTAGATGTCGCAGCGGTTATTATTATGAGATATCTATTGAGAGGGAGTGCTGAGTGTGAGTGTTGATTGATGAGAGTTGAGTCACGAGTGGCTGAGAGGCTTGCCCGATGGGCTATATATATGAGTGATTCTTTGCCTGAGGGCCTTGTCTATGAAATTACCGTTTTCACTCTTCTTTTATACTGAGACTCTATTGAAAAATGTTGAACTAATACTTTAAATAACTTTCATTGAAACTGGAGTTTTACGAGATGTTCGGAAATTAAACTATGGATTTGACTTTGTTATTTCTATTGAGATTCTATGTTATACCATGTATATCATTTAAATGCTCGTCACTTCATTCAGCCTTTATTTACTTTGGTTACTTACTGAATTGGCGTACTCACGTTACTCCCTACACCTTTTGTGCAGATCCAGGTACCAGAGTATCCGAGTGAGAGCATCCAGCAATTTCTGAGTATTTTTTCGGAGATAGCAAGGTAGCTGCACGGCTTCTGCAGCCTTGCCTTTCTCCTTCCTATCCTTAGTATTATATTTTAGTCTTATCTTGTATTGAGTAGACAGCACTGGACTGTATCTTAGTGGCTTATGACTAGTGACACCAAAATCAGGCAGTGTTTGATGTAATTTGCTTATTGTTTTACGCTTATTTTGAGATATTGAAATGAAAGATTTGTGATCATATTTGATTAAAAAATGAATTTACAAAAGACCTTTATGTTATTAGTGTTGAATCGGCTGGCCTAGTACTGTGATTGGCGCCATCACGATCGGGTAGTTTGGGGTCGTGACATTACTCTACAAATTTACAAATAAATAACAACCTTCTCTTCAAAGTAAAAAAACTTTTCAAAACAATGAATTTTAAATACCAGACTTTCTTCAAAGACAAAAGCCTATATGGTTTTCAACTTAAGGTATATACAAATTTCAAAGGGTGATTTCCTACTTTCCGAGATTGTAAACTCACAAACAGATAAGATCGTTTCTCTTTCAAAGTATATACACAACCTTCCCAAAATAGTGAATTTTTAAATAAGTCTTATAACATTTTCATAGAGTTTACCTATCAACTTTAAAAACTAGCTAAGAAGAATGTAGACTTTTGTTTTCCCAAACCTAGCCTAAGTTTAAGGAGTCACCTCAGGTGAATTTTAAGAGATGCCTAACACCTCCTCTTAAAATAACTAGAACCCTTACCCAAATCTTATCGGTTAGTATACCATTAGGATAATAATCTCACAGACTTTTAGATACCTTAATTATACCTTAAAATATTATGTGGCAACTCTTTTTATCAACTTCAGAAGAATTATTAGTTGTGTTGTGTTTTGACTAGTGCATAGTAGGGTGCAACAAGACCCTCTTCATGTTGGATTGAACTGAATCTCTGCGGCCTTCAAGCGTTTGAACCTAAATGATGGCATCTCGCATCTGTCAAGTTGCATGGGCCCTCGAAGTTGTCTTGGTAATCTGTCAAACCTTGAGAATAAGATGTGTAGCTGATCTTCGTGGCTCAATGCTACTAGATTATCCGAAACTTTGTTTGCTTCTCTAAAATCATGTCTAATAACTACTCCCTTATCATTCACAATTTTTTGGATCTCCTCTATAGACTGCAACATTCTCCATGTCGTATTATCTTCACTATTTATGCACGCAGTAAGTAGCTTTGAGTCAGCTTCTGCGATAATTTTGCAGTAGCCTTTTGCCATGCATTGTTATAGCCCAATTAACATTAAATGACTTTCTGCCCAGTTACTTGTGCCTGAACCCATAAGCACAGAGTAGGACATTATCAATCTCCCATTGCAGTATCTTATAATTCCACCTGCCCCACAATTTTCTTCTATACAGCTCCCATCACTATTTACTTTTAGAAATAGAGGTGGTGGCTTGATCCATTTGACAACTCTGATAATTGTTTGACTATTGGCTTATCAATTATTTGTTGCACCTGCTCCCAACCATTAATTAGTTTTAGTTGCCCAAACTTTTGGTTTTGAAGGTCCTTTAAGGTAAGTGATATTAGCGACTCTGATCTTCGAACTGATGGGGCTTCATTCCCATATCTCGCAGCACACCTGGACCTCCAAAGTTCTGAAGTGATTATTACAGGTAAGATCTTAGCAGTGACTGAAACAACAATATTCCAAGTTCTATGATTCCACCATTGTAGTAAAAGTTGCTTATATTGTAATCCATTAATTGTGATGCCAAAAGGCCCAGCATATTTTGACCAGATTACATGAGCAAAATTGCCTGAGCAGAAGAGATGTTCAATCGTCTCCAGCTTTTCATAGGGAGGGCAGCAGCAATAGCACTATAAGACCCGACTGGTCGTTTTGAGAGTTATAGGCCCGTTCTCCCATTTACTGCTCATTTCATGCTTTACAGTTATTATGTGACTTGCTCGGGTAGTTGGTTTGGGTCCAGAGAGGTTTCGGAATCAGTTGAGACACTTAGTCTCAAGGTTGAAAGCTTAAGTTAAAATGGTTGACCGGACATTAACTGATGTGTAAACGACTTTGGAATGGAATTTTGATGGTTCTGTTAGCTCCGTCGGGTGATTTTGAACTTAGAAGTGTGTTCGGATTGTGATTTGGAGGTCTGTAGTTGAATTAGGCTTGAAATGACAAAAGTTGGAAATTTAGAAGTTTGACCGAGAGTGAAATTTGTGGTTACCAGGCTCGGATTCGTGGTGTCATTTTTCACTTGTGTGCAAAATTTGGGTTCAAGAAGTTGTGATTTGATAGGTTTCAGCATCGAATGTAGAAGTTAGAAGTTTAAAAGTTAATTAGGCTTGAATCAAAGCGCGATTCGTGGTTTTAGCGTTGTTTGATGTGATTTTAGGGCTCGACTAAGTTCGTATGATATTTTGGGACTTTATGGTATGTTTCGTCGAGGTCCTGAGGGCCTCGGGTAAGTTTCAGATGGTTAACGGATCAATTTTGGACTTGGTGTTATGGCTGAAGATTTTCTGTTGTCTATATCTGATTTCCTTGTACGCGATCACGTGGTCAAGTCCGCGATCGTGTAGACTTGTTTGGGGCAGTGGTGATTTTACTCTATGCATTTGCGAGATGGGGTACACAATCGCGTAGGTTTGGCCAGGCCGTGCATTGCGAACACATAGGCATAGCCGCATTCGCGAAAAGGTGAGGAGGCAGTTGGTTCTCATGCGTCTGTGCTTCACGATTGCGTGAAGGGAGACACGATCACGTAGGTCTGAGCAAGCGCTTGTTCACGTTTGCATGGAGGAATCCGCATTCCAATAAGGTAATTTAGTGGAGCACACTGATTTGTGTTACGCGAATGCGGGAAGAGGGTTGCGTTCGTGATGAAGGACAACTGGGTAGCAGCGCTAAATTTAAAAAACGAGGATTTGAAATCAGTTTTCATATTTCAAGCTAGAGACCTCGGATTTGGGCGATTCTTGAAGAGGATTTTAAGGAGTTACTTGGGGTAAGTGATTCTAACTCTATTTTAGTTGTATTACATGGATCCATCATTGTTTTTGTCATTAAATTAGTGACTTGGGGTGGAAAATTGGGGGAAAATGGAGGAAAGTTCTTAGGCTGAATTTTGAGGATTTGATTGAGATTTTTGTATCAGATTTGAGTAATTTTGGTATGGGTGAACTCGTGGTTGAATGGGTGTTCGGATTTTGTAACTTTTTCCCAATTTCGAGACGTGGTCCTGGGGCCGACTTTTGAGTTGACTTTTTGACATTTATGTATGCGGTGAAATCAAGGAGGTCTATTTCCCGCCGTTAAGGTACATTCGGGAAGACATATCAGCATCTCGAGGCTGCAGGATTACGATCGAGCTCTCTCCCTCGAGGTTCGCTCACGACCCAGCAAAGATTCCGAGGATAGGGAATTTTTCTGTGACCCAACGAAGGTGCCGAGGACGGGGGATTCCCGAGGCAAGCAGCTAGAATCAGTAAACATTAGTACCATGACTAGCCGTCCCATCCTCGTATCTTTACATTTAATGCACTCTATACTATATGGTATTCCATCTCCTATATAAGGTGAATCCATGCCACTTTGTAAAAGGGCTGATGTTGGTCCATTTCTCCACAATTGCAATAATATCTCTCTCTCTCTCTTCTTTCTAATTTGTCCGTTCTCACCGGTTCGAGGCCACTTTAATATTCATCGTTCTCTTACTTGTTCTTCATCTTATCACTTGGTATTGGTCGTAAAGAGCTTCATTTAACCATACCTTAATTGTTATCCCATTCCCGATTGCCCCCGATAGCTCAAGCTCGACCTGGACATCGACTCCGAGGTCCCCCATCGACCAGCCCTATATCTAGGCAGCATGCCCCTCGGTTTGGTTACTGCCTCGTTTTAGCTTGCATTTCATCATTAAACTTCACATTCTTAGCATCATCTGCTCTAATAACTAGCTCGAGAATAGATCAAGTATTTTTAGAATCCCATTTACAAATTTAATTATTGTTCTCATTTTCACGGTAAACAGTTTGGCGTCCGCCGTGGGGCTAAAAATAATAGTGATTATTTTCTTGCTGGTTCCATTGTACAAATGCACGTTATCGTTCACACTTTTTCTTGTCCAGAGATCTCTTGATTTTAGGTCAAAATGTCTGGCTAGGTAAACAGAGTCGAGAACGACAACCTCGAAAACCACGGGGAAAACGGCGTAGCTGTCCCAGCCGCTGGAGCACCACCACAGAATCCTGATAACGCGCCCGGACCGATTCTAGCGAACGCGGATTCGTAGGACGCACAACAAGTCGACGAAACCTCTAACACCGATAGGAGCATACAGCACATCGACTGACAAGGAGCTCAAAACACCCCGGCTCAGGAAGAACAAGAAGTTAGTCTTCATGTTATTTTTGAAAAGTTGCAGGCACAACAATTGGCCATTGCCCAGTTGCAAAGCCATCCGAAGACTCCCAGCACAGCAGCACCAGAGACAGCTCCCCCCGCCGAGCAAGTACTCGAAAGGTCAAGCAATAATGGGTCAGTGGCCGACCCTGCCATAGTGAAGATGCTCGAGGACCTCACCAAAAGGATCTAATCGGGTGAGAAAATGATTGCAACCAACGATAAAAAGGTCGAGACCTACAACTCTAGGGTCGATCAGATCCCGGGTGCACCACCGATCGTCAAGGGTTTGGATTCGAAGAAGTTCATACAGAGGTCGTTCCCGGAGGAAGCAGCTCCAAAACCCATTCCAAAGAAGATCAGAATGCCAGAACTCCCAAAATACAGCGGGACCACGGATCCCAACGAACAGGTCACCGCCTACACATGCACGGTAAAGGGCAACAACATAAAAAATGATGAGATCGAGTCAGTCCTGCTGAAGAAATTTGGAGAAACGCTCTCGAAGGGGTCCATGATGTGGTACCACAACCTGGATCCCAACTCCATAGATTAATTCGCCATGCTAGCGGACTCCTTCGTAAGGGCGCACGCCGGTGCCATCAAGGTAGCAACAAGGCAGTCCGACATATTCAAGATTAAGCAAAGGGAGAACGAAATGCTGCGAGAATTCATGTCTCGTTTTCAGACAGAACGAATGGAGCTCCCCTGGTCTCCGACGACTGGGCAGTGCAGGCCTTTACTCAAGGCCTGAATGAACGAAGCTCGGTGGCATCAAGGCAACTGAAAGAGAATCTGATCGAGTATCCCGCTGTAACCTGGTCGGACGTCCGCAATCGATACCAGTCTAAGATCATGGTCGAGGACGACCAGTTCGGAGCCCCTTGGGGCTCAGTATACCCGAGCAGGCTCTTGGCGAAGGAGTCAAGATCTAACAAATAAAGGTACCAAACATACCCCGATGATAGGAGAAACGCTCCAAAGCGCAATCTTCCCCGTAAAGGCCAATCGGTAAACCAAGGACAGAACCCTCGGGGACTTCTCAACAGGGGTGGCTTCGACGGGTACACAGGGTCAACAGGGGCACCCCGCCTATCAGAGTACAGCTTCAACGTCGATGTGTCAGACATTGTGTTCACCATTAGCAAAATCAGGGATTCCAGATGGCCCGAACCGTTACAATTGGATCCTTCCCACAGGAACTACAATTTGATTTGCGAGTTTCACAACTCGCACGGACACCGAACTGAAGATTGCAAGCAGCTCCGAGAGGAAGTGACCCGATTGCTCAATAACGGGAACTTTCGGGAACTTCTCAGCAACCGGGCTAAAAATCAATCGTGAGAAGGAGAAACAGTGAAAAGGAACAAAACAGACGAGCCTCAACACGTCGTCCACATGATTTTTTGATGATCGCCCCAAACGCGTTCAAATAAAGGACCACTTAGCAACCGCCGAATAAGTGCCAGAACTCGAGAAGCGTCGTCGCCACCAAGGTATAATCGCCCATCCCTCTTTCCATCTTCTACTTCACGGCAACTCTTTTGCAGGAAAATGACCAAGGTAATCAGGACGATAACCCGGCTCGAAGATTCTGAGGCTTCAAAGCGTCTGTTGCACTCTTTTCCTTTGATCGGATTTTTTATCCCGAAACGGGTTTTTACCGGCAGGGGTTTTTAACGAGGCAACATCGACGCACTTCCCAAGAAGGATTTAGCAAGCCTACGGGACTTTCTTTAGGACCGGCCCCACGCCGGGAAATGACGAATGAGGCTCCGATAGGAAGCAATATACCGGATCGAACGGTCCAAGGAGTTGCGCCCGCACAAGACAAGCTCGCAACAACAAAACAACACGTATTTACAACATATATTTACGCCAAGCAATAAAGAATATCTTTTGGCATATCGTACTCTAGAAAAGGGGGATCTTAACATGATCACGGCGAAGGACTTTCCACCAAATGCGTCCCGAAATACTCGAAGACTTCGTGTCAACTATTCGGCACCCGCACGACCCCAGGGTTAGAACTCCGGACCTATAAAGTTCCAGCAAGGTAACTCCGAGCAACTATTGGAGACTGTCACCAATCGCCATGTACTGGAAAACCCGAAACTGTAAGACCCCAAGCGGGAAGACTCTGTGTAACCAAATCTATTCTATTATCTGTAAGGCCTCAACAGGCATGATAAAACTGTAAGACCTCAATAGGCATGATAAAACTGTAAGACCTCAACAGGCATGACAAACTGTAAGACCTCAACAGGCAAGAAAATTCAAAATCTCGAAGTTTAGGCTATATGTCGCATTTGTAAGAATCCCGAAAGGGCATACCCTCGGTGTAGACGCCTAAACTATCACTCGGGATCAAAAATGACTCCAGCCAAATGCATATGACTAAAGTTAATACGGCTGATACAACCAAATTAAAGCGACTTGGGGATGCCCGACCATCGCTATACAAAATCACAGGCCACTACTTCGAATATACTTCGGAAAGAACCGGTTAAAAACAAGCTTCCCTCCACAGGCAAACAAGTTTCTACCACATCAGCTCCAAATCACAAGGTTTCGACCTACTCAACCTTTGAGCTATGAACCTTCCAAGGTGCTCAAACATCACCGATAATGACTTGAAATCGAGGTTCTTCCAAAACCGATGACGGGTCAGGCAAAATTATTTAAAAAGACCTTAACGAGCGGAAAACAAAGCCTATAAAAAGCCCACAGGCAAATGCGTAAGAGTCATTGTCGCCAGCCAAAATGAGCCTCCAGGCCCCACACAAAAAGGTCTCAACCACCAAAACATCGTAAGATTTAGTGTCGCTAGCTTGAAAATTGACAACTTGAGGATTAAAATGAGCTCGAGTCATAACCCGATTCGGAGACCGGATCCAAAATAGTTAACTACACATGCCTAAGGGCCACATATATAGAAGGTCGCTCCGACCCAAGGCGGAATAGACACCATCGCCAGCTCATACAAATGCAAAACTCAAGGGTAAATTAAGCTCGAGTCGGATCCCGACTCGGAGACTAAACCCGAAGATGGTTAAAGAACACAAGCCCAAGGGCAAGTCCATGGTCGAATTGACCCAATTGAAACTACAACAAGTAGAAATGCAGAAGATACAAATTGCGGGGTTCCCCCTCTTATTTCTACATATTGACGATAGAGCGCAATCTCAGCCTGCGACATATAATGAAAGCTATATACACAACAAAGAAGGCAGGGAATAGACATTCCCTTTTTTTCCGGCAGCTATGATCCGGTGGTCTCCTCCTTATCGTCCTCAGCATCGGACAGTAGGAACTTGGCATCGTACTCCTCTCCTTTGGCTTGCTCGATCTCCCCGAGAGATCAAAGTCCCTGGCATGAATCTCCTCAAGGATTTCCCTCCGGGATCTGCACCTCATATACTCCTTGCTATTGTTTGCATGATCGAGGATCTTCTTCAGCTCAACTTTAACAACGGCAGCGTTTCCTGAATAAGCCGCCATTTTCTATCCCGCCCTGGTATTATTCATCACAACCTTAGCCAGACATTCACCACCTCATCTTTCCCCCTCAAAAGCTCGGATAAGAGTCTTGCGATCATCTTTTTCCCGAGCTGTATCATTTGCACGGGCGGTCTGAATTTGCACCTCAAGAGCGGAGGCCCCAGCCTGAGCCATCTCTTTGGCCACAAAATGGATGTTCACATGCGCCTGCAGCTCGGTAAATTCGTGTTTGGATTTTCCAACCTCGCCCCAGAGTTGTTCCAGCTCATCCGCCTTATCCTTCAACTGAAAGAGCAAAACATCAAGGCGGTGAGACAAAAAGGGAATGCAGGACAATGCGAAATGCAGGGTACCTGTTTCTCCAAGAGGGCCTCCCGGGCTCGGCTTTGGTCCACCTCATGCCATAAAGAGACGAGCTCGCTTTCCTTTGCCGCACAAAGAAGTTTGAGGGATTTCTCCCTATCTCGAGCCTCCCGCAACGACAGTTTGGCTTTGAGCCTATCAAAGGCCTGAGAAAGAAAGCCAGATAAATAAATAAAAAAGGGCAGCGCAGGGCCAGAACATCCTTACAGCAGCCGAAATTCACCATAAGGCTAAAGCGCTGAGCCTCGCCAAAGGCCGAAGCAACGTCCGATAATGCACCAATTCGGGAAGGTTGTCGGTTGGCCGAATCGCTTCCCCTTAATCGCTGCGAAGAAGTGGACTCATTACAAGCCTTCTCGCACACCGGAGCATCTTTCCTTTTACTGGTGCTCCTTGACCCCGGGGCCAGCAATCTCTCCTCCTCCCTCGGGGAACTCGGCCTCGCTTCAAAAGGATTCCTGGCACCTGCAGTAGATAAATCAGATAAGCCGGCAAGAAGGAAGCCATCTCTTAGGGGGCAGAATGCAAGGCACCTACCATAATGCTTCGCCACTCATCTCCCTTTTAATAAATCTCGCCATCGGTGCCTATTGTAAATCGAGCAAGCTGCCAGCTTATGGGACCATTTGGCTAAATCGGGGACCTCGCCGGGCAACCAATGAGTTACTATAAACAAAGAACGAAAAGATATCATTACGGGGCCAACCTCATGTTGAGATAAAGGCAGTCCAAACAGAGCACTTACGTGTTAAGCTCCATTTCTCAGAAAACGACAAAAACTTTCCAGGGACAACATCGGTCGTCCAGATTCGAATGAACCGATTCATCCATCCACAGTCCTCATCCTCCTCGCTGCCGATTATAGGAGCTCGGGTGGATCTATGTTGAAGAGCAATCAGGCCCCGATAGCGCAATGGCCTGTACAACCTCATGAGGTGGCTGAGGGTGAATTCTACCCAGCCTTGTCAGCAAAATATCTCATTGACTGCACTATTCTCCAAAGAAAGGGATAAACTTGCACTAGCGTTACTTGATATCTTCTATAGAAATCAAGCACGACCCGGTCCAAGGAACCCGGTGCAAGAACGTGAATATACACACTCAATAATCCCTCAACATATGTCATGACACTCTCCTCGGGGGAAGGTGCTTGCAAAATCGCGGCTTCCCCCATCCGTATTCTTTTCTGATCATCTCGAGGTTTTCCTCCCTCACTGATGAAATAATCCTCGACACATGCTCTCGATGGACCGGAACATTGGGAGGTCTCCCCGGTGTGACAACCGTCTTTGAGGCAGTGCACCCCGAGCCTCGCTCTCCCGATACCGGAGGTGAGCCGTTGGTACCGACCAAAGGTAGAGCACAAGAGGGATTACCCTGAATCCGAGGATCAGGTGTTGAAGCAGCAGCCATGACTACGACAGAATAGGGTGAAGAAGATGAGGATCCATGCAAAAATTTCCTGAAGCAGGGAAGCGGAAGGACTAGCACAAAGCGCCAGGCTCTCCAGAGGAGATAGCTTATCAAGAACTGCAAAATTGCCGCTTAAGAGGAAGATGAGCAAATATATAGAGGCAAAGCAACAACTGCTCGCTTGCCCAAAAGGGATAATTAATTCTGGCCGCGTTAACATCACCTTCTTCTAGGGGAGTGTACTGGTAGAATCACTCCGGCTCCCACATGACTCATAAAACTGCGGGACCTCGGGAGATCCCCGATGATCGGTTTGGGAGGACTGTCGATTCAACCTCGGGACGTGGCTAGTCCCAGGGGCCTGGTTTGTCCAGAGAAAAGGCCCTGAATGGCTAATGCTAGAACGTAAAAGCAAAAAAGCAGGGAGAGGGGCTGATAGAATGAAAGCTCTGTTTATACATTAACAAAAAGGAAAAAATGTCTTTACACTATCCATTTCCCGGAGCAGGGCAGCATACGAAGCAAAAAGTAAGGCATACAAAAAGGACTCAGAGACTACTCCTCGTCACTATCATCTTCGCCCTTATCAGGGGCAATCAAGAGCGCCAATCTTTCCTCCACTGCACGGGCCTCCTCGAGGTCAACTAACAGGTCAAAGCCCCTGGCCCCGAGTTCTTCCAGAGTCTCTCTTTTCGCCTCCACTTTTGCATGCTCGATAGCTCGGATTAATTTATGCTTAGCTACCATGGATATGTCGCGAACCATTGTATGTGTAAGCACGTGATTTTTGCTTTACGAGCAATCGCTCCAAAAGAAAATAAAAATAGTGACAAATGATTTCGCTGTACAATTTTTCGATCTTTCCGTGACATGTGTTGTTAGTCGTTTGTGAGTCTGTCCATTTTGCATCTAGTCCTTATCAAACAAAAATACAAAAAATATATGTGGCGTTAAGAGAAAATTCAAAAAATATATATATAAATATACGTGCATCGTCCGTTTTAGGTTGTGATTTAACTTACTTGGTATGATAATTATGTTGAAATGCCATATTGTTATTTGTTTTAATTTCATTTGTTTTATTAATTATTTTTATTTTTATTTTTATTTTTATTTTAAATTGGAAAACAAAAGAAGTTGAAATCAGTTGGGCCCAAAAAATAAGACAAAAACAGGCCCAAACCAACGATCTGACCCGGTCCAAACCCAGCCTGCCCAGGCACGGACTCAAACGACGTCGTATCGGCGTCCCCATTTGAAGCCGTTGATCTGATTCAAAGGAACGGTCCAGATCAGGTTGTCCAACTCACCTCAACGACGCCGTTTCAGGCAAGTTGAATCTGAGCCGTCCAACCTCATTGATCCAACGGTCCCTGGTTCCCTCATGACCCGACCTATTTAGCCGGTTTAACCCAACCCCTCACCTAAACCAAAACGACCCCGTTCCCATACCAAACGACCCCGTCCTGTTACCCACCAATAGATCTAAGCCGTTCAGATCACTTGATCTAACGGCTCCAATCTCTCTTCCCCTTCCATATATAAACTTGACCCTTTACCCCGCACCCCCTATCCGAACCCCCCCCCTTTCAGTCATCTCCTTCCCCGAACCCTGAAACCCCCAAACCCTAACGCCGCCCTGGTTTCCTTTCCACCAAAACCCGGCGGCACGAACGCCGGTGACCACCCCCTTCACACCCCTAAAGCATCCAACCACCCTGAACACGAATCCACTAACCACGAACCTCGAATCACTTTCGTTCGTCTCGAATCTTCATTTGAAGATTTGAGTCGAACCCGGATCTATGCCAAATCATCCCATCTTCATACCAGACACTCCCCTGACCTTCCTCGTGACCAAACCAAACTTGGTTTGGTCCGAATCTACCCACAACTCCCAAAAATCCAGATCTGGAAATCCAGACTTTAGAACACATGCACTTGGGGAATCCGGCCGGTTTGGACATAGGTTTGAGGTCTAATAGACCTTAATCAAGGTGTTCTCATGTGAGAACACCCTGATTAAAGTTTGTTCGGCCTCAAAAGTTCGAAGTCGAGTTTGATTTGAGTCCGTTTGATTTCAAACTTTTTCAGTAAGTTTCCTTTTCTCTTTGTTTGGTTCTAATTAAGTTGTCAGCATATTTCTTTGTGTTTGTTTGTTATTTTGTTATTTTTCATTCGGATTTCTTCCATCTCTGTTAAAGGCCTTTTATTTGGCCAATTGTCTTCTGTTTGTGTTCTGAATATACCCTGTGATATACGTGTTCATCAATTAGATTAATCGTCAAGCGAGTTTAATTCATATAAGTTCCCAGTGTTTGAACAAATTTATCTGAGGTCATTCGGGACTCTATACATGTTGTTTATATGAACGATTGATTGTTATATGTTACGATTAATATAGTCGAGTCGATATATGTCGTCAATTAGTTTCAATCGTTAATGGTAACAACTTGATTCGTATTGCTTATTTCTGCTGTGATCGTATTTGAGTCTCATTAGGAACTGAATTGTATTGCCTGTTGATTTTGTTCAAATTAAATTAAAAAGAACATCTAGGGGAAAGGTTATAATGGCAGATTCAGATTTTGGTTTTTAAACACAATGCCATTTGGTTTGGACTGTGGGCAGCATGTGTATGGTTTGCTTTAAGGAATTAAAATAATCGGACAACATGTGCTGTCAGATTATATTCCTACTGCCCATACTTTGTTTAAACAAACAAGTGATCAGTACGCTTTAACAACCAAAAAGAGAGAGGGGCTGTCAGGGATTTCATGGGGGCTTGGTTATTTAAAACAAGTGAGTGGAAAAGCAACATGGGGGGTGGGGCAATTTTGAGTTGTAAAACAGACTGTAAAGTGTTAAGGTTAGGCTATAAAAGAGGAGACCATCCGTTAGAAAAGGGGGTTGATTTTTGAGTCTTGAGGGAGTCTATGAGTAAGAAAACTGGAAAAGAAAAAAAACAGGAATAAATTTCAGAACATTGTGAAGGAGTATTGCCTAGAAGAAACTGTGTAAGAATCCAGTTTGATCAGGTTGTCTTCGTGGCTTTGCTTTTTCTGTCGTTTGCCAAGTTTTCTTGTGGTCATTGGATTTCTGTTGCTGTTACATTCAACATTCTGGGCTTGTTATTTCCTCCTCTGTTTTACTGGGATTGTCCATTTGTTGTTCGACTCTTTGCTGAGCTTCATCATTATTGGCTGGTTGTTTGTTGCTGTGTTGTTGCTGTGAATCTGCTGATTGCTGTTGTTTGCTGTGTGCTACTCAGCTGACCCTTTTCCTTCTTCTTCTGTTCCTCTACATCAGGTACACAACCAAGGCACTATCAAATGTAATTAGAACATTGAGCATGAATGCAAAAGAAAGGAAAAAGACTTGAAGTTGATTTTCATATATATACTGTTATATTAGATATCATGTATTGTATGATAATTTTCATTCTTGTATTGACAATCGAAGCAGCCTATATGCCTAATGTATATTAATATAAGTTAGCTAAATGGTAGCTTACATATGTATGCTGATAGGTGATAATATGTTCAATGAGATATGTTGCATTTCAGATTCTAGTTTACTTTGCAGTATATGTTGATATGTATACCAAGTATGAACACTGTACATCCTGGATTAAGTTCTTCCTTTTTCGGATTGATGGTCTCATATAACTAGTAAACCACCTGTTAAGACAAAGAATACCAAACTTGCAATATCAACCCCGTAAAGGTCGAGTTCAGACCAAAACAGGCCTAGCCGGCCTGCTTCGAGCAAGCAGGGGCCCAGGTTTGGCCCATCACGCATGGGTCGAATTTGGGCCCATGACTACTTATTCGACTGACTGTGCGCGCAGCCTTGTTCCTGATTTTAGCATTTCCGAATTCTGTCATAAAATAACTTGCAAGCATTAATTAATTAGGATTATCTACTGCTTTCGATTGATAGAGACAAACACGACAAGAAACGTAGTTGCTATAGGATATCCTTTAAAAATAAGAATGAGATGAGCCTCGCCGAATAAAAACACAGATTGCGGGGCCCTCAGTAAATACTTGTTTTAAATTACTTAGAATTCAGGAGGGCCGCTTAGTGAATTCCGTGGCCTTTCCAAAAATAATAACGCGATAGTCTTTTTAGGCGCGTGTTTAATAATTTATTTTCTTAAGACTTAGGGTGTGCATTTCATGCGACCCAAATCCAAATCCCAAAACGTCAAGTAAGATATGTTCCGGATTGTGGGTGCATTTCATGTGACGCAATCCAAAGACATGTTTTAAGCGACGTTCACATTCCTAATAATGATAATTAATAAAGTGGTTAAAAGATAAAATTTGCACATGGTTCATAATTGTATTTAAAAATCAGAAAAATAAGCCGAATATAACAGCTGAGCGACCGTGCTAGAACCACGGAATTCGGGAATGCCTAACACCTTCTCCCGGGTTAACAGAATTCCTTATCCGGATTTCTGGTACGCAGACTGTAATATAGAGTCATTATTTTTTCCTCGATTCGGGATTAAAATTGGTGACTTGGGACACCCTAAATCTCCCAAGTGGCGACTCTGAAATAATTAAACCAATCCCGTTTCGATTGTCCTTTAATTGGAAAAAAACTCCCCCTGCGTCCTCCCGGGCGCGGAAAAAGGAGGTGTGACAGGTCTGGCGACTCTGCTGGGGAGCATGGACCCAGAACCACTGGTTCATGGTTAAGAATTCGAGCTTAAAATAATTGTTATTATTTGGCTTTATCTATTATCTGATTTTTACATGTTTGAGCCTAATGTGTTAAATGCTGCTTTTACCGCTTTGATATTATTTGAACTGTATATAAACTGTGCCGAAACCCCTATACTTTCTGAGTCTTCTAAATCATGAAGAAGGGCATACTTCGTATGACTTCTTTTCTGTATAGTGTCAAATCCCAATTTAGAACGAGGTTCGGATAAGTTGCTAAGCCGGTGAAGCTTCTGTATTCCCGGTACGCTGCCCCCCTCGGCTCGAGCTGTCCGCTCGGGTAAGCCAGGTCTAGAACAAACACCCAGGTTCTGAACCTAGTATAACAAAGCCACATGCCGGATCCCTAGTAGGAGCGTTTATTTGCATCACGTGCATTTGACTTAGGGGACTCAACACAGGGGTTGGGTCCGTCTAGGAATAGCAACCTGAAATAGAAAAGGGCCATCCTGATGCATCCTACTCACTGCTTGTGCATTTATTTGCTTCAAACATGCATGATGACCGGTTTTGAATGTTGGGAAAATTTTACAAAAAAAATTATATATATATATAAAAATATAAAAAAAAAAAAAAAAAAAGGTCACCCTAATAAATGTCGGGTCCAACTCTTTTTCCATTTTTACCAAAAAAGATATACCATAAAGCATATATGTATATATGTATACACATGTATATAAATAATTTTTTGTTTTGTTTTTGTCCAAAGATTTTGGTTAGAGGCAAAATAAAGGTTTTTGTTTTCACCTAAAAGGTCACCCTAATAAGTGTGCAGGATGAACACAGAGCAAAATGAACCATTCTCAGCCCTCAGCGAGGTCCCTCTACAACTCCACATGTGGTGGAATGACTTGGAAGCCGATAGCAAAGGGGTAATAGGAAGAATATTGGGAGGTTTTGTAAATTTGTTGGGTGTTGAGCCGAGGACAGATATTCTTGAAGCTCTAATACCATTTTGGGACCCCACCTGCAATGTATTCCGTTTTGCTGATTTCGAACTTTCACCGACACTTGAGGAAGTTGCCGGGTATGCGGGACTGAATGAGAAGTTAAGAGGGCAATATTTGCTTTCGCCAAGGCCAGTGTCCCCGCATGCGTTTCTGGATCTACTAAGCATTAGTCGGAAGGTACAACATGACGATTTGTCGAGAGGGTGTTGTGATCTCCATTTCTTGTATCAGCGGTACGGGACCCCGCAGGGTTTCGAGGAACCGAACCTTGGGCTAACTCACGGCGGGAACAGAAACAAATGGGAAGCAAGACGTACTTTGGCTTTTATCACAGCATTCTTGGGAGTCATGGTCTGCCCAAGGAAGGACAAAAAGATAGAGATAGGTCTGGTAGGGATGGCCGACGTGGCAATCAAAAGAACCAATAGTACCGTGGTTCCTTTAATTTTGTCCGAAATCTACCGGGCTCTGACTATATGCCGAGAAGGAGGCAAGTTCTTCCAAGGTTGCAACCTGTTACTTCAGCTATGGATGCAGGAACACCTCCATCACCGAGTAGGATACATGAACCACGGGTTGACCGAGAGGAACTGTATCAGCGGATTCAAGGAGCGCATGACAGGCGCCAGATTTCCTGAAGGTGTCGAAGAATGGTTTACACGGTTAAGGTCAACAACATCTGACCAAATTGAATGGGCATTTGGTTGGTTGACTGATACTGAGGTTATCTACATGTCGGCTGAAGAATGTCATGTTCTCTTAATGGGGCTTCGCAGCATCCAGCCATATGCCCCTCATCGGGTATTACGACAACTGGGCAGGTTTCAAGTAGTCCCTAATGATGAAAATCTGAGCAAGCATGCCTTGGAATTAAGCCCGGGAGTCATATTCCCCGAGGGGAAGATTAGAAAACTGTGGCATGAATGTAGATTCTTGGAGCCCAAAACCATGGTACGAGAGCTAGCTAAAGGTGAGGTAGACCCAAAGTACGATGCTTGGTTCGAAAGAAGGTTTCAGACTCGGCAAAGACCTGCTAAAAGGGCCCACGTCCAACACTTCACCAATGATTCACAAGAGCAATGGGGATGGTTAAAAAGGGAGAAAGGTTACCGGGTCGAAATCGGGAAGCTAAAGCAACAAGTTGAAAGGCTTGTATTTGAGAACAATGTGCAAGTCGCCTCGGAGCAGGCTGAAAGAAACAAGTTAGCCCAAGAAAACCAAACCTTGAAGGCCCGCCTTCGCCAAGCCAGTAAGAGTAACGTTGACCGACAGAAGCGTCGCTCTGATGAAAGATTGATAGCAAGTTTGAGAAATCAGGTCATCCAAGGCCAAGAAGAATTAGAACAATCAAGAGCTTGCATAACAAGGATGAAGGTCAGAGGGGCAAAGTACGCAATGGCCCGGAAGCAGCATTTGCAACAGGTCATAAGGGATTATGAAATGAGCGTCAGAATATTAAGGGAAACGAGCTCCACTCTACATGATCGGATCGTCAAACAAGCACGAGACGCCCAGGCCGACAGAAGACAGTGCTATGATGCAATGGCCTGCATGGAAAGACAAATGGGGTTGTTTCAGGATCGAATTGCTGACGATGCTCAGGCACTGGGGTTAAAAAACCAACAAATCAGGCAGTTGCTCAGTGAAAGAGATGACATCCGAGCAAGGATTGATGAAATAGGGCATTACATCTACATGAAATGCTTGGCATGTGAGCAAACACCTCGGAAGACCCTCCTTGTTTCCATCATGGGCTGCGTCCGCCGGATTATGAGCGAGTTGAAGAACCTGCAAAGAGACCTTACACCTAGAGCCGCGGAAAGGCCGAATGATGCCTCGCGGGCCCTTAAATTGGAGAATTAGTTTTGGTCGAGTCCTGTTTATTTGGCTTTGGTTGTTTTTCCATATGTTGTTTTCTTTTCATCAAACCAAGTTTAAAACCGTGGAGTCTGTACTTCTGCTATTTTTATTTAAGTACTGTGTAATAGCAAATTTTGATAATGAAATTAAGTGACTCCAGAAGAATTACTGTGTGTCTTTGCTTTAAGGCAGAACTACGCCTGGTCTGATTCACGCGGGGACGTGATACGTAGGCAATCCCCATAAGATTCGACCGCTTTCAATAAATAAAAAAAGAAAAAAGAAAATGTAAATAGAATAAAACGCAGGGTTTCGCAAAATACTTTAAAGAGACGAATGAACAAACCGGGATGACGCATGTGGATTGAAGCAAAGCATGTAGAAACGGTTAACTGCTTAGGTGCATTGCATCCTCTATGTGTTATGATCAAATCTGTTAAGCTCTAACACTAACAAAGTTTGTTGTTGTCTGACATCAGACAGTTAGTTGTTAAAGAATTCTGGCAACACATTCATACCAAACCAGATCCAAAGGACCGGTAGCAACAAGCATGACTACTTCAGAGAATAGTAATGAGGAAGAAAGGCCGATGAGCCAGTTGCTAAAAGAGGCAATGGAAAAGATTGAAAGGATGGGACTAGAGATGCATGCAATGCAGCTAGCCCTGGCCAAAACGCAAAAGAGCCCTGAGACAGTGGGACACGTGCCGGAGTACCCTCACTCTGGCCCTTCCACAAGCCGCCCAAATCCCCTCTATCATCAAGAAAGAAGCCCTCATGATTCCCAAGCTCCACCACCCCATCAACCTCTCCCAACACCCAATATTCCCATTTTTGTGGGACCTGCATCAGCCCCTTTGCAGCGAACGACCAGTGAGCCATTGTTTCAGGCTCACGATACACAATACTATCCCCCTGAGCCTACATTCCACGCACCGGAACCACAGGCTTACAATCCCCATTTGGAAATACCGGCAGAGGTTGAGAAGCCGGTTAAGGCCCCTGAACAGGATGAAGTGTTAAGAAAGTTCAAAAGCCTGGAGCAGTCCTTCAGGAACTTGCACGGGTTGGGCAATCAAGTCAGCGTGGCATACAAAGATCTGTGCCCTTTCCCAGATGTCCAACTCCCGGCTGGGTTCAAGATGCCCAAGTTTGATTTATATGAAGGGCACGGTGATCCCATGGCACATTTGCGGGGATTCTGTAGCAAAATGAGAGGGGCAGGAGGCAAGGATGAGCTTTTGATAGCTTATTTCGGCCAAAGTCTGAGCGGATCTGCACTGGAATGGTATACCAGGCAGGATTTCAGCAGGTGGTACACGTGGGATGACCTGGCGCAGGCTTTTGCAGGTCATTTCCAGTACAATCTGGAGATAGTTCCTGACCGTCTCACGTTACTGAGAACTGGGAAGAAACCCGGGGAAAGTTTTCGCGAGTTCGGGTTCCGCTGGAGAGAACAAGCAGCTAGGGTCGATCCTCCCATGAGAGAGGGAGAGATGGTAGACTATTTTTTGCAGACATTGGATCCAACCTACTTTGGTCACTTGGTGACAACGGTTGGAAAATCTTTCAACGAGGTGGTCAAAATAGGGGTCATGATAGAAGAAGGTTTGAGGTCGGACAAGATCTTAAACTATTCGGCACTTAAGGCCACAACCCAGGCTATTCAAAGCGGCACGGGAGGTGCGTTAAGAAGAAAGAAAGAAGAGGTTGCCACGATCGAGGCAGGCAGTTGGTCCAGGGCTGGCAGGCCGCACTACAACCAACCCAGGCCTCACAGGTCAAACTACCCATACAACCCACCACAAAATTTCTATCCACCTCGAGAACCACATTGTTCCGTACACCAAGCCCAGGTATACACTCAGCCTCCGGTTCGCCCACAATGGCGCGCACCGGCTCCCCAGAACATATATGCACCACCACAAAACACTTGCCCTCCACCAAGGGCATATAGAAATCCTTCAGGGGCAGGTTTCCGGGGAAATCCAGATGCCAGAAATGACAGGTTGCGGAAGCAAAGAACCTTCACCGAACTGGGAGAAACCTACACCGCTGTGTTCCACAAGCTGCGGCAATTAGGTTTGGTTAGTCCTGTCCATACTCGGGAACCAAATCCCCCGCCTCAGAATTTGGATCGTTCAATCAGTTGTGAATACTGTTCAGGGATGCTCGGGCACGACACCGAGAAGTGCTGGAAGTTAAGGCATGCCATACAGGATCTTATTGACACCAATAAGATCGAGGTCCAGACACCGGAGGCTCCTAACATCAACCAAAACCCACTGCCAGCGCACCACGAAACTCACATGATTGAGTTGGTGTGTGAGGGAGGAGAATTAAGAAAACCCTCACAAACAGTGATGATGATCCAGGCTGCCCCAAAAGAAGTCTTAACCAGTGGAGGAACAAATGTACAGTCGCAGGAAGAAGGCGTCAAGCCGGTAGTAATATGGGGGAAGAGCCCGTCCGTCATAGCAAGCAAACCCGAGCCAAGCAAGTTGGTAATACCAGGGATCCTGCCCACACCGGCAGTCATGTTGAAAGGGGTATGTGGAGAACGGGTGACCATAAAGCCGGTGGTCCAACTGCCAATGCTTGACAGCAGGGCTGTGCCCTGGAAATATGAAAAAGCAGTGGTGACGTACCAAGGAAAACAGGTGGAAGAAGTCAGTTGTGAAGCGCAAGGGCTGACTCGATCAGGTCGATGTTTTGCTCCGGTGGAGTTAAGGAAAACCAACCCAGTGGCAACCAAGAAGCCAGTGTCAGAAGAAGAGGCTGAAGACTTCCTGAGGAAGATGAAAGTGCAAGACTATTCTGTGGTTGAGCAGCTGAGAAAAACACCTGCCCAGATCTCACTATTGTCATTACTCCTCCATTCCGAGGAACATCGCCGGGCCCTGTTAAAGATATTGAACGAGGCCCATGTACCCAGTGAGATTTCTGTAAACCACCTGGAAACCATTGCCAGCAAGATTTTCGAGGTGAACAGGGTAACATTCTCAGATGATGACCTGCCGGTGGAAGGTACGGAGCATAACAAAGCTCTATACCTAGCTGTCAAATGTGAAGACTCGGTAGTAACTCGAGTATTGGTGGATAACGGCTCAAGCGCCAATATTTGTCCATTATCCACCCTGGACCAGTTAAAGATTGACCGTGGAAGAATCCGGGAGAATAGCATCTGTGTCCGAGGGTTTGACGGAAACGGAACAGCCACTGTGGGGGATGTTGTACTTGAACTAACCATTGGCCCGGTCCTGTTTACCATGGAATTCCAGGTATTGGACGCCACGGTATCTTACAACTTGCTGTTAGGACGACCCTGGATTCACGCAGCTAAAGCGGTGCCTTCCACCCTACATCAGACAGTGAAGTTCGAGTGGGAAAGACAAGAGGTCGTGTTGCACGGCGAGGATACAACATGCACCATGGGCGGAACCATTGTGCCTTTCATAGAGACCACTGATGACAAGGGTCCCTGGGTCTACCAGATTCTCGATACAGGGTCGGCCAACAAAATTTCTGAAGGAGAAATCATCCCGCACCCTAGGGTAGCTGCCGCAACAGTCATGATGATATCAGAAATGCTGGGTAATGGGTTTGTGCCGGGAAAAGGCCTGGGAGTTGAACTTCAAGGGATAGTCCAACCTGTCTCCCTTCCTAAGAATCTGGAAACTTTCGGGTTGGGGTTCAAACCAACCGCAGCAGACAGGAAGCAAGCACGAAAAATGAAGAAGAGAGTCTGGTTTCTGCCTAAACCAGTGCCACGCCTCTCAAGGTCTTTTGTTAAAGCTAGTGCCAAGGGGTCAGCGATCCCAAAGATTCGAGGACCTTTGATCGGCATAAGTGAAGACCTGAATCAGAGTTTTGAGAGACTATTCGCGGATGTCAGTATGGTGGAAGCTGGAGAGGGTTCCAGCAGAGCAGAGATAAAATTTGTGGGGCCTGAGGCCAAGACCAACAATTGGACGGTTACTCCTCTTCCTGTCCGAGGGGAGTCTTGGTAGTAGGCTTTGATTAATGTTTTGTTTGTTTATTTGTTTGATCGGATTATTCAAGGGTGTAATCCAAATTTTACTTTCGTTTTGTAAAAGTGTGAACCCTTTTTATCCTGCAAATTTAATAAAGTTCTTTTCTTTTGTCCCATTTTAATTTCTTGTTTTGTTCTTTTTCTTTCTGAACAGTTCTCTTTTTACTGGTCCTAATGACATGGCATGCACAGCGGATCTTCGACCTAGTCTAATAAATCAATCTGAATCTGACTCAATGATGCAAGAGGTCGTTTGTGATAATGAATCCGAATGTGACGAAGGGGAAGCCTTCGAAGAAATAAATCGAGAACTGTGCCAATTTGAAGAGAAACCCAAGCCTAACCTAAATGACACTGAGGCTGTGAACCTAGGAGACGCTGATAACATCCAAGAGACCAAAATTAGCATCCACATTGAGCCGAATGTCAAAGCAGAATTGATCGAAACTCTCAGGGAATTCAAAGATGTTTTTGCATGGTCATATGATGATATGCCTGGATTGAGCACCGATTTAGTGGTTCACAAATTGCCCACTGACCCGGCATACCCTCCGGTCAAGCAAAAACTAAGGAAATTTAAAACAGAAATGAGTGTAAAGATCAAAGAAGAAGTGATTAAGCAATTACAATCGAAGGTCATTCGGGTCACTCGGTATCCCGAGTGGTTGGCCAATGTGGTACCAGTCCCAAAGAAGGATGGAAAAATCAGGGTGTGCGTCGACTACCGCAACCTCAACAAAGCAAGTCCCAAGGACAATTTCCCGTTACCCAACATTCATATCCTGATCGATAATTGCGCTGGGCGCGAGATCGGATCCTTTGTGGATTGCTATGCAGGTTATCATCAGATCCTAATGGATGAGGAGGATGCTGAGAAGACAGCGTTTATTACGCCATGGGGAACCTACTGCTATCGGGTAATGCCGTTCGGGTTAAAGAACGCTGGGGCAACGTACATGCGAGCAATGACTGCTGTGTTTCATGACATGATACACAAAGAAATAGAGGTGTACGTCGATGATGTGATCATCAAATCTTGGCGTCAGGAGGACCATGTGGCAGACCTAAGGAGATTTTTCCAAAGACTCCGGAGGTATGATATCAAGCTTAACCCGGCCAAATGCGCATTCGGGGTTCCATCAGGAAAGTTGCTAGGATTCATCGTCAGTCGACGGGGGATTGAGTTAGACCCATCCAAAATTGAATCCATCCGAGACTTGCCACCGCCAAGGAACAAAACAGAGGTAATGAGTTTGCTGGGTAGACTCAATTACATCAGCAGGTTCATCGCTCAACTCACAGCAACTTGTGAGCCCATATTTCGGCTACTGAGAAAGGATGCTGCAGTAGGTTGGACGACAGAGTGTCAGGAGGCTTTCGACCAAATCAAAGGGTATCTGTCTAATCCACCCGTATTGGTCCCGCCTAAGCCCGGGAAGCCCCTAATCCTTTACCTGACGGTCTTGGAAAATTCATTTGGTTGTGTACTGGGGCAACATGATGACACAGGAAGGAAGGAGCAGGCCATCTACTATCTTAGCAAGAAATTCACAGTACATGAGGTCAAGTACACTCAACTCGAGAAAACGTGCTGCGCCCTAACTTGGGTAGCTCAGAAGTTGAAACACTACCTGTCTTCATATACTACTTATCTCATATCCCGCTTGGACCCATTGAAGTATATCTTTCAGAAACCTATGCCCACGGGGAGGTTGGCAAAATGGCAAATTCTGCTCACAGAATTTGATATCATCTACGTGACAAGGACGGCCATGAAAGCCCAGGCACTGGCAGACCATTTGGCAGAGAATCCCGTTGATGAAAAATACGAGCCCTTAAGAACGTATTTTCCTGACGAAGAGGTGATGCATACGAATGAGTTGGAATTACCCGAGGAACCGGGTTGGAAGCTTTTCTTCGATGGAGCTGCAAACGCAAAAGGGGTTGGAATAGGGGCAGTACTCATTTCTGAAACAGGACGGCATTATCCTGTTACGGCTCAACTGCGCTTCTATTGCACCAACAATATGGCCGAATATGAGGCTTGCATTCTGGGTCTGCGCCTGGCTGCCGACATGGATGTCCAAGACGTCTTGGTCTTGGGAGACTCGGACCTCTTGATACATCAAATTCAGGGAGAATGGGAAACACGAGATCTAAAACTCGTACCATACCGACAATGCTTGCATGATCTGAGCAAGCAATTTCGATCGGTAAAGTTCAAACACATCCCGAGAGTTCACAATGAGGTTGCGGATGCCTTAGCCACCTTAGCATCAATGCTGCACCACCCTGACAAAATGTATGTTGATCCTCTGCACATCCAAGTCCGTGATCAGCACGCCTACTGCAATGCCATAGAAGAAGAAGCGGATGGCGAACCCTGGTTTCATGATATCAAGGAATACCTCAGGATGGGGATATATCCAGAACATGCCTCTGGAGACCAAAAAAGAGCCCTTCGGCGTTTGTCGAATGGTTTCTTCCTCAGTGGAGGAGTATTGTACAAAAGAACCCCGGATTTGGGATTGTTGAGATGCATAGATGCCAGTCAAGCAACGACGGTTATGGCAGAGGTACATGCTGGAGTTTGTGGGCCACACATGAGTGGATATGTATTGGCAAGAAAAATCCTTCGAACAGGGTGTTATTGGCTCACCATGGAACACGACTGTATCACTTTCGTGAGGAAATGCCATCAGTGCCAGATACATGGAGACTTGATTCACTCTCCGCCAACAGAGTTACATACGATGTCAGCACCCTGGCCGTTTGTAGCATGGGGCATGGATGTCATTGGGCCCATTGAGCCAGCAGCGTCCAACGGTCATAGGTTCATTCTAGTGACCATTGATTACTTCACCAAATGGGTTGAGGCTAAAACCTTCAAATCAGTAACTAAGAAGGCAGTGGTGGACTTTGTTCACTCCCATATCATCTGTAGATTTGGGATCCCAAAAGTGATCATCACGGATAACGGTGCGAATCTTAATAGCAGCTTGATGAGAGAGGTATGCCAACAATTCAAGATTACACACCGCAATTCCACCCCATATCGTCCTAAGGCAAATGGAGCAGTCGAAGCAGCCAATAAGAATATCAAGAAGATACTGCGAAAAATGGTGGAAGGGTCCAGACAATGGCACGAGAAATTACCCTTTGCTTTGTTGGGTTACCGCACTACCGTCCGGACTTCCATAGGCACAACTCCTTATTTGTTGGTGTATGGAACTGAGGCCGTGATACCAGCGGAGGTCGAAATTCCGTCCCTCCGAATTGTCGCTGAAGCCGGAATTGATGATGATGAATGGATCAAAGCTCGCTTGGAACAGTTGAGCCTGATAGATGAGAAAAGATTGGCAGCAGTGTGCCATGGTCAACTGTATCAGAAGAGAATGGCAAGAGCGTATAATAAGAAGGTGCGCCCCAGGAAGTTTGAAGTAGGACAGTTGGTATTAAAGAAGATCCTCCCACATCAGGTCGAGGCAAAAGGCAAATTCGCCCCAAATTGGCAAGGGCCTTATATCGTGACCAGAATATTGTCCAACGGTGCTTTGTGTTTGACAGATGTCGAAGGTAGATGTGTCGACATGGCTATCAATTCAGATGCAGTCAAGAGATATTATGCGTAATTTCTTTAATTATGGCAATTATTCGGTTTGTTTGTTTGTATTTGGCATTTATTGGATAATGAGATGACGGAGGCAATTCTTTCTTCTACCCAAACACTGTTTAACCCTTGCTTCCCCCTTTGAGCCTTAAGCAAATTCTTTCAATACCCCTCTTTTGGAATCACTAATGGGAAAGATACGAAAAAAAAAAAGAAAATGAAAAGAAAGAAAAGAAAAATCAAGGAATATAAAACCGTGGGAACTACGTTTGACCTGATTCCTCAAAGAGGATACATAGGCGCCTCATGGCTCGGTCATAGTATGCATCATAGCAAATATAGGATGCATAATGTACATAGTGTGCACAATGTAGCACAATGTGCGTAACGCACGTAACTCAACATAAGCGTAAAAAATAAATCCCCCAAGCAAGAAAACTGGGGCAGAGGTTATGTTTTAAGTTCCAACAAAGGTTTGATTCCAAAAGTTGTAGCACATCACCCTTCAAGTTGTTTTCATTTTATAGCCTTTCTTCAATCCCACACCAAAACCAACATCGACATCCAAAAGACCTCCCGATCAATGTTCGAGAGATGCCAAATCCGGCAAATAAGGCCGAGAATAATACACTGATCCCCAGCAAAGAAAAGGATCGTAAGACTGGGAATGAGTTGATAGTCAAAAGAATCCCCGGAAGAGAGGGTCGTATCTACAACACACCGGATTCTCGAAAGAAATAAAATGAGAGAGTCTCATCGGTGAAAACCTTCGCAGGCACCGAGAGGCGATGTAAGATGAGGGATATGAAATGAGAGAGTCTTATTGGTGAAAACCTTCACAGGCACCATAAGGCGCCGGGAGATGAGAGAAAAGAGAGAGTCTCATTAGTGAAAACCCCTCGAAGGGCACTATGAGGCGACAAGACGAATCAACAAAAGCTACCACATTTGCAACAGCATGGACAGTCACTTATCATCCCCAGCAAGTCAGACCATCGGGCAAATCGATTGATACAAATAGACTGGGTCGGGAATCTATGGTGCACGTCATGATCACGGGGACCAGTTGTGTCCTCCAGATAAGTTCTTTTGATTGTCTCCTCCCACAAAATATTGGTTCAGAAAGATTTTCTCTTTTCCATATCTTTATTTCTTTTCCTAAAAAATGTGTCTTTGAAGGATTTGTCAAAGCTTACTACCAGAAACCGAAGGGGAATTCATCCAATGCAGGATAATACAAACAGTCTTAAAGGCTGGCCCCAGGCAATGCAGGGATTGTGCTCGGAAATGTTGGAAGAAGTAAGCTCCAAAAGGGAGTGGTTTCGGGAGTTAGAAGCAGACTCCCACATCATGTGTTTTAAAAGAAAGCAGAAAAGGGGATAAATTGAAAACCAATCCCCAGCAGGCTAGAGACCCCCAACAGGCAACTTTGCCCGCCAACCAATTATGGGGACAAAGAGCAAGAAAATGGGAAGAGAGAAAAATTGCTCGCCAGAAAGGCACCCTCTACCACCACGATTAAAACTGATTAAATCCTTTTGTCTGCTGCAGGAAAACAAAGGATTGATGATGGCAGCAAGATGCACCGCCATGGAAGTCACCAAAAACCGGGGCAGAAAATTTTCTGCCGATTGTCGAAAATTTTCTCGGAAGAACGGGGAAACAATTGGAATACATTTAAGTTCTAGGTCGCCCACCAGTATAATGCGGGAATACATTTAAGTTCTAGGTCGCCCACCAGTATAATGCGGGAATACTTTTAAGTTCTAGGTCGCCCACCAGTATAATGCGGGAATACATTTTAAGTTCTAGGTCGCCCACCAGTATAATGCGGGAATACATTTTAAGTTCTAGGTCGCCCACCAGTATAATGCGGGAATACATTTTTAAGTTCTAGGTCGCCCACCAGTATAATGCGGGAATACATTTTAAGTTCTAGGTCGCCCACCAGTATAATGTGGGAATACATTTAAGTTCTAGGTCGCCCACCAGTATAATGCGGGAATACTTTTAAGTTCTAGGTCGCCCACCAGTATAATGCGGGAATACATTTAAGTTCTAGGTCGCCCACCAGTATAATGCGGGAATACATTTAAGTTATAGGTCGCCCACCAGTATAATGCGGGAATACATTTAAGTTCTAGGTCGCCCACCAGTATAATGCGGGAATACATTTAAGTTCTAGGTCGCCCACCAGTATAATGCGGGAATACATTTAAGTTCTAGGTCGCCCACCAGTATAATGCAGGAATACATTTAAGTTCTAGGTCGCCCACCAGTATAATGCGGGAATACATTCAGCTCTAGATTTTGGAATCAGTCACCCCACCTGAAGACAGAAGGTTACAACAGAGATCCCCAAACGGGAAACAATAAAATCCCCAGCACCAAGAAGCAGACAACTGCAAAAGCAAGCGCACATTCAAAGGGAAGAAGGAACGCGTCTCAAAAGAAGTAGTTTGGGAACGTTGTAGCATGCCCAGTATAACAATTCTGATGAAAAGCCATACCACTGAAGAAACCATTGGAAGATCTAAAGAAGAAAGCCGTGTCCCCAGCAAATCAAGCAAAGTGATGAGAACTGACATTCAGAAAAGGTGAAGGACCAGCATCATCTCCAAGTTCACAAAATAAAGGCGTCGGAGGAAAGCATTAGCCGACAAGAAAGCAAGGCAACAAGAACAAGTTGAAGATGGATGAAATTTCAGGATCCTCAGTTTAACTTAGCTTCTTGTTTTCCTTTTAGAGCAATGTAATAGGGAGATCGGTTGAGCAGTAGCATCCTACAGCAGCATACAACAGCGCACAACAACAGCAAACACTACAGTCACACGGTAGTCCCAGCTACCAAAATTTCCCGAACTACATTGACCTGATTCCTGTTTCAGCCCAGGATATGTAGGAAACCTCTGAAGCAAAGGTTCGGTCAAATCTTTTTCAAAAAATGCTTCACACGGAGTATTCGGACGGGCAAAAATCGCTCGCTTATCTTTGCGCGAAAACCCTTCGTGTCTTCGTGCAAAGAGGGGCAGCTGTAAGCACGTGATTTTTGCTTTACGAGCAATCGCTCCAAAAGAAAATAAAAATAGTGACAAATGATTTCGCTGTACAATTTTTCGATCTTTCCGTGACATGTGTTGTTAGTCGTTTGTGAGTCTGTCCATTTTGCATCTAGTCCTTATCAAACAAAAATACAAAAAATATATGTGGCGTTAAGAGAAAATTCAAAAAATATATATATAAATATACGTGCATCGTCCGTTTTAGGTTGTGATTTAACTTACTTGGTATGATAATTATGTTGAAATGCCATATTGTTATTTGTTTTAATTTCATTTGTTTTATTAATTATTTTTATTTTTATTTTTATTTTTATTTTAAATTGGAAAACAAAAGAAGTTGAAATCAGTTGGGCCCAAAAAATAAGACAAAAACAGGCCCAAACCAACGATCTGACCCGGTCCAAACCCAGCCTGCCCAGGCACGGACTCAAACGACGTCGTATCGGCGTCCCCATTTGAAGCCGTTGATCTGATTCAAAGGAACGGTCCAGATCAGGTTGTCCAACTCACCTCAACGACGCCGTTTCAGGCAAGTTGAATCTGAGCCGTCCAACCTCATTGATCCAACGGTCCCTGGTTCCCTCATGACCCGACCTATTTAGCCGGTTTAACCCAACCCCTCACCTAAACCAAAACGACCCCGTTCCCATACCAAACGACCCCGTCCTGTTACCCACCAATAGATCTAAGCCGTTCAGATCACTTGATCTAACGGCTCCAATCTCTCTTCCCCTTCCATATATAAACTTGACCCTTTACCCCGCACCCCCTATCCGAACCCCCCCCTTTCAGTCATCTCCTTCCCCGAACCCTGAAACCCCCAAACCCTAACGCCGCCCTGGTTTCCTTTCCACCAAAACCCGGCGGCACGAACGCCGGTGACCACCCCCTTCACACCCCTAAAGCATCCAACCACCCTGAACACGAATCCACTAACCACGAACCTCGAATCACTTTCGTTCGTCTCGAATCTTCATTTGAAGATTTGAGTCGAACCCGGATCTATGCCAAATCATCCCATCTTCATACCAGACACTCCCCTGACCTTCCTCGTGACCAAACCAAACTTGGTTTGGTCCGAATCTACCCACAACTCCCAAAAATCCAGATCTGGAAATCCAGACTTTAGAACACATGCACTTGGGGAATCCGGCCGGTTTGGACATAGGTTTGAGGTCTAATAGACCTTAATCAAGGTGTTCTCATGTGAGAACACCCTGATTAAAGTTTGTTCGGCCTCAAAAGTTCGAAGTCGAGTTTGATTTGAGTCCGTTTGATTTCAAACTTTTTCAGTAAGTTTCCTTTTCTCTTTGTTTGGTTCTAATTAAGTTGTCAGCATATTTCTTTGTGTTTGTTTGTTATTTTGTTATTTTTCATTCGGATTTCTTCCATCTCTGTTAAAGGCCTTTTATTTGGCCAATTGTCTTCTGTTTGTGTTCTGAATATACCCTGTGATATACGTGTTCATCAATTAGATTAATCGTCAAGCGAGTTTAATTCATATAAGTTCCCAGTGTTTGAACAAATTTATCTGAGGTCATTCGGGACTCTATACGTGTTGTTTATATGAACGATTGATTGTTATATGTTACGATTAATATAGTCGAGTCGATATATGTCGTCAATTAGTTTCAATCGTTAATGGTAACAACTTGATTCGTATTGCTTATTTCTGCTGTGATCGTATTTGAGTCTCATTAGGAACTGAATTGTATTGCCTGTTGATTTTGTTCAAATTAAATTAAAAGAACATCTAGGGGAAAGGTTATAATGGCAGATTCAGATTTTGGTTTTTAAACACAATGCCATTTGGTTTGGACTGTGGGCAGCATGTGTATGGTTTGCTTTAAGGAATTAAAATAATCGGACAGCATGTGCTGTCAGATTATATTCCTACTGCCCATACTTTGTTTAAACAAACAAGTGATCAGTACGCTTTAACAACCAAAAAGAGAGAGGGGCTGTCAGGGATTTCATGGGGGCTTGGTTATTTAAAACAAGTGAGTGGAAAAACAACATGGGGGGGGGGGAATTTTGAGTTGTAAAACAGACTGTAAAGTGTTAAGGTTAGGCTATAAAAGAGGAGACCATCCGTTAGAAAAGGGGGTTGATTTTTGAGTCTTGAGGGAGTCTATGAGTAAGAAAACTGGAAAAGAAAAAAACAGGAATAAATTTCAGAACATTGTGAAGGAGTATTGCCTAGAAGAAACTGTGTAAGAATCCAGTTTGATCAGGTTGTCTTCGTGGCTTTGCTTTTTCTGTCGTTTGCCAAGTTTTCTTGTGGTCATTGGATTTCTGTTGCTGTTACATTCAACATTCTGGGCTGTTATTTCCTACTCTGTTTTACTGGGATTGTCCATTTGTTGTTCGACTCTTTGCTGAGCTTCATCATTATTGGCTGGTTGTTTGTTGCTGTGTTGTTGCTGTGAATCTGCTGATTGCTGTTGTTTGCTGTGTGCTACTCAGCTGACCCTTTTCCTTCTTCTTCTGTTCCTCTACATCAGGTACACAACCAAGGCACTATCAAATGTAATTAGAACATTGAGCATGAATGCAAAAGAAAGGAAAAAGACTTGAAGTTGATTTTCATATATATACTGTTATATTAGATATCATGTATTGTATGATAATTTTCATTCTTGTATTGACAATCGAAGCAGCCTATATGCCTAATGTATATTAATATAAGTTAGCTAAATGGTAGCTTACATATGTATGCTGATAGGTGATAATATGTTCAATGAGATATGTTGCATTTCAGATTCTAGTTTACTTTGCAGTATATGTTGATATGTATACCAAGTATGAACACTGTACATCCTGGATTAAGTTCTTCCTTTTTCGGATTGATGGTCTCATATAACTAGTAAACCACCTGTTAAGACAAAGAATACCAAACTTGCAATATCAACCCCGTAAAGGTCGAGTTCAGACCAAAACAGGCCTAGCCGGCCTGCTTCGAGCAAGCAGGGGCCCAGGTTTGGCCCATCACGCATGGGTCGAATTTGGGCCCATGACTACTTATTCGACTGACTGTGCGCGCAGCCTTGTTCCTGATTTTAGCATTTCCGAATTCTGTCATAAAATAACTTGCAAGCATTAATTAATTAGGATTATCTACTGCTTTCGATTGATAGAGACAAACACGACAAGAAACGTAGTTGCTATAGGATATCCTTTAAAAATAAGAATGAGATGAGCCTCGCCGAATAAAAACACAGATTGCGGGGCCCTCAGTAAATACTTGTTTTAAATTACTTAGAATTCAGGAGGGCCGCTTAGTGAATTCCGTGGCCTTTCCAAAAATAATAACGCGATAGTCTTTTTAGGCGCGTGTTTAATAATTTATTTTCTTAAGACTTAGGGTGTGCATTTCATGCGACCCAAATCCAAATCCCAAAACGTCAAGTAAGATATGTTCCGGATTGCGGGTGCATTTCATGTGACGCAATCCAAAGACATGTTTTAAGCGACGTTCACATTCCTAATAATGATAATTAATAAAGTGGTTAAAAGATAAAATTTGCACATGGTTCATAATTGTATTTAAAAATCAGAAAAATAAGCCGAATATAACAGCTGAGCGACCGTGCTAGAACCACGGAATTCGGGAATGCCTAACACCTTCTCCCGGGTTAACAGAATTCCTTATCCGGATTTCTGGTACGCAGACTGTAATATAGAGTCATTATTTTTTCCTCGATTCGGGATTAAAATTGGTGACTTGGGACACCCTAAATCTCCCAAGTGGCGACTCTGAAATAATTAAACCAATCTCGTTTCGATTGTCCTTTAATTGGAAAAAAACTCCCCCTGCGTCCTCCCGGGCGCGGAAAAAGGAGGTGTGACAGTATGCGCTGTGGTTGCATCCTCTCGATAAGTGGCAGCATCTTGTTCGGCCTTGGACTTAGCCACAACCAAAGCAACAATCTCCCTACGAGTGTCCGTGAGAAGATCCCGGGATGTCACTAATTCCCCGGCCACTATCTCGTTTCGCTCTCTCAGCCCCGAGATCTCCGCTTTCAACTGAATAATCTATGAGCCACTCTGCTCGACCTACGGGAGAAGGGTAAGTCATGAATGTATGAATCCAAAATGTATGTGAATACGGGGTAAAAGGTCGGGTGTGAGCAAGGCAAAATACCTGAGCAACAAGATTAGCCTTCTCCTAGAGTGCCGTCTCCAAAGCGACCCGAAGTTTTCCCAACTCTTTATCTCCCTGGGCAAAAGTCTCTGAATCTTGTAGCTTCGAAGCAACTTTCTTACGCTCATTCTCATGAAAAGAAAGTTCCCAGCAGAGCTGAAGGATGGCATGGTCATACATCTCTTTGCACTGTGGCACAACGGAAAAGTTAGAAAGATGATGAATAACGCCTGAGAATGAAAGAAATACGTGAGTAATGACTATAACCTGCTGCATGGACTTCTCCGCCGCTTTAACGACGCCACCAATATCGAGATCAGCTCTATCGATTATGCCATCGAAAATGTTGGCAATAAAGTCTCCTCCTTTGGGAGGAGTCCCAGCTGTGGCGCCAATCATCCCTTGCGCATCGCTCAGTTCCCCTGATGAAATCGAAAAGTTCAAAATGAAGTCGTTTGTTTTGCCGATTTCTCCAAGTGGCCACCCCCGTTCCTGGAAGGCCCCGAGCTCTGATCCCTCAGGATCAATGCCAACGATCCTCCTAGCAAAAGCTACACCGAATTTGGTTGTGCAATTCGAAGCTACATCAACGTCCTCTTCAAGGACCCCCGGCCCACGAGCCCGACCGGAGCGAATCCTTCCGGACTCAGCAGCCTCCGACCAGGGCACCTGCAAGTCTCTCGCATTTGGCCTTGTTCTCCTCCTTAACGGACTTCCATCATCGTCCTCCCTTTCAATATCAGGATTTGACCTTGAGGTTAGAGCAGCAGTCCCATCAGTGGCTCGGTGCTCGGGTGACCTGGTTTTCTTTGCTGCAGGACAGGCAACGGCTGCCCTGCTTTTTCTCTTCTTGTTCGTGCCAGGCTCCAAGGCCTCTACTTTACCATCAGGGGGCGGCCTCATCTGCATATTCTTGCCAAGACCTGTGCTAGCATAATAACCACGATACGCTTTTGGTAAGGGCTCAGAAGGAAACACAAAATACGAAGCATAGGCGGTAAAGGAACCTCACCGTGATTCTTGGCAACCCAACGCTTCTTAGCAAGGATGGTCCAAGACCGAACAGGGTACGAGAATTTCTCGCTCAACCGCCTGATCCATCCAGACAAATCTGGGACCACCTCCGAATGCCAAGCAGTAGCTGTAGAAAGAACAAAATGATTATTATGACAAACGAAAGAGTAGTTGAAAAACGACTAAAGGGAAAATCGCTTACGTCGGGCGTTCCACCGATCTGGGAAGGGCATCCTCTAGGCCGGGATGATATCCGAGGTCCTCACCTGAATAAACCTGCTCATCCATCCTCGGTCTTTCCCCTCATCAACGCTCGTGAAAAAAGATTTTTTGGACCGATGGCGGAGCTTGATTAAGCCTCGGTATAGTCTAGGGCGATATATTCTGATCAGATAATTAAGGGTGAAAACCTCACCTTCAACCCCTTCGGTGAAATGTCTAAGAATCAACACTATCCTCCAAAAAGAAGGGTAAATTTGGCCAAGTGTCACCTAGTATCGGTCGCAGAAGTCAAGAATGATCGGGTCGATTTCCAAGGGAGGAGATTCGACGGATTTATCAGGGCCCAAGGTGAATGGGTAAGTGTATACATAAAGGAAGCCAACCTTGAAGTCAAGAATATTATCGTGGGGACCGGGAATCTCCACCTCCACTACCTTGCTCCATCGGCAGTCCTCCCTCACCTTGCTAACATCGGTCACGACACTAACATATCGGGACACGTGCTCACACCAGCCTGGCATAGACGAGGGAGTCTTGATGTCAAAATCCTTCAACGTGTCGAGATTGGGTGGGGTACATTGTTCCAAAGCGGGGATCGATCTGGTTTCTTCCTCAGGTAATCGGGACGACGATGCAACATCATTCCGTCGGGGAACAGTCCTAGAAGTTCGAACCATGTCTAATAGTAAAACCCTTCTGTGAAAAGAATAAAGAGTGTCAAATACAAAATTCTGACTTGCGAGCTTGTAATTGTGGTGTAAATGGGAAGTGTCTAGAAACCGATACATTTATAGGAATCGCTGGGGAAGTAGAGGGGACAAGCCGATGGCAGTTCGTGGGTTTCTCGATTACCGCATATGATAGAGGCCTTGCACGGTTCTCTTGGGCATGACATTTAATGCTCTTAGGCGACTGACGTCACGGCAATAATGACCTCGAGATGATGGTTCAATATCGTTTCCTATTACTTCACTCTAGGAAATGCAAAGACTATCAGTTGCGGTGAAATCATGGGGGTCTATTTCCCACCGTTAAGGTACATTCGGGAAGACATATCAACATCTTGAGGCTGTAGGATTACGATCGAGTTCCATCCCTCGAGGTTCGTCCGTGACCCAGCAAAGATTCCGAGAATAGGGTATTTGTCCGCGACCCAACGAAGGTGCCGAGGACGGGGGATTCCCGAGGCAAGCAACTAGAATCAGTAAACACTAGTACCATGCCTAGCCGTCACATCCCCATATTTTTACATTCAATGCACTCTATACTATATGGTATTCCCTCTCCTATATAAGGGGAATCCATGCCACTTTGTAAAAGGGCTGATATTGCTCCATCTCTCCACAAGTGCAGTAATATCTCTCTCTCTCTCTTCTTTTTAATTTGTTCGTTCTCACCGGTCCGAGGCCACTTTAATATTCATCGTTCTCTTACTTGTTCTTCATCTTATAATTTTGTATTGGCCATAAAGAGCTTTGTTTAATCGTACCTTAACTGTTATCCCATTCCTGATTTCCCCCGATAGCTCGAGCTTAACCTGGACATCGACTCCGAGGTCCCCCATCGACCAGCCCTATATCCGAGCAACAAGCCCCTCGGTTTGGTTACTGCCTCATTTTAGCTTGCATTTCATCATTAAACTTCACATTCTTAGCATCATCTGCTCTAACAACTAGCTCGAGAATAGATCACGTATTTTTAGAATTCCATTTACAAATTTTAATTGTTGTTACCATTTTCACGATAAACAGTTTGGCGCCCACCGTGGGGCTAAAAATAATAGTAATTATTTTCTTGTTGGTTCCATTGCACAAATGCACGTTATCTTTCACACTTTTTCTTGTCCAAAGATCTCTTGATTTCAGGTCAAAATGTCTAGCTCGGTAAACAGATTCGAGAACGACAACCTCGAAAACCACGAGGAAAACGGCGTGGCTGTCCCGGCCGCTAGAGCACCACCACAGAATCCTGATAACGCTCATCTGTGAGGAGCCTATCATGGACCGCTCTCAATGTTAAGAAGGACATTTTAAATGGTAACAATTTGTGCCATATTTTCATATCACAGACAGAGTGATTCATTTTGTTCCGTAGAAAGTCCCAGGCCGAGGCTACAGAGAAGCAACCATTGTCACTTATAGTCCACACTGCCCTATCTGGAATGCTAGGAGTCAAGGTAACAACTTGATTTTCTACCACATGCTTCGTTGAGACTGTGATTTCAATATGTAGATTATCATATCGCCAATCTCGACCTATTAAGATATCTTTAATCATCACATTGTTTGGATTCCTCCCATCTAGCAACTGGCTATAGAAAGGACCTAACCTGGTCCAGTTGTCAAATCAAAAGGATATGTTGCCTTCTCCAGGAAACCAAATAATATTCTGTTTTACCTCAAATTTATTCTCATTACAGTTTCCTGAGCTCTATTGCTTTGTTACATAGTGAGATCTTTGGCAATATTTTACAAGCATGAACTCATTCCATAGTGACGAGCTAGTCCTTAAGTTCCGCCATAATTTTGCAGTGAACACCCTACAATTATCCCGTACTCCTAAATTGAAATCCCCCTTCCTAGTATGGGTAGCAAATAGTTCTCCAAGAAACCCAATGATGCCTATCATTTCCATCCAATCCTCTCCAAAATAACTTTGCAAAATATTTCTCTATTTGTGACAAAACTCCTTTTGGAGGGTGCATAGCAGACAATAAATGTGTAGGTACAACTTGTAAGGCGTGTTTGATCAAGATTGTTTTGCCCCCTACTGAGAGAAACATTAACTGCCAGCCTTTAGTTGTTTTTGTCACCTTGTTAATGAGTTCAGAAAAATACGATATCCTTTTTCTACCACAAATAACGGGCATCCCAAATACTGGATAGGAAAGTCCTCCTACTTTATCCCAGAAATTCTTGCTACTCTTTTATCGTGCCTTGTCCCCGTTCCGGGTGCTAGTAAAAAATAACTTTTGCCTTTGTTTATTTTTTGCCCTGGAACTGCCTCATATGTAGACAAAGTTTTCGTTATCAGTTTCAGAGTTCCTCTGCGTCCACTAAAAAATAAAATTATGTAATTCGTAAATGCCAAATGATTCACTTGAAGCCCCTCCCTAGGCATATAGAAGCCAGTGAAGCCTCTTCTAGATTGTAGGTTGTTAAGCATAATTGAAAATAACTCAGCACTCAGCGCAAATAGAGATGGAGAGATAGGATCACATATTCTCAAGCCATTTTCAGATTTAAGAAAACTAAATCTCAGCCCATTAATTATTATGGAATACCAATTGTTTCAGATATGTTTACATCAAATTAATCCACTTCTCCGAGAACCCCAATTTCTTTATTAAACTGCAAAGGTATGGCCATGCCACCTTATTTGGCCTTGGCCATATCCAGCTCCATAACCACATTACCTCCTTTTTGTGATTTCCTTATATATTTGTTTTCGAATTTCTTGTGCCAACATAATATTTTTAGTGATGAGTCTAACCTTGATGAAGCCTGATTGATTACATGAAATAATAGACCCCCCACTGCTCTACATTCACATCCAAATCTTCGCTTTCGCATTGTGCAAATCTACCCCAGTCCCAAACTACTCTTCGCGATAGCAGGAGTATCTCCGCAATCGCAAAGAAGCATTCACCAGAGACCTACAAAAACAAAAACTAACATTTTTCCTAACTTCAAAATCATCTGTAGCCTATCTGAAACTCACCCGAGCCCCTCGGGCTCCAAACCAAACATGCATACAAGTGTAATAACATCATACAAACATGTTCACATGATCAAAATACCAAAATAATACCTAGAACCACGAATCGAACACCAAAACAAAGGAAATTTTTAATGAAACTTAATAACTTTAAATTTTTCAACTGAGCGTCCGAATCATCTCAGATCAACTCCATTTTGCACCAAATTTTACAAACAAGTTATAAATGTTGAAATGAACCTATACCAAGTTTAACAACCGAAATTCAAACCCGGTAGAAATAAAGTCAAACTACAGGCAAGCTTAGAAATTCTTTAAACCTTAAAATTTCTAATTTTCAACAAATTATGTTAGATCAAGCTAGGGACTCCCGAATTCGATTCTGGGTATACGCCCAAGGCCCAAATCACAATACAGATCCACTAAGACATTCAACACTTATCCGGATCCATTTACACAAAACATTGACCGTAGTCAACTCAAATGAATTTTTAAGGCAGGATTTCACATTTTCATCAATTTTCTCACAAAAACCTTCCGAAAAGAGGACACGGACTGCACATGCAAATCGATGAAGGATAATAAGTGGAGCTATTCAAGGTATCGGAACACAGAAATAAAGGGTAAAACTATAAATGACCTATCGGGTCATCACATTCTCCACCTCTAAAACAAACGTACATCCTAGAATGGACATAGAAAGGTACCTGGGCAGGTGAGTACTTTAATCTCATAATTTATTATTTCGAGAGTAGTGGGGGGCTACATGAATGTTGTATTTGAATTGTTCTTGTTGTTTTATCATATTGGTTTATTTATTCAATCTTGTATATTATTATTCGATTGCTTTATCACCTATTAAATACTATCTACAAATCAGTGATTTAACTCGTAAGAGAAAATTTTAGACTGCATATAGGATTGGGGAGAGTAAGATCTTAAACCTGAGCATCGGGAACGGATTTGCGATTAGGATAGGGATATACCTAATCGTCTTGTTTGGTTATTATACGATAATTATTAATGTGTTCTTGTTAATCCTAATTTTATAGGAATATAGGCATTAGGTTAGCTTGAATAGGCGAGTAGTACTTAGGGATGATACTCAAAGTAATATTAACCCTGTCAATTAATAAGTTAGATAAATTAATTAGACAATTTAAGTGAAAAACTCAACGGGATTGTTAGCTAACCCACAACTCACTAATATTTTCTCCTATTGAATTCGTCTCTAAGTTTGCTGACTTGTTTTCTATAATTGCTTAGTTTGCTACTCTAGAATAGTTGTAGTTAAATATTCATACTTTAAAAAATCGCCTGAATAGATTATTTGTCTTAGATTAATTTAGTAAATAGTTAATTACAAGTCCCTACAGGTATGATATATGGACTTACAATCCTATATTACTTGTACAACCACATGTACTTGCGCGTGCATTTTAGTAATAACATACAATCGAGACATCTTGAGGGCGGGTAGGATTTAATAAAGACATAAGACTTTACCGAGTACCCTCTGAGGGCGCGTACGATATGATATGATATGTCCCAACGAGTAGTTGAACATGATATGAGATGATTTGTCTTAAAGACCGATTCAGTGATATTATATATTTAATGCATAGACCTAATGATTGGCATGAACTTATTATTTTCAAAACTTGCATACATTTATGATTTATGGTTACCACGGTATACAACCTGGCGGCTTGTCTTCATCACTCAAGTTGAAATTATGTGTCCATATCTCTTATGATATGCCTTTGGTTTATATACATTATTAGCCTTACATATTCAGTACATCTTTTGTACCGACGCCCCTTTCTTCTAGGCGTTCTGTTCATGCCCACATGTACAGATAGACTTGGTGATGTCCCTCCTCGGTAAAGTGCGCATTTCAACTATTGGTTGTCTCACTCCACTTCTCAAGAGTAGCTGTACAGAAGTTGATAGATTCCAAATTATATGTTTCTATTGTTTTGGGTATGGTAGGGCCCTCTCCTGACCAAGTTATATATTGCGGCACTCTTAGAGGCTTACAGATTAGTGTCCGATGTGTATGTAAATTTATATTATCACTCTGTTGGCAATGATTATCTATATATATAAAATGTAAAGTTTCTTCCACCATCAGTGGTGAACATTTTTTAATGTTGATATTATACTTGGAGGCCTTGTTAGCCCAGATTTCATGTTGAATGGTCTAAGTACGGATGTTGGTTCACAAGGGCCATCGGGCATCATGTGCCAGTCGTACCTCCTAAGGTTGGGGTATGACATTTATCACGAGGATGAGTGCATTTGGAGGATGGGTTGGAAGGTATAATAACTAGTGTGACATGAGCTTTAGATGATTTTTTTATGTATTCAAGCAAAGTGGGGGAGTCTACTATCAACGATTAGGTCATATGGACATGTTTTGTTATAGATCCTGGACTAGGATGCACTTGTGGACTAGCTATAATTTGAGAAGGGTGTCATCGAGAATGATTTGGGCAAGGAATTTACTAAATGCATGATGTATTACACTTGATTGATATATGGAGGTTGTGGAATGGCTCAAGTTTGATATTCCTTTATAGATGTAATGTGCAGGAGAAAGGAATTTATCGGTTGCTTCTATTGGGGTATTCATGTCCTAGCAGAGCACTAGTCGTTTAGCATGTTTTGTTATGCATTTAGGACTAGGTCAGAGTGGGTGACTCTCGAGAATAGTTCTATTGGATTCAAGATCCAAGATGTGGTACCTAGGGATTTTTCGGGTTTATTGTGTTGCTAAGTATTTGCTTTTTGCTTTGGATTGTGAAAGAGACTTGGAATATTTCTATATCATTATTGGTTCTACGATTCAGTGTTAGAAATATGGGAGAAACAACTTCAGATTCATTAAGGAATCGTTTAGTATGAGGTATAAGAAGGTATAAGGGTGGTATAAAAATTTAATACCACCTTAATACTCTGTTTGGTTAGCAAATCAGGTATAAGTTATCCCGGTGTTAATTTTAACACTGGGATAACTTATACCTTATAGAAGGTGGGTTAATTAGTACCGGTATAACTTATACCTTCTTCTTAGAAATTATGTAATTGTCATTCTTAATACAACATACCAAACAATGAATAAACAACAATCCCAGCATAACTAATCCCAGCATAACTTATCCCAAAATAACTTATACCGGCATAACTTATACCAATATAAATCGTATTCCAACAAAATGAACCCTAAATGTGTCTTGTGGAAAGCATTTTAGTTTGATGTACTTACCGGTTTGGCAAACTGCGAGGTTTGAGGGATTGAATTTTGGTGACTTGCTTATGTGAAAATGGGTTTCGACGAGTTCATGATGGTTTTGACCATGACTCGAGGTTGATGCCTTCTACGGGGGTGTAAAGTTTGTCGCGTGTTGTAATTTTCTCCTAAATTGAGTTAAGCAGAAGACTTTTGATTGATGGAGTGTTTATTAGGAGGACCATAATACTTGCGATTCAAAGTTGATAACAGGATTCTTGTATTTTTGTATTGTTGTAGGATAGATGTGGTGAACTGTGTGGGATTGAGATTGAATGGACAAAGTTGCGATTTAGCTTCGAAAGGAAAGCCATGAGTTTGGGACATCATAAAGATTTCAGATGCTTAAAAGAATGACACCATTATCTTGTATCGCTTGGGAATGGTGCGTCTTATATAAGACGTATTGTATATTGACTTGCGGATGCTTGACTAGTACTACACAGATCACATGGTTTTTAACCGTTGATGTTCAAGTTTTGATGCATGATACAGAAGATTATGGGAGTATTTCTCATGAGGTAATTGTGTATGAGTGACGTATCAGTCATTTTAGTGGGAGAGTTAGAGATCAGGTACGGAGACTCCTGTATTTTTAAGGTTTAGAGATTGGACATTCTCAGAGGCAGACTATTCCTTTGGTTGCAGACTATGAATGTGTGTTAAGGGTTTGATAACTAATTTATGTAGCATGTATAGGGTCTCTACGAATATTTGGAACGTTATTTGCCTATTTTGGAATGATCGAAACTGGTTTTGGAGCATAATGGTAGGTGTAATGAGAATGTGCATTCTACATTGGGTTGGATTTGCTTATTCAGCGCTTTTGCTATGGTGTGTCATGGGGTAGAACTAATATTAGTCGCGCTCTGATCTATTTAATGTGTTACTCACTTATATTGTGATGGCTTGTAAGACTGATTGATTATAACCACGCATGTTATGGCCCTATTAAGTCCTTGTGGTGATATATGAGTGAGATGACTCTAGATGTTGATTTGCTTATTGCACCATAGTTGTGCTTGCCTTATTCGTAGCGTGTATGCTATCCATCTCCCCATAGTTACGTTTATGAACTTTGTGCTCTTGTTTTTCATACACATGTGTTTGGTAAGTATGAGAATTTTGGCTCAATGAGCACTCCCATGTGGATTTGTATGATTTTGGATCGAGTTACATGCTGCAAGGGAGTTATGTTTGGATATTCCTTGTGCTCATTCCTTGTGTCTTGTTTCTTCTTTGTGGGATGGATTAATACCATTGTTCTTTTGTGGTTATATCTGTTGAACTTGTTGGATAGTTCTCTTATATAAATAAATTCCAGGCATATCATAGTCTAAGCACTTCCCGAGCATAAATAATACCCGATATATGCACATGGGATCAACCCCTCACATGTGCACCACCCATAGCATGAAGCAATCACTAATAACTCAGGCAACTAGTGCCTCAATGTCACGACCCAAAATCACCAACCGGTCATGAGCTCTAACATAGAAGTACAACTCTGGAATACAAAATCACAAGACTATCTGAATAAAAGCCATAATACATAAATGAAAAGAGACACCAAGATGCAACTCTACCCGTCTCTAGAAGATAATCACTGCAACAAAACACATTAACTCGCAGTTCGGTCCAACACCTAAATCTGCACAATTAAGTGCAGAGTATAGTATGAGTAAAACCGAGCCCAAATACTCAACAAGTGTAATAACTAACCTTGAGGAAGTAATCAAGGCAATAATTATTTGTCACGACCTAAAAACTCACCGCAGGCGTCGTGATAACACCTAGTCACTAAGACTAGGTAAGCCGATTACTAACAACGATTAAGCTAGTTTTAACAATGATATTCGAAACATAGTTTAATATAAATGCCGAAACAAAAGTTGAATAAGCCTATGCGGAAATAATCATAACAACCTCCCAAAACTAGTAGTGAAGAGTCACATACTCTAGCTAAGTACATGGAAAGATTTCAAAGATAGAAATACAATACTATTCAAATGACAACCGACAGTACAATATAAGGAAAGAACTCCAAAGGACTGCGACGACCAAGCAGCTCTACCTTGAATCCTCACGAGCAACAAGCTAACTCTGCCCAGGTCCGATATCTCCAAAATCAAATCCTGGTCAAACCTCTCAACCTTCCCAAATCTTCAACTTTCCAATTTTCGCCAAAATGCATCAAATCAACCTACGACCCTCCAAATCCAAATCCGGTTCACACGCCCAAATCCAAAATAACCATACGAAGCTATTGGAATCATCAAAACACCATTCCAGATTCATCTACACAAAAGTCAAACTCTGGTCAACTCTTTTAACTTAAGTTTCTAAAACAAGAATCATACATCCCAAGTTGTCCGAAAACCGAACTCGACCGCACACGCCAATCATAATACATAATATGAAGTTGCTAGAGACCTTTAGCCACGGAACGGGACGCAAATCCTCAAAACAACCAGTATGGTCATTACGTTATCCCTCTCTTAAACAAACGTTCATCCTCAAACGCGCCAAGAACCATTTCAAAGTCATCATATCACTAAATTAACTCACCATACATATACTCGTGGGTGATCCCGCATCACCACAATCCACATAGGCATGACAACACCATCTCAACTGAAAATTATTCCTCCCACCAACATTAATAAGGCTTAGAACTAAATTTTTCACCATCCGTTCGTTTTCCAAAGACCTAATTCCCACATCAACACACGATATCAACCTCAACCAACTACAACAACTCATGTCTACACCCATGAGGTGCAACACGATATAATATATCACACATATGCCCATAACGACATCTCTGACCACCATAGCTGCCCATAATTATTTCCGCATCGGCAATTAACCTCATATTAGCTAGAACCCAGTTCTAAACCTCCACAACACTGACAACTATGCAAGGAACATGAAGATCCTATAACCATTCACTCAAATCGACAAGTCATATCTAACGCCACTTGGGCGTACACTTAGCAAGTTAAAGCCTAATAAGCATAACACGAATAAGACTAAATATACAAAGAGAAACACATGAGAGAATTATCAAACAATCCCGACATACAAAACTCCCTATCACTACCATACTACGAATCAATTCCACACGGGAGAATCAAAACATATAAACTAATCACAAGGAACTTATCCTAATACAACTCCACCACGTCATGTAGCCTGGTTCAAACATATATAACCACATGAAAATGTGATGATCTCATCCTCAACTCGGATACCAGCTTATCACGACCCAAAAACCCACCGCAAGCGTCGTGATGGCACCTAGTCTCTAAGACTAGGTAACCTGATTACTAACAACGATTAAGCCAATTTTAAAAATAATAATTTAAAACACAGTTTATTATAAATATCGAAACAAGAGCAGAATAAGCCTAAGAGGAAATAATCATAACAACCCCCCAGGGCTGGTAATACAAAGTTACGAACTCTAGCTAAGTACATGGAAAGATTTCAAATATCAAAATACAATACTATTCAAATGACAACCGACAGTACAATATAAGGAAAGGACTCCAAGGGACTGCAATGACCAAGTTTCTCTACCTTGAATCCTCACAATCAACAAGCTAACTGTGCTCGGGTCTGATATCTCCAAAATCAACTCTCGGTCAAACCTCTCAACCTTTCCAAACCTTAAACTTTCAATTTTTTGCCAAAATGCATCAAATCAACCTACAAACCTCCAAATCCAAATACGGACACATGCCCAAGTCTAAAATCACCATACAAAGCTATTAGAATCATCAAAACACCATTCCGGAGTCGTCTACACAAAAGTCAAACTACGGTCAACTTTTTTCACTTAAGCTTCTAGAACAAGAATCATCCTTCCAAATCCATCTTGAATCGTCTAAAAATCAAACTCAACCACACACGCTAGTCATAATACATAATACGAAGCTGCCTGAGACCTTTAGTCACCGATCAGAACGCTAATCCTCAAAATAACTGGTTGGATCGTTACATTATTAATGATACTTGCTAATAACATGCTCAATTCATCAATGCCACAAGTACATAAAAATAATATTATCAAGTCATAAATGACGGATAAAGCCACTTCGGTGTACGAAAAAAGCATAACAAACTCTATTTCAGTTAACAACCCGCATATATAGAAGATTTGCAAAGCAAGGCATGTCTACATTCCTGATCTAGAATATAGAGAAGATATGAGAAAAAAATTTGTATATATCCTAGGAAATTGAGAGTAGAGGAGAAATGCAATAACCAAATCAAACACTGGCCAGATATCCTCATACTATGTGTACACCATCAAGAGAGAAATATGAGAGGGTAACCCTAGGGAGATGGATCCTTATCTACATGCGCAATGGATAACTAACGTGTCATATATAACAACTACACAAATAACTTACGTGCTAACATAACTCTAATCGGCATGGACCGCTCACGTGGTATCAACCTAGTGCATATCACACAGAAAGCATATACAAGGATACATATACCGAAACAAATGGACATCAAATTACATACTCAAGTACTAATATAAGTGACATGCTAAGGTGTAGGCATGTGCGAAGTGTACTAACATAGGTCAAATCAGGTGATTACGCCACAAGAATAGCAATTAACATTTTTTAACAGAAGATCAACCAACAAATAATCTCTAACATAATTCAATTAGCTCATAGAGGAGATGCAACATAAGAAGCATGATAACATGAAGTTTATCAATCAATTCATGTCATATAATAGTCTAGTCACTACCCCGAGCATGGATAATTCCCCGGTACACGCACATGGGATCAATTCCCTCACATGTGTGCCACTCATAGCGCAGAGCCAACACTAATAACTCAAGCAACTAGCGCCTCAACCAAGTTTAGGTAACATATTTCTTCAAGCAAGCCAAATCAATACTCTAGAAATCCCTTCCCGCATTTATCAACCTTTGGACGGCTCGAATATAGCCAAATAACTTAATAATAGCAATAAATATCATAAGTAACTAATCAAATAATAAATCGATGATATTTAACAACTATACAAACTCAAACCATAAATTCAACCCTGGGCCTACACTCTGGAACCCGACAAAACTCATAAATTCCGAACCGTCATTCCAATACGAGTCTAACCATACAATGTTCATCCAATTTTGACTCCAAATCGAGGTTCAAATCTCGAATTTACATTTTAGATAAGTTTTTACCAAAATCCTCAATTGTTTCTCATAGAAACACCAAACTAAAAGTAAAAATCAAGGATGGAACGATGAATAATAACTAAATACGAGTAAAAAATACTTACCCTAAAGAAAGTTATAAAAATTACCTCCAAAATCGCCCAAATCCAAGATCCCAATCTCAAAATGTGAAAAAATAATAAACCCCTTGAAATAAATATGTTTTGTAGAAAAAAATCACTTATGCGGTTCTGGATCTATGGAAAACCATCCGCAGATGCGAAAGTCACTTACTATTCGACCTTGCGCTTCTGCAAACTCCACATCATAGAAGCGTATCCGCTTCTACAAAAAATCTCCGCATCTCCGGACTTCCCCCTACCAGGACAAATCTCGTATGTGCACATCCAAGGTCGTATCTAAGGCTTCACATCTGCAGCCAAATTTTTGCAGATGCGAAAACACTAGAACTCAGCAAACTATATCAATGCCAACTAAATCCAAAATGATACAAAATCCATCCAAAACACACCTGAGGCCTCTAGAACCCCATCTAATCACACTAACAAGTCATAAAATACAACATAAAATTACTCGAGGCCTCAAATAACACAAATTCACATCAAACCCACGAAATGCACATCAATTCAAACTTAATGAATTAATCCAAATTTTCAAATTCAAAACTTGCGTTGAACATGCCTAAAAAACATGGAATGACCTTAGATTTTGCACACATGTCCCACATGGCATAATGGAACTATTCCAACTCTCAAAACAACAATACGAACACGATATCTGTTACATTTCGCTTTTTTGTACGTTAAAGTTTCATTTTAATTAACTGACGTGGACTCGGGGATGAGATTATCTTGAGGTTAACGTATTTATGCTATTTATAACAAGTGATAAAAAAGTGTCATGAAGGACAAAGGGTACACGAATTAAAGAAAATGGGTTTCGTTGAAGGTGGCCGATTTGGGATAAAATACGGGTCGAGTGATAATACCCAATAATTATGGACTAGTACCATGCAAGGTACCATATGACCATGGTAGTTCGATGTATAAAGTATATTAAAAATAAATAGAATTTTAAGTAATTTAAGATAATTCTAAATTATACGGGTAATTGATTAATTACCGGGTAGTTAATTAATAAAATAAGTGGATAAGATTAACCCCTTCTTCCCTTCCAGAAATGTGGCACAAGGCCAACAATCAAGAAAAAGACTCATAGTAATGTATGAGTAGGTGTCTACCTAAGGATTAAAATAAAATTTAACCAAGATAAGACTCCATTATTTGATGATAACATTCATTTGATAAACATGAGATAATTTGACTTGAAGCTCCTCTTATCCAATTTCCTGCTTCACATATGTCTAGCTTGAACTTACATATGCAACCTAAATTAACCTTGGTAAAAATTAGCTCTACAAAATTCAGCCATCAAAAATGGCAAAATAGAGATCAATGCTTAGTTAGCAACACTAACCTTGAATAGGCTTATCTCATTTAGGATGAGAACACCCATGAATCATTGTTGCTATATCAATCTTAGTTCAAAGGAAACATTAGAAGCAGAATCTAATTATAATTCCAAGAAAGCTTCATAGAATCAGAAGCAATTTCGTTCATGAATTTCAAAGAAGCAGGAGCAAATTTTGTTCAAGGATTTCAAAAAGCAGAAGCTTAATCCGATTTTTTTTGAGTTCTAAGTTCAATCAACGAAGGTTTTCCAACGGAATATTATACGGAGTTTTTCCTACTCCAGGTATGTTAAGGATATCCCTTCTTTCTTTTGGCATGGTCCAAATTATACAAAAGAAACGAGCAAACGCACAGTTTCCATAAATTACTCTATTCATAGAAATACTAGGGGTTTCTATATTCTTGATTTCCCATATGAATTATTATTATTATCTTCTGTTCATGGGTCTCAGAATAATACGCAGTTGAAAAAGTTTATCCGGAAGGAATATTGAGATTATTACATATTATTCATGCATTTCATTCATTTATAAATGTATATTGACCCATGACCAGATGGCATTATATATGCGTACATATGTAAATATATGTATATGGGATATAGAAAAAGGTTACGGCATTATATACACACCACCACCTGATCAATTGGTATATGTTGATGATGTTGCCCATAGTGGCCGAGACGATATGATGGGATGCCCTCAGTGGCTTGATGATATTATGTACACCCATACCTATGCTTGGCACGACATTTATACGCACGTGCATGACATTATAAATGTTTCAGAATTTACAAAGTTATTCAGATTTAAAGACGTGTATCTTTATTCCATTTTCATCTATGTCTTTTACATACTAATTTTCATTCCTTACATACTCAGTACATTTTTCGTATTGATGCCATATTTCATGGGGCCTGCATTTCATGCTCGCAGGTGTAGGTAGGCAAGCTGACGGCCCCCCTTCTTAGGATCCCTAATCAGCGAGAGTTGGCGTGCTCCATTTGATTCGGAGCTGCTTTGATTTTGGTATGATATGTTTGTATATATATATATATATATGTATGTATATATATATATATATATATATATATATGCGTATGACGTGGCTCAATCTCGTCTTTGTACAGTTATATTTCAATTAGAGGTCTGTAGACAGTATGTCTAGTTGGATAGTATTTGGCCTTACCGGCTTCCATTTTTGAGATGTATAGTTGTCTATAGAAGCCTTGTCAGCTCGCCTTACTTATGTTTCATGTATATATATATGTATGCCTTTATAAGCAGATTTCTTTCATGTACATTATTCTCATAATTCAGCAGATGTTATTCAGGTTTACATCTTAGACACATGCTTAGAGGTGTTTGACAGGTAGGACTCGGGCACCCGTCGTGGCCCAGTGGTTTGGGTCGTGATAAAAGTGGTATCAGAGCAGTTCTGTCATAGGGTTGTCTTCAGACTATGTCTAGTAGAGTCTTGTTTATGGGTGTGTTGTGCACCACACTTATAAACAGGAGGCTAAAGGACATATAGGATGTTATCGTCTCTTTTTATCTCAGATCGTACGATACAAGAATTCATGTTCCTAATGATATGTTATATTTTCAACGATGCCTCCAAAGAGTACGACCACCCATAAGGGAAAGTACGTGGATGGTAAGACTAATAGTCGAGCGCCACGAGTTACCAGGCTCAGGGAGAGTCTCATGGTAAGGTTCCATCCAGACTTCACATACCCCGCCCTTTCCAGAAGAGCTCCGAGGGGCACCAGCCCCGGCGCTCTCCCTAGTACATTCAACACCTCATCCAGATACACCAGGTCAGGAGATGAGAGATGTTATTCAGCTATTAACCCGATTAGTAGTCGTGCAGGCTCGACGTCAGGATATAGGTATTGGTCATGTAGATAGATCTGTCAGTGCGAGGGTTCATGACTTCATTAATTTAGACCCTCCAATATTCACTAGGGCAGATCCGAATGAAGACCCTCAAGTATTTATTGTTAGAGTGCAGAGGACGTTAACAATAATGAAGGCCACTACGACTGAGTCAGTTGAGCTAGCTTCCTATAGACTCTGAAATGTTGCAATTAATTTGTACAAGTTTTGGGAATTGTCCAGAGGTGGGGATGCCACTCCAGCAGTATGTTAGGAGTTTACAAAAGCTTTTCTTCGTCATTATCTGCCATTAGAGCTTAGGCGTGCCAGAGTTGATAGGTTCTTGACCCATTGTGGTAGAGGTAGATGTGGAGTATCTAGCTAGAGCAGTCCTTAGAACCGCATTTATGCCTTGGCAGGACGACAAGACCAGGAGTCATCCCCTGATGTTGTTATAGGTATATTATCAGTCTCCTTATATGATGTATATGCAGTGATTGACCCAGGTTCCACCTTATCATACGTTACCCCGTTGGTTGCTAGTAAGTTTGGAATACAACCTGAATTGGTTAAACCTTTTGAGGTGTCTACACCTGTTGGGGACTCGGTGATAGCTAAGCAAGTATATAGGGGTTGTATAATAGTAGTTCATGGTTGATCTACCGTAGAGGACTTAATCGAGTTAGATATGGTAGAATTTGATGTTATAATGGGCATGGATTGGCTTCTTATCATGCCAACGTTGATTATAGATCAAAGATAGTCCGATTTTAATTTTTAGGGGAGCCTGTTTTAGAGTGGAAAGGTAATACGGCATCTCCAAAAGGAAGATTCATTTCCTATATCAAAGCAAGGAAGATGATCAGAAAGGGCTGTATTTAACACTTAGTTCAGGTTTAAGATTTGGAAGTGGAGTTACCAACCATTCTGTCCATCCCTGTGGTGAATGAGTTTCCTGATTTTTTTCCCGATGAGCTTGTAGGTCTTCTGCCAGAGCGAGAAATTGAGTTTTCCATTGACCTACTACCAAATACTCATCCAATATCTATTCCTCCCTATAAAATGGCCCCCGCGAAGCTGAAAGAGTTAAAGGAATAGCTAAGGGACTTGGTTGAAAAAGGCTTTATTAGACCTAGTACATCACCGCGGGGAGCACCTGTGTTATTTTTAAGGAATAAAGATGGTTCCATACGGATGTGTATTGATTATAGATAGTTGAATAAGGTAACGATCAAGAATAAGTACCTGATCCCGAGGATTGACGATTTATTTGATCAGTTGCAAGGTACCAAGTGTTTTTCAAAAATAGACTTGAGGTCCGGATACTATCAGGTAAGGGTTAAGGATAAAGATATTCCGAAGACAGCATTCAGGACCAGATATGGGCACTTTAAGTTTTGTGTTATGCCGTTTGGTTTTACCAATGCCCCAGCAGTATTCATGGATTTGATGAACCGTGTGTTCAGACCCTTTTTAGATCTATTCGTAATTATATTTATCGACAATATATTGGTGTATTCTTGTTCAGAGGCTGAGCATACAGATTATCTGCGCACTGTGCTCAGAGTTCTACAAAAAGGGAATTTGTATGCAAAATTCCCTAAATGTGAATTCTGGTTGAATTCTGTAGCTTTCCTTGGGAATATCATTTTGGGTGAAGGCATTTGGGTGGATACACAAAAGATTGAGGTAGTAAAGCCTTGGCCTAGACCTACAACATCGACGGAGGTTCGTAGCTTTCTTGGTTTGGTAGGTTATTACAGGAGATCTGTAGAGGGATTTTCTTCCCTTTCAGTACCTTTGACAAAGTTACCTCAGAAGGGAGCAAAGTTTTAATGGATTGATGCTTGCGAACGGAGTTTCTAAGCATTAAAGGACATATTAACGTCAGCACCGGTTCTAATGCTTCCAGAAGGGACCGATAGTTACGTTATCTATTGTGACACTTCAGGCGTTGGGTTGGGTTGTGTGCTGATACAGCATGGTAATGTTGTGGCTTATGCTTCTAGACAACTAAGAAAGCACAAGAAGAACTACCCGACCCATGATTTAGAGTTAGCCGCGGTGATTCATGCACTAAATATGTTGAGGCACTACTTGTATGACATTCACATTGATATCTATACGGATCATAAGAGCCTTCAGTACATCTTCAAGAAAAAGGAATTGAATCTACGTCAAAGGAGATGGTTGGAGCTACTTAAAGACTATGACGTTGATATTTTATACCATCTGGGGAAGGCGAATGTAGTAGCCAATGCCCTTAACCGTAGATCTATGGGTAGCCTATCGTATTTACAGCCAGAAAAGAGGGGAATGGCCCATGAGGTTCATAAGCTAGCTAGTCTTGGAGTTCGGTTACTAAACTTAGGTGATATTAAAATTACTATTCAGTATACGGAAACATCCTCTTTAGTAACTGAAGTAAAGGAACGCTAGTATGAGGATCCTATGTTAGTTCATTATAGGGATACCACTCTTCAAAAGGAGAAGACACCGCTTGAAATTATAGAATATGGAGTCCTCAGATATCAAAGGCGATTATGTGTGCCTAATGTTGCAGGTTGCGTCAGTAGGTTATGGGAGAAACTCACTATTCTCGTTATGATATCCATCCATGAGCAACAAATATGTATCATGATATCAGGGAAGTATATTGGTGGGATGGAATGAAAAAGGATACAGTAGAATTTGTTGCTCAGTGTCCTAACAGTTAGCAGGTTAAAATTGAGCATCAAAAACCTTGTGGGTTATTGCAAGCTATGGAGATTCCGACTTGGAAATGGGAAGTAATCAATATACACTTCATCGTAGGCTTACCTCATACCCAGCGTAAGTTCAATTCGATATGGGTGGTAGTTGATAGGCTTACAAAATCAGCCCATTTTTTGCTCGTTAGAACTATATATTCCTCAGAGGATTATGCAAGGCTTTATATTAAGGAGATAGTACGACTGCATGGTGTCCCTGTATCAATTATCTCGGATAGAGAAGCTCAATTTACAGCTAACTTCTGGAGGTCCTTCCAAAAAGGAGTGGGGACTCAAGTAAGTCTTAGTACAACGTTTCATCCCCAGACAGACGGACAGGCTGAGCGTACTATTCAGACACTAGAAGATATGTTACGAGCTTGTGTGATAGACTTCAAAGGTAGATGGGATGATCATCTTCCACTTATTGAGTTCACATTTAATAATAGCTATCATTCCAGTATTCAGATGACTCCATACGAAGCTCTCTACGGATGGAAGTGTAGGTCACCTATAGGGTGGTTTGATGTTGGAGAATCTGGGTTACATGGGCCAGACCTGGTTCAGCAAGCCATAGAAAAAGTAAAGTTGATTCGGGATCGACTATTGCAGCTTAGAGTCGTTATAAGTCATATTCTGAAGTATGGCGACAAAATTTAGAGTTCGGGGTTGATGACTGGGTGTTCTTAATGGTGTCACCTATAAAGGGTGTTATAAGGTTTGTCAATAAAGGCAAACTTAGCCCTCGATATATTGGTCCTTATAGGATCATTCGGAGAGTGGGCCAAGTAGCTTATGAGTTAGAATTGCCCTCAGAGTTGGAGTCTGTCCATTCGATTTTTCATGTATCTATGTTACGAAAGTGAATTGGTGATCCTACCCGAGTGGTGCCCATGGATGATGTACAGATTACAGAGGACTTGTCTTATGAGGAAATTTTGGTTGACATCCTAGACCGACAAATCCGCAAGCTACGGAATAAGAAGGTAGCCTCCCTGAAAGTACTTTGAAGGAACAGCAATGTGGAAGAAATGACTTGGGAGGCTAAGGAAGACATGAAGTCTAGATATTCCTACTTATTTCCTCTTCCAAAGAAGGGTCCTACTGAGACGTCATAACCTTAAGGTACGTGTATCGATTCTGGTGTCAGCTATTGTTGTTGGCCATGTGAGGCCATTGTCGTTATTGATTCTTGTGATCCTGTGTGGCGCTGAACTATTAAGTTTCTACAGGACGAGTTGGTAGTAATATTGTTACAAAGGCGACGCTGCCAAGGTTATATAGATCCCGGAGAGTTAAACATTCCAGGACGAATGTTTCTAGGGGGGAGGATATTACATTTCGCATTTTCATACGTTAAAGTTTTGTTTTAAGTTAACCGATGTGGACTCGGGGATGATATTATCTTGAGGTTAATGTATTTACACTATTTATAACAAGCGATAAATAAGTATCATGAAGGACAAAGGGTACACGAATTAAAGAAAACAAGTTTCATTGAAGGTGGCCAATATAGGATAAAATACGGGTCGAGCGATAATACCCGATAATTATGGACTAGTACCATGCAAGGTACCATATGACCATGGTAGTTCGATGTATAAAGTATATCAAAATTAAATAGAATTTTAAGTAATTTGAGATAATTCTTAATTATACGAGTAATTGGTTAATTACCGGGTAACAGGACATTACCTAGTTAATTAATAAAATAAGTGGATAAGGTTAACCCCTTCTTCCCTTCCAAAAACATGGCACATCACCATGAATCAAGAAAATGACTCATAGTAATGTGTGAGTAGGTGTCTATCTAAGGATTAAAATAAAATTTAACTAAGATAAGACTCCATTATTTGATGATAACATTCATTTGATAAACAAGAGATAATTTGACTTGAATCTCCTCTTATCCAATTTCTGCTTCTCATATGTCTAGCCTGAACTTACATATGTAACCTAAATTTACCTTGGTAAAAATTAGCTCTACAAAATTCAGCCATCAAAAATGGCAAAATAGATATCAATGCTCCGTTAGCAACACTAACCTTGAATAGTCTTATCTCATTTAGGATGAGAACACCCATGAATCATTGTTGCTATATCAATCATAGTTCAAAGGAAATGTTAGAAGCATAAGCTAATTATCGTTCCAAGAAAGCTTCATAGAATCAGAAGCCATTTCGTTCATAAATTTCAAAGAAGCAGGAGCAAATTTCGTTCAAGGATTTCAAAAAGCAGAAGCTTAATCTGATTTTTTTTTAGTTCTAAATTCATTCAATAACCTTTATGTTTTCCAACGGAATATTATATGGAGTTTTCCCTACTCCAGGTATGTTAAGGCATCCCTTCTTCCTTTTGGCATGGTCCAAATTATATAGAAGAAACAAGCAAACGTATATTTTCCATAAATTACTCTATTCATAGAAATACTAGGGGTGTCTATATTCTTGATTCCCCATGTGAATTATTATTATTATTTTCTATTCATGGGTCTCAGAATAATACTCAGTTGAAAAAGTTTATCCGGAAGGAATATTGAGATTATTACATATTTTTCATGCATTTCATTCATTTATACATGTACATTGACCCATGACCAGATGGCGTTATATATGCGTATATATGTAAATATATGTATATGGTATATGGGAAAAGGTTACGGCATTATATATGCACCACCACCTAATCAGTTGGTATGTGTTCATGATGTTACCCACAGTGGCCGAGACAATATGATGGGATGCCCTCACTGGCTTGATGATATTATGTACACCTATACCTATTCATGGCACAACATTTATACGCACGTGCATGACATTATAAATGTCTCCGAATTTACAAAGTTATTCAGATTTAAAGACGTGTTTCTTTGTTCCATGTTTCATCTATGTCTTTTACGTACTAATTTCATGCCTTACATACTTAGTACATTTTTCGTACTAACGCCCTATTTCACGGGGTTTGCGTTTCATGCCCGCAGGTGTAGGTAGGAAAGCTGATAGTCCTCCTTATTAGGATCCCTGATCTGCGAGAGTTGGCGTGCTCCACTTGATTTGGAGCTGCTTTGATTTTGGTACGATATATTTGTGTATATATATATGGGTAAGACGTGGATCAGTACCATCTTTGTACGGTTATATTTCTATTAGAGGTCTGTAGACATATGTCTAGTTGGATAGTATGTGGCCTTGCCGACTTCCAATTTTAATATATATAGTTGTCTATAGCAGTCTTGTCGGTTCGCCTTACGTATGTTGCACGTATATGTATGTATGTCTTTTTGGGCATATTTATTATTCTCGTAATTTAGTAGATGTTATTCAGGTTTACATCTTAGACGCATTCTTAGAGGTGTTTGACAGGTAGGACTCGGGCACCTATCGCGGCCCATCGGTTTGGGTCGTGACAATATCAATAAAGTCAACTCTCAATCAAACCTATGAACCGTCCAAACATTTACATACCATCTTTCGCCAAAAAGAGCCAAATCAATTTAGGAACCTCCAACTCCGGACATATGCCTATGTTTGAAATACCATACAAAACTATTAGAATCATCAAATGCCAATTCGAGACCATCTACACATAAGTCAAAGCTCGGTCAACTCCTATAACTTAAGATTCCAGAATAAAATCAAGTGTTCCAACTCCCTCTAAAATCTTCCCGGGACCAAACCAACAAACCCTTCAAGTTACAAAACATAAAGTGAACATAAAAAGGAAATGAATAGGGTAAGAGGACTAAAATACACAAAATAACCGGTTAGGTCATTACATTCTCCGCCACTTAAATAAATGTTCATCCTCAAACGATTATAGAATCATACTTGAAGTGCCAAAAAGGTGAGGATATCTGCTCAACATATCATGCCCGGTCTCCCAAGTTGCTCCTCAACCGGTTGACCCCTCCACTGAATCTTCACCAAAGTAATATTCTTTGACCTCAGTTTGCAAACCTACCTATCCAAAATGGACAATGGCTCCTCTTCATAAGTCAAATCCTTGTCCAAATGCACTGAGCTTAAATCTAAGATATGCGACGGGTCCTCATAGTACTTCTGGAGCATAGAATCCTGAAATACTAGATGAACTCCTGATAGAGTAGGTGGCAAGGCAAGTCTATAAGCCACCTCACCAACCCTATCCAAGACCTTAAATGGAACAATATACCGAGGTCTCAACTTGCGCTTCTTCCCCAAACCTCATCATACCCTTCATGGGTGAAACTATGAGTAGAACCTTCTCACCTACTATGTATGCCACATCACGATCCTTCCTATCAATATAACTCTTCTTACTGGACTGTGATGTGCGAAGCTGCTCCTGAATCAATTTCACTTTCTCCAAAGCATCACAAACTAGATTAGTGCCCAACAACCTAGCCTCCCTGGCTCAAACCAACCAACCAGTGAACGACATCGCACCATATATAAGGCCTCATATGGAGCCATTTGGATACTCGACTGGTAGTTGTTGTTGTAGAAGAAGAACTCTACTAACAATAGAAACTGATCCTACTAGCCCCCAAAATAAATGACATATGCTCGCAACATGTCCTCCAAGAACTGAATAGTACGCTCGGACTGTCTATCCATTTGGGAATAGAATGCTATACGCAGCTCGACCTGTGTGCTCAACTCACGTTGCACTTCTCTCCAAAAATACAATGTGAACTGAGCGTCTTGATCCGCGATAATTGACACGGGAACAACATGAACGCAAATAATCTCTCGAAGATAAATCCGAGCCACCTGCTTTGAAAAGTAAGTAGTCATGACTGGAATGAAGTGTGCAGACTTGGTCACCCTATCCATAATGACCCATATCATATCAAAGCTCCTTAAAGTCCATGGAAGCCCAACTACAAAATCCATAGTGATACGCTCCCACTTCCACTCTGGTATATCTATCTTTTGAAGCGAACCACCCATTCTCGGATACTTATAATTTAACTGTTGACAGTTCAAACACCAAACAACATACTCATCAATATCCTTTCTCATCTTCTTCCACCAATAATGTTGCCTCAAATAATGGAAATTCTTTGCGTCACCCGGATGAATGGAATACTGCAACTATGGGCCTTCTCAAGTATCAACTCTTGCAACCCATCCCAATTAGGCACACAAATACGGCCTCGAAGCCACAATACCCCATTATCACCAATAGTAACCTCCTTAGCATCCTCGTGTTGCACTGTGTCCCTAAGGACAAGCAAGTGGGGATCATCATACTGATGTGCCTTGATGCGCTCAAAAAGAATAACCGTGATACAACACAAGCAAGAACCCTGCTAGGCTCTGAAATATCCAACCTCACGAACAAGTTGGCCAAAGCCTAAACATCAAAAGGTAATGGTCTCTCTCTGGCTGGGATAAAATCAAGACTTCTCATGCTCTCCGCCTTCCTTCTCAAAGCATCATCCACCACATTGGCCTTCCCTAGATGATAAAGAATGGTGATATCATAGTTTTTAAATTGATCTAACCACCTCTGTTGCCTTCAAATCCTTTAGCCTGAATAGATGTTGGAGACATCTATGATCTGTGCGCACCTCACAATACACGCCATAAAGATAGTGATACTAAATCTTGAGCATGTAAACAATGTTTGCTAACTCCAAATCATGCACTGGTTAGTTCTTCTCATGGAGCTTCAACTGACGTGAGCATAAATAATCACTCTACCTTATTGCAATAGCACACACCCAATTCCAACCCGCAAAGTATCACAATAGACTGTATATAAACCTGATCCCGAAGGCAACACTAGAACTGAGTTGTAATCAAGGCAGTCTTAAGGTTCTAAAAGCTCTCCTCATACTCATCAAATCACCTGAATTGGGCACCCTTCTGCATCAACCTAGTCAATAGGGGTGCGATAGATGAAAACCCCTCCACAAAATGGCGATAATATCAGCCAACGCAAGAATATCTGGATCATGGTAGTAGTAGAAGGTTTGGGCCAACTCCAAATTGCCTCAATATTCTTCATATCCACCTGAATCCCCTCACTAGACACCACATGACCCAAGAATGCCACCGAGTCTAACCAGAACTCACATTTGGAGAATTTAGCATATAACTTCTTCTTCCTCAAGGAAAGGAGCACGATCTTCAAGAGCTACTCATGCTCCTCCTAGCTGCGAGAATACACCAATATATCATCAATGAACACAATGACTAAGGAATCTAGATAAAGCTAAAATATATTCTTCATCAAATGCGTCAAAGTTGTTGGGCATTGGTCAACCCAAAAGACATCACCAAGAACTCATAAGGCCCATAACGGTTTCTGAAAGCTCCTGAAAGCCCATAACAAGTCCTGAAAACTCATAAGTCAATGCATATCCTTATAAAACCATCTTTCTTCTTTACAAATAGTACCAGTGCACCCCAAGGTGACATACTAGGCCAAATGAAACCCGTATCAAGAAATTCCTGTAATTGATCTTTCAATTGCTTCAACTCCACTAGTGATATGTGATATGGTGGAATAGAGATGGGATGAGTTCCCGGCACCAAACCAATACCAAAATTAATATCCCTATCAGGTGGCATGCCCGACAGGTCTGTAGGAAATACATCTGAGAACTCCTCCACTATTGGAACTAACTAAAAACAGTAGGAGTATTAGCACTAACACCTCTCGTGAAGGCCAAATACGCAAAACACCCCTTCTGAACCATCCGTTGAGCCTTCAAATATGAAATTACTCTATTGGGAGTGTGAACATGCGAACCTCTCCACTCCAAACTAGGAAACCCCGGCACAGCCAATGTCACGATCTTAGCATGACAATTAAGAATAGCATTGTATGGAGATAGCCAATCCATACCTAAAATCACCTCAAAATCAACCATACTGAGAAATAAAATATTGACCCTAGTCTCATACCCCCCGATGATAACAACATAAGACCAATATGCACGATCTACCATAACAGAATTACCTACAGGTGTAGATATATGAACAAAAATATCAAGGGAATCACGAGGCATAAAATAACGAGCAAAATATTATGAAACATAAGAATAAGTGGAACCAGGGTCAAATAACACTGAAGAATCCATGTGGCACATTGAAACAGTACTTGCGATCACGGCGTCGGAAGCAGCTACCTCCGGCCTAGCGGGAAATGCATAGCAATGGGCCTGTCTACCACCTAACTAACCCCCCCCCTCAAGTTGACCTTGAACCGACTAGGCCCTATCCCTAGCTGGTTATACGGGTGGTGTAGCTACTGATGCTGGAACCATAAGATGTGTGCTCTGTTGTGGTGCACTACTTAGAAGTATGGGGCAATCCCTCTTGAGGTGACTAAACTCTCCACACTAGAATAACCCATCCTGTAATGAGGTTGTTGACCCTGTGACCGACCCTAATAACCTAAATAACTGCTCATGGAACCCTGAGTAGACAAAGTACGGTAAGAACTTTATGTCGGTAGTGCACTGAATGATGACTAAACTGGGAAAGCACTGTATGAGTTGTGTCTAACTGATAAACCACGAGGAATCCAACGAGTTGCCTGAGCAGGCCTAAAAGGACGGCCTATATTGTAATGTGACTGGCCTCCAGATGAGGCACCACCAATACACTTGAACCACGGGGCCTCTTGGCCTCCTTCTCCTCTTTATCAAGCCTCCAAACATGCTTCAAGCGTCTAGCAATCTCAATCACCTTGTCAAATCTATCCTCCATCTCAGACTTTAGATCCATACCATATCGAACATCATAGTTGAGGCCACCAATGAACCTCATGATCCTCTCCCTCTCAGTAGGGACCAAAAATACTGCATGACGTGCCAACTCCATAAATTTCATCTCGTACTGAGTCACAATCATGCCCTCCTAGCATAGTTGCTCAAACTCCCTACGCAACTTCTTTATGTGAGTCAATGGGACAAACTTCTCTAAGAAGAGAACTGAGAATTGATGTCATGTTAGTGGTGTTGCCCAAGCTGGTATCCTAACTCATAGGTCTTCCACCACCTATAGGCTAGCCCGATCAGCTAAAGTAGTAAAGTCAACTCCATTGGAGTCCAAAAGACCCACGGTGCGAAGAATCTGATACCACAAATCAAGAAAACCATAAGCATGCTCTGACTCTCTTACACTGAATTGGGGAGGATGAAGCCTCTGAAATTGCTTTAACCTCTTCTACTCCTCATCAATCAAAGATGTTCCAACCTCGGTCCGAGCAGCAACAACTGGCTGAACTCGCAAAACCCTCGATGTTTGATAACCTTGAGCTAGTTGGTCCGGTGTACAGGCGGCAGGAGTCTAGGCTCCTCCCCCAGCCTCAGAATTGTCTGGTGCAACTGGTATCATGCCCGCCAGAGCCAAGCTCGTATGCACACTCAAGATCTCGACTAAAGTCTCCTAAAGACAAGGCATAGCAACTGGTAATGCCGGTATCTGAGTTGCTCCCACCAGCTCAACAACGTCCGGAACCTGCTCCTCCACTGGAGAAACTAGTGGCTCCACAGGTGCTGCTCTAGCTGTAGCACGGGCCACACCTCAGCCTCTACCTCGGTCCAGCCTCTCGCGGCCCTGCTTGGAAGTGTTGGTGCCTGCCCATCTGATCTGGCTGAATGTGTCCTCACCATCTATGAGAGAAAAGAAAAGTAAAGATTCAACCTTCGGAAATAACAAATCCGCACGACAAGAATAAAACAAAGCAAAAATATTCTAACAGTTCGGTAGCCTCTCGAAGATACGTACAAACTTCTCTATATTGATCCGCAAGACTCTACTAAACTTGCTCATAAACCATAAAACCTATGAATCTAGGGCTCTAATACCAGATTTTCATGACCCAAAACCACAAATAGGTCGTGATGGCGCCTAACACACTTTCTAGGCAAGTCGAACATAACAAAAACAGATCCTAATAACATAATTAATGAATATAATATAAATCTAAAGCCATCTGACATAGATAACGGCATCAATACATAAAAATTCCCAGAACTAGTAATACAGATTCATGAGCTCTAACATAGAAGTACAAGTTTGGAATACCAAATGAGAAGACTATCTGAATGAAAGCCGCAGTACAGAAATAAAAAGTCACGCCAAAGACTGTAGTTGAGATGCAGCTCTACCTCGTCTCTCGAAGATAATCACAGCAACAAAACATAACTACTTATAGCTCGGTCCAACACTTGGATCTATACAATTAAGTGCAGAGTATAATATGAGTACAACCGACCCCATTTACTTAACAAGTATCAGAAGTAAACTCGGTGAGATAATAGAGGCAAGAATTATTAATGATACTCGTTAATGACCTGCTAGTTCATCAATCCACGAGAATACAACAATAATATTATCAAGTCATAAATTACAGATAAAGACACCTCGATGTACAAAAATAACGACGTAACATGCTCTTTTTCAGTTAATAACCTAGCATATAGAGAAATGCAAAACAAGGCATGTACATATTTTTGATCTAGAATATAGAGAAGATATACGAATAAAATATGTATACATCTAGGGGTGGCAATTTGAGCCCAAACCCATCCAACCCGCCAGAGATTAATGGGTTGGGCTACAAACATTTTAGCTCATGGGTCTATTTGGGCTGAGCTCAAGTTAACCCTTTATTTTTTGTAGCCCATTCTGACCCATGAAGTACCCCAAATATAACCAATGAAGCTCACCCAAAACAAAAGGATCTCAAGCCCAACTTATCTAGAAATTTACTGAGTTGCCCCATCATTAGTTTTTGTATCTAAGTTTAATATGAGAATCAAGTTATTTTAAATTTTAATGTAAATATGAATAATTTTGTTATTGAGTTGCTGTGAAATTTACTTATTTAATAATAACATAAAAGATATTTTTCAACTAACAAATTTTAAATACTAATTTATTATTTAAGAAATTATATTTTGATTCTCAAAATACTAATAATATTTGTTTACCTTTTATACATAGGTGTATAAAAGATAAAAGGCTTTGTTTATGCAAGATGAGCATGGTTCTATGTCACGACCCAAACCGATGGGCTGCGATGGGCACCCGATACCTACTCAACCGAGTACCAATATAATATATCTTTTCATGTCATACTATCATAGATAACTGAGTCGGAAGGCTTCCATGAGATAAGTATCATACAACATATGATACCAACTTATACATAAGACATACGACCTATAAAACAAAAATAACCACTCGTACATTGAACATAGGTCGACAAGGCCATACAATCTTTTACGTACATGACATATGTCTACAAGCCTCTAAGAATACATGATTTTCATAAAGGTTGGGATAGAGTCCCACCATACCAAATAATACACGTCTAAATCATACTAACCAAACAAGTAACTCCGAAGCAAATGGAGAGCACCAACATCTTCCGCTGCACTGATAGCCTACTTGAAAGGCTCTCGACCTGTCTATCAGGACCTGCGAGCATGAAACGCATCGTCCCCAGGCAAAACAGACATCAGTACAAATAATGTACCGAGTATGCAAGGAATAAAAATTAGTAAATAATAGACATGAGAGAAACATGGAGTAAGAGACTCGACATGTAAGTCTGAATGACTTTATGAATCTTTTAATATTTAAAATGCCATGCATATGCATATAAAAGTCATACCATGCATGGGTATATGCGTTCATAACATCATCAAACCTCTGAGGGCATCTCATTGTATCATCTCGGCCGCTGTGAGCAAATCATCAACGTATACCAGCTGATCAGGTGGTGGTGCGTATATAATGCTATAACCTTATCTCATATCCCATATACATATAATATACATATATACACATATATACACATATATAATGTCATATGGTCATGGGTCAGTGTAAATGAATGTAATGCATGATAAGTACGTCAATAAAATCTTTCGGAGTGTCATAAGACCATTTTGCCTCTAATTAATATCATGAAATAAAATTTACCAACTTACGTATTTTTTAGACCCATGAACAGATGATAGAATAATATGACACATGGGGAATCAAGAACATAAGCATCTCTAGTATTTCTATGAATAGAGTCATTTACGAAAATTGCGCATTTGCTCGTTTCGTTTGTATCGTATAGATCATGTTAAAAGAAAGAAGGGATAGTCTTAGCATATCTGAAGTAGGAAAAAAACTCGTATGATATTCTTGGAAAAGGTTGCACCATACTCCTGTAGAACAGCAAAATTTTACGTTGCCACGGTTCTAACAATTCTCGTTGGAGAAAGGATAAAGAGTGCTCCTGCTGTAAGAAGCAGAGGAAACATTTCGACAGAAACTTAAATGTGGAGATGGTAACATCAAAAGTATTTATTGAAGTGTTGTTTCAGTACTATCCGTACAGTGCAACATCAAGTTGCAAAAATAGAATAATATACATACAACTATAGCATGGAAACAATGTAAGAGGAATTTCTGAATCTAGAATTATGAGAAAGACAAAATTAGGATCTAATGTGGCTTTCTTGAAAATACTAACACATGACACACAAAAAAATGGTGGTCTTATCTAGGAACTTGAATTCTAGGAAATGTATACCAATATAAGGCATGAAGTGTCATTTAATTATTAATTTGATTGACACCTAATCAAAATGACTAAGGAGTCATTTTCTTGAGGTGTGGCTTGCTGCCACGTGGGGATGGAGTGGGAAGATTTATTCTTCATCCACTTATTAGGTAATTAGGTAGTGTCCCATTACCCGATAATTAACCAATTACTCGCATAATTAAGAATTATCTCAAATTATTTAAAATTCTACTTATTTTTAATACATTTCATACACTCTATATAACTTACTATCATGGTCATGTGGTATCTTGTATGGTACTAGTCCATAAATATCGGGTATTAACGCTTGGCCCGTATTTTGTCCCAACATGCCAAACTTGGACGAAAATTTATTTTCTTTGACTTGCTCCCCCTCTCCTTCACGAATTTACTCATCACTTGTTTGAAATAGCATAATCCTTATAATCTTCAAATAATCTTTTCCTTGTACTGATGTCAATTACCTTCGACAAATTCAACGTACAATACTACAGGGTGCAACATCATCGTAATTTAATATTGCGAAGCGTAACATCATCATAATGTAGTACTGCAAGTCGTAACATCATCATAATATAATATTGTGGGACATAACAGCATTCCCCCCCCCCTGGAACATTCGTCCTCGAATGTTGACTGATGCTCTTATCATTTTCATAACTTATAGCTCTTGTGAATACCTTAATACTCTCCTTTCCATTTAGGCAGTTGTTCTGTAAATAAATCCAATGGCCAGGGCATTCCCCCATTTAGGCCTCTTTCCCACGTCATGACTTGTGATCGAATTCCTTCCAATCTCGTAACTGTTGCTACCTTCTATCAGGTTTCCTCTACAATACTGACCTTGTAAGTGTGCCTATGCGACTCTCATCTCCTTTTTCCTCCAGCTTTTAACCAATCTCTAGGCCTTACTTTGTAAATAGGATGCCTCTCTAGGCATCTATAGGTGTACTGAAATTCTTCGCTCGGTACTTTGTAGAACTTGCAAATATGGATATATCTTATTTCATAAGCCCGGTTATCCATTTGTATGACTTTATTGCATTTATGTAGATCATACTATACCATAATTCTTACTTTGATTTATTGTTAGAGGTTTGCAACCAACTCCAGGTTACTCTCGTTGCTTATCCTTAAGATTGATGGTCTAATCTCATCTCATACTGTTGAACTTTTATCCATCTATTGTTGAATCACCTTAATGATGATCCATCATTTACCACTAGTAACTTGATCCCTTATGTACACTGTCGGCTAGGGCTCGCATCTCATCAGGGGTATTTGGAGTAATTAGATTGATCCACCTAGGGGTGATACTATACTTTCATAATCGTACTTTATAGCAGCCCAATGTTACTCACCCTCTATGGGTATTTTAGTCCCTTACAATTCATGAAATCCCCTTCAAGTCATTACTCAATCGAAGGCCAAAACGTCATCATTTATCTATCACAATAATACCCTTATTCTACTATCAGGGCAACATTTCATCTCTTTTAAATGCTACTAGTCTTAGACTCCTTTGAGTTTATTCAAGCTATACTGAGCTTTCTATAACTTAGAGGAACCATCAGTTCTCTTATTTTCACGGACTTAATCCCGGAGACTTATCCATTTTTGTCATCTTCTCACTTGCCCTTTTCTTATCCTTACGCCTGTCTTTCTAAGACCTTGTAGTTCTATCATACTTTAGCTTTCGATAGATTTTTTTATTCTTTTCTGGAACATCGGGACATAAAATCATCTCTAACTCTTCTTTCACTTTCTAATTAGACCTTTTGGTACTTAGAAACCAGAGGCTGGAAGGTATGCCACTAACGACGCTACTATCATTCCTGGATATTGAATCCCAGTGCTTCTAGTCTTTTACCTAAAGTATGGACCACTCTCATCCTTCTATACTTGAGTATTTCGTATGTTGCTCACCTTTGCCTTACTTACTTTTAAAATATCACCTCATATTCTTCTATCTCTCTTTTATAACCTCCCTTTCACATAGGTATAAATCACATCCACCATTTGAAGCTCTATTATAATACTTGCACCTCTGGTGCTTATACAATCTGGTGGGAGCTTCATACTGAATTCTTGTGAGGTTGGTATTTTTCTAACTGGCTTTATCGTAGAGCCGTTATATAATATGGTTGTTGTGTTATCTCTCTTGTACCTCTAACATTAAGAGTGATTTTGCTATGTTCTTAATCATGATTCCTACAACTTTTAGGTCCAATAATCAGATTCATAATTTACTTCGTTGATGTAACTCTTTAGTTTCCTCCTTTTTCTGATCGGGCTTTATGTCGGCTTAAGCTATATTTCAATCTGCGGCTTGTGGCATTTAGTTATTACTTTAACCTTTCTTGGACGCTATGGAAAACCACGATACAATCTTCTAATGATTCAATCTTTTGTCTATGATCTGGACCCAAGTCCTTCTTTAACTTATACCAGAGTCTTCTACAGATGATCATTAATCGAATAATTCCTTTTGTTCCATCTCGGCTTTCTTCAAACATAAGCAATTTCTTTTCCTGATCTTTTTGTCCCCTTGTCGCGTGCATACTTAGCTTATCTGAGTTCTCACGTGTGTCGAAACCTTTGTAACTCATATGGTCTCGAATATTACTTTTGGTTTTACTACCCGCTCATTAGCCATGGTAGGTGCCACTTTCTTAGGGAGTACATATAATGTTGTTTTGAGACTGTTGTCACACAACCATTTCCTCTTTAGGTCTTTGTGCTTATGTTGAAGCCTTCTTCCTTATTTCCTCAGCTAGTCTTTCGTTGTAATACTTAGGCAAGATCATCTGACTCTTGTAAAGATGCGAGCTTATTACGTTGTATACTCGACGGAATTTTTGATGTCCTTCCTCGCCTATAATTAATCGCAGTTACCTACCTCCACACCCTTGTACTTGTAGGATTGCTCCTAAACTGATATTTCGACTATCTTCCCAATGGCATTTTCTTTTTTTTTTGTAATACTCATACGATACCTTTAATTATCCGACTCTTATTTGAATATATCTCAAGTATTATAATGACATTACTGCGAGGCTGAATTCTCCATGTCGGGGTTTACTCTATTTATCTTGCATGATTTGCTGATTTGTCTGTAACCTCTTGTCTAATCATGACTAGGCTCTTCATGAATCAACTACTAACTACTCGTTGGACCATTCTCATATCCATATTCTTTATAATCTTTCTTGGGTTATTTCCTTTGTCTTAACTTACTTCACGTACAGGCTCCTTATCTATCAATAACATCCCGGGCAGGAACCATTACCTTTTTTTTCTTAATGTCGTGCTTACATAATGTTCTGGAATCATAGCATATCTGTAACATTTGAATAAGTGCAATCTTATCCCTTTCTCATTTTTTTATTGCATTCTTCCTTTATCATTCCATAGTTACTAAATCCACTTAGTTCTGACTTAATGCCACATCATTCCATATTCCCCCCTTAGGGAAGTACTAAGAGTTGGAGTTACGACGACCTGTCTATAGATGTTTTTCCTCTTCATCTTTGGCGTCCTTTCACATCATCAATGACCCTTACTCGCCTTGTGATAATCAAAAAATTCCTCACTTGCGATGGTGACACTTAGTGTAAATGGCACACACAATCCATTAAGCTTAACTTTGCTCATATTCCTTGCTTTAGGGAAGCGTCTCCCTGAATGATCATTCTCTGAATTCATCATGGATCTTCTTCTGTTATCCACTCCAATATTGCCGGAATGCAATCTAAAATTCTCGTGATGAGGACTATTATCAAATCACTCAGTTCCTAATTCATGTTTAGTTTATCTTGTTCACCAGTCCATACTAATTTCTATTACTCTAGGGTCTAACTTTTCCTTCTGATAATCACGTTAGAGTCACAGACTTATTCCTCGAAATGAGGATATGACTTTATGGCTTATACTCTTTTGTTGTCTTAAGGCCTACCACCCCTCGCCTCTTCCTTCACCTGACTATGGACTCGGTAACACCGTCATCTTTTTGATCTACCTTTGTCATCCATATATCACATCTCACTCATAATTCTTCCTTATATCTCTTCTCATTACTCTGCTAATATTTCTGCCTATCCCTTTCTTGTGAAAACTTTAACACGACATTCTTTCTCTTTTATCTCTCTATGCTTCATTCATTAGCTCTTTGGGTTGCTCAACTTCCTTGCTCTACTGGGGATGAGAGTCACACTAAGGTAACGTTTATCTCTCCATGTTTTCAGTGCCTATCTTTATAGTACTCATATCTAGCTATATTATTTTAGAGTGCACCATATGGGTGCCTCACAAGGAGACCTATTAGTACATTTTTCAATATCTTTTGGAAATTTGAACTAACACAAACAATCCATTCACCATTTTGGGTTACTCTAACCCCAGTCGGATCCTAATATCTCGTCCTTCTCTTAAACTACACCTGTTAGTTTCCGTAGGGCATAAATGAGATGGGTGTATCCAATTATACATACCTCTATTATTGTTGAAGGTAACTCCTAATGCTTATATCTCTTTTCCTGAGTTGTAGATAATGATCATCTTCACTAACTAGGTACCTTGTTCCCTTTTTTACCTTGCTTCTTTTACTTGTTGAAACTTGTAACTATCTTCTGAATCTCTTATTGCTTTTCACCATATGGGTGGATAAATATTCAATGCCTTAGGAATATTTTTCTAGAAGCTCACACGTCTTATAACATACATGATCTGCTAGAGACCTTACATTTACTCATCTTAAGCACGTAGCAAAAATCCAACTCCTCTGACTCAACTATTCCACGACTATATCTCATACCTACCGTCTTCCTAAACGTAAGCATCGTCGTATTATGAATAAGATAAAGTTTAGGAAATTAAGTTCTTACAACTGAGCTCTACCACACGATCTAGAGTAAGAAGAAAGAGCGACAGTCCTAAATGTCCTGTAGCCTCCTGCTTATAAGTGTGGTGCACAACATACCTATAAACAAGACTTTACCAGACACGGCTTGTAGACTCCCTATGACAGAACTGCTCTGATACCACTTTTGTCACTACCCAAATCGATGGGCCGCGATGGGCACCCGGTACCTTACTCAACCGAGTACCAATAATGTATCTTTTCATGTTATACTATCATAGATAACTGAGCCAGAAGGCTGCCATGAGAAAAGTAGAATACAACATGTGATACGAGCTTATACACAAGACATACGGCCTATAAGACCAAAATAACCACTTGTACATTGAACATTGTAACGACCCGGCCGGTCGTTTCATGTGTTACTGCTCTGTTTCCCCCTATTTTTGCTTCTTATTATCTTTTTCAGCTGTATTATGTGTTATCGAGTTGGTTGACTCGGGTTCGGAAAGGTTTTGATAAGGTTTGAGACACTTAGTCTATTTTGAGTAGGCTTAAGTTGAAAAAGGGCTTGGATGTGAATTCTAATGGTTCGGATAGCTTTGGGAGATGATTTGGTACTTAGGAGTATGATCAGAACGCATTTTGAAGGTCCGTATTAGATTTCAGCTTGAATTGGCGAAATACGAATTTTGGCGTTTTCTGGTTGATAGGTGAGATTTTGATATAGGGGTCGGAATGGAATTCCGGGAGTTGCAGTAGGTCCGTTGTGTAATTTGGGATGTGTGTGAAAACATTTCAGGTCATTCAGACGTGGTTTGATAGACTTTTTGATCAAAAGCAGAATTTGGAAGATTTTTGGAACCTTAGGCTTGAATCCGATGTTATTTGGTTGATTCGATGTTGTTTGAGGTATTTTGAAGATTGGTATAAGTTTGGATAGTAGTATATGACTTGTTTGTGCTTTTGTATGAGGTCTCAGGGGGATTTCGGATGGTTGACGGAAAGTTAGGAGTTGGGAATTTGCAGTTGAAGCTGAGTTTTCTGTCATAACCGCACCTGCGGCTTGGGGACAGTAGGTGCGAGCTCACAGAAGTGCCCAGAGGGTCGTAGATGTGGAATTGGCCATGGGGAGCTGGAACCGTAGAAGCGGCTATGTGAGCGCACCTGTGATAGCGCAGGTGCGGGTGATTTATCGCAGATGCGGAACTTGGATTTTTAAGTGAAAACTGCAGATGCGGTGTAGGGACCGCAGGTGCGAGAAGCCTAGGTCAGAAAGTATATATTTCATCCTTTGCGAATTTCAGCCTTTCTTCACCATTTTTAAATCGATGTTGGAGCTTTTGGGGGGATTTTGAAGAGGGAATCCAAGGGAACTTCATTGAGGTAGGATTTCGGAACATAAAACTCGTTCCTATAGTGTTATTTCATTGATTAGACTTGAAATTTATGAAAATTTGTGGGTAAATATTGAAGAAACTAGGGCTTGAGACCGGAGACCTTTGATTAAGGGTTTGAGGGGTCATTTGCAGTTGGATTTTGGTACTTTTGATATGAATGGACTCGTGGAGTGATAAGAATTCCATTTAATGTAAATTTTGTCGGATTCCGAGATGTGGGCCCAAGGGTTGGGTTTGGTAAATTTCGGGATTCGTGTTGTAATTTGATTACTTTCGAGCTGGCTTTGTTCCCTAGACATATTTTAATGGTTATGTACTGATTTTGGTTAGATTTGGAGCATCCTAAGGCCGATTCGAGAGGCAATGGCATCGCGGGCTAGAGTTTGGACCGGATAGAGGTAAGTAATGATTGTAAATGTTGTCCTGATGGTATAAAACCCCGAATTTCACATCGTTGTGCTACTATGGGGTGACACACACGCTAGATGACGAGCGTGGGGTCGTGCACCATTGGGGATTGTGACTTATTCCGTCTCGTATGACTGTCTAACCGCGTATTTGATTGAAAACTTTTTTCTATCATCATGTTTTGGGCTGAATACCATACTAGGGCCTCGTGCCAGCTATTTTGGACCCTTAGGGGATTTTTACTACTATGCCTCACTGTTTTGACTTCGTTTCTTTACTCAGTCATGCTATATTCTATTGTTTTCACAACTCAACCATTTTTACTCGCTTTTGATATTTTAAATGATATTTTTGGGCTGAGCATCATATTTTACTATTGCCCGAGTAGATTGTGAGATTCTGACTGAGTAAGGCCGAGGGCCTGTGTTGTGAGGATACTATTGGATCGGGTTACGCGCCACAGTAGTGATTTACTGATTTATGATTATGAGGCCGAGGGACTGATTTGTTATGCCGTGAGGTGGCTTGTTATAAGGCCGAGTGCCTGTTGCATTATGCCACGAGATGGCTTGTTATTGTGCTTTGGCCGTAAAGGGGCCCTCCTAGAGTCTGTACAACCCCAGTGAGCGCGGGTACCCAGTGTGAGATGTGATATAGCCCGAGGAGCTGATGTTGTTCCATGTTATTGCTCGAGGTGCTAATACAAGTGGTTGTGAGATAGCCTGAGGGGCTGATTCTGTTAGTATTTTTCTCGAGGGACTGAATTACGTATCTATCTTTTCTCACTACTTTTCATTCACTCATTTAACTACTAAAAGATGTTTTAAAGAGGTTTTTACTGAACTAAGGTGTTTCTACGAGTTTTTACTGATTATTGCCTTATTTTGGTTTTATACTGCCTCTTTGTTGCATTTTGATATGATTTATGTGTTTTCTTATCGCTCAACTGCCTTTACTTCTATTACTTACTGAGTTGGCGTACTCACATTACTCCCTGCACCCTGTGTGCAGATTGAGGAGCCTTGGGTCATGCTAGTGAGGGTTGATTGCTTCCTGCAGGTTGTTCAAAGTTTACTAGGTATTTGCTCGGCGTTTGCAGCCCACTGCTTCTCTTTCATATCTTTATTTTCCTTATACTAGCCTTGTACTAGCCTGTGTAGACTTTTCATACTCTTAGACGGACGTTTTAGATCCTCATGGCTGGTGACACCCTGATATCGGGCTATGTTTGTTCCGTAATTGTTCTATTTCACTCTTTATTTTGGGATTTATGGTTTAATTATGACTTAAATTAAATTATTATAATTGTTTAACTGATATTGGAGGTTTGTGTTGGCTGGCCTTGTTTCACGATAGGCGACATCATGACCAGGTCCATTTTAGGATCGTCACAAGTTGGTATCAGAGCCTAGGTTACATAGGTCTCACGAGTCATGAGCAGATTTAGTAGAGTCTCACAGATCAGTATGAAGACGTCTGTATTTATCCTCGGGAGGTTGCAAAACATTTAGAAAAACTTCATATTCTGGAAATTTTTGTCGTGTGAATCTATTGATCCGAGTACTAAACTTCTGTTATTCTATTCTCTCACATATAGTGAGGACACATGCTACCGGTCAGGATGGATGACCACCAGTACCACCAGTTGGGACCACTAGAGGCCGAAGACGCGGTCGAGGCTGTGGTAGGGGCAGGGGTGTAGCCCACACAGCAGCTAGGGCAGCACCTACAGATCCACCAGCTGCTTCAATTCATGATCGGGTCCAAGTTATGGATGCTCCAGCAGCACCAGCTCAGACACCACATGTGCCCATTGTGATTCCAGGTCTTTAGGAGGCCCTGGCTCAGATTATATCAGTATGCACTGGCCTAGCTCAGGCAGTCTCAATTACTACAACCGCGGCTACTTCTCAGGTTCGGGGAGGAACTCAGACTCCCGCCACTCGCACACCTAAGCAGGTTGTGCAGGGACTTCAGACACCGAGGGCACCTCTAGCCTAGCCGGTTGTAGCTACTCAAGACTATGTAGCTCCTGGTATGCCAAAGGACGAGCAGCGCAGGTTGGAGAGGTTTGGCAGACTACAGCCTCTGACTTTTAGTGGTGCGGAGGGCGAGGATGCCTAGGATTTCTTGGACAAGTGTTAGAGGATTCTTCGGACAGCGGGTATTCTAGAGACCACCGGGGTCGCTTTCACTACTTTTCAGTTTTTTGGAGTCGGCTTCACTTGGTGTGAGGCTTATGAGAGGCGTAGGCCTGTTGGTGCAGCACCCCTTACTTGGCAGCAGTTCTCCATTCTTTTTTCGGAGAATTATATGCCACAGTCTCGTAGAGAGGAGCTGCACAGGCAGTTCGAGTGGTTGCGTTAGGGAGATATGACTGTGACGCAGTATGAGATGAGGTTCTCGAAGTTAGATCGTCATGCTATTTGGATGGTTCCTACGGAGAGAAAGAGGATTAGGAGGTTCGTTGATGGCCTTATGTATCAGCTTCGGATTCTCATGACCAGGGAAAGGGTGCCTGGTACTACTTTTGAGGAGGTTGTTGGCATTGCTCGCGAGATTGAGTCAGTTCGTCGCCAGGAGCGAGATGAGAGGGAGGCCAAGAGGCCTCGGGGATCTAGTAGTTATAGTGGTGCTCCTTCTAGGGGTCATCTTCAGCATGGCAGAGGTCGTCCATTTAGGCATGCTCAGCCAGCTTGCCCGGTTATCGTGGGGCATCATCAGGTCATGGTTCTCACAGTTCTCATCAGGGCTAGTCATCACTCAATGCCCTTCTAGCCTAGAGTTCGTCCTGTGCTTCGTCAGCTTAGGGCTCTTCTATGCCAGGTGCATCTGCTAGTCCTTCCGGTGTTAGGGGTTCCCTTCAGTCCCCGTCTCCAGCACCAGGGAGTTGCTATGAGTGTGGAGAGTTGGGTCATATGTGGAGGTCTGTGCGGCGAGAATTGGGTACTCAGGTTGAGTTGAGCATAGCTTTTCACCCTCGAACGGATGGGCAGTCCAAGCGCACTATTCAGTTATTGAAAGACATGTTGCACGCTTGTGTCATTGATTTCGGAGGGTTATGGGATTAGTTTCTACCGCTCGTAGAGTTTGCTTATAATAACAGTTATCAGTCGAGTATTCAGATGGCTCCATATGTGACTTTGTATGGGAGGCTAGGCTATTGGGTTGGTTTGAACCGGGTAAGGCTAGGCTATTGGGTACAGACTTAGTGCAGGATGCTTTAGACAAGGTGAAGGTGATTCAGGAGAGGCTTCGCAGGATAATCGAGACAAAAGAGTTATGCTGAAAGGAAGGTTCGGGATGTGTCCTACATGGTTGGTGAGAAGGTTTTATTGAATGTTTCGCCCATGAAGGGTGTTATGAGATTTGGAAAGAAAGTTAAATTGAGTCCTCGGTTCATTGGGCCTTTTGAGGTACTTCGGAGGATTGGGGAGGTGGCTTATGAGCTTGCTTTGCCACCCAGTTTATCGAGTGTGCATCCGGTATTTTATGTTTTTATGCTCCGGAAGTTTATTGGCAATCCATCTCATGTTTTGGATTTCAGCACGGTTCAGTTAGATGGTGATTTGACTTATGATGTGGAGCCAGTGGCTATTTTGGAGCGTCAGGTTTGAAACTTGAGGTCAAAGAGTATAGCTTCAGTAAAAGTGTAGTAGAGAGGTCGGCCCGTGGAGGAGGCTACCTAGGAGACCAAGCGGGAGATGGGGAGATGATATCCTCACCTATTTGAGGCTTCAGGTATGTCTCTTGACACGTTCGAGGACGAACGTTTGTTTAAGAGGGGGAGAATGTAACGACCCGGCCGGTCGTTTCATGTGTTACCGCTCCGTTTCCCCCATTTCTGCTTCTTATTGCCTTGTTCAGCTGTATTATGTGTTATCGCGTTGGTTGATCCGGGTTCGGAAAGGTTTTGGTAAGGTTTGAGACACTTAATCTTTTTTGAGTAAGCTTAAGTTGGAAAAGTCAATCGGATGTTGACTTATGTGAAAAAGGGCTTGAATGTGAATTCCAATGGTTTGAATAGCTTTGGGAGATGATTTGGGACTTAGGAGTGTGATCGGAACACATTTTGAAGGTCTATAGTAGATTTAGGCTTGAATTGGCAAAATTGGAATTTTAGTGTTTTCTGGTTGATAGGTGAGATTTTGATATATGGGTCGGAATAGAATTCCGGGAGTTGTAGTAGGCCCGTTGTGTCATTTGGGATGTGTGTGCAAAATTTTAGGTCATTCGGACGTGGTTTGATAGACTTTTTAATCAAAAGCGGAATTTGAAAGATTTTTGGAACCTTAGGCTTGAATCCGATGTTATTTGGTTGATTCGATGTTGTTTGAGGTATTTTGAAGATTGGTATAAGTTTAGATAGTGGTATATGACTTGTTTGTGCTTTTGGTTGAGGTCCCGAGGGCCTCGGGTTGATTTCAAATAGTTGACGGAAAGTTAGGAGTTGGGAATTTGCAGCGGAAGCTGAGTTTTCAGTATAACCGCACATGCGGCTTAGGGACCGCAGCTGCGAGCTCGCAGAAGTGCCCAGAGGGTTGCAGATGCGAAATTGTCCATGAGGAGCTGGAACTGCAGAAGTGGCTATGTGAGCGCACCTGCGATAGCGCAGGTGCGGGTGATTTATCGCAGATGCGGAACTTGGATTTTAAAGTGAAAACCCCAGATGCGGTGCTTTGGCCGCAAATGCGGTGTAGGGACCGCAGGTGGGAGAAGCCTGGGTCAGAAAGTATATATTTCATCCTTCGTGAATTTCAGGCTTTCTTCACCATTTTTAAATCGATTTTGGAGCTTTTGGGGGGATTTTGAATAGGGAATTCAAGAGAACTTCATTGAGGTAAGATTTCGGAAGATAAAACTTGTTCCTATGGTGTTATTTCATTGATTAGGCTTGAAATTTATGGAAATTTGTGGGTAAATATTGAAGAAACTAGGGCTTTAGATTGGAGACCTTTGATTAAGGGTTTGAGGGGTCATTTGTGGTTGGATTTTGGTACTTTTGATATGAATGAACTCGTGGAGTGATAAGGATTCCATTGATGTAAATTTTGTCAGATTTCAAGACGTGGGCCTGGGGATCGGATTTGGTAAATTTCGAGATTTGTATTGTAATTTGATTACTTTCGAGCGGGCTTTGTTCCCTTAGCATATTTTAATGGTTATGTACTGATTTTTGTTAGATTTGGAGCATCTGGAGGCCGATTCGAGAGGCAGAGGCATCGCGAGCTAGAGTTTGGATCGGATAGAGGTAAGTAATGATTGTAAATGCTGTCCTGAGGGTATGAAACCCCGGATTTCACATCGTTGTGCTATTATAAGGTAACGCACATGCTAGATGACGAGCGTGGGGTCATGCACCATTGGGGATTGTGACTTAGTCCGTCCCGTATGACTGTTTAACCGCGTATTTGATTGAAAACTATTTGCTATCATCATGCTTTGTGTTGAATGGCATACATGGGCCTCGTGCCAACTGTTTTGGACCTTTAGGGGATTTTTACTACCATGCCTCATTGTTTTGACTTCGTATCTTTACTCAGTCATGCTATATTCTACTGTTTTCACAACTCAGCCATTTTTACTCGCTTTTGATATTTTAAATGATATTTTTGGGCTGAGCATCATATTTTACTATTGCCCGAGTGGCTTGTGAGATTTTAACTGAGTAAGGTTGAGGGCCTGTGTTGTGAGGATACTATTAGATCGGGCTACGCGTCGCAGCAGTGATATACTAATTTATGATTATGAGGCCGATGGCCTGATTTGTTACGCCACGAGGCGGCTTGTTATAAGGTCGAGCGCCTGTTTGATTATGCCACGAGATGGGTTGTTATTGAGCTTGGGTCGTAAGGGGCCCCTCCCGGAGTCTGTACACCCCCAGTGAGCGCGGGTACCCAGTGTGAGATGTGATATAGCCCGAGGGGCTGATACGAGTGGTTGTGAGATAGCCCGAGGGGTCTGATTCTATTTTTATTTTTCCCAAGGGACTGATTTATGTATCTATCTTTTCTCACTACTTTTCATTGACTCGTTTAACTGCTAAAAGATGTTTTAAAGAGGTTTTTACTGAACTCAGGTGTTTCTACGAGTTTTTACTGATTATTGCTTTGTTTTGGTTTTATACTGCCTTTTTGTAGCATTTTGTTGTGATTTACATGTTTTCTTATCGCTCAACTGCCTTTACTTCTATTACTTACTGAGTTGGCATACTCACATTACTCCCTGCACCCTGTGTGCAAATTTAGGAGCCTTGGATCAAGCTAGCGAGGGTTGATTGCTTCCAGCAGGCTGTTCGGAGTTCACTAGGTAGTTGCTCGGTGTTCGCAGCCTAGTGCTTCTCCTTCCTATCTTTATTTTCCTTGTACTAGCCTTGTACTAGACTGTGTAGACTTTTCATACTCTTAGAAGGATGTTTTAGATGCTCATGACTGGTGACACCCTGATGTCGGGCTATGTTTGCTCCTCAATTATTCTATTTCACTCTTTATTTTGGGATTTATGGTTTAATTATGACTTAAATTACATTATTATAATTGTTTAACTGATATTTGGGGTTTGTGCCGGCTGGCCTTATTTCACGATAGGCGTCATTACGTCCGGGTCCGGTTTAGGGTGGTGACAAACATAAGCCGACAAGGCCATACAATCTTTTACGTATATGACATCTGTCTACAAGCCTCTAAGAATACATGATTTTCATAAATGTCGGGACAGAGTCTCGCCATACCAAATAATACATGTCTAAATCATACAAACCAAACAAGCAACTCCAAAGCAAATGGAGAGCACCAACATCTTCCAATGAGCTGATAGCTTACTTGGAAGGCTCTCGACCTGTCTATCAGGACCTGCGGGCATGAAATTCAGCGTCCCCAGGAAAAATGGACGTCTGTACAAATAATGTACCGAGTATTCTAGGAATAAAAATTAGTAAATAATAGTTATGAGAGAAACATGGAGTAAGAGACTCGACATTTAAGTCTGAACAACTTTATGAATCTTTTAATATTTAAAATGTCATGCATATGCATATAAAAGTCATACCATGCATGGGTATATGCGTTCATAACATCATCAAGCCTCTAAGGGCATCCCATCGTATTATCTCGACCACTGTGGGCAAATCAACAACGTATACCAGCTGATCAGGTGGTGGTGCGTATATAACGTCGTAACCTTTTTCCATAATGCATATACATATAATATACTTATATACGCGTATATAACGTCATCTAGTCATGGTTCAGTGTAAATGAATGCAATGTATGATAAGTACGTTAATAAAATCTTTCGGAGTATCATAAGATCATTTTGCCTCAGATTAATATCATGAAATAAAATTTACCAACTTACGTATTTTTGAGACCCATGAACAAATGATAGAATAATATGATACATAGGGAATCAAGAACATAAGCGTCTCTAGTATTTCTATGAATAGAGTCATTTACAAAAATTGCGCATTTGCTCATTTTGTTGTGTCGTATAGATCATGCCAAAAGAAAGAAGGGATAGCCTTATCATGCCTGAAGTAGAAAAAAATTCGTATGATATTGTTGGAAAAGGTTGCACCGTACTCCTTTAGAACCATAAAATTTTATGTTGCTATGGTTCTAACAATTCTCATTGGAGAAAGGATAAAGAGTGCTCCTGCTGTAAGAAGCTGAGGAAACATTTCGATAGAAACTTAAATGTGGAGATGGTAACATCAAAAGTATTTATCGGGGTGTTGTTTCAGTATCATCCGTACAGTGCAACATCAAGTTGTAAAAATAGAATGATATACATACAACTATAGCATGGAAACAATGTAAGGAGATTTTCTGAATCTAGAATTGTGAGAAAGACAAAATTATGATCTAATGTGACTTTCTTGAAAATACTAACACATGACACACAAAAAAATGGTGGTCTTATTTAGGAACTTGAATTGTAGGAATTGTATACCAATATAAGGCATGAAGTCTCATTTAATTATTAATTTGGTTGACACCTAATCAAAATGACTAAGGAGTCATTTGCTTGAGGTGTGGCTTGCTGTCACGTGGGGATGGGGTGGGAAGGTTTAATCTTTATCCACTTATTAGGTAATTAGGTAGTGTCCTGTTACTAGGTAATTAATCAATTACTCGCATAATTAAGAATTGTCTCAAATTATTTAAAATTCTACTTATTTTTAGTACACTGCATACACTCTATAAACTTACTATCATGGTCATGTGGTACCTTGTATGGTACTAGTCCATAAATATCGGGTATTAACGCTCGGTCCGTATTTTGTCCCAACATGCCAAACTTGGACGAAAAAATATTTTCTTTGACTTGTTTCCCCTCTCCTTTACGAATTTACTCATCACTTGCTTGAAACAGCATAATCCTTATAATCACCAAATAATCTTTTCCTTGGACTGATGACAATTACCTTACGACAAATTCAATGTACAATACTACAAGGTGAAACATCGTCATAATTTAATACTGTGAAGCGTAACATCATCGTAACATAGTACTGCAAGGCGTAACACCATCGTAATAAAGTATTGCGCGACTTAACATTCTAAAACATGAGTCAAGTAGGGCGGGTTGGGAAATGACCCATTGTTTATCCGATCTTAACCCAGCCCATCTTAGCCCAAGTACACTTTGGGTTGGGTTGGGCAATGACTCATTTATTTACCTAATTCATCTTGTTCAACCCGCCTATTTTCCACCACTATATACATCCAAGGAAATTGCGAGTAGAGAAGAAATGCAATAACCAAATCAAACACTGACCAGATTTTCTTATACCGCGTGTACAACATCAAGAGAGAAACATGAGAAGGTAACCTTGGGAGGTGGATCTTTATCCACACATGGCACGAACAACTCACATGCCATATATAACAACTATACAAACAACCCACATGCTAACATAACTCAAATTCGCATGGACCACTCATGTGGTATCAATATAGTCTATATCACACAGAAAACATATACAAGGATATATGTACAAGAACAATGGATATCAAATTATTACTCATGGACTGATAATAAGTGACACCCTAAGGTGTAGGCATGTGTGAAGTGTACTACCATAGTTCAAATTAGGCGATTACGTCACAAGAATAGCAGTTAACATGTTTGAACAGAAAATCAACCGACAAATAATCTATAACATGATTCAATTAGCCCAAAGAGGAGATACAACATAAGAAGCACGATAATATGAAGTTTAGCCATCAATTCAGGGCATATAATAGCCTACTAACTACCTTGAGCATGGATAATATCCCGGTGCACCCACATGGGTTCAATCTCCTCACATGTGTGCCACTTATGTTGCGTAGCCAACACTAATAACTCGGACAACTAGTGCCTCAACCAAGTTTAGGTAAGATACTTACCTCAAACAAACCAAATCAATACTTTATAAATCCCTTACCGTGTGAATCAACCTCCAGATGGCTCGAATCTAACCAAAATAACTTAATAATATCAATTAAAGTCATAGCAAGCAACCCCAAATAATAAAGACTATACAAAGTCAACCCAAAAGGTCAACCCCAGGACTGCACCCCGGAACCCGATAAAACTCAAAATTTCCAAACACCCATTCCAATACAAGTCCAACCATAAAAGTTTCATCCAATTCCGACTCCAAATCGGGGTTCAAATCTCAAATTTACATTTTAGAGAAATTTTTACCAAAATCTCCAATTTTCTCCCATAGAAACACCAATCAAAAGCCAAAATCAAGGATGGAACAATGAATAATAACCAAATCTAAGTCAAAAATACTGACCCCAAAAGAAAGACATGGAAATCGCCTTCAAAATCACCCAAATCTGAGCTCCTAATTTTAAAATATGATAAATAACCAAACCTCAAAATAAATATGTCCTGCCTAGCAAATCTGCTTTTGCAGATAAAATACCGCTTTTGCGGTACGACATCTGCAGAAAAACCATAGTAGATGCAGAAATCACTTACTTCCCGACCTTCCATTTTTGCGGATAACACATCGCAAGCGCAGTCGCTTTTGTGAAAAATCTCTATATCAAGCGGACTCCCGTGCTATGCCAAATCCTGCATGTGCATATCCAACGTCATATCTATGACCAAATTTCCGCAAATGCGAAAACACAAGAACTTAATAAATTACAGCAATGCCAACTCAATCCAGAATGATCTGAAATACATCCAAACACGCCTGAGGCCCCCCGGACCCCATCCAATCACACCAACAATTCTTAAAACACAACACGAACCTACTCAAGGCCTCAAATCACACAAAATCACATCAAAACCACATTTCTCACCTCAATTTAAACTTAATGAACTAATCCAAATTTCTAAATTCAAAACTTACGTCGAGCGTGCCTAAACAACTCGGAATGACCTCAAATTTTAGGCACAAGTCCCAAATGGCATAACGGATCTATTCCAACTCTCAGAACAACAATACAAACCCGATATTACTAAAGTCAAATTCCGATCAAACCTATGAACCTTCCAAACCTTCTATTTTCCAACTTTTGCAAAAAAAATAGCCAAATCAACCTAGGAACCTCCAAATCCAAAGCCAAATCCGGACAGAGCCCTAAGTTCGAAATTACCTTACAAACCTATTAGAATTATCAAAATGTCATTCTGAGACCGTCTACACACAAATCAAACCTTGGTCAACTCCTATAACTTAAGCTTCCCAGAATAAAATCAGGTGTTCCAACTCCCTCCAAAACCTTCTTGGGACCAAACTAGCCAACCCTACAAGTCATAAAACATAAAGTAAAAATAGAAATATAAATACATAGGGGGACATGGCTAAAATACATAAAATGATCGGTTGGATCGTTACACTCAACCAAGTTTAGATAAGATACTTACCACAAACAAGCCAAATCCACACTCTAAGAATAACTTCTTGCACGAATAAACTACTGAACGGCTCGAATCTAGTCAAAAGTAATTCAAAAATATCACATCCAAATGATAAAAGTTGAATCTTTAATCAATACTCAAAGCCAACCAAAAAGTCAACCCGAGATCTCACCTCAAAACCCAAAAAAATCCATATATTCTGACAACCCTTTCAAATACGAGTCTAACTATACAAGTTTCATCCAAATCCAACTCCGAACAGAGGTGAAGTCAGAATTTGAACCTTATGGCTACAGGATGTTACACCCCATATTTCCATACGTGAGAGTACGTCGTAAGTCAATTTATGTAAGCTCAAAAACAAGATTATATTTGGAAGAATATAAAGTAAGTTAATAATGTTATCTTGTAGGTTACAAATATTTAAGATCATGAATAACGAGTACCAAGAGGGTTGGAAAGCTTAGAAGTTAAACCAATTGAAGAAAATAAGTTTCGTCGAAAGTCGACAAGTTTGGAATGTTATAACATTTACCTTAGGGTAGGACTATGGTTATTAACATGATAAGGAGGTTATTCTATGAGTTATTTTAGTCGTATGATAGTCGTGTGCTACATTTTAAAGTCAAGCAAGTTGTGGAACAAAAGTTGGCAAAGGTCATCACAAGTTACATTCATAATATGCTGAAAATTAGGTCAAATGTAACTGAGCTTGTCTCCCAATATGCTTGGAATGATTGGGTGATATACCTACCAAATTGAAGATCTAGAGTCTAGTTTCCAACTCATTAAACCGTTCATATACATGACATCGTAGTAGAGAGATATTCATGTTTTTGCGATACTGCGCCAAGCAGCTCTCTATGGGGCCCACATAGGCGGTTTAAGACATATATATATATATATATATATATATATATATATATATATATATATATATATATATATATATATATATATATATGATGCCTCAACCCCGTTTTAATTCATTATATTCTGAATATTCAGACCTTAGAACCCTATAAACACTCTCTCAAGGTTCTCTCATGATTCAAGACCCAAACAAAAGGCAAACAATACAAATCAAGTGTCGGGAATCCCGTGACGCTAGTAAGTTTCTTGTTCTTCTTGTTATTGCTGATTTTTGGGTGGTTCCAGCTCATGTGGGAGGTTTTTTTATGTGGTTTATGTTCTGTAAAATACTCTCCCATGGTTTTCATATCAACCCTAGGTTATTTCAAGTCTTGCAAATGGATTACACCATATTTCAACATCAAAAGTTAGTTCTAGTGAAGAATAACACCTTTTTGAGGTTGTGTTGTCATTGGGGATAGTTGTGGGCTTCTTTGTGCTGAAATTTCAAGTTGTTGCTACTGGCTAAGGTGAGTATAATATCCTACTAACTGTTCTTAACCTTGCTTGTATGTTGGTTAAGTTGTTAGGATGATAAACCACAAGACAATACTTGGATTAGCTTAAGTTACTTCTATGGTGTTATATTGTCATTGAGGGCTGTTGTAAGATAAATATAACTTGTATTTTGACTTGAAGCTACTGTAGGAGGTATGTGTATTTTGTTCTTGTAGGTTCTTAAGGTTATCTTGATGTTGATTAAGTTAAATGGTGTGACTAGACATGAACTAGTGAATAAAGTTTTTAATTGAAGATAGTTGGAGTTGTGGATTATTTCCTTTGTTATAAATATATGGTATAAGGATGGAATCATTGATGAACTAATTCATTATGATGTTAATGATTCTGTTAAGTTAATATAAGGAGTGATATGTGTTATACGAATTCCAATCAGAGCTTGCCGCTCGTCGTGAAGTAGTTGTGACTTGTTGTTGTTATATGGTATCTTGTTATTGATATCTATACGTCGCTGGATTTCTCTGGCTATTTTTGTTGGTATATGTTATTAGATGAGGCCCTTGTTACAAGGGAGATGCTACCTGAATTAATGTAAACGAGCTACTAGCTTAAGTTAAATACTTAACCTTTGCTCAACACTTATTTTGAATCTCCTTATGCTATGATAGATTGAGCTGACTTGTTTGAGGAGTTTTTTGGAAGGTATTAAGGACTCAATGTGTTTAAGGTATGTTAAGGCACTTACTTCTTTCTTTTGGCATGATCTAAAGCGATAGGAACATAAACGATATGCTAATTCATAATGGATCTACTCCCAGGAACTAAGGTTGTCGATGTTGTTCTTTCTTTATAAAGTTATTCTAAGCAAGTGTGTATGATCCGTGAATCCTACTGAGGTTCATATTGAGGGTATGTCCATAATGTTAATCGAAGGTGCAACGACCTTATGTCATTCCAAAAGGTTTAGAACGTGATTCCATGAGTCTAGCATGCATTATATATAGTATCTATTTTACTCTACCGAGCTGCGCTATAGTCTGCCGGGTACGACACCTATTGTGAAACCACTGATCAAATAGGTTTATCGAGCTCCACGTGGCCGGGTACGATTCTCCGAGCCTTATGTTGGCCGCGTACTTTTTTACCGAGTCCTCTTTGAGGCCGAGTACGATATGATGATGCCCATAGAGGCGTATGTTTTTAAAAGCTTATGTATATATATGTATCATGCATTTCATGTTAGTAGCCCTCAGAGGCGCTCAGATGCTACAGGTTGTATCTCTTTTATCTCACTTTACATTATGATAACTAGGGATTTTGATACATTTTATACTCCTTCTTGCTTAAGTTTTGATTATAAATGTGTATAAAATAGTCCTAAAGGCTCACAAGTTGTGCTTGATTGCAGGTTTGATCAACAAGGTGACAAGATGTCATAGATCAGCTCAAAAAAGGAGTGAAACTTGCACAAGTACAAATACAAGACAAAGCTCAGGCAAAACAAGGCCAGTGCAGCCTCACACCATTCTGTGCGGTCCGCACAAGTGATGTTCAGAGAGTATGCAACTCAGGCAAAATAGGCAATGTAGTCGCATGGGATTTACTGCGGTCCGCATTGGAGTCATTGCGGCCACACTCGATTTAGTGCGGTCCGCAGAGCCAAGGATCAGAGAAGTGCCAGTTTGGAGATTGAAGCTCAATGCGGTCCGGGCTCCATTTCATGCGGACCGCAGTAGAAGCCACCGCGCCACACTCGATTCTGTGCAGTCTGCATTGCCTGAGTTAAGAGAGTTGGATTTTAAGTCAAGATCCTTAGTGCGGACGCACGTGATTTTGTGCGGTCCGCACTAGCCCCGAAGGGGTATTTTTGTCTAGATTTTTCAGCTTAGTATAAATAGCTTCTTTTTCCATTTTTAGGTGATCAGATAGTTTTTGTACTGAGCTGCGCTCGTGACTTCAGTTCCTTTAGCTATTTTGGGAAATTTTAGCTTCATTTCAACATTTAATCTTCTAGTTTATCTTAGCAATTAATTAATATGAGTTTTTTTCATCTATTTCTTTGTTTTCTTCTCTAGTTATGAGTAGCTAGACCCATAAGCTAGAGTTGTGGCTCAACCCTAGTGTGGGTAATTGATGGGTCTTGTGTTTTAGGGCTATCCGGGACAAAGTGGGAGTAGCCTCCGTGTAGGACAAGATGCGGGAGTTGAGGCTGAGATGGTTCGGACATGTTAAGAGAAGAAGCATTGATGCTCCTGTCAGGAGGTGTGAGAGGTTGGCCATAGTGAGTTTGAGAAGAGGTCGAGGCAGGCCTAAGAAGTACTGGGGAGAGGTGATTAGACATGACATGGTGCTGCTTCAGCTCACTGAGGACATGACCCTTGATAGGAGGGTGTGGAGGTCGAGGATTAAGGTAGAAGGTTAGTAGGTAGTTTATAGTTGTTCACCGATAGTCTTAGTAGCATGTATGTCCCTTCATATTCTTAGATTTCTATTACGTTATGTGGTTGTGTTTGCCTTAGGTATTATATTCCCTGCTGCTATTATTTGGTACTACTTATCCTTTATTCCCCCCCCCCCTTTCTTTTCTCTTCCTTCCTTGCTTTCCACTTCTTCTTCTTGTCCTTCGTAAGCTAAGGGTCTATTGGAAATAGCCTCTCTACCTGTATTAGGTAGGGATAAGGTTTGCGTACAGACTACACTCCCCAGACCCCACCTGTTGGGATCAATTGGGTTTGTTGTTGTTGTTGTTGTTGTTTTGTGTTTTAGGGCTAGATTGACTATGGGTGTTTGATATTAATTTCATGTTTAATTGCTGAATTGGTGGTTGTAAACACTAGTTTGTGTTTAGTTGACTTTGGCTCTTCTTGAGAAAGAGAGCCTAAGTCTCTGAAATTGGTCCAACAAGGAGCTGGGGTGTACTCAAGAGATTGATAGCCCCAATTAAAGGATTAAACCTAGAGATAGCAATACCCGACTTGAACCTTGATTGCTTGTGCAAATTTGCATACCCAATTGGTCTTGAGAAAGTCAATTCGGGCAAAATCACTCAAACCATCGAGAGGTGTAGAGTGGGTAGAATCGTGCAACGGTTATATCATACTCCCCAAATGTGTCAATCATGTCGTAGACTCAAGTACCCGTCAATTGACCACCTAGGCGAAAGTCACTACCCTAGTACCTTTTAACCATTTGAACAACTCGCAATAGTTTACTCTTAGCTTATTCTAGTTTAATTGCGCATTGTAGTTTATATAATTAGAAGTAAATCAAAACCCAAAATGTTTAGAAGTGCAATTTGGAACATATACACAACCCTCAATTAGATAGACACCCAACTCTAACTTCTAGCTCCTTGTGAAAATCGATCCCGACCTTAATCGGGTAAAAGCTGCTTCGACCCTCTCTCGCTACTCAATAGTAGTGTAGGGTTGGCCTCGATCAAATTTTTGGTGCCGTTGCCGGGGAGCTAACGGTTTTGGCTATCTATCTAACTAGTTTTGTGTATTGTTCTTCTTTTCTTCTTTGTTACTAATTTGTGTGTGTCACAACTTCAGGTACCAAATGGCAGAAAACAATGCCAATGACCCTAGAAATGTGATTGCAGGGGAGGAGGTATATGACGTCGGAGATGATGAGGTGCCTCTTGTACCTCAAGGACAATACAGAGGCTTCCTGGCCAATGCTAATGCAAATGATAATATTCTAGACCCTCCTCTACCACCTCCTAGAGTGCTTCCGAACCAAGGCTATGCAAGTGTTATTGTCCCACCCCGAATCCGGGTGGGCAATTTTCAAATAACCAATGTGATGCTGACTTTGCTAGAGCAGCGTGGGTATTTCGCAGGCACTACAGATCAAAATGCTTACAAATATCTCAAGGGGTTTGTGGATACATGTTGGGGGAGTAAGCACACTAGCGTGTCCGAGGATGCTCTCCCGTTAAGACTCTTCCCATTTTCACATAGAGGGAAAGCACTTGATTGGCTTGAGTGACTTCCCAACCATTCCATCACTACTTGTGATGAGTTGGCGGATAAGTTTATTGCAAAAATATTTTCACCAGGGCATATGGCTACATTGAGATATGAGATCTTGGCGTTCAAGCAAGAGCCCACGGAACCTTTGCATGAGATTTGGAAGCGTTATAGAACAATGGTGAAGGAATGCCCCAATAATGATATGACCGAGTTGATGATCCAACAGACTTTCTACCGGGGTATTAACACCACAAACCAATGCATAGTGAACTAACTTGTTGGGGGCAACATCATGAAGCTGTCTTATGATGAGGCTTGTGACATTCTTGACGAGATGGCTGACACTTCTTCTGCATGGCAAAGTTGAGCCAATGTGCCCCAGGGTGACCCCACGGTTATTCATTTGCACAAGGAATTACATGATCATGGGTAGGCTATAGCTGAGTTGACAACTACAATGAAACAACTAGCAAAGGCACAGTTGCAACAAGTTCAAAATCCTCGCCAAGTGAATGCCATGGAGGGTGTTAACATGCTTGTCAACAAAAGAAGACAAAGAGGTAAACAGAACCAAGGGAATTTGGAGCAATTTGACAATGATTGTGGTGGATTTCAAAATGATGGTTATGATGAAAAAAGTGAAGAGGTGCAATACGTGAATAATTATCAAGGCCAAAGAGGCAATTCCAACCAACAACAATGGAGATCCCAAGGCAATTGGGGCAATCAACAATAATGCAATAGTAATTGGGGGAACAACAACCAAAACAACAACTGGGGCAATCAGAACAACAATCAAAACAACCAAGGAAATTGGAGTGGTAATAACAACAATTGGGGTAGTAATAACAATCAAGGTGGATGGAACAATGGAAACCAAGGAAACTGGGGGCAAGGCTTTCAAAGGCCCCCAATGTACCAACAACCGAACAATCCACCTCCTTTTTCATCTCAAGGTCCTAGTTCTTCTAGCAATGATATGGGTAGAATTGAAATGATGTTCGAACAGATGATGAAGAAGAATGCGGACTCGGATGCTCAGTTGGCTTCCCACAATACCTCTATCAAAAACTTGGAGGTGCAGTTAGAACAAATCTCACGGTCTTTAAATACTCGCCCTAAGGGTGCTCTACCAAGTGATACGGTAGTGAACCCGAAGGGTGGGAACAATCATGTTATGGCGGTAACAACAAGAAGTGGGAGAGGCAGTGATATGCATGCCTCCAAACAAAAGCAAATTGTGGATGATGATGTTGAGTTGCAAGAAGATGAAGTTCCTTTGGTGGTTGAAAATGTGATTGATGAAAATGTGAATGAAGAAGTGAGGATTGATATTCAAGATGTCGAGGTGGAAACTCAAAATGATGTGAACCCGTCTAGGGAACACATAATAGACATGCCAGATCCAGTTGTGCCTAAAGCCAAGGCTCCTTTGCCAAGTCCACCTCCACCTTATCCTCAAAGGCTCGCAAAGCAGAAAAATGAGAATCAGTTTAAAAAGTCCATTGACATGATGAAGAGCTTATCCATTAATGTGCCTTTAGTGGAGGCTCTTGAACAAATGTCGGGCTATGCTAAATTCATGAAGGACTTGGTTACAAAGAATAGTTATATAGATTGTGAAACTATAAATATGACTCACCAGGTTAGTACTATAGTGCATTCAATAGCCCCGAAGCTTGAAGATCCCGGTGCTTTCACCATTCCTTGCACCATTGGGAGTGCAGATTTTGCTAAGACTCTATGTGATTTTGGGGCTAGTATCAATTTGATGCCTTACTCAATTTTCCAAACCTTGGGTATTGGGCAACCTAGGCCGACTTCCATGAGATTACAAATGGTGGATAGAACGATGAAGAGACAATTGGGTATTATTGATGATGTGCTTGTCCGGGTGGACAAATTTATCTTGACAGCTAACTTTGTGATCTTGGATTGTGAGGTGGATTATGAAGTACCTATCATATTGGGAAGACCTTTCCTTGCTACGAGGAAAGCCTTAGTTGATGTGGAAGAAGGGGTACTCACCTTCTGGATGGGTGATGAAAAAGTGGTCTTTCATGTTTGCAAATCAATGAAGTAGCCTAACAGTACCGAGGTGTGCTCTTTTGTGGACCTCGTCACAGCAGTGTTAGTTGATGACACCAGTGCAATGATTAATGTGGAGGATCCATTGGAGGCCGTATTGTTGAATCTTGATGTCAATAATGATGAGGGCCGAGTGGAGTGTATGAACGTTTTACATAGAATGGGCTCTTACTCTTATGAGCCTAGGAAATTATCTTTGGACCTTGAAAATAGGAAGACTCCACCAACAAAACCTTCAATTGAGGAGCCTACGGTGTTGGAGTTGAAATCGCTACCTCCACACCTCAGGTATGAGTTCTTAGGCTCAAATTCTACTTTGCCAGTTATTCTTTCCTCTTGTCTTACTAACATATAGGTTGATGCCACATTGGCAGTGCTTCAAAAGCGGTAAAAGGCAATTGGATGGACTTTACCTGATATTCGGGGGATAAGCCCCGCATTCTGTATGCACAATATTATTCTGGAAGATGACGCAAAGCCCTCCTTGGAGCATCAAAGGAGGTTGAACGAGGAAATGCAAGAAGTTATGAAAAAGGAGGTGATCAAGTGGTTGGATGTTGGGGTTGCGTACCCCATCTCTGATAGCTCGTGGACTTCACCGGTGCAATGTGTACCGAAGAAGGGTGGCATGACCGTGGTTGCAAATTCACAAAATGCGTTGACTCCTACCAGAACCGTCATCGGTTGGAGGGTATGCATGGATTACCACAAGTTGAATAAAGTAACCCGCAAGGATCACTTTCCTTTGTCTTTTCTTGATCGGATGTTGGACTGACTTGCTATTCATGCCTTCTATTGTTTCTTGGATGGGTATTCTGGGTACAACCAAATCTTTATTGCTCCGGAAGATCAGGAGAAGACCACATTCACTTGTCCATATGGCACATTTGCTTTCTCTAGGATACCTTTTGGATTGTGTAATGCACCGGCTACATTTCAACGGTGTATGATGGCCATTTTCACTGATATAGTGGAAGACATTTTGGAGGTGTTCACGGATGACTTTAGTGTTTTGGGAGACTGATTTGATGAATGCTTGAATATCTTGATAGAGTTTTAGCTCGTTGTGAAGAAACTAATCTTGTTCTCAATTGGGAGAAATGCCACTTTATGGTGGAAGAGGGCATAGTAATTGGGCATAAAATTTCAAAGCACGGTATTGAGGTAGACAAAGCAAAATTTTATGTGATTTCAAGGCTCCCTCCCCCTACATCTATCAAGGGAGTCCAAAATTTTCTTGGGCATGCGGGGTTCTACCAGAGATTTATCAAAGGCTTTTCAAAGGTGGTGAATCCCTTGTGCAAGTTGTTGGAAAAAGATGCTAAGTTCGTGTTTGATGAAAAATGTATGCAAGCCTTTGAACTTCTCAAGCATAAGTTGACCATTACTCCTATCATTACCGCACCTAATTGGAGATTGCCCTTGAGCTCATGTGTGATGCGAGCGATGTTGTGGTTGGGGCGGTTTTGGGTCAAAGAGTGAACAAAATGTTTCATCTGGTGTACTATGTGAGCAAGACAATAAATGATGCTCAAGTGAACTACACGGTGATCGATAAAGAACTTTTGGCCATTGTGTTCGCAATGGAGAAATTTCGGCCGTATCTCATGGGTGCCAAGGTCATAATCCATACCGACCATGCCACACTTCGGTACTTGATGACGAAAAAGGACTCCAAAGCTAGACTGATGCGGTGGTTCTTGTTACTTCAAGAGTTTGATTTGGAGATTGTGGACCGGAAGGGTAGTGATAACAAGTGGCGGACCACTTGTCCCGCTTGGAGGAGGAGGGGAGGCCTCGTGATGGCCTAGAGATCAATGATTCATTTTCCCACAAACAATTCCTTTTGGTGTCGATGAATGGTATGCCATGGTTTGCGGATGTTGCTAATTTCCTTGTGACTAGTATAATCCCGTATGAGCTCTCTTCTAACTAAAGGAAGAAGCTCAAGCGGGATAGTTTGGATTTCTATTGGGATGAGCCATACTTGTTCAAGATTTATACGGATGGTGTGATCCGAAGGTGTGTCCCAGAGGAAGAGAAATTGAGTATCTGGGAGGCTTGTCATTCCTCTCCCTATGGTGACCATCATGGCGGGGCGAGGACGGTTTCCAAAGTTCTTAGTTGTGGGTTTTATTGGCCACATTTTTACAAAGATGCAAGTGAACTAGTGAAGAGGTGTGATGAATGTCAAAGAGCGGGTGGAATTTCGAAGAAAGATGAGATGCCTCTCAATACCATTCTTGAGGTTGATATTTTTGATGTATAGTGCATTGATTTTATGGGCCTGTTTGTTAGCTCGTATGGGAACACATACATTGTTGTGGCGGTAGAATATGTTTCAAAGTGGGTTGAAGCTGTGGCTTTGCCTAACAATGAGGCTCGGAGTGTTGTTGCATTTCTCAAGAAGATCATTTTTACAAGGTATGGTACTCCTCGTGCAATCATAAGTGATCGGGGATCTCATTTTTGCAATAGAGCTTTTGACATTTTGCTTCCAAAGTATGGTGTCAATCACAAAGTTTCTACTCCCTATCATCCTCAAGTAAGTGGTCAAGTTGAAGTCTCCAACAGGGAAATCAAAAGTATATTGTCAAAGACGATCAATGCTAATAGGACCGATTGGTCAAAGAACTTGGATGATGCTCTATGGGCTTATAGGACTGCTTACGAGACTCTGATTGGTATGTCTCCGTATCGGTTGGTGTTTGGGAAAGCTTGCCATCTACTGGTCGAGTTAGAGCACAAGGGCATGTGGGCTTTGAGGAAGCTAAATCTTAAATGGGATGTTGCAGTCAATCTTCGTGTGGAGCAGCTTAATGAACTTGATGAATTCTGATTCCATGCCTACTCCAGTTATTCCTTGTATAAGGACAAGATAAAGTACCTTCATGATAAATATGCTCATAGCAAGGAGTTCAAAGTGGGTGATTTGGTTCTATTGTTCAACTCTCGGTTACATCTATTTCCGGGAAAGCTTAAGTCAAAATGGAGTGGACCTTTTGAAGTGGTGTATGTGACCCCGTTTGGTGCACTTGATTTAAAGAACAAAAATGGGGAAGTTTTCAGAGTGAATGGGCATAGAGTCAAGCACTACTTAGGAAAAATTGATGACAGCCACGTGGTGGCACTTCTTCATCTCAAATGATGTGATGGTAACTTGCATCGTGCCGCGACGTTAAATCAGGTGCTTCTTGGGAGGCAGCCCATGTGTTTTTCTTCTTGTTTTTCTTTGATTTTCATTGTAGTATATGATTTATTTTTGTACTGACTGGTTGTGAGATGTTACACATTTGTATTGATGAACTGCAGGACACAGTGAAAAAAATTGTCAAGACTCTGACGTTTTCAATGCGGACCGCACTACATTGTGTGCGGCTGCAAAGAACTCAGTACGAGGGGCACAAAATTTAGTGCGGACCGCATTGATGGAGGTGAAAATATCAGCTCTCTAAAGTTTGCCACCGCGGCCGCATTACTTTTTCTGCGGTATGTGGTGGACCACTGCGGCCGCATTACATTTTGTGCGGACCGCAGTGGTTGCCTTCTCAAACTTCAAATTATACTATATGGTGCGGACCGCATTGCATTTTGTGTGGTCCGCATTGGGGTAGGTAAGCTGGGCCCCAGGTCCTCTTCTATAAATAGGGTCTGAGGCCCTACTTTTATTCTTTTCGACCTTTTGCTCTCAAAACCATAAAAAAATCACTGTTCATCACAAGAATTGCACAATTTCATCTGTAAAATCTTGATTAATCATCAGCATCTCACATGTGGTAAACTTTTACTTCTTGTTAGTTGTTTAAGTTTATTATTTTCATTTAATTTTTGTCTTCTTAGCTTCCCTTCTGTTCTTCCCGTACTTTTTTTGATTGGGTAAAATTAGGTTAGTTAATTTCTTGATTAAAGTAGAATTAGGTAGTTAATAATATTGGGGAAACACATAGGGACCTTTCTTAGGTGTAAAATTGGAAATAAAATCAAAATACATTGAACCCTAAGTTAGTGTTGCTTCTGGGCACTCAGTGCGGACCACGGTCGATTTTGTGCGGTCCACGGTGTCGTTGTGCGGTCCGCAATGACATTTTGTGCGGATCGCATTGCTGAAAGTCCTAAAACTTGATCTTTGAGGATCACGGCCGCATTGCATTTTGAGCGGTCCGCGGTGCCTCAATGCGGACCGCATTACCATTTTGTGCGGTCCGCGGAGCATTTGTTCAGAGAGTGGGTAGTCTGAACCCTACCTCTGTGCGCACCGCATTGGCATTTTGTGCGGTCCGCATTGGCCTCTATGCGGCCGCACTACATTTCGCACTGTGTTATATCTGCAACTATCTGCAACCTTTTCTTTTCTGCAACTCTGATCTTAATTACTTCTTCTGATACTAACAAGCCTACTGGATGTTGTTTGCAGACAATGGTAAAACAAAGAGGCAAGGGTTCTAAACAAGCTGGTCAAGGTGAATCCTTCTGGGGAGGGAAACAGAAAATGATAAGACTAACTCCTCAAGCCCGGAAAAACATTAAAAATATGAGGAAGATGATTAAAGCTGTTGATAGGGCCATTGACCGGTCTGGGAGCGAATACGAGCCCTCCCAGGATATATCTTCAAACTCAATCCCAAAGTACATCCCTGACTGGCTGGAGAGAAACAGACTAAGAGACACTCTTCCACCTTCCCCTGCTACCCAAGCGTCAGTAAATGTATCTTCTGGGTCATCTAAGGGCTCAGTTGAAGGCAGTGGGGATGAATACTCCACCTCCTCCCACAGCTTCATTATCCGAAGAGGGTGCAGTAGGATAAGAAGAGATAGTAGGAGAAGGGGGTGAGCCCCAGGTTGGCGGGGTAGAACGAACTAGAAACACGGAGGTGTGGCAAGGCCGTTTGTGAGCGAGGTGGCCTACCATAAATTCAGAGAATGGTGGCCTGTGAGGAAATTAATTCTGGAGAGAAGTTTTGTAGATAGAGACTTTTTGCCTCACAACCCCAATATGAGAAGGTAGTTTAGAGAGAGAGTGGGTTGGGAGTATTTCTTAAACAACTATGAGGATGCAAACGATCACCTGGTCAAGGAATTCTACACCAATGTTGCCCGCATCAAGAAGGGCACCAAAGTGACCAAGGTGCGCAATTTGAAAGTGTTGTTCAATGGGAAAACCATAAATGACTACTAGGACTTTGATGAGGAGGATGAGTTGTTGTATTTGGCGATGATGGAATTAGGTGAGGAGGTCCATCCCTGGTTGGCACAGTATCTGGCAATCCCAGGTACCACCCCCGATTGGTTGAATGCAGGCATAAAGATTTTGGGAAGAAGTTTGAACTTCGAGGCCAAGGGGTGGAAAACATTTGTATGCAGCAGATTGGACCCCACTACTCATGACAACTCCCTTCCTCTTCACTGGGCAGTTTTGGTGGCATCAATCATGGCGGGGTACCCGATTAATATCGGTAAGGTAATGTCTCGGGTAATTATGCAGGTAGTCAGTGAGGGTGACAGAAACTACCCCTTCCCCAGCTTCTTAACCATGTACTTCAGGGACCTCAAAGTTGAAAAGAGGTTGTTTGATATCAAAGTGAAAGCAGAGGCCCCATTCTCATGGTACAACATGCAGGGGGATGACAACCCAAAAAGTAAGAACTTCAAGGGAACAGCTACTGCTCCACCTGGCCAGTCTGAAGAGCCAGTTGTGGTAGTGGCTCCTACTCAGCCTGCCTCCACCTCAGCGGACATTCCCCCTAGCCGATCCACTTCAGTAGATCCAGATATACCCTTTTTCTCGAGCCCACCTGCTGACTGCACACCGACTGAGCCAGGCCCGTCTCAGCATCAACAATTGGATGTACACAGCTTCCTCTAAGTTGTCCGTCCTCACTACTACAGTAGCAGCTCATCAGCACCTCCACCTTCATAGGTCCCATAGTCTATTGAGGACGCCCTCAAGGATATTTTTGACAACCAGAAGAAAATCCTTGATGCTTAGAAAGTTCTTACAGACGATGTGGAGTCTCATGGAATAGCTCTCAAGGAGCTTGCAAGGGAGGCCAAGAAGATGAGAAAGACGCGGGCTTCCAAGGAGTCCGTAAAGGAGTTGAGGGTTGAGGTTGACAGGATGAAGGCAGATCATCTTCCTTTGGACTTATTTCTATAGGACCCGGTGCTAGCAGTTCACCCCCCAGCTAGAGCAGTCCTAGAGGCCTCCCAAGAGGAAGAGGATAATTCCCTGAGCAGATGATGCAGTCATCCAGTTGGCAGACCCACCGGAGACCTCCAGCCTAGGAGCCTGTCCAGGCCCAGGTCCCAGCAGTAGAGCAGCAGGCCATAGGGAACCAGTCTGAGGTTCCCGAGCATATTGAGGACCTAGGGACCACTCAGGATCCCATGCAGACAGACGGGCCATAGGGAGTCTCTATATCTTTTTTCTTTTTCTTTTTTATTTTTGGTGCTTATTTGGTTTAGTTGGCATTAAGGACAATGTCAGCTTTCATTTGAGAGGGTAGGCCCTACATTGATTTGTTGGATGATTGTATATATTTGATAGTTTTTATGCTTTCTTTATTTTTCATCTTTGGTATGTATATAATTTTAGCACTTCTTTACATTTTTCGTACTTTCTACTTTGGACCTGTATATAAAGTTTATGTTACATTGTATATATTCATCCCCTCGATTAAATCCCCTCTTGTAAATATTCATTTTATTTTCCGCATTTTTCCTTTCCAGAGCTCCTTATTTATGTTCTTAGCTTCTTGTTTTGAACGTTTGCAATAAGCCTTTGGTTTTCTTAATGTCACGGTTCTTTCCAAAGCTGGAGTTTGTGTGAACCGGGTGGCTCTTCCTAATGATGGATGGCGTGACAACCTTCTTAAGGGTTTGAGTCCGTCTTTCTTTTTGCTTTTAGTAGTTAGTGATTAAGTGTGCCTCAAGCAAAGCTTCACTTGAGCCTAGCACATTTGCCTTTGATCTCATGGTCAAAAACAAATTGTTGTGTTTAGGATGGTAAAAGTCATAACCTTGAGACTCTTGTGTTGACCGATAATTATCAAGTGGTTTTTCGGGACCATTGTGTGCTTAAATCTTATCTAAGGTCATTGTGGGCCTTCGGCTCTGTGTCTTTAGCAATCTCATAGCTTGTATGGTGAGAAATTGCATTGCAAGTCCAAGTCCCGAGCCATTGGTCTAGAACTTGCCCTGAATGTTTGTTGAGACGAAATCCTAAGTGAATTTTGACTTGACACTTAATTATAGGCTCTCCTTGGTCCAAATGATAGCTTGAACACTTCCATAACCTACCAATTATAAGATCCCTAGTCAACCCTTTTGAGCCTTAGACCTTTTTCCTTCAAAGAACCATGATACAAGCTTTTACCCGTTCTAAAAGATACCCTTTGGCAACCGATCTTTCCTTTAGCATATGGAAAAAGTATAAGTTTGAGGGGAGAGACGAGGATGGTAACAAAGTGGTAAAAAGGTACAAAATGAAGAAAAGGAAAGGCAATGAAAAAGAAAGAAAAGCAAAAAGACAAAAAGAATGCTCAAAGTAGAATTGAACAAAAAGGGATTCAAGAAAAGCAAAGAATGAAAGGTGTGGAAAGTTGAGAAAGGAGAAAAGATATGAAATGTATAAGAAAAAGTGACAATGTCTCTCTAACCCCTTAGAAAGAAGTGAAAAGGCTCAAAAAGTCAAATGAATTTGAGCCAAAATGAAACAAAAGAAGTGCTTGAGGGAAGATCGAACCTACTTAGACCAAACATTACCTGCCGTAAACCAAAAGCCTTCACTATGTCTTCACAAAAGCCCTATATAATCTTGAGTTGAATGAAACTTACATTAGTGTTGACTCATATAAGGGGCAAGAATATGGTACTTAGAGCCGGACTTGTGACTTTTCCTTGAGAGAGATGAGTGATTTTCCATTAACCTCGTTCTAAGTGCTACTATTCTAAAGGTGAGATTTGCTTAGGGAGAGCAGAGGATATGTGAGTTTGGGTTCCACGATGACCAAAGTAATAGAAAGAGTTCTTTGATGTGTTGAGTCAACTCTTGATGCTCTTCTGTCGCACTTAATCCATGGTGTTTAAAAGGGTAAATGTTGTTAATAATTCATTTGTATTGAGGGAAATTGTTAGTCCCAATTGATGCTAGATGAGGTCACTTTAGGACAGCTGAATTTTCTTGGATTTTCCCTTAAGGGGTGGGTCTTATTTTGTTTGCTTGAGGACAAGCAAAAGCTTAAGTTTGGGGGAGTTGATAACTAGGGATTTTGATACATTTTATACTCCTTCTTGCTTAAGTTTTGATTAGAAATATGTATAAAATAGTCCCAAAGGCTCACAAGTTGTGCTTGATTGCAGGTTTGATCAACAAGGTGACAAGATGTCAAAGATCAGCTCAAAAAAGGAGTGAAACTTGCACAAATACTAAGACAAGACAAAGCTCAAGCAAAACAAAGCCAGTGTGGGCGCACACCATTTTGTGCAGTCTGCACAAGTGATTTTCAGAGAGTATGCAACTCAGGCAAAACAGGCAATGCGGCCGCATGGCATTTACTGCGGTCCGCATTGGAGTCATTGCAGCCGCACTCGATTTAGTGCGGTCCGCAGAGCCAAGGATTAAAAAGTGTCAGTTTGGAGATTGAAGCTCAATGCGGTCCGCGCTCCATTTCATGCGGCCGCACTCGATTTTGTGCAGTCCGCATTGCCCGAGTTCAGGGAGCTAAATTTTAAGTCAAGAGCCTTACTGTGGCCGCACATGATTTTGTGCGGTCCGCACTAGCCCCGGGTATTTTTGTCTAGATTTTTCAGCTTAGTATAAATAGCTTCTTTTTCCATTTTTAGATGATCAGATAGTTTTTGTACTGAGCTGCGCTCGTGACTTCCGTTCCTTTAGCTATTTTGGGCAATTTTAGCTTCATTTCAACATTGAATCTTCTAGTTTATCTTAGCAATTAATTAATATGAGTTTTTCTTCATCTATTTCTTTGTTTTCTTCTCTAACTATGAGTAGCTAGACCCATAAGCTAGGGTTGTGGCTCAACCCTAGTGTGGGTAATTGATGAGTCTTGTGTTTTAGGGCTAGATTGACTATGGGTGTTTGATATTTGGGCTAATTTCATGTTTAATTGCTGAATTGGTGGTTGCAAACACTAGTTTGTGTTTAGTTGACTTTGGTTCTTCTTGAGAAAGAGAGTCTAAGTCTCTAAAATTGGTCCAACAAGGAGTTGGGGCGTACTCAAGAGATTGATAGCCCCATTTAAATGGTTAAACCTAGAGATAGCAATACCCGACTTGAAACTTGATTGCTTGTGCAAATTTGCATACCCAATTGGTCTTGAGAAAGTCAATTCGGGCAAAATCACTCGAACCACCGAGAGGTGTAGAGTGGGTAGAATCGTGCAACGGTTATATCATACTCCCCAAATGTGTCAATCATGTCGTAGACTCAAGTACCCATCAATTGACCACCTAGGCGAAAGTCACTACCCTAGTACCTTTTAACCATTTGAACAACTCGCAATAGTTTACTCTTAGCTTATTCTAGTTTAATTGCGCATTGTAGTTTATATAATTAGAAGTAAATCAAAACCCAAAATGTTTAGAAGTGCAATTTGGAACATATACACAACTCTCAATTAGATAGACACCCGACTCCAACTTCTAACTCCTTGTGGAAATCGATCCCGACCTTAATCGGGTAAAAGCTGCTTCGACCCTCTCTCGCTACTCAATAGTAGTGCAGGGTTGGCCTCGATCACATTACTATTCTTATTTATGCTTTCCTGCCTTACATACTCGGTACTTTATTCGTACTGACATCCCTTTTGCCTAGGGACGATGCGTTTCATGCCCGTAAGTCCCGATAGACAGGTTAACATTCCTCCTAGTAGGCTATCAGCTCAGCAGAAGATGTTAGTGCACTTCACTTGCCCCGGAGTTGCCTATTTGGTTAGTATGATTTGGACATATATTGATTGGTATGGCGAGCCCTTGTACCAACCTTTATGTTGTGTACATATTCTTAGAGGCTTGTAGATAGATGTTATGTATATGAAAGATTGTATGGTCTTGTTGTCTTATGTTCAATGTACGAGTGATCATTTTGGTCTTATAGGCCCGTATGTCACATGTATAAGTTTGTATTACATGTTGGATCATCCTATGTCGTGTATTCCCTTATATTTTATTCTAGTTATATCACGACGGCCCTTCCGGACCATTTACCCATGATGGTATGATAAGAAAGATACGTTACGTTGGTACTCGGTTGGGTAAGGCACCAAGGGCCCGTCTTGGCCCTCCGATTTGGGTCATGACACATGATTGAAATTATTTTAAGTTATTGGATTCTAAATTAATAATTTGATAAATATAGTGTATGAATAAAAGCTACTACGTTTGGTCGAACTCGTATCCCACACTATTGCTCTGCCCCTGACTCAAATTAATGTTTAAAACTCAATTATAAAAAAGTTTTGCCAAAAAATCCTAATTTCTCTTTTAAATTCACCAATCAAGTACTAAAATCAAGGATAGAATCATGAATAACAGTCAAAACTGAGTCAATAACACTTATCCAAGTCCGAGCTCCCAATCTCAAAATATGATAGAATGAACAAAACCCTTGAAATATAAGCTTTTGTCCGAGGATTTCTTCTTCGGCAAACCAATTGTCGCTTTTGTGACATTACATCTTCAAACAATACATTGTAGATGTGAAACACACTTAACCTCTGCCCCATCGCTTCTGCGCGCCAAAATCTGCTTCTGCGGTACCGCAGGTGCGCTCCTCATGCACATCTGCGCCCTCGCTCATGCGCTAGAAATTCCGTATTTGCGGACTTATCACGACCCAAACTGATGGGCCACAATGAGTACCTGGTATCTTACTTAACCGAGTACCAACATAACGTATCTTTCGCATCATGCTATTTTTCCAAAGTGAATGAATAATTTAGAAAGGTCCCTTATTATAGTGGTGTGGTCCCCACTTGATAAGGCTTATTTCAGCCACCCAAAAATCTCTTAAAATGCCACCTATCTTCCTAAATTAAGAGTCATTACTTGATTTTCTTATCCAACCTTATGGGCTACCACATTAAGGTTAAGGCTTATCCAAAAGATTTATCCACCAATTCCTTAATTAACTTGTTAATCTCCCATTAACAAATAATTATCCAATTATCCATATAATTAAGAATTATCGCAAATTACCTAAAATACTGCCCACTTTTAATACACTTTGTACACCTTAATATTATGGTCATGTGGTACCTTATATGGCACTAGTCCATAAATACCGAGTATTATAGCTACCTTACTTGCCTTAAAATCTCGCATCATATCTTCTATCTCTTTCATAACCTCCCTTCCACATAGGTATGATTCACACCACAACTTGAAACTCTATTATAATACTACAATCTGGTGAGAACTTCATACTGACTTCTTATGAGGCTGTTACTTTTCTAACTAGCTTTATCGTAGAGTCGTTATAAAATATGGATGTTGTACCATCTCTCTTGTACCTCTGATATTAAGAGTAATTCTGCAATGTTCTCAATCGCGATTTCTATATTTTATGGGTCTAATAATTAGACTCCTGATTTACTTAGTTGATGTAACTCTTTCGTTTTCTCTTACCTCTGATCAGCCTTTAGTAGGCTTAAGCTATCTTTCAATCTGTGGATCCTAGTATGTAGTTATTACTTTAGCCTTTCATGGGCGCTATGGAATATCCATGATACAATCCTTTAATAATTCAATTATTTGTCTATGACCTGGGCTCAATTCTTTCCTTTAATTATACAGTAACCTTCTATATCTATATGATTGTCAACGTATATGCTGCATGTATAAAACTCCAAACTCTTAAGTGTGTTCATAACGTAACTAACTCTGGATCATTAATTGAATAATTCTTTTTGTTCCTTTTCAGCTTTCTTTAAATGTAAGCAATTGCTTTTCCTGGTCTTCCTTCCCCCTTGTTGCGTGCATACTTAGATTACCTTAGTGCCCACACATATTGGAATTCCATACAATTCATATGATCTTAAATATCACTTCTGATTTTACTCCCCGTTCATTCGCCACGATAGGTACCACATGGTCATGATAGTAAGGTATATAAAGTATATTAAAAGTGAGTAGTATTTTATATAATTTGAGATTATGTGAGTAATTGGTTAATTATTGAATTAGTGGGGGATTAATAAGTTAATTAAGCTAATTAAATAAATCAAGATCTTGGATAAGCTTAGCAAAAAACGTGGCAGCGAAGAAGCTTTATCTAAATATGACTCTTAAGTCATATAGTTGGTGTCACAATTAGGAGATTTTATGGCCAAGTCATCACAAAAAAGGTGGTATCCACAAATCTCAAAAATAAGGGGTTCTTAATACATCTTCTAAGCGACAAAAACCTTATATTGCTAAGACAATTGAAACCTCAAAAGATAAGAGCTTTTCATACCTTGATTGCTTAGGAGTTTTCATACGGATAGAACTCAAGTAATTCATTTGAAACTTTATGATGCGATAAAGCGTGATATTTGTGATTCTAAGGGAGTACGGTGCAATCTTTTTCAAGAATATCATACGGATTTTCCTCTACTTCGATTCGTCGTTACGTGTTTTCGCAAAAGACGTTTGTTACAGGGATTGTCAAGAGAATTGGCTCAGGTATGTTAAGGCTATCCCTTCTTTCTTTTGGCATGATCTATATGACACAAACAAAACGAGCAAATGCAATTTCCATAAATGACTATATTCATAAAAATACTAGATATGCTTATGTTCTTGATTCCCCATGTGTCATATTGTTCTATGATCTGTTCATGGGTCTTAGAAAATACGTAAGTTGATAAAGTTTATTTCATGATATTAATCAAAGGTATAATGGTCTTATGATACTCCAAAAGATTTTATTGACGTACTTCTCATGCATTGCATTTATTTACATTGACCCATGACCAGATGGCATTATATACGCATATATATGTATGTATATATGTATATGGGATATGGAAAAGGTTACAGCATTATATACGCACCACCACCTGATCAGGTAGTATACGTTGATGATTTGCCCACAATGGATGAGATGATATGATGGGATGCCCTCAGAGGCTTGATGATGTTATGAACGCATATACACATGCATGGTATGATATTTATACACATATGCATGATATAATAATATTAAATGATTCACAGATCTATTCAGATATACATGTTGACTCTTTTACTCTATGTTTCTCTTATGTCTATTGTTTAGTGATTTTCATTCCTTACATACTCGGTACATTATTTGTAGTGACGTTCCTTTTGCTTGGGGACATTGCGTTTCATGCCCATAGGTCCCGATAGACAGGTTGAGAGTCCTCCAAGTAGACTATCAGCTCAGCAGAAGATGTTGGTGTGCTCCATTTACACCGGAGTTGCTTATTTGATTAGTATGATTTAGACATGTATTGATTGGTATGTTGAGGCCCTGTCCCAGCCTTATGATGTTTATGTACTCTTAGAGGCTTGTAGAAATATGTCATGTATATGAAAGATTGTATAGCCTTGTCGGCCTATGTTCAATCTACGAGTGATTATTTTGGCCTTATAGGCCCGTACGTCATATGTGTAAGTTAGTATATCAGGTTGGGTCGTTTTGTGTCGAGTGTTATCTCATGTTTTACTCTTTTTACCTCATACGGATCTTCTGACCCATTTACCCATGTTGTTGTAATGAGAAATATACGTTACATTGGTACTCGGTTAAGTAAGGGCACTGGGTGCCCGTTGCAGCCCATTGGTTTGGGTCGTGACAAAAGGGATGTCTACAAGCCGTGTCTAGTAGAGTATTATTTATGGGTGTGTTGTGCACCACACTTAAAAGTAGGAGGCTATAGGGAATTTAGGACTGCCACTCTTTCTTCTTACTCTAAATTGTATGGCCTTGTTGGCCTATGTTCAGTGTACGATTGATCATTTTCGTCTTATAGGCCAGTATGTCATATGTATAAATTTGTATTCCCTCATGTTTCACTCTGGTTCACTTACCTATGATGATATAATAAGAAAGATACAATATGTTGGTACTTGGTTGAATAAGGTATCGGGTGCCCGTCGCGGCTCATCAGTTTGGGTCGTGGCAGGACTGACCTTCCCTTGCCCAAATTGTGCTTCTGTGCATCATATGCCACATCAGCAGCTTTGCACTTGTGCCCAAAGTTTGCAGGTGCTACCACACCAGATCCCTGCTAACTAGCAATATCCTATATGGTCCAAAATGGTCTAAACTCACCAAGACCCCCGGGACCTCATCCAATCACACCCAAAAGTCCTTAAACACAACACAAACCTACTCGAGGCTCTAAATCACGCAAAATAACATCAAAATCATGAATCACCAATCAGGATCAAACTTTTAAGTTCATAAACTTCAACCAAGCGTCTGATTCAAATCTAACTAATCCGGAATGAACCCAAATTTGCACACAAGTCATAAATCACCATATGAACTTATTCCAAGGCTCGTAATCCAAAATGGACATCAATTACCACAAATTTAACTATGGATCAAACCTATCGACTCTCTAAACCTTCAAATTTTCAACATTTAGCAATTAGCCTCGAAATCATCTAGGAACACCGAAACTCAAATCCGGGCATATGACCAAGTTTAAAATCACTATCCGGGCCTAACAAAACCATAAAAACTCAGATCCGAGGTCAAATACACAAAAATCAAACTTGATCAACACTTCCAACTCAAGCTTCCAAATCAAGAGTCATTCTTCCAAATAAATCCTGAACCACTCGCAAACCAAAACCGACCATACACACAAGTAATGCATCATATGAAGCTACTCAAGATTTCAAACCACCGAACGAAATATTACAGCTCAAAATGGTTGGTCGGATCGTGACATGCCTTAGTCATAGTCATATTTTTCAGTCATAATATTATATATGTGTGTTATATATATGTGCACTCTAATATGTTATCTCATATTTTGATAGTGTCCTTGTATGTGTGATACTGGTTTGAGATGAGATGTGGCACATCGGTATATTCCATGTGGTATTTTGATTATAATACTGTAAGATGTTGGCATAATGAGATTTTAGGAGATTGATGACTCATCTTGTCCATAGAGTCGTGTTGGTATTCATTTTAAGGTGACTATTGCGTCAAGACCCCGTATTAGACTGAGTGATATTGATTTTTCCATTTGATTTGATTGGAGCTTGGGCTAGGATACCCCCCCCCCTTTCCCCTCTAGAGTCAGGTGATAACCCATGTTACTTTGGGCCCTGTGAGTACAGGCACTTGATATGTGCTTAGGGAGGGATTTATGCCAGGCACCCGTACAGTTCTGATTGTGTGCGTTTATGATGATTCAGGGGCTTGAAGTCCTCTCTTTAATATCATGTCATTACCGTTCAGTTTTCCAAACAGTATTGTATTTTGTTCAAACTTTGTATTGAGTATTCTATAGAGCTCATGTTTTCGTTGATACCTAATTTTGGGGTGCTTTAAGTTGTATTGTCATTTGACTCTAGTTATTTATGTTTTTTTGCTATTTGAGATTTATTTCTTACTGTTATTGAAGTCTTTTATATATATTTGTTGTTGGCTTGCCTAGAAAGCAATATTAGGCGTCATCACGGCTCTGATGGAGTCATGGCAATGAGTGCTCATATACTTTTAATCAAGAGTACTGAGTTGCACTTAATAAACAAATGGGTGCTTGGTCAATCTATTTGTATATTAATGCTAGTTTCATATATAGAAATATAGTGCTTGGGTTAAAATAATTTGAGCTCTCATTAGTCCCTAAATAGGTCCATCTTTCATATGCATGATACATACCATGTCCGTTCAACCAATATAATGTACGAAACATGGTCAAAATGTATTTGCTAAGCTATTTTCTTTTTTCAAATTTTTGGTATATATAAAACTTAGTGAAGTATTTAAGAGCATGACAGTTTTCTGATAACATGAGTACGCTAGGAAGCCTATAATTTCAGCTTTTGTATTATGAATGCATAATGGGGATAGATAAATAACAACTACTATAGTGGGAGTGCTATTAATCCAAGATTAAGGAACGAAATCTTTGATTTTCAACATCTCATGTAAGCGGGTGACAATGAGACAACTCTGCCTGTCACGGCGGATCTATCTTATGGGATTGGGGTGGTACGTCATCCGCACGCTTTGGCAAAAATTCTTAATAAGTATGTTGATATGTGTGACAAAAAGGGTCATATATAAAAAGTGGCATCCAAATTACACAGCGGCATGTGGGTGCCATGGTTTAACGTTGCTTTTTGAAGTGTCTCATTTACCGGACGGGTCTAGGTTTTCTTTCTTTTAAAAAAAAAATCTAGTCCCTAGTTAATATATGGTTTCTCGCTTTTTAGTGAGACAATATTAATTTATGGCGTAATACATACGGAGACACCTAAAGTTGGCACGATCTTTCACTTAGACACTTAAACTAGACCTCTTTCCAATTAGACACATTTCCTAGGCAATTCTCATACCAATAAGACACGTTTTTTGCTGGCTTATTAATTAACCAAGCGTGTGTTCTGCAATCTCCGTCTACGTGGCAAAAGTAACCATTATAAATCGTGCCACATCATTTTATTTGTCCACCTCACTGTCCACCTCAGCTATATAGTGTTATTTCCACTAAAATACAAATAACTAGCCCTAAACAAATGATCTAAACATATTACCAACCCACCCATCCCCTCCGTCATCTTCCGCAACGACCCCCACCCACCTTCCTTTCCATCTTCATCTGCAAAACAAAGTACTCCCATAATTATATCTTAAAGTCCTGCACAAGTTTCAGACTGACGAAGAAATTCCTAAATTACTCGGATAGTTTAACCGGAGAAGGCAAATTAGAGTACAAAGTAAGACTCTTATTTAGAATTACTAACGACAAATTTTAATTAAAAGGAAAAGAAATTGTCGATGACATATATCTTTAAACCTGACGACTCAATTACACAGTTGCAATGCCAATATCATACAAATCTAAACTATGCGGGAAGTGTAATGTTTGGAGTTACCATTCTTAACCACAGAACAACTAAAATCAACCAAACTATCATCAGAGAAAAGCGAATCGGAATTAGAAACACAAATTTAGGGCTTTTCTAATTGGAGTTACCAACTCACATCTCTAATTAGAAATAATTAGAGATTGGTGAAGATTTGAGTGAGATTGGTTCATTTTGGGTTTGCTGAAGCACAATGATATTCTTGGCTTTCACCGGAAAAGTTCAAGATATTTCCAATCATTTTGCTTCTTCTTCTTCTTCTTCTTCTTCTTCATTTTAGTCTCAGTTCTCTGCTTCTTCTTCATTTCAGTTCTGGCAGCTGGGTTAGGCTTCTTCTTCTTCAATTTATCCTTTTTGTTTTCTTCCAATCACAAATACTCACCTTTTCATTTTCGGCTGAATTTGAATCTGGTATGGGATTCGAAAGAAGAAGAGGAAAATGAGTCGGAGAAGATGACGGAAAGTGGAAAAGGCAATGGTGGAAATGGTGGTGGACATAAAGAAGAAGAAGGAAATAAAAAAATCTGTTTTTTGGGATTTTCACGCGCCCATATTGGGTGAAACTCACTTTATGTGCCAACTCAGCAAGAAGTGTTTAATTGGAACAAAGTTCATGTAACGTACGTAACCAATAGGAACTCTCTTAAGTTCAGGTGTCTAAATGAAAGATCGTGCCAACTTTAAGTGTCTCCGTATGTATTACGCCATAAATAAATAAATAAATCTAATCTTAAGGAGAAGATTGAAGTGATGGGATAGCTTTTAGTTTTCAAATGATGCAGTGATCTTTGTAAAGCTGATGATTCTTGAATTAGATTCGCACGTTTTGGACGTAAATCAAAAGCTCCTTTTGGTGGTTTTAGTTTCATCAAATATCTTTAGCTCTTCTATCTCTTTTAGTAGCATTTTGTGGGCGAACATAGTTCTTAAGCTGCACATTCATCTTAATCCAATATTTTTGATGTAAACTGATATTTATATGTAAAATTTCTGTAAGAAAAATTCAATAAATATTATATTTAAATGGCGTAATACATACGGAGACACTTAAAGTTGGCACGATATTTCATTTAGACACCTGAACTTAAGAGAACTCCTATTGAGCACGTACGTTACATGAACTTTGTTCCAATTAAACACTTCTTGCTGAGTTGGCACATAAATTGAGTTTCACCCAATATGGGCGTGTGAAAAGCCCAAAAAACAGATTTTTGTTTTGTTTTTTTATTTCCTTCTTCTTCTTTATGTCCACCACCATTTCCACCATTGCCTCCTCCACTTTCCGTCATCTTCTCCGACTCATTTTCCTCTTCTTCTTTCGAATCCAATACCAGATTCAAATTCAGCCGAAAACAAAAAGGTGAGTATTTGTGATTGGAAGAAAACAAAAAGGATAAAGTGAAGAAGAAGAAGCCAAACCCAGCTGCCAGAACTGAAATGAAGAAGAAGCAGAGAACTGAGACTAAAATGAAGAAGAAGAAGAAGAAGAAGAAGAAGAAGAAGAAGAAGAAGAAGAAGAAGCAAAATGAATGGAAATAGCTTGAACTTTTCCAGTGAAAGCCAAGAATATCATTGTGCTTCAGCAAACCCAAAATGAACCAATCTCACTCAAATCTTCACCAATCTCTAATTATTTCTAATTAGAGATGTGAGTTGGTAACTCCAATTAGAAAAGCCCTAAATTTGTGTTTCTAATTCCGATTCGCTTTTCTCTGATGATAGTTTGGTTGATTTTAGTTGTTCTATGGTTAAGAATGGTAACTCCAAACATTACACTTCCCGCATAATTTAGATTTGTATGATATTGGCATTGCAACTGTGTAATTGAGTCGTCAGGTTTAAAGATATATGTCGTCGACAGTTTTTTTCTCCTTTTATTTAAAATTTGTCGTTAGTAATTCTAAATAAGAGTCTTACTTTGTACTCTAATTTGCCTTCTCCGGTTAAACTATCCGAGTAATTTAGGAATTTCTTCGTCAGTCTGAAACTTGTGTAGGACTTTAAGATATAATTATGGGAGTACTTTGTTTTGTAGATGAAAATGGAAAGGAAGGGGTGGGGGTCGTTGGGGAAGATGACGGAGGGGAGGGGTGGGTTGGTAATATGTTTAGATCGTTTGTTTAGGGCTAGTTATTTGTATTTTAGTGAAAATAACACTATATAGCTGAGGTGGACAGTGAGGTGGACAAATAAAATGATGTGGCACGATTTATAATGGTTACTTTTGCCACGTAGACGGAAATTGCAGAACACATGCTTGGTTAATTAATAAACCAGAAAAAACGTGTCTTATTAGTATGAGAATTGCCTAGGAAACGTGTCTAATTGGAAAGAGGTCTAGTTTAAGTGTCTAAGTGAAAGATCGTGCTAACTTTAGGTGTCTCCGTATGTATTACGCCTTAATTTATATATTGAAATATAATTTGAGCAGTATCATTTATTAGTTTTTGAAACACATATCCTGATTAATAGAGATTTTGAGTTACTTCTCAAAGATGGGAAATTTTATAAGAAAAATCTTTGAAAATAATTGTCATATAATTCAATAATTAAATTAGAAAAATTAACCCAAGAGTAATAATAACTAATTGAATCAAACAAAATTATATAGTAATTAAGCTATTCTTTAAGAAAAATTTCTAATTGGAGGCATACTTTTATGAAATATTGTTTTTTTTTTGTAATTTTATCCAAAAACATAATTAAATCAAGCATAAAAAAGTTGAACTAAAATCGAACTCATTTGCCTTTTTCTAAATAAAAGTCCTAACTGGATCATCCATTCTTTCTATTCAATCTTTGTTGTTGAATCATATATATATATATATATATATATATATATATATATATATATACTGGTACCCTTAATCTTCAAATTCTAGATCCGGTTCTGGTTTTGATGCCATGTTAAATTGATCAACTTGTTAAAATCTTAAGTTGTTAGAGAGAACACACTTTTATTTACTTGTTTATTTCTTCAACTTCAACTTCTTGATTTTGACTCTTGCGAATAGTATTGTCGCCAGCGCGCATAGTCAGTTAGTAACGATCAGGGAACTCCAATTTACAATGGCTTCTGTTTATCTAGTTAACCATATGTTCCATACAATTTATCTCTACATACTCTTTGATCCATGTTACAGAATGAACCTAGACATTTTACACAATAAATATAGACTATTTCTTAGTAGTGTACATAACCAATATATAGATAGCAAATTTGTAGGAATCTCTTTTATTTTCTTTCCTTAGTTAGCACCTGATGTACATGCATATATATGTATCACTACATGGAATAATACACCAATTTGATTCTTCCATACCTTGTTAATTACATGATATCAAATCCACATCTGTGGCTTCGCCGAAGTTGAGTTTGTCTCGTCGGAGTTGACCAAAACTTTCCGGCAGACATGTGAGGTGCGTGTGTGGTTCATTCTCTGTCCAACTTTGTTCTCCGAGATCAGCTTGATATTTTTGATTGATTGTTGGTTATCCTCTGATAACATAACCTTATTTTCGTGAAGAACAGACTCAGACAAGGTTGTATTACACCAATTTTGGTCAGGTTTGAGTTCTTCTATTGTTTGGTTTGTTTTTAGGATACTGAAGTAGTCGTGAAATAATATTCTTGCATCTAATTGCTTGTCTTGTGAATTTGTATTTGTTGAGTCTTTCTTGGAAGACGATTTGTTACAACTTGAGACTTGATATTATCTGTTGGGTCTTCCCTTATCAGAAACTTTGTTGGTCTCTGATTTTATTTGATTTGGAAAAATTTGTTTGGTTTCTGATTTGGTTTAGTGGATTATTAGAGTGGAGTTCTGTTAAATAGATTGTTGACTTCGTGTTTACTAGAGGTCTGTTTTGGTATCTTTTAGCTTTGGGAACGTCTGTTAATTTAATCGATTTGTTATTTAAAGAAAAAAATGATGGTAAAGAATAATAGTGAAACAACTCCTAATCCAGAAATCTTGGTTTCGGATGAGTTTCTAAAATTCCTTGAAAATCATAAATCAGTTAAGGAATCTTCTCCAGTTAATGCCTTTGTTGGATCAGATAAAACATGTCTTATCACATCTTCCAATAAATGGGTGATCGATTCAGGTGCTACAAATCACATGACATGTAATCCAAATATTTTTTTCTAGCTTTCGCTCACATAAAGCACCCTCTCCAGTTACTGTAGCTGATGGATCAACTTGTAGCAATGTTGGATCTGGGACTGTCAAACCAACTTCCTCTATTACCCTGTCTTCTGTATTAAGTCTACCAAACTTGGCCTTTAACTTGATTATTGTTAGTAAAATCACCAAAGACTTTAATTGTTGTGTTGCATTCTTTCCCGATCATTGTTTATTTCTAGATCCTACAACAAAAATAGGTTATTAGTAAAGGATATTTATCTGGTGATCTCTACATCCTTGATGAGTGGGAGCCATTGTCTATTGCATGGTCTAGTGTTGTGTCTCCCTTTGAAGCACATTGTCGATTGAGACACCCCTATCTCCCTTTGTTGGAGAAGCTTTGTCCTCAATTTCAGAATATTTCTTTATTGGATTGTGAGTCATGTCGATTTGCAAAACACCATCGCATCTCGATAAGTCCAAGGGCTAATAAACGAGTTGAGTCAGCTTTTGAGTTAGTTCTTTCTGATGTTTAGGGACCATGTCAAGTTGTTTCCAAAATTGGGCATAAGTATTTTGTCACATTTGTAGATGATTTTTCTCGAATGACTTGGATTTACTTTATGAAGAGTCACTCTGAAGTGTTTACTCACTTTTCTGCCTTCTGTGTTGAAATCGAAACTCAATTTAACTCTTTGGTGCGTATTCTAAGGAGTGATAATGATAAAGAATACATGTTAGAGTTATTTTAGTCGTATATGAGATAACATGGTATTCTACATCAGTCTTCATGTGTTGATACACGCTCTCAAAATGCAGTAGCTGAGAGGAAGAATAGGCATCTACTTGAGACAGCTCGGGCACTTTTGTTCCATATGAAGGTTCCTAAATAGTTCTGGGCTGATGCGGTCTCTACGACTTGCTTTCTAATTAATCACATGACATCTACTGTGTTTGGTGGTAATATGCCTTACAGTGTCCTTTTTCCAAACAAGGCATTATTTCTGGTGGAACCTAAGGTATTTGGAATCACATGTTATGTACGAGATATTCGACCATCTATTACCAAGTTGGATCCCAAGGCATTGAAGTATTTTTTCCTTGGCTATTCTTGCCTTCAGAAGGGTATCAGTTTTATTCTACTAAACTTGGTAGTGTCAACTGATATGGTATTTTCAGATACTACACCATTCTTCTATGCACCTCCCATTTTTACAAATCATGGGGAGGAAGATGAGTGGCTAATATATCAGGTTACTCGTACTTTGACAGAAAAACGAGATGATGTTCCTCCATCTCCTAGTTCTATCGAGCAATAATCCATTATTCTGCCTTCAGCATCTGCTCCAACTATGTTAGCAAGACTGCCAATTGTCCAAGTTTACTCGCGAAGGCAACAGACAAATGATACATGTTCTGCACCAGTTCCTTCGTCATCAGTTTATTCATCATCTGATTTGCCTCCACCTGACCCTCCGGAAAAAACATGACCTTCCAATTGCTCTTCGCAAAGGTATACGCACTTGCAAATCCACATATTCTATTGCTAATTTTGTTTCATACGTCCACTTGTCCCATGCATCTAGACCTTTAATTGTGTCTCTAGACTCTGTTTCTATACCCAAAATGGTGAAGGAGGCTTTGAATCATCTTAGATGGTCTGAAGCAATGTTTGAGGAAATACATGCCTTAGAGAAAAACCACACTTGGGATTTAATGGATTTACCTAGTGGAAAGAAAGTAGTGGGATACAAGTGGATCTTCACGGTTAAAGTTAATCCTGATGGCTCTGTGGCGAGACTTAAGGCCAGACTTGTGGCTAAGGGGTATGCTTAGACTTATGGGGTGGATATTCAGACAGCTTCTCTCCAGTTGCCAAACTTACTTTTGTCCACTTGTTTATTTCTCTAGCTGCTTCTGAGAATTGTCATTTGCATCAATTGGATATTAAGAATGCTTTTCTTTATGGTGATCTCTATGAAGAGGTATATATGCAGCAACCACCTGATTTTGTTTCTCAGGGGGAGTATGGCAAGGTCTATCAGTTGAAGAAATCTTTATATGGCTTGAAACAGAGTCCCCGGGCTTGGTTTGGTAAATTTAGTGAAGCAATTCAAGAATTTGGGCTGAAAAAGAGCAAATGTGATCATTCTGTCTTCTACAAGCAATCAATAGCTGGATCTATTCTCCTTGTTGTATATGTGGATGACATTGTTATCACAGGGAGTGATTATGTAGGAATCTCTTCTCTCAAGTCTTTCTTGCATACTAAGTTTCATTCAAAAGACTTGGGACAACTGAAATACTTTTTGGGAGTAGAAATAACTAGAAGCAAGAAGGGAATTTTTCTATCTCAAAAAAAGTATATTCTTACTAGCAGAAACTGGTAAGCTGGCTGCCAAACCTTGCAGTACTCCAATGCTTCCTAATTTGCATCTTATGAAAGATGATGGTCATCCATTTAATGATCTAGATAGATACAGGAGGTTAGTTGGGAGAATAAACTATCTCACTGTGACTCGTCCAGATATTGCTTTTGCAGTGAGTATGGTTAGCCAGTTCATGTCCGCGCCCACAGTTAAACATTGAGAGGCTTTGGAGCAGATCCTATGTTACTTAAAAGGAACTTCTGGACTTGGCATATTATACAGCAATCATGGTCATTCTCGCATTGAATGTTTTGCAGATGCAGATTGGGCTAGATCCAAGATTGATAGAATATCTACTACTGATTACTGTGTATTTGTGTGGAAACTTGGTATCATGGAGAAGAAACAAAATGTTGTATCTAGGTCTAGTGTAGAATCCGAGTATAGAGCTATGGCACAATCAACATGTGAGATAATGTGGATACATCACCTTTTAACTGAAATTGGGTTGAAGATCCTACTCCATCAAAACTCTCGTATGATAATCAAGTTGCACTCCATATTGCCTCAAATCCAGTGTATCATGAAAGAACCAAATATATTGAAGTTGGCTGTCATTTTATTCGTGAGAAGATTCAGGAGAACTTGATTTCCACTGGCTACGTGAAGATAGGAGAGCAGCTAGCTGATTTGTTCTCTAAAGCATTGAATGGCACTCGAGTTGATTACCATTGTAACAAGCTGGGCATAATCAATATATATGCTCCAGCTTGAGGGGGAGTGTTACAGAAGGAACCTAGATACTTTACACAATGAACATAGACTGTTTCTTAGTGTACATAACCCATATATAGATAGCAGATTTGTAGAAATCTCTTTTATTTTCTTTCCTTAGTTAGCACCTGATGTACATATATATATGTATCACTACATGGAATAATACACTAATTTGATTCTTCCATACCTTGTTGATTACAATCCAAAATTGGACTAAAGAAACAAAAGGGGGGAAAAAGAGAGAAGACGGGAGAAAGTATGCAAAAAATACATGAAGTATCAAGTTTGAGGAGCTTTTCATGCATTTTTACCTCTCCAGTTCTTGTTTGCAGAGAGGGCAGCAAGATATAATTCTAAGCCATTGGTCCACACACTTAAGATGAAATATATGAGAACAAGGTAATTGTCTGATCTCTTCCTTATCTCCGTACTTTGCTAAGCATATACAACATTCCTGTTGTGACACAAAAACTTGTTTAGACTTTGATTTTAACTTTTTATATTGATAGTATAATTACAAAAAGGTCACCTAAACGATATTATAGGAAAGTATCTATAAAAATTAAGATTTTTTATCTTAAAAATAAGTCAGATTATACAATAATAAACATAAACTATTTAACTTATAAGTGTATAAGTTATATAATCTTTGGACTTTGGGTTTAACGTTTATACATTAATAATTTTTAAAAAAATTATACGATTAGGTCCCCTAAAACATAACTAGGTCATCTTTTATGATAGGTTAAAATACAGTTGTAAAACTTTTTTACACTATCGGTATAGATAAGTTAAATATTTAGACTTTGAGTTTAACTTTATGCATTAATAGTGTAAAAGAAACTTTCCCGGATTAGATTATGTTAAAGATAACGACAAGTAACCATTTATTAAGATTGAGATTTCTAGCTTGAAAATATAAGGCAAGCTACCTGTTACGACATGTTATGTGTATTTAAAAAAATATTATACTGCTATCAATGCAGATAAGTTAAATTTTTAGATTTTTAATTTAATTCTATAAATTGATATCATAAAAAAATTTGACACTAAGATCACTTACCACATTTTCACTTGTGGGTTGTTCCTTGTTTCCACATTCCTTGTACTTCCAACTGGGTAGACTGGAGAGTTGTTCATCAGAAGCCCCTCTATCTACGGATCCCATGTTCATGTTGTAGCCTAAAAAGCTACTCAGAATTGGGACACAGCAGCACAACAATAGAAACAATAGGAAGGGGAAAGAGTAGGTGACAGCATTCCAAGCTAGCAGTGAGATGCAGAGCAAGTGAAGTTTAGGAGCACGATGGTAAGATAAAAAGCGCGATTCGAACACCCAAACATTTCCCATCACAAACCATATGGCAAAGAATAGCTCAACACCAGTCCTGAATTTCTCCATCACATGCAATGCCCTATCATATTGTTGAAATTTACAAGTCTTAGTTTTATAGTATTTATTATGCTTAAGGAAGAAATCCCACATATTTTTGCAGAACATCTAATATTTCATATGATCATAGTCTGACAATTAGAGCGTGGATAACATAAAACTTAGATGATCAACTATTCGTCTTGCAGTTTCCTGCCTCCTCCAAATGTTTCTCTCGTTGTTTTGCGATCTCCTTTTTGGCTTAACCTTGCATTATTATTATTTTCCAGGAAAAGGTCCAAATTTGTCCTTGTATAATTCAAAATTGTTCAATTTTATGTTCCAGTTAGTTTTGGTACATTCATACCCTTGTCTTTAGGAAAAATTCTCAGAATATGCACCCTTGACTCCTAAAGGTCTCTAGCATAAAATATGCGGACTCCCCACGTACCCAAATACTTCGAGAAAAAAGGTTTAAATTTTTATATATATTTTCAACTATGGTTTAAAATTATATTTAGGTTAGAACTCCTTAGGGATCAAGGGTAAATACGAGACTTTCAACCATGGGTATATGAACGGACCAGTTGAGTTAAACAGAGGGTAAGATTTAGCATTTTCAATTAACATCTTTTTCACATCCCCACTCGAGTAACATTCAACCCTTCAAATGTACAAGCACTATCCCAAATATCTTTGTATTAAACCCAGCCCAACATTGTCACAAGTAAGCCACTTAGTTTTCTTAATGCTTCTCTATCACATTTCACGATTGTAAATCCGTTTGACATATTCGAGTTTTGGATGTTAGGCATCCTTGGACAAAAATAGTACTTATCAAAACTTCAAGAGTAGAGACAGCTAAAACGGACAGGATAATGTGTACTAATTAATCACCTGGATTCATCATGGCTTCTTTGTTGCTCCATGTCAGAATCATCTCTTTGTGGCCTCACATAGAACGCCCAGTAGCGCCAGTAAAGCAACATGACACTAATAATACAGCCAAAGGCATATCCCAACACCCATATCCTCATTGGCCAAACTGGCTTCTCTTCCTTTGAAACAGTCAGTGTATATGAGGCTATAATTATTTGGACACTTAATGCAATGCACTCCATCATCATCCAAGTCATTGAATTGAAGGGATTTGATCCAAGATCAGATCTTGAGCCATTCTGGTAGTGGAAAACCCTTCTTAGGAAACTAAACCACCTTGATCTTGATATTCTCATGGACATTCTTATTAAGAATGAAGAATGGGAAATATTCCGAATAGACCTGTTTCTAGTTCCTCCCCCGCTAGACATTCTTCCATCTCCTGCTGCTGGTGAAATCATTGGTGGGAAAGATACAATAATGCTCGAATGACAAAGCGACACTGGTGTAAGAAAGTATCGTGTATTCATCGGGCAATAATATTTAGTATGGACCTGATCGATCTGTATTTAATATGATTAATATGCTACTATAACAAGTAAAATTACAGTAATTGTGTGAACATTCTTTCCACCGTCAGTGTATATAACTTAAATTCTTACCGATTGTCAACAGGGAGAAATTTCCAAGAACTTTCAACTTCTACGCATGCAAGTTATGTTTCGTTTTAGTAACTGCATGCACAAGACACCTTGTGAGTGTGCACAGAATTCCCATGCTTGAAATGATCTAGCACCAGCTAATTATTCAACCTATTTTATGGTCGAATTTCAGCGTCACAATTTATATGCTGACAACTATTTTTGAAAAACAACCTCCAATGCCATATTTCAAGAGCTTCAACAGCAAGGATACCTGATAAATGAAGTGGTTGTACTATAAAAGTATGATAATGGTGAAAGAAAATAGATACAGAAAGATATATGGAAATGGGAATAAAAGGGAATGCTTAAGAAGAGAGAGGTGATGGGGTGGAACCAACTTGACAGGGGAATCTGTTGAAGTTGGGTTCAGATGGTGACCAAGAATCGAACAGCTTTACTTTGATTTCAAGTGAACTTTTATGAGATGGTGAGAACCATAAACATTTTGCCTAACTTCCTGTGACATTAATTTTCTTTTCTTTTTGTTTATTTAGGAAGCAAAGTAAAGCTGAAAGTTTGTAGTTCTTCAAAAAATGGACATATTGAATCTAATTCTGTGTTTCGAACTTAAGCTGAAAGTTTTAGAATCTAATTCTGTGTTTCGAAGCCTCAAATATCTCATTTTAGCCTTTTTCGATTTGCGTACGCAGTCCATTTTTTTCCGGAAGGCTTATATGTTAAAATCTGATAAAAAATAAAATTTTGCCTTAAAAATCCATTTGAGTTACTTCAGTCAATGTTTTGAGCAAACGGACCCGAATCTATATTTTGACGATCCCGGTGGGTCAGTATCGTGATCTGGGACTTGGGTATGTGCCCGGAATCGAATTTAGAGGTCCCTAGCTCGAGTGATCGTATTTTGTTGAAAACTTGAAATTTGAAGGCTTAATGAATCTAAAAGTTTGACCAATGTTTGAATTTATTGATACCGGATTTGTATTTTAGTTTCGGAATCCGGTATAGGTCCATTACTATATTTATGACTTGTCTGTCAAATTTGGTGAGAAACGGAGTCGGTTTGACGTGATTCGGACGCACTGTTATTAAAATAGCAATTCTAAAGTCCTCTTGAAAACCCATTTGATTTTGGTGTCCGATTCATAGTTCTAGGTGTTATTTTGGCGATTTGATCGCGTGAACAAGACAGTATGATATTTTTGGACTTGTGTACATGTTTGGTTTGGAGCCCTCAGGGCTCGGGTGAGTTTCAGATAGGCTATGAAGTGAATGTGGACTTAGAAACATAGCTGGTACCGATTAATTTGTGGTGTCTGCTGCAGATCTCACATCTGGCTCGCATTTGCGAAGAAACCATCGCACGAGCCTGCACATGGCATGGGGTACTCGCATTTGCAAGGTAAAAGTTCACATTTGCGAACTTGTCATTTCCGTTTTTGTGAAGGTAGAGTCGCATTAGCGACTCAACACCTTTTGTGATGATCTTCGCATTTGTGAGGGCATCAGGGTTCGCATTTGGGACCATTTTATCGCAAATGCGATTACTGGGATTCTGAGAGGAGTTCGCAATTGCGACCTCTTTCTCGCAATTGCGAACAAGATATTGCAATTACGGCATATGCAACTGTGTAAAAGTTGAGTTAGACGAGATTTCTCTCATTTCTTCAAAATTTCAAACCTAGAGAACCCTAGAGGCGATTTTCCCAAGAGTCCTTCTTCTCCAATCCATTGGTAAGTGATTCTAACTTATTTTCTTTCAATCTTTCATTACAATTGTTTTTCATGGTGGAAATTAGGGGTTTGGGTAGAATTAGGGATTTTTGTAAAATTAGGATTTAGACCTCAAATTGAGGTCGGATTACAAAACAAATTACATAACCGGGCTCGGGAGTGAATGGTTAATCGGGTTTTAGTCCAAATTTCGGGTTTGGACCAAGCGGGCCCGGGAGTTGACTTTTTTAATAATGACCTAAATTGAATCTTTTGCAATCGTGGGTAGTTCCTAAGGCTTAATTTGAATCGTTTGGTTGGTAATTTTCAAGATTTTGTTGGTTCGGAGGCTTGTTTGAAAGGCAAAGTTGTGGTTGAGCCTTGAGTTAATCTTTGGAGCGAGGTAAGTATTGTGGTTAACCTTGATTTGAGAGAATTAGGAACCCTCGGACTATGTACTATGTGAATTTCATGTGTTGCGGCGTATATGCGAGGTGACGAGTGCTTATACGCTGTCGAATTACTTGTTTCCCTGAATTTCCTGCTTTTCCTTAATTTCCCCCTTCCCTGCCTTAATTGTTATGTGCCCTAAATGCCTTCCATGCTTTAATTGTTATTTGTCAATCACTGTTTCTCCTGTTAAAATGTTAAGACCTCTTCATGTTTTCATGACTTGCTGCTATTTGCCCTAATTGACATATTTGTCCCTTCTAATTGTCATTTGTTGGACTGTCTCGCCATGTAGTATTTCATACGTAGATTTCCAAGTTGGTACAAGGTTTACTTCCTGTTTCAGCTTTATATTCATTAGTTTTGGTGGTTCTTATGATTTGAATTACTAATTTGACTGTGCTCATTAGGTATTTGGTACTGATATGGTGGGATCAGGTTGCACGCCGCAACAGGTAAAATAAGGGTGGATTGATATGGTGGAATAATTGTGGATTTATACTAATACAATGGGATCGGGTTGCACGCCACAAGAGATGGAATAAGGGTGGATTGATACGGTGAAATAAGGGTGAAATGTGATACTGATATCGTTATATGGTGGGATCGGGTTGCGCACCGCAACATTTATTTATTTTGATTGTTGATATTGTTACGGTGAAATAAGGGAGAATGTATTGAACAGTGGAATCGAATTGGACGCTTCAATAACCTATGTGTTTCTATTTCTTTAAGTTGTGTTGGTTTTCGGTATTTTCATTGGAAACTCTAAGGATTGGTAATTCTGAACGTCACTAGCTTATTTCTTGAGGATGTAGCTAATATCTTCAATTGGTTGTCTTATTTCATTCCATATTTCCTTTTCTGTGTTTATTATATACTGTGTACAGTTTGTTGTGTGAGTGACCTGCCTTAGCCTCGTCACTACTTCGTCGAGGTTAGGCTCGCTACTTACAGAGTACATGGGGTGAGTTGTATTCATACTACACTTTGTACTTCTTGTGCAGATTTTGAAGTTGATCCCAGCGGCGGTTATTAGCGTGCTCGGATTGAATAGCTTGTGGATACTTGAGGTACAGCTGCTCAGCGCCCGCAACTCCTGGAGTCTCCTTCCATTTTTATTTAGCTGTGTACTTTCCATTCAGACAACTTTATGTTATTTTAGACCCGTATTTGCACTATTCTAGTAGCTCGTGCACTTGTGACACTGGGTCCAGGGTTGTATCAGACGTTTGGCTGTTTTAGCTTCTGTATTTTACTTTGGATTATTGCAGTTATTTCAGTTCTTTCTCATTAATTAGTTTTAAAACTATCAAAAATGGATAAAATGTTCTAACGTTGGCTTTCCTAGCAAGTGAAATGTTAGGCGTTATCATAATCCTGGCGATGGGAATTCCGGATCGTGACACATATACGCACGAATTGAATTGAATTAGAACATCGGCAAAAGATAATTTACTTTTCTGACGTTAACCAATGGTTGGAGCCAGACTTTTTACTAAGGGAATCCAAATATAAAGAAATCTACACAATATAATTTATGACACACTTTGGACAAGGGTGGCTCTGCCACTGGTTAACGCTTGTAAGGTCCATTTTAATTTTTAATTATAGAAATGCTAACTGATTATTCGGATAGCTATATTATTTGGGGAGTTGTATTTAATTTGATAAAAAAGTATTTTGGAAATGATAAGGAGTAACAATAGTTAACGGATCGACTATCATTTGGATAGCAACTTTAGGATAGCAGATGGCCACCATATCAAAGTAGCAGTAAAAAACAACTTTAGCATCTGTGGCCAGCCCCTGTCAGAGCTGGTACTTTGATACGTGCAAAATAACTAAATCCTAGTTCGGAGTACTTTCCCAAACATACCATATAACAATTTGCATTCATATATATTTTCAGATTATGTTTATTTAGGAACGCTTGAAGGGATTCTCTAAGCTAGGATATTTCTGAATATTTGTCATTCGGACATGCTCAATCGACACAGATATTCTGACTTGTATATCTACAGGAACCCTCGAACTTGTAATATCCTACTAAAAGAATTCCCTACTTTGTTCTTGGCTCGCGAAAAAGTTTTTACCCTTTTAAAGGTTATAAACAAAAAAGACAAAGCTTTGTCGCTCTTGGACATCAGCAATCACTAGATGTCGAAAGAACAACTTGTTTCGACTCGAAATTTATGATGCTTCGGTTTAAAGATTTCATGGTTTTTGCAGAAAAACTATAGAGCGCTGGAGGGCCATGGTTGGTAGTTGGTAGGGTAGACGTATCAAAATTACATTATTTTGACATCCGTCTATCCTCAATTGTGCCAGTCTATATGCGTAGCATCAATAGGTTGGATCGTCAGCCTCACTAGCTAGTTGAAACCTTACATGGCTTCTCCTTACGCCGCAAATTATCCTACTTTAATTTTTGATCTTTTTGTTTTCTTTCCATCATTCCAACCTCCTAAATTATCATCTTTTTGCCATGGTTTTCTGTTTTAAAAAGGCTCTCACTAAGAAAAAATAAACTAAACTAATATTTTATTTCGGTTTGATGAATAGTTTCGTCTAGTTACGAACCGTAAAACTGAACAAAGATTTTGAGAAGTGTTGGTTGGCATTACCTTGGTACCGAAGTAGGAAGACATCTTGTTGTCAATTATGGCAACCTAGCCAGGTAGAAAATAATTGTACTCTATCTCTAAAGTATGGCACGTTGCCTAGTTTTCACACTAGCTATTCTCAACGAGCCACATTTTTGGAAGGCAAAAAAAGACATTTTAACTATTGAGTTACTTTTTCCTTCCTCTCTTTTTATTTAAATAGATTTCGGAAACTGCCTGGTTTTCTTTGTAGCATGGCCTGGACATAAGTCTGATACAGAATATATGCAGAAAGTGTTGCCGCATCTTTTTATGCAGAACGCAACCTACTTATTAATGTTCATGTTCTAGCAATTAGTCGGCCCAGTGGTTACTTGGAATGGCAGAATCATAGACCCGTTTGTTAATTTACCAACCGTTTCTTCTTTCTTGATTGCTACGATCAGAGAGAATATTGTTATGATATTTTCCAGGAAGAAGATGAGCAGATGCATACCATATTTAAGAAGACTTGACAACAAGTTAAGCACAAGTAATTCTCTCCTGATATCAAACAAATGTTTAGAAGATTGGCACATAAATTGTCAAATATTGTAGGCTTTAGAGAGCGAGGTTTTGGCTATAAAATAAGAGCTTTAACTCTCATTTCTACACACCAACAAAGAGAGAAAAGAGAAAGCAAAGTATTCCATAAACTATAAGAAAATAATTTGTGAAGAAAAATAGAGTGTGAGAGATATTGTAGTGAGGTGGAAAAAGCAAATGAGTGTTTATTTCTTTTGAGGGTGTAGTGGTCTTAGGAGTATTCGTACTCGTTACTACAAAGTATAAAATTTCTCGTTATAGTGATATCAGTTGCTCTTCTTGGCCGTGGTTTTTCCCTTATTCAGAAGGGTTTCCACGTAAAATCTTGGTGTCATTATTGCTGCATTTCTATTCTTGTTGATTTAACCATAACTTAGTGTTCTGTATTTATCACTAATACCGTGAATACTACTTTTACAGGGTTTATTCCCAACAAGTGGTATCAGAGTCAAGGTTCTGTCTGAGTATGCTCTGTAGTTGCAGCACAGTGTGAACTTCCACATTAGAAAAGAATTATTTTGGTTTCCTCATAAATAGTATTTGTATTTGTGATAAACGATGGAAGCCAACACTAGTAGAATGGTTACTTTAAATGGCACAAATTATGCCATTTAGAAGGGCAAAATGGAAGATTTGCTCTATGTCAAGAATTTTTATCAACTTGTCTTCACCACTATAAAGCCTGATAATAAATTAGATGAAGAGTGAAATTTATTACATAGGCAGGTTTGCGGCTTTATTAGACAGTAGGTTGACGATAATGTTTTGAACCATATTTCTAGGGAGACACATGCTCGGACCCTATGGGAGCACCTTGAAAGTCTGTATGCTCGGAAAACTGGAAACAACAAGATGTTTCTGATAAAGCAGATGTTGGGTTTAAAATACTACGATGGTTCCGCGATGACAGATCATCTGAATAATTTTCAGGAGATCATGAACCAGTTATCTGCTATGGGCATTAAATTTGATGAAGAAATTCAAGGCTTGTTTCTACTTGGTTCCCTACCAGATTCTTGGGAAATTCTTAGAACTTCATTATCAAATTCTGCTCCGGATGGTGTGATCTCTATGGATCTTGCCAAGAGCAGCCTTCTAAATGAAGAGATAAGAAGAAAATCTCAAGGTTCCTCCTCATCAGATGTCTTGGTGACTGACTCTAGGGGAAGAAGCAAGAATCGGGGTTCTCAAAATAGAGAACATAATAGAAGCAAATCCAGAAGTTGACTTAAAGATATTGAGTGCTATCATTGTGGGAAGAAAGGGCACACAAAGAAGTTCTGTCGGATTTTGAAAAGGAAGAATAGAGACAAGGAAGAAAAGAAAGAAGATGGCAATCGTGTGGTCACCGTCACTACAGAAGATCTTGTTACAGTCCTTGATGCGGATTTGATAAATATTGCTTGTGATGAGTCAAGATGGGTTGTGGACAGTGGTGCCGCATCTCATATGACATCAAGGAAGGAATTTTTCTCATCCTATACTCAGGGTGACTTTGGAACTTTGAGTATGGATAATGAGACTGTATCTAGGGTGGTTGGTGTTGGAACGATTTGTTTGGAAACTAGTATTGGAGCTAAACTAGTTTTAAATAATGTAAAACATGCACCTGATGTTCGTTTGCACTTGATCTCTGTTGGTGTTTTGGATGATGAAGGATATGTCAGTACCAATAGTGCTGGAAAGTGGAAGCTCACTAAGGGTTCCATGATTGTGGCTCGTGGGGAAAAGCGCTGTGGTCTATACTGGACTACGGCCTCTACTTGTGTTGATATGGTGAATGTCGTTGAGAGCAATAGATCTTCAACGTTATGGCATAAGAGGCTTAGCCACATTAGCGAGAAAGGACTAAATGTTCTAGCCAAGAAGAAATTGTTGTCAAATTTTGAAAGTGCAAAATTAGAAAAATGTGAGCACCGCTTGGCTGGAAAACAAAAAAGAGTTTCTTTCCAGTCTCATCCTCCTTCAAGAAAGACAGAGTTGGTTGAGTTGGTGCATTCAGATTTATGTGGTCCAATGAAGACAAGAACTTTGGGTGGTGCACTTTATTTTGCTACATTTATTGATGATTGTTCAAGAAAACTTTGGGTCTACATCTTGAAGACTAAAGACCAAGTGTTGGGTATCTTTAAGCAGTTTCAGACTTCAGTTGAAAGAGAAACTGGAAAGAAGCTGAAGTGTATTCGTACTGATAACGGTGGTGAATATTGTGGACCGTTTGACGAATACTGCAAACAACAGGGTATTAGACACCAAAAGACTCCTCCTAAGACTCCTCAGCTTAATGGTTTAGCAGAAAGGATGAATAGGACCTTGATAGAAAGATTTAGATGTTTGCTTTCTGAAGCAAAGTTGCTGAATTCCTTTTGGGGTGAGGCTTTGTTGATCGCCGCACATGTTATTAATCTATCCCCTGTGGTTGCTTGGCAAAGTGATGTTCCAAACAAAGTTTGGTATGGCAAGGATATTTCCTATGACCACTTGAAAGTGTTTGGTTGCAAAGCTTTTGTACATGTGCCTAAAGATGAGAGGTCAAAATTAACTGCCAAGACAAGGCAGTGCATCTTCATTAGTTATGGCCTTGATGAGTTTGGTTACAGGCTATATGATCCAATTGAGAAGAAGGTCGTGAGAAGCCGTGATGTTATCTTCGTGGAGGATCAAACCATTGAAGATATTAACAAAGCCAAGAAGCTAAAATCTCCAAGTTCTGAAGGTTTAGTTAATCTTGATGAAGCTCCTCATACAAATGCGGGTAACGTTGATGGGCTCAATGATGATGGTGATGCCCAGAACCATATTCCAGGTCAACATATTGATGGTGATGATGATAACAATGCTAATGTTGATAAGGTAGATGCTCATACTCACGAAGCTGTGGACGAGTTAGATATTCCACTCAGGAGGTCTTCTAGACCTCGTACTCTTTCCTCCCGTTATTCACCCAATGAGTATATATTACTCACTGATGGGGGAGAACCTGAATGTTATGCGGAGGCCATAGAAGATGAGCACAAGGATCAATGGATTGAAGCCATGCAAGATGAGATGAAATCTCTGCATGAGAACCATACTTATGAGTTGGTGAAATTGTCTAAGGGCATGAGAGCTTTGAAGAACAAGTGGGTGTTCAAAGTTAAAGCTGGAGAACATAGTTTGAAGCCCAGATACAAAGCTAGATTGGTTGTCAAGGGATTTGGTCAAAGGAAAGGTATTGACTTTGACGAAATGTTTTCTCCTTTCGTGAAAATATCCTCCATTCGGACAGTTCTTGGTTTGACTGCCAATCTTGATTTGGAGATTGAGCAGATGGATGTGAAGACTGCTTTTCTTCACGGTGACTTAGAAAAGGAGACTTATATGGAACAACCTGAAGGCTTCAAGGTAAAAGGTAAAGAAAATCTTGTATGCAAACTTAAGAAGAGTCTATATGGATTGAAGCAAGCTCCCAGACAGTGGTACAAGAAGTTTGAGTCTGTTATGGGGGAGCAAGGCTACAAGAAGACTTCTTCAGATCACTGTGTGTTTGTACAAAGATTTTCTGATGACGATTTTATCATCCTCTTGCTATATATGGATGATATGTTGATTGTGGGCAGGAATGCTTCTAAGATTGACGAGTTGAAGAAACAGTTGAATAAGTCTTTTGCAATGAAAGACTTAGGTCATGCTAATCAAATTTTGGGCATGAGAATTACTCGTTCGAGAAACGAAAGGAAGCTTTACTTGTCACAGGAGAAGTACATAGAACGTGTACTGGAGCGCTTCAATATGAAAAGTGCTAAGTTGGTTCACACACCCCTTCCTGGTCATCTGAAGTTGAGCAAGAAGATGTGTCCAACAACAACGGAGGAAAAAGAGAGAATGGCCAAGATCCATTATTCCTCTGCCGTCGGAAGTTTGATGTATGCAATGGTATGCACTCGACCAGATATTGCTCATGCAGTCGGTGTTGTTAGCAGATTTCTCGAAAATCCAGGAAAAGAGCATTGGGAAGCTGTAAAGTGGATACTCAGGTATCTAAGAGGAAGCTCACGTGAATGCTTATGTTTTGGAGGATCAAATCCAATTTTGAAGGGCTATACAGATTCTGATATGGCAGGTGACCTTGATAACAGAAAATCCACTACTGGATATTTGTTTACTTTTTCAGGGGGAGCTATATCATGGCAGTCGAAGTTGCAGAAGTGTGTCGCACTATCTACAACTAAAGCGGAGTATATTGCGGTTACTGAAGCTGGCAAAGAGATGATATGGCTCAAGAGATTTCTTCAAGAACTTGGATTGCGACAAATGGAGTATGTTGTCTATTGCGACAGTCACAGTGCAATAGACCTGAGCAAAAACTCCATGTACCATGCGAGAACAAAACACATTGACGTCAAATATCATTGGATTCGTGAGCAAGTGGAGAACGAATCACTTCAAGTCAAAAAGATTCACACGAGTGAAAATCCTGCAGATATGTTGACCAAGATGGTACCAAGAGACAAGTTCGAGCTATGCAAAGAACTTGTCGGCATGCACTCAAACTAGAAGATAGTGCTACCTCCTCTAGATGAATGAGACTGGAGGGGGAGATTGATATGGTGTCCATCTCATTCAAATGATTTGGTAGCCAATTTTGTTGACTTGGTTTGGTTTGGTAGCCAACCTTGTTGAATTAGTATAATTTGGTAGCCAATTTTATTGACTTGGTTTAGTTTGGTAGCCAATCTTGTTGAAATTGTGAAAATGGTGTGCAAATTGTCAAATATTGTAGGCTTTAGAGAGTGAGGTTTTGGCTATAAAAGGAGAGCTTTAACTCTCATTTCTACACACCAACAAAGAGAGAAAAGAGAGAGAGCAAGGTATTTCATAAACTATAAGAAAATAATTTGTGAAGAAAAATAGAGTGTGAGAGATATCGTAGTGAGGTGGAAAAAGTAAAAGAGTGTTTATTTCTTTTGAGAGTGTAGTGGTCTTAGGAGTATTCGTACTCGTTACTACACAGTGTAAAATTCTTCGCTATAGTGATATCAGTTGCTCTTCTTGGCCGTGGTTTTTCCCTTATTCAGAAGGGTTTCCACGTAAAATCTTGGTGTCATTATTGCTGCATTTCTATTCTAGTTGATTTAACCATAACTTAGTGTTCTGTATTTATCACTAATACCGTGAATACTATTTTTACGGGGTTTATTCCCAACATAAATGTACAACCTACTTTAAACTAACTACCAAATAGCCAAAGAACTGGCAACTTATGAACACAAATTAACAAATCTGGAGAAAGAAGTTAGTTCCTCGAATCAATTTGGTCAGAACATTGATGATGAGAGTCCAAAACAAGCAGGGCGCAGAACAAAACTTCAATCAAGAAGATGTTCAGTGCATACAACGGTTCCTCATCAAACAAGTTGCATCACTTCTCACGGCTTCTGATCTTCCACTACTGGTGGACTATTGCACAGGAAGTGCGATAGAAGCAACCAATTTCAATTAGTGCGCTTTTCATTTCACCGGGCATTGGAAACTTGGATTTGTGATATATACTTATTCCGTTTGCCCTTCCAAAACAAACTCAACATGCAAATCCTTGATTGCAATCAGGACCGTAGTTATTAGTGGCCCCATTATAGCTCCCTGAATAACATACATCAAGAATAAATATCAAACATAATACCACTTTTAAAAGCAAAAGCATAAACTATAACTTGTGACAAAAGACTATGCAACAGCAAAGAGAAACGATATTCAAGGTGAATATTAAGGAAATGCACTTTCTAATTTTACTTGGGAAACTCATCTTTCTTTAGGTTTCCAGTTACCCTCTCTGGTTTGGCGAAACAGCAGAAACTATGCACATCTACTCTATGCAATTCAAATTTTCTATCTTTCTTTTGCTTCCTTTATAATTCTTCTTTGTATTTTCTGTCCCATTGGAGGCTATAAATTTTGTAAATTTTCTTATCAACCCCCTCCAATTACATTTCGTTTGAGCAATTGGGCATTTCAAGAGAAGTAAAGGTTTGATACTTTAATTTAACTATTACATTACTTGCTTTTCATCAAAATTCAAAAGCATGACTTATGTGTTGAAGTTAAGACTACTTCATCTCAGGTAACTCGAGGAGATTCGTGCTCCAAGGCCATCATGATTCTAGTTATGCATATAGAAACAAGTTTTTAATATAATTACCTCAACTGCTGAAGGGAACAATGTCATTCCACCAATAATGCTGAGACCAGTGAGATATGCACTATAGCCAGGGAAATCCTCTTGGATTTCAGATGTACCAAAATCCATAAGCACCAGATGAATAATAGATAAGCTAATGGCCAGCATATATCGACCTTCAAGCACCAACTGCAACGCTGCTGGAATAGTCGAAACCAATGAGGGGAAAATAGGAAACAAAGGACTAACGAACGCAAGGACAGTTGACATGTACAAAAAATGTATGGAAGATAATCTGAACAAGAGCCAAGTCAGGCATCCTTGAAAGAATGCAATCTCAGCAGTTGCTAAAAGAACCCCAGAAATAGCTTTATCAAGAACCTCAACAAAACGGGTTCTTGCAAAACGCGAAATGGGAAGCATACATATCACTTGTTCTGTTACTCCACCAGACTCCGTTGTGATAAGATAATAAAGTACCCAGAAAAACAAAATCAACTGAGATATAAAATTGACAAGCCCTGCAGCTCCTGAAACTATGGAATTCCCAATCAAGAACATGACCTTCACACTGCCACCTAAAACAGATTTGCTGCTAACAAGTACACGTCGAGCAAATCCTTTCGCCTTCTCAACCAAGTCTACTCTGGTGATCAGCAGTTCCCTGAAAATTGCATCCACTTCTGTGTATATTTGCCCCCATTCAAGATCCTTAATCCTCCTTTTTAGGCTCAACATTGGGGAGCGCGATGCCAAAGCTGTGGAACGTTCAAAAGAGTTATTCGCTGGGGTTATTACAAACTGTTTGATACCAGAAACAAACTCAGTCATATTATATTGCATAGCATAGCTATCTATTTGATCAAATACTGTTTGGCACAACTGAGTACTGTACTTATCGACCATCTCTGGGACGTCGTGTTCGTCCATCCATATCCTGATGCCAATTTTCTCAGCATAGTTACTCTCTTCTACATGTGATTTCAATGCAAAAACTGCATCTTTCCCCTCCACTCCAACTTTGTAAGAGAAGAAAATCATACTGGCCAACGATCCTACAACCAATCCAACAATCAATCCAATAGCTACAATAGTCTTCAATCTTTTGAATATTCCTCTAGTAAAGAAAGCAGTAATAGGGAGTCTCCGAAAGCTATGACTCCTAAGAGATGTCACAGCATTAATAGTGGAGTCCACACTGTTATCTGTGAACATAAATCCCAATGCAAGAAGAGCTACTGCTCCAATACCACCAATTTGCTCATAGGTTATAACAAACACCCAAAACGACACGAGCCACCTCAACAATATAAAAAATCCACTTCTATGACGCCTTAAATCGTTCTGTTTCCGTCTCCTATGAACAACACTGAATGTCATATCTTTAATCTCAACAATGGTTCCAACAAAGACCCTGAATACAGCCACGGGGACGGCTAATATGGTCTCTGTAAGGCCTAGTTTTAGAGGTTCGGACCAGAATGCAACAAGGGCTTGCTGAATTCCCCTCAAAGGAATTGAACAGAGGACAGCCCATAAGAGAGGTCTCATATAATCTTGAAGCAATTTACCAACAGCATAAAGAATGAATAGTGTGAGGGCAATGCTAGCATGTGCCATGGCAATATAGAGCGCCTGGCGCACCTCAGGATTAGCTGACAAGGTATTGTGATTTGGGTGGTGGTGCATTGCGCCGTTTCTTGGGGGTGGTTGTGGAGGTTGTTGGTGATCAGGTGGTGGCTTCGGCTTCCTCATTGAGGCTAATACAGAAGCCAAACAAAATAATTGAGATACGCACAAACTGACTCGAACACTATAATTAAAGGAAAAATCAAGATTTCGAACGCAGGCCAGTCCCTTTAGGTGTTAAAATTCTCAAGAAGCTTTTGAAGAGAATTTGGCAAGAGGAGGTGTCTCAGAAATAAACTGACACAAATTGCAGAGTCAGGACTCAGGACTTGTGCTTCCTCAAATCTTGGAACTGACATTTTTGATTGACCATAAACGATCTCCATAGTATCCAATTTGAAATCAGGTCTCAGTTATTTAGGACCTCTCTTAGTTCTAACTTGTGAGCATAATATGATGATCCTTATGGTGCAATGACAAGTTACCCTTGGTTCTCCTTATGTTATGCCTAATTCTATGACTGACCAGAAGTTTTAAAATTCTAAAAAAATTGCATCCTAGCGTTATTACTATTTCTACTCTAAATTCTGAGACTTTTTTTTTTTTTGTCAATTCACATTCCATCTCTTTTTTCTCAGGTAAATGAAAATAGATTTTTCTGTTGATTGAAAAAGGAAAAAGAAAAAAAAAAGACAAGACCGAAAACCTAAACCTGATAATTTTAAGTTAGGCTTACGAACTAAAATTGCACTTTTTATTTAATCTATATTTATATCTATCCATCTATCTATACATACATACATATATATATATATATATATAGAGGCGGACCTACATGGTCACTACTGGGGTCACCGGAACCCGCTAGCTTCGGCAAAATCGTGTATATATATTTGTATATACATCAAGGACCCGCTAAATAATTTTAATGTGCCCCCTCAAACACAAAAACTGGATAGCTGGGTTGGTTTAACATGCAACATTTGTTCCTCCCTCTCAAGATGACTAGGGTTCAAGGCCTTGCGCCAGCAGCAATGCTGCTAATTTTCATTTTATTGTTTTCCTCTTTGAATTCAAGGTAATTTAGTATTCTGCATTTAGTGCTCAATTTGGTTTTCTCTTTTTTATCTTTTCTGTGTTCAAAAATATTTTAGCATTAGTAAACATAGTGAACTTAGTTTAGCTTTTCCCTTTAAATCTCTCTCTCAAAAGCCTCAAATCATGCTTCTCTCCATGATTAATTCTTTAGAGCTTTTACATAAAATAGTCAAATTTTTTTTTGAGAAATGTCATTCAAGACGTTGGAAAAAGTAATAGAGAGACATAAAAGATTAAAGGAAATTGAGAGGGGAATAAAATATTCCATTAGCAAAGAAGCCAATTAAATTCTTTATCCTGATAGCTAAGTTTATAAGCATCATTTTTTTGACTTGTATTGAAATAAGTAATTCAACAAAATTTTCCCCCAAAAAGAGCAATCTCCAAAATGCTTCTGCCTTCAAAAATCACTTTGGCAAAGTAGCATACCTCCGTAAATTTAGCGATGACGATTGAGACTCTACTTGAACTACTTAATGAATATTTAATCTTGATTTTATTTGAGTAAGATTTTGATAATTTAAACGGAACAAAAACTCCCTCAACGTATTAGAAATGACTAAAAATTTCCTTCCTTCCACCGATTCATTCAAATTTGCCCTTAATGTTATTTTTAGGCTTAAAAATACCCCTCTTTTAAAATCTACAATAATCTTTCCTCCAGTGTGGATTTATAAAAGCTAGTGTAATTGTGAAACATAAGTAAGCAGTTTTTACTTTCTCCTTTTGCAGTAATCCATGGAATTTTTCATATACACAATAGAAACATCGTTTCTTGGCTGCAACAATGAGCAGATGAACTTGACAGTCATTTTGCTTTCGCCCGGTGACATAAACAAAAGCTTCGGTATTCCGACCCACTATCTCTTGTTTCAAGATTCTTATTTTCCTCATCTTTATTCCTTCCTTGATTTTCCATCAACATAATAGAACCAACCATACATTAAACACAATTTAACCAACACAACAACTGTCACAATCAAGCAACATTAATATTAGAACTAAAAAAGAAAATTGAAAGAATTGAAATCAGAAAATTAACTTAAATCAAAGAATTAAAAGAACTAAGACAAAGAATTAAAAGAATTAGTATCAAAACATTAGAAGAACTGAAATATACAAAAATTGAACTCAGAAAGCCGATGGAAAATCAAGGAAGGAAGAAGAAGAGGAAAGAACTCTATTTGGGACAAAAGAGGAGAAAATAATTGCCAATGGGGTTTTCAGAAACGTTTGGTTAATTTAAACAGAAAAGGGCCAAATATATCCCTCTACTTTTGTTTATTGTTCAATCTCATCCCCGTTATACTTTTCGTTCATATATACCCCTGCCATCCAACAAAGTTTTACATTTACCCTTATTTTAACTGACATGACACGTGGCATCCTTTAAGCACAAGACCTGACCCACAACTTAAAAAACTCATATCCACTTAAAAGTTAAAACCCACGACCAAAGTACCACATTAAAGAATTCGGGTCGCGTTGAACACTTATGCTCTTGAGATTTCTCCGATAAATAGTGATAGTCATTTCCTTCATCTTGTAAGTTTTGGGGGCTGTGAAGGGGAGTAGAGGAGAGAGTGGGGCTAGACAGGGTCGGTTATTGACCGAAAATAATGGAGGATCAATGGCTTTTCCGGTGTGGTGGTCGTTTCCCGGACAGGTAACTGGCAGAAAAGAGGTGGAGGAAACGATGGACGCATAATACCACGTCGTTTTTGAAATTTTCACTCTCAATGGGCTAATCTTCCTCCACTAACGGTCCGATTTTAGAGCCCTGTAAACATCGTAATTTCACTGGGCTGCTATTGCTCTTAATTCTCTTGAATGGGGTTTGTCTATTTTATGTAAAGTTTTTGACTTAATTGTTTAATTGGATTGTTTACTTCTTTAACTATCTGTTTGCTAGGTTCATCTGATTTTGATTTAGTCTTTTAGTTCATGATTTGTATTAATTTATTTGAAAAATTGGAAGATTAGTATATTATGTGTTTGATCCTTATTTACTTGCTAAATCTGATACTTTACTTATTGGAAATTACAGTTTCGATCTGATGTTTTTTTAAGGTTGCAGTTCATTATCATTAAAAGATCTTTTACTCGCCCTTTTCCGTATTTTAAAAGATCTTTTTGATCAATGACTCATAATTATTAAGTTTTCAAGGAGTTAGCATGCTAAATTTTGTCGCTACTAGCTTATATATCTATGTTAAAGATAGCAGTGCCCCCGCTATGCTCAAATCCTGGGTCCGCCTCTATATATATATACACACACTACTACATTAATAGCACAAAATTAACAGCACAAAAGTCATTAGCGAAATGTTGTTCGTCTTTTTTACCTTCTTTAGAGTTCACAATGAACAAAATAATCATTCAACTTTTTTCCTAATATTTGGGAATAACATTTAACAATTTTCCTAATATTTAGGAATAGAAATTTAATTAATTTCCTACTATTTAGAAATTGTAATTTTAATTAATTCCCACTATTTATGCATATTCATTTAATTATTTTTTACTATTTAGAACTTTCATTTTTGAATTCCTTTCGGTCTAGAATTTCAAGTACATTCAATTTATACTAGGAAAGTTTTGTTCATGTTCCACTCCATTCATATGGAAAGAATTAAAAGAAAATACATATGACTTCACGCCATAACAAAAAATGGTTCATGTTTTTAAGTTTTACCCTACCTAGCCTACATTGTACATATTTTGAAAGCACTTGCAAATTCAAAATTTATGTTCTTACGACCATTGCTTCTAAAAGTTATGGAGTTAATTCTTTATTCTCACAACCATTAATTTCACTCTCTCTTCTTCTCACATCTTCTACATATGCTTCAATGAGCTGTGTATTTTCTGCTTCTCCTCTTGTGTCACCTGCTTGCAATATAAAAAAATTGAAGAGTAGAAGTCCATCATTGAAGACCATTCAAAGCTTTGCTTTTGAAAATGAATTTTTTTGAATTTGTTAGTTGTTTGGATTGGGTGTTGTTCCAATTGATTGAAAATATCAAAAGAAGTTCAAAATTTAAATTTGAAGTGATTTGGAGTAGATTTGAGCAAGATTTGAGTTAAATTTCAGAAAAGACACAAGGAAGAAGACGAACTCAGTTTTTTGTATAATTATATATAATCTTATATAATAGTGTATATGAGTGTAGAAACACACCTTATACACCATCATACACTTTTATACACCTCCTTATACTATTTCTAACAAGTCTAAATAACATCCACTCTATATTTCTCACAAAATCAAATTTGGAATTTAAACCCACATATTTAAGCTTGTTAAAAATCTAATTTTCACCACCCAAATGAATTTGGTTTGTTGAATTAATATTTGATTCATAGTTACTGATTCGAAAATTAATTTAAAAGCTTGAGGAATCTTTTTTAAAAAATAAATAGTAATTTTAAAAACCTATTTGAGTTGGATGTTGAATCTTAGCCTATTATTTTTGGGCTAGTTGGTTGTAAATTGAAATATGGACTATAAAATTGAAAAGTATAGAGATCAATTGTTTTAATGTGAAATTTTTCCATTCATATTTTGGAGTATTAAATTTCTCTTTTTAGGTTAGAAAGATCTTTTTTAGTTAATAAAATTTTGACATATTAATTCACATTACAGAAGTTTCGTTCAATTTTACATCTTGTACTTAGATTTAGTAAAATAACGACCATTTTGAACTTCTTTTCGATTTAGGAGTCTTTATGCTTTAATAAGGTTTTGTTTGTCTATTTGAACTATACACAATTAAGCCTTATATAAATTATCTCTTATTAGAATTAATATGCGACTACTTCTATAAAAAACGCTATGGTTCCATATTTTATTTTAAACCATAAGTTTCAATGTCTTTTTTCGTTTCTAAAACTTAGTGCCAGTCAAAATGCATCACGGCAGGAATGGAGTAATATACAAATAAATAACATATTATAGATATAATAGGAGTAATTTTTGAGACCTAAAGCAACGTTTTAGTTTTGCCGCCGCTCACATATATAGTCTTGATGACTTGTAATATAAGTGATGTAGGATGAAATTATAGTTATTAGGCTGTAATTTCTGTTATTAATCTATATTCGAAAATATATTCAAAAATAAAAAATGCTATAAAAGCAGAAATGCAGAAGAACAAAATTATTCCGAGTTCACTGAATTTTCCTTAAGGAACTTAATCTCCTCCTAGTATCCGAGGTTGTGGATTATTTCCTCCCAGGATAGAACGGATTACCCTCACTGGTATAGCGATACTTCAAACTCCAGTTACAACAAACGCAAAGAACAGTAGTAAATCACACTTTACTGCTTTCTTTTCTGTTAAAATAATGCAAAAAGAAGAAGGAGAAATCAGAATTTTCGTAAGGAAAATCTGAGGGAGAGTTCATGTATTTATAGCCAAAAAACATTGGGTTATACTGAAGAGTTACAACTCTTCATGTAAGGTTGCAACTCAAAATGGTTATTTTATAAAACGGCCATTTTTGCAAACCACCAAATTAATTATAGCGAAAAAATTAAAACAGAGGAAAATTCAATTACCGTTATAGAAATGGTCTAACTTGGATTAATTAATATTGTGTTAATATTAACAAATAAATTTGGTCCAAAAAATTAATCAATCAATCGCATCATTTGACCAAATCCGAAGCCGAAGCAGAAACCGAGTCGAGCGACGACGACGATGTGAGGCTTGCCTTCTTCTCAACTCTTTAAGAGCTAGAAGAAGTGCAATTGTATATATACCCATCAAAAGTTTTTTCCTCCTCTAATATGGGACAATGTCTCTTTGTCAAGGAGGGAAATTCAAAAAAAATCATTTTTCCTCCATTTCCAATTCACTATATTTTAAGCTCTGAGAAGCTTAAAACCCAACAATCCCCCACATGAATGGGAAATGGCTATATCACGGAAATATGGATGAAAAACTGTATGATTTACAAGCAAGGATTAATCGCATTTGGATAAGTAGTTTTTCCTTTGAACTTCTCATAGTGAACTTATGTCAGATATACTCGATCAATTGGTAGATTTGATATCTTTGAACCGTCGAACTTTGGTGCATACCTAGATAACCATAAGTCACACAACCAACGTTAACTGTCTTTGGTTCTTATTGTTGTGTTCGTTTCAGCCATGAACACTGCCTGGTTTCATAAGTGCGTAGAGAATTGGCCTTGCAAAATTTTACTTGAAGCGGCTAACACTTCGCACTTACATAGGTGATTCCTAAACGTACCATCCCGTAGATACACTCTTTGATATACCCCGTATCAAATTTAAAAACCATTAAAAATCCTTATTGCTTTATCCTTGGTACTGAACATTGTCTCATCACGAGAATGGACCAAAACTTTTTAGTTGACAATGTTGAACCGTCATTAATGACTTTGTTTGATCTCTTTGAACCTGGATCTTGGGATCTCCAGTCTTCTAGGTAGAGTTACCACCACAATAACTTTTCCTCGGCCATAGTCTCATTCCCATCGATGATCATCCAACTACCTCTCTAGTTAGGCCTTTTGTAAGTGGATTCGACACATTATCGCTTGACTTTACGTAGTCAGTTGTGACGACCCCCTAGAGAGTAGCTCCCTAATGGTTTTATGTCTTTGTCGTATATGACGAGATTTACCGTTATACATAACGCTCCCAGCCCTTCCAATTGTCGCTTGACTATCGCAATGTATGCATATTGGTGTAAACGGTTTGGGCCAAAATGGAATATCTTCCAAGAAATTCCGGAGCCATTCAGCTTCTTCACCGGCTTTATCTAAGGCTATAAATTCAGCCTCCATTGTCGAGCGGGCAATACACGTTTGTTTGGATAACTTCCAAGATACCGCTCCTCCACTAATAGTGAATACATATCCACTTGTGGACTTAGAATCAATTGAACCGGTGATCCAATTTGCATCACAGTATCCCTCAATCACCGCAGGATAATTACTGTAGTGCAAAGTAAAGTCTTGGGTATGTTTTAAATATCCCAAAACTCATTTCATCCCAATCTAATGAGATTGACATGGATTACTCGTGAATCGACTCAATTACTTATAGCACAAACTATATCTAGTCGAATATAATTCATGATATGCATTAAATATCCCAGCACACGAGCATAATCCAATTGTGATATGCTTTGGCCTTTGTTCTTCGCAAGGGAAAGATTCACGTCAATTGAAGTCTTTATAACTTTAAAATCTAAGTACTTGAATTTTTCAAGTACTGTTTTAGTGTAATGAGATTGCGTCAATACCAGACCTTGAGGAGTCTTATGGATCTTATGGCAACTCCCTTCATATCAAACTTGCTAGTTAGCATACGCTTAGTCGCATTTATGTTGGCAATGTCATTATTTATTATCAGCATATCATCCACATATAAGCAAACAATGACTGTCGCGCCCCTTTTTCCTCGCGAAATAGAGTTTATGACATTTTGGTTGTGACAACTCTTTCCTTTTGGAAAGGGGGTTTGCATTTTTGGAAAGTCATCACCTAACGATTTAAGGTACGTTAGGACACCTAGAGAGTTCATTTATAACTACGTTTGGTAACCAGAGACAAGGTAAGGGCTTGAAATTATCCTAAGGGAAAGGTATTAGGCACCCTCAAAATCCACTAGTGTGGTTCCCGGCCAAACAGTTTTGTGTGAATTTGTACAATTAGCAAATAAACAAGAATGGCACAAATAGTAGGGGATTTAAGTTTAAATACATAAGTATTTGAGAAGCAATTAATGAAAAAGCAAGATTTTGAAAAGAATTACAATCTAAGCATATTTGGGATTGTAAGGAGGGGTGTCATAGGTTTGTTTATAATATGGAGCACATCAATGCAATACCATGTATGACACTCCTCAAAGAGGGGCTACACGTGGTATTAACGTACTGGTCATCATGTCCATATCTACCCTTTTCTGCCCCGTGAAGGTAATTAAAGCGAGGGTTGGTCTCGACCCTTATTGCATGTTGTTACCCGTCCCTTCCTATCAGTCCCGGAGAAATTTAGTACTCCTATCCTATAAAGGGGGGGGGGGGTTTCTAGGCAGGCCCTTAAGTTTAAAGGCAAAATATTAAGGCGACATACAATAAACAAGTAGGACTTCAATTAAGGGGAGCATGGAAAACAAATGAAAGGCTCAGATATACCTCCACACACAGTACACATAAACAGCATGACTCACACACAATTAAGGTCTGAGTTCAGATCCTAAGCATGGTATCTAACTGATAATAGTAGAGTCATATTTATAACATAACTCAAATAGGAAGTCCTAATCACGCTTGCCTACTGATTTTAACATGCTGACAGTAAAACATTAATCACAAAGGCGGTTCTGATTTTTATTTAAGTTTATTACCTAAGGCTTGCATAGGCGTAAAATAATATGCAGAAGTTACCAGAATTATTGAAACAGTTTGGAAGTTGTTTTTACCTAAAACATGTTGTTCTAAATGTTGCAAAAAAACATGCAGGGATTGTGACCAGTTTTACCCAAACAAGATAATCAAACATGAGACTGTTTTATGTCCTTTTTCATGCCTTATTGGTTTAACTAGGTGTGACTGAGCAAGTTCCTAAAACAGGGTATCTAACGTGCACATATGAAAAATGCATAATGATTGCAGAATATGCAGAATTCCTAGAGCATGGTTTTTAAGTGCAGGAGCAACATTTTATGTTAATGTTGTTATTTAGCCTAAAGCAGAATTTCTAAGTGAAAAAATGATGTCAAATGAGATGCTGAAACAGTAAACCTAAGAATATGGTATCTAATGCATGACATGCTTTGAATGGGTTGATAATGCACATATAGGAAATGTAAACCTAAGACATGGTTTCGCCCATTGATACTGATAGCATACATAACTACCCTCCTCTTTTCACTAGCCAGCCCCAATACTTGTTTACAATAGATTGTTACAGACCAATACTGAAATGAATTACATAAGTAGAAAAGAAAGGCAGAAGTTACACTATAGAGAGTCTTAAAACAGGCCCAGATTTCCAACACCTGATTAAAACTTCCTCTCTGAGTTAATGTAATAAATCACCTCAAGTGCCAAGATTATTCATAGCTTTTCCTCATATCTGGGTGTGTCAGAGTTCTCTAAAGACCTCAAGGGATCCCGAGCAGTGCTCACACCCAGATTTTATATCCAAGACAGAGTAAGTGGAGTATGGAAAGACCAGCTTTCATGTGTCCAAGTTCAGTGGGAGCTCAAGGGTCCCAAGGCAAGGCTCACACAAAAGGGGCAGAACTTAGTGGTCTAAGAGTAAGGTGAGAGTGCTTGTCATAGTGATGAAAGACTTAGTAAAGCAGTTTAGAAGTGAAAAGGTTCAGAAACAGATTTTAAAGATACTACGAGTTATCAGTTTTAAAATCATTCTTTAAGAAAAGCATACTCAGCAAACAACCTAATTAACCATAGAATACCCAGATTTACTTGACAAGCAGACTTACAAACAGGGGAGAAAGGATTGGGAACATATAGGTTTGAAACCACATAAATAGGGAAATATTTGACACAACAAATATACAGAACAACTATGAGTCTACTGAACAACTCAGTCATGGTAACAAACATTTAAAACATAGGGAAGAATGCAGCAGGATCATGTTGAAGACAAGAGTTTTGTTGAACAAAATTTGGCATACCATTAGGGCCAATAGAATGCACTAGAAGACTAAGTAACTACATGGTCATACCAGTTAAGGGAGGGATAAGGGAACTAAGTGAACATGCTGGACAAGTATTAAAGAACTAAGTAAAGTCTGATATGATGATTACACATAAGGCAGAATTTAAACAAGCTTAATAACAACAAATATAGAAACAAATTGAATAACTAGTACATGAACAAGCATGGATGTATAGGCATAGAACACATAAAGTTGAGTTTCAAATTTAAACTAGAGACATACCAGTTAATGAAGAAGAATGCAGAATGTAAAAATAGGTGCAACTCCACTATCTAGCCTTGGCTTTCAGCCAGCTAGGCCAACAGTTAGCACAAGTAGTAAAGAAACAAGAGAGTTTGAACGTATGTATGTATTCTGAACTGTGTTCATGTGTTAAGACTGTAGAAGAGAGACATTTATATAGTAGTTTGAAAACTGGTTAAAAATAAGGCAAGAATCAATTCTTCAGTAATTATAGAACTCAGTATAAAAATTGGTTCGAATCTCCCTTTAATTAAGGGAGTCAGTGTAAACGGTAAAGAGCAGGTGGCAAGTAAGGAAAGAAATCATATACGGCTGGAGTATAACAAATAAGGAAAGATTTCAAAAATAGTACCAGTATAGAGCAGGTAATTAAGGCTAGGTTCAGAAAGTTTTTAAACTAAGGAAACAATCAGTAAGAATTAAATAACAATGCAGACAAGGCAAGGGAAAATTAATTAAGGCAAACAACTAATCAAATTAAGTGGAAAGGTAGGAGTCGAGATTCAGTAGCATAGAGTAGTTGATTAGGACCAAATTCATAAAGCCTTGATTAAGGACACAACTCAGTAGAAATAAGTATCATAGCAAATATGGTAAGGAAATCAGTCAGCTTAACAGACGGGGCAAAGCTTTTAGGGTTTTGAAAGAAATTTTCCAATCACCATCAATTAAGGAAACCAGAATCGATCAAAAGGGAGTCATGACTCTACACTTTCAACATATAAATAGAGGAGGTCCACACACGTAGCAAGAAAACATATTCGAAGCATATTCACAGAAAGAAGCAAGAGATGAACGAACAAAGTGAGCATAGTCACACAAAAGCGACATAAGTAGGCTAGGGATTCAGGAAAACATATTCGAAGCAGGGTAATCACAGGACTTCAAGTAAGCAGGCTAACACACAGAAACGAAGCATGCTAACTCTCATAGAAGCAAAGTAAGGAAACTCATGCTAACATTCATAGAAATAAAGTAAAAAAAATCTTAAAAAATAGGGATTTTAACAGAGTCAAGTTAAAAGCAGTAAGAGCACAAAATCGGTCAAAACAAATAAGGGAAAAAGTTTAATCATAACAAAATCAGTTAGAACACGCATAAAAGAACTCCGAGAAACCCTAGTTTTAGAAAAGAATGACTAAAATCGAAATAGTTAGTTAAAACAGGAGATTTTAAAGGAAAACACTTAATAATACTCGAATCACCTCAGATCTATAAAGATCTGAGAAGAATCAAACAGTAGCGAACTAGGGTTTTCAAAAAATAGTAGAGATAAAGAGAATCGGTTAAAAACTCATGGATTCAAACTAAAAAAACAAGAGGAAATCCTTTCTTACAAACAAAAATGGCCGAAGACAGGCCAGTAAACGAGTTTCAAATCGGAGCAGGTTGGATTTCCTTGAGATCTTCTCAAGGACTCATGAAGTCGAAGAACCATGGAGTATAGGAGACCAGAGGTGGTCGGAGAAGGCACGAAAACACCATAGGAAGGAGGTTCTCGCCGGTGACGGCGATTAGGGTTAGGGTGAGTTGAGAGAGAATTTGGAGATGAGAGAGTTTGAGGGCAACTGTCTCTCAATTATGAAACTAGGGTTAGGGGATGGGTGAAATTAAAAAGGAAAGGGTGCGTTTGGACCGTTGATCTGGGAGATCAACGATCGAGATTAAAAAGGATAGGTGGGTTCCGGGTTTGGGTAAGAGTTAATAGGGTATGGGCCGGGTGATTAGGGTGTGAAATTGGGCTAGAAAGGGGTCCAATTTTGGCTATAATTGAAAGCCAAATTTGGTTGTTATTTAAATAGCCAATTTTCCCCCATTTAATTTATAAAAAATAATAGGTAATTTCTAAAAAATAAATTAAGGTGCCAAAATGATTTAAAATACATAATTAATAATTTAAAAATACAGGGTCCAAATTTATGCATATAGAACATAATTAAATCTTAAAAAGGCTAATATTGCAATTATGTGCAATTTAGCTTTAAAAATACTAAATATAATTATAAAAATATATAAAAATTATCTTAGCTATATTTTGGCATAAATATAGAAATCCAATAGATGAATTATCAAAACAATAATTTTAGAAATAATTATTGGGGATTTTATGGATAAAAGGGGAGAAAAATAAATCAATTTAAAACCTTAAAATTATGGAAAAAATAATAAAAACCTTGGACATGCTTATATATGCATATATATATATGATATTTTGAAGGTATTTTCATATTTAAAATATATAGGAAAAAATTGGGTATCAACAGCTGCCCCTCTTTACCCGAGAATGATGAAAGAGTTGTCGGATAAAGATATGATGGCCAATTTTGACCGAGCAAAACGGTTTGGGAAGATTTAGGCCGCACCCTGGTTATTGAGGTGCCTACATATCCCTGGTTTCACAGGAATCAGGCCGTATGTAGTTCCGGATCCATTGACGGAGTATACCGATGAAGTCATTTCAAGAACAGATGCAACATCTAGGGCTGGGTGAGTGAACGGTTTACGGGAATGGTTAGGTTTGATATGACTAAGGGAACTAGAGCGGGATCGCTACGGCTGGGATAGTCGTTGCTCGCCGGCTTACCTATAAATAGAAGCAAAACAAGCGTATACTATGCATAAATTTAAACATGATGCAAATTCCCATTGGACCATGAATGTTGTCTTCGGACGATGAGGATGATGTCTTTAGACCATGATGTTCTAGGCCATGAAGCGTATGATAAGGGATTCGCAGGCCATGGAATGATGTTCTCGGGCTATGAGGATGGTGCCTCCGAACCATGACGCCTTTGAATAATGATATGCAAAAGATTGAAAGAGATCCTCGGGCCATGACATGGTGTTCTCGGGCTATGAAGATGGTGCCTCCGAACGATGACGCCTTTGGATGAGTTGGCGATATTTCAGCCCATGAAAGATGTAATATTATGATGCAGACAAGACAAAGCTCAGTCTTGCGAATTGAAAGGCAGAGCTTAGCCCGTAAGAGAAGCGAGATAAATAGTGCTTGAGATAGCACTTAGTTTCAAAGAAAATTGGAGGCAGAGCTTAGCCTCGGAAGGCAGAATTGTAGCCTTATGCAAATTGGAAGGCAGAATAGTAGCCTTATGCAATGCAGATGCAGATGGAGGTAGAGCTTAACCTCGGAAGGCATAATGGTAGCCTTATGCAATGCAAATGCCCATGGAGACAGCGTTTAGTGTCGGAAGGCAGAATGGTAACTTTATGCATATTTGGAAGGCAAAATAGTAGCCTTATGCAATGCGAATGCAGATGGAGACAACGTTTAGTCTCGGAAGGCAGAATGATAGCCTTATGCAGGAAATAAGATAACAAATGCCAGTGGAGATTTCTTAGCTGATAGCAGATTGCGGCGTTGTGATTATTAGGAACATTATGACATACGGAACATCATTGGTGTGTACTGATAGCAAATGTTTGTAAGTGAAACGGTTTTAAGAATCATATTTTGAACAATGTTTGTCCCGTGGGCGTACAGTATGTCTAATGATTTCACAATCCTAGTGCTTGTGTCCAAAGAAAAATCATGAGTTTTGTAAGGGGGAGGTCAATTCATATCCCCGCTGGCTTTGTTTGACTTGTTCGGCTTTGATCTGGTGATATTGTCTGTATTATTGAGGTAGCGTTGCTAAACAAAGCAGTTTCAATAATAAACATGCATGATTTTGTAAAATTATGACATAAATGTAGAGTTAAAAATAGCTTGTAGGTGAACCGACGACTGTGACGTAGTTCAGGACATTGCAACCTCTCCTGTTACGGAATTTTGAGGGTCCTCCTCAAAATTCTGCCTTAGTTTGATGGGTTGACGTTTCTGACTGTTACTCGTGCGATGATCAACTGAAATTACCTCGAAATTTTGAGGGTCCTCCTCAAAATTTTTCCCCAGTTTCCAATTGCGGGGGAAATGAAATTTTTATTGAATTGTGACTAAACCCATAGGGATGCCTACGTATCCCCTATTAAATGGGAATCATGTTAGGCATAGTTCAATTTACATCATATAAGGAAAGCATAAAGATTACACATAGTAACGTATGGCTGCATCTGAATTGATCGATTTTGGCCAGACTTCTCCGTCCATTTCTACAAGTATGAGGGCTCCTCCTATCAAAACCTGGTGAACCATGTATGGACCCTTCCAGTTGGGGGAGAACTTCCCTTTGGCTTCATCTTAATGCGGAAAATTTTTCTTCAACACCTGCTGCCCCGATGTGAACTGTCTTGGCTTGACTCTCTTGTTGAAGGCTTTGGACATTCTATTCTGGTAGAGTTGACCATGGCAGACTGCATTCATTCTCTTTCCGTCTATAAGGGCTAGTTGCTCATAATAACTTTTTACCCACTCTGTGTCGTCGAGCTCAACTTCTTGTATGATTCTTAGAGAAGGAATTTCTACCTCAGCGCGAATGACAGCCTCTATACCATAAACCAGCATATAGGGAGTTGCCCGGTTAATGTGCGGACTGTGGTGCGATACCGCAGAAGAGCAAATGATAACTTTTCATGCCACTGTCTGTGATTCTTTATCATTTTCCTCAATATCTTCTTGATATTCTTGTTGGTGGCTTCTACAACTCCATTCATCTGAGGTCTGTAAGCTGTGGAATTCTTGTGTTTGATCTTGAAAGTTTCGCACATAGCTTTAATCAAGTCGTTGTTGAGATTGGAGCAATTATCAGTAATGATTGACTCTGGAATTCCGAATCAACAAACAATGCTGTCGTGGACAAAGTCTGCCACGACTTTCTTAGTCACTGCTTTGTAAGATGCTGCTTCGACCCATTTGGTGAAATAGTCGATGGCTACCAGGATAAACTTGTGTCCGTTGGAAGCAGAAGGCTCGATTGGTCCAATAACGTCCATTCCCCAAGCGGTGAACGGCCACAGTGAGCTTGTTGTGTTAAGATCACTTGGAGGTACCTTTGTCACGTCTGCATGTATCTGACAACAGTGGCATTTTCGGACATACTGGATGCAGTCTGTTTCCATGGTCATCCAAAAGTAACCAGCCCGGAGTATCTTCTTTGCTAAGACAAAACCGTTCATACGTGGACCGCAGGTCCCAGCATGAATTTCCTCTAGTATCCTGGATACTTCCTTTGCATCGACACATCTTAATAATCCTAAATTAGGAGTCCTCCTATATAGGATTCCTCTATTGTGAAAGAAGTTGTTGGACAATCTCCGAAGTGTGCATTTATGAGTAGGATTAGCAAGCTCCGGGTACTCTCCTTTTGCAAAATATTCCTTGATATCATGAAACCAAGGCTTTTCGTCTGCTTCCTCTTCGACATGGGCACAGTAAGCTGGCTGATTATGGATTTTCACCGAAATAGGACCAATGAAATCCTTGTCGGGATGTTGTATCATAGATGATAAGGTAGCTAATGCATCGGCGAACTCATTCTAGATTCTAGGAATATGCTGGAATTTCATCTTCGTGAACCTCCTTCTCAATTCCTGTATATGATGCAGATATGGGAGTATTTTAGAGTTCTTGGTCATCCATTCTCCTCGTACCTGATGTATAAGCAAGTCTGAATCTCCAATCACTAGCAGCTCTTGAACGTTCATGTCAATGGCCATTTTGAGTCCTAAGATGCAGGCTTCATACTCGGCCATATTGTTGGTGCAGGAGAACCTGAGTTTGGCAGACACCGGATAATGCTGATCGGTTTCTGATATTAGGACTGCTCCTATGCCAACTCCTTTGAAGTTTGCCGCTCCATCGAAGAACATTCCCCAACCGTCATAGGATTCCGCAATGTCTTCTCCTATGAATGATACCTCTTCATCAGGAAAATACGTTTTCATGAATTCGTATCCTCCATCCACGGGGTTTTCAGCAAGGTGGTCTGCTAGTGCCTGTCCCTTGGCTGCTTTCTGAGTTATGTAAACAATGTCGAACTCACTCAACAGGATTTACCACTTGGCTAGCTTGCCGGTGGGCATGGGCTTCTGAAAGATGTACTTCAAGGGATCCATTCTCGATATGAGATATGTAGTATAGGCGCATAAGTAATGTATCAGCTTTTGAGCTACCCAAGTCAAAGCATAACAGGTGTGTTCCAATAGAGAATACCGGGCCTCGTACGGGGTAAACGTCTTACTTAGATAATAAATGGCTTGCTCCTTCCTCCCTATTTCATCGTGCTGCCCCAAAACGCAGCTGAAAGCTCCATCTAACACTGCAAGGTAGCGTAATAAGGGTCTACCTGGCTCGGGCGGGACTAAGACTGGTGGTGTTGACAGGTACTCCTTGATTTTGTCGAAGGCCTTTTGGCAGTCATCGGTCCATTTGGCGGCGACGTCCTTCTTTAACATCTTAAAGATTGGCTCACAGATAACTGAGACTGTGCTATGAATCGGCTGATGTAATTAAGCCTTTCCAAGAAACTCATCACATCCTTCTTGTTCCTTGGCGGTGGTAGTTCTTGAATGGCTTTGACTTTCGATGGATCTAGTTCTATTCCTCGGCGGCTCACAATAAACCCAAGCAATTTCCCAGCAGGAACCCCAAATGCGCACTTTGCGGGGTTTAGTTTCAGGTTGGCAGTCTATTGAAGAACTTCCTCAGATCTTCTTTGTGGTCAGTGTCCTTCTTGGATTTGATAATAATATCATCCACATATACCTCTATCTCCTTGTGTATCATATCATAGAAGATGGTAGTCATGGCCCTCATGTAGGTGGCTCCTGTATTCTTCAGTCCGAATGGCATCATCTTGTGACAGTACACTCCCCACGGCATAATGAAAACTGTTTTCTTAGCATCTTCCTCATCTATCCAGATCTGATGATAACCAGTGAAGCAATCGACGAATGACTGTAGCTCATGTTTGGCGCAATTGTCAATCAGGATGTGTATATTTGGCAAAGGGAAGTCGTCTTTCAGACTGGCCCGGTTGAGATCCCGATAGTCGACACAGACTCTAACCTTCCCATCCTTCTTTGGCACTGGCACAATGTTGGCTAACCATGTCAGGTATTCTACTACCCTGAGAACCTTAGCGTTGATCTGTTTGGTGACCTCTTCTTTGATTTTCAAACTCATATCAGGCTTGAACTTTCTGAGCTTTTGCTTTATCGGTGGACACATTGGATCGGTTGGCAGTTTATGAGCCACAATAGACGTACTCAGACCAGTCATGTCATCATACGACTAGGCGAATATGTCCTCATATTCCTTTAGAAATTCTATGTATTCTTTATTCTCTGATGGCGATAGGTGAATGCTGATTCGTGTTTCCTTGATGTTTTCTGCATCTCCCAGGTTGACAATCTCGGTCTCGTCCAGGTTAGACTTAGGTCTGTTCTCAAAGTTCTCAACTTCTTTGACAATCTCATCAAGTATGTCATCTTCTTCTAAATCTATGTTCGTTTGTTACATTATTTTATTGCATGTCACAGTCATTGGTTCATCAAGACAAGTAATAGTAATGATGTATTGATAAAGCAAGGAGAGAAAACGATAGCAATATTATTTCATAAGAAAAATCAAAAATGCTTTTGATAAATTGAATAACTGTTTTGAACATCGAAGATCTTATTGCGAGAATTGAAAAAATGCGAAAAGAAAATCATTTAGTAAATAAAACAGTGAATAATGCTTGTTTTAGCCTTGCTACCCCAAGGCTCGTCGGGTTTTGGTTGTTTTAATGATCCAATTCTTGAGATGTGAACCTCTGCTCACAGCCTGTATGAAAGGGCCTTTCTCCCTCTCCTCCTCGAGAATAATGCAACAGTCCATATCACTGTCCTCTAGAAAAAGTTCTTCACTGCTGCAAGTGCTTCTTCTTTATCTGACCCGTAAATAATGTCGGCCTGTTGGAAGGTCTGCTTCAGATGCGGTATTGGCCGCTCTAGTGGGTAGTAAGGACCGCGCCATGGTGGCGACCAGTTATTGAATTCTTCCCAGGTGTATTCCTATCCCAAACTGAAGGTAGTGCCATGTTTCTTGAGTTTTATGGGTTTAGAGATTTCTTGGAGGTTCTTGCCGAGCGCTTTGCCGGGTTCGTACCCACTCCAACTCAATATACTCTCGATTTTACTATCCCACCATTTGTCTTTGTCGATAGAATTGACTCGTTCAATGTGGTGGTAAGTTTCTCCACCCAGTTTCCTTCTTCCCTTGATCGCCGGAATGGTCTGGCGACTGTATATAGGGTTGCTACCGTCGCCGTAAATGATCACTTCCTGGTGATTCCATTCGAACTTTACTGCCTGATGCAGCGTTGATGCTACAGCCCCAGCAGCATGAATCCATGGCTATCCCAGCAGCAAGTTGTAAGATGCTGGTACATTTATTACTTGGAAATCGACATCGAACCAGGTTGGTCCCATCTGCAAGCATAGACTAATCTTACCAATGGTGGACCTCTAAGAACCATCGAAGGCTTTCACATTGATTGCTCCATACTTTATCTCATGCAGCCCTTTACCCAACTTCTTGAGTGTTACCAGCGGACAAATGTTGAGACTGGAACCTTCATCGATCAGGATTCTGGTGATGAAGTAATCTTCACATTGCACGGTGATGTGCAGTGCTTTGTTGTGCCCCAGCCCTTTAGGTGGCAGTTCGTCCTCATAAAAGGTGATCTTATGGCTTTCCAGCACTTGTCCTACCATATTAGCCACTTCCCCGCTAGTGATGTTACTTGGTACGTACGCTTCATTTAGCATCTTTAACAAAGTATTCTTATGCGTCTCAAAATTTTGCAGCAAGGAGAGAATGGATATTGCGATGGCGTCTTGTTTAACTGGTCAATGACCGAATATTCTTTGGCCTGTATTTTCCTCCAAAGGTCATTCGAACCTGTCTTAATGAGGGGCGGCCGATTGGAGGCCTGCTTCCGTGATTCAGCTAGATGTTCAGGGGTATAAACTCTACCAGTTCTTGTCATACCCTATGCTGCGACAGTTTCTTCAATCCTGACCTTGCCCTTCCTTCTCGCCTCGGCTGTGTAGTCCTAGGGTACAACATTTGTATAGAATGTAGACATCACTACTAGGACTGGCGCGACTATCCTTACTTCGAACGGAACATGTGCCTTGTATGGCAAGACTGCAACCTCAAATAGTATGGGTGCATTTGCTGGAGACTCGAATTCAACCTCAATTGGTACCGGTGTCTTTGCGGGTGGCACTCCTTCAAACTCAAGAGGTATAGACATATTCACCTCAACGTTCTCCAACGGTTGGATCTGGACTATGATTGGATTGAGAGTAATTGTCGTTTTCTTCGGGTCGTCACCTTCTACGATCAACCCGATTGATCCCTCGGGATCCCAGTCATCTTCTACTTCAATCATGTGGATACCTCCACCCTTATGGTCTGGCAAAGGGTTGTTGCAGATGTTTGGATCTGGTTCTTTTACCATAATGATCTTGTTATCAATCAAGAACTGTATCTTGTCTTTCAAGGAGCGGCACTCATCGATGGTGTGCCCTTTCATGCCGGAGTGGTATGCACAGGACTTGTTTGGGTTAACCCACTGAGAAGGATTCTCAGGGGTTGCAGCAGGGATGGGGGTGACATAACAAGTAGCTTTGAGCCTTTCATACAGCTAGTTGATCGGTTCAACGATGGCTGTATATTATTTTGGAGGTCTACGATCAAAATTAGGTCGGGGTCTAGGGAAATTTTGGGGTGCAGGGGGTGATTGATAATGGGATGGTTGAGCATTATAAGTTTATTAGACATGAGCGGGTTGGGAGTATCTGGGTGAGGTAGGTTGATATGTAGGAGGTGGAGGTGACTGATAAGTTGGTGGCGGAGCTTAGTACGAGGGTGTTTGGTGATTTAGGGTCGGCTGGTATGTGAGTAGAGGTGTTGGGTAAGCTTGGTATTTAAGGGGAGACTTGGTCCTTTGTGCAACCATCATGGCCCCTACGTCCCTTTTCTTGGAGACACCACCGGACTGTAAAGCCTTATTCGTAGCTTGCAAGGCTTCGAAGTTTGTAACCATACCACTTTTAATACATTCTTCAATTCTTTCACCTAGTTTGATAATGTCGGAGAACTTGTGGCTCTCAATCATCATCAATTGTTCATACTACTGCGGGTCCTGAGCCCGGACAAAGAACTTGTTCATTTGCTCCTCTTCTAAGGCGGGTCTGACCTTAGTAGATTCGAACCTCCAGCGAGTAGCATACTCGCGAAATGTCTCCATGGGCTTCTTCTCCAAATTCTGGATATAGAACACGTCTGGTGCATTCTCTTTATTAAACCTGAATCTGCCCATAAAGTTAGATTCCATGCCTACCCAGCTTGACCACTTCTTGGGATCTTGGATGATGTACCAAGATAATGCATCTCCCTTCAAACTCCTCATTAACAGCTTCATGCAGATCCTTTCATCCTTCCCTACTCCAACCAACTTGTCGCAATATGTCCTCAGATGGACCCTTGGATCACTCGTACCATCAAACATTTCAAACTTAGGAGGTTTGTAGCCCTCAGACAGTTCGACATCAGGCTATATACAAAGGACCTCATAGTTCAGCCCCCCGATTCCTGTGTTTCCCTCAACGCCCTGAATTCGGATGGTCAGTTTCTTAAGTTCCTCGGCCAAGTTCCTGATAAGCAGATCCTTTTCATCAGACTCAGGTGTGCATGAGATAGGTTGGGTGGAGTGTAGCATGGTCTCCACGTCGATAGGATTGTTATGGTGGCCTAGTGTATGGGTGTGGAAATGGTTGTTTGTGGAGTTCTGTGGTTCTGGGATGAGTAGTGGAGTATTGTTTGGGGTTTGGCAGGTGTTACATTCGTTCTTTGGTGGAGCAGTGTGATGATGAGGCGCGGATGATTCTGCTGTTTTGGGATATTTTAAGGAGGTGTAGGGTTTTGAGCATTGGGGAAGTTGATATCTGGGGTGTTGAGGGAAAATGACAGGTCTGCCAGATTTCGAACCTGATCGAGCTATTCCTGGAATTTCAACAGTTTCTATTCAAGTTGTGACACATTATCGTTAGGAACTCGAATACCTTGGCCATCAGTGGCCTCTACCCGTTCAGCTGTGTTCTCCTTCCTGATGTTGTTTAAATCTTCCATTTTATTCTTGCCACTGTCCTTGCCTTTAATGGTACTAAGAGGAGGAGTGGGCGGAGGGCCCCTGGATCTTGTGAAATAAGATGAAAATGTCAGAGTGCACGAACTAACCTTTGGGGAGGGGGAATAATAAAAACAAAAGGTAATCAAGTTAGTGAGGATTATGAAAAGTATTGCATATTTAAACACATAGTGCGGGAATGTAAAGCGTGTCCTAATTTGGGAACTTCTTTGTACCTGAGGTAGGCCTAGCGACAAATAGATTTGGAGAACTTCAAATGCCAATAAATGCTTCATTTCATAATATAAAAATAGACGAATCCCAAAACGATACTAAGATAATAATAAGTCACTACTGGCACTTGGCCTTATTACATTTGGAAAGCGAGTAAACCTAATCTATTTGGCCTTAGAAGGACCTTCCTCAGGTTGAATTCTCTCGTCGGTCAAATCCTCTAGTTCGCGCAAGTTCACCAGTAAAAATACCTTTGCCAGGTGTTCTCCTTCGTTTCCCTCAGTGTTCTGGAAGTCAGCGACTCTCTTCCTCACTTTTTCTTCCAATTCCAGCAGACTGTATTCCAGATATTCCAACTTTTTGCTAGCTTTGGCAGCACACTCTTTCCACTCATTGATTTGGTCATTTGATGGAAGACTCCTCTACCAGTATAGCAAGAGTGGGAGCGTGCTAACCATATCGAAAATGGGGACCTCGTGCCTCATTTTCTGCAAAACAAAAAGGGTTAGACCCTACCCTCACCGAACTTGACTATTTATACATTTATGATCAGCACATCGACATTTAGTTCTCCAAATTAATGCACAAAACATGGTTGCGTCCATTGGGATTATGAAAAACCTGATGGACTTTGGATAAGTCTTATCTTAAAGGATCATTACGTGGACAACATAACTGATCCAACTAGGTTTGACCATGATGCATGCATAATTTAAACAGAGTAAGACTTCTATGGGGTTTTAGACTGGTATCCCTGAGCGGACAACTCAAGGGGGAAGACACGAAACTGTCGACTGCACCGTTGATCAACTAGTTTTACCGCAAATAAGCCTTTCCGAATTTAGGGGGTAATGATATAGGAAGGGCGCAACCACTCATCAAGCGTTACTATAGTATTTGTTTGTCACGAGTGGATTATGATGTTGAACATGATTATTCAATAATTAAAAGCATGTTGACATGTATTTGTACGTTAAGAAAGCGATAAATACAACAGTTTCATAATTTAAAGCAGCTATAAAGGAAGGAAACAAGAAATATATGTCAGTTTTGCTTTTGAAGAAGAAATTAAACGCTTAAAGGAATTAAACAAATAATTGCACATAGGGGGGGGGTACAAATTCACAAAAATGGTATAAAATGGTAAAAGCCTAAATATCCCCAGCAGAGTCGCCATGCTGTCGTGCCACCTTTTTCTCGCGAAATAGGGTTTATGATATTTTGGTTGGGACAAATCTTTCCTTTTGTAAAGGGGGTTTGCATTTTTGGAGAGTCGCCACCTAACGATTTAAGGTGCGTTAGGGAACCTATAGGGTTTATTTATAACTACGTTTGGTAACCAGAGACAGGGTAAGGGTTTGAAATTATCCTAAGGGGAAGGTGTTAGGCACCCCTCAGGATCCACTAGTGTGGTTCCCGGCCAAACAGTTTTGTGTGAATTTGTACAATTAGCAAATAAACAAGTATGGCTCAAATAGTACGGGATTTAAGTTTAAATACACAGGTGTTTGAGAAGCAATTAATGAAGAAGCAAGATTCTAAAAAGAATTACAATCTAAACATATTTGGGAATGTAAGGAGGGGTGTCATAGGTTTGTTTATAATATGGATCACATCAATGCAATACCCGGTATGACACTCCTCAAAGAGGGGATACACGTGGTATTAACGCACCGGTCATCATGTCCATATCTACCCTTTTCCGCCCCGTGAAGGTAATTAAAGCGAGGGTTGGTCTCGACCCCTATTGCATGCCGTTACCCGTCGCTTCCTATTAGTCCCGGAAGAATTTAGGACTCTTATCCTATAAAAGGGGGGGGGGTTCTAGGCAGACCCTCAAGTTTAAAGGTAAAATACTAAGGCGACATACAATAAACAAGTAGGACTTCAATTAAGGGGAGCATGGAAAATAAATGAAAGACTCAGATATACCTCCACACACAATACACATAAACAACATGACTCATACACAATTAAGGTCTGAGTTCAGATCCTAAGCATGGTATCTAAGTGATAACAGTAGAGTCATATTTATAACATAACTCAAATTGGAAGTCCTAATCAGGCTTGTCTACTGATTTTAATATGTTGACAGTAAAACATTAATCACAAAAGCGGTTCTGATTTTTATTTAAGTTTATTACCTAAGGCTTGCCTAGGCGTAAAATAATATGCAGCAGTTAGCAGAATTATTGAAACAGCTTGGAAGTTGTTTTCACCTAAAACATGTTGTTCTAAATGTTTCAAAAAAACATGCAGGGATTGTGACCAGTTTTACCCAAACAAGATAATCAAACATGAGACTGTTTTATGTCCTTTTTCATGTATTATTGATTTAACTAGGTGTGACTGAGCAAGTTCCTAAAACAGGGTATCTAACATGCACATATGAAAAATGCAGAATGATTGCAGAATATGCAGAATTCCTAGAGCATGGTTTCCAAGTGCAGGAGCAACATTTTATGTTAATGTTGTTATTTAGCCTAAAACAGAATTTCTAAGTGGAAAAGTGATGTCAAATGAGATGCTGAAATAGTAAACCTAAGAACATGGTATCTAATGCATGACATGCTTTAAATGGGTTGATAATGCACATATAGGAAATGTAAACCTAAGACATGGTTTCTACTCATTGATGTTGACAACATACATAACTACCCTCCCCTTTTCACTAGCCAGCCCCAATACTTGTTTACAATAGATTGTTACAGACCAATACTGAAATGAATTACATAAGTAGAAAAGAAAGGCATAAGTTACACTATAGAGAGTCTAAAAACAGGCCCAGATTTCCAACACCTAATTAAGACTTCCTCTCTGAGTTATGTAATAAATTACCTCAAATTCCAAGATTGTTCAAAGCTTTTCCTCATATCTGGGTGTGTCAGAGTTCTCTAAGGACCTCAAGGGATCCCAGGCAGTGCTCACACCCAGATTTTATAGCCAAGACAGAGTAAGTGGAGTATGGAAAGACCAGCTTTCATGTGTCCAAGTTCAGAGAGAGCTCAAGAGTCCCAAGGCAAGGCTCACACAAAAGGGGCAGAACTTAGTGGTCTAAGAGTAAGGTGAGAGTGCTTGTCATAGTGACGAAAGACTTAGTAAAGCAGTTTAGAAGTGAAAAGGTTTAGAAATAGTTTTTAAAGATACTAGGAGTTATCAATTTTGAAATCATTCTTTGAGAAAAGCATACTCAGCAAACAACCCAATTAACCATAGAATACCCAGATTTACTTGACAAGCAGACTTACAAACATGGGGGAAAGGATTGGGAACATATAGGTTTGAAACCACATAAATAGGGAAACATTTGACACAACAAATATATAGAACAACTATGAGTCTACTGAACAAATCAGTCATGGTAACAAACATTTAAAACATAGGGAAGAATGCAGCAGGATCATGTTGGAGACAAGAGTTTTGTTGAACAAAATTTGGCATACCATTAGGGCCAATAGAATGCACTAGAAGACTAAGTAACTACATGGTCATACCAGTTAAGGGAGGGATAAGGGAACTAAGTGAACATGCTGGACAAGTATCAAAGAACTAAGTAAAGTCTGATATGATGATTACACATAAGGCAGAATTTAGACATGCTTAACAGCAAACATAGAAACAAATTGAATAACTAGTACAGGAACAAGCATGGATGTATAGGCACGGAACACATAAAGTTGAGTTTCAAATTTAAACTAGAGATATACCAGTTAAAGAAGAAGAATGAAGAATGTAAAAATAGGTGCAACTCCACTATCTAGCCTTGGCTTTCAGCCGTCTAGGCCAATAGTTAGCACAAGTAGTAAAGAAAGAAGAGAGTTTGAACGTATGTGTGTATTCTGAACTATGTTCGTGTGTTAAGACTGCAGAAGAGAGTCATTTATATAGTAGTTTGAAAACTGGTTAAAAATAAGGCAAGAATCAATTCTTCAGTATTTATAGAACTCAGTATAAAAATTGGTTCGAATCTCCCTTTAATAAAGGGAGTCAATGTAAACTGTAAAGAGCAGGTGGCAAGTAAGGAAAGAAATCATACATGGTTGGAGTATAACAAATAAGGAATGATTTCAAAATAGTACCTGTATAGAGTAGGTAATTAAGGCTAGGTTCAGAAAGTTTTTAAACTAAGGAAACAATCAGTAAAAATTAAGTAGCAATGCAGACAAGGCAAGGGAAAATTAATTAAGGCAAGCAACTAATCAAATTAAGTGGAAAGGTAGGAGTCGAGATTCAGTAGCATAGAGTAGTCGATTAGGACCAAATTCATAAATCCTTGATTAAGGACACAATTCAGTAGAAATAAGTATCATAGCAAATATGGTAAGGAAATCAGTCAACTTAACAGACGGGGCAAAACTTTTAGGGTTTTGAAAGAAAAATTTCAATCACCATCAATTAAGGAAACCAGAATCGATCAAAAGGGAGTCATGACTCTACACTTTCAACATATAAATAGAGGAGGTCCACAGACATAGCAAGAAAACATATTCGAAGCATAGTCACAGAAAGAAGCAAGAGATGAACGAACAAAGTGAGCATAATCACACAGAAGCGACAAAAGTAGGCTAGGGATTCAGGAAAACATATTCGAAGCAGGGTAATCACAGGACTTCAAGTAAGCAGGCTAACACATAGAAACAAAGTAAAGAAAGCATGCTAACCCTCATAGAAGCAAAGTAAGGAAAATCATGCTAACATTCATATAAACAAAGTAAAGAAAATCTTTAAAAAATAGGGCTTTTAACAGCGTCAAGTTAAAAACAGTAAGAGCACAAAATTGGTCAAAACAAACAAGGGAAAAAGTTTAATCATAACGAAATCAGTTAGAACATGCGTAAAAGAACTCCTAGAAACCCTAGTTTTAGAAAAGAATTACTAAAATCGAAATAGTTAGTTAAAGCAAGAGATTTTTAAAAGAAAACAGTTAATAATACTCGAATCACCTCAGATATATAAAGATCTGAGAAGAATCAAACAGTAGCAAACAAAGGTTTTCAAAAAATAGTAGAGATGAAGAGAATCGGTTAAAAACTCATGGATTCAAACAACAAAAAAAAAGAGGAAATCCTTTCTTACAAACGAAAATGGCCGGAGACAGGCCAGTAAATGAGTTTCAAACTGGAGCAGGCTGGCTTTCCTTGAGATCTTCTCAAGGACTCATGAAGTCGAAGATCCATGGAGTATAGGAGACCAGGGGTGGTCGGAGAAGGCACGAAAACACCATAGGAAGGAGGTTCTCACCGGTGACGACGATTAAGGTTAGGGTGAGTTGAGAGAGAATTTGGAAATGAGAGAGTTTGAGGGTGGCTGTCTCTGAATTATGAGACTAGGGTTAGGGGTCGGGTGAAACTAAAAAGGAAATAGTTCATTTGGACCGTTGATCTGGGAGATCAACGGTCGAGATTAAAAAGGGTAGGTGGGTTTTGGGTTTGGACAAGGGTTAATAGGGTATGGGTCGGGTGATTCGGGTGTGAAATTAGGCTGGAAAGGGGTCTAATTTTGTCTATAATTGAAAGCCAAATTTGGTTGTTATTTAAATAGCCAATGTTCCTCCACTTAATTTATCATAAATAATAGGTAGTTTCTGGAAAATAAATTAAGGTTCCAAAATGATTTAAAATACATAATTAACAATTTAAAAATACAGGGTCCAATTTTATGCATATAGAACATAATTAAATCGTAAAAGGGCTAATATTGCAATTATGTGTAATTTAGCTTTAAAAATACTAAATGTAATTATAAAAATATATAAAAGTTACCTTAGCTATATTTGGCATAAATATAGAAATCCAATAGATGAATTATCAAAACAACAATTTTGGAAATAATTATTGGGGATTTTATGGATAAAAGAGGAGAAAAATAAATCAATTTAAAACCTTAAAATTATGAAAAATATAATAAAAACCTTGGACATACTTATATATGCATATATATGCTATTTTGAAGGTATTTTGCATATTTAAAATATATAGGGAAAAATTGGGTATCAACAATGACTATGTGATTTGTAACATTTTTAATGTACACACATTTATCACTTTCATTTATCTTGAAACCATTTGACAATATTGTTTGGTCAAATTTCGCATGCCATTGTTTGGGTGCTTGTTTTAGTTCGTGAAGTGACTTAACAAGTCTACATACCTTCTTTTCTTTACTTGAAATCACAAACCCTTCAAGTTGTTCCGTGTAAATTTCTTCCTCCAAATCTCCATTTAAGAAGGCTGTTTTAACGTCCATTTGATGAATTTTAAGACCATATACCGCAGCTAATGCTACTAACGTTCATATGGATGTAATTCTTGTAACCGGAGAGTATGGATCAAAATAGTCAAGATCTTCTCGTTGTCTATATCTTTTGACCACAAGTCTTGCCTTATATTTGTCAATAGTACCACCATTTTTCATTTTCCTCTTAAAAAGCCATTTAGAACCCAATGGTTTATTGCCTGGAGGAAGATCAACAAATTTCCATGTATGGTTGTTCAGTATGGATTCTATTTCACAATTGACTGCCTCTATCCAAAATAATAATTCGGAAGAAGACATAACTTCTTTAAATGTTCGAGGCTCATTTTCTAATAAGAAAGTCATAAAATCTTGTCCAAATGAAGTAGACGTTCTTTGACGTTTACTACGCCTTGGATCCTACTGATTATACGTACTTTCTTTTGTTTCTTCCCGATGTCGTTTAGATCCTTCACTAATCGACTCACATTCCTTTTTATACGAATATATATTTTCAAAAAATTTAGCATTATCTGATTTTATAATCGTATTATTATGAATGTCGGAATTTTCTGATTTATGAACTAGAAATCGATATGCTTCCTCCAGGAAGATCAACCAATTCCCATGTATGGTTGTTCAGTATGGATTCTATTTCACAATTGACTGCCTCTTTCCAAAATAATAATTCGGAAGAAGGCATAACTTCTTTAAATGTTCGAGGCTCATTTTCTAATAAGAAAGTCATAAAATTTTGTCCAAATGAAGTAGACGTTCTTTGATGTTTACTAAGCCTTGGTTCCTCCTGATTATACGTACTTTCTTTTGTTTCTTCCCGATGTCGTTTAGATCCTTCACTAATCGATTCACATTCTTTTTTATATGAATATATATTTTCAAAAAATTCAGCATTATCTAATTTTATAATCGTATTATTATGAATGTCGGGATTTTCTGATTTATGAACTAGAAGTCGATATGCTTTACCATTGGTTGCATATCCTATGAAAACACAATCAACGGTTTTCAGTCCTATTTTTAGTCTTTGGGGTTTAAGAACTTGCACTTTTACCAAACACCCCCCACGCCTTAAAATAATTCAAGCTGGGCTTCCTTCCTTTCCATTTTTCATATGGAATAGATTGCGTTTTGCTATGGGGTACTCGATTTAGTATCCGGTTAGCCATAAGAATGGCTTCCCCCCACAAGTTCTGTGGCAAACCAGAACTTATCAACAATGTGTTCATCATCTCCTTTAATGAACGAATTTCTCTTTTCGCAATCCCATTGGATTGGGGCGTGTAAGGGGTCGTTGTTTGATGAATAATTCCATATTCTAAATATATCTCTTCAAAAGGAAATTCGTATTCACCACCTCTATCACTTCTTATCATTTTGATTTTCTTGTTAAGTTGCGTTTCAACGTCATTTTTGTATTGCTTGAATACATCTATTGTTTCATCTTTACTATTAAATAAGTAAACATAGCAATATCGAGTACTATCATCAATAAAAGTTACGAAATACTTCTTTCCATCGCGAGATGGTATTGACTTCATCTCGCAAATATCTGTGTGAATTAAGTCTAAAGGATTTGAATTTCTTTCAACTGACTTATAATTAGGATATTTAACATACTTAGATTCCACACATATTTGACATTTTGATTTGTCGCATTCAAACTTAGGCAATACTTCCAAATGAATCATTTTTCGCAAGGTTTTATAATTGAAATGTCCCAAACATATATGCCATAAATCATTTGACTCAAGTAAGTAAGAAGAAGATGAAATTTTATTATTATCAACAACCATTACATTCAGCTTAAAAAGGCCCTCAGTAAGATAACATTTTCCTAAGTACATCTCGTTCTTACTTATTACAGCTTTGTCTGAAACAAAAACACACTTAAACCCATTCTTGACGAGAAGTGAAATAGAAACTAAGTTCTTCCGTATTTCAAGAACATGACAAACGTTGTTCAGAGTCACCACCTTGCCAGAGGTTATCTTCAGGAATATCTTTCCATAACCTTCAATTTTGGCTGTTGCAAAATTTTCCATAAAAATGGTCTCGTCGGGTCCAGCGAGAGCATATGAAGCAAATGCTTCTTTAATAGCAGAAACATGATGGTTGAAACCAGAATCAATCCACCACTCCTTAGGATTTCCCACTAAGTTGCATTCAGACAACATAGCACACAAGTCATCGATATCATCATTTGTTTTTGCTTGACCTTTTTTCTTCTCTTTATTTGGAGAACGACATTCTGCAGCTTTGTGTCCAACCTTTCCACAGTTGTGGTAGTTTCCCTTGAATTTCTTCTTGCTGGAATAATTGGTTGGTCCAGAATACTTCTTCCGCTTATTCGGATTAGTTGGAGCAGTTTCAACACTATTTGCTCGCATAATTGTTGAGTTCCCACGTGTCTTTTTTTCTGCAGCTTTATTGTCCTCTTCGATCCTCAATCGAACGATGAGATCTTCGAGTTTCATTTCCTTGCGCTTATGTTTCAAGTAGTTCTTAAAGTCTCTCCATAAAGGAGGCAACTTCTCAATCATTACTGCAACTTGAAATGCCTCATTGATGACCAAAGATACATCTTAGTTCTGTTGGTCATCAATGAGGCATTTCAAGCATAAAAACTTGAAATGCCTCATTGATAACCAAAGACTTTTTAAAATGTTACATATAAAAGATAAGATAGTTATTTAGATTTAAAATCACAAAAGATATGAATATTTCACAAATTAAATGTTAAAGAAATCGAATACATTATTAATAAACTCATAACTAAATATAAAAAAAATAAATTAAACTCTAATGAGCACATCTTAAAGCTACTAGAAAATTAATTTTTTTCAAGATTGATAAAAAAACACTATAATTGGAGGTTGTTTCATAAATTTCATCTCTTACTAGAGGTATAACGCTTGAATTCACAAAGATTTGTATATTGTCTTGTCTTACATCCATTTGCAATAAAATGTCTTGGTTTAGTTGTCCAAAGTTAACTTGGCTTGATCAATCACACGATGATATTTTTACATAGTGAAACTTTATTAGTTTTCGGAAACTAACATCCATGAAGGAAAAAATAAAGAAAGAAAAAATATTGTGACTGTAGATTCAACATTAGAAAGGTGTTCCCTGCTATCGTAATAGGATAATATATTTTTATCATAGGTTGTGCATTAAAGTCATAAAATATTTGATCAAAATTTTTAAAATTATTATTAGTAATAATTTTAGAGAATCTACGTAACTGTTATAAATGAGTAATTATACAAAGATCGTATTGTCATAAAGATGGTTGTTGTTGTTGTTGTTATAGATGAAAAGTTGTTATAGAGAGGTAAAATATAATTATATAACATAAAAAATCGATTGTGAGAAAACTAAACTTTTATAGTGAAAATCGGTTCTGTTATATAGAAATGTTGTTATAGAGAAGTCTGAGTATATTTCATAATTTTTTCCATGTTCCATTACTATTTGGTCCTTTTTAATAGTTTAGGGTTTTCTTTTCATGAAATAAGTAGATATTTTCCGTTACTTGGAATGATAATTTGCTTAGAATGTTTAGCGACCCAAGAAATCTTAAAAACTTTGAAAAGTAGATACGATGTTCCGGTAAAAATAACATGGTATAGCTAGTTTTTGGACTGATCATTCAAAAATAGTCAGGGTTTATCAAGTCAATAAAAAATAGCCACTATTTTGTTGTAACAGAGACCGGTCCAGCATAATATATTGGAGTTCGGTACACCTGTATATCAACTCCAGCATATTATGCTGGACCGATATACTTTGCTGGCTCCAGTATAATATACTAGAGACTAGAGTACCGGTGCTCCAAACTCCAGTATATTATGCTGGACCAATATACTTGCTGGAACTCCAGTATATTATGCTGGAATTCTAGTGTACTTATGCTGGAACTCCATCATATTATGATAGAGTTACAACATACTTATCCTGGAACTCCAGTATAATATGCTGAAGTTCAAGTATACTTATGCGGGAACTCCAACATAATATACTGGCCTATTTTCCGGATTTTGAACAGTGTTTTCGGTCAGATTTATCTTTACATGAAAAGTGAATAAATTTTAATTACTTTTGAAACTTGGCTATTTTTGAACGATCGATTGTAAATCTGGCTATTTTTGAATTTCGCTCGCCTTGGTTTGAATCGACAGAATTAAAAAAAAGCCCAAGCAGGAAGTTTCTGAATACCAAATCTTACCTCATTGGTGGAGATTGAGATCCGTGATCCTCGCTTTTCTTACGGCACCTTACTTTGATTTGATCACTTCTTGTACTACACTGTTGCCTCCTCCTCCGCCGCTCAAACATTCATTTCCCCATTTCTTTTCTTAATTTATGTATTACATATCTCTAATGCCCAGACTCACTGATTCTTGATCTTAATTATATATTTATTTCTTTACACAAGATATTTTTACTTACTCAGACATATTTATTTTTATTATTAGGGAGAAAATGATCTTGTATAACCACAAAGATTTCAATATTCAATGTTATTTTGTACTGATCTCATATGAAAAATGTCATGTTATTAAAAAGTAGTAGTATTGTAATGCACAAAAGTTGAATTTGTGGAGTAGGCTGGCTGTTATCACTTTTGGATCTCACGCAATTGCATGGCTTTAACATTACTCAAAAAAAACATCCACATGAGTTTGGTGACAGAAAGTTGGCTTCTTCTACACTCTTTTCATTCTTTTTGCTCCAACAGTCCTTCTCCTCCATATCATTCATGAGATCTCTGAGATTTTGCTTTCGCATTCATCAGATTTTGAAATCATTCTCATTCTAAATAGTGGTTTTCATTATTATCATATGGGCATTTTGCACTAAGAATTCTTGCCTTTGGTAAACGATTTCTTGCGAGGAGGGTTATGGGCCTTCTAGATTCTTTGTTGGGAAATGAGAGTAGAAGGTTTATCAAGAGAAAAGATAGTGATGCGGGTGAAGCAGGTTTGTGCCCTATTTGCCCCTTTTAATTAGAATTGAGAATCTTAAAATATATTTTTCTGTTTGCACAGCATTCTTTCGTTGGTTAATATCTCGAAATTGGGAGTTAACAATCTGTTCAATAATTATCTTTATGAAACTAGAGTGTGAGTTTAGTAATTTAGTCTAATTCTTAGCTGGAAAAAAATTGTTGTCTTAATCAGGAGTATCTAAGTTTATCGAGCATTTGGTTTAGAATCAATTATTGCATTTATATACCTTGATGAGTGAAGGTTCTTAGCAACAAACTCATTGTACTTTCAGCTATTGGGGACTGCATATTTTCACACAAACACGCATATCTATGTATATATATGTCTAGTTTTAGAAAATACTTGGTTCAGTTGAGCCCATAATGCATAAGCTGCGCGACATCCACACATATCTTGTAGGATTTCTGCTTTTTGACTGCTCTGCATCATTTTGGGTAATAAGGTATTACCTGGGCAATAATTTCTCTCCCCTTAGTAGTACTTATTAATATACATAATTTTAGCTTAACTCGTTTTCTGATATCTCATATATGCTGTCTTCACTGCTTAATTCATAATCTACATATTCTATTTGTGTATATTTATCATTATCTATCATTATTTCGGTAATTTGTTTTTTCTTTGGGTTTTTTGGTAATCTGCAATCTTTGGCTAAGTGTCCTAGCTTTCCACAATTATAGCAAGTACATTCTGTTAGTTTTTTCTTTTTCCTATATGGTCTTTCTAGAACTACTTGTGCTTTTGCCTTTATTAAAATCTATATTCTTAGGATTTTGCTGCTATGGCCCTATTATAAACCAGGTCGAGCATTGGAAGAACTCAGAGGTTCTATCTACAATGAGCTTCGAACATCCGAAGGAGCAAAGCGTCAACAACAACGATTCTGTGGTCCAGTTGTGGCAATGACCTTCAATTTCATGGTTGCAGTTGGAATAATATTGGGAAACAAACTTGTATGGCTTTCTTTCCCATATTTATCGATTGTGGATGGTAGCAATATATGTAACCCCAAATAAAGTGTCTTTAACTGTTGTTGACATGGTCTAGTGTGTAATATTAAGTTATTGGCTTCTAAGCTTGTTAATATATATGTTTTGCAGGTTATGGGCAGAGTTGGATTTAATTTTCCAATTTTCTTAACTTTTATTCACTACTGCTGTGCTTGGATACTACTTGCCGTCTTCAAGGCTTTCTCATTGCTTCCAGCTTCTCCTCCCACTAAATCAACGCCATTTTCTTCACTGTTTTCTTTGGGTGTTGTGATGGCTTTTGCCTCTGGCCTTGCCAATGCAAGTCTGAAGCATAACAGGTTCCCATAGTGTTAAACATTTTCTCCAAGTCTCAAACCTGTGGCAACTTCTTTTTCCTAACTAGCCCCGACTTGTGCAGTGTGGGTTTTTATCAGATGGCTAAAATTGCTGTTACTCCAACCATTGTCATTGCAGAGTTCTTTCTTTTCAAGAAAACCGTATCTCTTCACAAAGTTAGTCCTGTCAAAGCTTTACCAAATAATATCGATAAATCATATTATAGCCCTTCATGATAACATCATCCTGGAATTTGCTATTTAAGTTCAAAGAATGGTGCAGGTTGTGGCATTGGCTGTCGTGTCAGTAGGCGTTGCAGTTGCAACTGTCACGGACTTGGAATTTAATTTATTTGGGGCTTGTATAGCAATAGCATGGATTGTTCCAAGCGCTGTAAATAAAATTCTTTGGTCAAGTCTCCAGAAACAAACCAATTGGACTGCTCTCGCGTAAGAAGTGCTTCTCTTTTCTTTTCATTTAAATACATTATGATAGCAAGTGACTTTGTGCTTGAATATACTTAATGAATACAAAATGTTTTAACGCAGGTTGATGTGGAGGACAACCCCAGTGACTATTTTCTTCTTGGTAGCTCTAATACCTTGGTTAGATCCTCCTGGAGTGCTATCCTTCAAATGGAATGTCCATAATACGACTGCTATTCTAATTTCAGCTTTACTTGGTTTTCTCTTGCAATGGTCTGGAGCTTTAGCACTTGGGTGAGAGACACTATTTTCCTATTAATGCGAAACTTTCTAAGATTTACTTATTTTGTCATGTAAAACTATAACTTTTACATGCAGAGCTACATCAGCGACATCACACGTTGTTTTAGGACAATTCAAGACTTGTGTGATCCTGCTAGGAGGATATTTCCTGTTTGGTTCAGATCCAGGGTGGATAAGTATATGTGGCGCCGTTACAGCTCTTGGTGGAATGACAATTTATACATCCCTTAGCATAAAGGAATCAAGAGAAAAGGCGAGTGACCAGCTCCCGAAGCACAGCTTACCTCCTCAAAAACTCAAGAGTACTGAAGATGATAACTCCAAATACTCACCTTCAGAAAACAGTCCAAGTGTCGTCTGAGCTGCATTTCTTCCGCTCTTTATTTCATCCTGTTTCCTTTTCTTTTTGTAGGTACCGAAGTTAGATCTAATTTGCGACTCATTTTAATCTACGGAACATCATAATGTAAATTTCTGCATTGCAAAACGTTGCAACACACAAGCATCATGTTAATTGAAGAAAATGCTTCAGGATTAGTGCATGATAACTTAGAAAGTTTGGTTTTTTAGTACAAAAAGATGCGCAAAAGTTTAGCCAATTTGAGCTAAAACTTTCCGAAGAAAAAAGATGTATGATAGAGCTCTGGCTGCAATAGGAGCCAGAAATTGGTTCAGGGGCCTCCTAGGAAACATGGTGAATAGTTTTCTTTTCCTTGTGTTGTGGCTCTTTCTGCAAATGAAGAGAACAAACCTGGACATCATTAGCATTTCTTATGCAAAAATGTGAGTGCAAGGTGGCAAGGTTTTTTGTAAATGCTTGAAGGTCCTTCTTTTCGCATAATATACAGGAATCTAGGTGTTTTTCTAAAAATACAACATAGGATGTATAACAAGAGTACGTGTATTATTTATACTTAGACAAGAACACCTACAATTTAACAGGTCTTTTGTCCTTTCCTTCTTTTGTGGCGCTTGTATTAGAAAACCGTTTGGTTTGTTTTGTGTTTGTTCTCGGGGAATTCAAAAATAGCAAGATTTACAAGTGGTCATTCAAAAATAGCCACAGTATCAAAAGTAATCGAATTTAGCCACTTTTCATGTAAAGATAAATCTGAACGAAAACACTGTTCAAAATCCGGAAAATACTCCAGCATAATATACTGAGTTCCAGTATAATATACCGTTCCAACATAATAAGCTGGAAGTTCATACACAGGTGCTCCAATCTCCAGTATATTATGCTGGAACTTTCCGCATGTTGGAGTTCCAGCATAATATATTGGAAGTTTATACACAAGTGAACCGATCTCCAGTATATTACGCTGGAACTTTCCGTGTTGCAGCAAAATAGTGGCTATTTTTGAATGACTTTGCAAACGCTGGCTATTTTTGAATGACCAGTCAGAAAACTGGCTAGGCCTTGCTATTTGGCCTTTATTCTGGCCTTGTTTTAGTTCTATGTTTTTGATTAAAGTGTGGACTGTGGACTTAGTTTTGAGAGAGCTATATACAGAATTATTCTTTGAAAATTAAGTTTAGAGTTTTTGGACAAGAAATAAAATAAAACAATTCAAAATATCATTATAAAAAATAATTGTTATTTTAAAAATTCTGATAACCAAACGACCCCTAAATCTTGGTGGTAGAAGTATCCCAAATTTGCTAGCCAAGAACCATTTTCTGTTGTGGAAATGACATCATATAGCCACTTTTAATGATGTTGTTAAGAACATAGTCACAATTTACAATACATTCAAAATTTAGCCATTTCTCGGTACCTCCTCAATCAATATGAACTAAAGCCACATAGAAAAGCAAATGACTTTGCGAAGCTAATAAGGCGACAAGTTTTGAAACCATCTTCTAGATATAGAAACAAAGTAACATATTTTAGCGCAAATTGTAAGTAAAATTTTTTCGCATACTCCAGGGAATCATTGAGATGATGTCGTATAGGAGATTGTAAGGAGAAATAGCTTTAACGCCGTCCAATGACTATGAGAGTGGCTGTCCTCAGAGTTAGAGCCAAGATTTGAAGCTAATTAGTTGAGAATTTTAGTCTTGTTAAATTACTGGGTTATAAATTAGTAATTTGTACATTTTTTATTAATTTTTTTAGACAAATATAGAGTTTGAACCAAAGTTACTGGTCCGCCGAACCCGTAACCGCCATGCTACCTTGCCCAACTCAATGAATTCAATGATTTGTTCAATAATGTTGTGGAGGTGAGAAAACGGAGTGGTCACTAGTTCAAATTTCAGCCATTGACCTTAAAACTTTTTTGTATAGTATGTTACGTACAAGTGGCTATATTTTAAATACAAATGTTAAACTAATTTTAAGCAGCAGCCCCAAAATGTGGCTACTGATGCAAATGCCCTTGTTTTGTGTTGTCCTGTTAGCCAACCCGCCTCAGTTGCATAAAAAGAAGATTCAGAATGAAGGTATAAAGAGAAAATTTTTATGATTCCTTAAAACCCTAAACCCTACACGCTCAGCCGGACAACTTTGCCCATGGGTTCCCCGACAGAGAGCGAGAGCATGGATACCGAGAGCACATCGACACAAGGGGAGAGTATCGATTCTCCTAAGATAGAAAAGATTTCAGTATGGGATTTGCCGGACGTGCCGCAGGGGAAGTTGCCCCCACACCTTGAGCTCCAGAGGACTCGCGTTAAGTGTGATTTTTTAGCTCCCACTAATACCCAGAATATACAATACTCAGGTGCCTATGCTTCTATGGGTGTCGATAACAGCGTGCGCTTTGAGCAATTCCGCAACAATTTCAAAGTGGAAGTTGTGAGACTTGATGAGGACGAATTGGAGTTTGACATGATTGGTATTGATCCTTCCCTTGCCAACGCCTTTCGCAGAATCCTCATTGCTGAGGTGCGCACCCCTCTCTCTCAACACACACACATGATTGGTTTTGTTTTACTGTTTGTGTTCTTCAGATAAACTATGAAGCTTATTTAATTGAGTTAGTAGTGGAGTCACATCTGATTAGCAAGCCTTTTTTATTGGACCATGAAAATGCAGAGGCCGAGCTACGTTTTGAACTATATGGGTTCTAATTTGGGATAGCGATATAATGTGTTAGTAACTGGGTTCTAAGTTTAATATTTTACATATTCAGTGAATGTTTGGAGTAAAGCTATTGGTTTGGCCCAACCCGTAACATACCTTCTACCTCCTCCCCGGTGAAATGTATTGGTTAATTAAAGGACATGAACGCTGAATGATTGGAGCATATATATTTTTATTCCTCAGAATTTTGTATGGCTTTTTTTTGGGGTTAATTCCTCTGCCCGAATACTTGCTTGAAATTGTGTTTGGTATTTGAGGTATGATAAAGTTTATTTATTTCCGATGTTGCCTCGTCATGCAGGTCCCAACTGTGGCTATTGAAAAAGTTCTTATTGCGAACAATACATCCATTATCCAAGATGAAGTGCTCGCTCACAGACTTGGTCTCATTCCAATTAAGGTCGATCCAAGGCTGTTTGAGTATATGTCAGGTGTTAGATCTTCTTGTAATACCATATGAGTAGTTAGTAGTTACTATTGCGTTTCCTTCTAATCGCTGAAGGATTTGCTTTTGATAGGAATAATGGTGACTAATTACTTGTTTATGTTTTCCAGAAAATGATGTGCCTAATGAAAAGAATACAATTGTTTTCAAACTCCATGCTCATTGTGAAAAAGGTGGCAATCGACTTAGAGGTACTATTAGTATGCTTTATATCTTGAAAATTTTCTCATCACTTAGTTTTCCATTGTCTATTCTTTCGTGTGTGTGTGATTCTTCATTTGATTGCCACTAGTCATATGCGAGTTAATAAATTTTTCTGCCTTTCTGTGTTAAAAAGTACAGTCTTGTCCAGTGAGCTAAAGTGGTTACCCAGTGGCAGTGAATTCATACTGGGAACGGAAAGTCAAGCATCAAATTCGTCTGCGAAACCAAAAACTTATACTTCATTCAGCTGTAGTCAGGATTCTCTACCAGAATTCTCGAATGGCCCAATTGCCCCGAGAGATGCAGATATCATTATAGCTAAACTTGGACCTGGTCAGGTAGCGTATGTTCTTTTATGCTGTTTTCTGTTGAAAAAGGAAAAAACAAAGGAAGAAAATTATTAGAGCAAATGTTCGAATTATTTCTTTTGAACATTCTAGTCACTGTTTGATCATCAACTCTTTGCTCTTTTGTTATTTCACAAAATAAGTTGCACTTTTACCAGTGCTTTTATATCCTTTTTGTTATTTGCATTACTAAATGAAGATACTGCTCGACAGCCATTTGATACAAATTTTTTGAAGATCTAAAATACACATCTCACCATCTGACCAAGAATGGGAAATTGCACAAATGCCCTTTGACTCCTTCTACGTAGTGCACTAACTCATCCCACAAATGTTATTGCTTTCTGGTTTTTCTTAAATAATGCATATTTGTCTCTGTTAAACCAATATTTACTTTGTCAAATTTTAGTGGTAATTCTAAGCAATTAAGGTGTTTAATTTACTTCTGGAGAACTTTTATGCCTTCTTTGTAGGAGATCGAGCTAGAAGCTCATGCTGTTAAAGGCATGGGTAAGACACATGCAAAGTGGTCTCCTGTGGCTACGGCTTGGTACAGGATGCTCCCTGAGGTTAATAGACTTTTTCACCATATTCGATTTTGTTAATAGAAAATACCTTCCAACTATTATTATTCAAATTTCACTTCTTAAAATTGCAGTCTATCAATTTTGGTAAATGCTTGGTTTTAATCATTTTGTTTGGTTACTGAAGGTTGTATTATTGCAAGATATTGAAGATGATGAAGCAGAAGAACTTGTGAAGAAATGTCCGGTTAAGGTGTTCGATATTGAAGATATTGGTAAAGGTAAAGTGACATTTATCTGTCAGTCGTTGATTTAATTAGGTCACCAATTGCAGTTCAAAGCACAAAGCTGAAGCAATGTTGATCTTTCCACTGTTCTAACAAGCATTAATGTATAGGTAAAAAAAGGGCAACTGTTGCACGACCGAGGGCTTGCACCCTTTGCAGGGAATGCATCAGAGAGGAAGGTTGGGATAAGAATGTAGCAGTGAGACGTGTAAAGGACCATTTCATCTGTAAGTGTAGTAATAGCAGTGTATTTAATTGGTTGTCTATTATATGCAGAGACCTCCAAAGCTCTTGGCATCCTTTAAATAGACAAAGATCCTTGTCTCCTTATTTATCTACTTTCTTGTGAGTGATCTTAAATTCAAAATTTTTGAGTTTCAATTTCTGTTTGGGGTTTTCTTTTTTTAGTTTTATTATACATAAGGGGTAAGGGGAAGGGGGAATGAGGAAGGGCATTACAAGGTGAGGAATCAAACCCCCTTACCAACAAGGTGAACGTTCAGATAACCAAGATAACCAACCAACTGGACTATTAAGATTTCCCCCGTTTGAGTTTATGGAGGTAATTTTATATATATATATATACACGCACACACTTTGTCAAAGAAAATAATGGTAGTAAATATTAGTAGTATTTTTCAATTTCTTCAAGGAGGAACGATAAAGTTGTCTCCTGTGACCTATAGGTCTCGGTTCAAGATGTGGAAGTAGCCATTCATGCTTGCATTAGGGTAGGCTATCTACATCACACACATAGAGGTGCGGCCCTTCCCCGGACCCTGCGTGAATGTGGGATGCTTTGTGCACCGGGCTACCCTTTTTGCCTTTGCTTCTAACAGATTAATTTTGTTTCGGTCTGTGATATTTAACTTCTAGTGCACAGAGATTTTAGGGTATTGAGAATATAATTGGAACTTACTCATCACTTCGAAATACTGCATTTCAAAGTGTTTGGTTGAGTGTAATATGTTAGAATTTTGTACATATTTTGAAGTTCAAGATGAAACAGATTCTTGTCCTTTAGGTTGGTTGTAACATGAGAGCAATTTGTGCATATATTTTCAATTGGACAATTCTGGGCTTCTTGGTGATAAATGTTTTACCATTCGGGGCTAATTCATCCAATCAAATAGCTTGATATTCAGATAACTTATGTCATTTCTCGTGAATCTCTCTAGTTACTATAGAGTCAACTGGAGCATTGCCACCTGAGGTGCTGTTTACTGAAGCTGTGAAGATTTTGGAAGAAAAATGTGAACGGGTGATAACAGAGCTGTCGTGATCAGTTCTGAAGGACTTTTGGGTATGTCATCCTTCCCAGAGAGCTTGGTTTCTTATGTAGTAGTAGTTAGCATGATGGTGTAATTTTTTTTTCCTACATTCATATTCTGATTTTTATGTTTGCTTATTGTCTTCGGGAACATATGGACGGGAATGGGAAAAGTGGGTGATGCTTGTAATCCTGACTGTTGTCTTCGGAACCATTTTAAAGAGGATAAGATGAAAACTAACAATTTGTAGTTCCTTTGTGTTAATTTTTGCTCCTTGGAAGTGAAATGGAAAAAAAGAAAGGTATTGAAGGCTTTTCCCTTTAATTACATATTAGAGCAGCTTTTCCATACATCATGCATCCAATATGAATTTTAGTTGAAATGGTTTTTGGAGTTTCAATAGTAAAATCATAATTCATCTAAAATTTCTTCAGAGCTATGTTAGCTTGAGTTTGCAGCTTACCACACAATCTGTTTGAAAGAAATGAAGTTATTGTTGATACAAGTACTTTCAGCATTTCAGAAACTTGGCCGTCCATTGGCTTGGGGAGTGTACTGCAAGGGAGAGGGAGAGAGTGACGGTGAGAGCTGATACTAAACCCTCACACAAGTATGGCTTGTCATGTTTTACACAGTGTAATATTTTTGAATGGGCTTGCAAACCGAATGAAGAAAGAAAAAAGTTCTTTCACCTTTTGGTTAAACATGTGTTCAATGAGGTTTATTTCTTTTGGGGATTTTTCTTCGTATATATGCAACATTATAGACTCATTTACCCGGTATTCGCTAGGTTTTTTAATTTTTTTGAAGTAGCTATACTTTTTTCACAAAATATATACAATTCAGTCAAACTGTAGCAAGTTCTTCTTCCTTTGATATAAGCTCCTTGAAGTATTTTTAATTATTTGCCGCAGCATCCAATCAAAATCGAATCCAATTTCGAAAACCCGATTTTTGAACTCGAAACTTTGAAGCTTTATTTAATAGCAGGCAACTCTTATTCAAGATTTCATACTCCAAATCAACGGGTAAATAAATTGCAGTTCGAAATTTCTCGATCCAACAAGGTTTAGCTCAACTTAGGATCATGTTTGTATTCATATTTCCCTTACCCAAGTACGTTCAATCTTAAAATCTCAATTTAAAAATTATTTTAGCGGTTACATGAGCAACACGAGTCCAGCAGTATTGAACTTCAAGCTTCTCATTTTAGACCTATCGATCAACAATTTATTATTTGCAAACAATTTGAATATAAAATTATTAGTGCATACAAATTACATACAACTTGCGTGCAATTATAGTATCATATGTATTGTTATGTCCAGCGTATATTGAACATACAAATAACATACAACCGACATACAAAATATATACAACTTTTTTAACAATATTGTTCTTCTTTCTCTTCGAGATTTAATATGAAAGTCCGATCAAAATTAACTTGAATCTTCGCCTAACACCCTCAAAATTGAGATATAAACTCCAAAAGCTATTCTCAATCATTTGCAACAACATCTATTTCAAACAAATAATAATTTAGCAAAATTTATTTTTGTTACCCCAGAACACATTCAACACCTGCTGCTCTCCAATTATAACAAAAAAGTAATTTGGTAACTACTTAACAAAAATCTCATCATGCGTGCTCCAACCGACGATATAACTTTATTAGCTTGTGTTTTATCGCAAAACCCACTTGCAATTGAAATATGTTTGTGAGTTCATTAGCTTTATTACCAGTGACAGTGAGGATGAAGCTTCAACTAGTTCATTTGCTCTGGGCTCACACTTGGGCCCTTAAAGATTATATTATATATTATTACTTTGTATATAAATGGTAATTAAATATACTAAATAAAATTAAATGACAGCCTCTCAAAGAGGCTAATTAAGTCCATAATTTAGTATAGCTAGGTAAAAATTCATTTCTCTTGTTTTGTTTTCGATACATGAGGATTTATTCCCCTTTCTTCCTCCCACCCGACCAAGAAAAGATATATGCTCTCGTTTGGCCATCGATTTTGGCTTCATTTTTTCAATTTTTGTTTTTTTTGAAAAAGTTGTTTGTTTATGAAATATGATCATGTTATGGGGAAAAAATATCAAAAATTTTCAAGTTCTCAAAAACTGGTTTAGGGTAGTTTTTGGGTGAAATTTTTTCTTGCACTCACAAAACTTCAACTTTTCTTCAAATAAAATACATATCCAAACACAACTTCAACTTGCAAAATTTATTTTTCAACACAATTTCAAAAATTCTTTTTTCAAATTTCAATCAAATCTATCTCCAAACGCTAACACAATTTCTTTACCTCAATAGTAATTATATTTCTTTCAATGTAGTCTGTTGATTTTATTGAGTTATAGTATTCTTTCTTTTCTTTTTCTTTTTATTTTTTCATTCATGTGAATGCCTTAATTAAAGCATAATTTTTAACTTAGAATGGATATTAACGGTAGTTTCAGAGGATTAAAAAGTTGTCTTAACACTCTTTTCTTGTCAAATGAATACTCTAGCTTTACATTCAAAAGTATAATATTGTAAAATTATTAAAATGTCAAATATACTGATTTTTAAGCCCATTACACCTTGTCTCAACATTAAAAAAAAAATTAAACAAAAGCAAAGTTAATTTTCAGGAGTGACGCTCATTTGAAGAGTATATATGTCACGACCCAAAATCCATCTAGTCGTGATGACGCCTAACCCAATCCGCCAGGTAAGTCAACATAATTCAAATGAGAATAATAAGAAATCAATAATGAATTATTTGAAATCTTACAATAACTCAAAGACTAGTAGTACAAGTTATGAGTCACTAAGACTTAGATTTACAAAGCTAGTATAAAAATAAAAACTACATCTGTTTGAAATATACATAAAATATACATAAACATACTACAAATCTAAAATTACAGAGGATAAGAGGTAGCTATATCCGGAAAGCAGGTGCATCTTCAATGCCATCTCCTGCCATACACAACAACATCAACTCCAAGATCTGCACTCAAGGTGCAGAAGTATAGTATGAGTACAACCGACATCATGTACTCAATAAATAACAAACTTAATCCCAGTTTAAAAGCACTGACGAGCTCGGAAGAAGGTGAGTGCCCAACACTAGTAATCAATAATAACACAAAATATAATAATGCTAGTAAAATTAAACAACTCAAAAGATACCATATTCAACTCGCTCACAAATACGAGAATTTAGACATGTTTTACAAGTATAACAGTTAAAGCCCAAATCTTTCACCGAAATCACAAAACATATAAGGTTATCAGAGAATTGTGATTCTTCCCAAACATGCAACAACATATAAGACATTTTATTTACCAATTAGCTCGAGAAAATTACATCTCTATACCTACATATTAGGTATACATGTCAAGTCAATAACACCATATTGCCATCTAGCATGAGAAAAATATATCTCTATGCCTACATGTCAAGTCAATAATATCATAGTGAAATCATCAAGAACACTCACTCTCAGCACACCCCAGGTGCCTGGCTCAAAGGCCCCTCTCCATCACACACACAATCACTCAGCATTGTACGAGTGCCTGGCTCAAAGCCCTCGCCATCACACACACAATCACTCAGTACTGTACGGATGTCTGGCATTAATGCCCCTCACCAAAGAACATATAAATCACTATGCCTGCGCTCACTATAATATTAGACTTCAGAAGGGCAAATTCTAGCCCAAGTGCCAATCAAAAGCTAATATGGCCTGTTGCGACGTGCAACCCGATCCAAATAATAATCTGTTGCGGCGTGTAACCCGACCCAAATAACAATCCATTACGGCATGCAACTCAATCCAAATATAATTCTATTGCGGTGTGCAACCCGATCCAAATGATAATCCATTGCAAAGTGCAACTCGATCCAAATAATAATCTATTGCGACGTGCAACCCGATTCAAATAATAACTCACAATACGGCTCTATGGACCACATTAGTCATCAATCCGCTCAAGTTTTCATATGACAACATCTCATAGAAACATAATCCAGTTATATAGCACGGAATATCGCAATATGCTACCAATTCAGTTCAAACTCGTATCATGTACAAGGACACCTATAGCATATGAGACAACAAATCAAAAGTGCACAGAGATATAACATGGAGATATAACAATCATGACTGAACAATATGACTACGGCTAAGGCAAATAGCTCGACATGGCAAAAATAGCACTATCATGTCTCAAACAATTAAGAAGATAGCCTAGACATAATTTCTAGCATGAATAATAACTCATGTAGTCAAACAAATAGAGAAAACATGATATCATAGAAGAATGATAGCAAAATAAGGCATATAATAGCCTAAGAACTACCCGAATCATGAATACCCCGGTGCACGCGCCCGTCACTTAGTACGCGTGTCACCCCCAACACATCTTAAATATCATAGTTCTCAGGGATAATTACCCTCAAATTCAAGTTTAGATATGTTACTTATCTCGAATAAGCCAAAACAATGCCAAGCAAGCCAAGCAATACTCTAAAAGTATCATCCCACATAAATCGACCTTCGAACGGCTCGAAACTAGCCAAAAACAACTCAAAATAATCAAATAATGCCATAGGAAACAAACCCAAGCGATAAATGTCATAACCCCAACGCCGAACCCGGTCGTGATGGCGCCTCTCATGAAGACAAGGCCAGCCAATTAAACTTAGCTCACTTGTTAAAGCAGTCAAACAATATAAAAGCAGTCTAAAACATGATTTAATGATAATAAGTAGCGGAAACATAGATAACAAAAGCGGAATCCAACCCGACATCGCCCTGACCGGGGTGTCACAAGTCATGAGCAACTAAGGATCCTAACACAAGTCTACTAAATACAATATCTGGCACAACTGCTGAAGAACATAGAAATAATAAGATAAGGGAGACACGGGGGCTGCGGACGCCAATAACTACCTCGTAGTCTCCGAAACACCGCCTGGACTGGAAGGATCAACACTCAGGAGCGGAACCTGCTACTCCTGAATCTGCACACACGGTGCAGGGAGTAAAGTGAGTACTCCAACTCAGTGAGTAATAAATATAAATAATGACTGAAAATAAGAAAACACGTAAAACACAAGGCATTCAATATCGAAGCAGTAAAAATCACTTAAAAACCAGTAAACAATGAAGAATCAAGTAAATTTCCTTTTTCAGTAGGTAAAACAAGTGAGAAAAGGGTAAATAACAAGTAAAAGTTCGCCCCTCGGGTACAATATCAACAAAAACCGCCCCTCGGGAAACATTTCAGAACAGTACCAGTCCCTCGGGCAATCACATGGAACAACACCAGCCCCTCGGGCTCAAATGGAACAATACCAACCCATCGGGCTCAAATCTCAGAACAGTGCCAGCCCCTCGGGCTCAATCTCACATCACAATGGGTACCCGCGCTTACTGGGGGTGGCAGACTCCGGGAGGGGCCCTTTACGGCCCAAACACAATATCAAGCCATCTCGTGGCATAAAATCTAGGCCCTCGACCTCATATCAATCAAGCCACCTCGTGGCATATTTATGTATCTCAGGCCCTCGGCCTCATATCAGTATCAATGTATTCTCACAACTAGGCCCTCAGCCTTACTCAGTCCAAAAATCATCACAAGCCCCTCGGCAATAGTAAAACAGTATTTCTCAGCCCAAAACATCATTTAAAATATCATTTAAATCTCAAAACTGAGTAAAAATGGCCGAGTAGTAAAACAATGGAAAATAACATGACTGAGTTCAAGTAATAAGTCAAAACAGTGAGGAAATAGTAATAAACATCCCCAAAGGGTTCAAATAGTTGGCATGAAGCCCAAATATAACAATCATCCCAAATCATGATGATAGCAAATAAGTTTCAGTCAAATACGCGGTAAAATTATCAATCGGAACGGACCAAGTCACAATCCCCAATAGTGCACGACCCCACGCTCGTCATCAAGCGTGTGTCACACCTCAATATAGCACTACAATGTGCAAATCTGGGGTTTCAAACCCTTAGAGCATCATTTACAATCATTACTCACCTCGAACCGGCTAAATCTCTAGCTCGCGACGCCTTTGCCCCTCAAATCGACCTCCATATGCGTCAAATCTATCCAAAATCAGAACGAATACGTCACAATATGCTAAGGGAACAAAGCCCAAGCGAAAACAATCAAACGGGGCACGATTCCCGAAATTATCAAAACCCCGACCCCGGGCCCACGTCTCGGAATCAGGTAAAATTTATATTTTCAGAATCTTCACACCCTCACGAGTCTAACAATACCAAAATTATCCAATTCCGATACTATTTGGTCCTTCAAATCATCATTTTACATTTCTGAAAGGTTTCAAAATTTTCTTCCCAAATTTCATTCTAAATCACGAATTAAATAATGAATTCAATGATAGATTCATGTATTCTAGCCAAATCTGAGTTAGAATCACTTATCCCGATGAATTTCTTGAAAATCCTTCAAAATATCGTCAAAATTCGAGCTCTCTAGGTCAAAATATTAAATAAAACCCAAAACCTCATATTTATAGAGTACCCCACAAAATTCCACCTCCGCGGACTGCAAAAAATCGACCGCGGTCCGCAAAAAAATGACCGCGGCCGCACAGGCTTTCCTTTGCACTGACAGACTTTAGTATTTTGGCCATAACCTTTTTTTACAGATATCCAAATTGCGATATCATTACCTTTCTGGAAACTAGACACGAAGGGCTACAACTTTCGTTTTTGAATTATCTCAAAATTCCTTTTAGATCAAAAGCTATAAGCTTCCGAAGTAGAACCAGCGAAACATTCCCTACCGCGGCCGCACAGCATTTTGTGCGGACCACACGACACCTACCGCGGCCGCACTTCTTTTTGTTCGGACCGCGCGGGTGGGTTCCGAGGCCTGCAACCCTTCTGGACCTGCTACAACTATGATTTTCCGGCTAAAACATCCCGGAACCTACCCGGAACTCCCGGAACTTCAAATTAATTGTACCAACACATCCCATGACATCGTTCAAACTTGTTCAAAACTTCGGAACACTCACAACAAAATAAAATCACCAATTTAACATAGGATTCAAGCCTAAGAACTCCAAGAACTCTTAAATCATGCTTTCGATTAAAAAGTCTATCAAATCTCGTTCGAATGACCTGAAATTTTGCACACACATCCCAAATGACACAACAAAGCTACTGTCACTCTCGGAATTCCATTCCGACCTCTATATCAAAATCTCGCCTATCAACCGGAAAACGCCGAAATCTCAATTTCGCCAATTCAAGCCTAAACCTTCCACAGACTTCCAAAATGCATTCCGATCACGCTCCTAAGTCCCAAATCACCCAACGGAGCTACAAATCATAATATTTCTTATCCGAGATCATATACAACAAGTCAAATCTTGGTCAAACCTTTCAAATTTCAAGCTACAAACTGAGAATTGTTCTTCCAAATTCGTTCCGATTAACCTGAAACCCAACACCAACGATTTACATAAGTCATAATACACCACACGAGGCAAGTCATGCCCGAGAACTGGCGAGCAAAGTGCAAAAGCTCAAAATGACCGGTCGGGTCGTTACCTCCTCCCCCACTTAAAACATAAGTTTGTCCTCAAACGTGCCCAGAGTTGTTCCAAATGCCAACCAATCATTGAATAACCTTACCATGCATATACCCGGGGGTGATCTCGCGTCACCCTATCTCATATAGGTCCGATAACATAATGCAACTAAAATTTCACAATCCAACATGGCCCATAAACCTTAGAACTCCATTTCCACTTCCGAAATCATCCACGAGATCAGAATCTCACATCTATATTTAGAATAAGCCCGAACCAGCTGTAATAACCCATACCTGCAATCTCAGGTGCAATCACTTGATATACCACATGACTCAAACACTCATAGTGATAACTTCTAGTTACAGCAGGTGCACACAACGCCCGAATACCGATAGAAAAACTCTTATCAACTAAAGTCTCACCCCAACGCTTTCATATGCTGCCAATGATCACTAAAACACGCGGTAAGCCATAACCATTTCCCAAATCAACCATTCAAGAAGCCACTCCTCCTTTGGCAAATAGCACAGCAAATTCCTGAGCCGAAGCTCGATATTATCCTCCCAACATGCTAAAATCGAATCCGTTCGTATCCATTAATGATCCCAACGATCTCCTCTAATCCAACACACTACTCTGGTGACATGACACATTAGTACAGGCCTAAGCCACCACTTGCATAATACACGCACTAATAAGCAACAGTCAGAACATACCTCCAATCATGAAAATGACTCAAATGAAAGAGCTGTACCTCAAGCTCACCAGTACCACCACAACACAAGGTTGAGAACCCATCTCGCATCATAGGAATAGAACACACGAATCTAACCCGCAAGGTCATACCTCCACATAACTTTGCTGCGATGCGCGATCCTATCCAGCATTGCTCTACATGAACCACCTTAAGTCACTATGCTCGAAATCAACAACCATGCACAATTTGATGTCTGGAACCTAAACAAATCATCATACCCACGGTAGAGCAAATAACCTACACCATACAAACCCGAAAGGACATAACCAATACACCATTCACCGAGTAACACCCAATTTCTCTTCCTGCTCGACTTCCACTATGAAACCCCAATAGAACCGCACCCTAGGTGCCTATAACCGACAAATCACAACACCTCTCTCAGCAATACAATTCGGAGCCAACCAAGCCGATTCAAGGTAGAACACACATCCACATTGGCCTGCCAATGAACTCCTCATCAAGGAAATCCTGAGGTTGTTCCTTCAACCCTCTAACTCTGCCGGTGCCATATGATACAGTGTCTGGCATCAATTTAATACCGAAATCAATAACCTTGCCCGACGGCATGCCCGACCATAAGAACACATCCAAAAAACCCCTCACTACCGGAACCGAATCAATAGTAGAAGCCTCTGCACTGACATTTATCACGAAAGCCCACATAAGAAAGACAATTCTTCCCAACTGTCCGCTGGGTCCTCGAAAAATAAAACCACTCCACTAAGACATACTCCATCGAACCTCACCACTTAATCCGTGACATTTCTGGCATAGCCAACAGCGCCGCCTTAGCGCAATAGTCCAAAATGGCACAACGCGGAGACAACCAGTCTGAACCCAATATCACATCCAAAATCTAACATACCCAACAACGAAAGATCCGCTCGGGTCTTCAAACCCCGATAGTCGCTAAACAATTCCGATACACACGATTCACAATTTCAATATAGCCTAAATGTGAGAACTTCCCTGCCTCCAAATCCATATGGCAAATGACTCAACACACCTGACCCCAATTCCGTCGTCCGAATGCATACCATACCTCAAATACCCAATCATTCCACGAGAGATACTCTGAAATTCCTCAGTGCCACCAAGAAAACTCGAATACCCGCAATCGATCTAACAAGAAGGTGCCGCAATACTACCGAAGTACCATCAACTTAGTTACATTGCCTTTCCTGAAACATATACCCTCGTCAAATCACTCCAATTAGAAATACCATTTCCTTAATCATCTGAAGATCATCCCCCTAATCATCTAAAACTGCTCGTGCTGCCTAAGAATTTTATGACTTTCCGTTCCAAAACTGAACCGTAACCTTACACACGCAAATCTCAATCCTCTACAACATACCGCATATACCACACCATCCTAGGATCACATGAGAACTTCATCTCCCTTCCAAGCCACAAACATCTACGTACTCAACTAGTCAAGAACATTCTATTGATCCCATCTAGAAGAAAATCACTATGCATCCCCTGCTCCTCATGCCCATAGAAAATATACATCTCCAATCAAGGTAGAAACCATCAAGAACTTTCCGAGTTCCCCTTGCACAACACTAACTTATCAGGACTGAATCCTTTTAACTCAACCGAGCTACGCATGTCACTAAAACCCAAAAGAATTGCCGCAAAATACCTGCAGAGACTTGTTACCTCAAAAACACCCAAGGAACGAATCATATCCTTACCATACCGTTCTGGCCTACTATCACGCTATCCCATCTATTCGTGTTTCCCTCTGATCTACCATTAGCTTGACACTTCTTCTTGCTACAATGCAACAAATCATCAACCCAGACTCACCACGCGAGACCCAAGCATGAAACCACACTGTCTAAGGCTCATAAGCCACTGAGTACTCTCATAAATGTTTTTAGAAGCACCACGTTCAAAATACCTACCCCGAAGGGACTTCCTGCGAATCTGGAACCATTACCTTCCTAATACTGATATGTAGAATCCCATATTTAATGTAAAAAGTACCACAAGTATTGACATCTTCCAAATGAAAACTCAGTTCCTAACCACATATACAACTTTAAAATACCCAATTGCTATATGTAGAATCTTGAACACATTAGAACCATTCTCGAGAGTCATTCACTCTATTCAAACTGCAATTAGTCTGATCAAATGAACCGAACAACCCGTGCCTCATTGGCACTCTGACACCGCAGAATGTAACCTCATCCCAATACAACCAAGCAACTTCCTGCTCTATGCACCGAGCATTCTTGCCAATAACAACTCAAGACATCCCGTGATTCTCACACACCTATGAAGCATAATATAATCTTCGTCAAAAGTTTCCTTTACTCGAGCCATCCTCGGTCTCAATTTCCGCAAGCCATAACTAATTCACCAGCACGCCTCAAACTGGAACCAACATAGCACCTAACCGTGCAATCGCCTAATCAATAGCATATCCCCCATTTGGCTCGAAGCCACAGATCAACACACATTCAATAACTCATAACGATTATACTCTATTGATGCCATGATACCGTAATGATATTAAACTCGAATCTTTTATAAGCTTGTGAAAACATAGATCATCTAGAATTTTAACTCTTCTGCAAATTTTGCATTCCACTCTCGCAACAGTTACACCCACTCTCTAAGCGACCCAATTTAAATTGCAACACATATCTTTCACTCGCAAATGAGATCTTCTAATAGACACATAAGGATCGTACAACCTCAGAACATTTCAAAGGAAATAACCCACCTGCTTTGCCTTCAACTAACATTTCTGTATACCTTCTACCATCACAAACATTACGCAATCACTTAGCCTTCCTGAGTCTGAACTCATACAGCAACATGAAATTTTCTTCACTCTCAACTAGGACACATGATAAGACTCTTCGCACACCCATAACTCGGGGCTATACCTCAAATCAAAAATGAAAATCAGGCACCTAATAGTTCTTCTATCCTCCAGTAGATCCTTCTCGTCGCTTCCAAATCATATGGATACAACTCGTAGTACTAACATACTCATCACATAGTTATGTAGTCGTCACTTCCACTAATAGGGACACTACCGAACATATCAGTTCGAAGACACTTGCTTACACAATCAACACTTCGGTGCTCAAGCTATAGGCAAAGATCCGGTCTCAAGTCCTCCAGACTGGCCCAACATCAACTCACAGAGATCATGTTTCACCCCTTGATTGGGGAATCATAAGCCATCGATGTACATTAGATACTGAGCGCTCATGCACGCATACAAACACGTGGAAGGAATTCAAAGAGTTACATTTCAAGCTGAATCAAGGACGCACGATAAGAATTCAAGAATGTGAAGTTTTCCTAAAGGTTCTGCAGCCTCTCGAGGATAAATACAGACGTCTCTGTACCGATCCGCGAGACTCTACTAAACCTGCTCATGACTCATGAGACCTATGTAACCTAGGCTCTGGTACCAACTTGTCACAACCCCAACCCCAAACCCGGTCGTGATGACGCCTCTCATGAAGACAAGGCCAGCCAATTAAACTTAGCTCACTTGTTAAAGCAGTCAAACAATATAAAAGCAGTCTAAAACATGATTTAATGATAATACATAGCGGAAACATAGATAACAAAAGCGGAATCCAACCCGACACCGCCCTGACCGGGGTGTCACAAGTCATGAGCAACTAAGGATCCTAACACAAGTCTACTAAATACAATATCTGGCACAACTGCTGAAGAACATAGAAATAATAAGATAAGGGAGACACGGGGGCTGCGGACGCCAACAACTACCTCGTAGTCTCCGAAACACCGCCTGGACTAGAAGGATCAACACTCAGGAGCGAGACCTGCTACGCCTGAATCTGCACACACGGTGCAGGGAGTAAAGTGAGTACTCCAACTCAGTGAGTAATAAATATAACTAATGATTGAAAGTAAGAAAACACGTAAAACACAAGGCATTCTATACCGAAGCAGTAAAAATCACTTAAAAACCAGTAAACAGTGAAGAATCAAGTAAATTTCCCTTTTCAGTAGGTAAAACAAGTGATAAAAAGGTAAATAACAAGTTAAAGTTCGCCCCTGGGGCATAATATCAACAAAAACCGCCCCTCGGGCAACATCTCAGAATAGTACCAGCCCCTCGGGAAATCACATGGAACAACACCAGCCCTTGGGCTCAAATGGAACAATACCAGCCCCTCGGGCTCAAATCTCAGAACAGTGCCAGCCCCTCGGGCTCAATCTCACATCACAATGGGTACCCGCACTCACTAGGGTGTACAGACTCCGGGAGGGGACCCTTACGGCCTAAGCGCAATATCAAGCCATCTCGTGGCATTAAATCTAGGCCCTCGACCTCATATCAATCAAGCCACCTCGTGGCATATTTATGTATCTTAGGCCCTCGGCCTCATATCAGCATCAATGTATCCTCATAACTAGGCCCTCGGCCTTACTCATTCCAAAAATCATCACAAGACCCTCGGGCAATAGTAAAACATTATTTCTCAGCCCAAAACATCATTTAAAGTATCATTTAAATCTCAAAACTGAGTAAAAATGGCTGAGTTGTAAAACAATGAAAAATAACATGACTGAGTTCAAGTAATAAGTCAAAACAGTGAGGAAATAGTAATAAACATCACTGAAGGGTTCAAATAGTTGGCACGAAGCCCAAATATGGCAATCAACCCAAATCACGATGATAACAAATAAGTTTCAGTCAAATACGCGGTAAAATCATCAATCAGGATGGACCAAGTCACAATCCCTAATAGTGCACGACCCAACGCTCGTCATCAAGCGTGTGTCATACCTCAATATAGCACTACGATGTGCAAATCCGGGGTTTCAAACCCTCAGAGCATCATTTACAATCATTACTCACCTCAAACCGGCTAAATCTCTAGCTCGCAACGCCTTTGCCCCTCAAATCGGCCTCCACGTGCATCGAATCTTTCCAAAATCAGAACGAATATGTCACAATATGCTAAGGGAACAAAGCCCAAGCGAAAACAATCAACAAAGGGCACGATTCCCCAAATTATCAAAACCCGAGCCCCGGGCCCACGTCTCGGAATCGGATAAAATTTATATTTTCAGAATCCTCATACCCTCACGAGTCTAACCATACCAAAATTATCCAATTCCGATACCATTTGGTCCTTTGAATCATCATTTTATATTTTTGAAAGGTTTCAAAATTTTCTTCAAAATTCCGTTCCAAATCACGAATTAAATGATGAATTCAATGATAGATTCATGTACTCTGGCCAAATCTGAGTTAGAATCACTTACCCCGATGAATTTCTTGAAAAACCTTCGAAATATTGCCAAAATCCGAGCTCTCTAGGTCAAAATATTAAATAAAACCCAAAACCTCGTATTTGTAGAGTACCCCACAGAATTCCACCTCCACGGACCGCACAAAATCGACCGTGGTTCGCACAAAACCAGTGCGGTCCGCACAAAAACGACCGCGGTCGCACAGGCTTTCCTCTGCAATGACAAGCTTTAGTATTTTGGCCATACCTTTCGCTACAGGTGTCCAAATTGCGATATCTTTACCTTTTTGGAAACTAGACACAAAGGGCGATAACTTTTGGTTTTAAATCATCTCAAAATTCCTTGTAGATCAAAAGATATGAGCTTCCAAAGTAGAACCAGCGAAACGTTCCCCACCGCGGCCGCACAACATTTTGTGCGGTCCGCACGGCACCTACCGCGGCCACACTTCATTTTGTGCGGTCCGCACATCACATACCGCGACCGCACTTCTTTTTGTGCAGACCGCGCGGGTGGGTTCCGAGGCCTGCAACCCTTCTGGACCTGCTACAGCTATGATTTTCCGCCTAAAACATCCCGGAACCTACCCGGAACCTACCCGGAACTCCTGGAACTTCAAACCAGTTGTACCAACACATCCCATGACATCGTTCAAACTTGTTCAAAACTTCGGAACACTCACAACAACATAAAATCACCAATTTAACATAGGATTCAAGCCTAAGAACTCCAAGGACTCTTAAATCATGCTTTCGATCAAAAAGTCTATCAAATCTCGTTCGAATGACCTGAAATTTTGCACACACATCCCAAATGACACAACGAAGCTATTGTCACTCTAGGAATTCCATTCCGACCTCTATATCAAAATCTCGCCTATCAACCGGAAAATGCCGAAATCTCAATTTCGCCAATTCAAGCCTAAATCTTCCACGGACTTCCAAAATGCATTCCGATCACGCTTCTAAGTCCCAAATCACCCAACGGAGATAACCAAATCATAATATTTCCGATCCGAGATCATATACAACAAGTCAAATCTTGGTCAAACCTTTCAAATTTCCAGCTACAAACTGAGAATTGTTCTTCCAAATTCATTCTGATTAACCTGAAACCCAACACCAACGATTTATATAAGTCATAATACACCACACGGGGCAAGTCATGCCCGAGAACTGGTGAGCAAAGTGCAAAAGCTCAAAACGACTGGTCTAGTCGTTACAATAAAGGTTGAACCTTTAATCAAATACTCAAAGTCAACTAAAAAGTCAACCTGATCCCGCACCTTGAAACCCGATAAAATTCACAAATTTCGACAATGCATTCAAATACGAGTCAACCATGCTAATTTTACTCAAATCTCACTCCAAATCGATGTTTAAAACTCAATTATTCACTTTAGAAAAGTTTAGACAAAACCTCCCAATTCTCTTTTAGATTCACCAATCAAATAACAAAATTGATGTTAGAATTATGTAAATAATTAAATCCGTCCTCTATAATCGCCCAAAATCGAGCTCTAAATCTCCAAATGTGATGAAACAACCAAACCCTCGATATATAATATAAACTGCCATGGAATCTGCATTTGCGATCAAATAGTCACATCTGCAACACCACTTTTGTAGTCCCCATCTCGTATATGCAAGAATAACTCAACAGGTCACTCACCACATCTGTGTCTAACCAGCCGCATCTGTGGCTCCGCAGGTGCGGTTCCACAAATGCAGAAACGCAAATCCTCAGCCTGATTAACTCCGTAGGTACACACCATCAATCGCATGTGTGACTACGTATCTACGCTAAATCCTCCGCAGAAGTATCTTTTGGGCGCCTCCTCTTTGCAGAAGCGATTTATCACTCACATAAGCGGATCCACACGTGCGACCAAACAAGCACAGGTGCGAAGAACCAGAACTGTCCATCATAAACAATATAACCCGAAACTCATCCGAAATACATCTGAGCCCCTCGGGATCCCATCCGAACATACCAACAAGTTCCAAAATATAACACGAACTTACTCAAGGCCTCAAATCACACATAATAATGTCAAAATCACAAATCGTACCTCAATTCAAACTTAATGAAATACTTCGAATTTCTAAATTCCAAACTTATGCCAAACACATATAAACAACTCGGAATCACTCTAATTTTCACACAAGTTCCAAATGACACAACAAACCTATTTTCGTTTTCGGAACAACCACTACTAGAATTCCGGAAAAAAGCGACCACAAAAAGCAACCAAAGTTGGTCGCTTATAGGCATAAAAGCGACCAAACGTGCCTGGTCGCAATATTGCTGGTCCCTTTATTTTAGGGACCAAAGTTGGTCGCTAATTAGAGACCAACTTTGGTCTCTAAGGTAAAAGGACCAAATATTCCGGGTAAAGACTATAACGACCAACTTTGGTCGCTTAATTATTTTAATAATATAATTTTGGCGACCAAAGTTGGTCTCTAAATGTAAAATACGTTTTTTTATTTATTATTAATCATAACAAAACGACCAACTTTGGACTCTAATCCAAATACTATATTTTAAAATCTGGAAAATAGAGACCAAGATTGGTCGCTTTTTTATCAATTTTTGTAAAAATAAGCGACCATAGTTGGTCGCTAACTTCAAGAAATAATTTTTTTTAATTATAAGCGACCAACTTTGGTCGCTATATTTCCAGAAATTGTTTTTTAAATGGAATAGCGACCAAAGTTGGTCGCTTTTGAGAAATCTGAGCCCAGAAAATTGTTTTTTTAAATGGAAAAACGACCAACTAGCGACCAAAGTTGGTCGCTTTTCTTGGTATATTTTTGGCAGAAACTGCCTGTTTTGGCAGCTACACCACCTGCCAGGTTACCATAAATTCTAAACAGGCATTTTATGCCAACAACAACAACAATAAACAACAACAACAACAACAACAATAAAAATCAACAAAGTATAAAGTTCAATAGAACTAACACATTAAGCTAACAAAACTAAGTTAACGCTTATTACAAGCCCATTCGAAAACTGGTTCTATTGTCTAGTTCAAAGTTTATAAAGTACTCAAGGAGTGTTCTTTCAGCATCCTCGTCCGAAGTTGGATTGCCTCGCCCGACTCATTAGGTAGCTGACTGCGTATGAATTCCCCAACATCAGCTGTGAAGCGAACCTATACAAAAAATTATATTGAATTGGTATTTCAAAATTTATATAAAAGTAAATCAAAATACTCAATGAAAAGTAAAAAACTTACATGTATAGTCGAGGCTCGACCCTCGACCCTAAAGGTTCAATTCATATCCTAAAAGTTCAACTCATATCCACAAAAGTTCAAGTCATATCCTAAAATTTCAATTTATAAACTAAAATTCCAATAGATAAACTAATATCCTAAAGGTTCAATTCATATCCTAAAGGTTCAACTCATATCCACAAAAGTTCAAGTCATATCCTAAAATTTCAATTTATAAACTAAAATTCCAATACATAAACTAAAAGTCCAATTCATATCCTAAAGGTTCAACTCATATCCACAAAAGTTCAAGTCATATCCTAAAATTTCAATTTATAAACTAAAATTCCAATACATAAACTAAAAGTCCAATTCATATCCTAAAGGTTCAATTCATATCCTAAATGTTCAACTCATATCCACAAAAGTTCAAGTCATATCCTAAAATTTCAATTTTTAAACTAAAATTCCAATACATAAACTAATATCCTAAAGGTTCAATTCATATCCTAAAGGTTTAACTCATATCCACAAAAGTTCAATTCATATCCTAAAATTTCAATTTATAAACTAAAATTCCAATACATAATCCTAAGGTGCAACTCTTAGGGTTTCTTCTCTTCAAATGATTTCTTCCCCAAATTAGTAGGTAAAACTAAATATTTTGGACTAAATGTATTAATAAGAACCCTAAAAATTACAAATAATATATAACTTTGAACCTAACATGGTTGAGCTAGCTTTGAACCCTAACATGGAGAAATTAGACCCTAACATGGAGAAATTAACTTTGAACCCTAACATGGTTGAACAAATAATATATAACTTTGAACCCTAACATGGAGAAATTAAACAAAATCAGTGTATTTCGAAAAAAACAAAGAAAGGAGAGAGAAACCTACCTTGGGAATGGAGGTCGCCGGCGGTGGAGCTGCTGCCGTCGGTGGTCGTCGGTGGCGTAGGTGGCGCCGCTGCTGCTGGGAGTCGGAGGGGGGGGGGTTTGAGTGTGAGAGAGAAAAGAGAAATTTTGGGGAATTTTTTGATAGAATGGGAGAGGAAACCCGGTTTTGACACTGGAATTAAAAATAGTGACCAACTTTGGTCGCTATTTTGGTAGCTAAATAAGTTTTGACTTTTTGACCAAAATAGCGACCAAAGTTGGTCGCTATTTCTAAAAAAAATTAAATTACTTTTAATTCAATTTAAAATTATGTACATATGTAGTATAAATTTAGGATTTTAATTCAATTTAAGCTATATATATATATACATATATAAATAAATATATAATATTTTAAAAAATATTATATATATATATATATATATTAATTGATATAAAATATTATATAGAATATAGCTTATATATATATATATATATATATTAATTTATATAAGTCGAGACGTTTTAATTTATTGTTAATATATATACATGCATATGAGTAGGTTATAAGTTGATGAATCAATTTACAAGTGTATCAATACCTAAAAGAACCCGTCCCTGTTTTCCGAGCGCTTCATGTTCTTATATATATATATATATGAATATATATATATATATATATATATATATATATATACTATATTATACTATATATATCGAATATACCTTGATATATAATAATACACTATACTATATATATAGTATAGTGTATTATATAATACACTATACTATACACTTAGTATATATAATACACTTAGTATATATATACTATACTATACTATGCACTAAGTATTAGTGCATTAGCTAATATTATATCGGATATAGCTTATATATATATATATATATATATATATATATATATTAATTAATATAAGTCGAGACCGAGCGCTTCATGTTCTTATATATATGCATATGTGTAGGTTATAAGTCGATGAATCAATTTACAAGTGTATCAATACCTAAAAGAACCCGTCCCTGTTTTCCGAGCGCTTCATGTTCTTATATATATATATATATATATATATATATATATAGTTATAAGTCGATGAATCAATTTACAAGTGTATCAATACCTAAAAGAACCCATCCCTATTTTCCGAGCGCTTCATGTTCTTATATATATATATATAGCTTATATATAAGAACATGAATTATACTATATATATACTATATATAGCGAATATACCTTGATATATAATACACTATACTATACACTTAGGGGTGGTTTGGTAGGATGTATAAGAATAATGCGGAATAAGGTGTATTAGTAATGCATGGATTAGTAATGCATGTGTTAGTAATGCACGCATTAGTTGTGCATATATTTTTTCTTATCTACTGTTTGGTGTGGTGTATTAAAATTATAATGCATTACATAATTTTTAAGAAAAATAGTTGTTTACAAAAATGTCCTCCATATTCTCTAGCTTTAATGGACTCTAAGGACAATTTTGTCTTTAAACATACTAATGCATGTATTAATAGCCTTGGTATTACTAATGCCATGGTTTTCTATGTATTACTAATGCATAGGATACTACCAAGTATGATGTATACTTGGTATTAGTAATGCATAGAGCTAATGCTTGCATTATTTTTTCTAATACCTCCTACCAAACGACCCCTTAGTATATACAATACACTTAGTATATATATACTATACTATACTATGCTCTAAGTATTAGTGCATTAGCTAATATTATATCGAATATAGCTTATATATATATATATATAAATATAGCTTATATATATATACACATACATATATTAATTGATATAAGTCGAGACGTTTTAATTTATTGTTAATATATATACATGCATATGAGTAGGTTATAAGTCGATAAATCAATTTACAAGTGTATCAATACCTAAAAGAACCCGTCTCTGTTTTCCGAGCGCTTCATGTTCTTATATATATATATATACATATATTAATTGATATAAGTCGAGACTTTTTAATTTATTGTTAATATATATATATATACATGTGCATGTGAGTAGGTTATAAGTCGATGAATCAATTTACAAGTATATCAATATACCTAAAAGTCGTCCCTGTGTTCCGAGCGCTTCATGTTCTTTTTTATATATATATATATATATATATATATATATATATATATATATATATATATATATATATATATATATAGCTTATTATACTATATACTATATTATACTATGTATATTCGAGCTTTTATATATATATTGTTAATATATTGTTAATAACAATATATACATGCATATGAGTAGGTTATAAGTCGATGAATCAATTTACAAGTGTATCAATACCTAAAAGAACCCGTCCCTGTGTTCCGAGCGCTTCATGTTCTTATATATATAGACACACACACACGCTTCATAGTACTGCTTAACTGCATATATAGCATGTTAGAGTATAACTTAGTCTATTCATCCTTTGTATTACAAAAGTGTTAATGGGTTATATTTACATTATTTAGATAGTAAATACAAAAGTGATTTTTAATTTTGACCATTGTTGACCTGAAAAGAGACCAACTTTGGTCGCTAAATATACATAATTTAAATTAGCGACCAAAGTTGGTCGCTAAATTTAAATCAGATTTATTTATATTTTATATAATATTTAAAATAATAATATAATTGTTAAACGTTAGAACTGAGTCCCAGATTAGCGACCAAAGTTGGTCTCTATTTTTGTAAGCTACCAACTTTGGTCGCTAAATTTGAATTATATTTTATTTATATTTTATAATTTTTTTAAATAAAAATATAATTATTAAAATTTTATAACTGGGTCCCATTTTAGCGATCAAAGTTGGTCGCTATCTGCTTGCCCCTTAATTAGCGACCAACTTTGGTCGCTAATTTTAAATTATATTTATTTATATTTTATAATTTTTTTAAATAATATTATAATTATTATAATTTTATAAGTGGGTCCCCCTGTAGCGACCAACGTTGGTCGCTAATCTCAGTATACCTTTGACCAAGCAAGTCTGACCAGTTCGGTCAATATTTTGACGAAATTAGCGACCAACCTTGGTCGCTAATGTATATCAAATAATTATTTTATTATTTTCGCCAATTTAGCGACCAACTTTGGTCGCTTTTCTTGACAGACCAACTTTGGTCGCTTTTTTCCGGAATTCTAGTAGTGAACGATCCAAACCCGATAACATCGAATTCAACTCCTGGTCAAACCTATATACTTTTCAAACCTTTAAATTGCCAACTTTCGCCAATTAGAGCCAAAACCTTCTAAAAATATCCAAATGCGAATCCGGGCATACGCCTAAGTCCAAAATTATCATAAGGAACTAACAGGATCATCAAAACTCCGATCCGAGATCAAATATACAAAACTTAAACTTAGTCAACTCTTGCAAAACTTAAAGCTTCCTAGTTATGAATCATTCTCCCAAACCAATCCCGAACCACTCGACAACCAAAACCGATGATACATGCAAGTCATATTATACCATATGATACTACTCATGCCTTCAAACCACCGAACGAAAAGTAAATTCTTAAAATGACCAGTCGAATCGTCACAATATATTATTCAGTGTAGCACACAACTTGACAACCCACAGAGTGGTAACAAACAAAAACTAACTAAACAATAAAAGGAAAAAGAGCCAGAGGAATTAAAGTTCATTCATCCAAACAATAACAAGTCAATAAAAATAAAGTGTAGCTGCTACTTCATAATTTAATATAAATAAAGTCTAGCTGTTACTTCATAAGTAAAATGAAAAAATAAATTGAATACAAAATAAAACATATCCAAAAGAACTTCCCAAGACTAGTGTCACGATGTCATGAAAATCTAATACGGCCTATAATACTGTCTCAAAATACTGATACTATTTGCAAAGAAAAAATAATAAATAAGATAGAAGAGGACTCCATAAGCTGCGAATCCAAGCACAACTTAGAATGAAGTCTCTAAATCATGCACCAAAGGTAGACTCACGAACTCCGCTAGCTCTAGGCTCGGTGTCTACACAAAATGTGTAGAAGTATAGCATGAATACAAAAGATAATTACTTAGTAAGTATTAAGTCTAACCCCAATAAAGTAGTGACGAGGTATTAACAAAAATGATACTCACTTTTATAACTTGAATAGTTTATAATCATATACAATACAGAGAAATAATCAAAAAATAACAAATATAGATATTAATGTGTACATTCAAGCAAAAAAATAATAAGCATATTCTTAAAATAATATAATAAAAAACATAAATCAATATACCGAATTCTCATACAGATATGATATGCATGAAGTACCATTTATATGAATGTTTTTACATGAGTCTCAAATATTTATGCATGATAAATGCTCAAACTTTACATCAATTGATACTTTTCAAGTGTCCTACAAACATGCACACACGAGACCCAATGTAGTATGGGTAATTACGTGACTCCGGAGGAATAGATTAAAATTCATTCAAATATCAATATCTCAGTAATCAGTGATCAATCACACGAAACAAACCATCGTGCTATAATTATAACACCGCACGAAATGTTCCATTGTTTCATATCCTCAATCCATATAGAAGAACCATATGCAAGGGTGTATGAGTATATACAAGAAATAAGTATATATAATGCATATAGATAAGAGAGACAAATACGCAGAGATGTACAGGTGTATTATGTGTGACTACTACTACAACATATAGTCTGATATAAAAATAGCCCAACATATTTAAATAAAACATAAAAATTCTAGACATGACTTTTAGCATGAATAAAAATGATCAAGTTATCATATAAATAAGTAAAGCAAGTAAACATGTTGTAGAACAAGGTATAAAGAAGCTTAAAATCTACCCCCAAGCATAAAACTTTCTATGTATTTATATATATGCTCGTCACCTCGTGTATACGTTACCCCCAAACATGTAACAAGTAGCACATAAGTCCATTTTAGAAAAAATTCCGTCTAGTAGAGATTAGTCAGGATACTTACTTTCTCCAAAATAAGCTTCAACCTTTAAGAACGCCTTTTTTATGGCCTTCAAACGTTTACAATCTAGTCAAATAATATTTAAAAAGTCAAACAATATTGTATAAATCAATCCCACATAAAAAAATTCAATCTTTATTAAGATGTCAAACGTCAATAAAAAAGTCAATCCGGGCCCATATAGTTAAAATTCGAGATAAAGATCAAATTCTGGTGATCCATAATCTTTCAAGTTCAAATATGTAATTTATTTTCAAATTCAAGCCCACATAGATTTTCAAAATCACAAAATCCATTCTCTAATGAATAAAGTCAATTTGCAAATATTAATTAGTTAGATTATTTGAACATCATGGAGAAAACTATAGGATAGAAGCATAAATTTATTTTTGCTACAAAAGATAGTAGCACATGAATAAAATAATCAGCCATAAAACATATGAATATAATGATATTTTTCTCAAAATATATACCTTAATTGTTTTGACTTATAGTCTATTGAAAAGTTTTAGTTGCTTCTCCAACTTTAACTCTTCTAGTTTAGATAACTTTGTTTTTTGTTAAACCCCAATATAACTCAGAAGAAAATACAGTACCGACAACAATTGTCAAATAATTCTTTGTTAAGTTGCCTGAATTAATTAATTATTTTTATAGTTATGAAAGCAAGGATAATTATATTTGTACAAAGTTATTTAAGCAACCAAATTAATTACACAACATGAAAGAACAAGACATGCTAATTTAAGTTTAGTTAACAAAACTTGAAAACACTATGCTGTAGACTCACCCGATATATTAGACGTATGAAAGCTAAAGTTTCTGAGCAACTATCACCTTTGATAGTATGAAGAAGATTTTATACAAATGAGTAGAAGGGAATTAAACTAACTTTTTGTCACGATCCAAAATCCCAACTTGTCGTGATGGTGTCTAACACACTTGCTAGACAAGCCAACAATCACAAAACAGCTAAACAGTTGAATGGAACATACTTAATAAACTCAACAACAGATAATTTCATAAATATATAATAAAAGTAACTGAAACTCTACTACAACCATCCCAAAACCTAGAGTCAACGAGTGCATAATCACTACTGAGTATCAACATAAGCCAAAATTCTAGTACAACTGCCTGAATAATAGAGCAGTACTGAAGAAAATAAAAGAAAAGAGAGTCAAGGTCTGCGGACGCCATGACAACTACCTTGAAGTCTCCAAGCAAGTATTAGAAACGATCTAGCAATCACCTCGTCCAGATGTACCTGAATCTGAACATGAAGTACAAAGTGTAGTATGAGTACAACCGACCCAATATACTCAATAAGTAATAGGACTAACCTTGGGCTGAAAGTAGTGACGCGCTTAGAAAGATACATTCAGAACCAATATAATGACAACGCAGGTAAGAAAACGAAAATGACAGTAAATAACTCAGAGAAACTTCTATATTCAGCTCGTTCATGGTACAAAATTTAGATATGCTTTCAAGTTCACAATTAGAGACCAACACTAAATAATAACATGTCAAGTATAGCTAGCATGGGGAATGGTACATCTCTATGCCTACATGTCAAATATGCATGTCAAATGTAAGGTTTCATAATGATATTTCTAGGTACTCCCACTCTCAAAGTGTTCAATCTGTCTATCTCAATTACCCACTCATCACATACATAATCACTCAGCACTGTACGAGTGCCTGACATCAATGTCCCTCACCAAAGCATGTGTATAAATCACTGTGCCTGCACTCACTGCCGGTATGTCAGACTCCGGAGAGGCGAATCCTGCCCAAGTACTAATATAAAGTTTATAAGGCTTGCTGCGGCGTGCAACCCGATCCACAATAATAAATAAGCCAATAAGGCCTGCTGCAGTATGCAACCCGATCTACAATAACACTTACAATCCGGCTCTCAAGCCCACCTCAGTCATCAATCTCTCAAGTCTCAAAGGCTCACAATCTCGTACTACTCAACCCAAAAAATAATAACATGTGATGTAACAGTAAAGGATAACAAAGACTAAGATATGATATGTAAACGAAGTATCACGACTGAGTACATAATTGTAGTTAAAACAGATAACTCAAAACAACAAAAATAACCTCACTAGATCTCAGCAGAGTAAGCACATAGCCTAAACATAATTTCTAACATAAATTACTGTTCAATTACTCCAACAAGTAAGGTTTTCACGGATAAGACCAGATTTGATAACGACACAATACAAATAATCAACCGGATCATGATTACCATGGTGCGCTCCCACACGCCCATCACCTAGTATGTACGTCACCACAACACAAACCATATAATATGTTTTTCAAGAATTTATATCCTCAGTTTCAAGTTTGGAAGTGTTACTTACCTCAACGTGCGCAACTCAATACTCCAAAAACCATTTCCTTGCGAATCAGCCTCCAAATGACTCGAATCTAGCCATAAACAATTTAATATAGTCAATACAAGCTATATGAATCAATTCAATACGATAAAGCTAAGATCTTTAACCAAAATAAAAAAGTCAACCCTAAGACCACGCTTCGGAACCTGACAAAATTCACAAACTCCGAACACCCATTCAATTACGAATCCAACCATACCAAAAACATCCAATTACAACCACAAATCGACTCTCAAATCCCCAAATCTTACTCTCCAATACATAGTCCAAAATGCTCCAGATTTCACCTCAAGCACACATAATTTAGGTGTAAAAATTAATGGGTATTCAATATTTATGGACAAAAGTGATCAAAAGTCACTTACCTCTTGAATTATAGTGAAATCCCTCTCAAACATCACCCCTAGCCGAGCTCTACAAGTCTAAAAATGAGAAAAATGCCAAACCCTTCAACATATATGTTCTGTCCAGCCAAACCGCACCTGCGGTCCAAATCCTCGCTTCTGCGGAACCGCTTCTGCAGTCACAGGTCCGCATATGCGGAAATCACTTAACTCCCGACCAAGCGCACCTATGACCCCTCTCACGCATCTGCGGGAACGCTTCTGAGGTCTTGACCTCGCTCCTGCACTTTTGCACCTGCGGAGAAGCTTCACTTTTGCAACTTTAGCCTCACCTGACCAATTTTTGCTTCTGCGACCCGCACATGCACAACTTTCCATCTCCAACCCAGAACCACTTCTACGACCCCATGACCGCTTCTACGATCTCGCACCTGTGGTCAAAACCACGCATGTGAGATCACACTAGAAGCTTTAAGCTTCAGTAATCCTTAAGTCCAAATCCTTGATCCAATTTCAATTCGAGTCAAACCTGAGGCCCCTAGGACCCCATCCAACCATACCAACACATCCTAAACTATGATACAAACTTAGTCGAAGGCTCAAATCACATCAAACAACATCAAAATCACGAATTGCATCCCAATTCAAGCCTAACGAAACTAGTGAATTTCCAACTTCTAAAACTAATACCGAAACCTATCAAACCAACTCCGATTGACCTCAAATTTTGCACACAAGTCATAAATGACACAACGGACCTATTCCAATTCATGGAACTAAAATCCGAGCCCAGTTTGAACAAAGTCAACTCTCCGTCAAACCTCTCAACCTTACGGACCTTCAACTTTCCAACTTTCACCAATTCAAGCTAAAAAAACCTACGGACCTCCAAATTAATATCCTAAAATACTCCTAAGTCCAAAATTACAATACAAAGCTATCGGAACAATCGAAACTCCATTATGGAATCGTCTACACAAAAGTTAAACTCCGGTCAACTCTTTCAACTTAAACTTCCAACCTTGGGACTATGTGTCCCAATTCACTGCGAAAATCCTTGGAACCAAACCAACTATCCCGACAAGTCACATAACTACAAATGAACATAGAAGAAATGATAAATAGTAGAACATGGCTATAATACACAACACAACCGACCATGTCATTATATTCTCCTCTTTTAAACAAACGTTTGTCCTCGAACGGGTCTAGAATCATACCTGGAGTTTCAAATAGGTGTGGATAGCTAATCCGCATCTCCCGCTTGGTCTTCCAAGTAGCTTTCTCGACTGGTTGGCCTCTCCACTAAACTTTCACTAAAGCTATATTCTTTGATCTCAACTTTCGAACCTGCCGATCCAAAATGGCCACTGACTCTACATCATAAGTCAGATATCCATCCAACTAAACCGTGCTGAAATTCAAAACATGAGACATATCACCATAATACTTCCGGAGAATAGAAACATGAAACAGTGGGTGAACGCCTGATAGACTAGGGGGCAATGTAGTCTTGTAGGCCACCTCTCCAATCCTCCCAAGCACCTCAAAAGGGCCAGTGTACCAAGGGCTCAACTTGCCCTTCTTCCCAAACCTCATCACATACTTCATGGGCGGAACTATGGGCAATACCTTCTCTCCCACCGTATATGCAATATCACCAACCTTTCGGTCAGCATAACTCTTCTATCTAGATTGTGTTGTACGAAACCGATCCAGAATCAACTTGACTTTCTCCAAGGCATTCAGAACTAAATCAGTACCCAACAACCTAGCCTCTCCCAGCTCAAACCAACCAATTTGATGATAACACCGCCTCCCATATAAGGCCTCATAAAGCGCCATCTGAATACTCGATTAGTTGATGTTATTGTAGGCAAACTCTACAAGAGGTAGAAATTGATCCCAAGAACCCCCCGAAATCCATAACAAAACGTATAGCATATCCTCCATGATCTAAATGGTGCACTCAAACTGTCCGTCCATTTGGGGGTGGAATGTTGTACTCAACTCCACCTATGTGCCTAATTCTAGCTGCACTGCTCTCCAAAATTGTGATTTGAATTGCATGCCCCGATTAGAAATAATGGACACCGGCACACTGTGAAGACGAACAATCTCGCGAACATAGATCTCAGCCAGCCTCTCTGAAGAATAGGTAGTCACAACCGGAATGAAATGTGCAGACTTGGTCAACCGGTCCACAATCACTCTAACTGCATCAAACGTTTTCAAAGTACGTGGGAGTCCATCGACAAAGTCCATGGTAACACACTATCATTTCCACTCCATAATCTCAAGTCTCTGAAGCAAATTGCCCGGCATCTGATGTTCGTACTTCACATGCTGACAATTCAAGCACCGAGCCACATAATCTACTATATCTTTCTTCATTTTACTCTACCAATAATGTTGCCTCAAGTCCTGATACATCTTCGTGGAACCCGGATGATGGAATATCGTGAATTGTGGGCCTCCTCAAGAATTAACTCACCCAATCTATCCACATTGGGAACACAAATCGACCTGCATTCGCAACACCCCATCATCTCTAATAGAGATCTCCTTGGCATCATCGTGTCGCACCTTGTCCTTAAGGACAAGCAAATGAAGGTCCTCATACTGACGCTCTCTGATGCTCTCATGCAAAGAAGTCCGACAAACCACACAAGCAAGAACCTGACTAGGATTAGAAACATCTAACCTCATGAACTGATTAGCTATTGCCTAAACATCTAATGCTAGCAGTCTCTCACCATCTAAAATATATGAAAGGTTATTTATACTCACCGCCTTTCTACTCAAGGCATCAGCCACTACGTGCTGTAGATCCAACCATCTCCGCTACCTCAAATTTACTAAAACAAGTGCTATACACTTTGATGATCTGTAAATACCTTACAAGACACGCCATAGAGATAATGCCTCCAAATCTTCAATGCATGAATAATGGATGCCAACTCTAAATCATGAACGGTATAGGTCTTCTCATGAGGCTTTAATTGTCATGAAGCATAAGCAATAACCCTACCCTCCTACATCAAGACACACCTAATACTAATCTAAGAAGAATCACAATACACCGTATATGAACCTAATGCTGAAGGAAAAACTAGAACTAGAGCTGTGGTCAAGGTAGTCTTGAGCTTCTGAAAGCTCTCCTCACACTCATCAGGAAGAAGAACCTTCTGGGTCAATCTAGTCAAAGGTGGAACAATGAACAAGAATCCCTCCACAAAACTGCAATAATATTCAGCCAAGTCAAGAAAACTCCTAATCTCAGTAGCTAAAGATGGTTTGGGCTAACTCTGAACTACCTTAATCTTCTTCGGATCTACTTTGATCCCCTTACTAGACACTACGTTCCCCAATAACTCCGCAGAATCAAGCCAAAAATCATACTTAGAGAATTTAGCATATAACTTCTTCTCCCTCAATGTATAGAGTACAATCCTCAAATGCTGCTCATGATCCTCCTGGCTGTATGAGTGTACCAGTATATCATCAATGAATAATATGACAAAAGAATCAAGATATGGCTAGAATACACTATTCATCAGATGCATAAATGCTACTGGGGCATTGGTCAACCCAAAAGACATCAAAAGAAACTCGTAGTGACCATAGCGGGCCCTCAATGCCGTCTTCGGAATATCAGAACCCCTAATCTTCAACTGGTGATACCCAGACCTCAAATATTAGAGAACAATCTTGCACCCTGAAGCTGGTCAAATAAGTCATCAATGCGCGGTAACAGGTACTTGTTCTTTATTGTAACATTGTTCAACTGCTTGCAGTCAATGCACATTCGCATAGTACCATCCTTGTTCTTTACACACAAAATTGGTGCACCTTAAGGAGACACACTAGGATTAATGAATCCCTTATCAAGTATCTCCTAAAATGTTCTTTCAATTCCTTCAACTCCACCGATGCCATATGATACAGAGGAATAGAGATGGGCTGAGTGCCCCACGCTAAGTCAATATTAAAATCAATGTCCCTGTCGGGTGGCATGCCCAACAGGTTTGTAGAAAACACATCTTGGAAGTCCCGTACTACCGGAACAAAATCAATGGAAGGAGTATCAACACCAACATCCCTCACAAAGGCCAAATATGCCAAAAATCCCTTCTCAACCATCCGTTGAGCCTTCAAGTATGAAATCACTCTACTGGGGACATAATCCAGGGAGCCTCTCCATTCAACCCTAGGCAATCCCGACATTACCAATGTCACGGTTTTAGCATGATAATATAGAATAACATGACACGGTGACAACTAATCCATGCCTAAAATCACATCAAAATCAACCGTTCTAAGTAGTAAAAGATCAACTCTCATCTCTAATCCCCCAATAGTCACCACACACGATCGATAGACATGATTAACAATAATAGAATCACCCACCGGTGTAGATACATGAACATGTATCACTAAGGAATCATGGGGCATAGCCAAATAACGAGCAAAGTATGATGATACATATGCATAAGTAGAACCATGGTTAAATAATATGGAAGCATCCTTGTGGCACACTGAAATAATACTTATGATCATTGTGTCTGAAGAAACTGCCTTTAGCCTTATGGGAAAAGCATAGCATCGAGCCTGAACACCACCTGATCAACTTCCCCTCTAGGGTGACCTCTAACTACCTGAGTCCCACCCCGAGATGGATAAGCGTGTGGTGAAGTAACTGGTGCAGAAGTCATAACCTGGCATCTCTGCTGAGCTAGACCTCCCATAAGACGGGAGCAATGCCTCCTCATATTGCCCAACTCTCCATACTCATAGAAACCTCGATCTACAAATGGCGGGGGTACTAAACCAGACCCCGAGAACCAGAAAAGCCACTAGAAGAACCAGGTACTGATGAACCCTGAATTGATGGAGCACAGGATGAACTCTAAGCTGGGAGGACGCTGAAAGATGACTGATCAAGATGAGCACTATATGATCCATAACTAACTGATGCACCACGATGAACCGGATGAGACATCTGAGTGGGCCTATAAGGATGACCCCCACTGTGATGGGACTATCCTCCAGATGAGGCATCTTGGCTTCCCGCTCCTCATGCTCCTGACCACGAACCGTCTCTAAGTGTCTAGCAGTATCGACTACCTACTCAAATCTCGCACCCGTCGCAACCTCCCGAGCCATAATGAAGCATAATCCATAGTTGAGGCCATCAATGAACCTCCTAATCCTATCTCTCTTAGTGGGAACAAACCATACCGCATGACGAGCCACATCTGGAAGCCTCATCTCGTACTAAGTCACTATCATACCCTCCTAGAGTAGTTGCACAAACTGCCTACGCAACTCTTTTCTGCAAGTCTATGGGACAAAATTCTCTAAGAAGAGGACTAAGAACTCATGCTATGTAAGTGATGTTGCATCGGCTGGCATGCCCAACTCATAGGCCTCCCACCATATGTAGGCTTCCCCTGTCAGCTAAAAAGTAGTAAATGAGACTCTGTTGGTCTCCAAAATACCCGTTGTGCGAATGATCCACTGGCACCTATCTATAAAATCCTGAGCATCCTCTGACTCTACCCTTATGAACTTTGGAGGCTTAGGCCTCCAAACTGCTCTAGTCTATTCTGATCCTCATCACTCATATCTTGTCCAACTTGGGCTCGAGCAGCTACAACCGGCTAGGCTGGTAATACCCTCCAGTGTTTGGAGTCCCTGAGCTAACTACTCTGGAGTACGGGCAGCGGGAGTCTGAGCACCTCCTATGGCCTGAGAAGTGGCTGGTGCACCCAAAACCAAAACCGTCTGAGCAAGGCTCGTGCATACAATCAAAATCTGGGCCAAAGCCTCATGAAGGCTTGGGATCACAATGGGGAACGAATGGTGCCTAAGCTGGTCCCACTGGCTTAACTACATCTAGTATCTACTCCTCAATGGGAGCAACTGGTGGCTTCACAAGTGCTTTTCCAGCTGTTGTACGAGCCGCACTTCGGCCTCTTCCATGGCCCCAGCCTCTTACGGCCCTAGCTGGTGGTATTGGTGGCCATCTGCCTGATCCAGTTGCACGTATCCTCACCATCTATTATAGAATGGAAGGATAGAAGTTCAGATTCCTTAATTAACAATATACACGACAAGAATACAAGAAAGTGAAGTTTCCTAACAGTTCGGAAGCCTCTCGAAGATAAGTATAGACGTCTCCGTGTTGATCGCAAGATTCAACTAAACCTTCTCATGACTCGTGAGACCTAAGTAACCTAGTGCTTTGATACCAAGTTGTCACAATCTCGTGAGCGTGTCTCCGTACGGATAATCTCATAAATATTTGATAAAAGTAACTGGAACTCTACTACAACCATCCTAAAACATGGTGTCAACCAGTACATGAGCACTACTAAGTAGCAACATAAGCGAAACTCTAGTACAACTGTATGAATAAAAGAATAGTACTTAAGAAAATTAAAGGAAAGAGAGTCAAGGTCTGCGGATGCCACAACAACTACCTTGATGTCTCCAAGCAAGTACTGACAACAATCTAACTATCACCTTGTCCAGATGTACCTAGATCTGCACACGAAGTGCAAAGTGTAGTATGAGTAAAACGACCCAACGTACTCAATATGTAACATGACTAACCTTCGGTTGAAAGTAGTGACGAGCTGGGAAGGATACATTCTGAACCAATATAAGGACAACGCTGGTAAGGTAATGACAATGACAATAAATAACTCAGAGAAACTTCCATATTCAGCTCGTTTATGGTATAGAATTTAGACATGCTTTCAAGTTCACACTTAATGTTGATACCCAATTTTTCCTTATCTATTTTTAAATATACATAAATACCTTCAAAATAGCATATATATGCATATATAAGCATGCACAAGGTTTTATAATTTTTCCATAATTTTTAGGGTTTAAATTGATTTATTTCCTCCCCTTTTATTCATAAAATCCCCAATAATTATTTTCAAAATTATTGTTATGATGATTTATTCATTTAATTTCTATACTTACGCCAAAATATGGCTAATATATTTTTCATGCATTTTTATAATTACATTTAGTTTTTTAAGCTAAATTGCATATAATTGCAATGTTAGCCCATTTTAATGTATAATTATATTTTATATGTGTAAAATTGCCCCTATATTTTTAAAATTATAATTATATATTTTAAATTATTTTGGTATAGAAAATTATTTTCTAGAAATTGCCTATTATTATAAATTAAAATAGGAAAAATTGGCTATTTAAATCATAGCCAGATTTGGATTTCAATTCTAGCCTAATTTGAACCCAATCCTAGCCCAATTTCCTACCCAATTAACCCGAACCAGACCCTATAAACTCCTACCCAAACTCGAAACCCATCTTCCTGGTCAAATCCTGACTGTTGATCTCCCAGATCAACGGTCCAAATGAGCCCTTTCCTTTTTAATCCTAAAAACCACTAACCCTATCTCATTTCTGAGATTCCGTCGCCCTCAAACTCTCTCGTCTCTCTCTTCTCTCTCAACCTAACCCATATCTTACTTTAACGACGGCCTCCTTTTCCGGTCATCTCCGGCGACTATCTTTCAACCCCAAGCCTCCAATGATTCCTCCATCGCCTTGCTCATCATCTCTGAGGCCTTCAAAGGCTCTGGGCCATGCCGATTTGTATCTAGGGTTTTTGGTTTGGTTGTTCACGGCTTCTCCAGTGTGATTTTGGGTTATATATGTTACGATCTTTGAAGTTTTTAGCAGGTTCTTCCGTTTCTATTTGGGTTTCCTTTGAAACCCTAACTTTCGTTTGTATCTCTCAGATCTGTGCTCTTTTTAACGATTTATGTCTATTTCTTTCTATATTTTACACTATTCTCAAACTTCTTTTGAAAAATCCTCAACTTTAAGCCGTTTTTACTTTCTTTAAAGGTAGGGTTTCTCAGAGTTTCTTCTACATTTGTTTAAACTGATTTGTCTTTATGTTTAAACCTCTTTCCTTGCATATTTTGACTGATTTTATGTTCTTAATGCTTTTTCAACTCGCCTCTATTAAAAGCCCTAAGTTTTTAGATCTTCTTTGTTTTTGTTCTGTGTGTTAGCATGACTACTCGACTCTTGTTAAATTTCTGTGGTTACCATGCTTCGAATGGGTTTTCTACTAAGTCTTTAGCCTACTTGTATCACCTCTGTGTGATTGTATTCATCTTGATTTGTTCATCTCTTGCATCTTTCTGTCAACATTGCTGACATTGCCTATTGCTACGTCTGTTTGTTCTTCTCTATTTATATGTTGAAGGATAGAATCATGACTCCCTCCTGATTGATCCTGATTTCCTTAATTATTGGTTTGATTGAAAGGTTTTCTTTTAAAACCCTAAAACTCTGCCTCGTCTATTTAAATTGACTAATTCCATTTCCTTATTTGTTGTGGTACTTCATTCTTACTGAATCCTTTCCTTAATTGGTATATTCTGTACTTAGACTCAATCATATGCTCTATACTTTTACTACCCCTTATATGGTAAAAATTAGTCTTTCTCATCTGATTTTCTTTCCCTGATTATCCATGTCGGTATCCGTTTAAGCTGTGATTCCTTGATTAAAGGGAAGTACTTGTATTAATTAGATTCTAATTGTGATTACTTCCATAATTATGCTAAACCTTTACTTGTTACCTTATTTCTTGCCTATTTTCAAAACTATAAATACTCTAGTCTTTCATTAACACAGACACGGACTTGGTTTTAAAAACTATCTCTCTTACTAAAAAATCTCTGCTCTCTCTCTCTCTTGTGCTATTTGCTACTGTTAGTCGGCTGCAAGCCAAGGATAACAATTTGTGCTCTCTTGTTCTCTCATTCTGTTTATTTTCCTCTTCACTAGTATGTCCTAATTCCAATTTAGAGTTCCAACAACAACATGCTTCTATTATTATTTCAGTTTCTCTTGTTTCTGATTTGCTTCTATTTGTGGTTATGTTGTGAAATTTGTAGTTAAAAGTTACCTTATCAGCATGTTATTATGTCTTCCCCTTCCTTTAGATTAGTACATTCCCCTTATGTGTGTTTCTGAGTATGCCTTACCAATTGTCTCTTACTTATTGTATACTTACCATCCTATTTCCCATGGATCCCCAAATCCCTCTCACCCCTTGTGTTCTTCATGACTGGTTCTGTGACTATGCCAGTGTCAACTGTTTCTGAGCATGTCTAAACCAGTCCTAAGACCTTTGCTGGGTCATGTGTTTGCAAGCAAATGTTCTGTGTGTCCCAAACCTCTTGCCCCTGTGTGTGACTACTGAACTCACTTAGTTCTGTGAACTAGCTGTGTATGCACCTGTCCTAAGGTATTTGAACTTTATTGACTACTCCAATATCTTTGTTGCTTTTACTGAATTACTTTCAAAAGGGACTTTTGTTAAATACAGTCTTACTAAAATTCTTTCAACTTGTGTCCTTCACTTGTCACTCTACTCTTAGTCAATAAGTTCTGCCCCTCTAGTATGTGTACTGCCTTGGGATCCTTTTGAGAACCCTCTGAACTCTGGCATACTGAGGCTAGCCTTTCCCTGTAGTTGTTCAATTCTTTGGTTACTAAGTCTAGGTGTAAGTATTGCCCAGGATCCTTGAGATCCTTAGGGAATTTTGATGCACCTAGACTCTGATTTTGTCTATGGAACTGAGGTTGATGAGACCATTGGAGGCTTTTGGAAACCTGGGCCTAGTTGAAGGCTCCCTATAGTATAGCTTCTTGATTTTCTATTTTACTTATATATTTCATTCAGTGGCCTGTAATAATGTGTAAACAGATATTTGGGGTATTTAGTAAAAGGGTGGGTAGATACATATGTCTAGAACTACCTATTGGTAGAGGTCCTAACTCCCTGCATGACCATCAAGAATGGACGAGTAGCAGCACGCAATAGGAATCATTGACCAAACACTCGCTTTGCATGACCAATAAGGGGATGGGAAGGATAGACATAGGATATTATGACTACGCGTTAATGTCACGTGTAGCCCCTCAGTAAGGAGTGTTAATCGGACATTGCGTGGGGTGATCCTATAGGATAAACAACCTAGGACCCCTCTTTACCAAATCCTTTTTTTTATTTAAACCTTGTTTTACAACTTGCTCAAACCTTTATCTTACTACTTGAGTTATTCTAAAGTGCTTTACTTGCAACCTATTTGATTTAACTATTTATATGGACTAATTTGTGAATATAAGTTCGGTCGGGACCCACAGTTGTGGATCAAAAGGGGTGCCTAACACCTTCCCCTCGAGGTTACTTCGAGCCCTTACCCTAATCTCTGGTAATGCAAACCAACCTAAGAGTTAATCACTCTAGGTGCCCTAACGTACCATAATCCGTTAGGTGATGACTCTTCAAATACCCAATTCCCAAATGGAAATGAGTCATTACACCCCGTGAATGTCGAAGCCCAATTTTGCGAGAAAAAGGGGGCGCGACAGCATGACGACTCTGCTGGGGATGTCTTTTTAGGCTCTTACCATTACGAGTTTGTCTTTTACAAATTAGTCCAAGCATGCTTATCCCGTACCCTTCTCCCTTAAATTTAATTGTCTATTTTCAAGCATTTATGATTTCTTTATTGCCCTGAAACTGACTTGTCTCTTTGTTTTCTTTTTCCTATAACTGTCTTTCAACCATTTAAATGCTGTATTTATTTTTTCTACGTGAAAATACTTGCCTACATATTATTAATTGCTGCATAAATCGTGCTCTGCATCATACTCGTGCGTCTCAAATCCTATAGCAACACTTTAATGAGTAGTTGCGCTCTTCTTATTTATTACCCTTAAATTTGGAAAGGCTTATTTACGATAAAACCAGTCGATCAGCGGTGCAGTCGACGATTCCGTGCCTTCCCCCTCAAGTTGTCCTCTTGAGGGTACCAGTCTAAAACCCCAAAGAAACCTTACTCTGTTTAAAATTGTGCATGCATCATGGTCAAACCTAGTCGGATTAGTTATGTTGTCCACATAATGATCCTTTAAGATAAGCCTTATCCAAAGTCCATTGGGTTTTCCATAATCCCAACGGACACAACCACATTTTGTGCATTAATTTGGAGAACTAAATGCTGATATGCTGATCATAAATGTATAAATAGTCGAGTCCGGTGGGGGTATGGTCTTAATCCTTTTGTTTTGCAGAAAATGAAGAATGAGGTCCCCAGCTTCGGTATGGTTAGCATACCCTCACTCTTGCTAGACTAGTGGAGGAATTTTCCGTCAAATGACCAAATCAACGAATGGAAAGAGACGGCCGCCAAATCCAGCGAAAAGCTGGAATATCTGGAAGGAGAACTTTGGAAAAGGCATTTTTACTGGCGAACCTACGCGAACTGGAGGATTTGATCAACGAGAACATTCAACCTGAGGAAGGTCCTTCCGGGACCAAGTAGATTAGGTTTACTCGCTTTCCAAATGTAATAAGGCCAAGTGTCAATAGTGACTTATTTTTATTATCTTAGTATCGTTTTGGAATTCGTCTACTTTTATATTATGAAATGAAGAATCTATTGGCATTTGAAGTTCTCCAAATTTATTTATCGCTAGGCCTACCTCGGGCACAACGAGACTCCCAAATTAGGACACGAGTTTATATTTTGCAATATGTGTTTAATTACTGCAAACATTTCAGAATCCTCACTAACTTGTTACCTTTTGTTTTTGCTTATTTTTATTATTATTCCCATCCCCTTAGGTTGGTTCATCCATAATGGCCTCATCAGCATATCATACCAGATCTAGAGGCCCTCCACCTCCTCCTCCTCCAAGCAACATAAAAAGCAGAGGGAAAGCAAAGATGGACGGATTAAGTGGAATACGAAAGGAAAACGGTGAGAACGCAGAGACTTCCGATGGCCGCAGTACTCCGGCCCTGAATGACTTGGTTTTAAGACTGGAACAAAAGATACTAGAACTGCAAGGAGAACTTGAGCAGGTCCGGAATTTGGCAAACTTGTCACTCACCCTCAATGTCCCTGATAACAGAACGCAAAGAACCCGACAGCTCCTCAGAACACACAAAACCAACAGCCACAAACTCCTACCGTATCAAATCAATACGCAACTCCACCTCAAAATATCAATCCATTGCCAATACCAACTCCACCACAACATTATCATCAACTGATTCAATACCCACCAACTACCACTTACCACACTCCCCAAAATACACCACCACTCATTCCCGATCCACAAAACTTCCCCAATGAACATCACTATACCCAAGTTCCTGGCACCCATAAGAGCAATCCCATAACGTGGAAACTATACCACATTCTACCCAACCCATCTCCTGTGCACCGGAACCCTCCGAAAAGGACCTACTCATTAAGAACATGGCCGAAGAACTCAAGAAGTTAACAAACTGAGTTCAAGGTGTTGAAGGCGATAGAGGAATAGAAGGTTTGAGCTATGAAGATCTGTGCATATAGCCCGATGTGGAATTGCCATAAGGGTACAAACCTCCCAAGTTCGAAATATTCGATGGTACATGTGATCCCAGGGTTCACCTAAGGACCTACTGTGACAAGCTTGTCGGGGTTGGAAAAGATGAAAAAATTCGAATGAAGCTCTTTATGAGGAGCCTTACAGGGGACTCTTTGTCTTAGTATATCAGCCAGAATCCCAAGAAATGGTCAAATTGGGTAAGCATGGCGTCAGATTTCATGGACGGTTCAGGTTCAACACAGAAAATGCACCGGATGTCTTCTATATTCAAAACCTCAAGAAGAAACCTACTGAGACTTTCTGCGAATATGCTAGTGGTTGGAGGTCGGAAGCCTCCAAGGTCAGGCCCGCTTTGGATGAAGAACAAATGAATAAATTCTTCGTCAAAGCACAGGATCCGCAATATTATAAGAGGTTGATGGTTATCGAAAATCACAAATTCTCTGATATTATCAAGCTCGGGGAAGGATTGAGGAAGGAATCAAGAGCGAGATGGTAACAAATTTCGAGGCACTGCAAGCCATGAATAAGGCACTCCAACCAGGCGGCATATCAAAGAAGAGAGATGTCGGGGCAGTAATGGTGGCCCACGGACCAATAACTCCACTCATATATCAAACACCTCCACCCACCTACCAGACACCTCCACCCACCTATCAAATACCTATACCTACATACCAAATATCACCACTTACATATTAGCCTTCATCTCCCAGATATTCCCAACCAGCCGCTGTCCATCATACCTACAATTCCCAACTATCCCACTTCCAATCACCACCAACTCGCCAAAATTATCCATGACCAAGACCCAAATTCGACCGCAAGGCACCTAGACAATACACCGCCATTGTTGAGCCCATCAAACAATTGTATGAAAGGTTAAAGACCGCAGGTTACGTCACTCATATTCCCGCCGTGGCGCTAAAAAATCCATCCCAATGGTCAATCCGAACAGAACCTGTGCATACCACTCCGGTATGAAAGGACACACCACTGCTGAGTGCCGAACATTGAAGGATAAGATCCAAACACTCATTGACCACAAGGTCATACAAGCGAAGGAAGCCGCACCTAATGTCCGCAACAATCCCATCCCTGATCATAGAGGTGATGGTGTACATGTTATAGAAACAAATGAGGAATGAGACCCTGAGGGGTCAATCAAGCTTATATGAGAAGGCAATGACTTTAAGGTTGCAGTTACACTTACTCCTATCGTGGTTCAGACTCAGACACCTATTGACATTGAGGTAACTGCATTAGAGGTGGAAGTAGCTACGCCCACAGCCACCTCCGCTCCATTTGAAGTAGAAGTGGTCACACCTTTTACCATGACGATGTCAACCACACCCCCATTCAACTCAAAAGTAATACCTTGGGATTATGTCATCGAGGCTCAGCGAAAAAGGAAGACTAAGATAGAGGAATCTATTGCCACACAGGGAATGACTAGAACTGGAAGAGTCTACACACCTGAACACCTAGAAGGTTTAAGTAAGGATGCCACTGCTAGGCAGCCTATCATTGAGACCGGGCCAGATGACCTATGGAGGAAAGTATATGCAAAAGAGTATTCTGTTGTTGACCATCTGAAAAAAGTCCCTACTCAAATATCTATCCTGTCACTATTACAAAATTCATAAGCACACAAGAATGCCTTGATGAAAGCATTGAGCGAGGCTTATGTACCCAATAATATCACTGGTGGAGAAATGGCCAACATGGTCAGTCAAGTACTGGAGAGCCATAAGATTATCTTCCACGAGGATGAGCTATCGCCCGAAGGTCTGAATCACAATCGAGCATTGCATATTACGGTACAATTTGAAGACAAGTTCATTGCCAGGGTCCTGGTTGATGGAGGTTTGAGTCTAAATATTTTTCCATTGGACACCTTGAAAAGGTTGGACAAAGGTTTCCATGAAATACGGATAGGAAGCATGAATGTAAAGGCTTTTGATAGGTCCCAGAGGGCCACGATTGGGGAAATCAACCTTTGCTTGTAGATGGGGACAACTTGGTTGGACGTTGAATTCCAAGTGCTTGACATACCGGCCTCATATAATTTTTTGTTGGGCCGCCCATGGATCTATGCTGCTGGAGCCGTGCCCTCCACACTACATCAAGTCGTAAAATTCGAATGGAACCGTCAGGAGGTAATCATTCATGAAGATGGGAGTAACCCCATCTGCTCTAGTCAAACCATCCTGGCCATCAGACATAGAAGAAGTCTAGGAGGAGAAACTTATCATCACATTGAACGGGTCAATGTTATCGATAAGTATAAGTGGTGGAGTAACAAAATAGAAAGCATACTAGCATGGTCCAGATATGAACCCAGCAAAGGGTTGGGAAAGAGCCTCCAGGGTATCACCAAGCCGATACGACTGAAAAACCATGGTACCACCTTTAGGCTCGGATACCAATATACATGGCAAGAGTACAGGGAGTGGTCGCCTCTATGGCGTGGACCGTACTACCCTCTTGAGCAACTGGTACCACGTTTGGAACAAGCTTTCCACCAGGCTAACACAATATGGGGAACTACAGAAGAAGAAGCACTAGCTGGGCTGAAGAATTTGTTCTTGGAAGACAAGGACATGGATTGTTGTGCCATAATTAAGGAGGATGAGGAAGAAGGCCTCACCATTTAGACTATGGCAAAGGGAGCTATTCTCAAAAATTGTACCTCCACACCATCCCGAGCCCGCCGAGTCCCTGGGTAGCTTGGCAGAATTTATCGCCGTTCTAGGCATTTAAATTTCAACAATTTTTGTTTTAAGATTTCTTTGTTTCAAAATAAATGCTCGATCCACTGAGCCAAGCTTTGTTTGAACAATTTTCTCAGTTTTAATCAAATGTATTTGTCTTTTATCATTATTCATTACTATTTTTATACTTTTCCCTTCTACAATGTTATTATTACTTTTCCTAATGAACCAGTGACTGTGACATGTAATGAGGCAACACAACATGAGTATATTGACTCAGAGGAAGAAGATGAGATACCCGAGGAAATTATCAGAGAAGTTGAGAATTTTAAGAACAAGCCTAAATCCAACTTAGACGAAACAGAAGCAGTAAATTTAGGGGACGCCGAGACCGTCAAAGAGACTCGCATCAACGTTCACTTGCCGCCAACGGAGAAGGAAGAATATATCCATTTTCTAAAGGAATATGAGGATATCTTCGCATGGTCGTATGACGATATGACCGGTTTGAGCACATATACAGTAGCTCACAAGTTGCCTACCAATCCCATGTGTCCTCCAGTCAAGCAGAAACTCAGAAAATTCAAACCAGACATGAGTTTGAAAATCAAGGAGGAAGTTACCAAACAGATCAAAGCCAAAGTTCTTAGGGTGATTGAGTACCTGACCTGGTTACCTAACATCATGCCAGTTCCGAAGAAGGACGGGAAGGTCCGAGTATGTGTTGATTATCGGAATTTACATAGAGCAAGTCCCAAGGACGATTTCGGTTGCCGAATATACACATCCTGATCGATAATTGCGCCAAGCATGAACTCCAATAATTTGTAGATTGCTTCGCAGGTTATCACCAGATCTGGATGGATGAAGAAGATGCCGAGAAGACAGCTTTTATTACGCCTTAGGGTGTATACTATTACAAGATGATGTCATTCGGTCTGAAAAATGCTGGGGCAACTTACATGAGAGCCATGACAACCATTTTCCATGATATGATACACAAAGAAATAGAGGTATATGTGGATGATGTCATTATCAAATCCAAAAGGGCCGCAGATCACATAGAAAACTTGAGGAAATTCTTCGACAGGCTCAGGAGGTACAATTTGAAGTTGAACCCCGCAAAATGTGCATTCGGGGTTCCCGCAGGAAAGTTATTGGGATTCATTGTCAGTCGCCGAGGGATCGAGTTAGATCTGACTAAAGTCAAAGCTATTCAGGAGTTACCACCACCTAAAAGCAAAAAGGACACGATGAGCTTCCTGGGATGGCTCAACTACAACAGTCGATTCATAGCACAGTCCACAGTAATATGTGAACCTATCTTCAAGATGCTGAGGAAGGATTCCGAGACAAGTTGGACCGAGGATTGTCAGAAAGCTTTTGACAAGATCAAGGAATACCTGTCCACACTGCCACTTCTGGTCCCGCCAGAACTAGGACGACCTTTGCTACTTTATCTATCCGTGTTAGATGGAGCCTTTGGATGTATTTTAGGACAACATGATGAGACAGGAAGAAAGGAGCAAGCCATATATTACCTGAGTAAGAAATTCACACCTTATGAAGCACGGCATTCTCTGCTTGAACGCACTTGCTGTGCTTTGACCTGGACAACCCAGAAATTGAGGGATTATTTCTGTGCCTACACTACATACCTCATATCTAGGATGGATCCCCTAAAGTACATAGTTCAGAAGCCCATACCTACTGGGAAGTTGGCTAAATGGCAGATACTATTGAGTGAGTTCGACATCATCTATGTAAATCAAAAGGCAGTCAAGGGACAAGTATTGGCAGATCACCTCGCTGAAAATCTGATAGGAGGAGAATACGAACCCTTGAAAACGTACTTTCCTGATGAAGAAGTATCATTCGTAGGAGAAGACATTACTGAATCATATGACGGTTGGAGGATGTTCTTTGATGGAGCCGCAAATTTCAAAAGAGTAGGCATGGGAGTAGTTTGATGTCAGAAATGGGTCAGCATTATCTAGTATCTGCTAAACTTAGATTTCCCTACACCAATAACATGGCAGAGTACGAGGCCTGTATACTAGGGCTCAACATGGCTGTCAATATTAACATTTAGGAGCTGCTGGTGATTGGTGATTTAGATTTGCTTATGCACCAGGTACAAGGAGAATGGGCCACCAAGAATTCCAAGATACTGCCATATCTGCACCATGTGCAGGAATTGAAAATGAGGTTCACAAAGATAGAATTCCGACATGTACCTAGAATTCAGAATGAGTTCGCCGACGTATTAGCCACTTTGTCATCCATGATACAACATCCAGATATGAACTATATTGATCCCATTCCAGTGAGGATCCATAATCAGCCAGCATATTGTGCTGATGTCGAGGAGGAAGTAGATGGAAAGCCTTGGTTCCATGACATCAAGGAGTACTTATCAAAAGGATAATACCCGGAGCATGCAAATCACATTCAGAAATGCACGCTCCAGAGATTTTCAAATCACTTCTTCCACAGCGGAGGGAACTTGTACAGAAGAACTTCGGATTTGGGTTTGCTAAGGTGTGTCGACGCAAATGAAGCTTCTAAGCTACTTAAGGATGTGCATGCTGGGACATGTGGTCCGCACATGAATGGTTTTGTTCTGGCCAAGAAGATACTCAGGGCAGGCTACTTTTGGATGACCATGGAGACGGATTGTATTCAGTATGTCTACAAATGCTTTCAATGTCAAGTGCATGACGACATGATAAAAGTGCCGCCAAACGAGCTCAATGCAACAAGCTCACCTTGGCCATTCGCCGCTTGGGGAATGGATGTTATCGGTCCGATTGAGCCCACTATTTCAAACGGACACCGGTTTATTCTGGTAGCCATTGATTAATTCACAAAATGAGTAGAAGCTTCATCTTACAAAGCTGTAACCAAGAAAGTTGTCGCAGATATTTTCAAAGATTGTATTGTCTGCTGATTCAGAGTTCCTGAGTCCATCATTACTGACATTGCCGCCAACCTCAATAGTGATCTAATGAAAGCTATATGTGAAACTTTCAAAATCAAGCACAAGAATTCCACCTCCTACAGACCTCAGATGAACGGAGCCGTAGAAGCCGCCAACAAAAATATTAAGAAGATACTAAGGAAAATGGTAGAGGATCACAAGCAGTGGAATAAGAAGTTACCATTTTCTCTGTTAGGGTACTGCACCACAGTTCATACATCAACCAGGGAAACCCCCTACATGTTGTTCTATGGTATCAAGGCTGTCATCCCAGTTGAGGTAGAAATCCCTTCTTTAAGAATCATATAGGAAGCTGAACTCAGCAATGCAGAGTGGATAAGGAGCCGCTATGAATAATTGTCCCTTATCGATAGAAAGAGGATGAACGTAGTATGTCATGACCAACTTTATCAGAACAAAATGTCTAGAGCTTTCAATAAAAGAGTCAAACCAGGACAGTTCGCACTGGGGCAGTTGGTAATGAAGAAAATCTTCCCGCATCAAGATGAAGCCAAAGGGAAATTCTCTCCTAACTGGCAAGGTCCGTACATGATTCACAGGGTCCTAACAATAGGAGCACTCATACTTGCAGAAATGGATGGAGAAATATGGCCAAAACCAATCAATTCAGACGCAGTCAAGAGATACCATGCTTAGATTATTTCACATTTCCTTTCTGATGTAATTGAACTACGCTTGACTTGATTCCTGTTTAAGAGGGGATACGTAGGCAGCCTTATGGGTTCGGTCATATCATAATAAAATTTTCATTTTCCCCAAAATCAGAAATTGGGGCAGAATTTTGAGGAGGGTCCTCAAAATTCTGGTGCAAGTCCAGCCAGTGCCATCATATGCCAGGAAGTCAGTAATCAGTCAAGAACTGGGGCAGAATTTTGAGAAGGATTCTCAAAATTCTGAAGAAGATTCAGCAGGGTCCGCTATCCGCAAACGTTTTAAAAATCATCTACCAAACTGGGGCAGAATTTTGAGGAGGACCCTCAAAATTCCAGTATACGAGAGCTACAATGCCTTTGAAATGTATTCACTAGTTCATAAAAAAACTACTTGATATAACAATACGCTTCCAAAATGATTCTATTTTATCAATGAATGCATATTTTTCAAAAATTCTATTTTTATAACAGTCAGGTGCTACGTAGGGGAACTCGAAGGGGGCTTCCAAAGTGGAGCAGTGCAAGGCCGGCAGTCGAAGCAAGAACCAACCTCCCCTCATGAAACTTATGATTTTTCTTTGAATGCAGGCACATTTGACGTAACAGTAGCATTCGTGAAACATATGTACACAAAGCAAATTCCCCATCCATCCGGCCATCAGACACTGAACATATCCTAGCTAAGATATACTCTACCCTTATCTACTATTCTCTCTTTGCATGAGTCTAATCTCTGACTCCACATTTGCATGAGTCTAATCTCTGACTCCATATTTGCATGAATCTAATCCTTGACTCCATGTTTTCATGAGTCTAATCTCTGACTCCCCATTTGCATGGGACTAAGCCCTATCCCGAATTTTGCATGAGGTTAAGCTCTACCTCCATATTTAAATAAGGCTAAGCACTACCTTCTCCCTGCATGAGTCTAATCTCTGACTCCACGTTTGCATGAGACTAAGCTCTGTCTCCAATCTTGCATGAGTCTAATCCCGGACTCCATATTTGCATGAGGCTAAACACTGCCTTCTCTTTGCATGAGGTTAAGCTCTACCTCCATATTTGCATAAGGCTAAGCATTGCCTTACATTTGCATGGGACTAAGCCCTGTCCCGAATCTTGCATGAGGTTAAGCTCTACCTCCATATTTGCATAAGGCTAAGCATTGCCTTCCATTTGCATGTGACTAAGCCATGTCCCGAATCTTGCATGAGGTTAAGCTCTACCTCCATACTTGCGTAAGGCTAAGCACTGTTTTCCTTTTGCATGGGTCTAATCTCTGACTCCCTATTTGCATGAGTCTAATCCTTGACTCCATACTTGCATGAGTCTAAGCCCTGACTCCATATTTACATGAGGCTTATCCTTGCCTCCATATTTTCATGAGTCTAGTCTTTGACTCCCTATTTGCACGAGGCTAATCCTTACCTCCCCACTTGCACGGGACTAAGCACTGTCCCTTCTTTGCATAGATATCGCTCTATTTCTACTACTATCTACTTGCTTTTCAGTCGGGCTAAACTCTGCCCTCCATTTCGCAAGACTAAGCCTTGTCTTGTTACATCATATTATTGCATATCATGGGCTGAAACATTGCCAATCTATCCAAAGGCGTCATAGTCTAAAAGCACCATCCTCATAGCGGAAGACACCATGCCATGGCCTTAGGATCTCTCAAATTTGCATATCATTATTCAAAGGCATCATGGTTCGGAGGCACCATTTTCATGGCCCGAGAACACCATTTCATGGCCTGCGAATCCTTCATTAAACAATTCATGGCCCAGGAAATCATGGTCCAAGGATGTCATCTTTAACCGTCTGAAGACAACCTTCATGGTCCAAAGGGAATTTGCATCATGTTTAAATTTTTGCAAATACGTTTGTAGCATTTTTATCTGCAGGTAACCAGTATCCTAGCAGGAGCGATCTCGCTCAAGTTCCCTCCAGCCGTCCCGAGCCTTAACCGCTCATCGTAGCTTCTTCCGCATCTCGTGACCATTCTTGCAATCATTTCATCGGCATACTCCGCGGGTGAATCCAGAACTATACATGGACTGATTCCTGTAAAACCAGAGATATATAGGCAACTCAAAAACCAAATTTCGGCCTCTGTCTTTCAAAATACCCCATCCGGTCAAAATTGGCCATTATTTCTTTACCCGAAAACTCTTTCATCCTTCCCGTATAAAGAGGGGCAGCTGTTGATACCCAATTTTTCCCTATCTATTTTTAAATATGCACAAATACTTTCAAAATAACATATATAAGCATGCACAAGATTTTAAAATCCCCAATAATTATTTCCAAAATTATTGTTATGATGATTTATTCATTTAATTTCTATACCTATGCCAAAATATGGCTAATATATTTTTCATGCATTTTTATAATTACATTTAGTATTTTTTAAGCTAAATTGCATATAATTGCAATGTTAGCCCATTTAATATATAATTATATTTTATATGTGTAAAATTGGCCCCTATATTTTTAAAATGATAATTATATATCTTAAATCATTTTCCAGAAATTGCCTATTATTTATTATAAATTAAAATAGGAAAAAGTGGCTATTTAAATCATAGCCAGATTTGGATTTCAATTCTAGCCTAATGTTTATTTTTTTGGCAATCCACTAGGCAAGCGCCTAGGGCTATGTTTTTTATTAATAAAAGAACAGAAAAATACAACAAATAGGAAAAGTACAAATAAGGGGGACAATAGCACTGGTATTGTTACCCATATGCCTTGGCTATATAATCACTCCTCTGCGCCTCACACTGCCTTATGATGACAGCCTCATGTAGAGGATTCATGGTGTAGCTGTCGGCAACGTCTCACGAGGGCATATAATCTCATAACCGTGTGGATATTTTCCAAAGGCATAGGACCAAGGCAACACAAACCGGGCTAACCTTACCTTACTAATCCTATTGAGGCAAATCCCAGCCCAGTTTCCTAGCCTAATTTGAACCCAATCCCAGCCCAATTTCCTACCCAATTAACCCGACCCAAACCCTATAAACTCCTACACAAACCCGGAACCCATCTACCCGGTCAAATCCTGACCGTTGATCTCCTAGATCAATGGTCCAAATGAGCACTTTCCTTTTTTAATCAAAAGACCACTAACCCTATCTCATTTCTGAGATACCACCGCCCTTAAACTCTCTCGTTTCTATCTTCTCTCTCAACCTAACCCTAATCTTTCTTCAACCACTACTTCCTTCTTCGGTCATCTCCGGCGACTATCTTTCAACCCCAAGACTTCAATGGTTCCTCCATCGCCTTGCTCTTCATCTCTGAGGCTTTCAAGAGCTCTAGGCTATGCCGATTTGTATTTAGGGTTTCTGGTTTGGTTGTTCACGGCGTCTCTGGTGTGATTTTGGGCAAAATCACACCATATATGTTATGATCTTTAAAATTTATTGTAGGTTCTTCCGTTTCTATTTGGGTTTCCTTTGAAACCCTAACTTTCATTTGTATCTCTCAGATCTGTGCTCTTTTTAATGATTTAAGTATGTTTCTTTCTATGTTTTACACTATTCTTAAACTTTTTCTGAAAAATCCTCAACTTTAAGCCATTTTTACTTTCTTTAAAGTTAGGGTTTCTCGGAGTTTCTTCTACATTTGTTTAAACTGATTTGTCTTTATGTTTAAACCTCTTTCCTTGCATATTTTGAATAATTCTATGTTCTTAATGCTTTTTCAACTCGCCTCTGTTAAAAGCCCTAATTTTTTAGATCTTCTTTGTTTTTGTTCTATGTGTTAGCATGACTACTCGACTCTTGTTAAGTTTCTGTGGTTACCATGCTTCGAATGGATTTTTTACTGAGTCTTTAGCCTACTTGTATCACCTCTATGTGATTGTATTCATCTTGATTTGTTCATCTCTTGCCTTTTCTGTCAACATTGCTGACCTTGCCTGTTGCTACGTCTGCTTGTTCTTCTCAATTTATATGTTGAAGTATATAATCATGACTCCCTCCTGATTGATCCTGATTTCTTTAATTATTGGTTTGATTGAAAGGTTTTCTTTTAAAACCCTAAAACATTGCCTCGTCTGTTTAAATTGACTGATTCCATTTCCTTATTTGATGTGGTACTTCATTCTTACTGAATCCTTTCCTTAATTAGTACATTCTGTACTTAGACTCAATCATATGCTCTATAGTTTTACTACCCCTTATATAGTAAAAATCAGTCTTTCTCAACATATTTTCTTTCCTTAATTATCCCTGTTGGTATCCGTTTAATCTGTGATTCCTTGATTAAAAGGGAGTACTTGTATTAATTGGATTCTAATTGTGATTATTTTCATAATTATGCTAAACCTTTACTTATTATCTTATTTTCTGCCTATTTTCAAAACTATAAATACTTTAGTCTTTCATTAACACATACACAGACTTGGTTTCAAAAAACTATCTCTCTTACTAAAATATCTTTGCTCTCTCTCGTGTGCTATTAGATATTGTTAGCCGGCTTCAAGCCAAGGCTAACCATTTGTGCTATCTTGTTCTCTCATTCTGTTTATTCTCCTCTTCACTGGAATGTCCTAATTTCAATTTAGAGTTCCAACAATAACATGTTTATATTATTATTTCAGTTTCTCTTGTTTCTGGTTTTCTTCTATTTGTGGTTATGTTGTGAAATTTGTAGTTAAAAGTTACCTTATCAGCATGTTATTATGTCTTCCCATTCCTTTAGATTAGTACATTCCTCTTATGTGTGTTTCTGAGCATGCCTTACCAATTGTCTCTTACTTATTGTAAACTTACCATCCTATATCCCATGGTTCCCCAAATCCCTATCACCCCTCTATATGTTTGTGTTCTTCATGAATGGTTCTGTGACTATGCCAGTGTCAGTAGTTTCCGAGCATGTCTAAATCAGTCCTAAGACCTTTGATGGGTCATATGTTTGCGATCAAATGTTCTATGTGTCCTAAACCCCTTGCCCCTATGTGTGACTACAGAATTCACTTAGTTCTGTGAACTAGCTGTGTATGCACCTGTCCTAAGGTGTTTGAACTTTATTGACTACTCCAATCTCTTTGTTGCTTTTACTGAATTACTTTCAAAAGGGACTTTTGTTAAATACAATCTTACTAAAATTCTTTCAACTTGTGTCTTTCACTTCTCACTCTACTCTTAGTCAATAAGTTCTGCCCCTCTAGTATGTGTACTACCTTGGGATTCTTTTGAGAACCCTCTGAACTTTGGCATACTGAGGCTGACCTTTCCATACTGCACTTGTTCAATTCTTTGGTTACTAAGTCTAGGTGTAAGCATTGCCCGGGATCCTTGAGATCCTTAGAGAACTTTGATACACCTAGACTCTAATTTATCTATGGAACTGAGATTGATAAGACCATTGGAGTTTTTGGGAAACTTGGGCCTAGTTGAAGTCTCCCTATAGAATAGCTTCTTGATTTTCTATTTTACTTATGTATTTCATTCAGTGGCCTGTAATAATGTGTAAACATATATTTGGGGTATTTAGTAAAAGGGTGGGTAGATGCATACTCTAAAGGGTAATACATGTAGAAATCCTGATCTTAGGACCTTATTTTTAAAGTCTGATTGCTTGCCTAAATAGAAAACATGTTCATAGGACTTTACTCTTTTGAATCTGATTGATTTGCCTAATAGAATTCATGCCAATAGGATTTCACTTTTAAGTTTGTTTGCATCAAGTAGAAACCATGACTATAAGGCTTTTCATTCTGTCATGTTTAGAAACCATTCATATAGGTTCCAAACAATCATGTCTTAAATCAATTCAATAATAGATGCCATACCTATAGGACTTAATTCCGATTTAGTCATAACGAGTATTTCTGTTTGTTGCTGCAAATCGATTAAAATTAGTAATCCACCTAGATATCATGCCTATAGGGATCTCTACTCGCAATACTGCCTGATAATTTAATTTAATCTAATAAATCAACCTCATTATGCCTAGTTCATTTTTTAAAACTGGTCTTGTTAAGTATTAAGCGTTTTCTAAAATAAGTTCTTTCAAACTGCCTCAACTTCATTAGATATCATGACTATAGGTATTAAAGGAGTCTATTTCAAAATCTGTTTGTTTCTACATTAATACAGACACAAGTAGTCTGCATATAGGCAAGCCTTAGGGCATTTTCAAAATTGCCTTTCTTTGAAACTGCCTCTATCACTCAATGTTTTCTAATTCTAACAGGTTTTTAAAAGAGTTCCTAGGCAACTACTATGGTATAACATCCGAGTCTAAAAAGTTTGTCTGTTTCTGCATATTCACTTAGATATCCTACTTTAGGACATTTTCTAATAAAAGACCTTAACTGTGTTTGAGCCGTGCCACTTGTATGTTTGTTTGAGGAGGAAACTCTGAGCCTCTTAATTGCTCCCATTATGTGAAAGTCCTAAATGTTTTGACTGTCGCCTTAGAATATTCACCTTTCTAAACCTTAGGGGGTACGTCTAGAACTACCTATAGGTAGAGGTCCTAACTCCCTCTAGGACCATCAAGAAGGGACGGGTAGCAGCACGCAATAGGAATCATTGACCAAACACTCGTTTTGCATGACCAATAAGGAGATGGGAAGGGTAGACATGGGATATGATGACTACACGTTAATGTCACGTGTAGCCCCTCAGTGAGGAGTGTTTATCGGACATTGCGTGGGGTGATCCTATAGGATAAAAAACCTAGGACCCTTCTTTACCAAATCCTTTCTTTATTTAAACCTTGTTTTACAACTTGCTCAAGCCTTTATCTTACTACTTGAGTTATTCTAATGTGCTTTACTTGCAACCTAATTGATTTAACTATTTATATGGACTAATTTGTGAATATAAGTTCGGCCGGGACCCACAGTTATGGACCAAGAGGGGTGACTAACACCTTCCCCTCGAGGTTACTTCGAGCCCTTACCCTAATCTCTGGTAATACAAACCAACCCAAGAGTTAATCGCTCTAGGTGCCCTAACGTACCATAATCCGTTAGGTGGTGACTCTTCAAATACCCAATTCCCAAAAGGAAATGAATCATTACACCCCATGAATGTCGAAGCCCGATTTCGTGAAAAAAGGGGGCGCAACACTGAGAGACAAACATTGAATAATAGCATGTCAAGTATAGCTAGCATGAGGAATGGTATGTCTCTATGCCTACATGTCAAATATGCATGTCAAATCTAAGGTATTACAATGATATTTCCAGGTACTTCCACTCTCAGAGTGCTCAATTCGTCTATCTCAAATACCTACTCATCACACACACAATCACTCAGTATTATACAGGTGTCTGGAATCAATGTTTCTCACCAAAGCACGTGTATAAATCAATATGCCTGCGCTTACTGTTGGTATATTAGATACCGGAGGGAAGGATCGTGCCCAAGTGCTAATATATAGTACATAAGGCCTGCAGCGACGTGCAACCCAATCCACAATAATAAATAAGCAAATAAGTCCAGTTGCGACGTGCAAATCGATCCACAATAACACTCACAACACGGCTCTCAGGACCACCTCGATCATCAATATCTCAAGTCTCAAGGGCTCACAATCTCGTACTACTAAGCTCAATCAATAATAACATGTGATGTAACAGTAAAGGATAACAAAGTTTGAGATATGATATGCAAATGAATGATCATGACTGAGTACATGTTTGTAGTTAAAGCAGATAACTCAAAACAACAGAAATAACTTCACTAGGTCTCAATAGAGTAAGCACATAGCCTAAATATGGTTTCTAACATGAATCACAGTTCAATTACTCTAACAAGTAAGGTTTTCACGGATAGGACAAGACTTGATAACAACACAGTACAAAGAATAATTTTGATCAGGATTACCATAGTGCACTCCCACATGCCCGTCACCTAGTATGTACGTAACCCCAACACAAATCATATAATATATTTTTCGGGGATTTATACCCTCAGTTCCAAGTTTAGAAGTGTTGTTTACCTCAAAGTGCGCAACTCAATGCTTCAACAAAACCTTGCCTCGTGAATATGCCTCCGAAAGACTCGAATCTAGCCATGAAAAACTTAATATAATCAATACAAGCTATAGGAATCGATTCCATACAATAAAGCGAATATCTTTAACAAAAATTAAAAAGTCAACCCCGAGCCCATGCCTCGGAACCCGGCAAAATCTACAAAATCCAAATACTTAGTAAATTATGAGCCAAACCATACATATATCATCAAATTGCAACCATAAATTGACTCTCAAATCCCCAAATCTTAGTCTCCAATACACACTCCAAAATCCCCCAAATTGCACCTCAAACACACATAATTTAGGTGTAAAAATCAATGGATATTTAATATTTATGGACAAAAGTGATCAAAACTCACTTACCTCTTGAACTATAGTGAAATCCCTATCAATAATTGCCCCTAGCCTAGCTCCACAATTCCAAAAATGAGAATATGTCAAACCCTTCGACATTTATGTTATGTCCAACAAAACCACAATTGTGGTCCAAATCCTCGCTTCTGTAGTCACATGTCCGCATCTGCAAAAATCACTTAACTCCCGACCACTTCTGCTATCTTGACCACACTCCTGCATTTCCGAATCTGTGGAGAAGCTTCACTTCTGCGACTCCAGCCTCACCTAACCTATTTTTGCTTCTGCGACCAGTTACCCACACCTTCGAGCTCGCTGGTGCGTAAAATTCCCCATATTTTGCGCATCTTGCTAGCTCTAGCTTAAAACAGATTCTACGACCCCATGGCTAATTCTGTGGTCTCGCACCTGCGGCCAAAACCACGCAAGTGCGATCATACCAGAAGCTTTAAGCTTCAGCAATCCTTAAGTCCAAATCCTTGATCCGATTTCAATCTGAATCAAATCCGAGGTCCCCGGGATCCCATCCAAACATGACAGCACATCCTAAAGCATGATACGAACTTATTCGAAGCATCAAATCACATCAAACAACATCAAAATCATGAATCTCACCCCAATTCAAGCCTAACGAAACTAATGAATTTTCAACTTCTAAAACAAATGCCGAAACTTATCAAACTAACTCTGATTGACCTCAATTTTTTTTACATAGGTCATAAATGACACAACAAACCTATTCCAACTTCTGCCAATTCAAGCCAAAATGACCTACGGACCTCCAAGTCAATATCTGAACATACTGCTAAGTTCAAAATTATAATAAGAAGCTATTGATTATGGAGTCTTCTACACAAAAGTCAAATTCTGGTTAACTCTTTCAACTTAAACTTCCAACCTTGGAACTATGGGTCCCAATTCACTTCTAACATTTCCGAAACCAAGCCAACCACCCCGACAAGTTATATAACCACAAAAGCGATAAACTGGGGAATGAGGCTATAATACACAGAACGACCGATCGGGTCGTTACACTTTTGTACATAATATTAAATTAATATTACTTTGTAAATCATGATTAACATAAACTAAAAAGATTATGTAATAAATGTTCATTGTTCAGTTTCAAAAAGTTATCTAGAGTGATAATTTGATCATATATTATCAGTAGAGTTAGAATATTGAGGTTTAAGTTAATAAAGTTAATTTTTCACTTCTCGATAATATCTTAAAAGAAATGTGACAATACATTATTACTGCAAATTTATTTACCATTTCTTATCATCACATGATGATTCTTGTGTTCCGCCCTATTTTCTCGCGAAAGCGGGTTTCGACATGAGAAAATCCTTTTAAATGGGTGTTAAAAGAGACGAGTCACCACCTAACGATTTTGAGGTATGTTAAGGCACCTATTTGTAAATAACTCTGTTTAAACTAGTCCGTATTACCAAATATCGGGTAAGCGCTCAAATTACCTCAAAGAAAAGGGGTTAGACACTCTTTGAGATCCATAATTGTGTTTCTTGAACAACTTTAAAACTGTGTGGGGACTATCAAATTGTAGATAATTATTCTATGTGAGCATGCAACATACGGGATGAGGAGTATAAATGATTGATTAGCTAATCGGGGCAAAGCAATTAACATAAAGAAGTCATACATAAGTAATTTAAAGAAAATACTTCGAAGGAAACATAATTCGTCCATTAATAAGCTAGCTGATACAACTCTTTGGAGGTTACAAGATATAGCTTAGTCAAAGCTGAGTCGCACAAGGAATAGTTATACATTGGGGGGGGGGTGGTCCCTAAGTCTTTTAGCCTAAAGGATCACCCCATGCAACATAAATAATACTTCAAAATTCTTTAAAGTACAAGGGTTGCTCATATTATCCAACGAGCGCAGACTATCATCTTCTGCTGCCCGATTACATCTTTAAATGTTTACCTAAAACACACTAGTTCAATTCTAAGTCACGTCCTATGCCTGCCTACCCGTCCCATGCCTATGGTCCAGGAGGCTTTGGACCACTATGTAGGTGGTTCTAGACTCAAACTAGGCTGCTCAAAGATGAGAAAACTATGTGTCATACAGTTGAAACAAATAGGACTCTAGGTAAGACAATTAACACAAAAGGGGGTTTCATGTTTACCTCCACACATAGGCACATATGCATATATTTCACCAAGTAATAGACAACGGATGAACGGTCAAGTAAATACACTCTAGTCATAATTAGACAAGTAGTTGCTTTACGAATCAATTAAGCCTAGGGTAAGGTTGCTAGGTGAGCGAGTGGACGATCAATTGTAAGTAAAAAGACCTGGAATTGGTACATGGATAGTTGGTGGACATGCTACATTATTTACGTCCTATAGGCATGATTTCTAGATGATTAAACTTAGACGGTTTATAACCAAGCAGTTGAGTAACGCTGATTCTCATTGTATTTAATCCTATAGCCATTCCTTCTAAGTGGGCAATACGATTAAAGATGGTATTAACGTAAAAAGTTTCAAACATGGAGTCCTATAGGTATGATTTCTAAATGGTCAAACTTAGACAATTTTAGGCGTGAAGTTGTTGAAAGGCACATGTTTTGTTTCATTGATCTTATAGCCATGATTTCTAGGCGAGCCATATAGTTGAAGTAAATATCAATGTAACTAATCTCAATTACTTAAAGCAGAATCCTATAGGCATGCTATCTATACACAGAAGTAACACATACTAAGCAAGTAATAAATAAATTCAATTTGAATCCTATAGGAATATTTTCTAAACATATTGCGAGTCTTGTTGACAAGGTCAATATTAGAATTAGTTAAGGTCCTAAATCAAGTTCTCTAGGTGAATATGTGAGGTTGATGGACTATAAGCATGGTGTCTATGTGCAAGTAGTTTATAGGAATAGAGCATGGTAAACAACATAACAAATAAAGCATTTAGACCCTATAGGCATATTTTTTACCCATTCATGTAAGAATTAGAGTACCCCAGCCTCCTCTTTCACTAATTTCCCCATCATTCATTATTACTGAGCCATATAACATAAATACAAGCTCAAATTAAATAATCACAGGCCCAACTAGGACAATTATAGGTCTGACACAAAATACAAAATAAACCAGGGGTGCTTACGGGCCTTCAACTAAGCTTGGATCCTTATGTAGATGAGCAGGCCTACACTCCATATGGTTGTCAATGTGCTTTAGTTCCCAGTACCAAAATTGGCCCCACAGTCAGGCCTAGACAATAAACAATTGCCTTGCTTACCCGTTGAATACCAAACCAGTCGTAACAATGCAAGCGACAAACAACGTACTAGGCGAACCAAACAACTTTAAGACTTAGGAATTTTAGTCCTTAACACTATAGCTAACAAAGAGCAGGGATTTCCAAACAAAGATACACTAACAGGGTTACACAAAATCTCCTACAGGCACGTAATGACATACATAGAAATAGGTTCCGAATGACATGCTTGAATATCATAATAACAAAGGTTCACCAAGTAGACATTTAAAGTAGACATGGTCCAAAACTAACTTCGGTGGGACTTTAGACATAGGATCCATAACATGGGAATATAGAATAGTCATGATCATAATCTAGGAAGTAGGAATTTTACATGAATGTCTTCAACATGAGAGCCTAATGAAGACACGGTCACAACTAGTTAGTAGACAAACATAATTTTTTAAAACACAAGCAGGCTGGTAGGCATGGTCCAAAGCAGTTGACAAGAATTCACTTGGTTTAAACATGAGAGACATAACATATTAAGATTCTAGGCAGTCATCAGTCATCAGTCATGACAAGAAGTTCCAAAGTTCTAAAGCAATGCAAGAAATCATGGTAGATGAGAAAAATACAAACTCAAGGCTAACATAAAAACCAGGCAAGACTTAAGAGGACCAGAACTTATTCCAGTCGACCGCCACTAGGAAGAATATACTACACATGTTAGAGATCATCTTAGAAGTCTTAAAAAATACTAGAGCAAACGGAATTGTAGAAAATATCATTGAGACAAACAAATTAGTAGAGCATGTGATGATAACACAACATTAGAGTTCAGGTTGCAGAAAAACTAAAACATGTTTTTTCACAGTATTAGAGCATACACATAAACAAAAGGAATATAGTTGAGAAGTTCAAGAGTACTCACCAATTAAATAAGTAAATAAAGGAAGCAGACTAAGTCTCAACAATGGTTTAATTAGCAACATTAGAGAGAGAACAGTAAGAACCACCATATCCGATGCTTAAGAGTTCACAAGAGCTTCGAATGAGATTCAAGCATTGCTTGCACCGGAGGAATTTAATGAACCAATCATGGTGGCCTTGGCTTTCAGCCGGCCAAGAACCCAATAGTTTCATAAAATATTTAAGTGTAATAGAGTGAGAGAGTAAGAGAGAGCAATGATTAAGGTGTGTCCAAAGGGGATGGAGGGAAGGGGGTTTATATAGTATTTAATCGAACAAGCCAGCATGGAAAACAATCAATTAAGCACAAATAAGAAAAAAAATCACATGCAATCAGTGATAGAGCCGGTAAAGGAGATGGAGCAATTTCAAACCCTAGTTGGGTCCAACAACTGTAAACTGAATAAAGGATGCAATCATTTCTTGTTAAGTGTATATAGACGAAACATCATCCAAATCATCACAAAATTGAAGTCAATCAGGCCCATACTTGGAAGGTAGTACTTTCCAAAATAGGGCAATTACTAAGTAACACCACGAATGCATATATTATAGCAAAGTATAACAAATAAGGTAAGTGAATCACAAAGTGAATCCATAGCCTAGCCGGATTTAGAGAAGGTTTAGAGATAAGGAGGCTAGGGTTTCACAGGGGGAAGAGAGAAATGAGAGCGTGTGAGGGTGGTGGAGAGGAGGGAACAGGATTGGGTCTGGGTTTTTTGGGTAATTAAAATAAAAGTCTTGCTTATGGGCAGTTGATCATCTGAGGTTAATGCCCAGGATTTAGAAAGAAGTGGGGCGGGTCAATTAAATGATATCCGATTGGGTTTTACTAAGGGGTCGTTTGGTTTTGGGGTCAGGAGTCGTTGGACCATGGATTTGGGCCTGTTTTGGTCCGGTTTTCTAGCCTAATTTGGGTTGAAAATTTTAAAATACAAAAATTATTAAAAATAATTAAAAAATGGATATAAAATAATATAAAAATGCTGTTTTGAAATTAATACTTTCATAATAATAGATTATAATTGAGAAAATATATAAAAAATTTATTTTGACCTAAATAACATAATGAAAACAATTATTGGAAAAATAGTGGCTAATATTGCAAAGGATATGCAAATAATATAAAAATACAAATATAAATGTGTAAAATAAATAAAAATATTATAAAATATGCATGTGGATATAAATAATTAATTTTGGAGAATTAGTCACCCGAAAATATTTTTAAAGGAGTAACTAATAAATATTTGCCAATTATAATGCCAACTAATATTAGAAGCTAAAAAAGATAAGAATTATTTCCATGGAACTCTTGTAATGATAATTTGACAAAAGTATGAAAAATAATATTTAAAAAACATCTAGAAATACTTTATAAAAATATGAGGGCAAAATTAAGAATCAACTGCTACCCCTCTTTACCCGTGAATGATGAAAGAATAGTCGGGTAAATAAATCGAGATGATAATTAATTTTTTCCAAATAAATGAGGATGGGGGTATGGGTTATTTAAAAATATGGATGTTGAACCCTAGTTCTTGAGTTGCCTACATATACCTGATTTTGCGAAACTCAGACCATATATAGTTCTAGATCTAAAGGCGGACGGGATCGATGGTGCTGTCATGAAAAGACTGTGTGTTTCGAAGAATGATTTTCTCTGGGTAGGTCAATGTCATGAATAGTTGACATTCGAGCGAAGAGTATGAATGGCTGTAATGCGAAATTGATCGTTACGGATGCATGGGACAATATGTTTGAGGACAATTACGAGAAAGAAGGTAATCAATTGTTGGTCATCGGTTACTCAGGGACAATCAAGGAATGTGAACGTTTGAATAAAAACCGAAGCGAGGATTGCTCCTATTTGTTGAACGTTTACCTTATGAGTTACTTGCAAAACATAAAACACGACGCATGCGAGAATATATAGAGTCTTTGCGGAAAATTAAACATGATGCAAATTTTCTTTGGACCATGAAAATTGTCTTCGGTCGATGAGGATGATGTTGTTAGACCTCATAGGCCATGAAGTGTATGATAAGGTATTCACAAGCTATGAAATGGCGTCCTTGGCCTATGAGGATGGTACCTCTAGACTATGACGCCTTTGAATATTGATATGTAGCTTTGAGATGCTTAGGCCAAGGAATGGTGCCTTCGGACTATGACTCCCTCGGATAATGATATGCATTTTGATATCCTTAGGCCATGTAATGTTTTACTTAGTCTATGAAGATGATACCTTTGGACTATGGCGATATTTTAGCCCATGAAATGCAAAGCTGCTGCGATATTGATTATTTGATAGGGGAAACATGCAATGCTTAGTCATATGCAAGGATGAAGGAAGGTAGTGCTTAGCCTTGTATGAGTTGAGGGCAGTGCTTAGCCCTATGTAGGTGATGGTAGTGCTTACACTTATGCAATGATGGATGGAGTGCTTATCCTCATACAATATAATAATGGCAGTGCTTAGACCTATACAAAGAAAGGCAACGCTTAGCTTTATGCAATGATGGAGGCAATGCTTAGCCTCATGCAATGTAATGAGGGAAATTCTTAGCCCTATGTGGAGAAAGGCAACACTTAGCCTTATTTAGTGGTGGAGGCAGTGCTTAGCCTAGTGCATTGTAATAAGGGCGGTGCTTATCCCTATGCAGAGAAAGGAAACGCTTAGCCTTATGATAGTGATGGAAGTAGTGCTTAGCCTCATACAATGTAGGGCCATGCTTAGCCCTATGCAGGTGAAGGTAGTGCTTAGCCTTATGCAATGATGGAGGGAGTTCTTAGCCTCATACAATATAACAAGGGCAGTGCTTAGACCTATGTAGAGAAAGGCAGCGCTTAGCATTATGAAATGATGGAGGCAATGCTTAGCCTCATGCAATGTAATGAGGGCAGTGCTTAGCCTTATGTGGAGAAAGGCAACACTTAGCCGTATACAATGACGGAGGCAGTACTTAGTCTCATGCAATATAATCAGGGCAGGCTTAGCCCTATGCAGAGAAAGGAAAACTTAGACTTATGTAGTGGTGGAGGCAAAACTTAGCGTTATGCAATGTAATGAGGGTGGTGCTTAGCCATATGTATAGAAAAACAATGCTTAGCCTTGTGCAATGATGGAGACATTGCTTAGCTTCATGCAATGTGATAAGGGCAGTGCTTAGCTATGCAGAGAAAGGCAAAGCTTAGCCTTATGCAATAATGGAGACAGTGCTTAGTCTCATGCAATGCAATGAGGCCAATGCTTAGCCCTATGCAGAGAAAAGAAACACTTAGCCTTATGCACTGATAGGGGTAGTTCTTAGCCTCATGTAATGTAATGAGGGTAGTGCTTAGCCCTATGCAGAGAAAAGCAACACTTAGCCTTATGCAGTGATGGAAGCAGTGGTTAGCCTTATGCAATGTAATAAGAGCAATTCTTAGCCCTATGCAAATGATGAGAAGGTGATGATTAGTCTCGATTAAATGCGAGAAAGGAAAGTGATTCATAGCTTGACATTAATGGGCTCAGTAGCGTCTATCTATGTAAAGATAGTGGTATTTGTTGTGCATCCTTTGCGGATACTTCTGATAATGTTGTATCTGTTATACCTGCATCCAAAGAAAAGTCGTAAGTCGCCGAGAAGGTTGGTTCGTGCTTTTGATCCCTTGTTTCATCCTTGCTTCTAGCTCGACGCTGTTGTGCTTGAGCTGGCCTAGATAAAATTTGGCTATTACAAAATGGAGTTTTAAAAATGTGCATTTTGCAATCAATTAGTTGTAGGAAATGTAGTTGTTTAAAAATGTGTGATAATGCATAAGACAAATAGTTTTATCGAATCATAGACCGTGACACGATCTTGAGACATTGCAACATCTTTATCTTGAATGGACATTTGAGGATTCCCTCAAAATTCTGCCCTAGTTCTGATGAATGCTTTCGACGATACCATTTCGGCGACTCTTGACATGATAGCACTTAAATTTGATGAATCTCAAAATCTTGCCCTAGTTTCCGACCACAGAGAGGAATGAAGATTTTGTTATAATGTTACCGAACCCACAGGGCTGCCTACGTATCCCTTCTTAAATAAGAATCAGGTCAAGTGTAGTTCATGTTATATCAAGATAAAGTGCAAATACAATCTCAAACATAATATCATTTGACGATGTCCGAATTCAGAGGTTTTGGCCATATCTTTCCATCTATTTCTACTAGTATATGTGCTCCTCCTATCAACACTCGGTGAACCATGTAAGGACCTTGCCAGTTAGGTGAGAAATTTTCCTTTGCTTTATCCTGATGTGGAAAAATCTACTTCAGCACCAGTTACCCCGATATTAATTGCCTAGGTCTAACCTTCTTTTTGAAAGCTCTTTCCATTCTGTTCTCGTAAAGTTGGTGGTGACACACCGTGTTACACCCCAAGTTTTCATACGTGAGAGTACGTCGTAAGTCATTGATGTAAGCTCGGAAATGAGATTCTATTTGGAAGAAAATAAAGTACGTTAATCATGTTACCTTGGAGGTTACAAATATTTAAGATCATGAATAACAAGTACCAAGAGGGTTGGAAATCTTAGAAGCTAAACCAATTGAAGAAAATAAGTTTCGTCGAAAGTCGACAAGTTTCGAATGTTATAACATATACTTTGGGGTGAGACTAGGGTTATTAACATGATAAGGAGGTTATTCTATGAGTTATTTTAGTCGTATGATATTCATTTTCTACATTTTGAAGGCAAGCAAGTTGTGGAACAAGAGTTGGCAAAGGTCATCACAAGTTACATTCATAAATGCTGAAATTTAGGTCAAATGTATCTGAGAATTTCTCCAAATATACTTGGAATCATGGGGTTTTCTACCTTACAAATTGAAGGTCTGTGAGTCTAGTTTCTAAAGCATTAAATCGTTCATCAATACGACATCGTAGTAGAGAGATATTCGCGTTTTCGCGAGACCGCGCAAGCAGCTCCCAATGGGACCCACTTAGGCGGTGGTTGACCTACTTCAATTTATAAACGATTTGGACACCTATTTTTTGCTCATTTTTTAACTAAAATTCGTCTCCAAACTTCTCCTAACCCTCCTAAACATATACCACAAGGGTTTGAAGTGATTCCAAAGTGATTACACCATATTTCAACATCAAAACTTAGTTCTAGTGAAGAACAACACCTCTTTGAGGTTGTGTTGTCATTGAGGATTGTTGTGGGCTGTATTTGGATGAAATTCCAAGTTGTTGCTGCTGTCTAAGGTGAGTATAACAACCTACTAATTGTGCTTAAGCTTGCTTGTATGTTGGTTAAGTTGTTAGGATGATAAACTATAAGATAATACTTGGACTAGCTTAAGTCACTTCTATGGTGTTGTATTGCTATTAAGGGTTGTTGTAAAATGAATATAACTTGGATTTTGACTTGAAGTTGCTGTAGGAGGTATTTATATTGTGTTCTTACTTGTGCCTAAGGTTATCTTGATGTTTATTAAGTTAAATGGATGGGCTAGACATGAACTAGTGAATAAAGTTGCTAGTTGGGGATAGTTGAAATTGTGGATTATTTTCGTTGTTATAAATATATGGTATAAGGCTGGAATCATTGATTAATGACTTCATTATCATGTTAATGATACTTTTATGTTGAAGTAAGAAGTCTATAAGGATTGATAAGGGGTATACGGATTCCAATCGGAGCTTGCCGCTCGTCGTAATGTAGTTGTGACTTGTTGTTGTTATATGGTGTCTTGATATTGATAATTATATATTGATGGATTGCTCTAGTCATTGTTGTTTGTATATGGTATTGGAGGAGGCCCTTGTTACAAGGGAGATGCTGCCAAAATTTACGTAAACGAGCTACTAGCTTAAGTTATAGACTTAGCCTTTGCTCAGCACTGATTTTGAATCTCCTTATACTATGATAGATTGAGTTGACTTGTTTGAAGAGTTGCTTGGAAGTGATTAAGGACTCAACGGGTTTAAGGTATGTTAAGGCACTTACTTCTTTCTTTTGGCATGATCTAAAGTGACATGAACATAAACGGTACGCTAATTCATAACGGATCTACTCCTAGAAACTAAGGTTGTCCATGTTGTTCTTTCCTTATAAAGTTATTCTAAACAAGTGTGTATGATCCTTAAATCCCACTAAGGTTCATATTGATGGTAGGGATGTCCATAATGTTAATCGAAGGTGCAATGACCTTACATCACTCCGAAAGGGTTAGAACGTGATTCCATGAGTCGAGCATGCATTATATATATATATATATATATATATATATTTTACTCTACCGAGCCGCGCTATAGTCGGCCGGGTATGGCACCTATTGTGCAACCACTGATTAGTTGGGTTTACCGAGCTCCACGTGGCCGGGTACGATTCTACTGAACCTTATAATGGTCGGGTACACTTTTACCGAGTCCTCTTTGAGGCCGGGTACGATATGATGATGATGATGCCCACAGAGGCAAATGTTTTAAAAAGTTTATGTATATATATGTATTATGCATTTCATATCAGTAACCCCCAGAGGCACTCTGATGTCACAGGTTGTATCTCCTCTATCTCTGTCTTTACATTACTGTTCTTGTTTATGCTTTCCTGCCTAACATACTCGGTACTTTATTCGTAGTGACGTCCCTTTTTGACTGGGGATGCTGCATTTCATGCCCGTAGGTCTCGATTGATAGGTAGACAGTCCTCCTAGTAGGCTATCAACTCAGCGAAGGTGTTGGTGCACTCCACTTGCTCCGGAGTTGCCTATTTGGTCAGTATGCTTTGGATATGTATCAATTGGTATGGCGGGGCCCTGTACCGACCTTTATGATTTTATATACTCTTAGAGGCTTGTAGACAGATGTCAGGTGTATGGATAATTGTATGGCCTTGTCGGCCTATGTTTCGAGTTTACTAATGGTCATGTCGGCCTTATAGACCCGTATGTCACATATATTAGTTTGTATATCATGTTGGGTCTTCATATGTTGAGTATTCTCTTATGTTTTAATCTTGTTATCTCATGACGGGTTTTCTGGCTCATTTACTCATGATAACATGATAAGAAAGATATGTTACGTTGGTACTCGGTTGAGTAAGGCACCGGGTGCCCGTCGCGGCCCTTCGGTTTGGGTCGTGACAGAAGTGGTATCAGAGCAGTTCTGTCCTAGGGAGTCTACAAGCCGTGTCTAGTAGAGTCTTGTTTATGGGTGTGTTGTGCACCACACTTATAAGCAGGAGGCTACAGGGCATTTAGGTCTGTCACTCTTTCTTCTTACTCTAGATCGTGCAGTAGAGCTCAGTTGTAAGAATTCAAACTCCTAAATTCGACTTTAGTCGTAATACAACGATACCTACATCCACAAAGACAGTTGGTAAGAGATTGCATGTGGATGTGGAAGAGTTGAGTCAGAGGAACTCGATTTCACATCATGCTTATGATGAGTAAATATGAGGTCTTCAACAGATCATGTGTGTACTAAGATGTGTATGCTTCTTAATAAGGAGCCTTAAGGCACGGATATCTATTCACGAATATGGTGAAAATCTATGAGGAATTCAGAAGCTAGATACAAGTTTTAACAAGTAAAAGAAGTAAGGTGAAGAGGGGTACGAGGCACCCAGATAATGAAGATTATCAATATTTTCAAATCAGGCAGAGAAATATAAGCATTTTGGTACCTTCATCAATGACAGAGGTAAGTACAATTGGCCACACCCATCTCAGTTATGTTCTATGGGAGCTAACAGATATTATTTAAGAGAAAGATGGGATATCAGGATCCAGTTGGAGTTAGAGTAACCCAAAAATTGTGGATAGGTTGTTATCATTAACTAACGTTTCCGAAAGATGGTGCAAATGTGGTAATAGATCTCCTTCTAAGACACCCAGATGGTGAACTCTAGAGTAGTACAATCAGATACGAATACTGGAATATTCAAAAATTTCAGAAGATAGGCAGTGGGATCCTAGAAGGTACAAATATTTACCTTAGTATGACTCTAGCCCTGAGTAAAAAAAAAGAATGTTAAGCATTCCAAAGATCCAGTGAGATGAAGCTAGGGGAGCTTAAAGGGAAAGAACTTTTTGTTGAAGTTTTCAGAATAAAGTAATAGACAAAAAAATATTATCCGGAGAATAAGAAGAAAATAAATGAAGCATCATGAGTAAGATGTGATATATGGGTGATAACAGTAAATCAAAATATGACACGATGACAGAGTCTATAGTCAAGTGAAGGAAAATACAAGAGGTGACAAGCCTTAAGGCAATAAAAGAGTATAAGCCATAAAGTCATATTCTTATTTCGAGAAATGAGTTGGTGACTTCAACGTGATTACCAGGAGGAAAGGTTAGACCCCAGAGTAATAAAAATCAGTATGGGCTGGTGAACAAGATAAAACCGAACATGAATTAGGGACCGGAGGATTTGATAATGGTCGACATCGTGAGAATTTCAAAGATCGTGCTCCAACAATAATAGAATAGACAATAGACGAATAACCTTTAAAGGCCATTTAGGAAGTCTCTTACCTAAAGCAAGCACTCTGAGCAGAGTTAATCTTAAGGGACTAAATGTGCCAGTTACCGTAGGTGTCACCTTCGTGCGTAAGAAATTTAGTTATCCCTGGTACAGAAGGTTACCATAAGGTGATTAAGGTTCATTGATAATGTGAAAAGACGCCGAATATGAAAAGGTAAAACAAGTATAGGTAGATCGTCGTAGTACTAAATCTTAGTACTCCCCTGAAGGGGGGAATATGGTGTGATATGGTATTAAGTCGGAGTTAAGCGGTTCAGTTAACTATGGAATGGTAAAGGAAGAATGTGGTAAAAAGGAGAAAGGGATGATGTTGCATTTATTCAGTTCCTGCAGATATGTTGCGATTCCAGAATATTATACAAGCACGACACCGGAGAGAGGTAGTAAAAGTTTCCGGCCAGGATGTTATTGATAAATAAGTGTGAATAGACACTTGATACATCAGGAGCTAGTGGCGAGAGATAAGTTAAGACAAAGGATATATCCCAAGAGGGATTATGCAGAATATATATATATATATATATATATATATATATATATATATATATGAGAATGGACCAACGAGTAATTAGTAGTTGATTCAGGAAGAGCCCAGTTATGGCTAGACAAGAGGTCACGGATAAATCAATAGATCATGCAAGATAAATGTAGTGAACCGCAGCATAGTGAATTCAGTCTCGCAGATACGAGATCGCAATCATTTGAAAAAATTTCAGATAGGAGTTGAGGCAATTAAAGGTACCCTTTTTAAGGTTTATAAAAATAAGAGAGAGTGCCACTAAGGAGACAATAAAAATTTGAGCTTAGAAGTAACCCTACGAGCACAAAGGCATAAATTTATGTAACTAAGGATTATTATGGGCGAGTAAGAATAACGAAAATTACCTTCGGGTGTACGATATATCAAGCTCGCAACTTTACAAGAGCCAGAAGGTCTCCCTAAGTACTACAATGAAAGACTAGCTGAGGAAATAAGGAAGAAGGTTTCCACCTAAGCATAGTGAGCTAAAGAGTAAATGATCCTGTAACAACAGTCTCACTACAATATTGTATACACTCCATAAGAAAGTGGCACCTATCATGGCTAATGAATGGTAAAAAAAAGCCATCAAAGGTGATGTTTGAGATCATATGAGGTACAGGAAATTATAGTATTCGTGGGCAAAATGACAAGCCAAGTATTCATGCAACAAGTGATAGAACGACCAGCAAAAGTAATTGCTTACATTTAAGGACAACTGAGAAGGCACGAAAGGAAATTTATGGTGCTAGCAAGTTGAAGGAAGGTTGCGAGTAGTATAAATAGATCGATGTAGGTCCTAAGGTAAAGTATTGTAGAGCAACAAGGTTTTAGGTAGATAGGAGTAAGGATATGAAAAGGTGAGTGAGAAGGTGACGAGAATATGTATGTCCTCAGGATTAAACCCATCAAAACAAGGGAGTTGATGATTTCCATATGTAATAAAAAGGTCGGTACAGCCTGAATGAACACAGAGGAGTCGGAGACTAGGTGCATTTAGAAGAGATGGAATGCTTCCCTGGCAGTAGAATAAGGGTCTAATTGTGATAGATAAGAGGATGATACTTAGGCCTTTGATTGAGTAACGATTTAACGAGAAAGGAATTTCATTAATTGCACGGAATTAGAATACCCCCATAAGATGAATCGCGTTGGGATGCAATGAAATACAGTTATTTAAGTATAGTATTATCCCTAGGTGGATCGGGAAAATCACTTCATATGTTCCCCGATAAGATGTGAGCCCTAGTGACAGTGTATTACGTAAGAGGTTGCAAGTTATCAGTGATAGATTATAGATCAACATTAAGGTGAATAAACAATAGATGGGTACAAGTTCCAAAGTTCGAGATGAGATTTGTTTGTTATTCTTAGATGAATAATAATGAGGAAGCACTAAAGGACTTAGATTTATACATATAGGATAAGCAGCGAGAGAGTAACCTGGAGTTGGGTAGCAAACCTCGGTAATAATAAACCGAAGTAAGTTTTATGGTATAGTATAACCTACCTAGATGTAGTAAATCCATAAGGATAGATATACAAGGCTATGAAACAAGAGATAGAAATAGTCTTAAGTTCGATAAAGTACCAAGCGAAAGACATCAGTACACCTATAGATGCCTAGAGGGACAACTTGTCATAATTCTGTATATGTTCATAAAGTAAGGCTTAGAGATTGGCTAAAAGATGGAGGAAAAAGAGAATACGAGTCGCTAGGCGCTCATACAAGGACACAGTCGTACATACTACATGACATAAGGTAGCAAATGTTACGATGTTGGAAGAATTCCGACCACATGTCATGGTGTGACAAAGAGGCCTAAAAGGGGGGAATGCCCAAGCGTTTGGATTTATTCACAAAACAGTTGCTTAGATGGAAAAATGAGCATTAAAGTATTCATAAGAGCCATAGTTTATGAAACTGATAAGCGCATCAGTCAACATTCGAGGACGAATGTTCCAAAGGGGGAATGATGTTACACCCCAAGTTTTCATACGTGAGAGTACGTCGTAAGTCATTGATGTAAGCTCGGAAATGAGATTCTATTTGGAAGAAAATAAAGTAAGTTAATCATGTTACCTTGGAGGTTACAAATATTTAATATCATGAATAATGAGTACCAAGAGGGTTGGAAATCTTAGAAGCTAAACCAATTGAAGAAAATAAGTTTCGTCGAAAGTCCACCAGTTTCGAATGTTATAACATGTACTATGGGGTGAGACTAGGGTTATTAACATGATAAGGAGGTTATTATATGAGTTATTTTAGTCGTATGATATTCATTTTCTACATTTTGAAGGCAAGCAAGTTGTGGAACAAGAGTTGGAAAAGGTCATCACAAGTTACATTCATAAATTTGCTGAAATTTAGGTCAAATGTATCTAAGAATTTCTCCAAATATACCTGGAATCATTGGGTGTTCTACCTACCAAATTGAAGGTCTGAGAGTTTAGTTTCTAACACATTAAACCGTTCATAAATACGACATCGGAGTAGAGAGATATTCGCGTTTTCGCGAGACCGCGCAAGCAGCTCCCAATGGGACCCACTTAGGCGGTGGTTGACCTACTTCAATTTATAAACGATTTGGACGCCTATTTTTGCTCATTTTTCAACTAAAATTCGTCTCCAAACTTCTCCTAACCCTCCTAAACATATACCACAAGGGTTTGAAGTGATTCCAAAGTGATTACACCATATTTCAACATCAAAACTTAGTTCTAGTGAAGAACAACACCTCTTTGAGGTTGTGTTGTCATTGAGGATTGTTGTGGGCTGTATTTGGATGAAATTCCAAGTTGTTGCTGCTGTATAAGGTGAGTATAACAACCTACTAATTGTGCTTAAGCTTGCTTGTATGTTGGTTAAGTTGTTAGGATGATAAACTATAAGATAATACTTGGACTAGCTTAAGTCACTTCTATGGTGTTGTATTGCTATTAAGGGTTGTTGTAAAATGAATATAACTTGGATTTTGACTTGAAGTTACTGTAGGAGGTATGTATATTGTGTTCTTGCTTGTGCCTAAGGTTATCTTGATATTTATTAAGTTAAATGGATGGGCTAGACATGAACTAGTGAATAAAGTTGCTAGTTGGGGATAGTTGAAGTTGTGGATTATTTTCGTTGTTATAAATATATGGTATAAGGCTGGAATCATTGATTAATGACTTCATTATCATGTTAATGATACTTTTATGTTGAAGTAAGAAGTCTATAAGGATTGATAAGGGGTATACGGATTCCAATCGGAGCTTGCCGCTCGTCGTAATGTAGTTGTGACTTGTTGTTGTTATATGGTGTCTTGATATTGATAATTATGTATTGATGGATTGCTCTGGTCATTGTTGTTTGTATATGGTATTGGAGGAGGCCCTTGTTACAAGGGAGATGCTGCCAAAATTTACGTAAACGAGCTACTAGCTTAAGTTATAGACTTAGCCTTTGCTCAGCACTGATTTTGAATCTCCTTATACTATGATAGATTGAGTTGACTTGTTTGAAGAGTTGCTTGGAAGTGATTAAGGACTCAACGGGTTTAAGGTATGTTAAGGCACTTACTTCTTTCTTTTGGCATGATCTAAAGTGACATGAACATAAACGGTACGCTAATTCATAACGGATCTACTCCTAGAAACTAAGGTTGTCCATGTTGTTCTTTCCTTATAAAGTTATTCTAAACAAGTGTGTATGATCCTTAAATCCCACTAAGGTTCATATTGATGGTAGGGATATCCATAATGTTAATCGAAGTTACATCACTTCGAAAGGGTTAGAACATGGTTCCATGAGTCGAGCATGCATTATATATATATATATATATATATATATATATATATATATATATATATATATATATATATATATATCTATTTTACTCTACCGAGCCGCGCTATAGTCGGCCGGGTATGGCACCTATTGTGAAACCACTGATCAGTTGGGTTTACCGAGCTCCACGTGGCCGGGTACGATTCTACCGAACCTTACGATGGTCAGGTACGCTTTTACCGAGTCCTCTTTGAGGCCGGGTACGATATGATGATGATGATGCCTACAGAGGCGAATGTTTTAAAAAGTTTATGTATATATATGTATTATGCATTTCATATCATAACCCCCAGAGGCACTCTGATGTCACAGGTTGTATCTCCTCTATCTCTCTCTTTACATTACTGTTCTTGTTTATGCTTTCCTGCCAAACATACTCGGTACTTTATTCGTACTGACGTCCCTTTTGCCTAGGGACGCTGCATTTCATGCCCGCAAGTCTCGATTGATAGGTTGACAGTCCTCCTAGTAGGCTATCAGCTCAGTGAAGGTATTGGTGCACTCCACTTGCTCCGGAGTTGCCTATTTGGTCAGTATGCTTTGGATATGTATCGATTGGTATGGCGGGGCCCTGTCCCTACCTTTATAATTTTATATACTCTTATAGGCTTGTAGACAGATGTCAGGTGTATGGATAATTGTATGGCCTTGTCGGCCTATGTTTCAAGTTTACTAATGGTCATGTCGGCTTTATAGGCCCGTATGTCACATATATTAGTTTGTATATTATGTTGGGTCTTCATATGTTGAGTATTCCCTTATGTTTTATTCTTGTTATCTCATGACAGGTTTTTTGGCTCATTTACTCATGATAACATAATAAGAAAGATATGTTACGTTGGTACTCGGTTGAGTAAGGCACCGGGTGCCCGTCGCGGCCCTTCGGTTTCACACCGTGTTCATTCTTTTAATGTTAATGCGATCCAACTGATCATATAGGCTTTGCATCCATTCTGCATTGCTAAGCTTGGCCTTATGTATGATTCTTAGGGGAGAAATTTCCACCTCAGCGGGTATAACAACTTCAGTATCATAGACCAATAGATAGGGAGTTGCCCCAGTCAATGTTTGGACCATGGTGTGGTATCTGAGTAGAGGGAATGGTAACTTCTCATGCCACTGTTTGTAGTTGTCTACCATCTCCTTAGTATCTTCTTAATGTTTTTGTTGTCGGCTTCTACGACTCCATTCATCTGTGGTCTATAGGCGGTAGACTTTCGGTGTTTGATCTTGAATGTTTCACACATGGCTTTCATCAGGTCACTATTGAGATTGGCAGCGTTGTTAGTAATGATTGACTTAGACACCCGAATCGGTAGAAATACAGTCCCAAATAAAATTAGCTACGACCTTCTTTGTCACGGCTTTGTAGGATACAACTTCGACCTATTTTGTGAAGAAATCAATGTCCACCAAGATAAATCTGTATCCGTTGGAGGTAGTAGGCTCGATTGGTCCGATGACATCTATGCCCAGGCAGCGAAAGGATAAGGCGAACTCATCACATTGAGTTCATTAGGTGGTACTCATATCATCTCAGCATGTACCTGGCACTGGTGACATTTTTGTACGTACTTGATGCAGTCAGTTTCTATGGTCATCCAAAAATATCCGGCCCTTAAAATCTTCTTAGCTAGAACAAACCCATTCATGTGAGATCCGCAAGTTCCTGCATGTATTTCTTCGAGCAATCCCAAGTTGGGATTTATCCTATACAGAATTCCTCCACTTCGAATGAAATGGGTAGCTAACCTTCATAATGTGCGCTTTTGAGAATGTATAGCAACTTCTGGATACTCTCCCCTTTCCATATATTCCCAGACATCGTGAAACCATGGATTCCCATCAGATTCTTCTTCAACATGAGCAAGATAGGCAGGCTTCTTGCGGGTCTCTATTCGGATGAGATCAATATAATTCTTGTCTGGATGTTGTATCATGGAAGATAGGGTGGCCAATGCATTTGAGAACTCATTATGAATTCTATGAGCATGTTTGAATTTTATCTTTGTGAACCTCTTGATAAAATCCTACATACATTGTAGGTATGGTAGTATTTTGGTATTCTTGGTGGCCTACTCTCTAAGTACTTGGTGTATCAGCAAGTCTAAATCTCTGATTACCAGTAATTCTTGGATGTTCATATCGATGGCCAACCTGAGTCCCAGAATGCAAGACTCATATTCAGCTATATTCTTGGTGCATGAGCATATAATCTTGGAAGATACCGGATAATGCTAGCCGATTTCTGATACCAGGACAACTCCGATGCCCACTCTATTAAAGTTTGTGGCTCTGTCGAAGAACATTATCCAACCATCATATGCTTCGGCAATATCTTCTCCTGTGAAAGATACTTCCTCATCGAGAAAATATGTTTTTAATGTTATTATCTACCCCAGGATTCTCTACTAGGTGATCAACCAATGCTTTCCTTTTGACTGCTTTCTGAGCCACGTAGATGATGTCGAACTCACTTAGCAATATTTGCTAATTTTCCAACTTGCCAGTAGGCATAGGTTTCTGGAAAATTTACTTTAAGGGATCCATTCTCAATATGAGGTATGTAGTGTATGCACAAAAATAATGCCTCAACTTCTGGGTTATCCATGTCAGAGCGCACCAGGTACATTCCAATAGTGAATACTGAGCTTCATAAGGTGTGAACTTCTTACTCAGATAGTATATTGCTTGCTCCTTCCTTCCGGTCTCATCATGTTGTCCCAAGGAGCATCCAAAGGCTACGTCCAACATGGATATGTACATCAATAAAGGTTTCCCGGACTCTGCTGGTACTAGCATAGGAGGTTTGGATAGATACTCCTTGATTTTGTCAAAGGCCTTTTGACACTCTTCAGTCCAATTTGTTGCAACATCCTTTCTTAGCATCTTGATGATTAGTTTGCATATTACTGTCACTGCGCTATGAAACAACTGATATAGATGAGACAACCCAAGAAACTCATTACGTCTTTGTACCTTGGTGGTGAAAAATCCTGAATGGATTTGATTTTTGATGGGTCCAACTCAATGCCTCGGCGACTGACGATGAAACCTGGCAACTTTCCGACAGGGACCCCAGAGCACATTTGGCAGGGTTCAACTTCAAGCTGTACTTCCAAAGTCGGTCAAAATATATTCTCAAATATGCTTTGTGATCCGGGCTCTTCTTGGATTTGATGATGACATCATCCTCGTAAGCCTATATTTCCTTGTGTATCATATCATGAAAGAGAGTGGTCATGGCCCTCATGTAAGTTTTCCCGATGTTCTTTAAACCAAACGATATCATCTTATAGCAATACACCCCCATGGTGTAATGAAGGCCATTTTCTCTGCATCCTCTTTGTCCATCCATATCTAGTGGTATACTGCGAAGCTATCAACAAAGGATTGGAGTTCATGCTTGGTACAGTTATCAATGAATATGTGTATGTTTGGTAGTGGAAAATCATCCTTAGGACTTGCTTTGTTAAGATCTCGGTAGTCAACATACACCGTAACCTTCCCGTCTTTCCATGGTACGAGTACGATATTGGCTAACTAGGTCGGATATTTGACCACTCAGAGTACTTTGGCTTTGATTTGCTTGGTAACCTCTTCCTTTATCTTTAAACTCATATATGGCTTGAATTTCCTGAGTTTTGTTTAACCGGTGGACACATAGGATTAGTAGGTAGCTTTTGGGCCACTATGGATATGCTCAATCCTGCCATGTCGTCATAGGACCATGCGAAGATGGGCTCATATTCTTTCAAAAATTTGATGTACTCTTCTATGTTTGATTGTGATAGATTAATGCTAATGCGAGTTTCTTTCACTGTTTTGGAATCCCCAAATTACTGCCTCAATTTCTTCCAAGTTGGACTTTGGTTTGTTTTCAAAATCCTCAACTTCCTTAACAATTTCCTCAGGTATTATGTCATTTTTCCATTCTTCTGAATCCCTTTCATTGTGTTTCATAGTCTCATTACATGTGACAATTTTATATTCAACAGGATAGGAAATAGTTATGTTGAAAAGAATGCAGAGATAATAATATAAATAAACGAAAAGGAATAATTCATTAATTTAAAACTTAAAATGTCAAACAAAAATGGCTTGATATCTCGAGTATTTATTCAAAACAAATACTGAATGTCTTAAATGCCAGAAAAAAGTTCAAAGTTAAATCATGCTAGCCTGCCAAAACTACCCTGGTGCTCAACAAGCCCGGGATGGTGCAACAGTCCAGTTCCTCAGAACAACTCCATCTCCTACCATCTGGATGGTAAGATCTTCCTTCTCAACCCCCAAGATCACATTTCAATCCATATCTTCTTTGTTCAAAAACAGGTTCCTCATACCATCTAGGATCTCGTCTTCTTCAGAACCCCAAATCACGCCGGCATTGTGAAAAGTTTGGTACAACATCAGTATCTGTTTAGGCAATGGATAATAGAGATCATTCCATGGTGGTGACCAATCCTTATATGCTTGCACAGTGTACTCATACCCGAGACCAAAAGTGGTGTCCTGGGTACACGATCGTATTCGTTTTGTTATCCCTTAAGGCTTGGAGCCAGGACCTCAACTCAGCACTTTATTGCTACACTATCGTCCCTTCTCGACTATGTTAATCCGTTCAATACTCTCTCATCTCGGCTTTCTTCTATTTTCAACTGCTGATATGGTCTAGTTCGTGTAGATAGGATTGTTTCCATATCCGTGAATAACCACCTCCTGATGATTCCACTCGAACTTCACAGCCTGATGTAAAGCAGAATCAACTGCCCTATCCATGTGTATCCACCATCATCCCAACACCAGGTTGTAGGTGGTAGATATATCTAATACATAGAACTCGACATCGAACATGAACGAGCCTATCTTCAAACTCAGGCAAATCTCTTCGATTGTAGCACTTTGGGACACATCGAATGCCTTCATGTTCATGCTTCCCAATCGTATCTCTGGTATGCCTACGCCCAATCTTTTTAGGGTGGTCAGAGGGCATACGTTCAGAGTCGAACCCCCTCAATCAAGACTCGAGCAACGAATTTATTTTCATACTGCACGGTGATGTGCAATGCTTTGTTATGACTCAAACCTTCCAGTGGAAACTCATCTTTATGAAAGGTGATCTTATGTGTCTCCAACACTTGTCCCACCATATTTTTCATTTCTCCACTAGTGATGCCAACAGGTACATACGCTTCGTTTAACACCTTCATCAAGGCATTCTTGTGGGTGTCTGAGTTTTGTAACAATGTCAAGATGGATATGTGGGCAGGAGTTTTGTTTAGGTGATCAATAACATAGTACTCCTTTCCTTGTATCTTTCTCCATAGATCAGCAACACATGTTTCCACAACATGTGGTTTTGACGTATTCTCCCTACTTATTCCTCTCTAGGAAAGATTTTTCGTAGTGTAGACTCTTCCTGTTCTAGTCATTCCCCTGGGTGGCACCTGCTTTTTGTATCTTGGCCTTCACTTTCCTTCTTACCTCTGCCACATAATACCAGAGAACAACATCAGATTAGTAGGATGGCGATGAAGCTACCATCACGGTGGACAATGGCCTAGATGTAGCCATTTCAACCTTGTATGATGCCTTGGTTTGCACCACAAATCGGTGAAAGTGTGACAAGGGAGGTCATAGAAGTGTTTCCTTCTCGAATGAGACCAACAGAACCTTCCTGACCCATTCTTTATAAGTCTTGATCGTATTTACTCCCTCACCCCTATGGTCGGGAAGGGGGTTATTGCGAATATTCGGTGCAGATTCCTTTGCCTGTATTACCTTAGTGTAAATCAATGTCTGGATCTTATCTTTCAATATGCAACAATATGAAATTGGTGCCCCTTCATTCTCGAGTGATAGGCATAAGTTTTTTTGGGTTTACCCATTGAGAGGGGTTTTCAATCGTGGTTGTAGGAATGGGAGTGACGTAACCGATGACCTTTAGTCTCCCATACAATTAGGCTATTGGCTCTTAGAGAGGAGTGTATTGTCTAGGAGCTTTACGATTGAAATTGGGTCAGGGTTTCGGATAGTTCTGTCGGGCAAGTAGAGATGAATGATAGTAGGCTAGCTCGGTATTGTAGGTATGGTAGGTGGTAGCAGGATAATGGTACTTTGGGGGTGAGGGATGATATGTTGGTGGGGTTTTTTTATAGATAGGGGGAGACTTTGTCCCTTGGGATACCATCACAGCACCCACTTCTTTCTTCTTAGAAATACCTTTAGACTACAAAGCTTTATTAGTAGTCTATAGAGCTTTGAAGTTGGTAACCATGCCACTCTTGATACCTTAGTAGCCTACAGAGCTTTGAAGTTAGAGAATTTATGATTCTCTATGACCATCAATCTTTCATAGTATTGTGGGTCCTGAGCTAGGACGAAGAACTTATTCATTTGTTCTTCTAGCGGTAGCCTTACTTTAGCAGCTTCTGATCTCCAACGGATGGCATAATCATAGAAGATCTCTGTTGATTTCTTCTTGAGATTTTGGATATAGAAAACATTTGGTGCGTTTTCCGTATTGAACCTGATTTTTTCCATAAAGTCGGATGCCATACTTACCCAATTAGGACATTTCTTTGGGTTTTGACTGATTTACCAAGATAAATAATCCCCAATGAGACTTCGCATGAACAACTTCATGCGGATTTGCTCGTTCTTGCCTAATCCCACAAGTTTATCTCAGTAAGTCCTCAAATGAACCTTGGGATCATCGGTGCCATCAAATATTTCAAACTTTGGAGGGGGGGGGGGGTTGTAACCCTCAGGTAGCTCTATATATGGTTGGATACACAAATCTTCATAATTCAAACCTTCGATACTCTTTCCTCCCTCGACACTCTGGACCATTGCAGATAACTTCTTCAATCCTCAACTATGTTCCTTATTAGCAGGCCCTTCTCAGTAGGTTCGGATGTGTATAGTTTTTCTATGGGTTGTATGATAGGGTTTCCATGTATAAGGGGTTTCTTTGGTGGGTTCCATGGACTTGAGAGTATGGATGATCATTGATGGATGCCTGAGGTGGATCGTAGGTAGGCTGTGGTACATTTTGAGGAGTAGGGTGGATGGCGATTTGTGGGTATTGGGTCGTATTATGAGGGTGTTGTTGAGGAGCTTGTAGTGGTGGAGGGTTTAGGTTTTGTGGGCGTGCGAGGTTGTGGTATTGTTGTGTAGTAGGGGGATTGTGCAGAGTTTGGGGTTGCGGATTCTACGGTTGTGTTTGGTTTTGAGTGGTGGTATTGTTACACCCCACATTTTCGTATATGAAAGCATGCCATAAATAAATTGATGAGAGCATGGGAATGAGATGTTACATCCTGTATTTTTTTTGTACACTAATGTTTCGTCGTAAGTTAATCGATGTAAGCTCGAGAACGAGATTGTTTTGGGATTATAAGTAATATGCTATCCAAACAAGTGATGAGAATATTCATGAAGGAGAGAGGATAAGCAAATTAAAAAAAATAAAATTCCTCGAAGTTTTACAATTTGGGATAAAATAAGGTTCGAGCTATAATACTCCGTATTTATGGATTTGTGCCATACAAGGTACCATATGACCATGATAGTATGATGTATAAAGTGTATTAAAAAGGAGTAGTATTTTAGGTAATTTGAGATAATTCTTAATTATGTGGGTAATTAGTTAATTATTAGATAATGGGATATTACCTAATTAATTATGAAATTATTGGATAATGATTAAACCCCCAATTATGGAATTATGTGGCAGCACCCCATCCAATTTAAAGTGACTCATTAAGTCTTGCCTAGATATCATATTTTGAGGGATTAGGATGGCTTAGTCATCCACCAAGTGGGCCACACCCAAAGGCTTTCTACAATTAGCAAGACCATTAAGTTACTACACATTTTTGGCAATGTAAATTCATGTGTATCTTAAAAACCAAAGTGGGTCTCTTGTGTTAGTAGAGTGATCTGATCGTGAGAAGCGATCAAAACAATTCCATACAAATTCTAAGAGATTCGGTTATTGGTTGTTGATTCTGTAAAGCGTGAAATTGCGATTCTTATGGTGTACGGTGCAATCTTTCTCAATAATATCATATGGATTTTCCCTATTTCGATCCGCCGTTATGTGTTCTTCGCAAAAGACGTGTGATAGAGGAATTGTCAAGAGAATCGGTCCAGGTACGTTAAGGATATCCCTTATTTCTTTTGGCATGATCTATATGTCACAAACCCAAATGCACTATTTCTATAAATGACTCTATTCATAGAAATAATAGGGGTGTCTATATTCTTGATTCCCCATGTGAATTATTATTATATCTTTTGTTCATTGGTCTCAGAAAAAATATGTATTTGATAATGTTTATCCGAAAGGCATATTGATTTCTATGGCATTCCGAGAAAATCTTATTAACGTATTTCTTATGCATTTCATGCATTTATACATGCACATTGACCCATGACCAGATGGAATTATATACGCATATATATATATATGTATATTATAGTTATATGGGATATGGGAAAAGGTTACAGCGTTATATATGCACCACCACCTGATCAACTGGTATACGTTGATGATTTTGCCCATAGTGGCTGAGATGATATGATAGGATGCCCTCAGAGGCTTGATGATGTTATGAACACATGTACCTATGCACGACATGACATTCATACTACAATGAATTACATTATAAGTATTTCATGATTTACAGAGGTTTATCCATACTTACAGGTTGAGTCATTTACTCTATATTTCTTCTATGTCTTTTATGTACTTATTTATGTGCCTTACATACTCGGTACATTATTTATACTGACGTCCCTTTTTCTTGGGGACACTACGTTTCATGCCCGTAGGTCCCGATAGACAGGTCGAGAGTCCTCCAAGTAGGCTATTAGCTCACCGGAAGATGGTGGTGCGCTCCATTTGCTTTGGAGTTGCTTGTTTGGTTAGTATGAATTAGACGTGTATTGTTTGGTATAGCGGGACTCTATTCCGATCTTTATGAAAATTATGTATTCTTAGAGGCTTGTAGACAACTATCATGTACATAAAAGACTGTATGGCCTTGTCGACCTATGTTCAGTATTTGAGAGGTTATTTTGGTCTTATAGGCCTGTATGTCTCATGTATAAGTTGGCATCACATGTTGTATTCTACTTATCTCACGACAACTTTCCGGCTCAGTTATCTATGATAGAATGACATGAAAAGATATGTTATATTGGTACTCGGTTAAGTAAGGTACCGGGTTCCCATCACAGCCCATCAGTTTGGGTCGTGACAAGTATTTTGGTGATTGATGTCGGGGATGTTTAAGGTAAGGGAGAGGTTATCAAGGTTGGGGGCCTGATCGAGCTCTAGATCTAGTGTGGTATAATGATGTTGCCATAATGCACGAACTAACCTTTGAGAATAGAAATAATCAAAAAAAAAAAAAAACAAAAGGTAGCCAAGTCAGTAAGACGAAATAAAAGTGTTTTGCAGCATTTAGGCAGATAGCATATAAGGCGTGCAATGGTTCACATCCTAATTTGGGGACCTCATTTCGCCCGAGGTAGGACTAAGAGTCAAATAGACTTGGAGAATTTTATGCCAATGTTGCTTCATCCCATTAATGCGAGAATAAATCAAACCAATCTATTAATAAATCGAAATAATACTATAGAGTCGCTAATGGCACCAAGCCTTATTACATCGAATCTAAACGAAACCTAACTATAAAATAATGAAAGAGAACTCTCCTACTCTACTTGGTCCCAGATAGACCTTCTTCATGCCTCGCCTTCTTGGATCCCTCGATCACGTTCCTGAGGCCATGCATGTCGAGCAGTAAGTAAGCCATTGCTATCTTCCCTCCTTCATCGTAGCCCATACTCTGGCGGTGCCACAACCTTTTACTCATCTTCCCTTCAAACTCCATTAATCCTTGCTCTAATTTATCCAACTTCTCTGTCGACTTGTTTGCGATCTCCTTCCATTCCCTTATTTCTTCCATGTCTGTCTTATGTTGTTCCAAGTGTTTGGCCTCAAATTTGAAGACCCTCTTGTGCAGCTCTTGTACTTTACTTAAGCATCGACCTCTTCGTCTATGATCCTACTTTTTAGCTTGATTCCCGATTTCAAATCCCAGGTTTTGTCATACTCTTTCCATGACAGGTAGTGGTACATGTATCCAAGGTGATACCTATCGGGCTCTATAGTTTCTCCATCTACAATGAGATTTTGGTTCCACATATGCTGGGCCTCTAACTTGAACGGAATGACATCCCCTTTAAGTCGGCCTTGTTCTGAGTCATATTGGATACCTGGGGTATATCCTGTTTCCTTCCAGCTTGTCTAATCCACCTGATTGGAGCATAAGGGAAAATACCCCGCAACCCAATCAATACGAAATAGGTGGCCTTCTTGGATCGGATTATGAACTCTTCGTTTGGAAGCCACTCGAACATCCGGTGTGTCTGTTTATTAGTCAAATTGCTAAAAAATCATACCCAACCTTTCTCTTGGAAGCGGATGTCATCTTCTTTGGATGATGACTGGCAGTATAATAATTCAATGGCCTACGAAGGAAAATGGTAGTCTCCTCTTTGGAGATGTTCTAACAACTAAACCTTGTAGCAGAAGAATACGCCTCAAAATATCTAGCCCCATGCTTGCATCAGTCCAAGGCTCGATACATCTCAGCTAGTATCATAGGAATAAGTATAGTTTTTTCCCTCGATTCCTTCCATGATGGTACTAGCTACCATGGCTAAACGAGTGTGAATCTGTCTTCCTTGCATTGGGAAAATCATCAAACACATGAAGCAGACTTTGAAGGCATCAACTCGACGATGGACCTATTCAATGGAGGTGATGGCCAATCCTCATGATACAAATAGTATTATTTTCTATGTCCATACCGTTCATATAGAAACTCAAACAGAATGTAGGACTTCTTGAAGAAACCCAACTCATCATTCTTCTTGAACCCAACCATTTTTAGAAAACCATGAGGTGTATGATTTTTTGGCACCAACAAACCCGGACTATCCCCTGGAAGTCTGGCGAAACCCCTCAATTTCTTCCAAAAGAGGAGTCATCTCTATATTTCCAAACTGAAAGATGACCCTCTTTTCATCTCAAAACATAGTGGCTACCTTAATTAGTTCTCTGCTTGGACAGATGTCCATCAAGGATGGTAAATTACCCAGTACCTTTCTTACATGATGCCTGTCACACGGTGCGAGGTTGTTCCACCAATCAATCAACAGAGGTGGGATATTCTAGACCATGCCGAACCTTAGAATTTCGTGCCTCATTTTATGCATCGAACAAAAGAGTTAGCCCTTCCCCCTCCCGATTTGATTAATTACGCGATAACAATCAACACATTAGCATATTTTCTTCAAGTAATGCACATAGCATAAATGTGTCCCTCGAGATTGTGGAGATCCGTTCGGACTTTGGTTATGGTTCATATAAATGGATTAATACACCATGGGTATTTAATCCATCATAGGTTTTAACATGTTGCATGCATATTTTTAACCAAAGTAACTTTCTAAAAGGGTTTAGAATGATACTCTCAAGCAGACTACTTGAAAGGGAAAGGCACGGGACCGTCGACTGCATCGTTGATCGACTAGTCTACCACTAATAAGCCTTTCGGATTTGACAAGGGTATTTACGGAAATTGTGGGCACTCATCAAGTGCCGCTATGTTGATAATTGACACGAGTGGAACATGATATCGAAAACACGCTTATGCAAAAATGATAACACGTAGTCAAGTAATTTACATGGTGAAAGCACGTAAATGTAATATTAAATAATGCGGCAACATAAGTAAGAGAGAAAGGGAAAGGAAAAGACAAAGGAAAAACATAGCATAATTCACAAAAATTTAAAAACATAATTATTTGAAGAAATTAAAGGATATGGGGAAGGGAGGTTCATGATCTAGCAATTTCGAGGAAAATAAAGGGAAGAGAAGAGGGAGGTACATGAAAGAAGTCAAACAAGTAATTCAATAATTCCACATAAGCAAAATTATTTATGGTAAGAGCTTAAGTATATCCCCAGTAGAGTCGCCATGATGTCACGCCCCGTTTTCTCGCGAAAACGAGTTTCGACATGTGAAAATTCTTTTAAATGGGTGTTACAAGAGAAGAGTTGCCACCTAACGATTTTGAGGTACATTAGGAAACCTATTTGCAAATAACTCCATTTAAACTTGTTCGTGTTTTCAAATATCGGGTAAGAGCTCAAATTACCTCAAAAAAGGGGTTAGGCACTCTCCAAGGTCCACAACTATGGTTAATGGATGAATTATAAACTATGTGGGGATTATTGAATTATATATAATTATTCTAAGTGAGCATGAAAAATACGGGTGTGAGGATTCTAGATGATGAATTAGCTAATCGGGGTAAAGTAAATAACAAAAAGAAGTCATACATAAGTAATTTAAAGGAAATAGTTTGAAGGAAACATAATTCGTCCATTAATAAGCTAGTTGGTACAACTCTTTGGAGGTTACAAGATATAGCTAAGTCAAAGTTGAATCACACAAGGAATAGTTATACATGGGAGGTCCTAAGTTTTTTAGCCTAAAGGATCACCACCTGCAACATAAAGTACAAGGGTTGCTCATATTACCCAGCGATCATAAACTATCATTTATGCTACCCGATTACTATCTTTAAGTTGTATACCTAAAATACACTAGTTCAATTCTAAGTCGTGTCCTATGCCTACCTACCCATCCCATGCGTATAGTCCAGAAGGCTTTGGACCACTATAGGTGGTTCTGGACTCAAACTAGGCTGCTCAAGAATGATAAAACTAGGCATCATACAATTGAAACAGATAGAATTTCAGGTAAGATAAAATTAGCACAAAAGTGGATTTCATATTTACCTCTACACAGGTGCATATGCACATATTTCATCAACTAATAGACATCGGTAGAATGGTCAAGTAAATATGCCCTAGTCAGAATTAGATAAATAGTTCCTTTATGAATCAATTAAGCCTAGGCAGGGTTACTAGGAGATCGAGTGGACGATCAATTATAAGTAAGCAGACCTAGAATTGGTACATGGACAACTGATGGACATGTAACATTGTTTAAGTCCTATAGGCATGATTTCTAGATGATTAAACTTAGACATATTAAAACAAAGCAGTTGAGTAATGCTAATTCTCATTGTATTTAATACTACATCCATGATTTCTAAGCGGGCAATACGATTAAAGAGGGTATCAACATAAACAGTTTCAAACATAGAGTCCTAGAGGAATGATTTCTAAATGGACAAACTTAGACAATTTTAGGCGTGAAACTGTTGAAAGGTGCAAGTTTTGTTTCATTGATCCTATAGCCATGATTTCTAGGAGAAACCTACAGTTGAAGGATATATCAATCAAAGCAGTATCAATTACTTAGAGCTGAATCCTATAGGCATGCTGTGTATATATAACGACCCAACCGATCGTTTTAAGAATTAACGCCCCGATCCCCTGTTAACTGCATTCTTCGTATTTGTTTCTGCAATTGTGAGTTGCGGGAAGGTTTATTTGGAGTTTCGAAGAGTTATGGGACACTTAGTCCCTAAATGAGAGTTTATGTCATAGAATTTGGACCATAGTCGGAGCAGTGTGAAGACAGCCTCGGAATGGAATTCGGTTAGTTATGTTAGCTCCGTTGGGTGATTTCGGGCTTAGGGGCGTGTTCGGATTGTGTTTTGGAGATCCGTAGCTTATTTAAGCTTGTAACGCCGAAAGTTGAATTTTTGAAGTTTCCGATTTGATAGTGATATTTTGATCTAAGGGTTGGAATGGAATTTTGAAAGTTGGAGTAGCTCCGTAGTGTTGAATGTGATGTGTGTGCAAAATTTCAGGTCATTCGGACTAGGTTTGATAGACTTTTTGATCGAAAGCGTAATTTAGTTTTTGGAGTTCTTAGGCTTGAACCCATGGTTAATTCGATGTTTAGATATTGTTTTAGGTGTTTTGAGGATTGGCACAAGTTTGGATAGTGGTATATGGCTTGTTCGTGCATTTGGTTGAGGTCTCGGGAGCCTCGGGATGATTTCAGATGGTTAACGGGAAGTTTAAAGTTGGGAATTTATAGCTAAAGCTGTTGAGTTTGCTGTCATAACCGCACCTGCGGCTTGGGGACCACAGGTGTGAGCCCGCAGATGCGCTTGGAGGACCACAGGTGCAGTCTGAAGCATTTTAGGATTGGCCGCAGATGTGTCTTAGGCATCGCAAAAGCGACACCGCCTCTGCGCAAAGGCGATCGCAGGTGCGGAAGTTTCTGTTTAATGAATTGTCATAGATGTGACTTTAGTTCCGCAGAAGCGGGACCGCAGGTGCGGTCCCATGGCCGCAGAAGCGGATTTGCTGGGCAGGACACATAAATAGATGCCTTCACGAATTTGAATTATTTTTCATCTCTTTTCAAACGGGGAGAAGCTTTGGGGAGCATTTTCAAGGTAGATTTCAGAGGGATTCATTGAGGTAAGGTCTTTGGTCTTTAAGCTTGTTATTGTGGTGATTTTTATCATTGTAAGCATGAAATTTGAAGGAAAATCAGTGGTAAAATTAGGGGTTAGGGCTTGGTTAATTGGAGAGTTTTGAGTGGTGATTTGAGGGACCATTTGAGGTCCGATTTTGGTATGACTGAACTCGTGAGAGTGTGAGGATTCTGCATTTGTAAATTTTACCCGATTCCGAGACGTGGGCCCGGGGGATATTTTGGTTATTTTTCCTAATTTCGCATATTAGCTCAGAATTTATTAGTGGAATCAGTTACTTGAAGTTATATTTTTATTATGCAATTGATTTGAATAGATTTGGGCCATTTGGAGTTGAGTACTCGTGGCAAGAGCGTAGTTTTGGATTGATTATTTGAGCCGGTTTAAGGTAAGTGGCTTGCCTAACCTTGTGTGGGGGAACTCCCCTTAGGATTTGGTATTGTTGATATTTGAAATGCCTTGTACGTGAGGTGACGAGTGTGTACTTGTGCTAATTATTGAAAATCCCATTTTCATTAATTAACTATAATTGTGTTTCTTTTCCTGTTTATACTACTTGCAATTTAAGCGTACTGTTAGCTTAGGAAAGCATGTCTAATTAACTTAATTGCTTAATTTGCTCAAACTACCTTATTTGGATTTTGTGCAACATGCTAGGTTAGAAATACCTCCTTTACCTTGGTATGCAATTTGAATTGAATTGAGTATTTTTCGTGTTGCTGCTGTTTGTTTACTTTGGGACTACGGGGCGGTATCCCGGGAGATCCCCCGACATGTTTACTTTGGGACTACAGATTTGTTTTCGGGGAGATCCCCCTGCACTTTATATTGGAACTACAGGACTGCACCCGATAGATTTCCCCAGTACTGGGTAATTACAGTTCGGACTACGGATCGATATTCCGGGAGATCCCCACGCACTATGAGTTGGACTATGGGATGTCACCTGGCAGATTCACTGGATATTTATATTTGCGACTACAGGATGGTATCCTGGGAGATCCCCGGTTGTTATCTCTATGTTGAGCTGTATTTCTTCTGTGATTATTTTGTCTCTGTTATAGTTGTTGTTAATCTTACTATCCTGTGTTACTTCTTACTGTTTGCACTTAATTATACTATCTTATTCTATATTGTTATACCTTGTTTTTCATCTAAACTCAGTAGGGCCCTAACCTTCCTCGTCACTACTAGACCGAGGTTAGGCTTGGCACTTACTGAGTACCGCTTCAGTGTACTCATGCCTTTTCTGCACATGTTTTTCATGTGCAGATCCAGATACTTCGACTCAGCCTTACTACCCTTGAGGCGAGGTGATTCTCCTAATCCTTCGAGGTATATCTGCCGCGTCCGCAGACCGAGGAGTCCCTTTTCATTCTCCCTTATAGTATCATCCCTTCTACGAGAGGCTATGTAACTGTTAGGAAAATTCCACTTCATTTGATTTCCTTGTCGTGAGAGATTTTTGATATCATAATTCTAAACATCTATCTTCTATTCTCTCACAGATGGTGAGGACACGTGCTACCAGAGATGATCAGGCACCAACGCCCCCTATTGGAGCCGTCAGAGGTCGGGGCTGGGGTAGAGGCCGAGGACACACATGTGGTGCAGCTAGAGCACCCCCCCGAGCTGCCACCGAGGTGCCACCAGCAGTTCCAGCCAGAGTCCAGGCACCTGATATGCCTACTGCTACTACTACTCCGGCTCTTCAGGAGACTCTTGCACAGTTCATGAGCATGTACACCACTCTGGCTCAGGCATGGTTGCTTCCCCTTACTGCAGCTACATCTCAGGCCGGGGAGGAGCACAAACTCCCACCGCCTGCACTCCTGAGTAGCGAGTGCATGATGATCAGTTCCTAGAGATTATTCATGTATAGCCTGCAGTCCCAGATCTGCCCGAGGATAGGGCAGCGGTTTTGCTAGGAGAGTGGAGGGTATGCATGCTAGCGATAGAGAGGAGAGAGAGGCTTAGAGGTCTCAAGAGTCGGGCCATTATTCTGGAGCCCATGCTCTAGTTGCAGTTTGTCATGGTAGGGGTTATATGAGTTGCTCTATTCATTCAGCTCTTCCAGCAACCAATGGTTTTCTAGATCCTCCTAGGCCTCAGGAGCCTTATTATGCACCTCCAGTATCTAGTACACCTCCAGTGCTGGGTGCTTTCAGTGGTCAATCCAGCAGACCTGGCCCGAGCCAGTCATAGCCGCCACATCCTCCCAGAGCTTTTTTTGAATATGGTGACACCCACCATATGGTGAGGGATTGCCCAGACTTAGGAGGCGTGCACCTCTACAGACGTCTCAGCCACAACGTGCCCTGCAGAGTTCTCAGGCCATGGTTACAGCTCTAGTTGCTACCGCACCTGCTCAGCTAACTAGAGGTGGAGGTCTGGGAGGTAGAGGTCACCCTAGAGGGGAAGGCCAGGCCAGATATTGTGACCTACCTACCCGTACCGAGGCTGTCGCCTCCGATTTTGTCATCACAGGTATTGTCCTAGTTTGTCATAGAGTTGCATCGGTTTTATTCGATCCAGGCTCCACCTATTCTTATGTGTCTTCTTATTTTGCCCTGCATTTGGGTGTATCTCAGGATTCTTTGAGTTCCCCTATTTATGTTTCTACTCATGTGGGAGATTCTTTTGTTGTGGACCGCGTTTATCGGTCGTGTGTGGTTGCTCTTAGTAGTTTTGAGACCAGAGCCGATTTATTATTACTCAGCATGGTAGATTTTGATGTTTTCTTGGGCATGGACTGGTTGTCACCCCATTATGCTATTCTTGATTGTCATGCCAAAATCGTGACACTGGCTATGCCAGGTGAACCGCGAGTAGAGTGGAGGGGTACCTTAGATCATACTTCCAGTAGAGTTATTTCATTCCTCAAGGCTCATCGTATGGTTGAGAAGGGGTGTGATGCGTATCTAGCTTATGTGAGAGATGTCAGTATTGATACCCCTACAGTTGATTCAGTCCCAGTAGTACGGGATTTTTATGATGTGTTTCCAGCTGACCTTCCGGGCATGCCGCCTGATAGAGATATTGATTTTTGCATTGATATGTTGCCGGGCACTCAGCCTATTTCTATTCCTCCGTATCGTATGACCCCTCCTGAGTTGAAGGAGTTGAAGGATCAGTTATAGGAATTGTTTGATAAGGGTTTTATTCGGCCTAGTGTATCACCTTGGGGTGGTCCTGTCTTGTTTGTGAAGAAAAATAATGGTTCTATGCGTATGTGCATTGATTATCGCCAGTTGAACAAAGTTATAGTGAATAACCGGTATCCTTTGCCTCGTATTGATGATTTGTTTGACCAGCTTCAGGGTGCACGAGTGTTTTTTATGATTGACTTGCGTTCAGGTTACTATCAGTTGAAGATTCGGGAGCCAGATATCCCGAAGACTGCTTTTAGGACTCGGTATGGTCATTACAAGTTCCTTGTTATGTCATTTGGGCTGACCAATGGCCCAGCAACCTTCATGCATTTGATGCAAAGTGTGTTCCGGCCATATCTTGACTCATTCATCATTGTCTTTATTGATGATATTCTGGTGTATTCCCGGAGTCAGGAGGATCATGAGCAGCACCTGAGGACAGTGCTTCAGACTTAGAAAGAAAAGAAGTTATATGCGAAGTTCTCAAAATGTGAGTTTTGGTTGGATTCCGTAGCATTCTTAGGCCACGTGGTATCCAGTGAGGGTATTCAGGTGGATCCGAAGAAGTGAAAGCAGTGCAGAGTTGGTCCAGACTATCCTCAGCTATAGAGATTCGCAGTTTTCTTGGCTTGGCGAGCTATTACCGTCGATTCATTGAGGGATTTTCATCCATTGTAGCCCCTATGACCAGGCTGACCAAGAAGGGTGGTCCGTTCCAGTGGACAGAAGAGTGTGAGGTGAGCTTTTAAAAGCACAAGATAGCTTTGACTACAACCCCAGTTTTGATATTGCCTACAAGTTTGGGGTCTTATATTGTCTATTGTGATGCCCCGAGGATTGGCCTTGGAGCGTATTGATGCAGGATGGTAGGGTGATTGCCTACGCGTCCAAACAGTTGAAGGTACATGAGAAGAATTATCCTGTCCATGATCTCGAGTTAGCTGCCATTGTCCACACCTTGAAGATCTGGCATCATTATTTGTACAGTTTGTCTTATGAGATCTATACTGACCACCGGAGTTTGTAGCATATGTTCAAGCAGAAGGATCTTAATTTGTGTTAGAGGAGGTGGTTAGAGTTGGTGAAGGACTATGATATCACTACTTTGTATCGCCTGTGCAAGGCCAATGTGGTGGCCGATGCTTTGAGTCGACGGGCAGAGAGTTTGGGTAGTTTTAGCTTATTTACTAGCGGCGGAGAGGCCCATGGTGATGGATGTTCATGCCTTAGCCAGCCAGTTTGTGAGATTGGATCTTCCGGAGCCCAATCGGGTTCTAGCTTGCGTGATTTCCCGGTCTTCCTTATTTGATCGTATCAGAGAGCATCAGTTTGATGACCCTCATTTACCTGTCCTCAAGGACAAGGTTCTGCACGGTGATGCCAGAGATGTGACTATTGGTGATGACGGGGTATTGAGGATGCAGGGTTAGATTTGTGTACCAAATGTTGATGGGCTTCGGGTGTTAATCCCGGTGAGGCTAGATTATTGGGCACAGACTTAGTTCAGGATGATTTGGAAAAAGTTAAGGTGATTTAGGATAAACTCCGTACAACCCAGTCTAGACGGAGGAGTTACACAAATCGGAAGGTTTGTGATGTTTCCTATATGGTTGGAAAGCGCGTTCTGCTTCGGATTTTGCCTATGAAGGGCGTTATGAGATTTGGGAAGAAAGGGAAGTTGAGTCCGGGGTTTATTGGTCCTTTTGAGATATTGAGAAAGTGTTGGAGAGGTTGCTTATGAGCTTGCCTTACCTCCCAGCTTGGCAGGAGTTCATCCGGTATTTCATGTTTCGATGATCCGGAGGTATCACGGTGATCCGTCGCACGTGTTGCATTTTAGTTCAGTCCAGATGGACAAGGATATATCTTATGTTGAGGAGCCAGTGGCGATATTGGAGATGTAGGTTTGAAAGCTGAGGTCAAAGAACATTGCATCAGTGAAGGTTCAGTGGTGGGGTCAGCCGGTCAAGGAGGCGATCTAGGAGACCGAGCAGGATATGCGAAACCATTACCCTCATCTTTTCACTACTTCAGGTATGTCTCTATTCTCATTCGAGGACGAACGAATGTTTAAGTGTAGGAGAATGTAACGACCCGGTTATTTTAGGAATTAATGCCCTGATCCCCTATTAACTGCATTCCCCGTGTTTGTTTTTGCTATTGTGAGTTGTCGGGAAGGTTTATTTGGAGTTTCGGAGAGTTTTGGGACACTTAGTCCCTAAATGAGAGTTTATGTCTTAGAATTTGGACCGTAGTCAGAGCAGTATAAAGAAGGCCTCGGAATGGAATTCCGCCAGTTCCGCTAGCTCCGAAAGTTGAATTTTTGAAGTTTCCGGTTCGATAGTGAGATTTTTATCTAAGGGTCGGAATGGAATTCCGAAAGTTGGAGTAGCTTTGTAGTGTTAAAGTTGACGTGTGTGCAAAATCTTAGATCATTCAGACGAGGTTTGATAGACTTTTTGATCGAAAGCGTAATTTGGGAGTTTTTGGAGTTCTTAGGCATGAATCCATGGTTAATTCGATGTTTCGATGTTGTTTTAGGTGTTTTGAGGATTGGCACAAGTTTGGATAGTGGTATATGGCTTGTTCGTGCGTTTGGTTGAGGTCCTAGGATCCTCGGAATGATTTCGGATGGTTAACGAGAAGTTTGGAGTTGGGAATTTGCAGCTGAAGCTGCTGAGTTTGCTGTCATAACTGCACATGTGGCTTGAGGACCGCAGGTGCGAGCCTGCAGATGCGCTTGGAGGACCGCAGGTGCGGTCTGAAGCATTTTAAGATTGGCCTCAGATGCGGCCTAGGCACCGCAGAAGCGGCACCGCATCTGCGCAAAGGAGATCGCAGGTGCAGAAGTTGCTGTTTAATGAATTGTCGCAGATGCGACTTTAGTTCCGCAGAAGCGGGACCGTAGGTACGGTCCCATGGCCGTAGAAGCAGATTTGCTGGGCAGAACACATAAATAGATGCCTTCGCAAATTTGACTTATTTTTCATCTCTTTTCAAACGGGAAGAAGCTTTGGGGAGCATTTTCAAGGGAGATTTTCAGAGGGATTCATTGAGGTAAGGTCTTTGGTCCTTAAACTCGTTATTATGGTGATTTTTATCATTGTAAGCATGAAATTTGAAGGAAAATCAGTGGTAAAATTGGGGGTTAGGGCTTCGTTAATTGGAGAGTTTTGAGTGGTGATTTGAGGTCCAATTTTGGTATGACTAAACTCGTGAGAGTGTGAGGATACCGAATTTGTAAATTTTACCCGATTCCGAGACGTGGGCCTGGGGGCATTTTGGTCATTTTTCCTAATTTTGCATTTTAGCTTAGAATTAATTAATGGGATCAGTTACTTGAGTTATATTTACATTATGCAATTGATTTGAATAGATTTGGGCCATTTGGAGTCGAGTACTCGTAGCAAGAGCATGGTTTTGGGTTGATTATTTGAGCCGGTTCGAGGTAAGTGACTTTCCTAACCTTGTGTGGGGGAACTCCCCTTAGGATTTGGTATTGTTGATATTTGAAATGCCTTGTACGTGAGGTGGCAAATGCGTACTTGTGCTAATTGTTGAAAATCCCGTTTTCATTAATTAACTATAATTGTGTTTCTTTTCCTGTTTATACTACTTGTAATTTAAGCCTACTGTTAGCTTAGGGAAGTATGTCTAATTGACTTAATTGCTTTATTTGCTCAAACTGCCTTATTTGGATTATGTGCAGCATGCTAGGTTAGAAATACCTGCTTTACCTTGGTATTAAATTTGAATTGAATTGAGTATTCTTCGTGTTGCTGTTGTGATCCCCCTACATGTTTACTTTGGGACTACAGATTTGTATTCCGGGAGATCCCCCTGCACTTTTATATTGGAACTACGGGACTATACCCGGTAGATTCTCCCAATATTGGGTATTTACATTTGGGACTATGGTTTGGTATTCTGGGAGATCCCTGCACACTATGAGTTGGACTACGGGATGACACCCGAGAGATCCACTGGATATTTATATTTGGGACTATAGGACAGTATCCTGGGAGATCCCCAGTTGTTATCTTTGTGTTGAGCTGTATTCCTTCTGTGATTATTTTGTCTCTGTTATAGTTGTTGTTAATCTTACTACCCTGTGTTACTTCTTACTGTTTGCAATTAATTATACTGTCTTATTCTATACTGTTGCACCTTGTTTTTCATCTAAACTCAGTAGGGCCCTGACCTTCCTCGTCACTACTCGACCGAGGTTAGGCTTGACACTTACTGAGTACCACTGTGGTGTACTCATACCCTTTATGCGCATGGTTTTCATATGCAGATCCAGGTACTTTGACTTTGCCCTACTACCTTTGAGGCGAGGCGATTCTCCAGAGACTTCGAGGTATATCTGCCGCGTCTGTAGACCGAGGTGTCCCTTTCCATTCTCCCTTATAGTATCAATCCTTCTGTATTTACTTTTGTTTAGATATTCTGGAGTTAGACACTTGTAGTTATTCAATAGCTTGTGATTTCATAAGATTACGAGTTTCAAAAAATGTAGTTTCAGTTTGAGATCTTGTATTAGTATATGCCGAGCGGCATCTTAAATATTTCTATATTTGCTTATCTTCAGTTTTATTAGTTTTTCCGCATCTTGTTCTTTTTTTCCGCAATTGTTAGGCTTACCTAGTCGTAGAGACTAGGTGCCGTCATGACAGTTCACGGAGGGCAAACTTGGGTTGTGACAATATACGCAGAAGTAAAACATGCTTAGGAAGTAGCAAACAATTCAATTTGAATCCTATAGGCGTATTTTCTAAGCATATTATGAGTCTTGTTGACAAGGTCAACAATAGAATTAATTAAGGTCCTAAATCAAGTTCTCTAGGTGAATATTCAAGGTTGATGGCCTATAAGCAAGTTGTCTATATGCAAACAGTTCATAGGAATAGAGTATGGCAAACAAAATAGCAAATAAAACATTTAGACCCTATCGGTATGCTTTCTACTCATTCATGCAGGAACTAGAGTACCCCAACCCCCCATTCACTAATTTTCTCATAATTCATTATTATAGACCCAAATAGCATAATACAAGCTCAAATAAAATAATCACAGGCCCAACTAGGACAACTACAGGCCCAACACAAAATACAAAATAAACTAGGGATGCTTCTAGGCCTTCAACTATACTTGGAGCCTTGTGTGGATGAGCAGAGCCACACTCCAGATGGTTGTCAATATGCTTCAGTTCTCAGTACCAAAACTGGCCCAACAATCAAGCCCAAACAATAAAACAACTGCCTTGCTTACCTATTCAATACCAAACCAGCTATAACAATACAAGTGAGAAACTACGTACTAGGACAACCAAACAACTTTAAGACTTAGGCATTTTAGTCCTTAACACTAAAGCTAACAAAGAGCAGGGATTTCCAAACAAAGACACACCAACATGGTTACACAAAATATCCTAAAGGGTCATATGGGACACATAGAAACAAGTTCCCAACAACAAGTTTGAACATCATAGGATAACAAAGGTTCACTAAGCAGAAATTCAAAGCAGACATGGTCCACAACTAAATTCTATGGGAATTTAGATAAAGGATTCTTAACATGGGAATCTAGAAGATTCATGATCATAAATTAGCAAGTAGCATTTTTACACGAATGTCTTCAACATGAGAGCCTGATGAAGACACAGTGACAACTAGTTTGTAAGCAAACATAATTTCTTAAAAAACAAGCAGACTGGTAGGCATGGTCCAAGCAGTTGACAAGCGTTATGAGAGACTTAATATATTGGGATTCTAGGCACTCATCAATCATCACAAAAAAGTTATAAAAATCTAAAGCAATGCAAGAACTCATGGTAAATGAAAAATATACGTACTCAAGGTTAACATAAAAACCAGGCAACACTTAAGAGGGCCAAAACTTATTCTAGTCGACTACACATAGGAAGAATAGACTACATATGTTAGACTCATGTTAGTAGTATTAAGCAATAATAGAGAACACTGAATTGTAGAAAACATCATTGAGACAAACAAATCAGTAGAGTATGTGATGATAAGAGAACATTATAGTTCAGGTTGCAAAAAAACTAAACCATATTTGTTCACAGTTTTAGAGAATACACATAAAAAAGGAATAAAGTTGCGAAGGTCAAGAGTACTCACCAGTTAAACGAGCAAATAAAGGAAGTAGACTAAGTCTCAACAATGCTTTAATTAGCAACAATAGAGAGAGAACAGTAAGAACCACCAAATTCGGTGCTTTAGAGTTCACAAGAGATTCGAATGAGTTTCAAGATATGCTTGCATCAGAGGAAGTTAATGAACCAATCACAATGGTCTTGGCTTTCATAGGGGGGGAGGGGGTGGAAGGGGGTTTATATAGTGGTTAATCGAACATGCCAACATGGAAATTCCATATATGCTTCAAATATCATTCCCGCACCATCACCAACTTACAAAGAGTCATACAAGTATTTTCTATAAGTTTTCGTAATTTTTAAAGCTTTAAAATTGATTTCTTGTATTTAAATTACTTGAATATTTATTTATTACCCTTTCAAATTATTTTGTGATGACTTAGTCATCTAAATTTATTATTTGTATACACATATAGGTTTCATAATATTTTTTACCTCATTTTATATAGTTATATTTGTATTTTTAGGCTATTTACATAATTTTACAATAATAGCATTTTTATATTTTTATAATTACTTTCAAATACTTTACTGCATAAATAATATTCTATTATGTGTTAATCACTTTTTATAAATTATTTTTGATAAATTGCGTGTATTTAAATTATGGCCCAACTTTAAAATAAATTTCAGAGCAAAAATAGGCAGCCTAGATACCTTAAAGCCCTTGGCCCAATACCTTCTGGCCCAGACCAAATGACCCTTTAGCAAACTCGGTCGGTACCCGTTTAACAATCCGCCCTTCTTCTATTATAATCCTGGCCATTGATCTCAAATTATTAACGGCCCACAACCATTCTCCATTTTTAATTACCCGCCCCAATCCTAATTCTGACATATCACTATGCCCAGTCGCCCCTAAACGCTCTTCTCTCCTCTCATACTAAACCCTAGCCGTCTCACCCCAAATCCTAGCCCGTACCCATGGGAATATGGAGATCTTCCATATTTCATTTTCTTTTTCAGTACTCATAGCGTTTCTTTCCCGTTTTCTTGACATTACTCATCTGGTACTGAGTTATTTATGGAAGCTTATCAACATGCATTCGTTCGACTCTGATTCCGTATTATTACCATGTTCTTGACTTGATACATTCACTACCAGGTTATATGGGTTCGATTTAGCAAGATCCTCGGCCAATCTTTGATTTTCGTCGAACTAGGGTTTGAAATTTTAATTTTTTTTCTTCTTTTTCGGTTCTACTACTGATTGCATGTGATATTCTTTCTTTATTTTGTGATTGATTAATTCTTTTCCATGCTTGCTTGTTCGATTTCCACCACTATATAATCCCTCCCCAATTTCCCATTTAGACAGACTAGAATCACCTTAAGAATTATTCTCTGTTATTCTCACTCACTCGATACTATTCTGAATCTATTGTTCTTAGCCGGCTGAAAGTCAAGGCAACCAGAATTTGCATTCTCAACCTCCCTAGTATGAGCACTGCTCGGGACTCATCAAAAGTCTATGTGAACTCTGACACACTTGGATTGGGGTCTTGTTGTCCTCTATTGCTACTGATTTTCGAAGTATTGCTGAAATTTGCTCTTCTCATTTACTTGTTCATTAGTTTCTACTGGTAAGCATATGTGACTCTCGCAATTTCATCTTCTTTTTTATGTTCATGCCTTGTGTATTTATGCCACTTGAGATTTAGTGAGTTAATAAGATATTATGCCATCTCTGCTTGTGGTTCTTTGGTTTTTTAAATCTATCTTGTAGTTCTATGATTTTCTAGCCTGAGAACTTGCCTAAAACTCTAAGTTTGATATACGCCCCTAATTTCTGACACCCTTAGGTCTACTTATCCCAATGTGTAAGTGTGTCTGAATTCTTACACCTACTGTATGTGCCCTTACTACTTTAAGCATGCCTAGCCAAGTGTGTATTACCTGCAACTCTTCCTGAGTTTATCTCACTACTCTATTCTATATCCTGAATATATCAACTCGTGTGTTCTATGTATCTGATACTTTACTATAACTAATGCCTAACTATGTTATCAACCCAAATATGTTATCATGTTAATTGTGTACTTTAATACGTGTTACATGCCTAATTCAATCCTGTGTTGTTTAATACTACTTCCCACTTATAAGGTGAACTGCAACATCCCCTATTACTTATATGTGGTCTAACAATCTAGTTTAATATGTACCTGCTCACTATAAACTCTGGCTCTCTTAAACTTGTTTAGTCTACTATGTTATGTTGATGCATGTTGTTGATCTTGAGATTGCCCCTCTACCTTGTTTTGGACTTTTATATAAACCAAACCATGCCTAGCGTATATTTTAATTTTTGCTGAGTCATTCACACCTAACTTGCTGTCTGTCTTGGACCCTCCTATTCATTTCAACTTGTCTCATGAAATTTATATCTCTATTGTATGTCTATTGACTCAACTCTTCAGTATTAGTTAAACCTTTACGAGTAACTTTACAACTAGCTTGTTCTCCTATATATGATCAACTATTGCTGGATTTGATGCATGTTTGTCTTACTTTTGGAATTGAGTTGTGGCAAATGTTCAACATGCTAAAGTTTTCCCCTACCCAATTAAGTAATTGCTCGACTATGAACCTGTTCTGTTATGGTTTCCACATTAAGCACACCATGTAAAGGATGTGCTCTACTATGTCTCTACTCATTTTTCATATTTCAACATCCTGTCTAAAGGTGATTTAGGCTAGTTTTGGCATTGCTTTTATTTGAAATCTCACTTGAAATTAATTTGCCATATCATGTTAGTCAATCCTTTCACCTTAATCTAACTTTATAAAAAAATGCAAGCAAGAATTGCCTTATGTATGCACTATAAACTTGTCAAAACAGTTATTAGATAAAACTTTGAGCCATTAGTGTGTAAATTTCAAAAATATTGTTGAATTAATCATGTATGTAGTTTGTTATTTGTATGGCTAAGTTTGGCATGTAAGTCACCCACTTGGGGACTATTTTATCCATGCGTGTTGTTGGAGTTGCACCTTATATTTGTCTCATGCCATGGGTGAGCCTGGGATTTGAGTCTGCTGTTTGTGAGAAGAAAGTGAGTCTATTGAAGGCCCAGACAGTACTGGGTTATTTTCATTTGGGCCTGTTGTTGGGCCTATTGTTGTTCCTTGTGTATTATTTATACTTATATTTATTATCTAAGCCTGTAATAATTTGTAAACAAATAGCTGGGGAATTAGTAAAATAGGGAAGCAGGTATATTGTAATTTTTTCCTAAATGGATAGAAAACCTGCCCATAGGCCTTATTTGCTTTGCTTGCTGTTTGACGTGCTTTAATTATACATTTATAGAAATCATTCCTATAAGGAATCACACACGATATAAAAATTATGTTTGTTTGAGTAAATACTTTACTGCTCCCATGTCTACTTCTATATGATTATTAGATAGCATGCCTATAGGATTGCAATAATGCATGACTTTGCTAATACTCATCTAGATACCATGTCTATAGAGCTCTAATTAATTAATCAACTACTTCCGTTATTTTCATTACACCTGCCTGCCTAGATGACATGCCTATAGGGATGAAGTATTGTAAAACCAAGTTCATTTTTGAGCAACCTAAGTTGAGTCCAGAACCACCTAATAGTAGGTCCAATGCCTCTTGGATCATAGGCATGGGGCGGGTAGTGCACCATAGGATACAATTTAGAATTAAACTAGAGCGCCTTTAAATAATAACTTTAAAATAGTAATTGGGTAGTAGGAGGTGATAGTCTGTGCCTGCTGAATAATATGAGTAACCCCTACCTTAAGGGAGTTGCGAAGTATTATTTATGTTGCACGGGGTGATCCTTTAGGCTAAAAAACTTAGGACCCCCTTTCTTTATGTACTTGTTATTTACACTTAGTATTTTAACATAGATCAATGTAGTTGTATCCTTGTAGTCATTAAGATTTGTATCGATTCTCATGTGTTATGATAAGACTCTTTGACTTCTGTATCTTCTTTTATTTATTTGATCACTTGGACTAACTTTATAATCCGCATAGTTTAACATACGGTCGGGACCCAAAGTTGTGGACCTCGAAGAATGCCTAATACTTTTTCTTCGAGGTGATTTGAGCCCATACCCAATCTTTGGTGATACGGACTAGTAAAATCAGAATTATTTGCAAATAGGTGTCCTAACACATCTTAAATTATTAGGTAATGACTCTTCTCTTTTAATACCCATTTAAAGAGTTGTCACACGTCGAAACTGTCTTTCGTGAGAAAATGGGGCGCGCCAACATGGCAACTCTGCTGGGGATATACTTAGGCTCTTACCATAATGAACTTGACTTATGTGGATTAATTTCTCTATTTGTTTTAAACTACTATTGCATGCACATTCCTTTTCACATCCCTTCCCTTATTCACCTTTATCTTTTTTAAATTGCTATGACATGCACATCCCTTCCCTTATTCTCCTTTATTTGCTATTCCATGTATGACCTCTCTCTATCTCCTTCATCTTGTCTAAGACTACTATATTATGACTCTCCCATCCCTATTTCCCTACCTGCTTCATTACGTTCTCGCACATTTTCATGAGCTAAACTGACTTTTCTCTTTTGTCTTTCTTTTCCCTTCTCTTCTTTTCATGTTCACCTTTGCTATTTTATTTAGTGCTTTTACATACTTTTATCATGAAAATACTTGGCAATGTGTTATTATTTTTGCATAAAGCATGCTCCGCATCATACTCCACTCATGCCAATTATCAACATAGCGACGCTTGATGAGTGTCCGCGCTTTCCTAAAATCACTCTTTTAAAATCAGAAAGGTTTATTTGGGGTAGACTAGTCGATCATCAGTGCAGTAGACTATACTATACCTTTCCCTCTCAAGTTGTCCACTTGGGAGTACCAGTCTAGAACCTTCTAGAATCCCACTCCAATTTAAAATATACATACATCATGAAAAACCTAGTACGGGCTGAAGCTTTATTGACGTAACAACCCGCTTAGATAAACCTTGTCCAAAGTCTGACGGGATTTCCATAATCTCAAAGGAAACTATCATGTTATGTGCATTACTTGGAGAAAATATGCCAACATATTGATCATTATTGCATAAAGTAGTCAAATATGGAGGGGGACAGGGGCTAACTTTCATTTGCTTGTAGAAATGATGCACGAAATTCCCAGGTTTGATATGGTCCAGTACATCCTGCCTTTGCTACTTGACTAGTGGAAAGACCTTGCACCTTGTGATAAAAATCATGTGAGGAGAGTACTGGGTGACCTGCCATCTTTGATGAACATTCGACCAAATAGGGAACTGATCGAGGCTGCTACTATGTTATGGGATGAGAAAAGATCTATTTTCCGATTTGGCAATATAGAAATGACTCATCTCCTAGAAGAAATAGGAGGTTTTCGTCAAGTTTCCATGGGATAGTCCGGGATTACTGGTGCTAGAAATTCGCACTCCCTGCGGTTTCCTGAAAATGTTGGATTTTAAGAAGAATGATGAACTGCTTTGTCTAAAGAAGTCATACCTCCCTTTTGAGTTTCTCTACGAGTGTTATGGGCATAGAAAGTCATATCGTCTTCACCATGATGAACTAGCCATTACTTCCTTAGGATGGGTGCACCGCCGAGTTTATATGTTCATTGTCGGCTTCTTAGAGTTGTTGATATTTCCAATGAAAGGAGGAAGGATTCATACTCACTTAGCCATGGTCACTAGGACCTTGATAGATCACATCGAAGGAAAAACTTACTCTATCATCCCCATGATCTTAGCTGAGATGTAATGCGCTCTAGATCGGTGCAAGTAGGGATTCAGACACTTTCAGGGTTGTAATATATTGCTACAAATCTGGCTGCTGGAACACTTTCAGAGGGGAGAGTACCATCAAGAGTGTCATGACTCAAACCGATGGGCCACGATGAGTGCCCGAGTCCGACCTGTCGAACACCTTTAAGCATGTGACTAAGATATAAACATCAATACTATTTGCTATATTGCGAGAGTAATATGCATAAGGAAAACCTGTCCAAAAGACATATATACATATATGTGCGGATTACAGTGGGCGAGCCGACAAGGCCGCGATAGACAACTATATACCCAAAGCTGAAAGCCGATAAGGCCACATACTATCCAATTGTACATAACTGTCTACAGACCTCTAATAGAAATGTAACTGTACAAAGACGAGACTGAGCCACGTCATAACTATATATATATATACAAACATATCGTACCAAAATCAAAAGCAGCTCTGGATCAAGTGAAGCATGTCAACTCTCGCTGATCAAGGATCCTAAGAAGGGGGACCGTCAACTTGCCTACCTGCACCTGCGAGCATGAAACATAAGCCCCGTGAAATAGGGCGTCAGTACGAAAAATGTAATGAGTATGTAAGACATGAATATTAGTACGTAAAAGACATAGATGAAACATAGAAATAAGAAATCCATCTGTAAATCTGAATATCTTTGTAAATTCTGAAACATTTTTAATGTCATGCACGTGCATATAAATGTCGTGTCATGCATAGGTATAGGTGTACATAATATTATCAAGCCTCTGAGGGCATCCCATCATATCACCTACCACTTTGGGCAAAACCATCAATATATACCAACTGATCGGGTGGTGGTGCGCATATAACGCCGTAACCTTTTCTCATATCCCTTATACATATATATACATATAAATACGTGTATATAACGCCATTTGGTCATGGGTCGATGTACCTGTATGAATGAATTAAATGCATGAAAATATGTTAATAATCTCAATATTACTTTCGGATAAACTTTATCAACTACATATTATTTTGAGGCCCATGAATAGAAGATATAATAATATGTCACATGGGGAATCAAGAACATAGAGACCCATAGTATTTCTATGAATAGAGTCGTTTATGAAAACTTTGCGTTTGCTCGTTGCTTCTGTATGACTTGAATCACGCCGAAAAGAAAGAAGGGATAGCCTTAACATACCTAAGTAGGGAAAATCTGTATAATATTCCTGGAGAAGATTGCACCGTACTCTTTTAGAACAGCAAAATTTTACGTTGCTACAATTCTAACAATTCTCGTTGGAATTGTTTTGGTGAAAGAATTTTGTTGGAGCCTTTATGGATTGGGTTTAGCTTCTATTCTTGAAGTACTTTGAACTAGGAAGAAAGACTTACTTTATGACAAAGATGTTCTGATTGTTATCCAAAATGAAAATGGAAACAAGACTTGCAGTAAGTCTTACTTATTAAATTCCTATAACCTTAGAAGATATCCCTAATGATAAAACGACTAAGAGTCTTTCTCTTAGTTTGTGGCTTTCTGCCACGTTTCTAGGGGGATTAATCTTATCTCATAATTTAATAATTAACTAGGTCCTGTTGCCCAATAATTAACCAATTACCCGCATAATTAAGATTTATCTCAAATTACCTAAAAATACAACTAATTTTTAATATACTTTATACATCATACTATCACGGTCATATGGTACCTTGTATGGTACTAGTCCATAAATATCGGGTACTATCACTCAACCCGTATTTTATCCCAAATCGGCAACCTTCCATAAAACTCGTTTTCTTTAATTTGTGTACCCTTTATCCTTCATGACACTTACTTATCGTTTGTTATAAATAGCATAAATACATTAACCTCGAGATAATCTCATCCCCGAGTCTATGTCAACTAACTAAAGACAAAAATTTTAACGTACGAAAACGCGAGATGTAACATCCTTCCCCCCTTAGAAATATTCGTCCTCGAATGTTTAATTCCCTGGGATCTATATAACTTTGGTAGAGTCGCCTTTGTAACAACACTACTACCAACTCTCCTTGTAGAAGCTTAATAATTCAATGACACATAGGACCACAATCATCAATAATGACAATGGCCTTACACGACCAATGACAATAACTAACACAAGAATCTGTACACGTACCTTAAGGTTATGATGTCTTAGTTGGACCCTTGTCTAGAGAAGGAAATAAGTAGGGATATCTAGACTTCATATCTTCCTCGGCCTCCAAAGCCATTTCTTCCACATTTTTGTTCCTCCAAAGTACTTTCATCGAAGCTACGTCTTTAGTTCTCAATCTCCGAACTTTCCTGTCTAGTATAGCAATAGGAGTTTCTTCATATGATAGTTGCTCTGTGACCTGAACGTTGTCAGCCGATATAATTCTGGAAGGATCTCCACTACATTTATGGAGCATAAACACATGAAAGACTGGATGTACAGACTCCAAGTCCGAAGGCAAGTCCAACTCATATGCTACCTGGACTACCTTGCGTATGATCATATATGGTCCAATATACCGAGGGCTAAGTTTTCCTTTTTTCCCAAACCTCATAACACCTTTCATCGGTGATACCTTTAGGAATACCCAATCATCAAACTGAAATTCCAAGTCTCTCCGTTGATTATCCACATAAGACTTCTGACGGCTATGAGTTGCTAAAAGCCTTTCCTGTATAAGCTTAATTTTCTCGATTGCCTGCTGTACCAATTTTGGTCCTACTAACGTAGTTTTCCCAACATCAAACCACCCTATAGGCGACCTACAGTTTCGTACACAAAGAGCTTCGTATGGAGCCATCTGAATACTGGAATGGTAGCTATTATTATATGCGAATTCAATAAGCGGCAGATGATTATCCCAACTACCTTTGAAGTCTATCACACAAGCTCGTAACATATCCTCAAGTGTATGAATAGTACGCTCATCCTGTCCATCTGTCTGGGATGAAATGTTGTACTAAGACTTACTTAAGTCCCTAATCATTTTTGGAAGGACCTCTAGAATTAAGCTATAAATTGAGCTCCTCTATCCTAGAGAATAGATACACGGACACCATGCAGTCGTACTATCTCCTTAATATAAAGCCTTGAATAATCCTTTGAGGAATATGTAGTCCTAACAGGTAGAAAATGGGATGACTTTGTAAGCCTATCAACAATCACCCATATCAAATCGAACTTATGCTGGGTACGAGGTAAGCCTACGATGAAATTCATGTTGATTATTTCCCATTTCCAAGTCGGAATCTCCATAGCCTGCAATAATCCACCAGGTCTCTGATGCTCAATCTTGACTTGCTGTCAGTTAGGACACTTAGCAACAAACTCTGGTATATACTTTTTCATTCCGTCCTAGCAATATACTTCTTTGATATCATAATACATCTTTGTCACTCCTAAATGGATAGAATAACGAGAATAGTGAGTTTCCCCCATAACCTACTAACGCGGCCCTGCAACATTAGGGACACATAATCGTCCTCGATATCTGAGGACTCCATATGCTGTAATCTCAAATGGTGTCTTCTCTTTCTGAGAGGTGGTATCCCTATAATGAACTAACATAGGATCCTCGTATTAGCATTCCTTCACTTTAGCTACTAACGAGGATGTTATTGTAACCTAAATAGTAATTCCAATATCACCTAAGTCTAGTAACTGAACTCCAAGACTAGCTAGCTGATGAATCTTATGGGCTATTTCCCTCTTCTCTGGCTGTAAATATGATAGGCTACCCATTGATCTATGGCTGAGGGCGGCTACCGCGTTCGCCTTCCCCGGATGGTATAAAATATCAACATCATAGTCTTTAAGTAGCTCCAACCATTTTCTTTGACGTAAATTCAATTCCTTTTGCCTGAAGATATACTGGAGGCTCTTATGGTCCGTATAGATATTAACATGAATGCCATACAAGTAGTGCATCCACATCTTTAGTGCATGAATCACTATGGCTAACTCTAAGTCATGGGTCGGGTTATTCTTCTCGTGCTTTCTTAGTTGTCTAGAAGCATAAGCTACAAACTTACCATGATGCATTAACACACAACCCAGCTCAATGCCTGAAGCATCACAATAGATAACATAACCATCGGTCCCTTCTAGGAGCGTTAGAACCGGTGCTAAAGTTAATGTGTCCTTCAATGCCGGGACTCTCCGTTCACATGCGTCAGTCCATTGAAACCTTTCTCCCTTCTAATTCAACTTTGTCAAAGGTGCTGAAAGGGAAGAAAATCCCTCTACAAATCTTTTGTAATAGCCTGTCAAACTGAGAAAGCTACCAACTTCCATCGGTGTTGTGGGTCTAGGCCAAGTCTTTACTGCCTCAATCTTTTGTGTATCCACTCTAACGCCTTCACCAGAAATGATATGCCCAAGGAAAGCTACAGAGTTCAACCAGAATACACACTTCGAGAATTTTGCATACAACTTCCCTTTTTGTAGAACTCTGAGCACAGTACGCAGATGATCTGCATGCTCAGCCTCTGAATGAGAATACACGAATATATCATTGATAAATACAATTACGAACAGATCTAAAAAGGGCCAAAACACACGGTTCATCAAATCCATGAATACTGCTGGGGAATTGGTCAAACCAAATGACATAACACGAAACGCAAAGTGTCCGTATCTGGTCCTAAATGTCGTCTTCGTAATATCTTCCTCTTTAGCCCTTACCTGATGGTACCCGGACCTCAAGTCTTTGAAAAATACTTGGCACCTTACAACTGATAAAATAAATCATCAATTCTCAGGAGAGGGTACTTATTCTTGATTGTCACCTTATTCAACTGTCTATAATCAATACACATCCGTAAGGAACTGTTACATCTCACGTTTCCGAACGTTAAAAGTTTTGTCTTCAGTTTATTAATGCAGACTGGGGGAGAGAGATTATATTGAGGTTAATGTATTTACACTAATTATAACAAGCGAGAAATAAGTATCATGAAGGATAAAGGGTACACAAATTAAAGAAACAAGTTTCGTTGAAAGTGGCCAATTTGGGATAAAATACGAGTCGAGCAATAATGCCTAATAATTATGGACTAGTACCATACAAGGTACCATATGGCCGTGATAATATGATGTATAAAGTATATTAAAAATGAGTAGTATTTTTAGGTAATTTGAGATAATACTTAATTATACGGATAATTGGTTAATTACCAGGTAACGTGACATTACCCAGTTAACTAATAAGTGGATAGAAATTAATAAATTACATACCTAAAATATGGAAAGAAGCCACAAATCTAGAAATGACTAAGTAGTCATGTAGTCCTAGGTGGCTATCTAGGAGTTATTGGAATTGAATAAGTACAATGGTCTTGTTCCATTCATTTTGGACAAAAATAGAACCAAAATCGTGAAAATTCCAATCCAAAAGACATACTCTTCCATCTTTCCTAGTTCAAAGTCTTCAAGGAGAAGAAGCCTAATTCATTCAAAAATTTCAAAGAAGCAGAAGCTAATTGCTTTCAAAAAACTTCAAAGAAGCAGAAGCTAATTTCATTCAAAAACTTCAGAAAAGCAGAAGCTTAGTTAGCTCAAATTGCTTCAAAAAGCAGAAGCTTATTTTCGTCCAAAATACTTCAAGGAACAGAAGCGTAATTCCTTCAAAATTTTGCGATTACAAAAGAGTACAGTGCAATCTTCAAGTATATTATACGGAGTTTTCCCTACTCCAGGTATGTTAAGGCCACCCCTTCATTCAAAAAGTTTATCCGGAAGGAATATTGAGATTATTACACATTGTTCATGCATTTCATTCATTTATATTTGTTCATTGACCCATGACCAGATGGTGTTATATACGATATATATATATATATATATATATATGGGATATGGAAAAAAGGTTATGGTGTTATATACGCACCACCACCTGATCGGTTGGTATATGTTGATGATGTTGCCCACAGTGGCCAAGACGATATGATGGAATGCCCTCAGTGGCTTGATGATATTACGTACACCCCATACCTATGCATGACGTGACATTTATATGCACGTGCATGACATTATAAATGTTTCAGAATTTACAAACTTATTCAAATTTACAGATGAATTTCTTTATTCCATGTTTCATCTATGTCTTTTACGTACTGATTTTCATGCCTTACATACTCAGTTCATTTTTCGTACTGACACACTATTTCACGGGGCCTGTGTTTCATGCCCGCAGGTGTAGGTAGGCAAGCTGACAGTCCCCCTTTTTAGGATCCTTGATCAGCGAGAGTTGGTGTGCTCCACTTGATCCGGAGCTGTTTTTTATTTTGGTACGATATGTTTGTATATATATGGGTATGATGTGGCTCAGTCACGTCTTTGTACAATTATATTTCTATTAGAGGTCTGTAGAGAGTATGTCTAGTTGGGTTGTATGTTGCCGGCTTCTGATTTTGAGGTATATAGTTGTCTATAACAACCTTGTCATCTCGCCATACGTATGTTGCACGTATATGTATGTATGCCTTTTTGGGTAGGTTCCTTCATGTATATTATTCTCGTAATTTAGCAGATGTTATTCAGGTTTATATCTTAGATGCATGCTTAGGGGTGTTTGACAGGTTGGACTTGGGCACCCGCCGCGGCCCATTGGTTTAGGTCGTGACAAAAGTGGTATCAGAGCAGTTCTGTCCTAGGGTTGTCTACAGACCGTGTCTAGTAGAGTCTTGTTTATGGGTGTGTTGTGCACCACACTTATAAGATGGAGGCTACAGGACATATAGGATGTTATTCTCTCTTTTTATCTTAGATCGTGCAATATAAGAAATTTATGTTCCTAACGATATGCTATATTTTCAGCGATGCTTCCAAAGACTACAGCCGCCCAGAAGGGAAAGTCCGTGACTGGTGAGACTACTAGTCGAGCGCCACGAGTTACCAGGGCTCGGGGAGAGTCTCATAGTGAGATTCCATCTCAGACATCATATACCCCACCCTTTCTAGAAGAGCTCCGAGGGGCACCAGCTCCAGCACCCGCCCCTGTACATTCAACACCTCAGTCAGATACACCGGGTAAGGAAATGAAATATGCTATTCAGCTATTACCCCAATTAGTAACCGCACAGGCTCGGTGTTAGAAAGTAGATATTGGTCATGTAGATAGGTCCGTCAGTGCGAGGGTTTGTGACTTCATTAATTTAGACCATCCGATATTCATTAGGGCACATCCAAATGAGGTCCCTTAGTTATTTATTGATAGAGTATAGAGGACATTAAGGGTAAAGAAGGCCACCGCGACTGAGTCAGTTGAGCTAGCTTCCTATAGACTCTGAGATATTGCAGTTAAATGGTATGAGTCTTGGGAATTGTCCAGAGGTGAGGATGCCCCTCCAGTAGTATGATAGAAGTTTACAGAGGCTTTTCTTCATCATTATTTGCTACCAGAGCTTAGACGAGCCAAAGTTGATAGGTTCTTGACCCTTTAGCAGGGTAACATGAGTGTTCGGGAGTACAACCTTCAGTTTGATTCGTTGGCTAGGTATGCTCCCACTATTGTATCTAAGATGGAGGATCGGGTGCATTGGTTCGTGATAGGATTAGAGCATCACTTGCTTAACGATTGTATGTCGGTCTCACTTTATCCAGACATGGATATTTCTCGTATTCAGGCATACGCTCAGGGTGTAGAGGAGCGTAAACAGAAACAGAGGGCCGATCATGAGCATGATAAGGCCCAGAATAAGAGAGCGAGGTCTTCGGGTCCTTCTAGTGAGTTTCGAGGTGGTCAGAGGCAGTAGTACCCGAGGTATCCAGCCCAGCCATCGGCTAGTGCGCCCCCTCAGTTTGGCGGTAAGAGATTTTATTGTTCCATATATTCAAGGTCTAGTCAGAATTTCAGGGCCTCAAGTTCTCAGTATAGGGGTGAGTCAAATCAGATGAGGCCGCCCTTTCCACGATGTGCTCAATGTGGTAAGTAGCATACCGGGCAGTGTCGTATGTGATTAGGTGTTTGTTATACTTGTGGTTATCTGGGACACGTTATGAGGGATTGTCCGATGAGAGGTGATGCAAGAATAGCTTAGCCAGCATGATCTGTTGCTGGTTTATCATCATCAGTACGCCCCCTTGGGCAAGGTCCACAAGAACCAATGAGTCGTGGTAGAGGCATAGGCAAAGCATCTAGCTCGAGCAGTCCTCAAAACCGCATTTATGCATTGTCAGGACGATGGGACGATGAGTCATCGCCTGATGTTGTTACAGGTATATTATCAGTCTCCTCATATGATGTATATGCACTGATTGACCCAGGTTCCACCTTATCGTACGTTACTCCATTTGTTGCTAGTAAGTTTGAAATAAAACCTTAATTGGTTAAACCTTTTGAGGTGTCTACACCTGTTGGGGACTTAGTGATAGCTAAGCAAGTATATAAGGGTTGTATAATAGTAGTTCATGGTCGATCTACCGTAGCAAACTTAATCGAGTCAAATATGGTAGAATTTGATATTATAATGGGTATGGATTGGTTAGCTTCTTGTCATGCTAATGATGATTGTAGATCAAAGATAGTCCGATTTCAATTTCCAGGGGATCCTGTTTTGGAGTGGAAAGGTAATACGACATCAGTGAGAGAAAGATTCATTTCCTATCTCAAGGCAAGGAAGATGATCAGAAATGGCTGTATTTATCACTTAGTTCGGGTTCAGGATGTGGAAGTGGAGTCACCAACCATTCAGTCCATCCCTGTGGTTAATGAGTTTCCTGATGTTTGTCATGATGAACTTCCAAGCCTTCCGCCAGAGCGATAAATAGAGTTTGCTATTGACCTACTACCAGATACTCCCCCCAATATCTATTCCTCCCTATAGAATGGCCCCTGCAGAGCTGAAAGAGTTGAAAGAACAACTAAAGGACTTGCTTGAAAAAGGCTTTATCACACCTAGTACATCACCGTGGGGAGCACCTGTGTTATTTGTGAGGAAGAAAGATAGCTCCTTATGGATGTGTATTGATTATAAACTGTTTAATAAGGTGACGATCAAGAATAAGTACCCGCTCCCGAGGATTGACAATTTATTTGATAAGTTGCAAGGTGCCAAGTGTTTTTCAAAAGTAGACTTGAGGTTCGGGTACCATCAGGTAAGGGTTAAGGAGGAAGATATTCTAAAGACAACATTTAGAACCAGATATGGGCACTTTGAATTTCATGTTATGTCGTTCGATTTGACCAATGCCCCAGTAGTATTTATGGATTTGATGAACCGTGTGTCTAGGCCCTTTTTTCGTAATTGTATTTATCGACGATATATTGGTATATTCTCGTTTAGAGGCTGAACATGCAAATAATTTGCGTACTATACTCAGAACTCTACAAAAGGGAAGTTGTATCAAAATTCTCTAAATGTGAATTCTGGTTAAATTTTGTAGCTTTCCTTGGGCATATCATTCAGGTGAAGGCATCCGGGTGGATGCACAAAAGAGTGAGGAAGTGAAGACTTGGCCTAGACCCACAACACCGACGGAGGTTCGTAGCTTCCTCGATTTGGAAGGTTATTACAGGAGATTTGTAGAGGGATTTTCTTCCCTTTCAGCACCTTTGACAGAGTTGACTCAGAAGGGAGCAAAGTTTCAATGGACTGATGCTTGCGAATGGAATTTCCAGGCATTACATGATAGATTAACGTCAGCACCGGTTCTAACTCTTCCAGAAGGGACAGATGATTACGTTATCTATTGTGACGCTTCAGGCGTTGGGTTGGGTTGTGTGCTGATGCAGCATGGTAAGGTTGTGGCTTATGATTCTAGACAACTAAGAAAGCACAAGAAGAACTACCCGACCCGCGATTTAGAGTTAGCTACGGTGATTCATGCACTAAAGATGTGGAGGCACTACTTGTATTGCATTTATGTTGATATTTGTATGGATCATAAGAGTATCCAGTACATCTTCAAGCAAAAAGAATTGAATCTATATCAAAGGATATGGTTGGAGCTACTTAAAGACTATGACGTTGATATTTTATACCATCCAGGGAAGGCGAGCGTAGTAGCCGATGCCCTCAGCCATAGATCTATTGGTAACCTATCGTAGTTACAGCCAGAAAAGAGGGGAATAGCCTATGAGGTTCATCAGTTAGCTAGTCTTGGAGTTCAGTTACTAGACTTAGGTGATATTGGAATTACTATTCAGGCTACGACAACATCCTCTTTAGTAACTGAAGTAAAGGAATGCCAGTACGAGGATCCTGTGTTAGTTCATAATAGGGATACCACCCTTCAGAAAGAGAAGACACCATTTGAAATTGCAGAAGATGGGGTCGTTAGATATCGAGGGCGATTATGTGTGCCTAATGTTGCAGGGCTGCGTCAGCAGGTTATGAGAGAAACTCACTATTCTCGTTATTCTATCCATCCAGGAGCAACAAAGATGTATCATGATATCAAGGAAGTATATTTGTGTGATGCAATGAAAAAGGATATAGCAGAGTTTGTTGCTCAGTGTCCTAACTATCAGCAGGTTAAAATTGAGCATAAAAAACCCGGTGGATTATTGTAGGCTATGGAGATTCCGACTTGGAAATGGGAAATAATCAATATGGATTTCATCGTAGGCTTACCTCCTACCCAACATAAGTTCGATTTGATATGGGTGATTGTTGATAGGCTTACAAAGTCAGCCCATTTTCTGCCTGTTAGGACTACATATTCCTCAGAGGATTATGCAAGGATTTATATTAAGGAGATAGTATGACTGCATGGTGTCCTCTGTATCTATTCTCTCGGATAGAGGAGCTCAATTTATAGCTTACATCTGGAGGTCCTTCCAAAAAGGATTGGGGACTCAAGTAAGTCTTAGTACAACATTTCATCCCCAGACAGAAGGACAGGCTGAGCGTACTATTCAGACACTTGAGGATATGTTACGAGCTTGTGTGATAGATTATAAAGGTAGCTAGGATGATCATTTGCCGCTTATTGAGTTTGCATATAATAATAGTTACCACTCCAGTATCCAGATGGCTCCGTACGAGGCTTTGTATGGGCGCATGTGTAGATCTCCTATAAGGTGGTTTGATATTGGAGAATCTGGGTTACATGGGCCAGACCTGCTTCAGCAAGCCATAGAAAAAGTAAAGCTGACACGAGATCAACTATTGACATCTCAAAGTTGTCAGAAGTCATATTCTAACGTGCGACGATGAGATTTAGAGTTTGGATTTGATGACTGGGTATTCTTAAAGGTGTCACCTATGAAGGGTGTGATGAGGTTTGGCAAGAAAGGCAAACATAGCCCACGATATAATGGGCCTTATAGGATCATTCGGAGAGTGGACCAAGTAGCTTATGAGTTAGAATTGCCCTTGGAATTGGAGTCTGTCCATCCGATTTTTCACGTATCTATGTAATGGAAGTGCATTGGAAATCCTACCCGAGTGGTGCCCACGGATGATGTATAGATTACAAAGAACTTGTCATACGAGGAAATTTCGGTTTCCATCCTAGATTGACAAATCCGCAAGCTACGGAATAAGGAGGTAGCCTCCGTGAAAGTACTTTAGAGGAACAATAATGTGAAAGAAATGATTTGGGAGGCTGCGGAAGACATGATATAGATATCCCTACTTATTTCCTCCTCAAGAGAAGGGTCCGATTGAGATGTCATAACCTCAAGGTACGTGTACGAATTCTTGTGTTAGCTATTGTTATTGGTTGTGTGAGGCCATCTTCGTTATAATGATTATGGTCGTATGTGGCGTTAAATTATTGGGTTTCTAACGGAAGACTTGGTAGTAGCACTGATACAAAGGCGACTCTGCCAAGGTTATATAGATCCCGAAGAGTTAAACATTTGAGGACGAATATTTCTAAGGGGGGAAGGATGTTACATCTCGCGTTTTCGTACGCTAAACGTTTCGTCTTCAGTTAATTGACACAGCCTAGGGGGTGATATTATCTTGAGGTTAATGTATTTACACTAATTATAACAAGCGAGAAATAAGTGTCATGAAGGATAAAGGGTACACAAATTAAAGAAACAAGTTTCGTTGAAAGTGGCTAATTTGGGATAAAATACAGGTCAAGCAATAATACCTAATAATTATGGGCTAGTACCATACAAGGTACTATATGGCCGTGATAATATGATGTATAAAGTATATTAAAAATAAGTAGTATTTTTAGTAATTTTAGATAATTCTTAATTATACGGGTAATTGGTTAATTACCAGGCAACGGGACATTACCCAATTAACTAATAAGTGGACAGAAATTAATAAATTATATACCTAAAACGTGGCAAGAAGCCACAAATCTAGAAATGACTAAGTAGTCATGTAGTCCTAGGTGGCTATCTAGGAGTTATTGGAATTGAATAAGAGCAATGGTCTTGTTCCATTCATTTTAGAAAAAAATAGAACCAAAAACGTATAAAATAAAAACCAAGAGACATATTCCTCCATCTTTCCTAGTGCAAAGGCTTCAAGGAAAAGTGGCCTAATTCATTCAAAAACTTCAAAGAAGCAGAAGCTAATTTTGTTCAAAAAACTTCAAAGAAGCAGAAGCTAATTTCGCTCAAAAACAGAAGCTTTCCTAGTTCAAATTGCTTCAAAAAGCAGAAGCTTATTTTCGTCCAAAATACTTCAAGGAACAGAAGCGTAATTCTATCAAAATTTGGCGATTACAAAAGAGTACCGTGCAATCTTCAAGAATATTATACAGAGTTTTCCCTACTCCAGATATGTTAAGGCCATTCCTTCTTTCTTTTTGGCATGGTCCAAGATATACAGAAGAAACGAGCAAACACATAGTTTTTATAAATGACTGTATTTATATAAATACTTGGGGTCTCTTTGTTCTTGATTCCCCATATGACATATTGTTATATTTTCTGTTCATGGGACTCAAAACAATACGCAGTTGAAAAAGTTTATCCAGAAGGAATATTGAGATTATTACACATTGTTCATGCATTTCATTCATTTATATATGTACATTTACCCATGACTAGATGGTGTTATATACGTGTATTTATATGTATAAATATATGGGAAAAAGGTTACGGCGTTATATACACACCACCACCTGATCAGTTTGTATATGTTGATGATGTTGCCCACAGTGGCCGAGACGATATGATGGAATGCCCTCAGTGGCTTGATGATATTATGTACACCCATACCTATGCATGACACGACATTTATACATCGTGCATGACATTATAAATGTTTCAGAATTTACAAAGTTATTCAGATTTACAGATGGATTTCTTTATTCCATGTTTCATATATGTCTTTTACATACTGATTTTCATGTCTTTCATACTCAGTATATTTTTCGTACTGACGCCCTATTTCACGGGGCCTGCATTTTATGCCCGTAGGTGCAGGTAGGCACGCTAACGGTCCCCCTTCTTAGGATCTTTGATCAATGAGAGTTGACGTGCTCCACTTGATCCGGAGTTGCTTTTGATTTTGGTACGATATGTTTGTATATATATGGGTATGATGTGGCTCAGTCACGTCTTTGTACAGTTATATTTCTATTAGAGGTCTGTAGACTGTATGTCTAGTTGGGCTGTATATGGCCTTGCCGGCTCCAGTTTTGAGGTATATAGTTGTCTATAGCAGCCTTATCGGCTTGCCCTACGTATGTAGCATGTATATGTACGTATGCCTTTTTGGGAAGGTTTCCTTCATGTATATTATTCTCGTAATTTAAAAGATATTATTCAAGTTTATATCTTAGACGAATGCTTAGGTGTGTTTGATAGGTAGGACTCGGGCACCCGTCGCGGCCCATTTGTTTGGGTCGTGATAGGAACCATCTTTCTTCCTTACAAATTACACAGGCGCTCCTCACGGTGATGTACTGGGTCTAATAAAGCATTTTTACAGCAAGTCCTTTAAATGTTCCTATAGGGAGGAATAGATATTGGATGAGTATCTGGTAGTAGGTCATTAGCAAACTCAATTTCTCGCTCTGGCGGAACACCGCGACGTCCATTAGGAAAAATATCGGGAAACTCATTAACCACAGGGATGGACTGAATGGTTGGTAACACTACTTCCATATTTTGAACCTGAATTGTGATAAATACAGCACTTTCTGATCATCTTCCTTGACTTGAGATAGGAAATAAATCTACCTCTCGGCGACACCGTATTACCTTTCAACACCAAAACAGGCTTCCCTGGAAATTGAAATCGGACTATCTTTGATCTACAATCAATGTTGGCATGACAAGAAGCCAACCAATCCATACACGTGATAACATCAAATTCTACCATATCTAACTCGATTAGGTCTGCTATGGTAGATCGACTATGAACTACTATTATACAACCCCTATATACTCGCTTAGCTATCACTGAGTCCCCAACAGGTGTGGACACCTCAAAAGGTTTAACCAATTTAGGTTTTATTCCAAACTTACTAGCAACCAACAGAGTAACTATGATAAGGTGGAACCTAGGCCAATCAGTGCATATACATCATATAAGGAGACTGATAATATACCTGTAACAACATCAGGCGATGACACTTGATCCTATCGTCCTGCCAACGCATAAATGCGGTTCTGAGGATCGCTCGAGCTAGATGCTCTGCCTCTGCCTCTACCACGACTCATTGGTGCTTGTTAACCTTGCCCAGGGGGTGTACTGATGATGACGAACCAGCTACAGATCCTGCTGGCTGAGGTATGCTTGCATCATCTCTCGTCAGACAATCCCTCATAACATGGCCCGGATAACAACAATTATAACAAACACCCAATACCATACGACACTGCCCGGCATGCTACTTACCACACTAAGCACATTGTGGCAAGGGCGGACTTATCTAACATGACTCACCACTATACTGAGAACCTGAGGCCCTAGAATTCTGACCAGGCCCTGAATATGTGAAACGATCAAATCTCCTACCGCCAAACTGAGGGGGTGCGCTAGTCGATGGCTGGGCTAGATATCTCGGGTACTGTTGTCTTTGACCACCTCAAGCTTACCAGAAGTACCCCGAAGACATACTCTCTTATTCTAGGCCCTATCATGCTCATGATTGGCCCTCTGTTCATTCTTACGCTCCTCTACACCCTGAGTGTATGCATGAATACAAGAAATATCCATGTCTGGATGAAGTGAGACCAACATACAATCGTTAAGCAAGTGAGGCTCTAACCCCATCACGAACCGGTGAACCCGATCTTCCATCTTAGATACAGTAGTGGGAGCTTACCTAGCCAATGAATCAAACTGAAGACTATACTTCCGAACATTCATGTTACCCTGCTGAAGGGTCAAAAACCTATCAACTCTGGCCTATCTAAGCTCTGGTAGCAAATAATGATGAAGAAAGCTTCTGTAAACTCCTTCCATACTGCTGGAAAGGCATCCTCACCTCTGGACAATTCCTAAGACTCGTACCAATTAACTGCAACATCTCGGAGTCTATAGGAAGCTAGCTCAACTGACTCAGTCGTAGTGGCCTTCATTACCCTTAATTTCCTCTGCATTCTCTCAATAATAACTAGGGGTCCTCATTTGGATCTTCCCCAGTGAATACTGAAGGGTCTGAATTAATAAATTCACGAACCCTCGCACTGACGGACCTATCTGTATGACCAATACCTACTTCTTGACGTTGAGCATGTGCGACTACTAATCGGGTTAATAGATAAGTAACATCTCTCATCTCCTTACCCGGTGCATCTGGCAGAGGGGCAGGATGTACAGGGGCGCACGTTGGAGCTGGTGCCCCTCGGAGCACTTCTGGAAAGGGCGGGGTATGTGAAGTCTAAGATAGAATCTCACTATGAGACTCTCCCCGAGCCCTGGTAACTCGTGGCGCTCGATTAGTAGTCTCGCCAACCATAGACTTTCCTTTCTGGGCAGTTGTAGTCTTCGGAGGCATCGCTGAAAACATAACATATTGTTAAGAACATGAATTATTATCTTGCATGATCTGAGATAAAAGGAGAGGATAACATCCTCTATGTCCTATAGCCTCCTATCTATAAGTGTGGTGCACAACACACCCATAAATAAGACTCTACTAGACATGGTCTGCGAATAACCCTAGGACAAAACTACTTCGATACTATCAACAGTGTCACGACCCAAACCGATGGGCCGCGATGAGTGCCCGAGTCCTACCTGCCAAACACCCTTAAGCATGCGACTAAGATATAAACATGAATAATATCTGCTAAATTACGAGAGTAACATGCGCAAGGAAAATATGTCCAAAAGACATATATACATATACGTGCGGATTACAGTGGGTGAGTCGACAAGGCCGCGATAGACAACTACATACCCAAAACTAAAATTCGGCAAGACCACAACAATCCAACTGTACAAAGACGAGACTGAGCCATGTCATACCCATATATATATATATATACACACAAGCATATCGTACAAAAATCAAAAACAGATCCGTATCAAGTGGAGCACGCCAACTCCCGCTGATCAAGGATCCTAAGAAGGGGGATCGTCAGCTTGCCTACCTGCACCTGCGAGCATGAAACGCAGGCCCCGTGAAATAGGGCGTCAGTACAAAAAATGTACTGAATATGTAAGGCATGAAAATCAGTACGTAAAAGACATAGATGAAACATGGAAATAATAAATTCGTCTGTAAATTTGAATATCTTTGTAAATTCTAAAACATTTATAATGTCATGCACGTGCATATAAATGTTGTGTCATGCATAGGTATAGGTGTACATAATATCATCAAGCCTCTAAGAGAATACCATCATATCGTCTCGGTCACTGTGAGCAACATCATTAACATATACCAACTGATCAGGTGGTGGTGCGTATATAACGCCGTAACCTTTTCCCATATCCCTTATACATATATATACATATAAATAAGTGTATATAATGTCATTTGGTCATGGGTCGATGTACCTGTATAAATGCATGAAAATATGTTAATAATCTCAATATTCATTTCGGATAAACTTTATCAACTGCGTATTATTTTGAGATCCATGAACAGAAGATATAATAATATGTCACATGAGGAATCAAGAACACAGAGATCACTAGTATTTTTATGAAAAGAGTCATTTATGAAAATTGTGCGTTTGCTCGTTTCTTCTGTATAACTTGAATTATGCCGAAAAGAAAGAAAGGATAGCCTTAAATACCTGGAATAGGAAAAAATCCGTATAATATTCTTGGAGAATATTGCACCGTACTCCTTTAGAACCACAAAATTTTACGTTGCTATGATTCAAACAATTCTCATTGGAATTGTTTTGGTGCAAGAATTTCGTTGGAGCCTTGATGGATTGAGTTTAGCTTATGTTCTTGAATTACTTTGAACTACGAAGAAAGACTTACGTTATGACAAAGACGTTCTGATTGTTGTCCAAAATGAAAATGGAAACAAGACTTATAGTAAGTCTTACTTATTAAATTCCAATTAACCTTAGAAGATAGCCACCTAATGATAAAATAACTAAGAGTCATTCTCTTAGTTTGTGGCTTTCTGCCACATTTTGGGGGGGGGGGTGGATTAATCTTATCTCATAATTTAATAATTAACTAGGTAATGTCCCGTTACCCGATAATTAACCAATTACCCACATAATTAATAATTTTCTCAAATTACCTGAAAATACTACTCATTTTTAATATACTTTATGCACCATACTATCACGGTCATATGGTACCCTTTATGGTACTAGTCCATAAATATCGAGTATTATCGCTCGACCCATATTTTATCCCAAATCGGTAACCTTCCACGAAACTCATTTTCTTTAATTCATGTACCCTTTATCCTTCGTGACACTTACTTATCGCTTGTTATAAATAGCATAAATACGTTAACCTCAAGATAATATCATCCCCCAGTCTATGTCAATTAACTGATGACGAAACATTTAACGTATGAAAATGCGAGATGTAACAAAGAGCTTATGCGAAGGCCATTGAATGACTACATAGCCAACTATCACCCAAAGAAAATGACGTCTATTCTAGACATGTTAGCAAAGGCTGGAAATGTTGTAGGTTGGGTGCGTTTCTTCAGCAATCTGATAGACGAGCAGGTGCATTGGATGTCTGAATGGTTTCCTAGTAGTGAGTTCATCATCAAATCGAAGGGGACTACTCACTTGGTGCTGATCGGGTTGCGAGGTATCTACCCTTACGCTCCTATAAGGGTAATGAGACAATCGGGAACAACATAGGTCATACCTTGGGTTTCCAACATGGTCCAATACAAGGCAGATTTCAAGGCAGGTGTCATCTCATTCAAGTTCGAAGTGCAACATATGTGGACCCAAAAGATCATTGTAGAAGGAGAAACTATTGAGCTGAACAGGTATCACACTATCCATATGTACTACTATCTATCCTGGATGGAAGATGGCATAGCTGCGGACGTCAAGCTAAGAGTCAACCTAAAGGATATGATCATAGATGAGGTAGCTGAGGCACATGTGAAGTACAAGAGGCTACGCAAAAGGGTGTTCGAGTCCGAAGCTAAAAATCTGTAGCAGCACAAAGTGAACATGGAGGCGATAAGGGAATGGAAGGGGATTGCCACTAAGTCAATGGAAAGATTGGAATACCTGGAACAAGGACTGATGGAGCTATAAGGGAAAATGAGAAAAAGACTTTTGGATTGTCATGGCAGGGATGACGATGAAGGAGGAAAGTTGGAAAAAGCTTACTTATTTCTAGATATGTGCGATCTGGGAAATATGATTGATGGGGTCAAAAGAGCCAAGCATGGAGAAGGTCTTTCAGGGACCAAGTAGATTAGGCGATGATTTTATTTACTTCTTTATAGCTTAGATTAGATTTCGATGTAATAAGGCTAGATTTAGTAACTTTATTTTATTATTTTCGATTTAGTAAGAGATTGTTTTGGCTCATTTTTGCATTAATGAAATGAAAAAAACATTAACACCAATTTTCTTCAAGTACATGTGTCGCCTAGGCCTACCTCAGGCACAATGAGGTCCCAAAATTAGGATGCGAATTATTGCATGACTTTGTGAAACATGTTTAAATATTGCAAACACTCTTTTATTTCAACTTACTTACTTGGTTACCTTTTGCTTTTATTTCCTTCTGATTATTCCCATTCCAGAGGTTGGTTCGTGCATACTAGCATCATCAATATACCATGCTAGATCTAGAGGTCCACCACCAAGCGACCCGAAAAGCAAAAGCAAAGGTAAAGGGAAAATGGATGATTTAAAGTGGTATTCGAAAAGACAACGCTGTTGTGGTAGAAAATGTTGAAACTTCAGATGGTAGAAGTACTCTGGGGCAGAATGAGTTTGTCTTACGTTTGGATCAGAAAATTCTGGGACTACAGGGTGAGCTTGAGCAGGTCCGAAATCTGGCAAACCTTTCCCTTACTCTCAATGTTCCCGACATCAATCAACAAAACCTGACTACCCAGAACCAAACACCGCCATAAATTATACAAAACCAAAATCCATTACCCGTAGGTCCAAATCCTCCCGCACCACACCAGTTCATAATCCCGCACCTCCCCAGAACCTTAACCCACAACTAGTGCAAACCCCTCAACAACATCACCATCATCCAACTCAATACCCACAAACAACACTTATCGCACTCCCCAAAATGCACCACAACCTACTCTCGATCCCCAAAACTCGACCAATGACCAACCATATACCCAAGTTCCAAGAACTCATCAAAGTAATCGGATATATATGGAAACCTTACCCCATACCCCGCAACAAACCTTACACATACCCAAACCAACTGAAAAGGACCTGCTCATTAGAAACATGGCTGAGGAACTCAAGAAGCTCACATGGAGAGTCTAGAGTGTTGAAGGTCTAAACTATGAGAACCTGTGTATTCAGCAGGATGTGGAGCTGCTAGAGGGTTACAAACCTCCCAAGTTCAAAATGTTCGATGGTAATGGTGATCTGAAGGTGCATCTAAGAACATACTGATACAAGCTTGTAGGAGTGGGTAAGAATGAACAAATCCACATGAAATTATTCATATGAAGCCTTAAAGGAGATTCATTGTCTTGGTATATCAATCAAAACCCAAAGAAGTGGGTTAATTGGGTAAGTATGGCATCAGATTTCATGGACAGATTCAAGTTCAACATGGAAAACGTGCCAGCCTTTTTCTACATTCAAAACTTCAAGAAGAAGCCGATAGAAACCTTTCGCGAGTATGCTACATGTTGGAGATCAGATGTCGCAAAGGTAAGGCTGTCACTTAAAAAAGAACAAATGAACCAGTTCTTTATTAGAGCACAAGATCTGCAAAATTATGAACGATTGATAGTCATCAAATATCACAAGTTCTCAGATATTATCAAGTTAGGGGAAAGAATAGAAGAAGGAATCAAGAGTGGGATGGTAACTAATTTCGAGGCGCTGCAGGCCGTGAATAAAGCTTTGCATCAGGAGGTATTTCAAAGAAGAAAGAAGTGGGTGTCATGATGGTAGCCCAGGGCCCTAAGTCTCCCCTCACATACCAAACACCTCCACCCACATATCAACCCTCACCCCCAAAGTACCAATACCCTGTCGCCACTTACCATACCTACAACACTCAACCTGCATATTACCATTCACCTCTACCCACCCGCCAAAACTACCCAAAGCCACGTCCAAATTTCGACCACAGACCTCCTTGACAATACACGCTAATTGCTGAACCCATGACCCAACTGTATGAGAGACTGAGGCCACTGGTTATGCCACCCCTATTCCTGCTGTTGTTATGGAAACTCCCTCTAAAATAGATCAACCCCAACAAAATATATGTTTATCATTCAGGAATGAAGGGTCATACCATTGAGGAATGTAGCACGTTGAAAGACAAGATTTAGATGTTGATCGATGCTAAGGTTACACAAGCAAAGGAAGTTGCACCAAATGTTTGCAACAACCCTCTCCCAAATCACAAAGGTGAGGGAGTGAACGTGATAGAAACTGACGAGGAATGGGAAGGGTCCATTGGACTCATTCGAGAGGGAGAAGCTCCTAAAACATCTACAGTCACCCTCACGCTAGTTGTGGTACAAACTAAGGCGCCAATTGAAGTCAAGGTAGCTACACCCTTCACTATAATGGTAGCACCCACACAATCTTTCAAGTCTGATGTCATCCCGTGGGATTATATTGCAGAAGCAAGAAGAAAGGGAAAAGCCAAAATGAAAGAAACAAGTCTCGCGCAAGGTATGACTAGAACTGGCAAAGTTTACACATCTGAGAATCTAGGAGGAACAAGCAAGGAAACTGCACCTAAGTTGCCTGTTGTTGAGACTGGCGCTAATGATCTTTGAAGAAAGATACAAGCAACATAATACTTTGTTGCTGACCATCTGAAAAAGACTCCTACTCAGATATCCATCTTATCACTGTTGCAATACTCAGACGCACACAAGAATGCTTTGATGAAGGTGTTAAGTAAATCTTATGTACCCGTCGACATCACTAGTGGAGATATGGCTAAAATAGTCGGACAGGTATTGTAGAGCCACAAAATCACTTTCCATGAAGATGAGTTACCACTAGAAGGACCGAGTCATAACAAGGCATTGCACATCACAGTGCAATTCGAGGACAAGTTCATTGCCAGGGTCGTGATAGATGGAGGTTCAAGTCTGAACATATGGCCATTAACCACTCTAAAGAAATTAGGTAAGGGCTTGCACGAGATATGAATGAGAAACATGAATGTGAAGGCATTCAATGGATCTCAAAGATCCACTATCGGAGAAATCAACCTTGATCTACAGATGGGTCCGACTTTGTTTGATGTTGATTTCCAAGTGCTAGATATCTTGTCTACTTACAACCTATTGTTGGGACGGTCATAGATACATGCAACTAGGGTAGTGGCTTCTACTCTGCACCAGGCTATGAAGTTCGAGTGGAATCATCAGGAGGTGATCATTCATGGAGTAAACCCCACCTACACCAGTCAGACCTTCCAGTCACTGAAATGAGGAGGAAGTTGGGCAAAGAAACATATCATCACATTAAATGGGATAACGCAATTGAAAAGGATTGATGGTGGAGCAACAAGATAGAAAGCATATTGTTGTGGACAGGATATGAACCAGGTAAGGGTCTCGGCAAAAAAAGCTTCAAGGGATCACTAAACCCTTACAACCACAGTATCATGGCATGACCTTTGGACCGGATATAAATATACTATGCAAGAATATAAGAATTGGACACCGCCTTGGTGCGCTGATTACTATCTGCTGGAACAACCCATACCACCTTTGCACCAGACATTCCACCAGGCTGACATGATGTGGGGATCCGAGGAAGATGAGATTTTGACCGGTATGAGAAAGTTGTTGCTGGACGAAGAAGACATGGATTGCAGTGCAATTATTAAAGAGGAGGAGGAGGATGAGGAGTAGGAAGAAGACCTTACCATTCAGACAATGGAAGAGGGATCTATATCAAGAATTGGATCGCTACACTATCCCAGGATCGCCGAGTTCTTGGGTAGCCCGGCAAATTAGCATGACTTATTTCCAAATTGTTTTGAGCATTTAAGACATTTTCAGTATTTTGTTTTGAAATATTTAATCGAGCCATCGAGTTGTACTTGTTGACATTTAAGGTTTTATTAATGCATTACTGCTTTTCATATTTATTATATCTTTCCATATTCTTTTCAACATAATTATTACATATCCTAATGAACCTACTACTGTGACATGTAATGAGACAATACAACATAAGGACATTGATTCGGAAGATCTGGAAAATGATGTAATACCTTGTGAAATTGTCAAAGAAGTAGCAAATTTTGAAAACAAACCGTAGTCCAATTTGGAGAAAACTGAGGCCGTTAACTTAGGGAATTCCGAGACGGTCAAGGAAACTCGTATAAGCATTCATCTATCATTGTCAGAGAAAGAAGGGTATATCAGGTTCCTAAAGGAGTATGAGGACATCTTCGTATGGTCCTACGACGATATTACTAGTTTAAGCACATCTATAGTTGCTCACAAGCTACCCATCAATCCCATGTGCCCGCCGATAAAGCAGAAGCTTGGAAAGTTCAAGCCGGATATGAGTTTGAAGATAAAAGAGGAGGTCACCAAGAAAATCAAATCCAAGGTTCTCCGAGTGGTCGAATACCCCACCTAGTTAGCCAACATTGTGCTAGTTCCAAAGAAAGATGGGAAAGTTAGAGAATGTGTCGATTACCGAGATCTGAACAGAGAAAGTCCTAAGGATGACTTCCCGCTACATAACATACACATACTGATTGACAACTGTGCCAAACATGAACTCTAATCATTTGTGGATTGCTTCGCAGGATACCACTAGATTTGGATGGATCAATAGGATGCCAAAAAGATTGCCTTTGTCACCCTATGGGGAATATATTATTATAAAATGGTGTCATTTAGTTTGAAGAATACTAGGGCCACCTACATGAGGGTCATGACAACTATATTCCACGACATGATACACAAGGAAATAGAGGTGTACGTGGATGATGCTATCATCAAATCTAAAAGGAGTTCGGATCACATAGTAGACCTGAATAAATTTTTTGGTCAACTTCGAAAATACAACTTGAAGTTGAACCCTGCAAAATGTGCCTTCGAAGTCTCTGCTGGAAAATTGTTAGGTTTTATCTTCAGCCATCGAGGTATTGAGTTAGACCCTTCAAAAATTAAAGCTATCCAGGAGTTTCCACCTCCAAAGAATAAGAAAGATATGATAAGTTTTCTAGGGCGCCTCAATTATATCAGCCACTTTATAGCACAATAAACGGTGATATGTGAGTCAATCTTCAGAATGCTGAGGAAAGATGTTGTAGTAAGCTGGACTGAAGAATGCCAGAAAGCCTTCAACAAAATCAAGGAGTATTTATCCAAACCACCCATGTTGATCCCACTAGAACCAGGAAGACCTCTGCTACTTTATCTGTCTATGTTGGATGGGGCCTTTGGTTGTGTTCTAGGACAACGTGATAAAACTAGAAGGAAGAAGCAGGCAATATATTATTTGAGCAAGAAGTTCACGCCTTACGAAGACCGATACTCTTTGTTGGAATGCACCTGATGTGCTTTGAAATGGATAGCCCAGAAGTTGAGACATTATTTTTGCGCGTACACTACATATCTCATATCAAGGATGGATCCGCTAAAATACATCTTTCAGAAACTCATGCCTACGAGTATGTTAGCAAAGTGGCAGATATTGTTGACTAAGTTTGACATCGTCTATGTAACTCAGAAGGCAGTCAAAGGGCAAGTATTTGCGGATCAATTGGAAGAAAATCCCGTGGATAGAGAATACAAACCATAGAAGACGTATTTTCCCGGCGAAGAGGTATCATTTGTAGGGGAAGATATTACCGAAGCATATGACGGTTGGATATTATTCTTCAAAGGAGCACCAAACTTCAAAGGAGTGGGTATCGGAGCTGTCTTAGTATCAGAAATCGGTCAACACTACCTGGTATCTGCAAAACTCAGGTTCCCGTGCACCAAAAATATGGCAGAATATGAGGCTTGCATCTTGGGGCTTAGGTTAACCATTGGCATGAACATTCAAGAGTTGCTGGTAATCGGGGATTTAGATCTATTGGTGCATCAGGTTCTAGGAAAATAGACTACTAAGAACACCAAAATATTGCCACGCTTGCATTGTGTACAAGAGCTTATCAAGAGGTTCACAAAGATAGAGTTCAAACATGTTCCAAGGATTCAGAATGAGTTTGCATATGCATTCCACTTTATCTTCCATGATACAACATCCATATAAGAATTTCATCTATCTTATCCCAATAGGAATTCATAAGCAGTTAGCTTATTATGCTCATGTTGAAGAAGAGATTGACGGCAACCCGTGATTCCACGACATCAAGGAATACATGGAAAATGGAGAATATCCAAAGCACACTACACACACTCAGAAGCACACCCTTCGAAGATTGGCCATCCATTTCTTTCAAAGTAGAGGAATTCTGTATAAAAGGACTCATGATTTGGGATTGTTGTGATGTGTCGATGCCAAGGAGGCATCTAGATTGCTCAAAGAAATACATGTTGGAACATGAATGGTTTCATTTTGGCCAAAAATTATTGAGAGCAGGGTATTTTTGGATGACTAAGGAAACAAACTGCATCAAATATGTTCAAAGGTGTTACCAATGCCAGATACATGCTGATATGATATGAGTGCCGCCCAACGAACTCAATGCAATGAGTTCGCCCTCGCCTTTATCTACTTGGGTCATGGATGTCATCGGACCAATCGAGCCCGTTGTATCAAACAGACATGGTTTATTATAGTGGCTATAGACAACTTCACAAAAATGGTTGAACCCATATCCTATAAGACTGTAACTAAGAAGGTCGTAGCAGATTTCATTCAGGACAACATTGTTTGTTGATTTGGAGTACCTGAATAAATCATTACTAACAATGTCGCCAATATCAATAATGACTTGATGAAAGCTATAAGTGAATCATTCAAGATCAAAGGGTAGCCCAGTTCACTAAGCTCCCGCTATGCATGGGGTCCGGGGAAGGGCCGGACCATAAAGGTCTATCGTACGTAGCCTTACCCTGCATTTAAGATCAAGCATCAAAATTCTACAGCATACAGGCCGCAAATGAATCGAGTTGTAGAATCCACCAACAAGAACATCAAGAAGATATTGAGGAAAATGGTAGATAATTACAAATAATGGCACGAGAAGCTACCTTTTGGTTTACTCGGGTACTGAACCACAGATCGTACATCAACTAGGGCGGCTACCTATCTACTGGTTTATGGTACTGAAGCCATTATTCCCCCTGAAGTAGAAATCCCTTCCTTAATAATCATACAGGAAGCCTAGCTCAGCGATGCAAAATGGGTACGGATCTGGTATGATCAACTAGCTCTAATTTATGGTAAAATAATGATATAGTGTATCACGGTCAACTCTATCAGAACACAATGGCAAGGGCATTCAATAAAAAGGTTAGGTCAAGGCAATTCACACCAGGGCAATTGGTACTGAAATGGATCTTCCCACATCAAGATGAAGCAAAGGGAAAATTCTTACCCAACTGGGAAGGCCCTTATCTGGTTCAACGAGTATTAACAAGAAGAGCACTTATACTTGCAAAAATGAATGGAGAGATTTATCTAAAACCCATCAATTTCGATGTAGTCAAGCGATACTGTATTTAAGATTATATTTGCACTTTCTATTTGATGTAACTAAACTACATTTGACCTGATTACGTAGTCAGCCCTGTGGGTTTGGTCACATCATAATAAAATCTTCGTTTCCGCTATGGTCAGAAACTGTGGTGAGATCTTGAGTTTGCCCGATCTCATCATGTTTGAAACCACCAAGGAATGTATCGCCAGAAGTATGCATTTAAACTGGGGCAAAAATTTGAGGAGGGTCCTCCAACTTTCGAGTTAATGAGATTGCATTGTCTCAAAAGTGTGTCACAATCATCAATTCAACAAAATATTTTCTTTCATGCATTATCACGTATTTCAAACAACTACATTTTTTTATAATCAATTTATCAAATGCATGTTTTTAAAATTTTATTTTTGAAGTAGCCAGACATTACCCGGGTGACTCAAGCAGGATCTCCAGACAAGGGCAAAGGCAAGGAATCGAGAGAACGAACCAACATTTACCCCCGCAAAACTCACAATTTTTTTCTGATGCAGGCACAATGAACATAACAGGCACATCCGCAAATACATACACACAACAAAATCACAACCTTCACATCGATATAACTCGCCAAACGCCAAGGCGTCAAGCTAAGAAATACTTTGCCCTTTCACATTTAATCATCTCTCCTCTTGCATAGGGCTAAGCGCTGCATTGCATAAGGCTAAACATTGCCTTTCCTTGCATGAATACTAAGCATTGTCTCCATTCCTTGCATGAGGCTAAGCACTGCCTTTATGTGCGTGAGACTAAGTATTGTCTCCATTCCATGCATGAGGCTAAGCATTTCCTCCATTACTGCATAAGGCTAAGCACTGCCTTTTCTCTGCATGAGACTAAGCATTGTGTCCTTTCCTTGCATGAGACTAATCACTGCCTTCATTATTGCATAAGGCTAAGCACTGCCGTTCTTTGCATGAGACTAAGCATTGTCTCCATCACTTTGCATGAGGCTAAGCATTGCCTCCACACTGCATAAGGCTAAGCATTGCCTTTCCTTGCATGAGACTAAGCATTGTCTCTATTCCTTGGATAAGGCTAAGCACTGCCTTCCTATTGTATAAGGCTAAACACTGCCTTTCCTTGCATGAGACTAAGCACTGTCTCCACTCCTTGCATGAGGCTAAGCGCAGCCTCCATTGTTTCATAAGGCTAATCACTGCCTCACTATTGCATAAGGCTAAGCACTGCCTTTCCTTGCCAGAGATTAAACATTGTCTCCACTCTTTGCATCGGGCTAAGCATTGCCCTCATCGCATATAAGACTAAGCCTCGTCTCGTCTCGTTCTCACATATGACTAAGCATTACATGTTTTCTTAATCAAACGATCGATATCACCGCATCTTTGTACTTCATGGGCCGAAATATCATCACGCTGTCCAAAGGCATCATATTCTGAAGGCATCATCCTCATAGCCCGGAGACATCATGCCATGGCCAGAGGATCTCTCAAAACTACATATCATTATTCAAATGCATCATAGTCCAGAGGAACCATCCTCATGGCCCGAGGACACCATTTCATGGTCTGCAAATCCCTAATCATACGCTTCATGGCCCAGAATGTCATAATCTAAGGACATCATCCTCATCGTCCAAACAAAACTCTCATGGTCCGAAGTGAATTTGCATCATGTTTAAAATTTTGCAATAACCATTTATATTCGCATGCATCATGTTTTAAGTTTTGTAGGTAACTCTGGAAATGACCGTTCTACAAACAAGAGCAGTTCTCGCTCTGGTTTCCGTATACAACTTTCACATCCTTCTATTACCTCAAACGTAACCAATGATCAGCAATCGATTACCTTTTATTCTATAACCGTTCAAATATCTGCCTCATACATTTGTTACGTCCAATTCGCATTCATGAATCCACCAAAAATTATCTATTACCTACAACACTATCCTACCCAAAAGATTCTTTTTGAAACATACGACCATTCTTATAACAACTCCATCGGTTTCGTCCGCCGTTGGATCCAAAACTACACACGGCCTGATTCTCGTAATACCAGGATATGCAGGCAAGTTAAGAACCAGGGTTTGGCCTCCATTTTTTCTAAAAACACATCATTCCTCACTCACTTCGGACAAAATTGGTCATCAATTTCTTTACCCGACAACTATTTCATCATTTTCAGGCAAAGAGGGCAGCTGTTGATACCCAATTTTTCCCTCATATTTTTATAAATATCATATATGCTTTAAATATAATTCCTACACCATCACAAATTTACAAATAGTCATACAAGTATTTTCTATAATTTTTAAAGCTTTAAAAAGGATTTTTTGCATTTAAATTACTTGAATATTTATTAATTACCCTTTCAAATTATTTGGTGATGAATAAATCATCTAAATTTATTATTTTTATCCACATATAGGTTTCATAATATTTTTACCTCATTTTATATAGTTATATTTTCATTTTTAGGCTATTTAGACAATTTTGCAATAATAGTCTATATGATATGCATAATTACATTTTTCATATTATTTGTGCCAAATAGAATTTTTATATTTTTATAATTATATTGAAACACTTTACTTCATAAATAATATTTTATTATGTGTTAATTACTTTTTATAAATTATTTTTGATAAATTGTGTCTATTTAAATTATGGCCCAACTTTAAAATGAATTTCAGACCAAAAATAGGCAGCCCAAATACCCTAAAATCCTTGGCCTAATTCCTTCTGGCCCAGATCAAACGACCCTTTAGCAAACCCGATCGGTACCTATTTAAATGACTCGCCCTGCTTCTCTTCTAATCTTGGCCATTGATCTCAAATGATCAACGCCCACAATCATTCTTCCATTTTTAATTACCCGCCCCAACCTTAATCTTCACATTTCACTCTGCACAGCCACCTCTAAACGCTCACCTATCCTCTCACACTAAAACTTAGTCGCCTCACCCTAAATCATAGCATGTACTCAAGAGAATATGGAGATCTTCCATATTTCCTTTCCTTTTTCTGTACTCACAACGTTTCTTTCCCGTTTTCTTGACATTACTCATTTGGTACTAAGTTATTTTTGGAAGCTCATCAACAAGCATTTGTTCGACTCTGATTCTGTATTGTTGTCATGTTCTTGACTTGATATATTCACTACAAGGTTATATGGGTTCGATTTACCAAGATCCTCGGCCAATCTTTGATTTCCGTTAAACCAGGGTTTGAAATTTCAATTTTTTCTTCTTTACCGGTTCTATGTATCTGATACTCTACTGGAACTAATGCCTAACTATGTTATCAGCCCAAATATGTTATCATGTTAATTGTGTTCTTTAATGCGTATTATATGCCTAATTCAATCTTGTGTTGTTTAGTACTACTTCCCACTTATAAGGTGAACTGCAACATCCATTGTTACTTATGTGTGGTCTGATAATCTAGTTTGATATGTCCCTGCTTACTATGAACTCTGGCTCTCTTAAACTTGTTTAGCCTACTATGTTATGCTGATGCATGTTATTGATCTTGAGATTGCCTCCCTGCCTTGTTTTGGACTGTTATGTAAACCAAACTCATGCCTAGAGTGTATTTTAATTCGTGTTGAGTCATTCATACCTAACTTGTTGTCTGTCTTGGACCCTCTTGTTCATTACAACTTGTTCTCATGAAATTTATATCTCTATTGTGTGTCTATTGACTCGATCAACTCTGTACTCTTCAGTATTAGTTAAACCTTTAAGAGTAACTTTGCAACTAGCTTGTTCCCTTATATGTGATCAACTATTGCTAGATTTGATGTCTGTTTGTCTTACTTCTGGAATTCAGTTGTGGCAAATGTTAAAATATGCTAAAGTTTTCCCCTGCGCAATTAAGTAATTGCTCGACTATGAACATGTTCTATTATGGCTTCCACGTTAAGTACACCATTTAAAGGTTATGCTATATTATGCCTCTACTCATATTTCATGCTTGAACGTCCTGTCTAAAGGTGATTTAGGCTAGTCATGGCTTTGCTTTTGTTTGAAATCTCACTTAAAATCAATAAGCCATATCATGTTAGTCAATCCTTTCACCTTAATCTAGCTTTATAAAAAATGCAAGAAAGAACTGCCTTATGTATGCACTATAAACTTGTCAAACCTACTATTAGATATAGCTTTAAGGCTTTAGTGTGTAGATTTCAAAATGTTGCTTAATTAATCATGTGTGTAGTTTGTTATTTGTATCGCTAAGTTTGGCATGTAAGTCACCCACTTGTGGACTATTTTTATCCATGTGTGTTGTTGGAGTTGCACATTATATTTGTCTTATGCCTTGGGTGAGCTTGGGATTTGAGTCTGCTGTTTGTGAGAAGAAAGTGAGCTTGGTGAAGTCCCAGACAATTCTGGGTTATTTTCATTTGGCCTATTGTTGGGCCTGATGTTGTTCCTTGTGTAATATCTATACTTATATTCTTTATATGTGCCTGTAATAATTTATAAACAAACAACTGGGGAGTTGGTAAAATGGGGAAGTGGGTATACTGTAATTTTTTCCTAAATGGTAGAAAACCTGTCCATAGGGCTTATTTGCTTTGCTTGCTGTTTGACGTGATTTAATTCTACACTAATAGAAATCATGCCTATAAGGATTCACACACGATATCAAAAGCATGTTTGTTTGAGTAAATACTTTACATGCTCCAATGTCTACTTCTATATGATTATTAGATAGCATGCCTATAGGATTGCAATAATGCATGCCTTTGCTAATACTCATCTAGATACCATGTCTATAGGGCTCTAATTAATTAATTAATCGACTACTTCCATTATATTCATTACACTTTCCTGCCTAGATGACATACCTATAGGGATGAAGTATTACAAAACCAAGTTCAATTTTCAATCCTGCCTATAGGATATTATTACTTGTCTAGAAAGCATGTTTATAAAATCAAGCGGCGCCAATTCTGAGCTTTCAAACAGTTTACTGCCTCATTGTATAAACAATTTAGAGATCATGCCTATAAGGTTTGTAATACATATAATCTGCGAGTTAACAACTCTAATGCATCTTAACTCTAAAACTACATACAGCCTATTCTGCCCGCGTGCATTTGTTGTCTATGTGTGGAGGCTAACTTGGACTCTTAATTGTATTTATGTTAAGTCCTATCTGTTTTAAATGTCGCCTAGTTTTTTTTCATTTCTGAGCAACCTAGGTTGAGTCCAAAACCACCTAATAGTAGGTCCAAAGCCTCCTGGACCATAGGCATGGGATGGCTAGTGCACTCATAGGATACGGTTTAGAATTGAACTAGAGTGCCTTTAAGTAGTAACTTTAACATAGTAATTGGGTAGTAGGAGATGATAGTCTATGCCCGCTGAATAATATGAGTAACCCCTACCTTAAGGGAGTTGCGAAGTATTATTTATGTTGCATGGGGTGATCCTTTAAGCTAAGAAACTTAGGACCCCCCTTTCTCTATGTGCTTGTTATTTACACTTAGTCATTTAACATAGATCAATGTAGTTGTATCCTTATAGTTATTAAGATTTGTACCGATTCTCATGTGTTTTGATAAGACTCTTCGACTTCTAGATCTTCATTTGCTTATTTGATCACATGGCCTAACTACATAATCCACATAGTTTAAGATTTGGCCAGGACCCACAGTTGTGGACCTTGAAGAATGACTAATACCTTCTTTTAGAGGTGATTTGAGGCCTTACCCGATCTTTGGTGACACAAACTAGTTAAATCAGAGTTATTTAAAAATAGGTGCCCTAACGCACCTTAAAATCATTAGGTGGTGACTCTTCTCTTTAACACCCATTTAAAAGAGTTGTCACTCGTTGAAACCCGTTTTCGTGAGAAAACGGGGCGCAACATGATGGTAACATTATTCTTATCGAATCGGGTCGTTCGCCTCGGTTATATTGAGTACCACTATTCTTGTGGGATCGGGTTGTTCACCTCAACAACTTCGTGCTTAATAATCAAAATGGGTTCCAGTTTGGGTAATTGATTTAGTGCCTTCACGGCCAGTTATGAGATGTTGGTGATGTGATACAAACTCCTGTTGTGTTTATCGTAGATGCTTTTATTTGTATCATTGATACCTATTGTATGCTCACCATGTCTACTTTATGCACTTTTATTATTATTATTGACCTCTAGTAGGTGTCAAGTTGATCCCTCATCACAACTTCTTCGAGATTAGACTAGATGCTTACTAGGTACGCTTTGCTTTCCGTACTCATGCTACACTTCTGCATTGATGTGTAGGTAGTGAGATAGATTCCACCAATCATCACGCGGGTGCGTAGCCGATCATCTACGGAGACTTGGGGGTGAGCTGCTTGCCTTGCTATAATCCGCAGCATCGGAGTCTCTTTCCATCTTATTTATTGTTCTTGTCTATTACTTTCAGACAATAATTATTAGTAGTTTTGTGTATTCTCTAGATTGCCCATGCACTTGTGACGTTTGATTTTGGGGATTGGTAGCACTTATGTACTGATGTACTTGTCATTTCTATCACTGCAGAGTATGTACTTATTATGTTGATATTTTATTTAAAAAGACTTATCACAGTTGCATGAAATTTAGTGTTATTAAAAATATGTCAAAAAGTGTTAAATAAATAGTAATTTTTCTTATGGGCTTGTTTAACAGCGGTGTTAGGTGCAATCTCGACCTAGTACGGAATTGGGTCGTCACACATAGGAAATTATCCTACTGTCATATGTTAATACCATGCCAAGCCCAATACACTATGCATTACAATACACAGTGAAGACCCTAAACTTGTGGGCAACACCAACATTGGGGTTGTAGTCAAGGCAGTCTTGAGCTTCTGAAAGCTCTTCTCACACTCGACAGACCATCTGAATAGATCACCCTTCTGAGTCAACTTGGTCAGTGGGGATGAGAAATATGAAAACCCCTCCACGAAACAGCGATAGTAGCCCGCCAAATTCAAAAATCTCTGAATCTCTATAGCTGAAGTAGTCCTAGGCTAGTTCTAAACTGCTTCAATGTTCTTAGGATCCACTTTGATACCATTAGAAGACACAACATGACCCATGAAGGCAATTGAGTCCACCAAAATGCACACTTCAAGAACTTGGCATATAGTTGATGAACATTCAAATTCTGAAATGCAATCTATAGGTTCTGCTCATGCTCCTCTCTACTACGAGAGTAAACTAGAATATCATCAGTGTAGACAATAATAAAGGAATCCAAATAAGGCTTGTGTAATGACTCGACTAGTTGTTTTGAGCAATTATGTCCGATTTGGTAGTTTGAGGTCCCAAGCAGCTTCATATTATTTGTATCAACTTACGTGCATGACTGGATTCTATTTCCTGATGAATCAAAGTCGAATTGGAAGAAAGAATCTAGTTTTGGAAACTTAAGCGGTGAGAATTTGACCGGAATTTATCTTTTGAATAAACAGCTCCGGAATGAGTTTTGGGTGATGTTAGTAGCTTCTATGAATATTTTGGACTTATCATGCGTTTGCGTTTGGATTTGGAGGCACGTAGGGTAATTTGAGGCATTTCGGCGAAAGGTGGAAAAGTTGAAGTTTGAAAAATGGAGAAGTTTGACCCATAGCTGACTTTTATGTTATCGAGGTCAGAATGCGATTCTAAAAGTTGGAACAACTCTGCTATGTCATTTGGGACTTGCCTGCAAAATTTGGTGTCGTTTGGAGTTAATTTGATATGGTTCGAATGCTTGGTTGCAATTCTAGAAGTTCTTGAAGTTCATGGTGATTTTCATGTGTTTTGGCATCCAATTCGTGGTTTTAGAAGTTATCTTGATGATTTGAGCGTGCGACCAAGTTTGTAAGGTGTTTTTAGACTTGTGTGCATATTTGATTTGGAGCCCCGAGGGCTCGGGTGAGTTTCAGATTGGTTTCGAAATGGTTTTTGCATAGTCTTTGATTTCTGGTTCTGGTGTCATCGCATTTGCGATGTTTATGTCACAAATGCATCTATTGCAATTGCGAAGCAGCCTTGCATTTGCGAAGCTGGGCGGCTAGGGACTGGGTCGCATTTGCGAAGGAAATCCCACATTTGTAAAGCCCTCAGAGTTCGCATTTGCAAACTCCCTGTCGCATTTGCAATGAAGACAGTACTCTTCCAGGCTTCGCATTTGAGAAGCTTTCTTCGCTTTTGTGAGTTTGCCTTTGCAAACCCAGTGTTGCAAATGGAACATCTGCAACCTGCTAAAAGCTGAGTATTCCGAGTTTTTGCTCATTTTTCATATTCTTTGAACCCTAGCTCCGAGAGTAGGCGATACCAAATCATTGGGTAAGTATCTGTAATCAATATTCAACTATATTTTGAGATTATATCTTAGATTTAACATCAAATTCATGAGAATTTAAAGGAAAATTTGGAAAAAATTGTGAAATTTTTCAAAAATATAAAATGATGATTTGAATGACCAAATGGTTTCTGTGTATAGCTAAAATCGGGGAGTCCGATTTTGGGATCACCACGACTTCCCATGGCCCGTCTTCAGAAGGCCCGAGGCATAGTTCGAGGCTCGACCCTGAGGGTTATCAACGATCGACCTCGAGGCAATGCAAATCAATGGCTATGATGGACGAGCGGGAAGTTCCCAAGGCACGTGATTAAAGCTGACCAAGACTATTAGACTAGTTCAAGCCCATATTGTGGCATTAAATGGCTGTACCAGCCTCAAATCCTTGTAATAAATGTGTTTGTATTATGTTGGGATTCCCCCTCATATATAAAGGGGACCGTTGTCATTTTGTAATACACAAAAGATTCAATACAAGCACATTCTCTGCTCTTTAACTTAAACACATTCTCCTTTGATTCTATTACTTATATTTATTGCTTACATTTATTGTGTTTTATTAATTGTTCTTCATTTATTACTCATTATTGATCATAAAGAGCTCTTATCAAAGCTCTTAGAATTATTAGACCTTCATCGTCCGGTCACTGCCCAGCGCTTAGTTCGACCTTGAGGCCCCGAATCCCAGTCACTCGGTTTGCTCAACACGCTGCCTTCAAGCTCTTATCATATTTTTTAGTCTCACACTTAGCATCTACTGCCTAAAAACTAGCATAAAATAAATCACGTATTTTTAGAACCACAAAATCAAATCTAATTGTAATTAACATTTTCTTGGTAAACAATATCGGAATTAGAAAACTTTTGTATGGGTGAACTCGTAACGGAATGGGTATTCGATTTTTATAAATTTTGTCGAGTTCCGAGGTGCGGGCCCGAGGAGTTTACTTTTGTTGACTTTTTGTAAATTGTATAAGAATCATGGTTTTGTTAATTGAAATTGTTTTCTCTTGCATTGTTTGGTGTATTCAAGTCATTTTTTGCTAGATTGAGCCGAGCGTTGATGAATTGGTAAAGGAAAAGCTAAATTGAGTATTGAATTGGCCGGATTGAGGTAAGTATCTTATCTAACCTTGTGTGGGGGACTTCCTCTTAGGATTCTATACTAATTGTAGCCCGTGCACACAAGGTGACGATTGTGTGCTCGGACTTATTTGTGGGAAAGTTGCCTTTAGGGTTCTTAGGTCCCTTATGTTCATTAAGTGAGAGGTTTTCCGATATGATTGGGTTTCTTAATTGCTTGTTTTACCTCTATATGCTCCAAATGTTGTTGTTAGCTTTTCTCTAACTCTTACTTGTTACTTGGCCCTTATTTGCCTTAATTGAAGTAATTGTTCTCCTTATTGTTTTGTTATTTCTCAATTGTGAATTCTTTTATGACCCCGTGCATATATGTTATGTGCCCAAATTGTTGTGGTTGCTGGTGTAGTTATCACGTGCTTGTTATGTCTTGTTGTTTTGTTAAGGTTATTGTGCTTCTTGGTTTTTCCATGAGTCTCTCGTTGCCGTGTACTCATACTCTTGATGGTAGAAATCTTTGTGATTGGGTTGTTGAATTGTTGTTGTTGTTAATTTTGGACTATACTGGGTTGTTGATATATTGAGGAGGAATAAGGGATATATATATATATATATATATATATATATTGAGGAGTAATAAGGGTGGACTGGTAGGATCGCACGCCACAACAAGGAGTAATAAGGGAGAATGATCATGTTGTTACTGATATGGTGATATAAATACTATTTACTCTTATTGTAATTGTTAATGAGGAATAAGGGAGGATTAGTGGGATCGAGTTGCACGCCGCAACAAATATATACTATTTACTTTATTGTAATTGTTGAGGATAAATAAGAGAGGATTGGTGGGATCGGGATGTGCGCCGCATCAATGTGTGTGTGTATAGATCGGAATGTGCGCCGCATCAATGTGTGTGTGTGTGTATATATATATGCTTATGTATTCCTCTTTGACTATACAAGTTATCCGATGGTTTAAAATTTCATTTAGGATTTGGTTATATCTGAATATTGAGAAGATCCTAGTTCATTCATTTAAAACTTGTCAATTTGTATTTCGGGTTTCACTGAGTCGCGAAGATAGGGTTATTGGCATTGAGTTATTGAATTGTCATTGTTCCTTGAGTTCTTTCCCTGAAACTACTATTCTGGTGAAATAATTTTTAGAGTAAATTTACTATATTGAAACATTTTTCTCCTGTCCCATTAAGTTATTAGTAATATCATGATTCAAAATAAAGGAATTTATGCTACACTGCTTTATATGATTTTTTTTAATTTGAACTCGATGTGTGTGTGTGTGTGTCTATATATATATATATATATATCAACACTTCAAATTTCAATAATTATTATATTTGTAACTTAATTAGTTTCTCAATTAAGTTTCCTTCAACCGTGTGAGGTTGTATTTTACTTAAAAAGGAATTTCTACTAAGTTTTAATTTATTAAATCCCATGTTAAAGGTAATAATTTATTTGATGTTGTATTTTATTGAAAAGGGTACTTTCTTTATTCAAATAATTTCTAAAAACAACTTCATCTTTTCTTGCTAAATTTTCTAATTGGTTTACAAGTTGTACTCTACTTTATGATATGTAAATGAGACAACTTGAACTTCTTAATTGCATATGTTATGGACATTATGTACTGAATAACATGAGAACATCATTGTGCAAAGTGAGATAGAAATATGTGGGCACGAGGTGCCGGGTGTACTAAAGGTTGGGAAATTGAGGTTATGATATGAGATATCGAGTTTTGAGATGGCTAGAATTGTGCATCAGAAATGATATGATTGATTGAGTTGACATCGCCTTCCTTATTTGAGTACATTTTATTTTTCTGTGTCCCAACTATATTGGTGTTAATTTACTTGGTTATCGTTCATTTCCATCCCTGTTTTCCTTTATTGTTTCTACTTATTGTAGTTGTTTTTCTCCGTGCTGTTGATATTACTTTGTTATCCTTATGTTGATAGTTTTTTATCATATCATGTTCAATTATTTGATCACTACTCCACCGAGGTTAGTCTTGATACTTACTGGGCATCACTCTTCTGTGCTCATACCACACTTCTGTACATTTTTGTGTACAGATCCAAGGATTTGGTCGGTAGTAGCTATGTGGATCGTCACGGTAGAGACTCAAGGTAAACCTGTTGCTGCATTCGCAGGCATCGGAGTCACCTTCGGTTGTACTTATTTTCATTGGTTCTTTTTGTTCTGGATCAGTGACGTTTTGGTTTTGTATAACTACTCTTAGAAAGGCTTATGACTTGTACCACCGGTTTTGGAGAATTGTAATTGTTTAGAATTATTTAATTTAAAGCTAGTAAATATCCATGTTATTTCAGTTAATGTTAGGCTTACCTAGTATGGAGACTAGGTGTCATCACGACTCCTTTGGAGGGATTTTAGGTCGTGACAAGTTGGTATTAGAGCTCTAGGTTCATAGGTGGTACGTGTCAAAGGCAGGTTTAGTAGAGTCTTGTGGATCGGTACGGAAACGTCTGTACTTATCTTCGAGAGGCTACAGAACTGTTAGGAAATTCCACTTCTTTCATTCCTTATCTTGCAATATTGATTCAACTCGAAGTATATAACTCATGTTCCTCTACATCCACTCTTGTATGATATTACACTCTCAGTGTCCGCTATGCGCCAGTGGTTCGTGATGCTACAGACGGGCTACGAGGGAGCCAGGGATGCTCAGACATTGTCTCAATATGTCATTCAGACTGAAGATACAGAGGTATTGAGAGGCTATTCAGTTGTTCATATGGAGGCGCAACGGTTCCCGGTAACTAATTGATGAGTGCGAGCTTGAGAAAGTTTAATTGGTTGACTAGTCGTCGAGATTATGGCAAGGTCATGAGGTGGGTGTTGATTGAGGATAGTTGGTGGTATTGGATTACCTGGTGATTGGTGTTGTGCGAGCTGTGAAGGTTAGTTTTGCGGATCATTAGATAGTGTTTTTTATGGCTTCGCTCCAAGTGGAGGAGTCCTCTAGCAGCATTCAGATTACAGAGTCAGATTTACATTAGTTATGGCCTGAGGTATATATATATGTGGTAATGGAAGGTTTCCGAAATTTGTATATGACTAAGGCATGAGATCTTTCATGGGATGGTATTGGAGCTTACGGTGTTTCTGCATCATTATTGAATCTACATTTCAGTATCAAGGGGAGTCGAAGAAATAACTCCAGATTCACAGAAGGTCTATTTAGCGTGGGCAATCATGTTTGCGGTAGAATGGGGTGCTTCAAAGGAAATGCGGTGGTTTATGAACTTCTAAGCTACGTGGTTCGTGTTAGGATCATCTGTATTTGGGACTTTGATTGGGATTATAGCATGTTGACTATCCGAAGATATGGGTCATCTCTGTGGTGTGGGTCAGCATGGCAATAGAAGTAGTTGGTCCTTTTGAATAGGAATTCTCTACTGGCATTTGTGGCAGCACACTTAGAATGGATGGTTTGTGTGACTCGGTTAAGTTGGGGAGGTGCAGTCCTGATGGCTTAGTTGCATGCGAGCAAATCTCAGAGGGTTCTCGATGGTTTGACAATGGCTTGAGTTAGGTGTCTACTATGGGCATAAGGAATATGTGGTACATTGCGGTTTTCTCCTGAATCTGTATCTGAAATTAATAGAGTGTTGGAATTGTTGGCTATCATATGTGAAGAGTGTGCATTTTGGAAAGGACCTTGAGTTTTAGTTACCGGTGTGTGGCTGGTAGCATGGTGATTACTGGGTTTTGAGACTTTTAAGGTTCATGTTTTGTTACGCGACCAGAAGTTCTATGTGAGTGCTTCATCAAAATGATAGTGTGTGAGTGATGTATCAGCCATTTGATTTGGGTAGTTGAGTTCGGGTATAGAAATTTTGGTATTCCTGAGGTTTTGGGGCGAGATGCCCTCATATGTGGACTATTTCCTATGGGTGGATTGTGAAGAAATCTTGGGAATGGAATAATTAATAGCATGTGTCATCGATAAGTTGTTGTGGATCTTCTTGAAGAATATTTATCTAATTGGGAAGGATCGGGATTTGGTTGGGGACTATTTGGAATCTCAAAGAGAATATGCATCTTGTATCAGGTCAAGTTTGTGTGCTCCTGTGAGATTTTCATTATGGTTATGTTATCAGGCAGAATGGATATTATTTATGCCCCAAGCCTATGTTATGTGCTACTATTTTATGTCGCGGTGAGGTTGTATGATTATTCCTCACGCATGTTGTAATTTTGTTCAGGCCTTATGGCGATGCGGGTGAGATAGCACTTGTTATGTTGATTTGCTCATTGCACCTTAGTTGTGCTTGCTTCTTTCATGTTTTATTACTTCTATTCATTTTTCCGCAGTTATAATTGTGCACTCTGTTGTAATTGATATCAGTATTCATATGATCAGTGAACCCAGCATTTTGTCTTGATGAGTATTTAAGAGCAGGCCGCACGCCGCAATGGATGTTATATGGGACAACCTTTCCTTATGTTTATTTGGTGTTGTGTTTTCCCTCTGTGGGACGATTTGATGAAAACTATACTTTTGTTGTTACACATGTTGAACTTGTTAGATAATTCTTATACTTTTCTTTTCTTTATTTGTGCTGCATAATTGAGTTATTGCTCGTTTGCTATACGAACTGTGTGGCGTGAGAATCCGTGTGGTTCTATGATGAGTTGTTAGTTGGGCTGCTTGTATTGGCGGAGATGAGGTTCTTAGACCAAATATTAGTACTATAGTATTGGGGGTGAGGAGTGTTTGGAAGTATGAGGGTGTTTCTGCTAAGATTTGGGTGATGGCCCTTAGCGGGCGAGAGAGCTTCTTGACTTGTTGACTTCATGGGTGGCTATGAGTTTCCACATGTTTCTTTATCATAGGCAGTGTTGTTGAAGTCCGGAACAAGGTTGTATTCAATGTGAAGTGTATTATCGGCATCCAAAGTGTTATTTGAGCGGGTATGGTGGTCAGGGGTTATTATTTCGGGCATTTGAGTTATGTGGAACAGCATGTGATTGTATTTTGGATTTGAATCTTGGGTCGATTCAGCTGGTTTAGGTTTATTCAGTGTGATGATTTGGGATTCGGGTTCTATGATGAATCTCAGATGTTGAGGTTTGGGTTCTGCCCTACGGGTATGGACTAAGGATGAGATGAGACCTTTAGTTAAGTTGCATTGTCAGTCCTACATAGATTTGGGTGATGGGTAATCACCGCCGGGTGTATGTATGGTGAGATCATGCATTGGTTCAATGGCTTTGGAACGACTCCAGGCACATTCGAGGACGAACGTATGTTTAAGTGGAGAAGGATGTAACGACCCGACTGGTCATTTTGAGCAATTGCATCTGGTTCGACAGTTTGTGTTCACAAGCAGCTTCATATTATGTGTATCAACTTACGTGCATGGTTGGATTTTGTTTCAGGATGAATCGGAGTCAAATTGGAAGAAGGAATCTAGTTTTGGAAACTTAAGCGGTGAGAATTTGACCGAAATTTGACTTTTGAGTAAACGGCTCCGGAATGAGTTTTGGGTGATGTCAGTAGCTTTGTATGGTGATTTTGGACATAGGCGTGCATTCGTATTTGGATTTGGAGGCCCGTAGCGTAATTTGAGGCATTTCGATGAAAGTTGGAAAAGTTAAAGTTTGGAAAATGAAGAGGTTTGACCCATAGTTGACTTTTATATTATTGGGGTCGGAATGCAATTCCAAAAGTTGGAACAACTCTGTAATTCATTTGGGACTTGCCTGCAAAATTTGGTGTTGTTTGGAGTTGATTTGATATGGTTCGGACGCTTGGTTGCAATTCTAGAAGTTCTTGAAGTTCATGGTGATTTTCATGCGTTTTGGCATCCGATTCGTGGTTTTAGAAGTTACCTTGATGATTTGACGTGCAAGCAAGTTCGTAAGATATTTTTAGACTTGTATGCATATTTGGTTTGGAGTCCCGAGGGCTCGGATGAGTTCCGGATTGGTTTCAGAATGATTTTTGCATAGTCTTTGATTTCTGGTTCTGGTGTCATCGCATTTGCGATGTTTATGTCGCAAATGTGACTATTGCAATTGCGAAGTAGCCTCACATTTGCGAAGCTGGGCTGCTAGGGACTAGGTCGCATTTGCAAAGGAAACCCGCATTTGTGAAGCCCTCAGAATTTGCATTTGCGAAGCCCTCAGAGTTCGCATTTGCGAATTTGCGAACTCCCTGTCGCATTTGCGATGAAGACAATATTCTTCAAGGCTTCGCATTTGCGAAGCTTTCTTCGCTTTTGCGAGTTCGCATTTGCAAACCTAGTGGCACAAATGCGACATCTGCAGCCTGCTAAAAGCTGGGTATTCTAAGTTTTTGCTCATTTTTCATATTCTTTGAACCCTAACTTCGAGAGTGGGCGATTTTGAGAGAAGACGTTCATACCAAATCATTGGGTAAGTGTCTCTAATCCATTTCCAACTATATTTTGTGATTACATCTTAGATTTAACATCAAATTCATGAGAATATAAAGGAAACTTTGGGGGAGATTGTGAAATCTTTCAAAAATGTAAAATGATGATTTGAATGACCAAATGGTATCAGAATTAGATAATTTTTGTATGGGTGAACTCGTAGCGGAATGGGTGTTCGCTTTTTGTAAATTTTGTCGGGTTCTGAGGTGCGGGCTCGGGAAGTTGAATTTTGTTGACTTTTTGTAAATTGTATAAGAATCATAGTTTTGTTAATTGAAATTGTTTTCTCTTGCATGTTTGATGTATTCAAGTCATTTTTGGCTAGATAGAGCCGAGCGTTGATGAATTGGTAAAGGAAAAGCTAAATTGAGTATTGAATTAGCCGAATTGAGGTATGTATCTTGCCTAACCTTGTGTAGGGGACTCCCCCTTAGGATTTGAGTCTTCTATGGTAATTGTAGTTTGTGCATGCGAGGTGACGAGTGTATGCTCAGACTTATTTGTGGGAAAGTTTCCTTAAGGGTTCTTAGGTCCCTTATGTTCTTTAAGTGAGAGGTTTTCCGATATGATCGCCTTCCTTATTTGAGTACATTTTACTTGTCTGTGTCCCAGTGTCATGAACCTAAATCTAGACCTGGTCCTGATGGTACCTCTCATGAAGACAAGGCCAGCCGACACAACACCCAATTAAATTAACAAATAATAATTCATAATTAAGTCATTAATAATGATAAATCCCATAATAAAGTGAAATACATCAACTGCGGAAAAACCAAACACAACCCGACATCGGGGTGTCACCAGTCATGAGCATCTAACATAAGTCTAGGAATACGAAAAAGGGACTACACAGTCTATTACAAAATCCAGTACAAGGGAAAGAAATAATGATAAGAGGGAGAAACACTAGGCTGCGAACGCCGAGCAACTACCTAATGGACTCTGAAAATCTACTGGAAGCTATCAACCCTCGCTAGCAGGACCTGTAGCTCCTGAATCTGCACACAGGGTGCAGGGAGTAAAGTGAGTACTCCAACTCAGTGAGTAATAATAATAAATGAAGACTGAGCGATAAGAAATCACGTAAAGCACAACAACATGCTATAAAGAAGCAGTGTAAAACCAATAAAAGGCAATGAAACAGTAAAATCTTATAAAAATACCTTAGTTCAGTATAAGCTTCTTTAAAATACATTTTTAACAGTTAAACACGTAAATGAAAAGCAGCTAGAAAAGATAAACACATAAAATTCGCCCCTTGGGAACAGTGTCAACAGAATCAGCCCCTCGGGCAATGGAACAACACCAGCCCCTCGGTCTATATTTCATATCACAATGGGTACCCGTGCTAACTGGGGATGTACAAACTCTGGGAGGGGCCCCTTACGGCCCAATCGCAATATCAAGTCATCTCATGGCATAATCAATAAGCTCTCGGCCTCATATCAAAAAGCCACCTCGTGGCGTACAATCTCAGGCCTTTGGGCTCATAATCATAAATAAGTGTATCACTGTTGTGGCGTGCAGCCCGACCCAAAAGTATCCTCTCAACATAGGCCCTCAGTGTTTCTCAGTCAGAAATCTCTATAAGCCACTCGGGCACAGTAAAATATGATGTTCAGCCCAAAATATCATTTAAAGTATTAAAACAAGGTAAACATGGCTAAGTTATGAAAAAGGTATAATATAGCATGACTGAGTATAGATTTAAAATCAAAACAGTGAGGAAATAACAGTAGAAATCCCCCTATGGGTCCAAATAGTTGGCACGAGGCCCAAATATGGCATTCAGCCCAAAACATGATGATAGCAAATCGTTTTCAATCAAATACGCGGTAAAACAATCATTCGGGATGGACTAAGTCACATTCCCCAACGGTGCACAACCCCACGCTCATCATCTAGCATGTGTGTCACCTCAATATAGCACAACGATATGAAATCTGGGGTTTCATACCCTCAAGACAACATTTACAATCATTACTCACCTCAATCCGGTCCAAACTCTAGCCCGCGATGCCTTTGCCTCTCAAATCGGCCTCCGGATGATCCAAATCTAACCAAAATCAGCGCAAAACAATCAAAATATGCTAAGGGAACAAAGCCCACTCGAAAGAAATCAAATTACAACACAAATCCCGAAATTGGCAAAACCCAACCCCCGGGCCCACATCTCGGATTCCGATAAAATTACATCAGTAGACTCCTTATCACTCCCCGAGTTCATTCATATCAAAATCACGAAAATCCAACCACAAATGATCTCTCAAATCCCTAATTTTAGGTCTCCAATTACAAGCCCTAGTTCTTCAATATTAGGCTTAAATTCCATGATTAATTAGGTACAATTCACATTAGAATCGAGTATTAAGTCCATAAATCTTACCTCCAAGTGTTTCCCTTCTATTCCCTCTTCAATTCTTCTCAAAAATCTCCAAAATCGCTCAAAAATGGTGAAAGTTACCCCAAAATCACGGACAATGGCTATTTAAACATTCTGCCCAGGCATTCAAATCCTTCTTTGCGAAAAGTAGTCAAAGCCTCGCGTTCGCGAAGCACAAACTGACGTTGACCATAAATTCCTCTTACGCGAATGCGACCACCCCCTCGCAAACGCGATGACTCCACAGCTCAAACTATCTCGAACGAGTCTGCTACCTCGCGAACGTGATGCTAAAAGACCCCAGCCTTCCCGAACGTGGACCTCCCTCGCGAACACGAAGGCCAAATCCTCAGCCTCACCTGCTAACCCTTTGCGAACGCGAAGGCCTACTCGCGAACGCGATGGCCTACTCGCGAACGCGAGGGCCTACTCTTGAACGCGAAGGCCAATTGTCTGCACATACAAAGCAGTTTTCTTCAACTTTCCACAACATGAAATAGTCTGTTTGACCACCCGAACTCACCCGAGACCCTCGGGAACTCAAAAAAATATGCCAACATATCCCATAACAACATTCAAACTTGTTCCAACCTTCAGAACGCTCGAAACAACATCAAAACACCAAATTTGCATTGGATTCAAGCCTAAGAATTCCAAAATCTTCTAAATTCCGCTTTTGATAAAAAAGTCTACCAAACCACGTCCGAATGGCCTGAAAATTTGCACACACATCCCAAATGACACAACGGACCTACTACAACTCCCGGAATTCCATTCCGACCCATATGTCAAAATCTCACCTATCCTCCGGCAAATGCCAAAATTTCAATTTTGCCAATTCAAGCCTAAATCTACTCTAGACCTCCAAAACACATTCCGATCACGCTCCTAAGTCCCAAATCATCTCTCGAAGCTATCCGAACCATCGAAACTCACATCCCTGCCCTTTAACACATAAGTCAACATCCGGTTGACTTTTCCAACTTAAGCTTCCTCAAAGAGACTAAGTGTCTCAAACCTTACCAAAATCTCTCCGAACCCGAGCCAACTAACCCGGTATTATAAAATACAAATGAACAAGGCAATAATAAGCAGAAATGGGGGAAACAGAGCGGTAACTTATGAAACGATCAGCCGGGTCTTTACATCCTCCCCCTCTTAAACAAACGTTCGTCCTCGAACGAGTCAAGAAACATACCTGAAGCCTCAAACATGTGAGGATTTCTGCTTCGCGTCTCCCGCTCGGTCTCCCAGGTAGCCTCCTTCACGGGCCGACCTCTCCACTACACTTTCACTGAAGTTATACCCTTTGACCTTAACTTTCGAACCTAGCGCTCCAAAATTGCTATTGTTTCCACATCATAAGTCAAATCATCATCTAACTGAACCGTGCTAAAATCCAGAACATGAGACAGGTCCCCAATATACTTCCGGAGCATAGAAACATGAAATACCGGATGCACACACGACAAGCTGGGTGGCAAAGCAAGCTCATAAGCCACCTCCCCAATCCTCCGAAGCACCTCAAAAGGCCCAATGAACCGAGGACTCAATTTACCCTTCTTCCCAAATCTCATAACACCCTTCATGGGTGAAACCTTCAACAAGACCTTCTCACCAACCATGTAGGACACATCCCGAACCTTCCTGTCAGCATAACTCTTCTGTCTCGACTACGCGTTGTATGAAGCCTCTCCTGAATCACCTTCACCTTTTCTAAAGCATCATGCACCAAGTTTGTCCCCAATAGCCTAGCCTCACCCGGCTTAAACCAACCAACTGGAGATCTACATCGCCTCTCATACAAAGCCTCATATGGAGCCATCTGAATACTCAATTGGTAGCTGTTGTTATAAGAAAACTCTGCGAGCGTTAGAAACTGAACCCATGACCCTCCGAAATCAATGACACAAGAACGCAACATGTCCTCCAATATTTGAATAGTGCGTTCGGACTATCCGTTTGTTTGAGGGTGAAAAGTTGTGCTCAACTCAACTTGAGTACCCAACTCTCGTTGCACAGACCTCCAAAACTGCAAAGTAAATTGAGTGCCCCTATCTGAAATGATAGAAACTGGGACACCATGCAAACGAAAAATCTCCCGGATATAGATCTCTGCCAACCGCTCTGAAGAATAGGTAGTACACACAGGAATGAAGTGCGCGGACTTGGTCAGCCGATCCACAATCACCCAAATAGCATCGAACTTCTTCAAAGTCCGTGGGAGCCCAACTACAAAGTCCATGGTGATCCGCTCCCACTTCTACTCTGGAATATCCATCTGCTGAAGCAAGCCACCCGGTCTCTGATGCTCATATTTCACCTGCTAACAATTGAGACACCGAGTTACAAATCCCACAATGTCCCTATCCATTCTCCTCTGCCCATAATGCTATCTCAGATCCTGATACATCTTCGCGGCACTTGGATGAATAGAATACCGCGAGCTATGGGCCTCCCCAGAATCAACTCCCGAAGCCCATCTACATTGGGCACACATATCCGGCCCTGCATCCTCAACACCCCATCATCACCAATAGTCACATATCTAGTATCACCGTGCTCAACTCTATCCTTAAGGACAAGCAAATGAGGATCATCATACTGGCATTCTCTAATGCGATCATATAAGGAAGACCGAGAAATAACACAAGCCAATACCCAACTGGGCTCCGAAATATCTAACCTCATGAACCGATTGGCCAAGGCCTGAACATCAACTGCAAGAGGTCTCTCCCCAACTGGAATATATGCCAAACTTCCCATACTCACCACCTTCCGACTCAATGCATTGGCCACCACATTGGCCTTCCCCGGATGGTACAATATAGTAATATCATAATCTTTTAGCAACTCCAACCATCTCCGCTGCCTCAATTTGAGGTCGTTCTGCTTGAACAAGTGCTAGAGGCTACGATGATCAGTAAACACCTCATAAGACACACCATACAAATAATGCCTCCAAATCTTCAACGCGTGAACAATGGCAGCCAACTCCAAATCATGAATAGGGTAGTTATTCTCTTGGGGCTTCAACTGGAGAGAAGCATAAGAAATAACTCTACCCTCTTGCATCAACACACACCCAATACCAACTCTCGAAGCATCACAATACATGGTATATGAACCTGAAGTTGATGGCAAAACAAACACTGGAGCAGTAGTCAAGGCAGTCTTGAGCTTCTGAAAGCTCTCCTCACACTTATCTGACCACCTGAATAGAGCGCCCTTTTGAGTCAACTCGGTCAAGGGCGATGCGATAGATGAGAATCCCTTAACAAACCGGCGGTAATAACCCGCCAAACCAAGAAAGTTGTGAATCTATGTGGCTGAGAACGATCATGGCCAACTCTGAACCGCCTCTATCTTCTTCAGAATCCACCTGAATACCCTCGCTGGACACTAGTGCCCCAAGAAAGCCACTGAACTGAGCCAAAACTCACACTTCGAGAACTTTGCATAAAGTTTCTCCTCCCTCAATCTCAGCAACACAACTCTTAAATGCTCTGCGTGCTCCTCCTAACTATGCAAATATATCAGAATATCATCAATGAAACTATGACAAACGAGTCGAGATAAGGCCGAAACATGTTGTTCATCAAATGCATGAACGCTACTGGGCATTGGTCAGCTCAAATGACATCACCAAGAACTCATAATGACCATATCGGGTCCTGAAAGTTATCTTAAGAATATCCGAGTCCCTGATCTTCAACTGGTGATAACCAGAACGGAGATCAATTTTGGAGAACACTCTCACTCCCTGAAGCTGGTCGAATAAATCATCAATGCGAGGCAAATGATACTTGTTCTTAACTATTACTTTGTTCAACTGCCTATAATCACTGCACATCCTCATAGTGCCATCCTTCTTCTTCACAAATAGAATAGGCGCACCCCAAGACGACACACTAGGCCGAATGAACCCCTTATCAAGGAGTTCCTGGAGCTGCTCCTTCAACTCTGCTAGTGTCATACGATACGGTGGGATATAAATGGGCTGAGTTCCTGGCACCAGGTCAATACCAAAATCAATATCCCTGTCCGGCGGCATGCCCGGCAGGTCTGCAGGAACACATCGGGAAAATGCCTTACAACTAGAACAAAATCAATACTGGGAGTCTCTGTACCGACATCCCTCACAAAGGCTAGATACGAAAGACAACCCTTCCCAACCATATGCAGGCCTTCAAGAATGAAATTACCCTACTAGGAACATAATCAGTCGAACCTCGCCACTCAATCCGTAGCACACCCGGCATAGCCAATATCACTATCTTAGCATGACAGTCCAAAATAGCACGGCACGGAGATAGCCAGTCCATACCCAAAATAACATCGAAATCTACCATACATAACAACAAAAGATCCACTCGGGTCTCCAAACCCCCAATAGTCACCACACATAACCGGTATATACGGTCTACAACAACAGTATCGCCCACCGGAGTAGATACATGAACAGGTGAAATAAGAGACTCACGAGGCGTATCCAAATAACGAGCAAAGTATGATGACACATAAGAATAAGTGAAACCGAGATCAAATAATACAGAAGCATCTCTATGGCAGACTAAGACAATACCTGTAATAACAGCATCGGAAGTAATAGCATCGGGTCCAGCTGGAAGTGCATAGAAACGGGCCTGACCGCCACCTGATCGACCTCCCCCTCTAGGGCGACCCCTAGCTGACTGACCTCTACCCCTAGTTGGCTGGGTGGGTGGTGGTGAATTAACTGGTGCTGAAGCCGATGGATGAATCCTCTACTGAGATGAACCCACAAGACGATAAGGACACTGCCTCCACATATGACCCATCTCTTCACACTCATAACAACTTCTGGGTGCTGGAGACGGGGACTGAAGGGAAACCCTAGCACAGGAATGACTAGCAGATGCACCTGGCATAGAAGAGCCCTGAACTGATGGAGCACGGGAAAAACTCTGAGCTGGAAGGGCACTGAGTGATGACTGGCCCTGATGAGAACCGTGAGTACCATGACCTAATGATGCCCCATGATAACCTGGGTGAGCTGGCTGAGCATGCCTGAATGGACGACCTCTGTCGTGCTGAAACTAACCTCTCGAAGGAGCACCACCATAACTACCAGATCCTCGAGGCCTCTTGGCCTCCCTCTCATCTCGCTCCTAGCGACGAACTGACTCAATCTCACGAGCAATGTCTACAACCTCCTCAAAAGTAGCACCAGACACCCTCTCCCTAGTCATGAGAATACGAAGCTGATAAGTGAGGCCATCCATAAACCTCCTAATCCTCTCTCTATCTGCCGGAACCAACCAAATAGCATGACGAGTGAACTCTGCTCATACTGCATCACAGTCATCTCTCCTTGACGTAACCACTCGAACTGCCTGTGCAGCTCCTCTCTACGAGACTATGGCACATACTTTTCCAAAAAAAAAGAATGGAGAACTACTGCCAGGTAAGGGATGCTGCACCAACAGGCCTACGCCTCTCATAAGCCTCCCACCAAGTGAAGGCATCTACAGAAAACTGAAAAGTAGTGAAAGCGACCCCGCTAGTCTCCAAAATACCCGTTGTGCGAAAAATCCTCTGACATTTGTCCAAGAAACCTTGGGCATCATCGCCCTCTGCACCACTGAAAGTCGAGGCTGAAGTCTACCAAACCTCTCCAATGTGTGTTGCTCGTCCTCTGGCATGGCAGGAGCTACATAGTCTTGAGCAGCTGCAACCAGCTGGGCTGGATGTGCCCCCGGTGTCTGAAGTCCCTGCACGACCTGCTCAAGTGTGCGAGCGGTGGGAGTCTGAGTGTCTCCCCCAGCCTGAGAAGCAGTTGCGGCTGTAGTAACTGAAACCGCATGAGCTAGGCCAGTGCATACTGATAGGATCTGAGCCAAGGCCTCTTGAAGACCCAGAATCACAATAGGCACAGTTGGTGCCTGAGCTGGTGCTGCTGGAGCGTCCACAATTGGGACCTAATCCTGAACTGGGGTGGCTGGTGGATCTGCAGGTGCTGCCCTAGCTATTGTGCAGGCCATACCCCTACCCCCACCACGACCACAATCGCGTCCTCAGCCTCTAGTGGTCACAGCTGGTGGTACTGGTAATCATCCATCCTAATCGGTAGCACGTGTTCTCACCATCTGTGAGAGAATAGAATAACAAAAGTTTAGTACTCGGATCAACAGATTCGCATGACAAAAATTTCAAGAATATGAAGTTTTTCCTAAAGGTTCTGCAGCCTCTCGAGGATAAATACAGATGTGTCCTTACCAATCCGCGAGACTCTACTAAACCTGCTCATGACTCGTGAGACCTATGTAACCTAGGCCCTGATACCAACTTGTCACGACCCTAAACCCAGACCCGGTCAAGATGGCACCTCTTGTGAAGACAAGGCCAACCGACACAACACCCAATTAAATTAACAGATAATAATTCATAATTAAGTCATTAATAATGAAAAATCCCATAATAAAGTGAAATACATAAACTGCGAAAAAATCAAACACAGCTCGACATCAGGGTGTCACCAGTCATGAGCATCTAACATAAGTCTAGGAATACGGAAAAGGGACTACACAGTCTATTACAAAATCCAGTACATACAAGGGAAATAAATAATGATAAGAGGGAGAAACACTGGGCTGCGAACGCTGAGTAGCTACCTAATGGACTCCGAAAATCTTCTGGAAGCTATCAACCCTCGCTAGTAGGACCTGAAGCTCCTGAATCTGCACACAGGGTGCAGGGAGTAAAGTTAGTACTCCAACTCAGTGAGTAAAATAATAATTGAAGACTGAGCGATACGAAATCACGTAAAGCACAACAACATGCTATGAAGAAGCAGTGTAAAACCAATAAAAGGCAATGAAACAGTAAAATCTTATAAAAATACCTCAGTTCAGTATAAGGGGAGGGGCCCCTTACGGCCCAAGCGCAATATCAAGTCATCTCGTGGCATAATCAATAGGCTCTCGGCCTCATATCAACAAGCCACCTCGTGGCATACAATCTCAGGCCCTCGACCTCATAATCATAAATAAGTGTATCACTGCTATAGCGTGCAGCCCGACAAAAAAGTATCCTCACAACACAGGCCCTCGGTCTTACTCAGTCAGAAATCTCTATAAGCCACTCGGGCACAGTAAAATATGATGTTCAGCCCAAAATATCATTTAAAGTATTAAAACAAGGTAAACATGGCTGAGTTATGAAAACAGTATAATATAGCATGACTGAGTATAGATATAAAATCAAAACAGTGAGGAAATAACAGTAAAAATCCCCCTATGGGTCCAAATAGTTGGCACGAGGCCCAAATATGACATTCAGCCCAAAACATGATGATAGCAAACTGTTTTCAATCAAATACGCGGTAAAACAGCCATTCGGGATGGACTAAGTCACAATTCCCAACGGTGCACAACCTCACGCTCATCATCTAGCGTGTGTGTCACCTCAATATAGCACAACGATGTGAAATCCGGGGTTTCATACCCTCAAGACAACATTTACAATCATTACTCACCTCAATCCGGTCCAAACTCTAGCCCGCGATGCCTTTGCCTCTCAAATCGGCCTTCGCATGATCCAAATCTAACCAAAATCAGTACAAAACAATCAAAATATGCTAAGGGAACAAAGCTCACTCGAAAGAAATCAAATTACAATACAAATCCCGAAATTGGCCAAACCCAACCCCCGGGCCCACATCTCGGATTCCGATAAAAATTACATCAATAGACTCCTTATCACTCCCCGAGTTCATTCATATCAAAATCACGAAAATCCAACCACAAATGATCCCTCAAATCCCTAAGTTTAGGTCTCCAATTACAAGACCTAGTTCTTCAATATTAGGCTTAAATTCCATGATTTATTAGGTACAATTCACATTAGAATCGAGTATTAAGTCTATAAATCTTACCTCCAAGTGTTTCCCTTCCATTCCCTCTTCAATTCTTCTCAAAAAGCTCCAAAATCGCTCAAAAAATGGTGAAAGTTAGCCCCAAAATCGCGGACAGTGGCTATTTAAACATTCTGCCCAGGCATTCAAATCCTTCTTTGTGAAAGCAGTCAAAGCCTCGCATTGGCGAAGCGCAAACTGATGTTGACCATAAATTCCTCTTACGCGAATGCGACCACCCCCTCGCAAACGCGATGACTCCACAGCTCAAACCATCTCGAACGTGTCTGCTACGTCGCGAACGCGATGCTCAAAGACCCTAGCCCTTCGCGAACGCGGGACCTCCCTCGCGAATACGAAGGCCAAATCCTCAGCCTCACCTGCTAACCCTTTGCGAATGCGAGGAGCAATTGTCTACAACATACACAACAGTTTTTTGCAACTTTCCACAACATGAAATAGTCCGTTTGACCACCCGAAACTAACCCGAGGCCCTCAGGACCTCAACCAAACATGCCAACATATCCCATAACATCATTCAAACTTGTTCCAACCTTCAGAACGCTCAAAACAACATCAAAACACCAAATTTGCATCAGATTCAAGCCTAAGAATTCCAAAATCTTCTAAATTCCGCTTTCGATCAAAAAGTCTATCAAACCACGTTCAAATGACCTGAAATTTTGCACACACATCCCAAATGACACAACGATCCTATTGTAACTTCCGGAATTCCATTTCGTTCCCTATATCAAAATCTCACCTATCAACCGGAAAATGCCAAAATTTCTATTTCGGCAATTCAAGCCTAAATCTACTCCGGACCTCCAAAACATATTCCGATCACGCTCCTAAGTCCCAAATCACCTTCCGAAGCTATCCGAACCATCGGAACTCACATTCGAGCCCTTTAACACATAAGTCAATATCTATTTAACTTTTCCAACTTAAGCTTCTTCAAAGAGACTAAGTGTCTCAAACCTTACCAAAATTTCTCCGAACCCAAACCAACTAACCCGGTAATACAAAATACAGCTAAACAAGGCAATAATAAGCATAAATGGGGGAAACAGAGCGGTAACTCATGAAACGACCGGCCAGGTCGTTACACCCAGCTATGTTGGTGTTAATTTACTTGGTTATCTTTCGTTTCCATCCGTATTCCCCTTTATTATTTCTACTTATTGTAGTTGTTTTTCTCTATGCTGTTGATATTACTTTGTTATCCTTATGTTGATAGTTTATTATCATATCCTGCTCAATTTATTTGACCAGTAGGTGTCTGGACTGTTCCTCTTCACTACTTCACTGAGGTTAGTCTTGATACTTACTAGGAACCGCTATGGTGTGCTCATACTACACTTCTATATATTTTTATGTACAGATCCAGGGATTTGGTTGGTAGTAGCTGTGCGGATCGTCGTGGTGGAGACTCAAGGTAAACCTTCTGCTGCATTCGTAGGCCTCGGAGTCACCTTCAGTTGTACTTATTTTCATTGGTTCCTTTTGTTCTAGATCAATGACGTATTAACTACTCTTAGAAAGGGTTATGACTTGTACTACCGGTTTTGGGGAATTGTAATTGTTCAGAGTTATTTAATTTAAAGCTAGTAAATATCCATGTTATTTCAGTTAATGTTAGGCTTACATAGTATGGAGACTAGGTGTCATCACGACTCTTTCGAAGGGATTTTGGGTCGTGACCGGTTCATCGAATCCATTAAGGTTGTTGGAGCATTAGTCAAGCGAGATGACATCACCAAGAACTCGTAATGACTATAACAAGTCCCAAAAGATGTCTTGGGGACATTTGATACCCTAATCTTCACCTAATATTATCCAGATCTCAAATCAATCTTGAAAATACCTTAGCACTCTGAAGTTGGTCAAATAAATTATCAATCCTAGGCAACGGATACTTACTCTTGATAGTAACCTTGTTCAACTGCCGATAATAAATGCACGTCCTCATTGATCCATCATTTTTCTTAACAAATAACACTAGCGCACCCCAAGGTGAAACACTCAGTCTAATGAATCCTTTGTCAAGTATTTCTTACAACTGATCCTTTAATTCCTTTAACTCGGCAGGAGCCATACATTGCAGTGGGATAGAAATCGGTTGAAAGCCTAGAACTAAATCTATGCAAAAGTTAGTATCCATGTTGCGTGGCATACCCGACAAATCTACAAGAAACACCTCGGGAAACTTCCTCACAGCCGGTACTGACTCTATAGTGGGAACCTCTACACTAGAATCTCGAATTTAAGCTAATGCTAAACACCCCTTCTCAACCATACCTCAAGCCTTCAAATATGAAACCACCCTTCTAGTGGAATGACTAAGGGTCCTTTTCCAGTCTAATCTAGGTAACCTCGACATGGCTAAAGTTTCATCCAAGATAGTATGATATGGGGACAACTAATCCATAGCAAGAATGCCCTCACATATTCAGCAACAACAAATCAACTATAGTATCAAAAACATTAATAGTAATAACACAAGACAAGTACACCCGATCAACTACTATGAAATCTCCAACTGGTGTAGAAACGGAAATAAGAACATCTAGAGAATCACGATACATGCTCAAGTGCGAAGAAAAATATAAAGACACATAAGAATATGTAGAACCCGGATCAAACAATACGAAAGTATCTCTATGGCAGACTGAGATAATACCTGTAATAACTACATTGGATGACTCCACCTCGCGCCTACCCGAAAATGTATAACAACAAGGTTGAGCCCGACCAATTTGTTCTCCACCTCTCGGATGACCTCTCACTGATTGGCCTCCCCCTATAACGGGTTGGCCTCCACCTCTGGCTACCGGACCCCCGCCTCTAGATGGCTGAGTGGGTGGTGGAGCAACTGGTGCCGAAATCATGGCATGAGTACCCTACTTTGATATGTTGCTCTGCAATCTAGGACAATACCTCCTGATATGATCCGCATGTCCACACAAAACCCTAATGTTTACTCTATGACATCTTAGATTTGATAGTAGAAATTCATTTAAAAAAAGTAATGAAAATTGAATGAAAACAAGTTAAAGTTAGTAACCTATGAAGTTGGGAAGAAATTGCTCTCCAAAAATCGCCTTTATGGAGTCTAGGTCTCAAAAATGGTGTAAAAATGACCTTAAGTCCCGAAATTCCAACCTTTTACCCAGCTGCAGATATCACAATTATGAACTCTTGTTCACAATTGCAATATCCGTGAAGTGAACCACTCTTCACAAATGCGATCAGTGTCTGAGCCCCTTAGATGTTGAAAAATGCGACTTACCCTTCATATTTGCGAAGGCTCATCCCCTCGCAAAAGCGCACCAAGTTTAGCAAATGTGAAGCCTTCTCTCAACCCACCAGTATCGCAATTATTTCCCCTTTCTCGAATTTGCAATACCCGACCAAGAGCAAAATTTTGCGAAATTTAAGATGCCTAGTTCCTCCCCAGCTTCTCAAATGTGAGGCTCACATTTGCAAACAGAACCTCGCAAATGCAATATTTGCAGCCCAGCAAACACAACAGCTATTCCAAGTCAGTATGTAACCTATCTAAAACTCACGCGATCCCCTTGGTCTCCAATTCGAATATTCACCAAAGTATATTAACATCATAAAAACTCGCTCGCAAGCTCAAATCAAAATAACTTCTAAAATCAAGAATCGATCACCAAAACTCGAGATTTTTCAAAGGCCAAATTCAAATCTCTAACTTTTTACATAAAGCGCCGGAACGGCCTTAGGTCACCCGGGGCCCCAACTAAATATGCGTATAAGTCCAAAATCATTATATGAACCTACTGAAATCGTCAAAACACCGATCCGAGGTCGTTTACTATAAATGTTGATCATGGACAACTCTAACTACTTTTAAAGTTAAAAATCATATTTTCTTTAAAAATTCACCTTTAAAATTTTCGAAAATATACACGGACCACGCACGCAAGACATAAATCATCCAATAAAGCTATAGAAAGTCTCAAAACACAAAATAGGAAGGCAGTACGCAAAACAACTTATCGGGTCGTTACAGTGATTATTATTTTAAATTAATCCCTAAAATAAAGAGGAAAATATTGTGCATGAAAGCCTTTATATCCAATATGCACCGGAAAGATCGCATAATCATCTGGATATTGGTTAATCATCTCAGGCTGAAACATAGTAAAGAACTGACCAACCAAATATCACCTATGTTGGCATCGCTATCCATAACACGAGCAGACACGCGTAAAAATCTCACGAGATGCTTTATTTGGAAATTATCATTTAATTGTACCTACTTTTTAAATAAATTTAACTAATACCTAATTTTTTGTCAGACAGGAGCCGTTTGGTATCTTTTTCTACTTCTTAGTTGCAAAACACCATTGTATGTTGTGCTTAGGGTTTTTTCTTCTTATTATTTGCAAACTAATAGCCTGTTTGGCCAAGCTTATTTTTGGCCAAAAATTGAGGTGTTTGGCCAAGCTTTTGAATGGAAAAAAGTGTTTTTGAGGAGAAGCAGAAAAAGTAGTTTCTCTTCAAAAGTACTTTTTTGAGAAGCACTTTTGAGGAAAATACACTTAGAAGCAGTTTTTTAAAGCTTGGCCAAATACTAATTGCTGCTCAGAAGTGCTTTTCAAACTAATTAGTCAAACACAAACTGCTTCTCACCAAAAGTACTTTTGAGAAAAGCACTTTTGAAAAAAAACACTTCTCAAAATAAGTTGATTTTTGCAGTTTGGCCAAACGGGCTATAAGTTTGTTACATATGTTATTGTTTTGACAATTTGTTGAATGTGGTTTATTCTTTATGGTATTTAAAAGTTATGCTTTAAATTTGAGCTTGAAGTAGATTTGGGGGTTGAATCGTATGTTGGGTTGTTGAAATTTGAACGATAAGTTTATATTTTTGAATTTAGGATGTGATTTCTGAAGTTGCATTGAAGAAATAGAATTACATAAGATTCGAATTTTCTGAAGTTACATTGGACAGATAAAAGAACTTAGGATCTGATTTCTGAAGTGCATTGAATAGATAGAACTACTTAAGATTTTATTTTTCTGAAGTTGCATTGGAAAGATAGAAGAGCTTCTGATTCGATTCTGAAGTTGCATTGAAGAGATAAAACTACTTAAGATCCGATGTTCTGAAGTTGCATTGGCAAGATAAGAGAATTTTATATCTGGTTCTGAAGTTGCATTAAAGAAATAAAAGAACTTCTGATCCCGGTGGATAAATTTTATAAATTTTTATGCAATGCGGGTGTAAATTCAATAATCACCCTAAAAGTGGATATCTTTGAACTTCTTCCGATGCATGAAGATCTAGAATTTAAATTTTATGGGTCTAAATTCTATAACAATTGTTTCAAGTGTTAATAATTGGACTTTAACATTTAAGATAAATCTACTGATCGAAATCCTAAAGTATCTTCTAGCTCTAGCCCTCGTGGATGCGCTTTTTACAAAAGGTTAAGGGAAAGAAAAAATTTGCCCACCAATTTTTCTCATTATTTTTTTCGTCCGTCAACAATTATGAATTATGACTATATTATCCACTAAAATATGTGTTGGATAATTACCTATTTAAAAATGAACCAAATACATCCATATTGTCCACGTAAAAAAATATTTATTGGATAAGCAACGGTTTTATTTTGAAAATAATGCATAACTTCTATATGACCCTAAAATTTTATCCACCAATATCAATTTATAATGGTACCTATTATATATATATATATATATATATATATATTTATCCACCAATATCAATTTATAATGGTACCTATTATATATATATATATATATATATATATATCATGCCACCTTATCTCTAGTTTTTGTTCTTTTTCGTCCTTTTCTTTTTTCTTTCTTTTTTATTTTTTTCCTTTTTTTATTTGGTTTATCTTTTTCCCCAAAATATTTTTGCATTAGGGTGTTCTTGGTATGATTTTTTGAAAAATAATTTTTGATTTTTTCATCTTTGGTTGGTTAAATATTTTTAAAAAATATTTTTTTTATCAACTCATTTTTCTCCAATTATAAAAAAATAATTTTCCTACCAAGAAAAGGAAAAACTACTTATTTTATTCATATTTGTGGTGTACAATAATGTGAGATAGTGGATAATAATACATGATTTTTTTTCATATATTGCTAATAAATAAATTCCTATTTATCATTCTTTTCTATGTAAATATAAGTGCATTGATTCCGACTTAACTTATTACCCATGCTAGTAATACATTGCTTGGTTCTAAATATTAAAATATGCAACTTATGCAGAGTTTAATACCTAAAACAAAAATGTTGCATAAACTATGCAAATATTCAATTAATAATACGAAGTTTTACATTGAAAATCAAATGGTTTACAAGTAATTCATTAACTATATGTGAATATTAATCTTTCATCATTCAACCCAAATAATCTAAAGTGGATTTAGTGTGACAAATTACTTGAGAGAAAACGTCTTGTTGAATTTTAACTATAACTATGCTGGATTTGGACCCATTTCGTTGCAATTTTCCCTAATTAAGACTAAATATTATTTGAGTTGGGTTTTCAAGAGCAAATTAAAATTGAAGATAAAGCCATAGATAGATCATATGGATAATATGGATATCTATTTTATCCGTCGCTTAATCCGTTTTTTATCTATATTAAATATGGCTGGGTCGAAATTTACCATTTTTTCGTAGAAATTGTATGGGGCGCCCTATTTAGGGTGCCTCTTTTTAACTTGTGCCTGTTTTTTTTCATTTGTATCCGTACCCGTTTTTTTATTTAAAAAAATTTTAATAGACGATTTTGCCCTTCTTTAATTAAAGACTATAGATAAAACTGTAGACTGCAGGACAAAACATCAACATGTTTTGGTATGAAGTATTAGCAAATGAATTAAATAACTTCGGCATGCATTAGCAAAAACTCATTAAAAATTACATATTGCGAGACAAAAACTTAAGCATATTTAGTCTGAAGTTTTAGCAAATGAACTAAAAAACTTCAGCTTGTTTAAACTGAAGTTTCTGATAAAACTCGTGACAAAACTGTCCACCGCATGATAAAACTTTAGCATGTTTTGGTATGAAGTTTTAGCAAATGAACTAAATAACTTCAGTTTGCATTAGCAAAAACTCATTAGAAAATTACATACTGTAGAACAAAAACTTAAGTATGTTTAGTCTGAAGTTTTATCAAATGAACAAAAAAACTTCAGCAATGTTTAGACTGAAGTTTCAGATAAAAATCATGACAAAACTTTAGACTTCAGGATAAATAACTTCAACATGCATTAGCATGAAGTTTTAGCTTCTGTGTGAAACAACTTCATGCTAATAGGTTCAATGTGAAATAACTTCATGCTACATTAGCATGAAGTTTTAGCTTCAATGTGAAACAACTTCATGCTATATTAGCATGAAGTTTTAGCTACAACGTGAAAGAACTTTATTTTTTCTATAAAACTATTGAGAGGAAGGGAGGAGATCTTTTTTCACGAATGAGGTTGCAGATCACGCGATTTAATTTATTGTCAGGGATATAATTGTCATAATATTACAAATTTTTTGTCAGCTAGCTACCAAATCAATAACTTTTAAAAGTATGATGCAGGTTAAAAGGTGACACAAATATATAGGGTACGATTGCAAATTTTCCTTTTTTCTTAACCGTTTTTTAGCCCAAATCCAATCCGACTCGCCCCATTTCCCACCTCCAATTATGAACATATAATGTGGTCCAAAGCATTCCCTTCCGGACGCCCCGATTGTGACCGTCACTTCTGGCATGTGAAATAGGCTCAGGAGTTAAATATTAATTTTTCAAATGTCCAAGCAGACAGTAAATCAATAATCAGTGACAAAATCAAGTAGAAAGACTTAGAGACGTACATGGAACGGGTTGGTTCGATTTTTATTAAAACCAATTAAATTATTTATATCAATTTGGATTGGTTCGATTTTGTCGGATTTTTGGGTTTTTTTCTAACTTGAATAATATGTCAATCTCACTTTGTTAAATCTTTTATAAGTAAATATATATTTACTAAAAAAAAATTGCCAAACATATGAACTATTAAAATATTCTTATGGGAGAATTTTCTTAGTAACACGCGATAGTTATTTTTTTGTCTGACAATAAATATTTATTGATGTACGCATTCAAAGTTAACCGAATTCAATAATTAAACATAAAAAATCAATATGATACCTAAATAATGTAGGTACTATTTAGTTTTCAATATAGAAATACCAATTCAAATTCGAAAAAAATATAAGAATATAATATATCTTGACATATGAAGACAAAAACAAAGAGAATAACACATTTCAATAACACTTGATAAGAAAGTGATCATACAATACATTATATAAAGTTAATAAAAATGGAGCAGTTTTATTTTCTATTAAATATTATATCCCATTAGAAAATTCCAAATATTTTTAGACATTTATAAAAAAAATTAATATAAAGTTTTAAAAGTATATATAAAAATTATATATTTATATGTCATTTTTTGTTCGGATTTTTTCACTCAATACAAACCAAATCAAAAAAAAAGTTCTTTGAATTTTTTAATCATTTTGGTTTGACTTTTCAGTTCGGTGCAGTTTCCAGTTCGGTTTGTACACCCGTGGAAAAACTTACCATAAGTAGCACATCACAATGGATCCAATGCATTTTAGAATGGTCCAAGGCATGGAGGACTGCTTAAGTTGCCTCTCATTATATACTCCAGTAATTAATAAAATGATACAGTATAAATAAACTAACTGTTTCAGTTTCTGTATTTTTTTGGGGGTAAATTGGTTAGAGAATGTGATATTAAAAAAAAAAATACTTTTTTTGTCACAATACAAAGTTGGTGTATTACCGGAAAAAATGGAGTAAAATCAGCACAAGGCCATCCCTGGTTGCAAAATTGACACGTATCGTGCCACAGCACGGCAATCCTGAATCGAAGTACAACGAAATATGGGGATTAACTTCAAATAATTATATTAGACCACCCCCACAAGGGGCAAAGGCCTGCCAAACCTATAATACAGAATCCTAAACCTAAAATAAAAATGCAATTATTTACTATACATAATTTATACTTTGAAAAGATAAGCATAGCTTGTTAAATTAAAAGACTTCTTAACTTTTCTGTAATGACCCGACCTATTGTTTTAAGAATATACGCCCCGATCCCCTATTAACTGCATTCACGTGTTTGTTTTTGCTATTGTGAGTTGCCGAGAGGAATTATTTGGAGTTTCGGAGAGTTTTGGGACACTTGGTCCCTAAATGAGAGCTTAAGTTCTCGAAATTTGACCGTAGTCGGAACAGCGTGAAGACGACCACGGAACGGAATTCCGATGGTTCCGTTAGCTCCGTTGGGTGATTTCGGGTTTAGGAGCGTGTTCAGATTGTGTTTTGGAGGTCCGTAGCTAATTTAGGCTTGAAATGCCGAAAGTTGAATTTTTGAAGTTTCTGGTTCGATAGCGAGATTTTGATTCGAGGGCCGGAATGAAATTCCGGAAGTTGGAGTAGCTTCGTAGTGTTGAATGTGACTTGTGTGCAAAATTTCAGGTCATTCGGACGAGGTTTGATAGACTTTTTTATCGAAAGCGTAATTTGAGAGTTTTTGGAATTCTTAGGCTTGAATCCGATGTAAAATTTGTGTTTTGATGTTGTTTTGAGCGTTCTGAAGATTGAAAAAAGTTTGAATGATGTTTTAGGATTGGTTAGCGTTTTGGTTGAGGTCCCGGGGGCCTCGGGTGTGTTTCGAGGTGGTTTTGGATCATTTCGGGTTGTTTTGCAATAGCTGAAGCTGGTGTCTGGTGTTGTTCTTCGCGTTCGCGAGGGTCCTCTCGCGTCCGCGAAGAAGGATTTGGCTTCTGAGATTTTGTTCTTCGCGCTCGCGAAGAGAGCCTTGCGTTCGTGAAGAAGGATTTGGCTTCTGGGATTTTGTTCTTCGCGTTCGCGAAGAGTGCCTCACGTTCGCGAAAAAGAAGGAATTCTGTTGCGCAGGTCCTACTTCGGAGGCTCATATCTCTCAATCTACAATGAAGTTTGAGATGATGTAAAAGCGAAAGTTTTTGCTCTTTGAATCTAGTTTCCAGAAACATATTATAATAGTCATTTGGTGTTGTGTGCAAAATGTTATGACCATTATACTAGAGTCTGTCCGAGCAGAGTTTGGAAAATAATATTTACGAATTTTGTTCTTCGCGAACGCGAGAGGAGGACCGTGAACGTGAAGAACAAATCCCTGGGCAGCAGAATAAAGTCCAAACTCGTCTCACTCTTCCATTTTTGGACCAAGGGAGCACGGGTGAGGCAATATTTTGAGGGATTTTCAGAGAAAACAACGGGGTAAGTGTTTTTAACTCAATTTTGGTTAGATTACTCGAATCCATCGTTGTTTTTAACATTTAATTGGTGATTTTAGTTGGTAAAATCTTGAAAACCCTCTTGGTTTAGTTTGAAAATTTGAGGGTCGAGTTGATGTCGGATTTTGGTAAAATTGGTATGGTTAGACTGATGGTTGAATGAGTTGTCGGATTTTGTGAGTTTTGTCGGGTTTTGAGACGTGGGCCCCACGGATGATTTTGAGTTAAATTTCGGATTTTTGTTGGAAAATTAGTATTTTCATATGGAATTAATTCGTACGATTTATATTGAGTATATTGAATTATTATGACTAGATTTGAAGCTTCGAACGAATTCGCGAGGTAAAGGTTTGTTGGAATTTTGAATTGGTTGCAAAGCGAGGTAAGTATTTGGTCTAACCTTAACTTGAGGGATTAGGAGTTGTGTCCTATTTGTTATGTGTTATTTGTTGAGTATGACGTATAGGCATGTTGACGAGTATCTATACGTTGGTGCCAAGCATGCCCGTGAATCTTATACTTTCATTAATGTGACTCCGTTTCATATTGTATATGCTCTATATGATAATTTCTATTGAGGAATATGACTTGTGGAAGTATTATTGTTAATTGAACATGGTAGAGCGTTGACTCAAGTTAAGAATTGAATTGTTGAACATTGTAGAGCATTGGCTCTAGTTAAGAATGTGGTTGAACATTATAGAGCATTGGCTCAAGTTGAGAATTGCATTGTTGAACATTGTAGAGCATTGGCTCAAGTTGTGAAGTGAGTTGTGAAGTAAAGTAAGAAAGGGAAGAGAATCATTATATCATCTCCCTTGCCGGGATATTGTTGCTTTTGATGTTATCTTGATGTTATTGTTTTGATATTGTTTCCCTTGTCGGGATTTGATTGTTGCACTATTGTTCCCTTGCCGGGATTTTATTGTGATTTCATTTATTTCCTTGCCCTTATTTCTTGTGATTGTTGCTTGGGTGAGGAAGAGTGCTAAAACACGAAGGGTGATGCCGTGTATGATTTTGTGAGGAAGAGTGTAAAACACGAAGGGTGATGCCATGCCGCACGATGTACAATTCCGTGCCGATTACATTGATTTTACGGTGAGGATGAGAGTAAAAGAACGAAGGGTGATGCTGTGCAGTTTATATTGATTCTTATGGTGAGACGAGAGTAAAAGCAAGAAGGGTGATGTCGTGCACTTGTCCTTGATATTTTTCCTGATTCTAATAGAGTTATGTTGTCCTTTACGTTTATTTACTGATTTTCTGTTGTTACTTGATCTTATTTCGATGTTATAGATTCCCTTATCCTAATTGCCTTGTGTTTGTTACTTGGGTGAGGAAGAGTGTAAAGCACGAATGGTGATGCCGTGTATTGTTTTGGTGAGAGAGTGTTAAAGCACGAAGGGTGATGCCGTGTATTATTTTGGTGAGAGAGTGTTAAAGCACGAAGGGTGATGTCGTGCACTTTCTGTTTGATGTGTTTACTTGTTATTAACAATTCAAGTGTATTAACTGTTTAGATTCCTTTACTGTTGTGATCCTTTGTGTTGGAACCTACAGTGTTTGCAATATCTCACCGCATTTATACATATATATACATTCCAATACTTCAAATTTGAGCAATTGTTATATATTTAACTCAATTTATTTCTCAACTAAAGTTTCCTTAAACCATTTAAGGTTGTACTTTACTTAAAAAGGAATTTCTACTATGTTTTAATTTATTGATTTCTCGTATTAAAGGTAATGATTCATTCGATATTGTAATTTAATTGTATTTTCTTTAACAAATGATTTCTAAAAATAACTTCATTTTTTCTTGTTGATTTCCTAATTGGGTTGGAAGCTGTACTCTACTTTATATTAAGTAAATGAGGTTCTTTGAACATTCTTAATTGTATTGGATTATGGACCCTATGAACTGAGTAACATGAGAATATTGTTGTACAATGTAAGACAGAAATATGTGGGCACAAGGTCCCGGGAAAAATATTATGGTTTTATTTAATGGCACGTGAGTTGTCCGCGCGGTTGTGATATAAATATGGGCACAAGGTGCCATGAAAATATGAAAGTGGGCTGAGACCTATATTATTTATGATTATGAAATGAGGCGTCACAAGGTGACCTTTACTCGAAAGAATTATATTCGGAAGATGCTTATTTGAAAGATATTTAATTTGAAGGAAATATATTCGAAATATATTTATTGAAAAGCATATTATCTTAGAGATTATTCCTTGAAGGATTTATAGACGAAAGATTATATTTGAAGGACTTGATTAATTGATTGCACTTGTATTATTTATTTGTTGAGAAACATTTATGGTGTTCTTGTTGCCTGCTATTTATATCACTGGTTGATCATTATTGTCATCATTGTTATCTCCTTCCTATTATTTTTGTACGCTATATTGCACATGTTTATTTGGTAGTCTGGTCCTAGCCTTGTCACTACTTCGCCGGTGTTAGGCTAGGCACTTACCAGCACATGGGGTCGGTTGTGCTGATACTATACTTTGCACTCTTTTGTGCAGATCCCAGTGCTGTAGACTTCGGACCGCAGTGAGATTGTTGTTTCTTGTTCATCAAGCGACTCGAGGTAGTCCTGCAGGCGTCCGCAGGCCTTGGCGTCTCCTTCTATCTACTATTCCTTTTTCTTTCATGTATTTCCAGAGATAGTGATGTATTTATTTTGTATAGCACCTTGAAAGGCTTATGACTTGTACTACCAGTTTTGGGAATTGTAATTTGTCAGAGTGATATAATTTAAAGTTAGTAAATATCCGTATTGTTACAGAAAATGTTAGGCTTACCTAGTTTAGAGACTAGGTGTCATCACGACTCTTTTGGAGGGATTTTTGGGTTGTGACAAGTTGGTATCAGAGCTGTAGGTTCATAGGTGCTACAAGTCATAAGCAAGTTTAGTAGAGTCTTGCGGATCGGTACGGAGACGTCTGTACTTATCTTCGAGAGGCTACAGAACTATTAGGATAAACTCACTTCTTTCATTCCTTATCGTGCTGCGTTTATTAAATTTGAAGCATTTAACTTATGCTGTTTTACATCCACCCGTGTATGAAATTGCACACTCGGTAATAACTATGCGCCAACGGTCAGTGGTACCATAGAGGGGTTATAAGGGAGCCAGGATTGCTCAATCATTGTTACCACGTGTTGCCAAGATTGAAGATATGAAAGTATTGAGAGATCACCCAGTGAATCATGTAGGGGTGCAATAGGCCCTGGCGTCTGGTTGACTTATATGAGCTGTGAAGGTTAACATTGTGGATTATCGGATGTTGTGACCGAAGGCTTCGTGCCAAATGAGAGGAGTCCACTATCAACGATCAAATTGCGGGGTCATGTGTTATACTAATTTTGGCCTTAGATGTATTTATGTGGTATTGAAAAGGTTTTTTCCAAAACTTGTATATGATCAAGAGCTCAGATTTGAATGGGATGATGATGAGACTTGAGATATTCTTGCGTCCTTAATAATTCAACATTTCAGTATCAGCGAGGTCATGGAAACATATTCAGTATACTCGTAGTGCTTAAGTTAATCACAACACTCATGTGGGGCAGTCATCTTTTAATGTACCAGTGGCATGGAATTTCCTGCAATGGTTATTTAAATTATCCTGTACGGACTCAGTATGAGCAGTCGAACTGCGGATGGGTTGTTATGAATATGGTGATACTAGGAACATCCTGAGAAATTGTCCTAGACTTGGGAGAAATCTGTTCCATCAGAGCACACGTGCCACATATTCCATTACAGTCACTACTCTACTTACACTACCAATTAGGGGTAGAGGAAAAGTGGTTAGATGGCTCCTAAGAGGTGGAGACCCAACCCATTGATGTATTTTCTATGGTATAGCTGAGGTCGCTACAGTAGATGGAGTTGTTACAAGTACGAACTCGAGTTATCATAAAGGAACAATTTCCTTAACTTGATTCGATTATGAATATTGAGTCAAGTCTTAAAATATGCTCTACTCATGAGTGAGCTTCGTAATCTTAAATTTACTTATGTGAATACTCCTGTTGGGAGATTATATGGAGATAGCTATATCTATCATTATGTGTTAGTGACTAAAACTAGTTGTGATGCGGGTTTTGATGTGATTTCAGGAAAAATTGATTTAAATTGCGAATTTTATTCCCTATCGGTGTGAGGGTTCTTTATATGTTGTGATTTTGTTTAACGGAAATTATTTAGAAGAAGAAATAAAGGAAATGGAAAATTTCAGTTGGCACAATGTATGTGTTACTTGTGGTACGGAGTTGAGGACGAGATCCTCATATTTTTTTTATATATGAAGTAAAATATTTAAACCGGGCTACAATTTGCAGTGGATGTTATATAAGGACGAGGTCCTTGCGGTAAAAAGTTTATGTGTTTAAATTCTCCCTTTGTGAAATAAAAAAAAAATTGTACTATAGTACTTATAGGGAGTCATGCCTATGAGGCTTATTTTGAAAATTCTCATATGAATATCTCTGGGCATAATTTGCCAAATTTGTATTTTAACTATTGAGTTTAGCCTACAAGGTGAGTGCCCAGGTGACGTTAATTGTGAATCGGTAATTTGGGTAAGTAATTATGAGGTCTTCATGCTACGTTATTAGTAAAGTGAAAGCTTGAAACAAGAATTTGTTAACATGAAATTAATTGGCGATTTTGTAATCGATGATGAACAATGATTAAGACCAGAGATGTGGTTATGGGAATATATATGATCTGTTTCATGTCCAGATGTCATTATGATAAAGCAATGCTTGTAATGCGGAGATTAGTGTTTTGATATATACATTGTGGTATTTTGTTGAGCTGTGGATGTGTTGTTATGAGTTATTTTGGTGTTACTCTGACACGTGGATAGTCCCAATTACAGGGGAGACTTTGCCGAAATTTCAAAAAAAATTGGGAGTTAGAAAAATTTGAGACACTGAGATATGCGAAGAAAGAGATAAGTTACGTTGTGTATTTGAGGACGAATAACCCTAAGTGGGGGAGAATGTACGCGCTATTAAAAGTTGATGTGTGTTGACATGAGAATAATACCGTGTGTTGATGTGAAAAATTTGAACCATTTTGAAAATGTTGGAGAGTAAGAAATTTGGTTTTAAAGTTAACAAATATGGATAAATGAAATAATCTCAACTGAGATGGTGTTGTCGGGTTTATGCTAAATGTGGTAACGTGAGATCAACAGAGAGTATAGGTGTAAAAGTAAAATCATCAATTTGGCAACCTCAGAATAATTCTTAGTACGTTCGAGGATGAACGTTTGTTTAAGAGGTGGAGAATGTAATGACCCAACCTGTTGTTTTAAGAATATATGCCCCGATCCCCTATTAACTGCATTCACGTGTTTATTTCTGCTATTGTCAGTTGCCGAGAGGAATTATTTGGAGTTTCGGAGAGTTTTGGGACGCTTGGTCCCTAAATGAGAGCTTAAGTTCTCGAAATTTGACCGTAGTTAGAACAGTGTGAAGACGACCACGGAATAGAATTCTGATATTTCCGTTAGCTCCGTTGGGTGATTTCGGGTTTAGGAGCATATTCAGATTGTGTTTTGGAGGTCCGTAGCTAATTTAGGCTTGAAATGCCGAAGTTGAATTTTTGAAGTTTCCGGTTCGATAGTGAGATTTTGATTCGAGGGCCTGAATGAAATTTCGAAAGTTGGAGTAGCTTCGTAGTGTTGAATGTGACTTGTGTGCAAAATTTCAGGTCATTCGGACGAGGTTTGATAGACTTTTTGATCGAAAGCGTAATTTGAGAGTTTTTGGAATTCTTAGGCTTGAATCCGATGTAAAATTTGTGTTTTGAGGTTGTTTTGAGTGTTCTGAAGATTGAAAGAAGTTTGAATGATGTTTTAGAATTGGTTGACATGTTTAGTTGAGGTCCTGAGGGCCTCGGGTGTGTTTCGGGGTGGTTTCGGATCATTTTCGGGTTATTTTGCAATAGCTGAAGCTGGTGTCTGGTGTTGTTCTTCGCGTTCGCGAGGGTCCTCTCACGTTCGCGAAGAAGGATTTGGCTTCTGAGATTTTGTTTTTCGCGCTCGCGAAGAGAGCCTCGCGTTAGCGAAGATGGATTTGGCTTCTGGGATTTTGTTCTTCGCGTTCGCGAAGAGTGCCTGACGTTCGCGAAGAAGAAGGAATTCTGTTGCGCAGGTCTTACTTCGGAGGCTCATATCTCTCGATCTACAAAGAAGTTTGAGATGATTCAAAAACGAAAGTTGTAGCTCTTTGAATCTAGTTTCCACAAACATAATATAATAGTCATTTGGAGTTGTGTCCAAAATGTTATGACCATTACACTAGAGGCTATCCGAGTAGAGTTTGGAAAATAATATTTTGGAATTTTGTTCTTCGCGAACGCGAGAGGAGGACCGCGAACGCGAAGAACAAATCCCTGTGAAGCAGAATAAAGTCCAAACTCGTCTCACTCTTCCATTTTTGGACCAAGGGAGCTCGGGTGAGGCGATGTTTCGAGGGATTTTCAGAGAAAACAACGGGGTAAGTGTTCTTAACTCAATTTTGGTTAGATTACTCGAATCCATCATTGTTTTTAACATTTAATTTGGTGATTTTAGTTGGTAAAATCTTGAAAACTCTCTTGGTTTAATTTGAAGATTTGAGGGTCGAGTTGATGTCGGATTTTGGAAAAATTAGTATGGTTAGACTCGTGGTTGAATGAGTTGTCGGATTTTGTGAGTTTTGTCGGTTTTTGAGACGTGGGCCCCATGGGTGATTTGAGTTAAATTTCGGATTTCTGTTGGAAAATTAGTATTTTCATATGGAATTAATTCGTACGATTTATATTGAGTATATTGAATTATTATGACTAGATTTGAAGCTTCGGACGAATTCGCGAGGCAAAAGCTTGTTGGAATTTTGAATTGGTTGCAAAGCGAGGTAAGTGTTTGGCCTAACCTTAGCTTGAGGGAATAAGAGTTGTAGTGTTATTTGCTATGTGTTATTTGTTGAGTACGACGTATAGGTGTGGTGACGAGTACCTATACGTTGGTGTCAAGCATGCCCGTGAGTCTTATACTATGATTGTAGTGACTCTGTTATGTATTGTCCATACTTAATATGATGATTATTAGTGTTGAACAAGGCTTATGGAAGTATTCTTGGTAATTTAACATTGTAGAGCATTGGCTCAAGTTGAGATTTGTGTTGTGAAGTGATTGTGGAAAGGAAAAGAGGTTTATGATATTGTTTCCCTTGCCAAGATGTAATTACTTATGATATTGTTTCCCTTGTCGGGATGTTGCTGCCGGAATATTATTGTTATACCATTGTTCCCTTGCCGGGATTCTATTGTGATTTTTATTGATTCCCTTACCCAAATTGCTTGTGATTGTTGCTTGGGTAAGGATGAGTGGAAAGCACGAAGAGTGATGTCGTGCGTGATATTTGTGAGTGAGTGTTAATGCACAAATGGTGATGCCGTGCCGATAAATGTAAAAGCACAAAGAGTGATGCCGTGTCATGATATGAGTGATAATGCATGAAGGACAATGTCGTGCCATGATTACGTGAGGTAAAAGCATGAAGGGTGATGTCGTACCTAATCTATTGATTTTTATGGTGAGGACGAGAGTAAAAACACGAAGGGTGATGCTATGCACTTGTTACTGTTTTCCTTATTTTGCTCATAATTGATTTATGACGTTCTTTGTGCTTCTCTACTAAAATTCTGTTAGTACTTGTCATCTCCCGCAGCATGTTTCCCTTTCCCATCTTTAACTGCTAGTTTCTATCGTTATTATTTGCTGTATATGATATAACTGCACAGGTTTATTTGGTAGTCTTTTCCTAGCCTCGTCACTACTTCGCCGAGGTTAGGCTTGACACTTACCAGGACATGGGGATGGTTGTGCTGATATTACACTCTGCACTGTGTGTAGATCCCGATTTTGGAGCTTTAGGACCATAGTGAGGTTGCTGCCTTCAGTCCAACGGCGGAGACCCAAAATAGTCCTGTAGACCTCCACAGGCCTTGGCATCCCCTTCTATCTTTTCCATTATATTTTTATGTATTTCAGAGACATACTTGTTTTTTCCATTCAGACCACTGTTTGTTGTATTCGTAGACGGTCCGTGATATTGTGACACTAATTCTGGGTAGAGTTGTATTTTGGATTTTCGTATTATTATCTAGTTAAACTATTAGATTTCGTCTTCTGCATTTCTGTTTGTTATGATTATTCCGTTGTTGATCACCTGTTAATTCGTAAATGTTAAAAGGTTAAGGAAAAAGGGTAATGAATCTATAATACTCGGCTTGCCTAGCTTTCATGAGCAGGTGCCATCACGACTCCCGAGGGTGGGAAATCTGGTTCGTGACAAGTTGCTATCAGAGCTCTAGGTTGCTTAGGTCTCACAATTCATGGACAAGCTTAGTAAAGTCTGAGGGACCGGTACGGAGAAGTCTGTGTTTATCCTTCAAAAGCTACAAAGTTAGGAAAAACTTCACATTTATTTTTTCATGTCGTGCGACTTGATTTCTCAATGCTAATTGAACTTCCACTCTGTTCTTTCAAAGAAGGCGAGAACACGTACCGCTTTATCAGCTGACCAGTAGCCCGAGCCCCTAGTAGAAACTCTTGCGAGGGGTAGAGGCCGACGTGTGCTAGGGCCCCGAGGCAGAGGCAGAGCTCAGCCTAGAGCTCGAGAAGCAGCATCAGCGGGGGAGTCTCAGGTTGAGTTTGACGATAAGGTTCTAGCCCAAACAGTTCTAGCAGGACCAACTCAGGTCCTAGAGGGGTTTATTGCCACCCCGGTACTTCAAGATGCTCTGGTCCGTCTAGTGGGCCTTATGGAGAGTGTCGCCCAGGCAGGCTTGCTTCCTGTAGCACCAGCTATCTCTTAGGCTAGAGGAGGATCCCAGACTCTTGCTACTCGCACTCCGGAGCAGGTGGCTCCCCAGTTTCAGACTCCAGCAGCTCAGCCAGTTGGGGTAGTTCAGCCGGGTGTTGTGGCACAGACCGGTGAGGGGCCAGCTATGTCTGTTGATGCCTTGTGGAGGTTGGATAGGTTTACCAAGCTTTTACCTACCACTTTTGGTGGTACTTCTTCTCAGGATCCCCAGGATTATTTGGACAGCTGTCATGAGGTTCTACAGAACATGGGGATAGTAGAGACCAATGGGGTCGACTTTTCTACTTTTCATCTATGTAGATCTGCCAAGACTTGGTGGAGAGATTATTATTTGGCTAGACCAGCTAGTCACCGGCTTTGACTTGGGATCAGTTCTCTCAGCTATTTCTGGAGAAGTTTCTTCCGATCACTCAGAGGGAGAACTATCGGAGGCAGTTTGAGCATCTCCAACAGGGTTCTATGACTGTCACTCAGTACGAGACCATATTTATTGACTTGGTCTATCATGCTCTTTTTATACTTCCCACTGAAAGAGAGAGTGAGGAGGTTCATTGAGGGACTCGTTCAGCTTATCCGATTGCAGATGGATAAGGAGATGGGGAGCGAGATTTCTTTCCAGGATGCGGCCAATATGGCTAGGAGAGTTGAGATGGTTCTATCACAGGGGAGTAGTCAAGGGTCTGATAAGAGGCCTCGTCATTTGGGCAGGTTTAGTGGTGATTCGTCTGGAGGCAAGGATTCTTTTGGTAGGGGCCATCCTTCCAAGCCATTTCATTCAGCATTACAGGCTTCTCACGGTGCTCTAGGTGGTCGTGGTTCTTATATGCAATATTCTTATCATCTACCATACAGTACATCACCAACTCCTATCAGTGCACCTATGCTCCAAAGCTTTCAAGGTCGTCAGTCCCAGTAGCCGAGGGCTTGTTATACTTGTGGCAACACGAGCCACATTGCTAGATTTTTCCCTCGAGCACCGAGCAGCTCCCAGCATCAGGGTTCCCGTGCCATGGTTCAGGCACCGATTGTTCCACCGCCCACTCAACCAGCTAGAGGTGGAGGTAGAGGTGCTAGAGGTGGAGGTAGAGATATTAGAGGTGGAGATAAGGCGACTATAGGTGGAAACCAGTTAGAAGGAGGCTGTCCCAGAGATGTAATTCAGAGTGGTGGGGCCCAGCCCTGATGCTATCCTCTTCCAGCCAGGCCTGAGGCTGAGGCCTCCGATGCAGTTATCACAGGTACTGTTCTGGTTTGTAGTAGAGATGCTTCAGTTCTATTTGATCCAGGATCTATATACTCCTATGTGTCATCTTATTTTGCAACGTATTTGGTCTTGCCTAGTGATTCCTTGAGTGCTCTTGTATATGTGTCTACACCGGTGGGTGATTCTATTATAGTAGATTATGTCTGTCGTTTATGTGTAGTTGTGATTGGGGGTCTTGAGACCCGAGTAGATCCGTTACTTTTGGATATGGTTGATTTTGATGTCATATTGGGAATGGACTGGTTATCACCTTACCATGCTATCTTGGATTGTCATGCTAAGACTGTGACCTTAGCCTTGCGGGGTTTACCTCGTTTAGAGTGGAGGAGGACTCATGGTCATTCCACCCGTAGGGTTATCTCATATATGAAGGCTCGGTGTATGGTTGAGAAGGGATGTTTGGCCTATTTGGCATATGTTTGTGATTCTAGTACCGAGGTTCCTTCTATGGATTCTGTGCCTGTTGTTCGTGAGTTTCCTAAGGTATTTCCTTCAGACCTGCCGGGTATGCCACCGGACAGGGATATTGACTTCTACATTGATTTAGCTCCGGGCACTCAGCCCATTTCTATTGCCATATCGTATGGCCCCGCCTGAGTTGAAAAAATTGAAGGATCAGTTGCAAGACTTGCTTGATAAAGGCTTTATTAGATCTAGTGTCTCGCCTTAGGGTGCGCCAGTGTTGTTTGTTAAGAAGAAAGACGGATCGATGAGGATGTGTATAGATTATCGGCAGTTGAACAAGGTCACAATCAAGAACAAGTATCCATTTCCGAGGATTGATGATTTGTTTGATCAGCTTTAGGGTGTCAAAGTGTTTTCGAAGATTGATTTGAGATCCAACTACCATCAGTTGAGGATTAGGGCATCTGATGTCCCTAAGACAGCTTTTCGCACTCGGTACAAGCATTATGAGTTCTTTGTGATGTCATTCAGGTTGACAAATGCTCCAGCAGCTTTCATGGATTTGATGAATCGAGTGTTCAAGCCTTACTTGGATTCATTCGTAATAGTCTTCATTGATGATATTTTGATCTATTCCCGCAGCCGGGAGGAGCATGAGCAGCATCTGAGAGTTGTTCTTTAGACTTTGAGAGATAGTCAGTTGTGTGCTAAGTTTTCGAAGTGTGAGTTTTGGTTGAGTTCAGTTGCATTCTTGGGTCACATTGTATCAACAGAGGGTATTCAGGTGGATCCGAAGAAAATAGAGGGAGTCAAGGATCGGCCTAGACCCGCATCAGCTATAGAGATCCAGAGTATCTTGGGTTTGGCAGGCTATTACCATCGGTTTGTGGAGGGGTTTTCATTTATTGTAGCCCCAATGACCAGGTTGACCATAAGGGTGCCCAGTTCAAGTGGTCAGACAAGTGTAAGGCGAGCTTTCAGAAGCTTAAGATAAGTTTGACTACGGCAGCAGTGTTGGTTTTGCCCATAGGTTTAGGGCCATATACAGTGTATTGTGAGGCATCTCGTATTGGACTTGGTGCGGTATTGATGCAGGATGGAAAGATAATTGCGTATGCTTCACGACAGTTAAAGATTCATGAGAAGAATTATCCAGTTCATGATTTAGAGTTAGCAGCTATTATTCACGTGCTGAAGATTTGGAGGCACTATTTATATGGCATGTCATGTGAGGTGTTCATAGATCACAAGAGTCTACAGTTCTTATTCAAGCAGAAGGAGCTAAATTTTAGGTAGAGAAGGTGGTTGAAGCTATTTAAAGACTATGATATCACCATCTTGTATCATCTGGGGAAGACCAACGTAGTGGCCAATGCTTTGAGTAGAAAGTCAGTCAACATGGGCAGTCTTGCATATATTCCAGTCAGTGAGAGACCGCTTGCTTTAGATGTTCAGGATTTAGCCAATCAGTTTGTGAGGTTGGATGTTTCTGAGCCCATCCGTGTGTTAGCTTGCAAAGTCACTCGTTCTTCATTATTTGAGCGTATTCGAGATCCGTAGTATGATGATCCTCATTTGCTTGTCCTTAGAGACATAGTGCGGCATAGAGGTGCCAAACAGGTTACAGTTGGAGATGATGGAGTTTTGAGGATGCAGGGTCATATTTGAGTGCCTAATGTGGATGGACTTCGTGAGTTGATTCTAAAGGAGGCCCATAGTTCCCGGTACTCTATTCATCCGAGCGCTGCTAAAATGAATCAGGACTTGCGGCAACATTATTGGTGGAGGAGGATGAAGAAGGATATTGTTGCATATGTGGCTCGGTGTTTGAATTGTCAGCAGGTAAAGTACGAGCATCAGAGACCTGGTAGTTTGTTCCAGAAGATTGAGATTCCTGAGTGGAAGTGGGAGCGTATCACTATGGATTTCGTTGTTAGACTCCCACGGACGCAGATGGAGTTCGATGTAGTGTGGGTTATTATTGATAGGCCGACCAAATTAGCACATTTCATTCCTATGGCAGTTTCTTATTCTTCTGAGAGGTTAGACGAGATCTATATCCGGGAGATTATTCGTCTTCATGGTGTGCCCGTGTCTATCATTTCTAACCGAGGTACGCAGTTTACCTCACACTTTTGGAGTGTAGTTTAGCGTTAGTTGGGCACACGGGTCAAGTTGAGTACAACATTTCATCCTCAGACGGACGGGCAGTCCGAACATACTATTCAGATTTTGGAGGATATGCTCCGAGCTTGTGTTATTGACTTTGGAGGCTTGTGGGATCAGTTCTTGCCTTTAGCGGAGTTTGCCTACAACAACAGCTACTAGTCGAGCATTCAGATGGCTCCCTATGAGGCTTTATATGGTAGGCAGTGTTGGTCGTCGGTTGGATGGTTTGAGCCGGGAAAGGCTCGGTTGTTGGGTACAGATCTAGTACAGGATACCTTGGACAAGGTTAAGATCATTCGGGATAGGCTTCGTACAGCTTAGTCCAAGCAAAAGAGTTATGCCGATCGTAAGGTTTGTGATATGGCATTCATGGTCGGCGAGCGGATGTTGCTTCAGGTGTCGCCTATGAAGGGCGTGATGATATTTGAAAAAAAAGGGCAAGCTAAGCTCTAGATTCATTGGTCCTTTTGAGATTCTTGATCGAGTAGGAGAGGTGGCTTACAGACTTGCGTTGCCGCCAAGTTTATCAACCGTGCATCCAGTGTTTCATGTATCCATGCTTCGGAAGTATCACGGCGATCCATCCCACGTGTTAGACTTCAGCAGTGTACAGTTGGACAAGGACTTGTCCTATGAGGAGGAGTCAGTAACTATTCTAGATCGACAGGTTTGTCAGTTGAGATCGAAGAGTTTTCCTTCGGTTCGTGTTCAGTGGAGGGGTTAGCCTATCGAGGCAGTGGCTTGGGAGTCCGATTCCGATATGCGAAGACGATATCCCCATCTTTTCTCCGACTCACGTACTTTTCTTATGTCCATTCGAGGACGAACGGTTTTTTAGAGGTGGAGGATGTGTTGACCCAAAAGGTCATCACTTATTTTGAAAGTAAATTTTGTGTCCCGAGGCCTTGAAAATCTCTTTTTGTCTTCCCTCGAATTGCGTGCATAGTCCGGGCGCGTTTCCGGAAAGCTTTTATGTAAAATCTAAGTAAAATAAGAAAATTAGCCTTTAAAAATTGATTAAAATTGACTTCGGTCAACATTCTTGGTAAACGAACCCGGACCCGTGATCCGATGGTCTTGTAGGGTCCGTAGTAAAATGTGGGACTTGGGCGTATGCCTGGAATCGAATTCCAAGGTCCCAAGCCCGAGAAAAGAATTTTTAAAGAAAATTGTTTGCTGGAAAATATAAAGGTTCTTTGAAATGAAATAATACATGTTATTAATGGTATCAGGCCTGTATCTTGGTTTCGGAGCCCGCTACAAGTTTAGAACAATAATTTGATTGAATCTGTGGAATTTGGTAATAATCGTAAGTGGTTTGGTATAAAACAGACTTATAGTTGAGAGAAAATAGAAATTTCAATGTTCTTGAGTGATTTCATGTATTTGAGGTTTAATTCATAGTTGTTAATGTTATTTTGATGATTTGATTGTATGAGCAAGTCCGTATGATATTTTTAGACTTGCGTGCATTGTTTGTTTAGAGCCTCGAGGGCTCGGGCGAGTTTTAGATGGGCCACAGAGTGAATTTAGACTTAGAAAAAAATAGTTGTTGCAGGTTCAGAGATGTTGCAGGTCTCTGAACTGAGCTTCGCGGTCCGCAGTGAAGCTTCGCCACTGCGGTGGGGTCTTCGCTGCCGCGGTGAGATTTTCGCGGTCAGCGGTGGGCAACACCATACCTCTGCGGACGCGCTCGATATTTCGCGGTCCGTGGTGGACTCCGCGGCTGCGGTACTTTTTCTGCGGTCAGCGGTGAGGGTCTAATAGGGGTATATATAAACGGGACTTTTCAGCCATATTTCAATTTTCAAAACCCTAAAACATAAGAGACAATTTTTCAAACGCTCTTTCTTCCCCCAAAACACTAGTTAGTGATTTTAAACTCATTTCATTCACTCCTTAACTTCTTTTTACAAGATTTCATCCTAGAATATAGGATTTTCAAGGTGGAATTGAGAATTTTGGATAGAATTTAGGAATATCAAAATTTGGGGATTTAGACCTCAAATTGAGGTCGGATTCCAAAACAAATTGTATATCCGGGCTCGGGGGTAAATGGGTAATCGGGTTTTGGTCCGAATTTCAGGTTTGGACCAAGCGGGCCTGAGTCAATTTTTGACTTTTTGGGGAATCTATTTTAATGCATTGGAATTGATTTATTTAGAAATTATTAATGTTATTAAGTAAATTGTGATTAGATACAAGCGGGTTGGTGGTGGAATCAAGAGGTAAAGCAGTAGTTGAGGCTTGAGTGTGTTCGTGGCATTGAGGTAAGTGTTTGGCCTAACCTTAGATTGAGGGAATAGGAGTTATAGTCTTATTGTTATGTGTTTATTGTTGAGTACGATGTATAGGTGTGGTGACGAGTACCTATACGTTGGTGTCAAGCATGCCCGTGAGTCTTGTACTATGATTGTTGTGACTCCGTTATGTATTGTCCATGCTTAATATGATGATTATTAGTGTTGAACAAGGCTTATAGAAGTATTCTTGGTAATTGAACATTATAGAGCATTGACTCAAGTTGAGATTTGTGTTGTGAAGTGATTGTGGAAAGGAGAAGAGATTTATGATATTGTTTCCCTTACCTGGATGTTATTACTTATGATATTATTTTCCTTGCCGGGATGTTACTGCTTATAATATTGTTTCCCTTTCCGCGATATTATTGTTATACCATTGTTCCCTTGCCGGGATTCTGTTGTAATTTTTATTGATTCCCTTGCCCGAACTGCTTGTGATTGTTGCTTGGGTAAGGATGAGTGGAAAACATGAAGAGTGATGCCGTGCGTGATATTTGTGAGTGAGTGTTAATGCACAAAGGGTGATACCATGCCGATATTGTGAATGTAAAAGCACAAAGGGTGATGCCGTGCCATGATATGAGTGATAATGCACGAAGGATAATGTCGTGCCATGATTACGTGAGGTAAAAGCATGAATGGTGATGCCGTGCCGAATCTATTGATTTTTATGGTGAGGACGAGAGTAAAAGCACGAAGGGTGATGCCGTGCACTTGTTATTGTTTTCCTTATTTTGCTCATAATTGATTTATTGTGTTCTTTGTGCTTCTCTACTGAAATTCCGTTAGTACTTGTCATCCCTCGCAACATGTTTCTTCTTCCCATCTTTAACTGCTAGTTTCTGTCGTTATTATTTGCTGTATATGATATAAATGCACAGGTTTATTTGGTAGTCTTGTCCTAGCCTCATCACTACTTTGCTGAGGTTAGGCTCGACACTTACCAGCAAATGGGGTCAGTTGTGCTAATACTACACTCTGCATTGTGTGTAGATCCAGGTTTTGGAGCTTTCGGACCACAGTGAAGTTGCTGCCTTCAGTCCAGCAGCAGAGACCCGAGGTAGTCCTGCAGACGTTTGCAGGCCTTGGCGTCTCCTTTTATTTTTTCCATTCTATTTTTATGTATTTCAAAGATAGACTTGTATTTTCCATTCAGACCACTGTTTGTAGTATTCGTAGACGGTCCGTGATATTGTGACACTAATTTTGGGTAGAGTTGTATTTTGGATTTTCGTATTATTATCTAGTTAAACTATTAGATTTCGTCTTCTGCATTTCCGTTTGTTATAACTATTCCGCTGATGATCACCTGTTAATTCGTAAATGTTAAAAGGTTAAGGAAAAAGGGTAATGAATCTATAATACTCGGCTTGCCTAGATTTCATGAGTAGGCGCCATCACGACTTCCGAGGGTGGAAAATCTGGGTCGTGACAAAGACGACGACCTTCATCAGCTCAATAGAATGCTCAATATATTGAGTTAGCTACACCAACCGAGGACGATGCGTCGCCACTCTAGGGGAGTTTGATGTGCTAGAAGATGCAAACTCACACTTCCGAGTCCAGCTTCCGTGCCCGGTACTGTAAGGCTGAGTACCGAGCCCTTTCCGTCTTCGGTTGAAGAGCAACCAATAACCAGCACTACACTTGCCGCAGCTGCTTCTCACCCTACAACACCATTTGCTTTATCTCATTCTTCACCAACTCTGCCTTTGCCACCACCAACTGCTACATCATCCCCACCGGCCGTGGTTGTCCGAGAGAAGAACATCTCTCTTCCCCAGTCCCCAGTTCATGGGAGCTTGGGGCAAGATTATGATGCCCCCTTAGAAGATCCCCAAAAGAGGAGGAGCGTCACCCTCTCAGTTTCCACCCGATGCAATCTGTTGTCCCCGCCAATGGAACTTGCTAATTATCTGAAGCCCTCGCTTCAAAGAAAGATTGGGAAAAAAATACAAACTCTCTCTCTAGAGTGTTTCTTGAACAATGCCATGCACAACACAACAACAGTATAAGTCATTGTTTTTTCTATTGTTTCTTCTATCTGTGTTATGGTAGGGTTTCGAATTTGCATTCTTGTTTTGCAGACTAACTTCCTTGCTTTCGAGGGCCTTCAACGGCTGATTCCCGATAAGGAGGAACTTACCTCCGAGCGAGATCAAACTTTGGCCGAGCGAGACTAAAATCTTATGCTTGCCTCTCAAAACTGGAAGTACAAGCTACTGCGGCAGTGGAATTAGAGGCTAGGTTGCATCAAAGCGAGCAAGAATTAGTGACCCTTAGCCAAGTGGTTGCCCCATTAAGGGCACAATTTTAAGAAACTACGGCTAAATGGATTGAAATCTATAATGACATTCTTGCTGCATCCGATCGTGAGGCTGCCTTTGCTGAAAGATTGAATAACTTGGAGGCAGCCTTAAACTCCAAAGCTGAAGAACTTGATATTGCCGAGGCGAACTATGCCCAATTGGAGGAGAAGCCTTGATCGTAGGTGCATTGTAGCCATATTAAGCCTTTTCCAATTTTCATGAACACTGCCCTTTTCCATGCCTCAATATCATGACAAGTCTACCTTGCACGCATGCCTTCGCTGCACTTATCCTATCCTTTCCCACTTTATTTTTGCCTTGCCTTAGCATCATCACCTCATGCCTTGATGCCTTTGCTATGCCATAGTGTCACCCTTAGCCCGGATCTCATTTTTCAACCCTTGTATCGCTGCATTGCCTCCCTCAAAGCCTTGGCCATCACTTGCTCATTTTCCTTTTACCTTGGTGTTAGCTCGCACACCTTATCTTTGCCAAAATCATGCTGCCTCATGAATACACTCTTATTGTCAAGCCAAGCTCAAAGAAGCATACCCCTAACAAACCTCTTATACCCTTTGAAACTTGACGTCCTCATCGAGGCTAACTCAATTTATGAGTCCTAAGGGGTTGACAAGCCACGCCCCTTTGCCTCTATTTGGTTCTACCACAATTGCATTGACCCCAGCAGTTTGGTTTTTACTAGTCATTGCCTTTAATGCAACCCTCTTATCTACAACAGGCATTTCATTCAACACTGCCTTTTTCGGACAGTCCATTGCTCGATGTGGCCCATCATAAATGAAACATTCACTAATTTTTTTTCCCTTTTCCTTACTCTGTGAAGTTCCATCCTCTTGCTTTCCCTTTCCCTTGTCTTTATTAGCATGGTTATTCTTACATTTCTTCCACTCCATATCCTAGTCCTTCATTATGTCGCTGGACGTTGAAGCAGAAGTCTCTTCACCTAAGTGAAAATTATTCAATGCATCGGTTGTCGCCACAGCACTTGTAAGGTTTTGAATATTCTATCTATACATCTCCAATTGTGCCCACTACTGCATCCCGCTCATGAAGTTGTGCATTTGTCTTCCTCCAACATATTGCTTATTCTCAACATCAAAGAAGTAAACTCTTTGACATACTCTCACTAATTTGGTTTGCCTCAAATTTTTCAGTTTATCTCTAGCAATCCAAGACGTCTTGCTAGGAAGGAACTGATCCTTTAACTCTGTTTTAAACCGCTCTGACGACTCGATCTTTTGTCTGCCCATACTTTAATCTTCAGTCACACGAATATGCCACCATAACATAGCATCTTCTCCAATTCATGTGCACTCCATGCACTACCAAATACCTTAAGTTCAGAAGTTTTTACCTTGAGACGATCCACACCATGCTGCAGTACCACAAACTCGTTCTTCAGATCCGCATTCCCTTGATTTATCCTTGTCATTTATGCCTCAATATAGGCAAGCCTTGTCACAAGGTTTTAAATTTCGCTACCTTTAGGGATATTTCCAATCAATACCTCTAGTTTCGTTAGCCTTTCTCGCAGTTCATTATTACCATCGGCCATGTTATCAAACAGGACCACTAAATATGTCCCTGCTCGTCGTGTCTCCATCACGAACCTGATTTGCTCTAATACCAGTTGTAATGGGCTGATTTTCCATCTGCCAAAACTAGCCTGTGCGGCAGCCAGGCCTCACGCTCAACTTCATCCTTCTCACAACACTTGGCCAAAATTTCAGCAACTTTGGACTTAGTATATTTTTAGGCAGATTTCAATATAGTAAGCCTTAGAAACAATTAAGGCTACGAATTTTAGTAAAGGCAACAGAATATAAACAAGAACACAAGACTCAATATACAAAAAATCTTTTCCTAACTTTGTATTTAACTCGAGCATGTAAAGAAACTCAAACTCGAAGTACAATACCGTGTACAAAAGATCACTCTTGATGTTCAGTTTTTCTCACAAGACTACTCTTAGCATTAGGCATTTTCACTCTTGAAAATAATCTTAGGAACTATTTCCTAATTCTAACATGTACTCCCACACGTTTTTACAAGCACACAAGTGTTGAACATTTATAGATCATGTGACAGCCCTTTGCCTTTATACTTGTCGAGTTTAGGCTGAGAAACTTGTTCCATACAACCCACTATTTTAGCTTAATGTAGTTGACATACCCCAACTACAAGGATCATGTTATGATAATGGAAATAAGGCTCCAAAACCTGTAACGACCCGACGGTCGTTTTGAGAGTATTAGCCGTGAACCCCGATTTATTGTTTCCTCTATCTAATTATATGGTTATATGGCTCGCCGGGAGGTTTGGTTTTTTGTTTCGGAGTCATCCTAATATGGAAGTTCAAGTCGTATGAATTGATCGTAGTTTGAATTGTGTCAAGACGACTCCGGATGGATTTTTGATAGTTCCAATAGCTCCCTAGGGTGATTTTAGTATTAGGAGGGAGTCCGGATGTTGTTATGGAGGTATGTACGTCATTTCGGCGTTAATTGACGAAAGTTGAAAAGTTGGGTGAATTTTGGAAAGTTTGACCCGGGGTGGACTTTTTGATATCTGGGTCAGATTTTGATTCCGGGAGTTGGAACAGGCCTGTTGATGTTGGGCATATTTCTATATGTTTTGATACTACTTTACCCATGTTTTAACCGCTTTTTGTTGCTATTTAGTGTTAAAAATGCCCAACATGGTTTAATTATTGGTTTTATGACTAATACAGTTGTGTGTGATGATATAGGGTGTTCGGAGTGCAAAAATATGAAGAAAAGATGTTCCCACTATCGGAAAAGAGGTTGGATGCGACGCAAAAATATGAAGAAAAGATGTTCCCACTATCGGAAAAGAGGTTGGATGCTTGGAAAAAAGATTTTTGGTGCACCACTTAGCAGTGAAGTCAGCCCATAGCATTCCCATAACATCCGCACCTGGGCAAAGCCGAGATGGAGGAACAAAGGGTAGATGCAAAGCATCCACCCCATCATCAATCCCTGAATCATATTCAGACTAGGATTAGGAGAACTTTGGCCCACGACTTCTGTACGCAATATATAAGCCAAAAACACCTCTTTTAGGTTAACTAACATCGGGGAAAAGGAGAAAAAGCCACAACAAAGCTTGGGAATCACGGAATTCATCTTGAGTTCTTACATTTTCCTTCTTTTATTGATTTTTATGTATTCTCAGGAATTAATTGAAATTGTTACCATAAGCATGTGTGGCTAAGAACCCTATTGTTCTAGGGTCATGGGTAAAACATGAATGTTGATGTTTGAAGTTTAATTTGACGAAGTTGATTTTATCATATTGGATTGTTTATTTAATTCCGTTTTTAATTATTTTGCTAAGTAACTAATAGCGAAATACTATCTACGAATCTAGAGTTGAACTCGAAAGTGGGAATTCTAGATTGCATATAGAATTAAATAGAGTAAGTTCTTGAACCCGGGCATCGGGGAACAGATTCGCAATTAGGATAGACATATACCTAATTTCCTTGTTTGGTTGAAATACAGGAATTGTAAATGCATTCGTGTTAATCTTAATTCCATAGACATATGGACATTAAGTTAACTTAAATAGGCGAGTAAGGACTCGACAGATTCTTATGAGTAATATAAACCCTGTCAATCAACAATCCAGATAAATAAATTTGTTATTTTAAGCCAAGAATGCAACACGATTGTCATCTAGCCCGTGACCCTAGAATATTCTCTCCTACTGATTGTTATTTGAAATTGCTATTTGTTTGGTCGCTTTCTAGTTAATTCATTGCTTGATAGTTTTAGGTAGTGAGTTAGTTACGTCTATAATTTGTGAAAAAATCTCTTGGATTGATAAGTTAATTGAGTTTGAATCAGTCAATAGTTAATCACAAGTCTCCGTGGAAACGATACTCTACTCACTACTTTATTACTTGTTGATTACGTGCACTTGCGTGAGTGTTTTTGGTCGCAACAAGTTTTTGGCGCCGTTGCCGGGGACTTAGAAATTAGCTACTTGACTGAATTGAGCTTTTATTAGTTATTTATTCAAGTTTAATTTTCAGTTTACCTTGTTTGTGTTAACATAGGCTCTTCTCTTAAATGCGGAGGAGTAGAAGCGCAAACAATCTCCTTCCTCTTGATCCTGAAATTGAACGAACACTTCATAGAGTGAGGAGGGAAATCGAAGCTAGAACTAGAATTGAAAGAGAGTTGGACATCGTAGTTCAACCACAGCCAATAGAGATGGCAGGTAATGAAGAGCGTGCGGTGATTGAAGCCGCAAGGCCCAGTCTTGCTAATATGACTCAGGCTATTGTGAAGCCTGATATCACAGGGCACTTTGAACTCAAACAATACATGGTGCAGCTTTCAGTCCACATGGCAATATATGGGTCTACCTCATGAAGACCCGCAAAGGCATATTCAGAATTTCTTGGAATTTACAGACACTTACAATTATCCGAATGTTTCCAAGGACTATGTCAGGTTGACACTTTTCCCCTTTTCACTGTTTGGGGAAGCAAAGGAATGTTTGCAAAAGGAGCTCGCGAACTCAATCCGCACTTGGGATGATCTAGCAAGGAAATTCTTAATCACGTTTTCCCCACTAAGAAGACAAAGTCATTGAGGAGTCAGACTCTTTGGTTCGAACAACGGGATGGCAAGACACTTCGTCAAGCATGGGAAAGATACAAGAAGCTACTCAGAGACTGTCCACATCATTGTCAGACTGACGAGGTATTGGGTCACACTTTTGTTAATGGGCTAGATGATGCATCAAAGATGAATCTTGATTCAGCTTGTGGGGGTAGTTGCATGGCTAGGCCATATAGTGAAATCCAACTCTTGCTAAATAACTTCACTGCTAATGATCATAATTGGAAAGGTGATGGTGATTCACGAAGGGCAATGAAACAGAAAGCAGCCGAGTTGATTGAGCTTGATGACTTTTCAGACATGAGAGCCGATATAGCAAAATTGGCAAATCAGATGAATAGAATGACAATGCAACAAACACAACCAATGCAACATGTACAACAAATGTCTATTTGCTGCAAACTATGTGGCAACAATCATATGAGTGGCATGTGCCCCACGAATCCTGAATCCATATACTATGTGGGGTAATAGAGCAGAGGTCCAATAAATCAGCATGCACAATATGGGAACACTTACAATCTAAATTGGAAAAATCATCCCAACTTCTCATGGGGTGGAAATGAGCCGAATCAGAATCATTACAGACCCCAAGAAAATTTCAATCAACCTCAGAAGCTACCCAACAAATGGAAGAAAGTACGAATGACTTGCTGAAAAAATTGTTGATTGACAATCAACAACTCAGAACCGATTTCAGAAATCTTGAGAGGCAAATGGGGAAGTTAGCAACAAATCAAAATACTAGACCTACAGGCGCTCTCCCTAGTGATACAGAGAAGAAGCCTCAAGTTAATATAGTTACACTTAGAAACAGAAGGGAACTAGAGGAAGTGCCAAAGAAGAGAAAAGACAAGCCTATACCTGAGGGGGAGCTGATTCCTAAGGAGACACACGAATCAAAGAAAAATGATGCAACTTCAGAGCCAGTGGAGGCTACAAGGCCACCACCACCTTTCCCCCAGAGATTGTAGAAAAAGAATGATGATCGCATGTTCAACAAATTTCTCTCTATGTTGAGCCAAGTTCAATTAAATATTCCACTAGTAGATGTACTTCGTGCAATTTCAAAGTATGTTAAGTACATAAAAGATATAGTGGCTCACAAGAGAAGATTGACTGAGTTTGAGACAGTTGCACTTACTGAGGAGTGCACTTCACGGGTCCAAAACAAGCTCCCTCAAAAGCTTAAGGATCCTGGAAGCTTCACCATCCCTGTGCGAATTGGTAATATTGATGTGGGTCGTGCACTTTGCGATTTGGGGGCGAGCATAAATCTGATGCCCTTATCCTTGTTCAAACAATTAGGTCTGGGAGCTCCAAGACCAACTACTGTGATGTTGCAGCTGGCTGATAGGTCGATAGCACACCCTGAGGGAGTGATTGAAGATGTGTTGCTGCAAATTGGGAAATTTATCTTCCATGCAGACTTCATTATCCTAATTATAATGCTGATGAACTGGTTCCAATCATATTGGGAAGACCTCTCTTGGCTACTGGTGACGCAATTATTAAAGTGAGAGAGGGAAAAATGATTTTGAGGGTGAATAACGAGGAAGCAGTCTTTAATGTCTACAAAGCAATCCAACTTCCTCGCCACTATGAGGAGCCCTCAATGATATCTGTTGTGGAAGCGGATGAGCAATTTCTTGACACGAGTCTATATCTAGACAATTCTCTAGATAAAGCACTTATGTGATTCGATAGCTTGGAGATTGATGATGAGGTTGAGGAGGTGATGCATATCCTAGATGCATCTTGCGAGTACATGTAGGGAATACACCCCTTTGAGCCCCTGAATAGACCAAATGGGCCTCCTCCAAAGTCGTCAATTGAGGAGGCTCCAAAATTGGAGCTTAAAACCCTGCCTCCTCACCTTCAATATGCTTAATTGGGTGATTCTGACACTTTACCTGTTATTGTTTCTTCTGACTTGTCTAAATTGTAGGAAGAGAAGCTGTTAAGAGTGCTACGTGAGCACAAACGAGCAATTGGGTGGATGATGTCTGACATTAAAGGCATTAGTCCAGCTTTTTACATGCATAAAATCCTCATGGAGGACGGACACAAGCCAAGTGTAGAGCAACAACGCCGACTAAATTCAATCATGAAAGAGGTGGTAAGAAAAGAAGTGATTAAGTGGCTTGATGCAGGTATTGTATATCCAATCTCGGATAGCAAATAGGTAAGCCTTGTTCAATGTGTACCTAAGAAAGAGGGGATGACTGTAGTGGTTAATGAAAATAATGACTTGATTCCCACAAGAACTGTCACTGGGTGGAGAATTTGCATAGATAATTGAATTTGAGCAATGCCGCCCGAAAGGACCACTTTCCCCTCCCCTTTATTGACCAAATGCTTCATAGATTAGCTGGCCAGGAGTACTATTGTTCCTTATGGCACGTATACGTTCAAGAGAATGCCATTTGGTCTCTGTAATGCACCTGCGACTTTTCAAAGGTGTATGATGGCTATTTTAACTGACATACTTGAAAGATTTGTAGAGGTGTTCATGGATGATTTTTCTGTGTTTGGATTCTCTTTTGATAACTGTTTAATGAATCTTGATAAAGTGCTTGCTAGATGTGAAGAGACGGACCTGGTGCTAAACCGGGAAAAGTGCCATTTCATGGTACGTGAAGGTATAGTTTTGGGGAACAGGGTGTCCAAAAATGGTTTGGAGGTGGACAAAGCAAAGGTGGAAGCGATTGAAAAATTTCCCCCACCGACGTCTGTCAAAGGCATTCACAGTTTCTTGGGCTATGCAGGTTTTTATCGTCGTTTCATTAAAGATGTTTCGAAAGTCTCTTCTCCTTTGTGCAGGCTTCTTGAGAAAGATGTCTCTTTCAAGTTTGATGATGCATGTCTGAAAGCATTTGAGGAGCTGAAGGGAAGGTTAGTGACTGCACCAATTATCATTGCTTCGGATTGGGAGCAGCCATTTGAGTTGATGTGTGATGCGAGTGACATAACTATTGGAGCTGTTTTGGGGCAAAGGAGAAATAAAATATTTCACTCCATCTACTATGCGAGCAAAACTCTGAATCCAGCCCAGATGAACTACACAGTTACTGAAAAAGAGTTGCTTGTAGTGGTGTGGGCGTTTGACAAGTTCAGATCCTATCTAGTGGGGACCAAAGTCATCGTCTACATAGATCATTCAGCTATCAGATACTTGTTTGAAAAGAAAGATGCCAAGCCAAGGCTGATTCGTTGGGTGCTCCTCTTGCAAGAGTTTGACTTAGAGATCCGAGATCGAAAAGGGACAGAGAATCAAGTGGCTGATCACTTGTCCAGATTAGAAAATCGGAGCCATGTAGCTGAAGGAGGTCCATCAAAGAGACATTTCCTGATAAGCAGTTATTAGCTATCGCCTCAAGTGAAGCCACATGGTATGCATATTATGTGAATTTTATTGCAAGTGGGGTGACACCACCAGAATTAACACCTAATAATAGAAGAAGGTTCCTACATGATGTGAGGCTCTACATGTGGGATGAGCCATTCTTATATAGGCTACGCGCAGATCAGTTGGTGCGAAGATGTGTCCGGAGGAAGAGATGAATGCAATACTGCATGACTGTCATGCTTCGCCATATGGTGGTCATTATGGTGGGGATAGAACCGCTCAAAAAGTGCTACAATCAAGTTTCTATTGGCCAAAATTATTTAAGGATGCACATGCCTTTGTTAAAATGTGTGACAGATGCCAAAGAACCGGAATGATCACTAAGAAGCATGAGATGCCTTTGCAGAATATACTGGTAGTAGAGCTTTTTGATGTTTGGGGGATCGATTTTATGGGACCATTCCTATACTCTAATGGTCACATGTACATCTTAAGGCGGTCGACTATGTGTCTAAGTGGGTGGAGGCCATTTCTCTTCCTACTAATGACGCAAAGGTAGTGGTGAAATTTGTAAAGAAGCACATCTTTACATGCTTTGGGACTCTGAGAGCGTAGATAAGTGATGGAGGAACTCACTTCTGTAATAAATTGCTGAATAATGTTCTTGCAAAATATGGAGTTAAACACAAGGTTTCCAGTGCCTATCACCCCCAGACGAGTGGTCAAGTGGAAGTTTTAAACAGAGAGGTAAAGCATATTTTGGAGAAAATAGTAAGTGGAAATAGAAAGGACTGGGCAGCGAAGCTGGATGGCGCATTATAGGCATATCGCACGACATACAAAACTCCCATAGGTACTTCTCCGTACAGGTTAGTTTATGGAAAGGCGTGTCATTTGCCTGTTGAGCTTGAACACAAAGCCTATTGGGCGATTAAAAAGCTAAATATGGAGATGGACTTAGCCGGCGAAAAGAGGTTGCTACAACTCAACGAGCTTGATGAGTTCCGATTGCATGCGTATGAAAACGCCAAATTGTATAAAGAAAAGACCAAGAGGTGGCATGATAAGTATATTCAACATCGCGAGTTTGAGCCAGGTCAAGAAGTTCTCTTGTTTAATTCGAGGCTTAAGCTTTTTCCCGGAAAACATAAATCTCGATGGTCGGGTCCTTTTGAAGTGGTTAGTGTGAAACCTCATGGAGCAGTGGAATTGCGTGATACGAGCTCCAATGCAACATTCTTGGTAAATGGGCAGAGAGTAAAACATTATTGGGGTGGTGACATTGCACGTCACAAGACCTCGATGGACTTGGCTGATGCGTGAAGAACGTGTTGCGTCGTACCGCGATGTTAAATCAGGCGCTCCTTGGGAGGCAGCCCAAGTATTTTCTTTTGTTTTTGTAGTTTTCTCATTGTTCTAGGATTTCCTTGAATTCTTTTTTTTTATCTTTTTGTAGGAATTAGTTCTTGTATATATTTATAAATAAAAAAAGCGTCAAGTTTGGAAAAATAGGGTGGATGCGTCGCATCCCCCCGAGCTTCAATAAATCACGGACCAGCTGCTTAAGGCAGTGAAGTCCTTCCAAGGCGTCCACAGCAGCATCCGATTAAAAATTAGGAAATCACTTGGGATGCATCGCGTCCAAGCTCGCACGCATAGGTAAGTATAATTCTTAACCCATAATAAGCTTAAACCTCCTAAAAACACAGCTTCCCAGACCCTCCCTCTCATATTACCTGAACACATCGCACTGCCTCGTCCCAAATGCACCAGATATGTATCTTCCTACTCGATCCTTTCTCTTTTCTTGTTTTTCCTAACTCTCCCCTCGTCTCTCTCTGATTGAAAGCAACATATTCCCTCCCCAAATTCCCCTAGGTTAGGTTTTATTAATTTGAATATAACATATGAGATTAAAGAGGGACATTGGGGAAACTTTGGGACTTGTGGGTGTCGTTTTCATTGTTTGTGATTGTTGTGAGATGATAAACTACAATTCCCTTCATCTCGTTAATTTTGGGTGGGCAATCGACTTGCTCAATTAATAGAACAACCTAGGCAAAACTGGTGCATACCACATATTTGACGAATTGCCTGTGAGGTGAATTTAGGCGCTGATGAAGTCTGAGTAACCGAGCGACACTAGTATATGCTAGTGAACAAGTGTGGGGTCGTTTGTTTGATTTTGTAGAGCCCTGCCGGAGTATTTTTAAATAAATTGTCCAATACATTGAACATCATGCACAAGCTCGATATATTGAAGTGTAAAGTGTTACTCAATTTGAAATTCTGTGCGCTCTATGTTTATTGATATGCTAGTGAATAAGTGTGGGGTCGAGTGAGCTGCTATGTGTAATTGAACAGGGTTAGTGAGTGCCACTCGGATGAACCTCCTGTCGTGCATAATGCTATCGATAAAGTGCACTGCTCATTTGTGAATTTAAAGGGAAATATCAGTTAATTGCTCCATAATGAAAGCCATGGGCTGTATTCATGAAAGAACCGAATGGCATGCTATAAAATTGATTCGAAGTGCACACTTTTGCATCGCTGTTCTATCTCTGACATGTCACTATTTCTGCACTCTAATTGTTGATTCCTATGTATTTCAGGTATTTAGGTTCATAAAATGGCAGCAACAAGCAAAACGTCCCAACAACAAGAGAGAGATAATAACAAACAACCACCTAAAAAGCCTACCGGGAAGGCTACATGTACTCCAAAGCCACCAAACAAGAGGAAGCGGACTGAGAAAACTAAGGAATTTCCGACTTGGCAGTTAGTTGATGAATCCGAGCAAGAGGAGGAGGAACCATTGGTAAGAAGGACAGTGAAGAGGGGTACTTCAACAACATCATCAAAACTGCCAAGCAAGGGAGTAGAAATCAGATAACCTGTGCCGCACCAACGCCAACCCTCTAAGCAGAGTGACTCGAGAGAGACAGGGAAATAGAAAGCTATTGCAGAATCTGAGTCTGAGTCTGATTCGGATGATGAGCTCCCACATGTTGACATGAGTGATGAAGACGAGGGCGAACCAATAGACTGAGATGCCTGGGAAGATAATTTTGTTAGTGAAAAGGCGTTCTGAGTTTATGAAAAGATCCTAGGCTCAAAGAAGTATATTCCAAAAAAGTCAATCAACATTGGAACGCTTAAGAAAAAGTATCCCGATTTTCTGAAATCCATTCGAGAAGTGCAGTAATGGGGGCCTATCTTGAAGGGCCATGACAAGGCCAACCTCACTATCGTTAGAGAGCTTTACGCCAATTGACGTCATTCTCGGGGCAACATTGTGATAGTAAGAGGGGTGGACATTAATGTCTCAGCTGAAGCTCTCAACAATTTCTTGGGGGTGCCACACACGCCAACGGAAAGGTTTGACTCTATGTGCAAAACACCTGATTATGCACATATTAAATCTGTTCTATGCCCTACCAGGAAAGATACAAATTGGAAGCATGGGAGTGTGGAGTACAATTATCTAGCAAAAGAATTCATGAGCGTATTTGTATGGGCGGTTCTAAACTTCCTATGCAATCGCTTGATGTCATGCCAACACAAAACTGATATCCCTTGACACCGAGCACTAGTGTTGTGTGCTTTATTGGAGGGAATATCGCTCAACCTGGGGATCATCATGCACAACTAGATGCAGTGCACTAGGATGAATTACAAGTGGAGGTTGTTCTTTGCAAACACCCTATCGGCTTATTTGACAGAGATGGGAGTAAAATGGGACAAGGAGAATGATGACATTGAGGCTAAAGCTGCAGCGCCATACGATGTTACTCAGGTACTAGAGCAGAACAAAGGAAGGTCATCTAACCTCACCATTCAACAGTTATCTGACCAATTGCAAGCTGATACGCAAAAGAACAGGGCTGAGTTGATAGTGACTTGTGCAGAGTTGAGTGCTACTAGAGCTGAGTTGAGTCAGATGCGTGTGGATCTAAGTCGAGTCCAAGCTGAGCAGGCCACGGTGATGAGGGAGGTATCATTACTCCTCCGTGCTTTGGTTGAACGTACAGATATAGATATATCATAGCTGCTTGTGTCGTCCACTACTTGACCATCTACCTCATCCCCTCCCACAGTCCCTGAGGCTCCATCTTCCAAGCCTACTGAGGCTGTCGTGTTGCATACTACAGACTCAATTCCCCTTGGCGATGATATGAATATGACCATCTCCCTATTCAGGAGGCTGCTACTGCTAGGCCAGATGAGGCCATGATAGATTTTATGGGTGCTTCGAGTACCCACTCAAATGTTGATGCTACCTCCGTCCTAGCTGCCCATCCTGCTGCTACTGCTCTTCCGTCGACCGCGGATGAGCCCTCCACCTTGACTTGAGGGATTTTCTTCTCACCCTACTTACTCTACTTTATTTTGTGTGCATTGGGGACAAAACACAATTTTAAGTATGGGGTGGGGGGTTATTCATATTTTTGTGTGGATGAATGTATGTCACTATTACAATTTTTTATTGCTTTTGATACTGTTGGGGGTTGTAATATGCGCTGAATTAATGGCCTGTAATAGTTAGTAAATTCATTTATATGTAGTGACTCTTAGACACTTGTTGTGTTTAGTTGTAGTAAGTAGCCATATAATATAAAAAAAATTAGAAAATAGAGGACTTTTCCCGACGACGGACTACTTGGACAGTTCTCTCGAGGGATTAAGGTCCTCGAAAAAGCACAAAAAGATTTTCTTAGCCTTGAGTAGTTAGTAAATTTAGTCTATTAGGGAATAATCCCCCTTGGTTTTTCTTTGTCCATCTGTTCTTTTCCAAGGGATGAATTTTTTAACCAGGTATTAGTTTTTTTTCTTTTTTGAAGTAGTGTAGCATGTAAAGACTCAGACTAAATTCAGCATATTCTGTGACTTGTTTGATATTAACAGAGTTAGACCTGAGCATGTGGATTATAATTTCCTCCATGTATTACGAGGACTGTTTTTGCCTTTAAAAGTTGAATAGCTTCTTCGTGACACTTAGGCTCATTGTCTTGATTTCTGTGCTAACTGTTGTGCTGTGTGCATTAAAAAATTGGGGCTTAACTCAGTTCTTACTTTGATTGAAAGTTGAAATGTAGTCATCCTAGGTGAATCATGTGCCAATGTGTGGTGAGATTTTTGTATAAGTCTCGTGTTGTACATTTGTGTCTAGAACTTGTCCGGTATGTGAGTTGAAGCGAAATCCTAGGTTCTGCTCAGTTTGAAATATGATTTTAGGCCTTCCTTGATCTTTTTGAACTGTAATGCTACCACAAATAAAATCTATCCCTATTTAACTCTTTTGATCCTATATACTTTTATTTGGCACCCACATTACAAGCATATACCCTTTTTGTTCTTAATTAACATTATTTTGATCCTTTACCTCTTAAGTCACTTTAATTCCAAAATGAGCGCTAAAAGAAGTAAGAAGGGACCGAGTGTGGGGTGACTTTTGAGTGGAACCAATGAAAGAAAGAAGGGTACACTTATTTTGTAAAATAGTACACCACTAGCAAAGTTTGAAAAAACAAGATAAGGAAAAGTGAATAAATTGTTGTCCTATTCTTGCTAGTGGGGTATACATTAAGGTAGTTCTTAAAGAAAAATGGAACGTTGATGGGGTGATTTTTGTTGAAAATGGATGTTGAGATTGAAGAATTTGCGCTCAATATTAATTATGTGATGTGTTAAAGTGCTTAGGAGGGTGAACTACTATTCCTAAATATATCATACCCGTCCCTTAGCCCACATTACGACCATATAAAGTCCTAATTGATGTTAGATCGCTTGAGCCTACATTAGTAGAGATTTACATTAAGGGCAAGCATATGGTACCTTTTGTGCGCATGTGAACTTCATTGAGAGAGTGAGAGAATTCTTATATTGTTTTGAAGTCCTTAAATTACGTTCAAATTTTATTTGAGTGTGCGGACTATCATTCGCGATTTTGTGGTGAGGGCACATGGTTCATGATGGATAGGCGACTTTATTAAACTTTTCAGTGAGAGTGAGTAAGTTGGCCTGAAAGTAGTTATCCTAATGAGTCAGTTTTTGAGGTTGAGATGTCTCGAATGTGCTATTTGATTGGTTTGAATTGTTCAATAGCGTACTTGGCATGTTATTAACATGGAGAAGGAAGTCCGAGAATGCATATGCAAGGGCCAAATTGTTGGTATCAACCAAAGTCATGGGTGGTTAAGCTTAATTGAAATGTGTGGCTTGATAGCAATAAGCTTAATTTTGTTTGATTGGTTGTGGGTTGATTCTACTTTGCTCGAGGACGAACAAAGGTTTAAGTGTGGGTTGGTGATGTTGGGCATATTTTTATATGTTTTGATACTACTTTACCCATGTTTTAATCGCTTTTTATTGCTATTTAGTGTTAAAAATGCCCAACATGGTTTAATTATTGGTTTTATGACTAATGGAGTTGTGTGATGATTTAGGGTGTTTGGAGTGCAAATATATGAAGAAAAGATGTTCCCACTACCAAAAAAGAGGTTGGATGCGTCGCATCCAACCTTGGAAAAAAAGATTTTTGAGGCACCCCTTAACAGTGAAGTCAGCCCATAGCATCCGCACCTGGGCAAAGCTGAGATGGAGGAACAAAGGGTGGATGCGAAGCATCCACCTTAGCATGCGAAGCTGAGAGATGGATCGTATCCACCCCATCATCAATCCCTGAAGCATATTCGGACTAGGATTAGGAGAACTTTGGCCCACGACTTCTGTACGTAATATATAAGCCAAAAAACCTCTTTTAGGTCAACTAACATCGGGGAAAAGAAGAAAAAGCCACAACAAAGCTTGGGAATCACATAATTCATCTTGAGTTCTTACTTTTTCCTTCTTTTATTGATTTTTATGTATTCTCGGGAATTACTTGAAATGGTTACCATAAGCATGTGTGGCTAAGAACCCTATTGTTTTAGGGTCATGGGTAAAACATGAATGTTGATGTTTGAAGTTTAATTTGACGAAGTTGATTTTATCATATTGGAGTGTTTATTTAATTCTGTTTTTAATTATTTTGCTGAGTAGATAACAGTGAAATACTATCTATGAATCTAGAGTTGAACTCGAAAGTGGGATTCTAGATTGCATATAAAATTAAATAGAGCAAGTTCTTGAACCCGGGCATCGGGGAACGGATTCGCAATTAGGATAGACATATACCTAATTACCTTGCTTGGTTGAAATACAGGAATTGTAAATGCATTCGTGTTAATCATAATTCCATAGACAGATAGTCATTAAGTTAACTTGAATAGGCGAGTAAGGACTCGACAAATTCTTATGAGTAATATAAACCCTGTCAATCAACAATCCAGATAAATCAATTAGTTATTTTAAGCCAAGAACGCAACACGATTGTCATCTAGCCCGTGACCCTGGAATTTTATCCTACTAATTGTTATTTGAAATTGCTATTTGTTCGGTTGCTTTCTAGTTAATTCAATGCTTGATAGTTTTAGGTAGTGAATTAGTTACGTCTATAATTTGTGAAAAAACTCTTGGATCGATAAGTTAATTGAGTTTGAATCAGTCAATAGTTAATCACAAGTCTTTGTGGGAATGATACTCTACTCACTACTTTATTACTTGATGATCACGTGCACTTGCATGAATGTTTTTGGTCGCAATATCTGTAATGTCATTTATGACTTCTGTGCAAAATTTATTGACAATCAGACTTGATTTGATAGGTTTCGACAATTGATGTAGAAGTTTGAAGTTCTAAAGTCACTGGGCTTGAATCGATGTGCAACTCATATTTTTAGCGTTATTTGATGTGATTTGAAGGCTCGACTAAGTTCATAAATGTTTTAGGACTTTTTGGTATTTTTGGTTGAGGTCCCGGGGCCTCAGGTGTGATTCGAATCATTATCGAATCATTTTTGTACTTAGAGGAATAGCTGATGTTGGACTGTTTCTAGTGTTATCGCACCTGCGATGGGATTGGCCGTAGGTGCAGACTCACATAAGCGAGCTTTGACTCACAAATGTGGAGCTGGCCTTGCCCAGTAGTTGTCGCAGAAGCAAAACATTTTTCGCAGAAGCGCCATCACTTCTACGATGGCAGACCACAGAAGCGCCTTGGGTCGTAGGTGCAATCCTTGTTTTGCAGAAGCGGTTCCGCAAATACAGGCCCTTGTCTGTAGAAGCGGAAGCCCTAAACATAAGTGTTTTCAGCACCTGCGATGGTTTTTCCGTAGGTACAGCTTCACAAAAGCGATTCTTGGGCTGTAGATGCGGTTTGACTAGGCAGAAAAGGGGGAAGAACAAGGGTTTGATTTCATTATTCATTGTTGGACCTAGAGAGCTCGGATTGAGGCAAGAAATTGATGGATTTTTAGAGGAAAAATTTGGGTAAGGATTCTACACTCATTTTGATTAATTTCCACTAATCTATCATTAATTTCTTCATTTAATTAAGGATTTGGGGTAAACGTTTGGGGAAAATGGTGAAAGTTCTTAAATCGAATTTTTGGGAATTGAAAGGCGAATTGAGGTCGGATGTAAGTAATTTTGGTATGGGTGAACTCAATATCGAATGGGTGCTCGTATTTTGTGACTTTTACCCAAATCCGAGATGTGGTCTCGGGTCGACTTTTTAGGGTGATTTTTTAATTTCTTGTTAAAGTCATGATTTCTTTATTTAGATTAGTTTCTTATAGTCATATTTATAGTGTATAATTATTTTTGGCTAGATTCGGGCCATTCGGAGTCAGAAAGTCGAGCAAAAGGCATTCTTATTGACTGATTGAGTTTGGTTTGAGGTAAATGATGTGTCTAACCTTGTGTGGGGAAAATTCCCTTTAGGTTTGGTACTTTTATGGTAATTGAAATATGTGAAGGATGTGTACGCGAGACGACGAGTGCGTGCTCGAGTTATATGTTGAAAAATCCAGTTCTTGCTGAGTAGTCTTCTTTTAATTCCTTAACTGAGTTGCCTTAACATGTGTAGTATCATGTTTATCCTAATCTCGCATGTCTACGTGTCTTAATTCTTACTTGCAATCTGTGCAGAAGGCTTAGTTGAATTCCTATTTTCTTGATTTTTTTGTATTAAGTCTTTAACTGTAGGATTCCTTGCTGTATATTTGTTGTTCCATTGGTTATGAGTTGCATATTTATTTTTGGGACTACGAGGCGGTACCTCAAGAGATCCCCTGTTGCATATTTACTTTTGGGATGACGAGGCGGACCTCGGGAGATCCCATGTTGCATATTACCTTTGGGACTACTAGGCGGTACCTCGGAAGCTCCCCTGTCGTGTATTTATATTTGGGACTACGAGGCGGTACCTCGGGAGTGCCCCTGTTATTTATCTCAATTTGCTATGTAGTTACCTTTCTATAATTTTTCATTGTTATATTCTCACTCTTTTTATTATGTTATTATATTTCCTGCCTTGTTTCTTTTATTCCTGTAGGGCCCTGACCTGACCTCGTCACTACTCTACTGAGATTAGGCTTAACATTTACTGGGTACTGTTGTGGTGTACTCATACTACTCTTTTGCACATCTTTTTTTACAGACCTAGTTATCTCCTACCAGCCCCAATATTAGTGAACAGTGAGTATGTGACTTCAAAGTATATCTGCCAGCGTCCGCATACCTTAGAGTCCCCCTCTACCTTTATGATGTTGTTTCTCTTTATCTTTATTAGAATATGATGTATAGAGATATTTAGATTTTCTCTTAGAGCTAATGACTTATTTCTATCGGGTTTTGGGAGTTGTAATCATTTTGATTTGCAGTTTTATCTATTTTGGATTTTGAGAATGAGTTTCAACTTAATATTCAGCTATTATGTATAATTGTTACGCTTACCTAGTCTTCGAGACAAGGTGTCATCACGATATCCTATGAAGAAAAATTGGGGTCGTGACAAAACGTTCTGGTAACCACCTTCCAGATTTAAACAAAAGCCAACTGTTGCCCATGTGCATAACATGTGCTTTGGCACAACATGTGTTGTGTAACCGTCTTTGACTTTGTCAATGCTGAAGCCTGCTGCTCATGTTCGTGCCTTGGCTTGAATCCGGCGCTAATCCCTTTCTCTTAGGTGTATTAGAGCCACATTAAGCCATTGCTAATGCCTATGCACACTACTCTTTGCCACCACAATGTCATGACAAGTCTGCCTTGCACGCATGCCTTTGTTGCACTAGCCTGCCCTTGCCCACATCGTTTTTTCCTTACCTTAGCATCACTTCCTCATGCCTTGATGTCTTTGCCATTTCATAGTGTCACGCTCAGCCCGCATCATGTTTGTCAAGCCTTACCAAACTACCTTGCCTCCCTCAAAGCCATGGTCATCACTTGCCCATTTTCTCTTTTGCCTTGGTGTTAGCTCGCACACCTTAGCTTTGCAACACTCATGTTGCCTTTTGACAACACTTTTGTTGTCAAGCCAAGATCAAAGAGGCGGAACCCTAACACCTAACTTCTTTCTCTCGTTGTAAATAGTAGCAATATTTTAACTTATCTTAGCCCTCTTGAAATTGGCTTGTTCGTTATAAAAACAATCTTTAAAAATTCTTCCCACTATCCCAATGACTTTTTGTTGTAAATACAGTGGCTTAAACCCTAAATAGTTATGGGAATGCTTGAACCTAGCATAGATTAGCTGGACCAGAGGCGGATACAGAATTTCAGAAAAATGGATGCACTATTACGAAGATGTGATTCTAGGATGTAAATTTTATGGGTTCAACATTTAGTTCTTAATGTTGCACATATTGCACTTTTGAAATTTATAAGTTCAAAAACAATTTTCTTTAAAAATATTAATTCTTACATATATTTTTGCTCGGTGTAAAAAATATTGTGATCAGGTGAACCCATTAATTATGTACTACATCATCCACTGCTACTAGTTTTAACATAAACATTTTGTTTAATCACAGGCGCATCCAGGAGTTTAGGAAGATGGGTGCATGTAACGACCCGACTGGTCATTTTGAGTATCTGTACTTCGCTCGATGATTTAGAACCAAACTCTATGTTTCGAAGCCGTTAGAGCCTCATTCTATCCTTCTTTAATATGCATGCGCAATCTGGGTATTGAGCTGGGAGGCTTATATGCTAAAAAAAACTTATAAAAACTAGAATATTTGCCTAAAAAATTAATTTTAGTTGATTTCGATCAACGTTTTAAGTAAATAAATTCAGACCCATGTTTTGACGGTCTCGGTGGGTCCGTATTGAAATATGGGATCTGGGCGTATGCCCAGAATCGAATTCCGAGGTCCCTAGCTTGAGTTATGAATTTTTATTGAAAATTAAAAGTCTGAAAAATCTAATATTTTTAAGAATTGTTTGAATGTTTGGTATTGTTGATACCGGGTCCGTATTTTGGTTCCGGAGCCAGTATATATCCAATATAATATTGTTGACTTATCTGTGAAATTTGGTGGGAAACAGAGTCGGTTTGACGTGTTTCGGACGTCCGGTGGTAAAAATAGAGATTTCAAAGCTTTCTTAAAAATTTTATTTGATTTGGTGTCCAATTCGTAGTTCTAGGTGTTATTTTGGCGATTTGATCGCGTGAGCTAGTTCGTATGATATTTTTAGACTTGTGTGCATTTTTGGTTTGGAGTCCCGAGGGGCTTGGGTGTATTTTTGGATCATTGGTTGAGAGACTAGTAAAGTTAAGAAATTTGGGAGTTTGACCGTGGTTAATATCGGGTTAAGACGACCTATTTTCAGTGTTTTGAGTGCGCGAGTAGGTCCTTAGCGTGTTTTATGATTGAAATTCATATATGGTTTGTGTCCGGGAGGTTCCGGATGAGTTTTGGGGTGGTTTCGGATCATTTCGGAGAAGTTTGGGTTTTGCTGGTTTCTGGTGCGACACTGTTCATTCGCAATTGCGAACCTTTTATGGCAATTGCGAAAACACTGTTCATTCACAATCGCGAACATTTTATGGCAATTGCAAAAATACAATTCATCCGCAATTACCAACCATTTATGGCAATTGCGAAAATGCTGTTCATTCGCAAATGCGACATCTGCAGCCTATTAAGTCCTGAGAATTTCGAGTTTTTGCTTTATTTTTTTATATTTTTTAACCCTAGCTTCGAGGTGAGGCGATTTTGAGAGGGGATTTTCATGCCAAATCATTGGGTAAGTATCTTTAATCAATTTCCAACTATATTTTATGATTTTATACAAGATTTAACATCAAATTCATGGGGATTTTGTCAAAGTTTTGAAAAATAAAAATTTGAGATTTTAGAGTCGAATAAGACTCGGATTTGAAAACAAAATACGTATTTGGACTCGTGGGGCTATGGATAGTCAAGACCTACCTTTGGACCCGAGTTTTGACCGGGCGGGCACGGGGTTTGACTTTTGTTGACTTTTTAGAAATTGAATAAAAATCATAGCTTTATTAATTGAAATTGTTTTTTCTTCTATTGTGTAGTGTATTCAAGTCGTCATTGGCTAGATTTAGTCGAGCGGAGGCGAATTTTTAGAGGAAAAGGAAGTTGAGTTAGCCGAATCGAGGTAAATGTTTTGCCTAACTTTGTTGAGAGAATTTTTCCTCCTATTTGTCATTGTTTGCTACATGCGGGGGTGATACATATATGAGGTGACGAGCGTATATGTATGTGCCAGGGTTAATCATGCTCGGGGGTTGGATTATATTACATTTATGTTTTGTAGAATTTCGTGACCTCTTGCTTCATGCCTTACTTGACTCTTAGATACCAAGGACATGATATTAGATGATAGAAATCAAGACTTAGCTTATTAACTTGATCAAAATTGACGGGAATTCTGAGAATACACTGAGTGATATGTTGTTATTGTCCCGTACTTGACCTCTATCTCAATTGTTGTTGTGTTGTCCATGTCTTTTACTTGCTTAACTTGCATATGACATGCCTATTTCCTGCGTTGAAATTATACTCATGTCATACTTATTCTGTCGCAACCTAGTTTAATCATTCCATAATGCTAGTCATTCATGCCCTTACTTGTTAACTTGTAAAAATCATGTGTTTCCTTCTTAGTTGTCATATTTGTACTTAGGCCTCCAATATACTAGTTAATTGACGTTGATACCCCCTTGCTTTCCAATTGTTGTTATTACTCACATGCTTTCCGTTTAGTCCTTTACTGTTGTCCACATGTATATCCTGGTCTATTGTTGTTACTTGCGTATTTCCTACTTTATAATTCCTATTATTGTGTTTCTGTCATATGGTTGGTTTTGTTATACGTTTATTTGGAAGGATGAGTTGAACGCACGAAGGGTGTTATCGTGCTAATTAAATTGCACATAAATTTATTTATACATGGTGAGGATGAGATAAAAGCACGAAGGGTGTTACCGTGCCATGTGATTTGATATTTTGGATATACTTCTCATACTAGGAAAGATCGTAAATCTTCTATTGTGGTTCCTTTTAGTAATTGTTCACTGTCTCGCTGAGTGGTATATAATACTTTTATCTATTATGCTTTGAACTGCTTTTCTGCTAATGTAAAGTATAGGTTATAACAATAAGCATCTATTAACTAAAAGCCTCGTCAGTACTTCGACGAGGTTAGACAAAATACTTACCATTACATAGGGTCGGTTGTACTGATACTGCACTTCTGCACATTGCATGCAGATTTTGGATCAGAGCTGCTGGTGACGTCGGGTGCTAGTTCAAAATATGTTCATGCATTTGGATATAGCTGCCACTTGTCCTTGGTGGCTTAGGTTATTGCTAATCTGTTTATGTAATCTTCAAATAGAACGTGTATTTATTTGTATCAGTTTTGAAATTCTAAATCTTAGAAGCTCGTGTTTCGTACTACCAGGTCTTGGGTAAATTTGTAAATGTTCATTTATCTATTTTCTATTCTCTTATAATCTCAGTTGAGTTGTATTTTTGTTAGTTGGCTTACCTAGTGGGTTGAGTTAGGTGCCATTACGACTTGTGGTTTTTGGGTCATGACAAGGTGGTATCAGAGCACTAGGTTCGTAGGTTCTACGAGTCATGACCAAGTGTCTAGTAGAGTCATACGGATCGATATGATGACGTCTACACCTATCTTCGGGAGGCTACAAGGCATTTAGGAAAAAAATCTCCCTTTCTTCTTTCCTTATCGAGCGGCCTTGTTTCAGCTTGAAATCTACGACTTTGACTCTTCTCGATCGCTCTTATGTAATGTTGTGCGCTCAGTAATCGCTATGTGCCGATGATGGGTAATGTTGCAGATGGATTACGATGAGCTATGGATTCTTAATTATCATCTCGATGTGTTGTCTAGCCTCTGAAGCAAATGTAGTGTTAAATCTCCTAGTCGTTCATTTAAGGTGCGAGGCAGGTTTATATGTCTGGTTGGTAAGCACAGATTTGGAAAGATTGGTTGGTGACCTGGCTATTATGATTAAGGCAAGTTCATGGCAAGGTGTCGATTTGAGTACAATCGGTGGGCCATCTTCTACATGATGAGTTTGGATCGTGTGTCTCGTATAAGGTTTCCATTCGGTGGAGTGCACATGTTATCATTTCAGACAATTTGGGGAGGTAGTTTGACTATTGCAATGATGGGTAAGTGCTTGTCAGAGTCTTCGGGGTGTTCTATGATCAGCATTTCATGAGTTTTGAAGTATTCAGCTAAATAGTCGTGTAGTATTGGGACATACTGTGAAGATATGGTACTTTGGGCTGCTGATGAGGTGTTCTATGGCTTCGAGCTAAGTGGTGGAGGCTGCTAATGACGATCAGATTGTAGGATCATGGGCCGTATCAGTTTCCAGAACGAGAGCTTTCATGGTTATTTCTTTGAATGGGCATATGCTGGTGAAGCACGGGTTTTTCAATGCGTATTAGCTGAGTATTGAAGATCAGAATAAGATGAGTGGATTTCAGGACTTTTGAGTTTGTCTACAGAGCAGTGAATGACAATCGGATCCACGGTATTTCCTTGTCAAGAAAGGTCTACAAGTCAATGTTGGGGTAATGCAATAAATGGCTTCGGGTGCCCAGAAGTTTCCTCAGGGTCGATCATATCAGATTGAGTTATTTTCGGGTTGTCAGTCTACATGACTCGATTGATTTAGAGGCGATTGGTTCTGATTATGCGATTATGTGTTACTGAGTTCCGGAGAATTTATTATGGTTTTGACCGCGGTCAGAGTTAATGTTTTCTACAGGTATATGAGCTATATTGTGTGTGGTGGCATTCTCCTGGATTGAGATAGATGGAAGATTCTCGATTCGTGAAGTGTTCAATTTGCTTATGGTTCAAAGTTGGCTATGAGATTTTCGTAGTGTTACGGGTAGCATGTTAGAGGCGATGCGCCGTGTGGGGTTGAAATCTGCAGGTATAAGGTTGCAGATAGTTTCGGAGGGAATGATATGAGTTCTTGATGGCACAGATATATTTTGGGTGTTTAAGGTTTTGCTGGCACTATGTGTTCCGATCGGAGTAGAGTTCGCCCATTGGTAGGTACCAGGTGTTTTGACTTATGGGTGTTTTTCCACGAGATGATAGAGCATGAGTTACGTGTCAGCCATTGAGTGCAATGTTGAGATTGGGAATGAAAATTCTGGTATTCGTGAGGCTCAGAAACTGAATGTTCTTGTTGACAGACTATTCCTGGATTGCGAGTTGAGAAGAAATGTAGAGGATTGGATGATTGATGGTAGGTGTTATGGAAAGGTTGCTATAGACTTTTGGAAGGTTTATTACATGTTTGAGAAAGATCGGAATTTGGTTTGGGGATTATTTTGAGCCTAATGAGAATGTGTATTCTGTATCGGATCGGACCTGTTTGTTTTGCGTAGTTGTTGCCATATGTATATCATCAGGTGGAATGGATGTCATTCACGCCTTGGTTTATGTTATATGTTTCTCTCTTATACTATGGCGGGTTGTGAGGGTTACATGATTCTTCGCACGCAGATTTGTCATGACCCGAGTTCGCCCTCCGTGAACTGTTGTGATGACACCTAGTCTCTACGACTAGGTAAGCCTAACTAATTGCGGAAAAAGAAAACAACAGAAATAAACTAGCCAAAACTGTAGAAAAATATCAAAATGAAGCATTTAAGATGTCGCTCGGCATATACAATACAACTCTCAAGCTAAAACTACATTTCCCAAAACCCGGAATCTCATGAAATCACAAGCTATTGTATAACTACAAATGTCTAACTCCAGAATATCTAAACAAAAGTAAATACATAAGGGCTAATACTATGAGAGAGAATGGAAAGGGACTTCTCGGTCTGCGAACGTGGCAGATATACCTCGAAGTCTCTGGAGAATCTCCTCGCCTCAAGGTAGTAGGGTTGAGTCAAAGTACCTGGATCTACACATGAAAAACATGCGCAGAAAGGGCATGAGTACACCATAGCGGTACTCAATAAGTGCCAAGCCTAACCTCGGTCGAGTAGTGACGAGAAAGGTTAGGGCCCTACTGAGTTTAAATGAAAAACAAGGTATAACAGTATAGAATAAGACAGTATAATTAAGTGCAACAGTAAGAAGTAACACAGGATAGAAGGAACAACAACAACTACAATAGAGACAAAATAATCACAGAAAGGAATACAACTCAACACAGAGATAATAATGAGGGATCTCCCAAGATACCGTCCTGTAGTCCCAAATATAAATATCCAGTGGACCTCCCGGGTGTGGTCCCGTAGTCCAACTCATAATGCGCGAGGATCTTCCGGAATACCGATCCGTAGTCCCAAATGTAAATATCCAGTAGTGGGGAAATCTACCGGGTGAATTCCTCTAAAAATCTCCCTTGAAAATGCTTCCTAAAGCTTCTTCCCGTTGAAAATTTATGATAAAAATAACTCAAATTCGCGAAGAAAATCTATTTATACTTTCTGACCCAGGTTTTTCACACCTGCGGTCCATTTCTGCTTCTTCTCTACCGCTTCTGCGGTCAAGGGAACTGCTTCTGCGGTTTTCACTTAAGTCCGCTTCTCCGCACCTGCGACCCAGAATCCCCATCTGCGGTCCCGCAGGTGCGGCTCACCTCCAGCTTCTGCGCTTTCAGCTGTCTTCACCTTTGGTCACATCTGCGGCATTGATTTGCTTCTGCGGGCTCACACCTGCAATCCCCAAGCAGCAGGTGCAGTTATGACAGCAAACTCAGCAGCTTCAGCTGCAAATTCCCAACTCTAAACTTCCCATTAACCATCCGAAATCATCCCGAGGCCCCTAGGACCTCAACCAAAAGCACGAACAAGTCATATACCACCATCCAAACTTATACCAATCCTCAAAACACCTAAAACAACATTGAACATCGAATTAACCACGGATTCAAGCTTAAGAACTCCAAAAACTCTCTAATTATGTTTTCGATCAAAAAGTCTATCAAACCTCGTCTGAATGACCTGAAGTTTTAGACACACGTCACATTCAACACTACGGAGCTACTCCAACTTCCGGAATTCCATTCTGAACCTTAGATCAAAATCTCACTATCAAACCAGAAACTTCAAAAATTCAACTTTCGACATTTCAAGCCTAAATAAGCTACGGACCTCCAAACACAATCCGAACGCGCCCCTAAGCCCAAAATCACCCAATGGAGCTAATGGAACCAACAAAATTCAATTCTGAGGCCATCTTCAGACTGCTCCGACTACGGTTTAAATTCTAAAACTTAAACTCTCATTTAGGGACTAAGTGTCCCAAAACTCTCTGAAATTCCAAATAAATCCTCTCGTCATCTCACAATAGCAGAAACAAACACGGGGAAAGCAGTTAATAGGGGATCAGGGCATTAATTCTTAAAAAGACCGGCCGGGTCGTTACATCCTCCTACACTTAAACATTCATTCGTCCTTGAACGAGCATAGAGACATACCTGAAGTAGTGAAAATATGAGGGTAACGGCTACGCATATCCTGCTCGGTCTCCCAGGTCGCCTCCTCGACCGGCTGACCCTGCCACTAAAGTTTCACTGATGCAATAGTCTTTGACCTCAGCTTTCGAACCTACCTATCCAATATCGCCACTGGCTCTTCAACATAAGATAGATCCTTGTCCAACTGGACTGAACTAAAATCCAACACGCACGACGGATCACCGTGATACCTTCAGAGCATCGAAACATGAAATATCGGATGAACTCCTGTCAAGCTGGGACGTAAGGCAAGCTCATAAGCAACCTCCCCAACATGCCGCAATATCTCAAAAGGACCAATAAACCTCGGACTTAACTTCCCTTTCTTCCCAAATCTCATAACTCCCTTCATAGGCGAAACCCAAAGCAGAACCCGCTCTCCAACCATATAGGAATCATCACGAACCTTCCGGTTCACGTAACTCTTCTGACTGGACTGGGATATGCGGAGCCTATCCTGAATCACCTTAACCTTCTCCAAAGCATCTTGAACCAAGTCCGTGCCCAATAATCTAGCCTTACCCGACTCAAACTAACCCACCGGGGATCTACACCGCCTACCATATAAAGCCTCGTACGGTGCCATCTAAATGTTGGACTGATAGATGTTGTTGTAGGAAAACTCCACCAATGGCAATCCCAAGACCCTCCAAACTCAATCATACATGCACAGAGCATATCCTCAAGAATCCAAATAGTGCACTCGGACTGTCCGTCTGTCTGAGGGTGAAACGTTGTACTCAACTCCACCCCAGTACCCAACTCATGTTGTACGACCCTCCAAAACCGTGATGTGAACTGAGTACCTCTATCTGAAATGATAGAAACTGGAATACCATGCAGACGAACAATTTCCCAGATATAAATCACTGCCAACCGCTCCAAATAATAGGTAGTGCACACATGAATGAAGTGTGCGGACTTCATCAGTCGATCCACAATCACCCAAATGGCATCGAACTTTCTCAAAGTCCATGGGAGTCCAACTACGAAGTCCATGGTGATCCGCTCCCAATTCCACTCCGGAATCTCTATCTGCTGAAGCAACCCACCCGATCTCTGGTGCTCATACTTCACCTGCTGATAATTGAGGCACCGAGCTACAAACCCAACTATATCTTTCTTCATTCGCTTTCACCAATAATGCTTCCTCAAATACTGGTACATCTTTGCGGCACCTAGATGAATGGAATACCACGAACTATGGGCTTCCTCTAGAATCAGCTCCTGAAGCCCATCAATATTGGGTACACAAACCTGAACCTGCATCCTCAATACCCCATCATCACCAATAGTTACATCTCTAGCATCACCGTGTAGAAACTTGTCCTTGAGGACAAGCAAATGAGGGTCATCAAACTGACGCTCTCTGATACGATCAAATAAGGAAGACCGAGAAATCACGTAAGTTAGAACACGGTTGGGCTCCGAAAGATCCAATCTCACAAACTGGTTGGCTAAGGTCTGAACATCCATCGCCATGGGCCTCTCCACTGCTGGTAAATAAGCTAAACTCCCCAAACTCTCAGCCCGACGACTCAAAGCATCGGCCACCACATTGGACTTTCCCGGGTGATACAAAATAGTGATATCATAGTACTTCAGCAGCTCTAACTACCTCCTCTGACGCAAATTAAGATCCTTCTGCTTGTACAGATGCTGCAAACTCCGATGGTTAGTATAAATTTCACAAGGCACACTGTACAAATATTGATTCCAGATGTTCAAGGCTTGGACAATGGCAGATAACTCGAGATCATGGACAGGATAATTCTACTCATGTACCTTCAACTGTCTAGATGCGTAGGCAATCACCCTACCTTCCTGCATCAACACCGCTCCAAGGCCAATCCTCGAGGCACCACAATAGATAGTATAAGACCCCAAACCTATAAACAATATCAAAATTAGGGTTGTAGTCAAAGCTATCTTGAGCTTCTGAAAGCTCGCCTCACACTCTTCCGTCCACTGGAACAGAACACCCTTCTGGGTTAGCCTGGTCATAGGGGCTGCAATAGATGAAAACCCCTCAACAAATCGACGGTAATAACCCGCCAAGCCAAGAAAAATCTATAGCTGAGGACGGTCTGGGCCAACTCTACACTGCCTGTACTTTCTTCGGATCCACGTGAATACCCTCACTCAATACCACGTGGCCTAAAAATGCCACAGAATCCAACCAAAACTCACATTTTGAAAACTTTTCATATAACTTCTTTTCGCTTAATGTCTGAAGCATTGTCCTCAGGTGCTGCTCATGATCTTCCTAACTCCAGGAATACACTAGAATATCATCAATAAAGATATGACGAACGAGTCAAGATATGGCCGGAACGCGTTGTGCATCAAATGCATGAAGGCTGCTGGGGCATTGGTCAGCCCTAATGTCATAACAAGAAACTTGTAATGACTGTACCGAGTCTTGAAAGCAGTCTTCGGGATATCTGGCTCCCGAATCTTCAACTGATGGTAACCTGAACGCAAGTCAATCTTAGAAAACACTCGTACACCCTGAAGCTGGTCAAACAAATCATCAATACGAGGCAAAGGATACTGGTTCTTCACTGTAACTTTGTTCAACTAGCAATAATCAATGCACATACACATCAAACCATCCTTTTTCTTCACAAACAAGACAGGAGCACCCCAAGATGATACACTTGGCCGAATAAAACCCTTATCAAGCAATTCTTGTAACTGATCTTTCAACACCTTCAACTCAGGAGGGGCCATACGATACGGAGGAATAGAAATGGGTTGAGTGCCCGGCAACAGGTCAATGCCAAAATCAATATCTCTATCAGGCGGCATGCCCGGAAGATCAGCTTGAAATACATCAGGAAAATCCTGTACTATTGGGACTGAATCAACTGTAGGGGTATCAATACTGACATCTCTCACATAAGCTAGATACGCATCACACCCCTTCTCAACCATAAGCTGAGCCTTAAGGAATAAAATAACTCTACTGGAAGTATGATCTAAGGTACCCCTCCACTCTACTCGCGGTACACCTAGCATAGCCAGCGTCACGGTTTTGGCATGACAATCAAGAATAGTATAATGGGGAGACAACCAGTTTATGCCTAAGATAACATCAAAATGTACCATGTTGAGCAATAATAAATTGACTCTGGTCTCAAAACCACTAAGAGCAAAAACACGCAATCGATAAACGCGATCAACAATAAGAGAATCTCCCATAGGAGTAGAAACATAAACAGGGGTAGTTAAAGAATCCCGAGGTATACCCAAATGCGGGGAAAAATAAGAAGACACATAAGAATATGTGGAGCTTGGATCGAATAAAATCGATGCATCTCTATGACAAACCAGGACAATACCTGTGATAATAGAATCGGAGGCGATAGCCTTGGTATGGGCAGGAAGGGTATAATATCTGGCCTGGCCTCCCCCTTCTAGGGCGACCTCTACCTCCTAGACCTCCACCTCTAGCTAGCTGAGCAGGTGGGGTAGTAGCTGAAGTTGTAACCATAGCCTGAGAACTCTGCGGGGCACGCTGTGGCTGAGAAGTCTGTGGAGGTGCACCCCTCCTAAGTCTGGGGAAATCCATCACCATATGGCGTGTGTCACCACACTCAAAATAAGCTCTAGGAGGATGTGGCAGTTGTGACTAGCTCGAGCCAGGTCTGCTAGACTGATCACTGAAAGCACCCCGCACAGGAGGCGCACTAGATATTGGAGGTGCATAATAAGGCTCTTGAGGCCTAGGAGGAGCTGGAATACCACTGGCCACTGGAAGAGATGAATGAACGATGCGACTTATATAACCTCTACCATGACGAACTGCAGTTGGAGCACGGGCACCAGAATAATAGCCCAACTCTCGAGACCTCTTGGGCTCCCTCTCCTCTCTATCCCTAGCATGCATACCCTCTATCCTCCTAGCAATTCTCACCACATGCTGATAAGACATATCTATCTCCAACTCACAAGCCATGCTAGACCTAATACTGGGTATAATCCCCTCAATAAACTAGCGAACCCTCTCACGAATAGTAGAAACCAAGGCTGAGGCATGTCTATCCAAGCTAGTGTAATGGATAACATACTCTAAGACAGTCATAGTACCTGGCGTAAATGCTTAAACTCTGTTCATCATGCATCCCTGGGGCTCTGAGGAACATACTCTCTCCGGAACATATCTGAAAACTGAGTCCAAGTCAGGGAAATTGCCTCATCCGGACTGTCTAACTCATAAGTACGCCACCACTCATAGGCGGCTCCTCGAAGCTGAAAAGTAGTGAAGGAAACCCCGCTCGTTTCTGATATACCCATGGTACGGAGAATACGGTGACACTCATCTAGAAATCTGAGAGCATCATCTGATGCTAGACCACTGAATACATGAGGCTTGTACTTCTTGAACCTCTCAAGCCTCAGCTACTCATCCTCGGAAGATGTTGCCCTGTCCTCTGGCTGATCTAGGACTGCAGGCTGTACAAGAATAATATCTGGGACCTGATCAACATGCACTTACTTCTCAGGAGTGCGGGCGGTGGCAGTCTGTGCTCCTCCCCCAGCTTGAGATGTAGTTGCATCAAGGGGAAGCAACCCTGCTTGAGCTAGAATGGTGTACATGCTCATGAACTGTGCAAGAGTTTCCTGGAGAGCTGGAGTAGTAGTAGCAGTAGGTGTATCAAGTGCCTGGCCTCTGGCTGGAACTACTGTTGGCACCTCGGTGGTTGCTCGTGCGGGTGCTCTAGCTGCACCATGTGCGCATCCTCGGCCTCTACCCTGGCCCCGACCTCTGACGGCTCCAATAGGGGGTGATCGAAGCCTCCATGCACTACTATTAAGTAGCAAGAGAGGGTCGAAGAACTTTTACCCGGTTTATGGTCGAGATCAATTTCCACAGAGAGATAGAATTTGGAGTCGGGTATCTATCTAGTTTAGAGTTGCGTATGTGTTCCAAATTGCACTTCTAATCATTTTTTGGTTTTTTGATTTACTTCTATTTTTATCAAACTACAATGGTAAATAAAACTAGATTAAGCTAAGAGTAAAACTAATGAGGATTGTTCAAATAGTTTAAAAGGCAATAGGGTAGTGGCTTTCGCCTAGGTGGTTATTGACATGTAATTAAGTCTAAAACACGATTGGCATAATCGGGGAGTATGATATAACTGTTGCACGATATTACCCATTCTACACCTCTCGGTGGTTCGAGTGATTTTGCCCGAATTGACTTTCTCAAGACCAATTGGGTATGCAAATTTGCACAAGTAATCACGGTTCAAGTCGGGTATTACTCTCTCGAGATTTAACCCTTTAATTGGGGCTATCAATCTCTTGAGTATGCCCCAATTCCTTGTTGGACCAATTTCGGAGACTTAGGCTCTCTTTCTCAAGAAGAGCTCAAGTCAACTAAACACAAACTAGTGTTTGCAACTACTAATTCAGCAATTAACCATGAAATTGGCCCAAATATCGAACACACATAGTCAATCTAGCCCTAAAATTCAAGACCCATCAATTACCCATACTAAGTTTGAGCCACAACCCTAGCTTATGGGTCTAGCTACTCATAATTAAATAAGAAAAGCAAGAAATAGATGCAGAACAACTCATATTAATTAATTACTAAGATAAACAATAAGATTCAATGATAAAATGTAGATAAAATTTCCCAAAATGGCTAAAATATTCGAACCCATGAGCGCAACTATGTTCTAAAACTATCTGCTGCCCTAAAAATGGGAAAAGAAGCTATTTATACTAAGCTAAAAAATCTGGACAAAAATACCCCTGCGGGGCTAGTGCGGACCGCACAAAATGGTGTGCGGCCGCACTAAGGCTTTGAGCTTGAAAATCTAACTCTCTGAACTCGGGCACTGCGGAGCGCAGAGAATGGACTGCGGCAGCGGAGGCTTCTAGTGCAGTCCGCATAAAATGGAGCACGGACCGCATTGGCTTGAACTCAAAATTTGGCAACTCTCTGATCCTCTTTACTGCGGACCGCACAAAATCGAGTGTGGCCACATTGATCTTAGTGCGGACCGCATATAATGGTGTGCGGCCGCACTGGCCTTGTTGTGCCTGAGCTTTGTCTTGTCTTGATACTTGTGCAAGTTTCACTCCTTTTGAGATGATATTTGACTTTTTGTCATTTTGTTGATCAAACCTGCAATGAAGCACAACTTGTGAGCCTTTTGGGACTATTTTGTACGAATTTCTAATCAAAACATAAGCAAGAAAGAGTATAAAATGCATTAAAATCCCTAGTTATCAACTCCCCCAAACTTATGCTTTTGCTTGTTCTCAAGCAAACAAAATAAGACCCACCCCTTTAGAGAACATCCAAGAAAATTTTAGTTGTCCTAAAGTAACCTCATCTAGCATCAATTGGGACTAACAATTGCCCTCAATACAAATGAATCATTAACAAATTTTACTCTTTGAAACTCCATGGATTAAGTGCGACACAGGAGCATCAAGAGTTGACTCAACATATAAATGAACGCTTTCAATTACTTTGGTCATTGTGGAACCCAAACTCACACATCCTCAACTCTCCCTCAGCAAACCTCACCTTTAGAATAGTGGTACTCAGAACGAGGTTATTGGAAATCCACTCATCTCTCTCAAGAAAAAGTCACAAGTCCGGCTCTAAGTACCATATGCTTGCCCCTTATGTGAGTCACCACTACTGTAAGCTTCATTCAACTCAAGATCATATAGGGCTTTTGTGGAGACATTGTGAAGGCTTTTGGTTCAGGGTAGGAAATGTTTGGTCTAAGAAGGTTCCATCTTCCCTTAAGCACTTCTTTTGTTTCATTTGACACACTTTCACTTGACTCCTTGAGTCATTTCACTTCTTTCTAAGGGGTTAGAGAGGCACACTGTCACTCTTTCTTGTACATTTCAAACCTTTTCTCCTTTTTCAACTTTCCACACCTTTCATTCTTTGCTTTTCTTGAATCCCTTTTTATTCTCTTTCATATTGAACATTCTTTTTGTCTTTTTTCTTTTCTTTCTTTTTCATTGTTTTTCCTTTTCTTCATTTTTTGTGCCTTTTTACCACTTTGTTGCAATCCTCGTCTCTCCCCCCAAACTTATACTTTTTCCATATGTTAAAGGAAAGATCGGGTGCCAAGAGAGGGCGTCTTTTAGAACGGGTAAATGCTTGTATTATGAGTCTTGAAGGGAAAAGGTCTAAGGCTCAAAAGGGTTGACTAGGGATATTATCATTGGCAGGTTATGGAAGTGTTCAAGCTATCATTTGGACCAAGGAGAGCCTATAATCATGTCTCAAGTCAAAATTCACTTAGGATTTCGCCTCAACAAACATTCAGGGCAAGTTCTAGACCAATGGCTCGAGACATGGACATGCAATGCAATTACTCACCACACAAGCTATAAGGTCGCTAAAGACATAGATTCGGGCGGCCACAACAACCTTAGATAAGATTTGAGCACACACTGGTCCCGAAAAACCACTTGATGATTATTGGTCAACACAAGAGTCTAAAGGTCACGACTTTCACCATCCTAAACACAACAATTTGTTTTTGACCATAAGATCAAAGGCAAATGCGCTAGGCCCAAGTGAAGCTTTGATTGAGGCACCCTTAACTACTAACTACTAAAAAACAAAAAAGAAAAACGGACTCAAACCCTTAAGAAGGTTGTCACGCCATCAATTATTGGGAAGAGCCACCCGGTTCACACAAAACTCCACCTTTGGAAAGAACCGTAGCATTAAGAAAACCAAAGGCTTATTTCATACTTTCAAAACAAGAAGCTATGAATCATAAATAAGAAGCTAAGAACGAAAAGTTGCGGAAAGTAAAATGAATATATACAAGAGGGGATTTGTCGAATATACAAAAGATGGGATGAATATGTACAATGTAGCATAACTTTATATACATACCCAAAGTAAAATAAAAGTGCGATAAATGTAACACAATGTTAAAATTATATACAACCCAAAGATGAAAAGATAAGGAAAGCATAAAAAGTATCAAATATATATACAATCATCCGAATAAATCCATAAAAGTAGGGTCTACCCCCTCAAATGAAAGCTGGTATTGTCCCTAATGCCAACTAAACCTAATAAAGCACCAAAAAGAGAAAGGTAAAAAGGCCTCTCTATGGCATGTCTATCTGCATGGGCTCCTGAGTGATCCCTGGGTCCTCACTGTGCTCGGGAACCTCAGACTGGTTCCCTGTGGCCTGCTGCTGTGCTACTGGGACCTGGGCCTGGACAAGCTCTTGAGGTGCATCCTATGGATGATTGGAGGAGGTCTCTGGAGGGTCTGCCAACTGGATGACTACATCATCCGCTCTAGGAATCATCCTCTTCCTCTTGGGAGGCCTCTGGGACTGCTCGGGCTGGGGATGAGCTGATGGTGCTGGGTCCTGTAGTAATAAGTCCAAAGGCAGATGATCTACCTTCATTCTGTCAACATCAACCCTCAGCAACTTTACAGACTCCTTGGAGGCTCGTGTTTTCCTCGGCTTCTTTTGCTCCCTAGCAAGCTCCTTGAGAGCCTTGCTGTGTGAATCAACTGCCTCTATGAGCACCTTCTGAGTATCGAGGATTTTCTTCTGGTTAGCCAAAATCTCCTTAAGAGCATCCTCTATGGACTGGGGGACCTGTGGAGGTGGAGGTGTTGACTGAGCCTCTACTGTGGTAGTGAGGGTAGACAACTTGGATGACGCAGTTTGCATCCAGTTGTTGATACTGAGGAGAGCCTGGATCAGTCGGTGGGCAATCACTGGATAGGAACGAGAAGAAGGGATATCCGGTTCTTTTGAGGTGGATGGACCAGGAGGGATATCAGTGGAGGTGGAGGCAGGCTGAGCAGGAGCCACTACCACAACTGGCTCTTCAGGCTGGCCAGTTGAAGCAGTAGTTGTTCCCTTGAATTTCTTGCTCTTGGGGTTATCATCCCACTATATGTTGTACCAAGAAAATGGGGCCTTCGCTTTGACCTTAATGTCGAATGGCCTCTTTTCAACTTTGAGGTCCCAGAAGTGCATAGTCAAAAAGCTGGGGAAAGGTAAGTTTCTGTCATTCTCAACACCACAATTGTAATTATCCTCGACATCACATTTCCCACATTGATTGGGTACCCCGCCATAATCGAAGCCACCAAAACTGCCGGGTGAAGAGGGAGGGAGTTTTCATGAGTTGTGGGGTCCAACCTGCTATATACAAATGTTTCCCAACCCCTTACCTCGAAATTCAAACTACGGCTCAAAATCTTGACGCCCGCAGTCAACCAATCCGGGGTGGTACCTGGGATTTCCAGGTACTGTGCCAACCAGGGACGGACCTCCTCGCCTAATTCCATCTTTTCCATATATAGTGACTCATCCTCCTCATTAAAGCCAAGATAGTCATTTATGGTTTTTCCATCAAATAGCACCTTCAGGTTTCGCATCTTGGTCACTTTGGAGCCCTTTTTGATGTGGGCAACGTTGGTGTATCCTTGACTAAGTGCTCATTGGCATCTACACATTCATCTAGAAAATGCTCCCAGTCAACTCTCTCCCTAAACTGCCTCCTCACATTGGGGTTGTGAGGCAGTAGATCTCTATCAACAAAACTCTACTCTGGGATTAATTTCCTAACCGGCCACCATTCCCTGAATTTGTGATATGCTACTTCGCTTACGAAGCGGTCTTACTACGCCTTCGATTTCCTAGTTCTAGCCACCATGCCAACCTGAGGTTCACCCCCTTCTCCAACTACTTCTGCACCTCCTACTTCCTTATCGTCTCCTACTGCACCCTCTCCAGATAATGAAGCTGTGGGAGAGGTGGAGTATTTATACCCACCGCCTTCAGCTGAGCCCTCAGACGACCTAGAAGACACATTTACTAATGCTTGGGCAGCGGGTGAAGTGGGAGGAGTGTCTCGTAGTCTGTGCCTCTCCGACCAGTCAGGGATGTATTCTGGGATTAAGTCTGAAGATATCTCCTAGGAGGGCTCATACTCACTCCCCAACATGTCAATGGCCCTATCAGCATCTTTAATCATCTTCCTTATGTTTTTTATGTTTTGCTGGGCTTGAACAGTCAATCTCACCATTTTCTGTTTCCCTCCCCGGGAGGATTCTCCTCTGCCTGGTTGTTTAGAACCTTTACCTTGTTGTTTTATCATTCTCTGCAAACATATAAGCTTGTTAGTATCAATAGAAGCAGTTAAGAAACAGAGTTGCATAACAGGAAGGAAAAGTTGTAGATAGTTCTCAGAAGTCACACAATGCGGACCACACAAAATGGTGTGTGTCCGCATAGGGGTCAATGCGGACCGCACAAAAAAGCCATGCGGTCCGCATAGAGGTGGGGTTCAGACTACCCACTCTTTATATCCAGGCAGTGCGGACCGCACAAAATGTATTGCGGCCGCACAAGGACCAATGCGGACCGCACAAAATGTAGTGCTGTCGTAGTCCCCAAAGTTCAGCTTTCAGGACAATTAGCAATGTGGTCTGCACAAAATGTTACTGCGAACCACACAAGGGCACCGCAGACCGCACAGAATCGACCGCGGTCTACGCTGAGTACCCAACTGTGGCACTAAGTTAGGGTTTCATAAATTTTGATTTTAAGCCCAATTTTGCACTTAAATAATGTCCCTAAGTGATTGCCCATTGTTTTTAACTACCTAAACCTACTCTAATCAAAGAATTAATTACCCTACCCTAATCAATTGAAGAAAATACAGGAATAATAGGATGAAAGACAAGAAAAACAAAAAAGGGAAGGAAAATAATGAACTTAAAATAATTAAACAGCAGTAGAGTTACCAGATGTAAGATGAAATGAAGACTAACAAGTCCAAATGATTAATTACGAGCAATAGGCAAGATGAACAGTGCTTTTAATATTTCTGAGAGTAAAGGATCGAAAAGTGTAACTGTGCGGCCTCAGGTACTATTTAAAGAAAAAGTCCTGGGGCCCAGCTTACCTACCCCAGTGCGGACCGCACAAAATGGACCGCAGTCCGCACTGCATAGCAATTTCCAAGTTTGAGGAGGCAACACACTGCGGTCCGCACAAAATGTCATGCGGCTGCAGTGGTCCACTGCGGGCCGCACAAAATGTAGTGCATTCGCAGTAGAAAACTTCAGAGAGGTCAACATTTCACCCTTCACCAGTGCGGTCCGCACTAAATATAGTGCGGTCGCATTGCAAAGTTCAGAGGCCTGAACATTTTTTCCACTATGTCCTGCACTGCACCAACACAATCCTGTAATATCTCACAACCAGTTAGCCCAAAAATCAATCCTACACTACAATGAAAATCAAATAAACACAAGAAGAAAAACACATGGGTTGCCTCCCAAAAAGTGCCTGCTTTAACGTCGCAGCACGACACAGGTTACCATCACATCATTTGAAATGAAGAAGGGCCACCCCATGGTTGTCATTAGTTTTTCCCAAGTAGTGCTTGACCCTATGCCCATTCACTCTAAAAACTTCACCATTTTTGTTCTTTAAATCAAGAGCACCAAACGGGGTCACACATACCACTTCAAAAGGTCCACTCCATTTTGACTTGAGCTTTCCCGGAAACAGACGTAATCGAGAATTGAACAAGAGAACCAAATCACCTACTTCAAACTCCTTTCCACGAGCATATTTATCATGAAGGTACTTCATCTTGTCCTTGTACAAGGACGAACTGGAGTAGGCATGGAATCAGAATTCATCAAGTTCATTAAGCTGCTCCATACGAAGATTTGCAACATCCCACTCAAGATTTAGGATCCTCAAAGCCCACATGGCCTTGTGCTCTAACTCGACTGGTAGATGGCAAGCTTTCTCAAACACCAACCGATACGGAGACATACCAATCAGAGTCTTGTAAGCAGTCTTATAAGCCCAGAGAGCGTCATCCAACTTATTTGACCAATCGGTCCTATTTGCATTAACTGTTTTTGACAATATGCTTTTGATTTCCCTGTTGGAGACTTCAACGTGACCACTTGCTTGAGGATGATAGGGAGTAGAAACTTTATAATTGACACCATACTTTGAAATCAAAGTGTCGAAAGCTGTATTACAAAAATGAGACCCCTCATCACTTATGATTGCACGCGGAGTACCAAACCTTGTAAAAATGCTTTTCTTGAGAAATGCAACAACACTCCAGGCCTTATTGTTAGGCAAAGACATGGCTTCAACCCACTTTGAAACATAGTCCACCGCTACAAGAATGTAAGTGTTCCCACAAGAGCTAAAAAATGGGACCATGAAATGAATGCCCTACACATCAAAAATATCAATCTCAAGGATGGTATTGAGAGGCATCTCATCTTTCTTTGAAATTCCACCCACTCTTTGGCATTTGTCGTATCTCTTCACAAAATCACCCGCATCTTTGAACAAAGTTGGCCAATAAAACCCACAACTAAGAACTTTAGAAGCCGTCCTCGCCCCACCATGATGGCCACCATAGGGATAGGAACGACAAGCCTCCAAGATACTCAACTGCTCTTCCTCCAGGACACACCTTTGGATCACACCATACATGCAAATCTTGAACAAGTACGGCTCATCCCAATAGAAATCCAAACTATCCCGCTTGAGTTTCTTCCATTGGTTAGAAGAGAGCTCACACGGTATTATACCAGTCACAAAGAAATTAGCAACATCGGCAAACCATGGCATATCATTCATCGACACCGAAAGGAGTTGTTCGTCAGGAAATGAATCATTAATCTCTAGGCCGTCACGAAGCCTTCCCTCCTCCTCCAAGCTAGAGAAGTGGTCATCCACTTGGTTCTCACTACCCTTCCGGTCCACAATCTCCAAATCAAACTCTTGAAGTAACAAGACCCATCGCATTCGTCTAGCTTTGGAATCCTTCTTTGTCATCAAGTACCGGAGTGTGGCATGGTCGGTATGAATAATAACCTTAGCACCCATAAGATACGACCGGAATTTTTCCATTGCGAACACAATAGCCAAAAGTTCTTTCTCGGTCACCGTGTAGTTCACTTGAGCACCATTCATTGTTTTGATCGCATAGTAAATCGGATGAAATATTTTTTCACTCTTTGACCCAAAACCGCCCCAACCGCAACATCGCTCGCATCACACATGAGCTCAAAGGTTAATCTCCAATTAGGTGCGGTAATGATAGGAGTGGTGGTCAACTTATGCTTGAGAAGTTCAAAGGCTTGCATACATTTTTCATCAAATACGAACTTAGCATCTTTTTCCAATAACTTGCACAAGGGATTCACTACCTTTGGAAAGTCTTTGATAAATCTCCGGTAGAACCCCGCATGCCCAAGAAAACTTCGAACTCCCTTGACAGATGTAGGGGGAGGGAGCCTTGAAATCACTTCAATCTTTGCTTTATCCACCTCAATGCCATGTTTCAAAATTTTATGCCCAAGAACAATTCCTTCTTCCACCATAAAGTGGCATTTCTCCCAATTGAGGACAAGATTGGTTTCTTCACAACGGGCCAAAACTCAATCAAGATTCTTCAAGCACTCATAAAATGAATCCCCCACAACACTAAAGTCATCCATGAACACCTCCAAAATATCTTCCACCATATCGGTGAAAATGGCCATCATACACCGCTGAAATGTAGCCGGTGCATTACACAACCCAAAAGGCATCCTACAGAAGGCAAAAGTGCCATATAGACAAGTAAATGTGGTCTTCTCCTGATCTTTCGGAGCAATCAAGATTTGGTTGTACCCAGAATACCCATCCAAGAAATAGTAGAAGGCACGCCCAGCAAGTCGATCTAACATCTGATCAAGAAAAGGCAAAGGAAAGTGATCCTTGTGGGTCACTTTGTTCAACTTGCGGTAATCCATGCATATCCTCCAACCGGTGATGGTTCTGCAAATTGAGGGGTCATGTTTAATACTGAGATGTATACCTGTTGATACATATATCCCAATTTGAGGGGTCATGTTTAATACTGAGATGTATACCTGTTGATACATATATCCATGGTTTCTATATTTCTCAGATTTATTTCTTTTCTGTGTTGATAACTTTCAAGTTTATCTTCATAGAATTCAATTTCATTTTCTATAGTTAATAAAGCTTTATTACGTAATCTATTATATCTAATTATGTCTTTGCAGGTTTTAATATTGTGTTTAACACAATCTATTTTTCTATTTATGTTACTGAGGGTTTTAAGAAGTTTCCATTTCTGGGTGTTATAGAATCTTATATAATGAAAAGTGTTATGTTTCATTTATAAACAGATTTTATTAACTTGATATGTGATCATTAATCTGAATATAAATCTAGTTCATATAGATCTAATATATCTATTTCTTGTGATACAATTAGTTCTGTAAATGCTTGTTCCATTACATATATTATTTCAAAAGTAACTAAAATATCATAAATTTTTCTTTTAACATCGTTATTAAGTCTGTTAAAGATATATAATATAAGTATTTTGTAGTCAATATTTTCTTCTAATAAATACGTGTGGTTGTTCATTCAGATTTACTATTTATCCTTATCATGTGTTTACTAAACATATTCCCTCTAACCTCTTTGTTTATCATAGAGTTTATCATATTTTAATAAGTTATACTGAACAATCTTTTCTGGTCACTACCATGTTTTTCATGCTTCAATCATTTACCCTAACAGCGCCTCAACTCTGTGTACTCCCCTAAACGGCTTCCTTGCCTACTGGTTTCAGCCTAAGAACTCATACCTGAGGTGTGGAGGCAGTGGTTTCAACTCCAACACCGGAGACTCCTCAATTGAAGGTTTTGTTGGTGGAGTCTTTCTATTCTCTAGGTCCAAAGATAAATTTCTAGGCTCATAAGAATAAGATCCCATTCCATGTAAAGCATTCACGCACTCCACCCGATTTGCATCCTTATTTACATCAAGATTCAATAGTACGGCCTCCAATGAGTCCACCACATTGATCATTTCACTAGTGTCATCAATTATCACTGTTGTTATGAGGTCAACAAAAGAGCACACCTCGGTACTGTTGGGATGCTTCATTGATTTGTACACATGAAAGACCACTTTCTCGTCACCCACCCGGAAGGTGAGTTCTCCTGCTTCCACATCAACCAAGGCCTTCCCTGTAGTAAGGAAAGGTCTTCCTAAAACAATAGGAACTTCATAATCTACTTCACAATCCAAGATCACAAAGTCAGATAGCAAGATAAATTTGTCCACCCGGACAAGCACATCATCAATAATACCTAATGGTCTCTTCATCGTTCTATCTGCCATTTTTCATCTCATAGAAGACAACCTCGGCTGCCCGATACCCAAAGTCTTGAAAATAGAATAGGGCATCAAATTGATACTAGCCCCCAAATCACATAGAGCTTTAGCAAAATCCACACTCCCAATGGTGAAAGCACCGGGATCTTCAAGCTTCGGGGCCATTGAATGCACTATAGCACTAACTTGGTGAGTCATCTTTATAGTTTCACAATCCATAGAATGCTTCTTTGTGACCAAGTCTTTCATGAATTTTGCATAGCCCAACATTTGTTCAAGAGTCTCCACCAAAGGTACATTGATGGTTAAGCTCTTCATCACGTCAATGAACTTTTTGAACTGGTTCTCATTTTTCTGCTTTGCAAGCCTTTGAAGATAAGGTGGAGGTGGCCTTGGCAAAGGAGCCTTGACTTTTGGCACAACTGGCTCTGGCATGTCTATTATGTGTTTCCTAGACGGGTTCACATCATTTTGAGTTTCCACCTCGACATCTTGAATATTAATCCTCACTTCTTTGTTCACATTTTCATCAACCACATCTTCAACTACCAAAGGGAGTTCATCTTCTTGCAACTCAACATCATCATCCAAGATTTGCTTTTGTTTAGAGGCATTCACATCACCGCCTCTCCCACTTCTTGTTGTCACCGCCATAACATGGTTGTTCCCACCCTTCGGGTTCACTACCGTATCACTTGGTAGAGAACCCTTAGGGCGAGTATTTAAAGACTATGAGATTTGGCCTAAGTGCACCTCCAAGTTTCTGATAGAGGCATTGTGGGAAGCCAATTGCGCATCTGAGTCTGCATTCTTCTTCATCATCTATTCGAACATCATTTCAATTCTACCCATATCATTGCTAGAAGAACTAAGACCTTGGGATGGCAATGGGGGTGGATTGTTCGGTTGTTGGTACATTGGGGGCCTTTGAAAGCCTTGCCCCCAATTTTCTTGGTTTCTGTTGTTCCATCCACCCTGATTGTTATTGTCACCCCAATTGTTGTTATTACCATTCCAATTCCCTTGGTTGCTCTGATTGTTGTTCTGAGTGCCTCGGTTTTTATTTTGGTTGTTGTTCTCCCAATTACCATTGTTTTATTGTTGATTGCCCCAATTGCCATTATTTTGTTGTTGATTGCCCCAATTGCCTTGAGGTATCCATTGTTGTTGGTTGGAAGAGTTGCCCCGTTGGCCTTGATAATTATTCACGTATTGAACCTCTGCACTTTGTTCATCATAACCATCATTTTGAAATTCATCACAGTCATCATCACATTGCTCAAAATTCCCTTGGTTTGTTGCCTTCATTGCCTTCTTTTGTTGACAAGCATACTGACTCCCTCCATGGTATTCACTTGGCGAGTATTTTGGACTTGTTGCAACTGTGCCTTTTCCAATTGGTTCATAGTAGTTGCCAGCTCAACTATAGCTTGCATGTGATCATGTAATATTAGTGATCGTGGGGTCACCTTGAGGCACATTGGCTCTACTTTGCCATGCAGAAGAAGTGTCAGCCATCTCATCAAGTATATCACATGCCTCATCATATGACAACTTCATAAAGTTGCCCCCGGTAAGTTGGTTCACTATGCATTGGTTTGTGGTGTTAATACCCCGGTAGAAAGTTTGTTGGATCATAGCCTCGGTCATATCATTGTTGGGCCATTCTTTCACCATTGTTCTATAACGCTCCCAAATCTCATGCAAAGGTTCCGTGGGCTCTTTCTTGAAGGCAAATATCTCATCTCGCAATGCCGCCATATGTCCCGGTGAGAAACAATTTAGCAATGAACTTATCCGCCAACTCATCCCAAGTTGTAATGGAATGGTTGGGAAGACGCTCGAGCCAATCCAAAGCCTTCCCCCTAAGTGAGAATGGGAAAAGTCTCAACCTAAGAGCATCCTCGGACACATTAGTCTGTTTGCTCCCCCAACATGTATCCACGAACCCCTTGATATGTTTGTAAGCATTTTGATTTGTAGCACCTGTAAAATACCCACGCTGCTCAAGCAAGGTCAACATCACGTTGGTTATTTGAAAATTGCCCGCCCAGATTCAGGGTGGGACAATAGCACCTACATAGCCCTGGTTCGGAAGCACTCTAGGAGCCACTCTTGGAGGTGGCGGAGGAGGGTCTGGGATATTTTCATTGGCATTAGCATTAGCCTGGTGGCCTATACGTTGTCCTTGAGGTATAAGAGGCACCTCATCATCTCCGACATCATCTACCACCTCCCCCACAATCACATTTCCAAGAGGGCCATTAGCGTTGTTCGCTGCCATTTAGTACTTGAGTTGTGACACAAACAAGTTTGTAACAAAGAAGGAAAGAAGAACAATACACAAAACTAACTAAATAGATAGCCAAAATCGTTAGCTCCCTGGCAACGGCGCCAAAAAGTTGATCGAAGCCTACCCTGCACTACTATTAAGTAGCAAGAGAGGGTCGAAGAGTTTTTACCCGATTTAGGGTTGGGATCGATTTCCACAGAGAGCTAGAATTTGGAGTCGGGTATCTATCTAGTTTAGAGTTGCGTATGTGTTCCAAATTGCACTTCTAATCATTTTTTGGGTTTTTTATTTACTTCTACTTTTATCAAACTACAATGGTAAATGAAACTAGATTAAGCTAAGAGTAAAACTAATGAGGATTGTTCAAATGGTTTAAAAGGCACTAGAGTAGTGACTTTCACCTAGGTGGTTAATTGACGGGTAATTGAGTATAAAATACGATTGACATAATTGAGGAGTATGATATAACCGTTGCACGATATTACTCACTTTACACCTCTCCATGGTTCGAGTGATTTTGCCCGAATTGGCTTTCTCAAGACCAATTGGGTATGCAAATTTGCACAAGCAATCACGGTTCAAATCGGGTATTACTCTCTCAAGGTTTAACCCTTTAATTGGGGCTATGAATCTCTTAAGTATGCCCCAATTCCTTGTTGGACAAATTTCGGAGACTTAGGCTCTCTTTATCAAGAATAGCTCAAGTCAACTAAACACAAACTAGTGTTTGCAACCACTAATTCAACAATTAACCATGAAATTGGCCCAAATATCGAACACCCATAGTCAATCTAGCCCTAAAATTCAAGACTCATCAATTACCCACACTAGGGTTGAGCCACAACCCTAGCATATGTGTCTAGCTACTCATAATTGAAGAAGAAAAGCAAGAAATAGATGAAGAACAACTCATATTAATTAATTACTAAGATAAACAATAAGATTCAATGATGCAATGTAGATAAAATTGCCCAAAATGGCTAAAATATTCAAACCCACGAGCACAGCTATGTTCTAAAACTATCTACTGACCAAAAAATGAGAAAAGAAGCTATTTATACTAAGCTGAAAAATCTGGACAAAAATACCCCTGCGGGTCTAGTGCGGACCGCACAAAATGGTGTTCGGCTGCGGCTACAGACCGCAGAGAATGGACTGCGGCTGCGGAGGCTTCTAGTGCAGTCTGCATAAAATTGAGTGCGGACCGCATTGGCTTGAACTCGAAATCTGGCAACTCTCTAATCCTCCTTACTGCGGACCGCACAAAAGCGAGTGCGGTCGTATTGATCTTAGTGCGGACCGCACAGAATGGTGTGCGGCCGCACTGGCCTTGTTTTGCCTGAGCTTTGTCTTGTCTTGATATTTGTGCAAGTTTCACTCATTTTGAGCTGATATTTGACTTCTTGTCACTTTGCTGATCAAACCTGCAATCAAGCACAACTTGTGAGCCTTTTGGGACTATTTTGTACGAATTTCTAATCAAAACATAAGCAAGTAGGAGTATAAAGTGCATTAAAATCCCTAATTATCAGGGGCGCGGGTGCCTGATCATCTCTGGTAGCACGTATCCTCACCATCTGTGAGATAATAGAAGATAGAAGTTTAGAATTGTGATATCAAAAATCTCGCACGACAAGGAAATCAAATGAAGTGGAATTTTCCTTACAGTTACATAGCCTCTCGTAGATAAGTACAGACGTCTCCGTACCGATCCGCGAGACTCTAATAAACCGGCTTATGATTCATGACTTCTATGAACCTAGAGCTCTGATACCAACTTGCACGACCCGAGTTTGCCCTCCATGAATTGTCGTGATAGTACCTAGTCTCTACGACTAGGTAAGCCGAATAAATTGCGGAGAAAGAAAACAACAGAAATAAACTAGCCAAAACTGTAGAAAAATTATCAAAATGAAGCGTTTAAGATGCCGCTCGGCATATACAACATAACTCTCAAGCTGAAACTACATTTCCCAAAACCCGGAATCTCATGAAATCACAAGCTATTGAATAACAACAAGTGTCTAACTCCAGAATGTCTAAACAAAAGTAAATACAGAAGGGCTAATACTATGAGAGAGAATGGAAAGGGACTCCTCGGTCTGCGGACGCGGCAGATATACCTCGAAGTCTCGAGAGAATCGCCTCGCCTCAAGGGTAGTAGAGCTGAGTCGAAGTACCTGGATCTGCACATGAAAAACATGCGCAGAAAGGGTATGAGTACACCACAACGGTACTCAGTAAGTGCCAGCCTAACCTCGGTCGAGTAGTGACGAGGAAGGTTAGGGCCCTACTGAGTTTAAATGAAAAACAAGGTATAAGAGTGTAGAATAAGACAATATAATTAAGTGCAACAGTAAGAAGTAACACATGATAGAAGGAATAACAATAGCTACAATAGAGACAAAATAATCACAGAAAGGAATACAACTCAACATAAAGATAACAACCGGGGATCTCCCAGGATAACGTCTTGTAGTCCCACATGTAAATATCCAGTGGATCTCCCAGGTGTCGTCCCGTAGTCCAACTCATAATGCGCGAGGATCTTCCAGAATATCGATCCGCAGTCCCAAATGTAAATATCCAATACTGGGGGAATCTATCGGGTGCATTCCTGTAGTTCCAATATAAAAGTGCAGGGGGATCTCCTGGAATACAAATCTGTGGTCCCAAACTAAACATGCAGGGGGATCTCCCAGGATACCGTCTCGTAGTCCCAAAGTAAACACACATTAGCAACATGAAGAACACTCAATTCAATTCAAATTTCATACAAAGGTAAAACAGGTTTTTCTAACCTAGCACGTTGTACATAATCCAAATAAGGCAGTTTGAGCAAATAAAGCAATTAAGCCTAGTAGACATGCTTCCCTAAGCTAATAGTAAGCTTAAATTGCAAGTAGTATAGAAAGGAAAAGAAGCACAATTATAGTTAATTAATGAAAACAGGATTTTCAACAATTAGCACAAGTACGCACTTGTCACCTCACGTACAAGGAATTTTAAATATTAACAATACCAAATCTTATGGGAAGTTATCCCCACACGAGGTTAGGCAAGCCACTTACCTCGAACCGGCCCAAAATCAACCCGAAACCACGCTCTTGCCATGAGTACTCGACTCCAAGTGGCCCAAATCTATTCAAATCAATTGCATAATGTAAATATAACTTCAAGTAACATAATCCACTAATTAATCCTAAGCTAATACGCGAAATTAGAAAAAATGACCAAAACGCCTAACCAAACCCACGTCTCGGAATCGGGTAAAATTTACATTTTCAGAATCCTCACTCTCAAGAGTTCAGTCATACCAAAAGTACCAAAATCGGACCTCAAATGGTCCCTCAAATCACCACTCAAAACTTTCCAATTAACCAAGACCTAACACTCAATTTACCACAGATTTTCCTTCAAATTTCATGATTACAATGATAAAAATCACCACAGTAACGAGCTTAAGGACCTATGACCTTACCTCAATGAATCCCTCTGAAAATCTCCCTTAAAAATGCTCCCCAAAGCTTCTTCCCGTTGAAACTTTATGAAAAAAATAACCCAAATTCGCGAAGGAAATCTTTTTATACTTTCTGACCCAGATTTTCGCACCTGCGGACAATTTCCGCTTCTGTGGTCAAGGGAACCGCTTCTACAATTTTCACTTGAGTCCCCTTCTCCGCACCTGCGACCCAGAATCCGCATCTGCGGTCCCGCAGGTGTAGCTCACCTCCCGCTTCTGCAGTTTTAGCTGTCTTCACCTATAGCTGAATCTACGGCAATGATCTCGCTTCTGCGGGCTTGCACCTTCGGTCCCCAAACCATAGATGCGGTTATGACAGCAACTTCAGCTGCAAATTCCCAACTCCAAACTTTCCATTAACCATCCGAAATCATTCTGAGGCCCCTGAAACCTCAACCAAAAGCACGAACAAGTCATATACCACCATCCAAACTGATACCAATCCTCAAAACACCTAAAACAACATTAAACATCGAATTAACCATGGATTCAAGCTTAAGAACTTTAAAAACTCTCGAATTTCGATCAAAAAGTCTATCAAACCTCGTCCGAATGACTTGAAATTTTGCACACACATCACATTCAACACTACGGAGCTACTCCAACTTCCGGAATTCTATTCCGACCCTTAGATCAAAATCTCACTATCGAACCAAAAACTTCAAAAATTCAACTTTCGACATTTTAAGCCTAAATAAGCTACGGACCTCCAAAACACAATCCGAATGTGCCCCTAAGCTCGAAATCACCCAATGGAACTAACGGAACCAACAAAATTCCATTCTGAGGCCGTTTTTATAGTGCCCCGACAACGGTCCAAATTCTAAAACTTAAACTCTCATTTAGGGATTAAGTGTCCCAAAACTCTCCGAAATTCCAAATAAATCCTCTTGTCAACTCACAATAGCAGAAACAAATATGGGGAAGTAGTTAATAGAGAATCGAGGCATTAATTCTTAAAACAACCGATCGGGTTGTTACAATATTGTGATTCAGTTTAGAATTCATGGCACATGGGCGAGGTGGCCCTTGTTATATTGATTTGCTTATTACACCATAGTTGTGCTTGTCCTTATTAGTATTGTTTGTTCCTAATGATTTTCCCCATAGTTATATTTTTGTGAACTCTATTGTGCTTGATGTTGACGCACATGTGATTAGTGAGCCCGAGTATTATGGCTCAAAGGGTACCCTATGTGGATTGATATGGTGGGATCGGGTTGCACACCGCCACGGTACAGTGATGAAATGTGGCTCCTTATTTCTATTTTGTGTATTTTGCTTCCACCTTGTTGAGAATAGTTCATAGTAAAATGCTGAAATTTCCCTACCTGATTAACTTGCTTAGTAGTTTTCTTATTTATTTTTCTTACTGTTATCTATCATGTCTGAATTATTACTTGTTAGTGTACGGAACCGAGTGGTGTGTGGCTCCATATGATTATTGTTGATGCTTGTCGGTGTGGCTGCTCGTCTTGGCTGAGATAAGGTTTCTATACCTAAGATTTACGCTATTGTATTGGAATAAGGAAGGTTTGGAAGAGTAACACTATATTTTGCAGAGGATATGGACAATGGCCCCGGTCGGGCGAAAGAGTTTCTTGGCTTATTGTTCAGATGAGTGGTTAAGCGGTTATGTGTGTTTCTTTTATCATCAGTAGGGTATGAAGGTTTTGAACGAGGTTCTAATCGATATGAGGTTTGCTACCGTTACCAGATTTGTTTTGGATTTGTTTTGGGCAGTAATGGTGGTCAGATGGGGTATATCATGTGATTACATCTTGGGTTATGGTTGTGACATGATACAGCTTGTTCAGATCTATACAATCTGTAGATGTGGGATTCGGGCCTTGCAATGAATTCTGGATGATTGAGATTGAGTTCTAGGTTTCAGGACCAAGGTTGAAATAAGGATCTCTAATTATGTTGTGTTGGCAGGCTTATATGGAACAAGGTGATGTGGGATCACCCTCGGGTTATGCATAGTAAGGTTACACTGTGATTTGATAGCTTTTGAACAACTCCTGGCATGTTCGAGGACGAACGTGTGTTTAAGTGGTGGAGGATGTAACGACCCGACTGGTCGTTTTGAGTATTTGCACTTCGCTTGGTGATTTAGAACCAAACTCTATGTTTCAAAGCCTTTAGAGCCTCATTCTATCCTTCCTTGATTTGCGTGCGCAGTTCAGGTAGTGACCCGGGAGGCTTATATGCTAAAAAACTGATAAAAACTAGAATTTTTGCCTAAAAAGTTATTTTAGTTGATTTCAATCAATGTTTTGTGTAAATAGATTCGTACCCATGTTTTGACGGTCCCGGTAGATCCGTATTGAAATATAGGATCTGGGCGTATGCCCGGAATCGAATTTCGAGGTCCCTAGCTTGAGTTATCAATTTTTATTGAAAATTAAAAGTCTGAAAAAATCTAATGTTTTTAAGAATTGATTGAATGTTTGGCATTGCTGATGTTGGGTTCGTATTTTGGTTCCGAAGCCCGGTATAGGTCCAATATAATATTTTTGACTTATCTATGAAATTTGGTGGGAAACGGAGTCGGTTTGACGTTATTCGGACGTCCGGTGGTAAAAATAGAGATTTCAAAGCTTTCTTGAAAATTTCAATTTGGTACCCAATTCGTAGTTCAAGGTGTTATTTTGGTTATTTGATCGCGCGAGCTAGTTCGTATGATATTTTTAGTCTGGTGTGCCTTTTTGGTTTGGAGTTCTGAGGGGCTTGGGTGTATTTTTGGATCATTGGTTGAGAGACTAGTAAAGTTAAGAAATTTGGGAGTTTGACCATGGTTAACATTGGGTTAAGATGAACTTTTTCAGTTTTTTGAGTGCGCGAGTAGGTCCGTAGCGTGTTTTATGATTGGAATTCATATATGATTTGTGTCTTGGAGGTTCCGGATGAGTTTCGGGGTGGTTTCGGATCATTTTGGAGAAGTTTGGATTTTGCTGGTTTCTGGTGCGACACTGTTCATTCACAATTGCGAACCTTTTATGGAAACTATGAAAACACTGTTCATTCGCAATTGCGAACCTTCTATGGAAATTGTGAAAACACTGTTCATCCGTAATTGCGAACCTTTTATGGCAATTGGGAAAACACTGTTCATACGCAAATGCGAAGTTTTGTTTGCAAATGCGACATCTGCAGCCTGTTAAGTGCTGAGAATTTCGAGTTTTTGCTTCATTTATCATACTTTTGAATCCTAGCTTCGAGGTGAGGCGATTTTGAGAGGGGGTTTTCATGCCAAATCATTGGGTAAGTATCTTTAATCAATTTCCAACTATATTCATGATTTTATACAAGATTTAACATCACATTCATGGGAAAACTATGGAAAAATTTGGGGATTTTGTCAAAGTTTTGAAAAATGAAAATTTGAGATTTTAGAGTCGAATAAGACTCGGATTTGAAAACAAAACATCTATGTGGACTCGTGGGGCTATGAGCAGTCAAGACCTACCTTTGGACCCGAGTTTTGATCGGGTGGGCCCGGGGTTTGACTTTTGTTGACTTTTTAGAAATTGAATAAAAATTATAGCTTTATTAATTGAAATTATTTTCTCTTTCATTGTGTGGTGTATTAAAGTCGTCCTTGGCTAGATTGAGTCGAGCGGAGGTGAATTTGTAGAGGAAAAGGCTAAGTTGAGTGTTAAGTTAGCCGGATCGAGGTAAATGTTTTGCCTAACTTTGTTGAGGAAATTTTTCCTCCTATTTGTTATTGTTTGCTACATACGGGAGTGATACATATATGAGGTGACGAGTTTATATGTATGTTCCAGGGTTAATCATGCTCGGGGATTGTATTATGTTACATTTATGTTTTGTAGAATTTCGTGACCTCTTGTTTCATGCCTTACTTGACTCTTAGATACCAAGAACATGATATTAAATGATAGAAATCATGACTTAGCTTATTAACTTGATCAAAATTGACGGAAATTCTGAGAATACATTGATGTGTCTAATTTTGCTATCTCCATGCCAAATCATTACTACATTACTACGGCCGATATTCTTGAGATACTAGAGTATATAATTGTGTTGTGGATCATTTGTGAGATTTGTGGATGTATTTGAATAATACAGTTCTTGAAGGTTGTTGAATCATTGTTGACTTAGAAGGTTGTGATTGAAAATTATTTGGAATATCCGTTAAAACACTCTCCTTGATGTCATTTCTGCTTCCTGCCACCCAAACCCTGATCCGGTCGTGATGGCGTCTCTCGTGAAGACAATGCCAGCCAACTAACCCATTTTGCCTTTTCAAAATAGTTAAATATTAATAAACAGTTTAAGTATGAATAGATAACCACAAACTAAGCAAAAGATTTTTATAATGTGCGGAAAACAGCCCAAAATACAACCCGATACCGGGATGTCACAAGTCACGAGCATCTATTAGAGTATAAGTACAACTACAAGGTCTAAAATATACAAAACAAGACTGATGAGCAAAAGGGAGAAAGGCGGTGCTGCGAACGCTGGCAGCCACCTTGCTAAACTCCGGTAACTCTGCCACTGATTAGCCAAAACCCGCTACCGGGTGTATAAATACCTGCATCTACACACAAGGTGCAGGGAGTAAAGTGAGTACTCCAATTCAGTGAGTAATAAAGGTAAATAACAACTGACCAGTAAGAAATCACGTTAAGCAAATCAACATGTTGTATAGAAGCAGCATAAAACCTTTTGAGAAAAAGCAATGAAGCTGTGAAATCTTTAGAAACATCTTAGCTCAGTTTAAACCTTTTCTGAAAATGACTTTTTCAATAGTTACGCAAATGAATGCAAAACAGTTAGTGCCGATAAGCACAGAAAATCCGCCCCTCGGGCACAAATACCACAGTATAACAGGTAAAATGACAAGTAAATATGAAAGATGAACACATAAAGGTTTGCCCCTCGGGAAATCTCTCAGAACCGTACCATCCCCTCGGGCTCACTCTTAGAATAATATCAGCCCCTCGGGCTCACTCTCAGAACAATATCAGCCCCTCGGGCTCACTCTCAGAAATATCAGCCCGTCGGGCTCACTCTCAGATCATGATGGGTACCCGCGCTCACTGTGGGTGTGCAGACTCCGTAGGGGCCCCTTACGGCCCAAGCGCTATATCAAGCCACCTCGTGGCATCATCTCTCGGCACTCGACCTCACATCACTCGGCACACAGCCTCACATCACTTAAGCCACCTCGTGGCGTATAAAAGTATCTCAGGCCCTCGTCCTCATATCGCTCAGCATAATCTCACATATGGCCCTCGGCCTCACTCAGTCCGAAAATCATCACAAGCCCATCGGGCATTAGTAAAACAGTAGTTCTCAGCCCAAAACATCTTTTAGAAATATCGTTTAAGTTTCAAATATGGGTATAAGTGGCTGAGTTTGTAAAACAGTAAATATCAACAAGACTGAGTTCAAGTGATAAATCAATACAGTGAGGAAATAGTGATAAAAATCCCCAGAGGGTTCAAATAGTTGGCACGAAGCCCAAATATGGCAATCAGCCCAAATCATGATGTTAACAAACAGGTTTCAATAAAATACACAGTAAAATCGTCAATCGGGATGGACCAAGTCACAATCTCCAATAGTAAACAACCCCACGCTCATTATCAGAGCGTGTCTCACCTCAATATAGCACTACGATGTGCAATCCGGGGTTTCAAACCCTCAGAGTATCATTTACAATCATTACTCACCTCGAACCGGCGAAATCCCTAGTTCGCGACGCCTTTGCCCCTCAAATCGGCCTCCACGTGCATCGAATCTATCCAAAATCAGAACGAATACATCACAATATGCTAAGGGAGTAAAGCCCAAGCGAAAACAATCGAAAAATATAGAAAATCCCAAAATTAGCAAAACCCGAGCCCCGGGCCCACTTCTCGAAGCTCAGAAATTTTCACATCATTATATTCCTTATCTCCCCACGAGTTCATACATACCAAAAGTTCTCAATTTTAACCTCAAATGGTCCTTCAAATCCCAACTCAAAAGTTCAAAATCTCAAGCCCTAGTTCTTCCATTTTTTTTTAGCTTAAATTCCATGAATTTCTAGGTTAATTTCATAATAGAATCACGTTTTAGGTTCGAAAATCTTACCTCCAATCAATTCTCCTTGAATATCTCTTTAATCACCTTCAAAAAGCTCTCAAAATACTCAGCTATGGAGGAAAAATGACTCAAAATCGTGGATGAAATAACTTATAAACTTTCTGCCCAGGTCTGACTTTCCTTCTTCGCGAACGCGGTTAACCCCTCGTGTTCGCGTAGCACAAACTTACTTTGACCAAATATTCTGCTTCGTGAATGCAATAACCCATCGCGAATGCGATGCTTTAACATGAACACCCTTCGCGAACGCGTCCTTACCATCGCGAACGCGATGGGCAAAATGGACTCCACCTAATTGACCTCTACGTGATCGCGAGGCTCCTGTCGCAAATGCGATACACCACTGGCCAAACCTTCGCGAACGCGAAGACCTTCTCGAGAACGTGAAGGCAAAAATTCCTCAACCTCTTCTGACCCACTCGCGAACGCGAAGAGTAAAACCCTGCAACTGCTGAACCTGCATTTTCCGCAACTTTTCAAACTCCAAAATGGTCCGAATGACCACTCGAAACTCACCCGAGGCCTCCGAGCCCTCAACCAAAGGCACCAACACATCCTAAGACCTTATTCAAACTTGCTCCAATCATCAAAACACCTCAAACACCAAATCCACCAGTTCACATCGAATTCAAGCCTAAGTTTTCTAAAACTTCCGAAATACGCCTTCGATCAAAAACCTAACCAACCCACCTCCGAATGACCTGAAATTTTGCACACACATCACAAATAACATAACGAAGCTACAGAAACTCTCGGAATTCCATTCCGACCCTCGGATCAAAATCTCGCCTATCAACCGAAAATCGCCAAAATACTAACTTCGCCAATTCAAGCCTAATTCTACACCGGACCTCCAAAACCAATATCGATCACACTCCTAAATCATTAATCACCCAGCGAAGCTAACCAAATCATGAAAATTCCGTTCCGAGCTCATATACAAATAAGTCAACTCTTGGTCAAACCTTTCAAATTTAAAGCTTTCATCTGAGACTGTTCTTTCAAATTCATTCCGATTTTCCTGAAAACCAAAACTAACGATATACATCAGTCATAATACATCACACGGGGCAAGTCATGTCTGAGAACTGGCGATCAAAGTGCAAAAGCTCAAAACGACCGGTCGGGTCGTTACATCCTCCCCCACTTAAACACATGTTCGTCCTCGAACGTGCCCAGAGTTGTTCTAAAAGCCAACCAATAGCTGAATAACTTTACCATGCATATACCCGGGGGTGATCCCACGTCACCCTATCTCATATAGGTCTGATAACACATTGCAACTGAAATTACACAATCCAGTCTGGCCCCTAAGCCATAGAACCACATTTCCACTTCTGAAACCATCAATATGATCAAAACTTCACACCTATACTCTGAATAGACCCGAACCAGCTGTAATAACCCATGCCTGCAACCTCGGGAGCAATCCCATGATATACCACATAACTCAAACACTCGTAGCGATAACTTCTATTCACAGCAGTTGTCCATAACAACCGAATACTGGTAGAAAACCTCTTATCAGCCAAAGTCTCATTCCAACACTGCTCCACATGAGACACCTCAAGTCACTATGCTCAAAATTGACAACCACGCACAATTTGATGTCTGGAACCAAAGCAAATCATTACACCCACGGTGAAACAAGTAACATATACCACGCAAACCCGATAGGACATAACCAATACGATGTTCACCGAGCAACACCCAATTACTTTTCCCGCTCGACTTCCACTATGAACCCCAATAGAACCGCACCATGTGTGCCCATACCTAACAAATCATAGCGACTCGCAACACAGAAAGGCAACTTATAGATCTCCCCGGATCACCAATAGACTCAATAACAGTCGAATCGACACATCCCTCGACAATGCAATTCGGAGCCAACCAAGCCGACTCAAGTTAGAACATGCATCCACATCGACCCACCAATGAACTCTTTATCAAGGAAATCCTGAAGCTGCTCTTTACACTACTATAACTCCTGCCGGTGCCATACGATACGGTGCCCGGCACCAAATCAATACCAAAATCCGCAACCTCGCCCGGGGACATGCCCGGCTACAAGAAACACATTTGAAAAGTTCCTCAACACCAGAACTGAATCAATGGTAGAAACCTCTGCTCTGACATTCATCACGAAGGCCCAATTAAGAAAGGCAATCTTTCCTAGCCGTCCGCTGGGTCCTTGAAATATAAACCACTGTACTAGAACATAACCCGACGTATCTCGCCACTCAACCCGTGGCATTTCCGGCATAGCCCAAAGCGCAATAGTTCGGAATAACCCAACACGGAGACAACCAGTCTAAACCCCAATATCACATCCAAAATCTAATATACCAAGCAAAGAAAGATCCCCTCAGGCCTCCAAATCTCGGTAGTTGCTAAACAATGTCGATACACGCGATCTACAACTACATCATAGCCTGAATATGAGAACTTTCGTCTCCACATCCACACGGCACATGAATCACCATATCTGATCCCAATTTCACCGTCCGAACACATGCCACACCTTTAATACCCAATCATCCCATGATAGATACTCTAAAATTTCCCTGTGCCACCAAGAAATCCCGAATATCACCAGTCGATCTAACAAGAAAGTGCCGCAATAATACCGAAATGACATTAACTTAATCACATTACCCTTCTACTGAAACATATACTCTCGTCAAATCACTTCCAATTAGCAGTACCATTTTCTTAATCATCTGAGGCTACCTGCTGCTTAAGGGTTTCATGAACTTCCTTTCAGAACTGACTGTAACTTTACACATGCAAATCTTGATCCTCACAACATACCGCATATACCATAACGTCCTAAGATAACATGATAACTTCATCTCCCTTCCGAGCCACAGACAACTACGCACTCCACTAGTGAAAACTTTCCATTGGCCCCGTCTAGAAGAAAAATCACTATACATCGCATGTCCATAGAAGATATACATCTCCAAACCTCGATAAAAAACCATCAAGAACTCTCCGAGTTCCCTTTGCACAAATCAGACCTGTCAGGACTGAATCCTTCTAACTCGATCAAGCTAAGCAAGCCATCAAAACATAAGAGCATCGCCGCAAAATACCTGAAAGAACTTATTACCTCGAACACACACAAGGAATTAATCATATCCTTACCCTACCGATTCGGTCTACTATCAAACTACTCCATCTATCTAAATTTCCTTATGATTCATCTTCAACTTGATATTCTCTCTTGTTGTAGCACCAAAATTCCTCAACCCAGGATTACCACACGAGACCCAAGCATAAAACCACACTATCTAAGACGTATAAGCCGCTGAATACTCTCTTAAATATTCCCAAAAGCCCCACATTCGAAATACTTTGCTCTGAAGAACTTCTTGCGAATCTAAATCTGTTACCTTCTGATACTAATACATAGAATCCCACAATTAATATAGAAAACACTACAAGTCTTGGCATCTTCCAATGAAAACGCAGTCTCTAACCACATATACAACTTTAACTTACCCTATTGTTACATGTGAATCTTGAACACATTAGAACCACTCCCACGAGTTATTCACTCTACTCAAACTGCAATTAGTCTGATCAAACGAACCGATCAACCTGTGCCTCATTAGCACTCCGACACCACAGAATGTGACATCATTCCATTACAACCAAGCAACTTCCTGCTCTATGCACCGAGCACCCTTTACCAATAACAACTCAAGACCATCCGTGATTCTTACACACTTATGAAGCATACTATATACCTTGTTAAGAATTTTTCCTTTACTCGAGCCATCCTCGGTCTCAATCCCCGCAGGCCATAACTGATTCACCCGAACGCCTCAAACTGGGACCAACATAGCATATAAACGTGCAATCAACTAATCAATAGCAGACTTCGCCACTTGGCCTGAAGCCATAGATCAAAACACACTCAATAACTCATAACGCATATACTCTATTGCTGCCATAATACCATAGTGAGATTAACTCAGTCCTTCATAAGCTCGTGGAACACAGACCATCTGGTACTTTGTAAGCACATGATTTTTGCCCTATATGAGAATTACTCCCAAAAAAATTCAAAATAAAATGATTTTCCTTGGTATGCAATTTTGTGATATTTTGTGATATTTTGAATAATTATTTGTATTTTTCTGTGCATGTTTATTTGTTAAATTAATAAAAAATACAAAAATATGTCGCATTTTTCATGTAGGATTTAATTCTACAATTGTTAGTAATTAAGTTTGTTTACAAAAAATGAAAATTACAAAAATAGGCATCTTTTGAATTTTTAGCATTTAATGTCCAAATGTACAATTTTATGCTTAATTGTGCGTTAATTGTTATTGGTAGTTAATTTGCGCTTTCATAACTTAATTTAGTTCTTAATAATAATTTAAGTATTTTTGTAATTTAGTTTTAGAAAAATAAAAAAAGAAAAGAGAACAAAAATACAAAGAAAGATCGGATTGGGCCACTTCTTCAAATTTCAACCTCAGGCCCAAATAATTGCCCAATCTTCCCCACGACCCAGTCCACTTCAGACCGGGTCGACCCGGTTCGCCCCATAATTAAACCATCCGCCCAACCCCCTCCCATTTTTCATTTTTTCTTGTTGAAACCCAAAAACAAAACCCTAAAACTAAGAAAACACCCGCCTCCCCCACCTTTGCTTCTTCTCCAAACCTTCAAAATTCCAAGCTCCCAACCATGGCTGCCCTTATCTCACCTCAAGCTCTTCATCTTCTTCGTCCAAAAAACCATCGTCGTCTTAGTTCCAACCTGCTCACCCTCGCCATGGCCAGTCGCCATTGTTTCTCACGCAGCTGCTACTGCGCTGCCTTCTTCTCCGACCTTCCAAACACCATCGCGACGTCCTTCACCTTCGACGTCCATGGCTTCCCTCACCCTCGTCGTCAACCCCCATTTTTGTCGACTACAGTCGACGACCAGTGACGACCCAAACAGCCCACCTGCTGCTCACGCAGCTGCTACTGCTGCTATTGCCCTCGTCGACCACTGCTTCCGAGCTACTGCTGCCGAGTTGTTGCGTCAATTTCCTCCCCATCTGCTTCGCCGTCGCTTCTGCTGCATGACTGCTGCGTCCAGCCATTTCCGCCATCGCCAACACTGTTTGGTCGAGTTTTAGTCGTCGTTTCGTCAAGCGTCGTCTTGAGTTCGTCAAGTTTACAAGGAAGGTGAACTCGTCATTGTGTTAGTCGTTGAGTCCGGACAGATTTATTCCCATTCGAGGTTCGTCAAAACAGTCCGTACATATTTCGTTTCAATCCGGTTGGTAGATTTTGAGTTTTATTTTGTCCGTATTTTGTTTTGATATTCTCGAATCTAAAAACGACAAATGTTTGTTTTGTTCATGTCTATGGTTAGATATTTGATTTTTTGTTTTGTTAAATGTTTATGTGTTTTGTTGAATTAATTTTCATATTTCAAATGGAAATTTAATTAGTTGTTTTTCATGTTTATTTCATGTTTGTATTATTGTTTAGGTAAATATTTGTTAGTTTAATGTTTGTTAGATTCAAATTGAAATTTAATTCAATTCATTTCATGTTGTTATATATTTTCCAGAAATTATTAATGTTGTTTGAATCGTTTGAATCCGTCATGTTTGTTGCTTAAAATAGAGTTTAATGCATGTTTATTCATTGTTTGAAGTTCGTCCAGTAATTTAATTGGAGTTTGTTTTGGTTTTTGATTTGTTGATTTAATTTGAATCATGCATATTTTTGTTTGTATTGTTGTATCCTTGCTCATCCATTGATGGTCTAAATTAACCAGGATTGGTTCCCGATATGGTTAATTCATTCCATTAATTTTGAGTTGTGTTGTTCATCATGTTCATGTAATTTGTTGTTGAAGATTGTTGAGAAATTGGTCATCTTGGCTATATTTTGGTTGAGTTATGATTAATTGAGTGTTTAGAGCTGATGGGGGGTAATTTGGTAAATTGCAATCCGTTCAGGGGTAAAATGGTAATTGCAATAAGGTCGGAGGGGTAGTTTGGTAATTGAACATTATTTTGATTCTTTATGTTAAGCATGGGGGACAAAATATAATGGGGTGTGGTTTTTGATATACTTGTTTAACATAATGGGGGACAAGACAAATTATAATGGGTGGGGAATATTGTACTTATTTAATGTAGGCATGGGAGACAAATTATAATGGGTTGGGAATGTGGTATTTATTTAATGTAGGCATGGGGGACAAGGTTTAAAATAAAGAAGACATTTAATAGTGGGGACAAAGCATGCCTTGGAGGAATAATTTGGGTTTGGGAATTGAAGACTTGTCTTGCTATATAGGGTCACTTGAACATAAAGAGAAAAAGGTGAAGACTTAGAGAGGGAGAGGATTATTATTTGGGAGAATATTTTTTAGAGTAATACTTTCTGAAAATCTGAAGAAGTGTGGTAGAATTTTGAAGAAGAGAAAGACAACTTGAACTTCTACTTGAATAAATTCTGTTTGTCTTTTCTCGAGTGTTATTCAAAATCATTAAACTACTGCATCTTGTATCCGTCTCTCTTCTGCTTTGACTGCGATTGCACTTTGGTATTGCTGATTTTTCAATTCGTTACTGGGTTATTCTACTGGTTGTTACTGGTTTGCGGTGTTGCTGAACCTACTATTGATGTGGTGTTATTGCTGCTGACTCCTACTTCTTTTGTTCTTGTACTACCATTTCCAGGTACACATTTGTATACTCTCGGATTGAAGAGAAATGAAATATTAATCAGGCTTTGTTCCTGTTGAATCCCTCCTTTTTAGATTTGTGTTTGAATATAATTTTTCTTTCTTTGTATAAAAATGTAGTTGATTGATTAAATGAGTAATGATGTCGCATATGTATAACCTCTTCATTTAATAATGTTAGTTTAAATTAATCAAAGAATAGTTAATCTGTTTTGATATTACGATGTGTCAATCTCACGTTTTAGTATTATTGAATAATAGAATATAGAATGAAAGCAGTTTTTCTTCGTACAAACTCGGTCGCAATTTTCCATTCGCATTAGCCGTAAACTAATAACTAATAAGTTACGTTTTTTTAGCATGTAATTAATTAAGAGATTTTCTTTTATTTTAGAGATGAACTTAATATAAAATATAGTCACTGTAGGTTTATCCTTTTAAATAAAATTGAGACGAGCCTCGACAAACAAAAATGCACAAGCTGCGGGGCCCTCTAAATGTATATATTAAAATACTTAGAATTCGGGATAGGCCGTTTAGCGAATTTTACGGCCTTCCCAAAATAACAATACGCTAGTTGCTTTAGGCGCACCTTTAATAATTTAACCTTCTTAAACACGGGTGCACATTGATGTGACCCAAATCCAAATCTCAACGGAGTCAAAATGTGTCGACGACCACGGGTGCATTGATTGTGACGTGGTTCGAGATGCATTTTCACGACGTTGCAATTCTATAAAAATAAATGATAATAATAAAAGCGGTTTAAACTTAATAAAAGCACGTAAGTCATAACATGTATTTAAATCAGATATTTAGCCATTATAACAATTTAAGCGATCGTGCTAGAACCACGGGATTCGAGGGTGCCTAACACCTTCCCTCGGGTCAACAGAATTCCTTACTTAGAATTTCTGGTTCGCAGACTTCATTTGGAAAAGTCGAAAATTTCCTCGATTTGGGATTCAAGATAAACCGGTGACTTGGGACACCAAAAGCCAAACCTTTCCCAAGTGGCGACTCTGAATTAAATAAATAATCCCATTTCGAATATTGTCACTTAAATTGGAAAAACTCCCTCGCGCATCTTACCCTTCAGGGCGGGGCGCGCAAAAAGGAGGTGTGACATACTTCATACCTTCTACAAATCTTGCATTTCCTCTCGTAACAATTAAACCCACTCTCTTAAGCGACCCAAATTAAATTCACACATATGTTTTACTTGTAAATGGGATCTTCTAACAGACAACATAAGGATCACACAACTCTAGAACACTTCGCAGGAGATAACCCACCTGCTTCGCCTTAAACTAACTTTTATGTATACCTTCCACCGTCATAACCATTATGCAGTCACTTAGTCTTCCTGAGTCTGAACTTAAACCGCAACATGAAATCTACTCCACTCCCAACTAGGAGACATGAAAAGATTCTTCACACGCCCATAACTCGAGCTATAACTCGAATCAAGTCGGAAATCAAGCACCTAATAGTTCTTCTATTCTCCAGCAGACCTTTCTCATCACTTTCAAATCATACGAATAGATCTCGCAGCACTAACATTCTTATTACATAGCCATCCAACCGTCACTTCCACTAATAGGGAAAAATTACCAAACATATAAATTCAAAAGCACTTGCTCACACAATCAGCACCTCAGTGCTCAAGCCGTAGGCAAAGATCTAGCCTCAAGTCCTCCAGACTGGTCCCACATCAAACTCACAAAGATCACATCTCGCCCCTCGATCGGGGGATCACAAACCATCAAGACACATCTGATACTGAGCACTCATGTGCGCATACAAATGCGTGGAAGGAATTTCAAAGTTACGTTTCAAGCTGAATCAAGGACGCACGATGAGAATTCAAGAATGTGAAATTTTCCTAAAGGTTCTGCAGCCTCTCCAGGATAAATACAGACGTCTCCGTACCGATCCGTGAGACTCTACTAAACTTGCTCATGACTCATGAGACCTATGTAACCTAGGCTCTGATACCAATTTGTCATGACCCAAACCCCGATCTGGTCATGATGGCACCTCTCATGAAGACAAGGCCAGCCAACTAACCCATTTCACCTTTTCAAAATAGTTAAATATTAATAAACAGTTTAAGTATGAATAGATAACCACAAACTAAGCAAAAGATTTTTATAATGTGCGGAAAACAACCCAAAACACAGCCCGATACCGGGGTGTCACAAGTCACGAGCATCTATTAGAGTACAAGTACAACTACAAGGTATGAAATATACAAAACATGAGTGATGAGCAAAAGGGAGAAAGGCGGTGCTGCAAACGCTGGCAACCACCTTGTGTCACGACCCAATCCCCGATCCGGTCATGATGGCTCCTCTCGTGAAGACAAGGCCAGCCAACTAAACCCAATACATCCTATTTAAAGCGGTTAAACAGTTCATAAGCAGTTTAAATGTGATTAAATGATAATAATTAGCGGAAGTACAACGCGACATAGCCCAAACCGGGGTGTCACAAGTCATGAGCATCTATTAGAGTATAAATACAACTGCAAGGCGTAAAACATATAAAATAAGGCCGATACACAAAAGGAAGAGATGTGGTGCTGCGAACGCTGGCAGTCACCTTACTAAACTCCGATAACTTAGCCTCCGTCCAGCTCAAAACCCGCTACCGGGTGAACAAATACCTGCATCTACACACGAGGTGCAGGGAGTAAAGTGAGTACTCCAACTCAGTGAGTAATAAAGGTAAATAATAACTGAGCAGGAAGAAATCACGAAAAATGCATCAACATGTTGTATAGAGCAGTCTAAAACCCTTTGAATAAAAGCAGTGAAACTGTGAAATCTTTGGAAAAACATCTTAGCTCAGTTTAAACCTCTTTTGAAAATGACTTTTTCAACTATTATGCAAATGAATGCAAACAAATAGTGCAGATAAGCACGAAAATCCGCCCATCGGGCACAACACTCAATTAACAGATAAATGCTAGGCGATCAGATAGATATCACATGAAGTAGCACAAACAATAGATAATTGCAGACAGATGAAGTAAAGTAAACACGTAGAATAGTACCAACACCGTTGCAGCATGCAGCCCGATCCATATATCGCTGCGGCGTGCAGCCCGATCCATATATCTCATTGACGGCGCTCACTAGGGGTGTGCAGACTCCGAGAGGGGCCCCTTACGGCCCAAGCGCAATATCAAGCCATCTCGTGGCATCAAATCTAGGCCCTAGGCCTCATATCAATATCAGTATAACACTCTACGGCGCGCAGCTCGATCCCATAGTATCCTCACATCTGATCCTAGGCCATACTCAGTCCAGAAATCACATAAGCCCCTCAAGCGTTAGTTAAAACAGTAGTTCTCAGCCTCAAAACATCATTTAATATATCATTTTAGTTTCAAAACCGAGTAAAAGTGACTGAGTTGTACAATAGTGGAAAACAATATGATTGAGTTCAAGTAGTAGGTCAAAACAGTGAGGAGATAGTGATACAAATCCCCGGAGGGTTCAAATAGTTGGCTCAAAGCCCAAATATGGCAATCAGTCCAAATAATGATGATAACAAATAAGTTTCAATCAAACACGCGATAAAAGCGTCAATCGGGAAGGACCAAGTCACAATCCCCTACAGTAAACGACCCCACACTCATCATCAAGCACGTGTCTCACCTCAATATAGCACTACGATGTGTGAATCCGGGGTTTCAAACCCTCAGGATATCATTTACAATCATTACTCACCTTGAACCAGCGAAATCTCTAGCTCGCGACGCATTTGCCCCTCAAATCGGCCTCCACGCGCATCAAATCTATCCAAAATCAGAACGAATGCATCACAATATGCTAAGGGAACAAAGTCCAAGCAAAAACAATCAATAACGGGCACAAATCCCGAAATTACCAAAAACCCAAGCCTCGGGCCCACTTCTCGAAACTCAGAAATTTTTACATAAATGGGTTCCTTATCCTTCCATGAGTTTATACATATCAACAACATCAAAATCGGAGTTCAAATGACCCCTCAAATCCTCCATTAAAGGCCTCTTAAACTCAAGCCCTAATCCTCCATTTTTAGCCCTTTAAACCCATTAGTTACAGCCCTAAATTCATGAAATTCTACTATATGAATGTGTTTTAAGTCCAAAATCCTTACCTCAATGAAGTCTCTTTGATTCCTCTCTTCAAAATCGCCCAAAGCTCCCAATTTTGAGTGCAAAAATGGTTAAACCCTTCAAAAATCACGAAGGAAGACATATATACATTCTGCCCAGACATGACCGCATCTGCGGTCCAAAATCCGCTTTTGCGGTACCGCATATGCGGTCAACACATCCGCTTCTTCGGAGTTCATTAAACCGGCCTAAGCCGCATCTGCGAACCACTTCCGCATCTGCACTTACGCAGATGTGATCCCTTTAGCCGCTTCTGCGGTCTAGCTCGCCTGACCCATTTTCGCTTCTGCGATGATACACCCACATCTACGGCGCCGCATTTGCGGTCCACAAACCGCAGATACGGAAATACCAGAAGCAGCAAATCTAAAGCTGCAACACAAATTCCAATTTCCCCGCCAACCATCCGAAATCACCCTGAGGCCCCCGGGGCCTCAACCAAAAGCACGAACATGACCCAATACCTTATTCAAACTTGTTCCAATCATCAAAACACTTCAAACAACATCAAATCCATCAATTCACATCGAATTCAAGCCTAAGTTTTCTAAAAACTTCTGAAATACGCTTTCGATCAAAAACCCAACCAAACCACATCCGAATGACCTGAAATTTTGCACACACATCACAAATGACATAACGAAACTACAGCAACTCTCGGAATTCCATTCTGACCCTCGGATCTAAATCTCACCTATCAACCAGAAATCGCCAAAATACTAACTTCGCCAATTCAAGCCTAATTCTACACCAGACCTCCAAAACCAATTCCGATCACACTCCTAAGTCATAAATCACCCAGCGAAGCTAACCAAATCATGAAAATTCCGTTCCGATCTCATATACAAATAAGTCAACTCTTGCTCAAACCTTTCAAATTCAAAGCTTTCAACTGAGACTGTTCTTTCAAATTCATTCCGATTTTCCTAAAAACCAAAACCAACGATCTACATCAGTCATAATACATCACACGGGCAAGTCATGCCCGAGCACTAGCGATCAAAGTTCAAAAGATCAAAACGACCGGTCAGGTCGTTACATCTTGCTAAACTCCGGTAACTCTGCCACCGATTAGCCAAAACCCGCTACCGGGTGTATAAATACCTGCATTTGCACACAAGGTGCAGGGAATAAAGTGAGTACTCCAACTCAGTGAGTAATAAAGGTAAATAACAACTAAGCAGTAAGAAATCACGTAAAGCAAATCAACATGTTGTATAGAAGCAGCGTAAAACCTCTTGAGAAAAAGCAATGAAGCTGTGAAATCTTTAGAAACATCTTAGCTCAGCTTAAACCTTTTCTGAAAATGACTTTTTCAACAGTTACGCAAATGAATGCAAAACAGTTAGTGTTGATAAGCACAGAAAATTCGCCCCTCAGGCATAAATACCACAGTATAACAGGTAAAATGACAAGTAAATATGAAAGATGAACACATAAAGGTTTGCCCCTCGGGAAATCTCTCAGAACCGTACCAGCCCCTTGGGCTCACTCTCATAATAATATCATCCCCTCGGGCTCACTCTCAGAACAATATCAGCCCCTCGGGCTCACTCTCAGATTATGATGGGTACCCGCGCTCACTTTGGGTGTACAGACTCCGGAGAGGCCCCTTACGGCCCAAGCGCTATATCAAGCCACCTCGTATTATCATCTCTCGGCACTCAGCCTCACATCACTCGGCACTAGGCCTCACATCACACAAGCCACCTCGTGGCGTATAAAAGTATCTCAGGCCCTCGTCCTCATATCACTCAGCATATCCTCACATATGGCCCTCAGCCTCACTCAGTCCGAAAATCATCACAAGCTCATCGGGCATTATAAAACAGTAGTTCTCAGCCCAAAACATCTTTTAGAAATATCGTTTAAGTTTCAAATATGGGTAAAAGTGGATGAGTTTTTAAAACAGTAAATATCAATAAGAGTGAGTTCAAGTGATAAATCAATACAGTGAGTAAATAGTGATAAAAATCCCCGAAGGGTTCAAATAGTTGGCACGAAGCCCAAATATGGCAATCAGCCCAAATCCTGATGCTAACAAACATATTTCAGTCAAATACGCAGTAAAATCGTCAATCGGGACGGACCAAGTCACAATCCTCAATAGTAAACAACCTCACGCTCATTATCAGCACGTGTCTCACCTCAATATAGCACTACGATGTGCAATCCGGGGTTTCAAACCCTCAGTGTATCATTTACAATCATTACTCACCTCGAACCAGCAAAATCCCTAGCTCGCGACGCCTTTTCCCCTCAAATCAGCCTCCACGCGCGTCGAATCTATCCAAAATCAGAACGAATATATCACAATATGCTAAGGGAGCAAAGCCCAAGCAAAAACAATCGAAAAATATCGAAAATCTCGAAATTAGCAAAACCCGAGCCCCGGGCCCACTTCTCGAAACAAAGAAATTTTAACATCATTAGATTCCTTATCACCCCACGAGTTTATACATACCAAAAGTTCTCAATTCCAACCTCAAATGGTCCTTCAAATCCCAACTCAAAAGTTCAAAATCCCAAGCCCTAGTTCTTCCATTTTTTTAGCTTAAATTCCATGAATTTCTAGGTTAATTTCACAATAGAATCACGTTTTAGGTTCAAAAATCTTACATCCAATCAATTCTCCTTGAATCCCTCTTTAATCACCTTCAATAAGCTCTCAAAATACTCAGCTATGGAGGAAAAATGACTCAAAACCGCGGATGAAATAACTTATAAACTTTCTGCCCCGGTTTGACTTTCCTTCTTCGCGAACGCGGTTAACCCCTCGCGTTCGCGTAGCACAAACTTACTTTGACCAAAAATTCTCCTTCGCGAACACGATACCACATTGTGAATGCTATGCTTTAACATGAACACCCTTCGCGAACGCTTCCTTAGCATCGCGAATGCGATGGGCAAAATGGACTCCACCTAACTGACCTCTACATGATCGCGAGGCTCCTGTCGCAAACGCGATACACCACTGGCCAACCCTTCACGAACGCGAAAGCCTTCTCTCAAACGCGAAGGCAAAAAACCCTCAACCTCTTCTGACTCTTCGCGAATGCGAAGACCCACTCGCGAATGCGAAGAGTAAAACCCTGCAACTGTTGAACCTGCATTTTTTGCAACTTTTCAAACTCCAAAATGGTCCGAATGACCACCCGAAACTCACCCGAGGCCTCCGGGACCTCAACCAAAGGCACCAACACATCCTAAAACCTTATTTAGACTTGATCCAATCATCAAAACACCTCAAACAACACCAAATCCACCAATTCACATCGAATTCAAGCCTAAGTTTTCTAAAACTTCCGAAATACGCTTTCGATTAAAAACCTAACCAAACCACCTCCGAATGACCTGAAATTTTACACACACATCACAAATGACATAACGAAGCTACAGAAACTCTCATAATTCCATTCCGACCCTCAGATCAAAATCTCGCCTATCAACCGAAAATTCCCAAAATACTAACTTCGCCAATTCAAGCCTAATTCTACATCGGACCTTCAAAACCAATTTCGATCACACTCCTAAGTCATAAATCACACAGCGAAGCTAACCAAATCCTAAAAATTCCGTTCCGAGCTCATATACAAATAAGTCAACTCTTGCTAAAACCTTTCAAATTCAAAGCTTTCATCTGAGACTGTTCTTTCAAATTCATTCCGATTTTTCTGAAAACCAAAACCAACGATCTACATCAGTCATAATACATCACACGGGGCAAGTCATGCCCGAGAATTGGCGATCAAAGTGCAAAAGCTCAAAACAACCGGTCGGGTCGTTACACTGCCTTGTTTGTCATTGTTATACATATGCTTGGTAAGGAAGAATGTAAAGCACGAAGGGTAATGTCGTGCCATTATTTATACATTATCATGTGAGGGAGAGTGTAAAGCATGAAGGGTGATGTCGTACCACATTATTGAGCGTAAAAGCAAGAAGGGTGATGTCGTGCCACGTTATTGTGAGTAAAAGCACGAATGGTGATGTTGTGCCATATTATTGAGAGTAAACGCACGAAAGGTGATGTCGTGCCATATCATTTGAGAGTAAAATCACGAAGGGTGATGCCGTACCATTTCATTTATATTGTTATGCTTGTATGTTATTGTGAGGTCATGGCACGAAGGGTGTTTCCGCGCAGGTGAGGACGAGGAACATGCATTATGATGTGATATTTGTTTCTTGTGTATATGTTTGTGCCCTTACCTTTAGCTGTTATTGTCGCAATTACATATTCTGAGTGATATGTTATTATTGTCTCGTACTTGACCTCTATCTCAATTGTTGTTGTGTTGTCCATGTCTTTTACTTACTTAACTTGCATATGACATGCCTATTTCCTGTGTTGAAATTATACTCATGTCATACCTATTCTGTCGCAACCTAGTTTAATCATTCCATCATGTCAGTCATTCATGCCCTTACTTGTTAATTTGTAAAGATCATGTGTTTCCTTCTTAGTTGTTATATTTGTACTTAGGCCTCTAATATACTAGTTAATTGACATTGATACCCCCTTGCTTTCCAATTGTTGTTATTACTCACGTGCTTTTTTTTAGTCCTTTATTGTTGTCCACATGTATATCCTGGTCCATTGTTGTTACTTGCATATTTCCTACTTTGTAATTCCTATTATTGTGTTTCTGTCATATGGTTGGTTCTGTTATATGTTTATTTGGAAGGATAAGTTGAACGCACGAAGGGTGTTGCCATGCTAATTGAATTGTACATAAATTTATTTATATATGGTGACGATGAGATACAAGCACCAAGGGTGTTACCGTACCATATGATTTGATATTTTGGATATACTTCTCATATTAGGAAAGATCGTAAACCTTCTACTGTGGTTCCTTTTAGTAATTGTTGACTATCTCACCGAGTTGTATATAATAACTTTATTTGTTATGCTTTGTACTGCTTTATTGTTAATCTAATATACATGTTATAACAATAAGCATCTTTTAACTAAAAGCCTCGTCACTACTTCGACGAGGTTATACAAAATACTTCCAGTACATGGGGTCGATTATACTGATACTACACTTCTGCACATTGCGTGCAGATTTTGGATCGGAGCTGCTAGTGACGTCGGGTGCTGGTTCGGAAGATGTTCGTGCATTTGGATATAGTTGCCACTTGTCCTTGGTGGCTTAGGTTATTGCTAATATGTTTATGTAATCTTCAAACAGAAGATATACTTATTTGTATCAGTTTTGAAATTCTAAATCTTAGAAGCTCGTGATTCGTACTACCAGGTCTTGGGCAAATTTGTAAATGTTCAGTTATCTATTTTCTATTCTCTTATAATCTCAGTTGAGTTGTATTTTCTATTAGTTGGCTTACCTAGTGGGTTGAGTTAGGTGTCATCACGACTTGTGATTTTTGGGTCGCGACAGTGCACTATTACAAAGATGTGAATCCAGGTTATAAATTTTATGGGTTCAAGCTTTATTTCTTACTATTGCGCACATTGCACTTTTGAAATTATATGTTCAAAAATAATTCTTTAAAATATAAATTTTCTTACATCTGTATTTATGCTTTGTGTCGAAAATATTGGGATCAGTTGAACACATTAACTATGTGCTACATCATCCACTGTTACTAGTTTAACATACATATTTCATTTAATCATATAAGAATTTACGGTGACAAATAAAGAATATAAATTTCAATTTGTGAAAATTTTAAAAGAATAAAATAAACAAAGAAAGAAAGAAAAAGAAAAATACTTAATTAATATGCAAAAAATGATATAAGACATGCCCAACTTCCATGGGCACCTAGTTCTATAAAAAGAAAAGAAAAAATAACAACTCACAACCTCTTTTAAGAAATATAATAATACTATGCATGATCTAGGAAGGAGAGCATGAATTCATGTGTCCCATGAAACCCCTAAATACGCCTCTGAACCAGAGATGAAGATGCTTTTGGAACACTCCTCCTTTAATTTATTTACTTAATTTTCTACAAGGTCTTTTCGGGGCTAAATCGTCAAGATTAGTCTCTTTAAACAAAAAAAATATCTTTAAATTTTTGTCTTTTAACTTAAATAATTATAAATAAATAAAAAATGGCCTGTCATGAGTTGTCTCATCATTTCACTAAACTATACTCCATCCGTTCCAATTTATGTGAACTTGTTTGACTGGGCACGGAGTGTAAGAAAAAATGAAGACTTTTGAAATTTGTGGTTCTAAACAAGTTAAAAAGGGGATCAAAGTATTTGTGTAGTTATAAATGCTTCTCATTAAGGGTAAAATTGTAAGTTTAAGCTAAATTATTGTAACATCTCGTGTTTTCGTATGTTAAAAGTTTTGTCTTCAGTTAATTGACGTGGACTCGGGGATGAGATTATCTTGAGGTTAACGTATTTATGCTATTTATAACAAGCAATAAATAAGTGTCATGAAGGATAAAGGGTACACGAATTAAAGAAAATGGGTTTCATTGAAGGTTGCCGATTTGGGATAAAATACGGGTCGAGCGATACTACCCGATATTTATGGACTAGTACCATTCAAGGTACCACCTGGCCGTGATAGTATAATATATAAAGTATATTAAAATGAGTAATATTTTTAGGTAATTTGAGATAATTCTTAATTATGCGGGTAATTGGTTAATTACCAGGTAACGGAACATTACCTAGTTAATTAACAAAATTAGTGGATAATATTAATTTCTCTCCCCTTCCCCTTCCCCCCCTCAAACGTGGCAGAAGGCCACAAATTAAGAGAATGACTCTTGGTCATTCCATGACTAAGTGGCTATCCAAGGATAATTAGAATTTCACAAGTAAGACTTAATTACAAGTCTTGTCTACTTCATTTGGACAAAAGAACCAAACGTCCATAATCCAAAAGTAAGAATCATATATATCATTTTCCAGGCTCAAGACTTCAAGAACAGAAGGTAAAATTCAATCGGATTTTGCGATTCTAAATACAATCCACGAAGGTTTCCAATGAAAATTGTTAGAATCGTAGCAACGTAAAATTTTGCGATTCTAAAAGAGTACGGTGCAATTTTCGAGAATATTATACGGAGTTTTACTTACTCCAGATATATTAAGGCCATCCCTTCTTTCTTTTTTGCATGATCCAAGTTATACAGAAGAAACGAGTAAACGCACAGTTTTCATAAACGACTCTATTCATAGAAATACTAGGGGTCTCTGTGTTCATGATTTTCCCATGTGACATATTATTATATTTTCTGTTCATGTGTCTCAAAATAATATGTAGTTGATAAAGTTTATCTGAAAAGAATATTGAGATTTTTAACATATTTTCATGCATTATATTCATTTATGCATGTACATTGACCCATGACCAGACGATGTTATATATGCATATTTATATGTATATATTTATGTATATGGGATATGGAAAAAAGGTTACGGCGTTATATACGCAGCACCACCTGATCAGTAGGTATATGTTGATAATGTTGCCCACAGTGGCCGAAACGATATGATGGGATGCCCTTAGTGGCTTGATGATGTTATGTACACATATACCTATGCATGACACGACACTTATATGCACGTGCATGACATTATAAATGTTTCAGAATTTACAAGTTATTCAGATTTACAAATGGATTTCTTTATTCCATGGTTCATCCATGTCTTTTACGTACTGATTATCACACCTTACATACTCAGTACATATTTCGTACTGATGCCTTATTTCACGAGGCTTGCGTTTCATGTTCGCAAGTGTAGGTAGGCAAGCTGACGGTCCTCCTTATTAGGATCCTTGATCAGCGAGAGTTGGCATGCTCCACTTTATTCGGAGCTACTTTTGATTTTGGTATGATACACTTGTATACATATATGAGTATGACATGGCTCAGTCCTGTCTTTGTACAGTTGTACTTCTATTAGAGGTCTGTAGATAGTTATGTACAGTTGGATAGTATGTGGCCTTGCCGGCTTTCAATTTTGGGTATATAATTGTCTATCGCGGCCTTGTCGGCTCGTCCACTGTAACCCGCACGTATATGTATATATGTCTTTTGGACAGGTTTCTTTCATGTATGTTATTCTTGTAATTCAGCATATGTTAATCGGGTTTATAGCTTAGACGCATGCATAGGGGTGTTTGGCAGGTAGGACTCGGGCACCCGTCGCGACCCTTCGGTTTGGGTCGTGACAAAAATGGTATCAGAGCATTTCTTGTTATGCCCCGCAGTTTTATGTCGATGTTATGCTCTGCAGTAATATATTACGATGATGTTACCCTATGCAGTAATATATTACGATGATGTTATGCCTTGCAGTATTATATTACGATGATATTACGCTTCGCAGTATTAAGCTACAACAGTATTGCACCCAACAGTATTACATTACGGTGATGTTACGTTTTGCAGTATTAAGTTATGACAATATTGCACCCAGTAGTATTAGATTACGGTGATGTCACGCTTCGCAGTATTAAGTTACGACGATGTTGCACCCTAAAGTATTGTACGTTAAATTTGTCATAAGGTAATTGATATCAGTCCAAGTAAAAGATTATTTGGAGATTATAAGGATTATGCTATTTCACAAGAGATTGGTAAATTCATGAAGATGGAAGGGGGCAAGTCAAAGAAAATGAATTTTGTCCAAGTTTGGCATTTTGGGGTAAAATACGGCCCGAGCTAAAATACCCGATATTTATGGACTAGTATCATACGAGGTACCACATGACCATAATAGTAAGGTATATAAGGTATGTAAAAAGTGAGTAATATTTTAGGTAAGTGGGAATAATTCTCAATTTTGCGGGTAATTGATTAATTACCGGGTAACGAGACATTACCTAATTAATTGGGGGTATATTTGGATAAGATTAAACCCCACCCCCACCCCATGTGGCAGCAAGCCACTTCTTGGGGAAGTGACACTTAGTCTATTTGCATTAGGTGGCAACTAATAGTCACACACTACTTCATTTCTAGCAATTTTCATATTACAGTCAGATGGATCACCACTTCATTTCTAACCCTTTTCAATACTACTTCATTTCTAACCTTTTCAATACTACAATTGGATGGGAGGTTTGGCACCTTGGAAACGAAATTCTCACAAAATTCATACCAAGTTCATACAATCAGAACATTAGCCGTGAATTGACAATTACAAAGCACTATATAGCAGAACGTTAGCCATTCTTCATGTTATCAACAGAAATGTCTTACAACAAAGCGATTCCAATGAAAGTTATTAGAACTTAGCAATATAAAATTTTGCGGTTCTAAATGAGTACGGTGCAATCTTTTCCAAGAATATAAGACGGAGTTTTCCCTACTCCAGGTATGTTAAGGTTATCCCTTCTTTCTTTTGGCATGATCCATACGATACGAATGAAACGTGCAAATGCACAAATTCCAAAAATCACTCTATTCATAGAAGTATTAGATATATCAATGTTCTTGAATTTCCATGTGTCATAACATTTTATCATCTGTTCATGGGTCTCAGAAAAATACGAAAGTTGAAAAGAGTTTACTTTATGATGTAGACATGTGATTTTTGACCCTCCCCAAGATTTTTATATTTTAGCACGTAAATATTTAATTTAGGCATAATATAGGTATTTCAATTCATTTTTACTCTTTTACTTTATTTTATTACAAGAAAACAAAACTTACAAAAAAATAGTTTCATTAATGTTTTGTAGTCATTTTTAATCTTGAAAAATACCAAAAATAGTTTTGTTTTAACGACCAGTCTTATTTAAATAGTTATTTTACTTAAGTAGGATTAATTAATAAATGAGATCGCATTTTAGTCCCGTTCGCGAGGAAAGAATAAAACTTGAGCTCGAGCAACCCATTTTTAGACCTAATTTTGGACCTAGCCCATCATTCCCAAGCCCATAATTCCTAGGCCCATACCCCTTAACCTAAAAAACCCTACAAATATATAGATCCCTAGACTAAAATAAGCACTGAGAGTCGTTTTTTGACAAGGGACCAAAAAAAAGGGTCATCTTCCTCATGAAGACACAGGAGAAGACCTAATAGCTATGTCTAAAAACCAGCCGCAGAACACGATCGACCCCCACCTGAATTCCTCCTTCGTCGACAAAGGGAACCAAATGCCTAACCTAGAGGAAAGGCTGAGGCCGTTTTTAACAGAGGAAAGGCCTTAGATGTGAACTTTTTCTTCGTGGACACACACTCCATAGCATCCATTTTCGTATCTGGAGAACAAAAACACCTTAAGTTTCTTCTTCGTTAAGAATTCCAGCGTGACTCTCCTCTCCAAACCAACATCCATAGCTTTCGAGCTTCTTCTTACTCGACACACCTTAAGCACACGCAGACCTAAGCTGCTAAAGGTAAAGAGGAGCTGGAGTCGCGTTCTCTTCTTCTTCTTGACAACAAAAAAAAACTAAAAACATAAAATGATGGAAAGATAGCAAGGGAGGAGACCCAGACATTTGGACCCATCTACTGCAGAACAGTCGTAGACCTTTTGTTTGTCGCCAAATTTTCGGCGAGCTAGAGGTCCGTTGAGTTCCGGCGAAGTTTTCAGCGCAAAGTCGCACCGTATTTTTTATTCGAGGTTCATATTTTTAGGGTTTGTCCGAAGGATTATCATCTGTCTTTTATAAACTGAGTTGAGGCATTTCTGTGTAAATATGGAGTTATTGAAGCAGTTTATATTGCGTTAAAAGAAGCAGAACTCCATTCAACTGATTTGTTGTTGTATTGGAAGGCATGTCCCTCCTATACTTAATGATTTTTGCCTAATTTAATTTGCTTGATCATTTTGACTGAAAGCATGGTTTTTTTTTACAAAATTTTGTATTATGTGTCGTGCCACTTTAAAGCATTGAAGTTAGCTTATTATTATAGTTAAAGGTTGGATCTGATTTAATAAACTGAAGTACACCATGATGTGTAGTGTTAATTAATAGCTTGGTTTAATTTCAATTGGTATATCCATGGATGATTAATTATGTAACAAGCGGATATAGATTTGTTGTTTATCAATAGGATTGATTTGGTAAGGTCTCGTAAAGAAGAGTCTGAGGTGTCGTGAATCATAGTTGGATCTATCTTTGGGATTTTTCTATAAGCTACACGCTAGCTCTGTATCAGTAGTATTAGAAAATTAATTAATTCATGAACCTTCGTAGTTTTCTTTAGGCGCGCTATAATAATGTAGCATAGTTACAGGTACGGTTCCCGTAACGTAGTTGTGATACACAATTCTAAAATCTGGGGGTACATTTATGTGATCTGGTCAAAATTTAATCTTGTTAATAAAATAAACATGTTGTGGATCTTGGTTACGGCTCCCGTGACATGATTCGCGACGTGTAATCAAATAATTAGATGTATAACAATCGGATTATTAAAAGTGGTTTTAAAAGGTATAAAATGCACATAAGTTTCAAAGATGTTTTTAAAATCAAATAAATAGGCCAATAATAATAGTTGAGCGACCGTGCTAAAATCACGAAACTCGGGAATGCCTAACACCTTCTCCTGGGCTAACAGAATTCCTTACTCGGATTTCTTTGTTCGCGAACTGTAAAACAGAGTCAATCTTTCCTCGATTTGGGATTTAACCGGTGACTTGGGACACCATAAATTATCCCAAGTGGAGACTCTAATTTTAAACAAATAATTCTGTTTTGATTGTCACTTAAATTGGAAAAAAACTCCCTTATACCCTTCAACGGGTGGAAAAGGAGGTGTGACAGCTCTGGCGACTCTGCTGGGGATCGAACCCAGAATCTCTAGTTTAGGGTTCAAGAATTCGAGCTTAGAATAATTGTTATATTTGGCTTTATTTATTGTCTGATTTATCTACATGTTTGGGCCTAATGTGCTAAATGTTGCTTTTTACTGCTTTGATGTTATCTGATCTGCATATATAAACTACTACGAAACCCCTCTCTTCTATCTTCTGAGGAGTGCATGCTGGCGTGACTTCTTTCTGTTAGTGTCATCTCCCAATTTAGAACGAGGATCGGACAAGTTGCAAAGTCAGATGATCTTTTGGTTACCGGTACGCTGCCCCCCCCCGGCTCGAGTTGTACGTTCGGGTAAACCAGGTCTACAACAATGCACCCAGGTTTTAAACATAGAATAACTCAGCCTCATGACGGATCCCTAGTAGGAACGCTTGTTTGCATCATCTGTATTTAACTTTGGGGACTCAACACAGGGGTTGGGTCCGTCTATGACAGGTGTACCCAAAATAACAGACCATCTTGATGCATCCTATGTGCTACATGTTGCATTTCTTCAAGGGTAAATGGGTTATTTGGCGGACCAATGAGGTTTGAGGGTAAATGAGGAAAAAGAGGTTGAAGTATAAAAATGAAGCAAGTGGGGCCAAGTTATAATTTTCTTTCACACTTTTTCAAAAAAACAAAAAAAAATGAAAATGAAAAATCCAAAAAAAAAAAGAGTTTGCACTTTCACTGTCAATTTTTTAAAAAAAAAAGAAAGAAAAAGAAAATCCAAAAAGAGTTTACATGTTTCATTATTTTTCAAAAAAGACCAAAAAAATATATTTTCTCTAAGTTATTTGTTAATTTTATTTCCTGCCCGTATCCAATCTGCCCGAACTACGCATACCTGATTCTCGTCTTTCAGGGCGTGATACGTAGGCAACCCACATAGGGTCCGGTCTTCCTAGTAAATCTTATGTTCTTGGCTTTACGGGGTCTTAGCCAAAATTTGCACTTCTAGCCACCTTTTGGCCAAATAAGTCATTTTGCAAAAATAGCCTCAATTATGTCTTGCATGTGTCCAATAGGGAGTGTTATTGTCTCACTTAGTGTTGGTTTGAGTTTTTTTCATATAGGTATGGATCTACTTACCGGGGTTTGATCATGACAGACACCCGTAACCATCCAGTCAGGATCACTCATTCATGAGTTGCTTAAGGAGATATGTTTTAATTTTTATGTTTTGAGTAAGTTCTTCATTTTATGTCGTCTTTTACTTTTTAGTTTTGTACAGTAACGTCGAGTCTTTTGTTATTGTACCTTCTACTTTTATATTTGAAAAAGTATGTTGTAACCCAAAAATCTAAAAACAAAAAGAGGTTTCGCGTTTTATATTTCTGTTAGAAGTTTTCTTTAGAATACTAATTCTTTTAAGGTGGTTTTCCTTTAGTAAATTAATATCTAGAACTCAAAATAAAATTGCTATTATATTTCCTTTTAGTACATTAAGACTAAAAATTCAAAAAAAAAAAGAATTTTCTTTTAGTACCTCTTTAAAAGTGTTCTTTAAGATTTTAGTTCCAAAAATCCAAAAAGATTTTCTTTGGAGGTGCTTCTTTGGGAAATTGATGAAAAATGACTTTAAAAAAAATATTTTTACTAGAACTCTAGGACATTGTACATAGAAAAAAAAACAACATACTCTATCTTTGGTTTATCTTCAGAGTTTCTCCCTTAGGTAATCAAACTGAAATCCAAAAATATTTTGTTTATCTTTTTCATTTCTTGGTTCGGAATATTTCTTTTAGGATATCAAACGAAAATCGAAATATATTTCTTTGGTTTATTTTTTTTAGATTTCTTTCCTAAAAAAAGGTCAAAAAAAATATTTATATATTTTTCTCTTCTAGGATTTTTCCTTACTAGAGTATTTGTTTCAAAAAAGAAAAAAAAAGAGAAAAAATATATGTTCGTTAAGCTTGAGTTTGGAGTAGGTTACAGAATATTAAGTCTAGAAAATTCAAAAAAAAAAGGATTTGCTTCTTTTATTTCTCGTTTCTCATCAGAGTAGTCATTAAGGTAGAAAAAAGATAAAAAAGAAAAAAAGAGAACGTTAGTTTGTTTACTTTATTCCCGATCTTCCCGAACTACGCAAAGATCTGATTCATACGGCGTCATGATACGTAGGCAACCTATATAGGGTTCGATCGAATCATTTTTTTGTTATTAAAAGAAAAAGGGAAAAAGAAAAAAAATGAAATTATGGGATGTGAGAAATGAGAGGAAAGAAAAGAGCAATAATCAGAAAGAAAAAAAAGGAAGGAAAATGAGCAAGCAGGTGCTAGAAAAGCAAAGAAAAGAGAGGTTTGAAATGATCAAATTGGGATGATACCAACTGACCTTCGTACCCTCGAAGTCATTTTAGAACCGACGATTGTGGCTAGGTGCATTGCACATAAAGTGAGATTATCTTATGTTAAATGCCCTAACGCTAACGTGATGACTTGATATTCATAGCAGAAAGATGGTTGGTTTGTGGTTCTTAAAGTGGTAACTCTTCTCTACAACATAAGGTCCAAAGGCAATGGCAGACGGCAACGGAATCGAGTCGGTTGATACTGGTGCCCAAAAGCAATTGGTTGAACAAGACAATGGGTTGGTTGAAGAGGTGAGGATATTAAGACAACACATGGCGGATATGTATCGGGCTTGGATGACTGGGAAAGTACCACCCACGCCACCACTTACGTTCCTAGATGCTAACCTTACCCAAACTCTGGTCATAGTGCCAGATGATTCCCCATACTCTCCAGATTTTCCCGCTTATCACAGTTTTCCCAACTACCCTAGTAGATTCATCACTCGTCCTCCAATTATCTTTCTCCAAAATTGCCCTCCTGTCATATCCACTATCCCCAACAATGAGCACCCGATGCCCAATATTACCCCTCAAAGGTTGCCTACAAGGTTCCTGACTCATACAATCAGAGCCTTCGGAATGAGCCTCATGTTGAAAATGAAAAGTTCACAGGAAAAGAAGGGCGAGATGAGCTATCCAGAAAGCTGAAAGGATCTAAAACGCCAAAGCTTAATTTGTATGAGGGGCGTGGAGATCCGGTAGCCCATCTAAGGGGTTATTGCAGGGAAATGAGAAGTGTTGGCGAGAAAGATGATTTATTGATGGCGTATTTTAGTAAGAGCTTGGCTGGGGAAGCTTTGAAATGGAATAATCGTCAAGGTCGGTAAGTGACATACATTGGATGACATGGCTCAAGATTTTGTTCGGCACTTTCAATACAAATTAGACATTACCCCAGATCGCTCCTCCCTATCTAAGATAGAAAAGAAACTGGAGGAAATCTTTAGGGAGTTTGGGCTCAGATGGAGGGAGCAAGCTGCTCGAGTCAGTCCCCCGATTGGTGAAGAAGAAATGGTTGAGCTTTTTCTACAAGCCCAGGGGCCCACCTACTTCAGTCATTTGATTCCGACCTTGGGTAAACCTTTCAATGATGTGGTAAAAATGGGGGAGATAGTAGAAGAGGTAATCAAGTCAGGAAAAATCATGAGTTATTCGATATTGAAAGATACTACGGAAGACATTCAGAACATCCCAGTAAGTTTGGGTGGAAGAAAGGGAAATAGAAAAGATGATCTGCTGGGCATTCCTGCTCAACGCTTTCAGCCTCGACATCGACCCCATGGATATCCTTGTGCACCAGAAATTTCTCTCCAATGCTACTTCTCTCCACAAATTCCCTAAAGTCATACCTCACCTTCCCAGTACCCTATACACAATGTACCGCCATATGCTCCACACCCACGAGACCTGCGATGGCCTGCACCATTTTCGCAAATATCTTACCCGCCTCCTCAAGCATATCAACCACCTACACGCAAAAGGTTTCAACTGAGGATAGAGTACAAAATGAGAAGGCAGCAGCAAAGAAAAAAGTCTTTCACTCCTATTGGAGAATCATATGCCAGTTTGTTCCAAAGGCTAAGGCAATTGGACATGTTGAAGCCGATTCAGATAAAAATGCCAAACCCTCTTCCAAAGAATTTTGATTTTTCCCAAAGGTGCGCATATTGCTCTGATGCCCCGGGTCACAGCACAGAAAAGTGTTGGCATCTGAAAAAACCAATTTAGAAGTTTATTGATGTAGGTGACATTACCGTGCAAAATCCAAATGCAGCATATACTAGCCAAAGTCCATTGCCTGTTCATAATGAGACGCATATGGTGGACATGATTTGTGTGGAAAAGGAATATGAGAACTCTTCTGAGATCCTCGGAGGGCCACTTGTCGCAAAGCTTTCAGCGCTATCACTCTTGGTTCCAGAAGTTGATCCTATGAATAAGCCAGCCAAAGGGACCCAAAAGCAATTTGCTAAGGACAATGTGATGAAGACTTTTGAAGGTTCTAGTAATGTTGATGCAGAACTTAGTGGCTAAGATGTCGTGCTTGGTAGTTGGAAAGACGCTCCATCTCTTGGCTAGTCGGGGAGGAGCCTTGGTGGTTTATTTTGTTGTCATTTTTGTTGTCCGGGTTATTTTCAGGGTTGTAATCCGAATATTATCTTGTGACTTAAACTCTTCTATCCTTTTATTTTGCTTAGTTTGTTTAGTCGTAGTAGCTCGTTTAGTGTTGTCTAGTATTGTTCCAGGGTTGTAATCCTAGCTTATTTTACTTGTTTTGTTGTCCAAACTTTTTCAATATCTATCTAATGCAATTTTCTGTTATTCCTAGTCAGTGTTTGTTTAGTCCTCTTTTCCTTTTATAGTTCTTTTCCTACTGACTCTAGTGACATGACATGCACGCATAATTCTAGGTCTGGTTTTAAAGTTAGTTCAATTATGAAGCAATGAAATAATTTTGAAGATGATAGGGACATTTGAGGGAAATAAATATAGATTTGGACATTTTGAGATTATTTGAAGCCCAAACCATGTGAAATTGGGGCAGATAATTTGGGAAGTTAAAGGATGACAAGAATTCATTAAAGGAGAGTGCATCCCAGACGATTTGAAGCAAGCAACTTTGAGTTCAAATGGATCTCAAGTTACAAAATAAAGTCAAGGAAGTTTTCTCCAAATTGACGGAGGATATCCATTGTGAAAAGGGAATCACCCAACGAGGGTTTTGTACTTGACAAGGCGCTAAAGAAGAGTGGAAGGCATATCAGTAATATCAGTGCCGAAGCCGCAAAAGAAATATTGTGCATGATCTTCAATTTTCATTTCAAGTTGCATGTGTTGTACTTGCCATTTTCAGGGATTGGGAGGCCTTCTTTCAGCTAGCCAAACTCTTATATCATTTGATACCCTTTTGAGTCTGTACTAACTTCTTTGACCTCCCCTCTTTTGGAATCCAGTTAGAGTCATACGCAAAAAAAAGGGAAGAATTCATGTCCCCATAGGTTTATTTTACAAAGTTCATTCCAAAAGGCAAATTCAAAAAAAAGGAGATAAAAATAGAGATAAAGAAGAAAAAAAAGGGAAAGAAGAAGGAAAAAGGAAAAAAAAGAAGGAAAAAGAAAAAAAAGAGAAAAGAAAAAAAAAGGAAAAGAAAAGGCAAATAGTAACAAAAAGTAGTTTTGTGAACTACGTTTGACCTGATTCTTGTCACCACAAGATATGTAGGCAGTCTTACGGTTCGGTCATACCAAATAAAATATTTCATAATCCCACGAAGTCGAGAGTGGGGCAGTCTTTCTTAGTAAAAGGAAAAAGAGATTCAAATTCCCCTGTTTTAGAAATTCTGGCAAAGTTGTTAGAATGGATTCCAAAAGTTGTAAATAAATTAACCCTGTTGTCTTAGTTATTTTGAGCCTTTATGATATACTTTCTTTTTAACCCCTCCCAAAAGCCACATTATGGTCCAATAAAGACCTCTCAGATAATCTTTGAGAATGTCGAGGTAGACATGCCAGGAACACATGATGTTTTTACTATATGGGTAATGCCTTGTCATCTACGGAATCAGAGAAAATAAGAAGAAAAGAACAAAATGAGAGAGTCTTATCAGTGAAAACCTTCATAGGCACCATAAGGCGACAATGAGTTGAGAGAAAGAACAAAATGAGAGGGGCTTGATGGTGAAAACCCTTCGGGCACTACAAGTCGAATAGGGATCGTGAATCAGATTGGATAATCAGAGCATTGAAGCCCAGTTTCAGGATTTAGGGGTATAACAAGAGCTAAACATCAGACTTGTTTGACAGATTAGGCCACAGGTGCATGTCATGGTCATTAGAGTTGGTATCCACATCTGATAAGTTTCTACCTGGGTCTGTTTGGTCAGAACAAGTGAGAAATGACTTCAAAATTCGCCACCAGCTTTCCAATTGCACAAAACGGGATCTGGCTAGCACATCAAAGTGTCATAAGTCAGGAAAGAAAAGCAAGTGCACTGAGTTGGTAACAATCAATGTGCTTTGAGATTCATGTGAAATACAAAGGATCGGTATATGTCAATTCATGAACAATGCAACAGATAGATGGTGTTGGGTTGGAATAGATCAAAGGTATTTTATGTGATAAGATTGACAAAAAAAGTGGTTAACCAATGACTAGCAAGGTCTTCCAAGAGAAAATCAAAGTTATCATGGCAAGTGAAGGAGCAATAGACCTCAAGGCCAAGCCAGTGTTTAAAGTCAGGAATGAACAGCATGCGCACTGAGTGGATGGCAATTGATGTGCTTTGGGATTCATGTGAAACACAAAGGTTCAGTACATGTCAATGCAAGAGCACAATGCAACAGATGAATGGTATTGGGTTTGAACGGATACAGAGGTATTTTCAGTGATAAGGGTGACAGAGAAAGTAGTTAGTCAATAAACAAGGAAGGTCTTTCGAGTGGAAATCAAAGTTATCATAGGAAGTGAAGGAGCAATCTCCCTTAAAGTCAAGGCCACAAACCAACCACTATATTTATAAACTCACAAGTTCTCTTTGTATGAAACAGGGACGAAAATTGTGTCCAAATCAAAGCTTGGAAGTTTGAATTTCAAGTGTCGTGCCCAAATTTTGTCAGCACAAAGGCGGTTTGAGAAGGGGAAAGAAGAATTTGTTCAATCTACAAGAACCCTCCATGAGGAAAAGCATGGTTCGGGGGCAAGGAATTTTGTTCAATCTACAGAGATCCTCCAGGAAGAGAGTGCGGCTCAGGTAAGTTCGTTCTTGGCTTTTCAGGACCCTCCTGGATAATGGGACTTAATTTAAAATTTTCAGGACTCTCCTGGATAATGGGACTTAATTTAAATTTTCAGGACCCTCCTGGATAATGAATTTAATTTAAAGTTCTCAGGACCCGGATAATGGGATTTAGTTTTAAGTTTTTAAGACCTTCATAGACAATAAGATTTAGCGTAAGTTTTACCTTTAGGAAATAGAATTTAGCTTTGAAGTTGTCACTCTTGAGATGAGATTTAATTTTTAATTTTCAGGACCCTCCTGGATAATGGGATTTAGCTTTTAAATTCTTAGAGCTTTTAGGTACTATGATTCGATTAACTCTCACAGATGTTCCCGATATCAAACTAGGGCAGAAAAATTTCTTTTGTTTGTTTGTTTTGTTGTAATCAGGTTCACAAGCAGCAATTTCAGAGGGGTCGTTTCAAACATTGGAAATCAGGAGCCTACCTGGAGAACAAATGGAAGCAGTTCAAGTTTCAAGGGAAGCAATTTAAGTTTCAAGGAAAAGCAATGCAAGTGTTCAGCAATTAGGAGCCCACCTGGAGAACAAAGGGAAAGCAGCAAGGTTAAAGGAGTTCAGCAATTAGGAGCCCACCTGAAGAACAAAGGTAGGTAGTTCAAGTTTCGAGGAAAAGCAGCGCAAGTGTTGGTAATCAGGAGCCCACCTGGAGAACGAAGGGAAGCAGCAATGTTCAAAGGAAGACAGCAACCAAGAGTGCACCTGGAGAGCGAAGGGAAGCAGCAACGATCGAAGGAAGACAGCAATCAGGAGCCCACCTGGAGAATGAAGGGAAGCAGCGATGTTCGAAGGAAGACAGCAATCAGGAGCTCACCTAAAGAATGAATGGAAACATCGATGTTCAAAGGAAGACATCAATCAGGAGCCCACTTGGAGAACGAAGGGAAGCAGCGAGGTTCAAAGGAGTTCAGCAATCAGGAGCCCACCTGAAGAACAAAGGGAAGCAGTTCAAGTTTTGAGGAAAAGTAGTGCAAGTGTTGGTAATCAGGAGCCCACCTGGAGAACGAAGGGAAGCAGCAATGTTCAAAGGAAGACAGCAATCAGGAGCCCACCTGAAGAACATAGGGAAGCAGCAAGGTTCAAAGGACGACAGCAATCATGAGCCCACCTGAAAAACATAGGGGAGAAGCAAGGTTCAAAGGAGTTTAGCAATCAGGCGGCCACCTGGAGAGCAAGGGAAAACAGTTGAAGTTTTGGCAATTAGGCGCCCACCTGGAGAGCAAGGGAATACAGTTAAAGTTTTGGAAATCAGGCGCCTACCTGGAGAGCAAGGGAATACAGTTCAAGTTTTGGCAATCAGGCGCCCACCTGGAGAGCAAGGGAATACAGTTCAAGTTTCAAAGGAAGACAACACAAGTTTCAAAGGAAAATAGTTTAAGGTAACAAAGGGAATACAATTCAAGTTTGGTAATCAGGTGCCCGCTTGGAGAACAAGAGGATGCAGTTCAAATGTTGGTAATCAGGCCTACCTGGAGAATAAGAGAATTCACTTATGAATACAATTCAAGTCAGCAACAAAAGAAGCTCACGGCAAGAATGCGAGTCAACAGTCCGAGGTGATCAATAGAAGTTAGTCACAATAAAGAATAAAAGAGAAAGGCAAGAAGTGAATCCAGATGCAGAAGTTGATGAAAATATGAGCTGCTCAAGACATGGTTGAAGTCACAAGCATGGTATGTCCGGTTTTGGTCTGAAAAGCTGAAAAAGAATGAACTAGCACCTACAACTAGCAAACGTCAAAGTTCAAATCTAAAGTCCGCATGAAGAACCACTAAAGACTCAAGATCAAGCTTCAGAAGACTTATAGATAGGTATCTTGTAACTTGTAGTTGACAGGCTTACCTAGTCTTTTTCATGTTTTGATTTTTTATGTAATAACAGGACCGCGGACCGGAACCTCGGTGGAACGGCACCTCGACCGGCTCTCCACCTCGGTATACTCCATCATCTCACTCACCTCTGAACTACACGTGGCCTGATTCCTTTATAGCCAAGGATATGTAGGCAGCTCAGATACTAGGGCTCGATCACATTCCACTTTTCTCTTAGTTTTGGTCTCCTTAAATAAGGGTCGGGTCAAAAAACCTGTCTAGTCATTCTTTGTACGAAAACTCTTCGCATTTCCAGTCAAAGAGGGGCAGCTGTAGACATGTGATTTTTGACCCTCCCCAAGATTTTTCATATTTTAGTACGTAAATATTTAATGTAGGCATAATATAGGTATTTCAACTCATTTTTACTCTTTTACTTTATTTTATTACAAGAAAACAAAAATTACAAAAAAATAGTTTCATTAATGTTTTGTAGTCATTTTTAATCTTGAAAAATACCAAAAATAGTTTTGTTTTAACGACCAGTCTTATTTAAACAGTTAATTTACTTGAGTAGGATTAAATAATAATGAGATCGCATTTTAGTCTCGTTCGCGAGGAAAGAATAAAACTTGGGCTCGAGCAACCCATTTTTAGACCTAATTTTGGACCTAGCCCATCATTCCCAAGCCCATAGTTCCTAGGCCCATACCCCTTAACCTAAAAAACCCTACAAATATATAGATCCCTAGACTAAAATAAGAGCTGAGAGCCGTTTTTTGACAAGGGACCAAAAAAAAGGGTCATCTTCCTCATGAAGACATAGGAGAAGACCTAATAGCTATGTCTAAAAACCAACCGCAGAACACGATCGACCCCCTACCTGAATTCCTCCTTCGTCGACAAAGGGAACCAAATGCCTAACCTAGATGAAGGGCTGAGGCCGTTTTTAACAGAGGAAAGGCCTTAGATGTGAACTTTTTCTTCACGGACACACACTCCATAGCAGCCATTTTCGGATCTGGAGAACAAAAACACCTTAAGTTTCTTCTTCGTTAAGAATTCCAGCTTGACTCTCCTCTCCAAACCAACAGCCATATCTTTCAAGCTTCTTCTTACTCGACACACCTTAAGCACACGCAGACCTAAGCTGCTGAAGGTAAAGAGGAGCTGGAGTCGTTTTATCTTCTTCTTCTTGACAACAAAAAAAAAACTAAAAACATAAAATGGTGGAAAGCTAGCAAGGGAGGAAACCCAGCCGTTTGGACCCATCTGCTACAGAATAGCCGTAGACCTTTTGTTTGTCGCCAAATTTCCGGCGAGCTAGAGATCCGTTGAGTTCCCACGAGGTTTTCAGCGCAAAGTCGCACCGTATTTTTAATTCGAGGTTCATATTTTTAGGGGTTGTCCGAAGGATTACCATCTGTCTTTTATAAACTGAGTTGAGGCATTTCTATGTAAATATGGAGTTATTGAAGCATTTTACATTGCGTTAAAAGAAGAAGAACTATGTTCAACTGATTTGTTGCTGTATTGGCAGGCATGTCCCTCATATAATTAATGATTTCTGCCTAATTTAATTTGCTTGATCATTTTGACTGAAAGCATGGTTTTTTTTTTACAAAATTTTGTATTATGTGTCGTGCCACTTTAAAGCATTGAAGTTAGCTTATTATTATAGTTAAAGGTTGGATCTGATTTAATAAACTGAAGTACACCATGATGTGTAGTGTTAATTAATAGCTTGGTTTAATTTCAATTGGTATATCCATGGATGATTAATTATGTAACAAGTTTGTTGCTTATCAATAGGATTGATTTGGTAAGGTCTCGTAAAGAAGAGTCTGAGGTGTCGTGAATCATAGTTGGATCTATCTTTGGGGTTTGCCTATTAGCTACACGCTAGATCTGTATCATTAGTATTAGAAAATTAATTAATTCATGAACCTTCGTAGTTTGCTTTAGGCGCGCTATAATAATGTAGCATAGCTACGGGTACGGTTTCCGTGACGTAGTTGTGATACACAATTCTAAAATCTGGGGGTACATTTATGTGACCCGGTCACAATTTAATCTTGTTAATAAAATAAACATGTTATGGATCTTGGGTACGGCTCCTGTGACATGATTCGCGACGTGTAATCAAATAATTAGCTGTATAACAATCGTATTATTAAAAGCAGTTTTAAAAGGTATAAAAAGCACATAGGTTTCAACGATGTTTTTAAAATCAAATAAATAGGCCAATAATAATAGTTGAGCGACCGTGCTAAAATCACGGAACTCGGGAATGCTTAACACCTTCTCCCGGATTTCTGTGTTCGCGGACTGTAAACAGAGTCAATCTTTCCTCGATTCGGGATTTAACCGGTGACTTGGGACACCATAAATTATCCCAAGTGGTGACTCTGATTTTAAACAAATAATCCTATTTCGATTGTTACTTAAATTGAAAAAAATTCCCTTATACCCTTCCGGGGGTAGAAAAAGGAGGTGTGACATATGATATTTCTTAAAGGAAAAACGGTCTTATGATATTCCGAAAGATTTTATTAACGTACTTTTCATGAATTGCATTCATGTGCATTGACCCATGACCAGATGAAATTATATACGCGTATATATGTATGTATGTATATATATATATATATATATATATATATATATATATATATATATATATATATATATATATATATATGGGATATGAAAAAAGTTATGGCGTTATATACGCACCACCTCTTGATCAGCTGATATACGTTGATGATTTTGCCCACAGTGGCTGATATGATATGATGGGATGCCCTCAGAGGCTGATGATGTTATGAAACATGTATCTATGCACGACATGACATTCATAGGCATATATATAATGCTAAAAGTAATTTATGATTTACAGAGTTATCCAGACTTACAGGATGAGCCAATTACTCTATATTTCTTCCATGTCTGTTATGTACTTATTTATGTGTCGTACATACTCGGTACATTTTTTGTACTGACATCCTGGAGACGTTGTGTTTCATGCCCGTAGATCCCGATAGATAGATCGAGACCCCTCCAAGTAGGTTATCAGCTCAGCGGAAGATGTTGGTGCTCTCCATTTGCTTCAGAGTTGCTTGTTTGGTTAGTATGATTTAGACATGTATTGTTTGGTATGGCGGGACTCTATCTTGACCTTTATGATATTTACGTACTCTTAGAGGCTTGTAGACATATGTCGTGTACGTGAAAGATTGTACGACCTTGTCGGCCTTTGTTTTGAGTTTATAAATGATTATGTTGGCCTATTAGGCCCGTATGTCACGTGTATATGATGATGTAATAAGAAAGATACGTTACGTTGGTAGTCGGTTGAGTAAGGTACCGGGTGCCCGTCGCAGCCCATCGGTTTGGGTCGTGACAAAAGTGATATCAGAGCAGTTCTGTCCTAGGTAGTCTACAAGCCGTGTCTAGTTGAGTCTTGTTTATGGGTGTGTCGTGCACCACACTTATAAGCAGGAGGCTACAGGGCATTTAGTACTATTACTCTTTCTTCTTACTCTAGATCGTGTGGTAGAGCTCAATTATAAGAATTCAAGTCCCGAACTTCTATTCGTAATAAGACGATGCCTACATTCAGAAAGACGATTGATAAGAGATATAGTTATGTAATTATTGATTTAGAGGAACTCGATTTTGCATCTTGCTTATGATAAGTAAATGTGAGGTCTTTAGCAAATCATGGGTGTATTAAGAGGTGTAAGCTCCCTAATAAGAAGGCTTAAGGAAAGAATGTCTATCCACATTTATGGTGAAAGACAACGAGAGAATAAGAAGATAAATACAAGTTTCAACAAGCAAAGGAACCAAGATGAAGAATGGTACGAGGCATTCAGTTAATGAAGATTATCTGTATTACAGTTCCGGCAGAAAAATATAAGCAGTGTGAGTTACCCTCAATAGTAATAGAGGTATGTATAATTGGCCACACCCATCTCAGTTATACCATATTGGGGGCTAACAGGTGTAGATTAAGAAGAGGACGGGATATCACGATCTGGATGGGGTTAGAGTGGCCCAAAATAGTGAATGGATTGTTTGCTTTAGTTGACATTTCTGAAGGATATTGCAAATGCGCTAATAGATCTCCTCATGAGACACCTAGATGGTGCACCCTAAAATATTAAAGCTAGATATGAGCAATGGAAGCCTTGAAGGAATAAATATTACCTTAGTGTGGCTCCCGCCCCCAGTAAAGAAAGAATGTTAGGCAATTGGAAGAGCCAAGGGATGGAGCAAGAGGAGCCAAAAGCAAAATAATGTTTTGTTTGAGTTTTCAGAGTAAAGTAGTAGACATAGATAATTAGTGGGAAATAAGAAGAGAGTTAATGAAGCATTATGAGTAAGACGTGATACACGGATGACAACGGTAGGTTAAAAAAATGATGACAGTATTAAAGAGTTTACAGTCAAGAGAAGGAAAGACAAAAGATGACAGGCTTTGAGACAATAAAAGAATATAGGCCATAAAGTCATATCCTCATTTCGAGAAATAAGTTCGCAACTCAAACGTGATTAAAATAAGGAAAAATTAGACACCAGATTAATAGAAATTAATATGGACTGGTGAACAAGATAAACTAAATATGAATTAGGGACTGAGTGATTTGATAATAGTCAGCATCCTGAGAATTTCAGATCGCGTTCCGACAATAATAGGACGAACAACAGAAGAAGATTCATGAGAAATTTAGAGAATAGTCATTCAGGAAGACGCTTCCCTAAAGCAAGCAATGTTAGCAAAGTTAAGCTTAAGGGACTGTAGGTACCAGTTACATTAAGTGTTACCCTCGCAAGTAAGGGAATTTGTCTTCCTTGGTACAGAAGGATTGCCGCAAGGCGAGTAAGGATCATTGATGTTGTGAAATGAAGCCAATGATGAAGAGGTAAAACATCTATAAGTAGATCCTCGTGGCTTAAACTCTTAGTACACCCCTAAAGGGGGGAATATGGAGTGATGTGGCATTAAGTCGGAATTAAGTGGTTCTAGTGACTATGGAATGGTAAATGAAGAATGCAATAAATGAAAGAGGAATGAGGTGGCACTTATCCAAATCTTGTAAATACACTACGATTAAAGAATATTGTGCAAGCACGACGTCAAGGAGAGGAAGCAAAGGTTCCTGCCTGAGCTGTTATTAATAAATAAGGAGCCAGTGCGAGACGTAAGTTAAGACAAAGGAAATAACCCAAGAAAGATTATGAGGAATATTGATATGAGAATGGGCCAACGAGTAGTTAGTAATTGGTCAGGAAGATCCCAGTTATGCATAAATAGGAGGTTACAGACGAGTCATCAGATCGTGTAAGATAAACATAGTAGAACCCAACATGAAGAATTCAGCCTCGAAGAATATCATTATAATACTTGAGATATATTCAAACAAGAGTCGGGGTAGTTAAAGGTACCGTATGAGTGTTAAGGGGATAAAAGAAAGTGTCACTAGGAAGGCAGTCAAAATATCAATTCAGAAGCAACCATGCAAGCACAAGGGCATGGAAGTAAGCAACTACGAATGATTATAGGCAAGTAAGGACATCAAAAAGGTCCGATATAAGCTCACAGCTTTACGAGAGTTAAGGATTCTCCCTAAATACTACAATGAAAGACTAGCTGAGGAGATAAGAAAGAAGGCTTCAACCTAAGCACAACGACCTAAAGAGGAAATGGTCGTGTAACAACAATGTCGCAATAACATTGTAAGCATTCCAAAGGAAAGTGACACCTACCGTGGCTAATGAACGAGAAGTAAAAATTAAAATTAATATTCGAGATCATATGAGTTGTATGAAAACTCTGGCAAGTGTGGGCACTAAGATAAGCTAAGTGTGGATGCAACAAGGGGGAAGAAAGACCAGGAAAAGTAATAGCTTGCATTGAAAGAAAGCTATGATGGAACGAAAGAGTTATTCGATCAATGATCCAGAGTTAGTACGTTATGGATACACTCAAGATTTTGGAGCATTATCTAGGCAGCATATTTGTTGACAATCATACAACCATAGAAGACTCCGGTATAAGTTAAAAGAAAGAATTGAGCCCAGGGAATAGACAAAGGATTGAATTGTTAGAAGATTGTATCATGGATATTCCATAACGCCCATGAAAGGCTAAGGTAATAACTGATAACATGAGCCATAGATCGGAAGATAGCTTAAGCCTACGTAAAGGCTGATCAGAAGGAAGAGGAAACTAAAAAATTACGTCACCCAAGTAAATCAGGAGTCCAATTATTGGACCTAGAAAAATTATAGAAGTTGTGCTTGAGAACATGACAGAATCACTCTTAATATCAGATGTTCAAGAGATATAACACAACAACCATAATCTATAATGGCTCTACAAGGAAGCCAGTTAGCAGCCTCATAAGAAGTCAGTATGAAGCTCCCACTGGATTGTGTATGTACCAGAGGTGTGAGTATTATAATAGAGCTTCAAGTTATGGACGTGAATTACACCTAGGTGGAAGGGCGATCAGGAAAGATATAGAAGATACGATGCGAGATTTTAAGGTAAGTAAGATAAAGGTGAACAACGTACGAGATACTTAAAGAAAGAAGATCGTGAATAGTCCATACTTCGGATAGAAGGCTATAAGCATGGGGATCCAATAATCGGGAATGACAGCGGCATCGTTGGCGGCATGTCTTCTAGCCTATGGTTTCTATGTACTGAGAGATCTTGTTAAGAGAGTAGAGAAAATTTGGAGGTGATGTGATGTCTCGCTTGACGTTCTAGAATAATATAAGGAAATCTATGGTGCAAGCAAGTTGAAGGAAAGTTACGAGTAGTATAAATGGATATGCATAGGTCGCAAGCTAAAGTGTGGTAGAGCGACAAAGTTTTAAGGAAACATGAGTAAGGATGGGAAAAGGCAAGTGAAAAGGTGACGAGAATGGATGAGTCTTCAGGATTAAGCCCATGAAAACAAGAAGAGCAGACAGTTTCTCTATGTTATACAAAGCTCATTATAGCCTTAATGAACTCAAAGGAGTCAAAGATTATTAGCATTTAGAAGGAATGAAATGCTGACCTGGTAATAAAATGAGGGTATAATTATGATAGACAAAGGATGAAATTTGGGCCTTATTTTGAATAATGATTAGAGAAAAAAAAAAGAAGAGAAGGAGAAAAGATTCGATGGCGGCACAAAATTAGGATACCCCATAAGGTGAATCACATTGAGACACTATGAAATACGATTATGGGAATCACTTCGATCATTCCTTGATGTAACGTAAGCCCTAGGGTCAAAGTATTACGTAAGAAGTTTCAAGTTATCAGTGATATATTGTAGATCAATATTGAGGTGAATCAACAATGGATGGATAAAAGTCACAAAGTATGAGATGAGATTAGGCCGTCATTCTAAAGATGAGCAATAATGAGGAAGCATTAAAGGACTTAAATTTATACATATGGAATAAGCAACGAGAGTAAGCTGGAATTTGGTAGCAGACCTCAGCAATGATAAATTAAAGTAAGAGTTATGGCAGTAAATTCATACGGATAGCTAAACGGACCTATGCGATGAGATATAGCAATATTCGTGAATTCAACAAAGTACCGAGCGAAGAACCTCAGTATACTCATATATGTCCAAAGGGACATCTTATCAAGCTCTACGTATGAAGCCTAGAAATTGGTCACACTTACAAGGTCAAAATTGTACAGGCTGCATGTTGAAAGGTAGCAACAATTATGAGATTGGAGGAGGCCTAAGGGGGAAATGCCCTAAACTTTGGACTCATTCACAAAACAGTCGCCTAGATGGCAAGGGAAGTTCTAAAGTATTCGAAAGATATAAGTTATGAAAATGATAAGTGCATCAGTCAAGTTTCGAGGACGAATGTTCCAAAGGGGGGAATAATGTTATGCCCCGCAGTATTACGTCGATGTTATGCTCTGCAGTAATATATTTCGATGATGTTACCCTCTGTAGTAATATATTACGATGATGTTACACCTTGCAGTATTACATTACGATGATGTTACGCTTCGCAGTATTAAGTTACAACAATGTTGCACCCAGCAGTATTACATTACGGTGATGTCATGCTTCGCAGTATTAAGTTACAACGATGTTTCACCCTGAAGTATTGTATGTTAAATTTGTCTGAAGGTAATAGATATTAGTCCAAGTAAAAGATTATTTGGAGATTATAAGGATTATGCTCTTTCACAAGCAATTGGTAAATTCATGAAGGTTAAAGGGGGAGCAAGTCAAACAAAATGAATTTTATCCAAGTTTGGCATTTTGGGGTAAAATACAGCCCGAGCTAAAATACCCGGTATTTAGGAACTAGTATCATACGAGGTACCATATGACCATAATAGTAAGGTGTATAAGATATGTGAAAAGAGAGTAATATTTTAAGTAAGTGGGAATAATTTTCAATTTTGCGGGTAATTGATTAATTACCGAGTAACGGAATATTACCTAATTAATTGGGGATATATTTGGATAAGATTAAACCCCACCCCCACCCCACGTGGCAGCAAGCCACTTGGCAGCAATCCACTTCTTGGAGAAGTCACTCTTAGTCTATTTGCATTAGGTGGCAACTAATAGTCACACACTACTTCATTTCGAGCAATTTCCATATTACAATCAGATGGATCACAACTTTATTTCTAACCCTTTTCAATACTACTTCATTTCTAACCTTTTCAATACTACAATTGGATGAAAGGTTTGGCACCTTGGAACAATATTCTCACAAAATCCATACCAAGTTCATACAATCAGAACATTAGCCATGAATTGACAATTACAAAGCACTACAAAGCAGAACGTTAGCCATTCTTCATGTTTTCAACAGAAACGTCTTGCAACAATGCGATTCCAACGAAAATTATTAGAACTTAGCAACATAAAATTTTGCGGCTCTAAATGAGTATGGTGCAATTATTTCCAAGAATATAATATGGAATTTTCCCTACTCCAGGTATGTTAAGGCTATCCCTTCTTTCTTTTGGCATGATCCATACGATACGAACGAAACGTGCAAATGCACAAATTCCATAAATGACTCTATTCATAGAAGTATTAGAGATATCTATGTTCTTGAATTTCCATGTGTCATAATATTTTATCATATGTTCATGGGTCTCAGAAAATACGAAAGTTGAAAAGAGTTTACTTTATGATATTACTCAAAGGAAAACGGTCTTATGACATTCCGAAAGATTTTATTAACGTACTTTTCATGAATTGCATTCATGTGCATTGACCCATGACCAGATGGCATTATATATGTATGTATATATATGTATATGGGATATGGAAAAGGTTATGGCATTATATACGCACCACCACCTGATCAGCTGGTATACGTTGATGATTTTGCCCACAGTGGCTGATATGATATGATGGGATGCCCTCAGAGGTTGATGATGTTATGAAACATGTACCTATGCATGGCATGACATTCATACGCATATGCATGATGTTAAAACTAATTTATGATTTACAGAGTTATCCAGACTTATAGGTTGAGTCAATTACTCTATATTTCTTCCATGTTTGTTATGTACTTATTTATATGCCTTACATACTTGGTACATTTTTCATACTGACGTCCCTTTTGCCTAGGACGCTGTGTTTCTTGACCGTAGATCCCGATAGATAGGTCGAGACCCCTCCATGTAGGCGATCAGCTCAACGGAAGATGTTGGTGCGCTCAATTTGCTTCGGAGTTACTTGTTTGATTAGTATGATTTAGACGTGTATTGTTTGGTATGGCGGGGCTCTGTCTCGACCTTTATGACATTTATGTACTCTTAGAGACTTGTAGATATATGTCGTGTACGTGAAAGATTGTACGGCCTTGTCGGCCTATGTTTTGAGTTTATAAATGATTATGTCGGCCTATTAGGCATGTATGTCACGTGTATATGATGATGTAATAAGAAAGATACATTACGTTGGAACTCGGTTGAGTAAGGTACCGGGTTCCCGTCGCGGCCCATCGGTTTGGGTCATGGCAATTCTGTCCTAGGGTTGTCTACAGACCATGTCTAGTAGAATCTTGTTTATGGGTGTGTTGTGCACCACACTTATAGAGAGGAGGTTGCAGGATATATAGGATGTTATCCTCTCTTCTTATCTTAGATCGTGCAATATAAGAATTCATGTTCCTAGCGATATGTTATAATTTGAGCGATGCCTCCAAAGACTATAGCTGCCTAGAAGGGAAAGTCCGTAGCTGGTAAGACTACTAGTCGAGTGCCACGAGTTGCCAGGGCTCAGGGAGAGTCTCATAGTGATATTCCATCTCAGACTTCACATACCCCGCCCTTTCTAAAAGAGTTCCGAGGGGCACCAGCTCCAGCGCCCACCCCTGTACATCTAGCTCCTCAGCAAGATGCACCGGGTCAGGAGATGAGAGATGTTATTCAGCTATTAACCCGATTAGTAGCCGCACAGGCTCAGCATCAGGATGTAGGTATTGGTCATGCAAATAGGTCCGTTAGTGCGAGGGTTCGTGACTTTATTAATTTAGACCCTCCGGTATTCATTGGGGTAGATCCAAACAAGTACCCTTAGGTATTTATTGATAGGATGCAGAGGACGTTAAGGGTAATTAAGGCTACTGCAGTTGAGCTAGCTTCCTATAGGCTCCAAGATGTTGCAACTAATTGGTACGAGTCTTGAGAATTGTCCAGAGGTGAGGATGCCCCTCCAGTAGTATGGCAGGAGTTTATAGAAGCTTTTCTTCATCATTATCTGCCACCAGAGCTTAGACGGGCCAGAGTTGATAGGTTCTTGATCCTTAGGCAGGGTAACATGAGTATTCGGGAGTACAGTCTTCAGTTTGATTCATTGTCTAGGTATGCTCCCACTATTATATCTAAGATGGAGGATTGGGTTCACCAGTTCGTGATGGGATTAGAGTTTCACTTGCTTAACGATTGTATGTCGGTCTCACCTTTGCCGTACATGGACATTTCACATATCCGAGCGTATGCTCAGGGTGTAGAGTAGCATAAGCAGAAATAGAGGGCCGATCGTGAGCATGATAGGGCTCAGAATAAGAGAGAGGTCTTCGAGTCCTTCTGGTGAGTTCTGAGGTGGTCAGAGACAACAGTACCCGAGGTATCTAGTCCAGCCATTGGCTAGTGCACACCCTCAATTTGGCGGTAAGAGATTTGATCGTTCCAAATATTCAGGGTCTGGTTATAATTTCAAGGCCTCAGGTTCTCATTATAGGGGTGAGTCAAGTCAGATAAGGCCGCCTTTGCCACAATGTGTTCAGTGTGGTAAGAAACATATTGGGCAGTGCCGTATAGGATTGGGTGTTTGTTATACTTGTGGTTTTCCGGGCCACGTTATGAGGGATTGTCCGACGAGAGGTAACGCAAGCATAGCTCAGCCAGCGGGATCTCTAGTTGGTTCGTCATCATTAGTACGCCCCCCTGGGCAAGGTCCACAAGCACCAATGGGTCGTGGTAAAGGCAGATGTGGAGCATCTAGTTCGAGCAGTCCCTAGAACCACATTTATGCATTTTGGCAGGACAGCAGGATCAGGAGTCATCACTTGATGTTGTTATAGGTATATTATCTGTCTCCTCATATGATGTATATGCACTGATTGACCCAGGTTCCACCTTATCATACGTTACTCCGTTGGTTGCTAGTAAGTTTGGAATAATATTATCATTCTCATTCAGAGGCTGAACATGCAGATTATTTGCGTACTGTACTTAGAACTCTACAAAAAGGGAAGTTGTATGCAAAATTTTCTAAATGTGAATTCTAGTTAAACTATGCAGCTTTCCTTGGGCATATCATTTCGGGTAAAGGCATCGGGGTGTATATGCAAAAGATTGAGGCAGTAAAGACTTGGTCTAGACCCACAACACCGACGGAGGTTCGTAGCTTCCTCGGTTTGGCAGGCTATTACAGGAGATTTGTAGAGGGATTTTCTTCCCTTTCAGCACCTTTGACTAAGATGACTCATAAGGGAGCAAAGTTTCAATCAATTGATGCTTGCGAACGGAGTTTCCAGGCATTGAAGGACAAATTAACTTCAGCACCAGTTCTAACGCTCCCAAAAGGGACCGATGGTTTGTTGTCTATTGTGACGCTTCAAGCATTGGATTGGGTGGTGTCCTGATGCAACATGGGAAAGTAATTGCGTATGCTTCAAGGCAGTTAAGAAAGCATGAGCGGAATTATTTGACCCACAACCTTGAGTTAGCTACGGTTGTCCATGCACTTAAGATATGGCGGCATTATTTTGTATGGTGTTCATGTTGATCTATTCACAGATCGTAAAAGCATGCAATATATCTTTAAGCAAAAAGAGTTGAATTTGCAATAGAGGTGATGGCTTGAGTTATTGAAAGATTACGGCGTTAACATTCTCTACCATCCAGGGAAATCTAATGTTGTAGCAGATGCCTTAAGTCGCCGATCTATGGGTAGCTTAGAACGTGTAGAGGCCGAAAAAAGGCAATTAACTAGACAGATTCATCAACTGGCTTGTTTGGGGGTTCGGTTAGTAGACTCTAGAAATTTTGGAGTTATACTCCAGAATACATCAAAATCATCTCTCATAGTTGAAGTAAAGGATAGGCAGTACGGTGACCCAGAGTTGGTCAAGTTGAGAGAGCAAGTTCCGCAGCAAAAGTAGCCGTTGTTAGAACTCAAAGGAGATGGAGTTCTCAGATACAGGGGTCGTTTGTGTGTTCTAGATGTAGCAGGGCTACGAGACAAGATTATTTTAGAGGCATATTATTCGTGGTACTCCATTCACCTTGGGTCAACGAAGATGTATCATGACATTAAGGAGGTGTATTGGTGAAACGATATGAAGAAGAACATTGCTGAGTTTGTCGCTCAGTGCCCTAGTTGCCATCAGGTGAAGATAGAGCACCAGAAGCCTGGAGGACTAATGCAGACTATAGAGATCCCAACATGGAAATGGAGGCGATAAATATGGACTATTTCACGGGTTTACCTCGTTCTCATCGTAATATCCATATGGGTAATAGTCGATAGGCTCATGAAATCAGCTCATTTCCTACTGATCAGATCTACATATACAGTAGAAGATTATACAAAGTTATATATCAAAGAGATAGTGCGACTACACGGAGTACTAGTATCTATTATATCTGAAAGTGGGGCCTAGTTTACAGCACATTTTTTGAGGTCATTTCAAAGAGGTTTAGGAACTCAGGTGAATCTCCGCACAACTTTTCATCCACAGATAGATGGACAAGTCGAGCGCACAATTCAGACTCTCGAGGATATGTTACGAGCATGTGTATTGGATTTTAAGAGAAGTTGGGATGAACATCTACCTCTTATCGAGTTTGCATTTAATAACAGTTACCACTCCAGTATCCAAATGGCTCCATACGAGGCTCTGTATAGGCGCAGGTGCAAATCTCCCTATAGGGTGGTTTGATGTTGGAGAATCTGGGTTACATGGGCCAGACCTGGTTTAGCAAGCCATAGAAAAAGTAAAGCTGATCCGGGATTGACTGTTGACAGCCTAGAGTCGTCAGAAGTCATATTTTGACATGCGGCGATGAGAATTAGAGTTCGGGGTTAATGACTGAGTATTCTTAAAGGTGTCACCTATGAAGGATGTGATGAGGTTTGGCAAGAAAGGCAAACTTAGCCCACGGTATATTGGGCCTTATAAGATTATTCGAAATGTGGTCCAAGTAGCTTATAAGTTAGAATTGCCCTCAGAATTGGAGTCTGTCCATCCGGTTTTTCACGTATCTATATTACAGAAGTGCATTGGCGATCCTACCCGAGTGGTGTCCACAGATGATGTACAGATTATAGAGGACTTGTCATATGAGAAAATTTCGATTGTCGTCCTAGACCGACAAATCCGCAAGCTACGGAAAAAGGAGGTAGCCTCTGTGAAAGTACTTTGGAGAAACAACTGTCATAACCCCAAACTGGCCCGGTCGTGATGGCGCCTCTCGCGAAGACAAGGCCAGGCGACACAACACTCATATAACCCTTTATTCATCTAGAGTCATTTTTAATCCTTTAATTAAACAATATTTCATAATATGTCTGAATGAACAGTGCGGAATAACATACAAGCCCGACATCAGGGTGTCACTAGCCATGAGCATCTACCAAGGTCTGAATACAACAAAAACAGTCAAAACGTACTAAGTACAGAAATAAATAAAATAAAAAAAAATAAAAAAAAAAAAGTGGAAGGTATCAGTGCTGCGAACGTCGTGCAGCCACCTTGCTAACTCTGATGACTCCGCATCTAAGCAACCAACACCTACCACCAGGTTTCGAAATACCTAAATCTGCATGCGAGGTGCAGGGAGTAATGTGAGTAATCCAATCCAGTAAGTAATAATAGTAAATAAAGACTGAGCAGTAGGAAACAATGAATCCACATTTATGTTAAACTTCATAAGCACATAGGCTGCTAAATCAGAATACGAGTCAATCGCCTCATTTAAAATCCAGCTTTTGATAAAAATCATTTAAAATGCCTTCTGACAGTTTCAGTAGGGATTCAATACCATTTTTGATAAAAGAACTGAAAAACCATAATCGGCCCTCGGACAAAACACAGTTCGTAAATAGCCCCTCGGGCAAAATAGGAGTCGTAAACACCTCATAACAAGAAAATCTCAGTGGAAATAACAAAAGCCAAATCAGTGATTAATTTCTGAACATCTCATAAACTCCAGCTTAAGTGAAAGTTGTTTAAAAATATTTATTCAATGTTTTCGATAGAGGCTCAGTGTAAAGATGAGTGAAAGCAGTCAATAATTCAACATATTCGATAGAAACTCACTTAAAGAGGAGTAAAAATCAACAAGTTCATAAACATGCCTCTCAGGTAAAGCATCACTCAGGTGCATGTATATATCTATCGCCCCTCGGGCTAGTCTCTCAGTCACTCGTGACTCAACTCTTACTAAATTAGTGCTCACACTCAGCACTCGCGCTCAATAGGTACCATATAGTTACCGCTGCAGTGCGCAGATCGATCCATATATCGTTGCGGCATGCAGCCCCATCCATATATCTCGTCGACGGTGCTCACTAGGGGTGTGCAGACTCCGGAGGGGCTCCTATAGCCCAAGCGCTATATCGTTGCGGCGTGCAGCCCGATCCAACATATCGCTGTGGTGTGCAGCCCGATCCATATAAGTATCGTTGCGGCGTGCAGCCCGATCCATATATATACTGCGGCGTGCAGCCCGATCCATAACTATATAATTCTCACAACCAGGATCTCGGCCTCTCTCAGTCATTAACCTCACAATTAGACTCTCGGTCTATCTCAGTCATCAACCTCGCGATCACTCGGACCATCAGTAAAACAGGGAACTCAGCCCAAACAGTTTTCATATTTTTAAGAAATAAAGTGATAAACCAGATTTAAACAATAAATAGGTAAAACACGACTGAGGATATGCTTTCAAAACAAATAGAGTGAGGAAAAATAGTGGAAATGCCCCTAAGGGTCTCAGCAGGTCGGCACAAGGCCCCAAATATGGCATAGAGCCCAAAATATAATAACATCAAACAATTAACTATCAATTACGCATTAAAATAATCGTTCGGAATGGACTAAGTCACAATCCCCAGCGGTGCTCTACCCCACGCTCGTCATCTAGCGTGTAAGTCCCCTTAACATAGCACAACGATGTGTAATCCGGGGTTTCAAACCCTCAGAACAGCATTTACAATCATTACTTACCTCGAACTGGCTAAATCTCTAGCTCATGATGCCACTGCCCCTCAAATCGGCCTCCACGCGCGTCGAATCTATCCAAAATCAGAACAAATATGTCACAATATGCCAAGGGAACAAAGCCCAAGCAAAAACAAATCAAAAATGCCAAAAATTCCGAAATTAGCAAAACTCGAGCCCTGGGCCCACTTCTCGAAACTCAGAAATTTTCACATCAATATATTCCTTATCTCTCCACGAGTTCATACATACCAAAAGTTCTCAAATCCGACCCCAAATGGTCTTCCAAATCCCCAATTAAAATTCCCAAAATTTGAAGCCCTAGTTCTTCCATTTTTAGCTTAAGTTCCATGAATTACTAGGTTGATTTCACAATAGAATAAGTTTTAGGTTCAAATAATCTTACATCCAATCGGTTCTCCTTGAATCCCTCTTTAATTTCCTTCAAAAAGCTCTCAAAATGATCAACAATGGGAGAAATGAGCCCCAAAATCGCGGATGAAGTGACTTAAAACATTCTGCCCAGGTCTGACCCTTTCTTCTTCGCGAATGCGGTCAACGCCTAGCGTTCGCGAAGCACAAACTTACGTTGACCAACTTTTGCCCTACGCGAATGCGTCACACCAATCGCGAACGCGATGCTTCTGTCTCCTACACCTTCGCGAACGTGACAACCTTACGCGAACGCGATGAACAAAATACCTTGGACCCCAATTTACTCTACGCGATCGCGAGTGCTTTCTCGCGAACTCGATGCACTGCTTCCCATCCTTTCGCAAACGCGGAGGCTTTATTCTGGCATTCCTCAAATCCTTCTACGCGAATGCGAGGCTCCACTCGCGAACGCGAAGAGATAATTCTCTGCAACAGCTGAGCAGATTTTTCTGCAACTTTCAAACTCCAAAATGGTCAGATTGACCACCCGAGGCCACCGGGACCTCAACCCAAAGCACCAACACATCCTAAAACCTCGTTCAAACTTTCTCCAATCATTAAAACACCTCTAACAACACCAAATCCACCAATTCACATCGAATTCAAGCCTAAGTTTTCTAAAAACTTCCGAAATACGCTTTTGATCAAAAACCCAACCAAACCACGTCCGAATGACCTGAAATTTTGCACACATATCCCAAATGACATAACAAAGCTACAGAAACTCTCAAAATTCCATTCCGACCTCTATATCAAAATCTCACCTATCCATCGGAAAACACCGAAATCTCACTTTCGCCAATTCAAGCCTAAACCTTCCACGGACTTCCAAAATGCATTCTGATCCCGCTCCTAAGTCCCAAATCACCCAACGGAGCTAACCAAATAATAAAAATTCCGATCTGAGTTCATATACAAATAAGTCAAATCTTGGTCAAATATTTCTAATTTCCGTGAAAACCAAAACCAACGATTTACATCAGTCAAAATACATCACACGGGGCAAGTCATGCTTGAGAACTGCCGATCCAAGTGCAAAAGCTCAAAACTACCGGTTGGGTCGTTACATCCTCCCCCACTTAAACATATGTTCATCCTCGAACGTGCCCAGAGTTGTTCTAGAAGCCAACAATTTGCTAAATAACTTTACCATGCATATACCCGGGGGTGATCCCACGTCACCCTATCTCATATAGGCGCGATAACACATTGCAACTGAAATTTCACAACCCAATCTAGCCCATAACCCTTAGAACCACATTTCCACTTCCGAAACCATTCACAAGATTAGAATCTCACATTTATGTCCAGAATAAGCCCGAACAAGCTGTAATCACCCATACTTGCAAATCTCCGGTGCAATCACATGATATGCCACATAACTCAAACACTCATAGCGATAACTTCTATTCACAACAGTTGCCCACAACAACTGAATATTGGTAGCAAACCTCTTATCAACTAAAGTATCATTCCAACACTTTCATATACCGCCAACGATAAATGAATACGCAATAAACTACAACCATTTCTTAGGTCAACCATTCATGAAGCTATTTCTCCTTTGGCAAATACCATAGCAAATTCCTAGTCGAACCTCAATATTATCCTTCCAACATGTTGAAATCGAATCCGTTTGTACGTATTGATGACCCCAACAATCTCTTCTGATTCAACACACTACTCTGGTGACATGACACATCAACACAGGCCTAAGCCTTAACTGGCACAATACGCGCACTAATAAGCAACAGTCCGAACATACTCAAATCATGAAAATGACTCAAATGAAAGAGATGCCCCTCAAGCTCACCAGTACCATCACATCACAAGGCTGAGAACCCGTCTCTCATCATAGAAATAGAACACACGAATCTAACCCACAAGGTCATAACTCTACATAGCTTCGCTGCAACGCGCGATCCTATCCAAACACTGCTCCACATGAAACTCCTTGAGTCACTATGCTCGAAATCGACAACCACGCACAATTTGATGTCTGGAGCCAAAACAAATTATTACACCCACGATGAAACAAATAACATACACCACGCAAACCCGATAGGAAATAACCGATATGCCATTCACCGAGCAACACCCAATTACTCTTTATGCTCGACTTCCATTATGAAGCTCCGATAGAACCGCACCATAGGTGCCTATAACCAATAGATCATAACGTCTCGCAACACGGAAAGGTAACTCATAGATCTCCCCAGATTACCAATAACCTCAATTACAACCGAATCAACACTTCCCTCGCCAACAGCAACTCGAAGTAAACAAGGCCATCTTGATGCCGGACACATATCCATATAGGTCTACCAATGGACCACACATCAACTCTAGTTACCCACAACAAATAAATAATCCTTCGAAGGTTCACAATGACTGAATCATAGCACATACTAACATCTGACTAACTTACCCACATTTTTCCATCCACATCCACGAGCTAACCTTTGTATGAGAACTTCCAGTCTCCAAGTCCATAGAACACACGAAGTACCATATCTAATCCCAATTCCGCCACTTGCATATATAACTCACCTCTAGTACTCAATCATTCCACGAGAGATACTCTAAGATTCTTCTATGCTACCAAGCAAAGTCGAATATCAGCAGCCGATCTGACAATAAGTACTGCAATACTACTGAAGTACCATCAACTTAATCATACTGCCTCTCTCTGAATCATATACCCTCGTCCAATCACCTCAATTAGCATTACCATTTCCTTAATCATCTAAAGTTCATTTCCCAAATCATCTGAAGCTCATTTCTTCAATTTATCTGAACTGTCCGTGCTACCTAAGAATTTATGACCTTCCTTTCAAATCTAAATCGTGACCTTACACATGCCAATCTCACTCCTACACAACATACTGCATAAACCGTACCATTCTAGAATAACCACAAGAACTTTGTATCTCTTCCGAACCACAAGCAACTATGTACTCAACCAACCAAGAACTTACCATTGTTCCCATCTAGAAGAAAATCACTATACATACCATGCTCCTCATGCCCATAGAAAATATACATTTCCAATCAAGGTCAAAACCATCAAGAACTCTCTGAGTTCCCCTTGTACAAACCAGACCTGCCAGGATTGAATCCTTCTAACTCAACCGAGCTATGCAGATCACTAAAACCTAAGATAATTGCCAAGAAACAACTGTAGAAACTCATTACCTTGCAAGCATCCAAAGAGCTAATTGTATCCTTACCATACCAACTCGGCCTACTACCAAGATATCCTATCTATCCAAATTTCCTTTTGATTTACCTTCAACTTGGTACTCATTCTTGCTATAACATCACAATTCCTCAACCCAGACTTACCACACGGGACCCAAGCATAAAGCCACACCGTGTAAGGCTCCTAAGCCGCTGAATACTTTCTCAGATATTCCCACGAGCACCACGATCAAAGTACTTTGCTCTGAAGAGACTTCCTGCGAATCTAAATCTGTTACATTTACCTTCCTGGTACTGATACATAGAATCTCATAATTTATAACGAAAATACCACAAGTCTCGACATCTTCCAATGAAAACTCAGTTTCTAACCACATATACAACTTTAAAATTCCCAATTGTTATATGTAAAATCTTGAACACATTAGAACCATTCTCGAGAGTCATTCACTCTATTCAAACTGCAATTAGCCTGATCAAATGAATAGAACCACCTGTGCCTCGATAGCACTCCGACACCGCAGGGTGTAACCTCATCCTAGAACAACCAAGCCACTTCCTGCTCTATGCACCGAGCATCCATTACCACAACAGTTCAAGGCACTCTAAGATTCCCATGCACCCATGAAGCATGACATAACCTTTGTCAAAGTTTTTCCTTTACTCGAGACATCCTCTGTATCAGTCTCCGTAAGCCATAACTGATTCACCAGTGCGCCTCAAACTGGAACCAACATAGCACATAACCGTGCAATCAACAAATCAACAGCAGACTCCCCCACTTGGCTCGAAGCCATAGATCAAAACACACTCAATATCTCGTAACATATATACTCTATTGATGCCATAATACCATAGTGAGATTAAACTCAAATCCTTTGTAAGCTTGCGAAAACGCAGATTATCTAGTACTTTAACTCTTCTGCAAATCTCGCATTCACTCTCACAACAGTTAGGCCCACTCTCTTAAGCGACCCATTTAAATTACAACACATATCTTTCACCTACAAATGAGATCTTCTAACAGATAGCATAAATATCGTACAACTTCCGAACACTTCGCAGGAGATAACCCACCTGATTTGCCTCAAACTAACATTCCCGCATACCTTCCACCGTCGTAAACTTTACGCAGTCACTCAGTCTTTCTGAGTCTGAACTCATACCGCAACATGAAATTTACTTCACTCCCAACTAGGAAACATGAAAAGATTCTTCACACGCCCACAACTCTAGGCTATACCTCGAACCAAGATGGAATTCAAACACCTAATAGTTCTTCTATCCTCCAGCAGACCTTTCTCGTCACTTCTAAATCATATGGATACGTCTCGCAATACTAACATACTCATCACATAGCCATCCAGCCATCGCTCCCACTAATAGGGACAATACCGAACATATAAGTTCAAAAACACTTGCTCACACAATCAGTACCTCGGCGCTCAAGCCATAAGCAAAGATCCGGCGGCCTCAAGTCCTTCTAGACTGGCCCAACATCAACTTACAGAGATCTCCCTCCCCCCCCGATCGGGGAATCACAAGCCATCAATGCACATCCGATACTGAGCGCTCATGCGCACATACGAACACGTGGAAGGAATTCAAAGAGTTACATTTCAAGCTGAATCAAGGACGCACGATAAGAATTCAAGAACGTGAAGTTTTCCTAAAGGTTTTGTAGCCTCTCGAGGATAAATACAGACATCTCCATACCGATCTGCGAGACTCTACTAAACCTGCTCATGACTCGTAAGACCTATGTAACCTAGGCTCTGATACCAACTTGTCACGACCCCAAACCGGCCCGGTCATGATGGCGCCTCTCGTGAAGAAAAGGTCAACCGACACGACACTCATATAACCCTTTAATCATCTAGAGTCATTTTTAAGCCTTTAATTAACAAATTTTAATAATACGACTGAATGAATAGTGTGGAATAACATACAAGCCCGACATCGGGGTGTCACTAGCCATGAGCATCTACAAAGGTCTAAATATAACAAAAACAGTCAAAACATACTAAGTACAGAAATAAAATAAAAAAAGAGGAAGGTATCAGTGCTGCGAACGTCGTACAGCCACCTTGCTAACTCTGATGATTCCGCGTCTGAGCAACCAACACCCGCCACTGGGTTTCGAAATACCTGAATCTGCATGCGAGGTGCAGGGAGTAATGTGAGTACTCCAACCCAGTAAGTAATAAGAGTAAATAAAGACTGAGCAGTAGGAAACAATAAATCCACATTTATGTTAAACTTCATAAGCACACAGGCTGCTAAATCAGAATACGAGTCAATCGCCTCATTTATAATCCAACTTTGATAAAAATCATTTAAAATGCCTTCCGACAGTTTCAATAGGGATTCAATACCATTTTTGATAAAAGAGCTGAAAAACCATAATCGGCTCCTGGGAAAAACATAGTTCGTAAACAGCCCCTCGGGCAAAACAGGAGTCGTAAACACCTCATAACAAGAAAATCTCAGTGGAAATAACAAAAGCCAAATCAGTGATTAATTTCTGAGCATCTCATAAACTCCAGCTTAAGTGAAAGTTGTTTAAAAACATTTATTCAACGTTTTCGATAGAGGCTCAGTGTAAAGATGAGTGAAAGCAATCACTAATTCAACATTTTCGATAGAAACTCACTTAAAGAGGAGTAAAAATCAACAAGTTCATAAACAGGCCTCTCAGGCAAAGCATCACTCAGGTGCATGTATATGTCTATGGCCCCTCGGTGTAGCCTCTCAATCACTCGTGACTCAACTCTTACTAAATTAGTGCCCACACTCACCACTCACGCTCAATAGGTACCATATAGTAACCGATGTGGCGCGCAGCCCGATCCATATATCTCATCGACGGCGCTCACTAGGGGTGTGCACACTCCGTAGGGGATCCTACAGCCCATGCGCTATATCGTTGTAGCGTACAGCTCGATCCATATAAGTATCGCTGCGGCGTGCATATATATATATATATATATATATATATGTATGTATATTGTTGCGGCGTGCATCTGATCCATAACTATACCATCCTCACAATCAGGCTCTCGGCCTCACTCAGTCATTAACCTCACAATTAGACTCTCGGTCTATCTCAGTCATCAACCTCATGATCACTCGGACCATTAGTAAAACAGGGAATTCAGCCCAAACAGTTTTTATATTTTTAAGAAATAAAGTGATAAACCAGATATAAACAATAAACAGGTAAAACACGACTGAGGATATGCTTTCAAAACAAATAGAGTGAGGAAAAATAGTGGAAGTCTCCCTAAGGGTCTCAGCAAGTCGGCACAAGGCCCCAAACATGGCATACAACCCAAAATATAATAACATCAAACAATTAACTATCAATTACGCATTAAAATAATCGTTCGGAATGGACTAAGTCACAATCCCCAGCGGTGCTCTACCCCACGCTCGTCATCTAGCGTGTAAGTCACCTCAACATAGCACAACGATGTGTAATCCGAGGTTTCAAACCCTCAGAACAGCATTTACAATCATTGCTTACCTCGAACCGGCTAAATCTCTAGCTCGCGATGCCCTTGCCCCTTAAATCGGCCTCCACGCGCGTCGAATCTATCCAAAATCAAAACGAATACGTCACAATATGCCAAGGGAACAAAGCCCAAGCGAAAACAAATCGAAAAATGCCAAAAATCCCGAAATTAGCAAAACCCAAGCCCTGGGACCACTTCTCGAAACTTAGAAATTTTCACATCAATAGATTCCTTATCTCCCCACGAGTTCATACATACCAAAAGTTCTCAAATCCGACCCCAAATGATCTTCCAAATCCCCAATTAAAATTCCCGAAATTTCAAGCCCTAGTTCTTCCATTTTTAGCTTAAGTTCCATGAATTTCTAGGTTGATTTAACAATAGAATCAAGTTTTAGGTTCAAAAAATCTTACCTCCAATCGGTTCTCTTTGAATCCCTCTTTAATTTCCTTCAAAAAGCTCTCATGATCAACAATGAGGGAAATGAGCCCCAAAATCGCGGATAAAGTTACTTAAAACATTTTGCCCAGGTCTGGCCCTTCCTTCTTCGCGAACGCGGTCAACGCCTCGCGTTCGCGAAGCACAAACTTACGTTGACCAACTTTTGCCCTACGCGAATGCGTCACACCAATCGTAAACGCGATGCTTCTGCCTCCTACACCTTTGTGAACGCGACAACCTTACGTGAACGCGATGAACAAAATACCTTGGACCCCAATTTACTCTACGCGATCGCGAGTGCCTTCTTGCGAACGCGATGCACTGCTTCCCATCCTTTCGCGAATGCGAAGCACCTCTCGCGAATGCGAAGGCTTAATTCTGGCCTTCCTCAAATCCTTCTATGCGAACGCGAGGCTCCACTCGCAAACGCGAAGAGATAATTCTCTGCAACAGCTGATCAGATTTTTCTGCAACTTTCAAACTCAAAAATGGTCCGATTGACCACCCGAGGCCACCGGGACCTCAACCCAAATCTCCAACACATCCTAAAACCTCGTTCAAACTTGCTTCAATCATCAAAACACCTCGAACAACACCAAATCCACCAATTCACATCGAATTCAAGCCTAAGTTTTCTAAAAACTTTCGAAATACGCTTTTGATCAAAAACCCAACTAAACCATGTCCGAATGACCTAAAATTTTTCACACACATCCCAAATGACATAACGAAGCTACAGCAACTCTCGAAATTTCATTCCGACCTCTATCAAAATCTCACCTATCCATCGGAAAACGCCAAAATCTCGCTTTCGTCAATTCAAGCCTAAACCTTCCACGGACTTCCAAAATGCATTTAGATCTCGCTCCTAAGTCCCAAATCACCTAACGGAACTAACCAAATCATAAAAATTCCGATCCGAGCTCATATACAAATAATTCATATCTTGGTCAAACATTTCTAATTTCCGTGAAAACCAAAACCAACGATTTACATCAGTCAAAATACATCACACGGGGCAAGTCATGCCCGAGAACTAGCGATCTAAGTGCAAAAGCTCAAAACGACCAATCGGGTCGTTACAACAACAATGTGGAAGAAATGACTTGGGAGGCCGAGAAAGATATGAAGTCTAGATATCCCTACTTATTTCCTCCTCCAGAGAAAGGTCCGACTGAGATGTCATAACCTCAAGGTCCGTGTATAGATTCTTGTGTTAGTTATTATCGTTGGTCGTGTGAGGCCATTATCGTTAGTCCTATGTGGGGTTGAATTATTAATCTTCTATAGGGAGAATTGGTAGTAGTATTAAAATAAAGGCGACTCTGCCAAGGTTATATAGATCCCGGAGAATTATACATTCGAGGACGAATGTTTCTAAGGTGGGGAAGGATGTTACATCTCGCGTTTTCATATGTTAAAAGTTTCATCTTCAGTTTATTGACGTGGACTCGGGATGAGATTATCTTGAGGTTAACATATTTATGTTATTTATAACAAGAGATAAGTAAGTGTCATAAAGGATAAAGGGTACATGAATTAAAGAAAACGAGTTTCGTTGGAGGTTGCCGATTTAGGATAATATACGGGTCGAGCGATACTACCCGATATTTGTGGACTAGTACCATACAAGGTACCACCTGACCGTGATAGTATGATGTATAAAGTATATTAAAAATGAGTAATATTTTTAGGTAATTTGAAATAATTTTTAATTATGCGGGTAATTGGTTAATTATCGGTAACGGAATATTACCTAGTTAATTAACAAAATTAGTGAATAAGACTAATCCCTCCCCCTCCCATTACCCCCCCCCAAAACGTGGCAGAAGGCCACAAATTAAGGGAAAGACTCTTGGTCATTCCATGACTAGGTAGATAACCAAGGATAATTAAAATTTCACAAGTAAGACTTAGTTACAAGTCTTGTCCATTTCATTTGGACAAAAGAACCAAATGTCCATAATCTAAAAGTAAGAATCACTTATATCATTTTCCTAGTTCAAGACTTCAAGAACAGAAGCTAAAATTCAATCCGATTTTGCGGTTGTAAATCCAATCCACGAAGGTTTCCAGTGAGAATTGTTAGAATCGTAAATTTTGCGGTTCTAAAAGAGTACGGTGTAATTTTTAAGAATATTTTACGGAGTTTTTCCTACTCCAAGTATGTTAAGGTCATCCCTTCTTTCTTTTTTACATGATCCAAGTTATACAGAAGAAACGAGCAAACGCACAGTTTTCATAAACGATTCTATTCATAGAAATACTAGGGGTCTCTGTGTTCTTGATTTCCCTATGTGACATATTATTATTATATTTTCTATTCATGGGTCTCAAAATAATTCGCAGTTGATAAAGTTTATCCGAAAAGAATATTGAGATTTTTAACATATTTTCATGCATTTTATTCATTTATGCATGTACATTGACACATGACCAGACGGCGTTATATACGCGTATTTATATGTATATATTTATGTATATGGGATATGAGAAAAAGGTAACGGCGTTTTATACGCACCACCACTTGATCAGTTGGTATATGTTGATGATATTGCCCACAGTGGCCGAGACGATATGATGGGATGCCTTCAATGGCTTGATGATGTTATGTACACCTATACCTATGCATGACACGAGACTTATATGCATGTGCATGACATTATAAATGTTTCAGAATTTACAAGTTATTCAGATTTACAGATGGATTTCTTTATTCCATGTTTCATCTATGTCTTTTACGTACTGATTTTCATGCCTTACATACTTAGTACATATTTCGTACTGACGCCCTATTTCACGAGGCCTGCGTTTCATGCCCGCAGGTGCAGGTAGGCAAGGTGATGGTCCCCCTTATTAGGATCCTTGATCAGCGAGAGTTGGCGTACTCCACTTGATCCGGATCTGCTTTTGATTTTGGTACGATACACTTGTATATATATATGGGTATGACGTGGCTCAGTCCCGTCTTTGTACAATTGTATTTCTATTAGAGGTCTGTAGACAGTTATGTACAATTGAATAGTATGTAGCCTTGCCAGCTTTCAGTTTTGGGTATATAGTTGTCTATCGCGGCCTTGTTGGCTCGTCCACTGTAACCCGCACGTATATTTATATATGTCTTTTGGACAGGTTTCCTTCATGTATGTTATTCTCGTAATTCAGCAGATGTTAATCAGGTTTATAGCTTAGACGTATGCTTAGGGGTATTCGACAGGTAGGACTCAGGCACCCGTCGTGGCCCTTCGGTTTGGATCGTGACAATTGTTTCCAAATTTAGTAAGGGGTCTTTTTTTTAAACGGACCAAAAAGGAAATAGGTTCACATAAATTGGAACAGAGGGAGTATCACTTTTGAGCTTACAAATGCACAACAACAATTAGGCCGCTTTCCCGTTTTGGTTAGGGAACACTATATTGTCTTTCCACTATTTCTGCCCTTTGCAAATTTGATGATTGATCCGGACATTTAGAAATAAAGTACGTTTCTTCATGTGAACCTAAGGTTGATCAATGGCACACAATAATCGGTATGTACAAATTAGCTCAACTTTCATATGCTATAGTACTAAACTTCACGTGCCCGATGGGACAAAATGTACACGAATAAAAGAAACAAGAGATCGGTAAATTTGTTTTGCTTGGCTAAAAAAAGTATTTCGAAACACAAAAAAAAAACGCTAGCTGTGTTATGGTACTTGTCAAGTAAATCATTTTTACTTTAAGAATTGAACCAAAACAAAATAAAACTAATCAGTAAATATTTCTGTATGGGTCCAAATTTGACAGACCACGACTTATAACGAGTACGACAAACAACCGGGTAACTCCGAACCAGCATCCCAAGGAAGACGACCCCAAGGCAAAAGGAGAAACCGTACGACCCTTGTAGAAGTGTAAACTCATTAGGGGACATTAAGAATATTCCTTGTATTTTTTGTTTCTTACAATTTGGAAGGTTTCCTCTCTAGTATATAAGGGGGACAAAAGACCTTGTAAAAGGGGGACTGAAAAAAACTTACCAATCTTGAATGAAAAGAAACTCTGCAATTCTCTTCCTTTTACCTATTATTATTCTAGAGATTATTATCTTCAGCTACGATTTACCCTTCATCTTCGATTGATTTGTTCAAAAAGGTCTTAATATATTTTGAGTCAAATAATTTGGCGCCGCCTGTGGGGATTTCTATAGCTGAAATCATAGTTCTCATCTAGATTCCCGAAAGTGATAATTTCTTTTCTTCAAACCTCATAAAACCAACAATGGCGAGAAAGGAAGTGACGTTGAAGGCGGTAGCTGATGTCTCGAATAATCTCCTGAACTCCCTCAACGAAGCCGGCAGAGAAGACAATGAGAATATAGCACCAAGCGCTACACCGGAGGGAGAGATCTCACCTCTGTTGCACGGGGATCTAACGATCTTACGCAAAAGGGGAACCTCAACATCCACGGCGGGGGAAGCCCCACCAGTAGTCAAAAGGCTACTAGAAGAATGGTTAACGAGTGCTTTGAGCAACATGCTCGAGAAACCCACTCAAGGAGACGTTGAAGACGTGCCACCTACAGACATCACAGCTGCCGCCGATAAGCCAAGCACTATACGAACAGGTAACACCTGCACTGTTACTAATACAGGTGACGATGCACTCATGGCCATCTTAAAGAAAATGGAAGAGATGGAAAATGAGAACAAAATACTCTGCGGCCAAATAAAGGAACATCAAGAGAGGGTTGGCAAAATATCGGGCGCTCCGAAGCTATTACCAAAACGCGATGTGGACCGATTCGTCAAACAGCCATACGGCGAAGGGGCTGCTCCTCATCCTATTCCAAAGATCTTCAAGATGCCGCCATACTTGAAAATATATGAAGGGACGACGGACCTGGAGGATCACCTAATCCATTATGTTGCTGCAGTAAAGGGCAATGATCTGTCAAAAGAACAGGTACCATTTGTGTTGTTAAAAAAGTTTGGCGAGACTTTGACAGGGGGAGCATTGACATGGTACTCCCAGCAACTAGCGCGATTGATATTGACATTCGAAGAGATGGCGGATAAATTCGCCACCGCCCATGTAAGAGTGAAGAAGGACGAGGCTAGGGTCAATGATATCTTAGCCGTCCGGCAAATAACGGGCGAGGGACTTCGGGATTTCCTGGCCCGATTCAACAGAGTAAGGATAAGTTTACCGAACGTGTCAGAAGGGATGGCAGTAGCAGCCTTTCAAAATGGGTTAAACAGGAACGGATCAAAGGCTACCAAAAAATTGCTCAGTAGACTCATGAAGTACCCCCCAACCACATGGGAAGAAATCCACAACGCCTATTGCGCCGAGGTAAGGGCAGACGAGGATAATCTGAATGGCCGCTTCAGCAATTAACATCAATCCAGACCAAGACAAGCAGAGATCGACATAACAATGGGCAAAGAGATCAACCACCACGTTTCAATCGAGAAAGGCATCAGCCCTATATCCGCACATCCAACTCTCCCCCTCCGCAACACGCGGACTTCGTTCCACGACACACGGCAGCCCTCCGAAATGAAAGAGGTATGCCTCCACTACTATCTGCTCATAATTTTTGTGTTTCCCCTTCAGAAATAATGTACGCACTGGAGAAACTGGCCACGAAGGTGCAGTGGCCGCAAAAGATGAAATCGGATCCAAGCACCAAGAGGTCAAACATCCTCTGTGAATTCCACCAAGAAAGAGGACACAAGACCAAAGATTGCATAGGTCTGCGGCAAGAAGTAGTTATAATATTGAACCAGGGGTACCTGAAAGAACTGCTAAGCAATAAAGATAGGGCCAACTTCGCTCGAGGGCGCGACCCATCTCAAGGACCTCCAAAGCCACCGTCATCAGCGCATACCATATAAATGATCATTGGCAATGGTGATGATACGGCAATCAACCATGTGAAGTTCACCACCACGCACAAACTCAAACGGACAGTCGCCCACGAACGGTATGATGACCTCGAAGGTAGTATCATCTTCGATAAGTCAAATACCAATGGTTTGTCGTTCCCTCACTATGATGCTTTGGTTATAAATTTACGCATCGCTGACACCGATGTAAAAGGAATCATGGTAGATGACGGAAGCGGTGCGTGTATTGTTCACCCACGAGTTCTCATGCAAATGAGGCTCGAGGATAAAATAATACCGCGTTGCATAACACTAACGGGTTTTAATAATGCAGTAGAGCAGACATCCGGAGAAATAGTGCTACTTGTCCTAGCAGGAGGGCTCACCCTGGAAACAACATTCCACGTCATGAACCAGGAAACGGCCTACAATGCCATCATAGGGCGACCATGGATACACGCCATGCGAGCCGTCCCCTCAAGCTTCTATCAAGTGATTAAATTTCCCACCCCATGGGGGATATTCAGCATCCGAGGCGAGCCACGTACCGCCCAAGAATGCTACGGGATCGCCCAAGATTGCACACACACCAAATAGCTAAAAGGGGCAAGCGCGGAAGCATAGTAGTCAGCCATATCGGGCACCAAATCCGACATACAAGTAGAGGCCATCAAAGATCCAGACATTGTAGAAGCTTGCAAAGCAACTGTAGAAGATCTTGATCCCGTCCAGTTAGATAAAACCAACTGCGCCAAAAAGGCTTATGTTGGACACAACCTCTTGAAGCCAGGTGAATATCGTGAGTTTTTAACTAACAACGCCAATTTATTTGCTTTTTCCCACTCAGATATGCCAGGAATCCCAAGGGAGATCGCCACACACAAGCTAAATGTAGATTCACTTTATCCACCGGTACGACAAATGAGGAGAAAATTCAATGCCGCAATCAATGAGGCGGTCAGCGAAGAAGTTGATAAATTACTCGCCAACGGTTCTATCAGAGAATCGAAATACCGCCAATGAGTCGCCAATGTGGTCATGGTCAAAAAGAAGAACCGGAAGTGGCGAATGTGTGTCGACTTCACCGATTTAAGCAAAGCATGTCCGAATGACTCTTTCCCGCTACCCCACATCGACCAACTTATCGATGCAACAGCGGGGCACAAATTGTTGAGCTTCTTGGATGCGTACTCCGGTTATAACCAAATTCTAATGGCTGAAGAATATCAAGAAAAGACCACTTTCATCACTCACCAAGGTACGTACTACTATAAGGTGATGCCTTTCGGGCTTAAGAACGCAAGGGCCACGTATTAAAGGTTGGTCACCAAAATGTTCAAAGAACAACTCGGTAAGACAATGGAGGTTTACATCGATGACATGCAAGTGAGGTCAGCAAAGAAAGAAGATCACATTAGTCATCTGAAGGAAGCCTTCGAAATACTAAGGCAGCACGAAATGAAACTAAATCCTGAAAAGTGTGCCTTCGGCGTGACTTCTGGAAAGTTCCTTAGTTTCCTAGTGTCACAAAAGGGAATCGAGGTCAACCTGGATCAAATCAAGGCCATCGACACAATACCGGAAATACTGACCAGCAAAAGTAGGTGCAGAAGTTGACGGGACGAATAGCCGCCCTATCAAGGTTCATTTCGCGATCCTCGGATAGATGCCATAAATTCTTCAATGTACTAAGGAAATACCACGGGTTGCAATGGAACGATGAATGCATCGACACCCTGAGAAAGCTGAAAATGTATCTATCCTCACCACCACTGCTCGTCAAAGTAGACCCAGGTGAATGCCTACTTGTGTATCTAGCAGTTTCCGAAGTTGCGGTAAGCGTTGTTTTGGTCCGTGAAAATAAAGGTATGTAATCTCTGATTTACTATGTCAGTAAAACATTAATCGATGCCGAGACGAGGTACCCTCACCTTGAAAAACTAGCTCTGGCATTGGTCATAGCTTCACGGAAGCTTAGACCGTACTTCCAATGTCACCCCATAAAAGTGGTGACAACCTTCCCCCTAAGGGGTATCCTACATAAACCTGAACTATCTGGTAGACTAGCTAAATGGGCCATAAAACTAAGCGAGCATGACATAACATACCAACCACGAACTGCCATCAAGTCGTAGGTGCTCGCAGACTTCGTCGCTGATTTCAGCACGAAAATATTGCCCGAGGTAGAACAGGAAGCACTCCGCACTTCTTCACATACCGACCTCTGGGTCCTCTACACCGAGGATGCCTCTAATTCCTCGGGATTGGGACCGGGACTCGTCCTCGAGGTCCCTATAGGTGAAGTAATTCACCAGTCCATATGATGCCCCGAGATGACTAACAACGAGGCCGAGTATGAAGCTGTAATTGCAGGTTTGAAGTTAGCCCTCAAATATGGCACTCGATGACTCGTCCTCCACTGCGACTCCCAACTCGTGGTGAATCAGGTCACCGGGACTTTCCAAATCAAAGAGCAGAGGCTACAAAGATACCAGTCAGAAATCCACAAACTACTGCCAGAATTTGATGAATGTCACCTCGACCAAATACCCAGGGCGCAAAATATCGAAGCAGATGGCCTCGCTAAACTGGTTGCGCCACCAAGAATATCAATAAAGAAAACATGGTCACCTTCCTTCATTCCGCAATAGACCACGTCGAGGTACATTCTAAAAACTTAACTTGGGACTGACATAACCACTTCGTAGCCTATTTGCAGGATGGAAACTCCCGCAAGACAAAAAAGAAGCCAAAAAACTCCGGGTGCAGGCAGCCTGGTACATCCTAGTAAATGGAGATCTCTACAAAAGAACGTTCGGCAGCCCTCTAGCCAAATGTCTTAGGCCACATCAAACAAGGTAGGTGCTGGAAGAAGTACACGAAGGGCACTGCGGCGTCCACATAGGAAACTGCGCCCTCGTTCGATACCTCATTCACGCCGGATACTACTGGCCCACCATGAAAAAAGAAGTCGCCGACTATGTTAGGAGATGTGAACAATGTCAAAAGTACGCCCCTAAGATACACCAAGTAGGGTAGCTCCTTCATTCCGTTACTTCTCCATGGCCATTCATAAAGTGGGGAATGGACATAGTTGGCCCTCTCCCAGCAGGACGAGGTAAGGTATGCTTCCTTTTGGTTTTAACTAACTACTTTTCTAAATGGGTGGAAGCAGGTGCATACGCTCAGATACGCGAGCAGGAGGTCATTGCCTTCATATGGAAAAACATTATATGCCATTTTGGCATCCCCAAAGAAATCATCTGCAACAACAGACCTCAGTTCATCAGAAAAAAGAACGACTGAGTTTTTCGAAAAGTAGCACATCAAACGAATACTCTCCACGCCATACCACCCTGCGGCCAATGGTCAAGCTGAATCCTCCACTAAAGTAATATTAAATATATTGAAAAATAAACTTGAGGAAGCTAAAGGGCTACGGCCTAAACTACTACCGGAAGTATTATGGGCATACTACATTGCGCCAAAAAAACAGCACATGAGAAACGCCATATTCACTGGTATATGGGACCAATGCAGTCATACCCGTCGAGGTCGGGGAGCCCAGTTTGAGATACTCCAACGAGAGCGGAACAGGCAACGACGAAAGCAGGCTACAAGATCTGGATGAACTTGAAGAACGAAGAGACATGGCCCACATAAGAATGGTAGCCCATAAGCAGCAAGTAGAAAGATACTACAACAAGAGAGCCAAGGTGCGACCACTCAAAGTTGGCGACTACGTCCTCAAGGCCAAAACACAAGCGTCAAAAGACCCTAATGAAGGAAAATTGGGAATGAACTGGGACAGATCATACAAAATCGTAGCAGCAACAAACAAAGGAGCATTCCAGCTAGAAACAATGGAGGAAAAACTACTCCAAAACAACTGGAATGTCGCCCATCTCAAGTACTTCCACTTCTAAAAGAAGGCGTCACCTAAGTCGTACTCTTTTTCCCTCACCCGGGTTTTGTCCCAATCGGGTTTTCCCAGGGAGGTTTTTAACGAGGCGGCAAGGGGGACGCCTTAAGGATCGACATGTTGTTCATTACCTCGGCCCATCAATATGATCTCTGGGTCGAAGTAATGAAGGGACTACATATAGATAATAGAATATCCATTGTATGTATGGAATCAAATCTCCATTGTATGTACAGAATCAAATCTCCATTGTATCTACGGAATCAAACCTCCATTGTATGTGTAGAACCAGATCTCCACTAGTCAACATGTGACATCTTCCTATGGAAATACGATCAAATCTCCAACAATGTAAGTTCGACCTCGTTCGAACCACGATGGGATTCTACTTCGACGATAGTTCGAAGCAATATCCCAATGGCCAAGGCCATCGACAACAATGTAAGTTCAAGCTCGTTCGAACCACGATGGGATTCTACTTTGATGACAGTTCGAAGCAACATCCCAATGGCCAAGGGCATCGACAACAATGTTCGTTCGAAACACAACGGGATTCTACTTCGATGACAGTTCGAAGCAACATCCCAATGGCCAAGGCCATCGACGGCAATGTAAGTTCGACCTTGTTCGAACCACGACGGGATTCTACTTCGACGACAGTTCGAAGCAACATCCCAATGGCCAAGGCCATCGACGACAATGTAAGTCCGACCTCGTTCGAACCACGACGGGATTCTACTTCGACGACAGTTCGAAGCAACATTCCAATGGCCAAGGCCATCAAAGACAATGTAAGTTCGACCTCGTTCGAACTATGACGGGAGTCTACTTCGACGACAGGTCGAAGCAACACCCCATTGGCCAAGGCCATCAACGAAAACATAAGTTCGACCTCGTTCGAACTACAATGAGATCCCACCTTGACGACAGTTCTAAGCAACATCCCAATAGTCGAGGGCATCAATGATATCAAGTGTGCGATGAACTCAAGAAAAAAAACAAGACGACAAAAGTAAATTTTTCATTACAACAAAACATCATTTACACTGGCCCCTACAAACGAGCCCAAGTATGACCCGTGAAAAAATCCCTAAACAAAAGCAAATACAAACTAAGACTACACATCATCCCCAGCGGGGTAAGCGTCTTCGTACCACGAATTTGAAGCAAGGCGATTGGCATCATCAGAGTTGATATCATCCCCGTCAGGTGTAAGGGGGTCATACTCGCATGACTCACGAGCTGCATGAGCTTCGGCGTGCACAGCCTGAACCTCCACCTCAGTAGCCCTTCCCTCGGCATGAAAAGCCTTATACACATCAAGCTGAGCCTCCTCATGGACCCACAACTCGTATAAATGACGGGGCACAACCGGATCGGCTGAGGCGCGAGACGTAGAAGGCTGAGAATGTCGACACGCATCCTCTGCCCTCAACGAGGCCATTTGTCCGTTTAGTGCGGTCAGCTCCGTCTCCAGTTCTTTGACATGCCCTTCAAGCCCTGCCACCCAACAACCAGAGGCTTCCTTCTCCTCAGTCAACTCTGACCTAGAAATGCGGAGGGTATCTTCCAAAGATACAGATTCAGAAATAGTTGCCGCCAGCTTATCAGTGCTAACATTCAGCTCGCCCTTAAGCCCCTCAATCTCCGCTACCTTAGTAATAAACCTAGCGGTCAAGTCATCCACCTTCGCCTGTAAGTCGGCATTCTCAATCGTCACCCCCTGCTCAACTTGAGCTCTTTCTCCTTCTCCTTAAGGGAGACCTCCAACTCACTGTTACGGGCGACAACCTTTATGAGCTCTTCATCCCTCTCCCTCAGCTCCTCAATCTTACGCTCCAACTGGTCCTCCCGCTACTTGAGCCCCTCACAGAAAACTTGAAACTCAGGGTCCTGATGATAAATGTCGGCCATCGCCCGGTGCTTAGCCTGATACTGATGATATTTGGACGACATCTTCTCATAAAAGCCCGTCCTTCTCCTCTCTCGACACTCTCTCTCTACCTCCATGATGAGGGTCTGACAAAAAAGAAGGGAAGAGGTCAGAAACAAAGTATAAAACGACGATTATCGCACCAACCCAACGACGAAAAAAGAAGGAAAGGCACCTACCCGCAGGGCCATACCAGCGACCTTCTGAGATAACTCCACGTCACTTATCGCCCTAAGCATCTCGCTTTCAGGAGCAGCACATAGAGGAGTTAGGGCCAATGCCACCTGCTCGTTGTTTAGCAGTAAGTTGTAGTTCTCCGGAACGACCACATTACGGTCGGATCGGTCCATCCTAACCTCCGCATGGGTATGGCGACCCACAAATTCATTAACATCCTCTAGGTCGATATCCGAACCTGAGTTGCCACCCTCAACACGATGCCTCCCAACGTTGGACGATGCACCACCCTCAATAGAGTGCACTGAACCAACTCCTGGGCCAATGCCCTCCACTTGGGGAGATTTTCCCAACAAAATGGCATCGGCCATGAACACAGGCACAGGGGCTGTCCGGGATGCCCCGCTACCATCAGCGTCCGTAGCCACGCCTTTACCCAGCTCAAGTCTCCTCCTTTTCATCGACAACAGCTCGTTCTTGTTAGAGGATTCATCCAAAGGATGTGAGGTCGGTACCGAAGAAACCTCTTCCCTCGCGGCCACGACTTGAGACGGATCTCCCAATTGGATAGGTTTAGAACGACCCTCTCGAATAGACTCACTCAAGACAAACTGTGTATGTGCAGTGGTAATGGTCTGTCAAAAAGCGGGGACTGGCGCCCTCCGCCTGGAAGCACCTTGACCTGTCATCATAGAAGTCCGTACCATTAAGTAAGGTCGCATGGCTAATGAAGTAGTAAGCAAGACGTTTACTTGAGGAAACTTTAGGGCCATAATGCTGCACGAAGTCGGGCCAAGTTCGAGTTTCTGCTGCATGAGACAATAGGCGGGCTAAAAAATCTTTGATACCCGCAATGGGGCGAGGTGGACGACCCATAACTACAAAACGGCAAGCGAATAAACTTTATAGTAAATATAGAAGAGAGAGAAACATAACAAATGATGGCACTTACGAGCTCCGTTCCACCGCTCTGAAATCTGGCGGAGTCAGAAACAACATGCTCGGTCTTGATAAAGAAGTATTTGTGCCAGAATTTGCGGCTCGCCCGATCGTCCGTTCCAACCACCAGCCCTTTCGTACCACGAAGCCTCAAATGCACCATGGTACCCCTGAGGAAGCCAGGCATGAATGGGTGCAAAAGGTGGTGGACAGAAACGCTACACTCCGCCAACTCTGCATACTTAGTCAATAGCAGAAGCACTTTGAGCATGTATGGCGAAGGTTATGCTGGGCAAACTTGGTTAAATTTGCAGAATTCTTCCGCTAAGGGGAAGAGAGGAAGGGTATAGCCGATCATAAAAGGATACTCATAGAAAGCACAGTATCTAGGTCTATGGACGTCCACGTAATCTCTCCCCGCTGGAATCATTTCTATATGAGCAGGAATGCCATACTTTATACGAAAGGCATCAATATGGACCTGCTCCGTCTCAGAAAATACGGGGTTCGGGGTAGGAGGTGGATCTTTGAGGAAGTCACTCCGGGATGAGGGGTGCCTCGGTAGTAGCTCCTCCACCGTATGAGAGCTGTCACTATCTTCTACCACCACATCTCCGCTGTCAGAAGGAGGCACCGTGGATGACGGGGTGGCTTCAGAAACCTCTTCGCGAGAACGACGAGACCTCGGCATAATATCGTTTAAAGGAGTATCAACACAAAAGGAGGAAGGAAGAAGAAGCTTCAGGTGAGGAACAAAAAAAGAACAGAAGGATATGAGAGCAAGAGAGAAAGAGTGAGAGAGGTCTTCAAGAGAGGAATGGCTAAAGTTTTTCAAAGAATCAAATCCCCCACCTATTTATAGGATTTGGAGACGCCAGAATCGAGGCGAAAAGCTTCGAAACAACACAAGAATCAAATCACCAAGCCGTCAGTCCCCGCCTCGAAAACCTGCGTAATGATGACGCACGTAAGGATGACATCACTTCCCGGAGAAGTGTACCACACGACATTTTGCTGAACATGACGACCATCTCCCATTGGCCACGCCATAACGTTCCCACTGGTCAAATTTCTCCAGGAGAATGCATGAAGTCCGCTCATCGAGGACGCATCCGGTCGCGACCTCGACAAGCGGAGGGACTAACTGTATGGGTCCAAATTTGACCGACCACAACCTATAACGAGTACGACAAACGATCGGGTAACTCCGAACTGGCGTCCCAAGGAAGACGACCCCAAGGCGAAAGGAGAAACCGTACGACCCTTGTAGAAGTGTAAACCCATTAGGGGACATTAAAAATATTCCTTGTATTTTTTGTTTCTTACAATTGGGAAGGTTTCCTCTCTAGTATATAAGGGGGACAAAAGACCTTGTAAGAGGGACTTAAAAAAACTTATCAATCTTGAATGAAAGAAAACTCTGCAATTCTCTTTCTTTTACCTATTATTATTCTAGAGATTATTATCTTCAGCTACTATTTACCCCTTCATCATCAATGCATTGTAACTTGATATATACAATTTGTTATTTGTTTTACTTTTTTAAAACTATAAATTAGCTTACTATTGATAGTTACATATTGTTGCACGTGAAATAAAAATAATATGTCACTCGAATTATTAGTTTGACTAAAGTAGCTAACTTTAGTTTTTCGTTTCTTATAGACCTGACCAATTCCATCTATTCCCTTTTTCCTACATTATTACATCGGCATTTAGGTAACTATCAGTGAAGGTGCAGTCAACCACGACAAGCACATGATATTTTCTTAACGAAAGATATCCTTCAAGTGAAATATGATTATTTTATGTGATATTTTTTTAGTCAATGGACGTGGAAAGTTGCCTTGTCGACCAAAATTCCCATTACTATTTTGTCCTTTTGTTTCACCTGCTAACATCATCAGTATCTCTTACTAGAGGCAAAGAGAGTTCGGAACCAAAATGTGGTTTTTTTTAACTCAAACTATACAAATAGATGGTAAAAAAAATTTATATTTTTATATATAGCGTCACAATACCTGGCGCTATACATTAACAGTAACGGAACCGTTAATGTATAGCGCCAGGTATTGTGGCGTTATACATAGATTTTCCTGGTATGTATAGCGCCAGGTATTGTGGCGCTATACATAGATTTTCCTGGCCCTACCAATAATTTTGGACTTCAATAATTCAAAAGCGTATAGTGCCAACGTTTTTGGCGCTATACATATAAAAAAAACCGGCTAGCCATTTCCTATATAAAGAGGTTAGGATTGTATAGAAATTCATCCAAAAAAATTTGTTAACTCTTGTTGAAACGTTTATTATTCTTAAATTCTCCAATAGTTTTTCATTATGTCTGAAGAGCGTAGAATAAGAGTTTCATTATATTGGGGGGGTGAGGTTGTGATGGAGAATAATTCTGTGGGCTATAGTTTACATGCTCAGTGTCATGTTAAATTGCCACTTACAATAGAGTACGATAAATTGATATCGTTATTATGCAAAAACTGAGTGTGAGGAAACGTTCAGTTACAGTTAAAGTAACCGGAAGATATCCGTATTCCGTCACTCCGCAAGGGGTTGTTTTTTACTCGGAGTTTAACATCGACGATGATGAAACTTTGAGTGATTTTTTGAGGACTCCGGACGAATGTCGGGAATTTCTTGTAATCACAATGTTGGAGATGTACGTGAAGGTCGAAGACGTTCCCAAAAACGAGGTTGTGCGTAGCAGAGATAACCCTCAGTCATCGGGTGGTTATTCTGGAGCAGTTTTTGCCGGACAGGTTCCGGATGAAAGAGTTTTCATTGATTTAAACTTATCACCAGCAGCGAATGAGCAACGAGAAAATAATTTATACTCTGCTTTCCATAATTCACAAGACGAGTGGTAAGCTTTAATTTTTATTTGTGTTAATTATGTAAATTTTTGGCGTACTTGAATTTGTATTAACGCTCATATATTTAATAGGGGTACCGGCCGGATATGAATTTTACAAGTGGCCCATCCGGTAGTCATCACCTAATTGAAAACGTCCATCATGGAATTTCATCACATTATGACTTGTAAGTGAAGTGATATAAAACCATATGGATATCATTTATTAATTCAGTAGCTTATATTTTTGTTAGTTGTGCAGTGAAAACGAGCAAGTTGAACCACCTGTACTCACTCAATTGACGGAAAACGACGTATTACATCGGGATCTGGCAGATGCACAGAGTGAGGAACAGAACAGTGATTACGATAACAATGTCGATGAATCCGGAGACGAGACACCCTTTTTCGTGAGGAAGGTGATGAACAGGATGAGGAGGAAGGACCTGATTTGAAGAGAGACCCACCTAGACGAAGAGTGTACGAGTCCGAAGTGTCGTTTCATTCAAGGGAGATTCCTTACATTGATAGCTTGCCAACCGTGCCGGATGTGGAAGCTCTCACAAGGGATTTTGATGAAATCCGGACAGCAAGTGGGATGAGTCTAGACCAACGGTTCTTGCAAAGGGGATGCTTTTTCCTGATAAAGCACGCTTAAGCAGGGCTTGTAAAATGCACAACGTAAAAGAGTGTCGTGAGATGCAGGTATGGGAGTCAAGTCCGATGGTATACAAGGTTGTTTGCCACAGGTGGTTTTGGCCATGTAATTGGATGTTGCGTGCGACCAAGAAGAAGACAGGTATGTGGAAAGTGGGTAAATATATTCCCACCCACACATGCGAAATGGACACATTCAACGGTAATCACTTCAGCTTGGATATTGACTTGATATCTCTTGTACTTATTCCGCACCTCGAAGCATCCATAAGGTATACAATCAAAGAGTGCATTACATCAGTCCACCAGGAATATGGCCATACCATTACGAAAAGAAAGGCATTTCTTGGGCGCAAACGAGCATTTGAAATTGTCTACGGTAATTGGGATAAGTCATTTGCATCTCTGCCAAAGTACATGGCCGCACTGCAGCACTTTAACCCCGGGACAGTTGTTGAGTGGAAGCTTGAGCAGAGTCCGGGAACACCAGAATACATATTCAATTACGTGTTCTGGGCGTTTAAGCCAGCAATTGATGGTTTTTTGCATTGCCGGCCCGTAATATCCATAGACTGAACTCATGTCTATGGAAAGTACGATATCAAGCTATTGATAGTCGTGGCAGTGGATGCTAATGGATAGATATTTCCTCTAGCTTTTGCTATTTGTGCCAATGAAAGCATAGAGACGTGGACGATGTTTTTGAACCACCTGAAAGAGCACGTTGTCAAACAGCGTTCAGGTATTTGTCTAATATCTGATCGGCACGGTGGTATATTAAGCTCTATGGAGAACTTGCCTGCATGGCAAGAACCTTATGCATACCACTGTTACTGTGTGAGGCACTTTAAGGCCAATTTCCAGAAGGCACATCCCAACAAGGATCTACATGATTTGATGTGGATGGCAGCAACAGACCACCAACAGCATAAATTCCGGAGGCATATGGATTCTATCAGGCAAGAAGACGAGGCAGCCTATTGTTGGTTAATGCGACATGACCCTGAAAAGTGGACGTTGCATGCGAATGGTGCTAGATGATAGGGAATTCTTACTACAAACGTGTCAGAGTCCTTCAACGGGTTATTAAAGTCAGCAAGAGGATTGCCCATCACAGCCATGGTGTGGATGTCGTTCAAGCAGATGGCGGAGAGGTTTGTTGAACGGTCTGCAGCTGCAACGGAATTGATGGAGAGGGGTGTTGAATTTATGCTAGTGCCTATGAAGAGATTTGAGAAATACAGACGGCGAGCACATTGGCATTCATTTTTGCAGTATGATAACGAAAGAGGTGTTTTTGAAGTTTGCACCGCTATCCATAATAATTGAGGTAATAATGTACATACTGTAAATGAATCTGCAAGGTTATGCTCCTGTGGGAAATGGTCCATTTACCACATGCCTTGCTCACATGCCATCAAGTGTTTTCAACGTGTTGGTTATGCGGAGACCAACTATGTTGATCAACAATATAGTGTTTCCAAGTACCTAAACACATATAGTGGTCAGTTGCAGCCAGTGGGTGCTGAGCATTATTGGCCTCCGGAACCATTTAAAATGGTGTGTAACAAGTCCTATTTGCGTAAAAGACAGGTGCAGAAGAGAACGCGTATACGGAACCAAATAGATGTTAGTGACATCGTTTATGCGCGCAAATGTGGTATATGCTCGCAAACAGGACACGACCATCATAAATGTCCTTCAGCTGGTTTGGGTAGCAAAACTAATCAAGCTCGTGGTGGGTGTTCTTCAAGTGTACCTAACTACCCATGAGTTTATGTTGTAATAATTAGTTGTTATGTCTATGTTGCAAGATTTATGAAATAAAATTATGTTTGTTAACTATGATTTGTACTTTTCCATTTTACCTATTTAAATATTAATTTAATAAAACTATCCGTATATTTGTTGTCTTGTCAAACTGAAAAGGCTGACCAGCTGACATAAAATTGTCTTGTCAACATCATGATATTTAACACGCAAAATATAGCGCCATTACATAGTACGTTATGTGTGTGTTGTCTTGTCGAACTGAAAAAGCTGACCAGCTGACATAAAGTTGTCTTGTCAACATCATGATATTTAACATGCAAAATATAGCGTCATTACATAAGACGTTATGTGTGTTTTCTCTCGCCTATAAATAACGGGCTCATTGTAATTATTTTGTGTGCTCAAAATTTAGTAAAAGCAAATATTTCAATACAAGTAAGGTTTTTTTACATTACAGACAAATTTATTTCACAAATGGATCAACCTCTTCGTCCACCAAAGTGCAACTGTGGAATAGCATGCTTGATGCAAAATTGTTCGGACGGTGGTAAAGTTGGACGCCGCTACTGGAACTGTATGAACCAGTTTTACAAGGTTCCCGGTGAACCTATTTGTGATTTTCAGGAATGGGTCGATGAACCATGTTATCAGGAATGTTACAGAGAACAACTGCAGTTTCTTTATAATACGTGTTTAAGACAACGAGAAAAAGAAAAAGAAAGCAATACAATTATTGCAGACTTGAGGGCGAAACTGAAGGAGGTGGGAGAAGAAAAATGGAAAACGCAATGGAATTGTGAAGCACAAAAGGAACGTAAAAAAAATATAAATTGGAACTTGAGAAGGTTAAGGCGAAACTGAAAGAGGTAGAAGAAGTAAAAGAACAACTGCAAGAACGATTTAAGTGGTTGGAGCGGAAAATAAATGGCAACAGGGGCTAAACAGGCCATGTATGTGTTTAGTGTATTTTTCATATTTCATGTATTTTGATTGTGTTGGCCTGCTATGTTTGTGTTTGGGCTGTAGTAATGTTTTCCTTGTTTGTTGTACTAAATTTTATTTTAATTGAAGTTGAAGTTAAGTTTAACTGCTTGTGTTGTTCTACATTTTATTTTATGAAACTATCAAATGAATGGAGAACTAAAAAAAGTAATGAGCATATTCGATTAAATATTGTTGTTAATTTATACAAAAATATTGTCTGGGCAATGTCAATGTGTCCCGCATCCGGTGTGTCTCAATGCAGCCGTTGGCCTGAGGCGCATCCCCTCCCGCCCGGGTACGCTATCAGGATCATCATCATCAAGTCGTCTCCTTATAGCTGGATGCGGCGCAGGATGACATGTATCCATGGTGCTGTCAGCTCCAGTAGAAGGCTACATAATAATATGAAACTTAGTGTAGGAAAATACATAACAATTCACAACAATTTATATTGTCTTACCATCATCATGTCTGGATCCTGAATATAGTCATCTGTCGCAGCATCGCATGAACCCTTAAAAAGGAAATTAATAAAGTTAAATAAAATAAATAAGTTACAGTTAAAACAAATTCAAATTCAATACTAATAAATTCATACCTGCGCATGTGATGTAGAGCCATAACTCAGTCGACGCCCACTATAAAAATCTCGGGTCGGTCGATCCTCAACAGTGGTGGACAGGCCTGGGAAGTATCTACCCCAGTCCACTCCTTGAATATCCGAGCCCGTGATCAATAATTGACCCTATGGGGTCACCTGCGATGGCACTGGAGTGTGATAAATTCCAAGGCTGTAAGACGGCATGTCCGTCTCATGCATGCCACCTGCCATATCAGCAGCAACATCAGCAGCAGGAGCCTCAACGCCCCCTTGCTGGGGACCACCTCCTCTCCGCCCACGACCACGTCGTTCAGCACCACCTGCACGTCGGGCACCACTAGCTCGTGGGATACCACGACCTCGATGGTACTGCATTGGGTCCATATAATCAGCCTCGTGTGCCAAACGCTGATCTGATCGGGCTCGCTGCAGTGTCTGGGCAGCCACATCCATGAATCGACGACTATACTCCTGCATGGCCATAGGATCGTGGACATAACTCTGCATCTACTGCCCCATATGATAGATGGTATGCAATCCAATCGCCTGCACAAAGTAAAAAATATAAACTACATATTTGACACTAAATTACAGGTATATAATTAATAATAACAGAAAACATACCAGGGCCTCGTGTCTCCCGGCGTATGGGACGTACCGACCGTGTGCCTGATGAACTAGGTTCCTGATAAAAAGTCGGGAAATAGTGCGGTACCATGCCATATAACGTTGAATAGGAAAGTGCTGCGGAGGTGGGGTCAAGTCCCCTCGCCTGTCCCAAGTACCCAACTGCTCGTTAAGCCATGCCATAAATGTGTCGTCCGCCCTGGACCGATCATCCCTCTCATAATGTAAAGCATGCCATGCAGGCGGAGTCGGTATAGGCTGCGGCATGCCAAACTGGCGAAATACCCGCTCGGAGGCATGATGCTCGACAATATCGAGGCATATGAGCGGGACAGAAGCCCTCCAAATATGTCGGCCGAATGTGCAATACGCTAGCAGGGTACCTATCACTTCATCGCTATACGGCATCCAGATGAACTATCAAATAAGAACACAAAAAGTTAGTATGCGCAACACTAAGTTAATCTATAACAGGTAAGTTTAGTTAGATATTCACCTGTGCGTCATCCAGCAGATCCAACACATCCCTGCAGAGGGGGAGATTATGATGGGCATCATACTCTCGTGCAAGAGTACGACGCATAACCCACCTACAGGCTAGAGGGAGTTGCAGAATTTCTACATTAGCCAGTAGTTGTGGTAGAGGTGGTTGAAACTGCAGAAATCGCTCTCAGGCCCAAACCTAACATACAAAGTTGACGTAAATTATAAGATTAACTATAACTAAGTAGAATTGTAACTAATGGACATATTATTTGAATATATTGTCACCTGTAGAAGCGGCAGAAAGCCACAAACGTCTCTCTGTGTGCCGATGCAATCCCGGCACATCTGCCTGTACAGGTATGAGATGACAGCACCACCCCAGCTGTAGATGGTTGTATCCTCGAACCGGGCAATATAATGCAAAAAATGGAGGCTCACTAGGTTCCCCGAAGTGTTCGGGAACAAGACCCCCCCAAATAGAAGGAGCAACAGCAGCCTCGTATATCGCTGTACATCCACCTCCACTGACTCGTTGGTGATAGTATGGTGGATCTGCACCAGGTGGTCTCTAATGGGGACCAACTGTATACGACTGGACCCAGACACTACCTCCTCGTCCTCCGGCATGAAACCCGTAAGCATGTGCAGCATATCCCAATATGCCTGCCGCGAATAATATCTCATGGTCGCAGGCAGTTAAACTGGCAAGCCATCAGCAGACAGGCCATATAAAATCTCAGCGTCCTGCAGTCTGATGGTGGCCTCGCCGATTGGCAAATGGAAAGTGTGTGTCTCCGGTCGCCAGCGCTCAATCAAGGCCATGATCAAAGCATAGTCGAGCTGTATCCGGCCAATCCTAATAATCCTATATAATCTCATTTCCTCTAGGTAATGGACCACGCGGGGATGTAGAACGTGGGGAGGACTCAAAAACTCCCACAATAGATCCACTCTCCTAGCCCGGAAAGTCTGCGTAAGCAACTGTCCGTCCCATATATATTCGGATCTATGTTGGGGCTGTAGGGCTAATAGATCCAACCTCCGAGGGCCGGGATGTATAGTCATGTCCATGTAGTCAACTGTAAACTATCATTAAACTATCATTAATAATTATGTGTTTTTTATTATAATTTAAATTCATATTTTTTAATAACTTAATTGTACAAATTATATATGTGTGTATGTGTGTGTGTGTGTGTTTTTATTATAATTTAAATTATTATTTTTTAATAACTTAATTGTACAAATTATATATATATATATATATATATATATATATATATATATATGTGTGTGTGTGTGTGTGTGTGTGTGTGTTTTTATTATAATTTAAATTATTATTTTTTAATAACTTAATTGTACAAATTATATATATGTGTGTGTGTGTGTGTGTGTGTTTTTACTATAATTTAAATTATTATTTTTTAATAACTTAATTGTACAAATTATATATATATAATTATGTGTTTATTATAATTTAAATTATTATTTTTTAATAACTTAATTGTACAAATTATATATATATTTACCTAATGTGTTTTTATTATAATTTAAATTCATATTTTTTAATAACTTAATTGTACAAATTACTAATTATGTGTGTTACAATTATTAACTTAATTGTACAAAGTTTGCATTTTCAAATACCAGTATAAGATACTTAAACAAAAAGAATTCTAAGCTAAAATACTACATATTACTACGCTACAAGACTCTAAATTTTACTACGCTATAAGTGTCTACGTTTTACTACGCTAAAAAGGTCTGGATTTTACTACGCTAAAAAATAATCTAAACTAAGCATAAACAACAAATAAATTTAATTGCAAATAAAATACAAAAACGGAATAAAAAACATATATATAAATCAGGATATTAACAGACAAGTTTATTTTACTAATTTATATTTTATTAAAAACACTAATATTAAATTCAGATAAATTTAACATGCTAGTTTCGAAAAAAAACACAAACCGAAATATAACACATACAAATCAAATAATATACATTATTATAAATGTTTCAACTTAAAATAAATCGAAATACCTCGATTTAGAATTTTGGCAAAACAAAAAGATTGAAATTTTGACTCCGGAATTGTGAATCAACAATAGCACGAAACTCTACTCGAATGTGAGACCCTTTTTCTTCGAGTTTTATGTGTCGGGGGGACCCAATTTTTTTTTTTTTTTACAAAAACGGGCAGAATCGGGAGGGGAGTGGGGGGAAAGAAGTGGGGAAGAGTTTTAAAAAAATGGGGGATGGATGGAATCGGAGAAGAAGACGGAGGGGGGGTATAAAAAATCTATGTATAGCGCCACAATACCTGGCGCTATACATTAATGCGCTATGTATAGCGCCAGGTATTGTGGCGCTATACCTGGCCATGTCAGCTTTTACAGTATAGCGCCACAATATCTGGCGTTATACATTAACGGTCCGGTTACTGTTAATGTATAGCGTCAGGTATTGTGGCGCTATATATAAAAATATAACTTTTTTTAACCACCTATTTGTGTGTTTGAGTAAAAAAAAACCACATTTTGGTTCTGACTATATTCTCATATTTTCCACTCTCTTTTGAATCAATTTTTAAATTGGTACGCTATGGTACACTGATATCTGATAGTGACACACATAAATTACATAGCCGTCCTGTTTATTTTAATATATATGGTCCCCCTATGTTTATATATGCAATAAACTGCCGCACCTAGCAAAGTACAAACTTTGATATCCAGCATTTTAACAGTAGCCGCCCAAGTCAATCTTATCTCAATTAGTTGATTTCTTTCTATATTATAATATGCTGTTTGTTTCGATATATTTCTTACTCGAATACGTTTCTCGACAAATATTTTTTTAAATCTTGAATTATTAGCTATTATAAATTATACGTAATACTTTTTATATAGTTTTTAAATATATATATTTTATTTTAAATAAGATCAAAATTCTATGTCTGAATTTATATAAAAATTATTAAGTTGATACCCTACTCCGAACTACGTCACATCAAGTAAACTAACAACGGAACTATAATAAAGTCCATAGCTTTGTTGCTCTGTTTGTGCATCTGGCAGCTAGAGAGAGAGATGGGGAAAGATGGAAGTAGAAGAGAAGAAACTAATTTGAATCTTTCATTATTTGAGTCAAAGGCAGCTAGAGGAAGAAATATTTACAAGTTATTTGCTTCAACAGTGTTTGTGGGTATTTGCTTGATATGGATATACAGATTGATTAATATGCCAAGAAGAGGTGAATCTGGGAGATGGGCATGGATAGGAATGTTCTTATCTGAGCTTGTCTTTGGTTTCTACTGGATTATCACTCAGTCTGCTCGTTTGGATGTTATATATCGTTTTCCTTTCAAGAACAGACTCTCCCTCAGGTTCGCTCTCTTATCATTCCACACAGAGCGCATATTTTTTTCTCGTTATTCTGATTTTGATTTTCGTATAATGTATTTTGGGTCGCGCTTTATAGTATTTTCACTATTAAAAAAAATTTGATCCCGCACAGAATTGTTCATGGAACTACTATCGAGATTCTGCGGACTTGTAATCGAATAAAATAAAATATAAAAGGGCGAAATGATTTCCCTTTTAGTTGATTTTATTCAATGATTGACCAAAATATTACTCCATCCATCTCAAATTAAATGGCATACTTTCATTGTTAGTCTGTTTTCAAAAAAAAATGACACATTTTTATATTTAGAAATAATTTAATTTTAAATTTTTATTTTACTCATTTTACCCTTAATGAAAAGTTTTTATTGTCATACAAATATTATGGCCCATAAAACTTTTGCCCCTTAAGCTTTTAAGACCATATGTTTCAAAAGTCTTCTTCTTTTTTTTTTTTATTAAACTTTATGTCAAGTCAAACTAAATTATCTAAATTGAAATGGAAAAAGTAATAATTAATAAATAAATTATTATTTTTATTACTCCCTTCGTTTCAATTTATATGAACTCATTTCCTCTTTAGTCCGTGCGAAAAAGAATGATCTCTTTTCATATTTGGAAACAATTTACCTTTATGCAATGACTTATAGCCACACAAAATATATGTGCCTCATTTTATACCACAAATTCAAAAGTTTTTTTCTTATTTCTTAAACTTCTTGCTCAGTCAAATTTGCTCACATAAATTAAAACGGCTGGAGTAATAAATTGCATGAACTTTGATCAATTAAATAATGATATTTCTATACATATGGAATTATTCGGCCTAATCAATTTGTCTATTTAGATTATCTTTATATATATATATATATATATATATATACCAAATTTATATATCAATTATAAAAATTATAAAAAAAATTATAATTTGAAATCCATAATTCTAAAGTATCATGAATTTAGTGATAAGAGTTGAATCCATTGAAGTTTAAATTTTGAATTAATCTTGTTTTCAATTTGTAGATACGAGGAGAAGTTGCCAGGTGTGGACATATTCGTTTGCACAGCAGATCCTATAATGGAGCCTCCAACACTGGTGATTAATACAATATTGTCAGTGATGTCATATAATTATCCTCCACAAAAGTTAAGTGTTTACCTTTCAGATGATGGGGGTTCAGAATATACGTTTTATGCTCTCCTTGAGGTCTCTCAATTCTCAAAATATTGGATTCCTTTCTGCAAGAAATTCAATGTGGAGCCCAGGTCTCCTGCTGCCTATTTTAAAGATTCATGCAGTTTAGACGATAAAGTTTTTGCTCAAGAATGGTTCAATACCAAGGTGAGAACTTGCCTTTTTTTCTCAAAATTGAAAATACTTGTCGAGGTGGCAAATAGGTGAGTTGAGTTAAACATGGGCGGATTAAAACAAGTCAAACTAATAGAATTGATCGGATATGTCAAATAACGGGTCATATATAATCCAATCCTCCAACTCCATGGGTCAGGTCAACAAACAGGTCATAACTCAGTTAATTTAAATTTGGACAAGTTGGGCGGGCTACTAAAATATTTGTTGAATTTTCTACCTCTACGGACCCTTAATTAACACTAAATCATGTGTTCCTTACAAACTTTCTTCAGAAATTATATGAAGAGATGAAAACCAGGATTGAGGCCGCGATAAAAAGTGGAAGCATCCCCAGTGAAATTAAGGCTCAGCACAAAGGGTTCTCGGAATGGAACTCAAAAGTAACAAAGCATGATCATCACTCAATTGTTCAGGTAATATATTCTCTTGTTACTAGCATTTATTAAGGTCAAAAAAGAAAAGAACAAAGAATAAAAGATCTACTTTGTGTCCTTTCAGATTCTAATAGATGGAAGGAACCATGACATGGCTGACGTGGATGGAAATCCACTGCCAACACTTGTCTATATGTCACGAGAGAAAAAGCCAAAGTGGACTCATAACTTCAAGGCCGGATCAATGAACTCATTGGTAAATAAAACAATGATAATTTCTGCTTATACAACTTCAATTCATTTTCGTTTTTTAAGGATTTAAGTTATATATACTAATAGTATAACCCTCCCCAGACCCCACTTATGAGATTATACTGGGTCGTTGTTGTTGTTGTTGTTGTATACTAATAGTATAAAAACATTTTATAGATACGAGTTTCGTCACAAATAAGCAATGCGCCCATCATCCTTAACTTGGACTGCGACATGTACTCAAACGATCCAGATGCAATAAGAGAATCACTGTGCTTCTTCATGGACGAAAAGGAAGGGCACGAGATAGCCTACGTTCAGTATCCTCAGCGTTATAATAATGCAACCAAAAATGACATTTATGGAAATGTGGCTCGAGTGACTCATGAGGTAATCTGTAGAAATGATCACGCTTTGAAAACCATTTTTCAATTCTATTGCTGTATGGAAATGAAGTAAGTACTATTTTATTAACATTCAAAGACATGTTGATGAATTTAAAAACTTGGAATCTCCACAAATGTAGATTGAACTAGCTGGATTAGGAGGTTATGGAGCAGCTTTGTATTGTGGCACAGGGTGTTTTCACAGAAGGGAAAGTCTCTGTGGCAGAAAAGTCTCTGAGGACTATAGTGTTGAATGGAATAATAAGGGAGAAAAATGCACCTATAAAACTGTGGAAGAACTAGAGGAAGCATCAAAAGTTGTTGCAAACTGTAGCTATGAAGAGGGGACTCAATGGGGAAAACAGGTACTAATTTCTTCATCCTCGCGTATGCATTTTCTAGAACAGATACCACCCGCTGGGACAATATAGTGGTAAAAGTTTCTCCTCCCTTAATCAAATGTTTCGAGTCCGAATTTGAGAATGAAGTCATCTTTGGTAGGAGTGCTAGTACCCCATAGTGAACTTTCAACAGTGTCAGCCCATAAGCATATTCTAGCAAAAGATGATAACATATGTTTGATTTATGCAATTTGTTTTCAGATGGGGCTGATGTATGGGTGTCCTGTGGAAGATATAATCACAGGATTAACAATCCAATGCAGAGGATGGAAATCAGTGTACTATAATCCCAGTAAACCTGCCTTTTTGGGTGTAGCTCCAACAATCTTAGACGTTGCTCTTGTTCAGCATAAGAGGTGGTCAGAAGGCTTGTTCCAAATTTTCATATCCAAATACTGCCCCTTCATATATGGCCATGGAAAAATCAAATTGGCTGCCCAAATGGGATATTGTATTTACCTTCTCTGGGCTCCTGTTTCTGTTCCTACGCTGTTTTATGTGTTGGTTCCTTCTCTATGTCTGCTTCATGGCGTCTCTCTATTCCCAGAGGTAATCGGTTTTACTATTTAATTATGTCTTCAACTTGTCTATTCACGTGAGAGCCTGATTCTTTATCACCTGCCAATCACATCTGTTTGCTCAGATATAATATTTTTATTTACTTAATTATGTCTTCTGACACATGTTATGTCGCAGGTGTCAAGCCTATGGTTCTTGCCTTTTGCATATGTGCTTTTCACCTTGAAGTTTGTGTATTCCTTGGCTGAAGCCATGAGCTGCGGTGATACACCCAAGTCATGGTGGAACTTGCAAAGAATGTGGATGATTCGACGGACAACTGCGTACTTCTTCGCATTCATAGATTCAGTGATTAAGCAATTAGGCCTCTCTCAGACAGCATTTGCGCTCACAACAAAGGTAGTAGACGACGATGTCCGGAGAAGATACGAGCAAGAGATCATGGAGTTTGGCAGTTGTTCTGCCATGTTCACTATCACAGCAACACTTGCATTGGTTAACCTGATTAGTTTCATTTGGGGAATCAAGAAACTTGCATTAGATGGAGTGGTAAATACTGTGCCACAAGTTATTCTATGTGGATTAATAGTTCTAGTGAATGTCCCAGTGTATGAAGCACTGTTTTTCCGCAGCGACAAGGGAAGCTTCTCGTCCTCTGTTTTGGTACGATCTGTCGTCCTAGTATCAATAGCATATCTGCTACCTATTTTTTAGATTAGTAGACTTAGGATACGTGCTTTATGGTGTGCTCGTACAAATATGTACAAAAATTTAAATGATGTTATTACTATTTAACAATATATTTAAGTTATTAAATAATAAAAAAATGTAAGTTTCCAAAATAATTGATTACTGACCATGTAAAGTTTAAAAATGAAAAATGTTGATTTACTAATATTTATAACAAATAATTTAATATATTATACTCTCTCCATCTCAATTTATGTGGCACTATATATTCATTTCTTGAGAGTCAGTCTAGTGAATATGTTTTAGGAAATCGAGTTATAATCAAGTGGCACATACAATTAGTGAGTTGGAGTGTGTTTGCTTTACAAGTTAGAGTAACTTGTAATCAAATAGTCGTAGTAGGAGTACTGGAGAGTATTGAATTACAGTCTTGTAATTGATACATTTTTGGCTCATTGTTCTAGTGGAGTTGAAGTTGAAAATCCTACATAGTATATTTTCTGCACCTTTTGAGCTGAGTGATTTTTCATGTAAAATTTTTTGTGTTTACTTTACTGTTTATTTACTTCACATTTAAGGAATACGGTAAAGAATCAAGTTCTTTAATAATTTATGCAGGCACTCAAACTAACAGTTATCCACATCTACTATTTAAAAGATTTTCTCCACACGAAAGATTAACTATCTCATAGATTACATTGAAAATAAAAGAAAATTTGAGCAGCAAGCTCAAGGGCAGCTGCGGCCCGTTTAGGACCATGCTGGGCTAACATCTGGAGGCCCTTTCAAATGAAGGTCTAGACTAGTCAATTAAAAGGGAGAAATTCAAAAATAATCAGATTTACAAGTGGTTATTCAAAAATAGCCACAATTTCAAAAGTAATCGAAATTTAGCCACTTTTCATGTAAAGATAAATCTGAACGAAAACACTGTTCAAAATCCGAAAAATATTCCAGTATATTATAGTGGAACTCCAGTAGGTATTGGAGTTCCAGTATATTCCAGTATAATATATTGAACTTCTAGTACAATATACTGAAGTTCCAATATAATATATCAGTCTAGCATAATATGCTGGTGAAAGTACGGGAGGGGGGGATGAATTGTTTATTTTTAAAATTAATCGCTACCAGTTGACTAGTTTTCTAATTAGTCGACGAGATATAATAATTGATAACAACAATGACAGATTTTAAGATATAGAAATTAAATGCAAGAATTAAAGACACCAAAATTTTTATACCGGTTCGGATTCAATGTGAATCCTAGTCCAATCCCCTTGGGTTGCAAGGGAGTTCTCTTTCAGTGAATGAGTTTCTCGAGTACATAGTGAATTGTTTGATCTACACCGATAGCTCAGGTCCTATATCACTCGTTTCTTTTTGATACAATGTCTCACCAGTGTTGGTCTCTCTTTCTTCTCTAACTTGATACACAGCAGGTCTAGTAGAGCTACAATGTTTGTTTGTAGTAGAACAAAAGAGGGTATTTGATTCGATCAAAGTATATGTGCTAAGGTACAGATACAAGTTTAAATACTTTGAGAGAGGCTTGATTTCTGAAGAGATTTGTCAACCCAAGAGATTTGATCCTTAGAAAGAAATTAATTCTTTCCAAGAATAAGGTTATTCAGCAATGGCTTTGTCTTGACGAGAGGCTTTAATGACTTCCCTTATACGTGACTTGATAGCGCCGGATATCCTTCCTTGAATCGTGATCCTTCCAGATTTAGTATACTTGATTGATTATCTTGCAAGATCTTTGATACTCTTGATTGATTTGATTCCTTCAGTCTAGCCTTAATTGATTCCATCAGTATCAATGATTCCTTTAATCTTGGATGTTTTCCTTGATTTTCTCTGATTGATTACTTTAATCTTGTATGTTATTCATGAGTTCCTTGATCTTCTCTGATTGATTCCTTCAATCTTGAATGCTATCCATGAGTTCCTATACAAAGAACAAAAAAAAATTCATCATTAAAATCAGATCTAACAATCTCCCCATTTTTGATGATGACAAAATAATATATATGTATAAATATCAGTTGACTTCCCTGTATTTTACTCCCCCTCAATGAGAGCAGTTGACTTTCTCTTTCTTTTGCATGATCTATGACTCCCCCTCAAAAAGTGTCGAGCTACTAACTTGCATATACCCTTCAGTCGACTTATCCTTGTATGTACCTGTACAAATACATGTATCCTTTCTCCCCCTTTTTGACATCAGCAAAGAGGGAATAGAAAAATAGAGGATATACTAAAATAGGATTTATAGCAGGATATGCTATCAAAGTCATAGCAAAACAAAAGAAAACAAGAAGAAAAAAAATTATCCACCGACTGATTTTTCAGTCCAGAAATAGCACAGCAAAAAAATTATCTTAAACTTCCACATTAACGACGTAGAAAATAGGTAAGAGTATTGCAGATCACCTCTTTCAATTGATCAAAGCTGGCATTGGCTGAAACACTCACTCCATCAAGCCTGTCATGAACCTCCTTGAATGTCTTGACAGTGTTTTCCCTTACTCTGAGAACTGCAACTCTTATCTTGGAAACATCAGACCCTGTTTCTTTAGAGATAGCATGAATGTTACTAACAATGGACTGAGTGGAAGTGAGAAGATCTTTGATTGTAGAGAGCTAATTGTCAATAGCATTAAGCTTTTCAGCAAGGTCAGGATCACTATGGCTAGGATGGGAAACAGAAGGTTTGGGTTTGGAATCTGTTTGAGCATGCTTGACTTCTCCTTCTTGTTTCTTAACCCATGAGCCCTTCACGCACACATACCCCATACTCGCAAAAGCTATGGAGTTGTAAGATTTCAAAACAAAGATAAAGGGATAAGTAGATATGGAAATATTGTGAGCTTCTAGGATGTGAGTGATGGTCATGCCATAGGGTAAACTAGTGGGATCATCTGTACTTTCAATCGTAAAATTGATGACTCAGGAGGATAGCTTGATTTTGAGTTTAGTCACAAGGCAATAGACCAGAAAGGTGTCTCTTTGTGAGAATGTAGAGAAAGAGCCAGTGCGAGGATGCAGAGTGGTTGCAACAATGTAGGCCAGAACTCGAGTTTCGAAACTAATATCAATAGGGCCTAACTGGTTTGGGAGAGATTCAGATGGACACTCAGTAATATACCTTTTAGCTTATTCAAAAGAAATTTCAAAATCATCGGGCCAGGAATTTTTGAGAAGCATGGGAAAACCAGAACACTTACACTAAAAGATTGAATCAAACATGGCACAATCAAGAGCAATACGCTTTCCTAACACTAAAGACTCCAACTTATCAGACTTACTAGAGCGAAGATTTGCATAGAACATTCTCACTAGGGGTTCATAGACTTTAGGCGGAGGAACAGAAAAGAACTTTGACCACTCTTGATAAACGAAAAGATCTTTTAACTTACAATTTAGGGCTTCCATGGCATCAAGGTCGACTACCCTCCCATGAGCAATAGGCTTGTCTTTTAGGGCGATGAAAAAATTCCTATTTGGAGAATCCCAGAAATTTAGGTCCGACTCTAGGGAACTAGAAAGATCTATTTTTGACTTCTTTGGAGTAAAGAAAACAGGGGTTCTTCCATAGGTCGTTTTCCTAAAGCTTTTTCTTCTAAGGTGTGAGAATGATCATAAAACTCAGCCTGAGAAGAGGCAAAACCTTCAGAATGATTGAACCCTAGGTCTACCTGTTCTGGGGGCTCAGAAGGGGGTTTTTGCTTTGGAGCGAGTACTCTTCCTAGAGGAGGCAGAGGGATTTTTGGGGTGTTTGGCCATTGAAGAGTTTTTGGTTGGGCAAAGCTTCTGAGAAGGGTTCTAGGCGATAGGGACAATGGAGATAGAAAAGAGGTTTCAACATTAAAAAGAGGGTTTCTAACGGTTGAGTACAGAAAAGGAAAAGGTGTCGGTTGATCAGACATGATGATTGGCTTTCCTTCTTTGAACTTTGCAACTGATGTGAAAAGAGAAGAAAAGAGAGGGAAATCGGAGGCGAAATTAATGATTAAGAAAAGATATATTAGGCATACAGAACAAAATAATAGCACATAGGTCATAATATTAACTATTAATGCAAATATGCCAAGTAATTCTCTTAGAGAGCAAAATCTTTCTTCCAATAAAGGTTTAGTAAAAATATCTGTTAATTGATCAGTTGTTCCAACAAAAGATATTTCTATGTTTCCTTTAAGAACATGATCTTTAATAAAATGATACTTGATGTCTATATGTTTTGCCCTATAATGATGCAGATGATTTTTAGAGAGACATATAGCACTAGAATTATCACAGAAAATTGGTATAGGCTTAAATGATAATTCATAGTCACCAAGTTGATGAGACATCCAAAAATAATTGTACACAACATTGTCCAATAGCAATGTCAGCTTCAGTCGTGGATAGTGCAACTGATCCTTATTTTTTACTGTTCCAAGATATCAATACTTTTCCAAGTAATTGACACGTTCCACTTGTGCTATTTTTGTCTTCCTTATCACCTACAAGATCAGCAGCTGAAAAACCTTCTAATTTAAACGTGTTAGAACGAGGATACCATAGTCCATGCGAGACAGTTCCAATGAGATATCGAATAATTCTTTTTACTGTAGTCAGATGTGATTCCTTAGGAGCTGACTGAAACTTGGCACATTTACAGACACTAAACATAATATTCGTCGACTAGCAGTTAGATAAAAAAGTGAGCCAATCATTCCATGATACTTAGTTTCATCAACAAAAATTCCTTGCTCGTCTTTATCGAGACTTGTTGAAGGACTCATTGGTGTGCCAATAGCTTTAGCATTGCTCATGCCGATTTTTTGGATCAACTCATTTGTATATTTAGTCTGATATATGAACTTTCCTTCTTCATATTGTTGGATTTGAAGTCCAAGGAAGAAGGTTAGTTCTTTCATCATGCTCATTTCAAACTCACTTTGCATAAGATTTGAAAATTCATTGCACATAAGAGGATTAGCACCACCAAATATAATATCATCAACATAAATTTGAATAATGAAATTACCTTCTGATGATCTTTTAATAAACAGAGTAGTGTTTACTTTACCTCTTGTAAATCCATGATCAATAAGAAATGAACTGAGTCTTTCGTACCATGCTCGTGGAGCTTGCTTCAGTCCATATAGTGCTTTGGTTAGCTTATACACATTATAGGGAAACTTGAAACGATAAACCCAGGAGGTTGTTTCATGTATACTTCCTCTTCAATGAAACCATTCAAAAAGGCACTTTTAATATCCATCTGAAATAGCCTGAATCCCTTAAAGGATGCATATGCCAGAAGAATTCGTATAGATTCAAGTCGAGCTACTGGGGCAAAAGTTTCGTCATAGTCGACTCCTTTTTGTTGTGAATATCCTTGAACAACTAATCTGGCTTTGTTTCTTACAACTTTTCCATCCTCATTCAATTTATTTCTGAAGACCCATTTTGTTCCAATTACAGGAACACTTTCATGTTTGGGTATCAGTTTCCATACTTGATTTTTGTCGAATTGATCTAGCTCTTCCTGCATCGCTTGCATCCAACTTGAGTCCTTCAGAGCTTCCTCTATTTTCTTTGGCTCAATCTGAGAGATTAGTGTTATGTTTGCTTTCTTCTTGAGAGTTTCCCTGGTTTTCATTCCTACTCTTAGATCTCCTATGATGAATTTTTGAGGATATTCAGGTTCACTTCTCCATTCATTTGGACAAACTATATGAGTAGTTGACTCCTTCAAAGGTTCTGGTGGATTGTTGCTAGTTTCATTAGTTGACTCTGTCACAACATCAGATCCATTAGTCGACATTTGAGATTTGCTTGTCTCCTGAATTTCTTGAGCTTGATCTTCATCACCTGCAGTAATTTCTTTCTCGGCCGAAGAGTTATTTTCGTCAAATATAACATGTACAGATTCTTCCACACATAGTGTGCGTTTATTATAGATGCTAGAAGATCTACTATTCAATGAATAACCCAGAAAAATACCTTCATCACTTATTGGATCAAATTTCCAATATTGTCCTTACCATTATTGTGAATGAAACACTTACTTCTAAAGGGATGAAAATTACTAATATTAGGATGTTTAACTTTCCACAATTCATAAGGAATTTTCTTCAGAATAGGCCTTATGAGACATCGGTTGAGAATGTGACATTTTGTACTTACTCCTTCTGCCTAGAAATGACTTATCAGCGAATGTTCTAGTAAAATAGTTCTTGTCATATCTTGCAGGGTTCTATATTTCCTTTCAACGACTCCATTCTGTTGGGGTGATCTTGGTGCAGAGAAATTATGAGTATATCCTTGATCATTATAGAAGTCTTCAAATGCTCTACTCTCAAATTCTCCTCCATGATCACTTTGGATTATTGTAATCAGATACCCCATTCTCTTTCAACCTTCTTACAGAAAATCTCAAAAAAATTTAACGCTTCATCTTTATGAGATAAGAAAATCACTAAAGTAAAACGTGAGTAATCATCAACAATAACAAAAGCATATCGTTTTCCTCCTATGCTAGCAGTTCTAGTAGGCCCAAATAAATCCATATGAAGTAGTTGCAAAGGCTTAGAGGTAGATACAATATCCTTGTTTTTGAAAGAGTTTCTAGTTTGTTTTCCAATTTGACAAGCATCACATATATGATTTCTAGAGAAATTTAGTTTGGATAAACCAATAACTAACTCATGCTTAGAAAGTTTTTCTATCAAATGCATGCTTGCATGACCAAGTTTCCAATGCCATAACCAAAGATCATCAGATATGGATGTTAAACAGATATGACCATATATATTTTCAAAACCATCAAGAATGTAAACATTTCCATACCTTTTACCTGGGAGGATTATTTTACTTGTCTCATCTTCAGTAGCACAACCTGTTTTCTTAAATTTTACCTTATACCCTAAGTCGCATAGTTGACTTATACTCAGAAGATTGTAGTTAAGTCCATCAACGAGATAAACCTCAGTGATATCGCAGTTGTTATTGAAGGGAACTGTTCCGATACCGACTATTTTTACTTTTGAATCATCGCCAAACTTAACACTTCCTCTATCTATTTTTGTAACTTCCTTAAACAGGTTTTTGTCACCTGTCACGTGGCTGGAACACACACTATCTAAGTACCATTTTCCTTTGCTACTTCTCCTATGGTGTTCCTGCAAAATAAAGTGATTACTTTCTTTTAGGTACCCAAGCTTGTTTGGGTCCTGGTTGGTTAGAATTACTAGGTTCAGAATTGTTTTTGGGTTTCCAAATCCATTCTGAAATATTTGATTTACAAAATCGACAAAAGGAATATCTATGTCCACTTTTGTTGCAGTAGTAACTTCTGATCATTTTTTGGATCTTTCATTAGTGTTAGTACTAGTGGACTCTGTTTTGGTTGGTTCTTCTCCAGTTGACTTGTAAGTCGCCTGGTTTGACCTGATAGAACTATGACTGGTGGATTTGCGCATGCCATTGAGTTGCATTTGCAATTCCTCAAACTCTTCTTGAAGTACTTCTTTTTCGATTTCACATACTTCATGCTTGAGTTTCCAGTCTTTTACTTCTTTGTTGAGTCTCTTTAGTTCATTCATCATTTTTTGAGACTCTTTCAAAGTAAGATCAAGAATATCCTGCAATTCATTATACCTTTCATAGTTATAAGATCTTACCTCGCTTGTTCCACCTCGTGCCATGAAAAAGTTCTCATTATCATCTTCATTCATCGTCTGAAGTGTCCTCATCTGTCCAGCATCCTGAAAGTTTGTTCATGTCATTTTCCAAAATTGTCATGAAGCAAAGATTTGCTATTTCTTCGTGTTCTGAACTATCTTCATCACTCCAGCTTCCAAATGATTTGTTCTTCTTGAAACCTATGGAAATTTTTCTTTTTAGATCTGGACACTCAACTTGAACATGTCCAATCTTCCACACTCATAGCATTTTCCATCATTCTTATCTTGTTCGTTATATTGCCTGGATCGCCTAGGTGGAATCCTTCCTCTTCTCACATTCCTGAATCTTCTCATTAAACCATCCATGTTTCTTGAAACCATTGTAATTTCTTCTTGAAGAGCTTTAGGATCATCATCGATATCATTTTCAACTATTTCAGTTGTGGCCTTGAATGCAACTCTTTTCTTCTTGATTTGTTTTCTTGAGATGTGTTTTCTCGAAAGCTATGAGTTCTCCTCGAAGTTCATCATATGATAGCTTGTCAGATCCTGTGATTCAAGTGTGACTACTTTGATCTGCCAAGTAATGGGTATGCTTCTAAGAATCTTTCTAACTTGATCACCACTTGAGTATGGTTTTCCAAAAGTTTTTAGATCGCTAATGATTTTGCTGAATCTAGCAAACATCTCTTCAATAGATTCTCCTTCTTTCATCTAAAAGAGTTCATAATCATGAACCAACATGTTGATATGTGTTTCCTTTACTTTGTTGGTTCCTTCGTATGTAACTTCAAACTTATCCCACATCTCTTTGGTTGTATCACAACTGAAGATTTTCTCATACTCTTCACTACTTATAACATTGTAGAGCAAATTTCACGCCTTATTGTTAACTTGTACAACTGCCATTTGCTCATCTGTATATGAATCTATATATTCGGGATCAACAAGTGGTTGAGCGGCAGCCGGCAGGGGATTATTCCTCTTTTTGATAACTCTCTAGACTTTAACATCATAAGCCTTTGCGTATATTTTCATATGCACTTTCCAGTGGGAGAAATGTTGTCCATTGAAGTATAGTGGCCTTACTTGCGAAGTTCCTTCTTGGAAGAGTGCTCCTATGATAACTTGATTTGCCATGATCTTTTCTCACAAGTTGTTAAGCAAAAGAAAAGTGTGAGCCTTGCTCTGATACTAATTGAAAGTACAAGAAAGGGGGGGGGGTGAATTGTTTATTTTTAAAATTAATCGCTACTAGTTGACTAGTTTTCTAATTAGTTGACTAGATATAATAACTTGATAACAGTAATGACAAAATTTAAGATACAGAAATTAAATGCAGGAATTAAAGACACCGAAATTTTTATACTGGTTCGGTTCAGTCCCCTTAGGTTGCAAGGGAGTTCTATTTCAGTGAATGAGTTTCTCGAGTACACAGTGAATGGTGTGATCTACACCGATAGCTCAGGTCCTATATCATTCATTTCTTTTTTATACAATGCCTCACCAGTGTTGGTCTCTCTTTCTTCTCTAACTTGTTACATAACAGGTCTAGTAGAGCTATAATGTTTGTTTGTAGTAGAACAAAGAGAGGGTATTTGGTTCGATCAAAGTATATGTGCTAAGGTTACATATACAAGTTTAAATACTTTAAGATAGGCTTGATTTCTGGAGAGATTTGTCAACCCAAGAGATTTGATCCTTAGAAAGAAATTGATTCTTTCCAAGAATAAGGTTATTCAGCAACGACTTTGTCTTGACGAGAGGATTTAATGACTTCCCTTATACTTGAATTGAGAGTGCTGGATATCCTTCCTTGAATATTGATCCTTCCAGATTTAGTATACTTGATTGATTATCTTGCAAGATCTTCGATACTCTTGATTGATTTGATTCCTAGTCTAGCCTTAACTTATTCCGTTAGTATCAATGATTCCTTTAATCTTGCATGATTTCCTTGATTTTCTCTGATTGATTCTGTCAATCTTGTATGTTATTCATGAGTTCCTTGATCTTCTCTGATTGATTCCTTCAATCTTGAATGTTATCCATGAGTTCATATACAAAGAACAAATATATTATTTTCATCATTAAAATCAGATCTAACAGCTGGAAGTTCATACACAGGTGCTCCAATCTCCAGTATATTATGCTGGAACTTTCCACGTATTGGAGTTCCAGCATAATATACTGAAAGTTCATAGACAGGTGCACCGATCTCCAGTATTTTTATGGTGGATTTTTCGTGTTGCAACAAAATAACGGCTATTTTTCAATGACTTTGCAAACACTGGCTATTTTTGTATGACCAGTCCGAAAACTGACTAGCCCATAGTAATAATGTGGGCCATCCACTTTTTAGTCTTGTAATTAAAAAATATCCACTATTATGAAGTTACAAATTGGGTGAAATTCCATGAAAAAATTTGGAGTTTGACTATGGAATTTGAAACTCCTTGACTATTTTAAATTATAGGGGCTGGGAAGTGACTATTTATGAGTTGGAATTTTTACCTTCCTATACACTATTTGAAAATTTATTACCCTCCCTACTCAAGTTTCAATTTAATTCCATAGACATATACAGTTTACCAATTATATAAACTTTAGGAATTAAATGAGTATCCCTTTATATTAGGTATTGAATAACGAATCAATTGTTTCCCATTCTTATTCTCTCTCCCTTCTGCACTCTCTCTCTCTACGTCCCTCTCTGTCTCTTTATCTCCCATTCCAGTAATGTAGAGCAAAGGGAAAGAGAACAACAATTCCACGCTTATTGAAATTCCAGTAATGTAGAGCTTAAGGTTTTGCACAATTGGTGTTCAAATTGAAATTGTCAATCAATAAATTTTGAAGGTGTTTGACTCTCCACCATTGACAACCATTAAAAAGATTTGAAGCTTTGAATTCGAATTTGGATTTTCAAAAACCATTATTTGTTTGGATTGGGTGTTGTTGGAAATAATTGAAAATATTGTTTGGAGTTTATATCTCAATTTTGAGGGTGTTTGGTGAAGATTAGACTTGATTTTGGCTGAATTTCAGATTGAAACTCAAAGAAGAAGAAGAAGAAGAAGAAGAAGAAGACATGACACACAATATACTTACGAAATTATAGTAAAGTTGTAGTATAATTGTATGTAAACTATATTATGTTGTAGTTATATTTTTTTTTATTTGAATATTGTATGAAAGTTGAACAATTGTTGTATAATATATGAATCGTTGTATAAAATATGTATTTAAGTTATCAATACAATCTTTTTACATAATGTTATTGATATATATCAAAATTGTATTAAGAGAGTAAGTTTTGATTGGAATTTTAGAGAGGAAGAAGCACACACCATAGATAAAATATATATAAATCAGATCCAAAATATATACAAAGACATATTGTATAAAAATTGTATTTAAGTTATATGATATTGTAGTTGTATATAACTGGCTAGAAATAATGTATGAAAGTTGTAGATAAGTTGTATAATATATAATTAGTTATATGAAATTTATTTTTACTATATATAAATCAGATACAAAATATACAAATGACATATTGTTTAAAATTTATATAAAAATATCAAATATTAAATATTAAATGCAGAAAGTTCTACTACTACTTTTATTTATTAATTTTAAAACAAAGGAAGATAAATGAAAAGAAATGATCAAACAAATAGGGGCTACAAATCCAACATATATCTTATTATTGATTTTATTCGGTTGTTTTCTAGACAAGACTAACTAGTATGACCCCTACCCTTCGAATATCTTAAATTCTGACATCGTGCTTTAAAATTCTGGCAACAAACTTTAAAATTCTGGTATCAAGGCTATTTTTTCAAAAAATTTCTTAACGAGCTCAAAGTATAAATGGTGACACTAAATGATCCAATCTCTTTCGACTTTTTCCCCTCATTTTTACATACATTTCATCCACAACCAAATCACAATTGCAACGAAATGCGTTTTTTCATCGGACCTACTAATTTGTTTTTGTTTTACTTTTGTAGGTTTTCAGTTTTCACCGACAAAACGACATACACGTCCTCGTTTTGTTGTGATTTCTGTATTAAATTTTGGTTTGAGCAAATTTCGGGATGTTAATGTTAATTCAAATTATGAATTTTATATCTGTCCACTGGAGTAAAGTGAGAAAGAGAAGAAGCTTTTCTCCATAGATAGCTTCCAACAACTTCACTGGTATGTTGAATGCAGAATGCTTTTTTTAATTGGAGAGGAATGATGATTGAAGATGATTACATAGAGTCAGGACGCCACATCCAGTTTAGGTTCCTCCAATTTTAATTGATTACTATCTTTTAAGGCGGAAGAAAAAAAGGAAAGAGAAAGAGGAGGAAAAAAAAGGAAAAGGGTGTAACTAAATCCCTTGATTGAAGGCACTAATAATGGATTGAGAGACTTTTAAGAAGGAATGTATATATTTTGTAGATAAAACTTGTGTAGGTCGGGTAAATAACAAAATATGAATAATTTTGGTAATAAAGTTTCAAATAGTGTATTGGAACGAAAAATCCCTTATAAGTTTTATCGTGCTAAGATTGGGTTGGGTTGGGCCAGCCTGCTTTGGATATAAATAAAAATATAAGATTAAGGAGTGCCAAATTCGGTAAAAATTGTAGGGGACACCCTATTTGGTCGCTCCCATTTAATCTATATTCATTTTTTAAATTTTTTAACTTGTACCTACTTTTTAAACAACTTCAGTCCCCTTTCCCCTCCTCCTCCTCCTTCGTTTTCTTCTTCTTCTTCTTCTTCTTCTTCTTCTTCTTCCTCTTCTTCTTCTTCTTCTTCTTCTTTCTTCTGCTGCTGTTGGTGCTGCTATGAAACTTTAATTCAGGAGATGATTGTCATAAGTATGTTTATCAGATTATTTAAAAATAAATTATAAATAGCTTTCTAAAGTAAGTACGTACATGTATGTAAATGTAAGTCCATTTCCTTTTCTTCACATTCTATTATTTTTTTTGGATTTAGCTTTGTACATTATCAATGCATTTTAACCTGTTGTGCTAAATCGTTATCTAATTTTTTAAGTTACTAATTCTACTTATGATAAACTTATTATTTGTACAAAAAATCAATTACATGATAGCATAAACACATGCTGAAGTTCAGCAAATATAGAATAAAACTTGTTGAAGTTCAGCAAATAGAGAACAAAACTTCAACTACTAGAATGTTTAAGTTCACCAATTACAAAAAAAAACTTCAGCATATAGAGAACAAAACTTCAGCTACTATGCTGAAGTTCAGCAACTACAAACAAAAAGTTCAGCAAATAGAGAACAAAACTTTAGCTATTATGCTTAAGTTCAGCAATTACAAAAAAAAACTCCAGCAAATAGAGAACAAAACTTAGCTACTATGCTTAAGTTCAGCAATTACAAACAAAAACTTCAGTATACTTGGTTCAGCAATTTTTGCTATTTCAGGCCCGTCTACTAGAATGCTGAAGTTTTGCGTGATTGCCTTTGCTACTTTAGGCCTGTATGTTGAAGTTACGCGAAAAAATAGGTATGCTTGCAATTTTTTTTTTGCAAAGCGGGCACAAATTAAAACATGACCTAAAAAACAGGTATTGATGCAAATGCAAATTAATGTTGAATGAAAAGTGAAACAGAATTTATCCACTTAACTATCTAAAGATTACTTGAAGTTAAGGTTTGGTTAATACAAAGTTGCCAACTTCCATTTCCAGAACGGGTTGTGTCAAGCAACATAAAACGGTCTCTTAGAGAAAAGTAGTTTTGGGTATTACACCGCACGTCCCTTTTTCTGGATGTGCTGTACCTTAACTTGGTCAAACACTATAATTTCCAACTCAGCTTTTCGCTGTCCAAAGTTCCACGTCTTTCCCTGAAATGGTAAGCCTAATATTCAGTTTTTCTGTTAATCTTTGTTAGATTTGGAAAATCGAACTGAGAATTTATTTATCGCAGATGAGATCTGAAGTTTGGATGGCGGTCACAATATTGGTAGTGGCATGGAGCTTCAATGGGGCATTTGGGATTAGATTCGTAATTGAGAAAGAAGAATGCTTTTCACATAAGGTTGAAATGGGGGAGACGGTTCATTATTCCTTTGTTGTCATTAAGTCCGATGGCTCTTGGCATTACAGTGAAGAAGAGGGTGTTGATCTTGTGGTATGATTCACTTAACAGAGCTCTTTTTCCCCCATAAATTTATGGATTTTTAAACTATGTACATTCTTTTACTTATCAAAAAAGATAAATAAAGTTTATGCATTTCTCCTGATCCAAATCACCTTCATTGGGGCAGCAAACTAGTAGACCATCTTTCCTAAGGGTTTGAAGGGAAAAAAAAGCATCTGTAAATTCCTTATTAGTAATAGTTTATTAATTTCTGGTATTTTATTAAGATTAAACCTGGTAAAAAATGCATCTTACAATGGTCATTGTGATGCTGAACCTGTAGATAATGGAAGTGGACTTAGAACTTGGTGATGTTATTTGAATATTTTGTTGATTTTGGTTTCCTGAAGTGAATGTACAGAAACTAGAAAAGTTGTCTTTTTTATTTCTTTTCTAGAAAGCTAGCTGGCATCGACCTAAATAAAATAAAAATGTGCCTCAAGTAGAAAACAGTCCATCGAAAAACTGTTTTTGTATAATGGGGGGGGGGGGGGGTACTTGAATCCCATCCATGGGAATGAGAGTCTATGAGGGTGCATATTCATAGAAGTTTTGAGTTGCAGAGCTGTAAATTAAAGAGAATGGATTCTTATTGACAGAAAGAATACTCAGACTCTGGTTTTTCTTAATATTCGGTGTAGTTTGTTCCGCAATCGTTTCTTCATGCTTTCTTGATGATGATATCTTAAATAGTCAAGTCATACATTTTCTGCTTTTATCCATATTTAGCCAGTTATTTATAGTGGATTATTGTATTGATGTTGCTAAGATGGTGAGATTTTAGGTGAAGGGGCCTTCTGGAGAACAGATTCATGATCTTCGTGACAAAATAAGCGAGAAGTCCGAGTTTGTAGCTCATCATGAAGGAATTTACCGTTTCTGTTTCACTAACAAGTCGCCCTATCATGAAACCGTTGACTTTGATCTACACGCTGCTCACTTTGTATACCATGATGAGCATGCAAAAGATGGTGCGCGTGCTACTTTGCTTTATCTTGGTGTCGACTTCTTATACTTATATTTGATATTTTACTTGATTTGTTTGAGACTTGCAGAGCATTTCAAGCCTTTGTTTGTGCACATCGGAAAGCTAGAAGAAGCTTTATACAACATTCAGTTTGAGCAGCACTGGCTAGAGGCCCAGACAGACCGTCAGGCAATAGGTATTGATAATAGTAATGTTTACACTTTTTTCTTATATGAAGCAGCTTCAACTGCATCAGTACCAATTTGTGATAGAAATCGGTTACCTTTTCCCTTTAGCATGGCTTTAGAATGGGGTAATTTTTTCCTTTCAGTTTTCCTCCTTTGGGATGTCTATCTTGTTTTGAGAGTTTAGTATATCAAAATTAAACACTTGTCTTGGAAATCCATGATTCATGCCTGTCACCCACCTAGAATTAATTTGCAGTAAATGTACATCAGCTGAGCTACATAGGGTTGTTCACTTCTGCTCATCAACGTGGGCATCCACCAATAGTATGAATATCAAGTTGATGTAAAAGTTAAGCCTATTAACTCAATTCACTTTTGCAGTCGTTCTCTTGGGATTTACATTATATACCTGGAATTTAGTGGCTTAAATATTTAACTTTTACTGTGACATAGCGCCAGTTAGATTTTCATTGTGTTGTCTCAATGAGGCACAGTTCTACCACATGAGAATATTGTTCCTTTCCGTATACTGATTTCTCATTGGATTGACTCAATAAGACACAACAAGAGAATATTTTTTCTTCTTGTATATTATATACAACAACATTTGCCTTAATCCAAACAAACTGGGATCGGATATATGAATTCTCACCAACCACATCACTCCATTTGAATTATCTCATGTCAATATTATGCACATACAAATAAAAAGTACTTCATCCGTTTCAATTTATATGTCCTTATTTGTCCGTTCTAAAATAATGACACATTTTCATTTTTGGAAACGACTTTATTTTAAACTTTTCATTTTACCCATTTTACCTCAATAAGAAGTTTGTATAGCCACTCAAATTGAAAGCCACATAAAAGCTTTTACCTTTTAAGCTTTTACGACCACAAATTTCTAAAGTTCTATGTCATATAAATTGAAATGGAGGGAGTATTAGAAGTTCAGTGTATTTTCCAGGCGTACAAACCTCTAAAAGGTTAGACTATGGGTGTTTATCGGGCGGGCTGGGACGGGCTGAACGGGGAAAACCCCAGCCCGTTCGGTTAGCGGGCGGGTTGGTTAACGGGCTGGGATAATGGGTTCTTAGCGGGTTGGGAAAATCCGGGTTTTTTAGGGCCCATACGGGTTCGAGCTTAGCGGGTTCGGGGCGGCCGGGCTCCATTTTTTTTTTTTAAATTAAATTTTATTTTTCTTATTCAATGTTATTGATAGTTAAGTATTTGCAAACTTTTAAGGGTTAGAATTAAACTTTGAAGTTTAAAGTTTTAAATTTGAAATTTGTATTTTAAAATTATAAAATTGAAATTAGAAAGTAAGTGGCTACAAAAAATTATTTAACAAGAGTATAAAACCAATAGGCAATATAAAGAACAAACTTCGAAGGCTTTCATTTATATTTTTAATACTTCAAATTAATTTGCAAGTTCTTTTTTGATTTTTTTATTTTTAAACTTGCAAATTAAAAGTTTACAATAATTATAAAAAATAATAAATAGTACATCACATACTTTGCATCATTTTTGTAAGTTCTTCCATGTCAACATGAGGTTCTTGGTTTCCGACATTGGTTGAATTGGAACCATAAACCATTATATCTCCAATTTCTTGGTCCTCCTCTTCGTCTACCTCGTCACGCCCTTGATTTCGCCGTCCTGATCTTATCCAATCTCTGAAGCACACTAGAATTTCCAAAGCGTTGCTGCCCAATGAATGACGAGTATCTCCTAGCTGCTGCCTTGCTTGGCTAAATGCGCTCTCTGATGCGACTGTTGAAATCAGCACATTTAGCACGTCTCGAGCCATGGCCGAAAGAACAGGAAATTGATTTGAGTTGCTCCTCCACCAACCCAGCGGTAGAAAATCCTTTGTGAGGGGCTCTGGTGACTTTTGCAAGTAGAATTGTAGTTCATCAATATTCCTGCTACTAGTTTGTTAATGCTCTCCTAGTGTAGACCAAATCTGATAATCTTGAACACAATCATCATCATCCATAGTTGTTCCAGATGTTGAAGGATTAGTTGAAGGAATATTCACATCTACAACCGAAGAAGCATCAACAATGTTAGCATAATAATTATATAAAGTTTGTAAATGTGTGTGTAGCTCAGAAATACAAGTGTCAATATCAAGAGTTTCAGTTGGGCCAATATCCATATAAGTATATAAAACTCTAATTAATTGGCGACACTTTATCATTTTGACAGTAGGGTTTAAAATAGCACCAATTAGGTAAATATAGGGAATTGGGTAGAAATACTTTTTAAACTTATCTAGCATAGATTCAACAACAGTAGCATATCCTTCTTTCTGCTTCAAATTATGTAGTAAAAGAGAAATTTCATCAATATGAACTAAACCATTTGAAATGGTAGGATAATAAGCTCCAGAAAACTCAAGTGTAGCCACATAAAATTTTTTGTAAAAATTGTACAACATCATGAATGACTTCCCAAGTTCTAGATGTTAACAAGCGGTTAGGATCGGTGCAATGAGAATTAGCAACTTCAGTTATAGACATTCTATATTTGTAACAACATCTTAAGAACAAATAAGTATAATTCCACCTAGTAACTATTTCTTCAGGCATGAGTCTTGGTTTTAGTCCATAGTGTACACATTTTTTCTTAAATGCATTTAATCTAGCACTTCTATTATTTCCTTGAATTACACCGACAACTCTCCTAACTAAAGTAATTTCATTTCTAAATAATTCAAGGCCACTCTTCACAATCAAGTTATAAATATGACATGCACATCTAACATGAAATATTTCAGGAAGTGATGGGTGTAGATGCAATTTTAATATTGTAATAGCAGCATTGTTGTTAGAAGCATTATCAAATGACATACACAAAACTTTTTCTACAAGATTATAAAATATAGCTACTTCATGTATAGTATTACTTATAAATGCATCAGTATGACTTTGATCTTCATCATATTTAAAAGCAATAATACATTTTTGCATACAAAATTATCATTTATCCAATGGCATGTAACAGTAAAATAATCATTTCCACTCTCAGTACGACCAATATCAGAAGTAAGAGAAACTTTACAAGGAAGACTTGCGAACAAATAACGTATATATGTCTGATATTGTCCAAAAAGCCTAAAGATATCAGCTCTACAAGTACTTCTAGGAATACCTTTAAACATAGGGTTATAAATTCTTTGAATATAAGTAACAAGATACGGTGAAGAAGCAAAACTAAAAGGTAAACAACCTAAAACAATCATTTTAGCTAATTCTTCCCGATCTTTCTTAATATCGTATTTCCCAAATAACCCCCCAGTACTCGGGTTAAGTCTTTGTTGCACAGATGACTCATCTACTCCCCAATCAAGGGGGTGTTTCTCTTCCATATGCCTACGAAGTTGACCCGTTCCCCCTCCTTTACCGGGCTTATGTTTATAATGTTCGCCACAAATTTTACATTTTACATAATTTTTTTGATCTTCTAGTCTTTCAAAAAACATCCAACACTTACTTTTTAATCGTCGATTCTTCTTAATAGGGAGAGGATAGTGTTAAAAATAGCGTGAAGCGAGGAAAAGCGACAACCCCCATTTCACGAAAAGCGAGAAGCGAGAAGCGAAGCGCCCGCTTTTTTGAAGTGAAGCGGAATTTTAAAAAAAAAAATTAAAATAAATACGGCATAGACAACACATGTAATTGTAAGCAAATGTTCAATACTTGAATTAAAAAACTAAAGAGTAGCATCAATTAAAGCACAAAATGAGCATCCTATTCAGATTGTCAAGAGTAGCATCAATTAAAGCACCAAATGAGCATCCTATTCTTCTACAAGATTGTCAAATTCTTGTATTCCACTATCATTATTATATTGCTCGTCATCTTCTTCAACTTCATCTTCTTCATCAACTAGGGACAAAGTAGCTGCCTGTTTTCCCTTCCTCTGTGAACTTGAAGTTGAGGTACTCCCCCTCAAACCATAAATCCTCTCCCCAATTCCACGCGCCTCTGCAACATCACCCCAAGTGATATCAGAAGTATCCTCAAATACTTCTTCATCTGCATGATCTTCCGGGACTCCAGTTAGCCATTCATTAGCATCATCGATGTTGTCCAAACTAATTGGATCAATTACATTGCAAGCGTTGTAACGATGCCTCAATATTCTATTGTACTTAATGAAGACTAGATCATTGAGACGCTTTAAGGTTAGTTTGTTCCTCTTTTTGGTATGAATCTGCAAATAATAAGTAATTAGTAAGATTAGGACAATTGAGATATAATTTAATTATCTCAATATACTAAATCTTTCTTATTAGTTCTTACATGCTCAAACACGCTCCAATTCCTTTCACACCTGGATGAGCTACCTGTTAGACTTAGAACCTTGATGGCAAACTTTTGTAAATCTGGAGTGGAATGACCAAATTGCTTCCACCATTCAACTGTAAAAGTAGAACAAATTTTCAAAACATAATATTAATAAAGAAATAACTTATTAACTATAAAACAACATATAAGCACTCGCTCACCTGGTGACTTCGTCTTTCTTTGTTTAATGGCCATGTTTTTTCCAAAAAGGTTTTCAGCATTCCTATAAATACTAAATTGCTCTGTGATTTTATCTTGCACGGATCTTCAGGTATCAACTTCTCAATGCATTCATAGTATCCATTCCACAAAGGTTCATCCCCTAGAATCCTCTCTTCATTGTCATAAAACAGTTTCGGGTTCAAAACAAGTCCAGCTGCATGCAAAGAGCTATGAAGCTTACTATCCCACCTTTTATCTATGATCTCAAAGACTCTTTTGTATTTTCTTTGATCACTAAAAGAGGCTTGAATAGCCTCCTTTGCCCTATCAATTGCTTCGTACAAGTAGCCCATTGGTGGCCTTTGCTCCCCATCCACCAAACGAAGCACTTTAACTAAAGGACCACCAATCTTCAATGCATGAGCCACATTGTTCCTGAATGAAGGAGAAAGTATAATATCTACAGATTCTCTCCCTCGAGCTTCCCTTCCATAGGCACTGCTAGTGTACTCATCTGAAACAAATAACTTTTTCAAATTACTTTTTTGCTCATACATCCTAGCCAAAGTCAAGAATGTAGTAGCAAATCTTGTCTTTGCAGGTTTCACCAAGCTTCTTTGTTTAGTGAATCTCTTCATCATGTTCAATAACAAAGGCTTTTGAACAATATAGGAATGCACTCTAATTGCCTGATTAAAGACAGTACTGAAGGGTCTTTCCTTGAAAATATCACCGAAGATCAAATTAACAGAATGTGCTGCACACGGAGTCCAATAGATATGCGGGTAGCAAGCAGACATCATATCACCAGCTTTAACATTTTCACTGGCGTTGTCCGTGACAACTTGAACAACATTTTCTGCTCCAATAGAGTCTATTGTACTCTTGAACAAGGAGTATATTTTGGTTGAATCAGTCGAAGAGTCGCTTGCATCAATGGACTCAAGAAACAGCCTTCCCTTAGGAGAATTCACCAAGATATTAATGATCATTTTTCCCTTTCTCGCTGTCCACTTATCCATCATAATGGAACAACCGAACTTGTTCCATTCTACTTTGTGCTCCTCCACGATTTTGTTCACCTCTGCCACCTCCTTTTTTAGATATGGCCTACTAACTTCATAATAAGTTGGAGGCTTCATTCCTGGGCCATATTGGCCTACGGCCTCAATAAAAGCAGCAAAAGTATCAGTATAATTAACACAATTAAAGGGAAGACCTGCATCATACATCAACCGCGCAAAAAAGGTAACTGCACGGTCCCTCAAAATCTCTTTGGCATCAACTTGAGGATTACCACTTTTTCCTCCCTTATCTCCAGATTTTTGCGGGAAGTAACAATCCATAGGACCTTTGGTCTTGCCAGTAGATCCACAACTAGAAGACATTGGTGGAAGCATCCTTCCCCGTTTTTGTGATTTTGGTGGAAGCGACGAAGCATCCTCACCTTCTTCTGTTTCATCATCATCATCATCAAGATTATAAAGTTCTTGTTCATGCATCATTTGAGTCTTTAACTCTTTCTTTTTTTGAAGGTATGCTTTCAATTCTTCCTTCACATACCCCGAAACTTTAGGACAAGATGCGACATTTGGATCACCACCGATTAGATGCGCTTTTTGACGATAGATTCCTCCATATCACAAAAAGACATCTAATGGCCATCTTGTTGGTCTCGCTAACTCTTGCCGAGTAAGCCAAAGCCGGGTCTTTCCTATCTTCTTTTGGCGCCATTAAAATATCAACTACATAACACATAAGAAAGGCAATAAGAACTAAGAATAAGAAATATATAATTTGGCAGAAATTGGGCAGAATTTTTCTGAAAAAAATTCGCCAGCATTTCGGCGCTTTTTGGACGTTTAGAAAGAAAAAGAAAAAGAAAAAGAAAAAGAAGAGAAAGAAGAAGAAGAATGAAAATAAAAACATACCTGTTGAAACTTGAAAGCTGTTGTTGACTTGTGGTAATGTTGAAAAAGAAGAAGAACCCTAGTTTGCTTGAACAAATCGTTGCTTCATGTGAGGAAGAAATCGCTGGTTTATCACCCTAGGTTGCTGCTGAAGAATGACTAAAACAGAAGACTCACTCGATTTGGGTCTTTTAATCTAAAAGGACTCGTTTGGGCTTTTATTTCCAGAAGCGCTTGCTTCTTCCGCTTTCTACCACTTCACCGCTTCTCGCTTTTTTGGCAGAAGCAGTCGCTTTTTACCACCTGAGCCGCTTTTAGTTAGGGTAGTGACCTACCCGGCGCTCCGCTTCGCTTCTCACTTAAAGCGAGGAAGTGGTCGCTATTTTGAACACTGGGAGAGGAGGCCTACTTGTTGCACCCCTAATATTTTGAGTTTGACTAGCATTACCAGGTGTAGGTGGTGGTGTTTCAAGATTATCGGGTGATTGAATATCATCTAACAAAGCATCTAAATCATCATTTACACCATAATTTTCTTGCATTCGCTCATAATCTACATTTAAATTTTCAGGTGAACTTTCAGAAATATGTGAAGCTACTAGAAGAACCAACACCACCTCTTGTTCTTTTTGAAGTATTCTTACTACCACCTCTACTAGTGCACGCTTTTTGGCCGCTCTAAGTAAATCCATTATATAAATTAAACTATTAAAGTAAGAAATTAAATTAAGAAATTAAATTAAGAAACTAAATTAATAATTAATAATTAATAATTCTAAATAATAAAATAAGGGTACACCAAATAAGAGAAAGAGATGGAACGAGTGTACCGGGATTCCTTATGCCGCACTAATTTTGAATTTTTGATATCAAAATTCAAACTTCAATTGATAGACCGAAACTTGATAGTTGATAATACTTGAATACTTGATACCACACTTCACTTGAATAATTGATATTTGATAATAATAATTTTGTAATGGCTAAACTAAATAATTGATGAAACTTGAAATAATAAATAATTGAGAATTTGAGATTTGAGAATTTAAGAACTATAATATCAAGAGAGAATTGAGACTTGAGAGAGAATTAGAGTAGTAAGAGAGTGAATTGTGAGAAAAAATGAAGAAGAAGGGGGGCTATTTATAGATTTTAAAAGGTTAAAAAAGTAATTTTGCAATTATTAGGGGTGGGAGGGCTATATTTTTAATGGGGGGGGCGAAATTGGTCATTTTTGCAAAATCTGGCCGTTCCCCAACGGTCATTTCTCAATTTAACCGTTGGGAACGGTCCAATTAAATTAAAAAAAAATCCAACGGTAACCGGGCTGCTAACGGGCTGCAGCCCGTGTTCAACCCGTTAAGAAATATTGGGTTACGCGGGTTAGGTGCACCGTTAAGCTAAACGTGAACGTCCACAACCTACCCCCCTAAACAACCTGTCCCAACCCGTCCAATAGTGAACAGTAGGGGGTTGACCCGGGTTGAAGCGGGCTGAAAACGGGTCGGCCCGGCCCGATTAACAGGCTTAGGTTAGACTAAAGCATAAAAACTATAGTAAAAGTGCTATCACTAAAACATATTTCGTATTAATATGTATCCGCCTATATAGATATTTTTCTTTCATTGTGTCCTATCTTTTGCTTAGTCTGCATGAATCTCTAGAAATTGTATCTCCTCCGAGATAACTTCCTTCCATGTAATTTTAAGTCTACCTCATTCTCTTTTAATACCTTCACTCACCATGGTGACACACTTATGGACTGGTGCATCTGAAGGTCGACTTGGGACATGATCAAACCATCTCAAGTAGCACTCCCTCACTTTATCCTTGATGTGTGCTACTTGAACTTGCGAATGTGATCATTTCTAATTTTATCTAATCTTGTATGACCAGGCATCCATCTTAGAATCCGCCGGTATACTGTATATGTTTTTACTTTTTGCATCTCAAATTTAACCCCCAGATTAGCTGCAGTCATGAAAGTGTGCATAGTCCATGACATGGTCTCACAGATTTAATTCCTACTAATGCAGTGAATGAAGGAATGAGCAAAAGAGCCGTCTACAAAGCTCTGTTCGAGTCTTCAGCTCTTATTTGTGTTAGTTTTCTCCAAGTATTCCTCCTCAAGAATTTGTTTGAAAGAAAGCTGGGGCAGTCCAGAGTTTAGCTTTTGGCACAGGAATGATGATATGCTTCTGCCAAACCTTGTAAACTTTAGAAGTATTAACTTTTTGTGCCTTTTTCTGAAGGCAGATCCCACAGAAACTAGAATCACAGATGTTTTATTCATAAATTATGTTATTTCAGTACATTCTTTCAGGATTTAGTGAGGTTTTCCTAATCTCTTTGCTTGCAATTCCTTTAAAGGCCATGACATGGTCGATTGCTGAATTTGATAAATCAAATTTTGTAATCAGCAATCATATATTTGCAGTGGCAATTTCCCATCAAGTAAATAGAATGTTGTTTCAAATTCTCTAAGGGAACTAATTGGCAGTAGTTCTGCATATACCTGCATTTTGTTTTCCTTATTGACAAGCACTTGATTATTTATATTCTTTCTTATTTTTTTTGTTGATATTCGAGAAATTCCCTAGCTGGCGCCTGGTTCAAAATTCGATAGATAACATACTCAACCCCCTCTATCCTTCCACTTAAATACTAGGCTTTTAGCATGCGTAGGCTGCATCTGACTATACGAAGAAATCAGTGGCTGGAGAAGTTATCTTGCATGAAGTCCTGGAGTAGTGCCATAACAACATGCGTACGGTTTCTAATCTTACTCCAAACCTACAGATCCTTAGGTTGTTAAATGTTTTCTATAAGCCTGTTATTTGGTAGTTTAACAGATGTCGACAATTATATAGCTGCCAGATACACCAATTTTACACATACAACTCCAAATGGCTGCATAATGCAAGTTGGTCGTGAATACGCAATAAGTTGGTAAGCTTGGCACCAGAAAAACCTATGCAAACAAGATATGATTGTGATGAAATTATCAGAATAATAATAGTTGAGATGTGCTAACCACACGTATATGAAAGCAATCGAAAACTTGTCTGCTAAATGTAAAATACAAATACATCACATAGGTACATCAAACATGTCGTTTTTCATATTCTCCCCACTATCACAAGTTTACAAGACAAAAAGTGACTTGAGCAATTCCTCTGTCTCCAGCGCCAACACAAAGGGAGTTCTGGAGTTTGTTATGAATATGAATTCAATATTCGACGCGGGCAGATAGATAACCTTGTCAGGATTCTGCATGGGGGCTTTGCATGCAGCAAAACCATTTTTTCTGCAAAATAAAAATTAAAGTGAAATTCTGAAAGATAACAGGAATGTTTCAGAGGTTCACCAGAGAAATGTTAGTGTCAGTTCAAACATCACAGCCCAGTTGTTGGGTAAGTCAATCTAACATTAAGATCCAGTCATAACTAGCCACAGATAAATTTCAAAGAGAGAACAAACAAAAATAACAACAGCAACAATAAATTGGCCCCGATATTCCAAGACTAAGTTTGAGAACAGGTAACCAAGTCTTCCCAACTTTCGCCACCATGCAGCATGTCAGGAGAAAGATACGACGGAAAATAAAAAGGTAGTATATTCTAAAATAAAATTGTGTCTACCTTTCTCCTTTTTTCCAATACCTTCAACAGAATAGGGGATTTGCACAATTTGTAGTCATGTTTTTGTCGCACTGGCTCAAGCATTTATAAAATCTTTGATTACTTACAATAACAACAACAACAACAAACCCAGTGAAATCCCACATGCCATAAGTGGAGTCTGGAAGGGCAGTGTGTAAGCAGATCTTACCCCTACCTTGTGCAGGTAGAGAGGAAAATCTTTGATTACTTATCAAAAAAGAAATTATCAAAGTCGAAAAGAAGAGAATATGTTGGGATTAAAGGGGTAATATCAGTTGCTCCCCCCCCCCTCTCCCCCAAAACCCCAAAAGGAAGTTACTACGGGGTGGAATTCTTCGAATTCCCTAGTTATTTGTCCCAAGTACAAGCTAAAACACCAAACTTACCTGACAATTAACTCCAACCTTAAACTAGAAAGTTCCATTCAAGAGAAGTCAAAACAAAAGGAGTAAAAAGACCCGTTTTCAGCACCAGGGTATAAGATCCCATGTACAGTCCTTCACTTGTTATAGATGCTCACATCCAGAAAAACCCATGGCCAACTTAGAAACAAAGTTTTTCTAATTAATTTTCTATTCAACTTAGTTAGACGAAAGTATGCAATAAGTAAATTACGAATTTTATGCTTCGGCTAACAGGACAAATTTTTATTCTCTCCCCACTTACAAAAATTTAAGGAGCCAACACAGTGGTGTTTATGAAGACTATTTTATTAGGAGCAAGAGTTTTACCTATGAGCAGAGACGGGAAACAGGCGCCATAAAATTGTATATAGCTTTAAATATCATAAATAAAGTTTTCAAATATATTAAAATATGAAATATTTCATAAGAAATCATAAGAAATATTTACAAAAATGGATTAATCTATTTAGGAATATTTTATATCACCAATTATTATTTATAGAACATTTTACATAAACTAAAGTTAAACACATAAGAGAAAATGTTCTGTGGCCCATTATCCGAGTTTCGAAGCTAGAAAACAACGATTTCTCAGTTAACAAAATAACATGCCATGGGGCGTTCATGCAAACTAGTGAATTTCTTGCTGGAGAAGTTCACTACCTAAACCTAGAACGATTTCCGAGTCGAGTCCCTACATTGGCTTAAGCTTATTTTATCGTTGATCGTCCCGGTTTAGACTTTAGACCCTCAACTCCATTGAGGTTTTTATAAATTTGACTAGGCGCTTTGTATGAAGGTTAGCCAGCTTTGATGGATTATGCTTGGGCAACAATGCAGTTCCTCCACCCTATATGAAGTATGCGACTATCCTATTGACCCTATACATACACTCAAAATATTTTGGATCATTTATATGAAGTTTAATCTCTCAATTTTCTCCTAATTCAGCTCATTCGCGATCAAACTCTTTCATTGATCTTTCAAGTAATATTGACTACTTGATTACAATGTAATTGACAATTTATTTTGAAAAATGTTTCATGAAGAACACTCCAAATCAGGACCATAGTATCATAGCCAGATGCTACTAAAGATAGCCTAAAAGCGGCTTAAGCTTGGACATTGGATAACACTCCGGCCATTCTTTCTTCTCCTTTAATCTTTATTTTTTCTTCGGTTGGGGTGGGGAGGGGTGGGGGATGATGGAGCGGCTATGATATTTCACCTCTTTGATAATAAAAATCTTATGTTTTATACGCAAAAACTCTTTATATGAAGATGTATGCTATAACAGCCAAATTATCTCAGTTTTAATTGTGTGAAGATATTTGGTTAGGAATACATAAAATAAAATAAGAGAGAGGAGGAAAAAGAAGATCATAGTGGTAAAAACGTTCACATTGAGTTATAAGATCAACTTACAGCTTGAGGTTTGAACGGGTCTGCAGCTTGCTTTGTATTGGAATCAGCCTTTGAAGGTGATTCTGGATTGCCACCTGTTTTTTTCTCATTTCGGGCCTTGTTGAAGATCACCGTGAATCCCTCTGCTGAAGCTGGGTCATTGACATCCCACTCACCAAACTTAGGCAATGGTTGACCCTTCTCCTGCTGATGGTTAGACATAAAAAGTGAAACAAGAAAACACAAAATAATTGGACAAGCATGAGAATACTCCCTGATATATTGATATATGTATATTGTTAAGCATGCGCATTGGAGTTCCTGAAGTAAGATTATTCGGAATTTTTTTTGATCCTTCTTATTTACTTCTTTAAAACCTTATTTGATGGAAAGCACGTGATCTTATGCGCTTAAAAGGAGCTAGTTCCCTAAAAATTTCATTCTACAAGTTCAACTAAGTAATCTAAGCATGGTCAAATTCTCCATGTCTTCCTACAAATCCCATTATGCAACCAAACAAAAAGACACCACTAGATTTCCCATTCTATTTTCTTGCATGAACTGCAGTTCATATCAAAGCTGATCCAGAACATCTGAGTTGCATAAATCGAGGTACGTGATAAAAGGATTATTCTTTGATATACGATAAGGATCTGATCATGGGGCTCGCTCAGTGATTGGAACAATATACATTTGTGAAATCCCAAGTAACAGGTTTAGATCTTTAGGGGCCAATCAGTAGCTAAAGTCACTCTCTCATAATCCATTGTCTCTTCTCAAATTTTCCTTCACCTACCGCCTCCCCGCATTTATTTCACATAAATAGATGAAGGGTAACAGCCAAATATTTGGAAACTGGCATCATAGTCATCCTCTGTTAAGAAGTTCTTAAACCACTATGACCTCAATCTCTGTAAAAGGGCCTTGATACCTTCAACGAGTTCTAAGCCTGAAACGCCATAATATTCATATGATCCATAAACTTCTTAGACATCTCAAATTAACTCCAACTGGGGAGACATATATTTTACCATCAAGAAATGCATCGGCATAGAGGATTTATGCACTAAATATAAGAAGCATGTCGTAGAACTTATTGCATTAACTAGGAGTTAGAAATCTACACACGGCACTACCAGTGCTAAATTATGCAAGCCAAACAACAAAGAGTTACCAAGTCGAATTAATCAATAGAATCTCCATATTAATCGCAAAAGACCGTACAGTTATAAGGACACATCACAGTTCACCTACCAAATGCATCCATAAAAATCCTACATCGAATTCCCTTTTCTGCTCTCAGCAATAGAACACATCAATTCCAACTTCATATGCAATTAAACATAGTGGACTAAGTGTATACTTTACCAAATTTCGGCGACCCAACAAGGAAAAACATGGAGTGGCACAATCTATAGAATATAACTTACGAGGTTAATCAGACCATACTACCAACTCTACCAACTCTTCATTTGAAAATAGATTAAGTGAAAAGAAAAATAATTATCAAATGATGAATTTTATAAAGAGACTAACGGAGGCCTCTAGTAACAACTTTTCTTTTTAATGACAGTGGCGTCTAAGCATCTAGTGTGCATCTCGACTATTCCACCAAGTACCTGGTATCTCACACCAGCATTGGTAGTAACAATTATGATATCAATTAAAGTTCACCCTAATAAACACTGGTAAAGTACCTCAGGAGCAGTCAAAATACAACAACAAAATACTTTTTTTTTTTTGACGATCTAATTCAAAGTAAATTTCATAAGAACAAAGCGATCAATCAAAATTCAGAAACTGAAAAAACATATAACATGAGAGAGCTAATTAACTCATGAGGTAATTCGGAAAAGGTAAATAAAATCGAGTAACCAAAAACAAAAAAAGAAATATTATATGGACAAAAACCCAAATTTAAGGCTGGATTGTACACATACCGACATGAATCCGGGAATAAGTCACAAGTGTTCTTCAGAGAATATGACTGGTGCTGTACAGCAAGAGAGAGAAAGTTAAGAGGAGAGAGAATTTATGAGAAAGAGTATATAATAGTATGTGTGTGTGTATAGGTGGATGAGGTGTATACTGGAAATGGAATATGAAAAAAATGGTAAAATGAGAAATATAGAGAGATAGAGAGTGGTGGGTTTAGGTGGGCTCCAGGGATGCATTTTGTGGGACCCCACACCACACCATGTGAACCCCACACAACTACTCTTTTACGCTTCGTTGGCTCATGGCTGGCTGATTCTGATTGAGTGATTAAGCAAAGAACGATTAGTCCAAAGGCTCTAAGCCTAATATGCGTATTTGATGTCAGACTTACAAACTTGATCATACACACAATTTCACTTGTAGTGGTAAATGTTGGTGATAGCCGATTCCAACTTATTTTGTTACTGAAGTATAACTGCTAATTTGGGTCCTTAAAATATATATAGCATAAAGGCTGTCACAAAAAATAAAGTCGGACCCCCATAAATAAACGGTAATATTTATTTCCCGTACATATTTTTCTAGGTCGTAATAGATTTAAGGATGTCAAGCTAAATTCATAAGGAAAATTTGAGCTAAGCATAAAGCTACCAGTTGCTTGATTCAGGATTGTATTGGTCAAAATCTGACCACTGCGGTCAAGCTGACCAACATCCCGTCCAAACGGCAAGGTAGCGAAAAACGATACGGTCTTTTCCATATCCCGCGCTCACGATACCGTCGAGTCAGAAGAAATAACGTTCAGGGAACGATCAAGGCAGACATAGTGTGAAAGAGCGTCAGACCAAGTACATAGCAAAGGTCCCATGACTATATATAGTAGGAGAAAACCTTCGGTAAAAGGTTTTTTTTTTTTACTTCTTTCTCTCTCCCTAGTTCTCTCTTCCGTAATCTTGATAACGAAAAGAAGAACGAAGCATTCTTCAAGAAAATATGTAAAATAGTCTCCACCTTAATGGGAGCCATAACGGAAAGTTTCAATAAGATTGATTACCTCTATCTCATCTTATGTATTACTTTTCCAATTAGTTTATTGATCTGGAGTTTATTGTGGTTGACTAAGATTTACCCCTTCATTTTTTTTAATTGATTTATTCAAAAATGTTCCAATATTTTTTGAGTGAAACAATTTGGCGCCGTCTGTGGAGATTTCTTAGTGAAATTTCCTAGTCTCTTCCAGATCAAAAATCGGAAACACGATTGCCAACCGAAAAGAGCACTAAGGCAAATCCCAACCCACACAGGACAAAAGCACAACATAGAAGGGGAAAGAGAGCTGGACACAATCACCGAATTCAGGAACCATTGCCCCGTCACCATCGAAATGCCGGGCAAAACGAGCAACGTTGCAAATCCACCCTCATTCACCGACTCATCGGATCAGGGTAAGGAAAATATCGCTTTGACTCACCTTCTTCTCTTTTCTCAAACAGGAACACAAGCGCTACGCAGGCGAGCAACCAAAGAAACACCTCAATCGGAGAATGGGAAACTACTATATAACAACCGAAATATCGCCCACCAACGACATCTCCAGACCGGAATGCGAAAAGATTAGACAAGGAAACTCCAATATATGCATGAAACGAACGTGAGCAAAATAGCAACATTTCGTACTCTCCGATATTACACTACTCCAACGCGAACGGACCTCATGATTGACGATGAAAATGGCACTCCAAAATCGTTCCAAGGTCGGCTCCCATGGAAGAAATAAGATGAAAATGAGCAAAACCCCCGTGCTTAACAAGGCATTCTGCTCAACGATCATCGCACTTGCGTTCACTTGACCGTATCTACGGTCCCGTAGGTGCGGTCTAAACATCGTATATGCGGACACCCCTACCTCCAGCACTTCGCTTTTGTGGACAAGGGTCCGCTTCTGCAGGTCCGCTTCTACAAAATTCCTCCGCTTCTTCACTTCTTCATCCCAAGACCTCTTCCCACTTCTGCGGAATACACTTCGCACCTGCGGAAGCGCACCTGTGCTTGAACCTTCGCATCTGCGGAAAACCACTCCACCTCGCCTCTTCCGCTTCTGCGCTCCATTGCCCGCATCTGCGAGCTCGTAGATGCAGAAAAAGTTTGGGTCCTGCAGCCACTACCGAGCTCGCCCAAAACCGCTTCTGCGATCACTTTGGTCGCTTCTGCTGCTCAGCACCTACGGTCAAAACCTCGCAGGTGCGGTTACTCCAGATCTGCTGCCACCAGAAATTGCATAAGGACAAATTCTCACTCTGATTCCAATCTGAATCAAACCCGAGGCCCCTGGGACCCCATCCAAACATCCCAACACATCCCAAAATATGATACGAGCTTAGTCGAAGCCTCAAATCACGTCAAACAACATCAAAACTAAGAATCGACGATTGCAACCTTTCTTTAACTTTCAAACTTTAAACTTCGCCAAACACGTATGAATTATGCTTAAACATTTTGAAATGACGCTAAACTTTACACACAAGTCATAAATCACAATACAAATCTATTCCAAGGCTCGGAATCCTGAACGGACATCGATAACACCAAAATTCACTTCAAATCAAACTTAAGAAATTCTAAAACTTTCAAAATGCGAACCTTCTATAATAGGTGCTGAAATGCTCCCGGACCACCAGATACTCAACCCGAACATAAACACAAGTCCGAAATCATCATACGAACCTATTGGAACCTTCAAATCTTGATTACGAGATCGTTTACTCAAAAATCAAACCTTACTTAACTATTCCAACTTAAGGCTTCCGAATTGAGAATTTTCCATCCGGATCAACTCCAAACTTTCCGAAATTCAATTCCAACCACACGTACAATTCATCATACATGAAGTGAAGCTACTCAAGACCTCAAGCTGCCGAACGACGTACTAGAGCTCAAAACGACCGATCGGATCGTTGCAAATAATATAACTTGAGCGAGTTCAAGATTCATCTGATGTGATGTCCTTTATTTTGGATTAAAGCCCAAAAAGATAAAAACCGTGAGGTTTAAAAGTGTCAAAACGGACAATATCTTAACAAATGGGCATGTGCAACGATTACATAATGGTATCAAAGCTAGTACTTCCTTTAGTACGATAGTGAAGCAAATCTCATAGAGAATACAGTGAGTCCATACCAGTGGCGAAGGCAGGATTTCCGCTAAGGGAATTCAAAATAAAAATTAAAAGAAATTGTGGCTAGTGAAAATTGAATAAGCAACCTAACAAAGGTTTTGAGCCCCCATTGACCACTGAGCTATGCTTTTAAGCAACAACAAGGGAATTCAAAATATAATATATAGAGGTACAAACCAAATTTTACCTTATATATAATATAATTTCCGGAGAAAGGAATTCGGGTAAACCTCTTCCGCCCCCTAAATCCGCCCATGGTTCCTACAGGGCTGAGTAAAACAGCCCATTATGAGCTGTTGACTATGGAACACGATTTGCAAGCATAGTCCGTGTCTTTTTCTGGAAAGTTTTAATGTGAAAGTTTGATAAAAATATGAAATCGTGCCTTAAAACTCATTTGAGTTGACTTCGGTCAACGTTTTAAGCAAATAAATGGGGATCAATATTTTGACGGTCCCGATGGGTCCGTATCGTGATTGGGACGTGGTCATATGCCTAAAATTGAATTCGGTAATCCCTAGCTCTAATTATCGCAATTTATTGAAAACTAGAAGCATAAAGGTTTAAAGAATTAATAAGTTTGACAGATTTGACTTTTTTGATACCAGGTCTGGATTTTTATTCTAGAACTTGGCGCAGGTTCAGTACTGTATTTATGACTTTTCTGCAAATTTTGGTGCAAAACAGAATTGATTTGACGTAATTTAGACGTCCAGTTGAAATATTTGAAGTTCTTACGTTTCGTTGAAATTTTTATTCGTTTTGGTGTCCGATTCAGAGTTCTAGGTGTTATTTTGGTATTTTGATTAAGCGAGCAAGTTTGTATGATGTTTTTAGACTTGTGTGCATGTTTGGTTTGGGCCCCGAGGGCTTGGATGAGTTTCATACTGACATGGTTGAAAGATTTGTAGAAGTGTTCATGGATGATTTTTTTGTGTTTGGATGTTCTTTTGATAATTGTTTAATGAACCTTGATAAAGTACTTGCCAGGTGTGAAGAGATGAACCTGGTGCTAAACTAGGAAAAGTGTCATTTCATGGTACGTGATGGTATAGTTTTGGGGCACAAGGTGCCCAAATATGGTTTGCAGGTGGACAAAGCAAAGGTGGAAGCGATTGAAAAAGTTCCCCCACCGACGTGCGTCAAAGGCATTCGCAGTTTCTTGGGCCATGCAGGTTTTATCGTCGTTTCATTAAAGATTTTTCGAAAATCTCATCTCCTTTGTGCATGCTTCTTGAGAAAGATGTCCCCTTCAAGTTTGATGATGCCTGTTTGAAAGCATTTGAGGAGTTTAAGGGAAGGTTGGTGACTGCACCAATTATCATTGCTCCGGATTGGGAGCAACCATTTGAGTTGATGTGCGATGCGAGTGACATAGCAATCAGAGCTGTTTTGGGGAAAAGGAGAAATAAGATCTTTCACTCCATTTACTATGTGAGCAAAACTCTGAATCCAGCCTAGATGAACTACACAGTTACTGAAAAAGAGTTGCTTGCAGTGGTGAGGGCATTTGACAAGTTCAGATCCTATTTAGTGGGAACCAAAGTCATCGTCTACATAGATCATTCAGCTATCAAATACTTGTTTGAAAAGAAAGATGCCAAGCCAAGGCTGATTCGTTGGGTCTTCCTCCTGCAAGAGTTTGACTTAGAGATCTGAGATCGAAAAGGGACAGAGAATCAAGTGGCTGATCAATTGTCCAGATTAGAAAATTGGAGCCATGTAGCTGAGGGAGAGTCAATCAAAAAAACATTCCCTAATGAGCAGTTATTAGCAATCACCTCAAGTGAAGCCCCGTGGTATGCCGATTATGTGAACTTTATCGCAAGTGGGGTGACACCACCATTTTTGACACTTGATAATAGAAGAAGATTTCTACATGATGTGAGGTTCTACATGTGGGATAAGCCATTCCTATATAAGCATTGTGCATATCAATTGGTACGAAGGTGTGTTCCTGAGGAGGAGATGCACGCAATATTGCATGACTGTCATGACTCTCCATATGGAGGTCATCACGGTAGGGATAGAATCGCTCAAAAGGTGCTACAATCCGGTTTTTATTGGCCCAAATTGTTTAAGGATGCACATGCCTTTGTTAAAATGTGTGACAGATGCCAAAGAACCGAAACGATCACGAAGAAGCATGAGATGCCTTTGCAGAATATACTGGCAGTAGAGCTTTTTGATGTTTGGGAGATCGATTTCATGGGACCATTCCCATACTCTAATGGTCACAGGTACATCTTGGTGGCGGTCGACTATGTGTCTAAGTGGGTGGAGGCCATTGCTCTTAAAGTCATTATTTTCATTAACCACTACATTCATCCCCCCTTTCTTAGGTACACATTGAACGGGGCTTACCTATTTGCTATCCGAGATTGGAAATACAATATTGAACGATCACTTCTTTTCTTACCACTTCTTTCATGATTGGATTTAGTCGGCGTTGTTGCTCTACACGTGTCTTGTGTCCGTCCTCCATGAGGATTTTATGCATGCAAAAAGCTGGACTAATGCCCTTAATATCAGACATTGTCCACCCAATTGCTCGCTTATGCTCATGTAGCACTCTCAACAGCTTCTCTTCCTGCAATTTAGACAAGTCAGAAGAAACAATAACAGGTAAAGTGTCAGAATCACCCAAATAAGCATATTGAAGGTGAGAAGGCAGGGGTTTAAGCTCCAATTTTGGAGCTTCCTCAATTGATGGCTTTGTAGGAGGCCTACTTGGCCTATTCAGGGGCTCAAAGGGGTGTATCCCCTGCATGTAAGTACAAGATGCATCATCTCCTCAACCTCATCATCAATCTCCAAGTTATCGAACAACATAAGTGCTTTCTATAGAGAATTGTCTAGATATACACTCGTGTCAAGAATTTGCTCATCTGCCTCCACAACAAATATCTCGAGAGCTCCTCATAATGGCGGGGAAGTTGGATTGCTTTGTAGACATTAAAGACTGCTTCCTCGTCATCCACCCTCAAAATCATTTTTCCCCCTCTCACTTTAATAATTGCGTCACCAGTAGCCAAGAGAGGTCATCCCAATATGATTGGAACCAGTTCATCAGCCTCATAATCTAGGATAATGAAGTCCGCAGGGAAGATAAATTTCCCAATTTGCAGCAACACATCTTCAATCACTCCCTCAGGGTATGCTATGGACCTATCAGCCAGCTGCAACAACACAGTAGTTGGTCTTGGAGCTCCCAGACCCAATTGCTTGGACAAGGATAAGGGCATCAGATTTATGTTTTCCCCCAAATCACAAAGTGCACGATCCACATCAATATTACCAATTTGCACAGGGATGGTGAAGCTTCCAGGATCCTTAAGCTTTTGAGGGAGCTTGTTTTGGACCCTTGAAGTGCACTTCTCAGTAAGTGCAATTGTCTCAAATTCAGTCAATATTCTCTTGTGAGCCACTATATCTTTTATGTACTTAGTATACTTTGGAATTTCACGAAGTACAATCAAGCGAACTGGGACTCCCCCAGAGGATACCCGATTCTCCAAAAACTAGGACTGACGATGGGTTAAAATTTTGACAAGTTCAAAATAACACCCTAAAGGCCAAGGGCCTTCACCAAAGAGAAGAGTTCGACCTCGATCGAACGACGACGGGTTAAAATTTTGACAAGTTCGAAATAACACCCTAAAGGCCAAGGGCCTTCGCCAAAGAGAAGAGTTCGACCTCGATCGAACGACGATGTGTTAAAATTTTGACAAGTTTGAAATAACACCTTAAAGGCCAAGGACCTTCGCCAAAAAGAAGAGTTCGACCTCGATCGGACGACGACGGGTTAAAATTTTGACAAGTTCAAAATAACACCCTAAGGCCTTCGCCAAAGAGAAGAGTTCGACCTCGATCGAACGACGACAGGTTAAAATTTTGATAAGTTCAAAATAACACCCTAAAGGCCAAGGGCCTTCACCAAAAAGAAGAGTTTGACCTCGATCGAACGACGACGGGTTAAAATTTTGACAAGTTCGAAATAACACCCTAAAGGCCAAGGGCCTTCGCCAAAGAGAAGAGTTCGACCTTGATCGAACGACGATGGGTTAAAATTTCGATAAGTTCGAAATAATACCCTAAAGTCAAAGGCCTTCACCAAAGAGAAGAGTTCAACCTCGATCGAACAACGATGGGTTAAAATTTTGACAAGTTCGAAATAACACCCTAAAGGCCAAAGACCTTCGCCAAAGAGAAGAGTTTGACCTCGATCGAACATCGACAGATTGATATCTCGACAAAAGTCCAAAATAGTGTCCTTAAGGCCAAGGAAAGAAAGACTGGGACTCGCGATGGGATAATACTTCCATATGAACCCAAAAGTAATACCCCTACGGCTAAAATCATTATTGGAAAAATTGCTCGATACTATTCGAATTATGATGGGACAGCACCTCGGCGCAAGTTCGAAAACATCTACACATCTGCCAAAAGCCATCGCCAAGATCCCATTCAACCCGCGTGACACTAAATTCCCAAAGAATAGGGAACTCGACACGTGAGAATATACTTCGCACCATAGTTATAAGGGGCAAGACAAAAAAATAACGCAGAGGGCATATAGTAATGAAAAATTCCTCTTTATACAAAGTCACTGTGCAAACGGTCGCAGATTACATACGACCCAAGCCAACAATAAAAAAGAAAAGAAAGGGAAAGAAGAAAGAAATAATGACAACCGACACCGAAAAAAATAGAAAATAGACAAAGACAACATTCTTTCACTCGGCGTCATCACCGCCACCATCTCTAGGAAGTCCTCCCTCATCATCCGTGCCATTATCGGCCTCCGGAGTCGCAGAGTCATAACCACAGTTGACACGAGCCTCTTGCGCCTTTGCCCGTGCTCCTTCATATGCGACCTCAGTAACATTGCCCGCCTCTCACAAACTCTTGTATATATCCCGCTGAGCTTCAGCATGAACCCAAAGCTCGTATAAGCGGCAGGGAACAGCGGAGGAGGAAGACTCAATTTGAGCCAACAGTTGCTCCTTTTCAGCCTCCAGAACGGCGACCCGATGCTTCCTGATCGATCTCACCAATTGTTCCTCAAGCCTCGCCTCCATTAGCATGGTCGTCGCTCTCTCCGACTCCTGCTCGGACTGGAGGTCGCAGATTGTGTTCTCCAGAGCTGCCACCCTTGTTGAAGCCGAAGACCAGGCACTTTCGATACTCTTCAACCCGGCAACCTTTCTCTCTAACTGAGCCAATTTTTCCATCCACTCCGTGCTCATCGCCTCGACCTGGAAAGGTTCTGATCTATCTCGGACTGCATTGACCTTAGTCTCCCTTGAAGATAATCACACTTTGCGACTACCCCCTTGCCTAACTCAAGCTCTTCGTCCTTCGCACGAAGTTGCTCCTCGAGCACACTATTTTTGCGAACGGCTTCCATCAACTGCTGGTCTCTCTTCTCCAATTCCTTACCAAGGGATCGAGCACCGGGATTCTCCCTCAGCCGCTTGTGGATCTCACGAAACTTATTGCGATAGCGCTGATATTTCTCCAACGCCTTCAGGAAAATCTTAGCCTGAATGTCAGCCCTACGAGCGCTCTTAGTTTCCAACATGTACGTCTGAAAAATGAAAGACAGGTTAAGATTGTATCATCCAGAAAGATAAAATAAACATGAAAGAAAGGCGAAATGTACCCTCAGGCCCATAGCGGCCACCATGCATCAAGTCTATATCAGGAACGTTTTAGAGAGCCTCATTCTCGGCAACAGAGCACAAAATATTGAACTGTGGCACCAGATCCTCCGTGTCCCCCAGGAGATTAACATCCAAAGAGATCTCAAGAATACGGTACGGTCCTCCTGCATGAAGCACTGAATGGGTGATACCCTCCTCAAACATCATCAAGATCGAGGTCCGACTCGGATTCATAGTCATCGACCACAACGCCCTTTCCTCTTTTAGCAGCTGAGGAAGCATGACCAGGTATGGAGGACGAGGGCATGTCCGAAACCAAAACAACAGCCTCAGAAATCTGGCCCCCCATCACGGCCAGTTGCTGATCAACGACAGTGGCATGAATCTCCATCGATGGGGATGATACGACGACTGGCTCCGTCTCTACAGGCAGAATGGTATCAACTCCCACCCCAGATCCTGTTAAGGGAGAGTCGTCCAGATGTATTACAGTTGGAGGGGTTGTCTCGAATTCCACTCACCGCCTCTTGGACGACCCCTCTTCTTCATCAGCATGGGGAGATTCGCCCGACAGACGAGCGGCACGAGTCGGAACCTCGGTCTGAGAAGCAGCCTCTGTAGGAATAACCACGGCCGTAGACTCAACTGAAGCAGCCCTCGACGAAGCCCGGGCGGTAGATGCTGCAGTAGGGCGAGCAGACGATGCAGGCTGACGAAAAGCTAATGGAGGATCCCTCGCTCTCCGCACTCTTCCTGGCATCGACAAACATCATATAAGAAACTAAGTAAAAAGAGAGGAAAAATAGCAAACACAAATGCCCTGTCGTCTATCTTCACCACCAGACTCTTCGACCCCCGAGGGCGCATGTAAATCATCGTGCCCCGAATGAGTTGAGGGACGAAGATATTGAGCATGTGATCCAAAGTGATCTCACAACCGGCAAGCTCCACAAACTTGAGCAACATAAGGAACAATTTATACAGGTACGACAAAAGTTGAGCGGGGCATACCTCGTAAAAATGGCAGAAATCTACCACCAGGAGAGGGAGAGAAAGTGTGCACCCAATAAGAAAGGGGTAGGCGTAGAACACGCAGTACCCGGGGCTGTCAAAATGGACTATGTCGTCCCCTACCGCCGAACGCATGTTAACATAACAGGGAATTCCCTACCTAGCTTTCAATTATGTGATTTCCTCCCCCTTTATAACATAGGGGATAGGTTCCGGCTCCTCCACGGCGCGACTACAGAAGTCGGTCCATTCTTTCCCAAGATGAGACAAGATCTCGGCTACCGACGGGACCTCCTCATCTTCCACCACTTCGACTCATCCGGTGGCCGGAGCAACATTTTCCGGCATTGGAATTGTGATAGGGAGGTCAGCACGAGAAGAATCACCAGCCATTGTGTCAATTTGGTGTAGTAAAAATACAATGGAAAGGAAGAATGAAAGTTTTCAGTTAACTAGGGGCGAGTGAAAATTTAGAGTATCAGGAAGAAAGTATATTCGCAAAATTCTTTCAAGCAAAGGTCAGGGAAGTGTGTCAATCGAATGATGTGTTCCTTCTATTTATAAGAGACATAAATCCACCAAGCACAAAACCCAAGAGTCACCAATCAAATCTGATAGGGCACGAAACATTTCGATTCCCTAGGAACGTGCGTCATAATGGCGGCAACCACGAAATAATGTTTCAATCCAAATGACGTTTCGGTTCCGAAACAGCCACAACGGTCTAAGGATATCGAAAGAGCGCCGCCATCTCACTTAAAACCTAAGGAGCATAACCGAGGGATAAGTAGTTAGATTTCTCTCAGATTTGTAGCAATCATGATCCGTCTGCCTGGTTCTACAAGGGAAGACCCTGACAGATGGAGGGACTAACTGTATTGGTCAAAATCTGATCATTGCGGTCAAGTTGATCAATATCCCGTCCAAGCGCCAAGGCAGCGAAAGACAATACGGTCTATTCCATATATCGCGCTCACGATATCTGTCGAGTCAGAAGAAACAACGTTCAGGGGACGACCAAGGCAGACAGAGTGTGAAAGAGCGTCAGACCAAGTACATAGCAAGAGTCTCATGACTATATATAGTAGGAGAAAACCTTCAGTAAAGGGTTTTTTTTGACTTCTTTCTCTCTCCCTAGTTCTCTCTTCTTTAATCTTGATAACGAAAAGAAGAACGAAGCATTCTTCAAGAAAATATGTAAAATAGTCTCCACCATTGATTAATGGGAGCCACAACGGAAAGTTTCAATAAGGTTGGTTACCTCTATCTCATCTTATGTATTACTTTTCCAATTACTTTATTGATCTGGAGTTTATTGTGGTTGACTAAGATTTACCCATTCATTTTCTTTAATTGATTTATTCAAAAAAGTTCCAATATCTTTTGAGTCAAACAAGGATTACATGAAAAAGAAACTAAAAACATTATAACAAAGTTCGACACGTTGATGGAATTTTCTTCGAAAATATATAAATCGAGAAAGTAATCCATATGCAGCCATACATAGACAGCTTTCAATTAGTACTCCAATATATATTATTAGTCATTTGACTCCCTAACTAGTCAATTCTTTTATTTTGTATACGTAATGATACGATTCGATTGGTCGTTTTGAACATCAACCCTTATTTTTGTATTTCGAGACTTCCATTAGTATCACGACCCGAAATTTTCAACCTCAATACCATGATGGTGCCTAACATCACTTGATAGGCAAACCGGTGTTAATAAATAAATTAACCAATTTTTCACAATTATTTCAAAGTAATGACATTAAACGAGAAATAAACTCCAAATCTAATACAATGCGAACATAAGCAACATGATACTAACTACTCCCAGAAATCCGGAGTCACAAGTACATGAACAACTAGAAGTCTACAAGCATAGTTTAAAATAGTACAACTGTTCGAAAGAGATAAACAGTAAAGATAGGAAATGGACGGGGACTTCAAGGTCTGTGAACGCCAGCAGATCTACCTCGAGTCTCCGAAGCAAAGTGATCCGAGTTGACGCATCTTTAAGCACCACTGGGATAAATACCAGTATCTGCACAAGAAGTGCAAAAGCGTAGTATGAGTACAACCGATCCAATGTACTCCGTAAGTGTCCAGCCTAACCTCGACGAGGTAGTGACGAGGCTATGACAAGACACATATGTGAAAACCCTGTACAAATATATATGAAGCGTCAAAATAATAAGTAGAATGCTAATATATTAACATAGGATGGGACATGCGAAGGTGAAGATATCATAAAACTATACGTATGAGATCACAAAATAACATCTTCCGAAATAAGCAACAATATAACCAAGGAAAATCATTAAAATCGGAAATCAAACAAGGTAATGAAATGTTGAATGGAAGACATCACCCTTCGTGCTTTTACTCTCGTCCTCACCGTGTAATATCATGAATATAATTGCACGGCATCACCCTGGATTATGGGATTTCTCTGAGTTATTACTGTCATTTTCCTATTATATCTGTACTGTTATTATATGGATTTGGACTGCACCTTTCTGAGCTTGTCACTACTTTTAGCCCAAGGTTAGTCCTGTTACTTATTGGGTACATTGGGTCGGTTGTACTCATACTACACTCTGCACTTCGTGTGCATATCCAAGTACATCTGGACATAGTGGTTGCTAGACTTAGAGTGGTATCTGCTAGGAGACTATTGAGGTAGCTGCTATGACGCCCGCAGAGCTCGACTCTCCTTCTTTTCAGTTTATTTAATATTGTTCTATTTTTAGAGACAGTTGTATTAGAAATTTAGAATGTGTTGATACTTAGTAACTCATGTACTCGATGACACCCGGATTTTAGGGATTTTGTAGTTGAGTCGCAATTGTTCTTATCGGTTATTTATGAGATTTTTCACTGTTTAACTTATTACACCATGCTGTTAATTTAAAATGCGTAGTTATTTTGTGATTTTGGCTTGCCTTGTACTGTGATTGGGACCATAACGACATGTTTAGATTTGGGTCGTGACAGAAATAAACTTCAATAACAGTAAGAAATAGTCCCAAAAGCAGAATAAAATAAATAACTGTAGCCAAATAACGATACAACTGAAATACCATTCCAGAACCTGGTGTCAATGAGTACATAATATCTATAGAATAAGTACAATGGTCTGAATAACGATACAATAATGTTTGAAGTACATAAACAGTAATAACAAAAGTAAGGAAAGGGACTCCAAAGTTTGCGAATTGAATAGCAGAGCAACCATGAAATCTCCAACAGTGTCATGACCCCAATCTCCCATCATAGGATGTCATGATGGCACCTAGTCTCTAAGACTAGGTAAGCGTAACATACATGAAGAAATAGCGGAAATAACAATAGAACTTCAAATTTAACCATCAAGCTACCATAATAGAACTCAACAATACTGCTGACTATAACTTCCAAAATCTGGTGAGACTGAGTCATAAATTCTACACGAATATACTGATACATCCCTGTCTAAATAAAGAGTATACAATAGAAAAACAAGGATAGAGGGTGAGTCCTAGGCCTGCGAACGCCGGGCAGGTGTACGTTGAAGTTTCCGAGATGAATAGCCAAATCACTTATGCCTATCCTGATATGAGGTACCCGGATCAGCACAAAGATATGCAGAAGCGTAGTATGAGTACTCTACAACGGTACCCAATAAGTATCAAGCTTAACCTCGGTAGAGTAGTGATGATGCCAGGTTAAGACACCTACTAGGATAAGAAAAAGAAGTTGAACAAGTTTAATACGATATAAGAATAGAAATGAGAAAAATGGGCAATAAAAAAATACAACAAGATCGACTACAACTGAATTTAAAGCAATAAATGCAACAAGGAAGAAACACATATTAAGAACATCAAGAAAACAATGCGGACAAATACAAGTGAGGTAAATGAGAGATGACAGCAAGAATCACAACCAAGGTACCGTCTCGTAATCTCATTTCACAATCACAATCACAATCTTTCCTTATATCGTGTGTGAGCATTACATTTAGATAGTTTTGAATACAGTTTTTCCGAAATAGCTACACGAACTTTAGCCTACCTTATGTCGCTGTGTGGCTTCAAGTAATTCCCTTACTAGGAAAATGTACATAAATCCCACCTTATGCCGCTGCATGCACATTAACCCTTATCCTTATACCGCCGCATGCGCATCAATATCACAACATAATCACAACTCGCACCACAAGTGCTCATATGCCAAAACTCGCCAAAAGAATCAACAACACCAATATTTCCACAACAAATAGCCCATGACTCAACCACAATGTGTACAAGAGTCCCAACAATAGCAAACTGAAAGTGAATAGCTCAACAAGAACTGTATTTCAATAATTAACAACTTTGCCTTAATGTGATCACGACTTTTACAACTTCAACATCAATACTCAACAAGAAGCTATTCCATGAAAACAACAACTTCAAGTAAACAATTCAACAATTAAAGAAGTAACGGACCATAAGGAAGACAATACCTTCAACTAAAGCATATAAGAGCAATTAACAAGCAAAAGGTGGAACAAATGTTAACAATTACAAATAAGGCATGTGAGGGTAGATTAAACATGTAACGATAGTCTAACAATGAAAATATAACGTATTTTCATGGGTTACATATAATCGACTATAAATGGGTTACATTTTCCCAGTGATAATTGGATAAAAGTACATATAATATGATGATAATTGCCTCAAATTTTAATGTAATAATAGTGATACTTAGAGTGCATTTGTGTAGGAGTGATTGGAAGAAGAATGGAGAAATAATGGTTCAGTGCCATAGTTAGTGCCCAGCACCTACCGTAGCACCGAATTTCAGTGCCATACTCAGTGCCCGCGCTTACCATAGCACCCAAACTTAGTGCCATAAACAGTGCGGCGCGCCCAATATATTTCAGAGGCCAACTTTTCCTTGTTTTTGGATTTGGTTAAAATCGTCTAGGACTTTTCCTACACATATATATAGTCCTTAAACACACTTTTTAAGGGAATTCAACCAAGGGAGAGCAAGGACCCGTCGTGGAGGCCAGATTTTATCTTTTCTTCCCCCAAGCTTAGTAATTTATGTTTTTTTGGATGATTTGTTGTTTAGCTACCATGTCTATGTGGAGCTAAACTTCATGTTTTAGGGTTGTGGTTCTTTCATAATTATTGTTATTCGAATATTGATTTTGATTTCTTGATTTATCGTATTAGTTTATTTATTCAATCCCGCACATAATTATTTGGTTACTTGATCACCAATTGAATACTATTTATGAACTAGAATTGAACTCAAAAGTGAGTATTCTAGATTGCATATAGGATTGAGCAGAGCAAGTTCTTGAACCTAAGTATCGGGGAATGGATTCGCGGTTAGGATAAACATATACCTAATTATCTTACTTGGTTGATATACAGAATTTATAAAGGCATTCTTGTTAGTTCTAATTCCATAGACATATGGACATTAAGTTAACTTGAATAGGCGAGTAAGAACTCGACAAATTCTTATGAGCAATATTAATCCTATCGATCAATAAACTAGATAAATTAGTTAATCAATTCAATTGTCCGGTAAACACCTCTAGTTTGAGAATTGCGAGGCCCAAAACCGGGAAGATAAAAGAAGTATGCTGACAACATGAAGAAGAGAGGCATAGATAGCTGAGAGCTAGCCGGATACTCGGACAACGAGAAAGAGAAAAACTAATATTTTTTTGTTTATCCCCCCTCTTTTGAACAATAATATATCGCATGTCACGCTCGCATGAGTTGCGAATCATGCACAATAACATGTAAGCAAAGTGTGTCAAAATGAGACAGTTTTGGTATAGTTAAAGTGTTCAAATGGTCATAGCCAAGTTTAGGTGGCCAGGTAGAATATCGGGACAAGTTTAGGGGGCCATCTATGTATTTGGCCTACATTTTCTATCTGCCAAGGGAACAAAGACAATCGTCTGCTGCATAAAGAAAATAAGCTAAACCAAATGGGCATTTCACATTTTATCTCTCCGCCAGACTTCCTCCTATTGCCTCAGATATGGCTGCAAGTTGATGACCCACATCTTTATGCAGCTGCATGCCTTCATTATTAGGTTTACATATGTTAAAGATGTTGCGGTACACCGTATATCAAGGAGCTGCCTTGTTGAGAATTCGCAGATATGATGAGGTCTCAGTAAGCTGTCTGAGAAGAAGTGCATCTGCCATTGCTACTGAGTTCATTTTCTAGCAAATCGAGAACAAGCTGGGCTGATGAACGTATATCATGACCTTTAAGATCATGACTTCTCAGCATCCAATACTCCGATACTCAACAAGTCCTAGGTGAAAACAGAATGACAACCCGTTAGAACAGTGGAAACTCACAGTTCTCAAAACAAAATGTAGTTTAAGAAAAGACTAACTTAAAAAGGAGATCTGTTAGAAACTGACTTCAAAAAGTCTGGAGAATGCAGTCTCCAAGGTAATTAAGTCTATAAATGGTTTCCTGATGATCCATACACATCATCTCCATATGACCTGCCTTTTTTTTCTTATTATGTTTTGGACAGAGGTGTTGAGAAACAAGCGACAAGAAAAAGCTTGTCACCAGTAGAGCATGTCATGTTAATGAACTGTCAAATACCTGACCACAGTCACCCAAATGATCTCTGACTTCAAATAACCAAGAAGGGGAGAACATATTGAATAGGATTATGATCAACAACAATTGAAGATACCTTATCTCTACTTCAGAAAGTCGGTGGAGGCAGGATTTGTTCGAACTTTAGCAGAGAGTCGGAGAACAGCAGCTGCATAGACCAAATTATAACAAGAATATTCGGCAAACTCTTAGTCTCAAAGATGGAAAAAGTTTCAGCTATGCTATTGCAATTTGCTGTCATATGGACAGTACTGGTTGTGAAATTTGAAAAAGAAACTAATAAGTTAAAGCATCAGATAGATACTTCTAGACATTAATGCTAAAGCAACTAGGACAGTTCAAGCAGCACTCTTTTACCTATGTTTCACAATTGGCCTTCTTTATAGTAATGCTGAAGCTCCCCTGTGATTTATGCAAGATTTCAACTCTATACATCTTGCTAGAGCACATAAGCTGCAGAAGTAATCCAAACATAAAGGCCAAGCAATAAGCCGAAACAAATTAATTGAACAGACTGCAGATGAAGCTCACTAGACAGCCCTAGTGCATTAAAACAGAATAAACAAAGGAATGCCAAATACCTATTCTGACAGATCAGTGTCGGTATACAGTACACCACCTCGTGAACTGCAGAATAATTCTTATAACCACCTTGTATGACGGATATCTAAAAGGATATCAAACGCAGAAATAGCCTTCAAAAGGTAGAAGCGACCAAAGTTCAAGCTGCAGATGTATCAGATAGCCTGATTTCAATTATTGAAGCTGGTTTAAGTTAGAGACCGACTGCCATGGAGACCTTATCTCCAGCAAGCAAGATAAATGTTCCCAGTGTTAAATTGATCAGCTTTTCGTTCTTTCTACAGCAATACTTAGCTTCTTTTCTTTTTCTTCTTTCTTAAAGCATTTAGCTTCTCCCTCACGACTGTCAATCTTTCACATAAGGCTTCGGTGCTTGAATATTCGCCTGCCAATCCTCTCTCTTGCAGATCACTTAGAAGACTTTCACCCTTTGCAAGATCGTTTGCAGAACAGACGGCATTGACAAGAACTGTAAAAGTTGTAACATTGGGACACAGACTCCTCTCTTTCAGCTCCTCATAGAGATCAAACGCATGATCAATACAGCCACCAGCACAAAGGCCCGTTATCAGGACATTGTAAACAATAACATCTGCCTTTGCACCATGAAGATCCATTGTCGCTTTCAATTTTAAGGCCTCAGAGACCTTAGAACTTTTGCAAAGTCCATGCATAACAGTTGTGAACGTGGCAACAGTTGGAATTAGATGCACCCGAAGCATACATTCAAGTACCAGCATTGCTTCCTCCATCTTCCCACGATGCACAAGCCCCCGTATAATCGCACCCTCAGCTACATTACGGGAACTAACACCTAACAACTCCATTTCATCTTTTACTTTGAATGCTCCTTTTACATCTCCAACTTTACACATACTAGTGATTAGATTACTATATTGTCTGTCAATTGGGATGAAGCCCTCTTCGAACATTTTATGCAAGAGACGACGTGAATTTTCGAAGTCCAATGTTCTTTTCAGTCCCTTAAATATTGAGTTGTAAGTGTCTCCATCAGGAGAAACACCAACGGCAGTCATTAAAGTAAGTAGATCAAGGGCCTTCTTCATCTCACCCCTTTCACTATATTTACTGATAATCATGCTGAATGTGAATTTATCTGCCACTGTTCCTCCCACAATAATCTTTATCATAAACTTAACTCCAATATCCAGCAGGCTCGACTCACAGAGTCCACAAATCACATAATGGCATGTTAATTTATCTGGAGCAAAACCTTTTTTTCTAAGTGACTGATACAACTTAGAGCACTCAGATATGTTTTTCTGTCTCGAGTAGCCTCGTAATAGAATATTGTATGTAGCCAAGGAAGGCATTTGATTTCTCTGTCTCATTGTAGAAATGAAACTGCTAACCTTATCCATTTGACCATGTTTTGTGTAACCATCCATCATCACATTCAGTGCCACTGTATCTGGGGTAAGTCCACTCCTTGTCATCTCATCATAGAAGTAATGGGCAACCTTAGGCAAGCCACTCTTGAAAAGACCATCAATGATGCACGTATACATGACCTGGTTTGAAGAGGGGTTTCCTCTATTTAATGCTCTTCCCAACAGAAGAATTGCAGCAACCAACTTATCCTTCCCACACAAGCCAGCTAGGAGATTGGTGTATGTATGACTATCAGGGAGCACGTTATTCTGAACCATCTCATCGATAAGGATTAACGCCATGTGCAAGTGGCCTAACTTACAGAGCTCAGCCAGCAATGAGTTGTAGACAACAACATCTGTAGCACAGCAAATTCCACGGAGTCTATCAAAAAACCCAAGTGCCTCTGTAAGGTTTCCTCCTCTGCATATTCCCTTTAGTAAGCTTGCATAGGTGTACAAGCTAGGCTGACTACCCAAGTTAATCATTTCGTCAAACCAGGATAGTGCTTTTAACCCTTCACCTACACTTCCGTAGCAATCAATAACAGAAGTAAAAGCAATAGAACTGGGAACAAGACCAATCTTATGCATGTGACGCATGAAATCCTCTGCCTCTCTTACTCTTCCACAAGTACAAAGAGAAGATATTAGTGAGTTGCATATGAAAGTGTTAGGACTATGGCCTGATTTTTGCATCATTGCATAGACTCTGATTGCTTTTAGGGGATCTTGCTGCTTACAGAAGTTGTAGATCAAAGTAGAGTATACCACATCGTTTGGAAAAACACCAAACCTGTACATCTTACTTAATATCTCCATTGCTGTATTTAGCATTCCAGCTTTACAAAATCCATTTAGAAGCACCGAGTATGCAACAACATCAAGACATATACCCCTCTCAAACATTTCCTCAAGTAAAGGTACAACTTCTCCAAGTGACCCCATTTTGCACATCCCTTCTATTAACATTGTATATGCAATATGATTAGGAGATAATCCATCAAACTTCATCTTCTTGAGGATATTTCTTGCAGAATCTAATATGCCATGCTTGCAGAAACCGTTCAAGAGAGCCCCATAACTAACTTCATTGGGCGTTAAACCTCTTAGCTCCATTTCATTCAGCATTTCTTGAGCCTCTTTAAGATTGCCTGCTAGACAATGCCCATCAATCAAAGCATTGAAAGTTATACAATTTGGTGAAAGATTTAATGTCAGCATCTCATGAAAAATCTTCATTGCAACATCAATCTTACCCTCTTTCACAAACCCGTTAATAAGAGTGTTATAAGTGATATGATTCGGAACAATCAATCTCTTCCTCATCTTCCTCAATAGTAAATAACCTTTAGAACTCCTATTATTCCTACATAAGTCATCTATAAACATATTGTACGTACAAACATCAGCCTCAAGACCCTTAGAATTCATGCAATCGATCAATTCTAAAGCTTCTTTATACCTGCCCTTTTTGCAATACCAATTAAGCAAAGTATTATAAGTAACCACATCAGGGATATAACCACTCTCTACCATCTTCGCAAGCAAATAACTCGCTCTCTTGACCTTTCCTTTGGCACAAAGAACTTGTAAAAGTATATTGAATGTACCAACATTAGGGCAAACATGTTTAGCAATCATTTCTTTGAAAAACGACCATACACACTCAGCATTCTGCTGCTTCCCCATCGCTGCTAAGAGCATATTACAAGTGTAAACCGATGGTTTAAATGCTCGAGAACTCATCAAATGGAAAATCTGAAGAGCATAATTAAGTGTACCTTTTCTCACATAAACCCTAATTAAAACATCAAAAACAGAAGGGTTCGAACTACAAAGACGATATGTATCCATAAGAGACTCAAAAACAGAACTTGGCGTAACACCTATGTCAGATAAATGCCTCAAAATTGACTTAACATAGTCATGCATTCTAGCTCTAACGAGTATGTGGGTAGTTATACCATACATATGAATAATGTGACTGAATTCTAAACCGGGTTGCTTAATAAACCAGTTCAAAAATTTCAAAGCTAACTTCCCATGAATTGGCCTCAGTGAAGCCATTTTATACCCCATATGATTGAGCGAGTCCCAACGGTCCATGGTTAGAATAGTGTAGATACTCTTCTCCATTTTTTCACCTGTTCACACATATATATAAACTTAAAAACATATACATGAAAAAGAAAATTAAAAGAAGAAGTGAAAAAAGGGAGAGGGGGAAAAAGTACTTGCTGCTTGGGAGTTCACTGGATAATTATTTGCTGTGCGAACTTTTCTAGAGAACCCCATTTGAGAGAAAGCTCTAAACCGCGAACGCATCGCATCAATGGTTAATTTTGTATTTGACTTTTGGTGTAGCGGTGCTGTTTTTGTGTTACATTCTGCGGAAGCCAAATGGAAAATGGCACTGCCAGCTGATGAATTGTATTGGAATGAAACAGCCAAAAACTGTGTTTATTTCCTAAACAAATGTCCAAAAGTGGGCGGAGTGCTATTTCCTAAACTTCAAGGACGCAAGTGTAAATATTACACACTTGTCAAAACCCAGCTGTGATACTAGGCTTTAACATAAACCCCAGCCCTTATTTTTGGTTATTTTTGCAGACAGAAAATTTTAGAATTTTATAACACGGCTAAATTATCAATTTGCTTCCGTTACAATTACTACTGTATAGGGTAAAATATGCTATGACACGTGGCTGTCCAGAAGAGGGACACGTAGAACCCAAGACGGGGGATGGCTAAGGCCGAAGGCAACTGTTCGGTCTGTCACCGGAAGAATAAAGCTTATAAGAATATAATAAATACTTTTCGCCCAGTAGTATTTAATAGAGAATATTTCATGGCATTAAATACGATTGTTCGCTACAAGGAATTTAGCATTTGTATTCACCGTTGCATCTTCATCAATGACCCTCATAATTGACATTAAAAAGGGGTACGATCCTAAAACCTCCTTCCCTAGACGTAGTTATAAATAGTGCGCTCAGTTATCGTTGTAAAGGACACGAATATTCTGGAAAACTTATGCTACATTCCATACAAAGCTTAATACAATCTTATTTCCTTGCTTTTTAATTTCATTGTTGTTGTGCCCGAAAACCCTATTCCCGGAACTGCTGTTTCTGCTATTTCGTCTACATCGTAAGGCTAAGTATTGCATAATTCTTCAATTATTTTATTATTTCAGGATTAAATTAATTCACTTATCTAGAAATCACGTATAAATTCAGCTGTACCGTTTTACGGGTAAACAATTTGGCGTCCACCGTGGGGCCTAGACAGTCGTGCAATTAAATTGATTCTTGCCCTTTTACTAACATGTTTTGATTATTTTGTCTTACAAAAAATCATAAGAAATGGCAGATAACACTTTTAACAACACGCACAACCCCGAGATTCGAGGAGATCAGCCTCATTTCGAGGACTCAATCAGCGACACCCACAATGAGGGGAATGGCGCCACACCGGTGCATGACAGGCAATATCCTCGACATGTTGGGGAGACAACTCCCGTTGATGCTGATGAGGAACATGTCGTTGATGCGGTAAGGGTCTTGTAAGAGCAACATGCGATCATTATAGGCCACCTCATGCAACAAGATAAGGTTATGACGGAGTTGAAGTAGGCGCTATCGGGGGCTTCTAATAATGCGAACAGACGAGATCCAATTCCTCCCGGCGCTCCCCCGAATCAAACAACGAGGGTCGAAAACAACACTCCTAAGGGCGAAGTTGACACCGATAGGGCTGGGGAGAGCGAATCCGGCCTCAATAACGAGAATCGTCCTTTTAAGAATGAACTTTTACGGTTTATGAGTGTCACACCTCCTTTTTCGCCCGTGCCGCCTCAAGGGGGCGCGGGGGGGGGGGGAGTTTTTTCCAATTAAAGGACAATCGAAACAGGATTTATTTATTTATTTCAGAGTCGCCACTTGGGAGATTTATGGTGTCCCAAGTCACCGGTTTTAATCCCGAATCGAGGAAAATATGACTCTGTTTAACAGTCCGCGAACCAGAAATTCGAGTAAGGAATTCTGTTAATCCGGGAGAAGGTGTTAGGCACTCCCGAATTCCGTGGTTCTAGCACGGTCGCTTAACAATTTATACTTGGCCTAATTATCTGACTTGTTACACATTTTAAAATTATTGCGTATTTTTAACTTTTATTACCGCTTTTAGCTTGATTATTTGTAATTATAGAATTGTCTTGAAACGAATCACGCGTACATATATTCGTTTTATTTTTTGTATGTAAGGAATCATGTCACGAGTATGTGTACATAATTAAATTAATAACATTTTTATTAAAAAAAATGAACTTGGCCGAAGTTGCACGTGCTTAAAACAAACTACGAACATTTGTCATTTTTTGTATGATTAAATGGTAAGCGGCGCACCTTGGACTATATGAGATAATTTAATTTAATAACCTCCAAAAATCCATTTTTTATTGAGAAGATTTGTTCAAAGTTGCGCGAACGCATACTCCGAATTGTCTTTAGAACTGTAATCATATCACGCGAACGTGTCCACAACCACGACAATATATTAAATGTGCCTAAAGCAACTAACGCGTTATTAACTTTGCGAGGGCCCTGAAAATTAGCTAAGTGGCACGCCTCAAATTTTAAGTTTTTTTTTTGAAAGAAATAATTATATGAGGGCCACGCATTTGTCATTTTTATTTGGCACGGCGCATCCCAATTATAAAAGAGTTATTATTAATTATCTGAGGGCCATAGATTATTTAACAAAATGGCAAATATCAATTTCTAAAGAGTTAAAACTAATTAAATGAGGGCCATGAGTTTTGGGACTTTATTCAACATGGCACACCTCGAGTTGTTTTACTCAGCCAAAACGAACTAAGGATGTTCATAAGTGATTATTTTGCTAAATGGAAAAAATATGCTAGCTTTATGACTTAATTGCTTTACCAATGCCTATGCGAAATGGCTCGAACCAATAGATCATGTTTGTTTTAATCCCAATCCAATTTTGTATCTTTCTAAGATTAACAACCGACCTAACCAAAGTAAATGCTAACCAAGCAACCTATCAATTAGTGAGGTAATGGAAATTCAATTTAACGAAATTCATATTTTTTCAAACAGCTTATTTTTCCAACTAAAGATAGAAGCTACATAATATTGTAGCAAAATTATGAATACTAGCAAATGTTTAAATAAATACAGAGGAGGCAAATTATATTTATTCAATTCTTACGTACCAAGAGAACAATACAGATCCGCCGATTATTGCTGGCTTAAAATGATTACTAGTTTATATCTAAAACCCTTAAAAGAGAATAGCCATCGAAATAACTTAAACAAACATATACCAACCAAATTTCGAAATTACGACAAATCCATTGCAGCAGAAATGGAGGATCGTAATTCAACATACTTCAGATTTCCATTTAAACTTAAAAGCCAAACGAATCAAACATAATAATGGTTTGATTATGAAAGCAGGATTACACTCCAATTTCAACGATTAACAAAAGGGAATGAAATTTAGCCATTTCAGTTTCACAACAACGCAATTAATCACGTTGCTCCTGCGCAGAAGCTACCATATCTAGTGATATTTGATCATTCAATATCTAATTAAACAAATGACTACTCAAAATTATATGCAGAACTCCATTACTGACCTAACTAAGCAAACATGCTGTCCTGACTTTTTAAACAGGTTTAAACATTATGACCAGGTCCATTTACACAATGCTGGTTTTAGATTACAAAATATTCGACCAGAATCGAATCCCATATCTATTTTAAACCAAACTCAACCTCTAGAAGCATTGTCACTGACCAACATTCAAACGCAAATATGTTCAAACTAAAACTTGAAATAAAGACAGAATTAAACTCTTCTAATGAGGTTAAATGGCCAACATGCTTCAGATTTCCATTTCACAGAAGGGTTTACAGCGGGTAGAATAAAAATGTACCTAGAAATAAAAGAAGGAAGCAGAAAAATGAGGTATCAGCAGTAACCAACAATAGCAGTAGCATTCAGAAGTTGCAACAGCAGCGCAACAACAAATAACCAGCAGTTTTATACTTCCCCAAGTATATAGCAGAAGTAAAAGGGAGAAAGTTCTAGCTATTTCAGATCCTAAACCAGGCAATGAAAAAGACAGTAGCTATTTTTTCAACTTTCCCAGCTCTTTCAATTCCCCTCTCAGAATGTTCCCCACTTTTATAGACCTCATCCTCTCCTCTTATACAAGTCTGCCTTCCTTCCAAACCTACTGCCCGACCCCCTTTTCCCCACTAAATCTGAAATTTTCCACTTAAAATCCACTAAGGAAAACTTTTCCTTATTTTCAGCCCCCATTCCCTTTTGTTCCCCATTAATACTAATCAATTCATTAGTTTAATGGTATTTTAATACTTAGTGGACAGAACACTCAAACCACCCATCTTCCCTGTTTTCAATTCCCAAATTACCCTCCTAAAATCCCTGAAATTGCAGCTATAGCCAATGCTCCTAAGTTCTGAATGCAGCCTTATGACTCACTACTATCTAGTTGACATTATCACCAATACTGAATTCAAATAAGTTGTCAGATTCATTTCAGACCCTAGATAGTAGGATTCGATTCATTAATTGCTTAAACTTGAATCAAACAGCAACAAAATAAAGGCTAAGGCTATCGATTGACCGGGCATGACACAACATGTTTAGGTGACAACCAAAATAGCAGAAGTGATGAAGCAGTTCGATTGACCAAGCAATTCAGAACATTTCAAATGATCAAGCAAAAACAATGTGACGAAGTGAATATACCCACAAGCTCGTTTCAACACAACATTTAGGATAGAAACGAAGTAGGAGGGGAAACAGACTAGCATGAACCATGAAATCAAAACCAACATTACACTACTATCATGTTAAATTAATATTCAATCCTACCGGACTAATCGACATCACTTATTCAATCGATTACACAAATTATAACACATAACAATTACAACAAACAGAAGCAATGATAGAATTGGACCAAATAAAAGGTCTACTGAAGATGAACAGAATTAATTAAAAGAAAAGTAGAAAAATCACACAAACTACTAAAACATGCAAAGAGATACAAATAGAACACATGAACAGAAGGAAGGAAAGGAAAAATACCTCTGAATCTTAAGAACAAAAATGACCCAGTCTCGAACCGGACTTGACCTCTTTGAAGTCGAACGAACTTTAATCGAAGTGTTCTCAACCGAGAACACCTTGATTAAGGTCTATTAGACCCCAACCCTTCGTTTAATTGGACAGACCCCAAGGTTCTGGATTTCTAGGGTTCATACAGTCGATTTGGGGCTTGAAGGTTTCTGGTTAGATTCGAACCAAACCAAGCTTGGTTTGGTTACGAGTGAGGTCAGGGGAGTAACTGATATGAATTTGGGGTGGTTTGGCATAGATGGGGTTTTGGCTCGAATATTCAAATGAAGATTCGAGAAGATGGGGATTGATTCGAGCCAAGGGAATAGTGGATTCGTAACCAGGGTGTTAAGGTGGATATATGGTGTTAAGGAGGTGGCCGACGGCTTAGTTGTCGCCGGGTTTCAGGCGAATGGGAGCTATGGCGGTTAGGGTTTGACCTAGGTTCCGTCTCTGAAACGAGAGAGACGAAGTGAGGAAGGATGGGGGGGGGGCGTTTGGCTATGGGGGCGTGGGGTGAGAGATGGGGTCTTATATACGAAGGGGAGGGATGGATCCTGGCCGTTGGATCAGGTGAGATTGATGGCCAGGATCTCTTCACTTAAGGGAACGGTGCCGTTTTGATTGAGTGGGGATTGGGTCGGTCTCAGACGGGAGTGGGTCGGGTCATGAGGGAAAACCTGGGAGCCGTTATATCAAAAGCAATGAACGGTCCCGATCAAATACAACCATACGACGTCGTTTGGTTTAATGAAAGAACTGAACTGGACCGTTAGATCTGTTTGATCAACGGTCCAGATGGAAAGTGCCAATACGACATCGTTTCCTTCGTCTCTGAGAGACCAGCTAACCGGACTGGGTCAAATGAGTTGATTTGGGCCTGGTTTTTGGTCTCAATTTTAAGCCCACATCTGAATTCCTTCATTTTTTGAACTCTTTTTCTTTTCCTTCTTTAATTTCTAATTTAAACACAATTCCTAATTAAATTGTAAAATCAAAAATAAAACTACACAAATATTAATTAACACTTACAACAATTAACACACAAATTAAAACCTTAAAATAAAATCACACAATGACAACAAATAGAATAAAATGCATATTTTTGTGATTTTCCTTTTAGAGCCAAATGATGGTTTAATTAATTCCTAAATGCATAATTAAATCCTAAATATGCATGCAACATGTATTTTTGTATTTTTCAATTAACTACAATAAGGTAAACATTTACGGATAAAATAATTACCAAAAATGTCACGCAAATTCTCAAAATTGTACCCGAAGGCAACTTTCTTTATTTCTCGATTTCTTTTGGAGTAATTTCCGTGAAGCAAAAATCACGTGCTCACAGCTGCCCCTCTTTGTCCAAAAACACAAAGAGTTTTCGTGCAAAGATAAAGTGAGCGGATATGAGCGATTTTTGCCCGTTGGAGTACTCCGTGTGAAGCATTTTTTGAAAAAGATTTAACCGAACCTTTGCTTCAAAGGTTTCCTACATATCCCTGGCTAGAAGGGAATCATGTTAATGTAGTTCAGGAAATTTTTGTAGCTGGGACTACCATGGGACTGCCTTTTGCTGTTACTGCGGCTGCATGCTGTTGCTACTGCTTTTCGACCTCCTTATTACACCATTGCTTAAAGATAAAGAAGTTATACTAATCTATGAGCTATGCATTACAAAATTTTATTCTCAAACTTGGTCATGTGACTGGTGTTGCCTTGTTGCCTTGTGTTTCCTCTGATGTTGCCTTTACTTCTGAATTGACTTGTATTCTCCCTTGATCGCCGATCTCAAACTGTTTATTTCCTTCTTGTGAGCTTCGCGTTATTTTCCTTCGAATCTTGAACTGCCTTCCTCTGCTGGGGATTTTGTTGTCTCCCGCTGTTTTACTGACTTCAACAACAATTACTTCTTAAAATATAACACCTCCATTCTCCAAGCGGGCTCCTGACTTCAATATAACTTCTTAAAGACCATTCTGTTCTTCAGGCGGGCTCCTGACTGCTGACCCTTTAAATGTCTTCCTTTGACTATTGTTTCCTTTCATGTTGCTTTTACTTCTGACTTGACTTGTGGTCTTCCTTCTGATTTCTGCTGGGGGTTTTTGTTGTAACACTCCGCTTTACTGACTTCAAACTTCAATGTATTCCTCTGTTATATGGGCGGGCTCCCAACTTTAAAACTTGAAAATAAATCGCCATTCCGTTCTTCAGGCGGGGCTCCTGACCTCAACAACATCTTCGAAAATAAAGCGCCATGCCTTTCTTCAGGCGGGCGAGACTTCAACAACAACTTCGAAAAATAAAATGCCATTCCGTTCTTCAGGCGGGGCTCCTGACCTCAACAACAACTTCGAAAATAAAGCGCCATGCCTTTCTTCAGGCGGGCGAGACTTCAACAACAACTTCGAAAAATAAATCGCCATTCCGTTCTTCAGGCGGGGCTCCTGACCTCAATAACAACTTCGAAAAATAAATCGCCATGCCTTTCTTCAGGCGGGCGAGACTTCAACAACAACTTCGAAAAATAAATCACCATTCCGTTCTTCAGGCGGGGCTCCTGACCTCTGAAACTTGAATTGTATTCCCTTGTTCTCCAGGTGAGCTCTTGATTGCTGATACTCGAAATGTATTCCCTTGTTCTCCAGGTGGGCTCCTGATTGCTGAAACTTGAATTGTATTCCCTTGTTCTCCAGGTGGGCTCCTGATTTCAACAAAATAGACAAAAGCACAGAAAATTTCTGCCCCAGTTTGGTAGCTGGGTATATATATGAGTGTAAACTAAATCATGTTACCAAACATCAGTAAGATCTTGAAAGCGGAAACTTGAATTGTGCTCCCTTATTCTCCAGGTAGGTGCCTGATTGCTGAAACTTGAATTGTTGTTCCTTGTTCTTCAGGTGGACGCCTGATTACTGAATCTTTAACGGTTGTTCCTTGTTCTCCAGGTGGACGCCTGATTGCTGATACTTCGGCTATTCTTCCTTGTTCTCCAGGTGGACACCTGATTGCTGATACTTCAATTGTTGTTCCTTGTTCTCCAGGTGGGCGTCTGATTTCAACAAAATAGACAAAAGCAAAAAAAAATTTCTGCCCCAGTTTGGTAGTTGGGGACAGATGTGATTGTAAAACTAAATCATATTACCAAATATTATTAAGAATTTAAAAGTTATGTCCCATTATCCAGGGGGTCCTGACAACTCTTAACTAAACGACAATTTTAAATCTAAGCTATATCTTTTAAAGGCATGACTTCTGCTAAATCTTGTTATCTAAACCAGTTTTCAACTATGTCCCATTATACAGGAGGGTCCTGATAACTCTTACGCGAACTTTGAAGTCAACTTATATTCCCTTTGGTGCACATTTGTCCTACATTTACTACTTATGATTGTTTTAGGGTTTAACCTAGGTCCCATTTTTCAGGAGGGTCCTGAAGTTTGTAATTGATTCTTGTCTTTAAAAAAAATTCAAACCAACTTATATTTTCACGAAGTAGAGCTTATGCCAGATCTTGTATTCATGAATGTTTTGAATTAAAGCTAAGTCCCATTTTCCAGGAGGGTCCTGAGAATTTATACGATCAAACCTGCATGGTACTTGCTTTCCTCACAGGGTGCTTCCTGAAACAAGTGCCGTCTTTGCCCCTGTTTTCAAATCAAAGAAAATCTTATCAGTTTAAAACGTGGTAGTTAGTTGTGGCATTTTTGTTGGGGAGGGTTTTCTCTTTGCCCTGCTTTGCTTTATCAGACTGCCTTGAACCGGTCGAAAGGACTGTTTTGACCTCATGATTGATCCTTAACTTCAGGATCCCCAACTGTTGTTTTCACTTCTGACCCTTCTATTCGTAACCATACATCTCTCATGACATTACTGAACCATTTCACCGATTTAACTTTTGCTTACACCCTGTGTCTCATTTTTCATCATATTGCTTCCAGCATATCCTAGCCGTATTTTGCCTTGTGCAATTTTGAATCTTGGTAGTATACCTTGACATTCCTTCTTATTTGTTGGAACAAGGCTAACCTCAGAAGAGCTTTAGATGAGTAAAAATTAACAACAATGAAATGCGACGATTTTGAAAATTAAGAATAAATAAGAAAATCTAGATTTGGATGACTGTTGGAGATAGGAAAAAGGAACTTATCTGAGCGGAGTCACTGGCACCAATGATCATGGTATGCATTTTGGATTAATCAGCCCAGTCTATTTAACCAATCTCCTTTCCAATTGTTTTACTTTGTTCTCCAAGATTTCCACAACCCAATTTTACTTTCCGCCAACTTACGGACCTTGTTCGACTTGCAGTGCCCTGAAGGGTTTTCACCGACAAACCTCTCTCATTTGTTTTCTCAGCTTTCATCGTCTCATGGTGCCCATGAGGGTTTTCACCAATAAGACTCTCTAATTTTTTGATTTTTCTTGCTTAAACCGGAGTGTTGCCCCTGATATAAATTCTCTTTACATTGCTTGATTTGGCATCTCTCGAAGACTGATCGGAAGGTCTTTCTTTGGACCGTAATGTGGGCTTTTGGATGGGTTAGAAAGAAAGGGTATCACAGGCTCGAAAAAATTTGACATGGGTTTAAAATTACAACTCTTGGAATTACATTTCTTATTACAAGTACAACTTCTGCCCCAGTTTCTTGCTTGGGGATATTTTGATATTTTATTTTACTATGACCGACTCGTGAGGCTGCCTACGTATCCTTAACAGGAATCAAGTCAAATGTAGTTCACACTTGAATTTCCTTGTTGTTATACTTTCTCTTTTCACTTCTTTTCTTTTCTCTTTTTCTTTCTTTTCCTTTTCTTTTTGTTATTGATTCCAAAAGAGGGGTATGAAAGAAACAAATGCGGCTCAAAAGAGGGAACAAAGGGTAAAATGTTTAGATAGCAGAACAAATTGCCTTCGTCATTCCAATCTTTGAAACAATGCCAAGTACAAACAATCAACAATTATTACAAAGAAATCATACATAATATCTCTTGACCGCGTCGGAATTGATGGCCATGTCTATGCATTTTCCTTCGATATCTGTTAGACATAGAGCGTCATTGGATAATACTCTAGTCACAATGAATGGCCCTTGCCAATTCGGAGCGAACTTGCCTTTTGCTTCAACTTGATGTGGAAGAATACATTTCAGCACTTGCTGACTCACTTCAAACTTTCGGGGACGCACCCTTTTGTTGTATGCTCTTTCTATTATTCTTTGATATAACTGGCCATGACATACTGCTGCCAATCGCTTTTCATCAATCAAGTTCAACTGCTCCAAATGGGTTTTGACCCACTCATCATCATCAATATTAGCCTCAGCGACAATCCGAAGGGAAGGGATTTCAACTTCTGCAGGTATTACTGCTTCAGTTCCATATACCAATAAATAAGGAGTTGCACCTACCGAAGTGCGAACAGTAGTGCGATATCCCAACAACGCAAATGGTAATTTTCATGCCATTGCCTTGAACCTTCTACCATTTTCCGAAGTATCTTCTTTATGTTTTTGTTGGCTGCCTCGACTGCTCCATTCGCCTTGGGCCGATATGGGTTAGAATTGTGATGTGTAATCTTAAACTGTTGACATACCTCTTCCATTAAGTTACTGTTAAGATTAGAACCATTATCTGTGATGATCACCTTTGGGATTCCGAATCGGCAGATGATATTTAAGTGAACAAAATCGACCACTGCTTTCTTGGTCACCGATTTGAAAGTTTTGGCCTCCACCCACTTGATGAAATAATCAATGGCTACCAGAATGAACCTGTACCCGTTGGATGCTGCTAGCTCAATTGGTCCAATGACATCCATGCCCCAAGCAACGAAGGGCCATGGTGTTGACATTGTGTGCAATTCCGATGGTGGAGAATGAATCAAATCTCCATGTATCTGGCACTGATGACATTTGCGCACGAAATTGATACAGTCTCTCTCCATGGTAAGCCAATAATAGCCTGCTCAGAGAATTTTCTTTGCCAACACATATCCGCTCATATGTGGTCCGCAGACTCCTGAATGTACTTCGGACATGACAACCGTAGTTTGTCTAGCATCTATGCATCTTAATAATCCAAGGTATGGTGTTCTCTTATACAAAACTCCTCCACTTAAGAAGAATCCATTTGTCAACCGTCTAATCGTTCTCTTTTGATCCCCTGTGGCTTGCACTGGATATATCCCCATTCTGATGTATTCCTTAATATCGTGGAACCATGGTTCACCATCAATTTCTTCTTCAATCATGTTGTAGTAAGCGTGTTGATCTCGGACTTGAATATGCAGTGGATCCACATAAGCTTTGTCTGGATGGTGCAACATTGATGCTAGGGTAGCCAATGCATCAGCGACCTCATTATGGACCCTTGGAATATGCCTGAACTCTACTGATCGAAGCCGCTGACATAGATCATGTAAACATTGTCGGTACGGTATGAGCTTCAAATCTCGCGTTTCCTATTCTCCTTGAATTTGATGTACCAGAAGATCCGAGTCTCCCAAGACCAAGATTTCCTGGATATCCATGTCCGCAGCTAGCCTTAAACCTAAAATGCATGCTTCGTACTCAGACATATTGTTGGTACAATAGAAACGAAGTTGAGCTGTAACATGATAGTGATGCCCTGTTTCAGAAATAAGCACGGCTCCTATCCCTACTCCTTTCATGTTAGCAGCCCCATCAAAGAAGAGTTTCCAGCCTGGTTTTTCAATTTGCTCCAGTTCATCGATATGCATAACTTCTTCATCGGGAAAATAATTTCTTAATGGCTCATAATCTTCGTCGATCGGGTTTTCAGCTAAATGATCGGCCAATGCTTAGGCTTTCATCGCAGTCCGAGTCACATAGATGATATCAAACTCTGTGAGCAATATCTGCCACTTCGCAAGTCTCCCTGTCGGCATAGGCTTTTGAAAGATATACTTCAACGGATCCAAACGTGAAATGAGGTAAGTAGTGTAGGATGACAAATAATGTTTCAATTTCTGAGCTACCCAAGTTAGGGCGCAACATGTCCTTTCCAGATGAGTGTACTTAACCTCATAAGCCGTGAAATTCTTGCTAAGATAGTAGATGGCCTGTTCCTTTTTGCCGGTGATGTCATGCTGCCCCAGTACACAGGCAAATGAATTTTCCAAGACTGTCAAGTAAAGAATCAAAGGTCTTCCTAGTTCTGGCGGAACCAACACGGGTGGGTTTGACAAATATCCTTTTATCTTATCAAATGCTTCTTGACACTCATCAGTCCACTTGACCGCAACATTCTTCTTTAAATTTGAAGATAGGCTCACAAGTTGTCGTGAGCTGAGCAATAAACCTGCTGATGTAGTTCAACCTCCCTAACAGACTCATTACTTCAGTCTTGTTCCTCGGAGGTGGCAATTCTTGGATGGCTTTGATCTTTGATGGGTCCAACTCGATGCCTCGCCGACTGACTATGAATCCCAACAACTTTCCAGATGGAACACCAAATGCGCACTTGGCAGGGTTAAGCTTGAGGTTGTATCTGCGAAGTCTCAGGAAGAATTTCCTCAAATCCCCAACGTGGTCAGCCTGATGCTTTGATTTTATGATCACATCATCCACGTATACCTCAATCTTCTTATGTATCATATCATGAAAAATCGTAGTCATTGCTCTCATGTAAGTTGCCCCAACGTTCTTCAAACCAAATGGCATTACCCGGTAGTAATAAGTTCCCCATGGTGTGATGAATGCCGTCTTTTCTGCATCTTCTTCATCCATTAGAATCTGATGATACCCGGCATAGCAATCCACAAAAGATCCTATCTCATGCTTGGCACAATTATCGATCAAAATATGGATATTGGGTAATGGGAAGTTATCCTTCGGACTGGCTTTGTTGAGATTGTGATAATCGACGCATACTCTGATCTTGCCGTCTTTCTTTGGCACAGGAACGACATTAGCCAACCAAACAGGATATCGAGTGACCCGAATGACCTTTGCATCCAACTGTTTGGTAATTTCTTCTTTAATTTTCACACTCATATCTGTTTTGAATTTCCTCAACTTTTGCTTGACGGGAGGAATCATTGGATCAGTGGGCAATTTGTGGACCACTAAATTAGTGCTCAAACCCGGCGTGTCGTCATATGACCATGCAAAAACATCTTTGAATTCGATGAGTGCTTTAATTAACTCTTCCCGGATCTTTGGCTCGAGGTGGAAACTTATTTTAGTCTCTCGGATATTATCCGTGTCTCCTAAATTGACGGCTTCTGTATCATTCAGGTGGGTTTGGGTTTTTCTTCAAAGTGAATTAACTCCTTACTAATCTCTTCGAAGGCCTCGTCCTCATCGTATTCTGATTCGTAATCACAATCTACTTCTTGAACTATTATTTCAGAATTAGATTGATTTTTAAGACTGGGTTGAGGGTTCCTTATGCATGCCATATCACTAGAGCCAGCATAAAAAGAACTGTATAGAAAAGAAAAGAAAAACAAAAGAAAAACTATCAGGAATGATAAAGAAAGGGAAACTGCATTTCATTGAATGATGAAAGATAACAAGGTTTGCACACTTCAAACAGACTGCAAGATAAAAATCTGGATTACAACCCTGGAATAACCCAAACAAACTGAAGGAAAATCAAAATAAACTACCAAGACTCCCTTCGAATGGGGAGAGGAGTGGCTTTCCAATTATTAAGCTTTGTTTCTGGCCCAACGAATTGAATTTCTGCGTTGCTAGGACCTTCACCGTTTTCCACCATGTTCACACCGTCAAACAACTTTTCAAATCTTTCAATTAACTCCTCGTCAGGATTAATCATAAAACTAGGAATTGTTGTTACCGAGCGACTTCTGGTACCGAACTTGACAAATGATTTGGAAAGACGTGGGACTGGCTTTGGAAGGACCCAGGCCTTCTGTTTTAGCTTTCTGGCCTTTCTTATGTCTGCGGCAGTGGGCTTGAACCCCAAACCAAATGTTCCCAAGTTTTTGGGAAGAGACACCGGCTGTATGATGCCTTGCAAAGACGAGCCCAAACCTTTGCCGAGTACAAAACCATTCTTCAACATCTCATAGGCTACCATGACTTATGCGGCGGTTATATTTGGATTTGGAATGTATTTCCCCTCTGAAACTTTCTCTGCCAACATCGTGTCAGAAACCTGGTAAACCCATGGTCCCTAGTCATCTTCCACCTCAATGACTGGTATGATGGCATTGTTGCGAGCACATAAACTGTCTTCCCCATGCACAACTATTTCTTGTCTATCCCATTCAAATTTGACTACCTGGTGTAGTGTTGATGGGACCGCTTTAGCGGCGTGGATCCAGGGTCGACCCAACAGTAAGTTATAGGAAACAGCTATATCCAGCACCTGAAACTCCATTGTGAACTCGACTGGCCCTATCGTCAGCTCCAACACTATGTCCCCAACTGAATCTTTACCTTTGTCGTCAAATCCCCGCACACAAATACTATTCTTATGGATCCTCTCCTTTTCTATTTTCAACTTGCTTAGAGTGGAGAGAGGACAGATGTTTGCGCTTGACCCATTGTCAACCAATACCCAGGTCACCATAGAGTTTTCACATTTTAATGTGAGGTAAAGAGCTCTATTGTGCTCAGTACCTTCTACAGGCAATTCATCATCAGAAAACGTGACTCTGTTTGCTTCGAAGATTTTGTTGGCTATTTTTTCCAAGTGATTCACGGAGATCTTATCGGGAACGTGTGCCTCATTCAAGATCTTCATTAAAGCTTGATGGTGCTTGTCTAAATGGATCAGTAATGACAATAGTGAAATTTGAGCGGGCGTCTTTTTTAATTGTTCCACGATAGAATAGTTATGCAGCTTCATCTTCCTCAAGAATTCTTCTACTTCTTCTTCAGTTACGGCTTTCTTCATTGGTGTTGGATTAGTTTTAGCTCTTCTTAACTCCTCGGGAGTAAAACACCTTCCCGAGCGAGTCAAACCCTGTACTTCACAGATTTCTTCCTTGACTTCCTTCCCTTTGTACATCACTGTTACCCGTTTGTAATTCCATGGAATAGCCTTGTTGTTGATTACTAGTAGCTGGGTTACTGGCTTGATAATAACCTGATCTGAGCGGACTCCTTCCACGATTATGATGGGTTTGCTGGCCGCTCCCGGTACAATCACCTTTACCCCTTCCTGTTTCGTTGCAACTTTGCTTAAAGACCCCTTCTCAACTGCCACAGATGGCTCAACACTCTTTTTGCTCTGCTTGAGCACCAACTTCTCATCTGCTGATTGTTCATCTGTCTTGACTCCACTAGATCGAATCATCATGACGGTTTGTGATGGCTTCTTGGATTCCCCCTCCGCATGCACTATTTCGATCATATTCGCCTCCTGATGGGCTGGCATCGGATTCCTGTTGATATTGGGTGCTTCGGGATCTTGAACTTCAATTCTATTGGTATCAATCAGCTCCTGTATCGCACTTTTCAAGTGCCAGCACCTTTCTGTATCATGACCCGGAGTACCAGAACAATATTCACAGCTGATAGTATAGTCAAGATTCTTTGGAGGAGGATTTGGCAGTTTAGACTGTATCGGCCTTAGCATATCTAGCTGTTTTAGCCTATGGAACAGACTAGTGTAAGATTCTCCCAACGGAGTAAAGGTTCTCTTTTTCTGCAACCTTTCACCCTTGAGTGCTTGACTCGGCCTGAAACTTGGTCCGGGAGTGTTTTGGTAGGCTCGTGGATGTGGATAAGTATTTGGTAGGACAGGAGCGCGCCATTAAGCATGGGCAGTAGGTTGGTTGTAGGCTTGTGCATGGTGGACAGAAAAATGAGGTTCCGGTGGGGGATAGTAGTGTTGGGGTGGATTATGGTGACAGGTTTGTTGGTGGGGTCGAGGTTGATTGTAGTGGTAAGGTGAACCTCTGGATCCGGACCAAGTTCTTGAATCAACCATTGTCGCTTCCTCTCTTTTCTTCTTCCCAATCCCTCCTATGCCGCCTTGAATAGCCTGAGTAGTCGCTTTGATAGCCGAATAGCTCATGATTTTATTCGACTTGAGACCTTCTTCTACCATGCCCCCCATCTTTACTACTTCGTTGAATGACTTTCCCACTGCTGAGACCAAATGGCCATAGTAAGTAGGTTCCAAAGCCTGTAGGAAGTAATCTACCATCTCACTTTCCTTCATTGGGGGATCCACCCTTGCTACTTGTTCTCTCCACCGGAAACCATATTCTCTAAAGCTTTCACTGTGCTTCTTCTCAAGTTTAGTCAAGGACAGTCGATCTGGAATGATCTCAAGATTGTACTGGAAGTGACAAGCAAATGCTTGCGCCAGATCATCCCATGTGTACCATCTCCCATGGTCTTGGTGGGTATACCATTCCAATGCTGATCCACTCAAACTCTGACTGAAGTAAGCCATTAACAATTCGTCTTTTCCTCCAGCTCCCCTCATCTTGCTGCAAAAACCCCTTAAATAGGCTACTGGATCGCCGTGCCCGTTGTACAGATCGAACTTGGGCATCTTGAAACCGGCCGGTAATTGCACATTTGGGAACAGACATAGGTCCTTTTAGGCCACACTGACTTGCCCTCCTAACCCCCGCATGTCTCGGAACGATTGTTCTAAGCTTTTAACTTTCCTGAACATCTCCTCATGTTCGGTTTTTTTGACTGGTTTATCAGCTTCTATTGGGAGGTCAAAGCGAGGAGTATATGAGTGGGTTTCTGAAGCTTTGAAAGTGGGCTCCGAGGGGTAGTATTGGTTGTCCTGGGCTGGAATATAGGCTCGCTAGGAGATTTATGGAGTGTAGCTGGTGGAGGTGCTACGAAGACAGGAGTTACCGGTGGAGGAGGGTATGGAATTGGTTTAGGGGGTGGAGATTATGGTATATGAGAAGTGGTGCCCCGGTAGTGCTGGTAAATGGGAAAGCTCGGGGATAGATCGGTGGCAGGATGATCCTGAGTTTGAGCTGGTGGTGGGGCGGAAGCAGGGTTAGCAGGGTAAGCTGGGGGTGATTGTCCTTTAGACCAGGCCTGATACATCTCGACCATCTGTTGCTTAAGTTTAAGCATCTCCTCTTTCATTTTACTGACGTCCAGCTCCTCTACCTCAACACTTGCGTCGACATCCGGGATAGACATGATTTCGGGTATTGGTCCTTTTGATCTGGTTTGGTAATGATAATGTGCCAGTATACTCTAGATAAACTAACTGCTTGAATTCTCTGGAAATAAACAAACTTGTTAGCTTTAAGAGTTTAACACATAGGCAATTACACGTTGGGATGCAATGCACCTAGGCAATTAACCATTTTCTATCATGTATTTGCCCGATTGCTTGTGTCATCCCAGCTTTTCCTGATCTTTCCTTTTATTGTCACTCACGCCTATCTTTATTTCCCTCCCCTTTTTTCATTTTATTCTTTTCTTTTGGTTGTGGTCGAATCTTATAGAGATTGCCTACGTATCATGTCCCCGCATGAATCAGACCGTGTGTAGTTCTGGCGCATAAAAGGTAAACAACAATAAAACATTTTTGGAATCACTTAAAGACGAACAACAGACTCGAAAGTCAAACGGCCCACATACTCTAATCAAAAGAAATACAAACTCAAGAAAAATAAAATGAGAGATTCCTTCCCCTATATGCCGATTTTAACCAAACGACTGTTTTTGCAAACGTGGCCCCTTCCCAATTTCACATGAATTTTGAGGCCGGGAAGATTATTTTATGACACTTCACAAACTTGTCCATTCTTTTACGAAAATAGCCTTTTGACAACTGAAAGATACTCTAAGGCTATCTCGGCAAGAACAGTTTAAGACACCGCCGAAGTTGGCTCGGCTTAAAAAAAAATCTAAACGGTATTCTTGACCACTGAATATTTTTCTTATTATTTTTCAAATTAAAATAAAAGACCAGGTTTTGCCAATGCGGCCTTTCGGTACCTCGGGGACGAAGATTTTAAGGATGCGTTAGCTAACCGACCAAAATCCTAAAAACATGACCAAAGGTGCCCGTTTATGCAAAGTCAGCCTTCCGACGTCCTTTTTGGGAACATTCGGCTATCTCTGATAAAAACAGCATCATCCAACTCTATGACGAAAAATTAAAATTTTTGACATTTTTTGGCTATTTTTGCAAAAGGGGAGGTTGGACCCGATGAGGGCTGCCTACGTATCTCCCATCCTGTGAGAATCAAACCGGCGTAGTTCGGGATAATAAAACTATTTTAAAAGAAACACGACATTTCCTTCCCTTCTCAAAATTTCGAGAGAATTTCAAAATGTTTTGGAAATTATATTTTTTCGAAAACAACCAATTTTTCTTTCTCGGTTCTCATATTGATTTTCCTTTTCTAACTTTTTCCTATAGCTGATCAACATGCAAATTCGAAACAAATGAACGCACAAATAGCAAGTAAGATGCATCAGGATGGTCTTTTCATTTCGGTGCACCTGTCCTAGACAGACCCAACCCTTGTGTTGAGTCTCTGAAGTCAAATGCACATGATGCAAACAAAGTTCATACTAGGGATCCGGCATGAAGCTGAGTTATTCTAAGTGTAAAACCTGGGGTATACTGTTCTAGACCTGGCTTACCCAAGCGGACATCTTGAGCCGAAGTGGGGGCAACGTATCGGGAGCACGAAAGTCTACCCGGCCTAGTTACTTGTCCCAACTTCGTTCTATTTGGTATGACTTCTAATAGAAAGGTGGGCCACGCGCACGTGTGCACCATAAATTCAGAAGACTCAGAAAGAAGAAGGGTTTCGTAGCAGCTTTATATATACAATTCAGATAATATCAAAGCAATAAAAAGCAACATTTAGCACATTAGGCATCAACATGTAAAAATCAGATAATAAATAAAGCCAAATAATACAATTATTCTAAGATCGAATTCTTGAACCCTGAACCAGATATTCTGGGTTGAAATCCCCAGCAGAGTTGCCAGAGCTGTCACACCTACTTTTTCGCCCGTGCCGCCTCAAGGGGGCGCGGAGGGGAGTTTTTTCCAATTAAAGGACAATCGAAACGAGATTTATTTATTTATTTCAGAGTCGCCACTTGGGAGATTTATGGTGTCCCAAGTCACCGGTTTTAATCCCGAATCAAGGAAAATATGACTCTGTTTAACAGTCCGCGAACCAGAAATCCGAGTAAGGAATTTTGTTAATCCGGGAGAAGGTGTTAGGCACTCCCGAATTCCGCGGTTCTAGCACGGTCGCTTAACAATTTATACTTGGCCTAATTATCTGACTTGTTACACATTTTAAAATTATTGCGTATTTTTAACTTTTATTACCTCTTTTAGCTTGATTATTTGTAATTATAGAATTGTCTTGAAACGGATCACGCGTACGTATATTCATTTTATTTTTTGTATGTAAGGAATCATGTCACGCGTACGTGTACATAATTAAATTAATAACATTTTTAATTAAAAAAAAGAATTTGGCCGAAGTTGCACGTGCTTAAAACAAACTACGAACATTTGTCATTTTTTGTATGATTAAATGGTAAGCGGCGCGCCTTGGACTATATGAGATAATTTAATTTAATAACCTCCGAAAACCCATTTTTTATTGAGAAGATTTGTTCAAAGTTGCGCGAACGTATACTCCGAATTGTCTTTAGAATTGTAATCATGTCACGTGAACGTGTCCACAACCACGACAGTATATTAAATGTGCCTAAAGCAACTAACACATTATTAACTTTGTGAGGGCCCTGAAAATTAGCTAAGTGGCACGCCTCAAATTTTAAGTTTTTTTTGAAAGAAATAATTATATGAGGGCCACGCATTTGTCATTTTTATTTGGCAAGGCGTATCCCAATTCTAAAAGAGTTATTATTAATTATCTGAGGGCCATAGATTATTTAACAAAATGGCAAATCTCAATTTCTAAAGAGTTAAAACTAATTAAATGAGGGCCATAGGTTTTGGGATTTTATTCAACATGGCACACCTCGAGTTGTTTTACTCAGCCAAAATGAACTAAGGATGTTCATAAGTGATTATTTTGCTAAATGGGAAAAATATGCTAGCTTTATGACTTAATTGCTTTACCAATGCCTATGCGAAATGGCTCGAACCAATAGATCATGTTTGTTTTAATCCCAATCCAATTTTGTATCTTCCTAAGATTAACAAACGACCTAACCAAAGTAAATGCTAACCAAGCAACCTATCAATTAGTGAGGTAATGGGAATTCAATTTAACGAAATTCATATTTTTTCAAACAGCTTATTTTTCCAACTAAAGATAGAAACTACATAATATTGTAGCAAAATTATGAATACTAGCAAATGTTTAAATAAATACAGAGGAGGCAAATTATATTTATTCAATTCTTACGTACCAAGAGAACAATACAGATCCGCCGATTATTGCTGGCTTAAAATGATTACTAGTTTATATCTAAAGCCCTTAAAAGAGAATAGCCATCGAAATAACTTAAACAAACATATACCTTCGAAATTACGACAAATCCATTGCAGTAGAAATGGAGGATCGTAATTCAACATACTCAGATTTCCATTTAAACTTAAAAGCCAAACGAATCAAACCTAATATCTAATTAAGCAAATGACTACTCAAAATTATATGCAGAACTCCATTACTGACCTAACTAAGCAAACATGCTGTCCTGACTTTTTAAACAGGTTTAAACATGATGACCAGGTCCATTTACACAATGCTAGTTTTAGATTACAGAATATTCGACCAGAATCGAATCCCATATCTATTTTAAACCAAACTCAACCTCTAGAAGCATTATCACTGACCAGCATTCAAACGCAAATATGTTCAAACTAAAACTTGAAATAAAGACAGAATTAAACTCTTCTAATGAGGTTAAATGGCCAACATGCTTCAGATTTCCATTTCACAGAAGGGTTTACAGCGGGTAGAATAAAAATGTACCTGGAAATAAAAGAAGGAAGCAGAAAAATGAGGTATCAGTAGTAACCAACAGCAGCAGTAGCATTCAGAAGTTGCAACAGTAGTGCAGCAACAAATAACCAGCAGTTTTATACTTCCCCAAGTATATAGCAGAAGTAAAAGGGAGAAAGTTTTAGCTATTTCAGATCCTAAACCAGGCAATGAAAAAGACAGTAGCTATTTTTTCAACTTTCCCAGCTCTTTCAATTCCCCTCTCAGAATGTTCCCCACTTTTACAGACCTCATCTTCTCCTCTTATACAAGTCTGCCTTCCTTCCAGACCTACTGCCCGACCCCCTTTTCCCCACTAAATCTGAAATTTTCCACTTAAAATCCACTAAGGAAAACTTTTCCTTATTTTCAGCCCCCATTCCCTTTTGTTCCCCATTAATATTTATCAATTCATTAGTTTAATGGTATTTTAATACTTAGTGGACAGAACACTCAAACCACCCATCTTCCCTGTTTTCAATTCCCAAATTACCCTCCTAAAATCCCTGAAATTGCAGCTATAGCCAATGCTCCTAAGTTCTGAATGCAGCCTTATGACTCACTACTATCTAGTTGACATTATCACCAATACTGAATTCAAATCAGTAGTCAGATTCATTTCAGACCCTAGACAGTAGGATTCGATTCATCAATTGCTTAAACTTGAATCAAACAGCAACAAAATAAAGGCTAAGGCTATCGATTGATAGGGCATGACACAACAGGTTTAGGTGACAACCGAAATAGCAGCTGTGATGAAGCAGTTCGATTGACCAATCAATTCAGAACATTTTAAATGATCAAGAAAAAACAATGTGACGAAGTGAATATACCCACAGGCTCGTTTCAACACAACATTTAGGACAGAAACGAAGTAGGAGGGGAAACAGACTAGCATGAACCATGAAATCAAAACCAACATTACACTACTATCATGTTAAATTAATATTCAGGCCTACCAGACTAATCGACGTCACTTATTCAATCGATTACACAAATTATAACACATAACAATTACAGCAAACAGAAACAATGATAGAATTGGACCAAATAAAAGGTCTACTGAAGATGAACAGAATTAATTAAAAGAAAAGTAAAAAAATCACACAAACTACTAAAACATGCAAAGAGATACAAATAGAACACATGAACAGAAGGAAGGAAAGGAAAAATACCTCTGAATCTTAAGAACAAAAATGACCCAGTCTCGAACCGGACTCGACCTCTTTGAGGTCGAACGGACTTTAATCGAAGTGTTCTGAATCGAGAACACCTTGATTAAGGTCTATTAGGCCCCAACCCTTCGTTTAATTGGACAAACCCCAAGGTTCTGGATTTCTAGGGTTCATACAGTCGATTTGGGGCTTGAAGGTTTCTGGTTAGATTCGAACCAAACCAAGCTTGGTTTGGTTACGAGTGAGGTCAGGGGAGTAACTGGTATGAATTTGGGGTGTTTTGGCATAGATGGGGTTTTGGCTCGAATCTTCAAATAAAGATTCGAGAAGATGGGGATTGATTCGAGCCAAGGGAATAGTGGATTCGTAACTAGGGTGTTAAGGTGGATCTATGGTGTTAAGGAGGTGGCTGGCGGCGTAGTTGCCGCCGGGTTTCAGGCGAATGGGATCTATGGTGGCTAGGGTTTGACCTAGGTTCCGTCTCTAAAACGAGAGAGACGAAGTGAGGAAGGGGGGGGGGGGCGTTTGGCTATGGGGGCGCGGGGTGAGAGATGGGGTCTTATATACGAAGGGGAGGGATGGATCCTGGCCGTTGGATCAGGTGAGATTGATGGCCAGGATCTCTTCACTTAAGGGAACGGTGCCGTTTTGATTGAGTGGGGATTGGGTCGGTCTCAGAAGGGAGTGGGTCGGGTCATGAGGGAAAACTTGGGAGCCATTAGATCAAAAGCAATGAACGGTCCCGATCAAATACAACCATACGTCGTCGTTTGGTTTAATGAAAGAACTGAACTGGACCGTTAGATCTGTTTGATCAACGGTCCAGATGGAAAGTGCCAATACGACGTCGTTTCCTTCGTCTGAGAGACCAGCTAACTGGACTGGGTCAAATGAGTTGATTTGGGCCTGGTTTTTGGTCTCAATTTTAAGCCCACATCTGAATTCCTTCATTTTTTGAACTCTTTTTCTTTTCCTTCTTTAATTTCTAATTTAAACACAATCCCTAATTAAATTGTAAAATCAAAAATAAAACTACAGAAATATTAATTAACACTTACAACAATTAACTTACAAATTAAAACCTTAAAATAAAATCACACAATGACAACAAATAGAATAAAATGCATATTTTTGTGATTTTCCTTTTAGAGCCAAATGATGGTTTAATTAATTCCTAAATGCATAATTAAATCCTAAATATGCATGCAACATGTATTTTTGTATTTTTCAATTAACTACAATAAGGTAAACATTTGCGGACAAAATAATTACCAAAAATGTCACGCAAATTCTCAAAATTGTACCCGAAGGCAACTTGCTTTATTTCTCGATTTCTTTTGGAGTAATTTCCGTGAAGCAAAAATCACGTACTCACAATGAGAAAAGTAAATGCCCGCATGGACCAAATCCAGGCGCACCACCGGTGTTGAAAGGTCCGGACTCAAAGAAGTACACCCAATTGCCATACATGCCAAGTGAAACACCAGAATTAATCCCGAATCGGTTTAAAATGTCGGATGTGCCAAAGTGTAAAGGGAGTTCAGACCCCCAGGAGCATATTACCACCTACACAATGGCGGTAAAGGGAAATGATTTAGCTCCTCACGAAATTGAATCTATTTTGTTGAAGAAATTTGGAGAGATCTTCACAAGGGGAGCCTTGATGTGATGTTTATTGTTACCCGAGCATTCCATAGACTCCTTTGAGATGCTCGCAGACTCTTTCATCAAGGCTCATGCCGGAGCCAGAAAAGTACAGGCCCGAAAGGCCGACATATTTAGGATTGCGCAAGGAGAATCCGAGTTGCTATGAGAGTTTGTTACTTGATTCCAGAAGGAGAGAATGTTGCTCCCGGATGTCCCGGATGAATGGGCGGCTGAAGCATTCACCAAGGGACTGAATCCGAGAAGTTCAGACGCTTCCCAAAAATTGAAAGAAAGCATGCTCGAGTTTCAAGCAACGACTTGGGCAGATGTCCACAACTGGTACGAATCAAAGATAAGGATCGAAGATGATCAGGTTGGCTTTCCATTGTCGACTAAAGGACGGGAGAAGAATAGAGGAAAATTAAAAGATGATTTCGACACGAACAGATGACCCTCGAGCTACGAGCGGACCTAAGTCCGCGGTAGAAGCTCTCGTTCAGCGGACAAGTTCACCGTTGACAGAAGAAATGATCGCGGACGAGCCAATAGATCACTGCAGGATAAAGAAGCGCCAGGTTCACGGGATCCTTCTTACCCCAAACTATCGGAATACTATTTCAATATCAGTATAGTGGAGTTGGTATCAGCCATGAGAAATATCAAAGATGCACGATTCTTGAAACCAATGAGATTTGATTCTATCCAGAGGGATTCCAACTTATGGTATGAATACCATGGGACGAATGGCCACCGGAAAGGGGGCTGCCGACACCTCCGGGAAGAAGTGGAAACATTATTGAAGAATGGTTATCTCAGAGAATTCTTGAGTGACTTAGCTAGGAACAATTATGGTTGTAACTGGGACAACACTGAACCCTCGAAAGCGGGAGAAGATCCTCGAGCAAAACGATCAACATGATCTTCGGAGGGAACGAGATCACCTTTTCGGCAGCAGAAAATATGGAAGTATCAATAACCCATAGCAAAAGGCTTCGGGAAGATGATATCACTTTTACGGAAGAGGACGCAGACGGATTGCTGCTACCAAATAATGATGCCCTGGTAATTTCTTTAAATGTACTAGATTTTAAGATTAAACGTGTTCTAGTGGATTCAGAAAGTTTGGCTAATATCATACAATGGAGAGTATTGGAGCAAGCTAAACTCACCGGAAGTATTATTCAGGTCACAAAGCTCCTCGCTGAATTCAACCTCGCGAGTGTGACAACCTGAGGAGAAATTTTATTACTCACAAATGCCGAAGGAGTAATGAAAACAACTCTCTTCGAGGTGGTAGATGGTGATTTGGGTTATAACATCATTGTGGGAAGGCCATGGTTGCATGAGATGAAAGTTGTACCATCAACATATCATCTATTGTTGAAGTTTCCAAAGCACGAAGGAGTTAAATATATAAGGGGCGACCAACCGATGGCAAGGAAAATGAATGCAATTTTGCTCTCCAGTAGAAAAGGAAAGGAACACATGGCATAGAAATTACAGGAACCTCGCCTGCTCCCGAACTAGATAAAGTTAGCGCGGGGGAAGAAACATCGGAATATTATTAGGTGTCGAGGTACTTATAGGTTCCATAAGAGAAGGATGCAACGAAATTCACAACGGAAGAGCTTGAGCAAGTTGAATTGTTCGAACAATTCCTAGAAAGGAAATTCCACTTGGGGACAAGACTGCACCGGGAGCTCAGGTCTGGATTTATTGAATTCCTTAAATTTAATGCCGATTGTTTTGCATGGTCTCATGAGGATATGACAGGTATCCCGACGGAGATAGCCGTACACAAGTTAAATTTGGATCCCAATGTATCCCCAGTAAGGCAAAAGAAATGCCCTATTGTCGAAACCATGAATAAATTCGTCAAAGAAGAGGTAACTTGCTTGCTTAATATCGGTTCGATCCGAGAGGTAAAGTATCCAGACTGGCTAGCTAATGTAGCAGTAGTTCCTAAGAAGAAAAATAAATTTTGCATATCTGTAGATTATAAAGATTTGAATAAGGTGTGCCTAAAAACTCGTTCCCACTACCAAACATCGATTAAATGATTGATGCTATGTCCGGGAACGAGTTAATGAGTTTCTTTGATGCTTATTCCGGGTACAACCAAATTAAGATGAACCCGGAGGATATGGAAAAAACTTTTTTTATAACAAATTTCGGTACATATTGCTATAATGTGATGCCCTTCGAAAAACGCCGAAGCCACTTATCAATGGCTCGTGAACAAGATGTTTGAAACTCAAATAGGAAAAACTATGGAAGTTTATATACACAATATGCTCGTTAAGCCCGTGAATGCAGGTGATCACCTTAAACATCTGCAAGAAACTTTTGACATCCTAAGGAAGGATAATATGAAACTTAACCCCAAGAAATGCACGTTCAGAGTCAGCTCTGGAAAGTTTCTGGGATTTTTGGTATCGCATAGGGGAATCTAGGTAAACCCTGATAAGATCAAGGCCATAACATCCCGGACCAGTTGTCGAACGTGAAGGAAGTTTAAGGGCTCACGGGGAGATTGGAAGCTTTGAGCAGGTTCATTGCCCGGTCATCAGAAAAAAGTCATTGCTTCTTCACATTGCACAAAAGAAAAATAATTTTGAATGGACCCTGGAGTGACAGCAGGCTTTGAGGGATTTGAAGAAGTACTTGTCAAGCCCTTCCATTGCTTTCAAAATCAAAAGAAGGTGAAACGTTTATAGTCTAACTCGCGGTCTCAGAAGTTGCGGTAAGTGCGATTTTAGTCCATGAGGATGAAAGTACGCAATCACCCATTTATTATGTTAGTAAAATTTTAACGGGAGAAGAAAATCGCTACCCACATTTGGAGAAACTGGCCTTAGCTCTCGTAGTCGCCGCTCGATAGTTAAGGCCCTACTTCTAATGCCACCCGATAGCCATAGTAACTACTTTCTTTGCAGAACATCCTCCATAAACCCGAGCTTTAGGGTAGATTGGCCAAATATTCCGTCCAAATGAGTGAGTTTGACATAGAATATAAACCAAGGACTATAATTAAGTCGCAAGTCTTGGCTGATTTTATGGCCGATTTCAGTCTGGGACTACTACCTCTGGCAACCAAAGAGGCAGTAATGGTATCAGAATCGAGATTAGGGGGTTGGACCTTATTTATGGACGGAGCATCCTAATAGGTTACAAGTACTTTGGTCATAAGTACTTTGTTTTATATTTTGATGATCTAACAAACTTACTATCCAAGAACCAGATAAAGAACTTGTTACACATTTAAAAGACCTTAAGATCACAAAGTTCTAGTTTGGGATCCAACTTGTGTTATGATTCAACTCTTCAGAGTGGAAGGAACAACTGAGGGAACAGGTCCCTACCAGTTCCCGAGGAGATTGCACGAAGAAAACTCTCCAACTGGAAAGTTGCTGGCTGCACACGTTACGGTGTAGGAACAATGTTGCAATCAACATTCCAGGGAAGACATTTTACCTACCTTGCTTACATCATTATAAGTGATGTCACTCATGAATATATACAATTAAGGAAAGCAAAACACATTCACTTGAACACTTAGAGATTTTGGCAAAAAGCACTCTCATGTGACCATCCAGCAAGCAAGTTTCAAGTGCTTCAAGAACAAAAAGAAACAACTATGGACTAGTTCCTACATAGAGTTATTGTATATCCTTAGTTGAGTTGTAACTTTTGTCACACCTCCTTTTTCCGTACCCGCGAGGGTACACGGAGTTTTTCCAATTAAAGGACAATCGAAACGGGATTTATTTGTTTGTTTCAGAGTCGCCACTTGGGAGATTTAGGGTGTCCCAAGTCACCAATTTTAATCCCGAATCGAGGAAAAGAATGATTCCATATTACAGTCTGCGTACCAGAAATCCGGATAAGGAATTCTGTTAACCCGGGAGAAGGTGTTAGGCATTCCCGAGTTCCGTGGTTCTAGCACGGTCGCTCAACTATTATATTCGGCTTGATTATCTGATTTTATACAAATATGAACTTATGTGCAAATTTTATATTTTAACCGCTTTATTATTATTGTTTTTAAAAGAAATATGAACATTGGCATATCTCGACTCGGTTGAGATTTGGATTTGGGTCACATAAATGTGCACCCGAGTTAAGGAAAATAAATTATTAAAGGCGCGCCTAAAGCAACTAGCGTCTTGTTATTTTGGGGAAGGCCGTAAAATTCGCTAAACGGCCTGTCCTCGAATTCTAAGTATTTTAATATATACATTTAGAGGGCCCCGCAGCTTGTGCATTTTTTGTTTGTCGAGGCTCGTCTCATTCATTATTAAAAAGAATTTGCAATGTCATGGAAATACATCTCAGACCACGTCACAATCAATGTACCCGTGATTAGAGACACATTTCGATTTCGTTGAGATTTGGATTTGGGTCACATAAATGTGCACCCGAGTTTAAGGAGATAACATTATTAAATACGCGCCTAAAGCGACTAGCGCATTGTTATTTTGGGAAGGCCATAAAATTCGCTAAAACGGCCTGTCCCGAATTCTAAGAATTTTAATAAGGCTCCTATTAGTCCCAACTTTGCTAACGTATTGTTATTGTTATTAAACCCAACTTCTATTACTAAAAAATGAGAAATAAGGCTTAAACGCTAGTAGTCATGATTTTTCATTCAGGTGTTCACATACCTATTACAATGAGAGTACATAATATACGCGAGTACATATGTTCGCAACAATTCACTGGATGTCAAATTGTTCCCTTAATAAACACAAATATATGCATAGAAGTAGACATTCTCGTAAAAACTTAAGCTCACGATATGTTCTCACATTTACTTTAAGCATATGCAGTAACTAACCATAAGATAAACATTTTTTAACAAAACGACAAAAATTGCATTGTTGACATTCACCTTGAACCATAATATGCGAAACGAACGAAATGAAACAAAGGACGAAGAACACTAACCTTCGAACCTCGACAATCCTAGAACGACAAACAGTGCCCCCGACGGAACTCGAACCTGACCTCACTCAACGAGGAACAAAGACGAAACCTAGGACAAACACCTCGACGTACCGGACCTCGACGAACCAAAGACGACCTCGATGGAAAGGTCGGACCCAAAACTGTCAACGACCAAAGATTGTTGGTTGCTGCTGTATTTTTCCGACGCAGCAACTAGTACGTGAAGCTGCAGCAGAAGGGGTCGTTTGGATGTGAGGAAAGGGCAGTTATGGAGGGAGCTAGTGGCGCGAAGGAGAAGACTGTAGCGACAACTGCTCGGCAGCGCAGCGACGCAGCAACAGCTGCTCGTTGGACTGAAAATGGTGAAGCAGCTACGGTCGGGGTTGTCCGGTGGTGTTTGGTGGTGGTGTTTGGACGTGAGGAAATGGTGGTTTTTGGCGACGGGGGGTGCGACTGGTTTGGGTTTTTTGTTGGTTCAACAGGTGGTCGACGGGCAGTGACGACGAGGGTGAATGAGCTGATGGAAGGGTCGTTTGGTGGTGGTTCCGGCATTGGGGGGAAAGCTGGTCGGAGGTGGTGTTTGGACGGGGTCGATGGAGGTGGTGTTTGGGTGTAGGGTCTGCTAGGGTTTTCTTCTTCTTCTTTGAGGAAGAAGAAGATCAATAGTCCCTCAAAATTTTACCCCTCAAAATCTGTCCAACTCCCCTCCCTTTTGCCCGTGTATTTTGTACCCTTTGCCAAGAAAATGGACCCCACGTGTGTAGGGGTCCAAGATTTATGTCCCCCATGCGCGGTGGGGTTCCCCGTGTACGGTGTTCCATCCGTGTTCCCCACGCGTGTCCCCCATGTGTGGTGGACTCGGATTATTATGGGCTAGGTCCGAAAATTAGGCCTAAAAACGGGTAGTTTGAACCCGAATATTATTCTTTTGCCCAGATCCGAGAATAAGAACACGACGTTGCTCAACTAATCCTATGTAAGCAAAATAACTACCAAAATAAGACTAATATTTGAAATAAAACTATATCTTTTTTGATATTTTTTTTTCAAGATTAAAATAGCTACAAAATATTAAATAAAACTATTTTTTTTTTTTGTAATTTTCGTTTTTATATAAAGATAAAATATAAAGTAATATTTTTGTATTTTTTCAAAAATCAAAATGACTACAAAACATTAATAGAACTATATTTTTTGGTAATTTTTGAAATTATATAAAGTACAAAATTAAGGTACAGTTTTTTTTGTATTTTTTCAAGTTTATGATAAATACATAAACTAAAATTCATATATATTTTTTGTAATTTTTCTTTTGCGACGAAATAAAGTAAAATAGTTAAAATAGCTATATTAGACCCAATTTCACATATTCACGCTAAAAATATGAAAGTTCTCGGGGAGGGTCAAAAATCACGTGTCTACCGCTGCCCCTCTTTGACTGGAAACACGAAGAGTTTTCCGACAAAGAACGACTAGACATGTTTTTGACCCGATCATTATTTGGAGGGACTACACTAAGGAAAGGAAGGGGATGTGACCGAGCCCTGGTATCTGAGCCGCCTACATATCCTTGGCTATAAAGAAATCAGGCCACGTGTAGTTCGGAAATGAGAGAGGTGGTAGAGTGTACCGAGGTGCAGAGCCGATCGAGGTGCCGTTCCGTTGAGATTCCGGTCCGCGGTCCTGTCATTACATCAAAATGAAAACTGAAAAAGACTAACTAAGCCTATCAGCTACTAGTTACAAGGATTCCTATCTTTAAGTATTCTGAAACTTGGTCTTGAGTCTTGAATGGTGCTTCATACAGACTTTGGATTTGAACATTGATACTTGCTAGTTGTAGGTGCTAGTTGTTGAGCAGACCACATCTGTTCTCCACTTCCGTACTCTGGGTTCTTTTTCTTTTTCTCTTTTTTTTGCTTGCTTTTTTTTTCTCTTCTTGTTTTTGTTTTTGTGACCAGCTTCTGTTGATCATCCCAGACTGTTGAACTCGCATTCTTGAGGCGAGCTTCTACTATTTCTAACTTGGATTGAATGCTGGGGATTTCTGTTGTAACCTTCTGCTTTCCAGTGGGTCACTGCTTGATCTTGAAAAATGTTCCTCTGTTCTACAGGCGGACTCCTGACTTCTTCGATCTTCGACATACAACAACCTCCGTTCTACAGGCAGGCTCCTGACTTCTTCATCTTGAACATATAACAACCTCCGTTCTACAGGCGGGTCCCTGACAACCAAAACAAACAAAACAAACAAAATTTCCTAACCCAGTTTCCACTAGGAAGATTTGTGAGTCGTTAGCAAAATTGTAACTTACTTATACTATTGATGCAATGATGAGAGTAAACTAAAGACTAGACTAGGATGTGTATCTCCTACGAGTAAAACCAAAACTCTTGCTAGCAAATGTGTCTGCTAAAATAAAACCTCAATGACTCAAACTAGGAAGTGTGTCTCCTATGGTCGAATCGGAATGAACTAAACTAGGAAGTGCGTCTCCTAAGGGTGAAAACTTCAGTGACTAGAACTAGGAAGTGCGTCTCCTATGAATAAAATCTCGATTTAGGAAGTGCGTCTCCTAAAAAACTTGAAAGACCTTGATTAGGAAGTGCGTCTCCTACGGGTAAACCTCAAAAAACTGGACTAGGAATTGTGTCTCCTATGGTCGAACTTAAAATGAATCAGACTAGGAAGTGCGTCTCCTAAGAGTGAAATCTCAATTCCGGAAGTGCGTCTCCTGAAATAAAATATAACCTGAAAAAGTCAAACTAGGAAGTGCATCTCCTATAAATGGACTATCAATACTAGGAAGTGTGCCTCTCATGGGTAAAATCTCAATGACTCAAACTAGGAAATGCGTCTCCTACGAATGAAATCTTAAATGAACCAGACTAGGAAGTGCGTCTCCTAAAGCAAAAATATAACCTGAGCGAACCAGACTAGGAAGTGCGTCTCCTAATAAAGAAAACTTAATTAAGGAAGTGCGTTTCCTATGCATGAAATTAAACTTAGGAAGTGCGTCTCCTAGGGGTAAAATAGTCTTAGGAAGTGCATCTCCTATGGGCAAAACTAAACTTAAGAAAGTGCGTCTCCTGTGGGTACAATAAACTTAGGAAGTGCGTCTCCTGTGGGTACAATAAACTTAGGAAGTGCGTCTCCTGTGGGTACAATAAACTTAGGAAGTGCGTCTCCTATTGGGAAAAACTATTCTTAGGAAGTGCGTCTCCTATTGGTAAAACTTACTTAGGAGGAAATGCGTCTCCTATGGGTACAACTATACTTAGGAAGTGCGTCTCCTGTTGGTGAAATAAACTTAGGAAGTGCGTCTCCTATTGGTGAAACTTTTCTTAGGAAGTGCATCTCCTATTGGGTGAAATAACTTAGGAAGTGCGTCTCCTATTGGTAAAACTAACTTAGGAAGTGCGTCTCCTATTGGGTGAAATAACTTAGGAAGTGCGTCTCCTATTGGTACAACTAAACTTAGGACGTGCGTCTCCTATGGGTAAAATGAACTTAGGAAGTGCGTCTCCTATTGGTGAAACTTAATCTTAGGAAGTGCGTCTCCTGTTGGTGAAACTTAACTTAGGAAGTGCGTCTCCTCTTGGTGAAACTTATCTTAGGAAGTGCGTCTCCTATTGGTGAAATTATTCTTAGGAAGTGCGTCTCCTCTTGGTGAAACTTACTTAGGAAGTGCGTCTCCTATTGGTGAAATTATTCTTAGGAAGTGCGTCTCCTCTTGGTGAAACTTACTTAGGAAGTGCGTCTCCTATTGGTGAAATTATTCTTAGGAAGTGCGTCTCCTGTTGGTGAAACTATTCTTAGGAAGTGCGTCTCCTACTGGTGAAACTTATCTTAGGAAGTGCGTCTCCTGTTGGTGAATCTTAACTTAGGAAGTGCGTCTCCTCTTGGTGAAAATTATCTTAGGAAGTGCGTCTCCTATTGGTGAAATTATTCTTAAGAAGTGCGTCTCCTCTTGGTGAAACTTACTTAGGAAGTGCGTCTCCTATTGGTGAAATTATTCTTAGGAAGTGCGTCTCCTGTTGGTGAAACTATTCTTAGGAAGTGCGTCTCCTACTGGTGAAACTTAATCTTAGGAAGTGCGTCTCCTATTGGTGAAACTAAATTTAGGAAGTGCGTCTCCTATTGGTAAGACTATTCTTAGGAAGTGCGTCTCCTATTGGTGAAACTATTCTTAGGAAGTGCGTCTCCTACTAGTGAAACTTAACTTAGGACGTGCGTCTCCTCTTGGTGAAACTTAACTTAGGAAGTGCGTCTCCTATTGGTGAAACTATTCTTAGGAAGTGTGTCTCCTACTGGTGAAACTTAACTTAGGACGTGCGTCTCCTCTTGGGTAAAAATAAACTTAGGAAGTGCGTCTCCTATTGGCAAAACTAGACTTAGGAAGTGCGTCTCCTATTGGTAAAGGCGTGGAATGTATTCCCTTATTATACAGGTGGGCGCCTAATGGTAAAGACACGAAATGTATTCCCTTGTTATACAGGTGGGCGCCTAAAATATGAAATGAACAGACAAAAAGTATTCCTCCTAAAATATGAAATGAACAGACAAAAAGTATTCCTCTCGTTATTCAGGTGGGCGCTTGTCTCAAACAAACAACTTAGAAAATAAAATCCTATTCGAGGGCGGATGAACCCAACATATCCTATTCGAGGGCGGATGAACCCAAAATATCCTATTCGAGGGCGGATGAACCCAAAATATCCTATTCGAGGGCGGACGAACCCAAAATATACTATTCCAGGGCGGACGAACCCAAAATATCCTATTCGAGGGCGGACGAACCCAAAATATCCTATTCGAGGGCGGACGAACCCAAAATATCCTATTCGAGGGCGGACGAACCCAAAATATCCTATTCGAGGGCGGACGAACCCAAAATATCCTATTCGAGGGCGGACGAACCCAAAATATCCTATTCGAGGGCGGACGAACCCAAAATATCCTATTCGAGGGCGGACGAACCCAAAATATCCTATTCGAGGGCGGACGAACCCAAAATATCCTATTCGAGGGCGGACGAACCCAAAATATCCTATTCGAGGGCGGACGAACCCAAAATATCCTATTCGAGGGCGGACGAACCCAAAATATCCTTAAAACGTGAAAATGTCTTACCTCGAAAACTTGCTGGGGATTATTTTGTTTGGGATGAATTTTCCCTTTCTACCTTCCCCATTATTATTATTTTTTTAATTATTATTTTTTTATTTTTTTTATTTTTTTTGTATTATTATTATTAGCTTCTTCCTTTGAAGACTAACTCCCTTGAGACTCGTTTTGCCTTTCCCTGAAAGGAACCGCTGAGGATACCGATTTTCACCAAACTTGTGTTGGACTCCTCGAAACTGCTAGGGATAACACTGTTGGGGAATTATTTACTTACCTGTTGGGGGTAAAATGTTATCAGCTGGGGATAACGCTGTCGTGGATAACACTGCTGGGGGATTCTGATTCCTTTGCTGGGGAACAACTTCCTCCATTGAAACTTATTATGTTGGGGCAACACTGGTTCTAAGACCACTTCCCTTGAGACTGGTGTTATATTTATTTTTCCCCGCATGGGTACCTGACTTCCAGAAAAATTTCTAAATGGAAGGAAAATTTTCTGCCCCAGTTTGGTAATATCCCTTGTGGCATGCATTTCTGGCGTCAATTCCCATTCCTTTACCTGTTTCAAATCAAACAAAATTTGTTAGTTTAAAACATGGTGGTTGGTTGTGATACTCCTACTGGGATGGTTTTCCCTTTCTCCTTCCTTGCTCTGCGCTCCACAACTTGTTGGGGATGATATTATTTGTTGGGGATAATTCCTTTCTGGGGATATCCCTCTTCTTTTGTGGCATAGCTCGGAAACTGGCATTTCCCCGACCATGTTCATTGCTCTCCTTGATTTGTCCCCGTGCCTTGGCTTTGAGGTTTACAACCTTTGATTTCGGCAAGGATATCCTTCTTGACATTCGTCAATCCTTTTGTCAATTCCCTTTTGCTGGGGATATCTTTCTTGACACTGGCCTCGCGCTTGTTCTTTGCTGACTATACCACTTGGATGTACTAGTCAGATCTCATCTTGCATGTGATGGCATATTTTTAAGTCAATTCACACTTGTTCTGACCAAACAGACTCTATTAGGGATTTTTCTATGAAAGGAAAAAGATAAAAGGGAACAGAATGAAAAGACAAAGAAAAAAAATGACTCTTTAACAAAAGAAACTATAAATAAAAACCTATCAAATGCAGATACCGACTCTAATGGTCATGACATGCATATGTGGCCTATCCTCCGCCGTCAATCATCTTTCAAGACCTTCAATTGGCGATTCCCCCTCAGATTCCCAATCTTATTCGACTTGTAGTGCCCGAAGGGTTTTCACTATCAAGCCTCTCTCATTTTGGGTTTTTCTCTCAGCTTTCATCGCCTTATGGTGCCTGTGAAGGTTTTCACCGATAAGACTCTCTCATTTGTATCACTTTTCAGCTGGGGATTTGGAGTGTTGCTGGTATGACTCTTTCTGCTGGGGCTTAGAGTCCTTTCTGCTGTGGAACAGAGTGTTATGTTCACCGGTAAGACTCTTCATTTGTCTGACTTGGCATCTTGTGAAGACTGATCAGAAGGTCTTTTTTTGGACCGTAATGTGGGTTTTTGGATAGGGCTAGAAAGAAAGGGTATTAAAGGCTCAAAAAATGCATTAATTTTGGGTTATTAGTTACAACCTTCGGAACTAGATTTATTTACAACAAACGCAATCTTTGCCCCAGTTTCTTGCTTGGGGATTTTTAATTGATTTTTTTTCATTTTTCAAAATTATGACCGAGCCGTGAAGTACCTACGTATCCTCTTTGAGGAATCAGGTCAAACGTAGTTCCCAATTCCTCTTTTTCATTTGACTTTCTTTTTTTTCTTTGTTATCATTTTCTTTTCTTTTCTTTTTTTTTCTCTTTTTTTTCGTTTTGTTGTTTTCTTTCTTTCTCTCTTTTTTTTTTCGTTGCTACTGATTCCGAACGAGGGGTATGAAAAAAAAATAAATAAGGCTCAAAAGGGGTTAGCGAAGGATAAAGTGTTTAGGTAGCAGAACAAAATGCCTTCGTCATTCCAGTCTTCAAAACATGCCAAGTGCAAACAACACAATTGAACATAGATTTACAGTCTCTTCCGATGGTGCTGGACTTGACAATTATGTTAAACATTTTATTTTTCCTTTGTCATTTATAAAGCACCGTTGGGCGACACTCTCATTATCATGAACGACCCTTATGCCAATTTGGAGAATCTTGCTTCTAACGGTTTTCTTTTTGTTTAACTTGCCCTAGTTCTATATGACTTGAGCTCTGTATTGATCTCAAACCGTCCTTATTTTCTTTAACTGTTCTGGTCACCTCTCCAGGGTTTTATGATTAACTTTTAAGATTAGGCCCAAACTGTGTGTGCATGTCACTAGAATCGGCGTTTGAATAACAATGATAAAAGGACTAAACAAGAGAAAACTAGAAATAAAAGGGACCAGATTTTGCATTAGATTACCGGTGAAATGGTTTGAATGACAAGACAAACAAAACAAACTAGAATAAAATCTTAAAACAAACTGGACAAAATTTAAACAAACTGCTATGACAAAAATGGAAAGATAAGAAGGTTTGACACAGGACAAAATCCAAATTACAACCTTAATAATCCGGACAACAGAAATGACAACAAAATAAGCCACCAAATGCTTCTTTCTTGTTAACCAAGGAACGGAGCGTCCTCCCACTTTATCAAAACTGGCATCTTAGCCACTGAGCCTCGCATCAGCATTGCCTAGACCGTTACTAACTTCAATATCATCAACCTTAGTCAACAAGTCCCCCAATAAGATTTGAGTGCTTCTGCTATTAGGCCTGTTCCCCGCAGAGTGTGTATCATGAGGTGCAAGTAAATGATTCTGGGTGATGTTCTGGGTGTCATTGTCCGGCTTACCACAAACCAACCACCTTCTTTCTTTGTGATTCAAAACGAAACATGTAAAAATGGACTCAGTCGGTCCCCATTATTAACAACATCTTTTTTTCTTTTTCTTTTTTTTTCGATGTTTTTTTTCCATTTTTTCTTTTCTCTTTTCTCTTTTTTTCTTTCTTTTTTCCGATTTTTTTTTCATTTTTCCTTTTTTGATTTTTTTTCATTTTTTTTGTTGTGGTCGAATCTTATGGAGATTGCCTACGTATCATGACCCCGCATGAATCAGACCTTGCGTAGTTCGGACCCAATAAAAGATAAACAATACTAAACACCCTTTTTTCAATTTTCATAATAAAACAAACTGGGTTTCAAAGGTTTAAAGATGACCTACAAACTCGAAAATCAAACAACCCATATATTCTAATCAAGAGATTTATGAAATCAAAAACAAAAGGCTTGCTCCCTCTGTTCGACAAATGCAACCAAATGGTTATTTTTGCAAATGTGGCCCCTTCCAAATTTCACATGAATTTTGAGGCCGGGGAGGATTATTTTATGACACTTTACAAACTTGTCCGTTCTTTTACGAAAATAACCTTTCGACAATTGAAAGACACTCTAAGGCTATTTCGGAAAGAACAGTTTAAGACACTGCCGAAGCTGGCTCGGCTTATTTTTGACAAAAATCCAAACGGTATTCACCTGACCGCTGACTCTTTGTTGTTTTTTTCAAATTACAATAAAACATGGTGTTGCAAACACGGCCCTTCAGCGCCTCGGGGACGAAGATTTATAGGGCTGTGTGGGTCAACTAGACCAAAAATCCTAAACATGACCCAAAAGTGGCTGTTTATGCAAAGTCAGCCTTCCGGCGTTCCTTTCGGGAACATTCGGCTATTTATGACATAACAACATCACCTGACTTATTTATGACTCTTTTTATCGTTTTTCAAATTAGAAAACTCAATATTGCAAACACGGCCTTTCAACGTCTCGGGGACGAAGATTTTTAAGGCTGTGTGGGTCAACTGGACCAAATCTTAAACGTGACCCAAAGAGTGGCTGTTTATGCAAAGTCAGCCTTCCGGCGTCCCTTTCGGGAACATTCGGCTATGTTTTGACAAAAGAGCGTCACCGACTTCTTTATGACAGAATTAAAATTCTGACATGTTTTTTTTCTATTATTATTATTTATTTATTTTTGGCCATTTTAGCAAAAAGGTGAGGTTGGACCCGATGAGGGTTGCCTACGTATCTCACATCCGGTGAGAATCAAACCCGCGTAGTTCGGGTAAATAAACTATTTTTGAGAAGACCCTTTTCCATTTTCAATTATTTTTTTTCCACAACAATCAAACAAACTATTATTTTTCATTCATAACAAACAAACTAACTAACAAAAACATAAAACATTCCTTCTTTTTTTCTTTTTTTTTCAAAATTTCGGCAGAGTTTCAACACTACTTGGACATTGGTTTTTTCTAAAAATAAGTAGTTATATCTCTACACTGTAATTTTCTCCTCTTTTGAACGATTTTCTAATTTGTGGAGAATGATGACAACATATAAAATCTTTTTTGAATTTTCAATGCTCCTTTTTATTTGTTATTATTTTTGTTATTATTTTCAAAAGTGTGGCATGGGGGACATAGGGAATTCCAAGACTTCTTGGATTCCACAAATGGTCCCCATGTGCTTTTCCCAAAATGAAGTGTGGGGGACATGGGGAATTCCAAGACTTCTTGGATTCCACAAATGGTCCCCATGTGCTTTTCCCAAAAATGAAGCATGGAGGACATAGGGGATTCCAAGACTTCTTGGATTCCACAAATGGTCCCCATGTGCTTTTCCCAAAAATGAAGCGTGGGGGACATGTGGAATACCAAGGCTTCTTGAATTCCACAATGTTCCCCATGTGCTTAATTAACATAATAGCATGCTTATCTAAAAAATCGTGCAACTTTATTATTTAACGTGATCAGCATGATAAGGAGTGCCCTTTGTCCTCAACTATCATTGGTCCGCCAAATGACCCATTCACCCTTGAATAAATACAACAGGTAGCACATAGGATGCCAAAAATGGTCTATTATTTTCAGGTTGCTTGTCCTAGACGGACCCAACCCCTGTGTTGAGTCCCCTAAGTCAAATGCACATGATGCAAATAAACGTTCCTACTAGGGATCCGGCATGAAGCTGAGTTATTCTAGGTTCAAACCTGGGTATGTGTTCTAGACAGTGTACCCGAGTGGACAACTCGAATCGAGGAGGGGGCTACGTACCAGGGACCCGCGGGGTCGTCCGGCTTTGTAACTTGTCCGGCTTCATTCTTATTTCAAGGTATGACACTAACAGAATAGGGAGTCTCGAACAGCGAGCTTCTCCCCGGAGGTAAGAAGAGATAAGGGTTCGGCACAATTTATATATACAGTCAAATAATATCAAAGCGGTAAAAGCAGCATTTAGCACATTAGGCTCAAACATGTGACAATCAGATAAAGCCAAATGTAACAATTTATCTAAGCTCGAATTTCTAACCCTGAACCAGTGGTTCTGGGCTTTACCTCCCCAGCAGAGTCGCCAGAGCTGTCACACCTCCTTTTTCCGTACCCGCGAGGGTACAAGGAGTTTTTCCAATTAAAGGACAATCGAAATGGGATTTATTTGTTTGTTTCAGAGTCGCCACTTGGGAGATTTAGGGTGTACCAAGTCACCAATTTTAATCCCGAATCGAGGAAAAGAATGACTCCATATTACAGTCTGCGTACCAGAAATCCGGATAAGGAATTCTGTTAACCCGGGAGAAGGTGTTAGGCATTCCCGAGTTCCGTGGTTCTAGCACGGTCGCTCAACTATTATATTCGGCTTGATTATCTGATTTTATACAAATATGAACTTATGTGCAAATTTTATATTTTAACCGCTTTATTATTATTGTTTTTATTATTTTTTACAGGGAATTGCAACATCGTGAAAACATATCTCGAACCACGTTACATCAATGCACACGTGGTTGTTGACATATCTCGACTCGGTTGAGATTTGGATTTGGGTCACATAAATGTACACCCGAGTTAAGGAAAATAAATTATTAAAGGCGCGCCTAAAGCAACTAGCGTCTTGTTATTTTGGGAAAGGCCGTAAAATTCGCTAAACGGCCTGTCCTCGAATTCTAAGTATTTTAATATATACATTTAGAGGGCCCCGCAGCTTGTGCACTTTTTTTTGTCGAGGCTCGTCTCATTCATTATTAAAAAAGAATTTGCAACGTCATGGAAATGCATCTCAGACCACGCCACAATCAATGTACCCCCGATTAGAGACACATTTCGATTCCGTTGAGATTTGGATTTGGGTCACATAAATGTGCACCTGAGTTTAAGGAGATAAAATTATTAAATGCGCGCCTAAAGCAACTAGCGTATTGTTATTTTGGGAAGGCCATAAAATTCGCTAAAACGGCCTGTCCCGAATTCTAAGAATTTTAATAAGGCTCCTATTAGTCCCAACTTTGCTAACGTATTGTTATTGTTATTAAACCCAACTTCTATTACTAAAAAATGAGAAATAAGGCTTAAACGCTAGTAGTCATGATTTTTCATTCAGGTGTTCACATACCTATTACAATGAGAGTACATAATATACGCGAGTACATATGTTCGCAACAATTCACTGGATGTCAAATTGTTCCCTTAATAAACACAAATATATGCATAGAAGTAGACATTCTCGTAAAAACTTAAGCTCACGATATGTTCTCACATTTACTTTAAGCATATGCAGTAACTAACCATAAGATAAACATTTTTTAACAAAACGACAAAAAATTGCATTGTTGACATTCACCTTGAACCATAATATGCGAAACGAACGAAATGAAACAAAGGACGAAGAACACTAACCTTCGAACCTCGAACCTGACCTCACTCAACGAGGAACAAAGACGAAACCTCGGACAAACACCTCGACGTACCGGACCTCGACGAACCAAAGACGACCTCGATGGAAAGCTCGGACCCAAAACTGTCAACGACCAGAGATTGTTGGTTGCTGCTGTATTTTTCCGACGCAGCAACTGGTACGTGAAGCTGCAGCAGAAGGGGTCGTTTGGATGTGAGGAAAGGGCAGCTATGGAGGGAGCTAGTGGCGCGAAGGAGAAGACTGTAGCGACAGCTGCTCGGCAGCGCAGCGACGCAGCAACAGCTGCTCGTTGGACTGAAAATGGTGAAGCAGCTACGGTCGGGGTTGTCCGGTGGTGTTTGGTGGTGGTGTTTGGACGTGAGGAAATGGTGGTTTTTGGCGACGGGGGGTGCGACTGGTTTGGGTTTTCTGTTGGTTCAACGGGTGGTCGACGGGCAGTGACGACGAGGGTGAATGAGCTGATGGAAGGGTCGTTTGGTGGTGGTTCCGGCGTTGGGGGGGAAGCTGGTCGGAGGTGGTGTTTGGACGGTGTCGATGGAGGTGGTGTTTGGGTGTAGGGTCTGCTAGGGTTTTCTTCTTCTTCTTTGAGGAAGAAGAAGATCAATAGTCCCTCAAAATTTTACCCCTCAAAATCTGTCCAACTCCCATCCCTTTTGCCCGTGTATTTTGTACCCTTTGCCAAGAAAATGGACCCCACGTGTGTAGGGGTCCAAGATTTATGTCCCCCATGCGCGGTGGGGTTCCCCGTGTACGGTGTTCCATCCGTGTTCCCCACGCGTGTCCCCCATGTGTGGTGGACTCGGATTATTATGGGCTAGGTCCGAAAATTAGGCCTAAAAACGGGTAGTTTGAACCCGAATATTATTCTTTTGCCCAGATCCGAGAATAAGAACACGACGTTGCTCAACTAATCCTATGTAAGCAAAATAACTACCAAAATAAGAATAATATTTGAAATAAAACTATATCTTTTTTGATATTTTTTTTTCAAGATTAAAATAGCTACAAAATATTAAATAAAACTATTTTTTGTAATTTTCATTTTTATATAAAAATAAAATATAAAGTAATATTTTTGTATTTTTTCAAAAATCAAAATGACAACAAAACATTAATAGAACTATATTTTTTGGTAATTTTCGAAATTATATAAAGTACAAAATTAAGGTACAGTTTTTTTTGTATTTTTTCAAGTTTATGATAAATACATAAACTAAAATTCATATATATTTTTTGTAATTTTTCTTTTGCGACGAAATAAAGTAAAATAGTTAAAATAGCTATATTAGACCCAATTTCACATATTCACGCTAAAAATGTGAAAATTCTCGGGGAGGGTCAAAAATCACGTGTCTACAACTTTGTAATAGTTCTTCAATTGTAATTCCTACCTCGCTTGTTTAGAAGCATTCTGTAGGAAACTCTTTGTAAACCTTAAACCTGTGTGTTTGAGTCTAAGCTAGAGTTAGTCATGTTGTAAAGTCTTTGTAATAGAGTTATTACAAAGTGGCTTGTTGTCGCGCCCCCTTTTTCTCCCTCCGTGGAGAGAAGTCCGGGTTCCGACGTTCATGGGGGAAATAACTCGTTTCCTTTTGGAAATTGGGTATTTGAAGAGTCGCTATCTAACGGATTATGGTGCATTAGGGCACCTAGAGTGATTAACTCTTGGATTGGTTTGTATTACCAGAGATTTAGGGTATGGGCTCGAAATAACCTTGAGGGGAAGGTGTTAGGCACCCCTCTCGGTCCACAACGGTGGGTCCTGGCCAAATTATACTTATGAACTAGTCCATTAAAAAATAAATAGTTTTCAACACATAATTACAAATAAGAGCAGGTTTTAGACATTACATGACTCAAATAATGAGACAAAGGAAAGGCTTAAACAAATTGTATACACATGGAAAGTAAAGGGAATTTGGGAAGGAGGGGTCCTAGGTTGGTTAGCCTACAGGATCACCCCACGCAATATCTGGTAAACACTCCTCAATGAGGAGCTACACGTGACATTATCACGTAGTCATCATATCCATATCTACCCTTCCCACCCCTTAGTGATTATTAATCGAATGTTATTTAGCTATCTCTATGCGTGCTGTTATCCGTCCCTTCTTAATGGTCCTGGAGGAAATTAGGACCTACCTATAGGCAGTTTTAGATAGACCCCTAAGGTTTAAAGGAGAAAATACTAAGGCGACAAGCAAGAACACATAGGACTTTAGCAAATAAAAAGCAGGAAGGAGAAAATAAGAGGCTCAGGTTTACCTCCGCAGATAATGCATGTAAATAACACGACTCAAACACAAACAAGGGCAATATTATTAAACAGGATCCTAAGACATGATGTCTAGGTGAGTATCAAAACACAAGAGACATGCATATTTTTTTTAAACTTAGAAGCAGGGGCCTAATCAGTTTGCCTACTAATTTTAAGCCTACTAACCATTAAGCATAAACACAAAGAGGCAGTTTCTAGTTTTATAAGAAATTTGATTACCTAAGGCTTGCCTAGGCATGAGATAATGTACAATTGTTACCAGAACTATTAAAACAGGGTAGGAGATATTTTACCTAAAGCATGTTGTTCTAAGTTTTACAAGATACAGAATTATTACCAATTTTACTTAAACAGGATAATTAGACGTTGGACTGTTTTATATCCTTTTTCATGCATCAGTAGTTTAACTAAGTATGACTGAGCGAGTATGAGCGAGATCCTAAACATGGTATCTAATATGCACATATAAGGTTTAGAATGGTTTATATGCAGAATTCCTAAAGCAGAATTTCTAAATGCACAACAGGTTATAATATGATTTCAAAATATGCATAGGTAACAATTTATTTTAATGTTGTCGTTTATCCTAGAAATAGGATTTCTAAGTGATAATAAGGATGTCAAAATGAGATGCTGAAAACAGTATACATGAAACCTAGGAGCATGGTATCTAATGCATGATATGTTTTGCATGTATTGGTCCTAAACATGAATTCTAATGTATACACAGAAAAATATAAACTTAAAGCATGTTTTCTACCCTTTGATAACATGTATAGCTAGCCTCCCCTTTTTCACTAGCCATCCCCCAATATTCGCTTATAATGAATATTACAAACTAACGTTGAATGAATTACATTAATAGATAGAGAAAAATAGGAAGTTACACTATAGGGAGCCTGCAAGTAGGCCCAGATTTCCAAAACCTCAACTGCTCAGATTGTTTCATAGCCTTTCTCAATATTCGGGTGTGTCAGAGTTACCTAAGGACCTCAAGGGATCCCGGGCAGTGCTCACACCCAAATTTCACAACCATATTTGAGTAAGTGCAACATCACACATAGAACAAAGAACCAAGACAGGTTTAGCACCACAAGCCTTCACACAGGGGTAAATGGGAATTAGGGACATGTAAAGCACATAATGGTAAACACATAGCAGGCAAAAGTCTTTGGAATTGGTACATATATGCTTAGAAACACTGATTAGACATAGTCACAGAATCAACAATGCTTAAGGGGTTCAATATAGGATCAACATAATTTAAAATCAATCCCAGAATCATACAAGTTAGGAGTGCAGACTACTTTACAAGGAGATTCATACCAGAAACCAGATAGAGCAAGATCACATGGAGACAGACTAGATAGAAGAGGGTAACATGTTCATACTGATCCAAAGAAAGGGGAGTACATAACATGCTAATAATGTAAACATATCAACTACAGGTTTCATAGCAAAACCATAAGTAAAAGCAGACTAGAAACAGGATGAATTGAAGTAATAAAAGGACCATATTATTTTTGGAACTTGAATTGAAATCAGAACATACCAGTAAAGAAGGTAGTAAACACAAAATGAGGATCAAGAGAGTAGAGTAATCAGCCTTGGCTTGCAGCCGGCTGACTTAGAACAGTAGCAAGTAACCAGAGAAAAGAGAGCAGAAGAGAGTTTTTGTGTGAGAAAGAGTTTTTGAACCAATGTGTTCGTGTCTTTGTGCTAATGAAAGAGCAAGGTACTTATAGTTTGAAAACAGGTAGAAAATAAGTCAAGAATCATAGTTCACCAATAATTATGGAACTATGTACTAATTAGAATCAAATCAGTATAAGTACTTCCTTTAATTAAGGAGTTAAATTTAAACGGTAATAGGCAAATACTAAATAAGGAAGGAAATCACATAAGGCTGAATATAACAAATAAGGAAATATTTTCAGCATAGTACAAGTACACAACATGTAATAGAGGCTAGGTTCAGCAGATTCTAATCAAGGAAAATACTTAAGAATCAGTTGACAGCATGCTCGACCATAGATTAAGGTAATAAAATATCTTAAAGGTTAAAATTAGTAGAGAATATCACAAGAAATCAGTGAAGGATTAGTCACAGAGATTCAAAAATAGCAAATAGTACTGATTTAGGAGAAATTGACACAAATTTATAAGAACAAGCGGAATAAACACATAATAGGCAAGAATCAGAAACCCTAATAAGCCAAATATGGTAAAATCACACAAAGTTAGGGATTCACATAGAGCATATCATGAATTAATAGAATAAACATGACATAGGCGGAATAAGTAAAAGTCAGAGACACTGATGAACAAAATAGGGTAAAACCACAGAGAATCATAAGGCTCATGAGAAACAAACAGATATACAGATTAAGCGAACATATTATCACAAAACAGACTCAGAATCGGGGATTAAAACCAAGAAACTTAGGGTTTTCAACATAATAACTCAGATAAAAAGATAAAACTCAAATAAACGTTTAAACATAGTAAAAATCATAGATTAATACTAAAATCAGAAGGGAAAGCCATTTTGAAAAGGGATTAAGAAACCATGGTTTGAAGATGAAGAGTCGTTTTAGAAAAATCGGAAAATCTTTAAGGAAAATAGAAAACTAACTCAGAATATACCCAGATCTATTACAGATATAAGAAATCAAGAGCTAATAGTTAGGGTTTCAGAGAGATAACCCAAAGAGGAAAAGAATCGGCCTAGAAACCACAAGTTCTAGCCGGAGATGGCAGGATCTTACTCGGACAGGCCAAGATTGGCTTGAGAATGACATGAAAAACCATGGGGGTGAGTTGAACCGCCTCTGGTTCCTTTGAGAACCTCAAGCAGCAGTAACCCGGCGTAGGAAGGAGCCGTGAGGGCTGGGATGGTGGTGAAACCACCATAGTTACCGGCAAGTCGACGGCCGATGAAAGCTTTAGGTTTTAGCAGAAAGAATTTGAAAGGTGAGGGGAGAGTGTAACGGCAAAGTGAAAGAGAGAAATGAGGGGAAAGTAGGGGGTAGTCTCTAGGGTTAATTAAGGAAAGGGGAGATCTGGACCGTTGATTAAAATTGATCAGCGGTCCAGATTAGACAATGGATTGGGTCGGGTAAGATAAGGTATTGGGCTTGGGGTATTTGGGCCGTTTTAATTGGACTGGGGTCTGATTTAATTAGGCTATAATTGAAATAAAAGTGGCTATTTGTTAAATATCCAATGTAAATTAATTCAAACAATTTACAAAAATAGATGTTAATTATAAAAATGAATTTCATGCGCAGAAAATAATTTTAAAATATTTATTTAGTATTTTAAAAAAAATACACATGATTTTATGGATAAAAATAGTACAAAAACATATGATTGGGCTATAATTGCAAAGTTATTGCAATTATAGCCAAAAGGTGCCAATTTGGCTAATTATGAAATAATTTGGTCTTAATAGGACCAAAAATAATACATTACATCAAGAAATGCTTTTGAAATCATTTGTGAGGTAATTTTATAATTATTTCTTGGAAATAAAATACTGGATAAATTAATAAAAATATAGGAAAAATGTGGAAAAATATCAATTGCTAATCGATGCATGATTTTGAAGACATATATGCAATTTGGAATATGTTTTGGCAAAAATTAGGTATCAACACTTGTAATAGAGTATTACAAGTTAGTGAGGGATTAAGAGGTTAATTCCTAAGTTACATAGGTTGTAATTGAAAAGTTGCTCGGTAGTAAAGTTGAAATCCTACAAGGGTGGGTCGTGATATTTAATCGCGTTGAGAAGGGAATTTTCCACGTAAAATTCCTCTTGTCATATATTTACTGATGTGTGTGTACTGTTGAACCTGATAGAGAACCTGGTTCTCTATAGAGTTTGGTGGACCCTTATATTCTATCAATTGGTATCAGAGCAGGTTCTTCTATCAGGTTAACACCTTGAAAGGATCCTCATGGATGCTCCTCCAAACTTCGAAGAAGGGCAGTCTACTTACAGGCCTCCAAGGTTCAATAGTCAATACTATGGGTGGTAGAAAACTAGGATGCACGACTTCATTATGGCTAAAGATTCTGAGTTATGGGATGTCATATGTGACGGACCCTTTGTCCCTACAAAGAACCTTGGCAACCCAGCTATAGCCATTCCCAAGACGAGGAAGGAATTCAATGACGCTGATAGAAAGGCTATAGAAAAGAATTTTCGTGCAAAGAAAATTCTTGTATGTAGCATTGGCCCTGATGAATATAATATGATATCAGCTTGTCAATCAGCAAAAGAGATCTAGGAGGCTCTTCAGACAGCTCATGAGGGAACAACACAGGTGAAACAATCCAAGATTGATATGCTCACAACAGAATATGAGCTCTTCAGAATGAAAGATAATGGATCCATCCAAGATATGCATACTCGATTCACCTCCATCATCAATGGTTTCACTCTCTTGGTGAAAGTATTTTGAGAAACAAGCTTGTCAGAAAAATCCTTAATGTACTGCCTAGTTCTTGGGAAAGCAAAGTTAACGCCATTACAGAGGCTAAGGACTTGCAGACACTGACCATGGATAAACTTTTTGGAAACTTGAAAACTTATGAAATGAAGAATAAGAAGGACAATGAAAGAAGAGCGCCCAAGAGGGAGAAGAACCTGGTCCTCAAGACGAACAACAATGACTCAAGTGGTGAAGATGGGGACATGGCCTACTTGACAAAAAGATTTCAAAAGATGGTTCATAGGAATGGAGGCATTCCAAAAAGGGGAAGTTCTAGCAAGCCAAGAAATTATGACCTCTGTCATAGATGTGGCAAGACAGGACACTTCATCAAGGATTGCCCCCTCTTAAAGCAAGATCAATATAATAACAAATTTCACAAAGCATCCAAGAGGAACCAGGTTCCTGACAAATGCTTCTAGAAGAAGAACGATACTGACAATGTTGTAAGGCAAGCTCTTGCTGCATGAGGAGACTCCTCTAGTGAATCTGAAGATGAAAACAACTATGGTGGTAGTTCAATGATGGCAGTGGAAAATGAAAAATTGAGTATGATTAAATCTTTGCTTTAATGGCTCAATCTGATGACGATGAAGATGACAACGGCGATGAGGTAAACTTTCTGGATGTTCAGAGAAATCTAAAATCTTTCTCTCCTAAAATGCTCGTGTCATTAGCAAATGTGCTAATCGATGCATACCATAGTCTTATCAATGATAAAGATGCATTAACTATGGAACTAGGGGAAGCTGAACAAACCAGAGATGACCTAGTAGTCATTGTAGTCGATTTGAAAGAAACAATAGAGAACCTGAAAAAAGAAAAGAATGCCTTAGAAGATAAAATTGCTAGTATAGAGCAAGAAATAGATGACCTAATAGTGGTGGTAGTAGACTTGAAAAAAATAATTGAGGAATTTAAAATGGTAAATAGGCCTGGAAACTCAGAAAAGGGAAAGGAAGTTGCAAGTGAATCACACATTAAGCTTGAACATGAGTTAAATTTGGTAAAGACTAGTCTGTGTGCTGAACTTGAGAAAAACAAACAGCTTCAGGAAGAACTAGGGAAAGTAAAGAGTGATCTTGAAAAATCGCTTAAGTGGACCTGGTCCTTTGATTCTATCACTGCCATGTACACCAACTCTGGGGGAAACAGGCAAGGGATTGGGTTTTAAAGGGAAAAGATTCCCCACAACCCTCATAACAAGTATGTTACTATACCTCACAATTGGTTATGTACCCACTGTGGTAACAATGGGTACCTCAAGGAAAATTGCATGGCCAGGGTTTAGTCTCATCAGAAAAATAAAGTCTTTGCTGAGAGAGTAACTACTGCAATAGGACCTAGTCAGTCAAATAGGAAACCATCAAATAGGAAATGCATTTTGACTTCTTGGACTAAGAGAGCACTCATTCATCCCTTCTCTCTTAACAAGGGACCCAAACTCATTTAGGTTCCTAAATCTAACCCTTGATTTCCTTGTACAGGGAGTATTGAAAGGGAGCAACCAATAACGACATATGAACAACGGCTTCTCAAAGGACAGGACTGAAAATATGATCAATTTTCCTTCACTAAAAGCCCTGCTAGGAGAGAGTGTACCCTTTTGAAAATAGCTAAAACGAGGTACGCTCTAAGAGTTAGAAGATTTGTGTCAAAGGAAATAAGGTGGAATTCTTGTCCAGGATATGCACAATCTCAAATTCTGTGACTGGTAAGGTGATGTTGTAACCCAAAGACACAAGAGTACTTATGTTGTTGTGCTTGAGCCTCTGCAGAGTGGAGATATAAGTTGGTTGAAAGATGTTGAAGACAATGCTGAACTATGGGATAAAAGATTGGAGCATTGCAAGTTGTTTGTCACTAAATAAACTGGATCTGAAGGACCTAGTTCATGGTCTGATTAAGTTGAGTATCAAGTAACATAAAGTGTGTAATGCCTGTGCAAAAGGAAAGCATGTCAGATCTTCATTCAAGCCTAAAAGGGATAGACAACACCTCAGGACCAAGGATGAGATCTTTCAAGTAATTGTGGCTTTTGTCAAGAAGATCCAAGTATATATTGAAACAAATATGTCTTGCATCAAATCAGATCATGGAACAGGTTTTGTTAGTGCCAGAATGGATGAATTCTGCATTGAAAGAAGAATTATTCAACCTATCAGCTCCAAGAATATCATAGCAAATGGAGCTGTGGAAAAGAAGAACACGACTCTTGAAGTTTTGGCGCGGTCAAGATTATTTGATAGAGGGATTGCAAACATCTTAATCGAAGGTGCTGACTCATTTGAGAATATCTAGATACAACTGTTATGTTCTCAATAATGGTAGGGATCTTCCTTGAAGAATTGGATGCAAAAAAGAAATGAAGGTATCCTTCTGATGTGCTCGTCTCAAGAAGGAACAGAAATACTGATCAAGATGGAGAAGGATTATTGATTCCAGCAAGGAACCTGGTCCCACTACTGTAATAACAGAATCAAAAAATCAAGTTGTTGAAAAAGGGTTTAACATTGAAGCATTACAAGTCAATCAGTAACCCTATTGCCAAAGCTACACGCCTAGACATGGATGAACCTAGTTCTCTTCTAAATCAAACCAGGCATAAAGACATCTCTAGACCACTCATGTATATCATTGCAAGCAGACCAGATATCATGTTCATAATGGAGCCCTGTGCAAGGGTTCAGTCAAATCCAAAGGAGTTGTCATCTGATGGGCGCTGAAAAAGTGTTGAGATGTCTTAAAGAAACAGCAGGACCTGGTTCTCTACCGTACTTCAAGTAATAGATAGGAGAAGCACATCTGAAATGAGACATTTTTGGGGGTTCCTGTTTTGTCTCATGAGATTCAAGGAAGCAAACTTCAAGTGTGATTCCCAACAGCTGTAGCAGAATATGCAGCAACCACCTCTTGTTGTGCTCCAATGCTATAGATTAAGCAGCAAAATTGGAAGACCTTGAAGTATTTGCTGATGTGTACCACTCTTGTGCGACAATACAAGGGCTCACAATCGTGACTAAAGCATTCAAACTCAAGAGGGTCAAATACTTTGACTACTGAAGATCGAATTGCTGGCATCTTCACCAAACCCCTGGAAGAAAACGTTCTAAGAAAAATCGTCCTGCCTGGGGTTGACAGGACTCAACTGAGGACCCGGTTCTTCATGATTGGTTATGAAAGTCGTATACATTTAAAATTAGCTAAAGTATTTTCTGTATAAGTCTAACTCATCTCTATACCGTTAGAGGTAGACACGTATGATGACTATAGAGCAGTTGATGCAGTACAAATTAGTAAAAGGGGTTAAGCTCACTTCCAAAGACTCGTCAAGGAACCTGGTTCTCTTGACACATGTCAGTAGCTTCTTTGTTATTTCATAAGCAATTCAAAATGGACAAAAACAATGCCACATCATCAACGTGACAGTCTCTTTAAAGTCGTGTCTTTTCAACCAATACGCCACAACCAAAATGTCATTCCTTTTTCTGAGCGATACATCTCCCAAGCCAAAGGTTGTCGCCGTTTCAGAACCGGTCCCTCATCATAATTAAATCAACATCACAACCCTTTCTCTTCCAAATTCAATATCTCCTTTTGTCTTCTCTCTTCTCATATCCACAATCCTTCGAGTACAATCTCACCATGTATGAAAATCAAGCAACCGTCAGTGTGCCTGACAACATGGTGATTGAGTCCTCACCAGTCAGTATTTCAGCGATGAACTCCTCTTCCAACACAATCACTAGTCCAAACCCTAAAGCAGAGTCTCCTCTATACTCAACTTCCTCTTCTACCTACTCCGATTCTGTTCCTGGTCTAAGCAAGGCTGAGAATGTCTTTCCTCCTCCAGTCTCACCAGTCAAACATAGTACACAAGGTGAACAGGGTAAACAAGGAAACCTCGTTCAAAAATCTTCAACTCTATCCATGGTTGGGCACTCGAGTGAAGATTTGGTGATTAGTAATGAAGAGACTGAGACCACCATGATAGGTTGTGACTCTGCAGGTATCACTCCTTCTTCTGTTGAAATTTCCATAGAACCACAAGAAAAGAAGGGAACACAGAATACGTTTTCAATTGCTTCAGAAGGGGTCATTGTAGAGGAATGTGCAGGAGGGTCTGAGACTTAGAGGGAATAGCCTCAGCCATCAAAAGAAAAAGGAGCACTTGTGCTATTTGAACAATCAGCACAAGATGGTGCTATTGGGGTCCCAAATGATGAACCTGATACCTCCATGGAAGATCCAGGTCAGGAGTCATCTCCCCAGGCCAGTGTTGATCCTGCTCCTTCTCCCCACTTCTATGTTGAGCCTTTGAATATGGTGGTGCCTGAGATGAATCCTGACAGTGAAGAAGACACAAATGATTTGGAATATGCTAGTTTTATCAGGGCAAGGACTAAGCTAGTGGTAAGTTCAGAGCCACCTCTTAAGCGACCCACTACACGGTTACAGAAAAAGGAGGCTCTAGAGTCTACTCTCAAGAAGAGTAAAAGGAGTCAGAAAAGGAGAAGGTTGGTCAATGATGGAAAAGTTGTACAAGAAAAGGATGTCCTTGTAGTTGATGTGGATGAGGAAACCAAAGAGGAACCTAGTTCCCTATCCGCAAGTATTCAAGGAATAAGCACTCTCTCTCTCAATCCAAAAGGCACACTTCTAAGGGTGCTAAGAGTCCTTCCAAGAGTGCTGATGCAGTTTCCAGTGAAAAGTTGGTAAAACATTCTAGTGACAAGACAGTGAAGGAGAGTGGTGACAAGTCTGATGAGGAAGAAGTTGAAAAATCTGGTGAACATATACAACACAAGTCAGTAGAGAAGGAAAAGTCTGTTGGCAAGTCAGTGAAAAGAAAAATGGATGATGATGATGAGGAACCTGGTTCTAACAAGAAAGCAAAAGTAAGTGGGTCTATGAGGTTTGAGAAAAGGAAGTTGGGGAATCAGAAAGTACTGTGGGCCCACACATTTGCCTCTGACATTCTATACATTGCTGGGATGAGATTAGTGGATATTTGCGATTCGCAACAGTGGACCAATCTGTTTATAAGTGAGGCTCCTATAGTGTATGAGGAAGAGGTACGAAGTTTCTACACCAGCCTTTTCACAATAGATGGTGATCAAATCTGTGTGTTGGTAAATGGGGTAGACATATTGATGGACTCTGCCTTATTGGGGTCAATTCTGGGTATTCCTACCGAAGGACTATCATATGTTCAAGTTGCCTGCAGACCAAATTTCAGAAATGCCATTGTCAAGGACAAGGTAGTACAACATAGGGAACAAGTGCATAAGAAGACACTCCTTCTAGTATATCAGTTACTCTTTTAGATGGTTAACAAAGTGTTGCTTCCCCGCGCTGAAAGAAGATCTGTTGCATCCAAAGCTGACCTATTCCTTATGGAAGCCTTGGATAATTTTACCACTATCAATTTGCATGCCATAATGATTGAGAATATGCAGAAGGTATAAAACATTAGAGATGGGAATCCTGGATTGCCTTATGGGTTCCTTCTCATAAAGGTCTTTGAGTTTTCCAAAGTACCTCTGGGTCAAGCCAAAGTGGGCACCAAAAAGCAATCCTTTTCAAAAACTACTCTTGAGGAGTATGAGTGTATTGACAAAGTTGGAGGAGTTGGAAGCACTTCCACAATCTCTCAACTGATAAATGCTTAGAATAGTGCCACAGAGGAAATCTAGAAGTTGAAGGCTAGGAACGAAATTCTTGAGAGTCAGCTTAGTCAGTTGCAAGAAGCACCTGGTTCTAGTAGTTTTCACAACTCAGAGGTTGCACGCCTAACAAAGGAGAATGTTGAACTCAGGAAACAGGTGGAGGACCTGAAAGAAAGACTGCTCAATGAGCAAATGTTCGCGAATGCTCACATGGTTCGTATCCTCCAAACCCTTGCTTCCTCTTCCAATCCCTCTTCCTCAAGTGTCCCTTAAAAAATGTCCCTTCAGTGTCCAGTTTCCAGTCTCTATTCTCTTAGTTGTTTTTGGTGATGTTTTTATTGGTTCTGGTAATTGTTTTTATTTGTTTTAAGCTGTGGATGATAACAATGATTCTGCTCCCACTTGTAAAAGTCCAAATTTGGTTAATGCAAGTGGTTTCCTTTTTGTTGTTTATGTTGCTGCTCTTTTGTCTCTATTTTCTATCATGTTATGTGCACATAAGTGGAATGAGTTAACTACGCTAGACTTCTTTATGCTTCTTACTTGTTCTGTGCTTTTTATGATGCCAAAAGGGGGAAGATTTAATTGAATAATAAAGAGCATAAATGAATAATAATCTGAAATGGGAGAAATATAGATTCAGGGGGAACTCACAAAAGTTCAGGTACTGATTAAGGTCATAAAAGTTCAGGTACTGATTAAGGGAGGATGCGGAGATTTAGGGGGAGCTTAAGGTCTTTCTAGTTCATATTCTGGTTTTATGTGGCTCTTTTTTGGGGGTTTCAATTATAAGTTTGTCATCATAAAAAAGGAGGAAATTGATAGGTTACAAGTACTTTGGTCATAAGTACTTTGCTTTATGTTTTGATGACCTAACAAACTTACTATCCAAGAACTAGATAAAGAACCTGTTACACATTTACAAGACCTTAAGATCACAAGGTTCCAGTTTGGGATCTAGCTTGCATTATGATTCAACTCTTCAGAGTGGGAGGAACAACTGAGGGAACAGGTCCCTACCAGTTCCCGAGGAGACTACACGAAGTCAACTCTCCAGTTGGAAAATTGCTGCCTGTACACACCACAGTGCAGGAACAGTGTTGCAGTTAACTTTCCAGGAAAGACTTTTTACCTACCTTGCATACATCATTATAAGTGATGTCACTCATTAATATATACAATCAAGGAAGGTAAAACACATTCACTTAAACACTTAGAGATTTTGGCAAAAAGCTCTCTCATGTGACCATCCAGCAAGCAAGTTTCAAGTGCTTCAAGAACAAAGAACAAAACAACTACGGACCAGTTCCCACATAGAGTTATTGTATGTCCTTGGTTGAGTTGTAACTTTGTAATAGTTCTTCAATTGTAATTCCTACCTTTCTTCTTTAGAAGCATTCTTTAGGAAACTCTTTGTAAACCTTAAACCTATGTGTTTGAGTCTTGGCTAGAGTTAGTCATGTTGTAAAGTCTTCGTAATATAGTTATTACAAAGTGGCTTGTAATAGAGTATTACAAGTTAATGAGGGATTAAGAGGTGAATTCCTAGGTTTTATAGGTTGTAATTGAAAAGTTGCTCAGTAGTGAAGTTGAAATCCTAAAAGGGTAGGTCGTGGTTTTTAATCCCGTTAAGCTGGGAATTTGCCACGTAAAATTCCTTTTATCATCTATTTACTGCTGTGTGTGTGTATTGTTGAACTTGATAGAGAACATGGTTATCTATAGAGTTTGGTGGACCCTTATATTCTATCACATCCAACGTAAAAGGGTCAGATCTTGGTATAGTATTAATCATGCATTCGGGGGAAGCTTTGATTGTAGGGCTCGAATTGGCCCGAGGACTTGACTATGAGGTCATCAAAATCAAATGTGACTCACAACTTGTGATAAATCAGGTCTACCGGATCTTCGAAACCAAAGAGGAGCACATGTAACAATACGTGGTAAAGGTCCACGCTCTGTTGGCACGATTTCGGGAGTGGTAAATTACTCATATCTCGAGGGAAGAAAATGCAGAAGTAGACGCATTGACTAAGCTCGGATGATCAATGAAATAATGGGATCAGAGTCTAGAATGGTAGTACAACTAATGAACTCAGTCCTAGATATAGATGGTTATAATGAGGTAAATGTGACTACTTTGGTCTGGGACTAGAGGAATAATATCATTGATTGTCTCGAGCACGGGAAGCTACCCAAAGACCCTAAAGCATCCTAGTTGTTGCGTGCCAAAGCAACATAATATAGCTTCAAGAGAGGCCAACTGTATAGAAAATCTTTCCAAGGGCCGTTGGCCCGATGCTTAGAGGCATCCGAAGATAACTAAGTCATGAGAGAGGTCTACGAAGGGATATGCAGCAACCATTCGGGTGTAGATTCCTTAGTGTTGAAGTTGGTAAGTGCATGATATTATTGGCCTCGCATGGAACAAGATTCTAAAGACTTCATACGAAAGTGTGATAAGTGGCAACACTATGCACCACTAGTATAGAAATCGGCAGAACTATTACATTCGGTTCTATCCCCGTGGCCGCTTATGAAGTGGGGGATGGACATTGTCGGACCACTGCCACCGCCCCCGAAAAGGTAAGATTTTTGTTAATTTTGACTGACTATTTTTCTAAGTGGGTGGAAGCAGTTCCTTATCAGAAGATCAGAGAACGCGAAATGGTGGATTTCTTGTGGGAAAGTATAATTTGCAGGTTTTGAATACCAAAAGAGATAGCATGCGATAATGGGCCATAATTTATTGGTGCAAAAGTTACAAAGTTCCTCAAAGATTTAAAAATAAAGAGGATCACATCTTCACCCTATCATCCGAGTGCAAACGCTAAAACGGTGTCAACGAACAAAGTGATTATTCAAAACCTCAAGAAAAGGTTGGAAGCGGCTAAAGGTAATTGGCCAGAGGAATTACCCGGGGTTCTATGGGCATACCGAACAACGGCCAAGTCGATCACAGGGGAAACCCCTTTTTCCCTTTTGTATGGTGCAGAAGCTTTAATCTAGGTGGAAGTAGGGAAATCCACCTTGAGATATTTCCAGGCAGATGAAGAATCGAACAACGAAGCAATGTTAGTCAACTTGGAGCTGCTCGATGACTGCAGAGACTTGGTGTTGATTTATATGATTCCACCAAACTATAGAGTACCTGGTCCTCTATGAGATGATGCGTAGAATACAGTAAAGACTAAATGTAAAGAAGGCAAGAGATTTTCTACGTGGAAAAATCCCACACAAGGGGATCAAAAAACCACGACCTACTCTTGTAGGCTTTTAACTCAACTAACTTGCAATCTCCCTATTACAAGCCACTTTGCAAAAACCCTATTGCACAGACTTCAAACTAACTTGTGATGAAACCACCACAAGCCACTCTATAACTCTCCTAGTTACAAAGGATTTAAACTTATGACTATCCCTAGTCACAACATAAACTCAGAAGTTTACGAATTTGGTTTGTTCCTAAGACAACGCTTCTAAGAAAGCAAACTAGGAATTATAATGACGAACAAATAACAAGATTACAACTTAACTACGGATGTATATAAACTCATTTAGAAACTGATCCTTAGTGGAGTTGTCTTCTTGTTCTTGACATGCAGTGACTTCAATGCCTGATGAATACTTTTGTTTCTTGAGAGAATATCACTGAATGCACAAAGAATAGTGTGTCTTGCACCAGGTTGTTTTATCATAAAAGATAGCACAATGGATAGTGATGTCAACTCTTGGTGTATGCTTCTTCCCAATGAGAAGTGACTACTGCACTGTCTGCACAGCCACTTCTAGGCAGCTGCGTTCAAGCTGGATAGTGGACTTTGTACTTCTGTCAGGACACACCAAAGGACCAGGTCCTAGTTGTGTTCCTCTTCTGTGACAGTTGCTAGATGGTCACTTTCTTCTGCTACGTTCCAGTTGTGTACTTGACTTGCACTTATGTCATAGAACCCTAAGGGAGTAGGCCCCTGTTGTGTTCCTCTTTATATTGATTGCGTACAGTCACTGACTTGTGCTTGTGTCGAAGAACCCTAAGGGACCAGGTCATCAGGTCCTTGTTGTGTTCCTCCCTGTGGTCGTTAATCCATTTGCTGATTTTTAGACTTCGACTAGTTCACATGAAATGTATATCCCGTGGGCAAGGTTCTCTATCTGGTTCTTCACAACAAGTTTGTTAGATCATCAAAACATAAGAAGCATAAGGCTAAGACACTGAAAACCCATCACTTGGCGCATGTAAGAATGACAACTCAAAAGCAAAGAATGGAGCGGTATTATAGTCAAAGAGCCAAACTCCTTTATTTCAAAGTAGGAGACTTGGTCCAAAGGAAAGTAACTCAAAATACTTGGGAGCTCAACGCGGGGAAGTTAGGTCCAACGTGGGAAGGCCCCTACCGGGTTTTATCTGTCACTGGAAAAGGTTCATACGAATTGGAGAACCAAAATGGAGAAAAGTTGCCCAGAAATTGGAACGTGTCGCACCTCAAAAGATATTATTGATGATGAACATTATTTGAGCGGAAAGTATGTGCTGCACTCTTTTTTCCTTCGTTCAGTTTTTGTTCTAGTTGGGTTTTTCTAGCAAGGTTTTTAACGAGGCAACAATAGAAAGTATAATACGAAGACAACAACAATAAGACCTTTAATAGCAAGGCATACAAGCAAAGATCCACTCTCTAACGGTTAGATAATCTTTTTCTCTATAGCAAATTCCCACCGGGAAGTTAAGTTTGCTATTGAGCAAAGGTTACCCGACCGTTCATAATCATAAACCACTAGAGGATTGTTAGATAGTCCTTCGCTCGATAGCATAAATTCCTGAGGGGAAGTAAAGTATACTATCGAGTTAAGGATTATCTAGAAATTGATTAGTGGAATCTTCGAAGATACAAGACTTCTAGTGTTCCAATTCACACTCTTCACATTCCAACACTGGGGGGAATGATATGAGGATACAACAATAATGATTGCCACATCGACCAAGAAACAAAAAACCTAAAAAAATAATTGCATCATTGGGACCAGGGACTATGCAGTCAGCCCCGTAGAAACAAGTTGTACAAGTTAGCCACAAGTAATGGCAATTTCTCTTCAGCATAACAAATGCTTAAGTAGTTTTATTTTTGAAAGTAGAAGAAATAAAATGAAATCCTTTTGTTTTTGTCTTGTTTCTTGTCCGAACGATAAATTAATTTTGTCATTTGAATGTCAAACAAGTACTTCAAATGCTAGTGCCATAATGAACAGAAGACGTCCTTTTCAAGAGCACCGTAAATATAAGAGGTCCCTCTCTTATAAAAACCTTATGTTAAAGGGTTGATTTCAAGAACTTATGCCCGGAATCAAAATGCCTTTGGAGAAAAAACACCCGAGGCCGTATACTTGAGGACACATAAAGTAAACTTGCATAAATACTTATAGAAGACCTCATGTTAAAGGGTTGATTTCGGAAGAACTTATGCCCGAAATCAAAATACTTCTGGAGAAATACACCCAAGGCTTCACATAATAAGACGCAAACAATAAAACTTTAAGCAAAAAGAAGAGAATGCAAAGATTAAAACCTGCATAACGAAAGAAACACTCGAACAATACTTGAGCAAAAAGATGTTTTTATTTAAAATCATGTGCCAAAACATCGCATATACAAGAACTAGAAAAAGAGAAGAAAAGCTAAACTGCAGCATCTCCAGAACCTGGAGGAAGAGAAGTGTCCGTGCCCGTGGGAGAAGTAGATGGATCCGTCGATGGCTCAACATTTTGGTCTTCAACAATTTGGCTTTCAACATCATCATCTTCCAATTCTTCTTCAGTTCCCGAGAATTTGGAACCGGAACCAGAAGAACCAGGAGCATCATGCCCGCCGAGAGACCATTTTTAGCAGCCAACTCTAGCTCACGAGCCTTAGCAATTTTAGCATCAAAGTCGATGATACCCGCTTTGGCCTCTTTCAAGGTTTTTCTCCTCATGTTGTAGTTAGCATAAGTTTTCTCAACAATGAGGGAATCCGTTTGGCGCTTAAGTTCTTCTTTGAGTCAGGTTACCTCGGCAGAAAGGCTTTTTCGGGTAGATCTAACAGATTTGAGGCTAACATCAAGGTCGCGGACAATAGAGATGAAAATTCTATTATGCTCTATGGTCCTCCTATGATTCTCCTCCATATGGGCATTTTTCGCCTCGGAAACAGCAAGCTCTTCAATTTTGGAGTTCAAGGCTACCTCTAAGTTAGCCACTCTTTCAGTAGAGGCAGCCTTGTGTTCGATTTTAGCAAGAACAGTGTTATGGACTTCAGCAAATTTGGCCCTGGCTTCGTCAAATCTAACCCTCAGCGGGACAATTTCTTGCCTAAGGGTTACCACTTATTGCGCGCTTTGCTGCAAACGAGACTCCAATACAACAACCTCAGCGACTTTGGCTTCCAGTTCCGAGAGGCGAGGGATATTTTGCTCTTGATCTGCCAAAAGTTGATCCCGTGTGGAGATAATATCTTCCTTCTCATGAATCAACCTCTGAAGGCCCTCAGAAGTAAGAAAGTTGGATTAAAAAGAAAGAAAGGTAAAACTTAGGATATGTTAATACATAAATAGAAGAAATAACAATGGAAGAAAGGGATGTACCATTGCGCCATTATGTATGGTGTTGTTCAACAAACACTCTTTCTGAGTGCCTGAATCGTTTCCTAATATTTCTCTGAAGCCAAAGGCTTAAGATAATTAGCAAGCTCCACCACCAAGATAGCAAATTGCATCTGATAGCGACCTTTGGATTCAGATAATTAGCAAGCTCCACCGCCGAGATAGCAAATTGCATCTGATAGAGACAGAAAGATTAACATTCCTCCTCCCTTGTGGATCTTCAGAAAGGGCAGTATATGTCACGCCCCAAAATCGAGGGGCGCGACCGGCGCTCGACCGAGCAGCCCCAGCCAAGCGGACCTGGGTGCCTTTCCTATTCCACGTGTTACCCCGCATTTCCATTTCCCATTAACCAAGTGAAATAGCCATTTACAAATTTAAACACATTCTTACGAGATTTACATAACATACATAGTTACTTAGCGTGGTTTACAAGTTATACTTCCCAAAATACATAAGTACATAACCCACATTTCCTGTCTACGGAGCCTCTATGGATACAAAAGAGTGATACAATACTTGTCGGTAACAAGGCTCCGGCTATACCTTATACCAAAAACCAAAACAAGACTCCGAAATAAAAAGCGGCATGAGCCACGCAAGGCCCCGGGAGGAAAAGGGCTCACCAATGCTTCAGGCGGAAAGTGAAGGGGAGCTACAGTCAGTGGACTGGAGTTCCTGCTATGGATCCACCTACAATCATAACACGAATGTAGCGCCCCCGACAAAAGGGACGTCAGCACATTTGAATTGTACTGGTATGTATGAACAAACTTTCCCTAAGTAAACTCAAACCATACACAAGTAACAAGTAGTCATGGAACCAACAATCAAATACACATGAAAGAAAACCATCAAGCCAAACAAGTTACAATCTCTCCATTTCCCCTTGAACATTTTCACATCAATGATTTCACAACTTTCTCATATTTTCATTCAATAGTGATTCCGATCACTTTTCCACCCTTATTACCTCGGCCACCCTTATTACCTCAGCCACCCTTATCACCACAACCCACACCTTATTACTTCGTGTTGTGGCGCACAACCCGATCCCACCGAACAATCACAATTCACAAACAACACAACAACAACAACAATTCAAAAAGAATAACAACAACAATTCTCAAAGAATTTCTATAGCCATCAATACTATTTCCATCATATTCAACAACTCATATGCATTTTATGTCACCGCGATAATTGTCAATACAAGCCATATATGTTCTTACCACAGTTGTTCCAACTGCATCATTTACGATTTCCTTCCATCATTTGTTTCTCAACTCTTACCACATAACACATTCACAATCACACATTTGGTTTATTGCCAATTACGTACACCATTATATCGGGAGACTTAACCACGATCAATCAAATCATACCAATCACAAGAATTCCACAAATAATCCACGTAGATATCACATACCAAATATTCGTACACCAAACAAAGTGACTTTACAAAGGTCAAAGTTAGCCATACATACCTTTCTTGATCTTTCCTTTAATTACTACGATATTCCGGAAATTCTAGCAACTTCAATCTATTTTGAGACATAACAAAATTTGAACACAAATTAGGAAGATATTCATAATTCTAGCTCATTTGAGAATTTTATCAATTACTAGTTGTGCATCTTGATTTCAAATCTCTTTTACAAGATTCCCTTCATTTCCCAACCCAATCTTTACTTGTTTATATTCAACAATCTTCCCACAAACCTAATTTGTACATGCATGAATAATGAATACTCTCACATCCAAGAATCATCTTACTAATTACCCATTTCTAGTTAGATTTCAAAGTTGAAGAATTGGGGAAAAGAAATTTTTACCTCTTTGAAGACTTAGCAACCCTTTGATGCGATTTCAAGGTGTGATTCAAGGAAGAGTAGTGAAATCTTTAGTTTTCCCCTTTCCTCTCTCTATAATCGCTCTCCCTTCACTCTAGAATACCAGAAATTTCCCCAAAAAATAAACCTCAATCGAGTTAAACGAAATGGGGTTCGGTCTTAAAAACCCATTTTTTGTACTGTCGCCGTACGAGGCGTCTATGCAAAATGTGTCTGGAAATGAAATTTTGGACCATACTGGAATTACTACTGGCGCGGCCCGCCAGGCGCCGCATGGGGCGCCACGGTAGTTCAAATTTCTGCGCTGCTTTGGTAATTTGGTCATAACTTTGTGTAGGAATGTCCGAATGACGAACGGTTTGAAGAGTTGGAAACTAGACTCAAAGAAATTTTATTTTATAGGTTGTGCATCACACAAATCCTTATATAACTGGAGATATAATTTTCCAAAGTGAGGTCTTGTGCGCACGCATTTGCAACTTTCGTCTATTATAAAATTTTATAACTTGGCTTAGACTTAGGCCTCTCCTTAGACCCCAATTCACTTCTAATATGACTTATACACTTATTAATATATCCAATTGATATCCATAATATCCTTAATCCTCATTTGTATGCAAGATAAAATATTTAGCCTACCTTGGCACCACGAAGTCTTAAATTACTAAGCAAAATTTTCTGGGGCTTTACATTTTCCCTCGCTTAAGATCATTCGTCCTCGAATGAGGATCAAGTTTCATTCATTCGTCATCCTTATGTAACTTCTGCTTTTCACATTATGAAATATATCATCAGCCCCGAATTTGGCTAACTCCTTAAATTTCCGAAAATTTCGCCAGAATTTCCTTTGTAACTAGGACTATCCACCTATCAGAGGGCCCCAAATACATATCCTAAAAGCATATACATGTTCCATAGACATAACATAACTTGTTCAACACCAACCATGGCAGCATAGGCAACATACATAATCAAAATGGAATAGTTTAACATAGATCAAATCAAAAGATAAGAGTTTATAGGAACCAAATGCATGAAAGCTATTATATAACTATTCAAACAAATGTGGGTACTTCTTTCTCATTTCTTCCTCGGCTTCCCAAGTGGCTTCCTCAACTTGCTAGTTCCGCCATAATACTTTCACGGATGCAATTTCCTTATTTCTCAGTTTTCGAACTTGCCTATCAAGAATGGCAACTGGGACTTCTTCATATGATAGCTCTTCATTCACCTCAATTGTCTCGACTGGCACGATGGTGGACGGATCCCCTACTACTTTCCTTAACATAGACACATGAAAGACCGGGTGTACCAATGACATCTCGGGTGGCAGCTCGAGTTTGTATTCCACCTGACCAATTCTCTGAATGATTTTGTATGGTCCGACATACCTCGGACTTAATTTTCCCTTCCTTCCAAATCGCATGATGCCCTTCATTGGGGAAACTTTCAAGAATACCCAATCGTCTTCTTTGAACTCCAAATCTCTGCGACGCACATCCAAATAGGATTTTTGGCGACTTTAAGCAGTTTTCAACCTTTCTTTAATAAGCTTGACTTTCTCCATGGCCTGATACACGAGGTCCGGCCCTATCAATTCCGCTTCTCCAACCTCGAACCATCCGATGGGAGACCTACATCTCCTACCATACAATGCTTCGAACGGTGCCATTTGGATACTAGCATGGAAGCTGTTGTTGTAAGCAAATTCTATGAGCGGCAAATGGTCATCCCAACTACCCTTGAAATCAATAGTACAAGCACGTAACATGTCTTCAAGCGTCTGAATAGTCCGCTCTGCTTGCCCATCGATTTTTGGATGAAAAGCTATGCTAAGGTTTACCTGCGTACCCAAACCTTGCTGAAACTTCTTCCCAAAGTGGGTTGTAAACTGAGCCCCGCGATCTGAAATGATTGAAACTGGAGTGCCATGCAACCTTACTATTTCTTTGATATACAACTGAGCATACTGTTCCACTATGTCGGTAGATTTAACTGGCAAGAAATGCGCTGATTTCATGAGTCGATCCACGATCACCCAAATTGAGTCAAATTTGCGCGGAGTGCGCGACAACCCTATTACAAAATCCATGTTAATCATCTCCCATTTCCACGTTGGAATTTCTATGCATTGAGCCAATCCACCGGGCCTTTGATGTTCGGCCTTCAATTGTTGACAATTCGAACATTTCGCCACAAAATTCGCCACATCCCTCTTCATGTTGTTCCACCAATAAATTTCTTTGAGATGATGATACAGTTTTGTAGAACCTAGGTGCACGGAATACCTGGAAGTGTGAACCTCTGCCATGATCCTTTCCCGAAGACCGTCGATATCAGGAACACACAGGTGGTCTTGTTACCGTAGGGTACCATCATTCATGCCAACGGAAAAAGCTGTGGTCTTGTGTTTATGAATTACCTTGTTTTAGTTGTGCTAACAACGGATCATTAAATTGCTTCTCTTTCACCTCTGCCATGAGCGATGATTCAGCCCCATTCTGTACAATTACTCCTCCTTCATTAGAGTCTGCAAGGTGAACTCCCAAACTGGACGATTGGTGAACCTCCCTGGCTAACGGTCTCTGATATGCCTCCAAATGAGTCAAACTTCCCATGGATTTTTGACTAAGAGCGTCTGCCACAACATTAGCCTTCCCCGGGTGATAGAGAATATCAATATCATAGTCCTTGAGTAATTCTAGCCATCTTCGTTGCCTTAGATTTAACTCCTTCTTCTTGAAAATATATTGAAGGCTCTTGTGGTCCATTAATACATCCACATGGACCCCGTATAGATAATGTCGCCAAATCTTTAGTGCGAACACCACCGCTGCAAGCTCTAAGTCATGAGTTGGATAGTTCTTTTCATGATTCTTGAGTTGCCTAGAAGCGTAGGCTATAACCTTTCCATGTTGCATCAGCACACACCCGAGCCCGACTCTCGAAGCATCGCAATACACCACAAATCCCTTTGTACCCTCTGGCAGGGCTAATACCGGTGCTGTTGTCAACCTTGATTTCAATTCTTGAAAACTCTTTTCACAAGCATCGGACCATTGGAATTTAACTGCTTTCTGCGTCAACTTAGTCAAAGGGGAGGCGAGGGTAGAGAATCCCTCCACAAACCTCCGATAATACCCCGCTAAACCCAAGAAGCTACGGATCTCCGTCGGGGTCGTGGGTCTAGGCCAATCTTTTACTGCTACAATCTTCTGGGGATCCACCTGAATCCCTTCACTGGAAACAACATGGCCCAGAAAGGTAACGAACTCCAACCAAAATTCACATTTTGAAAATTTAGCATACAACTGGTGCTGATAAAGGGTCTGCAGAACTGCCCTGAGGTGATCGGCATGATCCTCCCGGCTCCGCGAATAAACAAGGATGTCATCAATGAAAACAATCACAAAGGAGTCTAGAAATGGCTTGAAGACCCGATTCATAAGATCCATGAAAGCTGCCGGGGCGTTGGTTAGCCCAAAAGAGATGACCAAGAATTCAAAGTGACCATAGCGAGTTCTGAAAGCGGTCTTAGGAATATCCTGCTCTCTGATCTTCAATTGGTGATACCCGGACCGTAGATCAATTTTGGAGAAGAACCTTGCACCTTGCAATTGGTCGAACAAATCATCTATCCGAGGCAAAGGATATTTATTCTTGATGGTGACCTTGTTAAGCTACCGATAATCAATACACATCCGGAGCGACCCATCCTTCTTCCTGACAAAACGAACCGGAGCACCCCACGGCGACACACTTGGCCGTATGAACCCCTTTTCTAATAAATCCTTCAGCTGCTCCTTTAACTCCCTTAACTCCGCTGGCGCTATCCTGTATGGTGGAATAGATATTGGCTGCGTATCTGGCAATACATCAATCCCGAAATCAATCTCCCTATATGGTGGGATCCCTGGAAGCTCGTCCGGAAACACTTCAAGAAACTCATTCACGACTGGCACGGACTCGGGGGCAGACACTTCTGAAGTGGTGTCCGCCACCCGGACCAAATGGTAGATACACCCCTTCCTAATCATCTTTGAAGCCTTAAGGTAGGAAATAAACCTACCTTTCGGCACCATACCATTTCCCTTCCACTCAATAACCGGCTCATTAGGGAACTCAAGCCTCATGACTCTCGTTCGGTAGTCAAGTTTAGCAAAGCACGAATAAAGCCAGTCCATTCCCATAATCACATCAAAATCCACCATTCCAAACTCAATAAGATCGGCCGTGGTAGCACAACCACATACGTGACAACACAATTCCTATAAACTCGCGCGGCTGTGATAGAATCACCAACCGGAGTTGATACAGAGAACGACTTATAAAGTTGTTCGGGTTCTACCCCAAAACTTGAAGCAATGAATGGGGTGACATAAGACAAAGAGGACTCCGGATCAATAAGAGCATAACAATCAATGGCCTGAACAGACAAGATACCTGTGACAACATCTGGAGAAGCCTCTGCACTCTGGAGACCACTCAAAGCATAAAATCGGCTAGGTTCACTTCTACCACAAGCTCCACTCCTAATTGCATCACGCCCTGCTGGAGCTGGAGGGCGCGCGGATGATGTAGCAGCTGAAGAACCGGATGGCTGAGCAAATACCGTACCCGTGCCCTGTCTGAGCGCATGACAGTCCCGCTGGATATGACCTCTCACCCCGCATCTATAATACACCGGGATATCCAAATAACAAGCCTCCGTATGGAATCTCCCACACTTGGGGCATAGAGCTCCCCCTGCTGCTGTGATCCCCCTCCTGGACGACCGGACTGATGGGGTCTCCTGCTATTTGAACCTGGTCTCAAGTTACTGCTCTGCTGATAACTGTGCACAGATGGCAGTGTGCTCGCTGAGGACTGAGCAAATGACTGGGATGACCCTGATGGCCCCCTTCTCTAAACTGGTCTCCCTGAGTGACCCACTGATCGGGCCCTACTGTTACTCTCACTTTCTGCCCGTATTTTCAACTTCCTAGCTTCTGTGGCCTGAGCGAATCCCACAATCTTCCCATAATTCATATCTGACTGTAAGGCCGCTGTAGCAGCCTCGTTCACCACCAAGGGACTAAGACCCTGAACAAATCGCCGAACTCGATCACCCATGGTCGACACTAACTGGGGAGCATACTTGGACAATCTCACAAACTCCATGTGGTACTCCCAAACACTCATACTGCCCTGCTTGAGGACCTCAAACTCAGTGGCACGGGCCGCCATTGTCTCGGCAGGCAAGAAGTGGTCCATGAATGCATCTACAAACTCATCCCATCTAGCTGGAGGTCTTTCCTCCCACATCTCGAACCATGAATACGCTGCTCCCCTCAACTTGTATGAAGCCAACTCAACCCCCTCCGTCTCTGTAGCCTTCATCACTCGAAGGGTCTTATACATTTCATCAAGGAAATCCTGCGGATCGGCCTCTGGGTCTGTGCCTATGAACTTTGGAGGGGCCAATCGCAGAAACTGGTTGACTCTGGAGCTGGCGGAATCTCCCTGTCTGCTGGAGGACGTAGGGGCATCATGGGATCTCTGGGCCTGAGCGGCCACTAACTAGGTCAACATATGGATGGCTCCTCTAAGGTCCCCATCAGAAACCCCGGGACCGAAAGCTGGAACTGCATCAGGATCTGGAATATCAGCGAGAGGGATGGTAGCACCCTCTGCCGCAGCTGGAATAGGAATACTTGGATCTGAAATAAATGGGCCAGGCAGATTCAAGACCGGGGAGTCACTCTCACCCACGGCATCAGGTACATTATTCATAGCCACACTTGGGGTGGCATTGGCCCCGAGGCCGAGTCTAGCTCTCTTCTTAGGTGCCATTACTGAAAATTTGGAATAGAGCACGAGTTAGAGGTAAATACTTCCCAATTTTCACTTCACCGCACGATATAGAGTAACAAAGAAGAAGGTAATTTCCTAAATGCCCATGTAGCCTCCAACTTATAGATATGGTCGATAACACACCGATAAGAAGGACTCTACTAGAAACGGCTCCGAGACATCCTAGGACCCTTTTAAAACCTTAGGCTCTGATACCAAGTTTGTCACGCCCCAAAATCGAGGGGCGCGACCGGCGCTCGACCGAGCAGCCCCAGCCAAGCAGACCTGGGTGCCTTTCCTATTCCACGTGTTACCCTGCATTTCCATTTCCCATTAACCAAGTGAAATAGCCATTTATAAATTTAAACACATTCTTACGAGATTTACATAGCATACATAGTTACTTAGCGTGGTTTACAAGTTATACTGCCCAAAATACATAAGTACATAACCCACATTTCCTGTCTACGGAGCCTCTAGGGATACAAAAGAGTGATACAATACTTGCCGGTAACAAGGCTCCGGCTATACCTTACACCAAAAACCAAAACAAGACTCCGAAATAAAAAGAGGCATGAGCCACGCAAGGCCCCGGGAGGAAAGGGGCTCACTAATGCTTCTGGCGGAAAGTGAAGGGGAGCTACGGTCGGTGGACTGGAGTACCTGCTATGGATCCACCTACAATCATAACACGAATGTAGCGCCCCCGGCAAAAGGGGCGTCAGCACATTTGAATTGTACTGGTATGTATGAATAAACTTGCCCTAAGTAAACTCAAACCATACACAAGTAACAAGTAGTCATGGAACCAACAATCAAATACACATGAAAGAAAACCATCAAGCCAAACAAATTATAATCTCTCCATTTCCCCTTCAACATTTTCACATCAATGATTTCACAACTTTCTCATATTTTCAATTCAATAGTGATTCCGATCACTTTTCCACCCTTATTACCTCGGCCACCCTTATCACCACAACCCAAACCTTATTACTTCGTGTTGCGGCATGCAACCCGATCCCACCGAACAATCACAATTCACAAACAACACAACAACAACAACAACAACAACAACAACAACAACAACAATTCACAAAGAACAACAACAACAATTCTCAAAGAATTTCTATAGCCATCAATACTATTTCCATCATATTCAACAACTCATATGCATTTTATGTCACCGCGATAATTGCCAATACAAGCCATATATGTTATTACCACAGTTGTTCCAACTGCATCATTTACGATTTCCTTCCATCATTTGTTTCTCAACTCTTACCACATAACACATTCACAATCACACATTTGGTTTATTGCCAATTACGTACACCATTATATCGGGAGACTTAACCACGAACAATCAAATCATACCAATCACAAGAATTCCACAAATAATCCACGTAGATATCACATACCAAATATTCGTACACCAAACAAAGTGACTTTACAAAGGTCAAAGTTAGCCATACATACCTTTCTTGATCTTTCCTTTAATTACTACGATATTCCGGAAATTCTAGCAACTTCAATCTATTTTGAGACATAACAAAATTTGAACACAAATTAGGAAGATATTCATAATTCTAGCTCATTTGAGAATTTTATCAATTACTAGTTGTGCATCTTGATTTCAAATCTCTTTTACAAGATTCCCTTCATTTCCCAACCCAATCTTTACTGGTTTATATTCAACAATCTTCCCACAAACCTAATTTGTACATGCATGAATAATGAATACTCTCACATCCAAGAATCATCTTACTAATTACCTATTTCTAGTTAGATTTCAAAGTTGAAGAATTGGGGAAAAGAAATTCTTACCTCTTTGAAGCCTTAGCAACCCTTTGATGCGATTTCAAGGTGTGATTCAAGGAAGAGTAGTGAAATCTTTAGTAATACCAGAAATTTTCCCAAAAATAAACCTCAATCGAGTTAAATGAAATGGGGTTCGGGTCTTAAAAACCTATTTTTTTGTACTGCCGCCGCATGGGGCGTCTGTGCAAAATGTGTCTGGAAATGAAATTTCGGACCATACTAGAATTACTACTGGCGCGGCGCGCCGGGCGCCGCATGGGGCGCCGCGGTAGTTCAAATTTCTGCGCTGCTTTGTTAATTTGGTCATAACTTTGTGTAGGAATGTCCGAATGATGAACGGTTTGAAGCGTTGGAAACTAGACTCAAAAATCCTTTATTTGATAGGCTGTGCATCACACAAATCCTTATATAACTGGATATATAATTGTCCAAAATGAGGTTTTGTGCGCACGCATTTGCAACTTTCGTCTATTATGAAATTTTATAACTTGACTTAGACTTAGGCCTCTCCTTAGATACCAATTCACTTCTAATATGACTTATAGACTTATTAATATATCCAATTGATATCCATAATATCCTTAATCCTCATTTGTACACAAGATAAAATATTTAGCCTACCTTGGCACCACGAAGTCTTAAATTACTAAGCAAAATTTTCTGGGGCTTTACAGTATAATTTCTCTCCAAATTCCCATGAACTAGGGACTGGGAAAGAGGAACACCTTCTTCGTGGTTAGGTGCAACCAGTGGAGGCGATGTAGCAGTGCTAGTAGAAGAGTGGATGAAGATGTAAATGATGTAGCAGTTGCTGGTGTTGGTGAAGAAGGAGATGAAGCTAATGGAGTTGAAAAGTGAGAAGCGGCTGCATCAAATGCAGTGCTGGTTGTTGGATGCTCGCCAACCAAAGACGGCAAGGAACCATTACTCAGCCCTGCAGTGCCGGGCACATCAATTGATACACGAAAATAGGAGTTGGCATTGTCTACCAAATCAAACTCTCCCCAAAGTGCCAAAACATCATCTTCAGCTGGTCTCAACAGGTCATGTCGAGACGATGAGGATCATCATCTTCTATGTAGAGAAGCTCTCTCATCACTAGCTTCTTCATCAACGTCGACCATCACGGTGTCTACGATCGCTCTGAAGGAGAGCCTGTCACCACAACTACCGGAGATGACTCGGGGACGATAGTCATCGCCCTCTTATTCTTTTCCTCGGCCGCAGAAGAGCGTCTCTTTTTTGGTTGTTTGTCCTCCGGCTGGGGACTCCGTAAAGAAACACTTGTGCCCTAAGCAGGTCCAGAGACACCTCTTTGAGTAAGCACCTCCTGAAGCAGACTTGCCGCATCAGCAGGATCAACCAAAATGTCCTCCTCGGGGACAACAACTGAGCCCGCGGGTAGACCTAATTTCATAAATAAGGTAGAAGGGATCAGTCAAATTACCATGATATTTGGCCTTCCACCCGTATTTAGGGGCCAATTCTTTCCACAATTGAGTTTCAGGCATCGTAAAATCCAAGATCTTTTGGACCCACCGGTCCAAGCCTTCAACCACCAGTGGACCATCGAGTTACCGATACAGGCAAAGGGTGGAGGATAAATACGGGGAATAGAAGAATATTTAGTAAAAGAAATATTAAACAAAGAACTTACGAGTGCGGTTCCAAGTGGCCGGAAAGGATGAAGCCGTTGCCGGAATGATATCACTGGTGACAACCACAATGAACCGTTCTATCCACCCACGATCGTTGTCATCATCCATGCTAGATAGCAGAGCATGGTGGCCACATTTGCAAAGGTTTATCATTTCCCCACGAAAGATCTTGGGAGAATAAAGATTAATTATATGAGCTAAAGTTAGCTCTTCTCCCGTCTCATGGCACAAACGCCGAAGGCAAGCAACCGACCTCCATATAGAAGGACTTACTTGTGCCAAACACACTTGGTAGCGGAGGCAAAACTCTGCAATCATGGAGTCAAGCTCTCCGCTCAAAGAGAACGCACCCAAAGTAAAGGGATACGTGTAAAAATATGTAAAATCCTCCTTGGGTACGGTCACTCGCTCCGATAGATCAGCAGCAATAATATCCAAATCATGGCAGCGACAGTTTTCCTTCATAGCAGGTATACTAGAAGGACAGATGGAGGAAGGATACCTACTGACGACCCATGTACGAGAGCTAGCGGTAGGAAATTTCTCTTCGAAGTCTTTTGTAGTAATAAGACTTCTAGGGATGATGGAGCCCACTGTTGGAGGAGAAGAATCCTCGACTTTGTTCTTGTTCTTCGAAGAACTGGTACGCTTTGAGGAAGAAGCCATTGTATGGAAGAAGGAAAAGGTTTTTGCTTGAAGAGAATTAGAGAAAAGATGAAGAGCAGAATGCAAGTCGAATAAGGGAAGCTTGGGAAATTATGGAGTGTAAGGAAGAAGGTTAATGCGTATAAGTAAAAGTTTTTAGCGGCTAAATTCATGGCCATGATTACCTTGAAAATCGGCAAAAAAATTGTGTTAAATCGTGGGATAATGCGTGTTCGGGGCATTAAATGCGGAGAGACGTGCGTCTAATCAATTGTCAGAAACCATCCGGGCGAGTTATAGTAATTTCTGCCAAAAGAGTGTTTTTACCAACTTCCCGGCAATACAAAATTATGTCACCGGAAAGCAGGAGGACTATCTGTATAGGGTAAAATATGTTATGACACGTGGCTGTCTAGAAGAGGGACACGTGGAACCCAAGACGAGGGGATGGTTAAGACTGAAGGCAACTGTTCCATCTGCCACCAGAAGAATAACGCTCATAAGGATGTAATAAATACTTTTCGCCCGATAGTATTTAATAGAGAATATTCCATGGCATTAAATACAATTGTGTGTTATAAGGAATTTAGCATTTGTGTTCACCGTTACATCTTCATCAATACCCTCATAATTGACATCAAAGAGGGGCACGATCCTAAGACCTCCTTCCCTTGACGTAGCTATAAATAGTGAGCTCAGTTATCATTGTAACAAACACGAATTTTCTGGCAAACTTATGCTACATTCCATACAAAGCTTAATACAATCTTATTTCCTTGCCTTTTAATTTCATTGTTGTTGTGCCCGGGAACCTTGTTCTCGAAACTGTTGTTTCTGCTATTTCGTCTACATCCTAAGGCTAAGTATTGTATAATTCTTCAATTATTTTATTATTTCAGAATCAAATTAATTCACTTGTTTAGAAACCACGTATAAATTCAATTGTACTATTTTACGGGTAAACAACTATCTGACCGTAAGAGTATTATTATTGTTAGATCGTGACAATGGAGCCTAGTGCAGATATGAATAATCCACATGAATAAAAAACTTTTTCCTAAGAAGCTCAAAAGAGAGAGAAGGAACCCATGAAATTCGTATCAGAGTCGGATCCAGGACTTAATATGACATTCTGTACTTTTCTGCCCTTTCGTTTACTTTATTTGTACCCAGCCACATTACATGCATGGAGATTCATTTAAAGCCTTAATTCTCAAGCAACTAAATATCTTCATTTCCTCGGAAATCTCAGGCAACATTATTTGGATCTCACCCCAAAGGGTGAACGGCAAAATTGAGGAGAATTGGTTGAATAACTTGGATGCAATGTGAGGCCATTCTATGGTTTGTCCATAAAGTAATGATAAAGATAGTTTTCGATGGGGCTCGAGTGTACTGATTTTTGTTGTAGTTGTTGCGCGTTATGGTAGAAATAATATAAGAAGAATTTGAAACTTTCATTTCCTCCATTTAATTTAAGTTGTTGCCAACTTCCATGACGTACATTTTCTTATTCTAGTTTTGTTCAACTAATTGATGAGGAGAATATCAGTTGGTTGATCAAATGTTCAGATTTTGTGAGTACACATTTAAATTTAAAGTTGGCTGAGGGAGTTTCTCCTACTCTATATCAAGGTTGTTTGAATTTATTTTTGACCAAAAAAATGTTCATTTTTTACTATTCTTGTAAAAAAATCTAAAAGACATAAGATTTGGGAACAAGTAGATCAGGTGGATAAGTTTTGTATCAGCACAATTAGGTTCTCTATTCTAATAAATGGATCTCCAGAGAATTTTTTGCATAAAAAAGAGGATTAAGGCAAGGTGATCCTTTGTCACCTTTCCTGCTCATCATTACAATGGAAGGTTTGAACAGTTTGATCAAGAAGGCAAACCAGGAGGGATGGTTAAAGGGTTTTAAAGAACGTTAGCAGCAATCTGGAAATCACTCATTTGTTATATGTTGATGATTCTCTAGTTTTTTGTGATACTGATGAGGAACAAGTCAGCCACTTGAGGATGATTCTATCTTTGAAGCAATTTCAGCCTTGCATTTAAATCGGAGAAAGTCATAGATATACTCAATTAATGATGCAACTTTCATATACTAGCCGGAGTTTTAGGTTGTGAGGTGAAATGTTACCAACCACTTACCTGGGTTTACCTTTAGGAGCAAAAATAAATCTCAGGAGATTTGAAGTGGAGTGTTGGAGAGGTGTAAAAAGAAGCTTTCCAAGTAGAAAAGTAACTATCTATCATTATGAGGAAGGTTCACCTTGGTGTATAACTTTTTAGATTCTCTTCCTACGTATATGATGTCTTTATTTCCTTTGTCAGTGAATATAGAAAAAAGACTTGATAAGTTGAGGAGAAAGTTTATTTGGCAAGGTATACGGAGGAAGAGGGGTTTTCATTTAGTGAACTGGAGGACTTTGACAAACAACAAGAAGGATGGAGCATAGGAATCAGAAATTTGAAACATCACAACAGAAGTTTGCTAATGAAATGGCTATAGAGATTCCCTTGGGAGGCACAAGTTCTTTGGAGACATGTAATTAAGGAGAAGTTTGGGCAGAGGGTCTCTGGCGTACAAGAGAAATTTCTACCAGTTATGGGATAAGTGTTTGGAAATCTATAAGATATTTATGTCAGCTTTAAAAGGCAATGTCAGCATAAAAATTGGTAATGGTGTCAAGGCTATTTTTTGGAATGATGACTGGATTGAAAATTTCCTCTAAAAGACAATTTTTCATATTTATTCAACTTAGTGCAATAGCCTCAAGCAACAGTGGCAGAGACCTGGAGTCAACAAGAGTGGAATTTACCTTTAAAAGACTTCTAAATGACTGGGAGGTTACTAGAGTGACTGAACTTGTAAATCTTTTGGAAAGTTTCAAAGGTACTACAGAACAAGAGGACAGTCTAGTGTGGGAAAGAAACAACAACAAAGTTTTCTCGGTGAAGTCAGCTTATGGGTGCAAAACAGGTCTGGATTATATCATACTGGGCATTGACATTGAAAGAACATCTGGAAGGTGAACTTCACTTTCAAAGTGGCATATTTTTGCTGGTTAGTGGTTAAGGAGTTGTCTTAACACATGATAGTTTGGTGAAAAGAGGAATACAATTATGCTCTAGATGCTTTATGTGTGGAGAGAGATGGAAACAAACAATCACTTGTTTCTACATTGCAGAGTAACCAACTGGTTGTGGCAGCTATTTATGAGTTTGAAAGGATTAAACTGGACAATGCCAGGACAACTGCAGATATGCTAACATGTTGGAATGATCCAGCCAACTTACCAAGGAACAACACTTGGTGGAACAATATGATCCTGCATGCATTTTGTCGATAATTTGGAATGAGAGGAACTTAAGATGCTTTGAAGGGATAGTCAACTCTGAACTGAAGATCATTATGAATTGCATATTTTTGTTTTATTTTTGGTACAAAGAAGCACTAGTAGAAGATGTAGATTCAGTAGTTGACATCTTGGGGTTTTTGTAACTAGCATAAGACTAACTTTTTGTTCTTTTTTCTGGTCCTATAACTCGGGTTCCTCTTAGCATAGTATTTATGCTAAGGATTGCTTCCATTGTTAACAATATAAGCGATTTGTGATCAATAAAAAGTACTACACCCATCAATGTTATATTGTTCAAAAAAAATATTCATTTTTTATTTTTTCATTTGGCAAGAAACGTTTTGGTGAGGGGCGAGATTGTTGGTTCTTGTTGGAAGGACAAATTTAGTTTTGTTAATTTTGACACGTTAGTTTAAATGTAAACAATTTGTTATTTTATAAAATACTGTAAGTTTTATTACATAAAACAAAGGGGAAAACGGTAATTGAGTGGTATGGGCGTCACCAGATAATCAAAAAATTGTACAGGCCTACCATCTGGGCAGGCATTTTCCCTGGATTTTTTGCTTAACTGGATGGCCCCAAAATGTAATTTTGTGTTTGGCTCTAAATTGACAAAGAAATTATAGAAATATGACTTTTTACTTCAAGGTTAAAAGTTAAAAAATATTGCTCATGGTGCAAGAAAGGATCAATACTTGTTAAACTTGAAGTTATTCTCTTGAGACAAGTGGGAACAAAAATTCAAGACCATCGACTTTGAGGACTATTTGTGTACTTCACCCCGAAATTGAGGTCACTGTTTAAATTTTATCTTCGGCTACCCTAGTGATTTAATTTGTCTCCATAAGAAGTCATCTACTATTAAAGCGAACTTTAGCACAATAAGCTAACCAGGACATAATTTAAAAGGGGACGTCAAAAAATGTGATAGATGCAAATAATCCTATAATATCTTTGGTGGCAAGTAATGTGTATATACTATTAACTCATGAACCCAAAAGAGAACTTTATAAGTTTGAAAGACGGAAGTTTAAAGATTGCGTTCTATGCATCAAACAAAAGAAACAAGAGTACAATTTGGATGCTGATTTATTCAAAATTTGTATATGAGGTTTTGGAACTGCAAATCTATGATTAGGAGTTTTTCTTTTCAGTAGTTAATGACAAAGGGAGTGTGAAAAATGAAATGTCAACAAATTTAACATATATATAATTATAATAATGGTTTCATTCTTAGCATTGGTTATTGATTTATCAGGAATACCCATATTTATTTAGGGCCTTCAAAACTATACTATTAATTTCTAAGATGGATCCCTTCTCAAATTCAGATGTAAGTGAAAGTTGTATAGAAAAAATAATGATATAACATATGGTGGTTGGGAAGGGAGACATGTTTTTTGATTGTTTCTTTTCATTCTTTTTGGGTGAGGGTTTTGCTAAATAAATGTAAGTGAATATGAGAGGCAAACAAACATATTACAATATCTATTTCCACGGAACAAGCGAAAATAAGATGATGTACTTTAGTATATTAGTCAAGAAAGCAACACCTCACCTCCAAGAGATAAAATATTTGGTTAGACGTATATGCATACAAAGAAGTAGACCCAAGATTTAAAGGTGGCGGGGACACAAAAAGCCTCGTTGGCAAAACCTTCGACAAGAATTATCGGATTGCGATAGGCGAACTGCTCACTGATGTTGTTGAGTAATGAGTTAAGTGTCACGACCCGGATTCTCCACCCTCGAGAGTCGTGATGGCGCCTACTAGTAAAAGCTAGTCAAGCCGATTATTCCAATCATTTAACCTTTTTAATTTTTAATCCCTTAACAATTGCGATTTAACATTATATAAACAGCGGAATTAAATAAGCGGAAGAACGAAATGTAACACTTAATATTACGGATACAATTTCTTAAACATACGCTACCCAGAACTGGTGTCATAATTTCACAAACTATCTAAGAGTACTACAAATAAGGGTCTAAAAGAAAAATGCAAGTTGTTTCTGAAATACATAAAAGAAACAAAATGGGAAGATAGAAGGAGACGCCAAGGCCTGCGGACGCCTGCAGGACTACCTCGGGTCGCCTGATGGACTGAAGCAACAATCTCACTGAGGTCCAAAAGCTGCAGCACCGGGATCTGCACACAGTGCATAGTGTAGTATCAGCACAACCGACCCCATGTGATGGTAAGTGCCTAGCCTAACCTTGGCGAAGTAGTGACGAGGCTATGACAAGACTACCAAATAATCCTGTGCAGTTAAATCATATACAGCAAAAAAAATAAAGGCAGAAATTTACAGTTAAGGATAGGAGGGGGGAAACATGCTGCGGGGAAATATCAAGTAACAACAGAAAACCAATAGATAAATGTAAAGAATACCATAACCTAATTATCAACAATAATCAGAAAAATTAAAGACAAGTGCACGACATCACCTTTCGTGCTTTTACTCTCGTCCGCACCATAAGAATCAATATAATCGGCACGACATCACCCTTCGTGCTTTTACCTCACATAATCATGGCACGGAATTTTCCTTCGTGCATTATCACTCATATCATGGCACGACATAGTACATCGTGCGGCACGACATCACCTTTCGTGCTTTTACCTCACAATGTTGGCACATCATCACCCTTCGTGCATTAACACTCTCAAAATCATACACGGCATCACTTTTCGTGCTTTACACTCTTCCTACCCCAAGCAACAATCACAAGGCAATTTAGGCAAGGGAATCAATAATATCACAATAAAATCCCGGCAAGGAAAATTATATCATGAGTAATAACATCCCAGCAAGGGAGATAATATCAAAAGCAATAACATCTTGGCAAGGGAGACAATATCATAAACCTCTTCTCTTTTCCACCTTTACTTCACAACTTAATTCTCAACTTGAGCCAACGCTCTACATTGTTCAATTACCGATAATACTTCCACAAGCCTTGTTCAACAATAGAAATCATCATATAAAGCATGAACAACCCAAAACGGAGTCACATTAATCATAGTATAAGACTCACGGGCATGCTTGACACCAACGTATAGATACTCGACACCATGCCTATACGTCGTACTCAACCATTAACACATAGAAAATAAGATACAACTCCTAATCCCTCAAGTTATGGTTAGACCAAACGCTTACCTCGATGCCACAAACACAACTCAAGCCTCAACTACCGCCTTACCTCTTATTTTCACCACCAATTCGCTTGTATCTAGACGCAATTTACCTAACGATATCAATAAATGCTAAATGAATCAATTCTAATGCATGAAAATAGGTTTTCTAAAGATTTCTCCAAAAAGTAAAAAATCGACCCCAGGCCCACAGGTCAAAACCCGAGGTTCAAACCAAAACCCGATTACCCATTCATCCAAGAACTCAAATATATAATTTGTTTTGAAATCGGACCTCAAATCGAGGTCCAAATCCCCAAAAATTAAAAATTTTAACTTCTACCCAAAACACCCAATTTCCCCCATGAAAACCCTTGATTTTGGATTGAAATCATGTGAAAAGATGTTATAGATTAAAGAAAATGAGTTACAAATGACTTAAAGTTGATTTGGAGAAGAACGTTTCTTTAGAAAATCACCCAAGAGAGTTTAGGTTTTGAGAAAGTTTGAAAAAATGAAGAATTTTCGGCTAAGTTATGATTTAGCAGGTCGCAGATGTCGCAATTGCGAACCCCTTTGGAACCTGCTATCTTTGCAGTTGCGAAGAATCTATCGCATTTGCGGCCAAGGAAAAATCCGGTCACCTTCGCATTTGCGAAAGTAACATCGCATTTGCGAAAAGGAGCGCTTCACAATTCCCACCCTGAGTTCACATTTGCGAAAAGGGTCTGCCCAGGCTTGGTTCACATTTGTGACCCTGGTGTCTCATTTACCAAGCCTGAGAATTTCGCAATTGCGAAGCTTGATCTCGCAATTGCGAGATCAGAGGCCTGGGCAAAATATCAGATACCAACAACTTTTTCCTATGTCCAAATTCACTTTGCGGCCTATCCAAAACTCACCCGAGCCCTCGGGGCTCCAAACTAAATATGCACCCTAACCTAAAAACATTATACGGACTTGCTCATACGATCAAATCATCACAATAACATCAACAACTATGAATTAAGCCTCAAATTCATGAAATCACTCAAGAACATCAAAATTTCCAATTTTCTCAAATAAAGGTCCGATTTATACTAAACAGACTCCGATTCTTACCAAACTTCACAAATTCATCTTAATAATTATTCAAACTTATACCGGGCACCGGAACCAAAATACGGGCCTGATACCATCAATTTCAAACATCTTTTCACTTCCAAAAACTCTTATATTTTCCAGAAAATAATTTTCTTTAAAAATTCATTTCTCGGGCTTGGGACCTAGGAATTCGATTCCGGGCATATGCCCAAGTACCAAATTTTAATACGGACCCTACGAGACCGTCGGATCATGGGTCCGGGTCCGTTTACCGAGAATGTTGGCCAAAGTCAACTTTATTCAATTGTAAAAGTTAATTTCCTTAGTTCACTTAGTTTTCACATAAAAGCTTTCCGGAAACGCGTTCGGACTGTGCACGCAAATCGAGGTGAGACAAAAAGAGAGTTTTAAGGCCTCGAAACACAGAATTTACTTTTAAAACGAGTGATGACCAAGGTCATCACATTCTCCACCTCTAAAACAATCGTTCGTCCTCGAACGGATATAAGAAAAGTACCTGAGTCAGAGAAAAGATGGGGATATCGGCTCTGTATATTGGACTCGGACTCCCAGGTCGCTGCCTCAACAGGCTGACCTCTCCACTAAACACGAACAGAAGGAAATCTCTTCAATCTCAACTGACGAACCTGCCGGTCTAGGATAGCTACTGGCTCCTCCTCATAGGACAAGTCCTTGTCCAACCGGACAGTGCTGAAATCTAACACGGGGATGGATCACCGTGATACTTCCGAAGCATGGAGACATGTAACACTAGATGCACAACTGATAAACTCTGCGGCAATGCAAGTTTGTAAGCCACCTCTCCCACTCGATCATGAATCTCAAAAGGACCAATGAATCTGGGGCTTAGCTTGCCCTTCTTTCCAAATCTCATCACGCCTTTCATAGGCGATACCCAAAGCAACCCCCGCTCGCCAACCATGAATGCCACATCACGAACCTGACGGTCGGCATAACTCTTTTGCCTTGACTGAGCTGTACGAAGCCTATCCTGAATGATCCTGACCTTGTCCAAGGCATCCTATACTAGATCTGTACCCAACAACCGAGCCTCCCCCCCGGTCAAGTCATCCAACCGGCGACCGACACTGCCTACCATATAAAGCCTCATAAGGAGCCATCTAGATGCTCAACTAGTAGCTATTGTTATAGGCAAACTCCGCTAAAGGCAAGAACTGATCCCACGAGCCTCCAAAGTCAATGACACAAGCTCAGAGCATATCCTCCAAGATCTGAATAGTACGCTCGGACTGCTCGTCCGTCTGAGGATGAAATGTTGTGCTCAACTTGACCCCTGTGCCTAACTCACGCTGAACTGCCCTCCAGAAATATGAGGTAAACTACGTGCCTTAGTCCGAAATGATAGGCACGGGCACACCATGAAGACGAGCAATCTCCCGGATATAGATCTCTGCCAACCGCTCAGATGAATATGAGACTGCCACTAGAATGAAATGCGCTGACTTGGTCAGCCTATCAACAATAACCCACACTGCATCGAACTTTCTCCGAGTCTGTGGGAGTCCAACAACGAAATCCATAATGATCCGCTCCCACTTCCACTTAGGAATCTCAATCTCCTGAAACAAACCACCAAGTCTCTGATGCTCGTACTTTACCTGCTGACAATTCAAACATCAAAAAACATATGCAACAATATCCTTTTTCATCCTCCTCCACCAATAATGTTGCCGCAAATCCTGATACATCTTAGCAGCGTCCGGATGAATAGAGTACCGGGAACTATGGGCCTCCTCTAAAAGTAACTCTCGAAGTCCATCCACACTAGCCACACAAACACGACCCTGCATCCTCAAAACTCCATCATCTCCCAATGTAACCTGCTTGGCACCACCGTGCCACACTGTGTCCCTAAGGACACACAAATGAGGATCATCATACTGCCGATCTCTGATACGCTCAAATAATTAAGAATGGGCGACTGTGAAAGCTAACACATAGCTGGGCTCAGAAACATCCAACCTCACGAATTGATTGGCCAAAGCCTGAACATCCAAAGCAAGCGGTCTCTCACCGACTGGAATATACGTAAGACTGCCCATACTGGCTGACTTTCTAGTCAAGGCATCGGCCACCATATTGGCCTTTCCCGGATGATATAAGATGATGATAACATAGTCTTTCAATAGCTCCAACCACCTTCTCTGCCTCAAATTTAGCTCCTTTTGCTTGAACAAATACTGAAGACTCTTGTGATCCGTGAACACCTCACATGACACGCCATACAGATAATGCCTACAAATCTTCAACGGGTGAACAATGGATGCTAACTCCAAATCATGAACTGGATAATTCTTCTCATGAATCTTCAACTGTCACAAAGCATAAGCAATGACCTTGTCATCCTACATCAATACTGCACCAAGTCCAATATGAGATGCGTCACAATAAACTGTATATGGCCCTGAACCTGTAGGCAAAACCAATATCGGTGCCATAGTCAAAGCTGTCTTGAGCTTATGAAAGCTCGTCTCACACTCGTCCGACCACCTGAACTGAGCACCCTTCTCGGTCAACCTAGTCATCAGGGCTGCAATAGATGAAAACCTCTCCACAAATCGATGGTAATAATGCCAAACCCAAGAAACACCGTATTTCTGTAGCTGATGCGGGTCTAGGTTAGTTCTTGACTACCTCTATCTTTTTTCGGATCCACCTGAATACCCTCTGTTGATACAACGTGACCCAAGAATGCAACTGAACTCAACCAGAACTCATATTTCGAAAATTTAGCATATAACTGAGTATCTCTCAAAGTCTGAATAACCACTCTCAGATGCTGCTCGTGCTCCTCCCGGCTGCGGGAATAGATCAAAATATCATCAATGAAGACTATCACAAATGAATACAAATAAGTCTTGAACACTCGGTTCATCAAATCCATAAAAGCTGCTGGGGGATTTGTCAACCCAAATGACATCACCAAGAACTCATAATGCTCGTACCGAGTGCGGAAAGCTATCTTAGGGACATTAGATGCCCTAATCCTCAACTGATGGTAGCCAGATCTCAAGTCAATCTTCGTAAATACCTTGGCACCCTGAAGCTGATCAAACAAATCATCAATCCTCGACAATTGATACTTATTCTTGATTGTAACCTTGTTCAACTGCCGGTAATCCATACACATCCTCATCGATCCGTCTTTATTCTTAACAAACAACACTGGCGCACCCCAAGGCGAGACACTAGGTCTAATAAAGCCCTTATCAATCAAGTCTTGCAACTGCTCCTTCAATTCTTTCAACTCGGGCGGGGCCATACGATACGACAGAATAGAAATGGGCTGAGTGCCCGGAGCCAAATCAATGCAGAAGTCAATATCCCTGTCAGGTGGCATACCCGACAGGTCTGAAGGAAATATCTCAGGAAACTCACGAACAATAGGCACAAAATCCATAGAAGGAACCGCAACACTAGAATCACGAACATATGCCAAATAGGTCAAATACCCCTTCTCGACCATACTCCGAGCCTTCACATATGAGATAACACTATGAGTATAGTGACCAAGAGTCTCTCTCCACTCTAAATGAGGTAAACCCGGCATGGCTAAGGTCATATTCTTGGCATGACAGTCCAAGATAGCGTGGTAAGGTAATAACTAGTCCATCCTCAATATGACATAAAAATCAACTATATCCAGAAGTAACAAATTTACTCGAGTCTCAAGACCCCCAATTACAACTATACATGAATGATGGACACGATCTACCACAATAGAATCACCCACCGGTGTAGACACATATATAGAAGCACTCAAAGAATCACCAGGCATGACCAGATACGGTGTAAAATAAGATGACACATAGGAGTATGTAGATCCTGGATCAAATAGAATTGAAGAATCTCTACTACAAACTAGAACAGTACCTGCGATAACTACATTGGAAGCCTCAGGCCTGGCTGGAAGAGCATAACATTGGGGTTGGGCCCCATCACTCTGAACTACATCTCTAGGACGACCTCCTGCTGGCTGGCCTCCACCTCTAGCGGCCTGGCCTCCACCTATAATACCTCTACCTCCACCTCTAGCACCTCTACTTCCACCTCTAGTTGGCTGAGCGGGCAATGAAACACTCGGTGCCTGAACCATGGCACGGGAACCCTGATGCTGAGAGCTATTCGTTGCTCGAGGGCAAAACTTAGCAATATGCCTCATATCACCACAAGTATAACAAGCCCTCGGTTGTTGAGACTGCTGACCCTGATGGCCTGAATAACCACTCTGAAAACTTTGGAGCGGAGGTACACTGATTGGAGTTGGTGGTGCATTGTAGGGCGGCTGATCAGAATACTGCATATGAGAACCACGACCACTTGGAGCACCGTGAGAAGTCTGAAGTACTGAATGAAACGGCCTAAGAGGATGGGCCCTACCGAAAGAATCTCTGCCTCTAGATGAGGCATCACTGAACCTGCCCGAATGACGAGGTCTCTTGTCAGACTCCTGACCACTCCTTTGTGATAGAACCATCTCAACTCTCCTGGACACACTGGCCGCATCCTGAAAAGAAATCTCACTCCCCGTCTCCTTAGCCATATGTAATCGAATAGGCTGAACGTGTCCCTCAATGAACCTCCTCACCGTCTATCTCTCAGTGGGAAGTATAAGAAGAGCATGACAGGCCAAGTCAATAAATTTGGTCTCGTACTAAGTAACGGTCATAGAACCCTGCTGGAGACGCTCAAACTGCCTCTGATAGTTCTCCCTCTGAGTGATCGGAAAAAACTTCTCCAGAAATAGCTTAAAAACTTATCCCAAGTCAAAGCTGGTGACCCAGCTGGTCTAGCCAAACAATAATCTCTCCACCAAGTCTTGGCGGATCCAGACAAACAAAAAGCAGCAAAGTCGACCCCATTGGTCTCCACTATCCCCATGTTCTGAAAAACCTCATGATAGTTGTCCAAATAATCCTGGGGATCCTCAGAAGATGTACCACCAAAAGTAGTAGTGAAGAGCTTGGTGAACCTGTCTAATCTCCACAAGGCATCAGCAAACATAGCTGGCCCCTCTCCGATTTGTGCCACAACACCAGGCTAAACTGCTCCAACTGGCTGAGCTACTGGAGTCTAAAATTGGGGATTCATCTGCTCCAGAGTGTGAGTAGTAGGAATCTGGGCTCCTCCTCCAGCCTGAGAGGTGGCTGGTGCTACAGGAAGCAAGCCTGCCTGGGCGACACTCTCCATAAGGCCCACTAGGCGAACTAAAGCATCCTGAAGTACCGCAGTAGCGATGAACCCCTCTGGGATCTGAGCTGGTTCTGCTGGAACTGTCTAGGCTGGAACCTCATCGTCAAACTCAACCTGAGGCTCCACCGCTGGTGCTGCTGCTCGAGCTCTGGGCTGAGCCCTGCCTCTGCCTCGGGCCCTAGCACGACCCGACCTCTACCCCTCGCAGGAGCTGCTACTGGGGGCTCGAGATGCTAGTCAACTGATGAAGCGGTACGTGTTTTCACCATCTGCGAAAGAACAGAGTGGAAGTTCAATTAGAATTGAGAAATCAAGTCGTACGAAAGGAAAGAATAGATGTGAGGTTTTTTCCAAACTCTATAGCCTCTAGGGGTGTTGATACCCAATTTTTCCCTGTATATTTTTTATATGCAAAATACTTTCAAAATAGCATGTATATGCATATGTAAGTATGTCCCAAGGTTTTAATATTTTTTTCTTAATTCTTTAAGGATTGTTAGATCAATTTATTACCCTACTTTAGCAAGAAAAACCAATAATTATTCCCAAAATTATCATTTTGGTGATTCATTTATTGGATTCTCATATTTACATTAAAATATAGCTAACATAATTTTTACATATTTTCACAAATTTATTTTGGTATTTTTAAAGCTAAATTGCATATAATTGCAATATTGGCCTCTTTTAATTTAATTGTATTTATATTTATGAAATTAATTTCAGTATTTTTAATTTGATAATTATGTATTATTAATCATTTTAGTGCTTTTAATTTATTTCTGAAAATCATTTTACTATTTTTTATAAAATAAATAAAGGAAAAATGACTATTTAAATGATAGCCCATTTGTATTTCAATTTTGGCTAGATTTGAACCCCTAATTAAACCCAATCTCAAACCCAATTAAATCTACCCGACCCACAACCCGTTTGAATAACCCGCCCGAATCCCCATTTAATCCAGGCCGTTGATCAAAATGATCAACCGCCACCATTTAACCTTTCCTAAATTAATCCCGACCTACCCCCCAAACCCTAGTCATTTGCACCTATAGCCGCCTTCAAACTCCCTCCTCTCTCAGTTCTCTCTCAACTCCCCTCTCAAAACCTAGCCACCTCCCTCCACTTCCACCCTAAAACCACCGGAATCCATGGCTTCCAAGGCCATTGGTCCAGACCTCGGATGTTTTCTGCGCTATGGCTATCTTCGGCCATTTTCGGCTTTGTTCCGGCCAGCTATGGTTATTCGAGCTTGATCTCAGCCTCTTCTGCTTAGATCGATGATTTCCAAGCCTTTCTCACCCTCTGGGTTTCTCTGAAACCCTAACCTTTGAGGTTTTTCTGATTCTTCTAGATCCGTTGTAGATCTGTGCTTACCCTAAGCTTTCAAATGTTTTCTCAAAGATTCTTTCAAAACTCTGCTTTCAAAACTTTTATCTTTTCCGATCTAGGGTTTTGTTGAGTTAGTTAGAAGTTTCTATGATCTTTAGCATGTTCTACTGTGTTTCTTATGTTGGTTTTTCTACCATGTTTCTTATGTTATTCTATGTTTCTTATACTGTGTTTCTTATGTTGATTCTTCTACCATGCTTCTTATATTGCTTCTCTACTGTGTTTCTTATGTTCTTCTACTGGAATACGCATACTAAGAGTCTTAGTTCCCTTTTGGGATTTCTGAACTTATTTCATTAGAATTGCTGCCTGATTTACTCGTCCTTTCATCTCTACGCTCGACTGATGGTAAAACCCTAAAATTTAGGGATTCATTCGAGTTTTGAGACCATTGTCTGTGTGATTTGCTTGTTCTTCATCTCTGAACTTGTTCGATTTCAAAACCATAAACTTCTTTGGACCTAGTTGAGTTTCTGAAGTTGTTTCATCTACTGCTCATTTGAGCTTCGAATTCTTTGTTTCGACCTTTGTTTCTTTATATGATTCTGGTTCCCTGCTAAACTTTTCTAAGGTCTTTCCACTAGACCATCTGCATGTTATTTGATACTCTCTCTCTTGCTGAGTTACTATGTGACTACCATGCTCCTATAGTTCACTGATTTTGCAATTGCATGACACCTTTCTTTATCCTAAATTCAGCCTCGCATGCCTAATACTTGTGTACTCTTTATATGTGATAAACTTCCCCTTTAAAATGACTTTCAATTTTTGATTGATTTCAGACTTCTTTTTGTGGAAGTCTGATTGATTTCTTTCCTTATTTTGCTAATTTCCCAGATACTTGGTTTGAGCCGAAAACTTTCCTTAGACTTTCTGACTTGGTTTATTCACGGACCAGTAATTTCAAATCTCTGACTCCTTGATTTACTTCTACTGATTGATTCTTAACTTATCTGTGTAACCGTGTATTTCAAAATTTCTTTCCTTAATTAAACTCCTATGTATTTACCCCTAATTGCCTACTTTACACAAAGATGATTACTTGATCTCTTTCCTTAAATAATTTTTGCTCATTACCGTTTAAGTTTGAACTGTTTAATTAAAGGAAGTCTTCTACTGATTGATCTTAATTGGTACATGATTATTTTCTTACCTTATTTTCTACCCGTTTTCACACTATAAATATATGCTCTTTCATTGACAAAAGAGACGAACACTCATAGTCTTTCTGAACTTATACCCATACTCAAAAGTATTTTCTCTTGTTACTTGTACTGTGGCTTGTTTGCAAGTCCTGCTTCCTGCTCTTCTCTATTCGCTTCTTTGAATCTGGTATGTCCTGATTTAAGGTTTTCGGCACCACAACAATGTATTTATTTACTACCTTTGTATGCATGTCTGCCTACTGCTTCTGTATAGTTCAACCCTTACTCTAGCATTGCTGAAATTTCTTTCTGCCTGTTCTATAATGAATCCCAAACCCTTACCCCTATGTGTTCATGCAATGGTTTGAGGCACGACAATACTGCAAATTATTGTCCATGAATCAAACTTGATCCCCTGGGATCCTAGCCTTTAATAATGTGTGTTCTAGCAGGCTTATAGGTATGCTAGCATTCTCCATTACTGGGTATGCCTAAAGCTTGCCCCTGCCTAAGCAATAGGCTCTACACAATTTCCCTATTCCCCTGGACCCCTTAGGGGTACTTATTTGTAGTTGTTTCCCTCTCCTTTCCCCCTTTTAGCATTTTGTTCTTCACTTGCACACTTTCTTAATCTTTAAGTTCTGCCCCCCTCTTGTGAGCCTTGCCTTGGGACCCTTTGAGCTCCCTCTAAACTTGGACACTTGAGGGATGACCCTTCCACACCACACTTATCCTTGCCCTAATAATACATGTGGGTGTGAGCATTGCCCGGAGTCCCATTGAGGCTCTTAGGAAACTTTGACACACTCAAATGGGAGAAAGGCTTTGGATCATGATCTCTTGGAGTTGGTTTACCTCATAACTCAGTGAGGAAGTTAGAATCAGGCTTCCTCTAGTTGTACTTTTATTTATATTTTTCTGATGTATTCTTATTTTATTCCGGGCTGTAATAATTTGTAATACACTCTTGGGGATGGTTAGTGAAAAAGGGTGGGTGACTATGTATGCAAAGGGTAGATACCATGTCTATAGGTATTTTGAATTCTGCATATTCAAATGCATATAGAAATCATGCCTATAGGTCATTCTGAATTCTGCATATCCAATTCTCATATAGAAATCGTGTCTATAGGTATTTTGAATTCTGCATATTCAAATACATATAGAAGTCATGCCTACAGGATTGTTCAATTATGCGTATTCAATTACACCTAGATACCATGCGCATAGGCCTTAAGAAAAATTGTGCAAACTAGATACCATGTTTAAAGGATTAAAACCAGTCTTATGCATTTAGATACTATGCCCATAAGGTTTTTCTGCATTTTACACCATGTCTACAAGGTTCAAAATCAATAACACATAGAAAGCATGCCTATAGGAACTATTAATTGAATCTGAGACGCTTCATTCACATATAGAGCTAAAATTGGTAATAACGGGAACTGTCAGTTGCAGAATTTGTAACCAATTCATTAAGACTTGCCTCTCTTTTAACAATCTGATTACCCTTATTTAGCAAGTATAATCAGTATGTTTCAGACCCTACTATTTCATTGCTTTTCTGAAACCAGTAGATATCATGCTTATAGGATCCTTGTCCAACGCATAGGCAAGACTTAGAGTAAAGTTATAAGCTAAATCTGTTTCTGTTAATTATTACAACCAGCAGGTAGGCCTGACTCAGACTTCTTATCTGAGTTATGTAATAAACCAAAACTGCCTCAGTAACCGTCCTTCTTCATCTATAATAATCAGACCTAAACAGTATATGTAAGTCATGTTGATTACGTGCTTCTTTGTTCAATGAGGTATATCTGAGCCTCTACTTGTTAGGTGCTTTCCCCTCAACTTGCAATATGTGTTTTGTATGTCGCCTTAGAGTTTTTACCTTTGAAACTACAAATAAGCCCAATATCCCTCCCTTTTAGGATTAGTAGTCCTAAATACCTCCGTGACTGATAGGATTGGTATGGGTAATAGCATGCAATAAGTAAACGAGACCAACCCGCGCTTTAAATACCTTAACGGGTTGGGAAGGGTAGATATGGATATGATGACCACACGATAATGTCACGTGTAGCCCCTCATTGAGGAATGATTACCGGACATTGTGTGGGGTGATCCATATTTTTTATAAACCTAGGACCCCCTTTCCTTTATTCTTTATTCTTTTATCATTTCAACTCCTTCTTTAAAATCAGCTTCCTTGGCTCTTCCGAGTTTTGTTTGTTTGCAAACTATTGTATGAAACCCCCTCTTATTTAAGACTTATTTGTCTACATGATAATTGCACCCCAAATTCACAATAATTTTCTGGCCAGGAACCACACTAGTGAATTCTGAGGGGTGCCTAATACCTTCCCCTTGGAATAATTTCAAGCCCTTACCCTATCTCTGGCTGTTCAAAATCAAACTCTTTTTGGTGTCCTAATGCACCCTAATCATTATGTGGCGACTCTTCAAATTCAAACCCAGTTTCCAAAAGGAACGAGTTATCCTTCCAAATGTTATAAACCCCATTTTGCTCTAGAAAAAGGGGGCGCGACAGCATGGCGACTCCGCTGGGGATTTTTAGGCTTTTACCATTTCAGACTATTATTATGATTTATGCTTCTTTATGCGCAATTATTTGTTTATTTCTTTTAAGCATTCAATTTTTTTCGATTGCAAAACTGACTTGTCTTTTTGTTTCTTTTCCTTTACTGCTTTCCTTAATTACCGTTTTAAATTATGGAACTGTTGTATTTATTGCTTTCTTAACGTGCAAATACGTGACAACCTACTTTAATTGTTGCATAATCATGCTCAACATCATATTCCACACGTGGCAAACAAAATACCATAGCAACGCTTATAATGAGTGGTTGCGCTCTTCCGATATTATCACCCTCTAAATTCGAAAAAAGGCGTATTTGCGGTAAAACCAGTCGATCAATGGTGTAGTCGACGGTTCCGTGCCTTTCCCCCTTGAGTTGTCCGCTCAAGGGTACTAGTCTAAAACCCCATAGAAACCTTACTCTGTTTAACTGAGCATGCATCATGGTCAAACCTAGCCGAGTCAATTATGTTGTCTGCATAATGACTCTTTAAGATAGCCTTGTCCAAAGTCCACTGGGTTTCCCCAAAACCCAAACGGACACTACCACGTTCTGTGCATTAATTTGGAGAACTAAATATTTTTATGCCAATTGGTGATATTAAATAGTCGAGTCTGGTAGGGGGAAGGTCTTAACCCTTTTATTTTGCAGAAAATGAAGAACGAGGTCCCCAACTTCGGTATGGTTAGCATACCCTCACTCTTGATTAAACTGGTGGAGGAGTCTTCCATCAAATGACCAAATCAATGAGTGGAAAGAGAGGGCCGCCAAAGCTAGCGAAAAGTTTGAATATCTGGAATACAGTCTGCTGGAATTGGAAGGAAAAGTGAGGAAGAGAGTCACTGACTGCCAGAACGCTGAAGGAAATGAAGGCGAACACATGGCAAAGGCATTTCTACTGGTGAACCTACGCGAACTGGAGGATTTGATCAACGAGAACATTCAACCTGAGGAAGGTCCTTCTGGGACCAAGTAGATAGGAGTTTGCCCTTTTCGCTTTATGGATGTAATAAGGCCAATGGCCATTAGTGACTTTTATTTCTTGTTTATTTAGTGTCATTTTGGGATTCGTCTATTTTTATCAATAAAATGTGGCATTTAGCATTCTAAGTTCTCCAAATCAATTTGTCGCTAGGTCTACCTCGGGCACAAAGAGGTTCCCAAATTAGGACACGCTTTACATTCCCGCACTATGTGTTTAAATATTGTAATACTTTTTATAATCCTTACTGACTTGATCACCTTTTTGTTTTTATTTTTGTTTTTGTTTTATTATTCCCCTCTCCAAAGGTTACTTCGTGCACTCTGGCAACATTATCTTATTCCACGAGATCCAGGGGCCCTCCACCCACTCCTCCTTTTAGTCCTGTCAAAAACAAGAACAAAGGGAAGATGGAAGATTTGAACAACGCCAAAAAGGAGAACTCAACTGAACAGGTAGAGGTCACTCATGGTCATGGTACTTTGGTTCCTAAAGAAAATGCATCACAGCTCAAACAAAAACTGCTAAAATTCCAAGAAGAACTTGATCAGGTTCGGAACCTGGCAAACCTATCATTTTCCCTCACCACTATCAATGTCAATTTCCCAAATGCTCAGAACCCCACACCTCCACAAAATATCCCAAAGCCATAGAACCATCCTGCTCCTCACCACCACTACAACACCTGCCATACTTCAAACAATACTCCGCTGCTCATCCTAGAACCCCAAAACTCCACAAATGACCACTTCCATACCCATTATAACACTTTCATCTACGTAGAGACTATGCCACACTCCACCCAACCCATTTCAAGTACACCTGAGTCTGATGATAAAGACTCGCTCATCAGGAATCTGGCTGAAGAACTTAAGAAATTGACTAGCCGGATTCAAGCCGTTAAAGGAAGTAAGGGAATTAAAGGGCTGAATTACGAAGATCTTTGCATACAACCCGATGTCGAACTGCCCGAGGGGTACAAATCTCCGAAGTTCGAAATGTTTGATGGTATAGGGGATCTGAGAGTCCATTTGAGAGCGTACTGTGACAAGCTGATTGGAGTAGGGAAAGACGAGAGAATCCGCATGAAGCTGTTCATGAGGAGTCTGAAAGGAGATGATCTATCTTGGTACATTAGCCAAGATCCGAAGAAATGGTCAAATTGGATAGGTATGGCATCCGACTTTATGGACAGGTTCAGGTTCAATACAGAGAATGTGCTGGATGTGTTCTACATTAAGAATCTAAAGAAGAAACCCACAGAAACATTTCCCGAGTATGCTACTCGCTGGAGGTCCGAAGCTGCTAAGGTCAGACCTACCTTAGAGGAAGAACAGATGAATAAATTCTTCGTCTGGGCTCAGGACCCGCAGTATTACGAGCAGCTAATGTTGATCGAGAGCCACAAATTTTTCGACATTATCAAGCTGGGTGAAAGGATTGAAGAGGGCATCAAAAGCGGTATGGTTACGAACTTTGAGGCCTTGCAAGCTACAATCAAGGCCTTACAGTCTGGTGGTGCGTCCAAGAAAAGGGACGTAGGGGCTGTAATGGTTGCACAGAGAACGAAATCTCCCATCAAATACCAAACCTATCCGATGCCTCCACTCACATATCAGCCTACACCAAATTACCAAGCACCCTCACCCTCTTACCAAACTCCATCACCCATTTATCAATCACCTCCGCCTCCCACATATCAACCTACTTCACCCAGATATTCCCAACTCGCACCTGTTTACCAAGACTACAATGCTCAAACATCCCACTATCAATCACCCCCTATACGCCAAAACTTCCCTAGACCTCGACCAAATTTTGACCGCAGACCTCCTAAACAGTATACAACCATTGCCGAACCCATTGACCAGTTATACGTGAGACTCAAAGTCGCTGGTTATGTCACCCCTATGCCTGCCATAACCCCTGAGAACCCTTCTCAATGGGTCAATCCAAACAAATCCTATGCATACCATTCCAGCATGAAGGGACACACCATCGACGAATGTCGTTCTCTGAAAGACAAGATCCAGGCTCTGATTGACAACAAAATTATTGTGACAAAGGAACCTGCTCCAAATGTCCGTCATAATCCTCTACCAGAACATAAGGGTGGAGGCGTTGACATGATCGAAATAGATGATGATTGGGATCCCGAGGGGTCGATTGGGTTGATCACAGAAGGTGATGACCCAAAGAAACCAATAGTTACTTTTAATCCAATCATAGTATAGATTCAGCCATCTAGGGATGCTGAGGTAAACATGTCTGTGCCACTTGAGTTCGAAGCAACTGCAAAGACACCAACACCAATTGAGGTCGAATTCATGACTCCAGCAAATGCACCTCCACCATTTGAAGTTGCAATTTTACCTCCCAAAGCACATGTTCCGTTCGAAGTGAAGATGTCCACACCGATCCCAGTGGCGATGTCCACCATGACGCCATTCTATACCAAGGCTATACCATGGGACTATACAGCCGAGGCAAGAAGAAAAGGCAAGGTAGGACCGAGGAAACTGTTTCCGCACAGGGTATGACAAGAACTGGTAGAGTTTATACCCCTGAACATCTAGCCGAGTCAAGCAAGCAGGCTTCCAATCGGCCGCCCATCATTGAAACGTGTCCAGATGATCTTTGGAGAAAGATACAGGCCAAGGAATACTCGGTCATTGACCAGTTGAACAAAACACCAGCGCGGATATCCATACTTGCTTTGCTACAAAATTTGGGGCACACAAGAATGCTCTATTGAAGGGGTTAAGCGAAGCATACGTGCCAAACAACATTACTGGTAGGAAAATGGCCAACATGGTCGGACAGGTATTGGAAAGTCACAAAATTACTTTTCATGAGGATGAGCTACTGCTGGAAAGGTTAGGTCACAACAAAGCACTACACATCACTGTGCAATGTGAAGACTACTTTATCACCAGGATCCTGATTGATGAGGGTTCCAGCCTCAACATTTGTCCACTGGTAACACTCAAGAAATTGGGCAAAGGATTGCATGAGATAAAGGACGGATCTATCAACGTGAAAACCTTCAACGGCTCCCAAAGATCCACCATTGGGGAAATTATTCTGTGTTTGCAAATGGGGCCAACATGGTTCGGTGTTGACTTCCAAGTGATAGACATACCAGCATCTTACAATCTGCTGCTGGGACAACCATGGATTCATGCTGCTGGGGTTGTGGCATCGACACTACATTAGGCGGTGAAATTCGAATGGAACCTTCAAGAGGTAATTATTCACGGCGACAGAAGCAATCCTATATACAGTCGCCAGACCATTCCATCAATGAAGGAAGAAGGAAGCTAGGAGGAGAAACTTACCATCACATCGAAAGGGTGAATGCTGTTGACAAAGACAAATGGTGGGATAACAAGATCGAGACTATACTGAATTGGTGTGGGTACGAACCTGGCAAAGGGCTCGGTAAAAACCTCCAAGGAATCGCTAAGCCCATAAAACTCAAAAAACATGGCACCACCTTCGGTCTGGGATATGAGTGTACCTGGGAGGAATTCAACAGCTGGTCGCCACCATGGCGCGGTCCTTATTATCTGGTGGAGCAGCCGATACCGCATTTGGAGCAGACTTTCCAACCGGCCGATGTTATCTATAGATCAGAAGAAGATGAAGAACTGGCAGCTGTAAGGAACTTGTTCTTAGAGGACAATGACATAGATTGTTGTGTTGTTCTCGAGGAGGAGGGGGAGGAAGGCCCTTCCATACAAGCCGTAAGTAGAGGGGCACGCCTCAATAACTGGACCATCAAGACAACCAGAGCCCGACGAGCCTCGAGGTAGCAAGGCTAATACAAAGCATCATGCAGTATTTTTATTTACTAAATGATTTCCCTTTAGCATTTTAATTCCCGCAATAAAATCTCCAATGTTCAAAATGATTATGCAATTTATCGAAGCATTTTTGACTTTCCTTATGAATCAACACTTATTACTATTAATTTCTCTCATTAATTTGATTATACAACATTACTATTGCTGATCTTGATGAACCGATAACTGTGACATGCAATGAGATAACGCAACAAACGGATACAGATTCAGAGGAAGATGAAATACTAGAAGAGGTTGTTAAGAAAGTTGAGAATTTGGAGAATAGACCTAAGTCCAACCTAGACGAGACCGAGATTGTTAACCTAGGAGATGCAGAGAACATCAAAGAAATGAGAATCAATGTCCACTTATCGCCATCAGAAAAGAAGGAATACACAGAATTTCTAAGGGAATATGAGGACATATTCGCCTGGTCATAAGACGACATGAATGGTCTGAGTACATCTATTGTGGCTCACAAACTGCCGACCGATCCAACATGTCCACCAGTAAAGCGAAAGCTCAGAAATTTCAAGCGTGATATGAGTCTAAAAATCAAGGAAGAAGTCACTAAGCAGGTCAAAGCTAAAGTTCTCAGGGTAGTAGAATATCCAATATGGTTAACCAATATCGTGCCAATACCAAAGAAGGACAGGAAGGTCAGAGTCTGTGTCGACTACCAGGATCTTAACTGGGCCAGTTCGAAAGATAACTCCCCTTAGCTGAATATACACATCCTAATCGACAATTGCGCCAAACATGAGCTGCAGTCATTTGTAGATTGTTTTGCTAGGTATCATCAGATCTGGATGGATGAAGAAGATGCTGAGAAAACGACTTTCATTACACCGTGGAGAATGTACTGTTACAAGATGATGTCGTTCGTCCTGAAGAATGCAGGGGCCACCTACATGAGGTTCATGACTACCATCTTCTACGATATGATACACAAGGAGATAGAGGTGTACGTAGATGATGTTATTATCAAGTCCAAGAAAGCCACTGACCACATGGAAGATTTGAGGAAGTTCTTCAATAACTACTTGGGTTTATTGTGAGTCGTCGAGGAATAGAACTGGATCCATAAAAGGTCAAAGCTATTCAAGAATTGCCACCGCCAAAGAACAAGAAGGACGTGATGAGTTTCTTGGGGAGAGTTAACTACATCATTCGGTTCATAGCACAATCTACAGTTATCTGTGAGCCGATCTTTAAGATGCTGAAGAAGGATGCCGCTACCAAATGGGCTGATGATTGCCAAAGAGCTTTCGACAGAATCAAGGAATACCTGTCAACACCACTAGTCTTAGTTCCACCTGAGCCAGGTAGGCCCTTATTACTCTACCTTGCAGTATTGGAAGGAGCATTCGGTTGTGTTTTGGGGCAACATGATGAAACGGGAAGAAATGAGCATGCCATTTATTACCTCAGTAATATGTTCACCCTGTACGAGGGCCAGTATTCTCTGTTAGAGCGCACCTACTGTACTTTGACTTGGGTAGCTCAGAAGCTAAGTCACTACTTCTATGCCTATACTACATACCTCATATCGAGGATGGATCCTTTGAAGTACATCTTTTAGAAGACCATGCCCACTGGCAAGCAAGCCAAGTGGCAAATCTTGCTAAGTGAGTTCAACATTGTCTACGTGACTCAGAAAGCAATCAAGGGTCAGGCATTGGCAGATCACCTTGCTGAAAATCCCGTAGATAGAGAATATGAGCCCCTGATAACATATTTTCCTGATGAAGAGGTATCGTTCATAGGAGAGGACATTGCAGAATCCTATGATGGTTGGAGAATGTTTTTCAATGGAGCAGCAATTTTCAAAGGAGTTGGCATAGGAGCAGTCCTAGTGTTAGAAACTGGTCAGCATTATCCGGTGTCTACCAAACTTAGGTTCCCGTGTACCAACAACATGGCCGAGTATGAAGCCTGCATCTTAGGGATCGAGATGGCCATTGACATGAACATTCAAGAGTTGCTAGTGATCGGAGATTCAGACCTACTTATACATCAGTTCTGAGAAGAATGGGCAATAAAAACTCCAAGATACTCCCGTATCTGCATCATGTACAGGAATTAAGAAAGAGGTTCACAAAGACAGAATTCCAACATGTTCCCAGAATCTAGAATGAGTTCGCCGATGCATTTGGCTACCCTATCTTCCATGATACAACATCTAGACAAGAACTTCATTGACCCCATTCCGGTAAAGATCCATGATCAGCCAGCTTATTGTGCTCATGTTGAGGAAGAAGTAGACAAAAAACCTTGGTTTCATGATATCATGGAATATTTGACGAAAGGAGAATACCTGAAGCTCGCAAATCCTACTCAGAAACGCACACTTCGGAGGTTATCCAACAATTTTTTTCACAGCGGAGGAATCCTGTATAGGAGGACTCCTGATTTGGGATTGCTAAGGTGTGTCGACGCAAAAGAAGCATCCAGGCTACTCGAGGAAATTCATGTTGGGACCTGTAGTCCACACATGAACGGTTTTGTCTTAGCAAAGAATATACTCCGTGCTGGTTACTTTTGGATGACTATGGAGACGAACTGCATCCAGTATGTCCAGAAATGCCACTGTTGCCAGATACATGTCGAGATGATAAAGGTACCTCCAAGCGAGCTTAATGCAACAAACTCACATGGTCGTTCACCGCTTGGGGAATGGATGTTATTGAACCAATCAAGCCCGCTGCCTCCAAAGGGCACATGTTTATCCTAGTAGCAATTGACTATTTCACCAAATGGGTTGAAGCAACATCTTATAGAGCAGTGACCAAGAAAGTCATGGCAAACTTTGTCCGCGACAACATTGTTTGTCGATTCGGGACTCCAGAATCAATCATTACCGATAACGGCTCCAACCTCAACAGTGACTTGATGAAAGCCATGTGTGACACTTTCAGAATCAGACACAAGAATTCTACAGCCTACAGACCCCAGATGAATGGAGCAGTAGAAGCTGCCAATAAGAATAGCAAGAAGATATTGAGGAAAATGATAGAGAAGCATAAACAGTGGCACAAGAAGTTATCATTTGCTCTTTTGGGGTACGCACATCAACTGGGGCAACCCCCTATATGCTGGTTTATGGTACAGAAGCAGTCATTCCCGCGGAGGTAGAAATTCCCTCCTTAAGGATCATACAGGAAGTTGAGCTCGACAACGCAGAGTGGCTAAAAAATCGTTATGAGCAACTAGCCCTCATAGACGGAAAGAGGATGAATTCAGTTTGCCATGGTCAACTTTATCAGAACAGAATGTCCAGAGCCTTAAACAAAAGAGTCAATCTGAGACAGTTCACACCGGGGCAGCTGGTGTTAAAGAAAATATTTTCGCATCAAGATAAAGCCAAGGGGAAATTCTCTCCCACTAGCAGGGTCCGTACATGGTTCATCGGGTTCTAATGGGAGGAGCCCTTATACTTGCAGAAATGGACGGAGAAGTCTGGCCGAAGCCGATCAATTCAGATGCAGTCAAACGTTGCTATATGTAACCTTTATGCTTCCCTCATATGATGTAAATTGAACTACGCCTGACCTGATTCCTGTTTAAGAGGGGATACGTAGGCAGCCCTATAGGTTCGGTCACAATTCAATAAAATTTTCATTTCTCCCTACAATTGGAAACTGGGGCAGAATTTTGAGGAGGACCCTCAAAATTCCAAAGTCGATTTTAGCCAATTATCGCTAGCAGCAGTCAGAAGCAGCAACCCAGTAAACTGCGACAGAATTTTGAGGAGGACCCTCAAAATTCTGTAACAAGGAAGGTTGCAATGTCTGGGACCACGTCGCGTTCGTCAGTTCATCTAAAGAAAACTATTCTTAATTATGTATTTATTGTTACATTTTCTTCACTAAATCATGCATGTTTATTTCTGAAATTGCTCTGTTTAGCAACGCTACCCCCAACAATACGTACAACGTCACCAGATCAAAGCTGAGCAGGTCAAGCAGAGCCAACGGGGATACGAACTAACCTCCCCCCTTTTACAAAACTCACGATTTTTCTTTGGATGCAGGCACTTGAGTTGCAAAATCATCAAATGTACTATATACTCATGAGACTCACATTGCTCAGAAATACAACTCTCAGAACCGTTACACTTACTCACAGATGCTATCCGCACGCAGTGTCCTCAGCGGACACAGTATCCCCAGCAATCACAATATCGCAATCCGCTATCAGCTAAGAAAATATTATTATCATTTTGCCCTTTTACTTCTTGCATAAGGCTACCATTCTACCTTCCAAGACTAAGCTCTATCTCCTTCTGCATTCTTGCATTGCATAAGGCTACCATTCTGCCTTTTGAGGTTAAACTTTACCTCCATATGCTTTCTTGCATTGAATAAGGCTACCATTCTTCCTTCCAAGACTAAGCTTTGTCTCTATATGCATTCTGCATTGCATAAGGCTACCATTCTGCCTTCCGAGGTTAAGCTTTACCTCTATCTGCATTCTTGCATTGCATAAGGCTACTATTCTTCCTTCCGAGACTAAGCTTTGTCTCCATCTACATTCTGCATTGCATAAGGCTACCATTCTGCCTTCCGAGACTAAGCTCTGTCTCCATCTGCATTGTTGCATTGCATAAGGCTACCATTCTGCCTTCCGAGACTAAGCTCTGTCTCCATCTGCATTTTTCTGTATTACATAAGGCTACTATTCTGCCTTCCGAGGTTAAGCTCTACCTCCACTTGCATGGCTGAAAGATCGCCACCTCATTTACACTTGCATGACTAAAAGATCGCCCCTTTATTGACACTGGCATGGCTGAAAGATCGCCGCTTTATTTCCACTTGCATGGATGAAAGATCACCGCTTTATTGACACTTGCATGGCTGAACGATCGCCGCTTTATTTCCACTTGCATGGCTGAAAAACCGCCTCTTTATTTACATTTGCACGGTTGAAGATCGCCACCTTATTTACATTAGCACGGCTGAAAGATCGCCACCTTCTGCATTTGCATAGGCTGAAAGATCACCGACACTGCATCTCATGGGCTGAAAGATCGCCAGATTATCCAAAGGCGTCATTGTTCGGAGGCACCATTTTCATAGCCCGAGAACGCCATGCCATGGCCTGAAGACCCCTTTTATCTTTTGCATATCATTATTCAAAGGCATCATAGTTCGGAGGCATCATTCTCATAGCCCGAGAGCATCATTTCATGGCCTGCAAATCCTTTATTATGCGCTTCATGTCCCAAGACGTCATGGTCTAAGGACGTCATCCTAATCGTCCAAAGACTGCATTCATGGTCCGACGGGAACTTGCATCATGTTTAATTTTTACGCACAATATATGCTTGTATTGCTTATTTGCAGGTAGACCGACGAGCATTGACCATCTCAACAGGAGCGATCCCGCTCCATTTCCCACAGCCATATCAGATTTCAAGCATCCATCCCAACCTAAGAATTGCATCCGTTCTTGAGAAATCTCCATCGGCATATTCCGCCGACGGATCCCGAACTACATAAGACCTGATTCCTGTAGAAACAGGGATATGTAGGCAGCTCATAAGCTAGAGTACAACCTAAGTCTCCTCGAACCATTTCGTTCGGTCAAAATTGGCCTTCATATCTTTACCCGACAACTCTTTCATCCTTCCCGGGTAAAGAGGGGCAGCTGTTGATACCCAATTTTTCCATGTATATTTTTTATATGCAAAATACTTTCAAAATAGCATGTATATTCATATGTTAGTATGTCCCAAGGTTTTAATATTTTTCTCTTAATTATTTAAGGATTTTTAGATCAATTTATTGCCCTACTTTAGCAAGAAAAACCCAATAATTATTTCCAAAATTATCATTTTGGTGATTTATTTATTGAATTCTCATATTTATACTAAAATATATCTAACATAATTTTTATATATTTTTACAAATTTATTTTGGCATTTTTAAATCTAAATTACATATAATTGCAATATTGGCCTCTTTTAAGATTTAATTGTATTTATATTTATGAAATTAACTTCAGAATTTTTAATTTGATAATTATGTATTATTAATAATTTTAGTGCTTTTAATTTATTTCTAAAAATCATTTTACTATTTTTTATAAAATAAATAAGGGAAAATGGCTATTTAAATGATAGCCCATTTGTATTTCAATTTTGGCTAGATTTGAACCCCTAATTAAACCCAATCTCAAACCCAATTAGCTAGCCCAAATCCTAAATCTACCACCCGTTTGAATAACCCGCCCGGATCCCCATTTAATCCAAGTCGTTGATCAAAATGATCAACGACCACCATTTAACCTTTCCTAAATTAATCCCGACCTACCCCCAAACCCTAGTCATTTGCACCTGTAGCTGCCTTCAAACTCCATCCTCTCTCAGTTCTCTCTCAACTCCCGTCTTAAACCCTAGCCGTCTCCCTCCACTTCCACTCTAAAACCACCGGAATCCATGGCTTCCAAGGCCATTGAATCCCTATACCGGCATCCTATAACTCCTACACGCCTGGTCACTATAGTTTCAAGGCCTGACCATGAAGAAGCTTGGTCCAGACCTCGGATGTTTTCAGTGCTATGGCTATCTTCGGCCATTTTCGACCTTGTTCCGTCCAGCTATGGTTATTCGAGCTTGATCTCGACCTCTCCTGCTTAGATCGATGATTTCCAAGCCTTTCTCACCCTCTGGGTTTCTTCTGAAACCCTAACCTTCGAGGTTTTTCTGATTCTTCTAGATCCGTTGTAGATTTGTGCTTACCCTAACTTTCAAATGTTTTCTCAAAGATTCTTTCAAAACTCTGCTTTCAAAACTTTTATCTTTTCCGATCTAGGGTTTTGTTGAGTTATTTAGAAGTTTCTCTGATCTTTAGCATGTTCTATTGTGTTTCTTATGTTGGTTTTTCTACTGTGTTTCTTATGTTCTTCTAGGTTTCTTATATTGTGTTTCTTATGTTGATTCTTCTACCATGCTTCTTATGTTGCTTCTCTATTGTGTTTCTTATGTTCTTCTACTGGAATATGCATACTAAGAGTCTTAGTTCCCTTTTTGGGATTTCTGAACTTATTTCATTAGTATTGCTGCCTGATTTACTCGTCCTTTCATCTCTATGCTCGAGTGATGGTAAAACCCTAAAATTTAGGGATTCATTCGAGTTTTGAGACCATTGTCTGTGTGATTTGCTTGTTCTTCATCTCTGAACTTGTTCGATTTCAAAACCATAAACGTCTTTGGACCTAGTCGAGTTTTTGAAGTTGTTTCATCTATTGCTCATTTGAGCTTCGAATTCTTTGTTTCGACCTTTGTTTCTTTATATGATTCTGGTTCCCTGCTAAACTTTTCTAAGGTCTTTCCACTGGACCCTCTGCATGTTATTTGATACTCTCTCTCTCTCTTGCTGAGTTACTATGTGACTACCATGCTCTTATAGTTCACTGATTTTGCAATTGCATGACACCTTTCTTTGTCCTAAATTCAGCCTCGCATGTCTAATACTTGTGTACTCTTTATATGTACTAAACTTCCCCTCTAAAATAACTTTCAATTTTTGATTGATTTCGGACTTTCTTTTGTGGAAGTCTGATTGATTTCTTTCCTTATTTTGCTAATTTCCCTGATACTTGGTTTGAGTCGAAAACTTTCCTTAGCCTTTCTGACTTGGTTTATTCACGGACCAGTAATTTCAAATCTCTGACTCCTTGATTTACTTCTACCGATTGATTCTTAACTTATCTGTGTAACCGTGTATTTCAAAATTTCTTTCCTTAATTAAACTCCTATGTATTTACCCCTAATTGCCTACTTTACACAAAGATGATTACTTGATCTCTTTCCTTAAATAATTTTTGCTCATTACCGTTTAAGTTTGAACTGTTTAATTAAAGGAAGTCTACTACTGATTGATCTTAATTGGTACATGATTATTTTCTTACCTTATTTTCTGCCCGTTTTCACACTATAAATATCTGCTCTTTCATTGACAAAAGAGACGAACACTCATAGTCTTTCTGAATTTATACCCATACTCAAAAGTATTTTCTCTTGTTACTTGTATTGTGGCCTGTTTGCAAGTCCTGCTGCCTGCTCTTCTCTATTCGCTTCTTTGAAACTGGTATGTCCTGATTTAAGGTTTTCAGCACAACAACAATGTGTTTATTTACTACCTTTGTATGCATGTTTGCCTACTGCTTCTTTATAATTCAACATTTACTCTAGCATGCTGAAATTTCTTTCTGCCTGTTCTGTTATGAATCCCAAACCCTTACCCTTATGTGTTCATGCTATGGTTTGAGACACGACAATACTGCAAATTATTGTCCATGAATCAAACTTGATCCCTTGGGATCCTAGCCTCTAATAATGTGTGTTCTAGCAGGCTTATAGGTATGCTAGCATTCTCCATTGCTGGGCATGCCTAAAGCCTGCCCCTGCCTAAGAAATATATTCTTTACAATTTCCATATTCCCATGGACCCCTTAGGGGTACTTATTTGTAGCTATTTCCCTGTCATTTCCCCCTTTTAGCATTCTGTTCTTCACTTGCACACTTTCTTAGTCTTTAAGTTCTGCCCCCCTTTTGTGAGCCTTGCCTTGGGACCCTTTGAGCTCCCTCTGAACTTGGATACTTGAGGCCTGGCACTTCCACACCGCACTTATCCCTGTCCTAATAATACATGTGGGTGTGAGCATTTCCCGGAGTCCCATTGAGTCTCTTAGGGAACTTTGACACACTCAAATGGGAGAAAGGCTTTGGATCATGATCTCTTGGAGTTGGTTTACCTCATAACTCAGTGAGGAAGTCAGAATCAGGCTTCCTCTAGTTGTACTTTTATTTATATTTTTCTGATGTATTCTTATTTTATTATGGGCTGTAATAATTTGTAATATACTATTGGGGATGGTTAGTGAAAAAGGGTGGGTGACTATGTATGCAAAGGGTAGATACCATGCCTATAGGTATTTTGAATTCAGCATATTCAAATACATGTAGAAGTCATCCCTACAGGATTGTTCAATTCTGCGTATTCAATTACACCTAGATACCATGCGCATAGGCCTTAAGCAAAATTCTGCAAACCAGCACGGGCCCAATATTATTTAATTTTGTATGATTTCTAACTGCAAATCTAATGAAAAATAAATGGGCCCAACATTATTTAATGTTGTATGATTTTTAGTTGCAGGTCTAATGGAAATTGATGTTGTAAGTATGAAAGCAAGTAGACAATATTGCATGCTAATTGGTAGATGACTATTTACATACATTTTGATCAAAATATATATTTATATTCATGAGAGCATCATATGAAGGGATGCTTAAAGTGTCATAGTAGTTACAACAGGTATGCCATAACTATTTACATATTAGCAAAAAGAAATGCGTTGTGTATGCGATGTTTGGTCTTCTTTCTGGTCTTCTTTTTAGTAGTTCTTGACCAAAAATACCTGCAAAAAAATAAATATGTTATATTTCATAGTCAAAAGAAGCCAACATACGTTCAAGGCAAATAATGTGTTGCTAAGTTAGTAATAAATAGCCAATCCGTGAAGATAGGAAATTATATCAGAAAGACTATGGTAGTATCACAAATACATAGTAGAGTAGAGACTAAAAATAGATAAATCAAATATACAATCCCTTAGAACAAATTTACTAAAGATATCTACGCCTTTCTTCTTATGTGAGTGCTTCACACACAAGCCCATACTTGGCGAGCTCTTCTGTCACGACCCAAATCGAAGGGCCGCGACGGGCACCCGGTGCCTTACTCAACCGAGTACCAACGTAACATATCTTTCTTATCATGTTATCATGAGTAAATGAGCCAGAAAACCCGTCATGAGATAACAAGAATAAAACATAAGGGAATACTCAACATATGAAGACCCAACATGATATACAAACTAATATATGTGACATACGGGCCTATAAGGCCGACATGACCATTAGTAAACTCGAAACATAGGCCGACAAGGCCATACAATTATCCATACACCTGACATCTGTCTACAAGCCTCTAAGAGTACATCAAATCATAAAGGTCGGGACAGGGTCTCGCCATACAAATCAATACATATCCAAAGTATACTGACCAAATAGGCAACTCCAGAGCAAGTGGAGTGCACCAACACCTTCACTGAGCTGATAGCCTACTAGGAGGACTGTCAACCTATCAATCGGGACCTGCGAGCATGAAAGGCAGCGTCCCCAGGCAAAAGGGACGTCAGTACGAATAAAGTACTGAGTATGTTAGGCAGGAAAGCATACATAAGAACAATAATGTAAAGAGAGAGATAGAGGAGATACAACCTGTAACATTTGAGTGCCTCTAGGGGCTATGATATGAATTGCATAATACATATATATACATAAAAAATTTAAAAACATTTGCCTCTGTGGGCATCATCATCATCATATCGTACCCGGCCTCAAAGAGGACTCGGTAAAAGTGTACCCGACCATCATAAGGTTCGGTAGAATCGTGCCCGGCCACGTGGAGCTCGGTAAACCCAACTGATCAGTGGTTGCACAATAGGTGCCATACCCGGCCGACTATAGCGCGGCTCGGTAGAGTAAAATAGATACATATACATAATGCATGTTCGACTCATGGAATCACATTCTAAACTTTTTGGAGTGACTTAAGAACATTATGGACATCCCTACCATCAATATGAACCTTAGTAGGATTTAAGTATCATACACACTTGTTTAGAATAATTTTATAAGGAAAGAACAACATGGACAACCTTAGTTGCTAGGAGTAGAGTCATTACGAAATAGCGTATCGTTTCTGTTCATTTCATTTTAGATCATGCCAAAAGAAAGAAGAAAGTGCCTTAACATACCTTAAACCCATTGAGTCCTTAATCACTTCCAAGCAACTCTTCAAACAAGTCAACTCAATCTATCATAGTATAAGGAGATTCAAAATCAGTGCTGAGCAAAGGCTAAGTCTATAACTTAAGCTAGTAGCTCGTTTACGTAAATTTTTGCAGCATCTCCCTTGTAACAAGGGCCTCCTCTAATACCATATACAAACAACAATGACCAGAGCAATCCATCAATACATAATTATCAATATCAAGACACCATATAACAACAACAAGTCACAACTACATTACGACGAGCGGCAAGCTCCGATTGGAATCCGTATACCCCTTATCAATCCTTATAGACTTCTTACTTCAACATAAAAGTATCATTAACTTGATAATGAAGTCATTAATCAATGATTCCAGCCTTATACCATATATTTATAACAACGAAAATAATCCACAACTTCAACTATCCCCAACTAGCAACTTTATTCACTAGTTCAGGTCTAGCCCATCCATTTAACTTAATCAATATCAAGATAACCTTAGGCACAAGCAAGAACACAATATACATACCTCCTACAGTAACTTCAAGTCAAAATCCAAGTTATATTCATTTTACAACAACCCTTAATAGCAATACAACACCATAGAAGTGACTTAAGCTAATCCAAGTATTAGCTTGTAGTTTTTCATCCTAACAACTTAACCAACATACACGCAAGCTTAAGCACAATTAGTAGGCTGTTATACTCACCTTAGAAAGCAGCAACAACTTGGAATTTCATCCAAATACAGCCCACAACAATCCTCAATGACAACACAACCTTAAAGAGGTGTTGTTCTTCACTAGAACTAAGTTTTGATGTTGAAATATGGTGTAATCACTTTGGAATCACTTCAAGCCCTTGTGGTATATGTTTAGGAGAAGTTTAGAGACGAATATTAGTTGAAAAATGAGCAAAAACAGGCGTCCAAATCGTTTATAAATTGAAGTAGGTCAACCACCGCCTAAGTGGGTCCCATTGGGAGCTGTTTGCGCGGTCTCGCGAAAACACGAATATCTCTCTACTCCGATGTCGTATTGACGAACGGTTTAGTGAGTTAGAAACTAGACTCGTAGATATTCAATTTGGTAGGTAGAACACCCCATGATTCCAAGTATATTTGGAGAAATTCTCAGATATATTTGACCTAAAGTTCAGCAAATTTATGAATGTAACTTGTGATGACCTTTGCCAACTCTTGTTCCACAACTTGCTTTCCTTCAAAATGTAGAAAATGAATATCATACGACTAAAATAACTCATAGAATAACCTCCTTATCATGTTAAGAACCCTAGCTCACCCCAAAGTACATGTTATAACATTCCAAACTTATCGACTTTTGACGAAACTTATTTTCTTCAATTGGTTTAGCTTCTAAGATTTCCAACCCTCTTGGTACTCGTTATTCATGATCTTAAATATTTGTAACCTACAAGGTAACATGATTAACTTACTTTATTTTCTTCCAAATATAATCTCATTTCCGAGCTTACATCAATGACTTACGACGTACTCTCACGTCTGAAAACTTGGGGTGTAACATCTTAGAAGATTATTACGTGAGTAATTCACACATCACACGTCACAGGGATTTCAGTTTCAAAGTATTTGAAGTACACTATAAGAATCCTTTGTATCAATTCTATTCTATTCAGCTCATTTCACTTCATTTCCAAATCATGCTCAAATGCATATGACAATTCCAAAATCAACTTTAAAATGTCTTAAAACACTAATACAAAAAAATTTAAAAGCAAAAAATAAATAACGAACCAGTAGAGTAACCAGTTGTGCTTCAATTAATATAACAGAATACAGAAACTTTAAGCAGCTTAGTCAGTGTCCATGTGTTGGTAGTTTCTGTTAGTAGATTACTGAGAATATGGAATTGTACACAAGGCTTCTATACTCTTAGTTTTAATTAATTTTTGTTTCCATAACCAATTAGAAGAAATACATTGATGGTTCATTAAATTGTTGGTCTAAATTGAGAAGCCTATCTTAAGACAATAAGACAAAATCAAATCATCCTAGGACCTAACTGAGTTTGACAGCGTGGGAGTGTGATTGAGAGTAAATGTCGGATACACTTTCATTATTTTCTTCTGGACAACTTTGTGAATTTTTTTGGAAGTATTTGCTAATTTGTTCTGCACATGAGTAGGCATTTTATTTTATTTTTCATAATATACGGTTTTGCTTTTTGTAATTCAATAAACTACTTTGTGGCTACTTTCTTGAATTTTGGGAGTTGGCTAGTTCAAGTGATAATAGGTGAATTGGACTATAATTAGGCCCTAAAGAACCACCTTCTTGTATAGTTTTTATGGTAAAAAGTGATAACAAAATGTTTTGATTAGTGTTTTTCATGCTTTGCAGGTTATATACAATAAAAGAAGTTTATGGAGTACTTTTGGGATCAATTACGGAAAAGAGGCCAATCTTACAATATTCGCTAAGTGCACCACGCGAAGGCAGCAAAAACCAGAACTGGAAATGGACTGTCGCGGTCCCGGCGTAACCGCGGTCGGACCGCGGCAGAAGGCTGTTGCGGATTCTGAGAGGCTAGTTGGCCGCGGTCCTGGCGTAACCGCGGTAGAACCGCGGCAGGAAGCAGAAAATTGAGGGACTGAAGTGCAAAACACGGGATTTTTAGCCCCAAACCATATATTAAACAATAGAACTCGTCCAAGGGAGACATACAATGTTTTAGAAAGTACTTTGGCAAGAAAAACAAGTGTGAGAGATCACTCAAAACATCATATTTTCTTCTTCTTTTTATTTTTTCTTGCAATTTTGATCATGAATATTTTTATAGTTTATTTACCCATTGTCCTGAGTAGCTAAATCCTTTGTCTAGGGTTTTGATGGAACCTATTGAAGGATGAACTTCTTGATTATGTTAATATAGTTTGCCAGTTTAATCTCTATTTGTTCAACTACGTGTTTGTTGTAGTTAATTGACATGATCCTCAATTAGCTGTGCCTATTTAGTATGCATAACTTGGGAGAGAGTGCATATATAGGTAATTGTTGAACAACATCACTCCCAAAGTATAAGAGGGATCTATAACTGCGGGTTTAAAGGCGGGATTAGGGATAACGAAGTCTTGAGTGAAATCTAAAGTGAACTGTAATAAACAAAGCCAGCTAGCATATCTCGGGAGAGTGCGTCTAGTAAATTGTCGTGAGTGAGCACCTAATTTTTGACAATATTTAATTTTTTTGTCACTTCTTCTATGTAAATATTTTAGGGGGTTTTAACATACAAATTTTTAGCTTTGTTATACTTTTTATTATAGGTTAAAAATACAAAATTTTAGAAGGTGAATTATTACTATTAATATTATTTTATTTTTATTCTTATTTTTAAATAATACTAAAAAATCCGAAAAATATTAATTTCTATTTTAAATTTTCGGGAGAGATTTAAAAAAATAAGAAAAAGGGAAGTATGGAATTAAAAAAAAAGAAGGTAAAAGTAGGTGGAATTCTCTTTTAAAAAAGTAAAAGAAAGTGAAACATTAAAAAAATAAAAGTAAAGTTTTGTGGAAATTTTTAAAAATAAAAAGTAAAAGAAAGTTGAAATTAAAAAATAATATAAAGGTAGCTGAAAATTTTAAAAAAATTTAAATTAAAATAAAGTAGAATTTTTTAAAGAAAAGTAAAAGAAAGTGGATTGTTTTTTTAAGAAAAGTAAAATAAGTGGAATTCTCTTTTAAAAAAGTAAAAAAAGTGGGATTTTAAATAAGATAAAAGTAATTAAAGTTGAAATTTAAAAAATAAAAGTAAAGAAAGGTGGTAATTCTTTTTATAAAAAAAGAAAAGCAAAATGTAAGTGGGATTCATTACCTTGTTTAAAAAAAAATACCTCAAAAACAGGAGCTAAATCACACCAAAAATCAAATCCAAAAACTTCAAACTCAATTTAAAAGATAGCCCAAAATACTAGCCTGATTGTGGTTCATTTGCACATTAAATTTGATGGTTGTTTGCTCCATATGTATTGAATAAGATCTTCATCTATAAAAGGTTCATTCTTTTCTTAACCAATGTTTCCATTATTTTTCTTTCACCGTATTTCCTTTTGATTTGTATATTATATTTTGGTTATCTACCAACTTGAAAGATATGAACAAAAAAAATGAAGGAAGAGCATCAAGAAATAGAATTCGTGAAAGACAGAATGAGTTTCTTCAATGAGATTGTAGTTCATAGGGAAAGATAGGAAAATGTATTCAAAATGGAGAGAGAACGATGTAATAGCTTGGATCCAAATTAAAGGATGTTAAGTCAATAGCAAATTTGATACCGACATGGGTGATTAGGTCCATAATAACTCAAATCATATATTTCTTCAATAATAATTCCATATTCATAAATCATGACCTTGCAATAATCTCAAAGTAGTTTTAGGAAGAAACATAATCATGAATATTTGTAGTTTGCTTTAAATTGAATACAATCCTTTTAGAATAATCGAGGCGCGCCATGCCAAATAAAATCTCAAAACTCATGGCCCTCATTTAATTAATTTTAATCCTTAGAAATCGAGGCGTGCCCTTTAGTTGAATTTTCCATGGCCCTCACAAACTTGAAACTGCGTAGTTGCTTTAGGCGGGCTATTTTTTTTAAAAAAATATTAATTTCCTAAACTCGGGTGTGCATTTTATGTGACCCAAATCTAAATCTCAACAACGTTAGATAAAATGTGTCGTGGACCGCGGGTGCATTTCATGTGACGTGGCTCAATACGTGTTTTATATGACGTTGAATTTTTCCAAAAACAAATTTTAATTAAAAGCGGCTAATAAGTTAAAAAAATACCATAAGTTCAAACATGTTTTAAAAATCAGATAATAGGCCAATTGTAATAGTTTAAGCGACCGTGCTAGAACCACGGAATCCGAGAATGCCTAACACCTTCTCCCGGGTTAACAGAATTCCCTACTCAAAATTTCTGGTTCGCAGACTTCAAAAGGAAAGTCGAAATTTCCTCGATTTGGGATTTAAAATAAATCGGTGATTTGGGACACCAAATAAACTATCCCAAGTGGCGACTCTGAATTGAATAATTAATCCCATTTCGAATAATGTCACTTAAATTGGAAAAACTCCCTTATATACCTTCGGGTGTGTAAAAAGGAGGTGTGACAGCTCTAACGACTCTGCTGGAGATCCAAACCCAGAACTTTGGTTCAGGGTTCAAGAATTCGAGCTTAGAATAACTGTTATAGTTGGCGTGTTTTATCTGATTTTTTCATGTTGAGCCTAATGTGCTAAATGCCGCTTTTACCGCTTTGATATTGTTTAGACTGTATATAAATTGCTACGAAACCCTCCTCTCTCTGAGTCTTCTAAATCATCTGGGAAGTGTGCATTTCGTGTGACTTCTTTTCTGTTAGAGTCTTATCCCAATTTTAGAACGAGGTTTGGACAAGTTGCAAATCCGGTGAAGCTTCTGTATTTCCGGTACGCTGCCCCCCCTCGGCTCGAGTTGTCCGCTCGGGTCCAGGTCTAGAACAATAAACCCAAGTTTTTAAACCTAGTATAACAAGCCTCATGCCGGATCCCTAGTAGGAACGTTTGTTTGCATCATGTGCATTTGACCTTGGAGACTCAACACAGGGGTTGGGTCTGTCTAGGACAGGTGTACCCAAATGAAAAAGACCATCCTGATGCATCTTACGTGCTACTTGCGCATCTGTTTGTTTCGGCTTGCATGTTGACCGGCTTCTAGAACAGAGGAAGAAAATAAAAAATAAAAAATCAAAAAATCAAAAAAAAAATAATATAGGAGTGAGAGGTAGGTATTTAGAAAATTCTGAAACTTTGCCGAAATTCTGGAAAAAAAAAAGTCATCTCCAAATGAGACAAAGTTTTCAACTGCCATGTTCTATCAAAACTGGCGAACTACGCGGGTCTGATTCTCACCGGATGTGAGATACGTAGGCAAACCTCATCGGTTCCGGCCCATAATTTTCAAAAAAAAAATCCAAAAATATTTTCTTTTACTTCCTCTCTAGAAAAGTCTTTTTTTTAAACCCCAATTTTCAAAAAATCCAAAAAAAAAATATTTTCCATTACTTTCTTCTTTAGAAACTAATTGTTTTTAAAAAAATATATATATATACAAAAATATTTTCTTTTACTGCTTCTTTAGACCCTAATTGTTTTTAAAAATATATATATATACAAAAATATTTTCTTTTAATTTCTTCCAAAAATCCAAAAATATTTTCATTCTTCTTTCAAAATTGAAAAGAAAAATCAAAATTCAAAAATATTTCATTTTTTAGAAGCATTTATTTCATAAATTCAAAATAAAATTCCAAAAACATTTTTCTTTCTTCTTTAGAAGTTTTTTTTTTCTACCAAAATTCCAAAAAAATAAATAAATTGAAATCAAAAATATTTTCTTTCTTCTTTATAAGTCTTTCTTGCGGAAATTAAAATATTCCAAAAAAAAAAGTTAGTTTATTTACTTTATTTTTGGTCTTCCCGAACTACGCTAGTTTGATTCTCACCGGATGTGGGATACGTAGGCAACCCCCATCGGGTCCAACTTCATTTTTGTAAAAATAGCCCAAAAAGAACAAAAACTTTTGTTTTGATTGTAAATAAGAAGGTGATGTCATTCTTGTCTAAAATAGTTAAATGTCCCCAAAAGGGCGCCAGAAGGCCGTTTTTGCAAGAACAACCACCTTTAGTAGTTTTTTTAAGGTTTTGGTCGTTTAGCAAACACAGCCTTAAAATCTTCTTCCCCGAAGTGCTGAAAGGCCGTATTTGCAAAGCCGGATTTTTTATGAAAATTTTAAAAAAAATAGTGATAACCTTTTCTTGAGTCAAAATGAGTCATAACCTTTTAAATTAAATCACCCTAATAAATGTGCAGGATGAGCACAGATGAAAACGAACCCTTCGCAGCTCTTGAAGAGATCCCCTTACAGCTCCACATGTGGTGGAATGACCTAGGAAAAGGTATCCGAGGAACTGTGATAAAAGTTTTGGGTGGTCTTGTCGGACTTTTTAACATCAAGCCAAGATTGGACGTGATTGAAGCCTTGATACCTTTTTGGGATCCGACTCGTAATGTGTTTTGCTTTTTTGATTTTGAGCTCACACCCACGCTAGAGGAAATTGCGGGTTATGCCGGCCTTAGCGGAAACCTTAGAAGTCGGTACCCGGTGTCACTGAGACCAGTATCTCCTCACAAGTTTCTGGATATGTTGAGTATTAACCGGGATATTCAGGATGGAAATTTATCTAGAGGGTTTTGCACTTTCCAGTTCCTGTACCAACGCTATGGCAATCCCCAAGGTTTCGAAGCACTGAATACTGGTTTGACCCATGCCGGAAATAAAAATAAATGGGAGGCAAGGCGGGGTTTGGTTTTTATAGTAGCATTCTGGGGTGTTATAATATGTCCGCGAAAAGACGGCAACATAGAATTGGGTCTCATGGGAATGGTTGATGTCGCAATCAAGAAAGCTAATGGCACATTAGTTCCCCAGATCTTATCTGAGATTTACTAAGCTTTGACCATCTGTCGAGAAGGGGAAAATTTTTTCCAAGGCTGCAACTTACTACTACAATTGTGGATACTGGAACATCTCTGCCACCGTGTCGGGTATATGAACTACGGCATGACCGGTTTGGATTGCATCGAAGAATTTGAAAGTCGAGTGGCGGGGGTTGAATTTCCAGAGGGTACCGAAGCTTGGTTTGCCCACTTGAGTTCTTTAACTTCGGATAAAATTGAGTGGACGTTCGGATGGCTCCCTGCCACCGAAGTCATATACATGTCAGCTAAAGTGTGCTACTTTCTCCTAATGGGCATCCGGAGCATCCAGCCATATACTCCTCACAGGGTTTTGTGCCAACTAGGAAGATTTCAAACCGTCCCCCATGACGAAGATTTGAGTGTACATGTCGTCGAATTGGGCCCAAAGGCTGTATTTCCAGAAGGAAGAGTTCTCCAAGTTTGGAATGAGTGCAGATTTCTCGAACCCAAAACTATGGTGCGGGATCTAGCTAGATGTGAGGTGGACCCCAATTATATGGTTTGGTTTGGCAAAAGATTTCAAATTCCTCGAGAGCCCGAGAGACCTGCTAAGAGACCTCATGTCCAACAATTCACTAACGACTCGCAGGAGCAGTGGGGCTGGTTGGCAAAAGAAGAAAGCTATAGGGCTAAGATAAGTAAATTAGAGGGACAAATCAGGGACCTCAAATTTGACCACAGTATCCAAGCTGCCGCAGATGAAGGGGAAAAAAAAAAGCTAACTCAGGAAAACGAAGCTCTCAAAGCTCAAATCCATAAAATGAGAATAGCTGCTAGAAACCCGGAAAGAAGCCGGGCAGATGAAAGGCTTACAGGCAGTCTGAGAAAGAAAGTACTTGAGTGTCAAGATGACCTAGAAAAATCTGAGGCTAGTCTAGCAAAAGTCCGAGCACAATTGGTAGAGAATGCAGAAGGGTGGGCAGCGTTTGTGCGACAAATGAAAAGAAAATATGAGGGGACAATCGCCAATTTAAAGAGAAAGCAAATCACCCTTGAAAATGAGGCGGACAAACAGGCCAGGAATTTTAAAGCCGATAGGGAACATTGTTATGCTTTGATGGCCCAAATGGACGAAGATATGCAACAATTGCGGAATCAAAATCATTATGACACTCAAGTGTTGGAAGCCCGGAATCAGCAAATCGGGCGTTTACTTCAGGAAAAGGGTATTGTCCGAGAGAGGGTTAGAGCCATTGCCGACTACATCGTCATGAAATGCCACGCATGTGAGGATATGACTCAGACCACTTTCTTCGCTGCTGTAATGACATTTGTCCGCCAGATAATGAGTGATTTGGAGCGGCTTCAAGGGGATCTCGCACGTAGGCCCGTGAGACAAAATGATGTCCCACGGGCCCCAAGAGTCGAAGCATTGATGTATTCATGATTTTTCACTTATTGAGTCTGTATTTTGGAAATTATTTTTAGTCTGTTGGTAGTTTTAAAATTCCAAGAAAATGAGTAGTTTGAAGTCTTTTGTAACAGAAAGTTTAGGAGTTTTATTAATGAAAATTTGAAAATTCCCAAAAAATTGTTTCTTTATTTTTCGCAGTTGTTTTTCTTGAACTACGTAATGATCTGATTCACGCAGCGTCGTGATACATAGGCAATACTCATCGGATTCGGTCATGATTTTTGTAAATAACTTAAATAAGAGAGGGATGTGAAAAAGAGAGCCAAAGAAAAACCAAAAGAAAAACGAAAAAAAAGTGCAAGGAAAGAGAGGAAAGAAAAGAGTGGAAAATGGGAATAAGAGGAGAAGTACAAAAGCCAAAAGTGGAAAGAAAAAGAAAATTGGGAAAATAAGAAGAGTCGGGATGAAACATGCAGCCGTTGCGAAACATGTAGAAACACATTTAACTGTATAGGTGCATCACACCCCAACATGCGATTTCCTATGTGTTAATTGCTTCAAACTAACTAGTTTGTTTTCTACTATTGTAAAGGTTCTATAGTAAGGTGGTTGGTTTTGTGGTAGTCTGGCTTCACATTCATACTTCATAAGGTCAAAAGGAAGCGTTGAAATGTCTTCGGAAATTCCTCTGCCAACAGTTCCTATTCCAGAGGATAGTCCGATCTCGGCCATCCCAACTTCTGAGTCAGCAACGGCTGAGGAAAATAGAATTTTGCGTCTCCACATGATGGAAATGTGGGACGCCTGGGCCAATGGAAAAGAACCGCCAAGTGCGATCCCTGGATTTCCTGAGCTTTTTCCAGGGCAAGTGGGACCTCCAACATCCCCATAAGTTATCCAAATACCCCACTGGGATATCCTACCATTTCAGCCCACTTTGCTAGAACACCTTCTGAGTCTCGCCCACAGGTGTTAGCTTCAAGTGCGGCTTCAAACATATTCACCGCGCCACCTTGTTCAGCTACGACACAACATGCTTTACCCAGGCCTAACTTTGATTCATCTTCCTTCACATTTCAAGCACCATCTTTCCCAGTGGAACCTCCTCAGTTTCCTACTTATACTTACCCTCAACCACCCCAATTTGAGTTCACTGCGGGGCAAGAAAAGACCACCAAAACTCCTGAGCAAGAAGAGATTATGAGGAAGATGAGGAGTATGGAACAGAGTCTCAAAAGCATACAAGGCTTGAGTGGACAGAAAAGTGTATCCTATGCCGACTTATGCATGTTCCCTCATGTGCACCTACCATTGGGATTCAAAACCCCAAAATTTGAGAAGTACGATGGGCATGGTGATCCTATTGCTCATCTCAAGAGATATTGCAATCAGTTGCAAGGAGCCGGTGGAAAGGAAGAACTACTCATGGCCTATTTCGGAGAGAGTCTGGTTGGCATCGCATCTGAGTGGTACATGGACCAGGATATATCCCGCTGGTACATCTGGGATGATCTTGCTAGAGATTTCGTCAGGCAGTTCCAGTACAACATTGATATTGCTCCAGATAGGAACTCATTGACAAACTTGAAAAAGAAATCCTCAGAAAGCTTTCGAGAGTACGCAGTTAAATGGCGTGAGAAGGCATCCAGGGTAAAGCCTCCGATGGATGAGGTTGAAATGGTCACAGTTTTCCTTCAAGCTCAGGAAGCTGACTACTTCCAAAATATGATGTTCGCAATGGGTAAACCGTTCGTTGAAGCTATCAAGATTGGCGAAATGGTTGAAAATGGGCTGAAAACGGGTCGAATTCTAAGCCAATCCGCTATCAGAGCTACCTCCCAAGCCATTCAGGGTGGGTCTAGAGGAATAGCAAAGGGAAAGAAAAAGGAAGAAACATCCATGGCAGTGTCGGGTGCAAGGAGAAACTGTACTCCCAGATCCCTTTTCTCATAAAGGACCCCACAACACTATTACCCTCACCAAGACTTGGACTATACTCCTCAGCCATACTCGGTCATGAATGCTCAGCCTTATGTCCGGCCACAACAACAAGCCAACAGAAATCAAGCTCCATTTCCTAGAAACCAACCTCCTTACCAAACCCACTAAAACCCCCGTCCTCCACAAAATAATTTCCACCCTCATGAACCGCCCAAGAGGCCAAATTTCACACCAATTGGAGAAACCTACTCCAACCTGTTACCAAAGCTTGTTCAAATGGGTCTGCTACAGCCTGTTCCTCAAACCAGGCAAAACCCAGCATCACCCGCTTACAGAGCCGGTACCCGATGCACCTATCACTCAGGGGCAGAAGGGCATGACACGGATGATTGCTGCACTCTGAAGAGAACCGTGGAGAACTTGATAGAACAAAGGAAGATAGTGCTGAGGGATGAAGATGTTCCCAATGTGACCAACAACCCACTGCCAGCCCACAACAACGGGCCGGTAATTGGAATGATTTGTGAGGATAAGGAATTTGACCCAGCATTAAAGGCCATCATTGCCATTGCTGACGAAGAAAAGAAACCAAAAGTTGCCCCGAAGCAAGATAAAGGGGAGAAAAAGAAAGAAACCACCCCTCCAAAGTCAGAGAAGAAAATTGAAGTTGAGACTGGGGGAACGCCTCCCAAAGATGGTGTTCTCTACGTCCCTCAAGGCCGTAAAGAAAAGCAGATGACATTGAGTCCTCCCAGGAGATTCGAGCTGAACAAAACAACCCAGATGTATGTGCCCAAGGGGGCTTATGTGATGCGGGGGCCAATTAAGCCATCGAAGCTGAATGAACCCGTGGTTATTGGACGCGCGCCACAGAAGCCCATGAAAGATCCTACTGATGTGCCCTGGAACTACAACAAAACGGTGGTGACATATAAGGGAAAAGAAATCCTAGGAGAAGTTCAAGAAAATAACCCTGTTGAAAAGTATTCCAATTTGGAAGAGGTGAACAACGCTACTAGAAAGCGCTTCCCACTTAAGAAACTCGTGAGTGCCGAAGAAGCGGAGGCTTTCTTTCAAAACATGAAAATGGCAGATTATGAGGTGATTGACCAACTTCGAAAATTTCCCGAACAAGTCTCCTTGTTGGCTTTGTTGATGAACTCTGCTGAACATCAGAAAGTATTGATCAAGACCCTTAACGAAGCATATGTGCCTGTTGACACTTCTGTAGAGCAGTTGGAGAGAATGGCAGAAAGATTTTTCGCAATCAACCAGATCACTTTCAGCAAAAATGATTTGCCCTCAGAAGGGGCCGCACATAACAAAGCCCTGCACCTAACAGTCAAATGCAAAGGGCACTACGTGAAAAGGGTTATGTTGGACGGAGGCTCTGGAGTAGACATTTGCCCACTTTCAACTCTACAGCGCATGAAAATTGGGACCGAAATAATCCGACCCAACAATGTCTGCATACGTGCCTTCGATGGCATCAAAAGGGACACAATTGGAGAGATCGATCTAATTCTGACCATCGTCCCAGTAGACTTTGAAGTAACCTTCCAGGTTCTAGACATGGACACATCCTACAACTTTCTTTTGGGGAGGCCATGGATTCATGCAGCGGGGGCTGTACCCTCTACTCTTCATCAGATGGTGAAGTTCGAGCATGAGGATCAAGAGATCGTGGTCTACGGAGAAGATGAGCAATCAATTTATCGGGACCCATCAGTCCCATATCTTGAAGCAAGAGAGGGGAGTGAGCACATAGTTTATCAGGCTTTTGGAATTGTGGTTGCAGACCAGTACAAAGAAGGAAACTCTTGTCCCCAAACCTTCATTTCTAATGCATCAATCATGGTGGCCAAAGAAATGATCCGACATGGCTTCAAACTGGGGAAGGGACTTGGGAAATCATTGCAAGGGATAGTTGAACTTATCACCCTGCCCACCAGTGAAAAGTTCTTCGGGGTAGGCTTCCGACCCACTCCAGCTGATATAAGATGGGCAGATGATAGAAAGAATGATGGTTGGGTCTTGCCTCAGCCGGTTCCGCATCTGTACAGAACATTTGTCAAGCCAAAATACCAGAAGAAAGAAGAAGATGAGGCCTTTACTGCCGAAGAGATTGAAGAGATTTGTGGGGCAATGAGGAAGATACTATATGAAACCCATATGGTCCAGCCAGGGAGGGCTCAAGCACCGCTGAGGTGCTGTATATGGGACCCAATGCCAAGCTGCAGAATTGGAAGGCTACGCCATTCCCAATCAGGCGGGAGTCCCGGTAGACCTGTCCTGCCACTTTTTCTGCATCGCGAGTTATGTCAGGGTGTAACTCGAATGTTTTTCTTTAGTTTCTTGTCTTTTAATTTCCAATGTAAACCCTGTTATCTTCAAATTCAAAGAAATGAAATCGTATTTCATCGTCCATCCTTCTTTATTCTTTCTGATTTTTTTATTTTTTCTCTTTTTTCTTTCAGCTCTAATAATGTGGCTTTAAATAACATGACATGCTTGCGGACTTCATGCCCAGATCCAAACACGCTGTCTAACTACGAAATAATGAACCAAGAACCGGAATATGATGAAGAAGAGGCTTTTAAGGAAATAAATCAAGAATTAGAACAATTTGAGAATAAACCTAAGCCAAACTTAAATGAAACCGAGCCGGTTAATTTGGGTAGCTCTGAAGAAGTCAAAGAAACCAAGATAAGCATTCATACAGATGAAAGAACCAGGGACGCATGGATCCAACTTTTGTTTGAATTCAAAGATATGTTTGCTTGGTCTTACGATGACATGCCAGGATTAAGTGTTGATTTAGTGGTCCATAAGTTGCCAACCTACCCCGATTATTCCCCTATCCAGCAAAAATAGAGGAAGTTCAAAATTGATATCAGTGACGAGATTAAAGAAGAGGTCACAAAACAGTTAAAGGCAGGAGTGATCTGAGTGGTCCGATACACCACATGGCTGGCTAATATAGTTCCCGTGCCAAAGAAAGATGGGAAAATCCAGGTGTGCGTTGACTACCGAGATCTGAACAAAGCAAGCCCCAAGGACAATTTCCCTATGCCAAACATCCACATCCTTGTTGATAACTGCACCAAACATGAAATACAGTCTTTTGTGGATTGTTATGCAGGATACCACTAGGTGTTGATGGATGAAGAAGATGCAGAGAAGACAGCTTTTACCACACCTTAGGGCACTTACTGTTATAGAGTCATGTCATTTGGTCTGAAAAATGTCGGGGCAACGTACATGAGGGCCATGACTGCCATTTTTCATGATATGATGCACCAAGAGATAGAGGTGTATGTGGACGATGTAATCATCAAATCCAAAATCTAGGATGACCACGTTCGGGACATGAGAAAATTCTTTGAGCGGCTACGCAAATATGATTTGAAGCTGAACCCAGCCAAATGTGCATTTGGGGTACCATCCGGCAAACTCTTGGGATTCATAGTCAGTCGGAGGGGCATCGAGTTAGATCCAACAAAGATAAAGTCTATTCGGGATTTGCCTCCTCCAAGAACCAAGAAAGATGTTATGAGTTTGTTGGGAAGATTGAATTACATCAGTCATCTCATTGCTCAGTTGACCTCCACGTGTGAACCCATATTTAAGTTGTTAAAGAAAGATGCGGCAATCAAATGGACAGTTGAATGTCAAGAAGCTTTTGATAAAATCAAGGAATATCTATCAAATCCGCCAGTCTTGGTCCTACCTGAGCCAGGGAGGCCTCTGTTCTTGTACCTGACCGTCTTGGAAAATTCTTTTGGCTGTGTCCTCGGCAACATGACGTGACCGGAAAGAAGGAGCAGGCCATTTACTATCTGAGCAAGAAGTTTACTAGTTATGAAGCCAAGTACACTTTATTGGAAAGAACTTGTTGTGCTTTGACATGGGTCGCTCAGAAGCCGAGGCATTATTTGCAAGCTTACACCACCTACCTCATAACCAGGTTGGATCCTTTAAAGTACATATTTCAGAAACCAATGCCCACTGGGAGATTAGCAAAGTGGCAGATCTTGCTCACGGAGTTTGACATAGTCTATGTCACTCGCACGACAATGAAAGCCCAGGCATTAGCGGATCATTTGGCTGAGAACCCGATTGATGATGAGTACCAACCTTTAAGAACTTACTTCCCAGATGAAGAAGTAAATTCAGTTGAGGCAATATCTGAAGACACTCATGCTTGGAAAATGTTCTTTGATGGGGCGGTAAATGTAAAAGTTGTTGGAATTGGGGCAATTTTGATCTCACCCACTGGTCAGCACTATCCAGCCACAGCTCAACTTCGGTTCTTCTGTACAAACAACACCACCGAGTATGAAGCTTGCATTATGGGTATAAACATGGCAATCGACCAAAATGTCGAAGAGTTATTGATCATGGGAGACTCAGATCTGATTATCCGGCAAGCCCAAGGAGAATGGGAAACCCGAGATGTTAAGCTTATCCCTTACAAGAAGCATGTGGAAGACCTCAGCAAGTGATTCAAGTCAATAGAGTTCAAGTACATTCCTCGTTGTCACAACGAATTAGCCGACGCACTTGCTACTTTGGCCTCAATGCTGCCGTATCCAGGCAATGCTCACATAGATCCCTTGGAAATTCAAATCCGGGAAAGACATGGTTATTGTAATACAATTGAAGCAGCACCAAATACCCAACCATGGTACCATGACATCAAAAAGTTTCTGAAAACTCAAGAATACCCCGAGCAAGCCAGTGAAGACCAAAAGAGAACCATTAGATGGCACGCGAGTGGTTTCTTTTTGAGTGGGGATGTCTTGTACAAGAGAACTCCGGACCTCAATTTGTTAAGATGTGTTGACGCAGAAGAGGCTGGAGGAATCATGAATGAGGTACACGCAAGAGTATGCGGGCCCCACATGAATGGGTATGTTTTAGCAAAGAAAATCCTTCGAGCGGGTTATTACTGGATGACCATGGAAAAGGACTGTTTTAGTTTCGTTCGGAAGTGTCATCAGTGTCAGGTGCATGGTGATTTGATTCATGCACCTCCCACAGAACTGCATCCCATGTCTGTACCTTGGCCATTTGTTGCCTGGGGCATGGACGTCATTGGGCCAATCGAGCCAAAAGCCTCAAATAGACACAGATTCATACTAGTTGCCATTGACTACTTTACAAAATGGGTTGAAGCAATAACTCTCAAGTCTGTCACCAAGAAAGCTGTGGTAGATTTCGTGCACTCCAATCTTATCTGTTGTTTTGGCATTCCTGCAACTATTATCACAGACAATGCTGCAAACTTGAATAGTCATTTGATGGGGGAGATATGTGAGAAATTCAAGATAATGCACCGGGACTCTACTCCTTATTGGCCTAAAGGCAATGGTGCCGTTGAAGCAGCAAACAAAAACATCAAAAAGATTTTGAGAAAGATGATTCAAAGTTCCAGACAATGGCATGAAAAGTTGTCGTTTGCATTATTAGGATATCGCACTACTGTGCGCACATCAATTGGAGCCACCCTGTATCTTTTGGTTTATGGCACGGAAGCCGTAATACCCGCCGAGGTTGAAATCCCCTCTCTCCGAATCATTGTTGAAGCCGAAATTGAAGATAGTGAGTGGGTTAAAACCCGTCTGGAACAATTAACCTTGATCGATGAAAAGCGAATGGTTGCGGTCTGCCACGGGCAGTTGTACCAACAAAGAATGGCTCGTGCCTATAACAAGAAAGTGCGGCCTAGAAGTTTTAAAGTGGGGCAACTCGTTTTAAGGCGTATTCTTCCCCATCACCAGGAAGCAAAAGGAAAATTCGCTCCTAATTGGAAGGGCCCATACGCATCAGAAAGATATTGCCGAGAGGAGCATTGTATCTGGGCGATATCAAAGGAAATGATCCTGAAGCAGCTGTAAATGCGGATGCAGTCAAAAGGTACTATGTTTAGTCTTTCTATAACAACAACATTGTCCGATTGGGAGGACGAAGGCTTTTATTCTCGTTACCCAAACACTATCTACCCTTTGCAAACCCATTTGTGCCGGTTACTCTTCTTTGATTGCCCTCTTTGGAACTTGAAAGTGTTATTGAAAAAAAAGAAATGAAAAAAAGGAAGAAGATGTTTTCCTGAACTACGTTCGACTTGATTCCGAAAGGATACGTAGGCATCCTCTCTATGGGGTTCAGTCACACCAAAATAAAAATCCAAATTCCCTCAAAAGTGAAACTGGGGCAGATGTTGTAATAGTCCTGCGATAATCTCGCTTGAATGGTTCCAAAGTTGTAATTCGATCCAAATCATTTTTACCCAAATCCTTTCAAGTCCTTCCGATCAGTCGGTGAGAATGTTCAAGGATCAGAGAATACAGCTACTTGGATCCGATGCAATAAAAATGAGAGAAATAAAATGAGAGAGTCTTATTGGTGAAAACCCACACGGGCACCATAAGGCGACGGTGAGCAGAAAAATTGAAAATGAGAGATCCTGGTTAGTGAAAACTCGTAAAGAGTACTATCAGGCGACGGTGAGAAGAGAAATGAGAGAGGTTGATTGGCGAAAACCCGCAAAAGGTGCTGTCGATCGAAAAGAAGACACCCCCACCACTGAAAGAGTCCTGGCCAGGTTTCTCGATTTGGAGATGTGGTTCACAATGAGTTGGATAGTTGTGCATATCGGGTATCCAGTCCAAGAAGCATGTCATGTCTATTGAAGTCTGCATGCACCCCAGATAAGTCCTTCTTTCCCCCAAAAGGGACGCTTCTCCTTAAATTCATTTTTTCTTGTCCTTTCTTTAGTTTTCCTTGAATCCCTTTCGGTCTAACTCTGCTCCAAAACTAATACAAAGAAAAGGTGGCAAGATTGGTTTTACAGGGTTTTGTTTAATAAAAGCCAAGTCCAAAGAAAAGTACCCAGCCTCAGTGGGTGCATCAAGTCGATCCCAACTGGCCATGATAGCCGATGCTCTAAAATCAGAGTTATTGAAAATGAAAAGAAATCCAAAGTCAAAAGCCCTTAGAAGCAAATTAAAATGAAAGGGCCAAAGCCCTATACGGGTGAGCCGTCATGATAAATTTTGAAAAGTTGAGTTCCTCAGTTTTTGGAGAGAGACCAATCTTTAAGAAAAGCCAGCAAGCGGCAGAGGTTCTCGCCAAAAGAGTTGGGCCGAGATCAAGTGATCAAAAACAATGAAGGCCACAAAACCGACCACCGTTTCAAACTAACAATTGTTCTTTGTTTGAAAATTGAAACAGGTGCAATCCAAAGCAACAGTGCAAGAAGCAGGTGTAACCAAAATGAAAAAAAAATGTGCAAGCGCTAGAAATAGCTTAGCAACAATAATCAACCCAAAAGGGAAGTCTCCTCCAAATTCTTTCCTGCATTTTTTTTACTAAAAAATGAATTGAAACAAAATAGATAAGAAGAAAATAAAAAAAAGGTAGTTTAGAAGCCCCAAAATCAATCTTTTACCCTTTTGCCAACATTAGGGCCTTCGTTCCCTAGTCGCATTTTGCCAACATTAGGGCTCCGATCCCTGAGTTGAGATTTTTAGACATAGGGCCTCCGTTCCCTAGTCGCATTTTGCCAACATTCGAGCTCCAATCCCTGAGTTGAGATTTTTAGACATAGGGCCTCCGTTCCCTAGTCGCATTTTGCCAACATTAGGGCTCCAATCCCTGAGTTGAGATTTTTAGACATAGGGCCTCCATTCCCTAGTCGTATTTATTGCCAGCATTAGGGCTCCAATCCCTGAGTTGAGATTTTTTAGACATAGGGCCTCCATTCCCTAGTCGCCTTTTGCCAACATTAGGACTCCAATCCCTAAGTTGAGATTTTTTAGACATAGGGCCTCCATCCCCTAGTCGCCTTTTGCCAACGTTAGGGCTCCAATCCCTAAGTTGAGATTTTAGACATAGGGCCTCCATTCCCTAGTCGTCTTTATTGCCAACATTAGGGCTCCAATCCCTGAGTTGAGATTTTTAGACATAGGACCTCCATTCCCTAGTCGTCTTTTACCAACATTAGGGCTCCAATCCCTGAGTTGAGATTTTTAGACATAGGGCCTCCATTCCCTAGTCGCATTTTTTGCCAAGATTAGGGCTCCAATCCCTAAGTTGAGATTTTTAGACATAGGGCCTCCATTCCCTAGTCGCCTTTTGTCAACATTAGGGCACCAATCCCTGAGTTGAGATTTTTAGACATATGACCTCCATTCCCTAGTCGCCTTTTGCCAACTTTAGGGCTCTAATCCCTATTTGAGATTTTAGACATAGGGCCTCCATTCCCTAGTCGCCTTTCTTTTCCAACATTAGGGCTCCAATCACTGAGTTGAGATTTTTAGACATAGAGCCTCCATTCCCTAGTCGCCTTTTTGCCAACATAGGGTATCCACTCCCTAGTCGAGGTTATTTTAGATATAGGGCTCCATTCCCTAATCTCTTCCTCCTAAATATACGCAATCCTTACTTTACCGCTTTCAAAACAAAACAAAAAAAAAGTTTAGATTTTAGTTACAAATAATTTACGAAATTTTCCTAGTGAAAACTGGGGCAGAAAAATTTCGTTCGTTTATTTGTTTTGGTGTCTGAGCAGGTTTGGCCTCGAGGCACAAGGTCTGAGACAACCAAAAGAATGAGTCTCAATCCAAAATAAAGAAAAGAAGAAAAGGACCAAAAAGAAATGAACTCAAAGTGTTGATGTAGAGAAAGATGTGGACTGTTCAAGATATGATTGAAGTCACAAGCTTTGCATGTCCCGCCTTGATCCGAAAAGCTGAAGAAGAATGAACCAGCAGTTGCAGCTAACGAGCATCAAGATTCAGATCAGAGTCTGCCGGAAGAACCAGTCAAGATCAAGGACAAGTTTCACAAGACTCATAGATAGGAATCTTGTAACTCATAGCTGATAGGCTTGTTTAGTTTCTCTTTGATTTTTGATATAATAACAGGATCACGGACCCGAGCCTCGACGGAACCTCACTCGACTCCTCAACTCATCATTCCATCATTTTTCTTGAACTACACGCGACCTGATTCCCTTATAACCCGGGATATGTAGGCTGTCCAAAACCAAGACTCGGTTGCACCCTTTCTCTTTTCTCTTATCCTTATTTCTTATCTTTTGAATAAAGATATGTTAAAAAATTAGTCACATGGCTCACCTTATCTTTGCTTGAAAACTCTTCATGTTTCCAAGCAAAGAGGGGCAGCTGTGAGCACCTAATTTTTGACAATATTTAATTTTTTTGTCACTTCTTCTATGTAAATATTTTAGGTGGTTTTAACATACAAATTTTTAGCTTTGTTATACTTTTTATTATATGTTAAAAATATAAAATTTTAGAAGGTGAATTATTACTATTACTATTATTTTATTTTTATTCTTATTTTTAAATAATAATAAAAAATCCAAAAAATATTAATTTTTTTTTAAATTTTCGGGAGAGATTTAAAAAAATAAGAAAAATGGAAGTATGGAATTTAAAAAAAAATAAGGTAAAAGTTGGTGGAATTCTCTTTTAAAAAAGTAAAAGAAAGTGAAAAATTAAAAAAATAAACGTAAAGTTTTGTGGAAATTTTTAAAAATAAAAAGTAAAAGAAAGTTGAAATTAAAAAATAATATAAAGGTAGCTGAAAATTTTAAAAAAATTTAAATTAAAATAAAGTAGAATTGTTTAAAGAAAAGTAAAATAAAGTGGATTGTTTTTTTAAGAAAAGTAAAATAAGTGGAATTCTCTTTTAAAATTGTAAAAAAAAGTGGGATTTTAAATAAGATAAAAGTAATTAAAGTTGGAATTTAAAAAATAAAAGTAAAGAAAGGTGGTAATTCTTTTTATAAAAAAAGAAAAGCAAAATGTAAGTGGGATTTCTTTTAAATAAAAAAATAAAAATATTAAAAAAAAATCTGAGTTTTTTTGAAAATTCTCCTATAAATAGAAGAGAAATATTTTAAGAAAAGAATAGAAGAGAAGAGGGAAGAATATTGAGAGAAAACAAATTTTTTTCTTCTATGCTAAAGAGAATTTCTACTAGTTTTATTCTTTCTACCTATTTCTTTCAACAAAAAACAAACATATAGCCATTCATTACCTTATTTAAAAAAAATACCTCAAAAACAGGAGCTAAATCACACCAAAAATCAAATCCAAAAGCTTCAAACTCAATTTAAAAGATAGCCCAAAATACTAGCCCGAAGAGGTCGAAGTCGAGTTCGGTTCGAAAGGTTTCCGCTCGTTGCCTCTGATTGTGGTTCATTTGCACATTAAATTTGATGGTTGTTTGCTCCATATGTATTGAATAAGATCTTCATCTATAAAAGGTTCATTCTTTTCTTAACCAATGTTTCCATTATTTTTCTTTCACCGTATTTCCTTTTGATTTGTATATTATATTTTGGTTATCTACCAACTTGAAAGATATGAACAAAAAAATGAAGGAAGAGCATCAAGAAATAGAATTCGTGAAAGACAGAATGAGTTTCTTCAATGAGATTGTAGTTCATAGGGAAAGATAGGAAAATGTATTCAAAATGGAGAGAGAACGATGTAATAGCTTGGATCCAAATTAAAGGATGTTAAGTCAATAGCAAATTTGATACCGACATGGGTGATTAGGTCCATAATAACTCAAATCATATATTTCTTCAATAATAATTCCATATTCATAAATCATGACCTTGCAATAATCTCAAAGTAGTTTTAGGAAGAAACATAATCATGAATATTTGTAGTTTGCTTTAAATTGAATACAATCCTTTTAGAATAATCGAGGCGCGCCATGCCAAATAAAATCTCAAAACTCATGGCCCTCATTTAATTAATTTATTCCTTAGAAATCGAGGCGTGCCATTTAGTTAAATTTTCCATGGCCCTCGCAAACTTGAAAGTGTGCAGTTGCTTTAGGCGCGCTATTTTTTTTTAAAAATATTAATTTCCTAAACTCGGGTTGCATTTTATGTGACCCAAATCCAAATCTCAACAACGTTAGATAAAATGTGTCGTGGACCGCGGGTGCATTTCATGTGACGTGGTTCAATACGTGTTTTATATGACGTTGAATTTTTCCAAAAAAAATTTAATTAAAAGCGGCTAATAAGTTAAAAATATACCATAGGTTGAAACATGTTTTAAAAATCAGATAATAGGCCAATTGTAATAGTTTAAGCGACCGTGCTAGAACCACGGAATCCGGGAATGCCTAACACCTTCTCCCGGGTTAACAGAATTCCCTACTCAGAATTTCTGGTTCGCAGACTTCAAAAGGAAAGTCGAAATTTCCTCGATTTGGGATTTAAAATAAATCGGTGACTTGGGACACCAAATAAACTATCCCAAGTGGCGACTCTGAATTGAATAATTAATCCCATTTCGAATAATGTCACTTAAATTGGAAAAACTCCCTTATATACCTTCGGGTGTGTAAAAAGGAGGTGTGACAGTGATTACTCGGGAGAGATTCATGATAATTTGAGTGTTCATGGTTGATAGAGATATGTTGGTAAATCGATATGAAACATAAACAGAAGGGATTCCATCAATAGGGGAAATCACTACCTTAGAACCTTCTCATTATTGTTCACAACTTAAGCATATTTAGTTTACAACTGTTTATTGACTTTCAATCTTAGTTATTAAATATACCATCAACTGTTATTCACAACGTTTGGGGAAGTTGATTCTAAAGAATTTAGTAAGTCCAACAAAAATAATTGATAGGTTAATTCTCTGTGGATTCGACTGTGGGCATAAATACTCAGGTTATATTTGCAACGTCCGCATTGTCCTTTTGTACGACATAGTTGGGCGTGATCAAATTTTGGCACTGTTGCCGGGGAATTAATGGTGTTATCAATTACAATTGAAAGAAGTACAAAAATTCTTATTGTAGTCATTTTTTCTCTATACCCAATTTTTACATTGAAATTTTAATGTTTGTTGACTTGGTTGCATAGGTGCATGCCTAGAAACTCATCGAGATCTGGTGAAGTATTTGAAGCATTATCATATCCCGAGAAAGTTTTCAAGACCTTGAATCGGGCTAATCAGAAAAACAAACAACAACCAACAACTGCACAATTCGAAACAGTCATAGAGGATCACGAGGAAAACCCAGCGGTACCAATAGTGCCAGAGGCTGCTCTCTATGACTGGGCACAACCCATAGCTGAAAAGCTGTCCACAGTCATTGTAGTTCCGCAGATACAGGCTGAGTCATTCCAAATTACGAATAACATGTTGCACTTGTTGCAGAACAAGGGACTATTTTTGGGGTCGCAAGTCGAAGATCCTCAGCAGCACTTGAAGAACTTCCTCTCTATCTGCAAAACCCAAAGGCAGCCCAATGTAACTCCTGAAGCAGTCAAGCTGTTACTGTTTCCATTCTCAGTGACGGGAGCTGCCCAGACTTGGCTAAACTCACTTCCCATAAATTCTATAACAACTTGGGATGAGTTAGTCAGGCAATTCCATAACAAGTTCCACCCACCCAATAAGACTGCTCAACAAATTGATGAAATTTTGAGTTTTAAACAGAGATCAATGGAGACACTGCATGAAACATGGGAGAGCTTTAAAGGGATGCTAGTTATATGCCCGCACCATGGTATTCCAGATCTGATGTTGGGGCAGCGGTTTTACACGGGATTGTCAGATAGCGTGAAGAACATTGTTGATGCTTCAGCTGGTGGAGCATTTTTGAGCAAAACATGGAGAGAAGTCCAGCGTCTGCTTGACAAGATGGCACAAAATTCGGGATGGACAACCAGGAATGCACCTATCACTCCAGTGGTTCACTCAGTGCCCTTAGATCCATCCAATTCTATGGCTGAAAATATGGCCACCTTATTGACACAGATGAGTATACTCACCAAAAAGGTGGAAGAGTCAGGGCAGAAGTAGCAGGTACATATCGTAGATACTACCAATGGGGGCTTGTGCGCATCTTGCATTAGTCAGCCAATCGGTAACCAATGGAATGCAGAACATGATCATCACCACTACCCTGAAGACATGAATTATGTGTCTAATTATGGAGGCCAGAGACAGGGTGGTCAGAATTGGGCGAGCAAAATCAGCAATATAGGCCAGTCCATCCACAGTTCAACAATGGAAACATGGGAGGTATGATACCCCCTAACAATATGGTACCTTACCCAAGGCCACAGGGATATAATAATCAGAATCAGTAGCAGGGGTATCACCCTCCTCAGCAGCAGTATGGTGGAAGGCAAAAAGATGGGTTTGCTAGACTTGAGGCAATGATGTAGCAGGTTATTGGGTCTAATGCAAAGATTAATGAGAGAGTGGATGCACATGATGCATCAATCAAGAATTTTGAAGTGCAGGTGGGCCAAATTTCTATGTCTCTGAACAATCGTCCTCATGGGACACTACCTACAAACACCTAGATAAATCCAAAAGATCAAGGCCCAAAACAGCTGATGGTAGTAAGTCTACGTAATGGCAGAGATCTGGATGTAGAGGAAGAGAGGGCTCGAGAAACTAGACAAGCTGAGACACTTATACCAGTGCCCATTGAGCTGGATGAGTCAACGAAACTGACGGAGGTGCCAGTCCAGCCTGCCCAGGAAGAAAATAGCATCCAGAATGCGACCGAGAAAGAAGCTGAGACAATCCAGGAACTAGTAGTTGAGATAGCAGCTGATAAGGATTAATCCCAGTTGATTGGGAAGAAGAGACCTCCTGTACCTTTCCCTCAGAGGCTGGCTAAGTATCAAAATGAGGAACAATATAAGAAGTTCTTCGAAATGCTGAAACAAATCCAGGTAAACATACCATTGATTGAATCTTTGAAGGAGATGCCTGGGTATGCAAAAATGATGAAGGACTTGATGTCCCGAAAGTTTGATTTCCAAGACTTGGCCACAATTACTCTTACTCAGACATGTAGTGCAGTGGTGACTAGACCAATTGCAAAAAAGCTGTCTGACCCAGGGAGCTTTACAACTCCATACACTATTGGTAATTTTGCTTTTGCTAAAGCACTGTGTGATCTAAGTTCCAGCATCAATCTTATGCCCCTGGCGATTTATAAGAGGCTGGGCATTGGAAGAGCTAGACCCACCTCTATGTTGTTGCAGCTGGCTGACAAGACAGTGAAACGACCCTCTGGTATACTGGATGATGTGCTAGTTCAGGTAGGGAAATTTGTATTCCCTGCAGATTTTGTGATCTTAGACTGCAGAGTGGATGAAGAGATTCCCATAATTTTGGGAAGACCATTCTTGGCCACATGGAGAGCGCTCATCGATTGTGAAACCGGGGAGCTCAAGATGAGATTGAACGATGAGGAGATAACATTCAATGTGCAGAAATCTATGAGGCGACCAAGTGAATTAGCCAATTGTTCTCTTATTGATGTCGTGGATGTAATCGTGGAGACTGATGATGAGGTGCTAACCATTGAGGACCCCCTTGCTACATGTTTAATGAATTTGGATGAGGTGAATGGAGAGGAACTGGCGGAATAGGTATTGGCATTAGAGGGTAGAGGGTTCTGGGATAGAACTCTAGAATTTGAGCCCTTACACTTGGAAAATCGAGAGACTCCTCTAGCCAAGCCATCTATCGAAGAACCACCAAAGCTGGAGTTAAAGTCATTGCCCAACCATCTCAGGTATGAATTCCTTGGACCTAACTCCACATTACCTGTTATTATCTCATCTAGTTTGTTAGATGTGCAGGCGCAACAACTCTTGCAGGTACTTAAGGAGTGCAAGACTGCCATTGGGTGGACCATGGCAGACATAAAGGGGATCAGCCCTGCCTACTGTATGCACAAAATTCTACTGGAAGAGGGACACAAACCTTCCAGGGAACACCAAAGAAGGTTGAACCCCAACATGAAGGAAGTGGTGAACAAGGAAGTAATAAAGTGGTTGGACGCGGGAATTATCTTCCCAATCTCTGACAGCAGCTGGGTTAGCCCAGTTCAATGTGTACCTAAAAAGGGTGCTATGACGGTAGTTAAGAATGATAACAATGAATTGATCTCTATAAGAACAGTCACGGGCTGGAGAATTTGCATGGATTATAAAAAGCTAAATCTAGCCACCCGGAAAGACCACTTCCCACTTCCCTTCATTGATCAGATGTTAGACAGACTGGCAGGGAGGTCACACTTCTATTTTCTGGACGGTTACTCAGGATATAACCAGATTTCCATTGCACCGGAGGACAGAGAGAAGACCTCTTTCACTTGTCCTTATAGCATTTATGCCTTTCGGAGGATGCCCTTTGGCCTATGCAACGCACCCGCCACATTCCAATGGTGCATGATGGCCATATTTAATGACATGGTAGAGGACATAATGGAGGTGTTCATGGATGACTTCTCAGTGGTGGGGAATTCATTTGATGAGTGCCTGATAAATCTGACGTGTATGCTGAAACGGTGTATCGAGACTAACCTGGTTCTGAACTGGGAGAAGTGCCACTTCATGGTACAAGAAGGAATAGTCTTGGGACACCGGGTGTCAAGCAAAGGAATTGAGGTGGATCGTGCTAAAGTGGATGTAATAGCAAAGTTACCTCCTCTAACTTCAGTCAAAGCAATCAGAAGCTTCCTTGGGCATGCCGGTTTCTACCGGAGATTCATAAAAGACTTCTCAAAAATTGCCAACCCTCTCTATAAGTTGTTAGAAAAAGATCACCCTTTCTTGTTTTCTGATGATTGCAGGGTAGCATTCGAGGAGCTGAAAAAGAGACTGGTCACAACACCTATCATTGTTGCCCCCAACTGGGAGCAGCCATTCGAACTCATGTGTGATGCTAGTGACTACATAGTGGGGGAAGTGCTGGGACAGCGGAAGGACGAGCTGATGCATCCAATCTACTATGCAAGTAGAACGCTGAGTGGAGCCCAGCTGAACTATACGGTGACTGGGAAAGAGATGTTGGCTGTGGTGTTTACTTTCGACAAGTTCAGATCATATCTGATTGGTTCTAAGGTAATTGTATACATTGATCATGCAGCTCTCAGGTACTTGATTGAGAAGAAGGAGTCTAAGCCGTGCCTGATTCGTTGGGTGTTGCTGCTGCAAGAATTCGACCTTGAAATTCGTGACCGTAAGGGCATAGAGAACCAAGTCTCTGATCATCTATCAAGACTTGAGGGAGCTGAAAATGCAGTTGAGGTTGAAGATATTCTGGAAACCTTTCCAGACGAGCAGCTGCTCGCTACTAATCTTGAGAAAGTGCCATGGTATGCAGATTTTGCAAATTACCTGGCCTGCGGTATAGTTCCCTATGACCTTTCATCTGTACAAAAGAAAAAGTTTTATCGTGACTGCCGCATGTATTATTGGGATGAGCCTTACCTGTTTAGAATTTGTGTCGACAATATGATCTGGAGGTGTGTCCCCGAGATAGAACAATCTTCTGTTTTGCAGGCTTGTCACGCATCGGCTTATGGAGGACATTTTGGAGGGGTCAGGACAACTGCGAAAGTGCTTGAGGCCGGATTCTTTTGGCCAACAGTGTTTAAAGATGCGCACCAATGGGTGAAGGGATGCAATGAATGTCAGCGGACCGGGAACATATCCCGTCTCCATGAGATGCCCATGAACCCAATTCAAGAGGTTGAAGTGTTTGATGTCTAGGGGATTGACTTCATGGGTCCCTTCGTCAGCTCCTATGGCAATAAGTACATACTTGTTGATGTGGATTACGTGTCCAAATGGGTAGAAGCTGCAGCGTTGCCCACTAATGATGCAAGAGTGGTGGTAGGGTTTTTGAAGAAGAACATATTCACCAGATTTGGGACACCAAGAGCGATTATCAGTGACGGAGGCACTCACTTCTGTAATAGAGCTTTCGAGAAGTTGCTTGCAAAGTATGATGTACGCCACAAGGTGGCTACCCCTTATCACCCGCAAACTAGTGGGCAGGTTGAAGTGTCCAACAGAGAGATAAAGAGTGTGCTAACCAAGACTGTGAATGTCACAAGAACTGATTGGGAGAAAAAGTTAGATGATGCACTCTGGGCCTATAGAACTGCTTTTAAAACACCGATTGGTATGTAACCATTTAAGTTGGTGTTCGAGAAGGCCTGTCATTTGTCAGTGGAACTTGAACATAGAGCATGGTAGGCACTGAAATAGCTGAATCTTGACATCGAGGCTGCGGGCACAATGAGGATCACAGAATTGCATGAGCTCGACGAGTTCAGACATCTTGCTTTTGAGAGCACAAAGTTGTACAAGGAAAGAATGAAGAGGTTGCACGACAAGAACATTGTGGAGCAAAATTTCAATCCTGGAGATATGGTGTTGCTTTATAACTCACGATTAAGGCTATTTCTGGGTAAACTCAGGTCACGATGGTCTGGACCATTTAGAGTGGTCGAGGTTTTCCCTTCAGGTGTTGTCGAGATTGCCACAGATAAAAACTCTCGTACATTTAGAGTCAATGGGCAGAGATTGAAACTATATGTAGGCATGAGCGAACCAAAGGAAGTGTCTAAGCTACACCTGACTGAACCACAGAGGTCGAGCGAGCCTTAAATGTGCTCATCTGCGTCGTGCCACGACGTTAAATCAGGAGCTGCGTGGGAGGCAACCCACGAATGTGTTGTAAGTGTAATGCATAACTTCATAAAAAAACAGTAGCAGGTACACGCCCAGAGCGCGGTCCCAGCGTAACAACGGAAGGACCGCGGTCAAATACCCCCTCTGAAAGAGGTCTACCGCGGTCCCAGCATAACCGCGGTAGGACCGCGGCAGACCAGCGCGGGCCAGGTAAGTGCAGAATTTTTTTTTTCTCTTTTTCCTTCCCCACCCCTTTTTAATAAACCTAACCCCCCACTATTCCCCCATCCCCTTCTTTCTTCTCTTCTCTCTTTCACACTCTCTTATCCCTCAAACCCCCATTGTTTCCCCTCCTTTCTTCTCCATCTCTCTCTCTCCACCACCTATCCCTTCCATTCATCCTCAAGGTAAGCTTCTCTATTCTTTTCTCTTTCTTTTATATAACTTAGTGTAGTGTTTAGTGTAATTTTTTTTTTTTACTTTCTTTCTTTTCTTTCCTTTTCTCCATTATTTGCTTCTTTTGGCCATGCTTGATGTTTAAATGGTTGGGTTTTCATTGTGCTTAATTTGGGGGCAATTTTTAGAAGGTTTGGAGGCCTAAACAATTTTTTTAGGGTGAAGCTTGGTGGAGGGGTCTAAATGGCCGAAAATTGGGGGTGTGTTGTAAATTTTTGGAGCGCTTTGTGCCCTTCTTAGTTTGTGGTGGTGGTAGCATTTGACATGATTCACTTGTGGGAGATTGTGTGGGGTATTATATGGCGGAATTGTAGAATTAATAGTGCTGTGAGGGCAATAGTGGAGGTTGTCAACTTTGGGCACCTTCCTAATTGGGTATACTGGTATTGTTTGACAAAAGGAAACTGTTTGGTGCCATCGGGTGGCGAAGTCTGAGTACCCATCCGACTGGCACATGGTAGGATGCATCTGATTGTTACCCTGAATTGTCTACAGGTAATATGGCCCAAAAAAGGCGAAAGAGCTCGGCAAGCACTTCCCAAATGCCCACATATGATGCCACCAGGTTCCAGTCACAAGAGGCCGAGGACGCGTTTCATGCTAAGGCCACCAAAAGTTTTATCCCTGAGATTCCTGTTGACAGGGCTTCCCTCCGTATGGAAAAAGCAGACATGTATGAGGAAATCAGACGGAGGGAGATGGAGTTCTTGTTTGATGAACCTGAGACGACAAACCCGATGATAGTCCGGGAGTTCTACGCGAACTGCCCGGAAAATTTGTGTCGGTTTGTGATTGTGTGGGGCAGGGTGGTGGATGCCTCAATTTTGAAGATTCGCCAGGTCTTGCAGCTGCCCCAGTTCACTGGCGACATTGATCATTACTACGACGCCCAAGGGGTCACTTGGGACACTATGATTGAGACAATCTACGCAGGGGGTTGACCAATCTGGATAAAGGAAAACATTACCCTTCACTCCAAGTCGTTCACACATGAGGCTAAGTGCTGGTTTACCATTATTTGCAGCCGGTTATTGCCCACGGACAACAAAAAAGATGTGAACCACCTACGGGATCTATTGGTGTGGTGCTTCGTCACCAAGAAAGACTTTGATGTGGCGAGAATTATTGGAGATGAAATAATCCTTCGGTCACCTCTGCTATCTAAGGGGTTTTACTTCCCCTCACTTGTGACGAGGTTGTGTCTGCTGGATGGTGTTCCCACCAATCCTACAGATGGAGCTTTGCCCGTAAAAGTAGCATTCAGAGCTTCAAAGATCACAGTGGGCAGAGATGCACCCACAACCATTGAGCTTGATGATGAGGATGACGCCCCAGCACCCATGGCACCATCCAGGAGATCCTATGATGGAGCCGGATCCTCTCAACAACCTCATACTGGGGCAGGGTTCTCTAGATCACAGTCCATCCGACCCATGTTGCATTCTTTGGAGGAAGAGGTGGCAGATCTTCGCTCCTCGGTGGATGGCCTGCATGTGCATATGGATGCCATGTCTCAGCGGCATACCAGGTCTGAGAGTCGGATGCTAGCTTGGTTCCGTGCTTTGGGAAGGGCTTGTCATGTGTATCCCAGAACCGTCTCCGACTCCGAGTGACGCTCAGGGAAGTCTTCTTACCCTTCTGCACTTTATTTGTGTTATGACATGGGGGCATGCCATATTCTTTTTGTGTGGGGTAGGAGACTTGCTTTAGTAGTGTATTGTTAGTGTACATATACATTGGTTGTAAAATAAATAAATGTAGGAGACTCTTCCTAAGGACGGACCACTTGGACAGTACTCTTGAGGGAAGTAGTCCATTTAGATTTTTTTTTATTTTTCTTTTTAGGTGGTGTATTAATTCCTCCTTGGTTTTTCTTTTGACCACGGTTCTTTTCCAAGGGCTTTTATTGAACCGGGTTAGGTAGATTTTTCTTTAATATTTTTAGGACCCTTAGGACTCTATTGGACCAAGAAGGGTGAAGGCAAGAATGCAACCCGTAATGTACACACCTGCAAATAACTAAAACGAACTTGAGGGTGCGACGTCTAGGATCGTTTGTAGACTCGTAATTTTATGCCTTAATTCTGCACACCTTGTCTTTCTTGAACGCTTACGTGAGTGTGTTGACAAACTAATTCGGAATAAGTTCCATGCCAAGTGTGTGTGAGATAATACTTGTATTCTGTGCTTGCATGCGATACCTAGAACTTGCCCTGTGTGTTTGTAAAGCGAAATAGAAGTTGTTTGGCCTTAGAGATGATTGAGGAATTTCCTTGTGTAGCCTGTATAATTATGAATCCACCTGTACATATTGCCATAGTTAACCCCTTCGAGCCTGAAGCATGTTCTTTGAGAACCTTACAACAACCTACATCCCTGTGTTTGAATAGTTTGACTGTTTGAACCTGTACCTCCTAGAAGCACTTGAATCGTTAAAGAGCATATAAAAGTCAAAGTGTGGGGTAGTAATGAAGTGGGAAAAGAAAATCAGGAAAATACTTGAATGGTGCAATGGATGTTAAAAAAAAAAGAGGTCAGTTGCACCTAAAGAAAAGTGGGGGTAGACTATGAAACAAGCGTGGAAGAATGATTGGGTTGAACATGGAAATTGGAATAAAGGGAACGATTGCATTAAAAGTGCTTAGGGAGGTTAGTCACTATATCCAAATATATCCTACCCGTCCCTTAACCTACATTATAACCAAATAAAGACCTCTTGATCTTGGACTGAACAACTCGATTAGTAGAGTATTACACTAAGGGTAAGCTTATGGTGTATCTGTGTGGCATGTGAATGTTCTTTGCTGAGAGTGAGTGGATTCGTTCTATCTATAGTTCCTTGTTGCTTGATTTTATATGTGTGGAACTTCTCTCAGAAATATGATGTGAGGGCATGTGACTCAGGAAGAAAAAACGAGTTTTCACCTCTGTTTAGAGTAACTAGAGTAAGCACGAGTGTGACATGGCATTAGAGTCTTCATCTGAGGTGTGGCTGTTGCACTGCTTAGGTTATTCTTTCATAATGGCGGGTGTGACATAAACTGGGTAATGCATCGAACGATTAGGCCTACAAGTCTGGTTCAACTTGCTCGAGGACGAGCAAAGATTTAAGTGTGGGGTGTTGATAATAGGTGAATTGGACTATAATTAGGCCCTAAAGAACCACCTTCTTGTATAGTTTTTATGGTAAAAAGTGATAACAAACTGCTCTGATTAGTGCTTTTCATGCTTTGAAGGCTATATACAATAAAAGAAGTCTATGGAGTACTTTTGGGATCAATTACGGAGAAAAAGAGGCCAATCTTACAGTATCCGCTAAGTGCACCACGCGAAGGCAGCAAAAACCAGAACTGGAGATGGACTGCCACGGTCCCGGCGCAACCACGGTCGGACCGCGATAGAAGGCTGTTGCGGATTCTGAGAGGCTAGTTGGCCGCGGTCCTGGCGTAACCGCGGTAGAACCGCAGCAGGAAGTAGAAAATTGAGGGACTGAAGTGCAAAACACGGGATTTTTAGCCCCAAACCCTATATTAAACAATAGAACTCGTCCAAGGGAGGCATGCAATGTTTTAGAAAGTACTTTGACAAGAAAAATAAGTGTGAGAGATCACCCAAAACATCATATTTTCTTCTTCTTTTTATTTTTCTTGCAATTTTGATCATGAATATTTTCATAGTTTATTTACCCATTGTCATGAATAGCTAAATCCTTTGTCTAGGGTTTTGATGGAACCTATTGAAGGATGAACTTCTTGATTATGTTAATATAGTTTGCCAGTTTAATCTCTATTTGTTCAACTACGTGTTTGTTGTAGTTAATTGACAGGATCCTCAATTAGCTGTGTCTATTTAGTATGCATAACTCGGGAGAGAGTGCATATGTAGGTAATTGTTGAACAACATCACTCCCAAAGTATAAGAGGGATCTATAACTGTGGGTTTAAAGGCGGGATTAGGGATAACGAAGTCTTGGATGCAATCTAAAGTGAACTGTAATAAACAAAGCCAGCTAGCGTATCTCGGGAGAGTGCGTCTAGTAAATTATCGTGATTACTCGGGAGAGATTCACGATAATTTGAGTGTTCATGGTTGATAGAGATATGTTGGTAAATAGATATGAAACATAAACATAAGGGATTCCATCAATAGGGGAAATCACTACCTTAGAACCTTCTCATTATTGTTCACAACTTAAGCATATTTAGTTTACAACTGTTTATTGACTTTCAATCTCAGTTATTAAATATACCATCAACTGTTATTCACAACGTTTGGTGAAGTTGATTCTAAAAAATTTAGTAAGTCCAACGAAAGTAATTGATAGGTTAATTCTCTGTGGATTCGACTCTGGGCATAAATACTCAAGTTATATTTGCAACGTTCGCATTGTCCTTTTGTAAGGCATAGTTGAGTGTGATCATCAAGCTTATGTAAAAATGACTGTTAATGAAAGAAAAATTCTTCAATGAATCAGATCTTCTATTCGATTTATATTATTGTCTTTGGATTTAATTTCTTGCATATGATAATTTTGACTTTGGGCAATTTTGATTTTGGGTAAACAGTGCACAAAACAGTGATAGATTTTAGGGTCCTTGTGTGTGGTCTCTGTAATTTGATCTGCTTCTTCAAGTTTTCTACAGTGTTGATTTGGCTATTTGGCTTTAATAGGTTTTAGCAGAGTTTGGTTCGTATCATATCGATTTCATCCTTTTTGGTTTTCCAGTGTGTTTGATTTTGTTATTAAGAATTGGTTAAGTGTTTCTTTTGTTCCGTGGGTTTTATGTTTGGAGTAGAGAAATTAAGCTAAGGAGTACAGATATCGTATTTGCTTCGTCTGGCACTAGAAAACTGGGATTTCAACACTATTGATTTCTGATAAATATGTTTCACGTTAAAAGTACGAGATTTGTCTCAACTATAACTATCATTTGAACGTCTTTTATTATCGTTCGCTAGTTTCTTTTGAATTTGGATAAAATGAAGGCTAAGCTCCAGATTGCAGAAGCTAAATATGAATGCTGCATCAAAAACACAAAAAGTTCTTTTTTAACACGTTGAACGGTCACATATAGGTTGCCTCTAATGCTAAGAATTCTCCTTTACTCCTTTAGATATATTCATCTATGGGCCAGCACATACGATTAGTTATGGAAGTGTTATTGATTAATGATTCGTCGACTATGTACTAAAGACCCCTGCGTAAATTTACTGGGTACTTTACTAAGAAATTCTTCTTCCATATTTCTCCAGATTTACTATAGGCAGAAAAGTCAATAAATTAAAACTGGGGACATATTGGACTTCCCAACCGTTATATGTGCCTTCCTCCTTCGACTGAACAGCTACATAGCATAATCAATAGTTTCTTCGGTTCCATAGCTTTTCTTTCAACTTCCATTCTATAGCCTTCTAGCGTGTTCTTCTGATGAAATTTTCCGTTCAGCTTGATCTATCCGATTAAATGCAATTTCTTGATGCACTCCTCTGTGCACTGTCCAAAATACCGTGTCCAATCCCTAAAAAAGTCAATTTCTTTTGAGGGAACTCAAATCTGTGCAATGCACTAAGAACGAACAGTATAGCAACAATCCACCATAATTAAGCTGTACCACCAACAAAACAAATAGAACTCAGGTAATAATCTCTTTTTGAAGCTGAATTTGGGTTTGATTTTGCTCGATTATTCCTAATGTTTCTACTTTTCCACTTAGTTTCTTCTGTCTCTCTAGAAATTAGCTTCTATTTCTTTTCTACATATGTCCATTTTCTCTTTGATTTTGGGGTTTGTTGTACCTGTGAGTTGTGTTGCGTTTCTTGGTGGCGGAATTTCGGAGGTATATGGTTTTTGCAATTTCCCTCTTTGTGTTTTAGGCTATGTTGTACGTGTGCTTTGGCTGATTTTTTTCTTTTCTCTTTGTTCCTTTATTTGATTTATCCATTTCTGTTATTTTGTGCCTTTCTCCAACTTTTTTTATTTCTGGGGCTGTTGCTATTTTATTTTTAATTTATCTTCTTTATTTCAATTTTTTCTCTGAGTTGTGGTAGTTGTCTCCTCTACATCATCTTGTAAGCATTATACTTCTGTTAGCTTTTATTTTTTTTCTTATCTTCTTGGTAAATTATTTAAGTATAAGTGTTATCTGTTTATTTGAGTTATACTTTTTGTTTGTGATATACGCCAGTTGACACAACGGGACTACTGCAACTTCCGAAAATCCATTCTGACCCCTATATCAAAATCTCACATATCAACCGGAAAATGGCAAAACCTCAATTTCACCAATTCAAGCCTAAATCTTCCACGGACTTCCAAAATGCATTCTGATCACGCTCCTATGTCCCAAATCACCCAACGGATCTAACCAACTCATAAAAATTCCGATCCGAGATCATATACAAACAAGTCAAATCTTGGTCAAACCTTTCAAATTTCAAGCTTCAACTGAGGACTGTTTCTTCCATCATCACACGGGTCAAGTCATGCTCGAGAACTGACAAGCAAAGTTCAAAAGCTTAAAACGACCGGCCGGGTCATTACAATTGCTCTTTTGACAAAGTTTCTCCAAACTTTTTCAACAAAACCGACTCGATCTCATCATCATTTAAGTCGTTTCCTTTAATCGTACATGTGTATGAAGTGATGTGTTCATTAGGATCACCCATCCCGTTGTATTTAGGTATCTGCCATACGGAACTTCCTAGGAATGGGCTTCGGAGCCGCATTATGAGAAAATGGCTTTTGCACGAACTTTTTGGCATCCAAACTTTTTAAGATTGGGGGTGCCCCCGGTATTTGATCAACATGATAGTTGTATGTCTCCACTTTCTTGTCATTATCTTCGGTTTTCTTCTCTCCTGACTCGATTCTTTTGGTGAGCTCCTCGAGCATCTTCATGATTGCAGGATCAGTCCCTGTTCTATTACCGCTTGATCTTTCTGGCACCGGCTCAGTACGACGAGTGATTTCTGGTTCGACCACACTTGGAGTTTTATGCTCACTTTGAAGCTGAGTGATAGCAACCTGTTGAGATTGTAGTATCTCGAATATTACTTGGAGGCTAACTCCCCCATCTCCGATTATCGAACCAGTCGATGTTAGTTCATACATCGCTTTGAATGCGAATTTAGGCACAGATCCAGAGGAAGTGTGTGCAGGGAAGTCCGATATAGTGACCAAGGAACACAAGGTATAAGAGATGGGGGAGTTAGCCTCCAAGTAATATTTGAGATACTACAAGCTCAACAGGTTGCTATCGCTCAGCTTCAAAGTGAGCATAAAACTCCAAGTGTGGTCGAGCTAGAAATCACTCGCCGTACTGAGCCGGTGCTAGAAAAATCAAGCGGTAACAGAACAGGGACTGATCTTGCAATCATGAAGATGCTCGAGGAGCTCACCAAAAGAATCGAGTCGGGAGAGAAGAAAACCGAAGATAATGACAAGAAAGTGGAGACATACAACTCTCATGTTGATCAAATACCGGGGGCACCCTCGATATAAAAAGGTTTGGATTCCAAAAAGTTTGTGCAAAAGCCATTTCCTCAGAGTGCGGTTCCGAAAACCATTCCTAGGAAGTTCCGTATGGCAGATATACCTAAATACAATGGGACAGGCGATCCTAATGAACACATCACTTCATACACATGCAGGATTAAAGGAAACAACTTAAATGATGATGAGATTGAGTCGGTTTTGTTGAAAAAGTTTGAAGAAACTTTGTCAAAAGGAGCAATTGTAACGACCCGATCGATCGTTTTAAGCTTTTGCACTTTGCTCATCAGTTCTCGAGCGTGACCTACCCCATGTGATGTATTATGACTTATGTAAATCGTTAGTTTTGGTTTTCAGGGTAATCGGAATGAATTGGGAAGAAACAGTCCTCAGTTGAAGCTTGAAATTTGAAAGGTTTGACCAAGATTTGACTTGTTTGTATATGATCTCGGATTGGAATTTTTATGAGTTGGTTAGCTCCGTTGGGTGATTTGGGACTTAGAAGCATGATCGGAATGCATTTTGGAAGTCCGTGGAAGGTTTAGGCTTGAATTGGCGAAATTGAGGTTTTGGCGTTTTCCGGTTGATAGGTGAGATTTTGATATAGGGGTCGAAATGGATTTCTGGAAGTTGCAGTAGTTCTGTTGTGTCATTTGGGATGTGTGTGCAAAATTTCAGGTCATTCGGACGTGATTTGGTTGGGTTTTTTATCGAAAGCATAATTTAGAAGGTTTTGGAATTCTTAGGCTTGAATCCGATGCGAATTTGGTGTTTTATTGTTGTTTTGAGCATTCCGAAGGTTGGAATAAGTTTGAATGAGGTTATGGGATATGTTGTCATGTTTGGTTGAGGTCCCGAGGGTCTCAGGTGAGTTTCGGGTGGTCAATCAGACCATTTCATGTTTTGCAAAGTTGCAGATATTTTCTGTTCAGTGTTGCAGGCATTTGGCCTTCGCGTTCACGAAGGGTTAGCTGGTGAGGTGGAGATTTTAGGCTCCGCGTTCGCGAAGGGCTGGGTCCGTTGTGCATCGCGTTCGCGAGGGAGGCTCCACGTTCATGTAGGGGAAGTGAGCAGCTGGGTTTGAGGATTTATTTGTTCTTCGCGTTCGCGGAAAGGGAGTCGTGTTCGCATTGGGTTAGGGAGCCAAGTATTCGCGTTCGTGAGTGGTAGGACGCGTTCACGGTGAAGGAAATTTGGTCAAAGTAATTTTGTGCTTTGTGAATGCGAGGCTTTGGCCGCGTTCGCGAAGAAGGATTTTATGCCGGGGCAGAATGATTTAAAAGGGCTATTCCGCGATTTTGAGGCTAAATCCTCCATTATTGGGTGATTTTGAAGCTTGGGAGAGCTAATTGAAGAGGGAATTCAACAAGATTTCAGGAAGGTAAGATTTTTGGACCCTAAACTTGTTTCTATGATGAATTCTATCATTGTAAGCTTGAAATTCATGGAAAAATTAGTAGCAAAAAAGGGTAACTAGGGTTTGAGATTAAGAGACTTTTGAGTGTGGATTTGAGGGGCCATTTGAGGTTCGATTTTGATGTTCTTGATATGTATAGACTCGTAGAAGAATGAGGATTCCAATGATGTTAATTTTATCGGATTCCGAGATATGGGCCCAGGGGGCCGGGTTTGAGCAATTTCGGGATTTTGATGTAAAATTGGATATTTTCGAGTGAGCTTCGTTCCCTTTGCATATTTTAATGATTATGTACTGATTGTGGCTAGATTTGAAGTATCTGGAGGTCGATTCGTGTGGGCAAGGCATCGCGGGCTAGAGTTTGGACCGGATCGAGGTGAGTAATGATTGTAAATGATGTTCTGAGGGTTTGAAACCCCGGATTGCACATCGTAGTGCTATATTGAGGTGAGGCACACGCTTGATGACGAGCGTGGGGTCGTGAACTATTGGAGATTGTGACCTGGTCCGTCCCGATTGATGATTTTACCACATATTTAATTGAAAACTATTTGCTATCACCATTATTTGGCTGAATGCCATATTTGGGCCTAGTGTCAGCTATGTGAACCCTTCGGGGATTTTTGTTGATATTGCCTTATTGTTTTGACTTTATACTTGAACTCAGTCATGTTATTTCCACTGTTTTTCAAAACTCAGCCATGTTCACTCAGTTTTAATACTCAAATGATATTTAAATGATGATTTGGGCAGAGAAACATTGTTTTACTGTTGCCCGAGAGCCTTATGTGATTTTTCACTGACTAAGGCCGAGGGCCTGAGATTGTACGCCACGAGGTGACATGATATTGATATGAGGCTGAGAGCCTGTTTATGATACCACGAGGTGACTTGATATTGCGCTTGGGCCATAAGGGGCCCCTCCAAGAGTCTGCATACCCTCAGTGAGCGTATGTACCCATTGTGATGTGAGATATAGCCTGAGGGGCTGGTATTGTTCTGAGATATTGCCCGAGGGGTGGGCTTGTTGACATTGTGCCCGAGGGGCGAACCTTATGTGCTTATCTTTCTTATTTGCTTGTCATGTACCTGTTTAATAGTATATTTGTGCCCGAGGGGCGTGCTTATCTGCACTAATTGTTTGCATTCATTTGCGCAACTATTGAGAAAGTCATTTTCAAAGAAGTTTAAACTAAGCTATGATATTTTAAGAGATTTTACAGCTTCATTGCTTTCTTACTGGTTTTTTAACTGTTTCTATACATCATGTTGATGCACTTTTCATGATTTCTTACCATTCAGACTTTAGTTATGATTATTACTCATTGAGTTGGACTACTCACATTACTCCCTGCACCTTGTGTGCAGATTCAGGTATTTCTGAACCCAGTAGTGGGTATTGGCTGATCGGAGGCAGAGTCATCGGAGGTTATCAAGGTAGCTGCCAGCGTTCGCAGCACTGCTTTTCTCCCTCTTTATTTCATTAGTCCATATTTTGTACATTTCAGACTTTTCATTAGTCCGTATTTTGTACATTTCAGAAATGTTGATCACCAGTGTTGGGAGAGACCTGAAGATATGGATACACCTCGAACACTATACAAGATCACTTCCAATTCTCAAGGATCAGAGGTTGCAGCTGAAGTAGCAGCTGCTTTTGCCTCAGCATCAATTGTTTTCAAGAAAATAGATTCCAACTATTCTACCAAATTATTACGACGATCAAGTAGTAACCCAAATAGCCGCCCACCCAAACAATTAAACTAAAAATAGCTGGCGAAAGTATAATATATGCATAATTTATGTATTATATATGTATAATTGTGTATAATTATTGTAAAATCTATATATATGGCTAAAAAAATAAATAATGAATATGACAGACTATTTGTGTAAAGATCCCTTTTCGTTATAAGTGTCAAATTTGGCCCATAAAAATATAAGTTGCACATACTTGGGCGGTATGTATTTGGCATATGTTCATGAGAAAATGTTGTATAGCTGAGCTTAAAATAATAGTCAAAAAAGTATTTTTGTGTGTGTACATATATATATATATATATATATATATATATATATATATATACAAAATATACAAATTTTTTATATTTTTACTACTATCGAATGTAAATAGTTTCGGCCGCGATCTAAAAGTGATCTTTGCTCTGTATTCATTGGAGGGTCACTTTGGGCATATAACTCAAGCTAGCCCATTTAAAAGTTTGTGTCAATTTGGGTTGAATATGTAGCCTAAATTGATTAGTTTGATATAGTTATAATATGTAAAAGAAAAAGCTTTTATCAATTTAAGTTTAAATATATTATAAAAAAAACAAATAAATGAATAATAACAATGAGTTGGACGAATTGAATTGTGATCCATTTTTGTAGCCTGACTCACTCATCCATGACCCAAGCAAACTTTGGACTGATTATAACACAATCAGTTATTAACTCAACATGCCTAAATGTAGGGGTGTATAGAGTAAAACGACAAACCGCATCAGTCACATAATCTTAATCAAATCGAAAACAAATTCGACTATGGTTTTGTTTGATTTGATCTTTAGATTTAATAACCCGACACAATTAATTTGGTTTGATTATTGAAAAATACGAACCAACCCGACCTATGTACATCCCTACCTAAATGTAGCTTAACACACCCATTTGACTCTCAAAATTTTCGTTTCCTCTTTCTGTGCGCAGCTATTTGCGTTTGCTGACAAGTATAGAGGATCTTACCAAGCTTCTTGCCCTTTCTACTGTTCTTACTCAGGTTATCAGGTAATTAATTTCAATAATTTAGGCATAATTAGTTCTTTTTTCCAATCATAAGTTTAATTAGTGTTTTCCATAATTTTCAAAGGATGAATTGCTGTGGGCTGCTGCTTGGCTATACAAAGCTGGTGGAGGAAACAACTATTTAAACTATGCTTCAAGCAATCAAGGCAGGTTGCCTCTGAATTCAGTTGGGATAACAAATTTGCTGGAGCTCAAACTGTACTAGCTAAGGTCAATCCTTTATATTACTATACTATATCGCGCTCAAGATCAATAATGTATTTGTCAATTGTCGGGGGAGCATTTTGAGCCCAAACTTATTTAAGTTGTCCAATCCGTTCAAGGTTGGGCCTGTTATTGACCCGCCCATTTAAACTTAATCCATATTGATCCAACTCATTTTAACCCATTTAAAGTTGAACTAATTTTTGGCCAAAATTGATTCATGAGTAACTTTGCTAAAAAACTTTAAAATAATTTTTTTTCTTTGATATATTATATGTGACCATAACGACAAGATTGGGTTGCTCTAGTGGTGAGCACCCTCCACTTCCAACCAAGAGGTTGTGAGATCGAGTCACCTCAAGAGCAAGGTGAGGAGTTCTTAGGGAGAGAGATACCGAGGGTCTATCGGAAACAGCCTCTCTACCCCAGGGTAGGGGTAAGGTCTGCGTACACATTACCCTCCCCAAACTCCACTAATGGAATTATACTGGGGTATTGTTGTAGTGTATATTATATGTGACCATAACAAAAGAAAAAAAAAAGCTTTTTGATAATAAAACAATTCATAAAAAAAATAACACACATTAATTAAAGCTTGATAAGAGTAGGACGGGTTGGGTTATGACCCAAATTTTAGCCCATCTTGATCCAATCTATCTCTACCCAAGTAACTTTTGGGCGGGTCAATTTATTGGCTCAATCCATTTTGACCCGCCTAAAATCAGTCCAACCCACACATTTGACACTCCTAGTATTTGTTAATAGTTTAATTAGTTTAATGCACTAATAGTGAAAAAAGTATTTACTCGATCAAATCACTCATAAAGTAATTAGAAGGACTAAATCTGTATGTAAACATAAATTAGTAACCTGGTAAAATGGTAACTAATTCGTTATCACAAGTTAAACGGCACGTACAGATGTGTACAAATATATTTTCACTATGTACGCTATCAGTCACCGAGTACATATTTAACATTCTTGATTATCATCAGGAGTTCCTCAATGGGAAAAGCAATCTTGAAAAGATCAAGAATGATGCTGATTCATTTATTTGTGCATTGATGCCAAGAAGTAGCTCTATACAGATTAAGACAACCCCTGGTAATTCTAAGTTTAAAATCATACTTTTTTTCTTCAATAAACTTTTGTAGCTGCTATGACTTCCGACAAAAGAATTCTCAGTCTTGCTAAGATCCATCAGTTTGTCAGGGAATAAAAGATTACAATCTGGCTTGCCTTTACTGTTGTTCAAGGAACCTAAATTCCAGTTTGTGCTCTCAGTTTTGGCATGTAGCAGTGATGAGACAACAGGGGTAGATAACTGAAACGATTTCTGTTTCTTCGATGGCCTGGAAGAAAAAGACTTTACTCGACAAGATGATCGAGCCATCCAAGATATAAACGGCTCTGAGTCCAGACTGTTACCTGGGTGGCTGTCATCATCTTGAGACTGCTCTACCTCCCTGATAGCTCCCTTTCCATCTTTTTATCACGGGAAAAGTCCGTCCATGCCACAAAGAAACTTGATTAGCTACGAAGTATATAATCACTTTGTAGGTGAACATTGTCACGGAGAATCACTGCAATAGCACATTTTTTTGATGACTTCAGTAACTATATATGCCTTGTATGTTTTCTATATAAGAAGCAACCCCGACAAAACCAGGTTCTTAGATATCGCGAAACAAAATAAACTTATGTTAATGTAGCTTCTCTTCTATTGATATGTTGTAGTTCACGGCATATAAAGTTATTGAGGTGAGATAAGCTTTTCCTATTTATAAGTCATAGTTCAAGAAAGTAGGAAATATTATGCATAATTTCGCATCTCCCAAAAAGTAAAATGAGTATATTTCATCTAGAAACTTGCCAGCTAACTAAGAAGAACCAAGAAGAGGAGAAAGCCTGAGAGTCCTGGACATCATTTATCAAATTACCTTATTTGAATGAAGACAATTCTGCTTGGCAACAAACAAATGTGAAGTAATTAAGAACGCATAGAGGAATAATTTTGCTTTCTTTCCGTTTGTTTTAGATATCATTTTCTCAAAGAGGTGAACTTATGCATATAAAAGAAGAATAGTTCTACCGGAACTAAACACTCAAATTGGAAGGTTCACACAAAAACAATGTAGGAGTCAACTAATCTTTAAAAAATAAGATATGAAAATGTAACAGAATGCCATCTCTTCTCTGCCACTTTCTTGATTCAAAATGAATTTCTAAAGTTCCAATGCGCTTGAGCAAGAAATATAATGATACAATTGTGCAATTTCAGGCAATCAATATATATTACACATAGCAATGAACCCATCATCTACTTAATTTTTGTTTCCATAACCAATTAGAGGAAATACATTGATGGTTCATTAAATTGTTGGTCTAAATTGAGAAGCCTATCTTAAGACAATGAGACAAAATCAAATCATCCTAGGACCTAACTGAGTTTGACAGCCTCGCTCCTCAAGTACACCGTACCCTTACCTATATTGTTTATTGCCAATCATATGAACTTTACTTTCCAAGTGATCATTCAAGTTCATAGGTTTTTTTTAGTGATGCATCTTGTGCATATGAATGCACTATCTTTACATTAAGAAAAAGGGTATATATTTTGTCACCTAAACATGAAAGATAAAAATGAATAATAGACAGCTCAAAAGCTTACATCAAGTTTTGTGAAGAGATTAATTTAACAAGCTTATAAATAATTACACCATCTAAGGCCCTCTTGCAAAAAAAAATTTCTCAGTCGATTTTGCATAAATGGATAACGTACAATCTAATGCTTTCTCGTGCAGCATTTTATATGCAGAACATACACCAGATTCAGAACATATAGAATCAGCCTTTATCAATCACGACTATTGAATTCGAGTTATAAAGAGCTGCCATATTTACTTATCAAAAAAGAAAAACAGAAAAGGAAGCTAACACTTCCACTTCTAATTTTCTGCAGTAAAACATATGACATAAAAAGATCTAGCATATCTTACTGAATTGAAAAGCTTGATCAAAGGATAAGTTGTGATTTGCTTTTACTGAATAGATAAGAACACCAAGGCAACGACAGTCAAATGGTGGAAAATAGAAACAAGCTGAATGTATGGATATTTGAAAAAACAATGCAATCAAGATTCACATATGTTATCATCTGGGAAGAAAAGCGCACACTGAGATTTTCTAAAAGTATAGAAACTAAAAATAAAACATTTCCAAATGTGACACAAAAGAAAATAAAAATAGGCCTCTTGGATTTTAAACAGGCATAGCCTAGAATGTAAAGGCCGCGAGAAATAGGTAGAGAAGTCCCTAAATCGAGAATTTAAAAAAAACAAATAGATTGAACTCACCGCAAGCTAGAAACAAAGAGCCCTAATCCCCATCATCGGTTGCCAACCCAGCACACTGCCAATTGAACAGAAAAATCAATATTAACCAATCCAAGCGCAACGGAAGAGCACAAGAGGAAGATGATGAAATTATTTTGCCTATTTTTCATCCTCTTAGTGGTTGCGTCGTCTAGACTCTAGATGATGCACACAAGTAGGAAAGAGAGATGGCGAAGGGAAGGGGGATACAGAGAGAGAGAGAGCCAGAAGGAGCATCGAGATGATAAGACTCAAAAACGTGGCAAATCAGGAGAACAACGCTCAGGAAAAGGATGGAAAACACGATGGAGAAGATATTGGGACTGAATATAGGAAAAGGATGCGGTGCCTGAGAAAGAAACCAAAAACCTACGCGTAGTATTTGCGGAAGGGAAAAAAAGTCACGTATAGAGCTATGCTAAATGACTGAATTATCCTCAAGCTTTTTTGAAAAGACACTAAGCAAACACGTCGAAAAACGTTCGTTAAGGCGTGGCTTATCAAAAAGAGATGGGAGTACAAATAGTCGCTGAAGTATCCACGGGCAATTCGGTTCAGTTTTTGATACAGAAAACAATGATGCAAACATCCAATTCTCCGGCGTCTTCCTTCAGACATACAATTATGCCTTCACTGCCCCAATTGCTTTCGGGTCGGATACTCCATTTTGCAAAGCTCTCTGCAACTTCTTCTTATGAGTCCCATTCCACTGAAAAGGTCAAATTTCCAAAGAAAATCAGCCGAAAACCAGGTAAGTAGCATCTTCATTTCCAGCACTAACAGTTCGATAGTTGACTGAAAAACTGGCAAAACTGTATAAGTAGGAAAACAAAAAGAAAATGCTTTCATTTGCCCAATTGATATGTCAGTAAAAAATATAAAGAACTTCTAGCACTTTTTTTAAAAAAAAAATAAATCTTTATTCTAGTATATAATATTGGCATGGGATGAGTTTAAATGAAGTCACATGATCAGTGAGGATTCATATAGCCAACCCCAGCTTTTGGAATTGAGGCATAGTTGTTGTTCTTGTTGTAGTGTGTCTATCTAAGTTAATTCCTTAAGGCTAACTTCAAATCCTGCCCTTTTCTGGATTTCCTCGGGAATTTTTATGTCAAGATTCAGGCAGTCCTCCAAGGAAAACACAGAAGCTGAATTTGGAAGTTTCTCCTCATAGAGCTGGTAAGCCACTGTAAAATCAACTTTTTAATTTGCGTTTAATTGACATTTTCTTACTAGTGTTAAGAAATTTGTTCAGTTGCTGTTTATTTGTTCTTATCTTCATGTCACGTGTCTATTTTACAGTGTCTGCGGTAAGATTGATGCGCATAGAGCTGGGCGGTGCATTTGCTGATCTTCTGAATGAGCAAGGGAAGGGTTCAGGGGATAATGAAATGGGATATGTTGAAAGAACTCTTGGATTTCGCACTCGTCACTTAGAAGACAGAGATTTAAGACTGGTTTGTTTCTTTCTTGGCCATTTCTTTACTACCGTATCATTGACCGTCTTCTAATTCACTTACGATTTTCATATTTTTTTTCAAGAGATTCTCTTTTCCATCACAATATCAGAGCACTTGTCCTTATGGTTTTCTTGAAATATTTATGTTGTAGGTCACGGAGATTGTTGGAGGTACCATTCGCTGGAGAAGATATCTTGATCACTTGATTCTTTCGTTATGCCACGATGAGAGTACATTCAGAAGCATGGAACCTCTTCTATTACAGGTATATTTGCTACTGTTTTTGGGTTCTTTTCTTTTAGAGCATCCAATAGAATATATTTTGTTGCCATGGTTTAAGTATTGGAGAACCTCTCAAATAGCATCTATTTGAATTTAATTATTAAGTACCAAAAATAAAGGAGCAGTCATAAATTTCTTTTTCAAACAAAGTTATTTCATCGATGGTTTAATTATTGGAGAATCCTCTAAAATAGCATCCATGTGAAATTAATTATTAAAACTAAAAGAGGAAAAGAGGAGCACTATGGAGTTCCTTTATGAAACAAGGTTATCTTGGCAAATATGCCTTTTAAGAAATTTATGAGTTGTATCAACCACCTAGAACCAAAATTAATGTGAATGAATGATGATGATAGAATTCAATCTTGGACTTACAATAGGCCTTCTTAATCTTAACAATGGTTGGTATACATGTTGGCTGATGAGGTTTTGTCAAGCATAATGTACCTGCGAGATTTAGAATGTCATTATGCCTGAATGATTTATTTCATGTGGCATTGGTAGGTCATAGTCAACATGGCTATCACTCCAATGGAGTATACATTACTGGTGCATTTATTTTCTATTTAGAAATACATAGTGATACGCTTTAAAATTTAAATAACATCTGAGGCAAATAGGTGTATGCTCAATGCTAAAGAAAGCACATCTCAGAGGCTGAAATGCTAATGCAATTTGGTGGTTTATCCTATTAATTGGTGAACATTGTTTGAGTTAAGCACTTCGTCTGTATGTGCATAGCAGAGCTTGACATTGATAGGACTACTTGGGGAATTAAATATGTTGGACCTGAGTTCCCTCTTTTCTTCCCTTCTGTGTTCTGTCTTTATAACCTTTGAATTTTGCAAGGTCATTTATAATCCCTCTCAACTGACTTTTGCTTTGAAAATGTTGTTAGATTCTTCGAATTGGTTTCTATGAGATCACCAAGTTAGATATGCCACCATATGCTGTTGTAGACGAGGTACGTTTAGTTCATTATTTTGGTCTACAATGGCTGTTCTATTTTGATTTAGTTATTCTGATGAAGCTCATTTGTCGTCTGTCAAGAAAGATGGACGTGAATTTATATTCTGGGGAACCTAGGCAGCTGATGGTATAACTACTTACCACCTTTGAGCTTGCATGGAGCCTTGTCGCAATTTTGGAGGAAGTGAGGGAAAAGAAAAGGAAAAAAAGATGCTTGGTGATTGGTGAGGTTGTTCTAGTGGCAAGAGCACTCCACTTTCAATCAAGAGGTTGGAAGTTTGAGTCGCAAGAGGAGCAAATTGGAAAAAGATCACCATTGATCCCTGGGCTGGGGGGGGGGTTGGTGGGGTTTCCGTGGGATGGGGGTCTACCATGAAAAAAGGAAATAATACGATGGTTGATATTTAGTTGTCTTGCCTAAATCTATGCTAGAGACAAACTACTATGCAGCTTAGACCTGCATTTTTGTATTTAAATTGAATATCGGGTGCTACATTAGGAGATGACTCATGAGTAAAGTTCACATTTCAGTAGCATCCATTTGACATCCTAGAATGGAATAGGATAAATACAGAGCATAGCATGTTCACTTCATATCTTTTGAAAATAAACATTATCTCTTTTTGTTTCATTTGATAAGTGAGATGAACATTATTTGTGCAAAGTAATGTAAGCATACTTCTTTTTTCGGATGTTAAAATCTAACTGCAGAATGTAAGGCTCGCTAAGGTTGCTCTTAGACCAGGTGCCGGTAACTTGGTTAATGGGATTCTCAGGAAACTAATTGTCCTTAAGGTATGTATTATTCCATCAGCACATAGGATCTAACAATATCTACTGGTTCCCTGACATTTATTTTTTCATGTCTGCAGGAAAGTGATTCCCTTCCAGCAGTAAAAGTGGACGGTGATGATCGTCAGCAAGCACGTGGTCTTGCCACTCTTTACTCTCATCCAGTTGTACGTTTGAACTGTTACTTTTTTAATCTTTTGTCTTAGAAGATCCAAGTCTGATATTTTAGCAAAATGTCCTGTACATCCATGGTTGTGTCAAATAAATTTTCTAAATTCATGTTTGGAAGTTTCAGTGTTTCAATGATGTATATTTCTTCATCCATGCGGTGAGTTCTGTCATTGATTCATAACTCTGGTTGGAGATAAAATTATGCTTGGGTTTAATCATATGGATTTGGTTTAAGTTCTAGCGAGTTTGTTTAAGAACTTACCAAAATGGCCCTCATTTTGTTGCATGGTTTGGAAAATTTTCATGATGCTCCAATTATATGGTCCTCTTATCACAAATCTTTTTCCTCTATGCTTTAGAACATCACAGATTATAGTATTACAAGCATATTCATATGACTATCTTTTCACATCTCTTAATCTTTCTTCTATACATTCCTTTACCATGTTTCCTAGTGGATGGTAAGAAGATGGACAAAGTATTTTGGATGGGACGAAGCTATTAAGCTTATGACATGGAATAACAGCTCTCCCAGTTTCAGTCTACGGTATATGATGAAGCTTTCTTTCCTCTTTTACCCTTTCTCTGGATGATAGTGTGACACTTTTTGTGTTCGTATCGTTTAACAAAACTAGGGCAAATACTGGGAAAGGTTTGACAGGGGCTGATCTGGTCTCAAGGCTTAAAATGTTGAAGGTAATATTTAGAGGCATTTCATTCCATACTGATAACAAAACGATCACTTCTGGACTCTCTGTCTCTCTATCTTTGGTAATATACCTTATTCAGAACTCTAAGATTTTGAATGTCTAGTTGACCAAAGAGAGGTCAAGAGATATCATTCATTAGTAGTTAAAAATTTTAGAACTCTGAATAGAAGTCCATCATACCAGAGTCTTCTTCTGCCCTTTTTTTTTTTGAATAACAAAATAGGATGAGTGTCCTAGACACTAATTGAGACCATCATATTTTTTTTTTCTGAATTATTCTGCAAGATTCTGCATTTGTTTCGTGTATTACAATGACTCATTCATTTCCTTTCTTGAACTTTAGGTTCCACATGAGCCTTCTCTATACTTGGATGATTTTGTTCGTATTAAAACTGGAATGCAGGTATGACTTCAAAAAGGTTCTTAAGATCCTCAAACAGTATTTACTATAAGGCCATCTTTATGCCATTGGTGTAGATTTTTTCTATTTTGATAGGTCACTTCAGTAGTGATTGATAATTAGTTAGTTATAAAGAAGAAACCAGAATGCTTGTTTCTTTACTTTTTAGCTCTCAAAATTACCGCAGAGACTTGATTTAAAGGTAGTGTCAACTGTTGAAATGCGAGGATAGGGCCCTTCATCTCTAACAAAGAGGTTGGGGTTTGAGCCACCAGAAGAGCAAATTGTGAAAAGGGCCACCATTGACTCCTGAATAGAGGGGTTTATCGAGTGGGGTTTACCATATCAAAGAAATAGAAAAGGTAGTCTTAACTGTTTCAGCTATGGTGCGATTCTGGTTATGGACAAATTCAGCTGGAAGAAATGGAGAGATGAAGTCACATACTTAATGTAGAATTTTAGATGACACCAAATAATGTCGATTGGAAGTGTTGTCATATATTTTATGTCATTTAAAAGTTTGACTTGGTCTTTAATTCTTAGTTTCATATGTGCATTTGATGTATTTTGCAGCTCAATTGACTTTTTAAGGTCTCTTCTTTCAGAATGTTATACAGGCTGGGTTACTAAAAGAAGGCTTCTGTGCAGTCCAGGATGAAAGTGCAGGTAATCACCTCACAGAACTCAAAATGTGGAGTATGTGAACTTGTAGTAAATGTGTAGTTGAGTATGTTACAAAAGATTCCTTCTTTCATTTTCAGTTATCCTTTGAACCTTGGCTTGATATACAACTATTCCTTCAGCGGGCAGGGGGAGTAGTTCCAATTTAAGAAAGCTTTGACAACACAGAGTTGTTTTCATATGCTCTCCTAGGCAACACGATTAAGGAAGGAGAGTTCAGCTTCTTTTGGATAACTTGGACCATTCACATATCTATGTTCCAAGGATCATAATCGAGAAATTTAGTTATCACTCACAGGGATGTTCAATGAACTGTATCACATATCATCGCGAAGAAAAAGAAAATTCCATCTTTACTTTCCATTTGTTCATAATTTGCTACGATGATTTGCTTAATTTGATCCACACTCCTTGTCAGAGTGTCTCCCCTTCCTTTTACAAGTTATATACTGTGGAAAATAGTGTCCAGTTACTTGAAAAATGGATTGGTATTTTGTTGGTCATTGACTTGTATCTCATAGTCCAAATTCGATGGCCTCATTGTGATAATGCATTTGTTTATACTCGAGTTTGAAACTTGTACAAATATCTTAAATAGTGAAAAAGGATGTGTATCATTCTCCTAATAACCCTAATTACTGCAGGATTAGTAGTCTCTATTGTTGATCCTCAACCTGGTGAGAACATTATTGATTGTTGTGCTGCTCCAGGAGGGAAAACCTTGTTCATGGCTTCCTGCTTGAATGGCCAAGGTAACCTTCATACAAACCTTGCTCATCATAGCTGACAGATGATAGCTTTTAGAGCTGAAATTACATGGAAAAATATTGTCCTATTACATATTTTGGGAGCTAGCTAAAGGCAAGATCCTCTAACAGGAGCATAGCACATGCAGAATTTAAATTTGTGTTTTCAGTAATGAAATAAAACGTAGGTGAGGATGCCTGTCCTGGAAATGTAGACAATCATGGTATCCGCTATACAAACACCATATTCCCTTGTCCATCACTAATTACATTTATTAATTGTTGGTGCCGAAAAGTAACTTCTGCTGGCAATGCTTTTCTTTTCTTCAGTATTTCCATCTTAGCTTTTTTTTACTCTTGTATTTTTCAAACCTGTTTTGAAAACACTTTTCTTGAGCCGATGGTCTATCGGAAACAACCTCTTTACCTCACACAAGGAAGGGGTAAGGTTTGAGTACATCCCACCCTCCCCAGACCCCACTTGTGGGATCGCATTTGGGTATGATGTTGTTGCTGTTGCCTAAAAGTAACTCAATCAAAAGCTACCAGGTTCGTTGCTTTGTAATATCTGTTTTTCTATTTCGAGAGTTTCAGAATCAAGATGGCTCGTCAATGTTTTGTTTTACAACTGGATAAAGCCTTTTTTTTTTACAACTATTGATCATTGGTGACTTAGCCTTGTTAAAGCATTGCATATTTTCAGCATTTTCAACTGTGGATTATGTAAATAGTTATATGCATAGTGTTGCCAGCAATTCTGGTCATTAACCTTTTCTTGTGTATGAAAGTTATGTTTGTTGACTGTTTAACGCTACACTCCAGTGCTTGACTTGTTTGTCAGGTACATTATTTGCCGTTGACATAAATGAAGGTCGGTTGCGGATACTCAAAGAGACAGCCAAATTGCACCAAGTTATTGATGTCATCAGTACTATCCATGCTGATCTTCGAACTTTTTCTGTAAGAACTTGCAAGTTGTAAAAGAAAACATGGTATATTAGTTTCCAACTGCTAATCCCTGGTTTAACTTTTGGCAGACCGATAAGGTTGTAGAATGGGATAAAGTCTTGCTGGATGCACCTTGTTCAGGGCTGGGTGTTCTTTCTAAGGTATTTTCATTCTAGAGATGTGTGCAATTTCTATTGTTCGATAAAAGCTTTCATGGGTGCTAAAAGTTTTGGTCCTTTATTCCTCTTCTTCTTATGTCACATTCGTTATTCTTGCTTCTGTGGTTTCATCTTTCTTTAAACCATAGGTAGTAGTAGCTGGGACATTTGAAATGTATATTTCCTCTTTGTTTGCGAAAGCGAGCAGATTTGCGTTGGAATAGGAAACAGGAAGATATGGAGCAACTTAAACATTTACAGGATGAGCTTCTCGATTCAGCTTCCAGGTAAAACCATAGTTCTTAATTCATAAACTAAGTGCAACCTTCACCTTAATTGCTGCTGCCAATCACCACTGACGGATTTTGCCTTTTAGAAATATATTGAGTAGCTTTTTCCTAGTAATGTTGGTGACTGGTGAGGATAATGCAAGTTCAGAAGCGGATCAAAATACGGCGCATATCTTTATAAACATTTCTCCTACTGAGTACAAGAGAGTTGGAAAATGAGATATACAAGCTTGGTTGATGATAATTATAACTCAATTTGCCTGTTTTATTAAGTCAAAGCTGGTTAAGTTTTTTACTGCAACTACATGTACTTACAATCTGAAATGCCTCTTGGTTATATGCATTATAATTGAGTGACTAGCTTTACACATTAACATATGAGGTTATGTTTTTGTATCCTTTTCCTTTATGCTTTTGTTCTGCATCTGCAGGTTGGTGAAGCCAGGTGGAGTTCTAATATACAGCACATGTTCCATTGACCCTGAAGAAAATGAGGAAAGAATTGAAGCTTTTCTTCTAAGTCATCCAGTAAGAATTTTGACTGGAAATTGCTTTATCTCTTATCTTTAAAGTTGGTTCTTTCATAAAAATCAGATGTAGCACATATATTATGCTCAAACCCATTTCAGGCATTAAGGAGTGAGGATTTTGCTTCCTATTGAGGCTGTGCTAAATGAGACTATATACTTTATATAGAAAGCACAGGCCTATTATTGTCAAAAAATTCTCACCCAATAGAAGACGGATGAAATTCCAAAATTTAAAAAAAAAAATGAGAGAAAAAACTGGAGTGTCAGAAATCATTTTTTGAGAGATTGCTGGTATAAACCCTCTCATCTTGTCTTCATATATCTTCTTTGTCATAATTTGGGCAGCTTATTCTGGCATTCTCATGCCTAAATTGATTGTCCCACGTGTTCTTTACTGATAAATTGGTCTTCTTCTCGAGGGGGCAGATTGCTCACCCTTGTCATGACAATAATAGAGCGACATGTACTTATCGAAGAAACAAATAGAACCAAATATGTGTTTAAAAGTTCAACTAGCAGGGCTAACTTTGATACTTCTGTCTATTATTTTATTTGTCAACATCATTCCTGACCTTGCAGGGCTAAAGTTGATAGTGTATATTATTGTAATTGAAAGCATTATTCCATCTTCTTCTGTTTGAGGGTGGGGGAGGGGGCAGGTGTTCTAGATGCTATTCCTGTAAGGGCAAAGTTGAATGTCCTGCAAATTGCTCTAACTGTCACCATCTTTTTCCTTGCAGGAATTCGACATTGATCCTGTGAACAGATATGTACCGGAGGATTTTGTCACTACACGAGGTTTCTATATGTCTAATCCTGTGAAGCATGAACTTGATGGAGCTTTTGCAGCTCGTCTGGTTAGATCTCAATAAATCCAGAATGAGTGGAGCATGTTTCAGTTTTCACAAACTCTTAGTATGTCATCTAAAACCATCTTCGGGAGCTGCATACAATCAAAGTGCCGCTTTTATGCCTTTCCTTCTCTGATCATAACTTTTGGGCTCTTTCAGCATAAGAGTTCAGAGCATCACTCGTCATATATTTCTCAGGTAGCACTGGCCATCAGTTTGATATTTATGAACTCCTGCTTGACTTAGTTCTTTTGTAAAACATGCTCGTGTCAAATAAATCACATTGTTGAATTGTATGATCAGCTAATCTAGAAGCTTAAGCTGCTAGAAAGAGCATACTTTTATTTACTTAATTATGTCAGTTGTATTTTTTCCTTCAATAATTTCAGGCTGGTGACTCAAAGCCTTAGATGCGAGATTTTAATCCAGTCTCAGGGTTTGAGATCTCAAAGGTCATCATGTGGTACAGCAATCATAGAAGTTAAAAGCACACTGTGGCAAGATGAAATATCATTTTGTATGGCATTACAGTGGCCGGTTGCTGAAAGATGGCATGCAGAGGTGGCACGCTCTATTGCTCTCATCCACAAGAATCTGAGGTGCGGAAACTTCTTGAATGACTGCTAGGTGAATTCTGAGGCTTTTTCTTTGTCCCTTTGCAAAAACCTCGCCCGTGTATGGTGTCTCTCTTCCGCCAAGGGGAAGACTCACAAAGGAGACTAATGTGGTCCCTCAATTACTAAATGTGAACAGGCGGGGTTGTCCAAGTAGTAAAGATTTGGGTGCTGAAATATTGAATTTGGGAATCAGACACTGTAGGTTGAACTGTATTTTGCGTCAGGTAATCTTTATCCGTCCAATTACATAATGTGAAGGTTCCCACTTCCCACTTTGACGAGACATTTCTGAATCAGATATTTCTAATGATAATGATTGATGTGTATGAAGTATGAACCAAATCTCTTTTCTGTTTATTTAGTGTCATTAAGATTTCAGATTACAATAGTATTCCTCCAATATTGTATATATATATGCTTCTTCATGAAGTATGAACCAAATCTTTTCTGTTTATTTAGTGTCATTAAGATTTCAGATTTCAATAGTATTCCTCCAATATTGTATATATATGCTTCTTCCCCCCCCCCCCCCAAACCTTTTAAATATGGGTCTCTGGGAAACATACTGGCCTCTAGTGATGCACAAAGGAGCTTGTAAAACAACTCACATGCCAGCTAGGAGGCCATGTCATAAGCAGTAAGAGATATTTGCTGATCAAAACTTAAGAGGAAAATTTAGTTATGTTAGTTGAAGAGTGAGGTGCTGTGCGGTGCAATGTCGTTCAAGTTAGTACCGGTTAGAAGAACAGTTGTAAACAAATACTTGTGGGTGTACACTTGATAAGCCATAGTCCTATAAATACACTAGTTGAGTAAATGGCTTAATCTTGAGTTTGATGACATTGAGACTTTATATCAATATTAAGTCGTATTAACTATAATTTCTAGTAATTCTGTCTCTAATTCAAGCGTTAATGAGGCTAGGGGCATACAGACCCCCACAATGATGGAAAGGTACATGAGTATATATTTTACATGTTGGAAGAGGCTCAGGATAGTAGAAGTGGGCAAAAGGACGAAAATTGAACAAGAAAATTAGTTGGACAGGCATTGGTGTCTGCAGAGGCGGATCCAGGATTTGAGACTTATGGGTTCTTATCGTAATTTTATAGTAATATGCAATAATAACTGGGTTTACAAATATTTAGTGAATTTCTTAATATAGATACAGATCTACACAAAAGTTACTGGGTTCCTGGGAACCCGTATTCTATGCTCTAGGTCCGCCCCTAGGTGCCTGCGTAGACGCTAGGCGTGCAAAAGCCAGGAGCGCAAATGGGAAGCAGTTTAGCGGAAACGAATTGTCAGAGGAGACACCCTAAGAAATTTTCGCAGGGTTCGCAGGCCTAGGCGGACGAGAAGCCTCCGCCATTTGGTTTGCTCATAATTTTTGCATGTTTCTCCTTTCGAAGGATGTTGCATGGGCAATTGATGGAACGTGAAAAGGATCGCATGATTTCTCTCGTCGACCCACGTATTATTTAGATTTCCAATGCTCATCTGCTTGATGAGGAAAAGAGCTTCTGAAATCTTTTGTCATGATAATGATGAAAGAGCTTGAAAACGAGCTAAAAATAGTCAGTCTATCTGAAATCTTAAACAAAATAGTAAGTATACATTATTATAAATTCTACATATCTATATTTAGTATATTTATGCTGTAATTTTTTTTGCTTCGTACACAGTTCAAAAAGGTATAATGGAGTTGATCATCTAGAGACAAGTCTAAGAATGAATATGCAGAACATTTTATAGACTCCCCTTGTTTTAGGACATTGGCAAAATTTTACTACGGTAATATAGAATAACATAACGTTAAGTAGTGTGTATATATATAAAAATAGGAATGTTTGATACATAAAGACTATTCATGTATACATATATAGTTACATAAAGTTAAACTGTCATGTTTATATAAAAAGGTTCATGATTTGCAGCTCTTTATTTTTTATCAAGAAATATAGATAGGAGCTATTTTGTGTTTTCTTTCACTGTAGTGTTGATTAATATTACATGGAGATTCAACAGAGATCTCTCTTTTTTTTTTGGTAATTAAGTATATTATTTACTAAGGGGGAAAGAATGTATGAGTATAATTGAACACTGTCTTGGACAGAAAGCCCCAGCCTCAGTTCAAGACCAATCTGTAATCAATACTAAACTTCTACCCTTTTACGCTTAGTCAGAATACAACTATGGGTAGTAATTAAGTTGTATATATCTAGCTAGCTGTGACCTCAAGCTCCCTCTACAATGTAGGCGAAGCTAGGAATTTTTCCAAGGGTATTCAAATTTGAAAGAAGTGAAAAAAAATTCTCAATAAAGGGTGTTCAACATGTGTTATATACCTCTAAAATGTAATATTTTACTTATATGTACAGTGCATTTTCTCGACGAAGGCCTTGTGACCATGTGGCTTCGCCACTGTTGCACGATCAGTCTGGTACATCTTCAATGACATTTTAATCTGCTGAAACACTCTACAGTTCTTTTCCTGCCATATGTGGTAGATAGTTCTAGCGAGTATCAACCTGTGTACCTCAGATTGCAAGCGCCTCTCGGTTGCATGTGATATGGTCCATTCAATTTCATCTCTATATCCTTTTACAGTTCTATTGATGCCCTGCCATACCAACAGCTTCCTTTATATGTTTTCTGAATAGTTGCATTAAAAGAACATGTGTTAGTGGTCCTCCCTTACGTCTTCACATAGTGGGCAAGCTGTACTACATTGCTGCCCCATTTACTTAGCATGTCTTTGTTGTAGAGTCTTTTCTAGATAGCAAAATACATTATAAATATCCATTTGGGACTTCCTTGATTATTGCATAACAGTACCTTCCAGGTTACCTTTGAGAACTCTCCTTTTAGCTTATCGTACATGCCTCTAATTGAGTAGTTTTTTTGTATTCAGAACCTCTTATGTTCTTATGCTAGCTTCAATCAAGTATTTGACGCCCGTATAATCTTCAAAATCACCCATGATGCTTGCTTGGCAATCACATTCCACACTTCTCTATTCTTTCATATCCACTTCCAACCAAGAGAGTGTGAGTTCGAGGCTCCCCAAGAGCAAGGTGGGAAGTTCTTGGAGGGAAGGATGCCGGAGGTCTATTTGGAAACAGCCCCTCTACCCCAGGGTAGGGGTAAGGTCTGTGTACATACTACCCTCCCCAGACCCCACTAAGTGAGATTATACTGGATTGTTATTATAGTATATGTGTATCTACAACCTGTCCTTATTTGGGTTCCAAAGATGTTTAAGTATTGCTGCATTATTCCAGGTATGTAGGCTGGTTATATTCAATCCACCTGTTGATTTTGGCCACACATTTTGTCGCGTGATATCAAAACTTTTCTTTTTCCTTTAGATTGACCTGGCATAGAAATCTCTTACATAGTGATTCAACTATTTGGATTATTTAAGAAAACATTTGTGACCAAACGGATTGAATAGCAATCAAAACAATTTTGATCAATTGGATCTTCCTGCTTAAGATAAAATTTTAGAGAAAATCTCACTTTATGCCCGTTAATTTTAAACTATTTGCCCTTTAATATCCAGACCCAAACTATTTACTACTCATACCCATGCTCCCCAAACTATTTACCCGCCTTTCTTCTTCCTCCTCCTCATTTTACCTTCCTCACTTTATACCCATTGTATTTTTTCCTATATAAAAAATAATCCTTGTAAGGCCATCACCAGATGCAAGGCCAAACATGAAGTTGCTTTGATAATCAATTCTATTAAGGAAGATGATGAGAAATCCTTGTCCGTATTCAGCAGTGAGGTCTGATTAATATTCACATGGTTAGTCCCGACAAGTTCATTCTTGTTTACCCATGCGTTTACATAACTACTATGCCAAGACTTGTCCTAAAGTTGAAATTCTTGTTGGCTCAGTAACCTCCCAGATGTTCAAAGATGCCCCTGCCTCTGGCCCTGCCACAATTCGCCTCTTCTTTCATGATTGCTTTGTTGAAGTGGTGCTATTATTTTGAAGATTTATTGTTTGATTCGATGTGGTGCTATAAAATATTGCTTATAGTATCTTCGAGTAAGATTCCCAGTTCTAAATTTTTATGTGTATTTTAATATCCACCATTGTTGGGCTGGAAGCTCAATTTTATTTTTGAAGATTTCTTGTTTGATTCAAAGTGGGTGTTGTTAAATATTGCTTATAGTACCTTATGGAAGTTCATATTGAAATTTGATAGCAATTGGAGCTGATTTGAGGTGATTGAGATCGAAATTTTCATTTGAAAATCGAAGAAGAACACAGATACAGTATATCGCTACGGTATACAATATGTTGTAGGAGTATATAGCTATACTGCAACAGTATACTCTTATAGTATACAATATATTGTTATAATATACTGTAATAATATGCAATATACTGTAACAATATGTTGTAATAATATACAACATACTATAATAGTATACTTATTACCCGTAAATTCACTTGCCTTTTTCCTTTTAATTTGCTTTAAGCTTTTACCCAGCGTGAGAGGCAAATTGAAAATGAACAAAAAATAAAAAAATATTATAATATGTTATATAATGTAATGATATACTCTTACAGTTAGCTCCTTTTAGAATTTTTTGAATTTTTTATTGACAACTGATATTATTTCAATTTAATAATTGAATTAATTTTTTTTAACTCTTTACGTACAATCGTATACCTTGTTGGTATAACTATATACTATACTGGTATCAAATGTTAGTTAATATTTTTTGGTTGTATTAGCTACATTTAATTGGTACACAATTTGATTTTTCTTTAGTGATAATATAAAAAAATGAATAATAAAATATAGTGAAAATAGTAAATGAAATTAGATTATGAAGAGAAAAAGAATATAAAAAAAAAGAAGTTAAATGAAATTAGAATAGGAAAAAAGAAAAAAATAAGAAGAAAACAAGAAAAAAGAAAAGGAGAAAAGAAAAAGGAAAGAAGCATAGAAATAAAAAAGAATTGGAGAATAAAGAGAAAATTCCCCATAAAATTTACTATGGGTAGGAAATGTAATTAATTTATGGTAGAAAAATAAATGGATAAACAAGGGTAAATAGTTTTATTTTTGTGGGTAATTGTGTCAAAACCCCAAAATTTTAACAGTCCGATTAGTATCCTTCCCATCATCTTATCTAGCAGGGGCTAACATTGCCCAACTAAAAGTTTCTATGATCTCAATGGTTGTCACGACCCGGAATTCTCACTTTCGGGACTGTGATGGTGCCTAACATTTCACTTGCTAGGCAAGCCAACGTTAGAACAATTTATCCAATTTCAATAGTTCAAATTAAATGATAAGAAAGAAACTGAAATAACTGTAATAATCTAAAGTAAAGTGCGGAAGCTAAAACAACCAAAACATCTGATACAACCTTGGACCCGGTGTTACAAGTGCACGAGCTACTAGAATAATACAAACAAGGGTCTGAAATAAACGTAAAGTTGTCTGAAAGAAAATACACAGCTAAATAAAAGGGAAGGGGACTCTAGGAGCTGCGAGCGCTGAGCAACTGGACCTCAAGTCTCCACAAGTTGGCCAATCCGAGCACGCTAATGACCGCCGCTGGAACCGACTCCACAATCTGCACAAGAAATGCAGAGTGTAGTATGAGTACAACCGACCCCATGTACTCTGTAAGTGCCGAGTCTAACCTCAACGAAGTAGTGATGAGGCTAAGGCATGTCACTTACACTACAACCTGTACGCAGTATGTAATAAAACAGAAGACGGAAATACAAAACAAAATAAGACAGTTAACTAAAGAAAATAACTATATTCTCAAAGAAAATCAGTACCGAGCAGAATTACCAATCCTTAGAATTTCATATGAAAAATATCGAAAACCAACACAGTACAGAGAAATAGAAGCACATAGGTTATTGCGGCGCGCAACCCGATCCCACCGTACAACACAATCCACCCTTATTCCACCGCAGTAATACCACAATTAAAACAATAAATATATGTTGCGGCATGCAACCCGATCCCACCATATAATAAAATCAGTATCATAATTCACCCTTATTTCACCGTATCAATCCACTCTTATTTCACCTGTTGTGGCACGCAACCCGATCCTATCATATCATTACAAATTTACCCTTATTCCACCGTATCAATCCATCCTTATTTCACTTATTGCGGCGTGCAACCCGATCCCACCATATCAGTACAAATATTCACTGAGTGCAGTTAAATTCATAATTCCAACCACAAGGACCTCTACGATTGATGAATATAAAGCTGAATCAGAAAGATAACCTTATTCCAACTCAGAAATTCACATAGATGATACTACACGGCAAGACAAGTCCAGTAATAACAATTAGAAGGTGCAAGTAATTGAATTAAGGCAAATAGCAGCGAGTCATGAAAGTATGAAAGGTCTAGCATGTTTAACAAGAGAAACAATGATTAACTAGTAGCAAATAAATCATGGAAGGCATTGAACATATAACAGTTAAGACAAGGAAGAAGATAATTAAGGAAAAACGAAAAATCAGGGAAACAAGTAATTCAGCGGGGTGTAAGCACTCGTCACCTTGCATATACATCGCAATACATGAAATTCACATTACACATAGTCCGAGGGTTCCTAGTCCCTCAAATCAAGGTTAAACTCAACACTTAATTCACTCCACGGTCAACTCAGAGCTCTACCGGGGCCTTTCCCCTAGAATCCACCTCCAAACCACTCGTATCTAACCACAATCGACTCACTAATATCAAATATTGCTAAAGGAATTTATTACAATGCATAAATTTAGAATTCCCAAACTTTTTCCCAAAACGTCAAAAATCGACCCCGGGCCCGCTTGGTCCAAACCCGAAATTAGGACAAAAATCAGATTACCCACTCACCCCTGAGCCCGGTTATGTAATTTCTATCGAAATCCGACCTCAATTTGAAGTCTAAAATCTAATTTTACAAAAATTTCTAATTCTACCCAAACCCCCAATTTCTACCATGAAAATCCTAGATTTTAGGTTGAAATCTTATGAAATGTAATGGAAGATTGAAAGAAAATAGATTAGAATCACTTATCAATAATTTGGGGAAGAAAAGTTCTTGGAAAAATCGCCTTTAGGGTTTCTAGGTTTGAAAATTTGAAGAATGAGAGAAATCCCGTCAAATTCAAATTTTGATCAAGAGGAGGTGTCGCAATTGCGACTTGGGATTCGCAATTACAAACCCGCAAATGCGGATAAATCTTCACAAATGCGAAGTCTCAACATTCCTGTTGCCTTCGCAATTGCGAACAAAATGTTCGCAAATGCGAACCTGAAGGGATCGCAATTGTGACCCCAAATCTCGCAAATGCGAAAGTCCACCCCCAGCCCCATACTCGCAAATGCGAAGTTTTCTTCGCAAAGGCGAGGCTCGCATTTGCGATCCAGACCTCGCAATTGCGAAGTCTGCAGACCTGATGCACCAACATTCCATTTAAGTTCAAAATCACTCCGTAGCTTATCCGAAACTCACCCAAGCCCTCTGGGCTCCAAACCAAACATGCATACTAGTCCAAAAACATCATACAAACTCGCTCGCACAATCAAATTGCCAAAATAACACATAGAACTACGAATTGGACACCAAATCAAATAAAATTTTCAAGAAAACTTTAGAACTTCTATTTTAACATCCGGACGTCCGAATCACATCAAACTAACTCCGTTTTTTACTAAATTTGGCAGACAAGTCATAAATATAATAGTGGACCTATACCGGGTTCCGGAAACAGGATACAGACCCGGTTTCAATAAAGTCTAACATTGGTCAAACCTTTAAAGTTATTAAACCTTTAAACTTTGAAATTTCGACAAAAAGCGATAACTCAAGCTAGGGACCTTCGAATTTGATTTTGGGCATACGCCCAAGTCCCAAATCACAATACGGACCCACCGGGACCTTCAAAACACTGATCCGGGTCCGTTTTCTTAAAACCTTGACCGAAGTCAACTCAAATAGATTTTTAAGGCAATTTTTCATATTTTATCAATTTTTAACATAAAAGCCTTCCGAAGAAATACCCGGACTGCGCATGCAAATTGAGGAAGGCTTAAAGAAGCTATCAGAGGCTTAGAAACACAGATTTAAGGTCTAAACCTCTAGATGACCTATTAGGTCATCACATTCTCCACCTCTAAAACAATCGTTCGTCCTCGAACGAACATAGAAAAGTACTTGGGCTGGTGAAAAGGCGTGGATATCTACTCCGCATGTCCAACTCGAACTCCCAAGTAGCTGCCTCGACCGGCTGGCCTCTCCACTGCACTCGATTTGAAGGACAACTCTTTGACCTCAACTATCAAACCTGCCAGGCTAGAATAGCCACCGACTCCTCCTCATAAGTCAAATCCTTGTCCAACTGGATTGAGCTAAAATCTAACACATGAGACGGATCACTGTGATACTTCCGGAGCATGGAAACATGGAACACCGGATGGACTACTGATAAACTCGAAGGCAATACGAGCTTGTAAGTCACCTCACCTACTTTCTGAAGAATCTCAAAAGGTCCGATATGCCTAGGGCTCAACTTGACCTTCTTTTCGAACCTCATCACACCCTTCATGGGTGAAACTCGGAGTAATACCGTCTCTCGGACCATGAATGCCACATCACGAACTCTCCCGAGCATACCACATAACTCTTCTGCCTAGACTGAGCAGTGCAAAGTCGATCCTGAATAATCTTGAACTTATCCAAGGCATCCTGTATCAAACTTGTACCCAACAACCGAGCCTTTCCCGGCTCGAGCCATCTAACTAGCAAACGACACTGCCTCATGTATAATGCATCATAGGGAGCCATCTGAATGCTCGACTGATAGTTGTTGTTGTAAGCAAACTCCGCAAGTGGCAAGAACTGATCCCAAGAACCCCCGAAGTCTATAACACAAGTGCGGAGCATATCCTCCAATATCTGAATAGTGCGCTCGGACTATCCGTCCGTCTAAGGATGAAATGCTACACTTAACTCAACTTGCATGCCCAACTCACGCTATACTGCCCTTAAGAAGTGCGAGGTGAACTGCGTACCTTGATTAGAAATGATAGACACGGGCACACCGTAAAGACAAACGATCTCGCGGATATAAATATCAGCCAACCGCTCTGAAGAATAGGTAACTGCCACAAGAATGATGTGCGCTGACTTGGTCAGCCTGTCCACAATAACCCATACTGCATCAAACTTCTTCTGAGTCCATGGGAGTCCAACAACAAAATCCATAGTGGTATGCTCCCACTTCCACTTAGGAATCTCTAACTTTTGAAGCAAACCAGCAGGCCTCTGATGCTCATACTTTACTTTATGACAATTTAGACACCGAGCTACATATGCAACTATATCCTTCTTCATCCTCCTTCACCTATAATGCTGTCGCAAGTCCTGATACATCTTGGCGGCATCCAAATGAATAGAATACCGAAAACTGTGGGCCTCATCAAGAATTAACTCACGAAGTCCATCTACATTGGGCACACAAACACGACCCTACATTCTCAAAACTCCATCATCTCCATCAGTAACTTTCTGGGCACCACCGCGCTGCACTATGTCCCTAAGGACAAGCAAATGAGGGTCATCATACTACCGCTCCCTGATGCACTTGAACAAGGAAGACCGAGCGATTGTACAAGCTAGGACACAACTGGGCTCTGAAACATCCAACCTGACAAACTGATTGGCCAAATCCTGAACATGATGCAAGTGGTCTCTCGCCGATTGGAATTTACGCATGGCTACCCATACTCACTGCCTTTCTACTCAAGGTATTAGCCACCATATTGGCCTTCTCGGTATGATATAAGATGGTGATATCATAGTTTTTTCAATAGCTCCAACCACCTCCTCTGCCTCAAGTTGATATACTTTTGTTTGAACAAATACTGCAGGCTCCAATGATCCGTGAATACCTCACACGACATGCCGTAAAGATAGCGTGTCCAAATCTTCAGCACATGAACAATGGCTGCCAACTCTAAGTCATGAATAGGGTAATTCTTCTCATAAACCTTCCACTGTCGCGACACATATGCAATCGTCCTACCATCCTACATCAATACTATACCAAGTCCATTACGAGATGCATCATAATATACCGTGTAAGATCCTGAACCTATGGGCAACACCAATACTGGCGCCGTAGTCAAAAGTAGTCTTGAGCTTCCAAAAGCTCGCCTTAGACTCGTCAGACCATCTGAACGGGGCACCCTTTCGGGTCAACCTGTTCAATGGGGATGCTACAAATGAAAACCCCTCCACAAACCGACGGTAATATCCCCCAAAACCCAAGAAACTCCGGATCTCCGTAGCTGAAGTGGGTCTAGGCCAGTTTTGAACTACTTCAATCTTTTTAGGATCTACCTTTATGCCATATTCCGATACTACGTGCCCCAAGAAAGTGATTGAGTCCAACCAAAACTTGTACCTTAAAAACTTGGCATACAACTAGCTATCTCTCAAAGTTTGAAGTACAATCTGAAGATGTTGCTTGTGATCCTCTCAACTTCGGGAGTAGATCAAGATATCATCAATAACACAATCACAAAGTAATCTAAATAGGGCTTGAACACCCGATTCATCAAATCCATAAATGCTGCTGAGGCATTTGTCAGCCCAAATGACATCACTAGAAACTCATAATGCCTATACCAAGTCCGAAAAGCTGTTGTAGGGACATCAGCTGCCCTGATCCTCAACTGATGGTAGCCAGACCTCAAATCAATTTTTGAAAACACCTTGGCACCCTGAAACTAATCAAATAAGTCATCAATCCTTAGTAATGGATACTTGTTCTTGATGGTGACTTTGTTCAACTGCCGGTAATCTATGCACATCCTCATCGATCCATATTTCTTTTTTGCGAATAACACATGCGCACCCCAAGGCGAGACACTAGGTCTAATGAAGCCATTATCAAGTAAATCTTACAACTTCTCCTTCAATTCTTTCAACTCTGGAGGGGCCATACGGTATGGCAGAATAGAAATGGGTTGAGTTCCCGGAGCCAAGTCAATATCCCTGTTGGGTGGCATCCCCGGCAGGTCTGCAGGAAACACCTTTGAAAACTCACGAACAACTGGTAGTGAATCCATAGAAGGAACCTTCGCACTAGACTCGCGGACATAGGCCTAATAAACTAGACACCCCTTCTCAACTATATACCGAGCCTTCACATAGGAAATAATCCTACTGGTAGAATGGCCAGGAGTCCATCTCCACTCTAATTGAAGTAACCCCGACAAGGCTAAGGTCACCGTCTTGGCATGATAATCCAACATAGCATGATAAGGTGACATCCAATCCATACCCAATGACATCAAAATCTACCATATCGAGGAGTAGGATATCTATGCTAGTCTCAAGACTCCCAATAGTAACCATACACGAACGATATACATGATGTACAATAATAGAATCTCCCACAGGTGTGGACACATACACAGAAGCGCTCAAAGAATCATGAGGCACAACAAGATATGAAGCAAAATAGGATGACACGTAGGAATAAGTAGAACCCACATCAAGTAGAACTAAAGCATCTCTATGGCAAACTGGAACAATACCTGTGATAACAACGTTAGTTGACTCAGCCTCAGGCCTGGCTGGGAAGGCATAACATTGGGGCTGGGCTCTACCACTCTAAACTATATCCCTAGGATGACCTTTAGTTGGCTGGCCTCCACCTCTAGCAGCCTGACCTCCACCTCTAGCGGCCTGACCTCCACCTATAACGGTCTGACCTCCACCACTGGGTTCATGATCCCTGACTCTAGCTGGCTGAGTAGGTGGTGGTGCAACCGGTGCCGGAATCATGGCACGATAACTCTGTTATGGCATGCCGCCCAATAATCTCGGACAGCTCCTCCTAATATGCTCAAAACCACCACACTCAAAACATCTATCCTGGTGTTGTGGCTGCTGAAACTGAGACAAACCCGAGCAGGCCGGATAATCACGGTAATAACTCTAAATCAAAGGCACACTAATAGGAGATGGTGGTGCGCTGTAGGCTGGCTGCCCAAAATAAGGCATGTAAGGACCACGACCCCCTGAAGCACTATGGGATGCCTGAAGCGCGGACTGAAATGGCCTGAGAGGATGGCACCTACCAAAAGTACCCCTGCCTCCAGATGAGGCACCACTAAAACCACCAGAATGACGAGGCCTCTTATCAGACCCCTACCCTCTCTCCTGTGCAAGATCCATCTCGATCCGCCTGGCAACATTCGCAGCCGTCTGAAAAGAAATCTCATCCCCGGTTTCCTTGCCATCTGTAGCTTGATAGGGTGAGTGAGTCCATCAATAAATCCCCCCACCCTCTCTCTCTCTCTTAGTAGGAAGAAGAAGAAGAGCATGACGAGATAGGTCCACAAAACGGGTCTCATACTGAGTGACTGACATACTACCCTGCTGCAAACGCTCAAACTGCCTGCGGTAATCCTTCCTCAGTGTGATAGGAAGGAACTTCTCAAGAAATAGCTGAGAGAACTGGTCCCAAGTAAGAGCAGGCGACCCAGCTGGTCTAGTAGATACATAGTCTTTCCACCACCTCTTGACGGAACCCGTCATCTGATTGGTCTAAACTATACCCATGTTCCGCATCACCTCATGGCAGCGGTCAAGATAATCCTGTGGGTCCTCAGAAAGTGCACCACTAAAGTGAATCGGGAAGAGCTTGGTAAACTTGTCCAATCTTAATAAGTCCTTAGAAGATATGACAGGTCCTTCGCCGGCCTGTGCCGCAACAACTGGCTGAACTACCCCAACTGGCGGGGCTGCTAGTGTTTGATACTAGGCAGAAATTTGCTTCGGAGTGTGAGTAGTGGGAGTCTGTACTCCTCCCCTAGCCTGAGAGACGACTGGTGCCATAGGAAATGTACCGGATTGGGCCACACTCTCCATAAGGTCCACCAAACGGACTAGAGCGTTCTGAAGCACTGGGGTGACGATGAACCCCTCCGGGACCTGAGCTGGTCCAACAGGTACAATCTAAGCTGGAACCTCCTCATCAAAGTCTACCTGAGGCTCTACTGCTGGTGTTGCTGCTCGAGTACTTGTTGAGCTCTGCCCCTGCCTCAACCTCTTGCGCAACCTCGATCTTTACCTCTGCCCCTCGTAGGAGCTGTTGCTAGGGGCTCCGGTTGCTGTCCAGCTAAAGATGTGGTGCATGTTTTCTCCATTTGTGAGAGATCAAGAATAGAAGAGTTCAATCACTAATGGTAGAATAAAATCGCACGTCAGAGAAGAATAGAAGTGAAATTCTTCCTAACTCCATAGCCTCTGAAAGATAAGTGCAGATGTCTCTGTACTGGTCCTCCAGGCTCTACAAAGCTTGCTCGTGACTCGTGAGACCTATGCAACATAGTGATCTGATACCAACTTGTCACGACCCAGAATTCTCACAGTCGGGATAGTGATGGCGCCTAACATTTATCTTGCTAGGCAAGCCAACGTCAGAACAATTTATCCAATTTCAAAAGTTCAAATTAAATGATAAGAAAGAAACTAAAATAACTGTAATAATCTAAAGTAAAGTGCGGAATCTAAAACAACCAAAACATCTGATACAACCCTGGACCCGGTGTCACAAGTGCACGAGCTGCTAGAATAGTACAAACAAGGGTTTGAAATAAACGTAAATCAATCTAAAAGAAAATACATAGCTAAATAAAAGGGAAGGGGGCTCTAGGAGCTGCGGACGCTGAGCAGCTGTACCTCATGTCTCCACAAGCTGGCCAATTCGAGCACGCTAATAACCGCCGCTCATACCGATTTCAAAATTTGCACAAGAAGTGCAGAGTATAGTATGAGTATAACCGACCTCATGTACTCTGTAAGTGCTGAGCCTAATCTTGACGAAGTAGTGATGAGGCTAAGGTATTTCACTTACACTACAACCTATATGCAGTATATAATAAAACATGAGACAATTATACAGAACAAAATAAGATAGTTAAATGAAGAAAATAACTAAATCCTTGAAGGAATCCAGTACCGAGCAGAATTACAATTCCTTAGAGTTCCGTATGAAAAATATCGAAAACCAACACAGTACAGAGAAATAGAAACACATAGGTTGTTGCGGTGCACAATCTGATCCCACTGTACAACACAATCCTCCCTTATTCCACCGTAATAATACCACAATCTTAAACAATAAATATATGTTGCGGCGCGCAACCCGATCCCACCAAATAACAAAATCAGTATCATAATTCACCCTTATTTCACCCTGAAGGGATCGCAATTGCAACCTCAAATCTCGCAAATGCGAAAGTCCACCCCCAGTTCCTTGCTTGCAAATGCAAAGTTTTCTTCACAAAGGCGAGGCTCGCATTTGCGAGCCAGACCTCGCAATTGCGAAGTCTGCAGAACTGACGCACCAGCATTCCATTTAAGTTCAAAATCACTTTGTAGCTTTTTCGAAACTCGCATGAGCCCTCGGGGCTCCAATCCAAACATGCACACAAGTCCAAAAACATCATACGAACTCGCTCGCGTGATCAAATCCCCAAAATAATACATAGAACTATGAATTGGACACCAAATCAAATGAAATTTCAAAGAAAACTTTAGAACTTCTATTTTAACAACCGGACATTCGAATCACGTCAAACTAACTTCGTTTTTCACTAAATTTGGCAGACAAGTCATAAATATAATAATGGACCTATATCGGGTTCCAGAACCAGGATACGGACCCGGTATCAATAAAGTCAAACATTGGTCAAACCTTTAAAGTTATTAAATCTTTCAAATTTCGACAAAAAGTGATAACTCGAGCTAGGGACCTCCGAATACGATTCCGGACATAAGCCCAAGTCCTATATCATGATACGAACCTACTGGGACCATTAAAATACTTATCCAGGTCTATTTGCTCAAAACGTTGACCGAATTTAACTCAAATAGATTTTTAAGGGAATGTTTTATATTTTATCAATTTTTAACATAAAAGCCTTCCAGAGAAACACCCGGACTGCGCATGCAAATCAAAGAAGGTTTAAAGAAGCTATCGGAGGCTTCAAAACACAGATTTATTGTCTAAAACTCTGGATGACCTATCGGGTCGTCACAATGGTACTCCAAGGTATCTAATATTTTTTTTTAACTATATAGTAAGTGGAAGTCCTTTGGACGACCAAGGGTGAATCGGTGATTACACAATATTTCTAGCTTCAAAAGGATGTACTTAACGCCTTAAAAGAGTCCCATTATTTTGCTATACCTAAAATATCAGCCACTCTTTACTATTTGCTCCTGGCTTTGTTCTGTATTCCTGTAGTTGCCCCTTAAAGCTTCAGTAAATCAAGGCAAGTTTGATCCCATTTGCAAATCATTCTCTTTATTCTAGGAGTTTCTATTTTGTACGGAATAATTCTATAATTGTCACAACCCAATTCAATTATAGGCCGTGATGACGCTTAGCGCCGCCGGTAGGCAAGCCAACAATGAACTAACCACATGATTTTTCTTTTTAATAGATTTCCAAGTAATCAAACTTTCCTTTAGTTAAAAGATTTAAGAAATAACATATTTAAAATAAATAAAACGAAAGCAGCTGAGTGCAATCATAACCATAGAAATAAACTAAAACCACAAGTCTACTAGTATGTGCTAAGACCTAGTGTCACAAGTGTATGAACAACTAGTAGAATATATAAAAGAATGCTAGTCTACTGTCTGACGTGAAATAAACAGAAAATATAAGCAAAAGACAGACTCCGGCTGCTGCAGAACGAGCTCAGAAGGGCAGCTCACCGCGAAGTCTCGGGAATCAGGGATGTGCACCAGACTGATATCAAGATGCACCTGCCTCAGATCATGCGCATTTAATGCAGAAGTGTAGTATGAGTACATAAACAACATGTACCCAGTAAGTATTCAGTCTAACCTCAAAGAAGTAGGGACGATGGGTCCACTTTGACACTTACTGTGTACCAACAATGAAATGTTAAAATTATAACTAAACACGGATTACATAAATATAGCTAAAAGCTAAATCATAGTAAAATAATAAGCAACCCTTTCACTAATAATAAATCCCAAGTTTATTTCTATCATTTAATAATTTATATCTCAAGCCAATGAAGCAATATCAATTTTTAATTAGTTCCAAGATTTATTACGTGCAAGTTATGCCGAGGTCATACAACCTGATCCAACATAAATTATTTAAACTATGCAATGCCGAGGGTCGAACGACATGAACCATAGACGCATCTATCTTCTACCAAGGCGTTCGGCCTGTTCCACAAAATAGAAAATACGTTATAACAACCGATTTAAGATTTATTAAGAGGCCAATATTTAAAGAAACACAAATTCTCAATAACAGTCAAGTGACCCATCCAAGAATTCAAGTAAATGAAATTTAACCTTTTAAAATTCTTTTATCAAGTTTCAACATGATTTAGGCAATTAAGTTAACAAGTAGGGTGCAAACATCATAATTATAATATGGTATGGGTGTTAGACTACCCGGACAATAGTACAATTAGTAGCTACGTACGGACTCTCGTCACCTCGTGCATACGTAGCCCCCCACAAATAGGAGCACATATTAATCAATTCACCTATGGGGTTAATTCCCTCTTACAAGGTTAGAAAAAAGACTTACCTTGTCTCAAAGTCTACTTTCCGGTTCAAGATTGTGCTCAAACCCTCAATTCGGTGCCGAACAATCCAAAACTAATCAAATGATATATAAATTAATCAATACATGTTCAAAAGTTCATATTCGAACTATTAAAGTGATTACCCAACCCCAAATATAGGATTCCTAAAATTCACCCTGGGGCCCACATGTCTGGATTCCGGAAATTTTCGAAGAAAATTGTTACCCATAACCTCGCGAACTCAAATATATGATTTTCACTAAATTCCATAGCAAATTTTGTGGTTAAATCCTACTTTTATCAAAACCCTAGGTTTTTACCTAAACCCATGATTTCCACTAATTTACATGTTATAATCTACCTATAAACTATGTATTTAACTCACATTTGGTAGGAATTACTTATCTCCATTAGTTGATGAAATCCCTCTCTAACCAGCTCCAAAATCGTCCCCAAGAAGTGTAAGAAATGAGCAAAAATGCCTAAGTCCCGTATTAAATAAAGTGGTCTGCCTTCTGCGATTTTCGCACCTGCGGTGCCACTACATAACTTGTAGTTCCGCTTCTGCGGACCAAATTACGCAGGTGCAAACCAAGGCCAGGCTACCTCCTCTCACTTCTGCATAATGGTAAGTATTCCTGCCTGTCACGCGGGTGACCCGGGTTCGATCCCCGACAACTGCGCCATTTTTTTATTTTTTTCTAATTTTTTTCTTTTTTCTTTTTTTTACAAGTGTTTGAATGCTGGTGGGTTTTGATATGAGAGGGGTAGGAATACTTACCTTTGTAACATTTGCAGTGGATAAGTCACCGCATAACACTTTATGCGACCGCATAAGTGTTATGTGGTGGTTTCAACTTGAGTTGCTCATGGACACAATGCGGTGCACTTGTGCGATCGCATAACTAAAATGTGGTCTACAAAGTGCACATCCTCGCCGCATTTCTACCACCAATATTTTCCAAACAAACTATCCAGGTCTGCGACCACTATGCGGTCTGCATAGTTAAAATGCGATCACATATGTGTAGCAGACTTCCTATGGTGACTTTTCTTCTCTTTCACACGCAATTTTACCCTGTGTTATGATATTTTGAATCACCTACACTCTAACACACCCTTTAAATTGCTCCATTAAATCTATCTAACAAAAGTTAAAATTTAAAGGACAAAAAGGATGTTACCACACATGGGTTGCCTCCCATGAAGCGCTTGATTTAACGTTGCGACACGATTAAGTTGGCCTTTCTTTGGGTTCACTCATTGGTTGGGCACGGACCATCTTTGAGAGCCAACTGTTCCACTAAATGTTTTTCTCCATCTGTTCCCAATTAGTGCTTGACTCGCTGGCCATTTACTTTGAAGGTTCGGAGCCCATCCTCTGATTATAATTCTACAGCTCCAAAAGGGGATACATTTACCACCTTGAATGGACAAGACCATTTCGATTTGAGCTTGCCCGAAAACAATTTGAGTCTTGAGTTGAAGAGCAAAACCAAGTCACCCGACTTGAACTCCCTTTTCAAGATATTTTTGTCGTGGACGAACTTTATTCTTTCTTTGTACACAGTTGCACTTTTAGATGCATGGAAACGGAATTCCTCCATTTCATTGAGTTGTGTTAACCTCAATTTTGCAGCTTCAGCCCAGTCCAAGTTCAATCTTTTTAAAGCCCACATGACTTTGTGCTCCAGTTCTACGGGTAGATGACAAGCCTTGCCGAAAACTAACCGATAAGGAGAAGTGCCAATAGGGGTTTTGTACACCATGCGGTATGCCCACAACGCGTCATCTAGCTTCCTTGACCAGTCAGTACTGTTTTCATTAACAGCCTTTGCTAGAATATTCTTTATCTCCCGGTTGGAAACTTCACCTTGGCTACTTGATTGGGGATAATAAGGTGTGGCCACCTTATGCTTGATGCCATATTTCTCTAGTAACCCCGTGAAAGCCTTGTTACAGAAATGAGACCCACCATCACTAAGAATGGCTCTAGGAGTGCCAAACCGCGTGAATATGTTTTTCTTTAAGAATGTGGTCACACTACTTGCCTCGTTGTTTGGTAATGCAATTGCTTCAACCCATTTGGACACATAGTCCACATCCACCAAGATGTATTTCATACTACAAGAGCTTACAAAGGGGCTCATAAAATCAATTCCCCACACACCAAAGATCTCTATCTCCATCATAATGTGCATTGGCATTTTATGCCTCTTGGATATTGATCCTTGACATTGACATTGGTCACAAGCCTTGACCATTTGATTGGCATCATAATAAATTGATGGCCAATAATAACCACATTCAAACACCTTTTTCGCTGTTTAATTCCCCCCACGGTGACCCCCGACTGGTGAGTCGTGGCATGCCTTTAGAATTGGCATAATCTCCTCTTCTGGAACACACCTTATGATGATGTTATCAGCACAAACACGCAACAAGAATGATTCTTCCCAATAGTATTGCCGACAATCTCTCAAAAACTTTTTTTTCTGATAAGCTTCCAATCCATCCGGAATAAGGTCACTAACCAAGTAGTTAGCAATATCAGCGTACCAAGGAGCAAAAGTGTTAGATAATGCCAATATGTGTTCATCCGGGAAAGCATCGTTAATTTCAAGATCTTCCGTTGGTCTCATTGCCTCTTCAAGGATAAATGATCGGCCAATTGATTTTCCGTCCCTTTTATATCTTTGATTTCGAAGTCAGATTCTTGTAGCAACAGGACCCACCGAATCAACCAAGGCTTTTCATCCTTCTTTGCCATAAGATAGCGAAGAACCTTATGGTCTATGTACACTATCACCTTGGATCCCAACAAATATGCCCGGAATTTCTCAAAGGCATAGACAATGGCAAGAAGTTCTTGCTCAGTCACCGTATAGTTCATTTGCGCGCCATTGAGTGTCTTGCTTGCATAATAGACCGGGTGGAGAACCTTGTTATGACGTTGGCCAAGCACTGCCCCAATAGCTACACCACTGGCGTCACACATGAGTTCGAATGGAAGAGACCAATCGGGTGTGACAATAATAGGTGCCGTGGTGAGCTTCTATTTCAATTCCTCAAAGGCTTTGAGGCACTTCTCGTCAAACACAAATTTTGCATCTTTCTCAAGGGGTTTGCACATGGGATTTGCAATTTTGGAAAAATCCTTGATGAAACGCCTATAGAATCCGGCATGCCCCAAGAAACTTCAGGCACCTTTAACTAAAGTAGGTGGAGAAAGCTTGGAAATGATCTCGATCTTTGCCCGGTCAACCTCTATACCGTGTTTTGAAATTTTATGCCCCAAGACAATGCCTTCATCCACTATGAAGTGGCATTTCTCCCAGTTAAGAACAAGGTTGGTCTCCTCACATCTCTTGAGCACTTGTCTAAGATTGTTAATACAATGCTCAAATGAGTCACCTACCACCGAAAAGTCGTCCATGAAAACCTCTAGAAAATCCTCCACCATATCTGAGAAGATGGACATCATACATCTTTGAAAAGTAGCCGGAGCGTTGCACAAACCAAACGACATTCGACTAAAGGCAAAAGTTCCATAAGGGCAAGTTAATGTTGTCTTCTCTTAGTCCTCCAATGCTATGTTGATTTGATTGTAACCGAAATATCCATCAAGAAAGCAATAGAATGACCTTCCCACTAGCCGATCAAGCATTTGATCAATAAAAGGCATAGGGAAATGGTCTTTGCACGTGGCACTGTTGAGCTTCCGATAGTCCATACATATCCTCCATCCGGTCATCGTTCTTGTTGGGATGAGCTCATTTTTATCATTTTCAATAACGGTCATGCCTCCCTTTTTGGCACACATTGCACCGAGATCACCCAAGAACTATTGGTAATGGGGTAGACTACCCCGATATCCAACCACTTGATGATTTCTTTCTTTACCACCTCCTACATGGACAGGTTCAACCGTCATTGATGCTCCACACTTGGTTTAGTCTCATTCTCCAATTGGATCTTATGCTTGCAAATTCCGGCGAGAATCCCTCGCATGTCCGCAGTTGTCCACCCAATAGCTTGCCTATGCTCCTTTAAGACATCCAACAATTCTTCTACCTGTACATCATTCAACAAAGAAGAAACAATTACCGGTAAAGTATCAGTTGAGCCAAGAAATTTATACCTCAAGTGTGGTGGAAGTGGTTTGAGCTCTAGTTACGGTGGCTCAATAATAGAAGGCTTTGCGGGAGGAGTGGCTCTATTCTCCAAGTCGAGAGAGAGCTTCTTTGGAGCATAAGTGTAGGACCCAAGCCCCTTAAATGCATTGACTGATTCCATATACCCCTCCATATCTTCACCATCGAAGTTTACCAAAATAGCCGCCAACGCCTTACCGAGGCATTGTTCTTCCATCTTCATTTCAACTGCATCTTCCACTTCATCAACAACATCAATCACCGAGATGCTTTCATATTCATGAGGTAGTTTCATACCCTTGCTTGCTTGGAATGTAACCTCTTCATCATTTATACGGAATTTGATCTCATTCCGTTCCGAATCCATTAGTGCTCTTCCTGTGGCAAGGAATGGTCTCCCCAAAATGATAGGTATTTCTTTGTCAACTGCACAATCAAGGATTACAAAATCGGCGGGTAAATGAAACTTGCCCACTTTTACAAGGACATCATTGACAATTCCCACCGGTCTCTTTATGGAACGATCAGACATTTGCAATCTCATACTTGTGGGCCTTGGCATACCTAACCCTGCTTGCTTGTAAATGGCAAGAGGCATTAAGTTGATGCTAGCCCCATTATCACAAAGGGCTCTTGCAAAATCATGTGCCCCAATAGTACATGGAATGATGAAAATTCCTGTGTCTTCTTTCTTTTGAATGGTGGATGTTGCATTGATGGAACTAACCCGGTGAGTCACATTCACCACTTCAATCTTGGTGGTTCTCTTCTTGGTAATCAAGTCTTTTAAATATTTAGCAAAACCTGACATCTCTTAAAATTCTTCCACAAATGGAATATTTACCGATAACTACTTGAGAATGTCATAGAATTTTTTGAGTTTGATATCATCAACCTTCCTAGCAAGTCTTTAAGGGAATGGAGGAGGAGGTCTACGAATAGGTGGTAGAGTTTTTGGTATCTCTTTTACCATTTCCTTTACCTCTTCCCGATTTACTTCTTGCACTTTCAACTCTTCTAGAACCTTTTCAACTTCAATAACACTTGGCTCTTCAACCTCAGCCTCTTGTTCGGACTCTTCTACTTCAACCACTTGCTCACTCTCTCCTTGTAGTACCTTCCCACTCCGAGTAGTAATTGCCATGATATGAGAAGTTAGACCACTCCCATGTGACGACCCGACCCGTCGTCTCGTGAGTTACCGCCCCATTTTCCCTATTTCCTATTTCTTTATGCTTCATTATCAGTGTTGGGTGTGAACGAGTTGATTTGGATTGGTTTTAGTAGGAAATGAGACACTTAGTCTCTTTAAGGAAGGTTTGTTTTGGAAAAGTCAATCGTACGTTGACTTATGTGTTAGAGGGCTCAAATTTGAATCCCGATGATTCGGTTAGCTTTGGGGGATGATTTGTGACTTAGGAGTGTGATCGTAAGTAATTTTGGAGGTCCGGTGTAGAATTAGGCTTGAATTGGCGAAGTTAGTATTTTGGCGAATTCCGGTTGATAGGTGAGATTTTGATATGAGGGTCGGAATGGAATTCCGAGAGTTGCTGTAGCTTCGTTATGTCATTTGTGATGTGTGTGCAATATTTCAGGTCATTCGGACGTGGTTTGTTTGGGTTTTTGATCGAATGCGTGTTTTGGAAGTTTTAAAAGAACTTAGGCTTGAATTCGATGTAATTCGATGATTTTAGTGTTAGTTGAGGTGTTTTGATGATTGGAGCAAGTTTGGATGATGTTTTAAGATATGTTGGCATATTTGGTTAAAGTCCCGAGGGGCTCGGGTGAGTTTCGGAATGGTTTCGGGCCATTTTTAGGCCAATTTAACTTGCTGGATTTTTGACAGCAAGGTTCGAAAATTATGATGCGAGGAGCATAATTTGGAAGCTTATATCTCGTAATCTATATGGAATCGGAAAATGTATAAAACATGAAAGTTGTAGCCCTTGTATTCTAGTTGCCAGAAATATAAACCATTCATCATTTGGATATTTGTACAGAAAGTTATAATTGATTGAATAAGGGCTAGTAAAGCTGTTTTGAAATTTTCCAGAAATTTCTGATGCGAGGAGGCTAATGTGGAAGCTTATATCTCAAAATATATATGGAATCGGAAAATGTATAAAACATTAAAGTTGTAGCCCTTGTATTATAGGTTTCAGTAATATAAACCTTTCATCATTTGGATATTCGTACTGAAAGTTATAATCGATTGAATAAGGGCTAGTAAAGCTATTTTGAAATTTCCCAGAAATTTCTGATGCGAGGAGGCTAATTTGGAAGCTTATATCTCGAAATAGATATGGAATCGGAAAATGTACAAAACATTAAAGTTGTAGCCCTTGTATTCCAGTTTTCCGAAATTTAAACCATTTGTCATTCGGACATTTGTACAAAAGGTTATGATCGATTGAATATGGCTGGTAAAGCTGTCTCTGGTGGACTTTTAGTGACGAAACTGGACTTTTAGTGATGGGCGGACAGAAACTTAAGGACCAAAAATGCTGATTTCTTCATTTTCGTTTTGGGATTTTTGGAGCTCGGTTCTTGGGCGATTTTGAGGTGTTCTTCACGATTTCAATTCAAGTAAGTGTCCTATACTCGAAAGTGTTTATATTACGTAAATCCATGGTTATTTTCATCGTTTAATTTGGATTTAAATGGAAGAAATCAAGATTTTTGCAAAATCTTCCAAAAATGAAAAATTATGATTTGGAGGTCGAGTTGTTGTCGGAATTTGATAATTTTTGTATGGTTGAACTCGTATCAGAATGGGTTGTCGGATTATATAAGTTTCGCCGGATTCCGAGACGCGGGCCCCACGGGCGAATTTTGAGTGCAATTTCGGATTTTTAATGGAAAGTGTAGAATTCCATATGGAATTAATTCCTATAATTTTTATTGATTGAATCGAATTATTATGGCTAGATTCGAGGCATTCGGAGGTCGATTTGAGAGGAAAAGGCATTGTGGAGTAGTATTTTGCTCGGGTTTTTGCTAATTTCGTGTATTTTTCGATTGTTTTGATTGGGCTTTGTCCCCTTATCATATTATGACATAATCGTTCTGATTTTGGATAGATTCGACGGACGTGGAGGCCAATTCGAGGGGCAAAGGCGTTGCGAGCTAAAGAAGTAGCCGGTTCGAGGTGAGTAATTGATGTAAATGATGTCCTGAGGGTTTGAAACCCCGGAATTTCACATCGTAATGCTATATTGAGGTGACTTGCACGCCGGATAATGGGCGTGGGGTAGAGAACCATTGGGGATTGTGACTTGGTCCTTCCCGAGAGATATTTTTACCGTGTTTTCTACTTGAACTAAATTGAGAATCATCCTTACTTGGATTTAACTGTTACATTTGGATTTCTTGCCAATTATTTGAATCCTTCAGGGATTGATATCACCGTTTTCGCATATATGCATTTCATTTGATCTCAGTCCAAGGTTTTTAAATACTGTTTTGCAAACTCAGTCATCTTTCTAAGATTTGAAAACTTAAATGGTATTTTTAAATGATATTTTGGGCTGAGAACTACTGTTTTACAAATGCTCAAGGGGCTTATGATGGTTTCTGGACTGAGCATGGATCGAGCTACGCGCCGCAACAGTATTGCATTGATATTGAGGCCGAGAGCCTGGTTGAGTACATTGATATTTAGGCCGAGAGCCTGGTTGATTATACTGAGATTGATATGAGGTTGAGGGCCTAGATTTGATGCCATGAGATGACTTGATATTGCGCTTGGCCTGTAGGATCCCTTCCGGAGTCTGCACACACCCCCAGTGAGCACCGTCGACGATAAATAAATGGATGGCTCGAGCTGCACGCCCAGTAAGATAATTGCATTTAAAACAAGCTAAAATCTAAGCAATTTGTATTAAATGTGCCGAAAGTCTCCGGCACATCACCAGGCAATCGTGCATTCGGACCCGCACCAGCGGCAAAATGTGTGCACCTGCGACACTGCCGGCTCCTGCGATGACTGCCTTCGCATGTGCGGTATCTGGCCCGCTTCTGCAGTCGTTGGCCTCCCTTAGCTGGTCCGCTTCTGCGGCTCGTGGCTTGCATGTGTGGTTGGGCAAGCGCAGGTGCTTTTATACTAGAAGTTGTAGCTTCAGCATTTTCCCTCAAGCCAAAACTTGATCCGAGCCTCGTCCGTTTAACACCCGGGGCCCCGCCCGAATTTACCAACAAGTTTGGAATCATAAAATGGACTCGCTCGAACTCTCGGAACACACAAAATCATATCAAAAATAAGAATTACACCCCAAACCAATTGAATAAAAAATATAAATTTCAAGTTCTTCAATTTACTCCCAACGCGCTGAAACGTAGTTAAACTACTCGGAACAACACCAAATTTTGCGTGCAAGTCATAAATGATATTACGGAACTATTTACGGTCTCAGAATCCCATTTGGACCTCGATATCATTAAAACCTACTCCAAACCATATTTAAAGAACTTCAAAACCTTCAAAGAACCAACTTTCACTATTAGGCGCCGAAACGCTCTCGGAATTTTCCAAAATCCGATCCGAACATACTCCCAAGTCTGAAATCATCAACGAACCTATTGGAACTGTCAAATCATGATTCCGAGGTCGCTTGCTCAAAACGTTGACCGAAGTCAAACTTAGTCTTTTTGGCCAACCTTAAGGAATCAGGTGTTCCGATTTCAACCCGAGCCCTTCCAAATCCTGAACTAACCATCCCCGCAACTCATAAAACATTCAAAGCACGTATGGAAAGTCTTATTTAAGGAAACAGATTTCTATAAAGTAAAATGACCGGTCGAATCGTTGCAACAATCGTCTTAACCCTTCCACCAAATGCTCCAAAAAGCAACCATCCTCTTTCTCTAAAAAAAAACCCTCAAAAGCGCTCTTCATGATTCTCTTTTAATGGCAACTTGAAAAATATCAAATTTTATTTCGAACATAAATTTACTTAGGTCAGTTTGTGCTCCATTTATTTTCCTATTTTTTATGTCTCCTTTGTTGATTTTGTGTTCAATTGGTTAGATCTCATTCACTTTTTGTTGCTTCATTTGGTATTTGGGTTGTAATCATATTGCATGCACTGATTTTCAGACTTTGTTATTGATGTTGTTGGCCGGTATTCTCCCGCTTTTTACCGATGCCCGTTCTACGGATTGATATAAAATGTAAAATAAAAAAGAATAACTGTTCTTCCTACTTCATGTGGTTAGCACATTTGATTTTATAGTTCAATACAGAGAATAATCTGTTATCCCTGAAATTTGAGATTTTATTTGATAGAGTGTCACCTTTGCTGCCCAAAAATTAAAGCGATATTAAACACGATAGTTATGGTACATTTCTGTAAACCTGTTTAATAAGTAGAAACAATTCTTTTCTAATGCACTTTGCAAGTCTATTGTTTATTCCATGGAATGGCATCTTACTGCTCAAAAGGTGTGTTCATAATTGGGATCGCTACTTCTGTTAGTGTATAATTTGTTTAATTAGTATTGATTGTTATTCATTAGAATAAGATATTTGAATTGATTCTCTCTTTTTTACATTCCAAAACCTATTGTATATATATTTGTGATAAATATCACGATCCGGATTTCCCACCCTCGGGAGTCGTGATGACGCCTATTAGTGAAATCTAAGCAAGCCAACCATTTAAATTATTTACCTTTTTCCCATTTTAATCCTTTAACAATCACGAACCAACTTTATATAAACAACGGAATTTAATAAGAGGAAGAACAAAATATAACCATTTAAATATTACCAATACAAATCCTTAAGCATAAACTACCCAGAACTGGTGTCACCATTTCACAGACTGTCTAGGAATACTCCAAATAAGGTTCCGAATAAGCAAAGGATAGAAGGAGACGCCAAGGCCTGTGGACGCCTGCAGGACTACCTCGGATTGCCTGAATGGACTGAAGATAACACCCTCGCTGCGGTCTGAAAGCTGCTGCTCGGGATCTGCACACAGTGCAGAGTGTAGTATCAGCACAACCGACCCCATGTGCTGGTAAGTGCCTAGCCTATCCTCGGGAAAGTAGTGACGAGGCTAGGACCAGACTACCAAATAAACCTGTGCAGTTAAATCATATACACCGGAAAATAAAAGCAAAACTTTACAATTAAAGATAGGAAGGAGGAATCATGCTACGGGGGACAACAAATAGCACAAAAATCAATAATTAAATGTAAAGAACACCGTAACTCAATTATCAATAGAAATCAGGAAAATCAAAGACAAGTGCACGACATCACCCTTCGTTCTTTTACTCTCGTCCTCACCATAAAATCAATAAAATCGAAACGGCATCACCCTTCGTGCTTTTACCTCACATAATCATGGCACAGAATGATCCTTCGTGCATTAACACTAATATCATGGCACGAAATTGTACACTGAAATGCATTGAAATGCCTAGACTTCACGTCAAGATTAAAACTGAGATTGTTTTGCCGACTATGTGAAATCTTACCTATGCTTACAACTTGAATTGCTTTTGTATGTGTTTGTGGTCCCAAATTGCAAAGTTAACATTAAAAATAGAAATGATGTGGTAAAGAAATCATGGTTTCCTTAATAATATTGAGTTGGGTAGAAAGTGTTTGATAAGGCTTGATCAGCTGAGTCCACTCGATTGAGCGTCGCACGCCTCCCGAGGTTGGGGCATGACAAACTTGGTATCAGAGCCTAAGGTTTTGAAGTGTCCTAGGATGTCTTGGAGCCGTGTCTAGTAGAGTCCTTCTTATCGGTGTGTAGTCGACCACATCTATAAGTTGGAGGCTACTTGGGCATTTAGGAATAACACCCTTCTTTGATATTCTAGGTCGTGTGGCAAGACTTGTTACGAAACTATTCCCCCTATAACTAGTGCATTGTTTTATCTTTCAATAAATGACACCCAAGATGAAAGCGAGATTTGGCCAAGAAGCCAATGCCATATCAGGAGTGGCTGATGAATCACTGCTTGATACTGCGGGTAAGGGTAATCACCCCGCTATCACCCTGCCTGGTTCTTCTATTCTAGAGCAGACTACCCTAGTTCCTACACCTGCGAAGGGTACCACTATCCCTTCCATTGATATTCATGTTCCTCCAGCCCCAACTTCCGGTTCTAGTATGTCTGATGGGGATCTTAGGGGAGCTATTTAGATGTTGACCCAGCTAGTGGCCTCTCTACTCAGAGGTCCAATGTTGCGCCCAGTTCATCCAACCAATAAGGGGATTCCACCTGTTCCAGGGTGAATAGGTTTCTTCAATTAGACCCTCCGGTGTTTACGAGTGCCAATCTAGAAGAACACCCTCAGGATTTTATTGATGAGATGCACAAGACCCTCAGGGTTATACGTGCAACTGAGACAGAGGGAGTAAAATTGGCTACCTACCATCTGAAAGGGGTGGCCTATTCGTGGTTTGAATTGTGAGAAGATTCCCGTGAGGAGGGGAGCCCTTCGGCGAAGTGGGGCGAGTTTGCTGATGCCTTTATAGATCATTTCCTGCCTACTGAGACAAGGGCAGCCCATGCAACAGAGTTTGAAAATCTAAAGCAAGGTAGCAGAAGTGTGTGGGAGTACCACATGGAGTTTGCTCGCCTGTCCAAGTATGCCATTCACATGTTGCCCACAATGGAGACCAGGGTGCGCCGGTTTGTCCAGGGCCTTAATCCTTTAACTATTAATGAGGCTTCTATAGTTGGCTTTAATTCTGACATGAATTATGGGAAAATGGTAGCATTTACTCAGGCCACATAGAACCGTAAACTGAAAAATAGAATGGAGAGAGAGGGTAATAGCAAGGCCCGATGTACGGGCAACATGGGAGAGTCACTAGGTGGGGGAAGATCACCATTCAGGGGAAGATCATCAGGGCCGTCCCAGTCTGTTGCACAGTCTTTAGTCAGTGCACCACCATCAGGGCCCAGCCAGCAGCAGCAGCGGAGTCGTTTCAAGCTCGGTCAGGGCAAAAGGGGATCCCACCAGCGGGGTCTATCAAGAGAGAGGTCCCAGTAGTAGCAGAGGTCCCCGTGCCCTAGGTGCGGGAAGATGTACCTAGGTATTTGCTATTGGGAGTTACCTATATGCTATGGATGTGGGATGAGGGGTCATATTTAGAGGCATTGTCGTGCGTCCCCCTAGGGAGCGGGTAGGGGCACATCACAGACATCCAGTCCAGCAGCTGCCATATCTTTAGCCCCCTCTCCAGCTCGAGGTACCCCAGCACCTGCAGGGCATGGTGCAGCTAGGGGTGGTGCGCAGAGTTAAGGAGGACACAGTTGGTTCTATGCTATGAGTGGTCACCAGACTGCAGAGGCTTCTCCAGATGTTGTTACAGGTATTCTGACTGTCCAATCTCATGATGTGTATGCACTTATTGACCCCGGTTCCACCTTGTCCTATGTTACCCCTTTTGTTGCTATGGAATTTGGGATAGAACCGGATCAGCTTCATGAGCCATTTTCAGTGTCTACTCCGGTTGGTGAGTCAATCATGGTTGCTCGAGTCTATAGAGGTTGTGTTGTCATGGTGCGTGGTAGGGATACCATGGCCGATCTTATTGAATTGGGGATGGTCGATTTTGATGTAATAATGGGAATGGATTGGCTTTTTCATGCTTTGCCAAACTTGATTGTCGGACTAGAACCATGAGGCTCTAATTTCCTAATGAGCATGTTGTTGAATGGAAGGGAGATAATGTAGTGCCAAAAGGTCGGCTTAGGTTGGTTTATTTCTTACCTTAAGTCCGCGAAGATGATCAAGAAGGGTGTCTCTATCATTTAGCCCATGTTACGGACACCAATGCTGAGGCACCTAGCCTTGAGTCCATGCTAGTTGTGACTGAATTTCCAGATGTCTTTCCAGATGAGCTCCCTGGGGTCCTACCAGACAGGGAGATTGATTTTGGGATTGACGTAATGCCAGACACGCAACCTATATCAATTCCACCTTACAGAATGGCACCGACAGAATTGAAAGAGCTAAATGAACTATCAATGTTGAATGTACAACCTTCATATTGTCTAAATAAACGAAAGCATGGTTTCCTTAATCATATTAAGTTGGGTAGACAGTGTTTGATAAGGCTTGCTCAGTTGGGTTCACTCGATAGAGCGCCGGTTGCGCCTCCCGAGGTTAGGGCGTGACAGATAGGAGACTGCCACAGGAATGAAATCTACTGACTTGGTCAGCCTATCAACAATAACCCACACTGCATTGGACTTCCACTAAGTTCGTGGAAGTCCAACAATGAAGTCCATAGTGATACGCTCCCACTTCCCCTCAGGAATCTCAATATTCTGGAACAAACCACTTGGTCTCTGATGCTCGTACTTTACCTGCTGACAATTCAAACACCGAGCCACATATGCAACAATATCCTTCTTCATCCTCCTCCACCAATAATGCTGCCGCAAATCCTAATACATCTTAGTGGCGCCCGGATGAATAGAGTACCGGGAACTATGAGCCTCCTCTAAAATCAACTCTCGGAGCCCATCCACATTAGGCACACAAACTTGACCCTGCAGCCTCAAAACTCCATCATCTCCTAATGTAACCTGCTTGGGACCACCGTGCAGCACCGTGTCCCTAAGGACACACAAATGAGGAACATCATACTGCCGATCTTGGATACGCTCAAATAATGAAGAACGAGCGATTGTACAAGCTAAAACACAGTTGGGCTCAGAAACATCCAACCTAACAAACTGATTGGCTAAATCCTGAACATCCAGAGCAAGCGGTCTCTCACCGACCGGAATATATGCAAGACTGCCTATACTGGCTCACTTCCTACTCAAAGCATCGGCCACCACATTGGCCTTTCCCGCATGATATAAGATGGTGATATCATAGTGCTTCTATAACTCCAACCACCTTCTCTGCCTCAAATTTAGCTCCTTCTGCTTGAACAAGTATTGCAAACTCTTGTGATCCGTGAACACCTCACATGACACGCCATATAAATAATGCCTCAAAATCTTCAATGTGTGAACAATGGCTGCTAACTCCAAATCATGAACCATATAGTTTTTCTCATGAATCTTCACATGCCGTGAAGCATAAGCAATGACCTTGCCATCCTGCATCAACACTGCACCAAGTCCAATACGAGATGCGTCACAATAAATTGTATATGGCCCGGAACCTGTGGGCAAAACCAACACTTGCGTCGTAGTCAAAGTTGTCTTGAGCTTCTAAAAGCTCGCCTCACACTCATCCGACCACCTGAACTGGGCACCCTTCTGGGTCAACCTGGTCATCGGGGCTGCAATAGAGGAAAACCCCTCCACAAACCGGTGATAATAGCCTACCAAACCCAAGAAACTCCGGATCTCTATAGCTGATGAGGGTCTAGGCCAGTGCTTGACTTTCTCTATCTTCTTTCGATCTACCTAAATACCCTCTGCTAAAAAAACATGAACCAAGAAAGCAACTGACCCCAACCAAAACTCGTACTTCAAAAACTTAGCATACAACTGACTATCTCTCAAACTCTGAAGAACCACTCTCAAATGTTGCTCATGCTCCTCCCGACTACGGGAATAGATCAAAATATCATCAATGAAGACTATCACGAATGAATCCAAGTAAGGCCTGAACACTCGGTTCATCAAATCCATAAAAGTTGCTGGGGAATTTGTCAACCCGAGTGACATCACCAAGAACTCATAATGTCCATACCGAGTGCGGAAAGCCATCTTAGGGACATCAGATGCCCTAATCCTCAACTGATGGTAGCCAGATCTCAAGTAAATCTTCGAAAATACCTTGGCACCCTGAAGCTGATCAAACAAATCATCAATCCTCGGTAATGGATACTTATTCTTGATTGTAACAATGTTCAACTGCCGGTAAACTATACACATCCTCATCGATCCGTCCTTCTTCATAACAAACAACACCGGCGTACCCCAAGGCGAGACACAAGGCCTAATGAAGCCTTTATCAAGCAAGTCTTGCAACAGCTCCTTCAATTCTTTCAACTCAGGCGGGGCCATACGATACGGTAGAATAGAAATGGGCTGAGTGCCTGGAGCCAAATCAATGCAGAAGTCAATATCCCCGTCGGGTGGCATACCCGGCAGGTTTCAAAAAAAAACCTTAGGAAACTCACATACCACAGGCACATAATCCATAGAAGGAACCTCAGTACTAGAATCACAAACATATGCTAAATAGGCCAAACACCCGTTCTCTACCATACGCCGAGCCTTCATATATGAGATAACACTACGAGTAGAATGACAAAGAGTTCCTCTCCACTCTAAACGAGGAAACCCCAGCAAGGCTAAGGTCACAGTCTTGGCATAACAGTCCAATATAGCGTGGTAAGGTGATAACCAGTCCATCCCCAATATGGCATCACAATCAACCACATCCAAAAGTAACAAATCTACACGAGTCTCAAGACCCCCATTCACAACTATACATGAACGATGGACACGATCTCTACAGTAGAATCATCCACCGGTGTACACAAACATACAGGAGCACTCAAGGAATCACTAGGCACGACCAGATACAGTGCAAAATAAAATGACACATAGGAGTATGTAAATCCTAGATCAAATAGAACTGAAGCATCTTTACTACAAACTAGAATAGTACCTGTGATAACTTTATTGGAAGCCTCAGCTTCAGGCCTGGTTGGAAGAGCATAACATCGGGGCTGGGCCATACCACTCAGAACTACATCTCTGGGACGGCCTGCTGCTGGCTGGCCTCCACCTCTAGCAGCCTGACCTCCACCCCCAAAACCTCTACCTCCACCTCTAGCTGGCTGAGGGGGCTGTGGAACACTCGGTGCCTGAACCATGGCATGGGAACCCTGATGCTGAGAGTTGCTCGATGCTCAATGCTCGAGGGCAAGATCTCTCAATATGTCCCATATCACCACAAGTATAACAAGCCCTCGGTGGCTGAGACTGCTGACCCTGACGACCTGATTGACCACCCCAAAAACTCTGGAGTGGCGGTGGACTGATAGAAGCTGGTGGTGCACTGTAGGACTGTTGATCCAAATACTGCATATGAGAACTACGGCCACCTAAAGCACCGTGAGAAACCTGAAGTGCTGACTGAAAAGTCCTAGGAATATGGCCTCTACCATACGAATCCCTGCCTTCAGACGAGACATCACTAAATCTGCCTGAATGACGAGGCCTCTTGTCAGACCCATGACCACCCCCCTGTGATAGAACCATCTCAACACTCATGGCCACATTGGCCTCATCCTAAAAGGAAATCTGCTCCCCGTCTTCTTAGCCATCTGAAGTCGAATAGGCTGAATGAGTCCCTCAATGAATCTCCTCACTCTTTTTATCTCAGTGGGAAGTATAAGAAGAGCATGATAGGCCAAATCAATAAACCTGGTCTCATACTGAGTGACAGTCATAGAACCTTGATGGAGACACTCAAACTGCCTCCGATAGCTCTCCCTCTGAGTGACAGGAAGAAATTTCTCCAGAAATAGCTGAGAAAACTGATCCCAAGTCAAAGCTGGTAATCCAACTGGTCTATCCAAACAATAATCTCTCCACCAAGTCTTGGCGGATCTATTTGATCGATCTATGCATTAAAAAGTTAAGGAATAATGCTTTCCAGAAAAATGCGTTTCTACGGTCCATTATGCGATCGCATAATAGCTATGCGGACCGCATAGTCAGACAATTTGATGGTTAATTTGAGGTAAACTATGTGACCAATTATGCGATCACATAATCAATATCCGAGCCACATAGTCATCGCATAATCCCCTTGGAATTTTTGTAAGGGGCAGTTCTGCCGTGCATTATGCGACCGCAGAACAGGTATGCAGACTGCTTTTCTGTTGCATACCCAGATAGTTTGTTTAGGTATTTGGGGCCATTTTTCCGGCCCCTTTTGCGGGCCGCATGTCCATTATGTGATCGCAGATTTTGTCAAGGATCCTATTTTTTAACTTTTGAACCCCGACCCCATCCCATTAAAAATACCCCATTAGACCCCTTTTATCTTATTTTGCTGCAAATAGAGTGAGAGATGGAGTTCTAGATAGAGAGGGTGATTTTCATTAAGTCCCCACTCAATCCTTGCCTAAACCTTTAAAGATTATCAAGTAAATCTGCCAGACCTTCACCCCAAGAGGCAAGAACTTGAGCCCTATCTTTTGGTTTCGAAATTCACACTAGAATGAGAAATTAGCTTGGGGGTTCATGGGTATAAAAATGGTTTTTCTTGCATGCATAAAAGATAATAGGGTATGGGAAGGTTGTGAACGAAAAATATAGCAATTGGGGTGTAAGATAATGGAAATCTCTCACAAAAGGGTCCTATAATCACAATGCACACCTAGTGCTTTATAATGTGCTCAAATGAGCTAGAATCTTAATCATGTCTTTAATTCTTGGTTCAATTTGTAATTTTCATAAAATAGATTGAAGTTGCTAAGAGTCCCAAAATTTTGTAAGAATTTAAAGAAAGCTCTGTTCAGGTATGTATGGCTAAAACCCCCTCTTATTAGAAATTGAGCTCCGTTGGTGTATGTGCAAATGTGGTAAGACCGAAAACTTGATTGATGTATTGATTGTTATTTCAATACATGAAAGGTGTGCCTCAATGTGTGTAATGTACCATTCTAGATATTTAAAGATGTGCGAAGAATATGAACCATGCATTGAAATGCCTAGACTTCACGTCAAGATTAAAACTGAGATTGTTATGCCGACTATGTGAAATCTTACCTATGCTTACAACTTGAATTGCTTTTGTATGTGCTTGAGATCCCAAATTGTAAAGGTAACATTGAAAATATAAATGATGTGATAATTGTGGCCCTAAGCGCCTATGAATTTATATATGTGAAATAAAAGATTGAAACTATCAATGTTAAATGTACAACCTTTCATATTGTCTAAATAAACGAAAGCATGGTTTCCTTAATCATATTGAGTTGGGTAGAAAGTGTTTGATAAGGCTTGCTCAGTTGGGTTCACTCGATTGAGTGCCGGTCGCACCTCCCGAGATTGGGGCGTAACAAATTTGGTATCAGAGCCTAAGGTTTTGAAGTGTCCTAGAATGTCTTGGAGCCGTGTCTAGTAGAGTTCTTCTTATTGTTGTGTAGTAGACCACATCTATAACTTGGAGGCTACTTGGGCATTTAGGAATAACACCCTTCTTTGATATTCTGGATCGTGCGGCAAGACTTGTTACGAAACTATTCCCCCTCTAACTAGTACATTGCTCTATCTTTCAGTAAATGGCACCCAAGATGAAAGAGAGAATTGGCCAAGAAGCCAATGCCACCTCAGGAGTGGCTAATGAATCACTGCTTGATACTACGGGTGAGGGTAGTCGCCCCGCTATCACCCTACCTGGTTCTTCTATTATAGAGCAGACTACCCCAGTTCCTACACCTGTGGAGGGTACCACTATCCGTCCCATTGATACTCCTGTTCCGCCTCCAGCCCCAGCTTCCGGTTCTGGTATTTCTGATGGGGATCTTAGGGGAGCTATTCAGATGTTGACCCAGCTAGTGGCCTCTCAGGCCCAGAGGTCCAATGTTACGCCTAGTTCATCTAGCCAGCAAGGGGATTCTACCAGTTCCAGGGTGATTAGGTTTCTTCAATTAGACCCTGCGGTGTTTATGGGTGCCAATCCAGAAGAATACCCTCAGGATTTTATCGATGAGATGCACAAGACCCTCAAGATTGTGAGTGCAACTGAGACAGAGGGAGTAGAGTTGGATGCCTACCGTCTGAAAAGGGTGGCCTATTCGTGGTTTGAATTGTGGGAAGATTCCCGTGAGGAGGGGAGCCCTCCGGCGAGGTGGAGCGAGTTTGCCGATGCCTTTATAGATCATTTCCTACCTGCCGAGACAAGGGCAGCCCGTGCAGCAGAGTTTGAAAATTTGAAGCAAGGTAGCAGAAGTGTATGGGAGTACCACATGGAGTTTGCTCGCCTGTCCAAGTATGTCATTCATATGTTGCCCACAATGGAGGCCAGGGTGAGCCGGTTTGTCCAGGGCCTTAATACTTTGACTATTAATGAGGCTTCTATAGCTGGCATGAATTCTGACATGAATTATGGGAAAATGGTAGCATTTGCTCAGGACACAGAGAACCATAAACTGAAAAATAGAATGGAGAGAGACGGTAACAGCAAGGACCGGTGTACGGGCAACATGGGAGAGTCACTAGGTTGGAGAAGATCATCTTTCAGGGGAGGATCGTCAAGGCCATCCCAGTCTGTTGCACAGTCTTCAGCCAGTGCACCAACATCAGGGCGTAGCCAACAGCAACAGCGGAGTTGTTTCAGGCCGGGTCAGGGCAACAGGGGATCCCACCAGCGGGTTCGGTCAGGAGAGAGGTCCCAGCAGCAGCAGAGGTCTCCGTGCCCCAGGTGCGGGAAGATGCACTCGTGGATTTGCTACTTGGAGTTACCTATATGCTATGGATGTGGGATGAGGGGTCATATTCAGAGGCATTGTCGTGTGTCCCGCCATGGAGTGGGTAGGGGCACTGCATAGTCATCCAGTCCAGCAGCTGCCACATCTTCAGCCCCCTCTCCAGCTCGAGGTACCCCAGCACCTGCAGGGCATGGTGTAGCTAGGGGTGGTGCGCAGAGTTCAGGAGGACCCAGCCGGTTCTATGCTATGAGTGGTCGCCAGACTGTAGAGGCTTCGCCAGATGTTGTTATAGGTATTCTGACTGTCCAATCTCATGATGTGTATGCACTTATTGACCCCGGTTCCACCTTGTCCTATGTTACCCCTTTTGTTGCTATGGAATTTGGGATACAACCGGATCATCTTCATGAGCCATTTTTGGTGTCTACTCCGATTGGTGAGTCAATCACGGGTGCTCGAGTCTATAGAGGTTGTGTTGTCATGGTGCGTGGTAGGGATACCATGGCCGATCTTATTGAATTGGGGATGGTCGATTTTGATGTAATAATGGGAATGGATTGGCTTTATTCATGCTTTGCCAAACTTGATTGTCAGACTAGAACCATGAGGCTCTAATTTCCTAATGAGCATGTTGTTAAATGGAAGGGAGATAATGTAGTGCCAAAAGGTCGGTTTAGGTCGTTTTATTTCTTACCTTAAGTCCGCGAAGATGATCAAGAAGGGGGTATCTATCATTTAGTCCATGTTACGGACACCAATGCCGAGGCGCCTAGCCTTGAGTCTTTGCCAGTTGTGAATGAATTTCCGGATGTCTTTCCAGATGAGTTCCCTGGGGTCCCACCAGATAGGGAGATTGATTTTGGGATCGACGTGATGCCAGGCACGCAACCTATATCAATTCCACCTTACAGAACGGCACCGACAGAATTAAAAGTGCTAAATGAACTATCATTGTTGAATGTACAACGTTTCCTATTGTCTAAATAAACAAAAGTATGGTTTCCTTAATTATATTGAGTTGGGTAAAAAGTGTTTGGTAAGGCTTGCTCAGTTGGGTTCACTCGATTGAGCATCGGTCGTGCCTTCCGAGGTTGGGGCATGACAAATTGGAGACTGCCACAGGAATGAAATGCGCTGACTCGGTCAGACTATCAACAATAACCCACACTGCATCGAACTTCCACTGAGTCCGTGGGAGTCCAACAACGAAGTCCATAGTGATACGCTCCCACTTCCACTCAGGAATCTCATTCTTCTGGAACAAACCACTAGGTCTCTGATGCTTGTACTTTATCTGCTGACAATTCAAACATAGAGCTACATATGCAATAATATCCTTCTTCATCCTCCTCCACCAATAATGCTGCCGTAAATCCTGATACATCTTAGTGGTGCCCGAATGAATAGAGTACCGGGAACTATGGGCCTCCTCTAAAATCAACTCTCGGAGCCCATCCACATTAGGCACACAAACCTGACCCTGCAGCCTTAAAACTCCATCATCTCCTAATGTAACCTGCTTGGCACCACCATGCAGCACCGTGTCCCTAAGGACACACAAATGAGGATCATCATACTACCGATCTCGGATACGCTCAAATAATGAAAAACAAGCGATTGTGCAAGCTAACACACGGCTGGACTCAGAAATATACGAACTGATTGGCTAAAGCCTGAACATCCAGAGCAAGCGGTCTCTCACCGACCGAAATATACGCAAAACTGACCATACTGGCTGACTTTCCTACTCAAAGCATCGACCACCACATTGGACTTTCCCGGATGATATAAGATGATGATATCATAGTCCTTCAATAGCTCCAACCACCTTCTCTGCCTCAAATTTAGCTCCTTCTGCTTGAACAAGTATTGCTAACTCTTGTGATCTGTGAACATCTCACATGACATGCCATATAAATAATGCCTCCAAATTTTCAATGCATGAACAATGGCTGCTAACTCCAAATTATGAACTGGATAGTTTTTCTCATGAATCTTTAACTGCCGCGAAGCATAAGCAATGACCTTGCCATCCTGCATCAACACCGCACCAAGTCCAATACGAGATATATCACAATAAACTGTATATGGCCCTGATACTATGGGCAAAACCAACACTGGCGCCGTATTCAAAGCTGTCTTGAGCTTCTTAAAGCTTGCCTCACACTCGTCCGACCACCTGAACTGGGCACCCTTCTAGGTCAACCTGGTCATCGGGGCTGCAATAGATGAAAACCACCCCCACAAACCGACAATAGTAGCCTACCAAATCCAAGAAACTCCGAATCTCTGTAGCTGATGCGGGTCTAGGCCAGTCCTTGACTGCCTCTATCTTCTTTGAATCTACCTGAATACCCTCTGCTAAAACAACATGAACCAAGAAAGCAACTGACCCCAACGAAAATTCGCACTTCGAAAACTTAGCATACAACTGACTATCTCTCAAAGTCTGAAGAACCACTCTCAGATGTTGCTCATGCTCCTCCCGGCTGCGGGAATAGATCAAATATCATCAATGAAGACTATCACGAACGAATCCAAGTAAGGCCTGAACACTCGGTTCATTAAATCCATAAAAGTTGCTGAGGCATTTGTTAACCCGAATGACATCACCAAGAACTCATAATGTCCGTACCGAGTGCAAAAAGCTTTCTTAGGGACATCAGATGCCCTAATACTCAACTGATGGTAGCCAGATCTCAAGTCAATTTTCAAAAATACTTTGGCACCCTGAAGCTGATCAAACAAATCATATCCTCGGCAATGGATACTTATTCTTAATTGTAACCTTGTTCAACTGCCGGTAATCTATACACATCCTCATCGATCCGTCCTTCTTCTTAACAAACAATGCTGGCGCAACCCAAGGCGAGACGCAAGGCCTAATGAAGCCTTTATCAAGCAATCTTGTAACAACTCCTTCAATTCAACTCAGGCGGGGCCATACGATACGACAGAATAGAAATGGGCTGAGTGCCTAGAGCCAAATCAATGCAGAAGTCAATATCCCTGTCGGGTGGCATACCCGGAAGGTCTGAAGAAAATAACTCAGGAAACTCACGTACCACAGGCACAAAATCCATAGAAGGAACCTCAGCACTAAAATCACGAACATATGCCAAATAGGCCAAACACCCCTTCTCGACCATACGCCGAGCCTTCATATATGAGATAACACTACGGATAGAATGACCAGGAGTCCCTCTCCACTCTAAATGAGGCAAACCTAGCAAGGTTAAGGTCACAGTCTTGGCATAACAGTCCAAGATAGCGTGGTAAGGTGATAACCAGTCCATCCCCAATATGACATCAAAATCAACCATATCCAAAAGTAACAAATCTACACGAGTCTCAAGACCCCCAATCACAACTATATATGAACGATGGACACGATCTACCATAGTAGAATCACCACCGGTGTAGACACATATACAGGAGCACTCAAGGAATCGCTAGGCATGACCAGATACGGTGCAAAATAAAATGAAACATAGGAGTATGTAAATCCTGGATAAAATAGAACTGAAGCATTTTTACTACAAATCAGAATAGTACCTGTGATAACTGCATCGAAAGCCTCCGTCTCAGACCTGGTTGGAAGAGCATAACTTCAGGGTTGGGCCCCACCACTCTGAACTACATCTCCGGGACGGCCTGCTGCTCGCTGGCTTCCACCTCTAGTGGCCTGACCTCCACCTCTAATACCTCTACCTCCACCTCTAGCTGGCTGAGCAGGCTGTGGAACACTCGATGCCTGAACCATGGAACGAGAACCCTGATGCTGAGAGCTGCTCGATGATCGAGGGCAAAATCTCGCAATATGTCCCATATCGCCACAAGTATAACAATCCCTCGGCGGCTGAGACTACTGACCCTGACGACCTGAATGACCACCCCGAAAACTCTAGAGCAACGGTGCACTGATAGGAGCTGGTATTGCACTGTAGGACTGCTGATCCGAATACAGCATATGAGAACCACGGCCACCTGAAGCACCGTGAGAAACTTGAAGTGCTGACTAAAAAGGCCTAGGAATATGGCCTCTACCATACAAATCCCTGCCGTCAGACGAAGCTCCACTAAATCTGCCTGAATGACGAGGCCTCTTGTCAGACCCCTAACCACCCCCCTGTGATAGAACCATCTCAACACTCCTGGCCACATTGGCCGTATCCTGAAAGGAAATCTCGCTCCCCGTCTCCTTAGCTATCTGAAGTCGAATAGGCTGAATGAGTCCCTTAATAAACCTTCTCACTCTCTCTCTCTCTAAGTGGGAAGTATAAGAAGAGCATGACAGACCAAATCAATAAACCTGGCCTCTGTACCGATCCCTCAGACTTTACTAAGCTTATCCGTAAATTGTAAGACCTATGTAACCTAAAGCTCTGATACCAACTTGTCACGACCCGGATTTCCCACCCTCGGGAGTTGTGATGGAGCCTACTATTGAAAGCTAGTCAAGCTAACCATTTGAATTATTTACCTTTTTCAGTTTTAATCCTTTAACAATCACGAACCAATATTATATAAACAACAAAATTTAATAAGCGGAAGAATAAAATATAACCATTTAAATATTACCAATTCAAATCCTTAAGCATAAACTACCCAGAACTGGTGTTACAATTTCACAGACTATCTAGGAATACTACAAATAAGGGTACGAAAGATAAATACAATGCTGACTCTGAAATACATAAAAGAAATAGAAAGCAAAGGATAGAAGGAGACACCAATGCCTGCGGATGCCTGCAGGACTACCTCGGATCGCCTGAATGGATTGAAGACAACACCCTCACTGCGGTCTGAAAGCTGCTGCACTGGGATCTGCACATAGTGCAGAGTGTAGTATCAGCACAACCGATCTCATGTGCTGGTAAATGCCTAGCCTAACCTCGGCGAAGTAGTGACGAGGCTAGGACCAGGCTACCTAATAAACTTGTGCAGTTAAAGCATATACATCGGAAAATAAAAGCAAAACTTTACAATTAAAGATAAGAAAGGGGAATCATGCTATGAGCGACAACAAATAGCAACAGAAACCAATAGTTAAATGTAAAGAACACTATAACTCAATTATCAATAAAAATCAGGAAAAATCAAAAACTAGTGCACGCCATCACCCTTCGTTCTTTTACTCTTGTCCTCACCATAAAATCAATAAAATCGGCACGGTATCACCCTTCATGCTTTTACCTCTGGCACGAAATGATCCTTCATGCATTAACACTCATATCATGGCACGGAATTGTACATCGTGTGGCACGACATCACCTTTCATACTTTAACACTCTCTCACAAATATCATACACGGCATCACCCTTCGTGCTTTACACTCTTCCTCACAAAAATCATACACGGCATCACCCTTCGTAATTTAACACTCTTCCTTACCCAAAAACAATCACAAAGCAATAAGGGCAAGGAAATCAACAAAATCAATATAAAATCCCGGCAAGGGAACAATAGTACAACAATCATATCTCGGCAAGGGAAACAATATCAAAACAATAACATCCCGGAAAGGTAGATAACATTAAGACAACAACATCCCGGCAAGGGAGACAATATCATAATCCTCTTTTCTTTTTCACATTTACTTCACAACTCAATTCGCAATTTGAGCCAATGCTCTATAAGTTCAATTGCCAATTACACTTCCACAAATCATTTTACAACTTAAGATAACGCTCTTCAATGTTCAAATACCAATATTACTTCCACAAGCCTTGCTCAACAATAGAAATCATCACATAAGGCATGAACAATACAAACAGAGTGACATTAATGATAGTATAAGACTCACAGGAATGCTTGACACCAACGTATAGATACTCGTCACCATGCCTATACGTCATACTCAACAACTAACACATAGCAAATAGGACACAACTCCTAATCCCTCAAGCTAAGGTTAGACCAAGCACTTACCTCGATGCCACGAACACAATTCAAGCCTCAACTATCACTTTACCTCTTGATTCCACCACCAATTCGCTTGTATCTAGCCACAATTTACTTAACAATATCAATAAATGCTAAATGAATCAATTCTAATGCATGAAAATAAGTTTTTCAATGATTTCCCTAAAAAGTAAAAAATCGAACCCCGAGCCCACATGGTCAAAACCCGAGGTTTGAACCAAAATTCGATTACACATTCACCCACGAACCCAAATATATAATTTGTTTTAAAATCGGACCTCAAATCGAGGTCCAAATCCCCAAAATTTGAAAAACCTAAGTTCTACTCAAAACACCCAATTTCCCCATGAAAACCTTTGATTTTGAGTTGAAATTATGTGAAAGATATTAAAGATTAATGAAAACGAGTTAGAAATAACTTACAATCGATTTGGAAGAGTACTTGTCTTTGAAAAATCGCCCAAAGGTGTTTAGGTTTTGAAAAGGTTTGAAAAATGGCTGAAAATGCGTCTAAGTTATGATTTAGCAGGTTTTAGATGTCGCAATTGCGACCAGGGTTCGCAATTACGAACCCTTAAGGAACCTGCTGACATTGCAAATGTGAAGGATATGTCGCATTTGCGATACATGGGTCGCATTTGCGACTTCTGGCATTAGCTGAAGACTTCGCATTTGCGCAGTGTACCTCACAAATGCGAGATAAGGCTGGCCCGGAGTTCTTCGCATTTGCGACCAAAACCTCGCATTTGCGAACCCTGCTTACATCGCAATTGCGATGCCTGATCTCGCAAATGCGAGATTACAGGCCTGCTACAAACCTGCAACACACCAGCAATTCTCCTAAGTCCAATTTCACTCTGTAGCCTACCCAAAACTCACCCGAGCCCTCGAGGCTCCAAACCAAACATGCACACTAACCTAAAAACATCATATGGACTTGCTCGTGCAATCAAATCATCATAATAACATCAACAACTATGAATTAAATCCCAATTTCATGAAATCATTCAAGAACACCAAAATTTCTAATTTCTCAACTTTAAGTCCGTTTTATACCAAACCAATTCGGATCTTTACCAAATTTTACAGATTCAACCTAATTATTGTTTCAAACTTTTACCGGGCTCCAGAACCAAAATACGTGCCCGATACCATCAATTTCAAACATATTTCATTTCTAAAAACTCATATATATTCCAGAAAATAATATTCTTTAAAAATTTATTTCTCGGGCTTGGGACCTCGGATTTCGATTCCGGGCATACGCCCAAGTCCCATATTTTTTTGCAGATCCTTCGGGACCGTCAAATTACGGGTCCGGGTTTGTTTACCCAAAATGTTGACAGAAGTCAACCTAAATTCATTTTAAAAGCAAAATTCATCATTTTTCACAGATTTTTTTATAATGGCTTTTTGGATACACGCCCGGACTGTGTACGCAAATTGAGATGAGACAAAAAGGAGGTTTTAAGGCCTCGGAACATAGAATTTATTTTTAAAACAAGTGATGTCGCTTTGGATGTCGATTGGCTAGCAAGTATCAACCAATTATAGTAATATCAACAGAAGATATTTTTATATACAATTGTCATGCTTTCACATAAATTTCGAGGGTTTCAAAATTGAATAAATCGTTAAAGGTTGATACAGGTACATGAACCAGGTAATAACATTTAGAGGATGCTTTCCATCGTTTTCCTCAAACAAAGCTAATTAAGTAGCTAGAGTGGCATAGCGTGCTTCTTTTCAGGTATGCAAAAAGAGGGTTATATGAGCTACAAAGGGAAAAAATTAGTTAAGAGTGAAATAGCATTTGAACAAAGACATATTACATTTGCCTCTACTTTTATCATGAAGATTTTAAAAAAAGCAATATCTTTTGAAATGAAGGTAAACGACTTGGTTAAATGTTATTAGATTTGCAAAGTCTAAATACGAAATGATTCAACCAGATTTAAAGAAGTCATCAAGCTGTAAGTTACAGACGTAATTCTATTATTTTTAATGTATGTTACACCTTTCAATCTTGAGGCATAAAGAAAGTATGAGATCCAAAGGTTTGTTTTGTCTTCTTTATTTTTCGATATGTTTTCATGAAAATGGGACACTATCAAGGTTAATTGTTACATCCCATGTTTTCGTACGTCAGAGTACGTTGTAAGCCATTTGATGTAAGCTCGGAAATGAGATCATTTTTGAAAGTACATAACGTAAGTTCATCATGTTATCTTGGAGGTTACAAATCTTTAAGATCATGAATAACAAGTACCAAAAGGGTTGGAAAGCTTAGACGCTAAACGAATTGAAGAAAATAAGTTTCGTCGAAAGTCGACAAGTTTGGAATGTTATAACATATACTTTTGGGGTGAGACTAGGGTGATTAACATGATGAGGAGGTTAAGTTATGAGTTATTTTAGTCGTATGATAGTCGTGTGTTATGTTTTTAAGTCAAGCGGGTTGTGGAACAAAAGTTAGCAAAGATCATCACAAGTCGCATTCATAATGTGCTGAAATTTAGGTCAAATGTAACTGAACTTTTCTCCCAATATTCTTGGAATTAGGGGATGATATACCTACCAAATTGAATATCTATGAGTCTAGTTTCTAAATCATTAAACCGTTTGTCTATACGAATCTTGAGTAGAGAGATACTTGTATTTTTGCGAGACTGCACTGGCTAATAGGTGACAAGTAGGTGCATCACCTACTTGCCAAAAGGAGAGGCCTCAATTAAGTCGGCCAAGGGGGGACTTTTAAGGGATAATTAACTCATTTATTTCACTCATATTTCAGACCATTAAAACCAGAGTGAACCCCTGCAATTCCTCCCCAAAAATCGCACACAAACTCTAGGTTATTTTGGATATTACAATGTGATTCTAATGCCGAAAACCCCGGACAACTTGCTAGTTTCTCTTTCTTTTTCATGTAGCTGCATTGGGGGACTGATTTTTGATGGATAAGGGATAGGTTTCGTGGTTCTAGTCGGTCCAAGGTAAGTTTATGATTCTCCTTCCATTATCTATGCTTGTACGAGTTGTAACTCAACTGTAAAGATTAGACCTAGCGAGTTTCGAATGAGTAGTATGCTGTTTGTTGTTGCACCACTGTTGGCTGGTTGTGAACTTATTTTTAAGTTGAATTGATGGCTGGTTTATAGGATAAGAGGCTTAATTATGTACTGTTGGTTGTGTTGCTCAATTTGAAAGAAAAGACAAGTCGAAACATGTTTTAGTAAACAGAAAAATCAGTTTTGAGTTGTTGAACTTGTGGGACTATTTTGTGGGCTGTGTTTGGCTGAAATTCCAAGTTGTTTCTACTGGATAAGGTGAGTATAACAACTTACTAATTGTGCTTAAGCTTTCTTGTATGTTGGTTAAGTTGTTAGGATGATAAACTACAAGATAATACTTGGATTAGCTTAAGTCACTTCTATGGTGTTGTATTGCCATTGAGGGTTGTTGTAAGCTTAATATAACTTGGATTTTGACTTGAAGTTACTGTAGGAGGTATGCTTATTGTGTTCTTGCATGTGCTTAAGTTTATTTTGATGTTGTTTCAGTTAAATGGATGGAGTAAACATGAACTAGTGAATAAAGTTACTAATTGAAGATAGTTGGAGTTGAGGATTGTTTCCTTTGTTATAAATATATGGTGTAAGGATGGAATCATTGATGAATGGCTTTATTATCTTGTTAATGATATTGTTAAGTTAATGTAAGTAGTCTATAAGGGGTGATATGGGTTATACGGATTCCAACCGGAGCTTGCCGGTCGTCGTGAAGTAGTTGTAACTTGTTGTTGTTATACAGTGTCTTGTTATTGATATTTATATCTTGATGGATTTCTCTGGTTGTTGTTGTTGGTATATAGTATTGGAGGAGGCCCTTGTTACAGGGGAGATGCTTCCCGAATTTACGTAAATGAGCTACTAGCTTAAGTTACAAACTTAGCCTTTGCTCATCACTGATTTTGAATCTCCTTATACTATGATAGATTGGGTTTACTTGTTTGAAGAGTTGCTTGGAAGATATTAAGGACTCAAAGAGTTTAAGGTATGTTAAGGTACTTCCTTCTTTCTTTTGGCATGATCTGAAATGTAATGAACATAAACGATACGATATTTCATAACGGATCTACTCCTAGCAACTAATTGCGCATGTTGTTCTTTTCTTATAAAGTTATTCTATGCAAGTATGTATGATCCTTGAATCCTATAGAAGTTCATAATGTTAATCGGAGGTGCAACAACCTTACGTCACTCCAAAAGGTTTAGAATATGATTCCATGAGTCTAACATGTATTATATATATGTATATATTTTACTCTACCGAGCCGCGCTATTGTCGGCCGGGTACGACACCTATTTTGCAACCACTGATCAGTTGGTTTACCGAGCTCCACGTGGTCAGGTACGATTCTACCGAGCCTTATGATGGCCGGGTACGTTTTTACCGAGTCCTCTTTGAGGCCGGGTACGATATGATGATGATGATTCCCACAGAGGCATATGTTTTTTAATTTTTTTTTATGTATATATATGTATTATGCATTTCATGTCAGTAGCTCCCAGAGGCACTCAGATGTTACAGGTTGTATCTCATCTATCTCTCTTTACATTATTGTTCTTGTTTATGCTTTCCTGCCTTACATACTCGGTACTTTATTCGTACTGACGTCCCTTTTGCCCCGGGACGCTGCATTTTATGCTCCCAGGTCCCGATAGACAGGTTGACATTCCTCCTAGTAGGCTATCAGCTCAGCGGAAGGTGTTGATGCACTTCACTTGCTCCGGAGTTGCCTATTTGGTCAGTATGATTTGGACATGTATTGATTGGTATGGCGGGGCCCTGTCCCGACCTTTATTATGTGTATGTACTCTTAGAGGCTTGTAGACGTATGTCATGTATATGAAAGATTGTATGGCTTTGTTGGCCTATGTTCAGTGTACGAGTATTCATTTTGGTTCTATATGACCATATGCCACATGCATAAGTTTTTGTATTACATGTTGGATTGTCTTATGTCAAGTATTCCCTTATGTTTTATTCTGGTTATATCATGACGACCCTTTCGGCCCATTTACCCATGATGGTATGATAGGAAAGACATGTTATGTTGGTACTCGGTTGGGTAAGGCATCGGGTACCCGTTGTGGCCCTCTCATTTGGGTCGTGACATTAATCTCAAAACATAATCAACAACACCTAAAGAGTTAAATTATATATATATATATATATATATATATATATATATATATAACTGAAGGCGAAATAATTTGGTTTCTTGAGGTATTGTTGGCATAGTATAAGTTGACTGAACTGCAGAAAGCTTGGAAAGATAGTGCTGAAAGATGTATGGATCCTCTGTGATTTTAATATTGTAAAAAGTTATATCAGATATAGTGTGACGATGATTAACTTCATTTCTTGTGTTTAGCAAGGAGCTTTTGTGAGAGTTGCTCCGATTTGTTTTACTTTGGAAACATACGCACTTCTAGATCCAGGGGTGAGAATTCTTCTGTTATTTAACATAAAATAGGGTTTACAATAGTATTTGTCGTATGTTGTGTTGATGTTTTAAGAGAATTAGGATCAATATCACACCCAGAGACTATAAAGGATATACCAGCCATATGTCTACACTTGAAACTTATCAGCACAAAAATACATTAGTCCTTTATTGAATGGATATAGAAGTTCGAAACAAGCAGTTATATCTATGGATCAAGAATTTATAGACTGTTGAATTAAAATGAAGTTCCCATATTGACATTAACCTCTTTCTCTTCTATATTCTTCTTCAATGCCAAATGCTTTTGAGAATCTATAACCTGTTGAATGAAGTAAGGTTTCTACATTGCTTGTAGACTTTATGCCTTCTATATCCTTTCTCAATGCCAAATGCTTTTGGTGAAACATTGGCTTAGATTTTGTAGACTCTAATTTAAAGGAGATATCTGTGTCTACATCAATATTTTTCAAGAAGGCAGCTGCAGAAATTTTCTGTATTTCAATGAATTGATGAAACTTTCATCCTTAATATAGTTTAGCTAACCTATAATAGAAGTTAGAACTGATAGTATAATGCTTTAACTAAATTTCAACACCAAAAAGAAGGAAGAAAGAAGCAATAAGAAAAAATACAACAATTTATTATTGTGGTTGTTGAATTGGGATTCATGAGTGATTATTCAAGTAAATAATTTTCATGGTAGTTCATTCGTGGGGTCTACTATCCACGTAAAATATGTATAGATAGGTAAAGAGCAGCTAAAAAGTATAAAAGAATGCTTTTTATTATTTTACCGCACATAGAGAATGAACACATATAAACAAAGTGCTTTTAATGTGTACTGATAGAAAGAAAAAATAAAAACTAGCCTTGTATCAATACGGGATAATATATTATGCGTAAGGGTGTATTGTGAGTCGGGCCCAGCCTGGGACCGGTCCGGGACCGCGTGCCAAATGGGCCAAATGGGCCGGTTCAAACGGACCGGTTCAGACGGGCCGGTCTCTAGTGGTGCAAAAGCACATAGCGGACCGGTCCTTACCAAAAAGCCCGTGAGCCCGGAACCAGCAGGCGGGCCTGGGCCGGTTCAACCAGGCCAAACGGCCCCAATAGCTATTTTTAAATTTTTTTTTAAAAACGGCCAACGGTCAGATTTTTAAAATCTAGCCGCTGGCCTTCAATTTTTAGCCGTTTGGAACTTTAAAAAATAGCCATTTGGCCCCCAAACTTTTTATAATTACACTTTTTCCCTATTCTTAACTATAAATACCCCCTCATTCTTTCATTTTTACTCACAAATTCATCAATCTCTCTCTAATTTTCTTCTATAATTGCTTACTTTATTATTGCAATTTCGTGAAAAATTGTGATGTTGGTGAATTGAAGTATTCAAGTCTTCAACGATATTCAATTTTCAAGAAGTTGTTCGTCAATTCGGTAAACTCGTTCCAACTCTTAAGTTTTAATATTATAGTTTTGTTTGGTTTATTTAGTATAATTATAATTAATATGGACTTTTCTTTGAAAAAAATATTTGGTGGTAAGGGTAAGGGAAAATCTAAAATTGGTGAATCTAGTCGCCAAGCTACTACTCTTCCCCCGGCTCCCCGACCCAGACCTATTACCCGTCCTCCTCCACCTTATTCTTGATAGTGATAACCCTTGTTTTTAATTTTTCGATAGTCAATTTTGCCATGATGTTGCATCAGGTCAACAATTACATGAAGAAGTTATGAATGCTAATTATCCTAATCAAACTATCTTTGAAAATGATTAGGAAAATGATGATTTAGATGAAACGCAACCGGATTTAGATGATACACCTACTAGTCCTGTTAATAACCCAACTGATACCCCGTCTGACCCTCCTGTAGTAACCCCTACTTTTAATAGAAAATCTTCTAAACGGCCCGAAACATCTCTTGTTTGACACTTTTTTACTCAATTAAGAGAACAAAATAAGGCTAAGTGTAAAACTTGTGGGTCTTTGATGGCTCATAAATATACTGGAGACCGTAGCGGTATGGGTACTTTGACTAGACACATATTGAAACACCCTAGAGATAAAGTTAGATATTTACAAATGAAAGTTGCGCAAGAGGGGACAAGTGTAGATAATACGGTTAACCCTAGTACAGGTTCAAATGTAATTCAACCGGGAATTAACACTGTTACCGGTGGCATTTTATATTATGATCCAAATAAAGATCGTGGAGAATTGGCAAAAATGGATACTGTTATGTGCTTACTCTATAGTTTTCCTTCTAACCCTCATTTTGTGCATTATATTAGAAGAGTTTTTAATCCTACTTATAAATGATGGCCTCGCGCAACCGTAAAGAGCGATAGTTATAAACTTGCTATTAATTCTATGAAAGCTAAGTTTAGAAAATATTTTTTCCATATCCCCCCTATTTTTGGTGTTGCTACAGTGTTAAATCCTACAATGAAATTAGGAGGTCCTCACTAAGAAAGATATTGCCATTCTTTGTTAATGTCGTAATAATACAAATTATAAGACATTCCCTTGAATATGTTTTTGCAATTTATTTTGTATTTAAATTTGATATAGTATATATAAATATATATAATACATGTAAACTATATATATATAACTATATAACTATATATATATAGACACTATATATATATATATATATATATATATTTGTAGATATATATATTATAGATATAGATATAGTATATATAATACATATAAGCTATAAATTATTACCACACTTATCTACACCAGCATCCACATCAGGATCAGGGTAGGCAGGCGGTAGTCCGCACGGCCATCCAGATCTAGCTGTTTCAGTACCTTTGAAGGTTGGCGGTAGTTCGCGCGACCAGTAAAGATTCGAAATATACGGGAATTTTATTATAGTTTTAATGGCTGTATGGAAGGATCTATCCCTTTACCCAAGCAAGGGGCCTGTCTAGGTCCGATACATACTCTTATTGAGCCCATGTGTCTAGCAGTTCTAACTGTGAAAGGGATAGCCCTTTTGACAACTTCAGCGGGCTTTAATGTCACAGCTGGCTAGACGTAGCCACTAAGGCAAAGCCAATAAGAGTAGTACCAGAGTCGACTGTACCACAATCTTGGAACCAAGCCAAGAAACTATATTAAAATTCCTTTATATTTTGAAAGAGTCTGGATTCTTCATGGTTAATATGCAAAAGAAATTAGTTTTTCAACATAGATATGAATCCGTTTAGCCGGACATAGTCATGGCTGGGAGAGAAACTAAGTATATAAAATACTATATAATAAAATGAAATAAATACCTTTAACGCCGAGAAGCAAAGCCCTGAAGATGACCTGAACTTCAAAACTTTTATTAATCTTCAACTGATTTACAAAACTAATAAGCTAAAAGCTTTACAAGAAGGAGAGAGTTTAGAGAGAGAGATTAGAGAGAGAGGGGGTTCTCACGACCTGCCTCTTCAAATGAAGAGGTCCTCTATTTAAAGAAGGAAAAAACATAAAGAATCTTTAAATAGTAGATTGGGTCCCACATATGGGTCCCTATACAGTTTTTCTACTGTTGGGAATAGCGTATCTGGGTCCCTTATACATTGTTTCTACTGTTGGGAACAGTGTATCTACTGTTGTGTGGGGTCTTCGGTGTCTTCTTTGTCTAAATCGTTTATTTGTTGGAGGAAATTTTCCACCTTTTCTCTCTCTTTATCACATAATATTATTTCTGGCTGCATCGGCTGTGAATCTTCTTCTGCGATATCATCGTCACTTGTTTCACTGTGCATTGATGTGTCTGATCTTTCACATTGATTCAAAGTTTGAAGTAAATTTCTTTTTACTTCTTCCAGATATTTATTTACTAATTCGGTTTTATCTCCGTCTTGAACAGAGATTCTTCGAGCAATATGTTTGACGGAGCTGTCATCAAATATTTTCTTCTGTGGAGTGGACGAGTATACTTGGATTTGTGTTTTAATAGAATCCAATAATTCTTGTCCATATAACATTTTTGTTTTGGGATCATTCTTCATCAATTTGTCCCAAAAATTATTGTAAAATACCCTGTATAAGCAAGGAATTTGTTCCTCCGTAAAACCTAATTCAGGAGTCTATTTATGAATCCATGGGATAGAGAATTCAATAAAGAAACAAATTTGATCAATTTTTTCTAGGCTACAGATATGATCTGCGTGATATAACACGGTTAGGAATGGTGAAATATTTGCCCATTCTTTGTATAACTTAAGGAATGGCTCAGGCAGAATTTTCATTGTGGAACCGTGGTATGACCACCAATTTAAGAACCAGTTGGGGATAGGTCCTGTAAATATTTTTGCACATATTTTAACAAACCAAGTATGTTTATGCCTCTCATTGTTATAATAAAGCACTCTATCAAATGCTTGGATATAATCCCAATAAGTAAAATTCATGGATGATTTATTAAGGCTTATCTGCCTTTCTTTCATTGTTGAAATCCCCCATTCTTCAACAGATATAATCTGTTTGATAATGATTTTTGAGAAGTTATAAACGTTCTCATTTGTGTTATAACCCGAAAAGTGCTGGAATTCTGCACTACCTGTACTGATTAGAATAGTCTTATAATAAGTGCGGGTTTTATATGATTCACCCGGGTAGTATAATCCATTAATCAGATATCTCTGCAATATCTTCCATGGTTCATCTTTTCGCTGAATCTCAGAGTTTTCAAGGAGAAATATTATTTCTTTCTTTGGTAATTTTTCGTAAGACCTAATATCATTGTTGTCTTCTTCTCTAGAGATTGAAGCAAATGTATTACTTTGCTTTTTGGAAGTCAAATATGCATGTTGATGACCATATAATGGATCATCTTCTGGAATATCATCCAGATGTATAGACGAATCTGATGAAGAATCTCCTTTATGAAAAATCTTTGAGTTTATTAAACTCCTTTTTCCTGCTTGTATCACGGGAGAATTTGATGAGGATCCGTATGACGATCCTTGAGAATATGATCTACTAGGGGAAGATCTTCCCCTACCTCTGCCTCTGGTGGCCCATGAAGGGTCCATTCTGCACAAATAACAAGTCAATTTAGAAGTAATAATCCAGCATATCATCCCTAATAATTTTAGTATAGGTATGAATTCCTAACAATTTCATCATGATTATGATTTTCAATCAGGTTATCAACGATATCTTCAATTATCAAATCAATTATGAGACTTTGTAGATCTCGATTTAATCTAACCACTTTCAGGATAGTAATTAACAATTCTTCCTCTAAAAAAGTTGTATAGAAATTCATAATTAATCAAGCTATTATCGGGATAAGAAATCCGGATGGGAATTATCAATTTCTTTTTTGTATTGAATTTCAAAATCAAAAGGCGCTAGTTGAGCTTGCCATCTAGCAAATATTAATTTAGATGCATCATGTTTGAAATCTTTGTCAAACATATATTTAACAGATTGAGCATCAGTTTTTATTAAAAACTTTTGATTATATAAATCGTCTTGAAATTTTAAAACACATTTAACAATAGTCAACATTTCATGAGCCACAGTAGCATATTTCTTCTGGGCTTCGGTCCATTTACCAGAGTGAAATCTTATCAGATATTCACTCTTATTGTTGGGATTCACTTGTTTTAAAATCCCATCGTAACCAATGTTGGACGCATCAATCTCAATAATTTTTTGCCATGTAGGATTAGCAAGAGTTAAGCAAGGTAAAGACTTAACACACTGTTTAATATTTTTGACTAACGTAGTATGCTGGTCAATCCAAGGCTTCTTATGATCCTTTTTCAGCCTGTCGTATAAAGGGGCTAGATCACGAGATAAACTTTTGTAGAAAGGAGATATATAATTCAAACTTCTCAAAAATCTTTGTAATTGAGTCCTGTCAGTAATAACATCAGGAAATTTTGAGGCAAAATCAATCGATCTTTGTATCGGGGTAATTTTTCCTTGGCAAATATTATGACCTAAAAATCGAACATTTGTTTGGAATAGACTCATTTTTTGTTTAGAAATTACTAAACCGTTTTGTATTACAATTTTCTTAAAAATATCAAGATGCTTAATATGCATCTCTAATGTTTTAGAAAATACTAATATGTCGTCAATATAAATGATGATAAAATCTAGATAAGGGTTAAAAATATCATTCATAATTTTCTAAAATTCAGAAGGGGCATTTTTTAAACCAAATGGCATGACATTCCATTCATATTGCCCAAATGGAACATTAAAAGCAGTTCTATAAGTATGCTCCTTAAAAATTTGAATTTGCCAATATCCAGATTTTAAATCGAATTTTGAAAATATATTGGCGTCATATAATCTAGATAGCAAGTCCCTTTTATTGGGGATAGGATATCTAATCCATTTTAGATGTTTATTCAATGGTTTATAATTTATAACTAATCTAGGAATACCACGTTCCTTTTCTGCAGCATTATTAACATAAAAGGCAGAACATGACCAAGGAGATTTTGAGGGATTTATCAAACCCTTTTGTAACAAGCTGTCAATCTCGTTTTTGCAGAATTCGACCAATTCAGCATTCATCTGGCAAGGTAGAGACTTAGTAGGGATATCATCTTCGGAGAAGTTTTCTTCATAAGGAAGAGTTATAATATGCCTTTTTTGATTCCAAAAGGCACTAGGGTGATCGACGCAGACATCAACAACCATCTGTTCAGCGATCAATTTAATCTTTTGCTGAACCTTAGCAGATTGTAAAGTATCAAATATATTCATGCTTAATATTTATGATTGTAATGAATTAACATGCCTTTGTTTCATATTAATCAAGGCGTTAATATCTCTAGTTACGGGATCTATAACAAAAGAATAACTTATCTCTCTATCTTGATAAGTAGCAGAAAAACCCTGTGCATCTATGTTATTAAAAGGGTAAATAACATTAATAAAAGGGGTTCCGAGTATAATCGGAGGGTATAACTGGTTTTTTACCAAAAAGAAGAAATGAGGAATACAAACTCTATTTTGGCAAATACGCGTATTTGGTAATTTATACTTTATATCTAAAGCATGACCAGAAGCAGATTTGACCAAATGAGTGGTCTTTTGAAAATATTTAGTAGGAACAAGACCCTCTTGAATACAACTTACATCTGCTCCACTATCAATCATTGCTACATCAGTTAGAGAGAAAGTATTATCAATCAAGATAGTACATTTAATGTACCACTTATGAGCCGTAACAACTTGCATCATTCCTAAAAGCATATCAGAACATTAATCGAATCAATCTGATCAGAAATTTCTTTTCCCTTTTCATTTGACGATTCGGAAATTTCTTTAGCCAAAAAATCAGTTGGAAAATCAGTTAGAGAATTATTTTTCTCAATTTGAGTAATCCGGTGATCACAAATCAATTGATTTTGTTTAAGAGACTTAATATCTTTTTTCAAATTCTCAATTTCGATTTTCAAATCATCAAAAGAAGCATCTCTGCTAGGTGTACTGGATTTATAAAGTTGTTTATTAATTTCAGACAAAGAATAAGGCGCAAAATGTTCAAATTCGTTCTTATATTTTTCAAAAGGTTTTGAACTACTAGAACTAGAACTTGCAGCTAGATTAATAATTTTTTCACGAAGTTTTTCATCGGTAACTTCCTTTAAAAGTTCTATTACATTTTCAGATGTAATAGTTTTCATATTTAAATCATGAAATTGTGATTGCAATTTATAAAATTCGTCATCATCACAAGTACAAATATCACCTTTGCAAGCAGTGCAAGAAGTATCAACATTTTTATCACTATCAGATAAATCAATTAAATCAACTTCATCTTCAGATTCAGTTTCAGAGTAATAGTCAGATTCTGATCCTGAAGTGTATAACAAGCCATAAACCTTATCGCGTAACTCATCATCGAGTTCTAAGGTTTTCAGCTTTTGAAGCTTGCAATTTGGAGAAATATGACCAAACTTTCCACACTTATAACACTTAATATCAGCGAGATCTCTCTTTGATCTATTCTTCGTAAATCGAGTAGATTTCCGATGCGCTTTTCTAGTATCACGCTCTTCCTTAGACCTATATCTAGACCTCTTTTTCTTATACGGGCTATCCGGGTTAGGATACCTATGATATCTGTTTTTCTTCTTCTTCCTACTTTGAGTAGAGGTTCCGGGTAAACCGAACTGGGTACAAAAGTCACCTAATTGGGATTTCTCTTTAAGCTTATCAATCTTAAGCTGTCTAGAAAGCTTTAGCTCATTACACAAGTTTAATCCTTCTTGTATACAAACTCCTATATGTTTACCATAGGTATAATTTCCATACTGAATTTCACCGTAACTACCCCTTAATACTTTCCTTACCCTTTCAGCAAATAAGGAAGGGAGGCCGTCTATAAACTTAGTTTTCCAATGCTCATATTTATTCTCGGGTAGTTCCATAACCCTACTCATAAAAGTATCTTTATACCATCTAAATTCACTAAGGGTCTTACATCTAAGCCCATTAAGTAAGGTTTTGATGGTCTCATGATTTGAGGTAAATCTACCATTGAAATGCTCTAAAATTGTAAGGATAAGGGTGTACACTGCATCTTCTCTACCCTTAACTAGAGCCATACCTATATTATCAACACCTTCGTCTACGGCTGTAACATTAATAACGAAAGCCTTTTCTTCAACAGATAAATAATTATCCCACCAGCCACGAAGTTGGCCAGTAAAGCCTGCAATAATCATTTTGCAAATAGTTCTATCCGTATTTTTAACACTTTTGCAGATAGTCGAATACATAAGCATTCTATGTACGAGAATGGTTAATTGTCTATCAGTTAAACCATCAAGATTCCATTCATAAATTTCGGAACCGCTATAAGACGTATTAGTCTGATTCCAATCGCGTTCCTCAATCAACACATCTTGAGGAGTAGGACGGGGATAATAATAAGTTTGCATCCTTGGTTTGTCAGCATACCTACTATTGGGTTTAACTATACCTTTGAGTTTATTAAACTCTGACCATGTCTCAGTTTTATAATCAGAAACAGTCTCAATTCTATCAGCAAAATTTTTAGATAATCAATTGGTCTAACATTCAAACCAGAAAGCTTTTTATCGAGGAGTTGTGCTAAGTCATCAAGAGATTTAAATTTAAAATCCTGAATCTCAGGAGGTCTTTGAATATGAGTAAGAATAGCTTGATCAACTGTTTTACTACCTGAAGTGGAGGCAATATCAGTTGGTCCTTTCTTAGTACTCATTTCTTTTATTAAAATAGTCAAATCATCAAGTTTTTTATCAAGAGAACCGATATGTTCTCCTAAAATCTTTACATATAAACCCAAATAATTGTTTTGAGAAATCAATTTATTAATTTCTGCGATACTAATAGCTGCAACGTTATCATCAATAAATTTATGAAAGGCAGTGAATGTAATACCAGTAGTATTAGGTAAAATAAAGGGGGCCTGAGGAGGATAAATGGCTTTAGTAATATTATTACTCCCATCTTTATCAGATCTTTCTAGTACCTTTATAAAAAGAGGCAAATAAGTTGTTATAAACTAAGGAACAAAATACATAATTTGATTATGCAAAGCACAAGTTTCATAAAATTCTTGATAAATACTATTCAAATCACCTTTGCTATAAGCATCAAAAAACCACGTTTTAAACTGGCTCCATTTATCACTAAAAAATTCTTTTTGAATATATTTTCGTGCCCGAGAACCGGGGCTAAAATCAATTTGGTGTGGAATCATTAAGTACTATTGGGGTCGAAATCCATCTCGGATACAGAAGGAATATCCTTATCTGAAATATTGTCATTGTCCTGAACAATATTTGTTTGAGGGTTAACTTTAACCCTTTCAACCCTTTCGACAGGCTTATTACTAACTTTACTAGTAATAGTGTGTAAAGAGGCTGCACGATTGCGAGCTGGACCGTAGACTGGTTCAACAGGAGAAATATGTTGAATAGCAGGTAGAAGTCTATGATTAGAAAACGAATGTCTATTATAAATAGTAGACTTATCATCAAATTGAATACAAATCCTACCATCCGGATTTTGAGTAACATGCGAAAATTCAGTATTCGACAAGTCGTTAGTAATCTGACTTGGGGATATAACCGAATTTAAAGTCCAAGTAGTTGGAAAATTAATTTCTTCCCATCTAATAGGTTTCCTAGTGGTGACCTTGGACCTTACAAAGTTGGTTTCTACCAGTATGGTCTGATCTGATGTATCATATAACTTACATCTAGGATTCAAAGTAGATAATAATTTAAAATAAATCCTATAAGACAGACATATAAGTTCAGAACCAGGCGCATAATTATAACCATGCATTTTCACATTTAAAGTCAAGGCATCAAAAATATTAACATCAGAAAGAGATAGTTGCAGATTGGGTTGAGTATTAAAATATACTGGACCATAGGCCACAGTAGATTCAATCGAACCCATCAGAGAATGTCTGAAGTTCAGAATTCTAGCATCTCTAAGAGCTGCTAAAAGGTCTATGGTAATCCTTTAAGGGTTAACGGTTTAAACACAATTTGAACCATACCAATATGCAGATAATGATAATGATGTTTATATAAATCTATATCGTGTTTGTTTAACAAACGAATAGTCTGTTCAGACGAATTTAATGCCAAAGACTGTTTAGTTGTTTTTATCAATTGTTTAGAAGAAAGTTTATCAAACCAACCATAATCATAAATGGTTTTTATAGAAACTTTAGGAATTGTCCATTTATTTAATAAATCAAGGTTTTGAGGTATATCTACCTCTTCAAGTCTAGTACTTTTAGTACTTGTTTCTCCCAGATCCATTCCAAAAGCTTCATATCTATGTTGAATATTTCATATCTATTACATATTTACCATGAAAATTCCTAGGCTCTGATACCATCTACACCAGAGTGTGGAAAGTTTGGACATAGTCGCTGATATTAAGTGTTATAAGTGTGGAAAGTTTGTGCATCTATGTTATTAAAAGGGTAAATAGCATTAATAAAAGGGGTTCCGAGTATAATCGGAGGGTATAACTGATTTTTTACCAAAAAGAAGAAATGAGGAATACAAACTCTATTTTGGCAAATACGAGTATTTAGTAATTTATACTCTATATATAAAGCATGACCAGAAGCAGATTTGACCAAATGAGTGGTCTTTTGAAAATATTTAATAGGAACAAGACCCTCTTGAATACAACTTACATCTGCTCCACTATCAATCATTGCTACATCAGTTAGAGAGAAAATATTATCAATCAAGATATTACATTTAATGTACCACTTATGAGCCGTAACAACCTACATCATTCCTAAAAACATATCAGAATTTTCATTAATCGAATCAATCTGATCAGAAATTTCTTTTCCCTTTTCATTTGACGATTCGAAAATTTCTTTAGCCGAAAAATCAGTTGGAAAATCAGTTAGAGAATTATTTTTCTCAATTTGAGTAATCTGATGATCACAAATCATTTGATTTTGTTTAAGAGACTTAATATCTTTTTTCAAATTCTCAATTTCGATTTTCAAATCATCAAAAGAAGCATCTTTGCTAGGTGTACTGGACTTATGAAGTCGTTTATTAATTTCAGACAAAGAATAAGGCGCAAAATGTTCAAATTCGTTCTTATATTTTTCAAAAAGTTTTGAACTACTAGAACTAGAACTTGCAGCTAGATTAATAATTTTTTCACGAAGTTTTTCATCGGTAACTTCCTTTAAAAGTTCTATTACATTTTCAGATGTAATAGTTTTCATATTTAAATCATGAAATTGTGATTGCAATTTATAAAATTCGTCATCATCACAAGTACAAATATCATCTTTGCAAGCAGTGCAAGAAGTATCAACATTTTTATCATTATCAGATAAATCAATTGAATCAACTTCATCTTTAGAATCAGTTTCAGAGTAATAGTCAGATTCTGATCCTGAAGTGTATAACAAGCCATAAACCTTATCGCGTAACTCATCATCGAGTTCTAAGGTTTTCAGCTTTTGAAGCTTGCAATTTAAGGCCGAGAAGCAAGGCCCTGAAGAAGAACTGGACTTCAAAACTTTTATTTGTAATGACCCGACCGGTCGTTTTGAGCTCTGGCGCGTCATTCAATAGTTTGAGGCCATGAGCAGCTTCATCTCAGGTATATTGACTTGTGTGTATGATCAGAATTAAAATTCAGGAAGTTTGGAGTCAAATCTAAATGGAAATTCTCATTTTGAAAGCTTAAAATTGAAGAAATGAACTAGGATTGGAATTTTGAGTAAACGACCTCGGAATTGGGATCCGAAGGTTCCAGCAGGTTTGTATGATGATTTCGGACTTGGGCGTATGCCCGGATCGGGTTTTGGATAACCCGGGAGCGTTTTGGCGCCTATTGTGGAAGATAGCATTTTAGAAGAAATTGCATCAGTTTGGTTTAAAATGCATTTCAGTGTTATTGATGTCCGTTTGGGATTCCGAGACTGGGAGTAGCTCCGTATGGTGATTTTGGATTAGGAAGCGCGATCGGAAGTGAATTCGGATGTCCGGAGGTCATTTTGAAGTCATTTGGCTAAATATAGAAATTTGAAGGTTTTTGAGAAAATTCGACCGGAAGTGGAAATTTTTATATCGGGGTTGGAATGCAGTTCCGAAAGATGGATCAAGTCCGTAATGTCGAATGTAACTTGTGTGCAAAATTTGAAGTCATTCCGGAATGATTTTGGTAAGGTTTGAGACACTTAGTCTCTTTTGAGGAGGTTTAAGTTGGAAAAATCAACCGAAAGTTGACTTATGTGTTAGAGGGCTCGGATTTGAATTCTGATGATTCGGTTAACTTCAGGGGATGATTTATGACTTAGAAGTGTGATCAGAAGTAATTTTGGAGGTCAGGTGTAGAATTAGGCTTGAATTGGCGAAGTTAGTATTTTGGCGAATTCCGGTTGATAGGTGAGATTTTGATCCGGGAGCCGGAATGGAATTCCGAGAATTTCTAAAGCTTTGTTATGTCATTTGTGATGTGTGTGCAAAATTTCAGGTCATTCAGACATCGTTTGGTCGGGTTTTTGATCGAAAGTGTATTTTCGGAAGTTTTTGGAAACTTAGGCTTGAATTCGATGAGTTTTGGGTAATTTGATGTTGTTTGAGGTATTTTGATGATTTGAGCAGGTTTTAATGATGTTATGAATTATGTTGGCATTTTTGGTCAGGGTCCCATGAGGCTCGGATAAGTTTTGGAAGAGTTTTTGGAAGATTTTTGTCGTTTTGAGCATAAGCATGTAATGATCCAAGGGTCCATTTTTAGTTTTAGAAATCCACATTTGAAATGTAAGTTAATTGTTTAACGAGCGAAATGGGTATTGAACTGGGCAAACTAGCTCCGAATTGAGTTTCGATTGAAGGGTTGTGTTCGTATATTATTTTTGACTCATAGGATAAGAATCGTCTAATTCCAAGTTCGTATGATGGAGTTAGAGCCTTTTTAGTGAAAATAAAAGCTGCTGCAATTTCTGCTGCTAAGCTGTCTTTGGACAGCAATGTGCAGTCGTGGAGCGTACTTCGGAGACCTATATCTTTTGATCTACAAGGAATTTTGAGATGATTCAAAAACGAAAGTTGTAGCTCTTCGTATCTAGTTTCCAGAAAGCTAAATAAATTATAATTTGGACATTTGTAGAGAAAGTTATGATTGATTGAAGATCACTGGTGGAGCAGTTTCTCCAGAAATTTTCTGATTTCATGGAGCCGATTTAGAAGCTCATATCTCGGGAATTATAAAGAGTTATATGGTGTACAACCTATAACATTAAAGATATTTGAGTCTAGTTTCTAAATATTTAAATCGTTTGTCATTTAGATATTTATACAATACGTTATGGGTGTTTAAATAGAAGGTGTCCGACAAGGAACAATTTTAATAGGATGTACAACTTGTATAGCACAAGTGCAAGGTACAACTCGACGAAGCACGGGCAGATTCTTTTAAACACAGATTTGGCTTATTTCTTTCATTTCTTTCATTTGGCTTGGATTATTTTGGAGAGAATTTCAAGGGGGATTTCATCAAGCATCAAAGGTGAGTTGTTTCTACTTATTTCCAAGTTAAATACATGGATTAGAGCTGAAAACTCAAGTAATTTATGGACAAAAATGGTGGTTTAGGGCTTGAAACTTAAGAGAATTAAATGGTGATTTGAGGGGTCAAATGAACTCCGATTTTTGTGAATTTTGTATGTATAGACTCGTGGAGAGATAAGGATCGTATTGATGTAAAAATTTCTGAATTTCGAGACGTGGGCCCGGGGCTTGGGTTTTGCTAATTTCGGGATTTTCGACATTTTTCGAGTCTTTTCGATTGGGTTATATTCCCTTAGCCTATTGTAACGTATTCGTTGTGGTTTTGGCTAGATTCGACGCGCGAAGAGGTCGATTCAAGAGGAAAGGGCATTGCGGACTAGTCTACGGCCGGTTAGAGGTGAGTAATAGATGTAAATGCTGTTCTGAGTGTTTGAAACCCCGGACTTTCACATCGTAACACTATATTGAGGCGTGACACGCACTCCATGGCGAGTGCGGGGTCGGATACTATTGGGGATTGTGACTTGGTCCATCCCATGTGATGTTTATACTATACTGGTGATTGATACACATACTTCATTGATATTACTGGGCTTGATGCCATGTTTGGGGCCTTGTGCCGATTTGTAAAATCCTTCGAGGATTGATATTACTGCTTAGCATGATTTGCATATCATTTAATTTCAGTCCAAGGTTTTAAATGCTGTTTTGCAAACTCAGCCATAATTCTAAGTGTTGAAAACTTAAATGATATTTTTAAATGTATTCCGGGCTGGGAACTTCTGTTTTGTAAATGCCCAAGGGGCTTATTATATTATTTTCTGGACTGATTATAAAGTGACTTGAAACAGTGGTAACAATGACACTGTGTGATATACTTGAAACAGTGGTAACAATGACACTGTGTGATATACTTGAAATAGTGGTAACAATGACACTGGATGATATACTTGAACAGTGGTAACAATGGCACTGTATGATATAAATTGGTCAGGTAACAATGGCTGACCGGTCAGGTAACAATGACTGACCAAGATATTGCGCTTGGGCTGTAGGAGCCCCTCCGGAGTCTGTACACACCCCCAGTGAGCGCCGTCGACGATAAATAAATATGGATGGCTCGGGCTGCACGCCGCAGTGGGTACTGGAATGTACCATCATATGCATTGCATTGCATTCATGTATTTGTATTTATACTGGTGTTTAGCTGCTCAGTTCCATATGTTGCTGTATATTCGGATTGTAGCTTACTTTGTGTATTTACTGGATTTTCTTATCTTCGGACTGTAGTTACTTTTATTACTCACTGGGTCGGAGTACTCACTTTACTCCCTGCACCTTGTGTGCAGATCCAGGACAGTCTCAGGCTCAGTAGATCCAGTTGATCAGCAGATCCAGCCTCTCGGAGTATCGAGGTAGCTGCACGGTGTTCGCAGCCATTGATCTTCTCCCTCATATCCTATCTCTTTATTTCCGCATTATCGGACTTTGGATATACCGTGTATTAGGATGATATTCTGTATTCTAGAGGCTCAGATTCGTGACACCGGATCCTAGTGAGATTATATTGTGTATTTTGTTAAAATCTTCTGTACTTTAATCTTGCTTAATTGATATTTCTTTCCACTGTTTTTGATAAATTGGGTTAAGTATTGAATAATGGTCGGGATTGCCTAGTAGTGTGCTGGGCGCTATCACGACCGGGATTTGGGTCGTGACATTATTAATCTTCAACTGATTTACAAAACTAATAAGCTAAAAGCTTTACAAGAAGGAGAGAGTTTAGAGAGAGAGATTAGAGAGAGAGAGGGGGTTCTCACGACCTGCCTCTTCAAATGAAGAGGTCCTCTATTTAAAGAAGGAAAAAAACATAAAGAATCTTTCAATAGTAGATTGGGTCCCACATCTGGGTCCTTATGCAGTTTTTCTACTGTTGGGAATAGCGTATCTGGGTCCCTTATACAGTGTTTTTACTGTTGGGAACAGTGTATCTACTGTTGTGTGGGGTCTTCGGCGACTTTATTCAAAGTCTTCTTTTGTCAAAATCGTTCATTTGTTGGAGGAAATTTTCCACCTTTTCTCTCTCTTTGTCAGATAATATTATTTCTGGCTGCATCGGCTGTGAATCTTCTTCTGCGATATCATCGCCAATTGTTTCACTGTGCATTGATGTGTCTGATCTTTCACATTGATTGGAAGTTTGAAGTAAATTTCTTTTTACTTCTTCCAGATATTTATTTACTAATTCGATTTTATCTCCGTCTTGAACAGAGATTCTTCGAGCAATATGTTTGACGGAGCTGTCATCAAATATTTTCTTCTGTAGAGTGGACGAGTATACTTGGATTTGTGTTTTAATAGAATCCAATAATTCTTGTCCATATAACATTTTTGTTTTGGGATCATTCTTCATCAATTTGTCCCAAAAATTGTTGTAAAATACCCTGTATAAGCAAGGGATTTGTTCCTCCGTAAAACCTAAATCAGGAGTCCATTTATGAATCCATGGGATAGAGAATTCATTAAAGAAACAAATTTGATCAATTTTTTCTAGGCAACAGATATGATCTGCGTGATATAACTCGGTTAGGTATGGTGAAATTTTTACTCATTCTTTGTATAACTTAATGAATGGCTCAGGCAGGATTTTCGTTGTGGGACCGTGGTATGACCACCAATTTAAGAACCAGTTGGGGATATGTCCTGTAAATATTTTTGCACATACTTTAATAAACCAAGTATGTTTATGCCTCTCATTGTTATAATAAGCACTCTATCAAATGCTTGGATATAATCCCAATAAGGAAAATTCATGGGTGATTTATTAAGGCTTATCTGCCTTTCTTTCATTGTTGAAATCCCCCATTCTTCAACAGATATAATCTGTTTGATAATGTTTTTTTAGAAGTTATAAACGTTCTCATTTGTGTTATAACCCGAAAAGTGCTGGAATTCTGCACTACCTGTACTGATTAGAATAGTCTCATAATAAGTGCGGGTTTTATATGATTCACCCGGGTAGTATAATCCATTAATCAGATATCTCTGGAATATCTTCCATGGTTCATCTTTTCGCTGAATCTCAGAGTTTTCACGGAGAAATATTATTTCTTTCTTTGGTAATTTTTCGTAAGACTTAATATCATTGTTGTCTTCTTCTCTAGCGATTGAAGCAAATGTATTACTGCTTAGCATGATTTGCATATCATTTAATTTCAGTCCAAGGTTTTAAATGCTGTTTTGCAAACTCAGCCATAATTCTAAGTGTTGAAAACTTAAATGATATTTTTAAATGTATTCCGGGCTGGGAACTTCTGTTTTGTAAATGCCCAAGGGGCTTATTATATTATTTTCTGGACTGATTATAAAGTGACTTGAAACAGTGGTAACAATGACACTGTGTGATATACTTGAAACAGTGGTAACAATGACACTGTGTGATATACTTGAAATAGTGGTAACAATGACACTGGATGATATACTTGAACAGTGGTAACAATGGCACTGTATGATATAAATTGGTCAGGTAACAATGGCTGACCGGTCAGGTAACAATGACTGACCAAGATATTGTGCTTGGGTTGTAGGAGCCCATCCGGAGTCTGTACACATCCCCAGTGAGCGCTGTCGACGATAAATAAATATGGATAGCTCGGGTTGCACGCCGCAGTGAGTACTGGAATGTACCATCATATGCATTGCATTGCATTCATGTATTTGTATTTATACTGGTGTTTACCTGCTCAGTTCCATATGTTGCTGTATATTCGGATTGTAGCTTACTTTGTGCATTTACTGGATTTTCTTATCTTCGGACTGTAGTTACTTTTATTACTCACTGGGTCGGATTACTCACTTTACTCCCTGCACCTTGTGTGCAGATCCAGGACAATCTCAGGCTTAGTAGATCCAGCCTCTAGGAGTATCGAGGTAGCTGCACGGCGTTCACAGCCATTGATCTTCTCCCTCCTATCATATCTCTTTATTTCCGCATTATCGGACTTTGGATATACCATGTATTAGGATGATATTCTGTATTCTAGAGGCTCAAATTCGTGACACCGGGTCCTAGTGAGATTATATTGTGTATTTTGTTAAAATCTTCAGTACTTTAATCTTGCTTAATTGATATTTCTTTCCGTTGTTTTTGATAAATTGGGTTTAGTGTTGAATAATGGTCGGGCTTGCCTAGTAGTGTGCTGGGCGCCATCACGACCGGGATTTGGGTCGTGACAAAGTTGGTATCAGAGCCTAGGTTACTTGGTCTCGCGAGTTATGAGCCAGTTTAGTAGAGTCTCGCAGATCGGTACGGAGACGTCTGTACTTATCCTCGAGAGGCTGCCGAACCTTTAGGAAAACTTCACATTCTTGAATTCTTATCGTGCGTCCTTGATTCAGCTTGAAAAGAAACTTTTGAAATTCCTTCCGCGTGATCGTATGCACCAACGGGCGCTCAGTATCAGATGTGTCTCGATGGCTTTGATTCCCCGATCGAGGGGCGAGGTGTAATCTCTGTGAGTTTGAAGTTAGACCAGTCTGGAGGACTTGAGGCCAAATCTTTGCCAATGGCTTGAGCACCGAGGTGCTGATTTTGTGAGCAAGTGTTTTGAACTCATATGTTCATTATTGTCCTTGTTAGCCGGAATGGCGGTTGGATATCCACGTGATGAGTATGTTAGTGTTGCGAGGTGTATTTGTACGACTTGGTAGTGGCGAAGAAGCCTACTGGATAGTAGATGAACTGTTAAGTGATTCGTTTCTTATTGTGATTTGTTGAGTAGCCCGAGTTATGGGCGCGTGAAGAATATTTTTCGTGTCTCCTAGTTAGATAAGTCTGGGAGCTGAGATCGCTTCCGTAAATGTATTATGACGAAATCGTTGAGTCAAGGAGACCACCTTGAAGGTCGAAAATATTAAAGGAAGAATATGTTCCTACTTGGTTGAATAGCCCAATAATGGAGGGTTGAAGGGTATTTTCTATGTGTTATGATTCAAATAGGTGCAACGCATGTCCATGTATCAATTTAGATTTATGTAATTGATATGCATTGTGATGCTTTGTCAAGTTGTGGATGTGTTGTTAGGATGGTTTTGGTGATTCTCTGGCAGGTGGATAGGACCAATTACAAAGGAGGCTCTGCCGAAATTTTTGAAAAATTTAGGACTTAGTAAGTGGGCTTAACTGTTGTGTGAGTAAATGCAAGAATTGCAGAAGAGTTAAAATTCCAGATGATTCGTGTTTCCACGAGCTTATGATGGAGTGAGTTTAATCTCACCATGATATTACGACAACAATAGAGTATATGTGTTGTGATCTATGGCTTCGAGCCAAGTTGGGGAGCTTGCTGTTGATTAGCTGATTGCACGGTTTATTACCTGCGTGAATTCTGGTTATTGGCGTATTGGTGGGTTATTGCAGCTACGGAAAAGGACCATGAGTGGTAATTTGAGTAAATGAATTGTTGGATGCATGCTATGGTTAGCCTTATTGGCTCATGTTCAGACTTGAGGGAAGATTCATGATTTATGCCTCGTATAGGTGCAGGCTTCGAGGGAAGTGATCCCTCTAGGTGCTTTATCGAGAGGGTATTCATATGTTATAAAATTCAGTAGAGTTGGTTGCATTCGGGGCCAAGTCAGAGCTGGGTGGCTCTCAATAGCGGTCCTAGTTAATTCAAGAGGTAAAGTGTGGTGCCTAATGATTTTGAGTCTATAAGTACGGTTAAGAGTCAAGCTTTTGAAGCAGCTTATGAAGAAAGGCACAGAATGTTCTATGATGTTTTGACTTGCGGTGTAGCATTTGAGAGACATGAAATGGTCATGGTATTTGAGACAGCATGGTCTCGTGATTTAAGGTCACTCGGGGTGAGTTTGGTTGAAATAAGTTAGGTGTTAAAGGGAGATATTATTATTTCTAAGGCAATCAAGGATAAATTGGAAGGAAGTAGATTGATTAGCCATAGTTGAGTTGGTATACTGGTGTCAGTGATCGGTTCGTTCAGCGTGATCGAGTTATGCATGTGAGGCTTGTCGGCCGCAGTGATTGATGTTATTCTGAAGCATTCTTTTGTTAGGGCCTATTATGAGTAGGCGGATCCCAGAAAGTGTTATGGTGGCTTGGACAACTACTTAGAGATTGGCATATTCGACGATTATGAGGATTCGCCTGTATGCTGCTATAGTTCTCCTGAAGTGAGTTAAATGGAAAGTCTTATGTGATGAAGTATTAGCCTATCGGCGGTTCCAGAGTTGTGATGGAAATCGCGTCTATCGTATATTGGCACGTGAGGTGCAGTGAGTGGTATGGAATTTGAAGTAAGGACCAAGGTTGCAGTTTGGTCAATGACTGTGATGTCACGATCTCGGATGAGCAGTATATGAGTTTCAGTGTTTTGAGTAAGATGGGTATTGACGTCAGTATCACCTGAGGTCGGTGTTCTGTGAGAAAGGCTTTGCATCCTGGTTAGGGATTCTTGATCGCTTTTCAGCGTTAGTGCAGCCGGTGGTTTGGATGTGCAGACCCGTTAATTATTTCGGAAGATGGTGGGAGCTTGTCCCACAGGAATATTGTATAAGTGTGACATGTAGTCACTTGATTAATTAGAAATTTAAACCAAGTATGAGGATTTTGGTAATATCATCCATTTGAGAATTTATGCCTGGAGGGCACTCTGTTTATTGGGTTATGGACCTGTGAAAGATTATTGGCCTAGCTTGGCACGATCAGGATCGACTTGAGGTCGGTGGATAGATTTAAATGTGGAAGTGAGCCTTACGTCAGGCCAGTTGTGTTTATTTCAGCAATGCGCTCTTTATGGAAGGATAGTCGCAGTCTTATTTCGTGGTCAGTTAATTCATGTAAAGATATATTGCACCGTATGAGTTGTGAGACGGCTTGGTAAATTCCTTATGTGTTGAGGTTCCGCTCAGCGGTGATGTTATATGAGCAGGATGAGACTTAGATCATGTATCGCACCTCAGTTGTGCTTGAGTTTGTAGCCTATAGCGCTATATGTTTCCTTGGGAATGATATTATGCACCTTAGTGTGTTTATGACCGATGTTCGGTATTTTGATGTGATGAGCTATTCAGCTCGACGTATATCTCCTTATGTGAGTTCTATATGTGGATCGGATGGCACGCCGCCATGGGTATGTTGTTTGGATCGGGTTGCATGCCGCAATAGTGTGATGTTCAGTTCAGTGCCCATATTTGCTTTTGTGTGTTCTGTTTCCCTGTTTTCTGAGGAAGTCTATGTTAGTGTACGAGTTGAGTAGTTCCTTCTAGAGTTCGCCTTCCTTTTGTATCGCGTTCGAATTGATATCATACTAGCACATTGTGGCGCCTTGTGGGATTTTTGATTATGTCTGAGGTGGCTTATTGCCTGAGCAGTTCGTACTAGGTGAGACGAGGTTACTAGATTTGGGGTCAGTGCAAACTGATTATATGAAGTATATTATAGAGCAAAGATCATTCTTTGGTTTGGGACAAGGTAATGGAACTTGTCAGGAGTGTAGATCCAATGAATTGTTGATTCAGCAGTTGGTTGTGAATTTCGGCACATCTCTTCAGTCGTATCGGTGTTGAAAAAAAAATAAAAATAAAAATAAAAACTAGAGCAAGACCTGTGTAGATCATGAGATGCAATGGGAGCATCAGATTCGTGGAATTTCGACCATTATGTTTAAAGAATGTTATTGTGGTTCTATGAGTAAGTGATGCAAAGTGTGAATTCAGCAAAGTTATGCAGTCATGTTTGGGTACAGCGTGTGGAGATTGATATGGTGGTCATATGATGGAAACAGGCTTGGCAGGGAAATTCTTGATGTTGGAATTGGGCCTAATGGCTTATTTGCTTGAATAAATAAGTATATCTACAGAATTATCGAGCTAATGTGCTCAACGGAGTAGTGGTAGCATGGGAAGGTGCATAATGTGTTAAACAAGTGATTTCAGACTACTTCAGTGTAGTTCTCAGCACGTCCGATGACGAACGTATGTTTAAGTGGGGGAGATTGTAACGACCCAACCGGTCGTTTTGAGCTCCGGCGCGTCATTCAGCAGTTTGAGGCCATGAGCGGCTTCATCTCAGGTATATTGACTTGTGTGTATGGTCAGAATTAAAATTCAGGAAGTTTGGAGTCAAATCTAAATGGAAATTCTCATTTTGAAAGCTTAAAATTGAAGAAATGAACTAGGATTGGAATTTTAAGTAAACGACCTCGGAATTGGGATCCGAAGGTTCCAGCAGGTTCGTATGATGATTTCGGACTTGGGCATATGCCCGGATCGGGTTTTGGATAACTCGGGAGCGTTTTGGCGCCTATTGTGGAAGATAGCATTTTAGAAGAAATTGCATCAGTTTGGTTTAAAATGCATTTCAGTGTTATTGATGTCCGTTTGGGATTTCGAGACTGGGAGTAGCTCTGTACGGTGATTCTGGATTTGGGAGCGCGATCGGAAGTGAATTCGGATGTCCGGAGGTCATTTTGAAGTCATTTGGCTAAATATAGAAATTTGAAGGTATTTGAGAAAATTCGACCGGAAGTGGAAATTTTGATATCGGGGTCGGAATGCGGTTTCGAAAGATGGGGCAAGTCCGTAATGTCGAATGTGACTTGTGTGCAAAATTTGAAGTCATTCCGGAATGATTGTGGTAAGGTTTGAGACACTTAGTCTCTTTTAAGGAGGTTTAAGTTGGAAAAGTCAATCGAACGTTGACTTATGTGTTAGAGGGCTCGGATTTGAATTCCGATGATTCGGTTAGCTTCGGGGGATGATTTGTGACTTAGGAGTGTGATCAGAAGTAATTTTGGAGGTCCGGTGTAGAATTAGGCTTGAATTAGCGAAGTTAGTATTTTGGCGAATTCCGGTTGATAGGTGAGATTTTGATCCGGGAGTCAGAATGGAATTCCGAGAATTGTTGTAGCTTTGCTATATCATTTGTGATGTGTGTGCAAAACTTCAGGTCATTCGGACATCGTTTGGTCGGGTGTTTGATCGAAAGTGTATTTTCGGAAGTTTTTGGAAACTTATGCTTGAATTCGATGAGTTTTGGGTAGTTTGATGTTGTTTGAGGTGTTTTGATGATTTGAGCAGGTTTTAATGATGTTATGAATTATGTTGGCATTTTTGGTCAGGGTCCCATGAGGCTCGGATAAGTTTTGGAAGAGCTTTTGGAAGATTTTTGCCGTTTTGAACATAAGCATGTAATGATCCAAGGGTCCATTTTTAGTTTTAGAGATTCAAATTTGATTTCGAGACTTACAGAATTTAAATCATGAATTATAGGACTGATCTGGAAATTTTGGTTTAATTTCATCAAGTCACGATTGGGTTTTTGACGTGAAAAGTGAGTTAATTGTTTAACGAGCGAAATGGGTATTGAACTGGGAAAACTAGCTCTGAATTGAGTTTCTATTGAAGGGTTGTGTTCGTATTATTATTTGTGACTCATAGGAATAAGAATCGTCTAATTCCGAGTTCGTATGATGGAGTTAGAGCCTTTTTAGTGAAAATAAAAGTTGCTGCAATTTCTGCTGCTAAGCTGTCTTTGGACAGCAATGTGCAGTCGTGGAGCGTACTTCGGAGACCTATATCTTTTGATATACAAGGAATATTGAGATAATTCAAAACCTAAAGTTGTAGCCCTTAGTATCTAGTTTCCAGAAAGCTAAAGATATCGTAATTTAGACATTTGTAGAGAAAGTTATGATTGATTGAAGATGACTGGTGGAGAGGTTTCTCCAGAAATTTTCTGATTTCATGGAGCCGATTTAGAAGCTCATATCTCGGGATATATAAAGAGTTATATGGTGTACAACCTATTAAATTAAAGATCTTTGAGTCTAGTTCCTAAATCTTCAAACCGTTTGTCATTTGGATATTTATACAAGACGTTATGGGTGTTTAAACAGAAGTTTTCCGACAAGGAACAATTTTAATAGGATGTACAACTTGAATAGCACAAGTGCAAGGTACAAGTCGACGAAGCACGGGCAGATTCTTTTAAACACGGATTTGGCTTATTTCTTTCATTTCTTTCATTTGGCTTGGATTATTTTGGAGAGAATTTCAAGGGGGATTTCATCAAGCATCAAAGGTGAGTTGTTTCTACTTATTTCCAAGTTAAATACATGGATTAGAGCTGAAAACTCAAGTAATTTATGGACAAAAATGGTGGTTTAGGGCTTGAAACTTAAGAGAATTAAATGGTGATTTGAGGGGTCAAATGAACTCCGATTTTTGTGAATTTTGTATGTATAGACTCGTGGAGAGATAAGGGTCGTATTGATGTAAAAATTTCTGAATTTCGAGATGTGGGCCCGGGGCTTGGGTTTTGCTAATTTCAGGATTTTCGACATTTTTCGAGTCTTTTCGATTGGGTTATATTCCCTTAGCCTATTGTAACGTATTCGTTGTGGTTTTGACTAGATTCGACGCGCGAAGAGGTCGATTCAAGAGGAAAGGGCATTGCGGACTAGTCTACAGCCGGTTAGAGGTGAGTAATAGATGTAAATGTTGTTCTGAGGGTTTGAAACCCCGGACTTTCATATCGTAACGCTATATTGAGGCGTGACACGCACTCCATGGCGAGTGTGGGGTCGGATACTATTAGGGATTGTGACTTGGTCCATCCCGTGTGATGTTTATACTATACTGGTGATTGATACACATACTTCATTGATATTACTGGGCTTGATGCCATGTTTGGGGCCTTGTGCCAATTTGTAAAATCCTTCGAGGATTGATATTACTGCTTAGCATGATTTGCATATCATTTAATTTCAGTCCAAGGTTTTAAATGCTGTTTTGCAAACTCAGCCATAATTCTAAGTGTTGAAAACTTAAATGATATTTTTAAATGTATTCCGGGCTGGGAACTTCTGTTTTGTAAATGCCCAAGGGGCTTATTATATTATTTTCTGGACTGATTATAAAGTGACTTGAAACAGTGGTAACAATGACACTGTGTGATATACTTGAAACAGTGGTAACAATGACACTGTGTGATATACTTGAAACAGTGGTAACAATGACACTGTGTGATATACTTGAAATAGTGGTAACAATGACACTGGATGATATACTTGAACAGTGGTAACAATGGCACTGTATGATATAAATTGGTCAGGTAACAATGGCTGACCGGTCAGGTAACAATGACTGACCAAGATATTGCGCTTGGGCTGTAGGAGCCCCTCCGGAGTCTGTACACACCCCCAGTGAGCGCCGTCGACGATAAATAAATATGGATGGCTCGGGCTGCACGCCGCAGTGGGTACTGGAATGTACCATCATATGCATTGCATTGCATTCATGTATTTGTATTTATACTGGTGTTTAGCTGCTCAGTTCCATATGTTGCTGTATATTCGGATTGTAGCTTACTTTGTGTATTTACTGGATTTTCTTATCTTCGGACTGTAGTTACTTTTATTACTCACTGGGTCGGAGTACTCACTTTACTCCCTGCACCTTGTGTGCAGATCCAGGGCAGTCTCAGGCTCAGTAGATCCAGTTGATCAGCAGATCCAGCCTCTGGGAGTATCGAGGTAGCTGCACGGCGTTCGCAGCCATTGATCTTCTCCCTCCTATCCTATCTCTTTATTTCCGCATTATCGGACTTTGGATATACCGTGTATTAGGATGATATTCTGTATTCTAGAGGCTCAGATTCGTGACACCGGGTCCTAGTGAGATTATATTGTGTATTTTGTTAAAATCTTCAGTACTTTAATCTTGCTTAATTGATATTTCTTTCCGCTATTTTTGATAAATTGGGTTAAGTGTTGAATAATGGTCGGGCTTGCCTAGTAGTGTGCTGGGCACCATCACGACTGGGATTTGGGTCGTGACATTATTAATCTTCAACTGATTTACAAAACTAATAAGCTAAAAGCTTTACAAGAAGGAGAGAGTTTAGAGAGAGAGATTAGAGAGAGAGGGGGTTCTCACGACCTGCCTCTTCAAATGAAGAGGTCCTCTATTTAAAGAAGGAAAAAAAACATAAAGAATCTTTAAATAGTAGATGGGGTCCCACATCTGGGTCCCTATACAGTTTTTCTACTATTGGGAATAGCGTATCTCGGTCCCTTATACAGTGTTTCTACTGTTGGGAACAATGTATCTACTGTTGTGTGGGGTCTTCGGTGGCTTTAGTCAAAGTCTTCTTTTGTCTAAATCGTTCATTTGTTGGAGGAAATTTTCCACCTTTTCTCTCTCTTTGTCTGATAATATTATTTCTGGCTGCATCGACTGTGAATCTTCTTCTGCGATATCATCGTCACTTGTTTCACTGTGCATTGATGTGTCTGATCTTTCACATTGATTCAAAGTTTGAAGTAAATTTCTTTTTACTTCTTCCAGATATTTATTTACTAAATCGGTTTTATCTCCGTCTTGAACAAAGATTCTTCGAGCAATATGTTTGACGGAGCTGTCATCAAATATTTTCTTCTATAGAGTGTACGAGTATACTTGGATTTGTGTTTTAATAGAATCCAATAATTCTTGTCCATATAACATTTTTGTTTTGGGATCATTCTCCATCAATTTGTCCCAAATTTTTTTGTAAAATGCCCTGTATAAGCAAGGGATTTGTTCCTCCGTAAAATCTAATTCAGGAGTCCATTTATGAATCCATGGGATAGGGAATTCAATAAAGAAACAAATTTGATCAATTTTTTCTAGGCAACAGATATGATCTGCGTGATATAACTCGGTTAGGAATGGTGAAATTTTTGCTCATTCTTTTTATAACTTAAGGAATGGCTCAGGCAGGATTTTCGTTGTGGGACCGTGGTATGACCACCAATTTAAGAACCTGTTGGGGATAGGTCCTGTAAATATTTTTGCACATACTTTAATAAATCAAGTATGTTTATGTCTCTCATTGTTATAATAAAGCACTCTATCAAATGCTTGGATATAATCCCAATAAGTAAAATTCATGGGTGATTTATTAAGGCTTATCTGCCTTTCTTTCATTGTTGAAATCCCCCATTCTTTAACAGATATAATCTGTTTGATAATAATTTTTAAAAAGTTATAAACGTTCTCATTTGTGTTATAACCTGAAAAGTGCTGAAATTCTGCACTACCTATACTGATTAGAATAGTCTCATAATAAGTGCGAGTTTTATATGATTCACCCGGGTAGTATAATCCATTAATCAGATATCTCTGGAATATCTTCCATGGTTCATCTTTTCGCTGAATCTCAGAGTTTTCAAGGAGAAATATTATTTCTTTCTTTGGTAATTTTTCGTAAGACTTAATATCATTGTTGTCTTCTTCTCTAGCGATTGAAGAAAATGTATTACTTTGCTTTTTGGAACCAAAATATGCCTGTAGATGACCATATAATGGATCATCTTCTGGAATATTATCCAAATGTATAGACGGACCTGATGAAGAATCTCCTTTATGAAAAATCTTTGAGTTTATTAAACTCCTTTTTCCTGCTTGTATCACTGGAGAATTTGATGAGGATCCGTATGATGATCCTTGAGAATATGATCTACTAGGGGAAAATCTTCCCCTACCTCTACCTCTGGTGGCCCATGAAGGGTCTATTCTGCACAAATAACAAGTCAATTTAGAAGTAATAATCCAGCATATCATCCCTAATAATTTTAGTATAGGTATGAATTCCTAACAATTTAATCATGAATATGATTTTCAATCAGGTTATCAACGATATCTTCAATTATCAAATCAATTATGAGACTTTGTAGATCTCGATTTAATCTAACCACTTTCAGGATAGTAATTAACAATTCTTCCTCTAAAAAAGTTGTATAGAAATTCATAATTAATCAAGGTATTCTCGGGATAAGAAATCCGGAAGGGAATTATCAATTCCTTTTTTGTATTGAATTTCAAAATCAAAAGGCGCCAGTTGAGCTTGCCATCTAGCAAATATTAATTTAGATGCATCATGTTTGAAGTCTTTGTCAAACATATATTTAACAGATTGAGCATCAGTTTTTATTAAAAACTTTTGATTATATAAACCGTCTTGAAATTTTAAAACACATTTAACAAGAGTCAACATTTCATGAGCCACAATAGCATATTTCTTCTGGGCTTCGGTCCATTTACCAGAGTGAAATCTTATCAGATATTCACTCTTATTGTTGGGATTCACTTGTTTTAAAATCCCACCGTAGCCAATGTTGGACGCATCAGTCTCAATAATTTTTTGCCATGTAGGATTAGCAAGAGTTAAGCAAGGTAAAGACTTAACACGTTGTTTAATATTTTTCACTAACGTAGTATGCTGGTCAGTCCAAGGCTTCTTATGATCCTTTTTCAACCTGTCGTATAGAGGGGCTAGATCACAAGATAAACTTTTGTAGAAAGGAGATATATAATTCAAACTTCCCAAAAATCTTTGTAATTGAGTCCTGTCAGTAATAACATCAGGAAATTTTGAGGCAAAATCAATCGATCTTTGTATCGGGGTAATTTTTCCTTGGCAAATATTATGACCTAAAAATCGAACATTTGTTTGGAATAGACTCATTTTTGGTTTAGAAATTACTAAACCGTTTTGTATTATAATTTTCTTAAAAATATCAAGATGCTTAATATGCATCTCTAATGTTTTAGAAAATACTAATATGTCGTCAATATAAACGATGATAAAATCTAGATAAGGGTTAAAAATATCATTCATAATTTTTTGAAATTCAGAAGGGGTCTGTCTAGGTCCGATACATACTCTTATTGAGCCCATGTGTCTAGCAGTTCTAACTGTGAAAGGGATAGCCCTTTTGACAACTTCAGCGGGCTTTAATGTCACAGCTGGCTAGACGTAGCCAATAAGAGTAGTACCAGAGTCGACTGTACCACAATCTTGGAACCAAGCCAAGAAACTATATTAAAATTCCTTTATATTTTGAAAGAGTCTGGATTCTTCATGGTTAATATGCAAGAGAAATTAGTTTTTCAACATAGATATGAATCCGTTTAGCAAGACATAGTCACGACTGGGGAGAGAAACTAAGTATATAAAATACTATATAATAAAATGAAATAAATATCTTTAATGTACCACTTATGAGCCGTAACAACTAGTCTTTTGTCACGACCCAAAATCCCAACCCGGTCGTGACGGCGCCTCTCGTGAGGACAAGGCCAGCCAATCAACAAAACAGTACATCTCTTTATAATTACTTAGCAGGAATAAGTCTAAATCATGGGCAATATAATCTTAAATGCGAAATAAACGTGATAGAACAAGGAAAACCATCCCAACTCAGCCCGAAATCGGGGTGTCACGAGTCATGAGCTACTACAGAGTTTACTAATATTTTACAAAGTCTAGAATTATCATAAATAACAAAGATAAGGGAGAAAACGGGGTTGCGGACGTCAACAGCTACCTCGTTACTCCTAGTCACCGCCTGGTCTGGAAAGAATCAGCGCTCAGGAGCGAACTCAACTCTGCCTGTATCTACACACATGGTGCAGGGAGTAATGTGAGTACTCCGACCGAGTGAGTAATAAAAATAAATAACGACTGAAAACATGAAATCTCATAACGGCACAATATAGCGCTATCCCAAGAAATAAAATCAGTTATACAGTAAAACATTGTGTATCAGATAATTCTACTTTTAAAGCAGTGAAGCCAATTAATTTCCACAGTAAGGATAAATCAAAGGCATGCCCCTCGGGCTCAATATGTAAATCTCAGTACAGTATCAGCCCCTCGGGCTCACTCCCAACTCACCAACACACAACATCAGCCCCTCGGGCCCACTCCCAACTCACCAACACACAACATCAGCCCCTCGGGCTCACTCCCAACTCACCACACACAAGTAACGGCCTCTTAGGCCCACTCCCAACTCACCTAGGTACCCTGCGCTCACTGGGGGTGTGTACAGACTCCGGAAGGGCTCCTACAGCCCAAACACAATATCAATAGGCCTGAAAGCCTTCACACATCACACACGAGGCGTGAAAGCCTCCTCATATAACAGTCGAGGCCTGAAAGCCTCCTCATATCACTCAACATATCCTCACGTATGGCCCTCGGCCTCAATCAGTCCAGAAAATAATCATAAGCCTCTTGGGCATCAGTAAAACAATAGTGCTCAGCTCAACAGCATTATGAATATCATTAAATCTCGAGTTGAGTATAAATGTAGCTGAGTTCACAAAATAATATAATTCAATTGGACTGAGTTCAAATAATATTTCAATTTGTGAGGAAAATAGTGATGTAAATTCACAAAAGATTTCAGATAATTGGCACGAAGCCCAAATATGGCAATAAGCCCCAATCATAGTGAAAAACAATAAATCTTTATCAATTACGCGGTAAAAATATCAACTGGGATGGACCAAGTCACAATCCCCAATAGTAAATGACCCCGCGCTCATCATACAACGCGTGTCTCATCTCAACATAGCAGTATGTTGTGCAATCCGGGGTTTCAAACCCTCAGTGCATCATTTAAAATCATTACTCACCTCTAGCTCGCTATGCCCTTGCCTCTCTAATTGGCCTCCTCGTGTGACGAATCTGCCAAAAATCACACAAACATCGAAGAAGTTCGATTTCTAAAAGATGGGGTTTTAATCATACATATCTGAAATTCGCCCCTTAATGATACTATAATGATCCCATACAGTTATGTAACTTCAATCTACAATACAACACTCAATAGGGCCAATATTAGTACTAGATCCCATAAATTATGCCATTTAGGCATATTATCAAACATCTTGTAGGCATAAATATTTACACCTCTTAACTATAGCATTGGTTCCTCCAACTATCACCATTAACCAACAATTCATCCCACTATTATTCTTTAACAATTTATACTCCTAACATCACATGTGTGATCAACCATTCACACCCAAACCAACAAAAATTCCATCAAATAAACACCTTTAAATCCCTACCATGTTCATGTATTTAAATTGGGAATTTATGGCTTCCAACCACCATACAATAAGTTGTAATACTTGATTCATACTCATATTTCCATAATATATCCATATATGTGAGTCTAAGGTGTAGGATTTACCTTTTGGAAGAAATATTGCAAAACCCTTCTTTGAGTTCTTGAAGAAATTTCTTGAAAATCTGAGGATTTTCAAGATCAATCCATGTTAATATAAGTGTGTAGGAATAGTAATCAACTCAAAGTACTCCAAAAATCTTGCCTTGGATCATAGAAGTGAAGAGTGGGACGAAATCCCCTTGAGAGAGCAAGCCCTTGCTCCAAAAATGGCTTGGGAACTCTCTATTCCCGGTCTTGGGGTATTTAGGGGCCTGCTACTAGTGCGGCCGCGCATCTGGGCGCTAGTTTGCCCGGTGTTCTGTCTTGGGCGCGCATATTTTAGCGCGGGCGCGCATCTGGGCGCGCTAGTGACACATGCCCAGTAAAATAGTTATAACTTTTTGTATACACCTCCAAATGATGAACGGTTTGTTGCGTTGGAAACTAGACTCAAAGGGACTTAATTTTATAGTTTGTGGGTCACACAACTCCTTATATAACGGGAGATATGAGCGTCCAAAGTGAGGTCTTACGTACACTCATTTACAACTTTCGTCTATTATGAAATTTTTCCAACTTCAAAAGTTTCCGATGCCGAAACCTATCAAATCACGTCCGATTGACTTCAAATTTTGCACACAAGTCCAAAATGACATAACGAAGCTACAGAAATTCTCGGAATTCCATTCCGACCGTCGGATCAAAATTTTACCTATCAACCGGAAATCGCCAAAATACTAACTTCGCCAAAATGAGCTAATTTCTTCATCGGACCTCCAAAATTAATTCCGATTGCGCTCCTAGACCTTAAATCATCCCCCCAAACTAAACGAATCATCGGAATTAAATTCCGATCCCTCTAACTCACAAGTCAATGTCCGGTTGACTTTTCCAAACTAATTTTTCCTTAAAGAGACTAATTGTCCCATTGCATACCAAACTCGATCCGAATTGACTCAAATTCACCAAGTACACATATCGAAACATGAATAAGCATTTAACGGGGAATACGGGATGAAAATACAGGAAACGATGATTCGGGTCGCTACATTCTCCCCAACTAAAACAAACGCTCGTCCTTGAGCGAGTTAAGAAACCTACCTGGAGTTTCAAATAGGTGTGGGTACCTGCTCCGCATCTCCTGCTCGGTCTCCCAAGTAGCCTCCTCCACGGGCTGACCTCTCCACTGTACTTTCACTGATGCTATATCTTTTGATCTCAATTTTTGAACCTGTCGACTCAAAATAGCCACTGGCTCCACATTATAAGTCAAATTTTCATCTAACTGTACTGTACTGAAATCTAAAATATGAGACGGGTCCCCAATGTACTTCCGGAGCATGGACACATGGAATACCGGATGAACACCCGACAATCTAGGCGGCAAAGCAAGCTCGTAAGCCACCTCTCCAATCCTCATAAGTACCTCAAATGGTCCAATAAACCGCGGACTCAACTTCCCGTTCTTTCCGAACCTCATAACACCCTTCATCAGCAAAACCTTCAGCAAAACCTTCTCGCCCTCCATAAATGACACATCTCGGACCTTCCAGTCCGCATAACTCTTCTGACGCGACTGAGCTGTGCTAAGTCTTTCCTGAATCACCTCACCTTTTCTATGGCATCCTAGACCAAATCTGTCCCCAACAACCTAGCCTTACCGGGCTCAAACCAACTCACTGGAGTTCTACACCGCCTCCCATATAAGGCCTCATACAGTGCCATCTGAATACTGGACTGATAGCTGTTGTTGTAGGCAAACTCTGCAAGTGGTAAAAATTCAACCCAAGAACCTCCAAAATCAATCACGCAGGTACGCAACATATCCTCCAATATCTGAATAGTACGCTCGGAATGTCTGTTCGTCTGAGGATGAAATGCTGAACTCAACTCCACCTGAGTGCCCAACTCGTGCTGAAAAGTCCTCCAAAACTGAGAAGTGAACTGAGTACCTCTATCCGAATAATAGTAACTGGAACACCATGCAACCGCACAATCTCCTGAATAAAGATCCTAGCCAGCCGCTCCGCAGAATATGTGGTACACACCGGAATGAAATGCGCTGACTTGGTCAGCCTATCCACAACAACCCAAATCGAATCAAAATTCTTCAAAGTCCGAGGAATGCCACTCACGAAATCCATAGTAACTCTCTCCCATTTCCACTCAGGAATAATCATCTGCTGAAGCAAACCGCCCGGTCTCTGATGCTCATATTTCACCTGCTGACAGTTGAAACACCGAGCCACATATCCCACAATGTCTTTCCTCATTCTCCTCCACCAGTAATGCTGTCTCAAGTCCTGATACATCTTCGCAGCACCCGGATGGATGGAATACCGCGAACTGTGGGCCTCCTCAAGAATCAAATCTCTAAGCCCATCAACATCGGGCACACAAATACGGCCCTGCATCCTCAATACGCCATCATCACCTATAGTCACATCTTTGGCATTATCATGCTGAACTCTGTCCTTAAGGACAAGCAAATGCGGATCATCATACTGGTGCTCTCTGATGCGATCATATAAGGAAGATCGAGAAACCACACTAGCCAATACCCGGCTAGGCTCAGAAATATCTAACCGCACCAACTGATTGGCCAAGGTCTGAACATCAACTGCAAGAGGCCTCTCCCCAACTGGGATGTAAGCCAAACTCCCCATATTGACTGCCTTTCGGCTCAACGCATCGGCCACTACATTGGCCTTTCCCGGATGATATAAAATGGTAATATCATAGTCTTTAAGTAACTCAAGCCATCTCTGATGCCTCAAATTAAGATCTTTTTGTTTAAATAAATGCTGAAGACTGCGATGATCAGTGAATACCTCGCAAGATACGCCATATAAAAGTGCCTCCAAATTTTTAAGGCATGAACTATAGCAGCCAACTCCAAATCATGAACAGGGTAGTTTTTCTCATGGGGCTTCAACTGACGAGAAGCATAAGCAATAACTCTACCCTCCTGCATTAGCACACAACCAATCCCAACTCTGGAAGCATCACAATATACCGCATATGAACCTGTAGCTGATGGTTACACTAACACTGGAGCTGTGGTCAGAAGTGCCTTGAGCTTCTAAAAGCTCTCCTCACACTCGCCGGACCATACAAATGGGGCACCTTTCTGAGTCAACTTGGTCAAAGGCGATGCAATAGAAGAAAACCCCTGAACAAATCGGCGATAATAGCCTGCTAGCCCAAGAAAACTCCGAATCTCTGTGACTGAGGACGGACTAGACCAACTCTGCACTGCTTCTATCTTCCTTGGATCAACCTGTATACCCTCGCTGGACACTATGTGTCCCAAAAATGCACAGAACTTAGCCAAAATTCACATTTGGAGAATTTTGCATAAAGCTTCTCCTCTCTCAATCTCTGCAACACTACACGCAAATGCTGGGCATGCTCTTCCTGGCTACGTGAGTACACTAGGATATTATCAATGAGTACAATAACAAATGCATCCAGATAAGGCTGAAATACATTGTTCATCAAATGCATGAACGCTGCTGGGGCATTGGTCAACCCGAAAGACATCACCAAAAATTCATAGTGACCATATCTAGTCCTGAAAGCAGTCTTGGGAATATCCGACTCCCTGATTTTCAACTGGTGATAGCCCAAACGGAGATCAATCTTAGAAAATACCCTCGCTCCCTGAAGCTGATCAAATAAGTCATCAATGCGAGGCAAAGGATACTTGTTCTTCACTGTTACCTTATTCAACTGCCTATAATCAATGCACATTCTCATTGTGCCATCTTTCTTCTTCACAAATAAAACAGGTGCACCCCACGGGGACACGCTAGGCCGAATGAACCCCTTATCTAGGAGTTCCTGAAGCTGCTCCTTCAATTCTTTCAGCTCTGCTGGTGCCATACGATATGGCGGAATAGAAATGGACTGAGTGCCCGGCAGTAAGTCAATGCCAAAATCAATACCCCTATCCGACGGCACGCCCGGCAGGTCTGCAGGAAATGCATCAGGAAAGTCCCTCACAACTGGGATAGAATCAATACTAGGAGTCTCAGCTCCAACATCCCGCACAAAAGCCAGTTATGATAGATAACCCTTCCCAACTATACGCTAGGCTTTCAAGAAAGAAATTACTCTGCTAGAGACATAATCAGTCATGTCACGCCACTCGATCCTCGGAACACCCGGAATAGCCAATGTAGCTGTCTTAGCATGACAGTCTAGAATAGCATGATACGGAGATAACCAATCCATGCCCAGAATAATATCAAAATCTACCATGCTCAACAGCAGTAGATCAACTCGGGTCTCCAGACCCCTAATAATCACAGCACATGACCGATACACACGGTCTACAATAAAAGTATCGCCCACTGGGGTAGACACATGAACAGGTAAAGTAAGAGACTCTCGGGGCATACTAAAATGACGGGCAAAATATGAAGACACATAAGAATAGGTGGATCCCGGATCAAATAAGACAGAGGCATCTGTGTGGCAGACTGAAATAATACCATAGTGAGATTACACTCACTCCTTCATAAACTTGTGGAAATACAATTCATCTGAAATTTTAACTCTTCCGCGTTTTCTTGCATTCACTCACATAATAGTTAAGCCTACTCTCTAGGGGACCAAATTTTTACTAAGTCCCAAATTTTTCAAAAATTTCGGCAGAGTCTCCTTTGTAATTCGGCCTATCCACCTGCCAGAGAATCACCAAAACCATCCTAACAACACATCCACAACTTGACAAAGCATCACAACGTATATCAATTACATTAATATCAATACTACATGTATTATACTATCAAAATTGATACATGGACATGTGTTGCACCTATTTGAATCATAACACCTAGAAAATACCTTTCAATCCTCCATTATTGGGCTATTCAACTGAGTAAGAACATATTCTTTCTTTAATGTTTTAGACCTTCAAGGTGGTCTCCTTGACTTAACGATTTCGTCATAATACATTTACAGAAGCGATCTCAGCTCCCAGACTTATCTAACTAGTATGACAAATAGCTTCCCCTCATAAGTCAATTACCCACTAGCTTTACCTTTAGTTAATATTTTTGTATACCTTCCACTGCCATACACATTACACAATCACTTAATCTTCCTGAGTCTAAACTCATATCGTAACATAAAATTTACTTCACTTCAAATAGGAGACATAAAAATATCCTTCACGCACCCATAACTTGGGACTACACATCCTATCACAATGGAAATCATACACTCAATAGTTCATCTATCATCCAGTAGACCTTCTTCGTCACTTCCAAGTCATATAGATACATATCGCAGTACTATCATACTCCTCACGTAGTTATCCAGCCATGATTCCCACTAATAGAGGCAATACCGAACATATAAGTTCAAAATACTTGCTCACACAATAAGCACCTCGGTGCTAAAGCCATTGGCAAAGATCCAGTCTCAAGTCCTCCAGACTGGCCTAACATCAAACTCAAAATGACCACGTCTCGCCCTTCGATCGGGGAATTACAAGCCATCAAGGCATATCTAATACTGAGCATTCGTTCGCGCATACAAATACGTGGAAGGAATTGTAAAAGTTACTTTTTCAAGCTGAATCAAGGACACATGATAAGAATTCAAGAATATGAAGTTTTTCCTAAAGGTTCTGCAGCCTCTCGAGGATAAATACAGACATCTCCGTACCGATCCGCGAGACTCTACTAAACCTTCTCATGACTCGCGAGACCTAGTAACCTAGGCTCTGATACCAACTTGTCACGACCCATAATCCCAACCCGGTCGTGACGACGCCTCTCGTGAGGACAAGGCCAGCCAATCAACAAAACAATACATCTCTTTATAATTACTTAGCAGGAATAAGTCTAAATCATGGGCAATATAATCTTAAATGCGAAATAAACGTGATAGAACAAGGAAAACCCTCCCAACTCAGCCCGAAATCGGGGTGTCACAAGTCATGAGCTACTACAGAGTTTACTAATATTTTACAAAGTCTAGAATTATCATAAATAACAAAGATAAGGGAGAAAACGGGGTTGCGGACGTCCACAGCTACCTCGTTACTCCTAGTCACCGCCTGGTCTGGAAAGAATCAGCGCTCAGGAGCGAACTCAGCTCTGCCTGTATCTGCACACATGGTGCAGGGAGTAATGTGAGTACTCTGACCCAGTGAGTAATAAAAATAAATAACGACTGAAAACATGAAATCTCATATCGGCACAATATAGCGCTATCCCAAGCAGTAAAATCAGTTATACAGTAAAACAGTGTGTATCAGATAATTATTCTTTTAAAACAGTGAAGCCAATTAATTTCCACAGTAAGGATAAATCAAAGGCTTGCCCCTCGGGCTCAATATGTAAATCTCAGTATAGTATCAGCCCCTTGGGCTCACTCCCAACTCACCAGCACACAACATCAGCCCCTCGGGCTCACTCCCAACTCACCAGCACATAACATCAGCCCCTCGGGCTCACTCCCAACTCACCACACACAAGCAACGGCCTCTCGGGCCCACTCCCAACTCACATGGGTACCTGCGCTCACTGGGAGTGTGTACAGACTCCGAAAGGGGCTCCTACAGCCCAAGCGCAATATCAATAGGCCTGAAAGCCTTCACACATCACACACGAGGCCTGAAAGCCTCCTCATATAACACTCGAGGCCTGAAAGCCTCCTCACATCACTCAACATATCCTCACGTATGGCCCTCGGCCTCAATCAGTCCAGAAAATAATCATAAGCCTCTTGGGCATCAGTAAAACAATAGTGCTCAGCTCAACAACATTATAAATATCATTAAATCTCGAGTTGAGTATAAATGTAGCTGAGTTCACAAAATAATATAATTCAATTGGACTGAGTTCAAATAATATTTCAATTCGTGAGGAAAATAGTGATGTAAATTCACAAAAGATTTCAGATAATTGGCACGAAGCCCAAATATGGCAATAAGCCCCAATCATAGTGAAAAACAATAAATCTTTATCAATTACGCGGTAAAAATATCAACTGGGATGGACCAAGTCACAATCCCCAATAGTAAATGACCCCGCGCTCATCATACAACACGTGTCTCATCTCAATATAGCAATATGTTGTGCAATTCGGGGTTTCATACCCTCAGTGCATCATTTAAAATCATTACTCACCTCTAGCTCGCTATGCCCTTGTCTCTCTAATTGGCCTCCTCGTGTGACGAATCTGAGAAAAATTACACAAACATCGATGAAGTTCGATTTCTAAAAGACGGGGTTTTAACCATACATATCTGAAATTCGCCCCTTAATGATACTATAATGATCCCATACAGTTATGTAACTTCAATCTACAATACAACACTCAATAGGGCCAATATTAGTACTAGATCCCATAAATTATGCCATTTAGGCATATTATCAAACATCTTGTAGGCATAAATATTTACACCTCTTAACTATAGCATTGGTTCCTCCAACTATCACCATTAACCAACAATTCATCCCACTATTATTCTTTAACAATTTATACTCCTAACATCACATGTGTGATCAACCATTCACACCCAAACCAACAAAAATTCCATCAAATAAACACCTTTAAATCCCTACCATGTTCATGTATTTAAATTGGGAATTTATGGCTTCCAACCACCATACAATAAGTTGTAATACTTGATTCATACTCATATTTCCATAATATATCCATATATGTGAGTCTAAGGTGTAGGATTTACCTTTTGGAAGAAATCTTGCAAAACCCTTCTTTGAATTCTTGAAGGAATTTCTTAAAAATCTAAGGATTTTCATGATCAATACATGTTAATATAAGTGTTTAGGAGTAGTAATCAACTCAAAGTACTCCAAAAATCTTACCTTGGATCATAGAAATGAAGAGTGGGACGAAATCCCCTTGAGAGAGCAAGCCCTTGCTCCAAAAATGGCTTGGGAACTCTCTATTCCCGGTCTTGGGGTATTTAGGGGCCTGCTACTAGCGCGGCCGCGTATCTGGGCGCGCTAGTTTGCCCAGTAAAATTGAAAGGCAGTGAATGTAATACCAGTATTATTAGGTAAAATAAAGGGGGCCTAGGGAGGATAAATGGCTTTAGTAATATTACCACTCCCATCTTTATAAGATCTTTCTATTACCTTTATAAAAAGAGGCAAATAAGTTGTTATAAACCAAGGAACAAAATACATAATTTGATTATACAAAGCACAAGTTTCATAAAATTCTTGAGAAATACTATTCAAATCATCTTTGCTATAAGCATAAAAACCCACGTTTTAAACTGGCTCCATTTATCACTAAATGGTCAGAGTTTAATAAACTCAAAGATATAGTTAAACCCAATAGTAGGTATGCTGACAAACCAAGGATGCAAACTTATTATTATCCCCGTCCTACTCCTCAAGATGTGTTGATTGAGGAACGCGATTGGAATCAGCTTAATACATCTTATATGGTTTAACTGATAGACAATTAACCATTCTCGTACATAGAATGTTTATGTATTCGACTATCTGCAAGAGTGTTAAAAATACGGATAGAACTATTTGCAAAATGATTATTTCAGGCTTTACTGGCCAACTTCGTGGCTGGTGGGATAATTATTTATGTGTTGAAGAAAAGGCTTTCGTTATTAAGGCTACAGCCGTAGAGGAAGGTGTTGATAATAAAGGTATGGCTCTAGTTAAGGGTAGAGAAGATGTAGTGTATACCCTTATCCTTACAATTTTAGAGCATTTCAATGGTAGATTTACCTCAAATCATGAGACCATCAGAACCTTACTTAATGGGCTTAGATGTAAGACCCTTAGTGAATTTAGATGGTATAAAGATACTTTTATGAGTAGGGTTATGGAACTACCCGAGAATAAATAAGAGCATTGGAAAGCTAAGTTTATAGACGGCCTCCCTTCCTTATTTGCTGAAAGGGTAAGGAAAGTATTAAGGGGTAGTTATGGTGAAATTCAGTATGGTAATTATACCTATGGTAAACTTATAGGAGTGCGTACACAAGAAGGATTAAACTTGTGTAATTAGCTAAAGCTTTCTAGACAGCTTAAGATTGATAAGCTTAAAGAGAAATCCCAATTAGGTGACTTTTGTACCCAGTTCGGTTCACCCGGAACCTCTACTCAAAGTAGGAAGAAGAAGAAAAATAGATATCATAGGTATCCTAACCCGGATAGCCCGTATAAGAAAAAGAGGTCTAGATATAGCTCTAAGGAAGAGCGTGATACTAGAAAAGCGCATCGGAAATCTACTCGATTTACGAAGAATAGATCAAAGAGAGATCTCGCTGATATTAAGTGTTATGAGTGTGGAAAGTTTGGTCATATTGTTTCAGTACCTTTGAAGGTTGGCGGTAGTCCGCTCGACCAGTAAATATTCGAAATATACGGGAATTTTATTATAGTTTTAATTGTTGTATAGAAAGATCTATCCTTTTACCCAAGCAAGGGGCTTGTCTAGGTCTGATACATACTCTTATTGAGCCCATGTGTCTAGCAGTTATAACTGTGAAAGGGATAGCCCTTTTGACAACTTCAGCGGGCTTTAATATCACAGCTGGCTAAACGTAGCCAATAAGAGTAGTACCAGAGTCGACTGTACCACAATCTTGGAACCAAGCCAAGAAACTATATTAAAATTCCTTTATATTTTGAAAGAGTCTGGATTCTTCATGGTTAATATGCAAGAGAAATTAGTTTTTCAACATAGATATGAATCCGTTTAGCCGGACATAGTCACGGCTGGGGAGAGAAACTAAGTATATAAAATACTATATAATAAAATGAAATAAATACCTTTAAGGTCGAGAAGCAAGGCCCTGAAGATGAACTAAACTTCAAAACTTTTATTAATCTTCAACTGATTTACAAAACTAATAAGCTAAAAGCTTTACAAGAAGGAGAGAGTTTAGAGAGAGAGATTAGAGAGAGAGGGGGTTCTCACGACCTGCCTCTTCAAATGAAGAGGTCCTCTATTTAAAGAAGGAAACAAAACATAAAGAATCTTTAAATAGTAGATTGGGTTCCACATCTGGGTCCCTATACAGTTTTTCTACTGTTGGGAATAGCGTATCTGGGTCCCTTATACAGTGTTTTTACTGTTGGGAACAGTGTATCTACAGTTGTGTGGGGTCTTCGGCGGCTTTAGTCAAACTCTTCTTTTGTCTAAATCGTTCATTTGTTGGAGGAAATTTTCCACCTTTCTCTCTCTTTGTTAGATAATATTATTTCTGGCTGCATCGGCTGTGAATCTTCTTTTGCGATCGCGATTGGAATCAGACTAATACGTCTTATAGCAGTTCCGAAATTTATGAATGGAATCTTGATGGTTTAACTGATAGACAATTAACCATTCTCGTGCATAGAATGCCTATGTATTCGACTATCTGCAAAAGTGTTAAAAATACGGATAGAACTATTTGCAAAATGATTATTGCAGGCTTTACTAGCCAACTTCGTGGCTGGTGGGATAATTATTTATCTGTTGAAGAAAAGGCTTTCGTTATTAATGCTACAGCCGTAGACGAAGGTGTTGATAATATAGGTATGGCTCTAGTTAAGGGTAGAGAAGATGCAGTGTATACCATTATCCTTACAATTTTAGAGCATTTCAATGGTAGATTTACCTCAAATCATGAGACCATCAGAACCTTACTTAATGGGCTTAGATGTAAGACCCTTAGAGAATTTAGATGGTATAAAGATACTTTTATGAGTAGGGTTATGGAACTACCCCGAGAATAAATATGAGCATTGGAAAGCTAAGTTTATAGACGGCCTCCCTTCCTTATTTGCTGAAATGGTAAGGAAAGTATTATGGGGTAGTTACGGTGAAATTCAGTATGGTAATTATACCTATGGTAAACTTATAGGAGTGTGTACACAAGAAGGATTAAACTTGTGTAATGAGCTAAAGCTTTCTAGACAGCTTAAGATTGATAAGCTTAAAGAGAAATCCCAATTAGGTGACTTTTGTACCCAGTTCGGTTTACCCGGAACCTCTACTCAAAGTAGGAAGAAGAAGAAAAACAGATATCATAGGTATCCTAACCCGGATAGCCCGTATAAGAAAAAGAGGTCTAGATATAGGTCTAAGGAAGAGCGTGATACTAGAAAAGCGCATCGGAAATCTACTCGATTTACGAAGAATAGATCAAAGAGAGATCTCGCTGATATTAAGTGTTATAAGTGTGGAAAGTTTGGTCATATTTCTCCAAATTGCAAGCTTCAAAAGCTGAAAACCTTAGAACTCGATGATGAGTTACGCGATAAGGTTTATGGCTTGTTATACACTTCAGGATCAGAATCTGACTATTACTCTGAGACTGAATCTGAAGATGAAGTTGATTTAATTGATTTATCTGATAGTGATAAAAATGTTGATACTTCTTGCACTGCTTGCAAAGGTGATATTTGTACTTGTGATGATGACGAATTTTATAAATTGCAATCACAATTTCATGATTTAAATATGAAAACTATTACATCTGAAAATGTAATAGAACTTTTAAAGGAAGTTACCGATGAAAAACTTCGTGAAAAAATTATTAATCTAGCTGCAAGTTCTAGTTCTTGTAGTTCAAAACCTTTTGAAAAATATAAGAACGAATTTGAACATTTTGCGCCTTATTCTTTGTCTGAAATTAATAAACTACTTCATAAGTCCAGTACACCTAGAAGAGATGCTTCTTTTGATGATTTGAAAATCGAAATTGAGAATTTGAAAAAAGATATTAAGTCTCTTAAACAAAATCAAATGATTTGTGATCACCGGATTACTCAAATTGAGAAAAATAATTCTCTAACTGATTTTCTAACTGATTTTTCGGCTAAAGGAATTTCCGAATCGTCAAATGAAAAGGGAAAAGAAATTTCTGATCAGATTGATTCGATTAATGAAAATTCTGATATGTTTTTAGGAATGATGCAGGTTGTTACGGCTCATAAGTGGTACATTAAATGTACTATCTTGATTGATAATATTTTCTCTCTAACTGATGTAGCAATGATTGATAGTGGAGCAGATGTAAGTTGTATTCAAGAGGGTCTTGTTCCTACTAAATATTTTCAAAAGACCACTCATTTAGTCAAATCTTCTTATGGTCATGCTTTAGATATATAGTATAAATTACCAAACACTCGTATTTGCCAAAATAGAGTTTGTATTCCTCATTTCTTCTTTTTGGTAAAAAACCAGTTATACCCTCCGATTATACTCGGAACCCCTTTTATTACTGCTATTTACCCTTTTAATAACATAGATGCACAGGGTTTTTCTGCTACTTATCAAGATAGAGAGATAAGTTATTCTTTTGTTACAGATCTCGTAACTAGAGATATTAACGCCTTGATTAATATGAAATAAAGGCATGTTAATTCATTACAATCAGAAATATGAAGCATGAATATATTCGATACTTTACAATCTACTAAGGTTCAGCAAAAGATTAAATTGATTGCTGAACAGATGGTTGTTGATGTCTGCGCCGATCACCCTAGTGCCTTTTGGAATCGAAAAAGGCATATTGTAACACTTCTTTATGAAGAAAACTTCTCCGAAGATGATATCCCTACTAAGTCTCGACCTTGCCAGATGAATGCTGAATTGGTCGAATTCTGCAAAAACGAGATTGACAGCTTGTTACAAAAGGGTTTGATAAAACCCTCAAAATCTCATTGGTCATGTTCTGCCTTTTATGTTAATAATGCTGCAGAAAAGGAACGTGGTATTCCTAGATTAGTTATAAATTATAAACCATTTAATAAACATCTAAAATGGATTAGATATTCTATCCCCAATAAAAGGGACTTGCTATCTAGATTATATTACGCCAATATATTTTCAAAATTTGATTTAAAATCTGGATATTGGCAAATTTAAATTTTTAAGGAGCATACTTATAGAACTGCTTTTAATGTTCCATTTGGGCAATATGAATGGAATGTCATGCCATTTGGTTTAAAAAATGCCCCTTCTGAATTTCAGAAAATTATGAATGATATTTTTAACCCTTATCTAGATTTTATCATCGTTTATATTGACGACATATTAGTATTTTCTAAAACATTAGAGATGCATATTAAGCATCTTGATATTTTTAAGAAAATTGTAATACAAAACGGTTTAGTAATTTCTAAACCAAAAATGAGTCTATTCCAAACAAATGTTCGATTTTTAGGTCATAATATTTGCCAAGGAAAAATTACCCCGATACAAAGATCGATTGATTTTGCCTCAAAATTTCCTGATGTTATTACTGACAGGACTCAATTACAAAGATTTTTGGGAAGTTTGAATTATATATCTCCTTTCTACAAAAGTTTATCTCGTGATCTAGCCCCTCTATACGACAGGCTGAAAAAGGATCATAAGAAGCCTTGGACTGACCAGCATACTACGTTAGTCAAAAATATTAAACAGCGTGTTAAGTCTTTACCTTGCTTAACTCTTGCTAATCCTACATGGAAAAAAATTATTGAGACTGATGCGTCCAACATTGTCTACGGTGGGATTTTAAAACAAGTGAATCCCAACAATAAGAGTGAATATCTGTTAAGATTTCACTCTGGTAAATGGACCGAAGCCAGAAGAAATATGCTACTGTGGCTCATGAAATGTTGACTCTTGTTAAATGTGTTTTAAAATTTCAAGACGATTTATATAATCAAAAGTTTTTAATAAAAACTGATGCTCAATCTGTTAAATATATGTTTGATAAAGATTTCAAACATGATGCATCTAAATTAATATTTGCTAGATGGCAAGCTCAACTGGCGCCTTTTGATTTTGAAATTCAATACAAAAAAGGAATTGATAATTCCCTTCCGTATTTCTTATCCCGAGAATACCTTGATTAATTATGAATTTGTATACAACTTTTTTAGAGGAAGAATTGTTAATTACTATCCTGAAAGTGGTTAGATTAAATCGAGATCTACAAAGTCTCATAATTGATTTGATAATTGAAGATATCGTTGATAACCTGATTGAAAATCATAATCATGATGAAATTGTTAGGAATTCATACCTATACTAAAATTATTAGGGATGATATGCTGGATTATTACTTCTAAATTGACTTGTTATTTGTGCAGAATGGACCCTTCATGGGCCACCAGAGGCAGAGGTAGGGGAAGATCTTCCCCTAGTAGATCATATTCTCAAGGATCGTCATACGGATCCTCATCAAATTCTCCAGTGATACAAGCAGGAAAAAGGAGTTTAATAAACTCAAAGATTTTTCATAAAGGAGATTCTTCATCAGGTCCGTCTATACATCTGGATGATATTCCAGAAGATGATCCGTTATATGGTCATCTACAGGCATATTTGGCTTCCAAAAAGCAAAGTAATACATTTTCTTCAATCGCTAGAGAAGAAGACAACAATGATATTAAGTCTTACGAAAAATTACCAAAGAAAGAAATAATATTTATCCTAGAAAACTCTGAGATTCAGCGAAAAGATGAACCATGGAAGATATTCCAGAGATATTTGATTAATGGATTATACTACCCGAGTGAATCATATAAAACCCGCACTTATTATGAGACTATTCTAATCAGTACAGGTAGTGCAGAATTCTAGCACTTTCCGGGTAATAAAACAAAAGAGAACTTTTATAACTTCTCAAAAATCATTATCAAACAGATTATATCTGTTGAAGAATGGGGGATTTCAACAATGAAAGTAAGGCAGATAAGCCTTAATAAATCACCCATAAATTTTACTTATTGGGATTATATCCAAGCATTTGATAGAGTGCTTTATTATAACAATGAGAAGCATAAACATACTTGGTTTATTAAAGTATTTGCAAAAATATTTACAGGACCTATCACCAACTGGTTCTTAAATTGGTGGTCATACCACGGTCCCACAACAAAAATCCTGCCTGAGCCATTCCTTAAGTTATACAAAGAATGGGTAAAAATTTTACCATTCCTAACCGAGTTATATCACGCAGATCATATCTGTTGCCTAGAAAAAATTGATCAAATTTGTTTCTTTATTGAATTCTCTATCCCATGGATTCATAAATGGACTCCTGAATTAGGTTTTACGGAGGAACAAATCCCTTGCTTATACAGAGTATTTTACAACAATTTTTGGGACAAATTGATGAAAAATGATCCCAAAACAAAAATGTTATATGGACAAGAATTATTGGATTCTATTAAAACACAAATCCAAGTATACTCGTCCACTCCACAGAAGAAAATATTTGATGACAGCTCCGTCAAACATATTGCTCGAAGAATCTCTGTTCAAGACGGAGATAAAACCGAATTAGTAAATAAATATCTGGAAGAAGTAAAAAGAAATTTACTTCAAACTTTGAATCAATGTGAAAGATCAGACACATCAATGCACAGTGAAACAAGTGGCGATGATATCGCAGAAGAAGATTCATAGCCGATGCAGCCAGAAATAATATTATCTGACAAAGAGAGAGAAAAGGTGAAAAATTTTCTCCAACAAATGAACGATTTAGACAAAAGAAAACTTTGACTAAAGCCGCCGAAGACCCCACACAATAGTAGATACACTATTTCCAACAGTAAAAACACTGTATAAGGGACCCATATACGCTATTCCCAACAGTAGAAAAACTGTATAGGGACCCAGATGTGGGACCCAATCTACTATTTAAAGATTCTTTATGTTTTTTTCCCTTCTTTAAATAGAGGACCTCTTCATTTGAAGAGGCAGGTCGTGAGAACCCCCTCTCTCTCTAATCTCTCTCTCTCTAAACTATCTCCTTCTTGTAAAGCTTTTATCTTATTAGTTTTGTAAATCAGTTGAAGATTAATAAAAGTTTTGAAGTTCAGTTCATCTTCAGGGCCTTGCTTCTCGGCCATAAAGGTATTTATTTCATTTTATTATATAGTATTTTATATACTTAGTTTCTCTCCCCAGCCCTGACTATGTCCGGCTAAACGGATTCATATCTATGTTGAAAAAATAATTTCTCTTGCATATTAACCATGAAGAATCCAGACTCTTTCAAAATATAAAGGAATTTTAATATAGTTTCTTGGCTTGGTTCCATGATTGTGGTACAGTCAACTCTATACTACTCTTATTGGCTTTGCCTTAGTGGCTACGTCTAGCCAGCTGTGACATTAAAGCCCGCTGAAGTTGTCAAAAGGGCTATCCCTTTCACAGTTAGAACTGCTAGACACATGGGCTCAATAAGAGTATGTATCGGACCTAGACAGGCCCCTTGCTTGGGTATAAGGATAGATCCTTCCATACAGCCATTAAAACTATAATAAAATTCCCGTATATGTCGAATGTTTACTGGTCGCGCGGACTACCGCCAACCTTCAAAGGTACTGAAACAGCTAGATCTGGATGGCCGTGCGGACTACCGCCCGCCTACCCTGATCCTGGTGTAGATGGTATCAGAGCCTAGGAATTTTCATGGTAAATATGTAATAGATATGAAATATTCAACATAGATATGAAGCTTTTGGAATGGATCTGGGAGAAACAAGTACTAAAAGTACTAGACTTGAAGAGGTAGATATACCTCAAAACCTTGATTTATTAAATAAATGGACAATTCCTAAAGTTTCTATAAAAACCATTTATGATTATGGTTGGTTTGATAAACTTTCTTCTAAACAATTGATAAAAACGACTGAACAGTCTTTAGCATTAAATTCGTCTGAACAAACTATTCGTTTGTTAAACAAGCATGATATAGATTTATATAAACATCATTATCATTATCTGCATATTGGTATGGTTCAAATTGCGTTTAAACCGTTAACCCTTAAAGGATTACCAGAGTCCTTTTTAGCAGATCTTAGAGATGCTAGAAATCTGAACTTCAGACAGTCTCTGATGGGTTCGATTGAATCTACTGTGGCCTATGGTCCAGTATATTTTAATACTCAACCCAATCTGCAACTATCTCTTTCTGATGTTAATATTCTTGATGCCTTGACTTTAAATGTGAAAACGCATGGTTATAATTATGCGCCTGGTTCTGAACTTATATGTCTGTCTTATAGGATTTATTTTAAATTATTATCTACTTTGAATCCTAGATGTAAGTTATATGATACATCATATCAGACCATACTGGTAGAAACCAACTTTGCAAGGTCCAAGGTCACCACTAGGAGACCTATTAGGTGGGAAGAAATTAATTTCCCAACAACTTGGACTTTAAATTCGGTTATATCCCCAAGTCAGATTACTAACGACTTGTCAAATACTGAATTTTCGCATGTTACTCAAAATCCGGATGGTAGGATTTGTATTCAATTTGATGATAAGTCTACTATTTATAATAGACATTCATTTTCTAATCATAGACTTCTACCTGCTATTCAACATATTTCTCCTGTTGAACCAGTCTACGGTCCAGCTCGCAATCGTGCAGCCTCTTTACACACTATTACTAGTAAAGTTAGTAATAAGCCTGTCGAAAGGGTTGAAAGGGTTAAAGTTAACCCTCAAACAAATATTGTTCAGGACAATGACAATATTTCAGATAAAGATATTCCTTCTGTATCCGAGATGGATTTCGACCCCAATAGTAGTTAATGATTCCACACCAAATTGATTTTAGTCTCGGTTCTCGGGCACGAAAATATATTAAAAAGGAATTTTTTAGTGATAAATGGAGCCAGTTTAAAACGTGATTTTTTTATGCTTATAGCAAAGATGATTTGAATAGTATTTCTCAAGAATTTTATGAAACTTGTGCTTTGCATAATCAAATTATGTATTTTGTTCCTTGGTTTATAACAACTTATTTGCCTCTTTTTATAAAGGTACTAGAAAGATCTTATAAATATGGGAGTGGTAATATTACTAAAGCCATTTATCCTCCTCAGGCCCACTTTATTTTACCTAATAATACTGGTATTATATTCACTGCCTTTCAAAAATTTATTGATGATAACGTTGCAGCTATTAGTATCGCAGAAATTAATAAATTTATTTCTCAAAACAATTATTTGGGTTTATATGTAAAGATTTTAGGAGAACATATCGGTTCTCTTGATAAAAAACTTGATAATTTGACTATTTTAATAAAAGAAATGAGTACTAAGAAAGGACCAACTGATATTGCCTCCACTTCGGGTAGTAAAACAGTTGATCAAGCTATTCTTACTCATATTCAAAGACCTCCTGAGATTCAGGATTTTAAATTTAAATCTCTTGATGACTTAGCACAACTCCTCGATAAAAAGCTTTCTGGTTTGAATGTTAGAACAATTGATTTATCTAAGAAATTTGCTGATAGAATTGAGACCGTTTCTGATTATAACACTGAGACATGGTCAGAGTTTAATAAACTCAAAGGTATAGTTAAACCCAATAGTATGTATGCTGACAAACCAAGGATGCAAACTTATTATTATCCTCGTCCTACTCCTCAAGATGTGTTGATTGAGGAACGTGATTGGAATCAGACTAATACGTCTTATAGCGGTTCCGAAATTTATGAATGGAATCTTGATGGTTTAACTGATAGACAATTAACCATTCTCGTACATATAATGCTTATGTATTCGACTATCTGCAACAGTGTTAAAAATACGAATAGAACTATTTGCAAAATGATTATTGCAGGCTTTACTGGCCAACTAAGTGGCTGGTGGGATAATTATTTATCTGTTAAAGAAAAGGCTTTCGTTATTAATGCTACAGTCGTAGATGAAGGTGTTGATAATATAGGTATGGCTCTAGTTAAGGGTAGAGAAGATGCAGTGTATACCCTTATCCTTACAATTTTAGAGCATTTCAATGGTAGATTTACCTCAAATCATGAGACCATCAGAACCTTACTTAATGGGCTTAGATGTAAGACCCTTAGTGAATTTAGATGGTATAAAGATACTTTTATGATTAGGGTTATGGAACTACCCGAGAATAAATATGAGCATTGGAAAGCTATGTTTATAGACGGCCTCCCTTCCTTATTTGCTGAAAGGGTAAGGAAAGTATTAAGGGGTAGTTACGGTGAAATTCAGTATGGTAATTATACCTATGGCAAACTTATAGGAGTGTGTACACAAGAAGGAATAAACTTGTGTAATGAGCTAAAGTTTTCTAGACAACTTAAGATTGATAAGCTTAAAGAGAAATCCCAATTAGGTGACTTTTGTACCCAGTTCGGTTTACCCGGAACCTCTACTCAAAGTAGGAAGAAGAAGAAAAACAGATATCATAGGTATCCTAACCCGGATAGCCCGTATAAGAAAAAGAGGTCTAGATATAGGTCTAAGGAAGAGCGTGATACTAGAAAAGCGCATCGGAAATCTACTCGATTTACGAAGAATAGATCAAAGAGAGATCTCGCTGATATTAAGTGTTATAAGTGTGGAAAGTTTGGTCATATTTCTCCAAATTGCAAGCTTCAAAAGCTGAAAACCTTAGAACTCGATGATGAGTTACGCGATAAGGTTTATGGCTTGTTATACACTTCAGGATCAGAATCTGACTATTACTCTGAGACTGAATTTGAAGATGAAGTTGATTTAATTGATTTATCTGATAGTGATAAAAATGTTGATACTTCTTGCACTGCTTGCAAAGGTGATATTTGTACTTGTGATGATGACGAATTTTATAAATTGCAATCACAATTTCATGATTTAAATATGAAAACTATTACATCTGAAAATGTAATAGAACTTTTAAAGGAAGTTACCGATGAAAAACTTCGTGAAAAAATTATTAATTTAGCTGCAAGTTCTAGTTCTAGTAGTTCAAAACCTTTTGAAAAATATAAGAACGAATTTGAACATTTTGCGCCTTATTCTTTGTCTGAAATTAATAAACGACTTCATAAGTCCAGTACACCTAGCAGAGATGCTTCTTTTGATGATTTGAAAATCGAAATTGAGAATTTGAAAAAAGATATTAAGTCTCTTAAACAAAATCAAATGATTTGTGATCACCGGATTACTCAAATTGAGAAAAATAATTCTCTAACTGATTTTCCAACTAATTTTTCGATTAAAGGAATTTCTGAATCGTCAAATGAAAAAGGGAAAAGAAATTTCTGATCAGATTGATTCGATTAATGAAAATTCTGATATGTTTTTAGGAATGATGCAGGTTGTTACGGCTCATAAGTGGTACATTAAATGTACTATCTTGATTGATAATACTTTCTCTCTAACTGATGTAGCAATGATTGATAGTGGAGCAGATGTAAGTTGTATTCAAGAGGGTCTTGTTCCTACTAAATATTTTCAAAAGACCACTCATTTGGTCAAATCTGCTTCTGGTCATGCTTTAGATATAGAGTATAAATTACCAAATACTCGTATTTGCCAAAATAGAGTTTGTATTCCTCATTTCTTCTTTTTGGTAAAAAACCAGTTATACCCTCCGATTATACTCGGAACCCCTTTTATTAATGCTATTTACCCTTTTAATAACATAGATGCACAGGGTTTTTCTGCTACTTATCAAGATAGAGAGATAAGTTATTCTTTTGTTACAGATCCCGTAACTAGAGATATTAACGCCTTGATTAATATGAAACAAAGTCATGTTAATTCATTACAATCAGAAATATTAAGCATGAATATATTCGATACTTTACAATCTGCTAAGGTTCAGCAAAAGATTAAATTGATTGCTGAACAGATGGCTGTTGATGTCTGCGCCGATCACCCTAGTGCCTTTTGGAATCGAAAAAGGCATATTGTAACTCTTCCTTATGAAGAAAACTTCTCCGAAGATGATATCCCTACTAAGTCTCGACCTTGCCAGATGAATGCTGAATTGGTCGAATTCTGCAAAAACGAGATTGACAGCTTGTTACAAAAGGGTTTGATAAAACCCTCAAAATCTCCTTGGTCATGTTCTGCCTTTTATGTTAATAATGCTGCAGAAAAGGAACGTGGTATTCCTAGATTAGTTATAAATTATAAACCATTGAATAAACATCTAAAATGGATTAGATATCCTATCCCCAATAAAAGGGACTTGCTATCTAGATTATATGACGCCAATATATTTTCAAAATTCGATTTAAAATCTGGATATTGGCAAATTCAAATTTTTAAGGAGCATACTTATAGAACTGCTTTTAATGTTCCATTTGGGCAATATGAATGGAATGTCATGCCATTTGGTTTAAAAAATGCCCCTTCTGAATTTCAGAAAATTATGAATGATATTTTTAACCCTTATCTAGATTTTATCATCGTTTATATTGACGACATATTAGTATTTTCTAAAACATTAGAGATGCATATTAAGCATCTTGATATTTTTAAGAAAATTGTAATACAAAACGGTTTAGTAATTTCTAAACCAAAAATGAGTCTATTCCAAACAAATGTTCGATTTTTAGGTCATAATATTTGCCAAGGAAAAATTACCCCGATACAAAGATCGATTGATTTTGCCTCAAAATTTCCTGATGTTATTACTGACAGGACTCAATTACAAAGATTTTTGGGAAGTTTGAATTATATATCTCCTTTCTACAAAAGTTTATCTCGTGATCTAGCCCCTCTATACGATAGGCTGAAAAAGGATCATAAGAAGCCTTGGACTGACCAGCATACTACGTTAGTCAAAAATATTAAACAACGTGTTAAGTCTTTACCTTGCTTAACTCTTGCTAATCCTACATGGCAAAAAATTATTGAGACTGATGCGTCCAACATTGGCTATGGTGGGATTTTAAAACAAGTGAATCCCAACAATAAGAGTGAATATCTGATAAGATTTCACTCTGGTAAATGTACCGAAGCCCAGAAGAAATATGCTACTGTGGCTCATGAAATGTTGACTATTGTTAAATGTGTTTTAAAATTTCAAGACGATTTATATAATCAAAAGTTTTTAATAAAAACTGATGCTCAATCTGTTAAATATATGTTTGACAAAGATTTCAAACATGATGCATCTAAATTAATATTTGCTAGATGGCAAGCTCAACTGGCGCCTTTTGATTTTGAAATTCAATACAAAAAAGGAATTGATAATTCCCTTCCGGATTTCTTATCCCGAGAATACCTTGATTAATTATGAATTTCTATACAACTTTTTTAGAGGAAGAATTGTTAATTACTATCCTGAAAGTGGTTAGATTAAATCGAGATCTACAAAGTCTCATAATTGATTTGATAATTGAAGATATCGTTGATAACCTGATTGAAAATCATAATCATGATGAAATTGTTAGGAATTCATACCTATACTAAAATTATTAGGGATGATATGCTGGATTATTACTTCTAAATTGACTTGTTATTTGTGCAGAATGGACCCTTCATGGGCCACCAGAGGCAGAGGTAGAGGAAGATCTTCCCCTAGTAGATCATATTCTCAAGGATCGTCATACGGATCCTCATCAAATTCTCCAGTGATACAAGCAGGAAAAAAGAGTTTAATAAACTCAAAGATTTTTCATAAAGAAGATTCTTCATCAGGTCCGTCTATACATCTGGATGATATTCCAGAAGATGATCCATTATATGGTCATCTACAGGCATATTTGGCTTCCAAAAATCAAAGTAATACATTTGCTTCAATCGTTAGAGAAGAAGACAACAATGATATTAAGTCTTACGAAAAATTACCAAAGAAAGAAATAATATTTCTCCTTGAAAACTCTGAGATTCAGTGAAAAGATGAACCATAGAAGATATTCCAGAGACATCTGATTAATGGATTATACTACCCGGGTGAATCATATAAAACCCGCACTTATTATGAGACTACTCTAATCAGTACAGGTAGTGCAGAATTCCAGCACTTTTCGGGTTATAACACAAATGAGAACGTTTATGACTTCTCAAAAATCATTATCAAACAGATTATATCTGTTGAAGAATGGGGGATTTCAACAATGAAAGAAAGGCAGATAAGCCTTAATAAATCACCCATGAATTTTACTTATTGGGATTATATCAAAGCATTTGATAGAGTGCTTTATTATAACAATGAGACGCATAAACATACTTGGTTTATTAAAGTATGTGCAAAATATTTATAGGACCTATCCCCAACTGGTTCTTAAATTGGTGGTCATACCATGGTCCCGCAACAAAAATCCTTCCTGAGCCATTCCTTAAGTTATACAAAGAATGGGCAAAAATTTCACCATTCCTAACCGAGTTATATCACGCAGATCATATCTATTGCCTAGAAAAAATTGATCAAATTTATTTCTTTATTGAATTCTCTATCCCATGGATTCATAAATGGACTCCTGAATTAGGTTTTACGGAGGAATAAATCCCTTGCTTATACAGGGTATTTTACAACAATTTTTGGGACAAATTGATGAAGAATGATCCCAAAACAAAAATGTTATATGGACAAGAATTATTGGATTCTATTAAAACACAAATCCAAGTATACTCGTTCACTCCACAGAAGAAAATAGTTGATGACAGCTCCGTCAAACATATTGCTCGAAGAATCCCTGTTCAAGACGGAGATAAAACCGAATTAGTAAATAAATATCTGGAAGAAGTAAAAAGAAATTTACTTCAAACTTTGAATCAATGTGAAAGATCAGACACATCAATGCACAGTGAAACAAGTGGCGATGATATCGCAGAAGAAGATTCACAGCCGATGCAGCCAGAAATAATATTATCTGACAAAGAGAGAGAAAAGGTGGAAAATTTCCTCCAACAAATGAACGATTTAGACAAAAGAAGACTTTGACTAAAGCCGCCGAAGACCCCACACAACAGTAGATACACTGTTCCCAACAGTAGAAACACTGTATAAGGGACCCAGATACGCTATTCCCAACAGTAGAAAAACTGTATAGGGACCCAGATGTGGGACTCAATCTACTATTTAAAGATTCTTTATGTTTTTTTCCTTTCTTTAAATAGAGGACCTCTTTATTTGAAGAGGCAGGTCGTGAGAACCCCCTCTCTCTCTAATCTCTCTCTCTAAACTCTCTCCTTCTTGTAAAGCTTTTATCTTATTAGTTTTGTAAATCAATTGAAAATTAATAAAAGTTTTGAAGTTCAGTTCATCTTCAGAGCCTTGCTTCTCGGCCTTAAAGGTATTTATTTCATTTTATTATATAGTATTTTATATACTTAGTTTCTCTCCCCAGTCGTGACTATGTCCGGCTAAACGGATTCATATCTATGTTGAAAAACTAATTTCTCTTGCATATTAACCATGAATAATCCAGACTCTTTCAAAATATAAAGGAATTTTAATATAGTTTCTTGGCTTGGTTCTAAGATTGTGGTACAGTCGACTCTGGTACTACTCTTATTGGCTTTGCCTTAGTGGCTACGTCTAGCCAGTTGTGACATTAAAGCCCGCTGAAGTTGTCAAAAGGGCTATCCCTTTCACAGTTAGAACTGCTAAGACACATGGGCTCAATAAGAGTATGTATCGAACCTAGACAGGCCCCTTGCTTGGGTAAAAGGATAGATCCTTCCATACAGCCACTAAAACTATAATAAAATTCCCGTATATTTTGAATCTTTACTGGTCGCGCGGACTACCGCCAACCTTCAAAGGTACTGAAACAGCTAGATCTGGATGGCCGTGCGGACCGCCCGCCTACCCTAATCCTGGTGTAGATGGTAAAACAGCTAGTACTTTAGTACTTTTAGTACTTGTTTCGAAACTATATATATATATATATATTTGTAGATATATATATTATAAATATAGATATAGTATATATAATACATATAAGCTATATATTATATAAGGCAATATATACTTATGTATACATACATATCCCATATACATATAATATATATATATATATATATATATATATATATATATATATATATATATATATATATATATATATATAAGCAATTTATATTAGTATATACATATATAGTTTACAAGAAATTGCCTTAGATAAAAAAAATTAAAAAAAATAGCCCGGAACGAAAAAGCCCGTTTAGGCCCATGGGCCCGACGTATTTAGCCCGGGACCATGTGGGCTTAGGACCGTAGTGGGCCGAATCCACTCATTTGGCCCGTTAGGCTCGGGACCATTTGGCCTGGGACCGCCAGAGCCTGGCCCGCCAAAGCCCAGGCCGTTTAGCCCGGCCTGTTTAGGCCTGGGCCCGGACCACATGACGCATAATTTATGTGTTATGCACTGTTCTCATTCTCTTTATATTTCGTCTTCCACTTAGCTTTTTGCTTACTTATTTCACCTTCTTTCATTTTGGTTCAGTTGCAGATTTGTAGCATGAGAACTATATTTCGAGTTGGAACAAAAATTTCCTAAATTATTGCTGGCAGGTATTTTCTTTTACTTTATAATTTTATTAAGGAATTTGATATTTTAGGCTAGGATTTGAAATTGGTGGTTTGAACCTTATATCAACTCTCATATTAGAGATGGTTCAAACAATTGAAGATTTTCGGATGCACATAAGATTTTTTTTTTCCAACTTCAAGGGAAGAAACTGGAAAGGCTTCTAACGGAGAAGTCATTTGATATTGATTTGTAAGTGACTCATATTTGAGGGGTAAGAGATTAAGTTCTTACTTTTCTTACTAAACCTGTGTCTTTGATCTTCTCTACTGTTTTGGCTACTTTTTTTGGTGTAAGCTTCCTAATATTCTTTGTGGATCTTCTGTTTATGTCCTGCTTTACTTATTTTCCTTAAGGTTCCTAAACCGTAAGGAGTCGTTTGGTAGGGTGCATAAGAATAATGCTGAATATGGTGTATTAGTAATGCTGACATATTTCTTATTTATTGTTTGGTTTGATGTATTAAAACATTGCACAATTTCTAAAAGAATTGCTTGTTTACAAAAATACCCTCAAAACTAGTCCATCACTCAAACTTTTTAAAAGAAACATGTGTTGAGAAATATTTTTATACGAAAAAGTTTAAAATAATTATTTGATTTGTCTACCTATATTGTAAAATAGAACTAAATATTTATTTATAAAAAAGGAAATATGCTAAGTATTTATTTATTTACTAGAGATATAATTTTATTTCTCACTATTTGAATTATTTTAAACTTGCATTAATATAATAACTAGCATATTTTAATCAAGCATAAATTTTGAAGGACAATTTTGTCTTTAACTAAGCTAATGCATGCATTAATACCCATTGCATTGCTAATATCATGGTTTTTTATGCATTAGTTATGCATAGGATAATACCAAATAGGATGTATAACTAATATTTGCATAACTAATGCATAGGTTCAAAATGTCTACCAAACAAGGTATTATTAATACACAAAGCTAATGCAAGCATTATTTTACCTAATGCATCATACCAAACGACCCCTAAATGATTGTGTTATCAATATATTTTTTGAAAGGGCGAATAATTGATTCTAAGAACTTGATATAAAGTTCAGTAAATGAGATGTCTCATCTACTGGGAATTATAAGCTTAATAATTATAAAATTCCCTATTCTAACTAGTGGTTGTTTGTTTTTTTTCCTGCTGCAGTATTCTCTTGATATTACAGATTAATAAAATTTTACCTTTTCAAAAAAATATTTCCTATTCTAACTTTTGATCATGGTAGTTGTCACAAGGGTGATTTATGTCACTCGAATTCACCCCGAGGTTCACCACTATGCGGCAGTCAAATCTAACCTTGACTTCAGCCTTTCCAACACTTAGAATAATTTTAGGGACGTTTGAGACTTAGAAGAATTTAGGCAGCGAGTAAAGTAAAAGGCACACACAAAATTTACAGAAATTTCTTCACAACTCGTACTAATATGTGAATACAAGAACACAATAAGCCAACCCTTTGTCCAAGAACAAAGAACACCCTAGTTCCCTACCCCAAAATGATTTCTCACCCTTAGGAATATACTTAGACGAAATTTGGCTAACACATATACCACAAGACTAGGTTCTGCCTTTTGGGACAGCATTATGCACATATTTATAGTGCAGGCTGCCCAATTATACTTGACAGCAATTTAGACAATCAGTTGACAAGCCCCAACAAATGGACAAACATGCTAAGACATGATACAAAAATGTGCCAACACTTTAGCCCATGATCATCCATGTTTTGGATGTGGTTGTAACCGCCAACTGCTTGTCATGTGCCTAGCACACGTTTTGTAACTGCTACTTGTGCACTGCATGTGCTTGTTTTGCCCAGCTGCTTTGCGCCCAAGGTTGGCATTGCGCCCAACCTTGCCCTTTGACACTGCTATGCCCCAATGTCATGGCCACAGCTTGCCGCCTACTAACTTAGCCGCACACGCCCATTGCCACAGCTGCCCGCTTATGTTAAGTTGCCCTCAACTAGATCAAATCTACCCGCATCAATTGTCATTGCTTGTCCTGCATTGCCTTGCCTTCCCTTGCCATGTCTTTGCCCCTACTTTGACATGGCTTTGCCTTTTCATTGTTATGCCAACCTACATGTCCAAGTGAAATGCGCCTTGCCTCCGTTCAAGGTGCATTTGTCAACCCCGCATAGTCTATCATGCCGAGCTCATGATGTTGCCCCATTTTTTAGGTTGTGTGCCAAGGCCATCATGAAAACCCTTGTCACAACTCACACTTGCCGAGTAACTTTGTCAAGGGGCTAACAAACCACCCCCGTCCGAAGAATTCGTCGTCCTCGACAAAGCAGTTTTCGTATTTTTTAGTACCCCCATAGGCCCTAAGTATGCCACTTGCTGCTCATGTTCTTCCTCGCGCAGCTCATCTTCACCTTTTTCTTCAGAAAACAAAGTTGTAAGACATTCAAGTTTTGGATAGCCCCTCGCCATGTGTGGTCCTTTGCAATTAAAACAATCATCAAACTTGTTGTTTTGTCCCTTGTTTGTAGAAGGTCCAGCACATTGCTTTTCCTTTCTATTGCCATTTCCCTTAATAGAATTACCCTTATCATTTCTGTTTTTCCACCACTCTTTTGCCTTGTCCTTGTTCCCGTTTTTGGGCTTTGAAGTTAGAGAAATCAGAACCATCTTGTCCCAACCGAAAATCGCGCAACACATCTGCAACAACGATGGCACTAGGAAGGTCTTTCACATTCTGCCTTCGCAATTCCATCCGTGCCCACGACTGTAACCCATAAAGGAAATTGTGCAGCTTGTCTTCCTCAGACATGTTGCTTATATCCAGCATCAAAGAATTGAAATCTTTGACATAATTCCTGATCGTTCCAATTTGTTTCAACTTCTTCAAACGATCTCTAGCAATCCAACCCCATTGCTAGGAAAGAATTGATCCTTCAAATCTTTTTTCAGCCCTTCCAAAGAGTCAATTTTCGGCCTACTAACACTTACATCATCAGCCATACGCGTCCACCACCAAAGCTTTGCATCGTCCACCAAGTACATAGTTGTAATGGTGATCTTGTCTTCATCTCGCACATAGGCAGCTTGAAAGTACTGCTCCATATCCCACAAAAAAAATTCGAGTTTCTTAGCACTCCTTGCACCATTAAACTCTTTAGGCCCAGGAATTTTGACCTTGGTACATTCTGCCCCACGCCATGCTTCATCATTGCCAACAACATGACACAGCAACACATTTTCTGGTTTCAGATCTGTGCACTCCTGGCTCAGCCTATTCATCTCGGCCTCAAGAAATTGATCACCATCAACAGTTCTGACGAGTGCCTCCATTGCAACAACTTTTTCCCTCAATTCTGCGTCGCCACCAACCATCTTTCACTAAATTCAACCAATGAATGTCATATCTTCACCCCGATCCAGCCACGCTCTGATACCAGTTGTCACAAGGGTGAGTTATGTCACTTGAATTCTGCCCGAGGTTCACCATTGTGCGCCAATCAAGCCTAGCCTTGACTTTAGCCTTTCCAACACTTAGAATAAATTTAGGGACGTTTGAGACTTAGAAGAATTTAGGTAGCAAGTAAAGTAAAAGGCACACACGAAATTTACAGGAAAATTTCTTCCTAACTCATATTAATATGTGAATACAAGAACACAATACGCCAACCCTTTTGCCAAGAACAAAGAACACCCTAGTTCCCTGACCTAAAATGATTTCCCACCCTTAAAAATATACTTAGACGAAATTTGGCTAACACATATGCCACAAGACTAAGTTTTTCCTTTTGGGATAGCCTTATGCACATATTTATAGTGCAGGCTACCCAATTATACTTGGCAGCAATTTAGACAATTAGTTGACAAGCCCCAACTAATGGGCAAACATGCTAAGACATGATACAAAAATGTGCCAGCACTTTAGCCCATGATTAGCCATGTTTTAGATGTGGTTGTAACCGCCAACTGCTTGTCATATGCCCAGCACACGTTTTATAATTGCTGTTTGTGCACTGCATGTACTTGTTTTGCACAGCTGCTGCGCATCCAAGGCTGGCATTGTGCCCAGCCTTTCCCTTTGACACTGCTCCGCCCCAATGTCATGGCCACAGCTTGCTGCCCACCGACTTAGCCGCACACGCCCACTGCCACAGCTGCTCGATTATGTCAAGTCGCCCTCAACTTGATCAAATCTACCCGCATCAATTTTCATTGCTTGTCTCGCATTACTTGCCTTGTATTGCCATGTCTTTGCCCCTACTTTGACATGGCTTTGCCTTGCCATTGTTATGACAAACCGCATGTCCAAGTGAAATGTGCCTTGCCTCCGTTCAAGGTGCATTTGTCAATCCTGCATAGTCCGTCATGCCGAGCTGCCCGTCATGATGTTGCCCCATTTTTCAGATTGCGTTCCAAGGCCATTATGAAAACCCTTGTCACAACCTACACCTACCGAGTAACATTGTCAAGGGGCTAATAGTAGTATACATTACTGAATTACGCATAATGGTTCTAACTTTCTTTTTATTTTGATCACACACATTCTTATACTTTCATCATCTAATTAAGAAATAATTTTTTTCCTCCAACTGTACTTCTGATTATGTATTGTGCTAAAGCTCTTCAATTTAGAAGATTAACTTAAATGGCTTTTACCCATATCTTAGGTTAATATTGTTGCTTTTTCTAATAAAACAATCGACATTAACTTGGAAAGATATCACTGATTTGATTTTCTCTTGAAGTAGTAAATTACTTTGGACATTCTCCCATGCTCTGTATCGTGTCTGAAGGAATCAGATAGAGAACTATCATTCTTTCTTCTCTTTTTTTTATTCTTAATTCACAGGGGAAATAGGTTTTGGGCTATCCTATTAGCTTTAGTTGTATGTGTTTGTTGCTTTGATTCATGGGTCGGAGTTGCAACAATGAACTATTTGTCTTATTCTTTTTAAATCTGTTTAAATTATTGTCCTATTAGATTATCAATTTTCATTGCATTATTCTGCATTGTCCCCTATTTTATTCCTTATTCAAGTAAATCTACATTTTTATCTTGTTCTGATTGGTTGAGTTGTTTTGTAGGTCAGAAACTTTTTAATGAAGCAATAGTGCAAATGTAACTGAAGCGATCCTAAAGTCACTGGGTGTGGCTCCACTTCGTATGTTTATTAAGGGAATGAGTTATGGATGAATTGTTAGAGGGAAGTGCCGATATTGATGCACAAACTAAGGGTGGTGGACAAAAGTACATGTATTAACCTTTATCCTTTAATGCTTGTAAATGCATGAAACTTTAGTATGTTGTATGGATTATTGTAGAACTTTGTCCTTCAATGCATGTAAATGGTATGAAACTTTTATATGTTGTATGAAAGTACTTTCTGGTGTACAAATAACTATATCGGGAATTAAGCCCGTGCGTAGCATGGATTTCTCCATCTAGTATCTACTATAAGACAAGGTTTTGGATAATTTCCTGTTAGAACTTTTCTGGTACCCCTCCAAAGTATACCCATCCTTTACCCTGATTTGCAATTAAACCTAAAGCCTAAGAGAATAGTTGGAAGCACTCATATAGTAGTTGAGCAGAGCCTACGTCACTTCAAGAGAAGAGCAACAAATTATCAACAAAGTCTAAGTTGAATTATGTTTAACTTGTCACACCTGAATGATAGTTAAAATTTGGCTTGTCCTTTAAAGTTTTTAGCAATCTAGTCAAGTACTCCATTGCCAAAATAAATAAGTATCATGACTCAAAACTCATCTAGTTATGATGGAACCTAACCCCGACCCGCTAGGTAAGTCAAGCGACAATTAACACAACTCTAATGAAGATCATAGATAATCAGTAATTTTTTTCATATAATAAGGATTAGTAGTACAAGTCATGAGCCACTAAGATTTAGATTTACGAAGCTAGTATGAAAATAAATACAACATTTGTTTGGAATATAAAAAAATAGAATATGAATCTAAAAGTACCAAGGACAAGTGGTAGCTATATCCAGAAAGCAAGTACATCTTCAATGTGAACTCCCGCCATCTACAGCAGCATCAACTCCAAGATCTGCACACAAGGTGCAGAAGTATGGTATGAGTACAATCGACCCCATTTACTCAACAAGTATCATAACTAACCACGACAAGGCAATAGTGGCAAGAATTATTAGTGATACTCGCTAATAACTTGTTCAATTCCTGTATCTCACAAGTTGTGTGTACATAACACTAGTGCCATCCAATTATACAACACAGATAAAACCACGTCGGTGCATAGAGAGATAGTGTGCTAAGTCCTGAATCAGATAACAATCTAGCATATAGGGAAGATATGCATCCAATATCAATAAATCATCAAGCTTGAATATAGAGAAGATATGCATGATTAAACTAGTCAAGTCATACAAGTTCACATATAGAGAAGATATGTACCATGTCTCATCTCATCAGGTAAGGTGGCATATAAAGAAGATATGCATAAAGGCATGCATCCACTCCGGAACTAGCAAATAGATAACAGATGCAAAAAAATCATGTATACATCCAAGGAAATTGCAAGTAGAGAAGAAATGCAAAAACCAAAACAAACATTGGCCAGATTTCCTCAGAAATACAATAACCGACCCAACCACTAATCAGTTTTTTGCATACCGCGTGTATACCATCAAGAGAGAAATATGAGAGGGTGGCCCTAAGGGGATGGATCCTTATCCACACGCTACACGGATAACTCATGAGCTGCACGAACAAATCACGTGCTAATAATATATCAACCGCATAGACAACTGACGTGCCGATAATAACAATATCTCGGATCTGCATGGACATCTCACGTGCAATCATATCTCAACAGCACAGAAAACTCACGTGCTAATAATCATAACCGCACGAACAACTCACGTACCAATAATCACAGTCGCACGAACAACTCACGTGCAAATAATCATAACCAGACGGACAACTCGTGTACCACCAATCCAATCCATACCACACAGAAAGAAGATATACAAGATTACATGTACATGAATAATGAATATCAAATTTCATGCTCACATACTGGTATAAGTGACATGCTAAGTGTATGCGTGTGCACAGTGTGCTACCATAGCTCAAATTAGGCAATTTACGTCACGAAAGTAACAATTATCATTTATCAGGAGATTAACCTATATGTAACCTCAAACATTGTTCAAATAGCTTACAAAAGGGGTACAAACATAAGAAATATAGCAGCATGAAGCTTAGCAATCAATTCAAGGCGTATCGTAGCCTAAGCACTATCTCGAGCATGGATAATACCCAGTGCACATAACTGGGCTCAACCCGTCCCATGTGCGCCACCCATAGCACGTATCTATCACTAATAACTAAGGCAACTAGTTCCTTAACCAAGTTTAGGTAAGATACTTACCTGAAACAAGCCAAATTGATACTCTAGAAGTGCTACCCTGCACGAATCGACCTTCGAACGGCTTGAAACTAGCCAAAAGAAACCAAAAAATATCAAATAATGCCATAGGAATCAAGCTTAACTGATAAAGGTTGAATCTTTAACTAAATACTCAAGGTCAACAAAAAAGTCAACCCCAGGCCCACACCTAGGTACCCGACAAAACTCACAAATTCCGACAACCCATTCAAATACAAGTTCAACCATACAAGTTTCATCCAAATCCAACTCTGAATCAACGATCAAAACCTAATTATTCACTTTAGAAAAGTTTTGCAAAAAACCCCCAATTTCTCTTTTAGATTCACCGATCAAATATCAAAGTCAGAGATATAATCATGAGTAATAACCTAATTTAAGTCAAAAATACTTGCCCCAATACAAATAGAAATAGTCACCCAAATTTGAGCTCCCAATCTCAAAATGTAATGAAATAACCAAATCCTCGAAATAGACTTATTTAACTTTGCCCAAGCCTATCCATTTCAATCGAGGGACCTTCATCACGATTGCAAAGGCCAAAAATACTAGTTCCACAAAAGACCCTACGTGAATGTGGTCTCAGGCACGTAATCGTGTTTCACTAGATGCCAAGACTACAGGGACATGGGACATCTCCACGAACGTAAAGGCAAAATGATCTGCCTCCCTCGCCTGCCTCAAACGCCACGCAAACTCGACCCTTTTCTCGCAAACGCGAAACTTCAGCTTCCAACCAACCACGAACGCAACTCCCTCCTCGCAAACATGTAGAAGAAAAACAACCTAACACCACTTTCCAATCCACGATCGCGATCCTCCCTTCGCGACCATGAATGAGACACCAGTACCAGCAAACTAGCAGCTAAAAAACAAGGGGAAATGGTCAAAAATCATCTTGTAACTCACCCGAGCCCCTCTAGACCCCGTCTAATCATAACAACAAATCCCAAAACACAAAACAAACCTACTCGATGCCTCAATTCACACAGAGTAACATCAAAACTACAAATCGTCGATCAACATCAATCTCTTAAGTTCATAAACTTCAAACTTCAAAGCAAGTGTCTGATTCAAGACTAACCAATTGGGAATCCAACCAACCTTTGTACATAAATCACAAATTATAAAACGAATATTTACCAACTTCAAAAACAATAATCCGAACCCGATATTATCAAAGTCAATTCCCGATCAACTTCATAAACTTTGCAACCCTTCAAATTGCCAACTTTCGCCAAAAAGAGCCAAAACCTTCTAGAAACATCCAAATATGAATCGGGGTATATGTCCAAGTCCAAAATCAGCATCCAAACCTAATGGAACCATCAAAACTCTGAAGCGAGTTCAAATGCATAAAAGTCAAACTCGATCAACTTTTCCAGCTTAAAACTTCTTAATTTAGAACCATTCTTCCAAATCAACTCCGGACCACTTGAAAACCAAAACTAACCATACATGCAAGTCATAATATATCATATGAAGCTACTCATGACTTAAAACCACCAAACTAGATGCAAATGATCAAAATAACCGATCTGGTCGTTACATTCTCCCTCACTTAAACATACGTTTGTCCTCGAACATACCAAGAGTAATTATAAAGCCATCAAATCACTGTATAAACTCACCATAAACATACTCACAGGTGATCTTACATCACCTCAAACCATATAAGCCCGTCACCACCACCTAACCGAAGATTCATTTTTCAACCTTAGTTCACAAATCTTAGAACACAATCTTTAACATCCGAAATTCATTATAAGACCTGATTATCACATATATACATTGTATAAGTCTGAACAATTTATATCAAGCCATAACCATATTCCAAGATATAATCACATGATATACCACATAGCTCAAAAATTCATAGCAGTAACTTCCGACCATAATAACTAGTTATTAACAAACCCGGTACCTGCAAAATAATTTGTATCAAACAAAACTTTATTTTGAACCATCGTACATTGCCAAAGATGAAATAAATATGTAAAAACTCATAACCACCTGATGAGTGCAAAACACACGCTTAAATATGCTCTCTAGTCGAATATAGTATAATATAATATCGTATCCACATGGGATTGGAGTTAAACAATATAATCGTAGTTTGTAGTTCGATTTCTATCCAAGATGATCAACAATTTATATTTATGTGGTTAATACTAAAATCAACTAAGAATCTAGAGCTATTTGACTAATGACAATCGAAGCAAGAAATAAGCAAGGAAAGATATCAATGAGAGAAAATAATGTTTTGATAGGATAGATGCAAGGTAATTATATGGGATATAACTCTAGTTAATTCACTTCTAAAGTTCAAGTGAGTTTCTAGAATTCACTTGGTCATTAGTTCAACTGTTTAGTAGAAAATCCTCTATCGATTAAGTCTCAATCTTAGGAGATGAACCAATTTAAGCTTTGTGAAGATATGCAAGAATGCGAAGTGGATTGGTTTTTAGGAGAACCTCACTCAGTTATCTTCCTAATGAGGTTTAATCAATAATTCAACTAGCCTCTTCTGATTACTAAGAAGAATTAATGAACTCAACCAACAATATAATGCAAAGATATCATAAGTTATGCCTCTGTCGATTACATGAACATGTGAATATAGATACAACAGTTAAATCATCCAAAAACGCTTCAATGTATAAAAATAGAGTTATAATTCACAAACAAATCAGTACACCAAATCCATCAAACCTAAAGAGAACTATTCAATAGATATGGAGTAATTCATTACAAATATGATTAAAGTAAAAGAAAGCATAAAACGATCCAAACTCGTGTCTTGAGTGAGGGTTGAATGATGAATTCCTTCTGTTTTTTCTTCTCCAACTCCTCCTTAGCCTCCTTAGGTTTTAGATGTGTCAAACGTCCAACAAAAAATAATGTTTTTTCATGTATATATACCAAGTACAGTTAGGCCCAGACTAAAGCACCTTCTCCTAGCCGAAATAGGATTTTAGTTGTGTAAAAATTGTATAGACGCGCCCATGGGGCGACGCGCCAGGCGGGGAAGAAATGGGAAACTTTAGAGAGTTTGTAATTTGATAGGCGGCAGCAAATAAGCAGTTGTGGCGCCCCAAGCGCTGCTCCACGCACTGCGACTGTGGACTTTTCTCAGAGTGAACCTTTTTCGCTCGCTTTTTGATATCCAGGCTTGGTCCTTGACCCCCGAACGCTATCCCGAATTAATCCCTTGTGATTTTACTGCGACTTCAAAGCTCCAAATAGCTCGAGTTCGTTCCATAACATATACATAGCTCGAAATCACTCCTACAAGGCATAAAATACACAATTAATGCAAAACACTAGTAATTAAAGCTCAAACACCATTAAAGTACAGTAAATTAGAGTGCAATAAGTGACTAAACACGAGATTATAGTCTACCATCAACACCCCACACTTAAAACATTGCTCGTCCTTGAGCAATCAAACTACACTTTATATAAACATGACCTTTTTAGACAACTCTCCTAACTCATCACACCAAGAATATTTAAAATAGATTAAGCACAATAGTATAACATCCTAGCCTCAAGATTTGACTCACAAGTACCACACATTTTTCACAACCCGCTCACTTACTCTAACATAGAGGTCAATGACATTACCTTTGTTACACCTTATGGTTTTGTACATGAGATCACATCATAAGTCAATTATTGTAAGATCAGAAATGAGATCATCTTTAAAAGTACATAAAGTAAGTTAATCATGTTACCATGGAGTTTACAAATATTTAAGATCATAAATACCAAGTACCAAAAGGGTTGGAAGGCTTAGATTCTAAACGAATTGAAGATAATAAGTTTCGTCGAAAGTCAACAAGTTGGGAATGTTATAACATGTACTTTTGGGGTGAGACTAGGGTGCTCAAAATGATAAAGAGGTTATGTTATGAGTTATTTTTGTCTTATGATAGTCATGTGTTATGATTAGAAGTCGAGCGAGTTGTGGAACAAAAGTTGGCAAAGATCATCACAAGTTACACTCATAAATATGTTGAAAATTAGGTCAAATGTAGCTGAGCATTTCTCCCAATGTCCTTGGAATTATGAGATGATCCACATATCAAATTGACAATCTACGAGTCTAGTTTCTGCACTAGTCTCAAGACTCCGAATAGTAACCACACACGAACGATAAACATGATCTACAATAATAGAATCTCCCATAGGCGTTGACACATACACAGGAGCACTCAAAGAATCATGAGGCAAAACCAGATATGAAGCAAAATAGGATGACATGTAGGAATAAGTAGAACCCGGATCAAATAGAACTAAAGCATCTCTATGGCAAACTAGAACAATATATGTGATAACAGCGTCAGATGACTCAGCCTCAGGTCTGGCTGGGAAGGCATAACATCGGGTCTGGGCCCCACCACTCTGAACTACATCCCTAGGACGACCTCTAGTTGGCTGACCTCCATCTCTAGCAGCCAAACCTCCACCTCTAGCGGCCTTACCTCAACCTCTGGCTGCTTCATCCCTGCCTCTATCTGGCTGAGCGCGTGGTTGTGTAACCGGTGCTAGAATTATGGCATGAGAACTCTGTTGTGGCGTGCCAACCAAAAATCTCAAATGGGTCCTCCTGATATGCCCAAAACCACCACACTCAAAACATCCATCCTGGTGTTGTGGCTGCTGAAACTAAGACTGAACTAAACGGGTCGGATAACCACAGTAATAACTCTGAAACGGAGGCACACTGATAGGAGCTAGTGGTGCACTGTAGGCTGCCTGCCCAAAATAAGGAACATAAGGACCACGACCCCCAAAAGCACTATGGATTGCCTGAAGCGCTGACTGAAATATCCTGGGAGGATGCCCCTACCAAAAGTACCCCTGGCTCCAAATGAGTCACCACTAAAACCAACGGAATGACGATGCCTCTTATCAGACCCCTGCCCTCTCTCCTATGCAAGAACCATCTCGATCCGCCTGGAGACATTAGTAGTTGTCTGAAAAGAAATCTCATCCCCGATCTCCTTGCCATGTGTAGCTTGATAGGGTGAGTGAGTCCATCAATAAACCTCTTCACCCTTTCTCTATCAGTAGGAAGTAGAAGAAGAGCATGACGGGCTAGGTCCACAAAATGGGTCTCATATTGAGTGACTGACATACTGCACTGCTGCAGACGCTCAAACTGCCTGTGGTAATCCTTCCTCAGTGTGATAGGTAGGAACTTCTCAAGAAATAGCTGAGAGAACTGGTCCTAAGTTAGAGCAGGCAACCCAGCTGGTCTGGTAGATACATAGTCTTTCCACCACCTCTTGACGGAACCTGTCATCTGAAACACAACAAAATCAACCCCATTGGTCTCAACTATACCCATGTTCTGCAGCACCTCATGGCAGCGGTCAAGATAATCCTGTGGGTCCTCAGAAGGTGCACCACTGAAGTGAATCGGGAAGAGTGTGGTAAATTTGTCCAATCTCAATAAGCCCTTAGAAGACATGGCGGGTCCATCACCGACCTATGCCGCAACAACTGGCTGAACTACCCCAACTGTTGGGGTTGTTGGTGTCTGATACTGGGGAGTCATCTGCTTCGGAGCATGACTAGCGGGAGTCTATGCTCCTCCCCCAGCCTGAGAGACGGCTGGTGCCATAGGAAATGTACCGGCCTAGATCATACTGAAGCACTAGGGTGTCGATGAACCCCTCTGGGGCCTAAGTTGGTCCAACAGGTACAGTCTGAGCTGGATCCTCCTCATCAAAGTCTACCTGAGGCTCCACTGTTGGTGTTGCTGCTTGAGCTCTTGGTTGACCTCTGCCTCTACCTCAACCTCTAACGCGACCTCGGCCTCGACCTCTGCACAATAGTATAACATCCTAGCCTCAAGATTTGAATCACAAGTACTACATATTTTTCACAACCCACTCACTTACTCCAACATAGAGGTCAATGACATTACCTTTGTTACACCCTATAGTTTTGTACATGAGAGTACGTCGTAAGTTAATTATTGTAAGCTCAGAAATGAGATCATCTTTGAAAGTACATAAAGTAAGTTAATATGTTACCATGGAGTTTACAAATATTTAAGATCATGAATACCAAGTACCAAGAGGGTTGGATGGCTTAGAAGCTAAACGAATTGAAGAAAATAAGTTTTATCGAAAGTCGACAAGTTGGAAATGTTATAACATGTACTTTTGGGGTGAGACTAGGGTGCTCAAAATGATAAAGAGGTTATGTTATGAGTTATTTTTGTCTTATGATAGTCGTGTGTTATGTTTAGAAGTAAAGCGAGTTGTGGAACAAAAGTTGGCAAAGATCATCACAAGTTACAATCATAAATATGCTGAAAATTAGGTCAAATATAGCTGAGCATTTCTCCCAATGTACTTGGAATTATGAGATGATCCACATATCAAATTTCCGATCTACGAGTCTAGTTTCTAACTTATTAAACCGTTATAAGTTAGTGTTCTAAATCCTGAATTGATTCAAAAAGAGATAGTGTGCTAAGTCCTAAATCAGTTAACAATCTAGCATATAGGGAAGATATGCGTCCAATATCAATAAATCATCAAACTTGAATATAGAGAAGATATGCATGATTAAACTTGTCAAGACATACAGGTTCACATATAGAGAAGATATATACCATGTCTCATCTCATTAGGTAAGGTAACATATAAAGAAGATATGTATAAAGGCATGCATACACTCCGGAACTAGCAAATAGATAAGAGATGAAAAAAAAATCATGTATACATCCAAGGAAATTGCAAGTAGAGAAGAAATGCAATAACCAAAACAAATATTGGCCAGTTTTCCTTAGAAATACAATAACTGAACCAACCACTGATCAGTTTTTCTCATACCGCGTATATACCATCAAGAGAGAAATATGAGAGGGTGGACCTAAGGGGATGGATCCTTATCCACACGCTGCACGGATAACTCACGAGCTGTACAGACGACTCACATGCCAATAATATATCAACCACACAGACAACTGATGTGCCAATAATAACAATATCTAGGATCTGCACGGACAACTCACTTGCAATCATATCTCAACAGCATAGAAATCTCATGTGCCAATAATCTTAACCACACGGATAAATCACGTGCCAATAGTCACAGCTGCACGAACAACTCACGTGCAAATAATGACAACCAGACGGACAACTCGCGTACCACCAGCCCAATCCATATCACACAAAAAGAAGATATACAAGATTACATGTACATGAATAATGAATATCAAATTTTGTACTCATGGATCGGAATAAGTGACATGCTTAGTGTATGCATGTGCAAAGTGTGCTACCATAGCTCAAATTAGGCATTTACGTCACGAAAGCAACAATTATCATGTATCAGGAGATAAACCTATATGTAACTTCAAACATTGTTCAAATAGCTTATGAAAGGGGTACAAACATAAGAAACATAGCAGCATGAAGCTTAGCAATCAATTCAAGGCATATCGTAGCCTAAGCACTATCCCGAGCATGGATAATATCCAGTGCACATACATGGGCTCAACTCGTCACATGTACGCCACCCATAGCACGTAGCTACCACTAATAACTAAGGAAACTAGTTCCTTCACCAAGTTTAGGTAAGATACTTACCTTAAACAAGCCAAATTGATACTCTAAAAGCGCCACCCTGCACGAATCGACCTCCGAGCGGTTCGAAACTAGCCAATAGCAACCAAAAAATATCAAATAATGCCATAGGAATCATACCCAAATGATAAAGATTGAATCTTTAACTAAATGCTCAAAGTCAACAAAAACGTCAACCCCAGGCCCACATCTAGGAGCCCGACAAAACTCATAAATTCCGACGACCCATTCAAATACGACTTCAACCATACAAGTTTCATCCAAATCTAACTCCAAATCAATGTTCAAAACATAATTATTCACTTTAGAAAAGTTTTGCAAAAACCCCTAATTTCTCTTTTAGATTCACCAATCAAATATCAAATTCAGATATATAATCATGAGTAATAACCTAATTTGAGTAAAAAATACTTACCCCAATCCAAATAGTAATAGTCGCCCAAATTCGAGCTCCCAATCTCAAAATGTAATGACATAACCAAATCCTTGAAATAGACTTATTCAATTTTGCCTGGGCCTATGCATTGCAATTAAGGGACCTTCATCACGATCGCGAAGGCCAAAAATACTAGTTCCACAAAAGACCCTACGCGAATGCTATCTCAGGCATGTAATCGTGTTTCACTAGCTGCCAAGACTACGCGGACACGGGACACCTCCACGAACGCGAAGGCAAAATGATCCGCCTCCCTCGCCTGCCTCAAACGCCATGCGAACTCGACCCTTTTCTTGCGAACGCGAAGCTTCAGCTTCCAACCAACCATGAACGCAACTCCCTCCTTGTGAACACGTAGAAAAAAAACAACCTAACACCACTTTCCTCTCCGCGATCGCGAGCCTCCCTTCGCGGTCGCTAAGGAGACACCAGTACCAGAAAACTAGCTGCTAAAAAACAAGGGAAATGGTCCAAAATCATCCTGTAACTCGCTCGAGCCTCTCGATACCCCGTCCAATCATACCAACAAATCCCAAAACACAAAACGGACCTACTATAGGCCTAAATTCACACAAAATAATATCAAAACCACAAATCGTCGATCAACATCAATCTCTTAAGTGAATAAACTTCAAGCTTCGAACCAAGTGTCCGATTAAAGCCTAACCTATTGGGAATCCAACCAACCTTTGCACATAAATCCCAAATTATAACACAAATATATACCAACTTCCGAAGCAATAATATGAACCTGATATCATCAAAGTCAATTCCCGATCAACCTCATAAACTTTGCAAGCCTTCAAATTGTCAACTTTTGGCAAAAAGAGCCAAAACCTTCTAGAAGCATCCAAATACGAATCCGGGCATATGTCCAAGTCCAAAATCAGCATCCAGACCTAATGGAACCATCAAAACTCTGATGCGAGTTCAAATGCATAAAAGTCAAACTCGATCAACTCTTCCAACTTAAAGCTTCTAAATTGAGAATCATTCTTCCAAATCAACACCGGACCACTTGAAAACCAAAACTAACCATACACGCAAGTCATAATATATAATTTGAAGTTACTCATGACTTAAAACTACCAAACTGAATGCAAATGCTCAAAACGACTGATCTGGTCGTTACATTCTCCCTCACTTAAACATATGTTCATCCTCGAACGTACCAAGAGTCGTTATAAAGCGATCAAATCAAATCACTGTATAAACTCACCATAAACATACTCACGGGTGATCATACATCACCCCAAGCCATATAAGCCCATCAACACCACCTAACTGAAGATTCATTTTTCAACCTTAGTTCACAAACCATAGAACCCAATCTTTAACATCCGAAATTCATTATAAGACCCGATTCTCGCATCTATACATTATATAAGTCTGAACAATTTATATCGAGCCAGAACCATATTCCATTATATAATCACATGATATACCACATAACTTAAATATCATAGCAATAACTTTCGATCATAATAGCTGCTTATTAACAAACCCGGTACCAACAAAATAACTCGTATAAAAAAACCTTAATTTGAACCTTCGTACACTGCCAAAGTTGAAAGAAATATGTAGAAACTTATAACCACCTGATGAGCGCAAAACACACACTTAAATATGCTCGCTAGTCGAATATAGTATAATATAATATCGTATCCACAGGGATTGGAGTTAAACAGTATTATCATAGTTTGTAGCTAGATTGCTATCAAAGATGATCAATAATTTGGATTTATGTGATTAATACTAAAATCAACTAATAATCTAGAGCTATTTGACTAATGACAATCGAAGCAAGGAATAAGCAAGAAAAGATATCAATGGGAGAAAATAGGGTTTCGATAGGATAGATGCAAGATAATTACACGGGATCTAACTCTAGTTAATTCACTTCTAAAGTTCAAGTGAGTCTCTCGAATTCACTTGTTTATTAGTTCAATTGTTTAGTAGAAACTCCTCTCTCGATTAAGTCTCAATCTTACGAGATGAACCAATTTAAGCTTTGTGAAGATATGCAAGAATGCGAAGTGGATTGATCTTTAGGAGAACCTCTCACGGTTATCCTCCTAACGAGGTTTAATTAATTATTCAACTAGCCTCTTCCGATTACTAAGAAGAATTAATGAACTCAACCAACAATATAATGCCAAGATATTACAAGTTATGCCTCTCTCGATTACATGAACAAGTGAATATAGATGCAACAGTTAAATCATCCAAAAATGCTTCAATACATAAAAATAGAGTTATAATCTACAAACAATCATCAATACACCAAATCCATCGAACCCTAAAGAGAACTACTCCATAGATATGGAATAATTCATTACAAATATGTTTAAAGTAAAGGAAAACATAAAATGATCCAAACTCGTGTCTTGAGTGAGGATTGAATGATGAATTCCTTGTGCTTTTGCTTCTCCAAATCTTTCTTAGCCTCCTTAGGTATTAGATGTGTCAAACGTCCAAAAAATAAAGTTTTTTCATGTATATATACCAAGTAGGGTCAGGCTCAGACGAAAGCACCTTCTCCTATCGGAAATAGGATTTTAGCTCTGTAAAAATTGTACATGTACGCCTATGGGGAAATGCGCTAGGAGAGGCAGTAGTGGGAAACTTCAGTGAGTATTTAATTTGACAGGCAACAGTAAATAAGCAGTTGTGGCACCCCAAGTGCTACTCCACACACCGCAGTTGTGGACTTTTCTCAAAGTAAATCTTTTTCGCTAGTTTTTTGATATCCAAACTTGGTCCTTGACCCCCGAACACTATCTAGACTTAATCCCTTGGGATTTTACTAGGACTTCAAAGCTCCAAATAGCTCGAATTCATTCTATAACATCTACATATCTCGGAATCACTCCTACAAGGCATAAAATACACAATTAGTGCAAAACACTAGCAACTAAAGCTCAAACACCATTAAAGTGCAGTAAATTAGAGTGTAATAAAATATGAGATTATAGCCTACCATCAACACCCCACACTTAAAACATTTCCCGTCCTCGAGCAATCAAATTAGACTTTATATAAACACGACCTTTTTAAACAACTCTCCTAACTCATCACACCAAGAATATTTCAAATAGACTAAGCGCAATAGTATAACATGCTAGCCTCAATATTTGACTCACAATTACCACACATTTTTTACAACCCACTCACTTACTCTAACATAGAGGTCAATGACATTACCTTTGTTACACCCCATAGTTTCGTACGTGAGAGTACATCGTAAGTCAATAATTGTAAGCTCAGAAATGGGATCATCTTTGAAAGTACATAAAGTAAGATAATCATGTTACCATGCAGTTTATAAATATTTAATATCATGAATACCAAGTACCAAGAGGATTGGAAGGCTTAGAAGCTAAACAAATTGAAGAAAATAAGTTACGTCGAAAGTCAACAAGTTAGGAATGTTACAACATGTACTTTTGTGGTGATACTAGGGCGCTCAAAATGATAAAGAGGTTATATTAAGAGTTATTTTTTTCTTATGATAATCGCATGTTATGTTTATAAGTCAAGCGAGTTGTGGAACAAAAGTTGGCAAAGATCATCACAAGTTATATTCATAAATATGCTGAAAATTAGATCAAATGTAGCTGAGAATTTCTCCCAATGTACTTGGAATTATGAGATGATCCACACATCAAATTGCCTATCTACAAGTCTAGTTTCTAACTTATTAAACAGTTTGTCGATACGACATCGGAGTAGAAAGACATGTGCAATTTCGCGAGACTGCACAGATTGCATTGGTGACAAGTAGGTGTGTCACTGAAGCTTTTTGACCAATACATTTCGTGTGTTATATGAGGTCTTTTGGGGCATACTATATACCACATTGAAGGTCTGTGAATGTAGTTTCTAACTCTTTTAACCGTTCATTCATATGATATCCGTATAAAAAGATATAAGCGTTGGAAGAAGTGTCAATGCTAGGGTGCCAACCTAGCACCTCTTTGACTTTTCAAAAGTTGATATATGTAGGGTTTTAAATCATCTTTCTCTTAATTATTCATATAACACGACCAAAGAACCCCCAAAAACTTACCCTTAGGCTCTCTCCAAGGGTTCCAAGGAAGATTAACATCCCGGGTACGAAATCAAGAATCGATAAAATTAGAACGATCCCTACGATGTAAGTATCGTTATATCGCCTCTCTTTTTCTTTGTAGTTTGAGTTTTGGAAGGTACTTCATAGTTAAGAAAATTCCTATTGTAATGACCCGACCTATTAATTTGCTTTGTAGAACCTTGTTCCCCTAAATAAAACTTCTCATACGTGCTTTTACTATTTTATGACTTGCGGGGATGGTTAGTTCGGGATTTGGAAGGGTTCAGGTTGAAATCAGAACACTTGGTTTCTTAAGTTGGCCTTAAAAGGCTAAGTTTGACTTCGGTCAACATTTTGAGTAACAACCTCAGAATCAGGATTTTATGGTTCCAATAGATTCGTATGATGATTTCGGACTTGGGCGTATGTTCGGATCGGGTTTTGGATGACCCCGGAGCGTTTTGGTGCCTAATAGTGAAAGTTGGTTCTTTGAAGGTTTTAGAAGTTCTTTAAATTTGGTTTGGAGAGGGTTTTGGTGATATCGAGGTCCAAATGGGATTCTGAGATACATAAAACTACTATATCACTTTCAAGACTGAATAAAACTACTATTTCGCTTTGCAAACACACAGGGTAAGTTCTAGACATCAAATGCAATGTACAAAATAATACAAAACCTCAGACACACTTTGCACATAACTCACTCAAGATTAGATTATCAAGACACTAGTCAAAGTAATTAAGCAATGTTAAGATCATAGACTTTAAGGTACTTATACAAGAGTCAAAAACTGAGCCTAAGCATCCCAACTAGAGCACTCACTATTCTCAAGGTACAACAAAGTTAACATATATTGCTTTCAATTCAAATCACAACAGAAGGTTTCCTACTCCTAACAAAAATAAAAACTAACTACACCTAGTTAAAACAAAACCCTTGGAAAAGAACCACGACACAATGAAAAACCAAGGGGGGATTAACACACTATCTATCAAAAGAAACTCTTTTTGTCTTTTTCTTTCGACTTTAATCCCTCAAGAAACCTGCCGATGATATCCATCATCGGGAAAAATCAAAAATTTTAAAAAAAAAATCTTTTTCTTTTTCTTTTTTAACTAATAAAACTAACAAAAGGAAAACTAAACTAATATACATACAAAAAATATCCCCCACCCCACACTTAACTTGTGGCATGTTCCCATGACACATAATTAAAAAGCATAAGGTAAAGGAAGCTTCCCTGAATTTTCTTCTTTTTCGAGAACTTATCAGCTTCACCCCTAATTCTAAGTTCATTCCTCATTTTTGCTCCTTAGATTTCTCTATGGAGCTCATTAAACTCAAGTTTTTTGAGAATACCTGCAAGACCCGCTCTTTTGTTTCTTTCTTGTCCTCATCTTGAGTGGTGAATTGCTCATTCATGATCATCCTCAACTTGTTCCTGCATTCTTTCACAGGATCAATCCATACGTATTCCTATAAACCCCTAAAAATAAAACCACATGATCAAGGTTAGAATAATAAAACAAAGACGAAAGATCAAATGAGTATTCCTCTAGTATATCCAAGACCATTTGTTTCTCATTCTCTTCTACTACATGTTGCAAATGTGGAAAGGTGGATGGAAGTTTGAACTCTTCTTCCATTGCTTCATATTCAACCAAAGCCTTATTTTTGATCATCTCAGTTGAATCAGAGTCTTCCTGTACCGTGGAAATCTCCCTCTATAGATGCTCATCCTCTTGAGTAGGCTCATTCTCGCAGGGTATCTCCTCCATAAATTCACAATCACAACGCGAAGAGCTTTCTGAAAGTGTACTTATTATTTGACTTACTTACATTGTTAGGTTGTTAATGGCTTCATCATCTTGTGTAAATCTCTCTTCCACCTTATTTATAAACGTATACACAAGCTCTTCTAAACTACCATTCTCCCCTTGAGGTGGTTGTCTCACTTTGCTTCCATTCCAGTTATAATAAGGGTATTCATCCCAACCAGAGTCAAGATTGTGTCCATATGAATCCTCATACCTATACGGACGAGAAACAGAGTGAGACTGTTCAAAATACGAACCATAGGAAGAATACATACCTGCGTAACAGTCAATCCATAGATGATTTCCACCGCTTTAAAACACATAGCAGACCGCTGATAATATTTAGTTGCTAACTATTTAACCATTTTTAGGCTGGTTTTAATCCATCTTCACAGCATTTAGAGTTCAATATCTACAGTATCTTCTCCAACTTGTTAGGTACTACCAAAAAAATTTTGAAAAGAAGTTAACTAACAAAAAAAAATAGAAAGGGGAAAAGAAAAGGAAAAAAAACTAAAACCTAATTCCTGAATTAGCACTAAAAAATATTTCAAACACCATTGATTACAAATCCGCAGCAATGGTGCCAAAATTTGACGAGCGCAAAACACACACTTGAATATGCTCGCTAGTCGAATATAGTATAATATAATATCGTACCCACAAGGATTGGAGTTAAACAGTATTATCGTAGTTTGTATCTAGATTGCTATCCAAGATGATCAACAATTTGGATTTATCTGACTAATACTAAAACCAACTAAGAATCTAGAGCTATTTGACTAATAACAATCGAAGCAAGGAAAGATATCAATAAGATAAAATAGGGTTTTGATAGGATAGATGCAAGATAATTGTTCGGGATCTAACTCTAGTTAATTCACTTCTATAGTTCAAGTGAGTCTCTCTAATTCACTTGGTTATTAGTTTAATTGTTTAGTAGAAACTCCTCTCTCGATTAAGTCTCAACCTTACGAGATGAACCAATTTAAGCTTTGTAAAGCTTTGCAAGAATACGAAATGGATTGGTCTTTAGGAGAACCTCTCTCGATTATCTTCCTAACTAGGTTTAATCAGTGATTCAACCAGCCTCTTCTGATTACTAAGAAGAATTAATGAACTCAACCAACAATATAATGCAAAGATATCACAAGTTATTCCGCTCTCGATTACATGAGCAAATGAATATAGATGCAACAATTAAATCATCCAAAAATGCTTCAACATATAAAACTAGAGTTATAATCCAAAAACAATCATCGATACACAAAATCCATCAAACCCTAAAGAGAACTGCTCCATAGACATGGAGTAATTCATCACAAATATGTTTAAAGTAAAAGAAAACATAAAATGATCCAAACTCGTGTCTTGAGTGAGGATTGAATGATGAATTCCATGTGCTTTTGCTTCTCCAACTCCTCCTTAGCCTCCTTAGATCTTAGATGCGTCAAACGTCCAAGAAATAACATTTTTCCATGTATATATACCAAGTAGGGTCGGGCCCAAACGAAACTACCTTCTCCTAGCCGAAATACGATTTTAGCTTTGTAAAAATTATACAGGCACGCTGCATGGGGAGAGGCACCAGGTGGGGCAGCAGTGGGAAACTTTAGAGAGCTTGTAATTTGATAGGTAGCAGCAAATAGGCAGCCACGATGCCCCACGTGCCACTCCACACGCCCCGGCTGTGGACTTTTCTCGGAGTGAACCTCTTTTGCTCACTTTTTGATATCCAGGCTTGGTCCTTGACCCCCGAACGCGATCCCAACTTAATCCCTTAGGATTTTACTGAGACTTCAAAGCTCCAAATAGCTCAAATTCATTCCATAACATCTACATAGCTCGGAATCACTCCTATAAAGCATAAAACACACAATCAGTGCAAAACACTAGCAATTAAAGCTCAAACACCATTAAAGTAAAGTAATTAGAGTGCAATAAGTGACTAAAACATAAGATCATAGCCTACCATCATCACCTATCAGATCATCAAGCCATGGGGCTCGCTCGACCGATAGGAACCATTTGCCAAATTGTAAGCTGACTAATGCCATTAATCTTCTAAATTACCTTAACCAAATCTGATAGCACAAATTCCAAGTCCAAAAATCTCATTTCACACAGTGCAAGCTACTCGACTGACAGACCACACCAATGACACCCAGAGCTACATACGAGGCCATTTGTGCACTTGATGGCAACAACTCAAACGTAACCAATGATGGAAAGAGAACCGACTGAGAGAACCGTCCCGCAAACTCAACAGACATCACCATAAAGCACATATCACAATAGAGAAATAGAACACACGAAATAAGCAACAAGGATCATTTCCCAATATAACTCCACCGTGGCGCGTAACCCAATCCAAACATACCGGTACACATGGATTACCCATTTCCCAAATTCTCATATTCATCGAACATGCGTATAACAATAACAAGCACGTGAAGTGCGTGACCAGAACCATGGAGAAATGGAAAACACAATATACCATAGATAGGAAGAACATAACCAAGGAGCAACCCACTATTCAACAACCTAATAGTCACCTAGCTCGAATTTCGCCACAAAGCCCAAACAAAGCCGCATCCTGTGTGTAACTAGTCAACAATATTACAACCCATCGTAGTATAGGAGAGTAACACATGGAAAATATTAGAATACAAATAAGATCAACTTTAACCGATGGAACACCCCTCTACACGAGTTGTGCGAGTAAATAAACCCGATCCGATGCAGAACACACATTCTCATTAGTCCTACCAATGGCCCTCAAATCAATTCTGATCATCTAAAAATAGGTAAATAACTTCCAAAAGTCCACAGTACCCTATCCATAACACACACCACTAGGTGTCTAACTCTGTCCATATCTTCACAGTCCATAACAAAGGAATAGTCCGCCTCTGAGAACTCCAGTCTCTAAATCCCAAGAATACAAGAATCTCCATATTTGATCCCAACTCTACCACTCAAATAACCAACACATCCCTTATACACAATCAACTCACAAGAAATGCTTCCATAAATCTTCTATGCCACATAGAAAAATCTGAATATCAGCAGTCAACAACTAGGCGATTACCATAAAACTAGTCCAACATCCTCAAGTCAAAAAACAATGTACCTCCTTGAAATGCACGTCGTTCTAAAGTGATCCCGTATATTGCTAGCATTCTTCTAAACATATGAAACCATCCATGTTCTCTAGAACTCATGACCTTCCCTTCGAAGCGAAAATGTAACCTTGTACCTACAAACCTTAATCCCACATAACATACCTTATTAATCATGCCATCATATGAAAATGCGAAAATCCTATTATCAATCTCTCAATCACAAGTAGGATAGACACCCCTCAATCAGGAACCTTCCACTTGACCCCATCCAAGATAAACTCACAACACGCAACAAACTCCCACATGCCTACAGAAAACATCCGTCTTTAGTCGTGGTCGAAATCATCGAAAACTCTTCGAAACCTAGTAGTGCAAACCCAAGCCGTCATAACTGAATCTCTCTAACTCAATTAAGTCACGCAGATCGCCCAAACCATTTCCACAAAACACATGTAAATCTTGCCATACCGAAAGAACCGATCACTTCTATTACTATGCTGATTAAAATCACTACTAAGTTGACCTATTTCTTCGAGTTCCTCTCGACTTGCCTTCAAGTTAACCTTTCTCCTTGCCAGTACACTATGATCCTTAACACATAGCTCAACCCAAGAGATCCTAGCATGAAACCACATCATCTTAAGACCCACAAGTCACCGTATTCCCTCTTAGACACCCAATAGTACCGCGACTGAGATACCTACTCTGAAAAGACCTTTTGTGAAATTGAAGTTGTTTCTTTAATCTCTCAAATGCAAAAAATGTAGAATCAATAATGATATAGAAATACTGCAAGTCTCAACACCATCCAATGTAAATCTCATATCTTAGCTGTTTACAAATCCAGAAAATCCTCAAATACCACGTATGAATCGTGAACTCATTAGGACCTTTTCGAGAGTCGCTCACTCTGCTCTAATCTCCAATGCACCACTAATACGAGCCGAACAACATGTGCTCCATTATCATACAAACACCTATAGAAGTATCCCCACATTCTGGCAACCGAGTGAATCCCTACTCTATTGTAACGACCCGATCGGTCGTTCCAAGAGTTTTAGTCTCGTTGCCCCCATTTATGCTTCATTTTATGTGGTTAAGCTCTTTGATGTTGTGTTGGGTTGGTTGGCTCGGGTTCAGAATGATTATAGAGAGAAATGAGACACTTAGTCCCTTAAGTTGATTATAAAGTTGAAAAAGTCAACAGGAAGTTGACTTGTGAGTAAATAATCTCAGAACTTGGTTTTTATGATTCGTATAGCTTCGTGAGGTGATTTGGGACTTAGGAGCATGATCGGAATGTATTTTGGAGGTCGGGGGTAGATTTAGGCTTGAATTGGCGAAATTGGAATTTTGGCATTTTTCGGTTGATAGTGAAAATTTTGATATAGGAGTCTGAATGAAAATATGAAAATTAGAGTAGGTACGCTGTGTCATTTGGGATGTGTGTGCAAAATATCAGGTCATTTGGACGAGGTTTGATAGACTTTTTGATCGAAAGCGGAATTTGAAAGTTTTGGAATTCTCAGGCTTGAATCTGAGGATGATTTAATGTTTTGATGTTGTTTTGAGTGTTCCGAAGGTTGGAACAATGTTATGGGATATGTTGGCATGTTTGGTTGAGGTCCTGAGGGCCTCGGGTAAGTTTCGGGTGGTTAACGGATCAAATTCTTATTTTGGGTAGTTGCAGATTTTCTGGTTTCTGTTGCAAAAGAATTTGTTCTTCGCGTTCGCGAAGATAATCCCGCATTCGCGAAGAAGAGCTGGGCCTAGAGAAGAAAATGTTCTTCGCATTTGCAAGCCTAGGGTCGCATTCATGTAGGTTTGGATTCCAGTGAATCGCGAACGCGTGAGAGGAGTCGCGTTCGCGTAGGGTAATTGGAGCAGCTGGGACCCCAGGACTTTTGTGCTTCGCGTTCGCGTAGGTAAGCTCGTGTTTGCGAAGGCATGGACAGTTGAAGCTTCGCGTTCACATGGAGGATGTCGCATTCGCGAAGGAGTAATAATTTGTCAGTGGAATTTTGTGCTTCGCGAACGCGAGGAAGCTACCGCGTTCGCGAAGAAGGAAATAACACCTGGGCAGAATGTTTAAATAGTCATCTTCGCGATTTTTAGGCCAATTCTTACCATTGTTGGCCGGATTTGAAGCTTTTTGAGAGGGATTGAAGAGATATTCGAAGGGAAACACTTGGAGATAAGATTTTTGAACTCAATACTCGATTCTATGGTGATTTATAACTATTTAGACATAAAATTAGTGGGATTTAAAGCCTAAATTGGGGAATTAGGGCTTGAAAATGGAGAGTGTAAATTGGGGATTTGAGTGACCATTTGAGATCCGATTTTGATGTTCTTGGTATGTACGGACTCGTGGGAGGATAAGGATTCTATTGATGTAATTTTTATCGAATTTTGAGACGTGGTCCTGGGGGTCGGGTTTGACCAATTTCGGGATTTTTGATGTAATTTGATTATTTTCGCGTGGGCTTTGTTCCCTTAGCATATATTGATGTTATGGTTCTGATTTTGGATAGATTCGGGACAATTGGAGGCCGAGTCGTGAGACAAGGGCATTGTAGAGTAGATTTTCGTCCGGTATGAGGTAAGTAATGATTGTAAATGTTGTCTTGAAGGTATGAAACCTCGTATTTCACATTGTTGTACTACTTTGAGGTGACACACATGCTAGATGACGAGCATGGGGATTGTGACTTAGTCTGTCCCGTACGACTATTAATTCGCGTATTTGATTGAAAACTATTTGATACTATTGTGTTTTGGAAAGTATTATTATATTTTGAGCTGAATGCCATATTTGGGCCTCGTGCCAACTGTTTGGACCCTTAGGGGCTTTTTACTACTATTTCTCACTATTTTGACTTAATATTTGTACTCAGTCATGTTGTGTTTTACTGATTTTATAACTCAGCGTTATTTACCCAGTTTTGATATTATAAATGATATTTTGGGCTGAACGCCCTGTTTTACTGATATTCCAAGTGGCTTGTGAGGTTGATGGCTGAGAGAGAGACCGAGTGCCTGATTGTGAGGTTGATGAGAGAAAGAGGCCGAGGGCCTGATTGTGAGGTTGTTGACTGAGAGAGACCGAGGGCCTGGTTGTGAGGATTATATATTTATGGATCGGGATGCACGTCGCATATATATAAGAATCGGGCTACGCGCCGCAGCGATATATGGATCGGGCTGCACGCCGCAACGATATGTTGGATCAGGCTACACGCCGCAGCGATATAGCGCTTGGGCTGTAGGAGCTCTTCTGGAGTCTGCACACCCCGAGTGAGTGCAGTCGACTATATATCTATGGATCGGGTTGCACGCCGCAGTGGTTATTATATGGTACCTATTGAGCGTTGATTGATGAGAGTTGAGTCTCGAGTGATTGAGAGACTTGCCCGAGGGGATGTATACATATATGAGTGATGTTTTGCCCGAGGGGCCTGTTTTTATGAAACTGCTGTTTTCACTCCTCTTTATACTCAGCCTCTGTTGAAAATGTTGAACAAATACTTTTAACCAACTTTCATTTAAATTGGAGTTTTACAAGAGGTTCGGAATTTAATCGCCGATTTGGCTTCGTTATTTGCACTAAGATTTTTATGTTATGAGATGTTTACGATTCTTGTTTGCCTGAGGGGCTGTATACGAACTATGTTTTGCCCGAGGGGCCGATTATGATCACTTTTATTATAAATCTTATTAAACCTCTATTGAAACTGTTGGAAAGTATCTTCAGATGATTTTTACCAAAAGCTGGATTTTAAATGAGACGATTGACTCATATTCTGATTTGAAAGCTTGTTGTGCTTACTGAGTTTATCCTGATGTGGATTTATCATTTCCTACTGTTCAGTCTTTATTTACTTTTATTACTTACTGAGTTGGCGTACTCACATTACTCCTGCACTTTGTGTGCAGATTCAGGAAATCCTGAGCTTTCAGCAGCTTTTGTGTATTTTCGGAGTTAGCAAGGTAGTTGTACGGCATTCGCAACCCTGCCATTCTCCTTCCTACCTTAGTACTTTATATTTCAGACTTAATTTGTATTAAGCAGGCAGTATTGAGTTGTACTTAGTGACTCATGACTAGTGACACCAGATTCGGGCTGTGTGATGTATTTACGTACTTGTTTCTGCGTATTTCTTTTGATATTTTAAACATGAAAGGTTTGAGACTTAATATGTGAGAAAGATTGAATTGTTCAAAGATCTTCATATTGTTCGTGTTGTTTTGGTTGGCCTAGTATTGTGATAGGTACCATCACGACCGGGGTGTTTGGGATCGTGACATCTATGCACACTACGCCCATCACAAATAACCAACCCGAATCGCTCCAAGATTTCCATATGCCCATAAAGTATAGTACCTCAGGCATTTGGCATTTTTTATGTGTGCATAATTATTACTCCTCGAAAAAAAATTATTACTCCCTCTTTTATAAAAGAATGATATTATTTTTTTATTAGTTCGTTTAGTAAATAATTACATATTTTTAAAATAAAAATTAATTTAATTTGTACTTTTTTACCGTTAACAACATGTTTTTATATTCACACAAATGTTTGTGTCATGTTTAACACCATTAGTTTTTAAAAAATTTATAGTAACATAAATATTATGAAATATTTAAGATTAAAAGTATAAAAAAATATTTATTTTTTTCTTAAATTTTATACTTAGTCAAACTATAAGCCATATAAATTGTAAAGAAAGGGAGTAGTATTAGTTACGTAAAGGTGCTCATAATTAGGAACCATACTTTAAAATAAGTGGGACACTATTGTCTATGTCTTTCCTCTTCATCAAGACCTTTAATATATGGATTTAATCTAACTGTGTGAATACTGTCGCATAACTAACACTAGTATGTTAAAAAATTTCATACAATTACTATTAAGTACTCCATTAGAGAGTCTTGCAGTTTAAACTTAAACTTAATAAGAACGTCTTCCCACAGTCAAATTAAAGCAATTTTGAGCTTAGAGTCAATCATCTTCTTCTTTGAATTATTACTTTGACAAATATTACCAGTTGGGATATTCTAATGGTCCGCGGATCTGTTATTTGGACTTAGTAATCATAATATTTTTTGACTGATTTCTTAACCTTCTAACGACTAATGACCCTTGACTAGAAAACCACAGTACCACACCTAAATCAACTCAATGAAACTGTAAAACGAGTCTTAATCTACTTCCCATTTGATGCTCATTGCTCAGAATATTTTTACGTACATATGTTTTCAAGACTAAATACTTATGTCAATTTTGTCCTTTTTTCTTTTGAAATTAACTCAGTTTTTAAGTATGTTCTATAAATTCCATTCTTTAATGTGGTTTTAAATGGTTATTTATATTTAGAACTAAAAATTCATGGTATTTATGTTCCATCTCATGATAGAGCCTTGGATAACACCGTTTCCAATTAATCAATTGGGAAATATGCTACTTAATAAAATGACTACGGAGGTCAAATTTCAACGGATGTCCAGTGTTTAATTTTGGTCCGGGTTTAAGAAATTTATACAAATATAGAACTAGTGTGTAGTGATTGGCCTTATCCTTCCTCCTCCTCCTTTCGAATCGAATGTGATTAACTCAAACTTTAATCTATCTCAAGTGAGAATTTGCTGTGTATATCATCGATGTTGGTTTTATCTATATTTTGTTGCTGCATATTCATCCCTTTGATTTTTTAGACTTTCGAGTGCCTTTTTTTCCCCTCATGATTTTTTGCTCCAAATCTGGTGTTGATTTCTGATTCGTCATGCCTAGATAAGATCAGCTGTTCAATGTACGTAGTTTGACTAACATTAGGTGTTGAATAGAAAAGAATTTAATTAGAGATATTAACAGTTGAACAACACGGATAAATTTTAATAATTCAACAAAATTAACAAGATATGCAAAATGAAAATAGCAGTATCAAGTTTTGCTAATACATTAGAACTTGTGAATAATTTGTATTAAAGTTATGTCCACTCGTCATCGCTTTCGAAATAGGCAAGTTTTGTCCATCCAATGGAACTTGCTGCTGATAATTCATACCAAAGTTATGGCTCGCTCGGTATAACTTGCGAACAAGACAGGTTTTACTAAGTTGGCAAGACTTTGTATACCAAAATTATGCCCCGAGGCTTTTTTGTTTTGCACCAATTCCTTAAACGGGGACAAATTTAAATTGCGACGCGGAATGATTTTATTTGGGCAGATCACCCCCTAAATGACATTCCAATCTGTTTGCAAACTTTTTTGTGTGCGTTATTTGTTTGGTTCTATTTTAGAATTTCAAAAAAATAAAGATTAAAATGAAGGCCTTTTGACCTTTCACCACGTAAAACCCAGACGATGACCTAATCAAACTAACAGTTGGTGGTCCTAATTGGCCCGTCTATACGCATACGGCGCCAGACTTAGGACAAGTTTCTCCGTGGAGCCTATATAATGTTAACTACATGCAGGCATTGACGCATGCAGCACTTTTATCGAAGTTTACTTCACTATATATAACTTGCTTGGGAGATTACTTTTAATATAACAGTCGCTTAATTAATTAGTAGAACCGAATTCAGATAATTATATATATCTTATGGAGAAAATTTTGGCTCAAAATAAGAAGATTCATGACCTGCTGCTGCTTCCTTCGGTTAATGATGAACATGGAGGAGTTATTGTAGAACTAAAGGATCCTATGGACACCAATGTCTTCCGTTTCAGGCTTATGGCTTCCATGAAACAGTGGAAGTTGCAGGTATATACATATATACACAGTATATGTTGATTATCTAATTAACTCTTAAGTAATTAGTTTATAGAAAAGATGTCGAATGATATTGCAGTATTGATTGCCTTCCTGTTGGTCATAGCTTCCCCCTAAATTACGGGTTACAAGTTTTTGACTTCTTATTTTTTGCACTTCCCTATTCTTGTTTTACATATGTTAATATAGTATTTATGTTTCAGGGAAAGAAGGGTCTGTGGATTAAATTTCCTATTGAACTTGCAAATCTTATTGAAATTGCAGTAAAGGTTATAATTTCTGATTTTTTTTTATAACATTGTTTACCTTTTATATACGAAGTGGATGTTCGCGTAAGGCCGGGGTTAGTGGAACTCCACTTTATTGGTAATATTAATATATATATGCATTACGCTTGTTTACTTCTCCTAGAGATATATAATATTTACCTCATGATTATATACATATCACATGAATTAATATTGGCCATAAAAGACCAAGAGCCATGGAATGTAGGAACGTTGGTATATATTTTAGCTCTTTTTTAGTAGTAATATTTACATTGGAAGAGAAATCAAGCCCTGCGACTTTACGCTATTGTACTTAAAAATATAGCACTCTCTCTATTTTACTTTATATGATAATTTCTATTTATATTTGTTCAAAAAGAATGATATTTTTCTATTTTTGGAAGCTCTCTAACATTAAACTTTCATTTCTCTTAATGACAAGATCTAATAGTCATAGAAATATCATGGTACATTTAAGACCAAAATTTTAAAATATACTAGTATTAATTAGTATTTGGCAAAAGATCTTTCTTTCTTTCTTTAATTTAATATCTAATAATAGGACACCGTCATATAAAATGAAACGGAAAGATTTATGAGAAACTACTTGACAACCTTGAATTTCAAAAAACTTTAGAAACTAGTACTAGTAATTACTACAGTAATTGCCTCACATATCATTTTTTGGGTTGAGAACAGGAAGGGTTTTGGTATCATCATGCAGAACCTCATTACCTTATGCTTGTGCATTGGATTGGTGATACTGAGAGTACCATCCCTGCAAATGCCTCACACAGAGTCAGCATTGGTGCTATTGTGTTGAATCACAAAAGAGAGGTAATTCAAAACTGCTGCATGTAACATGATATTCCTTCATTGCATGATTTAGCTTCAGATGCTTTAACGTAGTACTCCATTGCATAACAGTGTGTCTCATCGTAGGTGGATCCAGATCATTTTAGATATGATGTGTTCAATATTTAAGTTCTTACGATTGAATCAATTGTGCCTTTGAAATGATTGTTCAAAATTTGATATTTATAAAAAGATTATAAAAATAATTATAATATATTTATGATTCGTGTCAAAATTATTGGGTTCAGTTGAACTAGTAAATAATGCTACATCTTTTTCTAGTCTCAGCATAAATAAACAAATTCTCTAGATAATCAAATATTAGTTAGGGTAAGGACAACGTTATGGTCTTAATTAAACATACTATAAGGAAATGTCATTAAACATAAACAGGAAAGTTAAAGTTAAAGAGTTTTGGTTTATTAAAATATGTGTCCATAGCTAGCTCGTCGTGGACAGCTATATATGCTTGAGAGCTTCTTGGTACGTGGTAACTATTTAGATCGTCACCATCTTCCAATATAATTATCTAAAATATTGATGCTTTCAGTTGCTTGTTGTCCAAGAAAATATCGGTAGATTAAAGGGAAGTGGTATATGGAAGATCCCAACTGGTGCTGTTGACGAGGTATGCTCATATACTAAAGGAACATGTTACATATACCTTTACACCGTATATATGTTGAGCTACCTTTTCCTTAATTTACAGGGTGAGAGTATATTTGAAGGTGCAATAAGGGAGGTAAAAGAAGAAACTGGAGTAAGTTTACAGAACACTGAATTCTACGTAACTTCATATACTAACATAAATTTTCTGCTGATACGTTACTGCTATTAATTTTTTCTCTGACATGCATTTAACTTGTTTCTTTATTGCAGATTGATACTGAATTTCTGGAAGTGCTTGCATTTAGGTAGGAAACTTGTGCCATTTTCTTTTATGTTTGAGGAATAATTATATATAGTTGGTTATGCACCACCAGAGAGAGTACTCTTGCGAGAAGGAGAAAATGTATCGTGGCTAAGACCTAACTTTTCATATTTTAGGAAAAGAAAGTTAAAAAGAATATTATAGAGTCCTCATAATCAACTATTGAAGTTTTACTATCAAAAGGTCAAAATAATAACATTCAATTGGTCATGGTTCCAATTGCTTTTTGTACTCCTAGTGTTATCATTTACTACTCCAACCATCCCAAAAAAATGATACTTTTCGCATTTTCATAGTCAAAAGAGTTGTTCTTTGACCACGGTTTTTTATACTTTTAAAATATTTTAAATTATTAATTATGGTGACTTATACTACTTTTACGTAGTTTCCAAATATATAAATTTTATTTGCAAAACTTAAAGATTCTATATTCAAATTCATAATCAAAGTTAAAAATTTGACTCTAGTATCATCTTTTGGGATGGCCTGAGTAATAGATAGGATAGGCTTTTACCCTCTTTGTTTAAAAAAAAAAATGACGCTTTTGTCACTTCTATCGCTTCCTTGCCTCGTCGACACTTTTTGAAAAACGCCATGCAATAACGGAAATAAGTGACTGACCCTCGCTTCTCGCTATTAGCAAGATAGCAAGCGCTATTTATAACACTGGCTTTGACACACCCTTTAAGCAAAATATTATAATATGAAGAGTTACTTGACTTATCATTTTAATATGCCAGTAATTCTTAAAAATCAGTGATCAATTTCTTTTTATATTCTAGAACAGTTGATGCTACGAATTCTTCACATTTCAAATCCTAGAAATGTTGCCAATGTATATAATATATGGATTTGTTGAGTCATGTAATTTTCTCATGGGCAGGCAAATACACAAGTCATTCTTTGACAAGTCAGAGTTGTTCTTCATTTGCATGATGCGCCCTTTATCTTTTGACATCCAAAAGCAAGACTTAGAAATTGAGGCAGCCCAGGTATGTCTATTTTATTTCTTAATTTGAGCTCATAAGTGTAATAATATTTAGAAAATTAGGTCATAACAAGTAAAATTTTAATGATAGTCATTATTTGGTAACATCGTAAAAAGAGTAAATAACCTGTTATTACAAAACAAACTACATTGTTACTTTACATTTATAGTATATATGACTTAAACTTTTATTTATATATATAGATATATTACAGTATTCTCAAGTTCTATAATAATTCTTGCAGTGGATGCCATTTGGAGAGTATGCCGCTCAGCCTTCTATTCAGAAAGATGGTTTATTCAAGTACATCAAAGATTTATGCTTAGCAAAGGCAGAAGGAGATTATCAAGGATTCACTCCTTTGCCAATAACATCTTCAGTTTTTGATGATCATAAGAGTTTCCTCTATTTCAGTAAGGATGGTCTGGACCAAGAAAATTCTGCAATTTAATTAATTTGTCACTGGGGGGCTAGCAATAATTATTGCTACATGAATTCTTCTGTAGTTCTATTCACCTAGTTTGCTAATTATTTTTTGTGGTAATTGTTTCAATTGCCTCTTCTATGAAATAAAGTGTAGTTAAATCTATTTTGTAAGCATCTTTATTCTCTAGAATATCCAATAAAACGTACTATAAAGAATGTATTCTTTCAATTTACTTGCTTTATCTTTTAGCCACCTTCATTTCGTATAGGAGTCTCACCGAATTTACGCTTGCAAGAGCACTTGTTCTAGTGTACTTACTACTAGAAAATGCTTGATTTTCGACAGATATTTTCGAACTCCATAGACCTTCTGTAAAAATTTGCCGGCACTCGGTGCTTATACTAATTCAATAAATATATGATATATATCTTTACATACACTTCTTTCGCTAAATCATATTTAAATAGTACATAATTTCGTCCTAATTCATGACTTAACCATGATAATTTGTACTCTATCCGTTTCAATTTAGATGAGGTATCTTGACTTGGCACGGATTTTAAGAAAAAGAAAAAACACTTTTAAAAGTGTGATGTTAAAAGCTTAAAAAATTTGAGGGGCCATGACATTTGTACAGGTGGTTATAAAAGCTTTTTATTAAGGATAAAATGAAGAGTTTAAAGTTGAATTATTTCCAAATTTAGAAATGTGTCATTTATTTAGGAACAGACTAAAAGGGAAAGTACCTAATCTAATTTGAACAGAGGGAGTGTGATTTAATATAACCACTGGATACGAATAAATTTTTTACGAGACATTCAATCTCAATTAAAGGAGCTGACATGAATGCTTGATTGTGACTCAATCTTATTATGCGTAGTGAATAATCCCACATGGTGCACGATAGAGATATATAAATTCCTGTATACGCTAGATTATTATCAACGATTTGGAATATAACTAATTAGCTTTAAGGAAAAACCTTTAACGTGCATCGTTTGCCACTTTTCAGAAGGCAAGATACAAAGTGAGCAAGTTATATAAATTTTGTCTTGTTTGTTCAAAAGTCGTCACCAACATAAATATCTAACATATTTTAAAGAAATTTAAAATGTTTAAGGAATTTTGAAGAGCTAAAAGAACTCTAGATTAGAGTTTTATTAGAATGAAAAAGTTAGGGTATTCTAGAAACTACCATTCTATAAGTGGCGCCTACATTACTTTCCAGGAAGATATAATCTTAGGTTGTTCAAGAGAATCTTAGCTACGGAAGTGACTAGCTGCTGGGCAGACCCAAGTTAGTTCAAACGGAATCAACTGTATCCGTTTCGTCAAACGTGTTCACTAATATTTTATATGGATATTATTTTTCTAAGGAACAAATAATGGATAAATACTTTTTTAAAAAAATATTTTAAATTAAAATTCTCATTTTACTATAAATAAGAAGCTTTTATAGTAACACAAATATTACTATATATGTAAGATTATAAGTGATAAAAGTTTTATAACCAAACAAATATTATAGTATATTTAAGTCCACAAATTTTTTTAAAAAAATTATTTTCTAAACTTCATACCGAATTAAATTTTTTTCACATAAATTAGAATGAAAGAAGTATATAAAAAGTTTTGTTTCAAGCTGGTGGAAAATATAAATTAAGTTAGATATTTATCGTATCATCTATCTATATCTATACTCTATATTAAAAGCACGAACCTCTTAGCAAAATATCGTTCGCATATTTTACCCTTTAAAAATAGGTTTCACAAGCACAAAATGATCATTTAATTTAAGCTTTTTGCCTAATATGTAGGACTTTGAAATCAACTAAAATTTTACTTATTAAATTTTTTCTTATTTGACTATATAGGATTTTAAAATTAAAATAATTAAAATTTTACCTTATATAAACTCCTTTTGTACTCAATTAACGCCCCTTTATCATTTTCTTTAATCACTAAATACATATTGAGAACTATATAAAATTTGATTACTGCGTTCTTCCTTATTTAAAATATTTAAAATAATTTAAAAAGATATAGGAGAAGGAACCAAATTACATGGATCTTGTAGCGTGAAATACTTAGGCAAACTGTAAATATAAAGCATTTTGCTTTCTGGAAGAAAGTCTTAATACTTAAGATTTAAAATCTTAAAAAATTACCTTCTATACTAATAATTTAATTAAATAAAAGTAATATTATAATTTTAGTATTATAATTTAAAGTCATCCAAATGATAAAAGACAACATAAATTACTCGTGAATAAGTAAAATAATATTCAATAAATTAGATTCAAGTACCAGTTACTAAGATATTATCAACGAATAACTTTTGAATAGTTAACGGTAAATATTTTAACACAAAAAATTCTTAAAATGTGTATGCAAGCAAAACCAAATATTTTAATCACTCTTGTAATTTTTATACAAACACACATACAATGTACTTGAAATAATAATAGACTTTTATACCTTTTGAGAATAATATTGCATTATGAAACACTTCATGTTGAATATAATAATAATAATAATAATAATAATAATAATAATATTCTACCTGAATTGTTATGACAATAATTTTAGTGTTTCTACAAATAAATTTTAAGTACTACCCTTAAATTCGTAATACTATAAATAAACCTAACAATATGGAGTCTCATTTTGTTTTTTCGTATTTGTTTTATTTGAGTTCCAGTAGGATTAAGATGAAAATCATATTTATTATTTATTAGATACTTGAGCAAATAGAATTCATTATTAAAGCGAAGATAACATATTATTGCATGATATTTGAGTATAAATCAATATATTATTCTATTATATTTGAGCTACTAATAAAGTAAATACACAAATATATTGAAGTTATGGTATCATATTAGAATACTGTAGTGTGACATAGCTTTTTGATCACGCCCAACTATGCCTTATAAAAAGGACAATGCGGTCGTTGCAAATATAATCCGGTTTACAAGTCCAGAGTCGAATCCCACAGAGAACTAAGGCTTAGCTACAGCTGTTCACTATCACCAAGAAGACAAGCTTGAACAGTTCCTAACTTATAAATATTTAGATTCTTGTGTTTAAATAATTGATTAACAAATTAAAATAATAAATTTAACAACTAAAGATACTAAGAGTTAGAGACAAGATTAAGGAGGTCTAGAGTTATGATTTCCCCAATTGTCGGAATCCTTCCCGCTATGTCTTCTATAATTTCGCCTAAGTATTCTCTACCAATCATGAGCACTCTTATTACCGTAAATCTCTCCCGAGTAATCACGACAATTTACTAGACGCACTCTCCCGAGTTACGCTAGCTGGCTTTTGATACAGCTCACTTCAGATCGCACCCAAGGCTTCGTTATCCCTAATCCCGCCTTTAAACCCTCGGTTATTGATCCCTCATATACTCTGGGAGTGGTGTTGTTCAACAATTACCTAAATATGCACTCTCTCCCGAGTTATGCATACTAAATAGGCACAACTAATTGAGAGCTCTTCAATTAACTACAATAAGAACGTAGTTGAACAAACAGAGAAAAACTATGGCTCAATTATATAAAAACATAACAAGAATTTATCCTACAAAAGGTTCTATCAAAACTCTAGATAACAAATTAGCTATTCATAATAGTATGTAAAACTACGATACTAAAAGTCATAACCAACAATGAAAAATAGGAAGAGGAAGGAAAAACTTGTAGAAGAATTCCCAAGCCTTGCTTCTATTGTGTCTTTACCTCCTTAGGTCAAATCTATGTCAAAAATATGTCTAATCCAATTCTTGGCCGGCTTCCTTGGTTTAATATAGGGTTTAGGGCTTAAAATCCCGTGTTTTGCACTTTAGTCCCTGAAATTTTCGCCTCCTGTTGCGGTTCTACCGCGGTCGCGGTCAAACCGCGATCAAACATGGCCTCTGCTGCTTCAATTGTCTGCGAGCAGCCCTCACCGCGGTTCTGCCGCGGTCGCGGTAAAACCGCGGTATTTCATCCTGTTCCGTTTGAAATTTGGAAAAACGTAAAACATGGAAGTTGTAGCCCTTTGAGTTAGCTTTCCAACCATATATTATGGAGCCCTGAGTAAAAAGTTATGTCTATTTGACTAGACAGTGCGCAATATGCCTCTTCGAGTTTTCGTTTTGTTGTTTTATCATCCGTTGATCCCCGAACGCGATCCCGGCTTAATTACTTGAGCTCTTACTCAGACTTCAAAGCTCAAAACCACTTAAATTTATTCCATAACATCTATATAGCTCGGAATCACACCTACAAGGCATAAAATACACAATTAGTGCAAAATACTAGTGATTAAAGCGCAAACTCAACTAAAGTGCAATAAATTAGAGTGTAATAATCGACTAAAATACGTAATTATTGCCTATCATCAACACCCCACACTTAAATCATTGCTCGTCCTCGAGCAATCAACCTACACCTTTTTTTTTATAGACACAACCTTTTTAAACAATTCTCCTAACCCATCGCACCAAGAGTATTTAAAATAGACTAAGCACAAAAGTGTAACATCTTCACCTCAAGATTTGACTCCCAAGTACCACGCATTATTCACAACTCACCCACTTACTCTAACATAGAGGTCACTAACATTACCTTTCCTTCATGAATCAAGTGCCCTCACACAACAAAAGTGAGTAGTTCCACACAATAAAATTTAAGAACACTTAGGAACTCAAGATAGAAAGAATTCACTTACTCTCAGAAATAACATTCATATGCCACAAAAGATGCACCATAAGCTTGCCCGTAGTGTACTACTCCACTAATCGAGCTCATTCAATCTTGGATCAATTAGGACTTTATTTGGTTGTAATGTAGGCTGAGGGACGGGTAAGATACATTTAGATATAAGAGTGACTACACCTCCCCAAGCACTTTAATACATACACTTTAATATTTAAAACCCCACTTATGTCAAACCAAAACTCCACCTTCATATCAATGTATATTAACTCCATACTTCTTTAAGCACAATTACATCAAAAGTCACCGCCACAAGAAATATTCTTCACAACAATACAACTCTTTTTTTTCTTTTCTTTCTTTTTCAATTCAAGTGGCTCTTACTTTTTTTTTAGAAATACTGCACCTTTCTCCTTATTTCATTAGTTCCACTCAAAAGCCAAACCAACCACCCCACACTTTAACATTTATAAAGTTCATAACAATTCAAGTGCTCATGAGAGGTGAAAAGATTCAAAAGATGGTTAATTCAAACAAATGGGTAAGGCTTGTAATGTGGTTGCCAAAGAAACAGGATTACAGGCTCAAAGGGGTTAACTACAATACATAACAATTAGGCGGGTAAAATATAGATATCTGGCTCAACAAAGAAATGCCTATATCACTTCCAAGACTGAACAAAACTACTATTTCGCTTTGCAAACACACGGGGCAAGTTCTAGGCATCAAATGCAATGCACAGAATACAACAAACCTCACGCACACATGGCACATGACTCACTCAAGATTGGATCATCAAGACACTCTAGTCAAAGCAGTTAAGCAAAGTTAAGATCATACAATTTAAGGTACTTCTACAAGAGTCAAAAATTGAGCCTAAGCGTCACAACCAAAGTACTCACTATTCTCAAGGCATAACAAAGTCAAGAGATATTGCTTCACTTCAAAACACAACATAATGGCTCCTACTCCAAAAAAAAAAACTAACTACACCCGGTTCAAATAAAACCCTTGGAAAAGAATCGTGGTTTAAAAAAAAACCAAGGGGTAATTATTACACTACCTAACAAAAGAAAATCTTTTTGTACTTTTTCTTTAGACTTAAATCCCTCAAGAAAATTGTCTAATAGATCCATCGTCGGGAAAAGTCCAATCTTTTCTATTTAAAAAAAATTGTTCAATTAAACTAATACAACTAAAATAGCATAGAAAGTCACCTAGACAATCTTCTCACCCCACACTTAAAATTGTGCATTGTCCCCAATGCACACCATAACTAATAAAAAGGGTAAAAGAGACTCCCTGGTAGGCCAAAGGCCGAAACATTAACAGCTCATGGGATACTCAGACTTCTCCCAAGTTTGGTCCTTTGTGCGGGTACCTCACACTTAGTTTCAACCATTTGGTTTGTTGTTGCATCCGTCCAATACCTTTACTTTCCATGCTCCTAGAAAATAAAAAATTGACACTACAAAAATAATACAATTAAAAAATAAAAATAAATAAAAGAAAGCAATAAAGTTAGGTTGCCTCCCAACAAGCGCTTGATTTAACGTCGCGGCACGACGCATATCACTTTTTGCCTCCACCTCGAGTTTATGAATTGAACCCCAAGTTTTGATTCAAGCTTATGATTATGGTCATGGGGAGGTGGAACGAATCTGACTGGCCCAATAAAATAATATAGTATTCTGCACTTCTTGGCCTTTAGATGAGGTATGTAATCCCGACTTTCTGAAAAGAAGAATTCCAGAATGTAAGCACTTTGTTCCTCATTCCTTGACTCCTCAAGTGGCTCGGACGACTCTATTTTCATATCATCATCTAAACACAATGTGGAAAAATGCTTGGAGTGAGGACCAATGCGCTCAACTACATGAACATTGGGACAGTCTACATTCTCAACACTAATGACAATAGAGTCAACTAAATATGTATCCTCAATATCCTTGGTTGACTCTAGTATCTCCTCTACGACATCGGCATCCTCAAAATCTAGATGGTTAGAGTGTTGGGGTTCTACTTTGGATCCCTCCATTGGCACCTCAATTTCCGTCTTTAATGCAAATTGCTCCCGGCTACTATCCATAATATTGACATATTGAGCATTAAAAACTTCAACTAGTTGACTCACTTGAGCCTCTAAGTTGCGAATAGTTTCATCTTGCCTTTCTACCTGCAGCTGTATTTTACTTTGTTGTTCTATAATGCACTTTAACATATCTTCGATCTTCTTTAGGTCAGCTTCCCTAGGTTCTTTGTTCCTGTTATCCTCACAAGAAAACGTAGAATCATCATAATAAGGGGTTGGGGGAAGATAAGAAATATAAGCACAACCATGAAAGTTACCATCTTGACCACCACACATATCACACACATTCCACACATAAGATTGAGTTGGTGCACATAATTCGCTCTCGCGAATATTTTGATAATTTTGCCAAGGGTAGTTTTCATCACAATATTCGTAAGGAGGATTAAAAGTAGAATTACCAACATCAAAAAATTCATAATTCAATGATGCCATGTTTTTTTTAAATCAACAAGTAAAACAAAAAAAAATATCAAATACAAAAAAAATAAAAATAAAAGTTCAAACTTGAAACCTAGCAATATGTACACCTACAGCTACACCGCTAGTTCCCCGGCAACGGCGCCAAAATTTGATCACGCCCAACTATGCCTTATAAAAAGGACAATGCGGTCGTTGCAAATATAATCCGGTTTACAAGTCCGGAGTCGAATCCCACAGAGAACTAAGGCTTAGCTACAGCTGTTCACTATCACCAAGAAGACAAGCTTGAACAGTTCCTAACTTATAGATATTTAGATTCTTGTGTTTAACTAATTGATTAACAAATTAAAATAATAAATTAACAACTAAAGATACTAAGAGTTAGAGACAAGATTAAGGAGGTCTAGAGTTATGATTTCCCCAATTGTCGGAATCCTTCCCGCTATGTCTTCTATAATTTCGCCTAAGTATTCTCTACCGATCATGAGCACTCTTATTACCGTAAATCTCTCCCGAGTAATCACGACAATTTACTAGACGCACTCTCCCGAGCTACGCTAGCTGGCTTTTGATACAGCTCACTTCAGATCGCACCCAAGGCTTCGTTATCCCTAATCCCGCCTTTAAACCCTCGGTTATTGATCCCTCATATACTCTGGGAGTGGTGTTGTTCAACAATTACCTAAATATGCACTCTCTCCCGAGTTATGCATACTAAATAGGCACAGCTAATTGAGAGCTCTTCAATTAACTACAATAAGAACGTAGTTGAACAAACAGAGAAAAACTATGGCTCAATTATATAAAAACATAACAAGAATTTATCCTACAAAAGGTTCTATCAAAACTCTAGATAACAAATTAGCTATTCATAATAGTATGTAAAACTACGATACTAAAAGTCATAACCAACAATGAAAAATAGGAAGAGGAAGGAAAAACTTGTAGAAGAATTCCCAAGCCTTGCTCCTATTGTGTCTTTGCCTCCTTAGGTCAAATCTATGTCAAAAATATGTCTAATCCAATTCTTGGCCGGCTTCCTTGGTTTAATATAGGGTTTAGGGCTTAAAGTCCCGTGTTTTGCACTTTAGTCCCTGAAATTTCCTCCTCCTGCCGCGGTTCTACCGCGGTCGCGGTCAAACCGCGGTCAAACATGGCCTCTGCTGCTTCAATTGTCTGCGAGCAGCTCTCACCGCGGTTCTGCCACGGTCGCGGTAAAACCGCGGTATTTCATCCTGTTCCGTTTGGAATTTGGAAAAACGTAAAACATGAAAGTTGTAGCCCTTTGAGTTAGCTTTCCAACCATATATTATGGAGCCCTGAGTAAAAAGTTATGTCTATTTGACTAGACAGTGCGCAATATGCCTCTTCGAGTTTTCGTTTTGTTGTTTTATCATCCGTTGATCCCCGAACGCGATCCCGGCTTAATTACTTGAGCTCTTACTCAGACTTCAAAGCTCAAAACCACTTAAATTTATTCCATAACATCTATATAGCTCGGAATCACACCTACAAGGCATAAAACACACAATTAGTGCAAAATACTAGTGATTAAAGCGCAAACTCAACTAAAGTGCAATAAATTAGAGTGTAATAATCGACTAAAATACGTAATTATTGCCTATCATCACTTTTGCCTTTATTATGTTGTCAAATCAGTTCATTGTTTGGCTTGCAATACGACATAGATTAGCTGCAGCTAATCGATTAAAAAGATGGAAGATACATGTTCCTAAGGAATGTGTATTATATAACACCGGTTCAGTGGAAACCTTAGCTCACTTCTTCTTTGCCTGTACATTCTCTGCTACTATCTGGAATGTGCTACTGAATGGATGGGAGAGCACAGGCAATTAGGAACATGGACGGAGGAAGTTAAGTGGATAATTAGGAAAGTGAACAATAATAGAGTGCGAACAGAAGTGTTGGGTTGGCTCTTTGCTGCAACAATATATCACATTTGGGTGGAACGCAATGCTCGAAAATCCGAAGCAACAACACACCAAGCATATCATTAGGGAGATTGTACTCCAGCTACACATTAGAGGACAACAACAAAGTAGATGGAGAAAGATACTAAATAGTTTAGATAGCTTTCTTTGCTGGCCATAGCAGATAAATATAGAGTTTAATTCTGTCTATGTGATAGGTAGAATAAGAAATAGAGGCCTTGTTCTTATAGTCTAAAAAGAACAAGCGGTTGTAAATATATACTTGATTAAATAAAATTTTAATGTTTGACCAAAAAATAAAGTTGTCAAATAGGATCAATATCCATCATTTTCAAGAGGTTGTACTTTTTGTAAAATTTTATTTTATAACTCAAACACATAATTTAATAATATTTATGTGATTTTAAATACTTGTAAAGCTCTTAAATTTATTTATTTATCTTTTTTAAAACCCGTTTTTGGAGTCTCATATAGCTTCAGTAATTTCATAATTCAGTACCCCTTACTGAAGGGTAATTTTTTGAACCATTTCCTTAATTGTTTTCTGTTACCCGCTCCCTTATTTAATAGGGTAATAAAAGCATTCAAAAAGAAAACATCTTACAAAAAAGATTGCTTTAAATAGCAAAATAAGTGATTTTTTTGGATGTTTTCACACAGATTAAGAAATCCGCCTTTTAGCATTAATTAATAATATAATTGACCATATTAACCTTTACTATCTCACATAAACACTCCTAACACATATTCCAACACTATTTACTCCAAGGACAATATAGCAAAAAAATAATTTTCTTGAAATCTGGAAAAATCACTTATTTTGGACCACAAGAAAAAAGCCAAAAAATCACTTATCGGAGAGAATAAGTATTCTCCATAGGTTGTGGGTTCTGATCACCAAAGGAAATATAGTGGGGAGCTGCTGTGAAAGAGTAAAAAAGGGGGGAAAAGAAAATCTTGAGTTGATATCCACATATCTTTATCCAACTTACAAACATAAATTTAAATTAAAAATTAAAGTATCAAGTGTAATTGATTGCACTTCTTTCAATTTCCAGCGACTCGTGAGTCGTGACCAAGAATATTTCTTCAACTGTTAGCTGAATTTAACGGAAAACTTTATTATCTATAGTGGAAGAAACTGAGGACCAATAAAGTTGTGATTCACAAGCAAGAGTGTTTCCATGTGAATATAAAATCACATCTCACTCTGAAGTAGAAAAACAAAGAAATAATACAGTGAATTTTTTTTAGAAAGGCACTCACAAACCTAGTAAAAGCAATCCTACCACTACAAATACAAGTTACAATTCAGAGACCCATATTGGCCAATCTTATTTCAAATCTAAGACTTAAGAGCAAATTAGTTAAAAAAACACTGAAAAAGAAAAGGTCAATCTAACAAAATAAAATTACAGCAACAAATGGCCAAACCAAATACACAAAACAGGGACGACCAGTGCACCAGCATTATATCTAAACGCGCCGTTCTTATCTGCCTTCGAATCCGCGACATCGCCGGTGGGACCATCCGCCGGGGAATCCGCCGGAGAAGCAGGCGCCGGCGGGGATTTATGTTTCTTTCCCGCCGGCTTGGGGGACTCAGCTATCGGAGCTGGTGCTGGAGCAGGAGTCGGAGCACCCTTGAACAATTCTTTAGGTTCCAAAACCTTATCAATCGAAAAAATCGCCAACGGCTCTTTATCAAGTACAGTTCCTGTAATTTTCGCCGTGTCGATTTTGGTCCTCAATGTAACATCTTGGCCGTCATTTTGGACAACAAAATCGTAATTATTAGCACCGTCAGTAGCTAACGTGTTCATTAAACCGTTACTTGTTCTCAAACTCGACAACGATTGATAAACTGGAACACCATGATATTCAAGAACGGACTGTTTCCCGACAGCAGTTAGGTTCTTGAACTTAGGAGCAAAGTCTTTCATTGCATCGTCAGTTGGACAAAAAATGGTTAGACCACCTTGGACATTATCCTCGTATGTCTTTTCCGCAGGTGAAGCAAGTAAAATGTCGGCGAAGATTTTGCATCCGTGAGCTGACATTACAGAGGTGAAACTCACTTGGGGTACTGCTGCCACTGGAGCTGGAGATTCAGATTTAGCAGCAGAAGGTTTGATTTTACTGATCTGAGTGTTTTGGGTCTCACATGAACAATACGGGAAAAGGACGGCTAGAAAAATAACTACAGTGGCTATAGTGGATGCCATCTGAAGCTGCATTTTCCTGCCAAAGGGAAAATGAGAGAGGAGCTTTGGGTAGTGTGTGGAGATGGAGTGTGAGTGGTCAGTGAAGTGATGTTTACTGAAGTTAAAAGTGTGTACTTGGATCTGAAGTGAGTACCTATTTTATTGACCAGGAATGGAACTTTATTTACAGATAATGCCACTGAGGGTGGGGTATTGCTGACTAAGCTGGCAGTTGTCCTCGTTCCGGTTTTTGAAGCTTTATAGTACTTGGTAAAGACTTGAGAGTGTAATTTTGTCCCTAATTTACACTCACCTTTAATTAAGCTAAAAAAGATAGAGTAATGATGGTACTAATAATAGGAGTGTGATTAACTTGTAAATTGAGGACAAAATTTTCATTATAATTGTAAACTTTGGGTATTTACTACTCCCTTCGTTTCAATTTATGTGAACTCATTTGACTGGGCACGAAGTTTAAGAAAAGAGAGAAGACTTTTGAACTTGTGGTGTAAAATGAGGCAAATATATTTTGTGTGGTTATAAATCATTCCATAAAGGTAAATTGTTTCCAAATAAGGAAAGAGGTCATTCTTTTTGCCACGGACCAAAAAGGAAATAGGTTCACGTAAATTGAAACGGAGGGAATACAAAGATGTTAGACGTCCGATCTATTTGGAAGCTTCAAAATTCACGCCTTGTTTTTACATTTAAAAATCTAATGACAGGTCATTGATAATTTAACATATTGTAGATGCATGATTTGCGTATATGTCATGGCTCGTGATCAAGCTTCAAGAGTAAATGATAACCCCCCCCTCCCATTTGATAATTTGGTACAGAATTTTTAAAAAGGCAGGTTTTAAAAATTTATGGCCTAAAACAATCCGTCTATTAAGAGTAAAATATTGAAAGTGAAAGTTAAATTATTTTTAAATCTTTTTTATTGTAAAAAAAATATATATCACGTAAATGAGACAAATTGAGCACTTTACCTTTTTTGGTCATGTGGAAGTTTCTAGACTTGCTGATTTCCACTCGGTCAGTCAGCTTAAGTAAAAGTGAAAGAAAGGGATACCCACGTTCTGTCTTAGTGGGCGTTTGGACGTAAGAATTGTAAAATTCCAAATTTTTTTTTTTTTTTTTTAAGTGAAAATGATATTGGAAATGTTTTGAACATGAATATAATTTTGAGTTATTTTTGAACTTTTGTGAGTGATATGAGTAAAAATTTTGAAAAATAGTTTTTTTGGAGTTTTTCAAATTTTCGAAAAATTTCAAAATTCATCTTCAAATGAAAATTAAAAATTTTATGGCCAAATACTGATTTATTGGATAATGGTAGAACTTGTTTTATTGGATACTCTTGTTGTACAATAGTAGTACTACTATCGTTTAGGCAAGAGAGAGCAAACCCACCCACCCAAGAAATAAGAGAATAAAAATAATGTAGTTGGCATGTCCCAGTAATATGGTGCCACGTGAATCAGCAGGGAAGACAGTGATGCATCAGCCACGAGTCCACCGACAGGTTATACACACCGGGCCACCCAACCAAGTGATGATTAAAGATCAGATTGTAACGCCCAATCCCACATTTGATCCCATCTTAAAATGTATATGACCTTTAGGTTTGAAGCTAATAATAATAATACATGTTAAATTTTGGAACATTAATTCGATCAGACACGAAACAGCAATTCGATCAGCATCGCAAGTGAAATAGTAATGGAACATTAATAAATTTGTGTTTCAAGTGTGATAAGTATTAGTAGTATTATTTTTCATCAGATTTGTGATAAGTATTCCTTTGGTGGAACATTCATGTTTCTAGTGAATACATCAGATTGTTGCGGAGAAGCTGACACACATAATTCTGGTTGTGCGCCAAGAGGACAAAAGCGCCTACTGCAGTTTATATCAGTTGACTGCACTAGACTTTGCATAGACACTAGAAATGTGGATTATTTCTTTACTTAAGAAGCTCATGCTCAGAGGAACATAACTGGCAACGATCACTACCTGGGAAATATTTCCTTCTTATCGCATTGATCACATCAAGAATGAAGCTCTGATATGAAGAAGATATACCAAAACCAAGCAAAAATCTTCCACCAAACGGATAACTCTGTCTTCTCCCCAGCTCCATATTCATATCAACAGAGCTCGCATAAAGAGTTAAAGTAAAAGGGAACACAAAGCAAGCATTCTATTAAAGCTAACAAACAGAATTGATATCAGATTCCCTCTCACTTTAAATGGAATAAAAGAAGGAAACTGCAGTAAGCCAGAACCGGGATAAAAGATGAACAGCTGGCATAAACATGAGAACAATCACCAAAGTAGTGCTAACAGCAGATGTACTATATGTTCTACCAATTATGTGAGGGAAGCAGAACTCTCCATGTTGAACCTATTCATGAGGTAAAACATATTTATGCAAACTTCATATGCTAGTCCACTAGAGCCGTATAATACCCGCATAACATAGAAAGGATAATGAGCAAGAAATGGGGCCTAAACGGTACAAGACTACGTCCTTAACAAACAAATCCATGATTTTCTGGTCCCTAAATGCCCCCAACATTATGTTCAGTATGCATAGCAGGTAATGCTCTATTGGAAGTCTATATTACCATTAGCCTTTAGGGTAAATAGTCAAACATATTGATTTCACCAGTTCATCATGATCTGTAGACAAAGCCATATTATTAATGCATATGTTGGAAGGTGAAATTTTTATCTTTGGCTTCCAGAGAAGATACTGTAGTATGTATTTCACCAAAGGAAGTTGAAGGTGAAGAGCCTAAAGCAACAAAGTGTAAGCCCCACACATCCTCGAATTAATGCAAATGAGATTGCAATGAGATTTACTCAAAAATATTGAGGTGTTGTATGTCCTATCTAGCATGACCTCACTTGGTTGCTTGGCTTTCTCTTGGTTCTCAAGTCAAAGGTGTAAGAACCTCATTCTCAATGTCATACAAACGACATACTTAATGTCAATGTAATACATAAGAACAGATTTCAGAAGAGTTAATCAACATTGCTGTCGTAAAACTGCAATAGCAAAGAATATTCACTAGCCAACTGCTCAACTATTCAATTAGAAGAAACAGTAAATGACGTCGTTATGAAATTGAAGATGGTGATATCAAGTCCATTTAAAAAGTTAGGAGCAAATCTTTTCCATTTGGGTTTGAGTATCAGCATATAAAAAGTTTTAACATCCCAAAACATTTTAGCATCTAGGCACCAACCAAAGGTGGATATGATCATCTAAGGTTTCCGAGATAAGCAAACGATCCAGATTAATAAAACCTGCAACCATTAAGAGAATTATTTTTTCCTTCCTAGATTTAGCAAATTGTTTTTTTCATTCAAGAATGAACTTTTAAAATTATGAAAAGAGAAATGGAAAAGGCAATAACAAGGAAGGCAAAGTAGCATTGTACATAAAGAAGGTGCATACTAGATGTGAATACCTATAGGTAAATCGCCTAGGTCTCTGTAAATAGCTCAATCTCTAAGAAGAGGTTAAGGGCACTCTTGGAATTGTTTCAGGAATATCAACATTTTGATGTCAACCTTTTGCATACCTCCACATGCTTGCCCTTTTTCAAGACAAGAGTAGACGACCGTTTACTAATCATGATACAATTTCTCTCTAATGGCTAACGAGGACCATGAATTTCTACCTTAAGCATCAACACAACTATATGATGAAGTAATAGACAACTAAAGATGACAAAAGTAAAAGAGCATAAACATTTACTTCCAAACAAAATAGCTATAACTGTCAACAAAAGAAAAAATAAGTAAGTGTACAAAGAGGAACTCCCAAATAAGTAAAATTAAGGAGTTCATAGTCATAGAACTTGCCTATCAGCAGCTTCAGCAACAATAGGCAACCTAGGAAGCTGCCCCAACAAGCAACAAGAAGAACCATAAACTAAAGACACCAAAAGGAACAAAAATACAGTGCTATCAAAGCTCATCATCAAATCCAACCCCAACCCATCTTTTGGATTAAAACTCCTCTCCAAAAGATCAGGAAATATGAGAAGCACATCAAGAACAATAGCCTGCATGGTATTGAACCGCACATACCTACTGAAATTGTTATTTCTAACAACAACAAAGTAAAGGGTAAAGAAAATCAGCAACCCATTAAGGGGGAAGCTCTTGAAAACCCTAATAGTTGGGACTAAAGGTTGAATAAGGGTTTGGATTGGAGCAAACTGAGTGATGACATATTTCCCATATTGAATACCGTCAAAGAAAGGGTAGAAGTAAGTGATGGCGGAGATTAAACGATCTGGGCCATCTGCAGCATCGTTGTTCTTAGATTGAGCTCGAATTGTAGGCCTTTTTGGGCATATGAGTAGTGCTCTTTGACGAAATAGTGAGTGTTTGAGCTGGGTAGTAAAGAGAGAGGGTGTAATATTGGTGGATAAAAGATGGGTGATGGCCATCCTGTGAATTGAGAATTCTTGAGGATGGCCAACTGATATTTTGTTTTAGGGGAGATAGAAGAGAAAGGGGGAATGGGATTGGAGGATTTATTGGTAAAGTGATTTTTTTAAACAGTCAATTGAGAAAATCTTGATTGAATCGTGGGTCGGGTTATATCGATTCGGATCAAGATGCCCAAAGCCAATGGAACCACAAGTGCGGGCATTTTCATATATCTTCATTTTTTGGGGCCACCATTTAAGTTGTACTCGCACGGCAAAGAATTGTACAAAGTGTACCGCTTGGATATGAAATAATTCAATCAGTTCAGTGCAACTTTATAAATTAACTCTGAAGTTCTTTTATCTTCCAAATGCAACTTCAGAATTCGATCTGAAGTAGTTCAATCTCTTCAATGTAACTTCTATCTTTCAAATGCAACTTCAAAAATTCAAATCTTAAGTAGTTCAATCTATTGAATGCAACTTCAAATTCAAAATCTTAAGTTCTCAAACATAAACTTGTTCATTGAATTTCAACAATCCAATACACGATTTGTAACGACCTGACCTGTTGTTTTGAGCTCTAGCATGTCATTCAACGGTTTGAGACCTTGAGTAGCTCCATTTTATGCATTATGACTTGCACGCATTGTCGGTTTTGATTTTAGAGAAGTTCGGAGATGATTTGAAAGAATAATTCTCAATTCGGAAACTTTAAGTTGGAAGAGTTGACCAAGTTTTGACTTTCGAGTAAACGACCTCGAATTTGGGATTTGATGGTTTCTATAGGTTCGTAAGGTGATATCAAACTTACGCATGTCCGGGCTGAGTATCGGATGTGTCATGCCCCGAACCTGGGGAGGCGTAGCCAGTACCCAGTGCCATATTTGCCCCGAGTGTACCACTCTGTAACTGTGAACTCTGGAGGGGTAACCCTTAACTTAAGCCGATAAGCCCATATTCTGAATCATCTGAAAATATCGTCTCTCTCATCTAAGGGGTAAACATACCCAAAATTTCATATATATATATATATATATAAACACTATGCGGGCTGATGAGGCCCTCATGAATATCTACTAATATACAAAATATACATGACTCATCTACAAGCCTCTAGAGATAACTGAACTGTACCATGGTCGGGACAGGACCTCGACCTACCCATCAAACCTGTATAAAAAATGGACTCCAAGGTCTAGACCTGATAACTCAGGGGAAGTGGAGCTTACCAACCAAGCTGATGTTGGCTCTGTCTACTGGAAAGGTCTATCAAACTGTCTATCAGGACCTGCAGGCATGAAATGCAGCGTCCCCAACAAAAGGAACGTCAGTACGAAATAATGTACTGAGTATGTAAGGCAACAGAATAACTAAAAGTTGAAACTGAACTGATAATATAATAACTACAAATACCTGGGAGTCAAATATAATTTGAAGATATGCTTATCTGGTGATACTGACTCATCTCTCTCAATATAGTAAGTAAAATAGTTGTCCAGCCCTATAAGGCTTGGTATGTATAACTGCTCTGACGTAGTAGGCTCGCTCATAGGCGCTCGGTATCTTGGCCATTCTGGTCTCGCTCATAGGCGTTTGGCCACAGTAGGATCGATATATAACATACCATTCAGAGGTTGCCCAATAAGGGCTTGCCCGCCGATTATAGCTTGATGATCATGAAAATACTGTAATACTACCTAATAGGGGCCTTCCCACCGATTATAGCTTGATGGTGGTAAAAATACTGTAATACTGTGTATATACATATAGACCCTCTGCTCTCTTGACTAGAAGAAGACAATACTTAACTGAATATAAAGTCCTGATAAGGGAGAATACTATAACTTATGAGACTAGGATAATGTACATAAGTTCAGGAATACGAAACCTATTTTCTTCAATTCATTTAGCTTCGAAGCCTTTGAAACCTATTGGTACTTGGTATTCATAATCTTAAGTATTTGTAACCTCCAAGTTAACATGATTAACTTACTTTATGTACTTTTACAGATGATCTCCTTTCATAGCTTACATTAATTGACTTGCGACATACTTTTACGTACGAAAACATGGGGTGTAACAAGAGGTTCCGGGAGCGATTCAATGCTTATTGTTGGAAGTTTACATTTTTGAAGGTTCTGAATTAGCTAAGTTTAACTTAGAGTGGACTTTGGTGTTATCAGACTACGAGCGGTGTTCTGGGACCTTGTATAGGTTCATTTTATTTATTAGAATGAGCGTGCGAAGTTTGATCATGATCTGAAATGTCTAAGTGTGATTCGTACACATTCGACGAAGTTTGAAGGTTTGAAAGTTATGAAAAGGATTTTGATTATCGATTCATGGTTTTGATGTTATTTGTGGCGTTACGAGCTTTTGGATAAGTTTGGATAATGTATGGGGACTTGTTGGTACGATTGGACGGGGTCCCGGAGGCCTCGAGTGTGTCTTGGATGGTTTCAGATCAATCCCTTTTGATTTGAAGTTGCTGGTTTCTGGTGTTAGTGGTGTACATCACGATCGCGTAGAAGGGATCGCGATCGCGGAGTGCTGAGTTGAGCTGGGAAGATAGTGTTCTTCTCTATCGCGGTTAGGGTTCGCGATCGCGGTGTGTATTCTGATTGTGCTTCGTGTTAGCGTAGTGAGGGTCACAAATGCAATGTGTTAGTGGGATGGCCTAGTTTGGACGGTTTCTCATCGCAATCTCATATAGGAGTTTGCAATTGCGTAAGGTATTTTCTGAGCTTTGAAGGTTTTGGCCTTCGCGTAGGCTTGGCAGGCTGAGCTTCGCGATCGCTTGAGAGTCCTCACTTTTGCGAAGAGGGATTTCTAGACGAGGCTAGTTTGGCCTTCGCAATCGCATGGGTGATTCCGCAATCGCGAAGAAGGATGCCTAAGCAATGAATAAGAATGGAAGTCGGGACTTGGCTCATTTTTATCGTATTTCTCTCATTGGAGCCAATTTTGGGGCGATTTTTAGGGCATTTTCCCTCATCCATCACCATAGTAAGTGGTTCCTACTCATTATGAGCTAAATACATAGATTATATATGGATTTGAAAATCAAAATTAGTAGAAATTGTGGAATTTTGGAAGAAAACCTAGAAATAATATTTTTGAGTTTTGACCACAAAATTAGACATGGAATTGGGAATAAATTCTATGTTTGAGTTCGTGGTGCTATGGATAATATTTATCTTGGAAATTTTTTAGAATCTGGGCACGTGGGCCCGGGAGTTGACTTTGTTGACTTTTCATGTGGAGTTGGGGATTGCTTCTAATTGTTAAATTACGAGCTTTTGAGTATATTTTGATTGGTTTGCACGTTCTTTTATTAGTTTCGGATCGTTTGGCATTGATTTGAGGTGCTAGAGATGCGTTTGAGCTAGTTATCGAATTTCGAAGTGAGGTAAGTCTCCTGTCTAATCTTGTAAGAGGGAATTTACCCTGTATGTGCTATAGTGTTACATGCTATATGTTATGGGAGCTATGCACGTATGAGGTGACTAGTGTCCGTGCGTATGCTAGATTTTTGATTATATCTGGGTAGATGTGGACTCATATTATGTTTTAATTGTACTATTTAAGCTATCCTTGCTTGCTTAAATGCTTTAGTTCATGTTCTTGCCTGAGACTAGACCTGCATAGAGTATCAAACTTTACCATTCTAGACACTTGACGTGCTACTTGATTAGCCGCGAGAATTATACTTTTTCTTTTGGATTTCTTCTTACATGAATATATTTGTCCAAAAAGTTTTTTGAGTTCATAACTCGCACATATATTTGTGAGTTATGCTGATTACCCACCAAAAGTTTCATCATTCTTATGGATCAGGCTAAATGCTTCAGCAGTACTATAATGGATCGGGTTGTACGGCCTCAGCAGTATTATGAGATGTATCCATGGATTGGGCCATATGACCTCGGCAGTTACACTATTTTATAGATCGGGTTGTACGACCTCAACAAATCATGCTCCAATATTCGATAGAGAGTCATTGTACCTATGCATCTTCCTGGCTTGAGATTTGGCATTTTGTTTGTTATTGATCATACACATGTCCCATTTGAGGTAGTATTCGGTATGTGAGGATTTCGTATCTACTCTTCTGTTGAGGATCGAATTATGCATATATATCTGTTTTGTTGCTTCTACCTGCTATGCTTCATACCTGTCTACCTTTTTTATACTTTGATTATTGGACCCCTAGTAAGTGTCGATGTCGATATTTTATCACTAATTCTTCGAGGTTATGCTTAATACTTACTAGGTACGCATTAATTTACGTGCTCATATTATACTTTTGCACTAATTGTGTGCAGCCATCCCGCCTTCAATAGACCCCGTGATCCTCGACTTCTGCGAACGATATCGAGTGACTCTTGGCCAAATTCATCCGTTGTTTTGGCATATTGTTTACATGATCAGATATTTTGTGCACATGATTAAGGGGATGCCCTTCACCATCGACTACTTGATCAGAATGTACAGTCCCTGACTCCTCCGAGGGGGCCTGATTAAACTCCGATGTTGGGCCTCAAAAGCCTTTTTGCTTGTACTGATGAGGTTAGGGACGGAGGGTGGATGAGCCGTTTTGTCTGAGTTAGGACCTCGGACCTGATCCTAGTAGAGAAGATGTTGTTCACGCAAAGGTAGAACATGAAATGTAAGTGGATACGCTGATTAAGTATTTTCTTTTCCTTTAGGATCAATTTCTCCATGAACTGACTTCCTCCGCTGATGCAGCTGATGAGGTGTACCCTGGCGCGGTTAGAGATATCTCGGGCTGGGTTAGCCGGCTAGATTCGACTTGCCCATATGTTGAGCGTGTGTGGCGTGACCTGTCTAGGACTCAATGGGAGGCCAAGAATCACAATGAGCCGTCACTTCTGCTGCAATTGAGTCTCTCAAAAGAAGTATCACCGATTGCGCCCTTATTCCCTACGTTTATATTTCGTATTTGTGCAGGTTTGGGAGAGGCCTCCTTGATGAGAGAAGCACTGCTTGGGGAAGCGGATACCCAAAAACCCGATAAAGAGAAGAAAAAACGAAGGGAATCATCAAGTGAGCCTTCGAAATCCAAGAAGGCCAAAGTAGAATAACCTAAGGCTGATTCAGCAGCCTTAACTCTAGAAGTATCAGGGAGTCCCCGAGCTGAAGGCGAGGAGAAAAATGATTCCTCGGTAGCACCCGAGGGAGGAGAAAACCTGACCGTCCCCCATATTGCTGAGTTGGTGGCTTCTAAATCAGAACTTGATGCTGTTGTTGTCCTACCTCGGGATGAAGAGGCCTTCAAGGGTGTATCAGGTAATGTCCCTGAGTTGGTTGACGACCAAAATATTCCTCAAGCTGAGGTGCATTTGGTAGGTTGTCCGGAGGAATCTAGTTCTGAAGCTCTTCAGAAACAAGAGACGACCCCGATTGATCTAGTCGAGGTTATTGAAGTGAGCAATTCCCCTTTGGAACCGACTTTACCTTTTAGGGAGATGCAGGATGCCCAGAATAAAGAACCTTTCGATGTGGGGGCGCCCATCGGAGATAAAGATGCATTTGAAAGGCTTTTAGCTGCGCGTGAGGAAAACCCTAAGCTCGATGCCTCACTTATTTTCAGTGAGATCGATAGGCTCTGTGAGTAGGTAAATATTTGCAATTTCTGCTCGACGTCCTGATCTTCGTCTTTCTAACTTTGTTTCAGAAGCTGATGAGCTTAGAGCTCTTTTTACCAAGAAGGAGGAGGAACTTCGTGGCCTTCGGGATTGTTTGGAGGCGGCATACCGAGAGAGGACTCATTTCGCTGAACAAGTTGTGTAGTTTCTGTTTGTTTTTATCTACATGCTTACCCGACTTCAGTGTTTTAATACCTTTGGGCTGATCTATGCAGCTTGAGAAGAAGGATGTTATAATGAGGGAGGAGCTCCGAGCTAAAGACTCTGAAATTCTCGAACTCAAACGGCATGTGAATGAGATCGTCTTTGAGAGAGATACCCTTCAGGGGAAGGTGGACAGTCGGACATCAACTTCATGACGCGAGGGCGAAGATCAATAAGTATAAAGAACTTCATACTGAGTTAGTTGCTGTGCTATTCGGGATTAAAGCTGAAGCCGAGGCGCTCATATCCTCGCACAAAGAGGATGATGTTATTGCAAATGCTCAGGCCAAGAAGGTGTCTGAGGAGGCCGAGCTGCAATTGACCCAAGCCGTGGAACATGCCTGGTTAGAATATCGGAGGCAGGCTCTCGAGGATATACATACAGGGGGCATCGATTTTTCTGTCGAGATCGAGAGGGTGAAGACCCTAGAAGAGGAGGCTACGGCCCTACTTTCTTCTGAAGGTGAGTCAAGCAGTGGCTCGGAAGATGATGAAGGCGAAATCGCCGAAGGGAAAAAGTCCATTGAAGACCTGGGGCCGTGGCCGGAGCTATTGAAGGCACAATCTCCGAGGGAGCCGTAGAAAGCACAGCCCCGGCGGTAGATTAGGGTTTTACTTGTTTTCTCCTTGTAAGGGCTTTAGGCATAAGCCTTGTAAATGCACCCTTGTGAGCTTTCAATATATATGTAAAAAGCCTTTCATTTTTCATCATTTCTCGTTTTTCCTTTGCCTTTTAGGAATAAGTTGTGACGCTTGTTGACAATTGGTCCGAAATTTTGGACCTCGGGTTAAACCCTTAGGTTTTCGCTATTGCTAAGCAATTCGTAATGGTCAAAAGTTGACCATTTGGGGCTTAGTCCCCCAGTCGAGTTTCGACTTGAGTTCATAGACATTCAGGTCTAAAAATCGGCCTTGAGGCTATTTGAGCCGGCCCTTAGGCTCTTACGCGTTGGGTCGGTACGACCTCTAATATAGGCTTTATTTTTCCCTCATTAAAGACTTTTTGAAGTTTTTGTGTTCGTCCGAATCTTCGATGGTTTGATAAGAACCTCAATTGTGAGCCGTTATGTAACGATAAATGAGCATCTTGGGTGGTTTCTCTCGATGGCTAAATTGTCTCGAAGCCTTTTTATTGTTTGGAGTTGACATGATCAAAGCTCTTTTGCTTATACCAAGGGTAGCCTGATTAACTAGTTCTTTTCGAAGTATTTTTGAAGTAATTGAAGACCTGTGATTTCATGGCGACATTTGGGCGTCCCCGAGTCGCGTTAGTTTGGCCAAAGCCCTATGACCGTAGTCATTGTGTTTGGCCGTATCCTTTTAGTCCCCGAGTGAGGTAGCCTCAGCGTCGGGGGTATGCCGTTTTAGGGGTCTTACAAGTTCGAATATATAGCCTTGACTTAAAGATTGGGATTATGCCTTTTGTAAGGTTTTATACATTTGAACATGCCTTACTTGAGGTCTTACAGATAGGTTATTTGGCACAAGTATAATTCATGTTGCTTAAGGTTTTACATATAGGTTACTTGGTATAAATATAATTTGTGCCTTGCTTGAGGTCTTATACTACTGATAATGCCTCGTAGAGGTCTTATATTTTCTAGCATTGTCACATGGAGGGTTTTCGGGCTCAAGGTTGCCCACTTGGGGTCTTATGGCCTTGAGTTTTTGAGTTTTGATGGCTCGATGGGGTGACAGTCGGCGACAATCCCTAAGATGTGGAAAGTTTTTGGCTCTGGAGTCGTTCCTTGTAAGCTTGATGTTGCCTCATTGAGAGCTTATGAGCTCGAAGTTTCCGGCCCGGAGGTCTTATGGCTTCGAGTTTTTGGTGCCAGATTTTGGGTGTTCGGGAAATTTCTGGCCTTGGGGCCGTTTCTTGTGAAAATAACAAGCTTCTTTGAAACACGAAGTGTTTGGCCTGAAAAAATATTCTTTGATTACTTGGCACAAGTATACATAGTTTTCGCGTCGAGGGTTCGATTATTCTACGTGGACATGATTTATTTGACCGTTTGGCCCGATACATCATCTTCATATCGAAACTCTCTTTGGCTTATTCTGATTTCTCCGATGAGGCGATCTCCTGGGTGGATGCCCCCAGTATTCGAGGGTGATTGGAGAGAAGCCTTAAATACTTGTTGAGTCCGCCGTAGGTAGCATAGAGATGTAGCCTCGTTAGAAACCTTGCCGGTAAAACCCTTTCTAGGATAAAATCCAATCGAAGGAAAAGAGTGCAATGCATGCGGTAAAACCCAAGGTCTTTGAGTCGTAGGATGTTTCGGTGTCTTTTATCGGACACCTTAGCAGTAGTAGCGTTTGAGCATTGATATGTTTCAATTGCTTGGAAGCTGTTCGCCTTCTATGGTACCGAGCTTGTAGGACCCTTTGCTGATTACTCCGAGGACACAGTACGGTCCTTCCCAGCTCAGGCCTAGCTTCCTTCATTAGGGTTTCAAGTGTTTAGGGTGACTTTCCTTAGGACTAAGTCCCCGACTCCAAAATGTCGGAGATTTGTTCTCCTGTTATAGTACCTTTCGATTCTTTATTTTTGGGCGGCCATTCGGACTAGTGAAGCTTCTCGCTTTTCATTTAATAGTTCGAGGGTTGCATTCATGGCCTCGTTGTTTGAGCTCTCGGTGGCATGTCAAAATCTGGCACTTGGTTCTCCAACCTTGACTGGTATCAAAGCCTTGGACCCATACACCAGAGAGAAAGGCGTCTCTCCCGTGCTCGATTTTGGAGTTGTTCGATATGCCAAATAGCACCTCGGGCAATACTTCTCTCCATTTTCCTTTTGTATTTTCTAACTTCTTTTTCAAGTTTTGAATGACGGTCTTGTTTGTGGACTCGGGCTGACCATTTGCACATGGGTGGTAAGGTGTCGACATGATACTTTTGATTTTATGGTTCTCGAGGAACTTTATTACTTTGCTTCCGATGAACTGCTTCCCGTTATCACATGTTATCTCGGAGGGAATCCCGAATCGGCACATTGATATGGTCCCAGATGAAGTTAATGACTTATTTTTCTCTTATTTTCTCGAAAGCCTGCGCTTCCACCCATTTTGAGAAGTAGTCAGTCATAAATAAAATATATCTAGCTTTACCTGGTGCCGTTGGTAGGTGTCCGACAATGTCCACCCCCCACTTCATGAACGGCCATGGTGACAAGACTGAATGTAGTTGTTCACCGAGTAGGTGGATCATTGGTGCAAATCTCTGGCATTTGTCGCATTTTCGGACAAATTTTTTGGTGTCCTTCTCCATGTTGTCCCAATAGTAGCCTTCTCTGATCACCTTTCGGACTAAGGAATCGGCACTGGAGTGATTTTCACAAGTGCCCTCGTGGATTTCTCAGAGCACATAATCTGTGTCCCCAAGTGCCAGGCATACTGCTAGGGGCCCATCAAAGCTTCTTCTGTGTAGAGTTCCATTTTCTCCAAGTGAGAATTGGGCTGCTTTGGTTCGCAGGGCCCTCGACTCCTTTGGGTCTAGGGGTAGCTTCCTACTTTCTAAATAGTCGATATGTTTATTTCTCCAATCTCATGTTAGGCTAGTGGAGTTGATCTCGGCATGGCCTTCTTTGATCGCTGATTTAGATAGCTGAACAACAGTCCCGATGAGTATGTCGTCTTCCTCGACAAATGATCCAGGTTCGCAAGGGCATCAGCCTCACCATTTTGCTCTCGAGGTACGTGGACCAGAGTCCATTCTTTGAAGCGGTGCAATATGACTTGAATTTTGTCTAAGTATCTTTGCATCTTGTCTTCTCGAACCTCGAAGTTCCTATTTACCTGATTTACCACCAGAAGGGAATCACATTTTTCTTCGATGACCTCCGCCCCTAGGCCTTTAGCCAATACAAGACCTACAATCATAGCCTCATACTCGGCTTCGTTGTTAGTCAACCTTGTAGTTTTTATAGATTGCCTAATCATGCCGTCTGTTGGTGGATTTAGAACTATGACGAGCTCGGACCCTTTCACGTTCGAAGCGCCATTAGTGAACAAGGTCCATACCCCCGAAGATGTGCCCGTTTTTAGTAGAAGGTCTTTCTCTACCTCGAGCACTAGGGCAGGCGCAAAGTCGTCCACAAAATTTGCTAGCATTTGAGACTTGATAGTGGTTCGGGGTTGATACTCGATATCGTACCCCCCTCGAGTTCGATGGCCTATTTGGCCAGTTGGCCCGATAATTCGAGCTTATGCAATATGCTTCGAAGAGGATATGTCGTTAAAACACAAATATGGTGGCATTGGAAATAAGGCTTTAATTTTCGAGATGCACTTATCAATGCAAGAGCTAATTTTCTAGGTGCGGATACCTGGTTTCGGCATCTCCCAGGGTCCGACTTACATAATAAACAGGGAATTGCGTACCTTCTTCTTCTCGGACTAGCACACCACTTACCGCTACCTCGGATACGGCCAGGTACAAATACAACTTTTCATCCTCCTTTGGGGTGTGGAGTAAAGGTGGGCTTGTCAGATATCGCTTCAACTCCTCTAAGGCACATTGGCATTCCGGAGTGCATTTGAAGTTGTTTTTCTTTTTGAGCAAGGAGAAGAAATGATGACTCCTGTCTGATGACCTCGATATGAATCGGCCCAAGGCTGCTATCTGCCCAGCCAGCCATTGCACGACCTTCACATTGTTTACCACCGTGATTTCTTCGATGGCTTTGATTTTGTCGGGGTTGATCTCAATCCCCCTATTTGAAACCATGAAACCTAAGAATTTGCTCGAATCCACTCCGAAGGCATATTTCTCGGGATTGAGTTTCATGTTGTAGCTTTTGAGGATGCCAAATGTCCCATGTAAATGAGTGAAATGGTCCTCTGCGTGCAAGGACTTAACTAGCATATCATCAATGTAAACTTCCATGGATTTGCCTATTTGATGTTCGAATATCTTATTAACTAGGCGTTGGTATGTGGCTCCCGCATTTTTAGCCCGAATGGCATCACATTGTAGTAGTATGTACCGTACTTCATGATGAACGAAGTCTTCTCCCTATCCTCAAGGTTCAACGGAATTTGATTATACTCTGAGTAGGCATCGAGAAATGTGAGGATCTCGTGGCCGGCCGTGGCATCGATCAGGTGGTCGATGTTGGGCAACGAGAATGAATCTTTGGGACACGTTCTATTCAAGTCTTTATAATCTACACACATTCTTAACTTATTTCTTCTTTTTGGGAACTACCACCATATTGGCTAACCATTCGGGATATTTTACCTCCCTAATAGACCCTATTTTGAGGAGTTTTGTTACCTCATCCTTGATCAACACGTGTTTTACTTCGGACTGAGGTCTCCTTTTTTGCTTCACCAGTTTGAACCTGGGGTCGACACTTAGTCTATGGGTGGTTATTTACGGCGGGATCCCTGTCATGCCTAAATAGGACCAAGCAAAGCAATCGATGTTATTAATAAGAAATTGAATGAGTTTTTTCCTATGTTCGGGGGTTAGTCCCGTTCCCAGGTATACCTTTTGATCTGGGAGATGCTTGATCAAAATAGCTTGCTCTAGTTATTCAATTGTTGACTTTGTTGCATCTGATTCTTCGGGGACAACGAAAGTTTGGTGTACACCAGTGGTACACCAGCGCCTGGAATAGCTACACCATTCCCTCCATGGTCTTTAGGACCGTTGTTTTCATGTACATTCACTGGATTAGACATTTTGACCTGGAATCAAAGATTCTTGGACAAGAAAAAGTGTGAAGAATGACTTGTGTTTTTCAATAAACCAGCGCTAAAACAATCACTATTATTTTTAGCCCCACGGTGGGCACCAAACTATTTACCTTGAAAATGGTAATTACACTTAGATTTAATTTTGTGGTTCTAAAAATACATGATTTGTTTTAATGCTAGTTGTTAGGTGATAGATGCTAAGTGTGAGCTAGGAAAATGAGATAAGATCTAGAGGACAGTGTGTTATGCAAATCAAATGATTGTGGGTCAGGGCCTCGAGCTGGCCTATGCCGGGCCTCTACGTCGAGCTAAAATACCTGACTGGGGATGGCCGATGAAGAACTAACAATCCTTAGGGCCTTGATGATGGCTCTTTATGATCAATGATGAATAATAAATGAAGAACAATCAATAAAACACAATAAATGTAAGCAACAAATCAAATGAAAGACAATGAAGAATGTTTAAGTTAGAGAGGAGAGCGTGTTCTTGTTTTTGTATTGAATATCATGTGTGAAATAAATTACAAGGGTCCCTTTTATATAGAAGGAGGGAATCCAAACATGGTACATGTATAATTATTACAAAGAAACGTAGCTGGTACAACTACTTAATGGTCCGATACGGACTCGTGCTATTTTTGCAGGCGTTGTCAGCTTTGACCATGTGCTTTAGGAATTTCCCGCTTGTCCATGATATTCACAGATTTGTGCTGCCTCGAGGTCGTGCATAGGGGACCCTCGGGGTCGAACCTCGAGCTGCGCCTCGAGCCTTTTGGAGACGAGCTAAGGAATGCCCTAAAGATCATAAAATCAGACTCTCCGATTTTAGCCGTGTACAAGGACGTATGGGATGGTGCTTGGAAGCCATAAGTGCCTAACCTAGGTTGTGTTGCTGTTGTAAAGTTTGTGAAATGGGTTAATTAAGGAGATTGATGGTTTGGGTGTGAATTGTTTGGCATGCATGTGCTAACGGAAGTTGTTGATGGCCTAGAGATGATGGTAAGGTGAATCATCGGTATGGAAGGTGGTTGTTAGGTGAAGAAATTCCATTGAAGGTGGTTGTAGAAAGGTATGCACATTAGATGTAAAAAGTCTAAATGACTTAAAGTAAATCTTACTAATATTGGTACAAATGTGTTTCATTGTTGTAGATTGAAGATGTTTAGTGTGGTGGACGTTGTAGTATTATTAAAAAGAGCTCGGACAAGGTATGTATGGCTAAACTCTTCTCTTAAAATTGAACCCCACAATATCCATGTAGGTCCCAAGTTACTCAATGTAAATTGAATATTCCGAATGAGCCTGTTTCAAAAGATATCCATGTTCATTAAGTAATTTAAATGCTTTTGTGATGTTGTGCTCTTATTGGATGAATGAGTTCAAAGTATGGGTTTCATGTTCAAATGCCTTGACGTCAAGTTGTGTTTCAAATGAAAACTAATGACAATTGTGTAACAAAAACTCAATATGCTTGAGACTCTTAATTACTCATATGTGTGTCTAAAGCCTTGATTGAAAATGTCTTGTTGTTGATAATTTGCTACGATGCTTGAATATAAAATAAGTGAATTGGGAAAACGGAGCGTGGCCAACGAGCAAAGAACTTAAGTTATATTTGTGACTAGTGCTTCTAATGAAATGAGAAGATGTGAGACGGATTATGAAATGAGCCTCGACGTGACTGATCATGAATAACTCAAAAATAGAATTGCCTAAAAGCTTTTGTACTCAATTTATGCCCACAAGTGGTTGTTTTAAATAATGCTTCGCTTTATAAATATATCCAATTTGATTCTGGTCATTTTACACTCAGGTATTGAAATTGTATGTTGTCATTTCTAGGAAAGAAAATTGTAAAGATAAATGGTGTATTGATTGTTTATGATCTTGATGTGTGTTTCTGTTGCTGGTTGGTATGCCCCATTCTTTGGGAAGAAGCCTTTTGTGCTTAAACTTTCCATTACTAATGAATTTGAGGATTATGATTTTCGAAATATTCTATATATTATTATTTGATAAAGACCCTTGAAAACAAAAGAGGTGAAAGTGTGGAACATGAAACATAGCCAACGTGCCAAGTGAAATAATATAATGGTGGTTGATGTCTCGTATGAGATGGCCTAACGATCGGCCGTGATCGGACGCCATGCCGTACACATGGTGGTGACTCTATTGGTAATTGGAATTGAAATTGTACTTGTGGTTGATGTCTCTTATGAGATGGCCTAGCTGATCGGGCAATGATCGGACGCCATGTCGTACACATGGTGGTGACTTTATTAGAAAACTGTAATTAAAATCGTGATTGTGGTTGATGTCTCAAGTGAGATGGCCTAGCCGATCGGGCCATGATCGGATGCCTTTCCAAACACATGGTGGAATATGTGCTAGAAATGATAACCGAAATTGTGAATATGGTTGATGTCTCAAATGAGATGACCTAGCTGATCAGGTCGAGATCGGACTCCGTGTAAGAACACGGTGGTATTGTGGATTTTGGCATATCGGTACTAAATGTTCTTCAACCTAATAATATGGAAATTGACTTGAAAACTTACGTGACCCTTATTTGATATTTTACTATTGTTTGAAGCTCTTATTGAACTGATGATTATTTCCTCATTGTATTGTTGTTTATTCTATTAAGATGGTATTTTAGCTTTACATACTAGTACTATTCGACAATACTAACGTCCCCTTTTGCCGGGGCCTCTACATCATTAAATGAATGTAGGTGGTTCCATAGTAGACAGGGTTGATCGTAGCTAGTGGTGCATCCTCTTCCCAACAGACTCAGTGAGCCCCATTTCATCTCGGGGTCATGTCATGTACTGTATCTTTTGTTCATATTTTTACCATGTTTTGAGGTATAGCCGGGGCCTTGTTGCCAACATTTTCATATTACTCTTCAGTTGTATTTAGAGGCTCCGTAGATAGGTTGTGGGTGGTGTTTGATATTAGGAATTAAACTAGAAATGTTGGTATTTGGCAAACATGCTTTTCATTAAATCTATAAACTTGTACTATTTTGGAAATATTGAATGATGCTATTAATGGGAATGAAATGGAAGTGGTTAATAAAATATTTCCAGTGTTTGATTAATGGAGTACATCTCCTCTTTATTCAAAGATAAATTTGGGTAGAATGAAATCTAATAGGCTTGCTCAGTCGGGTTTACTCGGTTGAGTGCCGGTCGCGCTCCTTGATTTTGGGGCGTGACATGGACCTTTTGATATCGGGGTCGGATTCCAATTACGGTAGTTGGAGTAGGTTCGTAATGTCAATTATAACTTGTGTGCAAAATTTATTGTCAATCGGACTTGATTTGATAGGTTTCGACATCGGATGTGAAAGTTAGATGTTCTAAAGTTCATTAGGCTTGAATCGATGCGCAATTCATGTTTTGATGTTGTTTATTGTGATTTAAAGGCTCGACTAAGTTCGTATGATGTTTTAGGACTTGTTGATGTATTCGACGGGGTGTCGGGGGCCCCAAGTGTGATTCAGATTGAATCCGGAACAAATTTTGGACTTATGCAAGTGCTAAAGCTCCCAGCTTCTGGTGACATCGCACCTGTAGTGGGGTTGGCCGCAGGTGCAGACTCGCAAAAGCGAGCATTTTTCCGCAGGAGTGAAGCTGGCTTTGACCCAGATGGGATAACAATTACGAGGTGATGATCGCATCTGCACGTCCGCAGATGCGGAGGTGCGATCATAGATGCAGACGAGGCTAGCTTGGGGTATGGTCGCAGAAGTGGAAGGTTCTCCGTAGAAGCGGGCTCGAAGTTACGAGCCATGGTCTGCAGGTGCGACGTCGTAGGTGCGACTGAGAGCCCGCAGATGCAAAATCGCTGGGCAGAAAAGGTATAAATTCGAGGGTTAGATTTCATTATCTATTTTTGGACTTAGTGTTACGCCCTGTAATATTACGTCAATATTACGTCCCGCAGTATTACATTAATGTGATATTATGCGTCACAGTAATAAGTTACGACGATGTTGCATCCTGTAGTATTTTATGTTGAATTTGTCGTAAGGTAATTGACATCAGTCCAAGGAAAAGATTATTTGGGGATTATAAGGATTATGCTATTTCACAAGTGCTTAGTAAATTCATGAAGGTGAAATGGGGAGCAAGTCTAAGAAAATGAATTTTGTCAAAGTTTGGCATTTTGGGGTAAAATACTGCTCGAGCTAAAATATCCGGTATTTATGGACTAGTGCCCTACAAGGTACTACATGGCGATGATAGTAAGGTGTATAAGGTATGTCGAAAGTGAGTAATATTTTAAGTAATTTGGGGTAATTTTTAAATTATACGGGCAATTGATTAATTACCGGGTAACAGGACATTACCCAGTTAACTAATAAGTGGATAAATTTTTTATTAAACTAACCCCCCAACGTGGCAAAATGCCACAAGACTTAGAAGTGACTAAGCAATAACTTTGCCAAAAGGCTAAAATATAGCAACCAAGTCATACTTAGACTTGATACAACAACAACAACAACAACAACAATCCAGTATAATCCCACTTAGTGGGGTCTGGGGAGGGTAGTGTGTACGCAGACCTTACCCCTACCCTAGGGTAGAGAGACTGTTTCCAAATAGACCCCCGACATCCTTCCCTCCAAGAACTTCCCACCTTGCTCTTGGGGAGACTCGAACTCACAACCTCTCGGTTGGAAGTGGGAGTTGCTTACCATCAGAGCAACCCCTCTTGTCTATAACATTAACCCCTCTTGGGGAGATTTATAAAAATCTTATCTATAACATTAATAAGAAGTCTTGTAAAGATTTCAAAAAAATCAATCCGCCTTTGAGCTTAAAAAAAAAGAACCAAAGACATTCATAAATCCAAGAGCAAGAAACGGCAATTTCAATTGGTATGTCTTGCAAACTTTTGACCTCAAACATGTAGCAGATCATCATTAATGGCACTTCAATAAATGTTTGGATTGTAACCGGAGATAAGCAAGAAACGTACATTAATTCCAAATTCAAATAATCAAGGAACAGACGTGATTCTTTGCAACGAAATTCTTGCAAACAATTCCAACGACAATTATTAGAACCGTAGCAACATAAAATTTTGCGGTTCTAAAGGAGTACGGTGCAATCTTTTCCAAGAGTATTATACGGAGTTTTTCCTACTCCAGGTATGTTAAGGCTATCCCTTCTTTCTTTTGGCATGATCCATATGATACGAACGAAACGTGCAAATGCACATATTCAATGAATGACTCTATTCATAAAAGTATTAGAAGTGCCTATGTTTTTAAATTTCCATATGTAATATTATTCCATCATCTATTCATGGGTCTCAGAAAATACGTAAAATGAGTTTATGATATTAATCAGAGGTATAATGGTCTTATGACGTACCAAGAGATTTTGTTATCGTATTTCATATACATTTTATGCATTTATACATGTACATTAACCCATGACTCAGATGGCGTTATATACGCGTATATATGTATATATATGTATATGGAATATGAGAAAAAGGCTACGACATTATATACACACCACTACCTGATCAGTTGGTATATGATGATGATGTTGCCCACAGTGGCTGAAATATGATTCAAACGGCGTTATATATGCATATATGGGTATGTATTCAAATGGCGTTATATACTCATATATATGTATGTATTAAAATGGCGTTATATACGCGTATATATGTAAATATATATATGTATATGGGATATGGGAATGGTTATGGCGTTATATACGCACCACCACCTGATCAGCTGGTATACGATTATGACTTTGCCCACAGTGGCCGATATGATATGATGGGATGCCCTCAGAGGCAGATGATGTTATGAAACATATACCTATGCACGACATGACATTCATACGCATATGCATGACGCTGAAAATAATTTATGATTTACAAAGTTATTCAGACTTACGGGTTGAGTCATATACTCCATATGTCTTCCATGTCTCCTATGTATTTCTTTATGTGCCTTACATACTCGGTACATTATTCGTACTGACGTCCCTTTTGCCTGGGGACGCTGCGTTTCATGCCCGCAGGTCCTGATAGACAGGTCGAGAGCCCTCCAAGTAGGCTATCAGCTCAGCGGAAGATGTTGGTGCGCTCCATTTGCTTCGGAGTTGCGTATTTGGTTAGTATGATTTAGACGTCTATTGTTTGGTATGGCGGGACTCTATCCCGACCTTTGTGACACTTATGTACTCTTAGAGGCTTGTAGACATATGTCGTGTGTGTGAAAATTTGTACGACCCTGTCGGCCTATGTTTGAGTTTATAAATGATTATGTTAGCCTATTAGGCCCATATGTCACATGTATATAATGATGTAATAAGAAAGGTACATTATATTGGTACTCGGTCAAGTAAGGTACTGGGTGCCCGTTGCGGCCCATAGGTTTGGGTCGTGACAAAAGTGGTATCAGAGCAGTTTTGTCCTAGGGAGTCTACAAGCCGTGTCTAGTAGAGTCTTGTTTATGGGTGTGTCGTGCACCACACTTATAAGCAGGAGGCTACATGGCATTTAGGATTGTCACTCTTTCTTATTACTCTAGATCGTGTGGTAGGGCTCACTTATAAGAATCCAAGTTCTGAAATTCTTTTTTATTCGTAATAAGACGATGCCTACTTCCCGATAGAAGGTTGGAAAGAGAGATTGTTGTGGAAAAACTGAGTCAGAGGAATTGGATTTTTGTATGATGCCTATGATAAGTAAATGTGAGGTCTTTAGCAGATCATGGGTGTACTGAAAGGTACAAGCTTCCTGATAAGTAGCCTTAAGGCAATAATGCCTATCCATCTTTATGGTAAAAGACAATGGGAGATTAAGAAGATAAATATAGGTTTCAACAAGCAAAAGAAGCAAGATGAAGAAGGGTACGGGGCACCCAATTAATGATGGCTAACAACATTTGTAATTGAGGTAGAGGAACATAAGCCTTTTGAGTTATAGTCAATAGTAACAGAGGTATATACAATTGGTCGCACCCTTTCCAGATATGCCCTATAGGGGTTAACAAAAATAGTATAAGAAGATATGATGGATGGATTGATTGAGTTAGTTGACGTTTCCGAAGGATAGTGCAAACGTGGTAATGGATCTCCCTATGAGACATCTCGATGGTGCACCCTAAAATAGTACAACTAGATATGAGTACTACAAAGACATGCACTATAAGCCTTGATGGGATAAATATTACCTTAGTGTGGCTCGCGTCCGTAGTAAAGCAAGAACGTTAAGCCACTTGAAGAGCCACTGGATGGAGCAAAGGAAATCTAAAAGCAAAAGAATATCGTATTGAAATTTTCACAAGAAAAGGGATATGTAAAAATATTAGCAGAGTAATGAGAAGAGAGATAAGGAAGCATTATGAATAAGGTGTGATACATGGATGAAAACGGTAGAGTGTTACAGAACCTATAATTAAATAAAGGAAGAGATGAAAGGTGATAGGCCTCAAGACAACGAAAGAGTATAGGCCATAAGGTTATGTCCTCATTTCGAGAAATAAGTTCGTGACTCCAACGCGACTACTAGAGGGGAGAGTTAATCCTAGAGTAACAGAAATCAGTATGGACTGGTAAACAAGATAAACCAAATATGAATTAGGGACTGAATAATTGGAAAGTACTCGGCATCATGGGAATTTCAAATTTCATTCCGGCGGTAATAGAATGGACCACAGAAGAAGATTCATGATGAATTCAGAGAATAGTTATTCAGGGAGACGCTTCCCTAGAGCAAGCAATATAAGCAAAGTTAAGCTTAAGAGACTGTATGTGCCAGTTACGCTAAGTGTCACCCTCGTGAGTAAGGGAATTTGTCATCCTTGATACAGGAGAATTGCCGCAAGGCGAGTAAGAATCCTTGATGTTAAGAAACGATGCCAAAGATGAAGAGGAAAACATCTATAGGTAGATCCTTGTAGCTCCAACTCTTAGTACTCACCTAAAGGAGGGAATATGGAATGATAAAAGGAAGAATGCGATAAAAATGAGAAAGGGATGATATTGCACTTATCCAAATGCTACATGTATGCTACAATTCCAGAAAATTATGCAAACACAATGTCAAGGAGAAGAAGTAAGGGTTCATGCTCGAGATGTTATTGATAATTAAGGAGCCAGTGCGAGACGTAAGTTAAGACCAAAGAAATAACCCAAGGAAGATTTCATGGAATATTGACATGAGGATGGGCCAACGAGTAGTTAGTAATTAATTCAGGAAGAGCCTAGCCGTGGCTAGATAAGAGGTTATAGACAAATCAGCAGATCATGCAAGACAAACATAATGAACCCCAACATGGAAAATTCAGTCTCGCAATTATGACATCGGGACTCTTGAGAAATATTCAAATAGGAATTGGGGTAGTTAAAGGTATGGTATGAACGTTATGGAAATAAAAGAGAGTGCCACTGGGAAGACAGTCAAAATATAAGTTGTGAATCAACCCTACAAGCACAAGGGCGTGAGATAAGTAACTACGGATAATTGTAGGCGAGGAAGGATATAAATTTTTTTTATTGGGTATACGATGAAGTAAACTTGCAGCTTTATGAGAGTCAAGGGTTCTCCTTAAGTACTACAACGAAAGACTAGCTGAAGAAATAAGGAAGAAGGCTTCAACCTAAGCACAACGACCTAAAGAGGAAATGGTCGTGTAACAACAGTCTCACAACAACATTATATGTCCTCCAAAAGAAAGAGGAATCTACTGTGGCTAGTGAACGTGAAGTAAAAAAATCAAAAGAAATATTCGAAGATCATATGAGTTGTACGGAAATTCCGGCATGAGGAGGAGCTAAGATAAGCTAAGTATGCACACAACAAGAGTAAGAAAGATCAAGAAAGATAATAGCTTACGTTAAAAGAAAGCTGAGAAGGAACGAAAGAAATTACTTGATCAATGATCCCAAGTTGGTGACGCTATGAATGCACTTAAGAGTTTGGAGTTTTATACATGCAACATATATGTTGACAATCATACAACCGTAAAAGATTCTGGTATAAGTTAAAAGAAAGAATTAAGCCCAGGTCAAGGACAAAGGAATGAATTGTTAAAAGGTTGTATCATGAATATTCCATAGCATCCATGGAGGGCTAAAGTAATAACTAATACCCTGAGCCACAGATTGGAAGATAACTTAAGCCAGCATAAAGGCCGATCAGAAAAAGAAGGAAACTAAAGAGTTACATCAACAAAGTAAATAAGGAATTTGATTATTGAACCTAGAAGTTATATGAATCATGATTGGGAACATAGCAGAATCACTCTTAATATTAGAGGTACAAGAGAAATAGCATATCAACTATGTTCTATAACGGCCCTACGATAAAGCCAGTTAGAAGGGTACCAGTCTCATAAGAAGTCAGTACGAAGCTCCTACCGGACTATGTATGCACCAGAGGTGTAACAATTATAATAGAGCTTCAAGTTATGGACATGAATTATACCCATGTGGAGGGAAGGTCATGAAAGAGATAGAAGATACGATGTGAAATTCTAAGGTAAGTAAGGTTAGGTAAACAACGTACGAGATACTCAAAGGCAGAAGATCGTAAATAATCCATACTTTGGATAGAAGCCTATAAGCGCGAGGATTCAATATCCAGGAATGATAGCAGCGGCGTCAGTAGCATATCTTCCAGCTTATGGTCTAGGCATCGAAAAGCCTGATTATGAGAGTAAAGGATAGTCAGAGACGATGCAATGTCTCGCTTGATGTTCCAGAACAACATAAGGAAATCTATGGTGCAAGCAAGTTGAAGGAAGGCCTTGGATAGAATAAATAGATATGTATAGGTCCCGAGCTATAGTATAGTAAAGCGACAAAGTTTTAACGAAACATGAGTGAGGATGAGGAAAGGCAAGTGAAAGGGTGACGAGAACGGATAAGTCCTCAGGATTGAAACCCATGAAAATAAGAAAGCTAACAGTTTCTCTAAATTATAGAAAATTCAGTATAGCCTGAATAAACTCAAAGGAGTCTAAGGCTAATAACATCCAGAAGAGATGGAATACTGCCCTGTTAATAGAATGAGGGTGTAATTATTATAGAAAAAAAAAGATGACTTTTGGGCCTTCGATTGAGTAACGATCTGACGAATAAGAGAAAGGGATCTCATGAATTGGACAGGATTAAAATATCCACGCAAGGTAAATCACATTGGGATGCCGTGAGATACGATTATGAAAGCAGGGTATCGGTCTAGGTGGATCAATCTAATCATTTCAGATGTTCCCCGATAAAACGTGAATCCTAGTAGAAATATTACATAAAAGGTTAAGTTATCAGGGGTGGATTATGGATCAAAATTGAGGTAAATCAACAATGGATGGATAAAAGTTATAAAGTATGAGAAGAGATTAAGCCGTCATTCCTAAGATGAACAATAATAAGGAAGCATTAAAAGGACTTAAATTTATACATATGGAATGAGCAACGAGAGTAAGCTGGGACTTGGTAGCAGACCTCAGCAACAATAAATTAAAGTAAGAGCTATGGCAGTAAATTCATACGGATGGTTAAACAGACCTATGCGATGAGATTTAGCAATATTCGTAAATCCAACAAAATATCGAGCAGAGGACTTCAATATAACTATAGAGGACTAGAGATTCATCCTTTTAAGCCTTGTATATACAAAGTAAGGCCTACAGATTGACTAAAAGGTATATGGAAAAAGGAAAGATGAATCACATAAGTGCACCTACAAAGCCAGGCTCATACAGGCTGCATGACAGCAAGTAACAGAAGTTGCAAGATTAGGAAGATTTTGACCACAGGTCATGATATGAGCAAAAAGACTAAAGGAGGGAAATACCCTAGACATTGTATTTATTCACACAGCAACTGCTTAAATAGCAAGAAGAGTATTAAGGTATTCACAAGAGCTATAAGTTACGAAAATGATAAGAACATCAGTCAACATTCGAGGACGAATGTTCCAAAGGGGGGAATGATGTTACGCCCCGTAATATTACGTCCCGAAGTATTACATTACTGTGATATTATGCGTCACAGTAATAAGTTACGACGATGTTACATCCTGTAGTATTTTACGTTGAATTTGTCGTAAGGTAATTGACATCAGTCCAAGGAAAAGATTATTTGGGGATTATAAGGATTATGCTATTTCACAAGTGCTTAGTAAATTCATGAAGGTGAAATGGGGAGCAAGTCTAAGAAAATGAATTTTGTCAAAGTTTGGCATTTTGGGGTAAAATACTGCTCGAGCTAAAATATCCGGTATTTATGGACTAGTGCAATACAAGGTACTATATGGCGATGATAGTAAGGTGTATAAGGTATGTGGAAAGTGAGTAATATTTTAAGTAATTTGGGGTAATTTTTAAATTATACAGGCAATTGATTAATTACCGGGTAATAGGACATTACCCAGTTAACTAATAAGTGAATAATTTTTTTATTAAACTAACCCCCCAACGTGGCAAAAAGCCACAAGACTTAGAAGTGACTAAGCAATAACTTTGCCAAAAGGCTAAAATATAGCAACCAAGTCGTACTGAGACTTGATAAGATTTATAAAAATCTTATCTATAACATTAATAAGAAGTCTTGTAAAGATTTCAAAAAAATCAATCCGCCTTTGAGCTTAAAAAAAGAACCAAAGACATTCATAAATCCAAGAGCAAGAAACGGCAATTTCAATTGGTATATCTTGCAAACTTTTGACCTCAAACATGCAGCAGATCATAATTAATGGCACTTCAATAAAGGTTTGGATTGTTACTGGAGATAAGCAAGAAACGTACATTATTTCCAAATTCAAATAATCAAGGAACAGACGTGATTCTTTGCAACGAAATTCTTGCAAACAATTCCAACGACAATTATTCGAACCGTAGCAACGTAAAATTTTGCGGTTCTAAAGGAGTACGGTGCAATCTTTTCCAAGAGTATTATACGGAATTTTCCCTACTCCAGGTATGTTAAGGCTATCCCTTCTTTCTTTTGGCATGATCCATACGATACGAACGAAACATGCAAATGCACATATTCAATGAATGACTCTATTCATAAAAGTATTAGAAGTGCCTATGTTCTTAAATTTCCATATGTCTTATTATTCCATCGTCTGTTCATGGGTCTCAGAAAATACGTAAAATGAGTTTATGATTTTAATCAGAGGTATAATGGTCTTATGACGTACTAAGAGATTTTGTTATCATATTTCATATGCATTTCATGAATTTATACATGTATATTAACCCATGACTCAGACGACGTTATATATGCGTATATATGTATATATATGTATATGGAATATGGGAAAAAGGATACGGCGTTATATACACACCACCACCTGATCAGCTGGTATATGATGATGATGTTGCCCACGGTGGCTGAAATATGATTCAAACAATGTTATATATGCATATATGGGTATGTATTCAAATGGCGTTATATACGCATATATATGTATGTATTCAAACGGCTTTATATATGCGTATATATGTATGTATATATATGTATATGGGATATGCGAATGATTATGGCGTTATACACGCACCACCACCTGATCAGCTGGTATACGATTATGACTTTGCCTACAGTGGCCGATATGATATGATGGGATGCCCTCAGAGGCTGATGATGTTATGAAACATATACCTATGCACGGCATGACATTCATATGCATATGCATGACGCTGAAAATCATTTATGATTTACAAAGTTATTCAGACTTACGGGTTGAGTCATGTACTCCATATGTCTTCCATGTCTCCTATGTATTTATTTATGTGCCTTACATACTCGGTACATTATTCGTACTGACGTCCCTTTTGCCTGGGGACGCTGCGTTTCATGCCCGCAGGTCCTGATAGACAGGTCGAGAGCCCTCCAAGTAGGCTATCAGCTCAGCGGAAGATGTTGGTGCGCTCCATTTGCTTCGGAGTTGCGTATTTGGTTAGTATGATTTAGACGTCTATTGTTTGGTATGGCGGGACTCTATCCCGACCTTTGTGACACTTATGTACTCTTAGAGGCTTGTAGACATATGTCGTGTATGTGAAAAATTGTACGACCCTGTCGGCCTATGTTTGAGTTTATAAATGATTATGTTAGCCTATGAGGCCCATATGTCACATGTATATAATGATGTAATAAGAAAGGTACATTATATTAGTACTCGGTCAAGTAAGCTACTGGGTGCCCGTCGCGGCCCATCAGTTTGGGTCGTGACACCTAGAGAGCTCGGTTTGTGGCGATGTTTTGAGAGATTATCAAGGAAATCATTGGGGTAAGAAATTCTAACTCGGTTTTGGCTATATTACACGAATCAATTGTTGTTTTCATCATTTAATTAGTGTTTTTAGTTTGAAATTTGGGGAATAATTGGGAAAACTTCTTAGGCTAAAATTTGGGAATTTAAAAGGCAATTTGAGATAAGATGTGAGTAATTCTTGTATGGTTGGACTCGATATCAAACAGGTGTTGGATTTTTACAATTTTGGTCAAGTTCTAAGACGTGGGCCCGGGTCGACTTTATGGAGTCTTTTTTCAATTATTTGCTAATGTCGTAATTTCATTATTTAAATTAGTTTCTTATAGTTATATTTATAGTATGAAATTATTGTGGCTAGATTCGAGCTGATCGGAGTTGGAAAATCAAGGAAAAGGCCTTCTTATTAATTGATTGAGCGAGGTTTGAGGTAAGTGACTTGTCTAACGTTGTGTGGGAAAATTCTCCTTGGATTTGGTACTATTATGGTAATTATCAATACATGAAGGTCGTGTACGCGAGGTGACGAGTGCGTACTCGGGCTAAATATTGAAAATCCGATTTTTGCTAAGTAGTTTCCTTTTATTTCCTTAATTGAGTAACTCTATCATGTGTAGCTATCATGTTTAGCCTAATTGCACATGTCTACATACCTTATTTCTTATTGTAAGTTGTACAACATGCTTAGTTGATTTACCTGCTTTCTTTGATTCAGTATTCATTCTTTAACTGTAGGATTCTTGTCTTGTAATCTCATTGTTTCATTTGTTATGTGTTGTTTTCGTGATTTTTGTTGAGATAACTATTTGGTCATGGCACGAGGTTTCTGTCGTGCGGATTGTCATAATGGAACGAGGTTTCTACTGTGTAGATTGTTATTTTGGCACGAGATTTCTACCGTGCGGTTTGTTATTATGGCACGAGGTTTCCGTCGTGCGGATAGTTATTATCGCACGAGGTTTCTACCGTGCCGTTATTAATGTTTGCATGAGGTTTCTGCTATGCCATTGTGAGATATTTACTTTTGGGACTACGAGGTGGTACCTCAGGAGTGCCCATGTTTATTTCCTCTATTTGTCGTATTCTGTTGTTGTTGTTGTTGTTGTTGTTGTTGTTGTTGTTGTTGTTGTTGTTGTTTTTCCTTAACTTGTAAGATTTCTTGCTTCCGTACGTGTTGTAATTGTCTTCTTTGATTCCGTGTTGTTACCTTCTGTGAATTTCTATTGTTACACTTGTTGATACCCAATTTTTTCCTATATATTTTATAGACATACATACTTTCAAAATAGCATATATATGCATATATAAGCACACACAAGGTTTTTATAAATTTTCTATAATTTTAAAAGGCTTTAAAGTGATTTAATTCTTCCCTTTTTACTTATAAAATTTCCAATAATTATCCTTCAGATTATTGTTGTGATCATTTAATCATCTAAATCCTATATTTATGTCAAAATATTGCTTAAATATTTTTTGAGCATTTTTTATAATTGCATTTATATTTTAAGCCAATTTGCATATAATTGCAATATTAGTCTTATTAATGTGCAATTACGTTTTATATGCATAAAATGATCTTCTATATTTTTAAAATGTTAAATATCTATTTTAAATCATTTTAGTACACGAAAATACTTTTTAGAAATCATGTATTATTTATTATATAGGGTTAAATAGGCTATTTAAAACTTAGCCAAATTATATTTCAATTTTAGCCTCAATTAAACCCAATACCCTAGCCCAATTTCAGATTAAAATACCCGACCTAGGCCCTAATTACACCTATCCGACCCAAAACCCATCAGATCCTGGCCGTTGATCTAAAAGATCAACGACCCTCGTTCATTCTTCCCTTTTTTAATTCTAAACGACCCCTAACCCTAACCATTTCTCTACACACCGCCGCCCTAAGATCCTCCCCTCTCTCAAAACACTCTCAACCTAACCGTAATCTTCAACCGCCGACCTCACATCTCCGGTCATCTCCGTTGACCTCTCATCGTCTCCTAAGCCTCCAATGGCTCCTCTCATGCCATGCTTGCCTTCTCTAAGGTCTTTAAGGGCCCAGGGTCATGCCAACTTGCATCTAGGGTTCATCACCCGCCTGTTCTTGGCTACTCTAGTGTGATTTCAAGCAAAATCATGCTGTATTTGCTACGATCCTTGTGCTTCTAAACTGGTTTCTTCATCTCTATATGGGTTTCTTTTGAAACCCTAATTTCTTTCGAAACCCCAATTTCTTTTCTGCACCTCCTAGATCTGCACAGATCTAGGACAATTTGAGTTTGTTTCTTTAATGTTTACACTGTCCTTGAGACTCTTTACAAGAATCGTTGATTTCAAGTGTTTTTCACCTTCTTCTAAAAAATTAGGGTTTCAGAACTTCTTTTAAAATGCTGTTTAACTAATTCTTTGTGTTTAAACTTCTATTTCTTGCACATTTTGACTGATTCTATGATTTTACTACTTCTTTAACTCATCTATGTTGAAAGCCCTAATTTTCTAGGTTTTTTCATTTGGTTTTGTGTATCAGCATGACTGACCGGTTCTTGTTTTTGAGTTTTTGTGACCATCTTGCCTTGAATATGTTTCTACTGAGTTTCTTAGCATAACCTACATCGATTCTATGTGCTTGTGTTCATATTGACTGCTCAAGACTTGCCTCTCTCTCATCAAATCAGTATTGTTTAACTTCCGTGCTTGCTAGAGTTATGTGTCGACCTCTGGTTATCCTTGTCTTACTTTATTTATATGCTAAGCACTGACTCATGACTCTCTCTTTGATTGATTCTGAGTTCCCTGTTTCTTGGCTTGATTTGAAAACTTTCCTTTAGACCTTCGATTCTTCCTGTTTAAACTTGGCTTATTTGTTTATTCATGGGAACCTATGTTATTCTCCTTAAATCAGTATTATTTCGAGTCCTTGATTCACTGATTTGCTATATGCTAATTCTCGATTATTTCCATATTCTGCAACCTTATTTAGTTTTCTTACCTTATTTGGTTAACCGTGTTATTTGTTGATTCTTCACTAACTATTTCCTTGTGTATTTACCCCTAGTTGTCTATTTTGTACCTAATGCCTTACTTGATTTTCTTTCCTTAAACATGCCCTACTACTTACCTTTGGTTAATTACCCCTTAATTAAGGGAGTACTTGCATTGATTTGATTCTAATTAGTATATGGTTCCATAATTATTGCTGAACTTTGATCCTTGCCTTATTTTCTACCTGTTTTCAAACTATAAGTACCCTACTTTTTATTAACACAACATGAACAGATTGGTTCAAAGCTCTCTCTCTCTCACTCAAAGCTTTCTGCTCTCTTTTGTGTTACTTACTACTGTTCTAAGTTAGTCGGTTGCAAGCCAAGGCTAACTATTGGGTTCTCTTTCACCTTGAGTTTACTATCTCTTTACCGGTATGTTCTAATTTCAATTCAAGTCCCAAAACAATATGCTTCTCCTACTACTTCAATTTGTCATGTTTCTAATATCCTTTTATCTATGGTTTTGTTGTTCAACCTGCAACTAACATGTCTACTTCACTGTCTTCTTTACTACATGCTTCTGAATATACCCCCTTAGGATTAGCCTGCTGTCGCGCCCCCTTTTTCTAGAGCAAAATCGATTTTTTGACATTTGGAGGGACAACTCATTCCTTTTGGGAATTGGGTTTTCATTTGAAGAGTCACCACCTAATGATTAGGGTGCATTAGGATACCAAAAGAGTTTGATTTTGAATAATCAGAGATTAGGGTAAGGGCTTGAAAATATTCCAACGGTAAGGTGTTAGGCACCCCTCAGAATCCACTAGTATGGTTCCCAGCCATACAATTATTGTGAATTTGGGGTGCAATTAACATGTAGACAAATAGGGCTCAAATAAGAGGGTGTTTCATATAATGGTTTGCAAATAAACAAAGTTTGGAAAAGGAAAGAAAGCTGATTTTTTTTAAAGAAGGAGTTGAAATGATAAAAGAAATAAAGAAATAAGGGAAAGGGGTCCTATGTTTATTAACAATATGGATCACCTCACACAATGTCTGGTAATCACTCCTCAATGAGGGGCTACATGTGATATTATCGCGTGGTCATCATATCCATATCTACCCTTCCCACCCCGTTAAGATATTTAAAGCACGGATTGGACTCGTTTACTTATTGCATGCTATTACCCGTCCCAATCCTATCAGTCCCGGAGGTATTTAGGACTACTAAACCTAAAAGGGAGGGATATTAGGCTTATTTGTAGTTTCAAAGGAAAAAAACTCTAAGGCGACATACAAAACACGTATTGCAAATTGGGAAAAACATATAACAAGCAGAGGCTCAGATATACCTCCTTAAACAAAGAAGCACGTAATTAGCATGACTTACACATACTGTTTAGGTCTGATTTAAAAGGTATTAAAGACGAGTGAGAGGAAATTGTTGAGACAGTTTCAGCTTATCACTTAACTCAGATAAGAAGTTCGAATCATACATGCCTGCTAGTTGTAATTATTAACAAAAGCAGATTCAGTTTATATTTATTACCCTAGGGCTTGCCTAAGTATTGGAACAGGAACCTATAAGCATGGTATCTACTGGATTCAGAAAGAAATGAAACAGTAAGGCTCGAAATGAACTGTTTGAATGCATACTCGTTAAACTTGGTAAGTGAGGGACTCAGATTATTGAAAGAGAGAGGCAGAATTTAAACGAATTGATTACAAGTTCTGCAAACAATAACAACCATTACTACTGGTTTTATATCTAACACTGAGTGAGGCGAATCAGATTTTTTATTAGAAACTCCTATAGGCATTCTTTCTATGCATTACTGATCTTAAGACCTTGTAGACGTAGCGTCGAAATGCAGAAACCTTATAGACATGATTTTTAAGTGAAGTTTGAATATGCAAAATCCTATAGACATGATTTCTAAGTGACGTTAAATATGCAGAATCCTATAGACATAATTTCTAAGTGAAGTTTGAATATGCAAAATCCTATAGCCATGATTTCTAAGTCAAGTTAAATATGCAGAATCCTATAGACATGATTTCTAAGTGAAGTTTGAATATGCAAAATCCTATAGCCATGATTTCTAAGTGAAGTTAAATATGCAGAATCCTATAGACATGATTTCTAAGTGAAGTTTGAATATGCAGAATCCTATAGACATGGTTTCTATATAAGGTTGAATATGCAGGAATATAGTAGTCCTATAGTCATGAGTTCTACCCTTTGTATACATAGTTACCCACCCTTTTTCACTAAACAGCCCCAAATATTTATTACAAATTATTACAAACTAGAATAAATAAAATTACATCAGGAAAAGTAAAAAAAAAGTACAACTAGAGGAAGCCTGATTTCGACTTCCTCTCTGAGTTACATGATAGACCCAACTCAAAGACCATTGATCCAAAGCCTTTCTCCAATCTGAGTGTGTCAAAGTTCCCTAAGAGCCTCAATGGGACTCCGGGCAATGCTCATACCCAAATTGCATTATCAGAATGGGGATAAGTGCAGTGTGGAAGGGCCAACCTTCAAGTGTCCAAGTTCAGAGGGAGCTCAAGGGGTCCCAAGGCAAGGCTCACAAGAGGGGGGCAGAACTTAAAGTCAAAGAGAGAGTGCAAGTGAGGAACAGAGTTCTAAAGGGGTGAATGAGAGGGAATCAGCTACAAACAAGTACACAAAAGGGGTTCAGGGGAATAGGGAAGTTGCAAAGAGTCTATGTGCTTTGACATTTAGCTAATTCTGGGCATGCACAACAATAGAGAGTGCTGTTACGCTTACAAATCAACAAGAATAAACAACATATGATAGTGACACGGAGGTTATGATTCCATGGGAATCAAGTTTGAGCCATAGACAATAATACTTAATATTGTCATGCCTCAAACAAACCATTAACATCAAACACATTAGGGTAGGGGGTTTGAGATTCATAATAGGAAGGAAATTACAGCATGCTAAAGTAAATTCCAAACTAAATATAAGCAATATGCAGACATGCAAGTGAAAGTATTAAATAAACACATTGTTGTGGTTGCTGAAAACCTTAATCAGGACATACCAGTTTCAAAGGAGCAAAATACAACAGTAGTAGTACTTGAAAGAAAATAGGCCACAGTACAAGTAACAAGAGAGAGAGTGCTTTTTGAATGTGAGTGTGAGTTTAGAAAACTAAGAGTGTTCCTGTGTTTGTGTCAATGAAAGAGCATGGTATTTATAGTTTGAAAACAGATAGAAAATAAGGCAAGAAAAACCATGTACCAATTAAAATCAATCAGCAGAAGAACTTCCTTTAATTAAGGAGTTCAAACTTAAACGGCAATGAACAGAAATCATTTAAGGAAAGAAATCAAATAAGCATCTTATGCAAAGTAGACAATTAAGGGTAAATACATAGGAGTTTAATTAAGGGAAGGATCTTTGAAATACACGGTTAAACAAATAAGGTAAGAATCAATCAGTACATAGTAAGTCAAGGAGTCAGAGATTCGAAATTACTGGTTCATGAATAAACCAAGTCATAAAGGCTAAGGAAAGTTTTCAAATCAAACCAAGAAACAGGGAAATTAGTAAAACAAGGAAAGAATCAATCAGACTTACTCAAGGAGGTCTGAAATCAGTCAAAAACTGAAAGTCATTTTAGAAGAGAAGCTCAACATATATAAAGAGCACACAAGTATTAGACATGCGAGGTCAAATTTAGGACAAAGAAAAGTGTCATGCAATTGCAAAATCAGTAAGTAGTGGACTATAGGAACATGGTAGTCACATAGGTCAGTTTCAGTAACTCAGCAATGGAGAAGGGAGAGAGTATCAAATAGCATGCAAAGGGTCCAGTAGAAAGACCTTAGAAGAGTTTAACAGGGATTCAGAATCATATAAAGAAATAAAAGATTTTGAAATTCAGTCGAGCAATAGATGAAACAACTTCAGAAACTCAAATGGGTCCAAAGAAATTAGGTTTTGAAACCAAACAAGTTTGGAGATGAGGAACAAACAAATCACATAGCAAATAATATCAGAACTCGAATGAACTCCAAATCTTAGGGTTTTTGCCATCAATCGAGTGTAGAGGTGAAAGACAAGAGAATCAGGCAAAAATATCAACAAAGAAAATAAAATCAGAAACCCTAAGAAAGAAACTAAGACTTTAACATAAAGAAACACAGCAGAAGAATCAACATAAAAAACATAGTAGAAGAACAACATAAGAAACACAGTAGTGCATGCTAAAGATCAGAGAGACTTCTAAATATCTTGCCAAAACCCTAAATCGGAAAAGATAAAGGTTTTGAAAGCAGAGTTTTGAAAGAAACTTTGAGAAAGCATTTGAAAGTTTAGGGAAAACACGGATCTAGAACTGATCTAAAGAAATCAGAAGAACCTCAAAAGTTAGGGTTTCAGAAAAACCCAGATGGTGAGAAAGGCTTGGAAAGTCATTGATCTAAGCAAGAGAAGTCGAGATCAGGCTCGAATAGCCATGGCTGGCCGGAGCAAGGTCGGAGACGGCCATAGAACTCGAATTGAACAAAGTCTAGGCCAATCTTCTTCAGGGTCAGGCCTTGAAACTATAGTAACCAGGTGTGTAGGAGTTATAGGAGGCCAGTATAGGACTTCAGTGGCCTTGGAAGCCATGGATTCCGGTGATTTTAGGGTGGAAGCTGAGGGAGGCGGCTAGGGTTTGAGGGGAGCTTGAGAGAGAACTGGGAGAAAGGGTGATTCAAGGGCGGCTACAGAATGAAAATGATTAGGTTTAGGGGTTAGGTTAGGTTAAAAAAGGAAGGGATTAAGGGTGGTCGTTAATCATTTTGATCAACGGCCTGGATTGAAGGGGAATCCGAACGGGTTATTTTAAAGGGTTGTGGGTCGGGTAGATTTAGGATTTGGGTTGGGTAATTGGATTTGAAATTGGGTTTAATTGGGGTGTCAAATCTGGCTAAAATTGAAATACAAATGGGCTAACATTTAAATAGCCATTTCCCTTATTTATTTTATAAAAAATAGTAAAATAATTTTTGGAAATAGATTAAAGGTACTAAAATGATGAATAATACATAATTATCAAATTAAAAATACTGGAGTCGATTTTATAAATATAATTACAATTAATTCTTGAAAGAGGCCAATATTGCAATTATATGCAATTTAGCTTTAAAAATACTAAATAAATTTGTAAAAATATCCAAAAATTATGCTAGCTATATTTTAATATAAATATGAGAATCCAATAAATGAATCATCCAAAATAATAATTTTGGGGATAATTATTGGGTTTTTCTTGATAAAATAGGGCAATAAATTTATTTAAAAATCTTTAAAAATTAAGAAAAAAATAATAAAACCTTGGGACATACTTATATATATGCACATACATTCTATTTTGAGAGTATTTTGCATATTAAAAATATACAGGAAAAAATTGGGTATCAACAGCTGCCCCTCTTTACCCGGGAAGGATGAAAGAGTTGTCGGGTAAAGATATGATGGCCAATTTTGACCGAATGAAATGGTTTGAGGAGACTTAGGCCATAATATGGTTATTGATCTGCCTACATATACCTGGTTTTACAGGAATCAGGCCGTATGTAGTTCGGGATCCGTCGGCGAAATATGCCGATAGAGACTTTTTGAAGAACGGACGCAATATTCAGGTTGGGGTGAATGGTTTGAAACTTGACAGGGCTGCGGGAACTGGAGCGGGATCGCTCCTAACGAGATGGCCGTTGCTTGCTGGTTTACCTGCAAGTAAGTGATACAAGCATATATTGTGCGTAAATTTAAACATGATGCAAATTTCTGTTGGACCATGAAAGTTGTCTTTGGACTGTTAGGATGACGTCCTTAGACCATGACGTCCTGGGCCATGAAGCGTATAATAAAGGATTCACAGGCCATGAAATGATGCTCTCGAGCTATGAGAATGATGCCTCCGAATTATGATGCCTTTAAATAATGATATGCAAAAGATAAAAGGGGTCCTCAGGCCATTAAATGGTGTTCTCGGGCTATGAGAATAGTGCCTCTGAACAATGACACCTTTGGATAATTTGACGATTTTTCAGCCCATGAGATGTAGTGTCTGGCGATCTTTCAGCCTATATAATGCAGTAGGCAGCGATCTTTCAGCCAATGCAAATGTAATAAGGTGGCAATCTTTCAGCCGTGCACATGTAAATAAGGTGGCGATCTTTAAGCCGATGCAAACATAAATAAGGTGGTGATCTTTCAGCCAATGCAAATGTAAATAAGGTGGCGGTCTTTCAGCCGATGCGAATGTAAATAAGGTGGCGGTCTTTCAGCCAATGCAAATGGAGGTAGAGCTTAACCTCAAAAGGCAGAATGGTAGCCTTATGCAATGCAGAAATGCAGATGGAGGTAGAGCTTAACCTCGGAAGGCAGAATGGTAGCCTTATGCAATGCAAGAAATGTAGATGGAAGTAGAGCTTAACCTCGAAAGGCAGAATGGTATCCTTATGCAATGCAAGAATGCAGATGGAGACAAAGCTTAGTCTTAGAAGGCAGAATGGTGGCCTTATGCAATGCAAGAATGCAGATGGAGACAGAGCTTAGTCTCGGAAGGCAGAATGGTAGCCTTATGCAATGCAAGAAATGCGGAGAGAGGTAGAGCTTAACCTCGAAAGGCAGAATAGTAGCCTTATACAATGCAAGAATGCAGATGGAGACAGAGCTTAGTCTCGGAAGGCAAAATGGTAGCCTTATGCAAGAAGTAAAAGGGAAAATGATAATAGAGTTTTCTTAGCTGATAGCGGATTATAATATTGCGACTGCTGGGGATACTGTGTCTGCTGGGGATGCGGATAGCAGTTGTGGGTAAGTGCAACGGTTCTGAGAGTTGTATTTCTGAGCAATGTGAGTCTCGTGAGTGTATAATATATTTGATGATTTTGCAACTCAAGTGCCTGCATCCAAAGAAAAATCGTGAGTTTTGTAAAGGGGGGAGGTTAGTTCGTATCCCCCTGGCTCTGCTTGACCTACTCGGCTTTGATCTAGTGATACTGTACATATAATTGGGGTAGCGTTGCTAAACAAGGAAATTTTGGCAATAAACATGCATGATTTAGTAAAGGCATACATAAATACATAATTAAGAATAGTTTTCTTTAGATGAACCAACGACTGCGACATGGTTCAAGACATTGCAACCCTTCTTGTTGTGGATTTTGAGGGTCCTCCTCAAAATTCTGCCCCAGTTTAATGGATTGTTGTTTTCGACTATTGCTAGCGATGATTGCTAAAATTAACTTCGGAATTTTGATGGTCCTCCTCAAAATTCTGCCCCTGTTTCCAATTGTGGGGGAAATAAAAGTTTTATTGAATTGTGACCGAACCCATAGGGCTACCTACATATCTCCTCTTAAATGGGAATTAGGTCAGGCGTAGTTCAAATTACATCATATAAGGAAAGCATAAAGATTACACATAGTAACGCTTGACTGCATCTGAATTGATCGGCTTCGGCCAGACTTCTCCGTCCATTTCTGCGAGTATGAGGGCTCCTCCTGTTAGAACCCGGTGAACCATGTATGGACCCTGCTAGTTGGGAGAGAATTTCCCCTTGGCTTCATCTTGATGCGGAAAAATTTTCTTTAATACTAGCTGCACCGGTGTGAACTGTCTTGGCTTGACTCTTTTGTTGAAGGCTTTGGACATTCTATTCTGATAAAGTTGACTATGGAAAACTGCATTCATTCTCTTTCCACCAATAAGAGCCAGCTACTCGTAACGACTCTTCATCCACTCTGCATCATCGAGCTCAGCTTCCTGTATGATCCTTAGGAAGGGAATTTCCACTTCGACGGGAATGACTACCTCTTTACCGTAAACCAACATATAGAGGGTTGCCCCGGTTGATGTGCAGACTATGGTGCGATATCCCAGTAAAGCAAACTACAACTTCTCGTGCTACTATTTATACTTCTTTATCATTTTCCTCAATATCTTCTTGATATTCTTATTGGTGGCTTCTACTGCTCCGTTCATCTGAGGTCTGTAGGCTGTAGAATTCTTGTGTCTAATCTTAAAGGTTTCACACATGGCTTTCATCAAGTCACTGTTGAGGTTGGAACCATTATCAGTGATGATTGACTCCGAAATCCCGAATAGACAAACGATGCAGTTGCGAACAAAGTCTGCCACGACTTTCTTAGTTACTGCTCTGTAAGATGCTGCTTCGACCCATTTGGTGAAATAGTCAATTGCTACTAGGATAAACCTGTGTCCGTTGGAAGTAGCAATTTCGATTGGTCCGATAAAATCCATTCCCCAAGCGGCGAAGGGCCATGGTGAGCTCGTTGCACTAAGCTCATTTGGAGGTACCTTTATCATGTCTGCATGTATTTGGAAGCGGTAGCATTTCCGAACATATTGGATGCAGTTCATTTCCATAGTAATCCAAAAGTAACCAGCTCGGAGTATCTTCTTTGCTAAGATGAAGCCATTCATATGCAGACCGCAGGTCCACGCATGAATTTTCTCTAGTAGTCTGGATGCTTCCTTTGCGTCGACACACCTTAGTAACCCCAAATTAGGAGTCCTCTTGTACAGGATCCGTCCGCTGTGAAAGACATTGTTGGACAACCTCCGAAGGGTGCGTTTCTGAGTAGGATTTACAAGTTCTGGGTATTCTCCTTTCATCAAATATTCCTTGATATTATGAAACCAAGGTTTTCCGTCTGCTTTTTCCTCAACATGAGCACAATAAGCTAGCTGATCATGGATCTTTACCGGAATAGGATAAATGAAGTTCTTGTCTGGATGTTGTATCATGGATGATAGGGTAGCCAATGCATCGGCGAATTCATTCTGGACCCTGGGAACATGTTGGAATTCTGTCTTTGTGAACCTCTTTCTCAATTCCTGTACATAATGCAGATACGAGAGTATCTTGGAGTTCTTGGTTGCCCATTCTTCTCGGACCTGATGTATAAGTAGGTCCGAATCTTCGATCACTAGAAACTCTTGAATGTTCATGTTAATAGCCATTTTGAGCCCTAAAATGCAGGCTTCGTACTCGGCTATATTGTTGGTGCACCGGATAATGTTGACTGGTTTCTAATACCAGGATTGCTCCTATGCCAACTCCTTTGAAATTTGCTGCTCCATAAAAAAATAATCTCCAACCATCATAGGATTTCGTAATTTCTTCTGCTATGAATGACACCTCCTCGTTAGGAAAATACGTTTTCAGGGGTTCCATCTAAGGGATTTTCAGCAAGGTGATCTGCTAATGCCTGACCCTTGATTGCTTTCTAAGTCACGTAGACAATGTCGAACTCACTCAACAAGATTTGCCACTTGGCTAAGTTGCCAGTGGGCATGGGCTTCTGGAAGATGTACTTTAAAGGATTCATCCTTGATATGAGATATGTAGTATAGGCACAGAAGTACTGCCTCAACTTCTGAGCTACCCAAGTCAAAGCACAGCAGGTGCGCTCTAACAGAGAATACCGGGCCTCGTACGGGGTGACCTTCTTACTGAGGTAATAAATGGCCTGCTCCTTCCTCCCCGTTTCATCATATTGCCCAGAACACAATCGAATGCTCCATCCAATACTGCAAGGTAGAGTAATAAGGGTCTACCTGGCTCAGGCGGAACTAAGACTGGTGGTGTTGATAGGTATTCCTTGATTTTGTCGAAAGATTTTTGGCAATCATCAGTCCATTTGGTAGTGGCGTCCTTCTTCAACATCTTAAAGATCAGTTCATAGATAATTGTAGATTTTGCTATGAACCGGCTGATGTAGTTAAGTCTCCCCAAGAAACTCATCACGTCCTTCTTGTTCTTTGGCGGTGGCAATTCTTGAATAGCTTTGACCTTTGATGGATCCAGTTCTATTCCTCGGTGACTCACAATAAACCCAAGTAGTTTTCCGGCAGGAACCCCAAATGCACACTTCGCAGGATTCAGTTTCAGGTTGTACCTCCGTAATCTGTTAAAGAACCTCCTCAAATCTTCCATGTGGTCAGTGGCTTTCTTGGACTTGATAATAAAATCATCTACGTACACCTCTATCTCCTTGTGTATCATATCATGGAAGATGTTAGTCATGGCCCTCATGTAGGTGGCCCCTGCATTCTTCAGGCCAAATGGCATCATCTTGTAACAGTACATTCCCCACAACCTAATGAAAGCCATTTTCTCAGCATCTTCTTCATCCATCCAGATCTGATGATACCCAGCGAAACAATCCACAAATGACTGCAGTTCATGCTTGGCGCAGTTATCGATCAAGATGTGTATGTTTGGCAAGGGGAAGTCGTCTTTCGGACTGGCCCAGTTGAGATCCTAGTAGTCGACACAAACTCTAACCTTTTTGTCCTTCTTTGGTACTGGCACAATATTGGCTAACCATGTTGGGTATTCTACTACCCTGATAACCTTGGCTTTGACTTGCTTAGTGACTTCTTCCTTGATTTTCAGACTTATGTCAGACTTAAACTTTCTGAGCTTTTTCTTTACCGGCGGACATGTTGGATCGGTTGGTAGTTTGTGAGCCACAATAGATGTACTCAGACCAGTCATTTCATATTCCCTTAGAAATTCTGTGTATTCCTTCTTTTCTGGTGGCGATAAGTAGACACTGATTCTCATTTCTTTGATGTTCTCTGCATCTCCCAGGTTAACAATCTCGGTCTCGTCTAAGTTGGACTTAGGTTTGTTCTCAAAATTCTCAACTTCCTTAACAACCTCTTCTGGTACTTCATCTTTCTCTGAATTTGTATCTGTTTGTTGCGTTGTCTCGTTGCATTTCACAGTCATTGGTTCATCAAGATAAGTAATAGTAATGCTGTACAAGTAAAGTAATGAGAGAAAATGATAGTAATAAGTGTTGATTAATAAGAAAAGTCAGAATACTTTGATAAATTGCATAATTGTTTTGAACATTGAAGATCTTATTGTGGGAATTGAAAACATGCGAGAGAAAAAATAACAGTCTTTTAGTAAATCAAAATAGTGCTTGTTTTAGCCTTGCTACCCCGAGGCTTGTCGGGCTCTGGTTGTCTTGATGGTCCAGTTATTGAGGCGGGCCCCTCTGCTTATGGCTTGTATGGAAGGGCCTTCCTCATCGAGAATGACACAGTAGTCCATATCACTATCTTCTAAGAATAAATTCTTCACCCCTGCCAATGCTTCCTTTTCTTTTGGCCCATAAATAATATCGGCCGGTTGGAAAGTCCGCTACAAATGTGGTAGAGGCTTCTCCAGCGGATAGTAAGGACCACGCCATTGTGGCGACCAACTGTTGAATTCCTCCCAGGTGTACTCATATCCCATACCGAAAGTGGTGCCATGTTTCTTGAGTTTTATAGGCTTAGCGATTCCTTGGAGATTCTTGCCGAGCCCTTTTCCAGATTCGTACCCACACCAATTCAGTATACTCTCGGTCTTATTGTCCCACCATTTGTCTTTGTCAACAACATTCACTCGTTCAATGTGATGGTAAGTCTCTCCACTTAGATTCTTTCTCCCTTCAATTGACGGAATAGTCTGGCGACTGTATATGGGGTTGCTACCGTAGCCGTGAATGATCACTTCCTGGTGGTTCCATTCAAACTTTACTGCCTGATGCAGTGTTGATGCTATAGCCCCAGCGACATGGATCCATGGCCGTCCCAACAGTGGATTGTAAGATGCCGGCACGTCTATCACTTGGAAATCGGCATCGAACCAAGTTTTCCCCATTTGCAAACACAGACTAATTTCCCCAATAGTGGACCTCTGGGATCCATCGAAGGCTTTCAAGTTGATGGCTCCATCCTTTATCTCGTGCAGTCCCTTACCCAACTTCTTGAGCATTACCAGCGGACAAATGTTGAGGCTGGAACCCCCATCAATCAGGATCCTGGTGATAAAGTAATCCTCGCATTGCATAGTGATGTGCAGTGCTTTGTTGTGCCCCAACCCTTCAGGCGATTTCTCATCCTCATGAAAAGTAATTTTGTGACTCTCCAATACCTGTCTGACCATGTTAGCCTTTTCTCCACCAATAATGTTGCTTGGCATGTATGCTTCACTTAGCACCCTCAACAAAGCATTCTTGTGTGCCACGGAATTTTGTAGCAAAGCAAGTATGGAGATTTGCGCCGATGTTTTGTTCAACTGGTCGATGATTGATCGCAGCGAACTCAACCTCACACAATGGTAGGAAGAGCGGGCGCTAAGACTTTTACCCAAATAGTGGTATCGGGGTCAATTTCCACATGGAGCTTGGAATGGAGTTACGTATTTGTTCAGACTAGGAATGCGTGCTTGCTCCTAATTGTACTTGTAAAAGCTTTTTGGGGTTTTTGTTTAATAACTACTATTATCAACTACAAATTTAGGCTAATTTATGCTAAAGAGAGATGTTCTAAGTTGTGATTAATATAGAGAAAGGCACTAGGGTCGTGGCATCACCTAGGTGGTTAACTAACGGGTAGAGACTACTAATAATAGATTGACATATTTGGGATCAATGTTATAACCATTGCACAATTATACCCACTCTCAGACCTCTCGGAAGAGAGAGCGATTTTGCCCAATTGACTCTCTCGAGATTAATTGGGTAGGCAAATTAGACCAAGCTACTAGGGTTCAAGTAGGGTGATTATTCTCTCGAGGTTTAACCCGTTAATTGGGACTACCATTTCTCATGGGTCCACCCCAATTCCTTGTTGGGTCAATTTTGGGGTCATAGACTCTCTTTGTCAAGAAGAGTCAAGACCCACCAAGCTAGAATCAATGTTTGCAACCAACAATCCTTAATTAAACCATAAAATTAACCCAAATAACAAATACCCAATATCAATCTATCATTAAGAAGCTACACCCATTAATTACCCACACTAGGGTTGAGCCACAACCCTAGCTAATGGGTTTAGCTAGACATAATTAAAGAAGAAAACGAAGAAATAGAAGATGAAACAACCATATTAATTAATTGCTAATGTTAAACTACAATAATCTATGATGAAACTAAGTTAAAAATGCCCAAGATAAGCCAAAACATAAGTCTCACGAGTGCAACAGCTATCAGATGTACCCCTCTCTCCTAAAAATGGTAAAATGTTCTATTTATAGTGGACTGGAAAAACTGGACAAAAATGCCCCTGCGGGGTTAGTGCGGACCGCACAAAGTTGGAACGTGGCCGCACTGGGTTGCTTGACCTCTGAATCTTGCTCTCTGTAGATGGTGATGCAGATCGTACAAAGACGAAATGCGGCTGCATGAAGACTGGCGCGGACCGCACAAAGTTGTTGTGCAGCCGCATGAATAGTTTGGCAGCTTCTCTGAACTTCTTGGACGCGACCACATAGCAAGATTGTGCGACCGCATGAGTGGGCCGCGGGCCGCATGAAGAGTGCCGCGGCCGCATGAGCTTGACTTGTAGTTTCACAGTCTATGAACTCCTATGGTGCGGCCGCATGACATGATGGTGCGGTCCGCATGAAGTTCTGAATGTCCTTACTTTAATGATCTTTGACACTTGAGCAGGTTTCACTCCGATTTGAGCCGATCTTTGACGATTTGTCACTTTATAGCTCAAACCTGCAATCAAGCACAATCTGTAAGCATTTTGGGACTATTTTGTAGCAAATTACACTCAAAGCACAGGCAAGTATGGGTATAAAACATGTTAAAATCCTACTTATCAACTCCCCCAAACTTAAACCTTTGCTTGTCCTCAAGCAAACAAAACAAAACCCACCCTCAAGGGTAACATCCAAGCAATTTCAGCTTATCCTAAAGTAACCTCAACAAGCATCAATTGGGACTAACAATTGCCCTCAATGCGAATGCATCATTAACACATTTAAGCTTTGTAAACTTGTGGATCAAGTATGACACAAGAGCATCAAGAGTTGACACATTTCATGAAAGAACTTTTTTTAATTACTTTGGCCATTGTGGAACCCAAACTCACACATCCTCAACTCTCCGTAAGTGAACCTCACCTTTTTAAGTATTGACACACAAATCGAGGTTGATGGATTTTCACTCATCTCTCTCAAGGAAGAGGCCACAAGTCCGGCTCTAAGTACCATATGCTTGCCCTTTATGTAAGTATCCACTAATGTAGGTTCCCTTCAACTCAAAATCATGTAGGGCTTTTGTGGAGTCATTGTGAAGGCTTTTGGGTAAGTGTAGGACATATTTTTGTTCAAGTTGGTTCAATCTTCCCTTAAGCACTTCTTTTGATTCATTTTGGCACAATTTCTTGACTCAATTGAGTATTCACTTCTTTTTCAAGGGGTTAGAGAGACACATTGTCACCCTTTCTTATGCAATTCAACACATTTCTCCTTTTTCTACTTTTTCCACACCCTTTTTCACTTTTTTTTTTCTTTGAATCCCCTTTTTGACCTTATTAAATTTTTTTGGCAATCCGCTAGGCAAGCACCTACTGCTAATTTTTTATTAATAAAAGAAAAGAAAAATACAACAATTAGGAACAGTACAAATAAGGGGGACAACAACATCGGTATTGTTACTCATATGCCTTGGCTATATAATCACTCCTCTGCGCCTCACATTGCCTTATGATGGCAGCCTCATGTAGAGGATTCATGGTGTAGCTGCCGGCAAAGTTTCATGAGGGCATATAATCTCATAGCCGTGTGGATATTTTTCCAACGACATAGGACCAAGGCAACTCAAACCGGGCTAAACCTTACCCTACTAATCCTATTGAGGCAGAGAAAAGGCCTCACCTACTAGCACGCATGTCAAAAATAAGAATTGGAGAGTACCAAATATTCAATGATCATCATAGAGTTTATAACATACTCTGTGATGATATTACAAATGAGAATACTAATAAAGTGGTATAATAGAATGAAGTACCAATTTGGTTCATGTCCCTTCTTTTGCAAACTTGTAAAATCTTCAATTTGTAATTCTTTGTTGTTTTCCTCAACCGTGTTCAAAATGTATTCAAAAATAATCATTTCTTTTTTGAATGGTTGGACCTCGTTGATGTAGTTGGGGCAACCTGCTTTTGTTTGGCAGCTCTCATTGGAGGTCGCCTAACATTTAAAAAATCACTAACCTTGTCGTCCCAACTATTTTTCCTTGTATGAGATTTCCTATTTTTTCCGCTATGCATAGGTGATAAATCACCTTTTCTTGCTGCATGTGCACGACATTCTTTCAAAACTGCATCTTCTTCTCCTTCCTCATACATATCTCTACCCACAGATACTGGATCTGGTATGTCTTGTAAAAATTCTTGTGCCAACAAACCATTTCCATCTTGTCTGTTAACCAAAGTTGCCTAGTTTTGACTTTGTTTTGTGCCTTTCACCTGGTTGCTGGTCCAATCCCCATGCCCAGTGCTACCAACTTGATTTGTATTTAGAGAATTTAGGGGCTTAGAACTTACCAGTGCATCAAGTAGCTTTCTGTCCTCCATCGTGATAACAGGTGCCCTTATAGATAATTGTTGCTGTCCAGCAGTTGAAGAAGTTACTGCTGCTCTTGCATTGTTTTCATTCTGCTCTGTAATGCATCGAGCAACTTTCCATCCTGTAAAGTGATAGCTGGTGGCGTTGTATCCTGCTGCTGCTGTCCACCAGTTGGAAGTGTGACTATAGCTCCTAAGGTGTTTGCATTCAGCTGCTGCTGCCAATACTTTCGACTAGCTGGATCAATCTGGTTACTAGGTGTGGCTGCATTTTGAACTATGTTTCCAACTACTGCATCCTTGACTTTTGGAGCAACAACTGGAGAGTACCTGGGAATGAAAGCTGGAGCATTGAGATTCAACATGCTTTTGTGGCTCGTGTTTGGTATACCATCTGGTTTAGGCAGTGTTATTGAATCAAGTTCTTCACTTGCACTCTCCTGATCAACCACATGATCTGCCTCTTCAGATGAGTATCCAGCAAAATCAACACCACAATCTTCTTCATCATCATACTCACGCTGGTCATCCCAGAGCTTGGATTTAATTGCCATCGCCCTCACATTTGCACTGATAACCTCATTGTTACTTCCTGTAGAAATCATCATCTGCCTAGATTCACCACCATGCTCACCAAATGATTCTAGCAATTGAGTAGGCACCTCCTGTACCGATGTGTTCAAAGCGACCAATGGTTGCCTGATCAGAGGCTTTGCATTCATCATCATATCCATCTGAGTCTCTTTAATGATTTTGGCAACTTCCGGACTAGAAATATGCATCTTTGGAGTACTGGACATCGTGGTTGCTGTAGACAATTGGATTGCCTCGGCCTTTTGTGCATCAACAGGAACAATGTCCTTCGACACAATTAGTCGACCACCTGTGTTCTTGGCAAGTTGTTGTTTGCTACTACCTGGATATTGTAGTTGGAAATTTTTTGGGGTTGTGTTCATCATCATAGCTGCCACGACATCGTTTACCATTTTATCAAGCTCCGAATTGGAAATATGTAGCGTTGGCATATCTGCAGCATGAATTTGACTTGTCTCACCATTGTGATTACCACCAGATGCGATCTCAAGGGCTTCATTTTTCTGCTCCTTTTCACTACCTGTAAAATTAGTTTTTCCAGCATCTGGTCGTATCTCGTACCCCATCTATTGTTCCTCATTAACATGCTCACCCTCATTCACCAAAGCATCGAAAGAGTTCGAAACTCTAATAGCCTTTGATGGTACAATCTGATTTTGAAGCGTTGGAGTTTGCTTCTTGCTAGGTGATTTGTTCACCACTTTCCAGTTGTTACTCTTTGTAGTACCTACTGCCCCTACACATATTTTATCTTGCCCCGCAGAAATTTGATGACCAGGTGCCAAAACATTTTTTCCTCGATCAACATCGGCCTGCATTGCACCAGTAGTAACTAGGTGCATTCTTGTAGAGATAGTGGAGGCGTGAACATGTTTGGATTGTTTAGGCAACCCCTTGTCCAATTTTAACACCTCATCTAGTGGCACGATAGGAGCTGAAGCATGTGTTGTATTTGAATTGTCAATAACCCCAACAACAGAAGTCATAACCCCTTCATTAAAGAGCCCAACACCTACCTTAAAACCTGTAGCATCTGCACTTCTGACAACATCAACATCTTCAAGTTCCTGCTCCTCATCTTGCACTGCAGTATCTATTAACTGAGCTGTTTTTTCAGTTAGATCAACATGTGCAGCAGTAGCTTTAATAACCCCAGCAGTAGGACGATTACCAGTTGCATTCAATGCAACATTAGCCTCCAATTGTGAACCTACAGTAGCTGATCGTCTTTCAGCTTTGTCAACTTGTCCTATCAATGTTACTGCTGCATTATTCTTGGCAAAAATTGCTCGAATAGCTGCAGCTAAAGCACTGTCATTCATCATCCCAGGTACAAACGCTGAACCTTTAGAAGTTCCAGGTAAAGCTTGATCAACCACAGTATTTTTTGCAGCCTTCAAGTCCTGAGCAACTCTAGTAAGGGCTTCAGCAACTGGGACAATTGCACTAGAAACAGGATTACGCCCTACATCATCAGAATCAACATTATCTCGATGTGTTGCTGCTATATGCCATGCTGCATTAATTGCTTCTTCTGCATATTCATGAGCCTTTTGATGTGTTCTGTCTTTTCCCACATCAACCAAGCTCCCTGACGATTTAGCTAGCTGTAATGCATTTAAGAAATCCCTGGCATCCCCTTTCAATTTTTCAACCTTGCTCATCTCCTCAGCCAAGGCCAAAACTTTAGCAGGCATTATACGATCAGTAGCAATAGTCGTCTCAATCAAGTTTTCTTCCTGTTGCATATCATAATTCGACCTATTCCTTGTCATCAATGAACGAAAATCTTCACCAACATGTCCTTGTCGTTTGCACACATTACAATATGATGGAAGATTGTCAAACACAAACTCATGTAAATTCTTAATAACCTTACCAGATTTCTCATCAATGAATTGTAACTTAATATTCTTGGGATGCTTATCAAGGAGATCAATAATTAACTTGACCCTCACTGTGCTAGGTCTTGTCCTAGTTTGTGTGGCTTTATCTATAGCAATAGGTTTTCCCACGACTGATGCAATTGATAATAAAGGCTTCTTTGCAAAAAGGTTCGTCGGCAATTCTGGAAATGACACCCATGCAACTATTTTTGATGTCTCCGCCTTAGGATCGTAATCTTGAGTCCATGGGAATGAACGATATTGATGTTGTTGACCTTTGTATTGTAGATAACCAACCTGTTTTGAGACAATCGCTACAAAATCATCATAAGCATCACATCGAATCAACAGTTGCCTAACTGTGAGCAAACCAATCAAGCATCGACCCTTAATCCCAATTTGTGCTGGAATCATTTTACGAAGTTCCAGTAATTCTGGTGCACCATATGACAGCTTCATCACCACAGCTTGGTGGAGACCTTCTTCAACTGCATATTCCTCAAATTCCTTAACAGAAAATTGTATCATAAGTTGTCCATGAGCATTTTGGATAGGTTTAAGGATCGTTTTAGTTACTGCTTGCAATTTTGCCGAGAATAGTGAAGCATAAGAATTTGTTTTAGAGCTGGGATCCATATCTCCCACAGCTTGAAGCTGGGGAGAGGCCTGCACATCCATGACTGAAGCTATCTCACCATTTCTGTACATGAAAACAGAAGAAGCAGTGCTGAAATTCTGGAAAAACTTGGCGCTACAGTGACTCTCGATCTAAAATCAAGATTTGTTACAGATGGCTATGGATTTGAGGATGAAACCAATTGGGGATTTTTCGCAAAGAGAAGTGGATTCTTTTGAGACCAATCTTGCAATCTTACCTTGCCGGACGCCAGAGTTATGGTCCGTGAATAGTGACGGCGACACTATTTACAGAAAATCCTAGAGAGAAAGATATTATATATATTGACTCATCTATATGTTTTCAATGAGTTTCAACCATACCTATTGAAAAAGGTCCTTTTTAACCTGACCTTATTCAATTAGGTCTTTCTTTTTGTCTTGTTTTTTTTTGCTTTTGTACCTTTTACCACATTGTTTCCTTTCTTGTCTCCCCCCAAACTTAGATATTTGCCATCTACTCAAGGGAAGATTTGGATGCCAAGAATGGGTATCATTAAGAACGGGTATAGGCTTGTAGCTTTGGTTCTTGAAAGAAGAAGGTTCAAGGCTCAAAAGGGTTAACTAGGGATTATTTCATTGGTAGGTCATGGAATTGTTCAATCTTACCATTTTGGATCAAGGAGAGCCTACAATCACTTCTCAAGCCAAATTTCACCTAAGATTTCGCCTCAACAAACATTCGGGGCAAGTTCTAGACCATCGGCTCAGGACTTGGACTCGCAAATCGAATTCTCACCACACACTCTCAAGGATTGCTAAAGATATCGAGTCGAGGGCCCACAACGACCTTAGTTATGATTTAAGCGCACAATGGTCCAATACGACCACATGATGACTGTTTGGTCAACACAAGAGTCTCAAGGCCACGACTTTCACCATCCTAAGCACAACATTATGTCTTTGACCATGGGATCAAAAGCAAATGTGTTATGCCCAAGTGAAGCTTTGCCTGAGGTACCTTTGACTGCAACACTTGAAAATAAAAAAAAATAAAAATAAAAAAAGGACTCAAACCCTTATGAAGGTTGACACGCTATCTCTCATTGGGAAGAGGCACCCGGTTCACACAACACTCTAACCTTAGAAAGAACCGTGACATTAAGAAAACCAAGGGCTTATTGCAAATGCCAACACAAAACAAAAAGGTTACGAGCCTGCTATGAAACTAAAAACGAATTTTTTTAATGAAAATAGAAAAACCGAATGAATATGTACAATAGGGGAGTAGAATATACAACCGGGGGGGGGAATGAATATGTACATAAACTAGAAAAGTAACTAGAATGAAAAGTTATGTACAAGCCAACTATCAACTAGCAACATAAGCTAAGAGTCAAATAAATATGTACAGTCATCTCAAATGTATCAACCATCAAAATACAAAATAGTAGACCGCATCCCCACGAATAAAAGCTGGCATTGTCCCCAATGCCAACTACCAAAATAAGCATATAAACAGAGAAAGGATATAGAGTAGCTCCTCAAGCCTGATCCGTCGTCATGGGCTGATCAGTGGTCCCCTGGTCCTCTGTATTGGCGGGAACCTCAGACTGGTCCCCGGCCTGCTGTTGCTCTGCCGCTGGGACAGGGGTCGTGTCATGGACCGGCTGAACATCTGGTGGGGCACTGAAAGTGTCCTCCTGAACCTGTGCTACCTCTATCACAACACCTTCAGTGCTAGGAAGCTTCCTCTTCTTCCTTGGGTACCTAGGCTCCTCCTCCTGCTGTGGCTCCGGTACAACTACTGCTGGTGGAGGTGCAGACTCATCAAAGAACAAGTCTAAAGGCAGCTGGTCTGCCTTTAGCTTGTCAACCTCAGCTCGGAGCTCCTTCACCTCTTCCTTAGATGCTCGGGATTTTCTCATCTTCTTGTGTTCTCTGGCAAGCTCCTTTAGAGCTTTGCCCTGTGTATCAACTGCCTTTGTGAAGGCAGCCTGAGTAGCCAAAATCTTCTCCTAGTTGTCCAGGAGTGTCTTCAATGTCTCCTCAATGGACTGAGGAATCTCAACGGTGGCTGGAACCGACTGGGCCGCAACTGTGGGTGCCAAAGTGGACAACTTGGATGTCGAGACTGACATCTAGTTGTTCAAACTGGCCAATGTCTTTGCTAACTGCTGGGCCATGAGGGGGTTGGATTTGGATGTGGGAACCACCGGGCCAGTTAAAGAACTGGGACCTGCAAAGGAGGATGGGATGTCCGGAACAGTAGTGGCAGCAGGAGTAGGTGGCTCAATAGAAGCCTCTACCGCAACTGGCTCCTCAGACTGGCCAGTCGGGGCAGAGGTGGATGCTTTTCCCTTATTATCCCCCTTCGGGTTGTCCGGCCCTTGAATTAAACCATGAGAACGGGGACACCGACCGGACTCCAACATCGAAAGGGTATTTTTTCACCTTTGCATCTTCAAAGTACATTGTTAGGGTGTTCGGGTAGGGGTAGTTTCTATCCGTATCAATGCCAATGGATGTGATCACACTATACATAACATTCCCCCCATTGATGGGGAAACCTGCCATAATGAATGCAATGAGAACCGCTCGGGCGATTGGAATGGTCTGGTCATGGGACGAAGGGTCCAACCTGTTGTTTACAAAAGTTAACCATCCTCTCGCCTCAAAATTGAGGTCCCTTCGCAGTGTTTTCTTCCCCACCTGAATCCACTCCGAAACAGTACCCGACTGAGCTAAGAACTGTGCCACCCAAGGACGATCTTCCTCTTTCAACGCTAACTTCTCTTTGTAAAGAGAGTCATCCTCGTCATTGAAACCCAAATACTCGTTCAATGCCTTCCCCGAGAACACTATCTTCTTATCCCGCACTTTGGTTGCAATTGACCCTTCTTTTGTGTGGGCCACATTGCTGTAGAATTCCTTCACCATATGTTCATTTGCATCGACCAGCTCATCTTTAAAGAAATCCCACCCCACTCTAGTAAGAAATTATTCATGGACTCGGGGAAGGTAGGGTAACAAATCCCGGGTGAATACTCTTCTTTCTGGAATCACCTTTTTCTTGGGCCACACTTCCCGGAATTTATGAAAGGCCACCTCGCTGACAAATCTATCCTGCAATACAACTGGATTTCTAGTTCTTTCAATTCAACCAACTCTAAGTACCCCACTGTCCGGGACCTCCTCATCACTCTTGTTTTTATCTTCTGCACCCTCCCCGGATTCTGAAGCCGTGGGGGAGGTGGAGTATTTGGCACTACCTGCTTCTGAGCCCTCAGACAACTCAGGTTGTATAACAGTTGGAGCTTTAGCTGGGCCTGCGAGGGCTTTCCCCGAATCAGTTGAGACATCCTGGGAGGGGAGGTACTCACTCCCCGACTGCTCTTCATCACTTATCACCTGCTTTCTTGTTTTTAGCTTTGGTTGGGGAGTAAGTTTCTTCAATTTTGCTTTACCTACCCGGGAGGGGTCAGCTCCTCGTCCGAGTTGTTTAGCTCCACGCCCTCATTGTTTAACCATTTCCTGCACACAAATAATTCTAACATTGTTAGTTCAGGCAATTGCAGAGTTTAAGTACAGAATAGAAGCATAGACAGAGAACAGGTGATAGCAGTACGGACCGCACAAACAAGGCATGCGGACCGCACTGACCAAGTTAGGAAATGAACCCTCTCTGATTAGGAACTATGCGGACCGCATGAACAGGGGGTGCGGCCGTATGGGGGCCAACGCGGTCCGCACAAACTGGTCATGCGGCCGCATTGGCCATACTATTAAAAACTGGTGCCCTCTGAACCTCACCCTCGCGGACCGCACAAACTGGTCATGTGGCCGCATTGGCCATACTATTAAAAACTGGTGCCCTCTGAACCTCACCCCCGCGGACCGCGCAAACATGGGATGCGGCCGCGTGGGGCATGGCACGGACCGCACAAACTGGGCATGCGTCCGCACTGGGATAATCAACCTTTAGGTTCAAGGTTTACGCGGACCGCGTAGCAGAATGATGCGGCCGCGTAAAAGGCATGCAGACCGCATAATTAGGGGTTGCGGCCGCACTGGGCATTAATTACAGGGGAAATTAGGGTTTTACAAAAAACTCAAGTCTTTCACGTTTTAGCATCCTACTTTGTCCCTACTCATTTATAACATGCCCATCATTTCAAAGAACAACAAAAACAATATAAAACTATCCTAATTATGAAACGACGAAGAACAAAAAAGAAAAATGAAGAAGTTATGACTAGGGGAACATTTATAAAGTTTAAATTAATATTAAGTAAAGACTAATGTGAGAGATATGTTACCAGGAAAGCGAAGAAATGCTCATGATATTAACACTAAGAGGGGTCTCTGAATGTGAACAGTAACTTTTAGGGCTCAGGGGTTAATTTTGGCGAAAAGTTCTAATGAAGATCCTAATGGTTTATTTATAGGAAACACAGTGGGGCCCATCACTTACCGTCCAGTGCGGCTACGTAAACACGACCGCGGGCTGCACTAGGACTTTACCATTTACCTGTAGCTGCAGCGAAGGCGCGCGGACCGCATGAGACGGGCTGCGGCCGCATGAGAACCATGCGGGCCGCACAAAGTGGGACGCGGCCGCGTGAACACAGTTCAGAGAGTTGGCAATATTTTTCTTTGGCCGATGCGGACCGCACAAAGTGAGATTACGGCCGCACGGTCACTATTCAGAGACTGTGCACTTTTTGCACAGTTGTTTTGCACTGGTTCAATCACAATTCCTGCAACATCTCACAAACCATTAGCTCAAAAATCCTAATCTGCAACAGAAATCAAAAAAGAAAGAAAAAAGACATAGGTTGCCTCCCAAGAAGCGCCTGATTTAACGTCGCGGCACGACGCATGTTACTATCAAAGTCACTTCAAATGAATGAGTGCCACCATGGGGGTGTCATCAAACTTGCCCAAGTAATGCTTGACACGATGCCCATTGACCCAGAAAACTTCGCCATTTTTGTTTTTGAGATCAATAGCTCCAAATGGGGTTACACCAACAACTTCAAATGGACCACTCCACTTAGACTTAAGCTTTCCCGGGGATAACCTCAACCGGGAGTTGAAAAGAAGAACCATGTCACCAACTTTGAATTCCTTCCCTCGGGCATACTTATCGTGAAGGTACTTCATCTTGTCCTTGTACAAGGACGCGCTGGAGTAGGCATGAAATCTAAACTCGTCTAGCTCATTGAGTTGCTCAACCCAGAGATTCGTAGCGACATCCCATTCTAAGTTCAATTTTCTCAAGGCCCACATAGCCTTATTCTCCAATTCCACCGGAAGATGACAAGCTTTCCCAAACAACAACCGGTATGGAGACATACCAATCGGGGTCTTGTAAGTTGTCCGATAGGCCCAAAGAGAATCATCTAGTTTCTTCGACCAATCGGTCCTATTGGCATTGACAGTTTTGGACAAAATACTCTTGATCTGTCGGTTGGAAACCTCAACTTGGCCACTCGCTTGAGGATGATAAGGAGTGGTCACCTTGTGATTTACACCATATTTGGCAAGCAATGAATCAAAATCCCGGCTGCAAAAATGAGAACCACCATCACTAATGATAGCACATGGAGTGCCAAACCTTGTGAAGATACTCTTTTTCAAGAATGCCACCACACTTCGAGCTTCATTGTTGGGCAAAGCGATGACTTCGACCCATTTTGACACATAATCAACCGCTACCAAGATATAGGTGTTCCCACAAGAACTCACGAACGGCCCCATAAAGTCGATACCCCACACATCAAAAATGTCCACCTCTAGAATTGTGTTGAGAGGCATCTCATCCTTTTTAGAAATCCCACCGGCTCGTTGGCGTTCATCACATCTCTTGACAAAAATCACCGGCATCTTTAAACAAGGAGGGCCAATAGAAACCGAAACTAAGCACCTTAGAAGCCGTCCTCACCCCGCCATGATGGCCACCATAGGGAGAGGAATGACAAGCCTCCAAAATACTCAATTGTTCTTTTTCCGGGACACATCGGCGAATCACACCATCGGTGCAAATCTTGAACAAATATGGCTCATCCCAATAATAATCCAAACTATCCCGCTTGAGCTTCTTCCTTTGGTTAGAAGGGAGCTCATACAGGATTATACCGGTCACAAGATAATTTGCCACATCGGCAAACCACGGCATATCATGCATAGATACCACAAGGAGTTGTTCATCCGGGAACGCATCATTGATCTCAAGGCCGTCAGAAGGCCTCCCCTCTTCCTCCAAGCGGGACAAGTGGTCCGCCACTTGATTTTCACTTCCTTTCTGGTCCACAATTTCTAGATCAAACTCTTGAAGAAGTAGCACCTATCTCATCAACCTTGCTTTTGAATCTTTCTTGGTCATCAAATACCTAAGGGCAGCATGATCAGTATGGATAATCACTTTGGCCCCCATAAGGTATGGTCAGAACTTTTCCATGGCAAACACAATAGCTAGCAACTCCTTCTCGGTGACTGTATAGTTTCTTTGAGCTTCATTCATCGTCTTGCTTGAGTAGTACACCGGATGGAACATCTTGTTGATCCTTTGGCCCAAGACCACCCCTACCGCAACATCACTAGCATCACACATGAGCTCAAATGGCAAGCTCCAATTGGGTGCGGTAATGATAGGGGTAGTTGTCAACTTGTGTTTTAGAAGCTCGAACGCCTCCATGCATTTCTCATCAAAGACAAACTTGGCCTCCTTCTCTAATGACTTGCACAACGGGTTAACTACCTTAGAGAAATCTTTGATGAACCTTCGGTAGAAACCCGCGTGCCCCATAAAGCTCCTCACCCCTTTGACAGAAGTAGGGGGAGGTAACCTTGAAATGACTTCAATCTTGGCTTTGTCAACTTCAATACCTCTCTTCGAAATCTTATGACCCAATACAATACCCTCTTCTACCATAAAATGGCATTTTTCCCAATTAAAAACTAGGTTTGTATCTTCACATCGGGCCAACACACGATCCAAATTTGTCAAGCATCATTCAAAAGAGTCCCCCACCATGCTAAAATCATCCATAAAGACCTCCAATATATCTTCCACCATGTCGGTGAAAATTGCCATCATACATCGTTGAAAGGTCGCTGGGGCATTACATAATCCAAACGATATCCTCGAAAATACGAATGTGCCGTAGGGACAAGTAAAGGTCATCTTTTCCTGATCTTCTGGGGCGATGAGAATCTGATTGTACCCTGAATACCCATCTAAAAATCAATAGAACGACCGACCCGCAAGATGATCAAGCATTTGGTCGAGGAACGGCAACGGGAAATGATCCTTTCAAGTTACCTTGTTAAGCTTTCTATAGTCCATACAAACTCTCCATCCCGTCACCGTCCGAGTAGGAATCAACTCATTGTTAGCATTGGTTACCACATTCATCCCTCTCTTCTTCGGTACGTATTGCACCGGAGAAGTCCATGAGCTGTCAGAAATAGGATACACCACGCCGGCATCAAGCCACTTGATAACTTCCATCTTGACCACTTCTTGCATTGCTTCGTTGAGTCACCTTTGGTGTTCAAGTGAGGGCCTCACATCCTCCTCCAATATGATATTATGCATGCAAAAGGCGGGGCTTATACCCCGAATATCCGCCAATGTCCATCCAATCGCCCTCTTGCGCTTTTGTAGAACCACCAAAGTGGCGTCAACCTGCACGTTAGTCAAGCAAGACGAAAGAATAACAGGCAAAGTGAAATTAGGGCCCAAGTATTCATACCTGAGGTGAGGAGGAAGTGGTTTCAACTCCAACACTGGCGACTCCTCAATAGATGGCTTGGTTGGGGGAGTTTTGCGATTCTCAAGATCCAAGGATAACTTCCTAGGCTCATAAGAATACGAGCCCATACCATGCAAAGCATTTACACATTCAACTCTCCCAGCATCATTATCAACATCCATGTTCAAGAGCACGGCTTCAAGTGAGTCCTCAACATTTACCATTGCGCTTGTGTCATCCACTATCACCGCCGTGACAATGTCAACAAACGAGCACACCTCGGTGCTATTCGGTTGCCTCATAGATTTGCACACATGGAACACCACCTTTTCATTACCAACTCGGAAAGTCAACTCTCCCGCCTCGACATCTACCAAAGCCTTCCCAGTAGCTAGGAAAGGTCTTCCAAGGATAATTGGCACCTCAAAATCCACCTCACAATCCAAAATAACGAAATCGGCTGGCAATATGAACTTATCAACACGAACAAGGACATCATCAATAATCCCCAAAGGCCGCTTCATTGACCGGTCCACCATTTGAAGCCTCATAGAAGTTGGACGAGGTTGTCCGATTCCCAAGGTCTTGAAGACCGAATATGGCATTAAATTGATACTTGCCCCCAAGTCACAAAGGGCTTTTGCAAAGTCGGCACTTCCAATGGTACATGGGATAGTGAATGCACTGGGGTCCTCAAGTTTCGGAGCCATAGAATGCACAATTGCGCTCACTTGATGAGTCATCTTGATTGTCTCACACTCCATTGATCTCTTTTTTGTGACCAACTCTTTCATGAACTTTGCGTACCCCGGCATTTGCTCGAGTGCCTCCACCAAAGGCAGTTGATAGTCAAACTCTTCATCATCTCAATGAATTTCTTAAATTGGTTGTCACCCTTTTGCTTGGCCAACCGTTGAGGATAGGGCGGAGGAGGTCGAGGTAAGGGTGCTTGGGCTTTGGGCACCGCCGGCTCGGGCATATCAATCACGTGTTCCCTAGACGGGTTCACGGCCTCTTGTGTTTCCTCCTCAACCTCATGAACATCAATCCGCACATCATCTCTCACACTTGGTTCAACTACATCTTCAACCACCAAAGGCATTTCATTATCTCGTAACTCATCTTCATCTACCATAACTTGGTTTCCTCTTGAGTCATGCACATCATCGCGTCTTCTACTTCCCGTTGTCACCGCCATCACATGATTATTGTGCCCACCCTTGGGGTTTACTACCATATTACTTGGTAGAGCACCCTTTGGTCGAGTATTTAAAGACTGAGAGATTTGGCCTAATTGCACTTCCAAGTTCCGGATAGATGTGTTATGCGAAGCTAATTGGGCCTCGGGATCTTGGTTCTTTTTTATCAAGTTTTGCTCGAACATGCTTTCAATTCTCCCCATCTCGCTTCCAGACGAACTCGGACCTTGAGAAGGAAAGGGGGGGGGTGGATTGTTCAGTTGTTGGTACATGGGGGGCCTTTGAAAACCTTGCCCCCGATTGCCTTGGTTCCCGTTATTGTTCCACCCTCCTTGATTGTTGTTGTTGCCCCAATTATTGTTACTACCATGCCAATTTCCTTGGTTGCCTTGATTACCCCAATTGTTGTTTTGGTTGTTGTTATTCCAATTACCTTCGCCTTGTTCTTGATTGCCCCAATTACCTTGAAGACGCCATTGTTGATTTGAAGAGTTACCTCTATTCCCTTGATAGTTGTTGACATAATGGAATTCTTCGCTTTGATCATCATAGCACTTATTTGAATAACCACCACCATCATTGTTGTTGTCATATTGTTCACAATTACCTTGAGGTTGTTGTCCTTTTTGCCTCCTTTTCAACATAGAAACACCTTCTATTGCGTTGACTTGGCGCAGGTTTTGGACTTGTTGCAATTGCGCCTTTGCCAATTGATTCATAGTTGTTGTAAGCTCGGTGATAGCTTGGCCATGATCGTGCAATTCCTTGTGCAAATGGATGACCGTGGGGTCACCTTGGGGCACGTTTGCTCGGCTTTGCCATGCCGAAGAGGTGTCGGCCATTTCATCCAGTACATCACATGCCTCTTGGTAAGAAAGTTTCATAAAGTTCCCTCCGGCCAATTGGTTCACGATGCATTGATTTGTGGTGTTGATGCCCCGATAAAAGGTTTGTTGAATCATAGCCTCGGTCATATCATTATTAGGGCACTCTTTCACCATTGTTCTATATATTTCCCATATCTCATGGAAAGGTTCCGTCGGCTCTTGCTTTAAAGCTAGAATTTCATCCCGAAGAGCTGCCATATGACTTGGAGAGAAGAACTTGGCAATAAATTTATCCGCCAATTCATCCCATGTTGTAATAGAATGATTGGGGAGCCTTTCTAACCAATCCAATGCTTTACCCCGAAGAGAAAACGGGAAAACCCTCAATCTCAATGCATCCTCGGACACGTTTGTCTGCTTGCTACCCCAACATGTATCCACGAACCCCTTCAAGTGCTTGTAGGCATTTTGATCAGAGGCACCCGGGAAATAACCTCTCTGCTCGAGCAAGGTCAGCATAACATTTGTGATTTGAAAGTTCCCTGCCGGATTCGGGGAGGAACAATAGCACTGGCGTATCCTTCATTTGGTAAAACTCTGGGAGCCACTCTCGGTGGTGCCGGAGGAGGGTCTGGAATATTGTTGTTCTCATTTGCATTTATATTGACATGTCTTCCCCTCCTTGGAACTTGAGGTAAGACCTCATCTTGTTCTAGATCCTCTACCTCCTCCCCCGCTATCACATTGCTGAGAGGGTCATTTGCATTAATAGCCATTGTACCTGATTGAATGACACAAACAAAATTAGTAATCAAGAAGGAAAGAGAAGCAAAACACAAAACTAGCTACACAAATAGTCAATACCGTAAGCTCCCCGGCAACGGCGCCAAAAAGTGATCGCAACAAACTCAACCTCACACAACGGTAGGAAGAGCGGGCGCTAAGACTTTTACCCGAATAGTGGTATCGGGGTCAATTTCCACAGGGTCTTGGAATGGAGTTGCGTATTTGTTCAGACTAGGAATGTGTGCTTGCTCCTAATTGTACTTCTAAAATTTTTTTGGGGGTTTTGTTTAATAACTACTATTATCAACTACAAATTTAGGCTAATTTATGCTAAAGAGAGAAGTTCTAAGTTGTGATTAATATAGAGAAAGGTACTAGGGTCGTGGCATCACCTAGGTGGTTAACTAACGGGTAGAGACTACTAATAATAGATTGACATATTTGGGATCAATGTTATAACCGTTGCACAATTATACCCACTCTCACACCTCTCGGAAGAGAGAGCGATTTTGCCCAATTGACTCTCTCGAGACCAATTGGGTAGGCCAATTAGACCAAGCAACTATGGTTCAAGTAGGGTGATTACTCTCTCGAGGTTTATCCCGTTAATTGGGACTATCATTTCTCATGGGTCCACCCCAATTCCTTGTTGGGTCAATTTTTGGGTCATAGACTCTTTTTCTCAAGAAGAGTCAAGACCCACCAAGCTAGAATCAATGTTTGCAACCAACAATCCTTAATTAAACAATAAAATTAACCCAAATAACAAACACCCAATATAAATCTATCATTAAAAAGATACACCCATTAATTACCCACACTAGGGTTGAGCCACAACCCTAGCTAATGGGTTTAGCTAGACATAATTAAAGAAGAAAATGAAGAAATAGAAGTTGAAACAACCATATTAATTAATTGCTAATGTTAAACTACAATAATCTATGATGAAACTAAGCTAAAAATACCCAAGATAGGCCAAAACATGAGTCTCACGAGTGTAGTAGCTATCAGATGTACCCCACCTCTCCTAAAAATGGTAAAATATTCTATTTATAGTGGACTGGAAAAACTGGACAAAAATGCCCATGCGGGGTTAGTATGGACCGCACAAAGTGGGCACGTGGCCTCACTAGGTTGCTTGACCTCTAAATCTTGCTCTCTGAAGATGGTGATGCGGACCACACAAATATGGAATGCGGCCGTATGAAGACTGGCGCGGACCGCACAAAGTTGTTGTGCAGCCGCATGAATAGTTTGACAGCTTCTCTGAACTTCTTGGACGCGACCGCATAGCAAGATTGTGCGGCTGCATGAGTGGGATGCGGGCCACATGAAGCGGGACGCGGCCACATGAGCTTGACTTGTAGTTTTACTGTCTCTGAACTCCTATGGTGTGGCCGCATGAAATGATGGTGCGGTCCGCATGAAGTTTTGAATGTCCTTACTTTAATGATCTTTGACACTTGAGCAGGTTTCACTCCGATTTGAGCCGATCTTTGACGATTTGTCACTTTATAGCTCAAACCTTCAATCAAGCGCAATCTGTAAGCATTTTGGGACTATTTTATAGCAAATTACACTCAAAGCGCAGACAAGTATGGGTATAAAACATGTTAAAATCCTACTTATCAATGACCGAGTATTTTTTAGCCTGTATCTTTCTCCAAAGATCGTCTGGACCTATCTCAATAATGGGCGACTGATTAGAGACCTACTCGATTGACTCAGCTAGGTGTTCCGGGGTATAGACCCTACCGGTCCTCGTCATACCCTGTGCGGCAATAGTTTCCTCGAACCTAACCTTGCCCTTCCTCGTTGCCTCAGCTGTATAGTTCCATGGTATAGCCTTGGTATGGAATGGTGTTATGGCCGACATCGCCACTGGGATCGGCGTGGACATCTTACTCCGAATGGAGCATGTGCTTTGAGAAGTAAAATTGCAACTTCAAATGGTGGAGGTGCATTTGCTAGAGTCACGAATTCGACCTCAATTAGTGTTGGTGTCTTTGCGGTTGCTTCGAACTCAAGTGGCACAGACATGTTTACCTCAGCGTCCCCAGATGGCTGAATCTGGACTATGATTGGATTAAGAGTAACTATTGGTTTCTTTGGATCATCACTTTCTATGATCAACCCAATCGACCCCTCGGGATCCTAATCATCCTCTATTTCAATCATGTGAACGCCTCCACCCTTATGGTCCGGCAGAGGGTTATTGCGGACATTTGGAGCAGGTTCCTTTTCCACAATAATTTTGTAGTCAATCAGAGCCTGGATCTTGTCTTTCAGAGAACAACATTCGTCGATGATGTGTTCTTTCATGCCGGAATGGTATGCACACGATTTGTTTGGATTGACCCATTGAGAAGGGTTCTCAGGGGTTATGGCAGGGATAGGGGTGACATAACCAGTGGCTTTGAGTCTCTCGTATAACTGGTCAATGGGTTCGGCAATGGCTGTATACTGTTTAGGAGGTGTGCAATCAAAATTTGGTCGAGGTCTAGGGAAGTTTTGGCGTGTAGGGGGTGATTGATAGTGGGATGGTTGAGCATTGTAGGCCTTGTAAACAGGTGCGGGTTGGGAGTATCTGGGTGAAGTAGGTTGATATATGGGTGGTGGAGATGATTGATAAGTGGTTTGGTAAGAGGGTGAGTGTGCTTGGTAGTTTGGAGTAGGCTGATATGTGAGTAGAGGCATTGGATAGGTTTGGTATTTGACGAGAGATTTGGTTCTCTATGCCACCATTACGGCTCCTACGTCCCTTTTCTTGGACACACCACCGGACTTTAAGGCCTTATTTGTTGCTTGCAAGGCCTCGAGGTTCGAACCATACCACTTTTGATGCCTTCTTCAATCCTTTCACCCAGCTTGATAATGTCAGAAAATTTGTGTCTCTCAATCATCATCAGCCTTTCATAATACTGCGGGTCCTGAGCCCGGACAAAGAATTTGTTCATCTGTTCCTCTTCTAAGGCAGGTCTGACTTTAGTAGCTTCGGACCTCCAATGAGTAGCATACTCGCAAAATGTTTCTGTAGGTTTCTTCTTTAGATTCTGGATGTAGAACACATCCGGCGCATTCTCCATGTTGAACCTGAACCTATCCATAAAGTCAGACGCCATACCTACCCAGTTTGACCACTTCTTCGGATTTTGGATAATGTACCAAGATAGAGCATCTCCTTTCAGACTCCTCATGAAAAGCTTCATACAGATTCTCTCGTCTTTCCCTACTCCAACCAACTTGTCACAGTATGTTCGCAAATGTACTCTTGGATTCCCTGTACCATCAAGCATCTCAAACTTTGGAGGTTTGTACCCCTCGGGCAGTTCGACATCGAGCTGTATGCAAAGATCCTCATATTGCAACCCCTCAATTCCCTTGCTTTCTTCAATGCCTTGAATCCAGCTAGTCAATTTCTCAAGTTCCTCAGCTAGGTTCCTGATGAGTGAGTCTTTATCATCAGACTCAGGTCTGCTTGAGATGGGTTGGGTGGAGTGTGGTATGGTCTCCACATAGATGGAGGTGTTATGATGGGTGTGGAAGTGGTCATTTGTAGAGTTTTGGGGTTCCGGGATGAGCAGTGGGGTATTGTTGTAAGTATGGCAGGTGTTGCAGTGGTGGTGAGGAGCAGGATGGTTTTATGGCTTTGGGATATTTTGTGGAGGTGTGGGGTTCTGAGCATTTGGGAAATTGACATCGGGAGTGGTGAGGGAAAATGACAGATTCGCCAGATTCCGAACCTGATCAAGTTCTTTTTGGAATTTTAGTAGCTTTTGTTCAAGCTAGGATGCACTTTCCTTAGGAACCAGAGTACCATGACCATGAGCGACCTCTACCCGTTCAGCTGAGTTTTCCTTTTTGGAGTTGTTCACATCTTCCATCTTTTCTTTGTTCTTATTTTTAACAGGACTAAGAGGAGGGGCGGGTGGAGGGCTCCTGGATCTCGTGGAATAAGATGATGATGCCAGAGTGCACGAACTAACCGTTGGGGAGGGGAATAAAACAAAAGGAAAAACAAAAAGGTAACAAGTTAGTGAGGATTATAAGAAAATGTTGCGATATTTAAACACATAGTGCAAGAATGTAAATCGTGTCCTAACTTGGGGACCTCTTTGTGCCCGAGGTAGGCCTAGCGACAAATTGATTTGGAGAACTTAAAATGCTAAATGCCTCATTTTATTGAAAAAAATAGACGAATCCCAAATTGACACTAAATAAACAGGGAATGAAAATCACTAATAGCCATTGGCCTTATTACATTCATAAAGTGAAAAGATAAACTCCTATCAATTTGGTCCCAGAAGGACCTTCCTCAGGTTGAATGCTCTCGTTGATCAAATCCTCTAGTTCGCGTAGGTTCACCAGTAAAAATGCCTTGGACAGGTGTTCTCCTTCGTTTCCCTCAGCGTTCTGACAGTCGGTGACTCTCTTCCTCACTTTTCCTTCTAATTCCAGCAGATTATATTCCAAATATTCCAACTTTTTGCTAGCTCTGGCGGCCCTCTCTTTCCACTTATTGATTTGGTCATCTGATGGAAGACTCCTCCACCAGTCTAGCAAGAGTGGGGGCATGCTAACCATTCCGAAACTAGGGACCTCGTTCTTCATTTTCTGCAAAACAAAAGGGTTAAGACCATACCCCTACCGGACTCGACTATTTAACATCAACAATTATCATGAAGCATTTAGTTCTCAAAATAAATGCACAGAACGTGGGGATGTTTGTTTGGGTTTAGGGAAACCCAGTGGACTTTGGACAAGGCTATCTTAAAGAGTCATTATGCGGACAACATAACTGACTCAGCCAGGTTTGACCATGATGCATGCACAGTTTAAACAGAGTGAAGTTTCTATGGGGTTTTATACTGCTACCCTTGAGCGGACAACTCAAGGGGGAAAGGCACGGAACCATCGACTACACCGTTGATCGACTGGTTTTACCGCAAATATGCCTTTTCCAGATTTAGGGGGTGATAATATCGGAAGAGCGCAACCACTCATTATAAGTGTTGCTATGGTATTTGTTTGACACGAGTGTAATATGATGTTGAGCATGATTATGCAACAATTAAAGGCATGTTGTCACGTATTTGCACGTTTAAGAAAGCACTAAATATAACAATTTCATAATTGTAATTAAGGAAAGCAGTAAAGGAAAGAAACAAAAAGACAAGTCAGTTTTGTAATCGAAGAGGAAATTGAATGCTTAAAAAAAAATAAACAAATAGTTGTGCGTAAAGAATCATAAATTCACAATAGTAGTCTGAAATGGTAAAAGCCTAAAGATCCCCAACAGAGTCGCCTTGCTATTGTGCCCCCTTTTTCTTGAGCGAAATCGGGTTTATGACATTTGGAGGGACAACTCATTCCTTTTGGGAATTGAGTTTGCATTTGAAGAGTCGCCACCTAATGATTAGGGTGCATTAGGACACCAAAAGAGTTTGATTTTGAATAACCAGAGATTAGGGTAAGGGCTTGAAATTATTCCAAGAGGAAGGTGTTACGCACCCTTCAGAATCCACTAGTGTGGTTCCCAGCCAGACAATTATTTTGAATTTGGGGTGCAATTAACATATAGACAAATAGGGCTAAAATAAGAGGGGGTTTCATATAATGGTTTGCAAATAAACAAAGTTTAGAAGAGCAAATAAAGCTGATTTTTTTTAAAGAAGGAGTTGAAATGATAAAAGAAATAAATAAATAAGGGAAAGGGATCCTAGGTTTATTAACAATATGGATCACCCCACACAATGTCTGGTAATCACTCCTCAATGAGGGGCTACACGTGACATTATCGCGTGGTCATCATATCCATATCTACCCTTCCCACCCCGTTAAGGTATTTATAGCGCAGATTGGTCTTGTTTACTTATTGCATGCTATTACCCGTCCCAATCCTATCAGTCCCGGAAGCATTTCGGACTACTAATCCTAAAAGGGAGGGAAAGCATATAACAAGCAGAGGCTCAGATATACCTCCTTAAACAAAGAAGCACGTAATTAGCATGACTTACACATACTGTTTAGGTCTGATTTAAAAGGTATTAAAGACGACTGAGAGGAAATTGTTGAGATAGTTTCAGCTTATCACATAACTCAGATAAGAAGTCCAAATCAGGCATGCCTGCTGGTTGTAATTATTAACAGAAGCAGATTCAATTTATATTTATTACCCTAGGGCTTGCCTAAGTGTTGGAAAAGGATCCTATAAGCATGATATCTACTGGATTCAGAAAGCAATGAAATAGTAAGGCTCGAAATGAACTGTTTGAATGCATACTCGTTAAACTAGCTAAGTGAGGGACTCAGATTATTGAAAGAGAGAGGCAGGATCTAAACGAATTGATTACAAGTTATACAAACGATAGCAGCCATTACTACTGGTTTTATATCTAACACTGAGTGAGGTGAATCAAATTTTTTATTAGAAACTCCTATAGGCATGCTTTCTAGGCATTACTAATTTTAAGACCTTGTAGACATAGCGTCGAAATGCAGAAGCCTTATAGAGATGATTTCTAAGTGAAGTTTGAATATGCAAAATCCTATAGACATGATTTCTAAGTGAAGTTAAATATGCAAAATTCTATAGACATGATTTCTAAGTGAAGTTAAATATGCAGAATCCTATAGACATGATTTCTAAGTGAAGTTTGAATATGCAGAATCCTATAGGCATGGTTACGATATGAAGTTGAATATACAGGAATATAGTAGTCCTATAGTCATGATTTCTACCATTTGCATACATAGTTACCCACCCTTTTTCACTAACCAGCCCCAAATGTTTATTACAAATTATTACAAACCAGAATAAATAAAATTACATCAGGAAAAGTAAAAAAATAGTACAACTAGAGGAAGCCCGATTCTGACTTCCTCTCTGAGTTACATGATAGACCCAACTTAAAGACCATTGATCCAAAGCTTTTCTCTAATCTAAGAGTGTCAAAGTTCCCTAAGAGCCTCAATGGGACTCCGGGAAATGCTCACACCCAAATTGCATTATCAGAATGGGGATAATGCAGTGTGGAAGGGCCAGCCCTCAAGTATCCAAGTTTTGAGGGAGCTCAAGGGGTCCCAAGGCAAGGCTCACAAGAGGTAAAGTCTAAGAGAGAGTGCAAGTGAGGAACAAAGTTCTAAAGGGGTGAAGGAGAAGGAATCAGCTACAAACAAGTACACAAAAGGGGTTCATGGGAATAGGGAAGTTGCAAAGAGTCCATATGCTTATACATTTAGCTAATTCTGGGCATGCACAACAATAGAGAGTGCTGTTATGCTTACAAATCAACAAGAATGCACAACATATGATAGTGCCATGGAGGTTATGGTTCCAGGGGAATCAAGTTTGAGTCATACACAATAATACTTAATACTGTCATGCCTCAAACAAACCATTAACATCAAGCACATTAGGGTAGGGGGTTTGGGATTCATAGTAGGAAGGAAATTACAGCATGATAAAGTAAATTCCAAACTAAACATAAGCAATAGGCAGACATGCAAGTGAAGGTATTAAATAAACACATTGTTGTGGTTGCTGAAAACCTTAATCAGGACATACCAGTTTCAAAGGAGAAAAATACAACAATAGCAGTACTTGAAAGAAAATAGGCCACAGTACAAGTAACAAGAGAGAGAGTGCTTTTTGAATGTGAGTGTGAGTTCATAAAACTAAGAGTGTTCGTGTGTTTTTGTCAATGAAAGAGCATGGTATTTATAGTTTGAAAACAGGCAGAGAATAAGGCAAAAAAATAACCATGTACCAATTAAAATCAATCAGTAGAAGAACTTCCTTTAATTAAGGAGTTCAAACTTAGACAGTAATGAATAGAAATCATTTAAGGAAAGAGATCAAATAAGAATTTTGTGCAAAATGAAAATTAGGGGTAAATACATAGGAGTTTAATTAAGGGAAGGATCTTTAAAACATACGGTTAAACAAATAAGGTAAGAATCAATCAGTACATAGTAAATCAAAGAGTCAGAGATTCGAAATTACTGGTTCACGAATAAACCAAGTCAGAAAGGCTAAGGAAAGTTTTCAAAACAAACCAAGAAACAGGGAAATTAGTAAAACAAGGAAAGAATCAATCAGACTTACACAAGGAGGTCTGAAATCAGTCAAAAATTGAAAGTCATTTTAGAGGAGAAGCTCAGCATATATAAAGAGCACACAAGTATTGGGTATGCAAGGTTGAATTTAGGACAAAGAAAAGTGTCATGCAATTGCAAAATCAGTAAGTAGTGGACTATAGGAACATGGTAGTCACATAGGTCAGTTTCAGTAGCTCAGTAATGGAGAAGGGAGGGAGTATCAAATAGCATGAAAAGGGTCCAGTATAAAGACCTTAGAAGAGTTTAGCAGGGATTCAGAATCATATAAAGAAATAAAAGATTTTGAAATTCAGTCGAGCAATAGATGAAACAACTTCAGAAACTCAAATAGGTCCAAAGAAATTAAGGTTTTGAAACCAACCAAGTTCGGAGATGAGGAACAAACAAATCACATAGCAAATAATATCAGAACTCGAATGAACCCCAAATCTTAGGGTTTTTGCCATCAATCGAGTGTAGAGGTGAAAGATAAGAGAATCAGGCAAAAATATCAACAAAGAAAATAAAATCAGAAACCCTAAGAAAGAACTTAAGACTTTATCATAAAGAAATACAGTAGAAGAATCAACATAAGAAACATAGTAGAAGAACAACATAAGAAACACAGTAGAACATGCTAAAGATCAGAGAGACTTCTAAATATCTTGCCAAAACCCTAAATCGGAAAAGATAAAGGTTTTGAAAGCAAAGTTTTGAAAGAAATTTTGAGAAAGCGTTTGAAAGTTTAGGGAAAACACGGATCTAGAACAGATCTAAAGAAATCAGAAGAACCTCAAAAGTTAGGGTTTCAGAAGAACCCAGATGGTGAGAAAGGCTTGGAAAGTCATTGATCTAAGCAGGAGAAGTCGAGATCAGGCTCGAATAGCCATGGCTGGCTGGAGCAAGGTCAGATACGGCCATAGAACTCTAATCGAACAAAGTCTGGGCCAAGCTTCTTCAGGTTCAGGCCTTGAAACTATAGTAACCAGGCGTGTAGGAGTTATAGGAGGCCGATATAGGACTTCAGTGGCCTTGGAAGTCATGGATTCCGGTGATTTTAGGGTGGAAGCGGAGGGAGGTGGCTAGGGTTTGAGGGGAGCTTCAGAGAGAACTGGGAGAAAGGGGAGGATTCAAGGGAAGCTACAAAAGGGAAATGATTAGGTTTAGGGGTTAGGTCGGGTTAAAAAAGGAAGGGGTTAAGGGTGGCCGTTGATCATTTTGATCAACGGCCTGGATTGAAGGGGAATCCGGGCGGGTTATTTTAAAAGGTTGTGTGTCTGGTAGATTTAGGATTTGGGCTGGGTAATTGGAATTAATTGGGTTTAATTAGGGTGTCAAATCTGGCTAAAATTGAAATGCAAATGGGCTAACATTTAAATAGCCATTTTCCTTTATTTATTTTATACAAAATAGTAAAATAATTTCTAGAAATAAATTAAAGGTACTAAAATGCTTAATAATATATAATTATCAAATTAAAAATACTGGAGTCAATTTTATTAATATAATTATAATTAAATCTTGAAAGAGGCCAATATTGCAATTATATGCAATTTAGCTTTAAAAATACTAAATAAATTTGTAAAAATATGAAAAAAGTATACTAGCTATATGTTAATATAAATATGAGAATTCCATAAATGAATCACCCAAAATGATAATTTTGGTGATAATTATTGGGGGTTTCTTGATAAAATAGGACAATAAATTAATTTAAAAATCTTTAAAAATTTAGAGAAAAGTAATAAAACCTTGGTACATAAGAATATATGCACATAAATGCTACTTTTAGAGTATTTTGCATACTAAAAATATACAGAAAAAATTTGGGTATCAACACCTGCTCATGAATCCCTTTCTAGCATACCCCAATGTGGCTATGTTTCTCTGATTTCTGGCATGCACCTTCCTGTGTAAAAGTAGTTGGCTATCCTAAGTCTGTTTGATTCTGTATTAACTCTGAAGTTCATGTTGTACCTTAAAATCCCTTGAACCCCTTTCAAGGCTTTTCTGATTCTTTACCCATGTGCATCTGTGCTTACTATGTGCCCTATACTTATCCCAAATCCCCCATTACCCATGAGTGAATGTGTGTCCCTGTTAGATTCCATGTATTGAAGTACTGATGAACCTCTTCTGGTTTTGTATTTGGTTTGTTGATTGTTGATCACCTTACCCTTTTCAAAATTGTCTTATTTAATAACTCCCTATGTTGTTTTCACAAAACTATTTCAAGCAAATCACTTTTAACACTGTTTTCCTACTGAAACCCTTTCAAATTATGTCAAGAACTCTCACTCTATTCATAAGTCCCTAGGTTCTTCCCCCTCCAGTGTGCGTACTGCTTTGGGATCCTTTTGAGATCCCTCTAAATTCTGGCACACTAAGGCTGGCCCTTCCACACTGCTCTTACTCAATTTGGTTACAAAGTCTAGGTGTGAGCACTGCTCGGGATCCTTGAGATCCTTATGGAACTCTGACGCACCTAGACAGTGATATTGTCTATGAAATTGGCATTTAAGGCTATTGGAGGTTTAAGAAATTACTTGGGCCTGCTTCAGGCTCCCTATAGTGTAACTTATTCTTTTTCTTTTATCTATTTATGTAATTCATTCATCTGGTTTGTAATAATTTGTAAACAAATATTGGGGTGATTAGTGAAAAGGGGTGGGTAGTTACATATTTGTGGGTAATATGAGTAGAAACCATGCCTATAGGATTTTATATTTGTCATGTTTGTCTTACCATGTTAGAAACCATGCCTATAGGATTTTATATTTGATATGTTTGCCTTACCATGTTAGAAATCATGCCTATAGGTTTCAAGTGGTTCCGAAATAAAAATCATGTCTATAGGTTTTAAAATCAACTTCACAAGTAGATACCATGTCTATAGAATATGATCCAGTTCAACTTCTGTTATAACGGGTACCTACATTTGTTATCATTAAATATCATGCCTACAAGTTTCTAACATCAGCTCTTAACAACTAGATATCATACTTATAGGGAACAACATCCGAAATTCTGCCTATAAATCTAAAATCAGTTTAGTTTAAATAAATCAGTTCAATTCATGTTAGTTTAATTCGAAACTGGTCTAATCAGTGGTTTGTTTTCCTTAAATGAATTCTTTCGAGTACTACCCTAATTTACTATTAGAAAGCATGCCTATAGGAATTCAAGAGTCCGTTTTTAAAATTCGCCCACTGTTTTACTATATCAAACGCAGTTATCATGATTTTGGGACACCACTATTCAGCGTTTAGGTAAGCCCATAAGGCGAGTTTAAATTCTGCAACTCCAAAACTATATTTATACTACTTGAAGTTGTTCAGATTTAACAGGTCTAATCAGTAGGCAAGTTAAATAGGATCCTTCACATATTGGCCTAATTCAGTACTTTATAACCTATGCTCACTTAGATATCATGTTCTAGGATTTGTTTTCTTAAGTGTTTGAATGTTGTTTGAAGACGTGCACTTATGTGATATGCTTGAGGAGGTAACTGTGAGCCTCTAGCTTGCTTTATATGCAGTCCTAAACTGTTCTTGCCCATCGCCAAGAATTTTCTCCTTTTAAGCACCTTAGGGGTTGTCTAGAACTGCCCAGCTTTAGAGGTCCTAAAATACCTCCAGGACCACAAGGAAGGGATGGGTAGTGCACGCGTAGGGCATTGTCAAGGTTATTAGAATGCTTTAGGCTATGACCAAGGGGAGGGACTTGGGTAGAACGGGATATGATGACGACGCGCTAAAGTCACGTGTATCCCCTCATTGAGGAGTGTTTACCGGGCATTGCGTGGGGTGATCCTGTAGGCTAACCAACCTAGGACCCCTCTTCCCAAATCCCCTTTGCTTAAAAACTTTACTTTTTTATGCACACAACTTGTTCAAATTCTGTGTCTTATTATTTGAGTCATACAATGCCCAATATGCTTTATTTATTTGTTTCAACTACTTATCTGTTAAAAGACTAATTCATAAATATAAGTTCGGTCGGGACCCACAGGGTGCCTAACACCTTCCCCTCAAGGTTATTTCGAGCCCTTACCCTAAATCTCTGGTAATGCAAACCAATCCAAGAGTTAATAGCTCTAGGTGCCCTAACGCATCATAATTTGTTAGGTGGCGACTCTTCAAAATTCCCAATTCCCAAAAAGAAATGAGTTATTACCCCTCATAAATGTCGAATACCTAGACCTTTCTTCCCCGTAAAAAGGGGAGGGAGAAAAAGGGGGCGGGACAACACTTCTCTGTCATTTCATTATAGCATTTTATAGTGTACCTTGTTTCTCTTATTATTCTACTAGGGGGTCCTGAACTGACCTCGTCACTACTCTACCGAGGTTAGTCTTGGCATTTACTAGGTATCGTTGTGGTGTACTCATACTACGCTTCTGTACATCTTTTTGTGCAGATCCGAGTACTTCCTACCAGACTAGGTACCAGTGAGCTAGTCCATACGTGGAGACTTCAACGCATATCTCCCAGCGTCCGCAGACCTTGGAGTCCCCCTCTATCTTTATTAGGTTGTTTTCTTATCCTCATTAGACCCGGATGTATAAAGATATTTAGTATTTCTCTTTAGAGATTTTGACTTACATCTACCCTGTTTTTGGAGTTGTAAATACTTTGAGCTACAGTTTTATTTATTACAATTATTGACGTTTTGGGTTTTAGCTTAATATTTCAGTTATTCTGCATGCTTGCTAGTCTTTCCTTGTCGTATAGATTAGGTGTCACGACCCTAAACCCGGACCCGTCGTGATGGTGCCTCTCATGAAGACAAGGCCAACCGACACTTTCCCATTTCAGTTTTAAGCAATTAAACAATAAGTGTTAAGTCTTAAACATGATAGAATCTCAAATAATAAGTAGCGAACATTACAGTTTGCGAAAATAAAATGCCAGCCCGGTACCGGGGTGTCACCAGTCATGAACATCTATCAGTTTAATACAAGTTTGAAGTGTCTACAAAGATATTACAGAGTCATTGAAAGAGCAAGAAAGGAGATAAAAGGGGAGAAGCACGGGGCTGCGGACGCCGAGCAGCTACCTCGTGAAATCTGAAATCTGTCGAGAGATCTCAACCCTCGCAAGCAGGATTTGCAATGCCTGAATCTGCACACGGGGTGCAGGGAGTAAAGTGAGAACTCCAACTCAGTGAGTAATAATCATAAATAAAGACTTAGAAATATGAGATCATGTAAGGCACGTTACAGGCTATAATGAAGCAGTAGAAGCCAGAAAAAAATTAGTGAATCAGTAAAGATATGTAAAATCACTTTCGTTCAGTTTAAGCTTCATGAAATGCCTTTTTAACAATTAAGCAAGCAAATGACAGGCAAATAGGAAAGATAAACACATAAAGGATCGCCCCTCGAGCACAATGTCAATAAATCCGCCCCTCGAGCAATATCTCGGAAACAAAACTAGCCCCTCGGGCTATATCTCACATCACAATGGGTACCAGCGCTCACTGGGGGTGTGCAGACTCCTAGAGGGGCCCCTTACGACCCAAGCGCAATAACAAGCCATCTCGTGGCATACTCAATAAGCTCTCGGCCTCATATCAACAAGCCACCTCGTGGCGTACAATCTCAGGCCCTTGGCCTCATAGATCATAATTAGTGTATCCTCACAACACATGCCCTTGGTCTTACTCAGTCAGAATCTCATAAGCCTCTCGGGCAACAGTAAAACATGGCGCTCATCACATAAAATATCATTTAATGTATTAAAACAGAGTAGACATGGCTAAGTTATGAAAACAGTAGAATATAGCATGACTGAGAACGAGTATAAAGTCAAAACAGTGAGGAAATATCAGTAAAATCCCCTAAGGGTGCAAATAGTTGGCACAAGGCCCAAATATGACATTCAGCCCAAAACATGATGATAGCAAATAGTTTTCAATCAAATATACGGTAAAACAGTCATTCAGGACGGACTAAGTCACTATCCCCAACGGTTCACGACCCCACGCTCGTCATCTAGCGTGTGTGTCACCTCAATATAGCACCATGATGTGCAATCCAGGGTTTCATACACTCAGAACAACAATTACAATTATTACTCACCTCGATCCGGTCCAAACTCTAGCTTGCGATGCCTTTGCCCTCACGAATCGACCTCCAAATGCTCCAAATCTAGCCACAAGCAGCACATAACCATTAAAATATGCGAAGGGAACAAAACCCACTCGAAAATATCAAATCTACATAAAAAATCCCGAAATTGCTCTAACTCGGCCCTCGGGCCCACATCTCGAAATCCGATAAAATTAACATCAATAGAATCCTTGTCTTCCCACGAGTCTATACATATGAAGAACATCAAAATCGGACCTCAAATGGCCCCTCAAAGGTCTCTTAATCTCAAGCCCTAATCTCTCAATTTTCTTCCTTTATTTCCACTAATACCATGATTAAACAATGGAAAAATGATCATAAACATGAGTAATGAAGCTCAGGGAACTTACCCAACTGATTTTCTTCGATTTTCCCTTGAAGTCACTACCCTAGCTCGCTTCCCGTCTTCAAAAATGGAGAACTTAGCAAAAATTCGCGAAGGAACATTATATACTTTCTGACCTAGGCATTTTCGCATCTGCGGTCCATTTCCCGCTTCTGCGACCAAATCCACCGCATCTGCGGTTTTCATTAAGTTGCCAATTTCTGCATCTGTGGTTAAAAACTTGCACCTGCACTACCGCAGGTGCGCCTACGACACCGCTTCTACAGTTCCTGAAGGTCTTCAACTTGGCCACATCTACGGCTGCCCTACGCTTCTACGATCATCGCACCTGCGGCCTCCCAATCGCAGGTGCGGTTATGACAGATACCAAATGCTTCAGCTGCAAAAACTCAATTCCAATTCTTCCGTAACCCATCTGGAATCACCCCGAGGCCCCTGGGACCTCAACCAAAAGTACAAACAAGTCACATTTCACCATTCAAACTTGTACCAATCTTCAAAACACCTCAAACAACATTGAATCACCCAAAATACATCGGATTCAAGCCGAAACTTCCAAAATCTTCCGAATTACGCTTTTGATCAAAAAGTATACCAAACCACGTCCGAATGACCTGAAATTTTGCACACACATCCTAAATGCCACAACGGAACTACTGCAACTTCCGGAATTTCATTCCAACCCTTATATCAAAATCTCACCTATCAACCGGAAAGCACCAAAATCTCAATTTTGCCAATTCAAGCCCAAACCTTCCACAGACCTCCACAATGCATTCCGATCATGCTCCTAAGTCCCAAATCATCTAACGGAGCTAACCAAATCATAAAAATTACGATCCGAGATCATATACCAACAAGTCAAATCTTGGTCAAACTTTTCAAATTTCAAGCTTCAAACTGAGAACTGTTCTTCTAAATTCATTCTGATTACTCTAAAACAAAACCGACGATTTACATAAGTCATAATACATCTCACGGGATTAGTCATGCCCGAGAACTGACAAGCAAAGTGCAAAAGCTCAAAACGACCGGTCAGGTCATTCCATCCTCCCCCACTTAAACATACGTTCGTCCTTGAACGTGCCTATAGTGGTTCCAAAAGCCAACCAACCACTGAATAACCTTACCATGCATATACCCAAGGGTGATCCCATGTCACCCTATCTCATATAGGTCCGGTAGTATAATGTAACTGAAATTTCACAATCCAACCTAGCCCATAAACCTTAGAACCACATTTCCACTTCTGAAATCATCCACAAGATCAGAATCTCACATCTATACTCTAAATAAGCCCGAACCAACTTCAATAACCCATACCTGCAACCTCAGGTGCAATTACATGATATACCACATAACTCAAACACTTGTAGCGATAACTTCTAATCACAACAGCTTCACACAACAACCGAATACCGATAGTAAACCTCTTATCAACTAAAGTCTCATTCCAACACTTTCATATACTTCCAATGATAAATGAAACACGTAGAAAGTCATAACCATTTCTCAGATCAACCATTCATGAAGCCACTTCTCCTTTGGCAAGGACCATAGCAAATTTTTGAGCTGAACATCGATATTATCCTTCCAACACGCTGAAACCGAATCTGTTTGTATACATTATAGATCCCAATGATCTCTCCCAATCCAACACTACTACTCTAGTGACATGGCACATCAATACAAACTAAAGCCACAACTCGTGCAATCCGTGCACCAATAAGCAACAATTCGAACATACTCAAGGCATGAAAATGACTCAAATGAAAGAGCTGTACCGCAAGCTCACCCGTACCACCCCAACAAAATGATGGGAACCCGTCACACATCATAGAAACAAAACATACGAATCTAAACCGAAGGGTCATACCTCCATATAACTTCATTGCAATGCGCGACCCTATCCAAACACTGGTCCACATGAAACACCTCAAATCACTATGCTCAAATTCGACAACCATGTGCAATTCGATGTCTAGAAACAAAGCAAGTCATCATAACCACGGTGAAGCAATTGACATAACATTATACAAACCCGAAAGGACGCAACCAATGTGCCATCCGCCGAGCAATACCCAAAACTCTTCCCGCTCGAATTCCACTGAGAGACCTCAATAACACCGCACCACATGTTCCTATAACTAACAAATCCCAATGCCTCGTAACACGGAAAGGTAACTCATAGATCTCCCCAGATTACTAATAAGCTCAATAACAATCTATTCAACACATCCTTCAACAATACAACTCGGAGCCAACCAAGACGACTCAAGTTAGAACACATATCCACATTGGCCTGCCAACAAACCCCTTATCAAGGAAGCTCTGAAGCTACTCCTTCAACTCCTTTAACTCTGCCGGTGCCATACGATACGGTGTCAGGCATCAAATCAATACCGAAATCAACAACCCTGTCCGGCAACATGCCCGACAGCGGGAAACACATCTGAAAAAGTCCATCATCACTAGAACTGAATCAACGGTAGGAATCTCTGCACTGACATCCATCACAAAGGAAAAATAAGAAAGATAACCCTTATGAATCATCCGCTGAGTCTTCGAAATGAAATCACCTTACTGTGAACATAATCCATCAAACCTCGCCACTTAACCCGTGGCATCCCCGGCATAGCCAACGTTGCCGCCTTAGCGCAACAGCCCAGCATAACACAACACTGAGACTACCCAATATCATACCCAAAATCTAACATACCAAGCAACAAAATATCCCCTCGGGTCGCAAAACCCCGATAGTCACTATACAATGCCGATACACACGACCCACAACCACAATATAACTTGTTATGAGAACTCCTAGTCTCCAACACCATATAGCACACGAATTACCATATCCGATCCCAATTCCACCGTCTGAATATACAACAAACCTCTAATACCCAATCATTCCACGAGAGGTACTCTTATCATTCTTCTGTACCACCAAGAAAACTCGAATATCAGCAGTCGATCCAACAAGAGAGCGCCACAATACTAATGAAGTATCATCAATCTCAATCACATTGCCTTTTTTATAAAACATATACCCTCGTCAAGTCACACCAATTAGTAATACCATTTCTTTAATCATCTGAAATTTCCTGAGCTGCCTAAGAATTATATGACCTTCCTTTCAGAATTGAACCGTAACCTTACACACGCAAATCTCAATCCTCCACAACATACTGCATATACCATACCATCCTAGGATAACATGAGAACTTCATATCCCTTCCGAGCCACAAACAACTATGTACTCAACCAACCAAGAACTTTCCATTGAGCCCATCTGGAAGAAAATCACTAAAAATCCCATGCTCCTCATGTCCATAGAAAAATATACACCTCTAAACCACGGTAGAAATCATCAAGAACTCTCTGACTCCCCTTTTGCACAAAACTAAATCTGTCATGACTGAATCCTTCTAAGTCAACCAAACTACGCAAGCCATTAAAACCCAAGAGCATTGCCGCGAAACACCTGCAGAAACTCATTACTTCGTAAGCACCCAAGGAACTACTCTTATCCTTATCAATCCGGCCTACTACCAAGCTATCCCATCTATCCAAGTTCTTCTGATTTACCTTCAACTTGACACTTCTTCTTGCTATAACACCACCATCCTCGACCCAGGCTCACCACACGAGACTCAAGCATAGCACCACACCGTCCTAAAGCTCATAAGCCACTGACTACTTTCTCAAGTAACCCCAAAAGCACCACATTCGAACTATTTACTCTGAAGAGACTTCCTGCGAATCTAAATCCGTTACCTTCACCTTCCTGATACTGATGTGTAGAATCCATAATGATATAGAAATGCCATGCGTCTTGACACCTTTCAATGCAAACCTCAGTTTCTAGCCAAATATACAAACTGAAAATCTCCAATTATTACATGTAAAATCTTGAACTCATTAGGACCATTCCCGAGAGTCATCCACTCTACTTAAACCTCAATTAGACTGATTAAATGAACCGAACAACCTGTGCCTCATTAGCACTCCGACACCACAGAATGTAACCTCACCTTAATGCAACCAAACAACTTCCTATTCTATGCACCGCACACCCTTACCAATAACCATTCAAGACATTCCGTGATTCTCATACACCTATGAAGCATAATATAACCTTTGTTGAAATTTCCTTTACTCGAGCCATCCTCGGTCTCAACCTCTGTGAGCCATAGCTTACCCACCAGCATGCCTCAAACTGGAAGCAACGTAGCACATAACCATGCAATCACCTAATCAATAGTAGACTCCCCCACTTGGCTCAAAGATATAGATCAAAACATACAATAACTCATAACGCATATACTCTATTACTTCCATAATACCAAAGTGATATTAAACTCAATCCTTCGTAAGCTCCTACAACACCGACCCTCTAGTACCTCAAATCTTCCGCAAGTCTCGCATTCACCCTTATAACAGTTAAACCCACTCTCCTAGGCGACCCAAATTCGAATTGCAACACATATCTTCCACTAGTAACATGGATTTTCCAATAAACAACATAAATCACGCAAACTTCAGAACAATCCGCAGGAGATAACCCACATGCTTCACCTCAACTAGCATCTCCTTATACCCTTCCACCGTCATAGACATTACGTAGTCACTTGATCTTCCTGAGTCTGAACTCATATTGCAACATGGAATTTACTTCACTCCGCAACCAGAAAACATGAAAGGATTCTTCACACTCCCATAACTCGGGGCTATACATCAAATCAAGATGGAAATCAAGCACCTGATAGTCCTTCTATCCTCCAACAGACCCTTGTCGTCGCTTCCAAATCATATTAATACATCTCGCAGTCACATCACACTTATCACGTAACTATCAAGTCATCACCTCCCTTAATAGGGACCACAGAACATATAGATCTAGAAACACGCGCTCACACAATCATCAGCTTAGAGCTCAACCTATAGGCAAAAATCTGGCCTCAAGTCCTCCATAACTAAGATCAACACACAGAGATCACACCTCGTCCCTCGATCAGGGAATCACAAGCCATTGATGCATATTTGATACTGAGCGCTCGTGCGCGCATGCGAACGCATGGAAGGGATTCAAAGAGTTACATTTCAAGCTGAATCAAGGACGCAGGATAAGAATTCAAGAATGTGAAGGTTTTGCAACCTCTCGAGGATAAGTACAGACGCCACTGTACCGATCTGCGAGGCTCTACTAAACCTGCTCATAACTCGTGAGACCTATGTAACCTAGGCTCTGATACCAACTTGTCACGACCCTAAACCCGAACCCAGTCGTGATGGCACCTCTCATGAAGACAAGGCCAACCGATACTTTCCCATTTAAGTTTTAAGCAATTAAACAATAAGTTTTATGTTTTAAACGCGATAGAATCCCAAATAATAAGCAGTGAACATTACAATTTGCGAAAATAAAACCCAACACAGCCTGGTACCGAGGTGTCACCAGTCATGAGCATCTATCAATTTAATACAAGTCTAAAGTGTCTACAAAGCTATTGCAGAGTCATTGAAAAAGAAAGAAAGGAGATAAAGGGGAAGAAGCACGGGGCTGCGGACGCCGAGCTGCTACCTCGTGAACTCCGAAATCTGCCGGGAGCTCTCAACCCTCGCAAGCATGATCTGCAATGCCTGAATCTACACACAAGGTGCAAGAAGTAAAGTGAATACTCCAACTCAGTGAGTAATAATCATAAATGAAGACTAAGAAATATGAGATCACGCAAGGTACGTTACAGGCTATAATGAAGCAGTAGAAGCCAGTAAAAAAATGAATCAGTGAAGATATGTAAAATCACTTTAGTTCAGTTTAAGCTTCATGAAATGCCTATTTAACAATTAAGCAAGCAAATGATAGGCAAATAGGAAAGATAAACACATTAAAGATCACCCCTCGGGCACAATGTCAACAAATCCACCCCTCGGGCAATATCTCGAAAATAAAACCAGCCCCTCGGGCTATATCTCACATCACAATGGGTACCTGCGCTCACTGGGGTTGTGCAGACTCCTAGAGGGGCCCTTATGACCTAAGCGCAATGTCAAGTCATCTCGTGGCATACTCAATAGGCTCTCGGCCTCATATCAACAAGCCATGTTGTGGCGTACAATCTCAGGCCCTCGACCTCAAAAATCATAATCAGTGTATCCTCACAACACAGGTCCTCGACCTTACTCAGTCAGAATCTCATAAGCCACTCGGGCAATAGTAAAATATGGTGCTCAGCCCAAATTATCATTTAAATTATCATTTAATGTATTAAAATAGAGTAGACATGGATGAGTTATGAAAATAGTAGAAAATAGCATGACTAAGTACGAGTATAAAGTCAAACCAGTGAGAAAATATCAGTAAAAATCCCCTAAGGGTGCAAATAGTTGGCACAAGGCCCAAATATGGCATTCCGCCCAAAACTTGATGATAGCAAATAGTTTTCAATCAAATATACGGTAAAACAGTCATTTGTGCCATACTAAGTCACAATCCCTAATGGTGCACGACCCTACTCTCGCCATCTAGCTTGTGTGTCACCTCAATATAGCATTACGATGTGCAATCCGGGGTTTCATACCCTCAGGACAACATTTACAATCATTACTCACATCGATCCGGTCCAAACTCTAGCCTGTGATGCCTTTTCCCTCATGAACCGACCTTCGGATGCTCCAAATCTAGCCACAATCAGCACATAACCATTAAAATATGCGAAGGGAACAAAGCCCACTTGAAATATCCAATCTACATCAAAAATCCCGAAATTGCTCTAACCCGGCACCCGGGCCCACGTCTCGAAATCCGACAAAATTAACATCAATAGAATCCCCGTCTTCCCTGAGTCTATACATATCAAAAACATCATAATCAGACCTCAAATGGCCCCTCAAATGCCCACTCAAAAGTCTCTTAATCTCAAGCCCTAATCCCTCAATTTTCTTCCTTAATTTCCACTAATACCATGATTAAACAATGGAAAAATGATCATAAACATGAGTAATAAAGCTCAGAGAACTTACCCAACTAATTCTCTTCGATTTTCCCTTGAAGTCACTGCCCTAGCTCGCTTCCCGTCTTAAAAAATGGAGAACTTAGCAAAAATTCGCGAAGGAACATTATATACTTTCTGACCCACGCATTTTCGCACCTGCGGTGCATTTTCCGCTTCTGCAGTATCGCTTCTGCGACCAAATCCACCACATCTGTGATTTTTATTAAGTTGCCAATTTCCACATCTGCGGTTAAAAACTCACACTTGCGCTACCGCAGGTGCACCCACGACACCGCTTTTGCGGTTCCTGAAGGACTTCAACTTGGCCGCATCTGCGGCTGCCTTACGCTTCTGCGAACATTGCACCTACAGCTTCCCAACCGTAGGTGCGGTTATGACAGAAACCAAATGCTTCAGTTGCAAAAACTCAATTCCAATTCTTCCGTCACCCATCCGGAATCACCCCGAGGCCCCCGGGACTTCAACCAAAAGCACAAACAAGTCACATACCACCATTCAAACTTGTACCAATCTTCAAAACACCTCAAACAACATCGAATCACCCAAAATACATCGGATTCAAGCTGAAGCTTCCAAAATCTTCTGAATTACGCTTTTGATAAAAAAGTATACCAAACCACGGCCGAATGACCTAAAATTTTGCACACACATCCTAAATGCCACAACAGAACTACTACATTTTCCAGAATTCCATTCCGACCCATATATCAAAATCTCACCTATCAATCAGAAAGCTCCAAAATCTCAATTTTGCCAGTTCAAGCCCAAATCTTCCACGGACATCCAAATGCATTCCGATCACGCTCCTAAGTCCCAAATTATCTAACGGAGCTAACCAAATCATAAAACTTCCAATCCGAGATCATATACCAACAAGTCAAATCTTGGTCAAACCTTTCAAATTTCAAGTTTCAAACTGAGAACTGTTCTTCCAAATTCATTCCGATTACCCTGAAAACCAAAATCGACGATTTACATAAGTCATAATACATCTCACGGGACTATTCATGCTCGAGAAATGGCGAGCGAAGTGCAAAAGCTCAAGACGACCGGTCGGGTCGTTACACTAGATGTTATCACGATATCATACGGAGGAAAATTGGGATCGTGACAACTCATGTAGTCATACTAACAATTAAAGTATGTCATAAATAGCACATGTTATCAAATTAGGGCATAAGTAGCCTAACATCTACCTTGAGCATGAATAAACTATGCACCCGCATTTGCACTCGTTATCTTGCATATATGTCGTTTCCAATACATAAAAAATAATATACAATTCTATTTTAACATTCTCACAACTCGAGGTAAAGCAAGATACTTACCTTCTCTGGGCTAGTCTTTAACCCAAAATAATGTATATTTCTTTATTCTTGACCACTAATTACCCAAAACCTAGTCAAGTATCATTCACGGGAGTCAAAATGATGCTAAGGAAATAATCACAATCAATAAAGCATCGATCTTTGAAGAAATTATAAAAAGTCAACAACAGTCAACAAGGGCCCACATAGCCAAAACCTACAACCAAGACCAGATCTCGATGACCCATAATACTATAAGTCAAAATATATAATTAGTTTCCAAATTCGAATCCAAATCGATATTCAAAACATCAAAATATACTTTCTTATGTTGTAGACAAAACCTCCAAATTTTACTCTTTAAATCCTTAATGTATGTGTAATAATCCATGGATAATTATGATATCTAATTAAAACCAAGGAAAAATCACTTACCCGCATGATTTGGATGAAATCCCTCTCCAAAATGGCTTCAATCCGAGTTTCCTAGCTAAAAAATGGTATTATGAGCTTATGGAAAATTTGCCCCATATAAAATACAAATCTAGCTGCTAAAACTGCAATTTCCCTCGCTATGGTACCAAATTTGGTTGTTAAAAGTGCGCACAAAATGCTAGAGCACAACAAAGTACGCTCCGGGTGGCCAGAAACTCAGCCGCGCCCTCGGGACCCCGTCCAAATAGTCAAACAAGTTCTTCTACACTATACGAACCTACCCAAGGTCTAAAAACACATACGTAATAACCACATCTAAGAATCAAAGGCCAAATATTGTATAGTAACTCTCTTAAGTCATAAAGTTCTCATTCATTCAAAAGAACATTTGAGCCACACTTAGACATCTCGGATTACTTCCAAACTTTGTACACAAATTTAATTTAACTTTATAGACCTATCCAAAGTCTCGAAACACTAATCAGTGTCCAATAACATTAAAGTTAATCCTTGATCAAACTTTTATGAACTCTTAAGTTCTTCAAATTGCTAACTTTCGACAAATGGTATCGAATCCTTCTACGAATGTCCAAAATCCAATCCGAATATACTTGCAAGTCCAAAATTACCACAAAAACCTATCAGAACAATCAAAACATAATTTTGAGTCCATTTACCCAAAAGTCAAACTTTGGTCAAGTCTTCTAACATAAAGCTTCCCTTTAGGAACTAAGTATTCCAAATTACTCCCAAACTTCTAGGGACCAAAATCTCCTGTACCCACAAGTCATAAACACATCAAATAGACCTATAAAAAGTCTTAAATTACTAAACGAGATGCTAGAACTCAAAACAACCGACTGGATTATTACAAAGAATATCAAATGCTGGACAAAAGAAGTCAAAATGGCTTTCAGGTGAGCAGAACTTCTAAATGTGCTATTCTTGGGCTTCTTCTTTAATTTGCGTTACTACATCAAAGAGGAGCTCCCACAGATTTCAACAAAAGAACATGGAGAGTGATGCCGGAATCAAAAAAAGTTATTTTACAGTTACATATAGTAGGAAAAAGGTAAAATAATGGAAACGTTTGTTAGACCAACTTAATAGTTTCCTTTGATCTAGATGAAGAGGTTACACTTGTGTCCTCCCTAGAAGGTGATAAGTGTTTTTTTAAAGCAAAATATAATATTATATTACTAACACAAACACAAACATTACACAGATCTTACATAGTCCCTTAGGATATTTTCATTGCCAAAATTGGCAAGTTTTTCAAAAACAGTAGTAGCAACAAACTTTGACCTAATATTATAGCCATACTTGTCTTTAGCAACTAAGGTTCAACAAAACAAGGTGGACGTGCATGGTGGACACATTTTGAAACTTTGAAATTTTTCATTGCTTCCTTCGCCAAAAGGTGGGCTATCACATTTCCTTCCCTTAAGTTATGTCTCAGGATTGGGTGCTTCAACTGGTGCATTAACAACCAACATTCCAAAATTAGATTGTAAAAGTTAGGGTTATTTTCATTAAGCATTGATATGGTATCCATTGAGTTGGTCTCTATTTTGATATTAGGAAGATCAAGTTGTTGAGCAATCTTTAATCCTTCATGTAGAGCCATTAGTTCACAATGCATGACTGATGATGCATAAGTTGATTTGCAGTACCCAAAAATTCAGTCGCCATTTTTTCCCTGAAAACTCCACCCAGGCCAGCTTCCAGAGTAGATTTGGAGAAAGCTCCATCAATATTCAGTTTGATTGTATTTTGGGGAGGTTTGTTCCATCTGATCTCAATTTGAATCATGTTCTCCTTAAAGGAATTCTTTTCTGTAAAGAAGTTGTATTCCCAGGCTTGTTGGAGGATATCTATGTGATAGACCTTATTGCTAAGGTTATTAATATTATTGTTATTTCTATTTTTCCATATATTCCAAATGGCAAAGGGGAGAATGGTCTTCTAGTTATTAGAATAAAGGCTTTTTTGAATAAAAATATCTTTCAGTCTCAATAGCTAGTGGGTGCCATCTTTTAATTGCAAATTTGTGATGCCCATTTTTTCCCAACAAGGTTGAGTAATAGGGCAGTCTATAAAGATATGTTCAGCACTTTCAACATTAATTCTACAAATGGTGCAAACCTTATCGATGTTCATACCAATGTGGAATAAGAAAGCTCTGCAAGGGATATGATTATACATACATTTTCAGAAGAAGAACTTAATTTTGTTTGGGCATTGAAGATCCCAAGTCCACTCAAAATCTAACTTAGGTGGGGTAAAATGGTTTATGAGAGAGTAGCATGATTTAGTAGTGAAAAGACCAGTAGAAGTAATACCCCATGTCATAGTATCTTTTTTAATAAACTTATTAGGTAAAGGGATAGCCATAATTTTTTCCATAAGGGTAATAGGAATATCAAAGGAGATATTAGTGAGGTTCCAATTGCCATCTTTTATAATATCCTTGATGGGGATATTAAGGTCCTTTTTATTTATTGGACCACATAAATTATTTCTCAGAGAACTGGCGTCATGGATCCAATTTGAAGACCAAATGTTCATTTCAGAATTTGAGTGTGGATGCCATAAGATACTATTATTGCAAAAATTCCATCCCTTTAGGATGAATTTCCAAATAAAAGAAGAAGTATTAGCAGTTTCTTTATTAGCATATTTATAGGAGATGAGTTTAGTCCAAGGAGTATTTGAATTTTGTAAAAGCCTCCATGAAAGACCTATTAGTAAGGCAATGTTTTTGGAGGAGGCCTTTTGGATGCCAAGGCCTCCTTCCTGTTTACTCTTGGTGACGAGGTTCCAATTCACTAAATGGAGTTTTTTAGTAGAGCTAGTACTCTCCCAAATGAAATCCCTTTGAATCTTGTCGATTTGCTTTAGTATTTTACTAGGTAGATAAGTATATTGCATGGAGTAGGAAGGGATAGATTTAGAGTGCTAGTTGCAAGAGTTGCACGACCGGCTATATTTAGAAAAGAACATTTCCAGTGGGACATTTTGCTATGAAGCTTGTCAATTATGAAATGGAAATCTCTTGGCTTTGGACTATGGTTTAGAATTTGGAAGCTTAGGTATTTTCCAAAATCATGTGTAACTTTCATTCCAAAGAGGTTTGAGAAGTAGGAGGAGATATGAGGAGGACTGAATTTTGGAAGGATAATTTTGGACTTTGTGTAATTGATGGATAAGCCTGATTGTGAGCAGAAAAAATCCATAATAGCCTTAATACAATGACCAGTTTTTTTGTTAGCCTTACCCATTAGGGTGATATCATCCGCAAATAGGACATGGGAAAAAGGGTCTTTTTGAGAGATTTTAACGGGATCCCAATTTAAAATGTCTGTTTGATAATTTATGAGTTTTGAAAGTAATTCTATGCAAATGATGAATATATAGGGTGATAGGGGGTCACCTTGTCGGATACCCCTACTAGGACTAAAAAACTCAGTAGTTGCCCCATTTACCAGGATTCTCATAGAGCTGGTAGTGATGCAATGCATAATTAATTTACTGATTTTTTTTGGGGGGGGGGGAATTGAAGAATCTAAGAGTTATGTAGACAAATGACCACTCTAATCTATCAAAAGCCTTTTCCAGGTCAATTTTAATAAGCATGTCAGGGGGTAGATTTTTTGTATTTACGAAGATTATTCATAATTTCCTGAACGATGATCGCATGGTCACTAGCTCTCCTATTTTTAATGAAGCTAGATTGGAGAGGGATAATGATATAGGGTAAGAAAGGCTTTATCCTGTTTGCAATAATTTTTGTAATAATTTTATAGGAAGTATTGCAAAGACCAACTGGTCTAAAATTTTTGAGGTTGTTTGCATTGGAAAATTTAGGGATTAGACCAATATAAGTCTCATTTACACCACTAGGCAGAGTTTGAGTATCAAAAACCTTGTGACAGTAGGACTCTACTGAGTTATTGATGATGTGCCAGTATTTTTTATAAAAAAGGGTGAATTCCATCTGGCCCAGGTGCTTTAAAGGGTTTGAATGAAAAAACAGCATTTGTGATTTCCTCATTTGTTAAAGCCTTGTCAAGGCTAGCTAAATAAATTTTATTAAGGCTTGATGGATCCCCTAGGGTGTCCTTCCTATGTGAGGAGGTTTTTGAAGTTGTGAAAATATTTCTAAAGAAGTCAAGAGTATGGCTAAGGATGGAAGGGGGGGGGGTCAGTGATCCAATCATCATTGTTGTTTTTAAAATACACGATGGCATTATGACGCTTACGATTAGAGGCCATAACATGGTAGAACCTTGTATTTGCATTCCCATCGTTCAACCAACAGATCCTTGATCGTAGTTTCCAAAAGTCCTGCTCCATTTTCAATATATTATTATATTGTAATTGGAGCTTAGATTCAAGGTCTTGCAGGAAGAAACTTCTATGGTAAGAAGGGGAGGTTTGAATACCATTTAGCCGGTCTAGCAGGATTTTTTTCTTTTTAAAGATGTCGCCAAATGTTTCATTTTTCTAGTTTACTACCGTGCTTTAAAAATAGTTTGAGATTCTGTTAAGAAATTGTTGGACCAACAAGTTTTAACTATGTTAATAAAATCCGGATGCCTACACCAAATAGTCTCAAGTCTAAAAGGTTTATTAGAGAAATTGATATTACTAGGATTTAATACAACTAATAACGGACTATGGTCGGAGTGGGTTCTAGGCAAATGAGTGACCATAGCTTTTGAAAAAAGGGATAGCCAATCGTTATTAAAAAAAATTCTATCTAATCTCTCCATTATAAGGCCTCTAGATTTTTTCCTATTATTAGTCCAAGTATATTTACAACCTTTATACCCTAGGTCTAAGAGGTTGCATTTGTTGATACTATTCCATAGGGTGTTACTTCTTCTATGGTTTATAGGATTCCCTTCAAACTTATTATTTGCACAAAAAATATCATTAAAATCTCCCCCTAGGAGGCAAGGCTTAGAGTTATTTAAATGGATTTGTTTTATATTATTTCACAGTGTACATCTTTTCCCTAAGCTAGTACTCGCATAAACTGAGGAGAATAACCAAACAGTATTACAGGGAGTTACCTCAATATTGGCGTGGATTTCTTGGTTACTCCTAACAAAATCATGCACTTTCACTATGCTGGCATCCCACATGATGACCATACCCCCCCCTCCCCCCCGCTTGGCCCTCTGCTGGCACCTCGACCATATTTGTGAAGGGAAATATTAAGAAGGGTGGTATGGTTTTCCATACGAGTTTCTAACAAGGTAACCATGCAGGGTTTGTGAGTATCAACCATCTCCCTAAAGTTGATACGAAAGTTGTCATTGTTTCCACCACGAATATTCCAAATGATTATACTAGTAGGTCTATACATCATTGATACATGGTTGTTGATTGAGTTGTTCTCCATTCTTGCATGGAGCAATGGGTTCTCTTCATGGATGGAACTAGTATCATTTTATTGCTCCCAACCGTTGGATTTTGAGGGGGTCTGATGTCTATTGAGAACTTGTACAACGTTGGAGGGAAACTGAGCACATATCTCTTCTCTTGCATCTCTCTGAACAGATAGACTTTTACATTATTTAGACTTGAGAATTCTATTATCTCTTCCGACCCTAGTAAGTTCATTTCTTCTACATTCTCTACTGGTGGCTCTACGTGTTCTTCCACATTGGAATTTGCTGGTTGTGGCGGTGGATTTTTAACTTGGGGGGGGGGGGGAAGGGAGGGAGATCCAGATTCATGTTCTGAGGTTGGAGGGGGTTGAAGTGGTGAGGGAGGTTCCACTGATTCCTCATGGCTTGGGCTTGTTGAGCATTCAAGTTGGGGGCCAAAGGTTGAAGTATATTGTTTAGCCAAACATGTTTGTGATAATTGCTCATGACCGTGTGCATTTCTTCGCTGACAAGTTGTGCTAGGAAGTGAGAGTTTTAGATGATCACAGTTTCTTGGCCATCTAACATCATGTTGAATGTTACTGCATGACCCATCAGTGTTTGTTCTATCCATGACAGAGGTTGGTGATCTTGAGGGAGTGGTGGTTGGATGAAGAATACTGTTTGGTTTCCCTGTGGGTTGTTCACATTTGGGGGTGGGTTTGCCATTGAGTGAGCTCTATGATGACTTAGGATTTGGACAAAGCTGTATCTCCTTCGTTGAGATAGAGGAATTCTTGGCATATTGATTACTTAGAGGGTGATTTATATTTTCTATAATGGGTTGTACAGAGGAAGATAGAAAGGTTTCAGTAGAATGGTTATCTAGGGTGCCAATGATTGGGTCTATTTGCATGCATTCTTTGCATGCAGGAGAATAGATTTTAAGCGGATTTGGTGCATCAGTAGGGACAGGCACATGGTGATCACTATTGGCCATTTGGCTAGGAGGTGGGGGCATGAGGGGCCTGGTCTTTTACCATGCGGAGGTTATTGGAAGAATTAGTGTTGATAGGAAAGTTTAGTAGAAGATTTTCGGAAGGAGCATTTATTAAATCTAGGGTAATATTGTTTTTAGTAGCCTTGTTATCTTCTATAATTTGATTAGGAGTGGTAATTAAGGCTTGCATGTTAAGTAAATCAGTGACCTCCAAGTCAGCCACGTTGTGACTAGGAGAGCTAGGTAAAGAGACGTTGTCAATGTTTAACTTAGAAAATTTATTAGAGTTTTGTAAATAGTTTTTTTTTTATTTTTATTTCTGTGGGCGGATTAACTAAGGTGAAAAATTTTGCAGTCCACAAGATTTCCTTGAGAATGATAGAAAACATTGTTTGTAGATTTATTATTATTCAAAGATTGAGTGTTAATGGGGATATGCATAGTATTAGGGGTAGAAGAAGAGTACTTACCTGACATTGGATGAAAAGGTTTTGCTTGAATACCTAGGTTTTGGTTTTTTCCAGAATTTCTCCCATTGGCCCGTTTCTTCTTTGGGACCGTTTGCCATGCTAGTTCATTTACTTCACTGTCGTTGCCCACCTCTTTAGGCATAGGACTATTATTAACCATAGAGTGGTTTGATGGCAGTGGTGTTTTAGCATAAAAACACTTCAACGCAACATGACCTAGTCTTCTACATTGTTTGCATAGGATATTCTCCCCCTCATATTAGATGATTTGTTTATGATGGCCAATGTTGATGAGATTACTGGGACTTCAAGAGGAAGCTCTATGCATAATCTGGCATAGCGACCCCTTAGAGTGGAAGAGGTGCACGCATAAACCTTTAGTAATTTACCAATGGCATTTTCATTTTTTGCCAAGATGATACCATTATAAAACTTGGTTGGTAACTAGGGCAGACGGATCCAAATGGCTGTGAGGGAGCTCTTAACTTCTGTTGCTACAAAGTTTGGCTTCCATCTTTGAATAGAGGGGAAATGACCAAATATGAACCATGAGCTAGCATTTATGACTTTAATCATGCGTTCTTCACATTTTAATTTGGCTATGTAGTAGTCTGCTCCCAAATCAATGAGGGGGAAATTATCTATAATTTTCCAGGCTTCCTGGATTTTCTTTTTTAATATATGGTGTTGAATTTTCTTACCAATTAGCTTGTTAATGAGAGAGTATTTCCAAGGTTGATATATACGTGCTTGATCTTCCACTGTGAGTTGAATTCTCTTTTCATCTATCATCATTTGGTGATTTGGGCAAAAGATTCTTGGACCTTAGTAGCAGTATCCATATTTGTTGAGGTCTTAGCAATAGTTAAGGAATGTTGTACTCCTTCGATCAGTTTTTCTTTGAAGCTTTTAATTTTTTTTTTTTGGGTGGTAGTGTCCTTATCTGGTGGTTTAGGGGGGATATGGCGGTTGATGTTTTTAGCCATTTTAATGATTGAAAAGAGAAGTTGAAGATGTTCTGTAGGTTAGTGAGAAGGTAGAGTTTCTCTCACTAGTTCGGCACAATAGTCCTCAAAGGTGATAAGTGTTAACTATTGATACTTTGTGCAGCATTAGGCCTTATAGTGTTTAGTTTTTAATTATTTTTGTATGATCCGATTTTAGAGTCAAATGACCTAGCTAGTATGTTAAATTGCTTATGGTTAAATAGATTTTTTTTTAATTTGGCCAAAAAAATAATAATCAATCTAAATACTGTATTTAAAATTTGATAACAATACAATATTATACAATGAAAATACACCACACAAACAACCTGTAAATCCGGATATCGATTTGGACCAGAAACAATTAACATTCTCTTGGAGAAAAGAGAAACAAAATGTACGTAAATTACATATATACCACACAAAACGGTGAAACATATTATTTGGTCCGAGCTTTTTAACCAAAATATTCAACTAACTTTGGATCTTATTATTTGCACATTTTCATGGTACACTTCAAAGGTAATATGGAGACACATCTAATAAACTGAAAGAAGGCGAAACATTACATAGGTATGACTTTTCACCATTTAAATCACAACATCAAAAAATTTCATCGTCCTTGTGATCTATGGCAATTAAGTATAGATCTTTCTTTTTCCCTACAGTTAATCCATTTTTCTCAGTCATATCCAAATCTTCTGGACTAGTTCCAAATTGAAGCACCCAATTAAAGTGGTAGAGTAACTGCGCCAAGGGATATTTAATAGTTGCTAAACCAAATTGTATTCCTGGACAAATCCTTTTGCCCGCACCAAATGGAACAAGCTCAAAATGATTTCCCGTAAAGTCAATATGAGAATTTTCAAATCTCTCTGGAATAAAACTCTCAGGGTCATGCCAAATTTCTGGATCTCTTCCAACTGCCCATAGATTAATCAACACTCTAATCTTAAGAGGTAGTGTATATCCATCAATATATGTTTGTTCCCTACATTCCCTAAACAGCAAGGAACCCGGAGGATGTAGCCTGAATATTTCTTTAATGACCATATTAAGGTATGGTAATTTATCAAGATCTTTTCATCAAAACTTGTGTTTCCCTTGAAGACTTGTCTCACTTCACTTTGTGCCTTGATCATAATTTTAGGATTCTTCATCATTTCTGATAATGCCCAAATAATAGTCGCAGCTGAAGTTTCTGTTCCACCAGCGAATGTGTCCTACTTCAACAAAAATAAATAAATAAAGAGAACATATTGGTGCACATATAATAACGATAATGTACATAAAAGTTCAATGAGATATCTTCAAACTTGTTTAAAGTTCTACACATCCAACTAACTGGAGAATAAATTTGAACATTATTTTGATTTAATTAGCTAGGTACGTTTGATTGAAGCCTTCAACTAGCATGTGGTTGAGGCGTACGTCGTTGTTATCATTAGATGCATTTGAGTGAAGATTATGTATGCATCGCCACTCAATTGGCACATGGAGAGTCTTTGTTCTCGAAGGCGGATCCAGAATTTAAACCCCTTTTCCTTGCTTGATCTCTGAATGTAATAGGAAAAAAATTGAAAGAGAAATTGCCGCTACAGTCTATACTTCAAGCTCGGAGTATTATAGCAACAGGAGCGGCCCTTCCCTAAAGCAGGTAAAACAACTGCTTTAGGCCCTATATTTGTGGAGGTCTCATTTTTTGTTACACCTAATAAGATATACTTTTTATACATAGTAGACAAGACTATTTTTTCACTTCAAAATAGATTTGAACAATTCGTAGCATATGAAATTATTTTGATTTTCTATTTATCGGTAAATAACTGAGATTGTGAGATGATGGAAATTTGAAAAAAAATGCCTTGAATGTTCCTGGAAGCATAATAATTAATCTAATATTGATGGTTTAGATTTATTTTCTGAATTAAAAGTGTTAAGAAAAATAGTACAATTAGAAGATAACAATTTAATTGATATATTCAGTCAAATAATTTCTTCAAATGCCTATATTGCTTATAGAATAATGATGATAACCCCTATTACCGTTGCTTCAACGGAAACAAGTTTTTCAAAACTAAAATTGATAAAATTTTACCTAAAATCAACAATGCTTTAAGAGAGATCAAATGAATTAACTATATTGTCAATTGAGAAAGACTTATTAGGAGAATTGATTATAAGAATATTATTAATAGCTTTGCAAAAAAAAAAAATGAAAAATTAGACTTCACAAAAAAAAAAGTTAAGATCCCTGATAAGTTTAGCTTTAGGCCACAAAATTTGTCGGGCCGCCCTTTAGCACAATTTTGGTATATGAGGAAAACAATCGTGATGCGCACGTACTAAATGCATGGAAAGACTTATGGGCCGCTTTACGGATTTTGTGGCCTAAAGCTAAAACATATTAAAAGGCCCTTAAATTTCTTTTGTAAAATTCATATAATAATGAGATACAAAGAAACTCTAGGACTTTGGCTTAGTGATAAATTTACAATCCGTAATGTGTGAATTAGGTGCACGTCACGGCTTGGAACTTTATCGTAAATGAAAATATGACATTAATTAAGTGAAAGAAGATAAAGGGGGCACGACAAATATCTATCGACTTTCGGACCTTTTGCCCTATTGTATTTGGGATTCTCTTATAAAGATGAAGCAAAAAAATACTTTCTAATAGATGGATCAATAAAATATGCTCTGATTGTGTAGTCTTGATCCTTAGACAAGAATATGCCTAAGTTGGGGTCCCCCTTCAAGTATCTAAGCAGATGGAAAGCTGCTTTTAAGTGAGGTTCTCTAGGGTCATCCATGAACTGGCTTAAGTGTTGCACACTGTAAGCTATATCTAGTCTAGTATTGGTGAGGAAATTAAACTTTTCTATCAACTTTTTGTAGTAAGTGGGGTCTGCTAATCTTTCTCCTTCCTCGGCTTTAAGTTTCACAGTGGGGTCCAATGGAGAATTGAAGCTGTTGTGATCCATGCATTAGTATTCCTTCAACAGATCAAGAGTAAACTTCCTCTAGGAAATTATTACACCACTTTGTAGAGGGAGGTCCTAAGAAGTAATGTAGCCTCCTCAGATCCTTTATTTTAAAGCTATTGTTCAAGAATATTTTTAACTATGTGATCTCTACAGTGTCAATTCCTGTAACTACAATATCATCAACATGCATTATTGTTGATACCCAATTTTTTCCTCATATTATATATATATGGGTTTTTCTAACCTACTACATAGTTGTAGTAGGTTAGCATTGTATACAACTTTACTTTTCCTTAAATACCCCTAGCTAAAAACATTGCCATCATTTAATACCAAGGACCTTTTTGTCATTCCCCACAAGAAAAACAAAAACCCTCCTCTTTCACTATCAAAATGGGCCTCTTTTGTTCTTCGCCATCATCAACTTTATCCTTTCTAAAATTCTCTACCGGCAAATTTCACTACTTATTTCTTATTTTCGGTCATTGTTCATTTTTATTTCTTTCTTCGGTGACTCTTCCTTTTCAGTAAGCAATTGTAATCATTTTTCTTTTCCATTACTTATCCTTAAAATAAATAAAAATGAGAAAGATTCAAGACATGTCACGACCCAGATTTTTTTTGTCACAACCCGGATTTCCCACACTCGGGAGTCGTGATGGCGCCTACTAATGAGAGCTAGGCAAGCCAACCCTTAACTACCTTTTTTATTAACAATTTTTTTTTCAATTACCAGCGATAACATGAAAAACAGCGGAATTAAATAAATAAGCGAAAGTCAACAATTTTTATAACTCAAGACTACGTCCCTTACAACTTTCAAAACCTCAATACCCAAAACCTGGTGTCACAGTATCACATACTGTCTAAGAGTCACTACAAACAAGGCCTGAAGAAAATACAATAAACTGTTTCTGAACGAAAGAAAATGAAACAGGGAATAGAGATAGAGGGAGATGTCGGGGCTCGCGAACGCCTGCAGGTTTACCTTAGGTCTCCGGGTGGACTGAAGGAAGCCCTCCAACTACTGTCCGTAAGCTGCTCTGGGATTTGCACACAGTGCAGAGTTTAGTATCAGCACAACCGACCCTATGTGCTAGTAAGTGTCTAACCTAACCTCGGCGAAGTAGTGACGAGGCTAGGACCATACTATCAAATAAACCTGTGCAATTTAAATATATACAGCGGAAAGGAAAATGCAGAAATAACCAGTAAATGTGGGAAGGGGAAACATGTTGTGGGGGAAATAACAGTTCCGAATAGAAAACATCAAGTAAGGAAAGTAAAAACATAACTAGAATATCATCAAGAATCAGAAATCAACAATTTGCACGGCATCACCCTTCGTGCTTTTACTCTCGTTCTCACCAAATCAATCATATAATAACAACGTGCACGGCATCACCTTTCGTGCTTTTACTCCCGTCCTCACCAAACAATATTTTATAACAAAAGTGTACACGACATCACCCTTCGTGCTTTTACTCTCTTTCCTCACCATATAGTCAATGATAATCGGTATGGAATGGTACATCGTATGGCACGACATCACCCTTCGTGCTTTACACTCTTTCCTCACCATAGCAAACAATGCACGGCATCACCCTTCGTGCTTTAACGCTCTTCCTCACCTAAACAACAATCACAAACAAAGGGGCAAGGGAGTAAACAAATAACAATATAAATCCCGGAAAAGGGAACATAATTAAACAGTTAAATCCCGGCAAGGGAACAATATCAATAATCTCATCATCCCGGCAAGGGAGATAATCAACAAAGCAACAAACATCCCGGCAAGGGAACAATTTAATAACTTTTTCTCTTTCTTTCATTTTTACTTCATAACTCACTTTACCATTTGAGTCAATGCTCCAAAGGGTTCAATTATCTCATATACTTTCACACTTTGTAATATAACTCGAGCCAATGCTCCTCGAAGTTCAAAGGTCATAATTTCTTTCACAAGCTTTTCACAACATAAAGAAATCATCACTAAGGCATGAAAGACACAACAAAATCAAGATATTCACAACATAAAGACTCACGGTCATGCTAGACACCAACGTATAGATACTCGGCACCATGCCTATACGTCGTACTAAACAATTATCACATAGCAAATAGGACTCAACTCCTAATCCCTCAAGTTAAGGTTAGACCAAACACTTACCTCAAACTTCCACGGCTAATTCAATCCTCAATTACCGCTTTTCCTCTCGAATTCGTCTCCAAATCAATTGTATCTACACACAAATGACTTCATAACATCAATAAATGCTAAAATTTTCGAATCCAATGCCTAATTATAGCTTCCCAAGTATTCTTCCCAAAATCCCAAAATCGACCCCGGGCCCACTTGGTCAAAACACTAGGTTCGAACAAAAATCTGATAACCCATTCATCTACGAGCCCGAATATATAATTATTTCTAGAATTCGACCACAAAACGAGGTCTAAATTACAATTAATTAAAAAGCCCTAACTCTACCCAATTCCCTAATTTCTACCTTTAATTACATATTTTAGGCCTAGAAATTCAATAGATGTTGATGAAAATGGAAGAAAATAAGTTAAAGATTACTAACCCAAGAGTTTATGGTGAAAAGATGCTTCAAAAGTCGCCCTAGAACTTTGGAGAAGAAAGAGTTTGTGAAATTTTGGTGAAATCCCGTAATGGTTTCTGTTTTGAGACTTTAAAATAACTGGGCAAAATCCTTCTTCGCGTTCGCGATAAGCTCAACGTGTTTGCGATGAGTCAGGTCTGAAGAACTTCGCGTTCGGGACACTGGTCTCGCGTTCGCGATGCTTTAGCACCTCGAGCCCTCGCGTTCGCGGGCCAGTGGCCGCGTTCGCGTAGAACAAACTGGTGGCCCCTCTCCTAAACCCTACACGTTCGCGAGTGGAAGGACGCGTTCGCGAAGGGTCCCCCCTGAGCTTCGCGTTCTCGTCTCAACCTCCGCGTTCGCGAAGAAGAAACTGGGTACCTGAGATCTTTGCCTTATGCGTTCGCGAGTGCGACCATACGAACGCGAAGAACAAAATCCCTGGGCACAACAACAGAAAATCTGCAACACTTCTAAAGCCAAAAACCATTCCGAAACACCTCCAAAAACACTCTCGAGCCCTCGGGGCTCCTAACCAAACACATGCACTAACTCAACAACATCGTACGAACTTATCTGTGCGATCAAATCGCCTAAATAACCTCAAAATCAATGAATCAAACCTCAAAATCAAGAATTTTTCCTCAAACTTCATCAAGTTTCCAATTTAGAAATTTAAGTCCGAAACACGTGAAACGACGTCCGATTTCAACCAAATTTTATAGGAAGAACTTAAAACATATATAAGACCTGTACCGGGCGCCGGAACTAAAATACGGGCCCGATACCATCATTTTCTAATCAGATTTCATTTCCAATTTCCTTAAACATTTTCAAAAAAGAATTTTACTTAAAAATTCATTTCTCGGGCTTGGGACCTCGGTATTCGATTCCGGACATATGCCCACGTCACATATTTTCCTACGGACCCTCCGGGACCGTCAAATAACGGGTTCGGGTCCGTTTGCCCAAAATGTTGACCAAAGTCAAACTTATTCATTTTAACATCAAAACTTAGCATTTTTCACAAAATTTCATGTTTAAGCTTTCCGGCTACACGCCCGGACTGCGCACGCAAATCGAGGCGACTCTAAATGAGGTTTTAAGGCCTCGGAAGCACAGAATGGATAAGAAAACAGGTGATAACCCCTTTGGGTTGTCACAAGACATTTCTAACACAATATTTTCGCCCCATGTAAATTGATCCTATCATTGGAGTAATGGTTTGATTTTGAATTGATTTTAATTTTTCCAGTCTTTTATACTCTATATAAAGCTTGACAAAAATATTAGCCATTCACACAAATATAAAGGCAGAAGATTTCATTATTTAACTTGTGGAAACTATCAAGAGAGGAAGAGTTGGATAGAAAACAATATTATAAGAAAAAAAAGACTCCAGTTTGCTCTTGGCAGAGACTATGGAGAGCAAAAGGTGAGAGAGAAAGGAGGAAACCAAATTGGGTAGAATGACAAAATTATTCATCTGACTTATGCAATGATAATATGTTGTTAGGGGTATTTAAGAAAAAGTAAAGTTGTATACAATGCTAACCTACTACAACTATGTAGTAGGTTAGAAATCCCCTATATATATATATATATACACTTTCAAAATAGTGCATATGCATCATTATTTCGTTTATTAGCATATACAAGTATTTTTCATAACTTTCCATAATTTTTAAAGACTTTAAATCAATTTATTTTCGTATATTATTATATAAATATTCAGTAATAATTTTTATGATGATTTAATCATCTAAACTTATCATTTATACTAACATGATGTTTTAAATATTTTTAGTACATTTTTTATATTTGCATTTTAGGGCTAACTGCATATTTTGCAATAATAGTCCATGTTAATGTATAATTACATTATTTATGCAGAAAATGACTTTTTATATTTTTTATAATATTAAGTAATTATTTTAATCGTTTTAGTGCACAAATGATATTGCTATTATTTATTAATTACTTTTATAAATTATTTATTTATTTATTAAACATTGGGTTTTTAAATACTAGCCTAAATTCTACCTATTCTCGGACCAACCTCAGCCCAATTACCTAATACACTAGCCCAAAATATCCCAGCCCAAGATAAATTAACCCAACCCATGACCCGGTCGGTACCCATTTCTTAAACCCGTCCTAGTCTCATTTTAAAATCTTGGTTGTTGATCTCTAAGATCAACGGCCCACCTTACACCATCCCTTTTAATTATACCCAAAACCCCCTAACCCTAAATCATTTCTCACCGCTCGCCTTCCTTGAATCCTCTCATCTCTTATCTCTCAAATCCTAGCCGTCTTCCCCCAAAATCCCTCTCCTAATCCCACCTAACATGGGATACCATGGCCGTTTCTTGCCATATGTGACCTCTCCATTGTACTGGGTCCTTCTCTATACTTCTTGCCTAAACATGGAAAGCAGATCGTGTAAGAATCGAACCAAAATCGGTTTATATCCTTGACTTTTCTGATTATTTTGTCTATGTTCATCATCCGCTCTTTGTAAGTACGAATATTTCTGTATCTCTTGTTGATTCTTACTTACCCTAAATTAGAGCTTTCAGATATCTTTTAATCGAACCAAAAATGGGATCGATTCTCTGATTTTAAGCGTTATTATGTCTATGTTCGTCCTATATTCTACTGTGTGACCAAATTTTGTTACATTTTTATCAATATTTACTTTCCCTAAAAAAATTAGAGTTTACCTATTTTTCCCTAAATTCGATTTTATTGATTCAGCATGCTATGGTTTCCTTATTTATGTTTGATTTTATAGTTTTTTCTTGTTTACTTATTTAATTTCTACTACTATATAAACCCCTCCCCATTCCCCTTTAAGACAAGACTGGAATCATTAAAAGATTTACTAAAAACTGAAGTTACTACTATTTGTTCTCTAATACTCTTGTTCTACATTCTGGTTCTTGGCCGGCTGAAAGCCAAGGCCAGAAAATTCTGGGCTCTTGGTACTGTAGACTTTATTCTTTCTTGTTTTTTGCTTAACTGGTGAGTTACTGAACCTTTGCAATTTCGTTCCTATGTATCTGCTACTTGCATATGTTTTTCACTTCTGAAGTTCATAGCTTAATGTGTTGTTGGGTTACTCTTGTGTGCAATTCTATTTGCTTTACCTCAGTTTTAGGTCTTTTTAACATTTGACTTCATAATTTTGTTAGTTTGAAACATGCCTAAGCCTAATTCGACTAGTCGAGATTCTCTTAATTTCGTTTAGCCAATGTGTTTTGAACTACTGCTGCATGTGACCTTTGCACTTTTTAGCATCTCTTTGGTGTTTAATTCTTCTTAAGGTTGTCCACTCTGTTATTCGAATATGCTCTATTTGCATAATTTGAACTTTCTTCGGTTAATTGGTCTAGTAGGTCAGACCTGAATGCTTACACTTACTGTATGACATAAGTTTATCTTCCCCTTTCTGTTCTAAACCTCTATAATGGCAATCTTGCATAGGTAGTATGTTTTAATTATGTGCCAAGGTCCCATTCTGTCAACCATGACTAGTTCTCAGTTAACATACCCCTCGGCATGTTTTGGATCACTTGATTCACCAGTATGTTGTCATAATTTGTGATTCCCTACTATGTCTAAATAATGTTTTGCTGCCTGATGTGAAGTTAACACGGCTATCTTATGACACTGGGACATATACTTAACATAATTTGAACCTTTTCCTTATTATGAGTCTATGTATACCAATCTTGCAAACCTGTTTGTTAATGTATGACTACTTATGCACTAGGTGTTGAACTTGCTTTTTCTGATTTTTTGCTAAGTCTGTTCTTAGAACTTAGAGCATGTTTGATTATTTGCTCTAAGTGATCAACTTGACTATGTTATGTCCCTCAGTTATTGTCCATTCTCCCTCATCATCACTCATGTTGTTCTTAACTCCTTATTCTTAGCCTGCTGAAAGTCAAGGCTATCAAGGCTCTTGCTACTAACTTCTCTAGTGTGAGCACTGCTTGGGGTCCAATTGAGACCCTTGTGAACTATGACACACTAGAACTTGGTCCCATGTCTATCCCTGAATCTCCTCTATTAACTCCCTAGTGTGAGCACTGTCCTGGGTTCTTGAAGCCCTTGGGAACTCTAACACACTAGGGTCTAAGGTTCCTTGCCACTTTGTCTTAATTGCTCAATTATGTCCCATTTTCACTTACTGAATAAGACAATGGGCTTGTGATATGACTAATTTTTTCTGAATCTTTGATGGCTACTGGTTTTTGGCTATGAAGACTATCTTCTGGGCTGTTGTGAACTATGTGGATTTGAAATTGAAGGCTTGGCCTGGCCAGGTATACTTCGGGCATGTCTTAGGCCCATTATAGTTATTTTTGTAACTTTGTAATTTATTGGGTCTGTAATAATTATGTAATAACAATTGGGGTATTAGTAAAATTGGAAAACTAGGCTTATTTTAATATTGCATGAAATGGGTAGAAATCCTGCCTATAGGTATTCCATTTGCTCGAACATGCTCTGCTACTGTGTGTGCTAGATAACCTGCCTATAGGTGTTTAACTCGTTTGATATATTCTGCCTCTACATGTTTGATAACCTGCCTATAGGTGTTCAATTCATTTAACATATTCTGCTTCCACGTGTTTATTAGAAATCATGCCTATATGAAATAAAATGATCAATCTTTCAATTGCAGCATGTTCACATAGACACCATGCCTATAGGATTACATTGATCCACAAATACATGCTCTTTACAATTCACGTATATATCATGCCTATAGGAACATAATTAGATTAGATGTCATTTATGTTATTCTCATTATATTTGTCACCTGCCTAGGAAGCATGCCTATGAGGATAAAAATATTATAAAATCAAGTATAATTGTCAATTGCTAGAAATCCTATCTATAGGGTGTTCTATTAATGCTGCTAACCTTATGTCTTCAAACAACTCTACTACATAATCAGACAATGACTACATATCATGTTTATAAGACATGTAATATCCTAATACGTCAAAATTATAGTGTTACCTTTATAATGCTGGAATCCAGAATAACTTAGCAATCATGTCTATAGGATCAATAACTTCTAACTTGTAGTCTCAATAATCCGCATGTAATATCAGATTCCCTAAATTGTGCACCTGTTCAGAAATCACGTCTATAAGATTAGACCTTACATCTGAAACTGCTGCATGTTTGAATTCTAAGGTCACATAGAAATAATGTCTATGGGGCTTAATGGCTTTAACTTGTCTCAATTCTGAATTCTGAAAACTCCTAATTTGCATATGCGTTTGTGTGCGTTTGTTGTCTAAGTATGGAGGCTAACTTGAGACCTTATTTGTTTATACATGAAATTTCAACTTATTTTGTATGTCGCCTAGTTTTCTCATTTTGAGCAACCTAAGTTAAGTCTAGAACCATCCAAGATAGAGGTCCAAATGCCTCCTAGACCATAGCATGAGACGAGTAGTGCACGCATAAGGCACAATTTAGAATCAACTAGTGCACATTAGGTAACAACTTAAAGATAGTAATCGGGTAGTAGGAGATAATAGTCTGTACACGCTGAATAATAGGAGTAACACCCCATCTCGAGGGGAGCTACAAAGTATTATTTATGTTGCACGGAGTGATCCTTTAGGCTAAAAAATTTAAGACCCCCCATCTTGTCTTTAAAATCAATTATTTGTGTTTCATAGTGAACTTCTTAAGTTTTTGTGCTCTCTCTTCGTTTATTTGATTACATAGACTAATTCATATAATTCGAGTTCAGCCGGGACCCACAGTTGTAGACCTCGAATAGTGCCTAACACTTTCTCTTTGAGGTAATTTCGAGCCTTTACCCGATCTTTGGTGATGCAAACTAGTCAAATAGAGTTATTTGCAAATAGATGCCCTAATGCACCTTAAACCCGTTAGGTGGTGCCTCTCTCTTTTAACATCTTCTTTAAAAGAGTTGTCGCGTCGAAACCCGATTTTGCGAGAAAAAAGGGGCGCGACAACTGCTATGTAAACAAAAGAGTGCTCAGTTTTCTTGTAAAATAAAGAGTAGTCACACATTGAATGTGCGTAACCCCTTGAGCATAAAGCTTCAGTTAGTTTAGCATATCATTGCATGCTTGCCTGTTTCAGGCCATAGAGAGATTTGTTGAGTTTGTAACCAAACCTGTGTTGTCAACTGCTAAGCCCTGTGGGACCTCCGTGTACACCTCCTCATTCACATCCCCATGTAGGAATGCATTATTTACATCTAATTGTGATATGTACCACCCTTTTCATAGCTATAGCTATTAGAGATCTCAAAGTTGTCATTTTAACTACTGGGGAGAAGGTTTCTGTATAATCAATTCTAGCTTGTTGAGTATATCCCTTTACAACCAACCTAGCTTTGAGTCTTTCTACACTACCATCTGCCTTATGTTTTATTTTATATACCCACTTACATCCTATGGCTTTCTTCCCAGCAGGTAAGGGAACTAATCCCAAGTGTGGTTGGCATGTAATGCTTCAAACTCTTGGTTCATAGGTGTTTGCCAGGTAGGATTCATAGTTGCCTCCTCATAAGATGAGGGTTCACTGTCACTCCAGATATCCCTCACAAGACTTTGACTCTCAGAATTCAAGACATTAGAGGTTATATAGTGGTTGTTAGAGAACATTGCATTAAGAGAGAAAAGTGCAGTAGAACTACTGTGAGCAACAGATGGTGATGGTCTTAGTATAGAGAGTGAGTGTAGGTAGTCTTGTAAATATGCAAGTGTCTTATGTGGTCTTTGTGATTTCCTTAAGGAAATAGGTGTGTTGACAAGCTGATGGGCTATTGGTGATGAAGTGTGGCTTGAAGGTTGAGGTGTTTCAGATTGTGGCAAATGGCTGGAAGGACTCTCAGAACTAGTGTTGGACTCAAAGTGTTGGGATTGGAAATGTGTAACACTGGTGCCATTATCACTATCATAAGCAAATTTAGTGCATTCTTTAATCTTATCAATGAATGGAATAGAGTTGAGAATAGAGGGAAATGAAAAATTGTTAGGTGATATAGCAAGGGGAAACACATTCTCAATAAAGACAACATCCCTAGAAATAGATATCTTCTTAGTGGCAAGACTTAAGACCTTGTACCCTTTGACACCATAGGGATAACCAATGAATATGTGTGGGGATGTTCTAGGTTCAAATTTGTCTCTACGCACTTTTGGTACAGAAAGATAACATAGGCATCCAAAACTTCTCATGTGAGAGTATGTTGGCTTTTTCTATGAACTAGTTCAAATGGAGATTTAGGATGACTATGGGAAGAGGGTAATTTATTTATGATGTAGGTTGCACACAAGATGCATTCACCCCAGTATCTTACAGGTAATTTTGATTGGAATAGGAGTGCCCTGGCAGTTTCCAAGAGATATTTGTGTTTTCTTTCTACTATTCTATTCTGTTGAGGTGTGTAAGGGCAGGTCTTTTGGTGAATGATGCCTTTGGATTGGGAAAACATATTTGCCTCTATACTGGTGAACTCTGAGCCATTGTCAGATCTGATTGTATTGACTTTTGTATTAAACTGGGTTTCAACCATAGAGATGAATGTTTTTATGACTTGTAATGCATTGCTTTTGAATGAGAGAAGGTTAGTCCAAGTGGACCTACTGTAATCATCCACCAGTGTAAGAAAGTATTTATAGTTATCATGGTTTGTCACATTGTAAGGTCCCCATATATTTATGTGTAGTACTTGGAAGATTTTTGTGGAAAATTTTGTTTTATCCCTGCCTGGCCATTGGACAAATGGAATAAAGAAAGGGTTGCTTTGGAGGAAAGAGATGGGGATAGAGGTAATCCCTCTCATTTTGACAAAGGGTACATGTCCAAGTCTATTATGCCACGGAACATTTACATCATTATTAGATGATAAACAAGAATTCAAACTAAGATTTTTATTACTCAAACATAGAATATTTACATGTGGATGAAGATATATACACTTATTTGTGGACAATGAACTATGTACATATGAATCAATATGACAGTGTGAGTTGTGTGTGTGGTGAGCCTTATTGCCAAGGCAATAAAGTGAATTGCTAACAGCAGAACCTGAATACTTGCTTCTCAGACATTTTGGGCAGAGAAGGTATAGCCCATCACAAGCCTTACCAATCTCTGGAGGCCTCTTCATTGAAGAGGCCTGCAGAATACAAAGATTGTTAGTGAAGGCTACTATACTTCTGTTAACACTGGTTAGACCATGAATAGAAATTAGATTGTATTTGAAAGAAGGTACAAACATTACTTTATGTAAAGTTATATCAGGCACAATTGTTACACTACCAATTTCTGTTACTTTCATTTTATATCCATTTGGTAGGACAACTAGGAGTGGATAGGGTAGTGTTATGACATTGGTTAGTAGGGACTTATTGAAGGTCATATGATTTGATGCCCCTGAGTCTAAAATCCAGGAATCGGTCTTGTTTTTGAGACATTAACACGATAATTTACCAAAATATATAGAGGAAGTACAGACTATTATACCTGCAAAGTTTACAGCCCCATTGATAAGATTGGTGGTAGCTGCATTCTCTCCTCTATTTCCAGTTTGAAAGTGTTGGAGCAGAGTCAGGATCTGTCCATAGTGCTCCTTTGGCAGGTTGATGTTCTGGTCTTCATTCAAATCGTTTTGTTCTTCTTCCTTGTTAGGTAACATGTCAGAAGACCGATTTCCATGTACATTAGCCACTATTCTCTTTCCTGTGTTAAAGTTATGGTTGCGATTGAGTCCCTGATTCTGGTTGAAATGTTGGTTTGGATTATGATTTTGATTGCGAGGGTGTCCAGAATTTGCAGGCTAACTATGTAGTTTGAAGCATTTATCCTTAGTATGTCATGGCTTTCTGCAGTAATCACATATAGGTCTTCCCCTTCCTTATCCACCATAGTTGTTGTTGTTAGGTGAATAGTTGGTCCTATAAGTGTTGGGCCTAGAACTGGCAACAATCATAGAGGTTGATTCAATGAACAACTGAGTGTGTGGCTTGATTCCCCTCTACTTCTCATCTTGTATTAGGAGAGAAAAGCTTGAGTTAAGTTTGGTAATGGATTCATCATGAGGATGCTTCCTCGAATCATAGTGTAGGTTTCATTCAACCCCATAAGAAATTGTATTAGTTGCCTGCCTGCTCAGCTTTGTAGAATTTTCCTTCGCACCATAGGTACAGTTGCAAGTGCATTGAGACTTTTTAGTCAAGGTGCTCAATTCTTCCCAGAGTTTCTTCAATTTGGTGTAGTAGTTGGTAATGTCAAGAGTTCCCCGAGATGTATCATTTATTTCTTTTTGGATTTGGTATAATCGAGCTCCATTTGTCTACTAATACCTATCTTCTAGTTCAATCCACAACTCCATAGCTTCATTTGCATATTAAACACTGTCTGCGATCTCCTTTGACAAGGAATTAAGAATCCACAAAATTACCATATCATCACATCGTTCCCATTGGCGGAATGTGAGTGACTTAGGATCTGGGCGCTTGCATTCGCCATTTATAAACACTAGTTTTTTTTCACTGACAGACCTCGCAGCACACTGCGCCTCCATGAACAATAACCAACACCATTGAAAGGAACGGAAACAAGCATAGCATCGGGATTATCCGACGGGTGCAAATACAAGGGATTACCTGGATCAATTCCAAAATTTCCTGGAACTCTGACATGCACATATGTGCTAGCCACATCGCTCAAATCTTCAACAGTAATTAGTGATTGAGCTTAATTGTGTGAGTATTACACTTTGGGAGAAAAATCCCCTTCTCAGACACCGAATTAAGGCAAAAATGAAACTGCTTTCAGCGATCGATCGATTTGGGGGGAAAAAATCAAAATTGACGGACACAGAGAAGAAAAAGGATGATAGAGAGATGATAGATCAGAATGACTTGATCTGATACCATGTTAATTGTTCAAGGTGAAGGTTGTTCCAAGCTTAGCTTGTGCAACCATGGAGGTCGATGTAGAGAGAGAGAGAGAAAGAGAGAACAATCTAGAAGAAGGAGAAACAGAAAATGGGAAATGATTCCTCAAATATTATTAACATATGTAAAGAGTATATATACACAACCTAACTAATTAACTAAAACTAAATATCTGGCCTAGCCAGTTTACATCTAACTAACCACTTTACAACAAACTAGCCACTTTACATAATTAGGCAATAATCTCAATACTTCTTAGTTCTTGCATCTCTACTGAATAAGTGTGATTTGAGATTTAATTCAAATTGTGATGGTATTTTCTTGTTCCGGAATGGTTTTGTTTCATCTTTTTTATTTATGCTCTACTTCGGGTAATAATTTTCCTGACAAATAATAAGTGTTGGCAAAGTATTCACGTGTGGTATGATAGAAGTCATTTTCTAGTGTTATTACCAAAATATGTCTTCTCACTTGTGAGTGAAAGTTATTTTTCATAAACTATGTTAACTTTTAATTTTATATTACTTGCTCCTACTAACACATAAAGAAAGCCCAATTTTATCATCTGAAAACAAACGGCCGTTAAAACTAATAAAGAAACCCAATGACAATATCATGAGCAATACAAGTACCTGGAAAAAGAAAAAGGAAACAGGGCAATCCCTCACACAGTTCACGCACAAAATTACACCTATAATAATCGACCCAAGAGAAGCATAAACCCGCACATGAAGCAACTAAAAACCATGAATCTTAATTTGTTCCTTATTCAAAATCCCAGCATTCACAAGAAACCGAGAAACATTCCTGCGTTGAGTTGTATCACTTTGCCAAACTCCTCCTGCACAACATTGTCGTTGCATGCAGCACAACTCTTTCTTGACATCTTTTAGGATCTATTCATATACATTGAACACTCTGATCTGGCTTGTCTACTGATGTGTTGCTATAATTCCATAGTTTTGTACATTATGTGCCTTGCATTTTACATGATTTAATGATAAATTATACTTTATTTGCGAGTAATGGAGTCTATTTTATATGTAAGTGAATTGGAGATGAAAGTAGAGCAAAAGGGATACTTAAATGTTGAAAGTGTGCTCGAGAACAGTGAAAAGGAGAGACCTGGCGAGGCCAGACAAAGGCCAGCTTAACCACGCTTTAGCCTGGTGAGGCCAGGCAAAGGCCAGCTTAACCAGGCGTTAGCCTGGCTACGCCAGGCCTAGGGCATGCACATTCCGAATTTTGAAAACTTATTTCATCTCCTGGTTTGACTAGGACTTGGCCTACACGTTTAGGTTTTTTCTTACACACATAAATAGACCTAAAAATGTCACTTTTGAGACAATTTTAGACCTAGGAAGAGCACAGAGTCATCGTGGAGTTGGACAGGGAGACCGACATTAGACCGGAGATTCGACCTACGGAGGCAAGAACACACAAGGAGCAAGGCGAAAAATTCTTTTATGAAATTTTCACTTCCTTCTTCCTATTTCCAATATTGGTTATGAATTCTAGTATTATATTTATGCATACTATTATGAATAGCTAATTTGATATGTAGGGTTTTGATGGAACCTCTTGAAGGATGATTTTCCTATTACGTTAATATAGATTTGCTGTAGCTTTTTCTCTAATTGTTCAACTACGTTTATATTGTGGTTGGTTGAAGAGCTCTCAATCGACTGTGCATATTTAGTGTGTATTACTTGGGAGAGAGTGCATATTTAGGTAGTTGTTGAACAATATCACTCCTAATGTATATGAGGGATCAATACGAAAGGTTTAAAGGTGGGATTACGGATAACGAAACCTTGGTGCGATCCGAGTGAGCCGTACTTAATGCCAGCTAGCGTAATTCGGAAGAATATGCCTAGTAAATTGTGATAGTTACTCGAGAGAGAATTACAATACTCAGAGCGCTCATGATCGGTAGAGAAACCTTAGGCAAATTTATAGGAAATGTAGCGGAAAGGATTCCGACAATAGGGAAAATTATAACTCTAAACCTCCTTAATCTTGTCTCCAATCATTATCCTTGTTAATTGATAGTTTTACTGATTTCTAGTATTTGTTAGTTAATTAGATAAAAATAAACATTATAATCTTTATATTAAGAAATTATTTGGATTGTGTTTCTTAGCGATATTGAACAACTGTAGCTAAGCCTTAGTTCTCTGTGGGATCCGATTCCAGACTTGTAAACTGAATTATATTTGCAATGAGCGCTTAGTCCTTTTTATAAGGCATAGTTGAGCGTGATCAAATTTTGGCGTCGTTGCCGGGGAACTAACAGTGTAGTTGTAGGTGTACATATTTCTAGGTTGCAAGTTTGAACTTTTATTTTTGTTTTCTTGTATCTGATTATTATTATTATTATTATTTATTTTTTTAAAAAAAATTGGTTTTTGATTTGAGAACATGGCATTTTGGAATTATGAGAGTTTTGATGTTGGTAATTCTACTTTTGATCCTCCTTATGCATATTGTGGAGGAAACCACCCATAGAAAAAATATCAAAATATTCCCGAGAGCAAGTTATATGCACCAACTCAATCTTATGTGTGGAATGTGTGTGATATGTGTGGTGGTCAAGATGTTCACTTTCATGGATGTGCTTATATTTCTTGTCTTTCCCCGACCCCTTACTTTGATGGTTCTTTTTTTTGTGAAGTTAATAGGAACAAAGAACCTAAGTATGATGATCTGAAAGAGATCAAGGATATGCTAAAGTGCTTTGTGGAACAAAATAATAAATTACAACTGCAGATAGAAAGGCAAGAGGAAACTATTCACAACTTGAAGGTTCAAGTGAGTCAACTAGTTGAAGATTTTAATGCTCAACAAGCCAATATTGTGAAAAGTATCAAGAAGAGAGTGAATTAGACACAGAAATTGAGGTGCTATTGGAGAAGGCCAGAGTAGAACACGAACAATCAATCGAACTAGATTTTGAGGATATCGATGTTGTAGAAGAGATACTAGAGTCCACCAAGGATATTGAGGATACATATTTAGTTGACTCTAGTGTCATTGGTGTTGAGGATGTAGAAAGTTCTAGTGTTCATGTAGTTGAGCGCATTTGTTGATAAGTTAGGATTTTAAAGTGTTTATGTCCCTACTTGCCTATGCTTTGAGTATAAATTGATACAAAAACAGTCCCAAAATGCTCACAAGTTGTGCTTGATTGCAGGGTTGATTGACAAAGTGACGAAATGTCAAAGATCGGCTCAAAAGGAGCGAAACCTTCTCAAGTATCAAAGACCAAGAGAAGTGAAGAAAAAGGGGCCTAGTGCGGACCGCGTAACAATGACCGTGGTCGTACTAGGAGGTTCAGAGACTGGACATTTTCAAGCATAAGGTCACGCGACCACGGTAGGATTCACGTGGCCCGCGGAGAAGCTTCCCGGCCGCACTCCTGCTCTGTGCGGTCCGCGTTCATAGGGTTCAGCAAAGGGCATTTGTCCTCATGCGGTCCACGATCACGTCTGCGCAGACCGTGCCAGTTGCCTTTACGGCCGCGGTACACTCCCACGCGGTCCGCATCCCCCAGTTCAAGTCATCAAACAACTGAAGCCTAAGAGCCAGTCCGGCCGCGGCCCGTTTTGTGCGGCCCGCACTAACCCCACAAGGGTATTTTTGTCCAGTTTTTCCAGCCTAGTATAAATAGAACATTTTACTATTTTTTGGAGAGGGCGGTCAGATCTGAGAACAGAAGAACAACTGCGCTTGGTGTTGTAGTCATTTTTGGCATATTTGCTTCCCATTAACAATAGATTATTGTAGTTTCTTCTTAGTAATTAATTAATATGTGTAGTTCTTCATCTATTTCTTCAGTTTCTTCTTTAATTATGTGTAGCTAAACCCATTAGCTAGGGTTGTGGCTCAGTATGGGTAATTGATGGGTGTTGTCATCTAGGGTTAGATTGACTATCGGTGTTTGTTATTTGGGTTGATTTTATGATTTAATTTAGAATTGGTGGTTGCAAACACTGATTCAAGCTTTGTGAGTTTAACTCTTCTTGAGAAAGAGAGTCTATGACCTCAAAATTAACCCAACAAGGAATTGGGATAGACTCATGAGAAATGATAGTCCCAATTAACGGGTTAAATCTCGAGAGAGTAATCACCCTACTTGAACCCTAGTTGTTTGGTCTAATTTGCCAACCCAGTTGGTCTCGAGAGAGTCAACTGGGAAAAATCACTCTCTCTACCGAGATGTGTGAGAGTGGGTAAAATTGTGCAACGGTTATAGCATAAGCCCCAAATAAGTCAATCGAACCTAAGTAACATCTACCCGTCAATTAGCCACCAAGGTAATGCCACGACCTTGGTGCTCTTCCTTCCCATTAATTACAACTTAGCAATATTCTTCTAGCATAATCTAGCTTTAATCCATAGTTTTATAATAGTAGTTATAAATACAAAAACTCAAAAGATGCTTGAAGTGACATTAGAAGCACAACCGCAACTCTAGGCTAGACAGAAAATACAACTCCACTACTAGCTCCCTGTGGAAATTCGATCCCGGACCTCTATTCAGGTAAAAGCTATTGCGATCCGCTCTTCCTACCATAGTGTAGTGTCGAGTCGGCAGCGATCAACTTTTTGGTGCCATTGCCGGGGAGCTTATGGTGTTGACTATCTGTTTAGTTAGTTTTGTGTTTTGCTTCTCTTTCCTTCTTGTTTACTAATTTTGCTTGTGTCGATCAATCAGGTACAATGGCTCTTAATGAAAATGACCCTCTCGGCAATGTGATAGCGGGGGAGGAGGTAGAGGATCTAGAACCAGATGAGGTTTTACCTCAAGTTCCACGGAGAGGCCGACATGCCAATGTAAAAGCAAATGAGAACAACAATAGTCCAGACCCTCCTCTGGCACCACCGAGAGTGGCTCCTAGAGTTTTACCAAATCAAGGATACGCCAGTGCTATTGTTCCTCCCCGAATCCAGGCGGGGAACTTTCAAATCACAAATGTTATGCTGACCTTGCTCGAGCAAAGAGGGTATTTCACGGGTGCCTCCGATAAAAATGCCTACAAGCACTTGAAGGGGTTTGTAGATACATGCTGGGGTAGCAAGAAGACAAACGTGTCCGAGGATGCATTGAGATTGAGGCTTTTCCCGTTCTCTCTTCGGGTTAAAGCATTGGATTGGTTAGAAAGGCTCCCCAATCATTCTATAACAACATGGGATGAATTGGCGGACAAATTTATTTCCAAGCTCTTTTCTCCAAGTCATATGGCAGCTCTTCGGGATGAAATTCTAGCTTTCAAGCAAAAGCCAACGGAACCTTTGCACGAGATATGGGAAAGATATAGAACAATGGTGAAAGAATGCCCCAATAACGACATGATCGAGGCTATGATTCAGCAGACCTTTTATCGAGGCATCAACACCACAAATCAATGCATTGTGAACCAATTGGCCGGAGGGAACTTTATGAAACTTTCTTACCAAGAGGCATGTGATGTACTTGATTAAATGGCCGACACCTCTTCGGCATGGCAAAGCCGAGAAAATGTGCCCCAAGGTGACCCCATGGTCATCCATTTGCTTAAGGAATTGCACGATCATGGCCAAGCCATCGCCGAGCTTACAACAACTATGAATCAATTGGCAAAGGCGCAATTGAAACAAGTCCAAAACTCGCGCCAAGTCAATGCAATGGAAGGTGTTTCTATGTTGAAAAGGAGGAAAAGAGGGCAACAACCTCAAGGTAATTGTGAACACTATGACAACAACAATGATGGTGGTGGTTATTCAAATGAGTGCTATGATGATCAAAGCGAAGAGGTCCAATATGTCAACAACTACCAAGGGAATAGAGGTAACTCTTCAAATCAACAATGGCGTCCTCAAGGAAATTGGGGCAATCAACAACAAGGCGGAGGTAATTGGAATAACAACAACCAAAACAACAATTGGGGTAATAAAAGCAACCAAGGAAATTGGAATGGTAGTAACAATAATTGGGGCAACAACAACAATCAAGGAGGGTGGAACAATAGCGGGAACCAAGGCAACCGAGGGCAAGGCTTTCAAAGGCCCCCCATGTACCAACAACCGAACAATCCACCCCCTTTCCTTCTCAAGGTCCGAGTTCGTCCAGAAGTGATATGGGGAGAATTGAAAGCATGTTCAAGCAAATGATGAAAAAGAACCAAGATTCTAAGGCCCAACTAGCTTCGCATAACACATCTATCCGGAACTTGGAAGTGCAATTAGGCCAAATCTCTCAAGCATTGAATACTCGTCCTAAGGGTGCGCTATCAAGTGATACGGTGGTGAATCCGAAGGGTGGGAATAATAATCATGTGATGGCGGTTACAACAAAAAGTGGGAGAGGCGGTGATGTGAATTCCTCAATGCAAAAGCAAGTTATGGATGAAGATGTTGAGTTGCGGGATGATGATGTACCTTTGATTGTTGATGATGTGGTTAATCAAAATGCGAAAAATTATGTGCGGATTGATATTAATGATGAGTCCGAGGTAGAAACTCAAGATGCCGTGAACCCGTCTAGGGAACACGTGATTGACATGCTCGAGCTGGTTGTACAAAAAGCCAAGGCACCTTTGCCTAGGCCACCTCCACCTTATCCTCAACGGTTAGCAAAGCAAAAGACTAACAATCAATTCAAAAATTCATTGACATGATGAAGAGCCTCACAATCAATGTCCCTTTGGTTGAGGCACTTGAGCAAATGCCGGGGTATGCGAAGTTCATGAAAGATTTGGTTACAAAGAAGAGGTCGATGGAGTGTGAAACAATTAAGATGACTCATCAAGTGAGTGCCATAGTGCATTCAATGGCACCCAATCTTGAGAATCCCGGAGCTTTTACTATCCCTTGTACCATTGGAAGTGCGGATTTTGCAAAGACCCTTTGTGACTTGGGGGCTAGTATTAATTTGATGTCGTACTCGGTCTTCAAGACTTTGGGAATTGGGAAACCTCGACCTACCTCAATGAGACTTCAAATGGCGGATCGATCGATGAAGCGACCCTTGGGCATAATCGATGATGTCCTTGTCCATGTTGATAAATTCATATTGCCGGCCGACTTTGTCATATTAGATTGTGAGGTGGATTTTGAAGTGTCGATTATTCTTGGAAGACCTTTCCTAGCCACGGGGAAGGCATTAGTTGATGTTGAAGTGGGTGAGTTGACATTCTGAGTGGGAGATGAAAAGGTGGTATTCCATGTTTGCAAATCAATGAGACAATCAAATAGCACAGAGGTGTGTTCTTTTGTGGACATTGTCACAGCCGTGATAGTGGATGACACAAGTTCCATGATCAATGTTGAAGATCCTCTTGAGGTCGTGTTTCTTAACATGGATATCAATGATGATGCTAGTAGAGTGGAGTGCGTGAATGCATTGCATGGTATGGGTTCATATTCTTATGAGCCTAGAAGGCTATCTTTATATCTTGAAAATCGCAAAACTCTACCAACGAAGCCATCGATTGAGGAGCCACCGGTGTTGGAGTTGAAGACACTTCCTCCACACCTCAGGTATGAATTCTTGGGTTCAAATTCTACTTTACCTGTCATTCTTTCTTCTTGCCTTACTAACATGCAAGTTAAGGCCACCTTGGCAGTTCTTCAAAAGCGAAAAAGGGCAATCGGATGGACTCTAGCTGATATTCGGGGTATAAGCCCCGCCTTTTGCATGCATAAAATCATATTGGAGGAGGATGAGAGGCCTTCACTTGAGGATCAAAGAAGACTAAATGAGGCTATGCAAGAAGTAGTAAAGAAAGAGGTTATTAAGTGGCTTGACGCAGGTGTGGTTTATCTCATTTCTGACAGTTCATGGACTTCTCCAGTGCAATGTGTACCGAAAAAAGGTGGAATGACTGTGGTGACCAACGACAACAATGAGCTTATTCCGACTCGGACAGTGATGGGTTGGAGAGTTTGCATGGATTACCGGAAGCTGAACAAGGTGACTAGAAAAGATCATTTCTCATTGCCATTCCTTGACCAAATGCTTGATCGTCTTGCGGGCTGGGCTTTCTATTGTTTTTTGGATGGTTACTCGGGGTACAATCAAATTCTCATTGCCCTAGAGGACCAAGAGAAGACGACTTTCACATGTCCTTATGGCACATTCGCTTTCTCCAGAATGCCATTTGGATTATGTAATGCTCCGGCGACCTTCCAACGTTGCATGATGGCTATTTTCACCAACATGGTGGAGGATATCTTAGAGGTCTTAATGGATGATTTTAGCGTGGTTGGGGATTCTTTTGAGGAGTTCTTGGTAAACTTAGATAGAGTGTTGGCCCGGTGTGAAGATACCAACCTTGTTCTAAACTGGGAAAAGTGCCATTTTATGGTAGAAGAGGGTATAGTGTTGGGTTACAAGATCTCGAAGCAAGGAATTGAAGTTGATAAGGCCAAGATCGAGGTTATTTCAAGGCTTCCTCCCCCTACTTCTGTCAAAGGGGTGAGGAGTTTTCTTGGGTACGCGGGTTTCTACCGAAGGTTCATCAAAGATTTTTCTAAGGCAGTTAACCCGTTGTGCAAATTGCTAGAGAAAGATGCCAAGTTTGTTTTTGATGAGAAATGCATGGAGACTTTTGAGCTCCTTAAACAAAAGTTGACAACTACCACCGTCATCACAGCACCAAATTGGAACTTACTATTCGAGCTCATGTACAACGCGAGTGACGTTGCGGTGGGGGCGGTTCTAGGACAAAGGATCAACAAGATGTTCCATCCGGTGTACTACTCAAGCAAAACCATGAATGAGGCTCAAAGGAACTACACAGTCACCGAAAAGGAGTTGTTGGCTATTGTTTTTACTATGGAAATTTTTTGTCCTTACCTTATGGGGGCTAAAGTTATTGTGCACACTGACCATGCTACCCTTAGGTATTTGATGACCAAGAAAGATTCAAAGTCAAGATTGATGAGATAGGTTTTGCTCCTTCAAGAGTTTGATTTAGAAAATGTTGACCGGAAGGGTAGAGAGAATCAAGTGGCGAACCACTTGTCCCGTTTGGAGGAGGAGGGGAGGCCTTGTGATGGCCTTGAGATCAATGATACATTTCCCGATGAGCGACTCCTTACAGTGTCAATGAGTGGAATACCGTGGTTCGCCGATATTGCAAACTATCTTGTTACCGGAATCATCCCGTGTGAGCTCTCTTCTAACCAAAGGAAGAAGCTCAAACGGGATAGCTTGGATTATTATTGGGACGAGCCCTATTTGTTTAAGATTTGCACCGATGATGTGATTCGACGATGTGTCCCGGAAGAGGAGCAATTGTGTATTTTGGAAGTTTGCCATTCCTCAACCTATGGTGGCCATCATGGCAGGGCGAGAACGGCTTCTAAAGTGCTTAGTTGCGGATTTTATTGGCCTACTTTGTTTAAAGATGCCGGTGATGTGGTTAAAATATGTGATGAATGTCAACGAGCCAGTGGAATTTCAAAAAGGGATGAAATGCCCCTCAATACAATTCTCGAGGTAGACATTTTTTATGTTTGGGGCATCGACTTCATGGGTCCTTTCGTGAGCTCTTGTGGAAACACTTACATTCTGGTGGCGGTAGATTATGTCTCCAAGTGGGTTGAAGCCATGGTTTTGCCCAACAATGAAGCCCAGAGTGTTGTGGCATTTCTTAAAAATAGTATCTTCACGAGGTTTGGCACTCCTCGTGCTATCATTAGTGACGGGGGATCTCACTTTTGCAACAAAGTTTTTGATTCATTTCTAGCCAAATATGGAGTTAATCAAAAAGTAACCACCCCCTATCATCCTCAAGCTAGCGGTCAAGTGGAAGTCTCTAACCGAGAAATTAAGAGTATCTTGTCTAAAACTGTAAATGCAAATAGGACCGATTGGTCAAAAAAATTGGATGATGCTCTTTGGGCCTATCGGAGAGCTTACAAAACTCCGATTGGTATGTCCCCGTACCAGTTGGTGTTTGAGAAAGTTTGCCATCTTCCGGTGGAATTGGAGCACAAGGCTATGTGGGCCTTGAGAAAGTTGAACTTAGAATGGGATGTTGCTGCAAATCTGAGGGTTGAACAACTTAATGAGCTCGATGAGTTTAGATTCCATGCATACTCTAGCTTGTCCTTGTATAAGGACAAAATGAAGTACCTTCACGACAAATATGCTCGGGGCAAGGAGTTCAAAGTTGGGGATATGGTTCTCTTGTTTAATTCCTGGTTACGTCTGTTTCCGGGTAAGCTCAAGTCAAAGTGGAGTGGGCCATTTGAAGTTGTGTTCGTGACCCCGTTTGGTGCTCTTGATCTAAAAAACAAAAATGGTGAAGTCTTCAGAGTCAATGGTCACCGGGTCAAGCAATATCTCGGAAAGTACGATGGCAGCCACGTAGTGGCGCTTCTTCATCTAAAGTGATGTGATGGTAACATGCGTCGTGCCGCGACGTTAAATCAGGCACTTCTTGAGAGGCAACCCATGTGTAGCTTAGGATTTTTGAGCTAACTGTTTATGAGATGTTGCAGGAATTGTGTTGAAGCAGTGCAAAACAAAGTTGAAAAATGGCATAGTCTCTGAAGATTGCCAGCGTGGCCGCAGTGCATGTTGTGCGGTCCGCGCTGGCATAAGTCAAAAGGGGGACTCTCTGAAGTTCTTCACCGCGGTCGTGGTCAAGTTAGTGCGGTCCGCGGTGGACTGACGCAGCCGCATTACACGTTTGTGCGGTCCGCATAGGTTTTATCATGAGGGGTCACACAAATAAACTCAGCGCGGTCTGCGGTCACTTTTGTGCGGCCGCGCTGGTAGGTAAGTACGGGTCCTACTGGGGCTCTATAAATAGAGACCAAGGTTCTCATTTTACCCTTTTTGCAAATTGGAAACCAGAACCCTAATTCTACTGTTCATCCCCGTCCAAGACTGAGATTCTTGCTTGTGTGGATAGATTGCATTCATTCTTCATAATCCTGGTAACATTTCATGCATTTTTTATTATTACTCTTTTATTTTTATTTTAATTGCTTGCTATTAGTCTGTAACTTCTTTGCCTTCACAATGGTCTTCGAATTGTTAGTCTAGGGTAGCTTCCATGTTAGTTTAAAATAACTAAGGATTGGGTACATGAGTAGGGACAAGTAGGGGTAAAAAGTTGAACAAAAATAGAACAAAAGCATGCAATCCCTAGCTTACTCACTGAACCTAACCCAGTGCGGCCCGCGGTCGCCTTAGCGCGGTCCGCGTTACGCTTCCACGCGGTTCGCGATGCTTGAATGACTGAGGAACAACTTGTGTCCAGCGCGGCCGCGGTAACTTTTGTGCGGTCTGCGGTGGCCCACCGCGGCCACGACCCCATTTTGTGCGGACCGCGGTGTGAGATTCAGAGAAGACCCTTCCTGGGGTTTTGTTCAGTGCGGCCCGCAGTCGCCTTAGCGCGGTCCGCGGTGCTTCCAACATGGTCGCATTCCTGATGGTGCGGTCCGCGGTGCCTGGTTCTGTAGCAGTGTCTGCAACTTTCATTTTGCTTCTGCAATTTTAATTCAGTCACATGTTTCACTGCATGTGCTTTAACTAACAATGTTAGATGTGTTTGTTTGCAGACAATGGTAAAACAACAAGGAAGGGGTGCTAAACAACCCGGCCGAGGTGACTCCTCCCGGGGAGGAAAAGGGAAACAATTTAAACTCACTTCCCGACCTAAACTGAAAACAAGGAAACAAATTGTTGTAGACGACCAATCGAGGAGTGAGTATATACCCTCTCAGGGCCTCTCTTCTGATTCAGGGCCAGCTACTGTAGTCCCGGCTTCATATACTGCCCAAGCCCCACAACATATACCTTATGAGTCATCTGATGGCTTAGCAGCAGGCAGTGGTAAATATCCACCTCCCCCACAACTTCAGTGTCTAGGGAGAGTTCAGAAGGCGGGACTAATAGTGATAATGAGGTACCGGATAGTGGGGTGCCCCAAGTTGGGGGTGTTGAGAGAACTAGAAAACTTGAAGTTTGGGAAGATCGATTTGTCAGCCAGGTGGAATTCCACAAATATAGAGAATGGTGGTCGACACGAAAGTTGATACTTGAGCAGAGCTTTATTGACAAAGACCTTCTACCCCTAAACCCCAATGTGCATAGACAGTTCCAGGCTCGAGTGGGTTGGGAGTTCTTTAAAGACAATTGTTTGAAGGCAAATGAGTATATGGTCAAGGAGTTTTACAACAATGTGACTCATATCTTGAAAGGCACTAAAGTGACGAAAGTGAGAAACAAAAATGTGGTTTTCACCGGGAAGGCATTGAATGAGTATTTGGGGTTTATTGACTAAGATGAGTCCCTGTACAATGAAAAGTTAGCAATGGGCGAGGAGGTTCGTCCGTGGTTAGCTTCGTACCTGGCAATCCCGGGTATGATTCCAGAATGGTTACAAGCAGGGACCAAAATACTTCGGAAAACTTTCAACTTCGAGGCTAGAGGGAGGTTGACCTTTGTATGCAGTCGGCTCGATCCGACTACTCATGATTAGACTATTCCACTTGCCCGGGCGGTTCTTATTGCTTCTATTATGGCAGGTTATCCTATCAATGTGGACAATGTGATGTCCCACACCATTTCTGTAGTAGGGGTTGAGCATGATCAGAACTACCCTTTTCCCATCACCCTTACTATGTATTTTCGGGACTTGGAGGTGGAGAAGACACTGTTTGATGTCAAGGTAAAACCTGTGGCTCCATTCTCTTGGTACAGTTTGAAGGGGCCAGACAACCCCAAAGACAAAAGTTACAAGCCGCCTTCCTCTATTCCAGCTGGCCAGTTTGAGGAGCCAGTGGCGGTAATGTCTTCGGTTGAGCCCCCACAGAGCCTTCCACCATGCCTACTATCACCACTGATGATGATTTGCCTCCACGACTCTCCTCCTCTGCTGGCCCCAGTACTTCAGTTGACACGGGGGTCCCTTCTTCCCGGACTCATCCTTTCACGGCCCAGCAGTTGAGCCGGACACTAGCCAGTTTGAACAACTGGATGTCAGCTGCGACATCCAAGTTGTCTACATTGTCTGCTACAGTTGAGGCCCATTCAGCACCTTCCACTACTCAGTTTCCTCAGTCCATTGAGGACACACTGAAGAAGCTCCTGGAAAATCAGGAGAATATTATGAGGACTCAGGATGCCTTGACTATGGCGGTGGATTCACACGGCAAGGCTTTGAGGGAGCTTGCCAAGGAGCACAAGAATATGAGGAAGTCAAGGGCGTCCAAGGAGTCGGTGAGAGTGCTACGGACTGATGTGGACAGGCTATTGGCAGACCAGATGCCTTTAGACTTGTTATTCGGGGATCCAGCCCCAGCAGCAGCACTAGTGCCACAGCCACAGCAGGAGCAGGCACCCAGGCCCCCAAGAAAGAAGAGGAAGCTCCTCAGTTCAGTTGGTGCAGTTATTGAGCTACCAGAACCACATGAGACCCCATCCAGTGATGCACCTATCAGTTAGCCGGTTTAGGAGCAGCCCCAGTCCCATCAGCTGAGCAGCAGGAGATCGGGAACCAGTCTGAGGTTCCCGTACATACAGAGGACTTGGGGACCACTGATGATCCCATGCAGACATACCATGCCTAGGGAGATCCTATATCCTTTATTTTGTTTTGATATTTATTTGATAGTTGGCATTGAGGACAATGCCAGCTTTTATTCATGAGGGTGCGCCCTATTTTTTTCTGGATGACTGTATATATATAGATTCTTAGTTTATTTTTATTGATTTCGTGTTTTTTTTTTACTTTGGGTTGTATATAACTTTACATTTCTGTATATATTCATCCCCCGTTGTATATTCTACTCCCATATTGTACATATTCAATCTATTTTCTATTTTTGTAAAATTTTCATTTTTAGCTTTGTAGTTAGGCTCGTAGCCGCTTGTTTTGGTTTTGGCGTTTCCAATAAGCCCTTGGTTTTCTTAGTGCCACGGTTCTTTCCAAGTGTGGAGTATTGTGCGAACCGGGTGGCTCTTCCCAATGATAGATGGCGTGACAACCTTCTTAAGGGTTTGAGTCTGTTTCTTTGATTTTTCTTTTGTTTTTGATAGTGTAGTTAAAGGCACCTCAAGCAAAGCTTCACTTGGGCCTAGCACATTTGCCTTTGATCCCATGGTCAAAGACATAATGTTGTGAGGTGAAAGTCGTGGCTTTGAGACTCTTGCGTTGACCAAACGATCATCATGTGGTCTTTTTGGACCATTGTGTGTTTAAATCATAACTAAGGTCGTTGTGGGCCCTCGACTCGATGTCTTTAGCAAATCCCTAGCGTGTGTGGTGAGGAATTGATATTTGAGTCCAAGTCCCGAGCCAATGGTCTAGAACTTGCCCTGAATGTCTGTTGAGGCAAAATCTTAGGTGAAATTTGACTTGAGAAATGATTATAGGCTCTCCTTGATCCAAATGCTAAGTTGAACAATTTCATAGTCTTCCAATGAAATAATCCCTAGTTAACCCTTTTGAGCCTTAAACCTTTATCTTTCAAGAACCAATGCTACAAGCCTATACCCGTTCTAAACGATTACCCTCTCTCGGCACCCAAATCTTCCCTTGAGTAATGGCAAAAATCTAAGTTTGGGGGGAGAGACAAGAAAGGAAGCAAAGCAGTAAGGTACAAAAGAAAGAAAAGAAGGCAATGAAAAAGCAAGAAAAGAAAAAGGACAAAAAGAAAGTCCCATGTGAACAAAAATAAAAAGGGATTCAAGGAAAACAAAAGTGAAAAAGGTGTGGAGAAAGTAGAAAAAGGAGAAATGTTTTGAATTGTATAAGAAAGAGTGACAATGTGTCTCTCTAACCCCTTGTGAAGAAATAAAATCCTCAAAAAGAGCCAAGAAAGTTGCGCCAAAATGAATCAAAAGAAGTGCTTAAGGGAAGATTGAACCCATGTGAATAAAAATATGTCCTACCCTTGCCTAAAAGCCTTCACAATGACTCCACAAAAGCCCTATTTGATCTCAAGTTGAAGGGAGTTTACATTAGTGGATACTTGCATAAGGGGAAAGCATATGGTACTTAGAGCCGGACTTGTGACCTTCCTTTTTGAGAGAGATGAGTGAAATTTCATTTGCTTCAATTTGTGTGTCAATATTTAAAAGGTGAGTTCGCTTAGGGAGAGTTGAGGATGTGAGAGTTTGGGTTCATCAATGACCAAAGTAAGTGAGAAAAGCTCTTTGATGAAATGTGTCAACTCTTGATGCTCTTGTGTCACACTTGATCCATAGTTTTCAAAAGTTTTAAATGTGTTAATGATGCATTCGTATTGAGGACAATTGTTAGTCCCAATTGATGCTTGTTGAGGCTATTTTAGGATAGTTGGAATTACTTGGATGTTCCTTTAAGGGGTGGGTCTTATTTTGTTTGCTTGAGGACAAGCAAAGGTTTAAGTTTGGGGGAGTTGATAAGTTAGGATTTTAAAGTGTTTATGTCCCTACTTGCTTATGCTTTGAGTATAAATTGATACAAAAACAGTCCCAAAATGCTCACAAGTTGTGCTTGATTACAGGGTTGATTGACAAAGTGACGAAATATCAAAGATCTGCTAAAAAAGGAGTGAAACTTGCTCAAGTATCAAAGACCAAGAGAAGTGAAGAAAAAGGGGCCAAGTGCGGACCGCGTAACAATGAACGCGGCCGCACTAGGAGGTTCAGAGACTGGACATTTTCAAGCATAAGGTCACGCGGCCGCGGTAGGATTCACGCGGCCCGCGGAGAAGCTTTGCAGCCGCACTCCTGCTCTGTGCGGTCCACATTCATAGGGTTCAGCAAAGGGCATTTGTCCTCATGCGGCCCGCTGTCACGTTTGCGCGGACCGCGCCAATTGCCTTCGCGGCCGCGGTACACTCCCACGCGGTCTGCATCCCCCAGTTCAAGTCATCAAACAACTGAAGCCCAAGAGCCAGTACGGCCGCGGTCCGTTTTGTGCGGCCCGCACTGACCCCACAGGGGTATTTTTGTCCAATTTTTCCAGCCTAGTATAAATAGAACATTTTACTATTTTTTTGGAGAGGGCGGTCAGATCTAAGAACAGAAGAACAACTGCGCTTGGTGTTGTAGCCATTTTTGGCATATTTGCTTCCCATTAACAATAGATTATTGTAGTTTCTTCTTAGTAATTAATTAATATGTGTAGTTGTTCATTTATTTCTTCAGTTTCTTCTTTAATTATGTGTAGCTAAACCCATTAGCTAGGGTTGTGGCTCAACCCTAGTATGGGTAATTGATGGGTGTTGCCATCTAGGGTTAGATTGACTATGAGTGTTTGTTAATTGGGTTGATTTTATGATTTAATTTAGAATTAGTGGTTGCAAACACTGATTCAAGCTTTGTGGGTTTAACTCTTCTTGAGAAAGAGAGTCTATGACCTTAAAATTAACCCAACAAGGAATTGGGATGGACTCATGAGAAATGATAGTCCCAATTAACGGATTAAATCTCGAGAGAGTAATCACCCTACTTGAACCCTAGTTGCTTGGTCTAATTTTCCAACCCAATTGGTCTCGAGAGAGTCAATTGGGCAAAATCACTCTCTCTACCGAGAGGTGTGAGAGTGGATAAAATTGTGCAACGGTTATAGCATAAGCCCCAAATAAGTCAATCGAACCTATCTACCCGTCAATTAGCCACCAAGGTAATGCCACGACCCTAGTGCTTTTCCTTCCCATTAATTACAACTTAGCAATATTCTCCTAGCATAATCTAGCTTTAATCCGTAGTTTTATAATAGTAGTTATAAATACAAAAACTCAAAAGATGCTTGAAGTGACATTAGAAGCACAACCGCAACTCTAGGCTAGACAGAAAATACAACTCCACTACTAGCTCCCTGTGGAAATTCGATCCCGGACCTCTATTCGGGTAAAAGCTATTGCGATCCGCTCTTCCTACCATAGTGTAGTGTCGAGTCGGAAGCGATCATTTGTCTACACTCCAAGCATTTTTCTACATTGTGTTTGGATGATGATATGGAAATACAGTCATTCGAGCCACTTGAGGAGTCAAGGAATAAGGAACAAGATGCCTACATTCTGAAATTCTTTTTGCCAGAAAGTCGGGATTACACATCTAATCAAAAGGCCAAGAAGTGCAGCATACTACATTGTTTTATTGGGCCAGTCAGATTCGTTCCACCACCCCAGAAGCATGATCATAGAGCAGAATCAAAACTTGGAGTCCAATTCATAAGTTCAAGTGGAGGCAAAAAGTGGCTAATGTCATATCGCGACGTTAAATCAAGTGCTTGTTGGGAGGCAACCCAACTTTACTGCTTTCTTTTATTTTTTTTAATTATTTTTTTTAATTGTATTATTTTTGTAGTGTAAATTTTTGATTTTCTAGGAGCATGAAAAGCAAAGCTATTGGAAGGATGCAACAGCAAACCAGATGGTTGGAACTAAGTGTAAGGTACCCGCACGAAAGACCAAGCATGGGAGAAGTCTGAGTACCCCATGAGCTGCTAGTGCTTTGGCCTTTGGCCTACCAGGGAGTTTCTTTTATCCTCTTATTAGTTATGATGTGCATTGGGAACAATGCACAATTTTAAGTGTGGGGTGAGGATATTGTCTGGGTGACTTTCTATGCTACTTTAGTTATGATAGTTTAATTGAATAATGTTTTGTTTTTGAAGGATTGAACCTTTCCCGACGATGGATCTATCAGACAATTTTCTTGAGGGATTTAAGTCTAAAGAGAAAAAAAAGGATTTTCTTTGTAGGTAGTGTAGTAATTCCCCTTTGGTTTTTCTTTGTGTCGCGGTTCTTTTCCAAGGGTTTTGTTTGAACCGGGTATAGTTAGTTTTATTTTTTTAGGAGTAGGAGCTAGTGTGAGATGAATTGAATTACAACGATATCTCTTAACTTTGTTATGCCTTGAGAATAGTTAGTACTTTGGTTGTGACACTTAGGTTCAATTTTTGACTCTTGTATAAGTACCTTAAATCGTATGATCTTATATTTGCTTAACTGCTTTGACTAGATTGTCTTGATAAAACCCAATCCTAAATGAGTTATGTGCCATGTGTGTGTAAGTTTTTGTGTTATTTTGTGCATTGCATTTGATGTCTAGAACTTGCCACATGTGTTTGCAAAGCGAAATAGTAGTTTCGTTCAGTCTTGGAAGTGATATAGACATTTTTTTTGTTGAGCCAGATATGTATATTTTACCCACCTAATTGTTATGTATCGTAGTTAACCCCTTTGAGCATGTAATCCTATTTCTTTGGCAATTACATTACAAGCCTTACCCAATTATTTGAATTAATCATCTATTTGAACTTTTTCACCTCTCATGAGCACTTGAATTGTTATGAACTTTGCAAAAGTTAAAGTGTATAGTAGTTGGTTTGGCTTTTGAGTGAAACCAATAAAATAAGGAGAAAGGCGCACTGTGTTGAAAAAAAAGTAAGAGCCACTTTAATTGTAAAAGAAAGAAAAGAAAAGAAAAATAGTTATATTGTTGTGAAGAATATTCCTTGTGGTGGTGCCTTTTGATGTAATTGTGCTTAAAGAAGTATGGAGTTAATATATATTGATGTGAAGGTGGAGTTATGGTTTGACATAAGTATGGGTTTGAATGTTAAAGTATATGTATTAAAGTGCTTAGGGAGGTGTAGTCACTTTTATATCCAAATGTATCCTACCCGACCCGTAGTCTACATTACAACCAAATAAAGTCCTACTTGATCCGACACTGAATGAGCTCGATTAGTAGAGTAGTATTACACTACAGGCAAGCCTATGGTGAATCATTTGTGGCATATGAATGTTGTTTCTAAGAGCGAGTGAATTCTTTCTATCTTGAGTTCCTAATTGTTCTTAAATTTTATTGTGCGTGGAACTACTCTCTTTTGTTGTGTGAGGGCACGTGATTCATGATGGAGAGGTAATGTCATTGACATATATGTTAGATTAAGTTAGTGAGTGGTGAATAATGCATGGTACTTGCGAGTCAAATCTTGAGGTGGAGATGTTACACCCTTGTGCTTAGTCTATTTTAAAGATTCTTAGTGTGATGAGTTAGCCAGAATTGTTTAAAAAGGTCGTGTCTATAAGTGTAGTTTGATTTCTTGAGAACGAGAAATGTTTAATTGTGGGGTATTGATGTGTGTCTATAATTCCATAGTTTCGTACATTATGTGCCTTGCATTTTACATGCTTTAATGATAAATTACACTTTATTTGCGTATAATGGAGTCTAATTATGTGTAGGTGAATTGGAGATGAAAGTAGAGCAAAAAGGATATTTAAACGTTGAAAGTGTGCTCGAGAACCGTGAAAATGAGAGACCTGGCGAGGCCAGGAAAAGGCCAGCTTAACCAGGTGTTAGCCTAGCGAGGCTAGGCAAACTCCTGGTTACACCAGGCCTGGGGTGTGCACATTCCGAATTTTGAAGACTTATTTCGTCTCCTGGTTTGACTAGGACTTGGCCTACACGTTTAGGTCTTTTCCTACACATATAAATATACCTAAAAACGTCACTTTCAATTTTAGACCTAGGGAGATCACGGAGCCGCCGTGGAGATTGGACAGGGAGACTGATATTAGACCATAGATTCGACTTACGGAGGCAAGAACACACAAGGAGCAAGGCGGGAAATTCTTTTACGAGTTTTTCACTTCCTTCTTCCTATTTCCATTATTGGTTATGAATTCTGGTATTGTATTTATGCATACTATTTTGAATAGCTAATTTATTATCTACGGTTTTGATGAACCTCTTGAAGGATGATTTTCCTATTACGTTAATATAGATTTGCTGTAGCGTTTTCTCTAATTATTCAACTATGTTTATATTGTAGTTGGTTGAAGAGCTCTCAATTGATTGTGCCTATTTAGCGTGTATTACTCGGGAGAGAGTGCATATTTAGGTAGTTGTTGAATGACATCACTCCTAACGTATATGAGGGATCAATACGAAAGGTTTAAAGGTGGGATTAGGGATAACAAAACCTTGGTGCGACCGGAGTAAGCCGTACTTAATGCCAGCTAGCGTAATTCGGGAGAATATTTCTAGTAAATTGTGGTAGTTACTCGGGAGAGAATTACAACACTCGGAGAGCTCATGATCGGTAGAGAAAACTTAGGCAAATTTGGGAGAATATGTAAATTGTGCTAGTTACTCGGGAGAAAATTACAACACTCAGAGCGCTCATGATCGGTAGAGAAAACTTAGGCAAATTTATAGGAAACGTAGCGGAAAGGATTCCGACAATAGAGGAAATCATAACTCTAGACCTCCTTAATCTTGTCTCCAATCCTTATCCTTGTTAATTGAGAGTTTTACTGATTTCTAGTATTTGTTAGTTAATTAGATAAAAATAAACATTATAATCTTTATAATTAGGAAATTGTTTGGACTTGTATTTCTTAGCGATATTGAACAACTGTAGCTAAGCCTTAGTTCTCTGTGGGATCCGACTCCTGACTTGTAAACCATATTCTATTTGCAACGACCGCTTAGTCCTTTTTATAAGGCATAGTTGGGCATGATCATCTACGCGGTGATTTTCATAGCTTAATTACTTGCTTCTCCACCAAAAACATTTCTCCTTTTCTTTTTGGAATAAATAATATGAGCAGATATATAGTTGTGATGACCCTGGTCATCACTGGTTTTAAAATAAAATTCTGCATTCCGAGGCCTTAAAACCCCATTTTAGCATCACCTCGATTTGCATGCGCAGTCCGAGCGCGTAGCCGGAAAGCTATTATGTGAAAATCTGTGAAAAATGATGAATTTTGACTGTAAAATGAATTAAGTTGACTTCGATCAACATTTTGGGTAAACAGGCCCAGACCCGTGATTTGACCGAAGGGTCCGGAAAAAAATATGGGACTTGGGCGTATGCCCGGAATCGAATTCCGAGGTCCCAAGCTCGAGAAATGAATTTTTTTAAAAAAAATTGTTTTTTGAAATTATTTATGAGATTTGAAAATAAATTCTGATTAAAATTTGATAGTACCGGGCCCGTATTTTGGTTCCGATGCCCGGTACAGGTCTTATATGTGATTTAAGATGAGTTTGTGAAGTTTGGTAAGGAACGAACTTGAAATGACGTGAATCGTATCATTTTTGAGAAAATTTGAAAGTTTGAAGTTCTTAAGAAAATTTCATGATTTTGAGCTAAATTCATAGTTGTTGATGTTATTTTAGTGATTTGAATGCACGAGCGAGTTCGTATGATGTTTTTAGGTTGGTGTGCATGTTTGGTTTGGAGCCCCGAGGGCTGAGTTTTGGATAGGCCATGGAGTGAAAATTTCAACTTAGGAAATGACCAATGTTTCAGACCTGCAGGCTTTACATTTGCGAAGCCTGTCTCGCAAATGCGAGCTGTGTATCGCAAATGCGAGAGGTGGTCTGGGCAGCCTTCTTCGCAAATACGAAGTGTTTGTCGCAAATGCGACACCTGCCTGGATCCTCCTTAGTCGCAAAGCGAAACCTCAGTCGCAAATGCGACTTCGCAAATGCGACACTTCTTTCGCAATTCCCAACCTAGCAGAGGTCGGGGTTCGCATTTCCTACATCTGTAACCTGCAACTTTTATACTTAGACGAATTTTTAACCCATTTTCATATCTTCTCAAAACATAAACACTCTAGGGCGATTTTTCAAAGGCTTCTTCTCTCCAAATCAATTGTAAGTCATTTTTAACTAGTTTTCTTCAATCCTTAACATCTTCTAACATGATTTCAACTCAAAATCAATGATTTTCATGGGGAAAATTGGGTGTTTTGGGTAGAACCTAGGTCTTTCAAAAATTGCGGATTTGGACCTTGATTTGAGGTCCGATTTCAAAACAAATTAAATATTTGGGTTCGCGGGGGAATGGGTAATCGGTTTTTGGTTCGAACCTCAGGTTTTGACCATGTGGGCCCGGGGCAATTTTTGACTTTTTGGGTAAAACTTTGGAAGACTCATTTTCATGCATTCGAATTGATTCATTTATTGATGTAATTAAGTAACTTGTAACTAGATATGAGCGAATTGGTGGTGGAATCAAGGGGTAAAGCTATAATTGAAACGTGAATCGTGTTCGTGGCATCGAGGTAAGTGTTTAGTCTAACCTTAGCTTGAGGGATTAGGAGTCGAGTCTTATTTGCTATGTGGTAATTGTTGAGTACGACGTATAGGCATGGTGACGAGTATCTATATGTTGGTGTCTAGCATGCCCGTGAGTCTTATATTGTGATTATCATGACTTCGTTGTATCTTTCATTCCTTGGTGATGGTCTCTATGTGTTGTGTAAAGTTTGTGGAAGGAATTGTGACCTATGAATATTGAGGAGCGTTGGCTCAAGTTGTATAACGAATTGTGAAGGTATAAGTGATAATTGAACCTTTAGAGCATTGGTTCGAGTTGTGAAGTGAATTGCGAAGTAAGAGTGAGAAAGAGAAGAGATCATTATGTTGCCTCCGTGCCGGGCTATTGTTACTTTATTTGTTATCTCTCTTGCCAGGATTTAGTTGTTGTTTTGATGTTGTCCCTTGTAGGGACTTGTTGAATTATTGTTTCCTTGCCGGGATTATTATCGCAATTTCATTTATTTTCCTTGCCCTATTGTTTGTGATTGTTGTTTGGGTGAGGAAGAGAGTTAAAGCACGAAGGGTGATGTCGTGCAAGTGCACAATGTGTCTGTCTCTCATGCGAATAGGTAAATACATCATTCAATTAAACGACAAATAAATTTATCGTTATTTATCACTCAATCGTATAACTTTAATTAAAAAATTTAAAATATTTTATTAATAATATTTACATAAAATATATGTGACACATAGTATTTAAAATTGGGGCCCTTAATATTTTGGGGGGCCTAAGGCAATAGCTTCATTTGCCTTACCCTTAGGCCGCCCCCGGGAAGACTTTAAGTATATACTCTCTCATTTTCATTCCATGTGTCTTGCTTTGATGGGGCACAAAGCTTAAAAAAATAAGGAAAACTTTTGAATTTTTGGTCTCAAATAAAGATGTGTAGTAGTGTATCAAAATATGCCCCTTGAACTTGTGTTCTTAAATTTTCCACCTGGAATGTTAGACTTGAAAAGTTACTAAATATAGAATGTAGCATTATTTTAAAACGGACAAAGAAGGAAAGTAAGATGCATAAATTAGAAGTATGATAATCAAAGTAGATAAGTAGTTTTTTACTGCAACACTCTCTGCATACATGAGTAGGATCAAAACAAGACCAAAGAGATCATTAAAACGTCATTAGATTATGAGGAAGGACTCTTAGTAAGGTGATTATGGACGTGATAAGTTAAATCTTAATTAGTCTCCATTTTATTCCTAATTTAGAAGTTATATGCTTGTGCGTGCATTAATTTAATCGCAAGGAGACAGATGATAATTATCATGAGCTGGGAGAAAACTTACAGAAATGACTGCTTTTATGTGATCATTTGTGATTGGAAATTGAAGTTCGCCATTGTCCTTAATTCTTAGGAGAACATCAACCAAATCTTCACCTCCAAACTCACCATTTCCCTTGCTTCCAGCAGCTCTATTCTTAATATGCTCGTTGATTATGTCCTCAAGAGCTGCATCAGCCCTTTTATGCAGCTTTATGAATCTTGATTTTGCCCCACTCATCTTGTGAATTAATAACTTCCAAGAAGGGATAAAATCACCCACATCAACTAATCCTCCTACTGATTCCAGTACTTCACTCAACAATTTTATCAACTCGTCTTGATTTTTACATGCATTCCCAAAGGCTGATCTACAAATCACCGAGTTTGTAAACCGAAGAACTATTTGTGTCAGGTTGACAGCAGAACGTCCGTTCACGGATCGAATTGATGAAAGCAGACGCGAAAGTTCATCTTTTCGGATTGAGCAAAATGACTTGACCATCTTGACAGTTAGAAGTTCCATGACACATATTTTACGCATTTGCCTCCAATTGTCACCGTATGGTGCGAAGGCAATGTCTTTGCAATTGTAAGAAGAGATGTTTATAGATGTGAATACTGGCCTAGTAGCGAAGGCAAGATCGTGTGTTCTTAAAATTTGTTTTGTCATACTAGGTGATGATATGACAATTGTAGGAATTTCTCCAAGTTTCAAATACAAGATTGGACCATATTTTTTTGCTAATTTTGTAAGAGTTTGATGTGGAAGTCTCCCTCTGATCAAGTGATGGATACTACCAATAAGGGGGAGTCTCCATGGACCTGGAGGCAACTTTTGTTGTTTTGATTTTTTCCATTTGTTAAATACTACAATAAATAGGAAGGGAAAGAACATGAGCAGTGTAACGAATTTCAAAGTAGAGGAATAAATCTGCATCTTTCTATTTTTTACATTCAAGGAATTAAGGACTTTTGGTGTATATTGTTTAAGTTGGTTCATTTTAGCTGTCTTTTATAATGCTCCAAACAGTCTCAAGTCAAAACAAAGCTAGCAAGGCACATGAATTCAATGCATAAGAGTTAACTGATTTAGTTAAAGAGCCATAATAACATAACAGTAACGACGTGTAAAATTTTCTTAAATATTGGAGGCTCTTCGCCAGCTTTCTTTTATTAATGCGTGTGCTGTGCATATTCATATTGATGGTGATTAAAAAGAGAATGAATGACTCATTGCTAGAACACCATAAGAAAGAAGTAATTTTTAAACACTTCTTGCACAAATTAAATATTTGGTAAAAAGAAATGGAAGAGATATTATTGACTAAATAAAGTTATTTACAATCAAATATTGACAATAGACTAAAAGTGTTATGACCCAAAATTTCACCGGAGCCGTGATGGTACCTAATACCACTAACTAGGTAAGCCAACAACAAATATGTGAAAATAAACTTTAACAAAGGTAAGAAATTATCTCAAAAAGCGGCATAATATAAATATTTGAAGTTATAATGCTAATACAACTGAATACACCCCAAAACATTGTATCATCAAGTACATGAGCTCTATAGAGTGCTAAATACAAAGAATGAACAGATACAATACTGTCTGGAAGACTACAGTAAGAACATGAGATAAAGAGAGGACTTCAAGGCCCGTGAACGGAACACCAGTGCTAATTCGAAATCTACAAGCTAATCCAGATACAACTCACTAGAAACCGCCGCTATCAACAATTCGGATCTGCATACGAAATGCAGAGTATAGTATGAGTACAACTAACCTCATGTACTCAATACATAACAAGCTTAACCACTGCTGAAAGTAGTGATGCGCTTGGCACGATCCACTGCTCACTTTCCACAGCCAACAGTAGCAATAACACTAGAATAATAACATATGTAGGAATACAGCTCAAATGATAACAGGCTCATTTTAACACACATAGGAGGAGGAAGAGACATGCTTTTCAGATATAATAATCAAGGCATCAACTACTAAAGAATTTACTTAGACATGTACTTAATACGATAAAATTGTAATATCAAGCTTTAAGCATAAAATAGAGTCGTCAAATACCAATTAGCATGACGGATAATACAACTCTATGTTTGCATATCAGTTACACATGACAATTCAACAAAGAATCATAGCTTAAAAGTTAAGTATACATAATCTCAGCACCTTCATATAGTGCCTGGCACAAAGTGCACCTCAATCATACTCTAAGCACGCCCCCGATGCCTGGCTAAAACCCCATCGAATCTCACACACACATATTGTAATGAATCGGCCAGTCGTTTTGAGAATTAACGCTCCAATCCCCTATTAACTATTTTTCCCATGTCTATTTCTGTTATTGTGATTTGCCGGGATGGTTCATCTTGAGTTCGGAGTATTTTGGGACACTTAGTCCCTAAATGAGAGTTTAAGTCTTAGAATTTGGATCATAGTCGGAAGAATATGATGACGTTAGATCCATTGGGTGATTTCGGGCTTAGGGACATGTCTGAATTGTATTTTGGAGATCTGTAGCTTATTTAGGCTTGAAATAACGAAAAGTTATATATTTGGAGTTTCGGGCAGATAGTGGAATTTTTTATATCAGAGTCGGAATTCGATTACGGAAATTTGGAATAGGTTCGTAACGGTGAATATGACTTATGTGCAAAATTTAGGGTCATCGGGCATGGTTTGGTTGGTTTCAGCATCGGTTGTAGAATTTTGAAATTTCAAGTTCATTAGGTTCGTATTAGAGGGTGATTCGTAGTTTTAGGTTTGTTTGATGTGATTTGAGGGCTCGACTAAGTTCGTATGATGTTTTAGGATCGGTTGGTAAGTTTGGTTGAGGTCCCGGGGGCCTCGGGTGAGTTTTGGGTGCTTAACTGATGAGAATTTGGACTTAGGCAATTTCTAAAGTTGCTGAACCTGTTGTTTTTGTATCTGCGGATCTTCGACCGCGGGTGCGGTGCTGCAGAGACCGCTGAGTGAATCGCAGAAGTAGAATTGGATTGGAGCATCAGGGACCGCAGATGCGACTGGGGAAATGCAAATGCAGGACCACAGCTGCGGCCCCAACACAGATAAGTTTTTTCCGCACCTGCGATGGTTTCTCTGTAGGTGCGGTACCGCAGATGCAGTGGACCCCTCGCAGAAGCGGGATCTCTAGCAAAAAAAGGGCCAAATCGAGGGTTTTATCCCATTTTCAATTTTGGAACTTTTGGAGCTCGGTGGGAGACGATTTCTTGAGAGATTTTGAAGGAGAACTATTGGGTAAAGAATTCTAACTCTAATTTGGTTCTAATACATTTATCTATTGTTATTTTCCTCATTGAATTAAGGGATTTGAGGTTGGAAGTTTGGAAATGGGAGAAAAAGTACCCCAATGAATTTTTTTTAGTTTTGAATAGGAATTTGATGTCAGATTGGGATGATTTTTGTACGAGTGAACTCGTGAGTGAATGGGTGTTCAAAATTTGTGATTTTTACCCGATTCCGAGACATGGGTCCAGGGAGGATTTTTGGACCTTTTCCTATTTTCAGCCTTAGCTTTGAATTAATTAGTTAAATTAGTTGCTTGTAGTTTTATTTACGTTATGTAATTGATTTGATTAGATTTGGGCCACTCGAAGTTGGATACTCGTGGCAAAGGCGTGATATCAGATTGATTTTGAGCTTGGTTCGAGGTAAGTGGCTTCCCTAACCTTGTGTGGGGGAACTCCTCTTAGGATTTTGGCACTGTTGTTATATGAATGTCGTGTACGTGAGGTGACGAGTGCGTACTCATGCAAATTGTTGAAAACCCCCATTTTCATTAAGTAAATATCTATGTTTTCCTTTAATAGAGCAATACTAGTATGTGAAGCCTCCTGTTTAGCTTAGGAAAGTATGCCTATGTGACTTAACTACTTTACTTGGATTCTGTGTAACATGTTTAGGATAGAAATTACTTGTCTCCTTGATACGAACTTGAATAGAATTGTATATTTATCGTTGAGACTATTGTGTGTATTGATTGTTTTAGGTATTTACATTTGGGACTATGGAACGGTATCCCGGGAGATCCCCTGGTACTGGATATTTACTTTGGGAAGACGGAACGATATTCCGGGAGATCCCCCTGCACATTTATGATTTGTATTACGGGACGGTATCCCTGGAGATCCTCTGTGTATTTACGTTTGGGACGATATCCTGGGAGATCCCCTGTTGCTTTTGTGTGTGTACGGAGTTATGCTTTTTCTGTGATTTCATTTCATTGATTGTTAGCAATTATCTTCACTGCCATATTTCATACTACTTATCTTGTTATTTACATAATCAGTAGAGCCCTGACCTAATCTCTTCACTACTCGATCGAGGTTAGACTTGGCATTTACTAGGTACCACTATGGTGTACTCACGGCCTTTCCTGCACGTGTTTTTTGTGTGCAGATCCAGGTTCTACTTCTCAGCCATACTTCCAGTGAGGCGAGGCAATACAGAGACTTCGAGGTATATCTGCTGCGTCCGCAGACCTAGAAGTCCCCCTCTACTCTTCCTTTAGTTATAGATATTCCTGTATTTTTCTTCGTTGTTAGACTTTCTAGAGACTAGAAACACTATGTACCTCTGTAGCTTGTGATTTCATGAGATTTCGAGTTTTAGGAGTGCTATGTTAAGTTGATGGAGTGTTATTATTGTAAATTGTCGAGCGGCATTTTAAACTCCTTTATTATATTTTCATGTTAATTGTTAGTTTTGCATTTTTATTTCATTTTCGAGATTTTGTTAGGCTTACCTAGTTGTAGAGATTAGTTCCGTCACGATAGTTCACGAATAGAGAACTTGGATCGTGACAAGTTGGTATCAGAGCTCTAGGTTCATAGGAGTCATGAATCACAAGCCGGTTTATTAAAGTCTCGCGGATCGTTACGGAGACGTCTGTACTTATCTTCGAGAGGCTATGTAACTGTTAGGAAAATTTCACTTCATTTGATTCCTTTTGTGCAAAATTATTGATTTCAAAATTCTAAACCTCTGTCTTCTATTCTCTCACAGATGGTGAGGACACGTGCTACTGGAGATGACCAGGCACCTACGCCCCCTACTAGAGTCGCGAGCTTCCATAGAGGAGCCACCAGCAGCTCCAGCCGGATCCCAGGCGCCTGATACGCCTACTGTTACTACTACTCCAGCTCTCCAGGAGACCCTTGCACAATTCATGAGCATGCACACAACTTTAGCTCAAGCAGGGTTTATTCCCCTTGCTAAAGCCACATCTTAGGCCGGGGGAGGAGCACAGACTCCCACCACCCGCACTCCAGAGCAGCGGGTTCAGGTTGATCAAATCCCAGAGGTTATACTGGTACTGCCTGTATCCCCATTTCAGCCCGAGGATAGGGCCGCAGCTTCAGAGGAGGAGCAGCAAAAGCTTGAGAGGTATAAGAAGTACAAGCTACCTATATTCAGTGGTCTAGCATCAGAGGATACTCAGGGAATTCTGGAGGAGTGCCACCGTATCCTCCGCAGTATGGGTATAACAGAGTTGGGTGGGGTTTCTTTTACTGCCTTCCAACTTCGAGGTGCAGCCTATCAATGGTGCAGGACTTATGAGTTGGATAGTCCAACTGAGGTAGCTTCCCTTTTATGGACTCAGTTCTCTGACATGTTTTTGAGAGAGTATGTCCCTCAGAGCCTTAGGGACGCTTGGCGCGTGGAGTTTGAGCAGTTGCGCCAGGTTACTATTACTGTTTCAGAGTATTCTATCCATTTTAGTGACTTGTCTAAACATGCACCGGCCTTGGTTTCTATAGTTCGTGAGAGAGTTCGTCGGTTTATTAAGGGGCTCATTCCCAGCATCTGGTCTAGCATGGCTCGAGAGTTGGATATGGATATTGCTTATCAGTAGGTGGTGAGAATTGATAGGAGAGTAGAGGGCATGCTTGCTCGGGATAGGGAAGAGAGTGAGGCCAAGATATCTCGAGAGTCGGGCCATTATTCCGGTGCCCATGCCCTAGTTGCAATTCGTCATGGTAGGGGTTTTGTAAGTCGCCCTATTCACTCATCTCTTCTAGCAGCCAGTGGTATTCCAGCTCCGCCTAGACCTCAGGAGTCTTATTATGCACCTCTAGTATCTAGTGTGCCTCATGCACAAGGTGCCATACGTGGTCAGTCTACCAGACCTGGCCCAAGTCAGTCAAAGCCGCCACGTCCTCCCAAAGCTTGTTTTGAGTATGGTGAAACACGCCATATGGTAAGGGATTGCCTAGACTTAAGAGGGGTGCACCTCAACAGCCTTCTCAGCCACAACGTGCTCCACCGAGTCCCTAGGATATGATTACAGCACCAGCTGCCACCCCACCTACTCAGCCAGCCCGAAGTAGAGGTCGGGGTGGTAGGGGTCGTCCTAAAGGGGGAGGCTAGGCCAGATACTATGCCCTTCCTGCCCGCACTGAGGCTGTCACTTCTGATTCTGTCATCATAAGTATTGTTCCGGTCTATCATAGAGATGCATCAGTTCTATTCGATCGAGGCTCCACTTATTCTTATGTGTCTTCTTATTTTGCCCCATATTTGGGTGTATCTCAGGATTCTTTGAGTTCCCCTATTTATGTTTCCACTCCTGTAGGAGATTCTCTTATTGTGGACCGCGTTTATCGGTCGTGTTTGATTACTCTTAGTGGTTTTGAGACTAGAGACGATTTATTATTGCTCAGCATGGTAGATTTTGATGTTATCTTGGGCATGGACTGGTTGTTGCCCCCATTATGCTATTCTTGATTATCATGCCAAAATCGTGATGCTGGCTATGCCAGGTGTACCACGAGTAGAGTGGAGGGGTACTTTAGATCACACTCCCAGTAGAGTCATTTCATTTCTTAAGGCTCAACAAATAGTTGAGAAGGGGTGTGACGTGTATCTAGCCTATGTGAGAGATGTCAGTATTGATACCCCTATAGTTGATTCAGTCCCAGTAGTAAGGGATTTTCATGATGTGTTTCTAGCTGATCTTCCGGGTAAGCCACTCGAAAAAGATATTGATTTTGGAATTGATCTATTTTTGGGCACTCAGTCTATTTCTATTCGTCCTTATCGTATGGCTCCTTGTGAGTTGAAGGAGTTGAAGGAACAGTTATAGGAATTGCTTGATAAGGGCTTCATTCGACCTAGTGTATCACCTTGGGGTATTACTGTCTTGTTTGTGAATAAAAAGGATGGTTATATGCTTATGTGCATTGATTATCGCCAGTTGAACAAAGTGACAGTGAAGAACCGGTATCTTTTGCCTCGTGTTGATGACCTGTTTGATCAGTTGCAGGGTGCTTGAGTGTTTTCTAAGATTAACTTGTGTTAAGGTTATCATCAGTTAAAGATTCGGGAGCCAGATATCCCGAAGACTGCTTTCAGGACTCGGTATTGGGCTTATTTATGGTTTCAAAAGGTAAAATAGTAAGGCAACAAACAAAACACATATAACAAGTTTGGGGAAGCATATAAACAGATAAAAGAGCTCAAGCAGACCTCCTTAAATCAAAGAAAAGCATGTAGTTTAGCATGTCTTACACATACTGATTAGGGTCTGATTAAACTTAACAGTTGGGACAGACTGATTTATTGCATATTTCAGATAAGAAGCCCAAATCAGGCCTGCCTGCTGGTTGTAGTTAATAAAATCTGATTCCGTTTATAAACTACCCTATGGCTTGCCTAAGTGTTAGACAAAAATCTATAGGCATGATATCTACTGATTTCAGAAAAGATGAAGTATACTGATTTTAGAAAAAGTTTGTCAGTTATTCAAGAAAGACGAGTTTTGACAAAAGATCATAAATTCCGCAGACGTTAGACAATGATTTTAGATTTGTAGACAAGTGAGACGTTTCAGACTTGGTTATTAATTCCTATAGGCATTCTTTCTAGGCGTTGTTGATTTTAAACACTTTTACAGACATAGCAAGAGTGCAGAAATCCTATAGGCATGGCATCTAAATGCTATACTTCGTTTAAGCCTATGAACATGATATCTAAATGTAGTTAGTTGTTTAAGCCCTATAAACAGGTTTTCCTGGTGATAGATGCATATGCAGGATTCGGATTTCCAGTTAACTATGAGCATGGTATCTATAGGCAGGATATCCATATGAATGCAGAATTTCAGAAACCTATAGGTAGGATATCTATATGGGTGCAGAATTCCTTATATGCATAGTATCTACATATGAAAGTGCAGAATTCCTATAGGCAGGATATCTATGTGATATGCAGAATTCAGAAATTCCATATGAGCAGGATATCTACTCCTTTTACATGCATGGTTACCCTTCCCTTTTTACTAACCATCCCCAAAAGTTATTACAGTCCAAATAAAATAAAGAAAAATACATCAGAAATTAAAAATTACAACCAAGGAGAGCCTGATTCAGACTTCTTGTCTGAAGTATGAAGTAAACCAACTCCAAAGATCATGTTTCAAAGCCTTTCTCCCACTTGGGTGTGTTAGAGTTTCCTAAGAGTTTCATAAGAACTCCGGGCAGTGCTTACACCCAAATGTATCACCATATTAAGCCAAAGTGCAGTGTGGAAGGGCCAGTCCTCAGGTGTCCAAGTTCAGAGGGAACTCAAGGTCCCAAGGCAAGGCTCATAAGAAGGGGGCAGAACTTAGGAACTAAGAGAGAGTGTAAGTGCAGAATTCTGAAAGGGGGTGATCATAGGCTAAAAACTCGTATTTTAGTCATTGTAATAACACTTTAATTATTGCATTTTACAAAGGTTTGAGCTTAAATGATAATGAAATTGTACTAAATTCATGCTTTATGTCTTTCAGGAAGCTAATCCGGCTTAAGAATTAACTTTGGGATGAATTAGATTAATTTGGGGTTTTGAAGTCTGAGTAAAAGCTAAATAAATCAAGTCGGGATCGTGTTCGGGGGTCGCAAAGCAAGCACGGATAGAAAAATAAGAAAAAAACGAAGCAGCACAGAAAAATACACTGGGGCGCCGCGACAATGCAAAAATCTGCGCTGCATTGTTTTGCTACGTTAAAATGCATTCTGCCTCGGTCCAATCCTTGTACGCGGCACATGGGGCATCGTACGGGGCGCTGCGGACATGTAAAAATCATAGAACTACTCTATTTCGGTCTAAAAAGGGATAATTTATCAAAAACCCTTCACACACGATTAAAAAAAGGGGAAAACATCCATTATTGACGGAGGATACTGTTTTTGAGAGAGAAAAAGAAGAGGAGATCCATCTTGGAGGATCAAAATCAAGAGGAGACAACACTTTGGATCAAGGATTGAAAGAGTTTTTCTAAACCTTCTTGTAGTATCTATTTATTTTATGTTTAAGACTTATATTGTTGATGTAATTATGAGTGGCTAAAAACCCAAATATTTTGGGGTTATGGGTGTTAGATGATTATGTTGTTTGAAGCTTAGATTGATGATCTTGAAATTATCGTTAAGGGTTGTTTATTTGATTCTGCTGTTAATTATTTTACTGCGTAGCTAATAATGAAATACTATTTACGAATCTTAAGTTAAACTTGAAAAAGGAAATTCTTGATTGCATATAGAATCAAATAGAGCAAGATCTGGATCCTGGTCATCGGGTGAAAGATTCGCGATTAAGATAGGACTATACTTAATTGCCTTGTTTGGTTGAGAAATAGGATTTGTAAATGCATTTGAGTTAATATTACTACCATAGAAATATAGGTATTAATTTAACTTGAATAGGCGCATAAGAAATTAACAGATTCTTATGGGTATTATTAACCCTATAATCAATAACCCAGATAATTCAACAAATTATTTTTAAGCTAAAAACGTAGCATGATCTCTAGCAAGCCCATGACCCCGGGATATCTCTTTTATTAATTGTTAAAAGAAAAATTCATAAGTGGCGTAGTAGCTTTGCATTGTATTATTGTTTGTCTACTAGTTAAATTGTAAATTGGTTATTTATGTATTTTGTGATGAATTAGCTTGAATTGATAATTGTTTGAGTTTGCATCAGTCGTTAAGTTAATCACAAGTCCTCGTGAGAATGATACTCTACTTATTACTATATTACTTGAAGATCGCGTACACTTGCGTGAGTGTTTTGGTCGCAACAAGTTTTTGGCGCCATTGCCGGGGTCTTGGAAATTAGCTACTTGACTAAGTTAAGCTTTTATCAGCTATTGGTTTAAGTATTAATTTTCAGTTCACTTTGTTTGTGCCACGCAGGCTCTTCTCTTGATTGCGGAGGAGTAGAAGCACAAGCAATCTCTTCCCTCTTGATCCTGAAATTGAAAGAACACTTCATAGAGCGAGGAAGGAGTTGGAAGCTAGATACAAAACAGAAAGAGAGTTGGACATTTTAGTTCAACCACAGCCAACAGTGATGGCAGGTAATGGAGGGCGTCCGGTGATAGAAGCTGCAAGGCCAAATCTTGCTAATATGACTCAGGCTATTGTGAAGCTTGATATCACTGGTCACTTTGAGCTTAAACAGTACATGGTACAGCTGATTCAGTCCATTGGGCAATATGTAGGTCTATCTCATGAAGACCCGCAGAGGCACATTCAGAATTTTTTGGAAATCACGGATACTTACAACTATCCAAATGTTTCCAAGGACTATGTCAGGCTAACCTTGTTTCCTTTTTCATTGTTGGGGGAAGCTAAAGAATGATTGCAGAAAGAGCCTGCTAATTCAATCCATACTTGGGATGATTTAGCAAAGAAATTCTTAATCAAGTTTTTCCCCACTAAAAAGACAAAGTCTTTGCGGAGCCAGATTCTTGGGTTTCAACAATGGGATGGTGAGACTCTTCGCCAAGCTTGGGAAAGATACAAGAAACTACTCCGAGACTGTCCACATCATTGTCAAACTGATGAGGTATTGGGCCATACTTTTGTTGATGGATTAAATGAGACTTCAAAGATGAATCTTGATTCAGCTTGTGGAGGTAGTTGCATGGCAAGACCATATAGTGAAATACAACTTCTGCTAAACAACTTCACTGCTAATGATCATAATTGGCAAGGTGAGGGAGAACCAAGGAGAGCAATGAAACAGAAAGCTGCAGGGGTACTTGAACTTGATGATTTTTTTAGCCATGAGAGTAGATATAGCAAAATTGGCAAATCAAATGAATAGAATGATAATGAACCAGACACAACAAATGCAACATGTTCAACAAATGTCGATTTATTGTGAAATGTGTGGTGACAATCACACAAGTGACATGTGCCCAACGAATCCTGAATCTATTTATTATGTTGGACAACAAAGCAGAGGTCTGATGAACCAACAGGCACAATATGTTAACACTTACAATGCAAATTGGAAAAATCATCCTAATTTCTCTTGGGGTGGAAATCAATCAAATCAGAATCAATATAGACCCCAAGGAAATTTTAATCAACCTCAAAGGCCACCCCAGTAGGTAGAAGAAAGTACAAATGATTTGTTGAAGAAATTGTTGCATGAAAATCAACAACTCAGAACTGATTTCAGAAATCTTGAATGGCAAATGGGACAACTAGCTGCAAATCAAAACACTAGACCTGCAGGTGCTCTTCCAAGTGATACAGAGAAAAATCCGCAAGTTAGTGCAATTACACTTAGAACTGGAAGGGAATTAGAAGAATTTCCAAAGAAGAGAAAAGACAAGCCTATACCTGAGGGTGAATTGATTCTCAAAGCAACACAGGAAGCAAAGAAAGATGATACAGTTTCAGCACCTCTGAATGTTCCAAGGCCACCACCACCTTTTCCACAAAGATTGCAGAAAACGAATAATGATCGCATGTTCAACAAATTTCTCTCTATGTTGAGCCAGATTCAATTGAATATTCCGTTGGTAGATGCAATTCGTGATATTCCAAAGTATGCCAAGTACATAAAAGATATTGTGGCTAACAAGAGGAGATTGACAGAATTTGAAACAGTTGCACTTACTGAGGAGTGCACTTCAAGGGTCCAAAATAAGCTTCCTCAAAAGCTTAAGGACCCTGGCAGCTTTACTATCCCTGTGAGAATAGGCAATGTTAATGTAGGCCATGCACTTTGTGATTTTGGAGCAGGCATAACTTTGATGCCATTGTCCTTGTACAAATAATTGGGTTTGGGAGCTCCAAAACTCACCACTATGATGTTGCAACTAGCAGACAGGTCCATAGTTTACCCGGAAGGGGTGATTGGAGATGTGCTGCTGAAAATTGGGAAATTCATTTTCCCGGCTGATTTCATTATCTTTTTTTGAAGTAGATGAAAAGTTCCTATTATATTGGGAAGACCTCTCTTGGCTACAGGTGATGCTATAATTAAAGTAAGAGAGGGAAAAATGATCATGAGAGTTGACAACGAGGAAGCTGTTTTTAATGTATACAAAGCAATTCAACTTCTTTGCCATTATGAAGAATTGTCTATGATAACTGTCATGGAGATGGATGAGCAACTTATTGCCCCAAGTGTATATTTGAAGGATTCTTTAGAGAAAGCAATTGTGTTATTCGAGATTTTGGAGATTAATGATGAGGTTGAAGAGATGAAGCATATTTTGAATACATCATGTGAATATATGAAAGTTTTACATCCCTTTGAACCTTTGAACAGACCAAATGGTCCTCCTCTGAAGCCATCAATTGAAGAAGCTCCAAAATTAGAACTAAAGACTTTACCTTCTCACCTTCATTATGCTTATTTGGGTAGTTTTGATACGTTACCTATTATTATTTCTTCTGATTTATCTGAATTGCAGGAAGAAAAGTTGTTGAGAGTACTACGTGAGCATGAAAAAGCAATTGGGTGGACAATGCCTGACATAAGAGGTATTAGTCCAGCTTTTTGCATGCATAAAATTCTCATGGAGGAAGGACACAAGCCGAGCATAGAACAACAACGCCGCCTAAATCCCAACATGAAAGAGGTGGTAAGAAAAGAAGTGATTAAATGGCTTGATGCATGTATTGTATTTCCAATCTCTGATAGCAAATGGGTAAGTCCAGTCCAATGTGTTCCAAAGAAAGTAGGAATGACCGTAGTGACAAATGAAAACAATGATCTGATTCCCATTAGAACTGTTACTGGGTGGAGGATTTGCATAGATTATAGAATATTAAATAATGCCACCCGAAAAGACCATTTTCCTCTCCCCTTTATTGAACAAATGTTTGATAGATTAGCTGGGCAAGAATACTACTGTTTTTTGGATGGTTACTCGGGGTATAATCAGATTGTTATAGCCCCAGAGGACCAAGAGAAGACCACATTTACATGTCCCTATGGGACATATGTATTTGAAAGAATGCCATTTGGTTTTTGCAATGCACCTGCGACTTTTCAAAGGTGTATGATGGCTATTTTTACATGGTTGAAAGATTTATGGATGATTTTTCTATATTTGGATGTTCTTTTGATGAATGTTTAATGAATCTTGACAAGGTACTTGCTAGGTGAGAAGAAACAAATTTGGTACTAAATTGGGAAAAATGTCATTTCATGGTAAGAGAAGGCATAGTCCTAGGGCATAAAGTGTCCAAGAATGGATTGCAGGTAGATAAAGCAAAGGTGGAAGCAATTGAAAAATTACCTCCACTGACATCAGTTAGAGGCATTCGTAGTTTCTTGGGCCATGTAGGTTTTTATCGTCGTTTCATTAAAGATTTTTCAAAAATTTCATCTTCTTTGTGCAGGCTTCTTGAGAAAGATACATCCTTCAAGTTTGATGATGCTTGTGTGAAAGCATTTGATGAGTTGAAAAGAAGATTAGTTACTGCACCAATTATCATTGCTCCAGATTGGAAACTTCCATTTGAGTTGATGTGTGATGCAAGTGATATAGCCATTGGAGTTGTTTTGGGGTAGCAGAAGGAGAAAATCTTTTACTCCATTCATTATGCGAGCAGAACTTTTAATCCAACTCAAATGAATTACACTGTTACTGAAAAAGAGTTGCTCACAGTAGTATGGGCATTTGATAAGTTCAGGTTCTATCTAGTGGGAACCAAAGTCATAGTTTACACATATCACTCAGCTATCAGGTATTTATTTGCAAAGAAAGATACCAAGACAAGGTTAATCCGATGGGTTCTTTTTTTGCAGGAAATTGATTTGGAGATTCGAGATCGAAAAGGGACAGAGAATCAGGTTGCAGATCACTTATCTAGGCTGGAAAATCGAGGCCATGTCACTGAAGGAGAATCAATCAAAGAAACATTTCCTGACGAACATTTGCTAGCCATCACTTCAGATGAAACCCCGTGGTATGCTGATTATGTGAATTTCATTGCAAGTGGGGTGACTCCACCAGAATTCACAGCTGATCATAGAAGAAGATTCTTACATGACGTGAGATTCTACATGTGGGACGAGCCTTTTCTATACAAGCAATGCGCAGATCAATTGGTAAGAAGGTGTGTCCCTGAGGAGCAGATGAATGCAATATTGCATTATTGTCATTCTTCTCTTTATGGAGGTCATCATGGTGGAGACAGAATTGCACAAAAGGTTCTGCAATCAGGTTTTTACTGGCCAAAATTGTTTAAAGATGCACATGCTTTTGTTAAAAAATGTGAGAGGTGTCAAAGAACATGTACAATCACGAAGAGGAACGAAATGCCTTTGCAAAATATTTTGGCAGTAGAGCTCTTTGATGTCTGGGGAATTGATTTCATGTGACCATTTCCATATTCTATTGGGCACAGATATATTTTGGTTGCAGTCGATTATGTGTATAAGTGGGTTGAGTCCATTGCTCTTCCTACTAATGATGCAAAGGTAGTGGTAAGTTTCGTAAAGAAGTACATTTTCACACGCTTTGGAACTCCAAGGGTGTTAATAAGTGATGGAGGAACACACTTTTGCAACAAATTGTTGAAAAATGTTCTAGCAAAATATGGGGTAAGACATAAGGTTGCTACTGCATACCACCCTCAAACGAGTGGTCAAGTTGAAGTGTCAAACAGAGAGGTAAAACAGATTTTGGAGAAAATAGTGAGTGCAAATAGAAAAGATTGATCCGGTAAGTTAGAAGATGCATTGTGGGCTTACCAAACTGCATACAAGACTCCAATAGGTACTTCTCCATACAGGTTAGTTTATGGAAAGGCATGTCATTTGCATGTTGAGCTAGAACACAAAGCTTATTGGGCAATCAAAAAGCTAAATATGGATATGGACTTAGCCGGTGAAAAACGACTGCTACAACTCAATGAACTTGATGAGTTTCGGTTGCATGCTTATGAAAATGCCAAGTTATATAAAGAAAAGACCAAGAGGTGGCATGACAAGCACATCCAACATCGTGAGTTTGAGCCGGGTCAAGAAGTTCTCTTGTTTAATTCAAGGCTAAAGCTTTTTCCAGGAAAGCTTAAGTCCCGTTGGGCAGGCCCTTTCGTTGTGGTAAGTGTGACTCCTCATGGAACAGTTGAATTGCAGGACATAAATTCAAGTGTTACATTCTTGGTGAATGGACAGCGAGTAAAACACTATTGGGGTGGTGATATTAAACGTCACAAGACCTCGGTAGATTTGGTTGATGCATGATGAAGTGTTGAGTCGTGCCGCGACGATAAATTAGGCGCTTGTTGGGAGGCAACTCAATGACTAACATCACTAACTTGTAATTTTAGTTTAGAAATATTAGCTTTTAAATGTATAATGTTTTTAGTCAGGTGCAAGCATGAATTTGACATACAATCAATGTACAATGATGTAGGGGGTAAATTGTGAGCTAAAAAATCAAAAAATAGGCTAACTATATGAAACATTAGCCTACCGCATCGCATGGGGTGTCGTAACACACACCGCGCTAGGAAAATTGCATAGATGAGGTAGAATACAAAATTTTCGGAGAAGCTGGAAAATTTGGCCTACCGCGCCGTGGGATGCGCCGGGGGGGGGGGGGGGGGCTCCGCGGTAGGCCATTGTCATATAAAAAAAAATTATTTCCTTAAATCCGAACCCCTCCCCTTATTTCATTATTTCACTACCCAAACTCTCTTCTTCTCAAACACTAAACTCAAACCCCAACCAAACAAATTCACTCAAAGATTCATCCACAAATCCTTCTTTTTCTTGCAAGGTAAGTAGTCTCTTCTCTCTTTTCCTTCAAACTAGTAGTATTTCATTTGTTTATTTCCTTCTATTTTCACGTATATTTTTATAAACCCTAGCAAGAATTGTGTTCATAATTTTCTTTTAGTTTCTTCTGTTAATATTGTTGAAATTAGTATTACAAGCTTAGCATGTATATTCTTTTTGTGGTTATGGAGGATTTGAAGGTGTGTTGAGGTGAAATGGATTGAAATTCTTGTTGAAGATTGTTGAGGATTATACTAATTCGAAAATACATATAAGAAAGTGAAAAATTGTGCTTTGAATATTATTGTGGAGATGTGATGATGTTATAGTTGTGAAGTGAGGTATATTTGATTGTTGATATGGTTAATTCACCTCATTACAAGTTAAAATTTGAGAAGTGCAAGAGATGCTCACAATGTGATTGATAAAATGTCTAAGTGACTTGAAATTAAGTAATATCTCAAAATAAGAAACAAATTGCATTGTGAGATATTATTATTGGTAACAACTATAACATTAGGCTAAACCATGATTTTTCGCTGTCTTTATATAAAAATGAAATGTAAGATTCGTGCTAATGTGCCTATGTAGTATATTTTGTATAATAATTTTGAATTTCGTAAAATAGACTAATTTCTTTTTATGTTTATTTTTAATAATAATTTAGCTTAATTTTGTTTAATATTTATGTTTATGCTTAGTATTAATCTCTGTTACATGTTAAGTGTCAACATGATGATACCATAAGTGTGGGATATTTACTCTACTTGCTCTTAAAATAATTTTGTGTATCTTTAACTAATATATCATGTTGTGTAGGTATAATGTCCCGGCGCCCAAGCAAAATATCAAATACTGGCCTATCTGAGGCTGCATCTACTAGCCGACGTGGAGGTAGAAGGGAACCACCTCCGGCACCAGTGGAGGAGGAAGAGGAACACTTTGACCCTGATGCAGATGAGGTGCCAGAATGCAAATATGGCATCAGGGCTATTCCAGCCCATACAATACAATGGTTCCAATCCTTTGTCCCTGCTGTGCCACCAACCCCAGAAGTTGCCATAGATGAAGCAAAGCTTGCCCGTAAGTATAATGCCATATATACTAACATTCGAGCTTTGGGTTTTGAAAGGTTGTTTCGCCAAGGTGATAGTGTGAACATCAACTTGGTAAAAGAATTTTATGCCAATTGGCAACCAGGAGGTGATTTAGATGCAAGCTATCAAGTTAGAGTCAGAAATAGAGTAATCCCATTTTATTCAAAGGTCATCAATCAAATAATGGGTCTCACTGAACATTTTCATAAGCTATTTCAGAGGTTCCTTCGTAGACCAGATTACCCTGATATTCGCAGGCAGTTATGTGGTGCAAATTTCTTTGCCTTGTGGACTAGAGATTCAAATGAGTTCCACAAGGAGATGAAAAAAGGATCATTCCAGCGTCCTGCACGAGTTGTTTTGAAGATAATTAATGCCAAATCATGCCAACACAAAGTGATACAGACGTATCAAAACTAAAGGTTTGCTTGATTTATGCATTTTTAACAGGAATGCAGGTTGATCTGGGGAAAATTATGCTGGAACTCATGTCAAAGGTGAGACCTTTTGGGGGACGCCACCTACACTATCCGAGTATGATCACTCGATTATTGCAGACGCACTTCATTGAAGAAGAATATCACTATGATCGGCGGATAGAAGTAACATATCCTATCAGGGCGCTTGATGTCACGACTGTGATAGATTCGCCTGCAGTTGCACTTAATGCCGATCAAAGGTTTGTCCGGGTGGAAGAGACTTTGCAGATAGTATTTGCTGACATGCGCCTTTGCGTATCTAGAGGGGAAGTGAACTTGGAAGAGTTGCAACAAAATCACCCTCTATCTCCTTTGCCTCAACAGTGGTTAGGACTGGCTAAGCAAGGACAAATCCCATCGGATGAAGATGTAAACTCTATTCCCTCAGATGACGAGGAATATTTGCGCACCTTTGAGGATGAAGATGCTTAGGCCAATGGCCTCAGGGAGTCTCTTTTCTTATCTATTTTAGATATTTTCGCATTAGGGACAATGCAAATTTTTTAAGTGTGGGGTGGTTGGCCCCTATTGTAATGTACTTACTTTTATATTTTTCGTATTTTGTTTGATTGAGTTTAGTTATTTTGTTTGATTTTGTTTAGTTTGTTAAAATTGCTTTTAGTTTGTTTTGTTAGAATATAGTGTTGATAGATAGTAAGTAATCCTAATTTCGGTATAGATCCCTCCTGGATTTTCTTGTTGAAAAATAAAGTCGAAATTCGAAAAAAAAAATCCATCAGAAAAATTCGAAATTTTTGAGTTTGCAGTTTTTGTTTTGTTTTATTTTCAGTTTAGTGTATGCTAGTTTTGGTTTAAATTAAAAATTTCCCCTTGATTTTTCTTTATACCACGGTTCTTTTCCAAGGGTGTAGTTGAACCGGGTATAGTGTAATTTTTTATTTCAATTGAATAAAAAGTTCCTAACTTACAGAGTTAATCTCCTCAAATGCACAAGCTTTAGAAGTTATATGTACCTTATTTGTGATGTTCAAATCTCAGTTCTTGATTCTAAAGTAAGTGCCTTAAATTGTGTATTTATAACTATGCTTAACTGCTTTGACTAGAAAGTCGAGAAAGATCCAAGCTTGAATGAGTTGTGGGCCAATGTATGAGTGAGGTTGTTGAAATATTCTGTGTATAATAGTTGATATTTAGAACTTTCCCCCAAGTATTTGCAAAGCGAAATAGTAGCATTATTTAGTTTAGGAGATGATATAGGCATTTCTTTGTTGAACCAGTTTTATAATTGTTCCCACCGAGTTGTATATATCTTAGTCAATCCTTTTGAGCCATTAATCCTATTTCTTTGGCATCCGCATTATAAACCTTACCAATTTATGTAAATATTTCAGTTATTTGAACCTCTATCTCTCATGAGCACTTAGTGTTGTTTTAATGTTGTTAAAGTTGAGAAGAGATTTGTTTGTTTATAAAAAAAATACATATATATATATATATATATATATATATATATATATATATATATATACATATACATATATATATGTATATACATATATATATATGTATATATAGGAGATGGATTTTCATTAGTAACATTCCCTAGCTTATGGTGCTTAAAGAGAATGAGATTTGTTGTTATTATGTAAAACCTCAACAAAAAAAAGGTTGGAGATGGTTTAACATAAGAGTAATGCTGAAATTATGAAATGAAATGGTGTATGTATGAAGTGCTCAAAGAGATGTAGCTACTACATTCTATATTTATCACACCCTTCCTTAGCCTGCATTACAACCAATTAAAGTCCTATTTGATCTTTGATTGAATAAGCTCAATTAGTAGACTATTACACTAGGGGCAAGCATATGGTATGTCATCTGGTGCACATGAATTTCAATTCTGAGATTGAGTTAATTCTTCCTATTTTGAGTTCCTAAATATTTGTGAATACTATGTTGAGAGGAACTAGTCTATATTAGTTGTGGGAGGGCACATGATTTTTGAAAGCAAGGAAACGTTTTGACCTTAGTGTTAGAGTAAGTGAGAAAGTTATGAAAATGCGTGGCACTTGTGAGTCATGTCTTGAGGTTGAACTATTATGAATTGGTACTTAAGTGACGGCATGTGTTGTTAGAAAAATTGCTTGATAAAGATGTCGTCCTTATGTGAAATATATGTTAAATTGCTCGAGAACGAGCAATGGTCTAAGTGTGGGGTGTTGATCATAGGCTAAAAACTCATGTTTTAGTCGTTGTAACAACACTTTAATTATTGCATTTTACAAAGGTTTGAGCTTAAATGATAATGAATTGTACTAAATCCATGCTTTATGCCTTGCATGAAGCTAATCCAACTTAAGAATTAACTTTGGGATGAATTTGATTAATTTGGGGGTTTGAAGTCTGAGTAAAAGCTAAATAAATCAAGTCGGGATCGTGTTCGGGGGTCGAAAAGCAAGCCTGGATAGAAAAACAAGAAAAAGATGAAGCAGCGCAGAAAAATACACTGCCGCGCCGCAGGGCGCACCGCGTGGGCCTCCGCGGCAGTGCAAAAATCTGCGATGCATTGTTTTGCTCCGTTAAAATGCATTCTGCCTTTGTCTAATCCATGTACGCGGCACACGGGACGTCGCACACGGCGCCGCGGACATGTAAAAATCACAGAATTACTCGATTTCAGTCTAAAAAGGGCATAATTGTCAAAACCCCTTCACACACGATTAAAAAAAGGGGAAAGCATCCATTATTGACGGAGGAGTCTGTTTTTGAGAGAGAAAAAGAAGTGGAGATCCATCTTGGAGGATCAAAATCAAGAGGAGACAACACTTTGGAGCAAGGATTGAAAGAGTTTTTCTAAACCTTCTTCTAGTATCTATTTATTTTATGTTTAAGACTTATATTATTGATGTTTGTATAATTATGAGTGGCTAAAAACCCAAAAATTCTGGGGTTATGGGTGTTAGATGATTATGTTATTTGAAGCTTAGATTGATGATCTTGAAATTATCGTTAAGGGTTGTTTATTTGATTATGCTGTTAATTATTTTACTGCATAGCTAATAGTGAAATACTATTTATGAATGTTATGTTAAACTTGAAAAAGGAAATTCTTGATTGCATATAGAATCAAATAGAGCAAGATCTGGATCCTGGGCATCGGGTGAAAGATTCGCGATTAAGATAGGACTATACTTAATTGCGTTGTTTGGTTGAGAAATAGGATTTGTAAATGAATTTGAGTTAATATTAATACCATAGAAATATAGGTATTAATTTAAATTGAATAGTCGCATAAGAAATCGACAAATTCTTATGGGTATTATTAACCCTATAATCAATAACCCAGATAATTCAATAAATCATTTTAAGCTAAAAACGTAGCATGATCTCTAGCAATCCCATAACCCCGGGATATCTCTTTTATTAACTGTTAAAAGAAAAATTCATAAGTGGCGTAGTAGCTTTGCCTTGTATTATTGTTTGTCTACTAGTTAAATTGTAAATTGGTTATTTATGTATTTTGTGATGAATTAGCTTGAATCGATAATTGTTTGAGTTTGCATCAGTCGTTAAGTTAATCACAAGTCTTCGTGGAAACAATACTCTACTTATTACTATATTACTTGAAGATCGCGTACACTTGCGTGAGTGTTTTGGTCGCAGCAGGGGAAAGGGAAAAGGAAGCAACACACATTTGGAGATAGGGAATGAGGAGTTGCAAGAGGTAAAAAGCAGGCTAGTGGGCATAACCCAACAATGGGAAGCGTTGGCACACCCATAAGCCTACTGGAACACATTGTTTAGAGGTTAGGATCCCCTAAGGGATCAAGTTCATTCCATAGACAATAACTTGTATATTTCCATGACTTAAACTGTAACTCAAAGCATATAAAGGGAAATAAGGAATAGGGATTCATAGCAGAAACAATAAAAAGGGAATCAACATGCTAGTTTACGTATTTAACTCTGTAGAAGTAGTAAAGTAGACATAGATGCAGAAAGCTGTAAGTAAACACATTGTGGGGATGCTGAAATTTGAAATTAGGACATACCAATTTCAAAGAAACAAGTAGAGAAAATGCAGTAGTCTGGTAAAAACCTCAGTGCAGACAGGAAGAGAGAGTTATATTATGTGAGTAAGAGTTCAGAAGAGATTGTGAATTGTGTCCTCTGTCGTGTGAAGAAAGGTCGTGCCCTTTTATAGTGTAAAAACCAAGTAGAAATAAGGTAAGAAATAATTGAAGAGCAGATTGTCAATCAATTACAAAAGACTCTCTTTAGTTAAGGGATTCAGATTCAAATGGGTATAAACCAATTAAGGAAAGAAATTAATCAAACACTTTGTGCAAAGTAGGCAATTAGGGGTGAATACATAAAAGTTATTTAAGGACGGGGTTTTTTGAAATACACGGTTTGTGCGAATAAGGTAAGAAGATCAATTAACAACCAGTAAATCAAAAGGGTTTGAGATTTTGTATGAATGAACCGAGTCAAAAGATGGGAAAGGTTTTTAACTTAAGGGAAATCAACAAAGAATGGAAAGGGAATCAATTAGACCCATATTCAGAGGGAAGTAGGAACTAATCACAAATTCAGAAGCTATTTTAAAGGGAAGTTTATCATATATAAGGAGCATACGAACATGTTGAGCATAAGGGAAGACTGTAGTGTCATTATAAGGTCAGTAGAAAATCCAGTATAGAAAAGTTTAGCAAAAGGTCAGAGTCGTATGAAATCAAGGAATGTGTCTGAAAGAGTTAGGGGTTTTGAAATAAACACTAAGTTCAATCAAATCACATAATCAAGCTTGGTGGAACCCCCAAATTCTAGGGTTTCCACACTGAATCAAGTACATAGATGAGAAGGCAAGTAGTTTAAACAGGCTTAGAGGTTTTAGAGTTGAAACCTCTTGCATGCTTCTTTCATCAACAGAAACTCATGAGAAATACATGATAGCAAAGTAACATTCGGAACACAGTAGAAGCACTCAAAAGAAAAACACTGATAGGAATAGTAAAAGAAACATGCTTAAGAGATTTTTTAGAAGAAACTTAAACAGGGCTTAATAGAAGGAAAATAAGAAAACTTAAGAACTTAGCATAAAAATACAGTAGGAGAAACATGTTGGAATATAGTAGAAGACAAAAAATATAAGAACATAGTAGAAAAGCATATGAGAGCATAATATGGAAAACATGGTAGAAGAACATACAAGCATGGAGTATATAAAACTCATTAAAAGAACATACAAGAATGGAGTGTAAAAACTCAGTAGAAGAACATATAAGAACGGAGTGTAAAAACTCAGTAGAAGAACATACAAGGTAGAAGAAAACATAAGAACACAGTAGAGGCAAATAAACACAAAAGACAAAGGAGAGAAAGTCAGAGAAACACTTAAATATTTTCAGAAAACCCTAGATCGGAAACGAAGCAGTTTTGAAAGTAATTTTTGAAAGAAAAGTTAGGGAAATCATTTGAAAACTCAAGGAGATCACAAATATACAACAGATCTAAGAAAATCGGAGAAAACCTCGAAGGGTTAGGGTTTTAAAAGAACCCTAGAAGTAAGATAGGCTTTGAAAGGTCATCGATCTGAGTCGGAGAGGTCGGAATCAGGCTCAAACCACCATGGTACGCCAGAGTAAAGCCGGAGATGGCCATGGAACCTTGAATCGATAGAGGTCTGGGTGAAAACCTTTGAGGTCAGGCCTCGAATCTTCAGGTATCAGGCGCGTGAGAGCAAGAGAAGGTGAGTATAAGACTCTCATAGCCTGAGAAGCCATGGATTCCGGTGGGTTTCAAGGTGGAGGTGGTGGTAAGAGGCGGTTAGGGTTTGGGAATGTTCCAGAGAGTTTGAGAGTTCAGAGGCGGATGGTAGGTGAGAAATGATAAGGTTAGGATGGTCGTTTGGGTTAAAAAAGGTAAGAGTGAATAGGGGTTGTTGATCTCAGAGATCAACGACCAAGATGAGCGGGGTCTAGGTCGGGTAGGATTTAATCGGGTCAGGGGCGGGTTTAAATTAAAATTGGGTTGGTGAATTGAGATTGGGAATTGGGTTCATATGGGTCTCAAATAAGGCTAAAATTAAAATAAATGGGGCTAACATTTAAATAGCCATTTTCCCCTTATTTATTTTATAAAAACAGTAAAATAATATCTGTAAATAAATTAAAGGTACTAAGTCGGTTAATAATATGTAAATATTAAATTAAAAATACTGGAATCAAATTTGTAATTATAAACACAATTAAATCTTAAAATAGGCTAAAATTGCAATTATATGCAATTTAACTTTAAAAAGCTAAATAAATCTGTAAAAATGTGCAAAAATTACCTTAGCTATATTTTGGTATAAATATAAGAATTCAATAAAGTAGTTACCAAAAATGATAATTTGGGAAATAATTATTGGGTTTTTCTGATAAAATATGGCGATAAATTGATTTAAAAATCTTTTAAAAATTGAAAAAATAATTAAACACTTTGACATGCTTATATATGCATACATATACTATTTTGAAAGTATTTTTCATATAAAAATATACAGGGAAAAATTAGGTGTCAACAGATGCCCCTCTTTACCCGGGAAGGATGAAAGAGTTATCGGGTAAATATATGATGGCCAATTTTGACCGAACGGAATGGTTTGAAGAATATGACCGAGTTCTGGCATCTGAGCTACCTACATATCCCTGGTCTTACAGGAATCAGGCCTTATATAGTCCAGGATCCGTCGGCAGAATATGCCGATGGAGATTTTCGTAGACGGATGCGATATTTGGGTTAGGATGGATGGTTAAAGTCTAATAGGGCTGCGGGAACTAGAGCAGGATTGCTCATGCTAAGACGGCTGTTGCTCGCCGGTTTACATGCAAATGAACAATGTGTTGTGCGGAAATTTAAACATGATGCAAGTTCCTGTCGGACTATGAAATGTTGTCTTTGGACGGTTAGGATGACGTCGTCAGACCATGACGTCCTGGGCCATGAAGTGTATAATAAGGATTCGCAGGCCATGAAATGGTGCTCTCGGTCTATGAGAATGATGCCTCCGAACTATGATGCCTTTGAATAATGATATGCAAAATATAAGAGGGGTCCTCAGGCCATGGCATGGCGTTCTCTGGCTATGAAAATGGTGCCTCCGAACAATGATGCCTTTGGATGATTTGGCGATCTTTCAGCCTATGAGATGCATTAGGTGGCGATCTTTTAGCCAGTGCAAATATAAATAAGGTGGCGATCTTTCAGTCAATGTAAGATGTAAATAAGGTGGCGATCTTTCAGCCGATGCAAGATGTAAATGAAATGGCGATCTTTCAGCCATGCAAGATGTAAATAAAGGGGTGATCTTTCAGCCGATGCAATATGTAAATGAAGTGGCGATCTTTCAGCCGATGCAAGATGTAAATGAAGTGGTGATCTTTCACCCATGCAAGATGGTAATAAAGTGGCGATCTTTCAGCCATGCAAGATATAAATAAAGTGGCGATCTTTCAGCCATGCAAGATGTAAAGGTGGCGATCTTTCAACCATGCAGATGGAGGTAGAGCTTAACCTCGGAAGGCAGAATGGTAGCCTTATACAATGCAAGAAAATGCAGATGGAGGTAGAGCTTAACCTCACAAGGTAGAATGGTAGCCTTATGCAATACAGGGAATGCAAATGGAGACAGAGCTTAGTCTCGGAAGGCAGAATGGTAGCCTTATGCAATGCAGAGAATGCAGATGGAGGTAGAGCTTAACCTCAGAAGGCAGAATGGTAGCCTTATGCAGGAAGTAAATATAGCAAATGGCAATAGAGTTTTCTTAGCTGATAACGGATTGTGGTATCGTGATTGCTTGGGATATTGTGCCTGTTGGGGACACTGTTGTGTGCGGACAGTAGTTGCGAGCAAGCGCAATGGTTCAGAGAGTTGTATTCCTGAACTTTGTGAGTGAGCGTATAGTATATTTGATGATTTTGCAACTCAAGTGCCTGCATCTAAAAAAAGTCGTGAGTTTGTAAAGGCGGAGGTTAGTTCGTATCCCTGCTGGCTTTGCTTGACCTTCTCGATTTTGATCTGGTGATACTGCCCATATCATTGGGGTAGCGTTGCTAAACAGAGCGATTTCAGAAATAAACATGCATGATTTTAGTAAAGAAAATGTAACATAAATACATAATTAAGAATAGTTTTCTTTAGATGAACCGACGGCTGCGACGTGGTTCAAAATATTGCAACTTCTCTTGCTTCGGAATTTTGAGGGTCCTCCTCAAAATTCTTCCCCAGTTTACTGGGCTGCTGCTTCTGATGGCTACTTGCGGCGAATGGCTGAAATCACTTCGGAATTTTGAGGGTCCTCCTCAAAATTCTGCCCTAGTTTCCAATTACGGGGGAAATGAAATTTTTATTGAATTGTGACGGAACCCATAGGCTACCTACATATCCCCTCTTAAACGGGAATCAGGTCAGGCATAGTTCAAATTACATCATATAAGGAAAGCATAAAGATTACACATAGTATCACTTGACTATGTCTGAATCGATCGGCTTTGGCCAAACTTCTCCGTCCATTTCTGCAAGTATGAGGGCTCCTCCTGTCATAACCCGGTGAACCATGTACGGACCCTGCCAGTTGGGAGAGAATTTCCCTTTGACTTCATCTTGATGCGGAAAATTTTTCTTTAACACCAGCTACCCCGATGTGAATTGTCTCGGCTTGACTCTTTTGTTGAAGGCTCTGGACATTCTGTTCTGATAGAGCTGACCGTGGAAAACTGCATTCATTCTCTTTCTGTCTATAAGAGCTAGTTGCTTGTAACGACTCTTCACCCATTCTGCGTTGTCGAGCTCTGCTTCCTGTATGATCTTTAAGGAAGGAATTTCTACCTTAGCGGGAATGACCTCCTCTGTACCATAGACCAGCATATAGGGGGTTGCTCTTATCGATGTATGGACTGTGGTGCGGTATCCCAATAAAGCAAACGATATCTTCTCGTGCCATTGCTTATACTTCTCTATCATTTTCCATAGTATTTTCTCGATATTCTTGTTGGCGACCTCTACGGCTCCGTTCATCTGAGGTTTGTAAGCTGTAGAATTCTTGTGTTTGATCTTAAAGGTTTCACACATGGATTTCATCAAATCACTGTTGAGGTTGGAGCCATTATCAGTAATGATCGACTCTGGAATCCCAAACCGACACATGATACGGTCACGGACGAAATCCACCACGACTTTCTTAGTCACTACCCTGTAAGATGCTGCTTCAACCCATTTGGTGAAATAATCAATTGCTACTAGGATAAACCTGTGTCTGTTTGATGCGGCGGGTTTGATTGGTCCGATAACATCCATTTCCCAGGCGGCGAACGGCCACAGCAAGCTTGTTGCATTAAGCAAGTTTGGATGCATCTTTATCATGTCTGCATATATCTGGTAGCGGTGGCACTTTAGGACATACTGGATGCAGTTTGTTTCCATAGTTATCCAAAAGTAACTAGCTTAGAGTACTTTCTTTACTAAAACAAAGCCATTCATATGTGTACCACAGGTCCCTGCATGAATTTCCTCTAATAGCCTGGATGCTTCCTTTGCGTCGACACACCTTAGTAATCCCAAATCAGGAGTCCTCCAATACAGGATTCCTCCGCTGTGAAAGAAATTGTTGGATAACCTCCGAAGCGTGCACTTCTGAGTAGCGTTCTTGAGTTCTGGGTATTCTCCTTTTGCCAAGTATTCCTTGATATCATGAAACCAAGGCTTTCCGTCTGCTTCTTCTTCGACATGAGCACAGTAAGCGGGCTGGTCATAGATCTTTACCGGAATGGGATCGATGAAATTCTTGTCTAGATGTTGTATCATGGATGATAGGGTAGACAGTGCATCGGCGAATTCATTCTGGACCCTGTGAACATGCTGAAATTTTGTCTTTGTGAACCTCTTTCTCAACTCCTACACATGATGCAGATAAGGGAGTATCTTGGAGTTCTTGGTCGCCTATTCTTCTCGGACCTGATGTATAAGCAAGTCTAAATCCCCCATTACTAGAAACTCTTAGATGTTCTTGTCAATGGCCATCTTGAGTCCTAAGATGCAGGCTTCGTACTCGGCCATGTTGTTGGTGCACGGAAACTTGAGCTTGGTAGATATTGGATAATGCTGACCGGTTTCTGATACTAGGACTGCTCTTATGCCAACTCCTTTGAAATTTGCTGCTCCATCGAAAAACATTCACCAACCGTCATAGGATTCTTCAATGTCTTCTCCTATGAACGATACCTCTTCATCAGGAAAATATATTTTCAAGGGTTAGTATTCTCCGTCCACGGGATTTTTAGCAAGGTGATCTGCTAGTGCCTGTCCTTAGATTGCTTTCTGAGTCACGTAGACAATGTCAAATTCACTCAATAGGATTTGTCACTTGGCCAGCTTGCCAATGGGCATAGGCTTCAGAAGGATGTACTTCAAGGGATCCATTATTGATATGAGATATGTAGTATAGGCACAGAAGTAGTGCCTCAACTTCTGAGCTACCCAAGTCAAAGCACAACAGGTGCACTCTAACAGAGAATACCGAGCCTCGTACAGGGTGAACTTCTTACTGAGGTAATAAATGGCCTGCTCCTTCCTCCCCGTTTCATCATGCTGCCCCAGAACACAACCGAATGCTCCATTAAATAATGCAAGGTAGAGTAATAGAGGTCTACCCGGCTCAGGTGGAACTAAGACTGGTGGTGTTGATAGGTATTCCTTGATTCTGTCAAAAGATTTTTGGCAATCATCAGTCCATGTGGTAGCGATGTCCTTCTTCAACATCTTAAAGATCGGCTCACAAATGACCGTAGATTGTGCTATAAACCGGCTGATGTAGTTAAGTCTTCCCAGGAAGCTCATTACGTCCTTCTTGTTCTTTGGCGGTGGCAGTTCTTGAATAGCTTTGACCTTAAATGGATCCAGTTCTATCCCTCGGTGACTCACAATGAACCCAAGTAGTTTTCCGGCATGAACCCCAAATGCACATTTCACGGGGTTCAGTTTCAGGTTGTATCTTCTCAGTCTATTGAAGAACTTCCTCAAATCTTCCATATGGTCAGTGGCTTTCTTGGACTTTATGATGACATCATCTACATACACCTCAATCTCCTTGTGCATCATATCATGGAAGATAGTAGTCATGGCCCTCATGTAGTTGGCCCTTGCATTCTTTAACCCGAATGGCATCATCTTGTATCAATACATCCCACACGGCGTAATGAAAGCCGTTTTCTCAGCATCTCATTCGTCCATCCAGATCTGATGATATCCAGCGAAGCAATCTACAAATGATTGCAACTCATGCTTGGCGCAATTGTCGATCAGGATGTGTATGTTCGGCAAGAGAAAGTCGTCCTTTGGACTGACCCGATTGAGATCCCGGTAGTCGACACAGACTCTGACCTTCCCATCCTTATTCGGCACCGACACAATATTGGCTAACCACGTCGGATATTCTACTACCCTGTGGACCTTAGCTTTGACCTGCTTAGTGACTTCTTCCTTGATTTTCAGACTCATGTCGGGTTTAAACTTTCTGAGATTCTGTTTTACCGATGGACATGTCGGATCAGTTGGCAGTTTGTGGGCCACAATAGATATTCTCAAGCCAGTCATGTCATCATATGACCAGGCGAATATGTCCTCATATTCCTTCAGAAATTGTGTTTATTCTTCCTTTTCTGACGGTGACAAATGGACGCTGATCCGAGTTTCTTTGATATTTTCTACATCTCCCAGGTTAACAATCTCGGTCTCGCCCAGGTTGGACTTAGGTCTGTTCTCAAAATTTTCGACCTCTTTAACAATATCTTCCGCTATATTATCTTCCTCTGAATTTATGTCCATTTGTTGCGTTGTCTCGTTGCATGTCACAGCCATTGGTTCATCAAGATAGGCAATAGTAATGCTGTATAAGTAAAGTAATGAGAGAAAATAATAAGAGTAATATTTGTAAGGAAACCGAAATTCTTTGATAAATTTCAAAACTGTTTTGAATATTGGAAGATCTTATTGCGAAAATTCAAAAATACGAAAGGAAAATCAACTAGTAAATATAAAAGATAGTGCATGATGCTTTGTTCAGCCTTGCTACCCCGAGGCTTTCCGAGCTCTGGTGGTTTTTATGGTTCAATTGTTGAGGTGTGCTCCTCGGCTTATGACCTGTATGGAAGGGCCTTCCTCCCCCTCCTCCTCAAAAATGACACAACAATCCATGTCATCTTCTTCTAGGAATAAATTCCTTACTACTTCCAGTGCTTCCTCTTCTTCCGACCCATAGATAACATCTATCGGCTGGAAAGTCTGCTCCAAATATGGTATTTGTTGCTCCAGTGAGTAGTATGGGCCGCGCCATGGTGGAGACCAGTTGTTGAATTCCTCCCAAGTATACTCGTATCCCAGACCAAAAGTGGTGTCATGTTTCTTCAGTTAGATCGGCTTGGCGATTTCTTGGAAGTTTTTGCCAAGTCCCTTGCCAGGCTCATATCTGCTCCAGTTCAATATGCTTTTAATTTTGTTGTTCCACCATTTTTCTTTGTCAACGTTGACTCGCTCGATGTGGTGATAGATTTCCCCGCCTATCTTTCTCCTTTCTCCAATCGCTGGGATGGTTTGGTGACTATATATGGGATTGCTCCCATCGCCGTGAATGATCACCTTTTGAAGGTTCCACTCAAATTTCACCACCTGATGTAGTGTTGACGGTACGGCCCCAGCGACATGAATCCACGGTTGTCCCAACAGCAAGTTGTAAGATGCCGACACGTCTATAACCTGAAAATCAACGTCGAACCAAGTAGGCCCTATTTGCAAACACATGCTGATTTCCCCAATGGTGGATCTTTGGGAACCGTCGAAAGCTTTGACGTTGATGGCCCCGTCCTTGATCTCATGCAGACCCTTTCCCAATGTTCTGAGTGTTACCAACAGACAAATATTGAGGCTGGACCCTCCATCAATCAGGACCCTAGTGATAAAATAATCTTCGCATTGCACGATGATGTGCAACGCTTTGTTGTGACTCAACCCTTCTGGTGGTAGCTCATCTTCATGAAAAGTGATCTTGTGACTTTCTAATACCTGCCCTGCCATGTTTGCCATTTCTTCTCCGGTGAAGTTGCTTGGTATATATGCCTCACTCAGCACCTTCAACAAGGCATTCTTATGTGCATCAGAACTTTGCAACAAAGCTAGGATAGAAATCTGTGCCGGTGTTTTGTTCAGCTGATCAATGACTGAGTATTCCTTGGCTTGTATCTTTCTCTAGAAATCATCAGGCCCGACTTTAGTGATGGTTGGCCGGTGTTTTGTTCAGCTAAATGCTCCATAGTATAAACCCTGCCGGTTCTTGTCATACCCTCTGTCACAACTGTTTCCCCAAATTTAGCTTTCCCTTTCCTTCTCGCCTTGGCTGTGTAATCCCAAGGTATGACATTTGTATGGAACGGTGTTAAGACCGACATTGTTACTGGGATGGGCACCTTTACTTCGAATGAAGCATGTATTTTGGAGGGTAAAACCACAACTTCAAACGGTGCGGGTGCGTTTGCTGAAGACCCAAACTCGACATCAATTGGTGTTGGCATCTTTGCGGGGGAGGGGGTGCTTAAAATTCAAATGGTACAGACATGTTTACCTCGGTATCCCCAGAAGGCTGAGTCTGGACTACAATGGGATTGAGGGTGATTATTGGCTTCTTTGGTTCGTCACCTTCTGTGATTAAACCGATCGATCCGGGATCCCAATCATCCTCTATTTCAATCATGTGAACACCTCCACCTTTATGGTCTGGTAGAGGGTTGTTGTGGACGTTCAGAGTAGGCTCCTTTGCAACAATGATCTTGTTATCAATCAAATTCTGGATCTTGTCTTTCAGAGAGCGGCATTCATCAATGGTATGCCCTTTCATGGCGGAATGGTATGCACAAGATTTATTTGGATTGAGCCATGGAGAAGGGTTTTCTGAGGTTATAGCAGGGATAGGGGTGATATAACCAGCAGCTTTAAGCCTTTTGTACAGCTGGTCAATCGGTTCAACAATGGCGGTATACTGTTTGGGGGGTCTGCGGTCAAACTTTGGTCGAGGTCTAGGAAAGTTCTTGCGTGTGGGAGGTGATTGATAGTGGGATGGCTGAGCATTGTAGGCTTGGTATACATGTACGGGTTGGGAATATCTAGGTGAAGTAGGATGATATGTGGGAGGTGGGGGTGATTGGTAAGTAGGTGGTGGAGTTTGGTAAAAGGGTGAGGGTGCTTGGTAATTCGGGGCACGCTGATATGTGAGTGGAGGTATCGGATAGGCTTGATATTTGATAGGGGATTTGGATTTTTGTGCAACCATTACGGCACCTACATCCCTTTTCTTGTACGTACCACCAGAGTGTAAAGCCTTATTCAAAGTTTGTAACCATACCACTTTTGATGCCTTCCTCGATCCTTTTCCCTAGGTTGATGATGTTGGAAAATTTCTGGCTCTCAATCAACATCAGCCTTTCATAGTACTGCAGGTCTTGAGCCCGGACGAAAAACTTGTTCATTTGTTCTTCTTCTAAAGCAGGTCTGACCTTAGCAACTTCTGATCTCCAGCGAGTGGCATACTCGTGGAATGTTTCTGTGGGCTTCTTCTTTAAGTTCTGAATGTAGAACACATCTGGTGTATTTTTGTGTTGAACCTAAACCTGTCCATAAATTCGGACACCATACTCACCCAGTTCGACCATTTCTTCAGGTCTTGGCTAATGTACCAACACAGAGCATCTCCCTTCAGACTCCTCATAAAATGCTTCATGTGTATCCTTTCCTCCTTCCCTACTCCGACCAGCTTGTCGCAGTATGTTCTTAAGTGGACTCTCGAATCCCGGTACCATCAAACATCTCGAACTTAGGAGGTTTGTACCCCTCGAGCAGTTCGACATCCGGTTGTATGCAAAGATCTTCGTAGTTCAACCCTTCAATCCCCTTACTTCTTTCGACACCCTGAATTCGACTAGTCAATTGCTTGAGTTCCGCAACCAGGTTCCTGATGAGTGAGTCTTTATCATCAAACTCGGGTGTGCTTGAGACAGGTTGGGTGGAGTGTGGCATGGTTTCCACATAGATGGGGGTGTTATGGTGGAAATGGTCATTTGTGGAATTCAGAGGTTCTGGGATGAGAAATGGAGTATTGCTGGATGTGTGGCATCTATTGCAGCGGTGGTGAGGAGCGGGATGGTTTTCTGGTTTTGGGATGTTTTGTGGAGGCGTCGGGTTCTGAGCGTTTGGAAAATTGACATCCGGAGTGTTGAGGGAAAATGACAAGTTTGCCAGATTCCGGACCTGATCATGTTCCTTCTAAAATTTAAACAGTTTCGGCTCGAGTTGGGATGCACTTTCTTTGGAGACCTGAGCACCATGAGTGATTTCTACCCGTTCAGTTGAGTTTTCCTTTCTGGTGTTGTTCAAACCTTCCATCTTTCCTTTGTTCCTGATTCTGATAGGACTAGGAGGAGGAGTGGGTGGAGGTCCCTTTGATCTTCTGGAATATGATGATGATGCTAGAGTGCACGAACTAACCTTTGGGGAAGGGGAATAAATAAACAAAAAGTAAAAACAAAAGGTAACAAGTCAGTGACGATTATAAGAAAGTGTCGCAATATTTAAACACATAGTGCAAGAATGTAAATCGTGTCCTAATTTGGGAACCTCTTTGTGCCCGAAGTAGGCCTAGAGATAAGTTGATTTGTAGAACTTAGAATGCTAAATGCCTCATTTTATTGATAAAAAGTAGACGAATCCTAAATCGACACTAAATAACAGGAAATAAAATATCACTAGTGGTGATCGGCCTTATTACATTCATAAAACGAAAAAGATAAACTCCTATCTATTTGGTCCCAGAAGGACCTTCCTCATTTTAATGCTCTCATTAATCAAATCCTCCAGTTCGCGTAGGTTAACCAGTAAAAATGCCTTGGCCAGGTGTTCTCCTTCGTTTCCCTCAGCGTTTTGGCAGTCGGTGACTCTCTTCCTCACTTTTCTTTCTAATTCTAGCAGACTGTATTCCAGATATTCCAACTTTTTGCTAGCTCCGGCGGCCCTCTCTTTCCACTTATTGATTTGGTCATCTGATGGAAGACTCCTCCACCAGTCTAGCAAGAGTGGGGGCATGCTAACCATTCCAAAACTGGGGACCTCGTCCTTCATTTTCTGCAAAACAAAAGGGTTAAGACCATACCCCTACCGGATTCGACTATTTAACATCAACAATTAGCATGAAGCATTTAGTTCTCCAAATAAATGCACAGAACGTGGTGATGTCTGTTTGGGTTCAGGGAAACCCGATGGACTTTGGACAAGGCTATCTTAAAGAGTCATTATGCGGACAACACAGCTGATTCAACTAGGTTTGATCATGATGCATGCACAGTTAAATAGAGTAAGGTTTCTATAGGATTTTAGACTGATACCCTTGAGCGGATAACTCAAGGGGGAAAGGCACGGAACTGTCGACTCCACCGTTGATCGACTGGTTTTACTACGAATACGCCGTTGCCGGATTTAAAGGGTGATAATATCGGAAAAGCGCAACCACTCATTATAAGTGTTGCTATGGAATTTGTTTGGAACGAGTGGAATATGATGTTGGAAACATACATATGCAATAATTAAAACAAGTTGTCATGTATTTACACGTTCATAAAGTAGTAATTACAATAATTTATAATAGTAATAAATGAGTGCAGTAAAGGAAAGCAGTGAAAGAAACAAGAGACAAGTTAGTTTTTGCAGTAGAAGAGGGAATTAAATGCTTAAAGGTATTAAACAAATAAAGCACATAAGAAATGTAAAGTCACAGTAATAGCTTGAAATGGTAAAAACCTAAAAGTCATCCCTAGCAGAGTCGCCACGTTGTCGCGCCCCCTTTTTCTCGCGAAAATCGGGTTTGTGACATTTGGGACGACAACTCGTTCCCTTTCAGAAATTGGGTTTGAATTGAAGAGTCCTCACCTAATGGTTAAAGTGCATTAGGACATTAAGAGGGGTTTGTTTTGAGTAACCAGAGATTGGGTAAGGGCTTGAAATTATCCCAAGGGGAAGGTGTTAGGCACCCCTCAGGATCCACTAGTGTGGTTCCTAGCCAAACTATTATTGTGACTTAAGTGCAAATAACACATAGGCAAATAAAGGCTTCAAATAAGAGGGGATTTTCACGTAATGGTTACAAAAGTAAGAAAAAGGAACTAAAAGAGTTGATTTTCTTAAAAGAAATGGTTTAAAAAAAGATTTAAAAGAAACAAAGAAAACAAAGGAAGGGGGGGGGGTCTTAGGTTTATTAATAATATGGATCACCCCACACAACATCTGGTAATCACTCCTCAGTGAGGGGCTACACATGATGTTATTATGTGGTCATCATATCCATATCTACTTTTCCCACCTAGTTAAGGTATTAAACCGTAGAATGGTCTCATTTACTTATTGCATGCTATTACCCGCCCCAATCTTATCAGCCCCGGAGGCACTTGGGACTACTAATCCTAGAGGGAGGAGGTATTGGGCTTATTTGTGATTTCAAAAGGTAAAATACTAAGGCGATAAACAAAACACATATAACAAGTTTGGGGAAGCATAGAAACAGATAAAAGGGCTCAAACAGACCTCCTTAAATCAAAGAAAAGCATATAGTTTAGCATGTCTTACACGTACTGATTAGGGTTTGATTAAATTTAACAGTTGGGGTAGAATGATTTATTGCATATTTTAGATAAGAAGCCTGAATAAGGCCTGCCTGCTGGTTGTAGTTAATAAAATCTGATTTAGTTTATAAACTGTCTTATGGCTTGCCTAAGTGTTAGACGAAAATCTATAGGCATGATATCTACTGATTTCAGAAAAGATGAAGTATACTAATTTTAGAAAAAGGTTGTCAGTTATTCAGGAAAGACGAGTTTTGACAAAAGATCATAAATTCCGCAGACGTTAGACAATGATTTTAGATTTGTAGATGAGTGAGACGTTTCAGAATTGGTTATTAATTCTTATAGGCATGCTTTCTAGGCGTTGTTGATTTTAAACACTTTTACAGACATACCAAGAGTGCAGAAATCCTATAGGCATGGCATCTAAATGCTATACTTCGTTTAAGCCTATGAACATGATATCTAAATGTAGTTAGTTGTTTAATCCCTATAAACAGGTTTGCCTGGTGATAGATGCATATGCAGGATTCGGATTTCCAGTTAACTATGAGCATGGTATCTATATGAGAGATGTAGAAATTTAACTATAGGTAGGATACCCATATGAATGCAGAATTTCAGAAACCTATAGGCAGGATATCTATATGGGTGCAGAATTCCTTATAGGCATAGTATCTACATATGAAAGTGCAGAATTCCTATAGGCAGGATATCTTTGTGATATGCAGAAATCAGAAATTCCCTATGAGCAGGATATCTAATCCTTTTACATGCATGGTTACCCTTCCATTTTCACTAACCATCCCCAAAAGTTATTACAAGTTATTACAGTCCAAATAAAATAAAATAAAAAAATATCATAAATTGAAAATTACAACCAAGGAGAGCCTGATTCAGACCTCCTGTCTAAAGTATGAAGTAAATTAACTCCAAAGATCATGTTTCAAAGCCTTTCTTCCACTTGGGTGTGTCAGAGTTCCCTAAGAGTTTCATAAGAACTCCGGGCAGTGCTTACACCCAAATGTATCACCATATTTAGCCAAAGTGCAGTGTGGAAGTGCCAGCCCTCAGGTGTCCAAATTCAGAAGGAACTCAAGGACCCAAGGCAGGTCTCACAAGAGGGAGGCACAACTTAGGAACTAAGAGAGAGTGTAAGTGCAGAATTCTGAAAGAGGGAAAGGGAAATGGAAACAACACACATGAGGATATGGGGAATTAAGAGTTGCAAGAGGTAAAAAGTAGGCTAGTGGGCATAACCCAACAATGGGAGATTGTCAATCAATTACACAAGACTCCTTTTCATTAAGGGATTCAGATTCAAATGGGTATAAACCAATTAAGGAAAGAAATTAATCAAACACTTTGTGCAAAGTAGGCAATTAGGGGTGAATACATAAAAGTTATTTAAGGACGGGGTTTTTTGAAATACACAGTTTGTGAGAATAAGGTAAGAAGATCAATTAACAACCAGTAAATCAAAAGGGTTTGAGATTTCGTATGAATGAACCGAGTCAAAAGATGGTAAAGGTTTTTAACTTAAGGGAAATCAGCAAACAATGGAAAGGGAATCAATTAGACCCATATTCAGAGGGAAGTAGGAACTAATCACAAATTCAGAAGCTATTTTAAAGGGAATTTTATCATATATAAGGAGCATACGATCATGTTAAGCATGAGGGAAGACTGTAGTGTCATTATAAAGTCAGTAGAAAATCCAGTATTGAAAAGTTTAGCAAAAGGTCAGAGTCGTATGAAAGCAAGGAATGGGTCTGAAAGAGTTAGGGGTTTTGAAATAAACCATAAGTTCAATCAAATCACATAATCAAGCTTGATGGAACCCCCAAATTCTATGGTTTCCACACTGAATCAAGTACAGAGATGAGAAGGCAAGTAGTTGAAACAAGCTTAGAGGTTTCAGAGTTGAAACCTCTTGCATGCTTCTTTCTTCAACAGAAACTCATGAGAAAAACATGATAGCAAAGTACCATTCGGAACATAGTAGAAGCACTCAAAAGAAAAACACTGATAGGAATAGTAAAATAAACATGCTTAAGAGATTTTTTAGAAGAAACTTAAACAGGGCTTAATAGAAGGAAAATAAGGAAACTTAAGAACTTAGCAGGAAAATACAGTAGGAGAAACATGCTGGAACATAATAGAAGACAAAAAATATAAGAACACAGTAGAAAAGCATATGAGAGACTAATATGGAAAACATGGTAGGAGAACATACAAGCATAGAGTATATAAAACTCAGTAAAAGAACATACAAGAATGGAGTGTAAAAACTCAGTAGAAGAACATACAAGAACGGAGTGTAAAAACTCAGTAGAAGAACATACAAGGTAGAAGAAAATATAAGAACACAGTGGAGGTAAATAAACACAAAAGACAAAGGAGAGAAAGTCAGAGAAACACTTAAACATTTTCAGAAAACCCTAGATCGGAAACGAAGCGGTTTTGAAAGTAATTTTTGAAAGAAAAGTTAGGGAAATCATTTGAAAACTCAAGGAGAGCACAGATACACAAGAGATCTAAGAAAATCGGAGAAAACCTCGAAGGGTTAGGGTTTTAAAAGAACCCTAGAAGTGAGATAGGCTTTGAAAGGTCAGCGATCTGATTCGTAGAGGTCGGAGTTAGGCTCAAACCACCATGGTACGCCGGAGTAAAGCCGGAGATGGTTGTGGAACCTTGAATCAATAGAGATCTAGGTGCAAATCTTCGAGGTCATGCCTCGAATCTTCAGGTATCAGGCGCGTGGGAGCAAGAGAAGGTGAGTATAAGACTCTCAAAGCCTGAGAAGCCATGGATTCCGATGGGTTTCAAGGTGGAGGTTTTGGTAAGAGGCGGTTAGGGTTTGGGAATGTTCCAGAGAGTTTGAGAGATTTTGAGAGTTAAGAGGCGGATTGTAGGTGATAAATGAGAAGGTTAGGGTGGTCGTTTGGGTTAAAAAGGTAAGAGTGAATAGGGGTCGTTGATCTTAGAGATCAATGGCCAGGATGAGAGGGGTCTGGGTCGGGTATGATTTAATCTAGTCAGGGGCGGGTTTAAATTAAAATTGGGTTGGGGAATTGGGATTGGGAATTGGGTTCATTTGGGACTCAAATAAGGCTAAAATTAAAATAAACGGGGCTAACATTTAAATAGCCATTTTCCCTTATTTATTTTAAAAAAATAGTAAAATAATTTCTGGAAATAAATTAAACATACTAAATCGATTAATAATATGTAAATATTAAATTAAAAATACTGAAATCAAATTTGTAGTTATAAACACAATTAAATCTTAAAATAGGCTAAAATTGCAATTATATGCAATTTAACTTTAAAAAGCTAAATAAATCTGTAAAAAATATGCAAAATTTACCTTAGCTAAATTTTGGTATAAATATGAGAATTCAATAAAGGAGGTACCAAAAATGATAACTTGGGAAATAATTATTGGTTTTGTCTGATAAAATAAGGCGATAAATTGATTTAAAAATCTTTTACAAATTGAAACACTAATAAAATACTTGGAAATGTTTATATATACATACGTATGCTATTTTGAAAGTATTTTGCATATAAAAATATACAGGAAAAAATTGGGTATCAACAATGCGAAGTTCTCAAAATGTGAGTTCTGGTTGGATTCCGTGGCATTCTCGGGTCATGTAGTATCGAGTGAAGGGATCAAGGTGGATCCAAAGAAAGTGGAAGTAGTGCAGAGTTGGCCCAGACTATCCTCAGCCACAGAGATCTGTAGTTTTCTTTGTTTGGCAGGTTATTACCGTCGATTTGTTGAGGGATTCTTATTGATTGCAACACCTATGACCATGCTGACCCAGAAGGGTGCTCCATTCAGGTGGACGGAAGAGTGTGAGGAAAGCTTTTAGAAGCTCAAGACAGTTTTGACTAGAACCTCATTATTGATATTGCCTACAGGTTTGGGGTCTTATACTGTCTATTGTGATGCCTCGAGGATTGGCCTTGGAGCAATATTAATGCAGGAAGGTAGGGTGATTGCCTACGCATCCAGACATCTAAAGGTGCATGAGAAGAATTATCCTGTACATGATCTCGAGTTAGCTGCTATTGTTTACGCCTTGACGATCTAGCGTCATTATTTGTACGGTGTTCCTTGTGAGATCTACACTGATCACCGGAGTTTGCAGCATCTGTTCAAGCACAAGGACCTTAATTTGAACTAGAGGAGGTGGTTAGAGCTGTTTAAGGATTATGACATCACTATTGTACCATCCGGGAAGGCTAATATGGTGGCCGATGCTTTGAGTCGCCGGGCAGAGAGTTTGGAGAGCTTGGCTTATCTGCTAGCAGTAAGGAGGCCCATGGCGACGGATGTTCAGGCCTTAGCCAGCCAGTTCGTGAGGTTGGATATTTTGGAGTCCAGTCAGGTCCTAGCTTGTGTGGTTTCTCAGTCTTCCTTGTTTGGTCGTATCAGGGAGCGTCAGTATGATGACCCCCATTTGCTCGTCCTCAGGGACAAGGTTCTGCATGGTGACACCAGATATGTGACCATCGGTGATGATGAGGTATTGAGGATGAAGGGTCGGATATGTGTGCCCAATATTGATGGGCTTCGGGAGTTGATTATAGAGGAGGCCAATAGTTCGCGGTATTTCATCCATCCGGGTGCCGCGAAGATGTACCAGGATTTGAGGCAACACTATTGGTGGAGGCAGATAAAGAAATATATAGTTGGATTTGTATCTCGGTGCCTCAATGGTCAGCAGGTGAAGTATGAGCACCACAGACCGGGTGGCTTGCTTCAGTAGATAGAGATGCCGGAGTGGAAGTTGGAGCAGATCACCATGGACTTCGTAGTTGGACTCCCACGGACTTTGAGGAAGTTCAATGTCATTTGGGTGATTGTGGATTGGCTGACCAAGTCCGCACACTTCATTCCTGTGTGTACTACCTATTCTTCAGAGTGGTTGGCTGAGATTTATATCCGAGAGATTGTTCGCCTACATGGTATTTCAGTTTCCATCATTTCAGATAGAGGCACTCAGTTTACATCACGATTCTGGAGAGCCTTTCAGAATGAGTTGGGTACTCGGGTGGAGTTAAGCACAACATTTCACTCCTAGACGGACGGACAGTCCGAGTGCACTATTCAGATTCTTGAGGATATGCTTCGTGCGTGTGTGATGGAGTTTAGAGGTCCTTGGGATCAGTTCTTACCACTTGGAGAGTTTTCCTACAACAACAGTTACCAGTCCAGCATTTAGATGGCACCATTTGAGGATCTGTATGGTAGGTGGTGTAGATCCCCGGTGGTTGGTTCGAGCCGGGCGAGGCTAGATTATTGGGAACAGACTTGGTTCAGGACGCTTTGGAGAAGGTTAATGTCATTCAGGATAGACTCAGCACAGCCTAGTCTAGACAGAAGAGTTATGCAGACCGGAAGGTTCGCAATGTTTCCTTTAGGGTTGGAGAGCGGGTCTTACTTCAGGTTTCGCCTATGAAAGGCGTCATGAGATTTGGGAAGAAGGGCAAGTTGAGCCCGAGGTTTATTGGCCCCTTTGAGGTGTTGCGATGTATTGGGGAGGTTGCTTATGAGCTTACCTCCCAACTTAGTAGGAGTTCATCCGGTATTTCATGTTTCGATGCTCCGGAGGTATCACGGTGATTCGTCGCATGTGTTGGATTTCAGTTCAGTCCAGTTGGACAAGGATCTATCTTATATTGAAGAGCCAGTGGCTATATTGGATATGCAGGTTCGAAAGCTGAGGTCAAAGAATATTGCATCAGTAAAGGTTTAGTGGTGGGGTCATCCAGTCGAGGATGTGACTTGGGAGACCGAGCAGGATATGCGCATCCGTTATCCTCATCTTTTCACCACTTCAGGTATGTCTCTATGCTCATTCGAGGATGAACGAATGTTTTAAGAGTGGGAGGATGTAACGACCCGGCCGGTTGTTTTGAGAATTAATGACCCAATCCCCTATTAATTGCTTTCTCTGTGTCTATTTCTATTATTGTGATTTCCCAGGATGGTTCATCTTCAGTTCGGAGTGTTTTGGGACACTTAGTCCCTAAATAAGAGTTTAAGTCTTAGAATTTGGACCGTAGTCGGGTCAGTATGAAGACAGCTCTAGAATGGAATTCCGTCGATTCTATTAGCTTCATTGGGTGATTTCGGGCTTAGGGGCATGTCCTGATTGTGTTTTGATGGTCCGTAGCTTATTAAGGCTTGAAATGACAAAAAGTTGTAATTTTGGAGTTTCGGCAAAATTTGTGTACAAAATTTGGGGTCAATCGGGCTTGGTTTGGTTGGTTTCGGCATCGGTTGTAGAATTTTGGAATTTCAAGTTCATTAGGTTCGGATTAGAGGGTGATTCGTAGTTTTAGAATTGTTTGATGTGATTTAGAGCTCGACTAAGTTCGTATGACATTTTAGGATTGGTCTGTATGTTTAGTTGAGGTCCCAGGGGCCTCGGGTGAGTTTCGGGTGCTTAACGGATGAGAATTTGGACTTAGGCAATTTTTGAAGTTGCTGAACCTGTTGTTTTCGCACCTGCAGATCTTGGACCGCAGGTGTGTTGCTGCAGATGCGGAATTGGATTGGAGCATCAGGGACCATAGATGCGGCCCCAACCCAGATAAGTGTTTTGAGCACCTACGATAGTTTTTCCGCAAAAACAGTACCGCTGATGTTGTGGACCCCTCGTAGAAGCGGGATCTCTGGTAGAAAAAAGGCCAAATCGAGGGTTTTATCCCATTTTCAATTTTAGAACTTTTAGAGCTCGGTGGGAGGTGATTTCTTGAGAGATTTTGAAGGAGAACTGTTGGGTAACGAATTCTAACTCTAATTTAGTTCTAATACATTAATATATTGTTATTTTCCTCATCTAATTAAGGGATTTTAGGGTGGAAGTTTGGAAATGGGAGAAAAAGTTCCCCAATGGAAAATCTGAGTTTTGAATAGGAATTTTAAGTCGGATTGGGATGATTTTTGTACGAGTGAACTCGTGAGTGAATGAGTGTTCATAATTCGTAATGTTTACCCGATTCTGAGACGTGGACCCAGAGAAGATTTTTGGGCGTTTTCCTATTTTCTTTCCTTAGCTTTGAATTAATTAGTTAAATTAGTTGCTTGTAGTTTTATTTACATTATGTAATTGATTTGATTAGATTTGGGCCACTCAAAGTTGGATACTCGTGGCAAGGGCGTGATATCAGATTAATTTTGAGCTTGGTTCGAGGTAAGTGGCTTGCCTAACCTTGTGTGGGGGAACTCCCCTTAGGATTTTGACAATGTTATTATATGAATGTCGTGTACGCGAGATGACGAGTGCGTACACGTGCTAATTGTTGAAAACCTTCGTTTTCATTAAGTAAATATCTATATTTTCCTTTAATTGAGCAATACTAGTATGTGAACCTCCTTTTTAGCTTAGGAAAGCTTGCCTATGTGACTTAACTGCCTTATCAGTTTTAACTACTTTACTTGGATTCTGTGTAACATGTTTAGGGTAGGAATTACTTGTCTCCTTGATACGAACTTGAATAGAATTGTATATTTCTCGTTGAGACTGTTGTGTGTATTGATTGTTTTGTGTAGTTACATTTGGGATTACAGGACGGTATCCCGGGAGATCTCCATATACTGGATATTTACTTTAGGACTACGGAACGGTATTCTGGGAGATCCCTTTGAACATTTATGATTTGGACTACGGGATGGTATCCTGGGAGATCCTCTGTACATTTACGTTTGGGACTACGAAACGATATCATGTGAGATCCCTTGTTGCTTTTATCTATGTACAGAGTTATGCTTTTCCTGTGATTTCATTTCATTGATGTTAACAATTACCTTCACTGCCATATTTCATACTACTTATCTTGTTATTTACATAATCGTAGAGCCCTGACCTGATCTCGTCACTACTCGACCGAGGTTAGGCACTTACTGGGTACCGTTGTGGTGTACTCATGCCCTTTCCTGTACATATTTTTCATGTGCAGATCTAGGTTCTACTTCTCAGCCATACTTCCAGTGCGGTGAGGTGATCCGGAGACATCGAGGTATATCTGCCGCATCCGCAGACCTAGAAGTCCCCCTATACTCTTCCTTTAGTTATAAATATTCCTGTATTTTTCTTCATTGTCAGACTTTCTAGAGACTAGAAATACTATTTACCTTTGTAGCTTGTGATTTCATTGGATTCCGGGTTTTGGGAGTGCTATGTTAAGTTGAGAGAGTTTTATTATTGTAAATTATCGAGCGACATTTTAAACTCCTTTATTATATTTTCCTGTTAATTGTTAGTTTTGCATTTTTATTTTATTTCGAGATTTTGTTAGGCTTACCTAGTCGTAGAGACTAGGAGCCGTCATGATAGTTCACGGAGGGAGAACTTGGGTCGTGACACATACACATACTCAGCACTGTACGGATGCCTGACACAAGTACCTCACTAAGCAAATAAATGACCTTGTGCCTGCATATACGATTATTACCTGTAAAGATGGGTCTGTGCCCAAGCGCTGAACGGATCTAAGTTAATGATCAATACCATCTAGCCTAACATAGGGCCTGGCGCATGTGTCACCTCAATATCAATACCACTCAGCTCGATAGGGAGTCTGGCGCATGCATCACCTCAATAACAGTCCCCAATAACAATACCATCACGATTCTATGGCCCAAAATCAATCATCAATCCGATTAAGCCTCAAAATGCCAATATCTCACAGTAACAACAATCAAAATACCACAAAATATGTCAACATGCCACAATTTGGCTCAAACTCATGTCACACACAGAGCACTAATAACACGTGAGATAACATATAAAATTGCATGGAGAAAGAGATATAATACATGGATTTAATATCATGACCGAGAAATATGACTACGGGCTAACATAAATAGCTAACATAGCAAAAACGATCATATCATGTCTCAGCAGAAAAGCAAATAGCCTAGACATGATTTCTAACATGAATAATAGATCACGTAGTCATACAAGTGGAGAAAATACAATATCATAGAAGTACGATAACAAAACAAGGCATATAATAGCCAAAAATCTACCCGAATCATGAATAATCATGGTGCACGCATATATGCTCATCACCTGGCATATATGTCACCCCAACATATAACAAATACCATAGCCAACGAGTAATTATCCTCAAATCAAGTTTAGACAAGTTACTCACCTTATCCAGGGTAGTCTTCAACCTTGAATCATGCCAAAAGCTCGATCTGGCCCTCCAATCGCGCAAATCAAAGACAAACATCATCCTAGGAAGTCCACAATGTCATAGGAAGCATCTTAATCCATAAAACTTCGATCTTTGAAGAAATTCTCAACAATCAACAAATGTCAACCCGGGCCCACATGCCCCAAATTCTAAAACAAAACTAAAATTCGATGATCCATAACATGCCGAGTCCAAATATGTACTTAGTTACCAAAATCGAGTCCAAATTGGTTCTCAAATCCCCAAAATATACTTTTTTTAAATGTAGGCAGAAATCCCAAATTTCCTTTCAACATTACAATTTTTAGGTATAGAAATCCATGGGTAATCACTATATAAAACCAAATCCAAAGGAAAATTACTTACCTCAAATGTAGTATTTAAATTGCTCTTCAAAATCTCCTCTTCTCGAAGTCTAGGGCTCAAAATATGAAATAATGGGCAAAATTCCAGAAATGACAACTTAGATGCACTGCCCAACAGTACCCTATGCAAACGCAATAGTCCCGACTGCCTAGGCCTATGCGAATGCGATGTTGCCCATGCGAACGCGGTGACTTAAACCCCACCTGACAATAAAGCTCCGGGAACGTGACCACTGCATCGTGTATGCAATGAACTAATCACCAGTCAGCCAAAAACCTTCTACACGAATGTGACACACTGATCGCGAATGCGAAGAATATCAGAACACCAGAAGATCAGTTATTCCAAACTCAATTGAAATGGTGCGAAATCATTCTGAAACTTACCTGAGGCCCACAACACCCCGTCCAATCATACCAACAAGTCTCAATGCATCTCTCAAACCTATCCAAAGGTTTCTAACGTCGTAATTAACACCAAAATTAAGAATCTTCGATCAAGATTAATCTCTAAAGTTCATAAACTTACAACTTCAATACCAAACGTCTAATTCAAGCCTAACCAATCCAGGATGAACCCAAACTTTTGCACATAAATCCCAAATAAAAAAATGAAGCTATTTCAATTCCCGAAATAATAATTCAATTTCGATAGCCTCAAAGTAAACTCTCGGTTAAACTTATGAACTTTTCAAACCTTCAAATTTTCAACTTTCGATAACTAGAGCAAAATCAATCTAGAAACCTCCAAATCCAAATCCGGATATATGTCGAAGTCCAAAATCACCATACGAACTTGTTGAAACCACCAAAACCCAAATCTGAGATTGTTTACTCAAAAATCAAACCTTGGTCAACTCTTGCAACTTAAACCTTCCGAATTGAGAAACTCTTCCAAATCAACTCTGAACCTCTCGAAAGTCGAAAACAACTGTACACGCAAGTCATGATACATAATATAAAGATATTCAAAGTCTCATACCGCTAAACAAAATGCTAAAACTCAAAACCACCAGTCAGGTCGTTAGAAAAAGGTAGTCAAAAATTGATTAACTATAAATTACTTATCTGCGTATTTGTTTGAACATTTAAAATTACCAATTTATATTAAATTTGAAAGCTGATTAAGTGCCCGTTCGAGAAAGATTGTCTTGTAAGATAGGTACGTATAACGGTATCTTGTTTAATGAAATTACATTCAGGTTTGTCTTAGACTTCTTCTCTTCTCACTTTCTTAGAAAGAGAAAAAAAAATATTGTGGGATTTCAAGTTCTTTCTGATCAACTTGTATTTCATTTGCCTTTTGTAAATTCTAAAGAATTTCTAGTATACACCCTGTAGTGTGGGATATAAATTTCTTAAAAATAATTATTACATTATCCTCCTCCTTTTGATTTCTGTAAGTAAATCTTTACCTGTTGCAAACTTGTCTTGCTATTTACTATCTCAAGAAATTTTGAGTTGATGGCGCGCCTCTGAAAGCAGGAGGGACTTTTATGATTAAGCTGCCTCACAAGTCATTTGTATGTTTGCTTTGTTTAGAGAGAGATCACACCATAAAATTTTCTAGGCCTTTTTCCCATTTAAAGACCACACCATAAAATGGAGCCAAAAGAAACAATCTATATCTATTTATACTTATTTTATTATGAAAGCACAAATAATTTAGGCTAAATGTTGAACGACTAAAATATCCTTGAAATATTGATCGACTTTTATAATCTTAAATATCTGTATAATTTAAGGATATAATTGTAAATCACCTAAGGTTAAAATTCGTTTCCTATTTAAATTGCACATACATCGAGCAACAAGAAAAAAGTGTTAAGGTGTCATACTCCAATCCAAATTAATTTTGGAATCATGTTCCCGCACCAAGCCGCTGCTGCCCTCCTCTCCGATATTTTACAACCAAAAGAAAACACCAAGAAATAAAGAAAATCCAAAATACTCTTATTCTCTATGTAAAGCTTTTTGCTTACTTCTTCTTGGACAGCAGATACTTCGTATCTTCTTTTTGGACGCAAATACATTGTTCGGTTATTTTTTCCCAGTTTGTGTGGGATTTAGATTTATTAATTATAAAAAAGTAATAGATTGTTGGAACTTTAAAGTCGCAATGTCATAGTTTATTTCAAATCCTAATTATCAGTTAATCATCATTCCATAAATTTAAATATTTTTGGAGCCTCTAGGAATACAAAAGAGTGATACAATACTTGCTGGTAACAAGGCTCCGGCTATACCTTACACCAAAAATCAAAATAAGACTCCGAAATAAAAAGCGGCATGAGCCACGCAAGGCCCCGGGAGGAAAAGGGCTCACCAATGCTTCTGGCGGAAAGTGAAGGGGAGCTACGGTCGGTGGACTGGAGTACCTGCTATGGATCCACCTACAATCATAACACGAATGTACTCTTTTAACACCCATTTAAAAGAATTTTCACATGTCGAAACCCGCTTTCACGAGAAAATAGGGCGCAACACAAGAATCATCATGTGATGATAAAAAGTGGTAAATAAATTTGCAGTAATAATCTATCGTCACATTTCTTTTAAGATATTATCGAGAAGTGAAAAATTAACTTTATTAACTTAAACCTCAATATTCTAACTCTACTAATAATATATGATCAGATTATCACTCTAGATAACTTTTTGAAACTGAGCAATGAACATTTATTACATAATCTTTTTAGTTTATGTTAATCATGATTTAGAAAGTAATATTAATTTAATATTATGTACAAAAGTGTAACGACCCGATCGGTCGTTCTGTGTATTATAGCCTCATTCCCCAGTTTATCGCTTTTGTGGTTATATAACTTGTCGGGGTGGTTGGTTTGGTTCCTGAAATGTTAGAAGTGAATTGGGACCCATAGTCCCAAGGTTGGAAGTTTAAGTTGAAAGAGTTAACCAGAATTTGACTTTTGTGTAGAAAACTCCATAATCAATAGCTTCTTATTATAATTTTGAACTTAGCAGTATGTTCGGATATTGACTTGGAGGTCCGTAGGTCATTTTGGCTTGAATTGGCAGACGTTGGAATAGGTTTGTTGTATCATTTATGACTTATGTAAAAAATTTGAGGTCAATCAGAGTTGGTTTGATAAGTTTCGGCATTTGTTTTAGAAGTTGAAAATTCATTAGTTTTGTTAGGCTTGATGTATACTATGTAAATCTCGTAAGAATGTGTTTAAATTTATAAATGGCTATTTCACTTGGTTAATGGGAAACGGAAACGCGGGATAACACGTGGAATAGGAAAGGCACCCAGGTCCGCTTGGCTGGGGCTGCCCGGTCGAGCGCCGGTCGCGCCCCTCGGTTTTGGGGCGTGACAAAATTGGTATCAGAGCCTAAGGTTTTATAAGGGTCCTAGGATTTCTCGGAGTCGTGTCTAGTAGAGTCCTTCTTATCGGTGTGTTGTCGACCACATCTATAAGTTGGAGGCAACATGAGCATTTAGGAAATTACCTTCTTCTTTGTTACTCTATATCGTGCGGTGAAGTGAAAAGTGGAAGTATTTACCTCTAACTCGTGCTCTGTTTCAAATTTTCAGTAATGGCACCTAAGAAGAGAGCTAGACTCGGCCTCGGGGCCAATGCCACCCCAAGTGTGGCTATGAATCATGTACCAGATGCCGTGGGTGAGAGTGACTCCCCGGTCTTGAATCTGCCTGGCCCATTTATTCCAGATCCAAGTATTCCTGTTCCAGCTGCGGCAGAGGGTGCTACCATCCCTCCCGTTGATATTCCAGATCCTGATGCAGTTCCAGCTTTCAGTCCCGGGGTTTCTGATGGGGACCTTAGAGGAGCCATCCATATGTTGACCCAGTTAGTGGCTGCTCAGGCCTAGAGATCCCATGATGCCTCTACGTCCTCCAGCGGATAGGGAGATTCCGCCAGCTCCAAAGTCAACTAGTTTCTGCGGTTAGCCCCTCCAGAGTTCACAGGCACAGACCCAACGGCCTATCTGCAGGATTTCCTTGATGAAATGTATAAGACCCTTCGAGTGATGAAGGCTACAGAGATGGAGGGGGTTGAGTTGGCTTCATACAGGTTGAGGGGAGCAGCGTATTCATGGTTCAAGATGTGGGAGGATTCCCATGGGGAGGAAAGACCTCCAGCTAGATGGGATGAGTTTGTAGATGCATTCATGGACCACTTCTTGCCTGCTGAGACAATGGCGGCTCGTGCCACTGAGTTTGAGGTCCTAAAACAGGGCAGTATGAGTGTTTGGGAGTACCACATGGAGTTTGTGAGATTGTCCAAGTATGCTCCCCAGTTAGTGTCGACCATGGGTGATCGAGTTCAGCGATTTGTTCAGGGTCTTAGTCCCTTGGTGGTGAACGAGGCTGCTACAGCAGCCTTACACTCAAATATGAATTATGGGAAGATTGTGGGATTCGCTCAGGCCACAGAGGCTAGGAAGTTGAAAATATGGGCAGAAAGGGAGAGTAACAGCAGGGCCCGATCAGTGGGTCACTCAGGGAGACCAGTTCAGAGAAGGGGGCCATCAGGGTCATCCCAGTCATATGCTCAGTCCTCAGCGAGCGCACCGCCATCTGTGCACAATTATCAGCAGAGCAGTCACTTGAGACCAGGTTCAGATAGCAGGAGACCCCATCATTCTGGTCGTCCAGGAGGGGGATCACAACAACAGGGGGGGCTTTATGCCCCAAGTGTGGGAGATTCCATACGGAGGCTTGTTATTTGTATATCCTGGTGTGTTATAGATGCGGGGTGAGAGGTCATATCCAGCGGGATTATCATGCGCCCAGACATGGCACGGGTAGGGGATTTGTTCAGCCATCCGGTTCTTCAGCTGCTACATCATCCGCGTGCCCTCCAGCTCCAGCAGGGCGTGGTGCAATTAGGGGTGGAGTTCGTGGTAGAAGTGGACCTAGCCGATTTTACGCTTTGAGTGGTCGCCAGAGTGCAGAGGCTTCTCCAGATGTTGTCACAGGTATCTTGTCTGTTCAGGCCATTGATTGTTATGCTCTTATTGATCCGGGGTCCTCTTTGTCTTATTTCACCCCATTCATTGCTTTAAGTTTTGGGGTAGAACCCGAACAACTTCATGAGCCGTTCTCTGTATCAACTCCGGTTGGTGATTCTATCATAGCCGCACAAGTTTATAAGAATTGTGTTGTCATGGTATGTGGTCGTGCTACCACGGCCGATCTTATTGAGCATGGAATGGTGGATTTTGATGTGATTATGGGAATGGACTGGCTTTATTCGTGCTTTGCTAAACTTGACTGCCGAACGAGAGTCATGAGGCTTGAGTTCCCTAATGAGCCGGTTATTGAGTGGAAGGGAAATGGTGTGGTGCCGAAAGGTAGGTTTATTTCATACCTTAAGGCTTCAAAGATGATTAGGAAGGGGTGTATCTACCATTTGGTCCGGGTAGCGGACACCACTTCAGAAGTGTCTGCCCCCGAGTCCGTGCCAGTCGTGAATGAGTTTCTTGAAGTGTTTTCGGATGAGCTTCCAGGGATCCCACCAGATAGGGAGATTGATTTCGGGATTGATGTATTGCCAGATACGCAACCAATATATATTCCACCATATAGGATGGCACCAGTGGAGTTAAGGGAGTTAAAGGAGCAGCTGAGGGATTTATTAGAAAAGGGGTACATACGGCCAAGTGTGTCGCGGTGGGGTGCTCCGGTTCTTTTTGTCAGGAAGAAGGATGGGTCGCTCCGAATGTGTATTGATTATCGGCAGCTTAACAAGGTCACCATCAAAAATAAATATCCTTTGCCTCGGATAGATGATTTGTTCGACCAATTGCAAAGTGCAAGGTTCTTCTCCAAAATTTGATCTACGGTCCGGGTATCACCAATTGAAGATCAGAGAGCAGGATATTCCTAAGACCGCTTTCAAAACTCGCTATGGTCACTTTGAATTCTTGGTCATGTCTTTTGGGCTAACCAATGCCCCGGCACCTTTTATGGATCTTATGAATTGGGTCTTCAAGTCGTTTCGAGACTCCTTTGTGATTGTTTTCATTGATGATATCCTTGTTTATTCGCGGAGCCGGGAGGATCATGCCGATCACCTCAGGGCAGTTTTGTAGACTCTTCATCAGCACCAGTTGTATGCTAAATTTTCAAAATGTGAATTTTGGTTGGAGTCTGTTACCTTTCTGGGTCATGTTGTTTCCAGTGAAGGGATTCAGGTGGATCCCCAGAAGATTGCAGCAGTGAAAGATTGTCCTAGGCCCACCACCCCGACAGAGATCCGTAACTTCTTGGGTTTAGCGGGGTATTATCGGAGGTTTGTGGAGGGATTCTCTACCCTCGCCTCCTCTTTGACTAAGTTGACACAAAAAGCAGTTAAGTTCCAATGGTCTGACGTTTGTGAGAAAAGTTTTCAGGAATTGAAGTCGAGATTGACCTCGGCGCCGATATTGACCTTACCGGAGGGCACAGAAGGATTTGTGGTTTATTGCGATGCCTCCAGGGTCGGTTTTGGGTGTGTGTTGATGCAACAAGGGAAGGTTATAGCATATGCTTCAAGGCAACTCAAGAATCACGAGAAGAATTATCCGACACATGATTTGGAGCTTGCAGCAGTTGTATTTGCCTTGAAAATATGGCGGTATTATCTTTATGGGGTCCATGTGGATGTGTTTTCGGACCACAAGAGTCTCCAATATTTGTTCAAGCAGAAGGAGTTGAATCTAAGGCAACGAAGATGGCTAGAATTACTCAAGGACTATGACATTGATATTCTCTATCACCCGGGGAAGGCTAATGTTGTGGAAGACGCTCTTAGTCGAAAATCCATGGGAAGTTTGACTCATTTGGACGCATATCAGAGACCGTTAGCCAGAGAGGTTCACCAATTATCCAGTTTGGGAGTTTGCCTTGCAGACTCTAATGAAGGAGGAGTAATTGTACAGAATGGGGCTGAATCATCGCTCGTGGCAGAGGTGAAACAGAAGCAATTTAACGATCCGTTGTTAGCACAACTGAAGGAGGGGATTCATAAATACAAGACCACAGCTTTTTCCGTTGGCATAAATGATGGTACCCTACGGTACCAAGACCGCCTGTGTGTTCCTGATATCGACGGTCTTTGGGAAAGGATCATGGTAGAGGCTCACACTTCCAGGTATTCCGTGCACCCGGGTTCTACAAAAATGTATCATGATCTCAAGGAAATTTATTGGTGGAACAACATGAAGAGGGATGTGGCGGATTTTTCTGGCGAAATGTCTGAATTGTCAACAAGTGAAGGCCGAACATCAAAGGCCCGGTGGATTGGCTCAATGCATAGAAATTCCAACATGGAAATGGGAGATGATTAAAATGGATTTTGTGGTAGGGTTGCCGCGCACTCCGTGCAAATTCGACTCAATTTGGGTGATCGTGGATCGACTCACGAAATCAGCGCATTTCTTGCCAGTTAAATCTACCGATACAGCTGAACAATATGCTCAGCTGTATATCAAAGAAATAGTCAGGTTGCATGGCACTCCAGTCTCAATCATTTCAGATCGCGGGGCTCAGTTTAAAGCCCACTTTTGGAAGAAGTTTCAGTAAGGTTTGGGTACGCAGGTAAACCTTAGCACAACGTTTCATCCACAAACTGATGGACAAGAAGAGCGGACTATTCAAACGCTTGAAGAAATGTTACATGCTTGTACTATTGATTTCAAGGGTAGTTGGGATGACCATTTGCCGCTCATAGAATTTTCTTACAACAACAGCTTCCATGCTAGTATCCAAATGGCACCGTTTGAAGCATTGTATGGTAGGAGATGTAGGTCTCCCATCAGATGGTTCGAGGTTGGAGAAGCGGAATTTATAGGGACGGACCTCGTGTATCAGGCCATGGAGAAAGTCAAGCTTATTAAAGAAAGGTTGAAAACTGCTCAAAGTCGCCAAAAATCCTATTTGGATGTGCGTCGCAGAGATTTGGAGTTCAAAGAAGACGATTGGGTATTCTTGAAAGTTTCCCCAATGAAGGGTATCATGCGATTTGGAAGGAGGGGAAAATTAAGTTCGAGGTATGTCGAACCATACAAAATCATTCAGAGAATTGGTCAGGTGGCATACAAACTCGAGCTGCCACCCGAGATGTCATTGGTACACCCGGTCTTTCATGTGTCTATGTTAAGGAAGGTAGTAGGGGATCCGTCCACCATCGTGCCAGTCGAGACTATTGAGGTGAATGAAGAGCTATCATATGAAAAAGTCCCAGTTTCCATTCTTGATAAGCAAGTTCGAAAACTGAGAAATAAGGAAATTGCATCCGTAAAAGTATTATGGCGGAACCAGCAAGTTGAGGAAGCCACTTGGGAAGCCGAGGAAGAAATGAGAAAGAAGTACCCACATTTGTTTGACTAGTTATATAATAGCTTTCATGCATTTGGTTCCTATAAACTCTTATCTTTTGATTTGATCTATGTTAAACAATTCCATTTTGATTATGTATGTTGCCTATGCGGCCATGGTTGGTGTTGAACAAGTTATGTTATGTCTATGGAACATGTATATGCTGTTAGGATATGTATCTGGAGCCCTCTGACAGGTGGATAGTCCTAGTTACAAAGGAAACTCTGGCAAAATTTTCGGAAATTTAAGGAGTTAGCCAAATTCGGGGCTGATGATATATTTCATAATGTGAAAAGCAGAAGTTACATAAGGATGACTAATGAATGAAACTTGATCCTCATTCGAGGATGAATGATCTTAAGCGGGGGAGAATGTAAAGCCCCAGAAAATTTTGTTTAGTAATTTAAGACTTCGTGGTGCCAAGGTAGGCTAAATATTTTATCTTGCGTACAAATGAGGATTAAGGATATTATGGATATAAATTAGATATATTAATAAGTGTATAAGTCATATTAGAAGTGAATTGGGGTCTAAGGAGAGGTCTAAGTCTAAGCCAAGTTATAAAATTTCGCAATAGACGAAAGTTGCTAATGAGTGCGCACAAGACCTCACTTTGGACAGTTATATATCCAGTTATATAAAGATTTGTGTGACGCACAGACTATCAAATAAAAGGTCTTTGATTCTAGTTTCCAACGCTTCAAACCGTTTGTCATTCGGACATTCCTACACAAAGTTATGACCAAATTACCAAAGCAGCGCAGAAATTTGAACTACCGCGGCGCCCCATGCGGCGCCCGGCGTGCCGCGCCAGTAGTAATTCCATTATGGTCCGAAATTTCATTTTCAGACACATTTTTCATAGACGCCCCGTGCCCTGCGGCGCCCCACGCGGCGCGGCAGTACAAAAAAATGGGGTTTTAAGACCCGAACCCCATTTCATTTAACTCGATTGAGGTTTATTTTTGGGGAAATTTCTGGTATTCTAGAGTGAAGGGAGAGCGATTCTAGAGAGAGGAAAGGGAAAAACTTAAGATTTCACTACTCTTCCTTGAATCACACCTTGAAATCGCATTAAAGGGTTGCTAAGGCTTTAAAGAGGTAAGAATTTCTTTTCCCCAATTCTTCAACTTTGAAATCTAACTAGAAATGGGTAATTAGTAAGATGATTCTTGGATGTGAGAGTATTCATTATTCATGCATGTATAAATTAGGTTTGTGGGAAGATTGTTGAATATAAACAAGTAAAGATTGGGTTGGGAAATGAAGGGAATCTTGTAAAAGAGATTTGAAATCAAGATGCACAACTAGTAATTGATAAAATTCTCAAATGAGCTAGAATTATGAATATCTTCCTAATTTGTGTTCAAATTTTGTTATGTCTCAAAATAGATTGAAGTTGCTAGAATTTCCGGAATATCGTAGTAATTAAAGGAAAGATCAAGAAAGGTATGTATGGCTAACTTTGACCTTTGTAAAGTCACTTTGTTTGGTGTACGAATATTTGGTATGTGATATCTACGTGGATTATTTGTGGAATTCTTGTGATTGGTATGATTTGATTGTTCGTGGTTAAGTCTCCCGATATAATGGTGTACGTAATTGGCAATAAACCAAATGTGTGATTGTGAATGTGTTATGTGGTAAGAGTTGAGAAACAAATGATGGAAGGAAATCGTAAATGATGCAGTTGGAACAACTGTGGTAATAACATATATGGCTTGTATTGGCAATTATCGCGGTGACATAAAATGCATATGAGTTGTTGAATATGATGGAAATAGTATTGATGGCTATAGAAATTCTTTGAGAATTGTTGTTGTTGTTCTTTGTGAATTGTTGTTGTTGTTGTTGTTGTTGTTGTGTTGTTTGTGAATTGTGATTGTTCGGTGGGATCGGGTTGCGCGCCGCAACACGAAGTAATAAGGTGTGGGTTGTGGTGATAAGGGTGGCCGAGGTAATAAGGGTGGCCGAGGTAATAAGGGTGGAAAAGTGATCGAAATCACTATTGAAATGAAAATATGAGAAAGTTGTGAAATCATTGATGTGAAAATGTTGAAGGGGAAATGGAGAGATTGTAACTTGTTTGGCTTGATGGTTTTCTTTCATGTGTATTTGATTGTTGGTTCCATTACTACTTGTTAATTGTGTATGTTTGAGTTTACTTAGGGCAAGTTTGTTCATACATACCAGTATAATTCAAATGTGCTGACGTCCCTTTTGCCAGGGGCGCTACATTCGTGTTATGATTGTAGGTGGATCCATAGCAGGTACTCCAGTCCACCGACCGTAGCTCCCCTTCACTTTCCGCCAGAAGCATTGGCGAGCCCTTTTCCTCCCGGGGCCTTGCGTGGATCATGCCGCTTTTTATTTCGGAGTCTTGTTTTTGTTTTTGGTGTAAGGTATAGCCGGAGCCTTGTTACCGGCAAGTATTGTATCACTCTTTTGTATCCCTAGAGGCTCCGTAGACAGGAAATGTGGGTTATGTACTTATGTATTTTGGGCAGTATAACTTGTAAACCACGCTAAGTAATTATGTATGCTATGTAAATCTCGTAAGAATGTGTTTAAATTTATAAATGGCTATTTCACTTGGTTAATGGGAAATGGAAACGCGGGGTAACACGTGGAATAAGAAAGGCACCTAGGTCCGCTTGGCTGGGGCTGCCCGATCAAGCGCCAGTCGCGCCCCTCGGTTTTGAAGCGTGACAAGATGTATACATATTTTATTCATATATCTTCTCTATATTCTAGATCAAAAATATGTACATGCCTTGTTTTGCATTTCTCTATATGCTAGGTTATTAACTGAAAAAGCATGTTACGTCTTTATTTTTGTACATCGAGGTGTCTTTATCCGTAATTTATGACTTGATAATATTATTGTTGTATTCTCGTGGATTGATGAACTAGCAGGTCATTAACGAGTATCATTAATAATTCTTGCCTTTATTATCTCACCGAGTTTACTTATGATACTTATTGAGTAAATGGGGTCGGTTGTACTCATATTATACTCTGCACTTAATTGTATAGATCCAGGTGTTGGACCGAGCTATAAGTAGTTGTGTTTTGTTGCTGTGATTATCTTCGAGAGATGAGGTAGAGCTGCATCTCGACTGCAATCTTTGGCGTCTCTTTTTATTTCTGTACTGCGGCTTTCATTCAGATAGTCTTCTTATTTTGTATTCCAAACTTGTACTTCTATGTTAGAGATCATGAATCTGTATTACCAATTATGGGGATTTTTATGTATTGATGCCGTTATCTATGTCAGATGACTTTAGATTTATATTTTTTTCATTAATTATGTTATTAGGATCTGTTTTTGTTATGTTCGGCTTGCCTAGAAAGTGTGCTAGGCGCCATCACGACCTATTTGTGGTTTTCGGTCATGAAAATCTGGTATTAGAGCCCTAGATTCATAGGTTCTATGGTTTATGAGCAAGTTGAGTAGAGTCTTGCGGATCAATATAAAGAAGTTTGTACGTATCTTCGAGAGGCTATCGAACTGTTAGAATTTTTTTGCTTTGTTTTATTATTGTCGTGTGGATTTGTTATTTTCGAAGGTTAAATCTTTACTTTTCTATTCTCTCATAGATGGTGAGGACACATTCAGCCAGATCAGATGGGCAGGCACCAACACTTCCAAGCAGGGCCGCGAGAGGCTGGACCGAGGTAGAGGCTGAGGTGTGGCCCGTGCTACAACTAGAGCAGCACCTGTGGAGCCACTAGTTTCTCCAGTGGAGGAGCAGGTTCCGGACGTTGTTGAGCTGGTGGGACCAACTCAGATGGCGACATTACCAGTTGCTATGCCTTGTCTTCAGGAGACTTTAGTCGAGATCTTGAGTGTTCATACGAGCTTGGCTCTGGCGGGCATGATACCAGTTGCACCAGACAATTCTGAGGCTGGGGGAGGAGCCTAGACTCCTGCCGCCTGTAAACCGGAGCAACTAGCTCAGGGTTATCAGATATCGAGGGTTTTGCGAGTTCAGCCAGTTGTTGCTGCTCGGACCGAGGTTGGAACATCTTTGACTGATGAGAAGTAGAAGAGGTTAAAGCAATTTCAGAGGCTTCATCCTCCCCAATTCAGTGTAAGAGAGTCAGAGGATGCTCATGGTTTTCTTGATTTGTGGTATCAGATTCTTCACACTGTGGGTCTTTTGGACTCTAATGGAGTTGACTTTACTACTTTTTAGCTGATCGGCCTAGCCTATAGGTGGTGGAAGATCTATGAGTTAGGCATACCAGCTTGGGCAACACCACTAACATGGCATCAATTCTCAGTTTTCTTCTTAGAGAAGTTTGTCCCATAGACTCACATAGAGAAATTGCGTAGGGAGTTTGAGCAACTATGCTAGGAGGGCATGATTGTGACTCAGTACGAGATGAAATTTACGGAGTTGGCACGTCATGCAGTATTTTTGGTCCCTACTGAGAGGGAGAGGATCACGAGGTTCACTGGTGGCCTCAACTATGGTGTTCGATATGGTATGGATCTAAAATCTGAGATGGACGCTAGATTTGACCAGGTGATTGAGATTGCTAGACGCTTGACGCATGCTTGGAGGCTTGATAAAGAGGAGAAGGAGGCCAAGAGGCCCCGTGGTTCAAGTGTATTGGTGGTGCCTCGTCTGGAGGCCGGTCACATTACAATATAGGCCGTCCTTTTAGGCCTGCTCAGGCAACCCGTCGGATTCCTCGTGGTTTATCAATTAGACACAACTCATACAGTGCTTTCCAGTTCAGTCATCATTCAGTGCACTACCGACATAAAGTTCTTACCGTACTTTCTCTACTCAGGGGTCCATGAGCAGTTATTTAGGTTATTAGGGCCAGTCAAAGGGTCAACAACCTCGTTACAGGATGGGTTATTTCTAGTGTGGAGAGTTGAGTCATCTCAAGAGGGATTGCCCCATACTTCTAAGTAGTGCACCACAACAGAGCACACATCCTATGGTTCCAGCATCAGTAGCTACACCACCCGTATAACCAGCTAGGGATAGGGCCTAGTCGGTTTAAGGTAAACTTGAGGGGGAGGTTAGTTAGGTGGTAGACAGGCCCATTGCTATGCATTTCCCGCTAGGCCGGAGGTAGCTGCTTCCAACGCCGTGATCGCAAGTACTGTTTTAATGTGCCACGTGGATTCTTCAGTGTTATTTGGCCCTGGTTCCACTTATTCTTATGTTTCATCATATTTTGCTCGTTACTTTATGCCTCGTGATTCCCTTGATATTTTTGTTCATATATCTACACCTGTAGGTGATTCTGTTATGGTAGATCATGTATATTGGTCTTATGTTGTTATCATTGGGGGTATGAGACTAGGGTCAATATTTTATTTCTCAGTATGGTTGATTTTGAGGTGATTTTAGGTATGGATTGGATATCTCCATACAATGCTATTCTTAATGGTCATGCTAAGATCGTGACATTGGCTGTGCCGGGGTTTCCTAGTTTGGAGTGGAGATGTTCGCTTGTTCACACTCCCAATAGAGTAATTTCATATTTGAAGGCTCAACGGATGGTTCAGAAGGGGTGTTTTGCGTATTTGGCCTTCACGAGAGGTGTTAGTGCTAATACTCCTATTGTTTTTAGTTAGTTCCAGTAGTGAAGGAGTTCTCAGATGTATTTCCTACAGACTTGTCGGGCATGCCACCTGATAGTGATATTAATTTTGGTATTGGGTTGGTGCCGGGAACTCATTCCATCTCTATTCCACCATATCACATATCACTAGTGGAGTTGAAGCAATTGAAAGATCAATTACAGGAATTTCTTGATACAGGTTTAATTTGGCCTAGTATGTCACATTGGGGTGCACTGGTACTATTTGTGAAGAAGAAAGATGGTTTTATAAGGATGTGCATTGACTTATGAGTTTTCAGGACCTGTTATGGGCTTTCAGGAGCTTTCAGAAACCGTTATGGGCCTTATGAGTTCTTGGTGATGTCTTTTGGGTTGACCAATGCCCAACAACTTTGACACATTTGATGAAGAATATATTTTAGCTTTGTCTAGATTCCTTAGTCATTGTGTTCATTGATGATATATTGGTGTATTCTCACAGCCAGGAGGAGCATGAGCAGCTCTTGAAGATCGTGCTCCTTTCCTTGAGGGAGAAGAAGTAATATGCTAAATTCTCCAAATGTGAGTTCTGGTTAGACTCGGTGGCATTCTTGGGTCATGTGGTGTCTAGTGAGGGGATTCAGGTGGATCTAAAGAATATTAAGGCAATTTAGAGTTGGCCCAAACCTTCTACTACTACCATGATCCAGATATTCTTGCACTGGCTGATATTATCGCCATTTTGTGGAGGGGTTTTCATCTATCGCACCCCTATTGACTAGGTTGATGCAGAAGGGTGCCTAATTCATGTGATTTTATGAGTATGAGGACAGCTTTTAGAACCTTAAGACTGCCTTGATTACAACTCAATTCTAGTGTTGCCTTCGGGATCAGGTTTATATACAGTCTATTGTGATACTTCGCGGGTTGGAATTGGGTGTGTGCTATTGCAATAAGGTAGAGTGATTGTTTATGCTTCACGTCAGTTGAAGATCCATGAGAAGAACTAACCAGTGCATGATTTGCGGTTAGCAAACATTGTTTATATGCTCAAGATTTGGCATCACTATCTTTATGGCATGTATTGTGAGGTGCACACAGATCATAGAAGTCTCCAGCATCTATTCAGGCTAAAGGATTTGAAGGCAACATAGGTGGTTAGATCAATTTAAAAACTATTATATCACCATTCTTTATCATCTAGGGAAGACCAATGTGGTGGATGATGCTTTGAGAAGGAAGGCGGAGAGCATGAGAAGTTTTAATTTTATCCCAGCCAGAGAGAGACCATTAGCTTTTGATGTTTAAGCTTTGGCCAACTTGTTCGTGAGGTTGGATATTTCAGAGCCTAGCAGGGTTCTTGCTTGTGTTGTATCACGATCATTCTTTTTTGAGCACATCAAGGCACGTCAGTATGATGATCCCCACTTGCTTGTCCTTATGGACACAGTGCAACACGAGGATTCTAAGGAGGTTACTATTGGTAATAATGGGGTATTGTGGCTTCGAGGCCGTATTTGTGTGCCTAATTGGGATGGGTTGCAAGAGTTGATACTTGAGGAGGTCCATAGTTTGCAGTAGTCTATTCATCCGGGTGACGTAAAGAAGTTCCATTATTTGACGCAACATTATTGGTGGCAGAAGATGAGAAAGGATATTGATGAGTATGTTGCTTGGTGTTTGAACTGTCAATAGTTAAATTATAAGCACCCGAGAATGGGTCATTATGGATAGGGTGACCAAGTCTGCACACTTCATTCCAGTCATGACTACTTACTTTTCAAAGCAGGTGGGTCAGATTTATCTTCGAGAGATTATTCACCTTCATGTTATTCCCGTGTCAATTATCGCAGATCAAGACACTCAGTTCACACCGTATTTTTGGAGAGAAGTGCAAAATGAGTTGAGCACACAGGTCGAGTTGCGTATAGCATTCCATTCCCAAATGGATAGACAGTCCGAGCGTACTATTCAGCTCTTAGAGGACATGTTGTGAGCATATGTCATTTATTTTGGGGGCTAGTAGGATCAGTTTCTATTGTTAGTAGAGTTCTTCTACAATAACAACTACTAGTCGAGTATCCAAATGGCTCCATATGAGGCCTTATATATGGTGCGATGTCGTTCACTGGTTGGTTGGTTTGAGCCCAGGGAGGTTAGGTTGTTGGGCACTAATCAAGTTTGTGATGATTTGGAGAAAGTGAAATTTATTCAGGAGCAGCTTCGCACATCACAGTCCAGTAAGAAGAGTTATATTGATAGGAAGGATCGTAATGTGGCATACATAGTGGGTGAGAAGGTTCTACTCATAGTTTCACCCATGAAGGGTATGATGAGGTTTGGGGAAGAAGCGCAAGTTGAGACCTCGGTATATTGTTCCATTTGAGGTCTTGGATAGGGCTGGTGAGGTGGCTTATAGACTTGCCTTGCCACCTACTCTATCAGGAGTTCATCTAGTATTTCAGGATTCTATGCTCCAGAAGTACTATGAGGACCCGTCGCATATCTTAGATTTAAGCTCAGTGTAGTTGGACAAGGATTTGACTTATGACGAGGAGCCATTGTCCATTTTGGATAGGTAGGTTTGCAAACTGAGGTCAAAGAATATTACTTTGGTGAAGATTCAGAGGAGGGGTCAACCGGTCGAGGAGCAACTTGGGAGACCGAGCATGATATGTTGAGCAGATATCCTCACCTTTTTGCCACTTCAAGTATGATTCTATAATCGTTTGAGGACGAACATTTATTTAAGTGGCGGAGAATGTAATGACCTAACCGGTTATTTTGTGTATTTTAGTCCTCTTACCCTATTCATTTCCTTTTTTATGTTCACTTTATGTTTTGTGACTTGCAGGGTTTGTTGGTTTGGTCCCGGGAAGATTTTAGAGGGAGTTGGAACACTTGATTTTATTCTGGAATCTTATGTTATAGGAGTTGACCAAGCTTTGACTTATGTGTAGATGGTCTCGAATTGGCATTTGATGATTCTAATAGTTTTGTATGGTATTTCAAACATAGGCATATATCCGGAGTTGGAGGTTCCTAGATTGATTTTGCTCTTTTTGACGAAAGTTGGTATGTAAATGTTTGGATGGTTCATAGGTTTGATTGAGAGTTGACTTTATTTATATTGTCACGACCCGAACCGATGGGCCGCGATAAGTGCCTGAGTCCTACCTGTCAAACACCTCTAAGAATGCGTCTAAGATGTAAACCTGAATAACATCTACTAAATTACGAGAATAATAAATCTGCCCAAAAAGGCATACATACATATACGTGCAACATACGTAAGGCGAACCGACAAGGCTGCTATAGACAACTATACATCTGAAAATTGGAAGCCGACAAGGCCACATACTATCCAACTAGACATATTGTCTACAGACCTCTAATAGAAATATAACTATACAAAGATGGTACTGAGCCACGTCTTACCCATATATATATACACAAATATATCGTACCAAAATCAAAGCAGCTCCAGATCAAGTGGAGCACGCCAACTCTCGCTGATCAGGGATCCTAAGAAGGAGGATTGTCAGCTTTCCTACTTGCACATGCGGGCATGAAACGCGGACCTCATGAAATAGGGCGTCAGTACGAAAAATGTACCGAGTATGTAAGGCATGAAATTAGTACGTAAAAGACATAGATGAAACATGGAACAAAGAAACACGTCTTTAAATCTGAATAACTTTGTAAATTCGGAGACATTTATAATGTCATGCACGTGCGTATAAATGTCGTGCCATGAATAGGTATGGGTGTACATAATATCATCAAGCCACTGAGGGCATCCCATCATATTGTCTCGTCCACTGTGGGTAACATCATCAACATATACTAACTGATCCGGTAGTGGTGCGTATATAATGTCGTAACCTTTTTCCATATCCCATATACATATATTTACATATATACGCGTATATAACGCCATCTGGTCATGGGTCAATGTACATGTATAAATGAATGAAATGCATGAAAAGTATGTAATAATCTCAATATTCCTTTCGGATAAACTTTTTCAACTGAGTATTATTATGATACCCATGAATAGAAGATAATAATAATAATTCACACGGGGAATCAAGAATATAGACACCCCTAGTATTTCTATGAATAGAGTATTTATGGAAATTGTACGTTTGCTCGTTTCTTCTATATAATTTGAACCATGCCAAAAGAAAGAAGTGATGCCTTAACATACCTGGAGTAGGGGAAACTCCATATAATATTCCGTTGTAAAACCTTTATTGATTGAACTTAGAACTAAAAAAAATCAGATTAAGCTTCTGCTTTTTGAAATCCTTGAACGAAATTTGCTCCTGCTTCTTTGATATTTATGAACGAAATGGCTTCTGATTCTATGAAGCTTTCTTGGAACGATAATTAGCTTCTGCTTCTAACATTTCCTTTGAACTATGATTGATATAGCAACAATGATTCATGGGTGTTCTCATCCTAAATGAGAAAAGATTATTCAAGGTTAGTGTTGCTAACAGAGCATCGATCTCTATTTTGCCATTTTAGATGGCTGAATTTTGTAGAGCTAATTTTTACCAAGATAAATTTAGGTTACATATGTAAGTTCAGGCTAGACATATGAGAAGCAGGAAATTGGATAAGAGGAGATTCAAGTCAAATTATCTCTTGTTTATCAAATGAATGTTATCATCAAATAATGGAGTTTTATCTTAGTTAAATTTTATTTTAATCCTTTAGATAGAAACCTACTCACACATTACTATGAGTCATTTTCTTGATCCGTGGTCATGTGCCATGTTTTTGGAAGGGAAGAAGGGGTTAACCTTATCCATTTATTTTATTAATTAACTAGGTAATGTCCTGTTACCCGGTAATTAACCAATTACCCGTATAATTGAATTCTTACCATGAGACTCTCTCTAAGCCTAGTAACTCGTGGCACTCGACTAGTAGTCTCACTAGCCACGGACTTTCCCTTATGGGTGGTCGTACTCTTTGGAGGAATCGTTGAAAATATAACATATCATTAGGAACATAAATTCTTGTATCGCACGATCTGAGATAAAAAGAGAGGATAACATCCTATATGTCCTTTAGCCTCCTGTTTATAAGTGTGGTGCATAACACACCTATAAACAATACTCTACTAGACATAGTCTGTAGACAATCCTATGACAGAACTGCTCTGATACCACTTTATCACGACCCAAACCGATGGGCCACGACGGGTGCCCGAGTCCTACCTGTCAAACACCTCTAAGCATGCGTCTAAGATATAAACCTGAATAACATCTGCTGAATTATGAGAATAATGTACATGAAAGAAATCTTCCCATAAAGGCATACATATATATATATATGCAACATACGTAGGGCGAGCCGACAAGGCTTCTATAGACAACTATACATCTCAAAAATGGAAGCCGGTAAGGCCAAATACTATCCAACTAGACATACTGTCTACATACCTCTAATTGAAATATAACTGTACAAAGACGAGATTGAGCCACGTCATACCCATATATATATATATATACATCGTACCAAAATCAAAGCAGCTCCAAATCAAATAGAGCACTCCAACTCTCGCTGATAGGGATCCTAAGAAGGGAGGTCGTCAGCTTGACTACCTGCACCTGCGAGCATGAAATGCAGGCCCCATGAAATAGGGCATCAGTACGAAAAATGTACTGAGTATGTAAGGCATGAAAATTAGTACGTAAAAGACATAGATGAAAATGGAATAAAGATACACGTCTTTAAATCTAAATAACTTTGTAAATTCTGAAACATTTATAATGTCATGCACGTGCGTGTAAAAGTCGTGCCAGGCATAGGTATGGGTGTACATAATATCATCAAGCCACTGAGGGTATCCCATCATATCGTCTCGACCACTATGGGAAACATCATCAACATATACCAATTGATCAGGTGGTGGTGCGTATATAATGCCGTAACCTTTTCCCATATCCCATATACATATATTTACATATATACGCGTATATAATGCCATCTGGTCATGGGTCAATATACATTTATAAATTAATGAAATGCATGAATAATATGTAATAATCTCAATATTCCTTCCGGATAAACTTTTTCAACAGCGTATTGTTCTGAGCCCCATGAACAGAAGATAATAATAATAATAATTCATATGGAAAATCAAGAATATAGAAACCCCTAGTATTTCTATGAATAGAGTAATTTATGGAAACTGTGCGTTTGCTCGTTTCTTCTGTATAATTTGGACCATGCCAAAAGAAAGAAGGGATGTCCTTAACATACCTGGAGTAGGAAAAACTCCGTATAATATTCCGTTGGAAAACCTTCGTTGATTGAACTTAGAACTCAAAAAAAAATTGGATTAAGCTTCTGCTTTTTGAAATCCTTGAACGAAATTTTCTCCTGCTTCTTTGAAATTCATGAACGAAATTGCTTATGATTCTATGAAGCTTTCTTGGAATTATAATTAGATTCTGCTTCTAATGTTTCCTTTGAACTAAGATTGATATAGCAACAATGATTCATGGGTGTTCTCATCCTAAATGAGATAAGCCTATTCAAGGTTAGTGTTGCTAACTAAGCATTGATCTCTATTTTGTCATTTTTGATGGCTGAATTTTGTAGAGCTAATTTTTACCAAGGTTAATTTAGGTTGCATATGTAAGTTCAGGCTAGACATATGAGAAGCAGGAAATTGGATAAGACGAGCTTCAAGTCAAATTATCTCATGTTTATCAAATGAATGTTATCATCAAATAATGGAGTCTTATCTTGGTAAAATTTTATTTTAATCCTTAGGTAAACACCTACTCATACATTACTATGAGTCATTTTCTTGATTGTTGGCCTTGTGCCACGTTTTTGGAAGGGAAGAAGGGGTTAATCTTATTCACTTATTTTATTAATTAACTACCCGGTAATTAATCAATTACCCGTATAATTAAGAATTATCTCAAATTACTTAAAATTCTATTTATTTTTAATATACTTTATCCATCGAACTACCGTGGTCATATGGTACCTTGCATGGTACTAGTCCATAATTATTGGGTATTATCACTCGACCCGTATTTTATCCCAAATCGGCCACCTTCAACGAAACCCGTTTTCTTTAATTCGTGTACCCTTTGTCCTTCATGACACTTTTTATCACTTGTTATAAATAGCATAAATACGTTAACCTCAAGATAATCTCATCCCCGAGTCCACGTCGGTTAACTGAAAATGAAACTTTAACGTACAAAAAAGCGAAATGTAACAGATATCGTGTTCGTATTGTTGTTTTGAGAGTTGGAATAGTTCCATTATGCCATTTAGGACATGTGTGCAAAATCTAAGGTCATTCCATGTTTATTAGGCATGTTCAGCGCAAGTTTTGAATTTAAAAATTTGGATTAATTCATTAAGTTTGAACTGATGTGCATTTCATGGGTTTGATGTGATTTTGTGTTAGTTGAGGCCTCGAGTAATTTTATGTTGTATTTTAAGACTTGTTAGTGTGATTAGATGGGGTTCTAGACGCCTCGGGTATGTTTTAGATGGATTTTGTAGCATTTTGGATTTAGTTGGCATTGATGTAGTTTGCTGAGTTGTAGTGTTTTCGCATCTGCAAAAATTTGGCTGCAGATGTGAAGCCTTAGATACGACCTTGGATGCGCACATACGAGATTTGTCATGGTAGGGGGAAGTCCGGAGATGCGGAGATTTTTTGTAGAAGCGGATGCACTTCTATGATGTGGAGTTTACAGAAGCACAAGGTCGAATAGTAAGTGACTTTCTCATCTGCCGATGGTTTTTCCATAGATCCCGAACCGCATAAGTGATTTTTTTCTGCAAAACATATTTATTTCGAGGGGTTTATTATTTTATCACATTTTGAGATTGTGAGCTTGAATTTGGGCGATTTTGGAGGTAATTTTTATAACTTTCTTTGGGGTAAGTATTTTTTACTCGGATTTAGTTATTATTCATCGTTCCATCCTTGATTTTTACTTTTGGTTTGGTGTTTCTATGAGAAACAATTGGGCATTTTGGTAAAAACTTATCTAAAATGTAAATTTGAGATTTGAACCCCGATTTGGAGTCAAAATTGGATGAAACTTGTATGGTTAGACTCGCATTGGAATGACGGTTCGGAATTTATGAGTTTTGTCGGGTTCCAGAGTGTAGGCCCAGGGTTGAATTTATGGTTTGAGTTTGTATAGTTGTTAAATATCATCGATTTATTATTTGATTAGTTACTTATGATATTTATTGCTATTATTAAGTTATCTGGCTATATTCGAGCCGTCCCAAGGTTGATAAACGCGGGAAGGGATTTCTAGAGTATTGATTTGGCTTGGTTGAAGAAATATGTTACCTAAACTTGGTTGAGGCACTAGTTGCTTTAGATATTAGTGTTGGCTATGCGCTATGAGTGGCACACATGTGAGGGAATTGAACCCATGTGCGTGTACCGGGGAATTATCCATGCTCGGGGTAGTGACTAGACTATTATATGACATGAATTGATTGATAAACTTCATGTTATCATGCTTCTTATGTTGTATCTCCTCTATGAGCTAATTGAATTATGTTAGAGATTATTTGTTGGTTGATCTTCTGTTCAAAAATGTTAATTGCTATTGTTGTGGCGTAATCACCTCATTTGACCTATAGTAGTACACTTCGCAGATGCCTACACCTTAGCATGTCACTTATATTAGTACTTGAGTATGTAATTTGATGTCCATTTGTTTCGGTATATGTATCCTTCTATATGCTTTCTGTGTGATATGCACTAGGTTGATACCATGTGAGCGGTCCATGCCGATTAGAGTTATGTTAGCACGTAAGTTATTTGTGTAGTTGTTATATATGACACGTTAGTTATCCATGGTGCATGTAGATAAGGATCCATCTCCCTAGGGTTACCCTCTCATGTTTCTCTCTTGATGGTGTACACATAGTATGAGGATATCTGGCCAGTGTTTGATTTGGTTATTGCGTTTCTCCTCTACTCGCAATTTCCTAGGATATATACAGATTTTATTCGTATATCTTCTCTATATTCTAGATCAGGAATGTAGACATGCCTTGCTTTGCAAATCTTCTATATATGCGGGTTATTAACTGAAATAGAGCTTGTTATGCTTTTTTCGTACACCGAAATGGCTTTATTCGTCATTTATGACTTGATAATATTATTTTTATGTACTTGTGGCATTCATGAATTGAGCATGTTATTAGAGAGTATCATTAATAATGTAACGATCCAACCAGTCATTTTGAGGATTAGCGTTATGTTCGGTGACTAAAGGTCTCAGGCAGCTTCGTATTATGTATTATGACTAGCATGTGTGCTTGAGTTAGATTTTTAGACGATTCAAGATGGATTTGGAAGGATGATTCTTGTTCTAGAAGCTTAAGTGAAAAGAGTTGACCGTAGTTTGACTTTTGTGTAGACGACTCCGAAATGGTGTTTTGATGATTCCAATAGCTTCGTATGGTGATTTTAAACTTGGGCATGTGTCCGCATTTGGATTTGGAGGTTCGTAGGTTGATTTGATGCATTTTGGCAAAAATTTGAAAGTTTAAGGTTTGGAAAGGTTGAGAGGTTTGACCGAGAGTTGATTTTGGAGATATCAGACCCGAGCACAGTTAGCTTGTTGATTGTGAGGATTCAAGGTAGAGCAACTTGGTCATTGCAGTCCCTTGGAGTCCTTTCCTTATATTGTAATGTCGGTTGTCATTTGAACAGTATTGTATTTTGATCTTTGAAATCTTTCCATGTACTTAGCTAGAGTTCGTAACTTTGTATTACCAGCCCTAGGGGGTTGTTATGATTATTTCCTCTTAGGCTTATTCTGCTTTTGTTTCGATATTTATAATAAACTGTGTTTTAAATTATTATTTTTAAAATTGGCTTAATCATTGTTAGTAATCAGGTTACCTAGTCTTAGAGACTAGGTGCCATCACGACGCTTTCGGTGGGTTTTTGGGTCGTGATAAGCTGGTATCCGAGTTGAGGATGAGATCCTCGCATTTTCATGTGGTTATATATGTTTGAACCAGGCTACATGGCGTGGTGGAGTTGTATTAGGATAAGTTCCTTGTGATTAGTTTATATGTTTTGATTCTCCCGTGTGGAATTGATTCGTAGTATGGTACTGATAGGGAGTTTTGTATGTCAGGATTGTTTGATAATTCTCTCATGTGTTTCTCTTTGTATATTTAGTCTTATTCGCGTTGTGCTTATTAGGCTTTAACTTGCGAAGTGTACGCCCAAGTGGCGTTAGATATGACTTGTCGATTTGAGTGAATGGTTATGTGATCTTCATGTTCCTTGCATAGTTGTCAGTGTTGTGGAGGTTTAGAACTGGGTTCTAGCTAATATGAGGTTAATTGCCGATGCAGAAATAATTATGGGCAGCTATGGCAGTCAGAGATGTCGTTATGGGCATATGTGTGATATATTATATCGTGTTGCAACTCGTAGGTGTATACATGAGTTGTTGTAGTTGGTTGAGCTTGATATCGTGTGTTGATGTGGGAATTAGGTCTTTAGAAAACGAACGGATGGTGAAAAATTTAGTTCTAAGGCTTATTAATGTTGGTGGGAGGAATAATTTTCGGTTGACATGGTGTTGTCATGCCTATGTGGATTGTGGTGATGCGGGATCACCCACGAGTATATGTATGGTGAGTTAATTTAGTGATCTGATGACTTCGAAATGGTTCTTGGCGCGTGGATGAACGTTTGTTTAAGAGAGGGATAACGTAATGACCATACTGGTTGTTTTTAGGATTTGCGTCCCGTTCTGTGGCTAAAGTTCTCAAGAAACTTCATATTATGTATTATGATTGGCGTGTGTGGTCGAGTTCGGTTTTCGGACAACTTGGGATGTATGATTCTTGTTTTAGAAACTTAAGTTAAAAGAGTTGACCGGAGTTTGACTTTTGTGAAGATGAATCTGGAATGGTGTTTTGATGATTCCAATAGCTTCGTATGGGTATTTTGGATTTGGGCGTGTGGCCGGATTTGGATTTGGAGGGTCGTAGGTTGATTTGATGCATTTTGGCGAAAATTGGAAAGTTGAAGATTTGGGAAGGTTGAGAGGTTTGACCAGGAATTGATTTTGGAGATATCGGACCTGGGCAGATTTAGCTTGTTGCTCGTGAGGATTCAAGGTAGAGCTGCTTGGTTGTCGCTGTCCTTTGGAGTTCTTTCCTTATATTGTACTGTCGGTTGTCATTTGAATAGTATTGTATTTCGATCTTGGAAATCTTTCCATGTACTTAGCTAGAGTATGTGACTCTTCACTACTAGTCTTGGGAGGTTATTATGATTATTTCCGCGTAGGCTTATTCAAATTTTGTTTCGGCATTTATATTAAACTATGTGTCAAATATCATTGTTAAAACTGGCTTAATCGTTGTTAGTAATCGGCTTACCTAGTCTTAGTGACTAGGTATTATCACGACGCCTGCGGTGAGTTTTAGGTCATGACAAATAATTATTGCCTTGATTACTTCCTCAAGGTTAGTTATTACACTTGTTGAATATTTGGGGTCGGTTTTACTCATACTATACTCTGCACTTAATTGTGCAGATTTAGGTGTTGGACCGAACTCCGAGTTAATGTGTTTTGTTGCTGTGATTATCTTCGAGAGACGAGGTAGAGTTGCATCTTGGTGTCTCTTTTCATTTATGTATTATGGCTTTTATTCAGATAGTCTTGTGATTTTGTATTCTAGAGTTGTACTTCTATGTTAGAGCTCATGACCGGTTGGTGATTTTGGGTCGTGACATTGAGGCACTAGTTGCCTGAGTTATTAGTGATTGTTTCATGCTATGGGTGGTGCACATGTGAGGGGTTGAGCCCATGTGCATATATCGGGTATTATTTATGCTCGGGAAGTGCTTAGACTATGATATGCCTTGAATTTATTGATATAAGAGAACTATCCAACAAGTTCAACAGATATAACCACAAAAGAACAATGGTATGAATCCATCCCACAAAGAAGAAACAAGACACAAGGAATGAGCACAAGGAATATCCAAACATAACTCCCTTGGAGCATGTAACTCGATCCAACATCATACAAATCCACATGGGAGTGCTCATTGAGCCAAAATTCTCATACTTACCAAACATATGTGTTTGAAAAACAAGCACACAAAGTTCATAAACGTAACTATGGGGAGATGGATAGCATACACGCTATGAATAAGGCAAACACAACTATGGTGCAATAAGCGAATCAACATCTAGAGTCATCTCACTCATATATCACCACAAGGACTTAATAGGGCCATAACATGCGTGGTTAAAATCAAGCAGTCTCACAAGCCATCACAATATAAGTGAGTAACACATTAAATAGATCAGAGCGCGACTAAGATTAGTTCCACCCCATGACATACCATAGCAAAAGTATTGAATAAGCAAATCCAACCCAATGTAGAATGCACATTCTCATTACACCAACCAATATGCTCCAAAACCAGTTTCGATCATTCCAAAATAGGTAAATAACCTTTCCAAATATTCGTAGAGACCCTATACATGATACATAAATTAGTTATCAAACCCTTAACATACATTCATATTCTGCAACCAAAGGAATAGTCTGCCTCTGAGTATGTCCAATCTTTAAACCTCAAAAATATAGGAGTCTCCGTACCTGATCTCTTACTCTCCCACTAAAATGACTGATACGTCACTCATACACAATTACCTCATGAGAAATACTCCCATAATCTTCTGTATCATGCATCAAAACTTGAACATCAATGGTTACAAACCATGCGATCTGTGTAGTACTAGTCAAGCATCTGCAAGTCAATATACAATACGTCTTATACAAGACGCACCATTCCCAAGCGATACAAGATGATGATGTCATTCTTTTAAGCATCTGAAATCTTTATGATGTCCAAAACTCATGGTTCACCACATCTATCATACAACAATACAAAAATACAAGAATCCTGTTATCAACTTTGAATCACAAGTATTATGGTCCTCCTAATAAACATTCCATCAATCAAAAGTCTTCTGCTTAACTCAATTTAGGAGAAAATTACAACATGCGACAAACTTTACACCCCCGTAGAAGGCATCAGCCTCGAGTCATGGTCAAAACCATCATGAACTCGTCGAAACCCATTTTCACATAAGCAAGTCACTAAAATTCAATCCCTCAAACCTCGCAGGTTGCCAAACCGGTAAGTACATCAAACTAAAATGCTTTCCACAAGATATCTTTAGGGGTCATTTTGTTGGAATACGATTTATATTGGTATAAGTTATGCCGGTATAAGTTATATTGGGATTAGTTATGCTGGGATTGTTGTTTATTCATTATTTGGTATGTTGTATTAAGAATGACAATTGCATAATTTCTAAGAAGAAGGTATAAGTTATACCGGTACTAATTACCCCACTTTCTATAAGATATAAGTTATTCCAGTGTTAAAATTAACACCGAGATAACTTATACCTGATTTGCTAACCAAACAGAGTATTGAGGTGGTATTAAATTTTTATACCACCCTTATACCTTCTTATACCTCATACTAAACAATCCCTTAATGAATCTGAAGTTGTTTCTTCCATATCCCTAACACTGAATCGCAGAACCAATAATGATATACAAATATTCCAAGTCTCTTTCACAATCCAAAGCAAAAAGCAAATACTTAGAAATACAATAAACCCGAAAAATCCCTAGGTACCACATCTTGGATCTTGAATCCACTAGAACTATTCTCGAGAGTCACCCACTCTTACCTAGTCCTAAATGCATAACAAAACATGCTAAACGACTAGTGCTCTGCTAGGACATGAATACCCCAATAGAAGCAACCGAGAAATTCCTTTCTCCTGCACATTACATCCATAAAGGAATATCAAACTTGAGCCACTCCACAACCTCCATATATCAATCAAGTGTAATACATCATGCATTTAGTAAATTCCTTGCCCAAATAATTCTTGATGACACCCTTCTCAAATTATATCTAGTCCACAAGTGCATCCTAGTCCAGGATCTATAACAAAACATGTCCATATGACCTAATCGTTGATAGTAGACTCCCCCACTTTGCTTGAATACATAAAAAATTCATCTAATAACCCATAATACTCTTCCTTCTTAACTACCATGACCTCAAGTTATTATCCAATCGAATCTCCTCATAAGCTCATATCACACTAGTTATTATACCTTCCAACCCATCCTCCAAATGTACTCATCCTTGTGATAAATGTCATACCCCAACCTCAGGAGGTGCGACTGGCACATGGCACCCGATGGCCCTTGTGAACCAACATCCATACTTAGACCATTCAACATGAAATCTGGGCTAACAAGGCCTCCAAGTATAATATCAACATTAAAAAATGTTCACCACTGATGGTGGAAGAAACTCTACATTTTATATATATAGACAATCATTGCCAACAGAGTGATAATAAAAATTTATATACACACCGGACACTAATCTGTAAGCCTCTAAGAGTGCCGCAATATATAACTAGGCCAGGAGAGGGCCCTACCATACGCAAAACAATAGAAACATATAATTTGGAATCTATCAACTTCTGTACAGCTACTCTTGAGAAGTGGAGTAAGACAACCAATAGTTGAAATGCGCACTTTATCGAGGAGGGACATCACCAAGTCTATCTGTACATGTGGGCATGAACAGAACGCCTGGAAGAAAGGGACCTTGGTACAAAAGATGTACTGAATATGTAAGGCTAATAATGTATGTAAACCAAAGGCATATCATAAGAGATATGGACACATAATTTCAACTTGAGTGATGAAGACAAGCCGCCAGGTTGTATACCGTGATAACCATAAATCATAAATGTATGCAAGTTTTGAAAATAATAAGTTCAAGCCAATCATTAGGTCTATGCATTAAATATATAATATCACTCATTCGGTCTTTAAGACAAATCATCTCATATCATGTTCAACTACTCGTTGGGACATATCATATCATATCGTACGCGCCCTTAGAGGGTATTCAGTAAAGTCTTATGTCTTTATTACATCCTACTCGCCCTCAAGATGTCTCGATTATATGTTATTACTAAAATGCACGCGCAAGTACATGTGGTTGTACAAGTAATATAGGATTGTAAGTCCATATATCATACCTGTAGGGACTTGTAATTAACTATTTACTAAATTAATCTAAGACAAATAATCTATTCAGGCGATTTTTTAAAGTATGAATATTTAACTACAACTATTCTAGAGTAGCAAACTAAGAAATTATAGAAAACAAGTCAGCAAACTTAGAGATGAATTCAATATGAGAAAATATTAGTGAGCTATGGGTTAGGTAACAATCCCATTGAGTTTTCCACTTAAATTATCTAATTAATTTATCTAACTTATTAATTGACAGGGTTAATATTACTTTTAGTATCCTACCTAAGTACTACGCGCCTATTCAAGCTAACCTAATGCCTATATTCCTATCAAATTAAGATTAACAAGAACACATTAATAATTATCGTATAATAACCAAACAAGACGATTAGGTATATCCCTATCCTAATCGCAAATCCGTTTCCGATGCTCAGGTTTAAGATCCTACTCTCCTCAATACTATATGCAGTCTAAAATTTCCTCTTACGAGTTCAATCACTGATTTGTAGATAGTATTTAATAGGTGATAAAGCAATCGAATAATAATGCACAAGATTGAATAAATAAACCAATATGATAAAACAATAAGAACAATTTAAATACAATATTCATGTAGCCCCCACTACTCTCGAAATAATAAATTATGAGATTAAAGTACTCACCTGCCCAGGTACCTTTCTATGTCTGTTCTAGGATGTACGTTTGTTTTAGAGGTGGAGAATGTGATGACCCGATAGGTCATTTATAGTTTTACCCTTTATTTCTGTGTTCCGATACCTTGAATAGCTCCACTTATTATCCTTCGTCGATTTGCATGCGCAGTCCGTGTCCTCTTTTCGGAAGGTTTTTGTGAGAAAATTGATGAAAATGTGAATCGTGCCTTAAAAATTTATTTGAGTTGACTACGGTCAATGTTTTGTGTAAACGGACCCGGATAAGTGTTGAATGTCTCAGTGGATCCGTATCGTGATTTGGGCCTCGGGCGTATACCCAGAATCGAATTCGGGAGTCACTAGCTTGATCTAACATAATTTGTTGAAAATTAGAAATTTTAAGGTTTAAAGAATTTCTAAGCTTGCCTGTAGTTTGACTTTGTTTCTACCGGGTTCGAATATCGGTGCTGAAACTTGGTATAGGTTCATTTCAACATTTATAACTTGTTTGTAAAATTTGGTGCAAAATGGAGTTGATCTAAGACGATTCGGATGCTCGGTTGAAAAATTTAAAGTTCTTAAGTTTCATTAAAAATTTCCTTTGTTTTGGTGTTCGATTCGTGGTTCTAAGTATTATTTTGGTATTTTGATCATGCGAACATGTTTGTATGATGTTATTACACTTATATGCATGTTTGGTTTGGAGCCCGAGGGGCTCGGGTGAGTTTCAGATAGGCTACAGATGATTTTGAAGTTAGGAAAAATGCTAGTTTTTGTTTCTGTAGGTCTCTGGTGAATGCTTCTTTGCGATCGCGAAGATACTCCAGCTATCACGAAGAGTAGTTTGGGACTGGGGTAGATTAGCATAATGCGAAAGCAAAGATTTGGATGCGAACGTAGAGCAGTGGGGGGTCTGTTATTTCATGTAATCAACCAGGCTTCATCAAGGGTAGACTCATCACTAAAAATATTATGTTGGCGCAAGAAATCCGAAAACAAATATATAAGGAAATCACAAAAAGGAGGTAATGTGGTTATGGAGCTGGATATGGCCAAGGCCAAATAGGGTGGCATGGCCATGCCTTTGCAGTTTAATAAAGAAATTGGGGTTCTCAGAGAAGTGGATTAATTTGATATAAACATATCTGAAACAATTGGTATTCCATAATAATTAATATGCTGAGATTTAGTTTTCTTAAATCTGAAAATGGCTTGAGAATAGGTGATCCTATCTGTCCATCTCTATTTGCGCTGAGTGCTGAGTTATTTTCAATTATGCTTAACAACCTACAGTCTAGAAGAGGCTTCACTGGCTTCTATATGCCCAGGGAGGGGCTTCAAGTGAATCATTTGGCATTTACGAATTACATAATTTTATTTTTTAGTGGACGCAGGGGAACTCTGAAACTGATAACGAAAACTTTGTCTACATATGAGGCAGTTCCAGGGCAAAAAATAAACAAAGGCAAAAGTTATTTTTTACTAGCACCCGGAACAGAGACAAGGCACGATAAAAGAGTAGCAAGAATTTCTGGGATAAAGTAGGAGGACTTTCCTATCCAGTATTTGGGATGCCCATTATTTGTGGTAGAAAAAGGATATCGTATTATTCTGAACTCATTAACAAGGTGACAAAAACAACTAAAGGCTGGCAGTTAATGTTTCTCTTAGCAGGGGGCAAAGCAATCTTGATCAAACACGCCTTGCAAGTTGTACCTATACATTTATTGTCTGCTATGCACCCTCCAAAAGGAGTTTTGTCACAAATAGAGAAATATTTTGCAAAGTTATTTTGGAGAGGATTGGATGGCAATGATATGCATCATTGGGTTTCTTGGAGAACTCTTTGCTACCCATACTAGGAAAGGGGATTTCAATTTAGGAGTACGGGATAATTGCAGGGTGTTTACTGCAAAATTATGGTGGAACTTAAGGACTAGCTCATCACTATGGAATGAGTTCATGCTTGTAAAATATTGCCAATGATCTCACTATGTAACAAAGCAATGGAGCTAAGGAAACTGTCATGAGAATAAATTTGAGGTAAAACAGAATATTATTTGGTTTCCTGGAGAGGGCAACATATCCTTTTGATTTGACAACTGGACCAGGTTAGGTCCTTTCTATAGCCACTTGCTAGATAAGAGGAATCCAAACAATGTGATGATTAAAGATATCTTAATAGGTGGAGATTGGCGATATGATAATCTACATATTGAAATCACAGTCTCAACGAAGCATGTGGTAGAAAATCAAGTTATTACCTTGACTCCTAGCATTCCAGATAGGGCAGTGTGGACTATAAGTGACAATGGTTGCTTCTCTGTAGCCTCGGCCTGGGACTTTCTACGGAACAAAATGGATCACTCTGTCTGTGATATGAAAATATGGCACAAATTGTTACTGTTTAAAATGTCCTTCTTAACATTAAGAGCAGTCCATGATAGGCTCCTCACAAATGAGCATTATCAGGATTCTGTGGTGGTGCTCCAGCGGCTGGGACAGCCACGCCATTTTCCTCGTGGTTTTTGAGGTTGTCGTTCTCGACTCTGTTTACCTAGCTAGACATTTTGACCTGAAATCAAGAGATCTTTGTACAAGAAAAAGTGTGAAAGATAACGTGCATTTGTACAATGGAACCATCAAGAAAATAATCACTATTATTTTTATCCCCACAGTGGGCGCCAAACTATTTACCGTGAAAATGGTAACAACAATTAAATTTGTAAATGGGATTCTAAAAATACGTGATCTATTCGAGCAAGTTGTTAGAGCAGATGATGCTAAGAATGTGAAGTTTAATGATGAAATGCAAGCTAAAACGAGGCAGTAACCAAATCGAAGGGTTTGTTGCTCAGATATAGGGCTGGTCGATGGGGGACCTCGGAGTCGATGTACAGGTCGAGCTTGAGCTATCGGGGGAAATCAGGAATGGGATAACAGTTATGGTACGATTAAATAAAGCTCTTTATGGCCAATACCAAGTTATAAGATGAAGAACAAGTAAGAGAACGATGAATATTAAAGTGGCCTCGGATCAGTGAGAACGAACAAATTAGAAAGAAGAGAGAGAGAGAGATTACTGCACTTGTGGAGAGATGGAGCAACATCAGCCCTTTTACAAGGTGGCATGGATTCCCCTTACATAGGAGAGGGAATACCATATAGTACAGAGTGCATTGAATGTAAAGATATGGGGATGTGACGGCTAGGCATGGTACTAGTGTTTACTAATTCTAGCTGCTTGCCTCGGGAATCCCCCATCCTCGGCACCTTCGTTGGGTCGCCGACAAATACCCTATTCTCGGAATCTTTGCTGGGTCACGGACGAACCTCGAGGGATGGAGCTCGATCGTAATCCTACAGCCTCGAGATGCTGATATGTCTTCCTGAATGTACCTTAACGGTGGGAAATAGACCCTCATGATTTCACCGCAATAGATAGTCTTTGCATTTCCTAGAGTGAAGTAATAGGAAACGATATTGAACCATTATCTCGAGGTCATTATTTCCGTGATGTCAACCGTCTAAGAGCATTAAATGCCATTTCTAAGAGAACCGTGCAAGGCTGCTGTCATATGCGGTAATCGAGAAACCCACGAACTACCATCGACTCGTCCCTTCTAGGGTTTTTACCATTTGACATGGCTCAAAATTCTAGGATGGTTCCCCGATGGAACGACGTTGCATCATCGTCCCGATTACCTAAGGAAGAAACCAGATCGATCCCCGCTTTGGAACAATGTACCCCACCCGATCTCGACACGTTGAAGGATTTTGACATCAAGACTCCCTCCTCTACGCTAGGCTGGTGTGAGCACGTGTCCCGATACGTTAGTGTCGTGACCGATGTTAGCAAGGTGAGGGAGGACTACCGATGGAGCAAGGCAGTGGTGGTGGAGATTACCGGTCCCCACGATAATATTCTTGACTTCAAGGTTGGCTTCCTTTATGTATACACTTACCCATTCACCTTGGGCCCTGATAAATCTGTCGAATCTCCTCCCTTGGAAATCGACCCAGTCATTCTTGACTTCTACGACCGATACTAGGTGACACTTGGCCAGATTTACCCTTCTTTTTGGAGGATAGTCTTGATGCTTAGACATTTCACCGAAGGGGTTGAAGGTGAGGTTTTCACCCTTAATCATCTGATCAGAATATATCGCCCTAGATTGTATCGAGGCTTAATCAAGCTCCGCCATCGGTCCAAAAAATCTTTTTTCACGAGCGTTGATGAGGGGAAATACCGAGGATGGATGAGCAGGTTTATTCGGGTGAGGACCTCGGATATCATCCCGGCCCGGAGGATGCCCTTCCCAGATCGGTGGAATGCCCGACGTAAGTGATTTTCCCTTTAGCCGCTTTTCGACTACTCTTTCGTTTGTCATAATAATCTTTTTGTGCTTTCTACAGTTGCTGCTTGACATCCGGAGGTGGTCCCAGATTTGTCTGATGGATCAGGCAGTTGAGCGAGAAATTCTCGTACCGCGTTTGGTTTTGGACCATACTTAATAAGAAGTGTTGGGTTGCCAAGAATCACGGTGAGGTTCCTTTACTGCCTATGCTTCGTATTTTGTGTTTCCTTCTGAGCCCTTAGCGAAAGCGTATCGTGGTTATTGTGCTGGCATAGGTTTTGGAAAAAAATATGCAGATGATGCCGCCCCCTGATGGTAAAGTAGAGGCCTTGGAGCCTGGAACGAACAAGAAGAGGAGGCAGCCGTTGCCCGTCCTACGACAAAGAAAACCAGGTCAACCGAGTGCCAAGACACTGATGGGACTGCTGCTCTAACCTCAGGGTCAAATCCTGATATTTAAGGGGAGGACGATGATGGAAGTCCGTTAAGGAGGAGAACGAGGTCCAGTGCGAGAGACTTGCAGGCACCTCGGTCGGAGGCTGCTGAGTTCGGAATAGCTGGCTCCAGCCAGGCTCGTGGGCCGGGGGTCCTTGAAGAGGACGTTGATGTAGCTTTGAATTGCACAACCAAATTCGGTGTAGCTTTTTCTAGGAGGATCGTTGGCATTGATCCTGAGGGATCGGAGCTTAAGGCCTTCCAGGAACGGGGGTAGCCACTTGGAGAAATCAGCAAAACAAACGACTTCATTTTAAACTTTCCGATATCATCAGGGGAACTGAGCGATGCACAAGGGATGATTGGCGCCATAGCTGGGACTCCTCCCAAAGGAGGAGACATTATTGCCAACATTTTCGATGGCGTAATTGACAGAGCTGATCTCAATATTGCTAGCACCGTTAAAGCGGCGGAAACGGCCATGCAGCAGGTAATAGTCATTCCTCGCGTATTTCCTTCATTCTCAGACGTTATTTATCGTCTTTCTAACTTTTCCGTTGTGCCGTAGTGCAAGGAGATGTATGACCTTGCCATCCTTCAGCTCTGCTGGGAACTTTCTTGTAATGAGAATGAGCGTAAGAAAATTGCTTCGAAGCTACAAGATTCATAGACTCGCTTTGCCCGGGGAGATAAAGAGTTGGGAGAACTTCGAGTCACTTTGGAGACGGCGCTCCAGGAGAAGGCCAATCTTGTTGCTTAGGTATTTTGCCTTGCTCACACCCGACCTTTTACCCCGTATTCACATACATTTTGGATTCACATATTCATTGACTTACCCTTCTCTCGTAGGTCGAGCAGAGTGGCTCGTAGATTAGTCAGTTAAAAACGGAGATTTTCGGGCTGAGAGAGCAAAATGAGATAGTGGCCGGGGAATTAGTGACATCCCGGGATATTCTCACGGACACTCGTAGGGAGATTGTTTCTTTGGTTGTGGCTAAGTCCAAGGCCGAACGAGATGCTGCCACTTATCGGGAGGATGCAGCCACAACGCATACAATGGTTCGCGACATATCCATGGTAGCTAAGCAGAAATTAATCTGAGCTATCGAGCATGCAAAAGTGGAGGCGAAAAGAGAGACTCTAGAAGAACTTGGGGCCAGGGGCTTCGACCTGTTAGTTGACCTCGAGGAAGCCCGTGCAGTGGAGGAAAGATTGGCGCTCTTGATTGCCCCTGATAAGGGCGAAGATGATAGTGACGAGGAGTAGTCTTTGATTCCTTTTTATATGCCTTCATTTTTGCTTTGTATGTTGCCCTACTTCGGGAAATGGATAGTGTAAAAACATTTTTTCCTTTTTGTTAATGTATAAAATGAGCTTTCATTCTATCAGCCCTTCTCCCTGTTTTTTTGCTTTTACGTTCTGGCATCAGCCATTCGGGGCCTTTTCTCTGGACAAACCGGGCCCCCGGGACTAGCCACGTCCCGAGGTTGAATCGACAGTCCTCCCAAACCGATCATCGGGGATCTCCCAAGGTCCCGCAGTTATATGAGTCATTTGGGAGCCGGAGTGATTCTGCCAGTACTCTCCCCTAGAAGAGGGTGATGTTAGCGCGACAAGAATTAATTATCCCTCTTGGGCAAGCGAGCAGTTGTTGCGTTGCCTCTATATATTTGCTCATCTTCCTCTTAAGCGGCAATTTTGCAGTCCTTGATAAGTATATCTCCTCTGCAGAGCCTAGCGCTTTATGCTAGTCCTTCCGCTTCACTGCTTCAGGAAATTTTTGCACGGATCCTCATCTTCTTCCCCCTATTTGCCGTAGTCATGGCTGCTGCTTCGACGCCTTATCCTCGGACGCAGGGGAATCCCTCTTGTGCTCTACCTTTGGTCGGTACCAACGGCTCACGTCTGGTGTCGAGAGAGCGAGGCTCGGGGTACCCTGCCTCAAAGACGGTTATCACATCGGGGAGACCTCAAAATGTTCCGGGCCATCGAGAGCATGTGTCGAGGATTATTTCATTAGTGAGGGAGGAAAACCTCGAGATGATCAGAAAAGAATGTAGATGGGGGAAGCCGTGATTTTGCAAGCATCTTCCCCCGAGGAGAGTGTCATGACATATGTTGAGGGATAATTGAGTGTGTATATTCATGTTCTTGCACCGGGTTCCTCGGACCAGGTCGTGCTTGCTTTCTGTAGAAGATATCAAGTAACGCTGGCGCAGGTTTATCCCTTTCTTTGGAGAATAGTGCAGTCAATGAGATATTTTGCTGACAAAGCTGGGATAGAATTCACCCTCAGCCACCTCATGAGGTTGTACATGCCATTGCGCTATCGGGGCCTGATTGCTCTTTAGCATAGATCCACCCGAGCTCCTGCAATCGGTAGCGAGGAGGATGAGGACTGTGGATGGATGAATCAGTTCGTTCGAATCTAGACGACCGATGTTATCCCCGGAGAGTTTTTGCTATTTCCTGAGAAATGGAACTTCACACTTAAGTGCTCTGTTTGGACTACCTTTATCTCAACATGAGGTTGGCCCCATAATGATATCTTTCCGTTCTTTGTTTATAGTAACTCATTGCTTGCCCGGTGAGGTCCCCGATTTAGCCGAATGGTCCCATAAGCTGGCAGCTTGCTCGATTTATGATAGGCACCGATGGCGAGATTTATTAAAAGGGAGATGAGGGGCGAAGCATTATGGTAGGTGCCTTGGGTTCTGACCTCTAAGAGATGGCTTCCTTCTTGCTGACTCATCTGATTTATCTGCTGCGGGTGCCGGGAATCTTTCGAAGCAAGGCTGAGTTCCCCGAGGGACGAGGAGAGATTGCTGACCCCGGGGTCAAGGAACACCAGTAAAAGGAAAGATGCTCTGGGGTGCGAGAAGGCTTGTAGTGAGGCAACTTCTTTACAGCGGTTAAGGGGAAGCGATTCAGCTGACCGGCAACTTTCCCGGATTGGTGCATTATCGGACGTTGCTTCGGCCTTCGGCGAGGCTCAACGCTTTGGCCTTATGGTGAGTTTTGGCTGCTGTAAGGATGTTCAGGCCCTGCGCTCCCTTTTTTTATTTATTTATCTGGCTTTATTTCTCAGGCCTTTGATAGGCTCAAAGCCAAACTGTCGTTGCGGGAGGCTCGAGGTAGGGAGAAATCCCTCCAACTTCTTTGTGCGGCAAAGGAAAGCGAGCTCGTCTCTTTACGGCGTGAGGTGGACCGAAGCCGAGCCCGGGAGGCCTTCTTGGAGAAACAGGTACCCTGCATTTCGCGCTGTCCTGCATTACCTTTTTGTCTCGCCGCTTTGATGTTTTGCTATTTCAGTTGAAGGATAAAGCGGATGAATTGGAACAACTCTGGGGCGAGGTTGGAAAAGCCAAACGCAAATTTACCGAGCTGCAGGCGCATGTGAACATCCATTCTGTGGCCAAAGAGAGGGCTCAGGCTGGGGCCTCCGCTCTTGAGGTGCAAATTCAGACCGCCCGTGCAAATGATACAGCTCGGGCAAAGATGATCGCAAGACTCTCATCTGAGCTTTCGAGGGGGAAAACTGAGGTGGTGAATGTCCGGGCCGAGGTTGTGATGAATAATACCAGGGTAGGATAGAAAATGGCGGCTTATTCAGGAAACGCTGCCATTGCTAAAGTTGAGCTGAAGAAGACCCTCGATCGTGCAAACAATAGCAAGGAGTATGTGAGGTGCAGATCCTAGAGCGAAATCCTCGAGGAGATTCATGCCAGGGACTTTGATCTTTCGGGGGAGATCAAGAAAGCCAAAGGAGAGGAGTACGATGCCAAGTTCCTATTGTCCGATGCTGAGGACGATAAGGAGGAGACCACCGGATCATAGCTGCCGGAAAAAAGGGGGAATGTCTATTACCTGCCTTCTTTGTTGTGTATATAGCTTTCATTATATGTCGCAGGCTGAGATTGCGCTCTATCGTCAATATGTAGAAATAAGAGGGGGAACCCCGCAATTTGTATCTTCTGCATTTCTACTTGTTGTAATTTCAATTGGGTCAATTCGACCATGGACTTGCCCTTGGGCTTGCGTGTTTTAACCTTCTTCGGGTTCAGTCTCCGAGTCGGGATCCGACTCGAGCTTAATTTACCCTTGAGTTTTGCATTTGTATGAGCTGGCGATGGTGTCTATTGCGCCTTGGGTCGGAGCGACCTTCTATATATGTGGCCCTTAGGCATGTGTAGTTAACTATTTTGGATCCGTTCTCTGAATTGGGTTATGACTCAAGCTCATTTTAATCGTAAAGTTTTCAATTTTCAAGCTAATGACAGTGGATCTTACGATGTTTTGGTCGTTGAGACCTTTTTTTGTGGGGCCCGGAGGCTTGTTTTGGCTGGCGACAATGGCTCTTACGCATTTGCTCGTGGGCTTTTAATAGGCTTTGTTTTCCGCTCGCTAAGGTCTTTTGAAATAATTTTGCCTGACCCGTCATCGGTTCTAGAAGAACCTCGATTTCAAGTCGTTATCGGTGATGTTTGAGCACCTCGGAAGGTTCAAAGCTCGTAGGCTGAGTAGGTCGAAGCCTTGTGATTTGGAGCTGATGTTGTAGAAGCTTGTTTTCCTGTGGAGGGAAGCTTGTTTTTAACCGGTTCTTTCCGAAGTATATTCGAAGTAGTAGCCTGCGATTTTGTTTAGTGATGGTCGGGCATCCCCGAGTCGCATTAATTTGGCTGTATCAGCCGTATTGACTGTAGTCATATGCATTTGGCTGGAGCCATTTTTGATCTCGAGTGATAGTTTAGGCATCTACACCGAGGGTATGCCCTTTCGGGATTCTTACAAATGCGAAATATAGCCTAAACTTCGAGATTTTGAATTTTCTTGCCTGTTGAGGTCTTACAGTTTGTCATGCCTATTGAGGTCTTACAGTTTTATCATGCCTATTGAGGTCTTACAGATAATAGAATAGATCTGGTTACACCGAGTCTTCCTTCTTGGGGTCTTACAGTTTCGGGTTTTCTAGTACATGGCGATTGGTGACAGTCTCCAACTCATCGAGCTTGCTAAGGCTCGTAAGCCGTTATTCGTGTGCTCGGAGTTACCTTGCTGGAACTTTATGAGTCCGGAGTTCTAACCCTGGGGTCGTGCGGGTGCCGAATAGTTTACACGAAGTCTCCGAGTATTTCGGGACGCATTTGGTGGAAAGTCCTTCGCCGTGATCATGTTAAAATCCCCTTTTTCTGGAGTACGAGATGCCAAAAGATATTCTTTATTGCTTGGCGTAAAAATATGTTGTAAATACGTGCTGTTTTGTTGTTGCGAGTTTCGCCCGTGCGGGCGCATCTCCTTGGACCGTTCGATCTGGTATATTACTTCCTATCGGAGCCTCATTCGTCATTTCCCGGCGTGGGGACGGTCCTAAAGAAAGTCCCGTAGGCTTGCTGAATCCTTCTTGGGAAGTGCATCGATGTTGCCTCATTAAAAACCCTTGCCGGTAAAAACCCGTTTCAGGATAAAAAATCCGATCAAAGGAAAAGAGTGCAACGGACGCTTTAAAGCCTCAAAATCTTCGAGCCGGGTTATCGTCCTGATTACCTTGGTCATTGTCCTGCAAAAGAGTTACCGTGAAGTAGAAGATGGAAATAGGGATGGGCGATTATACCTTGGTGGCGACGGCGTTTCTCGAGTTCTGGCACTTATTCGGCGGTTGCTAAGTGGTCCTTTATTTGGACGCGTTTGGGGCGATCATCAAAAAATCGTGTGGACGACGTGTTGAGGCTCGTCTATTTTGTTCTTTTTCACTGTTTCTCCTTTTCGCGATTGATTTTTAGCCCAGTTGCTGAGATGTTCCTGAAGGTTCCCGTTATTGAGCAATCGGGTTACTTCCTCTCGGAGCTGCTTGCAATCTTCGGTTCGGTGCCCGTGCGAGTTGTGAAACTCGCAAATCAAATTGTAGTTCCTATGGGAAGGATCCGATTGTAACGGCCTGGGCCATCTGGAATCCCTGATTTTGCTAATGGTGAACACAATGTCTGACACATCGACGTTGAATCTGTACTCTGATAGGCGGGGTGCCCCTGTTGACCCTGTGTACCCGTCGAAGCCACCCCTGTTGAGGGGTCCCCAAGGGTTCTGTTCTTGGTTTACCAATTGGCCGTTACGGGGCGGATTGCGCTTTGGAGCGTTTCTCCTATCATCGGGGTTTGTCTGGTACCTTTCTTTGTTCGATCTTGACTCCTTCGCCAAGAGCCTGCTCGGGTATACTGAGCCTCAAGGGGCTCCCAACTAGTCGTCCTCAACCCTGATCTTTGACTGGTATCGGTTGAGGACGTCCGGCCAGGTTACAGCGGGATACTCGATCAGATTATCTTTCAACTGCCTTGATGTCATCGAGCTTCGTTCATTCAGGCCTTGAGTAAAGGCCTGCACTGCCCAGTTGTCGGAGACCAGGGGAGCTCCATTCGTTCTGTCTGAAAACAAGACACGAATTCTCGCAGCATTTCGTTCTCCTTTTGCTTAATCTTGAATATGTCGGACTGCCTTGTTGCTACCTTGATGGCACCGACGTGCGCCCTTACGAAGGAGTCCGCTAGCATGGAGAATGAATCTATGTAGTTGGGAGCCAGGTTGTGGTACCACATCATGGCCCCCTTCGAGAGCATTTCTCCAAATTTCTTCAGCAGGGCTGACTCGATCTCATCATTTTTTATGTTGTTGCCCTTTACCGCGCATTTGTAGGCGGCGACGTGTTCGTTGGGATCCGTGGTCCTACTGTATTTTGGGAGTTCTGGCATTCTGATCTTCTTTGGAATGGGTTTTGGAGCCGCTTCCTCCAGGAACGACCTCTTTATGAACTTCTTCGAATCCAAACCCTTGAGGATCGGTGGCGCACCAGGGATCTGATCGACCCTAGAGTTGTAGGTCTCGACCTTTTTATCGTTGTCTGCAATTATTTTCTCACCTGATTGGATCCTTTTGGTGAGGTCCTCGATCATCTTCACTATGGCAAGGTCAGCCACTGACCCGTTATTGGTTGACCTTTCGAGTACTTGTTCGGCGGGGGGAGCTGTCTCTGGTGCTACTGTGCTGGGAGTCTTCGGATGGCTTTGCAACTGGGCAATGGAGAATTGTTGTGCCTGCAACATTTCAAAAATAACATGAAGACTAACTTCTTGTTCTTCCTGAGCCGGGGTGTTTTGAGCTCCCTGTCGGTCGATGTGTCGTATGCTCCTATCAGTGTGAGATATTTCGTCGACTTGTTGTGCGTCCTGCGAATCCGCGTTCGTTAGAATCGGTCCGGGCGCGTTATCGGGATTCTGTGGTGGTGCTCCAGCGGCTGGGACAGCTACGCCGTTTTCCCTGTGGTTTTCGAGGTTGTCGTTCTCGACTCTGTTTACCTAGCCAGACATTTTGACCTGAATTCAAGAGATCTTTGGACAAGAAAAAGTGTGAAAGATAACGTGCATTTGTACAATGGAACCAGCAAAAAAATAATCACTATTATTTTTAGCTCCACGGCGGATGCCAAACTGTTTACCGTGAAAATGGTAACAACAATTAAATTTGTAAATGGGATTCTAAAAATACGTGATCTATTCTAGAGTTAGTTATTAGAGCAGATGATGCTAAAAATGTGAAGTTTAATGATGAAATTCAAGCTAAAAGGACACAGTAACCAAACCAAGGAGCCTGCTGCCCGGATATAGGGCTGGTCGATGGGGGGCCTCGGAGTCGATGTCCAGGTCGAGCTCGAGCTATCGGGGGAAATCGGGAATGGGATAACAGTTAAGGTATGATTAAATGAAGCTCTTTACGGCCAATACCAAGTGATAAGATGAAGAACAAGTAAGAGAACGATGAATATTAAAGTGGCCTCAGACCGGTGAGAACGGACAAATTAGAAAGAAGAGAGAGAGATATTATTTCAATTGTGGAGAAATGGACCAACATCAGCCCTTTTACAAAGTGGAATGGATTCCCCTTATATAGGAAATGGAATACCATATAGTACAGAGTGCATTGAATGTAAAGATACGGGGATGGGACGGCTAGTCATGTTACTAATGTTTACTGATTCTAGCTGCTTGCCTCGGGAATCCCCCATCCTCGGTACCTTCGTTGGGTCACGGACAAATTCCCTATCCTCGGAATCTTTGCTGGGTCGCGGACGAACCTCGAGGGAGGGAGCTCGATCGTAATCCTGCAGCCTCGAGATGCTGATATGTCTTCCTGAATGTACCTTAACGGCGGGAAATAGACCTCCTTGATTTCACTGCATACATAAATGTCAAAAAGTCAACTCAAAAGTCGGCCCCAGTCCCACGTCTCGGAATTGGGTAAAAGTCACAAAATTCGAACACCCATTCAACCATGAGTTCACCCATACCAAAATTACTCAAATCCGATACAAAAATCTCAATCAAATCCTCAAAATTCAGCCTAAGAACTTTCCTACATTTTCCCCCAATTTTCCACCCCAAGTCACTAATTTAATGACAAAAACAACGATGGATCCATGTAATACAACTAAAATCGAGTTAGAATCACTTACCTCAAGTAACTCCTTAAAAATCTCTTCAAGAATCGCCCAAATCCGAGGACTCTAGCTTGAAATATGAAAACTGATTTCAAATCCTCATTTTTAAAATTTAGCACTGCTACCCAGTTGTCCTTCATCACGAACGCAACCCTCTTCCCGCATTCGCGTAACACAAATCAGTGTGCTCCATTAAATTACCTTATTGGAATGAGGATTCCTCCATGCGAACACGAACAAGCGCTTGCTCAGACCTACGAGATCGTGTCTCCCTTCATGCAATCGTAAAGCACAGATGCATGAGAACCAGCTGCCTCCTCACCTTTTTGCGAATGTGGCTATGCCCATGTGTTCGCGATGCACGGAACCACGAATCGCGCTTAGATTCAAGCCTAATTAACTTTTAAACTTCTAACTTCTACATTTGATGCTGAAACCTATCAAATTACAACTTCTTGAACCCAAATTTTGCACACAAGTTAAAAATGACACCACGGATCCGAGCTTGGTAACCACAAATTTCACTCTCGGTCAAACTTCTAAATTTCCAACTTTTGCCATTTCAAGCCTAATTCAACTACAGATCTCCAAATCACAATCCGAACACACTTCTAAGTTCAAAATTACCCGACGGAGCTAACATAACCATCAAAATTTCATTCCAAAGTCGTTTACACACCACTCAATGTCCGGTCAACCATTTTAACTTAAGCTTTCAACCTTAAGACTAAGTGTCTCAACTCATTCTGAAACCTCTCCGGACCCAAACCAATTATCCGAGCAAGTCACATAATAACTGTAAAGCATAAAATGAGTAGTAAATGGGAGAACGGGCCTATAACTCTCAAAATGACCAGTCGGGTCGTTATAGTGCTATTGTTGCTACCCTCCCTATGCAAAGCTAGAGACGATCGAACATCTCTTCTGCTCAGGCAATTTTGCTCATGTAATCTGGTCAAAATATGCTGGGCCTTTTGGCATCACAATTAATGGATTACAATATAAGCAACTTTTTCTACAATGGTGGAATCATAGAACTTGGAATATTGTTGTTTCAGTCACTGCTAAGATCTTACCTATAATAATCACTTCAGAACTTTGGAGGTCCAGGTGTGCTGCGAGATATGGGAATGAAGCCCCATCAGTTCGAAGATCAGAGTCGCTAATATCACTTACCTTAAAGGACCTTCAAAACTAAAAGTTTGGGCAACTAAAACTAATTAATGGTTGGGAACAGGTGCAACAAATAATTGATAAGCCAATAGTCAAAAAATTTATCAGAATTGTCAAATGGATCAAGCCACCACCTCTATTTCTTAAAGTAAATAGCGATGGGAGCTGTATAGAAGAAAATTGTGGGGAAGGTGGAATTATAAGAGACTGCAATGGGAGATTGATAATGTCCTACTCTGTGCTTATGGTTTCAGGCACTAGTAACTGGGCAGAAAATCATGCAATGTTAATTGGACTGTAATAATGCGTGGCAAAAGGCTATTGCAAAATTATCGCAGAAGCTGACTCAAAGCTACTTACTACGTGCATAAATAGTGAAGCTAATACGCCATGGAGAATGTTGCAGTCTACAGAGGAGATCCAAAAAATTGTGAATGATAAGGGAGTAGTTATTAGACATGGTTTTAGAGAAGCAAACAATGTTTCGGATAAACTAGTAGCATTGAGCCACGAACATCAGCTACACATCTTATTCTCAAGGTTTGACAGATTACAAAGACAACTTCGAGGGACCATGCAACTTGACAGATGTGAGATGCCATCATTTAGGTTCAAACGCTTGAAGGCCGCAGAGATTCAGTTCAATCCAACATGAAGAGGGTCTTGTTGCACCCTACTATGCACTAGTCAAAACACAACACAACTAATAGTTCTTCTGAAGTTGATAAAAAGAGTTGCCACCTAATATTTTAAGGTATATTAGGGTATCTAAAAGTCTGTGAGATTATTATCCTAATGGTATACTAACCGGTAAGATTTGGGTAAGGGTTCTAATTATTTTAAGGGGAGGTGTTAGGCATCTCTTAAAATTCACCTGAAGTGACTCCTTAAACTTAGGTTAGGTTTGGGGAAACAAAAGTCTAGATTCTTCTTAGCTAGTGTTTAAAGTTGATAGGTAAACTCTATGAAAATGTTCTAAGACTTATTTAAAAATTCACTATTTTGGGAAGGTTGTGTATATACTTTGAAATAGAAACGATCTTATCTGTTTGTGAGTTTACAATCTCGGAAAGTAGGAAATCACCCTTTGAAATTTGTATATACCTTAAGCTGAAAACCATATGGGCTTTTGTCTTTGAAGAAAGTCCGGTATTTAAAATTCATTGTTTTGAAAAGTTTTTTTTACTTTGAAGAGAAGGTTGTTATTTATTTGTAAATTTGTAGATTAATGTCACGACCCCAAACTACCCGATCGTGATGGCGCCTATCACAGTACAAGGTCAGCCGATTCAACACTAATAACATAAAGGTCTTTTGTAAATTCATTTTTTAATCAAATATGATCACAAATCTTTCATTTCAATATCTCAAAATAAGCGTAAAACAATACGCAAATTGCATCAAACATTGCCTGATTCTGGTGTCACTAGTCATAAGCCACTAAGATACAGTCCAATACTGTCTACTCAATACAAGATAAGACTAAAATATAATACTAAGGATAGGAAGGAGAAAGGCAAGGCTGCAGAAGCCGTGCAGCTACCTTGCTATCTCCGAAAAAATACTCAGAAATTGCTGGATGCTCTCACTCAGATACTCTGGCACCTGGATCTGCACACAAGGTGCAGGGAGTAATGTGAGTACGCCAATTCAGTAAGTAACCAAAGTAAATAAAGGTTGAGTGCAGTGATGAGCATTTAAATGATATACATGGTATAACATAGAATCTCAATAGAAATAACAAAGTCAAATCCATAGTTTAATTTCCGAACATCTCGTAAAAACTCCAGTTTTAATGAAAGTTATTTAAAGTATTTGTTCAACATTTTTCAATAGAGTCTCAGTATAAAAGAAGAGTGAAAACAGTAATTTCATAGACAAGGCCCTCAGGCAAAGAATCACTCATATATATAGCCCATCGGGCAAGCTTCTCAGTCACTCGTGACTCAACTCTCATCAATCAACACTCACACTCAGCACTCCCGCTCAATAGATATCTCATAATAATAACCGTTGTGGCATCTAGCCCGATCTGTAAATATATATAATTGACTGCGCTCACTGGGGGTGTGCAGATTCTGGAGTGGCTCCTCTAGCCCATTGGCTATATCGCTGCGGCGTGCAGCCCTATCCAACATATCGCTACCGCATGTAGCTCGATCCATAGACATACATACATACATACATACATACATACATACATACATACATACATACATACATACATACATACATACATGCATGCATGCATACATACATACATACATACATACATACATACATACATACATACATACATATATATATATCGTTGTGGCGTGCAGCCCGATCCATAAATATATAATTCTTACCATCAGGCCCTTGGCCTCTCTCAGTCATCAAACTCACAACCACTCAGGCATTTCAGTTAAAAATTAGGGAACTCAGCCCAAATAGTTTTCATATATTGAAAGTAGAGTAATGAAACTAAATCAACAATAAACAGGTAAAAATCATGACTGAGGATATGCTTTCGAATCAAAACAGTGTGAGAATACTAGTAAAATACCCCTGAGGGTCCAAACAATACGGCACAAGGCCCCAAACATGTCATTTAGCCCAAGTTAACAGATTCATTTCTAAAACACATAGATATCATATAGAGTTTATCAAAGTATGCAACTCTACAGTTGCAATGGGACGGACCAAGTCACAATCCCTGTGGGTGCACGCCCAAACGCCCGTCACCTAGCATGTGTGTTACCTCATTTATGAAAATAGTACGAATTTCCGGTGTTTTATATTCTCAGGTCTAGATTTACAATCATTACTTACCTCAAACCAGACAAGAATCTACTCCGCAATGCCATTGCCTCTCAAATCGGCCTCAAATCGTCTCGAATCTATCGAAAATTAGAATCATATTATCAATACATGCCAAAGGGACAAAGGCCATGCGAAAATTATCAAATTAAACTCAAAATCCCGAAATTGCCCAAACCCGACCCCCGAGCCCATGTCTAGAAATTCGATAAAAATCACATCACAAAAATCCTTTATCCTCCAACGAGTCTATACATACCAAGATCAAAATCGGACCTCAAATGGCCCCTCAAATCCCCAATTTAAACTCTCCAATTTTAAGCCCTAATTTCCCAATTTTCACCCCTAATCTCTTCAATTTCCATGTTTAATCAACTAAAATTCACTATAGATACAAGTATTTAGTTCAAAAATCTTACCTCAACAAGTATCCCCTTGATTTCCTCTTCAAAATCCTCCAAAAGCTTCAATCCCAACTTCAAAAATGGTGGAATGGGCTAAATTTCACGAAGGGGAACTTATATACTTTCTGACCCAGGGATTCTGCACCTATGGCTCCTTTTCTTCGCTTGTACAGACCGCTTATGCGGTCAAACCAACCGCACCTGCGGTTTTCACTTAAAGTCACTAGGTCCGCATATGCGCCCAGGCACCTGCACCTGCGGTCCCGCAAATGCGCTCATCATACCGCACCTGTAGTTCTTATTTTGATGGCCAACTTCCGCATCTGCGGTCTCCTTCATGCACTTGCGACCTCGCACCTACGGTTCCCAACCCGCAAGTGCGAAAATGACAGAAGCAACAAATATTTGCTGCATCAACTTAGTTCAAATCCTTCCGTCAATCATCCGAAATCATCCCGAGACTCCTGAGACCTCAACCAAAAGTACCAACAAGTCATATACCACTATTCAAACTTATTCCAACCTTCAAAACACTCAAAACAACATCGAAACACCAAATCACCCTCGGATTCAAGTCTATGGATTTCCAAACTTCCGAATTCCGCAATCGATCCAAATACCTATCAAACCTCATCCGAATGACCTGAAATATTACACACACGTCACAAATGACACAACAGACCTACTCCAATTTTCATAATTTCATTCCGAACCCGATATCAGGATTTCCACTACCGACCGAAAAATGTCAAATTTTCAATTTTGTCAATTCAAGCCTAAATCTACCACGGACCTCCAAATTACATTCCGAACACGTTCCTAAGTCCAAAATCACTTAACGAATCTATCTGAACCATCAAAATTCACATCCGAGAAGTTCTATATATAAGTCAACACCCAGTTGACGTTTTCCAACTTAAGCTTCTAAATAAGAGTGTCTCATTTCAATCCATGACCATACCGAACACAAAACAACCAACACGATAGGATGAAATACAGTTAAACAACATATAAAGAAGTAGAAATGGAGAGAACGTGACTGTAACTCATGAAATGACCGGCCGGGTCGTTACAAGTAAAAGACTATTTTTGAAAATATACCTTAAGTTGGAATAGGTATACTTCATTTGAAAATCAGTGTCAGCAGAAAGCCTATGTTTAAAACATGTTAAGGTTCATTATTTTGCAAACGTAGTTACGTTTGGTTTTTACTTCTTGAAAGCAGCTCTCCCATTATTTTTGCAATTTATCTCACGATTTTCCAAAGAGAGTTTGATTTTGCTATTGGATCTGCCAAAGTTAAAAGTTACTGAAACCGTTAGTGATAACACAGATAATCCTTTTTGTTTGTTGAAAAGATTAATTTGAAATTAATATTGATCAAACATTAGAGTAGTTAAGGTGAGTAAAACCTCTAATTTAACTTTTATCTATGCGTCTTGCTTTGCATATGTCCCTAGACAATCAAAGTATCAAAATATTCTAATAGCAAAGTTAGTATTTCAAAGATACACATATATAATGGCGAAAAACAACAAATATTATTTAAGGTAAAGAAAATGGGAGTTGGACTCTTTGAAGATTGGGCTGGTAAGCAAACTAGGCCCAGCAAGGTTTAGATCAACAACTGCAGACTCTAATATACGGGAAAGGTAGACTAAGTCTGGAACTTGGTTCTGAGTTCCAAACGAACATAGCATGCCCAGTTCAGATCATGCATACAAAAGGAGCAAAGGATAATTAGTATACATCGATGTAAGGTATAATTAAAAAAAATTAGATGATAACAATTAATGATAAAGGGTTGAGGGGTACAATGGGACAAATTTTACTTGCATTAATCCTATGAGGATTAATAAAAATTACTGACCAAAGACTTAGAGGGAAACTTTATTCATGGATACAATTCCCCTGTGGACCCCTGACACTTCAGAGTTCACAAGGGTCTCATGGACCTTGAGTAGTGCTTGTATGAAGGAGGGGTACCTTAGCTATAATCCAAGTTCACACCTAAATACCTTTTCCATTTACTCTTACTCTTCCTTAAAGGCTTAGACACAAGTTTCAACTTAGCAATTTTATACATTATCAGAAATAAACAGAAGGTTCAAGATAAGCTTCTCAAAAGCTCAAATGCACAGAAGTTCAATACATTCATACAAACAACTATAGAAGATGTTTTATTATCATCAAAATTCCAAGATATGAACAATTCAAAACCAACAGCAATATTGGCCTTAAAATCCCTTATCAGAACACTAAATACAAAGATAAATTATAGCAAGTGGACTGATGGAGTCCAGTAACATCAATGACTTTAAGGTTGATCTTAACATATACCAAAACATTTAGGAGGATTATTATTAAGATGCAGAAGGCTAATTGCATATTATCAGTAGGTAAGTGATATCAATTCAAGTTCAGAGAGACTTAGTTAAGTGATCCAAGCATTAGTAGGTGATAGGGAAGGACATGTACATTAACTTTATTAACTCTAGTGAATGTTAACACATTCAGGTTCGTTAAACAAGGTTCATAATACTTAGGACAGGTCAACACACATTTAAGTGATCCTCAAATCAGTCCAAAATAGATATACACATAATTGAAACCTTATTTCACCGAACACCTACACTAATAACTTTGTTCAAACTTCCCAAAGATGATAGCAAGTGACAGAGACATCAATGTAAATATGAAGTCTTTTTTTTTCTAATCACATGATATCTAGTAGTAATAGTCGATGGTTAATAGTTTTTCAAACTATCAGGACCAAATAGCACTCCAACTCATGGTCAGGTTCTTCTATACATATTAGTATTAGACATACATGATGTCTATTCTTTAGTTGTCTAGGGCAAGACAAACAGACCATTATTATGTTCATTTTTAAATAGGTAAGTGAATTCATTAACAAGTTACAGAAATATAATTCAATTTATGGTCTTCATGTACACAGATTGTCATGATAAGTAATCTCATAGCAACATAATCAAGTCTGGATCACTTAAACAAAGTAGATTAATATGAGAAAATAAGAGAAAGTCCTTTAATGAGGATTGTTCATTTGAGTACAGCATAATGTCGTCCTCCCTTTTTTCCGCGAAATCGGGTTTATGATATTTGGTATGGGACAACTTGTTCCTTTTAGGAACTAGGTTTTGCAATTTGAAGAGTCGCCACCTAATGATTTAAGGTGCATTAGGGCACCAATAGGGTTTAATTTTAAGTTCGTTTGAATAACCAGAGATAGGGTAAAGGCTTGAAATTATCCTAAGTTCGTTTGAATAACCTGCCTGCTGGTTGTAGCAACTAACAAAAGTGGATTCAAATTTTATTGTTGTTATTACCTAAGGCTTGCCTAAGTGTTTGGGTGAGCTCTTAGGAACATGGTATCTATTTATTGATTCAAAGTGTGGCAAAACACTAACAACTTAAAATGAATGGTCTGGGATCCTATAGGCATGCTTGCTAAACCTCGTTAAATAAAAAAGGAAAGTTGTTTAAAATTGGTTCGGAATCGAACTGATTTGAAATTGAACTAGTTTCAGATTCTGTAGGTGATGGTATATAATATTTGCTGATTTTAATCCCTATAGGCATGATATTTAACATTGAATGTTAACGGAAACGAACAGGATTTTCTTGGGAATCCCTATACGCATGATTTCTATATATTATACTGATTTCAACCTTATGAATATGATACTTACTTATAGCCGTTAAGAACCTTAAATATGATATCTAAGTGACCACAAACAGGCAGAATTATAAATAAATCCTATAGGCAGGTTATCTAGATGTGAAATTGATTAAGATAAACCCTATAGACATGGTGTCTAAAATGTAGAATTGAACACGCAGAATAAAAAGAAAAAGTCCTATAGGCATGCTTTCTACCATTGAACATACATGATTACCCAACCCTTTTCACTAGCCAGCCCCATGTGTTTATTACAAATTATTACAGACCAGAAATAATGAATTATACCAGAAAAGTTACAACCAGATGAAGCCTGATTCTTGACTTTCTCTCTGAGTTATGGAATAAACCACCTCAAATGCCATTGATTCAAAGCCTTTCTCAGACTTGAGTGTGTCAAAGTTCCCTAAAGGTCTCAATAGGACCCTGGGCAGTGCTCACACCCAAGTTACATAACCAGAATAGAGATAAGTGCAGTGTGGAAGTGCTAGCCCTTATGTGTCCAAGTTCAGAGGGAGCTCATGGGTCCCAAGGCAAGGCTCACACACGGAGGGAAGAACTTAAGTTCTAAGAGGATAGTGAAAGTGCAGGAACAGAGTTTAAAAACTGAGGGATAAAGGAGAGGGGTAAAGGGTGATAGGGAAATAGTAATCAATAACACATAGAGTTAATAACTTCATACGAAAGGGGGTCAAGGGTTGGGAATCCATTGCAAGGAGCTCATGCACTTAGGCATGGATCAGTTTTGGGCATGCACAACAATAGAAGGTGCTGACATGCTTATAAACCAATCAGAACACACAACATCTAGAGGAAACATGGAGGTTATGATCCCAGGGGAATCAGGTTTGGGTCATGCACAACAATGTCCAATACTGTCATGCCCCAAACCAGACACATGTATTGAACACATTGGGGTGGGAATTTAGGATTCACAAGTTATAGTAAGTAGTGGACAAAACATTAATTCATAACAAGAAAGGGCAGATTAAAGCATGTTTAATAATGGTACTAGGTTAAATACAAACAGGTGACAAACATGGATGAAAGAGACAGTAAACAAACATGTTGTTGTTGGTGCAGAAGCATATTACCAGTAAAATGCAAATGCATAGAAAAATAAGCAGGTTTCCAACAGCCTAGCCTTGGCTTTCAGCCGGCTAGGTAAGGCAGCAATACAAGTAGCAACAGAGAAAAGAGAGAGATTTTAGTGGTGTGTGTGTCTGAACTCAAGTATTTTATTCCTTGTGTTCGTGTCTTTGAAAGAAGAGAAGTACAAGTATTTATAGCTTTTTGAAAACGAGTGAAAGAGAAGTAATAAGCCACAAACATGGAAACAATCACTATTCAGAATCAATTACACAAGTGATTGCCTTTGATTAAGGGATCACTTGCTTAACGGGCAGTGAAGGTTCAAAATAAGGAAAAAAATTAATTTATAGGCAGACTAATTATTGCCATAAAAGAAGTAGTAAAAATAATTGATTAAGTGATTAAGTCTAAGTACAGAAATATACTTGTTTTGGAAAGGATCCAGTAAGGCAAAACAAGGAAAGAAAATCAATTAACCTTAACAGGCGAGTGAAATCAGATTTTCACAAAAGAAAAGTTTGAAATCAGTCACACAATTGAAGGTCAATCAAAGAAGGAAAGTCAACATATAAATAGAGTGCACAAACACAGGACATGTGAGGCCAAACTATTGGCAAAAGGAAACAACATGCAATAATAGCACAAAGTTAGTATACATCAAACATTCGAAACATGATAGTCACATAGGTCAAGTTTCATTGACTTAGTAGTAGAGAAAAAGATAGAGTATCAGAAGCATGCAAAGGGTCAAGTGAAAAACCCTTCTGAAAAGCATAGTCGAGTTTCAACGATAGTAAGAATCGAGAACCAAAGGAATCACATAAAGAAAAGAGATGCTGAAACAAAGCAATTTCAAATCAAGTCGAGCAATTTCACACAAATGAATTGCACAAGCAGTTTTAGAAACTCGAATAGACCCCAAAGAAATTATGGTTTTCGAAACCAAACGAGTTTAAAGATGATGAACAAATTGATTACACAAATACTTAGTAGACTGCTTTAGAGACTCGAATGAACCCAAAAGAAATTAGGGTTTTCAACACCAATCGAGTCTAGATCAAACAAATACTAGCAAATAGACTCAGAAACCCCAAAAGAAGTCAGGACTTTTATCATGCAAACTCAAATAGAAGGACAATATGAGCAAACATAGCAAAACATGACAAAAATCAGAGAAAAGTTTTGAAATAACTTAACAAGAAAACCCTAATCGGAAAATGTAAAGAGTTTTGAAAGCAAAGTTTTAAAAGAAACTTCGAGAAAAATGCTTAGAAATTCAAAGATAACATAGATCTGAAGCAGATCTGAAAGAAATCGAAAGAACCTTAGAGATTAGGGTTTCAGAAGAACCCCAAGTGACGAGAAAGGCCTTGAAAGCCATTGATCTAAGAAGGAGAGTCAAATGTCTGACTCGAATGGCCATGGCTGGCCGGAGAAAGATCAAAGACGACAGGAGAACAGTCATCGAGCAAAGTCTGAACCAAGCCCCTTCATGATCTAGTCATGAGACCATAGAAATGAACACGTAGAAGCCATGGGAGGCTGATACAGGTGTCCGATGACCTTGGAAGGCCCTAGATTAGGGCGGATTAGGGTGGCAGCGGCTAGGGTTTGAGGGTGTTGTAGAGAAGATTTTGGAGATGAGGGGTTTCAGAGGCAGCGTTGTTGATACCCAATTTTTTCCTAAGTATTTTTTTTACACTCAAAATACTTTCAAAATAACATATATGTGCATACATAAGCATTCCCAAGTATTTTGGTATTTTTCCCAAATTTCTAAAAACTATCAAAACCAATTTATTGTCTATTTTAGCAGTGCAAAATTCAATTATTCCCAAAATTATCATTTTGGTGAATAATTCATTTATTTCTCATATTTACACCAAAATATAATTAAGGAGATTTTTGCATACTTTAACAAATCTATTTGATATTTTTAAACTAAAATGCATAAAATTGCAGTTATAGCCTATATTACGAGTTATAGCGTTTTGCAAGCATAAAATCATTTCTAGTATTTTTAGATTAATGTTTATATATTATTAATTAGCTCAGTGCTTTTAATTTGTTTTAAAAAAAATCATTTTACCATTTTTTATAAATAAAAAGGGAAAACTGGCTATTTAGCATCTAGCCCCATTTCATTTCAATTACAGCTCCCATTTCATTTCAATTTTAGCCTAAAAATTGACCCAATTCTGAATAAAAATTGGACTGGCCCAATTCCGATTTAACCCAACCCCTTTACCCATTTATCCGACCTGCCCGATTTCTTTTAATCCAGGTCGTTGATCCCTTTTGATCAACGGCCACGATCGCCCATTTCCTTTTTTAATTCACCTAACCCTACCCTAATCCCCCCACTTCGTTCTGTCAGCCGCCCTTGAATGCTCTCTCTCTCTCAAACGCTCTCGAATGTTCCTGAAACCCTAACCTCTATCACCTCATCTTCAACCTCCGACTCACCGGAATCCATGGCCTCTCAGGCCATGGACGACCTATACTCACCTCCCCTCGCTCTTACACGCCTGATACCTGAGAAATTGAGTCCAGACCTTGAAGGTTTGCACTAAGACCTTCACCGATTCGAAGATTCCAGCCATCTCCGACCTTGTTCTGGTGGCTCTTGGTCTTCTGAGCCTGTTTTTGACCTCATCCGACTTAGATTGGACCTTCTTCCAAGCCTTTCTCATTTCTAGGGTTTCTCCGAAACCCTAAGCTATTCGAGGTTCTTTCTCTGTTTGTTTGCTTAGATCTATTTTGTATCCATGCTTTACTTGACATTTAAAAGGTTTTCCCTAGACTTTCCTTTTAAAATTGTTTATCTTCGATTTAGGGTTTCTGAAAGGTTTTTCAAAAGCATCTGTTTGATTCTTCCTTTTCTTTCTTTATGTGTGTTTGTTTATACTATGCTCGTGTGTTTTCTTTTCTACCACGCATGTGCTGTTCTTCTATTTTCTTTCTACTATACGTGACTTTTCTGTACCTTTGTACTTTACTGTGCCTCTAGATCAGGCTCGCATGTTAATATTTGTTATGTTTTCCTACATGTTGTCTGCTATCTCTCCAATATTCTTCTACTATATGTGTTTCTTGCTGAGTTCTTCAACTTTGTTTGTTTTACTGGACTTTTGTTGGAATTCTAAGCATGTATTACTACTGTTTCTTAAGTTTACATCACCCTTCTTCTCTCCTGAACTTGCTCAAGTTCCGACTTTTCTTAAACATGTTCTTTATGCTCCTCAAATCAACTTTTTACTTTGTTGCTTCAAACCTGCTATCATGTATGTTGGTTTCTCATAAGTCTCCGAAAGAGACCTCTGGGCCTGTTATCTGTCTTCTTATCTCTGCTTCTGATTAAAGTTGGAAACCCTAGGCTTTGGGTTTTGGCAAGATTTATTTTTGGACTAGGGTTCTACTTTAGAACCCTGGACTCTCAGACTCATTCTGAGTTTATAAACTGAACTGGAACCTTTTGACTTTGAACTCTTCCTATGATAGTCTTTTCTAATCAACATGACAACTCCTTTTTCTTGATATTTGTGTGCTTTATATATGAGAAATTCCTCTTTCGAAAGGATTTTTCCAATTATTGATTGATTCTGAAATCCTCTAATGGGGTTTGATTAATTGTTACTGATTTCTCTTTAATTGAACCTCCTTTACCTTTTCCTGACTTGGTTCATTCGAATTGAGCTTGTAATTTTGATTTCCCTGGCTGTTTGATTGATTCCCTTTCCTTATTTGCACAAACCGTATACTATTAGACTTTTCCCTTAAATAGTCCCAGTGTATTTACCCTTCTTGTGCTGCTTTGAAAAGATTTTGATCAGACTCTTTCCTTATTTATCTTTTACCCGTTTGAAATCAGAATCCTTTAACCAAAGGGAGACTTGATGTGATTGATTGAAAACTATTTTCTTGCCTTTCTTACTTGCTTCAATGCACTATAAAAGAGACTACCCTTCCGCATCTTTGGACACAAGGACAATTCAATACTTTTACAACACACTTCGAATTGCATACTCTTACACACTTACAATACTGCTTCGAGTTCAATACTCTTTCAATTCTCTACTTTCTTCTGAGATTTTTTTGGAACTGCTGTCTGCAATTTGTCTTTTCAAGGCTACTTTTGCTTACTTATTTTCTTTGAAACTGCTATGTCTTTTATTTAATTTTCTGCCTCACCCTTATGTGTTCACTCTACAGCTTCAGACTTTTGTTTACTTTACTGCTCATGTTCAGTAATTTGTGTTAAGTATTTTTCTTCCTTGCTTCTGTTATGAACCCCTACCCCTATTCCCTTCTATATGCCTGAGTTAAGGTCTTGGCCTAACAGTATCCTAATTACTGCCAAGGCCATAACCTGATCCACAATGGATCCTAGCTCTCAATGCTTGACTAGTAGGCTGGTCAGGGGTGTGCCAGCATCCCGATTGCTGGGCATGACCACTAGCTTGCCCTGTCTCTCTCTGATTCCCTTCCCCCTTGTGCACTTACACCTATTCCTAGAATCTTAAGTTTTGCCCCTATCTTTTGAGCCCTGCTTTAGGACCTTGAGTTCCCTCTGAACTTGGACATGTGAGAGCTGGCATTTCCACACTGCACTATAATCTAATTCTGCAATATATTTGGGGTGTAAGCATTGCCTGGAGTTCTTGAAGCTCCTAGAAACTTTGACACATCACAAATAAGAGAAAGGCTTTGGAATCTGATCTTTGGAAGTTGGTTTATTTCATATTCTAGACCTGGGGTCTGAATTAGGCTTTCCTTGGTTGGAATCTTTAATTTCTGATATATTTTTTCTTATTCATTCTGGTCTGTAATAATCTTGTAATAAACATTTGGGGTCGGCTAGTGGAAAAGGGTAGGGGACTATGCATGCAAGGGGTAGATACCATGTTCATAGGGATTACTATTTTTCTAAAGTTCTGCATTTTATAAATCACTGAAACTCTGCATTCTCATATAGATACCATGTTCATAGAGAATTACTATACTTCTGAAATTCTGCATCTTCATATAGACACCATGCCTATAGGACTTTCTGCATTCTGCATCTGTCATTAGCAAAACCTATTATAGGATTTAAATACCTAATCAATTGCATGTAGACAACTTGCCTATAGGATTCCTGCATAAGCACTAACAGTGCTCAAATCAGTAACACTTAGAAAGCATGTCTATAGGAGTTGTTAACTAAACCTGAATCGTCAACTCGCTTATAAGTCAAAAATCAGTAGCAATAATGTTTAACGCCTGCAGATCTTATGTCCCTATAATTGACAATTCTTTTTCTGCAATCAGTTTACTCCTTTATTTCTGAAACTAATAGATATCATGCCTATAGGTTCTGTTTAACGCCTAGGCAAGCCTTAGGGTAAAATTTTATAATTGCATCAGTTTTGATAATTACAACCAGCAGGCAGGCCTAATTCGGACTTCTTATCTGAAAAATATGTGATAAATTAGCCACCCTTCCTACGTTAAGTTTAATATAGACCAAACCAGTATTTGTAAGTCATGCTAAATAATCAGCTGCTTTGAATGAGGATGCTGACTTGAGCCTTAACTGCTATTTGTTTCCCTTTAAACTACTATTTGTTATTGCTTTTTGCCTAGATTTTTATCCTTTTGAAAACTCCGCAAAAACCCCAACTCCCTCCCCTTTAGGATTAGTAGTTCCATATGCCTTCGGGATTGATAGGATTGGGACGGGTAATAGCATGCAATAAGTAACGATACCATTCTACGCTTTCAACACCTTAACGGGGTGGGAATGGTAGATATGGATATGATGACCGATGCACTAATATCACGTGCGACCCCTCTTCTGAGGAGTGATTGCTGGGTATTGCATTGAAGTAATCCATATTAATTATAAACTTAGGACTCCCCTCCCTTTATTTGCTTTCATCTCTTCTTGTAAAATTATTCAAATCACTTTTTTTTCATAAATTTCTGCCCTCTCTAATTACCTTCGGAAGTTTTCAACCTGATTGCAATGTTATACGCGAATCGTTATTTGATCCTTGATTGTTTACTTGTAAAGTCACAATTGTAACATGGCTGGGAACCACACTAGTGGATCTTGAGGGGTGCCTAACAACCTCCCCTCGAGATAATTTCTAGCCCTTACCCAAACTCTTGTTTTCCAACTCAAACTCTTCTAAAAAAGTGTCCTAATGCACTATAATCATTAGGTGGCGACTCTTCATATTCCGAAACCCAATTCTCGAAAGGGAATAGAGTTGTCCTTCCCAATGTCGTATACCCGATTTCTGACCCCACAGTTAGAGGAAAAGGGGGCGTCGACAGCATGGCGACTCAGCTGGGGATCTTCTTTAGGCTTTTACCATTGCATGTTGCTTGTGACTTTACTATCTCGTTAATTGCTTTATTTACTGTCTTTTATTCTTTCACTACGAAACTGACTTGACTCTTCATGTCTTTTCTTTCCCTCAGCTGCTTTCCTTTACTACTTTATTGCAATAATGTTGTAATTACTGCAATTAGCGTAATCATTTATCTTATGAACGTGAAAATACATGTCAATTTGTTTCATTCTTGTAAACTGAATCTTCAACATCATATTCCACTCGTGCCAAACAAATACCATAGCAGCGCTTATAATGAATGGTTGCGCTCTTCCAATATTATCACCCTTTAAATTCGGCAAAGGCATATTTGCGATAAAACCAGTCGATCAGCGGTGCAGTCGACGGTTCCGTGCCTTTCGCTCTTGAGTTGTCCGCTTAAGGGTACCTGTCTAACACCCCGATAAAATCCGTACTCTATCTAATTGTGCATGCATCATGGTCAAACCTAGCCGAGTCAGTTATGTTGTCCACATAATGACTCATTAAGATAGCCTTGTCCAAAGTCCATCGGGTTTCCCTGAAACTCAAATGGACACCTACATGTTCTGTGAATTTATTTGGAGAACTAAATACTTTTTATACTAACTATTGGTTTAAATAGTCGAGTCTGGCGGGGTAAGGGTCTAACACTCTGTTTTGCAAAAAATGAGGCACGAAGTCCCCAGATTTGGCATGGTAACCAACATTCATCCAAGGCTGCTAAATTGGTGGGAGGATCTCCACTCCAGTGATCAGACACTCGTACGAAAATACTTAGGGAATCTACCTTCTCTTCTAGAAATATAGCCTGACAACAAAATCATAGAGGCTGCAACTTTGTTCTGGGATAGTGACAAGTCGGTGTTCCGCTTTGGGGACCTTGAAATGACTCCTTTGCTCGAAGAAATAGGAGGCTTAGCTGGTATTCCTTGGGAGACTCCGGGTCTGCTTATGCCAGAGAATCGCAAGGATAGGGGTTTCCTTAAGATGATGGGACTGAAGAAGAACCCAAACTTGACCTGTTTGAAAGACTCCTACATCTCATTCGACTATCTGTACGAGAGTTACGGCCATAGCAAGTCATATCGCACCTACTCATATGAATTTTCCCTCACCTCACTGGGGCATATTCACAGAAGGGTCTTCGTATTCATGTTTTGTTTCCTGGGGATGATAGTGTTCCCTATAAAGAAGGCTAGGATCCACACCAGACTGGCCATGGTAACGAAGACTCTGATGGAAGGAATTGGCGGACAGCCTTTCAGTATAGTGCCCATGATTGTTGCTGAGATATACCGGGCCCTGTACAACTGTTAGCGAAAGGCCAGTCATTTTGAGGGATGCAATTTATTACTTCAGCTCTAGCTCATGAAGCACCTCTAGAAAGGAGAATACCTACAAGAGATCTTACGCAGAGACTGGGATGATCACATTGCCTTCCACCAGCCAAGGCATATGAATTATATGCCTAATATGTTCGCTCATCCAGAGGACGCTGGAAGATGGGTGGAGCTATTCGAGAATCTAAAAGAAGACCAAGTACAGTGGATGGTCGAATGGTTCCCTACAGAAGAATTCATTGTTCGATCCCGAGACGCACTATTTCTCATACTCATTGGTCTAAGAGGAACTTATCCCTATGTTCCCCTCTGAGCCATGAGGCAGGCCAGAAGAAAGCAAATCATACCAAGGGTTGACAAAATGAGTCACTTTAGGGCTGATTTCCAGGACGATGATAGCCCTCACAAATGCCAAGCTCAACACATGTGGCATTGCAAGCTCGTTTTAGGGAAAGAGTCTATTGAGCCAGACAAGTATCACGCTGGTTGCGTACCGCACTATTAGGGTTGGTTGGAAGATAATCACAATGGTATAGGTCAGCCCGGGTTCATTCAAACACACAAAATCATCAACGAGAAAGCTGAAGCACGGGTTAAATATAATCAACTGCGCAAGAGAATTCGAGAGTGTGAAAGTGAGCATCGGGAAATACAAGAAGCCCATCAAAAGTTGATCGAAGAATGGAAGGATATGGCTGTCAGCGCCAACAAGCGACTAGGGTATTTGGAGCGGGGTCTAGTGGAGCTAGAAGGAAAGTTCCTCAAGAGGATTGAAGATTGTCGAAACGCTGAAGGGAATGCAGGCGGACATTTGGCCCAAGCTTATCTGCTGCTAGGACTACGCGAGCTGGTGAAGCTGTTCGAGGGGGATAAAGATACCGAATCTGGGGAGGGTCCTTCTGGGACCAAGTAGTTAGGAGTCCTTTATTTTGCTTTTAATGATGTAATAAGGCCAATGGCCACTAGTGACATTTTATTTTTTGTTATTTAGCATCGTTTTGGATTCGTCTTATTTTTATCAATAAAATGAGGCATTTAGCATTATAAGTTCTCCCAAATTAATTTGTCGCTAGGCCTACCTCGGGCACAACGAGGCACCCAAATTAGGACATGATTTATATTCTTGCATAATGTGTTTAAATATTGCAATGTTTTCTTCTCATAACCCGCACTAACTTGTTACTTTTTGTTTTTCTTTATTTTTATTCCCCTCCCCGAAAGGTTAGTTCGTGCATTCTAGCACCATCATCATTCAATACGAGATCCAAGGGCCCTCCTTCTCCTCCTCCTCCGAGTCCTATCCGAAATAAGAACAAAGGTAGAATGGGAGATTCAAGCGCCAGAAAGGAAATTGAATGAATTGAGATTCCTCATGGTACCCCGGTTGCTAAGGAAACTGCTGCCCAACTTGAGCAAAAATTGTTGAAGTTCCAAGAAGAACTGGATCAAGTGCGGAACTTGGCAAATTTATCATTCACTCTCACCGCTCCTGATGTCAACTTTCCAAATGCTTAAAACCCCACACCTCCACAGAACGCCCCACAACCACAGATGCAACCCACTCATGCTCAACACATGCCACACTCCACTACTCATTCCTGAACCACTGAACACCACAAACGACCACCCCCACAACACTCCTATCTACGTAGATACCATACCCCACTACACTCAACCAATCTTAAGTGCACCTGAGTCTGATGACAAGGACACTCTTATCAAAAACTTGGCAGCAGAACTCAAGAAGTTGACCAGCCGAGTCCAGGGCATGGAAGGAAATAAAGGCATAGAGGGGCTGAATTATGAGGACCTCTGCATTCAGCCACATGTTGAGCTTTTGGAGGGATACAAACCTCCCAAGTTCGAAATGTTCGATGGCACAGGAGATCCCAGAGTCCATTTAAGGACATATTGTGATAAGCTGGTCGGAATTGGAAGGAATGAGAAAATTCGTATGAAACTCTTCATGAGAAGCCTGAAGGGGGATGCTTTATCCTGGTAAATCAGTCAAGACCCCAAGAAATGGACAAGCTGGGTAGGTATGGCATCGGATTTCATGGATAGGTTTCGATTCAATACAGAGAATGCACCGGATGTATTCTACATCCAGAATCTGAAGAAGAAGCCTACCGAGACATTCCGTGAGTATGCTACTCGTTGGAGATCAGAGGCTGCTAAGGTCAGGCCGTCCTTAGAAGAGGAACAAATGAACAGATTCTTCGTCCGGGCTCAAGACCCAGAATATTATGAGAGGTTGATGTTGATCGAGGGCCAGAAATTCTCCGATATCATCAAGTTGGGAGAAAGAATTGAGGAAGGCATTAAGAATGGTAAGGTTACTCATCTTGAAGCATTGCAAGCCACCAACAAGGCTTTACAGTCTGGTGGCATGGCCAAGAAGAAGGATGTCAATGTCGTGATGGTCGCACAAGGAGCCAAATCACCACTAAAATACCGCACTTACCCGTCACCTCCATTTACATATCAGCCTATCCCAAATTACCAAGCACCTGCACCCTCTTACCAAAATTCACCACCCATTTACCAATCATCTCCACCTCCCGCATATTAACCCACTTCACCTAGATGCTCTCAACCTGCACCTGTTTACCAAGTTTATAATGCCCAACCCTCTCACTACCAATCACCTCCCACTCACCAAAATTTCCCTAGACCCAGATCAAATTTTAACCGCAGACCTCCCAGACAATATACAACCATCGCTGAGCCAATTGACCAGTTGTATGAGAGACTTAAAGCTGGTGGTTACGTCTCCCCTATCCCTGCCATAACTCTAGAAAATCCTTCCCAATGGGTTAACCCTAATAAGACCTGTGCGTACCACTCCGGTATGAAAGGTCACATCATTGACGAATGCCGCTCGTTGAAGGACAAGATTTAAACTCTGATCGACAATAAGGTTATCGTAGCAAAGGAGCCTACTCCTAATGTCCACAACAACCCTCTACCTGATCACAGAGGTGGGGACATTCACATGATCGAGATTGAAGATGACTGGGACCCCAAGGGATCGATAGGACTGATTGCTGAGGATGATGAGCCAAAGAAACCAACAGTCACACTTAACCTAATTGTTGTGCAGAACCAGCCCTCCAGGGGCGATGAAGTAAACATGTCTATACCTTTCGAATTTGAAGCACCTTCTTCTACGAAGGTGGCCAGACCAATTGAGGTTGAGTTTGGGGTTCCAAAGGCACCTATACCCTTTGAAGTTGTTGTGTTACCACTGAGGGTACCCATTCCTATAGCAATGTCAGACATAACACCGTTCCACTCAAATGCCATACCATGGGATTACACAGCTGAGGCAAGGAGGAAAGGAAAGACCAAGACAGGAGAAGCAATTGCTGCGCAGGGTATGACCAGAACAGGCAGGTTTACACTCCAGAGCACCTAGTTGAGTCCAGTAAGCAAGCCTTGGGACGAACTACTGAAACTGGTCCCGATGATCTTTGGAGGAAAATAAAAGCTAAGGAGTATTCGGTCATTGATCAGTTGAACAAAACACCAGCACGGATCTCCATCCTAGCTCTTCTACAGAGCTCTAACGCACACAAAAATGCCTTGATGAAGATATTGAGCGAAGCTTATGTGCCCAGCAACATAACCGGGGGCGAAATGGCAAATATGGTAGGACAAATACTGGAAAGACACAAAATCACCTTCCACGAAGATGAGTTGCTGCCGGAAGGACTGAGTCAAAACATGGCCCTACACATCACCGTACAATGCGAGGAATACTTCATCACTAGAGTCTTGATCGATGGAGGCTCCAGCCTCAACATCTGTCCGTTGATAACTCTCAGAACGTTGGGAAAGAGCCTGCACGAGATCAAAGATGGGGCCATCAATGTCATAGCCTTCGATGGGTCCCAAAGGTCTACTATCGGAGAGATCAGCCTATGCTTGCAAATGGGGCCAACCTGGTTCGACGTTGACTTTCAAGTGATAGATGTCCCAGCATCCTACAATTTGCTGTTGGGAAGACCATGGATCCACGCCGCTGGAGCTGTGGCATCGACCCTGTATCAGGCAGTGAAGTTCGAATGGAATCACTAAGAGGTGATTATTCATGGCGATGGTAGAGACCCCATATATAGTCGCCAGACCATCCCGATGATTGGAGGCAGAAGGAGAATAGGCAGAGAAACATACCACCACATTGAAAGAGTCAACGTTGTAGGCAAAGATAAATGGTGGGATAACAAGATTGAAAGATCCCTGAATTGGTGTGGATACGAACCTGTAAGGGACTCGGCAAAAACCTCCAGGGAATCGCCAAACCCATCAATCTAAAGAAACATGGCACTACATTTGGTTTGGGGTATGAGTACACATGGGAGGAGTTCAATCACTGGTCTCCACTATGGCGCGGTCCCTACTACCCACTGGAGCATCCGATATCTCACCTGGAGCAGACTTTCCAGCTGGCAGATACTGTATATGGGTCGGAAGAAGAGGAAGCATTGGCAGCCGTGAGGAATTTGTTCCTGGAGGATGATGATATGGACTGCTGTGTTATCTTCAAGGAGGAAGGGGAGGAAGGCCCTTCTATACAAGTTGTGAACCAAGGAGAGCGCCTCAGCAATTGGTCAATCAGAACCACCAGGACCCGGAAAGCTTCGAGGTAGCAAGGCTAAACAAAAGCACCATGCATCACATTTTACTTTTTTACTAAGTGATTTTATTTCCGCATTGTCTTTAATTCTGAAAAAAGCTCTGATACTCAAAACAATTGCTAATTTAATCGAAACATTTCAGTTTATTATATATCTAGCTCTTATTATTTTTCTATTATTCACTTTATTTTACACAGCATTACTATTACATGCCTTAACGATGAACCAACGATTGTGACTTGAAATGAGACAACGCAACAAACGGATACGGACTCAGAAGAGGATGATATGCCAACAGATCCAATATGGGAGATGTAGAGAATGTTAAAGAAATGCGCATCAGTGTTCACCTGTCACCATCAGAAAAGAAAGAGTACATGGAGTTCCTAAAGGAATATGAAGACATATTAGCCTGGTCATATAATGATATGACTGGTCTCAGCACATCCATTGTAGCTCACAAACTGCCAACAGATCCAATATGCCCGCCGGTAAAGCAGAAGATCAGGAAATTCAAACCCGACATGAGTTTGAAAATCAAAGAAGAGGTTACCAAGCAAGTCAAAGCCAAGGTTCTTAGGTAGTAGAATATCTGAAATGGTTAGCCAACATAGTGCCAGTACCAAAAAAAGATGGTAAAGTTAGAGTTTGTGTTGACTACCGGGATCTTAATCGGACCAGTCCCAAAGACGACTTCCCCTTGCCCAACATACACATTCTTATCGACAACTGCGCCAAGAACGAGTTGCAGTCTTTTCTTGATTGTTTCGCTGGGTATCATCAGATATGGATGGATGAGGAAGATGCAGAGAAAGCGGATTTCATCACGTCGTGGGGAATGTACTATTACAAAATGATTCCATTCGGTTTGAAGAACGCTAGTTCCACCTACATGAGAGCCATGACTACCATATTTCATGACATGATACACAAGGAGATCAAGGTATATATGGATGACGTCATCATCAAATCCAAGAAATCCAGGGATCACATGGAAGATCTAAGAAAGTTCTTCAACAGACTGAGGAGGTACAATCTGAAATTGAATCCCGCCAAGTGTGCATTCGGAGTTCCTGCTGGACAATTATTGGGCTTCATCATGAGTCATCGAGGAATAGACTTGGATCCATCAAAGGTCAAAGCTATCCAAGAATTGCCTCCGCCAAAGAACAATAAGGACGTGATGAGTTTCCTGGGGAGACTCAACTATATCAGCCGGTTCATAGCTCAGTCCACTATCATTTGTGAACCTATCTTCAAAATGTTGAAAAAGGATGCTGCTACCAAGTGGAATGATGATTGTCAGAAAGATTTTGATAGAATTAAGGAATACCTGTCAACACCGCCGGTCTTGGTTCCGCCTGAGCCAGGACGACCCCTATTGCTTAACCTTGCGGTATTGGATGGAGCATTCGGTTGTGTTCTGGGACAACATGATGAAACAGGGAGAAAGGAGCAAGTCATCTACTATCTCAGTAAGAAGTTCACACCGTACGAGGCCCGGTATTCTCTTTTAGAACGCACTTGTTATGCTCTGACTTGGGTCGCGCAAAAGTTGAGGCATTACTTCTGTGTTTACACTACTTATCTCATATCCAGAATGGACCCTCTAAAGTATATCTTCCAGAAACCCATGCCCACTAGCAAGCTCGTCAAATGGCAAATCCTGCTAAGTGAATTTGACATTGTTTACGTGACCCAAAAAGCAGTCAAAGGGCAAGCCTTGGCCGACCATCTCGCCGAGAATCCCGTAGACGGAGAATACGAGCCCTTAAAAACGTATTTTCCCGATGAAGAGGTATCTTTCATAGGAGAAGATATTGCAGAATCCTATGATGGTTGGAGGCTATTTTTCGATGGAGCTGCAAATTTCAAAGTAGTTGGCATAGGAGCAGTCCTAGTATTAGAAACTGGCCAGCACTACCCGGTATCCACCAAGCTCAGGTTCCCTTGCACCAATAATATGTCCGAATATGAAGCCTGCATCTTGGGGCTCAAAATGGCCATTGACATGAACGTTCAGGAGTTGTTAGTGATCAGGGATTCAAACTTGCTCATACATCAGGTTTGAGGAGAGTGGGCAACCAAGAACTCTAAGATACTTCCCTACTTGCATCATATACAGGAGTTGAGGAAAAGGTTCACAAAGACAGAATTTCAGCACGTCCCTAGAGTCCAGAACGAGTTTGTTGATGCATTAGCTACTTTAACGTCCATGATCCAACATCCAGATACAAATTTCATTGATCCCATCCCAGTAAAGATTCATGATCAGCCAGCTTATTGTGCCCACGTTGAGGAAGAAGCGGATGGAAAACCATGGTTCCCCGACATCAAGGAGTACTTGACAACAGGGGAATATCCAGGACTTGCCAACGCTACTCAGAAGCACACACTTCGTAGGCTATCCAGCAACTTCTTTCACAGTGGAGGAATCCTGTACAGGAGGACTCCCGATTTGGGTTTACTAAGGTGTGTCGAAGTAATAGAAGCATCCAGTCTATTGGACGAAGTGCATGCAGGGACCTGCGAGCCGCACATGAATGGTTTTGTTTTAGCGAAAAAGATACTCCGAGCAGAATATTTTTGGATGACTATGGAAACAGACTGTATCCAATATGTTCGCAAATGCCATCGCTGTCAGATACATGCAGATATGATAAAGGAGCCTCCAAGCGAGCTTACTGCAACAAGCTCTCCGTGGCCATTCGCCCCTTGGGGAATGGATGTTATCGGACCTATCGAGCCTGCCACATCAAATGGGCACAGGTTCATCTTAGTGGCAATCGATTATTTTACCAAATAGGTCAAAGCAGCATCATACAACGCGGTCATTAAGAAGTTTGTGGAGGGTTTCATGCGCGACCGCATTGTTTGTCGGTTCGGAGTTCCGAAATCAATCATCATCGATAATGGTTCCAATCTCAACAGCGACTTGATGAAAGCGATGTGCGAAATTTTCAATATCAAACACAAGAACTCTACAGCCTATAGGCCTCAGATGAATGGAGTTGTGCAAGCAGCCAACAAGAATATCAAGAAGATACTAAGGAAGATGGTTGAAAGGCACAAACAATGGCATGAGAAGTTATCATTCGCCTTATTGGGATACCGCACTACAGTCCGCACATCGATCGAAGCAACTCCCTACATGTTGGTTTATGGTACAGAGGCGGTCATCCCCACCAAGGTAGAAATTCCCTCCTTAAGGATCATACAAGAAGTGGAGTTGGATGATGCAGAATGGGTAAGAGGTCGCTATGAGCAGTTAGCCCTTATAGATGGGAAAAGGATGAATGCAGTTTGCCACGGTCAGTTGTATCAGAACAAAATGTCCAGAGCCTTCAACAAAAGGGTTAAGCCAAGAAAGTTTACACCGGGTAGCTAGTGTTGAAGAAAATATTCCCACATAAAGATGAAGCCAAGGGGAAGTTCTCTCCCAATTGGCAGGGTCCGTACATGGTTCACCAGGTTCTAACTGGAGGAGCCCTTATTCTTGCAGAGATGGATGAAGAAGTCTGGCCAAAGCCAATCAATTCAGATGCAGTGAAATGATATTATGTGTAACCGCTTATGATTCCCTTAATGATGTTATTTGAACTACGCCTGACCTGATTCCCATTTAAGAGGGGATACGTAGGCAGCCCTATGGGTTCGGTCACAATTTAATAAAAATTTCATTTTTTCCCGCTATTGGAACAGTGGCAAAATTTTGAGGAGGACCCTCAAAATTTTGAAGTCGATGTTAGTCCATGCATCGCCAGAAGCGCCAGCCCAGTAAACTGGGGCAGAATTTTGAGGAGGACCCTCAAAATTCCGAAGACGTTTTTTAGTCATTCAGTACAGCCGTCAGAAATGTCCGCTCAGCAAACTGGGGCAGAATTTTGAGGAGGATCCTCAAAATTCCGGAGCAAAAAAGTTGCAATGTCTGGAACCACGTCGTAGTCGTTAGTTCATCTAAAGAAAACTATTTTCGATTATATACTTACGTTATATTTACTAAATCATGCATAACTATTATCTGGATTACTGTTGTTTAGCGACACTACCCCAACGACACACAACATCAAGAGCCCGGAGAAGACGAACTAACCTTTTCCCCTTACAGAACTCACGATTTTTCTTTGGATGCAGGCACTCAATTCGCAATATCATTAGATATATTTATGTATGCATACTTTTCCAAGCATTCAACTTTTTAGAATCATCACTTGCCCGCAATTGCTATCCGTACACAATCTCCCCAGCAGTCATATTGTCGTAATCAGCTATCAGCTAAGAGATTTTACTACTAATCATCCTTTTACATTCTTACACTGCATAAGGCTACCTTTCTGCCTTCCGAGGTTAAGCTCTACCACCATCTGCATTTCCTGCGTTGCATAAGGCTACCTTTCTCCCTTTCGAGACTAAGCTCTGTCTCCATCTGCATTTTGCATAAGGCTACCTTTCTGCTTTCCGAGGTTAAGCTCTACCTCCATCTGCATTTCCTGCATTGCACAAGGCTACCTTTCTGCCTTCCGAGACTAAGCTCCGTCTCCATCCTGCATGGCTGAAATATCGCTACTTTATTTTCTTGCAACGGCTGAAAGATCGCCACCTTATCTCTCTCGCATGGCTGAAATATCGCCACCTTTTACGCCTCGCATCTGCTAAAATATCACCAAATCCTACATTTCATGGGCTGAAAGATCGCCACCTTCTGCATTTCATGGGCTGAATGATCGCCAAATTGTCCAAAGGCGCCATTGTTCGGAGGTACCATTTGCATAGCCCGAGAACGCCATGTCATGGCCTAAGGACCCCTATTTTACCTTTTGCATATCATTATTCAAAGGCATCATGGTTCGGAGGCATCATTCTCACAGACCGAGAACATAATTTCATAGCCTGCGAATCCTTTATTATACGCTTCATCGCCCATGACGTCATGATCTGAGGACGTCATCCTAACCGTCCAAAGACAACATTCATGGTGCGATGGGAACTTGCATCACGTTTAAATTTATGTACAATGTATGTTGGTATTATTCATTTGCAGGTACACCGGCTATCAATAGCCGCCTCAGCAGGAGCGATCCCGCTCCAGTTCCCGCATCCTATCAGGCTTCAACCACTTTTCTCAACCAAACATCATGTCTGTTCTTTTCAAAATCTCCATCGGCATATCCCGTCAATAGATCCTGAACTAGACGTGGCTTGATTCCTGTAAGACCAGGGATATGTAGGCAGCTCAGGAACCAGAGCTCAGGCAAAAAAAATACTTTTCAAATTGTTTCTTTTCAGGCAAAATTGGCCATCGTATCTTTACCCGACAACTCTTTCATCCTTCCCGGGTAAAGAGGGGCAGCTGTTGATACCCAATTTTTCCCTAAGTATTTTTTTTACTCTCAAAATACTTTCAAAATAACATATATGTGTATACATAAGCATGCCCAAGTATTTTGGTATTTTTCCCAAATTTCTAAAGACTTTCAAAACTAATTTATTGTCTATTTTAGCAGTGCAAAATTCAATAATTATTCCGAAAATTATCATTTTGGTGAATAATTTATTTATTTCTCATATTTACACCAAAATATAATTAAGGTGATTTTTGCATACTTTTACAAATCTATTTGGTATTTTTAAACTAAATTGAATAAAATTGCAATTATAGCCTATATTACGAGTAATAGCGTTTTGCAAGCATAAAATCATTTCTAGTATTTTTAGATTAATGTTTATATATTATTAATTAGCTCTGTACTTTTAATTTGTTTTAAAAAAATCATTTTACTATTTTTATAAATAAAAAGTGAAAACTGGCTATTTAGCATCTAGCCCCATTTCATTTCAATTACAGCCCTCATTTCATTTCAATTTTAGCCTAAAAATTTACCCAATTCTGAATTAAAATTGGACTGGCCCAATTCCGATTAAACCCAACCCCTTTACCCATTTATCCGACCCGCCCGGTTTTTTTTATTCCAGGCCGTTGATCCCCTTTGATCAACGGTCACGATCACCCATTTCCTTTTTTAATTCACCTAACCCTACCTTAATCCCCCCACCTCATTTTTCAGCCGCCCTTGAATGCTCTCCCTCTCTCAAATGCTCTCGAATTTTCCTGAAACCCTAACCTCTATTACCCTATCTTCAACCTACGACTCACCGGAATCCATGGCCTCTCAGGCCATGGACGATCTATACTCACCTCCCTTCGCTCTTACATGCCTGATACCTGAGAAATCGAGGCCAGACCTCGAAGGTTTGCACTCAGACCTTCACCGATTCGAAGATTCCAGCCATCTCCGTCCTTGCTCCGGTGGCTCTTGGTCTTCTGAGCCTGTTTCTGACCTCATCCGACTTAGATCGGACCTTCTTTCAAGCCGTTCTCATTTCTAGGGTTTCTCCAAAACCCTAAGTTATTCGACGTTCTTTATCTTTTTGTTTGCTTAGATCTATGTTGTATCCACGCTTTACTTGACATTTAAAAGGTTTTCCCTAAACTTTCCTTTTAAAATCGTTTACCTTCGATTTAGGGTTTCTGAAAGGTTTTTCAAAAACATCTATTTGATTCTTCCTTTTTTTTCTTTATGTGTGTTTGTTTATACTATGCTCGTGTGTTTTCTTTTCTACCACGCATGTGCTGTTCTTCTATTTTCTTTCTACTATACGTGACTTTTCTCTACCTTTGTACTCTACTGTGCCTCTAGATCAGGCTCTCATGTTAATGTTTGTTATATTTTCCTACATGTTGTCTGCTATACTCTCCAATATTCTTCTACTATATGTGTTTCTTGTTGAGTTCTTCAACTTTGTTTGTTTTACTGGACTTTTGTTGGAATTCTAAGCATGTATTACTACTATTTCTTAAGTTTACATTACCCTTCTTCTCTCCCGAACTTGCTTAAGTTCTGACTTTTCTTAAACATGTTCTTTATGCTCCTTAAATCAACTTTTTACTTTGTTGCTTCAAACCTGCTACATGTATGTTGGTTTCTCATGAGTCTCCGAAAGAGACCTCTCAGCCTATTATCTGTCTTCTCATCTCTGCTTCTGATTAAAGTTGGAAACCCTAGGCTTTGGGTTTTGGCAAGATTTATTTTTGGACTAGGGTTCTACTTTGGAACCCTGTACTCTCAAACTCATTCTGAGTTTATAAACTGAACTGGAACCTTTTGACTCTGAACTCTTCCTATGATAGTCTTTTCTAATCAACATGACAACTCATTTTGCTTGATATTTGTGTGATTTATTCCATGACAAATTCTTCTTTCAAAAGGATTTTTCCAATTATTAATTGATTCTGAAATCCTCTAATGGGGTTTGATTTATTGTTACTGATTTCTCTTTGATTGAACCTCCTTTACCTTTTCCTGACCTTGTTCATTCGAATTGAGCTTGTAATTTTAATTTCCCTGGCTGTTTGATTGATTCCCTTTCCTTATTTGCACAAACCGTGTACTATTAGACTTTTGCCTTAAATAGTCCATGTGTATTTACCCTTCTTGTGCTGCTTTGAAAAGATTTTGATCAGACTCTTTCCTTACTTATCTTTTACCCGCTTTGCTGCGATATTGATTATTTGATAGGGGAAACATGCAATGCTTAGTCATATGCAAGGATGAAGGAAGGTAGTGCTTAGCCTTGTATGAGTTGAGGGCGGTGTTTAGCCCTATGTAGGTGATGGTAGTGCTTAGACTTATGCAATGATGGATGTAGTGCTTATCCTCATACAATATAATAATGCCAGTGCTTAGACCTATACAGAGAAAGGCAATGCTTAGCCTTATGCAATGATGGAGGCAATGCTTAGCCTCATGCAATGTAATGAGGGAAATTCTTAGCCCTATGTGGAGAAAGGCAACAATTAGCCTTATTCATTGGTGGAGGTAGTGCTTAGCCTAGTGCATTGAGATAAGGGCGTTGCTTATCCCTATGTAAAGAAAGGAAACACTTAGCCTTATGATAGTGATGGAAGTAGTGCTTAGCCTCATACAATGTAGGGCCATACTTAGCCCTATGCAGGTGAGGGTAGTGCTTAGCCTTATTCAATGATGGAGGGAGTTCTTAGCCTCATACAATATAACAAGGGCAGTGCTTAGACCTATGTAGAGAAAGGCAGCGCTTAGCATTATGAAATGATGGAGGCAATATTTAGCCTCATGTAATGTAATGAGGGTAGTGCTTAGCCCTATGTAGAGAAAGGCAACACTTAGCCGTATACAATGACGGAGGCAGTGCTTAGTCTCATGCAATATAATCAGGGCAGGCTTAGCCCTATGCAGAGAAAGGAAAACTTGGACTTATGTAGTGATGGAGGCAGAGCTTAGCGTTATGCAATGTAATGAGGGTGGTGCTTAGCCATATGTAGAGAAAAACAATGCTTAGCCTTGTGCAATGATGGAGACATTGCTTAGCTTCATGCAATATGATAAGGGCAGTGCTTAGCTATGCAGAGAAAGGCAACGCTTAGCCTTATGCAATAATGGAGACAGTGCTTAGTCTCATGCAATGCAATGAGGCCAGTGCTTATCCCTATGCAGAGAAAGGAAACACTTAGCCTTATGCACTGATAGGGGTAGTTCTTAGCCTCATGTAATGTAATGAGGGTAGTGCTTAGCCCTATGCAAGGAAAAACAACACTTAGCCTTATGTAGTGATGGAAGCAGTGCTTAGCCTTATGCAATGTAATAAGAGCAATTCTTATCCCTATGCAAATGATGAGAAGGTGATGATTAGTCTCGATTAAATGCGAGAAAGGAAAGTGATTCATAGCTTGACATTAATGGGCTCAATAGCGTCTATCTATGTAAAGATAGTGGTATTTGTTGTGCATCCTTTGCGGATACTTCTGATAATGTTGTATCTGTTATACCTACATCCAAAGAAAAGTCGTAAGTCGCCAAGAAGGTTGGTTCGTGCTTTTGATCCCTTGTTTCGTCCTTGCTTCTAGCTCGATGCTGTTGTGCTTGAGCTGGCCTAGATAAAATTTAGCTATTACAAAATGGAGTTTTAAAAATGTGCATTTTGCAATCAATTAGTTGTAGGAAATGCAGTTGTTTAAAAATGTGTGATAGTGCATAAGACAAATAGTTTTATTGAATCATAGACCATGACACGATCTTGAGACATTGCAACATCTTTATCTTGAATGGACATTTGAGGATTCCCTCAAAATTCTACCCTAGTTCTGATGAATGATTTCGACGATATCATTTCGGCGACTCTTGACATGATAGCACTTAAATTTGATGAATCTCAAAATCTTGCCCTAGTTTCCAACCACAGAGGGGAATGAAGATTTTGTTATTATGTTACCGAACCCACAGGGCTGCCTACTTATCCCTTCTTAAATAAGAATCAAGTCAAGTGTAGTTCATGTTACATCAAGATAAAGTGCAAATACAATCTCAAACATAATATCTTTTGACGATGTCCGAATTCAGAGGTTTTGGCCATATCTTTCCATCTATATCTACTAGTATATGTGCTCCTCCTATCAGCACTCGGTGAACCATGTAAGGACCTTGCCAGTTAGGTGAGAAATTTTCCTTTGCTTTATACTGATGTAGAAAAATCTACTTCAGCACCAGTTACCCCGATATTTATTGCCTTGGTCTAACCTTCTTGTTGAAAGATCTTTCCATTCTATTCTCGTAAAGTTGGTGGTGACACACCGTGTTCATTCTTTTAATGTTAATGCGATCCAACTGATCATATAGGCTTTGCATCGATTTCGCATTGCTAAGCTCGGCCTCATGTATGATTCTTAGGGGAGAAATTTCCACCTCAGCGGGTATAGCAACTTCAGTATCATAGACCAATAGATATGGAGTTTCCCTAGTTGACGTTTGGACCATGGTGTGGTATCCGAGTAGAGCGAATGTTAACTTCTCATTCCACTATTTGTAGTTGTCTACCATCTCCTTAGTATCTTCTTAATGTTTTTGTTGTCGGCTTCTACGACTCCATTCATCTATGGTCTATAGGCGGTAGACTTTCGGTGTTTGATCTTGAATGTTTCACACATGGCTTTCATCAGGTCACTATTGAGATTGGCAGCGTTGTCAGTAATGATTGACTTAGACACCCGAATCGGTAGAAATACAGTCCCGAACAAAATTAGCTACGAACTTCTTTGTTACGGCTTTGTAGGATACAACTTCGACCTATTTTGTGAAGAAATCAATGTCCACCAAGATAAATCTGTGTCCGTTGGAGGTAGTAGGCTCGATTGGTCTGATGACATCTATGCCGCAGGTAGTGAAAGGATAAGGTGAACTCGTCACATTGAGTTCATTAGGTGGTACTCATATCATCTCAGCATGTACCTGACATTTTTGTACGTACTTGATGCAGTCAGTTTCTATGGTCATCCAAAAATATCCAGCCCTTAAAATCTTCTTAGCTAGAACAAACCCATTCATGTGAGGTCTGCAAGTTCCTGCATGTATTTCTTCGAGCAATCCCAAGTTGGGATTTCTCCTATACAGAATTCCTCCGCTTCGAATGAAATGGGTAGCTAACCTTCATAATGTGTGTTTTTGAGAATGTATAGCAACTTCTGGATACTCTCTCCTTTCCATATATTCCCAGACATCGTGAAACCATGGATTCCCATCAAATTCTTCTTCAACATAAGCAAGATAGGCAAGCTTTTTGCTGGTCTCTATTGGGATGAGGTCAATATAATTCTTGTATGGATGTTGTATCATGGAAGATAGGGTGGCCAATGCATTTGAGAACTCATTATGAATTCTATGAGCATGTTTGAATTTTATCTTTGTGAACCTCTTGATCAAATCCTACATACATTGTAGGTATGGTAGTATTTTGGTATTCTTGGTGGCCTAATCTCTAAGTACTTGGTGTATCAGCAAGTCTGAATCTCTGATTACCAGTAATTCTTGGATATTCATGTCAATGGCCAACCTGAGTCCCAGAATGCAAGACTCATATTCAACAATATTCTTGGTGCATGAGCATATAATCTTGGCAGATACCGGATAATGTTGATCGATTTCTGATACCAGGACAACTCTGATGCCCACTCTGTTAAAGTTTGTGGCTCCGTCGAATAACATTATCCAACCATCATATGCTTCGGCAGTATCTTCTCCTGTGAAAGATACTTCCTCATCGAGAAAATATGTTATTAATGGTATTATCTACCCCAGGATTCTCTGCTAGGTGATCAACCAATGCTTTCCTTTTGACTGCTTTCTAAGCCACGTAGAGGATGTCGAACTCACTTAGCAATATTTGCTAATTTTCCAACTTGCCAGTAGGCATAGGTTTCTGGAAAATTTACTTTAAGGGATCCATTCTCAATATGAGGTATGTAGTGTATGCACAAAAATAATGCCTCAACTTCTGGGTTATCCATGTCAGAGTGCACAAGGTACATTCCAATATTGAATACTGAGCTTCGTAAGGTGTGAACTTCTTACTCAGATAGTATATTGCTTGCTCCTTACTTGCGGTCTCTTCATGTTGTCCCAAGGAGCATCCAAAGGCTACTTCCAACATGGATATATATACATCAATAAAGGTTTCCCGAACTCTGCTGGTACTAGCATAGGAGGTTTGGATAGATACTCCTTGATTTTGTCAAAGGCCTTTTGACACTCTTCAGTCCAATTTGTTGCAAAATCCTTTCTCAGCATCTTGATGATTAGTTTGCATATTACTGTCACTGCGCTATGAAACAACTAATATAGATGAGAAAACCCAAGAAACTCATTACGTCCTTGTACCTTGGTGGTGGCAAATCCTGAATGGATTTGATTTTTGATGGGTCCAACTCAATGCCTCGACGACTGACGATGAAAACTGGCAGCTTCCCGACAGGGACCCCAAAAGAACATTTGCTAGGGTTCAACTTTAAGCTGTACTTCCAGAGTTGGTCAAAAAATATTCTCAAATATGCTTTGTGATCCGGGCTCTTCTTGGATTTGATGATGACATCATCTTCGTAAGCCTATATTTCCTTATGTATCATATCATGAAAGAGAGTGGTCATGGCCCTCATGTAAGTTTCCCCAACGTTCTTTAAACGAAACGATATCATCTTATAGCAATACACCCCCATGGTGTAATGAAGGCCATTTTCTCTAGTGGTATATTGCGAAGCTATCAACAAAGTATTGGAGTTCATGCTTGGTACAGTTATTGATAAATATTTGTATGTTTGGTAGTGGAAAATCATCCTTAGGACTTGCTTTGTTAAGATCTCGGTAGTCAACACACACCGTGACCTTCCCGTCTTTCCATGGTACGAGTATCATATTGGCTAACTTGGTCGGATATTTGACCACTCAGAGTACTTTGGCTTTGATTTGCTTTATAACCTCTTCCTTTATCTTTAAACTCATATATGGCTTGAATTTCCTGAATTTTTGTTTAACTGGTGGACACATAGGGTTAGTAGGTAGCTTTTGGGCCACTATAGATGTGCTCAATCCTGCCATGTCGTCATAGAACCATGCGAAGATGTCCTCATATTGTTTCAAAAATTTGATGTACTCTTCTCTGTTTGATTGTGATAGATTAATGCTAATGCGAGTTTCTTTGACTGTTTTGGAATCCCCCAAATTACTGTCTCAGTTTCTTCCAAGTTGGACTTTGGTTTGTTTTCAAAATCCTCAACTTCCTTAACAATTTCCTCAGGTATTATGTCATTTTCCATTCTTCTGAATCCCTTTCATTGTGTTTCATAGTCTCATTACATGTGACAATTTTATATTCAATAGGATAAGAAATAGTTATGTTGAAAAGAATGCAGAGATAATAATATAAATAAACGAAAAGGAATAATTCATTAATTTAAAACTTAAAATGTCAAACAAAAATGGCTTGATATCTCGAATATTTATTCAAAACAGATACTGAATGTCTTAAATGCCAGAAAAAAGTTCAAAGTTAAATCATGCTAGCCTTCCAAAACTACCCTGGTGCTCAACGAGCCCGAGATGGTGCAACGGTCCAGTTCCTCATAACAACTCCATCTCCTACCATCTGGATGGTAAGATCTTCCTTCTCCACCCCCAAGATCACATTTCAATCCATATCTTCTTCGTTCAAAAATAGGTTCCTCATACCATCTAGGATTTCATCTTCTTCAGAACCCCAAATTACGCCGGCGTTGTGAAAAGCTTGGTACAATGTCAGTATTAGTTTAGGCAATGGATAATAGAGATCATTCAATGGTGGTGACCAATCCTTATATGCTTGCACAGTGTACTCATAGCCGAGACCAAAAGTGGTGTCCTTGGTACACGATCGTATTCGTTTTGTTATCCCTTAAGGCTTGGAGCCAGGACCTCAACTCAGCACTTTATTGCTACACTATCGTCCCTTCTTGACTATGTTAATCTGTTCAATACTCTCTCATCCCGGCTTCCTTCTATTTTCAACTGCTAATATGGTCTAGTTCGTGTAGATAGGATTGGTTCCATATCCGTGAATAACCACCTCCTGATGATTCCACTCGAACTTCACAGCCTGATGTAAAGCAGAATCAACTGCCTTATCCATGTGTATCCACATTCATCCCAACACCAGGTTGTAGGTGGTAGATATATCTAATACCTAGAACTCGACATCAAACATGAACGAGCCTATCTTCAAACTCAGGCAAATCTCTTCGATTGTAGCACTTTGGGACACATCGAATGCCTTCATGTTCATGGTTCCCAACCGTATCTCCGGTATGCCTACACCCAATATTTTTAGGGTGGTTAGAGGGCATACGTTCAGAGTCGAACCCCCTCAATCAAGACTCGAGCAACTAATTTATTTTCATACTGCACGGTGATGTGGAATGCTTTGTTATGACTCAAACCTTCCAGTGGCAACTCATCTTTATGAAAGGTGATCTTATGTGTCTCTAACACTTGTCCCACCATATTTTCCATTTCTCCACTAGTGATGCCAACAGGTACATAGGCTTCATTTAACACCTTCATCAAGGTATTCTTGTGGGTGTCTGAGTTTTGTAACAATGACAAGATGGATATGTGGGCAGGAGTTTTGTTTAGGTGATCAATAACATAGTACTCCTTTGCTTGTATTTTTCTCCATAGATCAGCAACACATGTTTCCACAATAGGTGGTTTTGGCATATTCTCCCTACTTATTCCTCTCTGGGAAAGATTTTTCGTAGTGTAGACTCTTCCTGTTCTAGTCATTCCCCTGGGTGGCACCTACTTTTTCTATCTTGGCCTTCAATGTCCTTCTTACCTGTGCCACATAATACCAGAGAACAACATCAGATTAGTAGGATGGTTATAAAGCTACCATCATGGTGGATAATGGCCTAAATGTATCCATTTCAACCTTGTGATATGCCTTGGTTTTCACCACAATCGGTGAGAGTGTGACAAAGGAAGTTATAGAAGTGTTTCCTTCTCGAATGAGACCAATAGAACCTTCCTGACCCATTCTTCATCAGCCTTGATCATATTTACTCCCTCACCCCTATGGTCGGGAAGGGGGTTATTGTGAATATTCGGTGCAGATTCCTTTGCCTGTATTACCTTAGTGTCAATCAATGTCTGAATCTTATCCTTCAATATGCAATAATATGAAATTGGTGCCCCTTCATGCCCGAGTGATCGGCATAAGTTTTTTTGGGTTGACCCATTGAGAGGGGTTTTCAATCATGGTTGTAGGAATGGGAGTGACGTAACCAATGACCTTTAGTCTCCCATGCAATTAGGCTATTGGCTCTGAGAGAGGAGTGTATTGTCTAGGAGCTTTACGATTGAAATTGGGTCAGGGTTTCAGATAGTTTTATTGGGCAAGTAGAGATGAATGATAGTAGGCTAGCTCAGTATTGTAGGTATGGTAGGTGGTAGCAGGATAATGGTACTTTGGGGGTGAGGGATGATATGTTGGTGGGGGTTTTTTATAGGTGGGGGGAGACTTTGTCCCTTGGGATACCATCACGGCACCCACTTCTTTATTCTTAGAAATACCTTTAGACTACAAAGCTTTATTAGTAGTCTATAGAGCTTTGAAGTTGGTAACCATGCCACTCTTGATACCTTAGTAGCCTACAGAGCTTTGAAGTTAGAGAATTTATGATTCTCTATGACCATCAATCTTTCATAGTATTGTGGGTCCTGAGCTAGGACGAAGAACTTATTCATTTGTTCTTCTAGCGGTAGCCTTACTTTAGTAGCTTCTGATCTCCAACAGATGGCATAAACATAGAATATCTCTGTTGATTTCTTCTTGAGATTCTGGATATCGAAAACATCTGGTGTGTTTTCCGTATTGAACCTGAATTTTTCCATTAAGCCGGAAGCCATACTTACCCAATTAGGACATTTCTTTGGGTTTTGACTGATTTACCAAGATAAATAATCCCCAATGAGAGTTCGCATAAACAACTTCATGCGGATTTGCTCGTTCTTGCCTAATCCCACAAGTTTATCTCAGTAAGTCCTCAAATGAACCTTGGGATCATCGGTGCCATAAAATATTTCAAACTTTGGGGGGGCGGGGGTTGTAACCCTCAGGTAGCTCTACATATGGTTGGATACACAAATCTTCATAATTCAAACCTTTGATACTTTTTCATCCCTCGACACTCTGGACCATTGCAGATAACTTCTTCAATCCTCAGCTATGTTCCTTATTAGCAGGCCCTTCTCGGTAGGTTCAGACCTGTATAGTGTTTTCTATGGGTTGTATGATAGGGTTTCCATGTATAAGGGGTTTCTTTGGTGGGTTCCATGGCCTTGAGTGTATGGATGATCATTGATGGATGCCTGAGGTGGATCGTAGGTAGGTTGTGGTACATTTTGAGGAGTAGGGTGGGTGGCGGTTTGCGGGTATTGGGTCGTATTATGAGGGTGTTGTTGAGGAGCTTGTAGTGGTGGAGGGTGTAGGTTTTGTGGGCGTGTGAGGTTGTGGTATTGTTGTGTAGTAGGGGGATTGTGCGGAGTTTGGGGTTGCGGATTCTACGGTTGTGTCTGGTTTTGAGTGGTGGTATTGTTACACCCCACATTTTCGTATATGAAATCATGCCATTAATAAATTGATGAGAGCATGGGAATGAGATGTTACATCCTGTATTTTTTTTGTACACTAATGTTTCGTCGTAAGTTAATCGATGTAAGCTCGAGAACGAGATTGTTTTGGGATTATAAGTAATAGGCTATTCCAAACAAGTGATGAGAATATTCATGAAGGAGAGAGGATAAGCAAATTAAAAAAAATAAAATTCCTCGAAGTTTCACAATTTGGGATAAAATAAGGTTCGAGCTATAATACTCGGTATTTATGGATTTGTGCCATACAAGGTACCATATGACCATGATAGTATGATGTATAAAGTGTATTAAAAAGGAGTAGTATTTTAGGTAATTTGAGATAATTCTTAATTATGTGGGTAATTAGTTAATTATTAGGTAATGAGATATTACCTAATTAATTATGGAATTATTGGATAATGATTAAACCCCCAATTATGGAATTATGTGGAAGCACCCCATCCAATTTAAAGTGACTCATTAAGTCTTGCCTAGATGTCATATTTTGAGGGATTAGGATGGCTTAGTCATCCACCAAGTGAGCCACACCCAAAGGCTTTCTACAATTAGCAAGATCATTAAGTTACTACACATTTTTGGCAATGTAAATTCATGTGTATCTTAAAACCAAAGTGGGTCTCTTGTGTTAGTAGAGTGATCTGATCGTGAGAAGAGATCAAAACAATTCCATACAAATTCTAAGAGATTTTGTTATTGGTTGTTGATTCTGTAAAGCGTGAAATTGTGATTCTTATGGTGTACGGTGCAATCTTTCTCAATAATATCATATGAATTTTTCCCTACTTCGATCCACCATTATGTGTTCTTCGCAAAAGACGTGTGATAGAGGAATTGTCAAGAGAATCGGTCCAGGTATGTTAAGGCTATCCCTTATTTCTTTTGGCATGATCTATACGTCACAAACTCAAATGCACAATTTCCATAAATGACACTATTCATAGAAATAATAGGGGTGTCTATATTCTTGATTCCCCATGTGAATTATTATTATATCTTCTGTTCATGGGTCTCAGAAAAATATGTATTTGATAATGTTTATCCGAAAGGCATATTGATTTCTATGGCATTCCGAGAAAATCTTATTAACGTATTTCTTATGCATTTCATGCATTTATACATGTACGTTGACCCATGACCAGATGGCATTATATAAGCATATATATATGTATATTATAGTTATATGGGATATGGGAAAAGGTTACAGCGTTATATACGCACCACCACCTGATCAACTGGTATACGTTGATGTTTTTTCCCATAGTGGCTGAGATGATATGATAGGATGCCCTCAGAGGCTTGATGATGTTATGAACACATGTACCTATGCATGACATGACATTCATACTAAAATGCATGATATTATAAGTATTTCATGATTTACAGATGTTTATCCATACTTACAAGTTGAGTCATTTACTCTATATTTCTTCCATGTCTTTTATGTACTTATTTTTATGTGCCTTACCTACTCGGTACATTATTTATACTGACGTCCCTTTTGCTTGGGAACGCTGCGTTTCATGCCCGTAGGTCCCGATAGACAGGTCGAGAGTCCTCCAAGTAGGCTATTAGCTCACCGGAATATGGTGGTGCGCTCCATTTTCTTCGGAGTTGCTTGTTTGGTTTGTATGAATTAGACGTGTATTGTTTGGTATAGCGGGATTCTGTCCCGATCTTTATGAAAATTATGTATTCTTAGAGGCTTGTAGACAGCTGTCATGTACGTAAAAGACTGTATGGCCTTGTCGACCTATGTTCAATATTTGAGAGGTTATTTTGGTCTTATAGGCCTGTATGTCTCATGTATAAGTTGGCATCACATGTTGTATTCTACTTATCTCACGTCAGCTTTCCGACTCAGTTATCTATGATATAATGACATGAAAAGATACGTTATGTTGCTACTCGGTTAAGTAAGGTACCGGGTGCCCATCACAGTCCATCAGTTTGGGTCGTGACAAGTATTTTGGTGATTGATGTCGGGGATGTTTACGGTAAGGGAGAGGTTATCAAGGTTGGGGGCCTGATCGAGCTCTAGATCTAGTGTGGTATAATGACGTTGCTAGAATGCACGAACTAACCTTTGAGAATAGAAATAATCAAAAAAAAAAAAGGTAGCCAAGTTAGTAAAACGAAATAAAAGTGTTTTGCAGCATTGAGGCAGATAGCATATAAGGCATGAAATTGTTCACATCCTAATTTGGGGACCTCATTTCGCCAGAGGTAGGCCTAAGAGTCAAATAGACTTGGAGAATTTTATGCCAATGTTGCTTCATCCCATTAATGCGAGAAAAAATCAAACCAATCTATTAATAAATCGAAATAATACTATAGAGTTGCTAATGGCACCAAGCCTTGTTACACCGAATCTAAACGAAACCTAACTATAAAATAATGAAAGAGAACTCTCCTACTCTACTTGGTCCCAAATAGACCTTCTTCATGCCTCGCCTTCTTGGATCCCTCGATCACGTTCCTGAGGCCATGCATGTCGAGCAGTAAGTAAGCCATTGCTAGCTTCCCTCCTTCATCGTAGCCCATACTCTGGCGGTGCCACAACCTTTTACTCATCTTCCCTTCAAACTCCATTAATCCTCGCTCTAAGTTATCCAACTTATCTGTCGACTTGTTTGCGATCTCCTTCCATTCCCTTATTTCTTCCATGTCTGTCATATGTTGGTCCAAGTGTTTGGCCTCAAATTTGAAGACCCTCTTGCGCAGCTCTTGTATTTTACTTAAGCCTCGACCTCTTCGTCTATGATCCTACTTTTTAGCTTGATTCCTGATTTCAAATCCCAGGTTATGTCATACTCTTTCCACGACAGGTAGTGGTACATGTATCCAAAGTGATACCTGTCGGGCTCTATAGTTTCTCCATCTACAATGAGATTTTGGTTCCACATATGCTGGGCCTCGAACTTGAACGGAATGACATCCCCTTTGAAGTCGGCCTTGTTCTGAGTCATATTGGATACCTAGGGTATATCCTGTTTCCTTCCAGCTTGTCTGATCTACCTGATTGGAGCATAAGGGAAAATACCCTACAACCCAATCAATACGAAATAAGTGGCCTTCTTGGATCGGATTATGAACTCTTTGTTTGGAAACCACTCAAACATCCAGTGTGCCTGTTCGTTAGTCAGATTGGTAAAAAATCATACCCAACCTTTCTCTTGGAAGCGAATGTCATCTTCTTTGGATGATGACTGGCAGTATAATAATTCAATGGCCTACGAAGGAAAATGGTAGTCTCCTTTTTGGAGATGTTCTAACAACTAAACCTTGTAGCAGAAGAATACACCCCTCAAAATATCTAGCCCCATGCTTGCATCAGTCCAAGGCTCGATACATCTTAGCTAGCATCATAGGAAAATGTATAGTTTTTTCCCTCAATTCCTTCCATGATGGTACTGGCTGGCTAAACGAGTGTGAATCTGTCTTCCTTGCATTAGGAAAATCATCAAACACATGAAGCAGACTTTGAAGGCATTAACTCGACGATGGACCTATTCAATGGAGGTGATGGCCAATCCTTATGATACAAATAGTATTATTTTCTATGTCCATACCGTTCATACAGAAACTCAAACAGAATGTAGGACTTCTTCAAGAAACCCAACTAATCATTCTTCTTGAACCCAACCATTTTTATAAAACCATGAGGTGTATGATTTTCTAGCACCAACAAACCCAGACTATCCCCTGGAAGTCTGGCGAAACCCCCCAATTTCTTCCAAAAGAGGAGTCATCTCTATATTTCCAAACTGAAAGACGACCCTCTTTTCATCTCAAAACTTAGTGGCTACCTAAATTAGTTCTCTGCTTGGACGGATGTCCATCAACGATGGTGAATTACCCAGTACCTTTCTTATATGATACCTGTCACACGTGCGAGGTTGTTCCACCAATCAATCAACAGAGGTGGAATATTCTAGACCATGCAGAACCTTGGAATTTCGTGCCTCATTTTCTGCATCGAACTAAAGAGTTATCCCTTCCCCCTCCCGATTTGATTAATTATGCTATAACAGTCAACACATTAGCATATTTTCTTCAAGTAATGCACATAGCATAAATGCGTCCCTCGAGATTGTGGAGATCTGTTCGGACTTTGGATATGGTTCATATAAATGGATTAATACACCATGGGTATTTAATCCATCATAGGTTTTAACATGTTGCATGCATATTTTCAATCAAAATAACTTTCTAAAAGGGTTTAGAATGATACTCTCAAGCAGACTACTTGAAAGGGAAAGGCACGGGACCGTCGACTACATCGTTGATCGACTAGTCTATCACTAATAAGCCTTTCGGATTTGATAAGGGTATTTACGGAAAGTGTGGGCACTTATCAAGTGCCGCTATGTTGATAATTGGCACGAGTTGAACATGATATTGAAAACACGTTTATGCAAAAATGATAACACGTAGTCAAGTAATTTACATGGTGAAAGCACGTAAATGTAATATTAAATAATGTGGCAACATAAGTGAGAGAGAAAGGGAAAGGAAAAGACAAAGGAAAAACTTAGCATAATTCACAAAAATTCAAAAACATAATTATTTGAAGCAAGTAAAGGAGATGGGGAAGGGAGGTTCATGATCTAGCAATTTCGAGCAAAATAAAGGGACGAGAAGAGGGAGGTACATGAAAGAAGTCAAACAAGTAATTCAATAATTCCACATAAGCAAAATTCTTTATGGTAAGAGCTTAAGTATATCCCCAGCAGAGTCGCCATGATGTCATGCCCCGTTTTCTCGCGAAAACGGGTTTTGACATGTGAAAATTCTTTTAAATGGGTGTTACAAGAGAAGAGTCGCCACCTAATGATTTTGAGGTACGTTAGGGCACATATTTGCAAATAACTCCATTTAAACTTGTCCGTGTTTTCAAATATCGGGTAAGAGCTCAAATTACCTCAAAACAGGGGTTAGGCACTCTCCAAGGTCCACAACTGTGGTTAATGGATGAATTATAAACTATGTGGGGATTATTGAATTATATATATTTATTCTAAGTGAGCATGAAAAATACGGGTGTGGGGATTCTAGATGATGAATTAGCTAATCGGGGTAAAGTAAATAACAAAAAGAAGTCATACATAAGTAATTTAAAGGAAATAGTTCGAAGGAGACATAATTCGTCCATTAATAAGCTAGCTGGTACAACTCTTTGGAGGTTACAAGATATAGCTAAGTCAAAGTTGAATCACACAAGGAATAGTTATACATGGGAGGTCCTAAGTTTTTTAGCCTAAAGGATCACCACCTGCAACATAAAGTACAAGGGTTGCTCATATTACCCAGCGATCACAAACTATCATTTTATGCTACCCGATTACTATCTTTAAGTTGTATGCCTAAAATACACTAGTTCAATTCTATGTCGTGCCCTATTCCTGCCTACCTGTCCCATGCGTATATTCCAGAAGGCTTTGGACCACTATAGGTGGTTCTGGACTCAAACTAGGCTGCTCAAGAATGATAAAACTAGGCATCATACAATTGAAACAGATAGGACTTCAGGTAAGATAAAATTAGCACAAAAGTGGATTTCATATTTACCTCTACATAGGTGCATATGCACATATTTCATCAACTAATAGACATCGGCAGAATGGTCAAGTAAATATGCCCTAGTCATAATTAGATGAATAGTTGCTTTATGAATCAATTAAGACTAGGCAGGGTTACTAGGAGAGCGAGTGGATGATCAATTATAAGTAAGCAGACCTAGAATTGGTACATGGACAGCTGATGTACATGCAACATTGTTTAAGTCCTATAGGCATGATTTCTAGATGATTAAACTTAGACATATTAAAACAAAGCAGTTGAGTAATGCTAATTCTCATTGTATTTAATCCTATAGCCATGATTTCTAAGGGGGCAATACGATTAAAGAGGGTATCAACATAAATAGTTTCAAACATAGAGTCCTAGAGGAATGATTTCTAAATGGACAAACTTAGACAATTTTAGGCGTGAAGCTATTGAAAGGTGCAAGTTTTGTTTCATTGATCCTATAGCCACGATTTCTAGGAGAGACCTACAATTGATGGATATATCAATCAAAACAGTATCAATTACTTAGAGCTGAATCTTATAGGCATGATGTGTATATGCAACGACCCGACTGATCGTTTTAAGAATTAATGCCCTGATCCCCTGTTAACTGCATTCTCCGTGTTTGTTTCTGCAATTATGAGTTGCAAGAAGGTTTATTTGGAGTTTCAGAGAGTTATGGGACACTTAGTCCCTAAATGAGAGTTTAAATCATAGAATTTGGACCATAGTCGGAGCAGTATGAAGACGGCCTCAGAATGGAATTCAGTTAGTTAGGTTAGCTCCGTTGGGTGATTTCAAGCTTAGACGTGTGTTCGGATTGTATTTTGGAGATCCGCAGCTTATTTAGGCTTGTAACACCGAAAGTTGAATTTTTGAAGTTTCCAATTTGATAGTGATATTTTGATCTAATAGTTGGAATGGAATTTTGAAAGTTAGAGTAGCTCCGTAGTGTTTAATGTGACGTGTGTACCAATTTTCAGGTCATTCGGACTAGGTTTGATAGACTTTTTGATCAAAAGCGTAATTTGGGAGTTTTTGGAGTTCTTAGGCTTGAATCCATTGTTAATTCGATGTTTCGATGTTGTTTTAGGTGTTTTTAGGATTGGCACAAGTTTGGATAGTTGTATATGGCTTGTTCGTGCGTTTGGTTGAGGTCCCGGGAGCCTCGGGATGATTTTGGATGGTTAAAGGGAAGTTTGGAGTTGGGAATTTGCAGCTAAAGTTGCTGAGTTTGCAGTCATAACCGCACCTACAGCTTGGGGACCACAGGTGTGAGCCCGCAGATGCGCTTAGAGGACCGCAGGTACAGTCTGAAGCATTTTAGGATTGGCTGCAGATGTGGATTAGGCACCGTAAAAGCGGCACCGTATCTACGCAAATGAGATCGCAGGTGCAGAAGTTTCTGTTTAATGAATTGTCACAGATGCGACTTTAGTTCCGCAGAAGAGGGACCGCAGGTGCGGTCCCATGGCTGCAGAAGCGGATTTGCTGGGAAGAACACATAAATAGATGCCTTCACGAATTTGAATTTTTTTTCATCTTTTTTCAAATGGGAAGAAGCTTTGGGGACCATTTTCAAGGTAGATTTCAGAGGGATCCATTGAGGTAAGGTCTTTGGTCTTTAAGCTCGTTATTGTGGTGATTTTTATCATTGTAAGCATGAAATTTGAAGGAAAATCAGTGGTAAAATTGGGGGTTAGGGCTTGGTTAATTGGAAAGTTTTGAGTGGTGATTTGAGGTCCGATTTTGGTATGACTGAACTCGTGAGAGTGTGAGGATTCTGCATTTGTAAATTTTACCCGATTCCGAGACGTGGGCCCTTAGGGAATTTTGGTTATTTTTCCTAATCTAGCATATTAGCTTAGAATAAATTAGTGAAATTAGTTACTTGAAGTTATATTTACATTATGCAGTTGATTTGAATAGATTTGGGCCATTTGGAGTCGATTACTCGTGGTAAGAGCGTGGTTTTGGATTGATTATTTGAGCCGGTTCAAGGTTAGTGGCTTGCCTAACCTTGTGTGGGGGAACTCCCCTTAAGATTTGGTATTGTGATATTTGAAATGCCTTGTACGTGAGGTGGCGAGTGCGTACTTGTGCTAATTATTGAAAATCTCATTTTCATTAATTAACTATCATTGTGTTTCTTTTACTGTTTATACTACTTGCAATTTAAGCCTACTGTTAGCTTAGGGAAGCATGTCTAATTAACTTAATTGCTTTATTTGCTCAAACTACCTTATTTGGATTTTGTGCAACATGCTAGGTTAGAAATACTTGCTTTACCTTGGAATGAAATTTGAATTGAATTGAGTATTCTTCGTGTTGTTGCTGTGTGTTTACTTTGGGACTACGCGACGGTATTCCTCGAGATCCCCCGACAAGTTTACTTTGGGACTACGTATTTGTTTTTGGGGAGATCCCCCTGCACTTTTATATTGGAACTACAGTACTGCACCCGATAGATTTCCCCGGTACTGGGTATTTACAGTTCGGACTACGGATCAATATTCCGGGAGATCCCCACGCACTATGAGTTGGACTATGGGATGGCACCCGACAGATCCACTGGATATTTATATTTGCGACTACAAGATGGTATCCTGGGAGATCCCTGGTTGTTATCTCTGTGTTGAGCTGTATTCCTTCTGTGATTATTTTGTCTCTGTTATAGTTGTTGTTAATCTTATTATCCTGTGTTACTTCTTTCTGTTTGCACTTAATTATACTGTCTTATTCTATATTGTTATACCTTGTTTTTCATCTAAACTTAGTAGGGCCCTGACCTTCATCGACCGAGGTTAGGCTTGGCACTTACTGAGTACCGCTTCAATGTACTCATGCCTTTTCTGCACATGAAATCCAGATACTTCGACTCAGCCCTACTACCCTTGAGGCGAGGTTATTCTCCAAAGCCTTCGAGGTATATCTTCCTCGTCCGCAGACCGAGGAGTCCCCTTTTCATTCTCCCTTATAGTATCAGCCCTTCTACGAGAGGCTATGTAACTGTTAGGAAAATTCCACTTCATTTTATTTCCTTGTCGTGCGAGATTTTTGATATCACAATTCTAAACTTTTGTCTTCTATTCTCTCACAGATGTTGAGGACACGTGCTACCAGAGATGATCAGGCACCAACGCCCCCTATTGGAGCCGTCAAAGGTCGGGGCCAGGGTAGAGGCCGAGGACACGCATGTGGTGCAGCTAGAGCACCCCCCCGAGGTGCCACCAGTAGTTCCAGGCGGAGTCCAGGCACCTGATACGCCTACTGCTACTACTACTCCGGCTCTCCAGGAGACTCTTGCGGAGTTCATAAGCATGTACACCACTCTTTCTCAAGCATGGTTGCTTCCCCTTGCTGCAGCTACATCTCAGGCCGGGGGAGGAGCACAAACTCCCGCCGCCCGCACTTTTGAGTAGCGAGTGCATGTTGATCAGGTCCTAGAGATTATTCCTGTATATCCTGCAGTCCCTGATCAGCCCGAGGATAGGGCAACGATTTTCGAGTATGAGTAGCTGAGGCTTGAGAGGTTCAAGAAATACAAGCCTCCTGTATTCAGTGGCCTAGCATCAGATGATGCTCTGGGATTTCTAGATGAGTGCCACCGTATTCTCCGTACCATGGGTATATTAGGATCAAGCGGGATTTCCTTCACTACCTTCCGCCTATGAGTGGTGGCATACTTATGAGTTAGATAGTCCGGATGAGGCAGCTTCCCTAACTTGGACTCAGTTTTCAGATATGTTCCTAAGAGAGTGTTCCTCAGAGCCTCAGGGACGCATGGCACGCAGAGTTTGATCATTTGCGCCATACTATGATTGTCTCGGAGTATGTTGTCCGTTACACTAGCTTGGCTAGACATTCACTGGCCTTGGTTTCTATTATTCGTGAGAGGGTTCGCAGGTTTATTGAGGGGCTTATTCCCAGCATCAGGCCTAACATGGCTCGTGAGTTGGAGATGGATATTTCTTATTAGTAGGTGGTGAGCATTGCTAGGAAAGTGGAGGGTATGCATGCTAGCGATAGAGAGGAGAGGGAGGCCAAGAGGTCTCGAGAGTCGGGCCATTATTCTAGAGCCCATGCTCTAGTTGCAGTTCGTCATGGTAGGGGTTATATGTGTCGCCCTGTTCATTCAGCTCTTCCAGCAGCCAATGGTTTTCTAGATCCTCCTAGGCCTCAAGAGCCTTATTATGCATCTCCAGTATCTAGTGCGCCTCCTGTGCAGGGTACTTTCAGTGGTCAATCCAGTAGACCTGGCCCGAGCCAGTCATAGCTGCCACATCCTCCCAAAGCTTGTTTTGAATATGGTGACACCCGCCATAGGGTGAGGGATTGCCCCAGACTGAGGAGGCGTGCACCTCCACAGACGTCTCAGCCACAGTGTGCCCCGCAGAGTTCTCAGGCCATGGTTACAGCTCTAGTTGCTACCGCACCTGCTCAGCCAGCTAGAGGTAGAGGTCTGGGAGGTAGAGGTCACCCTAGAGGGGGAGGCCAGGCCAGATATTGTGCCCTACCTACCCGTACCGAGGCTGTCACCTCCAATTTTGTCATCACAGGTATTGTCCTAGTTTGTCATAGAGTTGCATCAGTTTTATTCGATCCAGGCTCCACCTATTCTTATGTGTCTTCTTATTTTGCCCTGCATTTGGGTGTTTCTCAGGATTCTTTGAGTTCCCCTATTTATGTTTCTACTCATGTGGGAGATTCTCTTATTGTGGACCGCGTTTATCGGTCATGTGTGGTTGTTCTTAGTAGTTTTGAGACCAGAGCCGATTTATTATTACTCAGCATGGTAGATTTTGATGTTATCTTGTGCATGGACTGGTTGTCACCCCATTATGGTATTCTTGATTGTCACGCCAAAATCGTGACACTGGCTATTCCAGGTGAACCGCGAGTAGAGTGGAGGGGTACCTTAGATCATACTTCTAGTAGAGTTATTTCATTCCTCGAGGTTCATCATATGGTTGAGAAAGGGTGTGATGTGTATCTAGCTTATGTGAGAGATGTCAGTATTGATACCCCTACAGTTGATTCAGTCCCTGTAGTACGGGATTTTTCTGATGTGTTTCCAACTGACCTTTCGGGCATGCCACCTGATAGAGATATTGATTTTTGCATTGATCTGTTGCCGGGTACTCAGCCTATTTCTATTCCTCCATATCGTATGGCCCCTCCTAAGTTGAAGGAGTTGAAGGATCAGTTATAGGAATTGCTTGATAAGGGTTTTATTCGGCCTAGTGTATCACCTTGGGGTGCTCCTGTCTTGTTTGTGAAGAAAAAGGATGGTTCTATGCGTATGTGCATTGATTATCGCCAGTTGAACAAAGTTATAGTGAAGAACCGGTATCATTTTCCTTGTATTGATGATTTGTTTGACCAGCTTCAGGGTGCACGAGTGTTTTTTAAGATTGACTTGCGTTCAGGTTACTATCAGTTGAAGATTCGGGAGCCACATATCCCGAAGTCTGCTTTTAGGACTCGATATGGTCATTACAAGATCCTTGTTATGTCATTTGGGCTGACCAATGGCCCAACAACCTTTATGCATTTGATGCACAGTGTGTTCCGGCCATATCTTGACTCGTTCATCATTGTCTTTATTGATGATATTCTGGTGTATTCCCGGAGTCAGGAGGATCATGAGCAGCACCTGAGGACAGTGCTTCAAACTTAGAGAGAAAAGAAGTTATATGTGAAGTTCTCAAAATGTGAGTTTTGGTTGGATTCCGTAGCATTCTTAGGCCACGTGCTATACAGTGAGGGTCTTCAGGTGGATCCGAAGAAAGTGAAAGCAGTGCAGAGTTGGTCCAGACCATCCTCAGCTATAGAGATCCGCAATTTTCTTGGCTTGGCGGGCTATTACCGTCGATTCGTTGAGGGGTTTTCATCCATTGCAGCCCCTATGACCAGGCTGACCTAGAAGGGTGATCTGTTCTAGTGGACAGAAGAGTGTGAGGTGAGCTTTCAAAAGCACAAGACATCTTTGACTACGGCCCCAGTTTTGATATTGCCTATAATTGTAGGGTCTTATATTGTCTATTGTGATGCCTCGAAGTTTGGCCTTGGAGCGGTATTGATGCAGGATGGTAGGGTGATTGCCTACGCGTCCAGACAGTTGAAGGTACATGAGAAGAATTATCATGTCCATGATCTCGAGTTAGCTGCCATTGTCCACGCCTTGAAGATCTGGCATCATTATTTGTACGGTGTGCCTTATGAGATCTATACTGACCACCGGAGTTTGCAGCATATATTCAAGCAGAAGGATCTTAATTTGTGTTAGAGGAGGTGGTTAGAGCTGCTAAAGGACTATGATATCACTATTTTGTATCACTCGTGCAAGGCCAATGTGGTGGCCGATGCTTTGAGTCGACGGGCGGAGAGTTTGGGTAGTTTTAGCTTATTTACTAGCGGCGGAGAGGCCCATGGTGATGGATGTTCAGGCCTTAGCTAGCCAGTTTGTGAGATTGGATCTTTCGGAGCCCAATCGGGTTCAAGCTTGCGTGATTTCCTGGTCTTCCTTATTTGATCGTATCAGAGAGCGTCAGTTTGATGACCCTCATTTGCATGTCCTCAAGGACAAGGTTCTGCACGGTGATGCCAGAGATGTGACTATTGGTGACGACGGGGTATTGAGGATGCAGGGTTAGATTTGTGTACCCAATGTTGATGGGCTTCAGGTGTTAATTCTAGAGGAGGCCCATAGTTCGAGGTATTCCATTCATCCGGGTGCCGCGAAGATGTACCAGGATTTGAGGTAGCACTATTGGTGGAGGCGAATGAAGAAAGATATAGTTGGGTTTGTAGCTCGGTGTCTCAATTGTTAGCAGGTGAAGTCTGAGCACTAGAGACAGTGTGGATTGCTTCAGTAGATAGAGATTCCGTAGTGGAAGTAGGAGCGGATCACCATAGACTTCATAGTTGGACTCCCACGGACTTTGAGAAAGTTCGATGCCATTTGGGAGATTTATATCTAGGAGATTGTTCATATGCATGGTATTCCAGTTTCTATCATTTTAGATACAGGTACTCAGTTTACATCACGGTTCTGGAGGGCCATACAACATGAGTTGGGTAATCGGGTGGAGTTGAGTACAGCATTTCACCCTCAGACGGACGGATAGTCCGAGCACACTATTTAGATTTTTAAGGATATGCTTCATGCGTGTGTGATTGAGTTTGGAGGGACTTGGGATCTGTTCCTGGGTGAGGCTAGATTATTGGGCACAAGCTTGGTTCAGGATGATTTGGAGAAAGTTAAGGTGATTTAGGATAAACTCCGTACAGCCCAGTCTAGACAGAGGAGTTACACAGACCGAAAGGTTTGTGATGTTTTCTATATGGTTGGAAAGCGCGTTCTGCTTCGGGTTTCGCCTATGAAGGGCGTTATGAGATTTGGAAAGAAAGGGAAGTTGAGTCCGGGGTTTATTGGTCCTTTTGAGATATTGAGAAGTGTTGGAGAGGTTGCTTATGAGCTTGCCTTACCTCCCAGCTTGGTAGGAGTTCATCCGGTATTTCATATTTCGATGATCTGGAGGTATCACGGTGATCCGTCGCACGTGTTGGAATTTAGTTTAGTCCAGATGGACAAGGATATATCTTATGTTGAGGAGCCAGTGGCGATATTGGACAGGTAGGTTCGAAAGCTGAGGTCAAAGAACATTGCATCAGTGAAGGTTCAGTGGCAGGGTCAACCGGTCAAGGAGGTGATCTAGGAGACAGAGCAGGATATGCACAACCATTACCCTCATCTTTTCACTACTTCAGGTATGTCTTTATTCTCATTCGAGGACGAACGAATGTTTAAGTGTAGGAGGATGTAACGACCCGGCCGGTCGTTTTAGGAATTAATACCCCAATCCCCTATTAATTGCATTCCCCGTGTTTGTTTTTGCTATTGTGAGTTGCCGGGAAGGTTTATTTGGAGTTTCGGAGAGTTTTGGGACACTTAATCCCTAAATGAGAGTTTAAGTCTTAGAATTTGGACCGTAGTCATAGTAGTATAAAGAAGGCCTCGGAATGGAATTCCGTCAGTTCTGCTAGCTCTGTTGGATGATTTTGGGCTTAGGTGCGTGTTCGGATTGTGTTTTGGAGGTCCGTAGCTTATTTAGGCTTGTAATACCGAAAGTTGAATTTTTGAAGTTTCCGGTTCGATAGTGAGATTTTGATCTAAGGGTTGGAATGGAATTGCAAAAGTTGGAGTAGCTCCGCAGTGTTAAAGTTGACGTGTGTGCAAAATTTCAGATCATTCGGACAAGGTTTGATAGACTTTTTGATCGAAAGCGTAATTTGGGAGTTTTTGGAGTTCTTAGGCGTGAATCCATGGTTAATTCGATGTTTTGATGTTGGTTTAGGTGTTTTGAGGATTGGCACAAGTTTGGATAGTGGTATATGCCTTGTTCGTGCATTTGGTTGAGGTCCTAGGATCCCCGGGATGATTTCAGATGGTTAACGGGAAGTTTGGAGTTGGGAATTTGCAGTTGAAGCTGCTGAGTTTGTTGTCATAACTGTGCCTACGACATGGGGACCGCAGGTTCGGTCTGAAGCATTTTAGGATTGTCCACAGATGCGGCCTAGGCACCACAGAAGCGGCACCGCATTTGCGCAAAGGAGATCGCAGGTGCAGAAGTTGTTGTTTAATGAATTATCGCAGATACGACTTTAGTTCCGCAAAAGCGGGACCGTAGGTACGGTCCCATGGCCGTAGAAGCAGATTTGCTGGGCAGAACACATAAATAGATGCCTTCGCAAATTTGAGTTATTTTTCATCTCTTTTCAAACGGGAAGAAGCTTTGGGGAGCATTTTCAAGGGAGATTTTCAGAGGGATTCATTGAGGTAAGGTCTTTGGTCCTTAAGCTCGTTATTGTGGTGATTTTTATCATTGTAAGCATGAACTTTGAAGGAAAATCAGTGGTAAAATTGGGGGTTAGGGCTTGGTTAATTGGAGAGTTTTGAGTGGTGATTTGATGTCCGATTTTTGTATGACTAAACTCGTGAGAGTGTGAGGATACCGAATTTGTAAATTTTACCCGATTGCAAGACGTGGGTCTGGGGGAATTTTGGTCATTTTTCCTAATTTTGCATTTTTACATTATGCAATTGATTTGAATAGATTTGGGTCATTTGGAGTCGAGTACTCGTAGCAAGAGCGTGGTTTTGGGTTGATTATTTGAGCCGGTTCGAGGTAAGTGGCTTGCCTAACCTTGTATGGGGGAAATCCCCTTAGGATTTGGTATTGTTGATATTTGAAATTCCTTGTACGTGAGGTGGAAAATGCGTACTTGTGCTAATTGTTGAAAATCTCGTTTTCATTAATTAACTACAATTATGTTTCTTTTCCTGTTTATAATACTTGTAATTTAAGCCTACTGTTAGCTTAGGGAAGCATGTCTAACTGATATAATTGCTTTATTTGCTCAAACTGCCTTATTTGGATTATGTGCAGCATGCTAGGATAGAAATACCTGCTTTACCTTGGTATTAAATTTTAATTGAATTGAGTATTCTTCGTGTTGCTGTTGTGTGTTACTTTGGGACTACGGGACGGTATCCCGGGAGATCCCCCTACATGTTTACTTTGGGACTACAGATTTGTATTCCGGGAGATCCCCCTGCACTTTTATATTGGAACTACGGGACTGCACCCAGTAGATTCCCCCAATACTGGGTATTTACATTTGGGACTACGATTCGGTATTCTGGGAGATCCCCACGCACTATGAGTTGGACTACGGGATGGCACCCGGGAGATCCACTGGATATTTATGTTTGGGACTACAGGACAGTATCCTGGGAGATCCCCGGTTGTTATCTTTGTGTTGAGCTGTATTCCTTCTGTCATTATTTTGTCTCTGTTATAGTTGTTGTTAATCTTACTATCTTGTGTTACTTCTTACTGTTTCCACTTAATTATACAGTCTTATTCTATAATGTTGCACCTTGTTTTTCATCTAAACTCAGTAGGGCCCTGACCTTCCTCGTCACTACTCGACCGAGGTTAGGCTTGGCACTTACTGAGTACCACTGTGGTGTACTCATACCCTTTCTGCGCATATTTTTCATATGCAGATCCAGGTACTTTGACTCAGCCCTATTACCCTTGAGGCGAGGCGATTCTCCAGAGACTTCGAGGTATATCTTCCGCGTCCATAGACCGAGGAGTCCCTTTCCATTCTCCCTTATAGTATAAACCCTTCTATATTTACTTTTGTTTAGATATTCTAGAGTTAGACACTTGTAGTTATTCAATAACTTGTGATTTCATGAGATTACGGGTTTAGAAAAATGTAGTTTCAGTTTGAAATCTTGTATTAGTATATGGCGAGCGGCATCTTAAATATTTCTATATTTGCTTATCTTCAGTTTTATTAGCTTTTCCGCATCTTGTTCTTTTTTTCCACAATTGTTAGGCTTACCTAGTCGTAGAGACTAGGTGCCGTCATGACAGTTCACGGAGGGTGAACTTGGGTTTGTGATAGTATACGCAAAAGTAAAACTGGCTTCGGAAGTAGCAAACAATTCAATTTGAATCCTATAGGCGTATTTTCTAAGCATATTGTGAGTCTTGTTGACAAGGTCAACAATAGAATTAATTAAGGTCCTAAATCAAGTTCTCTAGGTGAATATGCAAGGTTGATGGCCTATAAGCAAGTTGTCTATATGCAAGCAGTTCATAGGAATAGAGTATGGCAAACAAAATAGCAAATAAAATATTTAGACCCTATCGACATGCTTTCTACTCATTCATGCAGGAACTAGAGTACCCCAACCCCCATTCACTAATTTTCCCATAATTCATTATTATAGACCCAAATAGCATAAATACAAGCTCAAATAAAATAATCACAGGCCCAACTAGGACAACTACAGGCACAACACAAAATACAAAATAAACTAGGGATGCTTCTGGTCCTTCAACTATACTTGGAGCCTTATGTGGATGAGCAGAGCCACACTCCATATGGTTGTCAATATGCTTCAATTCTCAGTACCAAAACTGGCCCAACAATCAAGCCCAAACAATAAAACAACTGCCTTGATTACCCATTCAATACCAAACCAGCTATAACAATACAAGTGAGAACTACGTACTAGGCCAACCAAACAACTTTAAGACTTAGGCATTTTAGTCCTTAACACTACAACTAACAAAGAGCAAGGATTTCCAAACAAAGGCACACCAACATGGTTACACAAAATATCCTAAAGGCTCATATGGGACACATAGAAACAAGTTCCCAACAACAAGTTTGAACATCATAGGATAACAAAGGTTCACTAAGCAAAAATTCAAAGCAGACATGGTCCACAACTAAATTCTGTGGGAATTTAGATAAAGGATTCTTAACATGGGAATCTAGAAGATTCATGATCATAAATTAGCAAGTAGCATTTTTACACGAATGTCTTCAACATGAGATCCTGATGAATACACGGTGACAACTAGTTTGTAAGCAAACAGAATTTCTTAAAAACAAGCAAACTGGTAGGCATGGTCCAAGCAGTTGACAAGCGTTATGATAGACTTAATATATTGGGATTCTAGGAACTCATCAATCATCACAAAAAAGTTCCAAAAATCTAAAGCAATGCAAGATCTCATGGTAGATGAAAAATATATGTACTCAAGGTTAACATAAAAACCAGGCAACACTTAAGAGGGCCAAAACTTATTCTAGTCGACTACACATAGGAAGAATAGATTACATATGTTAGACTCATGTTAGTAGTCTTAAGCAATAATAGAGAACACTGAATTGTAGAAAACATCATTGAGACAAACAAATCAGTAGAGTATATGATGATAAGACAACATTATAGTTCAGGTTGCAAGAAAACTAAACCATATTTGTTCACAGTTTTAGAGCATACACATAAAAAAAGGAATAGAGTTGCGAAGTTCAAGAGTACTCACTAGTTAAACGAGCAAATAAAGGAAGTAGACTAAGTCTCAACAATGCTTTAATTAGCAACAATAGAGAGAGAACAGTAAGAACCACCAAATTTGGTGCTTTAGAGTTCACAAGAGATTCGAATGAGTTTCAAGATATGCTTGCATCAGAGGAAGTTAATGAACCAATCACGATGGTTAATCGAATATGCCAACATGGAAATTCCATATATGCTTCAAATATTATTCCCGCACCATCACCAACTTACAAAGAGTCATACAAGTATTTTCTATAATGTTTCGTAATTTTTAAAGCTTTAAAATTAATTTTTTGTATTTAAATTACTTGAATATTTATTTATTACCCTTTCAAATTATTTTGTGATGACTTAGTAATCCAAATTTATTATTTTTATCCACATATAGGTTTCATAATATTTTTTACCTCATTTTATATAGTTATATTTGTAATTTTAGACTATTTACATAATATTACAATAATAGCGTTTATGCTATGCCTAATTACAATTTTCACATTATTTGTGCCAAATAGTATTTTTATATTTTTATAATTACTTTCAAATACTTTACTGCATAAATAATATTCTATTATGTATTAGTCACTTTTTATAATTTTTTTTGATAAATTGCTTGTATTTAAATTATGGCCCAATTTTAAAATAATTTTCAGAGCAAAAATAGGCAGCCCAGATACCTTAAAGCCCTTGGCTTAATACCTTCTGGCCTAGACCAAACGACCCTTTAGCAAACCCGGTCGGTACCCGTTTAACGACCCGCCCTTGTTCTGTTATAATCCTAGTCGTTAATCTCAAATGATCAATGACCCACAACCATTCTCCATTTTTAATTACCCGCCCCAATCCTAATTCTGACATATCACTATGCCCAGTCTCCCCTAAACGCTCCTCTCTCCTCTCACACTAAACCCTAACCGTCTCACCCCAAATCCTAGCCCGTACCCATGGGAATATGGAGATCTTCCATATTTCCTTTTCTTTTTCAGTACTCATAGCGTTTCTTTCCCGTTTTATTGAAATTACTCATCTGGTACTGAGTTATTTATGGAAGCTTATCAATATGTGTTCGTTCGACTCTGATTCTGTATTATTACCATGTTCTTTACTTGACACATTCACTACCAGGTTATATGGGTTCGATTTAGCAAGATCCTCGGCCAATCTTTGATTTTCGTCGAACTAGGGTTTGGAATTTTAACTTTTTTCTTCTTTTCCGGTTCTACTACTGATTGCATGTGATATTCTTTCTTTATTTTGTGATTGATTAATTCTTTTCCATGCTTGCTTGTTCGATTTCCACCACTATATAATCCCTTCCTAATTTCCCATTTAGACAGACTAGAATCACCTTAAGAACTATTCTCTTTTACTCTCACTCACTCGATACTATTTTGAATCTATTGTTCTTAGCCGGCTGAAAGTCAAGGCAACCAGAATTTGCATTCTCAACCTCCCCATCTTGAGCACTGCTCGGGACTCATCAAAAGTCTATGTGAACTCTGACACACTTGGATTGGGGTCTTGTTTTCCTCTATTGCTACTAATTTTCGAAGTATAGCTGAAATTTACTCTTCTCATTTACTTGTTCGTTAGTTTCTACTGGTAAGCATCTGTGACTCTCGCAATTTCATCTTCTTTCTTATGTCCATGCCTTGTGTATTTATGCCACTTGAGATTTAGTGAGTTAATAAGATATTATGCCATCTCTGCTTGTGGTTCTTTGGTTTTTTAAATCTATCTTGTAGTTCTATGATTTTCTAGCCTGAGAACTTGCCTAAAACTCTAAGTTTGATATACGCCCCTAATTTCTGACACCCTTAGGTCTACTTATCCCAATGTGTAAGTGTGTCTGAATTCTTACACCTATTGTATGTGCCCTTACTACTTTAAGCATGCCTAGCCAAGTGTGTATTACCTGCAACTCTTCCTGAGTTTATCTCACTACTCTATTCTATATCCTGAATATATCAACTCGTGTGTTCTATGTATCTGATACTTTACTATAACTAATGCCTAACTATGTTATCAACCCAAATATGTTATCATGTTAATTGTGTACTTTAATACGTGTTACATGCCTAATTCAATCCTGTGTTGTTTAATACTACTTCCCACTTATAAGGTGAACTGCAACATCCCCTATTACTTATATGTGGTCTAACAATCTAGTTTAATATGTACCTGCTTACTATAAACTCTGGCTCTCTTAAACTTGTTTAGTCTACTATGTTATGTTGATGCATGTTGTTGATCTTGAGATTGCCCCTCTACCTTGTTTTGGACTTTTATATAAACCAAACCATGCCTAGCGTATATTTTATTTTTTGCTGAGTCATTCACACCTAACTTGCTGTCTGTCTTGGACCCTCCTATTCATTACAACTTGTTCTCATGAAATTTATATCTCTATTGTATGTCTATTGACTCAACTCTTCAGTATTAGTTAAACCTTTACGAGTAACTTTACAACTAGCTTGTTCTCCTATATATGATCAACTATTGCTGGATTTGATGCATGTTTGTCTTACTTTTGGAATTGAGTTGTGGCAAATGTTCAACATGCTAAAGTTTTCCCCTACCCAATTAAGTAATTGCTCGACTATGAACCTGTTCTGTTATGGTTTCCACATTAAGCACACCATGTAAAGGATGTGCTCTACTATGTCTCTACTCATTTTTCATATTTCAACATCCTGTCAAAAGGTGATTTAGGCTAGTTTTGGCATTGCTTTTATTTGAAATCTCACTTGAAATTAATTTGCCATATCATGTTAGTCAATCCTTTCACCTTAATCTAACTTTATAAAAAATGCAAGCAAGAATTGCCTTATGTATGCACTATAAACTTGTCAAAACTGTTATTAGATAAAACTTTGAGACATCAGTGTGTAAATTTCAAAAATATCGTTGAATTAATCATGTATGTAGTTTGGCATGGCTAAGTTTGGCATGTACGTCACCCACTTGGGGACTATTTTATTCATGCGTGTTGTTGGAGTTGCACCTTATATTTGTCTCATGCCATGGGTGAGCCTGGGATTTGAGTCTACTATTTGTGAGAAGAAAGTGAGTCTGTTGAAGGCCCAGACAGTACTGGGTTATTTTCATTTGGGCCTGCTGTTGGGCCTGTTGTTGTTCCTTGTGTATTATTTATACTTATATTCATTATCTAAGCCTATAATAATTTGTTAACAAATAGTTGGGGAATTAGTAAAATGGGGAAGCAGGTATACTGTAATGTTTTCCTAAATGGATAGAAAACCTGCCCATAGGCCTTATTTACTTTGCTTGTTGTTTGACGTGATTTAATTATACATTTATAGAAATCATTCCTATAAGGAATCACACACGATATAAAAATTATGTTTGTTTGAGTAAATACTTTACTGCTCCCATGTCTACTTCTATATGATTATTAGATAGCATGCCTATAGGATTGAAATAATGCATGCCTTTGTTAATACTCATCTAGATACCATGTCTATAGGGCTCTAATTAATTAATTAATTAATCGACTGCTTCCGTTATTTTCATTACACTTGCCTGCCTAGATGACATGCCTATAGGGATGAAGTATTGTAAAACCAAGTCCATTTTTGAGCAACCTAAGTTGAGTCCAGAACCACCTAATAGTAGGTCCAAATCCTCTTGGATCATAGGCATGGGACGGGTAGTGCACCATAGGATACGGTTTAGAATTGAACTAGAGCGCCTTTAAATAATAACTTTAAAATAGTAATTGGGTAGTAGGAGGTGATAGTGTGTGCCCGCTGAATAATATGAGTAACCCCTACCTTAAGGGAGTTGCGAAGTATTATTTATGTTGCACGGGTTGATCTTTTAGGCTAAAAAAATTAGGACCCCCTTTCTTTATGTACTTGTTATTTACACTTAGTCATTTAACATAGATCAATGTAGTTGTATCATTGTAGTCATTAAGATTTGTATCGATTCTCATGTGTTATGATAAGACTCTTTGACTTCTGTATCTTATTTTATTTATTTATTCAGTTGGACTAACTTTATAATCCACATAGTTTAAGATACGGTCGGGACCCAAAGTTGTGGACCTCGAAGAATGCCTAATACTTTTTCTTCGAGGTGATTTGAGCCCATACCCAATCTTTGGTGATACGGACTAGTAAAATCAGATTTATTTGCAAATAGGTGCCCTAACGCACCTTAAAATCGTTAGGTAATGACTCTTCTCTTTTAATACTCATTTAAAGAGTTGTGACACATCGAAACCGTCTTTCATGAGAAAATGGGATATACTTAGTCTCTTACCATAATGAACTTGACTTATGTGGATTAATTTCTCTATTTGTTTTAAACTGCTATTGCATGCATATTCCTTTTCACATCCCTTCCCTTATTGACCTTTATCTTTTTTAAATTGCTATGACATGCACATCCCTTCCCTTATTCTCCTTTATTTGCTATGCCATGTATGACCTCTCTCTATCTCCTTCATCTTGTCTAAGACTGCTATATTACGACTCTCTCATCCCTGTTTCCCTACCTGCTTCATTACGTTCTCGCACATTTTCATGAGCTAAACTGACTTTTCTCTTTTGTCTTTCTTTTCCCTTCTCTTCTTTACATGTTCACCTTTGCTATTTTATTTAATGCTTTTACATACTTTTATCATGAAAATACTTGGCAATGTGTTATTATTTTTGCATAAAGAATGCTCCGCATCATACTCTACTCATGCCAATTATCAACATAGCGACGCTTGATGAGTGTCCGCGCTTTCCTGAAATAACCCTTTTAAAATCATAAAGGCTTATTTGGGGCAGACTAGTCGATCATCAGTGCAGTAGACTATACCATACCTTTCCCTCTCAAGTTGTCCACTTGGGAGTACCAGTTTAGAACCTTCTAGAATCCAACTCCAATTTAAAATGTACATGCATCATGAAAAACCTAGTACGGGCTAAAGATTTATTGACGTAACAACCCACTTAGATAAACCTTATCCAAAGTCTAATGGGATTTCCATAATCTCAAAGGAAACTATCATGTTATGTGCATTACTTGGAGAAAATATGCCAACATATTGATCATTATTGCATAAAGTAGTCAAATCTAGAGGGGGACAGGGGCTAACTTTCATTTGCTTGCAGAAATGATGCACAAAATTCCCAGGTTTGATATGGTCCAGTACATCCTGCCTTTGCTACTTGACTAGTGGAAAGATCTTTCACCTTGAGATAAAAATCATGTGAGGATAGTACTGGGTGACCTGCCATCTTTGATGAACATTCGACCAAGTAGGGAACTGATCGTGGCTACTACTATGTTATGGGATGAGAAAAGAGCTATTTTCCGATTTGGCAATATAGAAATGACTCATCTCCTAGAAAAAATAGGAGGTTTCGTCAAGTTTCCATGGGATAGTCCGGGATTACTGGTGCCAGAAATTCGCACTCCCTACGGTTTCCTGAAAATGTTGGGTTTTAAGAAGAATGATGAACTGCTCTGTCTAAAGAAGTCATACCTCCCTTTTGAGTTTCTCTACGAGTGTTATAGGCATAGCAAGTCATATCATCTTCACCATGATGAACTAGCCATTACTTCCTTAGGATGGGTGCACCGCCGGGTTTATATGTTCATTGTCGGCTTCTTAGAGTTGTTGATATTTCCAATGAAAGGAGGAATGATTCATACTCGCATAGCCATGGTCACTAGGACCTTGATGGATTGCATCGAAGGACAAACTTACACTATCATCCCCATGATCTTAGCTGAGATGTAACGCGCTCTAGATCGGTGCAAGCAGGGATTCAGACACTTTCAGGGTTGTAATATATTGCTACAAATCTGGCTGCTGGAACACTTTCAGAGGGGAGAGTACCATCAAGAGTGTCATGACTCAAACCGATGGGCCGCGATGAGTGCCCGAGTCCGACCTGTCGAACACCTTTAAGCATGCGACTAAGATATAAACATCAATATTATCTGCTAAATTACGAGAGTAATATGCATAAGGAAAACCTGTCCAACAGACATATATACATATATGTGCGGATTACAGTGGGCGAGCCGACAAGGCCGCGATAGACAACTATACACCCAAAACTGAAAGCCGATAAGGCCACATACTATCCAATTGTACATAACTGTCTACAGACCTCTAATAGAAATATAACTATACAAAGACGAGACTAAGCCACGTCATAACTATATATATATACAAGCATATTGTACCAAAATCAAAAGCAGCTCTAGATCAAGTGAAGCACGCCAACTCTCGCTGATCAAGGATCCTACGAAGGGGGACCGTCAGCTTGCCTACCTGCGCCTGCGGGCATGAAACGTAGGCCCCGTGAAATAGGGAGTCAGTACAAAAAATGTAATGAGTATGTAAGGAATGAATATTAGTACGTATTAGTCATAGATGAAACATGGAAATAAGAAATCCATCTGTAAATCTGAATATCTTTGTAAATTCTGAAACATTTATAATGTCATGCACGTGCATATAAATGTCGTGTAATGCATAGGTATAGGTGTACATAATATTATCAAGCCTATGAGGGCATCCCATCATATCACCTACCACTTTGGGCAAAACCATCAATATATACCAACTGATCGGGTGGTGGTGCGCATATAACGCCGTAACCTTTTCCCATATCCCTTATACATATACATACATATAAATATGCGTATATAACACCATCTGGTCATGGGTTGATATACCTTTATAGATGAATTAAATGCATGAAAATATGTTAATAATCTCAATATTACTTTCGAATAAACTTTATCAACTACGTATTATTTTGAGGCCCATGAATAGAAGATATAATAATATGTCACATGGGGAATCAAGAACATAGAGACCCCTAGTATTTCTATGAATAAAATCATTCATGAAAACTTTGCGTTTTCTCGTTGCTTCTGTATGACTTGAATCACGCCGAAAAGAAAGAAGGGATAGCCTTAACATACATGGGCAAAGGCATTGCGAATTAAAGAAATAGCCGGTTTGAGGTGAGTAATTGATGTTAATGATATCCTGAGGGTTTGAAACCCCGGAATTTCACATTGTAACGCTTTATTGAGGTGACTTACACGCCGAATAACGGGCGTGGGGTAGAGCATCATTGGGGATTGTGACTTGGTCCATCCCGAGAGATATTTTTACCGTGTTTTCTATTTGAACTAAATTGAGAATCATCCTTACTTGGATTTAATTGTTACATTTGGGATTCTTTCCAATTATTTAAATACTTCAGGGATTGACATCGCTATTTTCGCATACATGTATATCATTTGATCTCAGTCCAAGGTTTTAAATACTGTTTTGCAACCACAGCCATCTTTCTAAGATTTGAAAACTCAAATGATATTTCTAAATGATATTTCGGGTTGAGAACTACTGTTTTACAAATGCCCAAGGGGCTTATGATGATTTCTGGACTGAGCATGGATCGGGCTACGTGCCGCAGCAGTGTTATATTGATATTGAGGCCGAGAGCCTGGTTGATTACATTGATATTGAGGCCAAGGGCCTGGTTGATTACATTGATATTGAGGCCGAGAGCCTGGGTGATTATACTGATATTGATATGAGGCCGAGGTCCTAGATTTAATGCCACGAGATGGCATTATATTGCGCTTGGGCTGTAGGAGCCCCTCCGGAGTCTGTACACACCCCCAGTGAGCGTCGTCGACGATAAATAAAATGGATGGCTCGGGCTGCACGCCGCAGTGGGTACTAGAAAGTACCATCATATGCATTGCATTGCACTCATGCATAGAGTGTACCATCATATGCATTGCATTGCACTCATGCATTTGTTTTTATCTGTTATACCTGTCTCAGTAATTGGTACTCTGATTTAATTGACTTGTTGCTTCACTAATTGTTGTTCTAAACTGCCAGTCATAGTTTACTTTGTATTTTTCCACTATTTCTTATTCTAACCCTTTATTTATGTTTATTACTCACTTGGTCGGAGTACTCACATAACTCCTTGCACCTTGCGTGCAGAGCCAGGTACACCATAGGCTGAGTGAGGATTTGTTAGCTGAGCAGTAGTATCCGGGGGTATTGAGGTAGTTGCATGGCGTTCGCAGCCTTGATCTCTCCCCTCTATCTCTATCTTTTATTCCGCATTTTTCCTAGACAGACTTGTAATAGGTGGATATTCTGTATTAGAGGCTCATATTCGTGACACCGGATTCTATTGGGCTATAGTGTGGTATTTTAATTGAACTTCCGCAGGTTTTATTATTAATTATACCCTTGAATGTAATGACTTAGTAAATTCTCTGTGATATTTATCTATAATCTGAATAAGAATTTGGGATAATGTTGTTGAATGGTCGGGCTTGCCTAGCAGTGTGTTGGGCGCCATCATGACCGGGGTTGGGGTCGTGACATTTATGGATTGAGTTTAGCTTATGTTCTTGAAGTACAAAGATATTCTGATTGCTATCCAAAATGAAAATGGAAACAAGACTTGCAGTAAGTCTTACTTATTAAATTCCTATTAACCTTAGAAGATATCCCCAATGATAAAACGACTAAGAGTCATTCTCTTAGTTTGTGGGTTTCTGCCACATTTCTAGGAGGGATTAATCTTATCTCATAATTTAATAATTAACTAGGTCCTGTTGCCCGATAATTAACCAATTACCCGAATAATTAAGATTTATCTCAAATTACCTAAAAATACTACTAATTTTTAATATACTTTATACATCATACTATCACGGTCATATGGTACCTTGTATGGTACTAGTCCATGAATAGCGGGTACTATCGCTCAACCCGTATTTTATCCCAAATCGGCAACCTTCCATAAAACTCGTTTTCTTTAATTTGTGTACCCTTTATCCTTCATGACACTTACTTATCGTTTGTTATAAATAGCATAAATACATTAACCTCGAGATAATCTCATCCCCGAGTCTATGTCAACTAACTGAAGACGAAACTTTTAACGTACGAAAACGCGAGATGTAACATCCTTCCCCCCTTTAGAAACATTTGTCCTCAAATGTTTAATTCCTTGGGATCTATATAACTTTGGTAGAGTCGCCTTTGTAACAATACTACTACCAACTCTCCCTATAGAAGCTTAATAATTCAATGCCACATAGGACCACAATCATCAATAATGACAATGGCCTTACACGACCAATGATAATAACTAACACAAGAATTTGTACACATACCTTAAGGTTATGATGTCTCAGTTGGACCCTTGTCTGGAGAAGGAAATAAGTAGGATATCTAGACTTCATATCTTCTTCGGCCTCCCAAGCCATTTCTTCCACATTGTTGTTCCTCCAAAGTACTTTCATCGAAGCTACGTCTTTAGTTCTCAATCTCTGAACTTGCTTGCCTAGTATAGCAATAGGAGTTTCTTCATATGATAGCTGCTCTGTGACCTGAACGTCGTCAGCCGACATAATTCTGGAAGGATCTCCGCTACATTTATGGAGCATAGACACATGAAAGACTGGATGTACAGACTCCAAGTCCGAAGGCAAGTCCAACTCATATGCAACCTGGACTACCTTGCGTATGATCCTATATGGTCCAATATACCGAGGGCTAAGTTTTCCTTTTTTTTCCCAAACCTTATAACACCTTTCATCGGTGAACCTTTAGGAATACCCAATCATCAAACTAAAATTCCAAGTCTCACCGTTGATTATCCACATAAGACTTCTGACAGCTATGAGCTGCTAATAGCCTTTCCTGTATAAGCTTAATTTTTTCGATGGCCTGCTGTACCAATTCTGGTCCTACTAACGTAGTTTTCCCAACATCAAACCACCCCATAGGCGACCTACAGTTTCGTATGCAAAGAGCTTCGTATGGAGCCATCTGAATACTGGAATGGTAGCTATTATTATATGCGAATTCAATAAGCGGCAGATGATCATCCCAACTACCTTTGAAGTCTATCACACAAGCTCGTAACATATCCTCAAGTGTATGAATAGTACGCTCATCCTGTCCGTCTGTCTGGGATGTAATGTTGTACTAAGACTTACTTAAGTCCCTAATCCTTTTTGGAAGGACCTCTAGAAGTAAGCTATAAATTGAGCTCCTCTATCCTAGAGAAAAGATACACGGACACCATGCAGTCGTACTATCTCCTTAATATAAAGCCTTGAATAACCCTTTGAGGAATATGTAGTCCTAACGGGCAGAAAATGGGGTGACTTTGTAAGCCTATCAACAATCACCCATATCAAATCGAACTTATGCTGGGTACGAGGTAAGCCTACGATGAAATTCATATTGATTATTTCCCATTTCCAAGTCGGAATCTCCATAGCCTGCAATAACCCACCAGGTCTCTGATGCTCAATCTTGACTTGCTGTCAGTTAGGACACTGAGCAACAAACTCTGGTATATACTTTTTCATTCCATCCCAGCAATATACTTCTTTGATATCATAATACATCTTTGTCGCTCCCGAATGGATAGAATAACGAGAATAGTGAGTTTCCCCCATAACCTACTAACGCGGCCCTGCAACATTAGGGACACATAATCGTCCTCAATCTCTGAGGACTCCATATACTGTAATCTCAAACGGTGTCTTCTCTTTCTGAGAGGTGGTATCCCTATAATGAACTAACACAGGATCCTCGTACTGGCATTGCTTCACTTCAGCTACTAACAAGGATGTTATTGTATCCTGAATAGTAATTCCAATATCACCTGAGTCTAGTAATCGAACTCCAAAACTAGCTAGTTGATGAATCTTATGGGCTATTTCCCTCTTCTCTGGCTGTAAATATGATAGGCTACCCATTGATCTACGGCTGAGGGCGTCGGCTACCGCGTTCGCCTTCCCCAAATGGTATAAAATATCAACATCATAGTCTTTAAGTAGCTCCAACCATTTTCTATGACGTAAATTCAATTCCTTTGGCCTGAAGATATACTGGAGGCTCTTATGGTCCGTATAGATATCAACATGAATGCCATACAAGTACTGCCTCCACATCTTTAGTGCATAAATCATTATGGCTAACTCTAAGTCATGGGTCGGGTAATTCTTCTCGTGCTTTCTTAGTTGTCTAGAAGCATAAGCTACAAACTTACCATGATTCATTAACACATAACCCAGCTCAATGCCTGAAGCATCACAATAGATAACATAACTATCAGTCCCTTCTAGGAGCGTTAGAACTGGTGCTGAAGTTAATATGTCCTTCAATACTGGGAAACTCCGTTCACATGCGTCAGTCCATGAAACTTTGCTCCCTTCTAAGTCAACTTTGTCAAAGGTGCTAAAGGGAAGAAAATCCCTGTACAAATCTTTTGTAATAGCCTGCCAAACCGAGAAGGCTACCAACCTCCATTGGTGTTGTGGGTCTAGGCCAAGTCTTTACTGCCTCAATCTTTTGTGTATCCACCCGAATGCCTTCACCTGAAATGATATGCCCAAGGAAAGCTACAGTGTTCAACCAGAATACACACTTCGAGAATTTTGCATACAACTTCCCTTTTTGTAGAACTCTGAGCATAGTACATAGATGATCTGCATGCTCAGCCTTTGAACGAGAATACACCAATATATCGTTGATAAATACAATTACAAATAGATCTAAAAAGGGCCATAACACACGGTTCATCAAATCCATGAATACTTATGAGGAATTGGTCAAACCAAATGACATAACACAAAACTCAAAGTGTCCGTGTCTGGCCCTAAATGTCGTCTTCGGAATATCTTCCTCTTTTGCCCTTACCTGATAGTACCCGGACCTCAAGTCTTTGAAAAATACTTGGCACCTTAAAACTGATAAAATAAATCATCAATTCTCAGGAGAGGGTACTTATTCTTGATTGTCACCTTATTCAACTGTCTATAATCAATACACATCCGTAAGGAACTGTTACATCTCACGTTTCCGAAACTTAAAAGTTTCGTCTTCAGTTTATTAATGCAGACTGGGGGAGTGAGATTATATTTAGGTTAATGTATTTACACTAATTATAACAAGTGAGAAATAAGTATCATGAAAGATTAAGGGTACACAAATTAAAGAAACAAGTTTCGTTGAAAGTGGCCAATTTGGGATAAAATACGGGTCGAGCAATAATGCCCAATAATTATGGATTAGTACCATACAAGGTACTATATGGCCGTGATAATATGATGTATAAAGTATATTAAAAATGAGTAGTACTTTTAGGTAATTTGAGATAATACTTAATTATACGCATAATTGGTTAATTACCGGGTAATGTGACATTACCCAGTTAACTAATAAGTGGATAGAAATTAATAAATTACATACCTAAAACGTGGAAAGAAGCCACACATCTAGAAATGACTAAGTAGTCATGTAGTCCTAGGTGGCTATTTAGGAGTTATTGGAATTGAATAAGAACAATGGTCTTGTTCCATTAATTTTGGACAAAAATAGAACCAAAATCGTGAAAATTCCAATCCAAAAGATATACTCTTCCATCTTTCCTAGTTCAAAGTCTTCAAGGAAAAGAAGCCTAATTGTTCAAAAACTTCAAAGAAGCAGAAGCTAATATCTTTCAAAAAACTTCAAAGAAGCAGAAGCTAATTTCGTTCAAAAACATCAAAAAAGCAGAAGATTAGTTAGCTCAAATTGCTTCAAAAAGCAAAAGTTTATTTTCGTCCAAAATACTTCAAGGAACAGAAGCGTAATTTCTTCAAAATTTTGCGATTACAAAAGAGTACAGTGAAATCTTCAAGTATATTATATGGAGTTTTCCCTACTCCAGGTATGTTAAGGCCACCCCTTCATTCAAAAAGTTTATCCGGAAGGATTATTGAGATTATTAAATATTTTTCATGCATTTCATTCATTTATATACGTTCATTGACCCATGACCAGATGGCGTTATATACTATATATATATATGTATATGGGATATGGAAAAAAGATTATGGTATTATATACGCACCACCACCTGATCGGTTGGTATATGTTGATGATGTTGCCCAGAGTGGTCGAGACGATATGATGGAATGCCCTCAGTGGCTTGATGATATTACGTACACCCATACCTATGCATGACGTGACATTTATATACACATGCATGACATTGTAAATGTTTCAGAATTTACAAACTTATTCAGATTTACAGAAGGATTTATTTATTCCATGTTTCATCTATGTCTTTTACGTACTGATTTTCATGCCTTACATACTCAGTTCATTTTTTCGTATTGACACACTATTCCACGGGGCCTGTGTTTCATGCCCGCAGGTGTAGGTAGACAAGCTGACGGTCCCCCTTCTTAGGATCCTTGATCAGTGAGAGTTGGTGTGCTCCACTTGATCCGGAGCTGCTTTTTATTTTGGTACGATATGTTTGTATATATATGGGTATGATGTGGCTCAGTCATGTCTTTGTACAATTATATTTCTATTAGAGGTCTATAGACAGTATGTCTAGTTGGGTTGTATGTTGCCAGCTTCCGATTTTGAGGTATATAGTTGTCTATAATAGCCTTGTCATCTCGCCCTACGTATGTTGCACGTATATGTATGTATGCCTTTTTGGGCAGGTTTCCTTCATGTATATTATTCTCGTAATTCAGCAGATGTTATTCAGGTTTATATCTTAGATGCATGCTTAGGGGTGTTTGACAGGTTGGACTTGGGCACCCGTCGCGGCCCATTGGTTTAGGTCGTGACAAAAGTGGTATCAGAGCAGTTCTGTCCTAGGGTTGTCTACAGACCGTGTCTAGTAGAGTCTTCTTTATGGGTGTGTTGTGCACCACACTTATAAGATGGAGGCTACAGGACATATAGAATGTTATCCTCTCTTTTTATCTTAGATCGTGCAATATAAGAAATTCATGTTCCTAATGATATGTTATATTTTCAGCGATGCTTCCAAAGACTACAGCCGCCCAGAAGAAAAAAAGTCCATGACTGGTGAGACTACTAGTTGAGTGCCACAAGTTACCAGGGCTAGGGGAGAGTCTCATAGTGAGATTCCATCTCAGACATCACATACCCCGCCCTTTCTAGAAGAGCTCCGAGGGGCACCAGCTCCAGCGCCCGCCCCTGTACATTCAATACCTCAGTTAGATACACCGGGTAAGGAAATGAGAGATGTTATTCAGCTATTACCCCGATTAGTAGCCGCACAAGCTCGGTGTTAGAAGGTAGATATTGGTCATGTAGATAGGTCCGTCAGTGCGAGGGTTTGTGACTTCATTAATTTAGACCATCCGATATTTACTAGGGCACATCTAAATGAGGTCCCTTAGTTATTTATTGATAGAGTATAGAGGACATTAAGGGTAATGAAGGCCACCGCGACTGAGTCAGTTGAGCTAGCTTCCTATAGACTTTGAGATGTTGCAGTTAAATGGAAAGAGTCTTGGGAATTGTCCAGAGGTGATGATGCCCCTCCAGCAGTATGGGAGAAGTTTACAGAGGCTTTTCTTCATCATTAATTTCCACCAGAGCTTAGACGAGCCAGAGTTGATAGGTTGTTGACCCTTTAGCAGGGTAACATGAGTGTTCGGGAGTACAACCTTCAGTTTGATTCATTGGCTAGGTATGCTCCCACTATTGTATCTAAGATGGAGGATCGGGTGCACCGATTCGTGATAGGATTAGAGCCTCACTTGCTTAATGATGTTATGTCGGTCTCACTTTATCCAGACATGTATATTTCTCGTATTCACGCATACGCTCAGGGTGTAGAGGAGCGTAAACAGAAATAGAGGGCCGATCATGAGCATGATAGGGCCCAGAATAAGAGAGCGAGGTCTTCGGGTCCTTCTAGTGAGTTTCGAGGTGGTCAGAGGCAGTGGTACCCGAGATATCAAGCCCATCGTCTAGTGCGCCCCCTCAGTTTGGCGGTAAGAGATTTTATCTTTCCATGTATTCAATGTCTAGTCAGAATTTCAGGGCCTCAGGTTCTCAGTATAGGGGTTAGTCAAATCAGATGAGGCCGCCCTTGCCACGATGTGCTCAATGTGGTAAGTAGCATATCGGGCAGTGCTGTATGTGATTAGGTATTTGTTATACTTGTGGTTATCCGGGACACGTTATGAGGGATTGTCCGATGAGAGGTGACGCAAGCATAGCTTAGCCAGCGTGATCTGTTGCTGGTTCATCATCATCAGTACGCCCCCCTGGGCAAGGTCCACAAGAACTAATGAGTCATGGTAGAGGCAGAGGCAGAGTATCTAGCTTGAGCAGTCCTCAAAACCGCAATTATGCATTGTCAGGACGATGGGACGAGGAGTCATCGCCTGATGTTGTTACAGGTATATTATCAGTCTCCTCATATGATGTATATAAGCTAATTGACCCAGGTTCCACCTTATCATACGTTACTCCGTTTGTTGCTAGTAAGTTTGAAATAAAACCTTAATTAGTTAAACCTTTTGAGGTGTCTACACCTGTTGGGGACTTAGTGATAGCTAAGCAAGTATATAAGGGTTGTATAATAGTAGTTCATGGTCGATCTACCGTAGCAAACATAATCTAGTCAAATATGGTAGAATTTGATATTATAATGGGTATGGATTGGTTAGCTTCTTGTCATGCCAATGTTGATTGTAGATCAAATATAGTCCGATTTCAATTTCCAGGGGATCCTATTTTGGAGTGGAAAGGTAATACGACATCGCTGAGAGAAAGATTCGTTTCCTATCTCAAGGCAAGGAAGATGATTAGAAATGGCTGTATTTATCACTTAGTTCGGGTTCAGGATGTGGAAGTGGAGTCACCAACCATTCAGTCCATCCCTGTGGTTAATGAGTTTCCTGATGTTTTTCATGATGAACTCCCAGGCCTTCCGCCAGAGCGATAAATTGAGTTTGCTATTGACCTACTACCAGATACTCCCTCCAATATCTATTCCTCCCTATAGAATGGCCCCTGTAGAGCTGAAAGAGTTGAAAGAACAACTAAAGGACTTGCTTGAAAAAGGCTTTATCACACCTAGTACATCACCGTGGGGAGCACTTGTGTTATTTGTGAGGAAGAAAGATAGTTCCTTATGGATGTGTATTGATTATAAACTGTTGAATAATGTGACGATCAAGAATAAGTACCCACTCCCGAGGATTGACAATTTATTTGATAAGTTGCAAGGTGCCAAGTGTTTTTCAAAAATAGACTTGAGGTTCGGGTACTACAGGTAAGGGTTAAGGAGGAAGATATTCTGAAGACAACATTTAGAACCAGATACGGGCACTTTGAATTTCGTGTTATGTCGTTCGGTTTGACCAATGCCCCAGTAGTATTCATGGATTTGATGAACCTGGTGTTCAGGCCCTTTTTCGTAATTGTATATATCGACGATATATTGGTATATTCTTGTTTAGAGGCTGAACATGCAAATCATTTGCGTACTGTGCTCAGAACTCTACAAAAAGGGAAGTTGTATCAAAATTCTCTAAATGTGAATTCTGGTTAAACTTTGTAGTTTTCCTTGGGTATATCATTTCAGGTGAAGGCATCCGGGTGGATGCACAAAAGACTGAGGCAGTGAAGACTTGGCCTAGACCCACAACACTGATGGAAGTTCGTAGCTTCCTCGATTTGGCAGGTTATTACAAGAGATTTGTAGAGGGATTTTCTTCCCTTTCAGCACCTTTGACAAAGTTGACTCAGAAGGGAGCAAATTTTCAATGGACTGATGCTTGCGAATGGAATTTCCAGGCATTACATGATAGCTTAACGTCAGCACCGGTTCTAACTCTTCCAAAAGGGACAGATGGTTACGTTATCTATTGTGACGCTTCAGGCATTGGGTTGGGTTGTGTGCTGATGCAGCATGGTAAGGTTGTGGCTTATGCTTCTAGACAACTAAGAAAGCACAAGAAGAACTACCCGGCCCGTGATTTAGAGTTAGCTACGATTATTCATGCACTAAGGATGTGGAGGCACTACTTGTATGGCATTCATGTTGATATTTATACGGGTCATAAGAGCCTCTAGTACATCTTCAAGCAAAACGAATTGAATCTACATCAAAGGAGATGGTTGGAGCTACTTAAAGACTATGACGTTGATATTTTATACCATCCAGGGAAGGCGAATGTAGTAGCCGACGCCCTCAGACATAGATCTATTGGTAACCTATCGTAGTTACAGCCAAAAAAGAGGGGAATAGCCTATGAGGTTCATCATTTAGCTAGTCTTGGAGTTCAGTTACTGGACTTAGGTGATATTGGAATTACTATTCAGGCTACGACAACATCCTCTTTAGTAACTAAAGTAAAGGAACGCCAGTACGAGGATCTTGTGTTAGTTCATAATAGGGATACCACCCTTCAGAAAGAGAAGACACCGTTTGAAATTGCAGAAGATGGGGTCCTCAGATATCGAGGGCGATTATGTGTGCCTAATGTTGCAGGGCTGCGTCGGCAGGTTATGAGAGAAACTCACTATTCTTGTTATTCTATCCATCCAGGAGCAACAAAGATGTATCATGATATCAAGGAAGTATATTTGTGTGATGCAATGAAAAAGGATATAGCAGAGTTTGTTGCTCAGTGTCCTAACTATCAGCAGGTTAAGATTGAGCATAAAAAACCCCGGTGGATTATTGTAGGCTATTGAGATTCCGACTTGGAAATGGGAAATAATCAATATGGATTTCATCATAGGCTTACCTCGTACCCAACATAAGTTCGATTTAATATGGGTGATTGTTGATAGGATTACAAAGTCAGCCCATTTTTTGCCCGTTAGGACTATATAATCCTCAGAGGATTATGCAAAGATTTATATTAAGGAGATAGTATGACTGCATGGTGTCCCTGTATCTATTCTCTCGGATAGAGGAGCTCAATTTACAGCTTACATCTGGAGGTCCTTCCAAAAATGATTGGGAACTTAAGTAAGTCTTAGTATAACATTTCATCCCTAGACATACGGACAGGCTAAGCGTACTATTCAGACACTTGAGGATATGTTACGAGCTTGTGTGATAGATTTTAAAGGTAGCTGGGATGATCATCTGCCGCTTATTGAGTTCGCATATAATAACAGTTACCACTCCAGTATCCAGATGGCTCCGTACGAGGCTTTGTATGGGCGCATGTGCAGATCTCCTATAGGGTGGTTTGATATTGGAGAATCTGGGTTACATGGGCCAGACCTGCTTCAGCAAGCCATAGAAAAAGTAAAGCTGACACGAGATCGACTATTGACAGCTTAGAGTCGTCAGAAGTCATATTCTAACGTGCGACGATGAGATTTAGAGTTCGGATTAGATGAGTGGGTATTCTTAAAGGTGTCACCTATGAAGGGTGTGATGAGGTTTGGCAAGAAAGGCAAACATAGCCCACGATATAATGGGCCTTATAGGATCATTCGGAGAGTGGTCCAAGTAGCTTATGAGTTAGAATTTCCCTCGGAATTGGAGTCTCTCCATCCGATTTTTCACATATCTATGTAATGAAAGTGCATTGGCAATCCTACCGGAGTGGTGCCCACGGATGATGTACAGATTACAAAGAACTTGTCATATGAGGAAATTCCTTTTTCCATCCTAGACTGACAAATCCGCAAGCTACGGAATAAGGAGGTAGCCTCCGTGAAAGTACTTTGGAGGAACAATAATGTGGAAGAAATGATTTGGGAGGCTGCGGATGACATGAAGTCTAGATATCCCTACTTATTTCCTCCTCAAGAGAAGGGTCGGATTGAGATGTCATAACCTCAAGGTACGTGTACGAATTCTTGTGTTAGCTATTGTTATTGGTTGTGTGAGGCCATCTTCGTTATAATGATTGTGGTCGTATGTGGCGTTAAATTATTGGGTTTCTAACGGAAGAGTTGGTAGTAGAACTGTTACAATGGCGACTCTGCCAATGTTATATAGATCCTGAAGAGTTAAACATTTGAGGACGAATATTTCTAAGGGGGGAAGGATGTTACATCTCACGTTTTCGTACGCTAAAAGTTTCGTCTTCAGTTAATTGACAAGGACTAGGGGTGATATTATCTTGAGGTTAATGTATTTACACTAATTATAACAAGCGAGAAATAAGTGTCATGAAGGATAAAGGGTACACAAATTAAAGAAACAAGTTTCGTTGAAAGTGGCTAATTTGGGATAAAATACGGGTCGAGCAATAATACCTAATAATTATGGACTAGTACCATACAAGGTACCATATGGCCGTGATAATATGATGTATAAAGTATACTAAAAAAAGTAGTATTTTTAGTAATTTTAGATAATTCTTAATTATACGGGTAATTGGTTAATTACCAGGAAATGGGACATTACCCAATTAACTAATAAATGGATAGAAATTAATAAATTACATACCTAAAACTTGCCAAGAAGCCACAAATCTAGAAATGACTAAGTAGTCATGTAGTCCTAGGTGGCTATCTAGGAGTTATTGGAATTGAATAAGAGCAATGGTTTTGTTCCATTCATTTTGGAAAAAAATAGAACCAAAAACGTATAAAATCCAAACCAAGAGACATATTCCTCCATCTTTCCTAGTTCAAAGGCTTCAAGGAAAAGAAGCCTAATTCATTCAAAAACTTCAAAGAAGCAGAAGCTAATTTTGTTCAAAAAAATTCAAAGAAGCAGAAGCTAATTTCGTTCAAAAACTTCAAAAAAGCAGAAGCTTTCCTAGTTCAAATTGCTTCAAAAAGCAGAAGCTTATTTTCGTCCAAAATACTTCAAGGAACAGAAGCGTAATTCCATCAAAATTTTGCGATTACAAAAGAGTATGGTGCAATCTTCAAGAATATTATACGGAGTTTTCCCTACTCCAGGTATGTTAAGGCTATTCCTTCTTTCTTTTTGGCATGGTCCAAGATATACAGAAGAAACGAGCAAACACATTAACTGTATTCATATAAATACTTGGGGTCTCTTTGTTCTTGATTCCCCATATGACATATTGTTATATCTTCTGTTCATGGGACTCAAAACAATACGCAGTTGAAAAAGTTTATCCAGAAGGAATATTGAGATTATTACACATTGTTCATGCATTTAATTCATTTATATACGTACATTTACCCATGACTAGATGGTGTTATATACGCGTATTTATATGTATAAATATATGTGAAAAAGGTTACGGCGTTATATAAGCACCACCACCTGATCAGTTGGTATATGTTGATGATGTAGCCCACAGTGGCCGAGACGATATGATGGAATGCCCTCAGTGGCTTGATGATATTATGTACACCCATACCTATGCATGACACGACATTTATACGCCGTGCATGACATTATAAATATTTCAAAATTTACAAAGTTATTCAGATTTACAGATGGATTTCTTTATTCCATGTTTCATCTATGTCTTTTACGTACTAATTTTCATGCCTTTCATACTCTGTACATTTTTCGTACTGAGTCCCTATCTCACGGGGCCTGCATTTCATACCCGTAGGTGCAAGTAGGCAAGCTAACAGTCCCCATTCTTAGGATCCTTGATCAGCAAGAGTTGGCGTGCTCCACTTGATCTGGAGCTGCTTTTGATTTTGATACGATATGTTTGTATATATATGGATATAACGTGGCTCAGTCCCGTCTTTGTACAGTTATATTTCTATTAGAGGTTTGTAGACTATATGTCTAGTTGGGCTGTATGTGGCCTTGCCGACTTCCAGTTTTGAGGTATATAGTTGCCTATAGCAGCCTTAACGGCTCGCCCTACGTATGTTGCATGTATATGTACGTATGCCTTTTTGGGAAGGTTTCCTTCATGTATATTATTCTCGTAATTCAAAAGATATTATTCAAGTTTATATCTTAGACGAATGCTTAGGTGTGTTTGATAGGTAGGACTCGGGCACCCGTCGTGGCCCATTTGTTTGGGTCGTGATAGGAACCATATTTCTTCCCTACAAATAACACAGGCGCTCCTCATGGTGATGTACTGGGTCTAATAAAGCCTTTTTACAGCAAGTCCTTTAAGCAAGTGAGGCTCTAATCCCATCACGAACCGGTGGACCCGATCCTCCATCTTAGATATAGTAGTGGGAGCATACCTAGCCAATGAATCAAACTGAAGACTATACTTCCGAACACTCATGTTACCCTGCTGAAGGGTCAAAAACCTATCAACTCTGGCCCATCTAAGCTCTGGTGGCTTATAATGACGAAGAAAGCTTCTGTAAACTCCTGCCATACTGCTGGAAAGGCATCCTCACCTCTGGACAATTCCTAAGATGCGTGCCAATTAACTGCAACATCTCGGAGTCTATAGGAAGCTAGCTCAACTAACTCAGTCGCAGTGGCCTTCATTACCCTTAATTTTCTCTGCATTCTCTCAATAATAACTAGGGGTCCTCGTTTGGATCTTCCCCAGTGAATACCAGAGGGTCTGAATTAATAAAGTCACGAACCCTCGCACTAACAGACCTATCTACATGACCAATACCTACTTTCTGACGTCGAGCATGTGCGACTACTAATCGGGTTAATAGCTAAATAGCATTTCTCATCTCCTGACCCGGTGCATCTGGCGGAGGGGCTGGATGTACAGGGGCGCACGCTGGAGCTGGTGCCCCTCGGAGCACTTCTGGAAAGGGTGGGGTATGTGAAGTCTGAGATGGAATCTCACCATGAGACTCTCCCCGAGACCTGGTAACTCGTGGCGCTCGATTAGTAGTCTCTCCAACCATAGACTTTCCCTTCTAGGCAGTTGTAGTCTTCGGAGGCATCGCTGAAAACATAATATATTGTTAGGAACATAAATTATTATCTTGCATGATCTGAGATAAAAGGAGAGGATAACATCCTATATGTCATATAGCCTCCTATCTATAAGTGTGGTGCACAACACACCCATAAATAAGAGTCTACTAGACACGGTCTGCGGATAACCCTAGGACAAAACTGCTCTGATACTATCGTGTCACGACCCAAACCAATGGGCCGCGATGAGTGCCCGAGTCCTACCTGCCGAACACCCTTAAGCATGAGACTAAGATATAAACATGAATAATATCTGTTGAATTACGAGAGTAACATGCGCAAAGAAAACCTGTCCAAAAGACATATATACATATACGTGCGGATTACAGTGGGTGAGTCGACAAGGCCGCGATAGACAACTACATACCCAAAACTAAAATCCGGCAAGGCCACATACTATCCAACTGCATAACTATCTACAGACCTCTAATAGAAATACAACTGTACAAACACAAAACTGAGCCACGTCATACCCATATATATATATATATATATATATATACACACACAAGCATATCGTACCAAAATCAAAAACAGATCCGTATCAAGTGGAGCACGCCAACTCCCGCTGATCAAGGATCCTAAGAAGGGGGATTGTCAGCTTGCCTACCTACACCTGCGGGCATGAAACACCGGCCCCGTGAAATAGGGCGTCAGTACAAAAAATGTACTGAATATGTAAGGCATGAAAATCAGTACGTAAAAGAGATAGATGAAACATGGAAATAATAAATTCGTCTGTAAATCTGAATATCTTTGTAAATTGTAAAACATTTATAATGTCATGCACGTGCATATAAATGTTGTGTCATGCATAGGTATAGGTGTACATAATATCATCAAGCCTCTGAGAGAATCCCATCATATCGTCTCGGTCACCGTGAGCAACATCATTAACATATACCAACTGATCAGGTGGTGGTGCATATATAACGCCGTAACCTTTTCCCATATCCCTTATACATATATATACATATAAATAAGTGTATATAATGCCATCTGGTCATGGGTCGATATACCTATATAAATGCATGAAAATATGCTAATAATCTCAATATTCATTTCGGATAAACTTTATCAACTGCGTATTATTTTGAGATCCATGAACAGAAAATATAATAATATGTCACATGGGGAATAAAGAACACAGAGACCACTAGTATTTTTATGAATAGAGTCATTTATGAAAATTGTGTGTTTGCTCGTTTCTTTTGTATAACTTGAACTATGCCTAAAAGAAAGAAAGGATAGCCTTAACATACTTGGAGTAGGAAAAAATCCGTATAATATTCTTGGAGAAGATTGCACCGTACTCCTTTAGAACCGCAAAATTTTACGTTGCTACGATTCTAACAATTTTCGTTGGAATTGTTTTGGTGCAAGCATTTCGTTGGAGCCTTTATGGATAGAGTTTAGCTTATGTTCTTGAAGTACATTGAACTAGGAAGAAAGACTTACGTTATGACAAAGACGTTTTGATTGTTGTCCAAAATGAAAATGGAAACAAGACTTATAGTAAGTCTTACTTATTAAAATTCGATTAACCTTAGAAGATAGCCACCTAATGATAAAATAACTAAGAGTCATTCTCTTAGTTTGTGGCTTTCTGCCACATTTCTTGGGGGGGGGGTAATCTTATCTCATAATTTAATAATTAACTAAGTAATGTCCTGTTACCCGATAATTAACCAATTACCCGCATAATTAAGAATTTTCTCAAATTACCTGAAAATACTACTCATTTTTTAATATACTTTATGCATCATACTGTCACGGTCATATGGTACCCTTTATGGTACTAGTCCATAAATATCGAGTATTATCGCTCGACCCATATTTTATCCCAAATCGGTAACCTTCCACGAAACTCATTTTCTTTAATTCGTGTACCCTTTATCCTTCATGACACTTACTTAACGCTTGTTATAAATAGCATAAATACTTTAACGTCATGATAATATCATCCCCCAGTCTACGTCAATTAACTGATGACGAAACATTTAACGTATGAAAATGCGAGATGTAACAAAGAGCTTATGCGAAGGCCATTGGATGACTACATAGCCAACTATCACCCAAAGAAAATGACGTCTATTCCAGACATGTTAGCAAAGGCTGGAAATGTTGTAGGTTGGGTGCGTTTCTTCAGCAATCTGATAGACGAGCAGGTGCATTGGATGTCTGAATGATTTCCTAGTAGTGAGTTCATCATCAGATCGAAGGGGACTACTCACTTGGTGCTGATCGGGCTGCGAGGTATCTACCCTTACGCTCCTATAAGGGTAATGAGACAATCTGGAAGAACATAGGTCATACCTTGGGTTTCCAACATGGTCCAATACAAGGCAGATTTCAAGGGAGATGTCATCTCGTTCAAGTTCGAAGCGAAACATATGTGGACCCAAAAGATCATTGTAGAAGGAGAAACTATTGAGCCAAACAGGTATCACACTGGCCATATGTACTACTATCTATCCTGGATGGAAGACGGCATAGCTGGGGACGTCAATCTAGGAGTCAACCTAAAGTATATGATCATAGATGAGGTAGATGAGGCACATGTTAAGTACAAGAGGCTACGCAAAAGGGTGTTCAAGTCCGAAGCTAAAAATCTGTAGCAGCACAAAGTGAACATGGAGGCGATAAGGGAATGGAAGGGGATTGCCACTAAGTCAATAGAACGATTGGAATACCTGGAACAAGGACTGATGGAGCTATAAGGGAAGATGAGAAAGAAACTTTTGGATTGCCATGGCAGGGATGACGATGAAGGAGGAAAGTTGGAAAAAGCTTACTTATTTCTAGATATGCACGATCTGGGAAATATGATTGATGGGGTCAAAAGAGCCAAGCATGGAGAAGGTCTTTCAAGGACCAAGTAGATTAGGCGATGATGTTATTTACTTCTTTCTAGCTTAGATTAGATTTCGATGTAATAAGTCTAGATTTAGTAACTTTATTTTATTATTGTCGATTTAGTAAAAGATTGTTTTGGCTCATTTTTGCATTAATGAAATGAAGAAAACATTAACACCAATTTTCTCCAAGTCTATGTGTCGCTTAGGCCTACCTCAGGCACAATGAGGTCCCAAAATTAGGATGCGAATTATTGCATGACTTTGTGAAACATGTTTAAATATTGCAAACACTCTTTTATTTCACCTTACTGACTTGGTTACCTTTTGCTTTTCTTTCATTCTGATTATTCCCATTCCAGAGGTTGGTTCGTGCATACTAGCATCATCAATATACCATGCTAGATCCAGAGGTCCTCCACCTAGCAACCCGAAAAGCAAAAGCAAATTCAAAGGGAAAATGGATGATTTAAAGGGGTATTCGAAAATACAACGCTGTTGTGGTAGAAAATGTTGAAACTTCAGATGGTAGAAGTACTCTGGGGCATAATGAGTTTGTATTACGTTTGGATCAGAAAATTCTGGGACTACAGGGTAAGCTTGAGCAGGTCCAAAATCTGGCAAACCTTTCCCTTACTCTCAATGTTCCCGACATCAATCAGCAAAACCCGACTACCCAGAACCAAACACCGCCACAAATTATACAAAACAAAAATCCATCACCCGTAGGTTCAAATCCTCCCGCACCACACCAGTTCATAATCCCGCACCTCCCCAGAATCTTAACCCACCACTAGTGCAAACCCCTCAACAACATCACCATCATCCAACTCTATACCCACAAACCAACACTTATCACACTCCCCAAAATGCACCACAACCTACTCCTGATCCCCAAAACTCGACCAATGACCAACCATATACCCAAGTTCCAAGAACTCATCAAATTAATCGGATATATATGGAAACCTTACCCTATACCCCACAACAAACCCTACACATACGCGAACCGACTGAAAAGGACCTGTTCATTAGAAACATGGCTGAGGAACTCAAGAAGCTCACATGGAGAGTCTAGAGTGTTGAAGGTGTGAAAGGTGTTGAAGGTGTGAAAGGTGTTGAAGGTCTAAACTATGAGAACCTGTGTATTCAGCAGGATGTGGAGCTGCTAGAGGGTTACAAACCTCCCAAGTTCAAAATGTTTGATGGTAATGGTGATCTGAAGGTGCATCTAAGAATATACTGATACAAGCTTGTAGGAGTGGGTAAGAATGAACAAATCCACATGAAATTATTCATGCGAAGCCTTTAAGGAGATTCATTTTCTTGGTATATCAATCAAAACCCAAAGAAGTGGGTTAATTGGGTAAATATGGCATCAGATTTCATGGACAACTTCAAGTTCAACATGGAAAACGTGTCAGTCTTTTTCTACATTCAAAATATCAAGAAGAAGCCGATAGAAAGCTTCCGCGAGTATGCTACACGTTGGAGATCAGATGTCGCAAAGGTAAGGCTGGCACTTAAAAAAGAACAAATGAACCGGTTCTTTGTTAGAGCACAAGATCTGTAAAATTATGAACAATTGATAGTCATCAAATATCACAAGTTCTCAGACATTATCAAGTTAGGGGAAAGAATATGAGAAGGAATCAAGAGTGGGATGGTAACTAATTTCGAGGCGCTATAGGCCGTGAATAAAGCTTTGCAATCAGGAGGTATTTCAAAGAAGAAAGAAGTGGGTGTCATTATGGTAGCCCAGGGCCCTAAGTCTCCCCTCACATACCAAACACCTCCACCCACATATCAACCCTCACCCCCAAAGTACCAATACCCTGCCGCCACATACCATACCTACAATACTCAACCTGTATATTACCATTCACCTCCACCCGCCCACCAAAACTACCCAAAGCCACGTCCAAATTTCGACCACAGACCTCCTTGACAATACATGCTAATTGTTGAACCCATCACCCAACTGTATGAGAGACTAAAGGCCACTGGTTATGCCATCCCTATACCTGCTGTTGTTATGGAAACTCCCTCTAAAATGGATCAACCCCAACAAAATATATGTTTATCATTCAGGAATGAAGGGTCATACTATTGAGGAATGTAGCACGTTGAAAGACAAGATTCAGACGTTGATCGATGCTAAGGTTATACAAGCAAAGGAAGTTGCACCAAATGTTTGCAACAACCCTCTCCCAGATCACAAAGGTGAGGGAGTGAACGTGATAGAAACTAACGAGGAATGGGATCAGGAAGGGTCCATTGGACTTATTCGAGAGGGAGACGTTCCTAAAACATCTGTGGTCACCCTCACGCCAGTTGTGGTACAAACCAAGGCTCCAATTGAAGTCAATATAGCTACACCCTTCACTGTAATGGTAGCACCCATACCATCTTTCAAGTTTGATGCTGTCCCGTGGGATTATATTGCAGAAGCAAGAATAAAGGAAAAAGCCAAAATGAAAGAAACAGGTGTCGCGCAAGGTATGACTAGAACTAGCAAAGTTTACACATCTGAGAATCTATGAGGAACAAGCAAGGAAGCTGCACCTAAGCCGCCTGTTGTTGAGACTGGCACTAATGATATTTGAAGAAAGATACAAGCAACATAATACTCTGTTGCTGACCATCTGAATAAGACTCCTACTCGGATATCCATCTTATCACTATTGCAAAACTCAGACGCACACAAGAATGCTTTGATGAAGGTGTTAAGTGAAGCTTATGTACCCGTCGACATCACTAGTGGAGATATGGCTAAAATAGTCGGACAGGTATTGTAGAGCCACAAAATCACTTTCCACGAAGATGAGTTACCACTAGAAGGACCGAGTCATAACAAGGCATTGCGCATCACAATGCAATTCGAGGACAAGTTCATTACTAGGGTCGTGATAGATGGAGGTTCAAGTCTGAACATATGCCCACTAACCACTCTAAAGAAATTAGGTAAGGGCCTGCATGAGATATGAATGATAAACATGAATGTGAAGGCATTCGATGGATCTCAAAGAGCCACTATCGGAGAAATCAACCTTGATCGGAGTAATTTGAGGCATTTCGGCAAAAGGTGGAAAAGTTGAGGTTTGAAAAATGGAGAGGTTTGACCCATAGCTGACTTTTATGTTATCGAGGTTGGAATGCGATTCTAAAAGATGGAACAACTCTGTTATGTCATTTGGGACTTGCCTGCAAAATTTGGTGTCGTTTGGAGTTGATTTGATATGGTTTGAATGCTTGGTTGCAATTCTAGAAGTTCTTGAAGTTCATGGTGATTTTCATGCGTTTTGGCATCCGAATCATGGTTTTAGAAGTTATTTTGATGATTTGAGCGTGCGACCGAGTTTGTAAGGTGTTTTTAGACTCGTGAGCATATTTGGTTTGGAGCCCTGATGGCTCGGGTGAGTTTCAGATTGGTTTTGAAATGATTTTTGCATAGTCTTTGATTTCTGGTTCTGGTATCATCGCATTTGCGATGTTTATGTCACAAATGCATCTATTGCAATTGCGAAGCAGCCTTGCATTTGCGAAGCTGGGCGGCTAGGGACTGGGTCGCATTTGCGAAGGAAATCCCACATTTGTGTAGCCCTCAGAGTTCGCATTTGCAAACTCCCTGTCGCATTTGCAATGAAGACAGTACTCTTCCAGGATTCGCATTTGCGACGCTTTCTTCGCTTTTGCGAGTTTGCCTTTGCAAACCCAGTGTTGCAAATGCAACATCTGCAATCTGCTAAAAGCTGAGTATTCCGAGTTTCTGCTCATTTTTCATATTCTTTGAACCCTACCTCCGAGAGTAGGCGATACCAAATCATTGGGTAAGTATCTATAATCAATTTCCAACTATATTTTATGATTATATCTTAGATTTAACATCAAATTCATGAGAATCTAAAGAAAAAATTGGGAAAATTGGGAAATTTTTCAAAAATATAAAATGATAATTTGAATGACCAAATGGTATCTGTGTACGGCTAAAATCAGGGAGTCCGATTTTGGGATCACCACGACTTCCCATGGCCCGTCTTCAGATGGCCCGAGGCATAGTTCGAGGCTCGACCCTGAGGGTTCTCAACGATCGACCTCGAGGCAATGCAAATCAATGGCTATGATGGACGAGCGGGAAGTTCCCAAAGCACGTGATTAAAGCTGACCAAGACTATTAGACTAGTTCAAGCCCATACTGTGGCATTAAATGGCTGTATCAGCCTCAAATCCTTGTAATAAATGCGTCTGTATTATGTTGGGATTCCCCCTCATATATAAAGGGGACCGTTGTCATTTTGTAATACACACAAGATTCAATACAAGCACATTCTATGCTCTTTAACTTAAACACATTCTCATTTGATTCTATTACTTATATTTATTTCTTACATTTATTGTGTTCTATTAATTGTTCTTCATTTATTACTCATTATTGATCAGAAAGAGCTCTTATCAAAGCTCTTAGAATTGTTAGACCTTCATCGTCCGGTCACTGCCCAGCGCTTAGTTCGACCTTGAGGCCCCGAATCCCAGTCACTGGGTTTGCTCGACATGCTGCCTTCAAGCTCTTATCATATTTTTTTAGTCTCACACTTAGCATCTACTGCCTAAAACTAGCATAAAATAAATCACGTGTTTTTAGAACCACAAAATCAAATCTAATTGTAATTAACATTTTCAAGGTAAACAGTATCGGAATTAGATAACTTTTGTATGGGTGAACTCATAGCGGAATGGGTGTTCGATTTTTATAATTTTGTCGGGTTCTGAGGTGCGGGCCCGAAGAGTTGACTTTTGTTGACTTTTTGCAAATTGTATAAGAATCATGGTTTTGTTAATTGAAATTATTTTCTCTTGCATTGTTTGGTGTATTCAAGTCATTTTTGGCTAGATTGAGCCGAGCGTTGATGAATTGGTAAAGGAAAAGCTAAATTGAGTATTGAATTGGCCGGATTGAGGTAAATATCTTGTCTAACCTTGTGTGGGGGACTTCTTCTTAGGATTTAAGTATTCTACACTAATTGTAGCCCGTGCACATGAGGTGACGAGTGTGTGCTCGGACTTATTTGTGGGAAAGTTGCCTTTAGGGTTCTTAGGTCCCTTATGTTCATTAAGTGAGAGGTTTTCCGATATGATTGGGTTTCCTAATTGCTTGTTTTACCTCTATATGCTCCAAATGATGTTGTTAGCTTTTCTCTAACTCTTACTTGTTATTTGGCCCTTATTTGCCTTAATTGAAGTAATTGTTCTCCTTATTGTTTTATTATTTCTTAATTGTGAATTCTTTTATGACCCTGTGCATATATGTTATGTGCCCAAATTGTTGTGGTTGCAGGTGTAGATATCACGTGCTTGTTATGTCTTATGGTTTTGTTAAGGTTATTGTGCTTCTTGGTTTTTCCGTAATTCTCTCGTTGTCGTGTACTCATACTTTTGGTGGTAGAAATCATTGTGCTTGGGTTTTTGAATTGTTGTTGTTGTTGATTTTAGCTATGCTGGGTTGTTGATATATTGAGGAGGAATAAGGGATATATATATATATATATTGAGGAGTAATAAGGGTGGACTGGTGGGATCGGGTCGCACGCCGCAACAAGGAGTAATAAGGGAGAATGATCATGTTGTTACTGATATGGTGATATAAATACTATTTGCTCTTAGTGTAATTGTTAATGAGGAATAAGGGAGGATTGGTGGGATCGAGTTGCACGCCGCAACAAATATATACTATTTACTTTATTGTAATTGTTGAGGATGAATAAGGGAGGATTGGTGGGATCGGAATGTGCGCCGCATCAATGTGTGTGTGTGTGTATATATATATGCTTATGTATTCCTCTTTGACTATACAAGTTATCCGATGGTTTAAAATTTCATTTAGGATTTGGTTATATCTGAATATTGAGAAGATCCTAGTTCATTCATTTAAAACTTGTCAATTTGTATTTCGGGTTTCACTGAGTCGCGAAGATCAGGTTATTGGCATTGAGTTATTGAATTGCCAATGTTCCTTGTGTTCTTTCCCTGAAACTACTATTCTGGTGAAATAATTTTTAGAGTAAATTTACCACATTGAAACATTTTTCTCCTGTCCCATTAAGTTATTAGTAATATCGTGATTCAAAATAAAGGAATTTATGCTACACTGCTTTATATGATTTTTTTTAATTTGAACTTGATGTGTGTGTGTGTATATATATATATATATATATCAACACTTCAAATTTCAATAATTATTATATTTTTAACTTAATTAGTTTCTCAATTAAGTTTCCTTAAACCGTGTGAGGTTGTATTTTACTTAAAAGGAATTTCTACTAAGTTTTAATTTATTAAATCCCATGTTAAAGGTAATAATTCATTCGATGTTGTATTATAATTGAAAATGGTACTTTCTTTATTCAAATAATTTCTAAAAACAACTTCATCTTTTCTTGCTAAATTTCCTAATTGGTTTAGAAGTTGTACTCTACTTTATGATATGTAAATGAGACAACTTGAACTTCTTAATTGCATCTGTTATAGACATTATGTACTGAGTAACATTTGTGCAAAGTGAGATAGAAATATGTGGGCATGAGGTGCCGGGTGTACTAAAGGTTGGGAAATTGAGGTTATGATATGAGATATCGAGTTTTGAGATGGCTAGAATTGTGCATCAGAAATGATATGATTGATTGAGTTGACATCACCTTCCTTATTTGAGTACATTTTATTTGTCTGTATCCCAGCTATGTTGGTGTTAATTTACTTGGTTATCGTTCATTTCCATCCTTGTTTCCCTTTATTGTTTCTACTTATTGTAGTTGTTTTTCTTCCTGCTGTTGATATTACTTTGTTATCCTTATGTTGATAGTTTTTTATCATGTTCAATTTATTTGATCACTACTCCACCGAGGTTAGTCTTGATACTTACTGGGCATCAGTCTTCTGTGCTCATACCACACTTCTGTACATTTTTGTATACAGATCCAAGGATTTGGTCGGTAGTAGCTATGTGGATCGTCACGGTAGAGACTCAAGGTAAACATGTTGCTGCATTCGCAGGCATCGGAGTCACCTTCGGTTGTACTTATTTTCATTGGTTCTTTTTGTTCTGGATCAGTCACGTTTTGGTTTTGTATAACTACTCTTAGAAAGGCTTATGACTTGTACCACCGGTTTTGGGGAATTGTAATTGTTTAGAATTATTTAATTTAAAGCTAGTAAATATCCATGTTATTTCAGTTAATGTTAGGCTTACCTAGTATGGAGACTAGGTGCCATCACGACTCCTTTGGAGAGATTTTAGGTCCTGACAAGTTGGTATTAGAGCTCTAGGTTCATAGGTGGTACGTGTCATAGGCAGGTTTAGTAAAGTCTTGTGGATCGGTACGTAGACATCTATACTTATCTTCGAGAGGTTACATAACTGTTAGGAAATTCCACTTCTTTCATTTCTTATCTTGCGATATTGATTCAACTCGAAATATATAACTCATGTTCCTCTACATCCACTCGTGTATGATATTACGCTCTCAGTGTTCGTTATGCGCCCGTGGTTCGTGATGCTACAAACGGGCTACAAGGGAGCCACGGATGCTCAGACATTGTCTCAATGTGTCATTCAGACTGAAGATACAGAGGTATTGAGAGGCTATTCAGTTGTTCATATGGAGGCGCAACGATTCCTGGTAACTAATTGATGAGTGCGAGCTTGAGAAACTTTAATTGGTTGACTAGTCGTCGAGATTATGGCAAGGTCATGAGGTGGGCGTTGATTGAGGATAGTTGGTAGTATTGGAGTACCTTGTGATTGGTGTTGTGCGAGCTGTGAAGGTTAGTTTTGCGGATCAGTAGATAGTGTTTTTTATGGCTTCGTGCCAAGTGGAGGAGTCCTCTAGCAGCATTCAGATTACAGAGTCAGATTTACATCAGTTATGGCCTGAGGTATATATATATGTGGTATTGGAAGGTTTCCAAAATTTGTATATGACTAAGGCCTGAGATCTTTCATGGGATGGTATTGGAGCTTACGGTGTTTCTGCGTCATTAATGAATCTACATTTCAATATCAAGGGGAGTCGAAGAAATAACTCCAGATTCACAGAAGATCTATTTAGCGTGGGCAATCATGTTTACGGTAGAATAGGGTGCTTCAAAGGAAATGCGGTAGTTTATGAGCTTCTAGGCTACGTGGTTCGTGTTAGGATCATCTGCATTTGGGACTTTGATTAGGATTATAGCATGTTGACTATCCGAAGATATGGATCAGCTCTGTGGTGTGGGTCAGCATGGAAATAGAAGTAGTTGGTCCTTTTGAATAGGAATTCTCTACTAGCATTTGTGGCAGCACACTTGGAATGGATAGTTTGTGTGACACGATTGAGTTGGGGAGGTGTAGTCCTGATGGCTTAGTTGCGTCTGAGCAAATCTCAGAGGGTTCTCGATGGTTTGACAATGGCTTGAGTTGGGTGTCTACTATGGGCATAAGGAATATGTGGTACATTGCGGTTTTCTCCTGAATCTGTATCTGAAAATAATAGAGTGTTGGCATTGTTGGCTATCATATGTGAAGAGTGTGTATTTTGGAAAGGACCTTGAGTTTGGTTACCGGTGTGTGGTTGGTAGCATGGTGATTACTGGTTTTGAGGTTTTTAAGGTTCATGTTTTGTTACGCGGCCAGAAGTTCTATGTGAGTGCTTCATCAAAATGATAGTGTGTGAGTTATGTATCAGCCATTTGATTTGGGTAGTTGAGTTCGGGTATAGAAATTTTGGTATTTCTGAGGTTTTGGGGTGAGATGCCCTCAAATGTGGACTATTTCCTATGGGTGGATTGTGAAGAAATCTTGGGAATGGAATAATTAATAGCATGTGTCATTGATAAGTTGTTGTGGATCTTTTTGAAGAATATTTATCTAATTGGGAAGGATCAGGATTTGGTTGGGGACTATTTGGAATCTCAACGAGAATATGTATCTTGTATCAGGTCAAGTTTGTGTGCTCCTGTGAGATTTTCATTATGGTTATGTTATCAGGCAAAACGGATATTATTTATGCCCCAAGCCTATGTTATGTGCTACTCTTTTATGCCGCGGTGAGGTTGTATGATTATTCCCCACGCATGTTGTAATTCTGTTCAGGCCTTATGGCGATGCGGGTGAGATAGCACTTGTGATGTTGATTTGCTCATTGCACCTTAGTTGTGCTTGCTTCTTTCATGTTTTATTACTTCTATTCTTTTTTCCCGCAGTTATTATTGTGCACTCTGTTGTAATTGATATCAGTATTCATATGATCAGTGAACCCAGCATTTCGTCTTGATGAGTATTTAAGAGCAGGCTGCACGCCGTAATGGATGTTATGTGGGACAACCTTTCCTTATGTTTATTTGGTGTTGTGTTTTCCCTCTGTGGGTCGATTTGATGAAAACTATACTTTTGTTGTTACACATGTTGAACTTGTTAGATAATTCTTATACTTTTCTTTTCTTTATTTGTGCTGCATAATTGAGTTATTGTTGGTTTGTTGTACGAACTGTGTGGTGTGAGAATCCGTGTGGTTCTATGATGAGTTGTTAGTTGGGCTGCTTGTATTGGCAGAGATGTGGTTCTTAGACCAAATATTAGTACTATAGTATTGGGGGTGAGGAGTGTTTGGAAGTATGAGGGTGTTTCTGCTAAGATTTGGGTGATGGCCCTTGGTAGGCGAGAGAGCTTCTTGACTTGTTGACTTCATGGGTGGATATGAGTTTCCACATATTTCTTTATCATAGGCAGTGTTGTTGAAGTCCGGAACAAAGTTGTATTCAATGTGAAGTGTATTGTCGGCATCCAGAGTGTTATTTGAGCGGGTATGGTGGTCAGGGATAATTATTTCAGGCATTTGAGTTGTGCAGAATAGCATGTGATTGTATTTTGGATTTGAATCTTGGGTCGATTCAGCTGGTTCAGGTTTATTCAGTGTGATGATTTGGGATTCGGGTTCTATGATGAATCTCAGATGTTGAGGTTTGGGTTCTGCCCTACGGGTATGGACTAAGGATGAGATGAGACCTTTAGTTAAGTTGCATTGTCAGTCCTACATAGGTTTGGGTGATAGGTAATCACCCCCGGGTGTATGTATGGTCAGCTCATGCAGTGGTTCAATGGCTTTGGAACGACTCCGGGCACATTCGAGGACGAACGTATGTTTAAGTGGAGAAGGATGTAACGACCCGACTGGTCATTTTGAGAAATTGCGTCTGTTTCGACAGTTTGAGTTCACGAGCAGCTTCATATTATGTGTATCAACTTACGTGCATGGTTGGATTCTGTTTTAGGATGAATCAGAGTCAAATTGGAAGAAGGAATCTAGTTTTGGAAACTTAAGCGGTGAGAATTTGACCGAAATTTGACTTTTGAGTAAACGGCTCTGGAATGAGTTTTGGGTGATGTCAGTAGCTTCGTATGGTGATTTTGGACATAGGTGTGCATTCGTATTTGGATTTGGAGGCTCGTAGCATAATTTGAGGCATTTCGACGAAAGTTGGAAAGGTTAAAGTTTGGAAAATGAAGAGGTTAGACCCATAGTTGACTTTTATATTATTGAGGTCGGAATGCGATTCCAACAGTTGGAACAGCTCTGTAATGTCATTTGGGACTTGCCTGCAAAATTTGGTGTCGTTTGGAGTTGATTTGATATGGTTCGGACGCTTGGTTGCAATTCTAGAAGTTCTTGAAGTTCATGGTGATTTTCATGCGTTTTGGCATCCGATTCATGTATTTAGAAGTTACCTTGATGATTTGACACGCGAGAAAGTTTGTAAGGTATTTTTAGACTTGTATGCATATTTGGTTTGGATTCCCGAGGGCTCGGATGAGTTCCGGATTGGTTTCAGAATGATTTTTGCATAGTCTTTGATTTCTGGTTCTGGTGTCATCGCATTTGCGATGTTTATGTCGCAAATGTGACTATTGCAATTACGAAGTAGCCTCGCATTTGCGAAGCTGGACTTCTAGGGACTAGGTCGCATTTGCGAAGGAAATCTCGCATTTGCGAAGCCCTCAGAGTTTGCATTTGCGAAGCCCTCAGAGTTCGCATTTGCAAATTTGCGAACTCCCTGTCGCATTTGCGATGAAGACAATATTCTTCAAGGCTTCGCATTTGCAAAGCTTTCTTCGCTTTTGCGAGTTCGCATTTGCAAACCCAGTGGCACAAATGCGACATCTGTAGCCTGCTAAAAGTTGGGTATTCTGAGTTTTTGCTCATTTTTCATATTCTTTGAACCCTAACTCCTAGAGTGGGCGATTTTGAGAGAAGACGTTCATACCAAATCATTGGGTAAGTGTCTCTAATCCATTTCCAACTATATTTTGTGATTACATCTTAGATTTAACATCAAATTCATGAGAATATAAAGGAAACTTTGGGGGAAATTGTGAACAACAACAACAACAACAACCCAGTGTAATCCCACTAGTGGGGTCTGGGGAGGGTAGTGTGTACGCAGACCTTACCCCTACCCCGAAGGAGTAGAAAGGTTGTTTCTGAAAGACCCTCGGCTCAATAAGACAAAAGGACAAAAGAACAAAAGAAAATCATATTAGTAACACCACAGAACAATATGAAATAAATACATATATATATATATATATATATATATATATATATATGAAAAATAAGAACAACATGAAATGAAGAGGCATGATACCAAGCAAAAGCAAAATAGTATCCTTACCAAACTAGTCCCCCAAAGTTATGACATAAGACAATACTCAGCTACCTCCTAGCCTACAACCTTAATACTCGACCTCCACATATTCCTATCAAGTGCCATGTCCTCGGAAATCTGAAGCATCGCCATATCCTGCCTAATCACCTCCCCCCAATACTTCTTAGGTCGCCCTCTACCTCTTCTCGAGCCCTCCACAACCAGCCGTTCACACCTCCTTACCGGAGCATCTGGGCTTCTCCTCTGAACGTGCCCGAACCACATGAGCCTTGCTTCCCGCATCTTGTCATCAATGGGAGCCACGCACACCTTCTCTCGAATATCATCATTCCTAATCTTATCCATCCTACTATGCCCGCACATCCACCTCAACATCCTCATTTCTGCTACCTTCATCTTCTGGATATGTGATTTCTTAACCGGCCAACACTCAGCCCCATACATCATGGCCGGCCTAACCACCGCTTTATAGAACTTACCTTTGAGTGTCAGTGGCACTCTTTTGTCACACAATACTCCATATGATAACCTCCACTTCATCCATCCTACCCCGATACGGTGCGTAACATCCTCGTCGATCTCCCCTCCCCCTGGATAACCAACCCAAGGTACTTGAAGTTATCTCTACTTTGGATGACCTGCGATTCAAGCCTCACATCCACGCCCACTTCCCTCTGCTCAACGCTAAACTTACACTCCAGGTATTCCGTCTTTGTCCTGCTAAGCTTGAAACCCTTAGATTCAAGAGCTTGTCTCCAAACCTCCAGCTTCTCGTTAACACCGGTTCGCGTCTCATCAATTAGAACTATGTCATCAGTGAATAGCATGCACCATGGCACAACCTTTTGAAAATGATGTGTTAACGCATCCAACACTAGGGCGAATAGGAACGGACTGAGCGCAGAACCTTGGTGTAACCCCATAACAACTGGAAAATCCTCAGAGTCGCCTCCCACTATCCTAACCCGAGTCTTTGCCCCATCTTACATGTCCTTAATCGCCATAATTTAGGGAACCGCACGCCTTTTGCCTTCAAGCTTCTCCAGAGCACTTCTCTAAGAACCTTGTCATACGCTTTTTCTAGGTCAATAAACACCATGTGCAGATCTTTCTTCTTATCTCTATACTGTTCAACCAACCTCCTAACAAGGTGTATAGCTTCTGTAGTAGAACGACCCAGCATGAAACCAAATTGGTTGTCAGAGAAGGATACCGTCATCCTCAACCTTGCTTCAACTACCCTTTCCCATACTTTCATAGTATGACTTAGTAATTTGATACCCCAATAATTGTTACAGCTCTGGATATCACCTTTGTTCTTATATAGTGGGACCACCGTACTCCACCTCCACTCATTTGGCATCCTCTTCGCCTTAAAAATAACATTCAATAATCTAGTCAACCACTCTAAACCTGTTTTCCCCACACACTTCAAAAATCCCACCGGAATCTCGTCAGGCCCGGTCGCTTTGCCCCTACTCATGTTACTCATAGCTCACACGACCTCCTCAACCTTGATGCGCCTGCAGTACCCAGAGTCAGCGTGACTCTCGGAATGCTCCAATTCACCGAGCACAATATCCTGATCCCCTACTTCATTAAGAAGATCCTGAAAGTAAGTCTGCCATCTCCTCTTAATCTGGGAATCTTCCATCAATACTCTCCCACCGTCGTCCTTGATGCATCTCACTCGGTCTAAATCTCCAGCCTTCCTCTCTCTCACCTTGGCCAGCCTAAATAACTTATTCTCCCCTCTTTTTTCCCCTAGTTCCTCGTACATACGACTATAAGCCGCAGTCTTAGCCTCCGTGACCGCCATCTTCGCTTCCTTCCTAGCTACCTTATATCTCTCCATGCACGCTCGCCTCTCCCCCTCGCCTATGCTCCCCCCTAACGCCCGATACGCCTCCTTTTTGGCTTCCACTTTACCTTGTACCACTTCATTTCACCACCATTCTCCTTTGTGCCTGTCGGTGACACCCGTTGAGACCCCTAACACCTCTCTCGCATCCTCTCTTATATAGTTTGCTGTCGTTGACCACATAGAGTTCGCATCACCACTGCTCCTCCAATCTCCCATAACCAACAACCGCCCTTCCAACTCTTGAGCTTTGTCCTTAGTTAATGCTCCCCACCTGATTCTCGGTCTTCCTCGACCCGACATTTTCCTCCTCTTCACCATAATACCAACGTACATCACCAAGAGCCTATGTCGCATCACAAGTATCTCACCTGGAATCACCTTGCAATCCTTGCACAAGCCTCTGTTACGCCTCCTGAGGAGGAGATAGTCAATTTGAGTCTTCGCCACCGCATTTTGAAAAGTAACCAAATGCCCCTCCCTCTTCGGAAAGCAAGAATTAGCAACCACCAACCCAAAAGCCTTAGCGAAGTCCAGTAACGAGGTTCCTCTCCCCAAAACCAAAGCTTCCATGCACTTCGTCATACACACTTGCGTTCGACCTAATATGGCCATTGAAATCCCCTCCTATGAATAACTTCTCATTAGGTGGTAACTGATGAATAATCTCATCCAAACCCTCCCAAAAGCGTCGTTTAACCTCCTCATCGAGGCCCATATGAGGCGCATAGGCACTAATGACGTTTACGGTGCACTGACCAACCACCAACTTAATACTCATCAATCTATCATTCACTCGTCTAACCTCAACAATATACTCTCTAAGTTCCCTATCCACCAATATACCCACTCCATTCTTACCCTTCTGGGTTCCAGAGTTCCAAAGTTTATACCCATCTGCGTCCCTCGCTCTCGACCCTGCCCACCTTGTCTCCTGGACACACGCTATATTGACCCTCCTCTTCTTGAGGATCTTCGCCAGCTCTATAGATTTGCCTGTCAATGAACCTACGTTCCATGACCCAATTCTCAATCGATGGACACACTTGTTCCCTTTACCTCATTTGCATCCCAACCCACCTCCTAGCCCCCTCTCTACCTCCCGACCTACCCCCCGCACGCCCCGAGGACATGAACTCACTTAACCATCCCAGACTGCAGCCACTATAGCTACGGTGGACTAGGGGTAATCTCTAACAGACACCACAGAACAATCTAGAATAAGACAAGATGTCACTACAGGTGCCCTAATACAATGACTAAACTAATAAGAACTAAAAGGACATTAATTTTACTAACACAATAGAAGGAAATAGGCAAACGGGAGGTACCAATTCCCGTGCGTATAACCTGGGAATTGTCTTAGTAGACTCAACTGTATTGCGCCCACCTAGCTCGTTCGCGTCCAACTCCTGTCGTTCCTTGCTGATACTCGGGTTGTTCTTCACTGTTTGCACGTGCCCATCCTCGCCGCCCTAAGCCACCAGTCCAAACTGATACTGTCAGGCAAGTCCTGTTGCGTCGTGTCGGAAAGCTGTTCGAGAGTCGCCGGGATTTATGAGACCTGCCGGAAATCTGTACCCACCTGAAAATAGCTTGACCTCGCCGGAAAAGAATCCGCACCTCTGGCTTGAAGACAGGTCTGGTTTGTGTGTCACCACGACAACGAAATCAGGCCTTAAACCTGACTGTGGTTGTCACCACTCGCCGGCTCCTAATCCGTGTCTCACCGAAGTAAGAGGGGAGAAGACAAGACAGGGAAGAAGGAGAGGTGGGGTGAGAGAGATAGGCGGAGAGAGAGAGGGGTGTTGGATGATGGGGAGGAGAGGGGGGCGCGTGGACTTACCTGGGCGGGGAATGGTCGCCGGCGACTGAACTAGTCGTTGTTGAGCTCTTATGTTACCTTTGGCAGTGAGGTTCGGAGAGAGGGGTTCGGAGAGAGAGAGAGTGTTGGCAGTGAGAACTAAAATGTATCAGAATTAAAATGATGATTTGAATGACCAAATTGTATCAGAATTAGATAATTTTTGTATGGGTGAACTCGTAGCGGAATGGGTGTTCGGTTTTTGTAAATTTTGTCGGGTTCTGAGGTGCGGGCTTGGGGAGTTGAATTTTGTTGACTTTTTGCAAATTGTATAAGAATCATAGTTTTGTAAATTGAAATTGTTTTCTCTTGCATGTTTGATGTATTCAAGTCATTTTTGGCTAGATTGAGCCGAGCGTTGATGAATTGGTAAAGGAAAAGTTAAATTGAGTATTGAATTAGCTGGATTGAGGTATGTATCTTGCCTAACCTTGTGTAGGGGACTCCCCCTTAGATTTTGAGTCTTCTATGCTAATTGTAGTCTGTGCACGCGAGGTGACGAGTGTACGCTCAGACTTATTTATGGAAAAGTTTCCTTTAGGGTTCTTAGGTCCCTTATGTTCATTAAGTGAGAGGTTTTCCGATATGATCGACATCTTTATTTGAGTACATTTTACTTGTCTGTGTCCCAGTGTCACGAACCTAAATCTAGACTTGGTCGTAATGGTGCCTCTCATGAAGATAAGGCCAGCCAACACAACACCCAATTAAATTAACAGATAATAATTCATAATTAAGTCATTAATAATGATAAATCCCATAATAAAGTGAAATACATCAACTGCGGAAAAACCAAACACAGCCCGACATCGGGGTGTCACCAGTTATGAGCATCTAACATAAGTCTAGGAATACGAAAAAGGGACTACACAATCTATTACAAAATCCAGTACAAGGGAAAGAAATAATGATAAGAGGGAGAAACACTAGGCTGCGAACATCGAGCAGCTACCTAATGGACTCCGAAAATCTACTAGAAGCTATCAACCCTCGCTAGTAGGACCTGTAGCTCCTGAATCTGCACACAGGGTGCAGGGAGTAAAGTGAGTACTCCAACTAAGTGAGTAATAATAATAAATGAAGACTGAGCGATAAGAAATCACGTAAAGCACAACAACATGCTATAAAGAAGCAATGTAAAATCAATAAAAGGAAATGAAACAGTAAAATCTTATAAAAATACTTCAGTTCAGTATAAGCTTCTTTAAAATCCCTTTTTAACAGTTAAACATGTAAATGAAAAGCAGCTAGAAAAGATAAACACATAAAATTCGCCCCTCGGGAACAATGTCAAAAGAATCAGCCCCTCGGGCAATAACATGGAACAACACCAGCCCATCGGTCTATATTTCATATCACAATGGGTACTCACGCTAACTGGGGGTGTACAAACTCCGGGAGGGGCCCCTTACGGCCCAATCGCAATATCAAGTCATCTCGTGGCATAATCAATAGGCTCTCGGCCTCATATCAACAAGCCACCTCGTGGCGTACAATCTCAGACCTTTGGCCTCATAATCATAAATAAGTGTATCACTGTTGCGGCGTGCAGCCCGACCCAAAAATATGCTCACAACACAGGCCCTCAGCGTTTCTCAGTCAGAAATCTCTATAAGCCACTAGGGCATAGTAAAATATGATGTTCAGCCCAAAATATCATTTAAAGTATTAAAACAAGGTAAACATGGCTGAGTTATGAAAACAGTATAATATAGCATGACTGAGTATAGAAATAAAATCAAAACAGTGAGGAAATAACAGTAGAAATCCCCCTATAGGTCCAAATAGTTGACACGAGACCCAAATATGGCATTCAGCCCAAAACATGATGATAGAAAACCGTTTTCAATCAAATACGCGGTAAAACAGTCATTCTAGATGGACTAAGTCACAATCCCCAACGGTGCACAACCCCACGCTCATAATCTAGCGTATGTGTCACCTCAATATAGCACAACGATGTCAAATTCGGGGTTTCATACCCTCAAGACAACATTTACAATCATTACTCACCTCAATCCGGTCCAAACTAGCCCATGATGCCTTTGCCTCTCAAATCGGCCTCCGGATGGGCCAAATCTAACCAAAATCAGTGCAAAACAATCAAAATATGCTAAGGGAACAAAGCCCACTCGAAAGAAATCAAATTACAACACAAATCCCGAAATTGGCCTAACCCAACCCCCGGGCCCACATCTCGGATTCCGATAAAAATTACATCAATAGACTCCTTATCACTCCCCGAGTTCATTCATATCAAAATCACGAAAATCCAACCACAAATGATCCCTCAAATCCGTAATTTTAGGTCTCCAATTACAAGCCCTAGTTCTTCAATATTAGGGTTATATTCCATGATTAATTAGGTACAATTCACATTAGAATCGAGTATTAAGTCCATAAATCTTACCTCCAAGTGTTTCCCTTCCATTTCCTCTTCAATTCTTCTCAAAAAGCTCCAAAATTGCTCAAAAATGGTGAAAGTTAACCCCAAAATCGCGGACAATGGCTATTTAAACATTCTGCCCAGGCATTCAAATCCTTTTTTGCGAAAGCAGTCAAAGCCTCGCATTCGCGAAGCGCAAACTGACGTTGACCATAAATTCCTCTAACGCGAATGCGACCACCCCCTCGCAAACGCGATGACTCCACAGCTCAAACCATCTCGAACGCGTCTGCTATCTCGCGAACGCGATGCTCAAAGACCCCAGCCTTCGCGAACGCGGGACCTCCCTCGCGAACACGAAGGCCAAATCCTCAGCCTCACCTGCTAACCCGTCGCGAACACGAGGGCCTACTCGCAAACGCGAAGGCCAATTGTCTGCAACATACAGAGCAGTTTTCTTCAACTTTCCACAACATGAAATAGTCTGTTTGACCACCCGAACTCACCCGAGGCCCTCGGGACCTCAACCAAATATGCCAACATATCCCATAACATCATTCAAACTTGTTCCAACCTTCAGAACACTCGAAACAACATCAAAACACCAAATCTGCATCGGATTCAAGCCTAAGAATTCCAAAATCTTCTAAATTCCGCTTTTGATCAAAACATCTACCAAACCACGTCCGAATGACCTGAAAATTTGCACACACATCCCAAATGACACAACGGACCTATTGCAACTCCCGGAATTCCATTTCGACCCATATGTCAAAATCTCACCTATCCTCCGGCAAATGCCAAAATTTCACATTTGCCAATTCAAGCCTAAATCTATCCCAAATCATTATGATCACGCTCCTAAGTCCCAAATCATATTCCGAAGCTATACGAACCATCGGAACTCACATCCCAGCCCTTTAACACATAAGTCAACATTCGGTTGACTTTTCCAATTTAAGCTTCCTCAAAGAGACTAAGTGTCTCAAACCTTACCAAAATCTCTCCGAACCCGAGCCAACTAACCCGGTATTATAAAATACAACTGAACAAGGCAATAATAAGCAGATATGGGGAAAACGGAGCGGTAACTCATGAAACGATCGGCCGGGTCGTTACATCCTCCCCCTCTTAAACAAACGTTTGTCATCGAATGAGTCAAGAAACATACTTGAAGCCTCAAACAGGTGAGGATTTCTGCTCCGCGTCTCCCGCTCGGTCTCCCAGGTAGCCTCCTTCACGGCCCGACCTCTCCACTACACTTTCACTGAAGTTATACCCTTTGACCTTAACTTTCGAACCTAGCGCTCCAAAATAGCTACTGGCTCCATATCATAAGTCAAATCATCATCTAACTGAACCGTGCTAAAATACAGAACATGAGACGTGTCCACAATATACTTCCGGAGCATAGAAACATGAAATACCGGATGCACAGACGACAAGCTGGGTGGCAAAGCAAGCTCATAAGCCACCTCCCCAATCCTCTGAAGCACCTCAAAAGGCCCAATGAACCGAGGACTCAATTTACCCTTCTTCCCAAATCTCATAACACCCTTCATGGGTGAAACCTTCAAAAAGACCTTCTCACCAACCATGTAGGACACATCCCGAGCCTTCCTGTCAACATAAATCTTTTGTCTTGACTGCGCGTTGTACGAATCCTCTCCTGAATCACCTTCACCTTTTCTAAAGCATCATGCACCAAGTCTGTCCCCAATAGCCTAGCCTCACCCGGCTCAAACCAACCAACTGGAGATCTACATCGCCTCTCATACAAAGCCTCATATGGAACCATCTGAATACTCAATTGGTAGTTGTTGTTATAAGCAAACTCTGTGAGCGGTAGAAACTGATCCCATGACCCTCCGAAATCAATGACACAAGCACGCAACATGTCCTCTAATATTTGAATAGTGCGCTCGGACTGTCCGTTTGTCTGAGGGTGAAAAGTTGTGCTCAACTCAACTTGAGTACCCAACTCTCGTTGCACAGATCTCCAAAACTGCAAAGTAAATTGAGTGCCCCTATCTGAAATGATAGAAACTGGGACACCATGCAAACGAAAAATCTCCCGGATATAGATCTCTGCCAACCGCTCTGAAGAATAGGTAGTACACACAGGAATGAAGTGCGCGGACTTGGTCAGCCGATCCACAATCACCCAAATAGCATCGAACTTCTTCAAAGTTCGTGGGAGCCCAACTACAAAGTCCATGGTGATCCGCTCCCACTTCCACTCTGGAATATCCATCTACTGAAGCAAGCCACCCGGTCTCTGATGCTCATATTTCACCTGCTGACAATTGAGACACCGAGCTACAAATCCCACAATGTCCTTATTCATTCTCCTCCGCCAATAATGCTATCTCAGATCCTGATACATATTTGCGGCACTTGGATGAATAGAATACCGCGAGCTATGGGTCTCCCCAGAATCAACTCCCGAAGCCTATCTACATTAGGCACACATATCCGGCCCTGCATCCTCAACACCCCATCATCACCAATAGTCACATATCTAGTATCATCGTGCTCAACTCTATCCTTAAGGACAAGCAAATGAGGATTATCATACTGGCGTTCTCTGATGCGATCATATAAGGAAGACCGAGAAATAACACAAGCCAATACCCAACTGGGCTCCGAAATATCTAACCTCATGAACCGATTGGTCAAGGCCTGAACATCAAATGCAAGAGGTCTCTCCCCAACTGGAATATATACCAAACTCCCCATACTCACCACCTTCCGACTCAAAGCATTGGCCACCACATTGGCCTTCCCTGGATGGTACAATATAGTAATATCATAATCCTTTAGCAACTCCAACCATCTCCGCTGCCTCAATTTGAGATCCTTCTACTTGAACAAGTGCTAGAGTCTATGATGATCAGTAAACACCTCACAAGACACACCATACAAATAATGCCTCCAAATCTTCAATGCGTGAACAATGGCAGCCAACTCCAAATCATGAACAGGGTAGTTATTCTCTTGGGGCTTCAACTGGAGAGAAGCATAAGCAACAACTCTACCCTCCTGCATCAACACACACCCAATACCAACTCTCAAAGCATCACAATACATGATATATGAACCTGAAGCTGATGGCAAAACTAACACTAGAGCAGTGGTCAAGGCAGTCTTGAGCTTTTGAAAGCTCTTCTCACACTTATCTGACCACCTGAATAGAGCGCCCTTTTGAGTCAACTTGGTCAAGGGAAATGCGATAGATGAGAACCCCATAACAAACCGGCGGTAATAACCCACCAAACCAAGAAAGTGTTGAATCTCTATGGCTGAGAACGATCTGGGCCAACTCTAAACCGCCTCTATCTTCTTCAGAATCCACCTAAATACCCTCGCTGGACACTAGTGCCCCAAGAAAGCCACTGAACTGAGCCAAAACTCACACTTCGAGAACTTTGCATAAAGCTTCTCCTCCCTCAATCTCAGCAACACAACTCTCAAATGCTCCGCGTGCTCCTCCTGACTACGCAAATATATCAGAATATCATCAATGAAACTATGACAAACGAGTCGAGATAAGGTCGAAACATGTTGTTCATTAAATGCATGAATGCTACTGGGGCATTGGTCAGTCCAAAAGACATCACCAAGAACTCATAATGACCATATCGGGTCCTGAAAGTTGTCTTAAGAATATCCGAGTCCCTAATCTTCAACTGGTGATAACCAAAACGGAGATCAATTTTGGAGAACACTCTCACTCCCTGAAGTTGGTCGAATAAATCATCAATGCGAGGCAAAGGATACTTGTCCTTAACTATTACTTTGTTCAACTGCCTATAATCACTGCACATCCTCATAGTGACATCCTTCTTCTTTACAAATAGAAAAGGCGCACCCCAAGACGCCAAACTAGGCCGAATGAACCCCTTATCAAAGAGTTCTTGGAGCTGCTCCTTCAACTCCTTCAACTTCGCTACTGGCATACGATACGGTGGGATATAAATGGGCTGAGTGCCCGGCACTAGGGCAATACCAAAATCAATATCCTTGTCCGGCGGCATGCCCGGCAGGTCTGCAGGAAACACATCGGAAAAATGCCTTACAACTAGAACAAAATCAATACTGGGAGTCTTTGTACCGATATCCCTCACAGAGGCTAGATATGAAAGACAACCCTTCTCAACCATACGTATGCCTTCAAGAATGAAATTACCCTACTGGGAACATAATCAGTCGAACCTCGCCACTCAATCTGTAGCACACCCAGCATAGCCAATGTCACTATCTTAGCATGACAGCCCAAAATAGCACGACACGGAGATAGCCAATCCATGCCCAAAATAACATCGAAATCTACCATACATAACAACAAAAGATCCACTCGGGTCTCCAGACCCCCAATAGTCACCACACATAACTGGTATACGGTCTACAACAATAGTATCGCCCACCGGAGTAGATACATGAACAGGTAAAATAAGAGACTCACGAGGCGTATCCAAATAACGAGCAAAATATGATGACACATAAGAATAAGTGAAACCGGGATCAAATAATACAGAACCATCTCTATGGCAGACTGAGACAATACCTGTAATAATAGTATCGGAAGTAATAGCATCGGGCCCAGCTGGAAGTGCATAGAAACGGGCCTGACCGCCACCTGATCGACCTCCCCCTCTAGGGCGACCCCTTGCTGACTAACCTCCACCCCTAGTTGGCAGGGTGGGTGGTGGTGAAGTAATTGGTGCTGAAGCCGATGGATGAATCCTCTGCTGAGATGAACTCACAAGACGATAAGGACACTGCCTCCACATATGACCCATCTCTTCACACTCATAACAACTTCTGGGTGCTGGAGACGGGGACTGAAGGGGAACCCTAGCACAGGAATGACTAGCATATGCACCTGGCATAGAAGAGCCCTGAATTGATGGAGCACGAGACAAACTCTGAGTTGGAAGGGCACTGAGTGATGACTGGACTTGATAAGAACCGTGAGTACCATGACCCGATGATGCCCCACGATAGCCTGGGTGAGCTGGCTGAGTATGCCTGAATGGACGGCCTCTGTCGTGCTGAAACTGACCTCTCGAAGGAGCACCACCATAACTACCAGATCCTTGAGGCCTCTTGGCCTCCCTCTCATCTCGCTCCTGGCGACGAACTGAGTCAATCTCACGAGCAATGTCTACAACCTCCTCAAAAGTAGCACCAGACACCCTCTCCCTAGTCATGAGAATACGAAGCTGATAAGTGAGGCCATCCATAAACCTCCTAATCCTCTTTCTATCTGCTGGAACCAACCAAATAGCATGACGAGCGAACTTTGCTCATATTGCATCATAGTCATCTCTCATTGACGTAACCACTCAAACTGCCTGTGCAGCTCCTCGATGGCACATACTTTTCCAAAAAAAAGAACGGAGAACTACTGTCAGGTAAGGGATGCTGCACCAACAGGCCTACACCTCTCATAAGCCTCCCACCAAGTGAAGGCAGCTACAGAAAACTGAAAAGTAGTGAAAGCGACCCCGCTGCTCTCCAAAATACCCATTATGCGAAGAATCCTCTGACACTTGTCCAAGAAACCCTGGGCATCATCGCCCTCTGCACTACTGAAAGTCGGAGGCTGAAGTCTACCAAACCTCTCCAATGTGCGATGCTCGTCCTCTGGCATGGCATGAGCTACATAGTCCTGAGCAGCTGCAACCGGCTGGGCTGGATGTGCCCCCGGTGTCTGAAGTCCCTACAGGACCTGCTCAAGTGTGCGAGCGGTGGGAGTCTGAGTGCCTCCCCCGGCCTGAGAAGTAGTTGCGGCTGTAGTAACTGAAACCGCATGAGCTAAGCCAGTGCATACTGATAGGATCTGAGCCAAGGCCTCTTGAAGACCCGGAATCACAATAGGCACAGCTGGTGCCTGAGCTGGTGCTGCTGGAGCGTCCATAACTGGGGTGGCTGGTGGATTTGCAGGTGCTGCCCTAGCTGCTGTGCAGGCCATACCGCTACCCCCACCACGACCACAACCACGTCCTCAGCCTCTAGTGGTCACAGCTGGTGGTACTGGTAGTCATCCATCCTGACCGGTAGCACGTGTTCTCACCATCTGTGAGAGAATAGAATAACAAAAGTTTAGTACTCGGATCAACAGATTCGCACGACAAGAATTTCAAGAATATGAAGTTTTTTCTAAAGGTTCTGCAGCCTCTCGAGGATAAACACAGACGTGTCCGTACCAATCCGCAAGACTCTACTAAACCTGCTCATGACTCGTGAGACCTGTGTAACCTAGGCTCTGATACCAACTTGTCACGACCCTAAACCCAGACTCGGTCGTGATGGCGCCTCTTGTGAAGAGAAGGCCAGCCGACACAACACCCAATTAAATTAACAGATAATAATTCATAATTAAGTCATTAATAATGATAAATCCCATAATAAAGTGAAATACATAAACTGCGGAAAAACCAAACACAGCTCGACATCAGGGTGTCACCAGTCATGAGCATCTAACATAAGTCTAGGAATACGGAAAAGGGACTACACAGTCTATTACAAAATCCAGTACAAGGGAAATAAATAATGATAAGAGGGAGAAACACTGGGCTGCGAACGTTGAGCAGCTACCTAATGGACTCCGAAAATCTGCTGGAAGCTATCAACCCTCGCTAGTAAGACCTGAAGCTCCTGAATCTGCATACAGGGTGCAGGGAATAAAGTTAGTACTCCAACTCAGTGAGTAAAATAATAAATGAAGACTGAGCGATAAGAAATCATGTAAAGCACAACAACATGCTATGAAGAAGCAGTGTAAAACCAATAAAAGGCAATGAAATAGTAAAATCTTATAAAAATACCTCAGTTCAGTATAAGGGGAGGGGGCCCTATCGGCCCAAGCGCAATATCAAGTCATCTCGTGGCATAATCAATAGGCTCTCGACCTCATATCAACAAGCCACCTCGTGGCACACAATCTCAGGCCCTCGGCCTCATAATCATAAATAAGTGTATTACTGCTACAGCGTGCAGCCCGACCCAAAAGTATCCTCACAGCACAGGCCCTCGGCCTTACTCAGTCAGAAATCTCTATAAGCCACTCGGGCATAGCAAAATATGATGCTCAGCCCAAAATATCATTTAAAGTATTAAAACAAGGTAAACATGGCTAAGTTATGAAAACAGTATAATATAGCATGACTGAGTATAGATATAAAATCAAAACAGTGAGGAAATAACAGTAAAAATTCCCCCATGGGTCCAAATAGTTGGCACGAGGCCCAAATATGGCATTCAGCCCAAAACATGATGATAGCAAACCGTTTTCAATCAAATATGCGGTAAAACAGTCATTCGGGATGGACTAAGTCACAATCCCCAACGGTGCACAACCTCACGCTCATCATCTAGGGTGTGTGTAACCTCAATATAGCACAACGATGTCAAATTCGGGGTTTCATACCCTCAAGACAACATTTACAATCATTACTCACCCCAATTCGATCCAAACTCTAGCCCGCGATGCCTTTGCCTCTCAAATCGACCTCCGGATGATCCAAATCTAAGCAAAATCAGTGCAAAACAATCAAAATATGCTAAGGGAACAAAGCCCACTCGAAAGAAATCAAATTACAACACAAATCCCGAAATTGGCCAAACCCAACACCCGGGCCCACATCTCGGATTTCGATAAAAATTACATCAATAGACTCCTTATCACTCCCCGAGTTCATTCATATAAAAATCACAAAAATCCAACCACAAATGATCCCTCAAATCCCTAATTTTAGGTCTCCAATTACAAGCTCTAGTTCTTCAATATTAGGCTTAAATTCCATGATTAATTAGGTATAATTCACATTAGAATCGAGAATTAAGTCCATAAATCTTACCTCCAAGTGTTTCCCTTCCATTCCCTCTTCAATTCTTCTCAAAAAGCTCCAAAATCGCTCAAAAATGGTGAAAGTTAGCCCCAAAATCGCGGACAATGGCTATTTAAACATTCTGCCCAGGCATTCAAATCCTTCTTTGCGAAAGCAGTCAAAGCCTCGCGTTCGTGAAGCGCAAACTGACGTTGAACATAAATTCCTCTTACGCGAATGTGACCACCCCCTCGCAAACGCGATGACTCCACAGCTCAAACCATCTCGAACGCGTCTGCTACCTCGCGAATGCGATGCTCAAAGACCCCAGCCCTTCACGAATGCGAGACCTCCCTCGCGAATGCGAAGGCCAAATCCTCAGCCTCACCTACTAACCCTTTGCGGACCAATTGTCTCCAACATACACAACAGTTTTTTGCAACTTTCCACAACATGAAATAGTCCATTTGACCACCCTAAACTCACCCGAGGCCCTCGGGACCTCAACCAAACATGCCAACATATCCCATAACATCATTCAAACTTGTTCCAACCTTCAGAACGCTCAAAAGAACATCAAAACACCAAATTTGCATCGGATTCAAGCCTAAGAATTCCAAAATCTTCTAAATTCCGCTTTCGATCAAAAAGTCTATCAAACCACGTCCGAATGACCTGAAATTTTGCACACACATCCCAAATGACACAACGAACCTACTGTAACTTCCGGAATTCCATTCTAACCCCTATATCAAAATCTCACCTATCAATTGGAAAACGCCAAAATTTCTATTTCGGCAATTCAAACCTAAATCTACTCCGGACCTCCAAAATACATTCCGATTACGCTCCTAAGTCCCAAATCACCTCCCGAAGCTATCGGAACCATCGGAACTCACATCCGAGCCATTTAACACATAAGTCAATATCCATTTAACTTTTCCAACTTAAGCTTCTTCAAAGAGACTAAGTGTCTCAAACCTTACCAAAATCTCTCCGAACCCAAGCCAACTAACCCAGTAATACAAAATACAGCTAAACAAGGCAATAATAAGCAGAAATGGGGGAAACAGAGCGATAACTCATGAAACAACCGGCCGGGTCGTTATACCCAACTATGTTGGTGTTACTTTACTTGGTTATCTTTCGTTTCCATCCATATTTCCCTTTATTATTTCTACTTATTGCAGTTGTTTTTCTCTATGCTGTTGATATTACTTTGTTATCCTTATGTTGATAGTTTATTATCATATCCTGCTCAATTTATTTGACCAGTAGGTGTCTGGACTGTTCCTCTTCACTACTTCACTGAGGTTAGTCTTGATACTTACTAGGCACCGCTATGGTGTGCTCATACTACACTACTATATATTTTTGTGTACAGATCCAAGGATTTGGTCGGTAGTAGCTGTGCGGATCGTCGCGGTGGAGACTCAAGGTAAACCTTCTGCTGCGTTCGTAGGCCTCGGAGTCACCTTCAGTTGTACTTATTTTCATTGGTTCCTTTTGTTCTAGATCAGTGACGTATTGGTTTTGTATAACTACTCTTAGAAAGGCTTATGACTTGTACTACCGGTTTTGGGGAATTGTAATTGTTTAGAGTTATTTAATTTAAAGCTAGTAAATATCCATGTTATTTCAGTTAATGTTAGGCTTACCTGGTATAGAGACTAGGTGTCATCACAACTCTTTCGGAGGAATTTTGGGTCGTGACAGCTTGACACTCGGTTCATCGAATCCATTAAAGTTGTTGAAGCATTAGTCAAGAGAGATAACATCACCAAGAACTCGTAATGACTATAACGAGTCCCAAAAGATGTCTTGGGGACATTTGATACCCTAATCTTCACCTAATATTAGCCAGATCTCAAATCAATCTTGAAAAATACCTTAACACCCTGAAGTTGGTCAAATAAATTATCAATCCTAGGCAATGGATACTTACTCTTGATAGTAACCTTGTTCAGCTGCCGATAATAAATGCACGTCCTCATTGATCCATCTTTTTTCTTAACAAATAACACTAGCACACCCCAAGGTGAAACACTCAGTCTAATGAATCCTTTGTCAAGTATTTCTTGCAACTGATCCTTTAATTCCTTTAACTCGGCTGGAGCCATACGTTGCAGTGGGATAGAAATCGGTTGAAAGCCTAGAACTAAATCTATGCAAAAGTTAGTATCCATGTTGTGTGGCATACCCGACAAATCTACAAGAAACGCCTCGGGAAACTTCCTCACAGCCGGTACTGACTCCATAGTGGGAACCTCTGCACTAGAATCTCGAATTTAAGCCAAATATGCTAAACACCCCTTCTCAACCATACCTCAAGCTTTCAAATATGAAACCACCCTTCTAGTGGAATGACTAAGGGTCCTTTTCCAGTCTAATCTAGGTAACCTCGACATGGCTAAAGTTGCATCCAAGATAGTGTGATATGGGGACAACTAATCCATAGCAAGAATGCCCTCATATATTCAGCAACAGTAGATCAACTATAGTATCAAAAACATTAATAGTAATAACACAAGACAAGTACACCCATTCAACTACTATGAAATCTCCAGTTGGTGTAGAAACGGAAATAAGAACATCTAGAGAATCACGATACATGCTCAAGTGCGAAGAAAAATATGAAGACATAAAAATATGTAGAACCCGGATCAAACAATACGAAAGTATCTCTATGGCAGACTGAGATAATACCTGTAATAACTACATTGGATGACTCCACCTCAGGCCTACCCGAAAATGTATAACAACAAGGTTGAGCCCGACCAATTTGTTCTCCACCTCTCGGATGACCTCTCACTGATTGGCCTCCCCCTCTAACGGGTTGGCCTCCACCTCTGGCTACTGGACCCCCGCCTCTAGATGGCTGAGCGAGTGGTGGAGCAACTGGTGCCGAAATCATGGCACGAGTACCCTACTTTGATATGTTGCTCTGCAATCTAGACAATACCTCCTGATATGATCTGCATGTCCACACAAAACCCTAATGTTTACTCTATGACATCTTAGATTTGATAGTAGAAATTCATTAAAAAAAGTAATGAAAATTGAATGAAAACAAGTTAAAGTTAGTAACCTATGAAGTTGGGAAGAAATTGCTCTCCAAAAATCGCCTTTATGGAGTTTAGGTCTCAAAAATGGTGTAAAAATGAGCTAAGTCCCAAAATTCCAACCTTTTACCCAGCTGCAGATATCACAATTATGAACTCTTGTTAACAATTGCAATATCCGTGAAGTGAACCACTGTTCACAAATGCGATCAGTTTCTGAGCCCCTTAGATGTTGAAAAATGCGACTTACCCTTCGCATTTGCGAAGGCTCATCCCCTCGCAAAAGCGCACCAAGTTTAGCAAATGTGAAGCCTTCTCTCAACCCACCAGTGTTGCAATTATTTCCCCTTTCTCGCATTTGCAATACCCGACCAAGAGCAAAATTTTGCGAAATTGAAAATGCCTAGTTCCTCCCCAGCTTCTCAAATGTGAGGATCGCATTTGCAAACAGAACCTCGCAAATGCAATATTTGCAGCCCAGTAAACACAACAGCTATTCCAAGTCAGTATGTAACCTATCTAAAACTCACCCGATCCCCTTGGTCTCCAATTCGAATATTCACCAAAGTATATTAACATCATAAAAACTCGCTCGCAAGCTCAAATCAAAATAACTTCTAAAATCAAGAATCGATCACCAAAACTCGAGATTTTTCAAAGGTCAAATTCAAATCTCTAACTTTTACATAAAGTGCCGGAACGGCCTTAGGTCACCCGGGGCCCCAACTAAACATGCATATAAGTCCAAAATCATTATATGAACCTACTGAAATCGTCAAAACACCGATCCGAGGTCGTTTACTATAAATGTTGATCATGGACAACTCTAACTACTTTTAAAGTTAAAAATCATATTTTCTTTAAAAATTCACATTTAAAATTTTCGAAAATATACACGGACCATGAACGCAAGACATAAATCATCCAATAAAGCTATAGAAAGTCTCAAAAAACAAAATAGGAAGCCAGTACGCAAAACAACTTATCGGGTCATTACAATGATTATTATTTTAAATTAATCCCTAAAATAAAGAGAAAAATATTACGTATGAAATCCTTTATATCCAATATGCACTGAAAAGATCGCATAATCATCTGGATATTGGTTAATCATCTCAGGCTGAAACATAGTAAAGAACTGACCAACCAAATATCACCTATGTTGGCATCGCTATCCATAGCACGAGCACACACGCATAAAAATCTCACGAGATGCTTTATTTGGTCATTATCATTTAATTGTACCTACTTTTTAAATAAATTTAACTAATACCTAATTTTTTGTCAGATAGGAGCCGTTTGGAATCTTTTTCTACTTCTTAGTTGCAAAACACCAATGTATGTTGTGCTTAGGGTTTTTTCTTCTTATTATTTGCAAACTAATAGCCTGTTTGGCCAAGCTTATTTTTGGCCAAAAATTGAGGTGTTTGGCCAAGCTTTTGAATGGAAAAAAGTGCTTTTGAGGAGAAGCAGAAAAAAGTAGCTTCCCTTTAAAAGTACTTTTTTGAGAAGCACTTTTGAGGAAAATACACTTAGAAGCAGTTTTTTTAAAGCTTGGCCAAATACTAATTGCTGCTCAGAAGTGCTTTTCAAACTAATTAGTCAAACACAAACTGCTTCTCACCAAAAGTACTTTTGAAAAAAGCACTTTTGAAAAAAAAGCACTTCTCAAAATAAGTTGATTTTTGCAGCTTGGCAAACGGGCTAAAAGTTTGTTACATATGTTATTGTTTTGACAATTTGTTGATTGTGGTTTATTCTTTATGGTATTTAAAAGTTATGCTTTAAATTTGAGCTTGGAGTAGATTTGGGGGTTGAATCGTATGTTGGATTGTTGAAATTTGAACGATAAGTTTATATTTTTGAATTTAGGATGTGATTTCTGAAGTTGCATTGAAGAAAGAAATAGAACTACATAAGATTCGAATTTTCTGAAGTTACATTGGACAGATAAAAGGACTTAGGATCTGATTTCTAAAGTGCATTGAATAGATAGAACTACTTAAGATTTTATTTTTCTGAAGTTGCATTGGAAGGTAGAAGAGCTTCTGATTCGATTCTGAAGTTGCATTGAAGAGATAAAACTATTTAAGATCCGATGTTCTGAAGTTACATTGGCAAGATAGGAGAATTTTATATCTGATTCTGAAGTTGCATTAAAGAGATAAAAGAACTTCTGATCCCGGTGGATAAATTTTATAAATTTTTATGCAATGCGGGTATAAATTCAATAATCACCCTAAAAGTGGGTATCTTTGAACTTCTTCTGATGCATGAAGATCTAGAATTTAAATTTTATGGGTCTAAATTCATAACAATTGTTTCAAGTGTTAATAATTGGACTTTAACATTTAAGATAAATCTACTGATCGAAATCCTAAAGTATCTTCTAGCTCTAGCCCTCGTGGATGCGCTTTTTACAAGAGGTTAAGGGAAAGAAAAAATTTGCCCACCAATTTTTCTCATTATTTTTTTCGCCCCTCAACAATTATGAATTATGACTATATTATCCACTAAAATATGTGTTAGATAATTACCTATTTAAAAATAAACCAAATACATCCATATTGTCCACATAAAAAAATATTTATTGGATAAGCAACGGTTTTATTTTGAAAATAATGCATAACTACTATATGACCCTAAAATTTTATCCACCTATATCAATTTATAATGGTACCTATTATATATATATATATATATATATATATATATATATATATATATATATATATATATATCATGCCACCTTATCTCTAGTTTTTGTTCTTTTTCGTCCTTTTCTTTTTTCTTTCTTTTTTATTTTTTTCCTTTTTTTATTTGGTTTATCTTTTTCCCCAAAATATTTTTGCATTAGGGTGTTCTTGGTATGATTTTTTGAAAAATAGTTTTTGATTTTTTCATCTTTGGTTGGTTAAATATTTTTAAAAAATATTTTTTTTATCAACTCATTTTGCTCCAATTATAGAAAAATAATTTTCCTACCAAGAAAAGGAAAAACTACTTATTTTATTCATATTTGTGGTGTACAATAATGTGAGATAGTGGATAATAATATATGATTTTTTTTCATATATTGCTAATACATAAATTCCTATTTATCATTCTTTTCTACGTAAATATTAGTGCATTGATTCCGACATAACTTATTACCCATGCTAGTAATACATTGCTTGGTTCTAAATATTAAAATATGCAACTTATGCAGAGTTTAATACCTAAAACAAAAATGTTGCATAAACTATGCAAATATTCAATTAATAATACGAAGTTTTACATTGAAAATCAAATGGTTTACAAGTAATTCATTAACTATATGTGAATATTAATCTTTCATCATTCAACCCAAATAATCTAAAGTTGATTTAGTGTGACAAATTACTTGATAGAAAACGTCTTGTTGAATTTTAACTAAAACTTTGCTGGATTTGGACCCATTTCGTTGCAATTTTCCCTAATTAAGACTAAATATTATTTGAGTTGGGTTTTCAAGAACAAATTAAAATTGAAGATAAAGCCATAGATAGATCATATGGATAATATGGATATCTATTTTATCCGTTGCTTAATTCGTTTTTTATCTATATTAAATATGGTTGGGTCGAAATTTATCATTTTTCGTAGAAATTGTATGGGGCGCCCTATTTAGGGTGCCCCTTTTTAACTTGTACCTGTTTTTTTTCATTTGTATCTGTACCCGTTTTTTTATTAAAATCTTTTTTAATAGACGATTTTGCCCTTCTTTAGTTAAAGACTATAGATAAAACTGTAGACTGCAGGACAAAACATCAACATGTTTTGGTATGAAGTATTAGCAAATGAATTAAATACCTTCAGCATGCATTAGCAAAAACTCATTAGAAAATTACATACTGCGAGACAAAAACTTAAGCATATTTAGTATGAAGTTTTAGCAAATGAACTAAAAAACTTCAGCTTGTTTAAACTGAAGTTTCTGATAAAACTCATGACAAAACTGTCCACCGCAGGACAAAACTTCAGCATGTTTTGGTATGAAATTTTAGCAAATGAACTAAATAACTTCAGTATGCATTAGCAAAAACTCATTAGAAAATTACATATTGTAGAACAAAAACTTAAGTGTGTTTAGTCTGAAGTTTTATCAAATGAACAAAAAAACTTCAGCAGGTTTAGACTGAAGTTTCAGATAAAAATCATGACAAAACTTTAGACTTGAGGATAAATAACTTCAACATGCATTAGCATGAAGTTTTAGCTTCAGTGTGAAACAACTTTATGCGAATAGGTTCAATGTGAAAAAACTTCATGCTACATTAGCATGAAGTTTTAGCTTCAATGTGAAACAACTTCATGCTACATTAGCATGAAGTTTTAGCTACAACGTGAAAGAACTTTATTTTTATTTTTATAAAGCTATTGAGAGGAGAGGAAGAGATCTTTTTTCACGAATGAGGTTGCAGATCACGCGATTTAATTTATTGTCAGGGATATAATTGTCATATTATTACAAATTTTTTATCAGCTAGCTACCAAATCAATAACTTTTAAAAATATGATGTAGATTAAAAGGTGGCACAAATATATGGGGTACGATTGCATTTCCCTTTTTTCTTAACCGTTTTTTAGCCCAAATCCAATCCGACTCGCCCCATTTCCCACCTCCAATTATGAACATATAATGTGGTCCAAAGCATTCCCTTCCGGACGCCCCGATTGTGACCGTCACTTCTGGCATGTGAAATAGGCTCAGGAGTTAAATATTAATTTTTCAAATGTCCAAGCAGACAGTAAATAAATAATCAGTGACAAAATCAAGTAGAAAGACTTATGGATGTACATGGAACGGGTTGGTTCGATTTTTATTAAAACCAACCAAATTATTTTTATCAATTCGGATTGGTTTGATTTTGTCGGATTTTTGGGTTTTTTTCTAACTTGAATAATATGTCAATCTTACTTTGTTAAATCTTTTATAAGTAAATATATATTTAATAAAAAAAAAATTCCAAACATATGAACTATTAAAATATTCTTATGGGAGAATTTTCTTAGTAACACGCGATAGTTATTTTTTTGTCTGACAATAAATTTTTGTTGATGTACGCTTTCAAAGTTAACCGAATTCAATAATTAAACATAAAAAATCAATATGATACCTAAATAATGTAGGTGTCGCACCTCCTTTTCACCGCGCCCGCGGGGCGCGTGGGGAGTTTTCTCCAATTGAAGGACAGTCGAAACGGGATTTGTTTATTTGTTTTAGAGTCGCCACCTGGGAATTTTAAGGCGTCCCAAGTCACCAATTATAATCCCTGAATCGAGGAGAATATGACTCTGTTTATTATTCTGCGAACCAGAAATCCTGAGTAAGGAATTCTGTTAATTCGGAAGAAGGTGTTAGGCATTTCCGAATTCCGTGGTTCTAGCACGGTCGCTTAACTGTTTTTTATTATTGGCTTAATTATCTTGATTTTTATTAAATACTTTTTGTTACGTGATTTTTCTACCGCTTTTACTTATTTTGGTTATGAACCCTTCTTTGAATCGAATTACGCGTACGTATATTCGTGTTCTAAAAAAAATGCGGAATTGTGTCACGCGTACGTGTACACAATAACTTTTGATAATATATTTATTGAGCAATCATTTTTCGAAATTGTGTCGAATCAAGAATATTTGTTTTTTCTTGAATAGCGAACCGTACATCTCGGTTTTTTATGAAATTGATTTAACACCTTTGGAAAAATCCTTTTATTAAATATTCTTTCGAAATTGCGCGTACGCATAGTCCGAATTTTTGCTTTTAAAAATATAAGCAGGGTACGCGAACGTATCCCTAATTGCGCGACATATTTGTAATGATATTAGGGATTTTTCCATAAATTGTTTTATTATATTATGAGAAATCTTCATTTAAGATATCCTTAATTCTTGGAAAAGAATTCACAATTTATTGAATGTTGCCCATTGATTACAATTTCCGCATATAACATGTTTATCCAAGATTATTCAAATTCAAAATAAAGAATAAGGAAATGATTAATACCATTCTTCACAAATACAATATACATATATACATATATCAAAGAATGATGGACATATGAAACTCACAAGATAATTTATGAATGGAAGAAGTATTTTTTTGACAATTTTTATTTATTTCTTATTTAGTGCAAATTCTATTTCTACTTACCATTGATACAAGTATTGCAATTTATGCTTTATACACCTCATTTTATTCTCATATATTTGCTTTTAATCTAATTGGCCTAACTATTTGGTTAATTTATTTTATAAAGGTAGATAGGCATTCGAGTTTATAGGAAAGGAATTATTATACAAGCCAATTTCAATAAAATTACCTTACATGCAACTTAGTTGTATGTCGTAAACCTTCATAATGTTTTAGATATCGTAACAAGCTATATCATGTCACCTTTCACCAAAGTTTATACACACATCTATTATCTTTATAAACAGGTACCATCAATACCATCTAAACCTTATTTAACAACAAGAGTTAGTAATATAGTTTTCTTGATAATTATACATTACTCTTTATTTAACTAACAACACCATAAAATTTAAATAATGACCACTTTATGCCATGTTTCCTACCTAGACAATCTTAATCACAACTATACTTTAATGAAAGTTTTAAAAAAAATTAACCTTGTTACAACACTTATACAGTCTTCAATAAAAGATAAATTAGCTTACAGTCATTCTATCAACATATACTTACTTATTCGATCCAGAAACGAAAATGAGTTTTTAATTAAAGAACTCAAAGATATTATTACAATTCAATCTTCATTTATTCGTCTTCTTTCCAACATAGAATTTAAAAGGATATGTACCTGGAAATGGAGGTAGAAGAAGTAAGTTTCAGCAGTTGCAGCAGTAACAAATTCAACAGAATAGCAATATTTTCACAGATTTGAGCGATAATACGACCCGAGGAAGCCAGATGCACAATACAGTATTTTAAAAGACACTTCAGATTTTAACTGAACAGTGGAATCACATAAAGTTGAACAGATTCAACAAAAGAACAACATTTCAGATTTCAGTTTCTTTTCAATTTCAAATTCCTATTTTTTCTGATTTTTCTGTTTCTGCTGCTGTATCTGTGTGTGAGTGTGTATGTGAGTGTTTTATTTTCTGTTTCCTTTCTTTCTATCTTCTCAGATTTCTGTTTTTCTCTCAAAATCTGCCCTTTTTCAGATTTTTCTCCTCTAAAAATCTCACTTCCAGTCTCTCTTAAAATTATCTCTTTTTCTAAAAACCCCTCCTTTAAGGTCTGTCCAGCTCCTGTATTTATACATGGCTGGTTCTATACCAATTAGTATTGGAGGGACCCTTTATCCCTTTAAAAATCAGAAAGTTTCCATTAAAAACTTCTTTTTCATACTTTATGTGATCCTAACATGATTTTCAGCAGCCCCATTATCCTTTGTTCCCCCTTTATTACTTAAATATAGCCATTAACATTACATTATAATACACTAGCACTAACACCCTGTTTTTACTGTTTCATTCTCAGAAATGCCCCTGCCCTACTGTTATTACTTGAAAAATCAGAACCCACTGTAAAACAGATTCTACAATCTGTATAGACTTAACTATCTTTCTGATTTACAGCTATAACCAATCCTATGATTTTGAGACAGTATATTACATTTCTAATAACTGATTGACAAAAAACTGAATTTAAACAGGGAATTCTCAACTGAATAAAAAACAACCTTAACATTATACAGAACATGCAGGATTATTTCAACTGGAATTCAAAATTGAATTAAAAGCAAACAAATACAGGAGCATTGTCAATATACTGACAATGTCCCGTTTAGAAAACAACAATACAACATACATTTGAATTCACTGATTCACAAACAAACATGATTTAATTGACGAATACTAATCAATTGACTATTTACAACATTTGTCAATAATTAGTCTAAACAATAGAAGCAGACTGTTAAATGCATTTGTAATTTTATTTAAATTAACTTAATTAAATGCATACTTAAATCCTAGATATGCATGAAACATCTATTTTTATTTTTATTTTGTTTAATTATAACAAAGCAAACATTTTACGGACATAAATAAATATTTAACACCACGCAAATTCAGAAATTACACAGTAAAAGAAATTTATTTTGATTTATTTTGGAGCAGTTTTTCGTAAGGCAAAAATCACGTGCTCACAGTAGGTACTATTTAGTTTTCAATATAGAAATACCAATTCAAATTCGAAAAAAATATAAGAATATAATATATCTTGACATATGAAGACAAAAAACAAAGAGAATAACACATTTCAATAACACTTGATAAGAAAGTGATCATACAACACATTATATAAAGTTAATAAAAATGAAGCAGTTTTATTTTCTATTAAATATTATATCCCATTAGGAAATTCCAAATACTTTTAGACATTTATAATTTTTTTTTATATAAAGTCTTAAAAGTATATAAAAAAATTATATATTTATATGTTATTTTTTGTTCGGATTTTTTTACTCAATACAAACCAAATAAACAAAAAAGTTCTTTGTATTTTTTAATCATTTCGATTTGACTTTTCAGTTCGGTGCAGTTTCCAGTTCGGTTTGTCCAAGGCATGGAGGACTGCTTAAGTTGCCTCTCATTATATACTCCAGTAATTAATAAAATGATACAGTATAAATAAACTAACTGTTTCAGTTTCTGTATTTTTTGGGGGGTAAATTGGTTAGAGAATGTGATATTAAAAAAAAAATACTTTTTTTGTCACAATACAAAGTTGGTGTATACCGGAAAAAATGGAGTAAAATCAGCACAAGGCCATCCCTGGTTGCAAAATTGACACGTATCGTGCCACAGCACGGCAATCCTGAATCAAACAACAACAACAACAACGACTCAGTATAATCTCACAAGTGGGGTCTAGGGAGGGTAATATGTACGCAGACCTTACCCCTACCCCGAAGGGTAGAGAGGCTGTTTCCAGGAGACCCTCGGCTCAAAAAAGTAACAGGAGCCGATATATTAGTACCATAAAAATGCATAATAAAATACCAGCAATATAAGAGATATGAAATACAGAATACGAAATACGAAATAGATGGCTGGTATAGTACAACTAGCAGGTAAAGCCCTGCATCAATAGACGACAATGACATTTTTAGTCTAACTCCTAACTGGCTAATCTCACTCTATTGTGCTGTAGAAATATTCACAAGTTTCCCCTAACCTACAACCTTAATGCTCGACCTCCATAATTCCCTGTCAAGGGTCATGTCCTCAGTAATCCTAAGTCACGTCATGTCCTGTCTGATCACCTCTCCCCAATACTTCTTAGGTCGCCCTCTACCTCTCCACGTGCCCACTACAGCCAGTCGCTCACACCTCCTCACTGTTGCATCAGTGCTCCTCCTCTGAATGTGCCCGAACCATCTGAGTCTTCCCGCATCTTGTCCTCCATGGAGTCCACGCCCACCTTCTCTCGAATATCTTCATTCCTAATCTTATTCATCCTTGTATGCCCGCACATCCACCTCAACATCCTCATCTCTGCTACTTTCATCTTCTGGATGTGTGAGTTCTTTACCGGCCAACATTCAGTTCCATATAACATGGCAGGCCTAACCACTGCTCTATAAAACTTACCTTTTAGTAACGGTGACACTTTCTTGTCACACAAGACTCCCGACGCTAACCTTCACTTCATCCACCCCACCCCTATACGGTGTGTGACATCCTCGTCAGTCTCCCCGATCCCCTGAATAACCGATCCAAGGTACTTGAAACTACCCCTCTTGGGAATGACTTGAGAGTCAAGCCTCACTTCAACTCCCGCTTCCGTCGGCTCAACTCCAAATTTGTACTCGAGGTATTCCGTCTTCGTCCTGCTCAACTTGAAACCTTTAGACTCAAGAGCATGTCTCCAAATCTCTAGCCTCTCGTTGACGCCGCCTCGTGTCGTCAATTAGAATAATGTCATCAGCAAATAGCATGCACCATAGCACCTCCCCTTAAATATGATGAGTCAGTACATCCATCACCAGGGCAAATAGGAATGGGCTGAGCGCAGACCCTTGGTGCAACCCCGTAACAACTGGAAAGTATTCAGAGTCGCCTCCTACTGTCCTAACCCGAGTCTTAGCTCCAGCATACATGTCTTTAATCTCCCTAATATAGTCAACCGGAACCTCTTTATCCTCTAAGCAGCTCCATAAGACCTCCCTAGGAACCCCATCGTACGCTTTCTCCAGATCAATAAACACCATGTGGAGATCCTTTTTCCTATTCCTGTACTGTTCCACCATCCTCCTAATAAGGTGGATAGATTCTGTGGTAGATCGCCCCGGCATGAACCCGAACTGGTTGTCTGAAATAGACACCGTCCTTCGCACTCTCATTTCTACCACTCTCTTCCAAACTTTCATGGTATGACTTAGTAATTTGATGCCCCTATAGTTGTTACAGCTCTGGACATCACCTTTGTTCTTATACAACGGGACCATTATACTCCACCTCCACTCTTCAGGCATCTTATTAGTCTTGAATATAACACTAAACAATGCAGTAAGCCATTCCAAGCCTGCTTTACCCACACACCTCCACAGTTCAACCGGAATTTCGTCTGGCCCGGTAGCTCTGCCCCTTCTCATCTTACACATTGCCTCCATGACTTCATCGATCTCAATGTCCCTACAATTACTTACTTCATGGTGACTGTCGGCATTCCTCGATTCCCCAAGTATAATATCCTGATCCCCTTCTTCACTTAGAAGTTTATGAAAGTAGGTCTGCCACCTCCTCTTAATCTGGTCATCTCCCATCAAAACTTTGCCGTCATCATCTTTTATGCACCTCACTTGGTCCAGATCCCGAGTTGTCCTCTCTCTCGCCTTAGCGAGTCGGAATAACTTCTTCTCCCCACCTTTGTTCCTTAGTTCCTCATACAGACGAGCAAAAGTTGTCGTCTTAGCCTCCGTCACTGCCATCTTCGCCTCCTTCCTAGCTACCTTATACCTTTGACTGTTCTCTCTCTTCTCCTCCTCGTCAGTGCTCCCTACTAACCGCAGGTAAGCCGCCTTCTTTGCTTCCACTTTACCTTGGACAACTGCATTCCACCACCAATCTCCTTTGTGGCCACCATTGTGGCCCGTAGATATCCCTAACACCTCTCTCGCCGCCTTTCTTATACAGTCCGCCGTCGTCGACCACATTGTGTTTGCGTCCCCACTACTTCTCCAAGCTCCCATTGCTGATAACCTTCCTTCCAACTCCTTAGCTTTATCCTTAGTTAAGGCGCCCCACCTAATCCTGGGGCGTCCTTGTACTGACCTCTTCTTCCTCCTTATCCTAATACAAATGTCCATCACCAAAAGCCTATGCTGCGTTGAGAGGGTCTCACCTGGGATAACCTTGCAGTCCTCGCACAACCTTCTGTCGCATCTCCTGAGGAGGAGATAGTCAATCTGAGTCTTCGCCACCGAACTTTGGTAAGTAACCAAATGTTCATCCCGCTTCGTAAAACTCGAGTTCGCAATGACTAGATCGAAAGCCTTGGCAAAGTCCAATAGCGAAATGCCCCCTCCGTTCCGCTCCCCGAAACCAAAGCCGCCATGCACCTCAGTGTACACACCTGCAGATGACTCAATATGACCATTGAAATCTCCTCCTATGAATAACCTCTCAGAAGGCGGTATACTACGAACAATCTCATCCAACCCCTCCCAAAAGCGCCTCTTAATATCCTCATCCAAGCCTGTTTGCGGTGCGTACGCGCTAACGACATTTAAAGTACCCTCACCCACCACTAACTTAATAGTCATTAGTCTATCATTCACTCGCCTGACCTCTACCACGGACTCTCTAAGATGGCTATCTACCAGGATACCCACTCCATTCTTACCCCTCAGGATACCAGAGTACCACAACTTATACCCATCCACGTTTTTCGCCCTCGATCCGACCCACCTAGTCTCCTGGACACACGCTATATTAATCTTCCTCTTCTGCAGGATTTTCGCCAACTCTATGGATTTACTCGTTAGTGAACCTATGTTCCATGACCCGATTCTCAACCTATAGGCTCCCTTGCCCCCTCTACCTCCCCTGCTACCCGACCCACCCCCTGAACCCCATCCCCACACTCTGCCCCACCCGAGGACATGCCCTTATTCTATCATCCCAGACTGCAGCCACTACACCTACAACAATCTAGAGAAGACTCGCTAGTGCACAACGGACAACAAATCAAACTAGAAGGAAACAAGTGGTAACTAGTATCCTAGTTGAAAGGTTTAACTATTGCGAAGTAAAGTAATAGTAATTTAGCTAACACCAAAAGGGAAACAGTAAAACAGGAGGTACCAACTCCTGATAACCAAACCTGTGGCTGGTTTGCTGTACTCGATGTAGTTCTACGCTCACGCACCACTTCCTACCGCCCTTTGCTGACACTCGCCCAGGTTGCTTTCCTTTGCCAGTGCTCGTGCGCCCAACTTGTCTCCAATACTCCGAGAATTCCTGAAAATACAGAAAATACCACGACCCAAAAACCAGAAGGAGCTATCACCGCTACCACTGCTTTGGTGCAGTGAACTGGGGCACTTGTCAAAGGCTATTCCCACGAACTCGTTAACTCAAATCTAATTTAGAAAATATTTTAAAGTTTCTGCTATAGCTATGCCGAACAAAAATCAGCTATATTTTCTCCAATAGTGGAGGGAGAACAAAAATCAGATTTGAGTTATTCTCCAACAAAAATCAGATATATTTGACCTCAAAAAGGTTGAAAATCAAGAAAGAAGGAAAGATCTGGCTCTGGGTTCTCTTATGAACAAGGAGAACAAGGAGACAGGGAATCTTTAATAAAAGTCCTTATGAAGGATGATGTCAGAGTTGTTTAACACTAAGAAGCTAAGATGATATAAGCAGGATAGAGGAAAAGGAGGTGGACATGATCATACTAAAAAAGTTCGATCCATAATATTAGATTCAACCGTATCTATAAATACTGAAAAAAGATAAAAACTTTCAAATTAGAATATGAAAACTCGTGGTTCAAATTAACAGCTATGACGGGTGTTTGAATCAAAGTACAACGAAATATGGGGATTAACTTCAAATAATTATATTAGACCATCCCCACTAGGGGCGAAGGCCTGCCAAACCTATAATACAGAATCCTAAACCTAAAATAAAAATGCAATTATTTACTATACATAATTTATACTTTGAAAAGATAAGCATAGCTTGTTAAATTAAAAGACTTCTTAACTTTTCTGTAATGATCCGACCTGTTGTTTTAAGAATATACGCCTCGATCCCCTATTAACTGCATTCACGTGTTTGTTTCTACTATTGTGAGTTGCCGAGAGGAATTATTTGGAGTTTCGGAGAGTTTTGGGACACTTGGTCCCTAAATGAGAGCTTAAGTTCTCGAAATTTGATCGTAGTCGGAACAGTGTGAAGACGACCACGGAACGGAATTCTGATGGTTCCGTTAGCTCCGTTGAGTGATTTCGGGTTTAGGAGCGTGTTCAGATTGTGTTTTGGAGGTCCGTAGCTAATTTAGGCTTGAAATGCCGAAAGTTGAATTTTTAAAGTTTCCGGTTCGATAGTGAGATTTTGATTTGAGGGCCGGAATGAAATTCCGGAAGTTGGAGTAGCTTCGTAGTGTTGAATGTGACTTGTGTGCAAAATTTCAGGTCATTCAGACGAGATTTGATGGACTTTTTGATCGAACGCGTAATTTGAGAGTTTTTGGAGATCTTAGGCTTGAATCCGATGTAAAATTTGTGTTTTGATGTTGTTTTGAGTGTTCTGAAGATTGAAAGAAGTTTGAATGATGTTTTAGGATTGGTTGGCATGTTTGGTTGAAGTCCCGAGGGCCTCGGGTGTGTTTCGGGGTGGTTTCAGATCATTTTCGGGCTATTTTGCAATAGCTGAAGCTGGTGTCTGGTGTTGTTCTTCGCGTTCGCGAGGGTCCTCTCGCGTTCGCGAAGAAGGATTTGGCTTCTGAAATTTTGTTCTTTGCGCTGGCGAAGAGTGCCTCGCGTTCGCGAAGATGGATTTGGCTTCTGGGATTTTGTTCTTCGCGTTCGCGAAGAACAAATGGCGTTTGCGAAGAAGAAGGAATTCTGTTGCGCAGGGCTTACTTCGGAGGCTCATATCTCTCAATCTACAATGAATGTTGAGATGATTCAAAAACCAAAGTTGTAGCACTTTGAATCTAGTTTCCAGAAACATATCATATTAGTCATTTGGAGTTGTGTGCAAAATGTTATGACCATTATACTAGAGTCTGTCCGAGCAGAGTTTGGAAAATAATTTTTTGGAATTTTGTTATTCGCGAACGCGAGAGGAGGACCGCGAACGCGAAGAACAAATCCCTGGGCAGCAAAATAAAGTCCAAACTCGTCTCACTCTTCCATTTTTGGACCAAGGGAGCACGGGTGAGGCAATATTTTGAGGGATTTTCCGAGAAAACAACGGGGTAAGTGTTCTTAACTCAATTTTGGTTAGATTACTCGAATCCATCGTCGTTTTTAACATTTAATTGATGATTTTAGTTGGTAAAATCTTGAAAACCCTCTTGGTTTAATTTGAAGATTTGAGGGTCGAGTTGATGTCGGATTTTGGTAAAATTGGTATGGTTAGACTCATGGTTGAATGAGTTGTCGGATTTTGTAAGTTTTGTCGGGTTTTGAGACGTGGGCCCCACGGCTGATTTTGAGTTAAATTTTGGATTTTTGTTGGAAAATTAGTATTTTCATATGGAATTAATTCGTACAATTTATATTGAGTATATTGAATTATTATGACTAGATTTGAAGCTTCAGACGAATTCGCGAGGCAAAGGTTTGTTGGAATTTTGAATTGGTTGCAAAGCGAGGTAAGTGTTTGGTCTAACCTTAACTTGAGGGATTAGGAGTTGTGTCCTATTTATTATGTGTTATTTGTTGAGTATGACGTATAGGCATGGTGACGAGTATCTATACGTTGGTGTCAAACATGCCCGTGAGTCTTATACTTTCATTAATGTGACTCTGTTTCATATTGTATATGCTCTATATGATAATTTCTATTGAGGAGTATGACTTGTGGAAGTATTATTGTTAATTGAACATGGTAGAGCGTTGGCTCAAGTTAAGAATTGAATTGTTGAATATTGTAGAGCATTGGCTCTAGAAAAGAATAGAATTGTTGAACATTATAGAGCATTGGCTCAAGTTGAGAATTGCATTGTTGAACATTATAGAGCATTCGCTCAAGTTGAGAATTGCATTGTTGAACATTGTAGAGCATTGGCTCAAGTTATGAAGTGAGTTGTGAAGTAAAAGTAAGAAAGGGAAGAGAATCATTATATCATCTCCCTTGGCGGGATATTGTTGCTTTTGATGTTATCTCCCTTGCCGGGATATTGATGTTATTGTTTCCCTTGCCAGGATTTGATTGTTGCACTATTGTTCCCTTGCCGGGATTTTATTGTGATTTCATTTTTTTCCTTGCCCTTATTTCTTGTGATTGTTGCTTGGGTGAGGAAGAATGTTAAAGCACGAAGGGTGATGCCGTGTATGATTTTGTGAGGAAGAGTATAAAGCACGAAGGGTGATGTCGTGCCGCACGATGTACAATTCCGTGCCGATTACATTGATTTTACGGTGAGGATGAGAGTAAAAGCACGAAGGGTGATGCCGTGTAGTTTATATTGATTCTTATGGTGAGAACGAGAGTAAAAGCACGAAGGGTGATGCCGTGCACTTGTCCTTGATTTTTTCCTGATTCTAATTGAGTTATGTTGTCCTTTACATTTATTTACTGATTTTCTGTTGTTACTTGATCTTACTTCGATGTTATAGATTCCCTTACCCTAATTGCCTTGTGTTTGTTGCTTGGGTGAGAAAGAGTGTAAAGCATGAATGGTGATGCCGTGTATTGTTTTGGTGAGAGAATGTTAAAGCACGAAGGGTGATGCCGTGCACTTTCTATTTGTTGTGTTTACTTGTTATTAACAATTCAAGTGTATTAACTCTTTAGATCCTTTACTGTTGTGATCCTTTGTCTTGGAACCTACAATGTTTGCAATATCTCACCGCATTTATACATACATATATATACATTCCATTTAGGGCTGTTCATTCGGATCGGATATCCGAAATCCGAACTGATCCATTCAATTTTGAATTTCGGATTTCGGATTGGATCGGATTTCGGATTATGTTTATTAAAATTTCGGATTTCGGATCGGATTTCGGATTGGTATATTTTAATCCAATCCAATCCGAAATCCGAAATTATTAGGACATGTATAAATACTACACTTTAATTTACATTAACTTCCAAGTTATTACCTTACAATTGCTAGATTTAGCTATATTGGCACCATAGTACTCTCATAATTGCATAAACATGAATTTTTCTTAATGTATTGCCTCTTTTATAAAGAAAATATACATATTAGTTTAACTTTGAGGCATAATAATACGATCCGATATCCGATCCGATCCAAACTTTAAAATCCGATCCGATCCGATATAATTCGGATCGGATTCGGATTGCATTTTCTAGAATCCGAAATATGCTAAATCCGATCCGATCCGATCCGATCCGATCCGTGCACAGCCCTAATTCCAATACTTCAAATTTCAGCAATTGTTATATTTTTAACTCAATTGATTTCTCAACTAAAGTTTCCTTAAACCGTTTGAGGTTGTACTTTACTTAAAAAGGAATTTCTACTATGTTTTGATTTATTGATTTCTCGTATTAAAGGTAATGATTCATTCGATATTGTAATTTAATTGTATTTTCTTTAACAAATAATTTCTAAAAATAACTTCATCTTTTCTTGTTGATTTCCTAATTGGGTTGGAAGTTGTACTCTACTTTATATTAAGTAAATGAGGTTCTTTGAACATTCTTAATTTTATTGAGTTATGGACCCTATGAACTGAGTAGCATGAGAATATTGTTGTACAATGTAAGACAGAAATATATGGGCACAAGGTGCAGGGAAAAATATTATGGTTTTATTTAATGGCACGTGAGTTGTCTGCACGGTTGTGATATAAATATGGGCACGAGGTTCCATGAAAATATGAAAGTGGGCTGAGACCTATATTATTTATGATTATGAAATGAGGCGTCACAAGGTGACCTTTACTCGAAAGAATTATATTCGTAAGATGCTTATTTGAAATATATTTAATTTGAATAAAATATATTCGAAATATATTTATTGAAAAACATATTATCTTAGAGATTATTACTTGAAGGATTTACAGACGGAAGATTTATATTTGAAGGACTTGATTAATTGATTGCACTTGTATTATTTATTTGTTGAGAAACATTTATGGTGTTCTTGTTTCCTGCTATTTATATCACTGGTTGATCATTGTTGTCATCATTGTTATCTTCTTCCTATTATTTTTGTACGCTATATTGCATAGGTTTATTTGGTAGTCTGGTCCTAGCCTCGTCACTACTTCGCCGGGGTTAGGATAAGCACTTACTAGCACATGAGGTCGGTTGTGCTGATACTATACTCTGTACTCTTTTGTGCAGATCCCAGTGCTGTAGACTTCGGACCGCAGTGAGATTGTTATTTCTTGTTCATCAGGCGACTCGAGGTAGTCCTGCAGGCGTCCGCAGGCCTTAGTGTCTCCTTCTATCTACTATTCCTTTTTCCTTCATGTATTTCCAGAGATAGTGATGTATTTATTTCGTATAACACCTAGAAAGGCTTATGATTTGTACTACCAGTTTTGGGAATTGTAATTTGTCAGAGTGATCTAATTTGAAGTTAGTAAATATCCATATTGTTACAGAAAATGTTAGGCTTACCTAGTTTAGAAACTAGGTGCCATCACGACTCCTTTGGAGGGCTTTTTGGGTTGTGACAAGTTGGTATCAGAGCTCTAGGTTCATAGGTGCTACAAGTCATAAGAAAGTTTAGTAGAGTCTTGCGGATCGGTACGGAGACGTCTGTACTTATCTTCGAGAGGCTACAGAACTATTAGGATAACCTCACTTCTTTCATTCCTTATCGTGCGACGTTTATTCAATTTGAAGCATTTAACTTATGCTGTTTTACATCCACCTGTGTATGAAATTGCGCACTCGGTAATAACTATGCGCCAACGGTCAGTGGTACCACAGAGGGGTTATAAGGGAGCCAGGATTGCTCAATCATTGTTACCATGTGTTGCCAAGATTGAAGATGCGGAAGTATTGAGAGATCACCCAGTGAATCATGTAGGGGTGCAAAGGGCCCTGTCGTCTGGTTGACTTATATGAGCTGTGAAGGTTAACATTGTGGATTATCGGATGTTGTGACCTATGGCTTCATGCCAAATGAGGGGAGTCCACTATCAACGATCAAATTGCGGGGTCATGTGTTATACTAATTTTGGCCTTAGATGTATTTATGTGGTATTGAAAAGGTTTTTTCCAAAACTTGTATATGATCAAGAGCTCAGATTTGAATGGGATGATGATGAGACTTGAGATATTCTTGCGTCCTTAATAATTCAACATTTCAGTATCAGCGGGGTCATGGAAACATATTCAGTATACTCGTAGTGCTTAAGTTAATCACAACACTCATGTGGGCAGTCATCTTTTAATGTACCAGTGGCATGGAATTTCATGCAATGGTTATTTAAGTTATCCTGTACGGACTCAGTATGAGTAGTCGAACTGCGAATGGGTTGTTATGAATATGGTGATACTAGGAACATCCTGAGATATTGTCCTAGACTTGGGAGAAATCTGTTCCATCAGAGCACACGTGCCACATATTCCATTACAGTCACTACTCTACTTACACTACCAATTAGGGGTAGAGGAAAAGCGGTTAGATGGCACCTAAAAGGTGGAGACCCGACCCATTGATGTATTTGCTATGGTATAGCTGAGGTCGCTACACTAGATGGAGTTGTTACAAGTACGAACTCGAGTTATCATAAAGGAACAATTTCCTTAACTTGATTCGGTTATGAGTATCGAGTCAAGTCTTCCTAATATGCTCTATTTATGAGTGAGCTTCGTAATCTTAAATTTACTTATGTGAATACTCCTGTTGGAAGATTATATGGAGATAGTTATATCTATCATTATGTGTTAGTGACTAAAAATAGTTGTGATATGGGTTTTGATGTGATTTCAGGAAAAATTGATTTAAATTGCGAATTTTATTCCCTATCGGTGTGAGGGTTCTTTATATGTTGTGATTTTGTTTAACGGAAATTATTTAGAAGAAGAAAGAAAGGAAATGGAAAATTTCAGTTGGCACAATGTGTGTGTTACTTGTGGTACGGAGTTGAGGACGAGATCCTCATATTTTTTTATATATGACGTAAAATATTTAAACCGGGCTACAAACTGCAGTGGATATTATATAAGGACGAGGTCCTTGTGGTAAAAAGTTTATGTGTTTAAATTCTCCCTTTGTGAAATTAAAAAAAATTGTACTATAGTACTTATAGGGAGTCATGCCTATGAGGCTTATTTGAAAATTCTCATATGAATATCTCTGGGCATAATTTGCCAAATTTGTATTTTAACTATTGAGTTTAGCCTACAAGGTGAGTGCCCAGGTGACGTTAATTGTGAATCGTTAATTTGGGTAAGTAATTATGAGGTCTTCATGCTACGTTATTAGTAAAGTGAAAGTTTGAAACAAGAATTTGTTAACATGAAATTAATTGGCAATTCTGTAATCGATGATGAACAACGATTAAGACCAGAGATGTGGTTATGGGCATATATATGATCTGTTTCATGTCCAAATGTCATTATGATAAAGCAATGCTTGTAATGCGGAGATTATTGTTTTGATATATACATTGTGGTATTTTGTTGAGCTGTGGATGTGTTGTTATGAGTTGTTTTGGTGTTACTCTGACAGGTGGATCGTCCCAATTACACGGGAGACTCTGCCGAAATTTCAAAAAAAATTGGGAGTTAGAAAGATTTGAGACACTGAGATATGCGAAGAAAGAGATAAGTTACGTTGTATATTTGAAGACGAATAACCCTAAGTGGGGGAGAATGTACGCGCTATTAAAAGTTGATGTGTGTTGACATGAGAATAATACCGTGTGTTGTTGTGAAAAATTTGGACCATTTTGAAAATGCTGGAGAGTAAGAAATTTGGTTTTAAAGTTAACAAATATGGATAAATGAAATAATCTCAACTGAGATGGTGTTGTCGGGTTTATGCTGAATGCGGTAGAGTGAGATCAACAGAGAGTATAGGTGTAAAAGTAAAATCATCAATTTGGCAACCTCAGAATAATTATTAGTACGTTCGAGGACGAACGTTTGTTTAAGAGATGGAGAATGTAATGACCCGACCTGTTGTTTTAAGAATATATGCCCCAATCCCCTATTAACTGCATTAACGTGTTTATTTCTGCTATTGTGAGTTCCCGAGAGGAATTATTTGGAGTTTCGGAGAGTTTTGGGACCCTTGGTCCCTAAATGAGAGCTTAAGTTCTCGAAATTTGACCGTAGTCGAAGACGACCACGGAATGGAATTCTGATGGTTCCGTTAGCTACGTTGGGTGATTTTGGGTTTAGGAGCGTATTCAGATTGTGTTTTGGAGGTCCGTAGCTAATTTAGGCTTGATATACCGAAAGTTAAATTTTTAAAGTTTCCGGTTCGATAGTGAGATATTAATTCAAGGGCTGGAATGAAATTCCGGAAGTTGGAGTAGCTTCGTAGTATTGAATGTGACTTGTGTGCAAAATTTCAGGTCATTTGGACGAGGTTTGTTAGACTTTTTGATCGAAAGCGTAATTTGAGAGTTTTTGGAGATCTTAGGCTAGAATCCGATGTAAAATTTTTGTTTTGATGTTGTTTTGAGTGTTCTGAAGATTGAAAGAAGTTTGAATAATGTTTTAGGATTGGTTGGCATTTTTGTTGAAGTCCTGAGGGCCTCGGGTGTGTTTCGGGGTGGTTTCGGATCATTTTCGGGCTATTTTGCAATAGCTGAAGCTGGTGTCTGGTGTTGTTCTTCGTGTTCGCGAGGGTCCTCTCGCGTTCGCGAAGAAGGATTGGGCTTCTGAAATTTTGTTCTTTGCGCTGGCAAAGAGAGCCTCGCGTTCGCGAAGATGGATTTGGCTTCTGGGATTTTGTTCTTCGCGTTCGCGAAGAACAAATGGCGTTCGCGAAGAAGAAGGAATTCTGTTGCGCAGGTCTTACTTCGGAGGCTCATATCTCTCGATCTACAAATAAGTTTGAGATGATTCAAACACGAAAGTTGTAGCTCATTGAATCTAGTTTCCAAAAAAAATATTATAATAGTTATTTGAAGTTGTGTACAAAACGTTATGACCATTACACTAGAGGCTGTCCAAGCAGAGTTTGGAAAATAATTTTTTGGAATTTTGTTCTTCGCGAACGCGAGAGGAGGACCGCGAACACGAAGAACAAATCCCTGTACAGCAGAATAAAGTCCAAACTCGTCTCACTCTTCCATTTTTGGACCAAGGGAGCTCGGGTGAGGCAATTTTCGAGGGATTTTCCGAGAAAACAACGGGGTAAGTGTTCTTAACTCAATTTTGGTTAGATTACTCGAATCCATCATTGTTTTTAACATTTAATTGGTGATTTTAGTTGGTAAAATCTTGAAAACCCTCTTGGTTTAATTTGAATATTTGAGGGTTGAGTTGATGTCGGATTTTTATAAAATTGGTATGGTTGGACTCGTGGTTGAATGAGTTGTCAGATTTTGTGAGTTTTGTCGGGTTTTAAGACGTGGGCCCCATGGGTGATTTGAGTTAAATTTCGGATTTTTGTTGGAAAATTAGTATTTTCATATGGAATTAATTCGTACAATTTATATTGAGTATATTGAATTATTATGACTAGATTTGAAGCTTCGGATGAATTCGCGAGGCAAAGGCTTGTTGGAATTTTGAATTGGTTGCAAAGTGAGGTAAGTATTTTGGCTAACCTTAGCTTGAGGGATTAGGAGTTGTGTCCTATTTGTTATGTGTTATTTGTTGAGTACGACATATAGGTATGGTGACGAGTATCTATACGTTGGTGTCAAGCATGCCCGTGAGTCTTATACTTTCATTAATGTGACTCCGTTTCATATTGTATATGCTCTATATGATAATTTCTATTGAGGAATATGACTTGTGGAAGTATTATTGTTAATTGAACATGGTAGAGCGTTGGCTCAAGTTAAGAATTGAATTGTTGAATATTGTAGAGCATTAGCTCTAGTTAAGAATAGAATTGTTGAACATTTTAGAGCATTGGCTCAAGTAGAGAATTGCATTATTTATAGAGCATTGGCTCAAGTTGAGAATTGCATTGTTGAACATTGTAGAGCATTGACTAAAGTTGTGAAGTGAGTTGTGAAATAAAAGTAAGAAAGAGAAGAGAATCATTATATCATCTCCCTTGCCAGGATATTGTTGCTTTTGATGTTATCTCCCTTGCCGGGATGTTGATGTTATTGTTTGTATATTGTTTCCCTTGCCGGGATTTGATTGTTGCACTATTGTTCCCTTGCCGGGATTTTATTGTGATTTCATTTATTTTCTTGTCCTTATTTCTTGTGATTGTTGCTTGGGTGAGGAAGAGTGTTAAAACACGAAGGGTGATGCCGTGTATGATTTTGTGAGGAAGAGTGTAAAGCAAGAAGGGTGATGTCGTGCCGCACGATGTACAATTCTGTGCCGATTACATTGATTTTACGGTGAGGATGAGAGTAAAAGCACGAAGGGTGATGCCGTGCAGTTTATATTGATTCTTATGGTGAGGACGAGAGTAAAAGCACGAAGGGTGATGCCGTGCATTTGTCCTTGATTTTTTTCCTGATTCTAATTGAGTTATGTTGTCCTTTACATTTATTTACTGATTTTCTGTTGTTACTTGATCTTATTTCGATGTTATAGATTCCCTTACCCTAATTGCCTTGTGTTTGTTGCTTGGGTGAGGAAGAGTGTAAAGCACGAATGGTGATGCCGTGTATTATTTTGGTGAGAGAATGTTAAAGCACGAAGGATGATGTCGTGTATTTTTTTTGGTGAGAGAGTGTAAAGCACGAAGGGTGATGCCGTGCACTTTCTGTTTGCTATGTTTACTTGTTATTAACAATTCAAGTGTATTAACTGTTTAGATCCTTTACTGTTGTGATCCTTTGTGTTGGAACCTATAGTGTTTACAATATCTCACCGCATTTATACATATATATACATTTCAATACTTCAAATTTCAACAATTGTTACATTTTTAACTCAAGTGATTTCTCAACTAAAGTTTCCTTAAACCGTTTGAGGTTGTACTTTACTTAAAAAGGAATTTCTATTATGTTTTGATTTATTGATTTCTCGTATTAAAGGTAATGATTCATTCGATATTGTAATTTAATTGAAAAGGGTATTTTCTTTAACACATGATTTCTAAAAATAACTTCATCTTTTCTTGTTGATTTCCTAATTGGGTTGGAAGCTGTATTCTACTTTATATTAAATAAATGAGGTTCTTTGAACATTCTTAATTATATTGGGTTATGGACCCTATGAACTGAGTAGCACGAGAATATTGTTGTACAATGTAAGACAGAAATATGTGGGCACAAAGTGCCGGGGAAAATATTATAATTTTATTTAATGACACGTGAGTTGTCCATGCGGTTGTGATATAAATATGGGCACGAGGTGCCGTAAAAATATGAAAGTGGGCTGAGACCTATATTATTTATGATTATGAAATGAGGCGTCATAAGGTGACCTTTACTCGAAAGAATTATACTCGGAAGATGCTTATTTGAAAGATATTTATTTGAAGGAAATATATTCGAAATATATTTATTGAAAAACATATTATCTTAGAGATTATTGCTTGAAGGATTTATAGACGAAAGATTTATATTTGAAGGACTTGATTCATTGATTGCACTTGTATTATTTATTTGTTGAGAAACATTTATGGTGTTCTTGTTGCCTGCTATTTATATCACTGGTTGATCATTGTTGCCATCATTGTTATCTGCTCCCTATTATTTTTGTACGCTATATTACACAGGTTTATTTGGTAGTCTGGTCCTAGCCTCGTCACTACTTCGCCGGGGTTAGGCTAGGCACTTAACAACACATGGAGTCGGTTGTGCTGATACTACACTCTGCACTCTTTTGTGCATATCCCAGTGCTATAGACTTCGGACCGCAGTGAGATTGTTGTTTCTTGTTCATCAGGCGACTCGAGGTAGTCCTGCAGGCGTCCGCAGGCCTTGGCGTCTCCTTCTATCTACTATTCCTTTTTCTTTCATGTATTTCCAGAGATAGTGATGTATTTATTTTGTATAACACCTAGAAAGGCTTATGACTTGTACTACCGGTTTTGGGAATTGTAATTTGTCTGAGTGATCTAAGTTGAAGTTAGTAAATATCCATATTGTTACAGAAAATGTGAGGCTTACCTAATTTAGAGACTAGGTGCCATCACGACTCCTTTGAAGAGATTTTTGGGTTGTGACATTTACATATTTTCCCATCCCGAAGGATTGAGAAAATTAGGTTGATGCAATAAGTTCACGCTCGTAAGACCTTATATCTCTTGTTCACTCTTGGAAAAAAACTTAGGTGTCACCGTTTCTCAAATTGAGGAATAAAAGAGAGTTCTCATCTTAGTCTTTGACTGAATCCGATCAATTTAAGACTTTATATTGAATTTTTCTTAAATATATCTAGACGTATTTGGGATCCTCTCATAAGATGAAATATGTAAGAGAACTATGAAGTGCATTTATGTTTATTTACTTTAAATAATGAGTTGTATCTCTTTCTTATCAAGTGTTATTTGAAATGTTTCAATCATCTCTTTGTTCTTCAATATTCACATGTTAAGATTTCTTATTTCTTTTTCGAATTTGAAGTGATATTCCGATTATTAAAAATCAAATAGAACACATTATTATTTAGGTATCATATTGATTTCTATGTTTAATTAAAATTTCGGTTAACCTTGAAAGCGTACATCAACGAAAAATTATTGTTAGACGGCTAAGAAAATAACTCTCATTTGTTACTGAGAAAATGCTTCCATAAAAATATTTTAATAGTTTATATGTTTGTCAGTTTTTTAAAATTTTTAGTAAACATATATTCATTTATCAAAACTTTATTTATAGCTCTCACAAAATAAGATTGAAATTACATTGATGTAACAAAAAAATCAAAAAAATCAACAAAAATCAAACCAATCCAAACATATATAATTGGTTTGGTTTTGATGAAAGTCGAACCAATCAGGTCCATGTACACCTCTAGTTTTAGTAATAATACACAATAGCATACCCAATTTAATTCCATAAGTAATTTGGGGAGGATAATATATACACAGACCTTATCCCTACTTTGTGGAGATAGAGAGGTTGTTTTTGATAAACCCTCGATCAACTCAAGAAAATTATAATCACATCAGTTTTGCAAAAAAAATATGGCAGTGGAGAATCCATAGGAAAGAGGAGCGTAGTAACCAGAGTCATAAGCATTTTTTAATAATAAAATATATATTTATCTTTTTAAATTCATTAATACTTTAGATTTTTTTTCCAGCCAAATTTGTAAAGAACATCTTAGGAACTTCATTATATTAGGCTGTTTTTTATTCAGCTAAATATAATGAAATTTCACCCAAGTTTATTTTACATATTTGGTCTGGAAAAAAAGACTACACAGTTGAAACAAATTGTTATCGCATCTAAAGATGAAATATAAAAAATAAACATTTGGAATACCTTATTTAGCTTAAAAATTGCATTTGACTAAAAGTTAGTGGAGTTCTAGCAATTTTGTATAGATTTCGCGGCAAAAAAAAGAAGAAAAAGTACATAATTAGGATAAAGACTCATTGCATCTAAGTACGAAATGAAAGAAAAATTAACAGTTTGAATTTCGTTATTTTAGCTAAAACTCATCAATTTTCTGATTAAAAATAATAGAGCTTTAGCTAATTTGTTTATAGTTGGCACAAAAAAAATCAAAAATTTAGAATAAATATCTTGCTTCTAAACAAGAAATAAAATGATATACATACTTGAAACACCATTACTTTGACGAAAATATTTTATCTGGCTAAAAAATAATTGATTTTAGTAAAAAGCAATTACATATTTTGCAGGAAATAAAAAAGAAATATTCAGTAAAACAAATAATTATAGCACCAAAAAAGAAATTAAAAATACAACTTAAGGTAAAATATGTGTGATAGATTAGGAAGAAGTAAGAAAACAATATAGAACTAGAACAAAAATAAATTATTATACATGATCATGTGGCAATTAATGGTTGAAAATAGCCCACTAGAAAGTTAATTTTTTTTATTTATTATCACTCTCATACGCCTAAAAGAGAGTACATCCACTCTCTTTTCTATGTTAGCGCAAGGGGACGAAGGCTATCAAACAACCTAGCTTAGAGGAATAATTAAAATAAAAAATTATTCAGCTATCTACTAAGTAAAAGGTATCAATATTTACCCGTAAAATGGTACAGTTGAATTTATATGTGGTTTATAGACAAGTGAATCGATTTGATCCTAAAACAATATATGAATTAGGCAAAAATATAAGACTTAGCCTTGAAATTGAAATAAACGGCAGATATCTTAGTCCCGGGCGTAGAGCTACCAAATGTAGTAAGAATAGTATAAATAAGGAAGAAAGTAAAATGTTATTAAACTCTTGATAGAATATAGTATATGTTTGTCAAAAAATTCCCCTCTACAATGATGATAGAGCTCACTATTTATAGTTACCTAGGGAACAAGGTTCTAGGATCAAGCTCCTCTTAAATACAATTATGAGGGCTATTGAAGAATGTGTAATGGTGGACAATGAATGTCATATTCTCTATAACGGATCATGCACTTAGTACTATAGAATATTCTTCATTGAATGCTACTGGATGACAAACATTTAATTTGCCTTTATGAATATCATTCCTTCCGATGACAGCCGAAATCATTGCCTTTGGGTCCGACTGTCTTCTGTCTTCGGCTCCATGTGTCGCTTTCTCACGCGATCATTAAATATGAATATATTTTACCCCATACATATAGTCTCCATGTTTTCCGGTGGCATAATTGTATGTCACCAGGAAGTTGGTAGAGATAACTTTCTTGGCGGAAAATTCTCTGACCCCCTCTGAAAAGTTTCTGACGGTTGATTTGACGCATATCTCTCTGCATTTAGTTCTCTGAACACACGTCATCTCACGATTCAACACCACTTTTACCGGTTATCGAGGTAATTATGACCACGATTTTAGCTGCCTATTCCTTTACTTATATGCATCAAACTTCTTCATTTATACTTCATAATTCTTTAAACTTTCTCAAACTCTATTTACTCAACTCATACTTTGTCTCCAACCTTTCTTTAACCTTCTTCTTGAGAGAAAACTTTCCTTCTTTTATGATAAAAAAATGGTCTCTTCTTCGAGAAACCCTAGTTCCTCAAAGAACAAAGGTAAAGCTGATGACGTTGGTCCTCCTACGATGAGGACCATCATCCCAAAGATTCATGTCACAAATAAGGACTTCAAGAGAAGTATCCTTCTGCTCACCCTCGTACGTGTATCGTTAGCGTATACCCTTCTTCCATCCGTCCTTCCAGTATTCCTGTTGTGAAGGAAGACTGCCATTGCAAAGATTTAAATACTATCGCTCCTGATCTGGCGGATCGGATAACCTTACCCAAGGGTTTTATGTATTTTATATGTACCCCTTAACTTTGGGGTCGTTCTCTTTGAGTGGAGATCTTGACTCCGCTATCGAGGAGTTCTGCATCCGCTACCAGGTATGTCTGGCACAAGTAAGTCATTTTGTGTGGAGGATAGTCACTTGTCTTCGGCGTGTTAGGAAATGGGAAAGGAGCTAACCCTAGCTTGATTAATGAAACTTTATTTCCCCAAGTTTTCCACGGGGGAATGATAAATTTCAGCAAGTGTGGCTACCATGCTCTGTTATCCAGCATGAATGATGATAATGACTGTGAGTGGATGGAACGGTTCGTTGCAGCTGCCACCAATGACATTATTTCGTCCACGGTTTCATCCTTTCTGGAATTATAGAATCACACTTGTAAGTTCACCATTTGTTTTTTATTTCATTAAAGATTGTCCTATATCGTTATTTATCCTTCTACTTTCACTCTTTTCAGCAACTCGGTGTGTACTACGCCCGAGACCCACACTTGGAAAGAAATGACCCTTAAATACAGGTAGAAGGCCAAAAATCATGGTAAATTGAACTAATTTTGTTTTACTCTCGTATAAGGAAGTTGATTAACCTTTCTATCTTGTTGAATTTAGGTCTATCCCAGGGCTTAGTTGTTGTCCCCGAGGAGGATGTTTTGGCTAATCCTGCGGAAGCAGCGAGGCTGTTGCAGGAGGCTTTTACACGAACAGGTGTCTCCGGACCTGCTTCTGGTACAAACATTTCTTCTTGGAGTCCCCGACCGGAGAACAAGCAACCAAAAAAAAAAATACATTCCTCCGTGGCCGAGGGAAAAAATAAAAAGGCAAAGAGTGTTGCACCCGAGTTGTTTCCGGAAGTTGTGGTGATGAACCATGTGCCCAAACCGATACCAGAAACCGTGGTGATCGAAGATGATGGAGAAGCCAGTGATGCCGGGGCTTCTCTATATAGAAGACTGTGATGACCTTTTGGTCATCACTAGTTTTGAAAGTAAATTCTGTGTCCCGAGGCCTTAAAAACCACTTTTGTCTCACCTCGAATTGCGTGCGCAATCCGAGCGTGTTTTCGGAAAGCTTTTATGTGAAATCTAAGTAAAATAAGGAAATTCGCCTTTAAAAATTGATTAAAATTAACTTCGATCAACATTCTTGGTAAATAGACCCGGACCCATGATCCGACTGTCTCGTAGAGTCCATAGTAAAATATGAAACTTGGGCGTATGTCCGGAATCGAATTCCGAGGTCCCAAGTCCGAGAAAAGAATTTTTAAAGAAAATTGTTTGCTGAAAAATATAAATTTTTTTTGAAATGAAATGGTGCGTGTTATTAATGGTATCGGGCCCGTATCTTGGTTTCAAAGCCCGGTGCAAGTTTAAAACAATAATTTGGTTGAATCTATGGAATTTGGTAAGAATCATAAGTGGTCTAGTATAAAACGGACCTATAGTTGAGAGAAAATAGAAATTTCAATGTTCTTGAGTGATTTCATGAATTTGAGGTTTAATTCATAGTTATTGATTTTATTTTGATGATTTGATTGCACGAGCAAGTCCGTATGATATTTTTAGACTTGCGTACACGGTTAGTTTGGAGCCCTGAGGGCTCGGGGCAAGTTTTGGATAGGCCACAGAGTGAATTTAGACTTAGAAAAAAATAGTTGTTGCAGGTTCAGAGAAGTTGCAGGTCTCTGAACTGAGCTTCGCGGTCCGCTGTGAAGCTTCGCGACCACGGTGGGGTCTTCGCTGCCGCGGTGGGATTTTCGCGGTCAGCTGTGGGCAAGGACATATCTCCGCGGCCGCGCTTGATACTTCGCGGTACGCAGTGGACTCCGCGGCCGCGATACTTTTTCTGCGGTCAGCGGTGAGGGTCTAAGAGGGGTATATATAAACGGGACTTTTCAGCCATTTTTCAATTTTCAAAATCCTAAAATATAAGAGGCGATTTTTCAAATGCTCTTTCTTTCCCCAAAATACTAGTAAGTGATTTGAAACTCATTTCCTTCACTCCTTAGTTTCCTTTTACAAGATTTCATCCTAGAATCTAGGATTTTCAAGGTGGAATTGGGAATTTTGGGTAGAATTTAGGAATATCAAAATTTGGGGATTTAGACCTCAAATTGAGGTCGGATTCCAAAACAAATTCTATATCCGGGCTCGGGGGTGAATGGGTAATCGAATTTTGGTCTGATTTTCGAGTTTGGACCAAGCGGGCACGGGGTCGATTTTTGACTTTTTGGAAAATCAATAGGGAATCTATTTTCATGCATTGGAATTGACTTATTTAGCAGTTATTAAAGTTATTAAGTAAATTGTAACTAGATAAAAGCGAGTTGGTGGTGGAATCAAGAGGTAAAGCGGTAGTTGAGGCTTGAGTGTGTTCGTGGCATTGAGTTAAGTATTTGGCCTAACCTTAGCTTGAGGTAATAGGAGTTGTAGTCTTATTTGCTATGTGTTATTTGTTGAGTACGACGTATCGTTGTGGTGACGAGTACCTATACGTTGGTGTCAAGCGTGCCTGTGAGTTTTATACTATGATTATAGTGACTCTGTTATGTATTGTCCATACTTAATATGATGATTATTAGTGTTGAACAAGGCTTATTGAAGTATTCGTGGTAATTGAACACTGTAGAGCATTGGCTCAAGCTGAGATTTGTGTTGTGAAGTGATTGTGGAAAGGAAAAGAGGTTTATGATATTGTTTCCCTTGACGGGATGTAATTACTTATGATATTGTTTCCCTTGCCGGGATGTTACTACTTATGATATTGTTTCCCTTGCTGGGATGTTACTGCTTATGATATTGTTTCCCTTGCCGAAATATTATTGTTATACCATTGTTCCCTTGCCGGGATTCTATTGTGATTTTTATTGATTCCCTTGCCCAAATTGCTTGTGATTGTTACTTGGGTAAGGATGAGTGGAAAGCACGAAGAGTGATGCTGTGCGTGATATTTGTGAGTGAGTGTTAATGCACAAAGGGTGATGCCGTGCCGATATTGTAAATGTAAAAGCACAAAGAGTGATGTCGTGTCATGATATAAGTGATAATGCATGAAGGATAATGTCGTGCCATGATTATGTGAGGTAATAGCATGAAGGGTGATGTCGTACCTAATCTATTGATTTTTATGGTGAGGACGAGAGTAAAAGCACGAAGGGTGATGCTGTGCACTTGTTACTGTTTTCCTTATTTGCTCATAATTGATTTATGGCGTTCTTTGTGCTTCTCTACTGAAATTCTGTTAGTACTTGTCATCCCCCGCAGCATGTTTCCCCTTCCCATCTTTAACTGCTAGTTTCTATCATTATTATTTGTTGTATATGATATAACTGCACAGGTTTATTTGGTAGTCTTGTCCTAGCCTTGTCACTACTTCGCCGAGGTTAGGCTCGACACTTACCAGGACATGGGGCCGGTTGTGCTGATATTACACTCTGCACTATGTGCAGATCCCGGTTCTGGAGCTTTCGGACCACATTGAGGTTGATGCCTTCAGTCCAACGGCGGAGACCCGTAGTAGTCATGCAGACCTCCGCAGGCCTTGGCATCCCCTTCTATGTTTTCCATTATATTTTTATGTATTTCAGAGACAAACTTGTATTTTTCATTCAGACCACTATTTGTAGTATTCGTAGACGATCTGTGATATTGTGACACTAATTCTGGGTAGAGTTGTATTTTGGATTTTCGTATTATTATCTAGTTAAACTATTAGATTTCGTCTTCTGCATTTTCGTTTGTTATGATTATTCCATTGTTGATCACCTGTTAATTCGTAAATGTTAAAAGGTTAAGAAAAAAGGGTAATGAATCTATAATACTCGACTTGCCTAGCTTTCATGAGCAGGCGCCATCATGACTCCCGAGGGTGGGAAATCCGGTTCGTGACAAGTTGTTATCCGAGCTCTAGGTTGCTTAGGTCTCACAATTCATGGACAAGCTTAGTAAAGTCTGAGGAATCGGTACGGAGACGTCTGTGTTTATCCTTCAGAGGCTACAGAGTTAGGAAAAACTTCATATCTATTTTTTCATGTCGTGCGACTTGATTTCTCAATGCTAATTGAACTTCCACTCTGTTCTTTCACAGAAAACGAGAACACGTACCACTTTATCAGCTGACCAGTAGCCCGAGCCCCCAGTAGCAACTCTTGCGAGGGGCAGAGGCCGACGTTGTGCTAGGGCCCCGAGGCAGAGGCAGAACTCAGCCTAGAGCTCGAGCAACAGCATCAGCGGGGGATCCTCAGGTTGAGTTTGACGATAAGGTTCCAGCCCAAACAGTTCCAGCAGGACTAGCTCAGGTCCTAGAGGGGTTTATTGCCACCCCGGTACTTCAGGATGCTCTGGTCCGTCTAGTGGGCCTTATGGAGAGTGTCGCCCAGGTAGGCTTGCTTCCTGTAGCACTGGCCATCTCTTAGGCTGGAGGAAGAGCCCAAACTCCTACTACTCGCACTCCGGAGCAGGTGGCTCCCCAATTTCAGACTCCAGCAGCTCAGCCAGTTGGGGTAGTTCAGCCGGGTATTGTGGCACAAACCGGTGAGGGGCTAGCTATGTCTGCTGATGCCTTGTGGAGGTTGGAAAGGTTCACCAAGCTTTTTACTACCACTTTTGGTGGTACTTCTTCTCAGGATCCCCAGGATTATTTCGACAGCTGTCATGAGGTTATACGGAACATGGGGATAGTTGAGACTAATGGGGTCGACTTTGCTGCTTTTCGTCTATCTAGATCTGCCAAGACTTGGTGGAGAGATTATTATTTGGCTAGACCATCTAGTCATCGTCTTTGACTTGGGATCAGTTCTCTCAGCTATTTTTGGAGAAGTTTCTTTCTATCACTCAGAGGGAGAACTATCGGAGGTAGTTTGAGCGTCTCCAGCAGGGTTCTATGACTGTCACTCACTACGAGACCATATTTATTGACTTGGCCTATCATGCTCTTTTTATACTTCCCACTGAAAGAGAGAGTGAGGAGGTTTTTGAGGGACTCGTTCAGCTTATCCGATTGCAGATGGCTAAGGAGACGGGGATCGAGATTTCTTTCCAGGATGCGGCCAATATGGCCAGGAGAGTTGAGATAGTTCTATCACAGGGGAGTAGTCAAGTGTCTGACAAGAGGCCTCGTCATTTGGGCAGGTTTAGTGGTGACTCGTTTTGAGGCAAGGATTCTTTTGGTAGGGGCCATCCTTCCAGGCCATTTCATTCAGCATTACAGGCTTCTCACGGTGCTCTAGGTGGCCGTAGTTCTTATATGCAGTATTCTTATCAGCTACCATACAGTGCATCGCCAGCTCCTATCAGTGCACCTCTGCTCCAAAGCTTTCAGGGTCGTCAGTCCCAGCAGCCGAGGGCTTGTTATACTTGTGGCGATACGAGGCACATTGCTAGATTTTTCCCTCGAGCACCGAGCATCTCCCAGCATCAGGGTTCCCGTGCCATGGTTTAGGCACCGATTGTTCCACCGCCCACTCAGCCAGCTAGAGGTGGAGGTAGAGGTGCTAGAGGTGGAAGTAAAGGTATTAGAGGTGGAGATCAGGCCGCTATAGGTGGAAGCCAGTTAGAAGGAGGCCGTCCCAGAGATGTAATTCAGAGTGGTGGGGCCCAGCCCTGATGCTATCCTCTTCCAGCCAGGCTTGAGGCTGAGGCCTCCAATGCAGTTATCACAGGTACTGTTCTGGTTTGTATTAGAGATGCTTCAGTTCTATTTGAACCAGAATCTATATACCCCTATGTGTCATCTTATTTGCAACGTATTTGGTCATGCCTAGTGATTCCTTGAGTGGTCCTGTATATGTGTCTACACCGGTGGGTGATTCTATTATAGTAGATCATGTTTGTCGTTCATGTGTAGTTGTGATTGGGGGTCTTGAGACCCGAGTAGATCCGTTACTTTTGGATATGGTTGATTTTGATGTCATATTGGGAATGGACTGGTTATCACCTTACCACGCTATCTTGGACTATCATGCCAAAATTGTGACCTTAGCCTTGCCGGGTTTTACCTCGTTTAGAGTGGAGGGGGACTCCTGGTCATTCCACCTGTACGGTTATCTCATATATGAAGGCTCGGTGTATGGTTGAGAAGGGATGTTTGGCCTATTTGGCGTATGTTTGTGATTCTAGTGCCGAGGTTCCTTTTATGGATTCTGTGCCTGTTGTTCGTGAGTTTCCTAAGGTATTTCCTTCAGACCTGCCGGGTATGCCACCGAATAGGGATATTGACTTCTACATTGATTTAGCTTCGGGCACTCAGCCCATTTCTATTCCGCCATATCGTATGGCCCCGCCTGAGTTGAAAAAATTAAAGGAGCAGTTGCAAGACTTGCTTGATAAAGGCTTTATTAGATCTAGTGTTTCGCCTTAGGGTGTGTCGGTTTTGTTTGTTAAGAAAAAGGACGAATCGATGAGGATGTGTATAGATTATCGGCAGTTGAACAAGGTCACAATCAAGAACAAGTATCCATTGCCGAGGATTGATGATTTGCTTGATCAACTTTAGGGTGCCAAAGTGTTTTCGAAGATTGATTTGAGATCTGGCTACCATCAGTTGAGGATTAGGGCATCTGATGTCCCTAAGACAGCTTTCCGCACTCGGTACAGGCATTATGAGTTCTTTATGATGCCATTCGGGTTGCAAATGATCCAACAACTTTCATGGATTTGATGAATCTAGTGTTCAAGCCTTACTTGGATTCATTCGTGATAGTCTTCATTGATGATATTTTGATCTATTCCCGCAATTGGGAGGAGCATGAGCAACATCTGAGAGTTGTTCTTCAGACTTTGAGAGATAGTCAGTTGTGTGCTAAGTTTTCGAAGTGTGAGTTTTGGTTGAGTTCAGTTGCATTCTTAGGTCATATTGTATCAACAGAGGGTATTCAAATGGATCCGAAAAAGATAGAGGCAGTCAAGGATCGGCCTAGACCCGTATCAGCTACAGAGATCCGGAGTTTCTTGGGTTTGGCAGGCTATTACCATCGGTTTGTGGAGGGATTTTCATTTATTGCAGCCCCAATTTTGGTTTTGCCCATAGGTGGTCAGACGAGTGTAAGGCGAGCTTTCAGAAGCTTAAGATAAGTTTGACTACGACACCAATGTTGGTTTTGCCCATAGATTTAGGGCCATATACAGTGTATTGTGAGGCATCTTGTAGTGGACTTGGTGCGGTATTGATGCAGGATGGAAAGGTAATTGCGTATGCTTCACGACAGTTGAAGATTCATGAGAAGAATTATCCAGTTCATGATTTAGAGTTAGCAGCTATTATTCACGTGCTGAAGATTTAGAGGCACTATTTATATGGCGTGTCATGTGAGGTGTTCACGGATCACAAGAGTCTACAATACTTATTCAAGCAGAAGGAGCTAAATTTTAGGTAGAGAAGTTGGTTGAAGCTATTGAAAGACTATGATATCACCATCTTGTATCATCTGGGGAAGACCAACGTAGTGGCCGATGCTTTGAGTAGAAAGTCAGTCAACATGGGCAGTCGTGCGTATATTCCGGTCAGTGAGAGACCGCTTGCTTTAGATGTTTAGGATTTAGCCAATCAGTTCGTGAGGTTGGATGTTTCGGAGCCCAGCTATGTGTTAGCTTGCATAGTCACTCGTTCTTCATTATTTGAGCGTATTCGAGATCCGCAGTATGATGATCCTCATTTGCTTGTCCTTAGAGACATAGTGCGGCATGGTGGTGCCAAGCAGGTTACAATTGGAGATGATGGAGTTTTGAGGATGCAGGGTCATATTTGAGTGCCTAATGTGGATGGACTTCGTGAGTTGATTCTAGAGGAGGTCCATAGTTCCCGGTACTCTATTCATCCGAGCGCTGCTAAAATGAATCAGGACTTGCGGCAACATTATTGGTGGAGGAGGATGAAGAAGGATATTGTTGCATATGTGGCTCGGTGTTTGTCAGCAGGTAAAGTACGAGCATCAGAGACCTGGTAGTTTGTTCCAGAAGATTGAGATTCCTGAGTGGAAGTGGGAGCGTATCACTATGGATTTCGTTGTTAGACTCCCACGGACTCAGAGGAAGTTCGATGTAGTGTGGGTTATTGTTGATAGGCTGACCAAATCAGCACATTTCATTCCTATGGCAGTTTCTTATTCTTCTGAGAGGCTAGCCGAGATCTATATCCGGAAGATTATTCGTCTTCATGGTGTGCCCGTGTCTATCATTTCTAACCGAGGTACGCAATTTACCTCACATTTTTGGAGTGCAGTTTAGCGTGAGTTGGGCACACGGGTCGAGTTGAGTACAACATTTCATCCTCAGACGGATGGGCAGTCTGAGCATACTATTCAGATTTTGGAGGATATGCTTCGAGATTATGTTATTGACTTTGGAGGCTCGTAAGATCAGTTCTTGCCTTTAGCAGAGTTTGCCTACAACAACAGCTACTAGTCGAGCATTCAGATGGCTCCCTATGAGGCTTTATATGGTAGGCGATGTTGGTCGTCGGTTGGATGGTTTGAGCCGGGAAAGGCTCGATTGTTGGGTACAGATCTAGTACAGGATGCCTTGGACAAGGTTAAGATCATTCAGGATAGGCTTTGTACATCTTAGTCCAAGCAAAAGAGTTATGCCGACCGTAAGGTTTGTGATATGGCATTCATGGTCGGCGAGCGGGTGTTGCTTCAGGTGTCGCCTATGAAGGGCGTGATGAGATTTGGAAAGAAGGGCAAGCTAAGCTCTAGATTCATTGGTCCTTTTGAGATTCTTGATCGAGTGGGAGAGGTGGCTTACAGACTTGCGTTGCCGCCGAGTTTATCAGCCGTGCATCCAGTGTTTCATGTATCCATGCTTCGGAAGTATCACGGCGATCCATCCCACATGTTAGACTTCAGCACTGTACAGTTGGACAAGGACTTGTCCTATGAGGAGGAGTCGGTAGCTATTCTAGATCGGCAGGTTCGTCAATTGAGATCGAAGAGTTTTCCTTCGGTTCGTGTTTAGTGGAGGGGTTAGCCTGTCGAGGTAGTGGCCTGGGAGTCCGATTCCGATATGCGAAGCCGATATCCCCATTTTTTCTCCGACTCACGTACTTTTCTTATGTCCATTCGAGGACGAGCGGTTTTTTAGAGGTGAAGGATGTGTTGACCCAAAAGGTCATCACTTATTTTGAAAGTAAATTCTGTGTCCCGAGGCCTTGAAAATCTCTTTTTGTCTCACCTCGAATTGCGTGCATAGTCCGGCCGCGTTTCCGGAAAGCTTTTATGTAAAATCTAAGTAAAATAAGAAAATTGGCCTTTCAAAATTGATTAAAATTGACTTCGGTCAACATTCTTGGTAAACGGACCCGGACCCGTGATCCGATGGTCTTGTAGGGTCCGTAGTAAAATGTGGGACTTGGGCGTATGCCCGAAATCGAATTCCAAGGTCCCAATCCCGAGAAAAGAATTTTTAAAGAAAATTGTTTGCTAGAAAATATAAAGGTTCTTTGATATGAAATGATACATGTTATTAATGGTATCGTGCCCGTATTTTGGTTTCGGAGCCCGGTACAAGTTTAAAGCAATAATTTGATTGAATCTGTGGAATTTGGTAATAATCGGAAGTGGTTTGGTATAAAACAGACTTATAGTTGAGAGAAAATAGAAATTTCAATGTTTTTGAGTGATTTCATGTATTTGAGGTTTAATTCATATTTGTTGATGTTATTTTGATGATTTGATCGTATGAGCAAGTCCGTATGATATTTTTAGACTTGTGTGCATGGTTTGTTTAGAGCCCCGAGGGCTCGAGCGAGTTTTAGATGGGCCACAGAGTGAATTTAGACTTGGAAAAAAATAGTTGTTGCAGGTTCAGAGATGTTGCAGGTCTCTGAACTGAGCTTCGCGGTCCGCGGTGAAGCTTCGCCACTACGGTGGGGTCTTCGCTGCCGCTGTGAGATTTTCGCGGTCAGCGGTGGGCAAGGCCATACCTCTGTGGCCGCGCTCGATATTTCGCGGTCCGTGGTGGACTCCTCGGCTGCGGTACTTTTTCTGCGGTCAGCGGTGAGGGTCTAATAGGGGTATATATAAATGGGACTTTTCAGCCATATTTCAATTTTCAAAACCCTAAAACATAATAGGCAATTTTTCAAACGCTCTTTTTTTCCCAAAAACACTAGTTAGTGATTTTAAACTCATTTCATTCACTCCCTAACTTCTTTTTACAAGATTTCATCCTAGAATATAGGATTTTCAAGGTGGAATTGAGAATTTTGGATAGAATTTAGGAATATCAAAATTTGGGGATTTAGACCTCAAATTGAGGTCGGATTCCAAAACAAATTGTATATCCGGGCTCGGGGGTGAATGGGTAATCGAGTTTTGGTCCGAATTTCAGGTTTGGACCAAGCGGGCCTGGGTCGATTTTTGACTTTTTAGGGAATCTATTTTCATGCATTGGAATTGATTTATTTAGAAATTATAAACGTTATTAAGTAAATTGTGATTAGATACAAGCGGGTTGGTGGTGGAATCAAGAGGTAAAGCGGTAGTTGAGGCTTGAGTGTGTTCGTGGCATTGAGGTAAGTGTTTGGCCTAACCTTAGATTGAGGAAATAGGAGTTATAGTCTTATTTGCTATGTGTTAATTGTTGAGTACGACGTATAGGTGTGGTGACGAGTACCTATACGTTGGTGTTAAGCATGCCCGTGAGTCTTATACTATGATTGTTATGACTCCGTTATGTATTGTCCATGCTTTATATGATGATTATTAGTGTTGAACAAGGCTTATGGAAGTATTCTTGGTAATTGAACATTATAGAGCATTGGCTCAAGTTGAGATTTGTGTTGTGAAGTGATTGTGGAAAGGAGAAGAGGTTTATGATATTGTTTCCCTTACCGGGATGTTATTACTTATGATATTATTTCCCTTGCCGGGATATTACTGCTTATAATATTGTTTCCCTTGCCGGGATATTATTGTTATACCATTGTTCTCTTGCCAGGATTCTATTGTGATTTTTATTGATTCCCTTGCCCGAACTGCTTGTGATTGTTGCTTGGGTAAGGATGAGTGGAGAGCATGAAAAGTGATGCCGTGCGTGATATTTGTGAGTGAGTGTTAATTCACAATGGGTGATGCCATACCGATATTGTGAATGTAAAAGCACAAAGGGTGATGTCGTGCCATGATATGAGTGATAATGCACGAAGGATAATGTCGTGCCATGATTACGTGAGGTAAAAGCATGAAGGGTGATGTCATGCCGAATTTATTGATTTTTATTGTGAGGACGAGAGTAAAAGCACGAAGGGTGAGCCGTGCACTTGTTATTGTTTTCCTTATTTTGCTTATAATTGATTTATTGTGTTCTTTGTGCTTCTCTACTGAAATTCTGTTAGTACTTGTCATCCCTCGCAACATGTTTCCCCTTCCCATCTTTAACTGCTAGTTTCTGTCGTTATTATTTGCTGTATATGATATAAATGTACAGGTTTATTTGGTAGTCTTGTCTTAGCCTCATCACTACTTCGCTGAGGTTAGGCTCGACACTTACCAGCAAATGGGGTCAGTTGTGCTAATACTACACTCTGCATTGTGTGTAGATCCCGGTTCTGGAGCTTTCGGACCACAGTGAGGTTGCTGCCTTCAGTCCAGCCGCAGAGAACCGAGGTAGTCCTGTAGACGTCTGCAGGCCTTGGCGCCCCCTTCTATCTTTTCCATTCTATTTCTATGTATTTCAAAGATAGACTTGTATTTTCCATTCAGACCACTGTTTGTAGTATTCGTAGACGGTCCGTGATATTGTGACACTAATTCTGGGTAGAGTTGTATTTTGGATTTTCGTATTATTATCTAGTTAAACTATTAGATTTCGTCTTCTGCATTTCCGCTAGTTATGATTATTCCGTTGTTGATCACCTGTTAATTCGTAAATGTTAAAAGGTTAAGGAAAAAGGGTAATGAATCTATAATACTCGACTTGCCTAGATTTCATGAGTAGGCGCCATCACGACTTCCGAGGTGGGAAATCTGGGTCGTGACAAAGATGGCGACCTTCATCAGCTCAATAGAATGCTCAATATGTTGAGTTAGCTACACCAACCGAGGACGATGCGTCGGTACTCTAGGGGAGTTTGATGTGCTGGAAGATGCAAAATCACACTTCCGAGTCCCAACTTCCGCGCCCGGTACTGTAAGGCTGAGTGCCGAGCCCTTTCCGTCTTCGGTTGAAGAGAAACCAATAACCAGCACGACACTTGCCGCAGCTGCTTCTCACCCTACAACACCATTTGCTTTATCTCCTTCTTCACCAACTCTACCTCTGCCACCAACAACTGCTACATCATCCCCACCGACCGTGGTTGTCCGAGAGAAGAACATCTCTCTTCCCCATTCCCCAGTTCATGGGAGCTTGAGGCAAGATTATGATGCCCCCTTAGAAGATCCCCAAAGGAGGAGGAGCGTCACCCTCTCAGTTTCACCCCGATGCAATCTGTTGTCCCCGCCAATGGAACTTGCTAATTATCTGAAGCCCTTGGCTTCAAAGAAAGATTGGAAAAAAAAATACAAACTCTCTCTCTAGAGTGTTTCTTGAACAATGCCATGCACAACGCAACAACAGTATAAGTCTTTGTTTTTTCTATTGTTTCTTCTATCTGTGTTATGGTAGGGTTTCGAATTTGCATTCTTGTTTTGCAGACTAACTTCCTTGCTTTCGAGGGCCTTCAAAGGCTGATTCCCGATAAGGAGGAACTTACCTCCGAGCGGGATCAAACTTTGGCCGAGCGAGACGAAAATCTAATGCTCGCCTCTCAAAACTAGAAGTACAAGCTACTGCGGCCGTGGAATTAGAGGCTCGGTTGCATCAAAGCGAGCAAGAATTAGTGACTCTTAGCCAAGTGGTTGCCCTATTAAGGGCACAATTTTAAGAAACTACGGCTAAATGGATTGAAATCCATAATGACATTCTTGCTGCATCCGATCGTGAGGCTGCCTCTGCTGAAAGATTGAATAACTTGGAGGCAGCCTTAAACTCCAAAGCTGAAGAACTTGCTATTGCCGAGGCGAACTATGCCCAATTGGAGGAGAAGCCTTGATTGTAGGTGCATTGTAGCCATATTAAGCCTTTTCCAATTTTCATGAACACTGTCCTTTTCCATGCCCCAACATCATGACAAGTCTACCTTGCATGCATGCCTTCGCTGCACTTATCCTATCCTTTCCCACTTTATTTTTGCCTTGCCTTAGCATCATCGCCTCATGCCTTGATGCCTTTGCTATGCCATAGTGTCACCCTTAGCCCGCATCTCATTTTTCAACCCTTGTATCGCTGCATTGCCTCCCTCAAAGCCTTGGCCATCACTTGCCCATTTTCCTTTTACCTTGGTGTTAGCTTGCACACCTTATCTTTGCTAAAATCGTGCTGCCTCATGAATACACTCTTGTTGTCAAGACAAGCTCAAAGAGGCACACCCCTAACAAACCTCTTGTACCCTTTGAAACTTGACGTCCTCATCGAGGCTAACTCAATTTATGAGTCCTAAGGGGTTGACAAGCCACGCCCCTTTGCCTCTCTTTGGTTCTACCACAATTGCATTGACCCCAGCAGTTTGGTTTTTACTAGTCATTGCCTTTAATGCAACCCTCTTATCCGCAACAGGCATTTCATTCAACACTGCCTTTTTCGGACAGTCCCTTGCTCGATGTGGCCCATCATAAATGAAACATCCACTAAATATGTTTCCCTTTTCCTTACTCTGTGAAGTTCCATCCTCTTGCTTTCCCTTTCCCTTGTCTTTATTAGCGTGGTTATTCTTACATTTCTTCCACTCCATATCCTTGTCCTTCGTTATGTTGCTGGACGTTGAAGCAGAAGTCTCTTCACCTAAGTGAAAATTATTCAATGCATCGGTCGTCGCCACAACACTTGTAAGGTTTTGAATATTCTACCCATACATCTCCAATTGTGCCCACTACTGCATCCCACTCATGAAGTTGTGCATTTGTCTTCCTCCAACATATTGCTTATTCTCAACATCGAAGAAGTAAACTCTTTAACATACTCTCACTGATTTGGTTTGCTTCAAATTTTTCAGTTTATCTCTAGCAATCCAAGACATCTTGCTAGGAAGGAACTGATCCTTTAAATCCATTTTAAACCGCTCTGACGACTGGATCTTTTGTCTGCCCATACTCTAATCTTCAGTCACACGAATGTGCCACCATAACATAGCATCTTCACTCAAATGCATGCTATTCAAGGTTGCTTTTTCCCTCTCATCATGCATACGAATAGCATGAAAGTACTGCTCCATATCCCAAAGAAAATTCTCCAATTCATGTGCACTCCATGCACTACCAAATACCTTAAGTTCAAAAGTTTTTACCTTGAGACGATCCACACCATGTTGAGGAGAATTCTCGCCCACAGCATGCTGCAGTACCACAGACTCGTTCTTCAGATCCGCATTCCCTTGATTTATCCTTGTCATTTATGCCTCAATATAGGTAAACCTTGTCACAAGGTTTTAAATTCCGCTACCTTTAGGGATATTTCCAATCAATACCTCTAGTTTCGTTAGCCTTTCTCGCAGTTCATTATTACCATCGGCCATGTTATCAAACAGGACCACTAAATATGTCACTGCTCGTCGTGTCTCCATCACGAACTTGATTTGCTCTAATACCAGTTGTAATGGGCTGATTTTCTGTCTGCCAAAACTAGCTTGTGCGGCAGCCAGGCCTCATGCTCAACTTCATCCTTCTCACAACACTTGGCCAAAATTTCAGCAACTTTGGACTTAGTATATTTTTAGGCAGATTTCAATGCAGTAAGTCTTAGAAATAATTAAGGCCACGAATTTTAATAAAGGCAACAGAATATAAACAAGAACACAAGGCTCAATATACAAAAAACTCTTTTCTTAACTTTGTATTTAACTCGAGCATGTAAAGAAACTCAAACTTGAAGTACAATACCGTGTATAAAAGATCACTCTTGATGTTCAGTTTTTCTCACAAGACTACTGTTAGCATTAGGCATTTTCACTCTTGAAAATAATCTTAGGAACTATTTCCTAATTCTAACATGTACTCCCACACGTTTTTACAAGCACACAAGTGTTGAACATTTATAGATCATATGACAGCCCTTTGCCTTTATACTTGTCGAGTTTAGGCTGAGAAACTTGTTCCATACAAACAACGATTTTAGCTTAATATAGTTGACATCCCCCAACTACAAGGATCATGTTTTGATAATGGAAATAAGGCTCCAAAACCTATAACCACCCGGCAGTCGTTTTGAGAGTATTAGCCATGAACCCCAATTTATTGCTTCCTCTATCTCATTATATGGTTATATGGCTAGCCGGGAGGTTTGGTTTTTGGTTTTGGAGTCATCCTAATATAGAAGTTCAAGTCGTAGGAATTGATCGTAGTTTGAATTGTGTGAAGACGACTTCGGATGGATTTTTGATAGTTCCAATAGCTCCGTAGGGTGATTTTGGTCTTAGGAGGGAGTCCGGATGTTGTTTTGGAGGTCTGTAGGTCATTTCGGCGTTAATTGACGAAAGTTGAAAATTTGGGTGAATTTTGGAAAGTTTGACCCGGGGTGGACTTTTTGATATCTGGGTCAGATTTTGATTCTGGGAGTTGGAACAGGCCTGTTGATGTTGGGCATATTTCTATATGTTTTGATACTACTTTACCCATGTTTTAACCGCTTTTTATTGCTATTTAGTGTTAAAAATGCCCAACATGGTTTAATTATTGGTTTTATGACTAATACAGTTGTGTGTGATGATATAGGGTATTCGGAGTACAAAAATATGAAGAAAAGATGTTCCCACTATCGGAAAAGAGGTTGGATGCGTCGCATCCAACCTTGGAAAAAAGAATTTTGGTGCACCCCTTAGTAGTGAAGTCAGCCCATAGCATTCCCATAGCATCCGCACCTGGGAAAAGCCGAGATGGAGGAACAAAGGGTGGATGCGAAGCATCCACCCCAGCATCAATCCCTGAAGCATATTCGGACTAGGATTAGGAGAACTTTGGCCCACGACTTCTGTACGCAATATATAAGCCAAAAACACCTCTTTTAGGTTAACTAACTTCGGGGAAAAGGAGAAAAAGCCACAACAAAGCTTGAGAATCACGGAATTCATCTTGAGTTCTTACATTTTCCTTCTTTTATTGATTTTTATGTATTCTCGAGAATTACATGAAATTGTTACCATAAGCATGTGTGGCTAAGAACCCTATTGTTCTAGGGTCATGGGTAAAACATGAATGTTTATGTTTGAAGTTTAATTTGACGAAGTTGATTTTATCATATTGGATTGTTTATTTAATTCCGTTTTTAATTATTTTGCTAAGTAGCTAACAGCGTAATACTATCTACGAATCTAGAGTTGAACTCGAAAGTGAGAATTCTAGATTGCATATAGAATTAAATAGAGTAAGTTCTTGAACCCGGGCATCGGGGAACATATTCGCAATTAGGATAGACATATACCTTATTTCCTTGCTTGGTTGAAATACAGGAATTGTAAATGCATTCGTGTTAATCTTAATTCCATAGACATATGGGCACTAAGTTAACTTAAATAGCGAGTAAGGACTCGATAGATTCTTATGAGTAATATAAACCCTGTCAATCAACAATCCAAATAAATCAATTAGTTATTTTAAGCCAAGAATGCAACACGATTGTCATCTAGCCTGTGACCCTGGAATATTCTCTCCTACTGATTGTTATTTGAAATTGTTATTTGTTTGGTTGCTTTCTAGTTAATTCATTGCTTGATAGTTTTAGGTAGTGAATTAGTTACGTCTATAATTTGTGAAAAATCTTTTGGATCGATAAGTTAATTGAGTTTGAATCAGTCAATAGTTAATCACAAGTCTCCGTGGGAATGATACTCTACTCACTACTTTATTACTTGACGATCACGTGCACTTGCGTGAGTGTTTTTGGTCGCAACAAGTTTTTGGCGCCGTTGTCGGGGACTTAGAAATTAGCTACTTGACTGAATTGAGCTTTTATTAGTTGTTTATTCAAGTTTAATTTTCAGTTTACCTTGTTTGTGTTAACATAGGCTCTTCTCTTAAATGCGGAGGAGTAGAAGTGCAAACAATCTCCTTTCTCTTGATCCTGAAATTGAACGAACACTTCATAGAGTGATGAGGGAAGTCAAAGCTAGAACTAGAATTGAAAGAGAGTTGGACATCGTAGTTCAACCACAGGCAATAGAGATGGCAGGTAATGAAGAGCCTGCGGTGATTGAAGCCGCAAGGCCCAGTCTTGCTAATATGACTCAGACTATTGTGAAGCCTGATATCACAGGGAACTTTGAACTCAAACAATACATGGTGCAGCTGATTCAGTCCGCAGGGAAATATGTGGGTCTACCTCATGAAGACCCGCAAAGGCATATTCAGAATTTCTTGGAAATTACAGACACTTACAATTATCCGAATGTTTCCAAGGACTATGTCAGGTTGACACTTTTCCCCTTTTCACTGCTTGGGGAAGCAAAGGAATGTTTGCAAAAGGAGCCCGCGAACTCAATCCGTACTTGGGATGATCTAGCAAGGAAATTCTTAATCAAGCTTTCCCCACTAAGAAGACAAAGTCATTGAGGAGTTAGACTCTTGGGTTCGAACAACGGGATGGCAAGACACTTCGTCAAGCATGGGAAAGATACAAGAAGCTACTCAGAGACTGTCCACATCATTGTCATACTGACGAGGTATTGTGTCACACTTTTGTTAATGGGCTAGATGATGCATCAAAGATGAATCTTGATTCAGCTTGTGGGGGTAGTTGCATGGCTAGGCCATATAGTGAAATCCAAATCTTGCTAAATAACTTCACTGCTAATGATCATAATTGGAATGGTGATGGTGATTCACGAAGGGAAATTAAATAGAAAGCAGCCGGGTTGATTGAGCTTGATGACTTTTCATCCATGAGAGCCGATATCGCAAAATTGGCATATCAGATGAATAGAATGACAATGTAACAAACACAACCAATGCAACATGTACAACAAATGTCTATTTGTTGCAAACTATGTGGCGACAATCATATGAGTGACATGTTCCCCACAAATCCTGAATCCATATACTATGTGGGGCAACAGAGCAGAGGTCCAATAAATTAGCATGCACAATATGGGAACACTTACAATACAAATTGGAAGAATCATCCCAACGTCTCATAGGGTGGAAATCAGCCGAATCAGAATCATTACAGACCCCAAGGAAATTTCAATCAACCTCAGAAGCCACCCAACAAATGGAAGAAAGTACGAATGACTTGCTGAAAAAGTTGTTGATTGACAATCAACAACTCAGAACCGATTTCAGAAATCTTAAGAGACAAATGGGGAAGTTAGCAACAAATCAAAATACTAGACCTGCAGGCGCTCTCCCTAGTGATACAGATAAGAAGCCTCAAGTTAATGTAGTTACACTCAGAAACGGAAGGGAACTACAGGAAGTGTCAAAGAAGAGAAAAGACAAGCTTATACCTGAGGGGGAGCTGATTCCTAAGGCGACACACGAATCAAAGAAAAATGATGCAACTTCAGAGCCAGTGGAGGCTACAAGGCCACCACCACCTTTCCCCCAGAGATTGCAGAAAAAGAATGATGATCGCATATTTAGCAAATTTCTCTCTATGATGAGCCAAGTTCAATTAAATATTCCACTGGTAGATGTACTTCGTGAAATTCCAAAGTATTTTAAGTACATAAAAGATATAGTGGCTCACACGAGATGATTGACTGAGTTTGAGACAGTTGCACTTACTGAGGAGTGCACTTCATGGGTCCAAAACAAGCTCTCTCAAAAGCTTAAGGATCCTGGAAGCTTCACCATCCCTGTGCGAATTGGTAATATTGATGTGGGTGGTGCACTTTACGATTTGGGGGCGACCATAAATTTGATGCCCTTATCCTTGTTCAAGAAATTGGGTCTGGGAGCTCCAAGACCAACTACTGTGATGTTGCAGGTGGCTGATAGGTCGATAGCACACCCCGAGGGAGTGAATGAAGATGTGTTGCTGCAAATTGGGAAATTTATCTTCCCTGCGGACTTCATTATCCTAGATTATGAGGCTGGCGAGCTGGTTCCAATCATATTGGGATGACTGTGAGCACGTGATTTTTGCCCTATATATGAATTATTCCCAAAAAAAAATTCAAACAAAATGATTTTTTCTTGATTTTACAACTTCTGTGAATTTTGTGGCATTTTTCTGGTAACTGTTGCATTTTATTTGTGCATTTTAAATCCGAAAAATTAATACAAAAATACAAAATGAAATAACAAGGAAAAGAAACAAAACAATAAGAAAACAATTTGAGAAAGAGTGATCTTTATTAGAAGCCCAATATGGGCCAGATTCTGATTAATTTTGCGCCCAATTGAAGCTACCTCAGATCAGGCCCAATTTGCCCTCATTGACCCAATCCAATTCCACCCCGCCTTGTACAGTTCTGGGCGAGCCAAACGACGTCGTTTGAGCTACATTTGATCTGAGCCTTTAATTGTTTAATCCAACGGCCAAAGACTCTTCCCCCATTTTGCATATAATTGTCCGAAAATGCCCAAAACCCTAAAAACATAGTTCATCTTCCTCGTACCCCCTGTTACTTCGTCGGAATCCCACCGTCGGCGAACACCACTTACGCCATCGACCACCAAAATAACACCACGAAACCTCCTCTTCCCCCTCGTCATGGATCCACCACCCGTTTCCTTCAAATCCAATCCTAGCTCGTCGAATCTTCGATCAAATATTCTCCGGCCAAAATCCAAAGTAACCCAATCACCACCAAATTAACACCATGTGACCGCCTGGGCCTCCTCTACCCAACCCGCATAGCCCTATCTCTCGAATCTACCTGGAACAGCTCGAATATCAAATCGAAGGTTTCTGACCAAAGCCCTAATGCAAAATCTCCATGATTTCAGACCCTAACAACCTTAACCAGGTGTTTTCTTATGAAAACACGTGGTTAAGGATGTTACGGGTCAGAAATTTTGGGGGATTTGGAGAAACAACCACTGGCCGGAGTTTTCTTTTCATCAGTGAGTTGTATTGCTTTTGTTTCATTTTTTCTTGTGGTAACATCTTAGTTTTACTTTGCTAGCAACAATTAGTAATATGAAAATCAATAAACTCTTTTAATTCTGTTTTCAGTCGCCCCCTATCTGCTTTTGGTTTAGCTTTAATTTGTTGATTAGTTTAAATTCGCCAATTAATTTAGCAATTTTGTTTAAATGAAGCTAGGAACTCAGTTTAGTTTAATTTTTTTGTTTTGCATGCTGTTTAATTTTGTGCTTTAATAGTTTAAGTTTGTCAATCCTGATTTGGTAATTTAGTGTGGTCAGATAATCGCTTAATCACAGGTGCAATTAGGGTATTATCAGGGTAAGGCTTCTTTGGCATGTGATCTAGTATCCCCTAGAAGTTTCTAGGTTGGGGTCATAGTGGAATATCAATAAACATGTGTGTTAGCTTGCTGAGTAAGTAAAAGAACTAAGGGACTAGGGTGAAATTACATAAGGGACTAAAAGGAAAATAAGGAACTGTTTGTTTGCTTATAAAGGGGATCACATTTGCCTTGTGAAAGGGGGTCAGCTCTTCATCTAAAAAATCCCCCTAAAAGCCTTCTCTGCAGATCTGAGTCGATAGTTGAATTTCATATTAGTAAAAGTTCAAAAACTTCCTTTTAGATCTTAGATTTCTATTGAAAAATCAGAAAACAAATGTGAGTATTCCACTAGTTAATTCATTTAGGATGATAAGTAGCATGGATTTCTCAAGTGCTGTCCTAAACCTGAGTGTTTAGGGCATCTAAAGGTGTTTTGAGACTATTTCGAGTGATTGTTGATTATTAAGTGTTGTAGTTTCTGGTCAAATTGCAATTGCATTTGGGTATAGTAAATTGTGGTTGATTGCCTGGGTGTTATTTGGTTTCCAACTCTTTGTGGCTATTGAATTAAGCTACTGGCTGATTGATTTCTATTTTTGGCTGTTATTGCTGCTGATCATCTTCCTCTTCTTATTGTATTTCACATCTCCAGGTACTTAACATGAGACTCGATACTATGTATATCTCCAGTTGAAATGAAATGAAGAGGAAACATATTTTGTTAAAATTTCCGTTGGTTTCAATACTTTCAGTATAGGTTTGTAATGATTTTGGACTGTATTGAACTGATGAACTGCTTGGATTGAGTTTGTTCATGTGAACTATTAGTTGTGTGTTTGTGCCTATTGAAATAATTTCTGGCGTTGGTTAACTCTCACAATTTTAAAAATGGCACAAATTATAACTGATTTTGGAAAGGCTATTTGGACAATCGCTATTGGTACTAATTAGAATATGCGGATTGTGTTCAGAAAGGCATGAGTATTAATTGTAAGATTGTCTAGGTTTGAGTTGGAAGCGACGCTATTTAAGGAGTTAAGTCACTGATATTGTTAGATCTGGGCTGGTTTTGTATTAACTGGGCTAAATTGTTACTTCGCAGATTCACATGAGCTTTTTTGAGTTAAGTACTAATTGTAATTGATCTCACGTTGAGGTAATAAAATAATTCACGTTAGTTTTAGTAATTTCCTGCTAGCCTATGGTTAATTTGAAATAATGGAAGTAATGCAGCTAGCCCAGTCCACATGAAATTGAATTGTGAAAGGTCGAAACTTTGCTGCCTTGCTATTCATGAAAATTGCAACCTCATTCATTTTAAAAGATTGGATTAATTGCAGATAGTCACCACTATATTGAAAATCAAATGTTGAGTTGCTCTTGGGCCTATTGCGTAGTTAAAGTCACTGGGCGCCTTCTGTTGAACAGGACCGTTGCCCCAAGGCCTAGGCCTCATGAATTTCACTTGCAGCCTCATGTGGAGACCATGGGGTCTCACTTTAGGCTCCTTGATTACGTTTGGGCTTGTACAAATGCCCACCAGTGTTATAAAATTGGCCTGAATCCATTTCCGCATATCTTGCTAAATAATTATGGTTTTTTCTTTATTATTAGTGACAAAGTGAATAGAAATCGTAGTCTCTTTTAGGTTGGCCTTTTAAATAATAAATGAGACGAGCCTCGCCAAATAAAACTACAAATTGCGGGGCCCTCAATAGATATTGTATTAACTTTAGACTTCGGGATGGGCCGTTTAGCAAATTTCACGGCCTTCCTCAAAATAATATTACGTTAGACTCTTTAAGCACGGCTTTAATAAAATTACCTTCTTAAACTCGGGTACGCATTGATGTGACCCAAATCCAAATCTCAACGGAGTCGAAATGTGTTGAAAATCACGGGCGCATTGATTGCGACGAGGTTCGAAACGCGTTTTCACGACGTTGCAATTCTTTTAAAATAACGATAAAAACGGTTTACGATTAAAAAGAACATAAGTTAAAACATGTTTTGAAATCAGATAAAGCCAAAAATAACAGTTGAGCGACCGTGCTAGAACCACGGAGCCCGTGAAGGCCTAACACCTTCTCCCGGGTTAATAGAATTCCTTACTCGGATTTCTGGTTCGCGGACTGTTAACAGAGTCATAGTTTTCCTCGGTTCAGGATTCAACCGGTGACTTGGGACACCATTAATCTCCCAAGTGGCGACTCTAAACCTTAATAATTAAATCCCGTTCTGATTGTCCTTTAAGTGAAAAAACTCCTTTACGCCCTTGCGGGTGTAGGTGAAAAAGTTGGTGTGACAGCTCTGGCGACTCTGCTGGGGACCGAACCCAGAATCTCTGGTTCAGGGTTCAGAATTCGAGCTTAGATAAATTGTTGTATTTGGTTATATCTGATTTTCCTACATGTTTTGTGCTGAATATGCTAAATGCTACTGCTTTGATATCATCTGAACTGTATATAAACTATGCCGACACCCTTCTCTTTTCACCTCCGGGGATGTGCTTACTGGTTGAGACTCCCTATTCTGTTAGTGTCATACCCTGAAATAAAAGAGGCTCGGATAAGTTGCAAAGCCGGACGATCTCGCGGGTCCCCGGTACGCTGCCCCCTCCTCGACTCGAGTTGTCCGCTCGAGTGCACTATTTAGAACACATACCCAGGTTTTGAACCTAGAATAACTTGACTTCATGCCGGATCCTTAGTAGGAGCGCTTAATTGCAACATGCTGCATTTGACTTAGGGGACTCAACACAGGGGTTGAGTTCGTCTAGGGCTAGCAACCTAAAATGAAAAGACCATCCTGATGCATCCTATTTGTTCTGTACATATATTTGTTTCGAACCAGCATGTTGACCGGCTTTTGAATCTCGGGAATGTTGGAAAATTGAGAAAACAGGAAAAGAGAAAAGAGAGAAATAACAGTTAGGGGGATAATTGATTAGTTTAGAAAACCAATGACCAAATACTGTCGAACTCTGCCGAAATTTTGAGAAATTGAAAAAGAAAAATGCTTTATTTTTAATAGTTTGTTTTACTAAAGCAAAAGAAAAATAGAAAACAGTCTTTTATTGAAAAGAAAGAAAAAAATTTATTTTAGGAAAATGGGATGCTTATTGTTTGTCGAAAATGAAAAAAGAGAGTCATTATTCTGTTTCGTTTTCAAAAAAAAAATAGAAAAGGAAAAATAGTTTGTCTTTCCATGGAAAATGAAAAAATGGTCTTGTTTTCAAAATATAGTTAGTTTTTCGGCTCGAACTACGCAGGTTTGATTCTCACAGGGCGTGAGATACGTAGGCAACCCTCGTCGGGTCCAACCTCCCCTTTGCAAAAATAGCCAAAAAAAAAATAAGTATACCAAATTTTTAATCTTTGTCGTAAATAAGTTAGGTGATGCCGTTTTTGTCAAAAATAGCCTAATGTTCCCGAAAGGGGCGCCGGAAGGCTGACTTTGCAAAGACGGCCATTTTTGATCATTTTGATTTTTGACTGGTTGACTCTCACAGCCTTAGAATCTTCGCTCTTGTGAGTGCTGAAAGGCCGTGTTTGAAAACCGAGTCTGTCATTTTAAATGTGGAAAAGGAAATAGTTAATTTTGTTTTGAGTCAAACAAAAGTTTTGTTTTTGCTTAAATCACCTTAATAAATGTGCAGGATGAGCACGATGCAAAACGAACCTTTCTCAATAATGACTAAAATCCCTTTCGAGTTGCGGCTATAGTGGAACGATTTAGGCAAAGAATGACAAGACGAACTCAAGAAATATCTGAAAGGTCTTACGGGTTTGTTGGAAATCAAGCCTCGGGGTGATATTATAAGAGTGTTGGTCACTTTCTGGGACCCGACGCACAATGTCTTCCACTTCTCAGATTTTGAGCTCACCCCAACTCTGGAAGAAATAGTCGTGTACATCGGAAATGCTGAGGTTCCGTTAAGAGGAAAATATTTGGTTGCTCCAAGAGCCATCACGGTGCATCGGTTTTTAGATTCATTAAAGATACCAGGACAGTCCATAATCTAGATTTGGCAAAAGGCTTCTATACTCTGCGCTTCATATACGACAGGTACGGCCACGTGGGAGGGTTTAACAAGACGGACACCAAGCTATGCAGTAAAAATAACCGTAAAAAATGGGATGAGCACAGACGGGTGGCTTTCATGATAACCTTTTTGGGCCTCTTGGTATTCTCAAGGAAAGACGAGAATATTGATATAAAAGTAGCCGGGGTCGTCAGTACCTTGCTTACTCAAGATGAAAGCACTCTTGCGCCTATGATCGTGTCTGACATTTTCCGAGCTCTCACTGCCTGCAAAGCCGGAGGCAACTTTTTTGAGGGGTGTAACTTGTTGCTACAAATGTGGATGACCGAGCATCTATGCCACCGTTCCCGGCTCTTGAGTTATGGTTCATCTGACAAAACCTGTATAGGAGAGTTTTACACAAGGATTGACGGGGTTAGTTTGCCTGAAGGAGTAACAACATGGATATCATACTTTCGTACTCTCACGGACAGTCAGATATAGTGGACATTGGGGTGGTTGCCTGTTGAAGAAATCATATACATGCCAGCAGCTAGGTCGCATTTCTTTTGATGGGACTTAAGAGCATCCAGCCTTATGCTCCATGTCGGGTTCTGAGACAACTCGAGAGATGCCAAATAGTGCCACGGGAGGAAGATCTTAGTGCTCAAGTAATTGAGATTAGCCCTGACGGACAGTTTCCCGAAGCAAAAGTCCGCGAGATTTGGAATGAATGTCAATATTTACAAGCAGATACTTGTGTGCAGGATCGGGCCAAAGGCAAATGTTGCCAGACTACCTCGCATGGTACAGAAGAGAACTTGAGCATCATAGGCTAGCTAAAAGACCCCACATCTAGGATTTCACTGAATCATCACAAGAACAATGGGGTTGGTTAGCAAAAGAAGAAGGCTATCAGGCCGAAATCAGCAAGCTGAAACAACAGATTGGAGCTCTGAAATTTGAGAACAGTATGCAAGTTACTGCTGATCAGGGAGAAAATAACCGGTTGGCCCAAGAAAACGAGGCGCTTAGGGCCCAAGTCCAGCAAATGAGGATAGCTGCCAATAACCAACAAAGGAGCCGTTCGGACGAGCGGTTGATAAAGGGGCTGAAAAAGGAAATTAGTGAGTGCCGAAATGAGCTGGAAAAATCCGAAGGCGCCATAGCGGAACTCCAGGCAGAGTGGGTAAAAAGAACAGAAGAACGCACCCATTACATGCAACAATTAAAGAAAGATTATGAAAAGACCATTGCTAGTCTGAAAAGAAAAGTGGTCACCCTTGAGGATAAGGCAACAAAGCAAGCTAAAGCTTTTGAGACCGAAAGTGGACACTGCTATGACTTACTGGCCTGAATGGAAGTAGAAATACAGCAGCTACAGGATCAGCATCTTCAGGACTCTCATGTGTTGGAGGCTCGCAATAATCAAGTAAGACGATTGGTTATAGAAAAGGGTCGAACAAGAGACAGGATTGAGACCATTGCCCACGCCATCCTTAGGAGATGTCGGGCATGTGAAGACATGACTCGCACTACCTTCTTCTCGGCAGTGATGATTTACGTCAAGCGAACCATGTATGAGCTAGAGCAACTTGAAAGGGATTTGGCACCTAAGCCCGCGGCGAGGCCGAACGATGCCCCGCGGGCACCCACTTTTGAAGCACTAATGTATTCATAGATCGAGTCTGTATTTTCCATTTTTAGAGTTTGCTGTTTGTCAGTCAGTTTTCTTTTTGCGTCCAAGTATGCTAGTATGTTCGGAGTCTGTATTTGAGTTTAGTTGGAGTCTGTTATTTTCCATTTAAGAATGTTTAGTTTGTAATAGAATGTTGTGGTAATGAAAATTTGAAAATTCCCAAAAAATTTGTTCCTTTATTTTGGCACTCATTTTCACGAACTACGCCTGGTCTGATTCGTGCGGGGTCACAATACGAAGGCAATCTCCATAGGATTCGACCGTAACCAAATGAAGAGAGAAAGAAAGATGGAAAACAATAGAGGATGGGAAAAGAATAAGAAAAGAAAAGAGCGGAAAAACAAGAAAGGGATAGAATGCGGAAAGAAAAGATGAAAGAGAGAAAGGAAAGGAGAAAAGAAAACAAGAAGAAAAGAGAAAGCTTACAGTTGGAACTAAGAAATGCCGGGATGACGCATGCGGTTGAACAAATGCATAATAGAAATGGTTAACTGTATAGGTGCATTCATGCCCAATGTGCGGTTATCCAATCTGTTAAAGCCTAATCGCTAACGGAATTGTTGTCTGAATGTGTGAGTCCAGGTAGGTGGTTAGTTGTTTGGCATTCTGGCAACTCATCCATACAACACCCGGTCTAAAGATAAAGTGAACATGACTGGCCCGAAATCTGATACGAGTATTGTTGACCCATCGAAAGAAGTAGAATAAATGGACGTTTATGCAATGAGGGAGGAAATGTATAAGCTGAAACAACAGATGAATGAAATGTACCAAGCCTGGGCGAAAGGGCATCCACCGCCAGTTTATCCCACTAACCTCGCTTATATCCCACCATTGGCTCAGCCTCAGGAGCCACCCACTGTGAATTCATCTTCAGCATTTCCCCTCTACCAACAATTCCAAGGCACCACTTCTTATACATCACAGGATCCTCCATCCAAACAAGTCTCATACCCTCTTCCACCAATCACTCCCGTTTTTGTGGCACCTTCGCCTGCTACCCTACACCGATCCCTCAGTGAACCTCTGTTCCAGACGCACGACAACCAGTATTATCCCCCTGAGCCTCCCTTCAAAGTACCAGAACCCTACTCTTATACCCCTCATCTTGATCTCACAGCAGGCACCGAGAAGCCGCCCAAAAACCCTGAGCAGGAGGAGATGATCAGAAAGGTCAAACTCCCGGAGCAATCATTCCGAGACATGAGGGGGTTAGGGGGATAAGTAAGTGTGGCCTACAAAGATTTGAGTTTGTTCCCAGATGTTCAGTTACCGGCCGGGTTCAAGATGCCTAAATTTGATTTGTACGACGGGCATGGCGACCCAGTAGCACATTTAAGGGGATTATGTAGCAAGATGAGAGGAGCAGGAGGGAGAGATGAACTGCTGATGGCATATTTCAGCCAAAGTTTGAGCGGATCGGCGTTGGAATGGTACACTAGACAAGACCATAGCAGGTGGTACACCTGGGACGACTTGGCCCAAGCCTTCGCCTGTCAGTTTCAATACAATCTTGAAATCATCCCGGATCGACTGTCATTGACAAAGATCAAGAAGAAGCCCGATGAGAGCTTTCGAGAATATGGGTTCTGTTGGAGAGAGCAAGCGGCGAGAGTTGACCCCCCGATGAAAGAGAGCGAAATGGTTGATTATTTCTTGCAGGCTTTGGAGCCCACCTATTTTGGTCATTTGGTGTCAGCAGTGGGCAAGTCCTTTAATGAAGTCGTGAAAATGGGAGGCATGGTTTAGGAGGGACTCAAATCCAATAAGATCATGAGTTATTCAGCAATCAAAGCAACCACCCAAGCCATTCAAAACGGCACTAGGGGTGTGCTTGGGAAGAAGAAGAAAGAAGAGGTTGCAACTGTCGAATCCGGAGTATGGTCCAGGTCTAGAAGCCCTTCACCATATTACAACCAACCCAGACCCCACCACCCAAATTACCCATATACCCCATATGGCCCTCCTCAACACTATTATCCACCACCAGAGCCACACTTTTCCGTCCATCATGCCCAAACTTATACCCAGCCTCTGGCTCACGTGCAATGGCATGCGCCGGCTACCCAAAACACATACCCAGCTCCACAAAACACATATCCACACCCGAGAGCTTATAGGCCAGGATCCAGCTTCCGCCCAAACCATGCTTTCAGAAACGAGAGAGTGCAGAAACATAAAACATTCACTCCACTGGGAGAATCCTATACCACTCTTTTCCACAAACTGAGGCAGGTATGCCTGTTGAACCCGGTTGAGGCCAAAATACCAAATCCCCTTCCTAGAAATCTAGACCATTCAGTGAGCTGTGAGTATTGTTCAGGGCTCCGGACATGATACTGAGAAATGTTGGAGATTGAAAACTGCTGTGCAAGAGCTTATTGACACAAACAGGATCGAGGTTCAGGACCCCGAGGCACCCAATATTAACCAGAACCCGTTGCCAGCGCATCATGAGGCCAACATGATTGAACTGATACATAAGGGAGCAGAGCTTAAGAAGCCATCACAGACGGTCGTGATGATCCGTTCTAGTGAAGCCAAAATGAGTGAAAGGTCAACTAGTGTGAAACTGTCAGTTCAGTTGAAAAGAATAGACAACAAGCCAGTTGTGGTGTTAGGGAAAGGATCTTCCGTTGTTGCAAAGAAACTAGAGCTGATCAAGGTAGTGGTTCGGAGAGTATCAAGCACACATGCGACAGTCGTGAAGGGAGCTCACATAGAACCAGTTGTCATAAAGCCAGTAACCAGTTACCAGTGATTGACAGTAAAGTCGTTCCGTGGAAGTATGAAAAGGTAGTTGTGACCTACAAGGGGAAGGAAATCCAAGAGGATGTCTGTGAAACACAAGGTTTAACTCGCTCGGGACGTTGTTTTGCCCCCGAAGAGTTGAGAAATACCAGGGCTCCCAAGGAAAATCTGGTGCCCGTTAAGGAAGCTATTACGGAGGAAGAGGCAGAAGAGTTCTTGAAAAAGATGAAAGTGCAAGATTGTTCTATTGTTGAGCAGCTAAGGAAAACGCCAGCCCAAATCTCGTTGCTTTCATTGCTTATCCATTCGGATGAACATCGACGGGCTCTGATGAAGATATTGAACGAAGCTCATGTCCCCGATAAAATTTCAGTGAATCATTTGGAAAAAATCGGGAACAAAATCTTTGAGGTAAACAGAGTGACATTTTCTGATGATGAATTGCCCGTGGAGGGTACAGAACATAATAAAGCTCTTTATTTGACCGTGAAATGTGACGATTCGGTAGTCACTCGAGTACTGATTGATAATGGGTCCAGTGCCAATATATGTCCTTTGTCTACATTGAACAAGTTGAAGGTTGATGATGACAGAATTCATAAGAAATAGCATCTGCGTTCGGGGGTTTGATGGTGGTGGTACAGACACAGTGGGTGACATCATACTTGAATTGACAATTGGTCCGGTCAAGTTCACCATGGAGTTTCAGGTGTTACACGTGGCGGTGTCTTATAATCTTCTGTTGGGGCGACCATGGATCCACGCTGCCAGAGCAGTGCCTTCTACATTACATCAGGTGGTTAAATTCGAGTGGGATAGACAAGAGATCGTAGTACATGGGGAAGACAACATGAGCACTATAAGGGATACCATCGTACCCTTCATAGAGACTGATGATGATAAAGGGCCGTGGGTTTACCAGGTTTTTGATACAGTCTCGGTAGAAAAGGTTCCTAAAGGTAAAAACGTCCCGGTCCCTAGAATAACAGCTGCAACTGTCATGGTAGCCTATGAAATGTTGAAAAACGGGTTTGTACCAGGCAGAGGGTTGGGTGCTGATTTGCAAGGTATTGTTCAGCCAGTTTATTTGCCCAAGAATCTGGATACCTTTGGGCTGGGGTTCAAGCCTATGGCAGCGGATGTGAGGCGAGCCCGCAAGATGAAGAAAAGAGGCTGGGTTCTTCCCAAACCAATTCCATGTCTTTCCAGGTCCTTCGTTAGGCCAAGTATCGGGAAGCAATTATTGGCAAAGGTGTCTGGGCCACTGATTGGTGCGGATGGGAACTTGGAGAAAGGGCTTGAGAAGGTATTTGCTGAGGTAAACATGGTTGAGGCCGGGGAAGGGTCGAGCAAAGCAGATATACAGTACATCGGGCCACGTGCTAATGTCAACAATTGGGAAGCCACTCCTCTTCCATCTCGGAGGGAGTCGCGGTAGTGGGTTTTGTCTTCCGTTTGTTCACCTGGATTATTCCAGGGTTTGTAATTCAGTTGCTATGTTCCGTCCGTTTGGATGAGTTAAAACCTTGTTATCTTTACATTCAATGAAATTCAATTCTTTTCTTTCTTAATTCTTAATTTTGTTTCCATTTCTTTTTCTTTTTCTTTTCTATACAGTTCTCTTTATGTTGATATCAATGACATGACATGCATGAGGAATCTTCGGCCCAGTTTTAAAAGCCAATCTAATTCAGAAATAATAGTGCAAGAAATTGGGTGACATGATGAGGTGGAATATGATGATGAAGAGGCCTATGAGGAAGTTAGTAAATAATTAAGTCACTTTGAAGAAAAACCCAAACCTAACCTAAATGACACGGAAGCAGTTAATCTAGGGGACCAAGATAATGTCTGTGAAACTAAAATAAGTGTTCATCTGGAGCCACAGCTCAAGGAGGGGATAATCAAAGCATTGTTCGAGTACAAGGATGTTTTTTCATGGTCGTATGATGACATGCCGGGTCTAAGTACCGATTTAGTGGTTCACAAATTGGCCACTGACCCGACATTCTCTCATGTCAAGCAGAAGTTGAGAAAGTTCAAAACGGACATAAGTGTAAAGATTCATAAAGAAGTGGCCGATGCGTTGGCTACTCTGGCATCGATGTTACACCATCCGGATAAGGCTTACGTGGACCCTTTGTAGATTTAGGTCCGCGACCAACACGCTTATTGTAATATGGTGGAAGAGGAACTGGACGGTGAGCCGTGGTTTCATGACATCAAGGAATATATCAGGATGGGTGTGTATCCGATACAGGCCACAGGTGATCAGAAACGAACAATTCGATGGTTGGCTAGCGGGTTTTTCCTTAGTGGAGGAGCGTTGTACAAAAGAACTCCAGACCTCGGGTTGTTGAGGTGCATGGATGCGAGGCAGGCCACATCTATCATGACTGAGGTGCATGCGAGAGTTTGTGGACCGCATATGAGCGGATATGTTTTGGCAAAGAAGATCCTACGGGCGGGTTACTATTGGCTTACTATGGAGCGAGATTGTATCAGTTTCGTACGTAAATGTCATCAGTGCCAAGTGCATGGAGACTTGATTCATTCTCCGCCATCAGAACTACATACGATGTCCGCACCATGGCCTTTTGTTGCCTGGGGCATGGATGTTATTGGGCCAATTGATCCAGCAGCGTCAAATGGGCACAGGTTTATTCTGGTAGCTATAGATTATTTTACCAAATGGGTGGAAGCTAAGACATTCAAGTCTGTGACCAAGAAAGCTGTGGTGGATTTTGTGCATTCGAACATTATTTGTCGGTTTGGGATACCTAAGGTGATTATCATAGACAATGGGGCTAATCTTAATAGTCATATGATGAAGGAGACATGTGAGCAGCTCAAGATTACTCATCGTCATTCTACCCCATACCGCCCTAAGGCAAATGCAGCGGTTGAGGCAGCCAATAAGAATATAAAGAAAATACTTCGGAAAATGGTAGAAGGATCTAGACAGTGGCATGAAAAGCTGCCTTTTGCATTGTTGGGGTACCGCACCACTGTTCGGACCTCGGTGGGGGCAACTCCTTACTCTTTGGTATATGGCACAAAAGCAGTGATACCCGCAGAAGTGGAAATCCTGTCTCTCCGAATCATAGTAGAGGCTGAGATCGATGATGATGAATGGGTGAAAAGACGCCTTGAGCAGTTGAATTTGATTGACGAGAAGAGATTGGCATCAGTGTGTCATGGTCAACTATACCAGCAAAGAATGGCAAAAGCGTACAATAAGAAAGTGCGTCCGAGGAAGTTCGAAGTCGGACAGTTAGTGTTGAGACGTATTTTGCCTCATTGGGTTGAAGCAAAAGGAAAGTTCGCCCCAAACTGGCCGGGGCCATTTGTTGTAACCAGAGTGTTGTCTAATGGCGCACTATATTTGACAGACGTAGAAGGAAAATGTGTATAAATGGCCATCAATTCCGATGCGGTCAAAAGATACTATGTATGATTTCTTTATTTTGATTGTATTTGTTTGTATTTGGCATACTTTAAAGATTGAAATGATGAAGGCATTTTGTTCTGCTATCTAAACACTTTTACCCCTTGTCATCCCCTTTGAGCCTTACTTATTTTCTTTCATATCCCTCTTTCGGACCAATGTCACCATTAAGAAACGTGAGTGCGGAAGAAAGAAAATGAAAAGAAAAAAAAAGAAAGAAAAGTGAAAAGAAAGGAATAAAAGAAGGAAAAGAAAAGAAAAAGAAAATTGAAAGAGAAAAGAAGAAATAAAGAAAAAAGAAAATGAAGAGAAGAAAGGAAAAGAACAACAGCGTAGTCTCTATGACGTGAACTACGTTTGACTTGATCCCGCAAGGGTACGTGGGCAGCCTCGCTGAGGTTCAGTCATACCAAAATAAAATTCAAAAGTCCCCAAGCGAGAAACTGGGGTAGAAGTCGTGGTTGTTGTAAGAAATCTGATTTCGAAAGTTGTAATTTTAACCCATTTTGAAATTATTTTGAGCCTTTCATACCCTTTCTTTCTAGACTCGTCCAAAGCCCACATTACGGTCCAAAGAAAGACCTTCTGATCAGTCTCTGAGAAATGTCAAGTCAAGCAGGTAAAGGTAATTTATGTCTGGGGCAACACTCTGGTTCAAGCAAGAAAAGCAAAAAGATAAAAATCATAGAGTCTTTTTGGTGAAAACCTGCACAGACACTGTAAGGCGACGGGAGTTGAGAGAAAGAATAAAATGAGAGAGTCTTATTGGTGAAAACCCTTGCAGGCACCTTGAGGCAAAAGTGAGTTGAGAAATGATTGATGGAGAAAGGTCTGTTGGTGGAAAATTGTTTCGAGGCACCACAGGATGAACAAGGCTAAGGTTTGGATAAAGTAATAAAGTGATGGAAATTTTGAGGCAACAAAGGGTGGCGACCAACAGTTGGTTAGTTGGACAGATTGGGCCAATTAGTCTGAAATGCATGTCATGACGATTGGTACCGGCTGTTCCAGTCAGATAAGTTTCTTTCCCTTTTCTTTTTAGCAGTCATCCAGTTTTGGATTCTTTTTATCCTTCACTCGTAAACTCATTGCATTTCATTTTCTTTGGGGGTTTTATCTGTCTAAAATGTTTCAATGTTAGTTTTGTTCAAAGCAAGTGGAAAGGGATTTAAAAACTCACTACCAGATTCCAGAAAGTGTAAAGCGCGATATGGTCAGAGCATGTCAAAAAATATGCGATGAAATGTGGAATACAGGGAATCACCGGAAATGTCATCGGTGGAATGATTGGGAAATGTCAGGGGAAGTGCAATGGTTCAGAAAAGGTCAGAGGTGGGAAACAACAACATGGGTACAGAACACTCGGTTTGTTAGAGTCAGTGGTTCGGAGATCAGTCAGAAAGTCAAAGCGGTTCAGGGCCAGTTCGGGAAGCCAGTCGGAACAAAACAATGCAGCAGAAAGATCTCCAACAAGAATGCCGCCAACTAACCACCATTTTTGAATTGACAAACTTTTTTTGATTAAAACAGGGGCAGAAAAAGTTCGTTTGTGTCAGAGGAACTCTCTGTGGGGAAAGGCAGTCACCAAAAGGTTTGTTTTTTGATTTACAGGGCCCTCCTGGATAATGGGATTTAGTTTTTAAATTTTCAGGACCCTCCTAGAAAATGGGACCTAGTTTAAAGTTCAGAAATAACATAATCTAGCATAAATGTATCCCCAAAAATATAAGTTAGCTTAGAAGTCGGCATGTTCAAGAAAGGATTCAATTAGGAGTTTCCAGGACCCTCCTGAATAATGGGACTTAGCTTTAAGATTTCAATTAGATAACAACATTTAGCGTAAACTCTGTTGTAGGGTAGTATAATTCAGACATGAAAGTTGTCACCCTTAAGATAAAATTCGATCTTTGCTTTTCAGGGCCCTCCTGGATAATGGGGAGTAGTTTAAAGATCCTCTTAGATAACAAGATTTAGCAGAAGTCACACCCGTAGAAGATATAACTTAGATTTTAATCCAACGTTTAGTTAAGAGTTGTCAGGACCCCCTGAATAATGGGACCTAGCTTTCAAATCTTTAGTAATACTTGGTAATATGGTTTAGTTTTACAATCACATCTGCCCCAGCCACCAAACTGGGTAGAATATTTTCTTTGTTTTGTCTATTTTAAAATCAGGAGCCCGCCTGGAAAGTAGGGAATACATTTCAAGTTTTGAAGTCGGGAGCCCGCCCGTATAACAGAGGAATACACTTCAAGTTCAGTAGTCGGGAGCCCGCCCGTATAATAGAGGAATAAATTTCAAGTTTGAAGTCAGGAGCCTGCCTGGATAATAGAGGAATACATTCAATTTCAAGATTCAGAAGTCAGGAGTCCACCTGGAGAACGGAGACATACAGTTCAAGTTTCAGTAATTGGGAGCCCACCCAGATAACAGAGGAATACTTTCAAGTTCAACAATTTGAAGAAAGGAACAACACCTCAGTTTGTAGTTTGCAATGGTAACAAGGGATTTTACCAAGAGAACACGAGACAACAAGGCAACAAGGAAGTACAAGAACAAGTTGAAGAACTTAGATAGGACTTCTTGTAATTTATAGATCATAGCTTAAGTTTAGCTTCTTTTATTTTGACACGGTGTAATAAGGGACGTCAGCAAGTAGTAGCAGCAGCAATCGCAGTGAAATCACAACTCCTAGTAGTCCCAGCTACCAGACACTCCCGAACTACACTGACCTGATTCCTTTTTAGCCCAGGATATGTAGGCAACCTCTTAAGCAGGGTGCGGTCAAGCTTTTCAAAAATGCTTCATACGGAATATTCGAACGGGCAAAAATTGCTCGTATTTGCTCACTTATCTTTGCCCGAAAACTTTTCATGCTTCCGAGCAAAGAGGGGCAGCTGTGAGCACGTGATTTTTGCCCTATATATGAATTATTCCCAAAAAACAAAATTCAAACAAAATGATTTTTTCTTGATTTTACAACTTCTGTGAATTTTGTGGCATTTTTCTGGTAACTGTTGCATTTTATTTTGTGCATTTTAAATCAGAAAAATTAATGCAAAAATACAAAATGAAATAACAAGGAAAAGAAACAAAACAATAAGAAAACAATTTGAGAAAGAGTGATCTTTATTAGAAGCCCAATCTGGGCCAGATTCTGATTAATTTCGCGCCCAATTGAAGCTACCTCAGATCAGGCCCAATTCGCCCTCATTGACCCAATCCAATTCCACCCCGCCCGGTCGAGTTCTGGGCTAGCCAAACGACGTTGTTTGAGCTACATTTGATCTGAGCCTTTAATCGTTTAATCCAACGGCCAAAGACTCTTCCCCCATTTTGCATATAATTGTCCGAAACGACAATTTAAAATCTAAGTTATATCTTCTACAGGTGTGACCTCTTGCTAATTCTTGCTATCTAAGAGGATCTTTAAACTACTTCCCATTATCCAGGAGGGTCCTGAAAATCAAAAGTCTAGTTTTATCTTAAGAGTGACAACTTTTATGGCTGAATTATACTACCCTACAGCAGACTTTACGCTAAATGTTGTTATCTAATCGAAAACTTAAAGCTATATCCCATTATTTAGGAGGGTCCTAAAATCTCCTAATTGAATTCTATCTCGAACATGCAAACTTCTAAGCCACTTATATTCCTTTGGGATGCATTTATGCTAGATTATACTATTTCTGAACATTTAAACTAGGTCCCATTTTCCAGGAGGGTCCTGAAAATCAAAAAAAATCAAACCTGTTTGGTGACTGCCTTTCTCCACGGAGAATTCCTCTGAAACAAACGAACTTTTCTGCCCCTGTTTCAATCAAAGAAAATTTGTCAGTTTAAAAATGGTGGCTAGCTGATGGCACTCTTGCTGAAGATCTTTCCGCTGCATTGTTTTGTTCTGACTGACTTCCCCGAACTGGCCTAGAACTGTTTTGACTTTCTGAATGACTTTCACACCCCATGACCTTCGACGAACCGAGTGTTCTATACCCATGTTGTTGTTTTGCCTCTGACCCCTTTATATGAACTTTTGCATCTCCCATGACATTACCAAACTATTCCACCGATAAAACTTCCGGTGATTCTTTGTATCCCATTCTTACGTCGTGTTATCCTTAGTATGCTTTGACCGCTCCATGCCTTGCAATTTTGGAAGTTGGTAGTGGTCAGGACCCCCCCTAAATAATAGGACCTAGCTTTCAAATCCTTAGTCATACTTGGTGATATGATTTAGTTTTACAATCACATCTGTCCCCAGCCACCAAACTGGGGCAGAAATTTTCTTTGTTTTTGTCTATTTTGTTGAAAGTCAGGAGCCCGCTTGGAGAGCAGGGAATACATTTCAAGTTGAAGTTAGGAGCCCGCCTGGAGAGCAGGGAATACATTCAAGCGCAGCAGTCAGGAGCCCGCCTGGATAACAAGGGAGTACAATTTAAATTTTAGCTTTCAAATTCTTTGTTTTGTCTATGTTGAAGTCAGGAACCCGCCTGGAGAGCAGGGAATACATTTCAAGTTGAAGTCAGGAGCCCTCCTGGAAAACAGGGAGCACTTTCAAGTTCAGCAATCAGGAGCCCACCTGGAGAGCAGGGAATACATTTCAAATGCAACGGTCAGGAGCCTGCCTGGAGAACAACGGAGTATAATTTAAGTTTAGCTTTCAAATTCTTTGCTTTGTTTATTTTGAAGTCAGGAACCCGCCTGGAGAGCAGGGAATACATTTCAAATTAAAGTCAGGAGCCCGCCTGAAGAGCCGGGAATACTTTAAAATGCAACAGTCAGGAGCCCGCCTGAAGAGTAGGGAATACATTTCAAGTCAGCAGTCAGAAGCTCGCCTGGATAGCATGGGAATACATTCATGTTTTGAAGTCAGGAGCCCGCCTGGAGAGCAGGGAATACATATCAAGTGTAGCAGTCAGGCGCCCGCCTGAAGAAAGGGAAAACATCTCAGTTTACAAATTAAGGTGGCAACAAACGGACGTCTCCGAAAGAATGGAGAACAACAAGGCAACAAGAAGCACAAGATCAAGTTTGAAGATATAGATAGGACTTTTTGTAATCCATAGAGCATAGTCTAGTCTAGCTTCTTGTTTTATTTTGACATGGTGTAATAAGGAGGTTCAACAAGCAGTAGCAGCAGCAACAACAACAGTGAAATCACAGCTTCGTGGTAGTCCCAGCTACCAACATTTCCCGAACTACACTGACCTGATTCCTTTTTAGCCAAGGATATGTAGGCAACCTCGGAAGCAGGGTGCGGTCAAATCTTTCCAAAATACTTCCCACGGAATATTCAAGCGGGCAAAAATCGCTCGTATCCGCTCACTTATCTTTGCACGAAAACTCTTCGTGTTTCCGGTCAAAGAGGGGCAGATGTGAGCACGTGATTTTTGCCCTATATGTATTATTCCAACAAATTCAAAATAATTTCTGTCAGTGTTTGCAATTTTGTCGGATTTTGTGGCACTTTCTGTTAATTGTTTGCATTATGTTTGTGCATCTTAATTGATGATAAAATACAAAAACAATATGTTGCATTTTGCATTTAGAATTTAATTTTACATTTTAGGAGTAATAGACAAATTAATTATTTTATAAAAAACGGGAAAAATCACAAAAATAGTTTATTTTGCACTTTTAATTTTAATGTCGAATTTTGGTAGTTTTTCCCTTTAATTTGATTTTTAATTATTGGTAGTAACAATTATTAGGGTTAATTAATTTAATATGGTAGGATGATTTGGTTTAGGATTCAATTTAAGTTTTAATTTCAATTTTGGAAAAGAAAAAGATTTTTGTTAAAAAGAAAAAGAAAGAAAAAATGAATTGGAAAAAGGAAGGAAGTAAAGAAGGTTCAAATTTGTGCTCAAATCCGGTCCAACCGTCCCAGCCCAAATGAAGCCACCCAATACCCGACCCAACCCATGCCTGACCCGGTCCGGATCCCCCTTCAAACGAAATGACGTCGTTTCGATCAGTGTCGATCTGAGTCGTTGATCTCCACTTGATCGAACAGCTCGGAACTAAAGCTTGGTGAGTATTTATATGTCCAAATCTGTCCCACCCCCCCCCTCAAAACCCTTCTGCTCAACACCCCACCCGAACACCCAAGCCTAACCCTAACGGAGCCTCCCCATTTTCCACCACCGTCCACCGGCGGCGCCACCTCCAAACTCCACCAAAATAACACCCCATGACCCCTCACTCCCTCTTTCTAAATCCCGAACCGATTTCCTTCGAATCTGCCCAGAACTTCTCGAATCTTGGTCTGAAGAGAAGAACCCTAAAATCCCAAAGTTCAAATCAACGGGTGTGCTGAAGGTTTCAGACTACAACAGACTTTATTCGCATATTTTCACATGAAAATACACGATTAAGGGCTATTCCGGTCAGGAATTTGAAAAGCCCTGCAAAGTTTGTCTAATCGGCTTCTGGCTAGCGTTAGGTATCTTCTTTGTCCATTTTGTTTAGTTGTTTATCTTTCCTTTTGTGTTTCTGCTTCATCTCCTCTTCTGGGTTTTTGTTTAGTTATTCCGATGTTTTGTCATGCATGCATGATTAGTTCAGGGCCCTTTCTTAATTAGTTAATCGTCTAGCAGTTCAGTTAATTCCCTCTATTTTGTATCAATTAGTAGTAATTTAGTTTAGGGTCTTAGTTTTAAAAATTGTTCCAGTACTTGGATGGTTCTATCTCTCAGAAGCTCATAGAGTTTAGGGTTGTTTACGAATTGGGCTTTGATCTGTTGTTGACCCATTTCGCAAATGTAGCCCGTTTAATTGGGTCTGTATCCTTGGGTCAATTTGACCCGTTTGGATTTCTGAAGTAAATATCAGAGGTCTGAGGGGTAATTGGTTAAGAGAATCTTTTGTAACAGCCCAAGGAAACTTCTAGGAAGCTGGGGTGGGGGCTAGTTGGTAAATCTGATTTTTGAACTAAGGTTTCCTGAGCAAAAATGAAAATTAAAAGAGGGCTAAAGTGCAAAATCACAATATGAAGTCTGCCCTACTTTGCTTGCCTATAAAGGCATCTCTATCTTGCCTTTCAACGCAAGGATTGGAAGAGTTTAAAGAAATACATACCCAAAGAAATAGAAAAAGACAAAAAATCAAAAAAAAGACCGCTGGAAAAACAAAAATTACTGTTCCATTGAAAGTTTTTGTAATTCTTGAGGCTCTCACTTCTGAAACAATCTCTGAACAATCAGGGGCTAGAATGGTTTTAACTTGGTTGGTTTTCAAAAGTTTGGTTCAAATCTTGGTTGTGTGTTTATTTTGCTGGGCATCAGTTGATATTTCTGTTGAATCAAAGTTTGGTTAAAAGCTGGTGTCATTGGTTATTTCTGGGCTGACTCTATAGCTGCTGTTGATTAACTTCTTATTCTCCTTATTTCTTTCTTCAATTCCAGGTACACATCTTGATTCTAGACATGTAAAGAGGTTTCAAGTGTTATGAAGAAATGAGGATTCTTATTACTTGCTAGATGTCTTTCTCTATTGTTCATTTCATTTGATTTGTTAGGCCATGTCTTATGTTCTAGTAGATGTAAAATAATGTTATTCCATGAACCTTTGAGAGTTATTTTGGGACTTGTAATTGGACTCTGTTTGGTGTTCATTTATTCAATTTGTGCTAGAGTTATCTGTTAGGGACTGTATGGAGTAGTCTTAGGGTCTGTTAAGTAAATATGTTCGCCTAACAGTGTTAGATCAAAGCTTGTTTTCCACAAATAATATTGACCTCTCTATATTCATTTGTTAATAGTATGAATACGTGATTGGGTATCTTTGTGGAGACCCAAGTGATATGTATGTTAGGTTCAGGTACTTTGATAGTATTGGGAACATGCCTATTTCAATTTGAGTTCATTAATTAATTGGAGATATAAATGGCAGGTGCTTTTTTTTAATCAGTTATGCATGGGCAGTTTCGATTAGAAATGGTGTTGGAATTTCTGAATGGCTAATTAGTTATCTTGTACTTGAATAACTTGAATCCAAAAGTAAAGAGTTGATTCCATCTCATGCTTCATGTAATGTCTTGATGGATTTATAATTAATTCGTTGTGCACGAAGATGGGTTCAGAAAACTTAGGCCCAGCGTTGGCCCAATTAATGAAATCAAGGCCATTTGAGATTGCTAGTGACCTTCCCCGCATTAAAGGAATTGTGCACAAGTACTCTGATGCCTTCCCATGCTGGGAGACTCGATCTCGAGTCCGACCTTAGTCCATATCCGATTTTCCAAAGCCTTGCAACTCATTCGGGCCAGCTGTCAGCCCAATGCCATTTCAGCTGAACGCCTAGCTTCAATTTAACACAAGCCCAATAGTTATTAAGTTAGCTTGAACATTAGCCTAGAATAATTAAAATTCCTTTTAACTCTCCTTAATTAATTAGACTCATATAATTGGTTTGAGATGTGCCATATAAGCCAAGACAACAATTATGGCCCTCACTTAATTACCTTTAATCCTTTAGAAATCGAGGTAAGCCATTTAATGAATTTTCCATGGCCCTCATAAACTTAAAAATGCGTAGTTGCTTTAGGCGCGCTATGTAAAAATTAATTTCCTTAAACTCGGGTGCGCATTTCATGTGACCCAAATCAAATCTTAAAACGTTGAATAAAATATGTTTAGGATTGCGGGAGCATTTCATGTGGCGCAATCCAAAGACGTATTTTAAACGACGTTTAATCTTCTTTAAAAATTGAATAAAAGCAGTTAAAAGGTTAAATTTGCACATAGGTTCAAAATGTTCTAAAATCAGATAATTAAGCCGATTATAATAGTTGATCGACCGTGCTAGAACCACGGAACTCGGGAATGCCTAACACCTTCTCCCGGGTTAACAGAATTCCTTACTCGAATTTCTGGTTCGCGGACTATTAAACAGAGTAAAACGTTTCCTCGATTCGGGATTAAAACCGGTGACTTGGGACACCATAAAACTCCCAAGTGGCGACTCTGAATCTTTTAACAATAAATCCCATTTTGATTGTCCTTTAATTGGAAAAACTCCCTTTATTCATACCCTTCCGGGGTGTAATAAAAAGGAGGTGTGACAGCAGCAACTTCGTTTCTGCGGGTAATGTGTCTTCGATATCTCTCTGAATGGGTTTCTCGAGCATACTGCTCAAGGTGTTTGTCAACCATTCTTCTAATAAACTTTTTACGGCCGATGGCACTTCTCCTACTGCGGATGTTGAGGTTTCCCTCTCGTGCAAGATCGTTAGATCTTCGTGCGTGAGAGGTGAGATCTCTCCCTCAGGTGTAGCACTTGGTGTTGCGTTTTCGTTGTCTTCTCCACTGAGTTCGTTGAGGGAATTCAGAAGGTTGTTCGTGACACCTATTATTGCCTTTAGCCTTGCTTCTCCCTTTCCTGCCATTGTTGGCCGTTATGAAGCTAAAGAATGGTGATTATTTCTTTCAAGAATCTAGATGAAAACTATGATTTCAGCTATAGAAATCCCATAGACGGTGCCAAATTGTTTGACTCAAAAGATATCGAAAGCTTTTTGAACAAATCAATAAAAAATGAAGGGGTAAATCTTAACTAAGTATAATAATCTCTAGATTGAAAGATGGGTAAGGAAAAGAAGGACAATAAGACTTCTTTATCGATCTAAATCAGTAAAATCCTTTCAAGAAAACTTCTCATTAATAAGTATAATTGTAGCATAAAAAAAGTTATCTTCCCATACAAAGTTATTATTCGCTATATATATAGGGAGCGAGTCCCCTCTAAGTTGTAAAAGACAGATTATAAGGAATATTCGAAGGAATATTCTTAGTATCCCCTAACGGCCTATATTATTACAAGGGTTGTACAATCTCTCGTTTGTCTTAAGGTCGTCCTCCGCAGGGCATCAGGTTATGGGGAACTCGTCGTTTCGTCGTACTCGTCGATGGTCGTGGTTGTTCAAATTTGGACCCATACAACTTCATTCTGTGGGAATAAAAGAACTAACGATACAACTTACAATTATATATTTCTTTTGATAAACCTATGCAGAACGAAATTTAGTAAGTTTGTGTTGCTTCCAAACGCACACGTAAGTATACGTGGTCGTACAAGTAATAAAATGATTAATTGAGTGCCAAACCTACATAGACTTGTGTTAACTACCCACTAGTTTCACTGGGATTATTATCCAGTCGAGTCAATCAGAGTTTAAAAGTGTGATTATACTAAGCAATGATTCTAACAAGTACCTAATTAATCAAGCAGTAAAATAGTTGTTGTTTATTCAGTAGAGATGAATATTCCAGGGTTGTGATCGATTCACCAATCCTATTGTGTTCTAATTAACTCTCCCTTTTATACAACACACTCATGATTGCTAATTAATCGAATAATTACTCTCGTATTATTCTCCCGAATTACTACTCGCCTATCCAAAATAAATTAACGCATATCCCATGGAATTAATCTATTAAGAACGCATTAATATTATGATATTCAATTGAACATGATGACTAGGTATATTCCTATCCTAATCACAAATTCGCCCCCACTTAGAGTTAAGATCATGCCTTCTTCAATTCTTCTCTAATTTAGATGTAGCTTTTCCAAACATGTACTCCCTTCGTTTCAATTTATGTGAACCCATTTGACTAGGCACAGAACTTAAGAAAAGAGAGAAGACTTTGAACTTATCGTGTAAAATGAGTCACACATATTTTGTGTGGCTATAAATCATTGTATAAAGGTATATTGTTTCCAAATAAAGAAATAGGTCATTCTTTTTGGCATGGGCTAAAAAGAAAATAGGTTCACATAAATTGAAACGAAGGAAGTAGTAAATAGAACCAATATGTTGGCCAGACAATTAAGCAATTAATCACACAATTGAAGAAACAACCATATATTAGTAATTGTAATCAAGGTTAAGTCAACGTCAAACAACAATATTCATGGCTAAATCACAACCCTAGAACTATGGGTTTTAGCCACTCATGATAAGATCAAAACAAATTTATAATTGTTGAATAATTGAGAATACTCAGAAAGATGAAGAAAGACTAAGAATCCTTACTCCAAAGTGTTCGGCGTGTGTAATATTCTCTCGAAGTGGCGTCCCCCCCCCCCAAAAAAAAAAATAGGTTTAGGCTTCCTTTTATACAAGTTGGGAGGGGGGTCTTGGGTCAGAATAACCTTGTCCCGAATAAAGTAGGAGAAATTTCCGTCACTAGCATTCAGGATAGCATGGGACACTAGCCCTGGCGCTGGGACTTTTGATGTTCTCACTTCTGCGCCATAGGTAGCGCCCCACGCTACTTGGGCGCCACTCTGTGGCCTTTTTCCCATTTCGTCCCCTTTTTGCTTTAACTCAGGTACCTTCGTTCACTTTGTCTGTGGATGATTCCTACATATAAAAATACCACAAATTAACACAAATTATTACATTACATATTTGAAATTTACGAAATATGAGTAAAATACGAGGCAATATGCATATAAATATATATACTTTAAGCTAAATATCAGTTTGGATACCGATGAAATAAAGAAAGAGATGGTTAAACGTATATAAAGGCGTTAGAAGGACATTCCATTACAGGACCTGTGCTTTGAACTCCCATTTTTGTATCCTACGAAACAAACAAATACTTCGTGAAAAGAGAAGTACTGCCAACTTATAACAGAGCAAACGGTATGAAAGTGATGGTATTCACGGTCCCAACGTTCTCCCTTTTCGTCCTTTATTTCCTCTTAGCTTTCTTTTGCTAATTTTTTCCTCGTAGCTACTCCGTCGATTTTTATTTTTTTTAATATCAACTGAGCATTTTATTCATCTTAAACAACAGAGTATAATGAGATTGATTTCCGCGTTAGAGTATTGAGTTATCATTCATTTTATCTTTTTGAACGACATGTAATTTTACTTTTAAGATCCCCTTTCCGCATTATAGTATTGGATTATCTTCCATTTTATCTTTCTGAACGATACATAATTTTACTTTTAAAATCACCTGTTTCCCTTAGTCCAACGATTTGGTTTAAGGAAATAATAAATATGATAATAGAAATTATTATATAGTGAGTAAATTGAATTATACGGTCAAACTTCTCTATAATAATATCGTCTTTTCTGATATTTTTTTACTTTTATAATAAATGAATATCATATAAATACTTATAACAACATGTGATGTTTAGATATTATTAGGCTATTACAGATAAAAATTATCCAAAAATTAATTGTTTTTATTTAATGCTACACGTAATAGATAAGAATATTATTCAAATTTAAAATCTCAAAATATATGAAAATTAAAAGAAAACTACTAATACATTCCAATGCTTGAAGTTAAGTCATGCAGTTCTTTAGCTGATAGTAGATAGTTTAGATAGCTAGATGTGTTTGACTTAGCTATGGCTTGGTGATTAACAAAGTTTCTAACTACCAAAAAAAATTAATCCATTATTAATAAATTCATTAAAATCTTTATTCAATGAATATGTGCACGAGAAAACTTTTGATCAATTGAATAAAAATATACAACATATCTTTTAATGAATTGAATAAAATCTTTAATTATGGAAGTAACACACTTTTTTTTTTAATCGTACATGGTGTATTCAAGTTCTAAAATATTAGTCAAAATCTTAAGATTTATTTGTAAAAAAATTCACAACGTGCTCTATTTAATCGCCGCTATTTGACCAAAAGCCAGTTTTTCTAAAAATCCAATTTAAGGACACTTCAGATATGGCTTCTTCCACTTCTTCCAACAGCTTCTTCAACTTCTCTTATTTCTAACGATTTTAATACAATTTCACGAATTCAGGGCGAATGTAATGACTTCGCCGGTCGTTTTAATATTTAACGCTCTGATCTCCTATTAACTGCTTTCCCCGTACTTTGTTTCTGCTATTTTGAGTTGGCGGGAGAATTCGTCTGGTGTTTTGGAGTGTTTTGGGACACTTAGTCCCTCAATAAGAGCTTAAACTTTAGAAATTGGACCGTAGTCAGAGCACTGTGAAGACGGCCTCAGAATGAAATTCCGTCGGTTCCGTTAGCTCCGTTGGGTGATTTCGGGATTAGGAGCGTGTTCGGATTGTGTTTTGGAGGTCCGTAGTTTATTTAGGCTTGAAATGCCGAAGGTTGATTTTTTGAAGTTTCCGGATCGATAGTGGGATTTTGATATCAGGGTCGGAATCCGATTTCGAAAGTTCGAATAGCTCCGTAGTGTTGAATGTGACTTGCGTGCAAAAATTTGGGGTCATTCGGACTTGGTTTGGTTGGTTTTATCATCGGGTGTAGGATTCATGAGATTTCTAGTTCATAAGGCTTGGATTGGAGAGAGATTCGTGGTTTTAGCGTTGTTTGATGTGATTCGAGGGTTGGAATAAGTTTGTATGGTATTTTAAGATTGGTGGGCATGTTTGGTTGAGGTCCTGGGGTCTCGGGTGAGTTTCGGGTGCTTAAGTGAAGTTGAATTGGACTTAAGAAAAATATGAGGTTTGACTGAACATGTCATAATCGCACATGTATGTGTAGCACCACATAAGCAGTTAGGAAACCGCAGATGCGGTCTGAGGCATTGGTGAAGTTGGTCGCAGATGCGGCCCATGAACCGCAGAAGCAGACCGCATTTGCGGGTAAGTGGTCGCAAGTGCGGAATTTGGACTTTTAATAAAATATCGCAGGTGCGGTTTGTTTGTCGCAGAAGCGAGACCGCAGCGGTCCCATGGTCGCAGAAGCGGATATCGCTGGGCAGATATAGAAAAATTCGAGGGTTTGAACTCATAACTTGGAAATGATTTGGAGCTCGGTTAAGGGTGATTTCTCGAGGGTTTTTGAAGGAGAAACATTGGGTAACGATTTCTCTATTGATTTTGATCCTAGAACTATAATCTATTGGTGTTTTCCCCTTCTAATTAAGGAAATTGGGGGTAAAAGTTTGAAAGTGGGAGAAAAATTTCCCAATTGAAAAATTCGAGTTTGAGTGAGATTTTGACGTCGGATTTTGTTGATTTTTGTTCGAGTGTGTTCGTGAGTGATCGGGGGTTCTGAATTTGTAAAATTTATCCAATTTCGATACGTGAGCCCAGGGAACTTTTTAGGTGATTTTCTTAATTTCGCGTGTTAGCTTCAAATTAATTAGTTAAATTAGTTACTTAAAGTTATATTTACATTATGCAATTAATTTGAATAGATTTGGGTCATTTGGAGTCGGGTACTCGTGGCAAGAATGTGATTTTGAGTTGGTTCGAGGTAAGTGGCTTTCCTAACCTTGTGTTAGGGAACTCCTCTTAGAATTTGGTGTTGTTTGTTATATGAGTGTCGTGTGCGTGAGGTGACGAGTGCGTACACATGCTAATTGTTGAATAACTCCATTTTCATTAAGTAAATATATGTGTTTACTTTTGTTTGAACACTACTTGGATTTAAATCCTACTGTTTAGCTTAGGAAAGCATGCTTAAGTGACTTAATTGTCCTATCTGCTTAACTGTCTATTTGAATCATGTGCAGCATGTTTAGAATAGAAATCTCTATTTCTTTCTTGATATGAACTTGTATAGAACTGTAGAATTCATTCTTGAGACTGTTGTGTGTTTACTTTGGGACTACGGATGGGTATTCCGGTAGATCCCCCTGCATGTTTACTTTGGGACTACAGATCGGTATTTCGGTAGATCTCCCTGCACATTTATATTTGGGACTACGGGAAAACATCCGGTAGATTTCCCTGTACTGGATATTTACTTTGGGACTATGGATTGGTATTCCGGGAATTTCCCCTGAATATTTATGATTCGGACTACGGGACGATATCCCAGGATATTCTCTAGACATTTACGTTTGGAACTACGGGACGATATCCTGGGAGATCCCCAATTGCTATGTCTGTGTACTGAGTTAGATTCTTTCTATGATTTTATTCGTTGTAGACTCTTAGCATTTTAATTATGTTGTCATATTCCATACTGTTTTACCTCATTTTACATATATATATATATAAAACCAGTAGGGCCCTGACCTTTCTCGTCACTACTCGACCGAGGTTAGGCTTGGCACTTACTGGATACCGCTGTGGTGTACTCATGCCCTTTCCTGCACATGATTTTCGTGTGCAGATCCAGGTTCTTCGGCCTAGCCATATTGTCAGTGAGGCGAGGCGACCTTCAGAGACTTCGAGTTATATCTGTGGTGTCCGCAGACCTAGGAGTCCCTCTCTATTCTCCCCTCTAGCTTTAGCTTTCCTGTATTTACTTTTGTTTAGACATTCTTAGGTTAGAACACTTTGTAGTTATTCAACAGCTTGTGATTTCATGAGATTCCGGATTTTGGGAGTTCATTTAGTTGAAAGTCTATATTTGTACATGCCAAACGACATCTTAAACGTTTTGTTTATGTTTTATCCGCAATTTTTGGCTAGTATTATCTTTCGTTTCTTTTTCCGCAAATTGTTAGGCTTACCTAGTCGTAGAGACTAGGTGCCGTCACGATAGTTCACGGAGGGCGAACTTGGGTCATGACAAGTTGGTATCAGAGTTCTAGGTTCATAGGAGTCATGAATTACAAGCCGGTTTATTAGAGTCTCGCGGATCGGTACAAAGACGTCTGTACTTATCTACGAGAGGCTATGTAACTGTTAGGAAAATTCCACTTCATTTGATTTTCTTGTCGTGCAAGATTCTGATATCACAATTCTAAACTTCTGTTTTCTATTCTCTCACAGATGGTGAGGACACGTGCTACCAGATATGACTAGGCACCCGCGCCCCCTGCTAGAACCGCCAGAGGTCGGGGCCGGGGTAGAGGTCGAGGACGCGCCCGTGGTGCAGCCAGGGAACCCGCGCGAGCTACCACAGAGGAGCCACCAGCAGCTTCAACTAGAGCCCAGGCATCTGATACGCCTATTGCTACTACTATTCTAGCTCTTCAGGAGACTCTTGCACAGTTTGTGAGCATGTACACCACTCTAGCTTAGGCAATGTTGATTCTACTTGCTGCAGCCACATCCTAGGCTGGGGGAGGAGCACAGACTCCCGCATCCCGCACTCCTGAGCAATGGGTCTAGGTTGATCAGATCCCAGAGGTTATAGTGGTACTACTTGTGGCCCCAGTTCAGCCCGAGGATAGGGCAGCGGCTTTAGAGGATGAGCAGCGGAGGTTTGAGAGGCTCAAGAAGTACAAGCCTCCTGTATTCAGTGGTTTAGCATCAGATGATGCCCTGGGATTTTTGGAGGAGTGTTACCGTATCCTCCGCACTATGGGTTTATTAGGATCGAGTGGGGTTTCTTTCACTGCCTTCCAGCTTCGAGGAGCAGCCTACCGGTGGTGGCGTACTTTTGAGTTGGACAGTCCAGCTGATGCAACATCCCTTACTTGGACTTAGTTTTCAGATATATTCCTGAGAGAGTTTGTCCCTCGGAGACTCAGGGACGCATGACATGCAGAGTTTGAGTATTTGCGCCAAGGCACTATGACTATTTTAGAGTATGATGTCCGTTTCACTTACTTGGCTAGGCATGCACCAGCCTTGGTTGCTACAGTTCGTGAGAGGGTTCACCGATTTATTGAGGGGCTCAATCCTAGCATCAGGTCTAGCGTGGATCGGGAGTTGGAGATGGATATTTCTTATCAACAGGTGGTTAGCATTGCTAGGAGAGTGGAGGGTTTGCATGCTCGGGATAGAGAGGAGAGGGAGGCCAAGAGGTCTCAAGAGTCGGGCCATTATTCTGGTACCCATGCCCCAGCTGAAGTTCGTCATGGTAGGGGTTATATGAGTCGCCCCGTTCATTGAGCTCTTCCAGCAGCTAGTGGTATTCTAGCTCCTCCTAGACCTCAGGAGCCTTATTATACACCTCTAGTATCTAGTGTGCCTCCTACACGGGGTGCTTTAAGTGGTCAGTCCAGCAGACCTGGCCCGAGCCAGTCATAGTCGCCACATCCCCTTAGAGCTTGTTTTGAGTGTGGTGACACACGTCATATGGTGAGGGATTGCCCCAGACTTAGGAGGGGTACATCTCCATAGACTTCTCAGCCACAGCGTGCCCCGCAGAGTTCCCAGGCTATGATTGCAGCATCAGTTGCTACCCCACCTGCTCAGCTAGCTAGAGGTGGAGGTCGGGGAGGTAGAGGTCGCCCTAGAGGGGGGCAAGCCAGATATTATGCCCTTCCTGCCCGTACTGAGGCTATCGCCTCTGATTTTGTCATCGTAGGTATTTTCTAGTTTGTCATAGAGATGCATCGATTTTATTCGATCCAGGCTCTACTTATTCTTATGTGTCCTCTTATTTTACCCCGCATTTGGGCGTATCTTGGGATTCTTTGAGTTCCCCTATTTATGTTTCTACTCTTGTGGGAGATTCCCTTGTTATGGACCGCATTTATTGGTCGTGTTTGGTTGCTCTTAGTGGGTTTGAGACCAGAGTCGATTTATTATTGCTCACCATGGTAGATTTCGATGTTATCTTGGGCATGGACTGGTTGTCGCCCCATTATGCTATTCTTGATTTTCATGCCAAAATCGTGACGCTGGCTATGCCAAGTGTACCGCGAGTAGAGTGGAGAGGTACTTTAGATCACACTCCCAGTAGAGTTATTTCCTTCCTTAAAGCTCAACGAATGGTTGAGAAGGGGTGGGACGCGTATCTAGCCTATGTGAGAGATGTTAGTGTTGATACTCCTACAGTTGATTTAGTCTCAGCAGTACGGGACTTCCCTGATATGTTTCTAGCTGACTTTCCGGGTATGCCTCCCGATAGAGATATTGATTTCGACATTGATTTGTTGCTGGGAACTCAGCCCATTTCTATTCCTCCGTATCGTATGGCTCTTCCTGAGTTGAAGGAGTTGAAGGAACAGTTGCAAGAATTGCTTGATAAGGGTTTTATTCGGCCCAGTGTATCACCTTGGGGTGCTCCTATCTTGTCTGTGAAGAAAAAGGATGGTTCTATGCGTATGTGCATTGATTATTGCTAGTTGAACAAAGTTACGTGAAGAACCGGCATCATTTGCCTCGTATTGATGATTTGTTTGACTATCTACAGGGCGCACGAGTGTTTTCTATGATTGACTTGCGTTCAAATTACCATCAGTTGAAGATTCGGGAGCCAGATATCCCGAAGACTACTTTCAGGACTCGGTATGATCATTACGAGTTCCTTGTTATGTCATTTGGACTGACCAATGCCCCAACAACCTTGATGCATTTGATGCACAGTGTGTGCCAGCCATATCTTGACTCGTTTGCCATTGTCTTTATTGATGATATTCTGGTATACTCTCGGAGTCGGGAAGTTCATGAGCAGCACCTGAGGACAGTGCTTTAAACTTTGAGAGAAAAGAAGTTATATGCAAAGTTCTCGAAATGTGAGTTTTGGTTGGATTCGGTGACATTCTTAGGTCATGTGGTGTCAAGTGAGGGGATAAAAGTGGATCCGAATCAGTGCAAAGTTGGCCCAGACCATCCTCAGCTACAGAGATTCGTAGTTCTTGGATTGGCGGGTTATTACCGTCGATTTGTTGAGGGATTTTCATCTATTGCAGCAGCTATGACCAGACTGACCCAGAAGGGTGCTCCGTTCCAGTGGACGGAAGAGTGTGAGGCGAGCTTCCAAAAGCTCAAGACAACTTTGACTATAGCCCCAGTTTTGATATTGCCTACAGGTTCGAGGTCTTATACTGTCTATTGTGATGCCTCGAGGATTGGCCTTGGAGAACTATTGATGCAGGACGATAGGGTGATTGCCTACGCATCCAGAAAGTTGAAGGTACATGAGAAGAACTATCATGTCCATGATCTTGAGTTGGCTGCTATTATTCACGCCTTGAAGATCTGACATCATTATTTGTATGGTGTTCCTTATGAGATTTATATTGATCACCGGAGTTTGCAGCATTTGTTCAAGCAGAAAGATCTTAATTTGCGCCAGAGGAGATGGTTGGAGCTACTGAAGGACTATGATATCACTATCTTGCATCACCTGGGAAAGGCTAATATGGTGGTCGATGCTTTGAGTCGTCGGGCGGAGAGTTTGGGGAATTTGGCTTATTTATCAGCAGTGGTGAGGCCTTAGCCAGCCAGTTTGTGAGATTGGATCTTTCGGAGCCTAGTCGGGTTCTAGCTTGAGTGATTTCTTGGTCGTCCTTATTTGATCGTATCAGGGAGAGTCAGTATGATGACCCCCATTTACTCGTCCTTAAGGACAAGGTTCTACACGATGATGCCAGAGATGTGACTATTTGTGATAACGGGGTATTAAGGATGTAGGGTCGGGTATGTGTACCAAATGTTGATGGGCTTCGGGAGTTGATTCTAGAGGAGGCCCATAGTTCACGGTATTCCATCCATCCGGGTGCCGTGAAGATGTTCTAGATTTGAGATAGCACTATTGGTGGAGGCGGATGAAGAAAGATATAGCTGGGTTTGTAGCTCGGTGCCTCAATTGTCAGCAGGTAAAGTATGAGCACTAGAGACCAGGTGGGTTGCTTCAGCAGATAGAAATTCCGGGTAGAAGTGGGAACGCATCACCATGGACTTCGTAGTTGGACTCCCACGGACTTTGAAGAAGTTCTTTGCCATTTGGGTGATTGTGGATCGGCTGACCAAGTCCGCGTACTTTATTCCTATGTGTACTACCTATTCAACGGAGCGGTTGGGGGAGATTTAAATTCGGGAGATTGTTCGTCTGCATGGTATTCCAGTTTCCATCATTTCAGACAGAGGAACTCAGTTCACATCACGGTTCTGGAGGGCCGTATGACATGAGTTGGGTACTCGGGTGGAGTTGAGTACAACATTTCACCCTTAGACGGATGGACAGTCCGAGTACACCATTCAGATTCTTGAGGATATGCTCCGTGCGTATGTGATGGAGTTTGGAGGTTCTTGGGATCAGTTCTTGCCACTGGCGGAGTTCGCCTACAACAATAGTTATCAGTCCAGCATTCTGATGGTACCGCATGAGTCCTTATATGATAGGCGGTGTAGATCCCCGGTGGGTTGGTTTGAGTTGGGTGAGGCTAGATTATTGGGCACATACTTGGTTCAGGATGCCTTGGAGAAGGTTAAGGTGATTCAGGATAGACTCCGTATAGCCCAGTCCAGACAGAAGAATTACGTGGACCGGAAAGTTCGTGATGTTTCCTATATGGTTGGAGAGCGGGTCTTGCTTCAGGTTTTGCCTATAAAGGGCGTTATGAGATTCGGGAAGAAAGGGAAATTGTGTCCGAGGTTTATTGGTCCTTTTGAGATATTGCGACGTGTTGGGGAGGTTGCTTATGAGCTTGCCTTACCTCCTAGCTTGGTAGGAGTTCATTCGGTATTTCATGTTTCGATGCTCCGGAAGTATCACGATGATCCGTCAAACATGTTGGATTTCAATTCAGTCCAGTTGGACAAAGATCTATCTTATATTAAGGAGCCAGTGGCGATATTGGATAGGCAGGTTCGAAAGCTGAGGTCAAAGAACATTGCATCAGTGAAGGTTCAATGGCGGGGTCAGCCAGTCGAGGATGTGACTTGGGAGACCGAGCAGGATATGCGCAGCCGTTACCCTCATCTTTTCACTACTTCAGGTATGTCTCTATGCTCGTTCGAGGATGAACGAATATTTTAAGAGGGGAAAATATAATGACCCAGCCGATCGTTTTAAGAATTACCGCCCTGATCCCCTATTAACTGCTTTCCCCATGCTTGTTTTTGCTATTTTGAGTTGCTGGGAGGATTCGTTTGGTGTTTTGGAGTAATTTGGGACACTTAGTCCTTCAATGAGAGCTTAAGCTTTAGAAATTGGACCATAGTCGGAGTTGTGTGAAGACGGCCTCAGAATGGAATTCTGTCGGTCCCGTTATCTCCGTTGGGTGATTTCGGGCTTAGGGGCGTGTTCAGATTGTGTTTTGGAGGTCCGTAGCTTATTTAGGCTTGAAATGCCGAAGGTTGACTTTTTAAAGTTTCTGGAACGATAGTGAGATTTTGTATCGGGGTTGGAATAGCTCTGTAGTGTTAAATGTGACTTGTGTGCAAATATTTGGGGTTATTCAGACTTGGTTTGGTTGGTTTTATCATCGGGTATAGGATTCTTGAGATTTCTAGTTCATAAGGCTTGGATTGGAGAGCGATTCGTGGTTTTAACGTTGTTTGATGTGATTCGAGGGTTGGAATAAGTTCGTATGGTGTTTTAGGATTGGTTGACATATTTGGTTGAGGTCCTGGGGGCCTAGGGTGAGTTTTGAGTGCTTAACGGAAGTTGAATTGGACTTAGCAAAAATTTGAGGTTTGGCTAAACCAGTCATAATCGCACTTGCGTGTGTAACACTGCAAAAGTGGTTAGGGAACCGCTGGTGCGGTCTGAGGCAATGGTGAAGTTTGTCGCAGATGCGGCCCATGGACTGCAGAAGCGGACCGCATCTGCGGGTAAGTGGTCGCAGGTGCAGAATCTGGGGTTTTAATGAAATATTGCAAGTGCAGTTTATTTGCCGCAAGTGCGGTCCCATGGTCGCAGAAACGGATATCGCTGGGCAGATATATAAAATTTGAGGGTTTGAACTCATAACTTGGAAAAACAATTTTGAGCTCAGTTGAGGGCGATTTCTCGAGGGTTTTTGAAGGAGAAACATTGGTTAAAGATTTCTATCTTGATTTTGATCCTAGAATTATAATCTATTGTTGTATTCCCAATCTAATTAAGGAAATTGGGGATAAAAGTTTGAAAATGGGAGAAAAGTTCCCCAATTGAAAAATCCGAGTTTGAGTGAGATTTGATGTCATATTTTGTTGATTTTTGTTCGAGTGTGTTCGCGAGTGATTAGGGGTTCGAAATTTGTAAAATTTATCCAATTCCGAGACGTGGGCCCGGAGGACTTTTTGGGAGATTTTCTTAATTTCGCGTGTTAGCTTCGAATTAATTAGTTAAATTAGTTACTTGAAGTTATATTTACATTATGCAACTAATTTGAATAGATTTGGGCTATTTGGAGTCGGATACTCATGGCAAGAACGTGATTTTGAGTTGATTGAGTTGGCTTGAGGTAAATGGCTTGCCTAACCTTGTGTGAGGGAACTCCCCTTAGGATTTGGTGTTGTTTGTTATATGAGTGACGTGTACGTGAGGTGACGAGTGTGTACACGTACTAATTGTTGAATAACCCCATTTTCATTAAGTAAATATATGTGTTTCCTTTTGTTTGAACACTACTTGGATTTAAAGCCTACTGTTTAACTTAGGAAAGCAAGCTTAAGTGACTTAATTGTCCTATCTGCTTAACTGTCTAGTTGAATCCTGTGAAGCATGTTTAGAATAGAAATCTTTGTTTCTTTATTGGTATGAACTTGTATAGAATTGTAGAATTCATTCTTCAGACTGTTGTGTGTTTACTTTGGGACTACGGATCGGTATTCTGGTAGATCCCCCTACATGTTTACTTTGGAACTATGGATCGGTATTCCGGTAGATCCCCTTGCACATTTATATTTGTGACTATGGGACAACACCCGGTAGATTCCCCTGTATTGGATATTTATTTTGGGACTACGGATTGGTATTCCGGGAGTTTCCCCTGCATATTTATGATTCGGACTATTGGACGATATCCAGGGAGATCCTCTGGACATTTACGTTTGGGACGATAACCAGTAGGGCCCTGACCTTCCTCGTTACTACTCGACCGAGGTTAGGCTCGGCACTTATTGGATACCATTGTGGTGTACTCATGCCCTTTCCTGCACTTGTTTTTTGTGTGCAGATCCAGGTTCTTCAGCCCAACCATATTATCAGTGAGGCGAGGCGACCTTTAGAGACTTCGAGGTATATCTTCCGTGTCCGCAGACCGAGGAGTCCCTCTCTATTCTCCCCTCTAGCTTTAGCTCTCCTGTATTTACTTTTGTTTAGACATTCTAGTGTTAGAACACTTTATAGTTATTCAACAACTTGTGATTTCATGAGATTCCGGGTTTGGGAGTTGATTCAGTTGAGAGTGTATATTTGTACATGTCGAGCGACATCTTAAATGTTTTGTTTATGTTTTATCCATAGTTTTTGGCTAGTTTTATCTTTCGTTTCTTTTATCGCAAATTGTTAGGCTTACCTAGACGTAGAGGTTAGGTGCCATCACGACAGTTAACGGAGGGCGAACTTGGGTCGTGACAGTGATAGATGATTGGCATACAGTGACTTCAGCTACCATTTTCCTAGAACTTCAAATATCATGTCAACAATATAAATGGATTATGAGGGTGTTTGAATTGGCTTATAAAAAGTAGCTTTTAAGCTAAATGCCACAAGCCAAAAGTTGGTAATACTCAACTTTTGGCTTTTGGCTTATTTTTGTACTTTTTATGCCTAAAAGTAAGTGCTTTTAAGTAATTTTTATCATTGTCAAACACCACATAAACTAAAAAAGGGCTGAAAACCCAATAACCACTTAAAATAAGCCAATTCAAACACCGTCTATGTGATCTTCATCTTCTTCTTAATTATAGCAACCATTAGAATCTCTCTTATAAGTCCCAATACATAATTGAGCTTTAGGAAAATTTGGATTGGATTTGTCGGAAGTTTGAATTGTATTATTTGAATTAATGGTGTTTGAAATTTGTACTGTATTGTCTGATGTTTACACTATATCATCTGAAGTGGTGTCTTAATTATGTTTGCATTGTATGGGAGTTTTTGGCCAATATTGTCCCTTATGTTTGAGGGTAGGTCTATTTTGGTCCTTCAAATATAACACTGAGCATATTTAATCCCTTAAGTATGCTAAAGTGGAGCAACTTTAGTCTTATTGACAGAATGTGTTCAAAAACTAACGGTGGTAGCCAACTCTGATTCATGTAGTAAATTTTCTGCTCTGAAGCAAAACGTTTCCTCTCCTTTTATTGGATAACGCAAATTACCACTTTAATTCCTCATTTTTAGGTAATGTCTTCTAAAATTTTGACTTGGAAAATATCCCCCTTTGCGCCAGTTTTCAATGAGAAAATGACATTGTATAGCCGCAAAAATAATACCAAAAAAATATATAAAATTTATATATTATTTTGTATATATATATATATATACATTTCGTATGTTAATATACAAAAATTATATAAATTTTATATATTTTTTCGGCTAACAGATGTAAATAATTTCTGAAACGTGCTAAAAGTGATAATATAATCTGGTTATTCATTTTCTTCAATAATATGCCTAGAAGTGATCTTGGCAGCTCTATTTTCTTTCAAATTTTAATTTTTCTTTTTGAAAAAATCAACCAAAATTTTTAAAAGTAAAAGTTTCAACGTTAAAATCTTAAATATATTATCTATGTACTATTAGTGGGTATTGGTTTATAAAACATTTTTGATAAGTAAATTAAAAAGATGGTGAGTGCCGAAACCAACCCCGTAATTGATCTTGGACAAATTCTATAAGTGAGACTAAATGTGCCCCACTTTAGCATATTTAATGGACTAAATATGCTCAGGTTTATATTTAAGGGACCAAAATAGACCTACCCTAAAAGATAAGGAACAATATTGACCAAAAACTCCATTGTATGGTATGAAGTATGCACGAAAGTGTAACAAGCCAGCTCGCAAGTGATATTGTCCGTTTTGGGCCTAGGCCTTCACGGGTTTAAAATGCGTCACTAGGGTTTAAGACTTGTTAACTTATATACCCAACATCCTTCTCGTGTTTTGCTGATGTGGGACTCTGTTTAAAGTCTGGAGTGTTACATACACCCCCTCTTATGGACTCAGCGTCCTCGCTAAGGTTTTCCCACCGCATGGGATTCGCCTAAACTCAGCACTGAGGTTTGCCCTGCCTAACCGAGATTTGCCTAAATTCAGTAGAACTCCGCCTAACTGGGATTTTCCTAAACTCAGTTGAACTTTGACCCACCATCAGCAAAACACGAAAGGGATGTTGGGTATATAAGTTAACAAGTCTTAAACCCTAGTGACGCATTTTAAACCCGTGAAGGCCTAGGCCCAAAACGGACAATATCACTAGCGGGCTGGGCTGTTACAGATGGTATCAGAGCCACTCTTGTGTCAGCCTTGCCGATGGTGGGTCAGAGTTAAACTAAGTTTAGGCAAAATCCCGGTTAGGCGGGTCAAAACCTCAGTGCTGAGTCTAGGCAAATCCCATGCGGTAGGGCAAACCTCAGCGAGGATGCTGAGTCCATAAGAGGGGGTGTATGTAACACCCCAAACTATAGACAAAGTCCCATATCGGCAAGACACAAGAGGGATGCTGGGTATATAAGTAGACAGGCCTTAGACTCTAGTGACGCATTTTAAAACCGTGAGGGCCTAGGCTCAGAGCGAACAATATCACTAGCGGGCTGGGCTGGGCTCTGATACCATATGTAACACCCCAGACTATAGACAGAGTCCCACATCGGCAAAACACAAGAGGGTTGCTGGGTATATAAGTATACAGGCCTTAGACTCGAGTGACGTATTTTAAAACCGTGAGGGCCTAAGCCTAGAGCGGACAATATCACTAGCGGGCTGGGCTATTACAGAAAGTGCCATGATCCAAAATTCTACAAAGTCATGATGACACCTAACCAAATCCGCTAGTTAAGTCAAACAATATAATTACAACTATAATCAGATGTCATCAGTAACCTATCCCAAGAAATGGCAGTATAAGTCATGAGCCATAAAATTAGGTTTGCAAGGCTTTTATGAAGAATAAATACAACATCTGTTTGAAGTTTACATAAACAGAAATGGTGTCCTAAACTACCATGATGTCACGACCCAAAATTCCAATCATGGGATCGTGATGACGCCTAACATCTACTTTCTAGGCAAGCCAATATTAGCACAACAACTAAAGTAGTTTAACAACTAAAGAGGCATTAACAATAATAAAGGTTAAAATAGCATAAACGTATTATAGACGTACAACCCTCGCTATCTAAAACTAACGCAAAATCCACTGTCACAAGTACATGAGCCACTACTAATACTAAATACAAGTCTGAAATGAACAATACAATAATGTTTGGTACAATAAACAATAGGTAAAGTTAGGAAGGAAACTCCAGGATTTGCAATCCCCAAGCAGCACTACTGCATGTCTCTTGAAAGAAAAGGAGTGAGCAATCAAATCTGAACGCTGCTGGGATCAACACCGGGACCTGCACAAGAAGTGCATAAGCATAATATGAGTATAATCAACCCCATGTACTTAGTAAGAATCAAGCCTAACATTGACGAGGTAGTAACGAGACTATGACAAGACACTCATTACAAACTTGTACGAGTAATAAGTAGAAAAATAATAACAATGTAGAGAAATGAATAACTACATTACGAATGGAATAAAAGAAGTAGACATTATAGGGACCCAAAATAACATCACATCGCAACCTCACAACACAATACAATAATGGAGCGTACAACCAAGAATAACTACATAACATCCTTTCCATTGCAGCGTGCAACCCAATCCCAACTATCAAAAACAACGTCGTTGCGGAGCGCAACACAATCCAATATAGATAACAATATTATTGCGGTGTTCAACCCGATCCAAAATATATAATAATACTGTTGCGGCGTGCAATTTGATCCAGTATATATAATAATATTATTGCAGTGTGCAACCCAATCTAATATATATAATAATATTGTTGTGACGTGCAACCCCATCAAATATACAACAACAACAATAACAAATAACAAACCAGTGTAATCCCACAAGTGGGTTCTAAGGAGGGTAGTGTGTATGCAGACCTTATACCTACCTTGTGAAAGTAGAGATATTGTTTCCGATAGATCCTCGACTTAAGAAACACTAAACTGGAAGCAATCAACAAAAATAACAACAAGAAAAAAAATACTATGTGTAATAATAAAGATCTAAAAATAGAAAATAAAAGAATGCTACTAACAATACCGGTAAGAATGACATAATATGGAATAACAAAGATCTAGGAACACGAAAATGTAAGAATAATACTAATACTACATGTAAGATTAGGAGAAACTCTCGACTACCTATCAACCTAAAATCCTAATTCTCGACCTCCGCACCTTGCTATCGAGGATCATGTCCTCAGTAAGCTGAAGCAACGCCATGTCCTGTCTAATCAACTCTCCCCAATACTTATTTGGCCTACCTCTACCCTTCCTCAGACCCGCCATGGTCAACCACTCACACTTCCTAATCAGGGTATTGATGTTTCTCCTCATCACGTGCCCGAACCATCTCATCCTCGATTCTCGTAATTTGTCTTCTATGGCGGGCCACTCCCACCTCGTCCCTAATAACTTTATTTCTAATCTTATCTTTTCTGGTATGCCCAGATATCCATCTCAACATCTTCATTTCTGCTACTCTCATCTTCTGGACATGGTATTTCTTGACTGGCCAACACTCAACACCATAAAACATAGTCGGTCTAACTACCACTCTATTGAACTTGCCCTTAAGTCTTGGTGGCACATTCTTATCACACAAAACACCAGATGCGAGTCTCCATTTCATCCGCCTCACATTAATACATGTGTAACATCCTCGTCAATCTCCCTGTTGCCTTGGATAACAAATCCAAGGTACTTGCAATTATCTTTTTTGGGAATGATTTGTGTATCAAGCTTCACGTCCACTTCTGCTTCATACGTCCCCTCACTGAACATAAAAAGGGAACTAAAACGCATAATCCTCTAAGGCAATCTAATATAACATAGTAGAGTGAAACATGAAATAAATAAAGGAAATAAGGCAAGTAAAGGCACGAGACAGGTAAAAGCGTCTATCTAATATCATGTAAGAGCACGTAACAATTAAAGGTGTAAAATAGCTAAAATTATGAAATAACTTAAAACATGTAGCAATTAAAGACATGTAACAAGGGAAGACACATACATCCAGTAAAACATGTATCAAGTACGAGCACCTAACAAGTAATAATCTAGAATAATTAAAGACATGGTGTAATTAAAGACGTAAAATAAAGTAACGTAACGCAACCCGCATTCTTAAACCCATGACAACGCATATACTCTCGTAATCTTCTATATACACCATCCCCACACATAGATCACATAGAAAATAGACCAATCATATCCTAATTCCCTCAAAATGAAGGTTAGCCACGATATTTACCTCTTTCCGGAATAAGATCAACAACTCAACACAACTTTCTCTTTAGAACTAACCTCCAAAATACATAAATCTAGTCAATTATTTTTCAAACAAATCAAAATAAGCTTTAGAAACTACCCTCATACGAAAAAGGTTCGATCTTTAACATAATTGAAAAATTTAACTCGAGCCCAACTGATTGAAGTCCGAAATTAAGATCAAATCTCGATTACACATTCATCCCTGAATCCAAATATGTGATTTGTTTCGAGATCCAACCTCAATTTGATGTCTAAATCTCAATTTTTCAAAATCCCTTATTTCTAACCATAAACCCCAATTTTTACTCTATGAATCTTAGTATCGCAAATGCGAAGCTGCCATTCCCCTTACAGTATCGCAAATGCGAGCAAGTCCTTGTAAATGCGAGATCTGAAGCCTAGTTGCACTAGCAACCTTCAATTATGCAAAAATAGCCCGCAACCCATTCGAAACTCATCCGAACTCCTCAGGCTCCAGTCCGAACATTTACACAAGTATATTATCATCATACAAACTCGCTCACAAGCTCAAACCTTCAAAATAACATCTAAAATCAAGAATCTATCATCAAAATTCAAGATTTTCAAAGTTCAAACTCAAATTTCCAACTTTCTACATAAAGCATCGAAACGGCCTCGAGTCACCCGGGACCCCAATCAAACACGCGTATAAGTCCAATATTATCATACGAACCTATCAGAATTATCAAAATACCGATCGCGAGACCGTTTATTCAAAATGTTGACTTGATTCAACTCTAGCCATTTTTAAAGTAAAAATGACATTATTTTTAAAAATTCACATTTAAACTTTTTAGAAATCGACATGGACTGTTTACCTTGAAAATGGTAATAACAATTAGATTTGATTTTGTGGTTCTAAAAATGTGTGATCTATTTTTATGCTAGTTGTTAGGCAATAGATGCTAAGTGAAAGATTAGAGAATAAGATAATAGCTTGTAGACAGTGTAATAATCAAATCGAATGGCTAGAAATCGGGGCCTCGAGCTTGCGTATACGGGGCCTCGAGGTCGAGTCGGATGCCCAGCTAAGGGCAGTCGATGGAGGATTAACAGTTATGATAAATTTGACGGCGGCTAATTATGACCAATAATGAGCAATAAATAAAGAGCAATTAATGAAATGTAACAAATATGAGCAAGACAATAAATATAAGTAATAGGATCAAGCAGAGAATGTTCTTGTATTGGATGTAGTGTGTAATGATCTTCCCCCTTACAAAATGACAAGGATCCCCTTTATATATGAGGGGGAATCCCAACATAGTACAAATGCACTTATTACAAAGATATGGGGTTGGTACAACCATTTAATGCCATGATATGGGTTTGAATTAGCCTAATAGACTTTGTCAGCTCTAGTCTCGTGCCTTGGGAACTTCACATCGATCTACCATAGCCGCTGGTTTGCGCTGCCCCCAGGTCAATTATTGAGAACCTCGGGGTCGAAACCCAGAGCTGAGCTTCGAGCCTTCTAGGGGCGATCTTTACGAGGCGCCTTAGTGATCATAAAATCGGAACACTGATTTTTACCGTATACAGATAGTCCCCGTGTTTCTTAGAGTGAAACGATAAGAAATGACTTTGATATCTATCTCCTCGAGCTTCCTGCGATGATATCATGCTTATGACGTAAGCCTTTGTGATAACTGAAGCGTCCCATCAGTTCATCTTCCCAGAACCATTCACTATACCACCGGTTTATTTTCTCCAAAGTGATAATATCATCGCCGGTCCATTTCCCAAAATGCATTGATTGCACCTACCGGTACGTTTTCCAAAGACATTGATTGCATCGTCGGTTACGCTACCAGCCTTTCTGTAAATGGAAGCTTTCTTGCACCAAAACTTCATTCAAACGTTCTTCAACAACCTTTTACCCCTTTCTTCTCTTCGTCCTCATCCTATGCTATTTCCCATATTTGGAGCCCGTGGCCATAAGGTCACACAACAGTGTTTTCATCAGTTATGCCATTGCCCTTTCCTAGAGCTTTCCCTTACCAAGTGGGATTGCACTAGTTTGTTGTTGTTGTTGTTGACCCGAAATAATGAGAGAGAAATCTCAAATTATCTTCGCATTAAAGGATGTGCGGACTATGAACTTCTACTCATCTCTCTTAACTACCCGGTGCGGCGCTTCACTCCTTTTGCTTTCCGTGGAGTGAAGTGGTGCCATCTACTAACTGTTGCATCCCGCACCGGTGCAACGTCTCAAAAAATGGCTTTACAATAGTAGTGCTGGCGAGACCCATACTCGCCAGATTTTTCACCCAGCCACTTCTTCATCTTTTTCTGCTTCTTCTTCATCTTTTTCTTCTTCTCCTTCATCGTTTTCTGCTTCTTCTTCAATCTTGAAGATACCGTTTGAAAGACCAAGATAAGGCCCCCCGAGGAAATGGTTCTCGAAGATACTACCCTCGAGGATGTACCCCTGAGAGCAGTTTAGGCTTGTAGCTATTATATATATATATATATATATATATATGTGTGTGTGTGTGTGTGTGTGTGTGTATGTGTGTGTGTGTGTGTGTGTGTATTTGTGGGATTTTGTAATCATCGTTTACTAATGAAAAAGTGTTTCTTCAATTTTGTACCTCATTTATGTCGGATTTTCTTTTATTTGCATTTGTGAAGAATCTGAGTGCATGACTCTATCGATTGGTCTGAATACCGGGCCCGAGTGTAGGTATTTCCCCAGTTCCTGATTGGTTAATACGATATCACGTAGAGCCCTTTGTCGTTCCTCGGACTGAGCCCGGATTGAATTGATACAAGCTTAGGCCGCCGGGACCCCCGACTTCGAGTTGAGTGAGAATAGGGTTTCGAATTTTTAGAACGAAACTTAGCCTTTTAGACCCCGTCGATAGTCCTCAAGGGGGAACTTGCTCGGACACCTAAGAATAAAGATAGCCCTTAGGCTTTCGAAGGCAGTCCCCGAGTGAGAGTTCGCTCAAGCTCGGGCAACCTGAAAACTTGTTTTGACCTTAGAGTGAAGATAGCCTTAAGGCATTATAGATAGATCCCGAATGAGGGTACTGGACTCGGATAGCCCCTGGATTACAGTAACCGAGTGGACTTTTAACTCGATCTGAAGGCGATAAATAGCCCTAAGGCTTTATTAGTAGTTTTCGAGTGAAAATTGGCTCGGGATCATGTAGCTTGAGGGCCAGAGGATCGGGAAAATGACCCGTGTTTGCAATAGCAGAAATCCTCGAGGTAGGGTACCACCTCGAGGTTAGGCCCGTACGAGTAGATTTTTAGAGCTTACCTTCTTTTTGACAGAGGTCCTCAAGATCGGGTACTATCTCAAGGCTAGTAATGATATCAATTGTTCCTTAGAGCCTATCTTCTTTTTTGACAGAGGTCCTCGAGATCGGGTACCATTTCAAGGCTTGTAATGATATTAATGGCTCCTTAGAGCCTATCTTCTTTTTGATAGAGGTCGAGGCTTGTAATGATATCAATGGCTCCTTAGAGCCTATCTTCTTTTTGACAAAGGTCCTCGAGATAGGGTACCATCTCGAGGCTTGTTGATATGGGGGTCTTTGATCCCCAAAACATCGTACAACAGTGTTAATTGTATAACATGGTTATGAAAAAACTGAGGCGATCCCGCTGGTACATCTTCCCAAAGCGATAATGGCTTAGTTAGTATTTTTAATTAGCCTTTGAGGCAGGCAGACAATCACTGTTTTCTCTATATATAGGGTTGTCTTCCTTCCTTTGAGGATTCCACTATTCTATGTAGTTATCCTCCTTCATAGAGTTCTTTTTTCCTGCGTTAGGTCCTTCACCATTTCAACTTTAAAGCCCTTGCTCAAATTTCCGCTCCAATTCCCTAGTTTTACCACAGTTATGGCTGCTACGCCAGGGTTCGCTCGGCAAGGAGAAGGAAGTTTCGCCTCTGGTTCCCGCCTGGTTGGTGGTGCGCCGCTGGTGCCAGGCGAGCCAACCTCGGGATATTTTGTTTCGAGGGGGGACTTTCCGTCAAAACAACCTCCCAATGTTTGGGGTCATGGGAGTATGCCTCAAAGTTTATTTCTTTAATAGGAGAGGGGCACCTTGAGTCAGTGGGGAAAGATTGTGGATGGGGGAAAAAGGTAGTACTACAGGTACCTTCCCTGGAAGAGAACATCATGGATCATGTCGAGGGGTTTTTGAATGTATACACGTACCCTTTCACGTTGGGCCCCCTTAATAGGGTCGTGCTCGACTTCTGTCAAATGTACCAGGTTACCTTGGCATAGGTTCATCCGTCATTTTGGAGGATAGTATTGATGATGAGGTTCTTTGCAGAAGAAGCAGGGCTTGAGTTCACCCTTAGTCATCTTATCAGGCTGTACCGGCCTTTTCACCTTCGAGGCCTGCTAACCCTACGATGCCGATCCACCACACCCTTTGTTGTCGATGATGAAGAGGATGGGGATCGGGGATGAATGAGCTGATTCATCCAAGTACGGACTATTGATATTATCCCCGCGGAGTTTCTTCCATTTCCTGAGGAATAGAATTTTACACGTAAGTGGTACACTTGTGCCTTTGTTGTTTTGCTTATGGCAGAGGCAGGCTCCGTAAATGTGCCTTTCTTTCCCTTTCTACAACAATTCCATGGATGCCATACGAGGTCCCCGACCTGACAGATTGGGCTTGGAAGTTGGCGTCCCACTCGACTTACGATGAACGTAAGTGGTGAGCCTTGTGTAAGTGTAGATGTGAGGCAAAACACCACGGTATGTGCTAGGTGATTTGCTCCTTTTTTGAAAGTCACTTTCTTTTTATGCGTACTAACTCCGTCATCGTAGGCATTGGGGAGTTATTTGAGGCGAGATCATGCCCTCTTGGAGAGGGAGAAGGATCGTCAGCTTTGGGGCTGAGGAACAATAATAATAAGTAGAAAGGGCCTTAGCAGGCGACGATGATTATAGCAAGACGAGTCCATCCCAGAGGCTCAGAGAGGATGCATCGGTTGAGCCTGCAGCTCCCGAGATCTCTGGTTTTAGAAAAATGGTCCCTCCTCCGTTGTCGTCTTCTTTTCTCGTCGAAGATACCTCAAGGAACAAGGGTTTTATGCTGCCGACTTCCTCCCCCGTCGAAGGTACTTCAAGGGATGTTCGAAGCTAGGTGCCGAATATATTGAGCGGTCGTATCCCATCCGGGAGTGGTTCTACTGGGGTTGATGGAGCGAGACTAGTAGACATCCGCTCGACTTTTAAGAAAGCTCAGTGGCTCTACTCTGTGGTGAGTTTTGGCCGACCGTATTGGTTTTATAGTTTTTACAATTTTTACTCTCTTATCGAGTTTCTCCTTCATAGGCTTTTAACAAGATCAAGTCCGAGCTACTTCATCGTGAGACCAGGCTACGAAACGCTGTGGATGGGGAAAAATCCCTCAGGATTCTTTGCGACGAAAGGGAAGACGAGTTGGCACACTTGTGGTATGAGGCGAGTCGAAGTCTGAACTACGAAAGCTACCTCAAGGAGCAGGTAATTTTTGTTTCAAGAGAGTGCGTGTTTCTTCTTCTATCTTTTGAGGCTAATGATTTGTTTACTTCAGTTGTAGAAAAAGACGGAGGACCTGGAATGCCTTTGGAGCGAAGTTGGTCAAGCCAAGTGTGAGCGTGAAGAGCTAAAGGCTCAGGTGGACACCCAGGTTGCGGCTAAGAAGGATGCTTTGGCCAAGGCTTCTGCCCTCGAAGTACAACTTTGCAACGCTCATGAGAACAGCTTGGTCCGAACGGACATGATTACAAGGCTCGAGTCTGAGATTCTGAAGATGAAGGCCAAAGTTGTGGATGCCCGGGCTAAAGTCGAAGCGATCTGAACTAAGGCTGATAAGAAAGTGGCCGTCTATTTGAAGGACGCTGCCGACGCTTGTGCTGAACTGAAGGGGATCTCGATCGGGAGAGTAGGAGCAAAGAGTATGTTAGGTGTAAATCTCGGAGAGAAACCCTCGAGGAGATCCATGCCAGAGGCTTTGATCTTTCGGAAGAGATAAAGTAAGAAAAGGCAGACGAATGTGACGCTAAGTTCCTTCTGTCTGATGCTGAAGATAGCGAGAAAGAGTCTGACGGGCCATAGTCCCCGAGGGGGACGTAGATTAGGCCTTTCTTTTCTGACTTTGTGTGTAGTGCTTTTAAAGTACATGGAGCCTTGTATTTGTTTCACATATACGTATATAAAAGGAAGCCTTGCGATTTCATTGTTTATGCACTTCCCTTTGCTTTGATGTTTTCCAACCATTAGCCAGACAAACTGGTCTTCGAGTTAGAAGAACCCTTAGGTTTATAGTACGGCCCTGAGGCTCGTTAGGCTGGCCTGTAGTCTCTTACGCGTTTGGTCGGTACGACCTTTTAGTACAAGCCGATGTTTAGGCTCTTATGCTTTTGCTTTTAGGCATATTCAATTAACTGTTTCGGGTTCAGTATCCGAATCGGGTCTTGACCCGAGCTCATTGACCCTTAAGTTTTTTTTTGAATTTAAAGCTGGCCCTTAGTCTCTTACGCGTTAGGTCGGTGCGACCCTTTATATGGGCTGGCGGCAGTGGCTCTTACGCATTGGGTCAGTACGACCTTTTATATGGGCTGGCGACAATGTCTCTTACGCATGGGGTCGGTACGACCTCTAATATAGGCTTTATTTTTCCCTCGTTAAGGACTATTCTTTTTAAAATTGTGTTTCCAAACTCTTCGACGGTTCAATGAAAACCTCGATTGTGAGTCGTTATGTGGTGATGAACGAGCACCTCGGGAGGTTTTGCTCAGTGGTTGAGCATTTTGAAGCCTATAGTTTGAAGCTGACATGTCGAAGCTCTTTTGCCTATATCGAGGGAAGCCTGTTTAACCAGTTCTTTTCGAAGTACTTTCGAAGTAATTGAAGGCCTATGATTTCATAGCGACGGTCGGGCGTCCCCGAGTTTTGCTGGTACAGCCATGTGACCGTAGTCATTGTGTTTGGATAGAGCCTTTTAGTTCCCGAGTGAAGTAGTTTTGGCGTCTATATCGAGGGTACGCCTTTTTAGGGGTCTTACAAGTTCGAATATATAGCCTTAACTTTAAGATCGTGGTAATGCCTTTTTGTAAGGTCTTATTTTTTACACCCCTTGCTTAAGGTCTTACAGTTTTGGTTACTTGGTACAAGTATGGTTCATGCCTTGCTTGAGGTCTTACAGTTTTGGTTACTTGGTACAAATATGGTTCATGCCTTGCTTGAGGTCTTACAGTTTTTGGTGTTTCCTTATAAAGGTCTTATGAGGTCGAGGTTGCGCGTATGGGGTCTTATAGCCTCGGCATTCCCCGAGATATTGAAAGTTTCCTTGGCTCTGGAGCCATTTTTTTAGAATTGACGTTGTTTCATTGAGGGCTTACAAGTTTGAAGCTTTCGTCCCGGGGGTCATACGGTTTCGAGTTTTTGACGCCAGTCCTCGAGTGTTCGAGGCGTTCTTGGCTTTTAGAGCCATTTTTGTAACTTTGATGTTGCCTCACTGAGGGCTTACAAGTTCGAAGCTTCCGACCCGGAGGTCATACGGCTTCGAGTTTTTAATGTTAGTCCCCGAGTGTTGGGGACGTTTTTGGCTCTAGAGCCGTTTTTGTAAAAAATACCGAACTCCTTTGAAATGCGAAATACTTTGATGGAGGGTAAAGTATTCTTTGATTACTTGGTACAAGTATACACGTTTTTGTTGTCAAGGGTTCAGTTATTCTATATAGACACGGTTTGTTCGACCGTTTGGCCCGGTACATCGTTTTCCTATCGAGACCCCATTTAGCACATCTTGGCTTCTTCGAGGAGGTGACCTTCCGGTGGGATGCCCCCCAGTATTCGAGGTTGATTGAAGAGAAGCCTTGAATACTTGTTGAGTCTTCCTTAGGTAGCATATGGATGTTGCCTCGTTAAAAACCTTGCCAGTAAAACCCTTCTTGGGATAAAAACCCAGTCGAAGGAAAAGAGTGCAACATATGCTTTTGGAACCTAAGGCCTTCAAGTTGGAAAGCGCTTCAGCTGTTTTGATCGGATACCTGCACACAGGTTAGTACAAAATGTAACTTAAAAGGGAGACGATTATACCTTAGTGCCGATGGCGCCTTGGGCCTTGATATGCTTCGATGGTTTGTTCTGAGGACACGACACGGTCCTTTGCTTATTTTATTCATGTATAGCTGAGAATGTATCTTGTGATTGTTGTTTCATTGTTTGTTTATCCTGGGGTTTCTTCGACGTCGAAAGCATTGGTACCGGTGCTACATTGTGTACCGCGAACATCTCCCTTGCTGCATGTTATTCCCTGTACACGGTTTTTATTTCATCCTTCGTCGGAAACTTCATCATTTGGTGAAGGGTTGATGGTACTGCTCTCATGCAGTGTATCCATGGCCTTCCGAGCAAGGTGTTGTACCTCATGTCTCCTTCGATGACATGGAATTTGGCATTTTGGATGGTGCCGGCCACGTTGACCGGAAGGGTGATTTCCTCTTCGTTGTTTCGCTCTCCATGTTGAACCCATTGAGGACTCAAGAGGCGGGCACGATTCGGTCAAGCAGTCCGAGCTGCTCTACCACCCTTGACCTGATAATATTGGTCTAGCTACCTGGATCCACAAGTACATGTTTAATTTGAAATGTATTTACAAGAAAAGAGATTACCAATGCATCGTTGTGAGGCTGAGACAAGGTCTCGATGTCCTAGTCACTGAATGTGAGAGCGTCCTCGGGTATGTAACCTCGAGCTCGCTTTTCTCTAGTGATGGATATTTTTGTTTTTATGATAGTGGGTTCCTATAGATGTCGCCCCCTCCCATGATCATGTGGATAACATGTTGCGGCTCATCTGCTTCGTTCTTCTTGGTCGCCTCTCATTCCCTAAACTGATTTTTGGCTCGATCGCTAAGGAATTCTCGGAGGTGACCTTTACGAAGTCGGGCTACTTCTTCCCAGAGTTGTCGGCAATCCTCGGTCTTATGACTGTGTGTGCCATGAAAGTCACATGCTAAGTTATGGTTCCTTTGCGAAGGATCTGATTGTACAGGCATTGGCCACCTGGCGTCTGTAATTTTACTAATGGAAAATATGATGTCTGAAATGTCGACGTTGAAGTTGTATTTTGACAAGCGAGGTGCCTTTGTCGGCCTTGTGTGAATATCGAATCCAGCTCTACTAACGAGTCCCCGAGGATTCTGGCCTCGATCCATCCTTCGGTCATTGCGGGGTATGTTGTGCCTCGAGGCATTTCTTCTATCTTCAGTGTATGGTTGGTAACTTTTTTTGTTTGGTTTTGGCTCCTTTGCCGGAAGCCTGCTAGGATATATCGAGCCCAAGGGGACTCCTAGTTGGTCGTCTTCGACCCTGATCTTTGATTGGTATCGGTTGTGGACGTCCGACCAAGTCACGGCGGGATATTCGACTATGTTCTGCTTCAGCTTTATCGAAGCTACCGAGCTTCGCTCGTTCAAACCTTGAGTGAAGTCCTGCACTCCCTAATCATCGGAGACTGGTGGTAGTTCTATTTGTTCCATTTGAAAGCAAGATACGAACTCTCGCAGCATCTCGTTCTCCCTTTGCTTGATTTTGAAGATGTCGGATTTCCTTGTAGCTACATTGATGGCACCAGCATGTGCCTTTATGAAAGAATCTGCAAGGATGGCAAATGAATCTATCGAGTTTGGGGCCAGGTTGTGATACCATATCATCGCCCCTTTCGAAAGCGTTTCTCCGAACTTTTTTAGTAGGACGGATTCGATCTCGTCGTGCTTTAGCTCGTTGACCTTCACTACACAAGTGTGAGTAGTGACGTGCTCGTTGGGGTCCGAGGTTCCGTTGTACTTCGGAAGGCCGGGCATTCTGAACTTCTTTGGAATGGGTTTTGGGGTTGCTTCCTGTGGGAATGGTTTTGTACGAACTTCTTTGAATCTACACCCTTCAAGATCGGGGGTGCGCCCGGAATTTGATCGACCCTAGAATTGTAGGTCTCTACCTTCTTGTTGTTAGCTTCTATCTTCTTCTCGCCCGACTCGATCCTCTTTGTGAGGTCCTCGAGCATCTTTATGATGGCGAGGTCGGCTGCCGACCCGTTGTTTTTTGATATTTCTGGTGCCTGCTCGGCTTGGGGAGCCATTTCTGGTTCTACCGTGTTGGGCGTTTTCTAGTGTCTTTGTAGCTAAGCAATTGCCAGCTGTTGTGCCTATAACATTTCAAAAATAACGTGAAGGCTAACCTCTCGTTCTTCCCTAATTGGGGTTTTTTGAGCTTCTTATTGGTCTCCTTGGCGTACGCTCATGTTAGTGTGGAAGCTTATATTGACGTGTTGGGCATCGCGTGAGACCACATCTGCGGGGATTGGCTCTAGCGTGCCCTCAGGGTTTAGCGGTGGTACGCCAATACCTGGAACAGCTACACCATGCTCTCCATGGTCCTCAAGACCGTTGTTTCATATGCATTCACTGAGTTAGACATTTTGACCTGAAATCAAAGATTCTTGGACAAGAAAAGGCGTGAAAGATAACTTGTGTTATGTGTTTTAACCAGCAAGAAAACAATCACTATTATTTTTAGCCCCACAGTGGGCGCCAAACTGTTTGTCTTGAAAATGATAATAACAATTAGATTTGATTTTGTGGTTCTAAAAATATGTGATCTATTTTTATGCTAGTTGTTAGGCAATAGATTCTAAGTGAAAGATTAGAGAATAAGATAATAGCTTCTAGACAGTGTAATAATTAAACAGAATGGCTGGAAATCGGCGACTCAAGCTTGCGTATACGGGGCCTCGAGGTCGAGTCGGATGCTCGGCTAAGGGCAGTCGATGGATGATTAACAATTATGATAAATTTGATGGCGGCTCTTTATGACCAATAATGAGCAATAAATGAAGAAAAATTAATGAAATGTAACAAATATGAGCAAGACAATAAATATAAGTAATAGGATCAAGCAGGGAATGTTCTTATATTGGATGTAGTGTGTAATGATCTTCCCCCTTATAAAATGACAAGGATCCCCTTTATATATGAGGGGGAATCCCAATATAGAACAAATGCACTTATTACAAAGATATGGGGCCGGTATAGCCATTTAATGCTATGATATGGGTTTGAACTAGCCTAATAGACTTTGTCAGCTCTAGTCTCGTGCCTTGGGAACTTCACATCGATCCACCATAGCCGCTGGTTTGCACTACCCCGAGGTCGATCATTGAGAACCCTCAGGGTCGAAACCCCTAGCTGAGCTTCGAGCCTTCCAGGGGTGATCTTAATGAGGCGCCTTAATGATCATAAAATTGGATCACTGATTTTTACCGTATACATGGACCACCCACGCAAGTCATAAATCATCAAATAGAGCTATGGAAGGTCTGAAAACATAAAATGGGGAGCTAGTACTCAAAATGACATATCGGGTCGTTACATTCTCTACCTCTAAAAGAAACGTCAGTCCTCAAACCGACATAGTAATATACCTGGACTGCTAAAAGGATGTGGGTATATACTCCTCATGTTGGACTCGGACTCCTAAGTATCCCCATGTCTTCTTTGTTTGAGCGCATCAAAGCGCGTCAGTATGATAATGTCCACTTCTTGTCCTTAAGGACACAATGCAGCACGATGATTCCAAGGAGGTTACTATTGGTGATGACGAGGTGCTGAAACTTCAAGCCCACATTTGTGTGCCCAATCTTGATGGATTGCGGGAGCTGATACATAAGGAGGCCCATAGTTTGCGGTATTCCATTCATCAGGTGTCACAAAGATATTCCATGATTTCAAACAGTACTACTGGTAGAGAAGAATGAAGAAAGATATTATTATGTGGCTCGGTGTTTGAATTGTCAGAAGGTTAAGTACGAGTATCAGAGACCGGGTGGATTGCTTTAAAGACGTGATATTTCGGAGGAGAAGTGGGAGCATCACAATGGATTTTGTAGTTGGCTCCCACAGACCTTGAGGAGATTTTGCGTTGTGTGGGTTATTATGGACAGATAGACCAAGTCTGTACACTTCATTCCAGTCATAACAATCTACTCTTCAGAGTAGCTGGCTTGGATTTATCTTTGTGAAATTGTTCGCCTTCATGGTGTGACAGTGTCTATTATCTTGGATCGAGGCACACACTTCACATTGCATTTTTGGAGAGCCATGCAATATGAGTTAAGCACATAGGTCGAGCTGAGTACGACATTTCATCCATAGACGGACGGACAGTCCAAGCGTACTATTCAGATCTTGGGAGGACATATTACATGCCTGTGTTATTTATTTCGGAGGTTGGGATCCATTTCTTCCATTAGTAGAGTTCTCCTACAATAACAACTACCAGTCGAGTATCCATATGACTCCTTATGAGGCCTTATATGTGAGGCAATGTCATTCTCCGATTGGTTGGTTTGAGCCTAGGGAGGCTAGGTTGTTTGGAACTGATTGCTCTGTGATGCTTTAGAGAAGGTGAAGTTCATTCAGTACAACGCGGTCTAGGAAGAAGATTTATGTTGATTGGATGGCTTGTGATATGCAATTCATGGTGAGTGAGAGGATTCTACTAAGAGTTTCACCCTTGAACAGTGTGATGAGGTTCAGGAAGAAGGGCAAGTTGAGCCTTCAGTATATTGGCCCTTTTTGAGATTCTTGAGAGAGTCGGTGAGGTGGCTTACATACTTGCTTTGCCACCTAGCTTATCGGGAGTTCACTCGGTGTTCCATGTTTCCATGCTCCGGAAGTATTATGGTGATCTGTCATATGTGTTAAATTTCAGTTTAGTGAAATTGGACAAGGATTTGACCTAAGTTGAGAAGCCGGTGGCTCTTTCTGATAGGCAGTTCCAAAAGTTGAGGTCGAAGAACATTGTATCGGTTAAGATTTAGTAGAGAGGTCAACCGGTCGAGGAAGCAATTTGGGAGACCAAGCATGATATGCAAAGCCGATATCCTCACCTTTTTGTCACTTCAGGTATATCTCTGTACTCGTTCGAGGATAAACATTTGATTAAGAGGGGGAGAATGTAACAAACCAGATGGTTGTTTTAAGTATTTTAGCCCGAATTCCCCTATGTGATGCCTTGCATATATGTATTTGTTGTTATGTGACCTACGGGGTTAGTTGGTTTCGTTTCAGGAGCGTTTTGGATTGATTTGAGACACTTAGTCCCTTAGTTAAAGGCTTAAGTTGTGAGAGTTGACCGGAGTTTGACTTTTGAGTAGATGATTCCGAAATAGTATTTTTATGGTTCCAATAGCTTCATATGGTGATTCTGGACTTAGGCGTATGTCCTGATTTAGATTTGGAGGTTCCTAGGTTGTTTTGGCTTGAAATTGGTGAAAGTTGGAAAGTTGAAGGTTTGGAAGGTTGATAGGTTTGTCTGAGGATTGACTTTGTTTATATCGAGTTCAGATTATGGTTCCGAGAGTTGGTATAGGTCTGGTGGGTCATTTGGGACTTGTATGAAAATTTGAGGTCATTCGAGTTGATTTGATATGGTTCGGCATGAGTTTTGGAAGTTAAAAGTTCATTAGGCTTGAATTGAGGTGTGATTCATAGTTTTGATATGGTTTGATGTGATTTGAGACCTCAAGTAGGTCCATGTTATGTTTTGGGATTGATTGGTGTGATTGGACAGTGTCCCGGGGGCCTCGGATGTGTTTCAGATGGGTTTCGAACCATTTCCATCTTGTTTTGGACTGCTGATTCTCAGTTCTAGTTTCCTTCATCACGATTGCGACTAAGGAGTCAGGCGCATTTGTTCGTGGAGGGCATTTTGGAGTCAGGCGCATTTGTTCTTCGCATTCACTAAGAAAAGATCATGTTCGCGAAGCTTTGGGAAGGCAGTGATTCGCGATCGCGAGCAGGGCTCCAAGTACGCGTAAAAGGGGAGCCCGAAGGGGCCTATTAGGCTATAAGCCTTCGCGTTCACGGGAGTATGGGTGCATTTGCGTAGGTATAGCTGAGTTGGGCATCACGTCGTGATTGGGATGTCGCTTTCGCGAAGAAATGTTCAACAACTGGGTGAGTTTGTTCTTCGTGACCGCGATGTGTATACCTGGGCAAACCATTTAAGTACTCTATTTCGAGGGTTTTGTTAGTTTATCACATTTTGAGTTATAGAGTTCGGATTTGGACGATTTTGGAGGGAATTTTCACGATTTGGATTGGGGTAAGTATTTTTACTCGGAATTTTTTATATTTCTTGATTCCAACCTTGAATTTAATGGTTGTTTGATGAATCAAATTGAAGAATTTGGAAATTTTAGTAAAACTTTTCTAAAATATAAATTAATTTTGATGGCTGATTTGAGGTCGGAATTAGATAAAATTGGTATGGTTGGACTCGTATATGAATAGGTGTTCGAAATTTGTGAGTTGGGTCGAATTTCGGAGTGCATGCTTAGGGTTGACGTTTTTGGTTGACTTTTTGAGTTTAGTTAAAGATCGAAACTTTATCTTTCGGAATCGTTTCCTATGGCTTTTATTTATGATATTCTGACTAAATTTGAGTCGTTCGAAAGTTGATTCACGCGGGAAGCGATTATTACAGGATTGTTTTATCTTGATTGAGATAAGTATCTTGCCTAACTTTGTGTGCGAAAATTTTCCTTATAACCTAGTCTAATTTGCAATATTTGTACTATGTGAAACGACGTGTACATAAGATGACGAGTGTGTACATGGGTGAATGTGTTGGTTATGACCGGATTAGACCTTAGTCTATTAATATGCCTTGATTTGGAGTTGTTTGTAATATAAACATGCTTTTATTTTGTTGTTCACTTCCTGCACCTTTATATTATTGTTATGATTCTTTTACACATTGTTGGTGAGTCGTGGGCTATATTTTGTTGTGACATTAGTATTATTATTGTGGTGATGTTGTGGCACATGTGTACGTGAGGTGCCGATGATTGTTATGGTTGTGTTGTGATGAGATACAAATGAGGCGGAATGAGGGTGGTGTGTATATTGATGCACATGCGGCGAGATAAGGGGGTATATACGCGTGTTTCTAGTAAAGGAAAATACTTCATTGTGAAGTACACACGAAGAGATAAATGGGCTTATGCGTATGAAGCTATTTTGGGATTTTTTAAAAAAAAAAAATGTGAAGCTCATGCAGCGTCATAAGGGTGATTTGTGAATTGTGATTATTAGGTGTGATACCTTGGGGTGATGATTTTTGATGTAAATCTTGTGTTGGAACCGTTTGAGTATTTAAACTAGTCATTATTTTCCTTAATTCATTCACTTGCATTTTAACTGTGTTTGGGTTAATTTGTTGTATCATCACATGTTACTTTTTGTTGCCATTTATTAATTTTGCTTTCTGTTGTTAGCTTTTTATTGATATTCTGCATAAGTTAAATGTCTAGTGAGTGTCTTAACTTGAACCTCGTCACTACTCCGCTGACATTAGTTTTGATACTTACTGGGTACCATTGTTGTATTCTCATACTATGCTTCTATACATTTTATGTAAATCCAAGTAGCTCAAAGCGTGCCGGACGTTAACGGAGTAATTTCGAGTTGCTGAGGAGACTTCAAGGTATACCTACTATCTTGCTCGCAGGTCTCAGAGTCACCTTCTACTGTTATAATTTTACTGTTTATTGTATTCCAAACAGTTCTATATTTTGATGCGCATTATGTACTTTTTGTAGAGCTTATGACTCAGTAGTACCGATTTTGGGATTTATGTGACTTTTGTATTTCTGTTGGTGGTTAATTCATAGCACCCTTTAGCTATTCATTAATATTTAATCTGGTATTTTTCGCTATTCATTAATGAGATGCACAAATAATACACGTGGATATAAAGTGAGATACATATCTTAACTTCTTTTATGTTCATCTTCTACTTTGAATTTGGCTCACACTTCAATTCAAACTACCTCAAATCACTATCAAATTGTGCCAAAAATGTGATTCAAACTTCTTAAGATGTACCCATCTACTCCACAATACCCACTTAAAATAAATTCTAAATTTGAAAACTCAAATTTTTAAATTCAAGCTTAAGCCAGGGTCAATAACTTTTAATGGAGTTTTAGCTCATCTTTCTTCACTTTTCAAGAAACTAAATAGTGATCTACACAGAATAACACCAAAAAGTGTATCCCGTCTATTCATGCTAAACTCAGTCTTTGTAGAACTATTTCCAAATTCCAAACAATGGTGCACTTAATAGCCAAACGTCTAAGCAAATACTTTTCTAGAAGAACAATTGGGAATAAGACTTCTTACGAGTAATAAAAAGAGATTATCAAGTACCTCGTTACTAAAGATTTATTTCTGAAAGAAATAATTGGGAATAAATCTTCAATTTTTGGTGATAGTACTAACAGCAACATCAGAAGGTTTGGAGTTGATAACAATCAACTACCAATAATAAGAAATTGTAGCAAGACAAGTAGGAACAAGATGGGATAAAGGAGAAAAAACAAGAAAATAGGAGAAAGAAAGGATAATTTTAATAATTAAATTGACATTTAATTATAAAAATTATCCTAGAAAGAAGAAATAGAACTTATACTAGGAACTCATACAAGGATGAATTCAAGGGGAGGTTCAAAGAGATAGAAGAGATTAATCTCTAGCCATAAACTAAACCTAACATAAAGAGTGTTCAAAACTCAAAGAGAATAATCTCTCAATCATCTCAAAACAATCAAACTCTAAAAATAGGAGTAAGAGGCTATTTATACTAGTATAGGTATTTGGGTTTACAATTACCCAAATACCCCTAAGCTAATGAGGGAACTAAGCTCGCCTCAAAATACAAATATAGTTATTACAAAAATAGCCACCAATCCTCTAGCTTGATCTTGACTCTTTCAAAGCACTCTAAGGCTCGTTTGACAAGAGGGATAAGGAATAATTAATTTCGGGACTAAATTATATAAAAAAATATAATATTGAATTTTTTAAATTATTTTTACTAGAATTTAACAGCATAAAATTTTAAACTAAATTCATACTTGCTTTATTTCTGCTTGTCTGATATAATTTTCTTATTAGTTTGTTTTTGAATAAAGATATATCTTTATATTTTTAAAAACTACTCCATTAACTTTAGACTTTTTATTTAACTTTGATTGAAAAATTATCACAGTCACACAAATATTATGATGTGTTTAGTACTACAAGTTTAAAGTTTTATAGCCATATAACTATTATGATACGTTTAAGACTGCAAATTTCAAAAGTTTTATAGCTGCTTAAATACTAGTATTGTATATTTAAGAGAATTTGTGAAGTTCTCATTTTTTTAATTCTAAATTTTGTGTCTTTCTGAATTATGTCACATAAATTAAAACGAAAAAAATAACAAAACGAATTATTTGACTCTTTAATGTATATAACAATAATGCCAAGTAAGACAGTATTTTTTAGGTGAAGTGTGACTAGAAATTAGCATTAAGCCAAAATCAATAAAGAGAGACGGACAAACAGTAATTGTACCTGTCAGGTACTCCGGCCTGTACCTCCCACACCTCTCCCTTTTTCTTTACATTCCTCATTTCTTTATATATTTAATAGCGATCTCTATGTTTCTCCCACATTCTTAACTCCCTTTGCTCTCTTCTAAATTCTCTGCACTTCTTTCTACTCTTCTTTTGCAATGAAGAAGCTCATTCGTAGATTTTCGCGCGTAGCAGACTCGTCAGAGTATTCCCTACTACGTGCCGAGTCCACGTCATCGACCCGTCGCCGACGTTTTCAATCGTTCAGAAACGATAAGCCCAGATCCGGCGAAGTCCCTGAAGGATACGTTCCCGTGTACGTAGGCGAAGAAATGAAGAAGCTTATTGTCAGTGCTGAGCTCCTTAACCACCCGATTTTCATCAATCTCCTTAATAAATCTGCACAAGAATATGGTTATGAGCAGAAAGGCGTTCTTCGTATCCCCTGCCACGTCATCGTCTTTGAACGCGCCCTCCAGGCTCTTAGCTGTTGGGCAGTCGGGCTAGTTTGTTAGGTAGAGGCGTGGAGCAGATATTTGCCGTCCTAGTAGTTGGAGATCGGGTTTTTTTTTTCTTCCTTTTTATAAATCCTGTAAGTACATTCTATAATGAAAAAGTGCAGAAAGATACGAAAAACTTAGGTCTGATGTTCAAATGCAGTGGAGATCAAAAAAAATATACTACTCCCTCTATTTCAATAAAATTGGTACTATTTTCTTATTACAGTAGTTTATTTTAAAAAGATTGGTACCTTTCAATATTTTTCTTAATAAGAACCATTTATAACCACACAAATGCTATGTCAGGTTTCGTACCACAAGTTAGAAAAGTTTTATAGCCACACAAATTGTAACGATTCAGCCGTGTCGTTTTAAATATTTTAGCCCCGATCCCCTAGTTATTGCCTCACCTATGTTGAATTATGGTTACGTGTCTTGTCGGGGGTATTTGGTTTTGGTTTCGGGTGAGTTTCGAAGTGAAATGAGACGTATAGTCCCTAACTTGGGGCTTTAAGTTGAAAGAGTTAACCACAGTTTGACTTTTGTATAGATGACTCTGGAATGGAGTTTTGACAGTTCCACTAGCTCCGTAGTGTGATTTTGGACTCAAGAACGTAACCGGATATTGATTTGGAGGTCCGTAGGTTGTTTCAGCTTGAATTGGCGAATGTTAGAAAGTTGATGGTTTGAAAAGTTAGAAATCTTGACCGAGAGTTGACTTTACTGATACCGGGGTCGGATTCCGATTTTAAAAGTTAGCATAGGTCAGTCATGTTATTTATGACTCGTGTGCGAAATTTAAAGTCAATTGGAGTTGTTTGGTATGAATTGACGTTAGTTTTGTAATTCAGAAGTTCATAGTTTCATATGCTTGAATTGGGTTGCGATTCGTAGAATCGATGTTCTTTGATGCGATTCTTTGCTTCTAGTAGGTCCATTATGTGTTTTGTAACTTGTTAGTATATTCGGACAGGGTACCAGAGGCCCCGGGTGTGATTTGAATCGATTCCGAAAAAAATTTGAACTTAGTCTCATTGCCGAAGTTCCAGTCTTCTAGTGTCATCGCACCTACGGAGGGTTTGGCCGCAGGTGCAGACACGCAAATGCGAGGGGTTGATCATAGAAGCGAATTGTGGCCTGCCTAGCTGGGACCGCATATGCGGTTAGAGTTCCGTAGAAGCGGACGCGTAGGAGCGATTGAGGAATCACAAAAGTGGAAAGGCTAGCCAAGCCTGGGGTCGCAAAAGCGGAGCCCTTCCACAGGAGCGAGAGCGTAGATGCGCGTTTTGGTCTGCAGAACCGGAGGTTCCTGGGCTAAGTGAGAACCACACATGCAATAGAAATTCTGCAGGTGTAGAGCCGTAGATGCGACTGTGGGTTCGCATATGTGAATTTACTAGGCAGAAAGGCCTAAGTTCGAAGGTTTGATCTCATTTTCAATTTTGGACCTAGAGAGCTCAATTTGGCGATTTTTTGAGAGTTTTTCAAGGAAATCATTGGGGTAAGAAATTCTAACTCAGTTTTGATTATATTATACAAATCTATTGTTGTTTTTATCATTTAATTAGTGTTATGAGTTGGAAATTTGGGGAAAATTTGTGAAACTCCTTAGACTAAATTTTGGGGTTTTAAAAGACGATTTATGGTCGTATTTGGGTAATTTTTGTATGGTTGGACTCGTTTTGGTCAGGTTTCGAGACGTGGGCCCGGGTTGACCTTTTGAGTTGACTTTTTGTTTCTTTGTAAAGATCGTAATTTTTTTTGTTCAAAATAGTTTCCTATAGTCTATATTTATGGTATGACGTTGTTTTGGCTAGATTCGAATCGTTCGGAGTTGATAATCGAGGGAAATGCTTACTAGTCGATTGAGTTAGCGTGTTTTGAGGTAAGTGTCTTGCCTAACTTTGTGTGGGGAAAATTTTCCCTTAGGATTGGTGTTGGTTTGTGCTAATTGTGATACGTGAAAGTCGTGTACGCAAGGTGAGGAGTGTGTACACAGGCTAAATGTGGAAATTGGCCGATTTTAACTATGTAGATGCCTTTCATACCTTAATTGAGTTACCTTAACATGTTCTATTCATCATCATTAGTCTATCTTCACATGCTCTACTTGTCTTATCTCTTACTTGCTAATTGCTCTACATGTTTAGTTGAAGTTGTTGTTTCCTCCATTCCTTATTCATTATTTAACCGTAAATTCTTTATTTGAATTGTCATTCTTGGAATATCTTGTTGTTGAGATTGGTGTTGAGTTATAAAGACCATGATTCATATTGAGGCAAGGTTATAAAGTGTGAAATACTATTCTTATTGAGTTATTCATTTCTGGTTGTTATTGTTGAGATTCTTGTGCATATTGTGGTTGAGCCATGAGCTATTTATTATGAAAACATGATTATTGTTGATTTCTTGGCAAGTTATGATATTGGGAAATTGAGGCGCGATTTATGATACGTTGTGATGTTGATAAACATGCGGTGATATAAGAATTTGGGGTTGAAACGCATGTGGTGAAATAAGGTTGCTTGATACGTGTGTTGCTAGTAGAGGAACTACTTGAAGCCACGCGATGTGATAAGGTGGGGTAAAACACAGGAAGCTATTTCGGAAAAATGATTTTCAAAACTAAATATAAGGCTCCCGCGGTGATATAAGGAATGACTGTGAAATAATTTTTGATTTGAGATTACGAGGTGGTACCTCGGTAGTGACTCTTGCTAATACTTTTCTATTACTTCACTTGTGTTTTGTTGCCTTGTTCCGTGTCATAACATTCCTTGTTTTCTTCCGTGATGCATTACTTGTCTTGTTTAGTGTAGCCAATCTTAGTATATTCTTACTTGTTTCACTTCCATCATTATTATTATTATTATTATTATTATTATTATTATTACACTATTAATTACTTGTTCAGCTTCTTATTTATTCTAGTAGGGCCTTGACCTGACCTCGTCACTACTCTACAGAGGTTAGGCTTGACACTACTAGGTAGTGGGTACCGTTGTGGGGTATTCATGCTACATTTCTGCATATCTTTTTGTGCAGATCCAGATACCTCCTTCCATTTCAGGCACTAGGGAGAGCTCAGCTTCGGAGACTTCAAGGTATACCTGGCGGCGTCCGCAGGCCTCAGAGTCCCCCTCTATCTAGTCTATATTAGTTCCTTATCCTTTTATAGACATTGATGTATAAGGATGTTCAGTACCATTTTATAGAGCTTGTGACTTGTATTCGCGAGGTTTTGGGAAGTTGTTTATGTTGAATTGCGGAGTTTCCTTTATATTAGTTGTTGAGGTTGAGCTATTGAGAATTTAATCATTATTTTAGTTATTTTTGCATGAATGTTAGGTTTACCTAGTCTTAGAGACTAGGTGACATCACGACATCCTACGGAGGAAAGTCGAAATCCTGACATAAATATTATAGCTTATTTAAGACCATATATCTTAAAAGTCCTTCATTCTTTATTAAAGTTTATGCCAAGTCTTTTGAAAACAGAAGGAGTACGTGATTTCCTTTCATTCACTTGACTTTTGGCGGTTTAAAATTGTTAATTATTGAAATATACATGTATACAGAGTATATGTTCATTTACTGTTTAAATTATATATATCTATATAGTGGCGGATCTATATTGTCAATTGTGGTTATCTTTGATGAGATTGAGTAAATTTGCATAAGTAATTATAAAAATATTTAGATAAATATTGAATGAGCACCCACAACTTAATTCTTTTTTCCTTTTGTTTTCATAATTTTTATCGGTGAGCTCCCATGATTTTAAAATCCCGAATCCGCCACTGTATCTACATATGATTAAGGTTGTTATGTGGTCCAGGCCTAAATGGGCCAAACGGTCCCGGGCTTAATAGTCCTAGAGGGTGGAATCGGCCCACTGTGGGCCTAAGCCCACATGGGCCCAGGCTAAGTGGGCTGGGCTCACGGGCCTAAACATGCTTAAACGGACCTAAGTGTTCCGTGCTATTTTTATTTTTTTATCTAAGGCAATTTCTTGTAAATTATATTATATAATTGTGACTTAAATCTTCTAATTCAAATTTAAACACAAAACAATTGTAAAGAAATATTCAAGAGAATGCTTTATAATTTTAATTATTACGACATTAACAAAAAATGGCAATATCTTTCTTAGTCTTCCTCCCCCAATGGAATGAGCACAACAAGGTGATAAGACCACCATTAAAAGGAAAAAAACTAATGAAAATGTGCCAAAATACAAGTTACATATTAGTCTACATATTATCTCTAACAAATTTCATAAATCCTTCAAGGTTCGGAGAAATTTCCATTGGTGCTGGCGGAAAAGAAGCTTGTTCATCACTGCTTCCGGGCGAAGCAGCATCCTCCGCAAGTTCCGCTAGCATTTCTTAATAAGTTTCGTCTATCTCCGGTTGTGATTCAGCAAGTCCAAAATTTCTTCTTTCCAAACGGATCCAATCTTTGAAGAGTACTGATTTTTCCAAGCTCTCCCTCATAGACACTCTATGATCACCGATTTGAAGTCTCGCTTGATTGAAAGTGCTCTCCGATGCCACTCTTGAAGCTTGAATACTTAAAATATCTCGAGTCATTCTTGAAAGAACCAGATAGTGTTTTTCGTTGTCCTTCCACCATTCCAAAATATTAAAGGAGCCGTCGGGATTCTCTGATTCAAGTCCCTGTGACAAATAAACCTGAAGCTCATTTAGTTGTGAACTATCACCAATATTATCACCTTGAGAACCCCTGAACCCCGTCCAAGAACTAAGTGCTTTTATGCCCGCAGTTCTTTTAGATGATTATGAATTAGACGAAGTAGGAGTTGGAACATTTGGTCTAGCATGATCTAAGGCAAGTTGATAAGCATTATAAATTGTTTGAGCATTTATTTTAGTTGAGGCTTTTGCATCTGCAAGTGTAGCAAATTCCTCATCTGAAAGTGATAAAGCCTTATAAATATTTTTATACCAAAAGTGAGGACCTCCTAATTTCATGGTAGGATTTAACATGGCAGCAACACCATAAATAGGGGGATAGGGAAAAAATATTTTTTAAATTATCAGAAAAAATATTTTTTAAATTATCTTTCATAGAATCAATAGCAAGTTGATAAATTACTCCACCCTCTAAAAATTGAGTAAACAAATTTGTAAGTTCTGCAATATAAACTAAACAGTTATAAATAGTAGGATAATATTGCCCAGATAATTTATTTGTAGCAACATGAAATTGTTCTAAAAATTCTACAAGAATAACATTAGTCAAATCCTGATTTGTAAGGTGCTCATCATCATCATCATCATTATCATCACCACCAATACGAGCATTAAACGTTGCGTTTATTGGGTTTCTATATTCATATGCAATAACTAAACTTTCATATATGTAATTCCATCTAGTCAGACAAGGTTCAGGAACTTTTCTTTCTCTAAGTCCAAATTCATCACATTTTTTAAAATATTCTCTAAGTCTACTTCTGCGGTTTGAATAAAAAAGCCAATTAAGAGCCATTTTAACCTTTTCAATTTCAATATTTAAAATTTTCATACCATCACCGACGATTAAATGGTAAATATGACAAATACATCTAACATGGAAAATACTACTAAATGCAGGATTTAGTGTAGTTGTAATCAAGCCTATAGCATTAGTATTACTAGAAGCATTATCCATTGAAACTGACATTATTTTATCTCTAATGCAAAAGTATCTTCAAATATTGCAACCGTGTTAGCAATAAACTTACATGTGTGACGTGAATTAATTATTCTATAATGCGCTTTTGCATTATCTATTCCTCATCATCCAATGAGTGGTAACAGTAAGATAATCACAGTCATTACCACTTCTACCAATATCAGTAGTAATAGCAATGCGATAATTTATATGAGTTAATAAATAGTGCAAATATTGTTCATATTCATGTTTATATTTATAAATATCGCTCTTTACGGTTGTGCGAGGCCATCCTTTATAAGTAGGATTAAAGACTCTTCTAATATAATGCACAAAGTGAGGGTTAGAAGGAAAACTATAGGGTAAGCATATAACAGTAACCATTTTTGCCGATTTTTCACGATCTTTATTTAGATCGTAATACAAAATGCCACTGGTAATAGTGTTAATTCCCGGTTGAACAAGATTTGACCCGGTACTAGGGTTAACCTGAGTACCTATACTTGTCCCCTCTTGCGCAGCTTTCATTTGAAGAAATCTAGCTTTATCTTTAGGGTGTGTCTTTATGTGTCTAGTCAAACTATCCGTACCGCTACGGTCTCCATTAAATTTATGAGCCATCAATGTCCCACAAGTTTTACACTTAACCTTATTTTGATCTCTTAGTTGAATAAAAAAGTGCCAAACAAGAGATGTTTCGCACCGTCTAGAATATTGTCTATTAAAAGTAGGGGTTACTATAGGAGGGTCAGGCGGGGCATCATTTGGATTATTATCAGTTGGGTTAACAACATGACTAGTAGGTGTATAATCTAAATTCGGTTGCGTTTCTCTAAATCATCATTTTCCTTATCATTTTCATCGATAGTGTGAATTACCATAAAGAGCATTCATATATTCATCATTTAATTGTTGACCTGGTTCAATATCATGGTAAAATTGACTATCGATAAATTGAAAACAAGGGTTATCACTATCAAGAATAATAGGTGGAGGAGGCCGGGTAACAGGTCTGGGTCGGGGAGCCAGGGGAGGAGTAGTAGCTTGGCCACTAGATTCACCAATTTTAGATTTTCCCTTACCACCAAATATTTTTTTCAAACAAAAGGCCATATTAATTATAATTATACAAACTAAAACAAACAAAACTATAATATTAAAACTTAAGAGTTGGAACGAGTTTACCGAATTGACGAACAACTTCTTGAAAATTGTATATCGTTGAAGACTTGAATACTTCAATTCACCAAATTCACAATTTTTTACAAATTGCAATAATAAAGTAAGAAATTATAGAAAAAAATTAGAGAAAGATTGATGATTTTGTGAGTAAAAATGAAAGAATGAGGGAGTATTTATAGTTGAGAATAGGAAAAAAGTGTAATTATAAAAAGTTTGGGGTTAAAACAAAGTTTGGGGGGCAAATGACTATTTTTTAAAAAGCCAAACGGCTAAATTGGCAGGCCAATAGCTAGTTTTTAAACTTCCAACCGTTAGCCAATTTTAAAAAAAAATTATTTGAAAAGTAGCCGTTGGGCCCGTTAGGCCCGGTTGAACCGGCCCAGGCCCGCCAGCCGGTCTCGGGCTCGCGGTCTCTCCATGCTTGACCGGCCCACAGTGGGCTCCTTAGGACCGCTTGGGCCTGGACCATACGGGCTAGCCCGTTTAGCCCAAAGCCCATGTGGGCTTGCGAGCCTGGGCCGATCCCAGGCTGGGCCCACAATACAGCCTTATATATGATTCGACAAAATTAGTCCTGAGATTTTGTGGAACCCGTAGAATTCATTGTGGATCCAAAGCGAAAGCTGGTTTTGGAACACTAAACACCCAATGCGATTGACAAATATTAGTACTGTATTAGAGTAGTAATAGCAATATAATTTGTTTTCTGGCCTCATCTTGCTATTTCTGTTAGAAAAGGAGTCGTTTCACAATTTGTCATGATCCTAAATCCGGACCCGGTTGTAATGGTGCTTCTTGTGAAGACAAGGCCAGCCGACACATTCCCATTTCAATTTTAAGCAATTAAAATAATAAGTATTAAGACTTAAACAAGATAAAATCCCAAAATAAGCAGTAAACAGTACAATTTGCAGAATTAAAACCAACATAGCCCGATATCGGGGTGTCACCAGTCACGAGCATCTATCAATATACTACAAGTCTGAAGAGTCTACAAAGCTATTACAGAATCACTAACAAGAGAAAGGAAATGAGATAAAGGGGAAGAAACACAGGGCTGCGAACGCCGAGCAGCTACCTTGTGAACTCAGAAATCTGCCGGGAGCTCTCAACCCTCGCAAGGAGGATCAGCAGCGCCTGAATCTGCACCTGGGGTGTAGGGAGTAAAGTGAGTACTCCAACTCAGTGAGTAATTATCATAAATAAAGACTCAGAAATAAGAAAACCACGTAAGGCACATTACAGGCTATAAGGAAGCAGTAAAAGCAAAAGTCATGAAACGGTGAAATTATGCAAAGCCATTTTAGTTTAGTTTAAACTTCTTAAAATCCCTTTTTAAACAGTCAAGCAAGTAAAAGACAGGCAACTAGAAAAGGTAAACATATAAAGAAGCGCCCCTCGGGTACAATACCAACAGAATCAGCCCCTCGGGCAACACATGGAACAATAACCAGCCCTTCGGGCTATATCTCATAACACAATGGATACCCGCTCTCACTGGGGGTGTGCAGACTCCTGGAGGGGCCCCTTACGGCCCAAGCGTAATATCAAGCCATCTCGTGGCATCATCACTAGGCCCTCGGCCTCATATCAACAAGCCACCTCATGGCATACAAATCTCAGGCCCTCGGCCTCATAATCATAATCCGGTGTTTCCTCACAACATAGGCCCTCGGCCTTACTCAGTCGAAATTCTCACAAGCCACTCGGGCAACAGTAAAACATGATGCTCAGCCCAAAATATCATTTAAAATATCATTTTAGTGTTAAAACAGAGTAGACGTGACTAAGCTATGAAAATAGTAGAATATAGCATGACTGAGTACAAGTATAAAGTCAAAACAGTGAGGAAATATCAGTAAAAATCCCATAAGGTTTAAAGAGTTGGCACGAGGCCCAAATACATTCAGCCCAAAACATGATGATAGCAAATAGTTTTCAGTCAAATACGCGGTAAAACAATCATTTGGGATGGACTAAGTCACAATCCCCAATAGTGCACGACCCCACGCTCGTCATCTAGTGTGTGTGTCACCTCAATATAGCACAATGATGTGCAAATATGGGTTTCATACCCTGAGGACAATATTTACCATCATTACTCACCTCTACCCGGTCCAAATCTCTAGCTCGCGATGCCTTTGCCCCTCGAATCGGCCTCCGGATGCTCCAAATCTAATCAAAATCAGTGCAAAACCATCAAAATATGCTAAGGGAACAAAGCCCACTCGAAAGAAATCAAATTACAACACAAATCCCGAAATTGACCAAACCCGACCCCCCAGGCCCACGTCTCGGATTCCGATAAAATTTAAATCAATAGACTCCTTATCACTCCCCGAGTTCATTCATACCAAAAACATCAAAATCCAACCACAAAATACCTCTCAAAATCCCAAATTCTAGGTCTCTAATTACAAGCCCTAGTTCTTAAATTTTAGGCTTAATTCCATGATTAATTAGGTAGATTTCACATTAGAATCGAGTATTAAGTCCATGAATCTTACCTCCAAGTGTTTCCCCTTGAATCCATCTTCAATCCTCTTCAAAAAGCTCTAAAATTGCTAAAGAATGGTGGAAATAAACCCCAAAATCGCGGGCAAGATGACTATTTAAACATTCTGCCCAGGTCTCTATTCCTTCTTCGCGAACGCGGTCAACACCTCGCATTCGCGAAGCACAAATTAACTTTGACCAAAAATCCTCTTACGCGAACGCGACCTGACCCTCGCGAACGCGATGGTTCCTTAGCCTAACCCTTCGCGAACGCACTCCCTCTCTCGCGAACGCGATGAACAAAATACCTTGAAACCAAGCTGCCCAACTTCCTCTACACGAACGCGCTCCCCTTCTCGTGAATGCGAAGGTCAAATTCTCTGCAACACTTCAGTAGTTTTCTGCAATTCTCAACAACAAGAAATGGTCCTATTGACCACCCGAAACTCACCCGAGGCCCCTGGGACCTCAACCAAACATGCCAACATAACCAATAACATCATTCAAACTTGTTCCAATCTTCGGAATGCTCAAAACAACATCAAAACACCAAATTTGCATCGGATTCAAGCCTGAGAATTCCAAAATCTTCGAAATTACGCTTTTGATAAAAAACCCAACCAAACCACGTCCGAATGACCTGAAATTTTGTACACATCCCAAATGACACAACAGAACTACTGCAACTCTCAGAATTCCATTCCGACCCCTATATCAAATTCTCACCTATCAATCGGAAAACGCCAAAAATCCAATTTCGCCAATTCAAGCCTAAATCTACTCTGGACTTCCAAAACACATTCTGATCATGCTCTGAAGTATCAAATCATCTCCCGAAGCTATCCGAACCATCGGAACTCACATCCAAGCCCTCTAATACATAAGTCAACATCCGGTTGACTTTTCCAACTTAAGCTTCCTCAAAAGAGACTAAGTGTCTCAAATCTTACCAAATTCTTTCCGAACTCGAGCCAACCAACCCGATCACTCATAAAACCGATATACAAAGCAATAAGAAGCAAAAATGGGGGAAACAGAGCGGTAACTCATAAGACGACTAGCTGGGTCGTCACATCCTCCCTCTCTTAAACAAACATTCATCCTCGAACGAGTCAAGAAGCATACCTGAAGCCTCAAACGGGTGAGGATATCTGCTCCGCATCTCCCGCTTGGTCTCCTAGGTAGCCTCCTCCACAGGCCGACCTCTCCACTGCACTTTCACTGAAGCTATATCCTTTGATCTCAACTTTCAAACCTGACGCTCCAAAATAGCTGCTGGCTCCACATCATAAGTCAAATCGCCATCCAACTGAACCATGCTGAAATCCAGAACATGAGATGGATCCCCAATATACATCCGGAGCATAGAAACATGAAATACCGGATGCACACTCGACAAGCTGGGTGGCAAAGCAAACTCATAAGCCACCTCCCCAATCTTCCGAAACATCTCAAAAAGCCTAATGAATCGATGACTTAATTTACCCTTCTTCCCACACCTTATATCACCCTTCATGGGTGAAACTGTCAATAGAACCTTCTCACCCACCATGTAGGACACATCTCGAACCTTCCTGTCAACATAAATCTTTTGCCTCGACTGTGTTGTACGAAGCCTCTCCTAAATTACCTTCACCTTTTCTAAAGCATCCTGCACCAAGTCTGTCCCTAATAGCCTAGCCTCACTCGGCTCAAACCAACCAACTAGAGATCTATACCGCCTCCTATACAAAGCCTCATATGGAGCCATCTGAATACTTGACTGGTAGCTGTTGTTATAAGCAAACTCTAAAAGCGGTAGAAATTGATCCCATGACCCTCCAAAATCAATGACACAAGCATGCAACATGTCCTCCAATATCTGAATAGTACGCTCGGACTGTCCGTCCGTCTGAGGGTGAAAAACTGTGCTCAACTCAACCTGAGTGCCCAACTCTTGCTGCATAGACCTCCAAAACTGCGAAGTAAACTGAGTGCCCCTATCTGAAATGATGGAAACTGGGACACCATGCAAACGAACAATCTCCTGGATATAAATCTCTGCTAACCGCTTTGAAGTGTAGGTAGCACATATAGGAATGAAGTGCGCAGACTTGGTCAGCCGATCCACAATCACCCAAATAGCATTGAACTTCCTCAAAGTCCGTGGGAGCCCAACTACAAAGTCCATGGTGATCTGCTCCCACTTCCACTCTGGAATATCCATCCGCTGAAGCAAGCCACCTTGCCTCTGATGCTCATATTTCACCTACTGACAATTGAGACACAAAGCTACAAATCTCACAATATCCTTCTTCATTTTTCTCCACCAATAATGTTGTTTTAGATCTTGATACATCTTCGCGGCACCCGGATGAATGGAATACCGCGAGCTATAGTCCTCCTCCAGAATCAACTCCTGAAGCCCATCCACATTGGGCACACAAATCCGGCCCTGCATCCTTAATACCCTATCATCAGCAATGGTCACATCTCTGGAATCATCATCTAAACTCTGTCCTTAAGGACAAGCAAATGCGGATTATCATACTGCTCTGATACGATCATATAAAGAAGACCGAGAAACCACACAAGCCAATAGCCGACTGGGCTCCAAAATATCTAACCTCACTAACCAATTGGCCAAGGCCTGAACATCAACTGCTAGAGGTCTCTCCTCAACTGGAATATATGCCAAACTCCCCATACTCACCGCCTTTCGACTCAAAGCATCGGCCACCACATTGGCCTTCCCCGGATGGTACAATATAGTGATATTATAATCCTTTAACAACTTCAACCATCTCCGCTGCCTCAAATTGAGATCCTTCTGTTTGAACAAGTGCTGGAGGCTACGATGATCAGTAAACACATCACAAGACACACAATACAAGTAATGCCTCCAAATGTTCAATGCGTGCACAATGACATCCAACTCCAAATCATGAACGAGGTAGTTCTTCTCATGGGGATTTAACTGACGAGAAGCATAAGCAATAACTCTACCCTCCTAAATCAATACACACCCAATACCAACTCTCGAAGCATCACAATACATAGTATATGAACCTGAAGCTGATGGCAAAACTAACACTGGTGCTGTAGTCAAGGCTGTCTTGAGCTTCTGAAAGCTCTGCTCACACTCATCCGACCATACAAATGAAGCACCCTTCTGAGTCAACTTGGTCAGGGACGATGCGATAGATGAGAATCCCTGAACAAATCAGCGATAATAACCCGCCAACCAAGAAAGCTGCGAATCTCTGTGGCTGAGGACAGTCTGGGCCAACTCTGAACCAACTCTATCTTCTTCGGATCAACCTGAATACCCTCGCTGGATACCACGTGCCCCAAGAAAGCTACTAAAATGAGCCAAAACTCACACTTGGAGAATTTTGCATAAAGCTTATCCTCCCTCAATCTCTACAACACAACTCTCAAATGCTTCACGTGCTCCTCCTGACTACGTTAATACACCAGAATATCATCAATGAATACTATGACAAATGAGGCTAGATAAGGTCGGAACATGCTGTTCATCAAATGCATGAACGCTGCTGGGGCATTGGTCAGCCCAAAAGACATCACCAAGAACTCATAATGACCATATCGGGTCCTAAAAGCTGTCTTAAGAATATTCGAATCCCTGATCTTCAACTGGTGATAACCAGAACGGAGATCAATCTTGGAGAACACTCTCGCTCCCTAAAGCTGGTTGAATAAATCATCAATACGAGGCAATGGATACTTGTTCTTAATTGTTACGTTGTTCAATTGCCTATAATCAATGCACATCCTCATAGTGCCATCCTTCTTCTTCACAAATAAAATCGGCGCACCCCAAGGTGACACACTAGACCGAATGAACCCCTTATCAAGGAGTTCCTGAAGCTGCTCCTTTAACTCTTTCAACTCCGCTGATGCCATACGATACAGCGGAATAGAAATGGGCTGAGTGCCCGGCATCAGGTCAATACCAAAATCAATATCCCTGTCCGGTGGCATGCCCGACAGGTCTGCAACAAACACATCGGGAAAATCCCTCACAATTAGAACAGACTCAATACTGGGAGTCTCTGTACCAACATCCCTCACAAAGGCCAGATACGAAAGGCAACCCTTCCCAACCATACGTTGGGCCTTCAAGAATGAGATCACTCTACTGGGAACATAATCAGTCAAATCTCGCCACTCAATCCGTGGCACACCCGGTATAGCCAATGTGACTGTCTTGGCATGACAATCCAGAATAGCACGACACGGAGATAGCCAATCCATGCCCAAAATGACATCGAAATCCACCATACACAATAATAAAAGGTCCACTTGGGTCTCCAGACCCCCAATAGTCACCACACATGACCGGTATAACGGTCTACAACAACAGTATCGCCTACCGGAGTAGATACATGAACAAGTGAAACAAGAGACTCACGGGGCGTATCCAAATAATGAGCAAAGTATGATGACACATAAGAAAAGGTGGAACCGGGATCAAATAATATAGAAGCATCTCTGTGGCAAGCTGAAACAATACCTATAATAACAGCATCGAAAGCAATAGCATCGAGTCTAGCTGTAAGTGCATAGAAACAGGCCTGACCGCCACCTGATCGACCTCCCCCTCTAGGACGACCCCTAGCCGACTGACCTCCACCCCTAGCTGGCTGGGCGGGTGGTGGTGAGGGGACTCCCAATATTGAGTCTGTTCCAGTTGGAAGCACATAGTCAAAAATATGTCTTTAAGTTTAGACCGTGAGTACCACAGTAAGTTTATGCTTGAGTTCGCGTGATTTACGGTGGGCTCAGGCATCTCCATAAGCAATGCCGTATATTAATCTTGAAGGAGATACAATATCATTTCATGTTTATGGGTTCAAACTATAAGCGAGTAAATTTGTAAAATAAATACTTAAAAGAGTTTGCGTTCTAAGCACTACTAATATAATAAATAATTAATTAAAAAATAGTAACTAGTGTGTTATCACACGTTAAAATGCAGTAATATTGTATTTTACATCGCCGGTGTACATTGCTTAAATTCAATGCTTAATCATACTCGATGTTTACTCTAAACTAAAAAAATTAACGGTATCAGGTATAAGTACATACATACACTTAACTATGATTAAGTGATAAGTGTATATAAGAAATACATGTCTTAAGTTCATTAGTTAAGATAAACAATCAGTGTAAGGTTTTTAATTTTCTGTAAAAACATGTGGGATACACGTATATCTTTGCTTGCCTATTGCCATTTCCATTTGAATATTGGAAATTACTCTGAGTATACTATCTATTCTTTTTGTTTTCCAGTTAGTATTCCATATCTGCTTTAGGCTCAAGTAGCCAAATATACTAATTACTCGAGAATGAAGCCATGGATTGGTTCGGTATCTCAGGAAATGCGTATATCCCCTCGACCCCCCTTCCAATTTCGTTCGACAAAAGACAAACAAAAGAAAAAGGGAAAAAGCAAACATGCTGTAACATGATTCTGGTACTGAATGAACATACAAGGGAAGAAAAGAGGATTAACTAGAAAACGTTAGAAATTTTAATTTGGGACAATAGAGACTCATAATGTTGTCTCGACTATGTTAAACAAATTAATATGTTTGTAATACGCTGAGATAAAAACTCTATTAGGCATGATTAAAAAAAGTCTAGAAATGTTTTTCTTTGATGACATTATTTTCTGATGTTCAAGTTTCTTTTAAATTATTTATTTTCAAGTAAAATATGTTGTCCTTAAAGGAGAAATTCACTTGTCTTTAGGATTTTCTTCACTCTTACTTCATATGTCTTCTTTGTTTAAAGTTATTATATACCTAATACTATCAACCTTGCCTTAATATCCATCACTTTCCACCAATTACTGCTTTCACCGACTTCGAATGGCTTTTCGTTATGAAATATATATATAATATTATATTATTGCAGACATTCTTAATTTGTCGTTGAACCCATTGCTTATTTTATTTACTGCTTTCGCAATTAAATAATTATATATATTTTATAAATTTTCTAATACAAATACAGGATATGAGTAAAAGCTTTTGGGTTCATCATCCCTAATATGCAGCTCTGCCCTAGGTACGAGGGTCAAAGTACTTAATTTTGACTGCGAATTTGGACTAGATTCTTCAAAGTTTTGAAAATAAAATTTATATTTTCAGAAACTACTTAAAAAGTAGTCATAATAATTCATAATTCAAAATATTTATAAAATATTTAAGAAAAATATGATCAAAAAACAACCTCGTAGACTTCCGAAATAGTAATAGTGCCAATCTTTTTAAAACAAAAGTAGAAACAATTACAAGAAAATATACATGACTCCACACCATAACAAAAAATGGCTCATATTTTTAGGTTTTATCCCACCTAGCCCACATTTTACATATTTTGAAAGCACTAGCAAATTCAAAATTTGTGTTCTTACAATAATTGCTTCTAAAAGCTATGGAGTTAAATATGTGTTCTCACAACCATTGCTTTCACTCTCTCTTCTTCTCACATCTTCTACATATGCTTCAAGGGGCCGTATATTTTATGCTTCTACTCTTGTGTCACATGCTTGCAGTGTAAGAAAATTGAAGAGTAGAAGTCCAGCATTGAAGACCATTCAAAGCTTTGCTTTTGAAAATGCGTTTTTTTGAATTTGTTAATTGTTTGGATTGGGTGTTGTTCCAATTGATTGAAACTATCAAAAGGAGTTCAAAATTTAAATTTGAAGTGATTTGGAGTACATTTGAGCAAGGTTTGAGTTAAATTTCAAAAAAGATGCAAGGAAGAAGACGAAGTCAGTTTTTTGTATAACTATGCATAATCTTGTATAATAGTGTATATGAGTGTAGAAACACACCTTATACACTATTATACACTTTTATACACCTTTATACAAGCGTCCGTAGATGAACTTCTTTCACGATTTTTAGTTACAATTCTTGTTCAAAACCAATCCAAATCTCCGTTAAATGACTTCAAATTTTATATACAACCTCCTTATACTATTTCTAACAAAGTCTAAATAATACTCACTCCAAATTTCTCATAAAATCAAATTCGTAATTTAAACTCACATATTTAAGCTTGTTAAAAATCTAATTTTCATCACCCAAATGAATTTGATTTGTTGAACTAATATTTGAGTCACAGTTACTGATTCGTTAATTAATTTAAAAGCTTGAGGAATCTTTTTTAAAAATTAAATTGTAGTTTTGAGAACCTATTGGAGTTGGATGTTGAATCTTAGCCTATTATTTTTGGGCTAATTGGTTGTAAATTGAAATATGAACTATAAAATTGAAAAGTATGGAGCCCAATTATTCTAATGTGAAATTTTCCCACAAAAGTACCGCCGGGTCACGCCAAGATAAGTTATGTCTAATAATAAAAATATCAAATATATCAAACTAGAATTAGTATAGCAAACCTAGGGAATGCTCCGTTTGATTCGCTATTATATTATAAAAGATGAAGATGCACAAATTAAGAAGAAAAGAGGAGGATAGGTAAAGCAAGAAACTAATTGTTGTGTGGGTGGGTGGGGGGGGGGGGGGGGGCGTGTTAGGTTTGTTACTTAATCCTCTCACCTAAAGCAATTTGGACGTGTTTGATCTCTCAAAGTTATAGACACCTAAATAGGATTAGGTAAAGAGTTAGGCTCATGTCAAGATTGTGTACAATTGCAGTACAAGCACGTTCACTGTACAAATGCCGTACGAACACAATTTTGATGCGCCTATAAAGTTTATTCGGATTAGTAAAGAGTTTGCGACCGAGTATTATGGCTTTAACCGTTAATAAATGTAATTTTTTTTTTGTATTTTATTTTTTTATTACACAATTTTGTGATTTTGTAATTGGTTATATACTTCATGCTTGATTCGTTTGATCCTAAGAAGTATTATAACAATAGGGACTACATGAGAAATAGGAATAAGTAGAAGGGAGCAGTCTGCAAATACATAGTAAGAGAAGAGAATCGATATTATTAGCTACTAACAGCTACAAAAACATAAATATTTACAACTTACAAAAACAACTACTAACAGCCTCCTGCTAGACATGAAGCCCCAGCATGAGGTTTCTTCTCTACGCCTTAAACTCCTATTACATCTCTAATTTAGCTCATGCTGGATACCAATTCATATTTTTCAAATAGGTATCAAGTTTTGTACTATATTGAGCTCTAATATGTATCTCCTGTATGATCATTTTCACTATATTCTGTGCATTGACTTGCTTCTTCTGGAAAATAATATTGTTTCTGGCTTGCCATATATGGTAGACTGCTGTAGCTAATACCATTCTGTACACTTCAGCTCCTGCACTCTTCCCTGCTGCCTTCTTCTCTGTCCACTGAATTTCTTCCTGCAATTCTTTCTTTCTTCTCATGATCCCTTGCCAGGATAGTAGCTTCTGCCATACCTCATTTGAGAATTCACAGTCGAAAAACAAATGCTGCACTGTTTCATTCTTTATGTGACACATTGTATATATTGTTTCATCTACTAATCCCCATCTTGCTAGTCTCTCTTTAGTGGCTAACCTATCTTGTATAGCCAGTCTTAAGATAAAGATCCACTTTGGTAATCCCTAGTTGTTGCATACTATTCTTCTCCATGTCACCTTTCAGAATCTCCCTTGTAATGCTTTGTACATCTTTCTGGTGGAGAATCTGTCCATGTAACTCACATCATCTTCTGAATATCCAGCCTCTTGAAATTGTCTTTTGGCCTTGAATATCTTTTCAATAACCCATGAAGCATTCTTTGGTTCAGTATTCCATATATTGTTATCTTTTATATAGTATGCATGAACCCACTGAACCCACAACTTCTCTTTCTGTTTGCAGATGTACCAGCCAGAGAAGTTTGCAAATAGCAGCTTTATTCCACAGCTCTATATTTGTGAAATTTAATCTCCCCGCTACCTTAGGAGCACATAATTTGTCCCAAGTAATCAAAGCCTTCTTTGTAGGTTCAGCATTGCCCGACCATAGAAACCTTCTGCATATTGCCTCAATAAATTGTATGATTTTCTTTGGTAGAATAAAGACTTGTGCCCAGAAGTTCTGAATTGTTCCCAGCACACTTCTGATCAAAGCTTCTCTTCCTGCATAAGATAAGAACTTGGCTGTCCAACATTGGATTCTGTTAAGCATTTTATCTATCAAAGGTTCACACTGAATTGTTGTCACTCTTTTTGTGCTCAAAGGAATACCAAGGTATCTAAAAGGTAGATCACCTTTGGTGTATCCTAATAATTCCATTATCTGTTGTTGTATCCTATCATCTATAACTCCAAAGTACACACTGCTTTTACTTGTATTTGTAACTAGTCCAGAAGCTGCATAAAATATTTGAAACTATTTGTGCAGGGCCTTGACAGATTGCACATCTCCCTTAGAGAGTAGCAGAAGGTCATCAACAAATCCCAATGGTATTAAACTGACTTTAGCACACCTTGGATGGAATCTGAATTCTTTGTTGTTTCCTAGATGCTTCATTAGTTTACATAGGTACTCCATAGCCATCATAAGCAACAATGGTGAGAGGGGATCCCCCTGTCTTAATCCTCTTTTTGCTTCAAATGGCTTGATTGGTTTTCCATTAACAATGATTGAATAAGAAACTGTACTAATGCAGATCATTACCCATTTTACATATTTTTCTGGAAGCCCCAATAACCTCATCACCTGCTCAACATATACCCATTCCACAGAATCATAAGTTTTCTTCATATCAATCTTCAACATACACCTTGGTGATATATTCTTCCTCCCATTGCCTTTGACCAGTTCATGACTCATTATGATATTATCTATGATCAACCTTCCTGGCACAAATGTTGTTTGACAATTGTCAATCAAATCTGGCATAACTTCCTGCAATCTTGCTGTTAGAATCTTTGAGATAATCTTATATAACACTGTACAACAAGATATAGGTCTGAATTCTTTAATACTACTAGGGTTCTTTACTTTAGGGATTAGAGTAATGGTTGTACAGTTTATAGGTTTATACATTACAGTTTCATCAAAGAACTCCGCTTCAATAACCTCTTCCCCTATTATATGCCATGCTTTCTTAAAAAAGAATGCATTATATCCATCACACCCTGGTGTTTTGTTGTCATCAATACCCTGTAATGCTTGCTTGATTTCATCTCCAGTTACAGGTCTTATTAACTGCATTTGTTGTTATCTGCTTAGTTTATACCCTTGCGCATCACTTCTATGTTGACTGCTGGTAGTTGTGTTGCTGATGTTCCAAGTAACTACTTGTAAAACTTCAATATTTCTATCTCCACTTCAGTAGCGTTCATGAGTATTTGCCCTGCACTATCAGTCAGTCTTCCAATATGATTTGTTGCTTGTCTATTCTTAACACATGCATGAAAATAGGTTGTATTTGAATCTCCCAGCTTGATCCATTTGATCCTTGATTTCTGCTTCATTATACTTTCCTCAATCTCAAGCCATTTAGCCAACTCCATTTTTGCCTCTTTTTCTTGAGCTACTATGTCAATGTCATTCCCAGGTCCAAACATTTGATCCTGAATACCTTCCAACTTGGCACTTGCTTCTTGAATTCTTTGTCCAGTGCTATTGAAATCTTGACTATTCAGCTACTTCAGTTTGATCTTTAGCATCTTTAGTTTCTTCCACACCTTGTTCATTGTAGTTCTCCACCCTTTTTTGTCCAGCATTTGTTCGCAGTATCCTTAAATTATTTGTGTTGAGTCAGACAGTTAAAATAGTGTTATAATCCCCCATTAATACACAAGGTCTAGTGATACCAACTATGATTCTTTTCATATCTTCTCATAATATTTTCCTATCTTGAATAGTATGCATACTATAAATAGCTCCAAAGTTAAACTTGTTGCCATTCTGGAATGCTTTAACCTACCCTATTATGTACTGTTTGTGTATATCATAACTCTCAAAATCCACCTTTGTCTAGTCCCACGCAACCCATATTCTTCCACCTAGAGCAGTAGTATAGTTTGATATCAATCTCTAATTGCTAAACACTTTCTTTATTAGGGACTCAGCCTTTGCTTCTTTAACTCTATTCTCTAACATAGCCATTAACACCACCTTATTTTCTCTAATAAATTTTTTTAGTTCTTTTTGCTTGTACCCTTTATTCATCCCTCTAATATTCCACGATATGATGTTAATCATTCTATGGGTCTTGGATTTAGAATAACACCTCTACCTCTATCTCTAGGCAGTTCTCTACCTTGATCTTGGTTTTCTATCATTTGAACTATCTTTTGTGTTGTGTCAACCAAAGCTTTAAAAGTATTACCTATATTAACTCCATTCTCATTTCTTCCTTCCATATTCTTCTTTGATGCAAATTTTCCTCTAGCCAATTGCCACTGTTCTTCATTTGGCTTTTACTTCTTTGTCTCTTCATTACCTTCTTCCACTTGTTCTAGAAATCTCCTACATGTATCTATTTTGTCAGTCTCTAGATCAAGTGTCCTTACAACTCTCTATTCCTACTTCTGGTTCTATGCTTTATACTTTTATTGTCCCCCCTCTTGTTTCTGCATTTATTGGTTATGACATGAGTGACCAATTTGACAACATGTTTGACAGTATTGAGGCTTCCAGTCATACTGTACCACCCGCTTTATCACTTTTTCTTTGGGATCAACCAGTTTAATTGACCCTTGTAGAGTCCTTGTTATGTCCATTTCAATTAGTACGCGAGCATATGAGATCCTATCAGCCACAGTTGTACATGCACCAGCATAAAGAGGTTTCCCTAGTCCGCTCCCAATTTTGCTAAGAGCTAAGTTACTCCAATAGTTCGGTGGAAGTTTTGGGAATTTAACCCAAAGAGGAATAGTTTTCAGCACCACTTCACTAAAATCAAATCCCCCAGTCCATGGCTTTAGTATTACTGGTCTGTTATTCATAGTATATGGCCTATTCATCAACACCTCGTCCCTTTCTTCATAGCTATGCATCAAAATTATAAAGTAGCCATCGTTGTGAAATAATACCTTTGGCTTCTTGATTTTTCCCCACTGACCAGCAACAAATCGTTCAATAGTTCCAATAGTTGGAGTATTACCAACTACATACAAAATTATTGCTCGATTCCATTTCTGGTTTTCCTCAACTATGTCTTCTTCCAGAATTTGCACTACTACTTCTCCCTCTTGTATCACCGGTGGTATATACATTAGATCCATCTGTTTTGCAGCGAGTTTGTTATCTTGAAGTAATCCTGCCCATGACCTTCCAATACTACTTGGTTTCATCACTTGTTTGTGCTTCTCTTCCTCAATTCCTACTGGTATTATTCCATTAATCTGTTCCTTTGAAGAACTTGTAGTTACTGTTACATTGGGAATTACTTTGCTCGTGCTTGCTCCACAAATTACGACCGGTAATATGTTCATTTTAGGTATCCCTTGGTTGATTGGACTCAATGGACCAACTGATTTTACTTGATTGCAGCTCAGATCTGGCCAATTCAGCTCACTGTCACTCTCTAGATCCAACTCTTCCTCCTACATTTTTTCCTTTTGCATGTTGTTTTCCTTGTTCCCTAGTGATAATTTCCTTGATTCCTTGCTCAATGACTGGTGTTTTGCTTTGATTTTCCTAGGCCTCCCTCTTCCTTTCATTTCCGGCGAGTGGCGCATGTTATCATATCTAACGTGCGCCGAGAGGACGAAAGGAAGGATTGAGAATCGATATATTAAAAAGACTGATTATGTATAATCAATTAATTAGTTAGCTACGGAAGACGAAAATATTTGTAGAATATTCGATGCTCTCATCTCTAACTAGTTTTCTCTCTTCCTCTTCTCCTTGATTCTCATCCGCAAATGTACCACACTTCGATTGAGTGCAAGAGTTCATGTTACATGTGCAAATTACAATTGATTAACCACCTCAAATTTGCTCAGTCAATATGGTATCAGAGAGGCGATCCCGTAATTAGGGTTTTGATGCGAAATTTCGGAGATCGGAGAGAGAATTCTAATAGTTAGGTTTCTAGCAAAACGCATTTTTGATAGCTATGGCACGGAACGAGGTTGCTCTGCTCGAGCACAATCATCCATTGTTTCTCCAAGCATCAGATGCTCCTGGGTTGGTTTTAGTCGATAAAACTCACAGGGCCAAAAATTATGCCACGTGGAGTAGGGTAATGAAATTGTATCAAAGAGAAAAAAGTAAGCTGGGATTTGTGGATGGAACTTATGTCAAAAACATGTATAGAGGAGAACTCATGGTGTCAGTGTAAACATAAAATTTAATTGCATACCAAGATCTTCAACATGATAATCTTACATAAAATTGTTACAGAAAACACACCTGAATCGTAAGCCATTATCACGAAGCAGAAGCGTTAATCGGTAAATTGGTTTCTCGTCCCTTGCCTTGTCACGACGCGGATTTCCCACCATCAGGATCGTGATGGCGCCTACTCTTGAAAGCTAGGCAAGCCAATAGATACATTTCTAATGCATTAATTATTAACTCAAACAGTAATAAATAATAACTAAAGCTAAGCAGATATAAAGTGTGGAAGTTTCATAACAGTTCAAAACTCTAAAACAAGGCTACCCCAATGATCTGGTATTACAATTCACAAAAGTCTAAGAATTTCTACAAATACTGGTTTAAAGGAAAAATACATCCTTTTCTCGAAATGAAAGAAAACGGGAAATAAGATAGAGGGAAATGGACTCCAGGGTCTGCGAACGCCGACATATCTACCTTGGTCTCCTGTAGGCTGAAGGCAGCAACCTCGAACTCTGATCAGTATGGTCCAGTACCTGGGATCTGCACAGAAAGTGCAAAGTATAGTATCAGTACAACCGACATCATGTACTAGTAAGTGCCGAGCCTAATCTCGGCAAAGTAGTGACGAGGCTAGGACACGACAAACAATATAAACCCGTGCAGTTAAACAATATACTGAGAGGATAACAAGTATTAAAAATTGAGCAGAAATGAACGTGAAGGGGCAACATGCTATAGGGGTTCCAACACAAAGAATCACAACAGTAAAGGAATTTAAATTAGTATGAACACTTGAACCGATAACGACAAATAAACATAGCAAATAGAAAATGCACGGCATCACCCTTCGTGGTTTTACTCTCTATCCTCACCATGCAATAATTAATTGAAACGTGCACGACATCACCCTTCGTGCTTTATCACTCTTCCTCACCATATCAATAATAGAAATGTGCACGGCATCACCCTTTGTGCTTTATCGCTCTTCCTCACTATATGAATAATGCAAATGTGCACGGCATTACCCTTCGTACTTTATCACTCTTCCTCACCATATGCATAAATAGAAATGTGCACGGCATCACTCTTCGTGCTTTATCACTCTTACTCATCATAAGCAACAACAGAAACAATAACAACCCGACAAGGGCATCACAATCAAATAACTTCATTTCGTCATTTAATTTCACAACATAAATCCCAACTTGAGCCAATACTCAACCAATATCCAAAACCAAGAAAAACATAGTAAGACTTGTTTAACATGAGTAATACCTAGTTTCAACAAGGACAATACGTGTAAAGGAACAGAACGATCACAAGTATAAGACTCACTCGCATGCTATGGCCCAACAACAACGTATAGATACTCGTCACCACACCTATACGTCGTACCTAACAACTAAACAAGTAAAAAATAAGGTAACAACACCTAATTCCTCAAGCTAAGGTTAACCACGACACTTACCTCGATTCCACGGACAAACTCAAGTCTCAAATACCGCTTTTCCCTTAGTTTTCACTTCCAATCTTCCCGAATCTATTCATAATTAACTTATTAACATAAATTAACGCCAAAGAACCCAATTCTAATGCATGATTATAGATTTCCCTACAGTTTCCCAAAAAAGTCAAAAACCCACCACGGGCCCACTTGATCAAAACTCGAAGTTCAGACTAAAACCCGATTACCGATTCACCCTTAAGTCCGGATACACAATTGGTTTTGGAAACCAACCTCAAATTGAGGTCTAAATCCTCAAATTTCAAAATTCCTAAATTCTACCCAAAAACATCCAATTCCCCACGAAAATCCCTAGATTTTATGATGAAATCTTGTAAAAAGATGAGATAGATTGAAAGAAATGAGTTAGAATTCACTTACCTATGATTTAGAGAAGTTTGGGTCTTTGGAAAATCGCCTATGGAGGTTTAGGGTTTGAGAGATTTGAAAAATGGGTGAAAATCCCGTCTAAGTCCCAACTTAACAGCTGCAGATGTGGCAATTGCGACTGGAGCTTCATATTTACGAAGCTCGCAAATGCGAGAAAGGCATCGCAAATGCGAACCTTCTGCATTTCTGCTTCTGTTGCAAATGCGAACCATTTGGTCACAAATGGGAAGTTACCCGTACCCTGACTTCTTCGCAAATGCGAAGAATTGTTCGCAATTGCGAACATGCCCGGGCCCAGCTTCCTTCGCAATAGCAATAGAAGCCTCACAAATGCGACGTTGATAGTGGTTGCAATTGCGAACCCTGACCTCATATTTGCGAGGTCTGAGGCCTGCAACTCAGCTGAAGCATACCAACAATTCCCTAAGTTCAAAAATCACTCCATGGCCAATCCAAAACTTACCCGAGTCCTCGGGGCTCCAAACCAAACATGCATGCAAGTCTTAAAATATCATATGAACGTGCTCGCAAGATCAAATCGCCAAAATAACATCTAGAACTATGAATTCAACACCAAAACTCATGAAATTTTCAAGATAGTTCAAACTTTCTATTTTCTCAACCAAAGATCCGAATCACGTCAAATTACTTCCGTTTTTAACCAAATTTCACAGATAAGGTTAAAATATTATAATGGACCTATACCGGGCTCCGGAACTAAAATATGGGCCCGATACCAACAAGTTCAAGCATTATTCAATTTTCTAAAAACCATTGTATTTTTCAGTTAACAATTTTTCACCGAACTCCAGGCATACTCCCAAGTCCCATATTTTACTACGGACCCTCCGGGATCGTCAGAACGCAGGTCCAGGTCCGTTTACCCAAAATACAGACCGAAGTCAACTAAAATAATCTTTTAAGCCAAAATCATCTTTTTCTTAAATTTTTCACATAAGAGCTTTCCGGATACATACCCGGACTGTGCACGCAAATCGAGAAGAGATAAAATGAGATTTTCATGTCCTCAGAATATAGAAATGGATTCTAATATAAAAAATGACCTTTTGGGTCATCACATTCTCCACTTCTAAAACAACCGTTCGTCCTCGAATGGATATAGAAAAGTACCTGAGTTGGTGAAAAGATGGGGATACCGGCTCCACATACCGCACTCGGACTTCAAGGTAGCTTCCTCAACAGGCTGACCTCTCCACTACACACGAACCGACAAATAACTCTTCGATCTCAACTGTCGAACCTGCCGGTCTAGAATAGCTACCGGCTCCTCCTCGTAGGTCAAGTCCTTGTCCAACTGGATAGTGATGAAGTCTAACACGTGGGATGGATCACTGTGATACTTTTGAAGCATGGACACATGAAACACTAGATGCACTACTGATAAACCTAGTGGCAACGCAAGCTGGTAAGCCACATCACCCACTCTCTGAAGGATGTCAAAAAGCCCCAAGAACCTAGGGCTTAACTTGCCCTTCTTCCCAAATCTCATCACGCCCTTCATAAGCGACACCCAAAGCAACACTTGCTCTCCGACCATGAATGCCACATCACAAACCTTACGGTCAGCATAACTCTTTTGCTTGGACTGAGCTGTACGAAGTGTAACCTGAATGATCTTAACCTTATCCAAGGCATCCTGTACTAAATCTGTACCCAACAACTGAGCCTCCCCCGGCTCAAACCACCCATCCAGAGATCGACACCGTTTACCATATAGTGCCTCATAGGGGGCCATATGGATGCTCGACTGATAACTGTTGTTGTAGGAAAACTCCGCTAATGGCAAGAACTGATCCCAAGAACCTCCAAAGTCAATAACACAGGCGCGTAGCATATCCTCCAAAATCTGAATAGTACTCTCGGACTATCCGTCCGTCTGAGGATGAAATGATGTGCTCAACTCGATCCACATACCCAATTCACGCTGCACTGCCCTCCAGAAATGTGAGATAAACTGCGTACCTCGGTCAGAAATGATAGACACAGGCACACCATGAAGACGGACGATCTCCAAGATATAGATCTCAGCTAACCGCTCTAAAGAATAGGAAACTACCACAGGAATGAAAAGCGTTGACTTAGTCAGCCTATCCACAATAACCCATACTGTATCAAACTTCCTCTGAGTGCGTGGGAGCCCAACAATGAAATTCATAGTGATACGCTCCAACTTCCACTCAGGAATCTCAATTTACTGAAGCAAACCACCAGGTCTCTGATGCTCGTACTTTACATGCTGACAATTCAAACACCAAGCTACATATGCAATAATATCCTTCTTCATCCTCCTCCACCAATAATGCTACTGCAAGTCTTGATACATCTTAGCGGTGCCTGGGTGAATAGAATACCAGGAACTATGGGCCTCCTATAGAATCAACTCACGAAGTCAATCCACATTAGGCACACAAACACGACCCTGCATCCTCAAAACCCCATCATCTCCAACTATAACCTGCTTGGCACCATCGTGCTGCACTGTGTCCCTAAGGACAAGCAAATGAGGGTCATCATACTGTCGATCTCTGATATGCTCAAATAATGAAGACCGAGCGACTGTGCAAGGTAAAACACGGTTGGGCTAAAAAAACATCCAACCTCACGAACTGATTGGCCAAAGCCTGAACATCCAAAGCAAGCGGTATCTCACCGATTGGAATATATGCAAGACTGCCCATACTAGCTGACTTCCTACTCAAAGCATCGACCACCACATTGGCCTTCCCGAGGTGATACAAGATAGTGATATCATAGTCTTTCAATAGCTCCAACCACCTTCTCTGCCTCAAGTTGAGCTCCTTCTGTTTGAACAAATACTGTAAACTCTTATGATCTGTGAACACTTCACACGACATACCATATAGATAATGCCTCCAAATATTTAGTGCGTGAACAATGGCTGCTAGCTCCAAATCATGAACTGGATAATTCTTCTCGTGAATCTTCAACTATCGCGAAGCATATGCAATAACCTTGTCATTCTGCATCAACACTGCACCAAGTCCAATACGAGATGCGTCACAATATACTGTATATGGCCCTAAAACTGTAGGCAACACCAACACCGATGTCGTGGTCAAAGCTGTCTTGAGCTTCTGAAAGCTCGCCTCACACTCATCCGACCATCTGAATTGGGCACCCTTCTGTGTCAACCTGGTCATCGAGGCTGCTATAGATGAAAACCCCTCCACAAACCGATTTTAATAACCTGCCAAACCTAAGAAACTCTAGATATATATAGCTGATATGGGTCTAGGCCAGTCCTTGACTGCCTCAATCTTCTTAGGATCCACTTGAATACCCTTTGCTGACATCACATGACCCAAGAACGCCACTGAACTCAACCAAAACTCATATTTCGAAAACTTAGCATATAACTGACTGTCTCTCAGAGTCTGAAGAACAATTCGAAGATGCTGCTCGTGTTCCTCTCGGCTGCGAGAGTAGATCAAGATATAATCAATGAACACAATCACCAAGGAATCCAGGTAAGGCTTGAACACCCGATTCATCAAATCCATAAATGCTGCTGGGGCATTTGTCAACCCAAATGACATTACTAGAAACTCATAATTCTCGTACCGACTGCAACAAGTTTTCTTAGGGACACCGGATGCCCTAATCCTCAACTGATGGTAGCCAAATCTCAAATCAATTTTCGAAAACACTTTGACACCTTGAAGATGATCAAATAAATCATCAATCCTTAACAATGGATACTTGTTCTTGATGGTGACTTTGTTCAACTGTTGATAATCTATACACATCCTCATCGACCCATCCTTCTTCTTAACAAACAACACTGGCGCACCCCAAGGCAAGACACTAGGCCTATTGAAGCCTTTATCGAGCAAATCTTGCAATTGCTCCTTCAATTCCTTCAACTTTGGAGGGGCCATACGGTATGGCGGCATAGAAATGGGCTGAGTGCCCGGAGCCAAATCAATGCAAAAATCGATATCCTTGTCAGGTGGCATCCCCGATAGGTCTACAGGAAATACCTCAGGAAACTCCCGAACAACTGGCACAGAATCCATAGAAGGAATCTCAGCACTAGAATCACGAACATAAGCCAAATAAGCCAAACACTCTTCTCGACCATACGCCGAGCCTTCATATAAGAGATAACCCTACTGGTAGAATGACTAGGAGTCCCTCTCCACTCCAATCGAGGCAACCTTGGAAATGCTAAGGTCACTGTCTTGGTGTGATAATCCAATATGGCATGATAAGGCGACAACTAATCCATACCCAAGATAACATCAAAGTCAACCATATAGAGAAGTAGGAGGTCTACACTAGTCTCAAGACCCCCAATAACAACCACACACAAACGATTGACACGGTCTACAACAATAGAATCCCCTACAGGTGTGGACACATACACGGGAGCACTCAAAGAATCACAAGGTACAACCAAATATGGGGCAAAGTAAGATGACACATAGGAGTATGTAGACCCTGGATCAAATAGAACTGAAGCATCTCTACTGCAAATTGAAATCATACCTATGATAACTGCTTCGGAGGACTCAGCCTCTGGCCTAGCTGGAATAGCATAACATCGGGGCTGGGCCCCACCACTCTGAACTACATCTCTGGGATGGCCTCCTGTTGGCTTGCCTCCACCTCTAACGGCCTAACCTCCACCTCTAACACTTCGACCTCCACCTCTAGCTGCCTGACCCCTACCTCTAGATGGCTGAGTGGGAGGTGGAACACCTGATGCCGGAACAATGGCATGAGAACCCTGATGCTGAGAACTACTCGAGGCTCGAGGGCAAAATCTAGCAATGTGCCCTGGATCGCTACAAGTATAATAAGACTTTGGCTGTTGAGACTACTAACCCTGAAACCGACCCTGACGGCCGGAATAACCACCCCAAAACTTTGGAGCGGAGGTTCCCTGATAGGAGATAGTGGTGCACTGTAGGATAGCTAATCTAAATACTGTATATGATGGCCACGACCACCTGGAGTACTGTGAGAAGTCTGAAGTGTTGAATGAAACGGCCTGGGAGGATGGCCCCTACCAAAAGAATCCCTTCCTCCATATGAGGCGCCACTGAACCTACCAGAATGACGGTGTCTCTTGTCAGACCCATGACCACTCCCCTGAGCTAAAACCATCTCGATTCGCCTGGCCACATTGGCTGCATCCTGAAAAGAAATCTCACTCCCTAACTCCTTAACCATCTGCAATCTGATAGGCTGAGCAAGTACCTCAATAAACCTCCTCACCCTCTCTCTCTCGGTGGGAAGTATAAGAAGAGCATGACAAGCCAAGTCAATAAATCTGGTTTCGTACTGAGTGATGGTCATAGAACCCTGCTGGAGGCGCTCAAAGTGCCTCCAATAGTCCTCTCTCTGAGTGATAATAGGGAACTTCTCCAAAAATAGCTGACAGAACTGATCGCAAGTCAAAGCAGGTGACTCAGCTAGTCTAGCCAAACAAAAATTGCTCCACCATTTCTTGGCGGAACCTGATAGACGAAAAGCAGCAAAGTTGACCCCATTGGTCTCCACCACCCCCATGTTCCGTAGAACCTCGTGACAACTGTCTAAATAGTCCTGGGGATCCTCTGAAGATGTACCGCCGTAGGTAGTAGTGAAGAGCTTGGTGAACCTGTCCAACCTCGACATGGCCTCAGAAGCCATAGCTGATCCATCGTCGGTTTGTGCTACAATACCCGGTAGAGCTACCCTAATTGGATGAGCTGTTGGAGTCTGAAATTGAAGAGCCATCTACTCCGGAGTGTGATTAGTGGGAGTCTGTGCTGTTCCACCAGCTCGAGAGACGACTAGTGCTATAGGAAGTATGCCGGCATGAGTAACACTCTCCATAAGGCCCATTAGTCGGACCAAAGCATCCTTGAGTTCCCGGGTAGCTATGAACCGCTCTGGGACCTAAGTTGGCCCTTCTAGAACGGTCTGGGCCGGAAATTCATCATCAAACACTACCTGAGGCACCACCGCTGGTGTTGTTGCTCGAGCTCTAAGCTGAGCCCTGCCCCTGCCTCGGCCCTTGGCAGGCCTCATCCTCTGCCCCTCGTAGGAGCTGCCACTAGGGGCTCGGGCTGCTGATCAGCTTATAAAGCGGTACGTGTTCTCGCCATCTACGAAAGAATAGAGTAGAAGTTTCAATTAGCATTGAGAAATTAAATCGCATGACAGAGGAGAATAGATGCGAAGTTATTCCTAAAATCTGTAGCCTCTAGGGGATAAGCACAGACGTCTCCGTACCGATCCCTCAAACTCTACCTAGCTTGTTCGTGAATTGTGAGAACTAGGAAACCTAGTGCTCTGATACCAACTTGTCACGACCCGGATTTCCCACCGTCAGAATCGTGATGGCGCCTACTCTTGAAAGCTAGGCAAGCCAACAGATACATTTCTAACACATTAATTATTAACTCAAACAGTAATAAATAACAGCTAAAGCTAAGCAGATATAAAGTGCAGAAATTTCATAAAAGTTCAAAACTCTAAAACAAGGCTACCCCAATGATCCGGTGTCACAATTTATAAACGTCTAAGAATTTCTACAAATATCGGTTTAAAGGAAAAATGCATCTATTTATAGGAATGAAAGAAAACAGAACTAAGATAGAAGGAAGGGGACTCCAGGGTCTGCGAATGCTGGTAGATCTACCTTGGGTCTCCTATGGACTGAAGGCAGCAACCTCGAACTCTGATCAGTATGGTCCAGTACCGGGATCTGCACAGAAAGTGCAGAGTGTAGTATCAGTACAACCGACCCCATGTACTGGTAAGTGTCGATCCTAACCTCGGCGAAGTAGTGACGAGGCTAGGACACGACAAATAATATAAAATTGTGCAGTTAAACAATATACTAACAGGATAACAAGTATTAAAAACTGAGGAGAAATGAACGGGAAGGGGCAACATGCTATGGGAGCTCCAACAAAAAGAATCACATCAGTAAAGGAATCTAAACAGCTAGAACACTTGAACCGATAACAACAAATAAACACAGCAAATAGAAAATGTGTGGCATCACCCTTTGTGCTTTTACTCTCAATCCTCACCATGCAATCAATAATAGAAACGTGCACGGCATCACCCTTCGTGCTTTATCACTCTTCCTCACCATACAAATAACAAAAATGTGCACGACATCACCTTTCGTGCTTTATCACTCTTCCTCACCATATGAATAATGTATATGTGCATGGCATCACCCTTCGTGCTTTATTACTCTTCCTCACCATACACAACAACAGAAATAATAACAACCCGACAAGGGCATCACAATTCAAATAACTTCATTTTGTCATTTAATTTCACAACAGAAATCTCAACTTGAGCCAATGCTCCACCAATATCCAAAACCAAGAAAAACATAGTAAGACTTGTTTAACATGAGTAATAACTAGTTTAAGCAAGGACAATACGTATAAAGGAATACAACGGCCATAATTATAAGACTCACTCGCATGCTATGACCCAACAACGACTTATAGATACTCGTCACCACACCTATACGTCATACCTAACAAACTATACAAGTAGCAAATAAGGAAACAACACCTAATCCCTCAAGCTAAGGTTAGCCACGACACTTACCTCGATTCCACGACCAAACTCAAGCCTCAAATACCGCTTTTCCCTTAGTTTCCACTTCCAATCCGCCCGAATCTATTCATAATTAACTTATTAACATCAATTAATGCCAAAGAAATCAATTCTAATGCATGATTATAGATTTCCCGACATTTTCCCCAAAAAGTCAAAAAACCGACCCCAGGCCCACTTGGTCAAAACTCGAAGTTTAGACCAAAACCCGATTGCCCATTTACCCCTGAGCCCAGATATACAATTGGTTTTGGAATCTGACCTCAAATTGGGGTCTAAATCCTCAAATTTCGAAATTCCTAAATTCTACCCAAAAACACCCAATTCCCCACGAAAATCCCTAGATTTTGTGATGAAATCTTGTAAAAAGATTAGATAGATTGAAAGAAATGAGTTAGAATGCACTTACCTATGATTTGGAAAAGTTTAGGTCTTTCGAAAATCTCCTATGGAGGTTTAGGTTCGAGAGAATTGAAACACGGGTAAAAATCCCTTCTAAGTCCCAACTTAACAGCTGCAGATGTCGCAATTTGCAAATGCGAGAAAGGCATCGCAAATGCGAACCTTCCGCACTTCTGTTGCTATCGCAGATGCGAACCATTTGGTCGCAAATGCGAAGTTACCCCTTCACTGACTTCTTCGCAAATGCGAAGAATTGTTCACAATTGTGAACATTCCCAGGACATGCTTCCTTCACAATTGCGATAGAAGGCTCGCAAATGCGACGTTGACAGTGGTCGCAATTGCGAACTCTGTCCTCGCATTTGCGAGGTTTGAGGCCTGCAACTCAGCTGAAGCATACCAGCAATTCCCTAAGTTCAAAAATCACTCTGTGGCCTATCCAAAACTTACCCGAGCCCTCGGGACTCCAAACCAAACATGCACACAAGTCTTACAACGTCATATGAACTTGCTCACGCGATCAAATCGCCAAAATAACATCTAGAACTATGAATTCAACACAGAAACTCATGAAATTTTCAAGATAGTTCAAACTTTCTATTTTCTCAACCAAAGCTCCGAATCACGTTAAATTACTTCCATTTTTCACCAAATTTCATAGATAAGGTTAAAATATTATAACGGACCTGTACCGGGCTTCGGAACCAAAATACGAGCCCGATACCAACAAGTTCAAGCATTATTCAATTTCTAAAAACCATTGTATTTTTCAGTTAACAATTTTCTTCAAAAATTCATTTCTTGGGCTAGGGACCTCGGAATTCGATTCCGGGCATATGCCCAAGTCTCCTATTTTATTACGGACCCTTCGGGACTCTCAGAATGTGGGTCTGAGCCCGTTTACCCAAAATATTGACCGAGGTCAACTATAATCACCTTTTTAAGTCAAAATCATCTTTTTTTTAAAATTTTTCCCATAAGAGCTTTCCGGATAAATGCCCGGACTATGCACACAAATCGAGGAGAGACAAAATGAGATTTTCAAGGCCTCGGAACACGAAAATGGATTCTAAAACAAAAGATGACCTTTTGGGTCATCACATGCCCTAACTTTACATTACTGCCGCCTTTAGTGATGTAAGAAAGAAATAAAATACGATAACCCTAATGGGTGAAGAGTGGACCAATTTATAGAGGTTCTCACTTAATTCGGTACGTCCATCAAGTAACTGATCGGACGGATGAGATTTGACCATTAATTAAATATTAATTATGGGCCTTAAACCTATTTGGCCACATACACATAGGAAAAAATAACTTTCATTCTTACACTTGGTCCAATAATCACATAATATTAATAATTAATAATATAACCATTAGTTGCGCATAAACAAATCTCTTCTATAACATCCATCATAAATACCATAATACGATAAATTACTAAATGTGAGTTATGGCGGTTATATATAATTTTCTATATACTCCCTTCCATATACTACAACATTAGAAACTCATCGTATCAGGTCCATAAGCTATAAAATATTATAGTTCATAATAATGTCTCATTGAGACTTATCCTGTAATATCTCAAAACATTAATGTGTACACCATTATGAGAAATAGAAAATCATTAATGTATATCAGAAACACATAAATGAGCTCATAGTGTTAAAACATCATAAATACATTAGTCATAAATACAACCAAGACCCATTCTATGCACATGTTCTTTAAATATCTTTGGCTGTAAACCTTTCGTTAACGGATCTGCAATTATGAGATCTGTTCTAATATACTCAAGTGACACCCTTTGTTTCTGAACTTCCTCCTTGACGGTAAAGTACTTTAATTCCATATGTTTGGCACCTTTGGAGTACTTATCATTCTTGGAGAAGAATAGTGCTGCAGAATTATCACAGTAAATGTTCAGCGGCTTGGTAATGGTGTCGGTCGACAATCCCAAGTCCTGAAATAAAGTTTCGTAGCCATAATGCATGAATTGTGGCTTCAAAACATGCCACAAATTTTGCTTCCAACGTGGATGTAGCAATGACAGACTATTTGGCACTCTTCCATGATATTGCTCCTTCAGCTAATTGGAACAAATAACCAAACGTAGACTTTTTAGTGTCATACATCCAGCGAAATCTAAATCTGAGTATCCAACAACTTCCAAATGCTTGGATCTCCTATACATGAGCATGCAATACTTCGTTCCTTTCAGGTACCTCAAGAATTTCTTTGCAGCTTTTCAGTGATCAATTCCTGGGTTACTCTGATATCTTCCCAGCATTCCGACCGCAAAACTAATATCTAGTCTTGTGCAAGTCTAAGCATGCATCAGACTACCAACAATAGAAGAGTAAGGAATTGATTCCATTTCTTTTTGTTCTACATGATTCTTAGGGCATTGCATGAGACTAAATTTGTCCCCTTTTTGAATTGGAACAATTCCTGCTGAACAATTGTTCATGTTAAATCTCTCTAGAACTCTTTTGATATATCCTTTCTGAGATAATTCCAATAATTCTTGTGAACTATCACGGAATATTTCTATTCCTATCACATAGGATGCCTCACCCATATCTTTCATTTCAAATTTCTTAGAGAGAAAGTCTTTAGTCTCACGCAATATGTCTAAATCATTAGTAGCAAGTAGAATATCATCAACATATAGGACTAAAATTATAAACTTGCTCCCACTGATATTTTGGTATATACACCGATCAATGGTATTTTCCACAAATCCAAAAGATGTTATGGTATCATTAAACTTTATATACCATTGTCGTGAGGCTTGTTTTAGTCCATATATTGACTTCTTCAGTTTACACACCATTTGACCTTTTCCTTTAGTTTCGAAACCCTCTGGTTGGTCCATATAAACTTCTTCCTCGAGATATCCATTAAGAAAGTCAGTTTTCACATCCATTTGGTGCATCATAATGAGCCACCAAAGCCATAACAATTCTTAACGAGTCTTTCTTTGAGATCGATGAAAACGTCTCTTTATAATCAATGCCTCCTTTCTGAGTATAATCCTTGGCAACAAGTCTGGCTTTATATCGTTCAATATTGCCATTTGAATTGCGTTTAGTCTTAGATGACCCATCTGCACCCGATTCTTTTAGAACTTCCTAGCAATTCAACGAGATCCCAGACTTTATTGTATTCCATGGATTTTAACTTTTCTATCATGGCATCAATCTATTTGTCAGACTCATTACTTTCTATGGCTTGTGAATATGAAACCGGGTCCTTATTAAGACCAATGTTAAAATCTGACTCTTGCAAATAAACTACGTAATCATCCGAAATAGCCGATTTTCTAACTCTTTGAGATTTTATTAATGGCATTTCTTGTGGTTCATTTGTGTCAGATATTTGTGAGTTAGTTTCTTCATGAAGTATTTCATCCAAATGTTGCTCGGTGTTGTTAGATTGTTCTTCAGCAACTGGAATAATATTTGGTATTTGTGTGGAAGTAGGCACATTCATGGGTAATGGAACATTGAACCTCACCTCTTTTATTTCCACACTTTGCTTTTCAACACTCCCACTAACTTCACCATTCTCAATGAATCTTGCATAACCAGTTTCAACAATTCTCGAACTATGGTTTGGGCAGTAAAACACATACCCTTTAGATTTCTCTAGGTAACCAATAAAGTAACCACTTACTGTTCAAAGAATCTAATTTCTTTTCTTGTGGATTATAAACTATAGCTTCCGCTGGGCAACCCCAAACATGCAGGTGCCTTAAACTAGGTTTCCTTCCTGTCCATAGTTCAAAAGGGATCTTTGGAACTGCTTTACTAGGAACCCTGTTTAATAAATATACAACGGTTTTAAGAGAATACATCCACAATGATTTGGGTAATGAGGAATTACTCATCATGCTCCTAACCATATCCATAAGTGTTCGATTACGCCTTTCTGCAACACCATTTTATTGATGTGTTCCTGGCATAGTATACTGTGCACATATGCCATGTTCCACGAGTAACTTTGCAAATGGACCTGGACATTATCCTAATTCATTATATTATTCATAATATTCATCACCTCTATCTGACCTATTATTTTCACCTTTTTATCTAATTGCCTTTCAACCTCATTAACAAACACTTTGAGAGAATATGTTGCTTGAGATTTTTCTTTCAGCAAATAAATGTATCCATAACGTGAAAAGTCATCAATAAAAGTGATAAAATATTTTTCTCCACCAAAAGATGGAACATCAAAGGGTCCACAAATGTCGGTATGTATAATTTCAAGAAGCTGGGGTGCGTCTTGTGGCACTTTTCTTACTTTGTTTAGTTTGCTTTCCCTTAATGCAATCCAAACATATAGTAAGATCAATAAAATTTAGATTCGGAAGAATCTCATTCTTTACTAATCTTTCTATCCTTTCTTCGGATATATAATCCAAACGTCTATGCCAAATAAGCAGAACTTTCATCTAGCTAAATATGTTTAATTCCAACATTATGTTGAACAGTAAGAAGGGATTCAAAAAAACCAATATCAAATTTCAATTTATATAATCCATCACTATGAAAACCAGAACCATAAAAAATAGTATTCTTATATAAATTGAAACAACCATTTTCGAACTTTAAATCAAATCCAGAAACATGAAGTCTTAAAAAAGAAATCAAATTCCTATAATCTGAAGGTACATAAAGAGTCTGTAATAGATCAAGGTGATGTCCAGTCTCCATGATCAAACAATAAGTCCCTATCCCTTTAATTGGAGCCTTCAAACGATTTCCCATGAACAAGAAATCCTTATTTGGATTTGTAGTTTGGATCGTAAGGAATCCTTGCAACGTAGTAGATACATGAGCAGTTGCACCAGAATCAAGCCACCGAGTATTATTAGGAACTTATATTAAATTAACATATAAAAGCACTAATTGTACCTTTCTTTTTGAACCAAGCTTTATGTTTCAGGCAATCTTTCTGATAGTGTCCTTCCTTGTTATAGAAACGACACGTATCTGCCTTATGTTCCTTCTTAGCATTCTGTGGAGCTTTAGCATGTGCTTTCTTCTTCTTGAACTTGTTGGCCTTCACTTTAAGTCCTTTACTAGCTCCTTGACCCATGAGGTTAATTGAATGACTCCCTTGTTTCTTAAGTCTTGACTCCTCCTGAGTAAGCATATTGGACAATTCACTAACATTCCACTTATCTTTAAGAGTATTATGGTTAATTTGAAAATGTCCATACTCAGGAGGCCACGAGTTCAGAATATACTGAACCAAGATGGAGTCATCCACTTTCATCCCCAAGGTCTGAAGTCTTGCTGCAATGTTAGTCATCTCGATGATATGGTTTTGTATACTATGCGACCCATCAAACTTCATGGGCATGAGTTCAGCCATTAGTGTACCAACAAGAGACTTATCTGCAGAATGAAAATGTTCTTCCACAAACTTTAGGTATTCCCTGACACTTTCTGTTTGTGGAATAGTACTCTTAATGTTGTTGGCAATATTCATTCGCATAAAAATAAGGCTTAGCATGTTAGAGCGTTCCCATGCTTTATAGAAAGACTTCTCATCCGCACTGCTCAAATCAGTAGTGGCAGCGGGATTATCATTCAGCATAGCCAAGTCAAGATTCATCACACCTAAGTAGAACTGGACTTGTTCACGCCATTCAGAGAAGTTCAATCCGTTGAACACAGTAACAGACGAAGCATGCGAATGAAACAGAATAGCTGCAAAATAGATAATACATGCTCACAAATCAATATGGATTCAACAAAACAGTTAAAGCATATCGCAATTCTCTTTTCGGTAAATACTACGACACACTATCATAATTTAAATGCTATTTAGTCTTTAATAGGTAATTAAATATTTTTAACCAAATATATATGCCATCTTTGGACAGACAATATATATTTGACTAAGAATATTAATTTACCTCATCATATTCACTATTCATAGAATAATTGATTCACCTTTGGGTAAATCCTTAAGTTCTAGCAATAGTAAAAAATAATTTATCCACTAATTTTTAATTATAGGCATTTCATTAATTTTGTAGATAAACTATAATTTTATGTATGCATATTTTCATAAACAAACTAGTTTGGCTACTTTGGTGACTAACAGACTATATAACATAAGTGCACACACAAAATAGAGATCATAAGATTTTATGCATGTGAATACTTTAAACAATCTAGTTTGATCACTTTAGTGACTAACAAACTATATACACATTAATCACATACATAAAATAAACAATAAATGACGTTATCAACTAATATCCCAATCGAATTACTTTATGGCCAAGGCAAAACAGTAATGAATTCTAAATCAACTTATGGAAATTACTTTTAAAAAAACAAAAATCATTCATTATGGGCTTAGAAAGCTGAGACAGAATATCTACTTCAAAAGTCACGTTACTTTACTGGTGAGATTGTGGAGTAATTTAATTCCACAGGTTTAGATTCCCAGTACAAACACTAATTATTGTTTAAAATAAGAAGAACATACTGTGAATAACGTTAAATATCTAGTACTTAATCCTTAGATGGCACAGAATATTTTCAAACATGTAGCGGAAAGTATCAAATTCATACCAACATATTGGTTCTTCATAATAAATCCTTCCTTTATTTTATTTAAATAAAAGTAAAAAATAATGACCCCAAATTGCTTAAAGGCAGTAATAGTCATAAGCGCTTTTCATGATTAAAAACCATAATATCATTCAATGCACAAAAAAGAATATATCTCAACACTTTAACGTCAAACCCCAAAATCGATGATTTATAATCGATGCCACCTCAAATTCGAAAGCAGTACAGATTATAATTGCGAATTGGAAGCAATTCGATAATCACGTCGGAACAGTTATAAATACATCATAATCTAGTCTTTCTTTCACAAAAATATCCGTTCAAATATCCAGGCTCATGATACCACATGTAAACATAAAATTTAATTGCATACCATGATCTTGAGTATGATAATCTTATATAAAATTATTACAGAAAACATACCTGAATCGTAAGCCATTATCATGAAGCGGAAGCGTTAATCGGTAAATTGGTTTCTCGCCTCTTGCCATAACTTTACGTTACCGCCGCCATTAGTGATGGAAGAAAGAAATAAAATACGGTGACCCTAGTGGGTGGGGAGAGGACCAATTTTTAGAGGTTCTCACTTAATCTAGTACGTCTATCAAGTAACCGATTGGACGGATGAGACTTGATCATTAATTAAATATTAATTATGGGCCTTAACCCTATTGGGCCACATACACGTAGGAAAAAATAACTTACAGTCACGACCCAAAATCCCTCCTTAGGAGTCGTGATGGCACCTAGTCTTTAAGACTAGGTAAATCTAACACTTACTGAATTAATAACAGATTTTAACTAATCAACATTAAACATGAACCAGAAACTTTTATATAAAGCCAACAATCGCAAGTAGATATACAACATCTCAAAACCGGTAATACAAGTCATAAGCTCTACTGAGTTCACAAAAAAACTCTAAATACACCTGTTCAGAATAGAAATAAACAATACAAAGTAAACTTTAGAAGGTGACTCCGAGGCCTGCGAATGTGATGACAGGTATACCTTGAAGTTTCCACAGGAATACACGATCAGCTATCTATTGATCAACACGCCCCGAGATACCTGGATCTACACAAAAATGTGCATCAAGTGTAGCATGAGTACACCATCGCGGTAGCTAGTAAGTATCAAGACTAACCTCAGTAGAGTAGTAACGAGGAGCAGTCAAGACACCTATTAAACATAATAACATGTACAAGTATGAATATAAAACTAACATGGAATAATATAAAGCTAAACATGGTAAAAATAATGATACAATACTTGCAATAAGCTAGAAGAAACAATTAACAACAAGGAGCAACAAGTAATAACGTCATAAGGTAAGCATAATACAGTTAAAGTCCGGTGAAACCAAGTAAGGGAAAATAAGTAACAACCCAATAAAACAACTGCTTTCACACAAGGTTTATACAAGAACTTTCCGAAGGTATCACACCTCATATCACAAATCACGGGTCCTAAATCACGAACCCTAATCATTTGGCATTTTGTGCGCACATAACAAATCACAACTGCACGGACAACTCACGTGCCAATACCATTAATGTTTCACATCTGTATGGACAACTCACGTGCTAAGAGAGTGAAAATATCTTATATATGTACGGACAACTCACATGCTATCAGTAACAATACCTCATAACCGCATGGACAACTCACATGCCCATAGTAGAAATATCTCATACTCGCACGGACAACTCATGTACTAATAATACAACTCACGCACAGAAGGCAGGTACACAAGAATACATGTAAATGATCAACAAACATCAAGTTTCATGTTCCTGGACTAACATAAGTGACAAATTATGGTGTATACTTGTGCAAGTGTACTATCACAGCTCGAGTCAACAAGTAAGATCATAGATAACGAATGGAACATAGGAAATAACACAACAAAACTATAATATGCATGACTCACACAAGATAGGCATACCACTACACAAATATCATCAATAATAATGCCACCAGGCCATCATAATTCATCACAAATCATCCCTGACACAGCCCCCTTGTCTTGCCGCATGCGCAACAATAAAGTAAATGCCCGCCTTGTCTCGCCACACGCGCATAATAATATTTTCACCTTGTCTCGCCACATGCACAAACCCACATATATAGACCGCCTTGTCACATCGCATGTGCAAATATTAATAATAACAATACCACGGACAACTCACGTGCGAACACCCCGACAATTCTATGAACAATGCCACGAGTGCCAAAAATATAACAACTCGCACCACATGTGCCCATATGCCACAACATTTTCTTAAGAACAATTCATTACCACAACCACACATAGCCCTCGGCTCAACAACACTAAGTACAATAACAACAATAATAACATGGGAGTACGGAAAATACATCAATAAAAGAGTTACAAAAGCACAATAAAACAGAAGAACGAACTCACAATGAAGGACATAGAATGTAATAATAGCTTCAAATAAGAATAACTCAACAATAAGAGAAATAACGTGTAATAACAATATCAAATAAGATGTCACGACCCAAAACTAACCTTGTCGTGATGGCGCCTATCGTGGTACTAGGCAAACCGACACATTACCAAAACCAATCAATATTTTCATTTTTAAGATAAACCAAAGCTATTTAAAAATAAACCTTCATAAGGAGTTTAAATCAAAACAAAAGTGCGGAAAGGAAGCCCGACATCGGGCTGTCACTAGTCATGAGCATCTACTATAACCGTCTAATAACAACAAGACTAACATAACTTAGAAATAACTGAATACAACTAAGGGAGGATAAGGAGGGAGAAAAGCAGGGCTGCAATCGCCAGGAAGCTACCTTGCTAACTCCGATCGACCTGCTACTGAGTAATCAACACCCGTTACCGGGTTTAGAAATACTTGGATCTACACACAAGGTGTAGGGAGTAATGTGAGTACACCAACTCAGTAAGCAATAAAAGTAAATAAAGACTGAGCAGTAGTGACGAGCAATAAAACATATACAGTTCATATCATGAAATCTCAGTAGAATACAACAGGCTTTTAAAATTGTGGTTTTGAGTAAACTCAACTCATATAAATCCAGTTTCAGTAAAACCATTTAAAACATCTTTCAATAGTTTTCAAACGAAGTGGTAAAACAGTGAGTAAAAATGACGAAAATAAAATTAGCCCCTCGGATAAAACTCACTCGTATACATCCTTTCGGGCAAACATAAATCATAAACAGCCCCTCGGGCAAACATCACTCGTATATAGCCCCTTGGGAAAACATGGATCATAAACAACACCTTAGGCAAACATCACTGTCACTCATATACAGCCCCTCGGGCATACCTCACAATCACTCATAAATAGCCCCTCGGGCAGAACATGAATCAAGAACAACCTCTTGGGTAAACATCATATCACTCATTCAGGGTACCCGCGCTCACTAGGGGTGTACAGACTCCGGAGGGGCTTCTACAGCCCAAGCACTATAACAAGCCACCTCGTGGCATAAATCAATCAGTACCTCGACCTCACATAATCACGAATCAGTAACAATATCAAGCCACCTCGTGGGATAATCAATAAGGCCCTCGGCCTCACAAAATTATGAATTAGTAACAACATGCTGCGGCATGCAACCCGATCCCATAATATCCTCACAACACAGGCCCTCAGCCTCACTCAGTCATAAACCTTTCAAGCCACTCGGGCTATTAGTAAAAACAAGGTGCTCAGCCCAAAGTAATATTTTATATGCATTAAAAATGGAGTGATAAAGGCTAATTTATGAAATCAGTAAATATAGCATGACTGAGTATAGATTTTCAATCAAAACAGTGAGAGGATAATAAGAAAAGGCCTCTAAAGGTCCAAACAGCTTTGGCACAAGGACCAAATATGGCATTCAGCCCAATTTATAGAAACTCTTTCTAAAACACATAAGTATCATATAATTTCAATCAAATACGCAACTTAATAGTTGATATGGGGCGGACCAAGTAAAAATCCCCAATGGTGCACACCCACACGCCCGTCACCTAGCATGTGCGTCACCTCAAATTAGTAAAACAATGTGAAATCCGGGGTTTCATACCCTCAGGACTAGATTTACAATCATTACTTACCTCAAACCGATCAAATCTCCACTCTGCGAAGCCCTTGCCCCTCGAATCGGCCTCCAATCGGCCACAATCTTGCCACAAGCAACAAAATACGATCAATATAGACTAAAGGAACTAATTCCACAAGAAAAATACCAAATTATAATCAAAACCCGAAATCGGCTTAATCCCTGCCCCCGAGTCCACGTCTCGAAATTCGACAAAAGTCACAAAACTAGAAAGCCCATTCACTCACGAGTCTACCCATACCAAATTCATTAAAATCCGACATCAAATGCTCATTCAAATCCCCAAAATTATCTCTCCAATTCTCTTCCATTTTCCCTCCAATTTTCACCCCAAATTTCCAATTTAGATGATAAAAATCAAGATACAATCATGGAATTTAACCAAAATTAGGTAAAGAACACTTACCCTAATCACTTCTCTGAAAATCACTTCAAAATCGCCTTCAACCGAGCTCCCACTTTCTTTTTATGTTATGAACTCGAAACCCTCCTTTTGAATCTTTTAAATCTGCCCAGATACACCTTCATCGCGATCGCAAAAGTACCATTGTGATTGCGAAGAGGAAGAAAAAAGATTCTCCTGAATAACCCTACGCGATCGCATAATACCATTTGTGATCGCGTTAAGCACCACTGACTGAACTACGCGTTCGCGGAACTGATCTCGCGAATGTGAAGAGATAACCACGCTGCCTCAGCTCAGACCCAACACTACGCGAACGCGATGCTCCATCTGCCACAACCTACGCGAACGCGAAGAAGAAACAAATAAACTCAGTTCTTTCTCTTATACGACCGCATTCGCCTCTCCGCGATTGCGATGAAGAGAAAAGACACCAGATAGCAGAATCACACCAACACTGAAAACATAGAGAAATAAAGCCCGAAATCAAATCGAAGCACGCCTGAGCCCCTCGGGACCCCGTCCAAACATACTGACAAGTCCCATAACATAGCACAGACCTGCTCGAGGTCACAAACTACACATAACAAAATCAAAACGATGAATCACACCTCAAATTCGAAATCATTCAACTTTGAAACTTTAACTTCCACAACTATGTTGAAGCGTATCAAATCACGTCCGATTGACCTCAAATTTTGCACACAAGTCACATTTGACATTACGAACCTACTCCAACTTCTGGAATAGAAATCCGATCCCAATATCAAAAATTCCACTCCATGTCAAACTTTCCAAAATTCCAACTTTCGTCATTTCAAGCCAAATTTCACTACGGACCTCCAAATAACAGTCCCGATGCGCTCCTAAGTCCAAAATCACCCAACGGAGCTAACAGAACCATCAGAAATCCAATCCAAGGCCATATTCTAAAAAGTCAAAACTTGGTCAAACCTTTCAAATTTAAAGCTTCAAGTTGAGAATAATTCTTCCATATCTATTCCGATTAACTTGAAAACTAAAACCGACAATTTATATAAATCATAACACATCATACGGGGCTAGTCATGCCCGAGAACTGGCGAGCGAAATGCAAATGCTCAAAACGACCGATCGGGTCATTACATCCTCCTTCACTTAAACATACGTTTGTCCTTGAACGTGTCCAGAGTTGTACCAAAAGCCATCAAATCCCCATGTATCCTCACTATGCACATACCTGGGGGTGATCCCACGTTACCCTACCCCATATAGGTCCGATAGCACAACATAACTGAAATTTTGAAATCCAACCTAGATTATAAACCTTAGAACCAAATTTCTCCACTTCCAAAATTATCTATACGATCAGACTCTCACATCAACACGCCGCATAAGTCTGAACCAGCTGTATCAAGCAATACCCATAACCCAAGGTGAAATCACTTGACATACCACGTAACTCAAACACTCATAGCGATAACTTCTAATCACAGCAACTGCTCAAAACAACCCAATACCGGAATAAACCTTTTATCAAACAAAGCTTCATTCTAGCACTTTCATATACTGCCAATGATTAAAGAAAACATGCAGAAAGTCATAACCATTCCTCAAATAAATAGGTCATGGAGCTCCCTCTCCTTCGGCAAGGACAATAGAAATTTCTAAGCCGAATTTTGATATTATCCTTCCAACATGCTGAAATCAAATCCGATAGTATTCACTCTAGATCTAATGATCTCATCTCAGCCAACACGCCTATGCTAGTGACATGACATATCAATACGATCTAACACCACAACCCGTGCAATCCGCGCACCAATAAGCAACAATCCAAATGTACTCAAATCATGGAAAATGACTCAAATGAGAGAGCTGTACCACAAGCTCACCAGTACCACCACAACACGATGCTAAGAACCCATCACACACCGTAGAACCAGAACACACGAATCTAACCCGAAGGATCATACCTCCACATAATTTCGCTGCAATGTGCGACCCATCCAAACACTAGTCCACATGGAATACCTCAAGTCATCATGCTCAAAATCAACAACCACGCGCAATTTAATGTCTAGCACCAAAATTGAATCACCATAACCACAAAGAAGTAAATGACGCAATGCCATACTAGCCCGAAAGAACATATCCAATGCGCAATCAGTTATGCAACACCTAAATACCCGTCTCACTCAAATTCTGACATGAACCCAAATTGAACCATATTATTTGTGCATAAAATCAACAAATCAAAATCCCGCGTACCGTAGAAGAGTAACTCACAACCAAATCTTGGAACACGAATAAGCTTATCAACAACCGAATGGCACCTTCCTCAATGATAGCAGTTCAGAGTAAACATACCCGATTTGATGCAGAACACACATCCATATTGGGCCTACCATTGAACCCCAAATCAACTCTGGTCACCCACTATATATAAATAACTCTCCTAAAGTCCACAATGACCGAATCATGGCACATACTAACATCTGACTAGCTTTGGCCACATTTTTATGGTCCACAACTATAAAATAACTTGTTTATGAGAACTCCTAGTCTCCAAATCCATAAAGCACACAAATCACCATATCCGATCCCAACTCCACCTCCCGAATATCTAACACACCTCTAATACTCGATCATTCCACGAGGGATACTCCTATAATTCCTCTGTGCCACCAAGCAAACTTGAATATCAGCATTCGATCCAACCACAGAGTGCCGCCATACCAATGAAGTATCCTTAACTCAAACACATTGCCCTTTCTGAAATGTATACCCTCATCAAGCCACACCAATTAGTAATATAATTTACCTAGTCATCTAAAGTTGTCCATGCTGCCTAAGAATTTATGACCTTCAATATAAAACTGAATTGTGACTTTACATATGCAAATCTCAACCTTACACAACATGCCGCATATACTATCCATCCTATGATAAATATGAGAACTTCATAATCCACTCCAAGCCACAAGCAACTATGTACTCAACTAGCCAAAAACTTTCCATTTGATCCCACCTAGGAGAAAATCATTATACATCACATGCTCCTCACGCCAATAGAAAATATACATCTCCAACCATGGTAGAAATCATCAAGAACTCTCCAAATCCCCTTTGCACAAAACCAAAGCATCAGGACTGAATCCTTCTAACTCAACCAAGCTACGCATATCACCTAAAACCCTAAGAGCATTGCCACGAAACACCTGTAGAAACTCATTACCTTATAAGCACCCAAAGAACTAGTCGTATCCCTTACCATGCTGATCCGACCTACTACCAAGCAGTCATATTCCTCCAAGTTCCTTCTGAATTACCTTCAAATTGATACCTCTCCTCGCCATAATACTGCAATCCTCAACCCAGACTCACCACACGAGACCCAAGCATAACACCACATCATCTAAGGATCATAAGCCGCCGAATACTCTCTTAAATATCCCCAAAGCACCACATTCAAAATACTTACCCTGAAGAGATTTCCTGTGAATCTAAAGCCATTACTTTCGCCTTACTGATACTGATATGTAGAATCCATAATGGTATAGAAGTGCCACAAGTCTTGACACTCTCCAATGTAAACCTCGGTTTCTATCCAAATACACATCCTGAAGATCTTCAATTATTACATGTAAGTCTTGAATCCATTAAAACTATTGTCGGGAGACATCCACTCTACTGAGGTTTCAATTAAACTGATCAAACGAACCGAACGACTTGTACCCTATTAGTACAGAAACACCTAAGGAAGTAACCCATCCTTCTAAGTAGCCGAGTGATATCCTACTCCATACCCGTTACATCCCTTACAACAACAACTAATTCATCCAACGTTTCTCATATACCCATAAAGCATAACATAACCCTTATCCAAAATTTCCTTTACTCGAGTCATCCTTGATATCAACCTCTATAAGCCACAACTGATTCGCCGGTATACCTCAAACTGAAACTAATACGACACTTGGCCGCACAATCAACTTATCAATAGCAGACTCCCCCACTTGGCTCAAAGCCATAGGTCAAAACACACAAAACCTCACAATGCCCGTACTCTATTACTGCCATAATACCATAGTGAGATTAAATTAAATCCTTCATAAGCTCGTGCAACACAAACCATCTAGTACTTCAAATCATCTACAAATCTCGCATTCACTCCCGTAACAGTCAAGCCCACTCTCATAAGCGATCCAAACTCAAATTGCAACACACATATTTCACTGGTAAAAGAGGACTTCCAACAAACAACATAAGGATCACATGCCCTCAAGACACACCATAATAGATAACCCACCTGCTTCACCTCAAACTAACATCTCTTTATACCCTTCTACTATCATAATCATCACGTAATCACTTAATCTTCCCGAGTCTAAACTCATATCACGCCATGAAATCTACTTCACTCCCCAACTAAACAACATGAAAAGATCCTTTAGCACACCCATAACTTGGGGATATACATCAAATCAAGATGGAAGTAAAGCACCAAATAGTTCTTTCTACCCCCAAGCAGACCCTTCTCGTCATATTCAAATCATATAAACACATCTCGCAGTCACATCATACTCATCATGTAGCCATCCAACCATCACTTCCACTAATAGGGACACTACCGAACATATAAATCCAAAGGCACGTGCTCACACAATCAACACCTCAGTGCTCAAGATACAGGCAAAGCCCGGCCTCAAGTCCTCCAGACTGGCCCAACATCAACACACATAAATCACATCTCGCCCCTCGCTCGGGGAATCACAAGCCGTCGATGCACCGCTAATACCGAGCACTTATGCGCGCATACGAACGCGTGGAAGGGATTTGAAGAGTACATTTCAAGCTGAATCAATGTCACACGATAAGAATTCAAGAATGTGAAGTTTCCTAAGGGTTCTGCAGCCTCTCGAAGATAAGTACAGACATCTCCGTACCGATCTACAAGACTCTACTGCACCTGCTTATAACTCGTGAGACCTATGTAACCTAGGCTCTGATACCAACTTGTCACGACCCAAAATTAACCCTGTCGTGATGGCGCCAATTATGGTACTAGGCAAGACGACGCATTACCAAAACCAATCAATATTTTCATTTTTAAGATAAACCAAAGCTATAATAATAAACCTTCATAAGGAGTTTAAATCAAAACAAAAGTGGGGGAAGGAAGCCCGACATTAGGGTGTCACTAGTCATGAGCATCTATTATAACCGTATAATAACAACAAGACTAACATAGCCTAGAAATAACCGAATACAACTAATGGAGGATAACGAGGGAGAAAAGTAGGGTTGCGATCATTAGGAAGCTACTTTGCTAACTCCGATGGACCTGCTACTGAGTAATCAACACCCGCTATCGATTTTAGAAATACCTAGATCTGCACACAAGGTGCAGGGATTAATGTGAGTACATCAACTCAGTAAGTAATAAAAGTAAATAAATAGTGAGCAGTAGTGACGAGCAATAAAACATATACAGTTCATATCATGAAATCTCAGTAGAATACATCAGGCTTTTAAAATCGGGGTTTTGAGTCAACTCAACTCATTTAAATCCAATTTCAGTAAAACCATTTAAAACATCATTCAACAGTTTTCAAATGAAGTGATAAAATAGTGAGTAAAAATGATGAAAACATAATCAACCCCTTGGATAAAACTCACTCGGATACAACCCCTCGGGCAAATATAAATCATAAACAACCCCTCGGGAAAACATCACTCATATACAGCCCCTCTGGCAAACATGGATCATAAACAGCCCCTCATGCAACCATCATTGTCACTCATATACAGCCCCTCGGGCATACCTCACAATCACTCATAAACAACCCCTCGGGCACAACATTAATCAAAAACAGCCCCTCGGGCAAAACATCATATCACTCACTCGGGGTACCCGCGCTCACTGGGGGTGTACAGACTCCAGAGGGGATACTATAACCCAAGCGCTATAACAAGCCACCTCATGGCATAAATTAATCGGGCCATCGGCCTTACATAATCATAAATTAGTAATAATATCAAGCCACATCGTGGCACTATCAATCAGGCCCTCGGCCTCACAAAATCATGAATCAGTAACAACATGCTACGACGTGCAGTCCGATCCCATAATATCCTCACAGTACAGGCTCTCGGCCTCACTCAGTCATAAACCTCTCAAGCCACTCGGGCTATCAGTAAAAACGGGGTGCTCAGCCAAAAAAAATATTTTATATGCATTAAAAACGGAGTGATAAAAGCTGAGTTATGAAATCAGTAAATATAGCATGACTGAGTATAGATTTTCAATCAAAACAGTGAGAGGATAATAAGAAAAGGCCCCTAAGGGTCCAAACAACTTTGGTACAAGGCCCAAATATGGCATTTATCCCAATTTATAGAAGATCTTTCTAAAACACATAAGTATCATATAATTTCAATCAAATACGCAACTTAATAGTTGCTATGGGGCGGACCAAGTCACAATCCCTAACAGTGAACGCCCACACGCCCATCATCTAGCATGTGCGTCACCTCAAAGTAGTAAAACAATGTGAAATCTCGGGTTTCATACCCTCAGGACTAGATTTACAATCATTACTTACCTCAAATCGATCAAATCTCTACTCTGCGATGCCCTTGCCCCTCGAATCGTCCTCCAAACCACCCCAATCTTGCCACAAGCAACAAAATACGATCAATATGGACTAAAGGAACCAATTCCACAAGAAAAATTCCAAATTATAATCAAAACCCAAAATCGGCTTAATCCGCCCCCCGGGCCCACGCCTCGAAATCCGACAAAAAACACAAAACTAGAAAGCTCATTCACTCACGAGTCTACCCATACCAAATTCATCAAAATCAGACATCAAATGCCCATTCAAATCCCCAAAATCATCTTTCCAATTCTCTTCCATTTTCCCCCCAATTTTCACCCCAAATTTCCAATTTAGATGATAAAAATTAAGATACAATCATGGAATTTAACCAAATTTAGATGAAGAACACTTACCCCATTGACTCCTCTGAAAATCCCTTCAAAAATTTCCTTCTACCGAGCTCCCACTTCCATTTTATGTTATGAACTCGAAACCCTCGTTTTGGATAATTTAAATCTACCCAGATACACCTTCATCTCTATCACGGAAGTACCATCGCGATCGCGAAGATAAAGAAAAAGATGCTGCTGAATAACCATACACGATCGCGTAATACCATTCACGATCGCGTTAAGCACCACTGACTGAACTACGCATTCGCGAAAATGACCTCGCGAACACGAAGAGATAACCACACTGCCTCAGCTCAGACCCAACATTACTTGAATGCATGCTCACCATCGTGAACGCGATGCTCCATCTGCCACAACCTACGCGAATGCGGACCTATGTTCGCGAATACGAAGAAGAAGAAAATAGGCTAAGATCTTTCCCTTATGCGACCGGTTCGCCTCTCCGCGATCGCGATGATGAGAAAAGACACCAGATAGCAGAATCACACTAGCACTGAAAACATAGAGAAATAAACCCCGAAAATCTGAAACACGCCCGAGGCCCTTGGGGCCCTGTCCAAATATACCGACACGTCCCATAACATAATACGGACCTGCTCGAGGCATCAAAACACACATAACAACATCAAAACAACGAATCACACCTCAAATTCGAAATCATTGAACTTTGAAACTTCAACTTCCACAACCGATACCGAAATGTATCAAATCACGTCTGATTGACCTTAAATTTTGCACAGAAGTCACATTTGACATTATTAACTTGCTCCAACTTTCAGAATTAGAATCCGACCCCGATATCAAAAAGTCCACTCCCGGTCAAACTTTCCAAAATTCCAACTTTCGCCATTTCAAGCCAAATTTCACTACGGGCCTCCAAATCACAGTCCCAACGCGCCCTTAAGCCCAAAATCACCCAACGGAGCTAACAGAACCATTAGAAATTCAATCCGAGTTCATATTCTAAAAAGTCAAAACGTGGTCAAACATTTCAAATTTAAAGATTCTAGCAGAGAATAATTCTTCCATATCTATTCTGATTAACTTGAAAACCAAAACCGAACATTGACATAAGTCGTAGTACATCATACGGGCTAGTCATGCCCGAGAACTAGCGAGCGAACTGTAAATGCTCAAAACGTCTGAATGGGTCGTTACATAAAAATACCTCAACAATAGGAGAAATAACATGTAACAACAATTTCAAGTAAGGATAAACCATAATATAAGAGATAATATGTAATAATGACTTCAAATAAGGATAAATCGACAATAGAAGAGATAACATGTAATAATGAAAGAGGCAACAACTTCAATTAAAGCATATAAGAGTATATTTGGCAACAATGGGTAGAACATGAACCAATCAACTTCAAATAAGGCATGTAAAGGTAAATTTAGAAATGGAGGATATAACATGACAAGGAAACTTCATTTTAACGTGCATAAGAAACCTAAGAGTCTAAAATGGTCAAATTTCTACATATAAGCTGTGTACACACTCGTCACCTCATGTGCACATCTTTTACGTAGTTCAAATAGTGCAAACAAATCAATCCCTATGGGGTTGTTTCCCCAACACAATGTTGGACAAGATACTTACCTCAAAACCCTCAATCAATACCCTAAAATAGCTTTTCTTTTACAATTCACCTCCACTCGGCTCAAATCTAACCAAAATTGACTTAATAACATCAATTAATGCAGAGAAATCAATTCTAATAAATAAAGTTACACAATTCCTCAAAAGTCAACAAAAGTCAATCCCAATCATAATAGACTGATCGGGACATTGCATTGGCTATATAATGATAGTTGTGTTAACCAATTATCGACTTAGGTAATTACCGAAAAAATTACGTAATACTATTATATTTTATCCAATTCAAAGTACGCAATTACCTAATAATGATGAATAAGTACAACTTTAGGTTATTCACAAATACTTTTATATTTCTATTAATGTAACTAAATTACTATTTTACACTAACGAATAACTAATAATCGATGAGTCACCCCTATTCTTATTCCATATGATTGATATACAGTTCTTAATTCTTTAACTTGAGTAGATGAAGGGGTAAATTCAAGTTATTTTAACACTTCGACTATTGGTGGAGAATATACCTACAACAGAGTTGAGTATGCTCAACCATCTTTTGGTTTATATTAAAAAAAAATTATAGACCACCGGTGCGGTAGAGTATAGGTTGTAGGTTTCTTTAAAAATTCACGTGAAATTTTGAAATTCATTGGCAAAAAATTCAAACATTCTGAGTTTAAGAAATTTATATCCTCTGGGTTGTATTCTTTTATTGGAACCTCTTTATTCTACTTTGACTTTTTTTTGTAGGTTAGTATTCTCAAATGACAAAAAAATACAAGGTAGAAGAATAAATTAGGAACTAAAAGACAACAATAAAATAAATAATTTTATTTATTATCTCCCTTCATAGAAGCATACATTTTTTCATACAATGCCTAAAAATAAATTAGCGAGCATTGCTCTCTTTCCTGACGTCGTCTTCTTGGATATCTCGATTAAGCTTATCCAGTAACTCTCTGATGAAGATTGCGTTCATGCTTTGCCTTGGACTCAGAGGTATTTCTCTGTTAAGTGATTGGGTTGTCTGTTTGCACTAGTTTACTTGAAAGAATGATGACTAATTTTGGATCAGATCTACTATATTTATAGGCAGATTTTGATACTAAATGGTTCATTTTCATAAGCCTTCTCGTAAATGACGTGACTGTTGAGAGTTTGCAGAATCGATTGGTTTCTTTGAGTCAACATATTCGTTGGATTTGAACTAACTACCTAAACTAGTGGTTATCAATAAACTCGTATGTGTTGTTGTAACAAAGTCTTGTGGACAAGTTCCTTGCAGATGGAACATTTATATTTTCCTTTTTTTCTTGTGCCGGAAGAAATATATACAATTGCTAGGTATACGGATATGCACTATAATATTTATTTAGGAATTTCAATTCCAACTACTTGGCCCCTCAACCCATTCACCAGAATAAAGACTGCATACTAAAATGTAATCTCTCATCAGTCTATTGTGAATCAGTGGTCTATTTTTACTGTGGTCTATTATACATTAGTGGTCGAGTACTGTGCATAGAAAATCTACAGAAACCCAAATGAACAATGACGAAGAAGACGAGATTCAAACACTTACCACACGAAGGAATCGGATAATATACCACTTAAAATGAATTGTCAGTCCAATGTACTGCCAATTTCATCCCCAAATCGACATATCCAAAAATTCAAGTTTCCTCTCTGTAATCGATAAATCGGAAAGAATGAGGCTTTGAGGGGAATGGGGAAGAAGGGAGATGACCTATGTGAGGAATGGAATAAAAACAAGCTTTAATGGAGGATTCAACAGTGAAAAATGGGATTGGGATGCTGCTGAAACGCGGGAATTGGATGGAGGGTTTTGTTTTTTTTTTTCCAAAAAAAATTCTGGCAATATTACATTCATATATGTTGGGGCCAAAGTGTAATAATTAAAACATTGGGAATAAGGTCTGAACGTTTTCCCTTTACTTTATAATTAACTCAAATCTCACTTAAGCACTAATTAAACATGAAGATCAATCCTACAATAATTAAAACTTGAAGGTCAATTTGCAATATAAATTTTTAAAAAGGTCAGGTGGCCAAGAGGCCCGCGTAAGACCCTCAATTTAGTTTCCTTTCCCTTTTTTATTTGATTCTTTTTGTTGTCTCTGTCCCCACTTTTCTTATCAGAAGTTAGTCTGAAGTCACCCAACGAGTAACCTTTTCTTTGTGATAATGTAATGAAGATCTTTAAGACTATGCTGCATTCCGTTTTATGTCATCAATTTAAGCACAGATTCGGAAATTCGGTATGCGCATTAATTGGCGTGATAGCTATTTCAAGTCAGAGTTTGTGATTATTGGATATCATGATTAGTCCACTATGTAATTATAGCTAAAAAAGTCATAAAATAAGATGAGAATTGAGGGCGGAGAGGGTCCCTCTTGAGTCATTTAGGTTTTTGGAAGTCATCAGTTACGAGTGATTGTTCCCCTTGCCCGGGGCCCTTAAGCCCGTCAACAGTGAAATGCTGATGGAACAATAAAATGTGGGATCATCATTCAAAAGGAAGAGTAGAATTTCGGTTAGACGACATATTATAATTTATCTTCTTTTTACTTTTAGGATCATTCACACTCTTATCATTATCAAATTATCTCGTATTTATTATTCAACATAAATAAGTTGCAACCTGAGTAAGAACATGAATGATAAAAAGGTATAAGAGGTAAATTTGAACTTTTCTTTCAAAGTATTTTGACACGTATAATTCATAAATTTGGAGTTCCTTACAGTTATTGGGAAATACAAGATGATTGTAACAGTAATAACATGACTTGTCTCAAAGTATAACGGAAAATAAAATACACTTCTTATATCATAGAGGAATAAATTGAACCCTTTTAACCTTTCCCAAGTCTAACTCGTTTAGCCTTTGCATGCTCTTTCCTTGGACCATCTGGGCTATTATTCCTTAGGCTTCTTCACCGTAAGTCTAACAAATAATGATCTTTGATTCTCTTCCTTCTTCCTCATCACTTCCATCTTTAGTACGACTTTTTTATGCGAAAGAGATTACACAACGTCTTTAGCTAGCATATTACCGGTTAGTCCAGTGCGAAATATAAAGCTATCAATCAACAACAATCAAGCTTAAATTAATGGTGATTGACACAGATAATTGTGTCCCGTTACAGATAATTAATAAAGAAGAAACCATTCAAATGTTGTAAGTAGTCTTCTAGAAGTAAGTCAGAACGAGTGAACGCTAGCTCCTTAAAACTTATCAAACTCCTCTTCAACTGATTTGCATTATGCCCAACCAAAATTCCGATGTGATCGTTCTATGGTTTTAATTTTTCGTAACACGCATGTTTATGACTTCTAAACATGCAAATATGCATTGTTGAATGATAATGAGCTAAAGTTGACATTTCCCTTTGTCTAATGACTAACACTTGTTTTCCTTTAGGTGGGGTGGGGGTGGGTTCAGGTGGACCAGATGGTTCTTGAACATGGAAAGTAGAAGAAAGAAGGGCGACCTAGGCTCTTGGTGATAATTAAACTACTTCAATGTGTATGGGGATGAATTGTAATTACTAGTTTTTAGGTATCCAGAAGATGTAAAATACAATTTGACATATGTTCTTGCAGAGTTTTAATGTGTCGTTCCCCTAATTTTATGAGTTTTTAAGTAGACATTTCAACTTGTACAAAACGGCAGGTTCCTCCTTAGTCAACAACTCATCACCACCACAAATATTTATACAACTCACTCCATAGTTAAAGAGACCGGTTTCTAACTCTGATACAAGTATATTCTGGCAGTTAAACCAACAAATTTGCAGACTCGAAATGGTATAAAAGTTCACAAATTGCCTTTAATTCAACGTCCAGGTGGTACAAAGTACTTCTTTCATTGTGCCAGAGAGCCATCAGCCCATTTGTGCACGGTTTTAATTTATTTGCATTTGGGAAAGGAGTTGGCTGGTATGATCATAAAAATGACCTAAGATTTCCCCTTCGTGGAATCTGTTGGTATTAGTAATGTTCAGATTAGTAATGTTGAGATTATTTTCGATCCATTGTTTCGTTTGATATATTAAAATTGTATAATTTCTTAAAAAAATAGTTGTTGATAAAAACACCCTCCACATTTTTTAACGTTATGCACTTTGAGAGATTTGATGGGAATTTATGTCTTTAACCATGCTAATTCAAGTATTGAAAACCCTTGCATTGCTAATGTAACGATCCGACCGATTGTTTTGAGCATTTGCACTTCACTCGGTAGTTTGAGGGCATAAATAGCTTTGTATGATGTATTATGACTTGTGTGAATCATCGATTTTGGTTTTCAAGTTATTTAGACTCGATTTGGAAGAATGAACATATAATTGAAGCTTTAAATTGGAAGAGTTGACCAAGTTTGACTTTTTAGCATTTGACCTCGGATTGGAGTTTCGAAGATGCCGTTAGGTACGGATGGTGATTTTGGACTAGGGCGTATACTCTGATTTGTATTTGAATATTTCTAGAAGGTATCGGCACTATTTGGCAAAAGTTGGAAATTTGAAAGTTTGAAATGCTCATAAGTTTGACCAGAAGTTGACTTTGAGGATATCAGATTCGTATTGTGGTTTCGGGAAATAGAATAGCTTCTTCAAGTCATTTAGGACTTGTGTGCAAAATTTGAGTTCATTCCGCGTTGATTTGGTATATTTCGACGCTAGTTTTGAATGTTGAAAGGTCAAAGTTATTAATTTTGATTTGAGGTGATATTCATCATTTCGATATTATTATACGTGATTTGAGACCTTAAGTAGGTTCGTGTAATGTTATTGGACTAGTTGGTATATTTGGACGGGGTCCCGAGTGGCTCGTAAGAGTTTCGGACGAGGTTCTGATTGTTTGGATCAATTTTGGCCAAGGCTGCTGGTGGCAAGATCTGGTGTGATCACACCTGTGGCTGGTTTTGCACTGGTGCAATGGTCGCATAAGTGACAAAGGAGTTGCAGAGGCGAGGTGAGAGCTGGGTGAGGAAGATCGTAGAAGCGGAGATTTGGAGCGCATGTGCAGATGCGCAGGTGCGAAGGGATGGAGCGCAGAAGCGAGCTCTTGCATAGGTGCGGATGATGTTGCAAAAGCAGATATTTTGTTTGCAGGTGCGAAGATCGATTTCTCAGCTGGTTCCGTAGAAGGGGAGGTTCTGTCACAGAAGCGGCTAATTTGTTCGCAAAAGCAATGATGCCTGGGCAGAAGCTATATATCGATGGTTTGGTTATTTTATTCACATTTTGAGTTGGGGAACTGATGTTGCCCAAGTTGACACCTAAAATTGGGGTCATGAAGCGGTAGATGCAATTATAATTACCCAACTAGGAGTCGGGATCGAATCCACAAGGAGCGTAGATGGAATTAGGTATATACTCGGACTAAGCATATAATGTGTCCAAATGCACTTTCACATACTTTGTTATTTTTGTCTACTTCTAAATTAAGCTATTGTTTTCAAATACAAAACTAGAGAATGATATTTTTGGTGTTATTTTTCAAGTTTGTAAAAGATCTAGGGTTGTGACTTCCACCTAGGTGGTTGCCTAACGGGTTGTGGGCTTTAGAGCGAGTTTCGTTGGTCGGGCGTAATATAGCAATTAACACACAATTACCCACTCAATACCTCTCGGTAATAGAGTGGTTTTTCCTCGGTTGGCTTTCTCAAGTCCAAATGGGTTATTCACAAAATAGTTGATAGATGCTCAATTCGGGTTTTACTATTTCTAGATTCAACTATTTAATTGGGGCTATCAATTTCTTGAATTCACCCCAATTTCTTTTTAGCCATGTTTTCCTAGATTCAGTCTCTCTTTTTCAAGTAGAGACAAAGTTAAATAGGATTGAATCAATATTTGCAACCATTATTCTACAAATAAAGCAAGAACTAGGCTAAATATTACACACCCAACCATAAACAAGCCCTAAATCAAACACCCATTAGGTACCCACAATAGGGTTAGGTCACAACCCTAGCTAAAACTTTAGCTACTCATAGATGAAAATAAAGAAATTTAAAGAAGAAATGATAATTAAACTCATATTGCAAGTTTAAAAGTCAAAAAACTACTGTTTAATCACTAAAGTAAGCTAAAGTTACTAAAATCAGTAAAGAAAAATGGCTATAGATGTTTGGATATTCAAAACTTAACCTAAATTCGTCAAAAAAGACTATTTGTTCACCGCTAGAAATTTCAAACAAAAATGCCCTTTCAGAGGTTCTACGGCCGTATAATTCCATGTGCGGTCCGCACTTCTTCTTTAGTCTTGGCAGGAGCTTGGTCTGCGGTCGCATAATTCTGGATTGCAGCCGCAAGTTGCTTGTTCTGTAGTCCACACAATAGTGAGTGCGACAGCACATGCCCTTTTCTGCGGACCGCACAAATCTGTATGCGGCCACATGGCTTCATTCTACGACCGCACAATAATTGTGCGGTCTGCATATCCTTGAAGCTTATATACGGTGAAATCGGAGGGTCCAATTTCTCGTCATCGAGGCACTTTAAAAGACCATCTCGAAGTCTCGAGGCTACAAGGCTATGGTCGAAGTTTCCTCCCTCGAGGTTCGTCGACGCTCGACCTAGGGACAATATTGACCACAGCTGTGATAGATATGGGGAGTTCTCAAGGCACACGGCTAGGACTGACATAGCCTAGTAGACTACCCTAGCCCTGAATCAGGGTGCCATCTAGCTGTCCCATCCCCTTATCTTTGTAATTAATGCACTTTGTACTATATTGGGATTCCCATCCTATACAAAAGAGATCCTTGTCATTTTGTAAACTCCCTGTTGCTCCAGCTGCTCCACACGAAATATACAAAAACATTCTCTTTGCTTTCTAACAAATTATCTTGATATTTTGCTTCTATTTACTATCTTCATTATTGTTTATCATTTATTACTTATCATTGGCCATAAAGAGCCTTCGTTGATTTTGATATAACTCTTAGTCATACTTCGACCACCTTCGATAGCTCCCAGCCGAGCTTCGGAATCGACCTCGAGGCCACGAATCGACAAGCTCGAGTCACCGATAATTGACCTATCAGTTTGGTTATCACTTTTTCCTTATCTCTCATTTCGTCTCTAAGTCTCACATACATAGCATCATCTGCTCAACAAACTAGCATAAAAATAGATTACGTATTTTTAGAATCCCATAACCAAATTTAATTGTTATTACCATTTTCACGGTAAACAGTTTCGCGCCCACCGCGGGGATAAAAATAATAGTGATTATTTTCTTGCTGGTTTTAATACATAACACAAGTTATCTTACACATTTTCTCTTGTCCAAGATCTTCGATTTCAGGTCGGAATGTCTAATTTAGTGAATGGAGGTGAAAACCACAATCTTGAGGACCATAGAGAAAATGGTGTGGCTGTTCCAGGAGTTGGTGTGCCACCACGAAACCCTAGGAATGCACCAGAACCAATCCCCGTGGACGCAGTCCCACGCGACGCCCAACACGTTGACATAAGCTCCCACACTAACAGGAGCGTGCATCAAGAAGACCGACAGGAAGCTCAGGATACCCCGGCTAGGGAAGAACCAGAGGTTAGCCTTCATGTTATTTTTGAAATGTTGCAGGCACAACAGCTAGTGATTGCTCAACTACAAAGTCACCAGAAAACTCCCAGCACGGTAGCACTAAGGACAGCTCCCCCAGCCGAACAGGTACGGGAGAGATCGAGCAATAACTGATCGATGACCGATCCCGCCATCGTAAAAATGCTCGAAGACCTCACCAGAAGGATCGAATCGGGCAAGAAAATGATAGAAGCCAACGAGAAGAAGGTCGAGACCTACAACTCCAGGGTCGACCAAATTTCGGGCGCACCCCCGGTCCTGAAAGGTGTGGATTCGAAGAAGTTCATACAAAGACCATTCCCAGAGGAAGCAGCCCCGAAACCCATTCCATAGAAGTTCAGAATGCCAGAGCTTCCGAAATACAATGGAACCTCGGACCCCAATGAGCACATTACTGCTTACACTTGCGCAGTGAAGGGCAACGACATAAAAGATGACGAGATCGAGTCCGTCTTACTAAAGAAGTTCGAGGAAACACTCTCGAATGGGGCCATGATGTGGTATCACAACCTAGCTCCTAACTCCATAGACTCGTTTGCCATGCTGGCAGACTCCTTCATAAAGGCACATGCCGGTACCATCAAAGTAGCAACAAGAAAATCTGACGTGTTCAAGATCAAGCAGAGGGAGAATGAAATGCTACGAGAGTTCGTATCTCGATTCTAAATGGAAAGAATGGAACTACCACCGGTCTCTGATGACTGGGAAGTATAGGCCTTCACTCAAGGTCTGAATGAACGAAGCTCGATGGCTTCAAAGCAGTTGAAACAGAATCTGGTCGAGTATCCCACTATGACCTAGTCGGACGTCCACAACCGATACCAGTCGAAGACGACCAACTAAGAGCCCCATCAGGCTCAGTATACCCAAGCAAGCTCCTGGCAAAGGAGGCAAAGCCAAACAAAAATAGATATCAGCCGAACTGAAGATAGAAGGAATGCCCCGAGGTGCAACCCACCTCCTAACGATCGAGGATAGGATCTTCGGGGACTCTTCAACAGAGTTAGATTCGATAGGAACGCAGGACCAACAGAGGCACCTTGCTTATTAGAATACAACTTCAATGTCGATATATCAGACATCGTGTTCGCCATCAGCAAAATCAGGGACGCCAGGTGGCCTAGGCATGTACGATCGGATCCTTCACAAAGGAAACATAACATAGTGTGCGAATTTCACAACATGCACGGACACAGGACCGAGGATTGTCGGCAACTCCGAGAGGAAGTACTCGGTTGTTCGTCAAAAGTCACCTTCGGGAATTCCTCAACGACCAAGACAAAAATCAGTTTCGAGAAAGGGAAACAACCAAAAAGAACAAAGTAGACGAGCCGCAACATGTCATCCACATGATCTTTTGAGATAGCTGCCACTAGCTGAAACACCAAAGTCTCCTCCAGCAGAGGGTCTATGGAATGAACCGATAATAAGATAGCAACCACGAGACATGCTCCCGGCTGTATCTGAATAAAGGACGGTACTGCGTCCTCTAAACGAATACCAAGGTTCAAGAGCGCCATCACCACTGAGCTATAACATCTCCCTTTTCATTTTATATTTAGTTCTAGCCTTTGTGCAAGCGCCCGATCAAATCAGTCAAAGCTCTAACCCAACCCAAAATCTTAGGGTTTAAAGCATCTGTTGCACTCTTTTCCTTCGACCGAGTTTTTATCCCGAAAAGAGTTTTACCGGCAAGGTTTTTAATGAGGCAACCTTCACATGCTACCTAAGGATGACTCGACAAGTATTCAAGGCTTCTTTTACAATCAGCCTCGAACACTGGGGGTAAAAGATCCCCCCTGTAAGGCCATCCACTTGGAAAAGCCAAGAAACGCCAAATGGGGTCCCAATAGGAAAATGATGTACCGGGCCAAACGGTCGAATGAACCGTGTCCGTTTAGCCGGGTCCCGACGGCGAAAATATATACACTTGTACCAAGTAATTGAAGAGTATCTTTTATCAAAGACTCTCACGCTCCAAAAGAAGCTTGGCACCTCTAGAAAATGACTCCTCCGACAAAACATCCCGAGTACTTGGGGACTGGCGGCAATAATTCAATACCTGAACGACCTCCGGGTTGGAACTCCAAACCCATAAGCCCTCAACAAGGCAACATGAAAATCACAAAACGTCTCCAAGGACGAAAGTGCCCCGAGCACTCGGGGACTGGCGTCAAATTCTTAAAAAATGCACGACCTCAGGGTCGGAATCTCCGAAATCATAAGCCCTCAAGGAGGCAATACAAAGTTTACAAGTAATGGCTCTCGAGTCAAGAAACCCTCAACGACTCGGGGACTGCCGTCAAGCGCCACCTCCATCGACTTATCAAAACCTGAGGTCGTAAGGCCACATGTGGGCAGCCTTGGTCTCATAAGACCTACATAAGGCAACAACAATATCTGTAAGACCTCAAGCAAGGCATGAAAAATACTTGTACCAAGTATCCAAAACTGTAAGACCTCAAAGGCATGTAAAACTGTAAGACCTCAAAGGCATGTAAAACTTGTAAGACCTCACTAAAAGCATAAACCCGATCTCAAAGTTTCAACTATATATCGAACTTGTAAGACCCCTAAAAAGGCATACCCTCGATATAGATGCCGAAACTACTTCACTCAGGACGAAAAGACTCTGGGTGAACACAAATGACTCCGGTCACAAGGCTGTACCAGCCAAACTAACACGACTCGGGGACGCCCGACTGTCGCTACAAAATCACAGGCCTTGAATTACTTCGAATCTAATTCGAAAAGAGCCGGTTAAACAGGCTACCCTTGACATAGGCAAAAGAGCTGCAACCATGTTAGCTCCATATCACAGGCTTTGAGCTACTCAGCCTCTGAGCCAAACCTCCCGAGGTGCTCGATTATCGCCATATAACGACACGTAATCGAGGTTTTTATCGAGCCGTCGAAGAGGTAGGCAAAACATTATTTCAAAAAATCTTTAACAAGGGAAAAATAAAGCCAATAAAAGTTCGCTTCGACCCAAGTCATAAGAGCCATTGTCTCCAACCCACACTAAAGGCCGCATCAGCCTGAGGCCTAAGAGCCATTGTCGCCAGCCCACACAAATCCGAAAACTTGAGGGTCAAATGAGCTCGAGTCGTAACCCGATTCAGAGACTGAAACCAAAATAGTTAACTAAATATGCCTAAAAGCAAGGCGTAACAGCCATTGTTGCCAGCCCACACTAAAGGGCTGCATCGTCCCAAGGCGTAAGAGCCATTATGCCGGCCCACATAAATGGTTGCATCGACCAAGTGCGTAAGAGCCTATGAGCCAGCCTAATGAGCCCCATGTCCATATCACGAATCTAAGGATTCCTACCAACTCGAAGGCAAACTGATCTGGCCAAAATCTCGGCAAACAGAAACCCGGAAGATACAAAATCGCGGGGTTTCTCCCTTATACATACATGTAATAAAATACAAGCTCCATTTACAGCATACTGTGAAAGCACTATATACAAAGATAAAGAAAGAAAATAAACTTCCCCCTTGGGGACTATGGCCCGACAGCCCCATCCTCGCCATCTTCGTCATCAGACAGAAGTAACTTGGCGTCATATTCCTCTGACTTGGCTTATTAAATCTCTTCCAAAAGATTGAAACCCCTGGCGTGAATTTCCTCGAGAGTTTCCCTCCGAGATTTGCACTTTACGTACTCTTTACTGCTACTCGTACGACTAAGAGTTCTCCTCAACTCAGCTCTAGAAGTGGCAGTGCTCTTCAAATAGGCCGCTGCTTTTTAGTCCGCCCTAGTGCTGCTTATCACAGCCTCGGCCCGAGCATTCACCACCTCGGCCTTCGCCTTTGAAAGCTTGGACTCGAGCCTTGTGATCATGTTCGCCCGTGCAGAATCACTCGCACGAGCTGTCCTGATTCGCATATCAAGGGTGGAAGCCTTAGCCAAAGCACTCTCCTTGGAAGCAACTTGGGCATCTACACGGGCTTGCAGCTCGTTAAACTCACGTTTGGCCCGGCCAACTTCGCCCCAAAGTCGCTCCAGCTACTCTGTTTTGCTCTCCAACTGAAATATTGAAACATTAATCTCCAAAAATGAAAGGAGGAGTATACGTCAACATGAAATTCAAGATACATGTCTCTCTAGGCAGCTCTCGCAGCTCCGGCTTTGATTCGCCTCACACCACAGAGATACCAGCTCGCGTTCCTTTCTCGCATAAAGAAGCTTAAGGGATTTCTCCCTATTTGAAGCTTTCCACAACCTAGCTTCATAGCGAAGCATCTCGGACTTAAGCCTGTCAAAGGCCTACAAAAGAAAATTCAATAAGAAAGGAAGGGTGTGAAACCGGAATAAACCTATACCAACTACCGAAGCTTACCACAAAGTCGAGCCGGTGAGCCTCAACAAAGGCCGAGCCAATGTCCGATGGCTTAGTGTCCCCCGAAGAGCCTTTGATAGGAAAAGAAGAAGCCTTTACATGCTCCTCGCTCTTCGAAGTACCCGCAGCGGAAATGAAAAAAGTTTTTTTTGAGAGCGGAGGCCTCCGAAACTGGATGATCGGTTGAATCGCCTCTTTTGAACCGCTGAGAAGGCTCGCCCCACTGAGAGCCTCCTCACACCCGGGAAACCCTTTTCGTTTATCGTCGACCCTCGACCCCGAGGTCGGCAATCTCTCCTCCTCACCTAGAGGGCACGACCTCATCTCAGAAAAATCTCCAATACCTGCCGCGACTAAGTTAGTACGCTAAAATGAAAAGTACAATTAGGGGAAAATAAGCCACCAAGCTCCTACCATGATGCTTTGCCTCCCATCTCCCCTTGGACAGGTCTCGCCACCTGCGCTTATCATAGGTCGAATAAGCTGCCAGCTTATAAGACCACTCAGCCAAATTAGGGATCTCATTCGGCAACCAAGGAGTCGCTACAAGAAATAAAACAGAAAAATGTTGTTATGGAGCCCACCTCCAGACAAAGTGATAAAAATACAGGTATGACACTTATGTGTGAAATTCCATTTCTCGGGAAAGCGCAGAAACTCTCCAGGAATGATATAACCAAGGAGTCCGTGCTTGAACGAATCAGCCTATCCATCCTCGGTCCTTGTCCTCTTCACTGACAACGGCAGGAGACCGGGTGGATCGATGTTGCAGAGTAATTAAACCCCGATAGCGTAGTGGCCGATATAACCTCACAAGATGACTGAGGGTAAATTCGAGGTCGGCCTTCTCTGCAAAGTATCTTATCGTCTGCACTATCTTCCAAAGAGATGGGTGAGCTTGCGCCTAGGTCACATGATATCTCCGACAGAACTCAAAGATGACTCGGTCAGGGGGACCCAATGTTAAAGTGTGCATATACACGCTCAAAAAACCCTCTACATAGGTCATGATGCTCTCCTCAGAGGAAGGTACTTATAGCACCACTCCTTCTCCCCATCCACAGTCTTTTCTGATCATTCAAGGTGTTTCTCCCCTATTGATGAGATGAACCTCGACGCGTGCTCCCAATGTCCTTGAATGTTGGGAGGTCTCTCCAACGTAAAGTCTTTCCTCAAGACAAAGCACCTCGAGGCCCGCTCACAGGGCACCGGCGGTGTACCACCGACCGGACGCGGAACAGAGGCAGAACTCCCCTCTCCTTGATGGGCGGATGTTGACGTAGCAGTCATGGATACGATAAAATAAGAAGAGGAGGATATAGATTTGGGAAAATATTATGAGTTGAAACGACGGGAGAGCTAGCACAAAGCGCCAAGTTCTATGAAAGAAATAGTTACTCAGAGTAGCAAAATCTTCATTGGAGAAGCAAATGAATGAATATATAGGGGCAAAGCAGAGGTTGCTCGCCTACCCAGAAGGCCAATTATTTCTGACCACGGTAACGCCACGTTTTCCTTGGGAAATGTACTGGCGGGACCACCTGGGATCACCCCGGGGCTCCCTTTATGAGATCGCATGAATGTTGCTACCCCACGAAAGTCAAAAGGTGTCGAGACCTCAGGGGCTTTTTGCTGTCACAAGCATCGTAAGAAGCTATCAACCTAACTTCAATGTAGGACCCGATTTCAGGGGTCCTGATTGATCCAAGAATGGGCTCCAAAGAGTTAATATTAAAGTTCGAAGAATAACTTCGCAAGAGCAACGAGATATAAAGAATGGAAAGACTTGGGGTAGAAAAACCCTTTTGCATTGCCAAAAATATATTTACAAGGATGACTTTACAAGACTCATTCCCCCGGGAGTACAAGCACAGAAAAGAAAAAAAAAAGGGGGGGGCAAAAGCGACATAAGGCCTACTCTTCATTGCCACTATCATCCGAACCATCTCCAGGATCCTCATCTGGAGCGATCAAGAGCGCCGACTTTCTCTCCAACTCTCGGGCCTCCTCAATCTCGGCTGAAAGATCGACACCTCTGGTTCCGACCCCCTCCAAGGCTTCCCTCCTTGCCTTCGCTCTAGCATGCTCGATAGCTTGGGCCAGTTTCAGCTCGGCCCCTATCAAAATCTTATGGGCTGTTTGATTCGCTGTGGCTACATCCTGCAAATAAGTAGCAACTTTTCCTTCGATCTAGGACTTGACTGTGGTCAGCGCAACAACCTCCTTTCAAGAATTTTAGAGAATATGATGGGTCGATGCCAACTCTGAGGCCACCACCCTATTTCGTTCCCTCAGTTTGAGGATCTCCGCATTCTTTTCCCCGATCAGCGAATCCCTTTGCCCGATCTGCAAGTGGAAAGGTAAGCCAGTTAGTATCAGATCATGGGAATAAAGGGTGGACTCATGCATAACAAAGTATATGCTCAGCAAGAGCAGCCTTTTCTTGGAATTCTCCCTCCAAAGCAGCCCGGAGCTCGCCTGACTCTCTCTCCTTTCGGGCAGAGTAAGCCTCTGACTCTCGCAGTCTCAAGGTCAGCCTCTCAAGCTCCTTTTCACGGCATGAAATCTCCTCATTAAGCCTGGAGAGGTCATGATCATACATCTCCTTACACTATAGCAAAATAGAAGAGTTAGAAGAACGAAAAAAAATGCTCGAGACTAAAGGAAATATGCATAAAATATTTGTCACCTATTGCTGGAACCTTTCTGCAGCCTTGACGGTACCGAAAGCGTTGATATCTATGTTCTCACTAACATCATCGAGAATATTGCCAAAAGCGCCTCTCCCCTTGAGAGGATCCTCGGCTTTGGCAGTAATCAGATCCTAAGCATCCCTTAGCTCCCCTGACGAGAACTGAGGGCCCAAACTGAAATCGCATATATCATCGATGTCTCCGAGGGGTAGCTCCTGACCTTGAAAACCTTTGGGTCCCGACCCTTCAGGATCAGTGGCAACGGTCCGCCCAGCGGAAATTGCATCAAATCCGGTCATCGGATCCGGGATCACATTGACACCCTCCTCGAGGGTCTCCGATTCACCGGACCGATCTAAGTCGGTCATTCCCAATTCAGCAGCCTCCGGTCGAGGCACCTGCGAAGCTCCAGTGCCCGACCTCGTCCTCCGTGCCAACCAGCACTCGCCCTCATCCTTATCATCATCCTCATCCTCAGCACCGGGGCTTGCTCCAGAAGTTGAAGTTGAGGTCCTAGTAAAGGCTCGAGGCTCGCGTGATTTAGGTTTCTTTATCATGGGAGGATCGGCAGCCACCTTACCTTTCCTTTTCTTGACCTTGGCAAGCTCCAAAGTCTCCATCTCGCCACCAGGGGGTGGCCTCATCTGCATATTCTTGCCAAGGCCTACACGAGTGCAGTGATTGTAACTTATCAACACAAAGGATACGGGGAGAAACATAAATCTAAGACATAGGTGGCAAAGAAGCTTTACCATGATTCTTGGCCACCCACCACTTCTTATCCAGGTCGGGCCATGACCGAACGAGATATGGGAACGCAGTGTCCAACCGCTCGATCCATCCCGGCAAATCCGAGATTGCTTCGGGATACCAAGCGGTAGCTGCAGAAACCAAAAGGAGGTTATTTCTCCAAATGAAAGGAAAGAAAATCACAAAACATGTCCGAGGAAAAAAAATGCTTACGCTTGTGTGTTCCACTTCTCTGGGAAGGGCATCCTTCCAGCCGGAATGATGTCCCAGGTCTTCATCCGGATGAACCTACTCATCCACCCTTGATCCTTATCCTCGTCGATGCTCGAGAAAAATGATTTTTTGGATCAGTGGTGAAGCCTAATCAAGACTCGATAAAATTGAGGGTTGTACAGCCTGATCAAATGGTTGAGGGTAAAGGTATCGCCCTCAACCCCATCGGAGAAATGTCGGAGCATCAAGACTATCCTCTAGAAAGAAGGATAGATTTGACCGAGCGTCACTTGATATTTGTCACAAAAATTGAGGATAACCGGATCTATCTCCGGGGAAGGGGTTTTGGAGGGATTGACAGGACCCAAAGTGAACGGGTAAGTATATACATGAAGGAAGCCAGCCTTGTGATAAGTTATATTCTCATAAGGGCTGATAATCTCCACCTCCACTGCCTCCCTCCATCGGCAGTCTTTCTTTACCGTCCCTATGTTGGTCACGACACTAATGTATCGAGATACATGTTCACATCGGCCCGGTGTGGATGCCGTTTTATCGATGGTAAAGTCCTTCGACATATCAAGCTCGGTGGGAGTACATTGTCCCAAGGTGGGTATCACTTTGGGTTTCCCTTTAGATGTTCGAGATGAAGAGGCAGTCTCGTCTTTCCGAGGAACCGTCTTGGAGGTTCTAGCCGTGATGATGGTAAAATTTCTCTAAGAAAAAAAGAAGAAAGGTTGCAAGTAGGGATGCGTCTAGCTTTTCTAATCTAAAGTAGTTGGGAAAGTAAAAATTACCCAACAATTGGTGCATTTATAGGAGCTGTGTGGGAAATGGAAGGGACGAACTAGTAGCGGTTCGTGGGCTTCTTGATAGTTGTGTTTGACAGTGACCCTTGCGCGGTTTTTTGGGCATGGCATTTAATGCTCTGATAAGCTGACATTACAACAATGATGCCTTCAAAATGGAAGCTCCAAATCATTTCCTATCGCTTTATTCTAGGAAACGCGGGGACTACTTGTATATAGTAAAATCGGAGGGTCTAATTTCTCATCATCGAGGAACTTTAGAAGACCATCTCGAAGTATCGAGGCTACAAGGCTATGGTCGAAGTTTCCTCCCTCGAGGTTCGTCGATGCTCGACCTAGGGACAATGTTGACCTTGGTTGTGATAGATATGGGGAGTTCTCAAGGCACACGGCTAGGACTGACATAGCCTAGTAGACTACCCTAGCCCTGAATCAAGGTGTCATCTAGTTGTCCCATCCCCTTATCTTTGTAATTAATGTACTTTGTACTATGTTGGGATTCCCCTCCTAGAGCATTAAAAGAGTTGACTTTATTCATAAAAGAAGCTCACTCTTTCATGTAGGTCATTGTTGATCCCAAATTCCTCCTCTTCCACTCTCCGTTAGCATAACTCACTAAAGAATGTAGCACTCAATTCAAGGATTTGTGAAAAGTTCGCTCATCTCTCTGAAAAAGAATGTCACAAGTACGGCTCTAAGTACCATATATATGCCCCTCATGTAAATCACCACTAATGTAAGTTCACTTGGCTTGAAATCCCGTAGGGCTTTTTTGGAATGTAATGAAGGCTTTTGAACAAAGGTAGGGAATGTTGGAATAGAAACGGGTTCATCTTTCCTCAAGCATTCCATTTTTCTCTTTTTGGCTTATGTTTTGCCGACTCTTTGAGTCATTTTCTTTTTTCTTAGGGGAACTAGAGAGACTTAGCATCACTCTTTCTCGGTCATGATATTCATTTTCTCCTTCTTTGTTTTCTCCATGCTTTGCATCATTGCTTTTCTTTGAATCCCTTCAACTATTCACTTTATTCACTTTCTTTTTACATTTTTCTTTTGTTCCTTCTTTCTTTTTCTTTGCCTTTCCTTTTCTTCATTTCTTCTCTTTTTGTGCCTTGATACCACTTTCAAACTCCCCGTCTCTACCCAAACTTATGTTTTAGCCAATTACTTCTCAAGAGTGTTAAGGAAAGCTAGGGTTCCAAGAGAGGGTCACTACAAAACGAGTAAATGCTTGTAACGTGGCTATCAAATGAGAAAGGTATTAGGCTCAAATGGTTTGGCTAGGAATAGCAACATTGGTGGGACATGAAAAATTTTAAACAGGGAAAGGAGAGCCTACAATTACTTCTCAAGCCAAGCAAAACTTAGAATTTCGCCTAAAACACATTTGGGGCAAGTTCTAGACCATTCACATGGGTACTTGGACTTGCAACAAAAATCTCACTTCTCACACAACTGAATTGTTAAAAAGGATAGAGTCGAGAGCCCAAAACAACCATATTCAAGATTGAAAATCACTAATGGTTCAACTAAACCACTCGATGATTGCTCAAGTCAACACAAGAGTCTAAAGATCACTAGTTAGAGTTATTTCTTGCCAAGAATTTGTTTTTAACCATAAGGCCATAGGTAAATGTATTGGTACCAAGTGAAGCATTTTTGACCCTTTTATTCAATACTATTGTTTTTACCTAAACATTAAAAACGGACTCAATCCCTTAAGAAGGTTGTCACGTCATCCATCGTTGGGAAGAGTTACCCGATTCACACAGAAACCACCTTTGGAAAGAACCGTGGAATTAAGAAAATCAAAGACTTATTGATCACTTAAACATAAAAAGAAGCTATCAAGACAAAACAAAGCTATCAACATAAATAAGAAGCTATTAAGCTAAACATTGACTACTAAGAAAACAAGATGACGAAGCTATAGAATAAACTACTGAAAGCATAAATGAAATGAATATACAAGATAAGAGAGGAGAGAGAGAGAATATATACATCAATAGAGAGAAAGAAGAATATGGACATAAATAAAAAGAAGAAAAGAGAATGTTATCAAGTTATTACAGGCCAACTGTCACCAAATCAAAATAAGTTCCACCCCTCCCCCCCAAATAAGAATAAGCATTATCCCTATTATAATGCTTACCAAAATAAAATTCAAGGAAGGGAAAGAGTGTAGAAAACTCCCTATGTGGCCTCAGTGTCCATAGAATCATCACCACCCTCAGGCTCCTCTAGCTGTATCTCATCATCCTCTGCTCGGGGAGCAGCTGGGTTGGTGAACATCTATAACACTGCCTTAGTAGTGTGGGCAGCGAGATTTGGCTCCTCAGAATGGCCAGCTGCTGCCTCAGATGCCTCTGGTACTGATGGTGCTACTGGTGCTGACTCCATCAGTAGATCAAGGGAAAGATCCCCAGCTGATGCTATCTTGGCCACCTCTTTGTTTAGCTTGTCAAGTGCTTTCTTCGAGGCTTGTGATTTCCTCATCTTCTTCACATGTTTACCTAACTCCTCAATGACTCCCCTATGTGTCACCAGAGTATCTATAATGGTCTGTTGGTTTTCTAGAATCTTCTTCAAGGTCTCCTCCACTATGGGAGAAGTCTGGGGTGCTGGGGTGGAACACTGTGCTGCAACAACACTGGATAAGTCAGCCATCTTTGCAGTAGTTGTCTGCATCCAATTGTTGATACTTGCTAGAGACTGGGAGACTCTCAGCGGTGTGAGTGGGTAAGTGGAAGATGACGGCACTGAAGCTGCTAGTGGTCCAGATGATGAGGGTGGAGGTATGCAGCCGTACTGCTAGAAAGCCTGGCTGAAATGGCAGGCATGTCAGCTGAAGGTATGGCTGCTAAAGCTGTAGCTACCACCGAAAGCTCTTCATACTGGCCCTCAGTAGTAGTTGGTTGACCCTTGCTCTTGTTCTTTGGTTCCTCGGGTCCTTAAGAGAGTACCATGAAAAGGGCTGCTTTGCCCGAACCTTTGTATCAAATGGCTTTGATTCCACTCCTGCATTCGTAAGGTATTCTATGATGGTGTTTGGATACGGGTAGGAGCTTTCTCCCTTCTTAACAACTTCTGACATGTTGGACAACATGATGAAACCCACGTTGATAGGGTACCCGACCATGATAGATGCTACTAAAACTACTCGAGGAATAGGAAGGATGTTTTCATTTTTACATGGGCCAATCCGGCTGTGGAATTGTTTACCAACCTTTGGCTTCAAAGTTGAGGGTGTTCCGCTAAATGGGAACCCTTGTTGTGATCCACGGTGGTGGTGGGCCTGGAGCTGCTAGTATCTCGGCTAACCAAAGGCGAGCTGCATCACCTAGTCGACATTTCTCCAGATATTGTATCGGCTCTATATCCTCGAGCCCCAAGTAAGAGTTCAGGGATGTCTGATCAGATTTGACCTACAAATTTCTCACCTTTGTCACCTTAGTCCCTTTCTTGATGTGTCTCACATTGGCATAAAATTCTCGGACTAGGTGTGTCACACCTCCGTTTTCTACCCGAAAGGGGTATAGGGGAGTTTTTCCAATTTAAGTGACAAAACCGAAATGGGATTATTTATTCAAATTCAGAGTCTCCACTTGGGATAATTTATGGTGTCCCAAGTAACTGGTTAAAATCCCAAATCGAGGAAAGTTTGACTCTATTTTACAGTCCGTGAAACACAGAAATTCGGGTAAGGAATTCTGTTAACCTGAGAGAAGGTGTGAGGCATTCCCGGGATCCGTGGTTTTAGCACGATTTCTTAATTATTAATAATTGGCCTAGTTATATTATTTATTACATATTACACCTATTGTGCATTTTTAGCTTTTCAACTGATTTTAATTATTTTAAACAATTATGGAATTTGTTTGATTGAAAATCGCATCACGGGAACTGTACCTATGACCTACAACATGTTCATTTTATTAGTGTTCAAAGTTGAGGCCGGGTCACATGAAATGCACATCCGAATTGGGATTAAGTATCATGACTATATTGTTTATCGTGAAAATGGTAATAACAATTAAATTTGTTGATGGGACTCTAAAAATATGTGATCTATTTTTATGCTAGTTGTTAAAGCAGTTAATGCTAGATATGTGAAGATAAAATATGAAATGCGAGCTAAAATAGAGTTATAATCAAACCAAGGGGTTAGATGTCCGAGCCTCGGACTAACCGATGAGGTGCCTCGAGGTCGATGCCTGGGCTCGGGCTCGAGCTATCGGAGATAATAGGGAAGGGGTTAACAGTTAGGATATAATTAAATGAGGCTCTTTATGGCCAATAATAAGAAATAAATGAAGAACAAGTATGAAAGTAATAAGCAATAGCAATAGTATCGAGAGAATATATTAGAGTGAAACGAGAGAGAGAGAGAGAGAGAGAGAGAGAGTTGTTATTTATCTTTTGTAGAATAGTTGGAGCAACAACAACCCCTTACAAAGTGGTAAGGATCCCTTTATATAGGAGGAAAAATTCAACAAAGTACAAAATGCATTGATTTTAAAGGTATGGAGATGGGATGGCTAGATGCGACACCTTGATACAGGCTCCAGACAGGCTAGCTTTCTCAGACTTAACTGCATGCCTTGGGAATCCCCATTTTTACTCTAACCTCGATCGGCATCCCCTTTTGGTCGAGCCTCAACAAGCTTCGAGGGAGGGAACTCGGCCACAGCTTTGCGTCCTCGAGGTATTCTTTTGAAATGAACTAATAGTAAGAAACCAGCCCTCCTGATTTTTCCGCATACAAATAGTCTCCGCATTTCCTAGAACAAAGTGATGTGAAACAATTCTGATGCCCGACTCCTCGGGCTTCCTTGTGACGACGTCATGCCGATGATTCAATCTATGACGTGAATTTTCACAATAAGCGGGACATCCCATGGACTTTTCTTTTCGACGCCATTCAATACGCTGTCGATTCCCGTTCTTCAAAGCGATAGTACCACCATCGATTCAGTTCTTCAAGAACACAGTAATTGCACCTATCGGTCAGTCTTCTAGAGGCATTGATGACCATGTCATTATCTCTTATAAATAGGGGCATTCTGGCATTATTTTTCTATCCAAGTGCCTCCCTTCATCCACTCATTCCTTTCTTCTCGTCATCTTTCTTTATTGCTAATCACCATGTTTGGAGTTCACGGCTTTAAGGCCATTTGGCAGCATTCCCATCGGTTGTGCGGTGGCCTCCTACCTGATTTTCCCCTTGCCGAGCGAGAACGTACCATCTTGTAGCTGTTGTTGTTGTTGTTACGCCTGCTACTGTTGTCCCTATTGGCTCGATATGGTGATACGGGGCGACTGGCGTCCTTTGATCTAAAAGGGCGTTTGGACTCTACACCGTTGCTTGGGAGAGTAAAGGACTATACACCGCTGTTCTCTCTACTTCCCTGGCCTGGTGTGGCACTTCATCCCTTGGGTTTTTTCTCCCAAGGGATAAAAATGGCACAATCGGCCATTGAGGCTAGGGCCCGCCGAATCTTCAACCTTTGGCTTCGGCGGGTTATGTCTCTTTTTTCTGCCTTTTCTGCATCCTCCCCCTTTCCTCTTCTTCATTTTCTCCCTCAGTGTTATGATTTCATAGGATCGAGCTGGGAACCTAGAGGAGGTGGCGATCGAAGGAATTGCGTTCGATGACGCGAGCTCGAGGAGGTGGCACTCAGAGATGCGGCTACCGGAGATGGACCTTCGAGGGTAGATTAGGCTTTAGGCCTTCGCTACGCGAACCTTATCGCTTCTTTGTTTTTGTGTAGAAACCCCTTGTGGGCTTTTGTAATTATATATAAGGACCCCTTGAGGACCGTTGTAAGAAAATGTTTACTAATATGAATGTGAAACTATTTTCTTGACTTTTGCCATTAATGCTTACCATATTCATTTATATTTGTGGGAATTCTGAATGTATGCTTCTGCTAATGATTGTCAATATCTAACTCAACTGCGAGTACTTCTTTCAGTCTTTGGTTGATAGAAATGGCTCCTTTTCGATCCCACCATTGTTCCTCGGACCAAGCCTGAAATGGTCCGATAGACTCGGGTCATCGGGACCCTTGAGTCACATGAAGATAGCGCATCGAACCTTGAAATATTTGAAAGCGGCCTCTGAGTGAAGGTCAGCTTCAGGCACATGGAGATTTAATTTGAACTTAATGTAGATAACCTTTTAAGACATTGTAGGTAGGTCCCTGAGGAGGGGTTACCCATATTTAGGCGATGTTCTGAGGTCAAGCCCTCATGGACGGAGCTCGAAGTGCTTACTTTTTTTCTTGAGAGGAACCCTCAAGGTCGGGTATCAACTCAGGACTGGAGACGACGTGCTGGATTTTTGAAGCCTAACTTCTCTTCGATGGAGGTCCTTGAGGTCGGGTACCACCTCGGAACTCGTATCGAAGCCATTGGCCTCTCGGGGCCTAACTTGGGTAGGTGGACCGTTGTTGTTTCCCCACATATATATATAGAGATTCTCTCACTTCTTGGGAGATCCCAATATTTTAGATTTTTATCCTTCCGTTTCGGCGTTGAGTCCTTCGTTACCTTAGCACCAAAGCATTTGTGTAGGTTCCTGCTTCAGTTTGCTAGCTTTACCATAGCTATGATTGTTACTTCAGTGTCTATCCAGTAGAGAAGGGAGAGTTCCACTCCCAGCTAGGGGTGGGCATTCGGTCAGTTCGGTTCGGTTTGAAGAAATTCGATTCGGTTTTCGATTTTGTAAAAATAGTAACCGAAACCGAACTGAAATAAGTTCGGTTCAGATTGGTTATTTTAATTTTGGTTCGGTTATTTCATTTCGGTTTTCGGTTTGAACATTATCATATTGGACTCCTTCTATGTAATAATACGACGGGCGAATTTGTTGATTTTTTCCAAAACTTCAAAATTGTTGGAAATATTGTGTTTATAGAAAAAAATAGACTAAACTTTGCACACTTTATGGATCATAAAATTCAAACATAGTGTAAATTACAACTTTGTGTGAAATTCTCCCGGTTTCTATCACATATGCTATGGAAGTTTTAATAGACTGAAAGTCGTTAAGATTGGAAAGTTGATGGACTTACTTAATTGGGTTGTGTCTTTGATAGATTGGATATAATAGTATTAATTTATTACCTATGGTCTTAGCCTATATATAACTTAAAGAACATATATGTTAATAATTCGGTTTTTCGGTTAACTGAACTAAAAAACTTAATAACCGAAAACCGAACAGAAAAACCGAAATTTAAAAATTTTAAACTGAAACCGACCGAACAAACCGAATAACCGAAACCGAAATAAAACAAAATTGGTTCGGTTGGTTTATTCGGTTCCGACCGAAATATGCCCACCTCTACTCCCAGCGCTCAGGATCCATAGGAGTTTACCTTGAAGACTATGTCTTCAATAAGAGAGGAGCACCTTGAGCTAGTGAGGAGAGACTGCGGATGGGGCGAGGGGGTAGCGTTGCAGGTGCTTCCCCCGAATAAGGGTATCACGGACCTTGCCGATGGATTCTTGAACATGTACTTGTATCCTTTCGCACTAGCCCCCCTTGATAGGGTTGTGCTCGATTTCAGTTTAAAGTATCGGGTTACCTTGGCGCAGATATATTCATCATTTTGGCGAATAGTGCTGATGATGATATTCTTCACAGAGAAGGCAGGGCATGAATTTACGCTCAGTCATCTTGTCAGGCTGTACCGACCCTTTCATCATCAAGGTCTGCTAACCTTGCGGTGCCGTTCGTCCACATCATTTATTGTTGATGATAAGGAAGATGGAGATCGAGAGTGGATTAGTCGGTTTGTCTGGGTCTGGACGGCTGACGTTGATGTTATCCTTGTGGAACTTATACCATTCCCTAAGGAATAGAATTATATGCGTGAGTTGGAACATCTCGTGCTTTCTCGGATTTGCTCGTGGTGGATGCTATTTTAGTAATCGTGTTTTCCTCCTTTTTTGCAGAAATTTCATGGGCGCCGAGCGAAGTTCCTAATCTGCCCGGTTGGGTTCGGAAGCTAGCGACCCATTTGACATGTGACGAGCATAGGTGGCGAGCTGTGTCCCGAGGCAGATGGGAAGCAAAATATCATGGTATGCGTGTACGCTGCTTTTACCTTGTCTCTCATATATATAAGAAGACATTTTCCCCTTTTCATGTATCAATCTTGCCATCGTAGGTATCAGAGGGTCTCCAAGGGCGAGGTTGTGCTCCTCTGGAGAAGGGGAGGGGTTGTCAGCTTCCGAGCCAAAGGACGACAATAATAAACGGGGTCAAGTGTTTGAGGAGAAAGCATCGTCCGAGCCTTCTACACCCGAAGTTTTCGGTTCTGGAGAGGTGGTTCCTCCGAGCAATCATGCTTCGACCAGGGATGATTCTTCTAGGGCCGAGGGGACTAGATTAACAAAGGTGTGCTCAGCCTTCGAGGAAGTCCGCCGACTTCACTTTGCAGTGAGCTTTGGCACAGGCCTTCCGAATCTCGCATCTTCCCTTCCTTATTGAGTTTTTCTTTTACAGGCCTTTGGCAGGCTAAGTTTTGAGCTGCTCTGTCATGGAGCCAGGCTCTGGAAAGCCCTGGATGAGGGTAGGTCCCTTGGGCTCCTTTGAGAGGAGAAGGAAGTTGAGTTGGCACACTGGCGATATGAGGCGTACCAGGCTCGAATTACGAGAGCTATTTGATGAAGCAGGTAACTTCTCGCCTCAGGAGGGTATGCATTTTGCTTTTTAACTTCTTAGGTTAATTCTTTGTCTATCCCAGCTGCAGAAAAAGACGGAGGCCCTGGAGCACCTCAGGGGTGAGGCTGACTGAGTCAGGAATCACTGTGGCGAGCTAAGAGCTCACGTGCAGGCTAAAGCTTCAAAGGAGAAAGGTGCCTTGGCTAAAGTTCTTGCCTTTGAGGTCCAACTCCGGTTAGCTCATGATAACGCTTCAGTTCAAGCGGATATGATCACGAAGCTCAAATCCAAACTTTCAAAGGTCAGGGCTGAGATCGTTGATGCTCGGACCGAAGCAGCACTGAGTCGGACTAAGGATGATCTGAAGATGGAAATTTAGTTGAAGGATGCTACCGATGCCCAATCCGAGTTGAAGAGGATCCTCTATTGTGAAGAGAGGATTAAAGAATATGCTCGTTGCAGATCCCGGAGAAGGGTTCTCGAGGAAGTAGGTGCCAGGGGTTTGTTCTCCCGGAAGAGTTGGCGCGAGCGAGGGCGGACAAACGTGATGCTCGGTCACTTCTGTCTGATGTTGAGGAGAGTGAAGATGAGGCTGGTAAGCCGTAGCCCTAAGGGGCGGGGCATAGGCTTTGCCATCTTGTATGTGATACCTTAAGAGCATGTTTGTAGATGGAGAATGTATCTCTTCACGTATGTAAAAAAAACTTAAGGCTTTATTTCTTCTTTGCCCTTTTATGTTTTGCTTCTGACCAGGTGGACTGGTTTCAGAGTTGGTGAGAATCCTTAGATTCGTGATATGGCTCTGGGGCTCATTAGGCAGGCCCGGAGGCTCTTACGCGCTCGGTCGATGCGACCTTTACTGTAAGCTGGCGTTAGAGCTCTTACGATTTTGCTCAACTGTTTTGGGTTTAGTCTCCGAGTCGGGCTTCGACTCAAGCTCATTCGACCCTCAAGCTCTGTATTTGCTTGGGCTGGCGACAACGACTCTTACACCTTGCCCTTAGACATGTATTGTTAGCTATTTTGGGTTTGGTTTCCGAATCGGGTTACGACTCGAGCTCATTTTGACCCTCAAGATTTCAAATTTTAAGCTGGCGGCAGTGGCTCTTATGCTTTTTGTCATTTCAACCTTTTAATATGTGGCCCTGAGGCTTATTAGGCTGGCGACAATGTCTCTTACGATTTTCCCTTAGGCATATGTAGGCTTTGTTTTCCTCTCGTTAAGGACTTTTTGAAATGATTTTGCCAGAGCCATCATCGGTTTGGGAAGAACCTCGATTTCAAGTCATTTGCGGCGATGTTCGAGCACCTCAAAAGGTTTAGCTTGTAGGCTGAGTAGCTCGAAGCCTTGTAATTTGGAGCTGACATGGTTGAAGCTCTTTTGCCTGTCGACGGTAGCCTATTTAATCGGCTCTTTTCGAAGTAGATTCGAAGTAATGGCCAGTGATTTTATAGCGACGGTCAAGCGTCACCGAGTCGCATTAATTTGGATGGTACAGCCATATGACCATGGTCATTTGTGTTTGGCCGGAGCTATTTTTGATCTTGAGTGTAGTAATTTAGGTGTTTATATCGAGGGTATGCCCTTTCAGGAGTCTTACAAATGCGACATATAGCCTAAACTTCGGGATTGAGTTTATGCCTTTAGTAAGGTCTTACAAAATTTTCATGCCTTTTGAGGTCTTAAAGTTTTGTTGATACTTGGTACAAGTATGATTCAAGCCTTGCTTGAGGCCTTACAGTTTTGTTGATACTTGGTACAAGTATGATTCATGCCTTGCTTGAGGTCTTACAGTTTTGTTGATACTTGGTACATGTATGATTCATGCCTTGCTTGAGGTCTTATAGTTTTGTTGCTGCCTTAGATAGGTCATACTAGACCGAGTCTGCCCGCTCGGGGTCTTATAGCCTCGGGCTTTTAAATGAGTGGCGGTTGGCGATAGTCTCCGAGTCATCGAGTTTGCTTAGGCTCAGGACCGTTACTCGTGAGCTCAGAATTGCCTCATTGTGGGCTTACGATTTTGGAGCTTCCAACCCTAGGGTCATGTGCTTTCTAAGTTAGCGATGCCAGTCTCCGAGTGTTCGGGACATTTTTCCCTTTTGGAGATGTTTCGTGATTTCCGTACTACCTCGTTGAGGGCTTATGAGTGTAAAATTCCGACCCTGAGGCCATGCAGGTGCCGAGTTATTGATGCTAGTGTCTGAGTATTTTGGGGAGTTCTCGGTGGAGGGATCCTTGTTGTGAAAATACTAGATTTTCTTAGGAGCATGAGATGCTTTGGTGAAAGATATTCTTCGATTGTTTGGCATAAGTACATGTTGTTTTGTTGCCGTGAGCCCGGCTTATGCGGACACGGTTCATTTGACCTTTTGGACCTGTACATCATTTCCTATTGGAACCTTGTTTGTTGTTCCCTAGTTCTTCCGAGTGGATGACCTCTCAAGGGGTGCCCTCCAGTGTTCGAAGTTGATTGCGAAAGAAGCCTCGTACGCTTGTTGGATCCTCCTTAGGTAGCGCGTTTTCATTGCCTCATCAAAACCTTGCCGGTGAAATCCTCTTCGGGATAGAAGCTTGGCCGAAGGAAAAGAGTACAATAGATGTCGTTGAGGCCTTGAGATCTTCGGGTTGGGTTAGTACTTTCGACTGCCCTGATCGGGCACCTACGTATGGGTTAGTGTAAAATAATGAAAAAAAGGGAGGTGGTCTTACCTTATCGTGGGGAGCGTCGGTGATGTTCTAAGGTCCGATGTGTCCCTATTGTTTGGAGTGAGGACTCGGTACGGTCCTCCGCTATGTTTAATCGGGCTTAGCCGAAGATGTAGTTTGATTATCCTTTGGCTCTTTCGAGAGTGGAGATGTTGGTGCTGGCGCTACGTTACGTGTTGCGTGTTGTTCCCCATAGATGGTCTTAATTTCTTCCTTTGCTGGGAATTTCATCGTTTGATGAAGAGTGGATGGTACCGCTCTCATGCAGTGCACCCACGGTCGTCCGAATAAGTCATTATACCTTATGTCTCCCTTGATGTCATGGAATTTAGCGTTTTGGGCTGCGTCGGCCATGCTGACTGGGAGAATGGTCTCTCCTTTCATTGTTTCGATCGACGTGTTGAATCTGTTAAGGATTCGAGAGGCGTGAATGATTTGGTCTAGCAGTTCGAGCTGCTCTACTACCCTCAACCCGATAATGTTGGCCGAGCTACCTAGATCCATGAGCATATGTTTTATTCAAAATGAATTAACGAGGAAAGAGGTTACCAGTGCGTTACTACGTGGTTGGGGCGATGTTTCAGAGTTTTCCTCGCTGAATGTGAGGGCATCTTCGAGTACGTATCCCCGGGTTCGTTTTTCTCTAATGATGGATATTTTTGTTCTACTCATCACAGGTTCCTGGGGAGTGTCGACGCTCCTCCAATATTATGATGACATGTCATGGCTCATTTGCTTCATTCTTTTTGGCCTCCTTTCTTTCTCGGAACTAAATTTTAGCCCGATCGCTCAAAAATTCTCGTATTGAGTAGTCTGGCTATCTCCTTTCGGAGCTGGTGACAATCATCGGTCCTATGGCCGTGCATATCATGAAGTTCACATATTGAGTTGTGATTCCTCTAGGAAGGATCCGACCAAATAGGCCTGGGCCATTCGATGTCCCTGGTTTGCTGATGGTGAACATGATCTCTGATACATCAACGTTGACATTATATTCTGATAGGCAAGGCACCCCTGTTGGCCCTGTGTTTTCATCAAATCTGCTTCTGTTGATGAGTCCTCGAGGATCCTGTCCTCGATCCGTTCTCCGATCGTTGCGAGGCAGGTTGCACCTCGGGGCATTCCTCTAACTTTGATATACGATTGATATCTTTCTTTGTTTGGTTTCGGCTCCTTTGCCAGGAGCCTGCTTGGGTATACTGAGCCCGAGGGGGCTCCCAGCTGGCCATCCTCGATCATGATCTTAGACTGATACCGGTTGTAGATGTCCGACCAGGTTACAGCGGGATACTCGATCAGATTCTCTTTCAGCTGCCTTGAGGCCACTGAGCTTCATTCATTCAGGCCTTGAGTGAAGGCCTACACCGCCCAGTCGTTGGAGACCGGGGGTAGTTCCATTCGTTCCCTCTAGAAGTGAGATACGAATTCTCGCAGCATTTCATCTTCCATATGCTCAATCTTGAATACGTCGGACTTCCTTCTTGCTACTTTGATGGCATCGGTGTGTGCCTTTATGAAGGAGTCTGCTAGAATGGTGAATGATTCTATGGAGTTGGGAGCTAGGTTGTGATACCATATCATGGCCACCTTCGAGAGCGTTTCTCCGAACTTCTTCAGTAAGACGGACTCGATCTCATCGTTTTTTATGTCCTTGCCTTACACTGGACATGTATAGGCAGTGACGTGTTCGGTGGGGTCTAAGGTCCCGTTGTATTTTGGGAGTTCTGTCATTCTAAACTTCTTTGGAATGGGTTTCAGAGCTGCTTCCTCTGGGAACAGCCGTTGCACGAACTTCTTCGAATCTATTCCTTTCGGGACCGGGGGTGCGCCGGGACTTGGTCGACCCTAAAGTTATAGGTTTTAGTCTTCTTGTCGTTGGTTGTTATCATTTTCTCGCCCGACTCGATCCTTTTAGTGAGGTCCTCGATCATATTTATGATGGCAGGACCAGCTACCAATCCATTGTTGCTCAACCTCTCTGGTACCTGTTCGGCCGGGGGAGTAGCTTCCAGTGCTACCATAGCCAACTGTTGTGCCTGCAATATTTTGAAAATAACATGAAGCCTAACTTACCGTTCTTCCCGAGCTGGGGTTTTTCGGGCTTCCTGTTAGTCGCCATATTGTATGCTCCTGTCGGTGTGTGAGGTTTCGTCGACCTGTTGTGCGTCTTGTGAACCCGCTTCCATTGGAATCGGTCCAGGCGTGTTGTCGAGGTACTGTAGTGGCGCGCCAATAACTGGAACAACCATACCGTTTTATCAATGGTTTTCAAGGTTGTCGTTCTCAATGTTGTTCACTAAGCCAAACATTTTGACCTGAAAACGGAGATCTTGGACAAGAAAAAGTGTGAAAGATAACTTGCATTGTGTAACGAAACCAGCAAGAAAATAATCACTATTATTTTTAGCCCCACGGTGGGCGCTAAACTGTTTACCGTGAAAATGGTAATAATAATTAAATTTGTTGATGGGACTCCAAAAATACGTGATCTATTTTTATGCTACTTGTTAAAGCAGTTGATGCTAGATATGTGAAGATAAAATATGAAATGCGAGCTAAAATTGAGTTATAATCAAATCAAGGGATTAGCTGTCCGGGCCTCAGACTAACCGATGAGGGGCCTCGAGGTCGCTGCCTGGGCTCGGGCTTGAGCTATCGGGGATAATCGGGAAGGGGTTAACAGTTAGGATATAATTAAATGAGGCTCTTTATGGCCAATAACAAGCAATAAATGAAGAACAAGTATGAAAGTAATAAGCAATAGCAATAGTATCGAGAGAATATGTTAAAGAGAAAAAAAAAGAGTTGTTATTTTTTTCTTGTGTAGAATAGTTGGAGCAACAGCAGCCCCTTACAAAGTGGTAAGGATCCCCTTTATATAGGAGGGGAAATTCAACATAGTACAAAATGAATTAATTGTAAAGGTATGGAGATGGGACGGCTAGATGTGACACCTTGATACAGGCTCTAGACAGGCCAGCTTTGTCAGACTTAGCCGCGTGCCTTGGGAATCCCCATTTTTACTCTAACCTCGATCGGCATCCCCTTTAGGTCGAGCCTCGACGAGCTTCGAGGGAGGGAACTCGGCCACAACTTCGCGTCCTTGAGGCCTCGAGGTATTCTTCTGAAATGAACTAATAGCAAGAAATCGGCCCTCCTGATTTTGTTGCATACATATACCACGGGAACCGTACCCATAGTCATGATGATTATTTACGCACCGGAAAATTTGTCTACCCACGTGTGATAGGCTTAAAACATGCTACTGTCGGTTGAAAAATAAAACATTAGTAAATCTAGTGTTAAATCCAATTTATTTCATAAACTGAGACCAAAATCCATATTGCACTTAATTTCAATTAATAAGATTCTCTTTGCCAAATACTGACCTCACGAGTCACTTAAGTGAAACAATCAAATACACATTGATAAAATGCTCTGACTGAACTCATTAGCATGTTAGATAGCTTTTGTTCTTCAACACATATTTATATTTGCAGAATATTTCTTTATACTTAAAAACTTAAAACATAAAAAAAACAAAGATCACCTAAACCAATTTGAAACAGAGAAGGCAAATCATCCGCGTAACAATAGCTAAGGATACGATAGCAAGTAAATACAGTATATCCACATGAGAAAAGATAATGAAGAAAAGTTTAGAATTAGACCTCTATAATGACCATGACCATGACTGTTTTGGACCTCGACAGTGCATATGACCACGACCGGAGAAAACGCATCGGCAACTTCAACAGAAAACTCGAACTTTAGTCAAACTCTATCCTAAGTTCTTGTCTCAATTTCTGTCCGAACCCACATTTTTTCGTTTATTCTTTTTAGCTTCAGCCTATGTTTCTCATGTGTGCGTGTGTGTGTGGTCGCGGCAGTGATGTTTTGAGAAAGAAAGGGATGGTGAAGAAGATGAAGGGGAACGGCTCTGTGTTTTTGTTCCGAAAGATGAACGGTGAGGGGGGGTCGCTAGTGTGAAGGAGATGGAGAAGGGTCCTAGGTGTGCTGAAGCTTAGCCGCTACTATTTTCTGACAAGCTTTTAGTGGTGAGGGACAGCGTTTTCATGGTGCTTCCCGTCGTCAAGGAACTGGTGTGCCATGGTGGTGAAGCTACTGGTCTTGTTGAAGGGAGATCTGGTGTACCGCCGGTTTTTTTATCAGAAACGGCTGAGAGCTCTTAGCTAGGGCTAAGGTTTTTGTCTTCTGTTAAGAAGAAGCTGATGGGGGATTCCTAGGGTTAGGTCTAATGTCAAAAAATGGTTGATCCCTCCTCCCTTCTTGTGTAAAAAATCTAATCTATATCTAGGGTTTTAGGGTTATTTTTAGGTTACAGGAGTATGGGCTTAGGAATTATGGGCTTGAGTTTAGAAAATTGGGTTACACCATGTCTTTTGGGTTTGAATTTTGGATAAGAAGACCAAATAATATAATGTATCTATAAAGTATAAAAATCACTCTTAATTAAAACTAAATACTAAAAGTGAAACTAATTTTTGCATTTTCAAATGTTACAATACTATAAATATAAATACTTATTGACTTTAAACCAAATATGAAAAATATTTTTGTAATTTTTATTTTTTGTGATAAAATTAAGTAAAAGCGTCAAAACTATTTAAAATAGTGATACTAAACCTAAACTAAATATTTACGCTAAAATGTGTGAAATCTTGGGGAGGGTCAAAAATTACATGTCTACAGCTGCCCCTCTTTGACCAGAAACACGAAGTATTTTCAGACAAAGAACGACGAGACATGTTTTTTGACCTGACCCTTATTTTGAGAGACCCAAAACTAAAAGAGAGGAGAATGTGACTAAGCCCTGGTATCTGAGCTGCCTACATATCCTTGGCTATAAAGGAATCAGGCCACGTGTAATTCAGAAGTAGGAACATTGATGGAGTATACCGAGGTGGAGAGCCGATTGAGGTGCCGTTCCGTCGAGGTTCCGATCCACGATCCTGTTATTACATCAAAAATCAAGATTAAAAAGACTAACTCAGCCTATCAGCTACGAGTTACAAGATTCCTATCTATGAGTCTTCTGAAGCTTGATCTTGAGTCTTGGTTGGTTCTTCATGCGGGCTCTGATCTGAATTTTGATGCTTGTTAGCTGCAGGTGTTAGTTCATTCTGTCACGACCACTTTTTCTCCTCGCGGAGTCCGGGTTTTGACATTCATTGGGAACAACTCATTTCCTTTTGGGAATTGGGTATTTGAAGAGTCGCCACCTAACGAATTAAGGTGCGTTAGGGCACCTAGAGTAATTAACTCATGGACTGGTTTGTATTACCAGAGATTTAGGGTAAGGGCTCGAAATAACCTTGAGGGGAAGGTGTTAGTCACCCCTCTCGGTCCACAACGGTGGGTTCCGGCCGAACTTATACTTACGAATTAGTCCTTTATCAAATATACGATTTAAACACATACTTACAAATAAAGGCATGTTTTGGACATTGTATGACTCAAGTAATGAGATATAAAAAAGACTTGAACAAGTTGCATACATATAGAAAAGTAAAGTTTAAACATCGGTAATTGGGAAAGAGGGGTCCTAGGTTGGTTAGCCTATAGTATCACCCCACACAATGCCCGGTAAATACTCCTCAATGAGGGTCTACATGTGACATTAGCGCGTAGTCATCATATCCTTACTACCCAATTCCCTCCCCTTGGTCATAGCCTAAAGCGCTCTAGCAACCTTGAAAATGTCTTATGCGTGCACTACCTGTCCCTTCCTCATGGCCCTGGAGGTATTTTAGGACCTCTACTTTTGGACAGTTCTAGACCTTCCTAAGGTTTTAAAAGGATAAAAGTTTAGGCGTCAATCAAGAACAATTAGGACTGCATTTAAAGAGAACAAATTACAGGCTCACAAACACCTCCACAAATATAATAAGTAAATGCACGTCTTCAAACAACAGCCAGGTGTTTAAGAGAAAATCCTAGAACATGATATCTAGGTGAGTAGGGATTATACAGTATTGAATTAGGACGGAGTGTCAAAATCCTATTTAGCTTGCCTACTAATTTAGACTTGTTAAATCTGAACAGTTTTAAATAATAAAGCACAGTTTCATAGTTGCAGAATTTAAATCGCCCTAGAGGCTTGCCTATGCGCATAACAGTGGCGTCCTAAGAGTATGATATCTACATTGATTAGGAATGCAGTAAAATAGTGAACAGTTTTAAAACAGATAACTTGAGACCCCATAGACATGTTTTCTAGAGGTATTAATTTGAGGCAGTGTTTGAAAGCTCATTTAAAAAAGCGGACGGTTGATTAAACCAATTCAGAATGAACTAATATAAAATAAACTGATTTTAAGTTCTATAGCCATGATATCTAATTATAAGGATGATTTTGACCCTATAGGCATGATTTCTATTATTAAAGCCATTTAGATCCTATAAGCATGGTTTCTAATATTGTGGAAGTAAAGCAAACATAGAGTAGTGATTTTTTTTGAACTAATGTTCGTTGTTCAGAAATTAAAATAAGAGGGGGTTTATATAGTAATCAAAAGCTTAACAAATAAGGTAAGAGATCAATTAAGTAGACAATCAGAGAAGTCACATGTAAATCAACAAGTCTTTCCCTTAATCAAGGGACAATTTAGATCAACGGTAAAGCATGCTAAATATGTAAGGAAAGGAATCAAGTAAGGTTCAGTATAGAGTAGGTACTTAGGGGTAAATGAATAGAAGTTTTAATTAAGGAAACAAATCAGTAAGAATCAGCAAAATACAAACAAGGCAAAGGAAAATTAATTAAGGCAAGCAATTCAATCAAATCGAGTAGAGATGTAAGAATCAAAAGCTTAAAGGAAAGTGTTCAAATCAAACCAAGAAATAAGGAATTTAGAATAATCAAAGAGAAAGTCATGAAAGAGTCAGCATGTTTAACATATAAAATAAGGTAGAACATGAATAGTCAGGATTCCACATAACTTTAACAAAACAAATAGTTAGAACGAGACTAATTCAAGGAGAATGTTATAGGTCTTAACATGAATAGTCAGGACAAACACAAGCACATAAAATTAGTGAAAGACCGAACTAAGAAATTCAGTAGAAGCATATTAGGACAAGAAAATCACGAGAAATCACAAGAACCCAAAGCAAGAATACAATCAGATGTACTAACACTCAGAAACAAAACGAAGAACCCCAAAAAATTAGGGCTTTTGGTAAAAGCGAATTAAGGTTGTAGCAGACTCATAAAATCAGTCAAAATATATGAGAAGCAGAAGATTAAGCACAAAAATCATCAAACAACTTTTAAAAAGAAATTCCAGAAACCCTAGTTTTAGGAAAAGATGAAAATCACTTGAAAATCATACGATTCTTGTAAAGAATCTTAAGGTTGTTGTAAGACTGACATAAAACAAACCCAAATCACCTCAGATCTGTATAGATCTAAGAGGTTTAGAAAAAAAAATTAGGGTTTCGAAGAGAACGACACCGAGATGAAGAAACATACTGAGAAACCCATAGATCGTAAGCAATATAGGACAATCTTACTCGTAATTACACTGGAATGGCCTGAAACAGTACTAGCCCTGGTCCCTTGAGGGCCCTGGAGATGGCAAGAATAACGTGAGAGAGACCATTGGAGGCCTAGGAGGTGGTGAGAAACCACCGGAGATAGCCATAGATGAGGGTCAGTGAGATTGGATTAGGGTTAGGTTGAGAGCGTTTGAGAACAGAGAGGGGTTTCAGGGTAGCGGATAGTATAGAAACGATAGGGTTTGGGGGGGTCTTTTAGGTTTATTTTAGGAATGGTTGTTTGTGGTTGTTGATCTCTATGATCAACGGCCGAGATTAAAAGGTTTTTTGGGGGCGAATCGGGTCAGGCGGATGGGTATTGGGCCTAGGTAGGTTTAGGTTTAAAAGTTGGACTGGGTATTGGGTCAGAATTAAGGCTGAAATTGAAATAAAAATACGCTAGGTTTTAAATAGCCACTTTTAATCCTATATAATTTATAAAAATAATAAATTATTTCTAAAAAATATTTTTGTGTAATAAAATGATTTAAATAGTTGTTTAACATTTTAAAAATATAAAAGATCATTTTACGTACTAATAACGTAATTATGCATTAGTAGGGCTATTATTGCAAAGATATGCAATTTAGCCTAAAAAATTTAAATGCAATTATAAAAAATGCATTAAAAATATTTAAATAATATTTTGGCATAAATAAAAATTTAGATGACCAAATCACTACAAAAAATAATTTGAAGGATAATCATTGGAAGTTTTATAAATAAAAAGGGAAGAAATAAATCAATTTGGAGATTTTAAAAAATTATTAAAATGCTTATGCATGCTTATAACTGCATATGTGCTATTTTGAAAGTATATATATGTATTAAAAATATATGGGGAAAATTGGGTATCAACACATTCTTCCATGGCTTCTTCGGATCAAGACCGCTCGTTACTTCAGTCATGTCTTGAGCAGCTCACATCTTTCATCTGCTTCTGTATTTGGATTCACTTCTCTCTCTTTTTCTTTTCTTTCTTTTTTTCTTGGATTGAGACTTCTTCTTTGGTCATCTCAAACTAACGACTCGCATTCTTGTCGCGAGCCTCTGCTACTTCTAACTTGAATTGAATTCTGAAATGACTTCCCCCATTCTCCAGGTGGGTGTCTGCTATAAATTCCCTCATTCTCCAAGTGGGCGACTGCCACTGACATGAAACTTAAAATGACTCTGAATTGAATTCTGAAATGACATCCATTATTCTCCAGGCGGGGCGCCTGCTAATAACTTAAACTAGAAATGAATTCCCTTGTTCTCCAGGTGGGCGCCTGCAACTGACTTAAAACTCGAATGAATTCCCTTGTTCTCCAAGTGGGTGCCCGCAACTTAAACTTGAAAAGAATTCCCTTGTTCTCTAGGTGGGTGTCTTATACTAACTTAAAATTTGAAATAAATTCCCTTGTTCTCCAGGTGGGCACCTGCAACTTAAACTTGAAATAAATTCCCTTGTTCTCCAGGCGGGCGCTTGATGCTGACTTAAAATTTGAAATAAATTCCCTTGTTCTCCAGGTGGGCGCCTGCAACTTAAACTTGAAATGAATTCCCTTGTTCTCCAGGTGGGCGCCTGATGCTGACTTAAATTTGAAATAAATTCCATTGTTCTCTAGGTGAGCGCCTGCAACTTCAACTTGAAGTGAATTCCCTTGTTCTTCAGGTGGGCGCCTGATGCTGACTTAAAATTTGAAATAAATTCCCTTATTTTTCAGGTGGACGCCTACAACTTAAACTTGAAATGAATTCCCTTGTTCTCCGGGTGGGTGCCTGATGCTGACTTAAAATTTGAAATAAATTCCCTTGTTCTCCAGGTGGGCGCCTGCAACTTAAACTTGAAATGAATTCTCTTGTTCTCCAGGTGACGCCTGATGCTGACTTAAAATTTGAAATAAATTCCCTTGTTCTCCAGGTGGACGCCTGCAACTTAAACTTGAAATGAATTCCCTTGTTCTCTAGGGGAACGCCTAATGCTGACTTAAAATTTGAAATAAATTCCCTTGTTCTCCAAGTGGGCGCCTGATGCTGACTTAAAATTTGAAATAAATGTTCTCCAGGTGGACGCCTGCAACTTAAACTTGAAATGAATTCCCTTGTTCTCCGGGTGGGTGCCTGATGCTGACTTAAAATTTGAAATAAATTCCCTTGTTCTCCAGGTGGGCGCCTGCAACTTAAACTTGAAATGAATTCTCTTGTTCTCTAGGTGACGCCTGATGCTGACTTAAAATTTGAAATAAATTCTCTTGTTCTCCAGGTGGACGCCTGCAACTTAAACTTGAAATGAATTCCCTTGTTCTCTAGGGGAACGCCTAATGCTGACTTAAAATTTGAAATAAATTCCCTTGTTCTCCAAGTGGGCGCCTGATGCTGACTTAAAATTTGAAATAAATGTTCTCCAGGTGGGCGCCTGCAACTTAAACTTGAAATGAATTACCTTGTTCTCCAGGTGGGCACCTGATGCTTTAACTTGAAATGAATTCCCTTGTTCACTAGGTGGTCTCCTGATGCTTAAACTTGAAATGAATTCCCTTGTTCTCCAGGTGGGCGCCTGATGCTTAAACTTGAAATGAATTCCCTTGTTTTCCAGGTGGGCGCCTGACATTACAACAAAACAGACAAAGTAAAAGAAACTTTTCTGCCACAATTTGGTACTGGGGACATCTGTGAGTGTTAATCGAATTCAGTTATCCAAAAGAGCTCTAAGAATTTAAAAGCTAAATCTCATTATCCAGGAGGGCCCTGAAAACTAAAATTAAATCTCATCTTAAGAGTGAAAACTTGAAAGCTAAATTCTATTTCCTAAAGGTAAAACTTACGCTAAATCTCATTATATATGAGGGTCGTAAAAACTTAAAACTAAATCCCATTATCTAGGAGGGTCTTGACAACTTAAAACTACATCCCATTATCCAGGAGGGTCCTGAAAACTTGAAATTAAATCTCATTATCCAGGAGGGTCCTGAAAACTTAAAACTAAATCCCATTATCCAGGAGGGCCTTGAACTTAAGGAAAGCTAAAAACTCTTCTGACTAGGGAGAATGCCTAGGAGGTACGGTTCTTCTCGACTAGGGAAAATGTGTATGAGGTAAAAACCTTCTTAACTAGGGGAATGCTTAGCAAGTAAAATCTCCTTAAACAGCCTTTGTGCTGACAAAATATGGGCACGTCACTTGAAAAATTCAAGCTTCCAAGCTTTGATTTGGACATAGTCTTCGTCCCTGCTTCAAACAAAGAAAACTTGTGAGTTCAAACATGGTAGTTGGTTTTTGGCCTTGACTTTGAGGGAGATTGCTCCTTCACTTCCCATGATAATTTTGATTTCAACTCGAAAGACCTTGCTTGTTATTGACTAACCACTTTCTCTGTCACCCTTATCATAGAAAATACCTCTGATCCGTTCAAATCCAACACCCTTTATCTGTCGCATTGCTCATGAATTGACATATACCGAACCTTTGTATTTTCACATGAATCCCAAAGCACGTTGATTTTTACCAACTCAGTGCGCATATTATTCTTTCCTAGAGTATGCCACTTTGATGTGCTAGCCAGATTCCGTTTTGTGTAATTGGAAAGCTGGTAGCAAATTTTGAAGTCATTTCTCACTTGTTCTGACCAAACAGACTCAGGAAGGAAGTAAACAAGACAAAAGGAACAGAGTAAGGGACAATGGAAAGAGATGATTCCTAACAAGAAAATTACAAAGTAGAAACTTATCAGATATGGATACCAACTCTAATGACCATGACATGCACCTTTGAATTAAGTGGCCTAATCTGTCAAACAAGTCCAATGTTCAACTCTTGTTGTACCTCTGAGCCGTGAAACCGGGCTTCAATGCTCCGATTATCCTATCTGATTCACGATCCTTATTCAACTTGTAGTGCCTGAAGGGTTTTCATCATCAAGCCTCTCTCATTTTGTTCTTTCTCTTAACTTACTGTTGCCTTATGGTGCCTGTGAAGGTTTTCACCGGTAAGACTCTCTCATTTTTTCTTTTCTTCTTTTTTTCCTCTGATTCTGCAGATGACAAGGCATTAACCATGATAGAAATATCATATGCTCCTAGCATGTCAGACTCGGCACTCTCAAAGATTATCTGAGAGGTCTTTTGGACTGTAATATGGCTTTTGGACAGGGTTAGAAAGAAAGAATATCATAAAGACTCAAAATAACTAAGACAACAGGGTTAATTTATCTACAACTTTTGGAATCCATTATAAAAACTTTTCCCCAATTTCTAAAACAAGGAAATTTGATTCTCTATATTTTTCTTTTTGAGATGGAATTTCTAAGAAAGACTACCCCACTCTCGGCTTCGTAGGATTATGAAATATTTTATTTGGTATGACTGAACCTTAAGGCTGCCTATGTATCTTGTGGTGACAAGAATCAGGTCGAACGTAGTTCGAAAGGATGCTTTCTTTTCGTTGCTATTCTTCTTTTTTCTTTTTCCTTTTTTCTTTTTTTTTCTATTTTCTCTTTTGTGTTTTTTCTTTTTGACTTTTCTTTTAGAATGAATTTTCTAAAACAAACCTATGGGGACATGAACTTTTTTTTTTTGATTTTGACTCTAAATTGATTCCAAAAGATGGGAGGTCAATAAAATTAGCATAGCCTCAAAAGGGGTATCGAACGGTATAAAGTGTTTGGGTAGCTGAAAGAGGGCCTCCCAATCCCCGAAAATGCCAAGTACAACACATGTAACTTGAAAATGAAAAAGGAAGATCATGCACAACATTTCTTTTGCAGCTTCGGCATTGATATCACTGATATGCCTTTCACTTTTTTTAGTGCCTTGTCAAGTACAGAACCCTCGTTGGGTGATTCCCTTTTCACAATGGATATCTTCCGTCAATTCGGAGAAAACTTTCTTAACTTTATATTGTAGTTTGAGATGAATTTGAACTCAAAGTTGCTTGCTTCAAATTGTCTGGGATGCACTCCCATTCTTGTCATCCTATTAACTTTCCAAATTATCTTCCCCAGTATCACACAGTTCGGGCTTTAAATGATCTCAAAATGTCCAAATCTGTACTTATTGCCCTCAAATGTCCCATCATCTTCAAAAATGTTTCATTGCTTCATGATTAAACTAACTTTTAAGACCATGCCTAGAATTATGCGTGCATGTCATGTCACTAGAGTCAGCAGGAAAAGAACTATAAAAGGAAAAAAGGAACTAAACAAAAAATGACTAGAAATAACAGAAAACAGAAAATTGCATTAGACAGACGGTGAAAGGGTTTGAACAACGACACAAGCAAACTAAACTGGGTTACAACCCTAGAACAAACCTAGATAACACTAAACGAGTTACTACGACTAAACGAACTAGACAAAATAAAAGGATAGAAGGGTTTGAGTCACAAGACAATATCCGGATTACAACCCTGAAATAACCCGGACAATAGAAATGATAACAAAATAAACCACCAAGACTCCTCCCTGGCTAGCCAAGAAAGGAGCATCTTTCCTATCACCAAGCTCGACATCTTAGCCACTGAGTTCCATATCAATATTACCAAGACCATTACCAATTTCAATATCATTGTCTTTACCACGTGGCTCATTGATTCCTTTGAACAACCCTTTCTCAACACAAACTGTTGAATTAGCGACTGATCCCCCAAGGGATCTTGCCGCAAATGACTCACCAAAGAACTTGAAAGAACCTTCACATTCGTTGTCATTGCAAACCATCCAAACAATTTGTGCGTAGTCATATACCTGTAAAGGATTATGTGTGACACTTGGGGTATTACTGCCTTGGGCCAGAATTATCCCTTCTTGAATCATTCTTTCTATCTCTCTTTTCAAAGCACGACAATCTTCAATGCTATGCCCTTGGACATTAGATTGGTACATGAACCGTACAGTAGGATCAAAACCTTTCGCATATGGGTCTGGAGTATAGCCGAGGAGCGGCTCGATCTAGCCAGAATGTTTTAACCTCTCAAACAAGTTCATGTAGGATTCCTAGATTGGTGTGAAATTATCTTTCTGCCTTTGTTTCCCTTCATGCCTATGTTTGTTAGGGTTATAGAGTGCCTGAAAATGCTGTGAAGGTGCACGAGAATTTTGGGATGCTGGTGCTCGCCCTAGGGAGTGATCTAGTGGTTGGACAGATGGATGGATGGTATTCGGAAGATAATACTTGGGTGGATTATGTAGAGCTTGGGGATATTCATAGGGTCGGTATTGAGGTTGAAAGCATTTAGCAGGAATGACCACTGGATCCTGTCGTTGGCGAGGCTCAGCAGCATATTTTCTATCAATCGGAGGACTGACCCGAGCAACTTATTCGTTCCATCTAAACCAAAACTCCCTAAAACTTTCTTTGTCATCTGATATAGGGAGGAGTGGTCTGGGATAATGTCTTCATTGTACTGATAGTGATGACAAAAATCTTGAGTCATGTCACCCCATGTATGCCACTTATTGACATCTTGACGAGTATACCATTCCAAGGCTGCCCCACTCAAACTCTCACTAAAATATGCCATCAACAAATCCTCTTTCTCGCTAACACTTCTCATTTCACTGCAATAACCCCTCAAATGGGAAGCTGGATCTCCACGCCCAACATACAAGTTAAACTTTGACATTTTAAACCCCGTGGGTAGATGAACATCAAGGAACATACACAAGTCATTGTAAGACATGTTAATCTAATTTCCTATCCCTTGCACGCTCCTTAAGGACTGTTCTATACCTTTCAGCTTCCTGGATATCTCATCTCGCCCTTCTTTTACTGTGAATTTTCATTTTTAACATGAGGCTCATTCTGAAGGCTATGATTGTATGAATCAGGGACCTTGTGGGCAACCTCTAAGGGGTAATATTAGGCATCATGAGTTTTGAGTGGGTGTTCATTGTTGGATCTATGAAGGGAAGATTGTTGAGAAGTTGTGATCATAGGGATAGTGAATATGACAGGAGGGCAATTTTTGGGAATGGCAGTTGGAGGACGAGTGAGGGAGCTACTAGGGTGGTTGGGAAAGTTGTGATAAGCGGGAGAATCTGGAGAGTATGGGGGATCATCTGGCACTATGACCAGAGTTTGGGTAAGGGTAGCATCTAGGAAGCTAGGTGGTGCCGGGGTGGTGCCTTCCTAGTCATCCAAACCCGATACATGTCTGCCATGTGTTGTCTTAACATCCTTACCTCTTCAACCAACCCATTGTCATGTTCTATCAATTGCTTTTGGGTACCAGTATCAACCAACTCAATTCTGTTGGCATCTGCCATTGCCTTTCAACTTTATGTTGTAGAGAAGAGTTACCACTTTAAGAACCACAAACCAACCACCCTTCTGCTTTATGAAGATAACAAAGAGGAACAAAATGAAGTCATCATGTTAGTGTTAGTGCATTTAACATAAGATAATCTCACATTATATGCAATGCACCTAGTCACAATTATCGGTTCTAAAATGACTTCGAGGGTATGAAGGTCATATGGCATCATCCCAATTTATTAATTTCAATCTTCTCTGTCTTTTCTTTTCTAGCACTTCTTGGCTTGCTCATTTTCCTTCCTCTTTTTTTCTAATTATCACTCTTTTCTCTCCTCTCATTTCTCACGTCCCATATTTTCATCTCTTTTTTTTTGTTTCCTTTTTTTCTTTTTCTTTTAACTTAAAAAAATGATTCAATCGAACCCTATGTAGGTTGCCTACGTATCATGTCCCTCATGAATCAGATCAAGCGTAGTTTTGTAAAAGTAATGGACAAAATAAACTAAGAAACAAAAATCTTTTTTATTTATCATTTATAACTCTTTTTCGATTTTCAAATATAAAACAGGAAATATGATACGGGAGACTTGACAAACTCAACTATACTACGACAAACTCTGACACTAACTAAAAGAATTACTACTACTGAACATGACTATAAAGTACAAGACAATAAAAAAACAGACTCAAAACATAAGAAAAAATCTCCTTAAGCAAGGGTATTTGTCATGCTCAAACTCCGGTAAGTAGATCCACACCTGTATGAGAAAAATAAACCAAATAGAGTTAAAGATTTAGAACATTATGTGAGACAATAACACTCCCTACTAGACACATGCATGACATGATTGAGGTTATTTTTGCAAAATGGCCTATGTGGCCAAAAGTTGCTATTAATGCAAACTCGACAAAGGTGACCTCAAAGACATGGAAAAATCACTTTACCGAAATGACCCATTTTGTAGAAATGGCCTATGTGGCCAAAAAATGGCTAAGCGTTGCAAATTCAACAGAATGGACCCTAAACAGAGAGGACACCTTGTTGTGGACTTAGGACTCTAAGACATAGGTTGATTGAACCACTTTTGCGAAAATAGCCCTATTTTGCGGCCTATGTGGCCAAAAGCAGCTAGACATGCAAATTCAACAAGGAAGGACCTCAAAGTAAAGAGACACCTAATTGTGGATTGAAGAATCTCTAGACACAATTAAATAAACCACTTTGCAGAAATAACCATATTTTGCAAAACGGCCGATATGGCCAAAGGTGGCTAGAGATGCAACATTTGGCTGTGACCCTCGAAGACAAGAACCTAAGACTCACTAAGAAGACCAGACCCTATATGGGCTGCCTACGTATCACGCCCCAAAAGACGAGAATCAGGTATGCGCAGTTGGGAAGATTGGATACGGGCGAGAATAAAATAAAAAAAATAACTTATTTGGAGAAAACATATTTTTTGTTTTTTTTTTTTTTGAAAAATGATGCAACATGTAAACTCTTTTTGGATTTTTTTTTTCCTCTTTTTTTTTATTTGTTTTCCGGAAAATGATGGGAAAGTGCAAAATCTTATTTTTTTCGATTTTTTTTGTCTTTTTCTTAAAACAATGTGAAAGAAAAACATAACTGGGCCCTACTTGCTTTATTTTCACACTTCACCCTCTTTTCTTTCTCATTTACCCTCAACCCTCATTGGTCCGCCAAATGACCCCTTTTACCCTTGAAGATTGCAACATGTAGCACATAGGATGCATCGGAATGGTCTTTTATTTTTTGGGTACACCTATCCTAGATGGACCCAACCCATGTGTTGAGTCCCCAAAGTCAAATGCACGTGATGCAAACAAACGTTCCTACTAGGAATCCGGCATGAGACAATGTTATTCTAGGTTTTAAAACCTGGGTGTATTGTTCTAGACCTGGCTTACCCGAGCGGACAACTCGAGCCGGGGAGAGGGGGCAACGTACCGGGAACCAAAAGGCCATCCGACTTTGTAACTGATCCAATCCTCGTTCTAAATTAGGGTATGACACTAATAGAAAAGAAGTCACGCCAGCGTGCACTTCCTAGAAGATTAGAAGAGAAGGGTTTCGCGGTAGTTTATATACAATTCAAATAATATCAAAGCAGTAAAAAGCGGCATTTAGCACATTGGGCCCAAACACGTAAAAATCAGATAATAAACAAAGCCAACTATAACAATTATTCTAAGCTCGAATTCTGAACCCTGAACTAGAAGTTTTGGGTTCTTTTCCCTAGCAGAGTCGCCAGAGCGGTTACACCTCTTTTTTTACCCGAAAGGGATATAGGAGAGTTTTTTCAATTTAAGTGACAAAATCGAAACGGGATTATTTATTCAAATTCAGAGTCGCCACTTGAGATAATTTATGGTGTCCCAAGTCACCGGGTAAAATCCCGAATCGAGGAAAGATTGACTTTGTTTTACAATTCGCGAAACACATAAATTCGGGTAAGGAATTCTGTTAACCCGAGAGAAGGTGTGAGGCATTCCTGGATTCCATAGTTTTAGCACAGTTGCTTAATTATTAATAATTGGCCTAATTATCTAATTTATTACATATTATACCTATTGTGCATTTTTAGCTTTTCAACCGCTTTTAGTTATTTTAAACAATTATGGAATTTGTTTGATTACGAATCGCGTCACGATAACCGTACCCACGATCTACAATATGTTAATTTTATTAATGTTCGAAGTTGTGGGCGGGTCACATGAAATGCACACCTGAATTGGTATTAAGTATCATGACTATACCATGGGAACCATACCTATAGTCACGATGATTATTTACGCGCCAAAAAATTTGTCTACCCACGTGTGATAGGCCTAAAATATGCTATTGTCGGTTGAAAAATAAAACATTAGTAAATCTAGTGTTAAATCCAATTTATTGCATAAATTTTTTGCACTTAATTTCAATTAACAAGATTCTCTTTTCCAAATACTGACTTCACGAGTCACTTAAGTGAAACAATCAAATACACATTGATAAAATGTTCTGACTGAACTGATTATCACGTTAGGTAGCTTTTGTTCTTCAACACATATTTATATTTGCAGAACATTTCCTTATACTTAAAACTTAATACATAAAAAAAACAAGATCACCCAAACCAATATGAAACAGAGAAGGCAAATCGTCCGTATAACAATGGCTAAGGATACGATAACAAGTAAATACAGTATATCCACATGAGAAAAAATAAAGAAGAAAAGTTTAGAATTAGACCTCTATAATGACCATGACCCTGATTGTTTTGGACCTCGACAGTGCATATGACCACGCTGGAGAAAACTCATCAGTGACTTCAACAGAAAACTCGAACTTCAATCAAACTTTATCCTAAGTTCTTGTCTCAATTTCTGTCCGAACCCCCATTTTTTCGTTTATTCTTTTTAGCTTCAGCCTCTGTTTCTCGTGTGTGTGTGTGTGTGTGTGTATGTGTGTATGTCTCACGGAAGTGATATTTGGATAAAGAAAGGGATGGTGAAGAAGATGAAGGGGAATGGCTTTGTATTTTTGTTCCGAAAGCTTAACGACCGGGGGGGAGGGGTCGCTGGTGTGAAGGAGATGGAGAAGGGTCCTGGGTGTGCTGAAGCTTAGCCGCTACTATTTTCCGGTGAGCTTTTAGTGGTGAGGGACAGCGTTTTTCATGGTGCTTCCCGTCGTCAAGGAACTAGTGTGCCATGGTGGTGAAGTTGTTGGTCTCGTTGAAGGGAGATCTGGTGTACCGTTGGTTCTTTTATCAGAAACGGCTAAGAGCTCTTGGCTAGGTCTAGGGTTTTTGTCTTCTATTAAGAAGAAGCTTATGGGGGGGTTCCTAGGGTTAGGTCTAATGTCTAAAAATGACTGATCCCTCCTCCCTTCTTGTGTAGAAAATCTGATCTATATCTAGGGTTTTAGGATTATTTTTAGGTTAGGAGAGTATGAGCTTAGGAATTATGGGCTTGGGTTGAGGAAATTGGGTTAGACCATGTCTTTTGGGTTTGAATTTTGGCTAAGAAGACCAAATAATACAATGTATCTATAAAGTATAAAACTCACTCTTAATTAAAACTAAATACTAAAAGTGAAACTAATTTTTGTATTTTCAAATTTTATAACACTATAAATATAAATATACTAATTGACTTTAAACCAAAGATGAAAATTATTTTTGTAATTTTTATTTTTTGTGATAAAATAAAGTAAAAGCGTCAAAACTATTTAGAATAGCGATACTAAACCTAAACTAAATATTTATGCTAAAATATGTAAAATCTTAGGGAGGGTCAAAAATTACATGTCTACAAGGTGTTCCTTGGCGTCCACCACATTTTGGGTGAAGCATGACGACCATCCTTTTCTTTCCCGAAACTGTCTTGCCACGTTCGGGTTGTATCTATCCAAATCCTTCAAATCAATTTTACGCTCAAGAGTGTGCGATCTTTGAGTCCACAATTCTCGAAAGCTGTTGAAAGCAGTTAAGCTTACAAATATGTCCTCCCACACTTCTTTCTTCTTCGACCTCTCTAGGCCGGCAACTCAAGTATCACTCCCTCGACCGTCATCAGGCATATCCTCATCATCATCAACTAGGATAGGTGTTGCGGGGGCATGTGAGGAAGAGGGCTCTAAATCTTGGCTACCCTCTTCCGTACCCTCAGAAGGGCTAGCTAAGGAGGAAGGCCCATATCTGAGTTGTAGTTTGCCTGGAAGCTGTTGTTGTTGAGATTGTGTATCGGGTTACACTTGCACCGAATTTCCCTATGAGGCTTCCCTAGATGGGAGATATTCACGGGATTCTAAAGGTTCTAGGGATCTTCCGGCAGTTGCCTTCTTGCTTATTACTCTTTGTACTAAGAGTGGGAGGTTGAACCTACCACGGCCTCAGGAGGGTTCACCCCTCCCTTTGGAAGTATCACCTCGACCACGAGATCTCACCATTGTCTACAATTTATAGAAACATTTTTTAGTTAAGTCCACATTACAATGTAAAACAGTTGCAGAAAAAACAGAATCAGGGTCAAGAAGTGTGGTCCGCACAATAGCGAGTGCGACCGCACAAAGGCAAGTTCGGACTGCACAATTTTGAAGTGCGGCCTCAGCCCTGGTTCTGTGGTCCGCACAATTAAAATATTTACGGCAGTTACCCTGGGTTTCAAACTTCCATGCAAAAATTGGACAAGGCAAGGCTAATTAAACATGATAACTAGTCTACCCATCCCCTATTTAGCAAGCATGAAGTTACCCACATGAATTTAAGCCCACATGATCGTTAATTTTATGATTAGGGCTCAAAATAACCAACTAACTATGAACAAAAATTAATAAAATTGAAAAAATCGAAGGATGAATTTAACATACCAGTGATGTAGTGATGCAAGGAAGAGATTAAGATGATGAAATGAATGTTAGAAACTTGATTGGATGAGGATACTTTGCTTTTGCCTTTTGTGAATATGCAGAGTGTGTAAAGTCTGAACAGGAGCATGAAGCCCTCTATTTATACTTGATGCACAGGGCAAGGGATATAGAGATGAGGCATTCCACACAATTTCATGTGCGGCCGCACTCCTATACCTGTTACCAAAACACCTTCAATCATTCTGCAGTCTGCACAATAGTGAATGTGTTTGCAGAATTTGTGCGGACGGCACAATTTCATGTGCGGCCGCAGATTGACTCCATTTTCAATCAGACCAATTTCAAAGAAGTTGCATTTTTGGGTCTCCAGTTGTGCATCCGCACAATGAATTGTGCGACCGCATATTGATTTATGTTGTTGCATTCAAAATTGTGCAGTCCGCACAATTAATGTGTGGTCCATTCTTTTTCAACACTTAGCCAATTTTTCTGGGCACAGTCCCTGCAAAGTATATTTATTCCTGCATACACTACAAAACTAGTTAGCACAAAACAAAATCTAACTAAACAAGAAGAAAATGATAAAGAAAAAAAACACATGGGTTGCCTCTCAAGAAGTGCGTGATTTAACGTCGCGGCAAACGCAGATTACCAATCACTTGAAATGAAGAACTGCCACGACGTGTCCATCATCAAATTTTTTGAGATAGTGCTTCACCCAGTGACCATTGACTCTAAATACTTCATCATTCTTATTTTTCAAGTCCAATGCACCAAATGGTGTCACACCAACAACCTCAAACGGGCTACTCCATTTTGACTTCAACTTTCCCGGAAACATCCGTAACCGAGAATTGAACAATAACACAAGATCACCTTCTTTAAACTCCTTCTTTTGGATGTACTTGTCATGGAGGTACTTCGTCTTCTCCTTGTATAAGGAAGAACTTGTATATGCATGGTACCAGAATTCGTCTAGCTCATTCAATTGTGTCACCCTTAAGTTGGCGGCGACATCCCATTCAAGGTTCAACTTCTTCAAAGCCCACATGGCCTTATGCTCAAGTTCCACTGGAATATGACAAGATTTCCCGAACACCAACTGGTATGGAGACATCCTAATCGGTGTTTTGTAAGCCGTCCTATAAGCCCATAAAGCATTATCAAGTTTTCTTGACCAATCCGGTCGGTTGGCATTCACTATCTTTGACAAAATACTCTTTATCTCCCTGTTGAAGACTTCCACTTGACCACTTGCTTGAGGAAGATTGGGGGTCGAGACTTTGTGAGTGACACCATACTTGGTGAGTAAGGTATCAAAAGCCTTGTTGCAAAAATGCGAACCCCCATCACTTATGATTAGCCCTTGGCGTACCAAATCTTGTAAAGATGTTGTTCTTCAAATATGACACCACACTCCTCGCTTCATTTTTGGGCAACGCAATGGCCTTAACCTATTTAGACACATAATCAACTGCGACTAGAATGTAGGTGTTTCTATAAGAGCTCACAAACGGACCCATGAAATCAATTACCCACACATCGAAAATATATATCTCCAAAATGGTTGATGTTCTAAACTCAATACCACACAAGAGGGTGGTGATTTGTGTGGTACCCAATTTTCGCTCGAGAAGAACCTGGTTCTTCTAGGTGTTCTAACTACCACTGTTTGCGGAATAAAAAGTACATAAAATAAAGAACACAGAGATTTTTATGTGGAAAACACCTGGCTCAAAAGGTGAGAAAACCACGACCTACTACTCAGTAGGATTTTCCCAAACTTCTACTAAAATCACTGAGCCAAAACAGCATTTACAAAACTCCTTGTAAACCTAAGGATTACCTCTAATCCCGTTGTAGCAACCAGCCTCTAACTGTTGCGACAACTTCAAGTTAGCTTATAACTTGAACACTCAAAGTACCTAATACAATTACTTCTATGAAAGTATAAAGGTATAACTTTAAAACACCTACTACAATTGAACTAGAATAAGAAAAAACACAATGGAACTGGTTCTTCTATCTCGTTCAAGTAGCTTCAGGAGTGCACACTCAAATTTCACACAAATTGCTTGCAAAATCGCCTTACTCTTTTGCTTTCAATTTTATTTAACTTTTGTGTTTGTGCAATACCTGTAAAAGAGAACAATCACTGTCATTTAATAGGTTAGAAGTCAAAGTTTGATTAGGACTCAATTTCTAATCTTCTATCGTAGTTGAATCCTTGAAGATATCAAACTCTAACACTATCTTTATCTGGATTGTCTTCTCTTCATATAAGGAGACTTTCTCCCCTTATCCAATATGCAACGTTTTTGATCAGATCAGGAGATATTGCTACTTGATCAGTAGGACTTATCTCCTTCACATGCATCTCACATGTGTAGGTTGATCATGACAGTGCTTCACAAGATGGACCTGGTCCATGACTGAGTTCATTTGTCATTCTTCAAAACATTACCTGTTCTTGGGCCAACAAATTCCCCCTTTTTATGATGACAAACTCTATGCTTTTTACTGATCAAAAAACCTGTAAGAACTCATCTTAACCATCAACACTAAACTTTAGAAAATTTTTTTTTCATTAAGGACCAGGTTAATTAGGTTATAAATATCACTTATTTCAGAATATGTGTAAAGCACAATATCTCTTCCCCCTTTTGGCATCATCAAAAAGTTTCATACACAGTGTGAATTCCAAATTTTAATAAGTACTCATGGCCACTGGGGCAACTGCAAGTGCAATCATGGTGTAATCGTGAGTAATCAAACACACATATTTAAACTATCAAGGTCAGAATAATCATTGAACAAGAAAAAACAGAAGTTGTCATTGAGAGAGATATGTTGCCACTAAAAATCCACAAAAAGAAAGAAAAATATCCAAACCATGAGCAAAAAACAGAAAAATCCCTAATCTGGGTCATTGGGGGATACTAGAACTAGTTCAGGAGACAGAAACTAGGAGTCCTAAGGCTTGGAGGAACTAGAGGGTTGAGTTTGGAGAAGATTCAGCATGTTCTGAAGAATTCCATCATTCTTCTCCTTTTCTTTTGCAAGCTCAATTCTGAGACCATCCCTCTCAGCTTCCACTTCAACCATACGATCCTTGAGCCTAGCAATTTTAGCATCCTTAGCTGCACATTCCTGAACCAAAGTCCTAACCTTGCTTTTGATAGGTGTCCTCAAGGATGAACCAGGTTCAACTGGGATGGAATTGACTAGATAGTCACAAGCAATAAGAGTTTGATGCCAAAGTATTCTTTGCTCGAGGCCATTTCCCATTTCTTCAGAGGCACATTGAGCCTGTCTAGAACTGTGGTTAGTATGAAGCCATATGGGGTAGCATGAGCCTTGGAACCATTTATGACCCTGTCTAGCAGTTTGACTATGAGGGCAGGCCAGTTGATTTGCCTTCCTCTCTCCAGGCATTCCATAAGAACCAGATCCATGTAGTTGGCAGTGTGCCTTCTCTCCTATCTTGACAATAAGCACTTGTTGACAAACTCAAACACCACCTTGTGCTGAGGCCTCATCTCACTTTTGCACAGCTCTGGCTTCATTCACATTCTCTGAATCACAGAACCTTTTGGTGATTTCAAGGGCAGTGGGGAGAGAGTCTAGGCATGGACTCCTTTTCCTAGTATAGTCATCAAACCCTTCAGAGGGCATGTCCAGAATCTCTCCCAGTTTCACAGCATCAAACTGCACTTGAACTCCCTTCACCTGGCTACTGACAACTCCATCCTTAACAGCAGCATTTGCCATAAATTCAATCAACTCATTTCTAGCTAGCCTACCTTCCATCTGAAGGACCATGTCCTTCCATCCTTGAGCAGCCAAAGAGTCTACCAATCTCATCATCTCTAGTTCCACCAGGTCCTTCAACAATCTACCTTTTAAGATTTTTCTTCTACCAAAAATGGCAAGCTTATCCTGTTCCTTCTCAGATTCATCTTCTTCTTCTTCTTCTCCACTCCAATCATCATTATCAGAAACTTTGGTTTGTTTAACTTTCACTGTAGATCTTGTCCTCTTGGCTAGTATGGGTTCAGCAGCTACAAGCACAGAGGAGGACTTCTTAGAGGAAGTCTTGGGTTTCTTAGGCTTGGGTGAAGGAACCTCCACTATTGTACCCCTCTCTTGATGGACCAGTTCCATCTCTTCTTCCTCAACAGCCTCTGAGGATTCTGCAACCTTTCCTTTTTCCCATATCCTTTTTCTTTTTCTTGCTTTCTTCTAAAGCCTTTTATAGATCAGCTTCACTCTGTTTTACCCTGCTTCTTGTGGCTCTACCCCTACGTACTGAAGAGGCAGTAGGTGTTGGGGATGAATCTTTTCTTTTCTTGGATGGCTTGGGAACATTTGGGGCTTTTGGTGTTGTAGCTTTACGTTTCTTTGGGTCATAACTTGCCCCAAACTTTTTCAGTAGGTTAGCCAAGGTTTATTTAGTCGATGAAATAGGTTCATCTCTTTGTTTGCTTAGATGAACCAACCCCTCAGCTGCTTTCCCAGAACCACTTCCCCCTGACTTCATGCCACACTGATCTAACCTATCTTGTGCAACCCCACATATAGCAAGAACTGCTCCCTTCCCTTTTCCCCTCTCTTCACCACATGCACTCTCTCTCTCTCTCTCTCTCTCTCTCTCTCTCTCTCTCTTTCTTTTTCAGACTTCTTTTTACCTCCACTCCTACTCATCTCAGGCAACTCAACATCCCTAATGGGTCCAACCAGAACAAACCTAGTTTCTAAGTTTTCAACCACAGAAGAACTCACCTCAGAAGGAGATTCTTGAGTCTTTTCAGAGCCAGAAGACACATGTTCATCTCCCTCAGTCGCGGATTGAAAGGATTCAGACTCAGAGCTAGAATCAAACTTTGGAGCTGGGCTTTCTTTCACTTGTCTAGCTTTTAACCTTTCATTTAAAACCTTCCTCAAAGCCCCAGATGCTACAGTCTTTCGAGCAAGCATTTTCTGCCTTCGAAACCTAGGTTTTGGAGATGCACTGGGTGGAGTAGATGAGGATGAATTTGAGGGTTATGGTGGTGGAGGAGTGCCAAGATGATCTTGTGGGTTAGACATGATACTTCGTTTCTTGAGAGAATTTGGGAATTTTGGAGAAGAGGGCAATTAGAATTGAAGAGGAGTTTTTGACGGTTTTAGAATGATGAAGAAGACTGGAGATGTGGTGTGTATTTAAAGTCAATTAGACATTAAGTAAGTAACTATAGCTTTTTCAGGGGTCAAGTAGAAGTCTAATCAAACTGAAATTCCAGAATTTTAATGATAGATTTGGCTTCCCTAGATATTAGGCAAAAAATCACGGTTTAGAGTTCTAGATGGATGGAACTATTTCAATGCTCAACGGATAGAATTTTCTAGGAATTTGACAAGTATAGGACTTCTGCTCATGATTGAATTATTAATCTTTCTAATTGTGCAGAGTTTAAAAAACATACCTGAGCTTTCATATGAACCCATACTGATGAACCAGGTTCTTCATATAGAACTCTCTTGAACATGCTTCAAATGACATAATAGAGAAAATGTTGTAAGAGATTAGTGAGTCATATATACACATGTCATAGGAGTATACTAATTAAAGTATGAAGCTGAATAAGAATTAATCTAGATATTTACACAGGTTTAGAATATATATATATATATATATATTCATTGTGCATTCTGAGCTGGACCTATTAGGTGATCTTAATCATCCCTACTTCCAACCTGTTCCTTTCAAAGTTTTCTCTACTCAGTGCTTTAGTAAAGATGTTAGCAATTTGCTTATCAGTAGCACAGAATTCTATGAAGATCAATCCCTTCTCATAGTTATCTCTTAAGAAGTGGTGTATAATATCTATGTGCTTCGTCCTCTTATGATGAACGGGGTTCTTTGTCATACTTATAGTACTAGTGTTATCACAGAATATGGGAATGCAACCAACTTCAATGCCAAAATCTACCAGTTATTGTCTAATCCATAACAATTGAGCACAACAGGATGCAGCAGCAACATATTCAGCCTCAGCAGTGGATAATGCCACTGAATTTTGCTTTTTAGTGGCCCAGGATACAAGACATGAACCAAAAAAGTGACCCATACCTGAGGTGCTCTTTTTATCCACTAGAAAACCTGCATAATCAGCATCAGCATATCCTACTAGATTGAAATTGCTAACTTTGGGGTACCAAAAACATAGATCAGTGGTGCCTTCCAGATATCTTAGTATCCTCTTGACAGCAGTCAAGTGAGACTCTTTTGGATTAGCCTGAAAACGAGCACAAAGCCCTACACTGAAAACAATGTCAGGTCTACTGGCAGTAAGATACAAGAGTGAACCAATCATACCCCTATACAACTTTTGATCAACTGATGAACCAGGTTCATCAATGTCTAATTTAGTGGCAGTTGCAATGGGTGTGTCTATTTCTTTTAATTCTTCCATTTTAAACTTTTTTATAAGCTCTTTTGCATACTTCTGCTGATGTATCATGGTTCCATTAGGACTTTGTTTGATCTGCAAGCCTAAGAAGAAGTTAAGCTCACCCATCATACTCATTTCAAACTCACTCCCCATTAATTTTGCAAAGTCCTTACTTAGCTTATCTGTGGTGGCCCCAAAGATTATGTCATCAACATATATTTGTACCACAAGGAGATCCTTACTTTTTTCTCTTAAGAATAAGGTAATGTCAATTTTACCTCTTTTGTAACTATGCTCCAGTAGGAATTTGGACAGTCGTTCATACCATGCTCTTGGGGCCTGCTTGAGTCCATAGAGAACCTTGTCTAACTTGTACACATGCTCAGGACATTCTTTGCTCTCAAACCCTGGAGGTTGTTTTACAAACACTTCTTCTTTCAGGTAGCCATTCAGGAAGGCACTTTTGACATCTATTTGATGAAGAGTGAATTCCATGTGTGCTGCAAAGGCTATGAGGAGTCTGATTGCCTCTAGTCTTGCAACTGGAGAAAAAGTCTCATCATAATCTATGCACTCCTCTTGGTTGTAAACTTGGACTACCAGTCTTGCCTTGTTTCTTGTAACTGTTCCATCTTCATCAAGTTTGTTTCTGAAAACCCATTTTGTACCAATAACTGATCTATCATTGGGTCTTGGAACTAGATGCCAAACTTGACTTCTCTCGAACTGATTGAGTTCATCTTACATTGCATTCACCCAATCTACATCATGCAAAGCCTCAACAACATTTTTAGGTTCAATAAGAGATAAAAAGGCATCAAAAGCACACAGATTCTTTAATTGTGATCTAGTTTTGACTCCAGAAGTGGGATCAGCGATAATGTTCTCAATAGGATGAGAACTTTGATACTTGTGAGGTTTCACAACCAACTGGTTTCTTCTAGATGTTTCTCCCATGTTCAGTTGCTGAGGAACAGGGTCATGAATAGGTTCTTTTAGGGGATTTATTTCAATTCCTCTTTGATCAGTTCCCCCTGTCAGGTTGCCCTGGATGGAAGAACATGTTCCATTACATGTTCCTTATTTTAGTTCCACTTTGACTTGTGCTGAGGCTTCAGTCAAATCCTTTACCAATTCAATGGCTTCATATTCATTTTCCTGTCTCTCGAAAAGAATGTTAGTTTCATCAAATACGACATGTGCACTTTCTTCTACACACAAAGTTCTTTTATTGAACATTTTATATACTTTTCTATGTGAAGAATATCCCAAGAATACTCCCTCATCACTTCTGGGATCAAACTTACCTAGGGAGTCTTTTCCATTATTGTGCACAAAGCACTTGCATCTAAATGCCCTAAGATGGGATATATTTGGTTTTCTCCCTTTAAGTAAATCATAGGGAGTCTTCTCTACAAGGGGTCTAGTCATGCATCTATTGATAATGTAACATGCAGTGTTTATAGCCTCTGCCCAGAAGCTATGGGGCAATTTACTAGAAAGAAGCATGGTCCTAGCCATGTCTTCAAGAGTCATGTTCTTTCTTTCAACTACTCCATTTTGTTGAGGAGTCCTAGGGGCAAAGAAGTTATGAACTATACCATTTTCATCACAAAATTCAGCAAACTTAGCATTTTCAAATTCAGTTCCATGATCAGACCTGATTGATGCAAGTTGATTTCCTAATTTTTCTGAGTTTTTCTAACAAAGGCAGTGAACATGTCAAATGCTTCATTGTTAGATGTTAGAAATAGTACCCAGGTAAATCTAGAATAATCATCAACAAGTACCAATACTTATTTCTTTCCTCCTCTACTCATGGTTCTTATTGGACCACAGAGATCCATATGAACCAGTTCTAACGACTTGGTTGTGCTTACCATTTTCTTGCTTTTGAAAGATGATCTTACATGCTTCCCCCTTGCACAGGACTTACAAACTTTGTCTTCTTTGAACTTGATATTGGGTAACCCTATCACCAAGCCCTTAGAAACCAGTTTGTTTAACTAATTCAGACTGCCATGATCAAGTCTTTTATGCCACAGGAGGGGATAATTATCAAGCACACTTAGGCAGGTTAGTTCATTTTCTAAGAGAGTAGACAAATCTATAATGTAAATATTGTTAACTCTTTTTCCCTACAAAACAATCTTGTCAGTGGTAAGGTTAATCACAAAGCATTTAGTAGAGGTGAATGCTACAAGGTTACCTCTATCACATAGTTGTGACACACTGATCAGGCTGTATTTCAAGCCATCTATCAAGTAGACATTCTCAATGGAGTGAGAGTCTGTCTTACCCACCTTTCCAACCCCAATGATCTCACCTTTCTTCCCATTTCCAAAGGAGACATTGCCTCCCCTTAAGTCCTCAAGTGAAAGGAACTGGTTCTTGATTCCAGTCATATGTTTTGAGCAGCCACTATCGATGTACCATATTTGGTTGCTTCCCTTCACTTGGACCTGTAAAAAGAAATCAGGGGTTAGTCTTAAGAACCCAAACTAGTTTGGGTCCCTTTCTATGGTCAAAGGGATAAATCAGATTCCTTCTAGCCCACCCAAGCAGCCTATTTTTTCTTGAACAAAAGTTTTGTTCTTTTGACTGGCCTTTTCTTTTGCATTACATTCATTTTTGTAATGGCCAGTCTTGCCACAGTGTGTGCAAATTTTGTTCTCAGGAAGGGTGACGTACTTGCTTTTAGGATCCCACTTAGGTGTTTGAGTCCTATAACCATGTCCTCTTTTGTTGCTACTGTGATGTTCTTGTAGCCAGGAGAGTGCATCAGAAGCCTTGTTCCATTTGCAAGTTCTGTCTAGTTCATGTTTTACCTTCCCCAGATCTTCTTTTAATACTCTTATCTGCTCATCTTTCCTGTACAACTCATCCTTCATTCTTCCTAAGTTTTCTTCTAGGGTGAGATGTGTGTGATCAGCTTTCTTCTTTCCTATTCATAGCTTCAGTTTTAAGTTCCCAGACCTAAGTTTTAGGACACTGGTGTCAAGTACAATAACCTGGTTCTTCAACTCAGTATTTTCACTTTCACTCTTATTAGATCTAGACTCTAGATTTTTGCACTTGGCTTTTAGGATCATGCATTCCCTAGACAGCTCTTCCTTCTCATTGTTAATTATCTCAGACTCATCAATGAAGTCTAGCAGTAGCTCAGACAACCTTTCTTTAGACAGGAATTTAATCTTGTCTTTGAGATGAAGAATACTTACCTCTTGTTCATCATCTGATTCTCTGATGGCCATAAGTGCTTGTTCATCTCCAGCTTCATCTTCCGAGTCCTCATCTGATGTTTCTCCCCAGGCAGCAACCATAGCCTTTGTTGATCCTTTGTTCCTTTTTGGTTGAACCTGTTCCTTCTTCATGTTCCTTCGTTCAGCCCTTTCCTTCTTCCACTCAATTTCCCATTGAGGGCAATTATTGATCATGTGATCAGTCTTACCACACCTGTAGCAACCCTCATTGGTCTATTTCTCAGGAGCCCTTGGTTTGTTGAAGGTTGTACCTCTTGAAGAACCCTTTCCTCTCATCAGGTACTTTTTGAAGTATCTTGTCATCATAGCCATTTCATCATCCTCCAGATCTGAACCTTCAGCAATTCTGAGAGCCAGACTTCTTTCCTTCTTTGGTGCATCCATTTTCATGGTTTGCCTTCTCAATTCATAGCTAGTAAGGTTTCCAATTAGTTCATCCAGCTTGAGGGTAGCAATGTTCTTTGATTCTTAAATAGCAGTGATTTTGCTTTCCCAAGAGACTGGCAAAACCTTGTCAAAATCTTCTCAACTTTGTATTCTTCAAGAATAATCCTTCCAAGAGACTTAAGTTCATTTGTCAGTGTGGTGAACCTTGTATACATCTCTTGGATGGTTTCTCCTTCCTTTATGGTGAAATTCTCATACTGAGAATACAGCAGTGTTCCTCTGGACCTCTTCACCTGAGGTGTTCCTTCATAAGCCACCTGCAAAGTGTCCCGGATTTCTTTAGCAGTGGCACAACTTTGAATTCGACTGTACTCATCTCGACCTAGTCCACACACAAGCCATTTCTTGGCCTTGGCATTCTTCTCCCACTTCTTCAGGTCTTCAGCAGTGCAGTCAGCTCTTGTCTTTGGCACATCCACTCTTTTAGCATTCTTCTTAGTAGTGGCTAGAGGACCATCAGTGACTATATCCCAGAGTTCATAGTCTTCTCCTATGATGTGATCCCTCATCATGTTCTTCCACCATGAATAGTACTGACGATTGAAGAGTGGAGGCCTAGCAGTGGATTGCCCTTCCCAATTCCCAGGTGGTGCACTCATGTTGATCTTTTCCTAAGGTGTTAGCCTCTTCAAGGATAACCTGCTCTGATACCAATTGATGTTCTAAACGTCAATACCACACAAGAGGGGGGTGATTTGTGTAGTACCTAATTTTCACTCTAGAAGAACCTAGTTCTTCTAGGTGTTCTAACTACCACTGTTTGCAGAATAAAAAGTACATAAAATAAAGAACACAGAGATTTTTACGTGGAAAACACCTGGCTCAAAAGGTGAGAAAACCACGACCTACTACTCAGTAGGATTTTCCCAAACTTCTACTAAAATCACTGAGCCAAAACAGCATTTACAAAACTCTTGGTAAACCTAAGGATTACCTCTAATCCCATTGTAGCAACCAGCCTTTAACTGTTGCGACAACATCAAGTTAGCTTATAACTTGAACACTCAAAGTACCTAATACAATTGCTTCTATGAAAGCAGAAAGGTACAACTTTAAACCACATACTACAATTGAACTAGAATAAGAAAAAACACAATAAAACTGGTTTTTCTATCTCGTTCAAGTAGCTTCAAGAGTGCACACTCAAATTTCACACAAATTGCTTGTAAAATCGCCTTGCTCTTTTGCTTTCAATTTTGTTTAACTTCTGAGTTTATGCAATACCTGTAAAAGAGAACAATCACTGTCATTTAATAGGTTAGAAGTCATAGTTTGATTGGGACTCAATTTCTGATCTTCTATCGTAGTTGAATCCTTGAAGATATCAAACTCTAACACTCTCTTTATCCAGATTGTGTTCTCTTCATATAAGGAGACTTTCTCCCCTTTTCCAATATGCAACCTTTTCAATCAGATCAGGAGATATTGTTGCTTGATCAGTAGGACTTATCTCCTTCATGTGCATTTCACATGTGTAGGTGATCATGATAGTGCTGCACAAGATGGACCTGGTCCATGACTGAGTTCATTTGTCATTCTTTAACACTTCACCTGTTCTTGGGCCAACAATGGTGGTGAGAGGTATTTCGTTTTTCTTTAAGATTCCATCGGCCCTTTGGAATTCATCACAATGCTTGACAAGCTCACTAGCATCCTTGTAGAGAATAGGTCAATAGAATCCATAACTCATCACTTTTGTCGCCGTTCTAGCTCCACCATGGTGACCACCATATGGTGAAGAGTGGAAAGCCTCAAGAGTTCCCACTTGTTCCTCCTCTGACACACATGTTCGAGTCACACAATAGGTACAAATCCAGAAGAGGTACGGTTCATCCCAATAATAGTCAAGGCAATCCCATTTGAGTTTATTCCTTTGGTTTGAAGAGACCTCATTTGGTACAATGCCGCTCACAAGATAATTTGCTAAATCGGTGAACCATGGAATCTCGGTTATTGAAATGGCTAAAAGTGGCTCGTCGGGAAAGGAATCATTGATCTCAAGGCCATCATGTGTCCTCCCCTCCTCCTCCAATTGAGATAAGTGGTTTGCCACTTGATTTTTTCTACCTTTGTGGTCTTGGATTTCTAGATCGAATTCTTGCAATAAAAGAACCCGCCACATTAACCTCGACTTTGTATCCTTCTTGCTCATTAAGTACCAAAGCGCCGCATGATCGGTGTGGAAAATCACCTTTGTACCTATCAAGTATGGGCGGAACTTCTCCATAGCAAAGACAATAGTAAGGAGCTACTTGGGCATTATTCATGGTCTTAGTAGCATAGTAGACCAGATGAAAGATTTTGTTGATACATTGCCCCAAAACTGCTCCAACTACCATATCACTTGTGTCACACATGAGCTCAAAAGGCAAGCTACAATCCGGTGTGGTGATAATAGGAGTAGTTGTCAATTTGAACTTGAGTAATTCAAATGCCTTCATGCAATCCTCATTGAAATGGAATTGGCATCCTTCTACAAAATCTTACACAAGGGGTTCACCACTATGGAAAAATCCTTGATGAAACGGCGATAGAACCCAGCATGACCCAAGAAAATCCTCACTCCTTTCTCTGATGTAGGGACGGAAGTTTAGAAATGACGTCTATTTTGGCCTTGTCGACCTCAATACCATTCTTTGAAATTTTATGGCCAAGGACAATGCCTTCCTCGACCATGAAGTGACATTTCTCCTAATTCAATACAACATTCGTCTCTTCACATATTGCCAAGACCTTATCCAAATTGTTCAAGCAATCATCAAAAGAATTTCCGACCATGGAAAATTCGTCCATGAAGACCTCAAGAAAATCCTCCACCATGTCGGTGAAGATAGCCATCATACACTGTTGAAAAGTTATCGGTGCATTACATAACCCAAATGTCATCCACAAGAATGCGAAAGTACCATAGGGAAATGTGAAAGTAGTCTTTTCTTGATCCTCCTAAGCAATAAAAATTTGATTGTACCCGGAATACCCATCGAGGAAACAATAGAAAGCACGGTCGGCCAACCTATCAAGTATTTGATCAAGGAAGGGAAGTGGGAAATGATCTTTCCTTGTGACTTTGTTGAGCTTGCGATAGTCCATAAACACTCCCCACCCGGTCACTGTTCTTGTAGGAATCAACTCGTTCTTGTCATTGGTAACTACAGTCATGCCCCCTTTCTTTGGGATACATTGCATTAGAGAAGGCCACAAACTATCGGAAATGGGGTAAACAAACCCGGCATCCAACCACTTTATGATCTCCTCTTTGACCACCTCTTCTATTGCTTCATTGAGCCTCCTTTGATGTTCTACGGAGGGTTTGGCACCCTCCTCCAAAATAATTTTGTACATGCAAAAGGCGGGGCTTATGCCTCAAATATCCACCAATGTCCATCCTATAGCTTTCTTCCCTTTTTGTAGTACCGCCAATGTAGAGTCTACCTACACGTGAGTCAAACAAGAGGAAAGAATAATCGGTAAAGTAGAACAAGGGCTAGGGAATTCATACCTGATATGCGGACAAAGTGGGAGGCTCCTCGATTGAAGGTTTTGTTGGAGGAGTCTTCAGATTTTAAAGATCCAAGTATAACTTGTGGGGTTCATAAGTGTATGACCCCATTCCTTGCAATGAATTCACACATTTCACATAGCCTTCTTTCTCTTCATCATCATCAAGGTTGAGCAAAATGGCTTCCAAAGTATCCTCAATATTCATTATGGCACTAGCATCATCAATAATCATATCGATCACCAAGTCCACGAACGAACAAACTTCATTGTTATTCGGTTGCCTCATAGATTTGCACACATGGAATACCAACTTTTTATCACCCACCCGAAAGGTGAGATAACCGGCTTTCACATTAACAAGAGCCTTCCCCATATCAAGGAAAGGTCTGCCCAAAATAATAGGCACATCATAGTCCACTTCACAATCAAGAATCACAAAGTCGGCCAAGAGGATGAACTTATCAACATGAACCAACACATCATCAATAATACCCAAAGGTCTCTTTGTTGTACGATCAGCCATTTGTAACCTCATGGATGTGGGTCTTGGTTTCCCAATTCCCAAAGTTTTGAACACTGAATAGGGCATCAAGTTGATACTTGCCCCAAGATCACAAATAGCTTTGGCAAAGTTGGCGCTTCCTATTGTACAAGGAATTGTGAAAGTGCCCAGATCTTCCAATTTAGGAGCCATTGAGTGCACAATTACATGTGTCATCTTTATAGTTTCACAATTCATCGACCTTTTCTTTTTCACCAAGTGCTCCATGAACTTTGCATATCCTGGCATTTGTTCCAAGGCCTCAACCAATGGCACGTTAATAGACAAACTCTTCATCATGTCAATGAAATTTTTGAATTGGTTCTCGCCATTTTTCTTGGCAAGCCTTTGAGGATATGGAGGAGGAGGCCTTGGTATTGGTGCCTTAGCCTTTTGCACTACCGGTTCCGGTATGTCAACTATGTGCTCCCTAGACGAGTTCACTTCTTCTTGAGTCTCCTCCACATTGTATTCAATATCAATTCTCACCTCATCATTTGCTTGCACTTCATTGCTTGGCATCTCATCTTCTTGTACCAATTGTTCATCATCCATAATTTTCTTTTTGCTTGAGGTGGTTGCATCCCCACCTTTTACACTCCTTGTAGTCCCGGCCATGGCATATCCCGTGTTGTTCCCACCCTTTGGGTTCACCACCATATCACTTGGTAGTGCCCCCTTAGGACGAGTGTTCAAAGCTTGCGAGATTTGGCCCAATTGAACTTCCAAATTGTAAATTAAAGTATTGTGAGAGGCTAGTTGAGCATCGGAGTTGGCATTCTTCTCCATCATTTGTTTAAACATGTTCCCAATTCATCCCATCTCATTGTTAGGAGAGCTCGGACCTTGAGAAGGATAAGGAGGCGGGTTGCTCGGTTTTTGAAACATCTGCGGCCTTTGAAAACCCGACCCCCGGTTGTTGTTATTGTTGTACCCTCATTGGTTGTTGCCTCCCCAATAGCCTTGATTATTGCCAATCCAATTGCTTTGGTTATTGTGATTGCTCCAATTTCCTTGATTGTTTTGATTGTTCTAATTCCCTTGACTATTACCACCATTCCAATTACCTTGGTTGTTTGAATTCCAATTCCCTTGATTTCCTTGCGTTCGTCATTGTTATTGATTCGGGCCTTGATTATTGTTACTTTGACCTTGGAAGTTGTTCACATATTGTACTTCCTCCTCTTGTTCATTGTATTGTCCATTTTGATCAAATCCACTATCATCTTGCACATAATTTTCAACTCGATTTTGCACTTGAGGATCCTTTTGCCTTCTCTTGTTTACCATCATAATAACTCCCACTATTGCTTTTACTTGCTTGGGGCCTTACATTTGTTAAAGTTGAGCTTTGGCTAGTTGATTCATTGTGGTGGTCAATTCGGCAATTTCTTGCCCATGATCATGTAATTCTTTATGCAAGTGAATCATATTTGGATCGCCTTGAGGGACGTTTGCTCTACTTTGCCATGACGATGAAGTATCTGCCATTTCATCTAGAATCTCACAAGCTTCTGCATACGGCGTTTTCATGAAATTTTCACCGGCAAGTTGGTTGACCACGCATTGATTGGTAGTATTGATCTCTCTATAGAAAGTTTGTTTAATCATTGCCTCCGTCATGTCATTATTGGGGTACTCTTTGACCATTGTTCGGTATCTCTCCCATATATCATGCAAAGACTCGTTGGGTTCTTGTTTGAAAGCTAGAATCTCATCCCTAAGAGTTTCCATATACCCGGGAGAAAAGAACTTGGAAATGAATTTCTCGGCCAATTCATCCCATGTATGGATAGAATGATTTGGCAACCTCTCTAACCAATCCAAGGCCTTCCCCTGTAGAGAGAAAGGGAATAGCCTCAACCATAAAGCATCCTTAGGGATGTTTGTCTGTTTACTCCCCCAGCAAGTGTCAACAAACCCTTTCAAGTGCTTGTACGCATTTTGATTCGGAGCCCCGGTAAAGAATCCATGTTGTTCTAACAACATAAGCATAACATTTGTAATTTGAAAATTTCCCGTCCTAATGCGGGGCGGGACTATGGCACTTGCGAATCCTTTATTTGGCAATACTCGGCGTACCGCCACTCTTGGATGAGGTGGGGGTGGAACGGAAACGTTGTCTTAAGGTGGCCGACCTCGTCTATTTGCTTGAGGTTCAAGAGGAACCTCATTAACTTGGTCATCATCCCCATCACCCCCCAATGGCATGTTTCCTGGGGAGGATCATTGTTGTTGAGAGCCATTGTATCACCTACAATTGTTTCACAAAAAGATTAATAACCCGGGAGGAAAGGAAGACAAATCACACACAAAACCAAATATATAGCTAAATCCGTTTTTAGCTCCCCAGCAACGGCGCCAAATATTGATGTCGCCCAAGTTCACACCTCAAACTGAGGTTGTGAAGCGGTCGATGCAATTATAATTACCCAACTAGGAGTCGGGATCGAATCCACAGGGAGCATAGATGAGATTAGGTATATACTCGGACTAAGCGTATAATGTGTCCAAAATGCATTTCCACATACTTGTTGTTTTTGCCTACTTCTAAATTAAGCTATTGTTTGCAAATATAAAACTAGAGAATGATATTTTTGGTGTTGTTTTTCAAGTTTGTAAAAGATCTAGGGTTGTGACTTCCACCTAGGTGGTTGCCTAACGGGTTGTGGGCTTTAGAGCAAGTTTCGTTGGTAGGGGCGTAATATAGCAATCAACACACAATTACCCACTCAATACCTCTCAGTAATAGAGTGGTTTTGCCCAATTTGTCTTTCTTAAGTCCAAATGGATAATTCACAAAACAGTTGATAGATGCTCAAGTCGGGTTTTACTATCTCTAGATTCAACCCTTTAATTGGGACTATCAATTTCTCGAGTTCATCCCAATTTCTTGTTAACCAAGTTTTCCTAGACTCAGTCTCTCTTTCTCAAGTAGAGACTAAGTCAAATACGCTTGAATCAATGTTTGCAACCATTAATTTTACAATTAAAGCAAGAACTAGGCTAAATATTACACACCCAACCATAAACAAGCCCTAAATCAAACACCCATTAGGTACCCACACTAGGGTTGGGTCACAACCCTAGCTAAACATTTAGCTACTCATAGATGAAAATGAAGAAATTAAAGAAGAAATGATAATTAAACTCATATTGCAAGATTAAAAGACAAAAATCTAAATTTTAATCATAAAGTAAGCTAAAATCACTAAAACAAGTAAAGAAAAATAGCTACAGATGTTTGGATATTCAACTTAACCTAAAATCTTCAAAAAAGACTATTTATAGACAGTTGGAAATTTCGAACAAAAACGCCCTTTCGGAGGTTCTGTGGCATCACAATTCCATGTGTGGTCTACACTTCTTCATTAGTCTTGGCTGGAGCTTGGTCTGCGGTCGCATAATTCTGGATTGCGGCCGCATGTTGCTTGTTCTGCGGTCCGCACAATAGTGAGTGCGACCACACTTCCCTTTTCTACGGAACGCATAAATCTGTGTGCGGCCGCATGGCTTGATTCTGCGACCGCACAATAATTGTGTGGTCCGCATATCCTTGAAGCTTGAACTGGGACTTCTCTAAACTTGAACTCTTTGATGTTTTCTGTGGCAGCGTAATAATTGTGCGGTCCGCACATTGCATTAGACCTCTGTTGGATTCTCTTTGTATTTTGCGACTGCAGAAGGAATTCTGTGGTCCACACATTTAGCCTTTTGCCTACTTTTTGTCCTTGAGTTTATTTTACTCATTTTTGAGTTGGATTTCATCTTTTTGGCTCATTTCCTAATGCTCCTGCATTTAAGCACATTTCATCAGTTTTTGGGAATATAATTAAGCACTTTTGGACTAAAATGAAAGTAAAAAAGCGCTAATAAGTAGTCAAAATCCCCACTTATCAGGAGCTCGGAGTTGAGCGATTTTGGAGGAAATTTCATCACAAGGATTGGAGTAAGTGTTCTATACTCGATTTTATTTATATTTCATGAATATGATTTCAAAAGAGAAAGTTGGGGGTTTTTACTAAAGTTTCATAAAGCGAATTCTTGAGTTTTGAATGCTAATTTGGAGTCGGATTTGAATGAAACTAGTATGGATGGACTCATAATTGAATGTGTTGTCGGATTTTGTAAGTTTTGTCGGGTCCCAAGGTGCAGGCCCGGGTTTGACTTTTGGGTTGATTTTGAGCTTTTGATTAAAGGTTCGGCCTTTATCGATTGTGTTTGTTTCCTTTGGCATTATTTGATGTATTCGAGTTGCTTTTGGTTGGTCGTCTAGAGACGCGAGATGGCATTTTTGGAGTATCGTTTGGCTTGCTCGGTATTGGATTTGGCTTGATCGAGGTAAGTAACACTTCTAAACTTGGTGCTAAGGGAATGAAACCCCGAATTATGTGCTATGTGATTGATGTTGAGGTGACGCGCATGCTAGGTGACGGGTGTGTGGGTGTGCACCGTGATAATTGTAATTTTGTCGATTCCATGGAACTATGCAGTTATCTTAACATTTTACTGTATTCTATATATTAGAGCACTTAAGCTGTGATTTATGCTAGAAATCATGTTTAGGCTATATGTCGGTGCTATTTGGACCCACAGTGGTTATCTTTAGCTGTTGAGTTATTTACTTAATTATAGTTATGTACTCAGTTGTGTTTACCCTGAAAATGGTAATAACAACTAATTTTGATTTTGTGGTTCAAAAAATACGTGATCTATTTTTATGCTAGTTGTTAGGCAATGGATACTAAGTAAAAGATTAAAGAACAAGATTATAGCTTAGAGACGATGTGATAATCAAACCAAATGGCTGGAGGTCGGGGCCTTGAGTTGCCGTATAAGAGGCCTCAGGGTTGAGTATGGAGGTCGTCTTAGGGCAATCGAGGGGGGACTAACAGTTATGAGAGCTAAAATGATGGCTCTTTATGATCAATGATAAGCAATAAATGAAGAACAATAAATAGAACACAATAAATGTAAGCAATAAATGGAAGTAATGAGATCAAGAGAATATATTAGAGAGAAGAGAGAATGTTCGTGTGTATTAATGTTGAGTATCAGATCCCATTACCAAATGGCAAGGATCCCCTTTTTATATGAGGGGGAATCCTCACATAGTACAAATTCCTTTATTACAAAGATATGGAGCTAGTACAACTAATTAATGCCCTGATGTGGGCTCAGACTAGCCTAGCAGACCTTGTCAGCCCTAGCTACGCGTCTTGGGAACTTCCCACTTTTTCACCATACCCGCCGATCTATAATGCCTCGAGGTCGAGCGTCGATAGCCATTCGGGGGTGAATCTCGATCGTAGCCTCGAGCCTTTGAAAACGTGTTTATAAGAAATCATGATGATGGAAAACTAGACCTTCCAAATTTATCGTATACAGATAGTCCCCGCGTTTCCTAGAATAAAATAATAGCAAATGGTTTTGAACTCTTACTCCTTAGGCACTATCACCATGATGTCAGCTTATCAGAGCATATCTGCATTAACCCAAAAGTCGCGCAAGGGTCGTCGTCAACACGACTATCGAGAAGCCCATGAACCATTTCTGGTTTGGTTTCTCTGCTACCCATTCGGCTTATATAAATGCCCCAATTGCTTAATAACTCACACTTTGGTAATTTCTTCAAACTTTCAGAGCCAAATCCATCTTCCTCTACGCCCTTCTTTCTTTTTTTCTTGGTTTCCTGCCTTCCTTCTCGAGAAAAAGAAAACTTTGATTGCCATGGCCAGAACCTCCAAGAAAGTGCCTCGCAAAGATGAGGCTGCCTCTTTATCTCGAACATCCAAGAATAAATCCAAGGGTAAGCCCAAAGTGGCTCCTACCGTCAAATAGTGTACACACACCAGGTTCAATATCGTGAAGGATTTTTCCATCGAGAGACCTTCATCTACGCCAGGTTGATGTGAACACGTGTCCCGGTTCATCAGCATTGTGAAAGATATAGACAAAGTGCGGTCAGACTGCCAATGGGGGAAAAATGTTTGTTGAGATCCCTAGCCCTAAGGAAAGCATAACGGACCACAAGGCCGGTTTTCTTTATGTGTACACATACCCCTTCACCTTGGGCCCTGTCAACTCCTCGGACCCTTCTTCTCCGGCTATCGACCCGGTCATCCTTGACTTCTATTGTAAATACAAGGTGACACCTAGCCAAATATACCCCTCTTTCTGGAGAATATTTTAATTGCTTCACTACTTTTCCAGTAAGGCCAAAGGTACGACTTTTACCTTTGATCATCTGATCAGGCTATACAGCCCCCGTCTTCTTCGAGGCTTGATAAAGCTTCACCCTCGATCTTTGAAACACTTTTTCTCAAGTATCGACGAGCACAAGGATCGGGGATGGATGAGTCGGTTTGTCCGAGTAAGGACCTCGGACATTCTTCCGACTGGGTGGATGCTATTCCCGAAGGAGTGGAACATGAAGCGTAAGTGCCTCTTCTTTAAGTATGCTTTATCATCTTCTTACTTTCTTCAAAAAGCTAACTTTCTCTTCGCTCACGCAACCGCCTTTTGGTATCCCGAATCTGCTCCAGACCTGTTCGAGTGGATTAGAGAAATTAAATACTTCGTTCCCATATCCCGAGCGTTCTTGGCCTAAGTTGGCTAAAACACGGTGGGTGGCGAAGAATCATGGTAAAATTCTCTTTGCCGCCTCTATCATGTTTTCATATTTCTTCCCCATACCCTCTGTGCTAATAAAATTTGATTACTATGTTTGTGCAGGACTTGGCGAGGGAGTGAAGATGAGACCACCTCCTGACGTAGAGGGGGAATCCTCTAAGCCCGATAAAGTTAAGAAAAGGAAAGAGGCGAGGGCTGCCGAATCCCCTGAATCAAAGAAACCCAGGTCTCGCAGGCCTCGAGCCGAGGCCGAGGTCTCGTCGTCAGCTTTCAGAACGGGTTCCGATGATAGGGATAAGGATGATGATGGCGATGATAACCCTTTGGTACAAAGGAAGAGGTTGGGCACAGATTCCCCCCAAATGTCTGTGCCGAGGGCCGCCGAGTCGGGAAAGGCTGGTTCGGCTCGAGCCCATGCTTCGGATGACCTCTAGGAGGGTGCGGATACTATCCCTAAGCCTCTAGCCGGACGTGGTATAGCCCCTGCCGAGGAGACCATTACTGCTGGTTCCAAAGGGCCTGGAGCTTTTCGGGGACGGAGTTTGCCCCTTGGCGATATTGACGCCCTAAGTGGCCTTAATTTGGGTCCTCTCGAAGGGGGAGACGAGCTGGACAAATTCCTTGATGGCTTTGATTATGTCAGTGAGGACATTGTTCTTGACGCTCCCAACGCTATCGAGGAAGCGGAGAAGTTCCAGCAGAAGGTGATAACTTTTCATGTACACTTTTCAAACCTCAAGTATCTTTCCTCGTTTTCCTAATTCTTCTATTTTGTTGTAGGCTAAGAAGATGTATGATCACGCCTTCTCTAAGCTCAAAGATGAGCTTTCATGCCATGGAAAGGAGCTCGAGAAGCTCATCTGGGGACTGTAGGAGTCGGAGGCGTTCTCTGCCCGAAAGGAGGAGGAGTTAAGCGGGCTTCGGGCGAATTTGGAGGGAGAACTCCGAGAAAAGGCTGATCTTGCTGAGCGGGTAACTTGTTGTTCATAAATTCATTCATCATTCTCATAAGTCGATGTTTACTAACTTATCTTTTTCTTTTCAGATCGGGCAGAAGAACGTGGAGATCCTCGAGCTGAGGGGCAAAATAAGTTTGTGACCTCGGAATTGGCATCGACCCAGGGTCTTCTCCAAAACGCTCGAGAAGATATTGTTGCGCTATTTGTGGCCAAGTCTAAGGTCAAAGAAAATGTCGCTACTTATCTGAGAGACGCCGCCACCACAAATCAATAGCCCGAGATATATTAGTGGAGACCGAGCAAAAGCTAACTCGGACTGTCACCCACGCTAGTGCAAAGGCGAGGAGGCAAGCCTTAGAGGAAGCCAGTTCTAAAGATACCGATCTCTCAACTGAGATCAAGGAGGCCTGAGAGTTGGAGGTAGAATTGGCGCTCTTGGTTGCTGTGAATGAAGGTCACGGAGATGGTTCAGAGGGCAGTGGCAATGAAGAGTAGGCTTGCATTGCCTTTTGGCGCTCTTGGTTGTTTTGGATGAAGGTCACGGAGATGGTTCAGAGGGAAGTGGCAATGAAGAGTAGGCTTGCATCACTTTTCCTTCTCTCTTTTTTTTTGTATGTATTCCCGGGGAAACGGGTCTTGTAAAGATACCCCTTGTAAATATATTTTTTGGCAATGCAAGAAAATTTTTCTGCTTCAAGTCTTTGAACTCTTTATATTTCGGCGTTTATGCGGAGTTAACCTTCGAAATTTGATGTTGGCTCTTCAAAGCCCATACTTGGAGTAATCGGGGCCCTCGAGATCGGGCACCATCTCGAGCTTAGGTCGATAGCTTCTTTGGAGCAGATGCTTGTAATAGCAGAAATCCTCAGGGTCTCAATATTTCCCGAGCACTGTGTGATAGCATTATTCATGCGACACGGTAGTGGGGCCCCCGAGTGGTCCCACCAGTACATTTCCCCACAAAGTGGTGCTGTCATGGTCAGACCTAATTGGTCTCCTGGATAGGCGAACAGTCGTCGCTTGCCTCTATATATGCATTCGCTCATTTCTTAACTGGGGATTCTGCTATTCTGGGCAATTATCCCTCTCATAGAACTTTTGTTCTTTGTGCTAGCTCTTTCGTCATTTCAACTCAAAGCCTTCGCCCAAGTCTTCATCCTCCTCTTCCTATTTTACCGTAGGCATGGCTGTTACATCGAAATCCGTTCATCAAGGGGAGGAGAGTTCTACCTCTGTTCCGCGTTCGGTCGGTGATACACCGCCGGTATCTGGTGAGCTGACCTCGAGGTACTTTGTCTCAAGGAGAGACTTTACGTTGGAGAGACCTCCCAACATTCAAGGTCATCGGGAGCATGCATCGAGGTTCATCTCCTCAATAGAGGATGAACATATCGAGATGATTAGGAAAGATTGCGGATGGGGAGAAGGAGTGGTACTGTAGGTACCTTCCCCGGAGGAGAGCATCATGACCCATGTCGAGGGGTTTTTGAGTATGTATACGTATCCCTTTACATTGGGTTCCCCTGACAGGGTCGTGCTCGAGTTCTGTAGGAGGTATCAGGCTACCCTGGCGTAGGCTCAACCATCCTTTTGGAAGATAGTACTAATGATAAGGTACTTTGCAGATAAGGCCAGGCTCGAATTCACCCTTAGCCATCTCGTTAGGTTATATCGGCCTCTTCATTACCGGGGCTTGATTACTCTACGAAGCCAATCCACCCGGTCCCCTAGCGTTAACGACGAAGAGGATGAGGATCGAGGGTGGATGAGCTGGTTTGTTCGAGTACGGACAGTCGATATCATCCCTGGAGAGTTTTGCCATTTCCTGAGAAATGGAATTTCACACGTAAGTAGTGTACTTGTATTTTTATCGCTTTGTCCATAGTGGAGGCGGGCTCCATAAATATGTTTTTTCATTTCATTCTCTTTAGCGATTCCTTGGTTGCAGTACGACATTCCTGACCTGGCTGAATGGTCTCGTAAGCTGTAAGCTTGCTCGGATTATGATAAGCGCAAATGGCGAGACCTGTCTAAGGGGAGATGGGAGGCAAAGCATCATGCTAGGTATTTAGCAGCTTGTTTCCGCAGAAAGGTACTTTCTTTTTAGCGCACTAACTCTGTCGTCGCAGGTGTTGGAGGTTTTTTCGAGATGAGGTTGTGTCCCCTAGGGGAGGAGGAGAGATTGCCGACCTCGAAGTTGAGGATTGATAATAAACGGAAAGAGTTTTCGAGGTGTGAGGATACCCGCGGCGGGGTGATTCCTTCTCAGAGGTTCAAAAGAGACGAGTCGGCCGATCTTTCGGCTTCGGAGGCCTCTGTTTTCGAAAAAACATTTCCCGTTCCCGTCGAAGGTACTTCAAGGGGCAAGGGTCATCCAGCGCCTCCCTCTTCTCCTACCAAAGGTACTCCGGGGAAAACTAAGCCGTCGGATGTATGCTCGACCTTTGGTGAGGCTCAGTGGCTTAGCTCCATGGTAAATTTTGGTAGCTGGTATAGTCTTCTTTCAGTTTTGCGTCTTTCTTATTGAGCTTTCTTTTTCAGGCCCTTAACAAGCTTAAGTCTGAGCTGCTTCGCCATGAGGCCAGGCTGCGGAAAGCTTTGGATGGGGAAAAATGTTACACCTTGTGCGTCCCAAGGCGACGTATAATGAATATGAGACTTGTCAATCATAATTTAAATTCATAATATGACTATATATGATGTTTGGATAGAAAATCTAAATTTTGGAAAAAATCAGATTTAAGTTGCGGAAAAATCGACTAGGGATTTGCCTTGTATCGGAGCTTTTTGAGAAATAAATTTTGTGTGCTATATGATGCCTTTTTGGTACATATTATATATCAAATTTAAGGTCTTGGAATTTAGTTTCCAACGCACTTAACCGTTCATCTATATGACATACATATAAAAAGATATAAGCGTCGGAAGATGGGCCAATGTGAGGGTGCCAAGCTAGCACCTCTTTGACTTTTCAAAAGTTTATATCTAGGTTTTAGCTCGTATCTATCTTCACTTTTACATATAGCCAGACCATAGAACACCATAAAAACCTTTCCTTAATCTCTCCAAAGGGTTTCAAAGAATACTAACATCCAGGGTACGAAATCGAGAAGCGATAACATCTGAACCATCCCTACGACGTAAGTATCATTATACCGCCTCTCTTTTCTCTTTGTAGTTCGATTTTCGCTAGGTACTTCATTGTTAATAAACATCTAATTTCTGTAATTAAGTGTTTAAATATCAAGGAAGGTTGATAATTTGGTTCCTAATAGTTAAAACTCACGGGACGGTGATTGGAAGTCGTGAGTTCAATTTTGTTCCACTTTTAGTGGACTGTTTTGTAGTCCATTTGTGTTGGCCTATTTTGCTGATGATTTATGGAGATTGGAAGGATAAAAAGGCATGGAGAAACACCACATGTGGTAGGGTAGTAGGTTAATCGCTCGTCGTTGCATTTTCAGGCTAATTGATTAGTTGTTGATTGGGTGTACTATGGTGTATTTGGGGTTTTTGTTGTATTGAAGGTCCCGAATTGTCATTAGGTTGGTTTTGAGTTGCGGATTGTATTATGTTTGTATCTCGCCTATAGTAGGCTTGAGGGAGCAGTAAAATCAGGGAAGATGCTGCCCGTTTTATTTTAGAATCGAGTTATCGTTTGAGATACGTAATATACTAGCGTCATCTAAGTCGTACATGAATTTCTTTGTTATAGGGTTGGCACACTAGTTATCATAAGATTGTTGTGGAGTTTCATTGATGACTTGAGGTATGTGAAGGCTATCCCTCTTTTCCTTTTGGCGTGATCTATATGATACAACGAAACAAGCAAGCATGCAACTTTCACAAATGATTTTATTCTTAGAATTACTAGGGTTGCCTATATTCTGGATTCCCCATATGTCCTCCTATCATATCGTCTGTTCATGGGTATCATGACATTTCGAGAGATCTTATTGACTTACTTTATTATGCATTGCATTCATTTATACATGTATATTGACCCATGACCAGATGGCATTATATACACGTATAGTATATGTATATAGGGTATGGAAAAAGATTATGGCGTTATATACGCACCACCACATGATCCGTTGGTATACGTTTATGATTTCGCCCACAGAGGCTGAGATGATATGACGGGATGCCCTCAGAGGCTTGATGATATTATCTACGTATATACCTATGCATGGCATGACATTTATACGTGTATGCATGACATTATAAATGTTTAATGATTCATAGATCTATTCAGACATACAGGTTGAGTCCTTTACTCCATGTTTCTTTTATGTCTTTTATATACTGATTTCTATGCCTTACATACTCGGTACATTATTCGTACTGATGCCCCTATTTCCTGGGGGCCTGCATTTCATGCCCGCAGGTACAGGTAGACAGGCTGACGGTCCCCCTTCGTAGGATCCTTGCTCAGCAAGAGTTGGTGTGCTCCATTTGATCTGAAGTTGCTATTGAGATTTGGTACGATACTTTTGTATACATATGGGTATGACGGGGCCCAGTCTCGTTCTTTGTACAGTGTACACTCTGTTAGAGGTCTGTAGACAGTCATGTATAGTTAGATAGTATGTGTCCTTGTCGTCTCGCCCTACCGTATTCCATATATATATATGTATATATGTCTTTTGGGCATGTTTTTTTGTGTATGTTATTCACTTGATTCAGTATTTTATTACCAGACGTTATGCATGACCTACACTTATTTCATGTTTATATCTTAGATGTATGCTTAGGGGTGTTCAATATGTAGAACTCGGGCACTCATCATACCTCATCGGTTTGGGTCGTGACAAAAAATCCCTTAGGCTTCTTTGCACGAAAAAGGAAGACGAGCTAGTACACCTACGGTATGAGGCGAATCGAAGTCGGAACTACGAAAGTCATATCGAAAGACAAGTAATCTACACTTTGTATCGATGTATGCTCCCCCTTCCGCTTTCGGAGATTAATATTCTGATATTCCAGTTGAAGAACAAAACGGAGGAGCTGGAGCAACTTTGGGGCAAAGTTGGCCGGGTTAAACGTGAGTGTAACGAGCTAGAGGCTCAGGCAGATGCCCAAGTTGCAACCAAGAAGGATGCTTTGACTAAGGCTTTCTCCCTCGAGGTGCAACTCTGGAATGCTTGCACAAACAATTCTATCCAAGCGAATATAATTACAAGGCTCGAGTCCAAGCTTTTGAAGGTGAAGGCCGAAGTTGTAGATCCCCGGGCCTCGGCCCGTAATGAGCCGCACTAAGGCTGATAAGAAAGTGGCGGTCTATTTGAAGGGTGTTGCCGATGCTCAAGCTGAGCTGAGAAAGGCTCTTGACCGTGAGAGCAGAAGCAAGGAATATGCTCGGTGCAAATCTCGACGGGAAACCCTCGAGGAGATCCATGCTAGAGGGTTTGACCTCTCATAAGAGGTGAAGCCGGCAAAGGCGGATGAATATGATGCGAGGTCCCTTTTGTATGATGCCGAAGATAGTGAGAAAGAGACCGATGGGCCATAGTCCCCGAGGGGGACGTAGATTAGGCCTTCCCTTTCTGATTATGTGTATAGTACTTTCAAAGAATGCTTGTAAATAGAGCTTGTATTTTTCGCATATATGTATAACAGGAAACCTCGCGTTTTACTTTTCATGCATTTCTCTTTGCTTTGATTTTAGCTAGATGAACTGGTCTTTTAGTTAAAAGGAATGCTCAAATTCATGTTATGACCTTGGGGCTCATTTGGCTGGCCCGCAGGCTCTTACGCGCTTGGTTAGTACAACCTTTTAGTATAAGCTGACGTTTGAGCTCTTATGTTTTTGCTCTTAAGCATATTTAATCAACTGTTTTGGGTTCAGTCTTCGAGTTGGGTATCGACTCGAGCTCATTTGACCCTCAAGTTTTCGAATTTCAAGCTGGCCCTTAGGCTCTTACTCTTCGGGTCAGTACGACCTCTTGTATGGGCTGGCGACAGTAGCTCTTACACAATGGGTCGGTACGACCTTTTATATGGGCTAGCGACAGTGGCTCTTACGCATTGGGTCAGTACGACCTTTTATGGGCTGGCGACAGTGGCTCTTACGCATTGGGTCGGTATGACCTTTTATATGGGCTTTATTTTTCCCTCGTTAAGGACTTTTTGAAACTGTGTCTGCCAGACTCTTCGACGGTTTGATTAAAACCTCGATTGCGAGTCATTATATAGCGATGATCGAGCACCTCGGGAGGTTTGGCTCGATGGTTGAGTATCTCGAAGCCTATATTTTGGAGCTGACATGGCCGAAGCTCTTTTGCCTATATCGAGGGTAGCCTATTTAACCGGTTCTTTTCAAAGTATATTCAACGTATTTGAAGGCCTGTGAATTTATAGCGATGGTCGGGTGTCCCCGAGTTGCGTTAGTTTGGATGGTACAGCCTTGTGACCGGAGTTATTATGTTTGGTTGGAGCCTTTCAGTCCCCGAGTGAAGTAGTTTCGGCATCTATATCAAGGGTATGCCTTTTAGGGGTCTTACAAGTTTGATATATAGCCTTAACTTTAAGATCGGGATTATGCCTTTAGTAAGGTCTTACAAATTTTACATGCCTTTGAGGTCTTACAGTTTTGTTTACTTGGTACAAGTATGGTTCATACCTTTCTTGAGGTATTACAGATATTGTTGTTGCTCACTTGGTGCAAGTGTGGTTCATGCCTTGCTTGAGGTCTTACAGATATTGTTGTTGCCTTATATAGGTCTTACGAGACCGAGGCTACCTGCAAGTGGTCTTACGGCCTCGGGTTTTGATAAGTCGATGGAGGTGGCGATTGGCGACGGTTCCCGAGTCATCGAAAGTTTCTTGGCTCGGGAGCCATTACTTGTGAACTTGGTATTGCCTCATTGAGGGCTTACGATTTCGGAATTTCCGACCCTAAGGTCATGTGGCCTTGAGTTCTTGACGCCAGTCCCCGAGTGTTCTGGACGTTTTTGTCTTTGGGCCGTTTTTGCGAAAAATATCAAGCTTCCTTGAAACACAAAATGCTTTGATGAAGGGGAAAGTGTTATTTGATTACTTGGCACAAGTATACACATTTTTGCTATAACGGGCTCGGTTGTTCTATACGGACACGGTTCCTTCGACCGTTTAGCTCGGTACATTATTTTCCTATCGAAACCCCATTTAGTGCATCTTGGCTTTTCCGAGTAGGTGATCTTCCGGGGAGATGCCCCCCAATATTCGAGGTTGATTGCAAAAGAAGCCTTGAATACTTGTTGAGTCTTCCTTAGGTAGCATGTAGAAGTTGCCTCGTTAAAAACCTTGCTGGTAAAACCCTTTTCGGGATAAAAACCCAGTCGAAGGAAAAGAGTGCAACGTATGCTTTGAAACCTTAAGGCCTTCGAGCTGGATAATGCTTTGATTGTCCCAATCGGACACCTACATAAAGGTTAGTGTGAAGCGTAAATAAAAAGGGAGATGGTTATACCTTAGTGTCGATGGCTCTTTGAGCCTCGGTAGGCCTTCAGCATTTGGTTTGAGGACACGGTCTGGTCTAGCCGAGAACATGTCTCGTGGTTGCTAATTCACTGCTTGTTTATCCTTCAGCTCCTTTGATGGTGGAGATATTGGTGTTTTGGGTTGTGCCAGCCATATTGTCTAGTAGGGTGGTTTCCCATTTTGTTGTTTCGCCCGCCGTGTTGAACTCGTTGAGGGCTCGAGAGGCGGGCATAATTTGGTCAAGCAGTCCGAGCAGCTCTGTCACGCTCGACCTGATAATGTTGGCCGAGCTACCTGAATCCACAAGTACATGTTTAATTTGAAATGTATTCACAAGAAAAAAAGTTACCAGTGTGTCGGTATGGGGCTCAGATAGAGTTTCGAGTTCGCTTTTCCCTGGTGAGGGATATTTTCGTTTTCCTAACCGTGGGTTCCTGCAGGGCATCGACTCATCAAAAGATTGTATGGATGACATGTTGCGGCTCGTCTGCTTTGTTCTTTTTGGTCGAGGAACTGGTTTTTGGCTCGGTCACTGAGGAATTCCCGTAGGTGACCTTTGTTGAGTAGTCTAGCTATCTTTTCTCGGAGCTGCCGGAAATCTTCGGTCCTGTGACCGTGTGTGTTGTGAAATTCACACACTAAGTTATGGTTCCTTTGCGAAGGATTTGATTGTACAGGCCTTGGCCACCTGGTGTCTGTGATTTTACTGATGGCGAACACGATATCTGAAATATCGATGTTGAAATTGTATTCCGACAAGCGGGGTGCCTCCGTCGGCACTATGTGCCTATTGAACCTGGATTTGTTGGCAAGTCCTCGAGGATTCTTCCCTCGATCCATTCTTCGGTCATTGCGGGGTATGTTGCGCCTCGTGGCGTTTCTTCTATCTTTAGGATATAGTTGGTATCTTTCTTTATTCGGCTTTGACTCCTTCGTTGGGAGCCTGCTGGGATATACCGAGCCCGAGGGGGATCCTAGTTGGTCGTCTTCAACCCTGATCTTTGATTGCTATCGGTTGTGAACATCCGACCAAGTCATGACTGGGTATTCAACCAGATTCTGCTTCAGCTGTTTTGAAGCCACCGAGCTTCGTTCATTTAAACCTTAGCTGAAGGCCTGCACTACCCAATCTTCGGAGACTGGTGGTAGTTCCATCTGTTCCATTTGAAAGCGAGATACGAACTCTTGCAACATCTTGTTCTCCCTTTGCTTGATTTTGAAGACGTCGGGTTTCCTTGTAGCTACTTTGATGGCACCAGCATGTGCCTTTATGAAAGAATCTACCAGCATGGAAAATGAATCTATTGAGCATGGGGCCAGGTTGTGATACCACATCATTGCCCCTGTAGAAAGTGTTTCTCTGAACTTCTTCAGTAGGACGGACTCGATCTCGTCATCCTTTTAGTCATTACCCTTCACTGCACAAGCGTAAGAAGTAACGTGCTCATTGGGGTTTGAGGTTCCATTGTATTTTGGAAGTTCTAGCATTTTGAACTTCTTTGGAATGGGTTTTGGAGCCGCTTCCTCTGGGAACGGCCTTTATGTGAACTTCTTTGAATCCACACCTTTCAAGATCAGGGGTGCGCCCGGAATGTGGTCAACCCTGGAATTGTAGGTATCAACCTTTTTGTTGTTAGCTTCTATCTTCTTTTTGCCCGACTCGATCCTTTTTGTGAGGTCCTCGAGCATCTTTATGATAGCGGGGTCGGCTGCTGACCCGTTGTTGCTTGATCTTTCTAGTGCCTGTTCAGTTCGAGGGGCTGTTCCCGAGGCCGTTATACTTGGGGTTTTTTGGTGACTCTGCAGCTGAGCGATTGCCAGCTGTTGCCTGTAACATCTCAAAAATAACGTGAAGGCTAACCCCATGTTCCTCCCGAGTCGGGGGTTTTTGGACTTCTTTTGATCTCCTTGATGCACGCTCTTGTTAGTGTGGGAGCTTATATCGACGTGTTGGGCATCGCGTGAAACTACGTCCACGGGAATTGGTTCTGATGCCTTCTCAAGGTTTCGTGGTGGTACACCAACACCTGGAACATCCACACCATTCTCTCCGTGGTCTTCAAGATTGTTGTTTTCGCATGCATTTACTGAGTTAGACATTTTGACCTGAAATCAAAGATCTTGGACAAGAAAAAGTGTGGAAGATAACTTGCATTATGTAGTTAAACCAACAAGAAAATAATCACTATTATCTTTAGCCCCACGGTGGGCGCCAAACTGTATACCGTGAAAATGGTAATAACAATTAATTTTGATTTTGTGGTTAAAATAAAATATGATCTATTTTTATGGTAGTTGTTAGGCAATGGATGCTAAGTAAAAGATTAAAGAACAAGATTATAGCTTAGAGACGATGTGATAATCAAACCAAATGACTGGAGGTCAAGGCCTCGAGTTGCCGTATAAGAGGCATTGGGGTCGAGTCTGGAGGTCGGCTTAGGGCAATAGAGGGGGGACTAACAGTTATGAGAGCTAAAATGATGGCTCTTTATGATCAATGATAAGCAATAAATAGAAGTAATGAGATCAAGAGAATATGTTAGAGAGAAGAGAGAATGTTCTTGTGTATTAATGTTGAGTATCATATCCCTTTACAAAATGGCAAGGATCCCCTTTTTATATGGAGGGAATCCCCGCATAGTACAAATGCCTTTATTACAAAGATATGGAGCTAGTACAACCAATTAGTGCCCTTATGCAGGCTCAGACTAGCCTAGCAGACCTCGTCAACCCTAGCTACGCGTCTTGGAAACTTCCCACTTTTTTACCATACCCACCGATCTATACTGCCTCAAGGTTGGGCGCCGATAGCCATTCGGGGATGAATCTCGATCATAGCCTCGAGCCTTTGAAAACGTGCTTACGAGACATTGTGATGATGGAAAATTAGACCTTCCAATTTTACTGTATACAAGTTGCATTCAGCGTTAAATATCATATCTCAGTCTCTGTTATTGTATATCATCACATCTCATATCATTGATTTAGGGCTGCTTAGCATGAGTGTGGTGAGCCCGAGAGGATGGAGAGATTGATGACTGAGTGAGGCCGAGGGCCTGTTGTAAGTGATATTTATGAGATCGGGTTACACGCCGCAGCAGGCTTTATTGATTCATAACAGGATTTGGCTTATTATTATAGCGCTTGGGCTTGATCGACCCCTTCGGTGTCTGCACATCCATAATGGGCGCAACTGCTAGCAGTTATTTACATTTGGGCTGGATCTGCCCTGGTATATTTGTATTTGGGGCTGGATCTGTCCTAGTCCATTTGTATTGGGTTGGATCTGCTATGGACCTATCATGTTCGAGCTAGATATGTCCTGGGCTGGATCTGCCCTGTACAATACTGAGTGGCTGAGTGTTGAGCATGGTGAGTGAGAATACGAGACAGAGAGATTGAGTATTGTGAGAGTGTGAGTACATGAGTTCATCGCTGAGATACATTATATTTGGCATGCGTACTTGAGATACATGCAGAGAGGTGCATTTCGTTTTGCTACCCGGTTATGGTGACGTTCATGATTTCACCTGTATATTGACATGTAGGCATAAAGATGTATTTTTCTCATGCTATCTGAAAATGAAACATCTTATTTATTGTTGAAAGGTTTTTAGTAAAAATCACAATTTTCAAACTTACTCATATATTTTTGGTATTTTCGGTGAAATATTTGGGATCTACTGTTATACTTGAAAAGTATGCATATTTTCCGTATGTGAACGAGCTGAGTTATTTCTTGTACCATCCTTATTATACTGTTATGAACTGTTGCTGGTCATTGGAGTTGGACACCGACCCTTGTCCCATCTCGTCACTACTTTCTGCCTAAGGTTAGGCTTGTTATTTATTGAGTAAATGGGGTCGGTTGTACTCATACTACACTTCTGCACCTTGCGTGTAGATATTGGATGTTGATGTTGCTGCGTACGGCGGGAGCTGGATCGGAAGATGTACCTACGTTCCAGTTATGGCTATCACTAGTCCTTAGTAGCATTAGATTCGAATTCTATTCAATTACAATCAAACAATTGTTGTAGTTATTTCAATTCAGTTTTGTAAAGAAATTTAAATTTTAGACGCTCACGATTTGTACTACTAATCCATTGGAAATTCTTGTATAAAAGCAGTTGTATTATCATTTCTTCTCTTAAGAAATCTCATTAAATTGGATAGTTGTTAATTGGCTCACCTATCGGGTTGGGTTAGTTGTCATCACGACTAGTTGGATTTTGGGTCGTGATAGCTAATATCATCATTTGGTATGTATTAGTTAAACATAGGATAATACCAAATAGGATGTATAACTAATACACGGATGAAAAAATTATACCAAATAAGTAATTAGTAATGTACAAAGCTAATGCTTGCATTGTTTACCTCCTACCAAACGGCCCTTAGGATGCATAAGGATAAAGCTGAATAAGGTGTATTAGTAATGCTGGTATTAGGTATGATGGCATTAGTTATGTTGGCATTAGTTATGCTGGCATATTTCTTATCCATTGTTTGGTTTGATGTATTAAAGCATTGCTTAATTTCTAAAAGAATTATTTATTTACAAAAATATCCTCATAACCAATCTATCACTTTATCTTCTTTTTTTAAAATATATATGTTGAGGAATGTTTTTATATGAAAAAGGGTTTAAAAAATTATTTGATTTGTCTACCTATATTCTAGTATAGAACTAAACATTTATTTATAAAAAAAATATGCTAAGTATATATTTATTTACTAGGGATATAATTTTATTTTCCACTTCCGTGGATTATTTTAAAATTGAATTTACATAATAACATATTTTAATCAAGCATAAATTTTGAAGAAATTTTTTATCTTTAACTAAACTAATACATGCATTAAAACCCATTGCATTGTTAATGACATGGTTTCTTATGCATAGGATATTACCAAATAGGGTATATAACTAACGCATAGGTTCAAAAGGTGTATCAAACAAAGTATTATTAATACACAAAGCTAATGCTTGCATTATTTTATCTAATGCCCTATCAAACCACCCCTTAGGGGTCGTTTGGTTGCCGGTTAGAGTTATGCAGGTATTAGTTAGGCAGGTATTAGTTATACATGAGTTAGTTACGCATGGGTTAATTTTTTGAATATTTGTTTGTTGTATTAGAAACTGGTATATATTATATAAATTTTATAAAATACTTATTTACTGAATTGTCTCTAATAAATTGAGAAGAGGAAGAGCCTAGCAGTGAGACATCAGTATCTCCATGCTTGCTCTCCAAAATGTTTGATATAGATCAATCTATCGAAGAAAGCCTTTATGTGTAAAGTGATAGGGGTAAATTTGTCATTTCATTATTTTATTCAAGTATTACTAATATATGTATGAGTTATTCCATATTCTACCTCGCATAAAATAATACACAGATTGACTCATAACTTATACATGTATTATTTATGTAGATTGTAAAATGACAACCAAACATGGCATTAGTTATGTTGAATTTTGTAAAAATAACTAATGGCTACCAAACATTGTATAAGTTATGTTGCCCCAAATACATGGATAACTTTTCTCCTAACCAGCTACCAAACGACCTCTTAGGGGTCATTTGGTAGGATGCATTGGATAAGCTAATGCATGCATTAGCTTTGTATATTAATAATATATTGTTTGGTAGACATTTTGAACATATGCATTAGTTATGCAAGCATTAGTTATACATCTTATTTGGTATTATCCTATGCATAACTAATGCATAGAAAACAATGGTATTAGCAATGCAATGGGTTTTAATGCATGCATTAGCTTAGTTAAAGACAAAATTGTCCTTCAAAATTTATGCTTGATTAAAATATGCTAGTTAGTATATTAATGCAAGTTCAAATAATCCAAATAGTGAGAAATAAAATTATATCCCTAATAAATAAATAAATACTTAACATATTTCCTTTTTTATAAATAAATATTTAATTTTATTTTAAATATCGGTAGACAAATAAAATAATTTTTTTAAAACTTTTTCATATAAAAATATTTCTCAACATATGTTTCTTTTAAAAAGTTAGAGTGTGGACCAGTTTTGAGGGCATTTTTGTAAACAAACAATTCTTTTATGCAATGCTTTAATACATCAAACCAAAATAAGAAATATGTCAGCATAACTAATACCAGCATAACTAATGCAAGCATAACTAATACCAGTATTACTAATACACCCTATTCAGCATTATTCTTATGCACCCTACCAAACGACCCCTTAGTGTATAACGGATGGATGAGCTGCCACTAGATTCCGTCGTTCCTAGCAGACAACCCATGTAAAATTTCTTTCTAAACGTATTTTTTATGGTTAATTTTGTCCTTTCTAGTGGCTTTCATTTGTTTGTAATACGAACTTGATGTGTAGGTTTTCGGTTTCTGCACTGTCATCTGGATGTTCATACAACACGGGAAGCAAATATGGCATTTTTGGTGGAAATGGAAAAGGCCCTAACCATTCAATTTTACCTCCTCACCATCTTCACATCTCCTCTTTCTATTGTCAAAAGTTCTCAACAAAAATTGTGCATCTTAAGCACACTCACTCAATTCATCAATCGCAAACCATTCACTTGGAATATTGGATATCCTTGAAGAATGATGAATTCTTATAAGCACTTACAAAATGATGTGAAAATGATACACTAGTATACAAACTATTCCAATTCTACTTCCCGCTACAGTTACAGAACAATAAATGAACTCATAATCCTAAACTAGGAGTGGAATACAAACTTTGATCTCTCCGCCTGCAGTGTAATCAGTTATTGCCATTGCCAAACTACTTAGTTGCCAAAAAATCCCGGACCAGCCCGTGAGAGTAGTTCCTTGCCAGCATCCTCACCCATCAGTGTCATGTCTTCAAAAGTATATGGGCCTTTTCTTGAGGTTTCAAGAACTGAAATCAAGAGAGAATAGAGAGAAAATGCAACAGGTAAGTATTAAGAAGCAGCAGCAACCAAGAAAAAGAAAGCTTCCGTAACCGCAAGCAGAGGCGGAACCCCACCAGAAATTTATATAAGGGATTCAAAAAAAAATTAAAAATATATGACCTAAAGCAACTTTTCAACCCCCTTCACTACCATACTTGAACTTTTTTCTTCGCAGCCTTTGGACTTAGATTTGGTTGAAACTTGAAAAAATGTTTTTGAAGTTGTGTTAAAAAATAATTTTTGGAAGTTGAAGTTTGTGTTTGGACATGCATTTTATTTGGGGAAAAAATCGAAGTTTTGTGAGTGGAAGAAAAAATCATCCAAATATGGCCCTACACCAGTTTTGAACTAAAAACTATCATATTTCATGAATAACCACTGTTTTCAAAAAATAAAAATAGAAAAAAAGTAGCCAAAATCTATGGCCAAACGAGAGCTTCATGTCGGGGGGATTCAGCAACTCACATATAACCAAAGAAAATAACTGTAAAGGGCCAAATATACCCTTGTACTATGAGGAATGGTTTAAATATACCCTCGTTATACCTTGGGTCCAAATATACTTTGGACCCAAAGTACAACGAGGGGTATATTTGGACCCAAAGTATAACGAGGGGTATATTTAAATCTTTTCTCATAGTACAGGGGTATATTTAGCCCTTTTCCGATAAAATAATTTATACCCTATTTGCACATTGTAATTTTTTATGACTACTTAGTTCCGCCACCGACTGCAAGCCAATCACACATTTCGCGGGTTTAAATAAAAAAAATTGCTCGTACCTCGAGTTCCATCAGGGGAGGCAACCAATCCTTTGAAAATACAGTCTCCATCTTCGCCTCGACAGGCATATCCAGCAATTGGGGTGCGGCAAGACCCATCCAAGGTCTTCAGAAAAGCTCTCTCACATGCAACTGCTAATCTGGTTTCCTCATGATTTAGTAACGCGATGTAATTGGCCTGTAATTGAAGTTTATCATTAAAGAATAATAGAGAACTGCAATAGAAGCATCTATATTTATGGAAGAAACGATGTGAATACCATTGTCTCATCATCACTTCTGCATGCAATACCAATGGCTCCCTGAGCAACTGCCGGTAGCATATCCTCTATAGGAAGAATGGAAGTGACATTTTCTGTCATATCTAGGCGTTTTAGCCCTGCCAGTGCCAATAATGTAGCTTGGACTACCCCCTCATTCAGCTTTCTTAACCTTGTCTGAACATTGCCTCTGAAATTCTCCAGCACCTATAGACAAAATAGGTTTTCACAAAATTAAAGTAGCTCAAACAAATTAAAAGGTGAAAAATCATAAGAAATGATCAGAACTAAGCCAAATATTATACAGGATATTAATTTTACAATATGTTACTCCATTTCACACATCCCTAACTGTTGTTTTAAAATATCGCCAGCTAATTCCAACACAACCCTAGTCGTCTTATTCACTTGATCTTTCAAGCAAGACAAATGCCATCAGTATCAAAACGTATTTTTTTGAAAAGTACTAAAACGCACTCTTTTATAATATATTGATGCGATTTCAACAAATTACCCCATTTCACATATCCCTAACCATTGTTTAAAACAATTCCAACTAAATCTAACACATTCCTAGTCATCTTTCTCTCTTGATCTTCATGCAAGACAGACGTCATCAACAAAATCAAGATGGAGTGTGCCAGCATAAGTTATGATTGTATCTCGACAACCAACATGAAAGCTTCTAAACTTTCTTTTCAAAAAATATTCTGAGAAGTTATTTGGACTATCAAAACAATGTGCTGGACTTACATTGAGTGATGGATACCGGTGAAGAATCTGTGACTTTCTCCTTAGTGATGCAGTACCCACTGTGCTTCCAGATGGAAGTTGTGCCAGTGAACCAGCAGTCAAAGAAATAAATACATCCCGTACATCTTCACGTGGAAGATTGCAGGGCAAAATTGTTTTGTCTGGTAGATATGTAGGCACATCTTTCATCGAGTGGACAGCAATATCAATTTCCCCATTGATGAGGGCTTCATCTATCTCTTTTGTGAATAAGCCTTTCCCACCAATGTCTGCAAGAGGCTGACTTAATATTTTATCACCTGTGGTTTTTATTATTACAATTTCAATGGCTCCCTCTTCAGCAAGGCCAGGATCTGAGGCTATCAGCTTCTCTCGAGTCTCATAAGCTTGGGCAAGGGCTAGGGGACTGTCCTACACAAGGAATGCATTACGTAATTCATAAGAGAAGAGTTTCTCAACAACACTTCAGAGATAAAGTAATCCACCTTCCCTTCCCCCCTCCCACCCTAAACAACCAAAATGGAAAGAGATGAAGAAAAAAATACATAGCAAAATCTTGAGATATAAAGGGGCTTTTATGCCTCATACATTCCCATTGTTCCTAATAAATTTACGGAATAAGTAATGAACACAAAAATAGTCTTTGCTCCATCACAGGAAACATCCAGTTAGCTTTATAAGACAAGTGACTAATATGTCAGGCAAAAGCAAGGAAAGTAAAAGAAAGATAAGAGGTGTGAAACTACAATAAAATTAATAAGAATTGTTATAGAAACATACAAATAAAATAATGCATACCTGTAAAAGAAGAAGGGTAAAAAATCTATAATCATGCATTAAGAATTGTATCTAATATTGTGACCATCTTGTCTCACTTAATGGCCACATACTAACTACTTGACGAAGAAATTGTATAATGTCTAGTTGTCTACATACTGGTACTAATCAGAACTTAATTCGAAGATGCTTAACATAAGCATAAGCTGATATGGAATGTTAGAGCAGAAGAACACGAAATATAATCATCTACGCATTGAATTAACCATCTACGCATTGAATTCTACAGAGCAATTAGCTCACAGGCTCTTTAACCCACAACTCTCTTTTTAGAAAACACAGAAAATATTGAGCTAACAAGGTGGAAAGAATATGGAGCTCAAAATCCAAGTGTTAGGCTTCGTAATAAAAAAAGAAGTCCGAGCCTAAGACTTGGCCAGTGATAAATTAAAAAGTATAAGCTCTCTGCACTTATGGTGTAAAAGGATTTATACCATCAGGGCACATAAAAAGACAACTACTGGTAATAATTAATAGGTAACCTTAAAACGGAAAGCAATCTTCCATAATAGGTGAAAATACGCTGATAGTATAAAAAATCTTTACGCTATCAGTGCATATAACTTAAACTCTAAACAAAAATCCTGACAACATTCCCCTTTCTAACTAAATAAAAATGTAAATAGAGCAGAACTCACTTCCTTAATATAGCGATTTTATACCTAAAGGTTTTAAAAACTACTAGCCAATTCAATAAATTCAATTTTAGAAATGCTTCAGTTCCCTTCCAATATTCCTCTCCATATCCATAAAATCTCGAGATTTCCTTTTTTTCCTCAGCCAAATTCATAGTAACATCGATAAAGCCAGCAAAAAGATCAAAACTGTTGGAGCTAATGATAAGCTTACTTCTTAGCAAATACTACCACGCCCCATACTAAATAAAACATATAAGCTACTAATAAATATTTTCCATAGTTTATACATCAATAATAAAAGCCACAGCCTTTATCAGCAATAAACAAAATACAACACATTGACGAAAGTCAAATTTTTTATAAAGAATTAGATAGTACCTTCCCCGTGTGCCTATTCTTATGAGAGCAAGCTTAGTTTGGGTCTCCTGTTCTACAGCAATGGAAGCACTTGTGACCAATATCCTTCTGCGTTGATTTGGGAATACAGAAGTGAGGCAGGGCAAGGAAAACACTACATCTGAACTTAAATTAGAATTGAAAGGCTTAAGGCTCGGGCACAAATGAGTAGAAACAGCGATTTTCTCCATTTTGGAGTAGAAATTGGGAGGAACAGAGGGAATCTAGGGAAAAGGGGCCTTTTCATTTTTGGTTTCTTGATTTTGGTTCTACTTATCCTCCAGCTCATCCTGCTCCATCAGCAGTTTAAAAATCCTAAAAGTGGTCAATGGACCCCGCTTACCATCTATTCAGCCAATTCGATGCCGCCATCTCATTTCTCACCTTACATCTCAGCCAAATTCATGAATCAATGATTGATTATTGTTTGTTTGTAAGAAGGAAAATAAGTCTGCTTTATGCAACGGAAAACTATATTACCCTCCGTACTTAACTATTAATATAATTACCTTCTATATACCTAATTATTATTTATGTACTATTTTAGAATTTTAATGGTATTAATTAGTCTCCTAATTTTACTCAATCATATATTCTTACTCCCCCAAGTTTCTCTCTCCAAATCCTCACAATTTCCTCTTCAATCACCCACAATTTCCTCTTATAAATCTAGCGAAAATCTGTAACCCTCCACCATTGACAACCATTAAAAAGCTTTGAAACTTTGAATTCAAATTTGGGTTTTTAAAAGACATTGTTTGTTTGGATTGGATATTGTTGCAAAGAATTGAGAATTCTCTCTACGTCTCTCTCTATCTCTCAATCTCAAATTTCAGTAATATATGAAGAAGGGAAAAGAGAGCAACAATTCCACCATTGACAGCCATTAAAAAGTTTTGAAGCTTTGAATTCGAATTTGGGTTTTCAAAAACCATTATTTGTTTGGATTGGTTGTTGTTGCAAATTATTGGGAATATGGTTTGGAGTTTATATCTCAATTTTGAGGGGTTTTGGTGAAGATTAGACTTGGTTTTGGCTGAATTTCAGAATCAGAAGAATAATAATAATAATAAGAAGAAGAAGAAGAGGAAGAAGAAGAAGAAGAAGAAGAAGAAGAAGAAGAAGAAGAAGAAGACGACATGACAAACATTATATTGCAGAAATTGTAGAAAAATTGTATTCTGTTGTTTATTTATTTTTGAGCTTTGTGCTTTTGTGTTAAAAGTTTGATGGGAGCACTTCGTTTGTTTTGGAGCTAACTTGTGCAGAGGAGAAGATATTTTTTAAGTTATATATATTGTTATACCTCTAAATTCAAGAAAGTATGGTTGTATTGTATTTAAAGAGACGTGAATTTGTAGAATAGGTTGAATGTGAGGAATGAGTCAAATAAGACTCACAATGGCTTGTTTTCGGGGACACAGAATTGAGGAATTGAAATTAGGTTGTGTTTCATCTATTGATCAAGTTGCTATAGTCAAAAGCCATGCACATGACCATATATTTATAGCTTGTTTGGCCAAGCTGGAGAAATCAGCTTATTTTGAGAAGTGCTTTTGAAAAAAAATGCTTTTGAAAAAAGTATTTTTGGAGAGAATCAGTTTGTGTTTGGCTAATCAGTCTGAAAAACATTTTTGAGAAATAATTTGTGTTTGGCCAAGCTTTTTAGAAAGTGCTTTTAAGTGTCAAATTACGAATAAGGACATGAATAGATTTACTTAATAATTAATATTATAAGTAAATAAATAATATCAAAATTTTGTTATTACATGCAATAATTAAAAAAAATCATTTTATTTAAGTAAAATATGAAAATAAAATTAAAAAGTACTTAATTCTTTTAATATAAGTTAAATATATTAAAATTCCTTCAACAAATATAAAAGCATTCACCCCTAAAGTCACTATATATTAGAAAGTTTCCTAAAAATAAGAAGAAATATTTATAAATTAATATCCTAAGTATTAAGTTTAAGGGTTATTTTGGTATATACTATATTTTGTTAAGGGTATTTTAGGTAAGAAGAAAAGCCAAAACTGCTTCTGCTTCTGCTTTTGGAAAGAAGCTACTTTTTTCTGCTTCTCTGAAACTGCTTCTGTTTCTTCCCAAAAGCACTTTTTTTTCTTCAAATAAGCTTGGCCAAACACCTCAAATTAGGGGAAAAAAGTGTTTTTGGGGAAAAAAGTATTTTTTTATCTTGAGAAGCTTGGCCAAACAGGCTATTAGTTGCTTGAGGATTGTAAAGTAAAGTGAGGCACATGACCAATTTTCTAGTTGCTTGTGGATTTGTAAAGTTACGTGAGTTGAGTGCGGATGCACAAAATGTCTTCTTGACTTTGCAGAACTGAGCATGTGGTGCGGATGTACAATTTACTACCATAAAATTGTATTCTTTTGTTCATTTAACTATGGCGTATATCAGTATGGATTTTCACAATATCTATAAAATTTCTATATTTATTCTATAATAAAACTACATATCATTTTAAAAATTAATATGAAACTACAGAATTTCAATGTTTCTACAAAATTTCTACAAATTGTTCATAACAGAATTTATCTTTATTTTCATGCATGTTCATCTAGAACACTAAAGTTACTTGATATGCCAACATCTCTCGTTATAGAGGAATACAACTTATCTACAAATTTTTACAACTTTCATACATTATTTTCACCCAGTTAAATACAACTACAATAACATAAAACTTACATACAAAATTTATACAATATGTCTTTTGTATATATTGTATCTGGTTTATACATAGTAAAAACAAATTTCATACAACTAATTATATATTATACAACTTATCTACAACTTATCTATAAATTTCGTACATTATTTCTACTAAGTTATATACAACTACAATATAATACCACTTAAATACAATTTTTATACAATGTTATTCAACTTTCATACAATAAGTAAATGAATAAAAGAAAAATAAATAAACAACAGTCTACAATTTTTCTACAATATAATGTATGTCATGTCTTCTTCTTCTTCGAGTTTCAGTCTGAAATTCAGCCAAAACCAAGTCTAATCTTCACCAAAACCCCTCAAAATTGAGATATAAACTCCAAACCATATTCCCAATTATTTTCAACAACACCCAATCCAAACAAATAACGATTTTTGAAAACCCAAATTTGAATTCAAAGCTTCAAAGTTTTTTAATGGTTGTTAATGGTGGAATTGCTGCTATTTTTTCCTTTGTTTTGTATTACTGAAATTTAGAATTGAGAGATACAGAGAGACGTAGAGAGAATTCTCAATTCTTTGCAACAACATCCAATCCAAACAAACAAATATCTTTTGAAAACTCAATTTCGAATTCAAAGCTTCAAAGCCTTTTAATGGTTGTCAATGGTGGAGGGGTTACAGATTTTCCCTTGTTTTAGAAGAGGAAATCGTGGGTGATTGAAGAGGAAATCGTGGGGTGTGGTTTGATACGTGAGTGAGGTGGTTGTAAAATATCTGGAAGAATATTTAATTCTCCAATATTAGCGCCCCTAAATAAGGAAGCCTACAGCTACAATGATTCCTTATTTAATGAATTGTCTATATTTTGTAAAAATACTATTAGCATGACGGGTAATATGCAAACTATGAACATATTTGGTAATATAGTTTCCTATATGTTATAGGAACGCAAATTTCCCTATTCCAACAACAAAGAAACCAAATGCAAGTATTGATGAATTTTGCGGAAAATGGTCATATTTAACTCTGGCCCGATTAGAAATAAGTCATATTTATCTTTGTTTTACATTCGAAATACAATCAAACCTCCTTATAACAGTTTCGATTGTTCCTAATATTTTTGAATGTTACAACAAAATGCTGTTATAGAGAATATATATTATAACATAATATAAAAATTAGTTTCGAAAAAACTTGATTTTTATAGTGAGATATTATTATATAGGAATGTGTATTTAAATTTCTACCTTCATATTTTTGGTCATATTTGTCCCTACCCGTTAAATAGCCTGATGTTAGCTTTAAAATGACATGTGGGCTGGCGAGGGCTCAAGTTTAAACATTGTCCATATGATCAAACCCAGCCGACCCATTTAATTCTCCCAAACAGACCGAAAACCCACAAAAAATAATAAAAATTTGAATCATACCCACTTCTCAAAAATCAATCCTTGATTATTGTAAGTTATTTTTTTTACTTCCCTATATTGTATTTATTTTTAAATTTTCCTGCAATTCTCTTTTATTCTTGTGTAGTAGTTATTTTTTATCTCGATATTTCTTGATTATGTTTTTCTTTTATTGATGGGATCGTCAAAATGAGGATTTTGAGTTTGTAGCTAATTACAAATTCGATTTTATTGTGTAAATGGAGATGAGATTGAGTCTTGTAAGTCACCATCAATATTAAATATGCTAAAGGAACCACGAGGTGTGCTAAGAATTGGGAGTATTGTATTGATAAATTTTACCTTTTCGATGTGGCATGCTAAGAAAATTCCATATGGTAAGTAAGACTCATAAATGGAGATAAATGAAGGGATCTGATGCTAGGTTCCACAACTCTTTTATTCCGAAAGTAGTGGTTATCGAAGGGTCAATTTATCTAAAATGACGAACGTATATATTCAGAGATCCAGTAAATCGCGCCTATGAAATCGTGGTCATCGAACGATACATTGAGGTTGTTGCTATTATTAAGAATCGTATTTTTTACTACCCATTTCTCTAGCGTGCTGGCTTAAAGCTCAGAGCGGCAGTGCCTCTCTTATGACTATAAGTACCACCCTTGCGTCTCGAGAGAGGGACATCGAAAAACAAAGAAAAAAGCATTCAACGGAAAGTTATCAATGATCTTCTTTATTTAATTTTGTTCTTTAGTATTGTTCAATCATCATAGAGATTGTTAGCACAATAGCCGATACAGCCTATTGAGGCTAACTTCTAATAAGATTCTCTTTATCTTTACCTTTACTTTATTTCATTCGTTATTTACAATTATTGCTTCCCCCAATCAATTTTTGGATCTTGCTAGAGGCCTTAAAATATATATTTAATTGTTTCTTCCAAAATTAGATTTCGAGTCAAACAAGGTCAAGCAATTCCCATAGCTCCTTCTCCTCGGCCTCAAGGTGAGAAATCATGAGGGGTATGTCCAGCTCACCAACATGCGCCTCGTGAAGGATAAGGAGTCGAGTTTCCACAACCACCCAGGCGTGATCCAAAGTTATCCTTTTCAGTAAGTTCTCGAAGGCCTCTTGAGCAGATACTCGATCAGTATTATTAAATCCCTTCACGCGACTGCTCTCGGACCTTAGGCCTTAGAACTCAACCTCCAACCAAGAACAATCTTCCCTTAGCCACACCTATGCAATAGTCTTCGCAACCAACTATCCTTCTAGAGCTGAAATCTTCTTGGAAGCCCTGTGTTGCTCAACGTGTATGGCAGCTTCCCTCGCCAAAATTCTTGCATTTTTTGTTCAGCGCTCCTATTTGCGGCTTCCGTCCGCATTCGGAGGGCATCCTTCTCAGCCTTGAGCTCCTCGATCTCTTTTTGGAGGTTTTCATTCTCGATCTTCAGGATCCGGTCGTATCTCACAACCTCCTTGGCCAATGCCATATCTCCTCAAACTCTTTTTAAGGCATACGAGAATAGAGCAACAAGTTGTGTTGTTGTTTTTTTTTTTAAAAAGAGAGTAAGTAAATAAGATATTTTTGATAGAACAAGCACGCTAGAGGTACCATAGTATAGTTTACCTCAGTGGTTTCATAAGTTATCTGAGTCACCAGGGCCTTGGCAGTCATAGAATCCACTTGAATCCACTCGTATTGGCCTAGTAGCTCGGGAAGTTGGACAGCCACAAGCCTGGTATTCCTGAAGATATCTACCCCGCCGGGCAGAGAAAAGATAACAACTCGCTGATCATTGGTTGTAGGGCGAGCCGAACTATCCGAAGCCCAAACCAACTCTTTAGGATTATCCCTTGAAGGGACTTCTTCTGCAAATAATTTGACGGGGGATAGTCGAGCCTCTGAACTTTGGGAAAGCATTGCGTCCCTCCCCACCTCGAATTGGCCGGGTTTCCTAGCAATTAATCCCTATTCCGGGATTAATTCTGTCGCCTCTCAAAACCCCAGGATGAGGGATCTCCTCATCGGAGTCGATTGTGATGGGCTGGGACTGGACTGGCCTTTTCGAATTTTCTTTTTGAGTATCTTGGGGACTGCACTTGGGAATCTCCCCTTCAGCCCTAGGGTGCGTCGCTCTCCTCCCGGAAATCCACCTTATTCGGGTAGCAATAGGAAGGGAAAATGTTGTGGAAGGTCTGGAATCATCTTCCCGTGGCACTTCAAGAAGCAGTTCCCTAAACCTGGAGGCATCGGACACAGAAGGAAAGCTGGCTAGGGCTTGGATTCGAAAAGGGGCTCTCTTCTCGATCCCCATCCTTGCAAGAATCATGTTTGAGTCAATAATGGGAGAAGCAAATAACGTAAATTTAAAAATACCCAAAGAAGGATAGAAAGGTTACTGTTAACCCCCTGACAAAGGTCCTCGGCAGGTGTGGGTTGTGGCAAGGATTTTCATGATGGCCTTGGCACACAACCTGAAAAATGGGGCAACATCATGAAGGGCTGCTCGGCATGACGGACAATGCGGGGTTGGACAAACGCACCTTGAACGGAAGCAAGGGGCATTTTACTTAGATGTGCGGGTTGGCAAAACAATGGCAAGGCAATGCCATGTCAAGCAGGGGCAAAGACATGGCAAGGCAAGGCAATGCCATGTCAAGCAGGGGCAAAGATACGGACAGATTTGATCAAGTCGGGGGCGACTTGACATGGGCGGGCAGCTTTGACAATGAACGTGTGCGGCTAAGTCAGTGGATGGCGAGCTGTGACAATGACATTGGCGCGGAGCAGTGTCAAAGACAAGGTTGGGCGCAATGCCAGCCTTGGCACAAAGCAGCTGGGCGAAATCGGACCAAGCTGTGCACAAGCAGCAATTGGAAAAACATGTGCCAAGCACATGGGAAGCAGTTGGCGGTTGCAACCTCTTCTAAGACATGCTGATCATGGCCTAAAAGTGTGCCCACGTTTTTGTCCAATGTCTTAACTTGTTGCCCATCAGTTGGGGCTTTGTCAACTGATTTGTTGCCTTTAAATATTTGCCTAGGCTGTCCAAAACGGGGCAGAAACTTAGTCTAAGGCATTGTTAGCCAAAAATCGTCTAAGTCATTTTCCTAAGGGTAGGAAAACTATTTTGGGCAGGGAATTGGGGAATTCTTTGTCTTGGCCATAGGGTTGGCTTTTGTGTTCTTGTATTCACTCATTAATACAAGTTGGGAAGAAATTCCTGTATATCGTGTGCCTTTATTTACATATTTTGCTGCCTATTTTCATTTCAAGTTCAAACGTCCCTAAAAATAAAGCTAAGCGTTGGAAAGGCTGAAGTCAAGGCTGGGCTTGACTGCCGCACGGAGGTGAACCTCGGACTGTTTTCGAGTGGCACAAATCACCCCTGTGACAAGTGGTATCAGAGCGTGGCTGGATCGGGGCGAAGACACAACGTTCATTGGTTGAATTTTGTGAAGAATGGCTGGTGGCAACGCAGAACTAAGGGAAAAGGTTGCTGCATTAGAGGCACTTGTCGGAACTATTGATGGGGATCAATTTCTGACTATCTTAACTCGTCTCGCCTATCTTGAGGCCGAGATGAACAGACTGAGCGAGGAGTGCACAGATCTGAAAACGGAAAATGGGTTGCTGCGTCGTGCTGTTGGCAATGAAGAAGCACAGCGTGGGGCAGATCGTACCAAGGTCAGAATTCCGGAGCCTAAAGAGTTCAATGGCACAAGGAGTGCCAAGAAACTTGAAAACTTCCTGTGGGATATGGAACAGTACTTCCATGCTGCCAAAGTGCAAGATGAAGACAAAGTCCCCATTACGACTATGTACTTGGTGGATGATGCGAAGCTATGGTGGCGTACGCGCGTGGCAGATGATGTAAGTGCTGGTAGGCCGAAGATTGACTCTTGGGAAGGGCTGAAGAAAGAATTGAAGGATCAATTCTTTCCTAGCAATGCGGGCTGGATTGCTAGAGATCGTTTGAAGAAGTTGAAACAAACTGGAACGGTCAGGGATTACGTCAAGGATTTTAGTTCTTTGATGCTGGATATTAGCAACATGTCTGAGGAGGACAAGTTGCATAATTTCCTTTACGGGTTGCAGTCGTGGGCGCAAATGGAACTCCGAAGGCAAAATGTGAAAGATCTTCCTAGTGCCATTGCTACTGCGGATGCGTTGGGTGATTTCCGGTTGGGACAAGATGGTTCTGATTTCTCTACTACTTTAAAGTCCAAAAACGGGAACAAGGACAAGGGAAAAGAGTGGAGGAAAAACGGAAATGAAAAGGGAAATGCTATTGAGGGCAATGGCAATGAGAAGGGAAAGCAATGTGCTGGACCTTCAACAAATAAGGGACAAAACAGCAAATTTGATGGCTGTTTTATTTGCAAAGGACCACACATGGCGAGGGATTGTCCGAGAATTGAAAAGCTTTCAGCGTTGTTTGAAGAAGAAAAGAGTGAAGATGAACAAAACGAAGAAGATCATGTTCAAGCAACAGCATATTTGGGACCTATGGTGGTGCTGAAAAATGCGGAAGCTACTTCGTCGAGGACGACGAATTCTTCTGGTGGGGGTGGTTTGTTAACCCCCTGACAAAGGTCCTCGGCAGGTGTGGGTTGTGGCAAGGATTTTCATGATGGCCTTGGCACACAACCTGAAAAATGGGGCAACATCATGAAGGGCTGCTCGGCATGACGGACAATGCGGGGTTGGACAAACGCACCTTGAACGGAAGCAAGGGGCATTTTACTTAGATGTGCGGGTTGGCAAAACAATGGCAAGGCAATGCCATGTCAAGCAGGGGCAAAGACATGGCAAGGCAAGGCAATGCCATGTCAAGCAGGGGCAAAGACAAGGACAGATTTGATCAAGTCGGGGGCGACTTGACATGGGCGGGCAGCTTTGACAATGAACGTGTGCGGCTAAGTCAGTGGATGGCGAGCTGTGACAATGACATTGGCGCGGAGCAGTGTCAAAGACAAGGTTGGGCGCAATGCCAGCCTTGGCACAAAGCAGCTGGGCGAAATCGGACCAAGCTGTGCACAAGCAGCAATTGGAAAAACATGTGCCAAGCACATGGGAAGCAGTTGGCGGTTGCAACCTCTTCTAAGACATGCTGATCATGGCCTAAAAGTGTGCCCACGTTTTTGTCCAATGTCTTAACTTGTTGCCCATCAGTTGGGGCTTTGTCAACTGATTTGTTGCCTTTAAATATTTGCCTAGGCTGTCCAAAACGGGGCAGAAACTTAGTCTAAGGCATTGTTAGCCAAAAATCGTCTAAGTATTTTCCTAAGGGTGGGAAAACTATTTTGGGGCAGGGAATTAGGGAATTCTTTGTCTTGGCCATAGGGTTGGCTTTTGTGTTCTTGTATTCACTCATTAATACAAGTTGGGAAGAAATTCCTGTATATCGTGTGCCTTTATTTACAGATTTTGCTGCCTATTTTCATTTCAAGTTCAAACGTCCCTAAAAATAAAACTAAGTGTTGGAAAGGCTGAAGTCAAGGCTGGGCTTGACTGCCGCACGGAGGTGAACCTCGGACTGATTTCGAGTGGCACAAATCACCCCTGTGACAGTTACCATGGTACACCACTCGAATGCCACCGAGCTCACCAGCAATGAACTTCCAAGTCCTTGAGCAGTTGACGAAAAGTTGATATTTTACCAACTTATCTCTTCTTAATACTTAGGCTTTTGTATGATTTTGATGAGAAATTTAGACATTTTCTGAGGTTTATTGGCATATTTCAGGTATCATATGATTTGGAGAAGATATAGAAGAAAACAAGTCAAAATTGTTCGTGATAATGAGGCAAATTTTGAAGCTTTAGCGTCATGACTTGGTTGCCACTTTGATTAATGTAGTGTTTGAGCACTTGAATTGAAATAAAATTTGCGAGAAGTTGGTGATTCATATGCTTTGGATTAGTTGTTGGTACCAACCAAAGTCATTAGATTGTGTTTAATTTGTACCTTTTTGACTTGAAATGATGCTTGGTATGCCATTGAGCTTAATCGATGATTTTAGTGAAGGATGTTCTTAGTTTTTGAATTGCTTGGGGACAAGCAATAGTTTAAGTTTAGGGTTTCGGTAAGTTGGTATTTTACCAACTTATCTCTTCTTAATACTTTGGCTTTTGTATGATTTTGATGAGAAATTAAGATATTTTTTGAGGTTTATTGGCATATTTCAGGTATCATATGATTTGGAGAAGATATAGAAGAAAATAAGTCAAAAAGTGCTAAAAAAGGAAAAATGGACCATTACCAATGATTACCCTATGCGATCGCAAGAAACTGCACGCGATCGCAGAAGTCAACGATGGCAAAACTACGCAAACGTGTGTTAACCAGTGCGAACGTAAAGAAGAAAGCCTGGTCAGCGACTGGTCAACTGAGCTATGCGAACGCGTGACACTGTACGCGAACGCGTACCTTGGAGAAGTTACTCACCGCGAACGCAAGAGAACATACGCGAACGCATAGAATATTTTCTAGGTAGTTCTGGGCAAAAATGAAATTTTACGTTTTTAATCCCCAAAACCTTTTAATACACGACCTAGCAGATCTTTGGGATATCTTTTGGCTTATTTCAGCCTTAGGACTAGAGAGAACAAGGTTGAAAGCTAGGGTTTATACACTTATACCTAGATTTTGAAAATTTGAAGATTGTGGTTAAGAATTTCTTACTCCTTTGTACTCATTTCTTCATTTCCTTGCTTTGTATTGAATATCTAAGTGTGTAGTATTGTCTTCAACACTTGAATCTTGTTTATAAAAATAATCATATTTAAAGTGTCGATTAAATACCTTGTTGTGCTTATGTAATGAATGATTTTTATCCTTTTATGAAGTGAGTTATTGTTACTTTAATTATTCTTGTTCTTTAATGTTTCCAAAGGGTTTAGCTAACCCTAGGACTCACCCATTAACTCCGAATTAATTTTCGGAAAGATTATTGGGGTTGAGAAAGATTAATTAACAAGAACTTGAGGCTTTAACCCTCATTTTATAGATTCTACATAGGGATAGGATTGAACTACTTGTAGCCATAATCGGGTGTGCTTAATCTCTTAATTGTTTTAGGGATAATTCAATTAGGAAGTCTTGTTAGTCTTCGAAAGAAGATAATATAGAATTATTACCCGAGACTAATTAACATAAACTCGCTCATATTTGTAATATCGTGAAATACATTGGATCATTACTTGAGTGTAATTCCCGATGCATCCATACTTGATTGATCATTTTACTTGCTTTCTAGGTTAGTTAACATTTCCTCATTTAGGTATAAATATTTTCTCAACTCAATTCTAAGTGTTTGGCATTACATAATAAGTTATAATTCTCTTATATTCCTAATCGCCTACATATTATTCTCTGTGGGATTCGACCTCGACTTTTAGTTGGGTAAATTATATTGCATGTGATCGTGTCCATTTACTTTTTAATAGTGAATATGGACTTCATCAGTTGACCGAAACTCGCAAGATCTTGGATACCCATTCTTCAGTGTCCAACGCTCTTTAGAAAGGCACTGCGATGGCTTCAAAACATCAAAGGTCAAAAATAATCTGAGGCATAATACTAAGATAGAGTGACTCGAATACTCACGATTATGATTCCACTTTTCTAGGAAATGGACCTTGTAGTTGCATAAATAAAGTTGGTTGGAGCTACCAAGTATCTTTCAAACCATTAAAGGTCGAAGTCATCTCTGTTGTCAGATATCAGAGCCTTTGAACCTCGTTGCGCCATGTTGATTTCACCCTCTCGTTTGATCTTGGGGGAGTAAAGATGAAGAATATGTTGAAAGGAAAAATCAACGCCGGCCTTTTCTGCCAGGTGGCAGAGACTAGACACAGAATTCGGCAGCCACGTTATCAATGGGGAGAGGGAACCCTATAGTAAACGGATACATGAATATGAATGAGTGTCTAGGACGATGATGGTATGTCCTTCTGTCCGACTCTCATATCCACAATACGTTCGAACCTGGGGTAGGATGTCACTAGTAATAAGCATTGAATAGATGAATATGGGAGCATTTCGATCCCCTATCAAGTTCTCTTTGACATTAAAGTCATTTTTCTTCTTTAACTCCATGGGCACGATATCAGGGATTGTTTGTTAGGGATATAATATATATGCCCTAGATCCAATATCATATTTGATGATTTGAACATATTTTTTATTTGATATAAAATATATATGGCATTTGATATTCTTTTATCATAGTTATTATTAATTATTTGATTAACTTGATAAGGTCCTTGATTAAATTATTGAGATTTGACATTGTGATGGAGATCATGATAATGAGAGTCAAGTTTCTTATAATTTAATCTAAATTTGTTCTTGATCGTAGGATTATTAATTTGGACATTGGTAATCTGGTAAGATCAATATTTATGTGATCGTCTTTATAGGATAAAGATTAGTTGATCTCATTAACTAATTCGCATAGATAGATGATGCATATAAAGATATGATCATTGAACCGACTCATTGGATAATTCCTAATGGTTAGAATTACCATAAACTGTCAATAGGATATTCTCTTGAAGAATGTGATGTAAGAATTTCCTTTGACCTGAGATCGTCATAGTAATTGACAAGTTATTTATTGTGCTTTGATACTAGACACCTATGACCCTAGGGCGATAGTTGAAAGGATATTGGGTACGGTTAACTACTTGTAGAATTAGTGATTGATCCAAGATGGAATCTGTCAACTCTTGGTAATGAGTTTAAGCTTCATGTTGTCATAAATTATAAATGACCAAACTAAGACCTTGACCAGGGCAATTGAATGAAAGAAGAAATGAGTTTCTTAGGTCATTCAATGGTCGATTTTATTTGACATGAACACATAGTTGGTTGCCTATTGGATTTGACAGTTGAACCATATTCTAGGGTGATCCAGAGCTATAAGGACATAAGGAATTACTACATTATTCTTCTACTGGTTCTTGAGAGTAAATTGTATACTTCATGTTATCCGGTCATTAAGGAGTGTTGCTAGACGCCACCCTTGATTAGTATATTGATGTGATCAATTTACTACCGATTTAGTAATGAACCTATGGGGTCACACACTAACGAGGGTTCTGATCTTTGCTAAAGGATTAATTGCTTTATTATTTAGTAATTAAATTAAAGAATTTAATTAGTCAAATAAATTTAGTTATTAGTCCAAATGAAATATTATTATATTCTTTGCTAGCACAGAGGATATAATTAATATTGTGAACAAATTAAAGTTTTCTATTTGGAATAGAAAATTAAATAATATATCTTGGTTGAAATAAATATTGGTATCATATATATATATATATATATATATATATATATATATATATATATATATATATATATATATATATATATATGTATGTATGTATGTATGTATGTATGTATGTATGTATGTATATATTAATATTAAGTTGCATATATAATATGATTAGTTAGTTCTATAATCTAATTTAGAATTGGATTAGAAAATAACGTGTGGCTTTCATGAAACCCATTTGAAATGGGATTAAGTTTTCCTACAGGAAAATAATAATCCAATTATGAATTGGATTAACAATTGAAAGTCCATAAGGACTAACCACGCCTGCCGAAAATTCTTTTAATTGGAATTGAAGTTTATTCTACGACAGAAATCCTATTAATATTGTGAATTGGTTTTCACACTCATCATGCATATATGAAAGTGTTTGTACCTTTACTATATAAAACAAAATTGTAAAGAATGAAAAAGGTCCAATTATTATGTGAATTGGTTTTCACACTCATCATGCATATACCTTTACTATATAAGGCAAAATTGTAAAGAAAGAAAAGGTCTAATTATTATGTGAATTGGTTTTCATACTCATCATGCATATATGGAATGTGATTGTACCTCTACTATATTGTAATGAAAGAAAAAAAAAATCCGTACTTGTTAAGACAAGTCTGTCTTTTTGCCCAAACCGTATAGGAAAAAGTTGGCAACTTATATGTATAAATATCATTCAAAATAAAGTGTTAAGACACTTAATTTTTGGGGAGTGAGACAACAAGAGATATATTTGACAAAGTAATTACTTTCTTTGTCAAGAAGTTGGTTGGAAGTTTTGAGAAAAATTCCAGCACACAATTTATTCAATTTGTTCGCGGGTTTTAATTGATCAAAGAGTTGATAGCAAAGAATCGATCTCGGTGTGGATACGCATAGAGTCTTCGCACAATCGAAGAAAAATTTTAAAACGAGACTTTCTTCACCCGGTACGTCTTAGATCCGATCTTTGACATATAAATAAATTTAAACACGAAAAGTTCTGTCTAGGATTGTTATTATCTTTCGCTGCGTGTTACGAACACATATATGCAATCTACAAGTGGTATCAGAGCAAGGTTTATTGTATCTAAAATTTATTTACGAAATATTTTAATATTATATTTGAAGAGTTCAAACCATAATACATGTGTCTTGTGCAATAGTCAAATCGTTTGAATGTTGATATTATTTTATTGTGGATAAAAAATGCAGTCATATAATTATTGAGATAGTTCATAACTTGAATTTAAAATTTTGTATTAGATACAATGAGAATCTATAATAGGTTACATGATTCTATTGTTAATTTTTAATTGTTATTAGTTCATGAGATGTTAATTAATAATAATATTCTAGCAAGAATTCTTTTTATGTGATATATAAGATAAACATGTTAGAGGATGTTGAATTTCGTTTTTATGTCATGTGCTTGTTCATTACATAATTTTGAATTATTTATTACATGTGATATAAATTAATTTAGGACTAAGCATGTAGACAACCTGAACTAAATTCACATACTATAAAAGATTTGATCTCCGTGTTATTAAAAATTGTTTTAGTAACAATTTCCTCTTACTAAAATTTGAGTTCTTAAATAATAAAATATAAGATATTTTATTATAGAGCTATCCATCAAGGTAAATAATTTTATTTATTTCTTGTTTATAAGGAGCGGCCTGACTACCAGGAGACTTATAGTTCGAGAATATGTTAAAATTATTTATTGCATTAGATGTATGGATTGAAAGAATTATTCAATTTTACACTAGACGCCTGGACTACCGGGGGAAGTATAAAATTTAATAAGTTCTTTGTTGTCATGATGGTTGAACTCAACTATACCAATAGGATCGACCTGACTATCAGGGGACTATTTGACATAGAGCTATTTAAGAAAGTTGTATAGAGATACAATTGGTAAGAGTACCTACCTTTAAAATATATGTGAGAAATGACTTGACATCCAAGGGGCTCATACATATTGTTAAATTTCTTTACTCCACTAACAGAAATAAAGATTTCGTAAACTATAATGAGGGCAAATAGTTTAAAATAATTAGTGGAAATATCATATAGATAAAAGTCCATGTCTTTATGATATATGCAAATATGTTCTTATATTATTGCCTTTTCTTTTCTATATTTTAGATTTCTCAATATGTCTACTATATCACTACGTGGAATACTTGAGACCAACAAGTTGGTAGGACCAAACTTTGATGATTGGTACAGAAATTTGAGAATTGTTCTCATGCATGAAAAACTTATTCATGTGATCGATAAGCCTGCCAAGGAAGTCCCAGATGAGAATGATGATGATGCCACCAAGATTTATCAGAAATACTTGGAAGAATGTCTTACTACCAAATGCATCATTCTCGCTTCTATGAATTCTGAACTATAGAGAAAACATCAGGATATGGATCCAACTGCAATCATTGAACATCTTAAGAAGTTGTTTGGTACACAAAGCAGGACAGCTAGATACCAGCTATCTAAGGCTTTATTTGGATCCAAATTAACTGGAAACTCTCCAGTTGGACCCTATGTCAATCGTATGATTGATCTTATTGAAGAACTTGAGAAATTGGGGTGCAAACTGGGTAAAGAGCTTTCTCAAGATTTGATCTTACAGTCACTATCAGAATCCTTTTCACAATTTGTTATTAATTTCAATATGAATAAAATGGATTGTGATCTTAGATGCTCAACAAGTTGATTGATTATGAGAATCAACTTGCATCTGAGAAGAAGAAAAGAATTGTCATGTTTGTTGGAAACTCTTCTAAGAAGAAGGGTAAGAGTAAAATTAAACCCAAGAAGAAACCTATTGCGCCTAAGGGTGGTGTGACCAAACCCAAAGGAAAAAGAGGCAAAGCTGACCAATCTGACGCTGAATGTTTCTACTGTAAGAAGATAGGACATTGGAAGAGAAATTGCCTGGAGTATCTTACAACTCTAAATGATAAGAAACAAGGGGTTCCAAATAAGTAGAAGGTTGAAGAAAGGAGAAATTAATCTACAAGTTGGAAATGGTGCAAAAGTTGTGGCCATAGCTGTAGGGTTAATTTCTTTAATAATGCCTACGAGCAAAGTACTTATGTTGGATGATTGTTATTACGTTCCTAAATTTGTTTCGAACATAATTTCAGCTTCTATGTTAGATAAATGTGGTTTTCACATAAATATAGGCAATGGTATTTGCTCTATTTCTTATGGTGATAATTTATATGTGAGTGGCTATCTCCAACATGATGTTTATGTCTTACCTAATGTGAATTCTAATTCAATTATGCATGTTTCAAGTCTTAAGAGAAAAAGAGATGATCAAGTAAATCATACATACCTTTGGCATTGTAGGCTTGGTCACATTAGAGAGAAAATAATTAACAAGTTGTACAAGGAAGGGTACCTTGACAAATATGATTTTGAATCATATCTGACTTGTGAATCTTGTCTCAAAGGAAAAATGACCAAATCTTCATTTACTGGAAGTGGAGAAAGAACTACTGAATTATTGGGACTAATTCATACAGATGTTTGTGGGCCCATGAAAATTCAAGCTAGAGGTGAATATTCTTACTTCATCACTTTCACTGATGATATGTCAAGATATGGATTTGTGTATCTTATGAAACACAAATCTGAATCTTTTGAAATGTTCAAAAGGTTCCGTAGTGAAGTTGAAAAACAGACGGGTAAAAGTATCAAGGTACTAAGGTCTGATAGAGGTGGAGAATATCTTAGTGAAGATTTTACTAAGTATCTCAAAGAGACACTACAAAAAATAGCGTTTAGCGACGGCCGCATTCCGTCGCTAAATCAATGTATTCCGTCGCTAAAGTTGTTTAGCGACGGAATAGCGATAGATTCAAGTTGGTCCCTAAAATGCTCGTTTCTAGGCTTATAGCGACGGAAAACACCAATCCGTCGCAGAACTAGCGATGGATTAGCGACGACATGTTTCTGTAGCAAAGTTTAGCGAGGGAACTATCTGTCGCTATATAGCTTGTTTCTGTCGCTATTTTGACGCCTTTCGTTGCTGCAATACATAATAAAATTCGTCATTTGTTCTTATAGCGACGAAATTGTCCGTCGCTAGCCATGTTATAGCTAATTGTCCCTGCTTTTTGCAACAAAACCTTTTGTCGCCAATTCGTCGCAAAATTTAATTTTACGTGATAATTTTAGCTACGGAACGTATCCGTCGCTAATTTATTTTTACTATATTGCTGATTTTTAAAATTCTTTTTATTTATTATTTTAAATACACTTTGTTCAAGCATATTACATAAAAGCTATTAAATACACTTAATAAAAAGTCACTGATATTAATATAAATTAACAATATATTCAACAAGATCCAAAATATATAGCATAATGCATATAACAGTATCATTAAGTACACAATATCCACAAGGACCAACAATAATGTCCAAACAAAGTAAGTTAACTATGCTAGGCTGGAGAGTTACGGTCATCATCAGAACTCAATGCATGAACCTCATCAATGTTAGCAGCAGAAGATGTTGGAACTGTAGGTGCCAGATCAGTATTTGGCTTATGCGAGGGTAAGGAAACTAATTCGCGTACCCGCTCAACGATTACAGGAACTATATGATCTATCAGTGTAGGAATCAATCGCATCACTAACTCATCCAGATACCCTGTCGGTGTTGATTGAGAATTTGGAGGTGTTGTTGACGATGTAGCATCAGATCCAAAAGAGCCATGAAGATTTGGCCCGTAGTAGCATTTTGCTTGCGATCCAAGACCATATACTCTTCTTTTCTTTTCTCCTCCCACGACTTGATAATATACTTTACACTGATCAATACCAGATTGAGTTTGTGTTTGTTGTTGTAATTTCTCCTGATATTTTTCCTGTATAAGAGTTAATAAGAACATTCAATCAAAATGAAAAAACTATATGAAAGTAAAGTCAATTAAAAAGTTATCTTACATGTACGATTCAGGGCAACAAAAGATGTTCCATCATTACCATGTGTATGGACGTGCAAATGCAACACACTTGGTGTTGGATCTCGACCCTTTTTAATAGCCTACACAAAAGTTATTCAATTAAGAAGATAGAGCAACTAAAGGGTATAGTTGGGCAATTAGGAACTAATAGCAACAATAATACTCTAGGAACAATCCATATTCTAGTTAGGGATTGCAACTATATGTGGAACTACATGGACGACAATTAACCAATGAAATTATTCCTGGTAGGACAAGCAACCAATGAAACTGACCATCAAATGACCCCATTGAGGAATTGCCAAAATAAGTATCAGTAATTCATTGAGAGATATCCAGAAAGCAGGCAAAATTCCAAAACACTAGAAAGGCCAAAATGATGTAGCTATTAGACTGAACCTATGCTGATAGAGTTGCAAAACATTGTTGTATAACTAGGCTAAGACCATTAAAAAAGAAAAGAGTTGGGTAAATAACTTTGTTCCTATGATGTATTTAGTAGAACAAGGGGATTATGTATGCTGATTATTATAGCCAAGAGGCACAGAATATGAAAAATGTATTTAAGAGGTTTAGCTAATCTTTTGTGCCTATTTATTTCAGTCACAGATGAAGAAGAGAAGCAAGGAAACATTGAAAAAGGCACATATGCATGCTAAAGCTAAAGTAAGGAAAACAGAACAACTAGAGAAGACCTGGAACATGGGTTCAGCTTCAGCAATAGTCATCAATGGAGAGAAACTAATACTTGCAAATATGGGTGAATACAAAGTAGTAGCATGCAAAGACGGCAAAGCTTTCGAAATCAACAGAAGGCAGCAACATACAACAAAGTCACATTGGTCACATAAATTATTTCCAGGTCACAACATGCAAAAACGGTTCTCTAAGGAAGACCTGGAAACATATGGAGCTTTGTATGAGAAATCTGGTTTCCAGACTGCATTGCAGGTTCCATATAGGTACAACAACAATCTATGTCTATTTGAGCCGTAAAGTCCCTTTTATGCCAGCTTTTTCTCTATTTCACACACAGTTGTTATATACAGCAGACCAACAAAGGATTTTATTTTGATGTCATTTACAACAGTGGTGAGGAAGAGGCAGACTTAAGAAAGGTGAGGATGGCTGCGCTACCTCGACCTCTACCTCGAGGCATATCTATAAAATAAATAAATAAAAGAAGGATATGAAACAATGCAAAGAGACACTATAAATTGATACAAAGAGACTATTTTAATGCTAGTAAGAGCACTATAAAAATAACCTGAGTAGTATAAAAATAAAGTGAGAATCTCTTCCAATTGCTCCTTTTCTTGGCCTGCAATGGGCTGCTCCAACTTAACCTGAGCAGTATAAAAATAAAGTGAGAATCTCTTGTATGAAAATATGTTTATGAGCTCTTATAAGAACAACAGAATAACTAAGTACATGGAAACAAATGAACCATTAACAGAAGCAAGAACAAACAAGTTCAACTATTAACAGCATAAATTTATTAGAATAAAACAGAATAACTTTAATTGAGGATGACTATTTTAATGCTAGTAATGGCACTATCAGATGTACAAACATTAAGAAAAATAAAGAATCAGATGTCCACTTTTTTACTAATATTAAAAAAACAATCAAAATGAAGAACATACAGAAATCTAAATAACAGAAAGTTAACCATAAGATTTCTTCAGTTAAATGACTAAGCCTTTCCTTGTTTAATAAGACATCAGAATGCTTTCTAAAATGAATAACAAGTTGACATCAGAATAAGCTGAGAATTACTAACACCCCAATCTTGGAATGAAAACAAATCTTGGAATGCTCAGTTCCTTTCTTTGACCAAAATAAGAACCTTAAATAGACAAATGAAATGCTATATATTGATGATTACATAAGTAAAAACTGATACCAATTAGAATGCCCTAAAATGTAATTTATAAACTTTTCTGCACTCTCTTGCTTCATAGAAAAGTTGTCTAAATATATTAAATAAGAAAAGAGATCCCCACGGGACAGAAAAGTTGAGATTAGGCAGGCAAACTTGTTTCAAGGGAAAGGAATTAAGTATAAAGAGACAATAACCATTCTATAAAAACTTTGTTCTCTAATTATTTTCTTTAATTAAGAGTATGTAGCTGATTTGCAACTCGTAAAGTTCCAAATCAACATGTCTTCTGGACCTTTAGTTGCTGCTTAATAAAAAAAGCTAAATTCTAAAGTATATGCTAATAGCCTAATAATATACCTCCTTAAAAATTCCAATGAATGTCTTAGGTAAATATTCCAAAGTACTCAAGAAACGTATTTCAAAGTTGTCCGATATTTCATATCAAAAAAAGAAGAGAAAAATGATATACTAAATTAAACCAGCTGCTTTAATACAAACTTCCATCAAATTGCATATTATAAGGTCAAAATTGTTTCAAGATCCATATCTATAAAGCATAAAATAAAAAAGATGCTTAAAACACATTTCTTCAGTACTGATTCCAGACACCAAATATGCAGTTAACATAAGATTCTTATAAGATAAGCAACAAACTTTATACATATGCTTTTTTATAAACAAAACTCTAAATAAGTACAAGAGATTCCTTCTTGATAGCTGAACTTTTATTTCATTTACATATATAGGATCGGAAGAACTCATTATCCACATATATGTACAGTCTCAGATTCTTGATTCTCCTCTACAAGATAAAATCAAGGACTAAAAAGGTAAGTTTTAGACCTCAAATGGCAAAGGTCCCAAGTGTATGTACAGCACAGCCAGGGGTGGAAGGAGGTTTACGACCCCCTTTGCCAGAAAATTACATTATACATATAAGACAAAAAGTGGCTACTCTGTACCAGATGGTAGTTGGGAGACAGATGCTTTGCTACAATACATGGTGGTGAACAAGTGTTGGTAATATTTGTACTCATGATGGTGATCAGGTATTTGGATGCAAATGGAATCTGCTATGATTCTCAACTCATTGGCATGGGATCTAGCTAGAAGATGTAAAGAGAAAAACTACACATAAAAAAACAGTAATGCTATGAACATCACCCATATTAGAACTAGGAAAACTACTGAAATTACAAGAGCTTGTGTTGGTGCATGCAACAACACTCTAGGGCCCGAGCAGTACCCCTTGTAGTGAAGTTGAATCCACAGCAAAGGTCAATGACCATTGATCTTAGTTCCTCCATAGAGGTTTGAACAAAAATATTCAACTTAATGCTCAACCAAACAGTCTAGACAAACAGACTCAACCAAACAGTCTGGCCAAACAGACTCAACCAAACAGTCTGGCCAAACAGACTCAACCAATTATCACAAGCTTTTTAAAACACAGAGAGTCCAAGATAATGCCTCAAATCATATAAAAATTATAACATTCAAAGAACTCAGTCAAGAAAAACATAGGCAACACAAGATAATATACCAGGTCACAAGACAACATTTGAGATTGAAGCACTCATTTAGGCAATATGACATAAACAATCAGAACACTAGAAAATACTTCAGATTTCAAGTACTCTCAGTAAAGTAGTCTCAGTTAAGAGGCACATGGTACAAAAAATTATCTCACGATTTAGAATTTTCAGCTCAAAATACAGAGATGAACAAACAATTTAACCAACAGAACCCACAAACTCAACATTTCAGAAAATTTTAAGAAGTAAGAAAGTAATGAACAATAAAGAACATTCAGCACTTTCTACTAACAGAAAATTGAACCTCTCACTGACTTCAGTTTTAGAAAAGTTGAACAATGATTCTCGCCCAGATCCACAAGACAGGAATGAAATCACAAAGAAGCTTACCCTTTCGCCTGAGAATCTTGCGGAGCAGCAACATACGACTTCGAATAACCCTAGATTCACGCCCAATTTTTTGTATTTGAAGAAAACAATTCACATTATTAGAGAGTAGTGAAGGAGTCTCATAGAGAGGAGAGAAAGGGGGTGTTTGCCCTAATTGTTCGAAAGACTGTCTTTTAACAAGTTACCTATCTTTAGACAGAACATTAGCGACGGAATTAGCGATGGATCGAATTCTGTCGCTCAAAATGACTAATGAAATTTTCGGAACTAGATTTTAGCAACAGATCTAGCGACGGAACAGAATTTTGTCGCTAATATTATCTAAATGAAGCTTTATCTTAAAGAAACTAGCGACGAAAATTTTGTCGCAATCACCTTTGTAATGTCTTGATAAATAAAATGAATGCAGCGACGGAGTTTTTGACGTTAAAGCCGTCGCTAGATTGTAATAAATTTTGTCGCCACACTTTCGTCGTTAATTTTGTAGGTAAAATAAGGCGGTAATATTTAGCGCCAATTTTAGCAATGAATATTAGGTTTTGTCGCGAATCCGTCGCTATATTTGATACAAATTCTTTTGATAGCTTATTTGGCGACAAAATACAAAATGCGTTGCTAATCCGTCATTATGTAGCTAGGGATTATCTCTTGTCGCTAAATTCCGTCGCTAAACACTGTTTTTTTTGTAGTGAGAATGGGATTCTCTCATAGTGGACACCTCCAGTAACACCACAACATAATGGTGTGTCTGAAAGGAGAAATCGAACCTTATTAGATATGGTGAGATCTATGATGGGGTTCACTGATCTTCCAATAAATTTATGGGCATATGCTTTGGAAGCAGCAACATACTTACTAAATAAAGTTCACACTAAGTCAGTCTCTACAACACCATATGAGAAATGGAAAGGATATAAGCCTAACCTTAAACATATTAAAGTTTGGGGTTGTCCAGCTTATGTTAAGAGATTGCAGTCTGATAAACTTGACTCAAGATCTGATAAGTGTAGGTTCATTGGGTACCCCAAGGAAACAATGAGATATTATTTCTATCACCCTTCTGACCATAAAGTGTTTGTGGACAGAGGAGCAACCTTTTTGGAAAGGGAATTTCTATTAGAAGAAAATTATAATGGAGAAATAGAACTTGATGAAGTTCAAAAAACTAATGAATCAACACAATATAAAGATCATGAGACCCAAGTTGAAGAACTTTTATTGGATGTTTTGAAGTTGTCATATTCAATGGTTGAAGTTCAAGTACTAAATGAAGTTCAAGAACAGGTTAATTAATAAACCAGTTCCAAACCAAATTGATCAATAACCAAATCCAACACAAGGTGAAAAGGTTGTACACATACCTCTTAGAAGGTCTACACGAGAAAGTCATATACCAACTAGATTAAATTTATTGGTACAAGATGATGTATCAAATGAGGTTGATCATAATGATGATGACCCTAAGACATATGAAGAGGCTATACAAAGTTTCGATTATAAGAAGTGGCAGAAGGCCATGGAATCTGAAATGGAATCCATGAAGGAAAATAAAGTATGGACTTTAGTTGAACCTTCAAAGGATATAAAACCTATAGGCTGTAAATGGGTTTTAAGAAAAAGATTGGAGCAGACGGAAAGGTGGAGACCTACAAAGCCCGTCTTGTTGCCAAGGGATATCGTCAGAAAGAAGGAGTCGACTATGACGAGACTTTCTCTCCCGTGGCAATGCTCAAATCTATTCGGATTTTGCTTGCTATAGCAGCATACTATAATTATGAAATATGACAAATGGATGTGAAAACAACTTTCCTTAATGGTGAGCTAGAAGAGGATGTGTACATGACACAACCTGAAGGTTTCACATCTTCAACTGATCATAATAAAATTTGTAAGCTATAAAGATCCATTTATGGACTAAAGCAAGCTTCTCAAAGTTGGAATATTCGCTTTAACAAGACAATTGAAAAGTTCAATTTTGTTAAAAGCGAAGAAGAACCTTGTGTGTACAAAAAGGTTAGTGAGAGCACAATTATATTCTTAGTGTTATATGTTGATGATATATTGCTCATAAGGAATGACATACCAGCATTGCAAAGTACCAAGATTTGGCTATCTAAACAGTTCTCCATGAAAGACTTGGGAGAAACAGCTTATATATTGGGAATAAAGATCTATAGAGATAGATCTAGGAAGCTGCTTGGACTTTCCCAGTCTTTGTACATTGATACCATCTTAAAGAGGTATAATATGGATAATTCCAAAAGAGGCTATCTACCGATAGGCACTGGAATTACTCTCAGTAGGGAGGATTGTCCTAAAACACTTGAAGAGAGAGAACGCATGAGTATGATCCCATACGCTAGTGCAGTGGGAGCTATCATGTATACCATGACATGTACACATCCTGATGTGGCTTATGCACTTGAAGTGACTAGCCGTTATCAGGCAAATCCTGGTGAGGAACATTGGAAAGTGGTGAAAACCATTCTTAAGTACTTAAGAAGGACTAAAGACCAATTCCTCATTTATGAAGATTCTGAGTTGAAACTTGAAGGTTATACTGATGCAAGTTTCTCTTCAGATAGGGATGATAGCAAATCTATTTCTGGTTATGTATTTACCTTAAATAGTGGTGCAGTGAGTTGGAAAAGTTCCAAACAAGCTACAGTAGCTGATTCAATAACTGAAGCAGAATATATAGCAGCTAGTGAGGCTGCTAAGGAAGCTGTATGGATGAAAAAGTTCTTAGCTGAACTTGGTGTGGTTCCTTTAATAGAAGGTGCGGTTCCACTATTGTGTGACAATACTGGAGCCATTGCTCAAGCAAAAGAACCAAGATCGCACCAAAAGTCCAAACACGTTCTGTGAAGGTATCACTTGATAAGAGAGATCATTGAACGTAGAGACGTGGAGATTCAAAAAGTTGATGGAAAGGAAAATGCAGCAGACCCATTCACTAAAGCTCTTGGTGCAAAGGATTTTGACAAGCACAAGTGGAAATTGGGGATGAAGTACAAGAGCGATTGGCTCTAGTGCAAGTGGGAGATTGTTAGGGATATAGTATATATGCCCTAGATCCAATATCATTGATGATTTGAACATATTTTTTATTTGATATAAAATATATATGACATTTGATATTCTTTTATCATAGCTATTATTAATTATTTGATTAACTTGATAAGGTCCTTGATTAAATTATTGAGATTTGACATTGTGATGGAGATCATGATAATGAGAGTCAAGTTTCTTATAATTTAATCTAAATTTGTTCTTAATCGTAAGATTATTAATTTGGACATTGGTAATCTGGTAAGATCAATATTTATGTGATCGTCTTTATTGGATAAAGATTAGTTGATCTCATTAACTAATTCACATAGATAGATGATGCATATAAAGATATGATCATTGAACCGACTCATTAGTTAATTCCTAATGGTTAAATTACCATAAACTGTCAATAGGATATTCTCTTGAAGAATGTGATGTAAGAATTTTCTTTGACCTGAGATCGTCATAGTAATTGACAAGTTATTTATTATGCTTTGATACTAGACACCTATGGCCCTAGGGCGATAGTTGAAAGGATATTGGGTACGGTTAACTACTTGTAGAATTAGTGATTGATCCAAGATGGAATTTGTCAACTCTTGGTAATGAGTTTAAGCTTCATGTTGTCATGAATTATAAACGACCAAACTAAGATCTTGGCCAGGGCAATTGAATGAAAGAAGAAATGAGTTTCTTAGGTCATTCAATGGCCGATTATATTTGACATGAACACATAGTTGGTTGCCTATTTGGATTTGACAGTTGAACCATATCCTAGGGTGATCTAGAGCTATAACGACAGAAGGAATTACTACATTATTTTTCTACTGGTTCTTGAGAGTAAATTGTATACTTCATACTATCCGGTCATTAAGGAGTGTTGCTAGACGCCACCCTTGATTAGTATATTGATGTGATCAATTTACTACCGGTTTAGTAATGAACCTATGGGGTCACACACTAACGAGAGTTCTGATCTTTGCTAAAGGATTAATTGCTTTATTATTTGGTAATTAAATTAAAGAATTTAATTAGTCAAATAAATTTAGTTATTAGTCCAAATGAAATATTATTATATTCTTTGCTAGCACAAAGGATATAATTAATATTGTGAACAAATTGAAGTTTTCTATTTGGAATAGAAAATTAAATAATATATATTGGTTGAAATAAATAATGGTATCATATATATATATTAATATTAAGTTGCATATATAATATGATTAGTTAGTTCTATAATCTAATTTAGAATTGGATTAGAAAATAACGTGTGGCTTTCATGAAACCCATTTGAAATAGGATTAAGTTTTCCTACAGGAAAATAATAATCCAATTATGAATTGGATTAACAATTGAAAGTCCATAAGGACTAACCACGCCTGCCGAAAATTCTTTTGATTGGAATTGAAGTTTATCCTACGGCAAAAATCCTATTAATATTGTGAATTGGTTTTCACACTCATCATGCATATATGAAAGTGTTTATACCTTTACTATATAAAATAAAATTGTAAAGAATGAAAAAGATCCAATTATTATGTGAATTGGTTTTCACATTCATCATGCATATACCTTTACTATATAAGACAAAATTGTAAAGAAAGAAAAGGTCCAATTATTATGTAAATTGGTTTTCATACTCATCATGCATATATGGAATGTGATTGTACCTCTACTATATTGTAATGAAAGAAAAAAAAATTCTGTACTTGTTAAGAGAAGTCTGTTTTTTTGCCCAAACCGTATAGGAAAAAGTTGGCAACTTATATGTATAAATATCATTCAAAATAAAGTGTTAAGACACTTAATTTTTCGGGAGTGAGACAACAAGAGATATATTTGACAAAGTAATTACTTTCTTTGTCAAGAAGTTGGCTGGAAGTTTTGAGAAAAATTCCAGCACACAATTTATTCAATTTGTTCGCAGGTTTTAATTGATCAAAGAGTTGATAGCAAAGAGTTGATAGCAAAGAATCGATATCGGTGTGGATACGCATAGAGTCTTCGCACAATCGAAGAAAATTTTTGAAACGAGACTTTCTTCACCAGGTACGTCTTAGATCCGATCTTTGACATATAAATAAATTTAAACACGAAAAGTTCTGCCTAGGATTGTTATTATCTTTCGCTGCGTGTTACGAACACATATATGTAATCTAACATTGTTCTCTAAGGCTGAGATGCCAAATCCACCTTGTTGGTGGTCCTTCTCCTTTTTGCCGGCGGCAGGCGGTACGAACATCCTCCTATATCTTAAGGAGAGGCCGGTGGTGACCTCTCTAGGAGGTGTTGGTTCCGGGGATCCATTAGATAATATGAAGCTTGATTTTTGAGAAATAGGGTCTTTTCTTAAAAGGGTGAGGAAGATAACTAAAACTCAGAGAGGTTTAAAACTTAAATGCCTGAGAAGGGTGAGAAGACAAGAAACAAGGCTTCCTCCTCTTTTTATAGCAGTCCAAACGACGCAGCCCTAAGCGCCGATTACAATCGGGTGTGGCCACGTGTCAGTTGCATTAAACGGAAGCAATGTCAAGCTCGAGTACTTGAAAGGACGCCTGACAGGGATGTCACGTCTTTTTGCTTCACCCTTCCCAAGGAGCATTGAATTTAACTTGAAGGGAATAAAACCCAGGCACGTACTATTCTAGTAGATCGAGGGTATATCACGACCCTATGGCCATACGATGGTGATACTATTTGAACACCGTCTTTTTCTTCGCGAAAATGCTCTCTCGAGGATTGCAAAAAAAATTTCGAGGTCCGAAGGGGCATATCAAGACCAGTTCAAATTCGATGTGCCATAGTTTGCTACTAAAGGAATAAAAGAAAGGAATACAAAGTACTTTTTATTCAAACTTAGCAAGGGTAATTACAAACCGAGGCATATCCTTGAACGATAAAAACAAAATGGCAAGAAAAGCAATCAGGATAGCACAAACAAAAAGGCAAATGCATTTAACTTCTACACTGCGGCCATTGAAATTAGGGGTGCTTATCGGTGGATCGGGTATTTAATTACGTTTAACCGTTCGGCTTATCGGTTATCGAATTATAAATATAGTAATCCGCTAGCCATCTAATAAGATAATGGGCAGATTGGTATCGGATTAACGATTATCAGATGGTTTATCGGCTAAACCAAATAATTTTTTTTGAACAATCAACAAATCCTTTAACATAAGCATGCATTAACTCACCCAACACTTTTAATTAAAATATTACACGGGACTTGTCACTTTTAGCTTGACAGTAATTCTAAAAGCTACTGCATATTAGCACATTTTGATGTGATTATATTAAAATTTAAAAGATGTTTCTTCTTCCTTTATTGTAATTTGGAAATGGAGATTTTATGGTGCAGATGTGATGATAATAAGATAATTATTTTCGTGTTGTAATTTAAACAGCCAAATGCATAGTTCAAACTGTCTCGGTTAGTTTTTGAACAATGATGATCATCAGCATTGTTATCTACAAAGTTAATACTATGGCCCAGAGAGGAATTCAATTCATGTCCACTCATAATTCATGAAAAGCCAGAAATGACTGCCGTTAGGCATTAGCTACAAACATCAGGCAGTTCTATTATTCTATGTTACAATTTTGCACGCATTTGCGACTGTTTTCGTTTAAAGAATGTTCAAATTCAACGGGTAGTATGTTGGCAACAATATCATCCAGTGTCTAAATTCTAAGCATAGTAAGATGACATGTCGATGCTTTCATACTAATTTCGGATTCAAATTCAAAACTCTGTCTTGTTAATCTAATTGTATTTTTGAAGAGTCTGTCTTCCAATCTAGTACGTACAAAAATTACTAATAAGGGTAAAAATGTAAATATAAAATTTTTAACGGGTTAACAGTTTACCTGATAAGAAAATTGAGTAATCCGTCATCAAACTGTTAAGCTGTTAAGTATAAAATTTCAATTCATTCACCATTCATTACCCCGATAATCCGATACCAATAAGCCAATAAGTCATTGATTCGATTCGGTTAACAGTTTTGGTTCGATTTTGAACTGCCCTAATTGAAATGGCACCATCAATGGTCCCCACCCGGAGGGAAGGGAGACTGTGGATCTTGAGGTACGGTCCCAATTGAAGAAGGGTAGGAAGATGATGGGCCACCCCAAGAGTTCGAAGGGCCAGGACTCGAGCTAGGAGGTACTCCTTTGATGTCTTCCACTGAAAAGCCAGCAAATTCTACATCCTTCGGAAGTCCTCCCTCGGGTGCGTCCATATTAAGAGTGAGTTTGGCTTCCTCCATAGCTCGCCTTGGATTTTAATTTCTTTTTCCTAATCAAGGATCCCCGCACGGGCGCCCTCCAATGTTTTACGCCAGCTCTGATTGTAGCTTCAACTTATCAAGCTCAGGCCATGCTATCCTTCTCTCCCGGTAGCCTGTTCACCTCGACCTGTTGAGTATCGTTTGAGTCCTTCCATGACCCATGGGTCTGCTCAAGATATAATGCACGCAACTTGGCTCGAGCTAGGTTTTATGTCAGTGTTGCATCAACATCGACTTACTGGTTTGCTTGCTCTTCTTTCTCAGCTATAGATGCCTCCAAATTCTCGACCCTACAACTATGTGTTGTTCCCGTCTTCTCGATCTCCCTCTTCAGCTCCTTCAGATCATCCTTGGTCAAACGGGCTAATAGCTAGTAGGTTTCCTTGTCCGAGAGTGCCTCTACAAAACGAGCTTCCTAATCTTTAACATTATTTCTCAATCCTTCTATGGTTCTTTCATAAAAAGAGAACCTATCCTTGATCCGAATCGATATCAAGTTCGTCTGCACGAAAGCAATTTGACCTTACATACAAGTTAAGCAAAGAAGAAGAAAAAAGACAAGGCTGAAAACATTACCTGAAGGGTGCACTGAAGCACATAGTTTGCCAACATGGTTATGGATTGGGAAGATATCTCATGCATTTCTAAGGGAACTATTAACCCTTCTAGCCTCATCGTCCCTTCACCAGAACAGTTCAAGAGATTGATCTTTTTCAGTAACTTAATAAAAATCATACGGATACCGGCACTCGTCGAAGAACCGGTAAGGAGAGGGCATGGAGCTGAAGGATCTAGTAGGTGTAGGCAAGCCGGTCTTCCGGTGGGATCATCTTCAGTGATTCCTTTCCCCCGATCTATGTGTAGAATCTCGCTTCTCACTGGCTCAGAACAAGGGGGCTCCATACCCTCGTCCTATATCACTATGGGAGTAGTATCTTGGGGGTGCTCAATTTGAAGGGTAACTCGGAGAATACCTCGAACACCATCAGGCTTTTTATGAAAGTCCGACCTTGTTCTTTTTTTAGGAGGCCTACCAAAATGGGAGCTGGCGAGTCTGACCTTCTTTTTAAGGCAGACAACTGCTTGACCCTTTTCCTTGAGAAAATCAAAGGAAGCGGAGAGAAAGATTAACACTTATAGAGTAGCCTTCCTTAGAGGGATACGTAAAGAAGAAGAAGAAAAAATGACGCCAAAGCACGAAATCCTATGAACGTAAAAGTAAAACGTGCTTAACATGGTCCTTATCCCTCCATCCTGAAGCTTGCGATATGAATCTCCGTGACCTCTCCACTATCGGAGAGGCTGCCATGATATTTTTGACCCACTCCTTAATGTCTGAGATGCTCTCCGAGCTACCAGCGTGGCTAAAAAGAAGGTATAAGGAAAATCAAAAGAATGACTTTAAAAAAGGAGAGAAAAGAAAACTATAATCCAATCTAAAGGAAGGACTTACGTTTGTCATTCCAAGTCTCCAAAATAAGCCCGTCCTCGGGTTGAATCAACTACCAAGTAGGGACTGCAATATATCGGACGAACCAACCCCTGTCATGGTCATCCTCTGAGTTCACAAGAGTTCATGTGCCCCAACTCACCATCGTGATGATGCTCCCTCTAAATGGAGTTGGAGCGAAAAGGTTGTAAAAATTTCGAAAGAGAGAAGTCGACGTCAGCCACACTCACTAAAAAGCGAAAGTCGGTCACGAGCCTCTAGAAATTCGGCCCAACTTGACCCAAGCACATATAAAAATGGTGACAATAATCTAGGATCACGGGACCAATCGGGGGTTCGAATCCAAAGGTAAATGGATAAGCATACACTAAGGAAAAATCATGCTTGTGGCTGAAAATTCTTTTCGTTCGCTTGAGGGATGTGAACAGTGATACGGTCACCCCAGCGTCAGTCACATAGAATTAAGGGGAGATGTTCTTCATGAACAACATACTCTATTTTATCAACATTAGAACTCCCAAATTGTCCAGACGCTCATGCTTCAACGTCTCCATCGAAATCCAAGTGTTTGGGGAGAACCTCCAGGACCGAGGGCTCGGAACTTTGCTTCCCTTTCCCGCCTTTATGAGATTTGGAAGCTTTCTTCTTCTTCTTCCTCTTAGAAAGGGCAACAAAGTTAACGCCCCACAGAAGCAACACATACATGTAGGAACACATTTAGCTATAGGCGTAGAGAGAGATTGTCCTTCTAGGGAAGGTTTAAATCTTGGGAATCCAAGAGGATAGTGAAAGAGGAACTGAGAAACGAAGGAAAGAATCAAAGAGAGGATTACTGAAGCAAGAATGAAGATGATAAACGGAAGACTTCTAAACTAATGAGGAGGCCCACATCTTGGTATATATAGGCGGAAACTCTTCGTTTTATAACCGCCAAAATCGAGAAAGGTTTCTGTCATAAGTAGTCATTATTGCCTAGGGATCTATAATAGATGAAAGAACCAATAAAAGGCAGCCACGTGTCCTGGAACCTTATATATGGACTGTGCACCAGTTACGTCAATCATAAAAGCAACGCTATAATTGAAATTCCTTGTTAAAGAAGGACTCTAAGCAAGATTGAATCCTATAAAAGGATTACCAGTTATGGAGCACTTCTCGTCGAGTCACCCGATAAGTGGGTGGGGGGGGGGGGGATTGACTATATTGGTAAAATTTACCTTTTCCACATGGCATGCTAAGAAAATTCCATGCGGCAAATAAGACTAGAAAATGGAGATAAATGAAGAGATGCTACCAGGTTCGACAACCCTTTGATCCAGAAGCTTTGGTATCATAGGGTCAAGTATTCGAAAAGATGAACGTATATATCCGGAGACCTTGTCAACCGCGCTTAGAAATTGTGGCCATCGGACATTACACTGAGGTTGTTACCATTATCAGTAATCTCATTCTCCACTACCCAATTCTCTGGCGTGCTGGCTTAAAGCTCGGAGCGGCAACGCCTCCCCTACGACTAGAAGTACCACTCCGGCACCTCGAGAGAGTGGAATTGAAAAATAGAAAAAACATTCACTAGAAAGTTATAAGTGATCTTTTTTATTTAACTTTGTTCTCAAGTTTTGTTCAGCATCGTAGAGATTGCTAGCACTGTAGCTGATACAACCAATCGAGGCTTGCTTCTAATAAGAAATTCTTTTAATCTTTTCCTTTACTTTATTTCATTCGTTATTTACAATTGTTGCTTTACAAGTTCGAATTTTGGATTAAATCGATTGCTAGAGGCCTAAACATATAAATTTAATTGTTTTTTCCAAAATCAGATTTTGGGTCAAACAAGTGTAACAATTTTTCAAAATTCTATTGTAATTTGAGAAATAGTTGCTAGGTGTTTTAGGGGCAATGGAGCTGGAGAATTTTTGTGAAGTTGAATTATTATAGGAGGAGGGTTTGTTTGGAATTGAAGGTAGCAGTAGAAAAGTGGTAATGCTGTGTGTGTGAGGGAGAGAGAGGGGGTAGGAAGAAAGTGGTGGAGAAGACCATAGATAATTGGTCAGGTAGGTTTTGATTAAATGGGGAGGATGTTTAAAAGGGGGATTTACATCTATATTCAGTTTTTGGATCACTATTGTACTCACTTTGCATAAAAATTTACATGTCAACCTACTTTAGGATAAAATTCAAACTTATCGGGTTTGAAGTTGAAAAAAATAATTTAGTCTGAAATGCAATGCACTTAAGGTCAATTAAGTCTAAAGTGTAAAAATTACACTTAAGATGCACTTAAGACCAAATAGATTTGAACTGTAACAAATATTTTCATATACTTAATGCCAAATAGGTCTGAAGTGAAAAAAATTACATTTAAGATGTACTTAAAGTCAAATAGGTCTGAAGTGCAAATTGCCCATAGACAGAAACTTGTTCTTCAAATTTCAGCAATTCAACACAGGATTTAACGCCTAAATCTACTCCAGATAAGCTTAAATTTGAAACATAACCTCCAAATATAATAAAGAACAAACCTCAGTCATCAATTTGTCAAAACAACAATAAATCTAATAAATTTATTTTGCAATTAAGAAGAAAAAGAAGAAATCTTAAGCAATAGCAAAGAAAGGAGCCACAACAGCTCACTAAAACCTGCTCATAAATACCATGTAAATACATCGTCACTTTTATTTTCACAGCCAAGAAGAAGAAGAAGAAGAAGAAAAAGGAGGTAGAAAAGACATGAAGTTGTCTATACTTTGGATACTAGTTAATTTTTTTTTAAAAGTGGATACAAGTTTAATGTAAGTGACCAAATAGGACGCCCAGTAAAATTTTTTTGTTTAAAATTGAGCCTTGGCCAGCCACGTGTCATTATAAAATTGAGATCGGGCTATTAAATAGGTGTGGACAAATATGATTGAAAGTATAATGGTAGAGATTCAAATATTCAAAAAGTAAAATAGAGGGTAGTTATGACTTGTTTTTAATATTGCAATAGTAAATGTGACCATTTCCATTTGTGATATCCAAATTGGTGTAAACAATAATTATGTTTTAGTTCAAACAAGTTGAGTCAGTTGTATGAATCTTTTTTTTCTCTTTTTAAGCTCAATTCATGTCATAATCATATCAAAGTAAATATAAAGTTAAATTAAAAAATAAATTAAGTATATATAATTGTAATAACAATAATATTAGAAGCTCTTTATTAACTTTAGAACCTATTCCTAACTAATAGGTATCATCTAAATGGATTTTTTTTCCAATTTAATGTATCCTATATTTGGCTAATTAGTCTGCATTAATTCCAAGAACTTATAGTTCTTTCAAGACATCTTCCTAAATTGATGTAAGATATATTTATATAATTAGGTCAATTAAACATAATTATATGTAATTTTATTTAATGCCATTGATTCTACTCTAGAGTAGAGCAGATGGTATAGCAGGTTAACCTATCTTGGCAGAGTAAAAAAATCATTACACTTTTGGTGGATATAACATAAGTCCCACCCAAATTATTTCTATATTAGTTTATAAATTATATTTTTTTGAAATAGAATGAGCTTGCAGCCTTTAAGTCCTTAACTTCATCTTACAAATTTCAATCTTCTAAAAAATTCCTTCATTATTTGCGGCTCATACCCCCTTCCGAACAACCCATATGCTTGTCTATGTGCTATTTTTCAACTATTAGTTAGAATCCACATATCCCTTTATCCTTTTCAGTCTAATTACATGGGGTGTTCTTTAGGGCTTACGGATTTTCCTTCAATTTTGCTGGAGGTCGTGTTTCTGTCTATAATTTTTGGTATTAGAGTTTTGGTGAGAGTGGGTATTCTATACATGTTTTCTTCATCTATTTGAAAGCCTTAAAATACCAAAAATCACAAGAATCTGAAAAATACAAGAAGAAACACCAAAGCGAAATATGCAGAACAAGCAGGCAAAGTGTAGGCATGACGTGCCTAAAGAGTGGTAAATATTTTTTTATTTGTTCATTTAAATCAAATATTCTGAGTTCGAATTTATAGAATGGAAAAAATCTTACTAGGGATTATTTTCTCCTTTATTAAATCCTACGTAATATGAATTTGTATCAGTCGGTCCAGTAAGTTCAAATATCGAATAATTAGACAAACCAAAAAAAAAAAAAATATCCATCACAATCTCATTTAAGGCAATGTTCAACCTTCACTCCCCAAAGAGCAAGAAGACATCTTTCAAATGGGGTGTGTTTTGCATATATGAAAGCTACACTCTCTTACTCCAATAATTCAACAACCAAAGAATCAGAATCTCAGAGCTATATTAACCCATTCTTTTTTTTTTTTTGGCCTCAGGGGTAGGACAAAAATTTACCACTACACATAAATATTTTTAAGTTACTATTTGTACAGTAAAAAATTTTTAGGGTACGTTAGGAAAATTGTATTTTTTTTTTTAAAAAAGAAGCTCTTTGCTCCCTCAAATTTAAATGTCATGTCAAACAGAGTATAGTGAGATTAGCCTATTACATATTTTTTTCCCAAACAAATTCTCCACCTTCTCTTTTACTAAAAATCTTCCCCTTACTATTCCTTTCTCCATGTTTTCCAAATATATAGTATTATATTATTTTGGTGCTCATCTTTTTAACTTCAATAAATATTTTAATGCTGAATTAAACATTAGATATTTATCGGATCAGATATTTATTTGAGTTTGGCACATCTTGTTCTACCAACGGACACAACCACTGGTTGTTGATTCGGTCGAATTCAATAGCTTTTATTCAAACTCTGTATTTTTATTAAAAAATTCAATGAATATGTATAAATTATTACTTTAGAACCCAATAACTTAAAAGAATTATAGTCCCGAACCCATAATATTCAAATCCTAGCCCCGCCCTGTGTGTCTTAACACATTTTGTCAAACTGTTGGCTATGACAGATCATATCGTAATTCATTACCTATTTATGAAGATAGAAGCACATAGCGAATTTGATGTCTAAATTTTGATATACTTATATACTCCTATATATATGAGAAGTATGAACAGTTAACCTGAACGGTCTTATGGAAAGATTCTTACAACCACAAATAAGTTAAAGATGGTGTTATTATTTTATATTTTGGATTTAATTGACCCGTTGGTTTTTCCGCAACTAGAAGTATCTGAAGAAAAGAAGTTTAAATCTCATCATCCAGTAATCAAAACAAAACAACATGCATGCATATTGGATGTAACCGAGGCAGAAACTATAGTAATAAGATAAGATCAAGTTAAATACTACTATATTATTTATACATATATATTAAATCTTGAATATTCTTAGCCAAATTCCTGCATTCATCATTGCTTTATGTTACAAAATATTTTGACAATGCAAGCTGGGACACAACTTAATTGATGTAGGCATAATGATCTACTGTGCCAAAGCACTTGTGTTGTATACAAGTAGTGCACCTCCTGCAAGAATGCCAGCCAACGTGACAGCCCAAATGGCTAAGCCAGTGGTACCTGCAATTTTCAATTATACTGACTACATTATTTAGGAAAGAAATGAAAGCTTGGTTATTTTATTGTTAGAATTAAAAATATTAATAATAATAATTGAAGTCATACCGCCAACGTAGACATCGCCACTCGGGGACCATTCATCTGGGTTATAGATAGGACTGCATTTTAATCAAAGTATTTATATGAATTATTGCTTCATTTTTAGAGTAATCTATGGGGTATCATTATCTACTATTGGGAATATAATCAGAATCACCAACCTGTATCCGTCAACATTAGCTCCATATTTGTTCACGAATTGATAAACACCCTTTCCCTGCACATAGCCACCATTTTAATATGACTACATGTGATAGTAACTTTATTACTCCATATTTAGTAACTTTATTACTCCATAATAGTTTTTTCATCAATACGTAAAGATCTCATAAAGTTTTTCTACTTCTACACCATTCCTTTAATTACATAATCCTAACAATTGCTTTACATAAACAAATTAGTTTTCTACACAATCTTCTTGAAAATTCAGATATGATTTTCCTAATGATCATGTTAGATTTAAGTGTCAGCCAATGCTACCGGGAACTGAGGAAAACAAAAAAAGGGGGAGGGGGAGGTGCCATCGAACAAATGCAATCACCAAGAAACAGTGTCTATCTTTTTCAAAGACGCCTCGACTTGAGCTTTATTGGTTCTAAATGCTTTATTGGTTCTAAATTCTAGGGTAGCAGTAACATTAAGGGTTAGTAACTGTGTTTTGAATATAAATCTTTTTCGCATATTTAATGTTTCTTAATATAAATAAACAAAGTTATTGGGATTGACCGAGGTAACATTCTTGCTCCGTTTTCCCATGTGGTCACGATTTTTTATTAATTTAAAAGATAAAATGTGCATGAGATGTTATGTAGAGAAAGAGTGTCAAGTATAGGAACAAACCTTTGCCCTACGGCCCGAGGCATCAACACCATCTTCCAAGTTCATGCCTCCATTAATTCCTAATTAATTTACACACCAATTGTCATATCAATCAGCAAAATATTTTTTTGCATAATATTCTAAGTATCTCTTTCAGATGTATTCACAGTAATCAAAAGGAAAAACCACACTGAAAGACTCTACCAAGGAAAATAAAAAATAAGAATCTATATATTGTAAAAGGACAGCCTAATCTAAAAGTCTAAAACGCTGGACAAAATGAAGAGTGAAAATGGAAACATGCAGGGCCAAATATACCAAAACTGTAGTTGATTGGGAATGTATCTGGTATGACAAAGCTCATTTTGCAAAAATAAAAAATAAAAAAAGAAAGAAAATTCAGCAATAAAGTCATTTTCGAGTGTTTAATTTCCTCGTAAGAGTAAGAGAGCAAATAACTTTCCTAAATGTCATTAATTACTCCAACTAGTATATATAGACATTTTAGTACCAAATATATTTTCCAAAAACGTCTAAAATAGTATTATCTCTGTTTTAATTTATGTGAACCTGTTTGATTGGGCACAAAATTTAAGAAAAAATGAATTTTTTTTGAAATTTGTGATCCTAAACAAGTCAAAAAGGGTCCAAAATATTTGTGTGATTATAAAAGTTTCTTATTAGGGTAAAATTGTAAGTTTAAATAAAATTATTACCAAATTTAAAAAGGAATAATTCTTTTTAAAATAGACAAAAAAAATAGGTAGCTCACATAACTGGAACAAAGAGTATATTTTTCGTAAAAAATGATTTTCGTGCTGAACACACTAGAAGTTAGACAGACGGACCATAAGGCTTGTCGGTCTTGATCTTCTTGCCACCACTGGCCTCAACTCTGAAGCTGGAGGATGAAGACCTTCCTAGTGATGGCAGGCCACGCGCTGCTCTCTTTTCCACAGTGAAGGGAGAGGGCTTGAGACTAAATGAACTCCTCACCGCACTAACTGCCATCACTAATTACTTACTCTTCTTCTGCTGTTTCTACTCTTAGCTACTAAATGTTTCATCCAATTTGCTGCATGATCCTTTTAATAATATTTGTGAAAGGCCCCACAAATTGGTCTTCTTTTACACGTCGCATTTCTCCTGTCGATATCATATTACCAACATTATCAAAATTGCAATTTGTATAGCACTCTCTAACATCTTCTACAAACTTCTAGCTAGTTACCCGTCCTAAAGTAGTAGTCCACTTGGAACTCACTCATTGGTTGCCTTTAGGCACCTCCCTTTAATGGGGTAGAGAAAGTGATTGACCTATATTATCTCTTTCTTCGTCCACTCAAACTGAATATTTTTAAAAATAAACGTTTAAGAATTTTCAGAGTTAAATTATTGTACCTTACACTTTTTTTTACTAATTTTAGAGTAGTGCGTTACATGTGAATTTTCCATCTATCAATAAGAACATATATAGAATATAGAATAAAAATAAATTATGTATAGTAGCAATTGATTTCTAGGTAAATACAACATTCATTAAATAGAAAAATCAATATTACTACATTATGCAATAGTTAATTTAAAAGAACTTATTGCATGCAAATACGAAGAATTTAGGTAAGTTCGTTATATAGTATTTATAATTATGGATATTTATAAATAATAATATGTTATGTTGTTGTATCATATATCTAATATCTCTTTATAGACAATGTTTCTTGGTGTATGTTATTTGTTCTGTCATAATCAATAAACCTTTATTTATGAAATTGATATACCCCTTGAAAGTGCAACATATAGTTGTCCATGTGAGAAAATATGTTGTGGAAAGTACAATTCAACATTAGCCATGAATAGGCCGAAATGGTCTCGAGATGTAGGTCCCGGAATCCCAGCGACAAAGTCAAACTTCTTCTACAAACTTCTAGCTAGTTACCCGTCCTATAGTAGTAGTCCACTTGGAACTAACTCATTGGCTGTCTTTAGGCACTCCCCTTTAACGGGGTAGAGAAAGTGATTGACCTATATTATCGCTTTATTCGTCCACTCAAATTGAAAAAAATAATAAATAAACGTTTAAGAATTTTCGGAGTTAATTTATCATGCCACACACTTTTCTTTTAACTAATTTAAGAGTACGTGCATTGCACGTGAATTCTACGTCGATCAATAAAAAAGTATATAGAATATAGAATAAAAATGAATTATGTATAATAACAATTGATGTCGAAGTAAATACAACAATCATTCAAATAGAAAAGTCAATATTACTACATTCTGCAATAGTTAAATTTAAAGTAACTTACTGCATGCAAAGACGAAGACTTTAGGTAAGTTCGTTATATAGTATTTATAATTGTAACGATCCGACCGGTCGTTGTGAGCTTTAGCGTTCTGTTTAGTGGTTCGAGTTCTTGAGTGGCTTCATATTGTGTATTATGACTTGTGTGTATTTTTGATTGTTTTGGAATTTATTTGGATGAGTGATTCTCATTTTAGGAGCTTAAGTTGGAAATATAAACCGAGGTTTGATTTTTGTGAAAACGACTCCAGAACAGTGTTTTGATGGCTCTGATAGGTTCGTATTGTGCTTTTGGACTTGGGCGTATGCTCAGAATTAAATTCGAAAATCCCTAGGTTGATTTGGCACGTCTTGTTGAAAGTTGGCAATTTGAAGGTTTAGAAATTCCTTAGGTTTGACTATGGTTATCGGGTTCGAATTTTAATTTTGGGACTTAAAATAGGTTTGTTTGCTATTTAGAACTTGTTTGTAAATTTTGGCATCATTTCGTGTTGATTTGATAGGAATCGGGCTCGTGGTTGTGTTTTTTTGAAGTTCTTAAGTTTTAATGTAAATTTCATGCATTTTTTATGTCTGATTCATGGTTCTGGATGTTATTTTGATATTTTGATTACGCGAGCGAGTTTGTATGATATTTTTAGACTTGTAAGGATGTTTGATTTGGAGCCCCGAGGGCTCGGATGAGTTTCAGATGCATTTTGGAGTGGTTGAAGAGTTTTAGTTTTGCTGGTTTTTGAACTGGTGCTGCAGGTCTCGCAAATGCAAGATTTTTTTCACATTTGCTAGGTGGAAGTTTGATTTGCGAAGATCACTGGGGTCTGACAAAAGATATGAAAATAAGACTAAAATCTATATTTAAGATAATAGATAACAAGTACCAAGAGGGTTGAAAGGCTTAGAAGCTAAACAAATTGAAGAAAATAAGTTTTATTGAATGTCGAAAAGTTGGAAGTGTTATAACATGTACTTTTGGGGTGATTCTAGGGTTATTAACATTATAAGGAGGTTATGTTATGAGTTATTTTAGTCGTATGATAGTCGTATATTATGTTTTGAAGTCAAGCGAGTTATGGAACAAAAGTTGGCAAAGCTCATCAGAAGTTACATTTATAAATGTGTTGAACATTATTAGGTCAAATGTAGCTGAGCTTTTCTCCAAATACACTGGAAATTATGGGATGATCAACCCTCAAAATTGAAGTTCTATGAGTCTAGTTTCTAACGCATTAAACCGTTCGTCGATACGATAGCCGAGTAAAAAGATATTCACATTTTCGTGAGACCGCGCAAGCAACTCCCAATGGGACCCACTTAGGCAGTGGACAACCCTTGAACATTTTAAAGGGGTTGGACGGCTCATTTTTGGTCATTTTCGAGATAGTTATCAAACTCTCTCAACACTTCCCTAGCAGTTCTACAAGGTTCCAAGTCGAATCTAAGGTGGTTTTACCTAAACCTAGCCTCAAAAGTTAGCCTAAGTGAAGAAGAGAGTCTCTATGGTGTTGTGATATATTTAAGGGTGCTTGTAAGTTAAGAGAAGCTTTGCTTCGAGTTTTTTCTGATTATTTAAGGTATGTATAACACCCTATTTCTTGGGCTTAAGATTATCTATTAAGTTATTTGGATGAAGAATTACAAGATAGAACTTAAAGTTGTATAAGAAGCTGTTGTCTCTTTTTTGGACTATTTTGGAGTTGTGTATATGGCTTCATATGTATGGAAATCATGGGGAATAGCTTGGCTATAATGTTCTTATTGTTGTTATTCTTGTCAATATGTTGAGTATGTTGATGATGTTGTAAATATGAGAAGAAGCAACCACACAATACCTAGAAGTTGTCCATATTGTTATATCTTGTTAGGTTGTTTGATGTTACTTTTATGATGGATAAAAGGTTGGAATGTCATGTCAATATATATGTTTATATTTTGGACCTGTTGATGGTGTTGTAAGTATAGGGGGATGAGTAAAAGAGTTGGGATTTGGTTCCAATCCAAGCTTGCCGCTCGTCAGGTTAAATAGTAGTCTCGTTAGTGACATTTGTGCACTTGTTGTTATGTAGATTGATTGGTGTTGTTCGGATGTCAGGTGTGTTGTGGTGCTGAAGGTATATAGTTGAAGGTTTTATGTGTTCTTGTTGTTTTGATGGACTTGGGTAAAGCAAGGAAAACATGGGAGATGCTGTCCATTTTAATATAAAATAAGCTTGTCATTCGTTGTACGATAGTTGCATCATTCGTAGCTTAACAATAGTATTATTACTGTTTTTATATATTAAAGTGCGTCGAGATGAGTTCAACCTGGTCACTGGACAGACTGTGATAAGGTACATTAAGGCTATCCCTTCTTTCCTTTTGGCATGATCTTATGATACAAACGAAACGAGCAAACTTGGAACTTTCACAAATGATTCTATTCTTAGAAGTACTAGGGGTGCCTATGTTCTTGATTCCCCATGTGTCCTATTATTATATCGTTTGTTCATGGGTCTTAGAAAATACGTAAGTTGATAATGTTTTATTTTATGATATTAGCCGAATGCATATTGATCTTATGACATTTCAAGAGATCTTATATAATTACTTCTTTATGCATTGCATTCATTTATACATGTACATTGACCCATTATCAGATGGTGTTATATAAATGTAAATTATATGTATATGGGGTATGGGGAAAGGTTATGACACTATATACACACCACCGCCTGATCAACTAGTATACGTTGATGATTTCGCCCACTGAGGCCGATATGATATGATAGGATTCCTCAGAGGCTTGAGGATGTTATGTACGCATATACCTATGCATGATATTACATTTATACGTATATGTATGACACTATAAAAGCTTCATGATTCACTGAGCTATTTAGACTTACAGGTTGAGTCCTTTACTCCATGTTTCTTTCATGTCTTTTATGTACTGTTTTTCATGTCTTACATACTCGGTACTTTATTTGTACTGATGTCCCTTTTGCCTGGGGCCCTGGCCCGACCTTTATGAAGTTTATGTACTCTTAGATTCTTGTAGATAAATGGCATGTATATGGATGATTGTATGGCCTTGTCGGCCTATGTTTTGAGTGTATAAATGATCATTTCGGTCTTATAGGCCCGTATATCACGTGTATAAGTTTCTAGACCATGTTGGATTGTCCTATGTCTTGTGTTCTCTTATGTATAATTCTAGTTATCTTATGACGGCATTTTCGGCTCATTTACCCATAATAGTATGATAAGAAGAATACGTTACATTGGCACTTAGTTGAGTTAGGCACCAGGTGCTCGTCGCGGCCCTTTGGTTTGGGTCGTGACAGAAGCGGTATCAGAGCAGTTCTTTCCTAGGGAGTCTAGAAGTCGTGTCTAGTAGAGTCTTGTTTATGAGTGTATTGTGCACCACACTTATAAACAGGAGGCTACAGGGCATTTAGGACTGTAGTCTTTTTTCTTACTCTAGATCGTGTGGTAGAGCTTAGTTGTAAGAATTCAAACTCCTAAATTCTATTTTATTCGTAATGTAACGATACCTACATCTATAAAGATAGTTGGTAAGAGATTAGATATGGTTGTGGAAGAATTGAGCCAGATGAACTCGATTTTGCATCATGCTTATGATGAGTAAATGTGAGGTCTTCAGCAGATCATGTGTGTACTAAGACGTGTAAGTTTCTTGATAAGGAGTCCTAAGGCATAAATATCTAATCCACCTATATGGTAAAAAATAATAAGAGAATCAGAAGGTAAATACAAGTTTCAACAAGTAAAAGAAGCAAGGTGAAGAAGGGTACAAGGTACCCACTTAGAGATTATCAGTATTTGCAATTTATGCAGAGAAATATAAGCATTTTGAGTTACTTTCAACAGTAACAAAGATATATAAAATTGGCCACACCCATCTTAGTTATGCCCTATGGGAGCTAACAGTTATAGTTTAAGAGAAGAATGTGTCACGACCCCAAATCCAGACCCGGTCGTGATGATGCCTCTCGCGAAGACAAGACCAGTCGACACTTCCCATTTCATTTTTAAATAGTTAAACCATTAGAAATAAGTCTAAAGCATAATATAGAATCTTAAAGTAACAGATAAAAGCATAATTTTCGGAATACAACCCAACACAGCCTGATACCGGGGTGTTACTAGTCATGAACATCTATCAATCCTAATACAAGTTTGAAAAGTCTATTATAAGCTATTACAAAATGTATGATAAGAGATAGAAATGATAAAGGGGGAGAAACACCGGACTGAGGACGCCAAGCAGCTACCTCGTGGACTCCGAAGTCTGCAGGGAGCTCTCAACTCGCACTAGCAGGATCAGCATCGCCTGAATCTGCACACGGGGTGCAAGGAGTAAAGTGAGTACTCCAACTCAGTGAGTAATAACCATAAATAAAAACTGAAATCAGGAAATCACGTAAGACACATTACATGCTATAATGAAGCAGTAAAACCAGAAGAAACAGTGAAATAGTAAAGATACGAATAATCATTTAAGTTCAGCTTAAACTTCAGGAAATACCTTCTTAACAATTAAACAGATAATGACAGACAAATAAGAAAGATAAACACATAAAGGTTCGCCCCTCGGGCATAGTATCAACAAATCCATCCCTCGGGCAATATCTCGGAACAATACCAGCCCCTCAGGCTACATCTCACGTTATAATGTGTACCCGCGCTCACTGGAGGTGTGCAGACTCCTGAAATGGCCCCTTACGGCCCAAGCGCGATATAAAACCATCTCGTGGCATCATCACTAGGCTCTCGGCCTCATATTAACAAGCCACCTCGTGGCGTACATATCTCAGGCCCTTGGCCTCAAATCATGATTAGAGTTTCCTCACAACATAAGCCATCGACCTTACTCAGTCAAAAATCCTCACAAGTCACTCCGCTGTAGTAAAACATGATTCTCAGCCCAATTATCATTTAAAATCATTTAAGTGTTAAAACATAGTAAACATGGCTGATTATGAAAACAATGGAATTTAACATGACTCAGTTTAAGTATAAAGTCAAAACAGTGAGGAAATATCAATAAAAATCTCCTAAGGGTTCAAATAGTTGGCACGAGGCTCAAATATGGCATTTATCTCAAATAATGATGATAGCAAATAGATTTCAGTCAAATACGCGGTAAAATAGTCATTCGGGATGGACTAAGTCACAATCCCCAATAGTGCACGACCCTGTGCTCGTCATCAAGCGTGTGTGTCACCTCAATATAGCACAACGATGTGCAATCCGGGGTTTCATACCCTCAAAACATCATTTACAATCATTACTCACCTCAATACGGTCAAATTGCTAGCCCGCGACGCCTTTGCCCCTCGAATCAGCCTCCATTTGTGTCGAATCTATCTAAAATCAGAATCACGGCGTCAAAATATGCTAAGGGAACGAAGCCCAAGCAAAAATATTCAATTTACAACACAGATCCCGAAATTACCAAAACCCGACCCCTGGGCCCACGTCTCGAATTTCGATAAAATTCACATCAATGAATTCATTATCTCCCCATGAGTTCATACATATCAAAAGTACCAAAATCCGACCATAATAGGCCCCTCAAATCCTCAAGTCTAGGTCTCCATGGGCTTGGACTTGCTTTGATGATGAGTAGGCTTGTTGTGCTTTGGCCCTTCTGTGGGCTTTTATCGAGGAAAGCAGGCTTGATAGGGCCAAGTCTTCATTTGTAGGACTTTGATGGTTCATGTCATTCATGTAGGCTTGGGTCTTTCATTCGGGCCCTATTTTTTAACCCTTAAATTCCATTAATTATAGCTCTAATCCAAGAAATAATACCATATGAACGAGTTTTAGGTCCAAAATCCTTACCTCAATAAAGTTCCCTTGAAATCCCTCTTTAAAATCGTCCAAAAAGCTCCAAAGCCGACTTACAAATGGTTAAATAGCTCAAAAATCGCGAAGGAAACAATTTATACCTTCTGGCCCAGGCATTTTCGCATCTACGGCAATATACCTGCTTCTGCTGTACCGCATTTGCGGCCAAAGATCCGCTTCTGCGATTTTCACTTATTCTGGCCCGATCCGCATCTGCGATGCACCAGCCGCACCTGCGTCATCGCAAGTGTGGTCCATTATCCACTTCTGCCATTTCCTACCTCCCTAGCTCCATTCCGCTTCTGCGGCTCCCTTCCATGCATCTGCGAGATCGCACCTGCGGTCGCCAATCCGCACGTGCAGAAATACCAGAAGCAGAAAAAAATTTGTAGCTTCAACAAAATCTCAAACTCTTCGTCAACCGTCCGAAATCTCCTCGAAGCCCCCCGGACCTCAACCAAAACACTAACATATCCCAAAACCTTATTCAAACTTATACCAATCTTCAAAATACCTCAAACAACACCGAATCAACCAAAACACATCGAATTCAAGCCTAAGTTTCCAAAAATCTTCTGAATTCCGCTTTTGATAAAAAACCCAACCAAACCACGTCCGAATGACCTAAAATTTTGCACACACATCCCAAATGACACAATGAAACTACTGCAACTCTCATAATTCCATTCCGACCCCTATATCAAAATCTCGCCTACCAGTCGGAAATCGCCAAAATATCAACTTCGCCAATTCATGCCTAAATCTACTCCAAAGCTCCAAAACACATTCCGATCACGCTCCTAAGTCCCAAATCGCCTCCTGAAGCTATCCGAACCATTGGAACTCACATACTATCCCTCTAACACATAAGTCAACATCCGATTGACTTTTCCAACTGTGAGCACGTGATTTTTGCCCTACAAGAACTACTCCCAAAAATTCAAAATAAAATAGTTTTGTGTGGCTTGTGATTTATTTGTATTTGTCTGTGCATGTTTATTCTATTTTAATTAATGAAAAATACAAATAATATATGTGTTGCATTTGCATTTACGATTTAGTTTTGCAATTTAGGATTAATTAAACAGTAATTTGTTTTACGAAAATGAAAAATCGAAAAATAACGTACTTCGCATTTTTAGTGTCTAATGTCAAAATTGTGTGATTATCTTTGTATTTAATTTTATGTGATAATTATCATTGAGGGTTAATTAGTATTTTTCTAAGTTAATTTTGGCTTTACAATTTATTTTAGAATTTTTGGTAATTAGGAATTAAAAAGAAAATAAAAGAAAAAGAAGAAACAAGAGAAGAAGAGTTAAAAATCGGACTGGGCTGGTTTTTAAAAGAAAGGTTCTGGCCCAATGTCACACCCCAACCCAGGCCCAAACCGACTGGTCCAAGAGACCATACCAAACGACGTCGTTTCATCGCCAATTAATCTCGACCGTTCAATCATCCAATCCAACGGTCCAAGATTCCCCTCCCATAACCCGTCTCCAGCCCGACCCGCTTACCCCGAACCACACCTGCCCCAGTACTAATCCAAACGACACCGTTCCTCCTTAGAGAAGAGATCAAGGCCATTGATCGTGAATGATTCAACGGCCAAGATCCAATCCCCACCCCACTATATATTCCTAAAAGCCCCAACCCACGCCCAACCCGGCGACCTGAGGTCCGATGACCCTCAAATTCACATACCTGAACCTTCTAACCACCCTCAACACAAATCCCTACCCCTTTAACCTCGAATCATCCCGATTTGTTTCGAATCTTCAACCGAAGATTCGAGCAAAACCCTAGCTTACCCAATAGCCCCCAAACTCACACCCTGTGATCTTCTGGACCCCCTCACCATGAATCCTTAATCAATTCTTTTCAAATCATCGTGGGGCAGCTCGTATTCCAGATCGAAGTTAGGCAAGCCAAGTTCCATGAATTTTGAGTCAGAGACTGACTTTAGCCATGCTGTTTTCCTTCGAAAACACATGGTTAAAGTCCGTCTCGTCTTGAAAGTGGAAAGATCCTTGAGGTTTTTAATCGAGTTGTGATTCGGGTAAGTCTTTTACGTCTAGTTTTGATTGTTCACTCTTGCAGTTCTGTTTGTTTACTCTGTCCCTTCCTCTTCTATAAATTGGCATGAATTTCCCGTTTGAATTATGGTCAGTAGTCTAAGTTCCAATTTGGGCCAGTTTGCGAGTTGAATTTGTCAAGAACTGGTCTAATTTGTGTCCGGTTAGTTTGGTTTAAGGTCAGGCTACCAATTACTTTGTCATTGTGATTCCTTAATCAGTGATGTTGGCCTGTATAATAGACCTAATGCTTAGGAAATGGTTCATGATTGTTTGAATCTAGACTTGTGCTATTAATCAGGGTTCTTTTCATGACACTTGCTTTGCCTCATCTCTAATTGCAGGCTCATGTTGAGAGTAGTTGGGTTTAGTCAAAACTGTTGTGAATTAAAACTTGTTCTATAGTGTATAATTCCCTTTGTTTGCAATTCATACTGTCGATTACCTGCCTAATTGGTCATCAGGAGGTCTGCTGACCTTTCAAATCTGAAGTTTTGTCATCTGTCCAGTTGAGTTAGGAGTCAGTTGTTAGGAATTTGATAGTTTGAATTGGTTACAGCTGAAGGGTTTGGTACAGATTGAAAGGGGTTCATGTAGGATAATAGTTTAAGGCATCAGGGGGGGGGGTAATTTGTACTTTAAATTTGAAATTCTGACAGTAGGTACTAATGTGCCATTAAAATAAGGCATTTGTTTAATAATAGTGGGATGGGAAACATAACAATATATGGTTTAAAGGAAATGGATTAAGAAATAGGTGCCCATACCTATTTGAATTTAATAAAGAGAAGACAAGGGTTAATGGGGAGCAAAACATACTCTAGTGGAGTGCTAAAGGTATCATGGGCAGAATTAGTTTAAGAATTCTGCCTGAGTGCTCTTGAGAGCTGGCAAAGTCAGTGTTTGGGTATAAGTGGGGGGATTTTGGACAGAGTTGGGAATCCTTTTTTTTAGTCTGGTCTTGGTTTTTCTTTTGGGGAGGCCCTTAAGAAAAAGGAAGGAAATCTGAAAAGAAAAAGTTTTAAGAGTTCTTTTGAAAGGCAGTCAGTTTTGGAGCTAATTTCAAAAGCTTAAAGTCAGTCTCTGAGAGTTTAAAAGATAAGTTTTTGTAGTAGAATCTGGGCTTGACTCAAGCTCGGTTGAGTCTGTTTGTGGTTGTCTGGAATGTCAATTTGCTGCTGTGAACTGCTATTGTATTGCTGCTCGTATTACTGCTGCTGCTGATCTTTCTTCTACTTTATTTCTATTCCAATTCCAGGTACACAGCTTGACTTCAATAATTGTGAAGCTGAAATGTAAAGGATGAACTTGTAATTGAAGCCTGAAGATTTTAATTTAATTCAGTTTCTGATTTGTATATTTGAACGTTTTGTTCGTTAAGGATGTTTAGACTCATGTTTATAGTTGCGTTGGCTGACCTTCCTCATAGTAAGGTTGTCGATATGTTAATTAATTAGGACCTTTTCTTTTATTTTTAGAGACAAAATAAAAATAGCAAATCATAGTCGCTTTTAGGTTTTGCGTTTTAAATAATAAATGAGACGAGCCTCGCCAAACAAAAATACATAAATTGCGGGGCCCTTAATAAATGGTTAAAAATGAAACATTTAGAATTCGGGGTGGGCCGTTTAGTGAATTTTACGGCCCTCCCCAAAGATAACAACGCGCTAGTCATTTTAGACGCGCTTTTAATAATTTGCTTTCTTAAACTCGGGTGAACATTTATGTGACCCAAATCCAAATCTCAACGGAGTCAAAATGTGTCAATAACCACAGGTGCATTGATGTGACGTGGTTCGAGATGTGTTTTCACGACGTTGCAATTCTCGTTAAAAAAAATAATAATAAAAGCGATAAAAAGTTAAAATTTGCACATAGGTTCAACATGTATTAAAATCAGATAAAAAAGCCGAATATGACAGTTGAGCGACCGTGCTAGACCCACGGAACTCGGGAATGCCTAACACCTTCTCCCAGGTTAACATAATTCCTTACTCGGATTTCTGGTTCGCGGACTGTAATACAGAGTCAATCTTTTCCTCGATTCGGGATTCAACCGATGAATTGGAACACCATAAATCTCCCAAGTGGCGACTCTGAATCTTTAAATAAAATCCCGTTTCGATTGTCCTTTAATTGGAAAAACTCCCTTACGCCCCTACGGGCGCAGGTAAAAAGGAGGTATGACAGCTCTGGCGACTCTGCTGGGGATCGAACCCAGAATCTCTGGTTCAGGGTTCAGAATTCGAGCTTAGATGAATTGTTATATTTGGCTTTATTTATTATCTGATTTTATTCACATGTTTGGGCCTAATGTGCTAAATGCTGCTTTTACCGCTTTGATATTATCTGAACTGTATATAAACTGCTACGAAACCCTTCTCTTCTCACCTTCGGGGATGTGCTCGCTGGTCGAGACTCCCTATTCTGTTAGTGTCATACCTTGAAATAAGAAAGAGGCTCAGACAAGTTACTATGCCGGATGAACTTTTGGTTCCCGGTACGTAGCCCCCTCCTTGACTCGAGTTGTCCGCTCGGGTACACAGTCTAGAACAAATACCCAGGTTATAAACCTAGAATAACTCAGATTCATGTCGGATCCCTAGTAGGAACGTTGTTTGCATCACGTGCATTTGACTTTGGAGGCTCAACACAGGGGTTGGGTCTGTCTAGGACAGGTGTACCAAAAATGACAAAAGACCATCCTGATGCATCTTACTTGCTACTGGTGCATTTGTTTGCTTCGGACTTGCATGCTGACCGACTTTTGAATATTTTGAGGAAAAAGAGATAGAGGTACGAGGGTTAAAGAGAGTTCATCACCTGTTTTTGAAAAAAAACCGATGTACAAATAGTGTCGAAACTCTGCCGAATTTTTGAGAAAATGAAAAAAAAGAAAAAAAAGAAAAAAAATAGTTTCATTTGCCAATAAAAAGAGTCTTGTTTTCAAAAGAAGTTTGTTTTATCGGCCCGAACTACGCCAGTTTGATTCCCACAGGGTGTGATATACGTAGGCAACCCCCATCGGGTCCAACTTCACTTTTGCGAAATTAGCCAAGAGAACAAAATTTTATTTGAAAATAATTAGGGTAATGCCATTCTTGCTAGGAATAGCCGAATGTCCCTAAAAGGGCGCCAGAAGGCTGTTTTTGCAAGAACAACCGCATGTGGTCATTTTTTTAGACTTTCATTGGCTAGCCGACACAGCCTTAAAATCTTCGACCCCGAGGTGCTGAAAGGACGTATTGGCAAAACCGGGTTTTATTTTAAATGAAAAAAAGAGAAAAGTGTCCATGTTATCTCTGAGTAAATTGAATCGTGATTTTTGCTTAACCACCCTAATAAATGTGTAGAATGAGCACAAGGTAAAATTTGCACGTAACAATTGTGGACAAGATCCCTTTGGAGTTGCACATGTGGTGGGATGACTTGGGCGAATCAGGGCGCGACACAGTCAATCTATACCTGGGAGGCCTCACTGGGTTGCTGAAGATTAATCCTAGGGGGGATATCATAAAGGCCTTGGTCGCATTCTGGAACCCAGCTCACAACGTATTTCACTTCTCGAATTTTGAACTTACCCCAACATTGGAAGAAATAGCCGGATACATCGGGAGTCCCAAAGTTCCTCTGAGACACCAGTGCCTAATTGCTCCAAGGGCCGTAGCCGTACACAGGTTCGTAGACTCGTTGAAAATAAGCAGGGGGTCCACAATCCAGACTTGGCAGCAAGTTTTTGTACTTTGCGGTTTATATACAACAGATATGGCCACATAGGGGGTTCAACAAGCCGGAAAACAAAATCTGTAGCAAAGGAAATCGCCTTAAGTGGGAAGAACATAGGTGTTTTGCATTCATGGTATCCTTTTTGGGACTCCTGGTGTTTCCTAGAAAAGACGGGAACATTGACACACGAGTATCTGGAGTTGTCAGCACTTTACTTACTCAGGCCAATAGTACCCTCGCACCCATGATAGTAGCTGAAATCTTCCGCGCTCTCACAACCTGCAAAGCCGGAGGAGACTTTTTTGAGGGGTGCAACGCGTTACTGCAGATGTGGATGATCGAACACCTATGTCGTCATCCTTATTTATGAGTTATGGGTCGACGGAGAAAACAGGCATAGAGGAATTTCCTACGAGGGTTGACGGAATCAGCTTACCAGAAGGGGTCATAGAGTGGACAACGCGCCTCCGTTCTGTCATTGCGAGCCAAATAGAGTGGACATTTGGATGGCTACCTGTGGATGAAATCGTATATATGCCAACCACTAGACCCCATTTCCTTTTGATGGGGCTCAGGAGTATCCAGCCTTATTCCCCATATCGAGTTTTGAGGCAGTTAGGGAGATGCCAAATAGTTCCGAAAGATGAAGATCTTAGCGGCCAAGTAGTTGAGATCGGGCCCAACAGACAATTTCATGAAGCAGCAGTCCGGCAAATTTGGAGCAAATGTCAATACTTAACAGCCAATACATGTGTACGTGATCGATCCAAAGGTGAAGTTTCACCGGGATACCGTGCTTGGTTTAGGAGAGAAATCGAGTTTGGGAGACCGGCCAAAAGACCCCATCTCCAGGAGTTCGTCCATGCGTCACAAGAACAGTGGGATTGGTTGGCTAAAGAAAAGAGTTACAGGGCAGAAATAGGCAAGCTAAAGCAACAGATTAGAGACTTGGAATTTGAAAATAGTCTGCAAGTTGACGCCGATCAGGGAGAAAGGAACAAATTGGCCCAAGAAAATGAGGCGCTAAAAGCCCAAATCCGACAAATGAGGATAGATGCTTACAACCAACAAAAGAGTCGATCGGATGAGCGGTTAATAAAAGGGTTGAAAAAAGAAATCAGTGAGTGCCGGAATGATTTGAAGAAATCTGAGGGTACCATAGCACAGCTCCAGGCACAATGGGCAAAAAGAACAAAAGAGCGCACACAGTACTTACAACAGGCAAGGAAAGATTATGAAAAGACCATTGTCAGTCTAAAAAGGAAGGTGACCACCCTAGAGAGAAAGGCGGCTAAACAAGCCAAGGCTTTTGAAACCGAAAGTAAACACTGCTATAATCTAACGGCCTCGATGGAAGATGAAATACAACAGTTACGGAAACAACATCTGCATGATTCTCGGGTTTTGAAGGCTAGAGGGGATCAGATAGAACGCCTACTCCTAGAGAAAGATCGAACCAGGGACAAGATTTTGACTATTGCTCATGCTATTACCAGGAAATGTCGGGTGTGTGATAACATGACCCGCACTACTTTTTTCTCGGCGGTGATGATATTTGTGAAGCAAATCATGTATGAATTGGAACAGTTGGAAAGAGGCCTTACACCTAAGCCCGCGGCAAGGCCGAATGACGCCCCGCGGGCACCCAAATTTAAAATTTTAATGTGTTCATAGTTCGAGTCTGCATTTTTTTTCCTTAGAGTCTGTTGTCTGTTAGAGTCTGTTTGTCCTTTCGCATCAGAGTCTGTCTGAAGTTATTGAGTTCGTACTTGGTTTGGTTTCGAGTCTGCTATTTTCCTTTCCCAAAAGCGTCTGGTTTGTAATAGAATGTTTATTAATGAAAAATTAAAATTTCCAAAAATTGTCTCTTCGCTTTTCGCACTTATGAGACAGAACTACGCACGGTCTGATTAATGCGGGGACATGATACGTAGGAAATCTCTATAGGATTCGACCACCACTAAAAAAAAAGCAAAAGGAAATGAAAAATAAATAAAGGAGGACAGAATAAAGGAAGCTTAAAAGAAGGGGCACAATTATGAGAGGCCAGAATGACGCATGCAACCGAAGCAAATGCATGATAGAAAATGGTTAATTGCCTAGGTGCATTGCATCCCAACGTGTAATTACATATGTGTTAAACTCTAAAAACTAACAAGTTTGTTGATTTCCAGAGAATTCAAGCAGTTAGTTTATTTAGAGGATACTAACACATTATCATTACCAAACCAGATCAAAGGGACCACTACCAGAAATCATGTCTATTCTAGATGTCGACACTAGTGTTGAGGTAGAGGAGTTGGACGTCTATAAAATGAAAGAGGAGATGCTCAAGCTAAAGCAACAGATGGCCGAAATGTACCAAGCTTGGTCCAAAGGGCAATCACCGCCAGCTTACCCAGCCAACCCGACTTTTACCCCACCATTAGCTCCGTCTCAGGATCATCCCACCACCGATCCAGGCTTTCCCATTTATCAGCACTACCATGGCACTACTTCTCATACGCCGCAAGCTCCACCACCAAAATCAATTCCATACCCTCCTCTGCCAATCACCCCTGTCTTTGTGGCATCTCCACCAGCTGCACTCCATAAATTCCCGAGCGAACCTGTGTGCCAAGCTCAGGAAAACCAGTATTATCCCCCGGAGCTCACCTTCAAACGCCCGAAACCTATCCATATGATCCACATTCTGACCTACCAGGGAAAGCAGAAAAACCGGCCAGAAATCCTGAACAGGAAGAGATGTTTAGAAAAATGAAAAGAATAGAACAATTCTTCAGGGATATGAGAGGGCTAGGAGGTCAGGTAAGCGTGGCTTACAAAGATCTGTGTTTATTCCCAAATGTACAACTACCGGCAGGGTTCAAAATGCCCAAATTTGACTTGTACAACGGACACGGTGATCCGGTGGCTCATTTGAGAGGTTTTTGCAGTAAGATGTATGGAGCCGGAGGAAAGGATGAATTGCTAATGGCTTACTTTAGTCAGAGTTTGAGCGGAGCAGCATTGAAGTGGTACACCCGCCAAGACCATGGAACTTCAGTCTTGTTCCTCGGAGGGGGCAAATCTTGTATGGCTTTGATATTTGATGGGTCCAACTCGATGTCTCGCCGACTGACTATGAATCCTAACAGCTTTCCGGATGGAACACCAAATGCACACTTGGCGGGGTTAAGCTTGAGGTTGTACCTGCGAAGCCTCTGGAAGAATTTCCTCAAATCCTCGACGTGGTCGGCCTGATGATTTGATTTTATGATCACATCATCTACGTATACCTCAATCTCCTTGTATATCATATCATGAAATACAGTAGTCATCGCTCTCATATAAGTTGCCCCAACATTCTTCAACCCAAATGGCATTACTCGGTAGCAATAAGTTCCCCATGGCGTGATGAAGGCTGTCTTTTCTGCATCTTCCTCATCCATTAGAATCTGATGATACCCGGCATAGCAATCCACAAAAGATCCAATCTCGCGCTTGGCACAATTGTCAATCAGAATGTGGATATTGGGTAGAGGGAAGTTATCCTTCGGACTTGCTTTGTTGAGATTGTGGTAATCGACACATACTCTGATCTTGCCATCCTTCTTTGGCACAGGCACGACATTAGCCAACCAAACAAGATATCGGGTGACCCGAATAACCTTTACATCCAACTGTTTGGTAACTTCTTTTTTAATCTTCACACTCATATTAGTTTTGAATTTCCTCAACTTTTGCTTGACGGGAGAGAACGCTGGATCAGTGGGCAATTTGTTGACCACTAAATCAGTGCTCAAACCCGGCATGTCGTCATATGACCACGCAAAAACATCTTTGTACTCGATGAGTGCTTTGATTAACTCCTCCCGGATTTTTGGCTCGAGGTGGTCACTTATTTTAGTCTCTCGGAGTTGTCTGTGTCCCTTAAATTGACGGCTTCTGTGTCATTCAAATTGGGTTTGGGTTTTTCTTCGAAGTGAATTAACTCCTTACTAATTTCTTCGAAGGCTTCATCCTCATCATCATATTCTGATTCGTAATCACAATCTACTTCTTGAACTATCATTTCGGAATCAGATTGATTTTTAAGACTGGGCTGAGGATTCCTTATGCACGCCATGTCATTAAGACCAGTATAAAGAGAACTGTACAGAAAAAGAAAAGAAGAAAACAAAATTAAAATAAAATAAGGAATGAAGAAGAAACTTTTTTATTTTATTGAATTACGGGATAACAAGGTTTCACACTTTGATGAACACAACAAAAATAAAAGAAATCTGGACTACAACCCTGGAATAATCCAGAAAACAGGAAGGAAAATCAGAGCCAACTACCAAGACTCCCTCCGAATGGGAAAAAGAGTAGCCATCCAATTGTTAATTTTTGCCTTTGGCCCCACAAACTGCACATCCGCCTTGCTGGACCCCTCCCCAATTTCTACCATGTTGATTTCGGTGAATAATCTTTCAAAGCCTTCATTTAAGTCTCCATCTACACCAATCAATGGCCCTGTAACCTTGGACAGCAATTGCTTTTTGATGCTCGGCCTGACAAAAGATCTGGACAGGCGCGGGATTGGCTTGGGAAGGACCCAGACTCCTTTCTTCAACTTGCGGGCCCGTCTCACATCCGCCACTGTAGGCTTGAACCCTAGCCTAAAAGTATCCAGATTTTTGGGCAAAGAAATCGGTTGAACAATACCCTGAAGATCAGCCTCTAAACCTTTTCCTGGCACAAACCCGTTTTTCAACATCTCCGAGGCTACCATGACAGTTGCAGCTGCTATTTTGGGAAGTGGGATGCTTTCACCCTCGGGAACTTTGTCCACTGAAACCGTATCAAAGACCTGGTAAACTCAGGGCCTCTTTCATCATCAACCTCTATGAAGGGTACAATGGCATCACTTACGGCGCTTGCATTGTCTTCCCTATGTACTACGATCTCTTGCCTATCCCACTCGAATTTGACCATCTGATGTAATGTAGAAGGCACTGCTTTGGTGGCGTGGATCCAGGGTCGCCCCAACAGAAGATTATATGTCACTGCCACGTCCAACACTTGAAACTCCATGGTGAACTCGACCGGACCAATTGTTAATTCAAGTACGATGTCACCCACTGTGTCTGTACCACCTCCATCAAACCCTCGAACATAGATGCTGTTCTTGTGAATTCTGTCACCATCGACCTTCAGTTTGTTCAACGCAGTCAAAGGATAGATGTTAGCACTGGACCCATTATCAATCAGTACTCGAGTGACTACCGAGTCTTCACACTTTACGGTCAAATAGAGGGCTCTATTATGTTCTGTACCCTCCACGGGCAACTCGTCGTCTGAAAAAGTGACCCTGTTGACCTTGAAAATCTTGTTTGCTATTTTCTCCAGATGGTTCACAGAGATCTTATCCGGAACATGGACTTCGTTCAGAATTTTCATCAATACCCGACGGTGCTCATCTGAATGGATCAACAAGGATAACAATGAGATCTGTGCCGGGGTCTTCCTCAACTGCTCCATAATGGAGTAATCTTGCGCCTTCATTTTCTTTAAAAATTCTTCCGCCTCTGCATCGGTAACTAGATTCTTTGTCGCTACTAGATTGGCCCTTCTTAACTCTGCGGGAGCAAAACACCTTCCCGAACGAGTTAGACCTTGGGCTTCACACACTTCTCCTTTGACTTCTTTCCCTTTGTAAATCACCGTCACCCGTTCATAATTCCATGGAACAGCCTTGCTGTTGATCGCTGGAAGCTGAGTTACTGGTTTTATAATAACAGGCTCTGTGCGAGCACCCTTCACGACCACAACAGGTTTACTTGCAACCCCTGGCACTACCACTTTATCTTTCTCGGGTTTCACTGCAACAAGGCTCGACGACCCTCTCTCGGCTACCACAACTGGCTTATCATCTACCCCTCTCAACTTGACCACTGATTTCCCACTGGTTACTTTTTCCTTTGAGTTGGTTTCGCTGGAACGAATCATCATTACCGTCTGTGAGGGCTTCCTGGGCTCCCCCTCTTTGTATATCAACTCAATCATATGTGTCTCATGGTTAGCTGGCAGTGGATTCTGATTAATATTTGGTGCTTCTGGGGCTTGAACCTCGATCCGATGAGTATCGATAAGCTCTTGCACAACTGTTTTCAGCTTCCAACATTTCTCTGTATCATGCCCTAGGGCCCCTGAACAGTACTCATAACTCACCGAATGGTCAAGATTTCTAGGGGGAGGATTTGGCATTTTAGGCTCAATTGGATTCAACATGCCCAACTGCCTCAATCTGTGGAAAAGACTGGTATAGGATTCCCCCAGTGGAGTGAAAGTCTTTTGCTTCTGTGACCTCTCATTCTTGAGGGTTGGGTTTGGTCGGAAACCTGTCCCAGGGGGGATTTCTGTAGGCCCTTGGAGATGGATATGTGTTTTGTGGAGCAGGGTATGGATTTTGTGGAGTCGGCGCGCGCCATTGTACGTGTGCTGGGGTTTGGGTATAGGCTTGTGCATGATGGACGGAAAAATGGGGATTTGGCTGCGGGTAGTAGTGCTGTGGAGGGATATATGAAGTGTGGGGGTAATTTTGGTGGTAGGGTCGTGATTGACTATAGTAGGGTGACGGGCCTCTAGATCCGAACCAGACTCCGGACTCAACAGTCGTGACATCTTCTTTCTTCTTTTTCCCGAGCACACCCCCAGTGCCGCTTTGAATGGCCTTGGTGGTTGCCTTGATCGCTGAATAACTCATGATTTTGTTGGACTTAAGCCCCTCCTCGACCATGCCTCTCATTTTTACAACCTCATTAAAAGATTTGCCAATTGCGGACACCAGATGACCAAAGTAGGTCGGCTCCAAAGCCTATAAAAAGTAATCAACCATCTCTCTCTCTTTCATTGGGGGATCTACCCTTGCTGCTTGCTCCCTCCACCGGAAACCATATTCTCTAAAGCTTTCACTGTGCTTCTTCTCTAGTTTAGTCAAAGATAGTCGGTATGGAATGATCTCAAGATTTTTAAGAAGTTGAAGAAGTCAGGAGCCCGCCTGGAGAATGGATGTGTTATATTTTAAGAAAATGTTGAAGTCAGGAGCCCGCCTGGAGAATGGAGGTGTTATATTTTGAAGAAGTTGTTGAAGTTAGGAGCCCGCCTGGAGAATGGAGGTGTTATATTTTTAGGAAGTTGTTGAAGTCAGGAGCCCGCCTGGATAATGGAGGCATTATCTTTTTAAGTCATAATAGAAGTCAGGAGCCCGCCTGGAGAATGGAGGTGTTATATTTTTAAGAAGTTGTTGAAGTCAGGAGCCCGCCTGGAGAATGGAGGTGTATATCTTTAAGTTGTAGTTGAAGTCAGGAGCCCGCCTGGAGAATGGAGGTGTTATATTTTATTGAAGTCAGGAGACCGCCTGGAGAATGGAGGTATTATCTTGTTAAGTCATAGCAGAAGTCAGGAGCCCGTCCGTAGAGCGGAGGGTTGCAACAAAGATCCCCAGCGTAAATTAAAGTTCAGAAGTCGGAAGGAAGGCAACACTAGTCAGAAGAAGGCATTTCAAGCTTCGAAGGAAAAATAATGCGAAGCTCACAAAAAGGAAATAAGCAGTTCAAGTTCGGCAATCAAGAGAGAATACAAGTCAAGTCAGAAGTAAAGAAACATCGGAGGAAACACAAGGCAACAAGATAGTGAGGCAACAAGGCAACAACAGTCACATGACCAAGTTTGAGAATAAATCTTTGTAATTCATAGACTATAGTTTAGTTTAACTTCTTGTTCTCTTTTAGCGTGGTGTAATAAGGAAGTCAGTAAGTAGCGGCAGCAGCAGCAACAGCAGTACCAGTAAATCCACAGCTCCATGGTAGTCCCAGCTACCGAAACTTCCCGAACTACATTGACCTGATTCCCTTTTAGCCGGGGATATGTAGAAAACCTTTGAAGCAGAGGTTCGGTCAAATCTTTCAAAAAGTGCTTCACACGGAGTAGCCGAACGGGCAAAAATCGTTCGTATCCGCTCACTTTATCTTTGTACGAAAACTCTTCATGTTTCCGGACAAAGAGGGGCAGCTGTGAGCACATGATTTTTGCCCTACAAGAACTAATCTCAAAAATTCAAAATAAAATAGTTTTGTGTCACTTGTGATTTATTTGTATTTGTCTTTGCATGTTTATTCTATTTTAATTAATGAAAAATACAAAAAATATATGTGTTGCATTTGCATTTATGATTTAGTTTTGCAATTTAGGATTAATTAAACAGTAATTTGTTTTACGAAAATAAAAAATTGAAAAATAACGTACTTCGCATTTTTAGTGTCTAATGTCAAAATTGTGTGATTATCTTTGTATTTAATTTTGTGTAATAATTATCATTGAGGGTTAATTAGTATTTTTCTAAGTTAATTTTGGTTTTACAATTTAATTTAGAATTTTTGGTAATTAGGAATTAAAAAGAAAATAAAAGAAAAAGAAGAAACAAGAGAAGAAGAGTTAAAAATCGGACTGGGCTGGTTTTTAAAAGAAAGGTTCAGGCCCAATGTCACACCCCAACCCAGGCCCAAACCGACTGGTCCAAGAGACCATACCAAACAACGCCGTTTCATCGCCAATCAATATCGACCGTTCAATCATCCAATCCAACAGTCCAAGATTCCCCTCCCATAACCCATCTCCAGCCCGACCCGCTTACCCCGAACCACACCCGCCTCAGTACTACTCCAAACGACACCGTTCCTCCTTAGTGAAGAGATCAAGGCCGTTGATCGTGAATGATCCAACGGCCAAGATCCAATCCCCACCCCACTATATATTCCTAAAAGCCTCACCCCACACTTCAGAGACGAACCAAACGACCCACCAAAACCTAGCCGCCCTCATTCCCTTCGCCTGAAAACCCGGTGGTCTGAGGTCTGATGACCCTCAAATTCACACCCCTGAACCTTCTAACCACCCTCAACACAAATCCCTACCCCTTTAACCTCGAATCATCCCGGTTTGTTTCGAATCTTCAATCGAAGATTCGAGCAAAACCCTAGCTTACCCAATAGCCCCCAAACTCACACCCTATGATCTCCTGGACCCCCTCACCATGAATCCTTGATCAATTCTTTTCAAATCATCGTTGGGCAGCTAGGATTCTAGATCGAAGTTAGGCAGGCCAGGTTCCATGAATTTTGAGTCAGAGACTGACTTTAGCCATGCTGTTTTCCTTCAAAAACACATGGTTAAAGTCCGTCTCGGCTTGAAAGTGGGAAGATCCTTGAGGTTTTTAATCGAGTTGTGATTCGGGTAAGTCTTTTACGTCTAGTTTTGATTGTTCACTCTTGCAGTTCTGTTTGTTTACTCTGTCCCTTCCTCTTCTATAAATTGGCATGAATTTCCCGTTTGAATTATGGTCAGTAGTCTAAGTTCCAATTTGGGCCAGTTTGCGAGTTGAATTTGTCTAGAACTGGTCTAATTTGTGTCCGGTTAGTTTGGTTTAAGGTTAGGCTACCAATTACTTTGTCATTGTGATTCCTTAATCAGTGATGTTGGCCTATACAATAGACCTAATGCTTAGGAAATGGTTCACGATTGTTTGAATCTAGACTTGTGCTATTAATCAGGTTTCTTTTCATGACACTTGCTTTGCCTCATCTCTAATTGCAGGCTCATGTTGAGAGTAGTTGGGTTTAGTCAAAACTATTGTGAATTAAAATTTGTTCTATAGTGTGTGATTCCGTTTGTTTGCAATTCATACTGTCGATTACCTGCCTAGTTGGTCATCAGGAGGTCTACTGATCTTTCAAATCTGAAGTTTTGTAATCTGTCCAGTTGAGTTAGGAGTGAGTTGTTAGGAATTTGATAGTTTGAATTGGTTATAGCTGAAGGGTTTGGTACAGATTGAAAGGGGTTCATGTAGGATAATAGTTTAGGGCATCAGGGGGAGGGGGGTAATTTGGACTTTAAATTTGAAATTCTGACAGTAGGTACTAATGTGCCATTAAAATAAGGCATTTGTTTAATAATAGTGGGATGGAAAACATAACAATATGGGGTTTAAAGGAAATGGATTAAGAAATAGGTGCTCATACCTATTTGAATTTAATAAAGAGAAGACAAGGGTTAATGGGGAGAAAAACATACTTTAGTGGAGTGCTAAAAGTATCATGGGCAGAATTAGTTTAAGATTCTTGCCTGAGTGCTCTTGAGAGCTAGCAAGGTCAGTGTTTGGGTATAAGTGGGAGGATTTTGGACAGAGTTGGGGATCCTTTTTTTAGTCTGGTCTTGGTTTTTCTTTTGGGGAGGCCTTTAAAAAAAAGGAAGGAAATCTGAAAAGAAAAAGTTTTAAGAGTTCTTTTGAAAGGCAGTCAGTTTTGGAGCTAATTTCAAAAGCTTAAAGTCAGTCTCTGAGAGTTTAAAAGATCAGTTTTTGTAGTAGAATCTGGGCTTGACTCAAGCTCGGTTGAGTCTGTTTGTGGCTGTCTGGAATGTCAAATTGCTGCTGTGAACTGCTGTTGTATTGCTGCTGCTGCTGATCTTTCTTCTGCTTTATTTCTATTCCAATTCCAGGTACACAGCTTGACTTCAATAATTGTGAAGCTGAAATGTAAAAGATGAACTTGTAATTGAAGCCTGAAGATTTTAATTTAATTCAGTTTCTGATTTGTATATTTGAACGTTTTGTTCGTTAAGGATGTTTAGACTCATGTTTATAGTCGCGTTGGCTGAACTGAACTGGACTATGCAATAACTGGATTATAGACTATTATAGCTTAGTTTTCTTGGATTGGTTTCTCCCAGTAAATCACCAATTGTAGTTAATTCCTTGTTAGTTGATTCTTGCACCTGTGGGGTACTGGTTGTAGCCAAATTCATGGTAGAGAGTAGTTCATGACTAGTCATAGTTAATTTCATGTTAAAGACCTTCGTGAATCCGTTAAGCGTAGTATAAGATAAAACCTAGAGTGGCTGTTTTGTTTCATTCTCGACAGGTAATTTAAATATGACCAGGCTGTATAGGGATTGTAGTTGACTGCCAAAATTTCCCTGGATGGTTTACTACGGCTGTATTGTGTGACTTGATTTCAGTAGTTCTTTTAGAACCTTAGTTAAAAGGCCTACCTTGAATGTTTAATTTCAGTAGTTATAAAATAGGCTTGAATGGTTTTTAGTCTCAATGTGTCCTTCAGCAGCTCTATTAGGAAATCGTGAATCATTAAAGTGGTTAGTGTTAGTTTTTTTTATGACAGTTCTCAAGCATTGATTCGTTTCAATAATTATAAAAACAAGTTCAAATAGCTCCGGATTTCATATAGTTCACTTCCGTATCCCAATAGTTTAAAATGCCAAGTTAATCGAGTACTAGTTCAGTATTGATAATGTAAATAAAGTACTGTTTGGGTCTGGGCCATCAGATGATTCGTTTGTAGCTGATTGGGCTACCCAAATTTGTGTTGCGATGTTCCCGTCCAGGCTCGAACCCCGGGCTCGTTGGGCTGCAAACGTCCTTGTAGGCCTAATGTCAGAGGCAACCTTCCTCATAGTAAGGGTGTCGACGTGTTAATTAATTAGAGCCTTTTCTTTATTTTTTAGAGACAAAATAAAAATAGTAAATCATAGTCGCTTTTAGGTTTTGCGTTTTAAATAATAAATGAGACGAGCCTCGCCAAACAAAAATACATAAATTGCGGGGCCCTTAATAAATGGTTAAAAATGAAACATTTAGAATTCGGGGTGGGCCGTTTAGTGAATTTCATGGCCCTCCCCAAAGATAACAACGCGCTAGTCATTTTAGACGCGCTTTTAATAATTTGCTTTCTTAAACTCGGGTGCACATTTATGTGACCCAAATCCAAATCTCAACGGAGTCGAAATGTGTCAATAACCACGGGTGCATTGATGTGACGTGGTTCGAGATGTGTTTTCACGATGTTGCAATTCTCGTTAAAAATAATACTAATAAAAGCGATAAAAAGTTAAAATTTGCACATAGGTTCAACATGTATTAAAATCAGATAAAAAAGCCGAATATGACATTTGAGCGACCGTGCTAGAACCACGGAACTCGGGAATGCCTAACACCTTCTCCCGGGTTAACAGAATTCCTTACTCGGATTTCTGGTTCGTGGACTGTAATACAGAGTCAATCTTTTCCTCGATTCGGGATTCAACCGGTGACTTGGGACACCATAAATCTCCCAAGTGGCAACTCTGAATCTTTAAATAAAATCCCGTTTCGATTGTCCTTTAATTGGAAAAACTCCCTTACGCCCTTGCGGGCGCAGGTAAAAAGGAGGTGTGACACCAACTTAAGCTTCCTCAAAAGAGACTAAGTGTCTCAAACCTTACCAAATCCTTTTTGAACCCGAGCCAACCAACCCGATCACCCATAGAACCGATAGACAAAGCAATAAGAAGTAGAAATGGGAAAAATGGAGTAGTAACTCATGGGACGACTAGCCGGATCGTCACAGAATGGGATATAAAGATCCAACTGGGTTTAGAGTAACCTAAAATGATGTATGGATTGTTATCATTAGCTAACATTTCCGAAGGATAGTACAAATGTGATAATAGATCTCCTTGCGAGACACCCATATGACGCACTCTAGAATAGTACAGTAAGATATCGATACTATAATATTCATAAATTTCAGAAGATAGACAGTGGAATCGTAGAAGGGATAAATATTTACCTTAGTAAAATATTTACACGTCCTAAAGTAGTAGTCCACTTGGAACTCACTCATTGGCGTCTTTTAGGCACCCCTCTTTAACGGGGTAGAGAAAGTGACGGACCTATATTATCTCTTTCTTCGTCCACTCAAACTGAAATTTTTTAAAAATAAACGTTAAAGAATTTACAAAGTTAATTTATCGTACCTCACACTTTTCCTTTAGAGTACGTGAATTCTACATCTATCAATAAAATAGTGTATAGAATATAGAATAAAAATTAATTATATATAGTAGAAATTGATGTCGAGGTAAATGCAACATTTATTTAAATAGAAAAGTCAATATTACTACATTATGCAATATTTACATTTAAAATAACTTACTGCATGCAAATACGAAGACTTTAGGTATGTTCTTTATATAGTATTTATAATTATAGATATTTATGAATAATAATATGTTATGTTGTTGTATCATATCTAATATCTCTATATAGACAATGTTTCTTGGTGTATGTTATTTCTTTGGCCACTTCAGTTGTTATGTTATAATCAATAAACCCTTAGTTATGAAATTGATATACCTCTTGAAAGTGCAACATATAGTTGTCCATGTGAGAAAATATGTTGCGAAAAGTCCAATCCAACATTAGCCATGAATAGGCCGAAATGGTTTCGCGAAGTAGGTCCCGAAATCCTAGCGACAAAGTCAAACTTAGAATGGCATGCGGCCAACCGTTCATGCTTTTAAGAGTAGATTGAAGGGCTTATCACTTCTCCTACTACTGCTCGAGGTAATTTAGGTAGACTCTAATACCATGCTAAATTAAAAAGGCACGACTAGTGGAGAGAAAAACTGATCTACCTTTTTCATTGATAGTATGTCCTATATATACAGAAAAATAAAAAACAACCCTAAGTACCCTAAAAACCAGGTTAGCTAATTATAGAATATTAACATATTTACAGAGAAAAACAAGTTGGCATAGTGAGTGTGCCACACCTAATATAGCACCAAATTTGAGTGCTATATTAGAAATTGGGCACTGAGGATAACATTGAATTTGGGTGCTAGGCACTGAGTATATCTCCAGACATACACACGCTAATAACATGAATGTACACTATGTAATTTCATCTAACCAATGTGTTGACAACTAGCTGTGATGACCCGATCGATCGTTTTGTGTATTACAGCCCCATTCCCTTATTTGATACTTCCCAATATATTTGTTTGATGTTTTGTGAATTTCGGGGATGGTCGATTAGGTTTCGGAAAGGTTTGGGAGTGATTTGGAACACTTAGTTCTATTTTAAAAGCTTAAGTTGTAAGAGTTGACGAAAGGATGACTTTTGAGTAAATGATTTCATATTAGTGATTTGATGGTTCTAATAGGTTCGTATGGTGATTTTATACTTGGTCGTATGTTCGAATTTGAATTTGGAGATTCCAAAAAGGTTTTGGCTCTATTTTGCTGAAAGTTGGCAATTTGAAGGATCAGAGAGTTTATAGCTTTGATCGGAAGTTGGCTTTAGTGTTATCGGACTGCGATTGTGGTTTAGAGATCTTTGATAAATCCCAATAGTTAAATGAACTTGTGAGAAAAGTTTGGTTGTAATACGGAATGTCCATATGTGATTCGGACATATTTGGTAAAGTTGGAATGTTTGATAGTCAAAAGATGGATTTGGTCTTCGATTCTCAGTTTTGTTGTTGTTTTTTGTGTCTCGTGCATTGGGAAAAGTTTGTAGGAAGTATATGACTTATTATAAAGAATGATGAGGGCTCGAGGGACTCGGGTGTGATTTGGGATGGTTTCAGACCATTTTGGTTGAGTTTGGAGTAGCTGTGCTAGTGTGCTACAGTGCTTCACGATCCCAGAGAAGGATGTTAGCGGACTGGATTTTGTGCATTGTGTTCACATATTAGATGGTCACGATCTTATAGATATGGGGGCAGGTGCATCACGTTTATGTGCGGGTAATCATGTTTGAGGAGAGAAAGAGGCAGGATGGAGGTTGGCCTTCGCGTTCACGAAGTGAAGCTTGCATTTGTGTAGGTATGTGGTGATGGGTCATCGCATTCGCGTGGTAGCTTTTGCATTCACATAGAGGAGCTGAGGTGGGGGGTTTGTTTTGGCCTTCGCAATCGCAAGCACCTTGTCGCGATTATAATGAGTATTGCTGGGTAGACTATTAAAGTTGTGATTTTCGATATTTTGCCCTTCTCTCATATTTTGAACCCTAGACTTGGAGAGCGGAGATTTTTCAAGGAGATTTTCATATACGACAAGAGGGTAAGTGACTTCTACTCATTTGTGATTATATTTTAAGAATTTATATGGATTTCTAACCCTTAAAATAGGGAATAAAGTGTAGAAATTGAGATTTTTGGTATGAAGAGAGATGATTTTGGGGGTTTTGATTATGAAATTGGAATCCAATTTAGAATGTAATCATATATTTGGAATCGTGAGATTATGGGTGAACTATATCTATGATCAATTTCGGATTCTGGGCCTGAGGCTCGAGGTTAACTTTTTGTTGACTTTTTGATTTGGGTAAAGATTGAATCTTTTTTATATGGAATCAATTCCTAAAGCTTGTATTGACTCATTTATGTAATATTTGACTAGATTCAAGTCGTTTGGAGGTGTATTTGAAAGGAAGTGCAGTTTTGGAAGATTGAAGGTATTCTCGGGTAGAGGTAAGCCTCTTGTCTATCATTGTAAGAGAAAATTCTCCACTTAGGTGATTTACTACTTGCTACTTGATTTAGGTGCCACGTATATACAAGGTGATGAGCATATATGCATAGCTAGGTTGTGACCATAGCCGGATATAATAGGCTTATAATATGCTTTATTTTGACTATGTGAATTATTTATCCATATTTATTTGATGCTATGACTGTGTGATGAATCTTAAACATGATTAGAGATAATGCTAGGGTTATAACTAGTTGATTTGGACATTACAGACCGCTTTCACCATGTTGGGCTTTCTAATTTAGCTATAGTCATATAATTGTCTTACTTGATTTATGATTTAGTGGTTATTGGCTCCTTTTCTCATGTTTGATATCGTGAGTAGACTTAAGAATATTAAATGAACATGTTGCAATGTTATGGAAATTTGAATTACATGACTATCCATAGCCATCTCTTATTCGTGTAAACGTTCATCCTCATTTTATTATTATGTCCTGGTGTATCTTTATCATATCATCTCATATGCGTACACGTTAATTGGAGAGTTGGTAATTGAGAAAAGTTGAGGATTTAGGCTCTAAGGACATTATGGGAGGATATTGATTATTGATGGTATTATGATTGGATTGGGTTGCATGTCGCAACAACGCTTGGATATAGATCCATCCCTCCGAAGTTAAGTGATTACCTATGTTACTTTGGGCCTTGTGAGCGCAGACACCTGGATTGGTGCTCGGTTTGGATACTTGGCCAGTTTCAGTCATATGAATTTGTGATATGAGGTATCATTTACTGTTGATTGATGCCCGAGATAATGTGACACTGGGTTTAAAGCATTTTGTGGGACAGTTGTGGTCGTGTTTTAGACACTATCTTTGGTTTATGTACGTGTGATGTTATTTTGAGACTTATTCTGATTTCATATTTATATCATGACTCTATTAATGACTTAATAATTGACTGATGTTATTACTTTTGGGTGTTGGCTTGCCTAGCAAGAAGGTTAAGCTCCATCACGACCTTTTAGTGGGATTTTGGATCGTGACACTAGTTAGATGCATCCCTTTGCACCTATAAACTTAAAGTTGGACCAAGTATGATTCAATAACGAGGAGCGTAGAAATGGAAAAATAGATAATCTTGTAAGAATTTTTTTATAGAAATTACTAAGTAAATCCATTAAATATCTATATCTGTATCTGAATCTATATCTATATCAATATCTATATCTATATCTCTATTGATAGTTATATTATATCAAAAGCACGGAGACTTTAGTGAAATATGTTCGCCTTTTTTATCCTTTAAAATCAAAGTTCAGAGTGGACCAAATAGTCATTTAATTATTTTCCTAAAATTTAGGGCTTTAAAATTACCTAAAATTTTGGTTATTAAATCTTTTCTTATTTGTATGAAGTCATAATATTTAGGACTTTAAAATCAATTAAATTTTATCTTATATATAATTTGTAATGCTCGACCGATCGTTTTGAGTATTTGAACTTCGTTCCTCTATTTGGTGCTTCCCGTATGGGTATTTGACATTTTGTGGCTTACACGGATGGGTGGTTTTGTATTCATGGGGTTCGAGAGTGAATTAGAACACTAAGTTTATTTTGGAAGCCTTAAGTTGGTAGGTTTGAATTTTGTGTAGACGACCTCGGATTGGTGACTTGATGATTCCACTAGGTTTGCATGATGATTTTAGACTTAGCCGTACATTTGGGAAGGCCAGCTTCGCAATTGTGCAGTTGAGGACGCATTTGCGACCATCACATTTTTGAGTGATGGGTCGTATTTGCGACTTCTAAGGTTTAAGGGGCCACTTCGCATTTTTGACCAAGTGTTTCACAATTGCGAACAAGTATTTGCAACTGTGACATATACAGATGGGTTAATAGAGAATTTTGGGATTAGCCCATTCTCTCATATTTTGAATCCTAGACTTAGAGGGGGGAGATTTTCTTACAAGACTACGGGGTAAGTGATTTCTACTCATTTATGGTATTATTTTATGAATCTACATGGATTATTAACACCTAAAATATGGAATTATGGGATGAAATTTGAGATTTTTGTCTACAACCTAAGAGAGTGAAAATTGAAGTTTTGAGCTATGACTTAGACTTGGATTTGGAAATTAAACACATATTTAAACTCGTGGGTTATGGGTAAACGGGATAAAACCCTAGACTCGAATTTTGACTATGTGAGCCCGGGGTTGACTTTGTTGGCTTTTTGGAAATTAATTAATGATTGAAATTTTATTGTTTGGAATTGATTCCTATAACTTTGTTTAATGTTATTGAGTTGTATTTGGATAGATTTTAGCCGGTTGGAGGTGATTTCTAAAGGAATGGAAATTTGAGAAGGTTAATTTGGCTCATTAAGGTAAGTATCTTGCCTAATCTTGTTGTGATGGGATAACCCTTAGGATATGACCTTATCTTGCCTAATCTAGTTTGAGCTTTAATCGCTAGTATTTTGCACTAATTGGGTATTTTATGCCTTGTAGGAGTATTTTGGGTGATGTAGATGATGTAGAATGAATTTGAGTGATTTGGAGCTTTGAAGTCTGAGTAAAAGCCCAATGGATTAAGCCGGGATCGCATTCGGGGGTCGAGAACCACGTCTGAACTTCAAAAATCCAGAAAAAGGCGAGCTATGAGAAAAACCCACAGCCGCGGCTGCCTTATTTTGTTGCTGCCTTCAAAGTGCAAGGTCCCTGATAAATCCCACTGCTGGGGCAACGCGCCAGTGTATTTTTGTAGAGTCCCAATCCTATTTCGTGAAGGAAAAGGTGTTTTCATCTGGGCCCGACCCTACTTAGTATAAACATATATAAAAACATTATTTTTGGACTTTTGACAGATCTTAGACCTAAGGAAGCAAAGGAGGAGGTGGAGAAGCAAAAGCACGAGGATTTCATTATTCAATCCTTACTCAAGACAAGAGTTTGGATCATTTTATGTTTTCCTTTGACTTAAACTTATTTGTGATGAATTACTCCATATCCATGGAGTAGTTCTCTTTAGGGTTTGATGGATTTGGTGAATTGATACTTGTTTGTGGATTATAACTCTAGTTTTTATGTATTGAATCGTTTTGGATGTTTTAATCATTGCATCTATATTCACTTGTTCATGTAATCGAGATAGGCATAACTTGTTATATCTTTGCATTATATTTTGTTGGTTGAAATCATTAATTATTCATAGTAATCGGAAGAGGCTAGTTGAATTGTTGATTAAACTTAATTAGGAGGATAATCGAGAGAGGTTCTCCAAAAGACCAATCCAGTACAATTTCTTGCATACCTTCACGTGCTTAATTTAGTTCATTTTGTGAGGTTGAGACTTAATCGAGAGAGGAGTTTTTACTAAGCAATTGAACTAATAACCAAGTGAATTCGAGAGACTCGCTTGAACATTAGAAGTGAATTATCTAGAGTTAGATCCCAAACATTTATCTTGAATCTATTCCATCAAAACCATGTTTTCTCCCATTGGTAACCTTCCTTGCTTACTTATTGTTGAAATTATCATTAACCAATAGTTTAGACTCTTAGTTAATTTTAGTTTTAAATCACATAATTCTCAATTGTTGATCATCTTGGATAGAAATTAAGCTATAAACTATGATAATACTGTTTAACTCCAATCCATGTGGATACCATATTTTAAATTACTATATTCGACTAGCGAGCATCTTTTAGTGTGTATTTTGCGCTCCTCAAATTGTGGTGGAGATGCAGGGTATCCCAACAATGAAGTCCATGGTAACATGCTCCCACTTCCACTTGTGAATCTCAAGTCTCCGAAGCAAACCGCCCGGCCTCTAATGCTCGTACTTCTGTTGACAGTTCAAGCACTAAGACACATAGTCCACTATATCTTTCTTCATTCTCCTCCACCAATAATGTTGTCTCAAATCCTGATACATCTTCGTCACACCCAGATGAATGGAGTACCGCGAACTATGGGCCTCCTGAAGGATCAACTCACACATCCCATCCATATTGGGCACACATAACTGGTCATGCATTCGCAACACCCCGCCATCTCCGATGGAAACCTCCTTGGCATCGCCGTGTTTTACCATGTCCGTAAGGACAAGAAAATGGGATTTGTCATACTGATGCTCTCCGATGTGCTCATATAAGGAAGACCCAGAAACCAAGCAAGCAAGAACCCGACTAGGCTTCGAAATATCCAATCTAACAAACTGATTAGCCAACGCCTAAACATCCAATGCTAATGGACTCTCTGCTGCCGATAAATATGCAAACTGCCCAAACTCTCACCTTTCTACTCAAGGCATCGGCCACCACGTTGGCCTTCCCGGGATAATATAGAATAGTGATATCATAGTCTTTAAGCAACTCTAACCATCTTCCCTGCCACAATTTAAGATCTTTCTGCTTAAACAGATGCTGGAGACTCTGGTGGTCGGCATAGACCTCACATGCGACACTATATAGATAATGCCTCCAAATCTTCAATGCTTGAACAATAGTTTCCAATTCCAAGTCGTAGACCGGATAATTCTTCTCATAAAACTTCAGTTGTCGAGACGCGTGGGAAATTGCCCTACCGTCTTGCATCAGCATCGCGCCAACCCCAATACGTGATGCATCACAATACAAAGTGTAAGACCTTGTACCTATATGCACACCAACACTTGGGTTGTAGTCAAAGCAGTCTTGAGCTTTTAAAAGCTTGCCTCACACTCCACAGACCATCTGAAAGGAGCACCCTTCTGGGTCAATCTGGCCATAGGTGAAGCAATGTATGAGAACCCTCTACGAAACTGCGATAATATCTGGCCAAACCAAGAAAACTCCAAATCTCAGTAACTGAAGACGCTCTGGGCCAACTCCGAACTACTTAAATCTTCTTCGGATGTAGCCTAATCCCCTTACTCGACACCACATTACCCTAAAACGTCACCGAATCAAGCCATAATTCACACTTTGAGAACTTTGCATACAACTTCTTCTCTCTCAAGGTCTGGACTACGATCCTCAAATGCTGCTCATTATCCTCCCAACTCCGGGAATACACCATGATGTCGTCAATAAACAAAATGATGAATGAATCAAGATATGTCTGGAATACACCGTTCATCAGGTGCATAAATGTTGTTGGGGCGTTGGTCAGCCGAAATGACGTCACAAGGAACTCGTAATGACCATACCAAGTCCTGAAAGCAGTCTTCGGAATATCTGGATCCCAAATATTTAGTTGATGATACCTTGACCGCATATCAATCTTCGAGAATACTCTGGCACACTGAAACTTGTCGAATAAGTCACTAATACGTGGTAAAGGATACCTGTTCTTCATTTTAACCTTGTTCAACTATCGATAATCAATAAACATCCACATAGAACCATTCTTCTTCTTAAAAAACAGAACCGGTGCATCCCAAGGTGGCACACTGAGCCAAATGAAACCCTTATCGAGCAACTCTTACAGCTGCTCCTTCAACTCCTTCAACTCTGCTTGTGACATACGATGTGGTGGAGTAGAAATGGGCTGGGTGCCCCACAACAAGTCAATACAAAAATCAATATCTCTATCGGGCGACATGCTTGGAAGATCTGCCAGAAATACATCTGGGAAGTCTCACTATCGGAACTAACTCAATGGTAGGAGTATCAGCACTAACATCCCTCACAAAGGCTAGATATGCATTACACACCTTCTCAACCATTCGTTGAGCCTTTAGAAAGGACACAACCCTGCTACGTAATCCAATGTACCCCTCCACTCTAACCATGGGAAAACTGGCATCGTCCTTGTTACAGTCTTGGCGTGACAATCCAGAATAGCATGATAGGGCGACAACCAGTCCATACCCAAGTTCACATTAAAGTCTACCATATTGAGTAATAGTAGATCAACTCTGGTCTTAAAACCACCAATAACAAATAAACACGACTGAGACACACGGTCGACAATAATAGAATCTCCCATAAGCGTAGATACATAAATAGGAGAACTCAAAGAGTCACAAGATCCATCCAAATTCGGAGTAAAGTAAGATAACACATATGAATACGTGGATCCAGGATCAAATAATATTGGTGCATCCCTATGACAAATCGGAACCATACCTGTGATGACAGCATCCGATGCAACCACCTCTGTCCTACCCGAAAAAGCATAGAATCTGGCTTGGCCTTCCCCTCTAGGGAGACCTCTACCCGCTTGACCCCCACCCCTAGCTGGCTGTGCAAGTAGAGTGGCTGTTGGAGCAATAACCATGGCCTGAGAAGTTCGTGCACCAGGTAGAATCCGGGGAGCCTGAGTAGTCTGTGGAGGTGCACCCTTCCTAAGTTTGGGGTAGTCCCTCACCATATGTATGGTATCGCCACACTCAAAGCAATCTCTCGATGGGAGTGGTCGCTGAAATAGACCCTGGCCCGATTGGCTAGAATGACCGCTGAAGGCACCCCATGTAGGAGGTGCACTAGATAGTGGCTGGCAGAAATGGGCACCCTGAGACCTCGGAGTAGCCACAACACCACTAGAAGCTGGAAGTGCTGAATGAACTTGATGACTAACATAGCCTACCACCACTGATACACTGTCCTAATAGCTGGAATGTAGTAAAAACAACTCCGCTCTACTCCACAATACCCATGGTGCAGAGAATACAATGGAACTTTTCTAGAAAACCCTGAGCATCCTTTGTAGCTAAGCCACTGTAAGTAGGAGGATGATACTTCTTGGATCCTCCTCAGATGTCACTTCCCTAACATTGGGTTGAATTGGAACAACAGGCTATACTGCTATAACTCCTGGCACCTGATCAACCTAGACTCGCTACTCTGGAGTACGAGTTGCGGGACTCTAGGCTCCTCCACCATCCTGAGATATAGCTGGTGCGAGGGGGACCAATCCCGCCTGAGCCAGAGCACCGAACATGCTCATAAATTGTGATATAGTCTCTTGAAGTGTAGGGGTGACAACAAGCGCCTCGGGTGCCTTTCCCCTAACCGGAGCTACTGGTAACTCCTCAGCCGCTGCTAGGGCAGGTGATCTAGCTGCACCACGTTCCCCTCTTCAGCCTCTACCTCGGTCCCAGCCTCTCGCAGCTCTAGCAGGGGGCAGGGTGTCTGATCGTCGGATCCAGTAGTGTGTGTCCTCATATCTGTGAAAGAATAGAAAGACAAAGATTCAGATTTCAAAATCAACAAGTTTGCACGATAAGGAATCAAAGAAGTGGAAATTCCTAACAGTTCCGTAGCCTCTCGAAGATAAGTATAGACGTCTCCGTACCGATCTGCAAGACTCTACTAAACCTGCTTATGACTCGTAACACCTATGAACCAAGAGCTCTCATACCAACTTGTCACGACCCTAATTTCCCTCCTTTGGATGTCGTGATGGCACCTAGTCTATAAGACTAGGTAAGCCTAACATTCATGAATACTTATTGAAATTTAACAACTAAGATAACAAGATAATTTGAAAAACTAAAAATAAATCCGAAATAGAACATCTATAATAAGACTTCCAAAATCGGTGGAACTAAATCATAAGCTCTATATGAATATACTGTAAAATCCCTAGTACGCCACTGTCTAAATAAAAAGTAAATAGTAGCAAAAGAAGGGCAGAAGGTGACTCCACATCCTACGAGCGCCAGACATATATACCTTGAATTCTCCGAACTTTATGGTCCACTCACTGATGCCTAGCCTGAGTCGAGGTACCTGGATCTGTACAAAGATGTGTAGAAGCGTAGTATGAGTACACCAGAATGGTACCCAGTAAGTACCAAAACTAATCTCGGTAGAGTAGTGACGAGGCCAGATTAAGACACTTACTAGGACAAGATAAACAAACAATAATATAATAACGAGAAGTAATGGGAAGCGGAGAAATGAGTGATAACAAGCAGTTTAATAACGTAAGCTAATGACGGGATTTTAAGCAAACAGGAAACAAGAAGGAAACACATAATAAGAACCACAAATAATCTAATACGGACAAAAACTGGTAAGACAAGTAAGAATAAAAACAACAAGAATTATTCAACCAAAAAATCTTTCAATATGAAATGTATAACAAGAATCACAACCGAGGTACCACCTTGTATTCACATTTCATAATTTCAATCACAATCTTTCCTTATATTACCGCGTGAGCCTTACATTTAGTTTTGAAAATCATTTTTCCTGAAATAGCTACACGCGTTTTAGCCCACCTTATCTCACCGCATGGCGTCAAGTAGTTCTCCTACTAGCAACACATGTATTAAGTCCACCTTATCTCACCACATGCGTATCAACCCCTAGCCTTATGCCACCGCATGCGTATCAATATCACAACATAATCACAACTCACTCCACAAGTGCCCATGTGCCACAACTTTCCAAAAGAATCAACAATACTAATGTTTCTATAATAAATATCCCATGGCTCAGCCACAATGTGTACAATAATCTCAATAACAACAAGATGAATAAGGAATACTCAACAAGGAAAGATACCTCAACAATTAACAACTTCACCGCAATATGTTAACAACTTTTACAACTTCAACACCAATAACTCAACAAGAAGATATTACACGAAATAACAACCTCAAGTAAGAGTAATTAGGTAACAAGGCAATAAGGAAAATAACAACTTCAACTGAAACATATGAGATAAAATATAACAAGTAAGAGGTAGAACAAGTGCTACAACGTCAAATAAAACATGTAAGAGTAGATTAACAATTGTAAGCGCAGATTAACAATGAAAGATGTGACATGCTATAAAAATTTAATTAAAGGCATGGAAAGAGTCTAAATAGCCTAAACTGGTCAAATACCACATATAGTCCGTGTACCCACTCGTCACCTTGAGTACACGGCTTTCACATAACACAAATAGCATAATCAACCCAAATCCTAAGGGGTAGTTCCCCCTCACAAAGTTAGGTAAGATACTTACCTCAAAAAATCTAAATCAACCCATTAGTAGGCCTTTATACAAAAATCCAACTCCATACGGCTCGAATCTGGCCAAAATAACTTAATACCATAAATAAAAACCATAGGAAACCATTCCGGATAATAAAGTTTCAATCTTTAAAGAAAATCAAAAAGTCAACTAAAAAAGTCAATCCCAGGCCCGTACCTCGGAACCCGACCAAACTTGCAATATCCAAACACCCATTCAATCACGAGTCCAGTCATACTAAAATTATCCAATTCCGACCTCAAATCGACCTTCAAATCCTCAATTTTCACTTTAGGAAATTTTACAAAAATCTCCCATTTTCCTCACTTTTATTTACTAAATAAATGATAAAACTAAGATGGAATCATGATTAATTAACAAATCTAAGTCAAAAACACTTACCCCGATCCAAGATATGAAAATCCCCTCCAAAATCGCCCAAAACCGAGCTTTTAAACTCAAAATATGTTAAAATGAACCAAACCCTCGAAATAGAGTACTATATATTCTGCAAAGTTATTACTCTACACAATCACGGAAAAGCACTCGCGATCGCGTAGAACAAAATACACCAACTCACAAAAGCCTCCTACGTGATTGTGAGAGTACAGTCGTGAATGAAATGACCAGTCATCCTCAGGCTACGCGATCGCAGACGAGTTCACGCGAACGCGATGAACAACGCGTGCCACAACACAGCCTCACATTCCTTCTACACGGTCACGATCCTTCGCCTGCATTCGCGATGCACAAACATCCCAACCTTTCATGACGCATCCTCATCTCTGCAAATATGAAGAACAAATATCCATCTGCCAACAAAGAGTCTATGTGATCGTGACTAATCCGTCACGAACGCGATGAAAGAAACCAAAAGCATAGAAAACCAACAGTCTCAACACATGAATGAATGGTCCGAACTCAATTCGAAACACACCCAGGCCCCCGTCCGAATGTACCAACAAGTTCGATAACACAATACGAAATCTCTTGAAGCCTCAAATCACATCAAAGACATCAAAACCATGAATTGCACATCGATTCAAGCCTAATGAACTAATGAACTTCCAACTTCTAAAACTAATGCTGAAACATACCAAACCAACTTCGAAAGACCTCAAATTTTGCAAACAAGTCATAGATAACACAACAGACCTATTCCAACTTTCAGAACCAAAATCCGACTCCAATATCAATAAAGTCAACTCTCGGTCAAACCTTTCAACCTTCCGAACCTTCAACTTTTTAACTTTCGCTAATTCATGACAAAACAACCTACGGACCTCCAAGTCAATATTAGGACGTATTCCTAAGTGCAAAATCACCATACAAAGCTATTGGAACCATCAAAACTCCATTCCAGAGTCGTCTACATAAAAGTCAAGCTCCTGTCAACTCTTTCAACTTAAGCTTCTAACTTTAGGACTAAGTATTCCAATTCACTCCGAAACTTTCGTGGAACCAATCCAACCACCCCAACAAGCCACATAACCACAAATGAACATATATGAGGCAATAAATAGGGGAACGAGGGTTACAATACACAAAATTACTAGCCGGGTCATTACACAAAGTAGGATGACACATACGAATAAGTAGAACCCGGATAAAATAAAAATGATGCATATCTATGATAGATAGAAATGATACCTATAATGGCTATATATGATAAAACTACCTCAGTCCTACCACGGAAAGCATAACAACGGGCCTGGCCTCCCTCTATAGGATGACCTCTACCCACCTGTCCTCCACCTCTAGCTGGCTGTGCATGTGGAGTAGCAATTGGAGCGGAACCTTATCCTGAGTACCCTGATGAGGTACAATCATTCAAAGTTTGGGCAATCACTCACTATGTGCCTAGTATCACTACACTCAAAATAACCTCGCTGCGGACGTGGTTGCTGGTACTGAGTCTGCCCCAAAAAACTATAATACCTACAATAGGAACCCCATGCAGAAGGTGTACTAAAGGATGGTTGTCCGACATGAGTGCTCTGAGATCCATTACTAGTTGGACCACTACAGGAAACCTTAAGTGTGAATATAATTGGTCGACTGAAATGACCTCCGCCATGATGGACCTTGCCCTCGGAGTAGGAGCCACTAAATCTTCCAAAAACATGAGGCTTCTTTGTCTCCCTATCCTCCCTCTCTTGCCCTCGGATGCACTCTAACATCCTAGAAATCTCCACAACCTGATGAAATTCCATCTCTATCTCTAACTCCTGTGCCATCCTAAATCTGAGACTGTAGGCGAGTTTCTCAATAAATCTATAAACTCTCTATCTATCAGTGGAAACCAAGGAAGGTGCATGACGAGATAACTTTGTAAACCTCATAGCATACTCAGACACAATCATGCTCCCCTGAAGCAACTGCTCATACTTATTATACAACTCATCCTTGCGGGTCTGTGGAATAAACTCCCTAAGAAAAGATTGGAGAAAGGGGACCATGTAAGTGGTGTTGCGCCAGTTGGCCTACTCGCCTCATAAGTCTCAAACCATCTGGCCTCGTCAATTGAAAAGTAGCAAGGTCGACCCCGCTCAACTCCATCAAACCTATAGTACGCAGAATGCGGTAACATTGACCCAAGAAACCATGTGCATCCTCAGAAGCCCCTCTACTGAACTGGGGAGGATAAAACTTTCAAAACCTCTCCAAACTCCTCTATCTCTCTACCGAAACAATTGACCCTACATTGGGCTAAACTTCAACTACTAGCTACACTGGCATAAGATCCGGTGTTTGATAAACATGAGCCGGCTGCTATGGTGTATGGGCGGCGGGAGTCGAAGCTCCTCCCCAAGCCTGTGAAGTAGTTGGTACAACCGGAATCAACCTTGCCTGGGCCAACTCCGGAACATACTCATGAAGTTTGCCAAGGTCTCCTAGAGCCCTAGTGTAGAAATAGATTGCTTAGGTGCACATTTATCATGCTTGCCCCCCTGGTCCTCAACTAAAACTGTTGGAGTCTCCACAACTTCTGATCTAGTAGGTGTTCTAGTTGTAGCACGTGCCCTTCCTCGGCCTCAACCTCGGCCCCGGCCTCAACCTCGGCCCCGGCCTCTCCTGGCTCTAACAGGGGGCGCTGGTGCCTGCTCAGCTAATCTGGTAGAGAGTGTTCTGACCATCTGTAAGAGAATAGAAGACTAAAGGTTCAAACGTCGGAATAAACAATCGGCTGGATAAAGAATGAAAGAATGTGATGTTTCCTAATAGTTCGGTAGCCTCTAAAAGATAAGTACAGACGTCTCTGTATTGATGCACAAGACTCTACTAAACTTGTTCATGACTCGTATAACCTATGAACCTAGAGCTCTGATACCAACTTATCACGACCCAAATCTCCCCATAGGGGTTGTGATGGCACCTAGTCTCTAGACTAGGAAAGCCGATCACATAGCAACGTTTAAATTAACAAAACATGATATACTAAGGCAAAGTTTAATATAAAAGCAGAAATAGAGCTAACACAAGCCAAAATGTCGATACTCAATACATCTCCCTAGAACTAGGTGGTACAGAGTCATGAGATCTAACTGAATACATGAGGAATATTAAAAATACAATACTATTCGAATATAATTTAACAACATTAATATAAAGGATGAGACTCCATGGGACTGCGACAACATGCAGCTCTACCTTGAATCCTCACGATCAACGCAAGCTCTCACTCTCAAGATCCGCTTCCTCCAACACCTGGGTCTGCAAAAAAAATGTGCATAAGTGTAGTATGAGTACACTATGATCGGTACCCAGTAAGTATCAAGACTAACCTCAGTGAAGTAGTGATGAGGTTCAAGTCATATGATACTCACTAGTCAAATAACATGTGAAAAGTATTAACTATCAACATCATACGAAATAGAAAGTAACAATATCGTTAGAACAAGTGATAACAACTAAATGTAGAAGATTCCACCTCTATCAACAAATCATCAAATAGAAGAGAAGGCATATGAAGGCATGTCAAATTCAACTAACAGCTCATGAAATACATGAGGAGTTTAAAGAAAAACATATGTATGAATAAAATATCATCCCCGTTTCAACACATAAACAACATCAAGGAAAACATTCCCAAATCATCACATAACATCATTAGCAATTTCACCCTTATTTTTCCGCATGGGCAAATAATAATAAATGCCAACCTTATTCAGCCACATGCGCATATCAACACCCTTATTTCACCACGTGGGCAACCCGAGATAACGCTATCCTTATGTCGCCCCATACACAACAATAATCACAATCACATGGCAAAGACCTCGTGCCACCACAAAATTAATCGACTCAAAATGTCCACATGTTCCAAAATTATCACAAAACAATAATACCAAAATCTCATCAAATATATAAGCTCATAATTTATCAACAAGGTGCATAAGGACATGAAAATAGCAAAATGCGTATGGGTGTTTAACATATAAAATATTACTAGGGCTAAAACAATTGTAGTGATCATGATCACATAGCCACAAAGTGATTAAGCAAGTCTCATATAAAATACATCGTCAAACTAAATATTAATAGCCTAAGGTCTAATCCGGTCATAAGCGACACATAGCACATGTTTACATGCTTTTCACCTCGTGTACGCATAGCTTTTCACATAACACGAATAAACAATTGAGGCAAAATCCTAAGGGGTATTCCCCCATACAAGATTAGGCAAGATACTTACCTCAAACAAGCCAAATCAATACTCTAAAAAGCCCTTGCCTCTAAAATCGACTTCTGAACGAGTCAAATCTAGCCAAAAACTAACTCAATAACATCAAACACATCTATAGAAATCGATTTTAAGTAATAAAGCTCCAATATTTATCAAACATAAAAAAGTCAATCAAAAACTCAACCCAGCCTCGCCTCCCAAAAACCAACAAAGATCACAAATCCCGACTACTCATTCGAATATGAGTCCAAATATACAAGTTTCATCCAATTCCGACTCTGAATCGGGTTTCAAATCTCTATTATTTATTTTAGAAAAGTTTTGCCAAATCAGTAATTTTCTCACTTAGATTCACTAGTCAAAATCCTAATGCAAGGATGAAATCATGAATAATAATCAAATCCGAGTCAAGAACACTTACCGAATCCATGTGGGTGCCTCAAACAATGTTCAATCCGAGCTCCTAATCTCAAAATATGATAAAATGAACTCAAAAGTCCCAAAAATAAAACCTTAAAGGTTTACCCAACAATACCTTTTGCGAATGCGGCCCAAGCCTCGCGTTCACGGAGCACAAAATCACACTACCCAGAAAAATTATCTTTACGAACGTGTTCCCCACCCCGCGAATGCGATGTACGCACTGCCCAAACTATGCGAATACGCTAAGCATCTTGCAAATGCGAAGACTTAGCTCTAGCATGCCCCCAACCTTCCATACTTCTATGCAAACCCAATGCCAATGATGCAAACATGAAGACTAACTTTTCTAATTCACCGCGAATGTGACGCCCTCTTAACGAATGCAAAGAACAAAAAATGACACTGTCTCAAAATTGCCTTCGTGATCACGAGACCTGCTCCGCGATTACGAAGCACACCAGACATCAACTATTTCAACGGTTCCAAACTTCACCAAAATGATCCAAAATGCATCTGAAACACTCCCAAACTCCTCGGGACCCTGTCCAAACATACTAACTAGTCCCAAAACATAATACAGACCTACTCGAGGCCTCAAATCACACAAAATAACATCAAAATTACCAGTCGCCCCTCAATTCAAGCCTAGTAAATTAATCAACTTTCAAACTTCTAAAACTCATACCGAACCATGTCTAGCCAACTCATAACAACTCTAAATTTTGCACACAAGTCCCAAATAACATAACGATTCTATTCCAACTCCCAAACAACAATCTGTGCCCGATAAGCTCAAAGTCAACTCTCAGTCAAACCTATGAACTTCTAAATCTTAAAATTTACAACTTTTTCCAAAAAGAACCAAATCAACCTAGGAGCCTCCAAATCCAAATCTGCACATACGCCTAAGTCCAAAATCATTCCAGACTCCTTTTCACAAAAGTCAAATCACAGGCAACTCTTATAACTTAAGCTTCCAACCTTGGAACTAATCCAATTCAATCCAGGACCTTCCTAAAACCAAAACAACCATCTTCATAAGTCACCTAATGACAAATACACATACAAGGAGCATCAAATAGGTAAACAAGCTCAAATACATAAAATGGTCGACCGGGTCGTTACATAGAGTCTTGAGCTTCTGAAAGCTCTCCTCACACTCGCCAGACCACCTGAACGGAACACCTTTCCAAGTTAGATTGGTCAATAGATCTATAATAGATGAGAAACCCTCCAGAAAGCAATTATAGTACCCAGCCAAACTAAGATACTCTTGATCTTTGTAGCGATAGAAGGTTTGCGCCAACTCTGAACTTCCTCAATCTTCTTCGGATCCACCTTGATCACATCATTAGACACTACATGGCCCAAGAAGCCATTGAATCCAACCAAAACTCACACTTGGAGAACTTAGCATACAACTTCTTCTCCTTCAGAATCTGAAACACAATCCTCAAATGTGGCTTGTGCTCCTCCCTACTACGGGAATATACCAAGATATCATCAATGAACACAATAATGAAGGAATCCAAATAAGGCTGGAACACACAGTTCATCAAATGCATTAAAGCTATTAGGACATTAGTCAAGCCAAAAGACATCACCAAGAACTCATAATGCGTATAACGGGTCCTAAAAGCCATCTTAGAAGTGTCTGCAGCCTTGATCTTCAACTGATGATACCCTGATCTCAATTCAACCTTTGATAACATCCTAGCACACTGTAGCTAATCAAATGGATCATCAATACAAGGCAGTGGATACTTGTTCTTGATGGTAAATTGTTCAACTGCCTATAATCGATACACATTCTCATAGAACCATCCTTTTTCTTCACAAATAATGCAGGTGCACCCCAAGGTGAAACACTTAGCCTGATGAAACCCTTATCTAGCAATTCCTATAACTATTCCTTCAATTCTTTCAACTCCACTATGCGATTCGGTGGAATAGATATGGGTTGAATGTTTGACACTAGATCAATACTAAAATCAATATCCCTATTAAGTGGCATGCCCTGGTAGGTCTATAGGAAACACATCTTAAAACTCCCTTGCTATTAGAACTGACTCTAAAGCAGGAGTATCAACACTAACATCTCCCACAAAGGCTAGATGCAAAACATCCTTTCTCATCCATCCATTGTGCCTTAATCACTCTAATAGGAGTGTGACCAAGTAAACCCCTACATTCTAACCTAGGCAACCCCAACATAGACAACGTCATGGTCTTAGTATGATAATCAAGAATAGTATGATACAGAGATAACCAATCCATATCTAAAATCACCTCAAAATCAACCGTATTGAGTAATAGAAGATCATCCCTAGTCTCATAACCCCCAATGGTAACCACACAAGAACGATACACATGATCTACCATAATATAATTACCAATAGTATAGATACATGAACAGGGATATCAAGGGAACCACGAGACATATTTAAATAAGGAGCAAAGTATAATGACACATAAGAGTAAGTGAAACCAGGGTCAAATAATACCAAAGCAAAATTATATTGAAGCATCATTGGGGTACACTGAAATAATATATGTGATCACGGCATCTGAAACAACTGCCTTTGGCCTGGCCGAAAATGCGTAACAATGGGTATGTCCTCCACCTGACCGACCTTCCCCTCTATGAAGACCTCGATCAAATAGGGATCCAGCCCTAGATGGTACTGAAACCATCGACTGGTTCCCTGACTCAGTACACTACTCAGAAGTCTAGGGCAATCCCTCTTGAAATGACTCAAGTCTCCACACTCAAAGTAACTCTCCTCTGGCAAAACTGCTAGCTTTATGACTGCCATTGGGAACTTGAATACCCGCTCAAGGAAACCTGAATAGATAGAGAACTATATGAACCATGGTTGACTGAAGAGCCACAATGAATCTGCTAGGCTGACTGAATAGGCATGAAAGGATGGCCTCTACCGTGATGTCCCTAGCCTCTAGATGAGGCACCACCAAAACCACCTGAACCATGGACCCTCTTGGAATCCTATTCCTCTCTCTCTCTCTCTCCTGCCTGTGAATATGTTCCAACCTCCTGGAAATCTCCGAATGATTCGAATATAGCAAAAAACCACTCAATAATATCAAATAATGTTATAAGAATTAACTCCAAACGATAAAGATTTAATCTTTGATTAATTCCCAAAAAGTCAACAAAATTAAATCTAGGCCCACATGGTCCAAACCTGAGTCAAGGGATATATCCCAACTAACCAAAACACAATGAGTCCAAATAACTGATTAGATTCCAAAACCAAGTTGAAATCATAACTCAAAACCCTAATTTTCACTATGTTAGGTTGTAGGTAAACCCCCCCAAATTCTATATTTTGGGTGTTAATAGTCCATGTAGATTCTTAAAATACTATCAAAATTGAGAAGAAATCAGTTACCCCAAAAACTTTTATGAAAATTTCCAAGCTAAAATCCCGAAATACAACACTTAAATGTTCTGTTGTAACGACCCAACCGGTCGTTTTGAGCATTGGCATTCCATTCGGTGGTTTGAGGTCTCGAGTAGCTTCATATGATTATTATGACTTACATGTATGATTGGTTTCGATATTCGAGAGGTTTGTTTTAGCAAATATACCACTAGGTTGGATGCCTAGTGGCTAATATATAAATAATAATCCAAAAAATTGGAATCCAACATTTACAATTTGTCCAAACTCAAAGATGCACATTGCTAATCTAAAGCTAAGAAGACAATAAATGTTAACTATTAAAAATGTAGTACTGATCAGTTCCCAACATAGGCTGGTGTGTGTATCCATAAGCCAAGTACAAAACCTCAATGTAGCACCTCTAATTCTCTCACCAGGCGCCAAGTTTTGCATTCCAAAGGACAAGGCAATTGTGAATCTCCAAGCCGCACCATCAACTTTTGGGATTGACCTAACATACAAGCAACATGAATACAACATGAGAATGATCCTCAAACTCTGAGTTGAAGCCTACTCTTTCCTGTGTATGTGAATGTATGCAGAATAGGCCAGGGGGAAACTATGTGATGCATCATGAATTACCAGCAGTAGTCTATCCATATGAACAATACCTGCACTTTAAAGAAGCTATATGTACTGCTATTACATCTCCGTATTGGGCATGAAAGAATGCCAGTACCACTGGCTAATGTCCTAGCAGTACACATAGGCATATAAGCAATAACCAAACCTGTAGAATTCAAGCTTTGGAGCTTTAGCAACCACTGATAAAGATCAGGAATATGCCCCAGCATACTGTATCTCATATAACCAATACCTAACTAGTAGCCAGTGCGTAGGATATACATTGTCTTATGTCTAGACATTATATCATATAGTACTCTTATATAATGAACTTTCAGCCTCCTACTTGACTTTGGTGTATTTCCAAATTTGTATCTGGAAGTTTCTAGAAGGTTTTAGCTTTATTTTGCGAAAATTGGAAATTTAGAAGTTTGGAAAGTTCATAGGTTTGAACGGGAGTTGACTTCAACATTATCGGGTTCGGATTGTTGTTTTGCGAGTTAAAATAGCTTTGTTATGTCATTTGGAACTTGTGTGCAAATTATGAGGTGATTCTGAGTTATTTATACGTGTTCGGCGTAAATTTGAAATTGGAAATTGAAATATTTTATTAATTTTAAATTGAGGTGTGATTCGTGATTTTGATGTTATTTGTGGGATTTGAGGCATTGAGTTGTGTTATGTTTTGAACTAGTTGGTATGATTGAATGGGGTTCCTAGGGGCCCACATGAGCTTCGGGGTGTTCGAGAGAGGTTTTGGAATAGTTAAAATTGCAGAAAATTTGGGCATCAGCTTGTAGAGGCTTGCCTTAAAGGTACACGTTGGGCGAACCCCAAGCGTTGCCTCAGATGGGCTTGCCATAAGGGCGTGCATTGCACAAACCCCAGGCACGGTGCCAGGTGCTGAAATTTCAGCCTTCTCTATTTAAGTCTCATTTTGTACATAGACTTCATTTTATCATTTTGGGAGCTATACAACTCGGATTTGGGAGATTCTTGAAGGAGATTTCATCTACATCATTGGGGAAAGGAATCCTAACTTAGATATATCATTTCTACTTGAATCTATCATTGATATTTGCTCTAAATCAAGATACCCAAAAAGGAGAAAAGAGGGTTTTGGCTTGAAAGAATAGAAAGTGTATTTTGAGGTTTCGAGTACTGATTTAGACTCAATTCTTGAATATAAAAATATATTTGGACTCGGTAGATTATGGGTGTTCAGGATTTGTGAGTTTTGTCGGGTTCTAGTGTGTAGGCCTTGGTTGACTTTTTGGTTGACTTTGAGTATTTGTTAATGATTCGACCTTTATCGTTTGGATTTGATTCTTATGGCATTATATGATACTTTTGGATTGATTTTGGCTAGATTCAAGCAGTTCGGAGGCTGATTCACGCAGAAAGGTATTTTTAGAGTATTATTTGGCTTGTTTGAGGTAAATATCTTGCCTAAACTTGGTTGAGGCACTGGTTTCCTAAGTTATAAGTGATGGATGTGTGCTATGAGTGGCACACATGTGAGGCGTTGAGCCCATGTGCGTGCACCAGGGTATTATCCATGCTCGGGAAAGTGCTTAGGCTATGATATGCCTTGAATTATTTGTTAAGCTTTATGTTGTTATGTTTATTATGTTTGTACCCCTTGGTGAGCTAATTGAACCATGTTTGAAGTTACATAGAGGTTAATCTCCTGATTGAACTTGAAAATTGCTACTTTCGTGATGTGATTGCCAGATTTGAACTATGGTAGCACACTATGCACATGCATACACTTTAGCATGTCACTAACACCAGTCCATGAGCATGAAATTTGACATCCCTTATTCATGTATTCTTGTATATATGCTTTCTGTGTGATATGGATTGGAATGGTAGTACGTGAATTGGACGTGCAACTGTGATTATTGGCACATGATTTGGTTGTGCGACCATGCTGTTATGCTTATTAGCACGTGAATATGCCATGCAGTTGTGATTATTAGCACATGAATACACTGTGCGATTGATATTTATGGCACATGAGTTATCCATGCAGCGTATGGATAAGGATCCATCCCCCTAAGGTCACCCTCTCATGTTTCTCTCTTGATGGTGTACATGCGGTATGTGAAAGTTTGTACGCGGCGAAATCAGAAGACTTGATTTCTCGCTATCAAGACATTTTGGAAGCATGCCCCGGTACCCCGAGGGTGGGAGGCCGCGACCGAGTTCTCAGCCTCGGGGCTCGTCGAATCCGACTCGAAGGAAACGAAGAACAAAGTCAGGACAGAGGGGGAAGCCCCCTAGGCACATGGCTACATCTGACAGGCCTGACCTATTCGGAGCCTATGTTGAGGCATCACGTCAAGCCATCCCATCGCCGTACTTTGTAATTAATCTCCACTTGCATGTAGCCGAGTCTCCCCTCCTATATAAATGGGACTCGCCCAACCTTGTAAAGGGCTGATGTTGCTCCATTTTTCCACAAGTGCAATAATCTCTCTCTCTCTCTCTCTCTCTTTTCTTCTAAGTTGTTCTCTCTCATTGGCCCGAGGCCGCTTTAGTATTTATCAATTTCTTATTTGTTCTTCACTACTTTGCTCAATATTGGTAACATAGAGCCTTGCTCGATCATATCTCTGCCTGTTATCCCATTCCCGACTGCCCTTAATAGTTCGAGATAGATACTAACACCGACCCCGAGGTCCCATCGACCATCTATGCACCCGAGCGACAGCCCCCCTTCGGTTTGGTTACTACCTCTTTTTAACTCGAGCTCCATCATTAAACTTAACATTCTTAGCATAAACTGCTTTAGCAAATAGCTCGAGAATAGATCACATATTTTTAGAATCTCATTTACAAATTAAATTATTGTTACCATTTTCACGGTAAACAGTTTGGCGCCCACCGTGGGGCTAAACATAATAGTGATTATTTTCTTGCTGGTTTTGTCAAACAAACGCACGTTATCTTTCATACTTTTTCTTCACCAAGATTTTTTGATTTCAGGATAACGCCCAGCTCGGTAAGCAACATCGAGAACGACCACCCCGAAAGTCACAGTAAAGATAGTATGGCTGCTCCAGAGGTTGGCACGACACCGAAGGACCCCGATAACGCATTTGGATCGATTCAAGAGGACGCGGGCTTGCTAGACGCGCAACAGGTCAACAAAGCCTCGGTACCAATTTTAGCACACAACGTGTTGACCAATAAGAAGCTCAAAAACCCCGGCCCGGGTAGAATAGGAAGTTAGTCTTCATATTTTTTTTGAAATATTGCAGGCACGACAGTTGGCTATCGCATGACTGTAAAGTCGCTCGGAGACTCCCAACGCAGTAGCGCCGAGAACATCTCCTTACGTCGAGCTAGTACCCGAGAGATCAAGTAATGACGGATCGGTAACCTACCCCACCGCAGTGAGGATGCTTAGGAATCTCTTTGAAAGGATCGAATCAGGTTTGTGGAAGCTCTTACAACAAACGTCTCCTGAGGAAACGGTCCCAAAACTCGCTTCACAGAAATCTGGAACAGCAAAACTCCCTAGGTGCGATAGGACCTTGGATCCCTACCGGTGCACTACCACTTGCCGGTGCCATCAAAGCAGTATCAAGAGGGCCCAATACACCTGAGGCCGAACGAAGAAGAAATGAAATGCCGCGGGAAGCCGCACCCCATTCCCTGATAGGATGAATAAGATCGCTTCTGGTTTCGGATGATCAAGCAGCACAGGCCTTCACCCGAAGCCTAAACAAAGCATGCCCAATGACCCCAAGACATTTCAAGCAAAGCCTGATCAGAAACCCAGCTGAGGTCTGGTTGGATGCCCACACCCAACACCAACCCCGAATCGGGGCTGTGGACAACCATCCGGGAACCTCCTCGGGTCCGGTATATCTAAGCAGACTCCCGGCAAAGAAGCTGATGCCAGACAGATAGAGGTATCATCCATGCGCCGCAAATGGAAGGAACGACTCGAGGCACAACCTATCTCGCAACAATAGGGAAATAATCCGAGGACAGCACCAACGAGAAACCTTCAATAGAACCAGATTCAACAAGGCACAACTAGGCAGGGAAACCCCGCCCAACCGAGAACGATTTCAGCATTGCTATAGCAAACATCATGATCACCATAAGCAAAACCAGGAACACCAGGTGGCTCATTTGACCTATTTCAAATAAAACAAGTTTTCATGAATACAGGTGCTTCGATCAATTATACCGACAATGTCAAGCCAAAGCCAATAGGGCAGTTCAGACTAACGAACCAAATCACTTCCACAACTCGAATCTTTGATGGATTCTAGACGCCGATCGCCACAACGATATGGAAGGCCGCTCCCTCTATACAGCCCACCTGAGCTCGGCCTGGAACGCCGAGCCCGCAAAACACAGATGTTTTATTCATATGACAATGGGCACACCTCCCGGGGGAGACGTCGACCCCACTTCACCAAAGGGATGAAACTCCCCGACAGAGGTGAGACTAAAGCATTCGACAAGGAGCTACATGCGACTAGAGGAAATCCCTCGCCACATGACCCATCGCCGTCATCAATGCCTCTGCCCTTGAAGGGATCAAAAGGTAAGCAGAACCACATTTTCGGCCAAGCCTGGTTGAACATAGCAAAAGGCTGTATTAGGGCTCACGCCTCAAAACGTCGCATATGCATCCCGCAGCAAGGAAGAACTACTCCGCTCCTTTGTTGTTTCTTTTCTTTTACTAACCTATATGTAGGCAATCAGCCGAGGCATTCAGAAATTCTGAACTCCACTCGGAGATCCTGCAGAGGCCCCGGATCTCCGAGTGGGCTTCCAACCTAAAGAAGGTCCCGCCAGCAAGATTATTAGCAGAGCAGCGTTCTCCCCAGAAAGGGATCCAACGAGATTGCAGTCCTTTCTTCTATAGTCAGACGACGTGCGATGACATTCTCTTAGGGACACCGTCCCCAAGAAAGGTTCAATAGAGGGAGGAGGACACGGGATACAGTGATATACGCGGTGAAATCATAAGACTTGATTTCTTGCTATCAAGACATTTTAGAAGCATGCCCCGGGACCCTGAGGGCGGGAGGCCGTGACCGATTTCTCGGCCTCGAGGCTCGTCGAAGCCCGATTTGGAGGAAACTAGGAACGAATCCAGGACAAAGGGGGAAGCCCCCTAGGCACATGGCTACGTCTAACAGGCTCGGCCTATCCAGAGCCTATGCTGAGGAATCACGTCTAGCCGTCCCATCCCCACATCTTTACATTTAATGCACTCTGTACCATACCGTGTTCCCTCGCCTATATAAGGGGAACCCATACCATTTTGTTAGGGGCTAATGTTTCTCCATTTCTCTACAAGTGCAATAATATCTCTCTCTCTCTTTTTTTCTTCTAAGTTGTTCTCTCTCACTAGCCCGAGGCCGCTTTAGCATTTATCATTCTCTTATTTGTTCTTCACTACTTTGCTCAATATTGGTAACATAGAGCCTTGCTCAATCATATCCCTGCCGGTTATCCCATTATCGACTGCCCCGATAGTTCGGGATCGATATTAACGCCGACCCCGAGGTCCCATCGACCATCTATGCACCCGGGAAACAGCCCCCTTTGGTTTGATTACTGCCTCGTTTTAGCTCGGTTTTAATCATTATACTTAGCATTCTCAGCATCAACTGCTCTAAAAACTAGCTCGGGAATAGATCACGTATTTTTAGAATCCCATTTATAACTTTTATTGTTGTTACCATTTTTACAGTAAAAATTTTGGCGCCCACCGTGGGGCTAAAAATAATAGTGATTATTTTCTTGCTGATATCGTCACACAAACACACGTTATCTTTCACACTTTTTCTTGCCCAAGATCTTTTGATTTCAGGATAACGCCCAACTCGGTAAGCAGAATCGAGAACGACTACCCCGAAAGTCACAGGGAAGACAGTATGGCTGCTCCAGAGGTTGGCGCGACTCCGCAGGACCCCAGTAATGCATTTGGATCGATTCAAGCGGACACGGGCTTGCAAGGCGTGCAACAGGTCAACAAAGCCTCGTGCACCAATGGTAGCACACAACGTGTTGACCAACAGAAAGCTCAAAAAACCCCGGCCCGGGTAGAATAGGAAGCTAGTCTTCATGTTATTTTTGAAATGTTGTAGGCATGACAGTTGGCCATCGCGACTGCAAAGTTTCTCAGAGACTCCCAACGCAGTAGCGCTAGAAATATCTCCTTACGTCGAGCTAGTACCCGAGAGATCAAGTAATGATGTATCAGTAACCGACTCCGCTGCAGTGAGGATGCTTGGGAATCTCTTCGAAAGGATCAAATTAGGTTCGTGGAAGCTCTTACAACAACCGTATCCCGAGTAAACGGTCCCAGAACTCGCTTCATAGAAATCCGGAACGGCGAAACTCCCTAGGTGCGACAGGACCACGGATCCCTACGGGTGCACCACCACTTGTGCGTGCTCGTTCAGAGGCAGCGACCTCCAAGATGATGAGTTCGAGCCCGTCTCGCTGAGGAAGTTCGAAGAAACTCTCTGGAAAGAAACCATGACACAATGCCTTTGCCTGACACCTGGCCTCACAGACTCGCTTACCATACCAGCGTGGTCTTCCGCGAAAGCATGCGCCGGTGCCATCAAAGAAGTATCGAGAGGGCCTGATACACCTGAGGATGAACGAAGAAGAAATGAAATGCCGCGGGAAGCCGCACCCCATTCCATGATACGACGAAAAAGATCGCTCCTAGTTTCGGATGATCAGGCAACACAGGCCTTCACCCGAATCCTAAATGAGGCATGCCCAACGACTCTAAGACATTTCAAGCGAAGCCTAATCAGATACCCAACCGAGGTCTGGTTCGATGCCCGCACCCGACACCAGCCCCAAATCGGGGCTGTAGACAACTGTCTGGGAACCTCCTCGGGTTCGGTATATCCAAGTAGACTCCCGGCAAAGAAGCTGATGCTAGATAGATGGAGGTATCATCCATGCGCCGCAAATGGAAGGAACGACTCGAGATGCAACCTACCTCTCAACAATAGGGAAATAGCTCGGGGACAACACCTTCGACGAACCTCCAATGGAACCAGATTCAACAAGGCACAGCTGGCAGGGAAACCCCGCCTAGCCGAGTACGATTTCAGCATTGCCATAGCAAACATCGTGATCGCCATAAGCGAAACCAGGAATGCCAGGCGGCTCAGACCTATTCGACCAAGACCTCTTCAAAAGAACAATGGCCCGACACAAGAACCGCGGGGCGTGCGGGGTCACCGGCTCAAAAGAACAACAACCATACTATTCTATAGAGATTGCAACCAAGTATCATCGAGCGGTCAGGCTCGAGTCCAGCTCTAAAGGAGGAAGGAGATCGGAAAAAATGAAGCTGACAAGCCACGGTGTATTGCCACGACGATAAAGGGGCAGCGACACCTTCAAAGATCCATAAAGTGTAGAGTGAAAGTGCTCATCACCGGGAAAAGACGGGTCCAGGGAATATACCTGAAGGACACCCATGCATCCAAGGAAAGAGATGTCGAGATTTCACCTTGGCCTCGTATTAACACGTTGGTAACCCCTTCCTTCATTTGACCTATTTTAAATAAAACATATTTTCATGAATACAGGTGGTTCGATCAATTATACTGACGATGTCAGGCCAAAGCCAATAGGGAAGTTCGGACTAACGAACCAAATCACTCCCATACCTCGAATCTTTGATGGATTCAAGACGCCGATCGCCATAACGATCAAGAAGGCCGCTCCCTCTATACAGCCCGCCTGAGCTCGGGCTGGAATGCCGAGCCCGCAAAACATGGATGTTCCATTCAAAGGAAAACGGGCATACCCCCCGGAGGCGACTTCGACCCCACTTAGCCAAAGGGATGAAACTCCCCGATAGAGGTGGGACTAAAGCATTCGACAAGAAGCTACGCGCGACGAGAGGAAATCCCTCACCACATGACCCATCGCTGGCATCAATGCCTCCACCCTCGAAGGGATCAAAGGGTAAGCAGAACCACATCTTCGACCAAGCCTGGTTGAACATAGCAGAAAGCTGTATCATGGCTCAAGCCTCAAAACGTCGCCTGCGCATCCCGCATCAAGAAAGAACTACTCTGCTCCTTTGTTGTTTCTTTTCTTTTACTAACCTATATGCAGGCAATCAGCCGAGGCATTCTGAAGTTCTGAACTCCACTCGGAGATCCTGCAGACGCTCCGGATCTCCGAGTGGGCTTCCAACATAAAGAAGGTCCCACCAGCAAGATTATTAGCAGAGCAGCGTACTCCCCAGAAAGGGATCTAACGAGATTGCAGTCCTTTCTTCTATAGTCAGACGACATGCGATGACCTTCTCTTAGGGATACTGTCCCCCCAGAGAGGCCAATAAATGGCGGTCTAAGCTTCAAAATAGAATCATGTAAATATATCAGATGATCGGAGGAGCAGTGCCCATGCGGGCCGAGATCACAACAACGGGACAACATGTATTTGTAGCATATATTTGCGCCAAGCAACAAAGAATACCTTTTCGGCATTTCATACTTCGAAAAAGGCTATTTCAGCATATTCACTGGGAAGGCCTCTCCGCCAAATACGTCCCGAGATACTCGGAGACTTAAACAATTCAGTGCCCACACGACCCTAGGGTTGGAACTCCAGGCTCATCAAGCCCCTATACGGCAACTTCAGGCTCATCAAGCCCCTATAAGGCAACTCCGGGCTCATCAAGCCCTAGAAGGTAACTCCAAGCTCATGAGAAGAGGTCTTCAAGCTTAAACAAACTCGATGAATCGGATACTGCCATTGATCGCCATACGATTGGAAAACCCAAAACTGTAAGACCCCTAGCGGGCAATCTCGGTGTAACCAGATCTATTATACATGACAAACAAACTGTAAGACCTCAATAGGCATGACAAACTGTAAGACCTCAATAGGCTAGACAAACTGTAAGACCTCAATAGACATGACAAACTGTAAGACCTAAACATGCATGAAAATCCCAAAGTTTAGGCTATACGTCACATTTGTTAGAATCCCTAAAGGGCATACTCTCGACGTAGACGCCTAAGCTCTCACTTGGGATCAAAAATGGCTACGACCAAACACATATGACTATGATCAAAATGGCTGATACAGCCAAAATAGCGCTGCTCGAGGATGCCCGACTTTTGCTAAAAATCGCAGGCCACTAATCCGAATATACTTCAGAAAGAACCGGCTAAAACAGGCTTTCCTCAATAGGCAAAAACAAGCTCCAACCATGTCGGCTCCAAATTGCAGGAGCGTCGATCTACTCGACCTATGAGCTATAAACCTTACGAGGTGCTCAAAATATCGCCAACAACAACTTGAAATCGAGGTTCCTTTGGAACCGACGACAGGTTAAGTAAAAATAAATTAAAAGACCTTAACGAGCGGAAACAAAGCCTACAAAAATGCCCACGGGCAAAAACAGCGTAAGAGCCATTATCGCCAGCTAAGCAAGCCTATAGGCCTCATATTTAAAGGTCTCTACGACCAAACAGCGTAAGAGCCATTGTCGCCCGCTAAAAATCTTGACAAATTGAGGATTAAAATGAGCTTGAATCATAACCCGATTTGGAGACCGAATCCATAATAGTTAACTATGCAAGCCTCCGGGCCACATACTAAAAGGTCTCAACGACCAAACGGCACAAGTGACACTGTCAGCAACTAGAAACTCAAGGGAATTTAAGGATTGATTACAGCTCAATCGCAATGCGACTCAGATACTGGACCCTAATATTGCAATATGCCTAAGGGCACGACATAAGTGCCACTATCGTCCGCCAGGAAATCAAGGAAATTTAAGGGCCGATTACAGCTCGAATCGCAATGCGACTCGGATACTGGACCCGGAAGCTGCAATATGCCTAAGGGCATGGCATAACTACCACTATCTCCGGCCGAGTAAACCTCCGGGACACGCGCCCGTGCGGTCACTTCGACCCAGAGCACAAAGGACCATCATCATTCGCCCATGCAGGCAGGAAAGAGCTTGAGGGTCAATTGAACCTCGAGTTACAATGCTACTCGAAGACTGGACCTAAAAGAGTTGGAACGGAAAATGCCTAAGGGCAAGAGATAAAAACGACTACTACCTACCCGCACGAGCACAAAAAATTGGAGGATAAGAAGGGTCGAGTCGGAGCCCGACTTGAAAACTAAGCCTAAACAGCCGAGCAAAGCATGGAGACCCCAGCACCTGCTTGCACCAAGGATCACACTTAAAGAGCTCCCGGGTCTGACCGATCCGTTTCGGACCTATGAAGATCTCGCCAAACACCAAAACCAGCCTACCCGATCAAAAGCGACAACAGAAAAAAGGTACAAGAGACAAAGCGACAAAAAGCGCATCAATAAGAAGTGACCAAGCGTCACTCTCGTCCGCCCTTGCTCGAGCCAATTCCTCTGAGAGAACGAAGCCCTTTGCACCGACCTCCTCGAGTACCTCTATCCGGGATATACAACAAACATATTCCTCAATCCTTTTCTCCTGGTCGAGGGCTCGCTTTTGCTCGGCTTGGGCATCAGCAACATCTTTCGTGCTAATTTCCATCTCACGATCAGCCCTGGTTCGGCTTAATGCCGCTTCTGCCCAGTCATCAATTATCTCGGCTCTGACCTTCGAGAGATCAGACTCGAGTTTCTCAAGCATATCCGCTTTAACTTTGGTGTTGTCATGAGTCAAACTGAGTTGGACCTCGAAGGCAGGGACTTTAGCCGAGGCGCTCATCTCCTCTAAAGCTTGAGCCTGCACTTGAGCCCTTAGCTCCTCGCAAGAAACTCTAACGCGGTTGACGTCGCCTTTGAGGAACTCCAAGGCCTCCGCCTTTTTCTGCAACTGATACGGCAAAAGGGAGTTAGCCTTGAGGTTAGAAAGGAGCAAAACACGTACTATAGGAAGTTACCTGCTCCATCAAATAGCTCTCATAGTTCGAGCTCAGATATGCCTCATATAGCCAATGCTGCAACTCAACTTCCTTCTCTTTGCTAAGGAGCCTAAAGGATTCGCCCTCATCCAGAATTTTCTGGAGCTTGGACCCTTGACAGAGCAACTCAGACCTAAGCCTATCACATGCTTGCATAAGAAAGGTTCAATAGAGGGAGGAGGACACGGGATCAAGGATGTACGCAGCGAAATCAGAAGACTTGATTTCTTGCTATCAAGACATTTCGGAAGCATGCCCCAAGGACCTTGAGGGCGGGAGGCCGCGATCAAGTTCTCGTCCTCGAGGCTCGTCGAAGCCCGACTGGGAGGAAACGAGGAACGAAGCCAGGACAAAGGGGGAAGCCCCCTAGGCACAAAGCTATGATTAACAGGCCCGGCCTATCCGGAGCCTATGCTGAGGAATCACGTCTAGCCTTTGCATCCCCGCATCTTTACATTTAATGCACTCTGTACCATACCGTGTTCCCTCTCCTATATAAGGGGAACCCATACCATTTTATTAGGGGCTAATGTTGCTCCATTTCTCTACAAGTGCAATAATATCTTTCTCTCTCTTTTCTTCTAAGTTGTTCGCTCTCATTGGCCCGAGGTCGCTTTAGCATTTATCATTCTCTTATTTGTTCTTCACTACTTTGCTCAATATTGGTAACATAGAGCCTTGCTCGATCATATCCCTACCGGTTTTCCCATTCCCGACTGCCCCCGATAGTTCGGGATCGATATTAATGCCAACCCCGAGGTCCCATCGACCATCTATGCACCCAGGCAACAGCCCCCCTTTGGTTTGATTATTGCCTCATTTTAGCTCACTTTTAATCATTATACTTAGCATTCTTAGCATTAACTGCTCTAAAAACTAGCTCAGGAATAGATCACGTATTTTTTGAATCCCATTTACAAATTTAATTGTTGTTACCATTTTCACGGTAAATAGTTTGGCGCCCACCATGGGGCTAAAAATAATAGTGATTATTTTCTTGCTGGTTTTGTCACACAAACGCACGTTATCTTTCACACCTTTTCTTGCCCATGATCTTTTGATTTCAGGATAATGCTCAGCTCGGTAAGCAAAATCTAGAACGAATATCCCAAAAGTCACAGCGAAGACAGTATGGCTATTCCAGAGGTTGGCGCGACACTGCAGGACCCCGATAACGCATTTGGATCGATTCAAGCGGACGCGGGCTTGCAAGGTGCGCAATAGGTCAACAAAGCCTCGTGCACCAATGGTAGCACACAGCGTGTTGACCAACAAGAAGCTCAAAAAACCCCGGCCCGGGTCGAACAGGAAGTTAGTCTTCATGTTATTTTTGAAATGTTGCAGGCATGACAGTTGGCCATCACACGGCTGCAAAGTTGCCCGGAGACTCCCAACGCAGTAGCGCCAGGAACATCTCCTTACGTCGAGCTAGTACCCGAGAGATCAAGTAATGACGGATCGGTAACCGACCCCGCCGCAGTGAGGATGCTTGGGAATTTCTTCAAAAGGATCAAATCAGGTTCGTGGAAGCTCTTACAAGAAACGTCTCCCGAGGAAACGGTCCCAAAACTCGCTTCACAAAAATCCGGAACGGCGAAACTCCCTAGGTGCGACAAGACCTTGGATCCCTACGGGTGCACCACCACTTGCCGGTGCCATCAAAGCAGTATCGAGAGGGACACCTGAGGCCGAACGAAGCAGAAATGAAACGTCGCGGGAAGCCACACCCCATTCCCTGATAGGACGAATAAGATCGCTCCCGGTTTCGGATGATTAGGCAACACAGGCCTTCACCCAAAGCCTAAACGAAGCATGCCCAACGACTCCAAGACATTTCAAGTGAAGCCTGATCAGATACCCAACCGAGGTCTGGTTGGATGCCCACACCCGATACCAGCCCCGAATCGGGGCCGTGGACAACCGTTCGGGAACCTCCTCGGGTCTGGTATATCCAAGAAGACTCCCAGCAAAGTAGCTGATGCCAGACAGATGGAGGTATCATCCATGCCCCGCAAATGGAAGGAACAACTCGAGATGCAACCTACCTCGCAATAATAGGGAAATAACTCGAGGACAACACCCTCAAGGAACCTCCAATGGAACCAGATTCAACAAGGCACAGTTGGTAGGGAAACCCCGCCCAGCCGAGTACGATTTCAGCATTGCCATACCAAACATCGTGATCACCATAAGCGAAACCAGGAACGCCAGGCGGCTCAGACCTATTCGACCAAGACCCCTTCAAAAGAACCATGGCCCGGTGCAAGAACCGTGGGGCGTGCGGGGTCACTAGCTCAAAAGAACGACAACCACACTATTCGATAGAGATTGCAGCCAAGTATCATCGAGAGGTCAGGCTCGAGTCCAGCTCTAAGGAAGGAAGGAGATCGGGAAAAACGAAGCTGACAAGCCACGACGTATTGCCACGACGGTAAAGGGGCAGCAACACTCTTCAAAGATCCATAAAGTGTAGAGTGAAAGTGCTCATCGCTGGAAAAATACGGGTCCGGGGAATATACCTGAAGGACACCCTTGCATCCAAGGAAAGAGACGCCGAGATTTCACCTTGGCCTCGTATTAACGCGTTGGTAACCCCTTCCTTCATTTGACCTATTTTAAATAAAACATGTTTTCATAAATACAGGTGGTTCGATCAATTATACCGACAATGTCAGGCCAAAGCCAATAGGGTAGTTCGGACTAACGAACCAAATCACTCCCACACCTTGAATCTTTGATGGATTCAAGATGCCAATCGCCACAACGATCAAGAAGGTCGCTCCCTCTATACAGCCCGCCTGAGCTCGGGCTGGAACGCCGAGCACGCAAAACACGGACGTTCCATTCAAATGAAAATGGGCATACCCCCCGGAGGCGACTTCGACCCCACTTCACCGATAGAGGTGGGACTAAATCATTCGACAAGGAGCTACGCGCGACGAGAGGAAATCCCTCACCACATGACCCATCGCTGACATCAATGCCTCCACCCTCGAAGGGATCAAAGGGTGAGCAGAACCACATCTTCGGCCAAGCCTGGTTGAACATATCAGAAAGATATATCAGGGCTCATGCCACGAAACGTCGCCTGCGCATCCCGCAGCAAGGAAGAACTACTCCGCTCCTTTGTTGTTTCTTTTCTTTTACTAACCTATATGCAGGCAATCAGTCGAGGCATTCAGAAGTTTTGAACTCCACTCGGAGATCCTGTAGAGGCCCCGGATCTCCGAGTGGGCTTCCAACATAAAGAAGGTCCTGCCAGCAAGATTATTAGCAGAGCATCGTACTCCCTAGAAAGGGATCCAACGAGATCGCAGTCCTTTTTTCTATAGTCAGACGACGTACGATGACCGTCTATTAGGGACACCGTCCCCCTGGAAAGGCTAATGAATGGTGGGCTAAGCTTCAAAACGGAATCATGTAAATAGATCAGATGATTGGAGGAGCAGCGCCCATGCGGGCCGAGCTCAAAACAACGGGACAACATGTATTTGCAAAATATATTTGCGCCAAGCAATAAAGAATACCTTTTCGGCATTTCATACTTCGAAAAAGGCTATTTCAGCATATTCACTGCGAAGGCCTCTCCACCAAATACGTCCCGAGATACTCGGAGACATATTCAATTCAGTGCCCACACGACCCCAGGGTCGGAACTCCAGGCTCATCAAGCCCCTATAAGGCAACTTCGGGCTCATCAAGCCCCTATAATGCAACTCCGGGCTCATCAAGCCCCTAGAAGGTAACTCCGAGCTCACGAGATGCGGTCTTCAAGCTTAAACAAACTCGATGAATCGGAGACTGCAGTTGATCGCCATACGATTGGAAAACCCGAAATAGTAAGACCCCTAGCGGGCAACTTCGGCGTAACCAGATCTATTATACATAACAAACAAACTGTAAGACCTCAATAGGCATGACAAACTGTAAGACCTCAATAGGCTAGAAAAACTGTAAGACCTCAATAGGCATGATAAACTGTAGGACCTAAACAGGCATGAAAATCCCAAAGTTTAGGCTATACGTCGCATTTGTTAGAATCCCTAAAGGGCATACCCTCGACGTAGACACCTAAGCTCTCACTTGTGATAAAAAATGGCTACGGCCAAACACATATGACTACGATCAAAATGGCTGATACAACCAAAATAACGCGGCTCGAGGACGCCCAACTTTCGCTAATAATCGCAGGCCACTACTCTAAATATACTTCGGAAAGAACCGGCTAAAACAGGCTTTCCTCAACAGGCAAAAACGAGCTCCGACCATGTCGGCTCCAAATCGCAAGATCGTCGATCTACTCGACCTATGAGCTATGAACCTTATGTGGTGCTCGAAACATCGCCGACAACGACTTGAAATCGAGGTTCCTCTGGAACCGACGATGGGTCAGGAAAAAATACTCTAAAAGACCTTAACGAGTGAAAATAAAGCCTACAAAAAAGGCCACGAGCAAAAACAGTGTAAGAGCCATGTCGCCAGTTAAGCAAGCCTACAGGCCTCAAATTGAAAGGACTCTACGACCAAACAGCGTAAGAGCCATTGTTGCCAGCTAAAAATCTTGACAACTTGAGGATTAAAATGAGCTCGAATCATAACCCGATTCGGAGACCGAATCCAAAATAGTTAACTATGCAAGCCTCCGGGCCACATACTAAAAGGTCTCAACGACCAAACTGCACAAGTGCCACTGTCGCCAACCAGATACTCAAGGGAATTTAAGGGTCGATTACAGCTCGAATCGCAACGCGACTCGGAGACTGGACCCGAAAGATGCAATATACCAAAGGGCATGGCATAAGTGCCACTATCTCCAGCCAGGAAATCAAGGAAATTTAATGGTCGACTACAGCTCGAATCACAATGCGACTCAGAGACTGGACCCGAAAGATGCAATATGCCTAAGGGCATGGCATAAGTGCCATTGTCGCTGGCCGAGTAAACCTCCGGGCCACGCGCCCGTACGGTCACTTCAACCCAGAGCATAAAGGGACATCATCATCCGCCCATGCAGGCAGGAAAGAGCTTGAGGGTCAATTGAAGCTTGAGTCACAATGCGACTCAAAGACTGGACCCAAAATAGTTGGAACGGCAAATGCCCAAGGGCAAGAGATAAAAATGACTACTACCTGCACGCACGAGCACAAAAATATTGAAGACAAGAAGGCTCGAGTCGGAGCCTGACTCGGAAACTAAGCCTAAACAGCCGGCCCCAGCACCTACTCACGTCAAGAATCATGCTTAAGAGCCCCCAGATATGTCCGATCAGTTTCGGACCTATGAGGATTTCGCTGAACACGAAAACCTGTCTGCCCGATTGAAAGCAACGACAAAAAAAGGTATAGGAGAAAAAAGCTTCAAGTTTCTTCTTATATATTACATGCGCGAAAAAGCGCATTCTCCACCTACAAGCATGCCCTACATATATCAGAAACAAAGCGACAAAACGACAAAATTTGCACTTTGTGCTAAAGGGATACAGCTTGTCAAATTCACCCTCCGTAGCGTCAATAAGAAGTGACCGAGCGTCACACTCGTCCGCCCTTGCTCGAGCCAACTCCTCCGATAGAACGAAGCCCCTTGCATCGACCTCCTCGAGTACCTCTCTCCGGGATCTATATTGAATATATTCCTCGATCCTCTTCTCCCGGTCGAGGGCTCGCTTCAGCTCAGCTTGGGCATCATCAACATCTTTCATACAAGTTGCCATCTCACAATCAGCCTTGGTTCGGCGTAATGTCACTTCTTACCGGGCATCAATTATCTCGGCTCTAACCTTTGAGAGACTAGATTCAAGTTTCCCAATCATATCTGTTTGAACCTTGGCATTGTTATGAGTCAAGCTGAGTTGGACCTCAACGGCAGGGACCTTAGCCGAGGCGCTCATCTCCTCTAAAGCTCGAGCCTGCACTTGAGCCCTTAGCTCCTCGCAAGAAACTCTGATTCGGTTGACGTTACCTTTGAGGTACTCCGAGGTCTCTGCCTTTTTCTGCAACTAATACGGCAAAAAGGAGTTAGCCTTAAGGTTAGAAAGGAGCGAAGCACGTACTATGGGAAGTTACCTGCTCCATCAAATAGCTCCCATAGTTTGAGCTCCGGTACGCCTCATATCGCCAATGTTGCAACTCAACTTCCTTCTCCTTGCTAAGAAGCCTAAGGGATTCGCCCTCATCTAGAATCTTCTAGAGCTCTGCCCCTTGATGAAGCAGCTCAGACCTAAGCCTATCATAGGCCTTCACAAGAAAGGTTAAATAGAGGGAGGAGGACACGGTATATAGGAAAACTATGCATAAACTCACCACAAAGTGAAGCCAACGGACTTCCTCGAAGTCAGAGCGCACTCCTGTTGATCTTTCCAATGCGGCTCCAGAAGAACCAACCTCGGGCATGGCATGATCGCTCAAAGGAACCGCGGGCGGGAGTCAGGCATTCGGGAGCATCAAACTTAGGCGACGCCCCTTCCTCGAAAATGTGAGCCCAACCAGCACCGCTAAAGGCTCTGTTGCACCGCGGTGCCGATCCCTCTTATTATCGTCGTCCCTCGGCCCGGAGGCCAATGATCCCTTCCCCTTTTCAGAAAAACATTGCCTCATCCCAAGGAACTGCCCGATATCTGCAAACGGCGAATCCAGTGCAATTGAAAGGGGAAAGTGTTACCTCGGGTATACGAAGGCAAAGGCAGCATACACACATGCCTTGGTATTGCACTCCCCATCTGGTATGAAGCACAACTCGCCACCTGTCGTCGCAGGACAAATGGGTCACTAACCTACGAACCCAGCCGGGTAGGTCATGGACTTCACCCGGCGTCCACGAAGTTGTTGCAACAAGGGAGAAAACATTATTACTCAGCTGGTTTTCGCTATATGAGGAATCTGAAAAAGCGGCAAATCCCTCACTCACGTGCATGATTCCACCCTTCAGGAAATGGCAAAAACTCCACAAGGATAATATCGGTCGTCCGGACCCGGATAAACCAACTGGACCACTCTCGATCCCCGCCTTCCTCGTCATCAACAACAAAGGGAATGGACAAACGACACCTCAGAGTTAGCAGGCCTCAATGATAAAAAGGCCGATATAGTCTGACAAGATGGTCAAGCGTGAATTCAAGCCCCGCTTTCTCCGCAAATAATCTCATCATCAACGCCGTTCGCCAAAACGACAGATGAATCTGTGCCAGGGTAACCCGATACTTCGAGCAAAAATCAAACATAACCCTATCAGGGGGCCAGATGCGAAAAGGTATAGGTATACACTCAAGAATCCATTAGTGGAGTTCGCAATGCCCTCATCTAGGAAAAGCATTTGCAGTGTTATCCCATCGCTCCACCCGCAATACTTCCTCGCCATCTCCAGGTGTTCCTCTCTTATCAAGGATACCATCTACAAATCTAAATCCCTCGGTTCCCGAGCACCAGGAGCAGTGCCCCCATCCCCTGCTGGATCGGCCCCGAAGTGGTTTCCATGACTATGATGAAACTAACAGGTCAAGGCAAGGGCACACACCAACACTTTTTGCACCTAAAGAGATGAAGTACCCCAAGACAAAGCAGAAAGGAGGCTATCAAAAAATGGTGAAGTCTTGAGGAGCTGAAGCCACACCACATATATGCGAGAAGCAGTGACGATTCGCCTACCCGAGGCAAGCCCCGGGAAGCCAACAGCCTCGAGACAGATCGACAGATCGATACCCGATCCAAAAAGCACCCTCCAACGAGAAGTCAAGACTTGAGGGGCCGTTCGTATTATCTTCAAGCTCGAGGTAGAACTCTACATCAAGAACCCTGAACCAAAGAAGTTGGACCTCGGTAAACGCCGACACTCGACGCAAGGCAAGCACCTGGTCTCATGATCCCCTCTTTCTGAAATTAGGAATAAACACAGGAAGCTCCGATTGCGAAAGCTCCACGAAGGTCTGAGGAAGCGCCCAAATATAAGCAAACTCCTCAGCAGAAGTCAATCTTATATATTCTAAAAGGGTTATCTACATCAAGATCAATAGGGACCCCCGGGTACTCGAAGACGACCTTAATTCAGGATAACGTTCCCGAAGGCCCCGGAATTTGACGCATGATCTCCAAACAACTCGGAGGGTCTCGATAGCCCAGACCTATTAGACCAATGCAAGATTGGTCCGAAGTATGACGATGGGTTCGGAGGAGAGCCATGTCGATCAGCAGAAGATCAGAAATGAACGCTCGCGCTCAAGACAGATATCAGCAGTCAACAAATAAAAGAAGGCATTCAAAGAGCCCAAAAGTACATAAGAGCATACAAAAACAAAGCAAAGTAAAGAAAGTAGAAGTCAGCAAAGTATATTCTTATTCATAAAAATTTGCGTACAAGAAGCCCTCGAGGGGACATTACATACAATTACAATAGCCAACGGGGGATCTCTACGCCTAAAGGAAGAGACAAAGGGATGCACACGTAAGGTGAAAGCCCAAAAACCAACCCACCTTCAAAAGTCTACAACAGGCGCCTCCAGACACTCCTCCTCGGAAGTTCCATCCCAACTTTCCACACTGATATCCCCAAGGGGCAAGGCTGGCAGGGAGGGATGAAAAAATGCCATAGCTCTCCGAAGCTCGAGGAATTTCTTTGGCCAAGGAAGCCTCAGAGAGATAGCGGACCGAACAATCCTCAATCCCGCTTGCACGTCTACTTTGAATCCACTTCTCGGGACGTCTAGCCATGCAAGCCCCCAACTCGGAGCAGAGCACCACGTCGAGCCGGGGTATGAAGGTGAGCAGCGGTGTATAATCCGATCCCCCTTTTGAGCAGCGGTGCATAATCCGAATGACTATCTATATAAGGGAGGAACCGACTCCCCGTCCCTCATCACCTCAAGACAACAGCAGCAGCAAGGGCCAGTATACCGACGACCACAACAACAGCGGGACAACACGTTTATGCTCGACAAAGGGAAGCCCTAGCAGAAGGCCACAACACAGTCTAAGGGAACTCCTCCAAACGGCCTTAAGGTCATGAGCCCCCAGCATGATGTTCAAAGGTAAAAGAAGACAGTAAAGAAGATATGGGCGAGCAAACCAACGAAGGCATTGGGATAGGAAAAACAAAGCCAAGGAACCCCCATTTATAGGGGATTACAACACAATCATCTAGGCTTTGGAAGACTGACCGAGGGGCACAGTTAATGCGTCCATGGAAAACCGAACCGACGGTGGTACCTGTACCCTGGGAAGCAAAAATCAGGGAGTGCAATGAATGAGGTCGAAGAGCATGAGCCCATGGATGTCCCATCACCGCGAAGCTTACACCAGGGGTCGCATCATCAATATGGCATCACCGAAATAAGCTCGAGGAGTCAAGTGTCAGAATCATTTCCCATCACTTTGTTATGTGAAATGCGGAGACTATCTGTACATGACGAAATTAGAAGACTTGATTTCTCGCTATCAAGACATTTCGAAAGCATGCCCCGAGACCCCGAGGGCGGGAGGCCGCGATCGAGTTCTCGGCCTCGGGGCTCGTCGAAGCCTGACTCGGAGGAAATGAGGAACTAAGCCAGGACATAGCTGGAATCCTCCTAGGCACATGGCTACGTCTAACAAGCCCGGCCTATCCAGAGCCAATGCTGAGGCAACACGTCTAGCCATCCCATCCCCACATCTTTACATTTAATGCACTCTGTACCATACCGTGTTCCCTCGCCTATATAAGGGGCACCCATACCATTTTGTAAGGGGCTAATGTTGCTCCATTTCTCCACAAGTGCAATAATATCTCTCTCTCTCTATTTTCTTCTAAGTTGTTCGCTCTTACTAGCCCGAGGACGCTTTAGCATTTATCATTCTTTTATTTGTTCTTCACTACTTTTCTCAATATTGGTAACATAGAGCCTTGCTCGATCATATCCCTACCTGTTATCCCATTCCCGACTTCCCCTGATAGTTCGAGATCGATATTAACACCGACCTCGAGGTCCCATCGACCATTTATGCACCGGGCAATAGCCCCCGTTTGGTTTGATTACTGCCTCGTTTTATCTCGCTTTTCATCATTATACTTAGCATTCTTAGCATCAACTGCTCTAAAAACTAGCTCGGGAATAGATCACTTATTTTTAGAATCCCATTTACAAATTTAATTGTTGTTACCATTTTCACGGTAAACAAGGGAAATTGTGCATAAACTCACCACAAAGTGAATCCGATGGACTTCCTCGAAGTCAGAACACACCCCTGTTGATCCTGCCCTTGCGGCCCCAGAAGAGCCGACCTCGGTCACGACATGTTCGCTCAAAGGAACCGCCTGCCGGGAGTCAGGTACTCCGGGAGCAGCAGACTGGGTTACGCTCTTTCCTCGGAAGTGTGAGCCCGACCAGCACCGCTAAAGGCTAAGTTGCGCCACGGGTGCCGATCCCTCTTATTGTTGTCGTCCCTCAGCCCGGAGGCCAACGATCCCTTCCCCTCTTCAGAAAAATATTGCCTCATCCCAAGGAACCGCCCGATATCTGCAAATGGCGAATCCAGTGCAATTGAAAGGGGAAAGTGTTACCTTGGGTATACAAAGTCAAAGGCAGCATACGCACATACCTTGGTATTGCACTCCCCATCTGGTACGAAGCACAGCTCGCCACCTGCGCTCGTCGCAGGACGAATGGGTCACCAGCCTCCGGATCCAGCCGGGCAGGTCATGGACTTCACCTGGCGTCCACGAAGTTGCTGCGACAAGGGAGACAACATTATTACTCAGCTGGTTTTCGCTATATGCGGAATCTGAAAAAGCGCCAAATGCCTCACTCACGTGCGTGATTCCACCTTTCGGGAAATGGCAAAAACTCCACAGGGATAATATCAGTCGTTCGGACTCGGATAAACCAACTGGCCCACTCTCGATCCCTGCCTTCCTCGTCATCAACAACAAAGGGTGTGGACGAATGACACCTCAGAGTTAGTAGGCCTCGATGATGAAAGGGCTGATATAGCCTGACAAGATGGTCAAACATGAATTCAAGCCCGCCTTTCTCCGGGAAGAATCTCGTCATCAATGCCATTCACCAAAACTACGAATGAATCTATGCCAGGGTAACCCGATACTTCGAGCAAAAATAAAGTACAACCCTATCAGGGGGGCCAAATGCGAAAGGGTATAGGTATACGCTCAAAAATCCATCAGTGGAGTCCGCGATGCTCTCATCTGGGGAAAGCACCTGCGGTGTTATCCCCTCACCCGCAGTACCTCCTCGCCATCTCCAGGGGTTCCTCTCTTATCAAGGACGCTGTCTCCAAAGCAAAATCCCCCGGTTCCTGAGCATTAGGAGCAGCGCCCCCCGTCCCCTGCCGGTTCGGGCCCGAAGTGGTTTCCATGACTATGGTGAAACTAACATGTCAAGGCAAGGGCGCGCACCAACACTTTTTGCGCCTAAAGAGATGAAGTACCCCGTGCCAAAGCAAAAAGGTGGCTATCTAAAAATAGTGAAGTCTTGCGAAGGAGCTCAAGCCGCCCCACATATATGCGAGAAGCAGCGACGATTCGCCTGCACGAGGCAAGCCCCGGGAAGCCAACAACCTCGAAATAGATCGACGGATTGGTACCCGATCCAGAAAGCACCCTTTAACGAGGAGTCAAGACTCGAAGGGCCATTCATATTTTCTCCAAGCTCGAGACAACACTCTACATCAAGAACCCCTAGCCCAAAGAAGTTGGACCTCGATAAGCTTTAAACGCCGACACTCGACGCAAGGCAAGCACCCGATCTCGTGATCCCTTCTTTCCGAAAAGAGGAGTAAACACAGGAAGCTCCAATCGCGAAAGCTCCATGAAGGTCCGAGGAAGCACCCAAATATAAGCCAACTCCTCAGCAGAAGTCAATCTTATACATTCTAAAAGGGTTATCTAAATCAAGATCAATAGGGACCCCCGGGTACCCGAAGACGACCTTCATCCAGGATAACGTTCCCGAAGGCTCCGAAATTCGACGCATGATCTTCAAACAACTCAGAGGGCCTCGATAGCCCGGACCTATCGGATCAATCCAAAATTGGTCCGAAGCATGACGATGGGTTCGAAGGAGAGCCATGTCGATCAGCAGAAGATCATAGTGAGCTCTCGCACTCAAGTTAGATATCAGCAGTCAACAAGTAAAGGAGAGCAATCAAAGAACCTCGAAGGGCATGAGAGCATACAGAAACAAAGCAAAGTAAGGAAAGCAGAAGTCAACAAAGTATATTCTTATTCATAAACATTTGCGTTCAAGCAGCCCTGAGGGGTCATTACATACAATTACAAAAGCCTACAGGAGTCTACACCTAAAGTGGAGGAATGGAAGGATGCACATGTGATGAAACCCGGATGCCCTGTCCGCCGTCGAGAGTCCATCTCCAGTATCAGCATCCTCGGGCACTACACCCTCGAGCACGTATCCTCAAGGGTGATTCCTTTCACCTTCACCTCCCATAGGTTCCCATCTCAATCCCCCGAGTGATCCCCACCGGAAAAGATAAATAAGAGGAAAAGGAGGGGACGCAGAGGAGGCAGAGAAAAGAGACATGGCCCGCCGAAGCCAAAGGTTGAAGATTCGGCAGACCGCAGCCTCAACGGCTGATAGTGCCACTTTATCCCTTGGGAAAGAAAAAACCCTAGGGATGAAGTGCCATACCAGGCCTGGGTAGAAGAGTGAACAGCGGTGCATAATCTGAATGACTATCTACATAAGGGAGGAACCGACTCCCCGTCCCTCATCACCTCGGGCCAGTAGTAGCAGCAAGGGACAGTATACCGATGACCACAACAACAACGGGATAACATGTTTATGTTCGACGAAGAGAAGCCCTGGTAGAAGGTCACAACACAGTCTAAGGGAACTCCTCCAAACGGCCTTAAGATTATAAGCCCCTGGCATGATGTTCAAGGGTGAAAGAAGATGATAAGAAGGAAAAGGCAAGCAAGCCAACGAAGGCACTGGGATAGGAAAAACAAAGCCAAGGCACCCCCATTTATAGGGGATTATGACACGGTCATCTAGGCTTTGGAAGACTGACCGACGGGCACAGTTAATGTGTCCATGAAAATTGAACCGACGACGGTACCTGCACCTTGGGAAGAAAGAATCAGGGAGTGAAACGAATGAGGTCAAAAACCACGAGCACGTGGATGTCCAATCACCACGAAGCTTATGCCAGGGGTCGCATCATCGATATTGCATCGCCGAAAGAAGCTCGAGGAGTCAAGTGTCAGAATCATTTCCCATCACTTCATTATGGGAAATGCGAAGACTATCTGTACGCGACAAAATCAGAAGACTTGATTTCTCACTATCAAAACATTACGGAAGCATGCCCCGGGACCCCGAGGGCAAGAGGCTGCGACCGAGTTCTCGGCTTCGGGGCTCATCGAAACCCAAGTCAAAGGAAACGAAGAACGAAGTCAGGACAGAGGGGGAATCCCCCTAGGCACATGGCTACATCTGACAGGCCCGACCTATCCGGAGCCTATGCTGAGTCATCACGTCAAGCCATCCTATCACCGTACTTTCTAATTAATCTCCACTTGCGTGTAGTCGAGTCTCCCTTCCTATATAAAGGGGACTCGCCCTACCTTGTAAAGGGCTGCTGTTGCTCCATTCTCTACAAGTGCAATAATATCTCTCTCTCTCTCTTTTCTTCTAAGTTGTTCGCTCTTACTAGCCCGAGGCCGCTTTAGTATTTATCATTCTCTTATTTATTCTTCACTACTTTGCTCAATATTGGTAACATAAAGCCTTGCCCGATAATATCCCTACCTGTTATCCCATTCCCGACTGTCCCCGATAGTTCGAGATCGATACTAACGCCGACTCCGAGGTCCCATCGACTATCTATGCAACCAGGCGACAGCCCCCCTTCGGTTTGGTTACTGCCTCTTTTTTAACTCGAGCTGCATCGTTAAACTTAATATTCTTAGCATAAACTGCTTTAACAACTAGCTCGAGAATAGATCACATATTTTTAGAATCCTATTTACAAATTTAATTGTTGTTACCATTTTCATGGTAAACAAAGTTGATTAGTGGTTGGGTTCAGTTATTGTATTTCTGACGAAATATGGCCAGTGTTTGTTTTGGTTATTGCATTTATTCTTTACTTGCAATTTCCTTGGATGTATACATGATTTTGCTGCATCTCTTATCTATTTGCTAGATCCAGTGCGTATACATGCATTTGTGCATATATTCTCTATATGCTACCTTACTTGTTGAGATGAGACACGGTTATACATGATTTTGCTGCATCTCTTATTTATTTGCTAGATCCAGTGTGTATACATGCATTTGTGCATATATTCTCTATATTCTACCTTACTTGTTGAGATGAGACACGGTACATATCTTCTCCATATGTGAACCCATTGGATTTGACTTCTTTATTTCATGCATATCTTCTCTATATGCAAGTTTGATTCTTTATTAATATGGGATGCACATTTTCACTAAATGTGGGATCTATTAACTAAATAGAGCATGTTATGTTATCTTTAGCCACTAAAGTGGCTTATCTGTGATTTATGACTTGATAATATTGTTGTTGTGTACTTGTGAGAATTACGAATCGAACAGGTTTATTAGCTGGTATCATTAATAATTCTTGCTGTTATTACCTTGCCGAGGTTAGTTATGATACTTGTTGAGTACATAGGGTAGGTTATACTCATACTACACTTCTTTGCCTTGCGTGCAGATCTTGGAGCTAAAATGTGGTGGATGACGAGAGCTGACATTGAAGATGTACCTACTTTTTCGGATATAGCTACCACTTGTCCTTGGTAGTTTTTGATTCTTACTCTATTTATGTATATTCCAAATAGATATATTTATTTTCGTACCAGCTTTGTAAATCTAAATCTTAGTGGCTCATGACTTGTACTACCAATCTTTTGGATATTGCATAGAAATTCAGCTATTTTTTTATTTATTACTTATGATCTTCATTAGAATTGTGTAACTATTGTTGGCTTACCTAGTGGGTTGGGTTAGGTGCCATCACGACTAGGTGAAATTTAGTTCGTGACAAGTTGGTATCAGAGCTCTAGGTTCATAGGTTCTACAAGTCATGATAAAGTGTCCAGTAGAGTCTTGCGGATCGGTAAAATGACATCCATACTTATCTTCGAGAGGCTACAGGGAATCTAGGAAACTTCTCATCTTTCTTTTCTTATCGTGCAACATTGATTCTGCTTGAAGTGTATATCTTCGGTTCCTTTCCATTCACTTGTACGTGATGTTGGGAGCTCAGTATCAGTTGTACACTAATGGGTTGTGATGTCATGGATGAGGTACGAGATGTATTTTGTGTTGTGGGGGTAGGCCAGTCTGGAGGACTTAAAGCCAAGTTTTGACTGCAGCTTGGACTCGGTAGTTTCAATTGTGTGAGTATGTGCATTTGAACTTATATGTCTGGGAGAGTCCTTAGGAGTGGGATTGATGGCTCAGTAAGTTGTGAGATAGCCATATGATTAGTATTTTGTGACTGAGGGCTATGCTTAGAAGGTCTGGATATGATGAGAAGGATTTGCTTGGGGTGTAAAGGACTATGGATGCTTGATCTCTGTCTTGATATATTGTATAGCCTCGAGTTATGAGTGTCTTGAGAGATCTTTCAGCTATACATTTGTGGAATGAAGTAGATTCTTATGTCTTGTTGACGATTTTAGACTCTGGAAGACTAAGTGATTCCATAATGGTTATGACCATGATAGGGTCATAGAGAGATGCCAGTTTAAGGCTAAGCAGGTGGGTTATCTCCTGGATGTACTGAGGTTGTGTGATCCTTATGATGATTCTATGAGGAGTTTACTTTCCATCTAATGGGATGTATGTGTTACGCTTAGAGTTCAGATTGCTTGAGGAAGTTCACATTACTGTCACGAGGATGAATATGCGCTTAGCAGATGATTTGGAGTATTATATGGCTAGCGCTACATGAGCTTATGAAGGATTTAGTTGAATTACAATGCGAGATCATGGTATTTATGGAGTAAGGGTATTGTGGGTTAGCAGATGCTATGTTCTATGACTTCGAGCCAAGTGGGGGAGGCTACTATCGACGATCAGATTGTATGGTCATGCGTTTTTCCAGTTGGACTGAGGCATATTAGTAGGTTGGTTATGGTTTGAAGAGATAGATTTCAAGGATGACTCGGGTAAGGAAATTACAAGATACATGACGTATTATACTTTATGGATATATGGAAATCTTAGAATGATTCAGATTTGTTATTCGTGGGGCACATAGTGATAAAGAAAAAAGGAATCGCTTGGTTACTTCTTCTTTTTGGGGTATTAATATGGCGGTGAAACACAAGACATTTGACGTGTATTGGCTATTCATTGGGATTAGAGTAGGGTAGATGACTCTCGAGAAGGTTCTAATGAGTTCAAGATTTATATGTGGTATTTGAGGGTTCCCGGATTTGTATATGGCTAAGATATGATATTTGCATTGGATGGTTCCAAGACTTGCGGTATTTCTTTGTCATTATTGATTCTAGATTACAATATCAACAAGGTTAAAGAAATAGCTTCAAATTCACAGAATGTTTCTTTAGAGTGGGCATATCAGTTGCGGTACTATTGGGTTCTTAAAAGGGAATAAAAAGAGCTTGTGGGCGTTAGAACGATGTGGTTTCGTGCAACGATCTCTTGGGGTAAGCTTTGATTAAGGACAGTACTATACTAGCAAGGAGAAGTGTTAACTTGAAGGCAAGTCAAGAGGGTGTAACGACCCGACCGGTCGTTTTGAGAGTTGTAGCCTCGTTCCACCATTTATCGCTCATTTCATACTTTACAGTCGTTATGTGACTTGCTGGGGTAGTTGGTTTGAATCCGGAAAGGTTTCGGAATGAATTGAGACACTTAGTCTCAAAGTTGGAAGCTAAGTTGAAAAGGTCGATAAGATGTTGACTTATGTGTAAACGATTATAGATTAGAGTTTTGATGGTTCTGTTAGCTCCGTTGGGTGATTTTGGACTTATGAGCGTACCCGTATTGTGTTTAGGATGTCTGTAGTTGAATTAGGCTTAAAATGGCAAAAATTAGAAATTTAGAAGTTTGACCGAGAGTGGACTGTGGTTACCAGGATCGGATTGGAGTTTTGGGAGTTGGAGTAGGTCCGTGGTGTCATTAGTGACTTGTGTGCAAAATTTGGGGTCAATCGGACATGATTTGGTAGGCTTCGGCGTCATTTGTAGAAGTAGAAATTCCTTAGTTTCAATAGGCTTGAGTTGGGGTGCAATTCGTATTTGATGTTGCTTGAGGTGATTTGGGGGCTTGACTAAGTTCATATCGTGTTTTAGGACTTATTGATATAAATGGTTGAGGTCCCGGGGGCGTCGGGTTGAATTTGGATGGTTAACGGATAAGAAATGGGACTTAGTGCATTGCTGAAGTCGGGAGTTTTCTGGTGTGATCTCACCTGTGAGGGTTGGCCGCATGTGCTATGCCATAGGCGTGGTTGGAGTTGCCAGGTGCGGAGCTGGGCTAGCTTGGGGTAGGACGCTGGTGCGAGGGGTAAGCTGCATCTGCGAGCAAGGCTCCGTAAATGCGGAGAAGAGATGCTGGGCAATTTTCACAAAAGCGGATATTGGGCCACAGAAGCGCTTCCGCAGGTACGAAACCTGGAGCGCAGATGCTGGCCCTGGGGATTTAACTAATTTCCTCATAAGTGGATGATTTCCCGCAAAAGCAGTTCCGCACATGCGGATATTTGGCCCACACGTGCGAAAAGCCTGGGCAATGTTTTAAAAATGAGGGTTCCAAGATTTTCACTATTTAAACATTTCGAGTTCAGGATTTGGCGATTCTTGAGAGGATTTGTTTTGGGATTTCTTAAAGTAAGTCACTTGTGGTCTAATTTATTCAATAATTGTGTTTCCCCATTGATTTTCCCACCTAGTTTGTGTGTATTTAAGGTGGAATTTTGGGGTTTGAGGCTAGGGATTTAGAAAGTTTAATTTGGGGATTTAGATGGCGGTTTGGTATCAGATTTTGGTAAATTTGGTATAGTTGAACTCGTGGTTGAATGGGCTTTCGAATTTTATAATTTTTATTGGATTCGGGGGGAGAGTTTTTTGTCGGCTTTTGAATTTGATTCAGAACTTAGTTTTGCCTTAGAGAATTGATTCCTTTTGCTCGTGTTGATTGTATCAAACAGTTTGTGGCTAGATTTGGGGCATTCGAAGGCTGTTTCGTGAAGCAAAGGCATATTGGAGTAGAGATTTTCACGGTTTGAGGTAAGTAAGACTTCAAAACTTGGTCCTAAGGGTATGAAACCCCGAATTATATGTTATGTGATTGGTGATGAGGTGATGTACATGCTATGTAACGAACATATGGGCATGCACCGTATGAACCGTGACTTGGTCGATTCCATGGAACTGTACAGTTGATTTATCTTGTTGTATCCATATTTTCATCATGTGATAAAGTAATTGAACTGTCAATCATGCTAGAAATCATGCTTAGGCTATATGCTGGTATTGTTGGGACCCACAGTGTCGTTCCTTTCTATTAAGTTAATTGTTTAATTGCAGTCCTTCACTCAATCATATGCATCATTCATATCATATCACAGTCTCTATATTGTACATTGTCATAGCTCGTGTTATTGATTAGGGATGCTTAGTATGAGCGTTGTGAGCCCGAGAGATTGGAGAGATTGATGACTGAGTCAGGACGAGGGCCTGAATGTGAGTGATATTATAGGACCGGGCTGCATGCCGCAACATGTTTTATTCATTTATGACTGGATCTGGCTTATTATAGCGCTTGGGATGAAGGAGCCCCTCTGGAGTCTGCACATCCACAGTGAGCGTAGTTGACTTATATTGAGGGATGGATCTTCCCTGGGCATGGATCTTGTCTGAATCATATATATTTAGGGATGGATTTTCCCTGCCTGAATTGGCCTTACACAGTACTGAGTGACTTACTGTCAGTTGATGTATATATTTGGGATGGATCTTCCCTAGGCTGGAATGGCCATATACAGTACTGAGTGATTGAGTATTCTGAGAGTATGAGTACACGAGGTTTCCACTGTGTTACAGCACATACGGTATTCACCTTGGCACGTAGATATAGAGATGCCATTTTCATATTATCAGCCACACTTGGCCTATTTTTACTTGTGCTAAACTTAATTGTTGGACCTAGAAGCATGTCTACTTTTTTACATTTTCTAAATTCTGTATCTCGTCACTACTTTCAATTCAATGGTTAGATTTGTTACTTATTGAGTTGGTTGTACTCATGCTACACCCTACACCTCGTTTGCAGATCCAGGTGCTTCCGATCACGGCGGTTGCTGAGTTGAGGAGTCCGGACCTTCGGAGATCATCAAGGTAGCTGCTTGGTATTCGCAGACCTTAACTCTCCCCCCTTATCTTTCATTTTATGTTTTGTTTTAGACGGTGTACAAGACTATATATTTATGTAAATTCTCATGTACTCGGTGACACCCCAATTTTGGGAGAGATTATGTATTGAGATGACTTCCTATCTTGTTTTTTAGAGTTTTTCTTTAAATTAAACTGTTTTAGTATCTTTCAAAGCTTTAGAGTGTTGGAAATGTTTAAGTAGTCGGCTCGCATAGTACTATGATAGGAGCCATCACGACGGATTGGTTTTGGGTCGTGACAAGTTGGTATTAGAGCCTAGGTTACATAGGTCTTACGAGTCATGAGCAGGTTTAGTAGAGTCTTGCGGATCAGTACGGAAACGTCTGTACTGATCTTTGACAAGCTGCCAAACTCTTAGGAAACTCCACATTCTTATATTCTTATCGTGTGGGTTTGTTGATTCCGGTGACTAAACTTTGGTTATTCTATTCTCTCACAGATGATGAGTACACAAGCTACCAGTAAGGACGGACAACCACAGTACCACCGGCTAGCGACACGAGAGGTCGAGGTCGAAGTAGGGGCTGTGGTAGGGGCAGAGGTGCAGCTCGTACAGCAGCTAGGGAAGCATCTGCAGATCCACCAGTTGCTCTAGCTCAGGAGAAGGTACCAGATACAGTTGAGCCAGTGGGGCCAGCTTAGGCACCAGCTGTGCCCATAGTGATTCCAGGCCTTCAGGAGGCTTTTGGCTCAGATTCTGACTGTGTGCACTAGCCTTGCTCAGGCGGTATTTGTTCCTGCCACAACAGCCACTTCTTAGGCCCGGGGAGGTACTCATACTCCCGCCACCCATATTCCAGAAAAGGTGATGTAGGGACTTTAGACACCAGGGGTGCTACCAGCCCAATCAGTTGTAGTTGCTCAGGTCCATGTGGGTCCCGTTATGAGTGATGATGAGCAGAAGAGACTAGAGAGATTTGGGAGGCTTCAGCCTCTATCATTTAGCGGGGATGAGTCAGAGGATGCTCAGGGCTTCTTGGATAAGTACCAGCAGATTCTTCGCACGACGGGTATTCTGGAGACCAGTGGGGTCTCATTCACTACCTTTCAGTTTATTGGGGCTACATTCAGATGGTGGGAGGCTTATGAGAGGCATAGGCCAGTTGGTGCTGCACCACTTTTATGGAATGAGTTCTCTATTCTCTTCTTGGTGAAGTTCGTGCCGCAGTCTTGCAGGGAGGAGTTCCACAAACAGTTTGAGAAGCTACGTCAGGATGGCATGTATGTGACCCAGTATGAGATGAGGTTTTTCGAGTTGGCTCATCATGTAGTTTGGTTGGTTCCCACTGATAAGGAGAGGATTAAGAGGTCCATTGATGGCCTCACATATTAGTTGTTGTTGCTTATAACTCGGGAGAGGGTATCTGGTGCTACTTTCGATGTGGTGGTTGATATTACTCTACAGGTAGAGATGGTCCTTAGCCAGGAGTGTAGGGAGAGGGAGGCCAAGAGGCCTCGAGGTTTGGGTGATTTCGGTGGTGATCCTTCAGCGGGCAGTCCTACCACAGCAGGGGTCGTCCTTATAGACCCACTCAGATGACTCGTCCAGCTCATCGTTGTGCATCATTTGGCCATGGATCATATTGTGCCCATCTGGGCCAGTGATCTCTCAATGCTCTTCCAGCTCAGAGTTCATCCCGTGCTCCTTCAGTTCAAGGTTCATCTATGCTGGGTTCTTCTAGTGGGTATTCTGGTTCTCGGGATCCGCCTCAATGCTTGCCGCCATTTTCAGAGAGGGTTTGCTTCAAGTGTGGATATTTGGGTCATATAAAGAGACATTGTCCCCGTCTTTCGAGAGGTTCAGCTCAATAGAGGAGTTAGACTACGACTTCAACACCAGTTACTTCACCACCCGCCCAACCAACTCGGGGTTGAGGCTCAGGAAGCTAGGGGTCACCCAAGAGGAGGAGGCCGATCAGGTGGCGATCAGGCCCGATTCTATGCTATTCCTTCCAGACCAGATGTTGTTTCTTCAGACACAGTGATCATAGGTATTGTTTCAGTATGCCACAGGGATGCTTCTATATTATTTGACCCTGGTTCCACTTATTCGTATGTATCATCGTATTTTGCTCATTATCTAGATATGTCCTGTGAGTCCTTAGTTTCATCTATTCATGTATCTACGCCAGTAGGCGATACTATTGTTGTGGACCATGTATATCGGTCATGTGTAGTGACAATTAGAGACAAGAGTTGATCTCATATTGCTTAGTATGATTGATTTCGACGTGATCTTGGGTATGGATTGGTTGTCTCCATGTCATGCTATTCTGGATTTTCATGCTAAGCCCGTAACGTTGGCGATTCCGGGTTCACCAAGGATCAAGTGAAGAGGTTCTCTATACTATGTTCCCAGCAGATTGATTTCGTATTTGAAGGCCCAGCGGATGGTTGAGGAGGGTTTTTTAATCTTATTTGTCCTTTTTGAGGGATGTTGGTGTTGATACTCCTGCTATTGATTTTGTTCCCGTGGTGTGAAATTTTTTGGATGTGTTTCCTGCAAACCTGTCGGGCATGCTGCCCGATAGGGATATTGACTTTGATATTGATTTGGTGTCGGGCACTCAGCCCATTTCTATTCCACCATATCATATGGCACTAGTTGAGTTGAAGGAATTGAAAGATCAACTTCAGGAACTTCTTAATAAGGGGTTTATTAGGCCTAGTGTGTCGCCTTGGGATGCACCAGTTCTATTTTTGAAGAATAAGGATGGTACTATGCGGATGTGCATTGACAATAGGCAGTGAAAAAAAGTTACAATCAAGAACAAGTATCCTTTGTCGCGTATTGATGATCTATTTGACCACCTTTAGGGAGCGAGGGTGTCCTCCAGGATTAATTTAAGGTCTAGGTATCAATAGTTGAAGATTCGGGACTCGAATATTCTAAAGACAGCATTCAGGACCCATTATAGTCATTATGAGTTCCTCGTGATGTCTTTTGGGCTGACCAACGCCCCAACAACATTCATGTATCTGATGAATAGTGTTTTTCAGCCTTATCTCGATTCATTTTTCATAGTATTCATTGATGATATCTTGGTGTACTCTCGTAGTTAGGAAGAGTATGCCTAGCATTTAAGGATTGTGTTGCAGTGGTTGAGGGAGGAGAAACTTTATGCCAAGTTCTCCAAGTGTGAGTTTTGGCTTAGTTCAGTGGCGTTTATGGGGCATGTGGTGTCCAGTGAGGGGATTCGGGTGGATTCGAAGAAGATAGAGGCGGTTCAGAGTTGGCCCAAACCGTCCTCTGCTACGAAGATTCAGAGCTTTCTCGGTTTGGCTGGTTATTATCGTCGCTTTATGGAGGGCTTCTTGTCGATTGCATCGCTTTTGACCAAATTGACCCAAAAGGGTTCTACTTTCAGGTGGTCGGATGAGTGTGAAGAGAGCCTTTAGAAGCTCAAGACTGCCTTGACCATAGCTCTTGTTCTAATTTTGCCTTCAGTTTCAGGGTCTTATACAGTGTATTGTGATGCTTCTCGGACCGATATTGGGTGTGTCTTGATGCAGAAGGGTAGAGTGATTGCTTATGCTTTGTGCCAGTTGAAGCCCCATGAGAAGAACTACCTTGTCCATGATTTTTAGTTGGCTTCCATTGTTCATCTATTGAATATTTGGAGACATTATCACTACAGCGTGTTTTGTGAGGTATTTACGGATCATCAGAGTCTCCAACACTTGTTCAGACAAAAGGATCTAAACTTGAGGTAGTGGAGATGGTTGGAGCTACTAAAGGACTATGATATTACTATTCTATATCATCCCGGAAAGGCCAATGTAGTGGCCGATGCCTTGAGTAGAAAGGCGGTGAGTATGGATATCCTTGCATTCATTCCCGTTAGTTAGAGACCGCTTGTAGTTGATCTTCAGGCCTTAGCCAACCAGTTCATGAGATTAGATGTTTCGGAGCCCAGCTGGGATCTAGCTTCTGTGGTCTCTCGGCCTTCCTTAAATGATCGCAACAGAGAGTACCAGTATGATGATCCTCATTTGCTTTTTCTTAAGGGCACCGTTCAATACGGTAATGCCAAGGATGTTACTATCGGAGATGATGGGGTGTTGAGGATGTAGGGTCAGATTTGTATGCCCAATGTAGATGGGCTACTAGAGTTTACTCTTAAGGAGGCCCACAATTTGCGGTATTCCATTTATTCAGGTGTCGTGAAGATGTTCCAGGACTTGAGGCAGCACTATTGGTGGAGAAGAATGAAGAAGGATATAGTGGGGTTTGTACCTCAGTGCCTTAACTGTCAGCGGGTGAAGTATGAGCATCAGATTCCGGGTGGATTTCTTTAGAGGCTTGAGATTCCGGAGTGTAAGTGAGAGCGTATCACCATGGATTTTGTAGTTAGGCTTCCACGGACTTTGAGGAAGTTCCATGCTATTTGCGTGATTGTGGATCGACTGACTAAGTTTGTGCACTTCATTCTAGTTTGGACTGCTTATTCTTTGGAGCGGTTGGCTGATATTTACATCTGCGAGATTGTTCTCCTTCAGGGTGTACCAGTGTCCTTCAATTCAGATCGAGGCACGTAGTTTACATCGCAGTTTTGGAGAGCCGTGCAGTGAGAGTGGGGCACCCAGGTTGAGTTGAGCACATCATTTCACCCTCAAATGGACGGACAATTCGAGCGCACCATTCAGATATTGGAGGATATGCTACCCGCTTGTGTCATTGATTTTGGGGGTTCTTGGGATCAGTTCCTGCCATTCGCAAAGTTTGCCTAAAACAACAGCTACTAGTCGAGCATTCAAATGGCTCCGTAAGAGGCTTTTTATGAGAGATGGTGTCGATCTCCAGTGGGTTAGTTTGATCCGGCCGAGGCTAGGCTTTTGGGTAATGACTTGGTTCAGGATGCTTTGGAAAAGGTTAAATTGATTCAAGATCGGTTTCGCACGGTGCAGTCTAGACAAAAGAGTAACACCGATAGAAAGGTTCGTGATGTTTCTTTCATGTTTGGGGAGAAGGTACTGCTCAATATTTCACCCATGAAGGGTGTTATGAGGTTTGGGAAGAAGGGAGAGTTCAACCCTGGGTATATCGGGCCATTTGAGGTACTTTAGAGGATTAGAGAGGTGGCTTACAAGCTTGCCTTACCACCTAATTTGTCGAATGTGCATCCAGCGTTTCATGTTTCTATGCTCCGGAAGTATGTCGGTGATCCATCTCATGTTTTGTATTTTTGTACAATTCAGTTGGATGGTGATTTGACTTATGATGTGGAGTTGATGGCCATTTTGGATCGACAGGTTCGAAAGTTGAGCTCAAAGAACATAGCTTCAGTGAAGGTGGAGTGGAGAGGTCAGCCAGTTGAGGAGGCTATTTAGGAGACTGAGCTGGACATGTGCAACTGATATCCACACCTATTTGAGACTCCATGTACGTTTCTATACCAGTTCGAAGACAAATGTTTGTTTTAGATGGGGAGGATGTAACGACCCAACAGGTCGTTTTGAGAGTTGTATCCCCATTCCCCCATTTACCGCTCATTTCGTGATTTACAATCGCTATGTAACTTTCTGGGGCAGTTGGTTCTGGTCCGGAGAGGTTTCGGATTGGATTGAGACACTTAGTCTCAAAGTTAGAAGCTTAAGTTGAAAAGGTTGACCGGATGTTGACTTATGTGTAAACAACTCCAGATTGGAGTTTTGATGGTTCTGTTAGCTCTATTGGATGATTTTAGACTTAGGAGCTTGCCCAGATTGTGTTTCAGAGGTCTGTAATTGAATTAGGTTTGAAATGGCAAAAATTGGAAATTTAGAAGTTTGACCGAGAGTGGACTTTGTGGTTACCGGGCTCGGATTGGAGTTCTAGGAGTTGGAGTAGGTCTATGGTGTCATTTGTGACTTGTGTGCAAAATTTGGGGTCAATCGGACGTGATTTGATAGGTTTCGGCATCATTTGTAGAAGTTGGAATTCCTTAGTTTCAATAGGCTTGAATTGGTGTGCGATTCATGTTTTTTATGTTGCTTGAGGTGATTTGGGGGGGGGGGGCTTGACTAAGTTCGTATCATGATTTACGACTTGTTGGTATAATTGGCTGAGGTCCCGGGGGACTTAGTTGAATTCGGATTGTTAACAGATCGAAAATGGGACTTACTGCATTGCTGAAGCTGGGAGTTTTCTGGGTGTGATCGCACCAGCGAAGGGTTGACCGCAGGTGCAATGCCTCATGTATGGCTGGAGTTGCGGAGGTGTGGAGCTGGGATGGCTTGGGGTAGGACGCAAGTGCGAGGGGGCCGCATCTGTGAGCCCACAGGTGCGAGCAAGGCTCAGTAGATACGAAGAAGAAGAGTTGGGCTATTTCCGCAAAAGCGGATATTGGGCCGCAGAAGTGCTTCTGCAGGTGCAGAACCTGGAGCGCAGATGCGGATAATTTTCCACAAAAGCGGTTCAGCAGGTGCAGATATTTGGCCCGCAGGTGCAAAAAACTTGGGTAGTGTTTCAAAAATGAGGCTTCCGAGATTTTCACCATTTTAAACATTTCAAGCTCGGGATTTGACGATTCTTCAGAGGATTTTTGGGGGATTTCTTGAGCTAAGTCACTTGTGGTCAATAATTGTGTTTCCCAATTGATTTTCCCACCTAGTTTGTGTGTATTTAAGGTGGATTTGGGGGTTTGAGGCTAGGGATTTGGTGTCGGATTTTGATAAAATTGGTATGGTTGGACTTGTTGTTTAATGGGATTTCAGACTTTGTAACTTTTATTGGATTCCGAGACATGGGCCCGGGGGCTGATTTTTGAATTTGATTTAGAACTTAGTGTTTCCTTATAGAATTGATTCCTTTTGCTAGTGTTGATTGTATCGAATCGTTTGTGGCTAGATTCAAAATATTCGGAGGCTGTTTCGCGAGGCAAATGCATATTGGAGTAGAGATTTTCACGGTTTTAGGTAAGCAACACTTCTAAACTTGGTCCTGAGGATATGAAACCCTGAATTATGTGTTATGTGATTGGTGTTGAGGTGACGCACATGCTAGGTGACGAGCGTGTGAACGTGCACCGTATGAACTGTGACTTGGTCGATTCCATGGAACTGTACAGTTGATTTATCGTGTTGTTATCGGTATTTTCATCATGTGATAAAGTAATTGAACTGTCAATCATTCTAGAAATCATGTTTAGGCTATGTGTTGGTACTATTGGGACCCACAGTGGTCATTCCTTGCTGTTGAGTTAATTGTTTAATTGTAGTCCTATACTCAATCGTATGCATCATTCATAATCTCAGTCTCTATTATTGTACATTGTCACATCTCATATCATTGATTAGGACTGCTTAGCATGAGCGTTGTGAGCCAGAGAGACTGGAAAGATTGATGAATGAGTGAGGCCGAGGGCCTGATTGTGAGTGATATTATGGGATCGGGCTGTGCGCCGCAACATGTTTTATTCATTTATGCCTGGATCAGGCTTATTATAATGCTTGGGATAAAGAAGCCCCTCCGGAGTCTGAACATCCACAGTGAACGCAATTCACTTATATTGAGGGATGGATCTTCCCTGGGCATGGATCTTGTCTGAATCATTTATATTTAGGGATGGATTTTCCCTAGGCTGGATTGGCCTTATACAGTACTGAGTGACTGAGTGTAAGTTGATGTATATATTTGGGATGGATCTTTCTTGGGCTGGAATGGCCATATACAGTACTGAGTGATTGAGTTTTCTGGGAGTATGAGTACACGAGGCTTCCACTGTGTTACACCACATATGGTATTCACCTTGGCACGTAGATATAGAGATGCCATTTTCATATTATCAGCCATACTTAGGCCTATTTTTAGCTGTGGTAAACTTAACTGTTGAACCTGGAAGCATGTCTACTTTTTTGCATTTTCTATATTCCGTATCTTTACTGTATTGTTAGAGCTCATCACTACTTTCAGTTCAAAGGTTAGATTTATTACTTATTGAGTTGGTATGGCTCTTGGGGTGCTGAATGGTGGATTGCGCCTTGGTTATGGTCTTCCTGTCTATGGTATATTGTGCTATCTATTTCTCCATAGTTATGGTCAGGCAATACTTGTGCTTGCCATTGTTTGACGAGTATGAGAATTTGGGCAAGGTTAATCCATGTGGAGTTGTATGTTTAGATCGGGTTAAGCGCGCAACAAAGTTATGTTAGGATATGTTCATTAGTGCTTATTTTGTGTGTTTTGTTTCTCCTTTATGAAATGGTTTCATAACACTGCTCTTTATGGGGGTTTGTGTTGAGCTTGCAGGATAGCTCTCTTATTTGGTTCTTCTTCCGTCGTTGGTTACATCAGATTTGATGCTTGTTTGGTGAATGGATTGCATGGTATATGGCTCTAGGTGATATTGGTGTGGCATGTCGGTCAAGCATCTTTTACTAGATGAGGAGAGGTTACTAGACCTAAAATGAGTGCTATCGGATTTGATTAAGGTATGTTTGGAAGGATGATGTCACTAGTCAGCTTAGATTTTGGCTATGGTTCTTGTCGGGCGAGAGAGCTCCACAACTTGTTGATCTAGTGAGTGGTTATGAGTTTCGACATGTTTCTTTCTCCTTGGTAGTGTACGAAGGTTCAGAACAAGGTTTTATTTGATATGAGGCATGTTGTATGTATCGGGTTTGTTAATGGGCAGCTATTATGGTCGGGAGTTATTGCTATGATATCTAAGTTATGTGGTATATCACGTTATTAAATATTGGGTTATGGTTATGGCTATGGCTTGATACAGGTTGTTTAGAATTTTATAACGTATAAATGCGAGAATTTGGTCTCATGATGAATTCTGGATGTTGGAGATTGGGTTCTAAGATTTACGGACTAAGGTTGGAGAAGGAATCTTCGGTTAGGTGGTGTTGGTGGGCTTATATTGGATTGAAGTGATGTGGGATCACCCATGGATATGTGTATGCTGAGTTTATACAGTGATTTGATGGCTTTGGAACAACTTTTAGCACTTTTGAGGATAAATATATGTTTATGTGGGGGAGAATGTAATGACCCGAGAGGGCGTTTTGAGCATTGGCATTCTGTTCGATGGTTTGAGGTCTTTAGTTGCTTCATATGATTATTACGGCTTGCGTGTATGGTTGGTTTTGATGTTCGAGAGGTTCAGGATTGATTTGGAAGAGAAATTTTCATTTTTGGAGGCTTAAAGTTGAAGAGTTGACCAAAGGTTGACTTTTGTGTAAATGGTCTCGGATTTGCATTTTGATGGTTCCAAGAGGTTCATATGGTAATTTTGACTCAGGCATATGTCTGGATTCGTATTTGGATGCTTTTAGAAGGTTTTGTCTCTAACGGCAAAAGTAAATTTGAAGGTTTGAAAAGTGTATAGGTTTGACTGGGAGCTATCTTTGATTTTATCGTGTTTAGATTGTTATTCTACAAGTTGGAATAGGTTTGTTATGTGATTTGGAACTTGTGTGCAAAACTTGAGGTGATTCCAAGTTGTTTAGACATGGTCAGTGTAAGTTTGGAATTTGGAAATTGAAATAGTTCGTAAGCTTGAATTAAGGTGAGATTGGTGGTTTTGATGTTATTTGTGGGGTTTGAGGCCTCGAGTAGGTTTGTCTTATATTTTGGGACTTGTTGGTATGTTCATACGCGGTTCTGAGGGGCTTGAGTGAATTTCGGGGTGTTCGGGAGGGGTTTTGGAATGGTTAAATTGCAGAAATTTGGGCATCGAGTTGCAGAGGATTGCCTTAAGGGAGCGCGTTGCGTGAACCCCAGGCACGACCTCAGATGGGTTTGCCTTAAGGGCGTGCATTGCACGAACCCCAGGCATGATGCTAGGTGCTGAAATTTCATACTTCTCCATTTAAGTCTCATTTCATACCTAGACTTCATTTTATTATTTTGGGAGCTACACAACTTGGATTTGGGAGATTTTTGAGGAGATTTCATATGCATCATTGGGGTAAGGAATCCTAACTTAGATCTATGATTTCTACTTGAATCTATCAATGATATTTGCTCTAAATCAAGTAATCCAAAAGGAGAAAAAAAGGTTTTGGCTTGAAAGATAAGAAAGTGTATTTTGAACTTTTGAGTTTTGGACTTGATTTTTGAATCTAACCATATAATTGGACTCGGCAGATTATGGGTGTTCGGGATTTGCGAGTTTTGTCGGGTTTTGAGGTGCGGGCCCGGGTTGACTTTTTGACTGACTATGAGTATTTGATTAACGATTCGACCTTTATCATTTGGGTTGGATTCCTATGATGTTTTTGGGTTCCTTTTTGCTAGATTCGAGCCATTCGGAGGCCGACTCGAGCAGGAAGGCATTGTTAGAGTATTGATTTGTCTTATCTGAGGTAAGTATATTTCCTAAACTTGGTTGAGGTATTAGTTTCCTGAGTTATTAGCGATGGCTACGTGCTATGAGTGGCGGGGTTAAGCCCATGTACGTGCACGGGGTATTATTCATGCTCAGGTTAGTTCCTAGGCTATGATATACCTTGAATTGATTGTTAAGCTTCATGTTGTTATGTTTCTTATGTTTGTACCCCTTGGTGAGATAATAGAACCATGTTTGAGGTCATATAAAGGTTAATCTCCTGATTGAACTTGATAATTGCTACTTTCATGATGTTATTTCCCGATTTGTGCTATTATAGCACACTACACACATGCATACACTTTAGCATGTCAGTTGCACCAGTCCATAAGTATGAAATTTGACATCCCATGTTCATGTACATATACATTTATTCTTGTATGTCTGCTTTCTGTGTGATATGGATTGGAATGGTAGCACGTGAATTGGCCGTGTAGTTGTGATTATTGGCACGTGAATTGGCCGTGCGGTTTTGGTTATTGGCATGTGAATTGGTCGTGCGATTGTGTTTATTAGCATGTGAATACGTCGTGCGGTTGTGATTATTAGCACATGATATGTCGCGCGGTTGTGATTATTTGCACATGAATACGTCGCGCAGTTGATATTTATGGCACGTGAGTTGTTCGTGCAGTGACGACGTCCAAATCCACTCCTCAAAGAGTAAGTGGACATGATTGCATGCAATATAATTTATCCAACTACGGGTCAGGGTCGAATCCCACAGAGAACAATATGCAGGCGATGAGGCAAGTAAGAGAATTATCGCTTATTATGCTAAGCGAAACACTAATAAATGTGTTGAGAAAATATTTTATCTAAATGCAAAAATGTAAACGAACCTAGAAAGAAAGTAAAATGATCAATGGCTACAACTACAAACATGGATACACGGGGAATTACACTTAAGTAACGATCCAATTTATTTTATGATTTTACAAATATGAGCGAGTTTATGTTAATTAGCCTCGGGTATTAATTCTTTATTAGCTCATTTCGAAAACTAACAAGACTTCCTAATTGAATTATCCCTAAAACAATTAAGAGATTAAGAGCATCCGAATATGGCTAAAAGTAGTTCAATCATATCCCTAGGTAGAATCTATAAAGGGAAGGTTAACGCATCAAGTTCTTGTTAATTAATCTTTCCTAATCCAAATTACATTTTTCAAGATTAATTCAAAGTTAATGAGCGAGTCTTAGGGTTAGCTAATCCCTTTGGAAATATTAAAGAACAAGAATAATTAAAAAATAATTAACTCACTTCATAATTAATAAAAATCATTCAATACATATGCATAATAAGGCATTTAATCAAAACTTTAACAATGAATATTTCCATAAATAAGTTTCAAGTAGTGGAATAAATACTGCACACTTAGATATTCAAAAGAAATCAAAAGAATGAGTAAAAAAAAAGAAATTCTCATCCAAAGTCTTCATATCCCAAGTGTGTGTGCAAGAACCCTAGCTCCAAAGATTGTCTTTCTTAGTCTAGAAGACCAAAAATTAGCCAAAGATGTCTGTGCAAATGAACTAGGTCGTGTTTTTATGGGTTTGGGATGGAGAAATTGTGAAATGCAAGTTTACCCAGAGTTTAAGCCCATTGGTCGTACCTGCGGAAGAGTCATCATAGGTGTGGCTCTACAGATGCGGAATTTTACTCGCAGATGCGAGTCTTGTGGAGAATTGGTTGTTCCATAGAAGAGAACATGTCATCGCAGAAGCAGCTCCGCAAATGCGTACTTCTACCGCAGAAGCGGCTCGGTAGGTGCGAATTCCCAAGCGTAGGTGCGACCCCAGTGGTACATTGGCAATTTCGAAGATATGGCCATATTCTCGCAGATGTGAGCTCACAGATGCCAGCAGTGTTCTGCATATGCGAGATCATTGAATGCATTTGCGCTTTTTAACTCTTTTTTGCTCAATTCCACTTCATTTGATTTCAATTCTCTTTAAGACTCATTGTACTTGAAAATCTAGCAATGCACACCATAAATTACCTCGTCTTTTAATTAAAGGATACAAAAACTAATGAAAAGAGACTAAAATAAGTGGTAAAATCACCACTCATCAATACCCCCATTTTAATATTTTTGCTTGTCCTCAAGCAAATCAAAACCAAATACTCAATGAGGCTCTACCATTTAAAGCACAATTAGCATTGCTATCATTTCCAAATCACATTTTCCAATTAATCACTACATTTATGGCTTTGGTTGGTACTAATAATTAGGCTCAAGCATGTGAACTTCAACCAAATAACTCCCTCATTTAAAACTCAATATCAAGAATGCAATGAAATTTCAAAATAATTAAATGTCAACAGCCAAGCCTCAAGAAGTGACTCAAAAGCACTAGTCTACTACATATGCTCAATTGACTCAATTTGGAATTTATCAATGTATGCGGAGAAATCAGAAGACTTGATTTCTCGTTGTCGGGACATTTCGGAAGCATGCCTCTGGACCCTGAGGGCGGGAGGCCGCGACCAAGTTCTCAACCTCGGGGTTCGTCGGAGCCCGACTTGGAGGAAACAAAGATCGAAGCCAGGATGGAGGGGGAAGCCCCCAAGGCACATGGCTACGTCTGATAGGCCCGGCCTATCCAGAGCCTATGCTGAGGCATCATGTCAAACCATCCCATCTCCGTACTTTGTATTTGATCTCCACATATTTGTACCATACCGTGTTCCCTCGCCTATATAAGGGGAACCCATACCAATTTGTAAAGGGATGATGTTGCTCCATTTCTCCACAAAAGCAATAATCTCTCTCTCTCTCTTTCTCCTATTTTATTCATTCTCACTGGCTCGAGGCCACTTTAACATCTATTGTCTTCTTACTTATTTCATGCTATATTGTGAAACTTTGGACGTAAAGAGCCTTGCTTGATCGTATCCTTAATTGTTATCCTATTCCCGGTTGCCCTCAATAGCTCGAGCTCGATTCGAGTCCCGACCCCGAGGTCCTTATCGACCCGCTTTGCATCCGGGCAACAGGCCCTTCGGTTTGATTACTGTCTTGTTTTAGCTCGCATTTCATCCTTAAGCTTCACGTTCATAGCATCAACTGCTCTAACAACTAGCTTCGGAATAGATCACGTATTTTTAGAATCACATTTACAAATTTAATTGTTGTTACCATTTTCATTGTAAACAGTTTGGCGCCCACCGTGTGGCTAAAAATAATAGTGATTATTTTCTTGCTAGTTTCATCACACAAACGCACATTATCTTTCACACTTTTTCTTGGCCAAGATCTTTTGATTTCAGGTTAATGTCCGGCTCGGTAAGCAAAATCGAGAATGACTACCCTGAAAGCCACAGCGAAAACAGTATGACTCCTCTACAGGTTAGCGCGACACCGTAGGACCGCGATAACGCATTTAGGTCAATTCAAGTAGACGCGGGCTTGCAAGGCGCGCAATAGGTCGATGAAACCTCATGCACCGATGACAGCATACAGCGCACTGACCGGACAGGGTAGAACAGGAAGTTAATCTTCATGTTATTTTTGAAATGTTACAGGCACGACAGTTGGCTATCGCTCAGCTGCAAAGTCGCCCGGAGACTCCCAATGCAGTAGCGCCGGAGACACCTCCTTAAGCCGAACTGGTACCCGAGAGATCAAGTAACGACGGATCGGTAACCGACCCCGCTGCAGTGAGGTTGCGTAGGAATATCTTTGAAAGGATTGAATTAGGTTCATGGAAGCTCTTACAGCAACCGTCTCCCAAGGAAATGGTCCTGAAACTCACTTCACAAAACTCCGTAACGCCGAAACCCCCTAGGTGCGACAGGACCTCAGATCCCTACGGGCACACCACCACTTACGCGAGCTTATTCAAAGGCAGCGACCTCCAAGATGATGAGTTCGAGCCTATCTCGTTGAGTAAGCTCGAAGAAACTCTCTCGAAAGAAACTATGACACAGTGCCACCTCCTGGCACCTGACCTCACAGACTCGATTACCATACCAACGTGGTCCTCCGCGGAAGCACGCACCGATACCATCAAAGCAGTACCAAGAGGGCCCAATACAACTGAGGCCAAACGAAGAAGAAATGAAATACCACACGAAGCCGAACCCCATTCCCTAATAGGACGAATGAGATCGCTCCCGGTTTCGGACAATCGGCCAACACATGCCTTCACCATAGGCCTGAACGAATCATGACCGACAACTCCAGGGCATTTCAAGTGAAGCCTGATCAGATACCCAGCCAAAGTCTAGTTGGATGCCCACACCTGGAACTAGCCACGAATCGGGGCCGTGGACAATTGTCTGGGAACCTCCTCGGGCTCGGTATATCCAAGCAGACTCCCGCAAAGAAGCTAATGCCAAACGGATGGAGGTATCATCCATGCGCTGTGAATGGAAGGAACGACTCGAGATGCAACCTACCTCACAACAATAGGGAAATAGCCCGAGGACAGAACCCTCGAAGAACCTCTAATGGAACTATATTTAACTAGGCACAACTGGCAGGGAAACCCCGCCCAGCTGAGTACAATTTTAGCATTGCGATACCAAACATCATGATCACCATAAGCAAAACCGGGAACACCAGGTGGCTCAGACCTATTCGACCAAGACCCCTTCAAGAGAACCATGGCCCGGCGCAGGAACCGCAGGGCGCGCGCGGTCACCGACTCAAAAGAACGACAACTGTGCTATTCAATAGAGATTGCCACCAAGTATCATGGAGCAGTCAGGCTCGGATTCAGCTCCAAGGGAGGAAGGATATCGGGAAAAATGAAGCTGACATGCCACGGTGTATTGCCACGATAGTAAAGGGGCGGCGACACCCTTTAAAGATCCATAAAATGCAGAGTGAAAGGGCTCATCGCTGGGGAAAGATGGGTCCGGGGAATATACCCAAAGGAAACCCTTACATCTAAGGAAAGAGACGCCGAGACTTCGCCTCGGCCTCGTATTAACACGATTGGTAACTCCCTCCCTCATTTGAACTATTTCAAATAAAACATGTGTTTATGAGTGCAGATGGTTCGATCAATTATACCGACGATGTCAGGCCAAAGCTAATAGGGCGGTTCGTACTAACGAACCAAATCACTCCCATACCTCGAATCTTTGATGGATTCCAGACGCCGATCGCCACAACAATCAGGATGGCCGCTTCCTCTATACAGCCTGCCCGAGCTTAGGCTGGAATGCCGAGCCTGCGAAACACGAACGTTTCATTCAAATGAGAATGGGCACACCACTCGAAGGTGACTTCGACCACACTCCACCAAAGGGATGAAACTCCACGATAGAGGTGGGACTAAAGTATTCGACAAGGAGCTACACGTGACGAGAGGAAATCCCTCACCATATGACCCATTGCCGGCATCAATGCCTCCGCCCTCGAAAAGATCAAAGGGTGAGCGAAACCCTATCTTTGGCCAAGCCTGGTTGAACATAGCAGAAGGCTGTATTAAGGGCACGCGCCTTAAAATGGCAGAAACATACCAGGCCTCGAAACGTCGCCTACACATCCCGCAACAGGGAAGAACTACTCTGCTCCCTTGTTGTTTCTTTTCTTTTGCTAACCTATATACAGGCAGTCAGCTGAGGCATTCATAAGTTCTAACTCCACTCGGAGATCCGAGACCTCTGCGGGGCCCGCCATGCTCTCTTCCCTCGACTGGACTTCCAACCTAAAGAGGGTCCCGCCAGCAAGATTATTAGCAGAGCAGCACACCCCCCAAAAGAGGATCCGACGAAATCGTTTGTCTTTTCTTCTACAGTCAGACGACGTGCGATGGCCCTCTCTTAAGGACATCGCCCCCTCAGAAGGGCCAATGAATGGCAGGCTAAGTTTCAAAATAGAATCATGTAAACAGATCAGATGATTAGAGGAGCCGCACTCACGCTGGCCGAGCTCACACCAACGAGACGACATGTATTTACAGCCTATATTTATGCCAAGCAATAAAGAATATCTTTTCGGCATTTCATACTTCGAAAAAGGCTATTTCGGCATATTCGCAGCAAAGGCCTCTCCGCTGAATACGTCCCGAGATACTCGGAGACTTAAACAGTTCAACGCCCACATGGCCCCAGGGTCGGAACCCCGGGATCACAAAGCCCTCACAATGCAACTCCGAGTTCACGAAAAGTGGTCTTCAAGCTTAGACAAACTCGATGACTCGGAGACTGTCGCCAATCACCGAGCACTGGAAAATCCAAAACTGTAAGACTCCTAGCGGGCAGACTCAACATAACCAGATCTATTCTACATGATACAAACTTTAAGACCTCAATAGGCATGACAAACTGTAAGACCTGAATAGGCATAACAAACTGTATGACCTCAATAGGTATGAAAACCTCGAAGTTTAGGCTATACATCGCATTTGTAAGAATCCCTAAAGGGCATACCCTCGGTGTAGACGCCTAAACTATCGCTTGGGATCAAAAATAGCTACGGCCAAATGCACATGACTACGGTCAAAACGACTGATACAACCAAAATAATGCGATTCGGGGATGCCCGATTGTCACTAAAATTTGCAAGCCACTACTTCGAATATACTTCAGAAAGAACTGGTTAAAACAGGCTTCCCTCAACAGGAAAAAATAAGCTCCGACCACGTTGGATCCAAACCGCAAGAGCGTCGATCTACTCGACCTACGAGCTATGAACCTTACGGGTACTCAAAACATCGCCGACAACGACTTGAAATCGAGGTTCCTTTGGAACCGATGACGGGTCAGGCAAAAATACTCTAAAAAGACCTTAACAAGAGGAAACAAATCCTACAAAAAAGCCCACGGGCAAAAATAGCGTAAGAGCCATTGTCGCCAGCTAAGCAAGCCTACGGGCCTTATATTGAAAGGTCTCTACGACCAAACAGCGTAAGAGCCATTGTCACCAGCTAAAAAATTTTGACAACTTTAGGATTAAAATGAGCTCGAATCGTACCCCGATTCGGAGACCGAATCCAAAATAGTTAACTATGCAAGCCTCCGGGCCACATACTGAAAGGTCTCAACGACCAAATGGAATAAGTGCCACTATCGTCGGCCAGAAACTCAAAGAAATTAAGGGTCGATTACAGCCCGAATCGCAATGCGACTCGGAGACTGGACCCGAAAACTATAGTGTGCCTAAAGGCACGTCATAAGTGCCACCATCGCCGGTCAGAAACTCAAAATATTTGTCGATTACAGCTCGAATTACAACGTGAATTGGAGACTGGACCCCAAAACAGTAATGTGACTAAGGGCACGGCACAAGTGCCACTGTCGCCGGCCTAGTAAACCTTTAGGCCGCGCGCCCGTAAGGTCACTTCAACCCAAAACACAAAGGGCCATCATCATCTGCCCATGCAGGCAGGAAAGAGCATGAGGGTTAATTGAAGCTCGAGTCACAATGCGACAAGGAGACTAGACCCAAAATGATTGGAACGGCAAATGTCCAGGGACAGGAGATAAAAGCAAATACTACCTACCCGCACGGGCACAAAAAATGCAAGGGTGAGGAGGCTCGAGCCGGAGCCCGACTCGAAGACTAAGCCTAAATAGCCAGGCCAAGTACGGAGGCCCCGACACCTGCTCACGTCAAGGATCACGCTTAAGAGCCCCCGGACTTGTCCGATTAGTCCCAAACCTACGAGGATCCCACCGAACATCAAAACCAACCCACCCAGTCGAAAGCAATAACAAATAAAAAAGTATAGAAGAGATAAAGTTTCAAATTCCTTCTTATATATTACATGCGCAAAAAAGGCGCATTCTCCATCTATAGGCATATTCTGCACATATCAGAAACAAAGCGACAAAATGGCAAAATCTAGAGGGACAAAATGGCAAAGTCTACACTCTGCGCTAAAGGGCTACAACTTGTCAAATTCGCCCTCCGCAACATCAACAAGAAATAACTGAGCATCATGCTCATCCACCCTTGTTCGAGCTAATTCCTACGAGAGGACGAAACCCCTTGCACCGACCTCCTCGAGTACCTCTCTTTGGGATCTACAACGAGCATATTCCTCGATCCTCTTCCCCCGATCAAGGGCTCGCTTCAGTTCGGCTTGGGCATCAGTAGCATCCTTCATACGAATCGCCATCTTACGATCAGCCTTGGTTTGGCTTAGTGCCTCTTCTTCCCGAGCATCAATTATCTCAGCTCTAACCTTCGAGAGATCATATTCGAGTTTCCCAATAATATCCGCTTGAACTTTGGCATGGTCATAAGTCAAACGGAGTTGGACCTCAAAGGCAGGAACCTTAGCCGAGGGACTCATCTCCTCCAAAGTTCGAGCATGCACTTGAGATTTTAGCTCCCCGCAATCAACTCTGACACGGTTGACGTCGCCTTTGAGGTACTCCAAGGCCTCTACCTTTCTCTGCAACTGATACGGCAAAAGGGGTTAGCCTTAAAGTTTAGAAAGGAGTGAAGCACATACTACAGAAAGTTACCTGCTCCATCAAATAGCTATAATAGTTTGAGCTTCGGTGCGCCTCATATCGCCAATTTTGCAGCTCAACTTCCTTCTTCTCGCTAAGAAGCCTAAGGGATTCGCCATCATCCAGAATTTTCTGAAGCTTGGCCCTTTGATGGACCAGCTCAAACCTAAGCCTATCACAGGCCTGCACAAGGAAGGTTCAATAGAGGGAGGAGGGCATGGGGCATAGGGAAATTGTACATGAACTCACCAAAAAGTGAAGCCGACGGACTTCCTCGAAGTCGGAACACACTCCTGTTGATCTTGCCATGCGGCCCCAGAAGAATTGACCTCGGGCATGGCATTCGCTCAAAGGAACCGCCGATCGGGAATCAGGCGCTCCGGGAGCAGCGGACCTGGGCGAGGCCTTTCCTCAGAAATGTGAGCCCGACCAGCACCACTAAAGGCTCCATCACACCGCGGGTGCCCCATCCCAAGGAACCGCCCGATATCTGCAAACGGCAAATCCAACACAAATTGAAGAGGAAAATATTACCTCGAGTATACGAAGGCAAGGCAAAGGCAGCATATGCATATAGCTTGGTAATGCGCTCCCCATCCGATACGAAGTATAGCTCGCCACCTGCGCTCGTCATAGGATGAATGGGTCACCAGCTTCCGAACCCAGACGGGAAGATCATGGACTTCACCCAGCATCCACGAAGTTGCTGCAACAAGGGAGACAACATTATTACTCAGCTGATTTTTGCTATAGGTGAAATCTAAAAAAGTGCCAAACGCCTCACTCACATGCATAATTCCACCTTCCAGGAAATGGCAAAAACTCCACAGGGATAATGTCGGTCGTCCGGACCTGGATAAACCAACTGGCCCACTCTCGATCCCCTCTTTCCTCGTCATTAATAACAAAGGGCATGGACGAGCGACATCTTAGAGTTAGCAGGCCTCGACGATGAAAGGGCCTACATAGCCTGACAAGGTGATCAAGCGTGAATTCAAGTCCGGCCTTCTCCATGAAGAACCTCATCATTAACGTTGTTCGCCAAAATGACTTATTAATCTGTGTCAGGGTAACCTGATACTTCAAGCAAAAATCAAACACAACCCTATCAGGGGGGCAAATGCGAAAGGGTGTAGGTATATGCTCAATAATCCATCAGTGGAGTCTGCAATGCCCTCATCTAGGGAAAGCACCTACAGTGTTATCCCCACGCTCCACCTGCAGTATCTCCTTGCCATCTCTAGGTGTTCCTCTCTTATCAAGGACACCGTCTCTAGAGTGAACTCCCTCGGTTCTTGAGAACTAGGAGCAGCACCCCCCGTCCCCTGCTGGATCAGCCCCGAAGTGGTTTCCATGACAATGGTAAAACTAACAGGTCGAAGCAAGAAAGCGCACCAACACTTTTTGCGCCTATAGTGATGAAGTACCCGTGCCAAAGCAGAAAAGAGGCTATCTAAAAATAATGAAGTCTTGCGAAAAAATTGAAGCCGCCCCACATATATGCGAGAACCAGCGACGATTCGCCTGCCCGAGGCAGGCCCCGGGAAGCCAACAACCTTGATACAGATCGACGGGTCAATACCCGATCAAGAAAGCATCCTTCAACGAGGACTCAAGACTCGAGGGGCCATTCGTATTATCTGCGAGCTCAAGATAATACTCTACGTCAAGAACCCCCGGCCCAAAGAAGTTGAACTTCGGGATGTTTTAAATGCCAACACTTGACGCAAGGCAAGTACCTGGTCTTGTGATCCCCTCTTTCTGAAAAGAGGAATAAACATAGGAAGCTCTGATCGTGAAAGCTCCATGAAGGTCCGAGGAAGCTCCCGAATACATGCAAACTCCTCAGCAGAAGTATATCCTATACATTCTAAAGGGGCTATCAACATCAAGATCAATAGGGGCCCCTGGGTACCCGAAGATGACCTTCATCCAGGGTAACATTCCCCAAGGCCCTAGAATTCAACGCATGATCTCCATACAACTCGGAGGGCCTCGATAGCCCGGACCTATCAGATCAATCCAAGATTGGTCCGAAGTACGACGATGGGTTCAGATGAGAGTTATGCCGATCAACAGAAGACCGGGACGGACACCCGCGCCCAAGCTCGATATCAGCAGCCAGCAAACAAAAGAAAGCATTCAAAGGGCCCCGGAGGGAATGAGAGCATACAGAAACAAATCAAAGTTCGAAAGCAAAAATCAACTGGGTATATTCTTATTCATAAAAGTTTGTGTACAAACAGCCCTCAATGGGTCATTACATACAACTTGCAAAAGCCTACAGGAGTCTACGCCCAAAGCGGAATAACGGAAGGATGTACATGCAATGAATGAAGTTGAAAAGCACAAGCCCATGGATGTCTAATCATCGTGAAGCTCAGGCCAAGAGTCACATCATCGGTACGTCGTTGACTAAAGAAGCTCAAGGAGTCAAGTGTCAGAATCATTTCCCATCTCTTCATTATGGGAAACGCTGAGACTATCTGTATGCGGCGAAATCAGAAGATTTGATTTCTCGCTGTAGGGACATTTCGGAAGCATGCCTCGGGACTCCGAGGGTGGGAGGCCGTGACCAAGTTCCCGACCTCGGGGCTCTTCGGATCCCGACTCGGAGGAAACGAAGACCGAAGCCAGGACGGAGGGGGAAGCCCCCAAGGCACATGGCTACTACGTCTGACAGGACCGGCCTATCCAGAGCCTATGCTGAGGCATCACGTTAAACCATCCCATCTCTGTACTTTGTGTTTAATCTCCATATATTTGTACCATACCGTGTTCCCTCGCCTATATAAAGAGAACCTATACCACTTTATAAAGGGCTGATGTTGCTCCATTTCTCCACAAAAGCAATAATATCTATCTCTCTCTCTTTCTCATATTTTGTTCGTTCTCACTGGCTCGAGGCCGCTTTAACATCTATTGTCTTCTTACTTATTTCATTCTATATTGCACAACTTTGGCCATAAAGAGCCTTGCTTGATCGTATCCTTAATTGTTATCCTATTCCCGGTTGCCCCCGATAGCTCGAGCTCGATTCGAGTCCCGACCCTGAGGTCCTTATCGACCGACTTTGCATCTGGGCAACAGGCCCCTTCGGTTTGATTACAGTCTTGTTTTAGCTCACATTTCATCGTTAAGTTTCACATTCTTAGCATCAACTGCTCTAACAACTAGCGCGGGAATAGATCACGTATTTTTAGAATCCCATTATTAAATTTAATTGTTGTTACCATTTTCATGGTAAACAATCAATGTCACCAATCCTTCATAGTCCATGTGCCCTTATAATAAATAAAGTTCCAAAATCACCATATTTACAATAACAATACACGAGACAAATACACAAAAACAGTCACTTTTAACAAAGAATTTCAAGTGTTAACAAATATCATGCCATAAGCTTGCCCTTATTTTAATTCACCGCCAATTTAAGAACATTTGGTTGGAGGTCCCATAAGGACTTTTTAAGCTTGTAATGTAGGCTTAGGGAAGGGTAAGATAAGCATTTTGGATACAAGTGACTACACCCTCCTTGAACTACTCACATTTGTCTTTCTTGTTGCACTTCACTTTTTTTTAAACCACATAGCCTTTATTGACCTCTATTTACCAACATTAAACCACCATGAATTCCCTCTCTGATTTTCTCAATACTCCCTTGTTTTTCCCTTTTTTTTTTATATACACACATTTTCTTTTGATTTTCTTTTTGAGCTTGAGTATTTTCATATAACACACCTTTGAGGTATTTGCTTTTACACACAGTGTACATCTTCACCATTTCCCAATTGACACCAACACCCCCAACTTAGGCTGTCAGACTCATTCTTAATACTCAAGAAGGGACGGATTCAAAAGAGGGAATTATTTCACAAAAGGGGGTAAAGGTTTGTAATGTTGTAGCCAAAAGAAAGGTTAGAAGCTCAAATGAGGTTAATTAGTGATCATATTTATGCAATGATAGGCTCGAAAGGCTAAAGAATCTTTTTCAAAGATCACAAAGAATGTTTAAGGTCATCCCTCCAACCAAACATAATTATGATTAGCATTGAAAGACCAACCAGACAAGTTCTAGATGATAAAAGTAAGGACAAGAATTTTTTAATAAAAACTAACACACATGGCACATGAACTAATCAAGATGGATCAACTTCACTACTTAATAAGAACAATTAGAGCATTATCATGTCAACTAGTGGGCAAAGAGTCACAAAATGAGCCAAAACATTATCATAAAAATACTTCTTCCCCATGCAACTTACTTTTTCAATTTACAATGCAAAATTTGGAGCGGTATTCTTAATTCACAACTCACATAAAAAAGATTAATTTTATTAGTACCAATCACTTCAAAAGTCTCCACATAACTAAACAAGACTAATTCCCTTAAAAAGGTTGTCACGCCATCCATCATAGGGAAAAGTTACCCGGTTCAACATAAAAATATTCCTTGGGAAAGAACCGTGACATAAAAAAACCAAGGAGATTTATTGGAAAGTATATTACTACTAAATAAATAAAAAAACTAAAAACTACTAAAGAAAACAAAATAAAATAACAAAAGCAACTAATACTAAAGGAATTAAAAATAACATAAACAAAAGACTACTAAATAAAATAAAATAACAAAACCGACTAATCCTAACGGAATAAAAAATAACATAAACTAAAAACTACTAAAGGAATAAAAATAAAATAACTAAATACTAATAATGAAAGTAAAATAACAAAAGCGACTAATCAGCAAATATATCACCATTCACAAACTAAGCCGACAAGGGCAGATGATCATCCACAATATAAAACAAGCCCCGGAAGGGAACATAATATCCATATAAGGATTCATCCCCCTAGGATCATCCTCTCGTGTTTCTCTCTTGATTGTGTACACGCGGTATGAGGAAAGCTGATCAGTGGTTTGGTTTGGTTATTGTATTTTTTAGGAAAACTAGCTAGTGTTTGTTTTGGTTATTGTATTTCTTCTCTACTTGCAATTTCCTTGGATGTATACATAATTTTTCTACATATCTTCTCTATTTTCTAGCTCTAAGGTGTATACATGCCTTTGTGAATATCTTCTCCTATGCTACCTTACTTGATGAGAAGAGACACGGTACATATCTTCTCTATATGTGAACATGTGTGATCTGACTTGTTTATTCCAAGCATATCTTCTTTATATGCAAGTTTGATGATTTAATGATATGGGATGCACATTTTCTATAAATGTGGGATCTATTAACTAAACAGAGCATGTAATGTTATCGTTGGGCACCAAGTGGCTTATATGTGATTTATGACTTGATAATATTATTGTTGTGTACTTGTGAGAATTATGAATTGAACAGGTTATTAGCGAGTATCATTGATAATTCTTGTTGCTATTACATTGCCGAGGTTAGTTATGATACTTGTTGAGTTCATAGGGTCGATTGTACTCCTACTACACTTATCACCTTGCGTGTAGTTCTTGGAGCTGAGATGCGTGGATGATGAGAGCTAGCATTGGAGATGTACCTGCTTTGAGTCCATTGCAGGCCTCAAAGTCACCATCTTTACTTTATTTTTTACTGTTATGTATTCCAAACAGTATTGTATTCTTGAGACTTGTTATGTATTCCATCTAGAGCTCATAACTCATTATTACCGAGTTTTAGGAAGTTGTTATTTGTACCCATGTTTGGCAGTGTTATCATATGTAGTAGTATTTTGTTTAATTTTAAGTATTATCAAATTTAGTAGTATTTTTTTATTTTAACTTGTAATATTTTGATTGAAATCGTATGTGATAGGCTTACCTAGTCTTAGAGACTAGGTGCTATCACGACCCCTATGTCGAGAATTTGGGTCGTGACAAACAAGTGGTAGCTATATCCGCAAAGTAGGTACATCTTCAATGCCAGCTTCCTTCATCCATGGCATCTCAGTTCCAAGGTCTGCACGCAAGGTGCAGAAGTATAGTATGAGTACAACCGATCTCATGTACTCAGTAAGTATCTTGAATAACCTCGGTGAAGTAGTGACGAGGTCTTAGGTCAAGGATACTCACTATATATATGTAACTTGCACAACTCAATAACATATCTATGTACCCATCAGCAGTAACAAAGTCTTAACAGGAAAATACAGGTACTACATTGTGCACATAAAGAAGATGTGCGCAAGTCTCTTAACATCTCAACATGCAAGGAAGGTATGCTTCGGATAAAAAATAACACATCAATAATTACATATAGAGAAGATATGCCTAGATTATTCCAGTTCAATGACCCAGCATATAGAGAAGATATGAGTCCAATATCATTAAATCATCAAGCTTGAATATAGAGAAGATATGCGTAAAGTATCAAATAACCTTCCACAATTGCATATAGAGAAGATATGCATGAAATACCTGCTAATCCTTCAGCACTGCATATAGAGAAGATATGCATGAAATAGAAATTAATCCTTCAACATATAGAGAAGATATGCCTAATTACTCAATAAATCCTTCATCAACTGCATATAGAGACGATATGCATGTTTAAACAAGTCAACTCATACGTGTTCACATATAGAGAAGCTATGTACCAGGTCTCATCTCAACAAGTAAGGTAGCATATAGAGAAGATATGCATAAGGGCATGTACACATTCCGGAGCTAGCATATAGAGAAGGTATGCAGAAAAATCATGTATAAATCTAAGGAGTTTGAAAATAGAGAAGAGATGCAAAGTGCAACTAATGATCAACTTTACCAAGATCCACATCAACCAGATACATGTCGGTTTCTCGCAACTTACGCATATACCATCAAGAGAGAATAATAAGAGGCTGACCCTAGGAGGGTGGATCCTTATCCACACGTTGCACGGACAATGCACGAACAACACATATGCCATATATAACAAACGCATGGACCACTCACGTGCTATCATATCTCGGATCCGTACGGACCACTCACGTGCTACCAATTTAGTCCATATCTCACAGAAAGCATGTACAAGAATTCATATAAACGAATATTGGATATCAATTCACATACTCATGGACTAAATAAGCTAGCATGTTAAGGTGAAGCATGTGCGAGTATACAACTACAGCTCAAATCAAGCGAATATGCCATACAACAACAAATATCATGCTCAACAGGAAATCTACATTGTCACAATCTAAAACCCCACCGAGTCGTGATGGCACCTAATCCAACTTGCTAGGTAAGCCAAACAGTATCAGTTACTACTAAACTGAGAGATCAATAATATATTTAATAAAAACTGCAACAGAATTCAATACAACTACCCAAGACTGGTAGAACAAGTCATGAGCCACTATAATTTCAATTTACAAAGCCGATGAAATGAAAAAAATACAACATATGTTTGAAAGTTACATAAACAAAAATAAAATTCTAAGATACCATGAACAAAAGGTAACATGAATCTGGTACGCCGGTACGTGTCTTATGCAAAGCTCCGTCTTCATAGATACTGAGCTCCAAAATCTGCACGCAAGGTGCAGAAGTGCAGTATGGGTACAACCAACCTCCTGTACTCAATAAGTATCTTGACTAACCTTAGAGAAGTAGTGACGGCGGATTTAAGTCAAAAGATACTCACTTGTAGAACCCGTGTAGCTCAAAAACATGTATAATGCAGAGAAAATATTCCAGAACGATAGTTATAGAATAAAGAATATCATCAGTAAAGGTGCATAACTAGGATAGGGTAATAAACAAACTCTACCAGTTAGACCTGTTCATTAATTACAACTTGCACCAACTCCGCTCACAAAGAGGTATGTACCATATAATATATGTGCTCAATACATAATCTGATTTCGCATCAAATACCACATAACACGTTCAGGATAACCTTTTAAGAATCAAATATATTAATGCATGATGACACCTCCTCATCTCGTCAATCTGATATGCTACCAACAACTAAAACAATATGAGCTATCAACTCCACGTAGGTAAATCCATCTTGGAAACCAAATTATCAAGTAATAACAGAGGCGTAGCTTAACATGTTAAATGCAACACAACAAAATATGTAAAAATACATGGCACACATAAAGAAGTCACATGCATACTCAAGAATATCACCCTCATACCACCATATAAATATAAATAATGAAAATCATCCCCAGGCCATCACATAATATCCCCACAATACCACTCATATTTCACTGCATGCACAAAACAATGAAATGCCTCCCTTATATCACCACATGCGCATGTCGCCACCCTTATCTCATCGCATGCATATAACAATGAAATACCTCCCTTATTTCTCCACATGCGCATATCGCCACTCTTATTTCACCAGTGAAATGCCACCTTTATTTCCACACAATATCAATAGTGAAATGCCACCCTTATACTCCACACTAGATAAACAGTGAATTGTCATCCTTATACTCCACACAACAACAATCGACCCACACAACATGCCCATATGTGTCACAATTATTACAATAATGCAATATAACATTATATCATCAAGAGGCATATCTTCATAAATCATCAATAAAGCGCATAAGGACATGATAATAATAAAAATACGGATAAGACATGACTACGACTAAATCAATTATAGCAACCGAGTTCAGGTATTCATACAAAGGATCACATATGTATCATAGAGTGTACGCGTCCCAATCAAAGCACAACGCAAGTACAAGTACATAGGTGTATTCATAACATACGTGCATCTACCTCTGAGGCAAGCATTGCATAAGCCTCAAGATTTGCTCAACACGTTCAAAATCAGGTACCAACACTCTCAACATTCCTCTAGCATGATTTATTGTACTCACGTAGTTGATTAATTAAGTAATACATAGAATCAAGTAAAACACATAACCAAATAAGGCATAGAGTAAACTAGAATCTACCCTGAGCATGAATACCCATGTCACATGCATATACACTCGTCACCTTATATATACATCACCCCCGCATGTAGCAAATAATATTTGTGAGAAGGCACGGGAGAAAATATGATATATTGATATTGTATGTGATGCAATACAAGAGGTGTTATTTATAGCTACTCTATACAAAGGGGATACTACTCCTATTCCAATGTGGGACAATTACATAGCTATCTCTAACACTCCCCCTCAAGCCGGAGCATATAAATCATATGTACCGAGCTTGTTACATATATAATCAATGCGAGGACTAGTGAGGGACTTGGTGAAAATATCTGCAAGTTGATCATTCGATCTCACAAACTTCGTAGTAATATCTCCTGAGAGTATCTTTTCTCTGACGAAGTGACAATCAATCTCAATGTGTTTAGTTCTCTCATGAAACACCGGATTTGATGCAATATGAAGTGCAGCTTGATTATCGCACACAAGTTCCATCCGACTGATTTCACCAAATTTCAACTCCTTGAGCAATTGTTTGGTCCAGACTAGTTCACATGTTGCCATAGCCATTGCTCGGTATTCTGCTTCTGCACTAGACCGAGCAACTACATTCTGTTTCTTACTTTTCCAGGACACCAAATTTCCTCCTACTAAAACACAATATCCAGACGTAGAACGTCTATCAGAAGGTGATCCTGCCCAATCAGCATCCGAGTACCCAACGATCTGCTCATGACCTCGATCCTCAAACAGTAATCCTTTACCTGGAGCCGATTTTATATACCGGATAATGCGGACAACTGCATCCCAATGACTATCACAGGGAGAATTCATAAACTGACTTACAACACTCACAGGATAAGAAATGTCGGGACTAGTCACTGTGAGATAATTTAATTTACCAACCAGCCGCCTATAGCTTGCAGGATCGCTAAGCGGCTCCCCCTATCCAGGCAGAAGTTTAGAATTCGGATCCATCGGCGTGTCAACAGGTCTGCAACCTGTCATCCCTGTTTCCTCAAGAATGTCTAACACATATTTCCTTTGAGAAATAACAATACCTGAGCTAGATTGAGCAACCTCAATACCTAGAAAGTACTTCAATCTGCCTAGATCCTTAGTTTGAAAGTGCTGGAAGAGATGCTGCTTCAGATTAGTAATACCATCCTGATCATTGCCCGTAATAACAATATCATCAACATAGACTACCAAATAAATACATAGACTTTAAGCAGAGTGGCAATAAAATACAGAGTGATTAGCTTCACTACGAGTAATGACAAACTCCTGGATAACCGTGCTGAACTTACCAAACCAGGCTCGAGGAGACTGCTTTAGACCATAAAGTGACCGACGCAAGCGACATACAAGGCCACGAGACTCCCCCTGAGCAATAAAACCAGGTGGTTGCTCCATATAAACCTCATCCTCAAGATCACCATGAAGAAAGGCATTCTTAATGTCCAACTGATAGAGGGGCCAATGACGAACTGCAGCCATGGATAGAAAAAGGCGAACTGATGCCACTTTAGCCACTGGAGAGAAGGTATCACTGTAATCTAGCCCAAATATTTGAGTGTATCCTTTGGCAACAAGACGTGCCTTAAGTCGATCAATCTGGCCATCGGGACCAACTTTGACTGCATAAACCCAACGACAACCAACGGTAGATTTACCTGAAGGAAGAGGAACAAGCTCCCATGTACCACTTGTATGTAAAGCAGACATCTCGTCACTCATAGCCTGTCGCCATCCTGGATGAGACAATGCTTCACCTGTAGACTTAGGGATGGAAACCGAGGACAATGAAGATATAAAAGCATAATGGGGAGATGACAGACGATGATAACTCAAACCAACATAATGAGGATTAGGGTTTAGTGTGGTCCGTATACCTTTTCGAAGTGCAATTGGTGTACTAGGAGCAGGATCCGCAGTAGGAGCCGTGTCAGGTGCAGGACGAGAACCAGATGGGCCTGATGTAGTGCGTGAATGACGATGATAAGTCAAGAGTGGTGTTCCTATGGCTAGGGAACTAGGAGGGATAATACTGGACTCCTCAAAAGTTGATATGGGTAAAACCTCTATGGTTGAAGGTGGAGGAGGATTACTAAACTCCTCAAAAGTCGGTATAGGTAAGACCTCAGATATGTCATGGTGGTCAGCAGAAGTGACATCAGTTGTGAAGAAAGGTTTAGACTCGAAAAATGTGACGTCAGCTGACATAAGGTACCTATGAAGATCAGGTGAATAACAACGATATCCCTTCTGAACACGAGAATAACCAAGGAAGACACACTTGAGAGCACGAGGAGCTAACTTATCTTTCCCCGGGGCTAAGTTATGAACAAAACATGTGCTCCCAAAAACCCGAGGTGGAAGAGGGTATAAGGCTGACTGGGGAAACAATATTGAATGTGGAATCTGACCCTTGATGGGAGATGAAGGCATCCTATTAATCAAATAACAAGCTGTGAGAACTGCATCGCCCCAAAAACGCAGCGGAACACGAGACTCAATTAGAAGTGTGCGAGCAGTCTCAATAAGGTGCCTATTCTTTCTTTCTGCAACCCCATTTTGCTGAGGGGTATAAGGACAAGATGTCTGATGAATAATTCCATGAGAAGACATAAACTGCTGAAACTGAGAAGATACATATTCTAAGGCATTATCACTGCGAAAAATGCGGATAGAGACACCAAATTGGTTTTTGATTTCAGCACAAAAACTCTGGAATATAGAGAATAACTCAGAACGATCTTTCATTAAGAAAAGCCAAGTACATCTTGAGTAATCATCAATAAAGCTAACAAAATAACGAAATCCCAAGGTTGAACTGACTCTACTAGGACCCCATATATCAGAATGAACCAAGGAGAAAACAGACTCTGCATGACTCTCAACACTACGCGTAAAGGAAGCTCGGGTATGTTTCCCAAGCTGACACGACTCACAATCTAATCTAGACAAACTGGATAAACTAGGCACCATCTTTTGAAGTTTGGATAAACTCGGATGTCCTAAACGTCTGTGGATTAGATCTGGAGGATCTGTAACTAGACATGTTGGGAAGGACTGAGCGAGTTAAGGTAGTAAAGACCTTCTGATTCACGACCTGTACCAATTGTCCGTCCCGTACTGCGGTCCTGCATAATAAAAGAATCATCAATAAAATATATACCACAATTGAGGGCACGAGTCAAACGACTAACAGATGCAAGACTAAAAGGACAACCAGGAACATAAAGAACGGAATCTAGGGTGATAGAAGACAATGGGTTGGCTTGTCCAACTCCTTGTGCCTTAGTTTGACATCCATTGGCTAAAGTAACAGTAGGAAGAGACTGTGAATATACAATATTCGACAAAAGTGATTTATTACCAGAGATATGATCAGAAGCGCCTGAGTCCATGACCCATGGTCCAAGAGTACTAGACTGGGAAACACAAGCAAAAGAATTACCAGCAATAGGAGTGTCAGTCTGGGCAACTGAGGCTACTTGTGGAGATGTTTGCTTACTTGCTCGATACTGAAGGAGCTCATTATATTCTTCTTTAGATACAGAAAAGCCCTGGTTACCTGTAGTCTCGCTCTGAGCAACGTAGGCATTTTTGGGTGGACGGCCATTTAAGGAATAACACATTTCGCGAGTGTGTCCAAGTTTGTGACAATAAGAACACTTGGGTCTAGATCTCCCAAAACGACCGCCTCCTCGTCTATTCTCCATAGCTTGAGATGCCCGAACATCCACTGTCTGGGATGCAAGAACAGAGGAATCAAGTATCTGTGATGAAATCACTGGGTGACTTGGTGCTGCAGCAAGGCGAAGTAATCGAGAGAATAATTCATCAACTGTAGGGACAGTCGGACTCGCCAAAATCTGGTCTCGTACTGAATCAAGATCATGAGGAAGTCCAGCGAGTGTAAGAACTAGAAACATTTTCTGTCGCTGCTCTTGTTGTTTTGACACACTAGCAGAAACTGGCATCAATGTCTCAAATTCCTCCATGACTGCCTGTACCTGACCCAAGTAAGTAGACATATCTAATTCTTGCTTCTTTAAGTTTGTCATCCGTGATATCACATCATAGAAGCGAGATATATCATTAGTGTATAACGTACGAGCCTTTGCCCAAACCAAATAACATGTCTGGAATGGCCGAAACAAAGGCATCAACTTAGAATCAATAGAACGCCACAAGATGCTACATAATTGAGCATCAATTTTTGCCCAAAGCGCTATCGCCTTTTCATCTCCTTCGCTAGACTGTTTAATCAGATGATCTTGCACACCTTGACCTTTACACCACAACTCGACAGATGAAGCCCAAGCTAAGTAGTTTGAACCTCCCATTAAAGGTTCCGAGGTAATCATAACATTAGAGTTTCCAGAACTCATGCTTTTAGACCCAAAAACATCAATTCCCAAAGACATCTTGTAAATTATTACCAAATAAGAGAAATAATCAACTGTAATCCACTGAAAATAGAGTAAGGAACACTGAACCAGAATAGTAAACTACTGTAGCAGTTGGAAAGTTACTGTTGCAGCCGGAAAATATTCAAAGTGGTCGGAATGAAATAAAACAGTAGGGGTAGGATCGAAATTACCAGAAGACCCAACTGTTCAGAAGGAACTTTTTCAAAAAATGGTCGGAAGTCAACTTTTTGAAATCACTATTCACGCCGGAAAAATAAAAAAGTGATCGGAATTTGGTGTAACCTGGATGGGTAGGCTCGGAATTGCAAGGGAAACAATTTATCCTGAAGAGTCGCCGCCAAAAAATGGCCGGAAGGTGGCCCACGCAACGTTAGAACTTCGCCGAAAAATTTTCTTTGGACAACTACATTACCGCCGGAGATTTTCACTGGGATTTGGTCGCCGGACAGTGACTACTCTTGTGGTAGTATTGGATTTTGTCCACAACACTGACCGAGACAAAGCAGACGCAAAACAACTTTGAAAGTCGCCGGAAAAAAGGGTTCCGGTGACTGATTTTACTTCCCGGAATCGCTGGAATTTATGCACAGCGATAAATCTCTCACGATAGCTCTGATACCATGTGAGAAGTCACGGGAGAAAATATGATATATTGATATTGTATGTGATGCAATACAAGAGATGCTATTTATAGCTACTCTATACAAAGGAGATACTACTCTTATTCCAATGTGGGACAATTACATAGCTATCTCTAACAATATTAATTATTATGAAAAATACCCTCAAGCAAATCTAGGCAAGACACTTACCTCAAACGAGCTAAATCAAAACTCTAAAAATGCCTTCCCTGTAAATCGATCTCTGAATGGCTCGAATCTAGCCAAAAATAACTTAATAACATCAAATAATACCATAGGAATCAAACCCAAACGATAAAGGTCTAATCTTTAATCAAATACTCAAATTCAACATGGGCCCACACTGGGGAACTTGGCAAGACCCACAAATCTCGAACACCTATTCGAATACGAGTCCAATATACAAGTTTCACCCAAAACCAACTCCAAATCGGGGTTCAAATATCCATTTTACATTTTCAAAAAGTTTTGTCAAAACCACAATTTCTCTCTCTTAGATTCACCAATCAAATGCTAAAATCAAGGTTAGAATCATGAATAATAATCAAATACGAGTCAAGAACAGTTACCCCAATACAAGTAGTGAAAATTGCCTCAGAAATTACCTCAATCTGAGCTCCCAATCTCAAAATATGATCAAATAAGCTCAAAGTCCGAAATAAAAACTTATATGCATTGCCCAACAGTGCCCTACGCAATCGCGGTTGTACCCTCGCGATCGCGATGCACAAAATATGCTGCCTTAGAACCTACTTTGCGAACGCGGCCTAACACGCGCGAACGCGATGGCTAACTAACCCCCAAGCTCCACGAACATGATGCCTATTGCGCGAAACAACAACCACAACACTCTGCGAATGTGCTTCTACTTATGCGAACGCGATGCATAAGCCACCAGGGACCCAAAACACACTTTGTGATCACGGAATCAGAAATCATGCGATCATGATGCTCACCAGACCAGCATCAGAAATTAACAAATGCAACTCAGCCAAATATGGTCCATAACCACCCCGGATCACACCCGAACCCCTCGAGACCCCATCCAAGCATACCAACAAGTCTAAATACATTATCCAAACTTAACCAAGGGCTCAAAACACCACAATCAACATTAAAACCAAGAATCGACAATCAAATCAAACTTTTAAATTCAAGAACTTCCAACTTGCAACCAAGCGTCTGATTCAAGCCTAACCAATCTGGAATCCAACAAAACTTTGAACACAAGTTCCAAATGAGAAAAAAAACCTATTCCAACTTCGGAAACAACAATCCGACACCAATAGCGTCAAAGTCAACTCCCGATCAAACTTATAAACTTTCTAAACCTTCAAATTGCCAACTTTCAACGAATAAAGCCAAAATCTTCTAGGAACATTCGAAATAAAATCTGAACATATGCCCAAGTCAAGAATCGTCATACGAACCTATTGGAACCCTCAAATTATAAATCTGAGATTATTTACTCAAAATTCAAACCTTGGTCAACTCTTCACCTTTAAGCCTCCAAAAGTGAAAAAATCTCTTCCAAACAATCCCGAACCTCTCGAATATCGAAACCAACCATACACGCAAGTCGTAATACATCATATGAAGATACTCAAGAATCCAAACCACCAAGCGAAATGTCAATGCTCAAAACGACCAGTTGGGTCGTTACATTCTTCCCCACTTAAAAATATATTCATCCTCGAACGTGCCAAGACTTGGTCCAAGGCCATCAAATCACTGTATAAACTCGGCATACACATACCCATGAGTGATCCCCGTTTATCTCAACCTATATAAGCCCGTCAATACAACCTAACTGAAGATTCTTTCTTCAACCTTAATATATCAGCCTTAGACCCTAATTCCAACATTCAAAATTCCTAATATGATCTAATTCTCGCATATACATATTATATCAATCTCAACAAGCCATAGAAAATCATAAACTATATTCCTAAGATATAACCACACGATGTAACATATTGCTCATACGTCCGTAGCAATATCTCTGACCATAATAGTTGCCCATTATAAAAACTGGTGCCAGTAACATACCTCCAATCAAATAAAACCTTATTCCCAAACCATCACAACACTGATAAAGATATAAGAAACATGTAGAAACTCATAACCATTCACTCGATCAACAAGTCGTGGAGTTCTCTCGACCGACCAGAACCACTGTTAAACTCTAAGATGATCAATGACATTCTTATCCAAACATGATTTAACCAAGTTCGATTGCACAAATTCCAAGTCCAATGATCTCATCTCCCCTAGCACAAGTTATTCGACCAACAAGGCACACCAAATACCACCTGGTCACTATGATGCAATCCATGCACCCAACAAGCAACAACTTGAATATAAGCAAAGATGAAAGGAGAGCCAAATAAAAGAACCACCCAACAAGTTCAACAAATACCACCACAAAGCACAATGCTGTGAACCCATCTCGCGAGGGAGAAGCAAGGTACACGAAGCAAGCACGAAGAATCATATCTTATCATAACTCTATTGTGGCATGTAGCCTGATAAAGATACCGATCCACATGAAATACCCATCTCTCTGTAATGCTCATAATCAACAAACACATGTTTTTTAACACCAAACACGCGAAGTGCATGACCATAACCATGAAGAACAGATAGCACCACATACCACATACGGGAAAACTATAACCAAGGTGCAATAAGCAACTCAACACCCCCCAAGAGCCATCTCGTTCGAATCTCGCTACAAAGCCTGAATAAAACCACATCATGCCTGTGAATAGTCAAACAACCTCAGCATAAGAGTGCAACATATGAAAAAGATAAGGTCATGAATAGCATCCATTCCGCCCACTGACACACCCACAACAAATGATGCGCAAGAGTGAGCAAACCGATCTGATGTAAGATACACATTCTAATTAGGCCTTCCAATTGGACAAATCAATTTTTATAATCCTAAAATAGTTAAATAACCTTCCGAAAGTCTGTAGTAACCTATCCATAACACACACCATCAGTTGTCTAACTCTTAACATATCTTCACAGTCCACAACCAAGGAATAGTCTACCTCTGAGAACATTTAGTATCTAAACCTTAAGAATATAGGAATCTCCATATCTGATCCCAACTCCACCACTTAATAACTAACACATCACTCATACACAATCATCTCAAAAACAAAAACTCTCATAAATTTTCTATGCTACATAGCAAAAGCCTGAACATCAATAGTTAACATATATGCGATTATCATAACACTAGTCAAGCATCTGTAAATCAAAAACACAATACTTCTCCTAACATGTACACCTCACTCAGGCGATACAAGGTAGTACTAATATCCTCTAAACATCTGAAATGTCCCATGCCGTCTAGAACTTATGACCTTCCTTTCAAAACTGAACTGCAACCTTGCCCGTGAAATCTCAATTCCACACGGCGCACCCCCTTCATTATGCTATCATATGGAAATATGAGGATCCAATTCTCAACTCTGAATCACTAGTAGGATAGACATCCTATCAACAAAAAACCTTCCACTAACTCAATCCCATAGAACAAAATCACAAAACGTAATGAACTTGCCATGCTAATAGAGTACATCAACTGCAAGTCGTGGCCAAATCATTGCAACTCTTCGGAACACATTTCCACATAATCAAATCATTAGAACTAAATCCCTCAAAATCAATCAAGTCACGGGAACTGCTAATACCAATAGTATCTCAACATGAAAATACATGCGCTGAAGAACACTTTAATGAATATGAAGTTGTTTCTTTCACCTTTTTAGTACCGCAAAGTAGAATCAATAATGATATAGAAATGCCAGAAGTTTCGGCACCTCGAATGCAAGCCCCAAGTCCTATCCATACGCAAATCCGAAGATCCTTAAAAACCACATATAAATCTTGAACTCATTAGAAACTTCTCGAGAGTCACTCACCTCACTCCAATATCCAATGTGCAGCCAATATGCACCGAACATACCGCGCTCCACCAGCACATGAATATCCAAAAACAGCAGCCAAGCGATTCCTCTTTCTTGTACACTACATCCACAACGAGTATCAAACCTGAATCATCCCAAGACCCCTACATACCCATAAGATGTAGTACATCACATACCCAACCAACCTCTTTCTCAAAATCATCCTCAAAGTCATCATTTTCAAGTTATAGCTAATCCACAAGCGTCCCTTAGTCCAGAAACTGATATAACACATGACCATGATATTCGATTGTCGATAGTAGACTCCCCCATTTGGCTCAAAGCCATAGAACACAGCATTTGTAACCCCTAGTACCCTTCCTTTAAAACTGCCCCGATCTCGCATTGTTAATTAACTGAATACTTCATAAACTCCTATAACACCAGTCTTAAAGCACTCCAAACACCCTGCCAAGTGCATATTCATCCTTGTGACAGTCGCGTAAACTTCTTCAAGCCCTTCAAAATGGTAGTATATGCATTTTCCTGAATAGAAGCCTCGTACGAATCAAACAACCTCAAATATTCTCGCAGGAGATAACCCACCTTCTTAACCTCTTACGGACATCCCTCTACTACTATAGTCACAACCACTATGCAATCAATCATTTTATGTCTGTACTCGTCAACCAAATACAATAATTCACTTCATCCTACAAATGAACAACTAAAAGATCCACTAAAGCATCCACATCTAATCTTGGATAACATCTCGAGATGATGATCAAGCATCCATAGCTACTCATAGTTCATCCACAACATCACAAGACGTTTGTGCGTAGCTGATATCGAGTGTGAAACATCACATATCAGTGAATATGAAGAAATCAAAGATAAATGCTTCAAGCTGAAACAAGGTCACACGATAAGGAAAGAAAGAAGGGAAGTTTCCTAGATGCACTGTTGTCACGACCGAAACTGATGGGCTGCGACGAGTGCGTGAGTCCTACTTGTCAAACACCCCTAAGCATGCGTCTAAGATATAAATCTGAATAACATCTGCTGAATTACGAAAATAGCATATATGAAGGAAACCTGCCTTTAAGGAATATATATGTTTACAGGCAGAACACAGTGGGCGAGCCGGCAAGGCTGCTATAGACAACTATACATCCAAAACTGAAAGCCGACAAGGCCACATATAACCCAACTAGACATACTATCTACATACCTCTAATAGAAACATAGTTGTACAAATACGGGACTGAGCCACATCATACCCATATACATGTATATATACAAACGTATTGTACCAAAATCAAAAGTAGATCCGGATCAAATGAAGCACGCCAACTCTCGCTGATCAGGGATCCTAAGAAGGGGGACTGTCAGTTTGCCTACCTACACCTGCGGGCATGAAACGCAGGCCCCGTGAAATAGGGCATCAGTACGAAAAATGTACTGAGTATGTAAGCCATGAAAATTAGTACGTAAAAGACATAGATGAAACATGAATACAGAAACGCATCTTTAAATCTGAATAACTTTGTAAATTCTGAAACGTTTATAATATCATGCACGTGCGTATAAATGTCGTGCCATGAATAGGTATGGGTGTACATAATATCATCAAGCCACCGAGGGCATCCCATCATATCATCTTGGCCACTGTGGGCAACATCATCAACATATACCAGCTAATCAGGTAGTGGTGCGTTTATAACGCCGTAACCTTTTCCCATATCCCATATACATATATTTACATATATACACGTATATAACGACATTTGGTCATGGGTCAATCACATGTATAAATGAGTGAAATGCATGAAAAATATGTAATGATCTCCATATCCCTTCCGGATAATCTTTTTTAACTGTGTATTATTCTGAGACCCATGAACAGAAGATAATAATATTTTTTATGGGGAATCAAGAATGTAGAAACCCCTACTATTTCTATGAATAGAGTAATTTATGGAGACTGTGTGCTTTGCTTGTTTCTTCAATATAATTTGGACCATGCCAAAAGAAAGAAGGGATGGCCTAAACATACCTGTTCCTTGAATTATTTGAACGAAGTGAAGCTCCTGCTTTTGTGAAATATGTTGAAACGAACGAATGAAGCTCTGCTTCTAAATTTGAACGAAATTTTCTTGGACCTAAAGCTTCTGACTTCAACGTTTTTATGTATGAAAGTTGCTTGGAATGAAGACTTGTAAGGATTTCATTAGCTTCTAACCTTTCAAACTAAGAAGGTAAAGTTTCCTTGTTGTGTTGGGATTTAATCTCACGTTCTACCCCTTACCCCCAAAGCATGAATTAGACAACTCTTTTAGTTGTATCATTCAGATGGCTTATAGATAGCCACCTAGGATAGTAGACATTAATAGTCATTGCCTTGATTTTGTTGATTTTTGTCACATTCTTGGGGGTTAATTTATTAATTTTTTATCCACTTATTAGTTAACTGGGTAATGTCCTGTTACCATGTAATTAATCAATTACCCGCATAATTTAAAAATTACCACAAATTACTTAAAATTTTATTTATTTTTAAAATAATACATATATACTTTATATATTGTACTACCGTGGTCATATGGTACCTTGCATGGTACTAGTTCATAATTATTGGGTATTATCGCTCGACCCGTATTTTATTTCAAATTGGCCACTTTCAACAAAACTCGTTTTGTTTAATCTGTGTACCCCTTTATCCTTTATAACACTTATTTATCGCTCGTTATAAATAGCGTGAGTATGTTAACGTCAAGATGATTTCATCCCCATGTCTAGGTCAATTAACCGAAGATAAAACTTTTAACGTACGAAAACGCAAGATGTAACAAATGTAGCCTCTCGAAGATAGGTATGGATGTCATCATACCAATCTACAAGACTCTACTAGACACTTGCTTATGACTCGTATAACCTATGAATTTAGATCTCCAATACCAACTTGTCAGGACCCAAAATCCCACCAAGTCGTGATGGCTCCTAACCCAAACCGCTAGGTAAGACAAACAATATGAGTTACTACTAAATTGAGAGATCAACAATATATTTAAGAAAAAACTGCAATAAATTTCAATACAACTGCCCCAAGACTGGTATAACAAGTCATGAGCTACTATGATTTAGATTTACAAAGCTGGTGAAATGAATAAATACAACATCTATTTGAAAGTTATATAAATAAAAATGAAATTCTAAGCTACCATGAACAAAAGGTAGCATGAATTATATATGCTGGTAGATCTCCAATGCAAAGCTCCATCTTCACAGCTACTCAGCTCCAGAATCTGCACGCAAGGTGCAGAAGTGTAGTATGAATACAACCGACCCCATTTACTCAGTAAGTATCTTGACTATCCTTAGAGAAGTAGTGACGCAGTTTTTAAGTCAAGATATACTCACTTGCAGAACCTTTGCAGCTTAAAAATATGTTTAATACAGAGAAAATATTCCAGAAAGACAATTACGGAATAAAGCTCTCTTAAGCACCCAATAGTACCGCAACTGAGATGCCTGCTCTCAAGAGACCTTCTTTGAATTTGAAGTTGTTTCTTTAACCTCTCTAATACTAAAATATAGAATTAATAATGATATAGAAATATCGCAAGTCTCGGCGCCAGCCAATGCAAATCTTAGATTTTATCCATAGACAAATCTAGGGAACCCTTAAATATCACATATGAATCTTCAACTCATTAGAACCTTCTCGAGAGTTATCCACTCTGCTCTAATCCCCAAAGCTCAAAAAATACGAGCTGAATGACTTGTGCTCCAATAGCACACAAATACCATAAGAAGCAGCCTCATCCTTAGGCAACCGAGTGAATCCCTCCTCCTTGAAAATTACATCCATAGTGAATATCAACCCCGAATCTTTTCCAAATTTCCATTTGCCCATAAATTATAGTACGTTATGCATCCAACATTTCCCGTGCTTGGGCCATCTTCGAAGTCAGCCCCCTTCAAATTATAAATGATCCACAAGTATGCCTCAATCCAAAACTAATATAATACATGACCATGAAATTTGATCATTGCTAGAAACCCCCTCCCCCCTCCAAGCTCGAATCCATAATATACATCATCCCATAACCATATCAATCATTCTTTATAACTTTCATGATCTTGCACTGTTATTCAGCTAAATTCTTTATAAACTCGTGTAGCACTAATCATAAAACACCTCAAATCATCTATCAAGCACATATTCATCATTGTGATAACTTCCTCACGCAATCCGAGTTAGTGGGTTTGTAGGGGTTACTGGATATAATCTGAGTTGTAGTGACTGAAGTTGGGGTATTGTTTGCTTGGCAGGTATTTGAAGGAAAGTGGTCGAGGATGGATTCTAGGGAAGGAAAGCGGGGTGGTTGTGGAAGTATCGTCACTACCAGATGCGCCAATTCCCGAATATGTTGTACTTCCTCTTTTAACGATTCTATCTCTTGTGCCATCCTAGCAACATGTTCATCGTTTCGACTATGATTCTTTTCTCCTGATTTCCCGGGGCTAACAGCTATTACCAAAGCATGTCCAGTCTGGTCATTTGTCGCAGATATCTTCCCTTTCGATCTCAAGTTTTATGGTGGTTCAGCCAGTTCTTTTGGTCAACACAAACCAACCTCTTCTTTTGGGGGATAATAATAACGTAATGCAATAAAAGAAAAGAAAAGAAGAGCAGAAGTCAGTTTTAGTGTTTGCACAAATATGAGCACATAGAGCAGTTGGTTCACGTACTCAAGTAAGAGCATTTCTTAATGTGTGGGGGACCTCTCTTTGCTGGAGATGGGCCTAAGTCCGAGTATTTAACAAATAATTAGATCTGACACATTTAAATCCAAAGCAAACTTTGGTTTTTCATTAATAATATTTGGATTGTAATAGGCGGGAACAAGGATTACAATATTATTTTCAACATTCACAAGATTACATGGGCTTACAGCATGCCCTTAGGGAAATGAAGGGTACAGGATAAAAGATACAAGATTGGGAAAGGGGGAAATCAACCAGCCACTAGTATTCATCGCAGAATCATCTCCCATATCTTCTTCCTCTTTCAGTTCCTCTTTTGGGTCTTCTTCAAATTCTTTTTCATCATCGTCATTGAACTCATGCTCTTCTTCAAGATATTCTTCTGGTTCTATCTCGGATACAATTTGTATACAGTTGACCACTCGATCATCATCCTCTAGAGTTGGAAGCATACGATCAGCCAATTCTGGGACCATTTGGCAATGCATGGAGGTAGTCACAAGGTAGTGAGGCAAGATCTTGTGATAGATTTATAATGCTGTTGTTGCATCTTCTAACCAGGTTATTCCTTATCTACTTCGTCGGGCCAGCTAATCCTCCTCATTGATCCAGACATAGTATTCTAGAGTGCACCATGAATTCTGATCCAACGACATCATAATTAAATCATTCCACTCCTTCTAAAGTTTCCTTGTCCTGGGACCGGGATCTGTCCATTGTACGCATCTTCATACAAAGTCTTTCTCATCTAAAGAGGTACATTCGGGAACATACCAAACTGCCTGAGAACTCATAGAGGTTCATATGGCCGAATGCCTTTGAGTCCTATCAGCTCAATGAAATATTTCTTCCGCTCAGCCACGAAAGATTCCAGTTTATCCATTCTCTGCTCAAGTTTGTCAGCATCTCTTTCCATTCTTCCTGTTTGTGCGGGGAGACCTAGTGCCTCATCCTCTCATTATGATTCTAAGTCATATTTCTAACACCTACAAAGTAATCAATTGTGTATCATTGAGCGAAGTGCTCTGTGGCCCATATTTGGAGTAACAAGTTGCAGCCTTTGAAGAAATAGTATTCCTGGGAATATGCAGATAGTGCTCTGAGAGTTTCTCCCTATATCATAGGCACCAAGGTGGCTTGGAGGTTACCTTGTAATGTTGCCAAGACCATACCCAGCAAGTTGATGTTGATTCATCCTCTCTTCTGTGGGAAAACCAGTAATCCTAACAGTGCCAAAGAGAAGTTTATGGGGCGGAGACTTTCCCAGGTTGCTTGATCGCGTTGGAAATATCCCAAGTACCATTCGTAGCTCTCTTGATGTCCAAACCTGCCAAATAATTGGTTCAGGCTTACCATCCATCTTCAATGTTCCTCAAACTCCGACTTCCTTCCATACCCAAAGCTTCAACAAACCTATAACCGGGCATGGTAATCGATAGTATCGTCTTTCTTCCAGTAAATGGCAGCTATATGAAGGTGGTCACTTCTTCCAGCATTGATAGCAATTCATAGTCAACCAACTTTAAAACCATTTTGGCTGGATCCCAGAATTTTATCAACAGTCTGGTAAGCACCCTGTCGGCCCGGATGTTTAGTAAGGCAGTCAATGCTCCTAAGTGCATCCTGATTTCGTCTCTATGCTCTCTACGAATGTTCTTCTACTATTGCTTTAACTTATGTAGTGCTCCCAATACCATATTGATTTTGGGGATGTTCTGGTTGATTTCCATTTTTGAAGAGGGTGGAAAAGGGTTTGACAAGTGTTTTGCTCTAGATCTTTAGTGTCTCGTCATGATTGGTTCGTCGTTCCACAAAATTCATGTTGTTGGGTGCATGACCCCTTGACATTAGGGTAATTTTCCTAATTTTGTGTCGATGCCAAAGACCGACTCACCTAAGATTTATGAAATATAACCTATGTTTTCTAGAGTGGAGTGTTTCCTAACTTCAAAGTTGGACTGAATACTGCAAGAAGTTATGTCAGTTGACCTGACAAAGCCATTCTCTGAAACTAAAGAATTTTGAAAGAAGTGTTGTAAAATGCAGCCCTTACGTGCTATTGTGTGTGATAGTGTACGGCCAAGACTCGATAAAAAGGAGTGTGATGACAATGTATATAGAGCGGTAGCAGATAGTGGGATGTTAGCAATAACATTAAAGTAAGAAGATAAGTACAAGATGAACAAGCAAGGCAGGTAAGCACATATTTGCAAATTAAGCACAGCTAAAGCAGTATATAAACAAATGTTCCTAAATTCTAGGTTTAGTCCAAATCTGCTAAGGTCAAAACCTAAGTGTCGTCCCCATCAGAGTCGCCATGTTGTTGCACCCTATTTTTCACGAGTCAAAACAAGATTCAACTAGTGGTTTCCCTGCTGATGATAAAAGAGAGTCGCCATCTAATATTTAAGGTATACTAAAGTACCTATTTAAATCTTAAGATCATTACCCTATTAGTCTGCTAACCAGTAAGATTTGGTTAAGGGTTCTTGTTCTTATAAGGGGAAAGTGTTAGGCACCCCCTAGAATCTACCTAAGGTAGCTCCATAGGACTTAGACTAGGTTCTCGGTAATTAGATGTCTATGTCTTACTTAGTTAGTGCTTAAAATGTATGGCTTACCTTATGTTATGTTGTAAAACTTATCAATTTTGAAAGAGAAGCAACGTATATACTTTGAAAAGGTGGAAGTTTTATTTAAGAGAAAAACCTTTGAAAATGTCTATGCGATTGAAAGAGTGTTTAGAAAAATGGGTTTGTAACACTTACTCTACTAATAAAATAGGGTTAAGTTTAAAACATTTGATTTTTTGAAACAAAGTGGTTGTTTGGGTAAAGTAAGAACTGTTGGAGAAGTGGGGGTTTACATATACCTTGAAAGTTGATTTAAAATCTCATATTCAAATTCAAACCATTTGAAAGATCCTTAATTGCAACTATGTTTGTTTGAATAGCCCGCTTTTGGAAATCATTTTCAGGTTTTTGGTTTCTTCTTATTTTAGAAAGAGATGGATGTTGATTTTTTGCAAATCTGTCTTGGTTTTAAAACTTCATGAAAAAATTATTAGTAAGAACAAGGATAGAAGTTGAATAAAAGAAGCGATTAATAATTAGAATTAATTATTACTAAGTTGCAGTATCTTTATTTTTTACCTACATCTTTAAGGCTTGCCTAGGTTATTACTATAACTCAAAGAAATAAAGTAAGACATTCAATAAATATTGTGTTGATACATATAAGAATGGCAATAAACTTATAAGAGTTGCAAAAGAAAAGAAATGAACTCATAGTTTTGGGCCTGATAGACATTAGGCCCAGTAGACAGCAAAAACAAATAGCAACAGCTCCGATGACTCCACAGTTCAGGCAAGCATTTGGGACTGAGTTCGTTGAGAACTCGGCAGGCCCAACTCAGACACATGCATACAAAAAGAAGATTATTAGATATATGGCCCAATACAATATTTAAACATAAGTAACACCAATATAAGTCCAAGACAGACTATAACAATCTATAGTAGTTAGGAGTGCACATTAATGTGAAGTCACACAGACAAAGCAATTTACAGTGAAACCTTTGTTTCCATTTAACATTAAACCTAAAGAGATTAGAAAGTGTCAATAAGTAAAGGCTTAGGGTAAAATTCCATTCATGGCCGAGATATCCTTTGATCCCTGGCACTTCAAAGTTCACAAGGGTCTCAAGGACCCCGAGCAGTGCTTGTATCAGGAGAATATCTCAACCAAGAACTAAATTTTACTCCTAAATATCCTTAACCACTCACACATACTCTTCCCTATAGGTTTAAATGCTAATGAGGCACTCAATATAAATTCCAATACAACAGTAATGACAACACACAAGGAAATGTACATTTTTTGTAGATAACTGTTCGGAATACTACAGATAACATCAAAAGAGATCATAGTTCATACACAAGCATGTAATACATTGTCATATGCTTTAACAGTCTTAAGAGTACTAAATGAAGTCAGTTGCAGGCACACAAAAGGGAAAAGAGCACTAGCAGGATACTTTGGAAACTCAGACAACTAAATCATATAACTTAAGATTATGAAGGTACATAGTTCAGAAATCTCAAGTCATGGTCTCATTATCCTAACAACATATGTTTAAGAGTGTAACTCCAGATTAAGTATCAAACTTCTATTAATTGTGCAAGTTAATATCTTCAATTTGAATCTTTAAAAGGTGTTAACAGGAATGCAAGTACACAGATCATTCTCAAGGCATGATTTTTTCTAATTTCATACTCATGCTAACCTCATTAAGAGCTAAAACATACCACTATATAAAAGCAGGTGGTAGTAGAAAGGTAATCTTAGGTTCACAGGTCAGGCCTAGTTTATCTAAGGTAAACTTGATGAAGTTCAGGGTTGATGAGGGTATTTATATGAACAATGAAAAGGCAGGCAGAGTTGTTTAAGAACAAGGTAAGTACAAAAATCCCAAAGATAACATTCAAACTGCTATGCGGAGCCTTTCTAAGATTCCTTGGAAAGGTAAAATAAGGCAAAGCAACTGTTGTATGTGCAGTTACTATCTGCCAACTAGGGTTCCCTCCGTATGCTAGATGAGACTGTCTATCACGACCCTAAACCAGGACCCGATCGTGATGGTGCCTCTCTTGAAGACAAGGCAAGCCAAAATATTCCCATTTCAATTTTTGGCAATTAAGATAATAAATATTACGTGTTAAACATGATAAAATCCCAAACTAAGTAGTAAACAGTACAATTTGCGGAAAACAAAACCAACACAGCCTGATACCGGGGCGTCACCAGTCATGAGAATCTACAATCCGGATAAAGACAAGAAAAGTCTACATAGTCTAATACAGATCTAAAACAGAGAAAGATAAGATAAGGGAAGAAGCTTTGGGCTGCGAACGCCGGCAGCTACCTAGAGAATCTTCGAATTCGCCTGAGCTAGAAAGATCAACACTCGCTAGCGGGACTTGATGCGCCTGAATCTGCACACGGGGTGCAGGGAGTAAAGTGAGTACTCCAACTCAGTGAGTAATAATCATAAATAAAGACTGAAAAATAAAAAATCACGCAAGGCACATCACAGGCTATAAGGAAGCAGTAAAAGCTAGTAAAAAAAAGTCATGAAATAGTGAAATTATGCAAAAGTCATTTTAGTTCAGTTTAAGCTTCTTAAAATCCCTTTTAAACAGTTATGCAAGTAAAAGACAGGCAACTAGAAAAGGTAAACACATAAAGAAATGCCCCTCGGGCACAATACCAATAGAATCAGCCCATCTGGCAACACATGGAACAATATCATTCCCTCGGGCTCTATCTCATATCACAATGGGTACCCGCGCTCACTGGGGGTGTGCAGACTCCTGGAGGGGCCCTTACGGCCCAAGCACAATATCAAGTCATCTCATGGCATCATCACTAGGCTCTCGGCCTCATATCAACAAGCCACCTCGTGGCGTACAAATCTCAGGCCCTCGACCTCATAATCATAATCAGGTATTTCCTCACAACATAAGCCCTCGGCCTTACTCAGTCAAAATTCTCACAAGCCACTCGGGCAACAGTAAAAGATGATGCTCAGCCCAAAATATCATTTAAAATATCATTTTAAGTGTTAAAGTAGAGTAGACATGGATGAGTTATGAAAATAATAGAATATAGCATGACTGAGTACAAGTATAAAGTCAAAACTGTGAGGAAATATCAGTAAAAATCCCCTAAGGGTTCAAATAGTTGGCACAAATCCCAAATATGGCATTCGGCCCAAAATAAATGATAGCAAATAGATTTCAATCAAATACGCAGTAAAATAGTCTTTCGGGACGGACTAAGTCATAATTCCCAACAGTGCACGACCCCGCGCTCATCATCTAGCGTGTGTGTCACCTCAATATAGCACAACGATGTGCAAATCCGAGGTTTCATACCCTCAGAACATCATTTACAATCATTACTCACCTCAATCCGGTCCAAACTCTAGTCCGTGATGCCCTTGCCCCTCGAATTGGCCTCCACTAGCGTTGAATCTATCCAAAATCAGAATCACGACGTCAAAATATGCTAAGGGAACGAAGCCCAAGCAAAAATAATCAATTTACAACACAAATCTTGAAATTTCCCAAACCCGACCCCTTGGTCCACGTCTCGAAATTCAATAAAATTCACATCAATAGATTCCTTATCTCCCCATGAGTTCATACATATCAAAATTCCCAAAATCCGACCACAAATGGCCCCTCAAATCCTCAAGTCTAGGTCTCCAATACCAAGCCCTAGTTTCCCTAATTGTTAACCCTTAAATTCCAATAATTACAGCTCTGATCCTTGAAATAATACCATTAAACAAGTTTTAAGTCCAAAATCCTTACCTCAATGAAACCCCCCTTGAAATCCTTCTTCAAATCGCCCAAAAAAGTTACAAAAACCGACTTATTAATGGAGGAATAGCTGAAAAATCGCGAAGGAAATAATTTATACCTTCTGGCCTAGGGATTTCGCATCTGCGGCCAAAATCCCGCCCACTTTTTCGGTCCTTGAACCGCTTCTGCGGTTTTCACTTAACACACTCATACTCTGCATCTGCGATGCCTAGCCCGCACCTGCACCATCACAGGTGTGGTTCCTATACCGCTTCTATGGTTCCTGCCAACTTCACCAGCTTCCGCTTCTGCGACTCTTTTCAACTTCAGCTGCCATTCCAAACTTCCATTCTTTCTGACAACCATCCGAAATCACCCCGAGGCCTCCGAGACCTCAACCAAAAGCACAAACATATCATATACCACTACTCAAACTTGTACTAAACTTCAAAACACCCCAAACGACATCGAATCAACCAAAACACATCGGATTAAAGCCTAAGTTTCCAAAATCTTCCGAATTGCGCTTTTGATCAAAAACCCAATCAAACCACGTCCGAATGACCTAAAATTTTGTACACACATCCCAAATGATACAACAGAATTACTGCAACTCTCAAAATTCCATTCCGACCCCTATATCAAAATCTCACCTATCAACTGGAAAACGCCGAAAATCCAATTTCGCCAATTCAAGCCTAAATCTACTCCAGACCTCTAAAACACATTCTGATCATGCTCCTAAGTCCCAAATCAAATCCTGAAGCTATCTGAACCATCAGAACTCACACCCGAGCCCTCTAACACATAAGTCAACATTCGGTTGAATTTTCCAACTTAAGCTTCTTCAAAGAGACTAAGTGCCTCAAACCTTACCAAATCCTTTCTGAACCCGAGCCAACCAACCCGATCACATATAAAACCGATAGACAAAGCAATAAGAAGCAGAAATGAGGAAAACGGAGCGGTAACTCATGAGACGACTGAGTCGGGTCATCACATTGTCAGTGTCGTACGGGAAAAATAATGTCAAGAGAAATTGAGAGAACATAAACAAAAATTGAGAATGAAAGAAAGCTTGATTGAATTAATGAAAGCTATTACAGAAAGGTAATATGGTGTCGAGGGGGAGAGACACTAGCACAGAGAATTATTTGCTTGTTTGAAAGTTTGATTACTTGACCCTTCCCCCCCCCCCCAATAATGCTTAAAAAAATAAATCAAAGTTACAAGACTTGACTTAACTAAGCTAGAGAGACATAATGGAAATACAGGAAGTAAAACTACTCTATATTTAGAATGAAAATCACTTAGATTCTTACAATGTAGAAGCAGGTCCATTGGCAGCAACCTTGTCTTTAGCATAAGAGTTAGTGCATGTGACGTCGTTTACGTGTGCGACGTTGTTGGAATCTGCCTACAGATGGGCACTGGCGAGGGTTATTAGTGGGGCGACATAGGCACAAGCGCGCTTGTCACTGTCGCACCCCCTTTTTCTAGAGCGAAATCGGGTTTATGACATTTGGAGGGACAACTCATTCCTTTTGGGAATTGGGTTTGCATTTGAAGAGTTGCCACCTAATGATTAGGGTGCATTAGGACACTAAAATAGTTTGATTTTGAATAACCAGAGATTAGGGTAATGGATTGAAATTATTCCAAGGGGAAGGTGTTAGGCACCCCTCAGAATCCACTAGTGTGGTTCCCGGCAAGACAATTATTGTGAATTTTGGGTGCAATTAGCATATAGATAAATAGGGCTCAAATAAGACGGGGTTTCATATAATGGTTTGCAAATAAACAAAGTTTGGAAGAGCAAAGAAAGCCGATTTTTAACGAAGGAGTTGAAATTATAAAAGGAATAAAGAAATAAGGGAAAGGGGTCCTAGGTTTATTAACAATATGGATCACCCCACACAATGCCCGGTAATCACTCCTCAATGAGGGGCTACACATGACATTATCGTGTGGTCATCATATACATATCTACCCTTCCCACCCTATTAAGGTATTTACAGCACAGATTGGTCTCGTTTACTTATTGCATGCTATTACCCATCCCAATCCTATCAGTCCCGGACTAGCATTTAGGACTTCTAATCCTAAAAGGGGGGATATTAGGCTTATTTGTAGTTTCAAAGGAAAAAAACTCTAAGGCGACATACAAAACACGTATTGCAAATTGGGGAAAGCATATAACAAGCAGAGGCTCAGATATACCTCCTTAAATAAAGAAGCACGTAATTAGCATGACTTGCACATACTGTTTAGGTCTGATTTAAAAGGTATTAAAGACGAGTGAGAGGAAATTGTTGGGAGAGTTTCAGCTTATCACATAACTCAGATAATAAGTCTGAATCAGGCCTGCCTGCTGGTTGTAATTATTCACAGAAGCAGATTCAATTTATATTTATTACCCTAGGGCTTGCCTAAGTGTTTCGACGGGGTCCTATAGGCATGATATCTATTGAACTCTGAAGGTGATGATCTAATAAAACTTGGAATGAATTATTTAAAGTCCTATATGTATACTTGTTAAAGTATATAAGTGAGGGACTCAGATTATTAAAGAGAGACAGAATTTAAACGAATTGATTACAAGTTCTGCAAATGATGATATCCATTATTACTGATTTTAGATCTAACACTGAGTGAGGCAAATTAGACTTTTTATTAGAAACTCCTATAGGCATACTTTCTAGGCGTTACTGATTTTAAAACTTTATAGACGGGATACCTAAGTGCAGAACTGTTTAAAACCTATAGACATGGTATCTAATGCAGTTGAATATGCAGAATTCAGAACGATCCTATAGGCATAGTTTCTATATATGATCGAATATGCAGAATTAGAACAACTTATAGGCATGGTTTCTATATCTAATTGAATATGCAGAATTAGAACAACATACAGGCATGGTTTCTATATGTAATTGAATATGAAGAATTCAGAATAACCCTATAGGCATGATTTCTACCCTTTGCATGCATAGTTACCCACCCCTTTTCACTAGCCAGCCCCAAGTGTTTATTACAACTTATTACAAACTGGAATAGTAAATTACATCAGAAAATACAAATAAGAGTACAACTAGAGGTAGCCTGATTCTGACTTCCTTACTAAGTTATGAGATAAGCCAACTCAAAGACCATTGATCCAAAGCCTTTCTCAACTTAAGTGTGTCTAAGTTCCCTAAGAGCCTCAATGGGACTCCGGGCAGTGCTCACACCCAAATTGTATTATCAGAATGGGGATAAGTGCAGTGTGGAAGGGCCAGCCCTCGAGTGTCCAAGTTCAGAGGGAGCTCAAGGGGGTCCCAAGGCAAGGCTCACAAGAGGGGGGCAGAACTTAAAATCTAAGAGAGAGTGCAAGTGCAGAAACAGAACTTTAATAACTACGGAAGTAAAGAAAAGGGAAAAGGGTACTGGAAATAGTTACAGAATTGATAACTTTGAACAAAAGGGAGTCGGGGATTGGGAATTGATTACAGAGAGCCCATGCTTGGCAAGGGTAAGCTTTGGGCATGCACAGTAATGGAGATGTTGGCATGCCTACAAGCCTACCAGAACATACAACAACAAAGAATCATAGGGGTTAGGATCCCAGGGGGATCAAGCTTGAGTCATGGATAGTAATATTCAATATTGTCATGCCTCAAGCAAACCATAGTATCAAAAACATTGGGGCAGGGGTTTGGGGTTCATAACAGGACAGGCAGATGGAAATTACAGCATGCTAAAGTAAGTATTGAACCATATATAAGTAGTAGACAGACAAGAAGGTAAAAGTATTAAGTAAACACATTGTTGTGATTGCTGAAAATCTTAATCAGAACATACCAGTTTCAAAGATGCAAAGTACAATAAAAACAAGTAGAAGGACTTGAAAGCAGGCCACAATACAAGTAACAAGAGAGAATGCTTTTTGAAGGTGAGTGTGAGTTCAAAAAACTAAGAGTGTCTGTATGTGTCTATGTTAATGAGAAAGCCAGGTATTTATAGTTTGAAAATAGGCAAAAAACAAGGCAAGAAAATAATTATGGAACCGTGTGCCAATTAAAATCAATCAGTATAAGACTTCCTTTAATTAAGGAGTTAAAATCAAACGGTAACATGCAAGTGCTAAATAAGGAAAGAAATCACATAGGGCTGAATATGACCCATAAGGAAGTATTTCCAGCATAGTACAATACACAGTAGGTAATAGAGGCTAGGTCATCAGACTCTAATCAAGGAAAGGTCTGTAAGAATCCAATACCAATGTAATCAAGGTAAGGGGATTAATCAAATTGAGTAGAAAAGGTAGGGGTCAAAAGTTCAAAGGAAAGTATTCAAATAGGTCCAAGAAATAGGGAAATCAGTACAACAAGGAAAGAATCAATTAAAAGAGTGCAATCAGAATTACACAAAGAGGTTTGAAATCAGTCCACAATTAAGTGTTAATTTGAGAGAGAAATTTAGCATATAAAATAGTGCTGAACTCATGACAAAGAGAATAATAACATGACAATCACATAGGTTAATAGAGAAAAGGGAGAGTATCAGAAACATGCAAAAGGGTCCAGTAGAAAGACCTTTCTGAAAATACAGTCGAGTTTCAATGATAGCAGGAGATCAAAATTACATGAAGCAACAGAAGTTGAAACAAAGATTTCGAAACTCAGTCGAGCAGTAGATGAAACAACTTCAGAAACTCGAATAGGTCCAAAGAGATTAGGGTTTTGAAACCAAACGAGTTCAGAGATGAGGAACAAGCAAATCACATAGCAAATAGTCTCAAAACTAGAACGAACCCCCAAATTTTAGGGTTTTCACCATCAATCGAGTATAGAGATGAAAGACAAGAGAATCAGGCAAAAAAAATATCAACCAAGAAAATAAAATCAGAAACCTTAAGAAAGAACCAAGACTTTTAACATAAAGAAACATAGTAGAAGAACAACATAAGAAACACAGTAGAAGAACACCACACGAAACACGGTTGAAGAATCAACATAAGAAACACAGTAGAAGGTCAACATAAGAAACATAGTAGAACACGTTAAAAATCAAAAAAGCTTTGAAATGACTTAACAAAACCCTAAATAGGAAAAGGTAAAGGTTTTGACGGTAAAGTTTTGAAATAAACTTTGAGAAAATGTTTAAAAGCTCAGAGAAAACACAGATCTACAACGGATCTAAAAGAATCAGAGGAACTTCGAAGGTTAGGGTTTCGGAAGAACCCAGACGGTGAGAAAGGCTTGGAAAGTCATTGATCTAAGCAAGAGAAGTCAAGATCAGGCTTGAATAGCCATGGCTGACCGGAGCAAGGTCGGAGACAGCCATAGAACTAGAATGAAACAAAGTCTGGGCCAAGCTTCTTTAAGGTCTAACCTTGAAACCATAGTAATAAGGCGTGTAGGAGTCATAGGAGGCCAGTATAGGCTTTTAATGGTTTTAGAAGCCATGGATTCAGGCGATTTTAGGGTGGAAACGGAATGAGACGGCTAGGGTTTGAGAGGAGCTTGAGAGAGAACTATGTGAAGGGGGAATCCAAGGGTGGCTACGGACGGGAAATGATTAGGGTTGGGGGGTAATTGGGAATTAAAAAGGAAAGAGTTAACGGTGGTCGTTGATCATTTTGATCAACGGCCTGGATTGAAGGGGAATCCGGGTGGGTTATTTTAAGGGGTCATGGGTCGGGTAGATTAGGATTTGGTCTGGGTAATTGGGTTCTGGAATTGGGTCTAATTAGTGGTTCAAATCCGGCTAAAATTGAAATGCAAATGGGCTATAATTTAAATAGCCATTTTTTCTCATTTATTTTATAAAAATAGTAAAATAATTTATGTAAATAAATTAAAGGTACTAAATGATTAATAATACATAATTATTAAATTAAAAATATTGGAGTCAATTTTATAACTATAAATACAATTAAATCTTAAAAGATGTCAATATTGCAATTATATGCAATTTAGCTTTAAAAATATAAATTTAAAAAAAATATGCCAAAATTATGCTAGCTATATTTTAATATAAATATGAGAATCTAATAAATGAAATCACCCAAAATGATAATTTTGGGGATAATTACTTGGTTTTTCTTGATAAAATAGGGCAATAAATTGATTTAAAAATCTTTAAAAATTAAGAGAAAAATAATAAAACCTTGGGACATACTTATATATGCACATAAAAATTGAGAGTATTTTGCATATTAAAAATATATAGGAAAAAATTGGGTATCAACAGTCACTTGGCACGGCCAAGACCAGGGTCCCGTCCATGGCGCTAGGCATTGGGAGTCTTGCCAGGGCACCATGGGACGCATCCAAGGGGTCATGGGCCATGGCTGGAAAACCACCCAAGACATTCTCCCTCACTTGAGTTGCCAACATCCTCGGTGCCTTACTTGCAAGATAATCATCGATAAGGCTCTTGTAGGATTTGAGGTTTGTTCCCCTCTCCCAAGTATTCTCCTCTGTATCACAAACATGCCATTTCCCCAAGAACTCTTGGTGATCTTTTCTTGAAGCATGAACCACTAGATCATCGAGAAAAGCTTCTACACTTATTTTCCCGGTTGAATTAGGGCCTCGAATTCTGGGTATTGTGAGTTGGCTCCGTGAAGGATCCTCCATGTCTTCCTGAAAATGTTTCAGAAGACTAACATGGAAGACTGGATGAAAATTCCACCATGATAGGGTATCCACCAGGTATGGAACTTTCCCAATGCGCTTCTCAATGGACAAGGGTCCAATGTACTTTTGCAATAGGCGAGGGTCATGGACCCCTGAAAACAAGTATCGCTTTGGGATTTATACCATCACTTTGTCTCCTAATTGGTATTCAACAAAGCGACGATTTTGATCAACATGCTTTGCCATCCGCTTTTGGGCTTTGACAAGATAGCTCCTCACTATCTCCAAATTTCGCTTACATTCCTTCGAGAAGTAGTAGCTCGAGGAGATTTCAACAACTTTGGGATATTCACAGTGTATGGGAGTAGCGGTTGCTGTCCGGTAACAATTTCAAAAGTGCTTTTTTTGTACTAGAGCTCTTTTGTGAATTGAAACACAATTGAGCAGCATCCGGAAGCTTCACCCAATTCTTCTGTGATCAGGTAACAAAATGGCGGAGGTATTCCTCCAGCATGCCATTGAACTGGTCCGTCTGGCCATCAGATTAAGGTTGGAAATTTGAATTGTGGCTCAAGTTTGATCCGAGGCCCTTAAAGTGCTAAGTCCAAAAGTAGCTAGTGAAGCGAGAATCGCGATCACTAACGATGTCTTTCGGCAAACCCCAATTTGACAACATGTGAGAAGAAGAGTTTAGTTGTATCTTCTGCTGATATATATTTTGGGACTGCTATAAATGTAGCATACTTGGAAAACCGATCTACCACAACCAAGACAATTACAAGATCTCCGACCTTAGGCAATCCAGTGAAACATTTTCTCAAGGTCTCCTTGGAACAAGCAATGGCTCCAAGAGTGCTGCTTGTGTCAGGCGGTTTGACTTGTCTTTCTGGCATACTAGGCAAGTTTTCACATATTGTGCAACATTATCAGCCATTTGAGGCCAATAATAAGCACGGTGCAACAATGCCATAGTGCGTTCTTCACCTAGGTGGCTGGCCCACAAAGTATCATGACATTCCATCAGAAGAGTCTTTCACAGATCACCTCCTTTTGGAACATAAAGTTGATTCTTTCACCTTTAGGAACTCATTTTCCACATAGAAATGGCGAGTCTTGCCTTGTCCTACCAAATCGACCAAATACTATGCACCAAGATCCATTGTGAGTAGATCCTGTATCTGGTCTTTTATAGTGGTGGCCACCTCGCTCCCTCTTAGGGTGGCGAGTAGGCATATCGATGCTAGGTCATCCCCCTGACTAAGTGCATCAGCAACTTGGTTGGTCTTCCCACTTCAGTACTCCAGGTTGAAGTGAAATTCCACTAGGAGCTCCTGCCACCTAGCTTGTCACCCATTCAGCTTTGGCTTGGTCATGAAATGGCTAACAGTTGTGTTGTCTGTATTGACCACGAACGGGGTTCCCAGTAGATAGTGCCTCCAAAGGCATAAGCTATGGATGATAACTAATAATTCTTTTTCGTGGGCGGCATAGCGCCGTTATGCATCCTTCAACTTTCAGCTCCCGTACACTACTGGACGCCCCTCTTGTAGCAAGACTCCGCCTAGAGCATATTCATAGGCATCCGTTTGTACTTCGAACGGCTTTACCAAATCAGGGAGGTCTAAGACGGGGCCACTAGATAACCGCTTTCAATTCATTGAAGGCCGCCACTTGCCTGGGACCCCAATCCCAAGGCGTGGCTTTCTTTAGGAGTTCTGTCAACGGCACTACGATCAAAGAGTAATTCTTCACAAACCGCCAATAAAAATTGCATAGGCCAAGGAACGCCCTCAAGGTATCGATATTCTTAGGGGCCAATATGTGATAACCTGAATCTTTTGTTGGTCCATCTTGATCCGCCCTTCCTCAATGACATGTCCGAGGAAGTCAATCTATTTTTGGGTGAAGGAGCACTTGGATAGCTTCACATACAATACGTGCTCCCGCAGTCGGGCTAGGACCTACCGCAGGTGCTCCAGGTGTTCCTCCAATATTTTGCTATATACACAATGTCATCCAAGTAGACCACTACAAATTCATCAATGTACTCTCAGAAGACTTGGTTCATCAGGGTGCAAAATGTGGCTGGAGCATTAGTCAAGTTGAATAGCATGACCAAGAAGTTATACGACCCATATCTTGTCATACAGTTCATCTTATGTTCATCTTCCTCAGCAATTCAGACTTGCTAGTAACCTATCTTTAACTCTATTTTTGTAAATACTGTAGCACCACCCTATCTATCGTATAGGTCTGCCATTAGTGGGATAGGGTACTTGTTCTTCACGGTGATTTTTTTAAGGTCCGATAATCCACACAGAGTCGTAGGGTGCCATCTTGTTTCTTTTAGAACAACACAGGGGACCCATAAGGGGACTTTGAGGGCACAATGATCCCCGTGTCCAGCATTTTCATCAACTGTCTCCGAAGCTCGATGAGTTTGGGTTGTGACATTTTGTAAGGCACCAGGGCAGGTGGCTTCGCACCTGGCACCAACCTAATCTCATGGTCCATAGTGCGCCTAGGCGGGAGTCGCTTTGGCATGTCCTATGGCATAAAGTCTTCAAACCCCTTTAGAATCTCCTTCATGGGTGCAGGAATGGGACCCGAAGGGCATTCAATATCTTCAACACAAAGGGTAGCCAGGAACGTAGGTTCATGTCTTTTGACTCCCATCTTCAACTACAAGGCCGAGATATTCTCCATGGCAAACTTTATGGTTGTGCATGGGATAATGCAGGGATTGGCCCCGTTTGCTCCCATCATCAGTAGCATGTCTGCATAAGGTACAGGAATAGTGTTGTTTTGCCTCGTGAATTCCAATCCAACTATCAACTCCAAGGCATCTATGATCACTGTATTAGTGAAAAACAGGCATGACACATGGACCAACAGCGAGGTGACAAGTGGAACTTATAATTTGATCAATAAAGAAAAATAGAGAGACGCGGATAAAACACCCACAGTATTTAATCAAAGGAGGTACCAGATCTAAATATTGCAAAAGTAAAAATAGGCTCGAGATGAATGAAGACTGTAAAGGGGGAAGATTCACGAAACTGTTATAATATGGAAGGGGAATAAGCATTAACTTTGATTAATCCTCAATCATTGTTCTAACCATTACAATTAAATTTGGTAGCGGGCAATCAAGGCAATTAATGCCATCAACGAGTCAGAATTAAGTAGGGAAACCATTACAATTGTGCATCCTTATATAAGGACCCATACCTCATTTTGTACAATCATCTGAATATCTCAAAATATATATGCAATCGGTCTTTTACTTTATTTGATTCAAGAGTTCAATCCGCAATTCTGGGAGAAATTAGCAATCAACAATAAGCTTTCTTTCCTTACTTACTATTGCCATTATTTTCCTTATTTTTGTATTACCAAGGAAGTGAAGTAATTTTGGTTATCAGTAACCCGATTTTTCTTAATACTATCTTTGACCATAAAAACTATTTTTGGGTTAAACAAATTGGTTCTGTTACAAGGAATCTGATAATGTTCACTTTCCAAATTTTATTTTTTAGCAACAAAACATGTCTGCTGCTAACAAAATTTATTAGGTGAATCAACAAGGTGGAACTCCACCACATCACATGCCCACAGCTCCTCCACAACATTCATGATAAAGTTCACATGAATGGTCTGCTTCTCGTACTAATGGGCACCAATGGAGTGAACAAACCAACGAGCAAGATACTTTGAAGTAGTTGATTGCACAACACGTGAATGAAGCACTGCCGGCTTTTGCGAGCGGATTGCCCAACGCTGCACAAACTCCACCACCAGTAAATACCACCTTAGAACATCCACGTTTAGGGCTTGATAATTCTGGAAGTGGAGAAATACCAAATGAATCTAGAGATGGAGGATCAGGTACACTGAATAATTCCAATTTACAAAGTTTAGTACTAACTTTGCAGAAATAGCTCAAGGAGCAAAACGAGCATATAGAACAAATACCCGGTGTGCCTCTAGTAATCAAGGGTGTGGACATTGACAAATATTCGCAACAATCCTGGAAGCCAAGTGCAGAACCTTTGCCAATTCTCAGAAATTTTAAAATGCCTGATATCCCTAAATATGATGGGATATCCACGAGATCACGTTACTACATTCACCACAAGGGTAAAAGGCAATGATTTAACCAAGCAGGAAATTGAATCAGTCAGGGTCAAGAAGTTTGGCGAAACTCTCATGAAAGGGGCATTAACATAGTACTCATTCTTACCTGAAAATTCTATTGACTCTTTTGTTGAGCTTGCAGATTCATCTATAAAAGCACATTCGGGGACCCAAAAAGTAGAAAAATGGATGGAAGGCATCTTCAAAGTTAAACAGGGAAGTACAAAATTGCTCAAAGAATTTGTAGATAGATTCCAACGTAAAAGAATAATGCTACCACAAGTACCTGACAACTGGGCAGCTATGGCATTTGAAAGTAATTTGAATGAAAAAAGTTTAGAAGTCACGATGAGGTTGAAAGAGAGTTTGCAGGAGTTCCACGCAACTACTTGGAATGACGTATACAATTGATACGTCATGAAGTTGTAGAATAGAATAAGACACGGTTACTCAACAAAGGGTAGAAGAAAGGCCAAGATATAGACATTCATAATCGAAAGGAAAGTCTGGTAAGAATAGGTATGAACACTACATGGGGCCTGCGGGGCGAGATTCCCGGTCTAAGCAAAAAAATTCACAGTTCGATTCAATATCAAGACAAAAAAGAGACGAGTTCTTCACCCTAATTCAAAAGGGAACTGGACACACGAGGCAGTTATTCAAACTCTCAAGCAAAAATAGGAGATTACAGTTTCAATGTCAGCACTTCCGAATTGGTGGCTTTTCTAAGAGGAATGGGCGACAAGGTACGGTGGCCAAAATGAGGTTAAATCCTAGCAAAATGAATCTAGAATTCTGGTGCGCGTTTCACAATGATCATGGTTATAGAATAGCATATTGCATGCTCTTATAGGGGGAAGTCGAATATCTACTGAAGCAAGGCTATCTCACTGATATGTTTAGTGAGAAAGGAAAATAATACTACATGAAAACAAGCAAGAACCACCAAGGTTACAGTCATTTATGGGAGAAGAAGTTAATGGAGTAATGTACAATGCCACAAAAAAGACATCAAGGGTTTCTGTCACCCATGGGAAACGGGTTCGCCAAGTTTTGAAAGGAGACAACATAGTGTTTGATGATGAAGACGCGGATGGCTTGATAATTCATCATAAAGATGCACTAGTAATATCTTTACTTGTACATGATACTAATGTAAAACGGGTTTTGATTGACCTAGGTAGCTCAGTAAACATCATTTTACTGATAGTGGTAAACGAAATGCAAGTGAATGATAGAATCGTGATAAAATCACGATCATTATCTAGGTTCGATAATTCAAGCGCCGTTACAAAAGGGGAGGTCGTATTAGCTATATTTGCAGAAGGTGTCATCAAAGACACTAAATTCCAAGTAATAGATAGACGAGGACATGACCTATAATATGATCTTAGGAAGGCCATGGATTCATAATATGGATGCAGTCCCATCAACGTTGCATCAAGTCATGAGTACCCATCATAGTGGGGAATCTGACAAATCTGTGGAGATCAACAGGCATCACGAAATATTAATTCAGTGGTAATCGCGAATACAACATTTGATGACAAAAGTGCGAAATAGAAATTAAAGAACTCATTTGAGGATAATTCAATAAACACCTCAATTGAGAGTCCGAGAGGTCAAGCTGATATGGATTCAAGACCTGATATGATTCAAGAACTAGAGGAAAACAAGAATATCACAACAACCACGGAGGAGCTTGAAGCTGTAATATTATTTGTCCACTGTCCTGACAAAAAAAATTACACCTGAGCAAACTTGAGCCTGGAAATGAAATGTAAGTTAATTGAATTCTTACGTGCTAATGCAGATTGTTTTTCTTGGTGACATTCAGATATGATAGGTATACCACTAGAGGTAGTGACTCGCAAGCTAAATGAGAACTCATTGCACCCATCTGTCAAACAGAAGAAAAGGAAGCAAGGAGCATTTAAGAATCAAGTGATCTAGGATGAGATATAAAAAATTCTTAAAATTGGCTCAATATGAGACGTAAAGTATCCTGACTGGTTAGCTAATATTATCATGGTTCCAAAGAAAAATGAAAAGTGGCGAGTTTGTGTAGATTATACTGATTTGAATAAGGCTTGCCCTAAAGACTCATTTCCTTTACCATATATAGACCAATTAATTGATTCAACCACATGTCATGAACTTTTAAGTTTTTAAGATTCATATTCTGGTTATAATCACATAAAAATGGACCATCTAGATGAGGAAAAAAACTCATTTATCATAGACAGGGGGACTTATTGTTACAAAGTCATGCCATTTGGCTTGAAAAATGCTGGAGCAACATACCAGAGATTGATGACCAAAATGTTTCAAGAGAAATTGAGAAAAACCATGGAGGTCTACATAGATGATTTGTTGGTCAATTCAACATAGGCAAGGGATCATTTCCAACATTTGACTGAAACCTTCGGAATTCTCCCCAAGTACAACATGAAGTTGGACCCAAAAAATGCGCCTTTGGCGTTGCTTCAGGTAAACTTTTGGGTTTTCATTTTTCTAACAGAGGTATTGAAGTAAATCCCGCACATATCAAAGCAATTGAGGAAATACCTGTTGTACTCACGAGCAAGAAAGAAGTACACAGGTTAATAGGTAGAGTGGCAGCTCTAGGAAGGTGTATATCCAAATCTTCGGAAAAGTGTTTTAAATTCTTTTCAGTATTGAAAAAGCAAAACCAATTTGAATGAACTAATCAGTGTCAACAAGCTCTGAATGATTTAAAGTCATACTTGTCAAAACTGCCCCTATTAGCAAAGCTAAGGGACGGGGAAAGATTGCTCATTTATCTAGCAATGTCAGAAGTGGCGGTAAGCGAAGTACTGGTATGTATAGATAAAGGTAAGCAATCTCCGATCTATAATGTTAGTAAATCCTTATTGGATACTGAGACATGGTACCTACATTTAGAAAAACTTGCATTTGCTTTAATTATTGCATCACAAATGCTACGACCTTACTTTCAATGTCATCCCATTTCTGTTATAACTGTTTTTCCCCTAAGGAATATATTACACAAGCAAGAATTGTCAGGAAGATTAGCTAAATGGGCTATAGATGTGACGACCCGGCCAGTCGTCTCATGAGTTACCACTCTGTTTCCTCCATTTCTGCTTCTTATTTCTTTGTCTATCGGTTCTATATGTGATCGAGTTAGTTGGCTTGGGTTCGAAAAGGATTTGGTAAGGTTTGAGATACTTAGTCTCTTTTAAGGAAGCTTAAGTTGGAAAAGTCAACCAGATATTGACTCATGTGTTAGATGGCTTGGATGTGAGTTCTGATGATTCAGATAGCTTCAGGAGGTGATTTGGGACTTAGGAGCATGATCGGAATGTGTTTTGGAGGTTCAAAGTAGATTTAGGCTAGAATTGGCAAAATTGGATTTTTGGCATTTTCCTATTGAGAGGTGAGATTTTGATATAGGGGTCGGAATGAAATTTCAAGAGTTGTAGTAGTTCTGTTGTGTCATTTGTGATATGTGTGCAAAATTTTAGGTCATTCGGACGTGGTTTGGTTGGATTTTTGATCAAAAGCGTAATTCTGAAGATTTTGGAAAATTAGACTTGAATCCGATGTGTTTTGGTTGGTTCGATGTTATTTGAGGTGTTTTGAAGATTGGTATAAGTTTGAATAAGGTTATGGGATATGTTTGTACTTTTGGTTGAGGTCCCGGGGGTCTCGGGGTGATTTCGGATGGTTGACGGAGAAGTTTGGAATTTTGGTGAGCTACAGATTTTCTGCTTCTGGTATTTCCGCACCTGCGGATTGGGGACTGCAGGTGCGATGCCGCAGATGCGAGGTAGAAGGCTGCAGAAGCGGAAGAAGGTGAGGTAGGTTGTGATCGTATAAGCGATTGGGTAACCGCACCTGCGATGGCGTAGGTGCGGAGATAGCATCGCAGATGCGAAAAGTTGAGAATAAGTGAAAAACCGCAAAAGCGGCTCTTGGACCGCAAAAGCAGTACCGCATATGCGGTGGATTGACCGCAGGTGCAAAAATACCTGGGTCAGAATGTATATATTTCTTCTTTCGCGATTTTCAGAGGGTTTCATCATTTTTTAAACGCGATTTCTGGAATTTTGGGCAATTTTGAAGAGAGAATTTAAGGAGACTTCATTGAGGTAAGGATTTTGGACCTAAAACTCATCCCTATGGTATTATTTCACGGATTAGAGCTATAATTAATGGAATTTAAGGGTTAAAATTGGGAAAAACTAGGGGTTGGTATTGGAGACCTAGACTTGAGGATTTGAGGAACCTATTGTGGTCGGATTTTGGTACTTTTGATATGTACGAACTTGCGGGGAGATAAGGAATCCATTGATGTAAATTTTATCGAATTTCGAGACGTGGGCTTGGGGGTCGGGTTTTGGTAATTTCGGGATTTATGTTGTAAATTGATTATTTTCGCATGGGCTTCATTCCCTTAGCATATTTTGACATCGTGATTCTGATTTTGGATAGATTCGACGCGAGTGGAGGCCGATTCGAGAGGCAAAGGCATCACGGGCTAGAGTTTGGATCGGATTGAGGTGAGTAATGATTATAAATGTTGTCCTGAGGATATGAAACCCCGGATTTGCACATCGTTGTGCTATATTGAGGTGATGCACATGCTAGATGACGAGCGTGGGGTCGTGCACTGTTGGGGATTGTGAATTAGTCTGTCCCAAATAACTATTTTACCGCGTATTTGACTAAAATCTATCTGTTAACATCATGTTTTGGACTCGATTCTTATTGTTTAATTGATTAAAACTGAAATGGGAAGTGTCGGTTGGCCTTGTCTTCACGAGAGGAGCCATCATGACCGGATCCGAGTTTAGGGTCGTGAAAATAGAGCTTAGTAAATATGATATTATTTATCAGCCTAGAACTACCATAAAGTCTCGGGTGTTAGTAGATTTTTAGGTCGAACCTGGTTCCTGAAGTAGAAATAGAGCTGTGAGTGTTCACCGAATCTAACCCGGGGACTTGGACCTTTTTTTACTGACAGTTCTTCAAATGTTAAAGGAGCATGTTTAGGAATTATTTTAATTCCACCTTCAGAAGAAGTCATAAGGCAAGCAATAAAATGTTATCCAATTACTAACAGTGAGGCAGAGTATGAAGTTATGATTGCAAGTTTGGAGCTCGCGAGAGAGCTTGGCATTGAACAAATCATAATCAAAAGCAACTCGCGACTGGTAGTAAACCAAATGCAAGGAACTTATGTGGAAAGAGAAACACTAATGCAGCAATACTTAGAAAAGGGAACTAAAATTACTGAGGTAGTTCCAAACATGAAAAGTTGTACAAATACCCAGGGAGAAAAATGCAGAAGTAGACGTACTGGCAAATCTCGCATCTGTGGCTGATGCAACAAATGCAGAAAATGCGGTTGTTGTGCACTTGTTTCATTCAGCCATCGACCACGATAAGGTAAATTTCAATAATTTAACGTAAGGATTGGAGAAACGATTTTGTGAACTTTTTGCAGCACGAAAATTTTCCCGAGGATAGGAAGAAATCCCGACGGCTACGCTTAAAAGCTGCTCAATATTGCTTGATAAGGGGGACTTTTTATCGCAAAATGTTTGGTGGGCCTTTACCACGGTACCTTGGACCTTCATAAACAGAATATGTGATAAGAGAAGTACATGAGGGGAACTGTGGTAATCATGTCGGGGGAAGATTGTTGGTAAAAACGCTAGCAAGAGCAGGATACTATTGGCCAGAAATGGAAGATGAAGCAGAAAATTTCATAGCAAGGTGCGATAAGTGCCAATGATACGCTAATAATATGCATAGATCGGCAGAATTGCTAAATTTAGTTATATCACCTTGGTCATTCATGAAATGGGGAATGGATATCATAGGTCCACTGCCTCGAGCTAAGGCAAAGGTACGAGTTTTGTTAGTCCTAACTAATTATTTCTCAAAGTGGGTAGAAGTAGGTGCCTTTAAACAAGTACGAGAAAAGGAACTTATGGACTTAATTTGTAGAAATATAATATGTCAATTTGGAGTCCCAAAAGAAATCATTTGTGATAATGGGCCACAATTTATAGGTGTGAAAGTTACTGATTTTTTCAAAAGTTGGAAGATTAAACGAATTACTTTTGCACCTTATCACCTCATAGCTTACGATCAAGATGAGTCGACAAATAAGGTCATCATCAACAACCTAAAGAAGTGTCAAAAGGCAAGTGACCAGAAGTACTATTGGGGGTATTATGGGCTTACCGAACGACGACAAAAATGAGCACGGGTGAAACCCCATTCTCGCTCGTATATGGAACGGAAGCTTTAATTCCAATGGAGATAAGGGAACCAAGAAAAAGGTACACATATACAAATGAAGCGATAAACAAAGAAAAACTTCGTATAAACTAGAATTTGACAGAAGAACAAAGAGAATCATCACTAATTCAGATGGAAACTCAAAAACAAATGATTGAATGGTACTATAACAGGAAGGCAAACCTAAGGTACTTCAAAATTGGGGACTTTATCCTCAAAAAAGTGTTTCGGTCAACACATGAGGCAAACGCAGGAAAGTTGAGTCCAAATTGGGAGGGCCCATATAGAGTTAAAGGCATTGCTGGGAAAGGAGCATACGAGTTAATAACTATGGATGGCAAGGTGTTACCATCCCATTGGAATGCAGTCAATTTGAAGAAGTATTACTTCTAAAGAAGTTCATACCCACGGTAAGGTATCATAGAAGTTTATTTTTTTTACTTTGTTCATTTAAATTTTAATAATCATTTTAGATGATAGGCAAAAAGCTCGCCCGTACCAGATGATGACATTAGACCCAAAAGACAAGAGGAATACATAATTATTTTTGGTCTAGGTTACAACATTTCTAATGGCAAGAGTTAAGCAGTCATCATCTGAAAAGTTATCTCTGAGTCCCGTGCGTATTTCCTTTTTCAAGGAAAGGACCAAAAGTAAGGAGTTGATCTAGTGTTCGAGACCTCATGCTTCATGCTCAAACACTGGGGGGACTATGCATATGGAAGAGTACACAAGGAAAGAAGATGTACATCACAAAAGCATAGCATAGCCAAAGGAAAACCCTTGAAGAAACCTTGAAGAAATTGTAAAATTTCAAATTTTCAAAAGTGTTCAAGCTTGCAGAATGGGCAGTAAAGAGTTGAAGAACCTACAGAATACTCCCACGATCTTCTAAGTTAAGGCCATAGATTTAATCACGGGAAAATATACAAGTACTTGGAAAACCTACTATAAAGAAAGCAATTGTGAAAATATTGTACATGAATACTTATTTGAAAGTTCAAAAATAAAACTTATTCAAATTACTTCATATTTCATATCTTTACACCAATATGAAGATGAGACGTCATCTTCAATAGTGTTGTTAATATAAAAGGGCCATCTTTTGTAAAAAAAATTACCTTTGCATATTAAAGACACGATTTATTAAATTATTTTTAATGCAAGTATAAGCTCATAAACTTAAAGAGGAAAAAAGCATAATATGCAACAAAATGATATTTATATCAACATCCCGTAAACAGGGAAGGGAAAACTTCCCAGAAACCACTTGAAAACAAAAAAATGAAAGAGTTTCAGCAAAAACCAACACAAATCACTTCTAAGACAAAGGTTAAAAGCTAAGGAGCATCATTCACAGGGGTAGAGGGATCAACTTGAGAAGATGAAGGTTGAGTATCATCTTCACCAAGAGTAAGTCCATTTATATCACCTTTGGAACTTTCATCCCCAGGTGTTGAGAAGCTTTGACGTTGCTGAGTTTGCTCAATCGCTTCCTTAGCCTTTGAGATCTCAGCATTAAGGTCAAAACCCTTATGGCTAGCTTTAGTTAAAGTCTCGAGACTGGTGTTCAGAAAAGCCTAACTAACATCAAGTGTTAACTTGTCTTCAAGAGCTTCATAATCCTTCTCCCACTGCTCAATCTCAATCCTCAAGTCTTCTTTCTCAGCTTCTGAAGCTTCATAGGATGCCTTCAAAGGTACAAGATAACTCTCAAGAAATTGAATCTTGTTAGATGAGGCATATAGATCTTCTTGAGTTTGGGTGAGCATCTGCACCAAATCACCTGCATACACTTCCTTCTAGTTTAGAAGCTCTTTCAAGCTTCTAATCTCTTTAGTTGCCTTTGAGTGCTGCTCAACAAAGAAAGATTCCATTTTGTCCTTGTCCTTTTCAGATTGATTGGAAGAAGACTTCAAAACTGCTAATTTGTCGGTGGTTATCTTCAATTGTTGCTCCAAAGATCCCTTCTCCTCAGCAAGAACTCCTTTTCAAGTTGAAGGATCTCGACTTGTCCCTTCCAATTATCAGCCTCGGTGTGCATTCAATAACTTGTTGATTAGTCCAAGAAATCCTCTTCATGAGCTCCATACCTATCAAATTGATCTATAAAAAGACAAGGAAGGAGAGTTACGAACATGAAAGAAAAGGGAGGAATATAAAAAGAATAGGAATATACCTTGAGGGAAGAGTGAATAATATCATTCATAAAAGTCAAGGAGCTATAGGGCTCAAGTTTCTTCCTTTCCACGGGGCCAATCAATGGCTTCAACCATACAGTAGCCTGACCTAATTTATTTAATAGATTCTCACCATCGTGGACTTCAATCAAGATTTCTTCATGCCTTGTCTATTGCTGGAAGGCTCAGCTTCTTCACGAGAAGCAGTGGTAGGGACGGCAACCTGGGCAGCTGTAGGTAAGGGAGTGGCAGAAATAGGAGGATTAATAACAGGGGTAGCTGAAGTCATCGGAAGAGAGGCAAGTGGTGGCTTCTCATAAACGGGGCCAAAATCTTCTTCACCCTCAAATTCTTGGATGAAAAGTCTATCAACAGGACTAGAAGGGGGATTATCAAAATGATCAATGTCTTCATATATCCAAGTGAACACTCTTTGGCTCGTGAACAAGGTTAAAAGGCATAGAGCCTGGAAGGGGGTCTGAGAAACAGTGGCTTCATCATCCAAAACTACGCACCTTCTGACTCGTGGCTTCCTCACTAAGGAACCTTCTTCATTATCTTATTCTTCTTCAAAGCCACAGGCTTCACCATGCTTCCTCTTAGAAGAAGATACATTTAGAATTTGTTCATGTGCAGAGATAACGGAAAGCCTGGCAAAAGAACGAAAGCGGGGCTGATACCACGAACGGCAAACCCTAGAAGCAACAAAAGCAAAAGGGATCAAAGGAAAAGAAAAGAAGGAACAAAGGGAAGGGAGACCATGGAAACAAAAATATACTATGGGTCTTCACTTTCCATCCTAGTTTCTGAGAAAGAAATTTCCATGATCTCTTGTCCATGGGAGCAGCAGTCAATATTTTTTCTACCCAATCACGAAAGCCAAGGATTTCTGTGAAGACTTTCATGGTTTTTGAAAAATAAACATAAACTTATGTGAGATTACGAGTAGGAACAGCTACAAATAGGGCATACCATCCACAGTCACGATCATCCTCGGGGCTAACTAAAACTCTTTTACTTCTCGCCACGAGAGAAAAAACGCCCTCGCTAAAGAGCTTTGGGGAGTATAGGTGGAGTAAGTGACAAAAAGTAAAAGGAGCGGATACTAAACCTGACAAGTAACGAAAGCAGGCAACTGCCCTCTATACGATCGGACCTATTTGACCAAGGCAGACATTGAAATAGAGGCAAAATTCAATAATTACGGTGTCAATAAGAGGGTTAAACCCTAAGGTGAAAGGGTACATAAACAAAAGAATAACTTTCATGATAAGAGGTGATTCTATCATCAACACTAGGGGTCATCACTGGGAAATTAGGTTTCCAATGGCATTCACACCGGACCAAGGCAAGGAGGCCATGAGTAATCAAACTAGGATAGCGATCAGCATGGTTAAGAGATACTATGGAAAAACCTATTTTCTCATGGCTTCGCAATCCAAAATGAAGGAAAATTCTTGAGGAACAATCTCGGATACAATAGGTTCACGTATAGGTTCATTATGATCTCTCTCTCTAGAGTAAAATAGAGGGGTTATGGAAGTTCTAGCCCCAAAAGAAGAAGGTTTGGCAGTACCACTCTGAGAAGGGGTAGAACTACAGGTAGATAAAGTACCTAAGCTATGTAGTCTACCACCTCTTCTACTCCTAGTGGGGGCAAAAGAGGGGGGGAGTTCATCAACTATTACTACCTTACGAGGGTCTGATGATGAAGAAGGGTGTGAATAACGATAAGACATCATTAATGGTGAAGATACAGAGAAAGAAAAAGAATTGCAAGAGAAGCTAAAGTATGTATGCAAGAAAGAAGAAGGGAATTTTCAAAGTTGAGTATAATATGGTATTTATGGGGGAAATAACCGTCATCAGAGACTGTCATTATGAGCTTTCATCATGTAACCATCACTTTATGACTAATGTAGCCGCAGAAAAACCCTATAAGACGCTGAAAATTGCTCAACCAATTGCAATGAGACACGTTTCCTATGCATTAAATAGACATGACGAATGTCTCATTGATTCTGAAGAAGGAATTATGATAGTTGGGAAAAGGCAGCAAGATATTCCTGCCATTAAAACTTATCTCTTCCCAATCAGTTGAGAATATTCAGAAAATGGAGGGACTATCTATATTGGTGGAAAAAAGGCATGACACATGGACCAACAGCGAGGTAAAAGTGGCATTTATAATTGGGTCAATAAGAAAAATAGAGACGCATGGATAAAACACCCACGGGTTTTATCAAAGGAGGTACCGGATCTAACAGTTGGAAAAGAAGAAATAGGCTCGAGATGAATGAAAACTGTAAGGGGGGAGATTCACAAATTTGTTAAAAATATGGAAGGGGAATCAGCATTAACTTTGATTACTGGTGATCCTCAATCATTGTTGTAACGTTACAATTAAATTTGGTAATGGTCAATCAATGCAATTAATGCCATTAATGAGTCAGAAGTAAGTAGGAAAACAGTTACAATTGTGTATCCTTATATAAGGACCCATACCTCATTTTGTACAATCATCAGAATATCTCTAAATATATGCAATTAGTCTTTTTCTTTATTTGATTCAAGAGTTCAATCCGCAATTCTGGGAAAATTAGCAATCAACAATAAGCTTTCTTCCCTTACTTATTATTTCCATTATTTTTGTATTACCAAGGAAGTGAAGTAATTTTGGTTATCAATAACCCGATTTTTCTTAATACTAACTATGACCACAAAAACTATTTTTGGGTTAAACAATTACCTCATGCAAGTTGAATTTTCCTTCATAAGGACAAGGCTTCACCGGCACTCCTTTGGCTATTCCACCCACTAGATGAGGCGATGAATTGATAGGCTTGACAGGACCTCTACCCTTTCCCACAACTAGACCAAGGCACTCTACCTGAGTAGAGGCTGAGTAGTTGTGAGTAGCGTCGGTGTCTATCATCGCCCGAATGGGCTTGCCGTTAAATTTTATTTCAACGAACATCAGGGTCTTCTTCTTACGGATACTGGCATTGGTTCCTGCAACGGCCTCAAAAATAAAACAAACAAGTGCATTGAAGGCACCTATTGGTTTTGTCTAGTCAGTATCATCTATATCGTCATCCGTCCCATCATCAAAAGTTTGATGGGTGTTCTTTTGTGCCTGTGGGAATTCATAGTTTTAATGTGGCCCGCCGTAATGACGGCATCCAGAAGGGGGCTTCCTCCCCCAATCATTGTTGTGAGACACAGCACTATTCATGCCTAAAGAAGGAGTCTTAGAATTGGTTGCACTCTGATCTCCTTCACATCTACTAGGGCTACCATTGCTAGGCTGGCCCCTTTGTATCCTCCTCGGACAGGCGGTTGAGGCATATCCTTCCGAGCTTCCACTTGATAGTCCCCAAGGCATTCCTCTGCTTGGATCACCTTGGGTAAAGTGTCTACCATTTATCTTTGCATCTCCATACGAGCATAAGGTTTCAAACCCTCCAGGAATTGAAGAGTTTGTCTTTGTCCCACATATACCGTATGTTCAGCATGAGCGTGGAGAATTCCTACACGTAATCCTGCACTGACTTGGTATGGAGGAGCTCCCACAACTTTCTCCGTGTATTGTATTCAACATTTTTAGGGAAGATTTGTAGGCGTATGGTTGCCTCTGTGGCTGTCGTTTGCCAGTCTCCTTCAGAGTCACGACTGATGTTCGCTATGTTAGCTTTGGCCTGCCGCATCCTGTGGTCCAGTTGTCCAACATTTGCACTAATTTGGTTCTTAGATAAGGCACCATATTCACGATGAGTTGTAATATGTTAACCGTCTCTTCAAGAGCCGAAATGCAGTCCCATGATTCACCAAAGCCAGAAATGGTTGATAATGGGTTCTCTCGTCCGATGTCAAGCCTAGGCTCTAATACCAACTGTTACGCGGCGCCATCCTGAGATTCCTTGGAAGGGTGACATAAGGCTAAGAAACCGATGTCCATGCAGTTACTATCTGCCAACTGGGGTCCCCTCCATATGCTACACGAGATTGTCAGTCCAGTGTGGAAAAACCAATGTCAAGAGCAATTAAGAGAACAAAAAAGAGAATTGAAAATAAAAGAAAGTCTGATTGCATTAATGAAATCTATTACAGAAAGGTAACACGGTGTCGAGGGGGAGAGACACCAGTCTAGAGAATTGTTTTCTTACTTGAAAGTTTTATTGCTTGATCCCCCTAATAATACTTTAAAAAATAAACCAAAGTTACAGGACTTGACCTAACTAAGCTGGAGAGACATAATGGAAATACAGGAAGCAAAACTACTCTATATTTACAAGGAAAATGACTTAGATTCCTACAAGGTAGAAGCAGGTCCGTTAGAAGCAAACTTGTCTTTAGAATCAGAGCTTGTGGGTGCGGCGATGTCTACACGCGCGACACTATTGGCATCTGCCTTCGGCTGGGCACTGGCGAGGGTTATCGGTGGGGTGACATAGGCATACGCGCTTGTCACATGGCGCGGCCAAGACCACGGGGCCGTCCATTGCGCTAGGTGTTGGGAGTCTTGCCAGGACACCATGGGACGCGTCCAAGGGGTCATGGGACATGGATGGAAAGCTACCCACGACATTCTCTCTCACCTGATTTGGCAACATCCTTGGCGCCTTACTTGAAAGATAATCATCGATTAGACTCTTGTAGGCTTTGAGATTTATGCCCCTCTCCCAAATATTCTCCTTTGTATCACAAGGATACAACCCTAGCATTTCACCAAGAACTCTTGGTGATCTGTCCTTGAAGCATGAACCACTTGATCATCGAGAATAACTTCTACATGCATTTTCCCTATAGAATTAGGGCCTCGAATATTGGGTATTGTGAGTGGTCTCCATTAAGAATCCTTCATTTCTTTCGAAAATGTTTTAGAAGACTTTCCCAATACACTTCTCAATGGATAAGGTTCCAATGTACTTTTGCAATAGGTAAGGGACATAGATCCCTCTGCAAACAAGTATCGCTTTGGGATTTTCAGCATAACTTTGTCTCCTACTTGGTATTCAACAAAGTGATGATTTTGATCCATATGCTTTTTTATCCGCTTTTGGGCTTTGACAAGATAGCTCTACGCTATCTCAAAATTTTGCTTCCATTCCTTCGAAAAACTAGTAGCCGAGGAGCTTTCAACATGTTTGGCAAATTTACAGTGTTTGGGAGTAGCGGTTGCTATCCGGTAACAATTTCAAAAGTGCTTCTGTTTGTACTAGAGATATTTTTTGAATTGAAACACAATTGAGCAGCATAGAAGCTTTACCCAATTCTTCTATGATCCAGTAACAAAATGGTGCAGGTATTCCTCTAGCATGCCATTGAACTGTTTCGTCTGGCCATCAAATTGAGGATGGGAACTTGAACTGTGGCTCAACTTTGACCCGAAGCACTTAAAGAGCTAAGTCCAAAAGTTGCTATTTAAGCGAGAGTCTCGATCACTAACAATGACTTTAGGTAGACCCCCAATATTTGACAACATGAGAGAAGAAGAGTTGAGTTGTATCTTCTGTTGATATATATTTTGGGGCTACTATAAATGTAGCATACTTGGAAAACTGATCTACCACAACCAAGATAGTTGTAAGATCTCCGACCTTGGGCAACCCGGTGATGAAATTCAGTGAAACACTTTCCCAAGGTTTCTTTGGACATGCAACGGCTCCAAGAGTCCTGCTTGTGTCAAGTGGTGGACTTGTCTTTGTGGCATACTAGTCAAGACTTCACTTACTGTGCAACATCATCAGCCATTTGATGCCAATAATAAGCACGGTGCAACAACGCCATAGTACGTTCTTCACCTGGGTGGCCGGCCCACAAAGTATCAAGGCATTCCATCAGAAGAGTCCTTCGCAAATAGCCTCCTTTAGGAACATAAAGTTGGTTCCTTTTCACCTTCAGGAACCATCTTCCCCGTAGAACTAGCAAGTCTTGCCATGTCCTACTAAATCGACCAAATGTTGTGCAGCAGGATCCTTGGTGAGTATATCCTATATCTGGTATTTTATATTGGTGTCCACCTTGCTACCCCTTAGGGCGGCGAGCAGGCACATCGATGCTAGGTCAACCCTTCGACTAAGGGTATCAGCAACTTGGTTGGTCTTCCCACTTCGGTACTCCAGGTAGAAATGAAATTCCACTAGGAGTTCCTACCACCAGGCTTATCGACCAATCAGCTTTGGTTAGGTCATGAAATGGCTAGTAGCTATGTTGTCTGTCTTGACTACGAATGAGGTTCCCAATAGATAATGCCTCCAAAGGCGTAAGCAATGGACGATAAATAATAATTGTTTTCGTTAGCAGCATAGCACTGTTCTGCATCCTTCAACTTCCCACTCTCGTAGGATACAGGAGACCCTCTTATAGCAAGACTCCACCTAGAGCATAGTAAGAGACATTTTTTTGTACTTCGAACGGCTAGACCAAATCTGGGGGGCCAAGATGGGGCTACTAGACATATCCACTTTCAACGCGTTGAAGGCCTCCACTCGCTTGGGACCTAATCTCAAGGCATGGATTTCTTTAGGAGTCCTGTCAATGGCACTACAATGAGAGAGTAATACTTCACAAACCACCGATAAAAATTGCATAGGCCAAGGAACGCCCTCAAGGCGTGGATATCCTTAGGCGGCGACCAATCTGTGATAGCCAGAATCTTCTGTTGGTCCATCTTGATCCGCCCTTCCTCGATGACATGTCTGAGTAAGTCAATAGTTTTTAGGCGAAGGAGCACTTGGATAGCTTCACATATAATCCGTGCTCTCTCAGTAGAGCTAGGACCTTCTGTAGGTGCTCCAAGTAATCCTCCAATATTTTGCTATATACCACAATGTCGTCCAAGTAGACCACTATGAATTCATCAATGTACTCTCAGAAGACTTGGTTCATCAGGGTGCAAAATGTAGCTGGAGAATTAGTCAAGTCTAATGGCATGACCAGGAAGTCGTACGACCTATATCTTGTTACACAGGTCGTTTTATGTTCATCTCCCTCAGCAATCCAGACTTGCTAGTAACCTGTCTTCAGGTCTATTTTTGAGAATACTGTAGCACCATCCAGTCTATCGAACAGGTCTATCATTAGTGTAATAGGGTACTTGTCCATCACGGTGATTTTGTTTAAGGCTTGATAATCCACACAGAGTCTTAGGGTGTCTTCCTATTTCTTTTAGAATAGCACAGGGGACTTCGAGGGCACAATGATCCCCGTGTCCAGCATTTCCGTCAACTATCTCCAAAGCTCGGTGAGTTTGGGTTGTGACATTCTGTAAGGTGCCCGGGCATGTGGTTTTGCACCCGACACAAGCTCAATTTGATGGTCCACAGTGCTCCTAGGCGGGAGTGGTTTTGTCATGTCCTATGGCATTACGTCTTCAAACTCCTTTAGCATCTCCTTCATGGATGTAGAAATGGGACCTGAAGAGTGTTCAATATATTCAATACAGAGGGTATCCAGGAATCTAGGTTCATGTCTTTTGACTCCCGTCTTCAACTACAAGGCTGAGATATTCTCCGCGGCCATCTTTATAGTTGTGCACAGGATAATGCAGGGTTTGGCCCCGTTTTCTCCCTTCATCAGTAGCATGTCTGCATAAGGTACAGGAATGGTGTTGGTTTGCCTCATGAATTCCAATCCAGCTATCAGCTCGAAATCATCTATGATTACCACACCAAGTTGAATTTTCCTTCATAAGGACCAAGCTTCATAGGCACTCATTTGGCTATTCCACCCACTAGCTGAGGTGGTGAGTTGATAGCCTTGACACGACCTCTTCACTTTCCCACAACTAGACCAAGGCACTCTACTTGAGTAGAAGCTAAGTAGTTGTGAGTAGTGCCCGTGTCTATCATCACCCGAATGGGCTTGCCATTAACTTTTATTTAGAAGAACATTAGGGTATTCTCTTGGTTAATAGGAGGCCCCTCATCCACCTTCTTTTTCCCTTTCTTGGTGATGGGGCATGGGTCCTTCTTCTTATGGATACCGACACTAGTTCCTGCTAAGGCCTCAGAAATAGAACAAACAAGTGCGTTGAAGGCACCTATTGGTTCTGTCTAGTCAGCATCATTTGTGTCGTCATCGTCCCATCATCAAATGTTTGATAGGCGTTCATTTGTGCTTGTGGTCATTTATTGTTCTAATATGGCCCACTGTAATGATGGCATCCTGAAGGGGGCTTCCTCCCCCGATCGTTGCTGTGAGACGCAACTCTACTGCTGCTTAAGGAAGGAGACTTAGGTTTGGTTGCACTCTGATCTCCTCCACTTTTTCTAGGGACACCATTGCTAAGTTTGCCCCTTTTGTATCCTCCTCAGACAGGTAGTTAAGGCCTATCCTTCCGAGCTTCCTCTTGATAGTCCCCGAGGCATTCCGATGCTTGGATCGCCTTGGGTAAATTGTCTACCCTTTATATTTGCAGCTCCATACTGGCATAAGGTTTTAAACATTCCATGAATGTGAATAGTTTGTCTTTGTCCCCCATATCCTGTTATGTTTAGCATGAGTGCAGCGAATTCCCACACGTAATCCCGTACTGACTTGGTCTAGCAGAGCTCTCGTAACTTTCCCTACACATTGTATTCAACATTTTTAGGGAAGAACTGTAGGCGTATGGCTGCCTCTGTGGCTATCATTTGCCGGTCTCCTTTGGAGTCGCGACTGATGTTCACGATGTCACCTTCGGCTTGTCGCATCCTACGGTCCAGGTCATCATACCTTTGCACTAGGTTGTTTCTTAGATCAGGCATTGTATTCATGATGGGTTGTAATATGTTAACCATCTCTTCAAGGGCCATAATGCGGTCCCCATGATTCACCATGGTTAGAAATGATGGTAATGGTAATGTGTTCCCTCATCCGATGTCGAGGCTAGGCTTTGATACCAACTGTTATGCAGTGCCTTCCTAAGATTTGGAAGGGCAACGTAAGGCTAAGCAACCAATATCCGTGCAGTTACTATCTGCCAACTAGGATCCCCTCCATACACTAGACAAGACTATCAGTGCCGTACGAGAAAACCAATGTCAAGAGAGATTGAGAGTGCAGAAAAGAGAATTAAGAATGAAAGAAAGTTTGATTGAATTAATAAAATCTATTACAAAAAGGCAACACGGTGTCGAGGGGAGAGACATCAGTACAAAGAATTATTTGCTTTCTTGAAAGTTCGATTGCTTATCCCCCTAAATAATGCTTAAAAAAATAAACCAAAGTTATAGGACTTGACCTAACTAAGCTAGAGAGACATAATGTAAATACATGAAGTAAAACTACTCTATATTTATAATGAAAATGACTTATATTCCTACAAGGTAGAAGCAGGTTCATTAGCAGCAACCTTATCTTTAGCATTAGAGTCTGCCGCAACGCTTTTGACATCTGCCTGCGGTTAGGCGCTGGCAAGGGTTATCGGTGGGAAGATATAGGTACATGCACGCTTAACAAGCTTAAGAGTACTAAATGAATTCAGTTGCAGGCACACAGAAGGGAAAAGAGCACTAGCAGGACACTTTGGAAACCCAGACAACTGGATCATATAACTTAAGAGTAGGAAGGTACATAGTTCAGAAATCTCAAGTCATGATCTCTTTATCCTAACAACATATGTTTAAGAGTGTATCCCCAGATTAAGTCTCAAACTTCTATTAATTGTGCAAGTTAACATCTTCAATTGGACTGTTTAAAAGGTGTTAATAGGAATGCAAGTACACAGATCATTCTCAAGGCATGATTCTTTCTTCTAAAGCTCTTAATTTCATATGCTAACCTCATTTAGAGTTAAAACATATCACTATATAAAAGCAGGTGGTAGTAGAAAGTTCATTTTAGGTTCACAGGTAAGGCCTAGTTCATTTAAGGTAAACTTGATGAAGTTCGGGGATGATGAGAGTATTTATATGAATAATGAAAAGGCAGACAAAGTTGTTTGAGAATAAGTAAGTACAGAAATCCCAAAGATAACATTCAAACACATTCATGGGACATTCTCACATGATCACAACATAACCAACTTGGTTGAGTATCATGAGATGAAACCATCAACATTACTAGGTGTAAGTTTTAGAAAAAGACAGTGAAATCATTGTCTTAGGGATATGTTACACAAGTTAAATGTAGGAGCTTGGTCATGATGAAGCTTGGTTTTTATATTTTAGCACAACAAATGAAACGTAAACACCATAGATGTATCTTAGCCAGGTTCCATAACTTAAGCCAAATGTGGAGCAGCTTCAGAATATACAAAGGGTAAGTATAGGGGTCTAATCATGGAATGTTTACATAGTAAGTTCAAGACAGGATTACACGGTCATGAGATTTTTACAGAATCACAGAAGCATGTTAGAAGAAAATAATTTAAATGATGTTAGTGTGATATACTCAAACTATGAGTAATAGCCATGTCTTTGTTCTTAAAGATTCATATTCACTTAAGCTAGTTTATCAGGTGAATCAGTCCAAATGCAAACAACATCAAGACAAATTAGCATAGCATACATGGGAGTCACAAAGTACATTAGGAAAGTATGAAGTACAAGGAATCATTTGAAGTTTTTGTTAATCATAGAAACTTAGCAATACAGAGACCACCCGAAAATATGTTCATCAAGATTGCAAGGAGATAATTAATCGGTACATGATTTTGATTTCAAATTATTAAAGAAGCTTGTAACGATAGAGTTTAGTGATAAGTTATGAACTAATGACAAACATATAAAGATAATTAACTATTGACATACAAGAAACAGAGTCAATTAACAACAAACAACAGAACAAACATACTTTCAATTAGATGATTAAAAGAAAGAAAAGGTTGAGACTCACTGACTTTCTTTTGGGCATCAAACCAAACTAGAGTCTTTCTTAGCCGTTAAGAATCAGGAATTCAAACTCCGACCAGTGTAAAGCTCAAAATCATAAAGAAATCAAGAGCTAGTTAGAAACCTTAGCTTGATTTTGCTACTCAAACTTAAGTGCACTAAATGATTCTATAGTTAGGTCGATACTTCTGCTTGTTAGGTGATATTCGTATGTTATAGCCTGTTTGACCGAGCTTCTTTTTGGCCAAAAGTACTTTTTTACCAAAAGCACTTTTGGCCAAAAATTAAGGTATTTGGCCAAGCTTTTGGAAGGAAAAAAAGTGCTTTTGAGCAGAAGCAGAAGCAGTTTTGGAGAAGCAAAAAAAAAGTAGCTTCTCTCCAAAAGCACTTTTTTGAGAAGCACTTTTGAGAAAAATACACTTAGAAGCAATTTTTTAAAGCTTGTCCAAACACTAATTACTTCTCAGAAGTACTTTTCAAACTAATTAGCCAAACACAAACTGCTTCTCACCAAAAGTACTTTTGAAAAAAGCACTTCTCAAACTAAGCTAATTTTTGCAGCTTGGCCAAATGGGTTATTAGTTTAGAGCATTGAAGGCTCCCTTTTATAGTGGCATTAAATGCCTTTAGGGTTAAATCATAATTCAAATGGTAGTGGAGAGTAACGGAGAGTTGATGATGCAAGAAAACGAGTGAAAAATCAAAGAAATTAGAGGGGAAGATCATGGAGAGATTTACCTGAGTACTGGAGTAGAGTGAGTTGACTATTGATGGAAACGACCCATCGGACAAAGCCCCAAAAACCCATAGGTCACTATATAACCTGTGGATACATAATCTTCATGATGAAGTTCTGAAGAGGCTCTTCATATGCTTCGATTTGAAAGAACATAAAAGAGCTCAGATGGTTTGAGGTTTCACTCTTTGGTCTATGACTTCAAGATTAGGGCTTTTGAATTTAATCGGTGGAAATAAAAAGAAAATAGCAGGATTCGTAGTACAGGAACAAGATGGATAGCCATGCATGCTCGATTTGAAAGAACGAAGAAGAAAATCAGACGGTCTGAAGTTTCACTTCTGGATTAGGGTTTTTGGATTTGGGGATTTTGAATATCAATATTGAAAAAGGAAAGAAACAGCAAGATTCGCGAGTTTAGGTAACAATAAGAATGATTTTGTGGTTTGATTCGTGACCTTGCACTGATTTGTGCAAGGTTTTTTGACTGATTGGTATGGTGAGTTGAGAGAAATGAGAGAGGAAGGGGAAAGGGGAGCGAATGAATCGGGAGAAGAATGATTAGGGTTTGAGGATAGTTGGGTTAGGTCTCTAGGTTTAAACGGGGAGATGGGAGTTGCGCCGTTGGATCTCCTGATCAACGGTCCTGATAATTGGGTATTAAATAATTAAAATAGGATATTATGATAGTCGTTGGATTGTTGGATTTGGAAGGTTGAGATTAAATTTGATGGAGTATTAAAATTAAAGGGAAAATGAGATAACCACTTATCTGAAGGATGGACGACTTGGATCGATTGTACTTCTTTTGTGAATGATGTGGAGGGGTGACGTGGCACAAGCTCATTGGTTCGGAGAGGATGTCGGGGATTGCCAAGTTGGAATGGAGGGGTGGACTTGGACCGGGTCAAATGCTTTGGGCCAGTGTATTTGGGCTGAAATTGCTTTAACCAATAGCCATTTCGTTTTTAGTTGTGCAATTGTAATTGTAACCTTTGGTTTTTTAACCTTTTAAAAATTAATTTAAATAAACTTAATAATTACAACGAGAATTATAATAATCAAATGCACTATTAATTACTGTAATTAGTTAGTTAATTACTAAATATCTTATTTTCCTATTTACTACACTAACTTTGGATTTATTTTGAAATAATAAGATATTTTACCAAAATTGAGAAATAACTTTGTTAAATTAATTAGAAACCTATGGGATAAATATGTGAGTTATTTTAATAGTCTCAAAAATGGACTTTCAATAGGACCTATTTTATTAACAGGACTTATCATTACTTTAGCTACTTTAGCGGCTTGCCAGTTACTCGAGATTCCTAAATAGGAACAAGGATGGATATTATTAGAAATGCCCAAAAATTATTAAGAGTAATATATTTATAATTATATAATACTAAATTATGGATTAACACCATTAACTACTTAATTTTATAAAAATAGGTATTATTAACTAAAAAATATCTTTAACATATTTATTAAAAATCAGTAAGTATAAACAAATTAATTTTTAAAAGAAAGGCCAAAATTGGTCGTCAATAGTTGGTAACCCGAAGAATTCTTCAAACTATCAATTCTTGAAGTGTATGGCTTCGCATATGTGAGAGAAGACTTGGCAGCAACATCGTATTTGTCTTTGATGGTTCCCATAATGAATTCTTTCAACTTGTCAATGGGAATTACCCCGTCAGATGAAATCTGAAGTTCCTTAGGTGTCATTGTTTGCCTTGCAGATGAATCTCCTTTATCTTGCATAATAAGGAGCTTCCTAGGTGCATAACTTGAATCTCCTTCCATCATGCTTTCAACTCTGTCTGTTAACTTGATAATTTGATTATCTTGATCTTGCATATGCTTTGTTAACCCTTTAATTGCCTTTGTTAAATTTGCGAGTTGTTCTTCAACAGTTGAAGTGTTAGTCACTATTGCTTGGATTATTGTTGTGGATGGTGGAGCAAAGCATGGATTTTTTTATATAATACTTTGAGTGAAACAACTCACGTGGAGTGATTGGAGCAGATCTAGTAACCAAGACATCATCATCATCTTGTGTAATGAGATTCTTAGATCTAGATGGGCTAAGTATATCTCAACCATTTCAACAATGTTCGCTCCTTCTTTCAATTCAGTTGAAAAGGATCTTGCCACATTTGATGATCGAAAATCAAAGATAGGATACAACATTTGAAATACTTGTTGTCCCAGCAAGTTTGCTTTATTAGTGATAGGTCCTACGCTTTCCATAGTAGCGTCCAAAAAATTTTCCACATCAGAGGAAAACTTGGAATCCATAGCCTTAGCAGTAGTGAATTTGAAGTTGGTCTTCTTAGGAGCCATTTCAATTTTCTTGAAATTTGGTAATTGAAGAGATGCGAGGTAGAGATTGTCCCACTGGGCATGCCAAATATTTGTAATAATAAATTTTTGCGTCAAGAAAAATAGATAATCAAGACTTTAAAATTGCGTAACAAATATAGTATTTGATTTAAATAAATGACGAGTGTTACAATCTCTACGGTATTCCTCTGCTTTTTCAAGAATGTAAAGTATCTTAATGAGTTTGATTTTGATTTTGATTCAAGGGCTTGTAAAACTTGGTCTTGAATTTTTTTTGAACTTGAACGAATTATCTGTCACGAACAAGTAATCTGATCTTGAACATCTTGGTATTTTATTTGCCTTCGTTCTTGAACTCGAACTTGAACTGGTAGCTGGAGTGCTTACACACTTGAACTTGTAGCTTGTAGAGAAATTTTGCAGCCTTTAATCCACGAACTCTCTTCTTGCTTCTCGCTCTCACTTCTGGTATCTTTTGTCTTTATAAATACCTCTATTTATACTTGTAGGGAGTAGTGTGGATGTGCGATTGATTGATCAGTTTGAACTGACCAATACCATCTAGACACTTGGCACAACTCTATTGGTTGTTGATTTGACTTGGTATGTCACTCTTTCTTGAAACATGGCATGATTTCATTGGCTCATTTATTTGACTTGAATTGTCACATCACATGACATGTGTCATGATTATATTGGATTATTTATTTGTCTTGGATCGCCATATCACTTGACACGTGGCATGAGTCTGAGCTTTAAGACTAGCCATTTGGACTTTAGGCTAGTAAAATGAGCTCGTTTTTATAGTCAACTAAATGGATCGACCCAAATAAAATTGGACTTTAATTTAAATCCATGGTGGACTTAAATGATTAATTTGAATTTAGAAATTTGTCCAAATTTAATATGGACTTTAATTCAATAAAATTCATATGTTTACAAATTCTTTTTTAGTCATCGAGTTGTAATAATTAGGCAGATTGGAGCTTTATATTTTCTTTGTTCATGATGTTTTATAATTTTATTCAATTTGATGAAAATAAAATAAGCTAATTTATAGTTTCATCTTGCCTCTCAACCTGTGATTAGTCCATATTAATTCTGGTACAAAGAACAAACTAGTAAGGCAAGCTCGTGCTATGCACGGGCCCAACACTATTAACATAACTTTTCAGATACAAAAGATATTTTTTGTATTAAGTTCAATTAACACACAAAAACTTGAGAGTTTGAGAATTGGATACAACTTCTAATGCAATTTCATTTTTGGTCATCTGAAGCCACCTTTCCGTTGCAATCTCAATAAAGGGAAACCTTTGAAGAAAAAATGATTTGAAATCTCTTTGTTTCATTACGGAGTAATATGAAATTATAAATTATAAGGTTGCAAAATCATTCTAAACAACAAAAGTGATGAAATTCACTTGCTTGAAAATGTAGAAGACAAAATAAAAGAACAACAGGGTTCCGATTCAAAATATTGTGTATATTTAAAAAGGAAATAATACATGCAATAAATATCACTTTGTCAACTTTCCTAAAACATTTGGACGTAAAAAAGATACATTTACTATCTCATATTATATTCTACTAGGCACTTGATACGATTATATACCGCATTTTTGTTGGTTTCCTTTAGACTACAATCATGTAAGAACAAATCAATATAACGCATCAACGCTTAATGCATTAACATTATCCTCTGAACTCTTATAACAGATCAAAAGAAACTATTCCAAAAATATTTTATTGACCATTATCTTCGTATTTTGTAGCTTTGTAAATTTGTTTTATAGATGACACAACGTCATTCCTCTTAACATTGTTCCAAAGTTTGGCGAACTTCATATTTTCACTTATTAAATCCTTATATGAAGAGCTAGCTTACAAAGATCAAATGATTTGTCTTCAACCTGCAGTAAAGAGCAACAACATAATGAGAGAACACAAGTTGTCACGACCCTAAATTCGGACCCGGTCATGATGGCTCTTCTCGTGAAGACAAGGTCAGCCGACACTTCCCATTTCAATTTTTAAGCAGTTAACAATGATATTTAAGTCTAAAACATGATAAATAATCCAAAATTTAAGCAGTCAATAGTACAATTTTGCGGAATACAACCCCACACAGCCCAATACCAGGGTATCACTAGTCATGAGCATCTAAAATCCGGAATAATAAGGAAAAGTCTACATAGTTCAAAACTAAAACAAGAACCAATAAGATAGGGAAGAAGCTCTTGGCTGCGAACGCCGGCAGCTACCTAGAGAATCCTCGGATCCACTTAAGCTGGAAAGATCAACACTCGAGAGCGGGACCAGATGCGCCTGAATCTGCACACAGGGAGTAAAGTGAGTACTCCAACTCAGTGAGTAATAATCATAAATAAAGACTGAAAGCATGAAATCACGTAAGATATATAATAGGCTATAATGAAACAGTAAAACAGGTAAGAACAATGACTCAGTAAAGATATATAAACTCATATAAGTTCAGTTTAAACTTCAAGAAATCCCTATTCAACAATTAAATAGGTAAATGACAGACAAATAAGATAGACAAGCACATAAAAGATCGCCCTCAGGCATAATGTCAACAATACCAGCCCCTCGGGCTATATCTCACATCACAATGGGCACCCACGCTCACTGGGGGTGTACAGACTTCTAGAGGGTCCCCTTTCAGCCCAAACGCAATATCAAGCCATCTTGTGGCATCATCACTAGGCCCTCGGCCTCATATCAACAAGTCACCTCGTGGTATACATATCTTAGGCCCTCAGCCTTATAATCATAATCAGTATTTCCTCACAATTAGGCCATTGGTCTTACTCAATCAAAATCACACAGCCACTCGGGCAACAGTAAAATATAGTGGTCAGCCCAAAATATCATTTAAAATGTCATTTAAGTTTTAAAGCAGAGTAAACATAGCTGAGTTATGAAAACAGTAGAATATAGCATGACTGAGTTCAAGTATAAAGTCAAATAATGAGGAAATATCAATAAAAATCTCCGAAGGGTTCAAATAGCTGGCACGAGGCCCAAATACGGCATTCAGCCCAAAACATGATGATAGCAAATAGTTTTCAATCAATACGCGGTAAAACAGTCATTTGGGATGGACTAAGTCATATGCCCAATAGTGCACGACCCTACGCTCGTCATCTAGCATGTGTGTCACCTCAATATAGAACAACGATGTGCAATCTGGGGTTTCATACCCTCAAAACATCATTTACAATCATTACTCACCTCAATCAGATCAAATCTCTAGCCCGCAACGCCTTTTCCCCTTGAATCGGCCTCCACTCGCATAGAATCTATCCAAAATCAGAATCACGGCGTCAAACTATGCTAAGGGAATGAAGCCCAAGCAAAAATATTCAATTTACAACATAAATCCCGAAATTACCGAAACCCGACCCCCGAGCCCACATCTCGGAATTAGATAAAATTCACATCGATGGATTTTTCATCTACCCACGAGTTCATACATATCAAAAGTACCAAAATCCGACCACAATAGGTCTCTCAAATTCTCAAGTCTAGGTCTCCAATACTAAGCTCTAGTTTCTCCAATTTTAACCCTTAGTTTCCATTAATTATGGCTCTAATCCATGAAATAATACCATAAGAACGAGTTTTAGGTCCAAAATCCTTACCTTAATGAAATTCCCTTGAAATCCCTCTTCAAACTCGTCCAAAAAGCTCCAAAGCTGACTTAGAAATGGTGAAATAGCTCAAAAATCGCGAAGGAAACAATTTATACCTTCTGGCCAAGGAATTTTGCATCTGCGGCCCAATTTCCACTTCTGCGGTACCGCATTTGCGGCCAAAGAACCGCTTCTGCAGTTTTCACTTATTCCGCCCCTATCCGCATCTGTGATGCGCCAGCCGCACCTGCGCCATCGCAGGTGCGGTCCACTAACCGCTTCTGCAGTTTCCTGCCTCCCTAGATCCATTCTGCTTTTATGGCTCCCTTCCACGCATCTCCAAGATCGCACCTGCGGTCCCTAATCCGCATGTGTGGAAATACCAGAAGCAGCTAATAACTGCAGCTCACCAAAATCCAAACTTCTCCGTCAACCATTTGAATTCACCCCGAGGCCCCCGGGACCTCAACCAAAAGCACCAATATAATCCAAAACCTTATTCAAACTTGTACCAATCTTCAAAACACCTCAAACAACCTCGATTCAACCAAAACACAACGGATTCAAGCCTAAGTTTCCAAAATCTTCTGAATTACGCTTTTAATCAAAAACCCAACCAAACCATGTCCGAATGACCTGAAATTTTCCACACACATCCCAAACGACACAACAGAACTACTGCAACTCTCGGAATTCCATTCCGATGCGTATATCAAAATCTCACCTACCAACCGAAAATTGCCAAAAATCCAATTTCGCTAATTCAAGCCTAAATCTACTTCGGACCTCCAAAACTCTTTCCAATCATTCTCCTAAGTTCCAAACCACCTCCCGAAGCTAACCAAACCATCAGAACTCACATCCGATCCCTCAAACACATAAGTTAATATCCGGTTGACTTTTCCAACTTAAGCTTCCTCAAAAGAGACTAAGTATCTCAAACCTTACCAAATCCTTTCCGAACTCGAGCCAACCAACCCGATCACATATAGAACCGATAGGAAAAGCAATAAGAAGCAGAAATGGGGGAAACGGAGTTGTAACTCATGAGATGACTGGTCGGGTCGTCACATCCTCCCCAACTTATACAAATGTTTGCCCTCGAACGAGTCAAGAAATATACTTGAAGCCTCAAATAGGTGAGGATATCTGCTCTGCATCTCCCGCTCAGTCTCCCAGGTAGCCTCCTCCATGGGCCAAACTCTCCACTGCACTTTCACTGAAGCTATATCTTTTGACCTCAACTTTCGAACCTGACGACCCAAAATAGTTACTGGCTCCACATCATAGGTTAAATCATTATCTAATTGAACCGTGCTAAAATCCAAAACACGAGACGGATCCCCAATATACTTCCAGATCATAAAAACATGAAATACCGGATGCACACTCGACAAGTTGGGTAGCAAAGAAAGCTCATAAGTCACCTCCCCAATCCTCTGAAGCACCTCAAAAGGCCCAATGAACCGAGGACTCAATTTACCTTTCTTCTGAAATCTCATAACACCCTTCATGGGGGAAACCTTCAACAGAACCTTCTCGCCAACCATGTAGGACACATCCCGAACCTTCCTATCATCATAACTCTTTTGTCTTGACTTCACTGTACGAAGCCTCTCCTGAATCACCTTCACCTTATCTAAAGCATCCTACACCAAGTTTGTTCCCAATAGCCTAGCCTCACCCAGTTCAAACCAACCAACTAGAGATCTACACTGTTTCCCATACAAAGCCTCATATGGAGCCATCTGAATACTCGACCGGTAGGTATTGTTATAAGCAAACTCTACAAGCGGTAGAAACGAATCCCATAACCCTCTGAAATCAATGACGCAAGCATGCAACATGTCCTCCAATATCTGAATAGTGCACTCAGACTGCCCATCCGTCTGAGGGTGAAAGGTTGTGCTCAACTCCACCTAAGTACCCAACTCTCGCTGCACAGACCTCCAAAACTGCGAAGTAAATTGAGTGCCCCTATCTGAGATGATGGAAACGAACAATCTCTCGGATATAGATCTCTGCCAACCACTCTGAAGAATAGGCAGTACACACAGGAATGAAGTGCGCGGACTTGGTTAGCCGATCCACAATCATCCAAATAGCATCGAACCTCTTCAAAGTCCGTGGAAGTCCAACTACAAAATCTATAGTGATCCTCTCCCACTTCCACTCTGGAATATCCATCTGCTGAAGCAAGCCACCCGGTCTCTGATGCTCATATTTCACCTGCTAACAATTGAGACACCGAGCAACAAATCCCACAGTGTCTTTCTTCATTCTCCTCCACCAATAGTGCTGCCTCAAATCCGGATACATCTTTGCGGCACCAAGATGAATGGAATACCGCGAGCTATGGGCCTCCTCCATAATCAACTCCCGAAGCCCATCCACATTAGGCATACATATTTGGCACTGCATCCTCAACACCCCATCATCACCAATAGTCACATCTCTGGCATCATCGTGATGAACTATGTCCTTAAGGACAAGCAATGTGGATCATCATACTGGCGCTCTCTGATGCGATCATATAAGGAAGACCGAGAAACCACACAAGCCAATACCCGACTGGGCTCCGAAATATCTAACCTCACGAACCGATTGGCTAAGGCCTCAACATCAACTGCAAGAGATCTATCCCCAACTGGAATATATGCCAAACTCCCTATACTCACCGCCTTTCGGCTCAAAGCATCGTCCACCACATTGGCCTTTCATGGATGGTACAATATAGTGATATCATAATCCTTTAGCAACTCCAACCATCTTCGCTGCCTCAAATTAAGATCCTTCTGCTTGAACAAGTGCTGGAGGCTACGATGATCAGTAAACACCTCACAAGACACACCATACAAGTAATGCCTCCAAATCTTCAACGCGTGAACTATAGCAGCCAACTCCAAATCATGAATGGGGTAGTTCTTCTCATGGGGCTTCAACTGACGAGAAGCATAAGCAATAACTCTACCCTCCTGCATCAGCACACAACCAATACCAACTCTCGAAGCATCACAATACACGGTATATGAACCTGAAGCTAATGGAAAAACTAACACTAGAGTTGTGGTCAAAGCTATCTTGAGCTTCTGAAAGCTCTCCTCACACTCATCCGACCATACAAATGAAGCACCCTTCTTAGTCAACTTGGTCAAGGGCAATGCGATAGATGAGAATCCCTGAATAAAACAGCGATAATAACCCACCAAACAAAGAAAGCTGTGAATCTTTATGGCTGAGGATGGTCTGGGCCAACTCTGAACCGCCTCTATCTTCTTCAGATTAACCTGAATACCCTCGCTGGACACCACATTCCCCTAGAAGGCCACTGAACTGAGCCAAAACTCACACTTGGAGAATTTTGCATAAAGCTTCTCCTCCCTCAAACTCTGCAACACAACTCTCAAATGCTCTGCGTGCTCCTCATGGCTACGCGAATACACCAGAATATCATCAATGAAGACTATGAAAAATGAGTCGAGATAAGGCCGGAACATATTGTTCATCAAATGCATGAACGCTGATGGGGCATTAGTCAGCCCAAAAGACATTACCAAGAACTCATAATGACCCTATCGGGTCTTGAAAGCTGTCTTAATAATATCCGAGTCCCTGATCTTCAACTGGTGATAACTCGAACGGAGATCAATCTTGGAGAACACTCTCGCTCCCTGAAGCTGGTCGAATAAATCATCAATGCGAGGCAAAGGATACTTGTTCTTAATTGTTACTTTGTTCAATTGCCTATAATCAATGCACATCCCCATAGTGCCATCCTTCTTATTCACAAATAGAATCGGCGCACCCCAAGGTGACACTAGGCCGAATGAACCCCTTATCAAGGAGTTCCTGAAACTGCTCCTTTAACTCCTTCAACTCAGTTGGTGCCATATGATACGACAGAATAGAAATGGGCTGAGTGTCCGACACCAGGTCAATACCAAAATCAATATCCCTGTCCGGTGGCATGCCCGACAGGTCTGCAGGAAACATATCGGGAAAATCCCTCACAACTGGAACAGAATCGATACTAGGAGTCTCTCCACCGACATCCCTCACAAAGGCAAGATACGAAGGACAACCCTTCACAACCATACGTTGGGCTTTCACGAATGAGATCACCCTACTGGGAACATAATGAGTCAAACCTCGCCACTCAATCCATGGCACACTCGGTATAACCAATATGATTGTCTTAGCATGACAGTCCAAAATAGCACGACACGGAAATAGCCAATCCATGCCCAAAATGACATCGCAATCCACCATACACAATAATAAAAGATCCACTTGGGTCTCCAGACCCCCCAATAGTCACCATACATGACTGGTACACATGGTCTACAATAACAGTATCGCCCACCGGGGTAGATACATGAACAGGTGAAGCAAGAGACTCACGGGGTGTACCCAAATAATGAGAAAAGTATGATGACACATAAGAAAATGTGAACTGGGACCAAATAATACAGAGGCATCTCTGTGGCAAACTGAAACAATACCTATAATAACAGCATCTGAAGCAATAGCATCGGGTCTAGCTAGAAGTGCATAGAAATAGGCCTGATCGCCACCTGATCGACTCCCCCTCTGGGGCGACCCCTAGTTGGCTGACCTCCACCCCTAGCTGGCTGTACGGGTGGTGATGAAGTAACTGGTGCTGAAGCCGATGACTGACCCCTCTGCTGAGATGAACCCGCAAGATAACGAGGGCACTACCTCCACATATGAGCCATCTCTCCACACTCATAATAACTCCCAGGTGATAGAGAAGGGGACTAAATGGAACCCCTCGCACCGAAGTGACTAGCAGATGCACCTGGCATAGAAGAGCCCTGAACTGATGGAGCACGGGATGAACTTTAAGCTAGAAGGGCACTAAGTAATGACTGGCCCTGATTAGAACTGTGAGAACCATGACCCGATAACGCCCTATGATAACCTGGGCGAGCTGGCTGAGCAGGCCTGAATAGACAGCCTCTGCCGTGCTGAAACTGACCTCTCGACGGAGCACCACTATAACTACCAGATCCTCGAGGCCTCTTGGCCTCCATCTCCTCTCGCTCCTGGAAACGAACAGACTCAATCTCACGGGCGATATCCACAACCTCCTCGAAAGTAGCACCAGTCACCCTCTCCCTAGTCATGAGAATACGAAGTTGATAAGTGAGGCCAACAACAAACCTCCTAATCCTCTCTCTATCTGTCGGAACCAACCAAATAGCATGACAAGCTAACTCGTAGAACCTCATCTCATACTGCATCACAATCATCTCTCCCTGACGCAATCACTCAAACTCCCTACGCAGCTCCTCTCTGCGAGACTACAGCACATACTTCTCCAGAAAGAGAACGGAAAACTGCTACTAGGTAAGGGGTGCTGCACCAACAGGCCTACACCTCTCAAAAGTCTTCCACCAAGTGAAGACAGCTCTAGAAAATTGATAAGTAGTGAAAGCGACATCGCTGGTCTCCAAAATACCTGTTGTATGAAGCATCCTCTAACACTTTTCCAAGAAACCCTGGGCATCATCGCCCTCTGCACCACTGAAGGTCGGAGGCTGAAGTCTACCAACCTCTCCAATTTACGTTACTCATCCTCTGGCATGGTAGGAACTACATAGTCCTGAGCAGCTGCAACCGGCTGGGCTGGATGTGCCCCCGGCGTCTGAAGTCCCTGCATGACCTGCTCAGGTGTGCGAGAGGCGGGAGTCTGATTGCCTCCCCCGGCCTGAGAAGCAACTGCAGCTGTAGTAGCTGAGACTGCCTGAGCTAGGCCAGTGCAAACTGATAGAATCTGAGCCAGGGCCTCTTGGAGACACAAAATCACAACGGGCATAGCTGGTGCCTAAGCTGGTGTTGCTGGAGCATCCACAACTAGAACCTGATCCTGAACTGGGGCGGCTGGTGGATTTGCAGGTGCTGCCCTAGCTGCTGTGCGGGCTACATCTCTTCCCCTACTGTGACCACAACCGCGTCATCGGCCTCTAGTGGCCACAACTAGTGGTACTGGTGGTCATCCATCCTAACCGGTAGCGTGTGTCCTCACCATCTGTGAGAGAATAGAATGACAGAAGTTTAGTATTCAAGAATATGAAGTTTTTCTTAAAGGTTATGCAGCCTTTCGAGGATAAATACAGACATCTCCGTATCGATCTACGAGACTCTACTAAACTTGCTCATGACTCGTGTGGCCTATGTAACCTAGGCTCTGATACCAACTTGTCACGACCCTAAACCCGGACCCGATCGTGATGGCGCCTCTCGTGAAGACAAGGCCAGCCAACACTTCCCATTTCAATTTTAAGCAGTTAACAATGAGATTTAAGTCTAAAACATGATAAATAATCCAAAATTTAAGTAGTCAATAGTACAAGTTTGCGGGATACAACCCCACACAGCCCGATACCAGGGTGTTACTAGTCTGAGCATCTAAAATCTGGAATAATTAGGAAAAGTCTACAGAGTTCAAAACAAAACTAAAACAAGAAGCAATAAGATAGGGAAGAAGCTCTGGGCTGCGAAGGCTAGCAGCTACCTAGAGAATCCTCGGATCCGCCTGAGCTGGAAAGATCAACACTCGGGAGCGGGACCAGATGCGCCTGAATCTGCATACATGGTATATGGAGTAAAGTGAGTACTCCAACTCAGTGAGTAATAATCATAAATAAAGACTGAACACATGAAATCGCGTAAGGCACATTATAGGCTATAATGAAGCAGTAAAATAGGTAAGAACAGTGATTCAGTAAAGATATATAAACTCATATAAGTTTAGTTTAAACTTCAAGAAATGCCTATTCAACAATTAAACAGGTAAATGACAGACAAATAAGACAGATAAGCATATAAAGAATTTCCCCTCGGGCACAATGTCGACAATACCAGCCACTCAGGCTATATCTCACATCACAATGGGTACTCGCGCTCACTAGGGGTGTGCAGACTCCTAGAGGGACCCCTTTCGGCCCAAGCGCAATATCAAGCCATCTTGTGGCATCATCACTAGGCCATCGGCCTCATATCAACAATCCACCTTGTGGCGTACATATCTCAGGCCCTCGACCTCATAATCATAATTAGTGTTTCCTCATAATTAGGCTCTCGGCCTTACTCAGTCAAAATCTCACAACCACTCGGGCAATAGTAAAACATAGTGCTCAGCCCAAAATATCATTTAAAATATCATTTAAGTATTAAAGTAGAGTAAACATGGTTGAGTTATGAAAACAGTAGAATATAGCATGACTGACTTCAAGTATAAAGTCAAACAGTGAGAAAATATCAATAAAAATCCCCGAAGGGTTCAAATAGTTGGCACGAGGCCCAAATATGGCATTCAACCCAAAATATGATGATAGCAAATAGTTTTCAATCAAATACGCGGTAAAACATTCATTTCGAACGGATTAAGTCACAATCCCCAACAGTACACGACCCCACGCTCGTCATCTAGCGTGTGCGTCACCTCAATATAGCACAACGATATGCAATCCGGGGTTTCATACCCTCAGAACAAAATTTACAATCATTACTCACCTCAATCCAGTCAAATTTCTAGCCCGCGACGCCTTTGTCCCTCTAATCGGCCTCCACTCGCATCGAATCTATCCAAAATTAGAATCACGGCGTCAAAATATGCTAAGGGAATGAAGCCCAAGCGAAAATACTCAATTTACAACATAAATCCCGAAATTATCAAAATCTGACACCCGGGCCCACGTCTCGGAATTCGATAAAATTCACATCGATAGATTCTTCATCTCCCACGAGTTTATACATATCAAAAGTACCAAAATCCGACCACAATAGGTCTCTCAAATCCTCAAGTCTAAGTCTCCAATACTAAGCCCTAGTTTCTCCAATTTTAACCCTTAATTTCCATTAATTATGGCTCTAATCCGTGAAATAATACCATAGGAACGAGTTTTAGGGCCAAAATCCTTACCTCAATGAAGTTCCTTTGAAATCCCTCTTCAAACCCGTCCAAAAAGCTCTAAAGCCGACTTAGAAATGGTGAAATAACTCAAAAATCGCGAAGGAAACAATTTATACCTTCTGGTCCAGGGATTTCGCATCTGCGGCCCAATTTCCGCTTCTGCGGTACCGCATTTGCGGCCAAAGAACCGCTTTTGCGGTTTTCACTTATTCTTCCCTGATCTGCATCTGCGATGCGCCAGCCGTACCTGCGCCATCGCTGGTGCGGTTCATTAACTGCTTTTGCGGTTCACTAACACTTCTGCGGTTTCCTGCCTCCCTAGCTCCATTCCGATTCTGCGGCTCCCTTCCATGCATCTGCGAGATTGCACCTGCGGTCCCCAATCCGCAGGTGCAGAAATACCAGAAGCAGCAAAAATCTGCAGCTCACCAAAATTTCAAATTTCTCCGTCAACCATTTGAAATCACCTCGAGGCCCCCGAGACCTCAACCAAAAGCACCAACATAATCCAAAACCTTATTCAAACTTGTACCAATCTTCAAACACCTCAAACAACCTTGATTCAAACAAAACACATCGGATTCAAGCCTAAGGTTCCAAAATCTTCTGAATTACGCTTTTGATCAAAAACCCAACCAAACCATGTCCGAATGACCTGAAATTTTGCACACATATCCCAAACAACACAACGGAACTACTTCAACTCTCAGAATTCTATTCCAACCCCTATATCAAAATCTCTCTTACCCACCAGAAATTGCCAAAATCCAATTTCTCCAATTCAAGCCTAAATCTACTTCGGACTTCCAAAACTCTTTCCGATCATGCTCCTAAGTCCCAAATCACCTTCCGAAGCTAACTGAACTATCGGAACTCACATCCGAGCCCTCTAACAGATAAGTCAACATCCGGTTGACCTTTTCAACTTAAGCTTCCTCAAAAGAGACTAAGTGTCTCAAACCTTACCAAATCCTTTCCGAACCCGAGCCAACCAACCCGATCACATATAGAACCGATAGACAAAGCAATAAGAAGTAAAAATGGGAGAAACGGAGCAATAACTCATGAGACGATTGGCCGGGTCGTCACACAAGTAAACTTATAAGGCGCCATTTTACAACTTTCAACAATGTGGCCATTTAGTAATCAAATATTCCATGTCCAAAAAAAACTTAAAGTTCAAGAACTATTTGATTACCTAATGATTTTGGATTTGATATTTCATCCTAGAGTTTCTAAATAAAGATATAAAATGTCAGAATGAAAATCCGATGACCAACAACTTATGACAGAATATGTATATTCATTGTGATTTTACTTTCTCAAGCAATTCAACATCTCCTAGAACTTGAAGTGACCTATTGATGTTTTTGGTGGTGACTTAACTTCTTTTATCATGTTTGAAGGAAAATTATTAAATGAGATAAAGTGGTTGTAAGATGGTTAATTAGAGTAAAATAACAATGGAAGAGGAACATAATCTCGTTACCTATACTCAATCATAAAAATAAGAAAGAATTTTACCTTTTCCTTTTTTTTTGCACCAGCAAGTGTAGCTCCAAGGCAAGCTTTTATAGACAAAAAGAGAAGAAAACTTGTTATGCTTTAGGAACCACTTTCTTCTTACTGTTACAAAGTAGTTATGCTCTAGGAACTCTTTCTTTTTACTGTACCAGGTTAGGATGTTAATAGAAGATAAATGGACATCCAGTTCCCTCTACAAGCAAAAATATGGAAAGTACCTAAATTATTTAACTAAATTCTGGTGTCAAAGAGAAGCATAAGTTATTTACCAAAATTATGGGAATACAGTTTGGTGCTTAATTTATTAAATATCTCCTGATGCTAAACTTGATCATCCATCTCCTGTAACATGCATGTTCACAGAAAGAGGCTTCTATGAATGCTACAATAATATCTATGAATGCCATAATAATATATGGAAATCACAATGATCGAACAGTCGAATTAAGCATCTACTTAACTGACATAAGAAAAATAAAGTATATTAATTAGAAGAAATTCAAGGCAATATTCAGTTACTCATCGTGAAAGACCTTTGCTATGAGGCTTTATTTAGCTTGGACTTTATGCCCATTACTATTTCCTTTTATCCTTTTTCTCTTTTTTTTATATATAAGTAGATTTAGAATATATACTTTTCAACACCAAATCTCATTAGATTCTGACATTAGCTTCTAATCCTCTATCATACTTTTCTTAATCAAGAGAATTTCAACACCAACTTCTTTAGACTTCGATGGAAATTACTAACCCTTTATCCCACTTTTCTTAATGAGATTTAGAATATTTTTCGATAACATAACTCGTCAGATTTCAATAGGAAGTTCAAATTATTTCTCCTACAACAAATTTTGAAACTTCTAAATCTGAGAAGGTAAAGAGGAAAGAGCACTGCTGAAGCTTTTCTCAAACCAGGGTCGGCTCCATAGTGATGAGGGGTAAGGCGTGTGCCTTAGACCCCCAAATTTGGGGGGCCCATTTTTTAAAAATAATAAGTTCATAAGTATTTAAAAAATAATATTTAATATTTTTAATACAAAAATAGAGTTTTTAATATAAAAGAAAAGAAATTTTTTTATATATATAAATGAAGTAATAATTTGACTTACTTAAAAATGGGTAGATGAATACTTTTCCCATTTTTCACTTTTTCACTTTTTACTTCTTCATTAAAAATTTTGCTCTCTTCCTTAATTTGTTCAAGTCACTCTTTTTTTTTCTAATCTTTTCATATCTCGAAAAATCCTATATATTTTCTATCTTTTTCTGTGATATTCTTACTCACTTTCTTTCTTCAAGATTTCATTGCTCACCTTTTTCTCAAAGATTTCATTAGTTCAAGTGTTCAACAATACTTTTATGTTTTCAACAGTTCTATACTTCTATTGCTCTATAAAATATCATCTAATATCAACAATATCTCAAGAAAGATTAAATAAGCTGGTTATATTATCAACTGAACATGAACTATTAGAGAAAATCGATTATAAAAAAATTATTAACAATTTTGTTTCTCAAAAAGTTAGAAGAATAGACTTCAAATAAAAAGATATCTTATAACTTTTTTTAAAAAATCTAGGCCTCATATTAAAATATGGCTTTAGGCCCCGTATTTGCTTGAGTCGCCCTTGTCTCAAACATCAAAACACCAATCCATTATAAGTCTGTAAAAGATATCAAAAGAAGCAACATTGGACTACATGAAAATCTTAAAATTGTTCTACTACATCTAAGCACAGTTAAGCTCATACTCTCAAAGAATCTGAAGACATGTCTGATTTATTTTGATAAAAATTGTCTACAATGAGACACATCCACAATAAAAATACAAATCTAGCGAAAAATTACAACTAATTACATTTGTTCTTATTAACAATAATGCACAAAAAATGTAGACAACATATAAGTCAAATGTATAAAAGGCATGAGTATGATGAATTAATTTTAACAGTAACAATTATATTTAACCCATAAAATTTATCTTACGCTAATACATATCAATAGGATGAAAAAGTACAACAAAATATGTGAATTGAGTTCACCTTGGCATGTGGAACTAACACAACATTAGGTGGATTAGTGGAGAATGCAACATGTAGTTCTGCAACTGGTTTTGTAGGAGAACCAAAAATAAATTAACAGAAAGGATGTTAATAACATTAACATTATCCAGACTCCACAAACTTTAATTCGCAAAACATTAGAGATAATTCCAGTAAAATTTGACATCCACACCAGGGAAACAAAATGAAAATCTTTTACTGCCTATGGAATTGAGAATTTATTATGATAGTAATCTTGAGAATAAACTAAAGAAGTTATTGTTCAATTCCTTTCTTGAAGTTTAGAATTGTCACTATTGATATGTTGCCACATCAGATTCAATTTCGCTAGGCAGCATTTCCCTGATGCGCCTTCTTATCAGCTACGTCGGGGAGGGGGGAGTGACTGGACTTAGTAGCTTCATGGGTATCATCATCTTCTTTAAAAATAAATAAATCAGCAAACACTTGATCTATTTAGCTAAAGAAAAGAAATAATGTCTTAAATATTAACATGTTAGGATTTTTTGATCAACTTCAAGAAACAATATATTTACCTTGAGATTCTCCGATATGATCTACGATGAGTTTATTAGGGGTGGGCGTTCGGTATTTCGATTCGGTATTTAAGAATTTCAGTTTGGTATTTCGATATTCGATTTATCAATTGTGTATACCAAATACCATATCAAAATATTTCGGCACGGTTCAGTATTTATTATTTTGGTTTGGTACGGTTTCGGTTTAATATTATGGCTTCTAGCCTACAATTTTTTTCTGTCAGAATTGTATCTGTTTAAAAATATGTAATTACCTCACTGATAAAAAAAATAAAAATAAAACTGTGCAATCAAGCGGATGGCAGTATGGCACTGAATAAATGTGGAACTTGAAAAGGCAAGCTCAATGGTAGAAGAATGCCAGTGATGGTGACTAGCAAATATTTTTGGCATTAAAGATTTGTCCAAATAGACAATGTAAGTAGATCTCTCTGCTACAGCTATTAAACAGAATAAATGAGCAAAAAGAAACCAAGGTAACAAGAGAAGAGATGGGAAACTAGTCATATGCATTGTTATTATCACGACCCAATTTTCGAACCCGGTCGTGATGGCGCCTCTCGTGAAGACAAGGCCAGCCAGACCAAAACGGAACACTTCTTTTAAATAATTAATTATCATAAACGGTAATATAACATAATATAATATCCATAAATTGTGGAATTTAACGATAATAATAGCAGAAACCATCCCGACGCAGCCCAAACCAGGGTGTCACAAGTCATGAACAACTAAGAAATCTGCATACAAATCTACTGAACACTAAATCCGATACAATAGTTCTAAGAACATGAAAATGATAAGATAAGAGAGGCACGGGGCTGCGGACGCCAACAGCTACCTCGTAGTCTCCGAATCACTGCCTGGACTGGGAGGATCAGCACTCAGGAGTGGACTCTGCGATGCCTGAATCTGCACACATGGTGCAGGGAGTAATGTGAGTACTCCGATTCAGTGAGTAATAATTATAAATAATCGCTGAAAGTATGAAAACACGTAAAGGCATAAAACAATTCCATATCAAGTAGTAAATCAGTGAAGAAATTAAATGATATCCCTTTTTAAAACAAGTAAAACAGGTAATTTAATAGGTAAATAACAAGTAGAAATCCGCCCCTCGGGCACAGTATCAATCACTAAGAACAGTATCAGCCCCTCGGGCTCACTCTCAGATCATAATGGGTACCCGCGCTCACTGTGGGTGTGCAGACTCCGGAGGGGCCCCTTACGGCCCAAGCACTATATCAAACCACCTCGTGGCATCATCACTCGGCACTCGGTCTCACTTCACTCGGCACTCGGCCTCACATCACTCAAGCCATCTCGTGGCATATAAAGTATCTCAGGCCCTCGGCCTCATATCACTCAGCATATCCTCACATATGGCCCTCGGCCTCACTCAGTCTGAAAATCATCACAAGCCCCTTGGGCATTAGTAAAACAGTAGTTCTCAGCCCAAAACATGATGTAGAAATATCATTTAAGTTTCAAATATGAGTAAAAGTGGCTGAGTTTGTAAAATAGTAGATATCAACAGGACTGAGTTCAAATAATAAGTCAAGCAGTGAGGAAACAGTGATAAAAATCCCCGAAGGGTCCAAATAGTTGACACAAAGCCCAAATATGGCAATCAGCCCAAATCATGATGATAACAAATAAATTTCAGTCAAATACGCGGTAAAATCATCAATCGGGACGGACCAAGTCACAATCCTTAGTAGTAAAAGACCTCACTCTCATCATCCAGCGCGTGTCTCACCTCAATATAGCACTATGATGTGCAACTCGGGGTTTTAAACCCTCAGGACATCATTTACAATCATTACTCACCTCGAACCGTCTACAACTCTAGCTCGCGATGCCTTTGCCCCTCGAATCGGCCTCCACGTGCGTCAAATCTATCCAAAGTCAGAATGAATACGTCACAATATGCTAAGGGAACAAAACCCAAGCGAAAACAATCGAAAAATATCAAAAATCCTGAAATTAGCAAAACCCGAGCCCCGGGCCCACTTCTCGAAACTCAGAAATTTTCACATCATTAGATTCCTTATCACCCCACGAGCTCACACATATCAAAAGTTCTCAAATCCGACCTCAAATGATCCTTCAAATCCCAATTTAAAAGTTCAAAATCCCAAGCCCTAGTTCTTCCTTTTTTAGCTTAGGTTCCATGAATTTCTAGGTTAATTTCACACTAGAAGCACATTTTAGGTTCAAAAATCTTACCTCCAATCGATTCTCCTTGAATCCCTCTTTAATCACCTTCAAAAAGCTCTCAAAATGCTCAGTTATGGAGGAAAAATGACTCAAAATCGTGGATGAAATGTTTAATAAACTTTCTGCCCTGGTCTGACCTCCCTTCTTCGCGAACGCGGTCAACACCTCGCGTTCGCGAAGCATAAAATTTCGTTGACCAACTTTTGCTCTACGCGAACGCATCAACCCAGTCGCGAACACGATGCTTCTGCCTCCCATACCTTTGCGAATGCGGACGACCTTACGGTCATGCGATGAAGAAATTACTTGGACCCTAATTTACTCTACGCGATCGCGAGTTTCCTCTCGTGAACGCGATGCACAGCTTCACCAGCCTTCGCGAACGCGGCACCTGCCTCACGAACGCGAAGGCCAAACCTTTAACTCCCTCAGCAGAGTCTTCGCGAACGCGAGGGTCCTCCCGCGAACGCGAAGAACAATTGTCTGCAACTGCTGGAATTGATTTTCTGCAGCTTCCCAAACTCCAATTTGGTCCAATTGACACGCGTCCTAAAACCTCATTCAAACTTGTTCCAATCATCAAAACACCTCAAACAACACCAAAACCATCAATTCACATCGAATTCAAGCCTAAGTTTTCTAAAAACTTCTGAAATACACTTTCGATCAAAAACCCAACCAAACCACGTTCGAATGACCTGAAATTTTGCACACACATCACAAATGACATAACGAAGCTACAGAAACTCTCGGAATTCCATTCCGACCCTTGGATCAAAATCTCGCCTATCAACCGGAAATCGCCAAAATACTAACTTCGTCAATTCAAGCCTAATTCTACACCGGACCTCCAAAACCAATTCCGATCACACTCCTAAGTAATAAATCACCTCCTGAAGCTAACCAAACCATCGAAACTCACATCCGAGTCTTCTAACACATAAGTCAACATCCGGTTGACTTTTCCAACTTAAACCTTCTTAAAAGAGACTAAGTGTCTCATTTCTTACCAAAACCACACCAAATGCAAACCAATCCACTCGACCACATAAAACACGGATAACGAAGCATAAAGAAGCAGAAATGGGAAAAAATGGAGCGGTAACTCATGAGACGACTGGTCGGGTCGTCACATCCTCCCCAACTTAAATAAATGTTCGTCCTCGAACGAGTCAAGAAACATACCTGAAATCTCAAATAGGTGAGGATATCTGCTTCGCATCTCCCGCTCGGTCTCCCAGGTAGCCTCCTCTACGGGCCGACCTCTCCACTGCACTTTCACTAAAGCTATATCCTTTGACCTCAACTTTCGAATCTGATGTCCCAAAATAGTTATTGGCTCCACATCAAAGGTCAAATCATCATCTAACTGAACCGTGGTGAAGTCCAAAACATGATACGGATCTCCAATATACTTCCGGAGCATAGAAACATGAAATACCGGATGCACGCTAGACAAACTGGGTGGCAAAGCAAGCTCATAAGCCACCTCCCCAATCCTCCGAAGCACCTCGAAAGGCCCAATGAACCACGGACTCAACTTTCCCTTCCCAAATCTCATAACACCTTTCATGGGCGAAACCTTCAGCAAGACCTTTTCACCAACCATGTAGGACACATCTCGAACCTTCCGGTCCGCATAACTCTTCTGTCGCAATTGTGCTGTACGGAGTCTCTCCTGAATCACCTTCACCTTCTCTAAGGCATCCTGAACCAAATCTGTCCCCAACAGCCTAGCCTCGCCGGGCTCGAACCAACCGACTGGAGATCTACATTGCCTCTCATACAAAGCCTCATACGAAGCCATATGAATACTCGACTGGTAGCTGTTGTTATAAGCAAACTCTGCAAGCGGTAGAAATCTATCCCATGAACCCCCGAAATCCGTAACACAAGCACACAACATGTCCTCCAATATCTGAATAGTACGCTCGGACTGCCCGTCCGTCTGAGGATGAAATGTTGTGCTCAACTCCACCTGAGTACCCAACACTCTCTGTACGGCTCTCCAAAACTGCAAAGTAAACTGAGTACCTCGATCTGAAATAATAGAAACTGGAACACCATGCAGCCGAACAATCTCCCGGATATATATCTCTGCTAACTGCTCTGAAGAATAAGTAGTACACACAGGAATAAAGTGCGCGGACTTGGTCAGCCGATCTACAATCACCCAAATAGCATTGAACTTCTTCAAAGTCCGTGGAAGTCCAACAACAAAGTCCATAGTGATCCTCTCCCACTTCCACTCGGGAATAACCATCTGCTGCAGCAGGTCACCCAGTCTCTGATGCTCATATTTTACCTGCTGACAATTGAGACACCGAGCTACAAATCCCACAATATCTTTCTTCATTCTTCTCCACTAATAGTGTTGCCTCAAATCCTGGTACATCTTCGCGGCACCCGGATGGATAGAATACCGCGAGCTATGGGCCTTCTCCAGAATCAACTCTCTAAGCCCATCCACATTGGGCACACAAATCTGACCCTGCATCCTCAACGCCCCATCATCACCAATGGTCACATCTTTAGCATCTTTATGTTGAACCCTGTCCTTAAGGACAAGCAAATGCGGATCATCATACTGGCGCTCTCTGATACAATCATATAAGGAAGACCGAGAAACCACACATGCTAACACCCGACTGGACTCCGAAATATCCAACCTCACGAACCGATTGGCCAAGGCCTGAACATCAACTGCAAGAGGTCTCTCCCCAACTGGAATATATGTCAAACTCCCCATACTTACTGCTTTTCGGCTCAACGCATCGGCCACTACATTGGACTTTCCCGGATGATACAATATGGTGATATCATAATCCTTAAGCAACTCCAACCATATCCGCCGCCTCAAATTAAGATCCTTTTGCTTGAACAAATGCTGAAGACTGCGATGATCGGTGAATACCTCACAAGATACACCATACAAATAATGCCTCCAAATCTTCAATGCATGAACTATGGCAGCCAACTCCAAATCATGAACAGGGTAGTTCTTCTCATGGGGCTTCAACTAACGAGAAGCATAAGCAATAACTCTACCCTCCTGCATCAATACACAACCAATCCCAACTCTGGAAGCATCACAATACACGGTATATGAACTTGAAGTTGATGGCAAAATCGACACTGGAGCTGTGGTCAAAGCTGTCTTGAGCTTCTGAAAGCTCTCCTCACACTCGTCCGACCATACAAATGAAACACCCTTCTGAGTTAACTTGGTCAAGGGCGATGCGATAGACAAAAATCCCTGAACAAACTAGCGATAATAGCCTGCCAACCCAAGAAAGCTACGAATCTCTGTGGCTGAGAACGGTCTAGGCCAACTCTGAACTGCCTCTATCTTCTTTGGATCAACCTGAATACCCTCGCTAGACACCACGTGCCCCAAGAAAGCCACTGAACTGAGCCAAAACTCACACTTGGAGAATTTTGCATAAAGCTTCTCCTCCCTCAGTCTCTACAATATAACCCTCAAATGCTCCGCGTGCTCCTCCTGACTACGAGAGTACACCATAATATCATCAATGAAGACTATAACGAACGAATCAAGATAAGGCCGGAACACGCTATTCATCAAATGCATGAATGCTGTTGGGGCATTGGTTAGCCCGAAAGACATCACAAGGAACTCATAATGACCATATTTGGTCCTGAAAGTAGTCTTAAGAATATCTGAATCCATGATCTTCAACTGGTGATAACCCGAACGAAGATCAATCTTGGAGAACACCCTCGCTCCCTGAAGCTAGTCAAATAAATCATCAATGCGAGGTAAGGGATACTTGTTCTTAGTTGTTACTTTGTTCAATTGCCTATAATCAATGCACATTCTCATCATGCCATCCTTCTTCTTCACAAACAAGACTGGTGCACCCCAAGGTGACACACTAGGCCGAATGAACCCCTTATCTAGGAGTTCCTGAAGCTGTTCTTTCAATTCCTTCAACTCTGCTGGTGCCATACGATACGGCGGAATAGAAATGGGCTGAGTGACCGGCACCAGGTCAATACCAAAATCAATATCCGTGTCCGGTGGCATGCCCGGTAGGTCTGCAGGAAACACATCGGGAAAATCCCTCACAACTGGAACAGAATCAATACTGGAAGCCTCAGCTCCGACATCCCTCACAAACGCTAGATATGAAAGACAACTCTTCCCAACCATGCGTTGGGCCTTCAAGAAAGAGATCACTCTACTAGGAACATAATCAGTCACACCACGCCACTTGATCCGCGGTACACCCGGCATAGCCAAAGTGACTATCTTAGCATGATAGTCTAGAATAACACGACACAGAGATAACCAATCCATGCCCAAAATGACATCAAAATCCACCATGCTCAATAGCAATAGATCCACTCGGGTCTCCAGATGCCCAATAGTCACCACACATGACCGATACACATGGTCTACAACAACAGTATCGCCCACCGGGGTAGATACATGAACAGGTAAAGCAAGAAACTCACGGGGCGTACCCAAATAACGAGCAAAGTATGATGACACATAGGAAAAGGTGGAACCGGGATCAAATAATACAGAGGCATCTCTATGGCAGACTGAAACAATACCTGTAATGACAGCATCTGAAGTAATAGCATCTGGCCTGCCTGGAAGTGCATAGAAACGGGCCTGACCGCCCCCTGATCGACCTCCCCCTCTGGGGAGACCCCTGGCTGCCTGACCTCTACCCCTAGCTGGCTGGGCGGGTGGTGAAGTAACTGGAGCAGAAGTCGAGGGTTGACCTCTCTGCTGAGATAAACTAGCAATATGACGAGGACACTGACTCCATACATGTCCAAACTCTCCACACTCAAAACAACTCCCATGTGCTGGAGAAGGGGACTGAAGGGAACCCCTCGCACCGGAGTGGCTAGCTGATGCACTCGGCATAGAAGAACCCTAAGCTGATGGGGCACGAGATGAACTCTGAGCTGGTAGGGCACTGAGTGATGACTAGCCCCGCTGAGATCCATGATGACCATGACCCGAAGATGCCCCGCGATACTATGGACGAGCTGACTGAGCAGTCCTGAAAGAACGACCTCTACCATGCTGGAACTGGCCCCTCGAAGGAGCACCACTATAATTGCCAGATCCTCGAGGCCTCTTGGCCTCCCTCTCCTCTCGATCCTGATGGCGAACCGTCTCAATCTCGCGAGCGATATCAACCACCTCCTCGAACGTAGCACCCAACACCCTCTCTCAGGTCATAAGAATACAAAGATAATAGTTAAGGCCATCAACAAATCTCCTAATCTTCTCACGATCTGTCGGAATCATCCAAACGGCATGACGAGCCAACTCAGAAAACCTCGACTCATACTGGGACACAATCATATCCCCCTGTCGCAACCACTCAAACTATCTATGCAGCTCCTCTCTGCGGGACTGCGGTACATGCTTCTCCAAGAAGAGAGTGGAGAACTCCTGCCAAGTAAGGGGTGCTGCACCAACCGGCATACGCCTCTCATACGCCTCCCACCAAGTGAAGGCGGGCCCAGAAAACTAAAAAGTGGGGAATGCCACACCACTGGTCTCAAGAATCCCTACTGTACGGAGCATCCGCTGACACTTATCTAGAAAACCCTGGGCATCCTCGCCCTCAACACCACTGAATGACGGAGACTGGAGTCTACCAAATCTCTCAAGACGACGTTGCTCATCATCCGGCATAACTGGCATAACAAACTCCTGAGCTGGTGCAACCGGCTGAGCTGGAGGTGCCCCCGGTGTCTATAGTCCCTGCACTACCTACTCAGGTGTGCGAGCAGCGGGGGTCTGATTGCCTCCCCCAGCCTGTGAAGTAGATGTTGCTGTAGTGGCTGAAACTGCCTAAGCCAAGCTAGTGCAAACTAATAAGATCTGAGTCGGAGGCCTCCTGAAGACCCAGAATCACGATGGGCACAGCTAGTGCCTGAACTGGTGTTGCTGGAGCATCCATAGCTGGAGCCTGATCCAGAGTTAGGGCATCTAGTGGATCTACAAGTGTTGCCCTCGCTGCTCTTCCACGACCACGACCGCGTCCACGGCCTCTGGTGGCCTCCGCTGGTGGCACTGGTGGTCGCCCACCTCGTCTGGTAGCTCGCGTCCTCACCATCTATGAGAGAATAGGATAACAGAAGTTTAGTACTCGGACCACAAGCTCGCACGACAAGAATTTCAAGAATATGAAGTTTTTCCTAAAGGTTCTGCAGCCTCTCGAGGATAAATACAGACGTATCCGTACCGATCTGCGAGACTCTACTAAACCTGCTCATGACTCGTGAGACCTAAGTAACCTAGGCTCTGATACCAACTTGTCACGACCCAATTCCCGAACCCGATCGTGATGGCGGCTCTCGTGAAGACAAGGCTAGCCAGACCAAAATGGATCACCTCTTTTAAACAATTAATTATCATAAATGGTAATAAAACATAATATAATATCCATAAATTGTGGAATTTAATGATAATAATAGCAGAAACCATCCCGACGCAGCCCAAACCAGGGTGTCACAAGTCATGAGCAACTAAGAAATCCGGATACAAGTCTACTGAACACTAAATCCGATCCAATAGTTCTAAGAACATGAAAATGATAAGATAAGGGAGGCACGAGGCTGCGAACGCCAACAACTACCTCGTAGTCTCTGAATCACTGCCTGGACTGGGAGGATCAACACTCAGGAGCGGACTCTGCGATGCCTGAACTGCACACATGGTGCAGGGAGTAATGTGAGTACTCCGACTCAGTGAGTAATAATTATAAATAATGGCTGAAAGTATGAAAACACGTAAAGGCATAAAGAAATTCCATATCAAGCAGTAAAATCACTTAAAGCAGTAAATCAGTGAAGAAACCAAATGATATCCCTTTTTAAAACAAGTAAAACAGGTAAATAACAAGTAGAAATCCGCCCCTCAGGTACAGTATCAATCACTCAGAACAGTATCAGCCCCTCGGGCTCACTCTTAGATCATAATGGGTCCCGCGCTCACTGTGGGTATGCAGACTCTAGAGGGGCCCCTTACGGCCCAAGCGCTATATCAAGCCACCTCGTGGCATCATCACTCGGCACTCAGCCTCACATCACTCAAGCCACCTCATGGCATATAAAGTATCTCAAGACCTCGGCCTCATATCACTCAGCATATCCTCACATATGGCCCTCGGCCTCACTCAATCCGAAAATCATCACAAGCCCCTTGGGCATTAGTAAAACAGTAGTTCTCATCCCAAAACATGATGCAGAAATATCATTTAAGTTTCAAATCTGAGTAAAAGTGGCCGAGTTTGTAAAACAGTAGATATCAACAGGATTGAGTTCAAATAATAAGTCAAGCAGTGAGGAAACAGTGATAAAAATCCCCGAAGGGTCCAAATAGTTGGAACGAAGCCCAAATATGGCAATCAGCCCAAATCATGATGATAACAAATAAATTTCAATCAAATACGCGGTAAAATCATCAATCGGGATGGACCAAGTCACAATCCCCAGTAGTAAAAGACTCCACGCTCATCATCCAGCGCGTGTCTCACCTCAATATAGCACTACGATGTGCAATCCGGGGTTTCAAACCCTCAGGACATCATTTACGATCATTACTCACCTCGAATCGGCTACAACTCTAGCTCCCGATGCCTTTGCCCCTCGAATCGGCCTCCGCACGCATCGAATCTATCCAAAATCAAAACAAATACGTCACAATATGCTAAGGGAACAAAACCCAAGCGAAAACAATCGAAAAATATCAAAAATCCCGAAATTAGCAAAACCCGAGCCTCGAGCCCACTTCTCGAAACTCAGAAATTTTCACATCATTAGATTCCTTATCACTCCATGAGCTCACACATATCAAAAGTTCTCAAATCCGACCTCAAATGGTCCTTCAAATCCCAATTTAAAAGTTCAAAATCCCAAGCCCTAGTTCTTCCATTTTTAGCTTAGGTTCCATGAATTTCTAGGTTAATTTCACACTAGAATCACGTTTTAGGTTCAAATATCTTACCTCCAATTTATTCTCCTTGAATCCCTCTTTAATCACCTTCAAAAAGCTCTCAAAATGCTCAACTATGGAGGAAAAATGACTCAAAATTGCGAATAAAATGTTTAATAAACTTTCTGCCCTGGTCTGACCTCCCTTCTTCGCGAATGCGGTCAACTCCTCGCGATCGCGAAGCATAAAATTTCATTGACAAACTTTTGCTCTACGCGAACGCATCAACCCAGTCGCAAACGTGATGCTTCTGCCTCCCATACCTTAGCGAACGTGGACGACCTTACGCGAACGCGATAAAGAAATTACTTGGACCCCAATTTACTCTACGCGATCGCGAGTTTCCTCTCGACCACCCGAAACTCACTCGAGGCCCCCGGGACCTCAACCAAAAGCACCAACACATCCTAAAACCTTATTCAAACTTGTTCCAATCATCAAAACACCTCAAACAACACCAAAACTATCAATTCACATCGAATTCAAGCCTAAGTTTTCTAAAAACTTCCGAAATACGCTTTCGATCAAAACCTCAACCAAACCACGTCCGAATGACCTGAAATTTTGCACACACATCACAAATGATATAACAAAGCTACAAAAACTCTCGGAATTCCATTCCGACCCTCGGATCAAAATCTCGCCTATCAACCGGAAATCGCCAAAATACTAACTTCGCCAATTCAAGTCTAATTCTACACTGGACCTCCAAAACCAATTCCGATCACACTCCTAAGTCATAAATCACCTCCCGAAGCTAACCGAACCATCGGAACTCACATCCGATCCTTCTAACACATAAGTCAACATCCGGTTGACTTTTCCAACTTAAACCTTCTTAAAAGAGACTAAGTGTCTCATTTCTTACCAAAACCACACCAAACGCAAACCAATTCACTCGACCACATAAAACACGGATAACGAAGCATAAAGAAGCAGAAATGGGGAAAACGGAGCGGTAACTCATGAGACGACTGGCCGGGTCGTCACAGTTATCTATGTAATTTGTATCTTCCTACTACACATGAGCCTCCTTTCTATAATATAGAGGCTCAAAGAAACAATCAGCCCTTGGCCATTCTTTTAAGTAGATAATATAATTTGAGCACAGGTGCAGTAGTCTTTTTCAATATAAAATCTTGTCAAAAGGAAACTTGCCGCAAGGCCTTCGACTTAATAATATGCAGCAGGAGCTGAACCGACAGTCATTTAAGATCATCAAATTACATGAAATTTGATCTCCTCTCTTTCTTGAAAATGCTAGATAAACAAATTTATAGAACAAATATATTGGCAGCAGAACATTCAAAATTGATTCCATTTGGTTCCAGCAGGAGCTGAACATTCAACATTTAAGAACATTCAACAAATATATTGGCAGCAGGTGCCAGGAGCTGAACATTCAACAGCCTCACACCCATTTAATTCCACAACATCTGAACATTCAACATTGATCATTGATGGCACTAAAAATATTAAAATAGCGTGCTGACCTGCTGTAGCAGCATTAACAGAACAAGTGCAATAACAGTACCAGGCTACCAGCAGTGCAAACAATAGCAGAAATGCAGAATTAGTCTAACAGTACCAGCAGTGCAACAAAAACAACAGAATTAAGTCAATTAACAATAGCAACAGACTCTAATTCTTAAATACAGATTCCAGGAAGACGCTGAAGACAACGCCTAATATGCTTCCTTAAACCAGATGTTCCATTCCTCTTAGGATGAACATTATAGACTTGACTACAATGCTTGCACTCTACTTTGTGAACTTCTCCGTTATCTTCTTTTAGGGAGCAAATTTCTTGTCAAAGAACTTTCCTTCTGTTAATCTTTGTTTGCTGCCTCTATTTCTGTTAAACACATATAAAGGCATTCTTCATTTTACATATTCTTCTATTCAAATAAAGCAAGTTTCTTGGAAGGTAGACAAGTGTTTGCAAAACAGATAGCCAAAGCAGATATAACAAAGTAACTGATAACCAATGAAGATTGGGTAAGCTTCATGACAAATTTGATGTTTAATTCTCAAATCTGTTGTTAGATCTGGCTAATTTCTAGATATGCCTACACATTAATTCCGGGATCATTTGAAAAAAAGAAGAACTTGCACAAGTTTTTTATTTTTTACTAGTTGTTAATTTTGGCCCTAACACTTCCCTACCTTATCTCTTTCATCATCAAATCCCAAAAAAAAAATTGAAATAAAAATCTTCTGCATATAAAACATCCGATAAACATAGCAACAAACTTCCTTTTTTGATAGGTACGAACATAATGATAAATAAATTAAACAAATAAACATAGCAAAGGACTTAGAAAAAAGAATTCAATAACGTAATAAAAACCACACAAACTAGCAAACAATGTCATCAAAATGAGTCACTCGTATTCACAACATAAGCAAAGCAGAGAAGTATCAATTCCAGAACAAATTAGTGCAAAAAAAATAAAGATTGGAGAATAAAAAATTGAAAAGTTATGAACCTGTTGAAGTCTTGATTTGAAGAGTTGACAGCCGATATCAGTTCTCACAGGCCAAAGCCGATCTGGCGATCTCACAGGCGACAGCGGACAACCGATCTATGAGTTTTTCAGTAAGGAGTCGTTCGTTCTTACTTCTTAGGTTTCTCAGTCGTTCGTAAGTTTCTCAGGATGTTAGGGTAAACTAGGGTATGGGGGTAAGACAAGAGGGTAAGAAAGTGAAAGACTTTTGGGTTATTGGGTTATTCATTATTGGGTTGGGCTCCAAAAATTAAAATTTTGGCTTTTGGGTTGAGCTCCACCGTTGGGCACTGGGCAGTCTACTCCTAGTCTCCTACATGATTTTTAAAATTTTCGATATTTCGGTATACCGAATTGTCAAGATCCTAATACCGAGTACCGAACCGTTATACCGAAATACCAAAAATTTAGTACCGAATTGAACCGAAATACCAAAAAAATCGAAACCGAAATACCGAATTAATTCGGTTCGGTTCGAAATTCGGTTTTTCGAATTTTATGTCCACCGCTAGAGTTTATATCTTTGCATCCGGAGTGCAGTGCAAGGTGATAGAAGAACTATTATCCCAATATAATGTAGGTGCTTCCTATCACGGAAAATCATAAAGTAGAATGCAAAAAGAAGGTAATTAGGAAGCTATTGTCAGGGACTACATCTATTCAAAATTCAGAGGAAATAGTCATACTCAACTCAACAACTGAAAAGAGAAACTCAGTAGTGGCTAATTGGCTAAAGTTCTTTCTGAAGTAATGCGGATACCAAGCATACAAAATTTATAAATACAAAAATACCTCTCTTTTTCCCCTTTAGTTCTTTTTGGTTTTCATTTCTTCTTACTCTGTTTTCTCCTCCTCTTTTCCAGCCACCTCTTTCACTATCAGCCATGCTCGGATGCTCCCACTAACCTTGTTCCCTCCACCCATTTTCTTTTAATTTTCTTCAATTTCTTTTAGTTTTTTTCACTTGATTCCTCAAGCATAGTCTATTTTTTAAATTTATTTTATCCAAAAAAAAGCTCATGAAGATCACATTTGAAACTCTTCACACTCTTTAACATGAGGTAAAATATTTTTTCATAAGTGCTAAAACTACTAAAAAAAATTAATAGTGGTACTGATATTTAGTAGTATTAGTTTTGTATTCACATAACAGAAACATCCAAAATAGAACAGATGACTTGGTGACATCTACTATTGATCTTACCAAATTTACCAGAGTGAAATAAATAAGAACAAATGACTGTTTAAACATTCATATATCTTCTGATATGGCATGTGAAGAGCTCAAGCCATGCTGTATCTAGAACAATATCATCATAATCATGAGGCTGCAATAAAATTGAAAGCTTACTGGGCAATCCTTCCAATGGAAAATCCACATCAAACGGAAACATTAGAAACCATAGGCATGTGCAAAATGTGATAAAACTCATATGTGCACTTGCAGGATTTTTTTTCCTTTTATTCAAGGAGTCAATATATCCATGCTCGTGAATTCCTTTATCTTATCAAAAGTTGCAGACAAATAAAAATAAACTTCTAGGTATTTTTGTCTTTTATTTAAATTTTTCCTAATTTTACTATCTTGCACCTCAGGCAATATGAACGAATTTTCCTACTCAAGTGCTCCATTTTGGATGTAGAGGAAACTAATTCTAAGTTTTCAAAATAATAGTCAGAAAAATCAGAAGGATTTTAAGATAGTTGTACTGGATAAAGAATAGCTAAAGATTTGACTACATTAGAGGTTATTACAAACATTGTATCTAAAGAATTCACATGATAATCAAGCTTCATAAGCTCAAGTTTGGCTAAGCAAGAATTTTGAACTAAAAATACTAAACAGGACTTACCTGTTATATATTCTTGTTCGTAGTTCTAGTTTCAGCAGCACACCTATAGTTTCAGGTTTTATAGCTGCTTCTTCCATTTCATGTTCAACTGTGCTTCGAAACTTCATTTCCTTTTGTTTCTTTCACCAGCACTTGTTAGAAACATATATTCCTTTTTCAACATAAGATAAACCCAATAGTCTGACATGCATATTGTCATAATTTCTCCAGACTGATTTTTTAAAATTGACTTTGAAACAATTGGCCTGATAGTTGTTCTTGGATATGCTTAACGCATATGATCTTCATCTGAAGATGAAACAATTCAAGTTATTTAGCTATAAAGAGTAGGAGAAGAAAGCTATAAAAAGCATATATAAAAAATAAGAATACTTTGATTCCCCAAAGTATTAATTATATCCCCCAATTGGAAGATACCAAAAAATCTCAAAGTAGCTAAAGAAATGCAAAGCCCTGCTCCGTAGAACTTGTTTGACTGCTAAATTAAGTCAGAAATATAAAAAAGAATTGATCAACCAATTAAAGATGAATATTTTAGCTATCAAACTAACATCATCTACAAATGAAGTAGCCATGAATAATTCTAAATTTATAGGTACTGAAATTTTAGTAGATAAAATGTATAATTGGTTGAATATATACCTTGACGAAAATTGTTGGGTAGATTTCTTAAGCTGTCATTGAAAGCCACTTTTCTCCAAGATCACCAGAAATTGTAGCGATTGTTAACCCACTTTCATCGGTAAGATCAATTTGGAATAATTACTCACGGGACAAAGTCAAAATAATCACTCACATGAACAATATCCCACTGAAACTACTTTCTAAAGAACATCATTTTAGCATCGACTCTGATCCTTCGAGAAATTGAAAAAAAAACATACAGTTAACTCGCCGAATCAAATTACAAAAGGAATTATATAGAGTTAAAGAAAGTAAGTTGATGGTTTCCAATAATTGAATGTCTGGTTCTTCAACAGTAAACAACTGAATTACAAAAACAAACTCAATCCATACATTAGAAATAATAACAGATATTAATAGCATAAAAATCTCAATTAATGTTACTCACTCGCCCATCATTCGTTTCTCCCAAATTCTAGCAGGTCTAACTAATATGTGAATAAAGATGGGAAGAAATCGCCAGCAAAATAAATCTCCTAAAGATTACTGATCTGTGAGGATTGAATCACCTGCATAAAATATAAGTTAGAGACGCAAAATGTAATCAGGGAAAACAATCTTCAATCTCTGTTGCACTAAGGATCAAATACCAGACATGTATGAGAATATCATACCAAATTACTAACATGCATGTAGAAAATCTAACAATAAACTGCCAAAAAGAACCTAAAAAGTGAGTGAGACAGAATGTGTGTGTGAGAGAGAATATAGGAAACTAACATATATCCAGCAGATAGCGATTAGCAACGAAAAAGGTGCAACAAACAATAAAACAGATGCAAAGAAAAACTCACCAAAACAAAGTTCACACTTTGAATTAGTGAACATCGGAGAGTGAATTAGAAAATATTTGAGAAACTCTCGAAAAGGAGAAACATATTAGTTAGATAGAGAAGTAGAAGAAAAGGGAATTGTATTCGACAATGACCATAGTAGAGTATCAAAAAAAGCAAGATGTGTGTTTATAGCATATCAATAATAGTCTTTAAAACTTAGAATATAATTATTATCAATTTAACCTTAGAAGAGTTCGCAATGCTGAGAGTACAACGCTTAAAACCTTTCGTACAACCACCTAGAGCAGTGTTCGTCCTTTCAAACTGTAACGACCCGACTGGTCGTTTTGAGCTTTAGCATGTTTTTCGGCGGTTTGAGGCCATGAACAGCTTCACTTAAGGTATGATGACTTGTACGCATCATCAGAATTGAATTCCGGGAAATTCGGAGTTGATTTGGAAAGAGAATTCTCATTTCGGAAGCTTTAAGTTGAAAGAATTGACTAAGGTTGGATATTTAAGTAAACAACCTCGGAATCGGGATTTGAAGGTTTCAGCAGGTTCGTATGATGATTTCAGACTTGGGCGTATGTCCGGACCGGATTTTGGAAGACCCCGGAACGTTTCGGCACCTATTGTGGGAGTTAGCATTTTTGAAAGAATTTCATAAGTTTGGGTTGAAGTGCATTCCAGTGTTATCGATGTTTGTTTGGGATTCCGAGTCTGGGAATACCTCCGTATGGTGATTGTGGGGTTGGGAGCGCGATCGGAAGTGAATTCGGAGGTCCGTAGGTCATTTTGAAGTCATTTGGCTAAAGATAGAAATTTGAAGGTTTTTGGGAAGTTTGACCGAGAGTTGACTTTTTGATATAGGAGTCAGAATCCTATTCTGAAAGTTGGAGTAGGTCCGTAATGTCGAATATGATTTGTGTGCAAAATTCGAAGTCAATTGGGCGTGAATTGATAGGTTTAAACATCGAAAGTAGAAGTATGAAATTTTGAAGTTCATAAAGCTTGGATTGGAGGTTGATTCTTGAATGTAGCGTTGTTTGATGTGATATGAGGCCTCGAGCAAGTCCGTATTATGTTTTGGGACTGGTTGGTATGATTGGTTGGGGTCCCGGGGGCATCGGGTGGATTCCAGATGGTTAACGGATCGAATTTGGAGTTTGAAGAAGAGGCGAAGTTGCTGGTTGCTGGTGTAACCGCACCTGTGAGACTAGGGCCGTAGGTGCGGAGTCGTAGAAGCGGCCCTATGGTCGCAGGTGCGGTATTGGCGAAAGAGATCTGGGACCGCAGATGCAGTCGTTTGACCATAGATGCGGAACCGCGTCTGCGGTAGAGAGGGCGCAAAAGCGGAATCGGACCGCATAAGCGGTAATTGGTCTCTCACCTGCGGAACCGCAGAAGCGGTCAAGAGACCGCAGGTGTGGAAAGTGCTGGAGGCAGTGGGTGTTTTAAAAATCAGGGTCTTGGCCATTTTCTCTCATATTTTCTTGGCTTGGGCGATTCTTGGAGGGTTTCAAGAGGGGATTTTCATCATCAACGATAAGGTAAGATATCCCCCACCTATCTTGAGTTAAATACATTGATTATGTACGGATTTGAGCATGAAAATTGGTAGAAACTTGGGATTTGAGGGAAAAGCTAGAAAATTGATATTCTTGGAATTTGACTAGGGTATGAAATTGAGAGTAAATTATATATTTGAGTTTGTGAGGTTATGGGTAAAGTTTATCTTTAAAAAAAAGAATTTTGGAATTCGGGCACGTGGGCCCGAGGGCGTATTTGTCAACTTTTCGATCGAGGTTAGGAATTGTTATAAATTGGATCGTTATGAGTAATTGAGCATATATTAATGGATTTGCATAATTATTGGCTAGCTTTGGAGCATTGTGCATCGATTTGAGTTTTCGGAAGGGCGTGGAATGCCGGTTATGGATCTTCCGAGCGAGGTGAGTCTCCTTTCTAACCTTATAATAGGGAATTGTCCCCATTGGTGAAATAATTAGTTATGTGCTCCTATTTGTGGGGGCTACGTACGCACGAGGTGACGAGAGTCCGTGCGTAGCTACTAATATGTGTAAGTCCGGGTAGTCTAGGACCCAAAAGCATGCTATACTTGGAATATATGTAACCTTGCTGGCAGTTGAATTGCTTAAATCCTATCGAATTGGTAAATGAATTTCTAAAAGGATTAAACTTCATTTTCTTAAATCATTAAAAGAGAATTGGCTTTTATTTGGATAAATGTTCCCCGATAAATTCTTAATGACTGTTTGAACATATATTTCTATGTTACCTGCGTCGCATGTATGCTTCGCGAGTAGGGTGTTTGTTTATTTTATGTTGACTGCGTCGCATGGAGGATTCGCGAGTGGGGTAATAGATGCATCTATGGTTCGCGCCGTTCGACCCTCGGCAGTGCACATTTTACATTTCTGTTGGATCGGGCTGTACGACCTCGGCATGATTTGTGCATGCCTGTATTGCTTGCCTTGAAACTTATTGAAGTTGTTATTGCCTCTTCCCGGCTTAAGAATATTTGTATAAATGATGAAAAGGAATTTGGAAATTTCCTATAAAAGAAAGAATTGTTTACTTGCTTCAACCCATCGAATTACAATCATGTTTATTAAAATCCACGATTTAATATATTATTGATATAACATTATTGGACCACTAGTAAGTGTCGAAGTCGACCTCTCGTCTCTACCTTCGAGAATAGACGGGATACTCACTGGGTACACTTTGTTTTCGTACTCATACTACACTTCTGTGCATTTTTGTTGTACAGGCACATGCATTTCTAGTGGCCTAGTGAGCATAGCAGCATGGTTGATACGGAGACTTAGGTGAGCTGCATTTCCCGAGACGATACATAGTAAATATCTCTATATGTTGATCCCAAATCTATATCTTTTTTTATATGTAGCCGACTCACTCCTATGGTAGACAATTACTGATAATTGACTCTGAGTAAATTATGACATTGTTTAAAGAAAAAAGATTAAACTTATGTGTATACTTACAATGAAAAAACATATTATAATGTGATAACATTTCATTTCAAAAAGTTTCTTCGTGTGAATATAGACCTTAAATCAAATTCCATTCAAAATTATCAGTAGAATTTTAGTTAAATTTTTGTTGAATTTAAAGTTCTAAATATTAGGCAAATTCTTCAATATAAATATGTAAAAATAATTGAATGAAGATTTATTTTCGAAAAAATAATTTAATTTTTAATAGGTATAAAAGTTAATATTTCGATCAACTTTAGTTATGTGAAAATTAACTGTATATAACTCATTCTACAAACTTTTAGGTTGTTAGATGTGTTAAATATTTATGTTTTTTGTTATACTTGTTTTTTGATAAGTTTTTAGATAGAATTATTTTCTAGAACATCAACTATTATTTTTAATCTTTGAGAATATTTATTTCAAAAAAAAAAAAATGCTCGCTGTTTAGGGTTCATGATATATTTGGATTTATTAGTATCTAAAAGGAAGAAATTGCTCTTAATAATGAAGTTAATTATGTCTATCTAACATGTGTGAATTTTATTTTTTCAGAATTAAGATTAATTATGCTATGTCGTGATGTTTTAGAAGGCTTCTTAGGGTTTATGGAGAGAAAAGTTTCACGCTATAGGATAGTAGGGATTGGAAGTTTGCATATGAATCCTAGCGAGAACACACTTAAAATAGGTTATGCTGTCCTAAAACAAATAGTTTTCCTAATAAATATACAAATTTAATCCTAAATATTAGAAAAATAAATAAATATATATTCCTAAGTATTAAGAAAATAATTAAAATGACTATATTGTGCAGTGTAAACTCTATTTTAGAAAGGTAAAAAAGAAGAACAACATTTCGCTAAGGGCCTTCGTGCTTTTAATATAGTATAGATATAGATATAGATATAGATATAGATATAGATATAGATATAAATATAAATATAGATATAGATATAAATAGATTATGGCACAAAATCTCATGTCAGTATTAGCTTCCTTTCCTCATTCGAAAAAGTTCAACAAAGAAAGAATGAAAGGCATTTTTCCATAATAGGGGTATTATCAATTTAACCCACGTCATAAACTATTTATATTTGGTAGCTGAAAAAATATATAAAATTTGTATAATTTTTGTATATAATATACAAAATGGATATATATACAAAAATATGCAAATTTTGTATATTTTTCGGCTATTATTTTTACAGCGGCTATACAATGTCATTTTTCCATAATACAACCTACAACAACTAGAATTTGCACTTTTTGCAAGCTTTGACTTTTATTTATAAGTTATGCATTATATTAAAAGATTATCTCTTTTAAATAAAATTTTAGAACAATTGCTAGACTACACATGCGAGGCACGCAATAGAAATTAATAAATAAATAATAACTTTATACATACTCACATTAATTTAGAAACTAATATGTATTTTTGCATCGATTCATTTTTGATTTTTTTTTTCCAAAACTAAGCTACGCTAGACATAATTAACGTTGATCTCTTGAATCGATTTGATTTCGTTTCTCTTCAATCCATTTTTGAAACCTCTTTACAAAGTTGCTCTAAAGTTAAAACATGGTAAAAAAAATAATTAATCCTCCTTTTTGCCTCACCGCTTAAGCAAATTATTTTTATATTATATTATACTTTTTCATCGATAATATATTTTTCTTGTTTCACAAGAAAAAATGAAGTTTGACATGTGAAAAATAAATATTCAGTTCCTAGGTTTAAATTTTTTTAATTTACATATAAAATACTAGTCTAAGATACTATTAAGTTTTTAATTATAAAAATTAATTGTACTTAATTAAAAATGAGGTTTTGCTACTATCTATATCTATATATATATATTAAAGCAAGAAAGTTTGCATTGTGGTTAAGCCAAGTGACAAACTACTATAAAACCACTTAGCAATCTTAAATTTAAGATTGTGGGAGATTGTCAAATAAGAAAATATCACTTAAGAACTATATATAAAATTTCATTTATTGAAATTAAATTGAAATAAGAATTCTTTTAAAAAAATAAAGTTCAATCATTCTACTAATATTAGATAACTGTAATTTTTTATTTGGAAAGTAAAGAATTTTGATATCAATAGTATTTTGATTCCTTTTCTAATATCGAGTGAGAAGAATATATCCTACCATAATTTAATGTGTAATTTTAATTTATTGTAAAAATTCAATACTTTTTAATGAGTTGAAGATAAATATATTTTAAGCTTTTAACCTAAAGTTCAGAATGTATCTATATTTAATAATTATTTATTTCATAATGGATAAACCAACATGTCTGTTTTACACTAAGTTTTTTGAATTTTAAACAAGTATTTTAAAGGCTAAAATATAAAATGAAGATAATAAATAAATGATACTCAAAAATATTATTGATAAATTTAAATATTAATTTGAGCAGTAGAATAAAAAATAAATGAATATAATTTTTATTACAAGAAAAAGAAAAACTAAATTCATCTATTAATGAGAGTTGTGGACTATAATATGAACAACTCTAAGTTATGGGTAATGCAATAACATGAACAAGGAATCAAAAAAAGAAGAAAAAACATGCAATTAAATAATTTCAGTAGTAGATCTATACGTAATGATAAGACTTATTTGATCTTTGAGAAGAGAAAGCTTTTAAAATATTAATGATCTAAGTTATACTATATAAATAAGATACACGTATTTAAAACCGTTATAATAGATAAAACTAAAAAAATATAAACAATTGACATGATTTCGAGAAACAAATTAAAAAAAAATTAAATATAACTTACATTATTATATAGTTAATTTAAATAGAAATTTAAAGTCAAACTTCCATATAAATAAAATAATTATATAAAATTTCATAGTAGAGGGAATAATATGGGGGAGGGGGTATAAAAGATAGTGTGGGTAAATTAATATTTTTAATTAATTTAAAAATAAATCTATATCTCTCTCTCAATTAGTATTTTCAATTTTGAGAATCAAGATGTGTGATGTATGTGGTTTGGAGTCGAATACTTTTAAAATGATTCTCAGAAAGAGAATGGTCACATAAATATAGTTCGATTCAATCAATGTTTAAAGCAACTCCAATAATGTTGGAAGGGCTCAACCATAAAATTACACAAGAATAAAGGAACTGATGAAATATATTTCTGTGGGGATAATGTTTTAAACTATGAATCGACTCAGACATCAGCTGAACAAATGTCAATTGTGTTGCCTTACGGTAAAATTAATTATCCAATTCTTTATAATTTATTTTATATCTCAATTGTTTGGAAGCAATACATACATTTTTTTTTATTTTTCTATTAGTGTTAGCAGTTGCTATGCTAAATAGATAAGGGAAGATAGATTCTTCTCTAATGGCTTAGGTATGGACAATAACTTTTTAGCCCGTTGTTGATATTTATGTTCTCTCAAATTGTATGAGCTAATTGATTGAGCAACCAAGGGGTCAATATATATGTGTGTGTCAATTAAAATGAAATAGATTTGGATAGGGTAAACACATAGATGAATATAATTGCACTATTTGAAATTGCTATTTACACAAAATAAAATGAATTACAAAAATCATAAAGTAAGATTCATTTAATTAAGAATTATATGTAAGAACTCATCTTTTTTTAGTACATGTGCATCGTAGAAGAAAAATATTTTGAAGTAGGTTAATATTTACTTAATTATAATGTATTAATCTTAACTATATCCCAAAGGTATCATTTAGATTGTTAAAAATAAAGTGACTTTAATTGTGTGGTTAAAATTGAGTTAATTAGCAAAATTATTGAGTAAATTGCGATCCAACTGTTTTATAAGTTGGTAACTCCCAAAAGTTAGAATATATTGGTTGTTAATAAATTATCATGTATGTATATATTAATTTGTTATTGTATAATTTTCGGTTGGTAGAAGTTGATGCGAGAATTTATTATGTTGAGATAATAATATAATATATTTTTATAATTTAAATTAAGATATTACTAAATGTATTTTTATTTGTTATTACTCTATATAGTATGACTTCACCCAATTTTATTATAGATGATATAGTTTGACTTGACACGAAATTTAAGAACGAAAAAGAATTTTTTTGAAACTTATGATTCTAATAGTTTTGTGGGGCCATGATATTTGTATGAATGTAAAAACTTCTCATAATATGTAAAACGGATAAACTAAAAAGTTTAAAGTTGAATTATTTTCAAATACATAAATGTGTCATTCTTTTGGAACAGACTAATAAGAAAAATATTTTATGTAAATTGAAAGAGAAGGAATATTTATTTTTGAATCATATTGTATTTTTATTTGTCTATATCACCGACTACATATGGGGTTATAATATTTAAGTTTATGTCAATAATTATTCATATAATTTGTTCTTTTTAATTTATAGAATTTAGGAGGACTATAATATTATCCGCACATTGTACGGTACTAATACTAGTTTTATTATAGGTCGAGAAATTTTATATTAAAAAAAGGCAAAGAACTATTATTTTGTTATCACGTCGGCTACCCAAAAATCTCAAAAGAAATTTCTCGTCTCTTCCTCTTTCCTCACCAATGAATTTCTTCTATTATCCCATCTTCTCTTCTTAGAAACCCTAGAACTTATTATTGACGAAAAAAGGGTTTCCACTTTCTTCTCCCCCTCCCCCTCTCTCTCACTAGATTTTAGCTTTGACTTTTCCAGATTTAATTTCTATTTTCCTTTTTCTTTTTTCACCAACTGTTGAATGAAATAGATCAAATACCCGTAATAGTTTTCCTTTTTAATTAACATTTATTTTTGAGTTTTTTGTGTGCTTTCGAAGAGAGATACCAATTTTTCCTCTCTTTTTTGCATCGTTAAGTTAAAATTCCCAAATTTTTGTTTGTTTTATATATTGAAGGCGGAGGCAGTATTAATCATAGGAATCTTATGGAATTTGGTGACAACCGCCCTGCAGGTTATTGTATAATTCTTGAGCTTCAAAATTTGCTCTGCTTAGATCCTTGTTTATTTGTAAGCTTTGCTTCTTGAGCTTACTCCAGATTTATTTTCATCAATAAAAGAAGCCATAATTCCTTATTATGGATTTGAAATTAAAGAAGTTAATAGTAAACCCACCCTGCCCCTCTTAAAATACTTAAATTGTTTTTTGTGAAAATGGTAGTATTGGGCCACCTTGAATGCACCTCGACTATTCCCAAAAAGATATAATTGAGAATATATAGTTAGATTGTTTTTATTCCTAGAATTGATTTATTGAGATAGTTTGTGTGGGATTTATGCTTCACTCTTCTTTCTTACTCTCTTGGTGTTCAAATGGCCTTTTCACATTAATCCATTGTTGTCCGTCCTTTTTTTGTTCATTCCTAGTATAAGATTTGTAGGCTGCAGATAGTATGAGGTCCATGGCTTGCTTGGTCACTCTGCATTAGTTCTGTGTCTTAGGAATTCATTTTATGGTGGATTTGTTTGCTAGTGTTCATGGTTGATTTCTAAAATTTGGCTTTCCTTTTTGATGCTACAGCGGAGGAAGTATTTGATGCATCACAATATGCGTTCTTTGGTAATGATGTAGTGGAAGAAGTTGAACTGGGTGGGTTGGAAGATGAAGAGGATAGTCTTCCTCCGGTTGGGTTTGATGATGAAGAGTATCAATTAGGCCAAGATGAGGTTGCTTTTTAGCTTTTGGCTATTTGCATTCATGTTTGTAGAATCCTTTGTTAATCGTATTTGCATTATGGACAGGAAGTGAACTAAATATCAAAATAACATTTTGTACATACCTTCAGTTATTTCCTGATTTGGTTTAATAGTTTTTTTCTAGATGCTGCTTTATTTTGTATTAGTCTTATTCAGAATGTTTAATTTGTGTAAGCTTCTAATATGATAGACAGACTCTTAGGTTTTCCTCCCTCTCACTTAGAGGTGGCAAATGGGCAGGTTGAGCTTAATTTGGGCGGGTCAAGATGCACTGAGTCAATAAATGGGTCATTGCCCAACCCAACCCAAAGTGTACTTGTGCTAAGATGAGTTGGGTCAAGATGGGCTAAACAATGGGTCATAGCCCAACCCACTCAATTTGACCCATGTATTTTCCTACTTTCCCAGTTTCCTCTTAATTTATTCATTCCATCCATCGGCGATGAATTGCTACATATCTAATTTTAAATTTTTAGCTAACAAACACATGGATTAAGCTTTTATAACTTTCCAAAACTAAAGAAATATTTAAAAGTGTAAAAGGAGGGGAAAAAATCAAAGAAAATAGCAGTTGGACAATGTTTCAGAAAATATATTGAAGAAAATTGTCTAGTTGAAGTTTTTTTTTTGTTTGTTTTTTCCTGATGTTGGAATTGTTCCAAAAACGATTCATTTAGAAAAGAGCCTTCCGGCCACACGAAATTTTCAGAAAACTTTGATGATAAAGTCTTTTAGAGAAAAACAACCCACACAATTTTCTATACAAATTTTGATTTATATCTATTTATGTAGTTATTATTTGTTCTTTACAATGTAACACAAGAAGCCCTACTCCCCACTTAAGAAGTACTCCCTCCTTTCAAAAAAGAAATACTATTATTAGTATTTTGAGAATCAAAATATATTTTCTTAAATAACAAATTAGTATTTAAAATTTATAAGTTGAAAAATATCTTTTATGTTATTTCTAAATAAGTAAATTTCACACTCAGTTACAAACTTATTCATATTTACATTAAAACTTAGATACCTTGATTCTAGTTTTTAAACTTAGATACAAAAACTAATGATGGGGCAACTAAGTAAATTTTCAGACAAGTCTTCAGTTGGGTTGAGATCCCTTTGTTTTGAGTGAGCTTCACGGGTTGTGTTTGGGCTACTTCATGGGTCAGAATGGGCTATACAAAATGATGGATTAACTTGGGCTCAGCCCAAATAGACCCATGAGCTTAAATGTTTCTAGTTCAACCCATTAATCTCTGGACGGGTTGGAAGGGTTTGGGCTCAAATTCCCACCCCTACCCTCACCTGTGCTTTCATTGGCGGGAGTTGTCTAGGAGTTTCTTTGGCTTGCTTATGCACTTGATCTTTAAATTGATGCTCTGATCCTCTTATGCTAAGTAGTTTGATTACATTTGAAGTTAATTGCCTGTTCTGAGGTCATTTAGATAAGCATTGATTGTTTAGCCACCAAACTAGAGGGAGGAATGCTCAAAGATTTGCATGCTTAGTTTATATGGTTTTTCATGGTTTTGCATCTTGTTTTCAATCATGTTTACACCCTCCTTCAGGAAGGCTGGTTTAGCATTTTTTTTTCTTTTAAATAGTTCAGCTGAGATCTTTATATATATGAAAAAAAGTTTACCTGAGGCATTTTGCAGTTCTACTCCCAACTAGTTTGGGATTGAGGTATATGTGTTGGTGTTTTTGATGTTGCTGCCATTTTTTCTGTTTACCCGGACAAAGTCTTTAGAGTCTTGGGGATATTAGGGCATAGTTACTGGGATATTATTCACTCATTTGATTGTCGTAGTTGTCTTTTTATGGACTAGTTGTTTTCTGTTTGAGCATATCCTTATAGGAAATAAGGTCATTATGGACTTTGAAATGGTCGAAAACTTGTTTGATGAGAAATGGAAGTGGATAACCATGTTTCAGTCTTGTGTTGCAACCTTTCCTTTATGTGTTAAATGAGTGTGTACTTGGTGAAACTTTTAGTTCTTAGTAGTTGGGTGCTAAATTGGTGAACATTTGCACCTAAACAATTTCTCACTTGTAGGGTGAAGCTATTGGATCTTTGTCTGAGATTGATGACCTTAATAGCACATTTTCCAAGGTAATTCTTTCTAAAGTTGCTTGCTCCAATCTGAATCATTGTTTTATTGATCGTGTGTTATATCTTTGTGGGGAATGACTGAAATGACGTAGTTTCCATGGTTTCCATGATTGTTCCAAGCTCAAAAATTTGTGAACTAGAGGTCCACAATTCCTCTTTAATTTTTGGACCCTGTTCTCTAGAATGTTCAAGCTTCACTGGATTGTTAGTGCTTCCTTTGGTCTACATTGCCATCTAACTAGGAAGTAGGACCTCACAATCTTCTACGAAGTAACAATGATTTCTGCAAATCTGTAGTGCTGGATGCCTGAGTTCACTGCAAACTTAGTAAAGAACAAGATCTTTTTTTAATTTGAGATAGTTAAGAAGGATAAAATTTCTGACTTGACTGTCTTGCCCATATGAGGCCAACTAATGTTAGATATCCCCCCTCAAAATGTAAACTCCAGTACACCCTTCCCCTTGACTTTGGAACATCAATTTCCAGCATGGGAAATGCCCATGTGATCAATTCCTTTATTGCAATTCATTCAGTTTGGTGTTTGAAAAGTAATGTTTTAAAGAGTTGGTAGTGTACAAGAGTGGAGGGCTTTCACAAAAGTACTTTCGTGTACATGTTGACTGTATTGACTGTTTAATGTTTTCTTGACATCTACTGGATTCATAACATTATGTTAGCTTGTCATCTCAATTCCTACAAGCTGTAGTGCTGCTAATTTTTAATATCTTACTTGACCACCTTCTTCCGCAGTTGAACAAGGATGATGGCGGCGCCATAAATCCAGGATTTATTGGTGACAGGGAATACAGAGAGAGTGAGTATACCATATGGATATCTTTTTGGGATTACTTCTGGCTTATATTCAATTTTCTTGTTATAAAAGCTTTATAAATTTGAAAGCAATGCCCACAGGTCATACTATTCCTGTTTCTTTCTGGACAAGTGTTTGGTTGGTTCTTTACTCATTGGAGCCTTTACAAAGGAAATAGATGCGCTAAATAATCAGAAAGTGTGATGATATCCATCTGAATACTCATATTGATTCGACTTAAGCTTAACTTGCCAGATGCTTTTCTTTAAGAGGTTCTCGGACATTACCTTGGTTTGTTAATTATTGATACTCCTTTTAAGCATTTGTGGGATTTTGCCTTGTGATGTTAAGGATTGCTGCCTTTCAGTTCCATTAAGCAGCATATGCTGAGAATTTTGACTGGGAACTAGAGTTTTTTGTTTGATGTGTTTAGAAAGAAACTTGGTGACTTCTCTAATTCACATACATTATTTGGCTATCACATATAGGTCAACATATGAGTTTTTGCTTTTACCTTTGTCAGTAGAGATCGAGTCTGTATTTCTCTTACCAATATAAAGTTTGCCCTTGGGATCATCTTGCCTGATTTAATTCATTTTTGGTTAAGTAGTTAAGTGAAGGTATATTTTTGTAACACGGTGAATTTTTCAGGCTCATCTGCTGTTGAGTGGGCACAAGATGCAGATTTTCATAATTGGATTGGTCGGAAAGCTCTTGATGGTGAAAGCAATGCCAGCAAAAGATGGCCATCGCAGCTGTACTCTTCTGCTGCTCACTTTTTGGAACCGAATCCTTTGTACAGGACTTCCTCATACCCTGAGCAACAACAACAACATGAATATCAACAGCAAACCCCAAACCACCACTACTCCAGTGAACCAATACTCATCTCAAAATTACCTTTCACGTCATTTCCTCCTCCTAGTGTGAGGCATCCACATGCTTCCCCAAATAACCAGTCACAGCATCCGAATGGTCCAAATCAACCTGGTGGACAGCAAATGCCACTTTCCTCACCTAACTTACCTCCCTTTTTAAACCCTGCAAATCACTTAACTGCCTCACATCATGGCCCGCAGTATGGTGGAAAGTTTGCTCAAGGAACGCCTCCTGGGCTTCCCCTTCATACTCAAATTCCAAGCCAATGGTTGAAGCAATCTACTTTGTATCCTGTGGAGCAATCAAGCCTGACCAGTAATATGATCCCGCAGCAGTTGCATCGCCAAAATGGTTTCGCACTGCCACATGGGGGATCACAGCAACCCCAGCGGCCTGGACAACACCATCCCTTGCATTCATCCTATGGTCATATGCCGGGGTTGCAATCCCAACTGTTTAATCACCACATGTCTCCACCCTCGCAGGTGCTGAATAATTTTGATATGCTTGGGTTGGCTGATTTAAGAGATCAAAAGGCAAAACTAATGCTGAGAGGTAGACAGGGCCTGCAGTACTCCCAACAAGGCTTTGACGTTGGTAGCCAGAGAAATAATAATGCATGGCCAAGATTTAGATCCAAGTACATGACAGCAGATGAATTAGAGAATATTCTTAGAGCGCAGCTGGCTGCTACCCATAGCAATGATCCTTATGTTGATGATTATTATCACCAAGCTTGTCTCGCCAAAAAGGCCGCTGGTGCAAAGCTGAAGCACCATTTCTGCCCAAATAATTTGAGGGATGGTAGTGCTCGAACTCATGCTAATTCTGAGCCACATCCTTTTCTCCAGGTTGATGCTCTTGGAAGGGTTGCTTTCTCTTCTATTCGCAGGCCCCGTCCGCTTCTTGAAGTTGATCCACCAAAATCATCACCTACTGGATGCATTGAACAGAAAATATCTGAGAAACCCCTGGAGCAAGAGCCAATGCTAGCAGCTAGGGTGACTATTGAGGATGGTCTGTGTCTTCTTCTTGATGTTGATGATATTGACCGGTTCCTACAATTTAATCAACTTCCAGATGGAGGAGACCAGTTGAAACGTAGGCGGCAGGTTCTGCTTGAGGGTTTGGCATCATCACTTCAACTAGTTGACCCCCTAGGAAAAAATGGTCACTCTGTGAATTTGGCTGCTAAAGATGATGTTGTCTTCTTGAGGATCGTCTCGCTTCCCAAGGGCCGGAAGCTGCTAGTTCGATACTTGCAGCTTCTTTTCCCTGGAAGTGAACTGACCAGGGTGGTTTGCATGGCTATTTTCCGGCATCTAAGGTTCTTGTTTGGCGGGCTTCCGAGTGACCCTGGGGCAACTGAGACTACTGTGAGCCTCGGAAGGACCGTGTCACTGTGTATTTGTGAGATGGAGCTCAAAGCACTTGCTGCCTGTCTTGCATCTGTGGTTTGTTCAGCAGAGCCTCCTCCGCTCCGTCCTGTTGGAAGCCCTGCTGGAGATGGGGCATCTATTGTTCTAAAATCTCTTCTTGAGAGGGCAACTGAGATCTTAAGAGATCCCCATGCTGCTGCCCAGTGCAGCATGCCTAATAGGTCATTCTGGCAGGCCTCGTTTGATGCATTTTTTGGGTTACTCACGAAATACTGTTTCAACAAATACGACATCGTAATGCAATGTTTCTTCACACAAGCCCCACCAGGTGTGGCTGTTAGTGGATCTGATGCAGCCAAAGCCATTAGTAGGGAGATGCCTGTTGAACTTTTGCGTGCGAGTCTTCCTCACACTAGTGAACAACAGAAAAAGGTCTTATTGGATTTTGCACATAGGTCCATGCCTGTGCTAGGTGTTGGTAGCCAAAGTGGTGGCACATGATTACTGCTGAAGACTGATCTCGTGTATTAGGCGTCTCCTTGAAAATTGTCCGGAAATACTTCAAAACGTGTAATGATGGTTCATGAATTACAGTCCTTGGCACATATGGCGTTTATGACTAAAAATTGCTGAAGTTGCAAGAGATGGAGCCTGATCATCTGCAGTATTCTTGCCTGAGATCCAATATTCATTCTTCTCTAGCCATGGATGTGGTCGTCCTTGTTGGTACTGTGCTGCTTCATAGAAAGGTGTGAAGTAGGTTGTTGCTGTAACATGTTTTAGTTTTCTTTTTGACTTTGAAGTTTATTTGATGCTGTTTTCTCATCTGTGATAGTTCTGTCATCCTGGGAAGTTTTTAGTATTAAGATGTACAGTGTTCAACTAGAGAAAGCATTCAGCGTCTAGTTTTGGAGGATATGGGGAGGAATTTGTTATAAGTTGCGAGTGTCTGATAATTATGTGAGCCAACGTTGAAGCTTTGGAACAGTTGATGGTGGTAACCTGTTCCAACTCCTGCTATAAGAAAATATTCAAGGAGTTTAAAGCTCATTCAATATTTTGCATCCAACTGCTGCTATTGCCCTTACCCTCTTATCGTCTTTATGTGTATTTTAGAAATCCCTAGTAATAGGTACCGCTCAATGCGTCAAGCTTCCCATCGTTAGGGCTTCAAGTTGACTTTCTGGCCTTGAGCCTGAAATATGAAGAGAATTTGTGACTAAATATCAAATATAGGCAGAGAAACTGTAATAGAATTCTCAGGCATCGGACACCAAATCTTATGTCATCTGTTTGATTATTAATCCTCTGTCTTAATCTTTTCTTTATTTATATCATTTCCCATATCGGCATTAGTGTGTCAATGGTTCAGTTCGGCCGGTTATTTTATAAAATTTTTACCATATCAAATATTCGGTATTTTATTATGTATAAACAAAATTAGACTTTTCGAAACCGTCTCAATTATATCGGTACGGTTTGGTTAAGTTTCGGTATTTTTTAAAATATCATGTAAAAGTCATCTGTAGAAGTAGAATGCAATAACATACGTTCTTTTATAGAACTTAGCAAAATTCTCAAGATATTTTTACTATTTAAAGTGTGATGAATTAAAAAAAAAGTGAAAGATAGCTAGAGCATAGATCCATCAGCAACGTAAAAGAAATCAAGTAAAGACAAAGAAAATGTAAATCATATGAGTAAAAAGATATTAACCAACCGAGACTCAAGAATAAAGTCTAGAAGATTAAATATTCAAAAAGATAAATCTACATTATATGAAAGGAAACATATTCAATATATTGTAGTTTGCTACTCATATTCGCTAGAATAATGTGTCTTGGTAATGAAGATGCTGAAAATAATTTAATTTAAGTATAAGAAGCATAATAGAAATTAGGATTTTGAGTTTAATTACTTGTTGGCTTGTAACCGTTTTCATAATTCCAATGCCCAAAGAAAAATTAATGTTTTATTATTTTTAAACTTACTATATAAATATATTTCTTACACGTAAATTTATTTGGTACAGTTCGGTATTTTTTCAATTTATTTTTTAAAATAAAAAACCTACCCTAATTATCGGTACGGTTATAGATTTATATAAAAACCTACGATTATTTTAAAAGAAACACAAAAATCGGTACGGTGTGATACTGTTCGGTCGATATAGTCGATTTTTAAATATCCATTGACACTTCTAACGACATTATTGGCTTGAGCAATGAGGCGGATTCTGAAACTCTAGACCTGGCACTAGCACTCATTTTTTGTGATTTCCTAATCTAAAGCGGCACTGAGTTTCGATCGCTAGGAACCGTAACATAGGGGAACGTCAAACCCTTTTTCCGTTGCAAGGCTGACTAATCGTATGCGACATGCTTGAATACCATGATTCTGGAAGGCACATGAATCAAACATTATTTTGAATATGAGACTGAGATCACATTACATAGGTACTTGTAGAGGCGGAGGTGGAGTATTCAGACGAATCCGATAGCTTTTGCTAGGTCGTGTATATTTATTAAAATTTTTTATTAAATATGTAATACCCAACCCAACAACTATATCTAAAATGATCTATACCAGGTTGAAGCCAGTAGTAAATGATTTAGTAGCAAATAACCAGTCAGCTTTTGTACAAGGAAGGTCCATGATGCACAATGTTTTGATGTGCCATGACTTACTAAGGCACTACAATAGGAAGACAACTCCTAGATGCTTAATATAAATAGACCTTAGAAAGGCATATGGCATGATAAGCTGAGAATTTTTGGAGGAAGCTTTAAGAGGCTATGGATTTCCTGATGAATTCATATATTGGATCATGGTATATGTGTCTACTACTATGTTCACAGTCAAAGTTAATGGGGAGGGCCATGGCTACTTTGCTGGAAAGAGAAGATTGAGGCAGGAAGATCCCATTTCTCCACTGCTATTTATTCTAGTAATGAAATACCTTTCTAGAACATTAAAGACAATCAGCCGATTACCTGACTTCAGGTTCCATCCAATGTGCAAAGAGATTAAGCTGACACATCTCATATTTGCTGATGATTTGATGATATTCTGCAAAGGTAATATTAGCTCAGTAAATAGAGTAATGGAATTCCTAGATCACTTCAATAAAGTATCTGGTTTGATTGCCAATATGGAGAAATCTAGCATATTTGTAGCCGGGGTTGAAGAAAGTATCAAGGACCTACTGCTGGAAAGAACAGGATTTACTTCTCGAACATTTCCTATCAGATACTTAGGGCTGCCTTTATCTCCAAGGAAATGGAACAAGATAGATTGTCAATGTTGATTGGGAAAATCACTCACAGAATCAATTATCTACTCTAAGCAATTGTCATATGCAGGAAGACTTCAAATAGTAAATGTTGTGCTCTTCTCTATACATAGCTTTTGGGGGAAGTCTTCATTTTACCACAAAGTGTGGTAAAAGGAGTAGATAGGCTATGTAGGGAGTATTTTTGGGGTAAAAATGAGGAACAGAAGAAAGTGGCTCTGGGAAAAGGTGTGTTGTCCAAAGAACTTGGGAGGTTTACATATCAAAGGATGCAAAGAATGGAATATAGCCTCAGTAGGTAAACTAATATGGCAGCTGACATTGAATAAGGAATCCTTATGGGTAAGGTGGGTTCATGGCGTATACATGAAAGATGATCATGATATATGGGCTCATACACCTCCTATAGATAGTAGCTGATATTGGAGGAAGATAAACTCAATCAAAGAACTGACGAAGGAATGATACTCCCATAGCAGATATGTTTTAACTTCAGAAGGGAGATACTCAATCACTAAAAGCTATCTTGCTATAATTGGTCGACAACTGAAACTAAAGGTTGCAGATTTAATCTGGACAGCTGTAACACAGCCTAAACACAGGTTTATTGGTTGGCTTGCAATACTTGGGAGGCTGCTAACTAAAGACAGGCTGATAAGGATGTAATTACAGGTTGATAATAGCAATTTGTGTAATGAGGATAAATTGGAAAAAAAGGACCACCTGTTTGTTGAATGCAGTTGGATCAATGCAGTAAGACAAGATATAAACTTGTGGCTAGGGCAGACAGTGTAGGTTGTAGGAATCAAGCAAATGCTGGAAATGATTAAAAGAAAGCATTGGAAGCAATTCAAAAAGGAAGTGATAGTTGCAACTAATATAGCAGTGATATACCATACCTGGAGAGCTAGGAACACAAAAAATTTTCAAGGAAGAACTGTAAATAGAGCAAAGGTAGTTACACAAATTAAGAAGGAAGTTATAGAAAGGGTAGAGTTACTTCAGAAGTCTAAGAAAGTACAAAAATATGTAGGAGATTAGTTAGACAAATTATCTGTAATTAGTTGTTTTTCTGTTTGTTGGAGGCCTAAAAATCTGTGGTCAGATTTAGGTGCTCTATAAGTGTAATCATTTGGTATTGTCAATGGTAATATTCACATTGTCACAAAAAAAATAATTAGAAACCAACACAGATCTTTCTATTATTTTCTTATGGTATTGTCCACATTAGCTTGTGCATAACTTCACTATTACACCCATATCATAAACATCAAGAAAACTAATGCAAATTCTATTGGATGCACGAAATGTACACAAATGCACAGTCTATACAAAATTATGCTTTATTGAGTAGTTAATACTAAGTGGAAGGTTACTTGTTATACCTAAAATATTTTAAGATGAAATCCATCATTTTTACCCAAGATATGTCATGTCAAATCATCAAGAATAAAAATTAGATGCGGAAGCGTACCTGAATCCATAGGAATGAATAAAATTTTTGTGGTTAGTGGTCTACTAAACCAATACGTAAGTTGTTCTTATCTTTCCAATGATGGGATGTTGGAAAGAAAATTTTACTTCAGATTTGGGGACCATAATTCATTTAATAGGTGCACAAGTTTATGTATTTTTACTTTAGCCCATCATTAAATTAGAAATAGCATTCATGTACCTAAACATAAGACCTCATACTTTATGAGATATCTATTTTACTTATTTAACTTTAAACTTTAATAGATTACTTTAATTTGGGCCAACCCTATACTGATAACAACCAATACATAATTATTCTTATACATATATGTGCAAGTCCATAAATGCTAACAATCTTCAACTTGGACTACAATATATATATATATATATATATATATATATATATATATATATATATATATATATCACCTTATGAGCTTAAAATTTTTGCTATATATTAGCCCCGATCTCCTATTTACTGCTTCTTCTGTTTCATTTTATGCTTATGTGACTTGCCGGATTAGTCGGTTCGGGTCCAAAGGAATTTCGGAATGAATTGAGACACTTAGTCTCAAGGTTGGAAGCTTAAGTTGAAATGGTTGACCGGATGTTGACTTATGGGTAAACGACTCCGGAACAGAGTTTTAATAGTTCTGTTAGCTCCATTGGTTGATTTTGGACTTAGGAGTGTGTCCGGGTTATGATTTGAAGGCCCATAGTTGAACTAGGCTTGAAATGGCAAAAGTTTGATTTTTGGGAAGTTTGACCGAGAGTGGACTTTTTGATATCGAGGTCGGATTGGAGTTCCGAAAGTTGGAGTAGGTCCTTAATGTCAAATGTGACTTGTGTGCAAAATTCAAGGTCAATCAGACGTGATTTGATAGGTTTCGACATCGATTGTAGAAGTTGGAATTTCTTTAGTTTCAATAGGCTTGAATTGGGGTGCGATTCGTGTTTTTGATGTTGTTTGATGTAATTTGAGGGCTCAACTAAGTACGTATTGTGTTTTAGGACTTGTTGGTATATTTGGTTGAGGTCCCAGGGGCCTTGGGTGGATTTCGGGTGTTTAACGGATTAAGTTTGGAACTTAGAGAATTGCTGAAGTTGGAAACTATTGGTGAAATCGCTCCTGTACAAGTTTGACCACATGTGCAAGCTCGCAGAAGTGAGAAATTGGGCGTAGATGTGAGGATGGAGGAAGTGGCATGTGGCCGCACGTGCGATGTGAAGGCTGTAAAAGCGGAAAGCAGAGAGGCCTATTGATCGTGGAAGAGGACATGGTCCGCAGGTGCAGAGTCGCAGATGCGGCTGTGGTTTCACAGGTGCGACTTCGCTGGGCAAAAAAGGGCCAATTTCGAGGGTGTATACGGCTAAAATCGGAGAGTCCAATTTTGTGATCACATGGCAGTTCATAGCCCATCTTCAGAAGCCTCGAAGCATAGCTCGAGATTCGACCCCGAAGGTTCCCAATGCTCGACCTCGGGGTAGCGCAAATCGGTGGTTATCTCAGACAAGCGAGAAATTCCCAAAAGGCACATGGTTGAAGCTGATCGGGTCTACAAGAATAGTACAAGTCCGTACCATGATATTTAATAGTTGTACCAGCTGTTTATCTTTGTAATAAATGCATATATACTATATTGGGATTTCCCCTCCTATATAAAGGGGACCCTTGCTGTTTTTTGCATACATAATATTCAATACAAGAACATTCTCTGCTCTCTAGCTAAAACATTCTCAAATGTCTTTCCTTTGATTTATTGCTTACATTTATCGTGCTTCATTGATTGTTCTTCATTTATTACTCATCACTGATCATAAAGAGCCATTATTGAGGCCCTTGAAACTGTTATTCCTTCATCGATCGTCCCAGTCAAGCTCCTTAGCTCGACCTCGAGGCCCAGTGTAAGCCAGCTCGAGGACCCGGTTCTCGGCCATTCGGTTTGCATAACATACTACCTTCAAGCTCTTATCTCATTTTCTTAACTCATACTTAGTATCTATTGCCTAACAACTAGCATTAAAATAAATCACATATTTTTAGAACCATAAAATCAAATCTAATTGTAATTACCATTTTCAAGGTAAACAGTTTGGCGCCCACCGTGGGGCTAAAAATAGCAGTGATTGTTTTTCGTGCTAGTTTACTGAAAACACAAGTTATTCTTTACACTTCTTCTTGGCCAAGAATCTTTGATTTCAGGTCAAAAATGTCTAACTCAGTGAATGCACCTGAAAACAACGGTTCTGAGGACCATGGAGAGAATGGTGTAGCTGTTCCAGGAGCCGGTGTACCACTGTGAAACCTTGAGGACGCATAAGAGCCAATTCCCGTGGATGTGGTCTCACGCAACGCCCAACACGTCGATATAAGCTCCCACACTAACGGGAATATACACCAAGAAAACCAGCAAGAAGCTCAGAAAATCCCTGCTTGGGAGGAACGAGAGGTTAGCCTTCACGTCATTTTTGAAATGTTGTAGGCATAACAGTTGACGATTGCTCAACTGCAAAGCCACCAAAAAACTTCAAGCACAACAACACCAAAAACGACCCCTCAAGCTGAATAGGCGTCGGGAAGATCGAGAAACAACGGGTCAGCAACCGACCCCGCTATTATAAAGATGCTCGAGAACCTCACGAAGAGGATTGAATCGGGAGAAAAGAAGATAGAAGCTAATGATAAAAAAGTGGATACCTACAGTTCAAAGGTCGATCAGATACTGGGTGCACCCCCGATCCTGAAGGGTGTTGATTCAAAGAAATTCGTACAAAAGCCATTCCCATCAAGTGCGGCTCCGAAGCCCATCCCGAAGAAATTCAGAATACCTGATCTCCCAGAGTACAACGGAACCTCGGATCCAACGAGCACGTCACTGCTTGCACTTGTGCCGTAAAGGGAAATGACCTGAAGGGCGACAAAATTGAATCCGTCCTGTTGAAGAAATTCGGGGAAACACTTTCAAAAAAAGGCCATGATGTGGTATCACAACCTATCCCCGAATTCGATAGACTTATTTGCCATGCTGGCAGATTCTTTTATAAAGGCACATGCCGGTGCCATCAGGGTTGCCACAAGGAAGTACGACGTTTTCAAAATCATATAGAGAGAAAATGAGATGTTGCGGGAGTTTGTATCTCACTTTCATATGGAGCGAATGAAGTTACCACCAGTCTTCGATGACTGAGCAGTGCAGGCCTTCACCCAAGGTTTGAATGAACGAAGCTCGGTAGCTTCGAAGCAGCTAAAGCAGAACTTGGTTGAATATCCCGCCGTGTCTTGGGCGGATGTCCACAACCGGTATCAATCAAAGATTAGGGTCTAGGACGACCAACTAGGAGCCCCCTCGGGATTAGTATATCCTAGCAGGCTCCTGGCAAAGGAGCCAAATCCAAACAAGGAAAGGTACCAAGCATACACTAAAGATCGAAGAAACGCCCCAAGGCGTAACATACCCCAAAATGATCGAAGGGAAGATCGAGGTCAGAATCCTCGGGGAATCGTGAGCAGAGCTGGATTCGACAGAAACACAGTGCCGATAGAGGCACCCCGGTTATCTAAGTACAACTTTAACGTCGATATTTCGGACATCGTATCAGCCGCAGGTAAAATTAAAGACATCAGGTGGCCAAAACCCATACTCTCAGACCCGTCGCAAAGAAATCCTAACCTGATGTGCGAATTTCACGGCACACACGGTCATAAGACTGAAGATTGCAGACAACTCTGAGAAAAAGTAGCCCGACTACTTAACAAAGGACACCTCCAAGAATTCCTCAGCGACCGAGCCAAAAATCAATTTCAAGAAACAGAGACAACTAGGAAAAATGAAACAGAAGAGCCTCAACATGTCATCCACATGATCATTGTAGGAATCGACATCCCATAGGAACCCATTATCAAAAGAACAAAAATATCCATTACCGAGGAAAAGTGAACTCGAGGTTAGATACCTGAGGATGCACTCACATTCAGCGAAGAGGACATCGAGACCCTGGCTCAACCTTATAACGACGCATTGGTAATTTCTTTTCTTGTGAATACATTTCAAATTAAACGTGTACTTGTGGATACAGGTAGCTCGACCAACATTATCAGGTCGAGGGTGGTAGAGCAGCTCAAACTGCTTGATCAGATCGTGCCCGCTTCTCGAGTCCTAAACGGATTCAACATGGAGAGCGAGACAACGAAAGGGGAAATCACCCTCCGGTCAACATGGCCGGCACAACCCAAAATGTCAAGTTTCATGTCATCGAATGAGACATGAGATACAATGCCTTGCTCGGAAGGCTATGGATACACTGTATGAGAGCAGTACCATCAACCCTTCATCAAATGATGAAGTTCCCAACAAAGGACGGAATAAAAACGGTATATGGGGAGCAACATATAGGAAGAGAGATGTTCGCGGTGCACGATGTGGCACCGACATCGACACCTTCAACATTGAAGGAGCCAAATGATAAGCAAATAGCGAAGTAGCAATTACAAGCCACATGCTCAGCCGCATCCGAGTAAATAAGCGAAGGACCTTACCGCATCCCGGGAGCGAGCAGTTGAAACATATCGAGGCTCGAGCGCCATCACAACTAAGGTATAACCATCTCCATTTTGATTTACGTTTTACACTAACCTTTGTGCAGGTGTCTGGTTAAGAAGAATCGAAGCACACCTTCCAGCTCGAAGGCCATAGGTTTTAAAGCATGCATTGCACTCTTTTCCTTCGATCGAATTTTATCCCAAAAAGGGTTTTACCGGCAAGGTTTTTAACGAGGCAACATCTATATGCTACCTAAGGAGAACTTAACAAGTATTCAAGGTTTCTCTTCGACCAACCTCGAATACTGGGAGGCATCCCCTCGGGAGATCATCTCCCCGAAAAAATCAAAATGAGCCAAAGAGGGTCCCAGTAGAAAAATGATGTATCGGGCCAAACGATCGAAAGAACCGTGTCCGCATAGAATAATCGAACCCTCGACAGCGAAAACTATGTATACTTGTGCCAAGTAATCAAGGAATATTTTTTGATTTTTTACCATCACAACACTTTGCACTTCAAAGAAGTTAGCTATTTTCATAAGAAACGGCTCCAGGGCCAGAAATTTCCCGCACACCCGGGAACTGACATGAAAAACTCGAATCCATAAGACCTCCGGGCCGAAGAATTCGAGCTCATAAGCCCTCAATGGGGCAACATAAAAAACGGCTCCAGAGCCAAAAACTTTCATTGTCTCGGGGACTGTCACCCCATCAAGCTATCAAAAACTCGAGGCCGTAAGACCCCAAGCGGGCAACCTCGAGCCCGAAAACCCTTAATGTGGCAACACTAAGGAAACATAAGATCTCCATGAGGCAATACCAAATATGTAAGACCTCAAGCAAGACATGAATTACACTTGTACCAAGTAACCTATCTGTAAGACCTCAAGTAAGGCATGTTAAAATTTATAAGACCTTACAAAAGGCATAATCCCGATCTTAAAGTCAAGGCTATATATTCGAACTTGTAAGACCCCTAAAAAGGCATACCCTTGATATAAATGCCGAGGCTACCTCACTCGGGGACTAAAAAGGCTACGACGGCCAAACTAATGCGACTCGAGGATGCCCGACCATTGCCATAAAATCACAGGCCTTCAAATTACTTCGAACATACTTCAAAAAGAACCGTTAACCAGGCTACCTCGGCATAAGCAAAAGAGCTTTGATCATACTAGCTCCAAACAATAACAAGGCTTCGAGACAAATCAACCATCGAGCGAAACCTCCCGAGGTGCTCATTTATCATCACGTAATGGCTCACAATTGAGGTTCTTATTAAACTGTAGAAGAGTCGGACGAACACAAAAAATTTCAAAAATTCTTTAACGAGGAAAAAATAAATCCATATTAGAGGTCGTACCGACCCACCATATAAGATCCTAAGCGCCAACTATATTAGAGGTTATACTGATCCAACACGTAAGAGCCTAAGCGCCAGCCTATATTAAAGGTCGTACCGACCCAACACGTTAGAGCCTAATCACCAGCTTATATTAGAGGTTGTACTAACCTAACACGTAAGAGCCTAAGCGCTAGCCTATATTAGAGGTCGTACCGACCCACCACGTAAGAGCCTAAGAGCCAGCCCATATTAGAGGTCATGCCGACCTAACGCATAAGAGCCTAAGAACCAGCTTTCAAAAAACTTAAGGGTCGATGAGCCCAAGCCGGAACCGACTCGAAGTCTAAACCCAAAACAGTTAAGGGAAAATGCGTAAGAGTTTACGGGCCAGCCTAGCAAGCCTCAAGGCCGATTTGTAAACCTAAGGGTTTTTACCTCGAAGGCCAATTCATCTAGCTAATCATTGACAAACGTCAAAATTCAAAACAAAAGAAAGTCATACACAGGCAAAGAAAACTTTGTGAAGGGGGAAAACCGAAAGGCTTCCTTTATATGTGTATGTGAAATAATACAAGGCTTCATTTACAATGTTCTCTAAGAACATTATACATAGAATCAGAATGCGGCCACATCGGCTTCTTCCTCATTATCTTCGGCATCAGATGCGAGGAACTTGGCATCGTATTTATCTGCCTTGGCCTGCTCTATCTCTTCCGAGAGATCGAAGCCCCTAGCGTGGATCTCCTCGAGGGTTTCCCTCTGGGATTTGCACCGGGCATATTTATTGCTTCTGCTCTCTCGATCGGAAGCCCCTCTCAACTCAGCTCGAGCATCGGCATCGTATTTTAAATAGACAACCACTTTCTTATCAGCCTTAGCCCGAATCTCTTCAGCTTAAGCCCGTGCGTCCACGACTTCGGCCTTCTCTTCAAAAGTTCAGACTCGAGCCTTGCAATCCTGCTCGTCTGGACCAAGCTGTTTTCATGAGCGTTCCAGAGCTTCACCTCGAGGGCAGAAGCCTTGGCCAAAGCATTCTTCTTGTCCGTAACTTGGGCATCTATTTGAGCCTTTAGCTCATTACACTCATACTTGGCCTGACCAACTTTGCCCCAAAGGCGTTCCAGGTCCTCCGTCTTACTCTGCAACTGAAGTATCAAAATATTAATCTCTGAGGATAGAAGAAGAAACATGCATTTCCTAGAAACAAAGGTTACCTATTTCTCGAGGTGACCTTCATAGTTCAGGCTTTGATTCATCTCATACTGAAGGTGTCTCAACTTCTTTTCCGTTTTATCACAAAGAAGCCTGAGGGATTTCTCCCCGTCCAAGGCCTTCCGCAACCTGGCTTCACAACGGAGTAGCTCGGACTTGAGCTTGTCAAAGGCCCATAAAAAAGAAGCTTAGTGAGAAAATGAAAATGCAAAACCAAAAAACCAACAAAGTCAACCAAAACTCACCACAGAATAGAGCCGCCGAGCCTCTTCAAACATTGAACGTATGTCTACTTGCCTGGTCTCATCGGCCTTAGTCGAACCGCTCTCGATAGGGATATGATCGCTCGAGACCCGCTTAATTTAGGTCGTCCCTGGCCTCATACATCCCTCGAGGTACCTTCAACGGGAGAAGAAGACGACGACAGAAAATCTGTATCCCTCGAAGTACCTTCGACGGGAGATGAAGACGGCGACAAAGGAGGAATTGTCTTTTCGGGGCAAGAAGCCTCGGGTGCTGCAGGATCAGCTGATACATCCTCTTTGAGCCTCCGGGCAAGGCTTGCCTCGCTATGAGAACCTTTGCCCTTCAGGGATTCCTTCCGTTTGTTATTATTCCTCAGACCTGAAGCCAACGATCCTTCGTCCTCTTCAAGGGGCACGGTCTCATCTCAGGAAATTCTCCAATGCCTGCGGTGACCGAGTTAATGCACATAAAAGAAAGTACCTTTCAAAGAAAATAAACCACATAACACATACCACGATGTTTTTCCTCCCATCTACTCTTCGATAGGTCTCGCCACTTGCGATCATCGTAGGTCGAGCGAGTTTCCAGTTTACAAGTCCAATTCACCAAGTCGGGGACCTCGTATGGCATCCAGGGGATTGTTGTACAAAAGTAAAGGAAAACATCTTTACGGAGTCCGCCTCCACCATGAAAATAAATGATAAAAGCACAAGTGTACCACTTACGTGTGAAATTTCATTTCTCAGGAAATGGCAGGAACCCCACGGGGATAATATCAACAGTCCACACTCGGACAATTCGACTCATCCACCTTCGGCCCCCATCTTCTTAATCGACGGCAGCAAAGGGCCTAGTGGATCGACATCGTAATGTTATCAGGCCTCGGTAATGAAATGGCCGATATTATCTGATGAGATGGCTAAGGGTGAACTCAAGCCCGACTTCCTTTGCAAAGAACCTCATCATCAATACTATCCTCCAGAACGATGGGTGAACCTGTGCCAGGGTAGCCTGATATCTTCGACAGAAGTTGAGCACGATTCTATCAAGGGCCAAACGTAAAAGGGTACATGTATACATTCAAAACCCCTCTACATGAGCCATAATGTTATCTTCCAGGGAAGGCACCTGCAGTACCACCTTTTCTCCCCATCCGCAGTCTCTCCTCACTGCCTCGAGGTGTCTCTCTCCTATTGATGAAATGAACCTCGATGCATGCTCCCAATGGCCCTAAACATTGGGAGGCCTCTCTAACAAAAAGTCCCTCTTCGAGACAGAACATCTCGAGGTTAGCTCACTGAACGCCGCTGGTGTACCACCGACCAAGCGGGAAGCAGAGGCGGAACTCTCCTCTTCTTGGCGAGCGGGTTTGGGAGTAGTAGCCATAACTATGGTGAAACAAGAGAACGGAAATGAAAACTTAGGCGAAAGCTTTGAATTAAAATTATGAAAGAGTTGACGCAAAGAAGGAGAACTCTATAAAAAGGATAGCTGCTCAAAGTAGCGGAATCCTCAAATAAAGGGAAAGCAAACTCATATATAGAGCAAGCGGCGACTGTCCGCCTACTCTAAAGGCCAATTAATTCTGATTAGGCCATTATCACTTTCGGGGAAGTGTACCGGCGGGACCATCTCAATCACTTCATGACCGTGTCATACGAATGATGCTGTCGTGCAACATTCGAGGGGTCAAAGATTCGCATATCAACCTAGCCTCAAGATGGTGCTGATCTCGAGGATTTCCATTACCATAATGATGGTCTTTAAGGAGCCATCAATACCAATATAGCCTTGAGATGGTGTTCGATCTCGAGGATCTCTATCAATATAAAATTGGGCTCTAAGGAGCTATCAATATCATTCTAGCCTCGAGACAGTGCCCGATCTCGAGGATCTCTATTACTATAACTATGGGCTCTAAGAATCCATCAATATTAATCTAGCCTCGAGATGGTGCCCGATCACGAGGATCTCTGCTATTACAAGTGCGGGTCATTCAACCGATTCTCTGGCCCCCGGGCTACCCGAGTCCGAGTCGATTCTAACTCGAGGGTTATTAACAAAGTCTCAGGGCTATCTTCACCTTCAGTTCAATTTAAACGCTCTCTCGATTACTTTAGCCAGGGGCCATCCGAGTTTGAGTGTATCCTCGCTCAGGGACTATCTATAACACCTTAGGGCTATCTTCATTTTAAGTTCAAAGCAAGTTTTCAAGGCCGCCCGAGTTCAAGCAAACTCTCACTCGGGGAATATTTGTGAAAGTCTAAGGGCTATCTTAATTTTTGGACGATCAAGAAAACTCTCACTCAAGGACTAGCGGCAAGGCCTAAAAGGGCTAAGCTCTATTTCAAATAAAATCGGGACCCTGCTCTCGCTCAACTCGAACTCAGAAGTCTCTGCGACCTAAGTCTGTACCAGATCAATCCAGACTTAGTCCGAGGGATGACAAAGAATCTCAAGAAATATCATATTAACCAATCGAGAACCGAAGGTATTACGATGTCTGGGTCCAGTATTCGAACCGATCAAAAGTAAAATGGAAGTTCAGCACAAGCCAAAGGCAAATCGAAGAAACTTTTATATTGATAAAAGATGATTACAAAAGCCCACTAGGGGTCCTTACACAAAAACAAAGAAGCAGAAAACAATAGCCTAAAAGCCTAAACTACTTTCGGACGTACATCCTCGGGAGCGACATCTGCGAGAACAGTTTCTCGGGGATCCCATTTCGATCTTCAGAATGACGTCTTCGAGAATCTCCTCCGAAGCAGCAATAGATGAAGAAGAAGCTATAGCCTATCAAAGAGCAAAAGCTTTTAACAGGCAGGAAAAATTGTGGCTTGGGGAAAAATTTGGCGAGTATGGGTCTCGCGAGCACTACTATAGAGAATCCACTTCTTGAGACATTGCACCGGTGTGGAGTGCAAAAGTTAGTAGATGGCGCCACCTCACTCCATAGAAAGCAAAAGGAGTGAAGTGCTACACCAGGTTAAAGTTAAGAGAGATGAGAAGCAGTTCACGGTCCATATATCCTCTGATACGGGAATAATTTGAAGACTCTCTCTCATTATTTTGGGCCAACAACAACAACAACAAACCTATTACGCCCCGAACCTGGGGCGAGACTGACACCTAGTGCCTCACCTATCCTTACGTGCTAACTTGAAACTAAGGAACTCTGAACATATGATGTCATACTTTGGCCATGGACCACATTGCAAGACGACTGCGAATGCTGACTAAATATTAATATAAAACTGGGCCGACAAGGCCGTCATAATTATTACAACTGACAAACCAACCAAATATACATACAAGGTCTAAAAGCCCAACATACTACACTAACTGACAGGATATGTCTACAAGCCTCTACTGATGGAGATACTGTGATCGGAACAGCTCTCTGACCTACTCATAACATATATACGTATATATACAAGATGTACATAAGGCTTTAGACCGGAAAACTTCGAAAGGCATGGAGGTTACTGATCAAATTGAACTCAGGCAACACTTATTGAGGAGGCCTACACGTCTGTCTGTCTGACCTGCACGCATGAAATGCAGCACCCCCAGAAAAGGGACGTCAGTATGAAATAATGTACTGAGTAGGTAAGGCAATATACTGAAAGCTGAAACTGAACTGATAATATAATTACTGCAAGCAGCTGGAAGTCAATGATAATATGAAGATATGCTTACCTGCTGATACTAACTCAACTCTCTTAATATAGTAAGTAAAATAGCTATCCGGCACTATAAGGCTCGATATATATATATATATATATATATATATATATATATATATATATATATATATAACTGCTCTGCTGTAGTAGGTTCGCTCATAGGCGCTCGGCCATACTAGGCTCTGTATCTCAACCAACTAGGCTCGCTCATAAGCGCTCGACCACAGTTGGCTCGGTATATAACCTACCATCTGATTAGAGGTTGCCCAATAGGGGCCTGCCCATCGATTATAGCTCGATGGTAATGAAAATACTTTTAATACAGTATATATGTAAACCCTCTGCTCTCTTGACTGGAAGAAGGAAATACTCAACTGAATATGAAGTCCCCATAAGGAGAATATTGTGACTTACAAAACTAGAAAAATATACGTAATTTGCGAGACTAGCAAAATATACGTAAATTCTGGGATATGAATTTTTCTTTATGCCTCGTTATCAAGCTTGTGTAATGACGAGATCATGCAAAATGAAGGAAGAACTTAGACTTAACACACCTGGAACAATTATCTTGATAATCCCTCTAGCACATGTCTTTTGTGAAGAAAACGTAACGTCAGATCAAAGTAGGAAAAAATCCTTATAATTCCTAAAAACAAGAATTGACCTTTACATTACCTTGGCAATTAGACAACGTTCTAACCTCAACCATTCATTGCTCCACGATTATTTATAATTAACCTTGGGCTGAATTTAGAGTTGCATGAAGGAGAACATAAATGGTTTGAAGGGTGAAAGGAGACTTTGCTAATATAGTGATCAGAAGTATTATCAAAGTCTCTATTTGGACTTTCTGGAAAACGTATTTGTGAAATAGGAGTTGATGAGCTACTGAGGAGCATATTGTTGGATATGTCTATTGCTTGAGATTGCAAAATTAAATCTTGATTGAAGATCCTTTGATTTGTTTCTTCTTAGCTATAGTGGACGTTGGTGCATGTAATGACGTAAATATGACTAATCTTAATTTTCTTCCTGTGTTTTTAATGGAAAAAAAAGTATTGTCCAAGTGTCTTTGTAAATTAGTAGCCTAAGTTAATAGTCATTAGGACTTTTTCACTTTGCTGCCACGTTTTCTTGGGGTATGATTTTGTAACTTTTTATCCACTTATTAGTTAACCGGATAATGTTATATTACCCGGTAATTAATCAATTACCCGCATAATTTAAAAATTATCCCAAATTACTTAAAATTCTATTTATTACTAAAATACTTCATATATACTTTCTATGTTATACTGCCGTAGTCATATGGTACCTTGCATGGTACTAGTCCATAAATACTAGGTATTTTAGCTCGGGCCATATTTTACCCCAAAATGCCAAACTTGGACAAAATTTATTTTCTTTGACTTGCTCCCCCCTTCACCTTCATAAATTTACTAATCACTTGTGAAATAACATAATCCTTATGATCTCCAAATAATCTTTTACTTGGACTGATATAAATTACCTTATGACAAATTCAACGTACAATACTTCAGGGTGCAACATCGTCGTAACTTAATACCGCGAAGCGTAACATCACCGCAATATATATATATATATATTACTACAGATCATAACATCGACGTAATACTACGGGGCGTAACATTGTTCCTCCCTTTGGAACATTCGTCCTCGAATGTTGACTGATGCACTTATCATTTTCATAACTTATATCTTTCGAATACTTCAGAACTTCTCTTGCCATCTAGCTGACTATCATGTGAATGAGTCCAAAGTCCAGGGCATTCCCCCCTTAGGCCTCCTTCTCACACCACAACTTCTAGTCGAAATCCTTCCAATCTCGTAACTGTTACTACCTTTCATCATGCAGCCTGTACAATTTTGACCTTGTAAGTGTTCCCTCTAGGATTCTTATATAGAGCTTGATAAGATGTCCCTTTAGGCATATATGAGTATACTGAAGTTCTTCCCTCGGTACTTTGTTGAATTCACGAATATTGATCTACAATATACCACTGATAACTTGAAACTTCTTACATAATACTTTTCCCCTAGGGCTTACGTTACCTCAAGGAATATTTGAAATGATTCCCATAATCGTATTTCATAGTGTCTCAATGTGATTCACCTTGTGGGAGTATTCTAATTTCGTGCCGCCAACGAAATCTTTTCTCCTTCTCTTCATTTTTTTTTCAAATCATTATTCAAACGAAGGCCCAAACGTCATCCTGTATTTGTCACAATTATACCCTCATCTTATTACCAGGTCAGCATTTCATTTCTTCTAAATGCTATTAATCTTAGACTCCTATGAGTTTATTAAAGCTATAGTCAGCTTTATATAACATAGAGAAACTGTCTGCTCTTCTTGTTTTCATGTGCTTAATCCTAAAGACTTATCCATTCTCATCACTTTTTTTTCACTTGCCTTTCCTTATCCTTACTCATGTTTCCTTAAAACTTGGTCGATCTACCATTAGCTTGCGACCTATACATATCCATTTATAATCTTTCCTTTAACTTGCTTGCACCATAGATTTTCTTATGTTATTCTAGAACGTCAAGCGAGACATCACATCGTCTCAAACTCTTCTCTATTATCTTAACTAGATTTCTCAGTACTTAGAAACCATAGGCTGGAAGACATGCTCCTGATGATGCCGCTATCATTCTCGATTATTGGATCCCCGTGCTTATAGCCTTCTATCTGAAGTATGGACTATTCACGATCTTCTGCCTTTGAGTATCTCGTACGTTGTTCACCTTTACCTTACTTACCTTAAAATCTCGCATCGTATCTTCTATCTCTTTCGTGACCTCCCTTCCACCTAGGTGTAATTCACGTCCATAACTTGAATCTCTATTATAATACTCACACCTCTGGTACATACACAATCCGGTGGCAGCTTCGTACTGACTTCTTATGAGGCTGGTACTTCTCCTAACTGGCTTCCTTGTAGAGCCATTATAGATTATGGTTGTTGTGTTATTTCTCTTGAACATCTGATATTAAGAGTGATTCTGCTATGTTCTCAATCATGATTCCTATAACTTCTGGGTCCAATAATCAGACTCCTGATTACTTAATTGATGTCACTCTTTAGTTTCCTCTTCCCTCTGATCAACCTTTATGTAGGCTTAAGCTATCTTTCGATATGTGGTTCATGGTATTAGTTATCCTGTCTAGCCTTTCATGGGCTTGAGAAATATGCATGATACAACCTTTTAATAATTTAATCCTTCGTTTAGGCTCAATTCTTTCTTTTAACTTATACCAGAATTTTCTACGGCTGTATATGCTGCATGTATAAAACTCCAAACCCTTAAGTGAGTTCTTAATGCAACCAACTCTGGATCATTGATCGAATAATTTCTTTCGTTCCATCTTAGATTTATTTCAATGTAAGCTATTACTTTTTCGGGTCTTTTTGCCCCTTGTTGCGTCCATACTTAGCTTATCTTAGTGTCCAATTTTAACTTTACTTCCCGTTCATTAGCCACGGTAGGTGCCACTTTCCTTTGGAGTGCTTACAATGTTATTGCGAGACTGTTGTTAAACGACTATTTTCTCTTTAGGTCATTGTGCTTAGGTTGAAGCCTTCTTCCTTATTTCCTTGGCTAGTCTTTCATTGTAGTACTTAGGGAGAACCCTTCACCCTCATAAAGTTGTGAGCTTATTACGGACTTTTTGATGTCCTTTTTTGCCTATAATTATCTATAGTTGCTTACCTCAGCGCCCTTGTGCTTGTACGGTTGCTTCTGAACTGATATTTTTACTATCTTCCTAGTGGCACTTTCTTTTATGGACTCATACGGTACCTTTAACTACCCCGACTCTTGTTTGAATATATCTCAAGTATTATAATGATATTCTTTGAGGCTGAATTCTCCATGTTGGGTTCTACTATGTTTATCTTACACAATATGATGACTCGTCTATAACCTCCTATTTAGCTATAACTGGGATCTTCCTGACCAATTACTAACTACTCATTGGCCCATTCTCATATCAATATTCATCGTAATCTTTCTTAGGTTATTTCCTTTGTCTTAACTTACATCTCACACTGGCTCTTTATTTATTAATAACAGCTCAGGCAGGAACCTTTACTTCCTCTCCTTGATGTCGTGCTTGCACAATATTCTTGAATCGTAGTGTATCTGTAAGATTTGGATAAGTGCCATCTCATTCCTCTTTCATTTATCGCATTCTTCCTTTACTATTCCATAGTCACTAGAACTATTTAGTTCTGACTTAATGCCACATCACTCCATATTCCCCCCTTTAAGGGTGTACTAAGAGCTGAAGCCACGAGGATCTACCTATAGATGTTATACCTCTTCATCTTTGGCGTCGTTTCTCAACATCAATGATACTTACTCGCCTTGCGACAATTATTCTGTACCAAGGATGACAAATCCCCTTACTCATGAGGGTGACACTTAATGTAACTGGTACATACAGTCCCTTAAGCTTAACTTTGCTAACATTACTTTCTTTAGGGAAGCGTCTTCCTGAATGACCATTCTCTGAATTTCTCATGAACCTTCTTCTATTGTCCGTCCTATTATTGTCAGAATGCGATCTGAAATTCTCATTATGCCGACTATTACCAAATGACTCAGTCCCTAATTCATATTTAGTTTATCTTATTCACCAGCCCATACCGATTTCTATTACTCTGGGGTCTAACTTTTCCTCTTGGTAATCGCGCTAGAGTTGTGGACTTATTTCTCGAAATGAGGACATGACTGTATGGCCTATACTCTTTTGTTATCCTAAGGCCTGTCACCCCTCGTCTCTTTCTTCACTTGACTATAGATTTTGTAATATTGTCATCTTTTGATCTATCGTTGTCATCCATGTACCACATCTTACTCATAATACTTCATTAACTCCTTTCTTATTTCCTGCTAACATTTATGCCTATCACTTTATTCTGAAGACTCGAACAAGACATTCCTTTTCTTTTAGCTTCCCTTTGCTCCCTTCTGTGGCTCTTCAAGTTGCTTAACATTCTCACTTTACTAGGGACGCGAGCCACACTAAGGTAATATGTATCCCTTCAAGGCTTATAGTGAATGTCTTTGTAGTACTCATATCTAGCTGCACTATTTTAAAGTGTACCATCTGGGTGTCTCACAAGGAGATCTATTAGTACATTTGCAATATCCTTCGAAAATGTCAACTGTCACAAACAATTCATCCATCATATCTTCTTATACTACTTCTATTAACCCCCATATAGCATATCTAGAATGGGTGCGACCAATTGTATATACCACTGTTACTATTGAATATAACTCAAAAAACTTATGTTCCTCTGCCTCAATTATAAATGCTGTTAACCTTTATTAACTGGGTACCTCGTACCCTTTTTCACCTTGCTCCTTTTACTTACTGAAACTAGTATTTATATTCTTAATCTCTCATTGTCCTTTACCATAAAGATGGGTATGCATTCTTGCCTTAAGGCTTCTTATCAGGAAGCTTACACCTTTCAGTATACCCATGATCTGCTAAAGACCTCATTTTTACCTATCATAGGCATCATACAAAAATTCAGTTCCTCTGACTCAGCTCTTCCACAACTATCTCACTTTCCAACCTTCTTTGCGTATGTAGGCATCATCTTATTACGAATAAAATAGAATTTTGGAATTTAAATTCTTATAAGTGAGCTCTACCACACGATCTAGAGTAAGAAGAAAGAGTGACAATCCTAAATGCCCTATAGCCTCTTGCTTATAAGTGTGGTGCACGACACACCCATAAATAAGACTCTACTAGACACAACTTGTAGACTCCCTAGGACAGAACTGCTTTGATACCACTTTTGTCACGCCCCGAACCTGGAGTGAGACTGACACCTAGTGCCTCACCTATCCTTGCGTACTAACTTGAAACTAAGGAACTCTGAACATATGATGTCATACTTTATCCATGGGCCACATTGCAAGACGACTACGAATGATGACTAATTGTTAATATAAAACTGGGCCGACAAGACTTTCATAATTATTACAGCCGTAAAACCAACCAAATATACATACAAGGTCTGAAAGCCCAACATACTACACTAACTGACAGGATATGTCTACAAGCCTCTACTAATGGATATACTATGATCAGAACAGCTCTCCGACCTACTCATAACATATATATAATAGATGTACATAAGGCTCTAGACCCGAAAACATCGAAACGCATGGAGCTTACCGATCAAGTTGAATCGGGCAACACTTATTGAGGAGGCCTACCCGTCTGTCTGTCTGACCTGCACGCATAAAATGTAACGCCCCCAGAAAAGGGACGTCAGTACAAATTAATGTACTGAGTATGTAAGGCAATATACTGAAAGTTGAAACTGAACTGATAATATAATAACTGCAAGTAGCTGGAAGTCAAAGAAAATCTGAAGATATGCTTACCTGCTGATACTGACTCAACTCTCTTAATATAGTAAGTAAAATAGTTATCCGGTATATATATATATATATATATATATATATATATATATATATATATATATATATATATATATATATGCTCTGTCGTAGTAGGCTCACTCATAGGCGCTCGACCATACTAGGCTATGTATCTCGACCAACTGGGCTCGCTCATAAGTGCTCGGCCACAGTAGGCTCGGTATATAACTTACCATCTGATCAGAGGTTGCCTAATAGGGCCTGCCCATCGATTATAGCTCGATGGTAATGAAAATACTTTTAATACTATATATATGTAAACCCTCTTCTCTCTTGACTAGAAGAAGGAAATACTCAACTGAATATGAAATCCCCATAAGGAGAATATTGTGACTTACAAAACTAGAAAAATATACGTAATTCGCGAGACTAGCAAAATATACGTAAATTCTGGGATATGAATTTTTCTTTATGCCTCGTTATCAAGCTTGTGTAATGACGAGATCATAAAAAATGAAGGAAGAGCTTAGCCTTGACATACCTGGAACAATTCTCTTGACAATCCCTCTAGCACATGTATTTTGCGAAGAAAACGTAACGCCGGATCAAAGTAGGAAAAAATCCTTATAATTCCTAAAAATAAGAATTGACCTTTACATTACCTTGGCAGTTAGACAACGTTCTAATCTCAACCCTTCATTACTTCACAATTATTTATAATCAACCTTGGGCTGAATTCAGAGTTGCATGAAGGAGAACAAAAATGGTTTGAAGGGTGAAAGGAGACTTTGCAAATATAGTGATCAGAAGTATTGTCAAAGTCTATCTTTGGACTTTCTGGAAAAAGTGTTTGTGAAATAGGAGTTGATGAGCTTCTGAGGAGCATATTGTTGGATATGGCTGTTGCTTGAGATTGTAAAATTAAATCTTGATTGAAGATCCTTTAGTTTTTTTCTTCTTAGCTATAGTGGACGTTGGTGCATTTAATGATGTAAAGATGACTAATCTTAATTTTCTTCCTATGTGTTTTTAATGGAAAAAAAATATTTGTCCAAGTGTCTTTGTAAATTAGTAGCCTAAGTTAATAATCATTAGGACTTTCTCACTATGCTGCCACATTTTCTTGGGGTATGATTTTGTAACCTTTTTATCCACTTATTAGTTAACCGGGTAATGTTATGTTATCCGGTAATTAATTAATTGCCCGCATAATTTAAAAATTACCCCAAATTACCTAAGATTCTATTTATTACTAAAATACTTCATATATACTTTATATGTTATACTACCGTGGTCATATGGTACCTTGCATGGTACTAGTCCATAAATACTGGGTATTTTAGTTCGGGTCGTATTTTTTCCCCAAATGCCAAACTTGGACAAAATTTATTTTTTTGACTTGCTCCCCCTTTCAACTTAATGAATTTAATAATCACTTGTGAAATAGCATAATCCTTATGATGTCCACATTATCTTTTACTTGGACTGATGTCGATTACCTTATGACAAATTCAACGTACAATACTTCAGGGTGCAACATGATTGTAACTTAATACCACGAAGCGTAACATCATCGCAATATATATATATATATATATGCAAAGCATAACATCGACGTAATACTGCAGGGCGCAACATGCCAGTACGGTCCCACCCAGGGGGGAAAAGATCCGAAAAAGAGCCAGTGCATAACTGGCAAAACCGCTGCCGTGTGACTTACGGTCATGGGCTTGAACCATAGAAATTAAAGTTTGGATGAGGATGAAGAGAAAAAGAAGGGTTAAAGGCTGTTGAAGGGTGACTGGGTGGAATTTTGGTTCAAGTAACCTCCTATTTATAGAAAGCCAGTAAAGTAACCGACGACGCAATCAATGCCTTTGGGAAACGTATCAACAGGCACAATCAATGATTTTTGGGAAATGGATCAGCGGTGATATCGCCGCTTTTGGTAAAAATAAACCGATAGTGTATTGAATGCTTCTAGGAAGATGAACCGATGGGATGTTTCAATTATCACGAAAGCTTACGTCATAAGCATGACGTCATCGTGAGAGGATCGAGAAAATCGATGTCAAGTCGTTTCATATCATTCTATTCTACGAAACACGGGGACTATCTGTATACGGCTAAAATTGGAGAGTCCAATTTTGTGATCACATGGCAGTTCACAGCCCGTCTTCAGAAGCCTCAAAGTATAGCTCGAGATTCGACCCCGAAGGTTCCTAATGCTCGACCTCTGGGCAGCACAAATTGGTGGTTATCTTAGATAAGCGGGAAATTCCTAATAGGCACATGGTTGAAGCTGGCCAGGTCTACAAGAATAGTACAAGTCCGTACCGTGACATTTAATAGCTGTACCAGTTGTTTATCTTTATAATAATACATATTTACTATATTGGGATTCTCCCTCCTATATAAAGGGGACCCTTGCTATTTTTTGCACATATGATATCAATACAAGAACAAGAACATTCTCTTCTCTCTAGCTAAAACATTCTCAATTGTCTTTCCTTTGATTTATTGCTTACATTTATTGTGCTTCATTGATTGTTCTTTATTTATTACTCATCACTGATCATAAAGAGCCATTATTGAGGCCTTTGAAACTCTTATTACTTCATCGATCGTCCCAGTCAAGCTCATTACCTCGACCTTGAGGCCCAGCATAAGCCAGCTCAAGGACCCGATTCTCGGTCATTCGGTTTGCATAACATACTACCTTCAAGCTCTTATCTCATTTTCTTAACTCACACTTAACATCTATTTCCTAACAACTAGCATTAAAATAAATCACATATTTTTAGAACCACAAAATCAAATCTAATTGTAATTACCATTTTCAAGGTAAACAAAGGGTTTAATTTCGTTCTCCATTTTTGAACCTTGAGAGCTCGGATTGATGCGAAATTTTGAGTTTTTTTCAAAGAAACATTTGGGTAAGGATTATTGACTCATTTTAAATTATATTCCACTAATCTATCTCTTATTTTTTCATTTGATCAAGGATTTGGTTTGGAAATTGGGGGGAAAAGGTGGAAGAACCTTAGGCCGAATTTTGAGATTTTGGTATTGGATTCGAGTAATTTTGGTATGGGTGAACTCGTGGTTGAACGGGTATTTGGATTTTGTGACTTTTACCCAATTCCGAGATGTGGACCTGGATCGATATTTGAGGCGATTTTCTAATTTCTTGTTTAAGTCTTGATTTCATTAATTAGATTAGCTTCTAATAGTTATATTTATAGTATGAAATTGCTTTTGGCTAGATTTGGGCTATTCAGAGTTGGAAAATCAAGGGAAAGACATTCTTATTGACTGATTGAGCTTGATTTGAGGTAAGTGACTTGTCTATACTTGCGTGGGGAAAATCCTTGCCACGCCCCAAACCTGGGAGGCATGGCTGGCATCTGGTGTCGTTCTGGCTTGAGCGAACCACTCTGTAACTCATATTTATTCTTCTAGCAACCATGGGCCAACATGGCCACAACTTATAATGTATAATTATAAGTGGGCAAACAGTATATCAATGAACCATCTTTCTTAAAATATGAATACATATGGCTCGTCAAGGCCTCTGACATACTGTACAAAATGAATCTCTGTCTACAAAGCCTCTAAGATTATTTGGCATCAAATGAGACAGGGTACCGGTCTACTCATAAGTCTGTAGCAAAACTCTGATACGATGACTTATAGACTCGGCTGCACTCCGAATGAGGTTGAGGCTTACCGATCCTTTGCTGAATGCTAACCTCGTCTACTATAAGGGATCATTAATCTGAGTATCTATACTTGTAGGCATGAATGTAGCATCCCCAACAAAAGGATGTCAGTAAGAATAATGTACCGAGTATGTAAGGTGGAACTAAAATAGAACAATAAGTCAACATTAATTAAAGACATATAAGAATCAACCTGAGTCTCTGAAGTGCCCCCGTATATGCATATTTATTATATATATATATATATATATATATATATATATATATATATATATATATATATATATATATATACTTCTCTTTGAGACTACTATCCATATCTTATGATGCATGACTGCCCAACTGATCAGCGGTAACTACGCGACCGGCCCTCGTAAGGTGGTAAATGTATGACTGCCCAACCGGTGGTAAATGATACATAACTGCCCAACCGGTGGTAACTACCCGACCGGCCATAGCCCGGTGGTAAATGCATGTCTGCCCGACCGGTCGTAGTACGGTGGTAAAAGAAGATGCACGACTGCCCAACCAGCTGTAGCATAGTGGTAAATGAATATGCATGACTGCCCAACCGGCCGTAGCACAATGATAAATGCATGAAGATACATGTATCACTATATTATAAACATTAACATTTTTATCAAATACCTTAACAGAGGCGTAAGAACATACTTAGACATGCTTGAATATCATTTTACAGGAATGAATAACATAGACCTCCTTAACTGCTAATAGTAGAACCACTTATAGAACAACATTACGGTTACGTTTCGTTACTTGGATCATGCCAAAATAAGGAAGGATTAGACTTAACATACTTGAGCTAATTCTCTTGACAATCCCTCTAACACACATCTTTTGCAAAGAAAACGTAACAACGAATCAAAGTAGGGGAAAATCCGTATGATATTCTTGAGAAAGATTGTACCGTACTCCCTTATAATCGCAATTCTCATGTTGTTAAGTAGTCTTGTATAAATTTTGTTGTAGCAAATCATGTTGCTATCATACAATCTTGTATGAATTGATGAAGCTTTCCATTATATGGTAGAGATACAAAGTGAATTAATCTTTGGGTGTGATCCCCACTTAAGAGATGACTTAGCCACAAAGATCTTCTAATTTGTGCCACCTAGTCATATGAACTAAGAGTCACTTATCACCTAATTGACTTGCTGCCACATATGGGATTATTTAAGCTTATCGAAAGCTTATAATTAATTAGCTAATCCCCTACAAAAAATCATTAATTACCCAATTATTCATATAATTAAGAATTATCTTAAATTACTTAAAATACTATTCACTTTTAACACACTTTCTACATCTTACTATCATGGTCATGTGACCTTGTATAGCACTAGTCCATAAATATGGGGTATTATAGCTTGGACTGTATTTTATCTTAATATGTCAAACTTCGATGAAACTCATTTTCCTTGATTGGTTTACCCTCTAACCTTCACGAAGCTTACTTATCACCTGTTATAAATAGCATACATAATTATAACCTCAAAAATAGTCTTATCCTTGAACCTATGTCAATTATCTTCCGAAAAATTCAATGTACAAAATTAGGGGATGTGACAATCCCCTTAGGATTTGGTACCGCTGTAACAATTTGTGATATGTGAGTGCCGTGTATGCGAGGTAACGAGTGTGCACACAGGATAAGTATTGAAAATCCAGTTTTTGGTGAGTAGTATCCTGTTTATATCTTAAATGAGTTATTCTAGCATGTGTAATTATTATGTTTAGCCTAATATCACATGTCTACGTGTTTTAATTCTTACTTAAAATCTATGCTACATGCTTAGTTGAATTACCTGTTTTTCCTTGATTTTGTATTAACTTTTTAACTGTAGGATTTCTTGCCGTGAATTTATTGTTCCATCGGTTATGAGTTGTATATTTACTTTTGGGACTACAAGGCGATACCTCGGGAGCTCCCATATTGCATATTTACTTTTGGGTCAACGAGGCGGTACCTCGAGAGCTCCCCTGTTGAGTATTTATTTTTGGAAATATGAGGCGATACCTCGGGAGCGCCCCTATTGTTTACCCCTATGTGCTGTGTTGTTACCTTTCTGTAATTCCTCATTGTTAAATTCTCAGCTTTTTTTATATTACTATATATTCTTCCTTGTTTCCTTTTTATTCTAGTAAGGCCCTGACCTGACCTCATCACTACTAGACCGAGGTTAGGTTTGGCACTTACTAGCTACCGTTATGGTGTACTTATACTGCACTTCTGCACATGTTTTGTGTGCAGACCCAGGTACATCTTACCAGCCCTGTTATCAGTAGAGTGCGTGCTGCTGCCTGAAGACTTCAAGGTATATCTCCCAGCGTCTGCAGATCTTGGAGTCCCCCTCTATCCTTATGTTGTCTTTTTCTTTGCTCTCTTAGATGCTGATGTATAGAGATAGTTAGTACATTCCTTAGAGCTTGTGGCTTGTGACTACCGGATTTTGGTAATTGTTTATATTCAGAGTTGTTGGTTTTACTTGTACATGCCAAGCGGCAGTTTTTAGTATTATATATCTGTTAAGTGTAGTCATTATTTCTGTTATTATTTCAATTATTCCAAAATTTTTAGGCTTACATAGTTTTAGAGACTAGGTACCATCACGATATCTTATGGAGAAAAATTTGGGTCGTGACAGTACCCAAACAATCTCGTTCATCGATCATGCCAATATTGCACCAAAGAGGCTATTGTTATATTTAGTGCAATTAAACCTTTCTTGATCACGAACCAACATAATCAAATGATATAGATCAAGTATGGATGTGTATCAAGGAAATTACACACAGTGTGATCCAAACGTGCCTATTTCCAACTGATCCAACTGGAAAACAAGGTAGAGTGAAAAATAAACTGAATACTTTATTTCTGCAGAAATAACCTCAAAAATTCTTAAACTTAAATCATAACAATTGAATGTTAAATTGTATCTATAAATAATATTTAAGAGGTTATAAACTCCCATTAACATTGAATATCCTTAAATGACATGACACCCATATGAGCAGTGTGCTCATGAATACCTTGGGTGATAGTCCCTTAGTAAGTGGATCCACAACAATGAAGTTTGTACCAATATATTCTGTAGGCACCTAGACACTCTAAGTTCTTTCCTTAACAACTAGGAGCTTTATGTCAATGTACTTTTGTTGTTATTGAAATACAAGATTGCTAGTTTACGGTTACAAAATAATTTAACTATTCTTTCAATGGCAAGTGGCATAACAATAAGATGATAAGTGTAGATTCTTAGGATAAAACTCCAACAAAGTTGGAATTTTAAAATAAACTCCAACCAATGAGATATAAAATAATTACATTATTGATAAATTTAAATTTTAAAAAAAATGAGCAAGCCATACTGGATAAAGTCAATATTTGTCATCATATGGTTATGTCACTTGGCTCAATATGGTGGTTTTGCCTCTTCTTTTAATATATATAGATAGATATAGATATATAGATAGATATTGATATGGATATAGACTATCATATTAGGAAGATACTATTCCTAAATTTGAATTAAAAGTTTTTTAATTTTTTGTTTTCAAATAATTTTAAAACTTCAACTTGAAACTATTTCCCAATTGCAAATTCAAATTGGGGAGTAGTTTCAAGTTGGAGTTTTAAAATTATTTGAAAATAAAAAATTTAAAAACTTTTAATGCAAATTTGGGAATAGTATCTTCCTAAAATGATAGTCTATATCCATATCAATATCTATCTTTATATCTATATCTCTATCTATATATATTAAAGAAGAGGCAAAGCCACCATATTAATCCAAGAGCCATAACCATAAGATGACAAATGTTGATTTTTAGGACAAACCTCAAAAATAGTTGGAGGTTTAAAATTTTTTATAATACAAAACAAAAATATATATTTAAATATTATAGATAAATTTAAATTTCAAAATAATTTAGAAAGTCATACATGATAAAGTCAACTTAAATTTCAAGAGTAGTATAAAATTCTATTCATTGTATTATATTAAACTGATAATTTATCAAAAATTCGTATGTCAATTTAATAATATAAAGTAATGGATAATACAATTAGATAAGCAATGAATAAAAAAAGAAATAAAAATATAAATTTGTGGAAAGTATAAAAATATAAGACATATAATTGTAATTATTATGAGAAAAGTCATACATATATGCATAACTAAAATTATAATAAACAAATAGTCATAAAGAAATAATGTTAAAAAAAAGAAATTTCAAGCGATAGCGTAAAAATATATATACTAATTAAATTTCTCATGTAGAAAATTTTAGTTAATAAATAGAACTCATAATTTCGTAATAAATAATATAAAAATATAAAGATGCTATTATGATATTATACATAATATAAATGTATTTTATACATATAACATAAATTAATAATTTATTAAAAAAATTGATATGCTTTTTATAAAAATAATAAAGGCTTATCTGTTTATACTTTTGATGAATTCAAAATTATAATTTCGTAAAACAATATTACATTATTTAAATTTTATTAAAATATAAAATATTAATCAAATATTACAATAGAAAAGAATGTACAAAAAGAGGGGGGAGGGGGATAAATAATTAAAGATAATTTTATGAGCTCATCCCCGAGCAGCAGCACCAGCGGCGGAGCCTCAGATTGACTTTGATGATGAGGTTCCGGCCCCAGTAGTTCCGGTGGGCCCATCTCAGGTCCCAGAGAGGTTTATTACTACCAAGTTCTTTAGGATGCTCTGGTCCATCTGGTGGGCCTCATGGAGAGTGTCACCCGAGCAAGCTTGCTTCCTGTAGCACCAGCCGTCTCTCAGGCTGGAGGAGGAGCCCAAACTCCTGCTACTCGCACTCCGGAGCAGGTAGTTCCCCAGTTTCAGACTCCAGCAGTTCAACCAGTTAGAGCAGTTCAGCCGAGTTTGGTAGCTCAGACCGGTGATGGAGTAGCTATGTCTGTCGATTCTTTGTGGAGGTTAGATAGGTTCACCAAGCTCTTCACTACTACTTTCAGTGGTGCATCTACTGAGTATCCTCAGGATTATCTAGACAGCTGTCACGAGGTTTTTAGGAACATGGGGATAGTTGAGACCAATGGGGTTGATTTTGCTACTTTTCACTTATTTGGACCCGCCAAGACTTGGTGGAGAGATTATTGCTTAGCTAGACCAGTAGGATCGCCAGCATTGGCTTGGGAGCAGTTTACGCAGCTATTTCTAGAGAAGTTTCTCCCCATCACTCAGAGAGAGGCCTATCGGAGGCAGTTTGAGCGCTTCCAGCAGGGTTCTATGACTGTTACCCAGTATAAGACCAGATTCATCGACTTGGCTCGTCATGCTCTTATTATATTTCCCACCGAGAGAGAGAGGGTGAAGAGGTTCATTGATGGACTTATTCAGCCGATTCGTCTTCAGATGGCTAGGGAGGCAGGGAGTGAGATATCTTTCCAGGAGGCGGCCAATGTGGCCAGGAGAGTGGAGATGGTTCTGTCATAGGAAGGTGGTCATGGGTCGGACAAGAGGCCCCATCATTCAGGCCAATTTAGTGGTACCTCGTCTGGAGGTAGGGATTCAAATGGTAAAGGCCATCCTCCTAGGCCTTTTCAGTCAGCACTTCTGGTTTCTCGCGGTGCTTCAAGTAGTCGTGGTCCTCAGATGCAGTATTCTGATCAGCAGTCCTACAGTGCACCACCAGCTCCTATCAGTGCACCGCCGCTTCAGAGTTTTCGGGGTGGCCATTTAGGTCGTTAGGGCCAGCAGTCTCAACAGCCGAGGGCTTGCTACATTTGTGGTGATATGGGTCACATTGCTAGGTTTTGCCCTCGAGCACCGAGTAGCTCTCAACATCAGGGTTCTCATGCTACGGTTTAGGCACCAGGTGTTCCACAACCCGCCCGCCTAGCCAGCTAGAGGTGGGGGTAGAGGTGCTAGAGGTGGAGGTAGAGGTAGAGGTACTAGAGGTGGAGCTCAGGCCGCTAGATGTGGAGGCCAGGCAACAGCAGACCGTCCCAGAGATGTAGTTCAGGGTGGTGGGCCCCAGCCCCGATGTTATGCTCTTCCAGCCAGGCCCGAGGCTGAGGCTTCCTATGCAGTTATTACAAGTACAATTCTGGTTTGTGATAGAGATGCTTCAGTGTTATTTGATCTAGGGTCTATATACTCGTATGTGTCATCTTATTTTGCACCATATCTGGTCATGCATAGTGATTCTTTGAGTGCTCCTGTTTATGTGTCTACACCGGTGGGTGATTCTATTATGGCAGATCGAGTCCATCGTTCATGTATAGTTGTGATTGGATGTCTTGAGACTTGCGTAGATTTGCTTCTTCTGGACATGGTTGATTTCGATGTCATATTGGGGATGGACTGGTTATCACCTTACCATATTATCTTGGACTGTCATGCCAAGACTATGACCTTAGCCTTACCGGGTTTACCTCGTTTAGAGTGGAGAGGGACTCCTAGTCATTCTACCCGTAGTGTGATCTTTTATGTGAAGGCTCGGCGTATGGTCGAGAAGGGGTGTTTTGCCTATTTGGCATATGTTCGTGATTCTAGTGCTGAGGTTCCTTCTATTGATTTTGTGCCCGTTGTTCATGAGTTTCCTGAGGTTTTTCCTTCAGACCTGCCGGGTATGCCACCCGATAGGGATATTGACTTTTGTATTGATTTGGCTCTAGGCACGCAACCCATTTCTATCCCGCCGTATCATATGGCCCCGCCTGAGTTGAAAGAGTTGAAGGGACAGTTGCAAGACTTGCTTGAGAAGGGTTTCATTAGGCCGAGTGTTTCGCCTTGGGGTGCGCCGGTGTTGTTTGTTAAGAAGAAGGACGGATCGATGAGAATGTGTATTGATTACCGGTAGTTGAACAAGGTTACAATCAAGAATAAGTATCCATTGCCGAGGATTGATGATTTATTTGATCAGCTTCAGGGTGCCAAGGTATTTTCAAAGATTGACTTGAGATCTGGCTACCATCAGTTGAGGATTAGGGCATCCGATATCCCTAAGATAGCTTTCCGCCCTCGGTACGGGCATTATGAGTTCTTAGTGATGTCATTCGGGTTGACAAATGCCCTATCAGCTTTTATGGATTTGATGAACCGAGTGTTCAGGCCTTACTTGGATTTATTCGTGATAGTCTTCATTGATGATATTTTGATCTAGTCCCGCAGCCAGGAGAAGCACGAGCAGCATCCTTAGAGTGGTTCTTCAGACCTTGAGGGATAGTCATTTATATGCTAAGTTCTCAAAGTGTGAGTTCTGGTTGAGTTCAGTTGCATTCCTAGGTCATGTTGTATTAGCAGAGGGTATTCAGGTTGATCCGAAGAAGATTGAGGCAGTCAAGAACTGGTCTAGACCATCATCAGTTATAGAGATTCAGAGTTTCTTGAGGTTGGCAGGCTACTATCGTCGGTTCGTGGAAGGGTTCTCATCTATCGCATCCCCGATGACCAGGTTAACCCAGAAGGGTGCCCAGTTCAGATGGTCGGATAAGTGTGAGTCGAACTTCCAGAAGCTCAAGACGGCTCTGACTACGGCACCAGTGTTGATTCTGCCCACAAGCTCAGGGCCTTATACAGTCTATTATGATGCATCTCATATTGGACTTGGTGCGGTATTGATGCAGGATGGAAAGGTCATTGCCTATGCTTCGTGGCAGTTAAAGATTCATGAAAAGAACTATCCGATTCATGACTTAGAGTTGGCAGTCATTGTTCACGCATTGAAGATTTGGAGGCATTATCAGTATGGCGTGGCATGTGAGATGTTCACGAATCACAAGAGTCTTTAGTATTTGTTCAATCAAAATGAGTTAAATTTGAGGCAGAGGAGGTGGTTGGAGTTGTTAAAGGACTATGATATCACCATCTTATATCATTCGGGAAAGGCCAATGTGGTAGCCGATGCCTTGAGTAAGAAGTCAGCCAGTATGGGCAGTCTTGCTTATATTCCGGTCGGTGAGAGACTGCTTGCTTTGGATGTTCAAGCTTTGGCCAATTAGTTCATGAGGTTGGATGTTTCTGAGCTCAGTCGTGTGTTAGCTTGCATAGTCACTCGTTCTTCTTTATTGGAGTGTATCCGTGATCGGCAGTATGATGATCCCTATTTGTGTGTCATTAGAGACACGGTGCATCACGAAGGTGCCAAGCAGGTTACCTTAGGTGATGATGGAGTTTTGAGATTGCAGGGCCGAGTTTGTGTGCCTAATGTAGATGGCCTTCGAGAGTTGATTTTGGAGGAGGCCCACAGCTCCCGGTACTCTATTCATCCGGGCGCCACGAAGATGTATCACGATTTGCGGCAGCATTATTGGTAGCGGAGAATGAAGAAGGATATCGTTGCATATGTGGCTCGGTGTTTGAATTGTCAGCAGGTGAAGTACGAGCATTAGAGGCCTGGTGGTTTGTTCCAGAAGATTGAGATTCCTGAGTGGAAGTGGGAGCGGATCACTTTGGACTTCGTTGTTGGACTCCCACGGACTCAGAGGAAGTTCGATGCAGCATTGTCAACGCATTTCATTCCTGTGGCAGTCTCCTATTCTTCTAAGAGGTTAGATGAGATCTATATCCGGGAGATTGTTCGCCTTTATGGTGTTCCCGAGTCTATCATTTCAGACTGAGGTACACAGTGTATCTCACATTTCTGGAGAGCACATCAGTGAGAGTTGGGCACACGGGTTGAATTGAGCACAACATTTTATCCTCACACGGAGGGGCAGTCCGAGCGGACCATTCAAATTTTGGAAGATATGCTCCAAGCTTGTGTCATTGACTTTGGAGGCTCGTGGGATCAATTTTTGCCTTTAGTAGAGTTTGCCTACAACAACAGCTACCAGTCGAGTATTCAGATGGCTCCTTATGAGGCTTTATATGGTAGGCGGTGTCAGTCTCCGGTTGGATGGTTTGAGCCGGGAGAGGCTCGCTTGTTGGGTACGGATATGGTTTAGGAGGCCTTGGACAAGGTTAAGATTATTCAGGATAAGCTTCGTACAACTCAGTCGAGGCAAAAGAGCTATGCCGACCGCAAGGTTCGTGATTTGGCATTCATGGTCGGTGAGCGAGTATTACTTCGAGTGTCACCTATGAAGGGCGTGATGAGATTTGGGAAGAAGGGCAAGCTTAGCCCTAGGTTCATTGGCCCGTTTGAGATTCTTGATCGAGTGGGAGAGGTGTCTTATAGACTTGCGTTGCTGCCGAGCTTATCAGCCGTGCATCCAGTGTTTCATGTGTCCATGCTTTGGAAGTATCACGACGATCCATCCCACGTGTTAGATTTCAGCACTGTCCAGTTGGATAAGGACTTGTCTTATGAGGAAGAGCCAGTAGCTATTCTAGTCCGGCAAGCTCGTCAATTATAATCGAAGAGTTTTCCTTCTATTCGTGTTCAGTGGATAGGTCATCCCGCTGAGGCATTGACCTGGGAGTCCGAGTCCGATATGCAAAGCCGTTATCCCCATCTTTTTCCCGACTCAGGTACTTCCTTCTTATGTCCGTTCGAGAACGAACAGTTGTTTTAGAGGTGGAGAATGTGATGACCCAAAAGGTCATCACTTGTGTTGCAAGTGAATTCCGTGTTCCGAGGCCTAAAAGCCTCCTCTTTACTCACCTTGATTAACGTGCATGGTCCGAACCTATATCCGAAAAGCTTTCTATGTGAAAATATGAGAAATAGAAATCTTTAGAGTTAACAATTTGATTATGGTTGACTTTGGTCAACATTTTGAGTAAACGGACCTGGATCCGTGTTCCGACGATACCGAGATGTCTGCAGTAAAATATGGGACTTGGGCATATGCCCAGAATTGAATTCCAAGGTCCCAAGCTTTAGAAATTAATTTTTGAAAGAAATTGTTTTACTAATTTATCTAAGAAATAAAGAAAAGAATTAATGTTTGAAACCATTGTTATCGGGCCCGTATTTTGGTTCCGGAGCCGGTACAAACTTGTTATAGTATTTGAAAGATAAGTTTGAAATTTGGTAAAAAAACGGAGTTTATTTGACGTGAGTTGGACTTCCGATTGAAGAGTTATGAACTTTGAGAATTCTTGATGAAAATGTTGAGTTTTAAGGTTTAATTCATGATTTTACATGTTATTTTGATGATGTGATTGCACGAGTAGGTCCATATGATGTTTTTGAGTTAGTATGCACATTTAGTTTGGAGTCCCGAGGGCTCGGGTGAGTTTCGGGTAGGTTTCGGGGTGTCTTAGGCTTAAAACATGGCTATTGGAGGTTCAGAGAAGTGCAAATCTCTGAACCTGCTAGTGCGGTCCGCACTAGTTTTTGTGTTGTCCGCACAGGTTCACTGGTCCGATTTCGTAAGCCTATATCTTTTGATCTACAAGGAATTTTGAGATGATTTAAAGACGACAGTTGTAGCCCTTTGTGTCTAGTTTCCCGAAAGGTAAAGAAATTAAAATTTGAACATTTGTAGAGAAAGTTATGGCCAAAATACTAAAATATGTAACTGCTGTACATAGGAAGGGCTGTGCGGCCGTAGTTGATTTTGTGCAGTCCACACAGGGCATCTGAGAGTAGTATATTAAGACGGAATTTTCAGTTATTTTTCATTTTTCAAAACCCCAAAAACATAAGAGGCAATTTTTCAAATAACCTTTCTTCTACCAAACATTGGTAAGTGATTTCTAACTCGTTTTTTTTAATCATTAACATCTTTTCACATGATTTCAACTCAGAATCAATGATTTTCATGGAGGAAATTGGGTGTTTTGGGTAGAACCTATGTTTTTTAAAAATTGGGGATTTGGACCTCGATTTGAGGTCCGATTTAAAAACAAATCATATATTTGGGTTCGTGGGGAATGAGTAATCGGTTTTTGGTTCGAACCTTAGGTTTTGACCATGTGGGCCCGGAGGCGATTTTTGACTTTTGGGGTAAAACTTTAGAAAACTCATTTTCATGCATTGGGGTTGATTCATTTAGCGTTTATTGATGTAATTAAGTAACTTGTGACTAGATACGAGCAAATTGGTGGTGGAATCAAGGGGTAAAGCTATAATTGAATCGTGAATTGTGTTCGTAGCATCGAGGTAAGTGTTTGGTCTAACCTTAGCTTGAGGAATTAGGAGTTGAGTCCTATTTGCTATGTGTTAATTGTTGAGTACAACATATAGGCATGGTGACGAGTATCTATACGTTGGTGTCTAGCATGCCCGTGAGTCTTATAATATGATTATCATGACCTCGTTGTATCTTCATGCCTTAGTGGTGGTTTCTATTTGTTGTTTAAAGTTTATGGAAGGAATTGTGACCTATGAACATTGAGGAGCATGACTCAAGTTGTATAACGAATTGTGAAAGTGTAAGTGAAAATTGAACCTCTAGAGCATTGGCTCGAGTTGTGAAGTGAATTGTGAAGTAAAAGTGAGAAAGAGAAGAGATCATTATGTTTTCGTCCTTGCCGGGCTATTGTTGATTTATTCGTTATCTCCCTTGCCGGGATGTTGAGGTTATTGATGATGTTCCCTTGCCGGGATTTATTTGTTGAATTGTTGTTCCCTTGCCGAGATCTTTATTTCAATTTCATTTATTCCCTTGCCCTATTGTTTGTGATTGTTGTTTGGGTGAGGAAGAGAGTTAAAACACGAAGGGTGATGTCGTGCATTATTTGTTATGTGAGGAAAGAGTGTAAAGCACGAAGGGTGATGCCATGTATTATTGTGAGGAAAAAGTGTAAAGCACGAAAGGTGATGCCATACCACACGATGTACCACTCTGTTTCGATTTTATTGATTATATGGTGAGGAAAGAGAGTAAAAGCACGAAGGGTGATGCCGTGCACATTTTTATTATATGATTGCTTTGGTGAGGACGAGAGTAAAAGCATGAAGGGTTATGCCGTGCATTTATTGATTTCTGATTCTTTGTTGATATCCAAGTTATGTCGTTTCTTTCGTTTATTTGATGTCTTTCTATTCGAAACTGTTATCTCCCCCACATCATGCTCCCCCTCCCAATTTGTCTGATTATTTCTGTACTTCTTTTCCGCTGTATATATTTGAACTGCACAGGTTTATTTGGTAGTCTGGTCCTAGCCTCGTCACTACTTCGCCGAGGTTAGGTTAGACACTTACCAGCACATAGGGTCGGTTGTGCTGATATTACACTCTGCACTATGTGCAGATCCCGGAGCAGCTTTTGGACCGTAGTGTAGAGGCTACCTTCAGTCCACGCAGAGATCCAAGGTAGATCTGCATGCGTCCGCAGGCCATGGCGTCTCCCTCTATCCCTGTTTCCTGTTTCACTTTCCTTTTATTCAGAAACAGTGTACTGTTAGTTCTTCAGACTTTGTATGTAGCAATCTTATATAGTTTGTGACACCAGGTTTTGGGTGGTTAAGGCTTAAGTATTTATTGTCACACCTCCTTTTCCTACCTACACCCTCGAGAAGAGAGTATAGAGGAGTTTTTCCACTTTAAGTGACAATCGAAACGGGATTTATTTATTTAAATATTCAGAGTTTCCACTTGGGAGATTTATGGTATTCCCAAGTCACCGGTTTAATCCCGAATCGAGGAAAAGTTTGACTATGTTTAATAGTCCGCGAACCAGAAATCCGGGTAAGAAATTCTGTTAACCCGGGAGAAGGTGTTAGGCATTCCCGAGTTCCGTAGTTCTAGCACGGCCGCTCAACTATTATAATCAGCTTAGTTATCTGATTTTAAAACATCTTTGAAACCTAAGTGCTTTTTTTCTAACTTTTGGAAAACCGCTTTTACTTATTTAAAGAATTAATTCAAGGTCATTTAAAACATATCGCAAGCCACACCACATGAAATGCACCCGCGGTTCACGATACGCTCTATTTAACCTTGTTGGAAATTAGAACCGGGTCACATGAAATGCACCCCCGGGTTTTAACATGTTTACTTCTACTATCATTATTCAAAATTATGGTAGGGTCACATGAAATGCACACCCGAGCCCTTTTATCTAATTTGACGTAGTTCAGTTGATGAATAGCAACCCAATTTCTATACTGTGACAAAATCATGTTCAGCTATAACCAATTTAAGTAAACGCGAGCAGATAATCGAGCGATCAAACTCAAACCGCGGAGAACAGTTACAGAATCAACGAGATAATATCACCAAACAAATAATTAATATTAAGCTTGCATAAAACGAATAGAGTATGAGAGACTTGAACCTCAATAGAGACGGACAATTGGTTGTTTCAATGTTTAACACTCGAAATGTGCCGAACCGCGGACGAAATCCGAATTAGCACTAGAGACTCAACAAACACGGATTCAAACCCACACTTTAATCATTGTTTACGCTGACAAAGATTAGGTCCAGTAGCCCGCGAGACCCTGTTTGATTTCTTCAATTCCATGAAACCCCTTTATGACTTAATTAATAGATTCAAAAACACTCAGTTTTCTTTAGATAAAAAAACGGATTGTTTCCCATTCCAAGGTGTTAGAAGCTGCAAAACGTTTGCACCTGAAAGAACACGTTGTCTTTGATGGGTCTGGAAATGAATTCAAAATAACTCTATGTTGATAAACAAAGATAGAGATTTACAACATCACTCATCAAACCAAACAGAGCCATGATCGGCAGACTGAAATGCCAAAACTATGAGCCGAAACCTCGCCGGAAATCCAAAACAAAAGGAATCTCGGACAGCATATCACCGAACACCTTGACGGACTTGACACGGCGACCTCGAGAGGAAGCAAGACCCAAAGAAACAACAGACAACTGACTTAAGCCTGTCGGCTTACGTAGATCTCAGGGCTATTTTGGATGGCAGAAAAATGGAGACGATGAGCTATGTTTTTGTTGTAACGTGGTTGCGCAACTTTTTTGTATGTGTGTATGGCTGTGTGTGTCGTGGTGCATGTGTGTGTGTGTGAAGGTGAAGCTCGCCGAAAATGGCAGCCTCGTGGTGGACGACGGTCAGTCAGTGTTGTGAGCGTGCAAGGCGACTGACTTCTGGGCTAGTGTAACAGTGGGGATCCGCTCAGGGGTGTTCAAGGTTAGAAAAGGAAGAAGCTATGGCTGAAGAAATTGTCATTTGGGATGGAGTTGCAGCCGGCAGGTAAGGCTAGCGGTGCGAGAGGTTCGACAATGAGGGGTGTGGACGTCGGGTTGAAGACGATGGGCAGGGGGGTCTCTTTGCTGCGCAAGGGTCGTCAGAGAAGATGACGCGCAGGGGGGGGTCTGTTTTTGTCAAGGCTGCGCAGCCTTTTTTGTGTATTTTTTTCTGTTCTTTTCATTCTTTTCCGTTCCTTTTATTTATATAGTCTAGGTTTTTGGTAGGGTTTTAGGTTAAGGGGTATGAGCCTAAGAATTATGGGCTTGGCAATTGTGGGCTAGGTCCAAAATTAGGCCTAAAGATGGGTTGCTCGAGCCCAAGCTCTATTCTTTCGCTGCGAACGAGATTAAAAATACGGGTCCATTTGTTAATTATCCCTACTATTTAAATAATTATTCAAATTAAACTAACCATTAAAACAAATCTATTTTTGGTATTTTCAAATATCATATTAAAATAAAAATACGATACTATTGTTGTATATATTTTTTTAAGTTTTATTTTAGATTAAAAATGACTACAAAACATCAATGAACCAATTTTTGTGATTTTTTGTTTTCTTGTAATAAAATTAAAGTAAAAGAGTCAAAATTACTTAAAATATCTATATTACGCCTAAATTAAATATTTTACGCTAATATATAAAAAATCTTGGGGAGGGTCAAAAATCACATGTCTACAGCTGCCCCTCTTTGACTGGAAACGTACAGAGTTTTCATACAAAGACTGACTAGACAGGTTCTTGACCCGACCCTTATTTGGAGAGACTAAACTAAGAGAAAAGAGGAATGTGACCGAGCCCTGGTATCTGGGCTGCCTACATATCCTTGGTTATAAAGGAATCAGGCCACGTGTAGTTGAGAGATGAGTGAGGTGATGGAGTATACTGAGGTGGAGAGCCGGTCAAGGTGCCGTTCCGTCGAGGTTCCGGTCCGCAGTCCTGCTATTACATCAAAATCAAAACATAAAAAAGACTAGCTAAGCCTATCAACTACGAGTTACAAGATTCCTATCTATAAGTTTTCTGAAGCTTGATCTTGAGTCTTGAATGGTTCTTCATGCAGACTTTAGATTTGAACCTTGGCGCTTGTTAGCTGCAGGTGCTAGCTCGTTCTTCTACAGCTTTTGGGTCAGGACCGGACATGTAGTTCTTGTGACTTCCACCACGTCTTAAGCAGTTCACATCTTTCATCAACTTCTGCATTTGGATTCACTTCTTGCCTTTCTCTCTTTTCTTTATTGTGACTAACTTCTGTTGATCACCTCGGACTGTTGACTCACATTCTTGCTGCGAGATTCTTTGGTTGCTGACTTGAATTGCAATCTGAGATGCTTTTCCTTTTCTTCAGGTGGACGCTTGACTGTTGAACTCGAATCGTCTGCTCTTGTTACTTGACATTGTTTCCTTTGCACCTCGAACCATTTTCCCCTGAAACTTGAATTGTCTTCCTTCGAAACTGCTTTCCCTTGAAACTCGAGTTGTCTTCCTTCGACATTGCTTTCCCTAGAAACTTGAGTTGTTTCCCCTTGTTCTCCAGGTGGGCGCCTGATTACAACAAAATAGACAAAACAAAGAAATTTTCTGCGCCAGTTTGCACTAGGAAGATTTGTGGGTTGTTAGCAAAATTGTAAACCACTTGTACTATTGATGCAATGATGAAATTAAACTAAAGAATAGACTAGGAAAACTATAAACTAAGCTTGACTAAAGTAAAAACTAACCCTATTCTCCAGGCGGGGCTCCCTGACTGCTAACTTGAAATGTATTCCCTGCTCTCCAGGCGGGCTCCTAACTGCTGACGTGAAATGTATTCCCTGCTCTTCAGGCGGGCTCCTGACTGCTGACTTGAAATGTATTCCCTGCTCTCCAGGTGGGCTCCTAATTGCTGGACTTGAAATGTATTCCCTGCTCTTCAGGCGGGCTCCTGACTTCTAACTTAAAATGTATTCTCTGCTCTCCAGGTGGGCTCTTGACTTCAAGATAGACAAAACGAAGAATTTGAAAGCTAAAATTTAAATTGTACTCCCTTGTTCTCCAGGCGGGCTCCTAACTGCTACGCTTGAAAGTATTCCCTGCTCTCCAGGTGGGCTCCTGACTTCAACTTGAAATGTATTCCCTTGTTCTCCAGGCGGGCTCCTGACTGCTGTGCTTGAAAGTATTCCCTACTCTCTAGGCGGGCTCCTGACTTCAACTTGAAATGTATTCCCTTGTTCTCCAGGCGGGCTCCTGACTTCAAAATATACAAAGCAAAGAATTTGAAAGCTAAATTTAAATTGTACTCCCTTGTTCTCCAGGCGGGCTCCTGACTTCAACTTGAAATGTATTCCCTGCTCTCCAGGCGGGCTCCTGACTTCAACTTAGACGAAACAAAGAATTTGAAAGCTAAAACATGAATGGTACTCCCTTGTTCTCCAAGCGGGATCCTGACTGCTGCACTTGAATGTATTCCCTTCTCTCCAGGCGGACTCCTAACTTCAACTTGAAATGTATTCCCTGCTCTCCAGGCGGGCTCCTGAATTCAACAAAACAGACAAAAACAAAGAAAAGTTTCTGCCCCAGTTGGTGGCTGGGGACAGATGTGATTGTAAAACTAAATCATATTACCAAGTATTACTAAGGATTTGAAATCTAGGTCCCATTATTCAGGGGGTCCTGACAACTCTTAACTAAACGACAATTTAAAATCTAAGTTATATCTTCTACAGGTGTGACTTCTGCTAAATCTTGCTATCTAAGAGGATATTTAAACTAGTCCCCATTATCCAGAGGGTCCTGAAAATCAAAAGTCCAATTTTATCTTAAGCGTGACAACTTTTATGGCTGAATTATACTACCATATAGTAGACTTTACGCTAAATGTTGTTATCTAATCGAAATCTTAAAGCTAAGTCCCATTATTCAGGAGGGTCCTGAAAATTCTTAATTGATTCTTATCTCGAACATGCAAACTTCTAAACCAACTTATATTCCTTTGGGATACATTTATGCTAGATTATGCTATTTCTGAACTTTAACTAGGTCCCATTTTTCAGGAGGGTCCTGAAAATCAAAAATCAAACCTGTTTGGTGACTGTCTTTCTCCACAGAGGGTTTCTTTGGAACAACCGAAATTTTCTGCCCCTGTTTCAAATCAAAGAAAAATCTTGTCTGTTTGAAAATATGATGGTTGGTTTGTGGCCTTGACTTTGAGGGCGATTGATCCTTCACTTCCCATGATAACTGATTTCCACTCGAGGACCTTGCTTGCTTATGGACTACACACTTTCTCTGTCATCTTTATCACAGAAAATACCCCTTCTTCGTTCAGACCCAATTCCCTTTATCTGTTGCATTGCTCATGAACTGACATTTACCAACCTTTGTGTTTCACCGAAAATACCTTTGATCCGTCCACCTAACATCCTCCACCTGTTGCATCGTGCTCTTATGTTGGTGTGTACTGCACCTTTGTGTTTCTCATGAATTCCAAAGAATGTTAATTGCCATCCACTTAGTGTGTATGCTGTTCTTTCCTGACTTAAATCACTGGCCTTGGCCTTGAAATCTATTGCTCCCTTACTTGTCACGATAACTTTGATTTCTGCTTGGAAGACCTCGCTTGTAACTGGTTAAACACTTTCTTTTTTGATCTCATTACAGAGAATACCTTTGACCTGTTCACCCAACATCCTCTATCTGTTGCACTGTTCACGAATTGAAATATACCAAACCTTTGTATTTTTGATGGACCCCAAAGCATGTTGATTGTTACCAACTCAGTGTGCTTGTTGTTCTTTCCTGACTTATGACACTGATGTACTGGCCAGATCCCATTTTGTGCAATTGGAAAACTGGTGGCAAATTTTGAAGTCATTTCTCACTTGTTCTAACCAAACACACTCAAGAAGAGGAAGTAAACAAGACACAAGGAACAGAGTAAAGGACAAGGGAAAGAGGTGATTCCTAACAAGAAAACTACAAAGTAGAAACCTATTAGATGTGGATACCAACTCTAATGACCATGACATGCACTTGTGGCCTATTCTGTCAAACAAATCTGATGTTCAACTCTTGTTATACCTCTGAACCATGAAACTGGGCTTCAATGCTCCGATTATCCAATCTGATTCACAATCCTTATTCGACTTGTAGTGGCCGAAGGGTTTTCACCATCAAGCCTCTCTTATTTTGTTCTTTCTCTCAACTTACCGTCGCCTTGCGGTGCCCGTGAGATTTTCACCAATAAGACTCTCTCATTTTTAACTTCTCTCAGCTCCTGTCACCTTACAGTGCCTGTGAAGGTTTTCACCAATAAGACTCTCTCATTTTTCTTTTTCCTGCTTGAACCAGAGTGCTGCCCCTGACATGAATTACCTTTACCTGCTCGACTTGGCATTTCTCAAAGACTGATCAGAAAGTCTTTCTTTGGACCGTAATGTGGGCTTTTGGACAGGGTTAGAAGGAAAGGGTATAAAAGGCTCAAAACAATTCAAATGGTTAAAGTTACAACTTTCGGAATCAGGTTTCTCACAACAAACACAACTTTTGCCCCGGTTTCTTGCATGGGGGACTTTTGAATTTTTGTTTTGATGAGACCGAACCGTGAGGCTGCCTACGTATCCTTAAAAGGAATCAGGTCGAACGTAGTTCATGTTATAGGAATTACTTTGTTTGTTGTGATTTTTCTTTATTTTTCCTTTTCTCTTCTTTCCTTCTTTTTCTTTTGTTGTTTTTTTTCTTCTCTTTCTTATTCTTTTTTTTCCTTTTTCTTTTCTCTTTCTTCTTCTTTTTCTTCTCTCTCTTTTCATTCTCTTTCTTTTCTCTTTTTCCTTTACTCATCTTTCACGCTTGCGTTTCTGTTCTTTGCTACTAATTCCGAAAGAGGGGTATGAAAGAAAAATAAATAAGGCTCAAAGGGGTAATGAAAGATAAAGTGTTTAGATAGCAGAACAAAATGCCTTCGTCATTCCAATCTCCAAAACATGCCAAGTGCAAACTACACAATTTAAACAAACCAAGGAAAACATTCATAACATCTTTTGATTGCGCCAGACTTGATGACTGTATCCACACATTCGCCTTCTACATCTGTTACATACAAAGCACTATTGGACAACACTCTCACTCTCATTACCACGAACGACCCCTGTCAATTTGGGCAAACTTGCCTTTAGCTTCAAACCGATGCGGCATGATGCATTTCAATAGGGTTTCTTCATATTCTATCTGCCCTAGTTTCACACAATTCGTGCTTGAAGTGATTTCAACATGCCTTTACTTATTTCCCTCAAATGTCCCTACATCTTCAACATTGTTTCGTTTCTTCGTGACTAAACTGACTTTTAAAACCAGGCTAGGAATTACGCGTGCATGTCATGTCACTAGAGTCAATAGGAAAAGAACTATAAAAAGAAAAGAGAACTAAACAAAAATGACTAGAAATTACAGAAAACAGAAAATTGCATTAGACAGATGGTGAAAAGGATTTGGACAACAAAACAAACAAACTAAACTGGGGTTACAAACCTAGAACAAACCTATACAACACTAGACAGGCTACTATGACTAAACAAACTAGGCGAAATAAAAGGATAGAAGGGTTTGAGTCACAAGACAATATCCAGATTACAACCCTGAAATAACCCGGACAATAGAAATGGCAATAACATAAACCACCAAAAACTCCTCCCTGGCTAACCAAGAAAGGAGCGTCTTTCCAATTGCCAAGCTCGGCATCTTAGCCACTGAATTTTGCATCAACATTACTAGGACCTTTACAAACTTCCATCACATTGTTCTTAACAAATTGCTTTTGGGTTCCTTTTGCTGGCTCATTCTTAAGATCAACCTCTGATAGCACTGAAAACTTTGCAGCGCGTGGACCTTCGAGGATCTCAGAAGAATTCTCATATTCCTTTTCAAAACAAATCACACTCACCATATGCGTCTCATTACGACCAGGCAATGGACTTTGGCTAGTGTCTGCTGCATCTGGATTTTGCACAACAATGTCACCTATATCAATAAGCTTCTGAATTGCTTTCTTCAGATTCCAACACTTCTCTATGTCATGCCCCGGGGCATCTGAGCAATATGCGCACCTTTGAGAAAAATCAAACTTCTTTGACAGAGGGTTTGGCATTTTTATATGAATCGGCTTCAACATGTCCAATTGCTTCAACTTTTGGAACAAACTGGCATATGATTCTCCAATAGGGGTGAAAGCCTTTTCTTTTTTCAGCAACCTCTCATTCTTAAATGTTTGATTGGGTCGGAAACCTGATCCAGGGGGTTTTCGATAGGCTCGTGGGGGTGGATAGGCATTTTGTGGAGTTGGGTGCTGGGAAAGTGATGTACGATTTTGGGAGTCCCGTGGAGAGAAGTGGCATTGGGGAGGATCATCTGGCACAAGGATATCCACGGGGATGATGTCGAGGCTGGAAGTGTTGATCGGGAAAGCCCATCAGATCATCTTTTCTGTTTCTCTTTCTTCCACCCAAGCTTACTGGGGTGTTCTAAATGTCTTTCGAACAACTCATGATTTTACCTAATTTGATTCCCTCTCTACCATCCCCCCATTTTAACACATCTTTGAAAGGCCTTCCCAAGGCCGAGATCAAATGACTGAAGTAGGTGGGCCCCTGGGCTTGTAGGAAAAGCTCAACCATTTCTTCTTCACCAATCGGGGTATTGACTCGAGCAGCTTGCTCCCTCCATCTGAGCCCAAACTCCCTAAAGCTTTCCTCCGGCTTCTTTTCCATTTTAGATAGGGAGGAGCGGTCTGGGGTAACACCCGATCTATATTGAAAGTATCGAACAAAATCTTGAGCCATGTCACCCAATATAGGCCAATTACCAACATCTTGATGATTATGCCATTCCAAAGCTGCCCCAGTCAGGCTCTCACTGAAGTACGTCATCAACAAATCATCTTTCTCGCCAACACTTCTCATTTCACTGCAATAATCCCTCAAATGGGATACCGGATCTCCATATCCATCATACAAGTTAAACTTTGGCACTTTAAACCCTGCGGGCAGGCGAACGTCAGGGGACATAGACAGTTCTTTGTAAGCCATGCTGCCCTGGTCCCCCCTTCCTTGTTTGTTCTTTAAGGATTGTTCTATACCTTTCAGCCTCCTGGGTATCCCATCTCGCCCTTTTGTTCCTGTGAACTCTTCATTTACAACATGAGGCCCATCCCGCGGACCCTTCTTGTATGAGTTGGGAACCTTATGGGCAACCTCTGAGGGGTAATATTGGGCATCATGAGCATTGAATGAGTATTCATTATCGGGGATAGTAGATATGACAGGAGGGCGATTTTGGGGAGAGGTAATTGGAGAATGAGTGATAGAGCTACTAGGATGGTTGGGAAAGCCATGATAAGCGGGTGAATCTGGAGAGTATGGGGGATCATCTGGCACTGTGATCGGTGTTCGGGTAAGGGTAGCATTTAGAAAGCTAGGTGGTGGCGGGGGTGGTGCCTTCCCAGTCATCCAGGCCTGATACATGTCCGCCGTATGTTGTATTAACATCTTTACCTCTTAAACCAACCCATTGTCCTATTCAACCGACTGCTTTCGGGCACCGGTATCAACCAACTCAGTTCTGTTGTTGTCTGTCATTGCCTTTTGACTTTGTGTTGTAGAGAAGAGTTACCATTTTAAAAACCACAAACCAACCACCCTTCTGCTATGAATATACCAAAATGAAGCCATCACGTTAGCGTTAGGGCATTTAATATAAGATAATCTCACTTTATGTGCAATGCACCTAGCCACAGTTATCGATTCTAAAATGACTTCGAGGGTACGATGGTCAGTTGGCATCATCCCAATTTGTTCATTTCAATCCTTTCTTTTCTTTTCTTTTCTTTCACCTCTTGGCTTGCCCATTTTCCTTCATTTCTCTTTTTTTTATCATCACTCTTTCTTTCTCTCATATCTCACATCCCACAATTTTACCTCTTTTTTTTCGTTTCCTTTTTTCTCTTTTTTTCTCTTTTTTTTCTTTTCTTTTAATAATAAATAAAAAATGATTCGATCGAACCCTATGTAGATTGCCTACGTATCATGACGCCACATGAATTAGATCTTTGCGTAGTTCGGGCAGATCAGGAATAAAGGAAACAAACTGACGTTCTCTGTTTCTACCTTAATGACTCTGACGAGAAAAGGGAAATAAAAGAAACAAATCTCTTTTTTTGTTTTTAAATTTTCTAGACTTAATGTTCTATAACCTATTGCAAACTCAAGCTTAACGAGTATATATTTTGTTTTTTTTTTCTTTTTTTTGAAACAAACACTCCATGGGAAATTATTAAGGAAAACTCTAGAAGAGAAAACAAAAATATTTTTTTTTGATTTTTTTAGGAAGAAGATCAAAAGAATAAACCACGGAAAAATATTTTGAATTTTCATTTGATATCCTAACGCAAGATTTCGAAGCAAGCAATGAAAAAGATAAAACAAGATGTTTTTGGATTTCAATTTTGATTATCTAAAGGAAAAATTCTAATGATAAACAAAAGATAAAGTATGCTTTTTTCTATGTACAATATCCTAAAGTTCTAATGAAGATAAAAAGAATTTTTTTCATCTTTCATTAATTTCCCAAAGAAACACTTCAACAGAAAATCTTTTTGAATTTTGGAATTAACACCTTAAAGAAAGCTTTTAAAGAAGTACTAAAATAAAATTCTCTCTTTTTGTTTTGAATTTTGGTCCTAATATATTAAAGGAAACATAAAAATAATTCATTTTAAGTCCTACATATTAATTGCCTAAAGGACAAACAACCACAATTTTTTTTTCATTTCTAGAATTAGTATTCTAAAGAAAACTTATAACGGAAATATAAAAATGCAACATCTATTTTTTTGGATTTTTGAGTTACAACACATTTTTCAAATATAAAACAGAAAATAACAATTATAAAAAGACTTGATATTACTGTACAAAAGTAGAAAGTAAAAGACGACATAAAATGAGGAACATACTCAAAACATAAAAATAAAACAAATCTCCTTAAGCAACTCCTGAATGCGGTGGTCCTAGGATATCTATCATGCTCAAACTCCGATAAGTGGATCCACACCTGTATGAGAAAACTTAAACCAACACTATGTGAGACAATAACATTCTCTACTAGACACATGCAAGACATGATTGAGGCTATTTTTGCAAAATGACTTATTTGGCCAAAAGGTGGCTAGGAGTGCAAAATTTGGCTATGACCCCACAAAACCAAGAACCTAAGATTTACTAGGAAGACCGGACCCTATGTGGGTTGCCTACGTATCACGCCCTGAAAGACGAGAATCAGGTATGCGTAGTTCGGGCAGATTGGATACGGGCGAGAATAATAAAAAACCCACTAATTTATAGAAATCACATTTTTTTTGCTTTTTCTTGAAAAATGACGAAACATGCAAAATCTTTTTGGATTTTTTTTTAATTTTGATTTTCTGATTTTCGACAAATGATGAAAAAGTGCAAATTATTTTTTGAATTTTCAAGCTTTTTTTTAACAACATAATTGGGCCCAACTCGCTTTATCTTCACACTTTAGCCTCTCTTTTTTTCTTATTTTTTTCTCTTTTTTTTCATTCGCCCTCAATTATCATTGGTCCGCCAAATGACCCTTTTACCCTTGAAGAAATGCAACATGTAGCACATAGGATGCATCAAGATGATCTGTTATTTTGGGTACACCTGTCCTAGACGGACCCAACCCCTGTGTTGAGTCCCCAAAGTCAAATGCACATGATGCAAACAAACGTGCCTACTAGGGATCCGGCATGAAACTGAGTTATTCTAGGTTCAAAACCTGGGTTTATTGTTCTAGACCTGGCTTACCCGAGCGGACAGCTCGAGCCGGGGGGGAGCGTACCGGGAATACAGAAGCTTCACCGGCTTTGCAACTTGTCCGAACCTCGTTCTAAATTTGGGATATGAATCTAATAGAAAAGAAGTCACACGAAGTGCACACTTCTTCATGATTTAGAAGACTCAGAGTGAGGAGGGATTTTGCAACAGTTTATATACAGTTCACGGAATATCAAAGCGGTAAAAGCAATCAATTAGCACATTAGGCCCAAATCATGTAACAAAATCAGATAATGGATAAAGCCAACTATAACAATTATTCTGAATTCGAATTCTTGAACCCTGAACCAGAGATTCTGGGTTCGCTCCCCAGCAGAGTCGCCAGAGCTGTCATACCTCCTTTTCCTACCTACACCCCCGAGAAGAGAGTATAGAGGAGTTTTTCCACTTTAAGTGACAATCGAAACGGGATTTATTTATTAAAAGATTCAGATTCGCCACTTGGGAGATTTATGGTGTCCCAAGTCACCGGTTTAATCTCGAATCGAGGAAAAGTTTGAATCTGTTTAACAGTCCGCGAACCAGAAATCCGGGTAAGGAATTCTGTTAACCCGGGAGAAGGTGTTAGGTATTCCCGAGTTTCGTGGTTCTAGCACGGTCGCTCAACTGTTATAATCGGCTTAATTATCTGATTTTAAAACATCTTTGATACCTAAGTGCTTTTTTTCTAACTTTTGGAAAACCGCTTTTACTTATTTAAAGAATTAATTCAAGGTGTCACACCTCCTTTTTCTGCCCCCTCGAGGGCGTAGGGAGTTTTTTCAAATTAAAGGACAATCGAAACGGGATTTATTTATTTATTTCAAAGTCGCCACTTGGGAGATTTAGGGTGTCCCAAGTCACCAATTTTAATCCCGAATCGAGGAAAAGAATGACTCCATATTATAGTCTGCGTACCAGAAATCCGGATAAGGAATTCTGTTAACCCGGGAGAAGGTGTTAGGCATTCCCGAATTCTGTGGTTCTAGCACGGTCGCTCAACTGTTATATTCGGCTTGATTATCTGATTTTTATACAAATATGAACTTATGTGCAAGTTTTATCTTTTTCCCGCTTTTATCATTATTTATTTTATTTTTACAAGAATGTGAACCTTGTTTAAAACATGTCTTTGGATTACGTCACATGAAATGCACCCGCAATCCGGAACACATTTTATTCAATGTTTTGGAATTTGGATTTGGGTCGCATGAATGCGCACCCGTGCTTAAGAATGTATTATTGTTAAAATCGTGCCTAAAGCAATTAGCGTATTATTATTTATGGGTAAGACCGTGGAATTCACTAAATAGTCTATCCCGAATTCTAAATACTTAATTAAACGTTTATCGAGGGCCCCGCAATTGGTGCATTTTATTGGGCGAGGCTCATCTCATTTTATTTTTTTTAAAAAAGGTCAGTCCTAAAATGCCTACATTTTTTATTTGAAATTTGTCTCTACAAAATAAAAGAGAAAATATATTAATTTATTTACATGTTATTACCTAGTTACATTATACTAGGCATGTTCTCAGTTTGTCAAATTAAAAAAACATAGCAATCTAATTTTAATCCTAGACCATTTACATGCTGAAATTAACCAATATTATTTAACTAAACAATATTTCTGCCAAGTTCCTACTAGATGGCCTATTCGTTTGATTTTTGACTCGACGGAGTTACTACACCATTTATTTATTTTTATGCAATATATGTAGATAGTTCATCTGTTAAACTATCGTCGGATGTTCCACTATATGTATTAAATAGCTACATGATTCTGATTTTTGCAAGCTAAATAATTTGTACATACAAATAAAATTCAGAATATAATTAAATATGATTCAGAATTTCAATTCATCATTTTTCATATTCATGCTTCATATTCGGATTACAATAACATGTGTGTCAGTTGTGTACCTGATATTGGAAGCAAAAGAAAGTGAAGATGAGAATCAGCAGCAGTAATAACAGTACAACACAATAACAACAACCCAGCAACAGTAACAACCCAGGAAAAGAGTTTGCAAACCGGTGGAATAGTAATCCCAAAACAAAAGCTTCCGACTTCGATCAAACAACAACAATTAATGCTGATTTCAAACAATGAAAGAAAGCAGAAGATTTTTTCTTTAGTTTTTTTTATTTGAAAGTTTAAATATTTTTCAGAATTTTTCTCTCTCTCTAAATATTCAGCCCTTTTTTTTCTCTCTCTCTATCTGTCCGTTTTTTCTGTTCTGTCTCTTCCTTCTTCTTTTTTTCTGTATTCAAGACTTCCTATATATAATCCCAACCCTTTAATCAATTAAAACCAATCCCTTTCCTCTATCAAACCCATTATCTTCCCACTCATCCCCATTACATTAAATAAATATATCATCACCCCCCCATTATATTTTGTCCCCCATGTTTCACTAAACAAATACAAGATTCCTCCCCACTAAATTTTGTCTTGTCCCCCCTTTATATTAAACAACTATATCACAACCCACCCCATTACATTTTGTCCCCCATGCTTCACATAAAAAATTAGAAAATGTACAATTCCTAAACTACCCCTCCGACCTTACTGAAATTACCAAACTACCCTTGAACGTACTGCAAATTACCAAACTACCCCATAAGCTATAACAAATCAATTAATCACACTCAACCAAAATATAGCCAATATGACCAATTTCTACACAAATTTAAACAACAAATCACATGAACACAAATTGAACAACAAAGAACAACTAAAATTTGATTGAGCAATATTTTTAGCAACAAACAAATCTATTTTCAGATTCAACAACAACAATCAAACAAGTATATTTAGATTTCTAAATTCAATAATATTGAACTTAAAATCAACTCTAACAACATTACAACAAACAATTCCTATATTAAACTTTAAACAAGATTATGAGACAAATTCAAGAAATAATCATAAATGGTAAACAAGAAATCAAACTATACAAATTTCGGATTCAAGATCAACCAAACAAAGTATGAACATGAATGAATCTATTTTTTAAAACAACAAACATGACGGATTAAATGACTCAAACAACATTAATAATTTCTGGAAAATATATAACAACATGAAACAAATTGAAGAAATAATCAATTAAATTTCAATTTGAATCTAACAAACATCAAACTAACAAATTCTTACCTAAACAATAAAACAAACATGAAATAAACATGAAAAACCACTAATTAACTTTCCATTTGAAATCTGAAAAAATCAACAAAACACATGAACAAACTAAAAATTAATTCAAACGATAGACAAACAAAACAAAAATTGAATCATTTATTGATTCTGGATCCGAAAATAACGAACAAAAATTATGGACAATAAATGAGATTCAAAAACCAACTAACCGGAAATGAAACGACGAACAACGATTGTAAACAAATCTGTCCGGGCCTCGACTCAACGAAAGACCTTCGAACTTTGACGAAACGAAGAAGACGAAGCAACGTGAGGCAGTCGCAGCTCGAAGAGAAGAGACGCAATGGCAGCCATAGCTGCCTGCGTCGATGAGCTAGCAGCTGGACGAGCTGGAACGGCAGCAGCAGTGGCGACCATGGCAGCAACAGTCGTGAGGCAGCTGGAAGGAGGAAGGGAAGCAGCAGCGATGGGGTTCCTCCTTCGTTGGTCGAGGGTTTTTCCGGCGTGACTGGGGTTGCCTCGGGTGGAAGACGAGGCTGGTTGTTCGACGAAGAGGATGAAAGGGATTGTGAGGAAGCAGCCATGAACGATCTTGAGCTTGGGGTCGTTCATGGTGCGACGAAGAAAGCTGAGGGAAGGTCGTTCATGGTGCGACGGTGGAGCTGTTGGTGTTCAAAAGAAGAAGAAGCACCCATGGGACTGCTCATTCATGGTGCGATGAAGAAGATGAGGACGAGGCAGCCATGGGATGAGCTTGAGGGGGAAGCCATGGATGAGCTTGAGAAACTTAGAGAAGAAGAAGATAGGGAGGGGGGTGGCGGATTGGTTTGTATATTTTTTAGGGTTTTTCTTCTTCTTCTTTTTTTTGTTTTGTGTTGTTTGTAAGATAATAGGGGTGTTTTATTATGGACTGGGTCGACCCAGTTCGAAATGGACTGGGTCGTTTGGGAAGATTGGGCCATTTTTTGGGCCTGTGGGTTGAAATCGAAGAAGAGGCCCAATTCCGACTTTCTTTATATTTTCGCTCTCTTTTCTTCTTTTATTTTTCTAAAAATAAATTATAAAAATACTTAAACTATTATTAAGAACTAAATTAAGTTATAAAAGCGCAAATTAACTCCCAATAACAATTAACGCATAATTAAGTAATAATTAAGCATAAAATTGTATATTTGGACATTAAATGCTAAAAATGCAAACGATGCCTATTTTTGTAATTTTTATTTTTTGTAAAACAAACTTAGTTACTAACAATTGTATAATTAAATCCTACATGCGAAATGCGACATATTTTGTATTTTTAATAATTTAACAAATAAACATGCACAGACAAACATACAAATAGTTACACAAAATATCACAAAATTGCACACCAAGAAAAATTATTTTATTTTTGAATTTTTTGGGAGTAATTCTCATATAGGGCAAAAATCACGTGCTTACAGCTGCCCCTCTTTGCCCGAAGACACGAAGGGTTTTCGTGCAAAGATAAAGCGAGCGATTTTTGCCCATCCGAGTACTCCGTGTGAAGCATTTTTTTGAAAAAGATTTGACCGAACCTTTGCTTCAAAGGTTTCCTACATATCCTGGGCTAAACAGGAATCAGGTCAATGTAGTTCGGGAAGTTTTGGTAGCTGGGACTACCGTGAGACTGCAATGTTACTGTTGTTGCATGCTATTACCACTGCTTACCGATCTCCTTGTTACACCGTGTTTAAAAGAAAACAAGAAGCTAGGCTAGACTGCAATTTTTCTTGTTGCCTTGCTTTCTTGTCTGCTTGCATTTTTTCTGGTGCTTTTCTTCTTTTTGACACATGCACTTGAGTTTGTGCTGGGACCTCTTGTTGCAACCTTCTGCTTCCCGGTGCCGGGGAATTTTATTGTTTCCTGCTGGGGATTCCTATTGTAACCCTCTGTTTTATTGTCCTCTGACTTGATCTTGAAATGTATGCCTCTGTTGTATGGGCGGGCTCCCAACTTCAATACTTGAAAATTAAAGACTGAAATGTATGCCTCTGTTATCTGGGCGGGCTCCCAACTTCAACGCTTGAAATGTAAAGACTGAAATGTATGCCTCTGTTATCTGGGCGGGCTCCCGACTTCAATGCTCAAAATATAAAGACTGAAATGTATTCCTCTCGTTATGTAGGTGGGCGCCTGACATGAAATTTAAAAACTGAAATGTATTCCTCTCGTTATGTAGGTGGGCGCCTGACATGAAATTTAAAGACTGAAAAGTATTCCTCTCGTTATGTAGGTGGGCGCCTGACATGAAATGTAAAGGCTGAAAAGTATTCCTCTCGTTATGTAGGTGGGCGCCTGATTTCAACAACAACTTTTAAAATAAACGCAATTCCTCTCTTCAGGCGGGCTCCTGATTTCAACAAACAACTTTGAAAATAAAATGTCATTCCTTTCTTTAGGTTGGCGAAATTTAAACAACTTTAAAAATAAACGCCATTCCTCTCTTCAGGCGGGCTCCTGATTCCAACAACAACTTTGAAAATAAACGTCATTCCTCTCTTCAGGCGGGCTCCTGATTTCAACAACAACTTTGAAAAATAAAATGCCATTCCTTTCTTTAGGTTGGCGAGATTTCAACAACTTTTAAAAATAAAACGTCTTTCCTCTCTTCAGGCGGGCTCCTAATTTCAACAACAACTTTTTAAAAATAAACGCCACTCCTTTCTTCAGGCGGGCTCCTGATTCCAACAACAACTTTGAAAATAAACGCCATTCCTCTCTTCAGGCGGGCTCCTGATTTCAACAACTTTGAAAATAAACGTCATTCCTCTCTTCAGGCAGGTTCCTGATTTCAACAACAACTTTGAAAAATAAAATGCCATTCCTTTCTTTAGGTTGGCGAGATTTCAACAACTTTTAAAAATAAAACGCCAATCCTCTCTTCTGGCGGGCTCCTGATTCCAACAACAACTTTGAAAATAAACGCCATTCCTCTCTTCAGGCGGGCTCCTGATTTCAACAACTTTGAAAATAAACGCCATTCCTCTCTTCAGGCGGGCTCCTGATTTCAACAACAACTTTGAAAATAAACGCCATTCCTCTCTTCAGGCGGGCTCCTGATTTCAACAACAACTTTGAAAAATAAAATGCCATTCCTTTCTTTAGGTTGGCGAGATTTCAACAACTTTTAAAAATAAAACGCCTTTCCTCTCTTCAGGCGGGCTCCTGATTTCAACAACAACTTTTTAAAAATAAACGCCATTCCTCTCTTCTGGCGGGCTCCCGATTCCAACAACAACTTTGAAAATAAACGACATTCCTCTCTTCTGGCGGGCTCATGATTTCAACAACTTTGAAAATAAAATGTCATTCCTTTCTTTAGGTTGGCGAGATTTAAACAACTTTTAAAAATAAACGCCATTCCTCTCTTCAGGCGGGCTCCTGATTTCAACAACTTTGAAAATAAAATGCCATTCCTTTCTTTAGGTTGGCGAGATTTAAACAACTTTAAAAATAAATGCCATTCCTCTCTTCAGGCGGGCTCCTGTTTTCAACAACTTTGAAAATAAAATGTCATTCCTTTCTTTAGGTTGGCGAGATTTAAATAACTTTAAAAATAAAATCCTATTCGAGGGCGGATGAACCCAAAATATCCTATTTGAGGGCGGATGAACCCAAAATATACTATTCGAGGGCGGATGAACCCAAAATATCCTATTCAAGGGCGGATGAACCCAAAATATCCTATTCGAGGGCGGATGAACCCAAAATATCATATTCGAGGGCGGATGAACCCAAAATATCTTTAAAACTTGAAAATGTCTTACCTCGAAAACTTGCTGGGGATTATTTTGCTGGGGATGAATTTTCATTTTCTTCCTTCCCCATTATGACCCTCTTGAAACTTGGTCGAAAATCTGTCGAAGATGCTTCTACATCTTGATGATTCGCTGGGGATAACACTGATGAAGATAACTCTGCTGAGTAAATATGTTATCTTACTCCTTACAGAACTACTTCCTTTTGAGTAGGATGTTTCATTCCTCTGCAAACTGCTTCCCCTTTTTTTTTTAATTCTTTTTTATTCCTTTTTTTTGTTTTTTTGTTTTGCATAGCTTCTTCCTTCGAAGACTACCTCCCTTGAGACTCGTTTTGCCTTTCCCCGAAAGGAACCGCTGAGGATACCGATTTTCACCAAACTTGTGTTGGACTCCTCGAAACTGTTGGGGATAACACTGTTGGGGAATTATTTACTTACCTGTTGGGGGGTAAAATGTTATCAGCTGGGGATAACGCTGTCGAGGATAACATTGCTGGGGGATTCTGATTCCTTCAGAACTAGTGCTTCACTCTTCGGAAGGATGTTGGGAATGATGCTGGCCTCTTGCTTTTTCCGAGCTCAAGTTTTATCCCTTTGCTGGGGAACAACTTCCTCCATTGAAACTTATTATGTTGGGGGCAACACTGGTTCTAAGACCACTTCCCTTGAGACTGGCGTTATCTTTATTCTTCCCCGAATGTGTACCTGACTTCCAGAAAATTTTCTAAATGGAAGGAAAATTTTCTGCCCCAGTTTGATAATATCCTTTCTACATGCATTAATGCCATTTCCTTTACCTGTTTCAAATCAAACAAAATTTGTTAGTTTAAAACATGGTGGTTGGTTGTGACGCTCCTACTGGGATGGTTTTCCATTTCTCCTTCCTTGATCTGCACTCCACAACTTGTTGGGGATGATATTATTTGCTGGGGATAATCCCTTTCTGCTTAGGATATCCCTCTTCTTTTGTGGCATAGCTCGGAAACTGGCATTTCCCCGACCTTTTAGTCTAGTATGAATTTCCCAAATTATGCTCACTGCTCTCCTTGCTTTGTTCACGGGCCTTGTCCTTGAGGTTTATAACCTTTGATTTCGGCAAGGATATCCCTCTTGACACTCGTCAATCCTTTTGTCAATTCCCTTTTGCTGGGGATATCTTTCTTGACACTGGCCTCGCACTTGTTCCTTGCTGACCATACTAGTCAGATCTCATCTTGTATAATTAGAAAGCTGATGGCATATTTTGAAGTCAATTCTCACTTGTTTTGACCAAACAGACTCTATTGGGGAATTTTTCTATAAAAGGAAAAAGATAAAAGGGAACAGAATAAAAAGACAAAGGAAAAAGATGATTTTTTAACAAAAGAAACTATAAATAAAAACCTATCAAACGCAGATACCGACACTAATGGTCATGACATGCATATGTGGCCTATCTTCTACCGTCAATCATCTTTCAAGATCTTCATTTGGCAATTCCCCATGTGATTCTCAATCTTATTCGACTTGTAGTGCCCGAAGGGTTTTCACTATCAAGCCTCTTTCATTTTGGTTTTTCTCTCAGCTTTCACCGCCTTATGGTGCTTGTGAAGGTTTTCACCGATAAGACTCTCTCATTTATATCACTTTCCAGCTGGGGATTCGGAGTATTGCCGGTATGACTCTTTCTGCCGGGGATTAGAGTCCTTTCCGCTGTGGAACAGAATGTTATGCTCACCGGTGAGACTCTCATTTGTCTGACTTGGCATCTTTTGAAGACTAATAAGAAGGTCTTTCTTTGGACCGTAATGTGGGTTTTTGGATAGTGCTAGAAAAAAAAGGGTATTAAAGGCTCAAAAAATGCATTAATTTTGGGTTATTAGTTACAACCTTCGGAATTAGATTTATTTACAACAAACACAACCTTTGCCCCAGTTTCTTGCTTGGGGATATTTTAATTGATTTTTTTTTCATTTTTCAAAACTATGACCGAGCCGTGAAGCGCCTACGTATCCTCTTTGAGGAATTAGGTCAAACGTAGTTCCCAATTCCTCTTTTTTTCATTTGACTTTTTTTTATCATTTCTCTTTTCTTTTCTCTTTTTTTTTCATTTTGTTGTTTTATTTCTTTCTCTTTTTTTTTCTTCTTCGTTGCTACTGATTCCGAACGAGGGGTATGAAAGAAAATAAATAAGGCTCAAAAGGGGTAACGAGGGATAAAGTGTTTAGGTAGCAAAACAAAATGCCTTTGTCATTCCAGTCTTCAAAACATGCCAAGTGCAAACAACACAATTGAACATAGATTTATAGTCTCTTCCGATGGTGCTGGACTTGACAATTATGTTAAACATTTTATTTTTCCTTTGTCATTTCTAAAACACCGTTGGGCGACACTCTCACTCTTATTATCATGAAAGGTGAATCTTGCTTTTAACGATTTTCTTTGTGTTTAACTTGCCCTAGTTCCACATGACTCGAGCTCCGAATATTCTCAAACCGTCCTTATTTTCTTTAAATGTTCTGATCACCCTTCCGGGATTTTATGATTTAACTTCTAAGATTAGGCCCAAACTGTGTGCGCATGACATGTCACTAGAATCGGCGCTGAACTAAATGACAAAAGGACTAAACAAAAAGATAACTGGAAATAATAAAAGACCGGATTTTGCATTGGACTACCGGTGAAATGGTTAAAAAAAAACAAAAACAAACCGGAATAAAATCCTAAACAACCTGGACAAAACATAAACAAACCGCTATGACAAAATGGAAAGATAAGCGGAAAGATATTGACACAAAACAATATCCGAATTACAATCCTAATAATCCGAACAACAGAAATGACAACAAAATAAGCCACCACGAGCTTCTCTCTTGCTAACCAAGGAACGAAGCGTCCTCCCACTTTATCAAAACTGACATCTTAGCCACTGAGCTTCGCATCAATACTGCCAAGACTGTTACCAACTTCAATATCATCAACCTTAGTCAACAAGTCCCCAATAGGATTTGAGTGCTTCTGCTATCAGGCCTGATCCCCGCAAAGTGTGCATCATGATGTGCGAGTAAAGGATTCTGCGCGATGTTCTGGGTGTCACTGTCCGGCTTACCACAAACCAACCACCTTCTTTCTTTGTGATTCAAAAACGAAACAGGTTAAAATGGACTCAGTCGGTCCCCATTATTAACAACATCTTTTCTTTTTTTTTCTTTTTTTTTCGATGTTTTTCTTTTTTTTTTCTTTTTTCCATTTTTTTTCCTTTTCATTTTTTCTCTTTTTTCATTTTTCATTCTCTTTTTTCATTCTTTTTTTTTGCTTTTTTCATTTTGCTTTTTTTTTTGTCGTGGTCGAATCTTATGGAGATTGCCTACGTATCATGACCCCGCATGAATCAGACCTTGCGTAGTTCGGACCATAAAAGATACACAATAATAAACATTTTTTCAATTTTCATATTAAAACAAACTGGGTTTCAAAGGTTTGAAGATGACCTACAAACTCGAAAATCAAACAACCCACATATTCTAATTAAAAGATTTACAAACTCCAAAAACAAATGGCCAGCTTCCTTTCTCCGTTTGACAAATGCAACCGAATGGTTATTTTTGCCAACGTGGCCCTTTCCAAATTTCACATGAATTTTGAGGTCGGGGAGGATTATTTTATGACACTTTACAAACTTGCCCATTCTTTTACGAAAATAGCCTTTTGACAACTGAAAGATACTCTGAGGCTATTTCGGCAAGAACGGTTTAAGACACGGCCGAAGATGGCTTTGACTAAAAATCCAGACGGTGTTCACCTGACCGCTGACTCTTTGTTTTTTTTTGTGACATTTTTTGACTAAAAACCCAGGCTATTATATGACATTTTTTTTACAATAAAAACCTGGTGTTGCAAACACGGCCCTTCAGCGCCTCGGGGACGAAGATTTTTAAGGCTGTGTGGGTCAACTGGACCAAAAATCCTAAACATGACCCAAAAGGTGGCTGTTTATGCAAAGTCAGCCTTCCGGCGTCCCTTTCGGGAACATTCGGCTTTTTATGACAAAACAGCATCACTCGACTTATTTGACTCTTTTTATCGTTTTTCAAATTAGCAAACTCAATATTGCAAACACGGCCTTTCAACGTCTCGGGGACGAAGATTTTTAAGGCTGTGTGGGTCAACTGGACCAAATCTTAAACATGACCCAAAGATGGCTGTTTATGCAAAGTCAGCCTTCCGGCGTCCCTTTCGGGAACATTCGGCTATGTCTTGATAAAACATCGTCACCCGACTTCTTTATGACAAAATTAAAATTTGACATATATTTTTTTTTTGGCTATTTTTAGCAAAAGGGGAGGTTGGACACCACCTGACTTATTTATGACAAGATTAAAAATTTGACACGTTTTTTATTTATTTATTTGTTTTTGGCTATTTTAGCAAAAGGTGGGTTGGACCCGATGAGGGTTGCCTACGTATCTCACATCCGGTGAGAATCAAACCCGCGTAGTTCGGGCAAATCATGAATAAGTAAATGAACTAACCTTTTTTATTATTATTATTTATTTATTTTTGCAGGAAAGACTTATAAAGAAGAAAAGGAGCATTTTTGCAAAGAAGGATATCTAAGAAAATATTTTTTTGTAATTTTACCTTCAATGAAAGAAATGCTTCTAAAAGTATTTTTTGAATTTTGAATTTTCTTTTCAATTTTGAAAGAAGAAGTAAAATATTTTCGGATTTTTGTTTTGAAAATTGGGAGTCTAAAAAAACTTTTCTAGACTTTTTGGCAAGACAAATATTTTTGCAACAAATAAAGATATATATACATTTTTTGGAAATAAAGAAAAACTTTTTGGATTTATATATATATATTTGCAACAAATAATAAAACCACTTTCAACGCCCGACTCTTTTTATTTTTATTTTTATTTTTATTTTTTTATTTTTAATTTGGCATTTTCATAAATAAATAAATAAATAAAAAAAACAATTTTAAAAACAAGACTCTTTTTCATTTTCATTTTTATGGCAAGACAAACTATTTTTTTCTATTTTTTTTTGAACAACCAAGACAGAACAACGATTTTTTTTCCTTCTATTTTTCCTTTGCTTTTAATAAAACAAACTAATAAGACGTTTTTTTTTATTTTCTCAAAATTTCGGCAGAGTTTTGACAGTATTTGGGTATTGGGTGTTTTAAAAAATAAACAATCAATTCCCTAACCGCTATTTCTTTTTTTTTTTTCAATTTCACAATATTCTTCCTGATATTCACAAGTTAGTCAACACACAAGTCCGAATCAAATAAATGCGCAAGTAGTAGCAAGTAAGATGCATCAGGATGGTCATTTTCATTTTTGGTACACCTGTCCTAGACAGACCCAACCCCTGTGTTGAGCCTCCAAAGTCAAATGCACGTGATGCAAACAAACGTTCCTACTAGGGATCCGGCATGAAGCTGAGTTATTCTAGGTTCATAACCTGGGTATTTGTTCTAGACTGTGTACCCGAGCGGACAACTCGAGTCGAGGAGGGGGCTACGTACCGGGGACCCGCGGGGTCGTCCGGCTTTGTAACTTGTCCGGCCTCTTTCTTATTTCAAGGTATGACACTAACAGAATAGGGAGTCTCGACCAGCGAGCTTCTCCCCGGAGGTAAGAAGAGAATGGTTTCGGCACAGTTTATATACAGTTCAAATAATACCAAAGCGGTAAAAGCATTATTTAGCACATTGAGCCCAAACATATAACAAAATCAGATAAAACCAATTATAACAATTTATCTAAGCTCGAATTTCTAACCCTGAACCAGTGGTTCTGGGTCTATCCCCAGCAGAGTCGCCAGAGCTATCACACCTCCTTTTTCCGCCCCCGCGAGGGCGTAGGGAGTTTTTTCCAATTAAAGGACAATCGAAACGGGATTTATTTATTTATTTCAGAGTCGCCACTTGGGAGATTTAGGGTGTCCCAAGTCACCAATTTTAATCCCGAATCGAGGAAAAGAATGACTCCATATTATAGTCTGCGTACCAGAAATCCGGATAAGGAATTCTGTTAACCCGGGAGAAGGTGTTAGGCATTCCCGAGTTCCGTGGTTCTAGCACGGTCGCTCAACTGTTATATTCGGCTTGATTATCTGATTTTTATACAAATATGAACTTATGTGCAAGTTTTATCTTTTTCCCGCTTTTATCATTATTTATTTTATTTTTACAAGAATGTGAACATTGTTTAAAACATGTCTTTGGATTACGTCACATGAAATGCACCCGCAATCCGGAACACATTTTATTCAATGTTTTGGGATTTGGATTTGGGTCGCATGAATGCGCACCCGTGCTTAAGAATGTATTATTGTTAAAATCGTGCCTAAAGCGATTAGCGTATTATTATTTATGGGTAAGACCGTGGAATTCACTAAACAGTCTATCCCGAATTCTAAATACTTAATTAAACATTTATCGAGGGCCCCGCAATTGGTGCATTTTATTGGGCGAGGCTCATCTCATTTTATTTTTTTAAAAAAAGGTCAGTCCTAAAATGCCTACATTTTTTATTTGAAATTTGTCTCTACAAAATAAAAGAGAAAATATCTTAATTTATTTACATGTTATTACCTAGTTACATTATACTAGGCATGTTCTCAGTTTGTCAAATTAAAAAAAAAATAGCAATCTAATTTTAATCCTAGACCATTTACATGCTGAAATTAACCAATATTATTTAACTAAACAATATTTCTGCCAAGTTCCTACTAGATGGCCTATTCGTTTGATTTTTGACTCGACGGAGCTACTACACCATTTATTTATTTTTATGCAATATATGTAGATAGTTCATCTGTTAAACTATCGTCGGATGTTCCACTATATGTATTAAATAGCTACATGATTCTGATTTTTGCAAGCTAAATAATTTGTACATACAAATAAAATTCAGAATATAATTAAATATGATTCAGAATTTCAATTCTTCATTTTTCGTATTCATGCTTCATATTCGGATTACAATAACCTGTGTGTCAGTTGTGTACCTGATATTGGAAGCAAAAGAAAATGAAGATGAGAATCAGCAGCAGTAATAACAGTACAACACAACAACAACAACCCAGCAACAGTAACAACCCAGGAAAAGAGTTTGCAAACCGGTGGAATTGTAAACCCAAAACAAAAGCTTCCGACTTCGATCAAACAACAACAATTAATGCTGATTTCAAACAATGAAAGAAAGCAGAAGATTTTTTCTTTAGTTTTTTTTATTTGAAAGTTTAAATATTTTTCGGAATTTTTCTCTCTCTCTCTAAATATTCAGCCCATTTTTTTTCTCTCTCTCTATCTGTCCGTTTTTTCTGTTCTGTCTCTTCCTTCTTTTTTTTCTGTATTCAAGACTTCCTATATATAATCCCAACCCTTTAATCAATTAAAATTAATCCCTTTCCTCTACCAAACCCATTATCTTCCCACTCATCCCCATTACATTAAATATATCATCACCACCACATTATATTTTGTCCCCCATGCTTCACTAAACAAATATAAGATTCCTCCCCACTAAATTTTGTCTTGTCCCCCCTTTATATTAAACAACTATATCACAACCCACCCCATTACATTTTGTCCCCCATACTTCACATAAAAAATTACAAAATGTACAATTCCTAAACTACCCCTCCGACCTTACTGAAATTACCAAACTACCCCTGAACGTACTGCAAATTACCAAACTACCCCATCAGCTATAACAAATCAATTAATCACACTCAACCAAAATATAGCCAATATGACCAATTTCTACACAAATTTAAACAACAAATCACATGAACACAAATTGAACAACAAAGAACAACTAAAATTTGATTGAACAATATTTTTAGCAACAAACAAATCTATTTTCAAATTCAACAACAACAATCAAACAAGTATATTTAGATTTCTAAATTCAATAATATTGAACTTAAAATCAACTCTAACAACATTACAACAAACAATTTCTATATTAAACTTTAAACAAGATTATGAGACAAATTCAAGAAATAATCATAAATGGTAAACAAGAAATCAAACTATACAAATTTCGGATTCAAGATCAACCAAACAAAGTATGAACATGAATGAATCTATTTTTTAAAACAACAAACATGACGGATTAAATGACTCAAACAACATTAATAATTTCTGGAAAATATATAACAACATGAAACAAATTGAAGAAATAATCAATTAAATTTCAATTTGAATCTAACAAACATCAAACTAACAAATTCTTACCTAAACAATAAAACAAACATGAAAAACAAATTAATTAATTTCCCATTTGAATATGAAAATTAAAATCAACAAAACACATGAACAAACTAAAAATTAATTCAAACGATAGACAAACAAAACAAAAATTGAATCATTTATTGATTCTGGATCCGAAAATAACGAACAAAAATTATGGACAATAAATGAGATTCAAAAACCAACTAACCGGAAATGAAACGACGAACAACGATTGTAAACAAATCTGTCCGGGCCTCGACTCAACGAAAGACCTTCGAACTTTGACGAAACGAAGAAGACGAAGCAACGTGAGGCAGTCGCAGCTCGAAGAGAAGAGATGTAATGGCAGCCATAGCTGCCTGCGTCGATGAGGCAGCAGCTGGACGAGCTAGAACGGCAGCAGCAGCGGCGACCATGGCAGCAGCAGTCGCGAGGCAGCTGGAAGGAGGAAGGGAAGCAGCAGCGATGGGGTTCCTCCTTTGTTGGTCGAGGGTTTTTCCGGCGTGACTGGGGTTGCCTCGGGTGGAAGACGAGGCTGGTTGTTCGACGAAGAGGATGAAAGGGACTGTGAGGAAGCAGCCATGAACGAGCTTGAGCTTGGGATCTTTCATGGTGCGACGAAGAAAGCTGAGGGAAGGTCGTTCATGGTGCGACGGTGGAGCTGTTGGTGTTCAAAAGAAGAAGAAGCAGCCATGGGACTGCTCGTTCATGGTGCGATGAAGAAGATGAGGACGAGGCAGCCATGGGATGAGCTTGAGGGGGAAGCCATGGATGAGCTTGAGAAACTTAGAGAAGAAGAAGATAGGGAGGGGGTGGCGGATTGGTTAGTATATTTTTTAGGGTTTTTCTTATTTTTTTTTGTTTTGTGTTGTTTGTAAGATAATAGGGGTGTTGGATTATGGACTGGGTCGACCCAGTTCAAAATGGACTGGGTCGTTTGGGAAGATTGGGCCATTTTTTGGGCATGTGGCTTGAAATCGAAGAAGAGACCCAATTCCGACTTTCTTTATATTTTCGCTCTCTTTTCTTCTTTTATTTTTCTAAAACTAAACTATAAAAATACTTAAACTATTATTAAGAACTAAATTAAGTTATAAAAGCGCAAATTAACTCCCAATAATAATTAACGCATAATTAAGTAATAATTAAGCATAAAATTATATATTTGGACATTAAATGCTAAAAATGCAAACGATGCCTATTTTTGTAATTTTTATTTTTTGTAAAACAAACTTAGTTACTAACAATTATATAATTAAATCCTACATGCGAAATGCGACATATTTTGTATTTTTAATAATTTAACAAATAAACATGCACAGACAAACATACAAATAGTTACACAAAATATCACAAAATTGCACACCAAGAAAAATTATTTTATTTTTGAATTTTTGGGAGTAATTCTCATATAGGGCAAAAATCACGTGCTTACAGCTGCCCCTCTTTGCCCGAAGACACGAAGGGTTTTCGTGCAAAGATAAAGCGAGCGATTTTTGCCCATCCGAGTACTCCGTGTGAAGCATTTTTTTGAAAAAGATTTGACCGAACCTTTGCTTCAAAGGTTTCCTACATATCCTGGGCTAAACAGGAATCAGGTCAATGTAGTTCGGGAAGTTTTGGTAGCTGGGACTACCGTGGGACTGCAATGTTACTGTTGTTGCATGCTATTACCACTGCTTACCGATCTCCTTGTTACACCATGCTTAAAAGAAAACAAGAAGCTAGGCTAGAGTACAATTTGTTTTTGTTGCCTTGCTTCCTTGTCTGCTTGCATTTCTTCCGGTGCTTTTCTTCTTTTGACACATGTACTTGAGTTTGTACTGTGACCTCTTGTTGCAACCTTCTGTTTCCCGGTGCCGGGGAATTTTATTGTTTCCTGCTGGGGATTCCTATTGTAACCCTCTGTTTTATTGTCCTCTGACTTGATCTTGAAATGTATGCCTTTGTTGTATGGGCGAGCTCCCAACTTCAATACTTGAAAATTAAAGACTGAAATGTATGCCTCTGTTATCTGGGCGGGCTCCCAACTTCAACGCTTGAAATGTAAAGACTAAAATGTATGCCTCTGTTATCTGGGCGGGCTCCCGACTTCAATGCTCAAAATATAAAGACTGAAATGTATTCCTTTCGTTATGTAGGTGGGCGCCTGACATGAAATTTAAAGACTGAAATGTATTCCTCTCGTTATGTAGGTGGGCGCCTGACATGAAATGTAAAGGCTGAAAAGTATTCCTCTCGTTATGTAGGTGGGCGCCTGATTTCAACAACAACTTTTAAAATAAACGTCATTCCTCTCTTCAGGTGGGCTCCTGATTTCAACAAACAACTTTGAAAATAAAATGCCATTCGTTTCTTTAGGTTGGCGAAATTTAAATAACTTTAAAAATAAATGTCATTCCTCTCTTTATGCGGGCTCCTGATTCCAACAACAACTTTGAAAATAAACGTCATTCCTCTCTTCAGGCGGGCTCCTGATTTCAACAACAACTTTTAAAAATTAAATGCCATTCCTTTCTTTAGGTTGGCGAGATTTCAACAACTTTTAAAAATAAAACGTCTTTCCTCTCTTCAGGTGGGCTCCTGATTTCAACAACAACTTTTTAAAAATAAACGCCATTCCTTTCTTCAGGCGGGCTCCTGATTCCAACAACAACTTTGAAAATAAACGCCATTCCTCTCTTCAGGCGGGCTCCTGATTTCAACAACTTTGAAAATAAACGCCATTCCTCTCTTCAGGCGGGCTCCTGATTTCAACAACAACTTTGAAAAATAAAATGCCATTCCTTTCTTTAGGTTGGCGAGATTTCAACAACTTTTAAAAATAAAATGCCATTCCTCTCTTCAGGCGTGCTCCTGATTCCAACAACTTTGAAAATAAACGTCATTCCTCTCTTCAGGCGGGCTCCTGATTTCAACAACTTTGAAAATAAACGTCATTCCTCTCTTCAGGCGGGCTCCTGAATTCAACAACAACTTTGAAAAATAAAATGCCATTCCTTTCTTTAGGTTGGCGAGATTTCAACAACTTTTAAAAATAAAACGCCTTTCCTCTCTTCAGGCGGGCTCATGATTTCAACAACTTTTTAAAAATAAACGCCATTCCTCTCTTCAGGCGGGCTCCTGATTCCAACAATAACTTTGAAAATAAACGACATTCCTCTCTTCAGGCGGGCTCCTGATTTCAACAACTTTGAAAATAAAATGCCATTCCTTTCTTTAGGTTGGCGAGATTTAAACAACTTTTAAAAATAAACGCCATTCCTCTCTTCAGGCGGGCTCCTGATTTCAACAACTTTGAAAATAAAATGCCATTCCTTTATTTAGGTTGGCGAGATTTAAACAACTTTAAAAATAAACGCCATTCCTCTCTTCAGGCAGGCTCCTGATTTCAACAACTTTGAAAATAAAATGTCATTCCTTTCTTTAGGTTGGCGAGATTTAAATAACTTTAAAAATAAAATCCTATTCGAGGGCGGATGAACCCAAAATATCCTATTCGAGGGCGGATGAACCCAAAATATCCTATTCGAGGGCGGATGAACCCAAAATATCCTATTCGAGGGCGGATGAACCCAAAATATCTTTAAAATTTGAAAATGTCTTACCTCGAAAACTTGCTGGGGATTATTTTGCTGGGGATGAATTTTCCTTTTCTTCCTTCCCCATTATGACCCTCTTGAAACTTGGTCGAAAATCTGTCGAAGATGCTTCTACGTCTTGATGATTCGCTGGGGATAACACTGATGAAGATAACTCTGCTGAGTAAATATGTTATCTTACTCCTTCCAGAACTACTTCCTTTTGAGTAGGATGTTTCATTCCTCTGCAAACTGCTTCCCTTTTTTTTAATTCTTTTTTATTCCTTTTTTTTGTTTTTTTGTTTTGCATAGCTTCTTCCTTCGAAGACTACCTCCCTTGAGACTCGTTTTGCCTTTCCCCGAAAGGAACCGCTGAGGATACCGATTTTCACCAAACTTGTGTTGGACTCCTCGAAACTGTTGGGGATAACACTGTTGGGGAATTATTTACTTACCTGTTGGGGGGTAAAATGTTATCAGCTGGGGATAACGCTGTCGAGGATAACACTGCTGGGGGATTCTGATTCCTTCAGAACTAGTGCTTCACTCTTCGGAAGGATGTTGGGAATGATGTTGGCCTCTTGCTTTTTCCGAGCTCAAGTTTCATCCCTTTGATGGGGAACAACTTCCTCCATTGAAACTTATTATGTTGGGGGCAACACTGGTTCTAAGACCACTTCCCTTGAGACTGGCGTTATCTTTATTCTTCCCCGAATGTGTACCTGACTTCCAAAAAATTTTCTAAATGGAAGGAAAATTTTCTGCCCCAGTTTGATAATATCCTTTGTGCATGCATTAATGCCATTTCCTTTACCTGTTTCAAATCAAACAAAATTTGTTAGTTTAAAACATGGTGGTTGGTTGTGACGCTCCTACTGGGATGGTTTTCCCTTTCTCCTTCCTTGATTTGCGCTCCACAACTTGTTGGGGATGATATTATTTGCTAGGGATAATCCCTTTCTGCTGAGGATATCCCTCTTCTTTTGTGGCATAGCTCGGAAACTGGCATTTCCCCGACCTTTTAGTCTAGTATGAATTTCACAAATTATGCTCACTGCTCTCCTTGCTTTGTTCACGGGCCTTGTCCTTGAGGTTTATAACCTTTGATTTCGGCAAGGATATCCCTCTTGACACTCGTCAATCCTTTTGTCAATTCCCTTTTGCTGGGGATATCTTTCTTGACACTGGCCTCGCGCTTGTTCCTTGCTGACCATACTAGTCAGATCTCATCTTGTATAATTGGAAAGCTGATGGCATATTTTGAAGTCAATTCTCACTTGTTTTGACCAAACAGACTCTATTGGGGAATTTTTCTATAAAAGGAAAAAGATAAAAGGGAACAGAATAAAAAGACAAAGGAAAAAGATGACTTTTTAACAAAAGAAACTATAAATAAAAACCTATCAAACGCAGATACCGACACTAATGGTCATGACATGCATATGTGGCCTATCTTCTACCGTAAATCATCTTTCAAGATCTTCATTTGGCAATTCCCCATCTGATTCTCAATCTTATTCGACTTGTAGTGCCCGAAGGATTTTCACTATCAAGCCTCTTTCATTTTGGTTTTTCTCTCAGCTTTCACCGCCTTATGGTGCTTGTGAAGGTTTTCACCGATAAGACTCTCTCATTTATATCACTTTCCAGCTGGGGATTCGGAGTGTTGCCGGTATGACTCTTTCTGCCGGGGATTAGAGTCCTTTCCGCTGTGGAACAAAATGTTATGCTCACCGGTGAGACTCTCATTTTTCTGACTTGGCATCTTTTGAAGACTGATCAGAAGGTCTTTCTTTGGACCGTAATGTGGGTTTTTGGATAGGGCTAGAAAAAAAGGGTATTAAAGGCTCAAAAAATGCATTAATTTTGGGTTATTAGTTACAACCTTCGGAATTAGATTTATTTACAACAAACGCAACCTTTGCCCCAGTTTCTTGCTTAAGGATATTTTAATTGATTTTTTTTTCATTTTTCAAAACTATGACCGAGCCGTGAAGCGCCTACGTATCCTCTTTGAGGAATCAGGTCAAACGTAGTTCCCAATTCCTCTTTTTTCATTTGACTTTTTTTTTTTATCATTTCTCTTTTCTTTTCTCTTTTTTTTCGTTTTGTTGTTTTATTTCTTTCTCTTTTTTTTTCTTCTTCGTTGCTGCTGATTCCGAACGAGGGGTATGAAAGAAAATAAATAAGGCTCAAAAGGGGTAACGAGGGATAAAGTGTTTAGGTAGCAGAACAAAATGCCTTTGTCATTCCAGTCTTCAAAACATGCCAAGTGCAAACAACACAATTGAACATAGATTTATAGTCTCTTCCGATGGTGCTGGACTTGACAATTATGTTAAACATTTTATTTTTCCTTTGTCATTTCTAAAACACCGTTGGGCGACACTCTCACTCTTATTATCATGAAAGGTGAATCTTGCTTTTAACGGTTTTCTTTGTGTTTAACTTGCCCTAGTTCCACATGACTCGAGCTCCGAATATTCTCAAACCGTCCTTATTTTCTTTAAATGTTCTGATCACCCTTCCGGGATTTTATGATTTAACTTCTAAGATTAGGCCCAAACTGTGTGCGCATGACATGTCACTAGAATCGGCGCTGAACAAAATGACAAAAGGACTAAACAAAAAGATGACTGGAAATAATAAAAGACCGGATTTTGCATTGGACTACCGGTGAAATGGTTAAAAAAAAAAAAAACCGGAATAAAATCCTAAACAACCTGGACAAAACTTAAACAAACCGCTATGACAAAATGGAAAGATAAGCGGAAAGATATTGACACAAAACAATATCCGAATTACAATCCTAATAATCCGAACAACAGAAATGACAACAAAATAAGCCACCACGAGCTTCTCTCTTGCTAACCAAGGAACGAAGCGTCCTTCCATTTTATCAAAACTAGCATCTTAGCCACTGAGCTTCGCATCAATACTGCCAAGACCGTTACCAACTTCAATATCATCAACCTTAGTCAACAAGTCCCCAATAGGATTTGAGTGCTTCTGCTACCAGGCCTGATCCCCGCAAAGTGTGCATCATGATGTGCGAGTAAAGGATTCTGCGCGATGTTCTGGGTGTCACTGTCCGGCTTACCACAAACCAACCACCTTCTTTCTTTGTGATTCAAAAACGAAACAGGTTAAAATGGACTCAGTCGGTCCCCATTATTAACAACATCTTTTCTTCTTTTTTTTTTCTTTTTTTTCGATGTTTTTCTTTTTTTTTCTTTTTTCCATTTTTTCTCTTTTTTCATTTTTCATTCTCTTTTTTCATTCTCTCTTTTTTTTTTGCTTTTTTCATTTTGCTTTTTTTTTTTGTCGTGGTCGAATCTTATGGAGATTGCCTACGTATCATGACCCCACATGAATCAGACCTTGCGTAGTTCGGACCATAAAAGATACACAATAATAAATATTTTTTCAATTTTCATATTAAAACAAACTGGGTTTCAAAGGTTTGAAGATGACCTACAAACTCGAAAATCAAACAACCCACATATTCTAATTAAAAGATTTACAAACTCCAAAAACAAATGGCCAGCTTCCTTTCTCCGTTTGACAAATGCAATCGAATGGTTATTTTTGCAAACGTGGCCCTTTCCAAATTTCACATGAATTTTGAGGCCGGGGAGGATTATTTTATGACACTTTACAAACTTGCCCATTCTTTTACGAAAATAGTCTTTCGACAACTGAAAGATACTTTGAGGCTATTTCGGCAAGAACGGTTTAAGACACGGCCGAAGATGGCTTTGACTAAAAATTCAGACGGTGTTCACCTGACCGCTGACTCTTTGTTTTTTTTTTTGACATTTTTTGACTAAAAATCTAGGCTATTTTATGACATTTTTTTTTTACAATAAAAACCTGGTGTTGCAAACACGGCCCTTCAGCGCCTCGGGGACGAAGATTTTTAAGGCTGTGTGGGTCAACTGGACCAAAAATCCTAAACATGACCCAAAAGGTGGCTGTTTATGCAAAGTCAGCCTTCCGGCATCCCTTTCGGGAACATTCGGCTTTTTATGACAAAACAACATCACTCGACTTATTTATGACTCTTTTTATCGTTTTTCAAATTAGCAAACTCAATATTGCAAACACGGCCTTTCAACGTCTCGGGGACGAAGATTTTTAAGGCTGTGTGGGTCAACTGGACCAAATCTTAAACATGACCCAAAGATGGCTGTTTATGCAAAGTCAGCCTTCCGGCGTCCCTTTCGGGAACATTCGGCTATGTCTTGATAAAACAGCGTCACCCGACTTCTTTATGACAAAATTAAAATTTGACATATATTTTTTTTTGGCTATTTTTAGCAAAAGGAGAGGTTGGACACTACCTGACTTATTTATGACAAGATTAAAATTTTGACACGTTTTTTATTTATTTATTGGTTTTTGGCTATTTTAGCAAAAGGTGGGTTGGACCCGATGATGGTTGCCTATGTATCTCACATCCGGTGAGAATCAAACCCGCGTAGTTCGGGCAGATCATGAATAAGTAAATGAACTAACCTTTTTTATTATTATTATTTATTTATTTTTGCAGGAAAGACTTATAAAGAAGAAAAGGAGCATTTTTGCAAAGAAGGATTTCTAAGAAAATATTTTTTTGGAATTTTACCTTCAATGAAAGAAATGCTTCTATAAGTATTTTTTGAATTTTGAATTTTCTTTTCAATTTTGAAAGAAGAAGGAAAATATTTTCGGATTTTTGTTTTGAAAATTGGGAGTCTAAAAAAAACTTTTCTAGACTTTTTGACAAGATAAATATTTTTGCAACAAATAAAGATATATATACATTTTTTGGAAATAAAGAAAAACTTTTTGGATTTTTATATATATATTTGCAACAAATAATAAAACCATTTTCAACGCCCGGCTCTTTTTATTTTTATTTTTATTTTTTTATTTTTTATTTTGGCATTTTCATAAACAAATAAATAAATAAAAAACCATTTTAAAAACAAGACTCTTTTTCATTTTCATTTTTATGGCAAGACAAACTATTTTTTTCTATTTTTTTTTTTTGAACAACCAAGACAGAACAACGATTTTTTTTTCCTTCTATTTTTCCTTTGCTTTTAATAAAACAAACTAATAAGACGTTTTTTTTTCATTTTCTCAAAATTTCGGCAGAGTTTTGACAGTATTTGCGTATTGGGTTTTTTTAAAAATAAACGATCAATTCCCTAACCTCTATTTCTTTTTTTTTTTCAATTTCACAATATTCTTCCTGATATTCACAAGTCAGTCAACACACAAGTCCGAATCAAATAAATGCGCAAGTAGTAGCAAGTAAGATGCATCAGGATGGTCATTTTCATTTTTGGTACACCTGTCCTAGACAGACCCAACCCCTGTGTTGAGCCTCCAAAGTCAAATGCACGTGATGCAAACAAACGTTCCTACTAGGGATCCGGCATGAAGCTGAGTTATTCTAGGTTCATAACCTGGGTATTTGTTCTAGACTGTGTACCCGAGCGGACAACTCGAGTCGAGGAGGGGGCTACGTACCGGGGACCCGCGGGGTCGTCCGGCTTTGTAACTTGTCCGACCTCTTTCTTATTTCAAGGTATGACACTAACAGAATAGGGAGTCTCGACCAGCGAGCTTCTCCCCGGAGGTAAGAAGAGAATGGTTTCGGCACAGTTTATATACAGTTCAAATAATAGCAAAGCGGTAAAAGCATTATTTAGCACATTGAGCCCAAACATATAACAAAATCAGATAAAACCAAATATAACAATTTATCTAAGCTCGAATTTCTAACCCTGAACCAGTGGTTCTGGGTCTATCCCCAGCAGAGTCGCCAGAGCTGTCACACCTCCTTTTTCCGCCCCCGCGAGGGCGTAGGGAGTTTTTTCCAATTAAAGGACAATCGAAACGGGATTTATTTATTTATTTCAGAGTCGCCACTTGGGAGATTTAGGGTGTCCCAAGTCACCAATTTTAATCCCGAATCGAGGAAAAGAATGACTCCATATTATAGTCTGCGTACCAGAAATCCGGATAAGGAATTCTGTTAACCCGGGAGAAGGTGTTAGGCATTCCCGAGTTCCGTGGTTCTAGCACGGTCGCTCAACTGTTATATTCGGCTTGATTATCTGATTTTTATACAAATATGAACTTATGTGCAAGTTTTATCTTTTTCCCGCTTTTATCATTATTTATTTTATTTTTACAAGAATGTGAACATTGTTTAAAACATGTCTTTGGATTACGTCACATGAAATGCACCCGCAATCCGGAACACATTTTATTCAATGTTTTGGGATTTGGATTAGGGTCCCATGAATGCGCACCCGTGCTTAAGAATGTATTATTGTTAAAATCGTGCCTAAAGCGATTAGCGTATTATTATTTATGGGTAAGACCGTGGAATTCATTAAACAGTCTATCCCGAATTCTAAATACTTAATTAAACATTTATCGAGGGCCCCGCAATTGGTGCATTTTATTGGGGAGGCTCATCTCATTTTATTTTTTTAAAAAAAAGGTCAGTCCTAAAATGCCTACATTTTTTATTTGAAATTTGTCTCTACAAAATAAAAGAGAAAATATCGTAATTTATTTACATGTTATTACCTAGTTACATTATACTAGGCATGTTCTCAGTTTGTCAAATTAAAAAAAAACATAACAATCTAATTTTAATCCTAGACCATTTACATGCTGAAATTAACCAATGTTATTTAACTAAACAATATTTCTGCCAAGTTCCTACTAGATGGCCTATTCATTTGATTTTTGACTCGACGGAGCTACTACACCATTTATTTATTTTTATGCAATATATGTAGATAGTTCATCTGTTAAACTATCGTCGGATGTTCCACTATATGTATTAAATAGCTACATGATTCTGATTTTTGCAAGCTAAATAATTTGTACATACAAATAAAATTCAGAATATAATTAAATATGATTCAGAATTTCAATTCTTCATTTTTCGTATTCATGCTTCATATTCGGATTACAATAACATGTGTGTCAGTTGTGTACCTAATATTGGAAGCAAAAGAAAATGAAGATGAGAATCAGCAGCAGTAATAACAGTACAGCACAACAACAACATCCCAGCAACAGTAACAACCCAGGAAAAGAGTTTGCAAACCGGTGGAATAGTAATCCCAAAACAAAAGCTTCCGACTTCGATCAAACAACAACAATTAATGCTGATTTCAAACAATGAAAGAAAGCAGAAGATTTTTTCTTTAGTTTTTTATTTTATTTGAAAGTTTAAATATTTTTCGGAATTTTTTTCTCTCTCTAAATATTCAGCCCTTTTTTTCTCTCTCTCTCTATCTGTCCGTTTTTTCTGTTCTGTCTCTTCCTTCTTTTTTTTCTGTATTCAAGACTTCCTATATATAATCCCAACCCTTTAATCAATTAAAATCAATCCCTTTCCTCTACCAAACCCATTATCTTCCCACTCATCCCCATTACATTAAATATATCATCACCACCACATTATATTTTGTCCCCCATGCTTCACTAAACAAATATAAGATTCCTCCCCACTAAATTTTGTCTTTTCCCCCCTTTATATTAAACAACTATATCACAACCCACCCCATTACATTTTGTCCCCCATGCTTCACATAAAAAATTACAAAATGTACAATTCCTAAACTACCCTTCCGACCTTACTAAAATTACCAAACTACCCCTGAACGTACTGCAAATTATCAAACTACCCCATCAGCTATAACAAATCAATTAATCACACTCAACCAAAATATAGCCAATATGACCAATTTCTACACAAATTTAAACAACAAATCACATGAACACAAATTGAACAACAAAGAACAACTAAAATTTGATTGAACAATATTTTTAGCAACAAACAAATCTATTTTCAGATTCAACAACAACAATCAAACAAGTATATTTAGATTTCTAAATTCAATAATATTGAACTTAAAATCAACTCTAACAACATTACAACAAACAATTCCTATATTAAACTTTAAACAAGATTATGAGACAAATTCAAGAAATAATCATAAATGGTAAACAAGAAATCAAGCTATACAAATTTCGGATTCAAGATCAACCAAACAAAGTATGAACATGAATGAATCTATTTTTTAAAACAACAAACATGACGGATTAAATGACTCAAACAACATTAATAATTTCTGGAAAATATATAACAACATGAAACAAATTGAAGAAATAATCAATTAAATTTCAATTTGAATCTAACAAACATCAAACTAACAAATTCTTACCTAAACAATAAAACAAACATGAAATAAACATGAAAAATAAATTAATTAATTTCCCATTTGAATCTGAAAATTAAAATCAACAAAGCACATGAACAAACTAAAAATTAATTCAAACGATAGACAAACAAAACAAGAATTGAATCGTTTATTGATTCTGGATCCGAAAATAACGAACAAAAATTATGGACAATAAATGAGATTCAAAAACCAACTAACCGGAAATGAAACGACGAACAACGATTGTAAACAAATCTGTCTGGGCCTCGACTCAATGAAAGACCTTCGAACTTTGACGAAACGAAGAAGACGAAGCAACGTGAGGCAGTCGCAGCTCGAAGAGAAGAGACGCAATGGCAGCCATAGCTGCCTGCGTCGATGAGGCAGCAGCTGGACGAGCTAGAACGGCAGCAGCAGTGGCGACCATGGAAGCAGCAGTCGCGAGGCAGCTGGAAGGAGGAAGGGAAGCAGCAGCGATGGGGTTCCTCCTTCGTTGGTCGAGGGTTTTTCCGGCGTGACTGGGGTTGCCTCGGGTGGAAGACGAGGCTGGTTGTTCGACGAAGAGGATGAAAGGGACTGTGAGGAAGCAGCCATGAACGAGCTTGAGCTTGGGGTCGTTCATGGTGCGACGAAGAAAGCTGAGGGAAGCTCGTTCATGGTGCGACGGTGGAGCTGTTGGTGTTCAAAAGAAGAAGAAGCAGCCATGGGACTGCTCGTTCATGGTGCGATGAAGAATATGAGGACGAGGCATCCATGGGATGAGCTTGATGGGGAAGCCATGGATGAGCTTGAGAAACTTAGAGAAGAAGAAGATAGGGAGGGGGGTGGCAGATTGGTTAGTATATTTTTTAGGGTTTTTCTTTTTTTTTTTTTTGTTTTTTGTTTTGTGTTGTTTGTAAGATAATTGGGGTGTTGGATTATGGACTGGGTTGACCCAGTTCGAAATGGACTGGGTCGTTTGGGAAGATTGAGCTATTTTTTGGGCCTGTGGCTTGAAATCGAAGAAGAGGCCCAATCCCGACTTTCTTTATATTTTTGCTCTCTTTTCTTCTTTTATTTTTCTAAAACTAAATTATAAAAATACTTAAACTATTATTAAGAACTAAATTAAGTTATAAAAGTGCAAATTAACTCCCAATAACAATTAACGCATAATTAAGTAATAATTAAGCATAAAATTGTATATTTGGACATTAAATGCTAAAAATGCAAACGATGCCTATTTTTGTAATTTTTATTTTTTGTAAAACAAACTTAGTTACTAACAATTGTATAATTAAATCCTACATGCGAAATGCGACATATTTTGTATTTTTAATAATTTAACAAATAAACATGCACAGACAAACATACAAATAGTTACACAAAATATCACAAAATTGCACACCAAGAAAAATTATTTTATTTTTGAATTTTTGGGAGTAATTCTCATATAGGGCAAAAATCACGTGCTTACACAAGGTCATTTAAAATATATCGCAAGCCACACCACATGAAATGCACCTGCGGTTCACGACACGCTCTATTTAACCTTGTTGGAAATTAGAACCGGGTCACATGAAATGCACCCCCGGGTTTTTACATGTTTACTTCTACTATCATTATTCAAAATTATGGTAGGGTCACATGAAATGTACACCCGAGCCCTTTTATCTAATTTGACGTAGTTCAGTTGATGAATAGCACCCAATTTCTATACTGTGACAAAATCATGTTCAGCTATAACCAATTTAAGTAAACACGAGCAGATAACCGAGCGATCAAATTCAAAACCACGGAGAACAGTTACAGAATCAACGGTATCATATCACCAAACAAATAATTAATATTAAGCTTGCATAAAACGAATAGAGGATGAGAGAGTTGAACCTCAATAGAGCCGGACAATTGGTTGTTTCAATGTTTAACACTCGAAATGTGCCGAACCGCGGACGAAATCCGAATTAGCACCGGAGACTCAACCAAACACAGATTCAAACCCACACTTTAATCATTGTTTACGCTGACAAAGATTAGGTCCAGTAGCCCACGAGACCCTGTTTGATTTCTTCAATTCCATGAAACCCCTTTATGACTTAATTAATAGATTCAAAAACACTCAGTTTTCTTTAGATAAAAAAACGGATTGTTTCCCATTTCAGGGTGTTGGAAGCTGCAAAACGTTTGCACTTGAAAGAACACGTTGTCTTTGATGGGTCTGGAAATGAATTCAAAATAACTCTATGTTGATAAACAAAGATGGAGATTTACAACATCACTCGTCAAACCAAACAGAGCCATGATCGGTGGACTGAAATACCAAAACTATGAGCCGGAACCTCGCCGGAAATCCAAAACAACTGGAATCTCGGACAACATATCACCGAACACCTCGACGAACCTGACACGGCGACCTCGAGCGGAAGCACGACCCAAAGAAACAACAGACTACTGACTGAAGACTGTCGGCTTACGTAGATCTCAGGGTTGTTTTGGATGGCAGAAAAATGGAGACGATGAGCTATGTTTTTGTTGTAACATGGCTGCGCAGTTTTTTTTGTGTGTGTATGGCTGTGTGTGTCATGGTGCATGTGTGTGTGTGAAGGTGAATCTTGCCAAAAATGGCAGCCTCGTGGTGGACGACGATCAGGCAGTGTTGTGAGCGTGCAGGGCGGCTGACTTCTGGGCGAGTGTAACAGTGGGGATCTGCTCAGGGGTGTTCAAGGTTAGAAAAGGAAGAAGCTATGGCTGAAGGAGTTGTCGTTTGGGATGGAGTTGCAGCCGGCAGGTAAGGCTAGCGGTGTGAGAGGTTCGACGATGAGGGGTGTGGACGTCGGGTTGAAGACAATGGGCAGGGGGGTCTCTTTGCTGCGCAAGGGTCGTCAGAGAAGATGACGCGCATGGGGGGTTTGTTTTTGTCAAGGCTGCACATCCTTTTTTGTGTATTTTTTTCTGTTCTTTTCATTCTTTTCCGTTCCTTTTATTTATATAGTCTAGGTTTTTGGTAGGGTTTTAGGTTAAGGGGTATGGGCCTAAGAATTATGGGATTGACAATTGTAGGCTAGGTCCAAAATTAGGCCTAAAGATGGGTTGCTCGAGCCCAAGCTCTATTCTTTCGCTGCGAACGAGATTAAAAATACGGGCCCATTTGTTAATTATTCTTACTATTCAAATAATTATTACAATAAAACTAACCATTAAAACAATCTATTTTTTGTATTTTCAAATATCATATTAAATTAAAAATACGATACTATTGTTTTATATATTTTTTTAAGATTTTTTTTAGATTAAAAATTACTACAAAGCATCAATGAACCTATTTTTGTGATTTTTTTGTTTACTTGTAATAAAATTAAAGTAAAAGAGTCAAAATTACTTAAAATATCTATATTATGCCTAAATTAAATATTTTACGCTAATATATAAAAAATCTTGGGGAGGGTCAAAAATCACATGTCTACATTTGTAATAGATGCAGTTTTCATATATTTTATTGTTGCCTTCCGCTTAAATTTGAATTTCCGTTGTTATCACGTTATCGCCTTATAATTGTTAACCAGAAATAATTGGATAATGATGTAAGTAGTTAAAGGTTTGACTTGGCTAGCTCACATTAGTAGGCTCCATCACGACCTCCGAGGGTGGGAAAATTCGGGTCGTCACAGAGACAATACCTAAAGTACTTTCTAACATTTTCGTAACTGATTCTTGATCATTAACAAGAAATAGACTCTGATACCATGTCACGACCCAACTCCATGTCAGATCGTGATGGCATCCATCACCGTTACTAGACAAGCCAATAGTGAACAACTTAGTGATTTTCCATTTTTATTAAACAATGCCATCACCTATCTTTACTTAAATTTAAAGCATTTGATAATAACAGATTTTGAAGGCAAGCAAAACGGAAACAACTAGAAGAAAACATAACCATAGAAATACAATCCAAAAATCAAGTCTACTAATATGTGCAAAGATCTAGTGTCGCAAGTGTGTGTACAACTAGCAGAATATACAAAAGATGACTATCCTATTGTCAGAAATAGAATAGATAGATACAAACAAAAGAGAAACTCCGGCATGCTGCTGAACGGCTCGAAAGGGGGTAGCTCACCGTGAAGTTTCAGTCCAAGGTCAAGTATGCGCGCTGGGCGGGTAACTAGATGCACCCACCTCAGATCCTATACAATTAAGTATAGAAGCGTAGTATGAGTATATAAACAATATGTACCCAGTAAGTATCCAGTCTAACCTCAAAGAAGTAGTAACGAGGGGTCGACTTGACACTTACTAGGGTCAACAATAATATAATTAAAGTGTTATGCTAAGCATGGATATCATGAATAATAATGATAGTTTAATAACAGGAAGTGATAAGTTCTTCTTTCATAAATATGATTTCAATGTCAGTCATATCATTTAACCGCTTACATTTCAAGGCATTTAAGCAGTATAAATCATAGAGAATTCCAAATAATTAATATGCGCAATTATGCCGAGGTCGTACAGTCCTGTCCAACATCATATTAAACTGTGCACTGCCGGAGGGTCGAATGACGCGAACCATAGATGCAGCTATTTACTACCGAGGCACTCGGTCCGATCCACAAATAACAATTTATTTTCAAGAAAGCACACATTTCCCATTTATGGTCAAATATTTCATACAAATCCTCAAGTAAGTGAGTATAACCTTTTACAATTATTTTATCAATTTTCAATATGACTTAAGTGATTATAATAGCAAGTAAGGACGCAAGAATTTCAAATATAGCATGATACAGTTCCTAAACTACTCGGGCAATAACATAATAGTAGCTACGTACGGACGCTCATCACCACACATGTACGTAGTCCCCACAGATAGGTACAAACATTTATTTAATTCACCCATGGGGTTAATTCCCTCTTACAAGGTTAGAAAGGAGACTTACGTCGTCTCAAAGCCTATTTTCCAATTCAAGAACACGCTCAAACCTACAAATTTGACGCCAAACGACTCGAAACTAGTCAAACATTACATAAACTAATCAATCTATGCTCAAAAGTTCACAACTCCACCATTTAAGTGATTACCCAACCTAGATTGCAAGATTCCTAACATTCACCCCCAAGCCCACATGCTCGGATTCCAGAATTGTTTTAAAGGAAGTTGTTACCCATAACCTTAAGAACATAAATATATAATTTTTACTGAATTCCATAACAAATTTTGTGGTTAAATCTCATTTTTAACAAAACCATAGGTTTTCACCTAAACCCTTGATTTTCAATAATTTACATGTATAATATACCCATAAACTGTATATTTAACTCACATTGTGTAGAAATTACTTACCTCAAAGTGCTAAGTCGAATTCCCCTCTTTGAGAGCTCCCCAATCGCCCAAATGTGTAAATAATGGGAGGAAAATGCCTAACACCTGTATTAAATGAGGTGTACTACCTCCATCTTTTTCGCACCAACGGTGCCTTGGCCGCATCAGCGGATCCACTTCTGTGGACCATGTGTCTGCTTCTGCGGAATTGGTTGGGCTGGCTGGGGTCTCTTCCGCAAACGGGCTCCCGCTCCTGCGGTCCTGCTTCTGTGGAACCTGGGCTCCCCTCCTTGGGCTGCATCTGCGAGGCGTTGCCCGCACCTGCAAGCTCGCACCTGCGGCTGAACAACCGCAGGTGCGGTTATGATAGCAGCTGGAGCTTCAGCTCTTGCTCCAAACTTTCAACTTGGTCCGGGCCTCGTCCGATTGACGCTCGAGGGCCCTGGGTCCCGCCCGAACGTACCAACAAGTTTGGAATCATAAAGCGAATTGTTATAACTCTCGGAACGCCTGAAACAACATTAAAATAAAGAATCACACCCTAAAACCAATTGAGTCAAACTTAAGAACTTCAAGTTCTTCAATTTACTTCCAATGTGCCGAAACGTACTTATACTACTCGGAATGATACCATATTTTGCGTGCAAGTCTTAAATGACATTACAGAACTACTCTCCATCTCAGAATTACGTTTGGACCTCGATATCACCAAAACCTTCCCAAACCAATTTTTAAAGAACTTTCAAAATCTTCAAGAACCAATCTTTCACTATTAGGCGCCAAAACCGCTCCTGGGTCATCCAAAACCCGATCCGAACATACGCCCAAGTCCAAAATCACCATACAAGCCTATTGGAACTGTGTCAAATCCCTATTCTGAGATCGTTTCCTCAAAATGTTGACCGAAGTCAAACTTGGTCTTTTAAGCCAACCTTAATGAACCAAGTGTTTTGAATTCAACCCAAACTCTTCCAAATCCCAAAATAACCATCTCCACAAGTAATAAATCAGTAAAAGAAAGTACGGGAAGCCTTATTTAGGGGAACGTGGTTCTAGAAAGCAAAACGATCGGTCGGATCATTACATTCTCCACCTCTTAAACAACGTTCGTCCTCGAACGGGTTTAGATTCGTACCTGGAGTGCTGAATAAGTGTGGATATCTATTTTGCATGTCCTCCTCAGACTCCCAGATCGCCTTCTTAACTGGGTGGCCCCTCCACTGAACTTTTACCGTGGAAATCCTCTTGGATCTCAACTGGCGATCCTGTCTAGCAATAATAGCAACTAGTTCTTCCTCATAACCCAAGCTCTCATCTAGCTGAATAGTGTTGAAGTCTAGTACATATGACAAGTCGATGTGATACCTCTGAAGCATAGACACATGAAAAATCGGATGAACCCCTGATAGGCTGGGAGGTAATGCAAGCTCATAAGCAACCTCCCCAACTCGCCTCAACACCTCAAATGGACCTATAAACCTTGGTCTCAACTTGCCCTTCTTTCTGAATCTCATAATCCCCTTCATCGACATGACTTTCAAGAGAACCTTCTCGCCTACCATAAATGATACATCACGTGCCTTCTGATTCGCGCAACTCTTCTGCCTGGACTGTGCTGTGCAGAATTGCTCCTAAATCAACTTTACCTTTCCAAGGCATCCTTCACCAGATCAGTATCATATAATCTAGCCTCGCCGGGTTCGAACCACCCAATGGGAGAACGATAGCGCTGATTGTATAAAGCCTCAAATGGAGCCATCTCGATGCTGGACTAATATCTGTTGTTGTAAGCAAACTCGACCAAGGGCAAGAACTTCCCACTGCCCTCCAAAGTTAGTCACACATGCTCTGAGCATGTCCTCCAGGATCTGAACTATCTGCTCTGACTGCCCGTCGGTCTGAGGATCAAATGCTTTGATGAGCTCTACGCGGGTCCCCAACTCACTCTATACAGCTCTCCAGAAATGGGAAGTGAACTCAGGACCTCTATCTGATATGATGGAAACAGGCACACCATGCAACCGAACTATCTCCTGAATATAAATCTGGGCCAACTTCTCTAAAGTATAGGTAGTATGCAACCGGAATGAAGTGTGCCGACTTGGTCAACATGTCGACAATGACCCAAATTGCATCAAACTTCCGTAAGGCCTACGGAAATCCAATAACAAAGTCCATAGTGATGTGCTCCCATTTCCACTCAGGTATAGTCATCTGCTGAAGTAGGCCACCTGGCCTCTGGTACTCATACTTGACCTGTTGGCAATTTAGGCACCTAGCTACATACTCTACTATGTCTTTCTTTATCCACCGCCACCAATAATGCTGTCTCAGGTCACGATACATCTTCATAGCATCTAGATGAATAGAATACTATGAATAATGTGACTCATCTAGAATCCTCTCCCTCAAGCCATCGACATTAGGAACACATAGACGACCTTGGAGTCACAGAACACCATCCTCGTCAATAGAAACCTCCTTGGCACTACTCTGTAGCACCGTTTCTCTAAGAACTACCAAGTGCAGATCATTATACTGCCGAACCTTGATCTGCCCCAATAGTGAAGACTGGGCAGCAAAACATGTAAGAACTCAATTGGGCTCTAAAATATCTAACCTCACAAGTCTATTAGCCAAGGGCTGAATGTCCAAAGCTAGTGGCCTCTCCTCTGCTGAAATGAATGTCAAGCTACCCATACTCTCTGGCTTCCTGCTTAAGGCATCCACAATCATATTTGCCTTGCCCGGATGGTAAAGAATGGTGATGTCATAATCCTTCAGTAGCTCAAGCCATCTACACTACCTCAAATTGAGATCCCTTTGCTTGAACAAATGCTGTAAGCTGCGATGATCAGTATAAAACTCACATGACACCCCATACAGATAATGCCTCCAAATCTTAAGAGCATGAACAATCATGACTGGCTCTAGGTCGTGCATGGGGTAATTCTTCTCATGAATCTTCAGCTGACATGAATCATATGAAATAACTCGCCTCTCCTGCATCAATACACTACCCAAGACAACACTTGAAGCATCGTAATACATGGTATACATCCCCGAACTGGAAGGCAATACTAGAACTGGTGCTGTAGTCAAAGTTGTCTTGTGCTTCTAAAAGCTCGCCTCACAATCATCAAACCAACGGAATGGAGCACCCTTCTGAGTCATCTAGTCAAAGGTGCGGCAATGGATGAGAAGTCCTGCACGAACCAGCGATAATAACCGGCTAACCCTAGGAAACTCTTGATCTCAATCACCGATGTGGGACGTGGCCAACTCTAAACTGCCTCAACTTCTTGGGATCCATCTTAATACCCTCTCCTGACACAACATGTCCCAAGAATGCCACATAATCTAGCCAAAACTTACACTTGGAGAACTTAGCATATAGCTTCTATTCTCGCAATGTCTGAAGCACCACCCTCAAATGTTGCTTGTTCTCCCTCAGGCTACGTAAGTACATAAAGATGTCATCAATGAAGACAATGACGAAAAAATCAATATAAGTCCTGAACACCCTGTTCATCAAATCAATAAATGTCGCCGGTGCATTAGTCAAGCCGAAAGACATCACCAGGAACTCATAATGGCCATATCTAGTACAAAAAGCAGTCTTTGGAACATCTGAGTCCCGAATCTTTAGCTGATGATACCCTGACCTCAAGTCAATCTTAGAGAACACCCTAGCACCCTGCAACAAGTCAAACAAATCATCAATACGCGACAATGGGTACTTGTTCTTGATGGTAACTTTGTTCAACTGGCGATAATCAATGCTCATCTGCATAGTTCCATCTTTCTTCTTCACAAATAACACTAGTGCACCCCAAGGTGATACACTTGGTCTCACAAACCCTTTTGCTAAAAACTCCTCAAGCTGCTCCTTCAATTCTTTCAAAGCCATACTGTACACTGGGATAGATATAGGCTGGGTACCTAGAGCCAAATCACTATAGAAATCAATATCACAATCCGGTAGCATGCCTGGAAGGTCAGAAGGAAACACATCGGCAAATTCCCGGACAACTGGCATTGAATCAATTGTCGGAGACTCTACGGTGGTGTCCCGAACATAATCTAGATAAGCCAAAAAACCTTTCTCGACCATATATCGAGCCTTCAGAAAAAGATGACCCGACTAGATGTACTAATGGAGGAACCCTTTCTCTTCTACCTCAGAAACTCTGGCATAGCTAAAATAATAGTCTTGGCATGACAATCTAGGAGGGCGTGATATGGGGATAACCAGTTCATGCCCAAGATGACCTCAAATTCGGTCATATCAAGTAATAGGAGGTCTACTGTAGTCTCGTAACTACAGAATGTGACCATACAAGACCAATAGATCTGATCCACAACCACAGAAGCGCCCACAAGAATGGACACATAAACAAGAGTACCCAAAGACTCATGAGGAATATCCAGGAAATGAGAAAATAGAGACGATATATAGAATAGGTAGACCCTGGATCAAATAGTACTGAAGCATCCCTACCGTAGACGGAAATAATACCTGTGATCACAGCATCCGAGGCCAATGCATTTGGCCTGGCCAGAGAAACATAGAATCTGGCTGGAGCGCCGGCTGGCTGGCTTCCACCTTACTGAACAGTAGCTGGCCGACCTCCCCCTGCCTGGCCTCCACCTCTAGGATGACCCCTACCAGTCTACCCTCTACCTCTGGGCGGCCGGACAACCGGTGCTGTAATTATGGGCTGTTGGCCATGCTGCACTGCCTTGCCCCGAAGACTCGGGGAGTATCTCCTCATGTGACCGAGATCTCCGCACTCGAAATAGCCCCTCGGTGCGATGACCTGCTTCCCTGGCGTTTGACCCCGATGGCCTCTATACCTACTAGAATAAGCCTAAATAGCCGGTGGGCGGTATGAACTCTTCAGCATGGCACTAAAATAGGAGCTGGAAAAACCCTAGTGATCTAAGTACCTACTGGAAGAACCCTGGATGGCTGGTGGGCGGTGAGAGCTCTCTAGTATGGCACTGAAATAGGAGCTGGAAAAACCCTAGTGATCTAAGTACCTACTGGAAGAACCCTGGATGGCTGGTGGGCGGTAAGAGCTCTCTAGTATGGTGCTGAAATAGGGGCGCGGTGGAGCACCTCGAGGAGGTGGTGGTGCTGAATATGGGGGCCTGCTAGGTTGACCCCTCCCAAACTGACCTCTGCCCCTAACCGGGGCACCTTTAAACTCTCTAGAGAAACAGACCCTCTTGTCCTATTGCATCTACTCTCTACCTCTCTGACGGTAGCCCTCAATCCTCCGAGCAATCTCACTTACCAGCTGATAAGAAGTCCCCATCTCAATCTCTCGAGCCATATTGGCCCTAATATCGGAGTGCAACCCTACAATAAACCTCCGATCCACACTCTCTCCGCGTCTGTAGGAAGTATCGTAAGTGCACGGCAAGACAACTTAGAAAACCTCGCCTCATAGTCGGTTAGTGACATCTGACCCTGCACAAGCTACTCAAACTGATACCTCAACTCTTCCCTTTCGGAAGGTGGAATATACCTATCCAAGAAAAACTATGTGAATTGGCCTCAAGACATGGGAGGAGAACCCGCTGGTCTGCCAAGAAGATATGAATGCCACCATTTACGGGCCTGCCCTCCAGCTGGAAAGTAGTGAAGCCAACCCTATGAGACTCCAATATCCTCATGTTGTGCAGTCTGTCCCTGCACCTATTAATGAAATCCAGGGCATCGTCATGACGCTCACCTCCGAAGACAAGAGGGTGTAGCCAAGTCCATACGTCCAACAACTTCTGCAGATTACCGTCCGCAACTGGTCTAGGATCAGGTGCCAGTGCTGCAACTGGCTGGGTCCCATCCGCGAGTAGTGAACCTAGAGTCCGATACACTACAGATGCATTCCTAGGAGCCTGAGCAGTAGGGGTCTATGCTCCCCCTCCCACTGGAGATGTGGTTGGGTCTGCTGGAAATAAACTAGCCTGGGTCATAGAGTCCATGAACTGCAACATACGACTCATGACCTCCTGAAAGCCCGGTGCTGTCATGAAATCCACGGGGGAAGGCTCTGCTATAGGTACCTCGCCCTGCTCCTCGATGATGGGATACTCTACTATATCCAATGTCGGTACAACTGGGGCAACTCTAGGACGTCCTCGTCCTCTACCTCGGGTTGGTGCCCACCCTCGGCCTCTAGTGATGGAGTGGGGGGGGGGAACTCCTCTTGGGTATGGAACATCAATTGTACGCATTCTCACCATCAGTGAGAGAATAGAAGAAAGAAACATAGTATACCATCAACTACACGTTAGAAGATGAATAAAGAGTAATTTCCTAATACCCTATAGCCTCTCAAAGATAAGTACAGACGTCTTCGCACCGATCTACAAGACTCTTTTAGGCCTGCCCATCACTTGTGAGACCTCGTAAACCTTGTGCTCTGATACCATATTGTCACGACCCAACTCCATGTCAGGCTGTGATGGCGTCCAACACCATTACTAGACAAGCCAAAAGTGAACAAGTTAGTGATTTCCCATTTTTATTAAACAATCCCGTCATCTATCTTTTCTTAAATTTAAAGCATTTGATAAATAACAGATTTTAAGGTAAGTAAACGGAAACAACTAGAAGAAATCATAACTATAGAATTAGAACCCAAAAATCAAGTCTACTAATATGTGCCAAGATCTAGTGTCGCAAGTGTTTGGACAACTAGCAGAATATACAAAACATGACTATCCTACTGTCTAAAATAGAGTAGATAGATACAAACAAAAGAGAAACTCCGGCATGCTGTTGAACGGCTCGAAAGGGGCAACTCACCGTGAAGTCTCAGTCCAAGATCAAGTATGCCTGCCGGGCAGGTAACTAGATGCACCTGCCTCAGATCCTGTACAATTAAGTACAGAAGCGTAGTATGAGTACATAAACAATATGTACCCAGTATGTATCTAGTCTAACCTCGAAAAGTAGTGACAAGGAGTCAACTTGACACTTACTAGGGTCAACAATAATATAATTAAAGTGTTATGCTAAGCATGGATATCATGAATATTAATGACAGTTTATAATAGGAAGTGATAAGTTCTTCTTTCATGAATATGATTTTAATTTCAGTCATATCATTTAACCACTTACATTTCAAGGCATTTAAGTAGTATAAATCACAGAGAATTCCAAATAATTAAAATGCGCAAATATGCTGAGGTCGTATGGCCCGGTCCAACATCATATTAAAATGTGCAATGCCGGAGGGTCGGATGGCGCGAACCATAGATGCATCTATTTACTACCGATGCGCTTGACCCGATCCACAAATAACAATTTATTTTCAAGAAAGCACACATTTTCCATTTACGGTCAAATATTTCATACAAATCCTCAAGTAAGTGAGTATAACCTTATACAATTATTTTATCAATTTTCAACATGCCGAGGCGCTCGACCCGATCCATAAATAACAATTTATTTTCAAGAAAGCACACATTTCCCATTTACGGTCAAATATTCCATACAAATCCTCAAGTAAGTGAGTATAACCTTCTACAATTATTTTATCAATTTTCAACATGACTTAAGTGATTATAATAGCAAGTAAGGACACAAGCATTTCAAATATAGCATGATACGGGTCCTAAACTACCTGGACAATAACACAATAATAGCTACGTATGGACTCTCGTCACCACGCACATACGTAGTCCCCACAGATAGGTACAAACATTTATTTAATTCACCTATGGAGTTAATTCCCTCTTACAAGATTACAAAGGAGATTTACCTCGTCTCAAAACCTACTTCCCAATTCAAGAAGGTGCTCAAACCTCCAAATTTGTCGCCAAATGACCCAAAATTAGTCAAACATTACATAAACTAATCAATCTATGCTCAAAAGTCCATAATTCCACCATTTAAGTGATTACCCAACCTAGATTGCAAGATAACCAAAATTCACCCCCGGTCCCACATGCTCGAATTCCGGAATTTTTTAAAGGAAGTTGTTACCCATAGCCTTAGGAACATAATATATAATTTCTACTAAATTCCATAACTAATTTCGTGGTTAAATCTCATTTTTATCAAAACCCTAGCTTTTCACCTAAACCCTTGATTTTCACTAATTTACGTATTATAATCTACCCATAAACTATGTATTTAACTCACATTATGTAGAAATTACGTACCTCAAAGTACTAAGTCGAATTCCCCTCTTTGAGAGCTCCCCAATCGCCCAAATAAGTAAAGAGTGGGAGGAAAATGCCTAACTCCCGTATTAAATGAAGTCCACCGCCTCTATCGTTTTCGCACCAGCAGTGCCTTGACCGCACTTGCGGATCCGCTTCTGCGGACCATGTGTCCGCTTCTACGGAATTGGCTGGTCCAGCTGGGGTCGCTTCCGGGGACGGGCTCCCGCTTCTGCGATCTCGCTTCTGTGGAAAAGGTGCCGCATCTGCGGAACCTGGGCTCCCCTCCTTGGGCCTCATTTACGAGGTGTTGCCCGCACCAATGAGCTCGCACGTGCGGCTGACCAGCCAAAAGTGCAATTATGACAGCAGCTGGAGCTTCAGCTCTTGCTCCAAACTTTCAACTTGGTCCAGGGCTCGTTCGATTGATGCTCGGGGCCCCCAGTCCAGCCTGAATGTACCAACAAGTTCGGAATCATAAAGAAGATTGCTCGAACTATCAAAACGCCCGAAACAAAATTAAAACTAAGAATCACTCCCTAAAATCAATTGAATCAAACTTAAGAACTTCAAGTTCTTCAATTTACTTCCAATGCACCGAAATGTACTTATACTACTCGAAATGACACCAAATTTTGCGTGCGAGTCTTAAATGACATTATAAAACTATTCTTGGTCTCGGAATTCCGTTTGGACATTGATATCACCAAAACCCACTCCAAACCATATTTTAAAGAACTTTCAAAACCTTCCGAACCAATCTTTCACTATTAGGCGCCAAAACGCTCCCGGGTCATCCAAAATCCGATCTGAACATACGCCCAAGTCTGAAATCACCATACAAATCTATCGGAATCATCAAATCCTGATTTTGAGGTCATTTACTCAAAATGTTGACCGAAGTCAAACTTGATCTTTTAAGCCAACCTTAAGGAACCAAGTGTTCTGAATTCAATCCAAACTCTTCCAAATCCCAAACTAACCATCCCCGCAAGTCATAAATCAGTATAATCAAGTACATAAGACTTATTTAGGGGAACGAGGTTCTAGAAAGCAAAACGACTGGTCGGGTCGTTACATACCAATTGTTAGAACTAAAATACTTTAAGATGAAATCCATCATCATTTACCTAAGACCTATCATGTCAAATTATTGACTATAAAAATAAACATACCTGAATCCATGGAACGGATGAAGCTTGTCATGTGGTTAGTGGTCTTCCAAACTAATACGTAAGTTGTTCTCGTCTTTCCAACGATGCGATACTGGAAAAATAACTCTAAGTCTAATTTGAGGACCATAAACTATTTAATAAATGCAAGTTTATGCATTTCTGATTTATTCCATCAATGCAAGTTTATATGTTTTTAATTTAGTCCATCATTAAATGAGACATAATATTCAGATATGAACACATAAGATCCTATTAGGCCCCAAGTCTGGAGGCGAGATCGACATTCGGTGCCTCATCTATCCTTGTGTACCAACTTGCGACTCAGGAATTTTGGACATATAATATCATACTTTGGCCAGGGGCCACATTGCAAGACAATTTGTAAAGCAAAATATAAAATTAAATAGAAACTAATGCTGACTAAATGTCAACATAAAGCTAGGCCGGTAAGGATATCATAACTACTATAACTGACAGGCCAACACAATATACGTACAGGGCCTACAAGCCCAACATACTGCACTAACTGACAGGATATGTCTACAAGCTTCTACTGATGGATGTACTGTGATCGAAACAGGGCCCCGAACTACCCATAACCTATCTACATATATAAATAAGATGTACACAAAACTTCTAGACCCGGCAAATCTGAAGGACAGGGAGCTTACCGATAAAGCTGAACTTGGGCAACACCTACTGAGGAGGTCTACCCGTCTATCTACCTGAACCTGCACGCATGAAATGCAGCACCCCAAAAAGGGATGTCAGTATGAAATAATGTACCGAGTATGTAAGGAAATATACAAAAAGCTGAAACTGAACTGATAATCTAAACATATGCTTCTCTACTCATACTGACTCAACTCTCTCAATATAGTAAATACAATAGCTGTCCGTCTCCATAAGGCTCAGTGTGTATATACATATATATATAAAATTGCTCTGCCGTAGTAGGCTCGCTCATAGGTGCTCGGCCATACTAGGCTTTCTATCTCGACCAACTGGGCTCGCTCATAGGCGCTCGGCCATAGTAGGTTTAGTATATAACTTACCATCTGACCATAGGTTGCCCAATAGGGTCTTGCCTATCGATTATAGCTCGATGGTAATGAAAATATTATAATACTGTATATATAGACGTTTTGCACTCTTGATTGGAAAAAAGAAATGCTCAATTGAATATGAAGTCCCGATAAGGAGAATATTGTAACTTACAAGACTAAGAAAATATACGTAAATTCCGGGATATGAATTTTTCTTTATGCCTTGTTATCAAACTCGTGTAATTACGAGATCATTCCAAAATGAAGAAAGGTCTTAGCCTTAACATAACTGGAGAAGAGGAAAATCTGTGTGATATTCTTGATAAGGTTTACACCGTACTCCTTTACAATTTTAAAACCTCACGTTGCTTACGATACTACGAAACCTCTGTTTGAATTATTAAAGAACCTTAGCTTCAGATGGCCTTCAACGTTGGCTTCAGGTACCTTTAATGTTAGCTTCAGATGGTCTCATGTAGAGCCTTTTCTTATTCTTTCAAAATGTTGAAGATAAGCATCTTTTAATTCTTCAAAGATATTTAGCCTCCTAATGTTTAAAAGAACTCTTTAAGAGATTTGTTTCATTCTGTCCAATGTTGAAGTTAGCTTCAGAAGGTCTCATGTAGAGCCTTTTCTTATTCTCTCAAAATGTTAAAGATAAGCATCTTTTAATTCTTCAAGGATATGTAGCCTCCTAATGTTTAAAAGAACTCTTTAAGAGATTTGTTTCATTCTATCAAATGTTGAAGGTTTCTTTTAATTTATTGCCACCTACCCAACATGACTAATGAGTCATTTGTTTTGGGTAGTGGCTTGCTTCCACATGGGGGCGGGGTTGGGAGTGGGGGTGGAAAATTTAATCTTTATCCACTTATTAGGTAATTAGGTAATGCCCTGTTACTCGGTAATTAACCAATTATCCGCAAAATTAAGAATTGTCTCAAATTATTTAAAATTCTACTTATTTTTAACACACCTTATACATCATACTATCGTGGTCATATAGTACTTTGTACGGTACTAGTCCATAAGTATCGGGTATTAGAGCTTGGACCGTATTTTATCCAAATTAGACAACCTTCAACAAAACTCATTTTCTTTAATTCGTGCACCCTTTCCTTCATGGAACTTACTTATTTCTTGGAATAAATAGCATAAATATGCTAACCTCAAGATAATCTCATCCCCGAGTTTATGTCAATTAACTGAAGACAAAACTTTAACATACGAATAATGCGAGATGTAAGATCCTTCCCCCTTAGAAACATTCGTCCTCAAATGTCTACTCTTAAATACTTTGGAAAATTTTTTGCCAGAGTCTCTTACGTACACTAGACTAAAACCAACTTGTACGTAGCCATAAAAATACTATACATGCCACATATGGCCACTGTCTATAAATAGCAACATTTTGCTTCACACAACTGTCCATTATAAATTCTGAGAGTCAAATGAAAGCTTACCTGATGGCCTACTGGTCTGAATAGAGCTGTACTGAGGTATCCCACCTTGAGCCATATCTTCAGTTTGAAATAGATGGGGGTATTTAGACTTCATTTCTTCCTCTGCTTCCCACATCATCTCTTCCACATTCTTTCTCCTTCATAAAACCTTCATGGAGGCTATTTTCTTATTCCGTAGCTTGCAGATTTGTCAGTCTAGGATGGAAACCAAGATTTCCTCATATGACAAGTTCTCCATAATCTGTACATCATCTATGGGCACCACTCAGGTAGGATCGCCAATGCACTTCCGTAGCATTGATACCTGAAGAACCGGATGGACAGACTCCAATTCTAAGGGTAATTCTAACTCATATGCTACTTGGCCCACTCTCCGAATGATCCTATAAGGCCCAATATACCGTGGGCTAAGTTTACCTTTCTTGCCAAACCTCATCACACCCTTCATAGGTGATACCTTTACGAATACCCAGTCATTAACCCCGAACTCTAAATCTCGTCGCCGCACGTCAGAATATGACTTCTGACGACTCTGAGCTGTCAACAGTCACTCTCGAATGAGCTTTACTTTTTCTATGGCCTGCTAAACCAGGTCTGGCCCATGTAATCTAGATTCTCCAACATCAAACCACCCTATAGGAGATCTGCACTTACACCCATACAAAGCCTCAAACAGAGCCATCTAGATACTGGAGTGGTAACTGTTATTATATGCAAGCTCGATAAGAGGTATATGTTCATCCCAACTTCTTTTAAAATCTAGTACAGATGCTCGTAACATATCCTAGAGCATTTGAATTGTGCGCTCAGCTTGTCCATCAGTTTGTGGATGAAAAGCTGTGATGAGATTCACCTGAGTTCCTAGACCTCTCTGAAATGACCTCCAAAAATGTGCTGTAAACTGGTTCCCACGGTCAGATATAATAGATACTGGTACTCCATGTAGTCACACTATTTCTTTAATATATAACTTTGCATAATCTTCTGCTATATATGTAGATCTGACCTGTAGGAAATGAGCTGATTTCGTGAGCCTATCAATTATCAACCATATGGAATTGAACTTACGATGAGAATGAGGTAAACCTGTGATAAAGTCCATGTTTATCTCCTCCCATTTCCATGTCGGGATATCTATAGTCTGCACTAGCCCTCCGGGCTTCTGGTGCTCTATCTTCACCTGCTGGCAACTAAGGCATTGAGTGACATACTTAATAATGTTCTTCTTCATATTGTTCCACCAATACACATCCTTAATGTCATGATACATCTTTGTCGACCCAGGGTGAATGGAGTACCACGAAAAATGTGCCTCTGATATAATCCTGTCTCGTGCCCCACTACATCTGGAACATACAAATGACCCCTATACCTGAGAACCCCATCTCCGTTGAGTTCTAACAACGACTTCTTCTATTGCGGAACTCACTCTCTAACTCGACTAACTCTACATCCTCGTACTGCTTCTCCTTTACTTCAGCTATGAGAGATGATTTTGCAGTATTTTGGAGTACAACTCCACCATTACTAGAGTCTACTAACTGAACCCCTAGACAAGCCAATTGATGAATCTCTCTAGTTAATTGTCTTTTTTTGGCCTCTACATGTGCTAAGCTACCCATAGATCGGCGACTTAAGGCGTTTGCTACAATATTAGCTTTCTCTAGATGGTAAAGAATGTTAACGCCATAATCTTTCAATAACTCAAGCCATCGCCTCTATTGAAAATTCAACTCTTTTTGCTTGAAGATGTATTGCAAGATTTTATGATATGTGAATACATCAACATGAACACCATATAAATAATGCCGCCATATCTTAAGTGCATGGACAACTGCAGCTAATTCGAGGTCGTGGGTCGGATAATTCCGCTCATGCTTCCTTAACTGCCTTGGAGCATATGCAATTACCTTTCCATATTGCATCAGGACACACCCTAACCCGACACCTAAGGCATCACAATACATAGCATAACCATCTGGACCCTCTAGAAGTGCTAGAACTGGTGCTGAAGTCCACCTATTTTTAAGCTTCTGGAAACTCCGTTTGCAAGCCTCCGTCTACTGAAACTTAGTTACTTTTTGCGTCAACTTTGTTAGTGGTGCCAAAAGAGAAGAAAAACCCTCTATGAACCTCCAGTAGTACCCTACTAAGCCTAGAAAGCTACGAACCTCTGTTGGAGTGGTAGGTTTAGGCCAGGATTTCATAGCCTCAATCTTTTGAGTGTCTACCTTTATACCTCCATTAGATACAACATGCCTCAAGAATGCTACAGACTTCAACCAGAACTCATATTTAGAAAACTTAGCATATAATTTACTATCACGGAGGGTTTGGAGCACCGCTCGCAGGTGGTCCGCATGCTCATCCTCTGAACGTGAATAAACCAAAATATCATCAATAAAGACTATCATGAACAGATCTAAATATGCAGGAATAGGCTGTTTATCAAGTCCATAAATATGACAGGTGCATTCGTCAACCCGAAGGGCATGACAAGAAACTCGAAGTGGCCATATCGGGTCTTGAAAGCTGTCTTGGGGATATCTCTCTCCCGAACCCTAACCTGGTGGTACCCCGACCTCAAATCTATCTTTGAAAAACATCTAGCTCCCTGCAATTGATCAAACAAATCGTCTTAATAGTTACCTTGTTCAGTTGCCTATAATCGATACACATCCTCAGCAAGCCGTCTTTCTTTCTCACAAGCAGTACCGGTGCACCCTGTAATGACTGGTTCGGGATTTGGAAGAGTTTGGGTTGAAATAGGCTCACTTGATTCCTTAAGATTTTCTTAAAAAGCTAAGTTTGACTTTGGTCAACATTTTTAGCAAATGGACCCGGATTTGTGTTTTGATGGTCCCGAAAGGTCCGTATGAAAATATGTGACCTGAGCATATGCCCGAAGTTGAATTCCGAGGTCCCTAGCCTGAGTAGTGAATTTTTGTTAGAAATTGTTAAATTGAAATTCTAAGGATTTAATGAAAATGAATAATACTTGATCATGTTGGTATCGGGCTCGTATGTTGGTTTTGGAGCCCGGTACAGGTCCAATATAATGTTTTAGTCTTGTCTATGAAATTTGGTGAGAAACGAGACTGATTTGACGTGATTCAGACGTCCGGTAGTAAAGATAGGAATTTGAATGTTCTTAAGGATTTCATGCGTTTTGGTGTTGAATCCGTGGTTTTAGGTGTTATTTCGGCGATTTTATCGCTCGAGCAAGTTTGTACAATGTTGTTGGACTTGTGTGAGTGTTTGGAGTAGAGCCTTGAGGGCTCGGGTGAGTTTCGGGCATAGGTTGGGAGTAGAAAAGCACACCAGATTTCTGGTGTTTTTGTTGCTGCTGCAGATTTCGCAATTGCGAGATATTGATCGGAATTGCAAGGTAAGCATAGCATTTGCGAACCCAGCAGGGTCCGCTTTTACGACCCATCTATCGCAATTGCGATCAAGGTAGAGGAAGGCCCAGTTCGCAATTGCGAACATTTCGTCGCAATTGCGACTTCGCATTTGCGAGCCTGATGTCGCAAATGCGACATTAGAGGCCTGGACACAACTTTTAAAAAAATGGGACTTAGGCCATTTATTTCATTTCACTTCTACACTTGGGCGATTTGGGAGCTTTCAAGGAGAGGATTTCAACCTAGCATTGTGAGGTAAGTTATTTCTACTTAAGGTAAGTTTAATACTTGGGTTTTGGGTAGATTAACACACTAAAATTAGTGAAAATCATGGGATTTGAGTGAAAACTTAGGGTTTTGATAAAAGTTAGATTTAACCACGAAATTTGTTATGGAATGAAGAAGAAATCATACATTATTGATCCTTAGGTTATAAAGAACAACTTTCTTCGAAAAATTTGGGAATCCGGGCACGTGGTCCCGGAGTCGGATTTTAGGAAACTTGTGTTTAAGGTTGGGAAATTACCTTGATAGTTAGAATGCGATCTTGTGAGCTTGTATTGACTAGTTCCTACCTTGTTTAACTAGTTTCGGATCGTTTGGCTCGAAATTGAGAGTTTGGCTCGTTCTTGGTATTGGAAGTACACTTTGGAGCAAGGTAAGTCTCCTTTCTAACCTTGTAAGAGGGAATTATCCCCATAGGTATAATAATTGAATCATTTGCCACTAAATGCAGGGGCTACGTATGCACTAGGTGATGAGAGTCCGTGCGTAGATACTATTATGTTAATTGTCCGGGTAGTTTAGGACCTGTATCATGCCATATTTGCAAATAATTATATACTTTCTTGCTAATGTGATCGCTTAGGATATGTTAAGGAATTGGAAATGAACATAAGTAAACGTATGTACTTGTTGAAAACTTGTATGAATTTATTTGAATATAAATGCACCTTCATGTATTTTCTTGATGATAATTGGTATTTGTGGATTGGGATGATCGCCTCGGTAGAAATAGATGCATCTATGGTTCGCGCCATTCGACCCTCTGGCAATGCACCGTTTTCTTTTCTATTGGATCAGACCGTCGACCTTGGCATAATGTGCGCATGATATCTATGTGAAATCTTATTCATGACTTGCTTTGTTAAATGTTTTGCAATGTAAATGGCTAACTGTGATATTAATAAGGACATGACTTTTTACTTCTTGCTACAAACTGTTATTTACTTGTGACTTTCATGCTTAGCATAACACTTTATTATATTATTTGACCCTAGTAAGTATCAAGTCAACCTATTGTCTCTACTTCTTCGAGATCGCCGCATCGCAGGGTTGTTTTGAGTGTAGAGACCTTGGTCATATGAGGAGATACTACCCCAGGCTTCGGGGCAAGGCAATACAACAGGGTCAGCAGCCTATGATTTCAGCAACGGTTGCCCAACCGTCTAGAGGTGGGGGGCAGACTGGTAGAGGCCGTCCTAGAGGTGGAGGTTAGACAGGTAGAGGTCAGCCAGCTGCTGCTCTGTCAGGTGGAGGCTAGCCAGCTAGCGCTTCAGCCAGATTTTATGCCCTTCCGTCTAGGCCAGATGTATTGGCCTTAGATGCCGTCATCACCGGTATTATTTTTGTTTGCGGTAGAGATAGTTCGGTATTATTTTATCTAGAATCTATCTATTCATATGTATCATCTCTGTTTGCTCATTTCCTGGTTATTCCTCCTGAGCTTTTGGGCACTCATGTTCATGTGTCCACTCTTGTGGGCGATTCTGTGGTTGTGGATCGGATCTACCGGTCCTGTATGGTCACATTCTATGGTTTCGAGACTAGAGCAGATCTTCTATTGCTTGATATGATCGACTTTGAGATCATCCTGGGCATGGGTTGGTTATCTCCATACCACGCCGTCCTAGATTGCCATGCCAAGACTGTTACATTAGCAATGTCAGGGCTGCCAAGGTTGGAGTGGAAGGGTTCCATAGTTGATACATCTAGTCGGGTTATCTCTTTCCTAAAGGCTCGACATATGGTAGAGAAGGGGTGTTTGGCTTATCTGGCTTATGTTCAGGACATTATAGCAAAGTCTCCGACGATTGATTCAGTTCCAGTAGTCCGGGAGTTCACCGATGTGTTTCCTTCTGATCTTCCTGGCATGCCACCGGATTGTGATATTGATTTTTGTATTGATTTGGCTCTAGGCACCCAGCCTATATCTATCTCACTGTACCGTATGGCTTCGAAAGAGTTGAAGGAGCAGCTTGAGAAGTTGTTAGAAAAGGGGTTTGTTAGACCCATTGTATCACCTTGGGGTGCACCAGTGTTATTTGTGAAGAAGAAGGATGGGACTATGCAGATGTGCATTGATTACCGCCAGATGAACAAAGTCACCATCAAGATCAAGTATCTGTTGCCTCATATCGATGATTTGTTTGACCAGTTACAGGGTGCTAGGGTGTTCTCTAAGATCGACTTGAGGTTAGGTTACGATTAGTTGAAGATTCATGACTCGGATGTTCCGAAGACTGCATTCTGGACTAGATATGGTCATTATGAGTTTTTGGTATTGTCCTTTGGCTTGACTAATGCCCCAGCATCATGTATGGACTTGATAAACAGGGTGTTCAGACCTTATATTGTTTCCTTTTTCATCGTCTTCATTGACGACATCTTTATATACTCACTTAGCCTAGGGGAGCACGAGCAACATTTGAGAGTAGTGCTTCAGACCTTGCGAGAGCAGAAGCTATATGCTAAGTTCTCCAAGTGTGAGTTTTGGCTAGAGTCAGTGGCATTCTTGGGGCATGTGGTGTCAGGAGAGGGTATTAAGGTAGATCCCAAGAAGATTGAGGCAGTCTAGAGTTGGCCACGTCCTACTTTAGTGACTGAGATCAGGAGTTTCCTGGGGTTAGCAGGTTATTACAGGTGATTCGTGCATGATTTTTCATCTATTGCATCACCTCTGACTAGATTGACCTAGAAGGGTGCTCCTTTCCTTTGGTTTGATGATTGTTAGGCGAGCTTTGAGAAGGTCAAGACCGCTTTGACTGCAACACTAGTTCTTGTATTGCCTTCCGGTTCAGGGATGTATACGCTATATTGCGATGCTTCACGTGTTGGATTGGGATGTGTATTGGTGCAGGAGGGGCGAGTTATTACATATGCTTCACATCAGTTGAAGATTCATGAGAAGAATTATCCCGTTCATGACTTAGAGTTGGCCACAATTATTTATGCTCTTAAGATATGTAGGCATTATCTGTATGGAGTGTCATGTGAGGTTTATATTGATCATCGCAACTTACATCATTTGTTCAAACAGAGGGATTTTAATTTGAGGTAGCATAGATGGCTTGAGTTACTGAAGGATTATGACATCACCATTCTTTATCATCTGGGCAAGGAAAATATAGTCGAGGATGCCTTAAGCAGGAAAGCAGAGAATATAGGTAGCTTGGAATTCATTCCAGCAGAGGAGAGGCCACTAGCTTTGGACATTCAGTCCTTGTCTAACAAACTTGTGAGGTTGGATATTTCAGAGCCCAGTTGAGTTCTTGCATGTGTTGTTGCTCAGTCTTCATTATTTGGGCAGATCAAGGCCCGGAAGTTCGATGATCTACATTTGGCGGTTCTCAGAGAGACAATGCTACAGGGAGGTTCCAAGGAGGTTTCTATTGGCGAGGATGGTGTTTTGCGACTCCAGGGTAACCTATGTGTTCCTAATGTTGATTGTCTGAGGGAGAGGATACTAGAGGAGGCACACAGTTTGCTGTATTCCATTCATCTGGGTGCGAGGAAGATGTATCGTGACTTGAGCCAACATTATTAGTGGCGGAGGATGAAGAAAGACATAGTGGAGTATGTGGCTAGGTGTTTGAATTGCCAGCAGGTTAAATATGAGCACCAAGGTCGGGTGGCCTACTTCAGCAGATACCTATACCATAGTGGAAGTGGGAGCGTATTACTATGGACTTCGTAGTTGGGCTGCCCCGGACTTTACGGAAGTTTGTTGCAGTGTGGGTCATTGTTGATAGGTTGACCAAGTCGGCACACTTTATTTCGGTTGTGACTACTTACAGCTCAGAGAGATTGGCTTAGATTTACATTCGGGAGATAGTTCGGTTGCATGATGTGCCTGTTTCCATCATATCAGATAAAGGCCCTCAGTTCACTTCCCATTTCTGGAGAGCCGTTCAGAGTGAGTTGGTGAAGAGTTTAGCATAACATTCCATCCTCAGATCGACGGGCAGTCGGAGCGGACATTTCAGATTTTGGAGGACATGCTTAGAGCATATGTGATTGACTTTGGAGGATAGTGGGATCAGTTCTTGCCTTTGGCAGAGTTTGTTTACAACAACAACTATCAGTCCAGCATCGGGATGGCTCCATTTGACGCTTTATATGGTCGGCGGTGTTGTTCTCCTATAGGGTGGTTTGAGCCTGGTGAGGCTGTGTTATATGGCATAGACTTGGTGAAGGATGCCTTGGATAAGGTGAAGTTGATTCAGGAAAGGCTTCGCACAGATCAGTCCAGGCATAAGAGTTAGGCAGATCAGAAGGCACGTGATGTATCATTCATGCTTGGCGAGAAGGTCCTCTTAAAAGTCTCGCCAATGAAAGGCATTATATGGTTTGGGAAGAAGGGCAAGTTGAGCCCAAGGTTTGTTGGCCCATTTGAGGTGTTGAGGCGAGTTGGGGAGGTTGCTTACAAGCTTGCTTTATCCCCCAGCTTATCGGGAGTTCATCCAGTTTTCCATGTGTCCATGCTTAGGAGGTATCATGCCGACTTGTCCCATATGTTAGACTTCAGTACTATTCAGCTGGATGAAAGCTTGGGTTATGAGAAGGAGCCAGTTGCCATTGTTGATAGACAGGATCGCCAGTTAAGATCCAAGAGGATTTCAACGGTGAAGGTCCGATGGAGGGGCCAACCAGTCGAGGAGGCGACCTGGGAGTCCGAGGAGGACATGCAGAATAGATATCCACATTTATTCGGCACCTCATGTACTTTTCTATGTCCGTTCGAGGATGAACGTTTGTTTAAGAGGTAGAGAATGTAACGACCCAATTGGTCGTTGTTGATACCCAATTTTTCCCTATATATTTTAAATATGCATAAATACCTTCAAATAGCATATGTATGCATATATAAGCATGCACAAGGGTTTTATTTATTTTTCATAATTTTAAGGGTTTAAATTGATTTATTTTCTCCCCTTTTATCCATAAAATCCCCAATAAATATTTTCCAAATTATTGTTAGGTTGATTTAACCAATTAATTTCAATACTTATGTCAAAATAGGGCTAATATATTTTTCATGCATTTTTATAACTAAATTTAATATTTTTTAAGCTAAATTGCATATAATTGCAATGTTAGCCCATTTTAAGATATAATTATATTTTATATGCATAAAATTGGTCCCTATATTATTAAAATATTAATTATGTATTTTAAATCATTTTGGAATCTTAAATTATTTTCCAAAAATTACCTATTATTTTTATAAATTAAAATAGGGAAAAACTGGCTATTTAAATAATAGCCATATTTGGCTTTCAATTGTAGCCCAACTCGGACCAATACCCAACCCAATTTTCTATTAAATAACCCAACCCAGACCCTATAAACCCCTACCTAAACCCGGATCCCACCTACCCGGTTGAATCCTGACAGTTGATCTCCTAGATTAACGGTCCAAACAAGCCCCTTCCTTTTTTTAACTCTAATCAACCCCCCAACCCTAATCACTTTTTCAATTCGTCGCCGTCAAATGCTCTCATCTCCCTCTTCTCTCTCAACCTAACCCTAATCACTTTTCAATCGCCGCCTCCTTCTCCAGTCATCTCCGGCGATTACCTCTCAACCCCAAGCCTCCAATGGTCACTCCACCGCCTTGCTCATCATCTCTAAGGCCCTCAAGGGTCCTGGGCCCTGCCGATTTGGATCTAGGGTTTCTGCTTCCATGTTCGTGGCTTCCCTGGTGTGATTTTGGGCAAATTCACACCATATGTGTTACGATTTGTGAAGTTTGCAACATGTTCTTTCGTTTCTATTTAGGTTTCCTTTAAAACCTTAACTCTCGTTTGAATCTCTTAAGATGTTTGTTATTTTTAACACTTTAAGCCTGTTTCCTTCTATGATTTGCTTAGTCTCGAGTTTCTTCTGAAAGATCCTCTACTTTAAACCATTTTTACTTTCCTTGAAAACTAGGGTTTCTCGGAGTTCCTTCTATGCTTGTTTTAACTGATTTTTTCATGATTAAACCTTTTTCCTTGCTTATTTTGACCGATTTTATGTTCCTACCGCTTTTTAACTTGACCCTGTTAAAAGCCCTAATTTTTAAGATTTTCCTTGCTTTGGTTCTGTGTGTTAGCATGATTTTCTTTGCTTTGGTTATATGTGTTAGCATGATTTTCTTTGCCTTGGTTCTGTGTGTTAGCCTGTTTACCTTATTCTTGTTAATCTCTCGTGGTCATCAGGCTTCGAATGTGTCTTACTGAATTCCTAGCCTACTTATGTCACTTCTGTGTGACTATGCTCATTTTGTTTGTGCATCTATTGCTTCTTTCTGTCAATATGGCTAACCTTTCCATTTGCTAAGTCTGTTGATCTCCTCTATTTATATGTTGAAAATGCAGAATCATGACTCCCTCTTGATTGATTCTGATTTCCTTAATTGATGGTGATTGAAAGATTTCTTTTAAAGCCCTAAAAGCTTTACCCCGTCTGTTTAAGCTGACTGATTTCATTACCATATTTGCTATGATACTTTATTTCTACTGAGTTGTGTCCTTAATTAAGGCTTTATGAATTTTATCCTAATTGACTACTCTATGCTACTGAATCTTGGCTTCTTCCATATTTAGTCATGCACTGATTTTTCTTCTGGCATTATATGATACTGAATCTTCCCGTTTGATTTGATTCCCTTAACTTAAGCGAACACTCCCTTGATTCTTTAATTGATTGATTCTGAGTTCTTCAATTATTATACTACTATGATTCTTACCTTATTTCACTACTTACTTTCAACTATAAATACTCTAAGTCTCTCACAAACACAGGACACACGAACACTTGGTTTTCAAACTACCTCTCTTACTAAACAAATCTCTGCTCTCCCTCTCTCTTGTGCTATTTGCTACTATTAGCCGGCTGCAAGTCAAGGCTAATCATCTGTGCTCTTTAGTTCTTTCATTCTACTTACTTCTATCTTTACCGGTATGTCCTAGTTTTAATTTAAAGTCTCAACAACAACATGCTTCTTTTGTTGCTTCAATTTCTCTTATTTCTAGTCTGCTTCTACTTGTGGTTCTGTTGTGAAACTTGTAGTAGAGTTACATTACTAGCATGGTATTATGTCTCCCCTTCCCTTTAGATTAATCTATTCCCTTATGTGTGTTTCAAAGCATGCCTTGTCAATTGTCTTTTACTGACTGGGTACTGATCTCCCCATGAATCCCCAAATCCTTATCACCCCTTCTATGTGTTTGTATCCTTCTTGACTGTTTTGTGATTATGGCAGTGTCAACTCTCTCTAAGCGTGTCCAAACCAGTCTTAAGGCCCTTTTCTGTGTTATGCAGCCAAATGTTTATGTATCCCCAAACACCTTGGCCCCTGTGTGACTATTGAATTCGGAAAACAAGCTGTATGTGATCTTTTCCTAAGGTGTTTAAGCTTGTTTACTACTCCAACCTCCTTTCAAGCAATCTCTGTTGCTTTACTAAGTGCTTTCAAAACAGACTTTCCAATCCAGTCTTTAATAAACCCCTTTCCACTTGTGTCCTGCACTTGCACTTCACTCTTAGTTAATAAGTTCTGCTCCCTCTAGTATGTGTACTGCCTTGGGATCCTTTTGAGAGCCCTCTGAACTCTAGCATACTGAGGTTGGCATTTCCACACTGTACTGGTTCAATGCTTGGTTGCTAAGTTTAGGTGTAAGCACTGCCCGGGGTCCTTGAGACCCTTAGGGAACTTTGATGCACCTAGACTCTGATTTGTCTATGGAAACGAAGCTTGTGAGACCATTGGAGGCTTTGGGAAACTTGGGCCTAATTGCAAGCTCCCTATAGAATAGCTTCTTGATTTTCTATTTCATTTATGTAATTCATTCGTTGGCCTGTAATAATTTGTAAAAAGATATTTGGGGTATTTAGTGAAAAAGGGTGGGTAGATGTATACTTTATCGGGTAATATGGGTAGAGATCCTGCTCTTAGGACCTTGTTATTGAAATCTGACTGCTTGTCTAAGTAGAAAACATGCTCATAGGTTTGCTCTTTTGAATCTGATTGCTTTTGCCTAATAGAAATCATGCCTATAGGATTTCACTTCTAATTTTGTTTGCATCAAATAGAAATTATGCCTATAAGGTTTCACTTCCAGTGTCGTTTGCATCAAGTAGAAATCATGTTCCTAAGGTTCTGCATTTTGGTCATGTTAGAAACCATGTTTACAGGTTCCAAACAATCATGTCTTAAATCAATTCAAGTATAGATGCCACACCTATAAGATTCAACTGCGATTCAGTTTAATAAGTCTTTCTGTATGTTGCTAAAAACAGTAATACGCCTAGATATCATGCCTATATGGATCTATACTCGCAATTTTGTCTGGTAATTCAATTTAGCCTAATAAATCAATTTCATATAACCGAGTTCATTTTTTAAATGGGTCTTAGTAAGTGTTAAACATTTTTAAAACAAGTTCTTTCAGAATTGCCTCAATCCCATTAGATATCATTCCTATAGGTGTTAAAGGAGTCTATCTTGAAACCTGTTTATTTCTGCAACATTCTGCATATAGGCAAGCCTTAGGGCATTTTCGAAACCTGCATTTTCCTGAAGTTGTTTCTGTCATCTAACATTTTTGATAACTTTAAAAAAAGGAGTCCCTAGGCAACTACTAGGTTATAACAGCTAGGTATAAAAAGGTTTGTTTGTTTCTGCATAATCACTTAGAGATCATGCCTTAGGACTTTGATTAGTAAAGACCTTAACTGTGTTTGAGTCGTGCTTCTTGTAGGTTTACTTGAGGAGGAAATTTTGAGCCTCTTATCTGCTCCCATTATGTGTGAAAGTCCTACATGTTTTGACTGTCACCTTAGAGTTTTCGCCTTTCTAAACCATAGGGGTACATCTAGAACTACCTATAGGTAGAGGTCCTAACTCCCTCCGGGACCATTAAGAAGGGACATGCAGGAGCACACAATAGGTATCAATGACCAAACACTCACTTTGCATGACCAATAAAGGGATGGGAAGGGTAGACATGGGATATGATGACTACGCGTTAATGTCACGTGTAGCCCCTCATCAAGGAGTGTTTACCGGACATTGCGTGGGGTGATACTATCGGACAAACAACCTAGGACCCCTCTTTACAAAATCCTTTCTCTATTCAAAACTTTTTGTCTTTTACAACTTGTTCCAACCTTTATCTTACTACTTGAACTATCTAACATGCTTTACTTGCAACTCATTTGATTCAACTATTTATATGGACTAATTTGTAAATATAAGTTCGGCCGGGACCCGCAGTTATGGACCAAGAGGGGTTCCTAACACCTTTCCCTCGAGGTTACTCCAAGCCCTTACCCTAATCTCAGGTAATGCAAACCAACTCAAGAGTTAAGCACTCCAGGTGCCCTAACGCACCATAATCCGTTAGGTGGCGACTCTTCAAATACCCAAATCCCAAAAGGAAACGAGTCATTACACCCCGTGAATATCGAAACCCGGACTTTCTCCCCGTGGAGGAAAAAGGGGGCGGGACAGCATGGCGACTCTACTGGGGATATCTTTTAGGCTCTTATCATAACGAACTTGTTTTTACAAATTAGTCCAAGAATGCTTATCCCATACCTTGCTCTCTTATCTGAATTTAATTGTCTATTTTTTCAAGCATTTATGATTCTTTTACCCTAAAAACTGACTTGTCTCTTTGTTTTCCTTTTTATGTAACTGTCTTTTCAATTATTTAAATTCAGTATTTATTTTTCCTACGTGAAAATACTTGCCTACATGTTATTAACTGCTGCATAAATCATGCTCCACATCATATTCCACTCGTGCGTCCCAAATCCTATAGCAACGCTTTAATGAGTGGTTGAGCTCTTCCTATTTATTACCCTTATATTCGGAAAGGCTTATTTGCGGTAAAACCAGTCGATCAGCGGTGCAGTCGACGGTTTCGTGCCTTCCCCGTTAAGTTGTCCGCTTGAGGGTACCAGTCTAAAACCCCATAGAAACCTTACTCTGTTTAAATTGTACATGCATCATGGTCAAACCTAGTTGGATCAGTTATGTTGTCCATATAATGATCCTTTAAGATAAGCCTTATCCAAAGTCCATCGGGTTTTCCATAATCCCAACAGACACAATCACTTTCTGTGCATTAATTTGGAGGACTAAATGTCGATATACTGATCATAAATGTATAAATAGTCGAGTCCGGTGGGGTAAGGCCTAACCCTTTTATTTTGCAAAAAATGAGGCACGAAGTCCCCAAATTTGGTATGGTTAGCAATATCCCTCCATTGTTGCTAGATTGGTGGGAAGCTCTTTCCTCGAGTGACAAGAAGCATGTGAAAAAGTACCTGTGTAACTTGCCTTCCCTGCTAGATATTAAGCCAAATAAAAAATTGATCGAGGCTGCTACCCTATTCTGGGATAGTGAAAGAGCTATGTTCCGTTTCGGTGGCATAGAAATGACACTGCTCCTAGAGGAAATTGGAGGACTTGTAGAGTTGACTTGGGACAGTCCCGGGCTTTTGGTGCTAGAAAACCGTACAAGCAGAGGATTTTTGAAGATGATGGGGCTGAAAAAGAATGTCGACCTAGTGTTCTTGAAGGACTCCTACATACCTTTCAAATATCTCTACGAGAGGTATGGCTACAACAAGTCTTTTCGCACTTATCATGATGAGATCGCCCTCACTTCACTGGGTCACATCCACAGTAGAGTGTTCGTGTTCATTGTGTGCTTTTTAGGGCTGATAGTGTTCCCAACGAAAAAGGGAAGAATCCACATTAGGTTGGCCATGGTTGCCAAAACTCTGATGGAGGGGATTAATGGACAGACGTATACCATAGTCCCCATGATCATAGTTGATATCTATAAGGCCCTGGAGCGCTGTCAAAGAGGGGTCCAACATTTTGAGGGTTGCAACTTGCTGCTACAGTTATGATTGTTAAAGCATCTCCAAAAGGGTCGATATCGCCAAGAATTTCTGCGAAGGGCTTGGAACAACCACATCGCTTTCCATCATCCTAAGCAGATGACCTACATTCCGGACAAATTTGCTCAGTCAAAAAGTGCCAGCGAATGGGTAGAGTTCTTCGATAATCTGACCGATGAACAGGTGCAGTGGATGGTTGAATGGTTTCCAACGGACGAGTTCATTATCAGGTCCAGGGATGCTTCACATTTGGTGTTGATCGGGTTGAGAGGGATATATCCATATGTCCCTATGCGAGTTATGAGGTAAGCAGGCAGAAAGCAGGTTGTACCAAGGGTCGTCAAGAAGAGTCATTTTTGGGCAGATTTCCAAGACTATGACATACCTTACAAGTGCCAAGCTCAACACATGTGGCACTACAAAATCATTGTGGAGAAAAGCACTGTTGATCCAGACAGATATCACGCGGGGTGCGAGCCTCTCTACCATGCATGATTGGAGGATAATCTGAAAGGAACGGTGACACCAGGGACTGGTCGAGGGAACCAAATCATAGACGAGGAAGCTGAAGCCCTAGTCAAATACAACAGGCTATGCAAGAGAGTCCACGACTCTGAGAATGAGCATCGGGAAATACATGAGAGGAACGTGAGGTTGATTGAGGAATGGAAAGAGATAGCAGTCACTTCCAACAGAAAACTGGAATACCTGGAGCGAGGAATAGTAGAGCTGGAGGGAAAAGTCATAAAAAGGATTGAAAACTGTCAGAATGCTGAAGGAGCCGAGGGAGGACATCTGGCCCGAGCCTACTTGCTGCTGGGGCTGCACGAGCTGGGAGATCTGTTTGATGGAGTCCGGAAGATCGAATCTGGAGAAGGTCCTTCTGGGACCAAATAGATTAGATTTACTTGCTTTTCTTAAAATCTAATAAGGCCAAGTGCCAGTAATGACTTGTTTTATTATTATGTTAGCGTCGTTTTTGGATTCGTCTACTTTTATATATTATGAAATGAAGCATTTATTGGCATTTGAAGTTCTCCAAATTTATTTGTCGCTAGGCCTACCTCGGCACAACAAGGCTCCCAAATTAGGATACGAGTTTATATCTCGCACTATGTGTTTAAATACTGCAAATATTTCAGGATCCCCACTAACTTGTTACCTTTTGTTTTGTTTTCTTTTATTATTGTTATTCCAATCCTCATAGGTTGGTTCATCCATACTGGCCTCGTCAGCATATCATACCAGATCTAGAGGCCCTCTACCTCCTCCTACTCCAAGCAACACAAAAAGTAGAGGGAAATCAAAGATTGACGACTTAAGTGGAATCCGAAAAGAAAACATTGAGAACATAGAGACCTCCGATGGCCGTAGTACTTCGGCCCCGAATGACCTAGTTTTGAGACCTTAACAAAAGATACTAGAACTGCAAGGAGAACTTGAGCAGGTCCGCAATTTGGCAAACTTATCACTCACCCTCAATGTCCCTGATCTCCACCAACAGAATGCAAAGAACCCAACACCTCCTCAAAACACACAAAATATCACTCCCCACCTCAAAATATCAATCCATTGCTGATACCAACTCTACCACAACAACATTAACCAATCCCGTACCCACCAACCACCACTTACCACACTCCCCAAAATACACCACTACTCATTCCCGATCCACAAAACTCCACCAATGACTATCGCTATACACTAAATTCCTGGCACCCATCAGAGCAATCCCATATATGTGGAAACTATACCACATTCTACCCAGCTAGTCTCCTATGTACCGAAATCCTCTGAAAAGGACCTATTTATGAAGAATATGGCCAAAGAACTCAAGAATCTAACAAGTGGAGTTCAAGGTGTTGAAGGCGATAAAGGAATAGAAGGTTTGAATTACAAAGATCTGTGCATACAACCCGATGTGGAACTGCCAAAGGGGTACAAACCTCCTAAGTTCGAAATGTTTGATGGTATAGGTGATCCCAGGGTTCACCTAAGGAATTACTGTGATAAGCTGGTTGGGGTTGGAAAAGACGAAAATATTCGAATGAAGCTCTTTATGAGGAGCCTTACTGGGGATGCGTTGTCTTGGTATATCAGCCAGAATTCCAAGAAATTGTCAAATTGGGTAAGCATGGCATCAGATTTCATGGACCGGTTCAGGTTCAACACAGAAAATGCACCTGATGTTTTCTACATCCAGAATCTCAAGAAGAAGCCTACCGAGACTATTCGCGAATATGCTACTCGTCAGAGGTCGGAAGCCGCCAAGGTCAGGCCCGTTTTGGACAAAGAGCAGATGAATAAATTCTTCGTCAAAGCACAGGATCCACAATATTATGAGAGACTGATGGTCATTGAAAATCACAAATTCTCTGATATCATTAAGCTCGGGGAAAGGATCAAGGAAGGGATCAAGAGCGAGATGGTAACAAATTTTGAGGCACTGCAAGCCACAAATAAGGCACTCCAATCAGGTGGCATATTGAGGAAAAGAGATGTTGGGGCAGTGATGGTGGCCCACGGCCCAAAAGGTCCACCCACATATCAAACACCTCCACCCACATATCAAACACCTCCACCCATATATTAAACACCTCCACCCACACATCAAGCATCGCCACCTACATATCAACCTTCATCTTCCAGATATTCCCAACCAGCCACTGTCCATCACACCAATAACTCCTAACCATCCCATTTCCAGTCACCACCAACTCGCCAAAATTATCCAAAACCAAGACCCAATTTTGACCGCAGGCTACCCAGACAATACACCGCCATTGTTGAGCCCATCGACCAATTGTATGAAAGGTTAAAGGTCGCAGGTTATGCCACTCCTATTCCTGCTGTGGCGCTAGAAAATCCATCACAATGGGTCAATCCAAACAAAATCTGTGCATACCACTCCGGTATAAAAGGGCACACCACTATTGAGTACCGAACATTGAAGGATAAGATTCAGACACTCATTGACAACAAGGTCATACAAGCAAAGGAAGCCACACCTAATGTCCACAACAATCCCCTCCCTGATCATATAGGTGACAGTGTACATGTTATAGAAACAAATGAGAAATAGGACCCTGAGGGGTCAATCGGGCTTATCCGAGAAGGCGATGACTTTAAGGTTGCAGTCACACTTACTCCTATCGTGGTTCAGACTCAGGCACCTATTGATGTTGAGGTAACTCCATTCGAGGTAGAGGTAACTCCGCCCACAGCCACCCCCGCTCCATTTGAAAAAAAAGTGGTCACCTTTTACTGTGACGATGTCAACCACACCCCCATTCAACTCAAAAGCGATACCCTACGATTATGTCACCGAGGCTTGACGAAAAGGGAAGACTAATATAGAGGAATCTGACGCCACACAAGGAATGACTAGAACTGGAAGGGTCTAAACACCTGAACACCTAGGAGGTTCAAGTAAGGATGCCACTGCTAGGCAGCCTATCATTAAGATAGTGATGGATGACCTATAGAGGAAAGTAAAGGCAAAAGAGTATTCTATTGTTGATCACCTGAACAAAGTCCCTGCTCAGATATCTATCTTGTCACTATTACAGAATTTACAGGCACATAAGAATGCCTTGATGAAAGTACTGAGCGAGGCCTATGTACCTAATAATATCACTGGTGGAGAAATGGCCAACATGGTCGGTCAAGTGCTGGAGAGCCATAAGATTATCTTCCATGAAGATGAGTTGCCGCCCGAAGGTCTGAATCACAAACGAGCATTGCATATCACAGTATAGTTTGAAAACAAGTTCATTGCTAGGGTCCTGGTTGATGGAGGTTCTAGTCTGAATATATGTCCACTGGATACCCTGAAAAGGTTGGACAAAGGTTTCCATGAAATACGGACCGGAAGCATGGATGTGAAAGCTTTTGATAGGTCCCAGAGGGCCTCGATTGGGGAAATCAACCTTTGCTTGCAGATGAGACTAACTTAGTTCGAGGTTGAATTTCAAGTGCTTGACATACCAGCCTCATATAATCTTTTATTGGGCTGCCCATGGATCCATGGTGCTGGAGCCGTGCCTTCCACACTACATCAAGTCGTAAAATTCGAATAGAACCGCCAGGAGGTAATCATTCATGGAGATAGGAGTAACCCCATCTACACTAGTCAAACCATCCCGGCCATTGGACATAGAAGAAGGCTAGGAGGGGAGACCGATCACCATATTGAACGGGTCAATGCCATCGAGAAGGATACGTGATGGAGTAACAAAATAGAGAGCATACTAGCATGGTCCGGATATGAACTCGGCAAAGGGTTGGGAAAGAACCTCCAGGGTATCACCAAGCCGATACAATTGAAAAATCATGGTACCACCTTTGGGCTCGGATACCAGTATACATGGCAGGAGTACAGGAAGTGGTCGCCAAGTGGTCGCCTCCATGGCGTGGACCGTATTACCCTCTTGAGCAACCGATACCCCATTTGGAACAGGCTTTCTATCAGGCACACACAATATGGGGAACTACTAAAGAAGAAGCACTAGCTAGATGAAGGATCTGTTCTTGGAAGATGAGGATATGGACTACAGTGCCATAATTGAGGAGGAGAACGAAGAAGGCCTTTCCATTCACACCGTGGAAAAAGGAGATGTTCTCAGAAACTGGACCGCCACACCATCCCGAGCCCGCTGAGTCCCTAGGTAGCTTGGCAGAATTTATAGCTGTTCTAGGCATTTAAAATTTCCAGCAATTTTGTTTTAAGATTTCTTTGTTTTAAAATAAATGCTCGATCCACCTTGCCGAGATTTGTTTGAACAATTTTCTCAGTTTTAATCAAACACATTTATCCTTTATCATTATTCATTAGTATTTTTATACTTTTCCCTTCTATTGTGTTATTATTACTTTTCCTGATGAACAAGTTATTGTGACATGTAATGAGGCAATGCAACATGAGAATAGTGATTCAGAGGAAGAAGATAAGATGCCCGAGTAAATTGTCATAAAAGTTGAGAATAAGCCTAAATCCAACTTGGACAAAACAGAAGCAGTAAATTTAGGAGACGCCGAGACCGTCAAAGAGGCCCGCATCAGCATTCACTTGTCGCCAACAGAGAAGGAAAAGTATATTCGTTTTCTAAAGGAATATGAGAATATCTTCGCATGGTCGTATGAAGATATGACCGGTTTGAGCACATCTATAGTAGCTCACAAGTTGCATACCAATCCCATGTACCTGCAAGTCAAGCAGAAACTCAGAAAATTCAAACCAGACATGAGTTTGAAGATCAAGGAGGAAGTTACCTAGAAGATCAAAGCCAAAGTTTTCAGGGTGGTTGAATACCCAACCTAGTTATCTAACATTGTGCCAGTTCCGAAGAAGGATGGGAAGGTCAGGGTATATGTTGATTATCGGGATTTAAACAGAGCAAGTCCCAAAGATGACTTTCCACTGCCAAATATACACATCCTGATCGATAACTGCGCCAAGCATGAACTCCAATCCTTTGTAGATTGCTTCGCAAGTTATCCCCAGATCTGGATGGATGAAGAAGATGCCGAGAAGATAGCTTTTATTATGCCTTAGGGTGTATACTATTACAAGATGATTCCATTCGGTCTGAAGAACGCAGGGGCCACTTACATAAGGGCCATGACAACCATTTTTCATGATATGATACACAAAGAAATAAAAGTGTATATGGACGACGTCATTATCAAATCCAAGAGGGATGCAGATCACATAGCAGACTTGAGGAAATTCTTTGATAGGCTCAAGAGGTACAATTTGAAGTTGAACCCTGCAAAGTGTGCATTCGAGGTTCCCGCAGGAAAGTTATTGGGATTCATTGTCAGTCGCCGAGGGATCGAGCTAGATCTGACTAAAGTCAAAGCTATTCAAGATTTACCACCACCCAAAAGTAAAAAGGATGTGATGAGCTTCCTGGGACGGCTCAACTACATCAGCCGATTTATAGCACAGTCCACAGTAATATGTGATCCCATCTTCAAGATGCTGAGGAAAGATGCCGAGACAAGTTGGACTGAGGATTGTCAGAAAGCTTTTGACAAGATTAAGGAATATATGTCCACATCGCCAGTTCTGGTCCCGCCAGAGCGAGGAAGACCTTTGCTACTTTATCTATCCATGTTAGATGGTGCCTTTGGATGTGTTTTAGGACAACATGATGAGACAGGAAGAAAGGAGCAAGCCATATATTACCTGAGTAAGAAATTCACACCTTATGAGGTACGATATTCTCTGCTTGAATGCACTTGCTGTGCTTTGACCCGGACAACCCAAAAATTGAGGCACTATTTCTGTGCCTATACTAAATACCTCATATCCAGGATGGATCCTCTGAAGTACATATTTCAGAAGCCCATGCCTACTGGGAAGTTGGCTAAATGGCAGATACTATTGAGTGAGCTCGACATCATCTATGTAACTCAAAAGACAGTCAATGGACAAGCATTGCCAGATCACCTCGCCGAAAATCCAGTGGGATGAGGATACGAACCCTTAAAAACGTATTTTCCCGATGAAGAAGTATCATTCGTAGGAGAAGACATTACGGAAGCATATGATGATTGGAGAATGTTCTTTGACGGAGCCACAGATTTCAAAAGAGTAGGCATTAGAGCAGTCTTGGTATTAGAAACGGGTCAGCATTATCCCGTATCTGCTAAACTCAGATTTTTCTTCACCAACAACATGGCGGAGTATGAAGACTGCATACTAGGGCTCAGCATGGCATTCGACATGAACATTCAGGAGTTGTTGGTGATCAACGATTCAGATTTGCTTGTGCACCAGGTGCAAGGAGAATGGGCTACCAAGAATTCCAAGATATTGCCATATCTGCACCATGTGCAGGAATTGAAAAGGAGGTCACAAAGATAAAATTCCGACATGTGCCCAGAATTCAGAATGAGTTCGCCGATGCATTAGCCACTTTGTCGTAAATGATACAACATCCAGATAAGAACTATATTGATTCCATTCCGGTGAGGATCCATAAGCATATTGTGATCATGTCGAGGAAGAAGCAGATGGAAAGCCTTGTGTACACGGTGAAATCGGAGGAATCTATTTCCCGCCACTAAGGTGCATTCGGGGGGTCATATCAGTATCTCGAGGCTGCAGGACTACGATTGAGCTCCCTCCCCCGAGGTTCACCCACGACCCAACAAAGATCCCGAGGGTAGGGAATTCCCAAGGCGAGCAATCAACATCAGCAGAGTCTAGCATCGTGCCTAGCCGTCTCATCCCCATATCTTTACATTTAATGCACTCTGTACTATATTGTATTCCCTCTCCTATATAAAGGGAATCCATACCACTTTGTAAGGGGCTGTTGTCACTCCAACTACACTACACAAGATCAATAATATCTCTCTCTCTTTCTTCTCTAACTTACTCGTTCTTACTCACTCGAGGCCCTCATTGGCATTTATTACTTTCATACGTATTGTTCATTTATTGCTTGGCATTGGCCATAAAGATCCTTGTTTGATCATACCTTAACTGTTATCCCTTTCTTGATTGCCCCGATAGCTCGAGATCGAGCCGGATATTGACCCCGAGGCTTCTTCATCGACCAGTCCGAGGCTCGGGCGGCAAGCCCCTAGGTTTGCTTACTGCCCCGTTTTAGCTTGTATCTCTTCATTAAACTTCATATTCTTAACATCAACTGCTCTAAACAACTAGCATAAAAATAAATCACGTATTTTTAGAATCTTATTTTATAAATTTAATTGTTGTTACCATTTTCACGGTAAACAGTTTGGTGCCCACCGTGGGGCTAAAAATAATAGTGATTATTTTCTTGCTGGTTTCATCGCACAAACGCAAGTTATCTTTCATACTTTTTCTTGTCCAAAATCTCTTGATTTCAGGTCGAAATGTCTAGCTCGGTAAATAGAGTTGAGAACGACTACCTCGAAAATCACGGTGAAAATGATGTGGCCATTCCAGCCATTGGCGCGCCACTACAGAACCCCGATAATGCACCTGGACCGATTCTAGTGGATCAGTTTCGCAAGACACGCAATGGGTAGATGAAACCTCACACACCGATGGAAACATACAGCATGGCGACCAACTAGAAGCCCAAAAAACTCCGGCTCGGGAAGCACATAAAGTTAGTATTCGTGATATTTTTGAAATGATGTAGGCACAGCAGTTGGCTATTGCTCAGTTTGCAACCATCCGAAGACTCCCAGCATAGTAGCGCCAGAAACTACTCCCCCAGCCGAACGGGTACCAGAGAGGTCAAGCAACGACGAATCGGTAGCCGATCCTACCATCATGAAAATACTGGAGGACTTCACCAAGAGGATCGAGTGGGGCGAGAAAATGATAGCAGCCAATGATAAGAAGGTCGAAACTTATAACTTTAGAGTTGACCAAATCCCAGGCTCCCGGTCCTGAAAGGTGTAGATTCGAGGAAGTTCGTGCAATGGCCGTTCCTAGAGGAAGCGGCCCCGAAACCCATTCCAAAGAAGTTTAGAATGCCAAAACTCCCAAAATACAACGGGACCTCGGATCCCAACGAACATGTCACTGCCTATACGTGTGCGGTGAAGGGCAACAACATAAAAAATGATGAGATCGAGTCTGTCCTGCTGAAGACATTTGGAGAAATGCTCTCGAAGGGGGCCATGATGTGGTACCACAATCTAGCTCCCATATCCATTGATTCATTTGCCATGCTAGCGGACTCCTTCGTAAGGGCGCATGCCGGTGCCATCAAGGTAGCGACAAGGCAGTCCGACGTCTTCAAGATTAAGCAGAGGGAGAATGAAATGTTGCGAGAATTCGTGTCTCGTTTTCAGACAGAACGAATGGAGCTACCCCTGGTCTCTGATGACTGGGCAGTACAGGCCTTCACTCAAGGCCTGAACGAACGAAGCTCGATAGCGTCGAGGCAGTTGAAAGAAAATCTGATCGAGTATCCCGCCGTGAGCTAGGGCTTGCTCTATCAAGGGGAATCCATCCCATACTTCCCTCCTATGGTCCAAGGTAATGTTTTGGAGTATTTTGAGTTGATTACTACTCTTAAACACTTATATTAACAAGGATTGATCTTGAAAATCCATAGATTCCCATTCAAATCCCTAAATTGGTCAAGAACACTACAAGTGGGGATTCTCAAGATTCTTACTACAAGAGGTATGTCTATCATCTCTAACTACTCTATGGTGATTATCTATGTATGATATATACGTTAAAACTATTACGCAACGCCTTCCTGATGTTCTTTGGAAGGGCAACGTAAGGCTAAGCAACCGATGTCAGTGCGGTTGTTGTCTGCCAATGAGATCCCCTCCGCATGCTAGACTAGATTGTTAGTGCCGTGCGGGAAAACCAATGGCATGAGCAATTGAGGAATCTGAGAGAGAATTGGGTTTTGAATGGTGATAATGATTTTATTGATGAATGAAATGCTGATTACAAAAGTTGCGGTGTCGAGGGGGAGAGACACCAGTTTAGAAAATTGCTTGCTTGAAAATGTTTGATTGTTTGATCCCCCCCCCCCTAATAATACTTAAAAAAAATAAACCAAAGTTACATGACTAGTCCTAATAAAGTTGTAGAAGCACACTGAATGAAAATGATGTAAACTAGCCTATAATTACAATGAAAAGGACTTAGGTTATTACAATGTAGAACCAAGTACGATGGCAACAACTTTGTCTTGCGGGTCAGGGTCGGTGCGCGTGGTGCTGTGGGCGCACGACACTTGCTGTGTTGGCCTGAGGCTGGGCGCTGGTGCTTGGCATCAGGGTCTATGCATGAGGCGCTGCTGGAATGGGCCTACAGCTGGGCGCTGGCGAGGCATCAGGATCTGCGCACGCGGCATTGTCAGGGCGCACGGCGCTGTTGTCATTGGCCAGTCATTGGGCGCTGGTGAGAGGCATCGGTGGGGCGATAGAGGTGCATGCACGCTTGTCACTTGGCGCAGCCAAGACCACAGGGCTGACCATGGCGCTAGGTATTGTGAGGCTTGCTAGGCCGCCATGGGGCGCAGCCAAGGGGTCATGGGGCGTGTCTGGAAAGCAGCCCATGACATTCTCCCCCACCTGAGTTGGCGCCATCCTTAGAGCCTTATGATGATGATGATTCTGGTGGTTGTTGGATGGGAGGTCTACGCCCTTATATCCTTTGAGCTTGTTGTTGTAGCGATGCAATGATTTCATGCGGCTGACATAGAAGACTGGATGGATCTTCCTCCAGGATGGAGTTTTCACCTGGTATGTAGACTTCCCAATGTGTTTTTCAATGTGCAGGGGCCCGATGTATTTTTGTTGCAGGCGAGGGTCATGAGTCCTCTCTGCAAACAAGTATCGCTTTGGGATGCATAGCAGTACTTTGTCCCCTATTTGATGTTGGGCAAATCAAAGATTTTGTTCGGTGAATCTTTTTGCCCGCTCTTGGGCTTTGACGAGATAGCTCCGCACTATCCCCATGTTGCGCTCCCATTCGCTCGAGAAGTTGGTAGCTCGAGGAGATTTTGGCATGGTTGATGCGTTCACCATTTGCGGGAGAAGCGGTTACTGTCCGGTAATAATTTCAAAAGGGCTTTTGTTTGTATGATGACTCTTTTGAGAATTGAAACACAGTTGAGCAACATCCAAGAGCTTCACCCAATGCTTCTGTGATCCGGTTGCAAAGTTGCGGAGATATTCCTCCAGCATGTCATCGAACCGGTCTATCTGGCCATCCGATGGTGGATGGATGTCTGAGTTATGACTCAATGTTGACCCAAAAAACCTGAAGAGATGGGTCCAAAAGTTGCTAGTGAAGCGTGAGTCGCGCCTACTAACAATGTCTTTGGGCATGCCCCAATGTTTGACAATGTGCGAGAAGAAGAGTCGATTTGTATCTTCTGCTAATGCATTTTGCGGGGCTGCTATGAAGGTTGCATAGTTTGAAAACTGATCTATGACAACCATGATGGATGTAAGATTACCGACTCGGGGCAATCCCGTGATGAATCTGAGGGAAACACTTTCCCATGGTCTCTGAGGGACATGTAATGGCTGCAAGGGTCCCATCTGTGATATATGATCTGACTTGTCCTTGTGGCATGATTGACAAGTCTTCACACACTGAGGCATGTCACCAGTCTTTTGAGGCCGATGACATGATGGCTGATTGTTGCTGCGTAGGGTAGCCAGAATGAGGGGCTCATGTCTGTTGACTACCTTCTCCAACTGCATGGCCGAGATGTTTTCAGCGGCCATCTTTATGGGAAAGCATGGTATGGTGTAGGGCTTGGCCCCGTTTTCTCCCATCATCAGGAGCATGTTGGCATATAGTACCGGTATGGTGTTGGTTTGCCTCATGAACTCCAAACCCACTATGATGTCGAAGTTATCTATGATTGCGATGCACAGGTCGATGCTTCCTTTGTATGGGCCAAGTTTCACTGGGACATTTGTAGTTGTTCCCCCCAATTCTGGGGTGGTGAGTTGATAGCCTTGATGCGGCCTTTGCTCTTTTGCACAACAAGACCCAGGCGCTCTACTTGAGTTGATTGGGAATGAGATTTTCTTAGGAGGACATGCACTGGTCCCCGCTAAGGCATGCGGGATAGAGCCAACAATTGCATTGAAGGCGCCTACCTGGTCTTCTTCTGATGTGTCTGATGCGTCTGACTCATCTTTGATAGTTTGATGAGCATTGACCTTTATGTTTGGGCATTCATTGTTCCAATATGCCTCGCCGCAATGACGGCATTCTGAGGCAGGATTTCTCCCCTGATTGTTGTTGATGGATGCAGCACTGTTGCTGTTGGAGGGAGGAGTCTTAGTTTTGGATGCACTCCGATCTCCCCCACTTTTGCTTGGGCCACCATTGTTGGGATGTTTCTCGTTGAATCCCCCTCAGACAGACGGCTGGGGCTTGTCGTTCTGAGTCCCCAAATGATAATCGCCAAGACATTCTGCAGCTTGAATGGCCTTGGCAGGGTGTCTACCCGTTGTCTCTGTAATTCCATACGGGCATGAGGTTTCAAACCTTCTATGAATGCGAAGAGTTTGTCTTTGTCCCCCATGTCGCATATGTTTAGCATGAGTGCGGAGAATTCGCGCATGTACTCCCGCACTGATCTGGTGTGGCGGAGCTCCCGTAGCTTTCTCCTTGCATTGTATTCCACATTTTCGGGGAAGAATTGCAGGCGTAGGGCTGCCTTCAATTCATCCCATGTCTGGAGAGTATATTCACCGGTCTTGATAGCTTCGTATTTGACCCGCCACCATAGTTTGGCATCGCCCTGAAGATACATGGTAGCAGTTGCTACCTTTTTGGATTCTTCCAAATGGCCCACAGCATTGAAGTATTGTTCAATGTCAAAGATGAAATTTTCCACTTTTTTAGCATCCCAGGATCCGTCGTATGTCTTTGGCTCTGGTATCTTAAGCTTTTGTGGAATGGGGGTGAGGTTTGCTGCACCCCTGATGTGGTTGTCGCCTCCTCGAAGCAGGCTCTGTAGGGCAGCATTGACAATATTGAGCTTGCCTGTCAAGTCGTCTATGATTTGCTGCATGGCAGTTAGTCTGTTTGCCTCTTGTTGCCGATGGGCTAAATTGTCGGCACGCTCCTGTTGGAGGTCCTCAAATTTGCCATGAATATTGGCAGTTTCAATGGCTATCGTTTGTCGGTCATCCTCAGAGTCACGACTAATGTTTGCAATGTCATTTTCCGCCTACCGCATTCGACGGTCCAGGTCGTCCAACCTTTGCACTAGGTTGTTGTTTTGATCAGGCACCATATCCACGATGGGTCGTAATCGGTCAACCGTCTCTTCTAGGATGCCAGGCACTCCCCATGATTCACCATGGTCAGAAATGGCGATGATGGCAAATGTGTTCCCTCGTTCGATGTCGAGCCTAGGCTCTGATACTAACTGTTACGCAACGCCTTCCTAATGTTCTTTGGAAGGGCAACGTAAGGCTAAGCAACTGATGTCAGTGCGGTTGTTGTCCGCCAATGAGGTCCCCTCTGCAAGCTAGACTTGATTGTCAGTGCCGTGCAGGAAAACCAATGTCACGAGCAATTGCGGAAGCTGGGAGAGAATTCGGTTTTGAATGATGATGATGATTTATTGATAAATGAAATGCTGATTACAAAAGATGCAGTGTCGAGGGGGAGAGACACCAGTACAGAAAATTGCTTGCTTGAAAATATTTGATTGTTTGATCCCCCCTAATAATACTTAAAAAAAATAAACCAAAGTTACATGACTAGTCCTAATAAAGTTGTAGAAGCACACTGAATGAAAATGATGTAAACTAGCCTATAATTACAATGAAAAGGACTTAGGTTATTACAATATAGAACCAAGTCCGATAGCAACAACTTTGTCTTGCGGGTCAGGGTCTGCGCACGCGGTGCTGTGGGCGCGCGCGACACTTGCTGTGTTGGCCTGAGGCTGGCCGCTGGTGCTTGGCATCAGGGTTTGTGCACGAGGTGCTGCTAGAATGGGCCTGCAGCTGGGTGCTAGCGAGGCATCAGGATCTGCACGCACGGCATTGTTAAGGCGCGCGACGTTGTTGTCATTAGCCAGCCACTGGGCGCTGGTGAGAGGCATCAGTGGGGCGACAGAGGCGCATGCACGCTTGTCACTTGGAGCAGCCAATACCACGGGGCCGACCATGGCGCTAGGCATTGTGAGGCTTTCTAGGCCACCATGGGGCGCGGCCAAGGGGTCATGGGGCGTATCTGGAAAACAACCCATGACAGAACTCATGGGATGGTGATTGGAAGCCATAAGTGCCTAACCTAGGTTGTGTTGGCATTGTAGAGATTGTAAAATAGGTTAATTAAGGAGGTTGATGGTTGGGTGTGAATAGATGGTCATACATATGTTGTTGGAAGTTATAAATTGGTTAGGAACGATGGTGGAATAAATTGTTGGTTAATAGTGATAGTTGGATGAACTAATACTACGGTTATGAGATGTAAAGATCTATACCTACAATGTGTTTGATAATATGCCTAAATGACATAAGTTATGGAATTTATTACTAATATTGGCCCTATTGAATGTTGTATTGTATATTGAAGTATGAATGGCTAAAAACCCCCCTCCTCTTAGAAATTGAACCTCCATGGTGCCCGTGTAAATGATGTAAGTCCGAAATTTGATCGATGTGGTACTTGTTATGTCAAATGAATTGATGTTGTAAAAATGTATGTGGAAGGTGCTTCTCCATGTGTTTAATGTGTTATTCTTTGTAAATTAAGGATGTGTGGAAAACATGAGCTATGTGCTAAATGCCTAAATGTCTAGTTAAGGTTACATTGTGATTAATATGTCGAACTAGATGAATTCCTCTCTATGCTTATAACTTAAATTTCTTTTGTATGTGCCTATGATCTTAAATGGCAAGATCAATGTTGAAAATGGGAATAATGTGAAATGTGAGTTACGAAATGTGGTAATTGTGGCTCCAAGTGCCGAGGAACTAATACATGTGAAACCAAAGATTGATTTAAGATGATTAACGGAAAAGGGTAACGTCTTGGTAAGACGGCTTAGCCGATCGGGCCATGATCGGACGCCATGTTATACACACATGGTGGTAATGTGTTGATAAATGAAAGTGGAAAGTGAGAATGAAATAAGGGTAACATCTTGGTAAGAGGGCTTAGCCGATCGGGCCGTGATCGGAATCCGCTCAAGGAAGCGGTGGTAATGTGGATGATGATGCAACAATATGGAATGGCCCAATCTACAAATTTCAGAAATCATGTTAAAACTATGTGAACCTCTTATATTGTTGACGTGGTGCTTATTTGAAGCTTTGTGTTTCTTATGATTTCTTTGTACTCTTGTATGGTTGTTCTTTCTATCTGGATGGTGTTTAGTTATACATACTAGTACTATTCCATGGTACTAAGTCCCTTTTGCTTGGGGCACTACATTTTTAAATGAATGTAGGTGGCTCCATAACGGATAGTGCCGATCGCGCGTAGCGGAGCTTCCTCCTCTCAAAGTCTTGGTGAGCCCCTTTCTCCTTCAAGGGGTTATGTTGTACATCTTTTGTTATAGATTTCCACTTTTGAGGTATATCCGGGGCCTTGTTGGCGGCTTTGTCATTATTTTCTTTTGTATCCTTAGAGGCTTCGTAGACGTTTGTGTAGGTAAGGTAAGGGTGTTGGATGGGTCGATGAACTATGTTGTAACTTAGTACTCCAGTTCTTCTAAACTATAACCGTATAAAATCTTGAAACTTAACCATGGTTTTTGGTTTGTGACATGAAAATGGACTAATATTGTGAATGTTCGATTTTGCTATTGTCTAGATAAAAGAAAGAATGGTTCCCTTAACTGTAGTGAGTTGGGTATAAATGTATGAATAAGGCTTGATCAGTTGGGGTTTACTCAATTGAGCATCGGTCGCACCTCCCGAGGTTGGGGCTTGACAAACTTGGTATCAGAGCCTCAGGTTTTGAAGTGTCCTAGGATGTCTCGAAGCCGTGTCTAGTAGAGTCCTTATCGGTGTGTAGTCGACCACATCTATAAGTTGGAGGCTACTTGGGCATTTAGGAATAACACCCTTCTTTGATATTCTGGATCGTGCGACAACTTGTTATGAAACTATTCCCTTTCTAATTAGTGCATTGTTCTATCTTTTAGTAAATGGCACCTAAGAAGAAAGCGAGAATTGGCCAAGAAGCCAATGCCACCATAGGAGTGGCTTATGAATCACTGCTTGATACTGTGGGTGAGGGTAGTCGCCCTGCTATCACCCTACCTGGTTCTCCTATTCCAGAGCAGACTACCCCAACTCCTACACCTACAGAGGGTACTACTATCCCTCTCATCGATACTCCTATTCCGCCTCCAACCTCAGCTTCTGGTTCTAGTATTTTTGATGGGGATCTTAGGGGAGCTATTCAGATGTTGACTCAGCTAGTGGTCTCTTAGGTCCAAAGGTCGAATGTTGCGCCTAGTTCATCTAGCTAGTAGGCCGATTCCACCAGTTCCAGAGTGAACAACTTTCTTCAGTTAGACCGTTCAGTGTTTACGGGTGCCAATCCAGAAGAAGAACCTCAGGATTTTATTGATGAGATGCACAAGACCATCAGGGTTATGAGTGCAACTGAGACAGATGGAGTAGAGTTGGCTACCTACCATCTAAAAATGGTGGCTTATGCATGGTTTGAGTTATGGGAAGATTCCCGTGAGGAGGGGAGCCCTCCAGCGAGGTGGAGCGATTTGCCGATGCCTTTATAAATCATTTCCTACCTGCTGAGACTAGGGCAGCCTGTGCAGCAGCGTTTGAAAATTTGAAGCAAGGCAACAGAAGCGTGTGGGAGTACCACATGGAGTTTGCTCGCCTGTCCAAGTATGTCATTCACATGTTGCCCACAATGGAGGCCAAGATGCGTCGGTTTGTTCAGGGCCTTAATCCTTTGACTATTAATGAGGCTTCTACAGCTGCATTAAATTCTGACATGAATTATGGGAAGATGGTGTTATTTGCTCAGGCCACAGAGAACCGCAAATTGAAGAACATAATGGAGAGAGAGGGTAACAGAAAGACCCGGTCTACGGGCAACATGAGTGAGTCACTAGGTGGGGGAAGATCAGCTTTCTAGGGAGGGACATCAGGGCCGTCCCAATCTATTGTAGAGTCTTCAGCTAGTGCACCGCCATCAGGGCCTATCCAGCAGTATCAGTGGAGTCGTTTCAGGCCTAGTCAGGGCAACAGAGGATCCTATCAGTGGGGTCGGTCATGAGAGAGATCCCAGCAGCAACAGAGGTCCCCATGCCCCAAGTGCAGGAAGATGCACTCAGGGATTTGCTACTTAGAGTACCCGTATGCTATGGATGCGGATGAGGGGTCACATTAAGAGGAATTGTCATACATCCTGCCAGGGAGCGGGTAGGGGCACAACACAGCCATCCAGTCCAGCAGCGGCTGCATCTTCAGCTCCCTCTCCAGCTCGAGGTACCCCAACACCCGTAGGGCGTGGAGCAGGTAGGGGTGGTGTGTAGAGTTCAGGAGGACCCAGCCGGTTCTATGCTTTGAGTGGTTGCCATCTCCAGATATTGCTACAGGTATTCCAACTATCCAATCTCATGATGTGTATGCACTTATTGACCCCGGTTCCACCTTGTCCTATGTTACCCCTTTTGTTGCTATGGAATTTGGGATAGAACCGGATCAGCTTCATGAGCCATTTTCGGTGTCTACTCCGGTGGGTAAGTCTATTACGACTGCTCGAGTTTATAGAGGTTATGTTGTTACGGTACGGGGTAGGGATACCACGACCGATCTTATTGAATTAGGAATGGTCAATTTTGATGTAGTAATGGGAATGGATTGGCTTTATTCATGCTTTGCCAAACTTGATTGTCGGACTAGAATCATGAGGCTTGAATTTCCTAATGAGCTCGTTGTTAAATGGAAGGGAGATAATGTAGTGCCTAAAGGTCGGTTTATTTCTTACCTTAAGGCCGCGAAGATGATCAAGAAGGGGTGTATCTATCATTTAGTACGGGTTACGAACACCAATGCCGAGGCGCCTTGCCTTGAGTCTGTGCCAGTTGTGAATGAATTTCTGGATGTCTTTCCAAATGAACTCCCTGGAATTCCCCCAGACAGGGAGACTGATTTTGGGATCGATGTGATGCTAGGCAAGGAGCCTATATCAATTCCACATTACAGAATGGCACCGGCAGAATTGAAGAGCTAAAGGAACAATTGAAGGATTTGCTAGAAAAGGGTTTCATCCGGTTGAGTGTGTCACCATGGAGCACACCGGTCTTGTTTGTAAAGAAGAAAGATGGGTCGTTACGAATGTGTATTGACTACCGGCAACTCAACAAGGTCACAATCAAAAATAAATATCCTCTACCAATGATAGATGACTTGTTTGATCAATTGCAAGGTGCTATGTGTTTCTCAAAAATTGACTTGCGGTCTGGGTATCATCAATTGAAGATAAGGGAGCAGGATATTCCAAAAAACAGCTTTCAGGACTCGGTATGAACACTTTGAATTTATGGTGATGTCTTTTAGGCTAACAAATGCCCCGGTAGTTTTCATGGATCTTATGAATTGAGACTTCAAGCCTTTTCTAGACTCCTTTGTGATAGTATTCATTGACGATATTCTTGTATATTCCCGAAGTCAAGAAGATCATGTTAACCATTTCATGGCAGTTCTGCAGACTCTTTAGCAACATCAACTGTATGCAAAATTTTTAAAATTTGAATTCTGGCTTGAATCCGTCGCATTCTTGGGTCATGTCGTCTCTAGGGAAGGAATTATGGTTGATCCTCAAAAAATTTCAGCAGTGAAGAATTGGCCCAGACCTACCACTCCAATAGAGATTCGCAGTTTCTTGGGTTTGGCTGGGTACTACAGGAGATTTGTGGAGGGGTTTTCTTCTCTTGCCTCTCCATTGACTAAATTGACGCAGAAGGCAGTTAAATTCCAATGGTCTGATGCTTGTGAAAGGAGTTTCCTAGAATTGAAATCAAGATTGACTACATCACCAGTATTTGCCCTGCCAGAGGGTACCGAGGTATTTATGGTATATTGTGATGCTTCAAGGATCGAGCTTGGGTGTGTGTTAATGCAACACGACAAGGTTATAGCCTATGCTTCTAGGCAACTCAAGAATCATGAAAGGAACTATCCAACTCATGAATTAGAGCTTGTAGCAGTGGTGTTTGCACTAAAGATGTGGCGACATTATTTGTATGGGGTGCATGTGGATGGATTTACGGACTACAAGAGCCTTCAATATATTTTCAAACTAAAGGAGTTGAATCTGAGACAAAGAAGATGGCTAGAATTACTCAAAGACTATGACATTGATATTCTCTATCACCCGGGAAAGGCTAACATTGTAGCGGATGTTCTTAGTCAAAAATCTATAGGGAGCTTGGCTCATTTGGAGGCATATCAGAGGCCGTTGGCTAGGGAGGTTCACCAGTTGGCTAGCTTGGGAGTTCGCCTTGTGGACTCTAATGAAGGAGAAGTAATTGTGCAGAATAGGGCTGAATCATCGCTTGTGGCGGAAGTGAAAGAGAAGCAATTCAACGATCCATTATTAGCACAACTGAAAGAGGGGATTCATAAACACACGACCACATCTTTTTCCTTTGGCATGGATGATGGTACCGTACGGTACCAAGGCCGCCTATGTGTTCCGGATGTTGACGGTCTTCGAGAGAGGATCATGGAAGAAGCTCACACTTCCAGGTATTCCGTGCACCCAAGTTCTACGAAAATATATCATGATCTCAAGAAAATTTATTGGTGGAACAACATGAAAAAGGATGTGGCGGACTTTGTGGCTAAATGTCCGAACTATCAACAAGTGAAGGCCGAACATCAGAGGCCTGGTAGATTGGCCCAAAGCATAGAGATTCCAATGTGGAAATGGGAGATGATCAACACGGATTTTGTAGTAGGGTTTCCACGCACTCTGCGCAAGTTTGACTCAATTTGGGTGATTGTGGATCGACTCACGAAATCAGCGCACTTTTTGCTAGTTAAATCTAACGACACAGCAAAACAGTATGCCCAGTTGTATATCAAAGAAATAGTCAGGTTGCATGGCACTCCAGTCTCAATCATTTCAGATCGAGTGGCTCAGTTCACTGCCAACTTTTGGAAGAAATTTCAGCAAGGTTTGGGTACACAAGTAAATCTTAGCACAGCTTTCCATCCTCAAACCGACGGGCAAGTAGAGCGGACTATTCAGACGCTTGAGGACATATTGCGTTCTTGTACTCTTGATTTCAAAAATAGTTGGGATGACATTTTCCACTCATAGAATTTGCTTACAACAACAACTTCCATGCTAGTATCTAGATGGCTCCATTTCAGGCGTTGTATGGTAGGAGATATAGATCTCCCATTGGGTGGTTCGAGGTTGGAGAAGCTGAATTGATAGGGCAGGACCTCGTGCATCAGGCTATGGAGAAAGTCAAGATTATTTAAGAGAGGTTGAAAACTGCTCAGAGTCACCAAAAGTCGTATTCGGACGTTCTTCATAGAGACTTGGAGTTCAAAGAAGATGATTGGGTATTTTTTAAGGTTTTCCCCATGAAGGGTATCATGCGGTTTGGAAAGAAGGGAAAATTGAGTCCGAGGTATGTCGGACCATACAAAATCATTCAGAGGATTGGTCAAGTGGCATACAAGCTCGAGTTGCCACCCGAGATGTCACTGGTACACCCAGTCTTCCATGTGTCTATGTTGAAGAAGGTAGTGGGAGATCCGTCCACTATAATGCTAGTTGAGACTATTGAGGTTAATGAAGAATTATCGTACGAAGAAATTTCAGTTGACATCCTTGATAGGCAAGTCCGAAAGTTGAGAAATAAAGAGATTGCCTCCATGAAAGTGTTATGGCAAAACCAGCAAAATGAGGAAGCCACTTGGGAAGCCGAGGAAGAAATGAAGAATAAGTATCCTCACTTGTTTGGATAGCTATGTAATTAAGTATTTGTGTCCTATGAAGATGTTGAAAGCTTTCCTTCTATGAATTATGTATCACATGGTTAGTTGATGATAATAGTGTTTCTTTTCTAGAAATGTGTTCCTTATGGGGCCACAGTTGGCATCATTTTATATTATGTTGCATATTTGGATTATGTATATGTTAATAGGATGTGTTTCTGGGATTCTCTGACAGGTGGATAGGCCCAGTTACAAAGGAAACTCTGCCGAAATTTTTGAAAAATTTGGGAGTTAGTCAAAATTTGGGAGTTAAAGATGTGTGAGAAAGGATATAATTTATACTAAGTATTTGCGGATTGACTCCAATTATCATTCGTGGACAAATGATCCTAAGCGGGGGAGAATGTAAAGCCCCGGAAAATTTTGCTAAGTAATTTAAGATTTCGTGGTGCCAAGGTAGGCTAATTATTTTATTTGTGTGTGCAAATGAGGATTTATGATATAATTGATATCAATTGGATATGTTAATAAGCGTATAAGTTATATTATAAGTGATTTGGGGTCTAAGGAGAGGCCTAAGTCTAAGCCAAGTTGGAAAATTTCATAATAGACTAAAGTTGTAAATGAGTACGCACAAGACCTCACATTGGACAAGCATATCTACATTTATATAAGGTGTTGTGTGATGAAAAACCTATCAAATTAAATCTCTTTGAGTCTAGTTTCCAACGCATCAAAACGTTCGACATTTGGAGGTGTATACAGAAAGTTATGACCATTTTACCGGACATGTGTCAGATGCACGTCCGCGGTGCGGCCGCGGGAAAATTGAGAGTTTATGCCTCCCGAGCATGGTACGAGCGTGGACACCGTGTACTGGGCGCGGTTTGACCACGCTCGCGCACTAGCAGTCCTATAAATACCCCAAGACCGGGTATGGAGTGTCTCTAAGTCATTTTTTTGAGCTAGGGCTTGCTCTATCAAGGGGAATCTGTCCCATACTTCCCTCCTATGGTCCAAAGTAATGTTTTTGGAGTATTTTGAGTTGATTACTACTCCTAAACACTTATAGTAACAAGGATTGATCTTGAAAATCCATAGATTCCCATTCAAATCCCTAAATTGGTCAAGAACACTACAAGTGGAGATTCTCAAGATTCTTACTACAAGAGGTATGTCTATCATCTCTAACTACTCTATGGTAATTATTTATGTATGATATATACGTTAGAACTCATGGGATGGTTATTAGAAGCCATAAGTGTCTAACCTAGGTTGTGTTGGTGTTGTAGAGATTGTGAAATGGGTTAATTAAGGAGGTTGATGGTTGGGTGTGAATGGATGGTCATACATATGTTGTTGGAAGTTATAAATTAGTTAGGAACGATGGTGGAATAAATTGTTGGTTAATAGTGATAGTTGGATGAACTAATACTACAGTTATGAAATGTAAAGATCTATACCTACAAGGTGTTTGATAATATGCCTAAATGACATAAGTTATGGAATTTATTACTAATATTGGTCCTATTGAATGTTGTATTGTAGATTGAAGTTGCTTAATTGTATTGGATCATTATAGTATCATTAAGGGGCAAATTTCAGGTATGTATGGCTAAAAACCCCCCTCTTCTTAGAAATTAAGCCTCCATGGTACCCGTGCAAATGATGTAAGTCCGAAATTTGATCGATGTGGTACTTGTTATGTCAATTCTCAAGAGTGAGCAAAGAAGGGAATTATTTTTGGAGGAAGATAGGACAAACTTGTAACCCCAGGAAACGAAAGGAGCAATGGACAAGCATTAAGAGTCATCACTTAGAATGAGAGGGGGCTACCACATGGGGATGGGTGAAATTTAATCTTATCCCCTAACTTATTAATTAACTAGGTAATGATCTGTTATCCGTTAATTAACCAATTACCCACGTAATTAAAGATTATCTCAAATTATTAAATTACTACTCTCTTTTTTTAATACATTTTATATATCATACTATAATATGTGAGCATGTGATTTTTGCCCTATACAAAATACTCCTATAAAATCCCGAGAAAATAGATTTTTCTATTAATTATTTGCCATTTTAGGAATTTCTATAGAATTTTATTTAATTGTTTGCATTTTTGTGCATGTTTAAGTTTTATTAAAATCATGAAAAATACCATGCATTGCATTTAGGCTTTATTTTTATATTTTTTGGATTAATCAGTAATTACTTGTTTTATAAAAATTGAAAATCATAAAAATAGCTGATTTTTATATTTTTACCTTTAAATCTTTAGGTTATTGATTTTTCTATTTTAATTTAGAATTAAGTGATTTTTATAATTTTTATAACCAGTGAATTAGCTTAATTTTGTAATTTAGATTAATTTAGGAATTTATTTTCGATATTTTTAATTAAATAAAAAAAAGAGAAAAAGAAAAAAAAGAGGAAATAGGAAAAAGGAATTAAAGAAAAGGGGTTTTATTTTGAAATTGGGTCAATTTTACACCAAAAACCGGCCCAAATGTTCCCTTTAAAATAACCCAGACCCAAGCCCAAACCAGTCCACCCGGTCCAACCCACTCTCAAACCAAGCGACCTCGTTTTTTAGTAATCTGATCACAGCCGTTGGATTTTGATAATACATACGGCTCGAAACTAATGGCTCACTTAATATATATATATATATATATATATATGTCCGAAGATAGACCCCCCTACCCCCAAAAGACCCCTCACTCACCGTCTCTACTCTCTCTAAACTCTAAATCCTAGCCGCCCCCTCACCCCTCGTCGTTTCCGCCCTATTCCGTCGTGGTCCGTCGGATGGAAATTGCCTCACGGCGGCAGACCACCACTAATCTTCTCCAAATTTACACCATGAATCCCCCATAACCTCCTCATTCCAAATCTCCAATCCTTTCCCCTCGAATCCCGGCCAAAATCCTCGAATCTTAGATCGAAAATCATGGCCAAAACCTTAACCGATCCAAATCCCACCAAATTCACACCATATAATCACCTTCTCCTCTTTTCCCCGAATATCCCCATAATTCCTTTCGAACAAGCCCGGAATCGCCCTATTTTTGGATATAAGACTCAAAACCCTAATTTTTTCTTTCCTCTTTTCTCGGTCTGTATTTGGTCAAATGAACCCAAAACCACCATTAGTCGAGTGTTCTTGTTAAGAACAGTCAATTAATGGTAGTTAAAGTTCATTCATGCTTTAAGGAGTTTGGACGAGTTCATAACTGATCCAATTTTGAAATAAAGCTTAGGTAAATTTCTTTCTTTTCTTCTGTTATTTGTTTTACCTTTTGTTCTTCTTTTGCGTGTTTAATTGTTTTTATTATGGTTGCATGTTCTAGTTAGGCTATTTAAGGTTCTCTTTCTGTTGATTCACAGATCTTTAGCTTTGTTTGATATTTGTTTTTGTTTATTAGATTAAAAAAAAGCATGTTTCCTATTGCTCGATTTTAGTTAGCCTAGGGTTCATTCTAAGATTCAGTATTTCAAATGATTGTTCTGTTTTCCTAAACTGATCTAATGTCTTATTCTAGGAGAATTAACAAGTATTTAGGTTGTTGTTTCATTTGTTTTAGAAACTAATATAGGTTGAATTTTAGGTTTTTCCTTGCGATTGCATCTTTGATTTTGTTTTGATTGTTGTTTAAGTGCATTATTTGTTAGTTTCATTTTGGTTTAGGCTTGATCAATTAAGAATTTCCTTATGTTGTTTTAGATTGCATCCATTTGATCCTCTTAGGCATTTGATCCAAAATTTTCAATCCTTTCTAGGCTTGTCCTTGTTTGTTCTGATTTGCCCACAGATAGAAACTTTAGGGACTTAACTGAACCTAAAAGTTTAGGATAAAACTAAAATAGGTGGTAATTCAAAGGGTAAAATTGGAGTTTCACATTGGGTAAAATCAGGGAGTTCTAGAACTTAGGACATCTGTCCTTATTCTTAGCAAATGCTGATTTTGGATAAGGAAAAAGGACAATACAACTATAAAAAGATGATGTACTAGGTCAGAATATTCCTTTCTTGGGATGCTTTTTGACTCTATAAAGGGAAACATTCCCTCACACAATGACACACACAATCATTAGCAATCATCAGCATTATTCTCTGCATAAAATTCCTCTTTTCTCTGAAAATTTCAGACTTGAGAAAATCTCAGAAAATTTCTAAAAAACCTCTCCCTTCTTTTAACGAGCTAGAAATGATTCGAAGTAGGTGGTTTTCTAGGGTTATTTGGTTGAGATTTTTGGCTTTCAAGTGTCTGGTTTTGGTTTTGAAACTCTGGGGTTCACTCGTTTGCTAGCTTGTTTTTGAGTTCTGCTGCTGCTCTTTTTTTTGGGTTTCTTCAATCAGTGCCTTCTCATCGTAGGAGTTGCTGATCTTTTGCTATTTAAGGTACTGATTCAAACCCTCCCCCATGTAACTATTTTGATTGATGAATTATAAATATCAAGTTTACAAGAATGTGTTTAGCAAATGAGTGCTTCCTTTGTGTTTGTTTGATTAGCATACTCTGAACTTAGTTGATATGATTGCAAGTTGAGATATACTGATATGAACATTCTGTAAGTTTGATACTTGTGATCTTCCTAAAAGATGTCAAAGAACCTGAATTTGCTAAAGGAAAACTCTATGCTGATTTTCCTTTATTTTAGCTATTAAAGTTGTTGTCCATACCTTCCATGCTCATAAATGACTTCTAGTATAATGTTTGCTTTGTTTGAGGTCAAGTAGGCTATAACTTGTAGATTTGAACATTGATTGGCCAAATCAGCATGTGTTAAAGCCCAGAATTAGACATGATAGTGTGCTGAAACCTGTGTGTTATTTTTGTTGTTTGGGTATGAAAATAGCCACAAAGCTGTTAGCTAAACCTGGGCTAGTACCTGCAAATTTGGTCACTAGTTGACCAAATTAGCAGGCTCAAAATCTAAAAATGCACAATAGGTTAAAACATGTAGTTAATCAGATAATAGGCTATTTTTAACAGTTTAAGCGACTGTGCTAGAAGCACGGAACCTGGGAATGCCTAACACCTTCTTTCGGGTTAACAGAATTCCTTATCTAGAATTTCTGGTTTTGCAAACTTTTAAATAAAGTCAAAAATTTCCTCGAATTGGGGTTTTAAAATAAACCGGTGACTTGGGACACCAAAATAATTATCCAAGTGGCGACTCTAAAAAATTAAAATAAATAAATAAACCCATTTTGAATAATGTCACTTTAATTGGAAAAACTCCCACATACCCTCGGGGTGTAAAAAAGAGATGTGACAGCTCTGGCGACTCTGCTGGGGACATAACCCAGAACTTTTGGTTCAGGGTTCAAGAATTCGAGCTTAGAATAACTATTATACTTGGCTTTATTTATTATCTGATTTTTACATATTTGATCCTAATGTGTTAATTGCCGCTTTTTACCGCTTTGATATTGTTTGAACTGTATATAAAACTGTTACAAAACCCTCTTCTCTCTGAGTCTTCTAAATCATCTAGGAAGTGTGCACTTCGTGTAACTTCTTTTCTGTTAGAGTCATATCCCAATTTTAGAATGAGGTTCAGACAAGTTGCAAAGTTGGTGAAGCTTCTGTATTCTCGGTACGCTGCCTCCCCTCCTCGGCTCGAACTGTCCGCTCGAAGAAGCCAGGTCTAGAACAATACACCCAGGGTTTTAAACCTAGTATAACAAAGCCTAATTTCGGATCCTTAGTAGGAACTCTTGTTTGCATTACGTGCATCTGACTTTGGGGACTCAACACAGGGGTTGGATCCGTGTAGGACAGGTTTACCCGAAATCAAAAGATCATCCTTACGCATTTTACTTGCTACTTGTACATTTATTTTCTTTGGATTGCATGTTGACCGGTTTCTAGATTAAGGGAGAAAAATTGGAAAAGTCAAATTGAGGTATGAGAGAGATAATTACCCTTCTTCAGAGAATCTAGTGTCCATAATATATTGAATCTCTGCCAAAAATTTTGAAAGAAAAAGAGAGAAGAGAAAATGGTTTCAAAACATTTTATGTCTTTTTATTATGTCAGAATTGTCCGAACTACGCAAGTTTGATTCTCACCGGATGTGGGATACGTAGGCAACCCTCACCGGGTCCAACTCCATTTTTGCAAAAATAACCCGAAAAGAAAAATGTTATAGTCATAAATAAAATTAGGTGATGTCGTTCTTGTCTAAGTAGCCAAATGTCCCCAAAAGGGCACCGGAAAGTTGTTTTTGCAAGGATAGCCACTTAGGGTCCTTTTTCAAAAATTTTGGTCGATTAGCAAACACAACCCTAAAATCTTCTTTCCCAAGGTGCTGAAGGGCCGTATCTGCAAAAGGTGTTTTTGTTTTGAATTGAAATTTTTGAAAAATTGATAATTTTCTCTTGAGTCAAAATAAATCATGATCTTTTAACCAATCACTTCAAAATAATTGTGCAGGATGAGCACTATTGAAAATGAACACTTCACAGTCCTCGAGGAAATCCCGTTAGAACTCCATATGTGAAGGAATGATTTAGGGAAAGTCAGCAGAGAGACCTTGGTAAAAGCTTTGGGTGGTCTCATTGGTCTTTTAAAAGTTAAGTCGAGGCTGGATATAATTTAGGCTTTGATACCTTTTTGGGACTCGACGCATAATGTGTTCCATTTTGCTGATTTTGAGCTAACCCCTATGCTTGAGGAAATAGCGGGCTATGCTGGTCTTAGTGGGAGTCTCAAAAATCGATACCCAGTGGCACCTATAGCGGTGACTCCTCATAAGTTCCTGGACCTTCTAAGTATCAGTCGGGAAGTTAAAGATGGAAATTTGGCTAAGGGATTTTGCACATTCTATTTCTTGTACAAACGTTACGGGAATCCCCACGGTTTTGAAACTCCAGATACCGGCCTAACTCATTCAGGGAACAAAAATAAATGGGAAGCATGTCGAGGACTGGCTTTTATGGTGGCATTCCTGGGTATCTTAATCTGCCCAAGAAAGGATGAAAACATAGAGTTGGGGCTCATAGGAATAGCCAACTTCATGACTAGAAAGGCTAATGGCACCATTGTACCAATGATCCTATCGGAGATTTATCGAGCTTTAACTGTTTGTCGAGTGGGTGGAAAATTCTTTGAGGTTTGTAACATGCTTCTACAGCTTTGGATGGAAGAACACATTTGCCATCGTCTGGGATACATGAACTATGGTATGACTGGTCTTGACTACATTGAAGAACATGAAAATCGGGTGATGGGTCATGAGTTTCCGGAAGGTACGGAGGCATGGTTCGCGCATTTGAGTTCCCTGACTTCAAGCAAAATCGAGTGGACATTCGGTTGGCTCTCGGTCACTGAAGTCATTTACATGTCAGCCGAGGTGTGTTTTCTTCTATTGATGGGTCTTCGGAGTATTCACCCATATGCTCCACATAGGGTTCTGTGCCAGTTAGGCCAATACCAAACTATCCCCCATGATGAAAATTTGAGCCAACAAGTCATCGAACTAGGCCAAAAAACGGCATTCCTGGAATAAAGGGTTCGCCAGATTTGGCATCAGTGTCGGTTCCTAGAACCACAAACTCAGGTGCATGACTTTTCCAAAGGTGAATTAGAGCCTAGATACACGGTTTGGTACTGTAAAAGGTTTCCAGTTCATCAAGATCCTGAACAGCCATCCAAGAGGCCCCATGTCCAGCAGTTCACTAATGGAGTGCAAGAGCAATGGGATTGGTTGGTAAAAAAGGAAAGCTACAGGGCTAAGATAAGAAAATTGGATGGACAAATCAGGGATCTCAAATTCGACAATAGTGTACAGGCCGTTGCTGATGAAGGCGAGAAGAAGAAGTTGGCTCAAGAAAACGAAGCCCTTTGAGCACAGATCCAAAAAATGAAGATAGCCGCTGAGAATCAGGAAAGGAGCCGAATGGACGAAAGACTCATAAATGATCTTAGGAGGAAAATATCTGAGTGCGAGGATGATTTGGAAAAATCTGAGGGTAGTCTGGCAAGAGCCCGGGCATAGTTAGAGAAGAACGCAGAAGGACGGGCAGAGTTTGTCCGGAAATTGAAAAGGAGATATGATAAAAAAGTCACAAACTTGAAGAAAAAGCTAACCACCCTCGAGAATGAGATGGCCAAACAAACAAAGAGTTTTAAAACAGAGAGGGAACATTGTTATTCCTTAATGTCACGGCTAGAGGAAGATATACAACAGTTGTAGGGCTAAAGCCGTCACGACACCCAAGTGCTAGAAGCTAGGTCTCAACAAATCGGATGCTTGCTCTAAGAGAAGGGTATCATCAGGGAAAGGGTTAGAGCAATTGCTGACTACATCGTCATGAAATGCCATGAATGTGAAGACATGACTAGAACCACCTTCTTTGCCACAGTGATGACCTTTTTCGCCAAATAATGAGTGACCTGAATCGTCTCCAAAGGGATCTTGCACATAGGCCCGTGGCGAGACTGACTGATGTCCCACGGGCCCCTAGAGTAGAAATTCTTGATTTTTGTTTTGAGTCTGTATTTCAAATTCCAGTTCTAAAGTCTGTTTCAAGTCTATCTTTTTTTTTCAATTCCTAGAAAAGTATGATAGAGTCATTTGTAATAGAAAGATTGGGAGTTTTTATGAAATTTGAGGAAAAACCAAAAGTTGTTTTTATTTATTTAATGCATTTGTTCCTTGAACTACGTCATGATCTGATTCACGCGATACCGTGATACGTAGGCAATCCTTATCGGATCCGATGGATGAGACTGAAATGGTCAGTGTTTTTCTACAAGCCCAAGAGGCTGACTACTTTCAGAATATGATGTCTGCAATGGGAAAGCCGTTTGCGGAGGCTATCAAGATTTGTGAGATGGTCGAAAATGGTCTGAAAACAGGTCACATATTGAGCCAATCTACCATAAGAGCTACGTCCCAAGCAATCCAAAGTGGGTCAGGTGGTGTAGCAAATAGAAAGAAGAAAGAAGAGGTGGCGATGGCGGCTTAAAGTCTGAGAAACCCCCGTCCACCCAGAGGTTACTTCCTTCAAAGTACCTCATAACATTATTATCCTCATCAGGATGTGGCCTATGCTATGGCTCCTCAGCCGTATGCAGTAATAAATGCCTAGCCATACACTCGGCCACAACAACAGTTTAACCAAAAACGAGCTCCACTTCCTAGAATAACCCTCCTCACCAAGCCCCATATAATCCTCGTCTCCCTCAAAATAATTTTCCATACAATGCCCGAGCTCGGGAACCACCTAGAAGAACAAGTTTCATGCCTATTGGTGAATCATACTCTAGCCTTTTCCCTAAACTGGTCCAAATGAGTTTGTTGCAACCCGTACCCCCGAACAGACAAAATCCAAAGTCACCTTCCTACCGACCAGGTACTCGATGTGCTTACCATTCAGGGGTGGAAGGGCATGGCACTAAAGACTGTTGGACTCTCAAAAGGGCAGTTGAAAACTTAATAGAGCAAAAAAGGGTAGTTCTGAAAGATGAAGAGATCCCCAATGTGACCAATAACCCGTTGCCGGCTCACAACAACAAGCTAGTTATCGGGATAATTTGTGAAGATAAAGAGTTTGACCCAGATCTAAAAGCCATCATTGCCATCGCCGATGTTGAAAATAAGCCAAGGGCGGTTGAAAAGCAAGGCAAGGGGAGAAAAAGAGCAACTCTGCCCTCAAAGTATAGAAAAGACAATGGAAACCAAAACAGGGGCAGCACCCCCTAAAGACGCCATTCTTTATGTTCCCCTGGCTTCCAGAAAAGAACAATTGGTGTTGAGTCCCCCCAGGAGGTTTGAGCTGAACAAAGGACCTAAGATGTACATACCAAGAGGGACTTATGTGGCATGGGGGCTGGTAATTTTACCAAGGCTGAATGAGCCCGTGGTTATCAGCCGCGCACCATAGAAGCCCATGAAGGATGCCACTGCCGTCCCCTAGAATTACAATAGAGTGGTAGTGACGTACAAAGGAAAAGAAATCGTAGGGAAAGTAAATGAAACCAACCCATCTGGGAAGTACCTCAATCTAGAGGAAGTGAACAATGCCAAGCGGCAGCGCTTCCTGCTCAAAAAGCTAATTAGTGACGAAGAAGCAGAGGAATTCTTTGGAAGAATGAAAATTGTGGACTATGAGGTAATTGACCAACTCCGGAAGTCTCCTGCTCAGGTCACACTCTTGTCTCTACTGATAAGCTCGAATGAGCATCAGAAAGTGCTGATAAAGACCATTAATGAAGCCTATGTTCCGATTGAAACCACAGTGGAACAACTGGAAAGGATGGCAGAAAGATTATTCACAGTCAACCAGATTTCATTTAGAAAGAATTACTTGCCCCGGAAGGGGCTGCCCACAACAAAGCTCTTCCTCTGACAGTTAAGTGTGAAGGGTACTATGTAAAAAGAGTCATGGTGGATGGCGGATCAGGGGTCGACATATGCCCTTTCTTAACTTTGCAAAGAATGGAAATTGGGACTGAGAGGATTAGGCCTAATAATGTTTGTGTGCGCGCTTTCGATGGCATCAAGAGGGACACAATAGGGGAAATCGATTTGATCTTGACTATCGGTCATGTGGATTTCGAAGTGACGTTTAAGGTCTTGGACATGGATACCTCCTATAATTTTCTTTTAGGAAGGCCTTGGATCCATGTTGCGGGGGTCGTGCCTTCTACCCTCCACCAAATGGTGAAGTTTGAACACGAAAATCAAGAAATTGTGGTTCATGGAGAAGACAAGCAGTCAATTTACCAGGACCTGTCAGTCCTATGTCTCGAAGCTAGGAAAGGTAGCGAGCATATAGTCTATCAAGCTTTTGAGATTGTGGTCGCAGATCAATGTGAGGAGGGAAGCCCGTGTCCTCAGCCCTTTTTGTCAAATGCGTCCATCATGGTCGCTACTGAAGTGATTAAGCATGGCTATAAGCCTGGGAAGGGACTCGGGGCATCATTGCAAGGTATCACAAAACCTATCACTTTAGCTGCCAGTGAGAAGTTCTTCGGTGTGGGTTTTCACACCACAAAAACTGATGTGACATGGGCAAATGAACGAAAGATCAATGGTTGTGTTCTACCTCAGCCAGTCCCGCATCTCTACAAAACATTCGTCAACCCCAAGTACGCAGGAGAAGAAGAAGAAGAAGAAGAAGAAGAAGAAGATGAGGCCTTAATGGACGAGGAAATTGAGGACATATGTGGAGCCATGAGGCAAATGTTATATGAAGCCCACATGGTCCAGCCTGGTGAAGGTTCGAGCACTACTAAGGTGCAATTTATGGGACCCGATGCCAAGCTACAAAGTTGGAAGGCTACTCCGTTCCCGGTCAGGCGGGAATCCCAATAGTCCAGTATTGCCATCTTTTCTGCATTCCGAGTTATTCCAGGGTGTAACTCAAATATTTCTTTTAGTTTATTGTCTTTAAAATTCCAATGTAAACCCTGCTATCTTCAAATTCAATGAAATGAAATCAATATTTCATCGTCTATGAATCTCTTTCTTTATTCTTTCTGATTTTTGTTACTTTTCTTATTTCTTCCTTTCAGTTCTAATAATGCGGACTTAAATGACATGACATACATGCGGACTTCACGCCCAGATCATAGCATGCTGTCTAATTGTGAAATAATGAATCAAGAATTGAAATATGATGAAGATGAGGCTTTTAGGGAAATAAACCGAGAACTGGAACAATTCAAGAATAAACCTAAGCCAAACTTAAATGAAACCGAGCCGGTTAATTTGGGTAGTTTAGAAGAGGTCCAAGAAACCATGATAAGCATTCACACGGATGAAAGAACCAGGGATGCATTGATCCAACTTTTGTTCGAATTCAAAGTTGTGTTTGCTTGGTCCTATGATGATATGCCAGGACTAAGTGTTGATTTGGTGGTCCATAAGTTGCCGACTTACGGATCAAAGAAGAGGCCACAAAACAGTTGAAGGCGGGGGTAATCCGAGTGGTTCGATACACCACATGGATGACTAATGTGATTCCCGTTCCAAAGAAAGACAGAAAACTCGAGTGTGTGTTGACTATCGGGATCTGAACAAAGCAAGTCCCAAAGACAACTTCCTTTTTCCAAACATCCACATCCTTGTTGACAATTGCGCCAAACATGAGATACAATCTTTCGTGGATTGTTATACTGGGTACCACCATGTCTTGATGGATGAAGAAGATGCGGAAAGGACAACCTTCACCATACCTTAAAGCACCTATTGCTACAGGGTCATGCCTTTTGGTTTGAAGAATGCTAGGGCAACTTACATGAGGGCTATGACTGCCATCTTTCATGACATGATGCACCAAGAAATCGAGGTGTACGTGGACGATGTGATCATCAAATCCAGAATGCAGGACGACCATGTTCGGGACCTGAGAAAGTTCTTTGAGCATCTGTGTAAGTATGACTTGAAGCTAAATCCAGCTAAGTGTGCATTTGGAGTTTCGTCTAGCAAACTCTTGGGATTTATAGTCAGTCAGAGGGGCATCGAGCTAGATCCAACAAAGATAAAGTCTATTCGGGATTTGCCTCTTCCGAGAACCAAGAAAGAGGTTATTAGCCTACTGGGAAGGTTGAATTATATCAGCTGGTTCATTGCTCAGTTGACATCCACATGTGAGCCCATATTTAAGCTGTTAAAGAAAGATGCGGCGATTAAATGGACAGATGAGTGTCAGGAAACTTTCGACAAAATCAAAGAATATATGTCGAATCCGCCAGTCTTGGTCCCACCCCAACCTGGGAGGCCTTTGTTTTTGTATTTGACAGTCTTAGAGAATTCCTTCGGATGTGTCCTCGGGCAACATGATGTGCCTGCGAGGAAAGAGCAGGCAATATACTATCTGAGCAAAAAGTTCACTAGCTACGAAGCCAAATACACTTTGTTAGAATGGACTTGTTGTGCCCTAACTTGGGTCGCTCAGAAGCTTCGGCATTACCTATTGGCCTACACCACTTATTTCATCACTAGGCTAAACTCTTTGAAGTACATATTCCAAAAGTCGATGCCCATAGGGAGGTTAGCAAAATGGTAAATGCTGCTCACTAAGTTTGATATAGTCTATGTCACCCGCACAGCAATGAAAGCCCAAGCTTTAGCGGATCACCTAGCTAAAAATCCTGTTAATGATGAATATCAGCCCTTGAGTACTTACTTTCCGGACGAGGAAGTAAATTCAGTTGAGGTAACATCAGAAGACACCAATGTTTGGAAAATGTTCTTCAATGGAGCTGTGAACGCAAAAGGTGTCGGGATTGGGTCAATCTTGATCTCACCCACTGGCCAGCACTATCCGGCCACAGCCCGACTTCGGTTTTTCTGCACAAACAACATTGCCGAGTATGAAGCCTGCATTATGGAAATCAACCAAGATGTGGAAGAATTGATAATCATGGGAGATTCGGATCTGATTATCCGACAAGCTCAGGGAGAATGGGAAATTCGGGATGTCAAGCTTATCCCATACAGGCAACATGTGGAAGATCTTAGCAAGCGGTTCAAGTCAGTCGAGTTTAGGTTTATTCCTCGTTTTCACAATGAGTTAGTCGACGCACTCGCTACTTTGTCCTCGATGTTGTCGTATCCATGCAATCTCCACATTGACTCGTTGGAAATCCAAATCCGAGAAAGGCATGGTTACTACAATGTAGTTGAGGTGGAACCAAATGTTAAGCCATGGTATCATGATATCAAGAGATTTCTGAAAATAAAGGAATATCCCGAGCAAGCCAATGGAGACCAAAAAAGAACCATTAGAAGGCTTGCCAGCGTTTTCTTCTTGAGCGGGGAAGTCTTGTACAAAAGGACTCCAGATCTCAACCTGTTAAGATATGTAGATGCCCAAGAGGCTGGAAGAATCATGCATGAAGTACACGCAGGAGTGTGTGGACCTCATATGAATGGATATGTCCTGGCAAAGAAAATCCTTCAAGCAGGCTATTACTGGATGACTATGGAAAAAGATTGCTTCAGATTTGTCCGAAAATGTCATCAGTTTCAGGTACACGATGACCTGATTCATGCACCACCTATAGAACTGCATCCTATGTCAGCACCGTGGTCGTTTATCGCCTAGGATATGGATGTCATTGGGCCAATCGAGCCAAAAGCTTCAAATGGGCATAGATTCATATTGGTTCTCATTGATTACATCACAAAATGGGTTGAAGCAGTCACTTTTAAAGCAGTCACTAAGAAAGCAGTGGTAGAATTTGTGCACTCCAACATCATTTGCCGTTTTGGTATCCCTACAACTATCATTACAGACAATGCTGCAAACTTAAATAGTCACATGATGAGGGAGATATGTGAACAATTTAAAATCACGCATCGGAATTCTACCCCTTATCGGCCCAAAGCTAATGGTGCTGTTGAAGAAGCAAACAAAAACATCAAGAAGATTCTTAGAAAGATGATCCAAAGTTCGTGACAGTGGCATGAAAAGTTGCCATTTGCATTGTTCGGATATCGCACAATTGTGCGCACATCAGTTGGGGCAACACCTTATCTATTTGTTTATGGCACTAAAGCCGTAATACCTGCAAAAGTTGAAATTCCTTCTCTCCGAATCATTGTTTAGGCCGAAATTGAGGATAGTGAGTGGTTCAAGACCCGTCTAGAATAGTTAACCTTGATTGACGAAAAGCGGATGGCCGCAGTTTGCCACGGGCAGTTGTATCAACAAAGAATGCCCCATGCATATAACAAGGAAGTGCGGCCTAGGAGCTTTGAAGTGGGGCAACTCGTTTTGAGACGTATTCTCCCTCATCACAAGGAAGCAAAAGGAAAGTTCGCTCCCAACTGGAAGGGCCCATACATTATCAGAAAATTGTTGCCGAAAGGGGCATTGTACCTGGGAGACATTGAAGGAAATGACCCTGAAACAGTTGTAAATGCAGACGCGGTCAAAAGGTATTACACTTAACCCTTTTGTGGTACCAATATTATCCGATTGGGATGACGAAGGCTTTCATTCTTACTAACCCAAACACTCAAATCCTTTGCTAACCCTTTGAGCCGGTTACCTTTCTTTGATTACCCTCTTTTGAACCTGAAAATGTTTGTAATAAACCAAATCAAAACAAAAACAAAAACAAAATGTTCCCTGAACTACGTTCGACTTGATTCCTAAAGGATACGTAGGCAGCCTCTCTCTGGGGTTCAGTCACACCAAAACAAAAAATCTAAATTTCCCCAAAAGTGAAACTGGGGCAGATGTTATGATGGTTCGGCAATGATCCCACCTGAATGGTACCAAAGTTGTAATTCAATCCAAATTCATTTTACCCCAAATCCTGTTCAAGTCCTTCTGATCAATCGGTGAGAATCTTCAAGAATCGGAGAATGCATTTTTTTGGATCTGATGCAACAAGATGAGAGAAATATAATGAGAGAGTCTTATTGGTAAAAATCCACACGGCACTGTAAGGTGATGGTGAGTAAAGAAACTGAAATGAGAGACTCTTGTTAGTAAAAATTCACAAAGAGCACTATAAGGCGACGGTAAGAAGAGAAATGAGAGAGGTCAATTGGCGAAAACCCACAAAGGGCGTCGTTGATCGAGAAGAAGAAATTCCTTACAACCATTGGCACTGAAAGAGTCCTGGCAAGGTTTCTCGATTTTTAAAACACGAGTCATAATGGGTTCATGAGAGATTGGATAGTTGCACAGATCGGGTATCCAGTGCAAGGAGAATGTCATGTCTATTGAAGTCTGCATGCACTCCAGATAAGTTCTCCTTTCCTCCTCCAAAAGGGACACTTCTCTTAAAATTCATTATCCTGTCCTTTTTTTACTTTACTGTGAATCCCTTTCTGTTTAATCCTCCTCCAAAACTAATACAAAGAAAAGATGGCAAGATTGGTTTTACAGGGTCCTGTCTAGCAAAAGTAAAGTTCAGGAGAAGGTACCCAGCCTCAACAGGTGCATCAAGTCGGCTTCGACTGGCCATGACAGTCGATGCTCCAGAGTAAAGGATTTCATCAAAAGAGTTGGGCCGAGATCAAAACACTCAAGGCCACAAAACCAACCATCATTTCAAACTGACAAATTGTTCTTTGATTTGAAAATAGGTGCAGTCCAAGATAACCTCACAAGAAGAAGGTACAATAAAAGCAAGGTGCGCGGAGACTAGAATGGTCCTGCAGCGGAAGTTTAACCCAAAAGGGAAGTGTCACACCTCCTTTTTACACACCCGAGAGGTATATAAGGGGCGTTTTTCCAATTTAAGTGACATTATTCGAAATGGAATTATTTTATTTATCAGAGTCACCACTTAGAATATTTTATTGGTGTTCCAAGTCATCGGTTTTATTTTAAATCCCAAATTGAGGAAAATTCGACTTTCCTTTTGAAGTCTGCGAACTAAAAATTGTGAATAAGTAATTTTGTTAACCCGAGGGAAGGTGTTAGGCACCCCTGAATTCCGTGGTTCTAGCATGGTCGCTTAAACTATTATAATTGACCTATTATCTGATTTTAATACATGTTTTAACCTATGGTATAATTTTAAATTATTGTCACACCTCCTTTTTCACCTACATCCTGAAAAAGGGTATATGTAAAGGGAGTTTTTCTAATTAAAGGACAATAGAAACGGGATTTATTTTAAGAAATTCAGAGTCGCCACTTGGGAGATTTATGGTGTCCCAAGTCACCGATTGAATCCCGAATCGAGGAAAATATGACTCTGTTTAACAGTCCGTGAACCAAAAATCCGAGTAAGGAATTCTGTTAACCCGGGAGAAGGTGTTAGGCATTCCCGGATTCCGTGGTTCTAGCACGGTCGCTCAACTGTCATATTCAGCTTATTTATCTGATTTTAATACATGTTGAACCTATGTGCCAATTTTAGCTTTCAACCACTTTTATTCAATTATTTTTAGAGAAAGTTGAACGTCGTTTAAAACGTGTCTTTGGATCGCGTCACATGAAATGCACCCACAATCCTGAACACATTTTATTCAACATTTTTGGGATTTGATTTGGTTCACATGAAATGCACACCCGAGTTTAAGAAGGTAAATTATTAAAAGCGCACCTAAAGTGACTAATGCGTTATTATATTTGGGGAGGGCTGTGAAATTTGCTAAACGGCCTATCTCGAATTCTAAGTATTTTATTATAGACATTTAAGAGGACCCCGCAATTTATGCATTTTGTTTAGCAGGGCTCGCCTCATATATATTATTTAAAGGCCAACCTAAAGCAAACTACAATTTTCTACTTAGTTTGTCTCTAATAATAAAAGAAAAAGCCCTAATTAATTAGTATTGTTCAAGAACTAATATACTTACGTCCTTGACTTTTATTCAAAATTTCAGTAATTCCCTTGGGCTTCAAGCTCAACCCAGTAAGAATAAGACACAGTCCAAAACTCAAGTTGGGCTTCGGACAGACTTCATTCAGGCCCAACCTTGACATTCAGGCTTATTAACTTGCAAATGATGGAGCTATTTCACATTTATTCAAATCAACACTTGACATACTCATATGCTCATCTCAATAAAATTCAAAACAGCTAGACGTCTAAACCGACTGGATTGGATTTATATTCTAAAATTCAGATTTTTCTTATCTATTTACCTACTAGTGAACTTCTGGATATTACTAAAGGCAAAACAAACTGGGAAACGTGAATTGAATTTTAACAAAAATAGTCATGAATATAAACCTCAGATGAGCAGGCTAAGCAACTTAATTACGAGATTTTACTTACACTAACACGAACAGGTTAATAGCCTAACTTCACACTTTATTCACATCTAATCATCATACAACTAAACTAAACTACTTAATGAAACGTAGATGTTGATATGAGTAACTAATCTACTGATCTTAGCAACTGCAATACAAAGTTGTTTGAGACGTCTCTTCAGCTTGAAATTAAAATTAATGTGGATATCATACGCTGATCTCAAAATCAATTGCAATACCCAAACTATTTCTGATTTTTTTTTAAAACAAAACCGTTAAAATAAAGCAAGTTCTAAGCTATACTAAGGCTACAACTGGATAACCACAAATTAACAGTCCCAAACAGTCCAATTAGGTACAAATTACGCAGTCCGAGTTTCATGTGAATATAAATCCAATTAGACTACACTACACAGTTACATATCATTAATATCTACTTAACTACAGATGTATAGTCGTCCAAACATGCATCATCCAGTAAACAAATGTCTGAGTACTTTCATTTCATGTTCATCTCAAAGCTACATCAATTTGAGTTCAAGTGTGCACCTGGAAATGAAAGAATGAAGCAGAAAAATGAGGTATCAGCAGTAACCAACAGCAGCAGTAGTATTCAACACCAGAAAATGAACTAGCAGACTAATTTTGAAACCAAGAGATGTGATACGATAGTCAGACCCTAATTTCAGTCTTAGTGAATCAGCAAACCCCAAACCAGACTCGACTTAAACCCTTTTTATTATCAGCTAACCAAGAATTGCTTCCGTACTAGAAGAAAACTTCATAAAATACCAAATGACTCAATGAAATAGTGTATTTTTCTAAAATTCTGTAATCGTTTTTGATTTTTTTTTCTGTATCTATTTTTGTGTATCTCTCTTCCTATATCTCTCTTAGAATCCCTTCCAAGTTCTCTTAGCTCTCTGCCCCTATATATCTGATGTTGCCTTGTTGATTTGTGCTTCCTCCGCTGTTTCTTTACTTCTAGCTCGACTTGTGGTCTTCCTTCTGATTTCTGCTGGGGATTTTTGTTGTAACCCTCCGCTTTACTGACTTCAAACTTCAATGTATTCCTCTGTTATATGGGCGGGCTCCCAACTTCAAACTTGAAAAATGTAAAGACTGAAATGTATTCCCTGCTCTCCAGGCGGGCTCCTGACTGCTAAACTTGAACTGCTTCTCCATGTTCTCCAAGCGGGTACCTGATTGCTAGACTTGAAATGTATTCCTTGCTCTCCAGGCAGGCTTCTGACTGCTAACTTGAAATGTATTCCTTGCTCTTCAGGCGGGCTCCTGAATTCAACCAAAATAGACGAAAATAAAGGAAATTTTTCTGCCCCAGTTTGGGTATCTGGGAACATATGTAAGTGTAAAACGAATCACATTACCAAATATCAATAAGAACTTGAAAACTAAAACTTGAATTGTACTCCCTTGTTCTCTAGGCGGGCTCCTGACTGCTAAACTTGAACTGCTTCTCCCTGTTCTCCAAGCGGGTACCTGATTGCTAGACTTGAAATGTATTCCTTGCTCTCCAGGCGGGCTCCTGACTGCTAACTTGAAATGTATTCCCTGCTCTTCAGGGGGGCTCCTGAATTTAACCAAAATAGACGAAAACAAAGGAAATTTTTCTGCCCCAGTTGGGGTATCTGGGAACATATGTAAGTGTAAAATGAATCACATTACCAAATATCAATAAGAACTTGAAAACTAAAACTTGAATTGTACTCCCTTGTTCTCCAGGCGGGCTCCTGACTGCTGAACTTGAATGTATTCTCTGCTCTCCATGCGGGCTCCTGACTGCTAACTTGAATTGTATTCCCTGCTCTTCAGGCGGGCTCCTAACTGCTGAACTTGAATGTATTACCTGCTCTCCAGGTGGGATCCTGATTGCTGCGCTTGAAAGTATTCCCTGCTCTTCAGGCGGGCTCCTGACTTCAATGAAACAGATAAAACAAAGAAAACTTTCTGCCCCCGTTTGGAGGTTGGGCACATATGTGAGTGTTAAACTGAATCATATTACCAAATATTACTAAGAATTCGAAAGCTAGGTCCCATTATCCAGGGGGTCCTTACAATTCTTACCTAAACGACAATTTTAAATCTAAGTTATATCTTCTAAAGGTGTGACTTCCGCTAAATATTGTTATCTAAGAGGGTCTTAAAGCTATCCCATTATCCAGGAGGGTCCTGAAAACTCCTAATTACATCCTATCTTAGACATGCAAACTTTGAAACCAACTTATATTCTCTGGGGTATATTCATGCTACTTATGATTGTTTTGATTTTTTTTTTAAAACTAGGTCCCATTTTACATGAGGGTCCTGAAAATTTCCGACTAAATTTGGAAAAGGCGGAAAAGATGGTGTTTCTGCTTGGGGAAAATGTTGAGGAAACAGAAAATCATAATCATTAATCTGGGAAAGAAGAGAAGTCAGAATCTTTGTTCTCCTGGGGTAATGTCCAAAGTGTATCTCAAACATACAAACTTCAAAGTTCCACTTATAATCTTCTAGAGTGAACTCATGCCAAATTCCGCTACTCATAATTATTTTGAATTTTAAACTAAGTCCTATTTTCCAGGAGGGTCCTGAGAATTTCTGCGATCAATTCTGCCTGGTACTTACTCTTCCTACGGATGATTTCCCAAAACAAATGCCATTTTTGCCCCTGTTTCAAATCAAAGAAAATTTCGTCAGTTTAAAACGTGGTGGTTCATCGTGTCATTCTTGCTGGAGGTGGTTTTCTCTTTGCCATTCTTTTCTTCGTCCAACTGCCTTGAACTGATAGAAAAAGATTGTTTTGACCTTCTGACTGATCCTTAACTGCAAGATCCCCTACTGCTATTTTCCCCTCCTGACCTTTCTGCCTGAAACTGTACATTTCCCACGACATTACTGAACCATTCCACAGTTTTAACTTTTGCTTACGCCATAGGTCCCATTTTTCATCATATCATCTTTGGCATGTTCTAGCTGCATTTTGCTTTGTGCAATTCCGAAACTGGTAGTAAGCTTTGAAATTCCTTCTTACAAGGCTAATCTTGGTAGAGCTTTAGAGAAGTAAAGTTAACAGCAATGAAATGCAAGGATTTTGAGAATAAAGAAAATAATCCAAATTTGGATGACTATTGGAGACAGGAAAAGGGACTTATCTGAGCGGAATCTCCAGCACCAATGATCATGGTATGCATTTGGATTAATCAGCCCAGTCTATTTAACCAATCTCCTTTCCAATAGTTTTATTTTGTTCTCCAAGATTTCCACAACCCAATGTTACTTTCTGCCAACTTACGGACCTTGTTCGACTTGCAGTGCCCTGAAGGGTTTTCACCGACAAACCTCTCTCATTTGTTGATTCCTCAATTACTTGTCGCTTGATGGTGCCCGTGAAGGTTTTCACCAATAAAACTCTCTCATTTTTATTTTCTCTCAGCTTTCGTTGCCTCATGGTGCCCAAGAGGGTTTTCACCAATAAGACTCTCATTTTTTTATTTTTCTTACTTAAACTGGAGTGTTGCCCTGATATGAATTCTCTGTACATTGCTCGACTTGGAATCTCTCAGAGACTGATCGGAAGGTCTTTCTTTGGACCGTAATGTGGGCTTTTGGATGGGGTTAGAAAGAAAGGGTATCAAAGGTTCAAAGCAATTTCGACACGGGTTTAAAATTACAACTCTTGGAATCACATTTCTTATTACAAGTACAACTTCTGCCCCAGTTTCTTGTTTGGGGATCTTTGGATATTTTATTTTACTATGACCGAGTCGTGAGGCTGCCTACGTATCCTTTAACAGGAATCAGGTCAAACGTAGTTCACACCTGAATTTCCTTGTTGTTATACTTTCTCTTTTCACTTCTTTTTTTTTTTTTTTTTATTGATTCCAAAAAAGGGGTATGAAAGAAACAAATAAGGCTCAAAAAAAGGGGGAACGAAGGGTGAAGTGTTTATATAGCAGAACAAATTGCCTTCGTCATTCCAATCATTGAAATAATGCCAAATACAAACAATCAACAGTTATAACAAAAGAAATCATACATAATATCTTTTTACTGCATCAGAATTGATAGTCATGTCTATGCATTTTCCTTCGATATCCGTTAAACATAAAGCACCATTGGACAATACTCTGGTCACAACGAATGGCCCTTGCCAATTTGGGGCGAACTTGCCTTTCGCTTCAACCTGGTGTGGAAGGATACGTTTCAGCACCTGCTGGCCCACTTCAAACTTCCTGGGACGTACCTTTTTGTTGTATGCTCTTGCCATTCTCTTTTGATACAACTGGCCATGACACACTGCTGCTAATCTTTTTTCATCAATCAAATTCAACTACTCCAAACGGGTCTTGACCCACTCATTATCATCGATTTCAGCCTCAGCGACAATCCGAAGAGACGAGATTTCAACTTCCGCAGGTATCACTACTTCAGTTCCATATACCAACAAATAAGGAGTCGCAACTACTGAAGTACGGATAGTAGTGCGATAGCCCAGCAACGCAAACGGTAATTTCTCATGCCTTTGCCTGGAACTTTCTACCATTTTTCGAAGTATCTTCTTTATGTTTTTGTTGGCGGCCTCAACTGCTCCATTCGCCTTGGGACGATATGGGGTAGAATTGCGATGTGTAATTTTAAACTGTTGGCATACCTCTTTCATCAATTTACTATTAAGATTAGCACCATTATCCGTGATGATCACCTTTGGGATGCCGAATCGACAGATGATATTTGAGTGGACAAAATCGACCACTGCTTTCTTGGTCACTGATTTGAAAGTTTTGGCCTCAACCCACTTGGTGAAATAATCAATGGCTACCAGAATGAATCTATGCCCGTTGGATGTTGCTGGCTCAATTGGTCCAATGATATCCATGCCCCAAGCAACGAAGGGCCATGGTGCCGACATCGTGTGCAATTCCGATGGTGGAGAATGAATCAAATCTCCGTGTATCTGGCATTGATGACATTTGCGCACAAAATTAATACAATCTCGCTCCATGGTGAGCCAATAATAACCTTCTCGGAGAATTTTCTTTGCCAGCACATACCCGCTCATATGTGGTCCGCAAACTCCTGAATGTACTTTGGACATGATAGTCGTAGCTTGTCTAGCATCTATGCATCTTAACAATCCAAGGTCTGGTGTTCTTTTATACAAAACTCCTCCACTTAAGAAGAATCCACTTGCCAACCGTCGAATTGTTCTCTTCTAAACCCCCGTGGCTTGCACTGGATATATCCCCATTCTGATGTACTCCTGGATATCATGAAACCACGGTTCGCCATCAAGTTCTTCTTCAATCATGTTGCAGTAAGCATGCTGATCTCGTAGTTGAATATGCAGAGGATCGACATAAGCTTTGTCTGGATGGTGCAACATTGACGCCAGGGTAGCCAAAGCATCAGCGACCTCATTATGGACCCTCGGAATATGCCTGAACTCCACTGATCGAAACCGTTGACAAAGATCATGTAAACATTGTCAGTACGGTATGAGCTTCAAATCTCGTGTTTCCCATTCTCCTTGAATTTGGTGTACCAGAAGATCCGAGTCTCCCAAAACCAAGACTTCCTGGACATCCATGTCTGCAGCTAGCCTTAAACCCAAAATGCATGCTTCGTACTCAGCCATATTGTTGGTACAATAGAAACGAAGTTGAGCTGTAACAGGATAGTGATGCCCTGCTTCAGAAATAAGCACGGCTCCTATCCCCGCTCCTTTCATGTTAGCAACCCCATCAAAGAAAAGTTTCCAACCTGGTTTTTCGGCCTGCTCTAGTTCATCGACATGCATCACTTCTTCATCGAGAAAATAAGTTCTCAATGGCTCGTAATCTTCATCGACCGGGTTTTCGGCCAAATGATCAGCCAATGCTTGGGCTTTCATCGCGGTCCGAGTCACATAGATGATGTTAAACTCTGTGAGCAATATCTGCCACTTCGCAAGTCTCCCTGTCAGCATAAGCTTCTGAAAGATATACTTCAATGGATCCAAGCGCGAAATGAGGTAAGTAGTGTAGGATGACAAATAATGTTTCAATTTCTGTGCCACCCAAGTTAGGGCGCAACATGTCATTTCCAGGTGAGTGTACTTAACCTCATAAGTCGTGAACTTCTTGATAAGATAGTAGATGGCATGTTCTTTCCTGCCGATGACGTCATGCTGCCCCAATACACAGCCAAATGAATTTTCCAAGACAGTCAAGTAAAGAATCAAAGGTCTCCCTGGTTCTGGCGGTACCAGCATAGACGGGTTAGGCAAGTATCCCTTTATCTCATTGAATTCTTCTTGACACTCATTAGTCCACTTGATCATAGCGTCCTTCTTCAGCAACTTGAAAATAGGCTCACAAGTTGTCGTGAGCTGAGCAATAAATCTGCTGATATAGTTCAACCTTCCTAACAGACTCATCACTTCAGTCTTGTTCCTCGGAGGGGCAATTCTTGTATGGATTTGATCTTCGATGGGTCCAACTCGATGCCTCGCTGACTGACTATGAATCCCAACAGTTTTCCGAATGGAACACCAAATGCACACTTGGCGGGGTTAAGCTTGAGGTTGTACCTGCGAAGCCTCTGGAAGAATTTCCTCAAATCCTCGACGTGGTCGGCCTGATGCTTTGATTTTATGATCACATCATCTACGTATACCTCAATCTCCTTGTGTATCATATCGTGAAACACAGTAGTCATTGCCCTCATATAAGTTGCCCCAGCATTCTTCAAACCAAATGGCATTACCCAGTAGCAATAAGTTCCCCAGGGTGTGATGAATGGCGTCTTTTCTGCATCTTCTTCATCCATTAGAATCTGATGATACCCGGCATAACAATCCACAAAAGATCCAATCTCACGCTTGGCACAATTATCAATCAAAATGTGGATATTGGGTAGTGGGAAGTTATCTTTCAGACTTGCTTTGTTGAGATTGCGGTAATCGATGCATACTCTGATCTTGCCATCCTTATTCGGTACAGGCACGACATTAGCCAACCAAATAGGATATCGAGTGACCCGAATAACCTTTGCATCCAACTGCTTGGTAACTTCTTCTTTAATATTCACACTCATATCAGTTTTGAATTTCCTCAACTTTTGTTTGACGGGAGGGAATGCTGGATCAGTGGGCAATTTGTGGACCACTAAATCAGTGCTTAACCCCGGCATGTCGTCATATGACCACACAAAAACATCTTTGTACTCGATGAGTGTTTTGATTAACTCCTCCCGGATTTTCGGCTCAAGGTGGACACTTATTTTAGTTTCTCGGACATTGTCTGTGTCCCCTAAATTGACGGCTTCTATATCATTCAGGTTGGGTTTGGGTTTTTCTTCGAAGTGAATTAACTCCTTACTAATTTCTTCGAAGGCTTCATCCTCATCATCGTATTCTGATTCGTAATCACAATCTACTTCTTGAACTAACATTTCGGAATCAGATTGATTTTTAAGACTGGGTTGAGGATTCCTTATGCATACCACGTCACTAGAACCAGCGAAAAAAGAACTGTATAGAAAAGAAAGGAAAACCATCAGGAATGATGAAGAAAGGGAAATTGTATTTTATTGAATGATAAAAGATAACAAGGTTTGCACACTCAAACAGACTAAAAAATGAAATCCGGATTACAACCCTGGAATAATCCGTACAAACTTAAAGGAAAATCAAAGCAAACTACCAAGACTCCTTCCGAGTAGGGAGAGGAGTAGCCTTCCAATTAATAAGCTTTGTTGTTGGCCCGACAAATTGCACTTCCGCGTTGCTAGAACCTTCTCCAATTTCCACCATGTTCACACTGTCAAACAACTTCTCGAATCTTTCCATTAACTCCTTGTCTGGATCAATCACAGAACTAGGAATTGATGTCACTGGGCGGCTCCTCGTACCGGACTTGACAAATGATCTAGAAAGACGTTGGACCGGCTTTGGAAGGACCCATGTCATCTGTTTCAATTTCCTGGCTCTTTTTATGTCTGCGGCTGTGGGCTTGAATCCCAGACCAAATGTTCCCAAGTTTTCAGGAAGAGACACGGGCTGTATGATGCCTTGCAGATCTGACTTCAAACCCTTTCCTGGTACAAAACCATTCTTCAGCATTTCATACGCTACCATGACTGATGTGGCGGTTATCTTCGAATTTGGGATACACTTTCCCTCTGGAACTTTCTCGACTGACATTGTGTCAGAAACTTGGTAGACCCATGGTCCCTTGTCATCTTCCACCTCAATGAATGGCACAATGGTGTTGCTGTGAGCCCACAAATTATCTTCGTCATGTACAACTATGTCCTGTCTGTCCCATTCGAACTTGACCATCTGATGGAGTGTTGATGGTACTGCTTTAGCGGCGTGGATCCATGGTCGTCCTAATAGCAAATTGTAGGAAACAGCTATATCCAGCACTTGGAATTCCATTGTGAATTCTACTAGACCTATAGTCAGCTCCAATATTATGTCCCCGACTGAGTTTTTGCCTCCGCCGTCAAATCCTCGCACACAGATACTGTTCTTATGGATCCTCTCATCTTCTACTTTCAGCTTGATTAGAGTGGAGAGTGGACAGATGTTCACACTTGAACCATTGTCAACCAATACCCGGGTAACCACGGAATCCTCGCATTTTACTGTCAGGTAAAGGGCTTTGATGTGCTCAGTACCCTCTATGGGCAATTCATCATCGGAAAAAGTGACTCTGTTTACTTCAAAATCTTGCTGGCTATCTTTTCCAGATGGTTCACCGAGATCTTGTCGGGAACATGGGCCTCATTCAGGATTTTCATCAATGATCGGGGGTGCTCATCTTAATGGATTAGCAATGAGAGCAATGAGATCTGAGCGGGCGTTTTCCTCAACTGCTCTACAATAGAATAGTCATGCACTTTCATTTTCATCAAAAATTCCTCTGCCTCTTCTTTAGTTACAGCTTTCTTCACCGGCGTTGGATCATCCTTAGTTCTTCTTAACTCCTCGGGAGTAAAACACCTTCGTGAGCGAGTCAAACCTTGTGCTTCACAAACTTCTTCCTTGATTTCTTTTCCTTTGTAAATCACCGTCACCCGTTCATAATTCCAAGGAACAGCTTTGTTGTTGATCACTGGAAGCTGAGTTACTGGTTTTATAATAATAGGCTCTGTGCGAGCCCCCTTCACGACCACAACAGGTTCACTTGCAACCCTTGGTACTACCACTTTAGCTTTCTCGAGTTTCACTACAACAATGCTTGACGACCCTTTCTCGGCTACCACAGCTGGCTTATTGTCTAACCCTTTCAACTGGACCATTGATTTCCCATTAGTTACCTTTTCCTTTGAGCTGGTTTTACTGGAACGGACCATCATTACCGTCTGTGAGGGCTTCTTGGGATCCCCTCATTTGTGTATCAACTCAATCATATGGGTCTCATGGTGAGCTGGCAGTGGGTTCTGATTGATATTTGGTGCTTCTGGGGCCTGAACCTCGATCCGATGAGTATCCATAAGTTCTTGCACAGCTGTTTTTAGTTTCCAACATTTCTCTGTATCATGCCCCGGGGCTCCTGAACAGTACTCACAACTCACCGAGTGGTCAAGATTTCTAGGAGGAGGATTTGGCATTTTAGGCTCAATTGGATTCAACATGCCCAACTGCCCCAACCTATGGAAAAGACTGGTATATGATTTCCCCAGTGGAGTGAAAGTCTTTTGCTTTTGTAACCTCTCATTCTTGAAGGCTTGGTTTGGTCGGAAACCCGTCCCGGGGGGATTTCTGTAGGCTCTTGGGGGTGGATATATATTTTGTGGAGCTGGGTATGGATTTGGTGGAGCCGGCACACGCCATTGTGCGTGTGCCGGAGTTTGGGTATAGGTTTGTGCATGATGGACGGAAAAATGGGGATCTGGTGATGGGTAGTAATGTTGTGGAGGGCTATATGGAGTGTGGGGGTAATTTTGGTGGTAGGGTCGTGGTTGGCTATAGTAGGGTGACGGGCCTCTAGATCCGAACCAGGCACCGGATTCAACAGTCGTGACATCTTCTTTCTTCTTCTTCCCAAGTACACCCCTAGTGCCGCTTTGAATGGCCTGAGTGGTTGCTTTGATCGCTGAATAACTCATGATTTTGTTGGACTTAAGCCCCTCCTCGACCATGCCTCCCATTTTTACAACCTCATTAAAAGACTTGCCAATTGCGGACACCAAATGACCAAAGTAAGTTGGCTCCAAAGCCTACAAAAAGTAATCAACCATCTCGCTCTCTTTCATTTGGGGATCTACCCTTGCTGCTTGCTCCCTCTACCGGAAACCATATTCTCTAAAGCTTTCACTGTGCTTCTTCTCTAGCTTAGTCAAAGATAGTCGGTCTGGAATGATCACAAGATTATACTGAAAGTGACAAGCGAATGCTTGTGCCAGGTCATCCCATGTGTACCATCTTCCGTGATCTTGGCGGGTGTACCACTCCAATGCTGCTCCGCTCAAACTCTGACTGAAGTAAGCCATTAGCAATTCATCCTTTCCTCAGGCTCCCCTCATCTTACTGCAAAAACCTCTCAAATGAGCCACCGGATCACCGTGTCCATTGTACAAGTCGAATTTGGGCATTTTGAACCCTGCCGGTAGTTGTACATTTGGGAATAAATAGAGGTCTTTGTAAGCCACACTTACCTGACCTCCTAGCCCTCTCATATCCCTGAAGGATTGTTCTATGCTTTTCATTTTACTAAACATCTCTTCATGTTCGGGATTTTTGGCTGGTCTTTCAGCTTCTCTCGGGAGATCAGAACGTGGATCATAGGGGTAGGTTTCGGGAACTTTGAAAGTGGGCTCCGGGGAATAATACTGGTTGTCCTGAGCTTGGAACACAGGTTCACTCGGGGATTTATGGAGTGCAGCTGGTGGAGATACCACAAAGACAGGGGTGATTGGCGGAGGAGGGTATGGAATTGATTTTGGTGGTGGAGCTTGTGACGTATGAGAAGTAGTGCCATGGTAGTGTTGATAAATGGGAAAACCTGGATCGGTGGTGGGATGATCCTGAGACTGAGCTAATGGTGGGGTAAAAGCCGGGTTGGCTGGGTAAGACGGTGGTGATTGCCCTTAGGACCAGGCCTGGTACATTTCGGTCATCTGTTGCTTAAGCTTGAACTCTCCTCTTTTATTTTATTGACGTCCAACTCCTCTACCTCAACACTAGTGTCGACCTCCGGGATAGACATGATTTCTGGTATTGGTCCCTTTGATCTGGTTTGGTAATGATAATGTGTCAGTATCCTCTAAATAAACAAACTGCTTGAACTCTCTGGAAAATAACAAACTTGTTAGTTCTTAGAGTTTAACACATATGTAATTACACGTTGGGATGCAATGCACCTAGGCAATTAACCATTTTCTATCATGCATTTGCTTCGGTTGCGTGCGTCATCCCGGCCTCTCATAATTGTACCCCTTCTTTTAAGCTTCTTTTATTCTATCCTTCTTTATTTCCCCTTTTTCTTTCTGATTATCGCTCTTTTTCTTCCTTCTCATTTCTCACATCCCATGACTTCACCTTTTTTTTCTCTCTTTTCCGTTTCCCTTTTTCCTTTCTTTTAACAGTAAAAAAAAGTGATTCGATCGAACCCTATGTAGGTTGCCTACGTATCATGACCCCGCATGAATCAGATCTTTGCGTAGTTCTGGAAGAACGGGAATAAAGTTAACAAACTGACATTCTCCTTTTTTTTTATCCTTTTGAAACAAATATTCTATTAAGAATATCCTAAAAGAGAAAAATATATTTTTTTTGATTCTTTTTTTAGGAAGAAAATCTAAAGAATAAACCACAGAAAATTATTTTGAATTTTCCTTTGATATCTTGACGCAAGATTTTGAAACAAGAAAAAAAATATTTTTGGGTTTCAATTTTGATTGCCTAAAAGAGAAACTCTGAAAATAAATCAAAGATAAAGTATGTTGTCTTTTTTTCTTCTATGTACAATATCCTAAAGTTCTAATGAAAAGAATTTTTTTTTTCATTTTTCACTAATTTCCCAAAGAAACTTCTCAAAAGAAAATCTTTTTGGATTTTGAATTAACACCTTAAATAAAGCTTTTAAAGAAATACCAAAAGAAAATTCTCTTTTTTTTTTGAATTTTTGGTCTTAATATACTAAAGGGAACATAAAAAATATCCATTTTAAGTCCTAGATATTAATTGCCTAAAGGAAAAACAACCTCGAAATTTTTTCCATTTCTAAAATTAGTATTCTAAATAAAGGAAAATATAAAGCAAAAAATAACAATAACAAAGGACTTGACATTACTGTACAAAAGTAGAAAGTAAAAGACGACATAAAATGAAGAACAGCCTCTGGACATAAAAATAAAACAAATCTCCTTAAGCAACTCCCGACTGAGCGATCCTGACTGGATGGTCATGGGGTGTCTGTCATGCTTAGACTCCGGTAAATAAATCCACACCTGTATAAGAAAACTTTAAACCAACACTATGTGAGACAATAACACTCCCTACTGGACACATGCAAGACATGATTGAGGCTATTTTTGCAAAATGGCTTATTTAGCCAAAAGGTGGCTAGAAGTGCAAAATTTGGCTAAGACCCCGCAAAGCTAAGAACATAATATTTACTAGTAAGACCGGACCCTATGTGGGTTGCCTACGTATCCCACCCCGAGAGACGAGAATCAGGTTCGCGTAGTTCGGGCAGAGAAGCTAGCTATTTTTGAAAACAAGATTCTTTTTCCTTTGTTCCTTTTATAACAAACAAACAAACTATTTTTCTTCTCCGTTTTTGAAAACAAGACAAACTAAAATAAAAGACTCTTTTTCACGCATTTTTGCTTTTTGAGTAAAACAAACAATTTTAAAAACAAAAAATATTTTCTTTTTATTTTCTCAAAATTTCGGCAGAGTTTCTACAGTATTTGGGCATTGGTTTTATTCTAAAAATAGGTAATTAACTCTCTACACTGTTATTTCCTCTCTCTCCTTTTTCTTTTTCTCAAATTTCTGATATTCCCGAGATTCAGAAGCCGGTCAACATGCAAGTCCGAACAAATAAATGCACAGAAAACAAGTAGGATGCATCAGGATGGTTTTTTTCATTTCAGGTTGCTTGTCCTAGACGGACCCAACCCCTGTGTTGAGTCTCCTAAGTCAAATGCACATGATGCAAATAAGCATTCCTACTAGGGATCCGACATGAAGTTGAGTTATTCTAGGTTCAGAACCTGGGTGTTTGTTCTAGACCTGGCTTACCCGAGCGGACAGCTCGGTCCGAGGGGGGGCAGCGTACCGGGAATACAGAACCTTCGCCGGCTTTGCAACTTGTCTGAACCTCATTCTAAATTTGGGATATGACTCTAACAGAAAATCACACGAAGTGCACACTTATTCATGATTTAGAAGACTTAGAGAGAAGAGGGATTTCGCAATAGTTTATATACAGTTCACAAAATATCAAAGCGGTAAAAGCAATCAATTAGCACATTAGGCCCAAATCATGTAACAAAATCAGATAATGGATAAAGCCAACTATAACAATTATTCTAAGCTCGAATTCTTGAACCCTGAACCAGAGATTCTGGGTTCTGTCCCCAGCAGAGTCGTCAGAGCTGTCACACCTCCTTTTTCACCTACACCCCGGAAAAGGGTATATGTAAAGGGAGTTTTTCTAATTAAAGGACAATCGAAATGGGATTTATTTTAAGAAATTCAGAGTCGCCACTTGGGAGATTTATGGTGTCCCAAGTCACCGATTGAATCCCGAATCGAGGAAAATATGACTCTGTTTAACAGTCCGCGAACCAGAAATCCGAGTAAGGAATTCTGTTAACCCGGGAGAAGGTGTTAGGCATTCCCGGATTCCGTGGTTCTAGCACGGTCGCTCAACTGTCATATTCAGCTTATTTATCTGATTTTAATACATGTTGAATCTATGTGCCAATTTTATCTTTCAACCGCTTTTATTCAATTATTTTTAGAGAAAGTTGAACGTCGTTTAAAATGTGTCTTTGGATCGCGTCACATGAAATGCACCCGCAATCCTGAACACATTTTATTCAACGTTTTTGGGATTTTATTTGGGTCATATGAAATGCACACCCGAGTTTAAGAAGGTAAATTATTAAAAGCGCACCTAAAGTGACTAATGCGTTATTATCTTTGGGGAGGGCTGTGAAATTCACTAAATGGCCTATCTCGAATTCTAAGTATTTTATTATAGACATTTAAGAGGACCCCGCAATTTATGCATTTTGTTTAGCAGGGCTCGCCTCATTTATTATTTAAAGGCCAACCTAAAGCAAACTACAATTTTCTACTTAGTTTGCCTCTAATAATAAAAGAAAAAGCCCTAATTAATTAGTATTGTTCAATAACTAATATACTTACGTCCTTGACTTTTATTCAAAATTTCAGTAATTCCCTTGGGCTTCAAGCTTAGCCCAGTAAGAATAAGACACAGTCAAAACTCAAGTAGGGCTTCGGACAGACTTCATTCAGGCCTAACCTTGACATTCAGGCTTATTAACTTGCAAATGATGGAGCTATTTCACATTTATTCAATTCAACACTTGACATACTCATATGCTCATCTCAAAAAAATTCAAAACAGCTAGACGTCTAAACCGACTGGATTGGATTTATATTCTAAAATTCAGATTTTTCTTATCTATTTACCTACTAGTGAACTTCTGGATATTACTAAAGGAAAAACAAACTGGGAAACGTGAATTGAATTTTAACAAAAATAGTCATGAATATAAACCTCAGATGAGTAGGCTAAGCAACTTAATTACGAGATTTTACTTACACTAACACGAACAGGTTAATAGCCTAACTTCACACTTTATTCACATCTAATCATCATACAACTAAACTAAACTACTTAATGAAACGCAGATGTTGATATGAGTAACTAATCTACTGATCTTAGCTACTGCAATACAAAGTTGTTTGAGACGTCTCTTCAGCTTGAAATTAAAATTAATGTAGATATCATACGCTGATCTCAAAATCAATTTCAACACCCAAACTATTTCTGATTTTTTTTTAAAACAAAACCGTTAAACTAAAGCAAGTTCTAAGTTATACTAAGGCTACAACTGGATAACCACAAATTAACAGTCCCAAACAGTCCAATTAGGTACAAATTACGCAGTCCGAGTTTCATGTGAATATAAATCCAATTAGACTACACTACACAGTTACATATCATTAATATCTACTTAACTACAGATGTATAGTCGTCCAAACATGCATCATCCAGTAAACAAATGTCTGAGTACTTTCATTTCATGTTCATCTCAAAGCTACATCAATTTGAGTTCAAGTGTGCACCTGGAAATGAAAGAAGGAAGCAGAAAAATGAGGTATCAGCAGTAACCAACAGCAGCAGTAGTATTCAACACTAGAAAATGAACCAACAGACTTATTTTGAAACCAAGGGATGTGATACGATAGTCATACCCTAATTTCAGTCTTAGTGAATCAGCAGACCCCAAACCAGACTCGACTTAAACCCTTTTTATTATCAGCTAACCAGGAATTGCTTTCATACTAGAAGAAAACTTCATAAAATACCAAATGACTCAAGGAAATAGTGTATTTTTCTGAAATTATGCAATCGTTTTTTATTTTTATATTTTTTTGTATCTATTTCTGTGTATCTCTCTTCTTATATCTCTCTTAGAATCCCTTCCAAGTTTTCTTAGCTCTCTGCCCCTGTATATCTAATATATCCAGAGTGTATATCGAGTGTATACCGCTCTCTCTGCCTCCTTTTTTTTTCCTCTCCGAATTTCCTAGCCTTCTACCCTCTTTTAATGTTCTCCCTCTCTCAGAATCTCTTCCAAGTTTTCTTAGCTCTCTGCCCCTGTATATCTAGTATATCTAGAGTGTATATTGAGTGTATACCGCTCTCTCCGCCCCCCTCTTTTTTTTCTTCTCTAAGCTGATTTTCAGCTCCCTTAAATAAGCATTCAATTAGTGCATTTTCCACTACCAATTCAACTTTTAATTTCTTTAATCATCCACTTAATTGTCCACTCAATTAGTGCTTTTATTTAATTTGATAATGCAAATATTACCCTACCACTATTAGGAGCTTCTCAATTAGTAAATTAGCCCAACCAGATTTTCCTCTTCTTGTTCTCAATGGGTTTGGCTGAGTTTTATTTTTGGGCCTGGCTAAATTGGCCCAACCAGATTTTCCTCTTCTTATTCTCTTTTCCTTTTCAATTTTCTTTTCCTTTTTCTTTTCAACAATTAAAACTAAAATCCTAATTAATTATAAAACATCAAATTAACTTTAAAATACTAATTAATTCTAACTAATAATTATCACAAATAATTAAATGGCAAATTAAAAGAAAATCACACAATTTGACTAAAATTACAAAAATATGTTATTATTATTTATTTATATTTTGAATTTTCATTTTTGTAAAACTCCTAATTATTAATTAAGTCCAAAAAATGTAAAATCAAATCTTAAATGCCAATGCTATATTTTTGTATTTTTAATGCATTAATAAAATTTAACATGCCCACAAATATATGCAAACGATCAGAAAAATCACGCAATAATTCCTTAAAATAACAAATAATTAAAGAAAAGACCTAATTTTGGGAATTCTTTTGGAGTAATTTGTGTGAGGCAAAAATCACGTGCTCACAATTATTAACCGCTTTTAAATTATTTTTAGGAAGATTCAATGTTATTTAAAACACGCCTTGAACCACGCCACATGAAATGCACCCGCGGTCCTCGACACATTTTATTTAACGTTGTTGAGATTTGGATTTGGGTCACATAAAATGCACACCCGAATTTAAGGAAATTAATTGGATATCGTGCCAAAAGCAACTACGCACTTTCAAGTTTGCGAGGGCTATGAAAAATTCAACTAAATGACACACCTCGATTTCTAAGGGTTAGTAACAATTATATGAGGGTCATGGGTTATTTAATGGAAATGGCACACCCCAAGTCTATTCTTTCAAAGGATGTTTGAACTAATCTTTTGAGGGCCATGGGCTTAGGAGGTTTTATTTGGCATGACACACCTCAAATTATTTCAAAGGATTTTATTCAACTAAAGCGAACTACGAATGTTCATGATTATTTCTTAAACTACTTTTGAAATCATTGTGATGCTATGATTTATGGAACCATTCATAGGTTTAAATACGAAATGTTGGCAGTAACAAGGAAATGAATCATTTTGATCAGTTTCACACCCCGACTCCTCAATGGCCGAATTCATCTTTTTAAAATGAAGTCATTTGGACCTTCCTTAATCACGAGGACAATTACCCAAAAGATATTGCCTATTCTCTAACAAGTAAAGCTATAGAAGAGGACAAAAGCTTTGTTCTTTACTCAAAATTGAATACTGCTGCAACAAACTATGCATGTTTTAATCAAAGCATAGAATCTGATTACACATGAAAAGAGCAGGGTCGAAGAAGAAGCAAAATTAACGCAAATATGCTGCAAAGCATTTAAGAAGAAAAAGAAAATTTCAAGAGAATTGCATCAAGTAAATAAAACAAAAGTGCAAACAAAATTTCAACAACACACACATGTTACTGTTGTTCCAACAGTGAGCCCAAATCGACCAACCAACAATTAGCAAGTAGGATCATTCGACAGAATACTAGAAAGAGTACATTGATGCAAATTCTATAGCTCTAAGACATTCAAAATAATTACATCATTAAAAAACTGGAATCCATAACTTAACACTAGCAACACAATTTGAAATTTCTCCAAATGAATACTGAAATAGACAGATGAAACCCAGCAAAAGCAACAGTCAACAAATCGAACGGCGGAACCGAAAATTGATCGAGGACAACTCCAACCTCAAACAAGCACCATGATTTTGATACCCAAAAATCAAAAAATGAAAAAAAAAACATAAAGGAACATAAGTTTCTCCTCCTTTTTAATCCATCTATCTTCAATTTTTGTAACCTTAAATTAGAATTTTTCAAGTTTAGTCTTCTCTGTGTTTGAGATGATGAAAAGATGAGGAGGAGGGTCATTTCTTGTTCTTCAAAATCAGAGAGTCAGAGAGCAGTCCTCTCTTCCTAAGAGCTGCTAGCGTTCTTCTTTTCTTTTTAGGGGTGATCTGATCCCTGGTTCTAGTTTGGTTTTTCTTGAAGAGAAGATGAGCTGACGATAAAGAAGGTCCAAACGGCGCTCATCCTCTTTTCTCTAAGATTTGATCCTCTCTTTTAGGGTTTCTTTTTTTAATAAAAGGGAAAGAGAAACGGGTCAGGCGGATCGGGTCGGTTTTGGAGTTGGGTCAAGGGAAGTTTTAGATCAGATCTGGGCTGGGAGAGAATTGGCCCAATCTCATAAGACAAGCCTTTTTCTAATTCTTTCTTTTATTTTCTAATTTTTTCTTTCTTTTAATTAAAATCCTACAAATTAAAAATCCTAAATTATCCAAAAGTGTGAATTAAACTAATTATCTAATTATAAACAAATACTTAATTCTAAATTAAAAGAGAAAAATCAATAAGCTAAAAATCAAAAGACAAAATGTAAAAATGAGCTATTTTTTGTGATTTTTGAATTTCTATAATACAAATAGTTACTGGTTAATTCTAAAATGTAAACAAATCCTAAATGCAATGCATGATATTTTTTGTATTTTTTCATAGTTAAAAATAAAAATTAAACATGCACAAAAATGCAAACAATTAATAAAAATCCTACAAAATCCTATAAAATGGTTAATAATTAGAAAAAATCTATTTCCTTGGGATTCTGTAGGAGTAATTCATATAGGGCAAAAATCGCGTGCTCACAACTAGCCCCTCTCAAACTCTTCATGCATTCTCATGAATAAAGTGCTAAAAGAAAAAAAGAAAGAAATGAGAAGAAAGATTCAAAATCATGGTAGCCTAGGGTCCCCAATCTTTAGCTACGTTTTCGCAACATAGGGTCCCGTTTCGAAGTCGCTCCCAGCATAACCTGGTAGTCTTTTCCATTATAGGGTTCCACTCCCTGCTCAGACACCAAAACAAAATAACGAACAAAATTTTTCTGCCCCAGTTTTCACTAGGAAAATTTCGTGAGTTATTTGTAACTAAATCTAAACTATTTCTTTTTTTTTTGAAAGCAATAAAATAAAGATTGTGTGTCTTTAAATGAAAGAGATTAGGGAGTGGAACCCTATATCTAAAATAACCTCAACTAGGGAATGGAGGCCCTATGTCTAAAAAATATCAACTAGGGATTAGAGCTCTATGTTGGCAAAAGACAACTAGGGAATGGAGGTCATATGTCTAAAATAATCTCAACTAGGGATTGGAGCCCTATGTTGGAAAAAGGCGACTAGGGAAAGGAGACCCTATGTCTAAAAAATCTCAACTCAGGGATTGGAGCCCTAATGTTGGCAAAAAAGGGACTAGGGAATGGAGGCCTTATGTCTAAAAATCTCAACTCAGGGAGTGGAGCCTTAATGTTGGCAAACAAAAAAGCGACTAGGGAATGGAGGCCCTATGTCTAAAATCTTAACTCAGGGATTGGAGCCCTAATGTTGGCAACAAGGAGATTAGGGAATGGAGGCCCTATGTCTAAAATCTCAACTTAGGGATTGGAGCCCTAATGTTGGCAAAAAGGCGACTAGGGAATAGAGGCCCTATGTCAAAAAATCTCAACTGCGGGATTGGAGCCCTAATGTTGGCAAAAAGGCAACTAGGAAATGAAGGCCCTATTTCTCAAAACCTCAACTCAGGGATTAGAGCCCTAATGTTGGCGAAAAGGCGACTAGGGAATGGAGGCCCTATGTCTAAAATTTTCAACTTAGGGATTGGAGCCCTAATGTTGGTAAAAAGGCGACTAGGGAATGGAGGCCCTATGTCTAAAACCTCAACTCAGGGATTGGAGCCCTAACGTTGGAAACAAGGCGACTAGGGAATGGAGGCCCTATGTTTAAAATCTCAACTTAGGGATTGGAGCCCTAATGTTGGCAAAAAGGCGACTATGGAATGGAGGCCCTATGTCTAAAAATCTCAACTAGTGATTGGAGCCCTATGTTGGCAAAAGGCGACTAGGGAATGGAGGCCCTATGTCTAAAATCCCCAACTCAGGGTTTGGAGCCCTAATGTTGGCAAAAGGCGACTAGGGAATGGAGACCCTATGTCTAAAATCTCAACTCAGGGATTGGAGCCCTAATGTTGGCAACAAGGCGACAAGGGAATGGAGGCATTATATCTAAAATCTCAACTTAGGGATTGGAGCCCTAATGTTGGCAAAAAGGCGAATAGGGAATGGAGGTCATATGTCTAAAAATCTCAATTAGGGATTGGAGCTCTATGTTGGCAAAAGGCGACTAGGGAATGGAGGCCCTATGTCTAAAATCGCAACTAGGGATTGGATCCCTATGTTGGCAAGAGGCGACTAGAGAATGGAGGCACTATGTCTAAAAATCTCAACTTAGGGATTGGATCCCTGATGTTGGAAAAAAGGCGACTAGGGAATGGAGACTCTACGTCTAGAAAATCTCAACTCAGGGATTGGAGCCCTAATGTTGGCAAAAAGGCGACTAGGGAATGGATGTCTTATGTCTAAAAATTTCAACTTAGGGATTGGAGCCCTAATGTTGGCAAAAAAAAGTGACTAGAAAATGGAGGCCCTATGTCTAAAAACCTCAACTCAGGGATTGAAGCTCTAATGTTGGCAAAAACATAAAAGATTGAGGTTGGGCATACTAAGCCATCATCATTTTTTTTCGAATTTTCCTCTTATATCTTTTTTTCATTTCAATTTCTTTTTTTTTTTTTTTATTATTTCATGGAATGAGTAAATGTGGGAAAAAACTTGGAGGGGACTTCCCTTTTTATGGATTGTTGCTGCAAAGCTTTTTCTAGCACGTGCGCACTTCTTTTCCTCTTTTTTTTTTGGTTGCACCTGCTTTTTGTGAGGTTGCTTTGGATTGCACATGTTTCATGTTTTCAAACAAAGAACAATTGTTAGTTTGAAACGGTGGTTGGTTTTGTGGCCTTGATTGTCTCAATCGCTTGATCTTGGCCCAGCTTCTTTGATGAAGATCTCAATTGCAACTGCTTGTTTCTTGAGGACCAATTTTATTTCAGGCTCTAAGAACCTCTGGTTTTTTCCAGATTTTGCCATGACGGTTGGTCGGTGGAACTCAAACTTTTCGACTTTATTTTTCCTTCATAGGCCTTTCCTTTCTGACTTCCTTTTCTTTTTTCTTTTTTTTTTCTTTTTTTTCTTTTTTTCTTTTCTTTTCTTCGGAACATTGGGGAACTTTTGGCTCCTCAAACTTTGCTGCAACGGCTAGTCGCGTGGGACTTATCCTTTCCAACTTTATTTTGCCTTGGTAGGCCTTTCATTTCTGGCTTCTTTCTTCCAACTTTAATTTCAGATCATTTTGGTACCTTGGCTTTTCAAACTTTTGCCCAGATGGTTGGCCATGTAGGACTCAACCTTTTCAACTTCATTTGCCTTTATAGGTGCTCCATTTGATTTTCTCTTTCCAAGAGTTTTAATTTCGAAACATCGGCCACCATGGCTAGTCGGGGTCGACTTGATGCCTATGACGAGGCTGGGTTCCTTTCTGCACATTAGCTCGCGCCAAATGAGAACCCTGTAAATCAGTCTTGCCATCCTTTCTTTGTCTTAGTTTCGGAACAGTGTTAGACCGAAAGGGATTCAAAGAAAACAAAATGGAATAGAGAATGAGTTTAAAACAAAAGGTGTCCCTTTCAGGGAAAGGAAAGAATGACTTATCTGGAGTACATGCGAACTTCAATGAATATGACATGCCTTTTGGACTGGATGCCTGATCTGTGTAAACCGTCCAACTCTCAGAAATTCATCACAATTTTTGCCTCAAAGTCGAGAAACCTTGCCAGGACTCTGTCGGTGCCGATGGCTGTGAGGATCCTCTTTTCGATCAGGGGCGCCCTTTGTGGGTTTTCACGAACTGACCTCTCTCATTTCTCTTCTCACCTTATAGTGCTCTTTACGAGTTTTCACTAACAAGACTCTCTCATTTTTCATTTCTCTTCATACCATCGCCTCATGGTGCCCGTGTGTGTCTTCACCAATACCTTTGTGGGTTTTCACGAGCTGACCTCTCTCATTTCTCTTCTCGCCTTATAGTGCTCTTTACGAGTTTTCACTAACAAGACTCTCTCATTTTTCATTTCTCTTCATACCATCGCCTCATGGTGCCCGTGTGTCTTCACCAATAAGACTCTCTCATTTTTATTACATCGAATCCAAGTAGCCGTATTCTCTGATCCTTGAACATTCTCACCGATTGATCAGAAGGACTTGAAAGGACTTGGGTAAAAATGATTTGGATCGAATTACAACTTTGGAACCATTCAGACGGGATCATCGCCGGACCATTACAATATCTGCCCCAGTTTCACTTTTGGGGGGAATTTGGATTTTTATTTTGGGGTGAGTGAACCCCAAAGAGAGGCTGCCTACGTATCCTTTCGGAATCAAGTCGAACGTAGTCCAGAAAACATTATTTTTGATTTTCTTTTGTTTTTCTGTTTTGTTTTATTTTCTCTTTCTTTTTCCTTTCCTTTTTTCCTTGTTTTCGTTTTTTTTTCATTTTCTTTGTCCTTTCTTCCTTTTTTTCTTTTTCTTCTCCCTTTTTTTTTTACTTTTCATCTCTCTTTTTTTGACTTTTTTTTTCAATAACACTTTCAGGTTCCAAAGAGGGTAATCAAAGAAAAGTAACCGGCTCAAAGGGTTTGCAAAGGGTTGATAGTGTTTGGATAGTGAGAAAGAAAAGCCTTATTCACCCCAACCGGAGAACATTAATGTTATATGGAGGATCAAACAGAGTACCTTTTGACTGCATTTTCATTGATAGTTGTTTCAGAGACATTTCCTTCGACGTGTCCCAAGTACAACACACTCTTTTGGCAGTACTCTTGTTGCAATGTATGGACCTTTCCAATCTAGAACCAATTTTCCTTCAGATGTTCCAACTCTTTATTTTATTTCCTTAAACTTTATCTTCATTACGATTTAATCCTTGATTCATTATTTCGAGGTTTGACAGCTTTCAGGATTTGGGCATGTAGTCCGCAACCATGTCATGTTATTGAAATCTGCATTTAACAGAACAAAAAAGAGAATAAGAAAGAAAAATGACAAGATTAAGAAAAGAGACATTCCTGGACAATGAAATATTAATTTCATTTGATTTTTGATTAATTTTTGATTTTTTTTTATTTTCGAAGATAGAAGGGTTTACATCAGAAAGCAAGACAATAAAGTAAAATATTTGGAGCACACCCTGAGATAATCCGGACGCAGAAAGGATAGCAAGACTGGCTACCAAGACTCCCGCCTGATGGGGAACTTTCATGCTTGGCGACCATTTTTTGGCTTTTCTTCTGTCTCGGCAATGGCTACAATGGCCTTCAATGCCGGATCAAATTCTTCATCTTCACAAATCATTCCGACTATTGGCCCGATGTTGTGGGCAGGCAACATATTGTTCATCACATCAGGAGCTTCTTCATCCTGAAAAACAATTCTTTCAGCTTCAATCAAATCTTCAACTGCCCTTTTGAGGGTCCAACAGTCCTCCGTACTGTTTCCCACTGCTCCAGAGTGGTATTCACATCTAGCATCAGCTCGGTGCGAGGGGGACTCGGGGTTTGGCCGGTTCGGGGCCATTGGCTGCAATAGATCTAGCCTAATTAGCTTTTGGAACAGGCTTGAGTATGATTCACCAATAGGGGTGAACTGATTCTTTCTGAAAGGCTCTCTTGGGCGAGGATTGTATTGAGGATCATTTGGTTGAGGATTATATGGAGCTTGGTAAGGACGGACATTTCTGGGAGGTGGAGCTCGGTTTTGTGTATAATGTTGTGGCTGCGTGTAAGATTGCGCGCTCATCAATGCATAGGGAGACAGTGCCACGGCATAAGCACCACCTTGAAGGGGATAATAGTGTGGTGGGACTATATGAGGCACTTATGACTAGGTGAATGACCTACGGGCCCTCCTCGAGCTTAAAACTATCATGGCTCCTTCCTCAACCCCATTTCCATTTATCAAACCCACTGAACCATTTTGAACATCTGATGATGTGGCTTTAAAAGCAGCATGACTCAAGATTTGCCCGTTTTTAGATCGTTTTCAACCATTTCCCCAATTTTGATAGCCTCAGCAAACGACTTTCCCATAGCGGACATCATGTTCTGGAAGTAGTCCGCCTCTTGGGCTTATAGAAAGACCGTGACCATTTCAATTTCATCCATTAGAGGCTTTACCCTGGCAGCTTGCTCATGCCATTTGACAGCATATTCGCGGAAGCATTCCACAGTTTTCTTTTTCAAATTGGACAAAGTGTTTCTGTCTGGAGCGATGCCCACATTATATTGGAACTGGCGGACAAAATCTCGGGCCATATCGTCCCACACGTGCCAATGGGTAATTTCTTGATCTGTATACCACTAAGAAGCAATTCCAGTGAGGCTTTTCCCAAAATAGGCCATTAGCAGCTCCTCTTTTCCTCCAACACCCCTCAATTAGTTACAGTATCGTTTCAGATGAGCGACCGGGTCTCCGTGCCCGTTGTACTTTTCAAATTTTGGCATCTTGAAGCCAGCTGGCAAATGGACATGGGGAAACAAATATAGGTCAGAGTATGAGACACTCTTCTGGCCACTCAGACCTTGCATGTTTTTCAAGATTTGTTCCAGGCTCTTCATCTTCCGAGCCATTTCCTCTTGCTCGGAATTTTTAACAACCTTTTCTTGCTCCACCGAGAGATCATATCGTGGAGGTTGAGTGAAAGAGTATGGGGTCACATATGCTATTTCTGACTGAAGCTGTGGACCCTGGAATGTGAACATTGGAGGCAATACCTTTGAAGCCGGTGTCTGGGGGCGAATCACAGAAGGCATGCCAGGATCATTGGAGGGCATTGGAAGGTGCCCGTATGGAATGCGCGGGTTTGGCACAGGGGCGTTGGTAACCTCACTTGACCTGGGGATCAACTCAGGGAACCCAGGGATTGCACTTGGTGGTTCCCTACTATTAGACCAGGCGTCCCACATTTCCAATATATGGAGACGCAACATCTTATTCTCTTCAGCAGCTGCTGATTCTAGCTGCAGAATAGCCGATGTTGGGCTATCCTCAGGACCGATGATTGGTAGATTGCTAGCGGAGGCCATCTGTGCCTTTGGATCTTGTGAAGGAGGGAAGGCTAGACTACCGACAAAACCAACCACCAAAACCTGGCTAGTTTGCACATCGAACAACCTTGTTAGTTTTGAGACATTTAACATATAGGAAATCGCACGTTAGGATGCAATGCACCTAACAGTTAAACGCTTCTAACGTGTGTTTAAACGGTTGCATATTTCATCCCGACCTTAACTAGACCTTTTCACTTTGTACTTCTTTTCTTCATTTTGGCTTCTATTTGATCACTCTTGATTTTTTTTTTCATTTCATTTCTGTCACTCTTTCATTTTTTGGCACTCTCTTTTCTTTTCTTTTCTTTTCTTTTCTCTTTCAATTTATTTTTTTACTTAACTAATTTTATGGCTATGATCGAATCCGATGGGGATTGCCTACGTATCATGACTCCGCATAAATCAGATCTTGCGTAGTTCGGGAAGATTGAGAATAGAGTAAATAAACTAACTCTACTTTTTTTGTTTACTTTTATAAAACTCAGACCATGAAAGCTTTAAGAAAAAGAAAAAAAATATTTTTTGAATTTTTTGTTTTGTTGTTTTTTCTTTTGGAATTTTCGAAAGAAATGCTTTTAAAAGAAGAAAGGAAAGATATTTTCTTTTCAATTTTTGATTTTGATTTTATTTTTATTTTTTGAAAGAAAGACTTATAAAAATTCCTTTGCTTTTGATTTGAACTTTGGGAATTATAAAAGTAAACAGAAAATATTTTTTTTTGAATTTTTATTTGTTTTCTCTTTTTCAAAAGAAGAAAGAAAATATTTTTAGATTTTGAATGTTGCCTATTAATTTTCGAAAGAGGGACTTTTAAGAAAATATTTTGGATTTCTGAGTTTTTATTTATTTACAAAAGCACTTCTAATGGAAAGCAAAAATATTTTTGGACTTCAATTTTTGAAATTTTTTATGGACATTTACAAAAGAAAGACATCTAAAGAGTATTTTTAGATTTTTGTTTCTGATGAATTTTTTTTTTGGATTTTTTGGAAAAATACTTCAAAAATGAAAGAAACTCGTATTTTGGATTTTGATTTTTATTGATTTTTCTTTTTATTTCATTTTCCTTATGAAAGACTTCAAAAAGAAGGAAACTATTTATTTTGAATTAAAAAAAAGACTTCCTTTTTTTTGAATTTTCTAAGGAAAGATTTTTAAAGAAGGAACTAAAGAAAAATATTTTTGGATTTTTGAAAATTAGGATCTCAAAGAAAGACTTTTCTAAAAAAAAAAAGTGAAGGACAATATTTTTGGATTTTTTAAAAATTGGTGTCGGAACCGATAAGGTTTGCCTACGTATCTCACATCCGGTGAGAATCAGACCCGCGTAGTTCGGTCAGCTCTGACGGAACAAGGGAAACATGACACTTGAAAATTTTGTCTCATTTTGAAATGACCTTTTCTTTTTTCAGAATTTTGGTAGAGTTTCAGAATTTTCTAAATACCTAACTCTCATTCTTGTTTTTGATTTTTTTTTTTTTAATTTTCTTTCTCTATTCTAGAAGCCGGTCAACATGCAAGCCGAAACAAATAGATGCGCAAGTAGCACGTAAGATGCATTAGGATGGTGTTTTAATTTGGGTACACCTGTCCTTGACGGACCCAACCCCTATGTTGAGTCCCCAAAGTCAAATGCACGTGATGCAAACAAATGTTCCTACTAGGGATCCGGCATGAGGCTATGTTATACTAGGTTTTAAAACGTGGGTGTATTGTTCTAGACCTGGCTTGCCCGAGCGGACAGCTCGAGCCGAGGGGGGAAGCGTACCGGGAATACAGAAGCTTCACCGACTTTCAACTTGTCCGAACCTCGTTCTAAAATTGGGATATGACTCTAACAGAAAAGAAGTCACACGAAGTGCTCACTTCCCAGATGATTTAGAAGACTCAGAGAGAAGAGGGTTTCGTAACAATTTATATACAGTCTAAACAATACCGAAGCGGTAAAAGTGACATTTAGCACATTAGGTTCAACATGTAAAATCAGATAAATCAAGTCAAGTATAATAGTTATTCTAAGCTCGAATTTATGAACCCTGAACCAAAATTTCTGGGTTATGTTCCCCAGCAGAGTCGCCAAAGTTGTCACACCTCTTTTTTACACACCCGAGAGGTATATAAGGGGAGTTTTTCCAATTTAAGTGACATTATTCGAAATCGGATTATTTTATTTATCAGAGTCACCACTTGGAATATTTTATTGGTGTACCAAGTCACCGATTTTATTTTAAATCCCAAATCGAGGAAAATTCGACTTTCCTTTTGAAGTCTGCGAACCAGAAATTCTGAATAAGGAATTTTGTTAACCCGAGGGAAGGTGTTAGGCACCCACAGATTTCGTGGTTCTAGCACGGTCGCTTAAACTATTATAATTGGCATATTATCTGATTTTAATACATGTTTTAACCTATGGTATAATTTAAAATTATTAACCGCTTTTAAATTATTTTTAGGAAGATTCAATGTTATTTAAAACACGCCTTGAACCACGCCACATGAAATGCACCCGCGGTCCTCAACACATTTTATTTGACGTTGTTGAGATTTGGATTTGGGTCGCATAAAATACACACCCGAGTTTACGGAAATTAATTTAAATATCGCGCCTAAAGCAACTACGCACTTTCATATTTGCGAGGGCCATAGAAAATTCAACTAAATGGCACACCTCGATTTCTAATGGTTAGTAACAATTATATGAAGGTCATGGTTATTTAATGGAAATGGCACACCCCAAGTCTATTCTTTCAAAGTATGTTTGAACTAATCTTTTGAGGGCCATGGGCTTAGGGGTTTTATTTGGCATGGCACGCCTCAAATTATTTCAAAGGATTTTATTCAACTAAAGCGAACTACTGTTGTTCATGATTATTTCTTAAAGTACTTTTGAAATCATTGCGATGCTATGATTTATGGAACCATTCATAGGTTTAAATACGAAATGTTGGCAGTAACAAGGAAATGAGTCATTTTGATCAATTTCACACCCCGACTCCTCAATGGCCGAATTCATCTTTTTAAAAGGAAGTCATTTGGACCTTCCTTAATCACGAGGACAATTACCCAAAAGATATTGCCTATTCTCTAACAAGTAAAGCAATAGAAGAGGACAAAAGCTTTGTTCTTTACTCAAAATTGAATACTGCTACAACAAACTACGCATGTTTTAATCAAAGCATAGAATCTGATTACACATGAAAAGGGCAGGGTCGAAGAAGAAGCAAAATTAACGAAAATATGCTGCAAAGCATTTAAGAAAAAGAAAATTTCAAGAGAATTGCATCAAGTAAATAAAACAAAAGTGCAAACAAAATTTAAGCAACACACACACGTTACTGCTGTTCCAACAATGAGCCCAAATCGACCAACCAACAATTAGCGAGTAGGATCATTCGACAGAATACTAGAAAGAGTACATTGATGCAAATTCTATAGCTCTAAGACATTCAAAATAATTACATAATTAAAAAAACTGGAATCCATACCTTAACACTAGTAACACAATTCGAAATTTCTGGAAATGAATACTGAAATAGACAGATGAAACCAAGCAAGAGCAATAGTCAACAAATCGAACGGCCGAACCGAAAATTGAACGAGGACAACTCCAACCTCAAACAAACACCATGATTTTGATACCCAAAAATCAAAAAATGAAAAAAAAACATGAAGGAATAGAAGCTTTCTCCTCCTTTTTAATCCATATATCTTCAATTTTTGTAACCTTAAATCAGAATTTTTCAAGCTTGATCTTCTCTATGTTTGAGATGATGAAAAGATGAGGAGGAGGGTCGTTTCTTGTTCTTCAAAATCAGAGAGTGAGAGAGCAGTCCTCTCTTCCTAAGAGCTGCTAGCGTTCTTCTTTTCTTTTTAGGGGTGATCTGATCCCTGGTTCTAGTTTGGTTTTTCTTGAAGAGAAGATGAGTTGACGATGAAGAAGGTCCAAACGGCGCTCATCCTCTTTTCTCTAAGATCTGATCCTCTCTTTTAAGGGTTTCTCTTTTTAATAAAAGGGGAAGGAAACAGGTCAGGCGGATCGGGTCGGTCTTGGGCTTGGCTCAAGGGAAATTTTGGATCAGATCTGGGCTGGGCGAGAATTAGCCCAATCTCATAAGACAAACCTTTTTTCCAATTCTTTCTTTTATTTTCTAATTTTTCCTTTTCTTTTAATTAAGATCCTACAAATTAAAAATCCTAAATTATCCACAAGTGTGAAATTAAACTAATTAGCTAATTATAAAAATTATAAACAATACTTAATTCTAAATTAAAAGAGAAAAATCAATAAGCTAAAAATCAAAAGACAAAATGTAAAAATGAGCTATTATTTTTTGTGATTTTTGAATTTCTATAAAACAAATAATTACTGGTTAATTCTAAAATGTAAACAAATCCTAAATGCAATGCATGATATTTTTGGTATTTTTTCATGATTAAAATAAAAATTAAACATGCACAAAAATGCAAACAATTAATAAAAATCCTATAAAATGGTAAATAATTAGAAAAAATCCATTTCCTTGGGATTCTGTAGGAGTAATTCATATAGGGCAAAAAACACGTGCTCACAGGAAGCCCCTTTCAAACTCTTCATGCATTCTCCTGAATAAAGTGCTAAAAGAAAAAAAAATGAGGAGAAAGATTCAAAATCATGGTAGCCTAGAGTCCCCAATCTCTAGCTATGTTTTCCCAACATAGGGTCCCGTTCCCTAGTCGCTCCCAGCATAACCTGGTAGTCTTTTTCATTATAGGGTTCCACTCCCTGGTTGATCCCCGGCATAACCCGAGGGCCTTTTTCTTTTCTGGCATAACCCGATGACTTTTCCGGCATAACCTGAGGACCTTTTTCTTTTCCGGTATAACCCAATGACCTTTCCTGGCATAACCCGTGGACCTCCCCGGCATAACCCGAGGACCTTTCTTTTTTCTAGCATAACCCGATGACCTTTTCCGGCATAATCCGTGGACCTCCCTGGCATAATCCGAGGACCTTTCTCTTTTCCGGCATAACCCGATCACTTTCACGGCATAACTTGTGGACCTCCCTAGCGTAACCCGAGGACCTTTTCTTTTCCGGCATAACCCGATGACTTTCTCGGCATAACCCGTGGACCTCCTCGGCATAACCCGATGACCTTTTTGCATAACCCGATGACTTTCCCGGCATAACCCGTGGACCTCCACGGCATAACTCGTGGACCTCCCTAGCATAACCCGATGACCTTTTTCTTTTCCGGCATAACCCGATGACTTTTCCGGTATAACCCGAGGACCTTTCCGGCATAACCCGACCATTTTTCCAGCATTACCTGGCAATCTTTCCAACTCAAGGCCCTCAATCCCTAGTTGATTCCACTCCCTAATCTCTTTTTCCTAAGGATACACAATCCTGATTTTATTGCTTTCAATAAAAAATTAGTTTAGATGTTGTTGCAATAACTCATGAAATTTTCCTAGTGAAAACTAGGGCAGAAAATTTCGTTCGTTTGTTTTGCTTTGGTGCCTGAATAGGTTTTCTCCATAAGGCACAAGGTTTGAGATGACCAAAAGAAAAAGTCTCACCCCAAATAAAATAAAGAAGAACAAGAAAAGAAGATGAACTCTAAAAATAGAAGCAGAGAAAAGATGCAGACTAAAGATATGATTGAAGTCACAAGTTTTACATGTCCCGCCCTGATCCAAAAAGTTGAAGAAGAATGAACCAGCGGTTGCAGCTAACGAGCATCAAGATTCAGGTCGGAGTCTGCAGGAAGAACCATCCGAGACTCAAGATCAAGCTTAAGAAGGTTTAAAGATAGGAATCTTGTAACTCGTAGTTGATAGGCTTAGCTAGTTTAGCATTTCATCTTTCATTTTGGTGTAATAAGGAGTTCAGCAAGCAGAAATAGCAGCAATAGCAGTGAAATCACAGTTTTCCAGTAGTTCCAACTACTAAAACTTCCAAAACTACACTGACCTGATTCCTTTATAGCCAAAGATATGTAGGAAACCTCTGAAGCAAGGTTCGGTCAGACTCTTTCAAAAGATGCTTCTCATGGAGTTTCAAACGGGCAAAAATCCCTCATAATTGCTCATTTTATCTTTGCCCCGAAAACCCGTCGTGTTTCCGAGCAAAGAGAGGCAGCTGTGAGCATGTGATTTAATTAATTGTTTGTAGAATTTTATTTAATTGTTTGCATTTTTGTGCATGTTTAAGTTTTATTTAAATCATGAAAAATATCAAAAATACCATGCATTGCATTTAGGCTTTATTTTTATATTTTTTGGATTAATCAGTAATTACTTGGTTTATAAAAATTGAAAATCACAAAAATAGCTCATTTTTATATTTTTACCTTTAAATCTTTAGGTTATTGATTTTTCTCTTTTAATTTAGAATTAAGTGATTTTTATAATTTTTATAACCAGATAATTAGCTTAATTTTGTAATTTAGATTAATTTAGGAATTTAGTTTCAGTATTTGTAATTAAAGAAAAAAGAGAAAAAGAAAAAAAAGAGGAAATATGAAAAGGAATTAAAGAAAAGGGGTTTTATTTTGAAATTGGGTTAATTTTACACCAAAATCGACCCAAATGTTCCCTTTAAAATAACCCAGACCCAAGCCCAAACTAGTCCACCCGGTCCAACCCACACTCAAACCAAACGACCTCGTTTTTTAGTAATCTGATCACAGCCGTTGGATTTTGATAATCCAACGGCTCGGAACTAATGGCTCGCTTAATATATATATGTCCGAACACAGACCCCCTACCCCCAAAAGAAACCTCACTCATCGTCTCTACTCTCTCTAAACTCTAAACCCTAGCCGCCCATCACCCCTCGCCGTTTCCGCCCTATTCCGTTGTGGTCTGCCGGCCGAAAATTGCCTCACGGTGGTGGACCACCACTAATCTTCTCCAAATTTACACCATGAATCCCCCATAACCTCCTCATTCCGAATCTCCAATCCATTCCCCTCGAATCCCGGCCAAAATCCTCGAATCTTAGATCGAAAATCACGGTCAAAACCTTAACCGCTCCAAATCCCACCAAATTCACACAATATAATCACCTTCTCCTCTTTTCCCCTAATATCCGCCATAATTCCTTTCGAACAAGCCCAGAATTGCCCTATTTTCGGATCTAAGACTAAAAACCCTAATTTTTTCTTTCCTCTTTTCTCGGTCTGTATTTGGTCAAATGAACCCAAAACCTCCATTAGTCGACTGTTCTTATTAAGAATAGTCGATTAATGGTAGTTAAAGTTCATTCATGCTTTAAGGAGTTTGGACGAGTTCATAACTGATCCAGTTTTGAAATAAAGCTTAGGTAAATTTCTTTCTTTTCTTCTGTTGTTTGTTTTACCTTTTGTTCTTCTTTTCATGTTTAATTGTTTTTATTATGGCTGCATGTTCTAGTAAGGCTATTTTAGGTTCTATTTCTGTTGATTCACAGATCTTTAGCTTTGTTAGATATTTGTTTTTGTTTATTAGATTAAAAAAAAAAAGAAAAAAAGCATGTTTCAATCTAAGATTCAGTATTTCAAATGATTGTTCTGTTTTCCTAAACTGATCTAATATCTTATTCTTGGAGAATTAACAAGTATTTAGGTTGTTGTTTCATTTGTTTTACAAACTGAAATAGGTTGAATTCTAGGTTTTTCCTTGCGATTGCATCTTTGATTTTGTTTTGATTGTTGTTTAAGTGCATTATGGTTAGTTTCAATTCTGGTTTAGGCTTGATCAATTAAGCATTTCCTTCTGTTGTTTTAAATTGTATCCATTTGATCCTCTTAGGCATTTTGATCCAAAATTTTCAACCCTTTCTAGGCTTGTCCTTGTTTGTTCTGATTTGCCCACAGATAGAAATTTTAGGGACTTAACTGAACCTAAAAGTTTAGGATAGAACTAAAATAGGTGGTAATTCAAATTGAATTCTTATGACACGGCTCTATGGCACGATCTGGATACAAAAGAAGGGTAATATTTCCTAAATACCCTATAGCCTCTCAATTATAAATGTGGCGTGCAACACACCCATAAGTGAGACTCTCATAAGTGAGACTCTACTAGGCACGGCTTTTTAGACTCCCTAAGACACGAACTGCTCTGATACCACTTTGTCACGCCCCAATCTTGGGAGGCATGGTTGGCACCCAGTGACGTACTGGCCCAAGCGAACCACTCTTTTATTCATGATCATTCGACCAAAACTAGAACATAAAAAGGTCGAGGTAGCTGGACTCATTCCTTTTGTAAGTATCATGGACTCACATGGCCACAACTCATAATGTATAACTATAAGTGAGCAACATTGTTTTACTGAATTATTTTTCTTAAAACATGAATAATGATGGGCTGTCATGGCCTCTAACCTACTGTACAAAATGAACCTCTGTCTACAAAGCCTCTAAGATTATTTGACATCATATGGGACAGGGTACTCGCCTACCCATAAATCTGTAGAAAAATACTGACACGATAACTCATAGACTCGCCTGCACCCCGAATGAGATAGAGTCTTACTGATCATTCGCTGAATGCTAATCTCGTCTATTATGAGGGCTCGTCAAACTGATTGTCTATACTTGCAGGCATGAATGCAGCATCCCCAGGCAAAAGGGACGTCAGTACGAATAATGTACCGAATATATAAGGCACATAAATAAGTACATAAAATACATGGAAAAAATATAGAGTAAACTACTCAACCTGTAAGTCTGGATAACTATGTAAAGCATGAAATACTTATAGTGTCAAGCTTATGCATATGAATGTCATGTCATGCATAGGTACATGTGTCATAACATCATCACGCCTCTGAGGGCATCCCATCATATCATCTCGGCCACTGTGGGAAAATCATCAACATATACCAGCTGATCAGGTGGTGGTGCGTATATAACGCCATAACCTTTCCCTATATATATAACGCCATAACATCATCACGCCTCTGAGGGCATCCCATCATATCATCTCGGCCACTGTGGAAAAATCATCAACATATACCAGCTGATCAGGCGGTGATGCGTATATAATGTCGTAACCTTTTTTTCATATCTCATATACATATATATACATATATACGCGTATATAACGACGTCTGAGTCATGGGTAAATGCACATGTATAAATGAATGAAATGCATGAAAATATGTGATAATCTCAATATTCCTTTCGGATAAACTTTATCAAATACGTATTTTTTTGAGACCCATGAACAGAAGATATAATATCGCATTTGTGAATACATTTGATTTTGAATTGCATCTGTAAAATTGAAGCAACACAATAGTACTTCAGTTTAAGATCTTCATCTTTACTGACTTATGCTGACAAAACGATTTCATTCTTCACTATCTCAATTTCAAATTAATTAGAGTCACCTATATGTAAAATCTATATTCACTGTATCCTATATAGAATAGGTGCATAAGCATTTGCAGTGGTAGACCTGGTGTATAGTAGTGGATTTATCCAAACCCTCACTCTATCAACTTTGATATAATATTGAAATTCAATTGAAGAATCGAATTAAAGCATATGATCTGATCCACCGCTTCTGTTTTACTATTGCTCCTAAATTCTCTAATAACAAAATGAGAAGAAAATAAACATAACCTACTTACTAATTTAATGAAGAAAAAGAAACTATTTTGGCCGAGCAAGTTCAGAAAACAGGTCATGAAAATCTAAATATATTTTAAGCTCTAACTACTTCACTTGCCCTAGGTGTAGTATCCTTTGCTGCTCTATCCACTTTCAGATTAACATTTTTTTTGAGTAATCACCATGTACCTCTATCAACAAGCTATCGAGACACTCTCAACAAAGGATCAAAAATTTATTACTCTGTGATTAAATAGGATAGCAACAGGAACACGCAAAGGTCATAGTGCTTCCATAATAACCATGTAATACTTATCATAAGATCCAATTTCATCGTAATAGCCACCCATTTTATAAAATCCTATTAGATGGAGTGTGAAGATTTAGATGACTCGTTGAGATACTTCACCTTCTTTGTTACGTTCAATTTGTCCATCTTTGCCTCTTCTCTTATGATGATTCTTCTTCAATTTAGCTTGTGACCCCCCCTGCTAATTACAACAAAGGGCTATATGTACTCAAGAGTGAGCAAAGAAGGAATTTTTTTTTTTGGAGGAAGATAGGACAAACTTGTAACCCAAGAAACGAAAGGAGCAATGGACAATGATTAAGAGTCATCACTTAGAATGAGAGGTGGCTGCCACGTAGGGGTGGGTGAAATTTAATCTTATCCCCTAACTTATTAATTAACTAGGTAATGATCTGTTACCCGATAATTAATCAATTACCCATATAATTAAAAATTATCTCAAATTACTTAAAATACTACTCTTTTTTTTAATACACTTTATATATCATACTATAATATACCTTACTATCATGGTCATGTATCAGCGTGTGAATTTTGTCCCTTCTTTCCCTATATTATTTCAAATTACTTATAATTCTACTTATTTTTAACATACTTTATACATCTTGTTGTCATGGTCATGTGGTACCATATAAAATAAATACACACACTATTATTTCATTAAAACATCCATGTGAATATATATATATATATATATATATATATATATATATACTCAACTTATACTTTTCCTAATCTCATATAGAGAGTAAAAAATTTCGTACGCTAAATTCTTGAAATGGTAAAATGATAACCTTCTTTCCAACCAACTTTTCTCATATTATGTGTATAATTGAAAGTAGTAATATTAATAACAATATAAAATTATATTTTTCAAACTTTGTACAAAAATGCTCCACTCAAAATACCACATATAAACGGTGTCAAGATTGTTAAACTTACGGGGTGTAACAATGGCCATGTCTGCCCCGGACCTTGATGTAGCTGCAAACTTGACACTTGGGAGCTTTCACCTGGTCTTGATTGAGTATAGCGGTCATACCTGTAAACCTTTAGCTGAGGTGGCGAAGGTCTAGGTGGTTGTTCGAAGTATTGGTGCATGTAACTACCCTGAGAATGCTCTTGAGACCTGGCAAATCTCATCCTCTTACGCTACCTGATAACTTAGGATTTTTACGTGTTTATGCCCCTACTTGCCTATGCTTTGAGTATAAATTAATACAAAATAATCCCAAAATGCTTACAAGTTGTGCTCGATTGCAGGTTTGATCGACAAAGTAACAAAATGTCAAAGATCGGCTCAAAAAGGAGTGAAACCTGCTCAAGTATCAAAGACCAAGAGAATTAAAGAAGAAAGGGCCTAGTGTGGACTGCATAACAGTGACTGCGGCTGCACTAGGAGGTTCAGAGACATGACATATTCAGGCTTAAAGACACGCGGCCGCGGTAGGATTTTCGCGGTCCGCAATGAAGCTTCGCGGCCGCACTCCTGCTTTGCGCGGCCCGCGTTCATAAGGTTCAGAGAATGGCACTTTTGATCACGCGGTCCGCGGTCACGATTGCGCGGACCGCACGCGGTCCGCGTCCCCCAGTTCAAGTTATCAAACAGTTGAAGTCCAAGAGCCAGTGCGGCTGCGGTCCATTTTGTGCGGCCCGCACTGATCCCGCAAGGGTATTTTTGTCAAATTTTTTCAGCCTAGTATAAATAGAACATTTTACCATTATTAGGGTCGGTTTTTTATCTGGGGAACTTGAGACGAAAGCTGCGCTTGGTGCTGTAGCCATTTTTGGCATATTTTGCTTCCCATTAACAATAGATTATTGTAGTTTCTTCTTAGTAATTAATTAATATGTTTAGTTCTTCATCTATTTCTTCAGTGTTTTCCTTAATTATGTGTAGCTAAACCCATTAGCTAGGGTTGTGGCTCAACCTTAGTGTGGGTAATTGATGGGCGTTGCCATCTAGGGTTAGATTGATATTGGGTGTTTGCTATTTGGGTTGATTTTATGTTTTTATTCAAGAATTGGTGGTTGCAAATGCTGATTCAAGCTTAGTGGGTTTAACTCTTCTTGAGAAAGAGAGTTTATGACCCCAAAATTGACTCAACAAGAAATTGGGATGGACCCATGAGAAATGGTAGTCCCAATTAACGGGTTAAATCTCGAGAGAGTAATCACCCTACTTGAATCCTAGTTGCCTGGTCTCATTGGCCTATCCAATTGGTCCCGAGAGAGTCAATTGGGCAAAGTCACTCTCTCTACTGAGAGGTGTGAGAGTGGATGCAATTGTGCAATGGGTTCAGCATAATCCCCAAATATGTCAATCTATCCCTAGTAACATCTACCCGTCAATTAGCCAGCTAGGTGATGCTACGACCCTAGTGCTCTTCTTCCCATTAATTACAACTTAGCAATATTCTCCTAGAATAATTTAGCTTTAATCCTTAGTTTTATAATAGTGGTTATAAATACAAAAACTCAAGAAATATTTGAAGTGACATTAGAAGCACAACCGCAACTCTAGACTAGACAGAAAATACAACTCCACTACTAGCTCCCTGTGGAAATTCGATCCCGAACCTCTATTCAGGTAAAAGCTATTGCGACCCGCTCTTCCTACCATAGTGTAGTGTCGAGTCGGCAGTGATCACTTTTTGGCGCTGTTGCCGAGGAGCTTACGGTGTTGACTATCTGTTTAGTTAGTTTTGTGTTTTACTTCTCTTTCCTTCTTGTTTACTAATTTTGTTTGTGTCGATCACTATCAGGTACAATGGCTCTTAATGCAAATGACCCTCTCGGCAATGTGATAGCGGGGGAGGAGGTAGAGGATCTAGAACAAGATGAGGTCTTACCTCAAGTTCCACGGAGAGGCCAAAATGCCACTGTAAATGCAAATGAGAACAACAATATTCTAGACCCTCCTCCGGCACCACCGAGAGTGGCTCCCAGAGTTCTACCAAATCAAGGATACGCCAGTGCTATTGTTCCTCCCCGAATCCGGGCGGGGAACTTTCAAATCACAAATGTTATGTTGACCTTGCTCGAGCAAAGAGGGTATTTCACGGGTGCCTCCGATCAAAATGCCTACAAGCACTTGAAGGGATTCGTGGATACATGCTGGGGTAGCAAGCAGACAAACGTGTCTGAGGATGCGTTGAGATTGAGGCTTTTCCCGTTCTCTCTTCGGGGTAAAGCATTGGATTGGTTAGAAAGGCTCCCCAATCATTCTATTACAACATGGGATAAATTGGCAGACAAATTTATTTCCAAGTTCTTTTCTCCAAGTCATATGGCAGCTCTTCGGGATGAAATTCTAGCTTTCAAGCAAGAGCCAACGGAACCTTTGCACGAGATATGGGAAAGATATAGAACAAATGGTGAAAGAGTGCCCTAATAACGACATGACCGAGGCTATGATTCAACAAACCTTTTATCGGGGCATCAACACCACGAATCAATGCATTGTGAACCAATTGGCCGGAGGGAACTTTATGAAACTTTCTTACCAAGAGGCATGTGATGTACTTGATGAAATGGCTGACACCTCTTCGGCATGGCAAAGCCAAGCAAATGTGCCCCAAGGTGACCCTACGGTCATCCATTTGCACAAGGAATTACATGATCATGGCCAAGCCATCGCCGAGCTTACAACAACTATGAATCAATTGGCAAAGGTGCAATTGCAACAAGTCCAAAACCCGTGCCAAGTCAATGCAATGGAAGGTGTGTCTATGTTGAAAAGGAGGCAAAGAGGACAACAACCTCAAGGTAATTGTGAATAATATGACAACAATAATGATGGTGGTGGTTATTCAAATGAATGTTATGACGATCAAAGAGAAGAGGTCCAATATGTCAATAACTACCAAGGGAATAGAGGCAACTCTTCGAATCAACAATGGCGTCCTCCAGGAAATTGGAACAATCAACAACAAGGCGGAAGTAATTGGAATAACAACAACCAAAACAACAATTGGGGTAATCAAAGCAACCAAGGAAATTGGAATGGCAATAACAATAATTGGGGCAACAAAAACACTCAAGGAGGCTGGAACAATAGCGGGAACCAAGGCAACTGGGGGCAAGGCTTTCAAAGACCCCCCCCCATGTACCAACAACCGAACAATCTACCCCTCTTTCCTTATCAAGGTCCGAGTTCGTCCAGAAGTGATATGGGAAGAATTGAGAGCATGTTCGAGCAAATGATGAAAAAGAACCAAGATTCCGAGGCCCAATTAGCTTCGCATAACACATCTATCATGAATTTGGAGGTACAATTAGGCCAAATCTCTCAAGCATTGAATACTCGTCCCAAGGGTGCTCTACCAAGTGATACGGTGGTGAACCCGAAGGGTGGGAATAATAATCATGTGATGGTAGTTACAACAAGAAGTGGAAGAGGCGGTGATGTGAATGCCTCGATGCAAAAGCAAGCTATGATGAAGATGTTGAGTTGCGGGATGATGATGTACCTTTGATTGTTGATGATATGGTTAATCAAAATGTGAACAATGATGTGCGGATTGATATTGATGATGAAGCCGAGGTGGAGACTCAAGATGCCGTGAACCCGTCTAGGGAACATGTGATTGACATGCCCGAGCCGGTTGTACAAAAGGCCAAGGCACACTCCACCTTATCCTCAACGGTTAGCAAAGCAAAAGAGTGACAATCAATTCAAAAAATTCATTGACATGATGAAGAGCCTCACAATCAATGTCCCTTTGATTGAGGCACTTGAGCAAATGTCGTGGTATGCGAAGTCCATGAAAGATTTGGTTACAAAGAAGAGGTCGATGGAGTGTGAAACAATTAAGATGACTCATCAAGTGAGTGCCATAGTGCATTCAATGTCACCCAAACTTGAGGATCCCAGAGCTTTTACTATCCCTTGTACTATCGGAAGTGCGGATTTTGCTAAGACCCTTTGTGACTTGGGGGCTAGTATTAATTTGATGTCGTACTCGGTCTTCAAAACTTTGGGAATTGGGCAACCTCGACCTACCTCAATGAGACTTCAAATGGCGGATCGATCGATAAAGCGACCCTTGGGCATAATTGATGATGTTCTTGTCCATGTTGATAAATTCATATTGCAGGCCGACTTTGTCATATTAGATTGTGAGGTGAACTTTGAAGTGCTGATTATTCTTGGTAGGCCTTTCCTGGCTACGGGGAAGGCATTGGTTGATGTTGAAGCGGGTGAGTTGACATTCCGAGTGGGAGATGAGAAGGTGGTATTCCATGTTTTCAAATCAATGAGACAACCTAATAGCACGGAGGTGTGTTCATTTGTGGACATTGTCACAGCTGTGATAGTGGATGACACAAGTTCCATGATCAATGTTGAAGATCCTCTTGGGGCTGTGCTTCTTAATATGGATGTCAATGGTGATGCTAGTAGAGTGGAGTGCGTGAATGCATTGCACAGTATGGGTTCATATTCTTATGAGCCTAGAAGACTATCTTTAGATCTTGAAAATAGCAAAAATCCACCAACAAAGCCATCGATTGAGGAGCCACCGGTGTTAGAGTTGAAGCCACTTCCTCCACACCTCAGGTATGAATTCTTGGGTTCAAATTCTACTTTAGCCATTATTCTTTCTTCTTGCCTTACTAACATGCAGGTTGAGGCCACCTTGGCGGTTCTTCAAAAGCGAAAAAGGGCAATCGGATGGACTCTAGCTGATATTCGGGATATAAGCCCCGCCTTTTGCATGCATACAATCATATTGGAGGAGGATGAGAGGCCTTCACTTGAGCATCAAAGAAGACTAAATGAGGCTATGCAAGAAGTAGTAAAGAAAGAGGTTATCAAGTGGCTTGACGCCGGTGTGGTTTATCCCATTTCTGACAGTTCATGGACTTCTTTGGTGCAATGTGTACCGAAGAAAGGTCGAATGACTGTGGTGACCAATGACAACAATGAGCTTATTCCGACTCGGACAGTGACGAGTTGGAGAGTTTGTATGGATTACCGAAAGCTTAACAAGGTGACTAGAAAAGATCATTTCACGTTGTCATTCCTTGACCAAATGCTTGATCGTCTTGCGGACCGGGCTTTCTATTGCTTTCTGGATGGTTACTCGGGGTACAATCAAATTCTAATTGCCCCGGAAGACCAAGAGAATACCACATTTACATGTTCTTATGGCACATTCGCTTTCTCTAGAATGCCATTTGGATTATGTAATGCTCCGGCGACCTTCCAACGTTGCATGCTGGCTATTTTCACCGACATAGTGGAGGATATCTTGGAGGTCTTCATGGATGATTTCATCGTGGTTGGGGATTCTTTTGAGGAATGCTTGGTAAACTTGGATAGAGTGTTGGCTCGGTGTGAAGATACCAACCTTGTTCTAAACTGGGAAAAGTGCCATTTTATGATAGAAAAAGGTATAGTGTTGGGTCACAAGATCTCGAAGCAAGGAATTGAAGTTGATAAGGCCAAGATCGAAATTATTTCAAGGCTTCCTACCCCTACTTCTTTCAAAGGGGTGAGGAGTTTTCTTGGGCATGTGGGTTTCTACCGGAGGTTCATCAAAGATTTTTCTAAGGTAGTTAACCCGTTGTGCAAGTTGCTAGAGAAAGATGCCAAGTTTGTTTTCGATGAGAAGTGCATGGAGGCTTTTGAGCTCCTTAAACAAAAGCTGACAACTACCCCCATCATCACCGCACCAAACTGGAGCTTACCATTTGAGCTCATGTGCGATGCTAGTGATGTTGCGGTGGGGGAGGTTTTAGGCCAAAGGATTAACAAGATGTTCCATCCGGTATACTACTCAAGCAAGATCGTGAATGAGGCTCAAAGGAACTACACAGTCACCGAAAAGGAGTTATTGGCTATTGTTTTTGCTATGGAAAAGTTTCGTCCTTACCTTATGGGGGCCAAAGTTATTGTGCACACCGACCATGCCGCCCTTAGGTATTTGATGACCAAGAAAGATTCAAAGGCAAGATTGATGAGATGGGTTCTTCTTCTTCAAGAGTTTGATTTAGAAATTGTTGACCGGAAGGGTAGTGAGAATCAAGTGGCGGACCACTTGTCCCATTTGGAGGAGGAGGGGAGGCCTTGTGACGGCCTTGAGATCAATGATACATTTCCCGATGAGCAACTCCTTGCGGTGTCAATGAGTGAAATGACGTGGTTCACTGATGTTGCCAATTACCTTGTGACCAGAATAATCCCGTGTGAGCTCTCTTCTAACCAAAAGAAAAAGATCAAGTGGGATAGTTTGGATTTCTATTGGGATGAGCCATACTTGTTCAAGATTTGCACGGATGGTGTGATCCGTAGATGTGTTCCGAAGGAGGAACAATTGAGTATCTTAGAGGCTTGCCATTCTTCACCCTATGGTGGCCATCATGACGGGGCGAGGACGGCCTCAAAGGTACTCAGTTGCGGATTTTATTGGCCTACCTTATTTAAAGATGCCGGTGATGTGGTCAAAAGATGTGATGAATGCCAACGAGCCGGTGGAATTTCAAAAAAGGGATGAGATGCCCCTCAATACGATTCTCGAGGTAGATATTTTTGATGTTTGGGGCCTCGACTTCATGGGTCCTTTTGTGAGCTCTTGTGGAAACACTTACATTCTTGTGGCGGTAGATTATGTCTCCAAGTGGGTTGAAGCCGTGGCTTTACCCAACAATGAAACCCGGAGTGTTGTGGCATTTCTCAAAAAGAGTATCTTCACGAGGTTTGGCACTCCCCGTGCTCTCATTAGTGACGGGGGATCTCACTTTTGCAACAACTCTTTCGATTCATTGCTTGCCAAATATGGAGTTAATCACAAAGTGACCACCCCCTATCATCCTCAAGCTAGTGGTCAAGTGGAAGTCTCCAACCGAGAAATTAAGAGTATCTTGTCCAAAACTATCAATGCTAATAGGACTGATTGGTCGAAAAAATTGGATGATGCTCTTTGGGCCTATCAGACAGCTTACAAGACCCTAATTGGTATGTCTCCGTACCGGTTGGTGTTTGGGAAAGCTTGCCATCTTCCGGTGGAATTGGAGCACAAGGCTATGTGGGCCTTGAGGAAGTTGAACTTAGAATGGGATATTGCTGCAAATCTGAGGGTTGAACAACTTAATGAGCTCGATGAGTTTAGATTCCATGCATACTCCAGCTCGTCCTTGTACAAGGACAAAATGAAGTATCTTCACGACAAATATGCTTGGGGCAAGGAGTTCAAAGTTGGGGATATGGTTCTCTTGTTTAATCCCCGGCTACGTCTGTGTCCGGGTAAGCTCAAGTCAAAATGGAGTGGGCCATTTGAAGTTGTGTTCGTGACCTCGTTTGGTGCTCATGATCTAAAAAATAAAAATGGTGAAGTCTTCAGAGTTAACGGCCACCGGGTCAAGCATTATCTTGGAAAGTTTGATGGCAGCCACGTAGTGGCGCTTCTTCATCTAAAGTGATGTGGTGGTAACATGCATCATGCCGCGACGTTAAATCAGGCGCTTCTTGGGAGGCAACCCATGTCTTTCTCTTTGATTTTCTTTGTAGCTTAGGAATTTTTAAGCTAATTGTTTGTGAGATGTTGCAGGGATTGTGTTAAAGCAGTGCAAAATAAAGTATGAAAATTGCATAGTCTCTGAAGTTGCCAGTGCGGCCGCAGTGCACTTTGCGCGGTCCGCACCGGCATGAGTTTAGAAGGGGACTCTCTGATGTTCTTCACCGCGGCCGCGGTCAAGTTAGCGCGGTCCACGGAGGACTTTTACGGTCGCGTTGCACTTGTGTGCGGTCCGCGTAGGGTGATTACTGAAGGTTTACACAAATAAACCCAGCACGGTCCGTAGTCTCTTTTGTGTGGCCGTGCTGGTAGGTGAGCACGGGTCCCACTGGGTACCTATAAATAGAGACCAAGGGTCTCATTTTACCTTTTTTGCAATTTGAAAACCCAGAACCCTAATTCTACTGTTCATCCTCTGCCAAGACTGAAATTATTGATTGTTTGGATAGATTGCATTCATTCTTCCTAATCCTGGTAACATTTCATGCATTCATGATTAATTACTTTCTTATTTTCTTATTTTATTTGCTTGCCAATAGTCTGTAACTTCTTTTTCTTCACGATTTTCTTTGAATTTGTTAGTCTAGGATAGCTTTCATGTTAGTTTAAAGTAACTAAGGATTGTGTACCTGAGTAGGGACAAGTAGGGGTAAAAATTTGAACAAAAATAGAAGAAAACATGCAACCCTAGCTTAGTCCCTGAAATTGACCCAGTGCAGTCTGCGGTCACCTTAGCGCGGTCCGCGGTACCCTAACGCGGTCCGCGTTATACTCCCACGCGGTCCGCGATGCTTGATTGACTGAGGAATAACTTGTGACTAGCGCGGCCGCGGTAACTTTTGTGCGGTCCGCGCTGGTCCAACGCGGCCGAGTACCCATTTTACGCGGACCGCGGTGCTTAGATTCAGAGAAGGACTTTAGTTGTGACTTGATCAACGCAGACCACGATAGCCTTTGCGCGGTCCGCTGTACCCCCAACGCGGCCGCGCTCCCTTGTGCGCGGGTCGCGGTGACTGGTTCTGCAGCAGTGTCTGCAACAATTTTGTTTGTTGTCTGCAACTTTAATTCATTCACCTGCTTAACTGCATGTGCTTAAACTAACAATGTTAGATGTGTTTGCTTGCAGACAATGGTAAAACAACGAGGAAGAGGTGCCAAACAACCCGGCCGAGGTGACCCCTCCGGGGAGGAAAAGGAAAACAAGGTAAACTCATTCCTCGATCTAACTGAAAACAAGGAAACAAGTTGTTATAGATGACCAATCGGGGAGTGAGTACGTACCCTCTCAAGACCTCTCTTCTGACTCAGGGCCAACTCCTGCAGTCCCAGCTTCACATACTGCCCAAGCCCCATAATGTGTACCTTCTGAGTCGTCTGATGGCTCAGCAGCAGGCGGCGGTGAATACTCCACCTCCCCCACAGCTTCAGTATCTGGGGAGAGTGTAGAATGTGGGACTAATAGTGATAATGAGGTACCGGACAGTGGTGTGTCCCAGGTTGGGGGTGTTGAACGAACTAGAAAACCTGAAGTTTGAGAAGATCGATTTGTCAGGCAGGTGGCGTTCCACAAGTTTAGGGAATGGTGGCCGTCACGGAAGTTGATTCTTGAGAGAAGCTTCATTGACAAAGACCTTCTACCCCTATACCCCAATGTGCATAGATAGTTTCAGGCTCGAGCGGGTTGGGAGTTCTTTAAAGACAATTGTTTGAAGGCGAATGAGCATATGGTCAAGGAATTTTACAGCAATGTAGCCCAATATCTTGAAGGGCACTAAGTTGACCAAGGTGAGAAACAATAATGTGGTATTCACCGGGAGGGCACTGAATGAATACTTGGGGTTCATTGATGAAGATGAGTCCCTTTACAATGAAAAGTTAGCAAAGGGCGAGGAGGTTCGTCCGTGGTTAGCTTTATACCTGGCAATCCCGGGTACGGTTCCAGAATGGTTACAAACAGGGGCTAAAATACTTCAGAAAACTTTCAACTTCGAGGCTAGAGGGTGGTTGACCTTTGTGTGCAGTCGGCTCGACCCGACTACCCATGATTAGACTATTCCACTTACTCGGGCGGTTCTTATTTCTTCTATTATGGCAGGCTATCCTATCAATGTGGGCAATGTGATGTCCCACACCATTTCTGCAGTGGGGGTTGAGCATGACCGGAACTACCCTTTACCCAGCACCCTTACTATGTATTTCCGGGACTTGGAGGTGAAGAAGAGACCGTTTGACATCAAGGTCAAACATGTGGCTCCGTTCTCCTGGTACAGTTTGAAGGGGTTAGACAACCCCAAGGACAAAAATTACAAGCTGCCTGTTTCTACCCCAGCTGGCCAATCTGAGGAGCCAGTTGCGGTAGAGTCTTCTGTTGAGCCCGCCATAGAGCCTTCTACCATGTCTGCTGCCACCACTGTTGATAATTTGCCTACAGGGCCCTCCTCTTCTACTGGACCCAGTACTTCAGCTGACCCGGGGGTTCCTTCTTCCCGGACTCATCCTTTTACGGCTCATCAATTAAGCCGGACACTAGCCAGTTTGAACAAATGGATGTCAGCTGCGACATCCAAGTTGTCTACATTGTCTGCTACAGTTGAGGCCCACTCAGCACCTTCCACTGCTTAGATTCCTCAGTCCATTGAGGATACACTGAAGAAGCTCCTGTACAATCAAGAGAAGATTATGTGGACTCAGGACGCCTTGACTAAGGCGGTGGATTCACATGGCAAGGCTTTGAGGGAGCTTGCCAATGAGCATAAGAATATGAGGAAGTCAAGGGCTTCCAAGGAGTCAGTGAGAGTGCTAAGGACTTATGTGGACAAGCTATTGGCGGACCAGATGCCTTTAGACTTGCTATTCGGGGATCCAGCCCCAGCAGCAGCATCAGTGCCACAACCACAGCAGGAGCAAGAGCAGGCACGCAGGCCTCCAAGGAAGAAGAGGAAGCTCCCCAGTTCAGTTGGTGCAGTTATTGAGCTAGCAGACCCACAAGAGACCCCCCTCTAGTGATGCACCTATCATCCAGCCGGTCTAGGAGCAGGCCCCAGTCCCAGCAGCTGAGCAGCAGGAGATCGGGAACCAGTCTGAGGTTCCCGTACATACAGAGGACTTGGGGACCACTGATGATCCCATGTAGACGGACCAGGCCTAGGGAGCTCCTATATCCTTTACTTTGTTTTTTATGCTTATTTGATAGTTGGCATTGAGGACAATGCCAGCTTTTATTCGTGGGGGTGCGCCCTACTTTTATCTGGATGACTGTATATATAGATTCTTAGTTTATATTTTTGTTGATATTTTTTTATTTTGGGTTGTATATAACTTTACATTTCTGTATGTATTCATCCCTGCTGTATATTCTACTCCCCTATTGTATATATTCATTCTATTTTCTATTTTCGCAAAAGAATTTCATTTTTAGCTTTGTAGTTAGGCTCGCAGCCTCTTGTTTTGTTTTTGATACATCCAATAAGCCCTTGGTTTTCTTAATGCCACGGTTCTTTCCAAGGGTGGAGTATTGTGCGAACCGGGTGGCTCTTCCCAATGATAGATGGCGTGACTACCTTCTTAAGGGTTTGAGTCCGTTTCTTTGATTTTTCTTTTGTTTTTGATAGTTGTAGTTAAACGTACCTCAAGCAAAGCTTCACTTAGGCCTAGCACATTTGCCTTTGATCCCATGGTCAAAGACATAATGTTATGTTCAGAATGGTGAAAGTCATGGCTTTGAGACTCTTGCATTGACCAAACAATCATCATGTGGTCTTTTCGGACCATTGTGTGCTTGAATCATAACTAAGGTCGTGGTGGGCCCTGGACTCGATGTCTTTAGCAATCCCCTAGTGTGTGTGGTGAGGAATCGAAATGTGAATCAAGTCCCGAGCCAATGGTCTAGAACTTGCCCTGAATGTTTGTTGAGGCGAAATCCTAGGTGAAATTTGACTTGAGAAATGATTATAGGCTCTCCTTGATCCAAATGTTAAATTGAACAATTCCATAGCCTACCAATGAGATGATCCCTAGTTAACCATTTTGAGCCTTAAATATTTTTCTTTCAAGAACCAATGCTACAAGCCTATACCCGTTCTAAATGATTACCCTCTCTTGGCACCCAAATCTTCCCTTGAGTAATGGCAAATATCTAAGTTTGGGGGGAGACAAGAAAGGAAGCGAAGTGGTAAAAAGGTACAAAAGCAAAAGAAAAGGAAGGCAATGAAAAAGCAAGAAAAGAAAAAGACAAAAAGAAAGTCCAATGTGAACAAGAATAAAAAAAAGGACTCAAGGAAAACAAAAGTGAAAAAGGTGTGTGGAAAAAGTAGAAAAGGGAGAAATGTTTTGAATTGTATAAGAAAGAGTGATAATGTGTCTCTCTAACCCCTGGTAAAGAAGTGAAATAATCAAAAGAGTCAAGAGAGTTGTGCCAAAATGAATCAAAAGAAATGCTTAAGGGAAGATTGAACCCACTTGAATAAAAATATGTCCAACCCTTACCTAAAAGCCTTCACAATGACTCTACAAAAGCCCTATTTGATCTCGAGTTGAAGGGAGCTTACATTAGTGGATACTTACATAAGGGGCAAGCATATGGTACTTAGAGCTGGACTTGTGACCTTCTTCTTGAGAGAGATGAGCGAAATTCCATTAACCTCGGTTTGTGTGTCAATACTTAAAAGGTGAGGTTCGCTTAGGGAGAGTTGAGGATGTGGGAGTTTAGGTTCCACAATGACCAAAGTAAGTAAAAAGCTCTTTGATGAAATGTGTCAACTCTTGATGCTCTTGTGTCACACTTGATCCATAGTTTTCAAAGTTTTAAATGTGTTAATGATACATTCGTATTGAGGGCAATTGTTAGTCCCAATTGATGCTTGTTGAGGTTCTTTCCGGATAGCTGGAATTACTTGGACGTTCCTTTAAGGGGTGGGTTTTATTTTGTTTGCTTGAGGACAAGCAAAGGCTTAAATTTGGAGGAGTTGATAACTTAGGATTTTTACGTGTTTATGCCCCTACTTGCCTATGCTTTGAGTATAAATTGATACAAAATAGTCCCAAAATGCTCACAAGTTGTGCTCGATTGCAGGTTTGATTGACAAAGTGACGAAATGTCAAATATCGGCTCAAAAAGGAGTGAAACCTGCTCAAGTATCAAAGACCAAGAGAATTGAAGAAGAAATGGCCTAGTGCGGACCGCATAATAGTGACCGCGGCCGCACTAGGAGGTTCAGAGACATGACATATTCAGGCTTAAAGACATGTGGACGCGGTAGGATTTTCGCGGCCCGCGGTGAAGCTTCACGGCCGCACTCCTGCTTTGTACGGTCCGCGTTCATAAGGTTCAGAGAAGGGCACTTTTGATCACGCAGTCCGCGGTCACGACTGCGCGGACCGCGCCAGTTGCCATCGCGGCCGCGGTACACTTCCACGCGGTTCGCATCCCCCAGTTCAAGTTATCAAACAGTTGAAGTCCAAGAGCCAGTGCGACCGCGGTCCATTTTATGCGGCCCGCACTGACTCTGCAGGGGTATTTTTGTCCAGTTTTTCCAGCCTAATATAAACAGAACATTTTACCATTATTAGGGTCGGTTTTTTATCTGGGGAACTTGAGACGAAAGCTGCACTTGGTGTTGTAGCCATTTTTGGCATATTTTACTTCCCATTAACAATAGATTATTGTAGTTTCTTCTTAGTAATTAATTAATATGTTTAGTTCTTCATCTAGTTCTTCAGCTTTTTCCTTAATTATGTGTAGCTAAACCCATTAGCTAGTGTTGTGGATCAACCCTAGTATGGGTAATTGATGGGTGTTTCCATCTAGGGTTAGATTGATATTGGGTGTTTGCTATTTGGGTTGATTTTATATTTTTATTCAAAAATTGGTGGTTGCAAACGCTGATTCAAGCTTAGTGGGTTTAACTCTTCTTGATAAAGAGAGTCTATGACCCCAAAATTGACTCAACAAGAAATTGGGATGGACCTATGAGAAATGGTAGTCCCAATTAACGGGTTAAATCTCGAGAGAGTAATCACCCTACTTGAACCCTAGTTGCTTGGTCTCATTGGCTTATCCAATTGGTATCGAGAGAGAGTCAATTGGGCAAAATCACTCTCTCTACTGAGAGGTGTGAGAGTGGATGCAATTGTGCAACGGGTTCAGCATAATCCCCAAATATGTCAATCTATCCATAGTAACATCTACCCGTCAATTAGCCACCTAGGTAATGCTACGACCCTAGTGCTCTTCTTCCCATTAATTACAACTTAGCAATATTCTCCTAGCATAATTTAGCTTTAATCCTTAGTTTTATAATAGTGGTTATACATACAAAAACTCAAGAAATGTTTGAAGTGACATTAGAAGCACAACCGCAACTCTAGGCTAGACAAAAAATACAACTCCACTACTAGCTCCCTATGGAAATTCGATCCCGGACCTCTATTTGGGTAAAAGCTATTGCGACCCGCTCTTCCTACCATAGTGTAGTGTCGAGTCGGCAGCGATCACTGCCCTGAGTTAGTCCTCTCCGTACCCTGCTATCGATGCCTACCCCTTTTCTATATTCTGGGCAAATGCCTCAATCCAGGAGATATCCATACTATCCTATAATGCAACGGTGGCACATGCCTCGGTCAACTCTAGGGCCAACCCCGCTATAAATCAATGGATTCTATCTCGCATATTAGCAACTATGGATGGTGCATATCTGGTCAATGAGTCAAAACGGAGACTATACGCTCGAACACTCATATTGCCCTACTTGAGGGCTAGAAACTGATCGATTCGAGCATATCGGATCTCTCGCGGTAAGTACTAGTCAAGGAAGGCATCTGAAAAATTCTCCCAAATAGCAGGAGGTGCATCACATCCCCTGGACATTTCCCATCTCTCGTACCAAAGGATGACTATATCTCGGAGTCGAAAAGCTACTGACTCAACTGCCTCTTTCTCCATGGCATGCATAACCCGAAAGATCCTGTGAAGATGATCTATGAAATTCTGCGGGTCCTCCCTCTGATCTGTCCCCGTGAACTCTGGGGGACTCAAAGCAATAAACTCTCGGACTCTTGAACTTCTAGATCCCTCAGACGGTCCTGCACTAGCGGATGTCCTAGCCTGTTGTTGAGTAGCTACCAACTGTGCCAACAAATGCACCACACTCTTTAAGTCCTGATATGATGGAAGCGAAGAGGGAACTTGATGTGCGGTCTCCCTAGGAATCTCCTTAGGTGGCGGAAGAGCCGGTAATGGTTGAGTATGGGTCTCTCCATGGGCCTCCGATTGGGCCCATCTACTGGGGGTACCGTGCTAGTCCCCTCATCTACTATTGTCTCTCTCTTTTGGCTAGCCGTAGTCTTCCTAGTTACCGTTATCTGTGCATGCAAACTCCAACAGGTAAGTTTAACTCAAATTTCCTATAACTCAGTTCTACAACACGATTTAGATTTGAAAGAAGGGTAACCAACTCCTAAATTCCCTATAGTCCCCTGCTTATATAATGTGGTGCACTACACATCTATAAACAAGATCCTATTAGATATGTCTTGTAGATTTCTTAGGATAGAACTTCTCTGATACCACTTTTTTCAGGCCCCGAGCCTGGGGACGAGACCGGCACTCGGTGCCTCATCTATCCTCGCGTACCAACTTGCGACTCAGGAATTTTGGACATATAATGTCATACTTTGGCCAGGGGCCACATTGAAAGATAATTTGTGAAGAAAAATATAAAACTGAATAGAGACTAATGCTGACTAAATGTCAACATAAAGCTTGGCCAGTAAGGCCGTCATAACTACTATAACTGACAAGCCAACAAAAAATACGTACAGGGCCTACAAGCCCAACATACTGCATTAACTGACATGATATGTCTACAAGCCTCTACTAATGGATGTACTGTGATCGGAACAGGGCCCTGACCTACCCATAACCTATCTATATGTATACACAAGATGTACACAAAACTTCTAGACCCGGCAACTCCGAAGGACGGGGAGCTTACCGATAAAGCTAAACTCGAGCAATACTTACTGAGAAGGTCTACCTGTCTGTCTGTCTGAACCTGCATGCATGAAATGCAGCACCCCAGAAAGGAACGTCAGTACGAAATAATGTACCGAATATGTAAGGTAATATACAAAAAGCTCAAACTGAACTGATAATCTAAACATATGCTTACCTGCTGATACTAACTCAACCCTCTCAATATAGTAAGTAAAATAATTGTATGGCCCTATAAGGCTCGGTATATATATATATATATATATAACTGCTCTGCCGTAGTAGGCTCGCTCATAGGCGCTCAGCCATACTAGGCTCTGTATCTTGACCAACCGAGCTCGCTCATAGGCGCTCGACCATAGTAGGCTCAGTGTATAACTTACCATCTGACCAAAGGTTGCCCAATAGTGGCCTGCCTATTGATTATAGCTCGATGGTAATGAAAATATTGTAATACTCTATATATAGACTTTCTGCTCTCTTGACTGGAAAAAAGAAATACTCAATTGAATATGAAGTCCCGATAAGGAGAATATTGTAACTTACAGGACTAGAAAAATATATATAAATTTTGGGATATGAATTTTTCTTTATGTCTCGTTATCAAACTCGTATAATTATGAGATCATGCCAAAATGAAGAAGGGTTTAGTCTTAACATACCTGGAGTAGGAAAAAATCCGTCTGATATTCATGAGAAGGTTTACACTGTACTCCCTTACAATTTCAAAACCTCACGTTGATTACGATATTGCGAAATCTCTGTTTGAATTATTAAAGACCCTTAGCTTCAGATGGCCTTCAACGTTGGCTTCAGGTGCCTTCAACGTTAACTTCAGAAGGTCTCATGTAGAGCCTTTTCTTATTCTTTCAAAATGTTGAAGATAAGCATCTTTTAATTCTTCAAAAATATGTATCCTCTTAATGTTTAAAAGAACTCTTTAAGAGATTTGTTTCATTCTGTCCAATGTTGAAGTTAGCTTCAGAAGGTCTCATGTAGAGCCTTTTCTTATTCTCTCAAAATGTTGAAGATAAGCATCTTTTAATTCTTCAAGGATATGAAGCCTCCTAATGTTTAAAAGAAATCTTTAAGAGATTTGTTTCATTCTGTCCAATGTTGAAGGTTTCTTTTAATTTATTGCCACCTATCCAACATGACTAATGCATCATTTGTTTTGGTTAGTGGCTTGCTACCACGTGGGGGTGGGGTGGGGGTGGGAAATTTACTTTTTATCCACTTATTAGGTAATTAGGTAATGTCTCGTTACCCGGTAATTAACCAATTACCCGCATAATTAAGAATTGTCTCAAATTATTTAAAATTCTACTTATTTTTAATACACCTTATACATCATACTATTTTGTTCATATGGTACCTTGCATGGTACTAGTCCATAAGTATCAGGTACTATAGCTCGGACCGTATTTTATCCAAATTCGACAACCTTCAGCGAAACTCATTTTGTTTATGTCGTGCACCCTTTCCTTCATGGCACTTACTTATTGCTTGGTATAAATAGCATAAATAAGCTAACCTCAAGATAATCTCATCCCCGAGTTTATGTCAATTAACTGAAGATGAAACTTTAACGTACGAAAAACGTGAGATGTAACAGATCCCATACTTCATGAGGTATCTATTAGGCCATTTAACTTTAAACCTTCAAGTCCATGTATACAGTTGAAATCATGTATGCCCGATTTCGTAGGCTCAAGGGGTCACTTCGAGAACAAGTTCGAAATAGACCGGGCTCGAGCCCGATGGCGGAGTACAAAACTCGAAGATCGAAGTGCTCGATGAACACTGAGGCCAAGTATGACCAACCTCGAGATGATACCATTATGGTTTCATAGCAAAAGGGCAAAATTCCCACAGTGGCCCTAAGATCACGACATAAATTCCAGAACGGATTTGTACTAGGCGGTTAGACAACTGTATAATAAGATTCCCTACTACAATTAAAAGTGTGCCTTATTTAGGATTTCCCTACTATGTAAAGGGAAATCATTTGTAACGTATCAATCATTGATAACAGAATACACATACATCACTTTCTTGCTTACAGTTCAGGTGAAGGGAATCTATGAGAGAAGGTTCTCGAACCGAGTTACGACCGAATAAAATGTGGAACCAACGAGTTGCCTTATTATTATTATTTTATTGTTCTTATTCACCTACCTCGAGATTGCCATAGCTTGAGGTCGAGATTTGCTTACACACTGGTTTGACTTACCTTACTCTTTAATTTATACATTTGATTCCTTGTTTTTCAGTTAGTATTGAATTAAATCACATATCTTTAAATACACAATACAAGTTTCATTCTTACTCGGATTTTAGGGTAAATAGTTTGGATCCCACCGTGGGGCTAAGAATAATAGTGATTGTTTCAGTACTGATTCTAATAACACACGCCATTCTCATACTTGTTCTTGTCAAAAAAAATTTGTTCTCAGGTTAAAACATGTCAAACTCACAAAAGGCACATGTACATGGCGATGATAGTCTTGGATTTCACAGGAAAAACCATAATATAATTGTTGGAGCCGGTGTACTACCGATTAACCCTGGGGAAGTGCCAATTGCAGAACAAGTCGATGTTAGTTCGCATATTGCTTTGAATGCGGATTTAGGCACAGACCCCGGAGGAAGTGTACGCAGGGAAGTCCGATCTCCTGGCCAAGGAACACAGGGTGTAAGAGACAGGGGAGTTAGTCTCCAGATAATATTTGAGATGCTACAAGCTCAGCAGGTTGCTATCGCTCAGCTTCAAAGTCAACATAAAACTCCGAGTATGGTCGAACCCGAAATCACTCGCCGTACTGAGCTGGTGCCAGAAAGGTCGAATGGTAATTTATCGGGGACTGATCCTGCAATTATGAAGATGCTCGAGGAGCTCACCAAAAGAATCGAGTCAGGAGAGAAAAAAATCGAAGATAACGACAAGAAAGTAGAAACATACAACTCTCGTGTTGATCAAATACCGGGGGCACTCCCAATAATAAAAGGTTTGGATGCAAAGAAGAATCCATTTCCTTAGAGTGCGGCCCCGAAGCCCATTCCTAAGAAATTCCATATGCCGGATATACCTAAGTACAACGGGGACGAGTGATCCTAATGAACACATTACTTTGTACACATGCGGGATTAAAGGAAATGACTTAAATGATGATAAGATCGAGTCGGTTTCACTGAAAATATTTGGGGAAACTTTGACAAATGGAGCAATGATTTAGTATCACAACTTGCCACCGAATTACATAGACTTGTTTGCTATGTTAGCAGAAGCCTTCGTGAAGGCGCACGCCGGGGACATAAATGTCACAACAAGGAAATCAGACATTTTTAAGATAAGATAGAGAGGTGATGAAATGCTAAGGGAGTTCGTATCCCAATTTCCAATGGAGCGAATGGAATTACCATCGGTCACAGATGATTGGGCCGTTCAAGCTTTCACCCAAAGGTTGAACGAGCGGAGTTCGATAGCGTCACAACAGTTGAAGAAAAATCTGATCGAGTATCCAGCTGTAACTTGGGCAAATGTGCATAATCATTATCAATCGAAAATCAGGGTCAAGGACGACCAGTTGGGATCCCCCTCGGGTTCAGTTTATCCAAACAGATTGGTAGTTAAAGCCCCGAGGGATACCAACAGGGAACCAAGGTCGAATAGATAACAGTATCAGCCATATGTCGCAGATCAAAGAAACAATGGTTCGGGGTGCAATACTCCTCGGAACGATCGAAGAAATGATCGAGGGCAAAATTCTCGGGGACTTATGAGTAAGAATGGTTTTGATAAACATATTGATCGCGCGGAAGCACCTCGGTTATCGGAGTATAATTTCAGTGTTGATGCAACAGGGATTGTATCAGCTATCGGAAAGGTCAAAGACATCATGTGGCCCAAACCTATACAAACTGAACCTTCTCAAAGAAACCCAAACTTGATGTGTAAATATCATGGCACACATGGCCATAGGACTGAAGTCTACAAGCAACTGAGGGATGAGGTAGCTCGATTGTTCAACGAGCGCCACCTTCGAGAGTTCCTCAGTGATCGAGCTAAGAATCACTTCAGAGAAAGAGACGCCAACAGAAAGAATGAGCAGGAAGAATCGCAACATGTAATTCATATGATCATTGGCGGGGTCGATATTCCACAAGGTCCTATATTCAAACGTACCAAGGTGTCGATTACTAGAGAAAAGCGAACTCGGAGTTATGTGCCCGAAGGCATCCTATCGTTCAATGACGAGGAAGCGGAGGGCATTTCTCACCCTCACAATGACGCCCTAGTAATTTCTACTTTGTTAAATAAAATTCAAGTTAAACGTATTCTAGTGGATCCAGGTAGCTCAGCAAATATAATCAGATCGAGCGGCGTAGATCAGCTCGGCCTGCAGGACCAAATTGTGTCTGCATCTCGAGTCCTAAACAGCTTTAACATGGCAAGTGAAACAACGAAAGGGGAGATAATCCTACCAGTAAATGTGGTCGGGACCATCCAAGATACAAAATTCCATGTTATCGAAGGCGACATGAGATATAATGCACTACTCGGGAGGCAATTGATCCAAAACATGAGGGCAGTACCGTCGACCCTTCATCAAATGATGAAATTCCCAACAATGGATGGTATGAAAACAGTTTATAGGGAACAACACGCTGCAAAGGAAATGTTTGCAGTCGATGAGGTGATGTCGATATTAGCATTTTTGACCTCAGAAAAATCGAGCACCAAACATAAGCAGATGGACAAATAGCAATCACCGTCCCCATCCTTGACCGAATCGGAGAAATTGGTTATCGAAGAAGAAGAGGAGGATTTCCTAACTCCTCGAACTTTCATCGATCCTGAAGAGTCGCATGCAACCAAGTCAATGGTCAAGGAGCTGGAACAGATTATACTGATCGAGTATATGCCCGAGCGAAAGGTATACCTAGAAACGGGTTTAACCCCCGAACTCAGGAAAAAACTCATTCAATTTCTTATCGATAACATGGATTGTTTTTCTTGGTCCCATTTAGACATGACAGGGATCCCACCGGTAATAACAATACCTACTACGCCTCGACCCCAGATTAAAACCGGTGAAGCAAAAGAGAAGGCCCCAGTCCGAAGTGAAGCATGCATTCATAAAGGATGAGGTAACTGAACTTCTTAAAATAGGGTCCATTCGGGAGGTAAAATACTCCCGAATGGTTAGCCAATGTAGTTGTAGTCCCTAAAAAGGGGAACAAACTTAGAATGTGCGTAGATTACAAGGTTTTAAATAAGGCATGCCTTAAAGACTCTTTTCCACTGCCTAACATCGATCGCATAATCAATGCCACGACTGGCCATGAGATCCTTACCTTTCTCGATGACTATTTCGGGTACAATCAAATTCAGATGAAATCGCAAGACAAGAAGAAGACCTCTATTATCACCAAGTATGGAACATACTATTACAATGTAATGCCCTTCGGGCTAAAAAATGCAGGAGCTACTTACCAACGCCTAGTAAATAAGATGTTCGAAGAACAAATAGGTAAATCAATGGAAGTTTATATGATGACATTATAGTTAAGTACTTGCACGCAGAGGACCATTTGACTCATTTGCAGAAAACATTCGAAATCTTGAGGAAGTAAAACATGAACTTAACCCCAAAATATGTGCCTTCGGGGTCGGCTCGGTCAAATTCCTCGGCTTCATGGTATCAAATCGGGGAATCTAAATCAACCCCAATAATATTAAGGCCATCGAGGATATCACCGTCGTAGACAGTGTAAAAGTCGTACAAAGACTAACCGGACGAATAGCTGCCTTGGGCCGATTCATTTCGAGGTCATCAGATCGGAGCCACGGGTTCTTTTCCTTACTCAAAATGAAAATGATTTTGCATGGACCCCGGAATGTCAACAAGCATTGGAGGAATTGAAGCGATACTAATCGAGCCTACCTCTGCTCCACAATCCGAAGATAGAAAAGAAGTTGTACTTATACTTTGCAGTGTCCGAAATAGCGGTAAATGGTGTAATAGTTCGAGAAGAGCAAGGTATGCAGTTTCCTGTTTATTACATAAGTCAGACCTTAGGAGATGCTGAAACTAGGTATCCACACTTAGAGAAATTGGCGCTTGCATTAATAAGTGAATCTAGAAAGTTAAAGCCATATTTCCAGTGTCATCCCATATGTATGATAACCACTTATCCTCTCCTAAATGCCTTGCACAAGCCCGAGTTATCAGGACGATTGGCCAAATGGGCCATTGAACTTGGCGGGTACGATATCGAGTATCAACCCCGAACGGCCATCAAGTCTCAAATTTTAGCAGAATTCTACCCGATTTTACGCCAACCCTCGTATTCGAAGTGGAAAAGGAACTTCTATTAAAATCGGTTACATCATTAGGAGTATGGACCCTCTTCATGGACGGTGCCTCAAATGTGAAAGGGTCCGGGCTTGGCATTGTTTTGAAGCCACCTACAGGTTACACTATTAGACAATCTATCAAAACTTCTAGGTTGACTAACAATAAGGCGGAGTATGAGGCTATGATTGTAGGTCTCGAGCTAGCTAAAAGCTTGGGGGCAGAAGTCGTTGAAGCCAAGTTCGATTCTTTATTGGTGGTGAACCAATTAAACAAAAGCTTCGAAGTTTGAGAGGATATGATGCAAAGGTATTTGGACAAGCTACACGTAACCTTGCACCGCTTCAAGGAGTGGACTCTAGACCATGTACCTCGAGAACAAAATAGTGAGTCTGATGTACTTGAAAACTTGGGGTCATAAGTCGAGAAAGATGATATTATCCCGGGGACTGTCGTCCAGTTATCGAGATCTGTGGTCGAGGAGGGTCATGCCGAGATAAATTCTACAAGTTTGACTTGGGATTGGAGGAATAAATATATTGAGTATTTAAAAAATGGAAAGCTCCCATCAGACCATAAAGAGTCAAGGGCTCTACGAACCAAGGTCGATCGGTTCACATTGGATGAAGATGGAACATTATATAGAAGGACGTTTGATAAACCATTGGCGGTGTGTTTAGGGCTGGGGGACACCGATTATATTTTACGAGAGTTCCATGAAGGCACTTATGGAAACTACTCCGACATCGAGTTTTTGATTCGCAAAATTGTTAGAGTAGGGTATTACTGGGATATCATGGAAAACGACACTAAGGAGTTTGTTAGAAAATGTGATAAATGTAAACGGTTTGGACCGATGATTCATCAGCCCGGAGAGTAACTTCATTCAGTCTTGTACCCATGGCCTTTCATGAAATGGGGAATGGACATCGTCGACCCTCTACCAACGGCCCCAAGTAAAGCTAAATTCATTTTGTTTATGACTGACTACTTTTCTAAATGGGTGGAAGCACAGGCCTTCGAGAAGGTCAGAGAAAAAGAAGTTATAGACTTCATCTGGGACCACATCGTGTGTTGATTCGGGATACCTGCCGAAATCGTATGCGACAACGGGAAGCAATTCATCAGCAAAAGGTAACAGAGTTCCTCGAAGCACACAAAATAAAAAGGATATTATCAACGCCGTATCACCCGAGCGGAAACGGATAGGCTGAATCGACAAACAAGGCTATCACTCAGAACTTAAAGAAAAGGTTGAATGAAGCTAAAGGGAAATGGAGAGAAGTTCTACCCAGGTTCTTTGGGCATATCGAACGACATTGAAGTCCAGCACGGGGGCAACCCCATTCTCTTTAGTATATGGCTCCGAGGCCTTAGTTCCAGTAGAGGTCGGGGAACTCAGCGCTAGATTTTGACATGCATCGGAGGAATCAAATCACGAGGCTATCAATACCAGCCTCGAGCTATTAGATGATAAACGAGAAGCTGCACTTGTTCGGGTGGCTGCACAAAAGCAAGGAATTGAGAGATATTATAATAGAATAACCAACCTTCGATACTTCATAATCGAGACTTAGTTCTAAGGAAAGTCACCCTCAATACTTGAGACCCGAATGAAGGGAAACTGGGTCTGAATTGGGAAAGACCATATCGAGTCATCGGAAAAGGATCTTACAAACTCGGCACGATGGAAGGCGAATAATTACCAAACAATTGGAATGTATCACTACTCAAACGACATTATTGTTGAGGTATGACCTTCTCTTTTTTTCCATTTATATTTGATACTAACTTATTGCAGGTGTTCGATCGAAGATGTTGATAGAACCCTTCTACACGAAGACCTTAGGTTTTAAAGCACGCGTTGCACTCTTTTTCCCTTAGATCGAGTTTTATCCCAAATGGGTTTTTCCGGCGAGGTTTTTAACGAGGCAACAACTATGTGCTTCCTAAGGAGACTTCAACAGTATCCAAGGCTTCTTTTCAATCAACCTCGGATGCTGGGGGGCATCACCCTCAGAGGTTATATGTTCGAGAAAAATACTTCACGCCAAAGAGGGTCTCTATAGGAAAACTTTGTAATGGGCCAAACAGTTGAATGAACCGTGTCCATATAGAATAGTCGAGTCCCGATGGCAAAACATGTATGTATGTATGTATGAATTATTCAAAGAAGCATTCGGTCTATATCAAACACTTTCTGTCTCAAAGAAATTTGCTACTATACGAGCTCCATACTTGTGATTTTGTGAGTAACAGCTCAAGGGCCAAAACGCAAATACACTTTGAATACTCGGGGACTGTCATCGACAATCAACACACTCGAGTTATCTAAACTTGGATTCATAAGACTTCAAAGAGGCACTCCTCGACGTAAAGGCCAAGTCCATTATACTCGGGGACTAACGTTTCGAACAAGTTCGAAATGTTATCGGGAAATAAGTCCAAGAGGCATACCCAAAGGCTACGTCCATACTAAAGGCTACGGTCGAAATAAAGGCTACGACGAAATAACGTGACTCGAAGACGTTCGAATCCCGCGATAAAAATAGGCATTCGAATTCTCTGAAAACCGGTTAATAAAGGCTACCCTCGGCAAAATAATCAAAGGGCTTCAATAAAATCATCCCTCAAAAAACCTTAAGAGGTCTCGAATCATTCAAATACAAACTGGTGCTAAGGCACAAAAACACAAAAAGGTTCTGATCGACACTAAACCCTCAGAAAACCCAATGGGTAAATAATGCATGCCAAGGCATAAAGAAATTTTTACTAAGTCTTTAAGCCGAAAAGGTGAAATAATAGCCATCTCTTAAAGGCCATATCGGCCCAACATAAAAGATCCTAAGGGCCAAAACATTTAGAGTTCGAGACTTTATTCTTACTCAACTCGGACATAAGGGTCCCACCATCCCGAGCTCGCTTAAAATCGAATTAAGCATAACTTGAGGATTCTTCAAAAAACCATAAGAGGTATTCTATTATAAGATTGCCCATCGATTACTAAAAAACCTAGGGATTTTTTTTACTCCGATTCCGAGCCAGTGCTCACTCGATTATTGAAGTTATAACATCAAAAAAATTCACAAAACAAAAACGAAGTAGACTTCACAACAAATCGAAGATAGAGCGGAAAGAAAAATAATTCTTTATATACATGAAAAGTATTTACAATGCCCACAAGGAGCCTTACACACAAAAAATGAAGCAAAATCCTAAGGGCCTAGTGTACTTTTGGAGCTGCATCTTCAGGAGCCACATCTTCGAGAACCTCCTCCTTGGGGACTGCGTCCTCATCTCCTCCGCTCTCGGAATCACTAGCAGAGTCTTTATCATCAGAGAGTAAAGTGACAGCATGGTCCTCCAAAGTTTTTTCCTTTTCGATATCAGCTAAGAGGTCAAAGCCACGAGCGTGCACTTCCTCGAGAGTCTCTCTCCAGGATTGTCGCCTGGTCTGGTCAACGATGCATGATAATTTGACTTCAGCAGCAATAGAGATCTCCTGTGCCCAAATATTGGCAGCCTCGGTGTCAGTTCGATAAGAGTCCACAAATGCCCCCGCCTGAGATTTAGCCTTTGCAAGTTCGGCAGCTGACTTAGCTTCGAGCTCATCAATCTTCTGGCTTCGGGCCAAGTTTTCCCCCTTCACATTTTGAAGTTGGCATTCGACTGAAGCCAGCTGGGCCCGAAGCGTGTCTTTCTCCAAGGCAAGATGATCCATATGCTGATTCTACCCTAGGGTCTCGGCCTCTTTCGCCTTGACCTCCTCTCGAAGCTGCTCCACCAGCTCGCCCTTCTGCTGGCCTGCAAAGTCGAAGTGTTAGTTGGTAAGTCAAATAAACACATAACAAACTCCCAAAAAGTTACATTACCTGCTCAATGAGCTCAGTCTATTCTCGACGAGCCTTCGTCAAGTCGGCTCGAAGGTCCCTAATCTCCTCCTCTTTTTGAACGTAGAGGAGTTTGAGGCCGTCCCTTTCTTCCACGAGCTTCTTGATTTCAGCTTCGCATCGGGCAAGCTCGGCTCGAGATTTGGTTAACGCTTGTCGATGGAGCGTCACAGCCTTCACACAAAGAAAAGAAATCGGACTTAGAAAAACGAGAATAAAACATGAACATAATTATGGAGGCAAAAACTTACTTGTTTAAGAAGCCGTTGAGCCTCGTCAAAAATAAACGAAGCATCCGGGTCGGGACCATCTTCGACCCCCACAAAGCATTCCCGGAAAATATCATTCCCTTCATGGGTCATCCCTACGTCGTGAGTCTTCATGGCCCGGGCATCTAGAAACTACCCTTCAGAGAACACATGGTCAGGCGGCAATTCATCTATGTTAATTATCCCAAGTGATTCACTTGGGACATTCTCTTCTCTTTGGAGGGCCTAGAAAATATGCCCTTCGGGATCACCCGCCAGTTGTCCTTCACGACGAGGTGCGTTTTTATCATCCGATGGCTTGGGGACTGTACTTGAGCCCCCCTCCGAGATTTCTTCGGTTTGAGATTGAACCACATCAGCCACCGCAGTTCAGTGGCCTTTGAAGCTTCAGTGCTTCCCTTCTTCCGAGCTACCAGCAAGTAGTCGGCATCCTCTCCTTCTTCCTCTTTATCCCGAAGTTGTTTGATCACGTCAGCAAATAGGTCTACAGGATCGACCCTAGGCTTTCGAGCCCTATTTTTTCTGGGCTTTGGGGAACTTGGTGGTGAAGCCTTTTTCCTTTTCTTCTCTTTGGTTGGCTTCGGGATTTCCTCTTCACCGGGCGGAGGCGGCCTCATAACAACAGTGTCTCTGAGGCCTACGTAAGGGGAAAGTAAGTATTTTACAGAGAAACGTCAACATATGAACAAAGGAACTCACCATGGTTTTTAGCTTCCCACCGACCCTTGGCCAAATCGTACCAATTGCGTTCAGCATGTGAAGAAGTGGAGGCCAGTTGTTGAACCCAACCTGTGAGGTCCGGAATCACACCAGGAAACCAAAGGGAAGCCGCACCATCAAAAAGAAATTAGATTAAAGAAGAATAGAGAAGGCAGAGTACTGAGCATTATCGATGGGATTGTAATTACGTTTCATGTTCCATTCCTCGGGGAATGGCATCCTTTTGGCAGGAATTAGGTCGGAGGTCTTGATTCGGACTAACCGGCCCATCTATCCTCGGTCTTTGTCCTCATTGATGATACAACAACGCCTTCGAGGATCGACGCTGGAGCTTTATCAACGCACCTCGATAGAGGCGAGGGCAGTATAGCCTGATCAGATGGTCGAGGGTAAAATACATCCCCTCGACCTTGCTCGAAAAATACCTGAGCAAATTGACAATGCACCAGAAAGAAGGGTAGATCTGGCCAAGTGTCACTCGATATTGATGACAGAAATCGAGAATAACTGGGTCTACGGGACCCAGTGTGAAAAGATAAGTATACACGCTTAAATATCCTTCCACATGGGTGGTGATGTCCTCCTCAGGGGAAGGAATCACCACCTCCTTATCCTCCCAATTGCAGTCATTTTTCACCTGCTCAAGATCGTTTTCAATTATCGAGCAGATGTATCGAGACATAGGCTCGCATCAACCTGGAACTGATGCAGGCTTATCGATTTTGAAATCGGAAGATAGCTCGCATGGCCCAGGAATGCAGTCCTCAATACAAGGTGCCACCGTCGTTCTACTATCAGCTGACCGCGATGATGAGGAAGCTTTTTCTTTCTGAGGAACAGTTTTAGATGTTTTAGCCATCACTGTTGTGAAACTCAAGAGAAGAGAAGAACTTGATGTTGTAACAAGGAAAAATTGAAGAATAAGATGGACTCAAAGAAGATGAAGAAGTTAGTAAAGATTTGGGAAAGGTTTGAGAAATAAAGATTGCAAAGGTTGCGAAATTGGCCTATTTATAGTGGTCGCTTCAACGGTTTGGGGAAGCCAATGGCCGACCATCAGCCGCCTTTAATTAATGACCTTGGGAACTATGCAGACGCGACCTTTCAATCACTTCTGTCGCTGACGTCACGGGATTGACATCATGATCGAGGCATCAGAGGATCAAGGATCAAATCGTTTCTTATCATCTTACTCTAAGAAATGCGGGGACTATTTATATACGGTCGAAATCAGGTATGCCCAATTTCGTAGGCTCGAGGGGTCGCTTCGAGAATAAGTTCGAAATCATTTGTAATGTATCAATCATTGACAAGAGAATATACATACATCACTTTCTTGCTTACTGTTCATCTGAGTTGCCTTATTATTATTTTATTATTCTTATTCACCTACCTCGAGGTTGCCATAACTCGAGGTCGAGATTTGCTTACACACTGCTTTGACTTACCTTACTCTTTAATTTATACATTTGGTTCCTTGTTTATCAGTTAGTATTGGATTAAAGCACATATCTTTAAAATCACAATACAAGTTTAATTGTTACTAGCATTTTAGGGTAAACAGTCCATGAATTCTAACAATACTTTCTACTATATCTAAGGATATTTCACATCTTAGTACTGACCTATATAATGTTGTGCTTTTCTTTATTAATAGAAATTGAAAATTTCTGGTCATGTATTGATATAATACAATCATCAAGAATTCTTAAATGATCAAAGTTACTTTATAACCAACTAAACGTATTATAGTAAGATTGATTATGTTCTCTTTTTTCTTTTTCCCATGAATTCATCAAATTCAGAATTTTTCAATTGAAATGCTAACACACTTATGTCGGATGTACACATATCTTTATGATCATCAGAATTCGTGGCAAATGCATCCATATCGGATGTTCTCTTATGATATCAATTATAATTGATTAAATATATTAATAGCATAACTTTTTGTTATTGTTCACATATATACTTAAATTTTTACAATATTCTTGTTTTTTTGTTTATTTCAGGAAAAAATGAGGCACCCTGAAGTGTAACTAATGATGAATGAAGTTCATTAAATCTTATACTATTAAAATTCCAGCGAGAATAACAAATACTACACACCGTCTTAAAATGAGGGCACAGTGAGGGGGCAGTATTTTATTTAGGACGATGGATTACCTTCTGTGTAACCGACTTGGGCAGATTACTTAAACAAAAAATTAACGGCGAAGCTGTAACTTTCAGTGCACATTTTAGTAGGGAGTAGGGACCATCATATCATATCATGAGAAGTAGTGGATAAAGATAGATAGATATTACGTATTCTCTTTCTTCCAAACCTATCACGATCTACTGGCCTTAAACAGCTTTAATTTCTTACTTTAACTAATAATCTAATTCTCATGTATAATAATACCCTCTGATTTTTTCTTCCTAATTTCGGGTCGATATTAAACTGAGCTCGTTTTTGCCTTTCTTCTGCGTTCTCTTTTATCTTAAGGTCAGAATTTTATAAACAATTGCACGCTTATATTTATGTTTGTAAATTGTAATTAACAATTTTTCCTTTTCCCCCCTTTTGGAATGTGAATTTTACTCTGTGAAATATCAGGGTTCATTTGTGTGTTATGTTCTTTATGGTTAATCAGCCTTTGAGGCAGTAATTATGCATATAATTAATCTCCTTGTATCACTCTTCAAGCTCTCGCCAGTTTTAGGGTTTGATTAATTGTGGATTTCGTGAACTCGTATTAGATTTTACGGTCTGGACCAATTTTCTCTGTTTGTACTTTGCGCGTTCCTATGAGTAATCCAGAATGTTCTTTTTTGGCTGGCAATAAAATTTGAAGTTGGGAATAATACTTGTTGATTTTCTTTTTGACTGCCTTAGCTGTAATTCTGTACATGCCACTTATCACTTATAAAAATTGATTTTATTTCATTGGTCGAAATCCATTTTTTATGACGGTAGTGCTCGGGTAAGCTTATGCACACCTCGACTAATTCCACCGATACCTGCTACCTCCCACAAGTTACCAAGTAACTCTACCACTAATGCTTGGGAGATAGGAAGAAATCCCACAAGTTACCAAGTAACTCTACCACTAATGCTTGGGAGATAGGAAGAAATCACTTAGCGTTTTTCCCTCCGCTCGGATTTGATTGAAATCTTTATATATAAGCTAAACTCGTTACTGTGAGTCTATTTAGTATTAGTTGAATTTTGAAGCATGACCATTCTTCGAGTATTGGAATTTAGTCTGCTATTGTGATTTAGGCTAACTTCTCAACTTTTCGAACCACATTAAAATAGAGTTGGAAATTTTATTTCAGCAATTGTAGTTTACTTGTTATGATCCTTTATGCAAATTGGAGTCTTCCCTATGGCTGGAATTTAGTTTGATAAGTAGCTGCTTTTCATTAGTTTGCTGGATAGAGAGAAGACTATGTTGTGCATGTTTCGTGCCTCCTTGGTTCTTTGTATCTATCTTCTGTTCTCTTTTTTCTTATTGCACAATGTGCGTCTACACTGCATTCATACAATCACATAATGTTAGAAGGACAAGATAACCGTCTTTCAATATATGGATGTCGACTGACTGATCCTTTACTACTGAAAAGCTGCGTGATAGTCTGGTGCCATACTTAGATTTGGCTTTGTATATCCTTGCACATTATCTCAACTCTGGTGTATTTAACCTTCGCCAATGTTGTTGTTGGTCATTTAATAAGGATAAAACATGTCGCACCAACCAGGAGATGATGCTGAATACATGGCAGATGAATATGAAATGGAGGATATAGATGACGATATGGATGATGAGTTCCACGGCAGAGACATGGGTGGCTCTGATTCAGATGTAGATGAGTATGACTACATGGTTTGTGAATTCCTCCCTGAAAATCTTTTATTTATACAAGGACTTGTTAGATTTATGCAGTTGTTGTGATGAGTGTGTGTAAATTTTTTGAATTGTTTGTTTCTGGATTAGAATAATAAAATGCAAGATACCTCTGCTGCTGAGGCAAGGAGAGGCAAAGACATTCAAGGGATCCCCTGGGAAAGGCTTAGCATAACCAGGGAGAAATACAGGCAAACGAGATTAGAGCAGTATAAGAACTATGAGAATATTCCTCAATCTGGGGAGGCATCAGAGAAGGTAAATGTATTTGTGGTTTTCTTGCTTCGTCAGCTCTGTGCCCATTGCTGACATTGTTGTCTTTGTTTCTTTTTACTTGTCAACAGGAATGCAGTGCCACAAAGAAAGAGTGTTTATATTATGAATTCAGACGTAATTCACGATCTGTTAAATCAACAATTTTACACTTCCAGGTAATGTCCTGGCTCTTGTCACATTTTTCTTTACATTCAGCTTCCTTCATTGTATGTGAGGGACTAGGCCCTTATATGGAGAACAAGTTCACACCATTTTAAGATGACATTTTTGTCAGTTTGCTGGCATAAAAACTGAATACCAGAGCGACAGGGATAAGCATCATAATGTGTTTGTAACCTATATCAAATTTGATGTGCTGCACGATACTGTTACCCTAGTTGAGCCAACAAATCGGTTAAATTTGCATGTTTGTTAATTGTCTACTTGTAATTAAAGTGCATGCTACCATGCTTTCTGGCAACAACAAAACCTATTCTAAAGTTTTTGTCGTGTGTATGTAGCTGAGGAACTTGGTCTGGGCAACTTCCAAGCATGATGTGTACCTTATGTCACATTTCTCCGTCATTCATTGGTCATCCTTGACTTGCGCTAAAAACGAAGTTCTCAATGTATCAGGGCATGTAGCACCATGTGAGGTGAGTGTTTTGGACATGGAATCTACCAAACATTTAGTTTAGGACATTCAATTATAACCTTCCACATTTTCTTGCTTCTTTTCCATTATAGAAACATCCTGGAAGCCTTTTAGAAGGATTTACGCAGACACAAGTCAGCACACTTGCAGTGAAAGATAACTTGCTTGTTGCTGGGGGATTTCAAGGGGAACTTATTTGCAAGGTATGTCATTCCCTTACATTGGTTTCTGCATTTGGTTTTTCTTGGATTAGCTTTTGCCATCCACAGTGGCAGCATTTATTCTTTGCTTTTTGTTTGTGTACTTGTTTCTTTTAGGCTAGGATTAGGTTTTAGATAGATGTCAATTGGTTTAAGTCGATATATGGTTGCCACTTGACAGACCCACATATTATCAAATTGTAATATTGTTGTTGTATGTTGCATTTTAGCACATTTATCTGATAGTAAATATTACTTAGAACTTAAGAAGAATGTTTCTTGTAGAACGTAAAGATATGATATAACAATGTGAAAAAAATTCGTTTCCTTCTGGGTTTACTGTTTTGATCTTCACCTTAGAAAGTGAAACTAATTTAACGTGGAATTAATGTTCTTGAAATATGCAGTATCTAGATAGGCCCGGAGTTTGTTTCTGCTCCAGGACTACATATGATGATAATGCCATTACTAATGCTGTTGACATTTATAACACTGCCAGGTATTGTGTTTATACAGCATATTGCTTACATTCACTATTCTTAATGACAATGAAGCTAATTAAGATATCTTTTGCTTCTCAGTGGTGCACTACATTTTATAGCTTCAAATAACGATTGTGGAGTTAGAGATTTTGATATGGAGAAATTTCAACTGTCCAAGCATTTTCACTTTTCCTGGCCAGTAAATGTAAGTTTGTGCCTTGTCTCCTCTCTGCACATGTTTGTGTATCAGATCATGGATGCCTCTAAATGCATATGTGACAGTGGGTGTTCCTCAAGAATTTTTTTCCCTTCAAATTCTGCATTTACGCAGCATTTCTGTTACTAGATATTGTCTGCTATTACTCATGTGGATTGTGATGCAGCATAGGTAGGATTTTTTATTATAAATTTTTTACTTTGGAATTATAATGTTTCTGATTGGTCTTTAGGATCAAGGTTGTGTCATGATGTTTCATGTTGGATGAAGAAAACCCATGCCCTTTCTTTTTGAGTAAAGAAAACCTATGCCCTTTCCTTAGATACTTTTATCTAGGTTCTTTAACTACATTTTATACCGTTTCTACTTACGTGGAATAATACATTTTCTATCTTGATCAACTCTTTTTATAAGGCTATTGTCTTCATTTTGCATATTAACGTTGTTTACTTTGTTTTCCTATTTTATGATCTTAGCATACATCACTGAGCCCTGATGGTAAGCTTCTCGTAGTAGTTGGGGATGATCCTGAAGGTATATTAGTTGACTCGAGGAACGGAAAGGTAAGTGCACATTATTTCTTCCTCTTGTGATACAAATCATCGACATTCAATGTCTGATAGCTGTCGGATAATGAAACTCGCAGACTGTTGCACCTTTGTGTGGACATGTAGACTACTCATTTGCATCAGCATGGCATCCTGATGGCATAACTTTTGCAACTGGGAACCAGGATAAAACCTGCAGAATATGGGATTTGCGGAACTTATCCAAGTCAGTCACTGCTTTGAAGGGTAACCTTGGAGCTATTCGGTCGATCCGCTACACATCTGATGGCAGATATATGGCTATGGCTGAGCCTGCGGATTTCGTCCATGTTTTTGATGTAAAAAGTGGGTATGAGGAGGAGCAAGAAATTGATTTTTTCGGTGAGATATCTGGCATGTCTTTCAGCCCTGATACAGAGTCACTGTTCGTTGGAGTTTGGGATCGTACATATGGTAGCCTCCTTGAGTTTGGACGCCGCCACAATTATTCCTACCTTGACACAATAATCTGAGAACTCCGTTGGCTGGTTTGGGTGTGTTCATTTCCCCTACAAGTGGTTCTGGCACAGCTTAGTCAACTAGTAGCATAGACAGAGGTAGTAATAGATTTAGGTGTATATTTTGTTACATTGTGCTAGTTAGGTATGTCTCATAAAGTGTTGTGCACCGGTCAAATGCCAATATAAGGAGTGGAGGGATGTATAGAACGCTAGCTCCAGAAGTGAACAAGAAAATAAGGGGGGGTTTCCTTGGGCAGAGACTACAAGATCTTGTGTGTGTGTCATGTATGGGTATCATTGGTTTGGCAATTTCAACAGGCATTGTCGAAGGGGAAAAAGAAAACTTGGCCATCCGTGATGTCTGCATCAAAATTTTGAGTAACATTAGTGACAGCATGGGAGTCATTTTTTCTTCTTCTAATTTTCTTATTTGATTAGGAACCATTGCTATGATTCTTAAAGTCATGTACATTAATTTTTGAAATTGTTATTTTTCTTGACTTAATGTACAGACATGTTATTGCAAACTTGCATGAAATATAAAAATAAGTGAATAATAGTAGGTTTCTTCTAGAAATTGTGTATTAGACATCATGTTACGATGCTTTAAAATATGTCTGAAGAACAACCAATTATTTGAAAAAATCATATGTACCATGCATGCATTAATTTAATTTGATTCGTATGAGAGTAGGGCTGTCCAACGGGACGGGACGAAATTAACGTGACGGGACGGGACGGGATGACATTTAAGCGGGACGATCGCGAGACGGGACAAACGGGACAAAACGGTCGTCCCATCCCGTCCCGCTAACAAACGAGATGGGACGGGACGGAACGGGACGGGTTCGTGGGCCTTAAGTGTATTGTTTTTAAAAAAAACGTCTAATTTTTTTAAAAATTACTATATTTTTAACGTTTGCAACAGCTAGATTTTTGACTTATTTAGTTTTTTAATAAACTTAAATGTTATTATGTTAAAACGAAAATTAGAAAACTAAGTAAAGAATTATAAAAATATTAAAACAAAAGACTTGTAATGAAATATTCTAGTAATTATAAATTTATAATAGAGTTGCAATTTATTTAATATAATTTCAAAGTATTAACTATTAAGTAACTAAGACAATTCATAAAAAAAATTCAACGCGTAGAGCCTTTTATTTTATTAATAGAACTTTCAAATCTCAAATACAAATATAATTCTTTTGAAGAGCACCTAATCTACGCAGCCACCTTCTAGGAATGGTTCTGTTTGAACTAGGCCTCTTAGTAGCCAATTACAAATTATCATACTAATATTTATAAGTTCCTATATAGCTTCTTTGTAACTTATCAATAATATCTCTCGGACATTCTGCTGGAATTGACAATGTTGATTGATGTTCCATGAGCTCTATGCCGTCATCGCTCCCAGTGGTAAGTATCTCATTGTATTCTTCTTCTTCTTCCCTAGTGGTTAATTTTTCAAAACCAAGATTTCTTCTTTCTGAATTAATCCAATCTCTGAATAATATGGAAATCTCTAGACTATCCTCCGCTAATGCATGTCTATGATCTCTAATTTGAAATCTTGCCGCGCTAAAAGCACTCTCTGATGCTACTGATAATGCTTGAATAGCCAGGATATCTTGGGTCATTATTGAAAGTGTTGGAAAATCCTTGTCACACTCCCTCCATCATGACAAAAGTTGTTCCTTGCCTTCTTCGTCTTTAATACTTTTCAATCCTTGATTAAGATAAGAATCAAATTCATCATCAATAGAGGAATCAAAACATGTTATATCATCCATATCTTCCCATAAAACTTTTGCTCTAGACTTAGAAGTAGAAGGAGTAGTTTCACAACCTGGTGTATCCATAGATTTATATTTATCAAACATTGATCTAGCATAAGAATATATGCTAGCATGGCAGTCTTCGAGAGATTGTTGTTCATTTTCTTGAATTGCTAAATTCTCATAAATTTTACGAACAAGTCCCTTTGCACCTCTTAGTTTTAAAGATGGGTTAAGTAGAGTAGAAATTAAATAAACTTCTGAAATAGGGAAAAAGTACTTTTTAAATTTTGAAATTATTTCATTAATGGCCGGTGCATAAGTTGGATTTGTTTTATACTTACCAAATATAACAAAAATTCACAAATATACCATAATATTTGTGTAACAGTAGGATAATATATATAAGAAAATTATTTTGTAGCACAATAAAATTTTTCTAAAAATTTGGTAAGCTCTTTGATCTCATCCCAATCAGAATCAACAATTTGATCAGCGGTGATACCATTATGCATATTAAATACATTTTGGATAGGCACCCGATAATCATAAACAACTTTAAGCATTTCATAAGTAGAATTCCACCTAGTACAAACATCTTTTGGAACTTTTCTAAATGGAAGGTTAGCACTAGCACATTGTTGAGCAAATTCACGAATTCTACTTTATTTATGAGCACAAAAAATATAGCCACAAGCATGTTGTATTTTACTACAAGCATCAGAAAATAAATTAAGACCATCTTTCACAATCAAGTTAAAAATATGGCATGCACATCTAACATGAAAAATTGCTAGATTAATTGGACAAAGTTTAGATTTTAAGCTATTTGCTGCGGTTGTGTTAGCAAAAGCATTATCTAAGGTGATAGTTAAAACTTTATCAATGAGTCCATAAAAATAAGTATTTGTAGAATAGTAGTTGCAATATATGCTCCAGTGTGTTTTGAATCAACAAATTTATAACCAATAATAAGTTTTTGCATGTTCCAGTGATGATCAATCTAATGACATGTAACAGTTAAATAATCACAACCATTAGGACTACCACCTATATCAGATGTGATAGACACTTTACAATCTAAGTGAAAAAATATACAACGAATATGCTGAAGATATTAGGTTTGAAATTTAAAAATATCATTTCTAACCGTGGTCTTAGGAAAACCTTGAAAAACAGGGTTATAAGTTTCTTGTATATAATGCACAAAAGCAGGATGAGAAGGAAAAGTAAAAGGTAAGCAACAGATAACCACCAATTTTGTTAAGTTCTCACGATCTCTATCTTTGTTATATGGGTGTATAACATGACCAGAAGCAGGGTCAAGTTGTTGTTGAATTTGATTAGAACCAGATCCACTAGGAGTGCCAGTACTGATGGTAGGATCTATAATTTTTTCGGCTTCTATGTTAGCTTGTATCCATAAAGATTTGTGATCCCTTCTTAAGTGTCTAGTTAAACCCCTCGTCCCACCACTTGTTGTGTGTGCAAATTGTTGCTTACATTTTTCACATATAGCACGATGATTGACTTTATCATGTTTAAAAATTTCCATACAAGTGGTGTTTTGGCACGTTCAGCCTTAGGCTTACCCCTTATAGGGGGTACAAGGGGTAAAGCTCTAGGCTGAAATTGCCTCTGAGTTGGAGTTTGTGTTGCAGGACTAGTGGGTGTTTCATCTAATTCTTCTTCCTCATTTTCTTCATCCTCATTTTCTTCGTCCTCAAAAAAAATATCATTGCCAAATTGCCGTTGTAAAGTTTCATGATCTAGTTGTTCTCCGACATGAACATCATAAAATGCGGGGGTTGGGAAAATGAAGTTTTATCAACATGAGTCATTTCATCTATATGTTTTCTAATTCTAGGTCTAGGAGAAGAATTAGGATTATGACTAGGATTAGGATTACTACTATTTTCACCTTTACTATTTTTTTACTACTTTTTTAAAAAATGCCAAATACATTTTTAGGTGCCATAATTTAAATACGAAATTAAATTTAAAAAGATAATACAAAAATTAAACACACAAATGAAATATGAAAATAGAACACGTAAAGTAAACACAAAAATTAAGCACTAAAATGATACGCAAAAATTATATATTAAAATTAGGAGATGGAACGAGTACGCCGTGATTAAATATTGAAATTTGAAGAAATTGCCCAAAATATTGCTCCAAATACTTGACTAATTAATTTGAAGCTTGAAAGTTGCTCCAAAAAATTTGCCCAAATACTTGAAACTTGAAAGTTATCACTTTATACTTGATAGTTGATAGTAACAAAATTGAGAGAATAATATAGATAGAATATTAGAATGTAAGAGATTTGAGAGAGAAGATTGATTTTTTGTGGGAAAAATGAAGAAGAATGGGGGTATTTATAGTATAAAATAGGACCAAAGTATAATTTAATAAACTTAGGGGTTATATTAAAAGTTTGGGGGGAGGGAGTGTTGTGTTTGGGGGGGGGCTATTTTGACTGTTTATGGCCGTTGGCAACGGGTATTTTTGCAATTTAAGCCGTTGCCCAATGGCTAGATTTAAAAAAAATTCTAGCGGGACGCAGGACGGGACGAAACGGGACGAAATGACCATCCCGTCCCATTCCGTATTTCGTTTAATATTGGCTCATCCCGCTTCAAGTAGTTTAACTTGAAGCGGGACTGGACGGGACCGGAACGGAATGGGACGTCCCGTCCCGTTGGACAGCCATATGAATGAGAGGCAGGAAGGATTTATCATATTCGCTCGCTTTAACTGCCCGATTAGGATCAGCCGGTTATCTCTTGAATTTATCAATTAGCGTGTAGCTTATCTAAACTTTGCAAGAAACTGTGCGCTATCCAGAAAAGAAGAGAAAAGAAACTATGTGCTACAAGTTTGCAGAAATGTATCTGAAAACGTCCAAATGTTCCCTTGAGGCTTGCAATTTGCCTTATGATTGCCGTGTGTTATCTTTCTGACTGATAAAGACGTCTCAAATATAGAGCCTGTTTGGATTAGCTGATTGTAAATAGATGATAAGCTTGAAGTGCTGAAATTTTTTTAAGTACTGAAATTGATTTTTGAAATAAGCATTTACATGTTTGGATAGAAGTGCTGAAACTGATAATAAGTAGTTGATGTGTTTGATTAAAAAGTGCTGATAAGCTATTCTTTTGTTAAAATGACTAAAATAACCTTGAATTATTTTTCAAAATATTATAAATTAAAAAATTTCATTGTAAAAAAAAAGAATTAACAATGACTATGGAATAAAGAGAAAGTTAATAAATTTATTTTGGGAAGGTATTTTGTGAATTAGAAATTATTATTAAGGATAAACTAGTAAAGTATTGGTCAAATTAAAGGTACTTATAAGCTGAAAAGTCATAAGTTGGGTGTGACCAACTTATGACTTATGGCTTATTTAAGCTTATAAGCACTTTGGGTGTTTACCAAACGCATAGATAAGCCAAAATGTGCTTATAAGCCAGTTTGACCAGCTTATAAACTTAGCCAAACACCCTCATATTCCTACTAACGATTTTTTGCGGTAAAAAAAATAGTCTGATTTTTCTGTCGTAGTAGAAGTCACGTAGAAATATATTTGAACATTTTCAATTATTCATGGGTATACTTCAAATTATTGTAGAGTATTATAACGATTCAACTGGTCGATTTGAGAGATAGCATTTTGTTCGGTGGTTTGAGACTATTGAGTAGCTCTACATGATGTATTATGACTTGTGTGTATGGTTAGTTTTGATTTTCGGGAAGTTCAGGAATGGTTTGATAGAGTAATTCTCAATTTGGAAGCTTTTAGTTAGAAGAGTTGACCAAAGTTTAACTTTTAAGTAAACGATATTAGAATCAGATTTGATGGTTTCTATAGGTTCGTATGGTGATTTTGGACATGACATATGTTCAGTTTTGAATTTGGATATTCCTAGAAGGTTTTGGCTCTATTTGTCGAAAGTTAACAAATTGAAGAATTGAAGAATTTATAGATTTGACCAGAAGTTGACTTTGGTGTTACCAGACTCCCATTGTGGTTTTGAGACCTTGTGTAGGTTCATTTTGTTGATCGGAACTTGTGTGCAAAGTTTGGTTGTGATCCAGAATGTTTAAGTGTGATTCATACGCGTTCGGCGAAGTTTGAAGGTTTGAAAGTTAAAAGAATGATTTGATCTTCGATTCGCAGTTTTGATGTTAGTTGTGGTGCTTCGAGCCTTTGGATAAGTTTAGATAACGTATTTGTAATTATTAGCATAACTGGACGCAGTCCCGAGGGGTTGTGTATTTTTTAGGGTGGTTTCGAATTGTTTTGAACCGCTTTGAGGTTGCTGGTTTCCCGTGATAAGGTGTACCCTGCAATCGCGAAGGTCTTGACGTGGTCGTAGAGGGTTTTAGCGCTAGTGGAGATTCTGTACTTCATGATTGCAATGTGTACACATGCGATCGCGGAAGGGAGCTGGAAGGGATGAAATGCGATCGCGTATGTGACGCTGTGATCACGAGGAGGAGCTCGTTGGGCGAGGCAGGCTATCACGTTCGCGTTTGGAGACCCGCGTTCGTGGAGAGGTGAGGTTCAGTGGCCATCGCGTTCGTGTGGACTAGGCTTCGTTTATGCTGGTCATTCTGGAGGCTGATTGTGCATCTCGGTCGCGAATAGTTACTTCAGTCAGTGATTTAAGTTTTATATTTTGGAATTTTGAGCTCATTTCTCAGATTTTGAACCCTAGGCTTGGAGAGGGCGATTTCTCATGGAAATTTTTACACAGGACTTTAGTTAAGTTGTTTTTACTCATTTTTGGTATTATTTCAAGAATCTACACGAATTATTAACGCCCCAAATATGAAATTTTGAGATGGAATTTGCGGTTTTGACTACACTTTAAGAGAGTGTATTTTGAGAATTTAAATACAGATTTGGACTCAGTTTTGGAATTTAATCATATATTTGGACTCGACAGGTTATGGGTCATCGAATTTTGGTATTGGTTCTAGATTTTTGGGCACGTGGGCCCGAGTATACTTTTGTTGACTTTGTAGAATTCTTTAGCGATCGAAGCTTTATGTATTTGGGTCGCTTTTTACAGCATTATTTGACTTTTTTGATTGATAATTGGTTTAGATTTGCATGATTGGGGGAATAGAGGGAGATTTCTAAGAGAATTGTGGTTAAAGGCTAGCGCGGATAAGGTAAATATCTTGCCTAGTCTTTTTGAGGGAATAACCCTTAGGATATGAATTTGTTTGCTTAATTGAAATATGTAGGATGCGACGCATATGCGAGGTGACGAGTGTGAGCACGTGATGTTTTCCATATAGGAATTACTCCCATAAACTCTAAGAAAATAATTTTTTCCCATTATTTGCAATTTTGTGATTTTTCGTAGGATTTTTGTTAATTATTTGCATTTGTCTGTGCATGTTTATTTTATTTAAATCATGACAAAATACAAAAAAATACCCTGCATTGCATTTGGGATTTATTTTTACATTTTTAGGTTAACTAGCAAATTAGTTATTTTATAAAAAATGAAAATCACAAAATGGCTCACTTTTGTATTTTTAGCCTTTTAATGTTAAATCAGTAATTTCCTCTCTCAATTTAGTAGTAATTAATTTTGTAAATATTACAGCACGTAATTAGCTTAATTTTACAACCTAGTTTAATTTAAGGGTTTAATTTAGGTTTTAATTAATTTAAAAGGTAAAAGAAAAAAATAATTGAAAATTGGGAAAAAAAGAGAATCAGAAATTAGGGTTGTTAGGGCCAAATCTTTGAAGCCCAAATCCCATTTCAACCCCCAAACCCGTTCCAGATCCAGCCCAATTCCAGCCTACCCGGTCCAGTTTCCCCAGCCTAACCAAACGACCCCGTTTCAAGTGCATGTCATCTTAATAATCCAACGGCCCGGAACTGATTTTTGGCCGATATACATATGTCGGAACCGGTCACACCCCCCCCCCAATTTCACCTCTCACTCTCTAACTTACCCCAAACCCTAATCGAACCCTAGAGCCGCCCTAAAATTCCCCACCATCTCCGCCGGCGGTCTAGCCCTAATCCGCCCCAAAATTACACCCTAGAATCCCTGTAACCTCCTCTCGCACAATACCCAAACCATGTCCCTCAAATCCCTCTCAATTGTCTTGAATTTTAGATCTAAGATCAACACCCCGAAACCCTAAAGCCCCAAATTTACCCTGACTTCGGATCTGTGGCCTGCAAAGTTAAGAGTCAAACCTTCAAGTCCCAGGGCTGATTTAACTGAAATTGATGTTGGTCGTTGGTTCTTGACAAAGAACATGCGACTAACATTAGTTTTGGGTTTAAATCAAAGCAGCCAGAGTTTCTTCAAGCTAATCACTAGGTATTTTCTCTTGTTTTCCCTCTATTTTCTTTCTATTTCTTCCACTTTTCTTTAATCAGTTTCTTCATGTTCCTCTCCTTCTGACCGAAAAGGTAATGAAAGAATAAATTCTGGACTTGTCCAATGCATCATTCTTTCCCTTTGGTTGTCTATGGTTGTTATTGTTTCGTTTGTTTTCTGGTTTCTTCTTTCATTTTTAAAGTTGTCCATCTGAATTCGTTTGGGTTATTTATTTGCCTTGATTAGTTCTTGTCCATGTCAGTAGGTCAAGTTCTTTTTGTTTCTTTGATTAAATTATATTTCTGTTGGTTTATTTAAGTGATACCAATATGTCCAGTTTTATTGTTTTAGTAGGTTCCCTCCCTCCTCTTCTCCTTCTTTCTTTAGCCAATCCTAGTTAATCAGTGTTGTTGGGTTCATTACTTTTGGGTTCTAAATGGTTAAGTTCTTGTTTACTGTTAATTTGAATCCCTTTTGTTTTGGTTAACTTGTTCATTTCTTTACTAATTTGAAACCGTCTCTTGGGCTTATGGTAATCCAGACCTGGGCATTAGAAGCCCACTCGTTTGGGCCCAGGTTCGGGAATCAGGTGGCCTGCATTGGTCTAGGCTGGGAGGTTAATAACAGGAGTTCAAAGGGTAGTTTAGGGAAATTGGATAGAAAGAATCTTGGTTAACTAACTAGGAAGGTTCCAGGAAGGTGAGAATGGGGTGGTTTAGCAAACAGGTTTTTAACTACAGGGTCTGAAATGAAAAAAAAATTGGGGAAGGGGTAATGTTAAAACCAGTTCTGCTGCCCTAAGGTTTCTCTATATAAGGCCTGCTTCCTTCATTGTCAAGGAAGAGATTAGGATACTAAAAATTAGAAATGGCTGAAGAATACACATACTGCCAAAGATTGAAAATTAGAAAGAAAAATAAAAAAAATCACAAGCACTGTTCTATTGCAGCTGGGTTTTCATATTTCTTGGGTTTCTAAAAGCTTGAGTGAATTGCTATTTTCTTTCTGGTATTAAAAACATGACTGAAGCTAGTTGATGTTTGTTGTTTGACGCTATTTTAAAGCTCTACTGACCTTACCATTCTATTGCTGAAATTTTTTGGCTGTTTTGGGTTCATCTCCAGGTACTTCTTTGAATCTAAACTGACAAATGGTACTTGAACGTGTGGAAGGTGTTGTTTCTGCTAAAATCAATAAAGATTGCTTGTGTTTGAAGTCTGATTTTCATATTTCTACTTAGGCCATTCAGCTTCTTTTCCATTTCTCCCTCTATCTCTTTCTTAAATGTAATAAATCTGTAGTAATAAATGCTCTAGTAGTTCAGGCTTTAAGTGTTAAATCTGTGTGAAAGTTCAGAGTAAAACTATGGTATAATTAGCTCGTTTTCTCTGTTTCTTTAGCTAAATGGGAGTTTAATTAACCTTATGTTCGATGCTTGAGTACTCTTTTGAAAAGGGTTTGTTGGTTTCTTCACCAATTGTATGCGGGATTGTGAAAAATAGTTGGCAGTTTTATGAAGGGTTACAACCTAGTATGTATTTGGTTTTAATAGTTTAGATTAATTTTGTTTGTTATTTCATAGGTCAAGGCTTGTAAGTATCATTTACCAGTTAATTGTTTCTTCAAATGGCCCAAAATTTTGCTTAAATAATACTGAACCTACGTGAAAGTTGATGTAATGTATGAAGAAATCATGAGGGTATGAGGTGAATGCCTCAGTTAATTTCAATTTGATGTTCAAACCTGTTGAAGATCTCAAATGGGTTTGACATAAGGCCCAATTTCAGGTGGCTCAGTCTCAAGCTGAGATAGTTTTAGAATCAATGTCAATTGTTGGTTTCTTTGATATTTTCATTTAGCTTAATTCAATTTAGTTGGCAGTATGATGAAATCCCTTTTGGATTACCAATAATCTGTGCATGGGGCCTTGTGTGTGGCCCAGCTGAATCGTTGATGCTTCTTGCAGCTTCAATTTCGACTTCAGGCCTTCCTTTGAGCCCAAATTCCTTTTAAAATATCGCTTATTGTTATTTGAAGGCTGGAATTCGCTTTCCCCCAAATGTTAGGCCAATATGTAGTATTTTGAGTAGGCTGCACATAGTAATGTATATAGAGTTTAAGTTGGATAAAATTCAAACTGCCTTTAGCCCTTTTAATTAATCATGATTCCTTTAATTAGATTAAAGTGTGCCATATCAATAAAGTATATAATTTATGTCCCTCAAAAACTAGGTCAAGGCATCACTTGAGAAAATAGATTTGAGGCGTGCCATAAGCAAATTAAATCATCTATGGCCCTCACAAATGTTGATTTAGATATTAAAGTGAACTTCGTAGTTTGCTTTAGGCACGTTAATTGTATAATTATCATAGCTATTATTAAAATCCGGGGGTACATTTCATGTGGCCCGGTTCTAATTTCCAACATGGTTAAATAGAACGTGTTGTGACTCACGGGTACATTTCATGTAGCGTGGCTTGCGATGTGTTTTAAATAACCTTGAAATAATTTCTAAAATAAATAAAAGTGGTTTTAAAGTTGAAATACACATAGGTTTAAACGTGTTCTAAAATCAGATAATTAGGTCAATAATAATAGTTGAGCGACCGTGCTAGAACTACGGAACCTGGGAATGCCTAACACCTTATCCCGGGTTAACAAAATTCCTTACCCGAATTTCTGTGTTCGCGGACTGTAAAACAGAGTCAAACTTCCTCGATTCAGGATTTAAACCGATGACTTGGGACACCATAAATTATCTCAAATGGCAACTCTGAATAAACAAAATAATCCCGTTTCGATTGTCACTTAAATTGGAAAAAACTCCCTTATACCCCTTTCGGGGGTAGGAAAAAGGAGGTGTGACAGCTCTGGCGACTCTGCTGGGGATAAGAACCCAGAATCTCTGGTTCAGGGTTCAAGAATTCGAGCTTAGAATAATTGTTATAGTTTGGCATTATTTATTATCTGGTTTCATTTGCATGTTTGGGTCTAATGTGCTAAATATTGCTTTTTACCGCTTTGATATTGTTGAACTGTATATAAATTGTTACGAATCCCTCCTCTCTCTAAGTCTTCTAAATCATTTGAGAAGGATGCACTTCGTGTAGATTCTCTTCTGTTAGAGTCATATCCCAATTTTAGAACGAGGTTCGGACAAGTTGCAAAGTCGATGAAGCTTCTGTATTCCCGGTACGCTGCCCCCTCGGCTCGAGCGACAAAGCCAGGTCTCGAACAAATAAACCCAGGATTTCTAACTTAGTATAACATAGCCTCAAGCCGGATCCCTAATAGGAACGCTTGTTTGCACCACGTGCATTTTGACTTCGGGGACTCAACAAAAGGGTAAGGTCCGTCTAGGACAGGTGCACCCAAAATCAAAAGACCATCTTGATGCATTTTTCTTGCTACTTGTACATTTATTTCACTCGAATTGCATGCTGACCGGCTTCTAGAATAACAGAGAAAATTGAGGAAAACCAAATTGAGGTGAGAGAGAGGAAATTACCCGCCTGTGAAACAAAAAACCCTGGTGTCCAAAATACCCCGAAACTCTGCCAAAATTTTCAAAAAGAAAAAAGAAAAAAAGCTATTTCAAATGTTTATGTTTCCTGTTGCGTCAAAATTGGCCGAACTACGCAAGTTTGATTCTCACCGGATGTGGGATACGTAGGCAACTCTCATCGGGTCCAACTCCATTTTTGCAAAAATAACCCAAAAAATATGAAGTGTCGCTATTTTGTCATAAATAAATTAGGTAATGTCGTTCTTGTCCAAAATAGCCAAAATTCCCCAAAAGGGCACCGGAAGGCTACTTTTGCAAGAATAGCCACCTAAGGACCTTTTTCAAATTTTGGTTGATTAACAAACATAGCCCTAAAATTTTCTTTTCTTAAGGTACTGAAGGGGGCTATGTTCGTAAAAGTGTTTTGTTTTAAATTACAATTTTTGAAAATTGGTATTTTTCTCTTGAGTCGAAGTAAATCACAGTCTTTTAATCAATCACTTTAAATAAATGTGCAGGATGAGCATTATTGAAAATGAACCTTTCACAGTCCTCGAGGAAATCCCGTTAAAACTCCACATGTGGTGGAATGATTTGGGGAAGTCAGTAGAGAAACTGTGATAAAAGCTCTGGGCGGTCTTGTTGGTCTTTTGAAGATTAAGCCGAGGAAGGATATAATTGAGGCTTTTGTACCCTTCTGGGACCCAGCGCATAATGTGTTAAATTGTGCTGATTTTGAGCTAACCCCTACGCATGAGGAAATAGCGGGCTACACTAGTTTTAGTGGGAATCTCCGAAATCAATACCTGGTGGAACCTAGAATAGTGACTCCTCATAAGTTTCTGGACCTTCTAAGTATCAGTCGGGAAGTTCAAGATGGAAATTTGGCCAAGGGATTCTGCACATTCTACTTCTTGTACCGACGTTACGGGAATCCCCGCATTTTTGAGATGCCAGATATCGGTCTTACTCATTTGGGAAACAAAGATAATTGGGAAGCTCGGCGGGGACTGGCTTTTATAGTGGCATTCCTGGGTGTTTTGATTTGCCCGAGAAAGGATGGAAACATAGAATTGAGGCTTGTGGGAATAGCCGACTTCATGACTAAAAAGGCAAATGCCACCATTGTACCGATGATCTTGGCAGAGATTTACCGAGCTCTAACTGTTTGCCGAGAAGGAGGAAAGTTTTTTGAAGGATGCAATATGCTTCTACAACTCTAGATGGAGGAACATCTTTGCCACCGTCTGGGGTACATGAACTTTGGCATGACCGGTCTTAAATGCATTGAAAAATATGAGCAACGGGTGGAAATCCATGAGTTTCCGGATGGTACGGAAGCCTGGTTCGCACATTTGAGCTCCCTGACCGCAGACAAAATTAAGTGGACTTTCGGGTGGCTCACGGTCAATGAAGTCATTTACATGTCGGCCGAAGTGTATTTTCTTCTATTGATGGGTCTCCAGAGCATTCAGCCTTATGCCCCGCACAGAGTTCTACGCCAGTTAGGTAGGTACCAGACTATCCCACATGATGAGGATTTGAGTCGGCAGGTCATCGAACTAGAACCAAAAGCTGCTTTCCCGGAAGAAAGGGTGCGACGGATTTGGCATCAATGTAGGTTCTTAGAGCCAAAGACTCAGGTACGAGATCTGTCTTGAGGCGAGTTGGAGCCTAGTTACACAACTTAGTACGGTAAAAGGTCTAAAGTCCATCAAGAGCCCGAACGGCCCGCAAAAAGGCCCTATGTCCAACAATTCACTGATGGAGCGCAGGAGCAATAGGATTGGTTGGAAAAAGAGGCAAGTTACAGAGCCACCATAAGAAAATTGGAGGGACAAATCCGAGATCTCAAATTTAACAAAAGTGTACAGGCCGCTGCTAATGAAGGGGAGAAGAAACAATTGGCTCAAGAAAACAAGGCCCTTCGAGCACAGATCCAAAAGATGAAAATAGCTGCCGAAAATCAAGAAAGGAGCCGAAAGGATGAAAGACTCATAAGTGGCCTTAGGAGGAAAATAGCTGAGTGTGAGGATGATTTGAAAACAATCCGAGGGTAATCTGGTGAGGGCCCGAGCACAGTTAGCGAAGAATGCAGAGGGACGAGTAGAGTTTGTCCAGCAACTGAAAAAGAGATATTAGAGAGAAGCCACCAATTTGAAGAAAAGGCTAACTACCCTCGAAAATGAGATAGCCAAACAAACTAAGAACTTTAAGGCAGAAAGGGAACATTGCTATGCATTAATGTCCCAGCTAGAGGAAGATATGAAACAGTTGCAGGATCAAAACCATCATGATGCCCAGGTGTTAGAAGCTAGGTCTCAGCAAATAGGGCGTTTGCTCCAAGAAAGGGGTTTCATCAGGGAGAGGGTTAGAGAAATTGATGACTACATCATCACGAAGTGCAATGAATGTGAAGACATGACTAGAACCATCTTCTTTGCTGTGGTAATGACCTTTGTTCGTCAAATAATGAGTGACCTGGAGCGTCTTCAAAGGGATCTTGTGCATAGGCCCGTGGCAAGACCGACTGATGTCCCACGGGCCCCTAGAGTAGTTGAGGCACTTATGTATTCATGATTTTCTTTAGAGTCTGTATTTTCATCTTTCTTCTAGAGTCTGTTAGTCCATTTTCGAGTCTGTATTTTCATTTTCTATTGGAATTTGTTAGTCCCCCTTTTCGAGTCTGTTAGTTTTATGATTAAAATCCGTAGGAGAAGTCATTGTAATCAAGATGCTTTTTATTTTATGAAAATCTGAAAACCCCAAAGATGTTTGTTTTATTTATTTTATTTTACACTTTACCCCTAGAATTACGATTAGTCTGATTCATGCGGCGTCATGATATGTAGGAATCCCCATAAGATTCGATCATAACTGTGAAATAAAAAAAAAAAGAAAAAAGAAGAGAGAGAGAAAAGAAAAAAGTTGTGGAAAGAAATAATGGCAAAACAAAAGAGAAAAATGAGAGAATAAAGAACAAAGAGAATCAAGCAAAGAAAAGCAGGAATGAAAAAAGAGAGAAGTTGCAAAATGGAAATTAGGGAAAGCCGGGATGACGCAAGCAACCGATCAAATATATAATAGAAAAGGTTAATTGCTTAGGTGCATTGCATCCCCAACGTGCGATTGCCTATCTGTTAAGCTCTAATCGCTTACAAGTTTGTTTGTTGTCATCAAGTCCAAGTAGATGATTAGTTTGTTTGGCATTCTGGCAACTCAACCGTACAACACCATGTCCAAAGACAAGTTGATCATGGCTGGCCAAGAACTGGATGCAAGTGTTATTGATCCGTCTAGGGAGGGGGAAGAGTCTGATGTTAATCTGAAAGAGGAGTTACATAAGTTGAAACACCAGATGGCAGAGATGTACTAGACATGAGTGAAAGGGCATCCACTACCATCATACCCTGCCAACCCTGCTTTCGTCCCGCCGTTGGCTCAATCCCAAGAACCTCCCACCGTTGATTCGTCTCCCGGCTTCCCCATTTACCACCACTACCAAGGCACCACTTTCCAAAACCCACAAGCACCACCACCCAAACCACTCCCATATCCTCCTCTAGTGAGCCCTTATTCCAGACCCAAGATAACCAATACTCTCCCCCGGAGCCTACTTTTAAGGCCCCAGAACATTACTCCTACACTCCTCATTTGAACCTCCCAGTTGAGACTGAGAAACCACCTAAAAACTCATAACAGGAGGAGATGTTCAGGAAGGCTAGAAGCCTGGAATAATCATTCAGAAATATGCAGGGATTGGGAGGCCAGGTGAGCGTAGCCTACAAGAACTATTTCCCGATGTTCAGTTGCCTGTGGGATTTAAGATGCCGAAATTTGATTTGTATGACGGGCACAGAGACCCGGTGGCCCACTTGAGGGTATTCTGTAGTAAAATTAGAGGAGCCGGTGGGAAAGATAAACTATTGATGGCATACTTTAGCTAGAGTCTGAGTGGCTCGGCATTGGAGTGGTACACTCGTCAGGATCACAACAGGTGGTATACCTGGGATGATTTGGCCCAAGAATTCGCTCGTCATTTCCAGTTAACATCGAGATTGTTCCAGATCGTTTGTCTTTGACCAAGATTGAGAAGAAGCCTAATGAAAGTTTCAGAGAATATGGTTTTCGCTGGAGAGAACAAGCAGCAAGAGTTAACCCCCCAATGGAGGAGAGCGAAATGGTGGAGTACTTTTTGCAGGCTCTGGAGCCCACTTACTTTGGCCATCTGATATCGACCATAGGCAAGTCTTTCAACGAGGTAGTGAAGATGGGTGGCATAGTGGAAGAAGGGATTAAATCAAGCAAAGTTATGAGCTACTCGGCTATCAAGACGACTACCAAGCTATTCAGAACGGTACTAGGGGAGTGATTGGAAAGAAGAAGAAAGAAGATATGGCAACGGTTGATTCAGGATCATGGTTTGGACCGAGGGGCCCGTCACACCAATATACCCAGCCTCGACCCCATCACCGAACCTACACCCAAACCCCATATAATCCAACCCAGCATTACTTCCCATCACCAGACCCTCATATTTCTGTCCACCACACCCAAACATATACTCAACCTCCAGCCTACGCACAATGGCGTGCCCCAGCCCCACATAACACCTACCCAGCTCCACAAAATGTTTACCCACCCCCACGAGCCTACCAAAACCCTACCGGCCCAGGTTTTCGGCCCAATCTAGCATTCAAAAATGAGAGGTTGCAGCGTAAGAAAACCGTCACCCTATTGGGGAAATCTTATACCAGTTTATTCCATAGGTTGAGGCAGTTGGATATGCTGAGGCCAGTTGAGTTGAAATTGCCAAACCCTCCTCCAAAGAATCTTGATTACTCCATAAGCTGTGAATATTGTTCTGGTACTCCGGGGCATGATACGGAGAAGTGCTGGCACTTGAAAAATGCCATCCAAGAGCTCATTAACACAAACAGGATTGAAGTCCAAACCCTAGAGGCACCCAACATCAACCAAAACCCATTGTCGACCCATTAGGAAACAAACATGATCGAGATAGTACACAAGGAGGGGATCCCAAGAAGCCTTCACAGTCCGTCATGATGATTCGGTCCAGTGAGGTCAAGTCAGTCGAAAAACCAACTGTTGAAGGATCAGTGAACAAGTTGAGCATGAGAAACGATGAGCCATCTGTGGTAGTTAAGAAAAGATCTCCAAGTGATGTTGTATCAAAGCAAGAAAAGTCAAAAGTGGTCGTGCCAGGGTTGGCAAACAAGCATGTCATAATTGTAGAGGGCGCTAGTACGGATCCTATCATCATCAAGCCTGTAACCCAGTTGCCGATAATCAACAGCAAGGCTATCCCATGGAACTATGAATGGGTGATAGTAACCTATAAAGGAAAGGAAGTGAAAGAAGAAGTCAATGAGGCCCAGGGATTAACTAATTTGGGGAGATGCTTTGCCCTGGAAGAGTTAAGGAAAGCTAAAACATCTAGAGATAATCAAGTCCTAGTAAAGAAAGCAGTGACTGAACAAGAGGCGGAGGATTTTCTGAGAAAAATAAAGGTACAAGATTATTACATCGTGGATCAGTTGAGGAAGACGTCTGCTCAGATTTCTTTGATGTCATTGCTAATCCACTCAGATGAGCATCGTCGAGCCCTGATGAAAATTCTGAATGAAGCTCATGTCCCCAACAAAATCTCAGTGAACCATCTAGAGAAGATCACCAAAAACATATTTGAGGTGAACATGGTCACTTTCTCTGATGATGAGTTGCATATGGAAGGTACTGAACACAACAAAGCTCTCTATCTTACAGTAAAATATGAAGATTCTCCGGTCACCAGGGTATTAGTTGACAATGGTTCCAGCACAAATATCTGCCCTCTCTCTACTCTGAAAAAGTTGAAAGTTGATGATGAGAGAATTCACAAGAATAGCATATGCGTCCGAGGATTTGACGGTGGAGGGAAAGATTCAGTTGGTGATATAGTGCTTGAGTTGACAATAGGACCAGTAGAATTCACCATGGAGTTCCAGGTACTAGACGTGGTCGTCTCCTACAATTTGCTGTTAGCTCGACCTTGGATTCATGCCGCCAAAGCAGTCTCGTCCACTTTGCATCAGATGGTCAAGTTTGTGTGGGATAGGCAGGAGATCGTCGTGCATGGAGAGGAGAATTTGTGTGCTCACAGTGATGATTCTGCCCCATTTATTGAGGCCGAAGATGACAAAGTCCCTTGGGTCTATCAAGTTTGAAATAGTGTCGGTCGAAAAGGTTCCAGAAGGGAAATGTATTCCAACTCTAAAGATAACCTCCGTATCAGTCATGGTGGCCTTTGAAATGCTGAAAAATGGCTTTGTGCCCGGTAAAGGTCTGGGTGCGTCTCTACAGGGTATCATACAGCCAGTGTCTCTCTTTTAAAATTTGGGTACATTCGGTCTTAGATTCAAACCTACAGCGGCATATGTGAAAAGGGCTAAAAGGTTGAAATAGAAGGCGTGGGCACTTCCAAAGCCCGTTCCGCATCTCTCCAAGTCTTTTGTCAAGCCGGGTGCCAGGAAACGCCCAGTGACGACAGTTCCAAGTTCTGTGGTTAACATCAATGATGAGTTAATTAAAAGGTTCCAGAGGTTGTTTGATGATATGAACATGGTAGAAGTTGGAGAAGATTCTAGCAAAGTGGACGTGCAGTTCGTCGGGCCGAATGTAAAGCTTAACAATTGGAAGGCTACGCCTCTCCCTACCAGAAAGGAGTTTTGGTAGTTTGTTTTATTTTCCTTTCTATCTGGGTCATTCCAGGGTTGTGACCCAAATTTTTATTTTTCTCTTGTTGATGTACAAACCCTGTTATCCTTTATTTTCAATGAAATGCAATTTCCCTTTTTCCATCATTCCTGATAGTTTTATTTTTGTTTTTCTTTTCTTCTCTGTACAGTTCTTTTTATGTTGGTTTCAATGACATGACATGCATGAGGAATCTTCGGCCCAATATTAAAAGTCAATCTAATTCTGAAATAATAATCCAAGAGATAGAGTGTGATGATGAATCAGAATATGATGAGGATGAGGCCTTTGAAGATATTAGTAAGGAACTAAGTCATTTTGAAGAAAACCCCAGGCCTAATCTGCATGAAACGGAAGCAATCAATCTAGGTGATCCAAATAATGTCAGAGAAACTAAGATAAGTGTCCATCTTGAACCGCAATTCAGGGAAGAAATAATTAAAGCATTGTTTGAGTATAAGGATATTTTTGCGTGGTCGTATGATGACATGCCAGGCTTGAATACCGATTTGGTGGTTCACAAATTGCCAATTGATCTAGCATTCCCTCCCATCAAGCAAAAGTTGAGAAAGTTCAAAACCGACATGAGGGTGAAGATTAAAGAAGAAGTCACAAAGCAGCTTGATGCAAAGGTCATTCGAGTCACGCGGTATCCCACGTGGTTAGCCAATGTTGTGCCTGTGCCAAAGAAGGATGGTAAGACTAGAGTGTGTGTTGATTACCGTGATCTCAACAAGGCAAGTCCAAAGGACAACTTTCCATTGCCAAATATCCACATTTTAATTGATAATTGTGCCAAGCATGAGATTGGATCTTTTGTGGATTGCTATGCGGGCTATCATCGGATTTTAATGGATGAGGAAGATGCAGAAAAAACAGCATTCATCACGCCATGGGGAACATATTGCTATAGGGTCATGCCTTTTGGTTTGAAAAACGCTGGGGCAACTTACATGAGGGAAATGACGACCATATTCCATGACATTATACACAAGGAGATTGAGGTTTATGTGGATGATGTGATCATAAAATCCAGGAAGCAGTCTGACCACGTCAGAGATTTGAGAAAGTTCTTCTAGAGGCTCCGCAGGTACAATCTTAAGCTCAACCCTGCAAAGTGTGCATTCGGTGTTCCATTCGAAAAACTGTTGGGGTTCATAGTCAGTTATCGAGGCATTGAGTTGGACCTGTCAAAGATCAAATCTATCCAAGAATTACCACCTCCAAGGAACAAGACTGAGGTGATGAGCTTACTTGGGCGATTGAACTACATCAACAGGTTTATTGCTCAACTCACGACAACTTGTGAGCCTATCTTTAAGTTGCTGAAGAAGGATGTTGTGGTCAAGTGGACTGATGAGTGTCAGCAAGCATTTGATAAGATAAAGGGTTACTTGTCAAACCTACCTATGTTGGTCCCGCCGAAACCTGTAAGACCTTTGATTCTTTATTTGACAGTCTTGGATAACTCATTTGGTTGTGTGTTGGGTCAGTATGACATCACTGGCAGGAAAGAGCAAGCCATCTACTATCTCAGCAAGAAGTTCACATCTTATGAGGTTAAGTATACTCCCCTTGAAAGGACATGTTGCGCCCTGACTTGGGTAGCACAGAAGTTGAAGCATTATTTGTCATCCTACACTACTTACCTCATCTCTCGTCTGGATCCTTTGAAGTATATCTTTCAGAAGCCCATGCCCACAGGAAGGCTTGCAAAGTGGCAGATCTTGCTCACAGAGTTTGACATCGTATATGTGACTCAGACAGCGATGAAATCCCAAGCTTTGGCCGATCACTTGGCCGAAAACCTGGTGGATGAAGAATATGAACCTTTGAGGACTTACTTCCCTAATGAAGAGGTAATGCATATCGACGAGGTCGAGAAGGACGAAAAGCCCGGTTGGAAACTTTTCTTTGATGGGGCTGCCAACATGAAAGGTGTCGGGATACGATTGAAACAGGGCATCACTACCCTGTTACGGCCCAGCTGTGTTTCTACTGTACCTACAACATGGATGAGTAAGAGGCATATATTCTGGGTTTAAGGCTTAGCTGTAGATATAGAAATCGAGGAAGTCTTAGTCTTGGGGGACTCAGACCTTCTGGTGCACCAGATTCAAGGAGAATGGGAGACACGGGATTTAAATCTTATACCATATCGATAATGTCTGCATGATCTTTGTCAATGGTTTCGATCAATAGAATTCATGCACATTCCAAGGATCCATAATGAGGTTGCCAATGCTTTGGCTACCTTGGCGTCGATGTTGCACCATCCGGACAAAGCTTATGTTGACCCTCTACATATTCAAGTTCGTGATCAGCATGGCTACTGTAATGTGGTTGAATAAGAACTTGATGGTGAACCATGGTTTCATGACATCAGGGAGTATATCAGGATGGGGGTGTATCCGGTACAAGCCACAGGGGATCAAAAGAGAACAATTCGACATTTGGCAAGCGGATTTTTCTTTAGTGGGGGAGTTTTGTACAAAAGAACTCCAGATCTCGGATTGTTAAGATGCATGGATGCTAGACAAGCATCGACTATCATGACCGAAGTACATTCCGGAGTCTACGGACCGCATATGAGTGGGCATGTTCTGGCAAAGAAAATTCTCCAAGAAGGTTACTATTGACTTACCATGGAGCGAGATTGTATTAGTTTTGTGCGCAAGTGTCATCAATGCCAAGTACACGGGGATTTGATTCATTCCCCGCCATCTGAATGACACACAATGTCTGCACCATGTCCCTTTGTTGCTTGGAGTATGGATGTCATCGGACCAATTGAGCCAGTAGCATCCAATGGGCACAGGTTCATTCTCGTGGCCATTGATTATTTCACTAAGTGGGTTGAAGCTAAAACTTTCAAATCTGTGACCAAGAAGGCAGTGGTCGATTTTGTTCATTCAAATATCATTTGTCGGTTCGGGATCCCAAAAGTGATCATCACAGATAATGGTGCTAATCTTAACAGTTATCTGATGAAAGAGGTATGTCAATAGTTTAAGACTATGCATTGCAATTCCACCCCATACCGCCCAAGGCGAATGGAGCAGTCGAGGCAGCCAACAAGAACATAAAGAAGATACTTTGGAAAATGGTGCAAGGTTCTAGGCAATGGCATGAGAAGTTGCCTTTTGCGTTGTTGGGTTATCGCACTACTGTTCGCACTTCAGTAGGTGCAACTCCTTATTTATTGATATATGGCAGTGAAGTAGTGATACCCGTAGAAGTTGAAATTCCATCCCTTCGGATTGTTGCTGAGGCCGAAATTGATGATGATGAGTGGGTCAAAATCCGTCTAGAGCAATTGAGTTTGATTGATGAGAAAAGATTGGCAGCAGTGTGTCATGGCCAGTTGTATCAAAAGAGAATGGCGAGAGCATATAACAAGAAGGTGCGTCCCCGAAAATTTGAAGTGGGTCATCAAGTATTGAAATGCATCCTTCCACATCAGGTTGAAGCAAAAGGCAAGTTCGCCCCAAATTGGCAGGGTCTGTTCATCGTAACGAGAGTATTGTCCAACGATGCTTTGTATTTAACAGATATAGAAGGCAAATGTGTAGATATGGCTATCAATTCTGATGCAGTCAAAAGATATTATGTATGATTTCTGTGATTTAAATTGTTGTTGTTCGTACTTGGCATATTTTGAATATTGGAATGATGAAGGCATTTTATTTTGCTATATAAACACTTTATCCTTTGTTACCCCTTTAAGCCTCATTTATTTTCTTTCATACCCTTTTTTTGGAATTAGCAAAGCTCAGAAACACGGATACAAAAGGTAAATAAAGAAGGAAAAGAGGAAAAGATAAGAGAAAAAGAGAAAGGAAAGAATGAAAAAGAGTGAAAAAAAGAAGAGAAAAAAAAGAAGAAAAGAAAAAAAAAAGAGAAGAAAAGAAAAGAGAAAAAGAAAGAGAAAAGAGAAAGTACCAAAACAAAGCAATTCATATGTCATGAACTACGTTCGACCTGATTCCTCTTAAGGATACGTAGGCAGCCTCACGGTTCCGTCCCATCAAAAGAAAAATTCAAAAGCCCCCAAGAAAAGAAACTAGGGCAGAAGTTGCGGTTGTCATAAGAGAACTGATTCCAAAAGTTATAATTTTGAATCCATTCAAGCTGTTTTATGCCTTTTTGAACCCTTTCTTTCTAACCCTATCCCAAAACCTATATTACGGTCCAAAGAAAGATCTTCCGATCAGTCTTTAAGAGATTCCAAGTCGAGCAAGTAGAGGTGTGATTCATATAAGGGGCAACACTCGGGGCTAAGTAGGAAAAATGAAAAATAAGAGAGTCTTATTGGTGAAAACCCTCACGAGCACCGTAAAACGATAGAAAGATGAGAGAAATTAAATGAGAGAGTCCTATTGGTGAAAACCCTCACGGGCACCGTAGGGCGACAATGAGTTGAGAGATGAACAAATGAGAGAGGTTTGTTGGTGAAAACCCTTCATGGTACTGCAGGCTGAATAAGGCAGCGATTTGGCAAAGAAATTGGGTTATGGAAATCCCGGGGCATAAAGTGTGTTAATTGAAAATTGATTGGCTGAATAGGCTACGCTGATTAATCCGAAATGCATGTCATGATCATTGGTACCAGATGCTCCACTCAGATAAGTCTCTTTCCCTTTTCTCCCTCAAACAGTCATTCAGTTTTGGATTTTCTTCTTTATTCCTAACTTTCGAAGTCATTGTATTTCATTTCTTTTGGGTTTATTTCTCTAAGGTTTTTCCAAATGTCAGCTTTGTTTAAGCAAGAAAGAAAGGATTTCAAAGCTTACTACCAACTTTCAAATTGCATAAAGCAAAGTGCAGCCAAAACATACCAGAGATAGCATGATGCAAAGTGAAAAATAAGGTGTCAGTGAAAGCTCCATTGGGCGAATGGTTTGGGAATCTTGTGGGAGATATAGAGGTCCGGGTAGAAAGCACAGAAATGTAAAACAACGGGTTGGGTGTAGAGCACTCGGGACATTCGGGGTCCTGCGGTTGAGATTCAGTCAAAAAAGTCAAACAAATTCTTGGCCAGTTCAAAGCAGCCAGTTAGAACAAAGCACGGCAGTGGAAAGGCCACCTTCAGCAAGAATGCCTCAAGCTAACCACCACATTTTTAAACTGATAAAATTTTCTTTGATTAAAACAGGGGCAGAAAATTTCGTTTATTCCAAGGAATCCTCCGTGGGGAAAGCAGTACCGGACAAGTTCGGCCATAAATTCTCAAGACCCTCCTGGACAATGGGACTTAGTTAAAATTCAAAACATTCACGAGTAACAAGATCCAGCATAGGCTCTGCCCTGAGGAAATATAAGCTGGTTTTGAAGTTTTCATGCTTAGGATGAGATTCAATTTGAAATTTTCAGGACCCTCCTGAATAATGGGACTTAGTTTCAAGACCTTCATAGATAACAGGATTTAGCGTAAGTTCTACTTTGGAAAGTATAATTCAGCATTTAAAGTTTTTCACTTTTGAGATGAGACTTGGTTTGAAATTTTCAGGATAAGGGAATTTAGTTTAGAATTTATTTTGATAACAAGAATCGGTTAACACTCACAGATGTTCCCAATACCAAACTGGGGCAGGAAAATTTCTTTTGTTTTGTCTGTTTTGTAGAAATCAGGTGCCCACCTGAAGAACAAGGGAAGACATCACGAGTTTCAAGAATACAAAGCAGTTAAAGTTTTGGCAATCAGGCACTCACCTGGAGAAACAAGGGAAGACAGTTCCAAGGAAAGACAGTCTCAAGGGAAACCAATTCAAGTGTTGGTAATCAGGAGCCCACCTGGAGAACAAAGGGAAAACAATTCAAATGTTGGTAATCAGGAGCCCACATGGAGAATAAAGGGAAAGCAATTCAAATGTTGGTAATCAGGAGCCCACCTGGAGAACAAAGGGAAAGCAATTCAAATGTTGGTAATCAGGAGCCTACCTGGAGAACAAATGGAAAGCAATTCAAATGTTGGTAATCAGGAACCCACCTGGAGAACAATGGGAAGCAGTTCAAGCTTCGAGGAAAAACAGTGCAAATGTTGGTAATCAGGCACCCTCCTGGATAACAAAGGGAAACAGTTCAAGTTTCGAAGAAAAATAATACAAATGTTGGTAATTAGGCACCCTCCTGGAGAACAAAGGGAAAACAATTCAAGTTTTGGTAATCAGGCGTCCACCTGAAGAACAAGGCAAAGCAGCTCAAGCAATGCAAGTGTCGGAAATCAGGCACCCACCTGGAGAGCAAGGGAATGTAGTTAAAGTTTTGGCAATCAGGCACCCACCTGGAAAGCAAGGGAACACAGTTAGAGTTTTGGAAATCAGGCACCCACCTGGAGAGCAAGGGAATACAGTTAAAGTTTTGGCAATCAGGCACTCACCTGGAGAACAAGGAAAGCAAGTTCAAGTTTCAAAAGAAGACAACACCAGCTTCAAGGGACAACAGTTTAAGGTAACGATAGGAATATAATTCAAGTTTTGGTAATCAGGCGCCTGCTTGGAGAATAAGGGAATACAATCAAATATTGGCAATTAGGCGCCCGCCTGGAGACTAAAGGAATTCACCTCCGAACACAATTCAAGTCAACAACAAAGGAAGCTCACTTGGAGAGCGCAAGTCGACAGAGAAACAAAGACTGCAAGTTCAAGTTGAAGATTAGATAGGGTTCTTGTAATTCATAGATCATAGTTTAGTCTAGCTTCTTTTTATTTTGTCTTGGTGTAATAAGGACTTCAGCAAGCAGTAGCAGCAGCAGCAACAGTGAAATCACAGCTTCCTGGTAGTCCCAGCTACCGAAATTTCCCGAACTGCAATAACATGATTCCTTTATAGCCAAGGATATGTAGGCAACCTCGGAAGCAGAGTGCGGTCAAATCTTTCAAAAGTGCTTCCTACGGAATATTCAAACGGGCAAAAATCGCTTGTATCCCCTCACTTTATCTTTGCACGAAAACTCTTCGTGTTTCCGAGCAAATAGGGGCAGTTGTGAGCACGTGATTTTTGTCCTATAGGAATTACTCCCATAAACTCTAAGAAAATAATTTTTTCCCATTATTTGCAATTTTGTGATTTTTCGTAGGATTTTTGATAATTGTTTGCATTTGTCTGTGCATGTTTATTTTACTTAAATCATGAACAAAAATACAAAAATATCCTGCATTGCATTTGGGATTTATTTTTATATTTTTAGGTTAATTAGTAAATTAGTTGTTTTATAAAAAGTGAAAATCACAAAATGGCTCACTTTTGCATTTTTAGCCTTTTAATGTTAAATCAGTAATTTCCTCTCTCAATTTAGGAGTAATTGTTTGTAAATATTATAGCAGGTAATTAGCTTAATTTTACAACTTAGTTTAATTTAAGGGTTTAATCTAGGTTTTAATTAATTTAAAAGGGAAAAGGAAAAAAATTGAAAATTGGGAAAAAAGAAAAGAGAATAAGAAATTAGGGTTGTTAGGGCCAAATCTTTGAAGCCCAATTCCCATTTCAACCCCCAAACCCGTTCCAGACCCAGCCCAAATCCAGCCTACCCGGTCCAGTTTCCCCGACCTAACCAAACTACCTCGTTTCAAGTGCATGTCATCTCAGCCGTACGGCCCGGAACTGATGTTTGGCCGATATACATATGTCGGAACCGGTCACCCCTCCCCCCCAATTTCACCTCTCACTCTCTAACTTACCCCAAACCCTAATTGAACCCTAGAGCCGCCCTAAAATTCCCCACCATCTCCGCCGGCGGCGTAGCCCCAATCCGCCCCAAAATTACACCCTAGAATCCTTGTAACCTTCTCTCTCACAATACCCAAACCATGTCCATCGAATCCCTCTCAATCGTCTCGAATTTTAGATCTAAGATCAACACCCCAAAACCCTAAAGCCCCAAATTTACCCCAACTTCGGATCTGTCGCCTACAAAGTTAAGAGTCAAACCTTCAAGTCCCAGGGCTGATTTAACTGAAATTGATGTTGGTCATTGGTTCTTGACAAAGAACATGCGACTAACATTAGTTTTGGGTTTAAATCAAAGCAGCCAGAGTTTCTTCAAGCTAATCACTAGGTATTTTCTCTTGTTTTCCCTCTATTTTCTTTCTATTTCTTCCACTTTTCTTTAATCAGTCTCTTCATGTTCCTCTCCTTCTGACCGAAAAGGTAATGAAAGAATAAATTCTGGACTTGTCCAATGCATCATTTTTTCCCTTTGGTTGTCTATGGTTGTTATTGTTTCGTTTGTTTTCTGGTTTCTTCTTTCATTTTTAAAGTTGTTCATCTGAATTCGTTTGGGTTATTTATTTGCCTTGATTAGTTGTTGTCCATGTCAGTAGGTCAATTTCTTTTTGTTTCTTTGATTAAATTAGATTTCTGTTGGTTTTTTTAAGTGATACCAATATGTCCAGTTTTATTGTTTTAGTATGTTCCCTCCCTCCTCTTCTCCTTCTTTCTTTAGCCAATCCTAGTTAATCAGTGTTGTTGGGTTCATTACTTTTGGGTTCTAAATGGTTAAGTTCTTGTTTACTGTTAATTTGAATCCCTTTTGGTTTTGGTTAACTTGTTCATTTCTTTACTAATTTGAAACCGTCTCTTGGGCTTATGGTAATCCAGACCTGGGCATTAGAAGCCCACTCGTTTGGGCCCAGGTTCGGGAATCAGGTGGCCTGCATTGGTCTAGGCTGGGAGGTTAATAACAGGAGTTCAAAGGGTAGTTTAGGGAAATTGGATAGAAAAAATCTTGGTTAACTAATTAGGAAGGTTCCAGGAAGGTGAGAATGGGGTGGTTTAGCAAACAGGTTTTTAACTACAGGGTCTGAAATGAAAAAAAAATTGGGGAAGGGGTAATGTTAAAACCAGTTCTGCTGCCCTAAGGTTTCTCTATATAAGGCCTGCTTCCTTCATTGTCAAGGCAGAGATTAGGATACTAAAAATTAGAAATGGCTGAAGAATACACATACTGCCAAAGATTGAAAATTAGAAAGAAAAATAAAAAAAATCACAAGCACTGTTCTATTGCAGCTGGGTTTTCATATTTCTTGGGTTTCTAAAAGCTTGAGTGAATTGCTATTTTCTTTCTGGGATTAAAAACATGACTGAAGCTAGTTGATGTTTGCTGTTTGATGCTATTTTAAAGCTCTACTGGCCTTACTTTTCTATTGCTGAAATTTTTTGGCTGTTTTGGGTTCATCTCCAGGTACTTCTTTGAATCTAAACTGACAAATGGTACTTGAACGTGTGGAAGGTGTTGTTTCTGCTAAAATCAATAAAGATTGCTTGTGTTTGAAGTCTGATTTTCATATTTCTACTTAGGCCATTCAGCTTCTTTTCCATTTCTCCCTCTATCTCTTTCTTAAATGTAATAAATCTGTAGTAATAAATGCTCTAGTAGTTCAGGCTTTAAGTGTTAAATCTGTGTGAAAGTTCAAAGTAAAACTATGGTATAATTAGCTCGTTTTCTCTGTGTTCTTTAGCTAAATGGGAGTTTAATTAACCTTATGTTCGATGCTTGAGTACTCTTTTGAAAAGAGTTTGTTGGTTTCTTCACCAATTGTATGCGGGATTGTGAAAAATAGTTGGCAGTTTTATGAAGGGTTACAACCTAGTATGTATTTGGTTTTAATAGTTTAGATTAATTTTGTTTGTTATTTCATAGGTCAAGGCTTGTAAGTCTCATTTACCAGTTAATTGTTTCTTCAAATGGCCCAAAGTTTTGGTTAAATAATACTGAACCTACGTGAAAGTTGATGTAATGTATGAAGAAATCATGAGGGTATGAGGTGAATGCCTCAGTTAATTTCAATTTGATGTTCAAACCTGCTGAAGATCTCAAATGGGTTTGACATGAGGCCCAATTTCAGGTGGCCCAGTCTCAAGATGAGATAGTTTTAGAATCAATGTCAATTGTTGGTTTCTTTGATATTTTCATTTAGCTTAATTCAATTTAGTTGGCAGTATGATGAAATCCCTTTTGGATTACCAATAATCTGTGCATGGGGCCTTGTGTGTGGCCCAGCTGAATCGTTGATGCTTCTTGCAGCTTCAATTTCGACTTCAGGCCTTCCTTTGAGCCCAAATTCCTTTTAAAATATCGCTTATTGTTATTTGAAGGCTGGAATTCGCTTTCCCCCAAATGTTAGGCCAATATGTAGTATTTTGAGTAGGCTGCACATAGTAATGTATATAGAGTTTAAGTTGGATAAAATTCAAACTGCCTTTAGCCCTTTTAATTAATCATGATTCCTTTAATTAGATTGAAGTGTGCCATATCAATAAAGTATATAATTTATGGCCCTCAAAAACTAGGTCAAGGCATCACTTGAGAAAATAGATTTGAGGCATGCCATAAGCAAATTAAATCATCTATGGCCCTCACAAATGTTGATTTAGATATTAAAGTGAACTTCGTAGTTTGTTTTAGACACGTTAATTGTATAATTATCATAGCTATTATTAAAATCCGAGAGTACATTTCATATGGCTCAGTTCTAATTTCCAACAGGGTTAAATAGCACGTGTCGTGACTCACAGATGCATTTCATGTAGCGTGGCTTGCGATGTGTTTTAAATAACCTTGAAATAATCCCTTAAATAAATAAAAGCGGTTTTAAAGTTAAAATGCACATAGGTTTAAAAGTGTTCTAAAATCAGATAATTAGGCCAATAATAATAGTTGAGCGACCATGCTAGAACCACGGAACCCGGGAATGCCTAACACCTTCTCCCGGGTTAACATAATTCCTTACCCGGATTTCTGTGTTCGCGGACTGTAAAACAGAGTCAAACTTCCTCGATTCGGGATTTAAACTGGTGACTTGGGACACCATAAATTATCTCAAGTGACGACTCTGAATAAACAAAAAATCCCATTTCGATTGTTACTTAAATTGGAAAAACTCCCTTATACCCCTTCTGGGGGTAGGAAAAAAGGAGGTGTGATAACGAGCATATATACAGGTGCTATGTATGATTCATGATTGAAGTAGTCTTTAGGCTATACTATGTCTTGATTTAGATACTGTGCTTCTTTCTATCATGCTTTATATGTTTGTATGACTACGTGAGCTTCGTGAATCCTTCCAGAGATCATGTGTAGGTTTTGATTCCTAGTTTGAGCATGATATTTGCTATTGTATGGCGTATCCGCCTGATCTAAGTTGTAGTTGTTCACGCATACACCATAGCATACTATCTTCTTTAGCCCACAAGTATATCATTTGATATTCGTTATTCGTATACATGTATTCTTGTACATGTTTTCCGTGTGATGGACTCGTTTGGCTGCACGTGAGTGGTCCGTGCAGGTTGAGTTATTAAGGCACGTGAGTTGTTCGTGCGATTATGACACGTGAGTTGTCCGTGCAGCATGTGGATAAGGATCTACCCCCTCATCCTCATGACAATCAAGATGACTTCCTCAGGCGAACTCAACCTCAGTCTTAGCATATACACCTTACTGGATAGAAGGAAAAAACTCTTCATAGAATCCCTCATAAGGATCACACAATCTCACACCTCCTCATAGGAGATAACCCACATATTTAGACTCCAACCGACATCTCTCTATGACCTCATCATGGTCACAACCACTATGCAATCAATTAACCTTCTTGAGTCCATACTCATCAACCAGGTACAAGAATCCGCTTTACCCCACAAATGAACAACTAAAAGATCTATCACTGCATCTGCTTCCAAGCCTAGACGACATGTCGCGATGATATTCAAACATCCATATCCCTTTGCAATGCATCCACAACATCACACACCGTCAGTGCATATCTAGGTCCGAGTACTCAACATTGCACATGAACCGAAAAAGAAAGGAATTGGAGATTTAGGCTTTAAGCTGAAATAAGGTTTCACGATAATGCAAGAAATAAGGGAAGTTTCCTAGATGTCCTATAGCCCCTCGAAGATAGGTATGGATGTCATCATACCGATTCGCAAGACTCTACTAGATACTTACTCATGACTCGTAGAACCTATGGACCTAGAGCTCTGATACCAACTTGTTACAATCCAAACCCCCAGCAAGTCGTGATAATACCTAACACAACCAATTAGGTAAGCCAAACAATATGTTACAATTACAATAAGAAATCATCTGTATTATAAATAAAATTGCAAAAGAATTCAATACAACTAACCCAAGGACTGGTAGTGCAAGCCATAAGCCACTATAATATAGATTTACAAAAGTGATGAGAGAAATAAATACAATATTTGTTTGAAGTTTACATAAACAGAAATAAAATCCTAAACTACCATGAATAAAAGGTAGCTTGAATCTGAAATGTTGGTACGTCTCCAATGCAAGGTTTCATCTTTCATAGCTACTCAGCTGCAAAATCTGCACGCAAGGTGCAGAAGTATAGTATGAGTACAATCGATCTCATGTACTCATTAAGTGACTAATCTCAGAGAAGTAGTGACGAGATTTTTAAGTCAAAGATACTCACTTTGCAGAACTTGTACAGGTCAATAACATGTATAATATAACGCAAATATTCCAGAAAGGCAATTATAGAATAAAGAATATCAGCAGTAAAGGCGCACAACTGGGATAGGTTAATAAACAACTCTACCAATTGAAATGTTCAACAAATACAACTTGCATCAACCCTGCTCATAAAAAGGTATGCACAATATAATATGTGTGCTCAATACTCATAATGATTACAAACTTGTACCCAACATGGTCCGATTTTGTATCAATTGTCAAATAACACGTTCAAGAGAACCTTTCAATAATCAAACATATTAATGCATGATGACACCTTCCTTATCACGTCAATCTGATATGCTACCAACAACTCAACAAAAACATGAGATATCAACTCCACATAGGTAAATCCATTTTGACAACCAAAGCATCAAATAATAACAGAGACATAGATTAGCATGTTAAATGCAATACAAAAATCACGTAGAAATGCATGACTAACATAAAGGATTCACATGCATATTCAAGAATGTCACCCTCGTACACCATATTTCATCACAATAATAATATCCACCCTTATCGCTCTGCCCCCGACACAATTATATCTACCCTTATCACTCTATTATGACACAATAATAATATCCACCTGTATCACTCTGCACTCGATACAACAACAATATCCACCCATATCGCTTTGTCCTAACACAATAACAATATCCACCTGTATTACTCCGCACTCAACACAACAATAATATCAATCACAATCGTACTATAAAAACCTCGTGCCAACACCCAACCAATCCCTCTATTATGTCCCGATGTGAAATAATCACAATAATGCAAAAAAGCTAAATCATCATCAAAGACATATGCTCATAATTTATCAACAACATGCACAAGGACATGGAAAATAAATGAATGCATATAAGGGCTCAACATATAAAGCATGACTACGGCTAAATCAATTTAGCAACCAAGTTCAAGTATTCATACAAAGGGTCACATATTTGTCATAGAGTGCACGCGTCCTAATCAAGACACAGCACAAGAACAAGTCCAGATATATGTTCATAACATACTTAACGTCCGAGGCAAGTATAACATAAATATCAAGATAGTTCGTCATGTTCAAACTAGACACCAATAGCCTTGATATTAGCTCTAGTATAGTTTATTGTGCTCACGTAGTTAGTGTTAATCAATTGAATAATTCATAGAATCAAGTAGAACACACAACCAAACAAGGCATAAAGTAATCTAAAATCTACCCCGAGCATGAATACCCATGACATTTGTATATATGCTCGTCACCTTATATATACATCACCCTCGCATGTAGTAAACAATAACAAATATTAGGACAATTTTCCTCAACCAAAGTTGGGCAAGACACTTACCTCAAACAAGTCAAATCAATACTCTAAAAATGCCTTACCATGCAAATCGAAGTGTGAACGGCTTGAATCCAGTAAAAAATAATTCAGTAGTATCAAACAAAGCCATCGGAATCGCCAAACGATAAAGGTCAAAACTTTAATCAAATACTCAAAGTCAATCAAACAGTCAACCTGGACCTGCACCCTAGAACCCGACAAAAATAACAGACCATGAACATCTATTCCAATACGAGTCCTTAGATACATGTTTCATCCAAAACCAACTCCAAATCGGGGTTCAAATCTCCATTTTTTATTTTAGATTTTTTTTCCAAAACTCTCAATTTCTATCTCTTAGATTCACCAATCAAATGCCAAAATCAAAGATAGAATCATGAATAATAATGAAATCCAAGAAAAGAACACTTACCCAATCTAAGTGGGTAAAAATCCCTCAAAAATTGCCTCAATCTGAGCTCACAATCTCAAAATAATAAAATATGAGCCAACCCTCGAAATACAATAAGCTACCAGTGATAACACATCTGCGAACAATAATGGCACACCTGCGACCTTGCATCTGTGAGCTCATGCTCGCATCTGCCAACCCAGTTGAATCTGACCAATCTCGCATCAACGGACAAAGCACCACATCCGTGGCTCCGCATGTGCGAACAAAGCCTCGCAAACTACTGCTCCCAAATGCACACACAAGTATACATGGTCAATAAGTAATATAATAATGATTAGAGTGTCGAACCCACAGATACTTGTGTTTAATTACTACTAATTTTACTCAAATTGTTATTCAGTCGAGTCAATCAAAGTTGAATTGTGTGATTATAACTAAGTGATGGACGTAACAATTAACTAATTTAGCAAGCAGAAAATGGTTGTTGAAGTAGAGATAAATATTCTAGGGTTATGATCGATTCACCAATCCTATTGTGTTCTAGCCAACTCTCTTTTTCATGCAATTCGCTCATGGTTTCTAATTAATCGAGTAAGTGTTCTCGTAATATCCTCCCGAATTATTACTTGCCTATTCAGAATAGATTAACGTCTATATTCTTATGGAATCAATCTATCAAGAACGCATTAAGACCACGTTATTAAATTGAGCATGATGATTAGGTATACTCTTATCCTAGCCACAAATCCCCCCACCCCACCCCACCCCAACTCCCCCCACCTCACTTAAGAATTCTTCTCTAATCTAAACGTAGCTTTCCCAAGCATAATTCAGATAGTTGATAGAACTTGATCGTTGGCCTGACAATCAAGCAATTAAACACATAATTGAAGAAACAACCATATAATAGCGAATTATAATCAAGAAAAAGTCAACTTCGGACAACAATATTTATGGTTAAATCACAACCCCAGAGCTAATGGGTATTAGCCACTCATGGTAATGTTAAGCAGTTTCACAAGTGTTTGAATTGTGGAAATTCTAAGAATAATGAAGAAAAACTGAGAATTCTTGCTCTTGAGTGTTCCGTACTTGTATTTTTCTCTCAAAGTGGTGTCCCTCCAAAATAGGTTTAGACTTCTTTTTATACGAGTTAGGGTCGTGTAGGGCCAAAAAACTTTATCCGAGCGAACTACGAAAAGTCCCTACCCCCAGCGTCCAGGGCAGCGCGACGCATTGGGCTGGGGACCCAAATTGTTCCTTCGTTCTCTTTTTGCTTCAAGTCGTGCACTTCATCCCACATTACGTCCAGGTGACTCCTACACATAAAAATATCGCGAATTAGCATAAATCATTACATTAAACATATAATTTTCACGAAATATGAGTAAAATGTGAGGGAACATGCATATAAATACATATACTTTAAGCCAAATATCATAGACGTGCCCTCGCAAAAGTGACCTCTCATATTAGATCTCAAACTCGCATGTGCGAACAGAACACCGCAAGCGCGCAACCTCGCAACTGCGCACCCTATCTTCTCTTGAAGAACAATAATCATCTTATTTCTTTCTAGAATCATGTATTAAGTGCCGATGGATGACTTAGTATTAAAATGGTAAGAATGAAATGAAGGTGTTCAAATAAGTAGTTTGGGAGAAAGAGTTGAAACGTGAGGGGAATTTCTCCTGAGAATCCTCGTAAATCGTAAATTCAGAGTTTCTGTTTTGTAGTAGTGTCATTATGTGGGTGAGTGTTTCCAAATTATCAGCAAAACATAAACTTTGCTTTTCTCCCGAGTCACGTGTGCCCCATTTGCGTGCCACCACCCTACTTTTATTCTTGGGATTTCGGGATCAAAGTATCTTAAACAATTGCCTCTTCCTCTTCCATTTCCTCTTCCACGTCCCAATTATAATCCCTTTATCTTCTAATTAACCCATTAAAAGTCAGCTTTCTTAACTATTCATTCTACCATTTTCGCAGCTACAAATTTCCAAATTGACCCAGCTTCTTCAAATTTCACCACCACCTTCTGCAAATCCACTAACCATCATGGCTGAAAAGGTACGACAATTCTCTCTTCTTCGTTTCATTTTCTTCCTTTTTAACTAGTACCGTAAAATCATCTTGCTTATGACTCCCCATTTCTGTTTCAGTTTCTTTCTAGTAATAAATTTATAATTGCAATGAATTGAATTTCAATGAATGTGTTGTTTTTCTCTTGGTATTAACACGAGCATGTTTAATTGATATTACTGAGAATTTTGTTAGATTCGTTCTCCATGAGCTGGAATGATGGTTGCTTGTTCTCGATTTTGATCTGACTTCTCCATTTTCTCCCAAAAAATGCTAAGCCCTACACAATATATAGCTGATATTCTTGGACTCGGCTTGTATTTCCATGTTCTTTATTCTAGGTAGTCATTTCCCTATTCCTTATTGTGATGATGGACTTGGAACATCATAATTCAGTGCTTGAATTAAAAATAATGGGCCTAGTAATATTGTGAATAGCACTAATAATTTGGATGATGCAAAATGTAAAGGAACTGAGACTATAGAGAAATGCTCACTGACAACTAAAGGGTCTGGCTTGAAGAATTAAAGAAGGAAAAAGAGGGAAGTGTACGAGGATGAGGATAGTCATATAGAAGCAAGGTTTGTTAATTGATGATCCTAGGATGGCTATGGGGTCACCTTTTCTTGGTTGGACGGTCTCGGATAAGAGTGATGATCGAAGTTGCAAGTCTTCCACTGCAGCTGGAGCTAGTAAGGCGAGGCACGAAGCACCTTTATACATAGGTTATGCATCTGATAAGAATGGGCTAAGTAGTTTGAGTAGGAAGAACTTGAGTATTCCAGCTCAACAAACTCATCAGGGGAAGGGTCGGGCTGATACTAATAAAAAGCCTAGAGGAGAAAAGATCAAAATCGAGAAGGAAAACTCTCATTCGAGCTTGGAATCTGACTCACGAAGCTCCAATTTTCTCTTTGTGCAGGGTAGTAATACGTCAACGAGCAACAGTACAGAAGGTGGAAATTCAATGAATCATGATGGAGAATTGAACAATGAAGCTCAGGATAGCGAAAGACCTGTTGATAAGGAACTTCAGGCTGATCTTGACAGACAAAATGGTAAGGAGGTTGGAGGTGTGTCTCAAGAAGATCTAACTGCTGAGTCATCTCAGGAGGTTAAGAATGAGAAGAGCGAGAATCACTGCTCATCCACAGATCACGATCCTATGCTGGATCCAAGCTCCACCCTCCAGGCTGTTAAGGAAACACTTGAGAGAGGTAGGTCTGTAGTTCTTGTTGAGTATTCCAATAATAGGTCTGTAGTTCTTGTTGAGTATTCCAATAATAGGTCTGTAGTTCTTGTTGAGTATTCCAATAAAGTACTTCTACTTAGCTGATGCATTTCTTCATGGAGATGATTAGTTATGCTTGCATCTTCAGTATATTGCATGAATTGGATAACTTTTTGGTTAAATCTATTTCAAACCCGTAGCGCGTAGAATAATGTCTATTGTGAACTTCAAAAAGGAATAGAAAGGTGGAAATTATCAGAGTTCTTAGTTGACAGCTTCTTTATGCCCTTTTTTTCTTTGTCTTTCTTCCCCTTTGCTATTTTTCATTTTTTGAAAATGGTAAACCTTCCCATACTCCCCTGCCCAAGAGGAAGCAGCGGCCCTTTGCCATTTTGCGCCCGTTCATGACTTGAGCTCCTAATATCTTGGCTTTAAGTTGGGTGCTCCTCTTATAAAAAAAAAATATCTTGGCTGGAAGTTGGGTGTGCTTGGCATCTGGAACAGCCTCTTTTATCTCCTGTTATTGCAAGTTTAATTGAACTTCAATTTAATGTTTGAAAAGTTTGGATATTATACAAGAATATGTGATTAGCATTGTTGCTGGAACAATAAAACGCAAGCCAATAAGTCAGGAGGTACTGTTGATAAACTGAACTACTATGTGTCTATTGGAAGATCTTAGTGTTGCTAGCTTCCTCTTCAAGGATATATTATTCATTTGTATTCTATAGTTGGTTTTCATATCTTCACCTTCTATAGTAACTTTTGTATACTTCCTGCTCTTCATTTGGCCTTTAAGTGATTCTTCAGCATTTTAAAGTTGGTATGATAAGTTCGGGGTTAGATCATTTTTTCTGGTACGTACATGGAAAAGAAGAAAAGTGAATGCTTTCAAATTTTTCTATCTGTGGGATTTCTTAGGAGGAAGAGGTTTAACAAGATGTCAGGATCGACATTTGGGATAAGAGTAGTGCATAATCTGGTGGTTATAGAATTGACACTAGGTGGGGAGAGAAGTGGCCCTATAAAGAGCCCTTGTTTTATTTTAGTTATTGGCTGTAGGATAGGGTGGGAAGTGAAAATTTGGGATAAGTCAGTGGATCACTACTCACGATGGGGTAGTGGAATAATATTGAGTTACAAGGCTCATATAGTGGATGAATAGAGCTGGAACTACAGGGTTTTCCAGCAGCAGAAAGATTTAAATGGAAAAAAAGAACATGAGGGAAAATGAAATGATTATCTCAAAATTCTTGTAATACCAAGTCAACCATATAGGGAACTATTAAAAAAATTAGCACCTAGGCTAGATCTTTTGAGTACTGTGAGCAAGTTATCAGACTCCTAGAAGGAAACACATTAAACTTAATTCTAACTTGTTGCCTTGTTTTGTTGATAGTGTTTCCTGCTTTAAGAAAATGCTAAAGCTAAACTTGTACTAGAAGTAGGGTATTCACCTCTTTATTCACGAATCAAATGATCTCTATATTTTAACTTAAGACCTATTTCTACAACATGCTGTGAATTACTTTAGAATGCGGAACTGTAAAATCAGAAATAAATATAATCAGAACTGCAGCTTACTTAACCACTATGAAACATAAAAGAGATTTCGAAAGTACACTGGGCAGTTCCTGATGGACCAAAATGCAATTTATCTGTGTTCCATAGCCTTTACTTTAGGCCTCCAAAGCTTTTCACACTTGTCCAGCAGACACTTATCAGTAAAGAAAAAAGAAAAAGAAGCTTCTTGTAGCTGTCCCCATGTTGTGACTGCAGCTATAAGTACCTTCCGCTTAAATATATAGCCTACTGGCCTTTCTAATTGCGGTTGGAGAGTGCCGTAGTCCAGTGATTGTTTTTATGCTTTGTCAAGTTTTGATTAGACTGTATGTCCTGTATTGCTGAATCTAGGCCATAGGTATAATCAATAACCTAATCCACTTCCCTATGAAAAACTCAAAAATGTTTCAGAAGATTCGTTTGATAAATCTCTTGTAGCAATAGTCTGATTGCTGTTATAAATAAGGAACAAATCTTCAGCTTAAAGCATGTGCACAAACAGCGAGGAGCACAAGTTTATGCCAATTGAACTCCCTCTGTTTCAGTTTATGTGAACCTATTTCCTTTTTAATCCGTTCCAAAAATAATGTATACTTTCTAAATTCGGAAACCATTTAATTTAAACTTTCCGGTATACCCTTAATGAAAGGTTTTTAGAGCCATACAAATACTATGACAGTTTTAAGATCGCAAGTTTTAAAATAATTGTAGCCACACAAATGTTATGGCGTGTTTAGGACCACATGTTTCTAAAGTCTTCATTTCTTTTTTAAACTTCGTGCCTAGTCAAATAGATTCACATAAAATAAAAAAGAGGGAGTATCATTTTAAATAAGGTTGTCATCGTCCAATATTTTTCCTGGCTTATCCCCCAACCCAGTCTATGCATGTATTTATCTCTGACAAGCATGGATATATGCTCCTTCATTGTGTGACGTGGCAGGCCAATAACCATCCTTCTATGGCTTCTTAGATGATTTCAGCTATCTTCTTCCCCTCGCTACGTTTCTCCCGAAACTACTTAACTCATTGATCCCCCCCTCTTTCCACAGGCTGAAAATCTTAATTTTCTCTCCCTTGGTTCCTCACTTAGGAAGAATCAAATTCTGAAAATCTGACCTTTGGTATTTAAAATATCTATATGGATCAACATCATGATGCAAGTTGAAGCTTTGCAAATAAGGATCTCTGAAAGCTTAGATTACCTCTGTAAAGCACTTTAACTTGCAGGTTGCTGGTGCGGGATCTGTGAGAGAATTGAATAATATTTCCTTCATAAGCACTGCAATTCTAATGCTAGGAGTCTGTATTTGTTGTTACAGTTGAACTGCACTTGGTAACGTACTTGGGCTACAATTGGTCTTGAATGTTGTCCTTGGGGGTTAGCAACCCCATAGCAAGAATGGCATTCATGCCCACGATCTGGCCGCTGAGGGTTTACTTTATTGCTTAGTGAATATTCGGGTCTTAATGTAGTATTAGCCTGGTGTTCTGTTAAGGGCTCTATGCAAGAGAGACGTTACCATGGCATTGAGATTTCAACTTCCCTTTTTGGCTCCAAGAACTCCTCCATTGTGTGATGTGATAGGTCAAAAACCAGCCTTCTGTGGCATCTTAGATGATTCAGCCATCTTGTTCCTCCATCCCCCTCCCCCCTTCTCTCAGAACTATTGAGCTTGTCAATTCCCCCACCCCTCCTCTCACGGACTTGTCTGACAAGGCCATGTAATTTGGATAGTTCTCCCCCCCCCCTCCCTCCCTCTTGTGTGTGCGCGGATTCAATAAAAAGAAAGGATCCTTTTCATCTAGAGTTAATTTTGAACCATCATCTAAAGTACCTTTTGCAAAGATCAATTTACCTGTATGTAAAACAAGAGGAATAGCATGATGAACCAAAAGTTTATTATGTTTAAAATTATAAATTAGTATTTTCTATCTGAACTAGTCATTATCAAATCAAAACGATTATGTTAAGAAAATGTAGTAGATATGATCTTTCATCGCACAAATGGACTAATTATGATTTATAAAAGTGACTTATTTGGCTATAGAACACTCTCAAGTAAATAAAAGATGAGTTCACATGTTTGGTTGATTCTTCTGCAATTATTTTGTTTAATTTGCCTGTTCAATCTTGCCACATCAAAGGAGGTCTTCCTTTGAAACAGTAGATAAAGTGGACTATGCAGAGGCAAAAAGTGCTATGTGAGCTTGATAGTTATGAGAAGGCTTCATTGTTTCCAAAGAATCTAGTGGACAGAGGCCTAAGTAGCTCAGGGTCTCAGTTAACTCACCATCTTATTTCCATGTAAGGATGTGTTGAAGTCATTAGTGTTGGATCTAAAGGCATATTTGGGACTTTGAAACCATTGACCAGCTTGTTTCACTCTCATTTTTCCATTGCATTTGGTTTTCCTTTGTTTGAAGGGGAGCCTTGGCGTAACTGGTAAAGTTGCTGTCATGTGACCAGGAGGCCACGAGTTCAAGCCGTGGAAACAACCTCTTGTAGATTTGCAGGGTAAGGCTGCGTACAATAGACCCTTGTGGTCCGGCCCTTCACCGGACCTTGCACATAGCGGGAGCTTAGTGCACCGAGCTGCCCTTGGGTTTTCCTTTGTTTGTATTAGCATAGTCCTCAGGGTTGCCCATGTTTGTTTTTAACAAATTTGGTAGAAATATAGTTCATTCTCTATTTTCAGAAATCAGTTACTCGTTGGAGCTTCATTATCCAGTTGCGTTAGTTTAGTTGATGCACTTTCTCCGCAGAACTTTGGAGATTCAGAGAAATTGGAAACAAAGATTTTATCATTGACCAACCACTTCAGGATGTTGGAATACCTTCAGAGTTCACTTCAGGTGGTGGAGATTTCCCAGGACCGAGCACATCTGAGCCGTCACAATCCAGGAATGGCATGCAACATTCTTTTGACTTGGATACTGAAGTGGTTAGCTTAAAGCAGAATGTGACACTGCTGCAAAATAACTTGTATGAAGCAGCTAAGCTGGTTAAGTTTAAGGAAGCCAGGGTTACCGAACTGCAATCCATCTTAAGTAATTGCTCAGAGAAGGAAGAAAAGAGTGTTGGAATTGAGTCGCATGAGAGAGCTAGAGATATTGAAATTGAGCTTGAGGGTCTCTTCAGACAGAAAATTGAAGCTGAAGTACAATATTTGACTATATCAAGAACAGTCGAAAAGTTGAGAATTGAAGCATTTAAACAAGTTAAGCTCTTGGAAGAACAAAAAACATTAGCTTCAGAACAAGCGCAGGTTGTGAAAAATCTTGGAGATGCAGAATCAAAGGCTGCAACGCTTAAAACACAGGCTAAGAAGTTGGAAAATTGCTGTGAAGATATCATGAGCACAGATGAAATGCTAAAACTGCAGAAGAGAGTCTGGAAGTACAGCACCTGTTTTTTAATACAGTTGGTATTGCTGGTAGTCGGGCTGTTTCTCTTGCAGATTTCACCTGATGATGCTGAAGTTGTACCTACGTAACTTTGAGAAGTGAGCTTTTGCTTCCAATTTTTGTGTTGCTGTTACCATCATTCAGCAATATTAGTTCCTTTTAGATGTTTGTAGATAGACGGAACACCTGGGTTTTTTTTTCCGCTAGTGGCTGTTGAACTTATTTTAGCAGCAAACATAGAAGATGATTAGGTTGCTCGTGCGTTGGGATGCTGGCGTTGTTGATATTTTGATCATCGGGTAATTGTGGAGGTACCCTAGGTTGTAAAGCTCCTAAAAGTTTCTTAATTTGGGGTATTTGGTTATCCATCATTTTCTAGTGTTTACTTATCAGAAAATGACGTTTCATTTTCCGTCATGCCCAAACGCATGAATGCCTGATGGGATTTGTTTGAAAGGTGAAGTTTCATTCAAATACAGGCTCTATTTTTTTGTGTAACATTTATGATAATGCTAGTGAAGTAGCCTGCGCTTTGCACGGTTGTATTAATTAGTCATTGGTATTGCTATAACTATATTTGAGATGGAATATACGAAATTTTTCATGATATGTTAACTAATTTTATATAATTTATTAAGTTACAAACACTAAAAAATTTATTAGATGTACCGCATTTGTCATTACATATTTTTTTATTAAAAGATAAAATAAAAAGAATATGTGTGCAACACTTATGTGCAACTTTAATATATGATTCTTATTGTACTTGTTATTAATTATATGTGCTCAGATATTTTGATATATTTATTTCATTTAGATTAGATGGTAGAACTTTTGACTTTTTTAAAATTTAGTTAAATTCAAATAACATAAAATGAAATGGGAAACAAAAATATCTAAAACTGAAAGAACAGCAATCAAAGGAAATAAGTGAGTAGTGGGACGCAAGGAGCGGTGTCACTCCACTGAATTGCATTTTTGTCACCTGTTCCTTTTTTTTTAGCTTTTTCCTGTTTGTTCTTTTTTGATTTATGACCTTTCTATTTCTTAGTTAAACATTTTATGTTAATACTTTCAACCACCAATCAGAAACGGTATAAAGTAGTGATATTAAAATGGCAATTAAAATGCCACAGCTGATACTTTAAATCACCAGTTAAGAGTGAATAACGTTAATCATGATATATATTAAAAAGACTCGGTATGATAGCAAACCATATTAAGCCTGCTACCCAAGATCACTCACCATGTAAGATACTTTTGCTTGTCTCAACAGATCTAAAGGAATTACTGTTGCCACATAGCGTCATAATTCAGAAATCCACACTCTAACTATTTTGTTAGTTTATTTCCGATGGCTGAAAACCAATTTTAGTGACACTTATCTTATGTTAATGGAGGAACCGATATTATTACTCTTCTTTACCTCTAAATTCATCACCACCCAATCAAAGAACAAAACATTAGATTCAAAATTAATAGATTAAAAAAGCACTAAAATTGAGCAAAAAATATGTTAACAGAACCATCAAGGGGAAGCATGAAAAAGTTGAAGCGAGTTGAAATACAGCAGTATATGAGCCCATTTTTTTGGCAAATAAAACGATTAGTTCTACTTTTCCTTAATCATCTTCTTTTCACCTTGTTTCTATGTCTATCTCCCTATTCATCATATCTATTCTTTTTAGCAAAACCTCATCAAAAGTATTGTCAAAGAATCTTTCTCCAATTTTCTTACTCTCCAGTCTCCACACCAGTCATATTCCCGATCTTCCTCCTGCAATCACTTCTGCAAAACTACAAAATAAAACACACACTTTCTTTTCCTTGATTAGCTCCTTTTACTATTCTTATAAATACAAAGAATAAAACCAAATAGAAAAAGAAAAATACTGGAGTGACATCATAAAGGCTCCCATAGAGAATCCAAAAAATGCAGAATCATACCCAAAATATTGCTAAAAATCAATATATAAACTCATAATTAGGATAACTAAAAAGCAAGAAACTCTGCATATAAATATCAAGAGATCCATTCACAAATCAACAATTGGACAATCACGTGAGAAGGAGAAAAATTTGAGAGAATTGAGAATCAACGACAGAAGAAGAAAGAATGAGATGAGATGAAGGCTTCTTTTTTCAGTAAATAGATGCGACAACCGTAAGGGAGAGAACGAAGAATGGAAGGCGTCAGTTACTTTTTTTGGTTGAAAGCGTCGGTTACTTTTATTAATTGAGAGAAGCAAAACAGCGACTCGTGGTGTGGAAAAAATTAAAGAGGGACAGTTACATTTTTGTTAGTCAAAGCATATAAATGCCGAAAATAAAGAAAAGGGAATAAAAATGAAAAATTGTCCAAAAAAAGGAAAAAATAGATAAATACAATTGCTGGGCATAGGAAGATGTCACATCATCTTTCATATTCCCAGCTTTATATATATATATATATATATATATATTTTGTTTTCTTGAGGCGAGGGTTTATTGGAAACAACTGTCTGTATACACATTATCTTACCTAGATCCCACTTGTGGGACTATACTGGGTCGTTGTTATTATATTTATGATAATATTTAATTTTTTGATGCTTGTAAGTAACTGAAATCAATTTTCACCTGATAAGTTCAAGTGTTCAACCTTCTCAGTTTTATCTCATTTGGGTTAGCAGCATGTGGAAGTGCGCGGTATTGGAAAAAAAAGAAGAAGGGAAGTACTGTAGCATGAGCTAACTCTTTCCAATCCTGTAAACTATAATTGGACTTGACAATTAGCTAACATCAATCTAATATTTCTCGCACTTTAATTCTTAAACATTAGAAATTTATGTATAAAGAGTTTAACTTTTGGTGGCCTTTTTGGCTTCACGCTTATAGCCTAAAACATTACGATAATTTTCTAATAGGGAATGGAGATTAACACGAGCAGAAGAGAAATGTTATGGGAGACCATAACTCCAATAGGAGTAACTCCACCATGTGTAATCCCTTTAATCATAAGTTATGTCATGGGCTGCTTTCCAGACATGCCCCATGACCCCTTGGCCGCGCCCCATGGCGGCCTAGCAAGCCTCACAATGCCTAGCGCCATGGTCGGCCCCGTGGTCTTGGCTGCGCCAAGTGACAAGCGCGCATGTGCCTCTGTCGCCCCACCGATGCCTCTCGCCAGCGCCCAAGGGCTGGCCATTGACAACAGCGCCGCGCGCCCTGACAATGCCGCGCGCGCAGATCCTGATGCCTCGCCAGCGCCCAGCTGCAGGCCCATTCCAACAGCGCCTCGCGCACAGACCCTGATGCCAAGCACCAGTGCCCAGCCTCAGGCCAGCACATCAAGTGTCGCGCGCGCCCACAGCAACGCGCGCGCAGACCCTGACCCGCAAGACAAAGATGCTGCCATCGGACTTAGTTTTTCCTTGTAATAATCTAAGTCCTTTTCATTGTAATCATAGGCTAGTTTACATCATTTTCATTTCAGTGTGCTTCTACAGCTTTATTAGGACTAGTCTTGTAATGTTGGTTTATTTTTTTTAAGCATTATTAAGGGGGACCAAACAATCAAACATTTCAATCAGCATTTTCTGGTGTCTCTCCCCCTCGACACCACATCATTGTAATCAGCATTTTCATTCAGCAATAAAATCATCATCATCATTCAAAACCCAATTCTCTCTCAGCTTCCGCAATTTGCTCACGACATTGGTTTTCCCGCACGGCACTGACAATCTAGTCTAGCGTGCGGCGAGGACCTCATTGGCGGACAGCAACCGCACTGACATCGGTTGCTTAGCCTTACGTTGCCCTTCCAAAGATCATCAGGAAGGCGTTGCGTAACAGTTGGTATCAGAGCCTAGGCTCGACATCGGACGAGGGAAAACATTTGCCATCATCACCATTTCTGACCATGGTGAATCATGGGGAGCGTCTAGCATCCCTAGAAGAGACGGTTGACCGATTACGACCCATCGTAGAAACGGTGCCTGATCAAAGCAACAACCTAGTGCAAAGGTTGGACGACCTGGACCGCCGAATGCGGCAGGCCGAAAATGACATTGCAAACATCAGTCGTGACTCCGACGAGGACCGACAAACGGCAGCCATTGAAACTGCCAATATTCATGGCAAATTTGAGGACCTCCAACAGGAGCGTGCCGACGATTTAGCCCATCAGCAACATGAGGCAGACAGACTAACTGCCATGCAGCAAACCATAAACGACTTGACTGACAAGCTCAACGTTGTCAATGCTGCCTTACAGAGCCTACTTCGAGAAGGCGACCATCACATCAGGGGTGCAGCAAACCTCACCCCCATTCCACAAAAGCTTAAGATACCGGAGCCAAAGCCATACGACGGATCCCGGGATGCTAAAGAAGTGGAAAACTTCATCTTCGACATCGAACAATACTTCGATGCCGTGGGCCATTTGGAGGAATCCAAAAAGGTAGCGACTGCTGCCATGTATCTTCAGGGCGATGCCAAACTTTGGTGGCGGGTCAAACACGAAGCCATCAAGGCCGGTGAAGATACTCTTCAGACATGGGACGAATTGAAGGTAGCCATACGCCTGCAGTTCTTTCCCGAAAATGTGGAATACAATTCCAGGAGAAAGCTACGGGACCTCCGCCACACCAGATCAGTGAGGGAGTACGTGCGCGAATTCTCCGCACTCATGCTAAACATACGCGACATGGGGGACAAAGACAAACTCTTCGCATTCATAGAAGGTTTGAAACCTCATGCCCGTATGGAACTACAGCGACAACGGGTAGACACCCTGCCCAAGGCCATTCAAGCTGCAGAATGCCTTGGCGACTATCATTTGGGAACTCAGAACGACAGGCCCCAGTGGTCTGTCCGAGGGGGATTCAACGGGCACCATCCCAGCAATGGTGGCCCAAGCAAAAGTGGGGGAGATCGGAGTGCATCCAAAACTAAGACTCCTCCCTCCAACAGCAACAGTGCTGCATCCATCAACAACAATCAGGGGAGAAAGCCTCCCTCAGAATGCCGTCATTGCGGCGGGGCACATTGGAACAATGAATGCCCAAACATCAAGGTCAATGCTCATCAGACGGTCGAGGATGAGTTAGACACATCAGACTCATCAGACGACGACCAGGTAGGCGCCTTCAATGCAATTGTTGGCTCTATCCCTCATGCCTTAGCGGGGACCAGTGCATGTCCTCCTAAGAAAACATCAGTCCCGATCACCAGGAAAGGGAAAGAAAAGATGGACGAAGGACCTCCTAAGCAAGCGAGGACCCTAATGTTCGTCGAATTGAAAGTGAACGGCAAGCCCCTTCACGCATTGATAGACACGGGTGCCACCCATAACTACTTGTCATCAACGCAAGTAGAGCGCCTAGGTCTTGTGGTACAAAAGAGCAAAGGCCGCGTCAAGGCTATCAACTCACCACCTCAGACATTGGGTGGAACAGCTACAAATGTCCCAGTGAAACTTGGCCCATACAAAGGAAGCATCGACCTGCGCATCGCAATCATAGATGACTTCGACATCATAGTGGGTTTGGATTTCATGAGGCAAACCAACACCATACCAGTACCATATGCCAACATGCTCCTGATGATGGGAGAAAAAGGGGCCAAGCCCTGCACCATACCATGCTTTCCCATAAAGATGGCCGCTGAAAACATCTCGGCCATGCAGTTGGAGAAGGTAGTCAACAGACATGAACCCCAGGTTCAGGCTACCCTTCGCAGCAACAATCAGCCATCATGTCATCGGCCTCAAAAGACTGGTGACGCTCATCATCGTGTGAAGACTTGTCAGCCATGCCACAAGGACAAGTCGGATCACTCATCACAGCCGGGACCCTCGCAGCCATCACATGTCCCTCAGAGACCATGGGAAAGTGTTTCCCTCAGATTCATCACGGGATTGCCCCAAGTCGGCAATCTTGCATCCATCATGGTTGTCATAGATCAGTTCTCAGACTATGCAACTTTCATAGCAGCCCCGCAAAACATCTCAGCAGAAGATACAGCTCGACTCTTCTTCTCGCACATTGTCAAACATTGGGGCCTGCCCAAAAACATTGTTAGTAGGCGCGACTCACGCTTCACTAGCAACTTTTGGACCCATCTCTTCAGGTGCTTTGGGTCAACATTGAGTCACAACACAGACATCCATCCACCATCGGATGGCCAGACAGACCGGTTCGATGACATGCTGGAGGAATATCTCCGCAACTTCGCAACCGGATCACAGAAGCATTGGGTGAAGCTCCTGGATGCTGCTCAACTGTGTTTCAATTCTCAAAAGAGCCATCATACAAACAAGAGCCCTTTTGAAATTGTTACCGGACAGCAACCGCTTCTCCCGCAAACGGTGAATGCCTCAACCATGCCGAAATCTCCTCGAGCTGCCAACTTCTCGAGCGAATGGGAGCGCAACATGGAGATAGTGCGGAGCTATCTCATCAGGGCCCAAGAGCGGGCAAAAAGGTTCACCGAACAAAAGCGTTGCTTTTCCCAACATCAACCAGGGGACAAAGTAATGCTACGCATCCCAAAGCAGTACTTGTTTGCAGAAAGGACCCATGACCCTCGCCTGCAACAAAAATACATCGGGCCCCTGTCCATTGAAAAACGCATTGGGGAGTCCACATACCAGGTAAAAACTCCATCCTGGTGGAAGATCCATCCAGTCTTCCATGTCAGCCGCATGAAATCATTGCTTCGCTACAACAGCAAGCTCAAACAACAGAGGGGCGCAGACCTCCCATCCAACAACCATCAGAAACATCATCATCATCATCATCATCATAAGGCTCCGAGGACGGCGCCAACTCAGGTGGGGGAGAATGTCATGGGCTGCTTTCCAGACATGCCCCATGACCCCTTGGCCGCGCCCCATGGCGGCCTAGCAAGCCTCACAATGCCTAGCGCCATGGTCGGCCCCGTGGTCTTGGCTGCGCCAAGTGACAAGCGCGCATGTGCCTCTGTCGCCCCACCGATGCCTCTCGCCAGCGCCCAAGGGCTGGCCATTGACAACAGCGCCGCGCGCCCTGACAATGCCGCGCGCGCAGATCCTGATGCCTCGCCAGCGCCCAGCTGCAGGCCCATTCCAACAGCGCCTCGCGCACAGACCCTGATGCCAAGCACCAGTGCCCAGCCTCAGGCCAGCACATCAAGTGTCGCGCGCGCCCACAGCAACGCGCGCGCAGACCCTGACCCGCAAGACAAAGATGCTGCCATCGGACTTAGTTTTTCCTTGTAATAATCTAAGTCCTTTTCATTGTAATCATAGGCTAGTTTACATCATTTTCATTTCAGTGTGCTTCTACAGCTTTATTAGGACTAGTCTTGTCATGTTGGTTTATTTTTTTTAAGCATTATTAAGGGGGACCAAACAATCAAACATTTCAATCAGCATTTTCTGGTGTCTCTCCCCCTCGACACCACATCATTGTAATCAGCATTTTCATTCAGCAATAAAATCATCATCATCATTCAAAACCCAATTCTCTCTCAGCTTCCGCAATTTGCTCACGACATTGGTTTTCCCGCACGGCACTGACAATCTAGTCTAGCGTGCGGCGAGGACCTCATTGGCGGACAGCAACCGCACTGACATCGGTTGCTTAGCCTTACGTTGCCCTTCCAAAGATCATCAGGAAGGCGTTGCGTAACAGTTATGATGTTTGAGGCCTACAAATAGCTAGGGGTCATGTACAAACCTTCATGATGCACGCGTTTTGATATGTGTGCCGTGAGTGAGAAGGTGGTCGTAGATCAGCCCTCAGCTCTTCTTTCGAAATTATCGAATATGATGACTTATCAACTTATCTGTTGCCGCAGAGGCGGATCCAACTAACTGACACCAGGTTTAATTGAACCCATAACTTTTGATGCGGAGCATAAGTTTGTATGTAGTATATATGAACTCATAATTTTAAAAATACAATGGGTTCATGGTAAGAACCTTAAAGGCTGAACCATAGAGTTTGAATTCTGGATCCGCCTATGTCTGTTGAATAACTCACTCTCCGATCTCTCACATGCAAATATGGACTCAGGAAGAAAGAAGGAAGATAAGTGCAACCCTTAAAGAAGAGAAACTATTACGGTCCCCTGTTATAAATCCAGTTATGGGACGACACAAGACCAAATCGGAGTTAATATGGAGTAAAATTAGGAGTTCAGGAAAAGGTTTTCTTTTTGGCTTATGGTGCTGGTTCATTAAGAGAGAACCTGCAATCTCTTGAGTTAAAGAACTCAAAGACTGGAATAATTTTCCGCATACCTTTCGCTGAATTCAAATAGCTTTAAATACAAACACTGGTGGATTAATGTTATACCCCATGTTTTCGTACCTGAGAGTACGTCGTAAGTCAATTGATGTAAGCTCGGAAATGAGATCGTCTTTAAAAGTGCATAAAGTAAGTTAATCATGTTACCTTGGAGGTTACAAACTTTTAAGATCATGAATAACAAGTACCAAGAGGGTTGGAAAGCTTAGACGCTAAACGAATCGAAGAAAATAAGTTTCGCCAAAAGTCAACAAGTTTGGAATGTTATAACATGTACTTTTAGGGTGAGACTAGGGTACTTAACATGATAAGGAGGTTATGTTATGAGTTATTTTAGTCATATTATAGTCGTGTGTTACGTTTTTAAGTCAAGCGAGTTGTGGAACAAAAGTTGGCAAAGGTCATCACAAGTTACATACATAATGTGCTGAAAATTAGGTCAAATGTAGCTGCACTTTTCTCCCAATGTACTTGGAATCAATAGATGATCTACATATATTGAAGATCTACGATTCTAGTTTCTAACATATTAAATCATTCGTCGATACAATATCGAACTAGAGAGATATTCACATTTTTGCGAGACCACGCAAGCAACTCCCATGGGACCCACAAAAGTCTGTGTAAAACTTCAGCTTGTATTTAAGTCAATTATATGTCGTTTTAACTCATTTTTCTCCTCCATAACAGTTCCTAAACCCTCCTAAATACTCTCCAAGGGTTCCTCCATGATTCTAGGGTGAAAACCAAAGATTAAAACATGAATCCAACGCTAGAAATCTCGTGGTGCTTGCTAGATTGTATGTGTATATTTGGATGGTTCTTCAAAGGCAAGTAACCTCATATTTCGTGTTGTTATTTATGAATAAGCTAAGAATCAGTCCCTCTATCATATATATTAGAGTTTCAAGGCGAAATACTAGTGTTTACATACCAACTTGAACACAAAAATTGATTCAAGAAGAGAATATAACTCTTATAGTATTATGGTGTGATTAAGGGTTGTTGTGAGCTACACTAGCTGGGTATTTCAAGTTTTATCTACTGCCTAAGGTATGTAAATCATGTTCTTGGTTGTGCCTAAGGTTAATCATGTGTTGGTTGAGTTGTTTGAGTAAATATCTATAAGATAGTAATTGACATGGCATAAGGAATATCTTTTTTTTTGGGTTGTGATAAGGCTATATATATGGTTTGTTGTAGCTGGAAATTATTATGAATAGTTTTAAATTGTTGTGGCTGCTATTGTTAACCTTATCTATATGCTAATTCAGTGGATTGGAGAAGATAACATGAAAAATAAGAGGTTGACGATAAAGGTTAAGGTGCTAGGCGTGTAAACTATATTTGAAGATTATGCTTATGATGTTTTGGGTTGAAATTGATATGGTAAGCATAAGTATGATGTTATAGATGTTATAGGCAGATTCATGGAAAAGGAATTGGATTCAAACCATATTTTTGTTAATCGTAAATCGAGCTTGCCACTCAAAATGGTTGTTGAACTAATCAGAGAGCTTGTTGTGAATTATATTGTTGTTATTTTGGTTGTTTGGTGACTTTTGGCAACATATGGGATGCAGTACAAATAGGGAGGTGCTGTCCATTTTCTTGTAGAATATTAGTTTCCAAATATGAGAGTTACAATGCTTATATGATGACAAAAAAGTCGATTTACTCATTGTAGACGTAAGAGGATCATATTGAGCTTTCTTGAATTGGATGGAAGATTTCAAAGGTATGTTAAGGCACTTCCTTCTTTCTTTTGGCATGATCTAAAATGAAATTAACATAAACGATATGCTATTTAATAACGGATCTACTCCTAACAACTAAGGCTATCCATATTGTTCTTTCCTTATAAAGTCATTCTAAACATGTATGTATGATCCTTGAATCCTATTGAGGTTTATATTGATGGTATGATGTCCATAACGTGAATCGAAGGTGAAACGACCATACGTCACCCCGAAAGTTTAGAACATGATTTTATGAGTCCAACATGCATTATATATATGTATCGACTTTACTCTACCGAGCCGCGCTATAGTCGACCGAGTACGACACCTATTGTGCAACCATTGATCAGTTGGGTTCACCGAGCTTAGCAGAAGGTGTTGGTGCACTCCACTTGCTCCGGAGTTTCCTATTTGGTCAGTATGATTTGGACATGTATTGATTGGTATGGCAGGGCCCTGTCCCGACCTTTATGGTATTTATGTACTCTTAGAGGCTTGTAGACAGATGTCATGTATATGAAAGATTGTATGGCCTTGTCAGCCTATGTTGAGTGTACGAGTGATCATTTTAGTCTTATAGGCCCATATGGCACATGTATAAGTTTGTATTACATTCGTCCTATGTCGAGTACTACCTTTTATTTTATTTTGGTTATATCATGACGGCCCTTCCGACCCAATTATCCATGATGGTATGATAAGAAAGATACGTTACGTTGGTACTCGGTTGGGTAAGGTACTGGGTATCCGTCGCGGCCTATCGGTTTGGGTCGTGGCAATTGACCACCCACCTAAAAATGAAAAAATAACTTCCTAACACAACTTGAATGAGAAAGTGGCCGACTACTGATAATTGCTACTACTAATAACAGTTGGCCTGCTACTAATAACTGCTACATGAAATGTATGAACATAACCAGTAGATGCCTAAAGTTGCTGAACTCATCTACTTCCTGATCTTTTGAAACTTTCCATGTGTAAATTGTTGGTAAACTAAAGGGGTGCTAACATTACTCCCCTTCTTCAAATTTTGCTTTTCCTTAAGCGGGAAGTGTGAAAAATATTATTAGTAGTCAAATTAGTGCTAGGATTTGATTTTTGTGCGTCAAATTCTTTCTCCTCTTCCTCTACAAATTCAAACCAGAATAATTTTTTTGCATTGATGGCCTTGGGTGAATGGTCCATCACAATTAAAATAAAGTCCCAGGGCATATTTCTCCATATTAGATCTGATTAATTATTTTCACAAATCTGGCGTGTTGTTGAGGTGAGAAATCTATTGTCTTGGATCTACGGACATCTGATAATTCCAAATGAATGGGTCGTACCTTGCATTCATAAAGCCTGGACGCACTCATTGTTGTAGCCAAATCTGGAGGATTATGCAATTCTATTTCAGTTTCTATATAGTCAGCAAGACCATTGATATAAAGTTCAATTTTTTGTGACTGTATAAGGGTACCAACCCATAAAACAAATTGCTCAAACTTTTTATGGTAATTTGCCACAGACCCGATCTGACATTACTAGCTAATTTTCCCAATTTCTGACATCTCATTGGTGGCCCAAAATGAAGGTTATATTGATATTTGAATTCATCTCAAGGCGGTTGAGGCATATCTGCCTCTACTTGATAGAAGCAGAATTGTACATTCCTATCCAATGAAAAGAGGCAAGTCCAACCTTTTCTTCTTCTGCAATTTTATGGTGTTGAAAGAAGTTTTTGCACATGTTCAACCATCCCAAAGAGACCTCTTGGCCACTAAAACATGGGAAATTCAACTTTCTATATCTAGGAATGCTAGAACTTCCTCTAGTTTCTACTCGTGGCCTTCTTACCTGTAACTACCTAGATGGTCATTATGAGCATTTGCATTCCATTCAGCTATTTGAAGTGTTGAGTAGCTTCATACGATGTATTATGACTGGTGTGAATCATCGGTTTTGATTTTCATGTAATTCGAGATTGAATTTGAAGAATGATTCTCAACTAGGAAGCTTAAAGTTGGAAGATTTGACCAAGTTTGACTTTTGTGTATTTGACCCCAGATCAAAGTTTGGATGGTTTCATAAGGTCCGATGGTGATTTTGGACTTGGGTGTATGCCCGAGTTTGCATATGGATGCTTCTAGAAGGTTTCTGCACTATTTGGCGAAAATTGGCAATTTGAAGGTTTGGAATGTTTATAAGATTGACCGGGAGTTGACCTTGATGATATTGGGTTCAAATTGTGGTTCCGATAATTTGAATAGTTTCACTAAGTCAATTGGGACTTATGTGCAAAATTTAAGGTCATTCCGAGTTGATTTGATATGGTTCGACATGAGTTTTGGAAGTTCAAAGTTCAAAAGTCCATTAAGTTCGATTTTGAGGTGAGATTCGTGGTTTTAATATTGTTATGTGGATTTGAGGTCTATAGTAAGTCCGTATTATGTTATGGGACTTGTTAGTATGTTCGGACGGGATCACGAGGGGCTTGGGTGAGTTTTAGATAGGTTTGGGTTGTGCTACACGCTTATTAAGCAAATGAGATCCAATTTCTGTTTTGATTGAAACATTAGATATGTATCACAATTACGAATCCATATAAAAATGAATCGTCTAATTTGGACATCGTCTAAACCAAGTTATACTCATTTTAGTGTCGGGGAAGAGAGCTGGTTCTGTGTTTCGCAGATGCGAAATGTCACGACCAAAACCAAAAGACCACAATAGGCACCCGGTGCCTTACTCAATCGACTACCAACGTAGCTTATCTTTCTTATCGTACTATCATGGGTTAAAGAGCCGGAAAGGCCATCATTAGATAACCAGAATAAAACATAAGGAGATACTCGATATAGGATGACCCAACATCATATACAAACTTGTACATGTGACATACGGGCCTATAAGGCCGACATGATTATTTGTAAACTCGAAGCATAGGCCGACAAGGCTATACAAGTATCCATATACATGACATTTGTCTACAAGACTCTAAGAGTACATAAACGTCATAAAGGCCGGGATAGGCCCCCGCCATACCAATCAATATATGTCCAAATCATACTGACCAAAATGGCAACTCCAGAGCAAGTGGAGTGCACCAACACCTTCCGCTAAGCTGATAACCTACTAGAAGGACCGTCAAGCTATCTATCGAGACCTGCGGGCATGAAACGCAGCATCCCCAATCAAAAGGGTGTCAGTACAAATAAAGTACCGAGTATGTAAGTCTTGAAAAGCAGTATAAAAAAGACATGAAAGAAACCTGGAGTAAAGGACTCAACTTGTAAGTCTGAACATCTCTCTGAATCATGAAACATTTATAATGTCATGTATATGCGTATAAATGCCATATCATGCATAGGTATATGTGTGCATAACATCATCAAGCCTCTGAGGTCATCCCATCATATCATTTTGGCCTTTGTGGGCGAAATTATCAACGTATACCAACGGATCAGGTGGTGGTGCGTATATAACACTGTAAAGTTTTCCCATATCCCAATCTCATCTCATACTTTGTAACTTTTACCCATCCAATGTTGATTCACCTTAATATTGATCCATAATCTACCACTGATAACTTGAAACCTCTGACATAATACATTATCACTAGGGCTCACGTCGTATCGGGGAATATTTGAAGTGATTTTCCTGATCCACCTAGGGACGATACTTTTCTTTAATAACCGTATTTCATAGCATTGCAACATGATTCATCTTATGGGGGAGGATGTAAGGCCCAGTAAAATTTTACCTAAAACCCGAGGTTTTGTGGTGCCAAGGTAGACTTATATATTGACGATATTCAATACAAGATTTTTGGGTTGAACAACGCGTTGGGGAGTGTAAGAAAATTGTGGGTAGTGCAGGGCATATCTGCGGTCCATTCTGTGATCACAGAACTGATCTGCGGACCGCAGATCTGCCGCAGAGTGAAGCAGAGGATTGGCCAAACTTTGGGAGTTATTTTTCTATCAATTATGTGGCCGCATAATAGTTTCGCGGGCTGCACATTCGCCGTAGAAACCAGCATGATTTTAGAAGGAGGTTCTGTGCTCCCTTCTGTGATCTCAGATTGGTCTGCGGACCGGAGACCTGTCACATACCTGCACAGAAATGCCCAGTTCTGGAAGGCCATTATGCGGTCCATTTGGTGGACTGCAAAATGCTATGCGGTTGCATATGCAACCACAGATCTGCATCGCGACTTCATTTTTTCTAATTTTGTAACCTGACCCTATTTCGATATATAGTCGTTGAAGACCATTTGTAAGGTAAAAATCTGATGTTTTGAGAGTGGGGAAATGCTCTAGAGTGAGAGGAGGGTTCCTAAGATAATTGTTTACCAATATTTTCTCAAGTCTTGAAGAATTCACAAAGAAAAGTCACAAGGGCTTCATCCAAGAGGTAAGGTTTCATACCTTAGTCTTCAATTTCGAGTTTGGGGTAGAAGATGGATAATGTGGAGTGTGATTCTTAGGTATACGGGTGTTATCTATGCATGCATGTGTCAACAAAGTTGTAGGAAAGTTGTTGAGCTAAAAAGGGTAGATATTGGGTTGTGGGATGAAGGAATCCACCATAGGAGGACCTTGAAACCCTAATGCACACCTAGTGTTTGATAAAATGCTCAAATGAGCTGGAACTATGAACTTCTTCCTAATTTGTGTTCAATTTTGCTATATTTCTAAATAGATCGAACTGGCTAAGATTTTCGAAACATTGTAATAATTTAAGGAGCTCGAGGCGAGGTATGTTGGCTAAACTTCACTCTTAGAATTGAATCCCACGATGTCCTCGTAAGTCCCGAGATGTTCACTATAAATTGATTATTCCGAATATGCATCGTGTCAAAAGATATATGTTCAATATGTATTCCAAATATCTAAACATTATAACTTCAAGTCGTGTTTTAAATGAAAGCTATTATGCCATATTGTGTAAGAAATCTCAAGGTGCTTAAGACTCTTATTTGCTCATATGTTTACTTAAAGTATTGAATAGAAATGCTTTCTTGTTGATGATTCGTGATGTTGTTTGAAAGTGAAAGAGGTGAGCATGAAATATGAAATACGACCAACGTGCCAAGAATGATATTACAATTGGGGCCATTAGAGCCAATGAAACAAAGAGACATGTAAAATATAAATGAAATGAGTTGTAAATCCTTTAAATAAATAAATACTTTTGGAGTATCGTTAGTCACCGAGGAAGGGTAGGTTGAAATAACCTATCCTCGAAACTACATGTGCCGGTGTAGGAGTGAATGATGATTATTCCCCTTATTAGGGATGAGATTGATGTGATGATAATATTCCCCTTTATTGGGATGAGATGATTGCTAGAAAAGGGTGATGTTATTCCACACGGAATTGTGGTAAGACAGCCTAGCCGATTGAGTCAAGATCGAACACCATACCACACACATGGTGGTAATTGTGCTTGAGATTATTGTTGAATCAATGATTGAGATTGAGATTGAGATAATAATTGTGATTTTGGTTGATGTCTTTGGGTGAGACGGCCTATCCAATCGGGCCGTGATCGGACTCTGTGCTAAAATAACGGTGGTATATCGGTGCTAAAGATCTCCCAACCTAAAATATGGAAATTTACTTAAAATGTTTTAGGTATTGTTTGAGACTCCCTTTGATTTTATGATTGCTCTTCCTTGTGATATCACTCGTTCTATTGAGAGGGTATTTAATCATTCATACTAGTACTATTCTATATGTACTAACATCCCTTTTGCCGGGGTGGATGCAGGTGGTTCCACAGTAGGCGGCTTTGATCATTGATATCGGTACACCCTCTTCTCAGCTGACTTGGTGAGCCCCACTTTATTTTGGGGTCATCTATCTTTCGTTCCTTGTATATTATGTTTTCAGATATAGCTGGGGCCTTGTTGCTGGCACTATCATCGTACTTTTTTGTATCTATTAGAGGCTCCGTAGACATAGTGTGGGTTGTATATTGGTTTTGGGAGAGTCAAACTTATAATGTTGTATTTGTACCACACGTTCCACTTCAAACTATGAATGTGTATATATCTTGAACTTTATAAATGATGTAACTAATAATAAGGAATATGAGTTGTTTACATGATCCTCACAATTGTCTAATTAATGAAATAAATCTTTTCTTTATTCATGAGTGAGTTCGGGCAGAAGGTATTGTACAGGTTTGCTCGGTCGGGTTATCTCGGTTGGGCGCCGGTGGCGCTCCCAGAGGTCGGGGCATGACAATATTCTAATCCCGTGCAATTCATGAAATCCCTTTCTCATTAAATCATTACTCAATCAAAGGCCTAAACGTCATACTCTTATCTATTACAATAACACCATTATTCTACTACCAAGGCAGCATTCCATTTGTTCTAAGTGCTCCTAGTCTTAGACTCCTCCGAGTTGATTCAAGCTATATTGAGCTTTCTATAACTTACGGAAACCATCAGCTCTCTTGTTTTGATGAGCTTAATCCCGAGGCCTTACTTATTCTTGTCACCTTCTCACTTATCTTTTCATATCCTTACTCATATCTACCTAAAATCTTATCTCTCTATGATACTTTAGCTTGCGACCTACAAATATCTATTCATACTAATCGCACCCTTCCTTTAACTTGCTAGCACTATAGATTTCCTTTCGTGCCTTCTCACTTGCCTTTAAATATAGGCAATTACTTTTGTTGGTCGTTTTGACACTTGCTGCATGAATGATTGGCTTATCTTAGTGCCTACGAATACTGGAACTTCCTGTAACTCATATGATCTAAAATATCACTTTTGATTTTTACTTCCCGTTCATTAGCCATGATAGGTTCCACTTTTTTATGGAGTGCATACAATGTTGTAGTGAGACTGTTGTTACAAGATCATTTTCTCTTTAGGTCACTATGCTTAGGTTGAAGCCTTCTTCCTTATTTCTTTAGCTAGTCTTTAATTGTAGTACTTAGGGGAGACCCTCTAACTCCTGTAAAGCTACGAGCTTATTACATCATATACCTGACAGAATTTTTGATGTTCTTGCTCGCCTATAATTATCCCTAGTTACTTACCTCTGCGCCCTTGTGCTCGTATGGTTGCTTCTAAATTGAATTTTTTTACTTTCTTTCTAGTGGCACTCTTTTTTATTTCTGAAACACTTATATGGTACTTTAACTACCCCAACTCCTATCTGAATATTTCTCAAGGATTATGATGCCATATCTGCGGGACTGAATTCACTATGTTGGGGTTCACTACGTTTATCTTGCACAATCTGTTGATTTATCTATATCCTCTTGTCTAGACATAACTAGGCTCTTCCTGAATCAATTACTAACTACTCGTTGGTCTATTCTCATATCTATATTCTGCATAATCTCTCTTGGTATATGTCTTTTGTCTTAACTTACCTCTCGTACTGTCTCCTGATGTATCAAGTGTCCATTCGTACTTTTTATTAATAACATCCTGGCTGGGAACTCTTACTGCCTCTCCCGAGCGTCGTGCTTGCACAATATTCTAGAGTCACAACATATCTATAGGATCTTAATAAATGCAGCCTTATCTCATTCGCCTTTTTACCTCATTCTTCTTTTACCATTCGATAGTTACCTGAACCACTTAACTCCGACTTAATACCACACCACATCATCTTTTCCTCTTTAGGGGAGTACTAAGATTTAGTGTTACGACGATCTACCTATAGAAGTTTTACCTCTTAATCTTTGATGTCTTTTCACATCATCAATGCCCCTTAATTGCCTTACGGCAACCCTTATGTACCAGGGATAACTGAATTCCTTATGCACAAGGGTGACGCCTAGTGTAACTGGAACACTTAGTCCTTTAAGCTCTATTCACAGTTCTTGCTTTAAGGAAGCATCTTTATGAATGAACTTTAAAGGTCATTCTTTTGTTTTTTATTCTATTATTGCTTGAATGCTATCTCTGAAATTCTCACGTGCCGACAATTATCAAATCCTTCGGTCCCTAATTCATGTTCATTTTATTTTGTTCATTGACCCATACTGATTTCTATTACTCTAGGGGTCTAACTTTTCCTTCTGATGATCACGTTGGAGTCACCAACTTATTTCTCGAAACGAGGACAAGACTTTATGACTTATACTCTTTTATTGTTTCAAGGCATGTCTCTTCTTGTCTATCCTTTCACTTGACTATAGACTCTATCCTCCTGTCATATTTTGATTTACTGTTATCACTCATTTTTCACATCTTACTCATAATGCATCATTTACTCTCTTCTTATTCTCCTGCTAATATTTTTGTCTATCACTTTATTCTGAAAAATTCAACAAAATATTCTTTTGCTTTTAGCTCCCCTTGCTCTATCTACTGGCTCTTCGGGTCGCCTAACATTCTCTCTTGACTAGGTACGGGAGCCATACTCAGGTAAATTATCATCACTTCTAGAATTCCAGTGCCTATCTTCTGAACTTTCTGAACAATCTAGTATTCATATCTAACTGCTCTATTCTAGAGTGCACCATCTGAGTGTCTCACAAGGAGATCTATTACCACGTTTAGACTATCATTCGAAAATGATACCTAATGATAACAATCCATCCACCATTTTGGGTTACTATAACCCCAGCTGGATCTTGATATCCCATCCTTCTCTTAAACTATATATGTTAGCTCCCATAGGGCATAACTGAGATGGGTGTGGCCAATTGTAATCTCTTATTGTCAATAGTAACTCAAAATGCTTATATTTCTCTGTCTGAATTGTAAATACTGATAATCTTCACTAACTGGGTACCTCGTGCCTTTCTTCACGTTGCTTCTTTTATTGTTTAAACTTGTATCTATCTTCTGATTATCTTATTGCATTTGACCATATGGGTGGATAGATATTCATGCCTTAAGGTTCCTTATGAAGAAGCTTACACTTCTTAGTACACATAATATCTATTAAAGACCTCATATTTACTCATCATAAGCATGATGCAAAATCGAGTACCTCTAACTCAACTCTTCCACAGCCACATTCAATCTCTTACCAACTGTCTTTCTCGATGCAGGTATCGTTGTATTACGAATAAAATAGAAGGAGTTTCAATTCTTACAATTGAGCTCTACCACGCGATCTACAGTAAGAAGAAAGAGTGACTACTCTGATACAACTTTTGTCACAACCAAATCGAAAGACCGCAATGGGCACCTGGTGCCTTACTCAACCGAGTACCAACGCAACATATCTTTCTTATCGTACTATCATGGGTAAATAAGCTGAAAAGGCTATCATGAGATAACCAGAACAAAACATAAGGGAATACTCGATATAGGACGACCCAACATGATATACAAACTTGTACATATGACCTACAAGCCTATAAGACCGACATGATCATTTGTAAACTCAAACTATAGGCTGATAAATCCATATAAGTATCCATATACATGGAATTTTTCTACAAGCCTCTAAGAGTACATAAACATTATAAAGGTCAGGACAGGGCCCCGCCATACCAATTAATACATGTCCAAAGAAAACTGACCAAAATGGCAACTCTGGAGCAAGTGGAGTGCACCAACACCTTCTGCTGAGGTAATAGCCTACTTGGAGGACTTTGAAGCTGTCTATTGGGACCTGCAGGAATGAAACGCAACTTCCCCAGGCAAAGGGATGTCAGTACAAATAAAGTACCGAGTATGTAAGTCATGAAAAGTAGTATATAAAAGACATGAAAGAAACTTGGAGTAAAGGACTCAACCTGTAAGTATGAACATCTCTTTGAATCATGAAACATTTATAATGTCATGCATATGCGTATAAATATCATATCATGCATAGGTATATGTGCGCATAACATCATCAAGCCTCTGAAGGAATCCCATCATATCATCTTGGCCTTTATGGGCGAAATCATCAATGTATACCAACTGATCAGGTGGTAATGCGTATATAACACCGTAAATTTTTCCCATACCCATATATATATATATATATATATATATATATATATATATATATATTATAGACCTGTATATAATGCCATCTGGTCATGGGTCAATGTACATGTATAAATGAATATTATGCATACGTAAGTAAGTCAATAAGATCTCTCGAAAATTAATAAGATCAGTATGCCTTCGGTTAATATCATAAAAGAAACTTTATCAACTTACGTATTTTCTGAGACCCACGAACAGACGATATAATAATAGGACACATAGGGAATCAAAAACATAGGCACCCCTAGTACTTTTATGAATAGAATTATTTGTGAATGTTGCGTGTTTTGCTTGTATTATATGGATCAGGCAAAAAGGAAAGAAGGAATAGTCTTAACATACCTTAACCTTGTTGAGTCCTTAATACCTTCATAGCAACTCTTCAAACAACTCCACTCAATCTACCATAACTGAAGGAGATTCAAAATCAGTGTTGAGTAAAGGCTAAGTCCGTAACTTATGCTAGTAGCTTGTTGACGTATATTCAGAAGCATCTCCCCTATAAAAAGGGCATACTCGATTACGATATACCAAAATCAACAACCAGAGCAATTCGGCAATATATAAGTATCAATAGCAAGACACCATATAAGAACAACAAGTCACAACTGTTTCACGACGAGCGACAAGCTCCTATCGGAACATGTATACCCATATCAACCCTTGTAAACTTCTTACTTTAACTTATAAGTATCATTGACATGATAATGAAGCCATTCATCAATAATTTCATCCTTATACCATATATGCATAACAAAGAAAACAATCTGCAACTCCAACTATCCTCAATTAGCAACTTTATTCTCTAGTTCATGTCTATTACATCCATTTAACTTAATCTACATCAAGATAACCTTAAGCCCATGCAAGGACACAATATAGTTACCTCCTACAGCAGCTTCAAGTAAAAATCCAAGTTATATTTAGCCGACTACATCCCTCAATGGCAATAAACTACCATAGAAGTGACTTAAGCTAATCTTCACTTCCAATCTCAAGTTTCATATGTTTCTTTCATCAATTCACTTGATAAACATATAGACATGAATAGAAACAGAAACCATATCATAATAAAGTTATTTGTCCAATTTCTAGCCATGATATATATATATATATATGGAATTTCTAGAGTATTGTTTGCCTTGCTCAGTATTGAATTTGACTTGTTCGAGGTAAGTAGCTTATCTAAAATTAGATTTGAGGGTATTTAACTCTAGGAACGGTGTTATAAGAGATGTATTAAGGTGACATACATGCTAGGTGACGAGCGCGTGGTGTGCATCGAGAAAATCATGATTCTAGTTAACTATTAGACTATGACCGGACTTGTTTTGCTGTTATATCTTGTTACATCCATGTTCTCCCTACTTGTATGATTGTATGAGCCGTGAATCGTGTTAGAAATCATGTTTAGGCTATGTGCTTATTCGATTGAGACTAGTGAGGCTATTTCTATTATTTTGAGTTATTTGCTCTAACTGTAATCATACACTCAGTCATGATTCTTCATTTGTGTATCATATCTCAGTCCCTCCAGGTGCAAAAAAAGGTCCGCAAAAGCGAAAATGACAACTGGAAATGCGCAAGTGTAGCTCTTTGGGCACAAAAGCAAAAATACCTGTGTATAAAAAATCAGGCTGCATTCTTTTAGTATTTTGAGTATATCTTAAGTTCTAGAGGTCCTATTGAGGTGACTTTTGCAGCGTTATTCTCGTATATTCATGAGGGTTAGTATCTAATCTCAATTTTTGTATTTTAACATGATTCCAGTAGTTTGTTTTTGAATTAATCCATATTTTGAATGGAAAATTGGGGGGTTTTATCAAAAACTTTTCTAAAGAGAATAATTGATATTTGAACATCGATTTGGAGTCGGAATTGATTGAAACTAGTATAGTTGGACTCTAATTGAATGAGTTATTAGATTTTGTGAGTTTTGTCAGGTTTCGAGGTACGAGCCTAAGTTTGACTTTTTGGTTGACTTTGAGCTTTTGATTAAAGATTCAACCTTTATCGATTGGGTTTGTTTCCTTTGGCATTATTTGATGTTCTTGAGTTTCCTTTAGCTAGTTTAGAGCTATTTGGAGGTCGGTACGCGTGGGATGGCATTTCTAGAGTATTATTTTGCTTACTCGATAATGGATTCGGCTTGTTCGAGGTAAGTAACTTACCTAAACTTGGATTTGAAGTTATTTAACCCTGGGAACTTTGTTATAAGAGATGTATTGAGGTGACACACATGCTAGGTTACGAGCATGTGGGCGTGCATCGAGGAAATCATGATTCTAGTCAACTATTAGACTATGACTGGACTTGTTTTGATGTTATATCTTGTTATATCCATGTTCTACCTACTTGTATGATTGTATGAACTGTGAACCATGTTAGAAATCATGTTCAGGCTATGTGCTTATTCGGTTGAGAACTAGTGAGGATATTTGTTTTATTTTGAATTATCTACTCTAACTATAATCAGACACTCAATAATAATCCTTCATTTGCATACCATATATCAGCCTCTGTACATCATTCATTGTTACATCATGTTATCATTGTTTGGGCTGATTGGCATGAGATTTGTGAGCCCGAGAGACTAAAGAGATTGATGACTGAGTTGGGGCTTGAGGGTCGAGTTGTGAGTGACATTTATGGGATGGGGTTGCACGTTGCAGCACTTGTTTATGTAATCGGGTTGCATACCACAACAGGCTTTATTGACTCATTATAGGATCACACTGCAGCATGCCATGTTGGCTTGTATTAGCGCTTCGGCAAGATCCATCCCTCCGGATTCTTACATGCCAGCAATGAACGCAGGCACCAAGTGCCGAGTGATTGAGTGTGCTGAGTGATTGAGTGTGATAAATGGGAGAGTGAGATAGTGAGATTGAGTACTCTGATAGTGTGAGCACATGAGTTTATTTATGTGATGCATTATATTTGACATGCATACTTGGCATATAGGCATAGAGATATATTCCTCATGCTATAAGGTATTGTGACATTCATGTCTGGACATGCACATTGACATGTAGGCATAGAGATATACTTTTCTCACGCTCTATGATAATAAAATATCTTGTCGATTGTTGAAAGGTTTTGGAAAAAATCACAGTTTCCTAATATACTCATATTTTGGTGATTTTGGTAAAAGATCTGGGTTTTACTATTATACATGAAAAGTATGCCTATATTCCATAACTGTGAACGAGCTGAGCATTATATCTTTGAGTTATTAATTGTATTACTTTGATTATTTTATTATGAGTTGTTCTTGGTTATTGGTGTTGGACTTTGACGTTGTCCAAGCTCATCATTGCTTTCAACCTAAGATTAGGTTTGTTACTTATTGAGTACATGCAGTCGGTTGTACTCATACTACACTTCTTCACCTTGCATGCAAATTTTGGAGTTGATGTTGATGTGTATGGCAGGAGATGGCATTGAAGATGTACCTACGTTCCAGTTATAGCTGCCTCTTATTCTTGGTAGCTTTAGATTTATAAATCTGTTCATGTATATTTCGAACAGATGATGTATTTATTTCATACCAGCTTTATAAACTCTAAATCTCAAAAGTTCATGATTTGTATTACCAATCCTTGGGTTGTCGTATAAAAGTTCAACTATTTCATCATTTATTTTCTCAGTAAATCTCATTTGAATTTAATTATTATTAATTGGCGGGTTGAGTTAGGTGGCATCACGACTAGTTGGTTTTTGGGCCGTGACACTGCCACTCCAGCTTTACTGTCACGACCCAAAATCTCACATGTCGTAGTGGCGCCTATCGTGATGCTAGAGAAGCCTCAACTCAACATCTCAACACAATAGAACTTTTCAAAAAAGGCGGAAGCAGTTAATATTGAATAAAACCTTTATATAATATAACTCCAAAATTACTAAACAATCCATCTCCAAAACCCGGTGTCACTGAGTGCATGAACATCAAAATGATAACAACATCTGACTGATAAAACACTGTCTGGAAATATAGAACAGTACAACATGAAAGGAAAGGAGAGTCAAGGTCAGCGAACGCCAAGCAACTACCTCAATAGTCTCCTGAGTCTGACTCCTCAATCAGTAACCGCCGTGACCAGAAGTGCCTGGATCTGTAGACGAGGTACATGGGTAACGTGGGTACACCAACTCAGTAAGTAACAAAAATAAATAAGGAACTGAGAAGTAGTGAAGAGCTATGAAAATACAATTATCTCAATAATTAACAGTTTAAATCTCATCAGTGCGTACTCAAATAAACCATATATCAAATATTCTAGAAATATGTACGACAGGGACAAATAGCAACTAAGTGTAGCAAATAACTAAAAACAAATATGGCCTCTCAAGTCAACAATCACTCAGCTCATCTCAACAGCTCAATCACTCAGCTCTCAGCCCTCAGTAATCATACTCAAAGTACCTGCACTCACTGGGGGTGTGCAGACTCCGGAGGGGCTCCTTCACCCCAAGTGTTATAAACTGCACGGAAAACTCACGTGCTGCACGGACAACTCACGTGCTATCATATACCTGCACTCACTGAGGGTGTGCAGACTCCTGAGGGGCTCATTCAGCCCAAGCGCTATAATCTGCACAGACAACTCACGTGCTGCACGGACAACTCACGTGCTATAATATAATATCTGGATCCGTACGGACAACTCACGTGCTATAGTATCAATATCTGGATCCGCACGGACAACTCACATGATGCACGACAACTCACGTGCTATAGTATCAATATCTGGATCCGCACGGACAGCTCACATGATGCACGAACAACTCACGTGCTATAGTATCAATATCTAGATCTGTAAGGACAACTCACGTGCTGCACGGACAACTCACATGTTATAGTATCAATATCTGGATCCGCATGGACAACTCACGTGCTGCACGGATAACTCACGTGCTATAGTATCAATATCTCACAACTAGGCCCTCGGCCTTACTCAGTCATCAATCTCTCCAGTCTTTTGAACTCTCAGAAATCATATAAACAGCCCAAACAGAAGTAATATCATGTATCAACAATAAACAGTAAGAGACAAAGGCATAATAAGCAAGAAAAGCTATGACTGAGTACAAACAGTAATTTAGCAGCTAATTCAGCAAGTACACGACCTCTCAGGTCTCAACAGTGATCACATAAGGCCTAAACATGATTTAGAAAACAGAGGGAACATAAGGCCTAACATGAAATACAGTCAATTTCTATGAAAACAGAGGGAACATGTATTAAATAGTAGGCCAATTGATTCCACAGTCTCGCGGGACGAACTAAGTCACAATCCCTACGGTGCACGCCCACACACCCGTCACCTAGCATGTGTGTCACCTCCAAAATAGTCATACGACACAATGTCCGGTGTTTCATACCCTCAGGACCAGATTTATAACCGTTACTTACCTTAATCCGAGCAAAATCCTACTCCGCAATGCCTTTTCCTCTCAAATCGACCTTCGAATGCCTCGAATCTAGCCACAATAATTCGATTCAATCAATAAAAATTATAGGAATTAATTCCATATGGAATTCTACATTTTTCATTAAAAATCTGAAATTGCACTAAAAATTCGCCCATGGGGCCCACGCCTCAGAACCCGACAAAAATTACGGAATATGAACCCCCATCCAACCACGAGTCCAACCATACAAATTTTACCAAAATCCGACAACAATTCGGCCTCCGAATCATTAAATCTCATTTTCAAATCCTCATGCCCAAATTCCCGATTTACACCGCAAAAATACGTAATCTAGCCAGGATATTCAATAATAATTCAATAATATTGACTAACAATGATCACAAGGGACTTACCTCAAGAATTCCCGTAATTTCTCGCTCAAAATTGCCAAAATCCGAGCTTTGAAGTAAAAAAAAATGACCCAAAACCCAGACTGCTGGATCTAAATCTGTCCAGAAAATTTCGAGTACTGTTCATGGGTACTGTTCACATGCTGTAAAAAAATTAGCAGCTGTCCAAAGAGAAAATTCAGCAGCCTTTTTATATCCGTTAACCTTCCGAAATCCACCCGTGGCCCTTGGGACTTCAACAAAATGCATCAACCAGTCCTAAAACATGATATGAACTTAGTCGAAATGTCAAATCGCATCAAATAATGCTAAAACCGTGAATCACACCCCAATTCAAGCCTAATGAAACTAGGAACGTCCAACTTCTATATTCGATGCAAAAACCTATCAAATCAAATCCGATTGACTTCAAATTTTGCACACAAGTCATAAATGACATAACAAAGCTATGAAATTTTCAGAACTGAATTCCAAACCCGATATCAAAAAGTCAACTCTCAGTCAAACTTTTCCAAAAATCTTCTATTTTTCAACTTTCGCCAAAATGCACCGAATTGTCCTACAGACTTCCAAATCCAAATCCGAACATGCTACTAAGTCCAAAATCACCATACGAAACTATTGGAATCATCAAAATTCTATTATGGGGCCGTTTGCTCAAAAGTCAAATCTCCGGCCAAACTTAAGAAATCTTTAGCCTTAGATTTCTAGATTTCGTTAAATGACGATAATTTGATCTAGGGACCTCCGAATTCGATTTCGGACATATGACCAAGTCCCAAATCACGATACGGAATTACCGAAATGGTCAAAACTTGGATCCGGGTTTGTTTGCTCAAAATGTTGACCGAAGTCAACTCAGTTGAGTTTTAAAGCTCTAATTCACAATTTAATCCATTTTTTCACATAAAAACCTTCCGAAAAATTATATGGACTGGGCATGCAAGTCGAGGAATTATTGATACCGCTTTTCAAGGTCTTAAAATATCGAGATAATTATTTAATTTAAAGATGACATTTTGGGTCATCACATTTACCCTTCCAACCTCGATTATAACTGGTATTTTCAATTGATCAGAATTGGCCTTCGAATTTACTAAATCCTTTGTGATTGCATCCAAGCTGGAATTTATGGCTTACTTCTGGCTAAATTGGATGCACGCTCTCTTGGAACAAGTTCCCCAAGTGTGTTAGTTGTTGTATTTGGTCTCTCATAACTCCCGTCTCTGATACCAAGTTGTTACGATCCTCTATTATAGATCAGTTATGGGATGATGCAAGAGCAAATCAGTATTAATATGGAGTAAATTAGGAGTATAAAAAAATATTTTCTTTTTGTGACCTATGATGTTGGTTCATTAAGAGAGACCATACAATCTCTTGCATTAAAGTACTCAAAGACTAGAATAATTTTCTGTATACCTTTCAGTAAATTCAAACAACTTTAAATACAAAAACAGATGGATTAACCACCCACATAAAACTGGAAAATAACTTCCTACCGTAACTAGAATGAGAAAGTGTCCTACTACAGATAATTACTACTGCCAATAATTGTTGGCATACTACTAATAACTGCTACAAGAAATATGTAAACATAACTAATAGATGCCTGAGGTTTATGAACTCATCTACTTCCTAATCTTTTGAAACTTTCCATATGTAAATCGTTGGTAGACTAAATGGCTTCTAACAGAATCCCTTCAGACACAAATTGGTAAAGTACATGAAAATCAAAGTAATATGATTCAATTGACTGATATGCATGGCAAGCTCAGTGATGTTGGATTAAAGTCTAATGAATTAGTTCTTAGTTGTCTGATTAAATCAAGAGATAGATGGGACAAAACAACTATGGAACCAATTAGAACTGTAGGTTGAAGCAGCTGTAAATACAAGTTACTAATGGATAATTTTACAATAATACAAGTTGGACAATAACTGCATATTATTGATACAACAATTTTATTCATTTTGGAGTTTAGCATTAGCCAATAGGATTATATACACATATAAGTAGGAGGTTATCTTATTTTTGCAATACACCTGTATATATACAGAGGAACAATCAATACAATCCAGAAGAAATATTTCCTAATTTTTGTCTCTAATTTCTATATGGTATCAGAGCAACTTTAAGATCCTATTCTCTAATTTGTCTTCCTTTCCTTTGACGCACTCCTCTGTTCACCTCTTTATCTCGAAATATGAAAATGGGCTCAACCACTGAAATAACTTCTGGAACTAGTGGAAATACTACAAATATTGAACCAGAAATACTCACTAAATTCATCTTAAAGTAGGGTTCATTGATGAGACTCACAAGGTTCCGAATTCAAATTGAACCGACTTCAAGATGTGGAACAGGTACAATGATATGGTCATATTATAGCTACTCAACTCACTATCAAAGAAGATAGAGCCAAATCGTATCACCTGCAAAAGGAGCACAATGATTTAGTTCAGGTTTCAATAACATTGTAGGATATTTCACAAAGATAAAGAACTTGTGAGATGAGCTTGATGCTCTGAACACAGATATAGTGTGCTCATGTACATGTATCAATGGTAAAAAGACAAAAAATGAGCAAATCACTTGAAGATGTGAGACTTGTATAGTTTCTCATGGATTTAAATGATATCTATGCGGTTGTTAAGAGAAATATACTAATGATCGCACCTTTTCCATATGTGAGCCATACTTATTCTCTCTTGATGTAGGATGAGAAGTAGAGAGAAGCTTTTGTCAATGCACAATACCGTGGAGATTCTTCATCCTTTTTGGCTACAGGTCACAACAACCTGAGTCAGAAGCCTGCAAACCATAAATTCAAGGGAAAGAAGAACAATCTGATTTTCTCACACTGTAAGAAATTAGGTCATTGAGGGGACAAATGCTATAGGATAATAGGTTTTCCATCTGACTTTAAGTTTACTAAGTCCAAAATGTTCCAAGGAAGTGGAAGGAGTAATGCACTATTTTTAGAGGTAGCATAGGATTACTTGAGCCATTTTGATGATGGAATTCATGCACACCAATTCACTCCAGAATAGTGTTCAAAGTTAATTCAGCTACTTCAGAATGTGAAGATGAATCAACCAGAAAACTCAGCTGGAGAAGCCTTAGCTAATGCAGCAACATATGCTGGTAACACTTTCAGATTCAGTTTACATGCTTATTCAATTTAAACATAGGACCTGGATATAGGACTCAGGTGCAACTGAGCAGATGTGTTTTGATTCAAGGACTTTCTTGGATTGGATTTGAAAACCCTTGATACTCTTATGTTTGTTAACCTTCCTAATTTTACTAGAGTCAAAGTAACATAAGCTGGAAGTATCTCTTTACATCCTAAACTAATCCTAAAGAATGCCCTTTTTATTCCTTGCTTCAAGTTTAATCTGATTTGAATAACAAATTGTGTAAGCAATTAAGTAATTCGCTAATATTTTTTTTCAATTGGATGTTTTGTTGGAGCGAGTGCAGGTCTTTATCCATATTATTTACCGGTTAACCCATTTTTTATCCGTATTAAAATATGAATAAGATTGGATAATCTATCTATTTTTTTATTATCCATTTTCGACCCGACCCATATATATATCTGACTTGACTCGTCCATTTGCTACCCCTACCTGATACTATCTAATCTCCGAGGATAAGTGTTCTACTCAATTTTGAAGTCCGTATGTGAAAACATAACTTTTACGCAAATTCTAGTAATATATATGAAGACTTTCTGCAAAGATATATATGAAGACTTTTGCAAAGAACTTTTACGTAAATTCTGTTAGAATTATATATCATATGGACATTTAAAATAAGGCTCTCAAAACAAGGCCACTAAGCTCGTTGGAAATTAATTCTATAAAATAAGCCTACAAGTTAGTAAATTATCCAAAGTCATGTTCCCATGCAATTGGATTAAGGTACACCCGGAAAAAAATTATGATGTCCTCTCCAATTATACTTTAAGCCCAGTGAATGGAGTTCGATACTTCTATACAGTAAAAATAGAACGGTATAGTCAGTTTTCGGATTGGTCATTCAAAAATAGTCAGCGTTTATCAAGTCAATAAAAAATAACCACTATTTTGCTGCAACAGAGACCGGTCCAGCATATTATGAACTCCAGCATATTATGCTGGACCCGTATACTTGCTGGAACTCCAGTATATTATGCTGGAGTTCTAGTGTACTTATGCTGGAACTCCATCATATTATGCTGGAGTTCCAACATACTTATCCTGGAATTCCAGTATAATATGCTGGAGTTCAAGTATACTTATGCTGGAACTCCAGCATAATATACTGGCGTATTTTTCGGGTTTTATACAGTGTTTTCGCTCAGATTTATTTTTACATAAAAGTGGCTAAATTTCGATTACTTTTGAAACTGGGCTATTTTTGAACGACTAGTTGTAAATCTGGCTATTTTTGAATTTCTCCCTTCTATACCCTGACAGGTCTTAAAGTAAGGGGTATTTGTAAATATGCAATCTTATTGGATTTTAATCACAAATTATTCAGACTATATTAAATTCAAGATAATAGTCCAAGTAAATATTGTGGCTAATACAATTGGATTAGTCATTTCAATTCAAATATATTGAGCTAGTCTATTTAATTGGGCTACAAAAGATGAGCCTATTTTATTAGCTCAATGTCCAAATGGTTAGTAGTCTATCTTAAAGCCAAGACTCATGCCACGTGTCGACTGATGTTGCCATCCAAGACAAACAAGCGAGCCAATCAAATCGTGCAACCATACCACTACCTACAGCTATGAATAGAGGTCTTCATAAAGCTAAAAGACACCAAATTTATCTACATGCTACAAGTTCAAGTACTCAAGCTACAAGTTCAAGTTCAAGATCAAGAATGAAGGCATATCAAATGTCAAGGTGTTCAAGATCAAATTACTTGTTTGTGATCAAAACCAAATTCAAATTCAAGAAGGAGATTCAAGACCAAACTTTACAAGCCCTTGAATCAAAATCAAAATCAAGCTCATCAAGATAGTTTATATTCTTGAAGACTCAGAGGAATACCATATTGTAACATTCATTATTTATTGAAATCGCATACACTACATTTGTTACACAATTTTCTAGTCTTGATTAATTTTTTTTATGCGATAATTTGTTATTACATACGTATAAGCACGAGTTTGTCTTATTTTTTCAATATATTTGTATATATACAGAGGGAACAATCAATGCAATATACAAGGAAAATTTCCTGATTTCATTTTCTGATTTCTACATCATCTTTGATCATGTCTCTACGTTTTTCATATTTCTTGTTTTTGTTATAATTTTCAATTTATTTTTTAAAATTATAGTTTATCTTTCTTTTTTGTTATTTGAATAAATCTTGCGGAGCATAATTTTTTGAATAAGCTCCATCTTGATCAACTTACTTAAAACATACTAGTTATCAGCATTTCTTTTTCTAGGAATAATGTTTATCCTAACGCAATCTGTTGTTTCATCCTGTAATTAAACTCAAATCCATAAACATATTTTAATTTTAATAGATCACACAAGATTAATGGTTATTTTAAAAGTACGGATGATAACCTATAGATAATAAAGGGGAGAAATTCAAAAATAGCCAGATTTACAACTGGTCGTTCAAAAATAACCCAGTTTCAAAAGTAATCGAAATTTAGCCACTTTTCATGTACAGATAAATCTGAGCGAAAACACTGTTCAAAACCCGGAAAATACGCCAGTATATAATACTGGAGTTCCAACATAAGTATGCCTGAACTCCAACATATTATACTGGAGTTCCAGGATAAGTATGCTGGAACTCCAGCATAATATGATGAAGTTCCAGCATAAGTACACTAGAACTCCAGCATAATATACTGGAGTTCTAGCAAGTATAATTTTCCAATATAATATACTGGAGTTTGGAGCACCGGTGCTCCAGTCTCCAGTATATTATATTGGAGTCAGCAAAGTATACCGGTCCAGCATAATATACTGGAGTTCATACACAGGTGCACCGAACTCCAGTATATTATGCTGGGCCGGTCTCTATTGTAGCAAAATAGTGACTATTTTGTCATTGACTTCGTAAACGCTGGCTATTTTTGAATGACCAGTCCAAAACCTGACTATACCGTGCTATTTTTACATACTAAAGTACACGTGAATAAGCACTCAATACAGCGAGAAAAATCAATGTGAGCCAAGCTCCGATGCCTACTCTCTTTACCTTGATCTTCTCCTGCGTGGCTTCTTTGTTTGTCTCGAGGAACTTCATCATATTCATATATTAAAAAAAAAAAAAAGAATAAGAAGAAGATTGACAATATATAATAGTGTAAATAATTTAATGTTTAATTTGTTCTAACATATGCTTCTCTTTTGTTTTTTAAATTATCATAAATACTTATTTTATATATATATATATATAAGAGGGCAAAAAGATATTGACGTGGCACCTCTTATAGACTAGGAAATGTATTTATCTAATTTATCAATTTTTTGAGTTTTTCTTCCCTTTATATGTTATATATTATATATATTAAAATACTCAGAAGACATGACTCTTCATTAAACATTATCCTTTCATATCAGTTACATACCTTATCATTTTATATCAGTTGCAAAACTTTGTGTGCTATATTAAAAAAATTAAAAAACTGAAAAAACTGAAAAAACGTACTAACTCTTAATAAACATTATAATTACATTTCAGTTACAAATCTTTTCTTCTCCTCTAACTGCTCCTCTTCCGATCCTATAAATTCACATTTCTTTGTGATTTTTGTGGGTGGCCGATGTTCGACTATGTAGGATAGAATAATGATTCTGCTTCATTAAGCTTTGATTTGCTGATTTGAATTTGTCATCCACGTAATTTTTTTTCTTTTCATTTACATAGTTCATTTGCTTTTTAGACTAGCCCGTAGTTACATTGTAAAGTTTAACAATCTTTATAGAAGAGAAGAGGCTGTATTTTTGTTATTTGTATTTCTCTGATTTCAGAAATGATAAAAGTTACATTAGCACCATTGGTGTCGACTTTGTACGTGAATCCTCCCATTGTCTGTAAATGTCTCATGTAGTAGTGGTTCAGAAGTATATTAATTAGAATTGTCTTCTTTTTTCTTGATAATCCGAACAATTGAACATGATAGGAAAAACATTCATTTTCATTAAACTTCAAATGAAGAGTCTCTAATTCTGCCTTTGTCATTCATGTGCTGAAAGGAATAGAAGTTTGCCTGCATTATAGTTGGTTATTTTTTCATATATATAAAATACTCTATCGCTATTATTTAGAAAAATTCCGATTTTATTGCACGAGATTTTGTTTTTCAAATTTACATAACTCTATTTGGTAATGAAGTTCTTTATCTACAGAAAGAGGGGTTGGGTTGGGTGAGGTTGTAGCAACTAGCACCTTTATTTATCTTTTTAAAATTTCTCATTTCTCCTCTTGCTTTTTTTATTTTTTTATTTTGTGGCATGTTTTTTATAGGAGAAAGCTATAAAGGTAGAAAGTTTCAACATTTTAAGGAAACTTTTAAAAAATATGTACCTACTTAAATTAAAGAATGATATGTATGTAAATAAGTGTAGACACTTATACTATACAAAGAAATAATCTAAATAATTAATTATATGAGAAATACAAATATGACATTTTAATAAAATAAAGATAGATTCTAAAAAATCGTGTAAAAATATTGAAATCAAAGGAAAAAATATTTTAGTAATTTTTCCCAAAACAAAATAAAATATTGATAGTATATTTGCAACTAAAGGTCTCAATTTTTTTGTTAAAGAATATTGTTTATATATTCCGACATTAGAAAAAGATGATTGTTTCATAATTTAATAAAGTGACTCATACACTATTCTATGATAGTTAGTGTTTTTGTACAGTTTGCTTAACCATATACACCTTTGATATAATAAATGTGTAATTTTTTAAAAAAAATATCGTTAAAGTTTATAGATGGTAATCTTTATAAAAAGTTGTTTTTATAATTGTTATCTTTTACAACCGCGTGAAGCGCAGTCAATTCACTAGTGGTTACATATAATTGTTCTTTAAATAGTCTGACTATGTAGATATATTTTACGTTATTTTTTTGTTTAACTTTTACGTATTAGTATAGAATTTTACTCTATCAAATATATTTGTGAATGAGAATAATTTTTAAAATCTACAATGTCAAAGGAGTACTAAGAGCTTATATACGGGTAAAATCGGGGATAAAGTTATCCCCGATTTTCCGGTGAAGAAACAAGAAGACGGCGTGGTTTGGCGCAGTCTCAGGTAAAGCCAAGGGCTCCCCAAATCAGAGACCGGGGAGACAAATGACGCACCAAGATTTGGACATGGTCAAACATGAGCAGAATCGAGCTTGAGAAAAACAAAGAACCGAGGCCAAAGGGAAGATGGTTAGAGAGAACGAACGAGAGACCGAAATATCCGCCATGAATCGGATATTATGGCACGAATCTCGCCTGATATCAACTGTGGATTATTATTTTCTAGAAGAGAAGGATTTTTACCTTGCTTAGATTTGTACTAGGATTAAAACTCCCCTACTATATAAAGAGGGGAACCTTTTTCAATTTTCAACCACTGTTGGCATGCATATCAAAGCAATAAAGTTTATTTTTGTCTTTTAACTATTGTTCAAAGTGTTCTTCAGTTACTCTTTACTTCGAGTTGCAACCGAGCCCGTCTCAAGGGCTCGATTGGAATCAGTTTCAGTGTTCAGCTTAAAGCCAGGCTTAATTGTTCCATTACATTTAGTTTGATCGTTTTGTTTCTCTCCAATTCAATTATTTGTTGTTCTTAGACCATTCGTGTTAAATGAAATCATGTATCTTTTAAAACTGCGTACAAATTTAATTGTAACTTATTTTAAGGGTAAATAATTTGGCGCTTACCATGGGGCTAAGGATAATAGTGGTGATTTAATACAAATCTCTATAGCACACCCTATTTTACACTTGCTCTTTGAAGTTTGATTTCAGGTGTATTAAAAAATGTTGAATTCTCAGTCAGCTCACTTGAACATTGACGCTGAATCAGGCCACCATGATGAAAATAATAACGTGGTACCAAGCAATGGCGTCCCCCTATTGACCCTAATGGTGTTCCAATCACTGACCCAGTCAACGTCAATTCATAGGTTGCCATCAATACCAACCTACCAACTGATCCCGAAAATAGCATTGGCGGGGCACCCCGGCCATCGGCTCAAGAAGCGCCCAAGGGGGGAGGGGGGTGATAGGAGTTATCTTAAAATTGATTATTGAAATGTTAATAACTCAACAAGTGGCAATAGCATAGCTGCAAAGCCAAAATCACACACACAACATGGTTGAACCCAAGCAGGTTGGAGAATATACTCGGAGGCACGAATGGATTATCACAGAACCAGATGGGTTCAAACCTGAAGATATTTCCGAGGTGATAAAAATGCTCGAAGCACTAACAAAATGGGTGGAGTCAGGTGAAAAAAAGATAGAAGCAAATGACAAGAAGGAGGAGACTTGCAATTCAAGGGTTGATCAGATCCCGAGAGCACCTCCAGGATCGGATTCCAAAAAATCCATTCAAAAACATTTTCCCTTGAGTGAGGCACCAAATCCAATTCCGAAGAGGTTCCGAATGCCCGATATTCCAAAATATAACGGGACCATAGATTCAAATGAGCATGTAACATCCTTCATGTGTGCAATAAAAGGAAATGACCTCGAAGACGACGAGATCGAGTGTGATGACCTAAAAGGTCATCACTTGTTTTAAAACGAAACTCTGTGTTCTAAGGCCTTGACAACTTCATTTAGAGTTACCTCGATTTGCATGCGCAGTCCGGGCGCGTAGCCAGAAAGCTTAAATATGATAACCTGTGAAAAACGATAAGTTTTGATTATAGAATGAGCTAATTTGACTTCGGTCAACATTTTGGGTAAACGGACCCGGATCCGGACCCGTGATTTGACGGTTCCGGAGGGTCTGTAGGAAAATATGGGACTTGGGCGTATACCCAAAATTGAATTCCGAGGTCCCGAGTCCGAGAAATGAATTTTCAAAGAAATTTATTTTCTGAAATTGTTTAAAGAAATTTGAAATGAAATTTGATTAGAACATGATGGTATCGGGCCCTATTTTGGTTCCGGCGCCCGGTACAGGTCTTATATATGATTTAAGACATTTCTGTGGAATTTGGTGAACTACGGATGTCATATAACGTGATTGGACTTAAATTGCAAAGTTGATGTTTAAAGAAGTTTTGAGAAGATTTCATTGATCTTGAGATTTAATTTGATGTTCATGATGTTATTTTGATGATTTGATTACACGAATAAGTCCGTAGGATGTTCTTGAGGTTTTGTGTGCAATTGGTTTGGAGTTCCGAGGGCTCGGGTGAGTTTCGGGATGTTTTAGGCTTATAACCATAAATTTGCCGGTCTCAGAACCCCACCAGTGCGGTCCGCGGTCGACCCTGTGCGGTGCGCGGTGAAGGCTTTACGGCTACGGTCGGCTTTGTGCGGTCTGCACAGAGTGCTGCTGTGCGGCCGCAGTCGACTTTGTGCGGTCAGCACAAGGCCCTGCTGTGCGGCCGCAGTCGACTTTGTGCGGTCCGCACAGGGGGTCTGAGAGGGGTATAAATAGATGAGATTTTCAGTCATTTTTCACCAAAAACATAAGAGGCGATTTTTCAAACAACCTTTCTTCTCCAAATCAATTGTAAACGTTTTAAACTAGATTTCTTCAATCATTGACATCTTTTAACATGATTTCAACTTCAAATCAATGACTTTCATGGGGGAAATTAGGAGTTTTGGGTAGAACCTAAGTTTTTAAAAAATTGGGGATTTGGACCTCGATTTGAGGTCCGATTTCAAAACAAATTATATATTTGAGTTCGTGGGGGAATGGGTAATTGGGTTTAGGTTCGAACCTCGGGTTTTGACCATGTGGGCCCGGGGGCGATTTTGACTTTTTGGGTAAAACTTTGGAAAACTCATTTTCATGCATTCAAATTGATTCATTTAGCGTTTATTGATGTAATTAAGTAACTTGTGGCTAGATACGAGCTAATTGGCGGAGGAATCAAAGGGTAAAGCTATAATTGAAACTTGAGTTGTGTTCGAGGTATCGAGGTAAGTGTTTGGTCTAACCTTAGCTTGAGGGATTAGGAGTTTTATTCTATTTGCTATTTGTTTCTTGTTGAGTACGACGTATAGGCATGGTGACGAGTATCTATACGTTGTGTCAAGCATGACCGCGAGTCTTATATTGTGATTTTCATGATTTTGTTGTATTATTCATGCCTTGGTGAAGATTTCTATTTGTTGTGTAAAGTTGTGGGAAGAATTGTGACCTATGAACATTGAGGAGCGTTGGCTCCAGTTGTATAACGAATTGTGAAAGTATAAGTGATATTCGAAACTCTAGAGCATTGGCTCGAGTTGTGAAGTGAATTGTGAAGTAAAAGTGAGAAAGAGAAGAGATCATTATGTTGCCCCCTTGCCGGGCTATTGTTGAGTTGAGGTTACCTTGCATTATGTTCTTAATTGATATTACGGACGCTTTGGTTAATGATTCTTCGTGTTAGATGTTGAAACTAGTTGAGTTATAGTTGAGATAGTTAGGTGTTGTAACAAGTTCGGTTATAGCTGTGGTAGTTAGCTGTTGGAACAAGTTTGGTTATAGCTGAGGTAGTTAGGTGTTGTAACAAGTTTGGTTATAGTTGTGGTAGTTAGCTGTTGTAACAAGTTTGGTTATAGCTGAGGTAGTTAGGTGTTGTAACAAGTTTGGTTATAGCTATGGTAGTTAGATGTTGGAACACGTTTGGTTATAGCTGAGGTAGTTAGGTGTTGTAACAAGTTTGGTTATAGTTGTGGTAGTTAGATGTTGGAACAAGTTTGGTTATAACTGAGGTAGTTAGGTGTTGTAACAAGTTTGGTTATAGTTGTGGTAGTTAGATGTTGGAACAAGTTTGGTTATAGCTGAGGTAGTTAGCTGTTGTAACAAGTTTGGTTATAGCTGTGGTAGTTAGATGTTGCAACAAGTTTGGTTATAGCTGAGGTGGTTATGTGTCGAAATGAGGTTGGTTATAGCTGAGGTGGTTAGATGTCGTAACAAGTTTGGTTATAGCTGTTTCTCACTTGTCGGGACGTATTTACTTATGCTGTTGAATCCCTTGCCGGGATAGTGTAGACCTTATTGATCCCTTGTCGAGACTCTCGTTATAATTGTAAATATTATATATGGATCGGGTTGCACGCCGCAACAATATTATATATGGATCGGGTTTCACGCCGCAACAATATTATATATGGATCGGGTTGCACGCCGCAACAATGTTATATATGGATCGGGTTGCATGCCGCAACAATATTATATATGGATCGGGTTGCATGCAACAACAATATTATATGTGGATCGGGTTGCACACTGCAACAATACTATAAATGGGAGCGGGTGGTACGTCTATCACAAGATATGATGAAATGGGAGCGGGTGGTACGCCTACCACAAGATATAATGAAATAGGAGTGGGTGATACGCCTACCACAAGATGTAACGAAATGGGAGCGGGTGGTACGCCTACCACAAGATGTGAAAAGAAAGTGAAATCTGCCTTTGTTTTCCTTACTCTTGTTAGTGGTTGGATTTTGATTCATTTATAGTTCTTTTGAAAATCTGTTCTTACCTGTTATTCCCCGAAGCATGTTTTCCCCCTCCCATCTTTACTTGTTTATTTCTGTTTTACTTTCCGCTATATATCATATAACTACACAGGTTTATTTGGTAGTCTGGTCCTAGCCTCGTCACTACTTCGCCGAGGTTAGGCTAGGCACTTACCAGCACATGGGGTCGGTTGTGCTGATACTACACTCTGCACTCTTTTGTGCAGACCCTAGTATTGTGGACTTCAGACCGCAGTGAGATTGCTGATTCTTGATCATCAGGCGACCCGAGATAATCCTGCAGGCGTCCGCAAGCCTTGGCGTCTTTTTCTATCTACTATTCCTGTTTCTTTCTTGCATTTCTAGAGACTGTTGTATTTATTCTTTTCAGACCCTTTATTTGTAGTATTCTTAGACCGTCTGTGAAAATATGACACCAGTTCTGGGTAGTCGTGACTCAAACAGTTGTATTCGATATTCATGTTTAGATAGTTTATTGTTTCTTTCTTCTGCTTGTGTTAAATTCCGCTGTTTAAATGTTATTATTTCGAAATTGTTAATGAATATAAAATGGGCAAAAAGGTAAATTGTGCAATTAATTGGCTTTCCTAGTTTGTACTAGTAGGCACCATCACGACTCCCGAGGGTGGGAATCTGGGTCGTGACAAGTTGGTATCAGAGCTCTAGGTTACATAGGTCTCACAGTTCACAGACAAGCTTAGTAGAGTCTAAGGGATCGGTATGGAGACATCCGTATTTATCCCCAGAGGCAACAGAGTTAGGAAAAGTTTCACTTCTATTCTTTCTTATCATGCGATTTTGTTCTCTCAGTGCTAAATTGAAACCTCTACTCTTGTCCTTTCGCGAATGGCGAGGTCATGTACCGCTTCTTCAGCCGAGCAGTAGCATAGGCCGGTGATAGATCAGTTACGTCTTCGGAGGCTTTGTGGAAGTTGGATAGTTTCACCAAGCTCTTCACTACTACTTTCAGCGGTGCATCTTCTAAGGATCCCCAAAACTATCTAGACAGCTGTCATGAGGTTCTCAGGAACATGGGGATCGTGGAGACCAATGGGGTCAATTTTGCTACTTTTCGCTTGTCTGGATCCTCCAAGACATGTTGGAGGGATTATTGCTTAGCTAGACCAGCCGGATCGCCAGCCTTGACTTGGGAGCAGTTCACACAGCTATTTCTGGAGAAGTTTCTCCCCATTACTCAGCAAGAGGCTTATCGGAGGCAGTTTGAGCACCTCCAGCAGGGTTCTATGATTGTTACTCAATACGAGATCAGATTTATTGACTTATCTCGCCATGCTCTTGTCATACTTTCCACTGTGAGAGAGAGTGAGGAGGTTCATTGAGGGACTCGTCCAGCCCGCTCAGTTAATTGGAGGTGGAGGTAGAGGTATTAGAGGTGGAGGTAAAGGTATTAGAGGTGGAGGTGCAGGTACTGTTCTGGTTTGTGGTCGAGAAGCTTCGGTTTTATTTTGCACCGTATCTAGTTATGCCTAGTGATTCTTTGAGTGATCCTGTTTATGTGTCTATGCCGGTGGGTGATTCTATTGTGGTAGATCGAGTCCATCGTTCATGTATAGTTGTGATTGGGGGTCTTGAGACTCGTGTAGATTTGTTGCTTCTGGACATGATAGATTTCAATGTTATATTGGGAATGGTCTGTCTATCACCTTACCATGCTATCTTGGACTGTCATGCCAAGACTGTGAACTTTTTACCGGGTTTGCCTCATTTAAAGTGGAGAGGGACTCCTAGTTATTCTACCCGCAGTGTTGTCTCATATGTGAAGGCTCAGCATATGGTCGAGAAGGGGTGTTTGGCCTATTTGGCATATGTTCGTGATTCTAGTGCAGAGGTCCCTTCCATTGATTCTGTACCCGTTATTTTAGAGTTTCCTGATGTTTTTCCTTCAGACCTGCCGGGTATGCCACCCGATAGGGATATTGACTTTTGCATTGATTTGGCTCCGGGCACTCAGCCTATTTCTATTCTGCCATATCGTATGGCCCCGCCGGAGTTGAAAGAGTTGAAGGAGCAGTTGCAAGACTTGCTTGAAAAGGGTTTCATTAGACCTAGTGTTTCGCCTTGGGGTGCGCCGGTGTTGTTTGTTAAGAAGAAGGATGGGTCGATGAGAATGTGTATTGATTTTGGGCAGTTGAACAAGGTTACAATCAAGAATAAGTATCCATTGCCGAGGATTGATGATTTGTCTGATCAGCTTCAGGATGCCAAGGTATTTTCAAAGATTGACTTGAGATCTGGCTACCATCAGTTGAGGATTAGGGCATCCGATGTCCCTAAGACAGCTTTTCGCACTCGGTACGGGCATTATGTGTTCTTGGTTATGTCATTCGGGTTGACACATGCCCCAGCAACTTTTATGGATTTTATGAACAGAGTGTCAGTCCTTATTTGGATTTGTTCGTGATAGTTTTTCTTGATGATATTTTGATATATTCCCGCAGCCAAGAGGAGCACCAGCAACATCTTAGAGTGGTACTTCATACCTTGAGGGATAGTCAGTTATATGCTAAATTCTCGAAGTGTGAATTCTGGTTGAGTTCAGTTGCATTCCTGGGTCATGTTGTGTCCGTAGAGGGTATTCAGGTTTATTCGAAGAAAATTGAGGCAGTCAAGAACTGGCCTAGACCAGCATCAACTACAGAGATTCGGAGTTTCTTGGGATTGGCAAGCTACTACCGTCGGTTCGTGGAGGGGTTCTCATCTATCGCAACCCCGATGACCAGGTTGACCCAGAAGGGTGCTCAATTCAGATGGTCAGACGAGTGTGAGGTGAGCTTTCAGAAGCTCAAGACAGCTCTGACTACGACACCGATGTTGGTTTTGCCCACAGGTTCAGGGCCTTATACAGTTTATTGTGTTGCTTCTCGTATTGGGCTTGGTACAGTGTTGATGCAAGATGGCAAGGTCATTGCCTATGCTTTGCGACAGTTGAAGATTCATGAGAAGAACTATCCAGTTTATGATTTAGAGTTGGCAGCCATAGTTCACGCATTGAAAATTTGGAGGCATTATTTGTATGGCGTGACATATGAGGTGTTCACGGATCACAAGAGTCTTCAGTATTTGTTCAAGCAAAAGGAGTTGAATTTGAGGCAGAGGAGGTGGTTAGAGTTGTTGAAGGATTATGATATCACTATCTTATATCACCCGGGAAAGGCCAATGTGGTGGAAATTGCCTTGAGTAGGAAGTCAGCCAGTATGGGCAGCCTTGCTTATATTCCGGTTGGTGAGAGGCCGCTTGCCTTGGATGTTCAGGCCTTGGTCAATCGGTTCGTGAGGTTGGATATTTCTGAGCCTAGTCGGGTATTAGCTTACACGGTCGCTTGTTCTTCTTTATTGGAGCATATCCGTGATCGGCAGTATGATGATCCCCATTTGTGCGTCCTTAGAGACACGGTGCAGCGTGGATGTGCCAAGAAGGTTACCTTAGATGATGATGGAGTTTTGAGATTGCAGGGTCGAGTTTGTGTGCCTGATATGGATGGGCTCCGAGAGTTGATTTTAGAGGAGGCCCATAGATCCTGGTACTCTATTCATCCGTGCACCGCGAATATGTATCAGGATTTGCGGCAACATTATTGGTGGCGGAGAATGAAGAATTATATCGTTGCATATGTAGCTCGGTGTTTGAATTGTCAGCAGGTTAAGTACGAGCATCAGAGGCCTGGTGGTTTATTTCAGAGGATTGAGCTTCCCGAGTGGAAGTGGGAGTGGATCACCATGGATTTCGTTGTTGGACTCCCACAGACTCGGAGGAAGTTCGACGCAGTATGGGTCATTGTTGATATGCTGACCAAGTCAGTGCCGGGAGAGGCTCGATTGTTGGGTACGGATCTGGTTCAGGAGGCTTTCGACAAGGTCAGGATTATTCAGGATGGGCTTCATACAACTCAGTCCAGGCAAAAGAGTTATGCAGACTGCAAGGTTCGAGATGTGGCTTTTATGGTTGGAGAGCGGGTATTGCTCCGAGTGTCTCCTATGAAGGGCATGATAAGATTTGGGAAGAAGGGAAAGCTTAGCCCTAGCTTCATCAGTCCGTTTGAGATTCTTGATCGAGTGGGAGAGGTGGCTTATAGACCTGCATTGCCGCCGAGCTTATCAGCCATGCATCCAGTGTTTCATGTGTCCATGCTTTGGAAATATCATGTCGATCTATCCCACATGTTAGATTTCAGCATTGTCCAGTTGGACAAGGACTTGTCTTATGAGGAGGAGCCGGTAGCTATTCTAGACCGGCAGGTTCGTCAGTTAAGGTCGAAGAGTTTTTCTACTATTCGTGTTCAGTGGAGAGGATAGCCTCCTGAGGAATCAACTTGGGATTCCAAGTCCGATATGCGGAGCCGTTATCCCCATCTTTCCCCGACTCAGTTACTTCCTTCTTTTGTCCGTTCAAGGACGAACGGTTGTTTTAGAGGTGGAGAATGTGATGACCCAAAAGGTCATCACTTGTTTTAAAACAAAACTCCGTGTTTTGAGGCCTTGAAAACCTCATTTAGAGTCATCTCGATTTGTGTGCACAGTCCAGGCGCATAGCCGGAAAGCTTAAATATGATAATCTGTGAAAAACGATAAGTTTTGATTATAAAATGAGCTAATTTGACTTTGGTCAATGTTTTGGGTAAACGGACCTTGACCCGTGATTTGACGGTCCCGGAGGGTCCGTAGGAAAATATGGGACTTGGGCGTATGCCCGGAATCGAATTCCGAGGTCCCGAGCCCGAGAAATGAATTTTCAAAGAAAATTATTTTCTGAAATTGTTTAAAGAAATTTGAAATGAAAGTTGATTAGAAAAAGATGGTATCGGCCGTATTTTAGTTCTAGTGCCCAGTACAGGTCTTATATATGATTTAAGACATTTCTGTGGAATTTGGTGAACAACGGATGTCATATGACGTGATTGGACCTAAATTGCAAAGTTGATGTTTAAAGAAGTTTTGAGAAGATTTCATTGATCTTGAGATTTAATTTGATGTTCATGATGTTATTTTGATGATTTAATTACACGAATAAGTCCGTAGGATATTCTTGAGGTTTTGTGTTCACTTGGTTTGGAGTTCCGAGGGCTCGAGTGAGTTTTGGGTAGGTTTCGGGGTGTTTTAGGCTTTAAACCAGAAATTTGCAGGTCTATGAACCCCACTAGTGCGGTTCGCAGTCGACCCTGTGCGGTGCGCGGTGAAGGCTGTGCGGCCGCGGTCGACTTTGTGCGATCCGCACAGGGCGCTACTGTGCGGCCGCAATCAACTTTGTGCGGTCGCAGTCGACTTTGTGCGGTCCGCACTGAGGGTCTGAGAGGGGTATAAATAGACGGGATTTTCAGTCATTTTTCATTTTTCAAAACTCCAAAAACATAAGAGGCGATTTTTCAAACAACCTTTCTTCTCCAAATCAATTGTAAGTCATTTTTAACTAGTTTTCTTCAATCATTAACATCTTTTAACATGATTTCAACTTCAAATCAATGATTTTCATGGGGAAAATTGGGTGTTTTGGGTAGAACTTAGGTTTTTCAAAAATTGGGAATTTGGACCTCGATTTGAGGTCCGATTTCAAAACAAATTATATATTTGAGTTTGTGGGGAAATGAGTAATCGGGTTTAGGTTCGAACCTCGGGTTTTGACCATGTGGGCCCGGGGGCGATTTCTGACTTTTTGGGTAAAACTTTGGAAAACTCAGTTTCATGAATTCTAATTGATTCATTTAGCGTTTATTGATGTAATTAAGTAACTTGTAGTTAGATAAGAGCGAATTGGCGGAGGAATCAAATGGTAAAGCTATAATTGAAACTTGAGTTGTGTTCAAGGCATCGAGGTAAGTGGTTGGTCTAACCTTAGCTTGAGGGATTACGAGTTTTGTACTATTTTCTATTTGTTTCTTATTGAGTACGACGTATAGGCATGGTGACGAGTATCTATACGTTGGTGCCAAGCATGACCGCGAGTCTTATATTGTGATTTTCATGATTTCGTTGTATTATTCATGCCTTGGGGAAGATTTTTATTTGTTGTGTAAAGTTGTGTGAAGAATTGAGACCTATGAACATTGAAGAGCGTTGGCTTCAGTTGTATAACGAATTGTGAAAGTATAAGTGATATTCGAAACTCTAGAGCATTGGCTCGAGTTGTGAAGTAAAAGTGAGAAAGAGAAGAGATCATTATGTTGCCCCCTTGCCGGGTTATTGTTGAGTTGAGGTTCCCTTGGATTGTGTTCTTAATTGATATTACGGACACTTAGGTTGATGATTCTTTGTGTTAGATGTTGAAACTAGTTGAGTTATAGTTGAGATAGTTAGGTGTTGTACCAAGTTCGGTTATAGTTATGGTAGTTAGCTGTTGGATTAAGTTTGGTTATAGCTGAGGTAGTTAGGTGTTCTAACAAGTTTGGTTATAGCTATGGTTGTTAGCTGTTGTAACAAGTTTGGTTATAGCTGAGTTAGTTAGGTGCTGTAACAAGTTTAGTTATAGTTGTGGTAGTTAGATGTTGGAACAAGTTTGGTTATAGCTGAGGTAGTTAGTGTTGTAACAAGTTTGGTCATAGCTGTGGTAGTTAGAAGTTGGAACAAGTTTGGTTATAGCTGAGGTAGTTAGGTGTTGTAACAAGTTTGGTTATAGCTGTGGTAGTTAGATGTTGGAACAAGTTTGGTTATAGCTGAGGTGGTTAGGTGTCGGAATGAGGTTGGTTATAGCTGAGGTGGTTAGATGTCGTAACAAGTTTGGTTATAGCTGTTTCTCCCTTGTCGGGACGTATTTACTTATATTGTCGAATCCCTTGCCAGGATAGTGTAGACCTTATTGATCCCTTGTCGGGACTATCGTTATAATTGTAAATATTATATATGGATCGGGTTGCATGCCATAACAATATTATATATGGATCGGGTTGCATGCCGCAACAATATTATATAAGGATCGGGTTGCACACCGTAACAAGATTATATATGGATCGGGTTGCACGCCGCAATAATATTATATATAGATCAGGTTGCACGCCGCAATAATATTATATATGGATCGGGTGGCACGTCGTAAAAATATTATATGTGGATCGGGTTGCACGCTGCAACAATATTATAAATGGGAGCGGGTGGTACGCCTACCACAAGATGTAACAAAATGGAAGCGGGTGGTACGCCTATCACAAGATGTGAAAAGAAAGTGAAATCTGCCTTTGTTTTCCTTACTCTTGTTAGTGGTTGGATTTGGATTCCTTTATAGTTCTTTTGATAATTTGTTCTTACCTGTTATTCCCCGAAGCATGTTTTCCCCACCCATCTTTAATTGTTTATTTCTACTTTACTTTCTGTTGTATATCATATAACTGCACAGGTTTATTTGGTAGTCTGGTCCTAGCCTCGTCACTACTTCGCCGAGGTTAGGCTAGGCACTTACCAGCACATGGGGTCGGTTGTGTTGATACTACACTCTGCACTCTTTTGTGCAGACCCTAGTGTTGTGGACTTCGGACAGTAGTGAGATTGCCGATTCTTGATCATCCGGCGACTCGAGATAGTCCTGCAGGCGTCCGCGGGCCTTGGCGTCTCCTTCTATCTACTATTCTTGTTTCTTTCTTGCATTTCTAGAAACAGTGTTGTATTTATTCCTTTCAGACCCTTTATTTGTAGTATTCTTAGACCGTCTATGAAACTGTGATACCAGTTGTGGGTAGTCGTGACTCAAACAGTTGTATTGGATATTCATGTTCAGATAGCTTATTGTTTCTTTCTTCTGCTTGTGTTAAATTCCGCTGTTTAAATGTTATTATTTCGAAATTGTTAATGAATATTAAATGGGCAAAAAGGTATATTGTGCAATTAATTGTCTTTCCTAGCTCGTACTAGTAGGCGTCATCACGACTCCCGAGGGTGGGAATTCGGGTCATGACATCGAGTCAGTGTTGCTGATGAAATTTGGGAAAACCTTATCCAAAGGAGCAATGATATGGTACCATAACTTACCTCTATTTTCTATTGATTCATTTGTTATGCTTGCATATGCCTTTGCTAAAGCCCATGCCGGCACTATTAAGGTCGAGACGAGGGAATTGAACCTCTTCAAAGTCAAGCAAAGGGACAACGAAATACTTAGGGAGTTCGTGTTGAGGTTTCATATGGAACGGATGGACCTACCCCCAGTTGCAGATGATTGGGCCATTTGGGCGTTTACTTAAGGACTCAACCCCCAAAGTTCTGTTGCTTCTCAACAATTGAAGAAAAACTTGGTAGAGTACCTGGTGGTTACTTGGGACAATGTTCGCAATAGGTACTAGTCAAATATCAGAGTCGGGGACGACCAGCTAGGAGCTCCCTTGGGATCTATTTATCCCATTAGAGTTAGCGACATGTCTAAAATAATTGTGGATCAAGAGCCGAGGATACCTCAAGATCAGTACTATCCATACAACTAGGATAGAAAGGGAAATGGACGGTCACCACCCGACCAGGAATGATAGGCGAATCGACCAAGGTTTTAGAAACTAAGGTTTTATGAGTATGAACGGTTACGATAGATCACTTGGGGGTAGAGAAGCCCCAAGACTATAGAATATAACTTCAACGTGGATGCAGCGAGTATAGTGTCAGCCATGGCCACATTAAGGAGACCAAATGGCCAAGGTCTCTCAAGTCCGATCCTGTATAGAAGGATCACAACTTGATATGTAAATATCACGGTACTCAGGGTCACTGGACCGAGGATTGTCGACAGCTAAGCGAAGAAGTGGCTTGTCTATTCAACAATGGACATCTTCGGGAATTCCTAAGTGAGTGAGCCAAAATCATTTCAAAAATAGGGTTTCCAACAAACAAATGGAGAAGGAAGAACCTCAACATGTGATCAACATGATCATCGGGGGAGCAGATGTCCCACAAGGGCCAATGATAATATGCACTAAAATTTCTATCACAAGGAAAAACTGCACTCGAACTACGTTCCGGAGGGGTCCATCTCATTTAGTGATGAGGACATCGATGGCATCATTCAACCTCACAACGATGCATTGGTAATATCTTAACTTATTAATAATTCTCGAGTTAAGCATATGTTAATTGATCTAGGTAGCTCGGCCAATATCATACGATAGAGAGTCGTCGAACAACTGGGGTTATTGGACCAAATCGCTATTGATACTCAATTTTTTCCTGTATATTTTTATAGGCAAAATACTTTCAAAATAGAATGTATATGCATATATAAGTATGTCCTAAGGTTTTACTATTTTTTCTCTTAATTTTTATAGATTTTTAAATCTATTTATTGCCATATTTTATCAAGAACAAATCAATAATTATCCCCAAAATTATCATTTTAGGTGATTCACTTATTGGATTCTCATATTCATATTAAAATATAGCCAGAATAATTTTTGCATATTTTTACAAATTTATTTAGTATTTATTAAATCTAAATTGCTTATAATTGCGATATTAGCCTATTTTAAGATTTAATTATTTTCATAATTATAAAATTAATTCTAGTATTTTTAATTTGATAATTACGTATTATTAATCATTTTAGTACCTTTAATTTATTTCCAGAAATTATTTTACTATTTATTTATAAAATAAATAAGGGAAAATGGTTATTAAATGTTAGCCCCGTTTATTTCAATTTTAGCCTTATTTGAACCTCCAATTGAACCCAATTTTAAACCCAATTATCCTAACCCAATCCCTGTTTGAACCGACCCAAACCCAACCCTGTTAAACCGCCCCACCTACTCAATTAATCCAGGCCGTTGATCAAAATGATCAACGGCCACCAAATACCCTTTCCTTTTTTAATCCCGACCTACCCCCTAACCCTAACCATTTCATGACCCCAGCCGCCTCTGAAACCCTGCACTCTCTCAAACTCTCTCGAGTCTTCTCAGAACCCTAGCCGCCTCTCACTGTTTCCACCCTGAAAGCCATCGGAATTCATGGCTTCCAAGGCTATGGGAGTCTTATACCTACCTCATGTTGCTCTTACACACCTGATATCTGAAGATTCAAGGCCTAATCTTGAAGGTTTGTACCCAGACCTCTGTCAATTCGAGGTTCAACGGTTATCTCTGACCTTACTCCGGCGTACCATGGTTATTTGAGCCTGATTCTGACCTCTCCGACTCAGATCGGTGACTTTTCAAAGCCTTTCTCATTTCTAGGGTTCTTCTGAAACCCTAACCCTTTGAGGTTTTCTCCGATTCCTTTAGATTTGTTGCGTATCCACGCTTTCCTTAAGGTCTTAAACGTTTTCCTGACTTTTCTTTCAAAAACTACTTTCAAAATCTTTCTTTTCCGATCTAGGGTTTTCTAAAAGTATTTAAGTGTTTTCTAACTTTCTTTTTCCTTTTATGTGTATTTTGTTCTACTGGGTTCTTTTATTTTCTTCTATCGTGTTCTTACATGCTTCTTTTGCTGTATTTTCCTATATTGTGTTCTCGTATGCTTCTCTACTGTATGCTTTCTCTATTGTGTTTTGACATGTTTCTCCTACTATATTTTCTTACTAAGTTCTTAAGTTTCCTTATTAAGTTCCTTTTACTGAGCTCTATTTAAAGTTTCTTCTAAAATTTCTTAGCATGCTTCTTCTATTGTTCTTATCAGTCTTCTCTATTATGTTTCGTATTAGCTTCTGCTACTCTATTTTTTCTTTGAATTCTACTACTATGTTCTGCGTGTTACTTGATATCATTGTTTTCTCATGAGTTTCTACGGCTGAAAGAAACATGCAAGAGGTTTTATAGAACTGAAACTTCTGAGCCTGTTTCGATTACTTGCCTTCTCATCTCTGTACTTGATTCAAGGTGGAAACCCTAGAATTCGTAGGTTCTGCCAAGTTTGATTATGTGATTTAATTGAACTAGAGTTTTTATTTCAGAACCCCTAACTCTTTCAGACCAACTTCGAGTCTTTGAACCGAGTTTGGACATCCGTGTTTGCATATGATTCTGACCTTTGGCTAAACTCTTCTAAAACTCTTTCTTCATTGGATCTTTCTATTGATTTTGCAATGACACCACAGTCTTTTTCATGCTTAACATGTTCGCATGCTCCTTATATATGATGAATTTCCCTCTAAAATGGTTTTCAAATTTGCAGTTAGTTCAAACATCCTTCTGAATATGGCTTGATTGATTTCTTTCCATTGTTTGTTGATTCTCCCTATTACTCGGCCTAAGTTAAAACCCTTCTTCATCTTTTCTGACTCGGTTCATTCATGCAAAATCTCAGACTCTTTTGATTTACTGTTTGTTAATTGATTTGCTTACCTTATTTGCACAAACCGTGTATTTCAAAACCTTGTCCTTAAATAACTTTTTATGTATTTGCCCCTGATTGCATGTTGTGCACAAAGTGCTTACTCAATTTCTTTCCTTAAATGGTTTTCACCCATTTGAATCTGAATCCCTTAATTAAGGGAAGTCTTATGTAATTGATTGACAATTAGTTCCTTAACTATTTTTCTTGCCTGATTTCTGCCTGATTTTTACACTATAAAAGGCACGACCCTTTTCACACACTACAACATCAGAATCCTTCTAAACTCTTACTCTCTCATAATAATATTCTCTTCTTGACTGCACTGTGTCCTGTTTTACAAGATTACTGCTTTCCTTTACTTGTTTCCCTAAAAACTGGTATGTCCTGATTTAATTCTTAGCTCCACAACAATGTGTAGTTACTGCTTTTGTATCCATGTTCATCTGCTATTTATGTATATCTCAGCACTTAAATTAGCATGCTGATTTCCTTATGTGTGTTTTGTTATGAACCCCCATTCCTCTATCACCCCTATGTGTTTTGAGTGGTGACTTAAGGCATGGCAATGTAAGTTGTTGTCCATGAATTAAGTTTGAAACACTGGGGTCTTGACCTCTAAGCAAACAGGCCAGAGGGTGTGCCAACATCTCCCATTACTGGGTATGCCCTTCAGCCTGCTTTTCTGTTGCCTATTGCACCTTCTCATTCCCCTATACCCTTATGTGTAATGATTTGAGTTGCTTCCCTTTCTCTTTTTCCCCTTTTAGAATCCTACTTCTGCACTTGCACTCTCTTAGTCCCTAAGTTCTGCCCCTCTCTTGTGAGCCTTGCCTTGGGACCTCGAGCTCTCTCTGAACTTGGACACCTGAGGGCTGGCCCTTCCACACTGCACTATGGCTTAATCCGTGATACATTTGGGTGTAAGCACTGCCCGGAGTTCATATGAGACTCTTAGGGAACTCTGACACACCCCAAATATGAGGCTTTGAAATATGATCTCTTAGAGTTGATTTACTTCATACTTCAGACAGGAAGTCTGAATCAGGCTCTCCTTGGTTGTACTTTTTAATTTCTGATGTATTTTTCCTTTACTTTACTTTTTCTGGGTTGTAATAATTTTGTAATAAAACTCTCGGGGATGGTCAGTGAAGAGGGAGGGTAACTATGTATGCAAAAGGGGTAGATAACTTGCCTATAGGAGTTTATGAATTTCTGCATTCTTATATAGATACCATGTCTATAGGAATCTTGCGTTCGTGTCTAGATACCATGTCTATAAGAATTTCTGCATTTTCATGTATAGATACCATGTCTATAGGAATCATTGTCATATAGGTACCATGTCTATAAGAATTTTTGCATTCTCATGCATAGATACCATGTCTATAGGAATCTTGTATTCTCATATAGGTACCATGCCTATAAGTTATTTCTGAACTTCTGCATAGCATATAGATATCCTGCCTATAGGAATTTCTGAATTTCTGCACATCATGTAGATATCCTGCCTATAGGTTCTTTTTGAATCTTTAATATGCATTCCTCATCAGGAAAACATGTTCGTAGGTCTTAAATAATCAACTGCAATTAGATATCATGTTCATAGGCTTTAAACGAAATTCAGCATCTAGATGTCATGCCAATAGGATTTCTTCATTTTTTACTACGTTTATAAAAGTGTCCAAAATCGACAACACATAGAAAGCATGCCTATAGGAGCCTTAATCGAATCTGAATCGTTTCACTTGCTTATAGGTCTAAAACCAGTAACAATGATGCATGCTCTTTTGTCAAAACTTGTCTTTCTTTAATAACAGACGATTTTTTTAAATCAGTATGTATTCATGTTTGTTTTATTGTTTCTGGAATCAGTAGATATCATGCCTATAGGGGTCTTCGTCTAACACTTAGGCAAGCCATAGGGTGAAAGTTTATAAACTGAATCAGATTTTAGATGCTACAACCAACAGGTAGGCCTGACTCGGGCTTCTTATCTGAACTATGTAATAAAACAGACTGTCTCGATCCTTTAAGTTTAATCAGGCCCCAAACAGTATGTGTAAGTCATGCTAACTACTTGCTTTTCTCTACTTAAAAGAGGTCAGTTTGAGACTTTTCATTTGTTTATATGCTTCCCCATACTTGCCATACCTATTTTGATTGTCGCCTTAGTATTTTACCTTTTGAAACCACAAATAAGCCAAATACCTCCTCCCTTTAGGATTAGTAGTCCCAAGTGCCTTTGGGGCTGACAAGATGGGGACGGGTAATAGCATGCAATAAGTAAACGAGACCATTCTGCGCTTTAATACCTCAACGGGGTGGGAAAGAGTAGATATGGATATGATGACCACGCGATAATATCTCGTGTAGCCCCTCATTGAGGAGTGATTACCGGATGTTGTGTGGGGGTGATCCATATTATTAATAAACCTAGGACCCCCCCCCCTTCCCTTTGTTTTCTTTGTTTCTTTTAAATCTTTTTAAACCATTTCTTTTAAGAAAATCAACTCCTTTTAGTTCCTTTTTCTTACTTTGTTTATTTGTAACTGTTACGTGAAAATCCCCTCTTATTTGAAGTCTTTATTTGCCTATGTATTATTTGCACTTAAGTCGCAACAATAACTTGGTCGGGAACCACACTAGTGGATCCTGAGGGGTGCCTAACACCTTCCCCTTGGGATAATTTCAAGCCCTTACCCAATCTCTGGTTGTTCAAATCAAACATTTCTTAGTGTCCTAATGCACTTAAATCATTAGGTAGCGGCTCTTCAATTCAAGCCCAATTCCCTAAAGGGAACGAGTTGTCTCCCAAATGTCACAAACCCAATTTTCGCGAGAAAAAATGGGGGCGCGATAGCGTGGCGACTCTGCTGGGGATATCTTTTAGGCTTCTACCATTTCAAGCTCTTACTGTGACTTTACATTTCTTATGTGCCTTATTTGTTTAATACTTTTAAGCATTTAATTCCCTCTTCTACTGCAAAAAACTAACTTGTCTCTTGTTTCTTTCCCTTGTTTCTTTCACTGCTTTCCTTTACTGCACTCCTTTATTACTGTTTTAAATTATTGTAATTATTACTTTATGAACGTGCAAATACGTGACAACTTATTTTAATTATTGCATATGCATGTTTCCAACATCATATTCTACTCGTGCCAAACAAATACCATAGCAACACTTATAATGAGTGGTTGCGCTCTTCCGATATTATCACCCTTTAAATCCGGCAAAGGCATATTTGCGGTAAAACAAGTCGATCAACGATGTAGTCGACAGTTCCGTGCCTTTCCCTCTTGAGTTGTCCGCTCAAGGGTACCAGTCTAAAACCCCATAGAAACCTTACTCTGTTTAAACTGTGCATGCATCATGGTCAAACCTAGCCGAGTCAGTTATGTTGTCCGCGTAATGACTCTTTAAGATAGCCTTGTCTAAAGTCCACTGAGTTTCCCCAAAACCCAAACGGACACTACCACGTTCTGTGCATTTATTTGGAGAACTAAATGAATTATGACAATTATTGGTATTTAATAGTCGAGTCTGGTGGGGGTAAGGGCCTAACCCTTTTATCTTGCAGAAACATGAGGCACGAAGTCCCCAGATTCGGCATGGTCACAAATATCCACCCAAGGTTGCTAAGCTGGTGGGAATATCTTCATTCTAGTTATCAGACTCTTATTCGGAAATACCTAGGAAATCTACCTTCCCTCCTGGAGGTCCAACCCAACAACAAAATCATAGAAGCTGCTACTCTGTTCTGGGATTGTGATAGGTCTGTGTTTCGCTTCGGGGAGATTGATATGACACCCTTGCTAGAGGAAATAGGAGGATTGGCTGGTATACCATGGGAGACCCCGGGTTTGTTAATGTAGGAAAATCGCAAGGGTAGAGGTTTTCTCAAAATGATGGGCCTAAAGAAGAATCCAGACTTGACATGTTTGAAGGAGTCCTACATTCCCTTTAATTATTTGTACGAGAGGTACGGTCACAGCAAATCCTACCGTACTTATCCGGATGAGTTCGTCCTTACATCGTTAGGGGCATATTCACCGAAGGGTCTTTGTCTTCATGTTCTGCTTCTTGGGGATGATAGTGTTTCCAATGAAGAAAGCAAGGATCCACACCAGGCTAGCCATGGTCACCAAAACTTTGATGGAGGGAATTGGTGGACAACCATTTAGCACAGTGCCCATGATCATCGCAGAGATATACCGAGCCTTAGAAAAGTGTCAACAAGGAGCCCTACACTTCGAGGGCTGCAACTTGCTACTCCAGGTCTTGGAGCATCTTCAAAGGGGTGAATATTGGCAAGAGATTCAGCGTAGAGACTGGGACGATCATATAGCCTTCCATCAACCAAGGCGAATCAACTACATGCCCAACATGTTTGCTCAGCCAGAAGATGCCAAGGGGTGGGTGGAGCTGTTTGAAAATCTAACTGAGGATCAAATACAATGGATGTTCGAGTGGTTCCCTACTGAAGAGTTCATCGCCCGATCCAGGGATGCACCATTTCTGATACTGATCGGTTTGAGAGGAACCTACTCTTATGTCCCTCTCCGACTTATAAGATAGGCTGGTAGGAAGCAGGTTATACTAAGGGTCGACAATATGAGTCACTTCTGGGCTGACTTCCAAGCTGACGAGAGTCCTTATAAGTGCCAAGCTCAGCATATGTGGCATTGCAAGATCATCATGGGAAGAGATACTATCGAACCAGACAGATACCATGTTGGTTGCACCCCATACTATTCAGGCTGGCTGGAGGATAATCACAATGGTTTGGGCCAACCCGGGTTTGTTCGAGGTCACAGAATCATCGATGAAAGGGCTGAAGCACAAGTCAAATACAACCAACTACGCAAGAGAATTCGGGAATGTGAAAGCGAGCACCGTGAGATTCAAGAAGCCCACCAAAAACTAATTGAAGAATGGAAAGATATGGGTGTCAGTGCCAACAAGCGACTAGGATACCTGGAACGAGGTTTAGTGGAGTTGGAGAGGAAGTTTCTCAAGAGTATTGAGGACTGCCAGAATGTTGAAGGAAACGAGGGTGGACAGCTGCCAGAGCTTACCTGCTGCTGGGACTTCGCGAGCTGGTGAAGCTGTTCGATGGAGCCAAAGATGCTGAGTCTGGGGAAGGCCCTTCTGGGACCAAATAGATAGGAGTTTTCTTTTGCTTTATGAAATGTAATAAGGCCAATGGCCAGTAGTGAAATTTATTCCTTGTTATTTAGTGTCGTTTTGGGATTCGTCTACTTTTATCAATAAAATGAAGCATTCTAAGTTCTCCAAATTAATTTGTCGCTAGGCCTACCTCGGGCACAACGAGGCTCCCAAATTAGGACACGATTTACATTCTTGCACTATGTGTTTAAATATCGCAACACTTTCTTATAATCCTCACTAACTTGTTACCTTCTTGTTTTTACTTTTTGTTTATTTACTCCCCTCTCCAAAGGTTAGTTCGTGCACTCTGGCATAGTCATCATATTCCACAAGATCAAAGGGCCCTCCACCCACTCCTCCTCCTAGTCCTATCAGAAGCAGGAACAAAGGAAAGATGGAAGATTTGAACAACACCAGAAAGGAAAACTCAACTGAACGGGTAGAGGTCACTCATGGTGCTCAGGTCTCCAAAGAAAGTGCGTCACAACTCGAGCAGAAACTGTTGAAATTTTAGGAGGAATTTGATCAGGTTCGAAATCTGGCAAACTTATCATTTTTCCTCACCACTCCAGATATCAATTTTCCAAACGCTCAGAACCCCATGCCTCCACAAAACATTCCAAAACCAAAAAACCATCCCGTTCTTCACCACCACTGCAATACTTGCCACACTCTACTACTCATCCCAAAACCTCTGAATTTCATAAATGACCATTTCCACGCTAATACCCCCATCTATGTGGAAACCATGTCACACTCCACCCAACCTGTCTCAAGCACACCCAAGTCTGATCATAAAGACTCACTCATTAGGAACCTGGCTACGGAACTCAAGAAATTAACTAGTCAAATTCAGGGTGTCGAAGGAAGTAAGGGGAATGAAGGGTTGAACTACGAAGATCTTTGCATACAACCGGATGTCGAACTGCCCGAGGGGTACAAACCTCCTAAGTTCGAGATGTTTGATGGTATAAGGGATCCGAGAGTCCACTTGAGAACATACTGCGACAAACTAGTCGGAGTAGGGAAAGACGAAAGGATTCGCATGAAGCTTTTCATGAGGAGTCTGAAGGGAGATGCTCTGTCTTGGTACATTAGCCAAGACCTGAAGAAATGGTCGAACTGGGTGAGTATGGCATCCGAATTTATGGACAGGTTCAGGTTCAATATAGAAAATGCACCAGATGTGTTCTACATTCAGAACTTAAAGAAGAAGCCCACGGAAACATTCCGCGAGTATGCCACTCGCTAGAGATCAGAAGCTGCTAAGGTCAGACCTGCTTTAGAAAAAGAACAAATGAACAAGTTTTTCGTCCGAGATCAAGACCCACAGTACTATGAAAGGCTGATGTTGATTGAGAGCCAGAAATTTTCCGACATCATCAAGCTAGGGGAAAGGATAGAGGAAGGCATCAAAAGTGGTATGGTTACAAACTTTAAAGCTTTTCAAGATACCAATAAGGCTTTACAGTCTGGTGGTACGTCCAAGAAAAGGGACGTAGGTGCCATAATGGTTGCACAAAGAGCCAAATCCCCTATCAAATACCAAGCCTATCCGATACCTCCACTCACATATCAGCCTACCCCGAATTACCAAGCACCCTCACCCTCTTACCAAACTCTATCACCTACTTACCAATCACCCCCACCTCCTACATATCAACCTACTTCACCCAGATATTCCCAACCTGCACATATCTACCAAGCCTACAATGCTCAGCCATCCACTTTCAATCACCTCCCACACGTCAAAACTTTCCTAGACCTCGACCAAATTTCGATGGCAGACCCCCCAAATAGTATACCTCCATTGTTGAACCGATTGACTAGCTGTACGAAAGGCTCAAAGCTGCTGGTTATGTCACCCCTATCCCTACTATAACCCCTGAAAACCCTTCTCAGTGGGTCAATATAAATAAATCATGTGCATACCATTCTGGCATGAAGGGACATACCATTGATGAATGTCGCTCTCTGAAAGATAAGATCCAGACTCTGATCGATAACAAGATCATTGTAGCAAAGGAGCCTACTCTGAATGTCCGCAACAACCCTCTATCGGACCATAAGGGTGGAGGTGTTCACATGATTAAAATAGATGATGATTGGGATCCCAAAGGATCGATCAATTTAATCACAAAAGGTGACGAATCAAAGAAGCCGATAGTTACCCTCAATCCGATCATAGTCCAGACTCAGCCTTCTGGGGATGCCGAGGTAAACATGTCTGTACCACTTGAATTTGAAGCACCACCCCCTACAAAGATGCCAACACCAATTGAAGTCGCGTTTGGGTCTCCAGCAAATGCACACGCACCGTTTGAAGTTGCAGTTTTACCCTCCAAAACACATGCTCCGTTTGGAGTAAAAGTGTCTATCCCAGTAGCACCGTTCCATACAAATGCCATACCTTGGGATTACACAACCGAGGCGAGAAGGAAAGGGAAAGATAAATTTGTTGAAACAGTTGTGGTATAGGGTATGACAAGAACCGGTAGGGTTTATACTCCGCAGCATTTAGCTGAGTCGAGTAAGTAGGCCTCTGGTCGGCCGACCATCACTGAAATTCCTTCGTAGATCTCCAGATTTCACCCCTACACACGAAATTCCACTCTCCTCAGTCTCACTCAAGTGAATTGGTTTCGAGAGCATAGGTGGAAAGTTTTATTAGAAATTCTGCCTTATTCCATGAGATGTAGAAGCACTTCTGCTGCTTTCTCTCTTCCCTAGCACTCTTTTTTTTTTTACTTTTTTCAAAGGGCAATGAAGGCCTTCCTTATAAGTTCTCGCTCGATCGAAAGGATATAACACATACGAAACCTTAGCTTCGCTGACTTTATGAGGTCTTCTCTGGAGAAAGATACAAGCCAAGGAATACTCAGTCATTGATCAGCTGAACAAAACACCAGCACAGATTTCTATCCTAGCTTTGCTGTAAAGTTCCGATGCGCATAAGAATGCCTTGTTAAAGGTGCTGAGTGAGGCATATGTACCAAGCAACATCACCGGAGGAGAAATGGCAAACATGGTAGGGCAGGTATTAGAAAGTCAGAAGATCACTTTTCATGAAGATGAGATGCCACCAGAAGGGCTGAGTCACAACAAAGTGTTGCACATCACCGTGCAATGCGAAGATTGTTTTATCACTAGGGTCCTGATTGATGGAGGGTCCAGCCTCAAAATTTGTCCGTTGGTAACACTCAAAACATTGGGGAAGGGGCTGCATGAGATCAAGGCCGGGGCCATCAACGTCAAAGATTTCGACGGTTCCCAAATATCCACCATTAGGGAAATCAGCCTGTGTTTGCAAATGGGGTCTACTTGGTTCGACGTATATTTTCAAGTTATAGACATGCCGGCATCTTACAACTTGCTATTGGGACAGTCGTGGATTCATGCCGCTGGGGCCGTAGCATTGACACTGCATCAGGCAGTGAAATTTGAGTGGAACCACCAAGAGTTGATCATTCACGGTGACGGTAGCAATCCCATATACAGTCGCCAAACCATCCTAGCAATTGAAGGAAGGAGAAGGATAGGCAGGGAAACCTATCACCACATCGAGCGAGTCAATGCCATCGACAAAGACAAATGGTGGGGCAACAAAATTGAGAGCATACTAAATTGGTGCGGATATGAACCTGGCAAGGGACTTGGCAAGAACCTCCAAGGAATCGCCAAACCTATCAAACTGAAGAAACATGGCACCACTTTTGGTCTGGGATATGAGTATACTTGGGAGGAATTCAACAACTGGTCGCCACCATGGCACGGTCCATACTACCCACTGGAGCAGCCAATACCATATTTGGAGTAGACTTTTCAGCCAGCCGATGTTATCTATGGGTCGGAAGAAGAGGAAGCACTGGCAACAGTAAGGAATTTGATCTTAAAAGATGATGACATGGATTGTTGTGTCATTTTTTAGGAGGAGGGGGAGGAAGGCCCTTCCATACAGGCCGTAAGCCGAGGAGCATGCCTCAACAATTGGACCATCAGAACCACCAGAGCTCGGAAAGCCTCGGGGTAGCAAGGCTGAACAAAGCATCATGCACTATCTTTTATTTTACTAGTTGATTTTTCTTTCGCATTTTGAATTTTCGCAATAAGATCTTTCAATATTCAAAACAGTTATGAAATTTATCAAAATATTTCGGTTTCTGTACAAATCGTAGTCTTATTATTTTCTCTCATTAATTTATTTATACATCATTACTATTACATATCTTGATGAACCAATGGCTGTGACGTGCAACGAGACAACGTAACAAACGGATACAGATTCAGAGGAAGATGACATACCGGAAGAGATTGTTAAAGAAGTCGATAATTTTGAGAATAGACCTAAGTCCAACCTGGACGAGACTGAGATTGTTAACTTGGGAGATGCAAAGAACATCAAAGAAACACGAATCAACGTTCATTTGTCACCATCAGAAAAGGAAGAGTACACAGAATTTCTAAGGGAATATGACGACATATTCGCCTGGTCGTATGATGACATGACTGGTCTGAGTACATCCATTGTGGCTCATAAACTGCCAATCGATCCAGTATGGCCGCCGGTAAAGCAAAATCTCAGAAAGTTTAAGCCTGACATGAGTCTCAAAATCAAGGAGGAAGTCGCTAAGCAAGTCAAAGCCAAGGTTCTCAGGGTAGTAGAATACCCAACATAGTTAGCCAACATTGTGCCAGTACCAAAGAAGGACGGAAGGATCAGAGTTTGTGTCGACTACAGGGATATCAACCGGGCCAGTCCAAAGGACGACTTCCCCTTGACGAACATACACATCTTGATCGACAATTACGCTAAGTATGAGTTACAATCATTTGTACATTGTTTCGCTAGATATCATCAGATCTGGATGGACGAAGAAGATGTTGAGAAAATGGCTTTCATTACACTGTGGGGGATGTACTACTACAAGATGATGCCGTTCGGATTAAAGAATGTAGGGGCTACCTACATGAGGGCCATGACTACTATCTTTCATGATATGATACACAAGGAGATTGAGGTGTATGTAGATGATGTCATCATAAAGTTCAAGAAAGCCACTGACCACCTGGAAGATTTGAGGAAGTTCTTCAACAGACTGAGAAGATACAACCTGAAACTGAATCCTGCGAAATGTGCATTTGGGGTTCCTGCCAGAAAACTACTTGGGTTCATTGTGAGTCTCCGAGGGATAGAACTGGATCCATATAAGGTCAAAGCTATTCAAGAACTGCCACCGCCAAAGAACAAGAAGGACATAATGAGCTTCCTGGGGAGACTTAACTACATCAGCCGATTCATAGCACAATCTACGGTCATCTGTGAGCCGATCTTTAAAATGCTGAAGAAGGACGCCGCTACCAAATGGACTGATGATTGCCAAAAATCTTTCGATAGAATCATGGAATACCTATCAACACCACCAGTCTTAGTTCCGCCTGAGCCAGGTAGACCTTTATTACTCTACCTTGCAGTATTGGATAAAGAGTTCGATTGTGTTCTAGGGCAGCATGATGAAACTGGGAGGAAGGAGCAGGCCATCTATTACCTCAGTAAGAAGTTCACCCCGTACAAGGCTCGGTATTCTCTGTTAGAGCGCACCTGTTGTGCTTTGACTTGGGTAGCTCAGAAGTTGAGGCACTACTTCTGTTCCTATACTACATATCTCATATCAAGGATGGATCCCTTGAAGTACATCTTTCAGAAGCCTATGCCCACTAGCAAGCTGGCCAAGTGGCAAATCCTGTTGAGTGAATTTGACATTGTCTTCGTGACTCAGAAAGCAATCAAAGGACAGGCACTAGCAGATCACCTTGCTGAAAATACCATGGACGGAGAATACGAACCCCTGAAAACATATTTTCCTGATGAAGAGGTATCATTCATAGGAGAAGACATTGCAGAATCTTATGACGGTTGGAGAATGTTTTTTGATGGAGAAGCAAGTTTCAAAGGAGTTGGCGTAAGAGCGGTCCTAGTATTAGAAACCGGTCAGCATTATCCAGTGTCTGCCAAACTCAGGTTCACCTGCACCAACAATATGGCCGAGTATGAAGCTTGCATCTTAGGGCTCAAATGGCCATTGACATGAACATCCAAGAGTTGCTAGTAATTGGGGATTCAGACTTGCTTATACATCGGATCCGAGAAGAATGGGCGACCAAGAACTCCAAGATACTCCCTTATCTGTATCATGTGCAGGAGTTGAGAAAGAGGTTCACAAAGACAGAATTCCAGCATGTTCCTACGGTCCAGAATGAATTCGTCGATGCACTGGCTACCCTATCATCCATGATACAACATCCAGACAAGAATTTCATTGATCCCATTCCGGTAAAGATCCATGATCAACCCACTTACTGTGCTCATGTCGAATAAGAAGCAGACGGAAAGCCTTGGTTTCATGCTATCAAGGAATACTTGGCAAATGGAGAATACCCAAAGCTCGCAAATGCTATTTAGAAGCGCACGCTTCGGAGGTTATCCAACAATTTCTTTCACAGCGGAGGATTCCTATACAGGAGGACTCCTGATTTAGGATTATTAAGGTGTGTCGACGCAAAAGAAGCACCAGGCTATTAGAGGAAATTCATGCAGGGACCTGCGGTCCACATATGAATGGCTTTGTTTTAGCAAAGAAAATACTCTGAGCTGGTTACTTTTGGATGACTATGGAAACAGACTGCATCTAGTATGTCCGAAAGTGCCACCGCTGCCAGATACATGCAGACATGATAAAAGTGTCTCCAAATGAGCTTAATACAACAAGCTCGTCGTGGCCGTTCGCCGCCTGGGGAATGGATGTTATTGGACCAATCGAACCCGCCGCATCAAACAGGCACAGGTTTATCATAGTAGCAATTGATTATTTCACCAAATGGGTTGAAGCAGTATCTTACAGGGCAGTGACTAAGAAAGTCGTGGCGAATTTCATCCGCGACCGTATCATGTGTCGGTTCGGAATTCTAGAGTCAATCATTACTGATAATGGCTCCAATCTCAACAGTGATTTGATGAAATCCATGTATGAAACCTTCAAGATCAAGAATTCTACAGCTTACAGACCTTAGATAAACGGAGCCGTAGAGGCCGCCAACAAGAATATCAAGAAGATACTAAGGAAAATGATAGAGAAGCATAAGCAGTGGCGCGAGAAGCTCTCATTTGCTTTATTGGGATACCGCACCACAGTCCGCACATCGGCACGAGCAACCCCCTATATGCTGGTTTACTGTATAGAGGCAGTTATTCCCGCCGAGGTAGAAATTCCTTCCTTAAGGATCATACAGGAAGCAGAGCTCGACGACGCAGAATGTGTGAAAAGTCATTACGAGCAACTAGCTCTTATAGACAGAAAGAGAATGAATGCAGTTTGCCACGGTTAGCTCTATCAGAACAGAATGTCCAGAGCCTTCAATAAAAGAGTCAAGTCGAGACAATTCATACCGGGGCAGCTGGTGTTAAAGAAATTTTTTCCGCATCAAGATGAATCCAAAGGGAAATTCTCTCCCAATTGGCAGGGTCCGTACATGGTTCATTGGGTTCTAACAAGAGGAGCCCTCATACTTACCGAAATGGACGGGGAAGTTTGGCCAAAGTCGATCAATTCAGATGCAGCCAAACGATACTATGTGTAACATTTATGCTTTCTTTTATGATGTAATTTGAACTACGTCTGACTTGATTCCCATTTAAGAAGGGATACGTAGGCAGCCCTATGGGTTCCGTCATAATTCAATAAAATTTCCATTTCCCCCACTATTGGAAACTGGGGCAGAATTTTGAGGAGGACCCTCAAAATTCCGAAGTCGATTCCAGCCATTTATCATTAACAGCCGTCAGGAGCAGCAACCCAGTAAACTGGGGCAGAATTTTGAGGAGGACCCTCAAAATTCCGGAGCAAGCGAAGTTGCAATGTCTTGAACCACGTCGCAGTCGTCGGTTCATCTAAAGAAAATTATTCTTAATTGTGCACTTATGTTATGCTTTTACTAAATCATGCATGTTTATTACTAAAATTGCGTTGTTTAGTAACGCTACCCCAATGATACGTACAGTATAACCAGATCAAAGCCGAGCAGGTCAAGCAAAGCCAACGGGGATACGAACTAACTTTTCCCCCTTCACAAACTCACGATTTTTCTTTGGATGCAGGCACTTGAGTTGCAAAATCATCAAATATACTATACGCTCACTCACAAAGTTCAGGAATACAACTCTTCGAACCGTTGCACTTGCTCGCAACTGCTATCCGCACAATAGTGTCCCCAGCAGGCACAATATCCCCAACAATCACGATACCGCAATCCGCTATCAGTTAAGAAAACTCTATTGCCATTTGCCATTTTTACTTCCTGCATAAGGCTACCATTCTGCCTTCTAAGGTTAAACTCTACCTCCATCTGCTTTCTATACATTGCATAAGGCTACCATTCTGCCTTCCGAGGTTAAGCTCTACCTCCATCTGCATTTTCTGCATTGCATAAGGCTACCATTCTGCCTTCTGAGACTAAGCTCTGTCTCCATCTGCATTCTCTGCATTGCATAAGGCTACCATTCTGCCTTCTAAGACTAAGCTCTGTCTCCATCTGCATTCTTTGCATTGCATAAGGCTACCATTCTGCCTTCCAAGGTTAAGCTCTACCTCCATCTGCATTCTCTGCATTGCATATGGCTACCATTATGCCTTCTAAGGTTAAGCTCTACCTCCATCTGCTTTCCCTACATTGCATAAGGCTACCATTCTGCCTTCCGAGGTTAAGCTCTACCTCCATCTGCATTTTTTGCATTGCATAGGCTACCATTCTGCCTTCCGAGACTAAGCTATGTCTCTATCTGCATTCTCTGCATTGTATAAGGCTACCATTCTGCCTTCTAAGACTAAGTTCTATCTCCATCTGCATTCTCTGCATTGCATAAGGCTACAATTCTACCTTCCAAGGTTAAGCTCTACCTCCATCTGCATTCTCTGCATTGCATATGGCTACCATTCTGCCTTTCGAGACTAAGCTCTGTCTCCATCTGCATTCTCTGCATTGCGTAAGGCTACCATTCTGCCTTCCGAGGTTAAGCTCTACCTCCATCTGCATTCTCTACATTGCATAAGGCTACCATTTTGCCTTCCGAAACTAAGCTCTATCTCTATCTGCATTCTCTGCATTGCATAAGGCTACCATTCTGCCTTCCGAGACTAAGCTCTGTCTCCATCTGCATTCTCTGCATTGCATAAGGCTACCATTCTGCCTTCTAAGACTAAGCTCTGTCTCCATCTGCATTCTCTGCATTGCATAAGGCTACCATTCTGCCTTCCAAGGTTAAGCTCTACCTCCATCTGCATTCTCTGCATTGCATATGGCTACCATTCTGCCTTCTGAGGTTAAGCTCTACCTCCATCTGCTTTCTCTACATTGCATAAGGCTACCATTCTGCCTTCCGAGGTTAAGCTCTACCTCCATCTGCATTTTCTGCATTGCATAGGCTACCATTCTGCCTTCCGAGACTAAGCTCTGTCTCTATCTGCATTCTCTGCATTGTATAAGTCTACCATTCTGCCTTCTAAGACTAAGTTCTATCTCCATCTGCATTCTCTGCATTGCATAAGGCTACAATTCTACCTTCCAAGGTTAAGCTCTACCTCCATCTGCATTCTCTGCATTGCATATGGCTACCATTCTGCCTTTCGAGACTAAGCTCTGTCTCCATCTGCATTCTCTGCATTGCGTAAGGCTACCATTCTGCCTTCCGAGGTTAAGCTCTACCTCCATCTGCATTCTCTACATTGCATAAGGCTACCATTTTGCCTTCCGAAACTAAGCTCTATCTCTATCTGCATTCTCTGCATTGCATAAGGCTACCATTATGCCTTCCGAGACTAAGCTCTGTCTCCATCTGCATTCTCTGCATTGCATAAGGCTACCATTCTGCCTTCTAAGACTAAGCTCTGTCTCCATCTGCATTCTCTGCATTGCATAAGGCTACCATTCTGCCTTCCAAGGTTAAGCTCTACCTCTATCTACATTCTCTGCATTGCATATGGCTACCATTCTGCCTTCTGAGGTTAAGCTCTACCTCCATCTGCTTTCTCTACATTGCATAAGGCTACCATTCTGCCTTCCGAGGTTAAGCTCTACCTCCATCTGCATTTTCTGCATTGCATAGGCTACCATTCTGCCTTCCGAGACTAAGCTCTGTCTCTATCTGCATTCTCTGCATTGTATAAGGCTACCATTCTGCCTTCTAAGACTAAGTTCTATCTCCATCTGCATTCTCTGCATTGCATAAGGCTACAATTCTACCTTCCAAGGTTAAGCTCTACCTCCATCTGCATTCTCTGCATTGCATATGGCTACCATTCTGCCTTTCGAGATAAGCTCTGTCTCCATCTGCATTCTCTGCATTGCGTAAGGCTACCATTCTGCCTTCTGAGGTTAAGCTCTACCTCCATCTGCATTCTCTACATTGCATAAGGCTACCATTTTGCCTTCCGAAACTAAGCTCTATCTCTATCTGCATTCTCTGCATTGCATAAGGCTACCATTCTGCCTTCCGAGACTAAGCTCTGTCTCCATCTGCATTCTCTACATTGCATAAGGCTACCATTATGCCTTCCGAGGTTAAGCTCTACCTCCATCTGCATTCTCTGCATTGCATAAGGCTATCATTCTGCCTTCCAAGGTTAAGCTCTACCTCCATCTGCATTCTCTGCATTGCATATGGCTACCATTCTGCCTTCTGAGGTTAAGCTCTACCTCCATCTGCTTTCTCTACATTGCATAAGGCTACCATTCTGCCTTCCGAGGTTAAGCTCTACCTCCATCTGCATTTTCTGCATTGCATAGGCTACCATTCTGCCTTCCGAGACTAAGCTCTGTCTCTATCTGCATTCTCTGCATTGTATAAGTCTACCATTCTGCCTTCTAAGACTAAGTTCTATCTCCATCTGCATTCTCTGCATTGCATAAGGCTACAATTCTACCTTCCAAGGTTAAGCTCTACCTCCATCTGCATTCTCTGCATTGCATATGGCTACCATTCTGCCTTTCGAGACTAAGCTCTGTCTCCATCTGCATTCTCTGCATTGCGTAAGGCTACCATTCTGCCTTCCGAGGTTAAGCTCTACCTCCATCTGCATTCTCTACATTGCATAAGGCTACCATTTTGCCTTCCGAAACTAAGCTCTATCTCTATCTGCATTCTCTGCATTGCATAAGGCTACCATTCTGCCTTCCGAGACTAAGCTCTGTCTCCATCTGCATTCTCTGCATTGCATAAGGCTACCATTCTGCCTTCTAAGACTAAGCTCTGTCTCCATCTGCATTCTCTGCATTGCATAAGGCTACCATTCTGCCTTCCAAGGTTAAGCTCTACCTCTATCTACATTCTCTGCATTGCATATGGCTACCATTCTGCCTTCTGAGGTTAAGCTCTACCTCCATCTGCTTTCTCTACATTGCATAAGGCTACCATTCTGCCTTCCGAGGTTAAGCTCTACCTCCATCTGCATTTTCTGCATTGCATAGGCTACCATTCTGCCTTCCGAGACTAAGCTCTGTCTCTATCTGCATTCTCTGCATTGTATAAGGCTACCATTCTGCCTTCTAAGACTAAGTTCTATCTCCATCTGCATTCTCTGCATTGCATAAGGCTACAATTCTACCTTCCAAGGTTAAGCTCTACCTCCATCTGCATTCTCTGCATTGCATATGGCTACCATTCTGCCTTTCGAGACTAAGCTCTGTCTCCATCTGCATTCTCTGCATTGCGTAAGGCTACCATTCTACCTTCTGAGGTTAAGCTCTACCTCCATCTGCATTCTCTACATTGCATAAGGCTACCATTTTGCCTTCCGAAACTAAGCTCTATCTCTATCTGCATTCTCTGCATTGCATAAGGCTACCATTCTACCTTCCGAGACTAAGCTCTGTCTCCATCTGCATTCTCTACATTGCATAAGGCTACCATTATGCCTTCCGAGGTTAAGCTCTACCTCCATCTTGCATGGCTGAAAGAACGCCACTTTACTTATATCTTGCATGGCTGAAAGATTGCCACTTCATTTACATCTTGCACTGGCTGAAAGATCGCCACTTTATTTACATCTTGCATCGGCTGAAAGATCGCCACTGCATTTGTACCTTGTATTGGCTGAAAGATCACCACTTTATTTACATCTTGCATGGCTGAAAGATCGCCACCTTATTTACATCTTGCATGGCTGAAAGATCACCACCTACTGCATCTCATGGGCTGAAAGATCGCCACCTATTGCATCTCATGGGATGAAAGATTGCCAAATCATCCGAAGGCGTCATTATTCGGAGGCACCATTTTATAGCCCGAGAACGCCATGCCATGGCCTGAGGACCCCTTTTATCTTTTGCATATCATTATTCAAAGGCATCATAGTTCGGAGGCATCATTCTCATAGCCCGAGAGCACCATTTCATGGCCTGCGAATCCTTATTATATGCTTCATGGCCCAGGACATCATCCTAACCGTCCAAAGACAACATTTCATGGTCCGACGGGAACTTGCATCATGTTTAAATTTTCGCACAACATATTGTTCATTTGCAAGTAAACCAGCGAGCAATGGTCGTCCCAGCAGGAGCAATCCCGCTCCAATTCCCGCAGCCCTATTAGACTTTAACCATCCATCCTAACCCAAATATCGCGTCCGTCTTGGAAAATCTCCATCGGCATATTCCGCTGACGGATCCTAGACTACATATGGCCTGATTCCTGTAAAACCAGAGATATGTAGGCAGCTCAGGAGCTAGAGCTCGGACCAATTCTTCAAACCATTCCGTTCGGTCAAAATTGGTCATCATATCTTTACTCGATAACTCTTTCATCCTTTCCGAGTAAAGAGGGGCAGCTGTTGATACCCAATTTTTCCCTGTATATTTTTATATGCAAAATACTTTCAAAATAGCATGTATATGCATATATAAGTATGTCCCAAGATTTTACTATTTTTTCTCTTAATTTTTATAGATTTTTTAAATCTATTTATTGCCCTATTTTATCAAGAAAAACCTAATAATTATCCCCAAAATTATCATTTTGGGTTATTCACTTATTGTATTCTCATATTTATATTAAAATATAGCTGGCATAATTTTTGCATATTTTTATAAATTTATTTAGTATTTTTTAAAGCTAAATTGCGTATAATTGAAATATTAGCCTATTTTAAGATTTAATTATTTTCGTAATTATAAAATTGACTCCAGTATTTGTAATTTGATAATTACGTATTATTAATCATTTTAGTACCTTTAATTTATTTCCAAAAATTATTTTACTATTTTTTATAAAATAAATAAGGAAAAAATGGCTATTTAAATGTTAGCCCTGTTTATTTCAATTTTAGCCTTATTTGAACCTCCAATTGAACCCAATTTTAAACACAATTACCCTGATCCAATCCCTATTTCAATCGACCCAAACCCAACCCTGTTAAACCGCCCCACCTACTCAATTAATCCAGGTCGTTGATCATTTTTGATCAACGGCCACCAAATACCCTTTCCTTTTTTAATCCTGACCTACCCCCTAACCCTAACCATTTCACAACCCCAGCCGCCTCTAAAACCCTCCACTCTCTCAAACTCTCTCAAGTCTTCTCAGAACCCTAGCCGCCCCTCACCGCTTCAACCTTGAAAGCCACCGGAATCCATGGCTTCCAAGGCTATGGGAGTCTTATACCTACCTCTTGTTGCTCATACACACCTGGTCTCTGAAGATTCAAGGCCTGACCTTGAACGTTTATACCCAGACCTTTGTCAATTCGAGGTTCAACGGTCATCTCCGGCCTTGCTCTGGCGTACCATGGTTATTTGAGTCTGATTCTGACCTCTCCGACTCAGATCGGTGACTTTTCAAAGCCTTTCTCATTTCTAGGGTTCTTCTGAAACCCTAACCCTTCGAGATTTTCTCCGATTCCTTTAGATTTGTTGTGTATCCACGCTTTCCTTAAGATTTTAAATGTTTTCCTGACTTTTCTTTCAAAAACTACTTTCAAAATCTTTCTTTTCCGATCTAGGGTTTTCTCAATGTATTTAAGTGTTTTCTAACCTTCTTTTTCCTTTTATGTGTATTTGCTTCTACTGGGTTCTTGTATTTTCTTCTACCGTGTTCTTACGTGCTTCTTCTGCTGTATTTTTCTATATTGTGTTCTCGTATGCTTCTCTACTGTATGCTTTCTCTATTGTGTTTTTACATGTTTCTCCTACTATATTTTCTTATTAAGTTCTTAAGTTTCCTTATTAAGTTCCTTTTACTGAGCTCTGTTTAAAGGTTCTTCTAAAATTTCTTAGCATGCTTCTTCTATTGTTCTTATCAGTCTTCTCTATTATGTTTCGTATCAGCTTTTGCTACTCTATTTTCTCTTTGAATTCTGCTACTATGTTCTGCGTGTTACTTGTTATCATTGTTTTCTCATGAGTTTCTGTAGCTGAAAGAAACATGCAAGAGGTTTCATAGAACTGAATCCTCTGAGCCTTTTTCGATTACTTGCCTTCTCATCTCTGTACTTGACTCAAGGTGGAAACCCTAGAATTCGGGGGTTCTGCCAAGTTTGACTATGTGATTTAATTGAACTAGAGTTTTTATTTCAGAACCCCTAACTCTTTCAGACCAACTTCGAGTCTTTGAACCAAGTTTGGACATCCGTGTTTGCATATGATTCTGACCTTTAGCTAAACTCTTCTAAAACTCTTTCTTCACTGGATCTTTCTATTGATTTTGCAATGACACCACAGTCTTTTTCATGCTAACCATGTTCGCATGCTCCTTATTTATGATGAATTTCCCTCTAAAATGTTTTTCAAATTTGCAATTGGTTCAAACTTCCTTCTGAATATGGCTTGATTGATTTCTTTCCATTGTTTAATGATTCTTCCTGTTACTCGGCCTAAGTTAAAACCCTTCTTCATCTTTTCTCACTTGGTTCATTCATGCAAAATCTCACACTCTTTTGATTTACTGTTTGTTAATTGATTTGCTTACCTTATTTGCACAAACCGTGTATTTCAAAACCTTGTCCTTAAATAACGTTTTATGTATTTGCCCCTGATTGCATGTTGTGCACAAAGTGCTTATTCAATTTCTTTCCTTAAATGGTTTTCACCTGTTTGAATCTGAATCCTTTAATTAAGGGAAGCCTTATGTAATTGATTGACAATCAGTTCCTTAACTGTTTTTCTTGCCTTATTTCTGCCTGGCTTTTACACTATAAAAGGCACGACCCTCTTCACACACTACAACATCAAAATCCTTCTGAACTCATGCTCTCTCATAATAATATTCTCTTCTTGACTGCACTATGGCCTTTTTACAAGACTTACTGCTTTCCTTTACTTGTTTCCCTGAAAACTGGTATGTCCTGATTTAATTCTTAGCACCACAACAATGTGTAGTTACTGCTTTTGTATCCATGTTCATCTGCTATTTCTGTATATCTCAGCACTTAAATTAGCATGTTGATTTCCTTATGTGTGTTTTGTTATGAACCCTCATTCCTCTATCACCCCTATGTGTTTTGAGTGGTGACTTAAGGTATGGAAATGTAAGTTGTTGTCCATGAATAAGTTTGAACCACTGTGGTCTTAACCTCTAAGCAAACAGGCCAGAGGGTATGCCAGCATCTCCCATTGCTAGGTATGCCCTTCAGCCTGCTTTTCTGTTGCCTCTTGCAACTTCCCATTCCCCTATACCCTTATGTGTAATGATTTGAGCTGCTTCCCTTGCCCTTTTTCCCCTTTCAGAATCCTACTTCTGTACTTGCACTCTCTCTTAGTCCCTAAGTTCTGCCCCCCTCTTGTGAGCCTTGCCTTGGGACCTCGAGCTCCCTCTGAACTTAGACACCTGAGGGTTGGCCCTTCCACATTGCACTATGGCTTAATCCGTGATACATTTGGGTGTAAGCACTGCCCGGAGTTCATGTGAGACTCTTAGGGAACTCTGACACACCCCAAATAGGAAAAAGGCTTTGAAATATGATCTCTTGGAGTTGATTTACTTCATACTTCAGACAGGAAGTCTGAATCAGGCTCTCCTTGCTTGTACTTTTTAATTTCTGATGTATTTTTCCTTTACTTTACTTTTTCTGGGTTGTAATAATTTTACAATAAAACTCTCGGGGATGGTCAGTGAAGAGGGAGGGTAACTATGTATGCAAAAGTGGTAGATAACCTACCTATATGAGTTTATGAATTTCTGCATTCTCATATAGATACCATGTCTCTAGGAATCTTGTGTTCGCGTCTAGATACCATGTCTATAAGAATTTTTGCATTTTCATGTATAGATACCATGTCTATAGGAATCTTGCATTCTCAAATAGGTACCATGTCTGTAAGAATTTCTGCATTCTCATGCATAGATACCATGTCTATAGGAATCTTGCATTCTCATATAGGTACCATGCCTATAGGTTATTTCTGAACTTCTGCATAGCATATAGATATCCTGCCTATAGGAATTTCTGAATTTCTGCACATTATGTAGAAATCCTGCCTATAGGTTCTTTCTGAATCTTGCACATGCATTCCTCATCAGGCAAACATGTTCGTAGGTCTTAAATAATCAACTGCAATTAGATATCATGTTCATAGGCTTTAAACGAAATTCAGCATCTAGATGTCATGCCTATAGGATTTTTGTATTTTTTACTACGTTTATAAAAGTGTCCAAAATCGACAACACATAGAAAGTATATCTATAGGAGCCTTAATCGAATCTGAATCGTTTCACTCGCTTATAGGTCTAAAACCAGTAACAATGATGCATGCTCTTTTGCCAAAACTCATCTTTCTTTAATAACAGACGATTTTCTTAAATTAGTATGTATTCATGTTTGTTTTATTATTTCTGGAATCAGTAGATATCATGCCTATAGGGGTCTTCGTCTAACACTTAGGCAAGCCATAGGGTGAAAGTTTATAAACTGAATCAGATTTTATATGCTACAACCAGTAGGCAAGCGTGACTCGGGCTTCTTATCTGAACTATGTAATAAAACAGACTACCTCGATCCTTTAAGTTTAATCATACCCCAAACAGTATGTGTAAGTCATGCTAACTACTTGCTTTTCTCTGCTTAAAGGAGGTTTGTTTGAGCCTTTTCATTTGTTTATACGCTTCCCCATACTTGCCAAACGTGTTTTGATTGTCGCCTTAGTATTTTACCTTTTGAAACCACAAATAAGCCCAATACCTCCTCCCTTTAGGATTAGTAGTCCCAAGTGCCTCCGGGGCTGATAAGATGGGGACGGGTAATAGCATACAATAAGTAAACGAGAGCATTCCACGCTTTAATACCTCAACGGGGTGGGAAAGGGTAGATATGAATATTATGACCACGTGATAATATCTCGTATAGCCCCTCATTGAGGAGTGATTACCGGATGTTGTGTGGGGTGATCCATGTTATTAATAAACCCAGGAACCCCCCCTCCCTTTGTTTTCTTTGTTTCTTTTAAATCTTTTTAAACCATTTCTTTTAAGAAAATCAACTCCTTTTAGTTCCTTTTTCTTACTTTCGTTTATTTGTAACCATTACGTAAAAATCCCCTCTTATTTGAAGTCTTTATTTGTCTATGTGTTATTTGCACTTAAGTTACAACAATAGCTTGGCCGGGAACCACACTAGTGGATAATACCTTCCCCTTGGGATAATTTCAAGCCCTTACCCAATCTCTGGTTGTTCAAATCAAACCTTTCTTAGTGTCATAATGCACTTAAATCATTAGGTGGCGACTCTTCAATTTTTCAATTCAAACCCAATTCTCGAAAGGGAACGAGTTGTCTCTCAAATGTCACAAACCTGATTTTTGCGAGAAAAAAGGGGGGAGTGACAATCGCACCGGTAGTACAAGTATTGAATGGGTTCAACATGACATGTGAGACAACGAAGGGTGAAATAACCCTATCGGTAAACACAGTCGGGACCACCCAAGAAATAAAATTTTATGTAATCGAGGGGGACATGAGATACAATGCCTTGTTCGGGAGACCATGGGTCCATAACATGAGAGCGGTGCCTTCGACCTTACATCAGGCGTCGAAGTTTCCAACCCCAGGCGGAATCAAAAGGGTCTAGGGGAACAACCGGCCGCAATGGAGATGTTCGCTATCGAGGAAGTGATCCCAGTCCCCGCCACCACAAAATCAAAAGGTGAGGGACTGGTCAAAGAGAAAAGCACCAAATAGTAATCACCGACCCCGACCCCGACCGGGCCAGAGAAATGGAAGGAACGCTCAACAAATGGGGAAGATTTCAGGGTCCTGCGATCCTTCGAAGCACCTGATGATACTGATGCCTCCAAGTCGGCAATCTAGGAATTGGAACAGGTCATACTGATCGAATATCTACCGAACAGAAAGGTATACCTGAGCACGAGGTTAGCCCCTGAGATCAGAAAAAAATTTATTGATTTCCTTAAAGCTAATGCCGATTGTTTTGCCTTGTCCCACTTAGATATAAAAGGGATCCCGTTGGAGGTGACAACTCACAAATTGAGCTTGGATCCAAAATTCCACCCAATCAAACAGAAGAGGAGACCAAAGTCCTAAATCAAGCACACATTAATCAAAGACGAAGTATCTAAACTCTTGAAAATAGGTTCTATTTGGGAAGTTAATTACCCGGATTGGCTAGCTAACGTAGTGATTGTGCCTAAAAGGGGAAATAAGCTTAGAATGTGTGTAGATTATAAGGACTTGAATAAGAAAAGTCAGAAGGATTCATTTCCTTTGCCTAACATTGACCGAATGATCGATGCAATGACCGAGCACGAGATGCTGAGTTTTCTCGATGCATATTTTAGGTACAACCAAATACGAATGGACCCGGGTAACCAAGAAAAGACTTCATTTATAACTAAATTTTGCACCTATTATTATAATGTGATGCCTTTCAAATTAAAAATACAGGTGCCACATATTGACGTCTAGTTAAACGAATGTTCGAGGAACAAATAGAAAAATTAGTGGAGGTTTATATTGACGATATGTTAGTTAAGTCCCTACGAGTAGAGGACCATTTGAAAAATTTGTAGGAAATCTTTGACATCTTGAGGAAATACAACATAAAGCTGAACTGAGAGAAGTGTGCTTTCGGAGTCAGCTCGGGCAAGTTCCTCGATTTCATGGTGTATAACGGGGAAATAGAGATCAACTTGGAGAAAGTAAAATCCATAGAATATATCATCGTAGTTGACAATGTCAAGGTGGTACAGAAGACTGACCGGGTGGATAGCCGCATTGGGTCGGTTTATTTCGAGATCATCGGACAAAAGCCACCATTTTTTCTTATTACTAAAGAACGACTTCTCTTGGACCCTGGAATGTCAACAGGCTTTAGAAGAACTCAAACGATACCTATCAATCCCTCTTTTGCTGTAAATTCTTGAAGGTGAACAAGTAGTTATACCTCTACTTGGCAGTCTCCGAGGTCGCGGTAAGTGTTGTCCTGGTCCAGGAAGAAGAAGGTACATAGTTTCCTATCTATTGTGTTAGTAGAACTTTAGTGATGCTGAAACGAGGTATCCTCACTTAGAGAAATTATCGCTCGCCTTATTAAGCGCATCTAGGAAACTAAAACCGTAATTTCAATGACACCACATATGTGTCGTGGCCCCGTACCCGCTAAGAAATGTTATGCATAAACCCGAGCTCTCGGGTGGACTTGCAAAATAGGTTGTAGAAGTTAGTGGGTATGATATTGAGTACAGACCCCCAACTGCTATAAAGTCTCAAATTTTGGTAGACTTTGTGGCCGACTTTACGCCGGACTTGATCCCTGAGGTTGAGGAAGAATTATTGCTTGCCTCGGGGACTAGCTCGAGGGTGTGGACCTTATTCACAGATGGTGATTCTAATGCCAAAGGGTCCGGGTTGGGAATCGTATTAAAACCACCTACGGGTAATGTAATAAGGCAATCTATTAGAACTGTAAAATTGACTAACAATGAAGCCGAATATGAGGCTATGATTGCAGGTCTAAAACTAGCTAAGAGCCTGGAGCCTAAAGTGATCGAAGACATGTATGACTCCCTCCTTGTTGTTAACAAAGTCAACAGGGCATATAAAGTAAAAGAAGACCGAATGCGGAGATACCTGGATAAGTTGCAAGTGACATTACATCAGTTCAAGGAATGGATACTACAACATGTACTCCGAGATGAGAACAACGAGGCTGATGCGTTAGCTTATCTAGGTTCGTCAGTCGACTACGGTGAATCCTATTCTGGAGAGGTGGTGCAATTGATGAACTCGGTGATAGAGGAAGGTCACACGGAGGTAAACTCAACAAGCTTGACTTGGGATTGGAGAAACAAATACATAGACTACCTTCAGAAAGGGAAATTACCATCGGATCATAAAGAATCTAGGGCCATACGAGCTAAGTCTGCCAGGTTTAGCTTGGTTGGAGGAAAATTATATCGAAGATCGTTCTTTGGACCGTTAGCAAGGTGCTTGGGTCCCGGGGAGACTGAGTACGTGATAAGGGAAGTCCACGAGGGTACTTGCGAAAACCACTTGGGAACAGAATCCTTTGTTTAAAAATTTACCAGGGTCGGTTACTACTGGAAAGAGATGGAAAAAGATGTAAAAAATTTTGTTCAAAAGTGTAACAAATGTCAAAGGCGCACCCCAATAATCTACCAACAAGGGGAGATGCTTCACCCGGTTCTTTCCCCTTGGGAGTTCATGAAATGGAGAATGGATATCATTGGTCCCTTGTTGTGGGCACCTGGCAAAGCCCAGTACATCATACTTATGACCAACTACTCCTCCAAGTTGGTCGAAGCACAGGCGTTCGAGAAAGTTAGGAAAAAAGTGGTCATCGACTTTATCTGGGATCATATAATATGCCGGTTCCGGGTACCGACCGAGATCACGTGTGACAATGGGAGGAAGTTCATCGGCATCAAGATTAATAAGTTCTTCAAAGACCACAAAATCAACAAAAAAGACTATACTACAAAATCTGAAGAAGAGGTTGACCGACTCAAAACAAAAATGGAAAGAAATTTTTCTCGAGGTCCTATGGGCATATGGAACAACTTTGAAGTCGAGTATCGGTGAAAAACTATTCTCTCTAGTCTATGACGCAGAAGCTTTGCTTCCGGTAGAGGTAGGGGAATCGAGCCCAAAGTTTCAATATGCTACAGAGGCATCAAACGACGAGGCCATGGCCACAAGCTTAAATTTGGTAGACGAAAGGCGAGAAGCCGCCCTAGTCCGATTAGCGGCTCAAAAGCAACGAATGGAGAGATACTACAATCGAAGGGCAAACCTTCGATACTTCCAAGTGGGTGACTTAGTATTGAGAAACGTTACACTGAATACCAAGAAACCGAATGATGGGAAACTAGGCTCAAACTGGGAAGGATCGTACAGAGTCAATGGTATAACCAGGGAAAGACTCATACTAGCTCGATTCCGGAAATGGTATATGACTACCCAACAACTAGAATGTGGCACACTTAAAGCGATACTACTGCTAAGGTATGAACATAATCTTCTTTGTGGTTTATTACATTTTGAACTAACCCGCGCAGGTACTCAGTCGAAGTCAAAATCTAAGAATTAAATCTGAAAGCACGTGTTGCACTCTTTTTCTCTTGGACCAATTTTTCCCCAAAGTGGGTTTTATGGCAAGGTTTTTAACGAGTTAATAGTAAGTGTGCTACCCTAGTTTGGAAGACCGATCTAAGACCGCAGATTATGGATCATCCATATCAGATCAATAGTATTCGAGCCCTCAAAATTTAGTCTCGAATACTAAGGGCCCATCACACACTAAGTCAAGAACCAAAGTCCTAAGTTCGAAAATTTAGAGGGAATTCTTATTCGTTATTGAAAGTCAATGCTTGAATATTAGGATTAATTGTAAGGGTCAAATGAACCATGTCTGCATAGCTCATTCTCTTCGTGCCAGATAGCTTTTGTGTCGTCGATTATTTACAAGACATTCAAAGTATTAAAAGAAATTTGCCTTCTATTTTCATCGGTTTGCATCTTCACAAGCAATATTGTTGTTAAAGTTACTTAGAATTAATATTGCATTCAAAACCCTTAAGTTATGGGCCTCCCCGAACTGGGGACTGCTACCCGACAATAAATCGGGGAATTTGGGCTACTAAATCCCGAAGGCACTGAGCCTACTAGGCAGGGCCCAAACACGAAAAGCTACGACCAGCTTAAAATAGCTCGGAGACATTTGAGATAGTACATAAAAAGTAAGGTCCTTAAATACTTTAAACCACAAAAAGATTACTTCAGACCCGATCAAGCTACTCGGTCGTGAATTACGACCGTGAAAAGAGCCACCTTCAGCAAAGAATAATTGTGTCCGGTCAAAATGTTCAAATATTTTAAGAAAGACTTCATTTTTTTATCGGGTCCTCCGAAGTAAAAGAAACTCAGAGTCATTACTAAATCCAGGCCTCATCCGGGCTTTGGTGGAACGAACAGTTTAAGCGATGTCGAATTCTATGCTAAGGCATTGATGGCATATTAAGAAATCCAAAACACAGGTTATAAGTCTTAAATATAAGCAAGTACAGAAAAGTAAAGGACACAATGTGTAGCCAAAGAGAAAATCTTTATATATATTGACCAAAAGGTATTTACAGAGCCACTATGAAACGACCCCAAAATACAAAATATGTAGCTACAAGAAAAGAGAAAAATAAATTAAGGCATTTCCTGCCTTGTCTTCGTCTGAGCCCGACTCGCTGCCCGAACCATCGGGCTGATATCTCGTGCTGGCCTCGGCTTCAAGCCTCTTTGCCTCTTCGGTCTCGGCCGCTAGGTCATTCCCTCGGACATGGATCTCCTCAAGAGTCTCTCTCTGAGGAAGCCTTCACATATTCGATGTTCGTTATTACACGGGCCTCGACTACCTCCACATTGTTCTTGCACTGGCCAACATGTCCTGAACTTCAAAGGCCTTGTTAGAAGCCGCCTCTAATTTGGACTTCAGCGCGGTGTATTCTTACCCGAGAATATCCCGTTCTATAACTGCTGAGTCGAGGTTTTCCTAAAGCTCCTCATTTAGACGAGGCCATTTTTTAGCTTTTTCTCTCATCACCCAAAGTTGTGCTTTACTCAATACCAAATCTTCTTTGGTGGCATCCCACTCTGAGGCCAGTAGATCCATTTTGCCTCTCAACGTCTTAGCTGAGGATTTGACCTCGTCCATTTCAGACCTCATCTGGTCGATCAGGGTTATCTTCTCTTGAAACCTGCGAGGGTTCGATGTTAGCATCTGCGTTTAACTTCTCGTTATCAAACACTCTTACCTTTTTGTCTAGAAGGGTGTGTTCTAGTTTCACCTTCTAGGCCTCCTTTTGAGCTTTATCTAGCTCGGGTTGGAGGGCGGAGTGTCCCTGAGGACTTCATCTTTTTGCTCATAAAGAGCTTTGTACATGTCTCTTTTTCGGACCTGCTTCTTGAGCTCAAACTCAAGTTGACTCTCTTCCATTAGGGACCGGTAGATCTACTCTCATGATGAAGCACCGCCTGAGGCATAAAAGAAGAAAAATCGTTAAAATCGCTTAGGCAAAATGAACTCTTTAAAGATATGATGGGAAGAAAGTTTACCCTATTCAGCGCCTGTTGTGCCTCATTAAAGAGGCTTGGCCCATCTACCTCGTTCATCTTCACTTGGTCATCTATGGTTACCAAGGAACAGAGGTAACTCGCCATACCGACCGGCCCAGATAGCATCCTAGTATCCACCAGTACTGTGAACATGATCTTCTTCTTTCGGTCAGGATCCACACTTGGGACAGGGAACTACTTCTCGAGATTTAGGCTCCAAATCGGCCCACCTGAACCTGGCAGTGCATCCTTTTTTGGAATCTCTAGATGGCCAAAGCCGAAGTAGTCTTCTAGCACGCCGACATTTATGCCTTCGAAAAACAAATTGAGGGCCTCGTCTGCGGCCCCTAATGTCTCAGTCGATTTTTCAGTAATGGCCTGAGCCTCATCTAAAAGAGGATTAATGTGAGACAGAGATTCTGGGAAGTCAATGATGTCGGCAGCCTCTTTCGGAATAGGAGTAACTTCTAGAGGAGCAGTGGCCAGATGTTCCTCCTCGGGATCCTGAGTTGAGGAGGATTCAGCCATACGATCACCCCCCCCCCCTTCCGAGGCTTCATGTTCTTGTGCGACGTTGATTAGCTCATGGACAACGAACTCTATGTCATCATCTTCGGGGTATTCCCTAAGCCAATAGAGAGATTCAGGGCCTTGGACCCTGGTACGAGTACTTTTCTTGGTACTCTTTCTGACTCTGACTACAATCCTCTTATTCTTGGCCATGGAGGGAGCATCGTAGGAGTCAGGGGACCTTTTCTTCTTTCTTGTTTTCTCCTCCTTCTTTACAGAAACTTCAGTAGTAGGTTGTTCCAAAGCAGAGGACTTTTCAAACGGGGATGAGGCCATGTCCTCAGTAATTGCCTGAAGTTTGGTGGTCTTGGGAAAACCTGCGAAAAGAAAGGACTTAGTCTGAATGAAGATGAAATGAAAATGACTTAGAGGGAAATTCAACCAGGAGAAAAGGGAGACTCACCATAGGAACGAGCCTCACATTTGCCTTTGGAAAGCTTGCGCCACACACGCTCTGAATAGGTAAATTGTTTGTAGATTCCCTCGCCTCACTCCCTAAAATGAGGGAACACACCGGGGACTCAGGCGACAACTTCATATTAGAAAAATGAGTATTTAGAAAAGAGGGATAAATTCAAAGGAGTAAATCAAAAGGAAACAAAATTATGTTTTGAGTTCCACTTTTTGGGGAACGATAGGAACTCAGAGGGAATGAGGTCTTCGGTCATTATTCGAAAAAACCTCCCCTGCCAACCTTTGTCCCTATCCTCATCGATGTAGGATAAGGGAGCCTTCTTTGCCCGTAGAGCAAGCTTGATTAACCCCTTGGAAGATTCATAAGCTGTATACGTGGAGCAAATGGTCGATTGTGAACCGGGGCTCCTCCATGTTATTGGCAAAGTGGCAAAGAAGTGTCATGATTATTCAATAGGACGGGTGGATCTTCCTGAAGCAGATCTCGTACCTCTTACACAAATCAAGGACCATCGTGTCATCGGACCGAGCATGAAGAGATACATATAACCTCTTAAGTATTTGTCCATGTGCGTCGTAATTTCCTCATCGGGACTAGGAACAACCACGTTTTGCCTTCCTATTTACAGTCCTCCCGGACCGTTTGGAGCATCTGCTCGGTGATGGAGTAGACATACCTCCATTCCTCCTCACCTCAATCTCCTTGTTTGGAGGCTTTTTCGACCTTAAAATAGTTTTCTATGGAGCAGCCTCCAGGGATATATTCTGAAAGAGGAGGTTTTAGGGCTGCTACCGAAAGTGTTTCCTCGATATCTGTAGCCGGGGTAGATGTTGAAGGAGCAGCGCTTTGAGGTATCGATTTTGAGGTCTTTGCCATCTTGATCTGGGAATATAAAGGTTTGGTTGATATGAAGGATTGAAGATTGATATGAAGATTCGAAGATCTAGTTTGAAGATTTAAAGGCAAAGTATGAAGGTTTTAAGACGAAAGATGAAGATATGGTGAGCAATTTATAAAGATTTGTAAGATTGATGAACAAATAGAAAATCCGAGGGTAACTTAAGAAGATTCGAAATCGGAAAGTAAAAAAGTGAAAAAAGGAAACAAGAGCTTTTATAGGGAGGAAACAACTAATTCGTGACGTTTCGTATTCGGTGCCTACTGAGGATGGTCAACCGGAGGCTGACACATATCCGAAATTAGAACGACGCGACTGATGAGACATTTCAGTGACTTGTCAATTCGCTTGTGGTGTACCAAGGAAGGAACCGGGGTCAATTAGTCACCTGTCATTGTTTCTATAAATCTATTCTCCTAAAGTAAGGGAACTCTCTGTATATGGGTAAAATCGGAGATAGAGTTACCCCTGATTTCTCGGTGAAGAAACGAGAAGAGGACGCAGTTTCACTCAGTCTCGAGAAAAGCCAAGGGCTCCCCAGATCACAGACATGGGGGACAAATGACGCACCAAGATTCAGACATGTCCAAACATGAGAGGAATCGAGCTCGAGCAAAACAAAGAATCGAGGCCAAAGGGAAGGCGGTTAGAGAGAACGAACGCGGGGCCAAAATATCATCCATCAACCGAATATTACGGCACGAATCTTGTCCAATATCAACTGTGGATGATAATTTTCTAGAAGAGAAGGATATTTACCTTACTTAGATTTGTACTAGAATTGAAATTCCTCTACTATATAAAGGAGAGAACTTTTTTATATTTCAACTACTGTTAGCACGCATATCAAAGAAATAAAATTTATTTTTGTCTTCGAGCTAGTGTTAAAAGTATTCTTCAGTTACTCTTTTCTTCAAGTTGTAACCGAGCCCGTCTCGAGGGCTCGATCGGACCAGTTTCAGCGTTCAGCTTAAAGCCAGGTGTAATTGTTCTACCAAGTTTGGTTTGATCATTTAGTTTCTCTTCAATTCAATTATTTGTTGTTCTTAGATCATTCTTGTTAAATTAAATCACGTATCGTTCAAATCGCGTACAAATTTAATTGTTAGTCATTTTAAGGGTAAACAGAGCTAATGGAGGTTGATCTTGGAATCAACCCAGTCAGAATGAAGACATAGTTAATTTTAGATAGAATAAGTCGGGATGCTCCTAAATTTGATTATGTTTATTCAACGTATATCTGAATTTTACGTTAGCATAATTGTCCTCCAAAATAAGGCATTTCAATATCCTCGACCCCCCAGACGATCTCAACCCATGGAAGTATGATATACGCATTGCCACGTGAATATTTCAATCTACTTGATATTTTTTAAAATAGAATATGTATTTGTACCTTTTTAAGTCCACTAATTATTTGGATCATCTTTTTTCGATTAAATTTGTAAAAAACTTGGAATAAAATTATTTTGGGTATAATTTTTACTTGGCTAAAGATAATAATATTCTACTCAAATTAATAAACATATTCGGCCCAAAAAAAATAAATACACAGTTAAAATAAATAAATACTGCATCTAAGAAGATATAAAAAAATATGCAGTTGGAACTTTATTATCTTGGCTACAAATGATAAAATTCCAACTAAATAGTTTGCAAATTTGACCCGAAAAAATAAATACACAATTAAAATAAATAATTAATGCGTGAAAAGAAGAAATACACATGTTTTTCTGGAAAATATACTATTTGAATTATGTTACTTTGCCTAAACCTTTTTTTATTGGGCTAGAATAATGTAGTTTTAGTTGCATATTTGGCCCGGAAAAAAAAAAAGAAATACATATTGGAACAAATAGCCGCTGTATCTAAAGAGCAGAAAAAAAGTAATAGGGATAAATATACAATGATTATATCTATAAAAAAAATATACAGTTGGAATTCAAGACACTTTCGACTACTATAGAGTGACAGTTAAATATAATTCTTAATTTTTTTTCGTTTTCCGACTGGAGCAGTCGGACATTTGGTCAAATAGCTAGCTAACGTCTCATCCCACAATCAATCGACTACGGTAGCGAAAACTTTTATGTGCACATTTTTGGGCTAAAATATTACTACTATTGTAGTCAAAACGTAATTGAGTATGATAAAATTAAATTACAAAAATATAAATATGTAGTTTCAACTACTGCAATCGAAACAATTATCAGAATGGCGACTAAAAATTATAATCGGGTAGGGTAGTCATAAAAGGTGAGTTTTTGGTAGTGCAATAAATAAATTATTTTGCATTTGATTATGTGAATGCCACGATCGCAATTTCCCTCCGTAGGATATCGTGATGATACCTAGTCTCTACGACTAGGTAAGCGTAACAATAATGAAAACTAAACAGATTTGAACTAAAAAATTGCAGAAAATAACTTAACATTAGATAAAACCTTCCGAAAACCAAATCTCACACAACACACCCCAAAACCGGTGGAACCGAGTCATAAGCTCTATAGAGTGGAACAAGAGTAACTACTACATCATTGTCTGAAAGTAAGTATAACAGTAAATAAGGATAAAGGAAGGTGACTCCGAGGCCTACGAACGCTGAGCAGGTGATCCACGTCCAATCCGCACTCAACAGTGAGTGAAAATGGTCGTTGGAAGAATAGTACCCAACAAGAGTCGGGGTCGATTTTCATATGGAGTTATGTTACGACCCAGTTTCTCCTATAGGTCGTGATGGCACCCAACGTCGCCGCTAGACAAGCCAACGGTGAATTAGCCATGTATTTATTTTTTTAACAATTTTGAAATAGTTGATTTTTATTTATTAAGTGAGTAAGAGGTAAAAAATTTAATAAAATAAAGCGTAAATAAATATAAGAACAATTGTGGTGAAATAATACTCAAAAGCCATCAAATGTCTTTTAGCGTATTTCCAAGACCGGGTGTCACAAGTGTATAAGCTACTAGTAGAATACACAAAACACTAAACTAATGTCTGAAATAGAGTAGACATAAAGTAAATGCAAAAGAGAGACTCCGGATGCTGCAGAACGGACTCAGAAAGTAGCTCACCACTAAGCCTCGGGGTATTAGGGGTGCGCGTCGGAATGACTGCTAGATGCACCTGCCTCAGATCCTACACGATTAGTGCAGAAATGTAGCGTGAGTACATAAATAACATGTACCAGTAAGTATCCGGTCTAACCTCGAAGAAGTAGTGACAAAGGGTCGACATCGACACTTACTATGGGCCAATAATAAAATGCAGAAATTCTAAACAGGTATGGAACATGGAAATAATAATAATAACACAATAACAATCAATAAATAAATGATTCCTTAACTGATAATAAATTCCAAAATATGCATCTAACATATACTAGTTCCAAATCATTTTCGGTCATTAAATAAATTATACCTCTTAAGCCATAACATAATATCAAGTGTAATCAGGTTCTGAGTATTATCACGCAAGATTTATGCCGAGGTCATATGACCCGATCCAAAATATTGTGTGCACTACCGAGGATCGAACGACGCGAACCATAGATGCATCTATTATACTGCCGAGGCGAACGTCCAGTTCCCATGAGAATAGAAAAGTTTATCTCACTCGCGAAAGTACTTGCGACACGAGAGCGCATGGATTTCTCAGAGTTATTAAGTATTCTTCATTTCTTTCCCCAAAATGAGAAATCTAACTGAAGTTTTCTACTTTAAAATCTCTAGTCTCAGCTCTACTTAAGATAATTAATATGCACAACAAAAATGACAGTACAATTAAAGCATAATATAAATCTAAGACTATCCGGACATCTCATGGAATATAGCTATGCACAAACCCTCGTCACCTAGTGTTTACGTAGCTCCCCACACAAGTAATTAACAACAAAAATACACCTAAAGGGATGAGTTCCCTCTTACAAGGTTAGGCAAGAGACTTGCCTCATTCTCAAGCTCACTTCCGGTCCACAAATCCGCTCTAAATCCTCGACTTAGTGCCAAACAACCAGAAACTAGCCAAATATTATATAAATAAATCAATATATACTCAAAAGTTCATAATTTAACTATTGGGGTAATTACCCTACCCTAATTGGAAGATTCCTAAAATTCGCCCGCGGGCCCACATGCTCGGAGTCTAGAAATTTTTGAAGATAAATGTTACCCATAATCTCATGAACTCAAATATATAATTTTCACCCAATTTCATAATCATTTTCATGGTTAAATTTCATTTTTATCAAAACCTAGGTTTTTCGACTAAGTCCATAATTTCCACAATACTTGTTACAATCTATGAAGTTCTAAGCAGGTTCTTCTATCTCTACCTGGGTTTCCTTTGAAAACCTAATTTTTTGTTTGTACTTCTTAGATCTGGGCCGTTTTTAAACGCTTCAAGCCTATTTCTTTTATGTTCTACCCTATTCTCAAACCTCTTTTGAAAAATCATCAACTTTAAGTTGTTTTACTCTCTTTTTAAAAAAATTAGGGCTTTTTCGGAACTTCTTCTACACTTTGTTTAAATTGATTCTTTATGTTTGAAACTTCTGTCATTGCATATCTTGACTGATTCTATGTTCTTACTGCTTTTTCAACTCGCCTCTATTAAACACCCTAATTTTTAGATCTTCTTTGTTTTGGTTCTGTGTGTTAGCATGACTACTCGATTCTTGTTAAGTTTTGTGGTTACCATGCTTCGAATGGGTTTTACTGAGTCTTTAGCCTACTTATATCACCTCTATGTGATTGTATTCATCTTGGTTGTTCATCTCTTGCCTCTTTCTGTCTATATTGATGACCTTGCCTCTTTGCTACGTCTGTTTGTTCTTCTCTTTTTATATGTTCATAACTCCCTCTTGATTGATTCTGATTTCCTTATTTGATGGTTTGATTGAAAGATTTTTCTTTTAAAACCCTAAAATTCTGCCTCTTCTATTTAAATTGACTGATCTCCTACCTTATTTGTTGTGGTACTTTGTTCTTACTGAATCATTCCTTAACTGGAGTTTTCTAAACTTAGTCCTAATTGACTACTCTATGCTTACTGAACTTTGATTCTTTCCTTATTAATCATGTACTGATCTTTCTTGCCTTATATACTGGTTCTTACCGTTCGAATTAATTCCCCTAACTTAAGGGAGTACTTGCCTTGATTTTCTGATTGACTGACTCTGAGTTCCTTAATTACCATGCTACTATGATTATTACCTTATTTACTACCTATTTTCAAACTATAAATACTCCAACCTTTCATTAATATAGACACGAACACTTGGGTTCAAAACTATCTCTCATACTAAATAATCTCTGCTCTCTCTCTTGTGCTATTTGCTACTGTCTAAGTTAGTCAGCTGCAAGCCAAGGCTAACCATTTGTGCTCTCTTGTTGTTTTCATTCTTCTTACTCTCCTTTTCACTGGTATGTCCTAGTTTCAATTCAAAGTTCCAATAACAACATGTTTCTCTTACTGCTTCAGTTTCTCTTGTTTCTAGTTTGCTTCTATTTGTGGTTCTATGGTGAAACTTGTAGTTAAGATTTACATTATCATCATGTCATTATGCCTTCCTCTTCTTTTAGATCAGTATATTCCCTGTATGTGCGTTTCTGAGCATGTCTTACCAATAATCTCTTATTTGTTGTGTACTTACCATCCTATATCCCATGAATCCCCAAATCCCAATCACCCATCTATGTGGTTGTGTTCTTAATGACTGGTTTTGTGACTGTGTTAGTGTCAGCTATTTCTGAGCATGTCTAAACCGGTCCTAGACCTTTGCTGGGTTATGTGTTTGTGGTCAAATGTTCTATGTGTCCCAAACCCCTTGACCCTTATGTGTGACTATTGAATTTACTTGGTTCTGTGAACTAGCTGTGTATGATCCTGTCCTAAGGTGTTTGAACTTCGTTAACTATTCCAATCTCTCTTTTTTTCAAACAATCTCTGCTGTTTTACTAAACTATTTTCAAAAAGGACTTTTGTTAAATACAATCTTACTAAAACCTTTTCAACTTGTGTCCTTCACTTTTCACTCTACTCTTAGTCAATAAGTTCTGCCCCCTCTAGTATGCATTGGTATACTTTTGAGAACCCTCTGAAGTCTGGCATACTGAGGCTGGCCTTTCCACACTGCACTTGTTCAATTCTTGGTTGCTAAGTCTAGGTGTAAGCAATGTCCGGGATCCTTGAGATCCTTAGGGAACTTTGATGCACCTAGACTCTGATTTGTCTATGGAACTGAGGCATATGTGGCCATAGGAGGCTTTGGGAAACCTGGGCCTAATTGAAGGCTCCCTATAGAATAACTTCTTAATTTTCTATTTTACTTATGTAATTCATTCATTGGCCTATAATATTTTATAAACAAATATTGGGTATTTAGTAAAAAAAAGGTGGGTAAATGCATACTTTATGGGGTAATACGGGTAGAAATACTGCTCTTAGGACCTTAATTTTAAAGTCTCATTGCTTGCCTAAATAGAAAACATGCTCATAGGTTTTATTCTTTAATCTGATTACTTTGCCTAATAGAAATCATGTCCATAGGATTTCACTTTTAAATTTGTTTGCTCGTCAAGTAGAAACCATGTCTATAAGGTTTTACATTCTGTCATGTTTAGAAACCATGCTTATAGGTTCCAAACAATCATGTCTTTAAATCAGTTCAATAATAGATGCCATGCCTATAAGATTTGATCCAATTTCAGTTGCAACGAGTATTTATGTATGTTTCTATACCTACAAATCGTTAACAATCAGTAATACGCCTAGATATCATGCCTATAGGGATCCTTACTCGCAACTCTGTCTAATTTAGTCTAAACAAATCAACTTGATTACACCTAGTTCATTTCTAAATTGGTCTTATTAAGTATTGAGCATTCTTGAAACAAGTTCTTTCAAACTACCTCAATCTCATTAGATATCATACGTATAGGTATTAAAGGAGTCTATTTCAAAATCTGTTTGTTCCGCATTTATAGACACCAGTATTCTGCGTATAGACAAGCCTTTAGGGTGTTTTCAAAAACTGCATTTCTCTGAAACTGTCTCTATCGCTCAATATTTCCTGATCCTAATAGGCTTTTAAAAGAGTCTCTAGGCAACTACTAGGGTATAACTCCCGAGTCTAAAAAGGGTTTTCTCTATTTCTGCATATTCACTTAGATATCCTGCTTTAGGACATTGATTAATAAAAGACCTTACAGGTGCTTGAGTTGTGTTGCTTGTGTGTTTGTTTGAGGAGGAACTCTGAGCCTCTTAATTGCTCCCATTATGTGTGAAAGTCCTAAATGCTTTTGACTGTCGCCTTAGAATTTTTGCCTTTTAAAACCTTAGGGGTACGTCTAGAACTACCTATAAGTAGAGGTCCTAACTCCCTCTAGGACCATTAAGGAGGGACGGGTAGCAGCACGCAATAGGAATCATTGACCAAGAACTCGTTTTGCATGACCAATAAGGGGATGGGAAGGGTAGACCTGGGATATGATGACTACGCTTTAATGTCACATGTAGCCCCTCATTGAGAAGTGTTTATTGGACATTGCGTGGGGTGATCCTATAGGATAACCAACCTAGGACTCCTCTTTACCAAATCCTTTCTTTATTTAAACCTTTATTTACAACTTGTTCAAACCTTTATCTTACTACTTGAGTTATTCTAACGTGCTTTACTTGCAACCTATTTGATTCAACTGCTTACTTGTAATGGACTAATGTGAATATAAGTTCGGCCGGGACTCACAGTTGTGGACCAAGAGGGGTGCCTAACACCTTCCCCTCGAGGTTAGTTCGAGCCCTTACCCTAATCTCTGGTAATGCAAACCAACCCAAGAGTTAATCGCTCTAGGTGCCCTAACGCACCATAATCCGTTAGGTGGCGACTCTTCAAATACCCAATTCCCGAAAAGGAAATGAGTCATTACACCCCATGAATGTCGAAACCTGGACTTCTTCCCCACCAAAAAGGGGAGGGAAAAAGGGGGCGCGATAGTATGGGGTTGAGTGTCGGCCAGTCAAGATCACTCATGTCTAGAAAATTAAGGTAGTGGAGATGAGGATGTTGAGATAGATGTGCGGGCACACCAAATTAGATAGGATCAGAAATGAGGTTATTCGCGACAAGGTGGGTGTGGACCCTGTTGAGAACAAGATGCGGGAAACGCGACCTAGGTGGTTTGGTCATGTGAGAAGGATGAGTACAGACGCCCCGGTGAGGAGGTGTGAGAGGTTGAAATTAAAGGGCCTACGGAGAGGTAGAGGTAGGCCAAATAAGGGGTGGGGATAGGTGATTAGCCTAGACATGGCGCAGCTTCAGCTGACCTAGGACATGACCCTTGATAGGAAGGTATAAAGGTTGAGGATTAAGGTAGTAGAGTAGGTAGTCTATAGTGTTCATAACAGTAGTATTGGCACACAGTCTCGCTTTCTGTTGGTAGTAGGTTTTTATGACTAACAGTTGTTTCTTTCATTGTTGATCACCTTATTATCTGGTTGTTGTTTTTCTGCTTATATATGGCTTCTTGGTACTGTCCCTTCTTATATATATTTTTATTAATGTAGTGCTTATGCTTTTCTAAGCCAAGGGTCTATTGGAAACAGCCTCTCTATCCTCACAAGGTAGGGGTAAGGTCTGTGTACATACTACCCTCTCTAGACCCCACAGTGTGAGATATTACTGGGTATGTTGTTGTTGTTGTCTTGTGGAACATTGGCTCGGGATTGCCAAGCCGATGACGTTTTTGCCATCTCATCCAAAATCTCACACTCCTCCGCATAAGGCGTAGTCATAAATTTCCCACCAGCTAGTTGATTCACTACACATTGGTTGGTTGTGTTAATCCCACGATAGAAGGTTAGTTGAATCATGTTTTCCACCATATCATTTTTGGGACATTCCTTAACCATTGTTCTATAGTGCTCCCATATCTCGTGTAGTTGTTCATTCGGCTCTTGCTTGAATGCCAAGATCTCATTTCAAAGTGTGGCCATGAGTCCGGGAGAGAAAAACTTAGCAATGAACTTTTCCGCCAACTCATTCCAAGTGTGAATTGAATGGTTCGACAATCGTTCCAACCAATCTAAAGCTTTCGCCCATAGAGAGAAGGGAAAAATCCTTAGACTCAATACATCCTCGGAGACATTTATTGGCTTGCTCCCTCAACAAGTGTCCACAAACCCCTTCAAATGTTTATAAGCATTTTGTGATGGAGCACTAGTGAAGAATCCCCGTTGCTCAAGAAAAGTGAGCATCACATTGGTTATTTGGAAAATTTTCCCACCCTAATACGGGGAGGGACTATTGCACTAGCATACCCTTCGTTAGGAAATATTCAGTGTGGAGCCGCTCGTGGTGGTGGTGAGGGGTGGAGCGGGCACATTATCACGAGGTACCCAGCCTCTTCGATTGGATTGACGTTCAATAGGTACCTCATCAACTTGCTCATACTCGTCATCCACACCCCCCAAAGGCACATTTCTGAGATCATTTTTCACCGCCATGGTTGTACCTAAAATTTCTCACACAAGTTAGTAACACGGAAGGATACAAAGATATTCCAAAAACAAACCCAAATTTATAGCTAACACCGTCTTAACTCCCTGCAACGGTGCCAAAAATTGATCCACGTCCAATCCGCAATCAATAGTGAGTGAAAACGGTCGTTGGAAAAATAGTACCCAACAAGAGTTGGGGTCAATTTCCACAGGGAGTTACTAGGGGTGTTAGGACTATAACTTCACGAAAGCGATGGAATAGCTAAATTTCACTTCCATAAAAGGTTTTGATTTCTACTTCTACTTTTACCCTAACAATAAGCTAAGAGAAGAAACTAAAAAAGTGAATGATTGTTTTTGGTGCTTTTTCAAATAGTTAAAAAGCCTAGGGATGTGACCACAACCTAGGTGTTCCTCTAATAGGTTAAATACGTTAATACTTATTTTGTTGATTGGGGTGTATTATAACTCTCAACTCTACATTATCCATTCAACCTCTTGTTCAAAGAGTGATTTTGCTCAATTTGGCTTTCTCAAGTCCAAATGTGTATCAAACAAAGTAGTTAATATGAGCTCAAGTCGGCTTCTTACTATCTCTAGTTTGAGCTCTTTAATCAGGCTAATCGAACCCTCAATTAGCCCAATTCCTTGTAAACTAAATTATCCTAGACTAGGTCCCTCTTTCTCAAGTAGAGACCAAGTCAAAAAGGCATAAATCAATGTTTGCAACCATTAATTTTAAAATTGAAGCATAAACTAAGCTAAATAATCAACGCCAATCATAAATAAGCATTAAATTAAGTACCCATAAGATTTACACACTAGGGATGGGTCACAATCCTAGTAAGAATCTAGCTACTCATAGTGGGAATTGAACAAAATAAAGAAGAAATTCTAATTAAACTCATTATCTAAAATTAAAATGATAAAATATAATGTTTAAACACTAAAATAGTCACAAACTTCCTAAAATGGCAAAATGTACCGGCTACAGCAGCTCAAACTTCGAAACTTGACCTAAAAATGTGAAACTCGTCCATTTATAGTGGACCCAAAATTCGCTGACAAAAATGTCCCTTAGGAGGTTCTGCGGCCGCACAATTCCATATGCAGTCTGCAGATTTCTTCAGTTGGCAGGAGCTTGGATTCTGCATATGCATATTTCTAGATTGCCGCTGCGAAGCATCTTCTACGGCCGCATAATTCTTGTGCGGTTCGCACTTGAGCAAGGCTTCAGGTCTTGGTCTTTTGTACATTCTCTGAACTTTGAATCATTTGTCAGTGCAAACCTTGTTTTGCAGCCGCACAATTCATGTACAGTCCGCACATTGGCCAAAATCCTGCTGGGTTCTTTCACTTGATTTGCGGCCGCAAATGGAATTCTGCGGTCCGTACTTTCTTCTACAGCCGCAGAAATCTTTTAGCGGACTGCACTTCTTTAATTCGGCGCCCTTTATTGCCTTGTGATTTGGATTTCATCATGGGCGACCAAACTTCCAACATTCCTGTAATTTGCACATTTTCATTAGTTTCGGGAACATAAATCTATACTTTCAAACTAAAACAAAAGCAAAAAGTTGCTAATAAGTAGTCAAAATCCCCACTTATCAGCAAGCATACTTGAAGTCTTCGATCAAAAAACTAGCAGAAATCTATATTTACCGGCACGAGCAGACGTATCTGGATCTGCACAAAAAGATGTGCAGAAGCATAGTATGAGTACGCCATAATGGTACCCAGTAAGTATCAAGTCTAACCTCAGTAGAGTAGTGATGAGGTCAGGTCAATACACCTACTAGGATATGAAATAGACAGTATAAAATGAAATACGGATATAGAATGGAGAGTAAGAAGCAGCTAATACAGAACAAGGTGATAGCATGATCTAATACCGGAAAGATCAACAACAGAAATAGCATAAAAGAAGCAACTAAAGGACTACAAATATCATGTATGGGCAACTACTGATAGAACATTAAGAAATGAAACAACATATATATTTTCCACCAGAAAACTTTGCAGTGTGAAATAAACTGCAAGAATCACATCGAGGTACATCTTTATGTATAATGAAATCAAACCCGAGGTACCGCCTTGTATAATCAAGAATCACAACCGAGATACCGCCTCGTATTCACTTTTCTCAATTTCAATCACAATCTTTCCTTATACCACCGCGTGAGCCTTATATTTGAAAAATAGGTTTTGAAAATAGTTTTTCCAAAATAGCTACACGCACTTTAGCTCATCGTATCACTCCGCGTGGCTTCACGTAGTTTCCCTACAAGCAACACGTACATAATCCCGCCTTATACCACCGCATGAACATAAACCCAAGCCTTATACCGATGCATGCACATCAATATCATATCACAATAATAAATTCGCACAACATGTGCCCATATATCACAACTTGCCAACAACAACAATATCAATATTTTCACAACAATAGCCCATGACTCCAACACGACGTATACGAGAATACCAACAACAACAATGAATGAAAAATACTCAACAAGATAGATGTTTCAACAATAACCAACATCGCCTCAACATATTAAAGACTTTCACAACTTCTATACCAAATAACTCAACAATGAGAGAATATAATGTATAATCACAATATTAAATAAAACCAACTTCACAGTAAAAGAGATAATATTCAACATTGAGTCTCAAATAATGGAAATCAACAAGTAAAGAGATAACATGAACAAGTACTTCAACAATGATAATTAACAATGAAGAATTAGCATGTAATAATAGAGGAGACAACAAGTTCAATTAAAGCATGGGGACCAATTTAGCACGTAGGATGTAGAACATCTACTAAACAAGTCAACTAAGGCAATTAAGGATATTCTAACACAATTATAGATAATTTGACTATGGGAGTTTGGAACATAATAGGGCATTTCTATTTAAGCATGGAAATAGTCTAAGTGGCGTAAGCCGGTTAAATACTACGTACAACCCATGTACCAACTCGTCATCTTGCGTACACGGATTTCACTTAGCACAATTGAATCAAACAATACCAATTCTAAGGGGTAGTTCTTCCACACGAAGTTAGGCAGGACACTTACCTCAAATAGGCCAATGTAATGCTCAAAAATAGCTTTTCCCTTACAATCCGCCTCCACACGGCTCAAATCTAACGAAAATCGACTCATTAACATCAAAAAGGCTAGGGAATTCAATTATAATAGATAAAGTTAAGATTTTTACACTTTTCCTAAAAAGTCAACAAAAATCAATCGGGGCCCGCCCAGTCGAACCCCGGTTCCAATGGTAGATTCTGTCTACCCATGACCCCACGAGTTCATATATGTGATTAATTTCAAAATTCGAGTCCAAATCGACTCTCAAAACTCAATTTCTTATTTTTCAAAAAACTTGACAAAGTTTAATAAATTTCTTCTTTGATTCACTTGATTTTGATGTCAAAATCTAAGATAAGTTGATGGAATATGATTAGAAATAGATTAAGGTCACTTACTCAAGGTTTGTAGGTGAAAATCCCCTCTCCAAATCGCCTCCTACGGAATCTAGGGTTCAAAAATGAGAAAATGAAGACAAAAATCTTGTCTCCCAACTATTTGTTCAGTTGCAGATGTCGCAATTGCGACATGGGTTCGCAATTGCGAATAAATCCTCGCAAATGCGGCACTGAAGACTTGAGGGACTCTTCGAAAATGCGAAGGTTGGATCGCATTTGCGACCACTGTTGCCCTCGCAATTGCGACAAAATCATCGCAATTGCTATCTTAGCCCATCTCAGCAGACTTCGCAAATGCGAACACCGGGTTCACAAATGCGAACCTAGCAGACCAGGCCTACCTTCGCAAATGCGAACTCAGACCTCGCAATTGCGAGATATGAGGCCTGTTCAGAAAACCAGCAATCTTTTGATTCCAACCACACTCCGCTAAGCGTCTGAAACTCACCCGAGCCCTCGGAGCTCCAAACAAAACATCCACACAAGTTTAAAAACATCATACAAACTCGCTCGCGCGGTCAAAATACGAAAATAAAATCTAAAACTACGAATTGAACTCTAAAACACATGATTTTCAAAGAGATTTTTCAAGAACTTCTATAATTTCAACTAAGCGCTTGAATCCTATCAAATCAACTCTGAACGACACTAAATTTTGTAGACAAGTTCTAAATGTCATAACGGACCTATTCCAAGTCCCAAAATCAAATTTCAAGCTCGGTAGCTAAAAGTCAACCTACGATCAAACTTTTCAACTTAAAATTGGCGAATTTCGGCAAATCAATACAAATCAACCTACGGACTTCAAAAATGAATCCCGGACATACGTCCAAGTCTAAAATCATGATACGAAGCTATCGGAGTCATAAAAACACATTTCCGGGGTCGTTTTCGCAAAAGTCAAAGTTTGGTCAACATTTTCAAATTTAAACTTCTAAGTCTAGAATTAAGGGTCCAAATCAACCCGAATGCTTCCCGAAACGAAACTAATCAACCCCGCAAGCATAAACTCACATAGGTGAAGCAATAAAAGGAATAACATGTCACAATTACACAAAACAATCGATCAAGTCGTTACAGTGACAATTAATAATTGAAAAATAAATCACCTGAAAGTTGATATTTTGATTTTTCTTTTCGCCCATGCTCCAAAGAGGATGTATTCACACTGTTTGCGATCATCATCTAGAGGAACAAGACTATCAAATTACCAAATTCAAGAATACACTAAATAAAAGTCAAGTTCAGAGGGATCTCCATCTATTTTGCCTTAGTTTTATTACTAGACTTATTCATGCTGTAGTGAATAGTGATCATGGCTTGGTACTTACTAATTACTATGGCTGCCTTTGGTTATCCAGATAATAAAACAAAACAAAAAGGTCCGAAATTATGATTAAGCAAAGAAAGGATGTTGGAGTAGGGAGGGTATCCTAAAGTTCCAAAAAAGACAGTATTGCTTTCATTTGGTCACGAGAATATTGGAAGAAAACAGTTGGGACTGCTTTCCACTTTACAGTTACTATTTTTTTTCGAGCCTTGGGTATGAAAAAATCCTTGGTAGGGAACGTTTCACCCTCGAAAAAGGCCCTACGCGACGCGAATCCGAATATAATCGGACTCCAATGCGGGTATCGAACACCGGATGGAAAATCAAAAAAAAATATCTTTCTTTCGCTTGTACTATTATATATTGCTTAAAAATTTATTTGTATTTAGTGTTTACACAAAAACTTATTAATATGTTATATTAAGTGACAAAATGCAATGAAATTATGCTTTAATTATTTATGATTTAGCGATAACAGTGTACATTAAAAACATATTGTATATTTATTGATTTGGTATAAATACCGATACAAATAACTTTTTATTTCTAATGAATAATATTAAATCATTTATCGATATGAACCTAACTTTTTTTAACAAATAAATTATTTAAAGGACAATTACACTGTATGCATGAGTAAAAATTTAGAAGATTGAGTAGCCTATTGAAGATAATGAAATACGTGTAAAACGTTTTTACAAATCGTCAATGTATAAACTATTCATTACAATTACAAAAACCGTCAAAATTAAACGAAAAGTACAACTTTATGTCCTGCATTCATTTCCCGCTCAGCACCGATACTTGCACATACACGCATGCCCCACCTATCTATTCCCTCGTACATATATGTCATCATAGAAAAAGACATATCCTAAAGGCCAAATATATAGATAGCCTATTAACTTAGACCCAATTTTTTATTTTGGCACTTTAATTTAGTCTTGTTCTATTTTGGTCCTTCAACTTCATTTCTTTTGTTCCACTTTAATATAAAAGATTACTAGATTTCATGTATAATTTGCCTCACCCTTGTAGGCACGTGAAAGCCATTTTTTAAGCCAAATTTCATACTCACAAGGCGGATTCAGAATTTAAATCTTATGGATTCAATTTTAATATTTTTTACATTGAACCTATTATATTTTTAAAGTTATGGATTTATATCTATTTTTTTTACAATTTTAATGAATTTTTACATACAATATTTTACTCTGCGTCGAAAGTTATGGGTTCAGTTGAACCCGTAGTTATTACTGTAAATATATATACAAAAATATTTTTTCCACGGGAGGAGGGCAGAAAAAACGAAAAAAATAATAATTTAAAATTACAAAAAAAATATAAAATTGTGAGGGGTGGGGGGTAATGGGGTGAGGTGGGGATAGCAGAGCTGCATTTTTATCTGCGATAAAAGTTTTTGTGTCAAAAGTGGAACAAAAGAACCCATTATATTTTTAAATGTTATGGGTTTATATCTATTTTTTTTTTACAATTTTTACATACAAATTTTTACTTCGCATCGAAAGTTATGGGTTCAGTTGAACCTGTAGTTATTACTGAAAATATATTAAAAAAAGTATGTTTTCCTCGGGATGTGGGCAGAAAAAACGAAAAAATAATAATAATTTGAAATTACAAAAAAATTAAAAAAAAAATTGTGAGGGTGGGAGCAGTGGGGTGGGGTAGCATTTGAGTATTTGCACGCGCTGCATATTTACCTAGGAAAAATTTTTGTGTCAAAGTGGAACAAAAAAAACAAGGTTAAAAAGTCAAAATGGAACAATACTGAGTTAAAATGCCAAAATAAAAAAATGGGTCAAATTTAATGGTCTGTATATATATTTGGCCTATCCTAAATGCCATCTTTTCTCAACCAAAACAATTCCATGAATTTCTTTTTCTTTGTTGTTTTTAGTGTATTACGTGGAGTTTCATTCTTCTGTGAACACTTTAGACATGCTATTTATTTAATTAAAAAAAAGATTTGAACTAGTTTGACTCTCTATTTTCCTTTACTTTTTTCTTCTTGTTTTTCTCTTTCTTTTCTTACCTGCCGTTTCAAATTAGACGAGATACTTTCCTTTTTAGTTTGTTTCAAAATAAATAACACATTTTTAAATTTGAAAATAATTCAACTTTAAACTCTTCATTTTACTTATTTTACCCTTAATAGAAGCTTTTGTACCACACAAATGTCATGGCCCAATAAAGTTTTTATTTCTTAAATTTCGTGTCAAGTTAAACTATTTCATCTAAATTGAAATGAATGGAGTATTTATCCCTCCGTTTCAATTTAGATGAGGTAGTTGACTCGGCACAGAGTTTAAGGAAAAAAGAAAGACTTTTAAAATTTGTGGTCTTAAAAGCTTAAGGGGTAAAAGCTTTGTAGGGTCATGACATTTATGTGATTATAAAAGCTTCTCGTTAAGAGTAAAATGGATAAAATAAGGAGTTTAAAGTTGAATTATTTCCAAATTAAAAAATGTGTTATTTATTTTGTAGAACACTAAAAATTTGATTCTCAAATAAGGCCGATAACTAATCTCCATTCTGGACCTGCCACTACCTACCTGTTGAGTTTTCACGCCAAAGGAAGACTTGAGAAGAATTAGCCGTGAAAGCATTCCAAGTACGCGTGAGAGGATATTTATTCTTGGTACCTTCCTATGGACAAACAAACATATCAGATATGGATTTAAATTTGATGGTCTCAAGCTTTAAGGTTATTAATTAGCACAAATTCATTGTACTTTTGAAGGAGATTCCATTAAAGAGGTGCAGATATAATTAAGGAGAAAAGTAAGAAGTTTGTTGACTAGCCAATTAATTTCTTTTACCACTACGTACTGAAAGCTAATTAAAGACGAGTTAAAGTGAAATATCAAACACGTACGCCAAAAGTACTTGTCACTTAGTAGTAGTATTGCTCCTAATTATATATAGAAGTTAACAGTTAGGTGAGAATTAATCACCAGACCCATGATTACTGGCACTGGCAGCAGCTTGAACATCATCTTCAGGAAGGAAGGGGCAATTCATTCAGATCAAAATCCAGAATTCTGCTACTAGTATTATTTCTAACACAAGAGATTTGACTTGATGATGATGATAGTAGAGGCTCATGATCATCCATTGTAGTAGTAATATTATTTGTTGAGCTGCTAGTAGCAGCCGTAGAAATTACTGTGTTATAAATGGAAACATCTTGTATGGACCCTAAATCCTTTAACTTCTTCATCCTCCTCTTTATCGGCCGACAAATATGCGTTTCCTCCTCTTTGTCAGCAGTCTTGTAATTGCTATTCGTGGTTTCCAATTTTCCTGTATCTTTAAGTGAATGTCCATGGGCTAGCAGCATAAGATAATGAACGCCATCGCGTAATTGCTCCTCTTCTGATGATGATGATGAAGAATTTGTCCTGCGGCCTCTCTTAGCAGTAACTGACCAACCACCTACAGCCTTTGATAAATCAGTAGGAGGAGGGTGAATTCCTCTCCAATCCCTATCAGGATGACACCTCATATGCCCAAACAATGATTTCTTTGATGCGAATTTCTTACCACAAATTGAACAAGTAATTGGTGGTTGATTTCGGCCCATCTTCTTCTTCCTCAAAATATCAACTTCTTGTTGCTTCATCTGTTGTTTTCGTTTCTTGGCCCAGGGAATGGGTTGAGCGTGAATTCTCACGTGACCCCCTAAAGCTTTACCTGAGCTAAACCCTTTATTGCACACATGACATATATTCCTACTAGGAGTATTATTCTTCCTCTGAATCTGAACTTTATCTTCATCTTTATAGTCGTCATCTTCATTCAGCTTTACCCATAGTGTTCCAGTTCCACTTAACCTATGTTCTTGCTTATCCACCATTAATGGAAACAATCACATATATACATGTATATGGGCCAAGAATGTGAATAGTAGAAGAAAAAGGAAGCTAATGATCTGAGTGAGTAGTAGTTGCAAGATAGTGACTTCTGCTGAGGTTTGCACACAAGAAAGAGATATATATTACTATGTAAATGACGCGGTAACCGATAAGATGAGAAAAATTAGGGGAGATGAAACTTCCGATGAAAAAACACCAATTACCCAATTTGAATGAAGAGGAAGAGAGGCAGAAAAGGAACAAATCCGAAATGGAAAAACCAATGTACATGTGTCAAAGAAATCAAAATTATATGCAATTCATAAGGCAAAAACCATGATAGTGGGAAAGGAGCTGAGTCATTAGTCTTAACTGCTAAGGGTGGACTGTGGAAATTGACTATCACGTTCCTTTGGTTTTCCTAAACAATCCTTTCTCTCTATAAGATTTAATGTGGGGGTGCAAATAATAGTTTTTCATTTTTCAAATTTAGGGGTGTTCATAAAAACCCAAAAAATCAAATCAAATCAACCAAAAAAATCGATACTAAGGTTTGGTTTGGTTTTAATTTTGAATTTTAAAAACCGATCAAATTTGATTTGGTTTTAATTTTAATCAATTAATAACCGAAAAAACCGAACCAAACCGACTATAGAAGTATATTTAAATTTATTATTACGATATATGTATGTTTTTATATAATATTTCTAAAATTGTACATATTAGTTGTTTGCATTTTTAGTCTAATTTTTACTATTATAATAATCTAATTATTTACTTTACATTCTAGTTTGATTGGTAGTTTTCTTTTGCTAAGTACTAGAATTTATTTCATGTTAAAATAATCACTTTTTAATTGAGTACTTAAATTATTCATCACTATTTGATTCAATTATCATCAATATATTTTGATAAATGATAAATTTCTCAAAGAGCAATTGGTTTGATAGTGTTACGTTGAAAATTTAGTCTCTCGGATATGTGTTTGGTAGTGCATGTCTCATATTTAAGAAAAAAAACAATAAATAACCGAAAAACCGACAAAAACTGAATCGATAAAAAACCGACTTAATTAGGTTGGTTTTGTTCCAATATTTGATGAACCGACTTACTTGGTTTGGTTTCTTTTTAAGGAAAATCATCCAAACCGAGCCATGAACACCCTTATTCAAATATTTAACCATTTTACTTTTCCAAATTTTATAAGTTGTATGCTGGCAACTTAGAATCATGTGTAATTGAAGAAGAAGATATTCGATATCCTTAAAGATATTATTGCCAATTAATAAGTCAAAATGGAATTTCAATCAAGTAAAAACTCTTGCTCCTAAAGTAAGTGACGTTTTCTTATAAAAAAATGATTTAATGACTTCGAAGTGCAATTAAGTAAGATTTTTGTGATCATCCGCTCAATTTATAACCCCTTTTTGGAACAGAAGAAAACTTCTAAAATACAAAATATATCCAAAAGTTCTTCAAGAGGTTTTCCAAAAACCATCCACAAAGCACTATATATATTTCTAGCTCTCTCATATAGACTTAAGAGAAAAAAGATTTAACGGTAGTAATAAGTAAGGGGAATGTATTGGCATGGATTGATGAAAAAATATATGTTTACATGATTAACAATGTGCATTCAATTTTATCCGTCAAATGCGTGAAGTGGTAAACAACGAGTATAATTTTCCTCTTCAACGCGTTTTAGAGCATGCGTTTGGGTTGAATTCTCATTTCCATTTTTTGACACTTGGAAAATTTCCCATACCGGTAGGGTGTCAATGGATATTTAAAAACCGATTAAACTGACCGAACCGTACCGTATCGAACCGATTTTTAGGTTTCTTTTAATAAAACCGTAGGTTTTTATATAAATCTCTAACTGTACTGATAATTAGGATAGGTTTTTATTTTATGAAAATACCGAACCGTACCGAATAAATTTACATGTGAAAAATATATTTATATATTAAGTTCAAAAATAATAAAATATTAAATTTTCCTTGTGTATTAAAATTATAAAAACAATTACAGGCAAAAAAGTAATAAAATTAAAATCATAATTCCCAAACCTATTATGCTACTCCCACTGAAACTAAATTATTTCCAGCATATTCACTAGCAAGACATAAGGTATTTGTAGCAATTATGAGTAGCAAACTCTAATGTATTGATTATGTTTTCTTTCGTATGATATAGATTTATCTTTTTGAATATTTAATCTTCTATAGACTTTATTCTTGAGTCTCAGTCCCAGCTTGGTTAATATCTTTCCACTCGAGTGATTTATATTTTCTTTATATTTATTTGTTTAATTTCTTTTACGTCGTTGTAGAGTAGTTGATGAATCTATACTCTAGCCATCTTTCACATTTTCTTAATTCATCACCCTTTAAAACATAAAAATGTCTAAAGAGTTTTGTTAAGTCCTATAAAAGTACGTATTTTATTCCATTCTACTTCTACTAGTGACTTTTACTGACATATAAAAAAATACCGAAAATTAACCGAACCATAACGATACCGAAGAGAAACCGATATGATTGGGACGATTTCGAAAAATCTAGTTTTGGTTATATATAATAGAATAACCGAAAAATTGATATGGTACAAAATTTACAAAATATCCATCCGAACCGAACCATTGACACCCTTACATATCGGCCTTCTTAATAGCGTCATTGTATAGGGTAAAATATGTTCATTAAATGCTTGTATGATAAAGTGACACGTGGAATCGAAGACAGAAGTAGATCAGGTCCGAAGGCAACGAACTTGTTTTGTTCCCGAAAGGAGTGGTGTTCATGAAGGCAAAATAAATGCTTGCCACCCAGTAGCATTTAATGGAGAATATTCTATAGTATTAAGTACATAGTCCATTACAGAGAATATGGCATTCACTGCCTATCATTACACATTCTTCAATGTCCCTCATAATTGTCATTTAAGAAGTGTTGATCCTAGGACCTTGTTCCTTATGCACCATTATAAATAGAGAACTCAACAACCATCGTAAGGGGACGAATTTTCTGACAAGTTGATACTATACTTTGTTCAAAAGCTCAATAATGTTTTATCTTCTTGCTTATTAACACTATTACTACTGCCTTCAGAAGCTTTGCTCTCGAAATCAAGATTGCTACTGTCTTATCTCGATTCAATGTTACGTCTTATATTCTTGTTTAATTTATTTATCATTTTGGGATTAAATCAATTCACTTATCTATAAACCACGTATAAATTCAACTGTACCGTTTTACTGGTAAACAGTTTGGCGCCCACCGTGGGGTTTAGACAGTTGTGTAATTAAGTTGATCCTTACATCTATTACTAACTCGTTTGGTTCTTTGTTCTTAGCAAAATTTATAGAAAATAGCATATAACAGTTTCAACATCGCACACAATATTGAGGACCAAGGAAATCAGCCTCAACATGAGGATTCAATCAGTAATACTCGCAACGAGGGGGATGAGGCCATGTCGGCCAACGGTGGGCAATATCCGCGACATGTTTGAGAAGCAACTTTTGATGATGCTGAAAGCGAGCACGTCATTGAAACAGTAATGATCTTGAGATAGCAACAAAAAGCCATTATAGGACATCTCTCACGACAGGTTCAACTCACGAAGGAATTGAAGCATGCATTTTTAGGTGCTTCTAACAACGCGAATGGACGAGGTCCAGTTCCTCCCGCAAATCAAACAGCTCAGAGGATCGACAAAAACACCCCAAGGGGCGAAGTCGACTTTGATAGGGCCGGAGGGAAGGGTAACGGATCTGGTAACAACAACGAGAATGATCCCTTTAAAACCGAACTCATGCAGTTTATGAGGGAGATAAACACCCGAATAGATCAAATTTCGGGCACCCCACCAGTGTTGAAAGGACCAGACTCAAAGAATAACACCCAGTTGCCATTCAATCTAAGCGCGGCACTAGAATTGATCCCGAAGCGGTTCAAAATGCCAGATGTGCCGAAATATGACGGGTCTTCGGATCCTCAAGAGCATATCACCACCTATACAATGACGGTGAAGGGGAATAATTTAGCTTCCCACGAGATTGAGTCAGTCTTACTAAAGAAATTCGTGGAGACCCTCACGAAGGGGGCCCTATCATGGTATTCACTTTTGCCTGAGCATTCCATAGATTCCTTCGAGATGCGCAGACCCTTTCATCAAGGTCCATACCGGAGCCAGGAAGGTATAGGCCGGAAAGGCCGACATATTCAGGATTGCACAAGGAGAATCTGAATTGCTACGGGAATTCGTGACCAGATTCCAGAAAGGCAAGATGTTGCTCCCGATCATACCAGACGAATGGGCAGCTAAAGCATTCACTAAAAGTCTGAATCCGAGAAGTCACAAAAATTGAAAGAATGTTTGCTTGAGTTTCAGGAAACAACATTGGCGGATGTCCACAACTGGTACGAGTCAAATATAAAAATTGAGGATGATCAGCTCGGTTTCTCGGCATCAACCAAGGGTTGGGACCGGGAAAAGAATAAAGAGAAGTGAAAGGACGATTTCAACACAGATCGACGAACTTCAAGAGGTCAGTTTTTGCCCTATGAAAGGGTTGAAGGACGCGGTGAAAGTTTCTGGTCGGCGGATAGATTCATTACCAATAAAAGAGTTGATCGGGGCCGGAATAACAGGTCATTGCAAGCTACCCCAGGCTTTCTGAATACAACTTCAACGTCAGCATAGTAGATCTAGTATCGGCTATGAGGAACTTTAAGGAAGCACGGTTTCCGAAGCCGATGAGATCCGATCCTAGTCAGAGGGATCCTAATTTATGGTGTGAATACCATGGGACCAACGGCCTTCGGATAAGGGATTCGCTTTTGCTCAAGCACTCCATAGATTACTTCGAGATGTTTGCGGACCCTTTTATCAAGATCCATGTCGAGGCCAAGAAGTACAGTCTCGAAAGGCCGACATATTTAGGATTGCACAAGGAGAATCTAAATTGCTACGGGAATTCATGACCAGATTCCAGAAAGACAGGATGTTGCTCCCGGCCATACCAGACGAATGGTTAGTTGAAGTATTCACTAAAAGTCTAAATTCAAGAAGTTCCGACGCTTCACAAAAATTGAAAGAAAGTTTGCTCGAGTTTCAGGCAACAACATAGGAGGATGTCCACAACTGGTACGAGTCAAAGATAAGAATTGAGGATGATCAGCTCAGTTTCCCGGCATCAACCAAGGGTCGGGATCGGGAGAAGAATAAAGAGAAGTCAAAGGACGATTTCAACACAGATTGACGAACTTCAGGATGCCGGTTTTTGCCCCATGAAAGGGCTGAAAGACGTGGTAGAAGTTTTCTGTCGATGGATAGATTCACTACTAATAAAAGAGCTGATCGCGGCCGGAATAATAAGTCATTGCTGGACAAGGAGTTATCAGGTTCCCGAGATTCCTCCTACCTAGGCTTTCTAAATACAACTTCAACTTCAGCATAGTAGATCTAGTATCGGCTATGAAAAACATTAAGGAAGCATTGTTCCCGAAGCCGATGAGATCCGATCCTAGTAAGAGGGTTCCTAATTTGTGGTGCAAATATCATGGGACCATCAGCCTTCGGACAGGGGACTGTCAACATTTGCGCGAAGAGGTGGCGACATTGCTGAAAAATAGCCATCTCAAAGAATTCTTGAGTGATCGGGCTAAACACAATTACGGTTGCACCTTTGAAAACAGAAGAAAACCCTCCTCGTTTGAAGATCAACATGATTTTCGGGGGGGGGGGGGGATGAGATTAACGGCGTGACATTTTTGCCAGCAAAAAAGACGAAGGTATCAGTAACACATAGTAAGAGACTCTGGGAAGTTGCTGAGGATGACATTACTTTTACGGAGGAAGACGCAGACGGATTGTTGCTGCCGCACAATGATGCTTGGTAATCTTTTTAAATGTCTTAGATTTTAAAATTAAACGTGTTTTGGTGGACCCAAGAAGTTCAGCCAATATTATACAGTGGAGAGTGATGGAACAAGCCAAGCTGACCGAAATCATCATTCCGCCTACAAAACTTCTTGTCGGGTTAAATGTGGCAAGTGTGACAACCCGAGAAGACATCCTTCTGCCAATGAATGTTGAGGGGGTGATTAAGACGACCCTTTTCAAGGTCGTAAATGGCGATATTGGCTATAATATTATCTTGTGGAGACTGTTGTTGCACGAGATGAAGGTCGTATCGTCAACATATCATCAATTGATGAAATTCCTAACTCCCGAGGGAATAAAACAAATAAGAGGAAACCAATCGGCTTTAAGGGAGATAAATGCAATCTCAGTTTTCAGTAGCAAAGGGAAGGAGCATGCATCATAAAAACTACAGGAATCAGCACTTTCTCCCGAACTGAGCAAAGCCAACCAAGGGGAGGAGTCGTCGGAATCCTATCAGGTACCAAGATATTTCCAGGTGCCAGTAGAAAGGGACGCAACAAAATCGATAGCGGAAGAACTTGAGCGAGTCACGTTGTTCCAGAAATTGTTGGAGAGGAAGTTCCACTTGGGGACAGGTCTAAACCCAGAGCTCAATTCTGGATTTATCGAATTTCTAAAATTTAATGTTGATTGTTTTGCGTGGTCGCACGCGGATATGACAGGTATCCCGCCAGAAGTGGGCGTGCACAAACTAAGCCTGGATCCAAACATCTTTCCAGTAAAGCAGAAAAAATGCCCTATTGCCGAGGTTAGAAACAAATTCGACAAAAAGAGGTAACTCGATTGATTGATATCAGTTCAATCCGAGAGGTAAAGTATCCTGACTGACTAATTAATGTAGTAGTAGTTTCAAAGAAGAATAATAAATTCTGCATGTACGTAGACTATAAGGATCTAAATAAGGCGTGCCCGAAAGACTCGTTCCCATTGCCAAATATTGATCAAATGATTGATGCAACGGCTAGACACGAGTTAATGAGTTTCCTCGATGCTTACTCCGCGTACAAACAAATTAAGATGAACCCGGAGGATCAGGAAAAAACTTTGTTCATAACGAACTTTGGCACCTATTGCTATAATGTGATGCCTTTCGGGCTAAAGAACACCGGAGGCACTTATCAGCGCCTCGTAAACAAAATGTTTGAGAAGAAAATAGGGAAAACTATGGAGGTAAAATATATTCATATTAAATACTCGCAACATTAAGCGACACGTGGAGACAAAGACAGAAGTGGAGCAGGTCCGAAGGCAACGATCTTGTTTGTTCCCGAAGGGAGTGGTGTTCATGAAAACGAAATAAATACTTGTCACCCGGTAGCATTTAATGGATTTCTATAACATTAAGTACATAGTCTATTACAGAGAATATGACATTCATTGCTTACCGTTACACATTCTTCAATGTCCATCATAATTGTCATTTAAGAAGGACTTGATCCTAGGACCTTATTCCCTAAGCACCATTATAAATAGAGAACTCAACAACCATTGTAAGGGAACGAATTTTCTGACAATTGATTCTATACTTTGTTTAAAAACTTAATAATATTTTATCTTCTTACTTATTAATGCTATTACTGTTGCCTCCAAAAGTTATGTTCCAGGAATCACGATTGCTACTGTCTTATCTCGATTTCAACGCTAAGTTTTATATTCTTGTTTAATTTATTTATCATTTTGAGATCAAATCGATTTATTTGTTTATAAACCACGTATAAATTCAATTGTACTGCTTTACGGGTAAACAGTCCTGCCACCAAATTTATTAACTTTAGTTCTATCATACACTATTCCAAGTATATGCTGCTCTGTCATGAAATTCTTCGCAAGAAAATTACATCCCTCGTTTACTTTTTTTGTTCAGCTTATAAAATAATTGATGCATCGAATTATTAAAGAAACAAAAAGAAGAGATAAAGTGTTGATATTGTGGGTAAAACTTAAAAGTGACGTGGACAATAAGAAGCATCAGCCCGACAATAAATTGCGAGAAACAAGAATTTCTCTATGCTCTTGACGACTAAAGTGCTAGCATAATTTTGAGCTAATAACATCCACTGCAGCTGTATAAATTATACAAATTCTGTTGTAAAAAATATTCGAAGGAAAGTTATCGAACATTATATTTGAACAAAAAACTATCCAGACAATTTTTTGGTATAAGTAAGTTGTCATATAATTTATAAATTACATTTGAGTTCAACACAAGATTATAAATTTTGAATTTCCTGAACTGTACCAAAAAGAAAAGTTTTATAAAGTCATAAAGAGCAACATAACCAATTTGTTGATTGTTTGTGCTTCTATGTTCTTTAGCTATGTTAGTTTTTCAAGCATTTGCAGTATAACCGGATAATTAGTTATTGATGTTTATGCTAAATCAAATATTTTAATTTTAATTGTCAAAAACTAAAGTAACAATATATATAATCCAACGATGCTTAAGTGAAAAATATGTATATGAAAGATATATGTCTTGCATTTATTAATTAGATGTAAACCTGGTAGATAAGTTTTAGCCTATTTAACCCTATACATAGTTCAATTTTTTTCATTCAATGCTCACTGAGACTGAGTTAGGGAGAAATTCAAAAATAGCCAGATTTACAACTGGTCGTTCAAAAATAGTCCAGTTTCAAAAGTAATAAAAATTTAGCCAATTTTCATGTAAAGATAAATCTGAGCGAAAACACTGTTCAAAATCAGAAAAATACGTCAGTATATTATGCTGGAGTTCCAGCATAAGTATGCTTGAACTCCAGCATATTATACTAGAGTTCCAGGATAAGTATGCTGGAACTCCAGCATAATATGATGGAGTTCCAGCATAAGTACACTAGAACTCCAGCATAATATACTAGAGTTCCAGCAAGTATAATTGTCCAGTATAATATACTGGAGTTTGGAGCACCGGTGCTCCAGTCTCCAGTATATTATATTGGAGTCAGCAAAGTATACCGGTCCAGCATAATATGCTGGAGTTCATACACAGGTGCACCGAACTCCAGTATATTATGCTGGACCGATCTCTGTTGCAGCAAAATAGTGGCTATTTTTCATTGACTTCTTAAACGCTGGCTATTTTTGAATGACCAGTCCGAAAACTGGCTATACCGTGCTATTTATACACTGAGTTACCGTATTTATCAACATCATAGTGGTACCTATGAAGAAGTTTGAATTCATTTCTTCAAGGTAACGTTGATGTATAAAAAGTCCAAAATTCTTCGACTCCCTCTCCTCGTTGACCTCTTGCTATTCCGATTCTTCACTATTTAGGTTAATAATAAAATTTAAATTTAGACCTTAATAAGAATTACATATACCATTTCGAAGGACAACGTATTATATCCTACAATCAAGTCAATGTGTGATACTTCCATTTGAACGTATATTTTTTAATCAAACAATTAATATGAAACTAGCTTAGTATTAAACACTTGATGAAATACAATTATCGTAAGAGATGGTTAGACCTGTGGCTTTTTTGAGCCGAGGGTCTCCTGGAAACAGCCTCTCTACCCTTCGGGATAGGGATAAGGTCTGCGTACATATTACCCTCCCCAGACCCCACTTGTGGGATTATACTGGGTCGTCGTCGTCGTTGTAAGAGATGGTTAGAAAGAAATATTTCTCTAAAAGGTTACAGCATTCAACAAATGCACTCATAAATTTGAAAGCAACTTTGGCAATATTTACTTTACTGTCTACATGACGTTCACACCAACTACCTACTCAACTCAAAAGTCAAAACTAAGAGCTTGTAAGGATGATAACTTAAATGGTATGTTGATTGATCCAAAAGAAACAGAGTCTAAGAAGAAAGTAGAAATGCATAAATAGATGACCATTTTAAGCATTACACTGCCATCAAGGAAACTGGGATGAAACTTCTTTGATACCAACAGCTGCTCCTGCTCCAAAAGGCTCAGTTTTTCACCCAAAAAGGGAAAGAAAGGCAGAGCACAATACTTTCACAAATCCATCAAAGTCCAAGCTGCCTATGTAAACATGATGATTTTCCAAACAAGAAAGAAAGATGGGGAAACAAAGATGTTTCTTAATCTCAGCCTATTGCGGTTGTGCATGAGATGACTTATATTCCAGCATCTCAGCCTTGTATCTCGCCTTATCTCTCACACCTTTTTCCTGATAAACCTGCATTGCGAGTAACACATATTGAAGATGAGTATCAGCTGAGAATTGAACCCCATTTTCCTCTTCAGCATCAAATATATTTACTGCGATATTTTAGTAACTCCAAAAGTTGTCTCCGTCATACTGCGGGCATATCCAAGAATGTCATTTTGCTAATTTTGAGTCTACAACAGAATTTGCAACCAAAGACATACCAGCCACCTTCTCCCCCCAAGGAACAATCAGCTGATGACTTATGAAGCAACCACCCTGGTTAAGGTCTTTTTACTGAAAAGAGGCTACTTTTGACATTTGGAATCATAAAATGCACACAATTACTCAGTGACAAAGGTGGTTAAATACAACATAAAATGCAACTATGCCTTCAAAAAACAATCAACTATGATTCTGCTTAAAAGTCACACAAGAGAACAAGCAAAAAGGGAATAGGTTATTTACAAAGTAACTGTATAATGACAATAGCAACATGTAAATTATCTCCAGGTACAAAATTAAATCCTCATTTCCCAATTATTTTTATCAGCAAAAAAGGAAAAAAGGGTTTACTGAAATGATTCCAGCCTTCAGATGCAGTTTGTACACAGTAAGCAATAAACTAAAAAAGTGAAAGTTTAATGTGTCAAGCCATTTTATCCAACCTGTTTCTCGGCCTCTGTAAGTAGACTCCAAAGAAGTCCAATCCTTTTGCTGATAGCTCTCTCTTGCCCCTGATATGAAGGTTTCAACCTGGCATAATGCTCAGCAAAGAAAAAATTATAACCACTTCGATTTGACTTGGGTCGAGAGGGGTCCTTCAAAGCCAACTTGCGTCTTTTCCTGATCCGTTGGGAAGGCTTAGCTGAAGTATTAACCCTTTGGGACTGGTGTAGCAATGCAGGTGTATGATAAAGTACACCACTTAAATTCTCCGAGCCCAGGTTCACAGTGATTACGTAACCATAATCAAACTTTGCATCAATGGTTCCAATCAGTGAACTTCCAGCCTCCAGATTATAACTCACTACAGTTACAAGAACCATAAAATTGTATAGCGATGACACAAGCTAAGTATGTCAATCCACTATAAAACAGGACATTACAAAATACAAAGGAGCTAAAAGGGAAACCATGAAAGCCAAGTTGCAGGAGAGAAAGAAATCTCCGTACAAGGAATATCAAGTTTCAATACTTCTTTGTTGTAGCTCTCTTAAAATTTCAAACAAATAAAAGGTAAAACATTCTCTAACATGCTATACCAAACTAATGGGGCATAAAGAAACATACACCGGAGGAAGGATCTCATGATAGAAAATTAAAGTCTTAAAAGATTGGAAGCACACCTGAACATTGATTCGTAGCAGCATTATCATTGTTAGCATGTTCAGCTACAGAGTCAGTTACATTTCTATTTGTAGGATCTGCAGAACATATAGAAGAAGTCTCCCAAGTTTTTATTTTTATAACAAAAACTTTAAAACAACAAATACGGGTAACTTTATTGCAAAAGTTTCATGATACCAGCCACAGAGACAGAAGGTTCTTCTTTCCGAAAGTAATAAACCTGCTCGAAATGATAAAGCATGGATAGATAGTACTTCCGCAAGACAAATGATGCACTGGTCACAGAAGATGGAAATCTGAATATTCCTTTCACCTCCCCCCATTTTCGCTCTGTAATAACCTGCAGCAAGTTCCCAATATAAAACCCGAGTGAACTCCAAATCACATTAGACCAACCAAATTGAAGGGGGACAAATTATTTTAGTCCTGATAAAGAAAAAAGGTAGGTTTGAGAATGTCCAAGCAGCAATAATTTCACTGAATTAGGTTCGAGAATAACAAAGAAGAAAGGAGGTTTGACTATGATAAAGCAGCATCAGCTGATGCCATCCATGAGTGCTTGAAGAAAAATAAATCAAAACAATACAAACCAAAACCACTAGCCTCACTGCATTACAGGCACAAAGGACTTTAGAAAAGTGCCAAACACTATTAATTTTTGTTCAGGCAGTTTGCAAATACACAGTTTTATTACTAAGAGACAAGGGGTTGTTTGGTTTAAGGAATGAGGATATTTATTCCCAGTATAAAATTCAGCATTACTTATATAGCGTTTGATTTGCAATATTAAACTTCTCATTACTAATATAGTCTCCATATAACTGATGGAACATTTGGTCTCCGATATTAAGCTCCGCAAAAGTACTACACTCTGCATAAGTTATGCGGTGCTTAATATCAGAAAACACTGTACCAATCAACAAAAAGAATATCAGAGAACACTGTATCACTAATACTGGTATAACTTATGCAAGAATCCATGTATTAATTTATACTAGATAGAATGTAGAGTAAGAATACATGTATTAGCAATACCTTAATAAGAGTATTAAAAGATAAAAATGCCCAGAAAGTAGGCAATCAAACATAACAATCCTCATTTTATTACCCACAGTTTACAACATCAACATACCCAGTATTAACCCACACTGTGGGGTCTGGGGAGGGTAGTGTGTACGCAGACCTTACCCCTACCTTGTGAGGATAGAGAGGTTGTTTCACTTATTATTCACGGTTTAATTCACATATTGTTTTCACTGCCGCATAACAATTCTTACATGATTATTCACCACATAAATAATTCCTACATTATAATCCCTACATAACTAAACCACAAACCAGACGACCCAAAAGAGTATATTCTAGATTTTTTGCATCTCTGAGAAAGACAAAGTAATTTGATTTTGTAAGTGATCCTTTGAATACTATCCTCTCAGATATGCATCAATGTCCTTTTTTTGATCAAGTAGATATGCATCAATGTCCTTGTAACTGAAAGTTAAGTTGCCTCAAATGCCAAGAGGTTGCTGAAGTGGTGAGGAGTATGACCTTGATGAATAGGTGCCTAATTCATGAATTTCAAGGTGCAATATCCATTGAGTGAAACTCCTTGGAATCAGCTCTACAACCAAGGATGAGTTACCCTTTTATGTGAATAGCCACCCTCATGTTTGAGCCTAGTCCAAAGTTATCTCTTGTATATACTAGTTTATTATTAGTTGAAGATGAATGGGGACAGATTTTGAAGAAAAAGTAATCCCCCTGAGGATCCTCATGATGGAAGGTCGCATCTCTTTTTTGGTTTTCTCATCTTTTCTCCCCTTTATCCTCATTCCTCTAAAGCTACAACAAACAGCTGCTATATATAAAGGAATCACCAAAATTCCCACTATTTTTCCTTAGAAATTTCCTACCTCAGCAGTTATAGCAATTACCAGGCCACACCTGTGCATTCAAGACTAAACATATTTACTCAAAATTTCAATGTCTCTTTACCGAAAACGTCTTATGCAGATATGCCAAAAACAGCCAATGGAGCCTTTTAGAAGTATATATCTCGGATATTAAATAAGAACATTGTGCACGTCTGTACGTTTTTGCGAAGTGGAACATGTGTTTCACAAATGAAACCAGAATAAGAAGAGGAAAAGCTTGGAATCTTTGGACTAGCATTTGACAGAGATAAGGTTAAAGGTTTAATATTCAAAGCCCATTATTACACTTAACATAATTTAGGTCTTGGATACCCAATGTAACCAAAAGAAGAAGATTTAGTGTCATGCGTCAACATGCTTACTTTTTACTGTAGTTTCCATATTGAAGGTTCTCTCTCCAAAGTGAAAGCAAATATGTGTGTAACTGAAGCAAAACGTTTGTTTGTACATACCTTTTCTATTCCACCTCGAGACGTAACCTCAATAAAAAGACGGTGTAGATCTAGCGGTGTTCCTGCTACAAGAGGGATCCTGTACAGTGGGAAGAGTTAGAATAAAGGAAGAAAAGATCATGCCAACATTTTTGAGAAAAAAGAGAACAAACCAACTTGATCACTGACTTTCTGATTACTTTCTAAGCAGTAAGCAAGTTAGACAATTCGAAGCAACCTCTTTAACATGAGCTGCAATTCGCTAAAATACAATTAACTCATACCAACTTCAGCAATAGACTCATACCAAGGTTCTCACAAATGACATAAAATATCTTCTTTCCCTATAATTAAATCACAACAGATAAAACCATCAGTGTATATACTTGCGACATTGTTTCTGAAGGGCAATCAACCATCTCTTCCTAAACTTCGCCTCAGAAGATTTTTTTTTTTTTTTTGGTGAAGTAACTTTACCTCGGTAGATTTCATTTTCTTACTTCATCATTCTAATTTTCTTTAGACATTACTGTTTATTTACGCTTTTTTCTTATATCCACTAACCAAGAAGCTTAGAGTATAATCTGTGCTTCAGTATACTAAATTTTAGAGCCAATACTTGATGCATGTACATCTCCTGAACACAGATGATAGTGAGTGAACAAAAAGAACTATGTTCCATATAGTAAAGTATAACCCCATTAGGTATTCATGTACAGTGGCGGATTTAGAGGGGCGGAAGGGGGGTTCGCCTTCGCCAAAATATTACACTGTATATATAAGGCAAAATCTGTTTTTTACCTCTATATATTAAGCTTTGAATCCCCTTGACACAACCCAAAAGAATAGCTTAGTGGTCAAGGAGGTTCAAAACTTTTGTAAGGTCATAGGTTCAATTCCCAGTTTCCCACTAGCTATAATCTTTTTCAACTTTTTTTTTTGAACCCCCTTAGCGGAAATCCCGACTCCGCCACTGTTCATGTATTGACAGTAAAATGAAGTATTTCTCAGGTTTGCGTCTTTTCCACAAGTCCTTAATGATATTCAAGGTCAGTAACACATTTTAACAAAAACATAAAGCAGCAATGTATTGCATCACCACAAGTCAAAAAGTACAGTTTCTATTTATGGCAGTCAAACTTTGCCGGAAAACACAACTTCAACTGTATGGAACCAGCAGGTGAACTTTCAAATCCTAATGAGATGGAATGTGCACTCAATCTGTTAACTGTTCGACTGTAATAATGAGTGACAAACTCATCAATATAAGAATGCCAATTTTATGATGTAAATACAGGATCCAATGAATCTAATTTGGATATGGCATTTACTTGGCTTGAGAAGTGAATGCATAGTTTCTCCCACACTGATTTACCTTATTGGCGTCCTAACAGATTACTTCCTCAAGAACGCATAGCTGTCGAGCTAAGGAATAGAGAACAAGCATTAGGTTATGACAGTATCATGCAACCAGTTCTATGGTCAATAAGATGGAATTAAACTTTGTCTCCAAGAATTACTCTCCAAGATGAGGACTTTGTCATCTTACAAGCTAGTAAAAATTCTTTATCTACATTGGTTTGACTCCCATTACAACAAAAAAGTTCTTAATTTATTACGCTTTTTAATCAAATAAAATGTAATTTATTAATGATGGGAAAACTCCTGTAGGCTGTATAGTATACTAAAAGAGTAGAGAATCTTCAGATAGACATGATTATCCACCAAAGACACCGAATCTTCTATACAAGTAGGAATGCCATGGTTGCACCAAAAAGACACTAAACATGGGAGGCAATTCCTCGGTTGCGCAAAATCAATCTCTTTCTCTTTAAAAGCTCGACTTCCATATTGTCCACATAAGTGCTAAGGGAGCAACATACCAAGCCTGGCGGCGTCTTTTAAAAGCCCAACTAGATTGTGCATCCTTCAAAGTACCAGGCATGGTCCATTGTATCCCAAAACTTAAAAGGTGACGCAGGTCAAGCATTACGTTCACCTTGCGCGCAGAGGAGCAAATACACACCTTTTACTACTACGTTTGTTAATAAAGAATATGTATAGAACTATTTATACTCCTATTAAATTTGGTAACCTTGAATTACTACATGTAAAGTGAACCTTACAGAATATAATTACAAAATCCCCCCAGCCTTGTGAGAGATTATACAGACACCAGCCTTCTAATATGCGGGCCCCGGTACTATCCATGTTCGAAGAACCCTGAGACGACTGCAATGAGCAAAAATCTCACTTATCGGCCTAAAGGACGAGCAAACATTTGACTTGAGACGGCCCTGTCTTGTATCGAAAGATTTTCTATGCTAAAAGAGGGAGGAAAAAACTCAAGAAGCAAGACGCATAATCTAAACATTTTCAAATAACGAAAAGTTAAGTAATTGAAGGTAATAGAAGAAGGGACTAACTGGAAATTGGTAGGAAGGGATGCAGAGAATTGCTGAAGTTTGTTCCAGAAAAGTTGGGAATTTTGAACAATTTGTTGGTACTCAGCTTCGGGCTTAGGGTAAGAGAGAGGCCCTCTTGGGTACCCTTCCGACTGCAGCTGCAACTGCGACTGCGACTGCGACTGCGACTGCGATTGCTCACTACTTTTCTCATCAGCAGCATTGTTGGACATCTTCTCTTGCTCTGGGCAAATTAAATTTTAACGACAAAACTATATGATATAGAAGATTTGTCTCCTAAATACATCCGCCAAGAAAAGGACTCACCAGTTTACTTTTAGTGAAAATACTAAATCTTATACAAATATATTTTTTAGTATGACTAAACTATCCTTATTAAATATTAGTGAGTATTGAGAAAACCTTTTAGGATATGCACACAAGGATAAAAGAGTAAAAGCAAATTAAATTTTTTCTTGATTACGGGGTATTTATTTTGAACGAAAATAAAAAAGTAAACTACTTATTGTGAACCAAGTTCCGTATGCACTTTCTGTAGCTTTTACTCTTTTTTAAACCATCACTTAATATCTTGAGACGACTTATTCCAATATTATATAAAAGCTTCTCAAAGTAAAAGGTTATTAATATATTAGTGACTAATTCGTCAAATTATCACTTAAATAAATTTAGTGAACATCTATCTCATCGTTCTTTTTAAAAATGGTTCATGTTCATTATATTTACAAATTCAATGAACTCATAACACCTTGTCAATTTATATTCTAAATTTTTTATTCTTCTAATTTATTTCATTATTATTCAACGTCGTTAACTTATATACTTGATTATTTTTCACCTTTTTATTTCAAAAATATAATTTATTTGTTTTATATGTAAGTTTGTAATTGTGAGCATGTGATTTTTGCCCAATACGAACTACTCCTATAAAATCTCAAGAAAATAGATTTTTCTTAATTATTTGCCATTTTTAGAAAAATTTTGTAGATTTTATTAATTGTTTGCATTTTTGTGCACGTTTTATTTTATTAAAAATCATGAAAAATGCCAAAAAATATCATGCATTGCATTTAGGTTTGTTTTTACATTTTTAGGATTAATTAATTAATTATTTTCTTTATTAAAAATAAAAATCACAAAAATGACCCATTTTGACATTTTTTCCTTTATTTAGAGAATTATTGATTTTTTTCACTTTTAATTTAGGATTAGTTGATTTTTATAATTTTTGTAATTAGGCAACTAGTTTAATTCCACTTTTTTAGATTAATTTAGGATTTTTCTTTTAATTAAAAAAAGAGATTAAAAATAATCATAAAAGAAAGAGAGAAAAATGATTTGAAGGTTCTAATACATTGTTTTGGGCTGAAATTCAATTTGTTCCCCAATTCCCGAGCCCAAAACCCATCCAAAACCGCCTCTGACCCAAGCCCAATCCCTTCAAATCCGGTTAGCCCCCTTCACTCCAAAACGACGTAGTTGTGTGACAAAACTACGTCGTTTCATTTATTCCAACACATTAAACGACCAATTTCCCTTTAGTCTCCATTAATCCGATTTTTAAACCAAAACCTAGGTCTTCCCTTCTCTAAAATCGCCGCCCACCTCCGTCGTATCTCCGCCGCCCGAAAATCGTCTCACGGCGGCGGAGCACCTCCAAACGCCTCCAAATTTTAACCATACAACCTCCATCATCTCCTCGTCCATATCCCGTCATTAGTTTCTCCAAAAAATCACTTGTTTTCTCCGAATTTGACATTTAAGAAATAAAAATTCGAACTTTTCACTTTTTGTTCGATTTTTCTCGACTTAGCCCTCAATTCATAGCAAAGCCCCGTGAATTCCCCAGTTTCTTCAATAAAAGGATTCCGTTTGATGTCAAGACCACCCCATCTCATGGTTTTGGCCAGATTTCGGACAAAAGGCCTTGAACGATCCAAATTCTTCAAGCCTCTGATTCGTCTTGTCTGAGGCATGTGGTGAAAATTGTTGCATGAAGCATTAGCCATAGACGAAAGTCCGGCTAGTATTCATGTAACAATTCCCACCATTGGCTGAGTTTCGTGGTTCATCGAAGTTCTAGTGGGTTCTCTTACCTTTTCTCAAGTTGCTGAAGTTCTTGGCAATCTAATTGGTATACTTCTTCCCCTGTTTTCAGAACCCTTTATGTGTTAACAGTTTTTGTCCAAATTTGTTTGGTTTGATTCATGATTGATTCATCGGTGATAATAACTCATTAATTAGATTAATCGCAGTTGTTAATTTTATTTTTGAGTACTTTTTTTTAGAAAAAATATGTTTTCCCGTTTTAGTCCAAAGTCTGTTTGTTTAAACCTTCTTTGAGTTGATTCTGTTTATTGTTTGGGTTTGGATTTGGGTCTTTTAATGCCCAGACCCAAGTAAAATTGGGCTTGTGGTTTAAGTGACCCAGAGGTCTAGTACTGCCTGGGTTAAATGCCAGAATGGTACGAAAAAGGGTAAAAAAAACAGGACTGCTGGGGTTTGGAATTGGATAAGGTTTAAGGGAAGTTTATAGGAAGCTTCCAGAAAGCTGACAATGATCATATTAGAGATAAAAGAGGTCTTTGGGTAGGGGTGTAAGTGATTTAAATTAAAGTTTAAAGGGTGCTTTTGAATTAAGAAAATCTCATTTTGTTACCCTAAATCCCCTCTGTAAAAGACCCTCTTTCCAATCATTAGGGCACAGGAAAAAAAAGAGTGAAAAAGAGAAACGACTGAAAACAAAACCTTCCAAAAAGTGTTCTTAAAATTTTTTTGAGCTTCTTTCTGTTTTGGAGTTGTTTTTTGTTGGGGTTTCAGAAACTGGAACAAAAATTCTAGGTTTATTCACTGCTGCTATTGCTGAGTTGAGCTAGGAGCTGCAGATTTCCTTGCTTCTTTTGGCTATTGTTTTTCCATTTTTGCTAGGTATTTTACTAATCTTTTTGTATGCCCTGTTGAGTTTCCTTGAATGAAGTTTTTGTTTTCCTTAAACACTCGATCCTATCCTAATAAATCTGATATCCTAACTATGCAACCTACTTGGATTTCCTCCCCTGAAGTCTATTTCATGTGTGTATGATAATTGAGTTAAAGGTTCTATTTGTTGTCATTCATATAGTTGGTTCATTGTTGTAAGTTTCATTTTGCTTGGGTGCTGATTATGTATCAGAAATGATGCTAAAAACGATAAATTTGTTTCCCTTTTGTCTCTGAATATTTATTATAAGGTTAGTTGTTAGAAGTTCATCAATTTCATATCTTTGTTAAATACAAATATAGGTTATAGTAACAAGAGCTTTCTTATGGTGGTCTGTATATGAAATATGTAGCTTTGTTTTAATTTGAAGAATTGAAATTTGTTTGCTACTGCTTACCTGACTGTAGTTTGCAGATCTGACCATATTGGCCATGTTTGTAAACATGGAGGCCCAAAAATAGCATCCAGAAGCATCCTTGGAGATTCAAAAGCTAAATGGCCTCATATAGGATATGTATTTACTAGGCTCTAATTAGGTATTTAATAGTACCTTGTAATGTTGTTGTAATTATTTTCCTTCACTTGATATACAAATTATGAGTTCTATGTAGGACTACTGATTTGTATGAAGCAGGATGTTATTATTTCTTTGGCTCAATACGTAGATGATGATTTTAATGGGACTGTTAGTCGTGTTATGGGTTGATTCATTATGGATGATCTAAATCGAGCTCATTTTCATTTAACAAGTTTCGTTAAATAAATAAGGAGAATGTGTTTGAGCTGTTGGATTTTATTGGATAAACAATGTGAATCTCAGTAGGCAAAATTAAATTTTATGTATCATGTTTGTTTCACATTCGTATATGTCAAGCAGTGAAGTTAGAGCATTGTTTCCTTATCAACCCAGTTCGCACACTTGGGTTCAAAATTGATTGTGTTCAGTTTTTTTTTTTTTTGAGTTCTAATTGATCAATTTGAGTATAACTGTTTGTGATGCTTCTCTTAATGTTCAAAACAAAATGCGTCCACCTACTATTAATCTCACAATTTGGACCCTTGCATGTAATCTTGAGCTGCAGATTAATATTTGAATTTTGTGAACATGTGTAGTCTGTCTTTAGGCGTGAACTTGATGAATGTTGCTTCTTTTTTTACCAATGAATTACTAGCAATTGAGTACAATCTTTTAAAACAAATTGAGGATTACCATCTATAATTGAACTCCATAATTCATGGCCCTCATACTAATACCAACTAGTATAGAAAACGCTTTGAATATTCCCTAGTATGTTTTAGGCACGCGATTAAAATTATTACAACTATGGGTACGTTTCCCATGATGTGGTTGTGATAACTAGTTTTAAATTAGTAAAAATAGGAGCACCTTTAGTTTGCCTTTAAAATATATAACCATTTCCTTTAAAATAATTTGAGGTGTGCCATGCTTAAAACTTATAATACATGGCCCTCATAAAATTAGATCAAGAGCTAATCCTTGTAGAAAATAATTTGGGGTGTCCCATGCACAAATAAAAATCCTATAATATATGGCCCTCACATAAATAAAAATTAGTATAGAAAATGCCTTGAACTTTCGTAATTTGCTTTAGGCGCGTTAATTAAATAATTGTCATAGCTACAGGTACGGTTCCCGTGACGTAGTCTTGACACTTAATTACTAAAATCCGCGGGTACATTTATGTGACCCGGCCACAATTTAATCTTTAATAATCTAAACATGTTGTAGATCGTGGGTACGGTTCCCGTGACATGATTCGTAATATGTAACAACAAATAATTAAAAGCGGTTTAAAAGGTTAAAAATGCACAATAGGTTTAAAACATGTATTAATCAGATAATTAGGCCATTAATAATAGTTTAAGCGACCGTGCTAGAACCACGGAACCCGGGAATGCCTAACACCTTCTCCCGGGTTAACAGAATTCCTTATCTAGAATTTCTGGTTCGCAGACTTATAAAATAAAGTCAAAATGTCCTCGATTTGGAATTTTAAAGTAAACCAGTGACTTGGGACATCAAATAAACTATTTCAAGTGGCGACTCTGATAATTAAAATAATCACATTTCGATTAATGTCACTTTAATTGGAAAAACTCCCATATACCCTCAGGGTGTAAAAAGGAGGTGTGACAGCTCTGGCGACTCTGCTGAGGATCAAAACCCAGAATCTCTGATTCAGGGTTCAAGAATTCGAGCTTAGAATAACTGTTATAATTGGCTTTTATTTATTATCTGATTTTTATTGCATGTTTGGGCCTAATATGCTAAATGTCACTTTTTATCGCTTTGATATTATTTGAACTGTATATAAACTGTTACGAAACCCTTCTCTTCTCATCTTTGGGGATGTGCACGCTTGCATGACTCCTTTTTCTGTTAGTGTCATACCTTGAATTTAAAAGAGGCTCAGACAAGTTACAAAGCCGGATGGCCTTTTGGTTCCCAGTACGTAGCCCCCCTCGGCTCGAGTTGTCCGCTCGGGTACACCAAGTCTAGAACAATATACCTAGGTTTTAAACTTAGAATAACTCAGTCTTATGCTGGATCCCTAGTAGGAACATTTGTTTGCATCATGTGCATTTGACTTTGGGGACTTAACACAGGGATTGGGTCCGTCTAGGACAGGTGGATCCCAGAATCGAAAGACCATCCTGATGCATATTTTACGTGCTACTTGTACAATTATTTGCTTCAGTTTGCATGTTGACCGGTTGCTAGAATAGGCAGGAAATTGGGAAAAATAAAATTGAGGTATAAGAGAGATGATTACCCGCCTTTGAAAAAACCTAGTGTCCAAAATATGCCGAAACGCTGTCGAAATTTTGAAAAAAGAAGAAAAGAATTTGGTTTCAAAAGTTTCATGTCTTTTCTCTATTTTGTTATGTCAAAACTGACCGAACTACGCAAGTTTGATTCTCACTGGATATGGGATACGTAGGCAACCCTCACCGGGTTCAACTCCATTTTTTGCAAAAATAATCCAAAAAAATGAAATTTTGTTATTTTGTCATAAATAAAATTAGGTAATGTCGTTCTTGTCTAAATAGCTCAGAATGTCCCCAAAAGGACGTCGTAAGGCTGTTTTTGCAATAGTAACCACCTATTGCCCTTTTTCAAATTTTTGGCTACCTAGCAAGCACAACCCTAAAATCTTCCTTTGCATAGTGTTGAAGGGTCGTATTTGCAAAAGTAGTCGTGTTATTTAAATTTTGTAAAATTGACATCTTTTATAAAATTTGCTTTGTCTTAAACCCATCACCTTAATTTAAATGTGCAGAATGAGCACGAGTCAAAACTTGCCAATGAAGGTCATGACCAAGATTCCTTTGGAACTGTATATATGGTGGGAAGATCTGGGTAAATCAGGACGAGATGTGGTCAACCATTACTTGGGGGGTCTCACCGGCTTATTGAAGATCAAGCCTAGATAAGACATAATAAAAGCCTTGGTTACATTTTGGGATCCCGCCCACAACGTGTTTCATTTCTCGGACTTTGAACTCATACCCACTCTGGAAGAGATAGCCGGTTATGTTAGGAGTACCGAAGCTTTGAGACATAAATACCTAGTTGCCCCAAGAGCCGTCACTCCGCACAAGTTTCTAGATTTGCTAAAGATAAGCAGGGGGTCCAATACCCAGATTTGGCAGCTAGTTTTTTCACTCCACAATTCATATACCAGCGATACTGACACATAGGGTGGTTCAACAATCCAGAAAGCAAAATTTGCAGCAAAGGGAATCGACTAAAATGGGAAGAACATAGATGCTTCGCTTTCATGGTGGCATTTTTGGGTCTTCTAGTGTTTCCCAAGAAGGACTAGAATATCAATGTACGGATAGCCGGGGTTGTCAACACTTTGCTTACTCAGGCCAAAAGCACCCTCGCACCCATGATAGTGTTTGAAATATTCCGAGCTCTTACGGCCTGCAAAGCCGGAGCAGACTTTTTTGAAGGATGAAACTTGTTGCTACAAATGTGGATGATTGAGCATCTATGTCATCGTCCTCAATACATGAACTATGGGTCGACGGGGGAAAGCTGCATAGAGGAGTTTTATACAAGGGTCGACATGTTGAACATGCCAGAAGGGGTCGCAGAATGGATATCTTGCCTCCGCTCCGTCACTACGAATCAAATAGAATGGACGTTGGGCTGGCTTCCTATTGATAAAATCATATACATGCCAGCCACTGGTCCCCACTTCCTCCTGATAGGTCTTAGAAGTGTCCAGCCTTATGCCCCGTACCGGGTTTTGAGACAGCTAGGGAGATGTCAAATAGTTCCCAAGGATGAGGATCTTAGCCTTTATGTGGTAGAGATCCGTTCTGATGACCAGTTTTATGAAATAGTGGTTCGCCAGATGTGGAGTGAGTTCCAGTATTTGATGGCAAATACCCGAGTACGTGATCTATCTAGAGGTGAAGTCTCACCCGATTACCTCGCTTGGTACAAAAGGAAAGTTGAGTTTGGAAGGCCAGCTAAAAGACCCCACCTCCAAGAGTTTGTTGAAGCATCACAAGAACAGTGGGAGTGGTTGACAAAGAAAATGAATATCGGGCCACCATAAGCAGGTTAGAAGGGCATATCAGAGACCTCAAGTTCGCTAGTGATATGCAAATCGCTGCAGATGAGGGTGAGAAGAAAAATTTAGCCCAAGAAAATGAAGTCCTCTGGGCCCAGATCCAAAGGACGAAGATAGCTACTGAGAATCCAGAAAGGAGCAGAACGGATGAGAGACTCATTAATGGTCTTAGAAAGAAAATATGTGAGTACGGGAATAATTTAGAAAAAGCTGAAGGCAGTTTGGCAAAAGCTTGGGCACAGTTAGCAAAGAACGCAGAGGGGCGGGCAGAATTTGTTTGGCAATTAAAAAGAAAATACGATGGAGAAGTCACAAACTTGAAGAAAAATCTAACTACCCTTGAGAATGAGATGGCTAAACAAGCCAAGAGCTTCAAAGCCGAGAGAGAACATTGCTACGCTTTGATGGCACATCTAGAGGGAGACCTACAACATTTGCAAGAATAGAATCATACAACCACCTAGGTTTTGGAGGCTAGATCTCAGCAGATTAGGCGTTTGTTGCAAGAAAAGGGCATCATCAGGGAAATGGTTCGAAGAATCGTAGACTATATTATAATGAAGTGCAACGAATGTGAAGACATGACCAAGTCCATGTTCTTCACCACAGTAATGATCTTCGTTCGCCAGATAATGGATGATCTCTACCGCCTCCAGGATGACATGGCGCGTAGGCCCGCAGCAAGACCAGTTGGTGTTCCTAGGACAGGATTGGAGGCGCTGATGTACTCCTGATTGTTTTCTCTTTTTCAAGTTTGTATTTTCATTCCTAAAGTCTGTTTCGAGTCTGTTTTAGTTTTCAATTCTCAAGTATGTAGGATCGAGTCTTTGTAATAGAAAAAAATTAAAGGTCTTGTTTTAATGAAAATTTGAAAAAAAACCAAAAAATGTTTTATTTATTTGGCATTTTATTCTCTGAACTACGTAATGATCTGATTCACGCAGTGTCGTGATATGTAGGCAATCCTTATCGGATCCAGTCATTATTTTTGTAAATAACTCAAATAAAAGAGGAATGTGAAAAAGAGAAAACCAAAAAGAAAAACCAAAAAGAAAAGAGAGAAAACATGGAAAAGAGAATGAGAACAAAAGAGAAATGAGAGTGGAAAAGAGAGCAAGAGAGAAGATCGGGGAGATAAACAAAGCTTGGATGAGACATGCAATCGTTGCAAAACATGTAGAAACACATTTAACTGTATAGGTGCATCACACCCACAATGTGCGATTTCCTATGTGTTAATTACTTCAAACTAACCAATTTGTTGTCTACTGTTGAGTACAGGTTCTGTTTATAAGGTGGTTAGTTTGTGGTAACCTGGCTTCACACCCTTACTTTACAAGATCCAAGGGCAGTGTAGAAATGTCATCCGAAGGTCATCCACCAATAATTCTCATCCTAGAGGATATCCCACTATCGGTTATCCCAACCTTAGAGTCAACGGCTGCCAAAGAGAATAGGGCATTACACCTCCGCGTCTTGGAAATGTGGGATGCCTGATCCAATGGTAGAGATCCGTCGAGTGCCATACCTAGTTTCCCCGAGCTACTTCCCAGAGCAAGTGGAAATTCCAACGTCCCAATAAGTTACCCAAATACCCCACTTGGATATCCCACCATCTCAGCTCACTTCACTGGAACACCTTCTGAGGTTCGCCCCCAGGTAGTTTCGGGAGTGGCCTCCAACATATTTACCGCACCACCAACCTTGGCTACGGTACAGTCAACTGTGCCCAGGCCAAGCTTTGATCCATCATCTTTAACTTTCCAAGTACCATCTTTTCCACTAGAACCTACCCATTTCACCACCAATTCTTACCCTCAACAACCCCGGTACGAGTTTACCGCGGGATAGAAGAAGGCTACGAAGAACCCCGAGCAGGAGGAAATCACTCAAAAAATGATGAGCATGGAACAGAGCCTTAAGAATATACAAGGCTTGAGCGGACAAAAGAGCGTATCCTACGCTAATCTATGTATGTTCCAACATGTGCATTTGCCCCTGGGTTTCAAGACCCCAAAGTTCAAAAAGTATGTCGGGCACGGGGATCCCATAGCCCACCTCAAGAGATATTGCAATCAATTAAGAGGGGCAGGCTGAAAAGAAGAGCTCCTAATGGCTTATTTCGGAGAAAGTCTAGTTGGCATTGCATCTTAGTGGTACATGGATCAGGACATATCTCATTGGCACATTTGGGATGATCTGGCTCGAGATTTTGTCAGGCAGTTTCAGTATAACATAGACATAGCTCCCGGCAGGAATTCTCTGTCGAATCTCAAAAAGAAGTCATCGGAAAGTTTCCGAGAATATGTTGTTAAATGGTGCGAACAAGCAGTCATGGTCAAGCCCCCGATGGATGAGACAGAAATGGTGAGTGTTTTTCTACAAGCCTAAGAGGCTGACTACTTTCAGAATATGATGTCTGCAATAGGGAAACAGTTTGCCGAGGCCATCAAGATTGGTGAGATGGTCGAGAATGGTTTGAAAAAAGGGCACATATTGAGCCAATCTACCATAAGAGCTACGTCCCAAGCAATTCAAAGAATATCCGGAGGTGTAACGAACAGAAAAAAGAAAGAAGTGGAAATGGCGGCTTCAGGTCCGAGAAACCCCCATCCGCCTAGGAGTTACTTCTCTCCAAGCACCCCGCAACATTATTATCCCCACCAGGATGTAGCTTATGCTATGGCCCCCAGCCTTACACGGTAATGAACGCCCAGCCATATGCTCGGCCACCACAACAGTTTAACTAGAACAAATCTCCACCTCCTAGAAATAACCCTCCCCACCAAGCTCAGTATAATCCCCGACCTCCACAAAATAATTTTCCCTACAATGCTCGTGCTTGGGAGCCACCCAGGAGAACAAACTTCACGCCTATTGGTGAGTCATATTCTAGCCTTTCCCCTAAACTCGTCCAAATGGGTTTGCTACAACCCGTACCCCCGAATAGACAAAACCTGGAGTCACCTTCCTACTGACCCGGTACCCGATGTGCCTATCATTCTGGGGTGGAAGGGCATGACACCGAAGACTATTGGGCTCTCAAAAGGGCCATTGAGAACTTGACAGAGCATAAGAGGGTAGTACTGAAAGACGAAGAGATCCCCAATGTGACCAACAACCCATTGCCGGCTCACAACAACGGGCCAGTCATTAGGATGATTTGTAAAGATAAAGAGTTTGACCCAGCTCTAAAAGCCATCATTGCCATAGCCGATGTGGAAAAGAAGCCAAAGGTTGCCGCGAAGCAAGATAAGGGGGGGAAGAAAAGTAAACCCACCCCTCAAAGTTCAGAAAAGACAGTGGAAACCAAAACTGGGGTAGTACCACCAAAAGATGCCATTCTCTATGTTCCTTGGGGTCACAGGAAAGAGCAAATGACATTGATCCCTCCAAAAAGGTTCGAGCTGAACAAGGGACCTAAGATGTACGTGCTTAAAGGGACCTCTGTGGTACGGGGCCCAGTAATTTTACCAAGGCTGAATGAGCCCGTGGTTATTGGCATGCACCACAAAAGCCCATGACAGACCCTACTGCCGTCCCATGGAATTATAACAAGGTGGTAGTAACCTACAAGGGAAAAGAGGTCCTAGGAGAAGCAAATGAAACTAACCCAGCTAAGAAATACCTTAACTTGGAGGATTTGAACAAAGCCAAGAAGAAGAGTTTCCCACTCAAGAAGCCTGTCAGTGCCGAGGAGGCCGAAGAATTCTTCCGTAAAATAAAAACTGCGGACTATGAGGTAATAGACCAACTCCGGAAGTCTCCTTCACAGGTCTTACTCTTGTCTCTACTAGTAAGCTCCACCGAGCATCAGAAAGTGTTGATAAAAACCCCAATAAAGCTTATGTTCTGATTGAAACCACTGTTGAACAATTGGAAATGATGGCGGAAAGATTCTTCGCAATCAACCAGATCTCATTTAGTAAGAATGATTTGCCCCTAGAAGGGGCTGCCCATAATAAAGCCCTTCATTTGATAGTTAAATGTGAGGGGTACTATGTGAAGAGAGTCATGCTGGATAGTGGATCCGGAGTTGATATCTTCCCTCTCTCAACTTTGCAAAGAATGGAAATTGGGACTAAGAGAATCAGGCCTAACAATGTTTGTGTGTGTGCCTTTGATGGCATCAAGAGAGACACCATAGGTGAGATCAATTTGATTTTGACTATTGGTCCTATGGATTTTGAGGTGACATTTCAGGTCCTAGATATGGACACTTCTTATAATTTCCTCTTGGGAAGGCCTTGGATTCATGTGGCAGGGGTCGTACCTTCCACTCTCCACCAGATGGTGAAATTTGAATATGAAGATCAGGAGATTGTCATCCACGGAGAGGACGAGCAGTCAATTTACCGGGACCCGTCAGTCCCATGTCTCGAAGCTAGGGAAGGTAGCGAATATATAGTCTATCAAGCTTTCGAGGTTGTGGTCGCAGATCAATGTGAGGAGGGAAGCCTGTGTCCTCGTCCTTTTCTGTTAAATGCATCCATCATGGTCGCTACTGAAATGATCAAGCATGGTTATAATCCAGGGAAGGGACTCGGGGCATCATTGCAAGGTATCACAGAACCTATCACTTTACATGCCAGCAAGAAGTTCTTCGGTGTGGGTTTTCACGCCACAGAAACTGATGTGACATGGGCAAATGAACGAAAGAGCAATGGTTGGGTTCTACCTCAGCCAGTCCCACATTTATACAAAACATTCGTCAAGCCCAAGTACGCAGAAGAAGAAGAAGATGAGGCCTTCACGACCGAGGAAATTGAGGAAATATGTGGAGCTATGAGGCAGATGTTGTATGAAACCCACATAGTCCAACCGGGAGAAGGCTCGAGCACCGCTGAGGTGCTATATATGGGGCCCAATGCCAAGTTACAAAACTGGAAGGCTACTCCGTTCCTAGTCAGGCGGGAATCCCGTTCTAATAATGCGCCTTTAAATAATATGACTTGCTTGCGGACTTTATGCCTAGATCTAAACACGCTGTCTAATTGTGAAATAATGAATCAAGAGCTGGAATACGATGAAGAAGAGGCTTTTAGGGAAATAAATCAAGAATTGGAATAATTTGAGAATAAGCCTAAGCCAAATCTAAATAAAACCGAGCTAGTAAATTTGGGTAGTTCAGAAGAGGTCCAAGAAACCATGATAAGCATTCACATAGATGAAAGGACTAGGGATGCGATGGTCCAACTTTTGTTTGAATTCAAAGATGTGTTTCCTTGGTCCTACAATGATATGCCAGGATTAAGTATTGATCTAGTGGTGCACAAATTGCCAACTTACCCTGATTGTCCCCCTGTCCAGCAAAAGCAGAGGAAGTTCAAAACTGATATCAGTGACAAGATCAAAGAAGAAGTCACCAAATAGTTGAAGGCGGGGGTGATCCGAGTGGTCCGATACACCACCTAGTTAGCTAATGTGGTTCCCGTGCCAAAGAAAGATGGGAAGACTCGAGTGTGTGTTCACTATCGAGATCTGAACAAAGTAAGTCCCAAAGACAACTTCCCTTTGCCAAACATCCACATCCTTGTTGACAACTGTGCCAAATATGAGATATAGTCTTTTGTAGATTGTTATGCTGGATATCATCAGGTCTTGATGGATGAAGAAGATGCAAAAAAGACAGCCTTCACCTGAGGCACCTATTATTACAGGGTCATACCTTTTGGACTGAAGAACATCGGGACAATGTACATGAAAGCTATGACTACCATCTTTCATGACATGATGCACCAAGAAATCGAGGTGTATGTGGATGATGTGATCATTAAATCCAGAACACAGGATGACCATGTTCGGGACCTGAGAAAGTTCTTTGAGCGTCTGCGCAAGTATGATTTGAAGCTATACCCGGCTAAATGTGCATTTGGAGTTCCGTCTAGAAAACTTTTGGGATTCATCGTCAGTCGGAGAGGCATTGAGCTAGATCCAATGAAGATAAAATCTATTCGGGATTTGCCTCCTTCGAGAACCAAGAAAGAGGTTATGAGTTTGTTAGGAAGGTTGAACTACATCAGCCGATTCGTTGCTCAGTTGACTTCCACATGTGAGCCCATATTCAAGTTGTGGAAGAAAAATGCTGATAAGTTAGGATTTTAACATGTTTTATGCCTCTACCTGCCTATGCTTTGATCATATATTGTTACAAAATAGTCCTAAAAGGCTCACAAGTTGTGCTTGATTGCAGGTTTGATCGACAAAGTGACGAAATATCAAAGATCGGCTCAAAAAGGAGTGAAACCTGCTCAAGTATCAAATACCAAGAAATTTAAGAAAAGAAGGCCTAGTGGGACCGCGTAAAGTGGAATGCGGCCGCACTAGGTGGTTCAGAGAGTTGTTGAATCAGGCTAGAAGAAGCACGGCCGCAGTACACATCTCGCGGTCCGTAGTGAAGGCTCCGCGATTGCACTACTCTTTTGTGCGGTCTGCGGTCATGGGATTCAGAGAGATGAAAGTTTGCAAAGTCAAAGCCATGCGGTCCGTAGTCGTGATTGCGCGGACCGCGCCAGCTCCCTCCGCGGCCACGGTCCATTCTACGCGGTCTGCGGAGTCCAAGTTCAGAGAAGAAAGTCAAAGTTAAAGAGCCCAGTGCAGCCGCGGTCCATATAGTGTGGCCCGCACTGACCCCGCAGAGGTATTTTTTCCAGTTTTTTTAGCCTAGTATAAATAGAACATTTTACCATTCTTTAGGCAGGCGGAGAATCAGACAAGGGCTGCGGTCGTGAGAACGAATTTTGTAGCCATTTTTGGCACTTTTTCTTTACATTTACAATAGATTTTTGTATTTTAATTTTAGCAATTAATTAATATGCTTAGTTCTTCATCTATTTCTGTATTTTATTCTTCAAGCATGAGTAGCTAAACCCATTAGCTAGGGTTGTGGCTCAACCCTAGTGTGGGTAATTGATGGGTGTTGCCATCTAATGTTAGATTGACTATGGGTGTTTGCTATTTGGGTTGATTTTATGTTTTAATCTAGAATTAGTGGTTGCAAACACTGATTCAAGCTTTGTGGGTTTAACTCTTCGTGAAAAAAAGAGTCTATGACCCCAAAATTGACCCAACAAGAAATTGGGGTGGACTCATGAGAAATGATAGTCCCAATTAATGGGTTAAACCTCGAGAGAGTAATTACCCTACTTGAACCCTAGTTGCTTGGTCTAATTTGCCTACCCATTTGGTCTCGAGAGAGTCAATTGGGTAAAGTCACTTTCTCTACCGAGAGGTGTGAGAGTGGGTAAAATTATGCAACGGTTATAGCATAAGCCCCAATTATGTCAATTCGAACCTTAGTAACATCTACCCGTCAATTAGCCACCTAGGTAGTGTCACGACCCTAGTGCCCTTCTTCCCATTAGATACAACTTAGCAATATTCTCGTAGCATAATTTAGTGTTAATCAATAGTTTTATAAAAATAGTTATAATTCGAAAACCCAAAAATGTTTGAAGTGACATTAGGAGTACAAACACATCTCTAGGCTAGACAGGCAATCCAACTCCACTACTAGCTCCCTGAGGAAATCGATCCCGACCTTCATATCGGGTAAAAGCTATTGCGACCCGCTCTTCCTACCTTAGTGTAGCGTTGAGTTGGCAGCGATCACTTTTTGGCGCCGTTGCCGGGGAGCTTACAGTGTTGACTATTTGTTTAGTTAGTTTTGTGTTTTGCTTCTCTTTCCTTCTTATTTACTAATTCTGTTTGTGTCGATCAATCAAGTACAAATGGCTCTTAATGCAAATGACCCTCTCGGCAATGTGATAGCGGGGAAGGAGGCAGAGGATCTAGAACAAGATGATGTCTTACCTCAAGTTCCACGGAGGGGCCTAAATGCCAATATAAATGCAAATGAGAACAACAATAATCCAGACCCTCCTCCGCAACCACCGAGAGTGGATCCCAGAGTTTTACTAAATCAAGGATACGCCAGTGCTATAGTTCCTCCCCGAATCCGGGCGGGGAACTTTCAAATCACAAATTTTATGTTGACCTTGCTCGAGCAAAGAGGGTATTTCACGGGCGCCTCCGATCAAAATGCCTACAAGAACTTGAAGGGGTTCGTGGATACATGCTGGGGTAGCAAGCAGACAAACGTGTCCGAGGATGCATCGAGATTGAGGCTTTTCCCGTTCTCTCTTCGGGGTAAAGCATTGGATTGGTTAGAAAGGCTCCCCAATCATTCTATTACAACATGGGATGAATTGGCGGACAAATTTATTGCCAAGTTCTTTTCTCCAAGTCACATGGCGGCTCTTCGGGATGAAATTCTAGCTTTCAAGCAAGAGCCAACGGAACCTTTGCACGAGATATGGGAAAGATATCGAACAATGGTGAAAGAGTGACCTAATAACAACATGACCGAGGCTATGATTCAACAAACCTTTTATCGGGGCATCAACACCACGAATCAATGCATTGTGAACCAATTGGCCGAAGGGAACTTTATGAAACTTTCTTACCAAGAGGCATGTGATGTACTTGATAAAATGGCCGACACCTCTTCAGCATGGCAAACCCGAGCAAATGTGCCTAAAGGTGACCCTACTGTCATCCATTTGCACAAGGAATTACACGATCATGGCCAAGCTATTGCCGAGCTTACAACAACTATGAATCAATTGGCAAAGGCGCAATTGCAACAAGTCCAAAACCCGCGCCAAGTCAAAGCATTGGAATGTTTTTCTATTTTGAAAAGGAGGCAAAGAAGGCAACATCCTCAAGGTAATAACTACCAAGGGAATAGAGGCAACTCTTTGAATCAACAATGGCATCCTCAAGGAAATTGGGCAATCAACAACAAGGCGGAGGTAATTGGAATAAAAACAATCAACAACAAGGTGGTGGCAATTGGAATAATAACAACCAAAACAATAATTGGGATAATAAAAGCAACCAAGGGAATTGGAATGTAATAACAATAATTGGGGCAACAACAACAATCAAGGAGGGTGGAACAATAGAGGGAACCAAGGCAACTGGGGGCAAGTCTTTCAAAGGCCCCCCATGTACCAACAATTGAACAATCCACCCCCCTTTCCTTCTCAAGGTCCGAGTTCCTCCGGGAGTGATATGGGGCGAATTGAAAGCATGTTCGAGCAAATGATGAAAAAGATCCAAGATTTCGATGCCCAATTAGCTTCTTATAATACATCTATCCGGAACTTGGAGGTGCAATTAGGCCAAATCTCTCAAGCATTGAATACTCGTCCCAAGGGTGCGCTACCAAGTGATATGGTAGTGAACTCAAAGGGTGGGAATAATAATCATGTGATGGCGGTTACAACAAGAAGTGGGAGAGGCGGTGATGTGAATGCCTCAAAGCAAAAGCAAGTTATGGATGAAGATGTTGAGTTGCGGGATGATGATGTACCTTTGATTGTTGATGATGTGACTAATCAAAATGTGAACAATGATGTGCGGATTGATATTGATGATGAAGCCAAGGTAGAGACTCAAGATGCCATGAACCCGTCTAGGGAACACGCGATTGACATGCCCAAGCCAGTTGTACCAAAGGCCAAGGCACCTTTGCGTAGGCCACCTCAACCTTATCATCAACGGTTAACAAAGCAAAAGAGTGACAATCAATCCAAAAAGTTCATTGACATAATGAAGAGCCTCAAAATCAATGTGCCTTTGGTGGAGGCACTTGAGCAAATGCCGGGGTACGCTAAGTTCATGAAAGATTTGGTAACAAAGAAGAGGTCGATGGAGTGTGAAACAATTAAAATGACTCATCAAGTGAGTGCCATAGTGCATTCAATGGCACCCAAGCTTGAGGATCCCGAAGCTTTTATTATCCCTTGTATTATCGGAAGTGTGGATTTTGCCAAGGCCCTTTGTGACTTGGAGGCTAGCATAAATTTGATGTCGTACTCGGTCTTCAAGACTTTGGGAATTAGACAACCTAGACCCACCTAAATGAGACTTCAAATGGCGGATCGATCGATGAAGCAACCTTTGGGCATAATCGATGATGTACTTGTCCGGGTGGATAAGTTTATACCGTGGGGCGACTTTGTCATATTGGATTGTGAGGTGGACTTTGAAGTGCCGATTATTCTTGGTAGGCCTTTCCTAGCTACGGGGAAGGCATTGGTTGATGTTAAAGCTGGTGAGTTGACTTTCCGAGTGGGGGATGAGAAGGTGGTATTCCATGTTTGCAAATCAATGAGACAACCCAATAGCACGGAGGTATGTTCATTTGTGGACATTGTCACAGCTGTGATAGTGGATGACACAAGTTCCATGATCCATGTTGAAGATCCCCTTGAGGACGTGCTTCTTAATATGGATGTCAATGATGATGCTAGTAGAGTGGGATGCGTGAATGCATTACATGGTATGGGTTCATATTCATATGAGCCTAGGAGGCTATCCTTGGATCTTGAAAACCGCAAAACTCCACCAACAAAACCATCGATTGAGGAGCCACCGGTGTTGGAGTTGAAGACACTTCCTCCATACCTCAGGTATGAATTCTTGGGTTCAAATTCTACTTTACCTATTATTCTTTCTTCTTGCCTTACTAACATGCAGGTTGAGGCCACCTTGGCGGTTCTTCAAAAGCGGAAAAGGGCAATCAGATGGACTCTAGCTGATATTCGGGGAATAAACCCCGCATTTTGAATGCACAAAATCATCTTGGAGGACGATAAAAAGCCTTCCTTGGAGCATCAAAGAATACTAAATGAGGCGATGCAAGAGGTTGTAAAGAAAGAGGTTATCAAGTGGCTAGATGCAGGGGTGGTTTATCCTATTTCTGACAGTTCGTGGACCTCTCCGATGTAATGTGTACCGAAGAAGGGTAGTATGACCGTGGTGACTAATGACAACAATAAGCTCATTCTGACTAGAACGATCACCGGGTGGAGAGTTTGTATGGATTACCGGAAGCTGAATAAGGTGACTAGAAAAGATCATTTCTCATTTCCATTCCTTGACCAAATGCTTGATCGTCTTGCGGGCCGGGCTTTCTATTATTTTCTGGATGGTTACTTGGGGTACAATCAAATTCTAATTGCCCCGGAGGACCAAGAGAAGACCACCTTTACATGTCCTTATGGCACATTCGCTTTCTCTAGAGTGCCATTTGGATTGTGTAATGCTCCGGCGACCTTCCAACGTTGCATGATAGCTATTTTCACCGACATGGTGGAGGATATCTTGGAGGTCTTCATGGATGATTTCAGCGTGGTTGGGTATTCTTTTGAGGAGTGCTTGGTAAACTTGGATAGAGTGTTGGCCCGATGTAAAGACACCAACCTTTTTCTCAATTGGGAAAAGTGCCATTTTATGGTATAAGAAGGTATAGTGTTGGGTCACAAGATCTCGAAGCGAGGAATTGAAGTTGATAAGGCCAAGATTGAGGTTATTTCGAGGCTCCCTCCCCCTACTTCTGTCAAAGGGGTGAGGAGTTTCCTTGGGCACGCGGGTTTCTACCAGAGGTTCATAAAGGATTTTTCTAAAGTGGTACATCCGTTGTGCAAGTTGCTAGATAAAGATGCAAAGTTCTTGTTCGATGAGAGTTGTATGGAAGCATTCGGGCTTCTTAAGCTCAAGTTGACTTCTACCCCCATTATTACCGCACCAAATTGGAGCTTGCCTTTTGAGCTCATGTGTGATGCTACTGACATTGTGGTTGGGGCTGTTTTGGGCCAAAGAATCAACAAGATGTTTCATCCGGTGTACTACGCAAGCAAGACCATGAATGAGGCTCAAAGAAATTATACTGTCATCGAATTGTTGGCTATTGTGTTTGTTATGGAAAAGTTTGACCTTACCTTATGGGGGCCAAAGTTATAGTGCTCACCGATCACGCCGCCCTTAGGTACTTGATAACCAAGAAGGACTCCAAGGCAAGATTGATGAGATGGGTGCTACTTCTTCAGGAGTTTGATCTAGAAATTGTTGACCGGAAGGGTAGTGAGAATCAAGTGGTGGACCACTTGTCCCGTTTGGAAGAGGAGGGGAGGCCTTGTGACGGCCTTGAGATCAATGATTCATTTCCCAACGAACAACTCCTTGCGGTGTCAATGAAGGATATGCCATGGTTTGCCGATGTCGCCAATTACCTTATGACCGGAATAATCCTGTGTGAGCTCTCTTCTAACCAAAGGAAGAAGCTCAAGCGGGATAGTTTGGATTTCTATTGGGATGAGCCACACTTGTTCAAGATTTGCACGGATGGTGTGATTCGTAGATGTGCCCCGGAGAAAGAATAATTGAGTTTCCTAGAGGCTTGCCATTCTTCACCCTATGGTGGCCATCATGGCGGGGCGAGAACGGCTTCTAAAGTGCTTAGTTGAGGATATTATTGTCCTACCTTGTTCAAAGATGTGGGCGATTTGGTGAAGAGATGTGATGAGAGCCAAAGATCCGCGGAATTTCTAAAAGGGATGAGATGCCCCTCAATACAATTCTCGAAGTGGATATTTTTTATGTTTGGGGCATCGATTTCATGGGTCCTTTTGTGAGCTCTTGTGGGAACACTTACATTCTCGTGGCGGTGGACTATGTCTCAAAATGGGTTGAAGCCGTGGCTTTGCCCAACAATGAAGCCCGGAGTGTTGTGGCATTTTTGAAAAAGAGTATCTTCACAAGGTTTGGCACTCCTCGTGCTATCATTAGTGATGGGGGGTCTCATTTTTGCAACAAGGCTTTCGACACATTGTTTTCTAAGTACGGTGTCAATCATAAGGTCTCAACCCCCTATCATCCTCAAGCTAGTGGCCAAGTGGAAGTCTCCAATAGAGAAATTAAGAGTATCTTGTCTAAAACTGTCAATGCTAATAGGATTGATTGGTCAAAAAAGTTGGATGACGCTTTTTGGTCTTATTAGACGGCTTTCAAAACTCTGATTGGTATGTCATCGTATCGGTTGGTGTTTGGGAAAGCTTGTCATCTTCCGGTGAAGCACAAGGCCATGTGGGCTTTGAGGAAGTTGAACTTAGAATGGGATGTTGTGACAAATCTGCGGGTTGAACAACTTAATGAGCTTGATGAGTTTAGATTCCATGCCTACTCCAGCTCATCCTTGTACAAGGACAAAATGAAGTACCTTCACGACAAATATGCTCGAGGCAAGGAGTTCAAGGTTGGAGATATGGTTCTCTTGTTCAATTCCCGGTTACGTCTGTTTCCGGGTAAGCTCAAGTCAAAGTGGAGTGGGCCGTTTGAAGTTGTGTTTGTGACCCCATTTGGTGCTCTTGATCTAAGGAACAAGAATGGTGAAGTATTCAAAGTCAATGGACATCGGGTCAAGCATTTTCTTGGGAAATTTGATGATAGCCACGTGGTGACACTTCTCCATCTAAAGTGATGTGCTGGTAACATGCGTCGTGTCGTTACGTTAAATCAGGCGCTGCTTGGGAGGCAACCCATTTTTTTCCTTTTTGTTGTTTTCTGTGTTTTATTGGTAGTGTAGGTTTGATTTTTGAGCTAACTGATTGTGAGATGTTGCAGGAAATGAGTTGATGTTGTGCAAAATAGTTTGAAAAAAGAGTTGAACAGTCTCTGAAGATTGCCAGTGCGACCGCGGTTGCTTTTGTGCGGTCCGCACTGGTGATGGTCAAAAGTGGTGCTCTCTGAAGTTTGCCACCGTGGCTGCATTTTATTTAGTGCGTTCTGCGGTGGACCTCGGCGGCCGCAGTCTGTTTCTTGCGGTCCGCGGAGGTTGCCTACTCAAGCTTCATTTGAACAAACCCAGCGCGGTCCGCGGTCGGTTTTGTGCGGCCGCGCTGGTAGGTAAGGCTGGGTCCCATGGGTTTTCTATAAATAGATCCCACATGTCACTATTTACCCTTTTCGAACTTTTTACACTCAGGGACATAATAGTACTGTTCATAACCTCTTTTGACCATGATTCTTGCTTGAGATTAACTAATTACATTTCAGCTTCTCATCTGGTAATGTTTTACTCAGTCCTTGTGCATTCACTTGATTAAGTTTGTTTTATTTTTTAGCTCATAACTTCTTTTTCTTCTCGTTAGTTTTGTCTTCTTTATTTAGTTGCTAGCTTAGGGTAGTTTTAAAAGTTGAGTTTGTGTGTTGGATATGCATAATGGTTGGGCAAATGAGTAGGGACAAAGTAGGTGAACAAATTTGAACAATTGGGCAAAAACACAAAACCCTAACTTAGTGCCTGTGCAAAATACTCTCTACGGCCCGCGGTTGCCTTTGTGCGGCCCGCGGTGCCCTGATGCGGTCTGCATTACCATTTTGCGTGGACCGCGGTGCCCAAGTGATTGAAATTGAACCTATACCCAGCGCAGCCGCATTGCACTTTATGCGGTCCGCGCTGGCCAACTGCGGCCGTGGTGCTACTTTGTACGGGCCGCGGTGGTTGGATTTAGAGAGGTGGTGTTACAGTCCTTACATCAATGCGGAACGCAATCGCTTTTATGCCTTCCGTGGTGCCCCAATGCGGCCACACTACTTTTTGTGCGGGCTGCGGTAGGGAGAATCATAGAGATGTTGTCCAGGGCCTTGTCCCAATGCGGACCGCAGTCGCCTTTACGCGGTCCGCGGTGCCCCCAGTGCTGCCGCACTCCTGTTTGTGCAGGCCGCGGTGCCATGTTCTGCAACATTTAATCTGCTATCTGCAATTCAATTTCAAGATTTGTTTCACTGCTTCTGCTGATACTAACCATGTTAGATGTGTATGCTTGCAGATAATGGTCAAACAACGAGGTAAAGGTGCCAAACAACCCGACCGAGGTAATTCCTCCCGGGGAGGGAAGCAACGGATGGTAAAACTCACTCTCCAGGCTAGACAAAACATAAAGGACATGAAAAAAGCAATCAAAGCGGCTGATAGAGCCCTTGACACCTCGGGGAGTGAGTACGAGCCCTCCCGGGAGATTTCTTCAGATTCAGTTCCTCTATACATCCCATATCCGGAGAACGCCATACATAGAGACACTCCCCCATCTTCCCCTGATACTCGAGCCTCAATCAACATTTCTTCTAGGTCTCTTAGGGCTCAACGGTAGGTAGTGGGGATGAATACTCTACCTCTCCCACAACATCAATATCTGGAGAGGGTACTAGAGGTGATGAGGGAGATGGGGAGTTACCGAGGGGTGGTGTGCCTCAGGTTGGGGGTGTTGACCGGACTAGAAATCCCGCTGTTTGGGAAGATAGATTCGTCAGCTAGGTGGCGTTCCACAAGTTTAGGGAATGGTGGCCGGCACGAAAGTTGATTCTTGAGAGGAGCTTCATTGACAATGACCTCCTACCCCTACACCCCAATGTACATAGACAGTTTCAGGATTGAGTGGGTTGGGAGTTCTTTAAAGATAATTGTGTGAAGGTGAATGAGCATATGGTCAAGGAGTTCTATAGCAATGTGGCCCACATCTTGAAGGGCACTAAGGTGAACAAAGTAAGAAACAAAAATGTGGTATTTACTGGGAAGGCAATAAATGAATACCTGGGGTTCAATGATGAAGATGAGTCCCTTTATAATGAAAAGTTGGCAATGGGCGAGGAGGTTCGTCCGTGGTTAGCTTCATACCTGGCAATCCCGGGTACGGTTCCAGAGTGGTTACAAGTATGGGCCAAAATACTTCAGAGAACCTTTAACATTGAGGCTAGAGGGTGGTTGACTTTTGTGTGCAGTCGGCTCGACCCCACTACCCATGTTCAGACTATTCCACTTGCCCGAGCTGTTCTTGTTGCTTCTATTATGGCGGGATATCCTATCAACGTGGGCAATGTGATGTACCGCGTCATTTCTGAAGTGGGGGTTGAGCATGACCGGAACTACCCTTTTCCCAGCACCCTTACTATGTATTTCTGGGACCTGGAGGTGGAGAAGAGACCTTTTGACGTCAAGGTTAAACCTGTGGCTCCGTTTTCATGGTACAGTTTAAAGGGGTCAGACAACTCCAAGGACAAAAATTACAAGCCACCTGCTTCTGCTCCAACCGGCCAGTCTGAAGAGCCGGTTGCGGTAGAGCCCTCCACTGAGCCTACTTCCACATATGCTGACATGCCTTCCGGACCTTCCACTACTGTTGGTCCCTCTACTTTAGCTGGCTCGGGGATTCCATCTTCCCGGGACCATCCTATCACCGCCTACCAGCTATGGCAGACACTTCATAGCTTGAACAACTGGATGGCGACTGCTTCATCCAAGTTGTCCACCTTGACTTCTACCATTGCGGCTCAGTCGGCACCACAGCCAGTGTAGGTGCCCCAGTCTATCGAGGATTCACTTAAGGAGATTCTTGCCAACCAGTAAAAGATCCTCGATTCTCAGGCTACCTTGGCTAAGGCGGTGGATTCACATGGCAAGGCCCTGAAGGAGCTTGCCAGGGAGCACAAGAAGCTGCGCAAAACACGGGCTTCCAAGGAGTCTGTGAAGGTGCTGAGGGAGGATGTTGACAAACTAAAGGTAGACCAGCTGCCTTTAGACTTGCTATTTGAGGATCCAGCCCCAGCAGCAGCACCAGTAGCAGAGCCACAGCAGGAGCAGACACAACATCTTCCAAAGAAGAAGAGGAAGCTCCATAGTGAAGATGAGGCAATCATCCAGTTGGTGGACCCACCGGAGGCTTCCTCAAGTTAGCCATAGGATGTTCTTGTATTCAGCCCGTACAGGTCCAGGCCCCAGTCCCAGCAGCTGAGTAGCAAGAGACCGGGAACCAGTCTGAGGTTCCCGTACATACAGAGGACCCGGGGACCACTCATGTTCCCATGCATACAGATGAGGCTTAGGGAGCTCCTATATCTTTTCATCTTGATTTTTTGATGCTTATTTGTTTAGTTGGCATTAGGGACAATGCCAGCTTTTATTTGTGGGGGTGCGCCCTACTTTTTTTTTTATCCGGATGATTATATATATTAGTTGACTTAGTTTATGTTTCTGTTGATTTTTTATTTGGTCTGTATATAACTTTATATTTAGTTACTTTTATCACACTTTTTATCTTCTTTTTGGTATGTATATAAAGTTATATTTTTGTATATATATTCATCCCTCGTTGTATATTCTAATCCCCTATTGTAAATATTTATTCTATTTTCTATTTTCGTACAAAGGTTTTATTTTTAGCTTAGTAGATAGGCTCGCAGCCTTTTTGTTTCGGTTTTGGTGCTTTCAATAAGCCCTTGGTTTTCTTAATGCCACGGTTCTTTTCAAGGGTGGAGTATTGTGCGAACCGGGTGGCTCTTCCCGATGATGGATGGCGTGACAACTTTCTTAAGGGTTTGAGTCCGTTTTTTATTTTTGTTTTGTTTTTAGTAGTTTATAGTTAAAGGTACCTCAAGCAAAGCTTCACTTGGGCCTAACACATTTGTCTTTGATCCCATGGTCAAAGACAAGTGGTTGTGTTTAGGATGGTGAAAGTAGTGACCTTGAGACTCTTGTTTTGACCAAACAAACATCATGTGGTCTTTCGGGACTATTGTGTGCTCAATCGTGTCTAAGGTTGTTATGGGCCCCCGACTCTATATCTTAATCAATCCTTGAGTGTGTGTGGTGAGAAATCGAATTGTGAGTCCAAGTCCCGAGCCAATGGTCTAGAACTTGCCCTGAATGTTTGTTGAGGTGAAATTTTGAGTGAAATTCGACTTGAGAAGTGATTATAGGATTTCCTTGATCCAAACAATAGTCGAACAATTCCATATCCTACCAATGATATAATCCATAGCTAACCCTTTTTAGCCTTAAACCTTTTTTTCTTTTAAGAACCAATGCTACAAGCCTATGCCCGTTCTAAATTATACCCTCTCTTGGCACCCAAATCGTCCCTTAAGTAATGGCAAAAGTCTAAGTTTGGGGGGAGAGACAAGAAAGGAAACAAAGTGATAAAAGGTACAAAAGCAAAAGGAAAGGAAGGCGATGAAAAAGAAAGAAAAGGAAAAGACAAAAAGAAAACCCAATGTGCAAAGAATAAAATGGAATTCAAGAAAAACAAAAATGAAAAAGGTGTGGAAAAAGTAGAAAAAGAAGAAATTCTTTGAATTGCATAAGAAAGAGTGACAGTGTGTCTCTCTAACCCCTTGAAAAGAAGTGAAATACTCAAAGAGTCAAAGAGAATTGTGCCAGAATGAATCAAAAGAAGTGCTTAAGGGAAGATGGAACCCATATAGACTAACAACTTTTCCTACCCTGAGCCAAAAGCCTTCACATTGGCTCCACGAAAGCCCTATATGATCTTGAGTTGGATGACGCTCACATTAGTGGATACTTACATGAGGGTCAAGTATATGGTACTTAGAGCCGGACTTGTGACCTTTCCTTGAAAGAGACGAGTGAATCCCCATTAACCTTGGTTTGCGTGCTTCTACTCTAAAAGGTGAGGTTTGCTTAGGGAGAGTTGAGGATGTGTGAGTTTGAGTTCCATAACGATCAAAGTAATTGAGAGAGTTCTTCGATGTAATGAGTCAATTCTTAATGCTCTTGTGTCACACTTGATCCATAGTTTTTCAAAGTTTAAACTTTATTAATGATCCATTCGTATTGAGGGCAATTGTTAGTCCCAATTGATGCTTGTTGAGGTTACTTTAGGACAGCTGGAATTACTTGGATTTTCTTTTAAGGGGTGAGTCTTATTTTGTTTGCTTGAGGACAAGCAAAGGTTTAAGTTTGGGGGAGTTGATAAGTTAGGATTTTAACATGTTTTATGCCCCTACCTGCCTATGCTTTGATCATATATTGTTACAAAATAGTCCTAAAAGGCTTACAAGTTGTGCTTGATTGCAGGTTTGATCGACAAAGTGACAAAATGTCAAAGATCGGCTCAAAAAGGAGTGAAACATGCTCAAGTATCAAAGACCAAGAATTTAAGAAAAGAAGGCCTAGTGCGGACTGCGCAAAGTGGAATGCGGTTGCACTAGGTGGTTCAGAGAGTTGGTGAATCAGGCTAGAAGAAGCGAGGCCGCTGTACACATCTCGCGGTCCGCGGTGAAGGCTCCACGGCTGCACTACTCTTTTGTGCAGTCCGCGGTCATGGGATTTAGAGAGATGAAGGTTTGCAAAGTCAGAGCCATGTGGTCCGCGGTCGTGATTGCGCGGACCGCGCCCGCTCCCTCCGCGGCCGCGGTCCATTCTACACGGTCCGTGGAGTCCAAGTTCAGAGAAGTAAGTCAAAGTCAAAGAGCCTAGTGCTGCCGCGGTCCATTTAGTGCGGCCCGCACTGACCCTGCAGGGGTATTTTTGTCTAGTTTTTTCAGCCTAGTATAAATAGAACATTTTACCATTTTTTAGGCAGGCGGAGAGATCAGACAAGGGCTGCGCTCGTGAGAACGAATTTTGTAGCCATTTTTGGCACTTTTGCTTTACATTTACAATAGATTCTTGTATTTTAATTTTAGCAATTAATTAATATGCTTAGTTCTTCATCTATTTATGTATTTTATTCTTCAAGCATGAGTAGCTAAACCCATTAGCTAGGGTTGTGGCTCAACCCTAGTGTGGGTAATTAATGGGTGTCGTCATCTAATGTTAGATTGACTATGGGTGTTTGCTATTTGGGTTGATTTTATATTTTAATCTAGCATTGGTGGTTGCAAACACTGATTCAAGCTTTGTGGGTTTAACTCTTCTTGAGAAAGAGAGCCTATGACCCCAAAATTGACCCAACAAGGAATTGGGATGGACTCATGAGAAATGATAGTCCCAATTAACGGGTTAAACCTCAAGAGAGTAATTACCCTACTTGAACCCTAGTTGCTTGGTCTAATTTGCTTACCCATTTGGTCTCTCGAGAGTAAATTGGGTAAAGTCTCTTTCTCTACCGAGAGGTGTGAGAGTGGGTAAAATTGTGCAACGGTTATAGCATAAGCCCCAATTATGTCAATCGAACCTTAGTAACATCTACCCGTCAATTAGCCACCTAGGTGGTGTCATGACCCTATTGCCCTTCTTCCCATTAGATACAACTTAGCAATATTCTCGTAGCATAATTTAGTGTTAATCAATAGTTTTATAAAAATAATTATAATTCGAAAACCCAAAAATGTTTGAAGTGACATTAGGAGTACAAACACATCTCTAGGCTAGACAGGCAATCCAACTCCACTACTAGCTCCCTGAGGAAATCGATCCTGACCTTCATATCGGGTAAAAGCTATTGCGACCCGCTCTTCCTACCTTAGTGTAGCATTGAGTTGGCATCGATCACTTTTTGGCGATTAAATGGACAGATGAGTGTCAAGAAGCCTTTGATAAAATCAAAGAATATCTGTAGAACCCGCCAGTCTTGGTCCCACCCAAACCGGAGAGGCCTTTGTTTTTGTACCTGACAATCTTGGAGAATTCCTTTGGCTGTGTCCTCGGGCAACACAATGTTACCAGGAAAAAAGAGCACGCGATCTACAATTTGAGCAAAAAGTTCACAAGTTACGAAGCCAAATATACCTTGTTGGAAAGGACTTGTTGCGCCCTAACTTGGGTTGCTCAGAAGTTTAGGCATTACCTGTTGGCCTATACCACTTACCTCATCACCAGGCTAGACTCGCTGAAGTACATATTCCAAAAGCCGATGCCCACATGAAGGTTAGCAAAATGGCAAATCCTGCTCACTGAGTTTGACAGTCTATGTCACCCGCACGGCAATGAAAGCCCAAGCTTTAGCAGCCTCTGAATACCTACTTTCCAGATGAGGAAGTGAATTTAGTTGAGGTAACATCAGAAGACACCAATGCTTGGAAAATGTTCTTCGATGGAGCTGTGAACGCAAAAGGTGTCGGGATTGGGTCAATTTTGATCTCACCCACTGGTCAACACTATCCAACCACAACCCGGCTTCGGTTTTTCTGCACAAACAACACTGCCGAGTATGAAGCCTGCATTATGGGCATGAATATGGCAATCTACCAAGATGTGGAAGAATTGATAATCATGGTAGATTCGGACCTGATCATCCGACAAGCTCAAGGAGAATGGGAAACTCGGGATGTCAAGCTTATTCCATACAGGCAACATGTGGAAGATCTCAGCAAGTGGTTCAAGTCAGTCAAGTTCAGGTACATTCCTCATTTTCACAATGAGTTAGCTGAGGCACTCGCTACTTTGGCCTCGATGTTGCCATATCCAAGCAATGTCCATATTGACCCGTTGGAAATCCAAATCCGAGAAAGGCATGGTTACTGCAATACGATTGAAGTGGAACCGAATGTTCAGCCATGGTATCACGATATCAAGAGATTTCTAAAAACGAAAGAATATCCCGAGCAAGCCAATGGAGACCAAAAGAGAACCATTAGAAAGCTTGCCAGCGGTTTCTTTTTGAGCGGCGAGGTCTTGTACCAAAGGACTCTAGATCTCAACTTATTAAGATGTGTGGATGCCGAAGAGGCCGGAAGAATCATGCATGAAGTGCACGCAGAGGTGTGTGGACCGCACATGAATGGATACATCCTGGCAAAGAAGATCCTTCGAGCATGCTATTACTGGAAGACTATGGAAAAAGATTGCTTCAGTTTTGTCCAAAAATGTCATCAGTTTCAGGTGCACAGTGACCTGATTCATGCACCACCTATAGAACTGCATCCTATGTATCGAGCCAAAGGCTTCAAATGGGCATAGATTCATATTGGTTGCCATTGACTAATTCACAAAATGGGTTGAAGTAGTTGATAAGTTAGGATTTTAACATGTTTTATGCCCCTACTTGCCTATGCTTTGATCATATATTGTTACAAAATAGTCCTAAAAGGCTCACAAGTTGTGCTTGATCGCAGGTTTGATCGACAAAGTGACGAAATGTCAAAGATCGGCTCAAAAAGGAGTGAAACCTGCTCAAGTATCAAAGACCAATAAATTTAAGAAAAGAAGGCCTAGTGCGGACCGCGTAAAGTGGAATGCGGCCACATTAGGTGGTTCAGAGAGTTGGTGAATCAGGCTAGAAGAAGTGCGGCCGCGGTAAAAATCTCGCGGTCCGCGGTGAAGGCTCCACGGCCGCACTACTCTTTTGTGCGGCCCGCGGTCATGAGGTTCAGAGAGATAAAGTTTGTAAAGTCAGTGCCATGCGGTCCACGATCGTGGTTGCGCGAACCGCGCTAGCTCCCTCCGCGGTCGCGGTCCGTTCTACGCGGTCCGCAGAGTCCAAGTTCAGAGAAGTAGAAGTGAGCCCAGTGCGGCCGAGATCCATTTAATGCAGCCCGCACTGACCCCACAGGGGTATATTTGTCCAGTTTTTCTAGCCTAGTATAAATAGAACATTTTATCTTTTTTTAGGTTATCAGATACATCAGTGGAGAGCTGCGCTCGTGAGAACGTATTTTGTAGCCATTTTTGGCACATTTGCTTTATATTTACAATAGATTCTTGTATTTTAATTTTAGTAATTAATTAATATGCTTAGTTCTTCATCTATTTCTATATTTCATTCTTCAAGCATGAGTAGTTAAACCCATTAGCTAGGGTTGTGGCTCAACCCTAGTGTGGGTAATTGATGGGTGTTGGCATCTAATGTTAGATTGACTATGGGTGTTTGCTATTTGGGTTGATTTTATGTTTTAATCTAGAATTGGTGGTTGCAAACACTGATTCAAGCTTTGTGGGTTTAACTCTTCTTGAGAAAGAGAGTCTATGACCCCAAAATTGACCCAACAAGGAATTGGGATGGACTCATGAGAAATGATAGTCCCAATTAACGGGTTAAACCTCGAGAGAGTAATTACCCTACTTGAACCCTAGTTGCTTGGTCTAATTTGCCTACCCATTTGGTCTCGAGAGAGTCAATTGGGCAAAGTCACTTTCTCTACCGAGAGGTGTGAGAGTGGGTAAAATTGTGCAACGGTTATAGCATAAGCCCCAATTATGTCAATCGAACCTTAGTAACATCTACCCGTCAATTAGCCACCTAGGTAGTGTCACGACCCTAGTGCCCTTCTTCCCATTAGATACAACTTAGCAATATTCTCGTAGCATAATTTAGTGTTAATCAATAGTTTTATAAAAATAGTTATAATTCGAAAACCCAAAAATGTTTGAAGTGACATTAGGAGTACAAACACATCTCTAGGCTAGACAAACAATCCAACTCCATTACTAGCTCCCTGAGGAAATCGATCCTGACCCTCATATCGGGTAAAAGCTATTGCGACCCGCTCTTCCTACCTTAGTGTAGCGTTGAGTTGGCAGTGATCAGTAGTCACCCTTAAAGCCATCACTAAGAAAGCAGTGGTGGATTTCGTGCATTCCAATATCATCTGCCATTTCGGTATTCCTACGACCATCATTATAGACACGCTGCGAACTTGAATAGTCATTTGATGAGGGATATATGTGAACAATTCAAGATCATACATTAGAACTCTTCCCCTTATAGGCCCAAAACTAATGGTGTTGTTAAAGCAGCGAACAAGAACATCAAAAAGATTCATTAGGAAGATGATCCAAAGTTCCAGGCAATGGCATGAAAAGTTGTCATTTGCATTGTTGGGATATCGCACAACTGTGCGCACATCAGTCGGAGCAACCCCGTATCTATTGGTTTATGGCACTGAAGCCGTGATACCCGCAGAAGTTGAAATCCCTTCTCTTTGGATCATTGTGGAAGCTGAGATTGAGGACAGTGAGTGGGTCAAAACCCGCCTGGAATAGTTAACCCTGATTGATGAAAAGCGAATGGCCACAGTTTGCCAGGGGCAGTTGTATCAATAAAGAATGGCCCGTGCCTACAACAAGAAAGTACGGCCTAGGAACTTTGAAGTAGGGCAACTCGTTTTGAGGCGTATTCTCCCTCACCACCAGGAAGCAAAAGGAAAGTTCGCTCTTAACTGGAAGGGCCCATACATTATCAGAAAAGTATTGCCAAAAGGGGCATTGTACCTGGGAGTCCTTGAAGGAAATGACCCTGAAACAACTGTAAATGCAGACGCAGTCAAAAGGTATTATGTTTAATCTCTCTGCAACACTGATACTAGCCGATTGGGATGACGAAGGTTTTCATTCTCGCTACCCCAAACACTTTAACCCTTTTGCGAACCCTTTGAGCCAGTTACCTTCTTTGATTACCCTCTTTGGAACCTGAAAACACCAAAGAGAAAATATCAATTAAAATCAAAAATAAAGTTTTCCCTGAACTACGTTCGACTTGATTCCAAAAGGATACGTAGGCAGCCTCTCTCTGGGGTTCAGTCACACCAAAACAAAAATTCAAATTCCCCCAAAAGTGAAACTGGGGCAGATATTGTAATGGTTCGGCGATGATCTCGCCTGAATGTTTCCAAAGTTGTAATTCGATCCAAATTCTTATTCACCCAAACCCTGTTCAAGTCCTTCCGATCAATCGGTAAAAGATGTTCAAGAATCGGAGAGCGAAGCTATTTGGATTCGATGCAATCAAAATGAGAGAGTCTTGTTGGTGAAAACCCTTACGGGCACCGTAAGGCGATAGTCAGTAGAGAATTGAAAAATGAGAGAGTCTTGTTAGTGAAAACTCGCAAAGAGCACTATAAGGCGACGGTAAGAACAGAAATAAGAGAGGCCCATTGGCGAAAACCCGCAAAGGGCACCATTGATCGAAAAAAGGGAATTCCTTACAATAATCGGCTGATAAGAGTCCTAACAAGGTTTCTCAGTTTTAAGATATGGATTATGAAGGTTTTTTGTGAGATTGGATGGCTGCATAGATCGGGTATCCAGTCCAAGAATCATGTCATATCTATTGAAGTCTGCATGCACCCTAGATAAGTCCTTCTTTCTTTCCCCCCGAGAGGGACGCTTCTCGTTAAATTCATTGTCCTATCCTTTGTTTACTTTTCTTTGAGTCCCTTTTGGTCTGATCCCTCTTCGAAACTGATACAAAGAAAAGATGGCAAGATTGGTTTTACAGGGTTCTGCTTAGCAAAAGCCAAATCCAAATAAAAGCACCCAGCCTCAGCATGTGTATCAAGTCGATCTCAACTGACCATGATGGCCGATGCTCCAGGTCCAAATTTATTGAAAAGGAAAGAAATCCAAAGTCAAGTGCCCATAAAGGCAGAATAATAAGATGAAAAAGCCAAGTCCCCACACGGGTGAACCATTATGTGAAACTTTGGAAAGTCAAGGTCCCTGGTTTTAGAAGAGAGATCGATGTCCAGAAAGCCAGCGAGCAGTAGAGGTTTTCATCAAAAGAGTTGGGCCAAGATCAAGATAATCAAGGCCACAAAACCAACCACCATTTCAAATTAACCATTGTTCTTTGTTTGAAAACATGAAACATGTGTAATCCAAAGCAACCTTGCAAGAAGTAGGTGCAACCAAAAGAAACTGCGCAAGGGCTAGAAACAACTTTGCAGCAACAATCCATAAAGGGAAGTCCCCTCAAAAAAAATTCCTGCATTCATTCATTCTATGAAATAAATAAAAAAAAAAAGAAACAAAATGAAAAGAAAAAAAATATTAGAAGAAAAATTCAAAAAAAAAAATGGCAGCCTAGGGTCCCCAATCTCTATTTCCGCTTTCTAACATAGGGTCTCCACTCCCTAGTTGAGTTTATTTTTAGACATAGGATCTCTACTCCCTATTCGCCTTTCCTACATAGGGTCTTCACTCCCTAGTTGAGTTTATTTTTAGACATAGGGTCCCCACTCCCTAGTCGTCTTTCCAACATAGGGTCTCCACATTCTAGTTGAGTTTATTTTTAGACATAGGGTCTCTACTCCCTAGTTGCCTTTCCAACATGGGGTCTCCACTCCCTAGTTGAGTTTATTTTTAGACATAGGGTCTCCACTCCCTAGTCGCCTTTCCAACATGGGGTCTCCACTCCCTAGTTGAGTTTATTTTTAGACATCGGGTCTTCACTCCCTAGTCGCCTTTCCAACATAGGGTCTCCACTCCCTAGTTGAGTTTATTTTTAGACATAGGGTCTCCACTCCCTAGTCGCTTTTTCAACATAGGGTATCCACTCCATAGTTGAGTTTATTTTAGGCATAGGGTCTCCATTCCCTAGTCTGCATTTTCTAACATAGAATCTCCACTCCCTAGTTGATTTTATTTTAGGCATAGGGTCTCCACTCCCTAGTCGCTTTTCCAACATAGGGTCTCCACTCCCTAGTTGATTTTATTTTATGTATAGGGTCTCCATTCCCTAGTCTGCTTTTCCAACATAGGGTCTTCACTCCCTAGTTGAAGTTATTTTAGGCATAGGGTCTCTACTCCCTAGTCTGCGTTTTCCAACGTAAGGTCTCCACTCCCTAGTTGATTTTGTTTTAGGCATAGGGTCTCCACTCCCTGGTCGCTTTTCCAACATAGGGTCTCCACTCCCTAGTTGATTTTATTTTAGGCATAGGGTCTCCATTCCCTAGTCTGCTTTTCCAACATAAGGTCTTCACTCCCTAGTTGAAGTTATTTTAGACATAGGGTCTTCACTCCCTAGTTGAAGTTATTTTAGGTATAGAGTCTCAACTCCCTAGTCTGCTTTTCCAACATAGGGTCTCTACTCCCTAGTTGAAGTTATTTTAGACATAGGGTCTCCACTCCCTAGTCGCTTTTCTAACATGGGTTCTCTACTCCCTAGTTGGCTTTATTTTGAATATAGGGTCTCCATAACATAGGGTCGCCACTCCCTAGTTGACTTTATTTTGAATATAGGGTCTCCACTCCCTGGTCGCTTTTCCAACGTAAGGTCTCCACTCCCTAGTAAATATTTAGTATGGATATAGGGATCCACTCCCTAATCTCTTTTTCCCAATGATACACAATCCTGACTTTATCGCTTTCAATAAAGAAATAGTTTAGATTTTGCAATAACTCACAAAATTTTCCTAGTGAAAATCGAGGCAGAAAAATTTCGTTCGTTTGTTTGCTTTGGTGCCTAAACAGGTTTTCACTGTGAGGCACAAGGTTTGAGATGACCAAAAGAAGAAGTCTCAATCCAAATAAAAGAAAAGAAGAAACAAGAAAGAAGTTGAACTCAAGGTGCAGAAGCGTAGAAAAGATGCGGACGACTCAAAATTTGATTGAAGTCACAAGTTTCGCATGTCCCGCCTTGATCCGAAAAGCTGAAGAAGAATGAACCAGCGGTTGCAACTAACGAGCATCAAGATTCAGATCAGAGTCTGCAGGAAGAACCGTCCAAGACTCAAGATCAAGTTTTATAAGTGTTGTAGATAGGAATCGTGTAACTCGTAGTTGATATGTTTAGCTAGTTTAGCTTTTTATCTTTTATTTCGGTGTAATAAGGAGCTCAGCAAGCACAAACAGCAGCAACGGTAGTGAAATCACAGTTTTTCGGTAGTCTCAGCTACCAAAACTTCCAGAACTACACTGACTTGATTCCTTTATACCCAAGTTTATGTATGCAACCTCCGAAGAAAGGTTCGGTTAGACTCTTTCAAAAGATGCTTCTCATGGAGTTTCCAATGGGCAAAAATCCCTCGTAATTGCTCATTTTATCTTTGCCCGAAAATCCTTCGTGCTTCCGAGCAAAGAGGGGCAGTTGTGAGCATGTGATTTTTGCGTTATACGAACTACTCCTATAAAATCCCAAGAAAATAGATTTTTCTTAATTATTTGCCATTTTTAAGAATTATTTGTAGATTTTTATTAATTGTTTGCATTTCTGTGCATGTTTAATTTTATTAAAAATCATGAAAAAATGCCAAAAATATCATGCATTTCATTTATGTTTGTTTTTACATTTTTAGGATTAATTAATTATTTGCTTTATTAAAAATAAAAATCACAAAAATGGCCCATTTTGACATTTTTTCCTTTATTTTGAGAATTATTAATTTTGTTTCACTTTTAATTTAGGATTAGTTAATTTTTATAATTTTTGTAATTAGGCAACTAATTTAATTCCACTTTTTTAGATTAATTTAGGATTTTTCTTTTAATTAAAAAAAAGAGATTAAAAATAATAATAAAAGAAAGAGAGAAATGATTTGAAGGTTCTAATACATTATTTTGGGCTGAAATTCAATTTGATCCCCAATTCCCTAGCCCAAAACCCGTCCAAAACCGCCCCTGACCCAAGCCCAATCCCTTCAAACCCGGTCAGCCCCCTTCACTCCAAAATGACGTAGTTGTGTGACAAAACTACGTCGTTTCATTTATTCCAACCCATTAAACGACCAATTTCCCTTTAGTCTCCATTAATCTGATATTTAAACCAAAACCTAGGTCTTCCCTTCTCTAAAATCGCCGCCCACCTCCGCCGTATCTCCGCCGCCCGAAAATCGTCTCACGGCGGCGGAGCACCTCCAAACGCCTCCAAATTTTAACCATACAACCTCCATCATCTCCTTGTCCATATCCCGCCATTAGTTTCTCCAAAAATCACTCGTTTTCTCCGAATTTGAAATCTAAGAAATAAAAATTCGAACTTTTCACTTTTTGTTCGATTTTTCTTGACTTAGCCGTCAATTCATAGAAAATCCCCGTGAATTCCCTAGTTTCTTCAACAAAAGGATTCCGTTTGATATCAATACCACCCCATCTCATGGTTTTGGCCAGATTTCAGACAAAAGGCCTTGAACGATCCAAATTCTTCAAGCCTCTAATTTATCTTGTCTGAGGCATGTGGTGAAAATTGTTGCATGAAGCATTAGCCATGGACGAAAGTCCGGCTAGTATTCATGTAATAATTCCCATCATTGGCCGAGTTTCGTGGTCTATCGGAGTTCTAGTGGGTTCTCTTACCTTTTCTCAAGTTGCTGAAGTTCTTGGCAATCTAATTGGTATACTTCTTCCCCTATTTTCTTAACCCTTTATGTGTTAATAGTTTTTGTCCAAATTTGTTTGGCTTGGTTCATGATTGATTCAACGGTGATAATAACTCATTAATTAGATTAATCGCAGTTGTTAATTTTATTTTTGAGTACTTTTTTTAGAAAAAAATATGTATTCACGTTTTAGTCCAAGTCTGTTTGTTTAAACCTTCTTTGAGTTGATTCTGTTTATTGTTTGGGTTTGGTTTGGGTCTTTTAGTGCCCAGGCCCAAGTAAAATTGGGCTTGTGGTTTAAGTGACCCAGAGGTCCAGTACTGGCGTAAATTCCAGAATAGTACGAAAAAGGGTTAAAAAAAACAAGGTTGCTGGGGTTTGGAATCGGATAAGGTTTAAGGGAAGTTTATAGGAAGCTTCTAGAAAGCTGACAAGGATCATATAAGAGATAAAAAAGGGGGAAAATCCTTTGGGCATGGGTGTAAGTGATTTAAATTAAAAGTTTAAAGAGTGTTTTTGAATTAAGAAAATCTGATTTTGTTGCCCTAAATCCCCTCTATAAAAGTCCCTCTTTCCAATCATTAGGGCACAGGAAAAAAAGAGTGAAAAAGAGAAACGTCTGAAAACAAAACCTTCCTAAAAGTGTTCTTAAAATTCTTTTGAGCTTCTTTTTGTTTTGGAGTTGTTTTTTGCTGGGGTTTCAGAAACTGGAACAAAAATTCTGGGTTTATTCACTGCTGGTATTGCTGAGTTGAGCTAGGAGCTGCAGATTTCCTTGCTTCTTTTGGCTATTGTTTTTCCATTTTTGCTAGGTATTTTGCTAATCTTTTTGTATGCCCTGTTGAGTTTCCTTGAATGAAGTTTTTATTTTCCTTAAACACTCGAGCCTAACCTAATAAATCTGATATCCCAACTATGCAACCTACTTGGATTTCCTTCTCTGAAGTCTATGTCATGTGTGTATGATAACTGAGTTAAAGGTTCTATTTGTTGTCATTCATATAGTTGGTTCATTGTTGTAAGTTTCATTTTGTTTGGGTGCTGATTATGTATCAGAAATGATGCTAAAAAATGATAAATTTTTTTCCCTTTTGTCTCTGAATGTTTATTATAAGCTTAGTTGTTAGAAGTTCATCAATTTCATATCTTTGTTAAATACAAATTGAGGTTGTAGTAACATGAGCTTTCTTATGGTGGTCTGTATATGAAATATGTAGCTTTGTTTTAATTTGAAGAATTGAAATTTGTTTGCTACTGCTTACCTGGCTGTAGTTTGCATATCTGACCATAATTGGCCATGTCTGTAAACATAGAGGCCCAAAAATAGCATCCAGAAGCATCCTTGGAGATTCAAAAACTAAATGGCCTCATATAGGATATGTATTTACTAGGCTCTAATTAGGAATCATTTATTTTATTTAATAGTACCTTGTAATATTGTTGTAATTATTTTCCTTCACTTGATATATAGATTATGAGTTCTATGTAGGACTACTGATTTGTGTGAAGCAGGATGTTATTATTTCTTTGGCTCAATACGTAGATGATGATTTTAATGGGGTTGTTAGTCGTGTTATGGGTTGATTCATTATAGATGACCTAAATCGAGCTCATTTTCATTTAACAAGTTTGGTTAAATAAATAAGGAGAATGTGTTTGAGCTGTTGGATTTTATTGGATAAACAATGTGAATCTCAGTAGGCAAAATTAATTTTTATGTATCATGTTTGTTTCACATTCGTATATGTCAAGCAGTGAAGTTAGAGCATTGTTTCCTTATTTACCCAGTTCGCACACTTGGGTTCAAAATTGATTGTGTTCAGTTTTTTTTTTTTTTTGAGTTCTAATTGATCAATTTGAGTATAACTGTTTGTGATGCTTCTCTTAGTGTTCAAAAAAATGCGTTCACCTACTATTAATCTCACAATTTGGACCCTTGCATGTAATCTTGAGCTGCAGATTAATATTTGAATTTTGTGAACATGTGTAGTCTTTCTTTAAGCGTGAACTTGACGAATGTTGCTTCTTTTTTTACCAATGAATTACTAGCAATTGAGTACAATCTTTTAAAACAAATTGAGGTGTGTCATCTATAATTAAACTCCATAATTCATGGCCCTCATACTAATACCAACTAGTATAGACAACGCTTTGAATATTCCCTAGTATATTTTAGGCACGCGATTAAAATTATTACAACTACGGGTACGTTTCCTGTGACATGGTTGTGATAACTAGTTTTAAATTAGTAAAAATAGGAGCACCTTTAGTTTGCCTTTAAAATATATAACCCTTTCCTTAAAATAATTTGAGGTGTGTCATGCTTAAAGCTTATAATACATGGCCCTCACGAAATTAGATCAAGAGCTAATCCTTTTAGAAAATAATTTGGGGTGTGCCATACACAAATAAAAATTATATAACCTATGGCCCTCACATAAATAAAAATTAGTATAGAAAATGTCTTGAACTTTCGTAGTTTGCTTTAGGCGCGTTAATTAAATAATTGTCATAGCTACGGGTACGGTTCCCGTGACGTTGTCGTGACACTTAATTACTAAAATCCGGGGGTACATTTATGTGACCCGGCCACAATTTAATCTTTAATAATCTAAACATGTTGTAGATCGTGGGTGCGGTTTCCGTGACATGATTCGCAATATGTAACAATAAATAATTAAAAGCGATTTAAAAGGTTAAAAATGCACAATAGGTTTAAAACATATATTAATCAGATAATTAGGCCATTAATAATAGTTTAAGCGACCGTGCTAGAACCACGGAACCCGGGAATGTCTAACACCTTCTCTCGGGTTAACAGAATTCCTTATCTAGAATTTCTGGTTCGCAGACTTATAAAATAAAGTCGAAATTTCCTCGATTTGGAATTTTAAAATAAACCGGTGACTTGGGACACCAAATAAACTATTCCAAGTGGCGACTCTGATAATTAAAATAATCCCATTTCGATTAATGTCACTTTAATTGAAAAAACTCCCATATACCCTTAGGGTGTAAAAAGGAGGTGTGACAGTAACATAGATTTGAAAATAAAGAAAAAATTATGAAATTGAAAAGGTAAAAGTAAGAGACAAATAAGGAGAAAAATATCTATTGTTCAAAGTTAGGAGGAGATTTGAGTTTTAAATAAAGTTGATTGACGATTTTTACCCGAGAATAAATTATCAAGTTTTATATTCACCTATAATGATTAACTATCCATAGTAGGATTTCATATGTCATTTTACAAGATCCCTTAATGGTCACCATAGAATTTTGAAAAAAATTATAAATTACCTATTAAACTTGTCCCATAAGTTAGTTACACATTTTAACTTTACAGGCGATCGCTTATGTCACGATTCAAAATCAATCCGTCGCGATGGCGCCTATCGTGAAATTAGGCAAGCCAACCACTTAATTATTTCAACACAACAAAAACTTTGAAAAAAATACGGAAGCAATTAATATTTAAGAAGACTTTTCAAAAATAGAATAAAATTTGCAACTCAATACGAATCTCTCCCAAAATCAGGGTGTCACCGAGTACATGAGCATCTATACAGGGATAAAGTCTAATACAACATCTAGAGAATAAGAACTGAAACATAAATAAATATGAGGAAGGAGGGTCAAGGCCTGCGAAAGCCATGCAGCTACCTCGATAATCTCCAAAGGTCCTGACTCTACCAATCAGGAGCCGCCGTGACCTGAAGCACATGGATCTGCACACGAGGTGCAGGGTGTAGCGTAAGTACAACCAACTCAATAAGTAACAAATCCAAACTTTGGACTAAAAGTAGTGACGATCGCAACCGGCACAATTCAATAGAGAAATAATAGTGTAGAAACATAGACATGCTTTCAAGTTCAACGGTTAAACTCAATACAGAAAGATAGATCAAATCTGAATGATTTGAAGAATATAACTCCTCTACCTCTATATGCCAATATACATGTTGTATGTGATGCACCATGCTGACAGCCTCATGTGCTCATACTCTCGAAATGCTCAATCACTCAATATTGTATATGGCCAATCTGGCCCAGGGAAGATCCATCATGGAATAGATACATCAACTGACCATCAGTCATTCAGTACTGGGTAAGGCCAATCCAGCCCGTGGGGAAGATCCATCCCCATATATAGATGCTTCGAATAAGATCCATGTCTAGGAAAGATCCATCCCTCAATATAATCAACCGTGCTCACTGGGGGTGTGCGCAGACTTCGTAGGGATTCCTTCAGCCCAAGCGCTATCATAAATCAGTAAAACTCGTTGCGGCGTGCATCCCGATCCCATAAATGTCACTCATAATCAGGCTCTCAGCCTTACTCAGTCATCAATCTCTCAAGTCTTTCTCTCACGTGCTCACAATGTCATGAAACTAGCCCGACAATGATAGTATGATGTATAAATAAATAACAACAGAGACTGAGATTAGGACTATTCGAAACCGAACCGAAACCATAAATGCAAATTATTGATGTGTTATTTGATATTTTAATGCATATCTTTTCTATATGTTGAATTGTAATAGTTTATGATACTGGTGCATATGATCTCTATGTGCACCGATGGCTTTACTTGTAATTCATGCTTAAATTTTAGTATTGTATTGTGTACATGTATATGCTATTAAGTTGCACATGTTAAGTAAAGTATCTATTTTCTAACTTAAAATAAACTTTGTCACTATTTCACTAAGGTTAATCAAGATACTTACTGAGTATATAGGGTCAATTAAACTCATACTGTACTTTTTCACCTTGCGTGCAGATTTCGGAGATGATCTAATGTGGATATCGAAGGCTAGCATTGAGGATGTACCCACATTCCAACTGCAAGCTGCGATCTTGTTTATGGTAGTTTAGGATTTGAACTTCTATTTTTGTATATTCAAACAGATATTGTATTTTCTTTATGCCAACATTGTAAATCTGAATCTTCGTGGCTCATGACTTGTACTACCAATCCATGGGATAGTTGCTTGGACTTTTCGTCATATTATTTATTGATTATTGATGATCTTTTATTCAAGTTATGCTATTTATTATTTGTATTACCTAGCATGTTGGTGTTAGGTGCTATCATGACTAGATGGGATTTTGGGTCGTGACAAGTTGGTATCAGAGCTTTAAGTTCATATGTTCTACGAGTCATGAGCATGTGTCTAGTAGAGTCTTGTGGATCGGTAATATGGCGTTGATACTTATCTTTGAGAGACTACAAAGCATTTAGGTAACAACTTCTTTTTTCTTTCTCATCCTTATCGTTCAACTTTGATTAAGTTTGAAGCCTAAATTTTCAATTTTTTTCTCTTTGATCTGTATGCGATGTTCAGTACTCGATATCAGTTATCCACTGACAACTTATGATGTCATGGATGAGGTGCGAGATGTGTTTTGGTATTATTAAGGTAGTCCAATCTAAAGGATTTGTGGCCATGCTTCGACCGCAACATTGGCTCGGCATATTTAGTTGTGTGAGCATGTGATTTTGGACTCCTACGTCTGATGGTGTCCCTAGTGGGTGGGATTGATGGCTCAATGAGTGGCATGATGACTATGTGATGAGTATTATGTGACTGATGACCTATGCTTAGATAGTTTAAATGGGTGTGAGAAGAAGTAGTTTCTTGAGATGCTGAAGGGAATATGGATGATTGATTATTATCTTGATGTACAATACAATATTGAGTTGTGTTCAACTGTTCACTATAGATTATGGATGATTGATTATAGTATGAGTACAAACAATGGTACTTAGTATGTATCAAGTCTATCCTCGAAGAAGTAGTGGTGAAGGGTCGATTCCGTCACTCACTAGTAGTCAAATAAGCAGGTGAGAGAAATATTAAATAGAAAGCTAAGAATGCTATCATCAACAAGCATAAAAGCTTAAAATGCAATTCATATGAAATTTAGGCATACTTTTCAAATAACCATAATCAAATAAAATAATAAGTAACCTCAACTCTCGAGTAAAACTGATACTAGTCAACAATAATTACTTTAATTCATAGCATAAGTCTAAACAAATATAAATAAGCATGCTCATGATCCTTTCCTTAACAACTCACAGCAAAATTCATGTGCCTAACATAGGCCACGTGTCCAACAGACACCAAAAGAATCACGGGGGCCTACGCTCATGGAGCTCAAGGTAACATGGGTACTCATCTAACTGTGGAGGGATGGATCCATAATCCAAGCATCGGTCATTTTATAATTAAATATCACCAATCATGTTTTGCAGAGCGCAACCCGATCTAAATCATAACATCATCAATCCAATAATTAGTATCAATATCTGCTTGATTGCCCATAGTGCTAAAATCCTCAACTTTTCTCAATAACCACTTTTTACTCATGCATACGTGTAAGGAACGATATAATAAAGGGGCACAATATATGACAATAAAATTGCAGATAAAAGCTCAAATGGCTAAGTAATAGCTATGGCAAACCGTCTAACTCATTTTATCACTATGACTCAATAAGCTATTAGCATATTTGAAGCTTAATTATATTATTATCATGAGCTAATTAGGCCATCAAAATCATAGAAATCATGGAGCAAATAAAGCAAGTATATGACTATAAATTTACAATAAATTTTGTATGGCAATATAACCCTTATGTCAAATCATTAAGTTATAACCCTAGGCATGCTCCTAAATTATAAATATAAATTATCGAGTAGTAGTAGAATTAATTTGAACATGGGTAGCAACTTCACATAATTCGACAAAGCACAATTCAAGTCAACAAATACCTGATACGGTCCAAAACCTTTTACGCATATACACTCATCACCTCACATATATGTGGCTCCTAAATCATAAATCAAACAACAATCAAGTTACCTATGGGGAGAATTCCCTCTTACAAGGATATACAAGAGACTTACATCCGGCCAACAACCTCATATCAAGCAAATGTCTAACTATCTAAATTCAACTCCAACTGACCCAAATATAGTAAAAAAAATAACTCAATAATATCAAATAAAGACATTGAAAATAATCTCAAATAATAAAGTTTCGATCTTATACAAATAAACAAAGTCAACAAAAAAGTCAAATCAGGACCGTACCCCCAAAACCCGGAAAAACTCATAAATCCCGAATACCCATTCCAACACGAGTCCAAATATATAAGTTTTGATCCAAAACCGACTTTAACCCGGAGCTCAAATCTCAATTATCCACTTTCCAAAAGTTTTGCCAAAACCCCCCAATTATTACTTTAAAATCCAAGCTCTTAGGTGTAGAAATTTATGGAGAATAATGATATAAAGTCAAATCAAAGTGAAAATTGCTTACCTCAAGTATTAGTGAACTTGCTCTCCAAAGTCTCCACCTCTCGAAGCCTAGGGTTTAAAATATGAGTGAATGGGAAAAATCTTGAAATTATATCTTTAAATGCTATGCCCAATTATACACTTCGCGATTGCAGGACTCGCACCGCGATCGCGAAGGCCAAATTCTTGACCAATTGCTTCCCCTCCTTCTTGAACGCGAAACCCTTTTGTGAACGCGATGTCCGACCACCTGCTGAGACTACGCGAACGCGAGCCTATCTTCACGAATGTGAAGGCATTCCTTCCCCTGGCATCACTCCTTTGCGAATGTGTCCTCCTCACGCGATCGCACTGCTTCTGCTCCCTGCTCTCCGCGGACGTGATACCTCCTTCGCGAATGCAAAGAGGAAAATCCTTCTGCTCCCTCTTCTCCACGATCGCTAGACTAGTTCCGTGATCGCGAAGCACTTCAATACATCAGAAAACCAGCAATCCAAGACAAAGAAGAATTGATCCGAAACCACTCGGAAACACACTCGAGCCCCCCAGTCGGTATCCCATCCAATCACACTAACCAGTCCCAATACCTTATCCAAACTTGTCCGAATGTTCAAAACACCACGACTAACATCAAAACCAAGAATCGATGATCAAAATACATGTTAAGCTTCTCTTAAGTTAATCATATTCCAAACTTCAAACTAAATGCTCAGTTCAAGCCTAACCAATCCGGATGACAGAATAGTTCGGGACCCACCCCCCCGAACCTGACAACTTTTGTTTAGTTCTCCCTTAAACTTCACGTGGTCTTTAATACCCCTTTGAACTTGACAATTTCAAAGTCTCGAGCCCCCTCTATGCTGACAATCCATGAAAGTATGACACACGTGCTGCCGTATGAATTTTTTTTTGTCTATGTGAAATGTTTTTACAATAAAATATACTATATTTTTATATTTTTAAGTCCATCAACTATCTAGATAATTTTCTCGTGCCAAAATCTGTAAAAAAATAAAAATAAAACAATGTTATTTTTATTATAATTTTTATTTGGCTAAAAATAATGACATTTTAATCAAGTTACTTATATATATATTTGGCCAGGAAAAGAAGAAATACACAGTTATAATATATTATCATTGCATCTAAAAGAATACGTTCTTGGAACTTCATGTATTGGCTAAATGAATATTTTAGCTAAAATAGTAAATTCCGACCAAATATTTGCGAATAATTGAATCAAAAAAGAAAAAATGCATAGTTTAAATAAATAGTCATTGCATCAAATAAACATAAAAATGCACAATATTTTTTCTTTTTGTAGAAAATACACCATTTGAACTTTATTACTTTGGCTAAATCTTCTTTTTATTTGGCTAAAATAAATGGAGTTTTAACTAACTTTTGTAGATTTGGAAGCGAAAAAAATGAGAAATATAAAGTTAAAACATATATTCGTTGTATCTAAAAAAATACGATTGAGATAAAATATGTAATGTATATTAAAATGAAACAAACGAAAATACAATTTGAACAAATAAATTATTATATTTGATTATGTAGCAATTAATATTTAAAAAATACCCCACCTGAAAGGCTGATTTTTTTATTTTTATCCCTCCCACGCGCCTAAAAGAGAGCTATTCACACTCTTTGCCACATCAACATCGGGGTGGGGTGGGGGGTGGAGAGGGTCAAGACTATCAAATTTTCAAGAGTATTAAAGCCACGTGAAGTTTATGCGGGAACTAAACAAAAGTTGCCAAGTTTAGGGAGTCCCGAACATTTTTGCCGAATCCGAGTTAAACCCAAATTTGAACACAAATCCAAATTCAACTTATTTCAACTTCCGAAACTAAAATTCAAACCCAATAGCCTCAAAGTCAACTCCCGGTCAAACCTATGAACATTCAAAACCTTCAAATTTCTAACTTCTGCCAAATAGAGCCAAATCAACCTTGGAATCCCCAAATCCAAATTTGAACCTACGCCCAAGACCAAAATTACCATATGAACTTATTGGCACTCAAATCACCAATCCGAGGCTATTACATAAAAGTCAAACTCTGATCAGCTCTTATAATTTAAGCTTCCAAAAGGAGACTAAGTGTTTCAAATCCTTCTCAAACCTTCTCGTAACCAAATCAATCATCCCGGCAAGTCATAAAACAAGAAACACATATACAAGAAGCATCAAATAAGGAAACGCGATTCAAATACGCAGAACGACAGGCCAGCTTGTTATAGTTATTCTACCCTTAAACTGCATCAATCGTACATTCTATAGTCATAATATGTTGTAAAAATTCTAATTTTAATAGTAAAAGCAACAGTGATTACCTTCTTGAAGAAACTCTAGTTCTTCACCTCTTGCATTCTAAGAGATGATCTAAGGGTTTCAAGATGAATTCTTCTTCGAATCTATGTTGGGAATAATAATCCAGCTATAGTCGTATTGAAAGCTCACCTTGGGCGTTGGGGAATAATCTTGGGTCAGTATCTTCTTGAAAGGAATAAATTTTAACTCTTTGAGGTGTTAAGAATGAGGAAATCACATTTTTGTGGCCTTTTATATGCCTGGGATAATCCGTTCCCACGGTTGGAATCTGTGGCCACGGTTGGTCCGGTCCCTCAGACCTTCCTTGGACGCCACATTCTGGAATTTACCACGATTGAACTGTGTCCACGTCGGCCCCCACAGTTTGAACCGTTGGCCACTGTTGGCTCGAGGGTCAGGTTGCTACACTGCTGCACTTTAGTAAAAAGGTTATAACTTTTTATAGTAATGTCGAAATGACAAACGATTTGAAGTTTTGGAAACTATACTCAGAAAGCTTTTGTTTGATATATAGCTCTTAGCTCAATTCGTCATAAGCGGGAAGATATGGTCGTTTAAAATTAGATCTTATGCAACCAAGATTGCCTTCTCCCCTTAAACATCTTCAGTTGGTTCCGTACCACCTCTCTCCCCTTCTCCTAATACCTTCCAAGAATGAGATTTAGGTGTTATACATGTTCAAAATTTTTCAAACACCCTTGTGCTACCTTAGTGCCTGAATGAGGATGAAACAAATAGCGAATTTTTTTTGGAGGCATTACACTATAGTCGGGGATTGAGTCCCCTGAATAACATAATTTTTCAAACAAACTGGAAATCACTGTGTAGTGAATTAATTTCATCTATCTGCCTTGCTCGACGGACTCAAAATCTTCAGAAGTGGCGACTAATGTTTGCCTAAGTCTAGTTTTTATACCTATCATATGGGTGCCAATCTTCATATTGCCTACTCCACGAAGCATGCACACATCTACTACTATCTTCGCATGTATGAATCTGCAAGACTGCAATAGCTTTCTAATAACTTAAGCGAAGGGAATTTTCTTGTCCTCTTTTCTTCGAGATAGGTGCAAACCAAAATTGAAGGGTTTTAACGTAGTAAGCTAATAAACTGACCTTATTACCAGAAAAAGGGAGGTAAAGAAAAGTTGTTAGGCGTAATCCCAGTGCAAAGTAACTGTCATCACCCTGTATTTTAAACCCAAGAAAATAATTAGATAACAATAATGTCTTCCAAAAGGAAAACCTCTTGCGATAATGATGCACATACACCTCTCTTTCTTCCTTATTTTTTGTTGAAGAAATTACATGAACCTTTTTATGGTACCGATTCCGCTAATGAGGTTGTAGAATCTTGTAATAGGGAGATACTTGTCCATAGGACTCACCAATGAACACACGTGACAATAACAACAACCCAGTCTATTCCCACAAGTGAGGTCTAGAGAGGGTAGGATGTACGCAACCTTACCTTGGAAGGACAGAGAGACGGTTTCTGGTAAACCCTCGGCTAAAGAATGGAAGGAGCACTGATAGCAAGTAATAACAATACATGATATTTAGAACACTAAATCCAAAATAGCAAAAGAGAAGATGAAAGAAGTACTGATAGCAAGTAATAACAATGCAAGATATATGGTGATAGCAAACTAAGGGAGTACTGATGGCAATGAACACGTGTGAGTCATCATAAAAATTTAAACCCCTCCCTTCAATGCCCAAGGTTTCAAACAAAAAGGAAAAACGAAAAGGAAGCTAAAAATACCCCAAGCAGGATATATAAGATGAAAGGATGAATCGCAACCAGCATCTTCAATAACAAAGTGAAGTATTTTTAATACATAGATATTCAGCAAAAATGATTCGTCTGATGTAAATAATTACGAGGGAGCCTTTCAATGCATGTCTTGTTCGTTATCAGTCAGTGGAGCTGTGGAAGGTGATGCAGAACTCAGTGTACAAACAGTATTTGAAGAAAGAATACTGAAAGTATACTAATACCTTGTGACATCTTCAGAAAACCAACAATAACACCCACATAAAAGCTGTGGCCATTATCTGAACTGGTGATAGCTTACAGTTTATCTGGCTGCTATTAGCATCATCATTGGCAGATTGTGATGGTGCTAATATATGGCAGTCCAGACCTTGTTTAGTACCTGTGCAGATACTGGCAAAAAGACCAGGTGGGTACTTCCCGCGGAGATTGATGTAGCTAAACATGGTGGTGGAGCAATCATTTGACAAATCATTCAAAAGATCAGCAAAAGGACAAGCAAACTGTACAAAAGCATCACAGCATTGTTTGGCTGGGAATTGGGGTCCTTTGCATTGGCTAGTGATGACTCTGTAGTTCTGAAACTCAAAGCTAACAGGACAAGCTGCATAGAGTATTGATGCAAAATATGCTTCAGCAATTCTTAAGAGGATTTAAGCAAACTCAGAGCATCTTCTAAGTCAATTTATAAATTGAAACATCAGTATATTACAAAATGCAATAACTCTATACATCTAACAATAACCAATACATGAATTGCAGTTAAATATTTCGGGCAGCTCAAACGAACCATGTTTGTTATTCCACCAGTACTCATGTTAATAGCTTGTTCCCTGAAGTCGCTTATCTTTATTCTTAATTCCCTTGTCCAAAGATAATTCTGGACTATGTTGCACGGACTCTCTAAAAATGTTGTCACACCCGTGTCGGATCCTCCAAATATGCACTACTTTTGGAGGATTCGACGCGCACCCGGCACCATTTTTGCAGAGTCCGAGTGACATAGATTCTGGATTGTCTTCTCTCCAATCCAACCACCAAAAGATATCTTTTAAGAGAAAGTAAGCTAAAACAATTGTCTTCTCTCTATCATGACATAACCATAGTCATTCTTAGGTTTTTGGAAATTGGACAATATTTAATTGAAGTTGAAAAAAGAGAGTATTTCAAGTTGAAGTTGGAACAAAAGAGAGTTATGTTTAGGACTTTCTTCAGAACATCCTGTACCACAATTCAAATCATATCTTATAAACAAGTTACATAACTAACTTCAACCCAGACGTCATGCAGTCCTAGATGATATTTCAACTGCATAGAGATGCAACTACAATGCAATATTATCAAATGAACAGCACTTGCTCCATTTACAATGATCTGAGAATGGTCATACATTTCCACCTTAAGCATCTTTGAGAATAATTTAACCAGATAAGTAGATTGAAAAGAAAAGAAAAGAAAACTTGAACTCGACAGTCCACGGAACTGAGCTCCACCAAAGCAAATTTTGTGAATTAGAAGTAAAATAAAAACCGATGAGTGCAATTCACCATTGCCTGAAATCATCATATCCGTATATTCTTGAGTTCAAAAGACCTCATTCCGCAATCAAACGAGATGGGGAGTTATAAAGAAATCAAAGCATTTGAAGATCGTCACTTGATTGTTCATAGCCATTCTTAAAATAAATGAAGACATTAGGATTTGCTTACAGATTTTGATATGCACATGTAGGAAAGAAAGAGTTCTATCAAAAAAATGCAGTTGGTTCTTCGCAGATACTTAAAATGCGAGAATGCAATCAAGACTGGAGCACATGATAACTGCTTATAGAACTTGAAAAGTAAAAATCTAAAAGAACATTACGTGGAACCATCACATTGTCACTCTTACTCCAAGAAAAGCAGAAGAGGTTCTGCACTTGAAGCCAAAAGACATTAACACCTTAGCCAGAAATAGACACTACTCAAACTACTGCCTACCCTCTCGGAGAAATGAGTAAACTCAACAATATGTGGAAAAGGTTCATATATATTACATTAACATTCATAAAGTGCCAAAAAAGTTTTCCCTAGCCGTTCCAAGTGTTCTTTTTGTTGGAAAAGTTTTTTTCTTTTTTGCATGCAGTAGTAGAAGGCATCCGAGATAAAACAAAAAGAATTTAAGTTATATGCACTGATTGATGTAATGTAATACTTACACAAGGGTTAATTTCACTGATGGTCACTCAACTATTTTTTGTCACTTAAAAGTAACTAAACTTTCACATTATCACTTAAAAGTCATTTTGATTCAAACCCCTACCATAAATATGACATGGCATAAAATTTAATGAGAAAAATCCAAAAATAAATGCCACATAAGCTTAAATGGACCATACTCACTTTATATCCATTTCTCCCTTAATGTGATTTGACCCATTACCCAAATGGATTTCAATAGGGGGAAAACACACACCCCTAATAAAATTAGGCCTTGTGATTTTTTTGTGGGGTTTTTATCGTACAAATACAATATTTCTCTTGTCTAAACAATTGCAATAGGTTGTTTGTAAGTACATGTTTTGTGAAAATAGACTCTTATTAGCCTTATTATTATTCTTGTATGCTTATGATACATTAATATGTTATGTAAGATGAATACAATACTATTTTAGTTTCACTAGAAAATTATAAATATGTTATGTGAGTTGGGATACAGTAGTATTTTAACTTCGGTAGAGTTATAAAACGACTCAGATGGGGCATACAAACAAGAAAAGATTTTTTTTAGTATAGAATAATTATAAGTGGGCATTATGTAATAGAAAATGCAAGAATTTTGTTGTATAAGATAATCATTTTAAACTAATGTATTTTAATATTTTTTTATTGAAAGCATTTGGGTTATGGGTCAAATCACGTTGAGGAAGAAATGGATCTAAAGTGGGTATGATCCATTTAAGCTTATGTGGTATTTATTTTTGGGTTTTTCTCATTAAATGTTATGCCATGTCATATTTATAGTAGGGGTTTGAGCCAAAATGACTTTTAAGTGATAATGTGAAAGTTCAGTTACTTTTAAGCGACAAAAAATAGTTGAGTGACTTTAGTGAAACTGAAATATAGTTGAGTGACCATCAGTGAAATTAACCCATCAATGCAATTTAACCTCTTAGGGGTCGTTTGGTTTGAATACGTCTTATGGCGGGATAAGTTATGGTATAAGTTATGCTGGGATTAGTTATGCTGGGATTGTTTTTTATCTATTGTTTGGTATGTTGTATTAAATATGACAATTGCATAATTAGTAAGAAGAATGTATAAGTTATACCAGTGCTAATTACCCCACCCTCTATAAGGTATAAGTTATCCCGGTGTTAATTTTAATCCAGGGATAACTTATATCTGGTTTGCTAACCAAACAAAATATTAAAGTGGTATTAAATATTTATACAAGCACTATAGCTTCTTATACCTCATACCAAATGACACCTTATAGTTAAGATATCAATGATGTCATCAAATAGAGTTATCTGTAATTACCTTTTAGTTAGACATAATAATTGTATACATATGTTTTGCACAATTAGTGCCTAGTACTTGAACAAATTTTGATCAAGGGAACCCAGTGAACACAAGACAGCAAACCGAGATACATCATTAAGCATTCTCCCACCTTCAATTTCAAAAGGGAGAAAACCCTTTCCTTTCCCCAAATACAAATGAAATTTTGAAATAGAGAACCGAAGAAAACGAGATCAGAAGAGAATAAAACTGAAAAATGACAATAGCAATTTATCGAAGTTCAATGAAATGATCTCTTCTCCTACCAAACGATGACCTCAGAACTACGATCAACTAAATCGTGAAAAACATAAAACAATTAAATTAGGAAAAGAAGCGTGAAGATTACCTTTTCTAACCTGAAGGAGATTTCTCCCAGTTGAGTCTTGATGAACCAAAATTCCATCTGTAGCACGAAAATCCATAATATGGCAACTAACTTTGAATGAACTGAAAGCAAAAAAATTAAAAAAAATAAAGAAATTCTAATAGTAAAAGAAAAAGAAGCAAACCGGATATAGAAGATGAAGACGAAACGGCAGGCAAAAGGGAGAAAGAGAGAAGTAGAATAAAACAAGAGCAACAGTGTGTCCACTCCATCGTTTTAAATTAAAAATGAGAAGAAAATATGACAGACTAGACGCGATGCTGTCTTCACTGATAGTTCACAGATATAACTGATTCTCTTTTCTAGCTTGGGCTATTATTATCCAATTAATGGAGGTAAATGCTCATCTCATTAATAACTCTCATTAGTGAATGCTCTTACGTTCTTTCCACCTAATGCAACAGCAACGTCTGCTTCCGTGATGGATTAGTTGTTTGTGCCTCAATTTCTTTTTTGGTCTCTTCTTAAATTTTGCTGTGATTTTTGTATAATATAAAATAATGTCATTGAGATAAAAGTGAAATTATTTTTAAGTATAACAGGAATCATACTCTTTAAAATATACCGAAAAGAAACCATGAGCCTGTTTGGATTGTCTTATTTTAAGTGTTTTAAACCTAAAATAGCTTTTAAGATTGAATAAAGTAAAAAAAGAAAGTGCTTTTAATCACTTGTTTTTAAGCTAAATTAACAACAACAAAAAAATCAAAAACCAAAAGATAGAATTCCTAACGTATGACTTATGCTTAAAGTCACTTAAAATAAGCTCACCAAACGGGCTCAATGTCACATAAACTAGAGCATAAAAGTATTAAGTTAAAAATTGTTAATCCCTCTGTTTCAATTTATATGAACCTGTTTGATTGGGCACGGTATTTAATAAAAAATGAAACTTTTGAAATTTATGGTCCTAAACAGGTCAAAAAGTGGCCCAGAGTATATCTGTGGTTATAAAAGTTTCTTATTAAGGGTAGAATTGTAAGCTAAATTGTTACCAAATTTAGAAAAGAGTCCTTCTTTTTTTGAACAGACCAAAAAAGAAATATGGTGTAGACATATCAAATTTATTGGGTCTAATTCATACAAAATTTGAATTAAATTCAATTGGGTTAAATAATTAATTTGGACTTTACAAATTAAATTAGCCTGTTTTATCAATTTCAAGCCCAAGGTCTATTTCATCTTAAGGCCTAGGTTCATGCCATGTGTCAAGTGACATGGCATGTCCCGTCAACTCAAAGCCAACAAGATGACGCCACGTGTGAAATAATGTGGCAATCTCAGTGACCAATCAAGAGTTGCCAAGTGTCTAAAATGACATGTCTTGGCCAATCACAAGCAAGCTTATCACATAGCTTATATGATAAGTTTGATGACTCACATGAACCAGTCAGAATCAAGCAAGAGAGTTCATAGGTAGCTGGACTGTCCATCCTTTACCATTATAAATAGAGGGATGATGATAGGTTATAATTACGTATTTTAGTCGCTTATTACACTCTAATTTACTGCACTTTAATTGAGTTTGAGCTTTAATCGCTAGTGTCTTGCGTTAACTGTGTGTTTTATGCCTTGTATGAGTGATTCCGAGCTATATTGATGTTATGAAATGAATTCAAGTAATTTGAAGCTTTGAAGTCTGAGTAAAAGTCCAAGGAATTAAGCGGGGATCGTGTCAGGGGTCAACTTTGATAGTTAAGAACAAACGAAGACTCGAGTAGGCATATTGCGTACTGTCTAGTAAAATACACATAACCTTTTTCTCAAAACTCCATTTGGGATCCACAATATATGGTTGGAAAGCTAACTCAATGAGTTACAACTTTTATGTTTTACGTTTTTCCAAATACCAAACGGAACAGGGTGAAAAGTACGCGTCAATAGCGCAGCCGCGCTCGTCAGGCAGAATACTGGGCAATATGCGCGGCCACTAGCGCGGTCACGAGCACGGCCGCGCTAGTCAAACCCGAGAAAAGTGTCCTTTTTCACATTGGAGAAGGTATAATTATTTGGGCTCAACCCTACTTGGTATATATACATGAAAAAACGGTATTTTGAGGGAGGAGACCAATTTTTGACACAGATTCGACCTAAGGAGGCAGAGACACAATAGGAGCAAGGCGGAGAATTCTTCTACGAGTTTTTCCTTCCTCTTCCTATTTTTCATTGTTGGTTATGACTTTTAGTATTGTAGTTTTATATACTATTATGAATAGCTAATTTGTTATCTAGAGTTTTTATAGAACCTTTTGTAGGATAAATTCTTGTTATGTTTTTATATAATTGAGCCGTAGCTTTTCTCTATTTGTTCAACTACGTTTATATTGTGGTTGGTTGAAGAGCTCTCAATTAGATGTACCTATTTAGTATGTATTACTCGGGAGAGAGTGCATATTTAGGTAGTTGTTGAACAACATCGCTCCCGACGTATGTGAGGAATCAATAACCAAGGGTTTAAAGGCGGGATTAGGGATAACGAAACCTTGGGTGCGATCTAAGTGAGCTGTAATTAAAGCCAGCTATCATAACTCGGGAGAGTATGTCTAGTAAATTGTCGTAATTACTTGGGAGAGAATTACAACACGCAAAGCACTCATGATCGGTAGAGAATACTTAGGCGAAATTATAGAAGCCATAGCGGGAATGATTCCGACAATTGGGGAAATCATAACTCTAGACCTCCTTATTCTCCAACCCGTAGTATCTTTAGTTGTTAATCTACTAATTTAATTAGTTAGTTAATTAAATAAGAATCTTAATATTTATAACTTAAGAATTGTCCGAACTTGTCTTCTTAGCAATATTGAACAGTTGTAGCTAAGCCTTAGTTCTCTGTGGGATTCGACTCCGAACTTGTAAACCGGATTATATTTGCAACGACCACTTAGTCCTTTTTATAAGGCATAGTTGGGCGTGATCAAATTTTGGCGCCGTTGTCGGGGAACTAACAGTGTAACTGTAGGTGTACATATTGTTAGGTTTCAAGTTTGAACTTTTATTTTTATTTTTTGTATTTGATTTTTTTTCTTTTTTTTGTTTTACTTGTTGATTTTAAAAAAAATATGGCATCATGGAGTTATGAATGTTTTGATGTTGGTAATTCTACTTTTAATCCTCCTTATGCATATTGTGATGAAAATCACCCTTGGAAAAATTATCAAAATATTTCCGAGAGCGAATTATGTGCACCAACTCAATCTTATGTATGGAATGTGTGTGATATGTGTGGTGGTCAAGATGATCACTTTTATAGTTGTGCTTATATTTCTTATCTTTCCCCAACCCCTTATTATGATGATTCTACGTTTTCTTGTGAGGATAACAGGAACAAAGAACCTAGTGAAGCTGACCTAAAGAAGATCAAAGATATGTTAAAGTGCCTTATATAACAACAAAGTAAAATACAGTTGCAGGTAGAAAGGCAAGATGAAACTATTCACAACTTAGAAGCTCAAGTGAGTCAACTAGTTGAAGCTTTTAATGCTCAATATGTCAATATTATGGATATTAGCCAGGAGCAGTTTGCATTAGAGACGGAAATTGAAATGCCAATGGAGGGGTCCAAAGTAGAACCCCAATACTCTAACCATCTAGAATTTGAGGATGCCGATGTTGAAGAAGTAATACTAGAGTCAACCAGAGACATTGAAGATGTTGATATCCAATTTTTTTCCTATGTATTTTTATACCCAAAACACTTCCAAAATAACATATATGTGCATATATAAGCATACCAAAAGGTTTTGGCATTTTAATGATTTCTAAACCAATTTATGGCCTATTTTTACACTATAAAATCCAATAATTACTCCCAAAGCTTGCCATTTTGGAGAATAATTTATTTTATTCTCATATTTACACCAAAATATATCCAGCATGATTTTTGCACATTTTTTTTACAAAATCGTTTGGTATTTTTAAAGCCAAATTGCATATAATTGCAATACTAGCCTCTTTAAGATTTAATAGCATTTTATAATTACAAAATTGATCCCAATATTTTCGAATTAATATTTATATATTACTAGTTGACTCAGTGCCTTTAATTTGCTTTTAAAACATTTTTTACTATTTTTATAAAATAATAAAAGGAAAAATTGGCTATTTCAATTGTAGCCTCAATTCATTTCAATTATAACCCAAATTCCATTTCAATTTCAGCCTGAAATCAGCCCAATTTCGAACTCAATTGGACCAACCCAATTCATTCAAACCCAGCCCCTTGACCCGTTTAATCCAACCAGCCCGAAAATCCTTTTAATCCAGGCCATTGATCATTTTGATCAACGGCCACGAACGACCCTTTCCTTTTTAATTCTACCAACCCCTAACCCTAACCCTCATTTCTCTTAGACAGTCGTTTCTGAAACCTCTTCTCTCTCAAAATGCTCTTAAGCACTCGAAACCCTAATCGCCTCCCTCGTCTTCTCCGACCATTATCTCGCCGGAGTCCATGGCTTTTCAGGCCACGGACGACCTGTGCTCACCTTCCTTCACTCCTAAGCCATGGGTGTTCGAGATTTAGAGGTTTGACCTCAACGGCGTTCGTTCAGATCTTCTCAGATCTGTGGTTCTATGGCTCTCCGGCCTTGCTCCGACGTATTCGAGCTTTAGAAGCCTAGCCATGGCCATCTCTGACTCAAGACCAGACCTTTTCCAAGCCTTCTCATTTCTAGGGTTTCGGAGAAACCCTAAAGCTATTCGAGGTTCCTTCCTCTTTTATTTACTTAGATCTATGATGAATCTATGCTGTATTCAACGTTTTAAAGCTTTTCCCCAATTTTCTTTTCAAAATTAGTTTGCTTTCAATTTAGGGTTTTCGAAAAAAATCTCAAAATAACTTCTGACCCTTCTTCTTCTTCTTCTTCTTCTTTTCTTTGTGTGAATCTGTCTGTACCACGTCCTTATGAGTTTTTCTCTTGTGTTCTTATGTTTGCCATACGATGTATGTTCTTCTATTTTTGTGTTCTGTTCTTCCCTCTACTAGGTTCTATAAGCATGATTTACATGTCTATCTTGTATGTTCCTCTACTGTATTTTTTACTGAGCTTTTGCTCCTTGCTTACCTTTACTGGGCTTTGTTTGAACCCTAAGCATGTTTCATCTACTATTTTCCTAAACCCGTATCGCTTTTTCTTTTCTGAACTTGTTTGAGTGACAAGATTTGCCTAAATGTATTCCCTGTGTTTCAAACTTATTGTTCTCTCTGTTTGTTTCTCATAAGTCTCTGAAAGAGACTACTGAGTCTGTTCTATTTGTTGTTTTCTCATCTATGCATCTTATTCGAGTTAGAAACCCTAGTATTTGAGGGGTTTTTGGCAAGCTTGACTTTGTGTTTGGACTAGGGGTCCATTCAGAACCCTGACTCTCTTTCAGACTCATTCTGAGTCTGTGAACCTAACCTTCTTGGGTACTCTGATTTCTTGATAGTTTTACAACGACTCTCTCTTGTCTCACATGTCTGTATGCTTTTTATATGACAAATTCTCTTCTTTCAAAAGGCCTTTGGCCAGCTTGTGATTGATTCCGACTTCCTTTTTAAAAAGGTTTGATTGTGTGTGGTTGATTTTCTTTAAATTAAACCCTTCTCACCTTTTTCTGGTTGGATTCATTCACACTAAGATTCGAATCCTGATTTTACGGGCTGGTTGATTGATTGTCTTTCCTTGTTTGACCTAAACCGTGTACTACTAAACTGTTTCCTTAAATAGGTTTCTATGTATTTGCCTCTGTTATACTACCTCAGAAAAGATTGTTTAAAACAAAACCTTTCCTTATTTATTTTGCCCGTTTGAATCAAATCCCTTAACCAAAGGGAAACAACTTGTGATTGATTTCAAAACTATTCTCTTACCTTTTTTTACTCACCTTCTGCACTATAAAAGGGACTGCTCTTTTGCACTAAAAAAAGGGGTTTTCACATGCTTTGACAGACTTTTCTACACAAAAACACAGGCTTTTACACATTCGAATACTGAGTTCTTTCACACAAAAAAATTCTACTCTCTTCTTCTACTTTGTGCTTTCTGAAACAATTTTGAGCTCTCTCTCTAAAACTCTCAAGTGTTCTGCTGAACTTAAGTCTGCTCCTGCTATGTTTACTTGCCGTGATTGCTCTATTGTTCTGCTTGTTCTTACTTTGCAACTGGTACGTTATTCTTAGTTGAATAATGCTTCTTCATTATGTGCTTACTTCCTAGTCTGTTATGTTCTTCTTTACTATGTTTCTGCAACCCTGTTGTGCTTTTCTTATGTGAACTCTCTTTCCCTTTTCCTCTTTGTATGTGAGTATAGTTCCAGCCATAACAACACTTTGATATTGTTGTCTATGACTCTGAACTGGGTTCTTTGAACCTCCTAACTCAATCAATTCCCACTCCCTTCTCCCCTTTATGTGCTTGAGCCTGGACCTGAGTCTGGTGGTGTCCTAATCACCATCCAGACCTAGGTTTGACCCTCAAGGGTCTACTCCTAACTTGTTTGACCAAACTAATGGTCAGGGGTGTGCCAGTCTGCACCTGTGGCTGGGTATGACCACCATTTGTTATGGCTCCCTAATGCCTTTTCACTTTGCATTTACTCCTAGCTCTAAGTTCTTCCCCTCTCTTGCAAGCCATGCTTTAGGACCCTTGAGCTCCCACTGAACTTGGATGCCTGAGGACTGGCTATTCCGCATTGCACTATTCTAATTCTAAATGGTATCCTGAGTGTAAGCAATGCCGGGAATCCTTGAGCTTCCTTGGAACTTTGAAACACTTTGGATAAAGAGAAGGCTTTGGAAATCCGGAATTGGTTAATCACATGTTATTGGACATTAAGATTGAATTAGGCTGCTCGGATCTAGCTGTTAGTTTTTAATGTATTTATTTTCTTTCTTTTGGTCTGTAAAAATTTGTATAAAGAATTTGGGGAATATAGTAAAAGGGTGTGGGAGGGGTTTTACATTCTTGCATCAGTAAGGGTAGAAACCATGCTTTAGGATTTTCATTTTTTTTCCAGAAATCCTGCCTATAGGATTGTTCAATGTTTCTGATTCCACATCACTTAGAGACCATGCCTATAGGGTCAACACTTCATTGTGCTACAAATCACATAGAAATCATGCCTATAGAACTTAACGTTCGTGTAATCAATGCATATAGAGATCATGCCTATAAGGAATGCATATGCATTAGGCAAACTGTAGGGTTAATTAACACAATCATCTTTTACAAGTTCAATAACTGGTTTTAAAAGTCAAAATAGATATCATGCCTATAGGATTTGCATCAAACTCGTCTGATTCGCTTAAAGTAATAATGATCTATTAATTGGTCCTTAACGTCTTAATACAACAACGATTTCAGAAGTCTTAATTCTTTGACAAAAACTCTCTTGACTCAGTATGCTTTTAAGTCCCTCAAATCGACATCTTTTTCTGAAACAATTCTTTCTAAACGTTTTGCCTAAACGTTTTACTCAGACCCTCAAATTGTCTTTTAAAACAGTTGCAACTTACCCTTTCCTTAGATATTTCTATCTCTGAAACTCTTTCACAACCATTTCTGTGTTTTATTTTTACTGCAGTCTATACTTTCTTTTCAAAACTCCTCTGCATTAGACTACTTTTTCCTGAAACCAGTACCTTTTAAATCACTCGCTTGAAATACCTTAATTTCTGACAATTGGATCCAAGTTTCCTAATGCAGACTTTCTATCTAAACATATGGGTTGAACCAGTCCGTTCGCTGTTTAAGTTTAATTTAAAGACCAAATCAGTATGTGCCAAGACATGCTAAACTAAGTGTTTGTTTGATTAAGGGGTTTACTTGAGCCTTACCTATTTGTTTTGTTCATCCTTATATTTGTTACTTGTTTTGTATGTCGCAATTAGAATTTTAGCCTTTGAACTCCATATATTCCTATATCACTTTCCTTCCCCTTTAGGATTAGAAGTCCTGATACCCCGGTACTGATAGGTTGGGACGGGTACTAGCATGCAATAAGTAAATGAGACTGATCGCGTTTAAATACCTTAACGGGGTGGGAAGGGTAGAATATGGATATGATGACCGATGCACTAATATCACATGCGACCCCTCTTCTGAGGAGTGATCGCTGGGTATTGAATTGAAGTGATCCATTAATTATAAACTTAGGACTCCCCTCCCTTTATTTGCTTTCATCTCTTCTTGTAAAACTGTTCAAATCTCTTTTTCATGAATTTCTTCCCTCTCTACTTACCTTCGAAAATTTTCAACTTGGTCGCAATGTTGTGTGAGAATCCTTATTTGAGCCTTGATTGTTTACTTGTAAAGTCACAATTGTAACATGGCCGGGAACCACACTAGTGGATCTTGAGGGGTGCCTAACACCTTCCCCTCGGGATAATTTCTATCCCTTACCCTAATCTCTGGTGTCTTCATCTCAAACCCTTCTTAAAGTGTCCTAATGCACTATAATCATTAGGTGGCGACTCTTCAACTTCTAAACCCAATTCTCGAAAGGGGATAGAGTTGTCCTCCCAATGTCGTATACCCGATTTCTGACCCCGCGCGCGTGAAGAAAAAAAGGGGGTGTCGACAGCATGGCGACTCTGCTGGGGAGTTTCTTTAGGCTTTTACCATTGCATGTTGTTTGTGACTTTATTATCTCATTAATTGCTTTATACTGTCTTTTATTCTTTCACTACAAAACTGACTTGGCTCTTCATATCTTTTCTTTCCTTTAGCTGCTTTCCTTTACTGCTTTATTTCAATACTGTTGTAATTACTGCAATTATTGTAATCATTTATCTTATGAACGTGAAAATACATTTCAATTTGTTTTATTCTTGTAAACAACATCTTCAACATCATATTCCACTCATGCCAAACAAATACCATAGCAACACTTATAATAAGTGGTTGCGCTCTTCCAATATTATTACCCTTTAAATTCGGCAAAGGTATATTTGCGGTAAAACCAGTCGATCAACGGTGCAGTCGACGGTTCCGTGCCTTTCCCTCTTGAGTTGTCCGCTCAAGGGTACCTGTCTAATACCCCGATAGAAACCTTACTCTGTCTAACTGTGCATGCATCATGGTCAAACCTAGCCGAGTCAGTTATGTTGTCCGCATAATGACTCATTAAGATAGCCTTGTCCAAAGTCCATCGGGTTTCCCTGAAACCCAAATGGACACCTACATGTTCTGTGCATTTATTTGGAGAACTAAATGCTTTTTATGCTGACTATTGGTATTAAATAATCGAGTCCGGTGGGGGTGAGGTCTTAACCCTTTTTGCAGAAAATGAATGACAAAGTTCCTGACTTCGGTATGGTAAACATACCTTCACTCTTGCAGACTTGGTGGAGAAACCTCCCATCGAGCAACCAAATCAACGAATGGAAAGAGAGAGTCACCAAGGCTAGTGAGAAGCTAGAATACCTGGAGTACAGCTTGTTGGAATTGGAAGGGAAAGTGAGGAAAAGAGTCATCGACTGTCAAAATGTTGAGGAAGGCAAAGGAGAACGTCTGGCGATAGCATTTTTACTGGAAAATTTGCGCGAGCTGGAGGACTTGATCAACGAGAACATTCAACCTGAAGAAGGTCCTTCTGGGACCAAGTAGTTAGGAGTCTTTCTTTTCGATTTTAATGTAATAAGGCCAATGGCCATTAGTGACATTTTTACTTCCCGCTATTTTAGTGTCATTTTGGGATTCGTCTTATTTTTGTCAATAAAAATGAGGCATTTAGCATTATAAGTTCTCCAAATTAATTTATCGCTAGGCCTACTTCGGGAACGAGGCACCCAAATTAGGACGCGATTTATATTCTTGCACAATGTGTTTAAATATTGCAACATTTTTCCTCATAATCTGCACTAACTTGTTACCTTTTTGTTTTTCTTTTCTTTTATTATTTCCCTCTCCAAAGGTTAGTTCGTGCATTCTGGCACCATCATCATACAGTACAAGATCCAAGGGCCCTCCACCTCCTCCTCCGAGTCCTATCTAAGGAGAACGCCTCAGCAATTGGTCAATCAGAACCACCAGGGCCCGGAAAGCTTCGGGGTAGCAAGGCTAAACTAAAGCACCATGCATCACATTTTTACTTTTTACTAGCTGATTTTATTTCCGCATTGTCTTTAATTTTGAAAAGAGCTCTGATATTCAAAACAATTATGAATTCAATCAAAGCATTTCAGTTTATTATATATCTCGCTCTTATTATTTTTTTTCTATCATTCGCTTTATTTTACACAACATTACTATTCCTTGCCTTGACGATAAACCAACGATTGTGACTTGCAATGAGACAATGCAACAAACGGATATGGATTCAGAAGAGGATGATATACCAGAAGAGGTCGTCAGAGAGGTTGAGAATTTTGAGAATAGGCCTAAGTCTAACTTGGACGAAACTGAGGTCGTTAATCTGGGAGATACAGAGAATGTCAAAGAAACGCGCATCAGTGTTCACCTGTCACCATCAGAAAAGAAAGAGTACAAGGAGTTCCTAAAGGAATATGAAGACATATTCGCCTGGTCATATGATGATATGACTGGTCTCAGCACATCCATTATAGCTCACAAACTACCAACAGATCCAACATGCCCGCCGGTAAAGCAGAAGCTCAGGAAATTCAAACCCGACATGAGTTTGAAAATTAAAGAAGAGGTTACCAAGTAAGTCAAAGCCAAGGTTCTCAGGGTAGTAGAGTATCCGACATGGTTAGCCAACATCGTGTCAGTGCCAAAAAAGGATGGGAAAGTTAGAGTTTGTGTTGACTACCGGGATCTTAATCGGGCCAGCCCCAAAGACGACTTCCCCTTGCCTAACATACACATTCTTATCGACAATTGCGCCAAGCATGAGTTACAGTCTTTTGTTGATTGTTTCACTGGGTATCATCAGATATGGATGGATGAGGAAGATGCAGAGAAAACGGCTTTCATCACGCCGTGGGGAATGTACTGTTACAAAATGATGGCATTCAGTTTGAAGAACGTTGGCGCCACCTACATGAGAGCCATGACTACCATCTTTCATGACATGATACACAAGGAGATCGAGGTATATGTGGATGACGTCATCATCAATTCCAAGAAAACCAGGGATCACATGGCATATCTAAGAAAGTTCTTCAACAGACTGAGGAGGTACAATCTGAAACTGAATCCTGCCAAGTGTGCATTCGGAGTTCCTACTGGAAAATTATTGGGTTTCATCGTGAGTCGTCAAGGAATAAAATTGGATCCATCAAAGGTCAAAGCTATCCAAGAATTGCCGCCGCCAAAAAACAAGAAGGATGTGATGAGTTTCCTGGGAAGACTCAACTATATCAGCCGGTTCATAGCTCAATCCACGGTCATTTGTGAACCTATATTCCAAATGTTGAAGAAGGACTCTACTACCAAATGGACTAATGATTGTCAAAAAGCTTTTGACAAAATCAAGGAATACCTATCAACGCCGCCGGTCTTAGTTCCGCCTGAGCCAGGAAGACCCTTATTGCTTTACCTTGCGATATCGGATAGAGCATTCGGTTGTGTTTTAGGACAACATGATGAAACAGGGAGAAAGGAGCAAGCCATTTACTATCTCAGTAAGAAGTTCACACCGTATGAGGCCCAGTATTCTCTTTTAGAACGCACTTGTTGTGCTCTGACTTGGGTCGCGCAGAAGTTGAGGCATTACTTCTGTGCTTTGAACTACACCTGACCTGATTCCCATTTAAGAGGGGATACGTAGGCAGCCCTATGGGTTCGGTCATAATTTAATAAAAAATTCATTTTCCCCCGCTATTAGAGCCGGGGCAGAATTTTGAGGAGGACCCTCAAAATTCCGAAGTTAATTTTAGTTCATGCATCGCCAGAAGCGCCAGCCCAGCAAACTGGGGCAGAATTTTGAGGAGAACCCTCAAAATTCCAAAGATGTTTTTTAGTCATTTAGCACAGCCGTCATAAACGTCCGCTCAGCAAACTGGGGCAGAATTTTGAGATCGACCCTCAAAATTCCGGAGAAAAGAGGTTGCTATGTCCTGAACCACGTCGCAGTCGTTGGTTCATCTAAAGAAAATGATTTTCGATTATATACGTTATATTTGCTAAATCCTGCATAACTATTATCTGAATTGCTGTTGTTTAGCGACGCTACCCCAATGACACACAACGTCAAGAGCCCGGGGAAGACGAACTAACCTTTCCCCTCACAGAACTCACGATTTTCTTTGGATGCAGGCACTTGACTTGCAATATCATCAAGTATATTTATGTACGCATACTTTCCGAAGAATGCAACTTCTCAGAATCATCACTTGCCCGCAATTGCTATCCGTACCCAATCTCCCCAGCAGTCATATTGTCGTAATCGGCTATCAGCTAAGAGATCTTACTACTGATCATCCTTTTACATTCTTGCACTGCATAAGGCTACTTTTTTGCCTTCCGAGGTTAAGCTCTACCTCCATCTGCATTTTGCATAAGGCTACTTTTCTGCCTTCCGAGGTTAAGCTCTACCTCCATCTGCATTTTGCATAAGGCTACTTTTCTTCCTTCCGAGGTTAAGCTCTACCTCCACCTGCATTTTGCATAAGGCTACTTTTCTGCCTTCCGAGACTAAGCTCTGTCTCCATCCACATTTCCTGCATTTTGCATAAGGCTACCTTTCTGCCTTTCGAGGTTAAGCTCTACCTCCATCCGCATATCTTTGCATTACATAAGGCTACTTATCTGCCTTTCGAGACTAAGCATTGTCTCCATCTGCATTTTTGCATAAGGCTACCTATCTGCCTTCCGAGGTTAAACTCTGCCTCCATCCTACATAAGGCTACTTTTCTGCCTTCCGAGACTAAGCTCTGTGTCCATCCGCATTTCCTGCATTTTGCATAAGGCTACCTTTCTGTCTTTCGAGGTTAAGCTCTACCTCTATCCGCATATCTTTGCATTGCATAAGGCTACTTATCTGCCTTTCGAGACTAAGCATTGTCTCCATCTGCATTTTTGCATAAGGCTACCTATCTGCCTTCTGAGGTTAAACTCTACCTCCATCCTGCATAAGGCTACTTATCTGCCTTTCGAGACTAAGCACTGACTCCATCTACATTTTGCATAAGGCTACCTATCTGCCTTTCGAGGTTAAGCTCTACCTCCATCATGCATAAGGCTACTTATCTGCCTTTCGAGACTAAGCTCTGTCTCCATCCTGCATGGCTGAAATATCGCCACTTTATTTTGAATGGCTGCAATATCACCATCTGCATTTAAATTTTCGCTCTGGCTGAAAGATCGCCGCCCTTTGCATTCATTTGGCTGAAAGATTACCACCTTTTTAGGGGCTGAAAGATCGCCAACTTATTCAAAGGCGTCATAGTTCGGAGGCACCATCTACATAGCCCGAGAACACCATTTCATGGCCTGCGAATTTTTATTTATTTATTATTTTTTATGCTCTTCACGGCCCAGGACATCATAGTCTGAGGACGTCATCCTAACTGTCCAAAGACAACATTCATGGTCCAATGGGAACTTGCATCATATTTAAATTATGCACAATACATGCCACATTGCTCACTTGCAGGTACACCGGCTAGCAAATGGCCATCTCAGCAGGAGCGATCCCGCTCCGGTTCTCCGCAGTCTGTCCGACTCCAAATCTAATCATCGTGTCCGTTCTTTTCGAATCCCCATTCGACACACTCCGTCAATGGTTTCTGAACTACATATGGCCTGATTCTGATAAAACCAGGGATATGTAGGCGGCTCCGAATCCAGATCTCGGTCAAAACGCTTTTTAATCGCCGATCCGGTCAAAATTGGCCATCTTGTCTTTACCCGATAACTCTTTCATCCTCCTCGGGTAAAGAGGGGCAGCTGTTGATATCCAATTTTTCCCTATGTATTTTTATACCCAAAACACTTCCAAAATAACATATATCTGCATATATAAGCACACCAAAAGGTTTTGGTATTTTAATGATTTTTAAACTAATTTATGGCCTATTTTTACACCATAAAATCCAATAATTACTCCCAAAGCTTGCCATTTTGGAGAATAATTTATTTTATTCTCATATTTACACCAAAATATATCCAGCATGATTTTTGCACATTTTTTTTACAAATTCGTTTGGTATTTTCAAAGCCAAATTGCATATAATTGCAATACTAGCCTCTTTAAGATTTAATAGCATTTTATAATTACAAAATTGATCCCAATATTTTTGAATTAATATTTATATATTACTAGTTGACTCAGTGCCTTTAATTTGCTTTTAAAACATTTTTTACTATTTTTATAAAATAATAAAAGGAAAAATTGGCTATTTCAATTGTAGCCTCAATTCATTTCAATTATAACCCAAATTCCATTTCAATTTCAGCCTGAAATCAGCCCAATTTCGAACTCAATTGGACCAGCCCAATTCATTCAAACCCAGCCCTTTGACCCGTTTAATCCAACCCGCCCGGAAATCCTTTTAATCCAGGCCGTTGATCATTTTGATCAACAGCCACAAACGACCCTTTCCTTTTTAATTCTACCAACCCCCTAACCCTAACCCTAACCCTCATTTCTCTTAGACAGTCGCCTCTGAAACCTTTTCTCTCTCAAAACGCTCTCAAGCACTCGAAACCCTAATCGCCTCCCTCGTCTTCTCCAACCATTATCTAGCCGGAGTCCATGACTTTTCAGGCCACGGACGACCTGTGCTCACCTTCCTTCACTCCTAAGCCATGGGTGTTCGAGATTTCGAGGTTTGACCTCAACGGCGTTCGTTCAGATCTTCTCATATCTGTGGTTCTATGGCCTCTCCGGCCTTGCTCCGACGTATTCGAGCTTTAGAAGCCTAGCCATGGCCATCTCTGACTCAAGACCAGACCTCTTCCAAGCCTTCTCATTTCTAGGGTTTCGGAGAAACCCTAAAGCTATTCGAGGTTCCTTCCTCTTTTATTTACTTAGATCTGTGATGAATCCGTACTGTATTCAACGTTTTAAAGTTTTTCCCCAATTTTCTTTTCAAAATTAGTTTGCTTTCAATTTAGGGTTTTCGAAAAAAATCTCAAAATAACTTCTGACCTTTCTTCTTCTTCTTTTCTTTGTGTGAATCTGTCTGTACCACGTCCTTATGAAATTTTCTCTTGTGTTCTTATGTTTGCCATACGATGCATGTTCTTTTATTTTTGTGTTCTGTTCTTCCCTTTACTGGGTTCTATAAGCATGATTTACATGTTTATCTCGTATGTTCCTCTACTGTATTTTTTACTGAGCTTTTGCTCCTTGCTTACCTTTACTGGACTTTGTTTGAACCATGAGCATGTTTCATCTACTATTTTCCTAAACCTGTATCGCTTTTTCTTTTCTGAACTTGTTTGAGTGACAAGCTTTGCCTAAATGTATTCCCTGTGTTTCAAACTTGTTGTTCTCTCTGTTTGTTTCTCATAAGTCTCTGAACGAGACTACTGAGCCTGTTCTATTTGTTGTTTTCTCATCTATGCATCTGATTCGAGTCAAAAACCCTAGTATTTGGGGTTTTTTTGGCAAGCTTGACTTTGTGTTTGGACTAGGGGTCCATTCAGAACCCTAACTCTCTTTCAGACTCATTCTGAGTCTGTGAACCTAACCTTCTTGGGTACTCTGATTTCTTGATATTTTTACAACGACTCTCTCTTGTCTCAAATGTCTGTATGCTTTTTATATGACAAATTCTCTTCTTTCAAAAGGCCTTTGGCCAGCTTGTGATTGATTCCGAGTTCCTTTTTTAAAAGGTTTGATTGTGTGTTGTTGATTTTCTTTAAATTAAACCCTTCTCACCTTTTTTCTGGTTGGATTCATTACTAAGATTCGAATCCTGATTTTACGGGCTGGTTGATTGATTGTCTTTCCTTGTTTGACCTAAACCGTGTACTACTAAACTGTTTCCTTAAATAGGTTTCTGTATATTTGCCCCTGTTATACTGCCTAAGAAAAGATTGTTTAAAACAAATCCTTTCCTTATTTATTTTGCCCGTTTGAATCAAATCCCTTAACCAAAGGGAAACAGCTTGTGATTGATTTCAAAACTATTCTCTTACTTTTTTTTTACTCACATTCTGCACTATAAAAGGGACTGCTCTTTTGCACTAAAAAAAGGGTTTTTCACATGCTTTGACAGACTTTTCTACACAAAAACACAGGCTTTTACACATTCGAATACTGAGTTCTTTCACACAAAAAAATTCTACTCTCTTCTTCTACTTTGTGGTTTCTGAAACAATTTTGAGCTCTCTCTCTAAAACTCTCAAGTGTTCTACTGAACTTAAGTCTGCTCCTGCTGTGTTTACTTGCCGTGATTGCTCTATTGTTCTGCTTGTTCTTACTTTGCAACTGGTACGTTATTCTTAGTTGAATAATGCTTCTTCATTATTTGCTTATTTCCTAGTCTGTTATGTTCTTCTTTACTATGTTTTTGCAACCCTGTTGTGCTTTTCTTATGTGAAATCCCTTTCCCTTTTCCCCTTTGTATGTGCGTATAGTTCCAGCCATAACAACACTTTGATATTGCTGTCTATGACTCTGAACTGGGTTCTTTGAACCTCCTAACTCAATCAATTCCCACTCCCTTCTCCCCTTTATGTGCTTGAGCCTGGACCTGAGTCTGGTGGTGTCCTAATCACCATCCAGACCTAGGTTTGACCCTCAAGGGTCTGCTCCTAACTTATTTGACCAAACAAATGGTCAGGGGTGTGCCAGTCTGCACCTGTGGCTGGGTATGACCACCATTTGTTATGGCTCCCCAATTCCTTTTCACTTTGCACTTACTCCTAGCTCTAAGTTCTGCCCCTCTCTTGCAAGACATACTTTGGGACCCTTGAGCTCCCACTGAACTTGGATGCCTGAGGACTGGCTATTCCGCACTGCACTATTCTAATTCTAAATGGTATCCTGAGTGTAAGCAATGCCGGGAATCCTTGAGATTCCTTGGAACTTTGAAACACTTTGGATAAAGAGAAGGCTTTGGAAATCCGTAATTGGTTAATCACATGTTATTGGACATTAAGATTGCATTAGGCTACTCGGATCTAGCTGTTAGTTTTTAATGTATTTATTTTCTTTCTTTTGGTCTGTAATAATTTGTATAAAGAATTTGGGGAATATAGTAAAAGGGTGTGGGAGGGGTTTTACATTCTTGCATCAGTAAGGGTAGAAACCATGCTTTAGGATTTTAATTTTTTTTAGAAATCCTGCCTGTAGGATTGTTCAATGTTTCTGATTCCACATCACTTAGAGACCATGCCTATAGGGTCAACGCTTCATTGTGCTACAAATCACATAGAAATTATGCCTATAGAGCTTAACGTTTATGTAATCAATGCATATAGAGATCATGCCTATAAGGAATGCATATGCATTAGGCAAACTGTAGGGTTAATTAACACAATCATCTTTTACAAGTTCAATAATAGGTTTTAAAAGTCAAAATAGATATCATGCCTATAGGATTTGTATCAAACTCGTCTGATTCGCTTAAAGTAATAATGATCTATTAACTGGTCCTTAACGTCTTAATATAGCAACGATTTCAGAAGTCTTAATTCTTTGACAAAAACTCTCTTAACTCAGTATGCTTTTAAGTCCCTCAAATCGGCATCTTTTTCTGAAACAGTTATTTCTAAACGTTCTGCCTAAACGTTTTACTCAGACCCTGAAATTGTCTTTTAAAACAGTTGCAACTTACCCTTTCCTTAGATATTTCTATCTCTGAAACTCTTTCACAACCATTTTTGTGTTTTATTTTTAATCCAGTCTATACTTTCTTTTCAAAACTCCTCTGCATTAGACTACTTTTTCCTGAAACCAGTACCTTTTAAATCACTCGCTTGAAATACCTTAATTTCTGACAATTGGATCCAAGTTTCCTAATGCAGACTTTCTATCTAAACATATGGGTTGAACCAGTCCGTTCGCTGTTTAAGTTTAATTTAAAGACCAAATCAGTATGTGCCAAGACATGCTAAACTAAGTGTTTGTTTGATTAAGGGGTTTACTTGAGCCTTACCTATTTGTTTTGTTCATCCTTATATTTGTTACTTGTTTTGTATGTCGCAATTAGAATTTTAACCTTTGAACTCCATATATGCCTATATCCCTTTCCTTCCCCTTTAGGATTAGAAGTCCTGATACCCCGGGACTAATAGGTTGGGACGTGTACTAGCATGCAATAATTAAACGAGACTGATCGCGTTTAAATACCTTAACGGGGTGGGAAGGGTAGAATATGGATATGATGACCGATGCGCTAATATCACGTGCGACCCCTCTTCTGAGGAGTGATCGCTGGGTATTGCATTAAAGTGATCCATATTAATTATAAACTTAGGATTCCCCTCCCTTTATTTGCTTTCATCTCTTCTAGTAAAACTGTTCAAATCTCTTTTTCATGAATTTCTGCCCTCTCTACTTACCTTCGAAAATTTTCAACTTGGTCGCAATATTATGTGCAAATCCTTATTTGAGCCTTGATTGTTTACTTGTAAAGTCACAATTGTAACATGGCCGAGAACCACACTAGTGGATCTTGAGGGGTGCCTAACACCTTCCCCTTGGGATAATTTCTAGCCCTTACCCTAATCTCTGGTCTCTTCATCTCAAACCCTTCTTAAAGTGTCCTAATGCACTATAATCATTAGGTGGCGACTCTTCAACTTCTAAACCCAATTCTCGAAAGGGAATAGAGTTGTCCTCCCAATGTCGTATACCCAATTTCTGACCCCGCGGTCAGAGAAAAAGGGGGTGTCAATAGAAGATACAACTTTAGTTGACTCTAGTGTTTTGGGTGTTGAGGAGGTCGAAAATCTTGAAGTTCATGTATTGGAGCGTGTTGGACCTCATTCCAAACACTTTTCTACATTATGTTCGGACGGTGAAATGGGAATGGAACGCAAAGCCATTGGAAGGATGTAACAAAAAACAAGATGGTATGATTGAAACTAAGTGTGAGGTACCCGCACGAAGGACCAGGCCTGGGAGAAGTCTGAGTACCCCATGAGATGCTAGTGCTTCGGTCTTTGGGCTACCAGGGAGTTTCTTTTACCCTCTTATTAGTATGGTGTGCATTGAGGACAATGCATAATTTTAAGTGTGGGTGAGGAGATTATCTGAGTGACTTTCTATGCTATTTTAGTTGTGTTAGTTTAATTGAATTTTTACTTTTTATTTTTTAGAAAAAACGAAAAAAAAAGGATTGGACTTTTACCGACGATAGATCTATTAGACAATTTTTTTGAGGGATTTAAGTCTAAAGAAAAAAAATAAAAAGATTTTCTTTTGTTAGGTAGTGTAGCAATTACCCCTTGGTTTTTCTTTAAACCACGGTTCTTTTCCAAGGGTTTTGTTTGAACCGGGTATAGTTATTTTTTTGGGGGAGTAGGAGCCATCGTGTTGTGTTTTGAATTGAAGCAATATCTCTTAACTTGGTTATGCCTTGAGAATAGTGAGTACTTTGGTTGTGACGCTTAGACTCAGTTTTTGACTCTTGTAGAAATACCTTAAATTGTATTATCTTATAGTGTCTATGAATCCAATCCTGAGTGAGTTATGTGCCATGTGTGTGTAAGGTTTTGCATTATTCAGTGCATTACATTTGATGCCTAGAACTTGCCCTGTGTATTGCAAAGCGAAATAGTAGTGTTGTTCAGTCTTGGAAGTGATATATGCGTTTCCTTGTTGAGCCAGATATGTATATTTTACCCACCTAATTGTTATGTATCGTAGTTAACCCCTTTGGGCCTGTAATCTTGTTGCTTTGGTAACCACATTACAATCCTTACCCTTTTGTTTGAATTAACCATCTATTTGAACCTTCTAACCTCTCATGAGCAATTGAATTGTGATGATTTATGTAAAAGTTAAAGTGTGGGGTGGTTAGTTTGGCTTTTGAGTGGAACTAATGAAATTAGGAGAAAGGTGCACTGTTTTGAACAAGTAAGAGCCACTTGAATTGAAAAAAAAATATAGTTGTATTGTTGTGAAAAAAAGTATTTCTTTAATAAGTGGTAACTCTTGCTGTAATTGTGCTTAAAGAAGTATGGGGTAATATACATTGATGTGAAGGTGGAGTTTGGTTTGATATAAACATGAGGTTTGAATGTTAAAGTATATGTATTAAAGTGCTTAGGGAGGTGTAGTCACTCTTATATCTAAATGTATCCTACCCGTCTCGTAGCCTACATTACAACCAAATAAAGTCCTAATTGATCCTAGATTGAATGAGCTTGATTAGTGGAGTAGTACACTATGGGCAAGCTTATGGTTCATCTTTTGTGGCATATGAATGTTATTTCTGAGAGTGAGTGAATTCTTTCTGTCTTGAGTTCCTAAGTGTTCTTAAATTTTATTGTGTGGAACTACTCTCTTTAGTTGTGTGAGGGCACTTGATTCATGAAGGAAAGGTAATGTCAGTGACCTCTATGTTAGAGTAAGTGGGTGAGTTGTGAATAATGCGTGGTACTTGTGAGTCAAATCTTGAGGTGAAGATGTTATGCTTTTGTGCTTAGTCTATTTTAAATACTCTTGGTGTGATGAGTTAGGAGAATTGTTTAAAAAGGTCGTGTCTATAAAAAGTGTAGTTTGATTACTCGAGGACGAGCAATGATTTAAGTGTGGGGTATTGATGATAGACTATAATTACATATTTTAGTCGCTTACTACACTCTAATTTACTGCACTTTATTTGAGTTTGAGCTTTAATCGCTAGCGTCTTGTGCTAATTGTGTGTTTTATGCCTTGTAGGAGTGATTTCGAGCTATATAGATGTTATGGAATGAATTTAAGTGATTTGGAGCTTTGAAATCTGAGTAAAAGTCCAAGGAATTAAGCCGGGATCGTGTCAGGGGTCAACTTTGATAGTTAAGAACAAACTAAGACTCGAGTAGGCATATTGCGCACTGTCTAGAAAAATGCACATAACTATTTGTTTAGAACTCCATTTGGTCTACACAATATATGGTTGGAAAGATAACTCAAAGATCTACAACTTTTATGTTTTACATTTTGTCAAATTCCAAAGGGAACATGGTGAACAGTGCGCGTCAATAGCATGTCTGCGCTCAGGCCGCGCTCGTCAGGCAGAATAATGGGCAATATGCGCGGCCACTAGCGCGTCCGCGCTAGTCAAACCCGGGAAAAGTGTCCTTTTTCACATTGGAGAAGGCATAATTATTTGGGCCCAACCCTACTTGATATATATATACATGGAAAAACGGTATTTTGAGGGAGGAGACCAATTTTTGACACAGATTCGACCTAAGGAGGCAGAGACACAATATGAGCAAGGCAGAGAATTCTTCTACGAGTTTTTCCTTTCTCTTCATATTTTTTATTGTTGGTTATGACTTTTAGTATTGTAGTTTTACATACTATTATGAATAGCTAATTTGTTATCTAGAGTTTTGATAGAACCTTTTGTAGGATAAATTCTTGTTATGTTTTTATATAATTGAGCCGTAGCTTTTCTCTATTTGTTCAACTACGTTTATATTGTGGTTGGTTGAAGAGCTCTCAATTAGCTGTGCCTATTTAGTATGTATTATTCGGGAGAGAGTGCATATTTAGGTAGTTGTTGAACAACATCACTCCCGATGTATGTGAGGAATCAATAACCAATGGTTTAAAGGTGAGATTAGGGATAACGAAACCTTGGGTGCAATCTAAGTGAGCTGTAATTAAAGCCAGCTAGCGTAACTCGGGATATTATGTCTAGTAAATTGTCGTAATTACTCGGGAGAGAATTGCAACACGCAAAACGCTCATGATCGATAGAGAATACTTAGGCGAAATTATAGAAGACATAGCGGGAATGATTTCGATAATTGGGGAAATCATAACTTAGACCTCCTTATTCTCCAACCAGTAATATCTTTAGTTGTTAATCTACTAATTTAATTAGTTAGTTAATTAGATATAAGAATTTTAATATTTATAACTTAGGAATTGTTCGAACTTGTCTTCTTAGCAATATTGAACAGTTGTAGCTAAGCCTTAGTTCTCTATGGGATTCGAATCCGGACTTGTAAACCGGATTATATTTGCAACGACCGCTTAGTCCTTTTAATAAGGCATAGTTGGGCGTGATCAAGGAGTTACATAACTCTCTAGAGGACATTCAGAGTTGGAGGAGAGCATTCCGCAATTGGTGAAGACATCCGCAAACAGAGAGATCAATCATCAAGTGCAAAGTTCTTCTAGAAAGGAGTGGTCAACAGAGTTCTTCCCGGAGATCAAACCGAAACAACAAAGTACTGCTCAGCGTTCTTGACGATTAAATACGTCACAAGGAGGTCTGCATCGTCCTACATTTGAGAAAGACCTTCTCAAACCCTCGAATCACGGAGAATTTTATAGATGAGAATCAAGGGAACAAATAGAATTGTACCCGCATTATTTTATTAATAAAATCTCTTTTTCTTCATATTATTTTTGTTACAGTTTATTTTTCATACTACGAAAATTTGTTGCGAACATATATTCACATATATTGAAACATAGGGATTACATAAATTGAAATAAACTGAACGGTCATATTTTGGATGAGCACATTAGAGTCGCTACAAGACAAAGAAAAGGACGGAGGTGCTCCAGCGACCTCTGGTCTACGCGGAAATACAGTTGCCTCCCGACCGGGTCATGCCAGTTTTCTCCGTCCCTAGTAGTTTTATTTTTTCTAATTCTAGATTTTCTTTAAGAAACCTCTTTTTACTACTAACGCATATAGTACGATTAGGTAAGGTGAAATATATATATAAATTTATTTATCTAAGTTTTTATATTTATAAAAAGTAACAAATATTTTTGACAAAATATATATAAATTCGGTCAAAATCTACAATTTATTTAAAACCAGTATATACTTTTTGTACATATAACAGTCAAAAACTACAATTTACATACAATATATATACAACTTGTTTACAATTATATAGTTGTATATGTTTTGTATGTTATATATACGCCCGTATACAAAATATGTATAATTTATTTATGTCTTCTTTTTCGCATTTTAGCCTGAAATTCTAACCAAAACCAACTCGAATTTTCACAAGTTCTCTCAAAATTGAGATATAAACTCTAAATAATATTTTTAATAATTTGCAACAATACCCAATCTAACTAAATAACAATTTTACAAAATTCAGTTTTCGAATTCAAAGTTTCGAAATTTTTTAATGTCTGTTGTTGAAGAAATTGTCATCTTTGTGGGCATACTGCTATTGATATCTGACATCTTTAGACCAAAGGTTTATCAGAGAAGTTAAAAATAGATAATCTAGCAGAATTTGTCCTATGCACTACCAAATTTGCTGAAGCTTTAGTAGGTAAGTGCCATGGTTTCTTACAAGGATTTCGAGGCCAATACAAAAACAAATGAAAGAAGCAAAAAACAAGAAGAATTTGAAGTGTCGGTGAAACTTTTAAGTAACTAATTACACATCCCTAAAGCAACTGAAATCTGGTTTTTATTTTTCATTTTCAGTTTCCGTCTCTTTATATTGGTTCGATGCAATTTTTTTTATCAGTTTGTTGCTTTGCTATAATTATTTTTATATATAATTGATAAATTGTATATCAACTTGTAATTAAGCTAAAATTCAATAGTGATGGCTATAAATAAGTTTAAAAAGTAATATCACTCAGTAGAAATTACCTAAATTATTTTTCAAAATGATACTTACAAAAGTGATTCACACGAAGGCTTTGAAATCTGACTTTGATTTGGTTATTTTTTTTTTTTTTTTTTTTTTATCTTTTTAAGTCGTAAACTCTTCTCAACTCACGACGTTGAATTATAAACAGACCTAAATGCTCATTGCATTCAAGCAAAGCTTAAAAGAATTTGTTTTTTTTTGGTTAGTCAGCGCATAACTTTTTTTAAATTTTAATTTGATTCAAACATTAATTTTTTTTTCATAATTCCAAATGTTGCTTACACGGAATCTCCATTAGCTGATTAATTTCTATACACGACCTCTGACGAATGAAAGATCGTAATAATATTGCTAATATTTTATTCTTTCCTTAGTGAAGTACTTTCTGTCTCATTTTATTTGACTTAAAGACGGGTTGGAGAAAAACTAATTTCGGCCTAACACATATTTCGTCGGGGCATTTGCATCTATACTCACTTTTTGTGTCACATTTTAACTTGTGTCCGCTTTGCCAAAAAAATTGCAAGCGTACCCGCTTTTTCGCATAACTTCAGCACACAGGGCTGAAGTAGCAAAGACAATCCGCAAAACTTCAGCATTCTAGTAGCCGGGCCTGAAGTTCAGTTCTAGAGCTGAAGTTTTTGTTTTGTAACTGACGAACTTCAGCTCTAGAGCTGAAGTTTTTGTGTTGTAACTGGGAAACTTCAGCTTTCTTGTGTTGTAACTGGGAAACTTCAGCTCTAGAGCTGAAGTTTTTGTGTTGTAATATTTTGTTTAAATTTTAAAATTATGTATTGTATACTAATTTATAATATATACAATCTGTAATATATCAAACAAAATATTAAATAATCCTCGCATACCGATTCATGTATTAGTCATTACTAATGGATTACTGTTTCATCCAGTTCAATAGAGAAGATAACGTCGAAGCAGAAAAGCTTCAGATTTATAGGAAGACAGTAGAAGAATTAATATTTAAAAAGGCAAAGGAAAATCAAATATGGCATACGGAATGGTCGTCCTCTTGCTTGACAACTCAGTCAATTGCTTGTTTGCATATTTCAGCTATTTATTTCAGAAGAAGAAGAAAACGAAGGAGGAGAAATGAGGGCGACCAAATAGGGCGCCTTGTGCAATTTTTACTATTTTGTCCTTCCAACTTGTATGCAAATCCCTTTAATAAACGCTAACACGCTCCATAAGTCTTTATTGAAATTGTGAAAAATAAATTATTGTAATTGCATTTTGATGGCTTGTCAAATTTTATGAAACAAAACCTACTCTTTCTTTGAATTCCTGCATGCCAAGAATTATAAAATCATATCGTAGAAGCTGAAATCTTCATGTATCAATTCTTGGAATTAATTAAAAGGTATCTCCAGTATAAATCAAAAGAATACGTAAATTCAAAAAGTAAAAGAAAAAATGATGGTCTACAAAGGAAATTAGCTTATAGGCAACAATTGTTGGAATGTAAAGAACAGAAACCTATTGCATTACAGTGACATCATCAGTGTCAGGTTGTAAAATAGAAGCGCAAGAAAGGGGTTGGCGTGTCAAACCAAAAACATAATGGGCCCACCATAATTAATACATTGAACAGGGGTTATTTCAACGTGGCACAAGAGCTGCAATTTAGCAGAAAATGGTGGCGATTTTACATAGCTGCTGACAATGTCCAAATAATGCAGCAGCGAGTATAACTCTTTCAAGCGACCTAAATATGTGAATGTCGAAACCACCCTAACAGTAAGCAAGCATGTCGTCCAGCTGCCTGTTAACTCTCTAGATAGTAGAAAATTACTCTAACAGATCCATCATACTTGTTTTACAATTTTCCTAGGTGCATATATTTTGGTTAGATATTTTTTATATCAATAATCATACTAATAAAAGAGATGTAGCTTCTTTACTTATCTTTAATTTTTTCCTTTCAAGAAAATTTCACTTTATACTCTTTTCTTAATTAAAATTTCACGTGTTCTGATTGTGCTTTTTACATCGTCAGCTGGCTTCTATTTTCATTTATTCTTATTAAAAAGATCAGATTTACAAGCACACGTTGTAGCAACAATAAATTCAATTTTTGTACTTGGCATAGTGACGACTGATTGTTTCTTGGAAGACCACGAAAAAGTCCATGTCTGTAGCGTAGAAACATAACCTGAAGTGCTCTTCTGTCATTTTGATCTCATGCATAGTCACTATCAGTAAAGCTAATCAAACCTGGCTTCTCACCTATTTTATAGACTAATCTAACAACCTTAAGTCCCTTGCAAGTAATACAAGATTCTTTTGGCAACAAGCATGTGATTTTCGGTGTGGCTCTTCGTGTATCTGCTTACGAGATTCACTGCATATATGGTCTTGTAGAAATTAGATATATCAAACTTCCTATAATTTGCTTGTAAAATGTGTTGTCCACCTTCTTGCCTTCATGATCTTTTTGCATCTTGTATTGGTCAAAATCTGATCACGATGGTCGATCCAACTGCGATCCGGCGGGATAGTGAAAGACGCCATGATTTGCTCCAAACCACGTACTCAGTGCCCGCTAAATCGAAGAACACTACTCAGGTAACGACGAAAACATACGTGGCATGAAGGTGCATTGACCCAAGAACGTAATAAAGACTCCATGACTATATGTAGGGAGGAAGCCTTCCTAGAAAGGGGGGCTTTTTCTCTTTTTCCTCTCCTCTGTAATCTTCTTAGCAAAAGGAAGATAAAACAATCTTCAAAACATTGTGTAAAGGGATTATCTCCATCAATTGGTGGGAAAAGAAATGAAAAATATCAATGAGATTGATCGCCCCTATTTTATCTTATACATCATTTTCTGATTTGTTTATAGATCTGGAATTTACTATGCGTAACTAAGATTTACATCTTCATCTTCATTAATTGATTTAATAAAAAAGGTTTCAATATCTTTTGGTTAAACAATTTGGCGCCGTCTGTGGTGATTTCTTAGTGAAATTTCCTAGTCTCTTCCAGATCAAAAAACCGTAAACATGATCACCCACTAAAAAGAGCGGTAAGTAAACCTCACACGCCAACCTGGATCATGATGCTATATGCAAGCAGAAGTTGCAACCAACATCCTCCCCCGCACGCAGGGCAACCCAAACCGCGCAGGGCCAAGGCATGAAAAAGGAGGGGAAAGAGAGCTGAATACGACTACCGAATTCAGAAGCCACCACCCCATCAACCATTGAAATGCCAAGCAAAACGAGCAACGCTATAGATCCACCCCCATTCACTAACTCATCGGATCGGGGTAAGGAGAATATCATGTTGGCCCACCTTCTGTTGTTCGATCAAACATGAATGCAAGCGTCGTGCAGGCGAGCAAGCGAGCAAAGAAACATCTTAACTGAAGAATGGGAAATTACTGCAAAACAATATAAATATCCCCTACCTGACAACCAACTTCCAGAAAATGACGCCCCTTAAGTTGTTCTCTCTCTCCCTCACCTAGGAGTTATCCCGAGAGAGTCCTCCCAGGGACTTAGGAACCGGGTTGACAAGGGGGACATCCCCGAGGTCAAAGTGTAACTCATCGTCCCACCTACCAATGATGCCTCAAGATCAGAAAGCGAAAAGATTAGACAGGGAAACACCAATATGTGCATGATACGAGTGTGAGAAAACCAACAACGTTTTATGCTCCTCGACACCACCCCCTCCGATGCAAATAAAATCAAACGAACTGAGACTCACCCGGGAAGCGCAGAGGTCAAGAAAAACTGGGACTCTCCCAGAGGATACCCAACTCACCAAAAAACTGGGACTAATGACGGGTTAATATTTCGACGAAAGTTCGAAATAACACCCTTAAGGCCAAGGGCCTTTGCCAAATAGAAGAATTCGACCTCGATCGAACACCGATGGATTAGTATTTCGACGAAAGTTCCAAATAACACCCTTAAGGCCAAGGACCTTCGCCAAAGACAAGAGCTGGACCTCGATCGAACAACGACAGGTTAATATTTCAACGAAATTTCGAAATAACCCCTTAAGGCCAAGGGCCTTCACCAAAGAGAGAGAATTTTGACCTCGATCAAACATCGGCGGGTTAATATTTAGACGAAAGTTCAAAATAACACCCTTAAGGCGAAGGGCCTTCTCCAAAGAGAAGAGTTCGACCTCGATCGAACAACGACATATTAGTATTTCGACGAAAGTTCGAAATAATACTCTTAAGGCCAAGGGTCTTCGCCAAAAAGAAGAAGTTCGACCTCGATGGAACGACGAAGGGTTAATATTTCGACGAACGTTCGAAATAACACCCTTAAGTCCAAGGGCCTTCGCCAAAGAGAAGAGTTCGACCTCGATCGAACAACTACGGGTTAATATTTCGACAAAAATAACACACTTAAGGCAAAGGGCCTTCGCCAAAGAGAAGAGTTCGACCTCGATCGAATAATGACGGGTTAATATTTCGACGAAAGTTTGAAATAACACCCTTAAGGCCAAGGGCCTTGACTAAAGAGTTGTTCGACCTCGATCGAACAACGACGGGTTAATATTTTGACGAAAGTTAAAAATAAAACCCTTAAGGCCAAGGGCTTACGCCAAAGAGAAGAGTTCGACCTCGATCGAACAGCGAGGGGTTAATATTTAGACGAAAGTTCGAAATAACCCCTTATGGCCAAGGGCCTTCGCCAAAGAAAAGAAGTTACCTCGATCAAACATTGACGGGTTAATATTTCGACGAAAGTTCGAAATAACACCCTTAAGGCCAAGGGCCTTCTCCAAAGAGAAGAGTTCAACCTCGATCGAACAACGACGGGTTAATATTTCGACGAAAGTTCGAAATAACACCCTTAAGGCCAAAGGACTTTGCCAAAGAGAATAGTTCGACCTCGATCGAACAACGACATGTTAATATTTCGATGAAAGCTCAAAATAACACTTTTAAGGAATTCGCCAAAGAGTAGAGTGCGACCTCGATCGAACGACGAAGGGTTAATATTTCGACAAAAGTTCGAAGTAACACCCTTAAATCTAAGGGCCTTCGCCAAAGAGAAGAGTTCGACCTCAATCGAACAACTACGAGTTAATATTTCGACAAAAATAACACACTTAAGGCAAAGGGCCTTCGCCAAAGAGAAGAGTTCGACCTCGATCGAATAACGACGGGTTAATATTTCTACGAAAGTTTGAAATAACACCCTTAAGGCCAATGGTCTTGGCCAAAGAGAAGAGTTCGACCTCGATCAAACAAAGACGGGTTAATATTTCGACGAAAGTTAAAAATAAAACCCTTAAGGCCAAGGGCCTTCGCCAAAGAGAAGAGTTCGACCTCGATCGAACAACGACGGGTTAATATTTCGTCAAAAGTTCGAAATAACCCCTTATGGCCAAGGGCCTTCGCCAAAGAGAAGAAGTTACCTCGATCGATCATTGACGGGTTAATATTTCGACGAAAGTTTTAAATAACACCCTTAAGGCCAAGGGCCTTCTCCAAAGAGAAGAGTTCAACATCGATCGAACAACGACAGGTTAATATTTCGGCGAAAGTTCGAAATAACACCCTTAAGGCCAAGGAACTTTACCCAAGAGAAGCGTTCGACCTCGATCGAACAACGACATGTTAATATTTCGACGAAAGTTCAAAATAACACCTTTAAGGCCAAGGGAATTCGCCAAAGAGTAGAGTTCGAACAACGATAGGTTAATATTTCGATGAAAATCCAAAATAACACCCTTAAGGCCAAGGGCCTTCGCCAAAGAGAAGAGTTCGACCTCGATCGAACAACGACGGGTTAATATTTCGATGAAAGTTCGAAATAACACCCTTAAGGTCAAGGGCCTTCTCCAAAGAGAATAGTTTGACCTCGATCGAACAACAACAGGTTAATATTTCAATGAAAGTTTGAAATAACACCCTTAAGGCCAAGGGCCTTTGCCAAATAGAAGAGTTCAAAATCGATCGAACAACGACGAGCTAATATTTCGACAAAAGTTCGAAATAACACCCATAAGGTGAAGGGCTTTCACCAAAGAGAAGAGTTCGACCTCGATCGAACAACGACGGGTTAATATATCGACTAATGGTCAAACTAACACCCTTAAGGCCAAGGGCCTTCGCCAAAGAGAAGAGTTCGACCTCGATCGAACAACGAGGGGTTAATATTTCGACAAAAGTTTGAAATAACACCCTTAAGGACAAGGGCCTTCGCCAAAATGAAGAGTTCGACCTCGATCAAACAACGACGGGTTAATATTTCGCCGAAAGTTCGAATTAACACCCTTAAGTCCAAAGGCCTTCGCCAAAGAGAAGAGTTCGACCTCGATCGAATAACTATGGGTTAATATTTCGACAAAAGTTTAAAATAACACCCTTAAGGCAAAGGGCCTTCATCAAAGAGAAGAGTTTGACCTCGATCGAATAAGGAAGGGTTAATATTTCGACAAAAGTTTGAAATAACACCTTTAAGGCCAAGGGCCTTGTCCAAAGAGAAGAGTTCGACCTCGATCGAACAACGATGAGTTAATATTTCGATGAAAGTTCAAAATAACACCCTTAAGGCCAAGGGCCTTCGCCAAAGAGAAGAGTTCGACCTCGATCGAACAACGACGAGTTAATATACGATGAAAGATCGAAATAACCTTTTAAGGCCAAGGGCCTTCTCTAGAGAGAAGAAGATCGACCTCGATCGAACATCGACCTCGATCGAACATCGACGGGTTAATATTTCGATGAAAGTTCGAAATAACACCCTTAAGGACAAGGGCCTTCTCCAAAGAGAAGAGTTCGACCTCGATCGAACAACGACATATTAGTATTTTGACGAAAGTTCGAAATAATACCCTTAAGGCCAAGGGCCTTCGCCAAAAAGAAGAAGTTCGACCTCGGTCGAACGACGAAGGGTTAATATTTCGACGAAAGTTCGAAATAACACCCTTAAGTCTAAGGGCCTTCGCCAAAGAGAAGAGTTCGACCTCGATCGAACAACTACGGGTTAATATTTCGACGAAAGTTCAAATTAACACCATTAAGGCCAAGGGCCTTCGCCAAAGAGAAGAGTTCGACCTCAATCGAACAACGACGGGTTAATATTTCGATGAAAGTTCGAAATAATACCCTTAAGGCCAAGGGCCTTCACCAAAAAGAAGAATTTCGACCTCGATCGAACGACGAAGGGTTAATATTTCGATTAAAGTTCGAAATAACACCCTTAAGCTAAGGACCTTTGCCAAAGAGAAGAGTTCGACCTCGATCGAACAACTACGGGTTAATATTTTGAAAAAAGTTTGAAATAACACCCTTAAGGCTAAGGGCCTTTGCCAAAGAGAAGAGTTTGACCTCGATCGAATAACGACGGGTTAATATTTCAATTTTGACCTCGATCGGATAACGACGGGTTAATATTTCAACGAAAGTTTGATATAACACCCTTAAGGCCAAGGTCCTTGGCCAAAGAGAAGAGTTCAACCTCGATCAAACAACGACGGGTTAATATTTCGACGAAAGTTCAAAATAACACCCTTAAGGCCAAGGGCCTTCGCCAAAGAGAAGAGCTCGACCTCGATCGAATAACGACAGGTTAATATTTCAAGGAAAGTACGAAATAACCCCTTAAGGCCAAGGGCCTTCACCAAAGAGAGAGAAGTTCGCCTCGATCGAAAATCGGCGGGTTAATATTTCGACGAAAGTTTGAAATAAAACCCATAAATCAAACGGCCTTTTCCATAGAGAAGAGTTTGACCTCAATCGAACAATGACGGGTAAATATGTCGGCAAAAGTTCGAAATAACACCCTTAAGGCCAAGACTTTGCCAAAGAGAAAAGTTCGACCTTGATAGAACAACGACAGGTTAATATTTCGACGAAAGTTTGAAATAACAACTTTAATGCCAAGGGCATTCCCCAAAGAGAAGAGTTCGATCTCAATCGAACAACGACGGGTTAATATTTCGATGAAAGTTCGAAATAATACCCTTAAGGCCAAGGGCCTTCGCCAAAAAGAAGAAGTTCGACCTCGATCAAATGACGAAGGGTTAATATTTCGACGAAAGTTCGAAATAACACCCTTAAGCTAAGGGCCTTCACCAAAAAGAAGAAGTTCGTCCTCGATCGAACGACGAAGGGTTAATATTTCAACGAAATTTCGAAATAACACCCTTAAGCTAAAGGCCTTCGCCAAAGATACGAGTTCGACCTCGATCCAACAACTACGAGTTAATATTTTGAAAAAAGTTCAAAATAACACCCTTATGGCTAAGGGCCTTTGCCAAAGAGAAGAGTTTGACCTCGATCGAATAATGACGGGTTAATATTTCAATTTTGACCTCGATCGAATAACGACGGGTTAATATTTCAATGAAATTTCGAAATAATACCCTTAAGGCCAAGGTCCTAGGCCAAAGAGAAGAGTTCAACCTCGATCGAACAACGACGGGTTAATATTTCGACGAAAGTTCAAAATAACACCCTTAAGGCCAAGGGCCTTCGCCAAAGAGAAGAGCTCGACCTCGATCGAACAACGACAGGTTAATATTTCGACGAAAGTTTGAAATAACCCCTTAAAGGCCAAGGGCCTTCTCCAAAGAGAAGAAGTTCGACCTCGATCGAACATCGGCGGGTTAATATTTCGACGACAATTCGAAATAAAACCCTTAAAGCCAAGGGCTTTTTCCATTGAGAAGAGTTCGACCTCGATCGAACAACGACGGGTAAATATTTCGACAAAAGTTCGAAATAACACCCTTAGGACAAAGGGACTTTGCCAAAGAGAAAAGTTCGACCTTGATCAAACAACGACAGGTTAATATTTCGACGAAAGTTTGAAATAACACCTTTAACGTTAAGGGAATTTGCAAAAGAGAAGAGTTCGATCTCGATCGAACAACGACGAGTTAATATTTTGACGAAAGTTCGAAATAATACCCTTAAGGCCAATGGCCTTCGCTAAAAGGAAGAAGTTCGACCTCGATCGAACGACGAAGGGTTAATATTTGGACGAAAGTTCGAAATAACACCCTTATGTCCAAGGGCCTTCGCCAAAGAGAAGAGTTCGACCTCGATCGAACAACTACGAGTTAATATTTCGACAAAAATACAACACTTAAGGCAAAGGGCCTTCGCCAACGAGAAGAGTTCGACCTCGATCGAATAACGACGGGTTAATATTTCGACGAAAGTTTGAAATAACACCCATAAGGCCATGGGCCTTCGCCAAAAAGAAAAAGTTCGACCTCGATCGAACGACGAAGGGTTAATATTTCAACGAAAGTTCGAAATAACACCCTTAAGCTAAGGGCCTTCGCCAAAGTGAAGAGTTCGACCTCGATCGAACAACTACGGGTTAATATTTTGAAAAAGGTTTGAAATAACACCCTTAAGGCTAAGGGCCTTTGCCAAAGAGAAGAGTTTGATCTCGATCGAATAACGATGGGTTAATATTTAAATTTTGACTTCGATCGAATAACGACGGGTTAATATTTCAACGAAAGTTTGAAATAACACCCTTAAAGCCAAGGGCCTTCGCCAAAGATAAGAGTTTGACCTCGATCGAACAACAACAGGTTAATATTTCAATGAAAGTTTTAAATAACACCCTTAAGGCCAAGGGCCTTTGCCAAATAGAAGAGTTCGACATCGATCGAACAACGACGAGCTAATATTTCGGCAAAAGTTCGAAATAACACCCATAAGGCGAAGGTCTTTCGCCAAAGAGAAGAGTTCGACCTCGATCGAACAACGACGGGTTAATATTTCGATGAAAGTTTGAAATAACACCCTTAAGGCGAAAGGCCTTCGCCAAAGAGAAGAGTTCGACCTCGATCGAACAACGACGGGTTAATATTTCGACAAAAGTTTGAAATAACACCCTTAAGGTCAAGGGCCTTCGCCAAAATGAAGAGTTCGACATCGATCGAACAACGACGGGTTAATATTTCGACGAAAGTTCGAATTAACACCATTAAGGCCAAGGGCCTTCGCCAAAGAGAAGAGTTCGACCTCGATCGAACAACGACCGGTTAATATATCGATGAAAGGTCAAAATAATACCCTTAAGGTCAAGGGCCTTCACCAATAAGAAGAAGTTCGACCTCAATCGAACGACGAAAGGTTAATATTTTGATGAAAGTTCGAAATAACACCCTTAAGTCCAAAGGCCTTCGCCAAAGAGAAAAGTTCGACCTTGATCGAATAACTATGGGTTAATATTTTGACAAAAGTTTGAGATAACACCCTTAAGGCTAAGGGCCTTCGTCAAAGAGAAGAGTTTGACCTCGATCGAATAAGGACGGGTTAATATTTCGACGGAAGTTTGAAATAACACCTTTAAGGCCAAGGTCCTTGGCCAATGAGAACAGTTCGACCTCGATCGAACAACGATGGGTTAATATTTCTATGAAAGTTCAAAATAACACCCTTAAGGCCAAGGGCCTTCGCAAAAGAGAAGAGTTCGACCTCGATCGAACAACGACGGGTGAATATTTCGATGAAAGATCGAAATAACCCCTTAAGGCCAAGGGCCTTCTCCAAAGAGAAGAAGTTCGACCTCGATCGAACAACGACGGGTTAATATTTCGATGAAAGTTAGAAATAACACCCTTAAGGCCAAGGGCCTTCTCCAAAGAGAAGAGTTCGACCTCGATCGAACAACGACATATAGGTATTTCGACGAATGTTTGAAATAATACCCTTAAGGCCAAGGGCCTTCGCAAAAAATAAGAAGTTTGACCTCGATCGAACGACGAAGGGTTAATCTTTCGACGAAAGTTTGAAATAACACCCTTAAGTCTAAGGGCCTTCGCCAAAGAGAAGCGTTCGACCTCGATCGAACAACTACGGGTTAATATTTCGACGAAAGTTCAAATTAACACCATTAAGGCCAAGGGCCTTCGCCAAAGAGAAGAGTTCGACCTCAATCGAACAACGACAGGTTAATATTTCGATGAAAGTTCGAAATAATACCCTTAAGGCCAAGGGCCTTCGCCAAAAAGAAGAAGTTCGACCTCGATCGAAGACAAAGGGTTAATATTTCGATAAAAGTTCGAAATAACACCCTTAAGCTAAGGGCCTTCGACAAAGAAAAGAGTTCGACCTCGATCGAACAACTACGGGTTAATATTTTGAAAAAAGTTTAAAATAACACCCTTAAGGCTAAGGGCCTTTGCCAAAGAGAAGAGTTTGACCTCGATCGAATAACAACGGGTTAATATTTCAATTTTAACCTCGATCGAATAATAATGGGTTAATATTTCAACGAAAGTTTGAAATAACACCCTTAAGGCCAAGGTCGTTGGCCAAAGAGAAGAATTCAACCTCGATCGAACAACGACGGGTTGATATTTCGATGAAAGTTCAAAATAACACCCTTAAGGCCAAAGGCCTTCACCAAAGAGAAGAGCTCGACCTCGATCGAACAACGACAGGTTAATATTTTAACGAAAGATCGAAATAACCCCTTAAGGCCAAGGGCCTTCACCAAAGAGAAGAAGTTTGACCTCGATCGAACATCGGCGGGTTAATATTTCGACGAAAGTTCGAAATAACACCCTTAAGGCCAAGGGCCTTTTCCAAAGAGAAGAGTTTGACCTCGATCGAACAATGACATATTAGTATTTCGACGAACGTTCGAAATAATACCCTTAAGGCCAAGGGCCTTCGCCAAAAAGAAGAAGTTCGACCTCGATCGAACGACGAAGGGTTAATATTTCGACGAAAGTTCGAATTAACACCCTTAAGTCTAAGGACCTTCGCTAATGAGAAGAGTTCGACCTCGATCGAACAACGACATATTAGTATTTCTACGAAAGTTCGAAATAATACCCTTAAGGCCAAGGGCCTTCGCCAAAAAGAAGAAGTTTGACCTCGATCGAATGACGAAGGGTTAATATTTTGACGAAAGTTCTAAATAACACCCTTAAGCTTAAGGGCCTTCGCCAAAGAGAAGAGTTCGACCTCGATCGAACAACTACGGGTTAATATTTCGACGAAAGTTCAAATTAACACCATTAAGGCCAAGGGCCTTCGCCAAAGAGAAGAGTTCAACCTCAATCGAACAACGACGGGTTAATATTTCGATGAAAGTTCGAAATAATACCCTTAAGGCCAAGGGCCTTCGCCAAAAATAAGAAGTTCGACCTCGATCGAACGACGAAGGGTTAATATTTCATTGAAAGTTCGAAATAACACCCTTAAGTTAAGGGCCTTCGCCAAAGACAAGAGTTCGACCTTGATCGAATAACTATGGGTTAATATTTTGACAAAAGTTTGAAATAACACCCTTAAGGCCAAGGGCCTTCGTCAAAGAGAAGTGTTTGACCTCGATCGAATAAGGACGGCTTAATATTTTGACGAAAGTTTGAAATAACACCTTTAAGGCCAAGGGCCTTGGCCAAAGAGAAGAGTTCGACCTCGATCGAACAACGATGGGTTAATATTTCTACGAAAGTTCAAAATAACACCCTTAAGGCCAAGGGCCTTCGCCAAAGAGAAGAGCTCGACCTCGATCGAACAATGACAGGTTAATATTTCAACGAAAGTTCGAAATAACCCCTTAAGGCCAAGGGCCAGGGCCTTCACCAAAGAGAGAGAAGTTCGACCTCGATCGAACATCGGCGGGTTAATATTTCGATGAAAGTTCGAAATAAAACCCATAAATCAAAGGGCCTTTTCCATAAAGAAGAGTTTGACCTCGATCAAACAACGACGGGTAAATATTTCGACAAAAGTTCGAAATAACATCCTTAAGGCCAAGGGACTTTGCCAAAGAGAAAAGTTCGACCTTGATCGAACAACGACAGGTTAATATTTCGACGAAAGTTTGAAATAACACCTTTAAGGCCAAGGACATTCCCCAAAGAGAAGAGTTCGATCTCAATCGAACAACGACGGGTTAATATTTCAACGAAAGTTTGAAATAACACCCTTAAGGCCATGGTCCTTGGCCAAAGAAAAGAGTTCAACCTCGATCGAACAACGACGAGTTAATATTTTGACGAAAGTTCAAAATAACACCCTAAAGGCTAAGGGCCTTCGCCAAAAAGAAGTGCTCGACCTCGATCGAACAACGACAGGTTAATATTTCGACGAAAGTTCGAAATAACCTCTTAAGGCCAAGGGCCTTCACCAAAGAAAGAGAAGTTCGACCTCGATCGAACATCGGCGGGTTAATATTTCGACGAAAGTTCGAAATAAAACCCTTAAATCCAAGGGCTTTTTCCATAGAGAAGAGTTTGACCTCGATCGAACAATGACGAGCAAATATGTCGACAAAAGTTCGAAATATCACCCTTAAGGCCAAGGGACTTTGCCAAAGAGAAAAGTTCGACCTTGATCGAACAACGACAGGTTAATATTTCGATGAAAGTTTGAAATAACACCTTTAAGGCCAAGGGAATTACCCAAAGAGAAGAGTTTGATCTCAATCGAACAACGACGGGATAATATTTCGATGAAAGTTCGAAATAATATCCTTAAGGCCAAGGGCCTTTGCCAAAAAGAAGAAGTTCGACCTCGACTACCGACGAAGGATTAATATTTCGTCGAAAGTTCGAAATAACACCCTTAAGCTAAGGGCCTTCGCCAAAAAGAAGAAGTTCGACCTCGATCGAACGACGAAGGGTTAATATTTCGACGAAAGTTCGAAATAACACCCTTAAGCTAAAGGCCTTCTCCAAACATACGAGTTCGACCTCGATCGAACAACTACGGGTTAATATTTTGAAAAAGGTTCGAAATAACACCCTTAACGCTAAAGGCCTTTGCCAAAGAGAAGAGTTTGACCTCGATCGAATAATGACGGGTTAATATTTAAATTTTGACCTCGATCGAATAACGATGGGTTAATATTTCAACGAAAGTTCGAAATAATACCCTTAAGGCCAAGGTCCTTGGCCAAAGAGAAAAGTTCAACCTCGATCGAACGACGACGGGTTAATATTTCGACGAAAGTTCAAAATAACACCCTTAAGGCCAAGGGCCTTCGCCAAAGAGAAGAGTTCGACCTCGATCGAACAACGACAGGTTAATATTTCGACGAAAGTTCGAAATAACCCCTTAAGGCCAAGGGCCTTCGCCAAAGAGAAGAAGTTCGACCTCAATCGAACATCGGCGAGTTAATATTTCGAGGAAAGTTCGAAATAAAATCTTTAAAGCCAAGGGCTTTTTCCATAGAGAAGAGTTCGACCTCGATCGAACAACGACGGGTAAATATTTAGATAAAAGTTCGAAATAACACCCTTAAGGCAAAGGGACTTTGCCAAAGAGAAATGTTCGACCTTGATCGAACAACGACAGGTCAATATTTCGACGAAAGTTTGAAATAATACCTTTAAGGCCAAGGGAATTCGCCAAAGAGAAGAGTTCGATCTCTATCGAACAACGACGGGTTAATATTTTGACGAAAGTTTGAAATAATACCCTTAACGCTAAGGGCCTTCGCTAAAAAGAAGAAGTTCGACCTCGATCGAACGACGAAGGGTTAATATTTCGATGAAAGTTCGAAATAACACCCTTAAGTCCAAGGGCCTTCGCCAAAGAGAAGAGTTCGACCTCGATCGAACAACTACGGGTTAATCTTTCGACAAAAATAACACACTTAAGGCAAAGGGCCTTCGCCAAAGAGAAGAGTTCGACCTCGAACGAAAAACGACTGGTTAATATTTCGACGAAAGTTTGAAATAACACCCTTAAGGCCAAGGGCTTTCTCCAAAAAGAAGAAGTTCGACCTCGATCGAATGACAAAGGGTTAATATTTCGACGAAAGTTCGAAATAACACCCTTAAGCTAAGGGACTTCGCCAAAGAGAAGAGTTCGACCTAGATCAAACAACTATGGGTTAATATTTTGAAAAAAGTTTGAAATAACACCCTTAAGTCTAAGGGCTTTTTCCAAAGAGAAGAGTTTGACCAGGATCGAATAACGATGGGTTAATATTTCAATTTTGATTTCGATCGAATAACGACGGGTTAATATTTCAACGAAAGTTTGAAATAACACCCTTAAGGCCAAGGTCCTTGGCCAAAGAGAAGAGTTCAACCTCGATCGAACAACGACGGGTTAATATTTCGACAAAAAATCAAAATAACACCCTTAAGGCCAAAGGCCTTCGCCAAAGAGAAGAGCTTCGACCTCGATCGAACAACGACGGGTTAATATTTCGACGAAATTTCGAAATAACACCCTAAGGCCAAGGGCCTTCGCCAAAGAGAAGAGTTCGATCTCGATCGAACAACGACGGGTTAATATTTCGACGAAAGTTCGAAATAACACCCTTAAGGTCAAGGTCCTTCGCCAAAATGAAGAGTTCGACCTCGATCGAACAACAACGGGTTAATATTTCGACGAAAGTTCAAATTAACACCATTAAGGCCAAGGGCCTTTGCCAAAGAGAAGCGTTCGACCTCGATCGAACAACGACCGGTTAATATATCGACTAATGGTCAAAATAATACCCTTAAGGCCAAGGGCCTTCGCCAAAAAGAAGAAGTTCAACCTCGATCGAACGATGAAGGGTTAATATTTCGACGAAAGTTCGAATTAACACCCTTAAGTCTAAGGACCTTCGCTAAAGAGAAGAGTTCGACCTCGAACGAACATCGGCTGGTTAATATTTCGAAAACGTTCGAAATAACACCCTTAAGGCTAAGGGACTTTGCCCAAGAGAAAAGTTCGACCTTTATCAAACAACGACAGGTTAATATTTCGATGAAAGTTTGAAATAACACTTTTAAGGCCAAGGGCATTCCCCAAAGAGAAGAGTTCGATCTCAATCGAACAACGACAGGTTAATATTTCGATGAAAGTTTGAAATAATACCCTTAAGGCCAAGGGCCTTCGCCAAAAAGAAGAAGTTCGACCTCGATCAAACGACGAAGGGTTAATATTTCGACGAAAGTTAGAAATAACACCCTTAAGCTAAGGGCCTTCGCTAAAAAGAAGAAGTTTGACCTCGATCAAACGACAAAGGGTTAATATTTCGACGAAAGTTCGAAATAACATCCTTAAGCTAAGGGCCTTCGCCAAATAGAAGAGTTCAACCTCGATCGAACAACTACGGGTTAATATTTTGAAAAAAGTTCAAAATAACACCCTTAAGGCTAAGGGCATTTGCCAAAGAGAAGAGTTTGACCTCGATCAAATAATGACGGATTAATATTTTAATTTTGACCTCGATCGAATAACGACGGGTTAATATTTCAACGAAGGTTCAAAATAATACCCTTAAGGCCAAGGTCCTTGGCAAAAGAGAAGAGTTCAACCTCGATCGAACAACGACGGGTTAATATTTCGACGAAAGTTCAAAATAACACCCTTAAGGCCAAGAGCCTTCGCCAAAGAGAAGAGTTCGACCTCGATCGAATAACTGTGGGTTAATATTTCGACAAAAGTTCAAAATAACACCCTTAAGCCCAAGGGCCTTCGTCAAAGACAAGAGTTTGACCTCGATCGAATAAGGATGGGTTACTATTTTGACGAAAGTTTGAAATAACACCCTTAAGGTCAAGGGCCTTGGCCAAAGGGAAGAGTTCGACCTCGATCGAATAATGATGGGTTAATATTTCGATGAAAGTTCAAAATAACACCCGTAAGGCCAAGGGCTTTCGCCCCAGAGAAGAGTTCGACCTCGATCGAACAACGACGGGTGAATATTTCGATGAAAGATCGAAATAACCCCTTAAGGCCAATGGCCTTATCCAAAGAGAAGAAGTTCGACCTCGATCGAACATCGACGGGTTAATATTTTGATGAAAGTTCGAAATAACGCCCTTAAGGCCAAGGGCCTTTTCCAAAGAGAAGCGTTCGACCTCGATCGAACAACGACGTGTTAGTATTTCGACGAAAGTTCGAAATAATACCCTTAAGGCCAAGGGCCTTCGCCAAAAATAAGAAGTTCGACCTCGATCGAACGATGTAGGGTTAATATTTCGATGAAAACTCGAAATAACACCCTTAAGTCTAAGGGCCTTCGCCAAAGAGAAGAGTTGGACCTCGATCGAACAACTACGGGTTAATATTTCGACGAAAGTTCAAATTAACACCATTAAGGCCAAGGGCCTTCGCCAAAGAGAAGAGTTCGACCTCAATCGAACAACTACGGGTTAATATTTCGATGAAAGTTTGAAATAATACCCTTAAGGCCAAGGGCCTTGGCCAAAAAGAAGAAGTTCGAACTCAATCGAACGACGAAGGGTTAATATTTCGATGAAAGTTCGAAATAACACCCTTAAGCTAAGGGCCTTTGCCAAAGAGAAGAGTTCGACCTCGATCGAACAACTACGGGTTAATATTTTGAAAAGAGTTAGAAATAACACCCTTAAGGCTAAGGGTCTTTGCCAAAGAGAAGTGTTTGACCTCGATCAAATAACGACGGGTTAATATTTCAACGAAAGTTTGAAATAACACCCTTAAGGCCAAGGTCCTTGGCCAAAGAGAAGAGCTCGACCTCGATCGAACAACGACAGGTTAATATTTCGACGAAAGTTTGAAATAACCCCTTAAGTTCAATGGCCTTACCCAAAGAGAGAGATGTTCGACCTCGATCGAAAATCGGCGGGTTAATATTTCGACGAAGGTTCGAAATAAAACCCTTAAATCAAAGGGCCTTTTCCAAAGAGAAGAGTTTGACCTTGATTAAACAACAATGGGTAAATATTTCGACAAAAGTTCGAAATAACACCCTTAAGGCCAAGGGACTTTGCCAAAGAGAAACGTTCGACCTTGATCGAACAACGACAGGTTAATATTTCGACGAAAGTTTGAAATAACACCTTTTAGGCCAAGGGCATTCCCCCAAAAGAAGAGTTCGATCTCAATCGAACAACGACGAGTTAATATTTAAACGAAAGTTTGAAATAACACCCTTAAGGCCATGGTCGTTGGCCAAAGAGAAGAGTTCAAGCTCGATCGAACAACGACGGGTTAATATTTCGACGAAAGTTCAAAATAACACCCTTAAGGGCAAGGGACTTCGCCAAAGAGAAGAGCTCAACCTCGATCGAACAACGACAAGTTAATATTTCGACAAAAATTCAAAATAACACCCTTAAGGCCAAAGGCCTTCGCCAAAGAGAAGAGCTTCGACCTCGATCGAACAACGACGGGTTAATATTTCGACGAAAGTTCGAAATAACACCCTAAGGCCAAGGGCCTTCGCCAAAGAGAAGAGTTCGACCTCGATCGAACAACGACGGGTTAATATTTCGACGAAAGTTCGAAATAACACCCTTAAGGTCAAGGTCCTTCGCCAAAATGAAGAGTTCGACCTCGATCGAACAACAACGGGTTAATATTTCGACGAAAGTTCAAATTAACACCATTAAGGCCAAGGGCCTTTGCCAAAGAGAAGCGTTCGACCTCGATCGAACAACGACCGATTAATATATCGACTAGTGGTCAAAATAATACCCTTAAGGCCAAGGGCCTTCGCCAAAAAGAAGAAGTTCAACCTCGATCGAACGATGAAGGGTTAATATTTCGACGAAAGTTCGAATTAACACCCTTAAGTCTAAGGACCTTCGCTAAAGAGAAGAGTTCGACCTCGAACGAACATCGGCTGGTTAATATTTCGAAAACGTTCGAAATAACACCCTTAAGGCTAAGGGACTTTGCCCAAGAGAAAAGTTCGACCTTTATCAAACAACGACAGGTTAATATTTCGATGAAAGTTTGAAATAACACTTTTAAGGACAAGGGCATTCCCCAAAGAGAAGTGTTCGATCTCAATCGAACAACGACAGGTTAATATTTCGATGAAAGTTTGAAATAATACCCTTAAGGCCAAGGGCCTTCGCCAAAAAGAAGAAGTTCGACCTCGATCAAACGACGAAGGGTTAATATTTCGACGAAAGTTCGAAATAACACCCTTAAGCTAAGGGCCTTCGCTAAAAAGAAGAAGTTTGACCTCGATCAAACGACAAAGGGTTAATATTTCGACGAAAGTTCGAAATAACATCCTTAAGCTAAGGGCCTTCGCCAAATAGAAGAGTTCAACCTCGATCGAACAACTACGGGTTAATATTTTGAAAAAAGTTCAAAATAACACCCTTAAGGCTAAGGGCATTTGCCAAAGAGAAGAGTTTGACCTCGATCAAATAATGACGGGTTAATATTTTAATTTTGACCTCGATCGAATAACGACGGGTTAATATTTCAACGAAGGTTCAAAATAATACCCTTAAGGCCAAGGTCCTTGGCAAAAGAGAAGAGTTCAACCTCGATCGAACAACGACGGGTTAATATTTCGACGAAAGTTCAAAATAACACCCTTAAGGCCAAGAGCCTTCGCCAAAGAAAAGAGCTCGACCTCGATCGAACAACGACAGGTTAATATTTCGGCGAAAGTTCGAAATAACCCCTTCAGGCCAAGGGCCTTCGCCAAAGAGTAGAAGTTCGACCACGATCGAACATCGGCGGGTTAATATTTCGACGAAAGTTCGAAATAAAACCCTTAAAGCCAAGGGCCTTCGCCAAAGAGAAGAGTTCGACCTCGATCGAACAACGAAAGGTAAATATTTCGACAAAAGTTCGAAATAACACTCTTAAGGCCAAGGGACTTTGCCAAAGAGAAAAGTTCGACCTTGATAAAATAACGACAGGTTAATATTTCGACGAAAGTTTGAAATAACACCTTTAAGGCCAAGGGAATTCGCCAAAGAGAAGAGTTCGATCTCGATCGAACAACGACGGGTTAATATTTTGACGAAAGTTCGAAATAATACCCTTAAGGCCAAGGGCCTTCGCTAAAAAGAAGAAGTTCGACCTTGATCGAACGACGAAGGATTAATATTTCGACGAAAGTTCGAAATAACACCCTTAAGCTAACGGCCTTCGCCAATGATAAGAGTTCGACCTTGATCGAACAACTACAGGTTAATATTTTGAAAAAAGTTCGAAAAACACCCTTAAGGCTAAGGGCCTTTGCCAAAGAGAAGAGTTTGACCTCGATATAATAACGATGGGTTAATATTTCAATTTTGACATCGATCGAATAACGACTGGTTAATATTTCAACGAAAGATTAAAATAACACCCTTAAGGCCAAGGTCCTTGGCCAAAGAGAAGAGTTCAACCTCGATCGAACAACGACGGGTTAATATTTCGATGAAAGTTCAAAATAACACCCTTATGGCCAAGGGCCTTCGCCAAAGAGAAGAGCTCAACCTCAATCGAACAACGACAGGTTAATATTTCGATGAAAGTTTAAAATAACCCCTCAAGGCCAAGGGCCTTCGCCAAAGAGAAGAAGTTCGACCTTGATCGAACATCGACGGGTTAATATTTCGATGAAAGTTCGAAATAAAACCCTATAATCCAAGGGCCATTTCCATAGAGAAGAGTTCGAACTCGATCGAACAACGACGGGTAAATATTTCGACAAAAGTTCGAAATAACACCTTTAAGGCCAAGGGACTTTGCTGAAGAGAAAAGTTCGACCTTGACCGAACAACGACAGGTTAATATTTCGACGAAAGTTTGAAATAACACCTTTAAGGCCAAGGGCATTCGCCAAAGATAAGAGTTTGATCTCAATCGAACAACGACGGGTTAATATTTCGATGAAAGTTCAAAATAATACCCTTAAGGCCAAGGGCGTTCGCCAAAGAGAAGAGTTCGACCTCAATCGAACAACGACGGGTTAATATTTTGACAAAAGATCGAAATAATACCCTTAAGGCCAAGAGCCTTCGCCAAAGAGAAGAGCTCGACTTCGATCGAACAACGACAGGTTAATATTTCGACGAAAGTTCGAAATAACCCCGTAAGGCCAAGGGCCTTCGCCAAAGAGAAGAATTTCTACCTCGATCGAACATCGGTGGGTTAATATTTCGACGAAAGTTCGGAATAAAACCCTTAAAGCCAAGGGCCTTTTCCATAGAGAAGAGTTCGACCTCGATCGAACAACGACGGGTAAATATTTTGACAAAAGTTCGAAATATCACCCTTAAGGCAAAGGGACTTTGCCAAAGAGAAAAGTTCGACCTTGATCGAACAACGACAGGTTAATATTTTGACGAAAGTTTGAAATAACACCTTTAAGGCCAAGGGCATTCCCCAAAGAGAAGAGTTCGATCTCGATCGAACAACGACGGGTTAATATTTTGACGAAAGTTCAAAATAATACCCTTAAGGCCAAGGGCCTTCGCTAAAAAGAAGAAGTTCGACCTCGATCGAACGACGAAGGGTTAATATTTCGACAAAAGTTCGAAATAACATCCTTATGTCCAAGGGCCTTCGCCAAAGAGAAGAGTTCGACCTCGATCGAACAACTACGGGTTAATATTTCAACAAAAATAACACACTTAAGGCAAAAGGCCTTCGCCAAAGAGAAGAGTTCGACCTCGATCGAATAATGACGAGTTAATATTTCGATGAAAGTTTGAAATAACACCCTTAAGGCCAAGGTCCTTGGCCAAAGAGAAGATTTCAACCTCGATCGAACAACGACGGGTTAATATTTCGACGAAAGTTCAAAATAACACCCTTATGGCCAAGGGCCTTTTCCAAAGAGAAGAGCTCGACCTCGATCGAACAACGACAGGTTAATATTTCGATGAAAGTTCGAAATAACCCCTTAAGGCCATGGGCCTTCGCCAAAGTGAAGAAGTTCGACCTCGATCGAACATCGGCAGGTTAATATTTCGACGAAAGTTCGAAATAAAACCCTTAAATCCAAGGGCCTTTTCCATAGAGAAGAGTTCGACCTCGATCGAACAACGACGGGTCAACATTTCGACAAAAGTTCGAAATAACACCCTTAAGGCCAAGGGACTTTGCCGAAGAGAAAAGTTCGAATTTGATCGAACAACGACAGGTTTATATTTCGACGAAAGTTTGAAATAACACCTTTAAGGCCAAGAGCAATCGCCAAAGAGAAGAGTTTGATCTCAATCGAACAACGACGGGTTAATATTTCGATGAAAGTTCAAAATAATACCCTTAAGGCCAAGAACCTTCGCCAAAGAGAAGAGTTCGACCTCAATCGAACAACGATGGGTTAATATTTTGACAAAAGTATGAAATAATACCCTTAAGGCCAAGGGCCTTTTTCAAAGAGAAGAGTTCGACCTCGATCGACAACGACGTATTAATATTTCGATGAAAGTTCGAAATAATACCCTTAAGGCCAAGGGCCTTCGCCAAAAAGAAGAAGTTCGACCTCGATCGAATGACAAAGGGTTAATATTTCGACGAAAGTTCAAAATAACACCTTTAAGTCCAAGGGCCTTCGCCAAAGAGAAGAGTTCGACCTCGATCGAACAATTACGGGTTAATATTTCGAAAAAAGTTCGAAATAACACCCTTAAGGCTAAGGGCCTTTTCCAAAGAGAAGAGTTCGACCTCGATCGAATAACGACGGGTTAATATTTCGACGTAAGTTTGAAATAACACCCTTAAGGCCAAAGGCCTTGGCCAAAGAGAAGAGTTCAACCTCGATCGAACAACAACGGGTTAATATTTCGACGAAAGTTCCAAATAACACCCTTAAGGCCAAGGGCCTTCGCCAAAGAGAAGAGCTTCGACCTCGATCGAACAACGACCTATTAATATTTCGACGAAATTTTGAAATAACCCCTTAAGGCCAAGGGCCTTCGCCAAAGAGAAGAAGTTCGACCTCGATCGAACATCGGCGGGTTAATATTTTGACGGATGTTCGAAATAACACCCTTAAGGCCAAGGGCCTTCTCCAAAGAGAAGAGTTCGACCTCGATCAAACAACGACTGGTTAATATTTCGACGATAGTTCGAAATAACACCCATAAGGCCAAGGGACTTTGCCAAAGAGAAAAGTTCGACCTTGATCAAACAACGACAGGTTAATATTTTGACGAAAGTTTGAAATAACACCGTTATGGACAAGGGCATTCGCCAAAGAGAAGAGTTCGACCTCGATCGAACAACGACGGGTTAATATTTCGACGAGAGTTTGAAATAACCCTTTAATGCGAAGGGCCTTCGCCAAAGAGAAGAAGTTTGACCTTGATCGAACATCGACGGGTTAATATTTCGACGAAAGTTCGAAATAACACCCTTAAGGCCAAGGGCCCTCTCCAAAGAGAAGAGTTCAACCTCGATCGAACAACGACGTATTAATGTTTTGACGAAAGTTCGAAATAATACCCTTAAGGCCAAGAGCCTTCGCTAAAAAGAAGTTCGACCTCGATCGAACGACGAATGGTTAATATTTCGACGAAAGTTTGAAATAACACCCTTAAGTCCAAGGGCCTTCAACAAAGAGAAGAGTTCGACCTCGATCGAACAATTACAGGTTATTATTTCAACAAAAGTTCAAAATAACACACTTAAGGCTAAGGGCCTTTGCCAAAGAGAAGAGTTCGACCTCGAACGAATAACGACGGGTTAATATTTCGACGAAAGTTCAAAGTAACACCCTCAAGGCCAAGGGCCTTCGCCAAAGAGAAGAGCTCGACCTCGATCGAACAACGACGGGTTAATATTTCAACTAAAGTTTGAAATGACCCCTTAATGTCAAGGGCCTTTGCCAAAGAGAAGAAGTTCAACCTCGATCGAACATCAGCGGGTTAATATTTCGACGAAAGTTCGAAATAACACCCTTAAGGCCAAAGGACTTTGCCAAAGAGAAAAGTTCGACCTTGATCGAACAACGACAGGTTAATATTTTGACGAAAGTTTGAAATAACACCTTTATGGCCAAGGGCATTCACCAAAGAGAAGAGTTCGACCTTGATCGAACAACGACGGGTTAATATTTCGACGAAAGTCCGAAATAACACCCTTAAGGCCAAGGGCCTTCGCCAAAGAGAAGAGTTCGACCTCGATCGAACAACCACGGGTTAACATTTCGACGACAGTTCGAAATAACCCCTTAAGGCCAAGGGCCTTCGCCAAAGAGAAGAATTTCGACCTCGATCGAACATTGATGGGTTAATATTTCGACAAAAGTTCGAAAAAACACCCTTAAGGCCAAGGGCCTTTGCCAAAAAGAAGTTCGACCTCGATCGAACGACGAAGGGTTAATATTTCGACGAAAGTTCGAAATAACACCCTTAAGTCCAAGGGCCTTCGACAAAGAGAAGAGTTCGACCTCGATCGAACAATTACGGGTTATTATTTCGACAAAAGTTTGAAATAACACCCTTAAGGCTAAGGGCCTTTGCCAAAGAGAAGAGTTCGACCTCAAACGAATAACGACGGGTTAATATTTCGACGAAAGTTTGAAATAACACCCTTAAGGACAAGGGCCTTGGCCAAAGAGAAGTGTTCAACCTCGATCGAACAACGACGGGTTAATATTTCGACGAAAGTTCAAAGTAATACCCTTAAGGAAAAGGGCCTTCGCCAAAAAGAAAAGCTCGACCTCGATCGAACAACGACAAGTTAATATTTCGACGAAAGTTCGAAATGATCCCTTAAGGCCAAGGGCCTTTGCCAAAGAGAAGAAGTTCGACCTCGATCGAACATCGGCGGGTTAATATTTCGACGAAAATTCAAAATAACACCCTTAAGGCCAAGGGACTCCTCCAAAGAGAAGGGTTCGACCTCGATCGAACAACGACAGGTTAATATTTCGACGAAAGTGCGAAATAACACCGTTAAGGCCAAGGGACTTTGCCAAAGAGAAGAGTTCGACCTTGATCGAACAACGAAGGGTTAATATTTCGACGAAAGTTGAAAATAACACATTTAAGGCCAAGGGCATTCACCAAAGAGTAGAGTTCGACCTCGATCAAACAACGACGGGTTAATATTTCGATGAAAGTTTGAAATAACACCCTTAAGGCCAAGGGCCTTCGCCAAAGAGAAGAGTTCGACCTCGATCGAAAAAAGACGGGTTAATATTTCGACGAAAGTTTGAAATAACACCATAAGGGCAAGGGCCTTCGCCAAAGAGAAGAAGTTTGATCTCGATCGAACATCGACGGGTTAATATTTCGACGAAAGTTCAAAATAACACCCTTAATTCCAAGTGCCTTCTCGAAAGAGAAGAGTTCGACCTCGATCGAACAACGACGTATTAATAATTTGATGAAAGTTCGAAATAATACCCTTAAGGCCAAGGGCCTTCGCCAAAAAGAAGAAGTTCGACCTCGATCAAATGACAAAGGGTTAATATTTCGACGAAAGATCGAAATAACAACTTTAAGTCCAAGGGCCTTCGCCAAAGAGAAGAGTTCGACCTCGATCGAATAACTACAGGTTAATATTTGGACAAAAGTTCGAAATAACACCCTTAAGGCTAAGGGTCTTTGCCAAATAAAAGAGTTCGACCTCGATCGAATAACGACGGTTTAATATTTCGACGAAAGTTTGAAATAACACCCTTAAGGCCAAGGGCCTTGGCCAAAGAGAAGAGTTCAACCTCGATCGAACAACGACGGGTTAATATTTCGACGAAAGTTCAAAATAACACCCTTAAGGACAAGGGTCTTCGCCAAAGAGAAGAGCTCCGACCTCGATCGAACAACGATTGGTTAATATTTCGACGAAAGTTCGAAATAACCCCTTAAGGCCAAGGGCCTTCTCCAAAGTGAAGTGTTCGACTTCGATCGAACAACGACGGGTTAATATTTCGACAAAAGTTCGAAATAACAACCTTAAGGCCAAGGGACTTTTCCAAAGAGAAGAGTTCGACATTGATTGAACAACGATAGGTTAATATTTCGACGAAAGTTCGAAATAACACCTTTAAGGCTAAGTGCATTCGCCAAAGAGTAGAGTTCGACCTCGATCGAACAACGACAGGTTAATATTTCGACGAAAGATCGAAATAACACCCTTAAGGCCAAGGGCCTTCTCCAAAGAGAGGAGTTCGACATCGATCGAACAACGACGTATTAATATTTCAACGAAAGTTCGAAATAATACCCTTAAGGCCAAGGTCCTTCGCCAAAAAGAAGTTCGACCTCGATCGAATAACGAAGGGTTAGTATTTCGACGAAAGTTCGAAATAACACCCTTAAGGCCAAGAGACTTTGCCAAAGAGAAGAGTTCGACCTTGATCGAACAACGATAGGTTAATATTTCAACGAAAGTATGAAATAACACCTTTAAGGCCAAGGGCATTCGCCAAAGAGTAGAGTTCGACCTCGATCAAACAACGACGGGTTAATATTTCGATGAAAGTCCGAAATAACACCCTTAAGGCCGAGGGCCTTCGCCAAAGAGAATAGTTCGACCTCGATCGATCAAAGACGGGTTAATATTTCGACGAAAGTTAGAAATAACCCCTTAAGGCTAAGGGCCTTCACAAAACAGAAGAAGTTCGACCTCGATCGAACATCGATGGGTTAATATTTCGACGAAAGTTCGAAATAACACCCTTAAGCCCAAGGGCCTTCTCCAAAGAGAAGAGTTCGAACTCGATCGAACAACGACGTATTATTATTTCGATTAAAGTTCGAAATAATACCCTTAAAGCCAAGGGCTTTCGCCAAAAAGAAGAAGTTTGACCTCGATCGAACAACGACAGGTTAATATTTCGACGAAAGTTCAAAATAACCCCTTGAGGCCAAGGGACTTCGCCAAAGAGAAGAAGTTCGACCTCGATCGAACATCGGCGGGTTAATATTTCGACGAAAGTTTGAAATAACACCCTTAAGGCCAAGGACCTTCTCCAAAGAGAAAAGTTCGACCTCGATCGAACAACGATGGGTTAATATTTCGACGAAAGTTCGAAATAACACCCTTAAGGCCAAGGGACTTTACCAAAGAGAAGAGTTCGACATTGTTCGAACAACGACAGGTTAATATTTCGACGAAAGTTCTAAATAACACCTTTAAGGCCAAAGGCATTCGCCAAAGAGTAAAGTTCGACCTCGATCGAACAACGACGTGTTAATATTTCGATGAAAGTTCGAAATAACACCCTTAAGGCTAAGGGCGTTCGCCAAATAGAAGAGTTCGACCTCGATCGAACAAAGACGGGTTAATATTTCGACGAAAGTTCGAAATAACCCCTTAAGGCTAAGGACCTTCACAAAACAGAAGAAGTTCGACCTCGATCGAACATCGATGGGTTAATATTTCGACGAAAGTTCGAAATAACACCCTTAAGCCCAAGGGCCTTCTACAAAGAGAAGAGTTCGAACTCGATCGAACAACGACGTATTAATATTTCGATGAAAGTTCGAAATAATACCCTTAAGGCCAAGGGCTTTCACCAAAAAGAAGAAGTTCGACCTCGATCGAATCACGAAGGGTTAATATTTCGACGAAAGTTCGAAATAACACCTTTAAGTCCAAGGGCCTTCGCCAAAGAGAAGAGTTCGACCTCGATCGAACAACTACAGGTTAATATTTCGACAAAAATAACACACATAAGGCAAAGGGCCTTCGCCAAAGAGAAGAGTTCGACCTCGAACGAAAAACGACTGGTTAATATTTTGACGAAAGTTTGAAATAACACCCTTAAGGCCAAGGGCTTTCTCCAAAAAGAAGAAGTTCGACCTCGATCGAATGACAAAGGGTTAATATTTCGACATAAGTTTGAAATAACATCCTTAAGGCTAAGGGCCTTTTCCAAAGAGAAGAGTTCGACCTCGATCGAATAACGACGGGTTAATATTTCGATGAAAGTTTGAAATAACACCCTCAATGCCAAGGGCCTTGGCCAAAAAGAAGAGTTCAACCTCGATCGAACAATGGCGGGTTAATATTTTGACGAAAGTTCAAAATAAGACGCTTAAGGCCAAGGGCCTTCGCCAAAGAGAAGAGCTCCGACCTCGATCGAACAACAACCGGTTAATATTTCTACGAAAGTTAGAAATAACACCTTAAGGCCAAGGGCCTTCACCAAAGAGAAGAAGTTCGACCTCGATCGAACATCGGCGGGTTAATATTTCGACGAAAGTTCGAAATAACACCCGTAAGGCCAAGGGCCTTCTCCAAAGAGAATAGTTCGATCTTGATCGAACAACGACGAGTTAATATTTCGATGAAAGTTCGAAATAACACTCTTAAGGCCAAGGGACTTTACCAAAGAGAAGAGTTCGACATTGTTCGAACAACGACAGGTTAATATTTCGACGAAAGTTCTAAATAACACCTTTAAGGCCAAAGGCATTCGCCAAAGAGTAAAGTTCGACCTCGATCGAACAACGACGTGTTAATATTTCGATGAAAGTTCGAAATAACACCCTTAAGGCTAAGGGCGTTCGCCAAATAGAAGAGTTCGACCTCGATCGAACAACGACGGGTTAATATTTCGACAAAAGTTCAAAATAACACCCTTAAGGCTAAGGGCATTCGCCAAAGAGTAGAGTTCGACCTCGATCAAACAATTACGGGTTAGTATTTCGACGAAATTTTGAAATATATTTGAGGCCAAAGACCATCAAAAATATAAGGGGGAAAGAAAACTGGGAATCATGACGGGATAGTACTTCAATATAAGCTCGAAAGTAACATCCCTACGGCTAAGGTCGCTACTAAAAAAGAGTTCGACACCATCCGAACTATGATGGGATAGTACTTTGACACAAGTTCGAAAATACCACCCCTACATCTAAAGTCGTCATTAAAATCCTACTCAATCCGTGTGATATTAAATTCCCTAAGAGTCGGGAACTCACCACATGGAAATATACTTCTTTGCACCAAAGTTATGAAAAGCAAAATGGGGAAAGAAGTACAAGAGACATATAACAATGAAAAATTCTTCTTTATACAAAGCTACTGCACAAACAACCGCAGATTACATACGGCTAAAACCAACAGAATCTAACAAAAAAAACAAAGACAACAATTCGTTCACTCGGTGCCATCATCGCCACCCTCTTCACCACCTTCTCCAGGAAGCCCTCCTTCATCATCAACACCCTCATCGACCACCGGCGTCGCAGGGTCATATCCACAGTTAACACGAGCCTCTCGTGCCTTCACCCGTGCTCCTTCATAGTGGCCTCGGAAACATTGCCCTCCTCCCACAAACTCTTATATATACCCGCTGGGATTCAACATGAACCCAAAGCTCGTGCAAATGACGAGGAATAGCGGTGGAGGAAGATTCGACTTGAGCCAATAGTTGTTCCTTTTTGACCTCAAGAGTAGCGACCCGGCCCCCTAAGGTCGACGCCTCCCGGTCGATCTTACCAATACGCTCCTCAAGCCTCGCTTCCCTTAGCGTGGCCGTCGCCCTCTCCGATTCCTACTCATATTGGAGGACGCGGATAATGTTCTCTAGAGTCTCCAACCTCGCCAAAGCTGACGACCAGGCACTCTCGATATTTTCCAATCTGACAACCTTTCTCTCCAACCCGATCAACTTTCCCATCCACTCCGCGCTCATCGTATCGACCCTGATAACATTCTGATCCATCTCAGATTGCATCGACCTCAGCTTCCCCTGAAGATATTCACATTCTACAGAAACCCCTTTTCCCAACTCAAGCTCTTCGTCCTTTCACGAAGTTGCTCCTCGAGTACACTACTTCTGCAATTAGCCTGCATCAATTCCTGATCCCTCTTCTCCAATTCCTCGCCGAGGGATCGATCACAAGGGTTCGCCTTCAGCCGCTCGTGCATCTCACGGCACTTGTTGTGATAGCGCCGATATTTCCCCAGCATCGTCAGGAAAATATTAGCTCGAGTGTCGGTCCTACGAGCGCTCTCCATTTCCACCATGTACGTCTAGAAAACGAAAAGATAGGCTAAGGCTAGATCGTCAAGAAAAATGGAAGGAACATGAAAGAAAAGTGAAACGTACCCTCAAGCTCATAGAGGCCACTTCATGAATCAACTCAATATTAGGAACCTTTCGAAGAGCCTCGCTCTCGGCAGCAGAACACAATAGGTCAAACAGCAGCACCAGGTCCTCTGTATCTACTAGAAGGTTAATATCCGATGCGATCTCAAGAAAACGAAATGGGCCTCCCGCATGAACCACCGAACAGGTAAGACCCTCTTCAAACATCCTGACATCATCATGATCAAGATCAGACTCAGATTCATAGTCATCAACCACGACACCCTTTCCCCTTTCTGTGGCCGAGGAGGAAGCACGACCCAGCATCGAAGATGAAGGACCGTCCAAAGCAGTAACAACGGCCTCAGGAGTCTGACCCCCCGTCACGGCAGGTTGCTGGTCAATCATAGTGTGGTCGGGATCTCCATCGATGGGGCAGGCGCAACGCTGGCTCTGTCTTTACAGGCGGAATGACACCAACTCCCGCCTCAGACCCCATCAAGAGGAGGTCGTCCTTTAGATGTACCACGGCTGAAGGAGCCATATCAGACTCCATTCGCTGCCTCTTTGATGGCCCCTCCCTGTCTTTAGAACGGGAAGATTCCCCTATTGGGTGGGTGACCGAGGTCGGAATTTCAGTTCTATGAGTAGCCTCCGTGCGCACAGCCATGGCCGTAGATTCAACTGAAGAGGCCCTCGACGAAGTTCGGGTAGTAGACCTTGAGGCAGGGCGAGCGGATGATGTAGGCTGATGAAATTCTAGTGGAGGAGCCCTCGCTCTCCTCACTCTCCCTGATATCGACGAACACTACGTAAGCAACAAAGTCAAAATAAAGGTAAAAATGGGAAGAACAACGAAAAGCAAAAATGCTATTACTCACCAGTAAGGGGCTTGTATCCGTATTTATCATAGAAGGACAACCATGTGTGAACCCCCATAGTATGAGGAAGGATGGCGTTCACCCACTCGCGGATACCGTCAACAGGTGCAGGGGATAGTTTCGTGACTGTAAAAACAAAAAGCTACTGTCCAAAGGAAAGCAGTCGAACATCATTCCGACCAAAAGTATAGAAGCTTATGTGCAAAATTCCATTTCTCGGGGAACCCTGTAGGATCCTCCACAAGGTGCTCGGTCTACACATAGAAGTAATTCTCGTAGAAATGATGGTTGGCTCTGTCGTCCATTTCACCACCAGACTCTTCGTCCCTCAGTGGTGCATATGACTCATTGTGCCGCGAATGAGTTGTGGAGCAAAGATATTGAGAATATGCCTCAAAGTGATCTCCTGACCAGCAAGCTCTGCAAACTTGAGCAGCGTGAGGAACAATTTATACAGGTATGGTGAAAGTTGAGCCGAGCATACATCGTAAAAGCAGCAAAAATATACCACCAAGAGAGGGAGAGGGAACGTGTACCCAACAATAAAGGGGTAGGCGTAGAACGCGCAGTACCTTGGGCGGTAAAAATGGACTTTGTCGTCCCCCACCGCCGACAACATTTCGACGTGGCGAGGGATTCCCCACCTGGCCTTCAATTCTACGATCCCCTTCGCATTCATAATAGAAGAAGTAGGTTTCGGCTCCTCCCCGGCAGGATTGTGGAAATCATTCCATGGTTTCCTAGGGCGAGGCAAGATCTCCGCCGCCGTCGGAACCCCCTCATCTTCCACCACTTATACCCTTCTAGTGGCAAGAACATCGCTTTCTGGCACCGGAGTTGCCACAGGATGATCAGCGCGAGAAGAATTACCATCAATTTGTATCAATTTGACAAGGCAAAGGGTTGGAAGAAAGAAGAAGAGACTAGGACCAAAGTTCCTGGCTAACCGTAGAAAATAAAAAATCCTAAGTATCAGGAGAAAAGAAGACACACAATTTTCTTTCAAGTAAAGGCAAAGAAGTGTGTCAATCGAATGGTACCTTCCTTCTATTTATAAGAGACATACGTTCTCTAATCGCGAAATCCAAGAGTCGCCAATCGAAGCTGGTAGGGCACAAAACGGTTCAATCCTCTCGGAACGTGTATCATAATGGTGGTAATCACGAATGATGTTTCAAGTTAAACGATGCTTCGGTTTCGAAACGGCCTCGACGGTCCAAGGGCATCTTAAGCGTGTCGTTACATCACTTGAATCTAAAAATCATACCCAAAGGGTAGATAGTCAGATTTCTCTTAGATGTGTAAAAATCATAATCCATCTATCGGGCCCGACAAGAGATGACCCCAGCAGATGGAGGGACTAACTATATTGGTCAAAATCTGACCACGACGGTCGACCCAAGTAGGATCCCGCCCAAGCAACGAGACAGTGAAAGACGCCATGATTTGCTCCAAACCACGTACTCACAGTGCCTGCTAAGTTGAAGAACACTACTCAGGTAACGACGAAAACGGACGTGTCATGAAGGTACATTGATCCAAGTACGTAATAAAGACTCCATGACTATATATAGGGAGGAAACCTTCCTAGAAAGGGGAGGCTTTTTCTCTTTATCCTCTCCTCTGTAATCTTCGTAGCAAAAGGAAGATAAAACAATCTTCTAGACATTATGCAAAGGGATTATCTCCATCAATTGGTTGGAAAAGAAATGAAAAATATCAGTAAGATTGATCGCCCCTATTTTATCTTATAGATCATTTTCTGATTTGTTTATGGATCTGGAATTTACAATGTGTAAGTAAGATTTACCTCTTCATCTTCAATAATTGACTTAATCAAAATGATTTCAATATCTTTTGGTCAAACACATCTTAAACCAAACTCTCATCCAAAACCTATTCCAAATTTCTTGCACATACCTTTCTTGAGAAATAAATATTCCATTTACAAGATTGCATCACCCATAAGCCAAGAAAGCATGTGTCATGCCAAGATCAGACATCTTCTCAAACTTATCCGTCATGAATTTCTTAAATTATTCACACACAACATCATAATTTTTAGTAAAGATAAGATCATCAACATACAAACAGACAATAAGTGTTTTTCCCTTATCACCAATTTTAGTGAAAGGTGTGTGTTCGTATGGGCACTTTTGGATAACTGCTTCTAAAAATAACCATCAATACTGACTATACCAAGCTCGAGGAGCTTGTTTTAGTCCATAAAGAGTTTCCTTTAACTTGTACACCTTATGCACATTTTCAATCTTTACATGACCAGGAGATTGTTCTACAAATACATGTTTGTCCAAGTATCCATACAAAAATGCTGATTTGATGTCTAGCTGGAAAATAGACCAAGAATTTTGTGCTACAAATACAATCACTAATAAGATTGTATCATGTCTTGAAATTGGAGCAAACACTTCTATGTAATCAATTTCATATTCTTGCTTGTATCGCTTAGCCACCAAACGTGCTTTATACTTGTCAACTTTATCATTTTCTTCTAGCTTTATCTTAAATACCTACTTCACGCTAATAGTTGTGCCCTTTTTGAAGATATGATACGTCCCAAGTGTCATTCCTTTCAATATCATCCAAATTTTCTTTCAGTTCTTCTTTGACAATACTCTCAAATGTTGTAGGGTTAAAACCTGCAAACAATGCAATATGACTAATTGTCTCATCATTGATATTAATTTTGGTTACCTCATAGTTCAGCATCCATGCAGGCCTTTTGCAAGCTTGATGAAGAGTCTAAGCTACTGCATCAGATTCTTCTAAAGCTCTTGTTTTGGTAGAATTTCGGCAATCGTGTGAGTAGAATTCTCTAAATTTTCAAGCATTCTGGCTGCTTATCCGACAAATAATGAATAGGAAAATATACCTATTAATTGTAAACTATCGTATCATATCTCATGTGATTTATGGGAAATTACATGATTATTGGAGAAAATTATGCTAATTACGTATTTCTTATGTCTATGAGTAAGTTTGAAAGAAACTGAAGCAAAATAAGATGACCTGACGAGAAATAGAGGTTGACAAAATCAAGAAGAGAAAAGCTATGAACTCGTCTAAGGGCCGCACGAGCCTTGATGCGATGCCCAATTTTTTCTAGCCGAATCGGTATTGGACTAAAATATCTCTTACACCTATAAATACACACTAAATACGATTTTACATAACTTTTTGACCTAGAGATAATACTTAGGGAACACAAGGATTCGAGAGATGGATTTCACCACGGGTTTTTCTCCTTTTCATCCTATTTTCTCTAGTTAGTTATGAATTTTAGTATTGCACTTATTCTTTTTAGTGCTTATTACTTGGTTGGAGTGGAACCTTGCAACATAAGAGTTGATTCTTCCTTTTCTTTCTTTCTCGGTCATCTGTCTTAATAAGTGACTTTTTTCTTCCATACACTCGAAATGCTTATTTGATTTTAGCATCTACTAGTGGCTCGGTTTGGTCTTGCTCCCTTTCCTAAGTGGGATCTAGCCTTTGGGCTTAGTTCAGAGTACTCGGAATGAAAAGGTATATTAGCCCCTAAAATAATTATTTTTTGATTTCTTTATATAAGAGGACAAATCTCTTTTTTTTTCGAGGTTTTCCATCGATTAATCAAGCAAAGCTAACCGAATATGGTTAGTCCCCATATTTAAGAATAAAAGAGAAAAAATTTCGGGTTAGTGAGAAACATGATAGTGAAACAAAAAAACGCTGGGCGCAAGCTCCCGAAGAGAAAAGTCTCTTTCACTCCTTCTACTCTAAACTATTGTGTGCTATTTCATGCCCTATGTCCTATTCCTTTCGTTATCAATGCCAGTTTTATCCCTTCAATGTATTTCGGCTATGACCAATGCCCCACTATCTAGCAATGCTGTAAAAAAAGAAGATTTGTTGTAGTGTAGCTCCATATGATGTCTAAGTCTTTTCTTTTTCCAGCTAGCATTTAAGGAGGTTTTTTCATAGTTGAGTGTCCATTTTAGTGTGATGGTTGGAATCTAGGAGTCATGGACTAGAGACCATTCTCAGCTTAAAAGCTGGGTAGCCAAGGGGGGACTTGGAACGAAGCCCAATCGATTCGAATCTGTCAATCGAACAAACAAGCAGCAAACTATTGGGTCCTTTGGAAAATACAGAGTATGATTCATCTTTGTGGTGAATGAAAGAACATTCATTGAATGAGTTGATGCTAAACCACTACTTTCCAGTGATCGAAAAGTCTTGAGACGACTTTGCATATTACATTCTTTGGGCTTATCTCTTCGGGATTTTGTTTTTCTTTCCTCGAATGTGTGGAGAAAGATGAGAATGAACGAACTCGGTCTAGCATAAAAGGAGTATCAATAAGAAGATAGTTTGATTTTCTTGTTTGCAACTATTGTCCTTAACTCTTATTATCCTTGAAGCTAAGAACAAATTCTTGCCAATTCCTTATTCGTTCATTAAGTTTGTTTTCCGCTAAAAGTAGCATGAAAATCACCTAAACTGTAATACATAAGAGGAAGGACAAACAGGCTTGCCAGCGGACTTGCTTGACCTATTGAATGCCAGTACAGACTTCTGGCACATAGTCGGCTAGCTAAAGCGAGCAAGCAAGTCAGAAATTCTTTTTGCACATTCTACCACTTCTCCATTTATTTTCAATACTGATCGTGAAACACCATAGTTGGTTTTGGTCGTTGAAGTTTTTCTGTAGTGTAAGGAGAGGAGCTCCGACCCTACTTCAATCAAAGCTCGCCCCCATTTTTTCCCTCTAAAGCCCTCACTCAACTATTTGTTTATATAGTGTGTGAAGTCTAACTAATGGAAAGTGCCTATGAATTAGTTTCAAGAAAGCGGCACCATAAGTGAATGAAGAGGCTTGACTTTAGACTGAGATTTCCATAAGACCTTCTCCCTATTGGAAACAGGCTAATCAAAAGAGGCATTTTTTCCATTTTCAAAATTTTTTGCTTTCTTGCCTATTTATATTATGGGAGTACAATGGTTATGGATAGTATGTTGCATTGGTTAAAACATGTGCAATTGGTTTACCTAACGCATGGCTTCCCCAACGCAGTGCATGCATAAAGGTTTGGAACTCTTTTTTAGCTAATCTCATATTCTATTATTTTGATGGAATAAATTATTGTTGTAATGACCCGACCAGTCATTTTGATTTCTAGATATTTATTCACTTATTTGATGCTTCTTATAAGTTGTTTTGATATTTTATGACTTGCAGGGATGGATGGTGTCACGACCCAAATTCCACTATAGGCAGTGATGGCGTCCAACATCACCACTAGGCAAGCCAACAGTGAACTATCTATTTAAGTGTTAATTTTAATATTGTTAAAATTATTGATTTTATTTAATAAAGAAACAAATAGTAGGTGACCGTAGTAATATAAAGCATAAAATAAATATAAAAGTGAAGTAGTAAATCTAATAATCAAAAACCATGATATCTACTAGAATTTGTCAAAACCCGGTGTCACAAGTACACGAACAAACTAGTAGAATATACAAAACCTCATATACTATTGTCTAGAGTGAGATACACAAAAAATAAATACAACAAGAAAGAGAATTCTGGTGCTGCAGAACGGAGCATAGGAAGCAGCTTATCACTAAGTCTTCGGGTAGCGGGGTACGCGCCTGACTAGCCACCAGATGCACCTACCTCAGATCCTGCACGATTAGTGCAGAAGTATAGCGTGAGTACATAGACAACATGTACCTAGTAAGTAGCTAGTTTAACCTCGAAGAAGTAGTGACGAGGGCTCGACATAGACACTTACTAGAGGTCAATAAATAAAGTATATGAATCATAAATAGGAATGAAACACAACAATAACAGTGAAATAATAAATAATAAATAATGATTCTTAAATATCAATTTAAAGTCTCCAACTACCACAGGCCAAGTCTTTAACATATAAGAGCCACTGAGTAATTTTCAAATCTCAGATCAAGAAAGAATTATCAAGTATAATCGGACTCCGAGCAATATAACGCACAATTTATGTAGAGGTTATACGGCTCAATCCAGAATAGTATGTACACTGCCGAGGGTCGACCAACACGAACCATTGATGCATCTAATATACTGCTGAGGCGTTCGGCCCGATTCACAGGAATAGAGAATAATCTACAAACTTCAATCAACGACTACTACATAGGAATAATACTCAAAGAAAGCATAAATTCCTCTAACAATCATGTACTCTGCCAAAACTCAAAGTAATGAATCTCATTCTTTTACAATCCTTTATCCAACTTCAATTATGAATTCAGGTAATCAAGATAACAAGTTTGGTGCAAATAATACAAGTAGTACACGGTAAAGTCCTAAGTCTACTCGGACATAAGCATGATTTTAGCTACTTACAAACTCTCATCACATCGTGCGTATGTAGCACCTATAATTATTAGCAAATAACTAGTTCACCTACGGAGATAATTTCCTCTTATAAGGTTAGGCAAGAGACTTACCTCATTTCCAAGTTCTCTTCCCATACCACAATTCATACTTAGCCTCAAATCGGTACCGAGCAATTCGAAACTAGCCAAATATTATACAAACTAATAAATATATGCTCAAAACTTTATAATTTAACTATTAGAGTAATTACCCAACCCAATTTGAAAGATTCCTAAAATTCACCCTCAGGCTCATGTGCTCGAATTCCAGAAATATTTGTAAATAAATATTACCCATAATCTCATGAACACAATATATATTTTCTACTCAATTCCATAATTATTTTCGTGGTATAATCCCAATTTTATCAAAATCTAGGGATTTTAACAAAATCCTATAATTTCCACAATTTACATGTTAAAATATACCCATAATCCATGTATTAAACTCACATTAAGTATTAATTACATACCTCAAATGCTAGGTGAAAAATCCCTCTCCAAGAGCTCCAAAACCGGCTAACCCAAAGAGAAATGAAACTAAGTCCCGATTTAAAACAAGTCTCTGCCTAGGTATTCCTCTTTCGCGATCACGAAAATGCCCCCGCGATCGCAAAGGCAAAACTGCCCAGGCCACTTGAAAAGCTTCTTCGAGATCGTGAGAAGACCCACGCGAACGCGATGCACTGAGCCCCCCCTCATCGCGAACATGAGCCAACAATCCTTCGCAAACGTGAAGGGAATCCGACTTGCCTGCTCCCAGGACCAGGCCTTCTATGCGAACGCGAAAAATGGATCCCGAACGCAGAAACCTGTGCCCCAACGCTTCGTGATCACGAACCTAATATTGCGAACGGGTAGAACAAAAACCTCTAGACCCTATTTCTTTCTTCGCGAACACGAGGGGTGAATGTGAGGGCATATTCGGTTCGCGAAGAAGGAAACTAGAACCAACGACTCAGAAGTTTTGGACTTAGCTCCGCGCGGTCCGAACATACCTGAGCCACCTGGGACACTGTCCGATTGCACCAACAAGTCCATAAATATAATACGGACTGCTCGAACACTCGAAACACATTAAATAACATAAAAACTAATAGTCTCACCCTAAACCAAATTAAATCAACTTATGACTCAAACTTTCTAACTAGCTCCGAACACGTCGAATCTTACTTAGACAACTCTGAATGGCATCAAATTTTGTGTACAAGTCATAAATCACCTTACGGACATATTTACAAGCTTGAAATTTCTAATAGACCTTGATAACACCAAAGTATACTTCAAACCACATCTAAAAAACTTCAAAACCTTTCATGTGCCAACTTTCAAAATTAGTCAGCGATACGCTTCCAGATCACCTGAAACTTGATTCGAACACATGCACAAGTCCAAAATCATCATACAAACCTACTGGAACCATCAAATCCTGGCTCCAAGGTCTTTTACTCATTATGTTGACTCAAGTCAAACTTGGTCATCTTAGGCCACTATTAATGAACCAAATGTTTCAATTTTAACCCGAACATTCCAAACCCAAACCAACCATCCCCACAAGTTACAAAAATAGTAAAAGAACATAGGAAAGTCTTAATTAGGGGAACTATGATCTTGAAAGTAAAATGACCGGTCAGGTCGTTACAGATGGTTTGGTTCCGGAGGGATTCGAGAGTGATTTGGAGCATTTAGTTCCTAACTAGAGGCTTAAGGTTGGAAGAGTTGACCAAAGTCAACATTATAGATAAACAATCTTGTATTAATGATTTGACGGTTTTAATATATTCCAAGTATGATTTTGGACTTGTATGTATGTTTAATTCGGGCCTCGAATGGCCCAGGGTCGATTTGGTTTTTCTAGTCGAAAGTTAGAATTTTGAACTTAAGTGAATTTGAGGTTTTATTTGAGACACTATTCTTGATTATGATGTTGTTTTTATTTCTTGAGCCTTTGTAAAAGTTTTTATAGGGTATGCAAACTTATTTAGATGATTGGACGGGGTCTCGGGGGGCTCTAGTTAGTTTTAGGATATTTTTGCAGTATATCAGATTGAGTTGTATTGCTGGCTTTCTACTATCAGTGGTGTGAATTCGATCGTATATTGTAGGTAGTGATCGCATAAAAGGAGATTGGGTAGGGGAAATTTCTACTTCGCAATTGCATGGAAAAGTTTGCGATTGTATAACTTTGGCAGGATGTGCATCGCGGTTCGTGTAGGCAGGTGCACGATCGCATTGGTCTATCCGATGATGTATCATGATCGCATTAGGGAGTTCACAATCGTATAGAGGTCCAGGAAAGTGATCATGTGAGGCATGTTGCGATCCTGATTAAGGATGTTATCCCTTGGGTATTTAACATCCAGATATCGGGTTTTAGCTTATTTTTAAAATTTTAAGTCTTGGAGAACGAGATGAGGAGATTTTGAAGAGGGTTTTCACTCCAATCTTGGGTAAGTAATTCTTAGTTTGATTTGATCATATATCTTGATTTTTCATGGATTTTTGTACCAAGAGAATGAAATTAAAGAGTAAAATTAGGGGTTTTGCTATAACTTAAGAGAGTGAGTTTTGGAATTTTGAACACCAAATTGGACTCGAATATGGACACAAATCACATATTTGGACTTGTGCGGGTATGGGTCAACAAATTTTGATCTCGAACTCGGGTTTTAACTATGTGGGCCAGTGTTGACTTTTGAGATTTAATTAATGATTTAAGCTTTATTTTTTGGGATTGATTTTTATGACTTTATTTGACATCGTTAAGTATTGTTTGATTAGATTTGGGATGTTTGGAGGAGAATTTCAGAGGGAATGCAGTATTTGAGGGTTAAAGCTATTTCAGAATAAGATAAGTCTCTTGTCTAGCCCATTTAAGAGAGAAGTTTCTAAAATTTGGACATATGTGCTATATGCTATGTGATTTATGGGTGACGTATTATAACGACCCAATCGGTTGTTTTGAGCATTTGAATTCCGTTTAACTGTTTGAAGTCTTGAGTAGCTTCATATGATATATTATAACTTGTATGAATCATCAGTTTTGGTTTTCAGGTGACTCGAGATTGATTCGAAAGAATGATTCTCAACTAGGAAGCTTTAAGTTGGAAGAGTTGACCAAGTTTTAATTTTAAGTATTTGATCTCGGATCAATGATTAGATGGTTCCGTTATGTCCAAATGGTGATTTTGGACTTGGGCGTATGCCCAGATTTGCATTTGGATGTTTTTAGAAGGTTTCAACACTATTTGGTGAAAGTTGGCAAATTAAAGGTTTGAAATGTTTATAAGTTTGACCGGGAGTTGACATTGATGATATCATTTGCGTGGGCAGTATCGCGAATAAATAGAGCATTTTTTGTGGCAATTGCATTTGTTCTTCATTACCGCGAAGGAAATCCCATGATCACGATGGTTATTGTTGTTCAATGATTATAAGTGCTCTATTTCGAAGGTATCAGACATTTTATCACATCTTGAGCTATGGAGCTTGGATTCAGTGATTTTGGAAGCCATTTTCACCACATGGATTGGGGGGGAGCGGGTAAGTGTTTTCTTCTTGGTATTGATTTTATTCCGTAATACCATCTTCGCTTTTGGTATTTGATTAATGATTTTAAAAGAGAAATTGAGGATTTTTGTCTAAACTTTCCTAAATTAAAATTTTGAGCTTTGAACCTCGATTTGGAGTTGGATTTGAGTAATTAGTATTGTTGGACTCATAATTAAATAGTTTTTTGGGTTTTGTGAGTTTTGTCGGGTTCTGAGGTGTGGGCCCAGGTTTGACTTTTTGGTTGACTTTGGACTTTTGATTAAAGATTCAACCTTTATCGATTGTGTTTGTTTCTTTTTGCATTACTTGATGTTTTTGCGTTACTTTTGGCTAGTTTCGAGTCGTTCAGTTGTTGATACACGCGAGATAACATTTCTAGAGTACTCTTTGGCTTTCCCAATATTGGATTTGGTTTGATTGAGGTAAGTAACATATCTAAACTTGTATATAACCATGGGAACTATGTTATAAGAGATGTATTGGGGTGACGCACATTCTAGGTGACGAACGTGTGGGCGTGCACCGGAAATTATGATTCAAATTGACTATTAGACTATGATCGGACTTATTTTGCTGTTATATCTTGTTCTATCCGTGTAATTACTACTTGTTAGAATAATTGAGATGTGATTCATGCTAGAAATCATGTTTAGGTTATGTGCTTATTCGGTTGAGACCTAATGAGGTTAATTCTATTGTTTTGAGTTATTTGCTCCAGCTGTAATTATATAGTCAGTTATGATTCTTCATTTGCATATTATATCCTAGTCAATGTTCATCATTCATTATTACATCACATGTTATCATTGTTTGGGCCAAGTGGTACGAGATTGTGAGCACTTGAAACTTGAGAAATTGATGACTGAGGTGGGCCAAGTGATATTAGGAAGAATCCCATATAACAAGCATATATAATTAATATAAGAAATCAGAGAGCATTGGAGGAGGTGCCGCCTAAAAAGTATGTGCCTAAAGAAGATTTTGAAAGATTGGTGCCTAAACTGGTGGAAGAAGCTGAAAAGAAAGAGGATAAGCCCAGACAAGAGATGGAGGTAAGGCCACCACCGCCTTTTCCACAAAGGCTGCACAAACCAAAAGATGATTCCAAGTATAGAAATTTTTTAGATATCTTGAACTAGGTGCATGTAAATCTGTCTTTCGTGGAAGTATTGCAAGAAGTGCCAAAATATGCCAAGTACCTTTGTAGACATGTCATTTTTGACCCTCCCCGAGATTTCATACATTTAGCGTTTAAATATTTAGTTTAGGTATAATATCGTTATTTTAACTAGTTTTGACCCTTTTACTTTATTTTATCACAAAAATGAAAATTACAAAAATATTTTCTCTTATTTAGCTAATTGATATTTTATTTAGTTATTTTTGGTTTATCTACCTTTCATAAAATTAAAAATATACAAAAATTAGTTTCGCTTTTAGTATTTAGTTTTATACTAGTTTAGTTTAATTAATAGTGATTTTTACACTTTATAGATATATTGCATTATTAGGTCTTCTTAGCCTAGATTCACACCCAAAAGATATGATCTAACCAAATTTCCTAAATCCAAGTCCAATTACCCTTAGCCCAATACCCACTAACCTAACCAAAAGACCTAATTTGACCCCTTTTGTATAATAGAGATCAAATTTTTTTTAACAAAAAGAGAAGAGAACAACCAATTTTTTAAAGCTAAAACCCTAAGACCCTTCTTCTTCCAAAAGACCTAGACCTAGAGAACCCTAATACTCAGACCAGAATAGAGCAGGTGCCGACGAGCCCATCACCGCTCCTTCTTGTTCACTCTATTCCAGAGCCGTCACCTTCACCCTACACAATAGAATCGACGACCTCACACCAGCGACCCTTCTTCTTCTGCCGCTCCAGACCTCACGCCAACCACCCAACGACCGCCCCTAAACCTTACGCCAACCACCCAACGACCGCCCCTAAACCTCACGCCAACCACACAAACGACCAATTGCTGCTTTCTACATCTATAACCTAAGACCCCAAGCAACGAGCCCTACAGACCTGAACGACACACAGAGGAGATAGCCGAACAGACGCCAAAATCTTGAGCCCCTACCCTCACACTATCAGACCCACCGAAAACCAGCAGCAGCAGTTTGCTGGAACCCAAACACACACACACACACATACCAGCATAGTCAAAAACCAAAACAAAATATAGTAATTTTTTAGTTTCTTTTGCTCAACGTTGAATTTGGAACAAAAATGAAGTTGCGCTGAAAATCGAATCAGTTTCTTCTAAGTTTTAGTTTCACTTCAAAAATTAGAAAAATTAATAAAAAAAAACAAGTTTCATATTCTGGATTTTGTTCAAAATGGGGTAAAACTGAGGAGGTGTTCAAATTTTGGAGTTGCCGTTCGTGTTTCTGGTCGCGACTCGTTGTCTTTGTTTGAAGATCTATTGAAATCCATCCAGTTCAGATCCGTGAGCTCGAAGTAGCGGTTGAGACACACTTGCTTGGAAGCTCTATTTTTCAATGTAAAAGGAAGAATCCTAAGGTTAATTTCTTTCCATTTTTTTTGTTTCTTTGGTTTATCTTCTGGGAGTTGATTGTGCTTGTTTGCAATTCATGCCAATATTTTATTTTGAGATGATTTTTAAATGTTCGTTTCAGATTTGCTTGGCTAATGTTCTGTTATTTGTTTCAATTATTTTGATTTCTTGTTTCATGAAAGAAGATGTGATATTAAGTTTGCTTGCCTTAGGTGCGATAATTAAATAAATCATCACGACTATGGGTACGGTTCCCGTGGCACAACCGTGATACATAATTCCCAAATTTAGGTGTGCATTTTATGTGACCCGATCGTAGCAACTTTGAATAATAATAATAAAATAAATATTTTGCAAATCGCGGATGCATTTCATGTAACATGGTTTGCAATGTGTACAACGTGATAATCGTGACTTGTTCCAGAAAATAATTCTATAAACTTTAAAAGCAGTTAGAAAGTTAAAAATGCACGTAGGTTTAAAATGTGTAATTAATTAGATAATTAGGCCAATTACTAATAGTTAAGCGATCGTGCTAAAATCACGGAACCTGGGAGTACCTAACACCTTCTCCCGGATTAACAGAATTCCTTACCCGGATTTCTGTGTTCGCTGATCATAAATAAGAGTCAACTTTCCTCGATTCGGGATTTTAAACAGTGACTTCGGATACCATAAATTATCCCAAGTGGCGATTCTCAACTTAAATAAATTATCCCGTTTCAATTATTATCATTTAATTGGAAAAACTCCCTTATACCCCTTTCGGGGTAGAAAAAAGAGGTGTGACAACTCTGGCGACTCTGCTGGGGAAAAGAACCCAGAACTTCTGGTTCAGGGTTCAAAATTCGAGCATAGAATAACTGTTATAGTGGCTTTTATTTATTATCTAATTTTTACGTATTTGAGCTTAATATGCTAAATGTTGCTTTTTACCACTTTGATATTGCTTGGATTGTATATAAATTGTTACGAAACCCTCTTCTCTCGGAGTCTTCTAAATCATCTGGGAAGTGTGCACTTCGTGTGACTTCTTCTGTTAGAGTCATATCCCAATTTTAGAACGAGGTTTGGACAAGTTGCAAAGCCGGTAAAGCTTCTATATTCCTAGTACGCTGCCCCCCTCGGCTCGAGCTATCCGCTCGGGTAAACCAGGTCTAAAACAATACACCCAGATTGTAAACCTAGAATAACATAGTCCCATGCCAGATCCCTAGTAGGAATGTTTATTTGCATCACGTGCATTTGACTTAGGGGACTCAACACAGGGGTTGGGTCCATCTAGTATAAGTGTACCCAAAAAATAAAAGACCATCCTAATGCATCCTAATGTGTTACATGTTGCAATCTTCAAGGGTAAAAGGGGTCATTTGGCGGAACAATGAGGTTTTAAGGTAAATGAGAAAAAAGAGGGTGAAGTGTAAAAAAATAAAGCAAATAGGGCCCAATTATGTTTTTCTTTCACATTTTTTTAAGAAAAAGAAAAAAAAACATGAAAAATCCAAAAAGATTTTGCACTTTCCCATCATTTTCCAAAAAAAAGAATCAAAAAAGGAAAAAGAAAATTCAAAAAGAGTTTACATGTTTCATCATTTTTCAAAAAAAGACAAAAAATATATTTTCTCTAAATTATTTGTTAATTTTTAATTATGCCCCGTATCCAATCTTCCAGAACTACACATACCTGATTCTAGTTTTTCCGGGCGTGATACGTAGGCAGCCCACATAGGGTTCAGTCTTCCTAGTGAGTCTTAGGTTCTTGGCTTCGTGGGGTCTTAGCCAAATCTTGCATGTCTAGCCACTTTTGGCCACTTAAGTCGTTTTACCAAAATAACCTCAATCATGTCTTGCATTTATCCAACATGAAGTGTTATTGTCTCACATAGTGTTCTAGGTCTTTAACTTTATTTGGTCTTAATTTGTGTGGATCTACTTACCGGAGTTTGAGCATGACAGACGCCCCAGGACCATCCAGTCAGGATCACTCATTCAGGAGTTGCTTAAGGAGATTTTTTTTATATTTTGAGTCTGTTTTTCTTTTTATGTCGTTTTTACCTTCTAGTTTTGTATAGTAATGTCGAGTTTTTTAGGTGATGTTAAAGTCTGTCATAATCTAGTTAAGTTTGTCGAGTCTTTTGTTATTGTACTTCCTATTTTGTATTTGAAAAAATATGTTATAAATCAAAAATCCAAGAAAAGAGATCCAACAAAGAAGAGATTTTGCGTTTTTATATTTTCGTTAGAAGTTTTCTTTAGAATACTAATTCTAGAAATTAAAAAAAATTGAGGTGGTTTTTCTTTAGGAAATTAATATCTAGAACTCAAAATAAAAAAAATTGCTTTTATATTTCCTTTAGTATATTAAGACTAAAAATTCAAACATAATAAAAAAATTTTCTTTTAATACCTATTTAGAAATTTTCTTTAAGATATTAATTCCAAAAATTTAAAAAGATTTCCTTTTTGAGGTTCTTCTTGGGGAAATTAATAAAAAAAATAGAAACAATATTCGTTTTATTTTCACTAGAACTTTAGGATATTACATATAGGAGAAAAAAATATACTTTATCTTTTGTTTATCTTTAGACTTTCTCCCTTAGGAAATCAAAAACTGAAATCCTAAAATATTTTTTTGTTATCTTTTTCATTTCTCGTTTTGAAATCTTTCTTCAGGATATCAAATGAAAACTCAAGATATTTTTCTTTGGTTTATTATTTAGATTTCCTTCCTAAAAAAAAAGAATCAGAAAATATTTTTCTCTTCTAGGGTTTTTTTCCCTTTATAATTTCTCATAGAGTATCTGTTTAAAAAAAGAAAAATATATGCTCGTTAAGCTTGAATTTAGAATAGGTTATTGAACATGAAGTCTAGAAAATTAAAAAAAAAAGGATTTGCTTCTTTTATTTCCCTTTTCTCGTCAGAGTAGTCATTAAGGTAAAAAAAAGAGAATGTTAGTTTGTTTAGTCTATTTTCGATTTTTTCGAACTACACAAAGATCTGATTCATACGGCGTCATGATACGTAGGCAACCCACATAGGGTTCGATCGAATCTTTTTTTTAAGTTAAAAGAAAAAGGAAAAAAGGGAAACAAAAAAAAAAGAGAAATGAAATTATGGGATGTGAGAAATGAGAGGAGAGAAAAGAGTGATAATTAGAAAAAAAAGAGGAAGAAGAATGAGCAAGTCAAGAAGTATTAGAAAAGAAAAGAAAGAGAAGATTGAAATGAACAAATTGGGATGATGCCATATGACCTTCATACCCTCGAAGTCATTTTAGAACCGATAACTGTGACTAGGTGCATTGCACATAATGTGAGATTATCTTATGTTAAATGCTCTAACGCTAACGTGATGACTTCATTTTGTTCCTCTTTGTTATCTTCATAAAGAAGAAGGGTAGTTGGTTTGTGGTTCTTAAAGTGGTAACTCTTCTCTACAACATAAAGTTGAAAGGCAATGACAGATGACAACAAAATTGAGTTGGTTGATACTGGTGCCCAAAAAAATTGGTTGAACATGACAATGGGTTGGTTGAAGAGGTAAGGATGTTAAGACAACACATAACGGACATGTATCAGGTTTGGATGACTGGGAAAGCAGCACCCCTGCCACCACCTAGCTTCTTAGATGCTACCCTTACCCAAACTCCGGTCATAGTGCCAGATGATCCCCCATACTCTCCAGATTCTCCCGCTTATCACAACTTTCCCAACCACCCTAGTAGCTCCCTCACTCGTCCTCCAACTGCCTTTCCCAAAAATTTCCCTCCTGTCATATCTACTATCTCCATGATCACGACTTCTCAACAAGCTTTCCTTCATAGATCCAACAATGAACACCCACTCAAAACTCATGACGCCCGATATTACCCCTTAGAAGTTTCCCACAAGGACCCGGACTCGTATAATCGTAACCCTCAGAATGAGCCTTATATTGAAGTCTGCAGGAAAAGAAGGGCGGGATGAGATATCTAGAAAGTTGAAAGGTATAGAATAGTTCTTAAAGAACATGCAAGGGATGGAAAATCAGATTAACATGTCTTACAATGACTTGTGTATGTTCCCGGATGTTCATCTGCCCACGGGGTTTAAAATGCCAAAGTTAAACTTGTATGATGGGCGTGGAGACCTAGTAGCCCATATGAGGGTTTATTGTAGTGAAATTAAAAGTGTTGGCGGAAAAGATGAATGGTTGATCGCATATTTCAGTGAGAGTTTGAATGGGGCAGCCTTGGAATGATATACTCGTCAAGATGACATTAAGTGGAATGCATGGTATGACATGGCTCAAGATTTTGTTTGACACTTTCAGTACAATCTAGACCTTATCCCAAACTGCTCCTCCATATCTAAGTTGGAAAAGAAACTCGAGGAAAGTCTTAGAGAGTTTGGACTCATATAGAGGGAACAAGCTGCTCGAGTCAGTTCCCCGATTGGTGAATAAGAAATGGTTGAGCTTTTCCTACAAGCCTAGGGGGCCACCTACTTCAGTCATTTGATACCGGCTTTGGGTAAATCTTTCAATGATGTGGTAAAGATGGGGGATATGGTAGAAGAAGGAATCAAATTAGGTAATATCATGAGTTATTTTGCATTGAAAGATACTACAAAAGACATTCAGAACATCTCAGTATATTTGGGGGGGGGAGGGGGGAAGAAAGAGAAATAGAAAAGATGTCGTTGAACCCCGCCGACGGCAAGATCCAGTGGGCATTTCTGCTCAACGCTTTCAGCCTTAATATCGTGAATATCCTTATACTCCAGATAATCCTCCCCAATGCTACTTCTCTCCACGAAATTCCCAAAGTCATACCTCACTTTTCCAATACTCCATCTACAATGCACCGCCTTATACTCTACATCCACAAGACCCACAATGGCTTGCACCGTTTCCACAAATGTCTTACCCACCTCTACAAGCATATCAACCACCTGCCCGCAAAAGGTTCCAATCGAAGCCGGAGTACAAAATGAAAAGGCAGCAACAAAGATAAAAGTCTTTCACTCCTACTGGAGAATTATATGCTAGTTTGTTCCAAAGACTAAGGCAATTGGGCATGTTGAAGTCGATTCGAATAAAAATGCCGAACCCCTTTCCAAAGAATTTTGATTATTCTCAGAGGTGCGCATATTGCTCTAATGCCCCGGGGCATAGTATAGAAAAGTGTTGGCATCCGAAAAGAGCAGTCCAAAAGCTTATTGATGCAGGTGACATTACCGTGCAAAATCCAGATGCAGCGGATACTATCCAAAATTCATTGCCTGTTCATAATGAGACGCATATGATGGGCATGATTTGTTTTGAAAATGAATATGAGAACTCTTCTGAGCTTCTTGGAGGGCCACTTGTCGCAAAGTTTTCAGCGCTATCAGTCTCAGTTCCAAAAGTTGATCTTAAGAACGAGTTGGCAAAAGGGACCCAAAAACTATTTTCTGAGGTCATTGTGATTGAAATTGGTAATGGTATTGGAAATATTGATGTGGAATCAGTGGCTAAGATGTCAATCTTGGTAATTGGAAAGACGCTCCTTTCTTGGCTAGCCAAGGAGTCTTGGTGGTTTATTTTGTTGTCATTTCTGTTGTCCGGGTTATTTCAGGGTTGTTATCCGGATATTGTCTTATGACTCAAAGCCTTCTATCCTTTTATTTTGACTAGTTTTTTTAGGCGTCGTAACTCATTTAGTGTTGTCTAGGTTTGTTCCAGGGTTGTAACCCCAGTTTATGTTGTTTGTTTTGTTGTTCAAACCCTTTTACCGTCTATCTAATGCAATTTTCTATCTTCTGTTATTCCTAGTTATTTTTTGTTTAGTTCTCTTCTCCTTTTATAATTCTTTTTATGCTGGCTCTAATGATATGACATACACGCATAATTCTAGGCCTGGTCTTAAAATTTAGTTTAATCATGAAGCAATGAAACAATTTTGAAGATGATAGGGACATTTGAGGGAAATAAGTACAGATTTGGACATTTTGAGATCATTTAAAGCCCAAACTATGTGAAACTGGGGCAGATAATTTGGGAAGTTAATAGGATGACAAGAATTCGTTAGAGGAGAGTGCATTCCGGACAATTTGAAGCAAGCAACGTTGAGTTCAGGTGCATCTTAAGTTACAAGATAAAGTTAAGAAAGTTTTCTCCGAATTGACAGAGGATATCCATATTGAAGAGGGAATCATCCAACGAGGGTTCTGTACTTGACAAGGAACTAAAAAAGTGGAAGGCATATCAGTGGTATCAACGCCGAAGTTGCAAAAGAAATATTATGCATGATCTTCCTTTTTCATTCTCAAGTTGCATGTGTTGTACTTGCCATTTTCAGAGATTGGGAGGCCCTCTTTCAGCTACTCAAACATTTTATACCATTCGGTAAACCTTTTGATCCTGTGCTAATTTTCTTGACCTCCCCTCTTTTGGAATCAAGTCAGAGTCATAAAAAGAAAAGAAAAAAATTCATGTCCTCATAGGTTTGTTTTAGAAAGTTCATTCTAAAAGAAAAGTCAAAAAGGAAAAAAAATCAAAAGAGAAAATAGAAAAAAAGGAAAAAGAAAAAGAAAAAAAAGAAAAAGAAGAAAAAAGAAAAGAAAAAAGAAGAATAGCAACGAAAAGAAAGCATCCCTTTGAACTACGTTCGACCTGATTCTTGTCACCACAAGATACGTAGGCAGTCTTACGGTTCGGTCACACCAAATAAAATATTTCATAATCCTACAAAGTCGAGAGTGAGGCAGTCTTTCTTAGAAATTCCATCTCAAAAGAAAAAGAAAAAAAAAGAATCAAATTCCATTATTTTAGAAATTGGGGCAAAGTTTATAGAATGGATTCAAAAAGTTGTAAATAAATTAACCCCGTTGTCTTAGTTATTTTGAGCCTTTATGATATGCCTTCTTTCTAACCCTGTCCAAAAGCCACATTATAGTCCAAAAAAGACATCCCAGATAATCTTTGAGAGTGCCGATCTAGACATGCCAGGAGCATATGATGTTTTTACTATAGTCAATGCCTTGTCGTCTGCAAAATCATAGGAAAGAAGAAGAAAAGAAAAAATGAGAGAGTCTTATCGATGAAAACCTTCATAGGCACCATAAGACGACGAGGAGTTGAGAGAAAGAAAATGAGAGAGGCTTGATGGTGAAAATCCTTCGGGCACTACAAGTCGAATAAGGACCGTGAATCAGAGAGGATAACCGGAGCATGGAAGCCCAGTTTCACGACTCAGAGGTACAACAAGAGTTGAACATTAGACTTGCTTGACAGATTAGGCCACTTAATCCAAAGGTGTATTTCATGGTCATTAGAGTTGGTATCCACATCCGATAAGTTTCTACTTTGTAGTTTTCTTGTTAGGAATCATCTCTTTCCATTGTCCTTTACTCCGTTCCTTTTGTCTTGTTTACTTCCTCTTCCTGAGTCTGTTTGGTCAAAACAAGTGAGAAATGACTTCAAAATTTGCCATCAGCTTTCCAATTGCACAAAACGGAATCTGGCTAGCACATCAAAGTGGCATGCGCCAGGAAAGAACAGCAAGCGCACTGAGTTGGTAACAATTAACATGCTTTGGGATTTATGTGAAATACAAAGGTTCGGTATATGTCAATTCATGAACAATGCAACATATAGAGGGTGTTGGGTTTGAAAGGATTAGAGGTATTTTCTGTGATAAGGGTGACAAAGAAGGTGGTTAGTCAATAAACAAGCAAAGTCTCTCGAGTTGAAAGTAAAGTTATTATGGGAAGTGAAGGATCAATCGCCCTTAAAGTCAAGGCCACAAACCAATTGCCATGTTTGAACTCACAAGTTTTCTTTGTTTGAAACAGAGATGAAAATTGTGTCCAAATCAAAGTTTGGCAGCTCGAACCTTTTAGGAAGAAAATTCGATCTACAGGGATCCTCCATAAGGAGAAGTATGGTTCAGGGTCAAGGAATTTTGCTCTTTCTCCAGGGATCTTCCAGGAAGAGAGCATGGCTCAGGTAAGTTCATTTTCAATTCTCAGGACCCTCATGGATAATGAGGTTCTAATTTAAAATTCTCAGGACCCTCCTGGATAATGGGATTTAATTTAAAATTCTCAGGACCCACCTGGATAATGGAATTTAATTTAAAATTCTCAGGACCCTCCTGGATAATGGGATTTTATTTAAGATTTTCAAGACCCTCCTGGATAATGGGATTTAATTTAAAATTTTCAGGACCCTCCTAAATAATGAGATTTAATTTAAAGATCTCAGGACCCTCTTGGATAATGGGATTTAGTTAAGTTTTTAAGACCTTCATCGATAATAAGATTTAGCGCAAGTCTTACCTTTAGGAAATAGAATTTAGCTTTGAAGTTTTCACTTTTAAGATGAGATTTAATTTTAAATTTTCAGGTCCCTCCTAGATAATGGGATTTAGCTTTTAAATTCTTAGAGCTCTTTTGGGTAACATGATACAATTAACACTCACAGATGTTCCCAGTACCAAACTGGGGCAGAAAAGTTTCTTTTGTTTTGTCTGTTTTGTTGTAATAGCAGGCGCCCACCTGGATAAAAAGGGAATACATTGCAAGTTAAGTTGCAGGTGCCCACCTGAAAAATAAGGGAATACATTTCAAGTTTTGGCAGTAGGAGCCCACTTGGAGAACAAGGGAATGCAATTCAAGTTTGGCATCAGGTGCCAACCTGGAGAACAAGGGAATACATTTCAAGTGTTGGCATCAGGCGCCCACCTGGAGAACAAGGGAATACATTTCAATTTTTGGCAGCAGACGCCCACATGGAGAACAAGGGAATACATTTCAAGTTTTGGCAGCAGACGCCCACCTGGAGAACAAGGGAATATATTTAAAGTTTGGCATCAGGTGCCCACCTAGAGAACAAGGGAATATATTTAAAGTTTGGCATTAGGTGCCCACCTAGAGAACAAGGGAATACATTTCAAGTGTTGGCATCAGGCACTCACCTTGAAAACAAGGAAATACATTTCAAGTTTTGGCAGCAGGCACCCATATGGAGAACAAGGGAATACATTTCAAGTTTGTCATCAGGCGCCCACCTGGAGAACAAGGGAATATATTTAAAGTTTGGCATCAGGCGCCCACCTGGAGAACAAGGGAATACATTTCAAGTGTTGGCATCAGACGCTCACCTAGAAAACAAGGAAATACATTTCAAGTTTTGGCAGTAGGCACCCATCTGGAGAACAAGAGAATACATTTGAAGTTTGTCATCAGGCGCCCACCTGGAGAACAAGGAAATACATTTCAAGTGTTGGCATCAGGTGACCACCTTGAAAACAAGGGAATACATTTCAAGTTTGGCATCAGGCGCCCACCTGGAAAACAAGGGATTACATTTTAAGTGTTGGCATCAGGCGCCCACTTGGAAAACAAGGGAATACATTTCAAGTTGAAGCATCGGGCGCCCACCTGGAAAACAAGGGAATTCATTTTAAGTTGAAGCATCAGGCGCCCACCTGGAAAACAAGGGAATTCATTTCAAGACTAAGAATCAGGCGCCCACCTGGAGAACAAGAGAATTCATTTCAAGTTTAAGTGGAAGGCGCCCACCTGGATAACAAGGGAATACATTTCAAGTTTTGGCAGCAGGCGCCCACCTGGAGAACAAGGGAATACATTTCAAGTTTGGCATCAGGCGCCCACCTGGAGAACAAGGGAATACATTTCAAGTTTGGCATCAGGCACCCACCTGGAGAACAAGGGAATACATTTCAAGTGTTGGCATCAGGCGCTCACCTGAAAAACAAGGAAATGCATTTCAAGTTTTGGCAGTAGGCGCCCATCTGGAGAACAAGGGAATACATTTCAAGTTTGTCATCAGGCGCCTACCTGGAGAACAAGGAAATACATTTCAAGTATTGGTATCAGGTGCCCACCTTGAAAACAAGGGAATACATTTTAAGTTTGGCATCAGGAGCCCACCTGAAAAACAAGGGAATACATTTTAAGTATCGGTATCAGGCGCCTACTTGGAAAACAAGGGAATACATTTCAAGTTGAAGCATCGGGCGTCTACCTGAAAAACAAGGGAATTTATTTCAAGTTGAAGCATCAGGCGCCCACCTGGAAAACAAGAGAATTCATTTCAAGACTAAGAATTAGGCGCCCACCTGAAGAACAAGGGAATATATTTAAAGTTTGGCATCAGCTGCCCACCTGGAGAACAAGGGAATATATTTAAAGTTTGGAATCAGGCGCCCACCTGGAGAACAAAAGGATACATTTCAAGTGTTGGCATCAGGTGCTCACCTAGAAAACAAGGAAATACATTTCAAGTTTTGGCAGTAGGCGCCCATCTGGAGAACAAGGGAATACATTTCAAGTTTGCCATCAGGCGCCCACCGGGAGAACAAGGAAATATATTTCAAGTGTTGGCATCAGGTGCCCACCTTGAAAACAAGGGAATACATTTCAAGTTAAAGCATCGGGCGCCCACCTAGAAAACAAGGGAATTCATTTCAAGTTAAAGCATTAGGCGCCCACCTGGAAAACAAGGGAATTCATTTCAAGACTAAGAATCAGGCGCCCACCTGGAGAACAAGGGAATTCATTTCAAGTATAAGTGGCAGGCGCTCACCTGAATAACAAGAGAATACATTGCAAGTTATGTTGCAGGCGTCCACCTAGAAAACAAGGGAATAAATTTCAAGTTTTGTAAGCAGGCACCCACCTGGAGAACAAGGGAATACATTTCAAGTTTGGCATCAGGCGCCCACTTGGAGAACAAGGCAATACATTTCATGTTTTGGCAGCAGGCGCCCACGTGGAGAACAAGGGAATACATTTGAAGTTTGGCATCAGGTGCCCACCTGGAGAACAAGAGAATACATTTCAAGTATTGGCATGAGGCGCCAACCTAGAGAACAAGGGAATACATATCAAGTGTTGGCATCAGGCACCCACCTGGAAAGCAAGGGAATACATTTCAAGTTTTGGCAGCATGCGCCCACCTGGAGAACAAGGGAATACATTTCAAGTTTTGCAGCAGGTGCCCACCTGGAGATTAAGGGAATACATTTCAAGTTTGGCATCAGGCGCCCACCTGGAGAACAAGGTAATACATTTCAAGTGTTGGCATCAGGCGCCTACCTGGAAAAACAAGGGAATACATTTCAAGTTTTGCATCAAGCGCCCACCTAGAGTACAAGGAAATACATTTCAAGTTTGGCATCAGGCGCCCACGTGGAAAACAAGGGAATTCATTTCAAGTTAGCATCAGGCGCCCACCTAGAAAACAAGGGAATACGTTTCAAGTTTGGCATCAGGCGCCCACCTAGAAAATAAGGGAATTCATTTCAAGTCAGCATCAGGCGCCCACCTAGAAAACAAGGGAATACATTTCAAGTTTTGGCATGAGGCGCCCACCTGGAAAACAACGGAATTTATTTCAAGTTTTTGCATCAGGCGCCCACCTGAAAAACAAGGGAATACATTTCAAGTGTTGGCATCAGGCACCCACCTAGAAAACAAGGGAATACATTTCAAGTTTTGGCATCAGGCACCCACCTGAAAAACAAGGGAATACATTTCAAGTTGAAGCATCAGGCGCGCACTCGGAAAACAAGGGAATTCATTTCAAGTTGAAGCACCAGGCACCCACCTGCAAAAACAAGGGAATTACTTTCAAGATTAAGAATCAGGCGCCCACTTGGAGAAAAGGGAATTCATTTCAAGTTTAAGCATAAGGCGCCCACCTGGAAAGCAAGGGAATGCATTTCAAGTTTGGCATCAGGCGCCCACCTGGAAAACAAGGGAATTCATTTCAAGTCAGCATCAGGCACCCACCAGGAAAATAAGAGAATACGTTTCAAGTTTGGCATCAGGCGTCCACCAGGAAAACAATGGAATTCATTTCATGTTTTGGAATTCATTTCAAGTTTTGGAATCAGGCGCCCACCTGGAAAACATGGGAATACATTTCAAGTGTTGGCATCAGGCGCCCACATGGAAAACAACGGAATACATTTCAAGTTTTGGAATCAGGTGCCCACCTGGAAAACAAGGGAATACATTTCAAGTTGAAGCATCAGGCGCCCACTTGGAAAACAAGGGAATTCATTTAAAGTTGAAGCATCAGGCGCCCACCTACAAATACAAGGCAATTCATTTCAAGATTAAGAATCAGACGCCTACCTGGAGAACAAGGAAATTCATTTCAAGTTTAAGCATAAGGCGCCCACCTAGAGAACAAGGGAATTCATTTCATGTTTAAGCATCAGACGACCACCTAGAGAACAAGGGAATTCATTTCAAGTTGAAGCATCAGGCGCCCACCTAGAAAATAAGGGAATTCATTTCAAGTTGAAGCATCAGGCGCCCACCTGGAAAACAAGGGAATTCATTTCAAGTTGAAGTATCAGGTGCCCACCTGGAAAACAAGAGAATTCATTTCAAGTTGAAGCATCAGGCGCCCACCTGGAAAACAAGGGAATTCATTTCAAGATTAAGAATCAGGCGCCCACCTAGAAAACAAGAGAATTCAGTTCAAGTTTAAGCAGGAGGCGCCTACCTGGAAAATAAAGGAATTCATTCCAAGTTGAAAGTATCAGGCGCCCACCTGGAAAATAAGAGAATTCATTTCAAGTTGAAGCATCAGGCACCCACCTAGAAAACAAGGGAATTAATTTCAAGTTAAAGCATAAGGCGCCCACCTGGAAAACAATGGAATTCATTCCAAGTTGAAGCATCAGGCGCCCACCTGGAAAACAAGGGAATTCATTTCAAGTTTAAGTTGCAGGCGCCCATCTGGAGAACGAGGTAATTCATTTCAAAGTTTTAAGTCAGTTGTAGGCGCCCACCTGGAGAACAAGTGAATTCATTTGAGTTTTAAGTCAGTTGCAGGCACCCACCTGGAGAACAAGTGAATTCATTTCTAGTTTTAAGCCATTAGCAGACGCCCACCTGGAGAACAAGGGAAGTCATTTCAAAATTTGTTTCGGAATTATTTCAAGTTTCAAGTCAATAGCAGGCGCCCACCTGGAGAACAAGGGAAGTCATTTTAGAATTCAGTTCAAGTTAGAAGTAGCAGAAACTCGCGGCAAGAATGCGAGTCAATAGTCCGAGATGACCAACAGAAGTATTCTTGATCTAGAATAAAAAAAAAAGAAAAAAAGGGAAGTAAATCCAAAATGCAGAAGCAGAGAAAGATGTGAACTGCTCAAGACATGGTTGAAGTCACGAGCACTACATGTCCGGTCTTGATCCGAAAAGCTGAAGAAGAACGAACTAGCACCTGCAGCTAGCAAGCGTCAAGGTTTAAATCTAAAGTCTGCATCAAGAATCATTTAAGACTCAAGATCAAGCTTCAGAAGAATTATGATAGGAATCTTGTAACTCACAGTTGACAAGCTTAGTTAGTCTTTTTCATTTTTCATTTTGATATAATAATAGAACCGCGAACCGGAACCTCGACGGAATGGCACCTCAATCGGCTCTCCACCTCGGTATACTCCATCAGTGTTCCAACTTCTGAACTACACATGTCCTGATTCCTTTATAGCCAAGGATATGTAGGCAGCTCAGATACCAGAGCTCAGTCACAATATCCTTTCTTTTAGTTTTTGGTCTCTTTAAATAAGGGTCGGGTAAAAAAACCTATCTCGTCATTCTTTGTCTGACAGCTCTTCACGTTTCCAGTCAAAGAGGGGCAACTATAGACATGTCATTTTTGACCCTCCCCGAGATTTCCTACATTTTAGCTTTTAAATATTTAGTTTAGGTATAATATCGCTATTTTAACTAGTTTTGACGCTTTTACTTTATTTTATCACAAAAATGAAAGTTACAAAAATATTTTCTCTTATTTAGCTAATTGAAATTTTATTTAGTTATTTTTGGTTTATCTACTTTTCATAAAACTAAAAATATACGAGAATTAGTTTCGCTTTTAGTATTTAGTTTTATATTAGTTTAGTTTAATTAATAGTGATCTTTACACTTTATAGATACATTGCATTATTTGGTCTTCTTAGCCTAGATTCGTACCCAAAAGACATGGTCTAACCCAATTTCCTAAATTCAAGCCCAATACCCACTAACCTAAACCTAAGACCTAATTTAACCCCTTTTCTATAATAGAGATAAGATATTTTTAACAGAAAGAGAAGAGAGCAGCCGCTTTTTTAAGCTTAAACCCTAAGACCCTTCTTCTTCCAAAAGACCTAGACCTGGAGAACCCTAATACTCAGACCAGACTAAAGCAGCCACCGACGAGCCCACCTCACTTCACCCATCGCCGCTCCTTCTTGTTCACTCTATTCCAGAGCCTTCACCTTCACCCTACACAATAGAATCGATGACCTCACACCAGCGACCCTTCTTCTTCTGCTGCTCCAGACCTCACGCCAACCACCAAACGGCCTCCCCTGAACCTCACACCAACCATAAAAATGACCAGCTGCTGCTTTCTTCATCTCTAAACTAAGACCCCAAACAAGGAGCCCTACAGACCTGAACGACACATAGAGGAGATGGCCGAATAGATGCCAAAATCTGGAGCCCCCACTCTCAAATTATCAGACCCGCCGAAAACCAGTAGCAGCAGTTCGTTGGAGCCCAAAGACACACACACACACATACCAACATAGTCAAAAACCAAAACAAAATATAGTAATATTTTAGTTTCTTTTGCTCAACGTTGAATTCAGAACAAAAATGAAGTTGCGCTGAAAATCGAATAAGTTTCTTCTAAGTTTTGGTTTCATTTCAAAAACCAGAAAAATTAATAAAAAAGAAAACAAGTTTCATATTCTGGATTTTGTTCAAAATGAGGTAAAGCTGAGGAGGTGTTCAAATTTTGGAGTCGCCGTTCGTGTTTCCGCTCACGACTCGTTGTCTTTGTTTGAAAATCTGTTGAAATACCTCCATTTCAAATCCGTGAGCTCGAAGTAGCGGTTGATACGCACTTGATTTGAAGCTCTGTTTTTCAATGTAAAGGAAGAATACTAAGGTTAATTTGTTTCCATTTTTTCTATTTTTTTGGTTTATCTTCTGGGAGTTGATTGTTCTTGTTTGCAATTCATGCCAATATTGTATTTTGAGATGATTTTTAAATGTTCGTTTCAGATTTGCTTGGCTAATGTTCTGTTACTTGTTTCAATTATTTTGATTTCTTGTTTCATGAAAGAAGATGTGATATTAAGTTTGCTTGCCTTAGTCGCGTTAATTAAATAAATCATCACGGTTATGGGTACGGTTCCCGTGGCACAGTCGTGATACATAATTCTCAAATTCGGGTGTGCATTTTATGTGACCCGATCATAGAAACTTTAGTAATAACAATAAAATAAACATGTCGCAAATCACGGATGCATTTCATGTAGCGTGGTTTGCAATGTGTACCAAAACGTGACAATCGTGACTTGTTCCAGAAAATAATTCTATAAACATTAAAAGCGGTTAGAAAGTTAAAAATGCACGTAGGTTTAAAATGTGTAATTAATCAGATAATTAGGTCAATTATTAATAGTTAAATGACTATGCTAAAACCACGGAACCTGCGAGTGCCTAACACCTTCTCCCGAGTTAACAGAATTCCTTACCCGGATTTCTGTGTTCGCAGACCATAAATAAGAGTCAACTTTTCTCGATTCGGGATTTTAAACTGGTGACTTGGGACACCATAAATTATCCCAACTGGAGACTCTAAACTTAAATAAATAAACTCGTTTCGATTATTGTCACTTTAATTGAAAAAACTCCCTTATACCCCTTTCGGGGTAGGAAAAAGAGGTGTGACAACCTTAGATATATTGTGGTCAATAAGAGAAGACATGCAGAGTTTGAAATGATTTCACTTATTGAGGAGTGTAGTGCTAGAGTACAAAATAAGCTCCCTCATAAGCTGAAGGATCTTGGTTGTTTTACAATTCCCTTGGCGATGGGAAAACATAAGATTGGTAGAGCCCTATGCAATCTGGGGCAAGTACTTATTTGATGCCACTATTGGAGTTCAAAGAACCTAGGCCTTTGATAAATCTACAACTAGCAGATAGGTTGTTAGCAGTGCCTGAGGGAATTATTGAAGATGTGCTAGTACAAGTGGGGAAGTTCATTTTTCCCTCGAATTTTGTAATTCTTGACTACATGGCCGACGAGGAAGTTTCAGTTATTTTGGGTCGACCATTCTTGGCTACTAGTGGGGAACTTATTGATATGAGGGAAAGGTAATCTAAAGATTAGAGTTCATGGTGAAGAAGTCACGTTTAATGTGTATAAGGTGCTTAAACTCCCAAAGAATTATAAGGACTTGTGCATGGTTTCTGTGGTTTTATAGAAGTTAATAGAGCTGGGACCTAATGTGAATGTTAGTGATATTTAGAAGAAAATTGATCTCAAAGAGTTCGTAGTTACTTATAGATGTGAAAGTGTATAAAGTAAATATAAAAGAGATTGCATGACAAACACAATGTGCATTATGAGTTTGAACCGGGTCAATCCGTTCTCATGCTTAAGTCGAGGTTGAAGTTATTCCCTAGAAGATCAAGCCTAGATGGTCGGGTCTATTTGAGATAGTGTGTGTTATGAGGCATGAAGATGTAGAACTTCGAGATCTCATACGTGGTGACACCTTCTTAGTAAATGGGTAAAACGTTGAACATTATTGGGGTGGTGATGTTCGTCGTCACAAAACCCTAATAGACTTGGTGGATGCTTGAAGGAACATTTGACACATTAAATCAGGTGCTTCATGGGAGGTAACCATAGTGATGTTGTAAGAGTCATGCCATGAAGTTAAGTAAGGCTCTTGTTGGGAGGCAACCCAATTCATAGAGTAGTTTAGCTTAGTTGATTTTTATTTTTGATTTGTGGTAAGAATAGGTTGATTTTATGTGAATTATTGTTGTTTGAATATGTACAGATGCAATCCAATTGAAAGATGTGATCGGGAGCGAAATCAGGAGGTCAAAGCGCATAAAGGATTCCAAAAACATAATGAAAATTACTTGTGTGTGCCTCAGACCCCTCCTAGCAAGGTCCCTACCTCACCATAGGCCTTGAATTTCCTATCTAGGCACGAGTAGTAGCTCGCACTAACCCTCGCCCGCCCCATTTTACCTTTACCCCATACCCCATCTCGCTAGTGCAATCGCGCAAGGAGCCTCGCGAGGCCTAAGTAAGCTATCTTTTTTCTTTTCTTTTAAGCACACGCCCACCCCCTTAAATCCCCAAATCATTTTACCCACAACCCAAACACACTGGCAAACCCCAACTCCCCATCTCTCTCTCTCTCTCTCTCTCTCTCTCTCTCTATCTATCTCACTCAAGAACCTCACAACACCTCTTAATCACACAAGAACATACAAATTACAACACTGGCTCTACATTCTACACTCCCTTTTCAACATCTACCGGTATGAATTTCGTCTCTCTCTCTCTCTCTATCACTTTTCCATGTGGTTTTATTAGAAGTTTATGAATGCATGCAACCCTTTTGAATGTTGTAATGGTAAAACTCTGCATGCTTGTCCCAACCCCATAGGATTAGTATGCTTGTTATTTGAGGAGTATTTACACTCGAATCCCAAGCCGGTTTGAGAGAGTGAGGCAAACCCTCACCCATACAAAATCTTACCCTTAACTAGTGCGCACCAAGTTATCGCTAAATTGTCTCAAAGGCAGTTTTTGTCCCAATTCGAACACGAGTCTTTGGGATTGATACACTAGCGGTTTGTAAGCTTACATAGCATGAAGTTTAAGTGTGAGGTTGCTTACCGGAGGCGAGGTAAGTTTTTCAGGTAGATTACATATATTATCTTCCCATATGAGCTAGTTTTCTTGAGAATACACTCATGCTTGATTCCATGAGGTGAAGTCTGAGTAGCGTTGATTAACTTGCAAGTCATGTGCTAAATTCTTGAGTGTGGGGTTGTTAGGACAACGTTTTCTTTGATTCATGGCTCTCCGAGTTGACTAACATGAACATGTGCAGATATAAAATGTTACGTCCAACCAAGTGCACAACCTATGGAAAAAGGTAAGGGCAAGGCCACATCCCCCACCACGGGAAAGATATCTTCTGCACCACCACCTAAGAAGTAGAATCGAGAAGAGGCTACATCTAGTAGTCAAGCAAAGGAATACATGAATTTGTGGCTATGGCAGCATCACGACAAAGGCCTAGGGATGAACTCGAATATAAGATCAGAGCATACCCCTATCAACCAAAAAGTAGTATAATATTTATCGGTAAAAACACATGCATCCGAACTTAGCGGTGGTGGAGCACAAGTTGAAATCTAAGCATCAGGCTATTTGGTGAACTATCCATAATTTGGGTCTGAGATATGTATTAAAAAATTCGGCTTACAACAATGCAAGCTTAGTTCGTGAGTTCTATGCTAGATGGGATGTAGAAGATGAGGAACAATTAGTGCCAATTCAAGGGAGAATGATTGATATCACTTCTTATGCAATTTGTTCTCACTTGGGGACATCTGATGTCACGCATGATCCATTGGGAAAATTCATCACCCGACCAACTTATCAAGAGATTCAATACACCTTGGGCTATGTGAGTTCTTTTGTTGCCTGGGTTTGTGATAAGAGGACTCGCCGCAATATAAAATTCCTAAAGAAGAAGCTGAAACTGACGAGTAAAGTATGGTTGTAGTTGATTAATGCTTGATTGTTGCCCTGCGAGCACGACACCCATATTAGGTGGGAGAGGGTATGTTTGTGGTACTTATTGATGACGGCTAAAAGGTAAACGTGTTTCATTTGATATGCCACCATATGGCACAGGTGAGGAACATCAAGAAGGCAGATTGATTATTATTTTGAAAATTTGTTGACATAATACCCGAGGAAGGAAGAGGTAAATGAGGAGCCAGAATTTGACCGGTGTCGAGTGTCAGGCTCGTGATGATAGTTTTATGTCCCACTTCTATGGGATGCTAGACCTACAATTGCTGACTGGTGGGTGGGCACCGACTCCAAAGGAGAGAGCAAACTTGAATGAGCATTATCAGCTCAATGCTCAGTGTGTACGACAAAACCGGGAGGGTCCGATTTTCCCGTCATTAGGGTGCCACACGAACGTGCTCCTCGAGGTTCGAGACCAAGGGCGAGACTCACCTTCCAGGGCTGTCGACTTTCGACCTCGGAGCAGTGAATACCAATGGCTATATTAGGAAAGAGGGGAGTTCCCAAGGAGTGCAATCGGGCCGATAAATCTGTTAGGTTGTTCTGAAGCAGTTAGTCTGAACCTACATCATGATGTTAGCTAGCTATCCCATCCCAACCTCTTTGTCATTAATGTATTTTGTACTATGAGTGAATTCCTCACCTATATAAAGGGGGTCTTTGACACTTTGTAAGGGAATTTTGTTCCAACTACTTCACACGAAATATACAAGAACTCTCTCTTTTCTCTCTAACATACTCTCTCGATATCATTGCTCTTATTTATTATCTTCATACTTATTCTTCATTTATTGCTTATCATTGGCCATTAAGATCCTTTGCTGACTGTTTTATAACTGTTATCCCTTCCCCGAATACCCTTAATAGCTCGAGCCCGAGCCCAGGAATCGGCCTCGAGGCCCCGTATCGGTCAGTTCGAAGCCCCGAATAGCTAACTTATCGGTTTGATTATAACTCTATTTTAGCTCGCATTTCATCTCTAAACTTCATACATATAGAACCATCTGCCTAAACAACTAGCATAAAAATAGATCACGTATTTTTAGAGTCCCATCAACAAATTTAATTGTTATTACCATTTTCACGGCAAACAGTTTGGCGCCCACCGTGGGGCTAAAAATAATAGTGATTATTTTCTTGCTGGTTTCATTACACAACGCAAGCTATCTTTCACACTTTTTCTTGTCCAAGATCTTAGATTTCGGGTCAAAATGTCTGGCTCAGTAAATAAAGTTGAAAATGACAACCTCGAAAACCACAAAGAGAAGGACATGGCTATTCCAGATGTCAGTACACCACTGCAAAACTCAACCTGGGCGGAAGAAGAGATTCTTCAACACGATGTTCATATGATTATTAGAGGGACCAACATCCCCCAAGGACCCATGTTCAAACGGACAAGAACGTCTGTCGCAGAAGAAGGGCCGACCCGAAACCGCATGGCCGAAGACACCCTCGCGTTCAGCGAGGAGGATCTCGAGGCCATGACAGAACCACACAATGACGCGCTGGTGATCTCGTTTCCTTTAAACAATACTAGGATAAAACGTGTGCTCTTGGATCCAGGCAGCTCGGCCAACATAATCAGATTAGAGGTAGTAGAACAACTGGGGCTGCTCGATCGAGTCACTTCCATCTCCCGAGTCCTCCATGGATTCAACATGACCGGCAAAGTAACAAAAGGAGAGATCACCCTCCCAATCGACACATCTGGTATAGTTCAGAACACCAAGTTCCAAGTCATTGATGGCAACATGAGGTACAATGTATTGCTTGGTAGGCCTTGAATACACAACATGAGGGCAGTACCATAAACCCTACACCAGGTGATAAAATTTCCCACAAAGGACGGCATAACAACCATATATGGAGAACAACGGGTGGCGAAAGAAATGTTCGCTATTTACCATGAGGTGCCGACCCCCACGCACCCGATCTCGGACAAGCCTAGGAACATATAGACCCCTGAGGATGACGAAGAAGATTTCTTCGCTCCTAGAACCTTCGTTGCTCCCAAAGAATTGGATGCAACTAAGTCAACAGTCGAAGAGCTGGAGCAGACCATTTTGATCGAACGTCACCCGGACCGTAAGGTATACCTAGGAATGGGACTAACCTCCGAACTCAGGAAAGGGTTCATTCAATTTCTTTGTAACAATATCGACTATTTCGCTTGGTCCCACTTAGATATGAAAGGAATTCTTCCAGAAATAACCTCTCATAGACTGAGCGCCGATCCAAAGTTTAAACCAGTAAAGCAGAAGAGAAGACCACAGTCCGAGGTACAACACGCCTTCATCAAAGAAGAGGTAACGAAACTTCTTAAAATCGAATCCATTAGAGAGGTAAAGTAACCCGAATGGCTGGCCAATGTAGTAGTGGTACCTAAAAAGGGAAATAAGCTAAGAATGTGTGTAGATTATAAAGACTTGAATAAGGCGTGTCCCAAGGATTCCTTCCTATTGCCTAACATCGATCGCCTGATCGATGCTACGGTCGGCCACGAGACCCTCACCTTCCTTGATGCCTACTCGGGGTATAATCAAATCCAGATGAACCCCGAGGACACGGAGAAGACCTCGTTCATCATGAAGTATGGTACCTACTGCTACAACGTAATGCCCTTCGGGCTAAAAAATGCAGGGGCTACGTACCAGCGCCTAGTTAATAAAATGTTTGAGCATCAAGTAGGTAAATCAATGGAAGTATATATTGATGATATGCTAGTTAAGTCCCAGCATGCAGAGGACCATTTAACTCATTTGTAGGAATCTTTCGACATCCTCAAAAGTTACAACATGAAGCTCAACCACGAGAAGTGTGCCTTCAGAGTGGGTTCGGGCAAATTCCTGGGTTTTATGGTATCAAATAGGGGGATCGAGATTAACCCCGACAAAATTAAGGCCATCGAAGAAATCACGGTGGTGAACAATGTAAAGGTCGTGCAACGGCCAACAGAGCGAATAGTGGCTCTATGCAGATTCATATCAAGGTCATCAGACAGAGCCATCATTTCTTCTCTTTACTTAAAAGAAAGAACAACTTCGAATGGACTCCAGAATGCCAACATGCCTTAGAGGAGATAAAATGATATCTGACTAACCCACCTTTGCTCCATGCCTTAGAGGAGATAAATACTATATCTACACCATTTCATGTCAGAAATAGCGGTAAGCGGCGTACTGGTTCGAGAGGAGCAAGGTATGCAATTTCCTATTTATTATGTAAGTCGAACCCTAGGGGACGACGAAACTAGGTATCCTCATCTAGAAAAATTGGCTTTCGTGCTAATAAGTGCCTCGTGAAAATTGAATCCCTATTTTCAATGCAACAATATCTACGTTCTATCGATGTACCCCCTCCGGATCATACTGCACATGTCACACCTCCTTTTTACCTACACCCCCGGAAAGGGTATAAGGGAGTATTTTCCAACTTAAAGTGACAATCAAAACGGGATTATTTACATTAAAAATCAGAGTCGCCACTTGGGATAATTTATGGTGTCCCAAGTCACTGGTTTGAAATCCCGAATCGAGGAAGTTTGACTCTATTATCGGTCTGCGAACATAGAAATCCAGGTAAGGAATTCTGTTAACCCGGGAGAAGGTGTCAGGCATTCCCGATTTCCGTGGTTCTAGCACGGTCGCTTTGATCATACATGGCTTAAACAAATTGTTTAATTACTCATTTTAAAACCTATGTGCATTTGCCTTTTACCGCCTTCAATTGAGAAAATTATTTTGAAACGGGTCACGCGTACGTATACCCATTTGTTTGGCACGTCAAAAATCATGTCACGCGAACGTGTCCACAATTAATAACGCTTTATTGTTATTAAGAAAATTCGGCTGAAGTTGCGCGAACGCATACTCCAGTTTTATTTTTTTAGAAATCATAATCATGTCACGCGAACGTGTCCACAACCATGATAATATATTAAACGGGCCTAGAGCAAACTACGAGCATTTGTCATTTTTATATCTAGGTTATGATATTAGTACGAGGGCCATGAATGATTAAATTGTGGATGGCGCACCTCGGACTATATGAACTAAAATTAATTAAGCAGCCTATTAATCTTAGTCTTTTGAACTTCTTTGTCATGGTTGTATAATAATGACTGCTGTCAGTAAATATAAATTAATTCAAAATATATCTTTGACCTTAACCATGACACTCTTCCAACCCCAAGGCTGCGTGCAAATTGGACTGTTGCGAACTACAACTTAAAGGCAAGTGACAAATAGAAAATTTGTTTGCCTCCCTATGGTTGTGCATATGATAAATGACAAGAGTAGATTTGGTTTCTTGGATATCAAATGCAAGAGACCAAAGAAGGGACAGTGTAGAACTAACACATAATTCTCCAACATTAAATAAGAGAACCAACCAACACATTCATGGTAGAGAGACCACCACTCCACTCCACTGCTAATCTTTTTCTACTATGTATATATTTAGTATATATGCACTTTTTAAATCAGGGCAACAGTTGATTAAAACAACACAATAACAAATCTGTAACACACGAAACCTAATCAACCAAACGAATTTGTAAACCTGCTAATTCAACTCATACAAAAGGGCAAATTGCAACAATACGAATACATAAATCACATCTCAAAGGAAACAAGATAATATGATAAATAATGGAGACAAACAACTACGTAAAGCTTCAGATGTGATTTAGCAATTAAACAAACAAACATCACAAATGAAAGGTTCAAGATATTAGTATCACGTGAGTCATAAAACTGGAACGAAGGAAATCGAACAAAAAAACTCAAACACCCACGGCGCAAGATCTGGAAATCAAAAAATGAGCAAAGTTAGAATATGACCTTTTAATAGCAACTTCTTTATTTTCAACATCAAAGAAACTCCATTGAAAAGCCTGATTTTTGAACCGCGAGTAGAACTAACGAACAGATGATCTTGTCAGACCCGAACTCGAACCGGCGACTGGATTGAACCTCGGACCTCAGTTTCCGTTACTACACTGTTTTTCCGTTACTCAATCTGTTGTTTATTTTTCTGTGATAGGTGTGTGTGTGTGTGTTCCTCGTCTCTTGTAGTGAGGACGATGGGTGAGGGTGATGTGCTCGATCTGGACTAAAAAGGGAATGTCGCGGCTGTTTTGTATGGAGGAGATGGGTCGCGTGTGAGGTGAAGCTTCGCCGGAGTTATGGTAAGGAAGACGGGTTGGATCTCTCCCAGGGTTCTTTTGGTTTCTGATTTTTGGACGATGGAGAAGAAAGATCTAAGGGGTCTGCTTTTGGTTAGCAGCTAGGGTTCTTTAACGTTTTGTTTTGGAAGGAAGAGAATGTTCGGGGGTCATTTGGGATGTCATCGATGGATCCTCTCTCCTTTTTCAGGCGTTAGTTTTTTGCTCAAGAAGATGAATTAAAAAGCTCCCGATTTTTTGCTCTTTCGTGAAGAAGAAGAAGAGGAGAGCGTAGGGAGGGTGGGGTTTCTTTTTCCTATGTTGTGGCTGGCCTATTTTTGTGTTCTAGGCGTTCTTATATCTGAGTCTAGGTTTAGGTTATTATTTTGTGTATTTTGTCAATTAGTCCCTAGGTCTTTTTGTGTTAAGTCCTTAGGGTCTTTTTATTTGTTTTGTTCCAAAGAAAAGTTTAGAAAGGTCCCTAGGCTTAATGGGTATTGGGTATTGGGCCAAGAATTGGGCTCTAAAACTCTTAAAATTGTGGTCTAACACCTTAATTGACTCCTTTTAAAATAAGATAGAAATACTACACAATGCCAAAGCTAATCCTAATTAATTAAACTAAACATGAAACTATTTTTGTGTTTTCGAAATTATATAAAGATAAAAATAAGTATTTTAAAATTTACAAAAAATACATAAACTAAAATATATTTTTTTTGTAATTTTCATTTTTCTTGTAATAAAATAAAGTAAAAGAGTAAAAATTAGTTGAAATAGCTATATTTTGCCTAAATTAAATATTTACTTGCTAAAATATAAAAAATTTGGGGAGGGTAAAAAATTACATGTCTACAGCTGCCCCTCTTTGACTGGAAACACGAAGTATTTTCAAATAAAGAACGACTAGATAGGTTTTTTGACCCGACCCTTATTTAAAGAAACCAAAACTAAGAGAAAAGGGGGATATGACCGAGCCCTGGTATCCGGGCTGCCTACATATCCTTGGCTATAAAGGAATCAGGCCACGTTCAATTCAGAGATGAGTGAGATGACAGAGTATGCCAAGGTGGAGAGGCGGTCGAGGTGCCGTTTTGCTGAGGTTCCGGTCCGCGGTCCTGATGTTACATAAAAAATCAAAACATGAAAAAGACTAGCTAAGCCTATCCACTACGAGTTACAAGATTCCTATCTACAAGACTAGCTAAGTCTATCCACTTGAGTCTTGAATGGTTCTTCATGCACACTTTGGATTTGAACCTTGACGCTTGCTAGTTGCAGGTGCTAGCTCATTCTTCTTCAGCTTTTTGGATCAAAACCGGGCATGCAGTGCTTGTGACCTCGGCCATGACTTGAGCAGCTCACAACTTTCATCAACTTCTACATTTGGATTCACTTCTTGCCTCTTTTTTTTATTATTCTGGATTGTGACCAACTTCTGTTGATCATCTCGGACTGTTGACTCGCATTCCTACCGCGAGTTTCTTTTGTTGCTGACTTGAATTGCATTCTGAGGTGAATTCCCTTGTCTTCCAAGTGGGTGCCTGATTGCCAAATCTTGAACTGTCTTCCTTCGAAACTACTTTCCCTTGAAACTTGAACTGTCTTCCCTTATTCTCCAGGTGGGCGCCTGACTACTGAAAATTTTTGTGTTCCCTTGTTCTCCAGGTGGGCTCCTGATTGTTGAACTTGAAATGTATTCCCTTGTTCTCCAGGTGATGCATGATTGCTGAATCTGAAATGTATTCCCTTGTTTTCCAGGTGGGCGCCTGATTGCTGAAACTTGAAATGTATTCCCTTGTTCTCCAGGTGGGCGCCTGATTGTTGAAACTTGAATGTATTCCCTTATTCTCCAAGTGGGCGTTTGATTGCTGAACTTGAAATGTATTCCCTTGTTCTCCAGGTGGGCGCCTGATTGCTGAACTTGAAATGTATTCCCTTGTTCTCCAGGTGGGCGCCTGATTGCTGAACATGAAATGTATTCCCTTGTTCTCCAGGTGGGCGCCTGATTGCTGAACATGAAATGTATTCCCTTGTTCTCCAAGTGGGCACCTGATTGCTGAACTTGAAATGTATTCCCTTGTTCTCCAGGTGGGCGCCTGATTGCTGAACTTGAAATGTATTTCCTTGTTCTCCAAGTGGGTGCCTGATTGCTGAACTTGAAATGTATTCCCTTGTTTTCCAGGTGGGCGCCTGATTTCCACAAAATAGACAAAAACAAAGAAAACTTCTGCCCCAGTTTGGTGCTGGGCGCATCTGTGAGTGTTAATTAAATCATGTTACCAAATATCTCTATGAATTTGAAAGCTAAATCCCATTATCCAGGAGGGTCCTAAAAACTTCTAGTTAAATGGTGGCTTAAAAATCTAAATTATATCTTCTGAAGGTGTGACTCCCACTGAATCTTGTTGTCTAAGAAGGTTTTAAAACTACATCCCATTATCCGGGAGGGTCCTAAAAATCAAACATCAAGTCCTCTCTTAAGAGTGACAACTTTTGCGACTGAATTATACTACCCTACAACAGAACTTACTCTAAATGTTATTATCTAATTGAAATCTTAAAACTAAGTCCCATTATTCAGGAGGGTCCTGAAAATTAAAAATCAAGTATTATCTTAAAAGTGACAATTTTACGGCTAAATTATATTACCCTACAACAGAACTTACTCTAAACCTTGTTATCCAATGGAAATCCTAAAGCTAGGTCCCGTTATTCAGGAGGGTCCTGAAAACTCCTAATTGAATCCTATCTCAAACATGCAAACTTTGAAGCCTACTTATGTTTCTTTGGGGTGCACTTATTCTAGATCTTGCTACTCATGATTGTTTTGAATTTTAAACTAGATCCCATTTTCCAAGAGGGTCCTAAAAATTTACTGCCAAACCTATTTGGTGCTTGCCTTTCCTTACGGAGGGTTCCTCCGAAACAATCGAATTTTCTGCCCCTGTTTCAAATCAAAGAAAAATCTTGTCAGTTTAAAAATATAGTGGTTGGTTTGTGGCCTCGACTTTGAGGGCGATTTCTCCTTCACTTCCCATGATAACTTTGATTTCCACTCAAAGACATTTCTTGTTTATTGACTGACCACTTTCTCTGCACCCTTATCACACAAAATACCTCTTCCCCGTTTAGACCCAATATCCGTTATCTGTTGCATTGCTCATGAACTGACATTTACCAAACCTTTGTGTCTCACATGAATCCCAAAGCACGTCAATTGCCACCCATTTAGTGTGTATGTTGTTCTTTCTTGACTTAAACCACTGGCCTTGGCCTTGAGGTCTATTGCTCCTTCACTTGCCATGATAACTTTGATTTCTTCTTGGAAGACCTTGCTTGTCCCTGGTTAACCACTTTCTTTGTCAATCTTATCACAGAAAATACCTTTGATCCGTTCACCCTACACCCTCCATATGTTGCATTGTTCATGAATTGATATATACCAAACCTTTGTATTTCACATGAATCCCAAATCATGTTGAGTGTTACCAATTCAGTGCGCACGTCATTCTTTCCTAACTTATGCCACTTTGATGTGCTGGCCAGATCCCATTTTGTGAAATTGGAAAGCTGGTGGCAAATTTTGAAGTCAATTCTCACTTCTTTTGACCGAATAGACTCAAGAAGAGGAAGTAAACAAGACAAAAGGAACAGAGTTAAGTACAAAGGAAAGAGATGATCCCTAACAAGAAAACTACAAAGTAGAAACCTATCAGATGTGGATACCAACTCTAATGACCATGACATGCACATGTGGCCTATTCTATTGAGCAAGTCTGATGTTCAACTCATGTTATTCCCATAAACCGTGAAACTGGGCTTCAATTCTCCAATTATCCAATCTGATTCACAATCCTTATTCGACTTGTAGTGCCCGGAGAGTTTTCACCATCAAGCCTCTCTCATTTATTCTTTCTCTCAATTTACCGTCACCTCAAGGTGCCCGTGAAGGTTTTCACCAATAAGACTCTCTCATATTTTATTTCTCTCAGCTTTCATCGACTTACGATGCCCGTGAGGGTTTTCACTAATAAGACTCTCTCATTTTTTATTTCTCTCAGTTTTCCATCGCCTTACGGTGCCCCTGATGGTTTTCACCAATAAGACTCTCTCATTTTTTCATTTTTCCTTGCTTGGACCGAAGTGCTGCCCCTGATATGATTCACCTCTACTTGCTTGACTTGGCATCTCTCGAAGACTGATCGGAAGGTCTTTCTTTGGACCGTAATGTGGGCTTTTGGATAGGGTTAGAAAGAAAGGGTATCAAAGGCTCGAAACAACTTTTGGAATCAGATTTCCTACAACAACCACAACTTCTGCTCCAGTTTCTTTGCTTGGGGACTTTTTGGATTTTTATTTTGGTGGGACCGAACCATGAGGCTGCCTACATATCCTTAAAAGGAATCAGGTCGAACGTAGTTCATGTTATAGGAATTACTTTGTTTGTTATGATTTTTCTTTTCTTTTTCTTTTCTCTTCTTCAATTCTTTTTATTTTTGTTGTTGTTTTTCTTCTTTTTTTCCTTTTTTTTTCTTTTTTCTTTTCTCTTTCTTCTTCTTTTTCTTCTCTCTCTTTTCATTCTTTTTCTTTTCTCTTTTTCCTTTACTCATCTTTCACGCTTGCGTTTCTGATCTTTGCTACTGATTCCGAAAGAGGGGTATGAAAGAAAATAAATAAGGCTCAAAGGGGTAACGAAGGATAAAGTGTTTAGATAGCAGAATAAAATGCATTCGTCATTCTAATCTCCAAAACATGTCAAGTGCAAACTACACAATAGGAAAACATTTGTAACATCTTTTGATTGCACTAGACTTGATAACCTTATCCACACATTCGTCTTCTACATCTGTTAATTACCAAGCCCCATTGGACAACACCCTCACTCTCATTACCACGAATGACCCCCCTACAAATTTGGGGCAAACTTGCCATTATCTTCACCCGATGCAGCATGATGCATTCCAATAGTGTATTTTTATGTTCTACCTGCCCTAGTTTCACACAATTTGGGATTGAAGTGATCTCAAAATGCCTTCACTTATTTCCCTCCAATGTCCCTACATCTTCAACATTGTTTCATTGCTTCGTGACTAAACTGACTTTTAAAATCAGGCTGAGAATTACGCGTGCATGTCATGTCACTAGAATCAACAGGAAAAGGACTATAAAAGGAAAAGAGAACTAAACAAAATGACTAGAAATAACAGAAAACAGAAAATTGCATTAAACAGATGGTGAAAGGGTTTGGACAACAAAACGGACAAACTAAACTAGGGTTACAAACGTAGAACAAACCTAGAAAACACTAAGTGAGATAATACGACTAAAGGAACTAGACGAAATAAAGGATAGAATGATTTGAGTCACAAGACGATATCCCAATTACAACCCTGCAATAACCCGGACAATAGAAATAACAACAAACTAAACCACCAAAAGCTCCTCTCCAACTGACCAAGAAATGGAGCGTCTTTCCAATTACCAAGCGCGGTATCTTAGCCACTGAATTCTGCATCAGAAATACTAGGACCTCCACAAGTCTTCATCACATTGTTTATAACAAATTGCTTTTGGGTTCCTTTTGTCGGCTCGTTCTTAAGATCAACCCCTGATAGCGCTGAAAGCTTAGTAGCATGTGGACCTCCGAGGCTCCCAGATGAATTCTCACATTCCTTTTCAAAATAAACCATACCCACCATATGCGTTTCATTATGCACAGGCGATAGACTTTGGCTAGTGTTTGCTGCATCTGGATTTTGCACGATAATGTCGCCTGCATTAATAAGCTTCTGAATCGCATTCTTCAGGTTCCAACACTTCTCTATGTCATGCCCCAGGGCATCTGAGCAATATGCGCACCTTTGAGAAAAATCAAACTTCTTTGGAAGAGGGTCTGGCATTTTTATCTGGGTCGGCTTCAACATGTCCAATTTCCGTAGCCTCTGGAACAGACTGACATATGACTCTCCCAATGGAGTTAAGGTCTTCTTCTTCCGTAACCTCTCATTCTTAAAGGCTTGATTGGGCCGGAAACCTGATCCAGGGGGCTTTCGGTAGGCTCGTGGGGGTAGATAGGCATTTTGTGAAGCTGGGTACTTGGAGAGTGATGTACGAATTTGGGAGTTCTGTGGAGAGAAGTGGCATTGGGGAAGATCATCTGGTGCATAAGGATATCCACGGGGACGATGTCGAGGATGGAAGTGTTGATCGGGAAAGCCCATTGGATCATCTTCTCTGTTTCTCTTTCTTCCACCCAAGCTTACTGGGATGTTCTGAATGTTTTTCAAACAACTCATGATTTTTCCCGACTTGATTCCGTCTTCTACTAGCTCCCCCATTTTTGACACATCATTGAAGGGCTTCCCCAGGGCCGAGATCAAATGACTGAAGTAGGTGGGCCCCTGGGCTTGTAGGAAAAGCTCAACCATTTGTTCTTCGCCAATCGGGGTATTGACTCGAGCAGCCTGCTCCCTCCATCTGAGCCCAAAATCTCTAAAGCTTTCCTCCGACCTCTTTCCCATTCTAGATATGGAGGAACGGTCTGGGGTAACGCTTGATTTGTATTGAAAGTATTGAACAAAATCTTGAGCCATGTTACCCAATGTAGGCCACTTACCAATATCTTGACGAGCATGCCAGTCCAAAGCTACCCCAGTCAGGCTCTCACTAAAATACGCCATCATCAAGTCATCTTTCTCTCCAACACCTCTCATTTCACTGCAATAAACCTTCAGGTGGGATACCGCATCCCCATACCCATCATACAAGTTAAATTTTGGCACCTTAAACCCCGCGGGCAGACGAACATCAGGGGACACAGACAGTTCTTTGTAAGCCATGCTTCCCTGTCTCCCATTTCTTGCTTGTTCTTTAAGGACTGTTCTATGCCTTTTAGCCTCCTGGGTGCCCCATCTTTCCCTTTTCTTCCTGTGAACCTTTCATTTTCAACATGAGGCTCATCCCTTGGGCTTTGTTTTTATGAGTAGGGAACCATGTGGGCAACCTCTGAGGGGTAATATTGGGCATCATGAGCTTGGATATAAGCGGGTGGATCTGGAGAGTATGGAGGATCATCTGGCATTGTGTCCGGAGTTTGGGTAAGGGCAACATCTAGGAAGCTAGGTGGTGGCGGAGGTGGCGCCTTCCTAGTCATCCAAGTTGATACATGTCAGCCATGTGTTGTTTTAACATCTTTACCTCTTCAACCAACCCATTATCCTATTCAACCAACTGCTTTCGAGTGTCGGTATCAACCAACTCAGTTCTGTTGTTGTCTGCCATTGCCTTTTGACTTTATGTTACAGAGAAGAGTTACCACTTTAAAACCACAAACCATTCACCCTTCTGCTATGGATATAACAAAATGAAGCCATCACGTTAGCGTTAGGGCATTTAACATAAGATAATTTCACTTTATGTGCAATGCACCTAGCCACAGTTATCGGTTCTAAAATGACTTCGAGGGTACAAAGGTCAGCTGGCATCATCCTAATTTGTTCATTTCAACCTCTCTTTTCTTTGCTTTTCTAGCACTTGCTGGCTTGCCCATTTCCTTCATTTCTTTTTTTTAATCATCACTCTTTCTTTCTCTCATATCTCACATCCCACAATTTCACCTCTTTTTTTTGTTTCCTTTTTTTCCTTTTCTTTTTTTTTCTTTTTTTTTTCTCTTTTTCTTTTAATAATAATAAAAAAATGATTCGATCGAACCCTGTGTAGGTTGCCTACGTATCATGATGCCGCACGAATCAGATCTTTGCGTAGTTCTGGAAGATCGGGAATAAAGTAAATAAACAAACGTTCTCTTTTTCCCCTTTTTTTGACAATCTGATGAGAAAAGAGAAATAAAAGAAGCAACCCCCTTTTTTTTGAATTTTTCTTCTTTTTGAAACAAATACTTTACGGAAATTATTAAGGAAGAAATCCTAGAAGAGAATCTTTTTATTGAACTTGCATTTGATATCCCTGAAGATGGATTTCGAAGCGAGAAATGAACAAGATAAAAGATATTTTTGGATTTCAGTTTTTGATTACCTAAAGGGGAAATTCTAATGATAAACAAAAGATAAAGTATTTTTCTATGTACAATATCCTAAAGTTCTAATGAAAATACTTTTTTTTTTTCATTTTTCACTAATTTCCCAAAGAAACATCTCAAAAGAAAATCTTTTTGGATTTTGGAATTAACACCTTAAAGAAAGCTTTTAAAGAAGTACTAAAATAAAATTCTCTTTTTTTGAATTTTGGTCCTAATATACTAAAGGAAACATAAAAATAATTCATTTTAAGTCTTAGATATTAATTGCCTAAAGGAAAAACAACCTCAACTTTTTTTTTTCATTTCTAGAATTAGTATTCTAAAGAAAACTTATAACGGAAATATAAAATGCAACATCTCTTTTTTGGATTTTTGAGTTACAACACATTTTTTCAAATATAAAGCAGAAAATACAATAACAAAAGACTTGACATTACTGTACAAAACTAGAAAGTAAAAGACGACATAAAATGAAGAACAGACTCAAAACATAAAAATAAAATAAATCTCCTTAAGCAACTCCTGACGAGTGATTCTGACTGGATGGTCACGGAAAATCTGTCATGCTCAAACTCTGGTAAATAAATCCGCATCTGTATGAGAAAACTGAAACCATCACTATGTGAGACAATAACATTTCCTACTAGACACATGCAAGATATGGTTGTGGCTATTTTTTGCAAAATGGCTTTTTTGGCCAAAAGATGGCTAGAACTGCAAAATTTGGTTAAGACCCCGCAAAGCCAAGAACTTAAGATTTACTAGGAAGATCGGACCCTATGTGGGTTGCCTACGTATCACGCCCCGAAAGACGAGAATCATGTATACGTAGTTCGGGCAGATTGGATACTGGCGAGAATAAAAAAACAACTGACATAGAAAACACATTTTTTTTGTCTTTTTTTTTCGAAAAATGATGAAACATATAAAGTCTTTTTGGATTTTCTTTTCTTTTTTTGATTTTTTTTTATTTTTGAAAAATGATAAAGAGTGCAAAATCTTTTTGAAGTTTCCATGCTCTTTGTTTTCTTAATAAAATGTAACACAAAAAAAATTGGGCCCTACTCGCTTCATCCTCACACTTCAACCTCTCTTTTTTCTTTTTTTTTCTCGTTTTTTTTCATTTGCCCTCAATTATCATTGGTTCGCCAAATCACCCTTTTACCCTTGAAGAAAAGCAACATGTAGCACATAGGATGCATCAAGATGGTCTGTTATTTTGGGTACACCTGTCCTAGACGGACCCAACCCCTATGTTGAGTCCCCAAAGTCAAATGCACGTGATGCAAGCAATCGTTCCTACTAGGGATCCGACATGAGATTGTGTTTTTCTAGGTTTAAATCCTAGGGTTTTGTTCTAGACTTAGGGTACCCGAGCGTACAACTGGGGCCGAAGAGGGGGCGACGTACCGGGAGCACTGAAGTCTACCCGGCCTTGTTGTTTGCCCAGCCTCGTTCTATTTGGTATAATTTATACAGAAAAAGCGGGCCACGCGAACGTGTGCACCATTTTCAGAAGACTTAGAGAGGTGGCATAAGAAAATATTCATATACAATTCAAACAATAATAAAGTGGTAAATAAATAACATTTAGCACAAAAGATTCACAGAATACAGTAATATTAGCGATGAATGAAGCCAAGTAAAAAAATCATTAAAAAACTCGAATTCTTGAACCCTGAACCAGAGATTCTGGGTTCGATCCCCAGCAGAGTCGCCAGAGCTATCACACCTCCTTTTTACCGACACCCCCGGAAAGGGTATAAGGGAGTTTTTTCCAACATAAACTGACAATCGAAACGGGATTATTTACATTAAAAATCAGAGTCGCCACTTGGGATAATTTATGGTGTCCCAAGTCACCGGTTTGAAATCCCGAATCGAGGAAGTTTGACTCTATTATCGGTCTACGAACACAGAAATTCGGGTAAGGAATTCTGTTAACCCAGGAGAAGGTGTTAGGCATTCCCGAGTTCCGTGGTTCTAGCACGGTCGCTTTGATCATATTTAGCTTAAACAAATTGTTTAATTACTCATTTTAAAACCTATGTGCATTTGCCTTTTACCGCCTTCAATTAAGAAAATTATCTTGAAACGGGTCACGCGTACATATATCCATTTGTTTGGCACGTCAAAAATCATGTCACGCGAACGTGTCCACAATTAATAACACTTTATTATTATTAAGAAAATTCGGCTGAAGTTGCGCGAACGCATACTCCAGTTTTGTTTTTATAGAAATCATAATCATGTCACGCGAACGTGTCCACAACCACGATAATATATTAAACGGGCCTAGAGCAAACTACGAGCATTTGTCATTTTTATATCTAGGTTATGATATTAGTACGAGGGCCATGAATGATTAAATTTTGGATGGCACACCTCGGACTATATGAACTAAAATTAATTAAGCAGCCTATTAATCTTAGTCTTTTGAACTTCTCTGTCATGGTTGTATAATAATGACTGATGTCAGTAAATATAAATTAATTCAAGATATATCTTTGACCTCAACTATGACACTCTTCCAACCCCAAGGCTGCGCGCAAATTGGACTGTTGCGAACTACAACTTAAAGGCAAGTGAAAAATAGAAAATTTGTTTGCCTCCCTATGGTTGTGCATATGATAAATGACAAGAGTAGATTTGGTTTCTTGGATATCAAATGCAAGAGACCAAAGAAGGGACAGTGTAGAACTAACACATAATTCTCCATCATTAAATAAGAGAACCAACCAACACATTCACGGTAGAGAGACCACCAGTCCACTCCACTGCTATTCTTTTTCTACTATGTATATATTTAGTATATATGCACTTTTTAAATCAAGGCAACAGTTGATTAAAACAACAAAATAACAAATCTGTAACACACGAAACCTAATCAACCAAACGAATTTGTAAACCTGCTAATTCAACTAATACAAACGGGCAAATTGCAACAATATGAATACATAAATCACATCTCAAAGGAAACAAGATAATATGATAAATAATGGAGACATACAACTACGTAAAACTTAAGATGTGATTCAGCAATTAAACAAACAAACATCACAAATGAAAGGGCCAAGATATTCGTATCATGTGAGTCATAAAAATGGAACGAAGGAAATCGAACAAAACAACTCAAACACCCACAACGCAAGATCTGGAAATCGAAAGATGAGCAAAGTTAGAATATGACCTTTTAATAGCAACTTCTTTATTTTCAACATCAAAGAAACTCCATTGAAAAGCCCGATTTTGGAACAGCGAGCGGAACTAACGAACGGACGATCTCGTCGGAGCCGAACTCGAACCGGCGACTGGACTGAACCTCGGACCTCAGTTTCCTTTACCTACACTGTTTTTCCGTTAATCAATCTGTTGTTTATTTTTCTGTGTTAGGTGTGTATGTGTTCCTCGTCTCTTGCAGTGAGGACGACGGGTGAGGGTGATGTGCTCGATCTGGACTAAAGAGGGAATGTTGCAGCTATTTTGTAGGGAGGAGATGGGTTGCGTGTGAGGTGAAGCTTCACCGGAGTTATGGTGAGGAAGATGGGTTGGATCTCTCCTAGGGTTCTTTTGTTTTTCTGATTTTTGGACGATGGAGAAGAAAGATCTAAGGGGTATGCTTTTGGTTAGCAGCTAGGGTTCTTCAGCATTTTGTTTTGGAAGGAGGAGAATGTTCGGGGGTCATTTGGGATGTCAGTGATGGATCCTCTCCCCTTTTTCAGGCGTTAGTTTTTTGCTCAAGAAGATGAATTAAAAATCTCCCGGTTTTTTGCTCTTTCGTGAAGAAGAAGAAGAGAGCGAAGAGAGGGTGGGGTTTCTTTTTCCTATGTTGCGGCTGGCCTATTTTTGTGTTCTAGGCATTCTTATATGTGAGTCTAGGTGTAGGTTATTATTTTGTGTATTTTGCCAATTAGTCTGTAGGTCTTTTTGTGTTAAGTCCTTAGGGCCTTTTTATTTATTTTGTTCCAAAGAAAAGGCTAGAAAGGTCCCTAGGCTTAATGGGTATTGGGTACTGGGCCAAGAATTGGGCCCTAAAACTCTTAAAATTGTGGTCTAACACCTTAATTGACTCCTTTTAAAATAAGATAGAAATACTACACAATACCAAAGTTAATCCTAATTAATTAAACTAAACATGAAACTATTTTTGTGTTTTCAAAATTATATAAAGAAAAAAATAAGGTACTATTTTTGTATTTTTAAATTTATGAAAAATACATAAACTAATTTTTTTTTTTTTTTTGTAATTTTCATTTTTCTTGTAATAAAATAAAGTAAAAACGTAAAAATTAGTTGAAATAGCTATATTATGCCTAAATTAAATATTTACATGCTAAAATATAAAAATCTTGGGGATGGTCAAAAATCACATGTCTACAGCACAAACCCGAGCTATCGGGCCGATTGGCCAAATGGGTGATCGAACTCGGGGGGTATGATATCGAGTATCAACCTCGAACGGCCATCAAGTCCCAAATTCTGGCAGACTTCGTGGCCGATTTCTCGTCTTCCCTCGTACCCGAGATAGAGAAGGAACTTTTATTAAAATCAGGCACGTCTTTCTGGGTATGGACCCTGTTCACAGACAGCGCCATGAACATAAGAGGATCCGAGATCGGTATAGTCCTGAAGCCACCCGTTGGCGTCGTAATCAGACAATCTATAAAAACTGCAAAATTGACTAACAATGAAGCCGAGTACGAGGCTATGATTGCAGGTTTAGAACTGGCCAAAAGCTTGGAAGCCGAGACCATCGAGGCACGATGCGATTCACTCCTGGTAGTAAGCCAGGTGAATGGGAGCTACGAAGCTCGAGTAGACAGGATGTAGAGATATTTGGACAAAATCCAAGTCGCACTACGTTGCTTCAAAGAGTGGACCTTAGTCCATGTACCTCGAGAGCAGAACAGCAAGGTCGATGCCCTCGCAAACCTGGGATTATCTGTTGAAGAAGAGGACCTACTCCCCGGGGTTGTTGTTCAGTTATCTAGATTAGTGGTCGAGGAAGGTCACGCTGAGATTAATTCTACCAGCCTAACATGGGATTGGAGAAATAACTATATTGATTATTTAAGAGAAGGGAAGTTGCCCGCAGATCCAAAAGAGTAGAGGGCCCTGCGAACCAAAGAAGCCTGGTTCTCGCTTGATGAAAACGAGACTCTGTACAGAAGAACTTTCGATGGCCCCCTGGCGGTATGTCTAGGGCCCGGTGACACAGACTATGTACTCAGAGAAATTCACGAGGGTACTTGAGAAAACCATTCCGACGCTAACTCCTTAGTCCTGAAGGTGATCAGGGCAGGCTAATACTGGGACAACATGGAAAAAGACACCAAAGAATTCGTCCGAAAGTGCGACAAATGCCAAAGATTCACTCCCATGATTCACCAGCCTGGCGAGCAACTACATTCGTCCTTATCGCCATGGTCATTCATGAAATGGGGAATGGACGTCATCGGCCCCCTTCCAACGACACCAGGTAAAGCTAAATTCATTTTATTTATGACTGACTATTTCTCAAAATGGGTGGAAACGCAGGCCTTCAAAAAAATAAGAGAAAAAGAAGTCATCAACTTCATATGGGATCACATTTTGTGTGGAGCAACAGAAGTAACAGGTACAAAATCACAAGGATCCCCTTTATATATGAGGGGAATCCCAACATAGTACAAAATGCATTAATTACAAAGATATGGAGATGGGATAGCTAGATGACGCCCTGATTCGGGTTTAGAGTAGCCCTCTAGACTTTGTCAGCCCTAGCCGTGTGCCTTGGGAACTCCTTATTTCTATCCTTACCATGATCATTGCTGCCACAAGGTCGAGCGTAGACGGCCCTCGAGGAAGGAGACTCGGCCGTGGCCTCGAGCCTTCGAGGTGATCTTTCGAAGTGCCTTAATGACTAGAAATTGGACCCTCCGATTTCGCCGTATACATATAGTCCCTGGATTTCCTAGAACAAAGTGATAGGAAACGATTTTGATCTTCTATTATGAGGGCATCATAGTCATGACGTCATCCCATCAAACCATTAAATGCCATGCCAAAAAAACCGCGCAAGGGTCGCCGTCAAACACGACTATCGAGAAGCCCACGAACCGCTATTGGTTCGTCCCTTCCGCTACCTACACGGATCCTATAAATGTACCAATCGTTTGATAATTCTTACTTTCCCAACATCTTTAAATTTGCAAAGCCAGACCCATCCCCTTTCGCACCCTTTCTTCTTACTTTCTTAGAGATATTTCATCATTATCATGGCTAGAACCTCCAAGACGGTTCCTCGAAAGACAAGGTTGCCTCTTCATCTTGAACGTCTAAAGGGAAACCCAAAGTGATACCCACCGTGGAACAATGTACTCCTCTGGGCTCGATATGACGAAAGATTTTACCGTCGACAAACCATCATCTACACTGGGCCAATGCGAACACGTGTCCTGGTACATTAGTGTTGTAAATAACATAAGGGAGGTGAGGAAAGACTGCCGATGGGAGGAGGCAACAGAAGTTGAGATTCCCCGCCTTGATAAGACCATAACGGATTACAAAGCTGGTTCCTTCATGTATATACTTACCAGTTCACTTTGGGTCCGGTCGATTCTCTTAAATCCCCTCCCTCGAAGACAGATCTGATTATTCTTGATCCAGTTATTCTTAAATACTCGTTCACTTAGTCTTGATGCTCCGCCATTTCTCCGATGGGGTCGAGGGTGAGACCTTTACCCTCAACCATTTGATTAGGTTGTACAACCCTCGATTTTATCGAGGTTTCATTAGGCTTCACCACCGGTCCAAAAAATCTTTTTTCTCGAGCACCGACGAGGATAAGGATCGAGGGTGGATGAGTAGGTTTGTCCGAGTGAGGACCTCGGACATCATTCTAGCCGGGAGGATGCCATTCCCGGATAAGTGGAACACACAGCGTAAGTATTTTTTCCCTCGAACATGTTTTATGATTTTCTTTCCTTCCTTCTGAAAAAATGATCTCTTTTTGGTTTCTGTAGCTACCGCTTGGTATCCCGAAGCGGTCCTGGATCTGTCGAGATGGATCAAGCGGTTGGATATCTCGTTCCCATATCTCGTCTGGTCTTGGCTCGACCTGTCTAAGACGCGGTGGGTGGCCAAGAATCAAGGTAAAGTTTTCCTTGCTCCCTATCAGCGCAAAGGTAAAGTTTTCCTTTGCGCTGATAAGTTATGGCTACTACGCTCGTGTAGGCCTTGGCGAGGGTATGCAGATGAAACCGCCTCCTGGTGGCGAGATGGAGACTTCGGAGCCCACTAAGGAAGGGTAAGACGGCTGCTGATCCTCCCGTGGCAAAGAAACCCAAGTCACGCGGGCCTTGAGCTGCCACTAGAACCTCGGCTTCAGCTTTTAGAGCAAGCCCCGGCATTGAGGATGAAGACGATGATGATGGCGAGTGCCATTTGGTATGGAGAATGAGGTCGGGTGCAGAAGCCTCGCATGCGCCTCGACCGGAGGCCACTAAATCGGGAATGGCCGATTCAGGCCGGCCCATACGTCGAAGACCCTAGAGGAAGGTGTTAATGTGGCCCCGGATCCCGTGACCGGATATGGTGTAGTTTCGGCTAGGGGGACCATTATTGCTGGTCCTGAAGGGTCTAAACCCAGAGCTTTTCAGGGCCAGGAGTTGCGCATCGGGTATATCGACGCCCTGAATGATTTCAGTCCGGGCCCTCAGTTCTCTTCAGGGGAGCTAAGGGACGCTCAGGATATGAATACCGCCAAAGTGGGGGGTCCTCTCAAAGGGGGAGGTGCGCTTGGCAACATTCTTGACTATGTCAGTGAGAACATCGATCTCGATGCTCCCGATGCTGTCAAGGCAGTGGAGAGGTTCCAACAGCAGGTGATAGTTGTTTTATGTATATTTCTTTTAGTCTCTAGCATTATTCTTCATTCTTGTAACTCTTCTGTTTTGCCGTAGTGTAAGGAGATGTATGATCATGCCCTCTCCCGGCTCCATGAGGAGCTTTCATGCCGTGAAAAGGACCTTGAGAGGCTTACCTCGAGATTGCGAGAGTCGAAGGCTTACTCTGCCTGAAAAGAGAAAGAGTCAAGCGAGCTTCGGGCTTCTTTGGAGGGAGCGCTCCGGGAAAAAGCTGATCTTGCTGAGCAGGTATTTTGCCACGCATGAATCTGCCCTTCGTTCCCATAATATGATAATGACTGGCTTACCTTTCCCTTCGCAGATCCGGCAAAAGAATGTAGAGATCCTCGGGCTGAGGGAACAAAATGAGGTAGCGACCTCGGAGTTGGCATCGACCCATAGTCTTCTCCAAAGTGCTCGAAAGGAGATTGCTGTGCTGACTGCGGCCAAGTCCGAGATCGAAGGAAATGTTGCTACTTACCTGTAGGACACAGCCGCAGCGAATCAAATAGCTCACAATATATCAATTGAAGCCGAGCTAAAACTGGCTCGGGCTATCGCTCATGCTAGTGCGAAGGCGAGTAGGGAAGCCTTAGAGGGGGTCAGAGCCAGAGGTGTCGACCTTTCAGCCGTGATTGAGGAGGCCCGAGAGTTGGAGAGAAAATTGGCGCTCTTGGTCGCTCTAGATGAGGATCCTGGAGATGGTTAAGAGGATAGTGGCGGCGAAGAGTAGGTCTTGTGTTGCTTTTTCTTTTCTTTTTTCTTTCTCTATATGTACTCCCAGGGAAACGAGTCTTGTAAATATGGCCCTTATAAATATATTTTTTGGCAATGCAAGAGAGATTTTCTGCTCCATGTCTTTCCATTCTTTATAACTCGTCGCTCTTGCGGAGTTAGTCTTCGAATTTTAACATTAACTCTTTGGAGCCCATACTTGGAGCAATCGGTACCCCTAAAATCGAGTCCTATCTTGAAATTAGGTCGATAGCGTCTTTGGGGCCAGTGCTTGTGATAGCAAGAAACCCTCGGCGTCTCGATACCTATCGAATTTTACGGGATAACAGCATTCGTGCGATTTGATAAAGGGGCCCCAGGGTGGTCTTGTCAGTACATTTCCCAAAAAAAGGTGACATTAACATGGCCAGAATTAATTGGCCCTCTGGTCAGGCGGTCAGGCGCTGCTTTGCCCCTATATATTCATTTGCTTGCTTCTCAAGTGGAGATTCTGCTACTCTGAGTAACTATTTCTTCCATAGAACTTTGGTTCTTTGTGCTAGTTCTCTCGTCGTTTCAACTCAAAATCTTTGCCTAAATCAATACCCTCCTTTTCCTATTTTATCATAGCCATGACTACTATGCCGATATCTACCCATCAAGGACATGGGAGTTCTGCCTCTTTTCTGCGTCCGGTCGGTGGTACACTGTCGGAGCCCGGTGAGCGGGCCTCGAGGTGCTTTGTCTCGGGGAGATACTTTGCGTTGGAGAGACCTCCCAACGTTCAAGGACATCGGGAGCATGCGTTGAGGTTCATCTCATCAGTAGGGGAGGAACACCTCGAAATGATCAGAAAAGACTGCGGATGGGGAGAAGGAGCGATACTGCAAGTACCTACCTCTAAGGAGAGCATCATGACCCACGTTGAGGGGTTTTTGAGCGTCTATACGCATTCTTTTACATCGGGTCCCCCTGGCCGGGTTGTGCTGGAGTTGTGTCAGAGATATCAGGTTACCTTGGTGTAGGCTCATCCATCTCTTTAGAAGATAGTGCAGACGATAAGGTATTTTGCAGATAAGGCCGGGCTCGAATTCATCCTCAGTCATCTTGTGAGGTTATATTAGCCACTGTGTTACCGGAGTTTGACTACTTTGTAGCGTCGATCCACGCGGTCTCCTACCATTAACAGTGAAGAGGATGAGGACCGAGGATGGATAAGCCAGTTCGTTCGAGCACGGACGGTCGATGTCATCCCTAGAGAGTTTCTACCCTTTCCTGAGAAATGGAATTTCACACGTAAGTGGGGTACCTGTATTTTTATCACTTTGTCTGCAGCGGAGGCGGGCTCCATAATGACATTTTTCTGTTTCATTCTTTGTAGCGACTCCTTGGTTACCGAACGAGGTCCCTTATTTGTCTGAATGGTCTCGTAAGCAGCCAGCTTATTCGACCTATGATAAGTGCAGGTGGCGAGACCTGTCCAAGGGGAGATGGGAGGCAAAGCATCACAGTAGGCGCTTGGTGGCTTATTTCCCTGGAAATGTACTTTTCATTTTAGCGCACTAACTTAGCCACCGCAGGTATTAGAGATTTTTTCGAGGTGAGGCCGTGCCCCCTGAGGGAGGAGGAGAGATTAAGGACCATGGGGTCGAGGGTCGATAATAAATGAAAAAGGTTTTCGGGTGTGAGGAGGCTCACAGCGGGGCGAGTCCTTCTCAGAGGTTCAAAAGAGGCGAGTCGGCCAATCTTCCAGCTTCGGAGGCCTCCATTTTCGAAAGAACATTCCCCGTTCCTGCTGAGGGTACTTCGAAGAGCGAGGAGCACGTGGTGCCTTCTTTTTTTCCTACCAAAGGCGCTTTGAGGGATACTAAACCATCGGACATTGGCTCGGTCTTTGGTGATGCTCAGCAACTCGGATTTATGGTTAGCTTTGGTAGCCGGCATAGGCTTATTTTGGTTTCACACTTTTCCTTTCTTATTGAATTTTCTTTTGCAGGCTTTTGACAGGCTCAAGTCCGAGCTACTTCTCTATGAGGCCAGGTTGCAAAAAGCTTCAGATAGGGAGAAATCCCTTAAGCTTCTTTGTGAGAGAAAGGAAAGCGAGCTGGTATCCCTGCGGTGTGAGGAGGATCGAAGCCGGAGCTGCGAGAGCCGCCTCGAAAGACAGGTATCCTATATTTCATGTTGATGTATGCTCTTCCTTTCATTTTCGAAGATTAATGTTTCGATATTTCAGTTGGAGAGCAAAATGGAGGATCTGGAATGACTTTGGGGCGAAGTTGGGCGGGCCAAACGTGAGTTTAACGAGCTGCAGGCTCATGTAGATTCCCAAGTTACAGCCAAAGAGAGTGCTTTGGCTAAGGTTTCTACCCTTTAGATGCAATTCCAGACCACTCATGCGAATGATTCTGCACGATCGAATATGATCGCTAGGCTCGAGTCTGAGATTTCAAAGGCAAAGACCGAGGTGGTGAATGCCCGGGTCGAGGCTGTAATGAGCAGCACTAGGGAAGACCAGAAAGTGGCGGCCTATTTGAAGAGCTTTGCCACTGCTAGAGCTGAGCTGAGGATAACTCTTGGTCATGCGAGCAGTAGTAAAGAGTACGTGAACTGCAAATCTCAGAGGGAAACTCTCGAGAAAATTCACGCCAGGGGATTCGATCTTTCGGAAGAGATCAAGCAAGCCAAGGCGGAGGAATATGATGCCAAGTTCCTTCTGTCTAATGCCGAAGATGGCGAGGATGGGGCCGTCAGGACATAGTCCCCAAGGGGGACGTTTATTTCCTTCTTTTTCTCTGTGTAAAGTACTTTCATAGTATGATGTAAATGGAGCTTGTATTTTATTACATATGTGTATAAGGGGGAAACCTCATGATTTTGTATCTTCTAGGTTTCTGTTTCCCTAGATTTTAGCCAAATCAATTGGCCTTTGAGTTGGTAGGAATCCTTAGATTCGTGATATGGCCCTGGGGCTCATTAGGCTGGCCCATAAGCTCTTACGCACTTGGTCGATGCAATCTTTTAGGTGTGGTCCTGAGGCTCATTAGGCTGGCGATAATGGCTCTTACGCCTTGGGTCGAAGCGACCTCTTATGTGGGCTGGCGACAATGGCTCTTACGCCTTGATCTTAGGCATATTTAGTTAAATATTTTGGGTTCAGTCTCCGAGTCGGGTTTCGACTCGAGCTCATTCGACCCTCAAGTTTTTGAATTTGTGTGGGCTGGCGACAATGGCTCTTACGCTTTGGGTCGAAGCGACCTTTTATGTGGGCTGGCGATAATGGCTCTTACGCCTTGGGTCAAAGCGACCTTTTATAGGCTTTGATTTTCCCTCGTTAAGGAATTTTTTATGTAAGTTTTGCCTGAATCTTCGATGGTTCAATAAAAACCTCGATTACGAGTCGTTATGTGGCGATGATCGAGCACCTCGGGAGGTTTGGCTTGGAGGCTGAGTATCTCGAAGCCTTTGATTTGGAGCTGACATGGTTGAAGCTTTTTTGCCTATGTCGAGGGTAGCCTGTTTAACCGGTTCTTTTCAAAGTAGATTCGAAGTAATTGGAGGCCTGTGATTTTGTAGCAATGGTCAGGCATCCCAGAGTCGCATTAGTTTGGCTGGTACAGCCTTATGACCGTAGTCATTTGTGCTTGGCCGGAGCCATTTTTGATCCCAAGTGAAGAAGTTTCAGCGTCTATATCGAGGGTATGCCTTTTAGGGGTGTTACAAGTTTGATATATAGCCTTAACTTTTAGATCGGGTTTATGCCTTTAGTAAGGTCTTACAAAATTTTCATGCCTTTGAGGTCTTCCAGTTTCTAGATACTTGGTACAAGTATGTTTCATGCCTTGCTTGAGGTCTTACAGATACTGTTGCTGCCTTATGTAGGTCTTACAAGACCGAGTCTGCCCGCTTGAGGTATTATGGCCTCGGGTTTATTTTAATAAATGGTGATTGGCAATAGTCCGCGAGTCATCGAGGGTATTCTTGCTCGGGAGTCGTTACTCGTAAACCTGGTATTGCCTCATTGAGGGCTTACGATTTCAGAGGTTCTAACTCTGAGGTCATGGATTTTTTGAGGTTTTGACGCTAGTGCCTGAGTGTTCGGGACACTTTTGACTCTAGGGATGTTTTGTGATTTTGCCTTGTTGAGGGCTAGTGAGTTTGGAGTTCCGATCCGGGGATCGCTCAGGTGTTGAATTGTTGACGTCAGTCCCCGAGTGCTCGGGACGTTTTTGACAGAGGAGTCATTTTTGCAAAGATGCCGAGTTTCTTTTGGAGCTTAAGATGCTTTAATAAAAGATGTTCTTCGATTACTTGGTACAAGTATACATGTTTTTGCCGTCAGGGGCCCGGCTATACGGACACGGTTCGTTCGACCGTTTGGCCTGATACATCATTTTCCTATTGGGACCCTATTTGGCTTTTCTTGGCTTTTCCGAGTGGATGGCCTTCCGGAGGGATGCCCCCCAGTGTTCGAGGTTGATTCCAAAAGAAGCCTTGAATACTTGTTGCATTCAGAATCTAAAGAAGAAACCTACAGAAACGTTTCGCGAGTATGCTACTCGCTGGAGGTCTGAAACTGCTAAGGTCAGACCTGCCTTAGAAGAGGAATAGATGAACAAATTCATTGTCCGGGCTCAGGACCCGCAGTATTATGAAAGGCAGATGATGATTGAGAGCCACAAATTTTCCAACATTATCAAGTTGGGCAAAAGGATCGAAGAGGGCATCAAAAGCGGTATGGTTACAAACTTTGAGGCCTTGCAAGCTACAAATAAGGTCTTACAGTCTGGTGGTATGTCCAAGAAAAGGGACGTAGGAGCCGTAACGGTGGCACAGAGAAACAAATCTCCCATCAAATACCAAACCTATCCAATGCCTCCACTCACATATCAGCCTACTCCAAACTACCAAGCACCCTCACCCTCACCAAACTCCACCACCCACTTATCAATCATCTCCACCACCCATATATCAGCCTACTTCACCCAGATATTCCCAACCCGCACATGTTTACCAAGCCTACAATGTTCAACCATCCCACTATCAATCACCTCCTACACGCCAAAACTTCCCTAGATCTCGACCAGATTTGACCGCAGACCTCCTAAACAGTATACAGCCATTGCCGAACCCATTGACCAGTTATACGAGAGACTCAAAGCTGCTGGTTATGTCACCCCTATCTCTTCTATAACTCCTAAGAACCCTTCTCAGTGGGTTAATCCAAACAAATCATGTGCATACCATTCCGGCATGAAAGGACACACCATCGACGAATATCGTTCTCTGAAAGACAAGATCCAGGCTCTAATTGACAACAAAATTATTGTGGCAAAGGAACCTGCTCTGAATGTCTGCAACAACCCTCTGCCAGACCATAAGGGTGGAGACGTTTACATGATTGAAATAAAGGATGATTGGGATCCCGAGGGGTCTATCGGGTTGATCGCAGAAGGTGATGACCCAAAGAAGCCAATAGTTACTCTTAATCCGATCGAGGTCCAGATTCAACCCTCGGGGAACACCGAGGTAAATATTTCTGTGCCACTTGAGTTTGAAATAACGCCATCTGCAAAGACACCAGTGCCAATTGAGGTCGAATTCGTGTCACCAGCAAATGCACCTACGCCATTCGAAGTAGTAGTTTTTCCACCCAAGGCCCATGCTCCATTCGGAGTAAAGATAGCCACACCGATCCCAGTGGCGATGTCGACCATGAAACCATTCCACACAAAGGCTATACCATGGGACTATACAGCTGAGGCAAAGAGGAAAGGCAAGGTTAGGTTTGAGGAAACTGTTGCCGCACAGGGTATGACGAGAACTGGTAGGATCTATACCCCGAAACACCTAGCTGAGTCAAGCAAGCAGGACTTCAATCAATCGTCCATCATTGAGACGAGTCCAGACGATCTTTAGAGAAATATACAGGCCAAGGTATACTCAGTCATCGACCAGTTGAACAAAACACCGGCGCAGATCTCCATACTTGCTTTGCTACAAAATTCTGAGGCACACAAGAATGCTCTGTTGAAGGTGCTGAGTGAAGCATACATTCCAAGCAACATCACTGGTGGGAAAATGGCCAACATGGTTGGACAGGTATTGAAAAGTCGCAAAATTACTTTTCATGAAGATGAGCTACCGCCTGAAGGGTTGGGACACAACAAAGCACTACGCATCACTGTGCAATGTGAGGACTACTTCATCACTAGGATCCTGATCAACGGGGGTTCCAGTCTCAACATTTGTCCACTGGTAACACTCAAGAATTTGGGTAAGGGACTACACGAGATCAAGGATGAAGCCATCAACATGAAAGCTTTCGACGGTTCCCGAAGGTCCACCATTGGGGAGATTAGTTTATGTTTGCACATGGGGCCAACTTGGTTCGATGTTGATTTCCAGGTGATAGACGTGATGGCATCTTACAATCTACTGTTGGGACAACCATGGATTCACGCTGCCAGAGTCGTAGCATCAACACTGCATCAGGCAATAAAGTTTGAATGGAATCACCAGGAAGTGATCATTCATGGCGATGGTAGAAATCCTATATACAGTCGCTAGACCATTCCATCAATCGAGGGGAGAAAGAAGCTGGGAGGAGAGACTTACCATCACATCGAACGGGTAAATGTTGTTGACAAAGACAAATGGTGGGATAACAAGATCGAGAGTATACTGAATTGGAGTAGGTACGAACCTGGAAAAGGGCTCGGCAAGAACCTCCAAGGAATCGCTAAGCCCATAAAGCTCAAGAAGCATGTCACTACTTTCGATATGGGATATGAGTACACCTGGGAGGAATTCAACAACTGGTCGCCACCATGGCGTGGTCCTTACTATTCACTGGAGCAGCCAATACCACATTTGGAGCAGACTTTCCAACCGACCGATGTTATCTATGGGTCAGAAGAAGAGAAAGCACTGGTAGTTATGAAAAACTTGTTCTTAAGGGATAATGACATGGATTGTTGTGTTGTTCTCGAGGAGGAGGGGGAGGAAGGCCCTTCCGTATAGGTTGTAAGCAGAGGAGCACGCCTCAATAACTGGACCATCAGAACAACCAAGGCTCGATGAGCCTCGGGGTAGCAAGGCTAAAACAAGCACTGTTTTGATTTACTAAAAGATTTTTTTTTTTCGCATGTTTTCAATTCCTGCAATAAGATCTCCAATGTTGAAAACAATTATTATGCAATTTATCAAAGAATTTTGACTTTTCTTATGAACCAAAACTTATTACTATCGTTTTCTTTCATTACTTTACTTATACAACATTACTATTACTTATCTTGATGAACCGATGACTGTGACATGCAACGAGACAATGCAACAAACGGACATAGATTCAGAGGAAAATGACATACCAGAAGAGATTGTTAAAGAAGTAGAGAATTTTGAGAACAAACCTTAAGTCCAACTTGAACGAAACAGAAGTTGTTAAGTACGTCTAGTATGGCTCACAAACTACCAACTGATCCGACATGTCCGCCGATAAAGCAAAAGCTCAGGAAATTCAAGCCTGATATGAGTCTGAAAATCAAGGAAAAGGTCACTAAGCAGGTTAAAGCTAAGGTTCTCAAGGTAGTAGAATACCCGACATAGTTAGCCAACATCGTGCCAGTACCAAAGAAGGATGGGAAGGTCAGAGTCTGTGTCAGCTACCGGGATCTCAACCGGGCCAGTCCGAAAGATAACTTCCCCTTGCCAAACATACATATCTTGATTGACAATTGCGCCAAGCATGAGTTGCAATCATTTGTAGATTATTTCACTAGGTATCATCAAATCTGAATGGATGAAGAAGATGCTGAGAAAATGGCTTTCATTACGTCGTGGGGAATGTGTTGTTAAAGGATGATGACGTTTGGGTTAAAGAATGTAGAGGCCACCTACATGAGGGCCATGACTACCATTTTCTATGATATGAAACACAAGGAGATAGAGGTGTACGTAGATGATGTTACTATCAAGTTCAAGAAAGCCACTGATCACATGGAATATTTGAGGAAGTGTTTCAATAGATTGCGAATGTACAACCTGAAACTGAATCCCGCAAGATGTGCATTTGGGGTTCCTGCCGGAAAGCTACTTGGGTTTATTGTGAGTCGCCAAGGAATAGAACTAGATCCATCAAAGGTCAAAGCTATTCAAGAATTGCCATCGCCAAAAAACAAGAAGGACGTGATGAGTTTCTTGGGGAGACTCAATTACATCAGCCGGTTCATAGCACAGTCTACAGTTATCTGTGATCTAATCTTTAAAATGTTAAAGAAAAAAGCCGCTACCAAATGGACTGATAAGTGCCAAAAAGCTTTCGACAGAATCAAGGAATACCTGTCGACACCACTAGTTTTGGTCCCGCCCGATCCAGGTAGACCTCTATTACTCTACCTTGCAGTATTGGATAGAGCTTTCGGTTGCGTTCTGGGGCAGCATGATGAGATGGGGAGGAAGGAGCAGGCCATCTATTATCTCAGTAAGAAGTTCACCTTGTACGAGGCCCGGTATTCTCTATTAGAATGCACCTGCTGTGCTTTGACTTGGGTAGCTCAGAAGCTGAGGCACTACTTCTGTGCTTACACTACATATCTTATATCAAGGATGGATCCTTTGAAGTACATCTTTCAGAAGCCCATGCCCACTGGCAAGCTAGACAAGTGGCAAATCCTATTGAGTGAATTTGACATTGTCTACGTGACTCAGAAGGCAATCAAGGGACAGGCACTAGCAGATCACCTTTCTTAAAATCCCGTGGACGGAAAATACGAACCCCTGAAAATGTATTTTCCAGACGAAGATGTATCGTTCATAGGAGAAGACATTGCAGAATCCTATGATGGTTGGAGAATGTTTTTCGATGGAGCAGCAAATTTCAAAGGATTTGGCATAGGAGCAGTCCTAGTATCGGAAACCGGTTAACATTACCCGGTGTCTACCAAACTCAGATTCCCGTGCACCAACAACATGGCTGAATACGAAGCTTGCATCTTAGGGCTCAATATGTCCATCGACATGAACATTCAAGAATTGCTAGTGATTGGAGATTCAGACTTTCTTATACATCAGGTACGAAAAGAATGGGCAACCAAGAACTCTAAGATACTCCCGTATCTGCATCATGTACAGGAATTGAGAAAGAGGTTTATAAAGACAGAATTCCAGCACGTTCATAGAATCCAGAATGAGTTCGCCGATGCATTGGTTACCTTGTCATCCATGATACAACATCCAGACAAGAACTTCATTGATCCCATTCTAGTAAAGATCCATGATCAGCCAGCTTATTGTGCCCATGTTGAAGAAGAAGCAGACCGAAAGCCTTGGTTTCATGACATCAAGAAATATTTGGCGAGGGGAGAATACCCAGAACTTGCGAATCCTACTCAGAAATGCACCTTGAGGTTGTCCAACAATTTCTTCCACAACGGAGGAATCCTGTATAGGAGGACTCCTGATTTGGGATTGCTAAGGTGTGTGGACGCAAGGGAAGCATCCAGGATACTAGAGGAAATTCACGCTGGGACCTGTGGTCCACATATGAATGGCTTTGTCTTAGTAAAGAAGATACTCCGAGCTGGTTACTTTTGGATGACTATGGAAACGGACTATATCCAGTATGTCCGAAAATGCCACCACTGCCAGATACATGCAGACATGATAAAGGTACCTCCAAATGAGCTTAATGCAACAAGCTCACTATGGTCGTTCTCCGCTTGGGGAATGGATGTTATTGGACCAATCGAGCCCTCCGCCTTCAATGGGCACAGGTTTATCCTAGTAGCAATAGACTATTTCACTAAATGGGTCGAAGCAGCATCTTACAGAGCAGTGACTAAGAAAGTCGTGGCAGACTTTGTCCACGACCGCATCGTTTGTCAATTCGGGATTCCAGAATCAATCATTACCGATAATGGCTCAAACCTCAATAGTGACTTGATTAAAGCCATGTGTGAAACTTTCAAGATCAGACATAAGAATTCTACAGCCTACAGACCTCAGATGAACGGAGCCGTAGAGGCCGTCAACAAGAATATCAAGAAGATATTGAGGAAAATGATAGATAAGCATAAACAGTGGCACGAGAAGTTGTCATTTGCTCTATTGGGGGTATCACACCACAGTCCGCACATCAACTGGGGCAACCTCCTATATGTTGGTTTATGGTACAGAAGTCGTCATTCCCGCAGAAGTAGAAATTCCTTCCTTAAGGATCATACACGAAGCTGAGCTCGACGACGCAGAGTGGGTGAAAAGTTGTTATGAGCAACTAGCCCTTATAGATGGGAAAAGAATAAATGCAGTTTGTCATGGTCAACTTTATCAGAACAGAATGTCCAGAGCCTTCAACAAAAGAGTAAAGCCGAGAAAGTTCACACCGGGGCAACTGGTGTTAAATAAGATTTTCTCGCATCAAGATGAAGCAAAATAGAAGTTCTCTCCCAACTGGCAGGGTCTGTACATGGTTCACTGGGTTTTGACAAGAGGAGCCCTCATACTTGCAGAAATGGACGGAGATGTCTGGCCGAAGCCAATCAACTCAGATGCAGTCAAGCTTTGCTATGTGTAATCTTATACTTTCCTATATGAGTAAATTGAACTACGCCTGACCTAATTCACGTTTAAGAGGGGATATGTAGGCAGCCCTATGGGTTCGGTCACAATTCAATAAAATTTCCATTTTCCCCCGCAATTGGAAACTGGGGCAGAATTTTGAGGAGGACCCTCAAAATTCCGAAATTGATTTTAGCCAATCATCGCAAGCAACAGTCAAAAACATCAACCCATTAAACTGGGGTAGAGTATTGAGGAGGTCCCTCAAAATTCTGTAGCAAGAGAGGTTGCAATGTCCCGAACCATGTAATATTTATTGGTTCATCTAAAAATTATTATTATTATGTCATATTTTTACTAAATCATGCATGTCTATTACTGAAATTTCCTTGTTTAGCAATGCTACCCCAATGATACATACAGTATCACCAGTTCAAAGCCGAGCAGGTCAAGCAGAGCCAGCAGGGGATACGAACTAACCGCTCCTTTTTTTACAAAACTCACAATTTTTTGGATGCATGCACTTGAATTGCAAAATCATTGTATATACTATACACTCACGAGACAAACACTATTCAGGAATACAACTCTCAGAACCATTGCACTTACTTACAATTGTTATCCGCACACAACAGTGTCCCCAGAAGGCACAATATCCCCAGCATTTCCAATATCGCAATCTGCTATCAGCTAAGAAAGTTCTATTACCATTTGCTATCTTATTTTTGCATAAGGCTACTATTCTGCCTTCCGAGGTTAAGCTCTACCTCCATCTACATTCTTGCATTGCATAAGGCTGCCATTCTGCCTTCCGAGACTAAGCTCTATCCCCATCTGCATTTCTGCATTGCGTAAGGCTACCATTCTGCCTTCCGAGACTAAGCTCTGTCTCCATCTACATTCTTGCATTGCATAAGGCTACCATTCTGCCTTCCGAGACTAAGCGTTGTCTCCATCTGCATTTTTGCATTGCATAAGGCTACCATTCTGCCTTCCGAGATTAAGCTCTACCTCCATCTGCATTCTTGCATTGCATAAGGCTACCATTCTTCCTTCCGAGACTAAGCGTTGTCTCTATCTGCATTTCTACATTGCATAAGGATACCATTCTGCCTTCCGAGGTTAAGCTCTACCTCCATCTGCATTTGCATGGCTGAAAGATTGCCACTTTATTTACATTTGCATGGCTAAAAGATCGCCGCCTTATTTACGTTTGCATGGCTAAAAGACCGCCACTTTATCTGCATTTGCATGGATGAAAGATCGCCACCTCTACATTTGCATGGCTGAAAGATCGCCGCCTCTACATTTGCATGGTTGAAAGATCTCCAAATCTACATTTTGCATGGCTGAAAGATCACCACCTCCTGCATTGCATAGGCTGAAAGATCGCCAAATACTGCATCTCATGGGCTGAAAGATTGCCAAATTATCCGAAGGCATCATTGTTCGGAGGCACCATTTTCATAGCCCGAGAACACCATGTCGTGGCATGAGGACCCCTTTTTATCTTTTGCATATCATTATTCAAAGGCATCATGGTCCAAATGCATCATTCTCATAGCCCGAGAGCGTCATTCATGGCCTACTAATCCTTTATTATACGCCTCATGGCCCAGGACATCATGGTCTAAGGACGTCATCCTAACCGCCCAAAGACAACCTTCATGGTTCGACGGGAATTTGCATCATGTTTAAATTACGCACCATATATGTTTGTATTGCTTATTTGCAGGAAATCCAGCGAGCAACAACCGTCTTGGTAGGAGAGATCTCGCTCCGGTTCCCACAACCCTATCAGACTTCAACCATTCACCCCGTCATTAATATTGCGTTCGTTCTTGAAAAGTCTCCATCGGCATACTCCGCCGACGGATCCTGAACTACATATGGCCTGATTCCTGTAAGACCAGGGATATGTAGGCAGCTCAGAAGCCAGAGCATGGCCTAAGTCTCCTCGAACCATTTCGTTCGGTCAAAATTGGTCATCATGTCTTTACCCGACAACTCTTTCATCCTTCCCGGGTAAAGAGGGGCAGTTGTTGATACCCAACTTTTCCCTATATATTTTTAATATGCAAAATACTTTTAAAATAGCATATGTATGCATATATAAGTATGTCCAAATATTTTATTATTTTTTCTATTTTTTAAAGATTTTTTAAATTAATTTATTGCCATATTTTATCCATAAAAACCCAATAATTATTTCTCAAATTGTCATTTTTGGTGAATAATTTATATGACTCTCCTATTTATGCCAAAATATAGCTAATGTGATTTTTTCATATTTTTACAAATTTATTTAGTATTTTTAAAGCTAATTTGCATATAATTGCAATATTAGCCTCTTTTTAGATTTAATTACGTTTATGTCTATAAAACCTAGATCCAATATTTTTAATTTGATAATTATATGCTATTAATCATTTTAGTACCTTTAATTTATTTTCAGAAATTATTTTACTATTTTTGTAAATCAAATAGGGAAAAATGGCTATTTAAATGTTAGCCCATTTTCCATTTCAGTTTTAGCCGGATTTGACACCCCAATTGGACCCAATTTAAAACACAATTACCATGACCCAATCCCTATCTGAACCGACCCACAACCCAATTAAATAACCCGCCCGGATTCCCTTTTAATCCCAATTGTTGATCGCCTAGATCAACTGCTCACATCTGCCCCTTCCTTTTTTAACCTGAACTAACCCCTAACCGTAATCATTTCTCACCTGTAGCCGCCTTTGAATTCCCCCCTCTCCCAATTCTCTCTCAAACTCCCTCTCAAACCCTAGCCGCCGCCCTCAATTACCACCTGAAAATCTCCCAAATCTATGGCCTCCGAAGCCATTGAAGGCCTATATCTACCTCCCTTGGCTCATACATGCCCGATTGCTATGGTTTCAAGGCCAGACCTCGAAGAAGTTTGGTCCAGACCTTGGTGATTTTAGTTCTATGGCTGTCTCTGGTCACTTTCGACCATACTCCGGCTAGCCATGGCCATTGAAGCTTGACTCTCGACTTCTCTGCTTAAGATCGATGATTTTCCAAGCCTTTCTCACCATCCGGGGTTCTTCCAAAACCCTAGACTTTGAGGTTCTTCCGATTTCTTTAGATCTGTTCTAGATCTGTGTTTACTCTAAACTTCTAAACGCTTTTCTCAAGGTTTCTTTCAAAACTCTGCCTCCAAAACCCCTTGTCTTTTCCGATTTAGGTTTTGTTAAAGTTGTTTTGAAGCTTTCTCTGATTTTTAACATGTTCTACTGTGTTTCTTTATGTTGTTCTTCTACTGGAGTTTGCATGTTAAAAGTCTTAGTTTCTTTTGAGGTTTCTGAATCTACATTTGTTAGTATTTGTCTGATTTACTCGTTTTCATCTCTAGAACTCGATTGATGGTGAAAACCCTAAAATTTGGGGTTCAATCGAGTTCTGAGGCTACTTGCTATGTGATTTGCTTGGCTGTCATGCTTTGAATTCGATTGATTTCAAAACCCTAACTTCTTTGGACCTATTCGAGCTTCTGAAGCTGCTTCATTTGTTGCTCGACTAGATTCGAAATCTTTTTGTTTCATCCTCTGTTTCTTTATGTGATTTTGACTTCCTTGAAACTAGGCTACAGTTTTTAGAAAAGTTTTTTTACTTGACCCCTTTGCATGCTATTTGATACTCCCTCTTTTCTCTAATACTGAGTTACTAAGATTGACCTATGTGACTACCATGTTTCGATAGTCTACTACTTACTGACTTCGTGATTGCATGACGCTTCTCTTTGTCCTAAATTCAGCCTTGCATGCCTAATACTTATGCACTCTTTTATATGCTGAATTTCCCTCTGAAATTTTGAACTGATTTCAAACCTCCTTGTGTAATTTTGATTGCATTCATGTGTTAAGTGATTGGCTCTTTCCTTGTTTCACCTTACTGATTCCCCTGTTTCTTGGGTTGATTTGAAAACTTTCCTTAGACTTTCAATTCTCCCATTTCTGACTTGGTTTATTTGTTTATTCATGGGAACCCATGTCACTCTCCTTAAATTAGTGATTTTGAAATCCTTGACTCCTTGATTTGCTATGTACTGATTTTCGATTGTGTCCATATGCTGCAACTTTACTTTGTTTTCTTACCTTATTTGGCTAACCGAGTATTTCAAAGATTCTTCCCTTAATTAAACCTCTATGTACTGACCCCTAATTGTCTACTCTGCACATGATGCTTACTTGATTTCCTTCCTCAAATGTTTTCTGCCCATTACCGTTTGATTTCAACTCCTTAATTAAAGGAAGTCCTTATACTGATTTGATTTTAATTGGTACATAGTTCCATAATTACTACTAAGCTATGATTCTTGCCTTATTTTCTACTTGTTTTCAAACTATAAATACCCTACTCTTTCATTAACATAGACAAACACGAACACTCTGAGTTCTAAAATCACTTACACTCAAAAAACACTCTCTTCTGCTTTACTACTTGTACTGTGGCCTGTTTTCAAAGTTCTGCTACCTGCCTTGACTATATTTTTCTTCTCTGAACTGGTATGTTCTGATTAAGATTTCAGCGTCACAACAATATGTTTATTTAATCCTTTTACATGTTTGTCTGCCTACTGTTTGTGTTTAATTCAGTACTTATTTTAGCAATTCTGCCTGTTCTAAATTTATGATGTATCCTAAACCCCTACCCAATGTGTTTGGTACTGATGGCTTGTTTGAGGCATGACAATATTGAGTATTGATGTCTATGACTCAAACCTCTATGTTACCACTATATGTTGTGTATTCTTGTTGATTTTTTAAGCATAACAGCACTCCCTATTTATGTGCATGCCCAGAATTAACTAGTGCATAAGTACATAGGCTCTTTGCAAGCTCCCAATCCCTGAACCCCTTTTATGTGAAGTTATCAATTTTGTAACTGTTTCCCAACACCTCTTTCCTCTCCTTTACTTCCTTAGTTCTTAAAATTCTGTTTCTGCACTTCCACTCTCTCTTAGACTTAAGTTCTGCCCCCCTCTTGTGAGCCTTGCCTTGGGACCTATGAGCTCACTCTAAACTTGGACACTTGAGGGCTGGCACTTCCACACTGCACTTGTCCCTATTCTGGTAATATAATTTGGGCGTGAGCACTGCCTAGAGTCCCATTGAGTCTCTTAGAGAACTCTGACATACTCAAATTGGAGAAAAGCTTTGGATCAATAGTCTTTGAGTTGGTTTATCTCGTAACTCAGAGAGGTAGTCAAGAATCAGGCCTCCTCTGGTTGTACTTTCTTTGTTTTTTCTATTCTAATGTAGTTTGTTATTCTGGTTTGTAATAAGTTGTAATAAATACTTGGATCTAGCTAGTGAAAAGGGTGGGTAACTATGCATGCAAGGGTAGAAAAAACGCCTATAGGATGTTTTAACTCCTGCATATTCGAACTTCACCTAGAGACCATGCCTATAGGATACTTTTTCAACTTCATGTAAAAAACTTGCCTATAGGGTACTTTTAATTCTGCATATTCAACTTCATGTAGAAAACCTGCCTATAGGGTACTTTTAATTCTGCATATTCAAACTTCATTTGGATGTCATGCCTATAAGGTTTAAAACGAGTAATGCATAGAAATCATGCCTATAGGGGTTTCTTAAACCAATATAATTCACTTTCATTCATAGTCAATGTTAGATAACATGCTCCTAGGAATTAAAGTCATAACAGTAGATACTACCACCTGCAGAACCTGTAGCCAGTTTAGTTTTTTTTGTTCATTTTGCTTCTCTTAATAACCTAATTCCCTCACTTAACAAGGTTTAACAAGCATGCTTATAGGATTTCGAATAATTTATTTCAAGCTTCTACTATCTCATCACCTTTTAAATTTGGTAGATATCATGCCTATAGGACCCCGTCTAAACATTGAGGCAAGCCTTAGAATAATAACTATAAAACTGAATCTGTTAATCACTACAACCAGCAGGCAGGCCTGATTCGGACTTCTTATTTGAGTTATGCAATAAACTAAAACTATCTCAACAATCTCATTTCCCTTGTATTTAATGCTTTTCAATTAGACCTAAGCAGTATGTGTAAGACATGCTACTTTATGTGTTTGTTCGAGGAGGTATACTTGAGTCTATATGCTTATGTGTTTCCCCTTTTATATGCAATATGTGTTTTTGCATGCCGCCTTAGAATTTTTACCTTTGAAACTCCAAATAAGCCATGCATACCTCCCTTTTAGGATTAGTAGTCCTAAGTGCCTTCGGGATTGATAGGAATGGGACGAGTAATAGCATGCAATAAGTAATCGAGACCAATCTGCGTTTTAATACCTTGACGGGGTGGGAATGATAGATATGGATATGATGACCACGCGATAATGTCACGTGTAGCCCCTCATTGAGGAGTGATTACCAGACATTGTGTGGGGTGATCCATATTTTCAATAAACCTAGGACCCCCTTTCCTTTATTCTTTATTCTTTTAGCAATTTAACTCTTTATTCTAAAAAATCAGCTTTTCTAATTGTTCTTTCAAAACTTGTTTACTTTCAAACCATTATGTGTTGAAATCCCCTATTATTTGAGCCTTATTTGCTTATACGTTAATTGCACATTAATTCATAATAATTGTCTGGTTGGGAACCACACTAGTGAATTCTGAGGGGTGCCTAACACTTTCCCCTTAGAATAATTTCAAGCCCTTACCCTATTTCTGGTTATTCAAATCAAACTCTTTTGGTGTCCTAATGCACCCTAATCATTAGGTGGTGACTCTTCAAATTCAAACCCAGTTCCCAAAAGGAATGAGTTGTCTCTCCAAATATCATAAACCTGATTTCTGCTTAGGAAAAAAAAGGGCGCGACAGAGTGTGGTGGATTGCTCAAGGACTAGCAATGATTTAAGTGTGAGGTATTGATAATAGGCTAGATTCATGTAATTTGGCGACTGTTTATGCCCCAGCTTGACTATGTTTCACTGTTATAGGATAGATAAATGATGATAAATTGGCTCTAATTGTGAATTTCATGTTTTGCAGGAGCGAGTTGCGTGTATGAGGACTTAGAACTGTAATTGCATCTAAATTGAAGCAAGGGAAGCCCCTCGGAGCTGAGTACGTTGGAAGAAGAGAGAAAGAAAGGCTGAAATGATGACCCAAACTAGCACGCCCACTAGCGTGTCCGTCCACTAGCGCGACCGGCTAGCCCAGGAGTTCGAGGCAGAATGTTATGCCATATGCGCGGTCAATATCGCGCCCGTTAGCGCGACCGCGCTAGTCCAGTTCCGAAAAATAAAATTTAGGGGTAAATTTGGAAGTTCGGGGGTAATTCCACTTAACCTATAAAAGGTCCAGCTTGCCCAAAGGAACATTATCAAGGTTTTTATAGCTTAGTTGAACGCAAGAAGAAGCAAGAGAGGCAAGAAGGATAATTCAACATCGAGTTCTTCCTTTCTTCCTTTTGTATTTTACCATTTGTGATGAATTTGGCTTTTGTTATGATGAACACTAGTATGAGTAGCTAAATATTTAGTCTAAGGTTTTGATGGAACCTATTGAAGGATGAACTTCTTGTTATATTAATATAGTTTGCCCAGTTTAATCTCTATTTGTTCAACTACGTTTTTGTTATAGTTAATTGATAGGATCCTCAATTAGCTGTGCCTATTTAGTATGTATTACTCGGGAGAGAGTGCATATTTAGGTAATTGGTGAACAACACCACTCCTAGAGTATATGAGGGATCAATAACCGAGGGTTTAAAGGTGGGATTAGGGATAACGAAGCCTTGAGTGCGATCTAAAGTGAGATGTATTAAAAGCCAACTAGCGTAACTCAGGAGAGTGCATCTAGTAAATTGTCATGATTACTCGGGAGAGATTTACGGTAATAAGAGTGCTCATGATCGATAGAGACGGTTAGGAAAATCTATATGAAACATAACCGGAAGAGATTCCATCAATAGGGGAAATCACAACCTTAGATCCTTCTCTTAATTGTTTACAACTTAATCATAGTTAGTCTTTAGTTACTTAATTACAGTCAGTTATAGTTAATAGAAATATTCTCAATTGTTATTCAAAACGTTTGGAAAGTTGATTCCGTAGAATTTAGTGAATCTAACAAGAGTAATTGATAGGTTAATTCCTTGTGGGTTCGACTCTAGGCTAAATACTCAGATTATATTTGCAACGTCCGCGTGTCCTTTTTATAAGGCATAGTTGGGCGTGATCAGTCGTGCTAAAATAAGTACAACTAATAAGTACTATATATATTAATTACATGACTAAACACTAAAGAAAATATAAAATTAAGCTATGTATTTTTACTGTTTAAACCAATGCACAAAAAAAATAGATATCCAACACTATTGCTATCCCTAGTATTAGATTGAATTTTTTTAGCATTCGTATTGATTTTGTTATGATTTGGGCTTATATAAGTTACTAACATTTTATAAAACTTATTGGATCATTCAAAAATTCTAATTCCAAGCTTAAAATAATACGTAAAAGATAAAAATTATGAAAAGTTTAAGAAATATTTATAAATTGTATTATTACAAATATTTTTATGTACAAAATATTTTTAAAATTATATACATATTATATTGGGTTAGTTTAGTTTCGGTTTAATTATTTAACTAAAACCAATCCAAATTAGTTATGATCAAATTATTTTTAATACTAAACTAAATCAAATTGATTCACTAGTTTGATTTTTTTTTCGATTTAATTTGTATTATTATTAGTTTGATGCGGTTTGTCAATTTTCTTGTACACCCCTACTTACCGGATGCTACTTGCGTTGTCATATCTTTGTAAAGTATGTGACATGAACTACTTCATTGTCGACAAATTAATATTAATTGAGAAGACTTTGGAGTTCACTTCTAGGTCTTTAATTAAATAAACAGAAGGTTGAGGTTTCTCTTTATTGTTAGTTGGTAAAGAATCATTCCCTGATATTATATATTACTATATCTTATAAGGTACATATTTGAGATGGATAAGCTTCATATCAATTTTTTTCTCTTTCTTTATGTGCGAACAAATTAATATGTTGAGTATATAAATTTGCATCTGCACACTCATTTGGTACTTTCTTGTAAATATCTCTTAATAAAAAGTTGTATGAGATACTCTCTCCATTTCACTGAATGTGACATATTTATTATTTCACTCAAAAAAGTTTGGAATTAACTATGAACTCCATTGCTAATCTGTCGTTAAATTGCTCGTAGCTAGTAGATTTTTTTGATAATATGTCGCTAATCTGTTGCTAAATAAAATTAGTGACAAATTTTTCTGGTTAGCTACAGAATTTATCCATCGTTAATTTTTATTTTTTAGAAGTGTTTGGAGAGTCAAAAAAGATTCTCTTTGACCACGTTTTCTGCCAATATTTATTCAATATTTTGAATTATTAACTATTACGACTTATAATACAATTACATAATTTCTAAATATGTAAATTTTGTTTTAAATATTTAGAAATCCTATATCTGAATTCATAAAGAAAATTAATCAGTTGACCACCGTAAATCGGAACGAAGAGAGTAGTTGTTTTAGCGTATAGGCTTCTCGGTTAATGATTAGTACATTAGTTTATTTGTGTATATTGTATTCGTATTGAATCGAGTTAGAGTTGAGTAGGTCAAAATAAGACAAACAGCCATGTCTTAAATTTTCTGTATCATAAGCATCTTTTATATAGGCGTACCTCTGCCCCTCCCAATTTCCTTTCATTATCATGTAACATTTGACTCCTAGAAATTGTTCCAGATATAGCTTTGAGCATGAAGGTAAGTTGAAACAAGACTGATCTCGAATTGCTTTCTTTGTCGTTTGTTCTGTCCTTGGCTAATCTAATGTCAATTTGTCATACAGAAAAAGATCGTGATTGATCTTCCACTGAGCACTGATAAGAGCAGATCAAAGGCAATGCAGATTGCTGTAAATATTCGAGGTATGTCTGAAATTTTTTGCTTTTCACCCCCTATATATGAACATTGAAATTCTGAATAATGTGTTATGAGCCACCAAATTCTGAATTATATGTTATGAACCACCAAATTCAACAAATATAAGTAACTTTTATACTCATAGTTTTAAAAGAATAATGTGTTCGGTATTCGATACTTAAAATCTTAAAGGTTGAAGATTCAATAAGTCTCTAAATTCTAATTAAATGAATCAATTAATTTTGTATAGAAAAAAGCATGAGAGCTGAGTGGATTGACTAATTGCAGGGGTTACATCGGTAAATATAGATAAGGAAAAAAATCATTTGGTTGTGATAGGAGAAGGGGTTGATTCTTTTGCACTAATGAAGTGCCTAAAGAGGAAATTCAGGTGCGCTAGCATTGTCAGCGTGGAAGAAGTGAAACCTCCGAATAAAGAGGCCGAAGAAAAGAAGAAGAAGGAAGAAGAAGCAAAGAAGAAGGAAGAAGAAGAAAAGAAGAGGAAGGAACAAGAAGAGAAGTGCAAATTACAATGTTGCCCACCAATTAACCCCCCATGTGTACAGTATTATCCAGTATGTCAACCTGTTTATGACAATTATAACCAAAGTTGCTCTATTTTGTGATGCAACTTTCGGAATTTATTCCCAACAAATTCCTGATTCCTCGAAAACAATGAAATTTCACACTTTGCCAACTTTTCAATCTGTATATCTCCTCTTATCAAGACTTATTATCCGGCCGTTCAAAGGCCACTCGTCACTATTGGCACAGCTATCACTGTTTCTTGTTGACATACATATGCAATCCCTATTTACTAATGATGATATAATTAAATATTTACTTTCCGTGGCGAAATTAGGAATTTTTTCAAGGGTGTTCAAATTTAAAAGAAGTGAAAAAAAATTCCGATAAAAGGTGTTCAATATGTGTTATATATCTCTAAAACGTAATACTTTACCTATATACACATTACAATATTTCGACGAAGGATGGTCAGTTGACCTTTACGACTATGTGGCTTCACCACTATTTACATTCATAGAGTAATCTGGTAAAAATAGTAACTGGAGTAACCTATTACTATCATAAGCTAAGCTCTACTTCTGTTGTTGCCCAATTAATTGAATGATTGCCTAATTGACTGACGGTTGAAACGATTTATAATCTTCAAAGATACCAAAACAAAGCTGAATGACTTTCCTTTTAACTTTTTATGATTACGAGACATACATATACAAATTAATGTTTCAATAATGGAGACGTAAAAATTGCACGGGGTGTTCTATTTGGTCGCTCTCATTTAACTTATACCCATTTTTAAAAAAAATTTAACTTCTACCCACTTTTTAAACAATTTCAGCCCCTTTCTTCCCCTTCTTCTTCTTCTTCTTCTTCTTCTTCTTCTTCTTCTTCTTTCTTCTGCTGCTGTTGGTGCTGCTATGAATATACAGTAATACATATATATGTTGAATCCTGATGACTCGTATATCAAGTTCATGAGGGTTTTATGAAGCTTCTCGCTCTCTCTTTCTTCTTCTTTTTGCTTTCTGTATTGTGCCACAGCTGCAGAACATTCTGCTTCTTCAATAGAGATTAGAGACAATTGGATCAATGGAGCAGTTTTTGATTCTTCTGTGGGTAAACTATCTACGCTTATGCACTCGTTCCCATTCTAAAATTGCTCAACTCACATTCTTGGTTTTCTTGAAACTGAAACTTATCAACTGGGGAAGGAGCCCACTAATGGCCAAAGGGACATTATGAGAACTTGCACACAAATTAACAGTCTTTGTAATGCGACATAGAACATAGTCCTCGTGGCGAATTTGACGGCGTTGTCTTAAAACTTTCACTTTTTATAAAAACTTCAGCACTAAATAAGCTGAAGATTTTACAAATGAACTAAATAACTTCTGCATTTCTGCTGAAGTTTTTGAAAAAGCTTATCCAGGACAAAAAAACTTCAGCTTATTTAGTATTGAAGTTTTTATTAATGAACTAAATAACTTCAGCATCTTCTGCTGAAGTTTTTGAAAAAGCTTAATGACAAAACTAATGAATCAAGGACAAAAAACTTTAGCTTATTTAGTGCAATTACAAACAAAAACTTCAGCAAATAGAGAACAAAACTTCAGCTACTATGCTTAAGTTCAACAATTATAAATAAAAACTTCAACAAATAGAGAACAAAACTTCAGCTACTATGCTTAAGTTCAGCAATTACAAACAAAAATTTCAACACACTTGGTTCAGCACATTTGCTACTTCAGGCCCGTCTACTAGAATGCTGAAGTTTTGAGTGATTGCCTTTGCTACTTCAGCTTCGTATGCTGAAGTTACGCGAAAAAGCGGGTGCGCTTGCAATTTTTTTCCAAAGCGGGCACAAGTAAAAACGTGACCCAAAAAGTGGGTATAGATGCAAATCCCCCAATGGAGACTCAAACAAATAAATCTTTAAAAGGAACTTTTGCCACGAGCACTGGCTTACGAACTACTCTCCGGTCCACAATAAGTGACCAATTTGCTTTTTATTTTGGTCCAAAATAAGTGTCCATTTATATAATCAAGAAAGAATTCAATTTTTTTTAACAAAATTAACCTTATGTACGTGTCCCTAAAAAGTTTTCTTACTCCCCACATTAAATATTTAATTAAGGGTAGTTTAGTCATACTAGGTATTTTTGTATAGAATTTAGTATTTTCTTAATAGATGTGCCAAAAGCAAATTGGTCATTATTGTGTACCGGAGTAACTAATAATAAGGGATTAATTGGCCTTTTGAATCAACAATTGTTTTCCTTTTTTCCTTTTTGTATTTTTATTTGAGCAGCACTAACAATTAAACAAATGTCACTTGAGATAAAAATATGAAACAATATATATTGTTTAAATTCTATACTAGTTGGATTAATATAAATTATTTATATCAAATTTCATTACTAATAAATTAAATTGTCAACCTAATTTCATATATGTATGATTGTACAATGGAACAAGAAATACGAATTTGTCATTCGAATCACTTCTCTTTCTTCTTTATACTTCGTCAACGAAAAATGTTGAAACTTGTAGTAAGATTTTGTTAGAAAAATAATGGGATGAAAAAATCTGGCTTCGATAGTGTAATTACTGTCCTAAAGAAATTTAAGTTTCCCATTTTGTTGCTACAGGGATAATAGCAGAATTCCTCCAAAATTTTACAAAGCTTCTGAAATTTGAGTTTCAACAATTAACTCGAATTTACCACAAGAACAAAATATTTGTGAGTTGTAGAAAATAAGTAAAAGAGAAAGAGATGGAAATTTTCCGATGATTTCATTTTGGAGATGATATGGGTATACTTATAATACATCTAGGAGTCTGTTAGAATTAACAGACTCATTTCTTCATAACAGGTACCTTTTAAAACCAATAGACACCTTTTTGAATTAAAAAAAAACTGTTAAAAACAATTTTATGCAATTTAATTAAAAAATATTTTTAATTTATTAATAAAATAATAGGTGACTAAAATATTATTTATAGGTTACTTAATTGGCCCAAGTGCCCAACGTTTCATCTCTGACTCTCACTAACTAATGTTTTGTGTCAACATCATGGTTGTTGATATTCGTTGAAACTCAAGAATGTGGACCCATTATTTAGCAAATCAGAATTTCCAAAATTTCAAATTTGTTTCCAAAATTCCCCAGCTGAATATTCAACAAATATAGGAAACAAGGGACTAGGGAAGGGCCAGTTCTATTGTGCCTTCTTTTCCAATTTTCTATTTCTTAGGCTTCCAATTTGTTCACTGAATCTCCTATCTAAATATTTAACAATTTCAAAAGGACAATGGAGGGCCAGTTGTACCCTTTTTTTTAATTTCTTATTTCTACGATTTCAAATTTATTCACTGAATTCCCCGTATGGCCCGGCTGTGCCTTCATTTTTTATCTTTAAATATGTAGACTTTCAATGATTTGAGCTCCATTAATTATCGCCTCAAAAGAAGTACTCTATATTAGTAGTATAATTCTTTTAGTTCATCAAATTGCATGCAGCATGCTTGCCAATAACTATTCCTTTTCAAAATTCCACTCTGCCGAATATATGTATATCATACATCCATTTTTTTCCCTTCTAATCTTTGTAGCTACTAACTAATATATATATATATATATATATATAAATTTATGTTAGGTTAAGGTAACTAAAATAATGATTTCATCATGCGAAACATATTTGAGAAAACTATCTATGCGTATCAAAATTTATCCAAGTAATTACGTCCATTTCTTTTTATTCATATTTTCCTCATTTCCAAACAATAGAAAAGGAATCCGTTGTTTATATTCCTTAGCAAAATTCAGGTTAAAATAGAAGAAAAGTAACATTTTACTTCTTTTCTACTCTTTTGTCTGATTTAAAATCAGAGCATTTAAAATTTGGAGAGTTTGAGATGAATTGCTTATGGCCAGTTATTTACCTAAGCATTTATGTTTTGCTGGGCTAAAATGTAGGGTTAATTTTAAAAATGTTCATATAACTATGACGTTTTTCACTAAAGTCATATAACTTTGTTTTCTCACACAAAAGTCATATAACTATGACTTTTTTTCTCTAGGTCATATAACTATGACTTTTTTCTCTGAAGTCATATAACTTTGTCTTTTCACACAAAAATCATATAACTATGACTTTTTTTCACTAAAGTCATACAACTTCTTTTCACACAAAAATCATATAACTATGATTTTTTGTTTTTACCAAAATCATATAATTATATTTTTCACACAAAAATCATAAAATTTTTACTAACTCGCAAAAATCACAGTGATCAGAAAATATAAATTTTCAATAGTATTTTCTTATTTTGTTGATTTTTATTTTCTTATTTTCAGCTTAATAAATAATAATCAAATTAAAATAAGAATGACTCAACCCGACCTGGACCACCCAACCCAATACTCATATATATAAATTAAAATAATACTAAAGTGAATAGTAAATCCTTCAAAACATGATACTTCTATTGTTTATTTTAATTTTCGAGATTTTTATTCAAATTTATAGCATTTTTATTTCAAGTGCTCTCTAATTATACCTTTTATTTCTTTATTTTTCTTTAGAAGAATCTCATGTATTCGGAATTGAATTTTTTATGGGGAAAGAATTCACTTTTAGTAAATAGGAATGACCCAACTTTTAATTTATATATATGAGTATTGGATCAGGGTGGGCCAGGTCGGGTTGACTCATTCTTATTTTAATTGGATTATTATTTATTAGGCTAGAAATAAGAAAATAAAAATCTACAAAATAAGAAAATACTAGCGAAAAATTATATTTTCCGATCACTATAATTTTTGTGAGTTAGTAAAAGTTTTATGATTTTTGTGTGAGAAAACATAATTATATAATTTTGGTAAAACAAATTATAGTTATATGACTTTAGTGAAAAAAGGCCATAGTTATATGATTTTTCAGTGAAAAACAAAGTTATATGACTTTTGTGAAAAAAAGTCATAATTATATAACTTTTGTGTGAGAAAATAAAGTTATATGACTTTAGTGAAAAAATGTCATAGTTATATGACTATTTGTGAAATTAACCCCAAAAATGTATTACGTTTTTCTAAAATAAATTCTTAGATATAGATGTAGGCATATAAAATTTGTTAGAATTAAATTTATTAAATAATTTGGGCTATATTTAAATGCAAGATATATTAGGCCAAATAAATATTATGGGCTAACATAATTGGATTACTTTTATAAGTCCAATACATATAGGTTAAATAAATAGGACCAAATCTATTGGGCTAGCCTATTTAATTGGGTTGCAAGTGATGAATCCACTTCATTAAGCCCAAGATGTCATCTTTCTAGAGGCCCAGTTTGGACGTGTTAAATGACATGGCACACCAAGTCAAACAAAAAAGCCAATAGGATTGTGCCACATGTCAAAATAACGAGATATGCCAAGTCAAATTAAATGGCCAATAAAACCGCGGCACATGTGCAATGACATGTTCTGGCCAGTCAAATGCAGCATTGTCACACTTCAATTTGATTAGTCGGAAAGAGTTTGTTCTTATCATAACTCTTCCCTCCCGCAATTATAAATAGGGGTCTTCATAACCCAGAAAAGGGACCAGAAGTTACAACAAGAAGCAAGAGAGAGCTCGTGGATCAAACGCCGCAAATTTCTCTACAAGTTTCAAGCTTCAAACAATCAAGTTCAAGCTCAAGAACGAAGAGCAAATCAAGATTCAAGGAGTACGAGTTCAAATCAAAGTTCGTGCTAGTTGAATCCAATATCATCGTTCGTGGCAACAAATATTGACATGCTATATTTTATTAATTGAAAATAAAATTACATTTACTAGACATGCTATAAAATGTAACGGTACCTCGTCAATTTACAACAACAACAAAAACAATAACGTACCCGGTATAATCCCACAAGTGGAGTTTAAGAGGGTAGTATGTACGCAGACCTTATCCCTACCTCGTCAGTTTAGATTTCTTAAAATGGAGAACACCAAATGCCATTAGGACATGCAGAAGGGAAATGGTATCTCTACTCGGGTCAAGATAGAACTTTTACTTGTTCAGATAACAATGAAGATGAAGCAGGTTCGTAAACGACTGATCTTTTTATGATAAACATATCCATTTTCAAGTTCTTTATCCAAAAATCGGACTAATGACGTATATAATACTTAAATTCTCGATAAAGATACTATTACTTGATTTTTTCCTTTAGAGACTACGAGTGTAATAAAGCATTCGGCCAAAGGATCATTCTACGATAATCATCTCATGGCTATTGCGAACGAATTGAATCAAATGGTTCTATTTTACAATCTCTTTGACTTGCTCTTACGAAACCAAAGTCAAAAAAATTGAAACCAAACTCTAATGAAAGATTCCAATGAAATATCTATGTTTGATACATAATGAATTCTCCATTCTTTTTATTCTATTTAAAAAAGATATCAAGTTTGATAATTTATTTAGTATATTCCTTCTGTACAAATAATTATAGAAAATAATCACATTAAAATATCATGTTTGAATTCCATTGCATTTGAAACACACCTATAAATCTCATCAGAAAAGAAGCTTGAATTCTTTTCGATTTGAAAAAAAAAAGAACAAATTTTGGACCCCATTTAGCTATTTCTCGCCGGGATGTCACACAGGTGACCACTCCGGCAATTATATTTATATTCGCTAGCCAATTATATTTATCTATCTATCTATCTATCTATCTATCTATATACACACGACTATTTTTTAGATGAGGGCTATATAATAGAGAAATTCCTTTCGGTTTCCTGCTGAGGGGCCAAGTATTTGATAGAGAAATTTTTGGAAATCACTATAGTTTAGTGGCTTTAACACGACACAACTACAATTTCAATATTTACTGTCCGTAGCTAAACTTACATTGCTAATGTCCCGTATTTTATGTATTCGTGTGCCGGTATTAATGAATACAGTGTTGGTAAAAATGCGAAAATCGTGAGAGGAGATTTTTTTAAAAACGAAAAATGCAATAAATCAACGTGTATCCGTTTGAAAGATCTCAACCTACAAAATTAGAACACGACTCTTTATTCTTCCATAATTAGAAGAGTTTTGTCAAATTTTCAAAAAATAGAGCACATACATTGTGAAAGTTGAATTCGAAGTTCGCAAATACGCATTCAAATTTACAGACGAAGCTTCATCGATACATCATATAGATGTTTTGAGTGTTTGAGGTTGTGTTCCAACTGATTTGATTTGATTATTTTCCATCTGCCATTGATACATCAAGTTACTTAGTTTGCAGTGAGCGTTGAAAGTGTTACAGGTATTAACAATAGAAATAGTAATTGAATGTATGAATTCATTGTATTTTGATCAGTTATAAATACGAAAATAGCATTGAATTATCTCCTGTTTCAGTTCTGAATTCAAATACAATAATACAAGCATAACAATGTCAATTCTACATTTTGGGAAGTGGAACAATGAAAATGTTATATCGATTATACAATAGAGAGGATCGTGATAAAAGAGTATGCTTCATACAGAGATTTAGTTGCTGCAATTTCAAAGCAACTTGATATAAAATTGAGTCTGAAGTCTATTAAAATCAATTATAAAGTAGAAGGTAATTGTACGCCTATGAAAATACATAACAATATGGGTTTCAGTGTGTATGTATAGTTGAAAAAGGAGAACAGAAAATTCGGGAGTATCATTGTGTATAACTACAACAGAGAAAGAAATGGAACACACTGCAGCAGAAGGAAGTGTATGCAAGGTGACCTAGAGCCCGTTTGGATTGGCTTAAAAAAAGAAACACTTTTTAAGTGCTGGAGCTTGTTTTATAAATAAACAGTTACATGTTTGGATAAAAGTGCTGAAGCTGAAAAAAAGTTGTTGGAGTGCTTGGTAAACAAATGCAAGTAAGCATTTTTTCTGTTAAAAACGACTTAAATATCCTCAAAACTGTTAACACTATAAAGAAGATGTTACTACATTTTTTATTCTAAATTAACGCACATACAAATAATTTATAATTAAATCACTTTCAATTTCAATTAATTATCTAACTATATATTATTTCTTTAATAATATACAATAATTAATTATTTGACCAAAAAAATATTTTTTTTCGTTCATAGCTTCAGATTCTGGGGTAACATGTAAATTCATTGAAATATTTGATTTAGAATATAGTTTCAGCAATTAAACAGAGGACGGATTCAACCACACAAAAAAAATTAATTGTTATGGAACAAAAAAGAAGTTAAAGAATAATATTTACAAAATATCAGAGTATATCAAATATTTATTTAAAAAGCTACTGTTGGCTTCCCTTTTAGCACTTCAAAAAAGTTACTAATTTTGGTGAATCGTAGCAGCAACAATAAACTGGAAAATAGTGATGAGAACTGACACTTTAATTAGTAAGGGAAGGGTAGTTTTGGGGTTTAGAAAACGTAGAAGGGATAGTAAGGTAAATCACTTGATCAAACATAAGGAGCTTATAAGCCAAAAAGTAATAAGTTGGAGTTGCCCAACTTATTGTTTTTGGCTTGTTTTGGGTATTTTAGCTTAAAAGTATGTAGCTTAAAAATACTTTTATAACCCATCCAAACACTCACCTAGTATAAATTGAATACACAGATGGTACACATATAGTAGATAAAGGTGATACACTCTCACTAGCGGCGTTAAAATCCGATGAACCAATTGAGATTTTCGAGTCGGAAAAAGATTTGATTATTTTGAACCGTAATCAAAAAGAGGCAATGGAAGGACATGTATGCAAAGATACGGCAACAATATAGGCTGTAATAGAGTAATATGCAATTGCTACAAGATTTCAATTCCAAATAGAGAGATCAAATGCTATCAAGTTAGTGCATTTATATAATTACGTATCTACTAGAATAAATTTATTGTTTGACAACCTTTTCATATTAAAACAACATAGTGTATTGTGTATTTGACTGTTACGCCCCGACCTCGGGAAACTTGACCAGTGCTCAATCGAAATAATCCGACCGAGCAAGCCTGTTAGATTTTCTTCTACCCAAACTCACCCGTAAATAAATAGGAGATATATTCTATTAATTAGACACTGAGAAGATTTCATAAACAACCCCAATTCCATTACCATTAGTTACTCTATTTTTAAGTCTCAGAATACATACACTTTCATAGTTTGGAGTGGAACATGTAATACACATACGCCATTACTAGCTTGAATTTCCCAACACCAATACACAACATACACTATGTCTACGAAGCCTGTAATAGATACAAGGAGTATAATAATAGTGCCAACAACAAGACTCCGGCAATACCTCAAAATATAATACACACGGAACAAAAGATGCACGACCCCTTAATGAAGTGGGGCTCATCAAGTCAATTGGGAAAAGAGTGTACCGCTATCACCGGTCAATGCTCACCGGTCAATGCCCCCACTATGGAACCGCCCGTATCCAGTAAAGATGCAACGCCCCCGGCAAAAGAGACGTTAGTCCATATCGAATAGTACTAGTATGAAAACCAAAACACCTATTCAAGGACTTGGAAATACAACAAGAATATGATGAATCATGGTAACAATAAAAGGTCTTAGATAGCCGTTAAAGTCAAAGCAAATTTATTAAGAGTTTTCAATAACATTTATAAATTTTAAGTCGGGGATCCTCTATAACCACCTTTACACAAAGCGGCCCTGCCGCCTCCCCCCAATGCATGCGAGTGGAGGTGCAATCACAATGTCATAAACTCTACACAAAGCGACCCTGCCGCCTCACCCCAATGTATGGGGGCAGAGGTGTAGTCACAATACCACAACTCTACACAAAGTGGCCCCGCCGCCTCACCATAATATGTGTAGGTGGAGGTATAATCCAGATCACAATCTCCACACAAAGCGGCCCCGTCGCCTCACCCCAGGGTGTGCAGGTGGAGGTTTAATCCCAATCACAATCTTCACACAAAGTGGTCCCACCGCCTCACCTGAATGTGTGCAGGTAGAGGTGTATTCACAATGCCACACTTCGGATTCCGAAAACGATAATAGTTTGTACAAAAGAGTTCTTTTCCAATCAATTGTTTGGCACATTTGGCCTTAGCAAGTGTAAGTTCATAAGGTTTCAACATATGAAAAATAAGTGTTTGATCAAATTGATTTCATACAAGGTTTTATTCCCAAAAGGGGTATAACATTATTAAGTCACAATAGAAAATCTTTAACACATGAGGGTTCAGACACGTTATGCAATTTGAGAATCAATTTACTAGCTTGAACATCCCACCTCAAGAGTGTTTCAAGTTCGACTACACATGATGGAGTTTTGCAAGGATTCAGGAATTCCGATAGTAGAAGAAGAGTTTAGCCTTTATCCTCGAAAGAGCTTTTATTGGTGTAAGAATAACGTCCCGACACTTCTAGCGATATTAATGTATAGAAGAGGGGAGAATTACAAGCATGATTAGAGGAATTCATATGGCAAGAGCTGCTACACTAATGACCCAACCATCCTTCAACTAATTCAAGAACAAAACCACCCAAGATGGTTTAACAACTTCCCCATAGTCTCTATTAGATCATGCATGTGATAAATCTACCCTCATCACCCATAATCAACCCAAACCCGAAATTGAATAATTGGGGGGAAGGTTTAACAACTTCCCCATAGTCTCTATTAGATCATGCATGTGATAAATCTACCCTCATCACCCATAATCAACCCAAACCCGAAATTGAATAATTGGGGGGAAGAGATTATTACCTTTTTGAAGCCCTAGCAAGTTCCTTTTGATGAAATTCCAAGGTTTGATCAAAGTAGAGTAAAATCCTTAGTCCCCCATTTTCTCTCTCTAGAATATCTCTCTCCTCTCTCTAAAATGTTTGAAGAAGATTGTTTGTCTTCTCGAACGTCTCTCTCTGCTCCCTAACGTCTCTCTGCTCCCTAACGTCTATTTCACCGGCGACAACCACCAGACCAGGTAAGCACCCTCCCCTCACCAGACCAGGTAAGCTCTCCCCTCCCCCCCCTCCCCCCACCCCTACCCCACCTTTGTCTTCTTTTCCTCTCTTTCTCTCTCCTGTTTTCTTCTTCTTCTTGTTCTCCCCCCAAACGCACTTGCTTTCCAGATCCTCCTTTACAATCCTACAACCCTCCACCACCACCACCGGCGCATGCACTGCAACAGTCTCATCTGTCATCTCCATTTCCCTTAGTTGAATCTCATGCTCATTCTTTTATTTGTTATATACGTTGTTGTTGATTTATTTTTCTGACTTTATTGTGTTTTGTTTAGGGTTATTCTTTTGACTGTTGTATTTGTTATATACATTGTTGTTGATTTATTTTTCTGACTTTATTGTGTTTTGTTTAGGGTTCTTCTTTTGACTGTTTTATTTATTTATTTATTTATTATTTTATTTATTTAAAAAAAATCAATTTAAGGTTTTATTACAACCTTCTTACGCTTTTTTGCTACAGGTGGGGCCTCACGAGTGGTAGTAGTGACAACCCCTCATTTGTTTGTCTTCGTGGTGTTTTGTGCGTATTTCAGGTTAGGGACTGTGGCTATTAGCGGTGAGCGGGACGTGCGTGTGCAAACATAAGGAACAACCCCAACAAGGGTCAACGAGGGGCGACGAAAGTTGGACGCGAACGTGCTAGGTGGACGCAACATCATCGTATATGCCAAGACAATTCCCAGGTTCCACTTGCGGGGGTTGGTACCTCCTACTTTTCTTTTCTCCTTTATTGTGTTAGTTAAATTGTTGCAATCTTAGTTCCTATTAGTTTATATACACTGTTGTGCATTTATAGTCGCAACCTATCTTTGTCTAGCGTGGTCTGTTGCCTTGTGTATGTTAGTGGTTTTCCCGTAGTTTACCGTAGGTGTAGTGGCTGTGGTCTGGGAAGGTCGAGTGAGGTCATGTCATCGGCGGGAGCGGGGGGTGGGGCGGGAGGTAGGGTAGGGGTTACGGGGTGGGTCAGGAGGCAAGGGAGGTAAAAGAAACAGGGGTGTCTATAGATTAAGAATCGGGTCATGGAATGTAGGTACATTGACAAGTAAGTCTATAGAGTTGACAAAGATTCTCCAAAAGAGGAGGGTCAATATAGCATGTGTCCAAGAGACTAGGTGGGTAGGGTCGAGGGCGAAGGATGCAGACGGGTATAAACTTTGGTACTCAGGAGCCTAGAGAGGTAAGAATGAAGTAGGTATCTTGGTGGATAGGGAACTTAGAGAGTCTGTGGTTGAGGTTATACGAGTGAATTATAGATTGATGGTTATTAAGTTGGTGGTTAGAGAGTACACCCTAAACGTCGTTAGCGCCTATGCACCGCATGCGGGCCTAGATGAGGAGGTTAAACGACGCTTCTGGAAGGGGTTAGATGAGATTGTGCGCCAGGTTCTCCCTTATGAGAAGTTACTCATAGGAGAGGATTTCAATGGTCATATTGGGGCGTCCACAGGTGGCTATGGCGAGGTGCATGGAGGCTTTGGTTTTGGGGAGAGGAACGGAGGTGGTACCTCGCTATTGGACTTTGCTAAAGCTTTTGGGTTGGTGATTGCGAACTTTAGCTTTCCGAAGAGGAAAGAGCATTTGGTTACTTTTCAAAATGCGGTAGCGAAGACTCAGATAGACTATCTCCTCCTAAGGAGGTGTGACAGCGAGTTGCGCAAGGACTGCAAGGTGATTCCGAGTGAGACACTCATGACGCAGCATAGACTCTTGGTGCTTGACGTTGGTATTAGTTTAAAGAGAAGGAAAAGGATAGCTCGGGGAAAACCAAGAATCAGGTGGGGAGCCTTGACTAAGGATAAAGCCCAAGAGTTGGAGTGCCGGTTGTCAGCTATGGGAGCTTGGAGGAGCAGTGGGGACACAAACACTATGTGGTCAGCGACAGCAGACTGTATAAGGGAGTCTGCGAGAGAGGTGTTAGGGGTCTCGACCGGTGTCTCTAGTGGGCACAAAAAGGACTGGTGGTGGAATGAAGTGGTTCAAGGTAAAGTGGAAGCGAAGAAGGCAGCATACCTGAAGTTACTGGGGAGCATAGGTGAGGAGGAAAGGCGAGCGTGCATGGAGAGATATAAGGTAGCTAGGAAGGAAGCTAAACTGTCGGTCACGAAGGCTAAGACTACGGCTTATGGTCGTATGTACGAGGAACTGGGGGGAAAAGGCGGGGAGAAGAAGTTATTCCGACTGGCCAAATTAAGAGAGAGGAAGGCTCGAGATTTGGACCAAGTGAGATGCATTAAGGACGAAGATGGTAGAGTACTGTGGAAGATGCCCAGATTAAGAGGAGATGATAGACTTACTTTCATAAACTTCTGAATGAAAAAGAGGATCGTGATATTATTGGAGCATTCCGAGAGTCATCATAACTTCAGGCACTGTAGGCGTATCGAGGTCGAGGAGGTCGTGGGAGTTATGCGTAAGATGAGTAGGGGCAGAGCGACCGGGCCAGACAAGATTCCAGTGGAATTTTGGAAGTGTGTAGGAAGAGCAGGTGTGAAGTGGTTGACTGGGTTATTTAATGTTATTTTTAAGGCGAAGAGGATGCCGGATGAGTGGAGGTGGAGTACGGTGGTTCCATTGTATAATAACAAAGCTGATATCCAGAGTTGTAATAATTATAAGGGTATCAAATTATTGAGTCATACCATGAAAGTATGGGAGAGGGTGGTTGAAGCGAGAGTGAGGATGACAGTGTCTATATCTGACAACCAGTTCGGGTCCATGCCGGGTCGCTCCACCACAGAAGCTATACACCTTGTTAGGAGGTTGGTGGAACTGTACAAAGAGAGAAAGAAGGATATTCACATGGTGTTTATTGACCTAGAGAAAGCGTATGACAAGGTTCCTAGAGAAGTTCTTTGGAGATGCTTGGAGGCAAAAGGTGTGTCGGTTCCTTATATTATGGAAATTAATGACATGTATGATGGGGCTAAGACTCGGGTTAGGACAGTACGAGGCGACTCTGAGCATTTTCCGGTTGAAATGGGGTTATACCAAGGCTCTGTGCTTAATCAGTTCTTATTCGCCCTGGTGATAGATGAGATAACAAACCATATTCAAGGGGAGGTGCTATGGTGCATGCTATTCGCCGATGACATAGTTTTGATTGATGAGTCACGAACCGGTGTTAACGAGAGATTGGAAGTCTGGAGATAGACTCTTGAGTCTAAGGGTTTCAAGCTAAGCATAACAAAGACGAAATACCTCAAGTGTAAGTTCAGCGCTGAGCCGGGGGAAGTAGACGTGGATGTGAGGCTTGAGTCACAAGTTATCCCAAGTAGAGGCAGCTTCAAGTACCTTGGTTCGATTATCCACGGGGGAGGGGAGATCGATGAGGATGTTACACACCGTATTAGAGTAGGATGGATGAAGTGGAGGTTAGCATCTGGAGTCTTGTGTGACAAGAGAGTGCCAACGATACTTAAAGGTAAGTTCTATAAAGCAGTGGTTAGACCGGCCATGATGTATGGGGATGAGTGTTGGCCTGTTAAGAACTCACATATCCAAAAGATGAAAGTAGCAGAAATGAGGATGTTGAGGTGGATATGGGGCACACTATGATGGAGAAGATTAGGAACGATGATATTCGAGAGAAGGTGTAAGTGGCTCCCATTGATGACAAAATGCGGGAAGCGAGACTTAGATGGTTCGGGCATGTACAAAGGAGAAACCTAGATGCTCCAGTAAGGAGGTGTGAGCGGCTGGTTATGGAAGGCACGAGAAGAGGTAGAGGGAAGCATAAGAAGTATTGGGGAGAGGTGATCAGGAAGGATATGGCGAGGCTTCAGATTTCCGAGGACATGACACTTGATAGGAAGTTGTGGAGGTCAAGTATTACGGTTGTAGGCTAGGAGGTAGTTGAGTCTTGCGTTACTTTGTACCTTTGTGAGCCTAGTACGGTAGGTTTTTTTCTAAGATAACTAGGGGCAATGTCGTGTGTTACTATTTTCTATTTTCGACGCAGGATCCATTTACTAGCCATCGTTTTTACTTTGCACTTTTTTGTATTTTATGTTCCTATGTTTCCTATGATCTCCGTGGTGAATCTAATATTCTCTCCTTTTGTCTTTTTATTATCTTGAGCTGAGGGTCTTTCGGAAACAGCCTCTCTACCCCTTCGGGGTAGGGGTAAGGTCTGCGTACACACTACCCTCCCCAGACCCCACTTGTGGGATTTCACTAGGTTGTTGTTGTTATTGTTGTTGTTCTCTCTAAAATGTTAGGTAATACCCCAAAAATGAACCCTCAGGCTAGAGAAACGAAATGGGTGTCGGGTTATAAAATTAGAAAAACAAAGCCCCGATGCAGATATACGATCGCATATGCGACTGCATAACACTTATGTGGTCCGCAAAATGGACCGCATAATGGCCCTCCAGAACTGGGCATTTCTGCTTTACTCTACGACAGGTCTATGATCCGCATTCTAATTCTGCGATTGCATAATGGACCGCAGAACCTTCTTTCGAAATTTCTCATGGTGGTTCTGTGATAGGATCTGCGGCCCACAAAATGGTTCTATGGCTGCATAATGGGCCGCATAATGGTTCTCAAAATTGGCAAATCTTTCTGCTTCATTCCGCGGCTGATCCGTAGCCCGCAAGCTAGTTCTGAAGTTTCATAGTGGACTACAGAACAACCATGTTCCGAAAACTTTTTCCTTCAACTCCTCAACGCATTGGGGAAACTCCAAACAACCTCGCATTCTAGGTAAAATTTCAGGAGGCCTAACATATTTCACCGCTTAAGATCATTCGTCCTTGGATGAGGGTCTAAATCTGACATTAGCATTCAATATGACCCAACTGTTACTTCACACACTGGTAGTTCCAATTTTTTTACTAGCTCCCCGAATTCCCAAAAAATTTGGCATAGTTTCCCTTGTAACTAGGCCTATCCACCTTTCAGAGGATCCCAGAAACAAATTCTAACAACATTTACATAATCCAATGACATAACATAACACAAAAACTACACCAACTGTGGCTTCATAAGAACCATATCACTAGAAAAGAATACCCTTAACATCAACTATACAAGTGATACATAATTCATAGGCAACAATTTCATAGCTATTCAAACAAATAAGGGTACTTCTTCTTCATTTCTTCCTCGACCTCCCAAGTGGCCTCTTCAACCTGTTGGTTTCGCCATAGTACTTTCACGAAGGTAATTTGTTTTTTTAGCTTTCAAACTTGCCTATCAAGAATGGCAACTGGAATTTCTCCATAATTCAGTTCTTCATTAACTTCAATAGTCTCAACTGGCACAATAAGCGATGGATCTCTAACCACCTTCTTCAACATGGATACGTGAAACACCAGGTGCACTAAGGACATCTCTGGAGGTAGTTCAAGCTTGTAAGTCACCTGACCAATCCTCTAAATGATTCTATATGGTACAATGTACCTCGGACTCAACTTCCCTTTCTTACCAAACCGCATTATGCCCTTCATGGGGGGAACCTTAAAGAATACCCAATCATCCTCTTTGAACTCCAAATCCATGCGACGAACATCCGAATAGGACTTTTGAAAACTTTGAACAGTTTCCAACTGATCCTTAATGATCTTAACCTTCTCTATAGCCTGATGTACGAGGTCTAGTCCTATCAATTTCGCTTCCCCAATCTCGAACCACTCAATGGGTGATCTATATTTTCTACCATATAAAGTGTATATGGCGAAATCAAAGGGTCCAATTTCTCGTCATTAAGGCACTTCGAAAGATCACCTCAAAGGCTCGAGGCCACGGTTGAGTCTCCTTCCTCGAGGGTCATCGAAGCTCGACCTCGGGGTAGCAATGATCACGGTAAGGGTAGAAATGGGGAGTTCCCAAGGCACATGGCTAGGGCTAACAAAGTCTAGAGGGCTACTCTAAACCTGAATCAGGGCGTCATCCAGCTGTCCCATCTCCATATCTTTGTAATTAATGCATTTTGTACTATGTTGGAATTTCCCTCATATATAAAGGGGATCCTTGTCATTTTGTAAACCCTGTTACTTATGTTGCTCCACACGAAATATACAAGAACATTCTCTTTGATCTCTAACATATTCTCTTGATATTATTGCTTCCATTTATTATCTTCATTATTTTTCATCATTTGTTACTTGTCATTGGCTATAAAGAGCCTTTGTTGATTCTATTATAACTATTAGTCGCCCTTCAACTGCCTTCGATAGCTCCCAACTGAGTTTCGAAATCGACCTCGAGGCCCCCGATTTGACAAGCTAGAGACCCCTATTATTAACCTACCAGTTTGGTTATCACCTTATTTCTAACTCTTATCTCGTTTCTAAGTCTCACACATAGCATCAATTGCTTAACAACTAGCATAAAAATAGATCACTTATTTTTAGAGTCTCATAATCAAATTTATTGTTATTACCATTTTCACGGTAAATAGTTTGGCGCCCACAGTGGGGCTAAAAATAATAGTGATTATTTTCTTGCTGGTTTCATGACACAACGCAGGTTATCTTTTACACCTTTTCTTGTCCAAGATCTTAAATTTTAGGTCGAAATGCCTAGCTCAGTAAATGGAGATGAAAACAACAATCTTGAGAACCGCGTAGAGAATGGTGTGGCTGCTCCAGGTGTTGGTGTGACATACGAAACCTTGAGAACGCACCAGGACCAATTCCAGCGGACACAATCTCACGCGACGCCCAACAAGTCAATATAAGCTCACACACCAACATGAGCGTGCACCAAAGGGATCAACAAGAAGCTCAGAAAACCCCAACTAGGGAAGAACGAGAGGTTAGCCTTCATGTTATTTTTAAAATGTTACAAGAACAACAGCTGGCTATCGCTCAGCTACAAAGTCACTAGAAAAGTCCTAGCATGGTAGCACCGGGGACAGCCCCCCTGCCGAGCAGATACCAGAGAGATTGAACGATAATGGGTCGATAGCCGACCCCATCATCGTAAAAATGCTCAAGGACCTCACTAGAAGGATCAAATTGGGAGAGAAAATGATAGAAGCCAACGATAAGAAGGCCGAGACTTATAACTCCAAGGTCGACCAAATTCCAGGAGCGCCCCCAATCTTGAAAGGTGTGGACTCAAAGAAGTTTGTGAAAAAGTCGTTCCCACAAGAAGCGGCCCTAAAATCCATTCCAAAGAATTTCAGAATGCCAGATCTTCCGAAATATAACAGTACCTCGGACCCTAATGAGCATGTTACCGCTTACACTTGTGCTGTAAAGGGCAACGACTTGAAGGACAACGAGATCGAGTCCGTTTTGCTGAAAATGTTCGGAGAAACCCTTTCTAAAGGGGCAAGGATGTGGTATCATAACTTGGCCCCAAATTCTATAGACTCATTTTCAATGCTGGCAGATTCCTTCATAAAGGCCCATGCCGGGGCCATCAAGGTGTCCACAAGGAAATCCGACGTCTTCAAAATTAAGCAAAGGGAGAACGAGATACTGCAAGAATTTGTATCTCGCTTTCAAATGGAATGAATGGAATTACCACCGGTCTCTAATGACTGGGCGGTACAGGACTTCACTCAAGGTCTGAATGAACGAGCTCGGTGGCTTCAAAGCAGCTGAAAAAAATCTGGTTGAATATCCCGCCATGACCTGGTCGGACGTCCACAACCGATACTAGTCAAAAATCAGGGTCAAAGACGACCAGCTGGGAGCCCCCTCGGGCTTAGTATACCCAAGCAGGCTCCTGGCGAAGGAGCTAAATCCAAACAAAGAAAGGTATCAGCCATACACCGAAGATAGAAGGAACATCCCGAGTCGTAACCCACCTCGCAATGATCGAAGGATAGACTAAGGACAGAATCCTCGTGGACTCACCAACAGAGCCGAGTTCGATAGGAACGTGGGGCCAACGGAGGCACCTCGCTTATCAGAATACAACTTCAACGTCGATATGTCAAACATCATGTTCGCCATCAGTAAAATCAGAGATGCCAGATGGCCCAGTCTTGTACAATCGGATCCTTCACAAAGGAACCATAACATAGTGTGCGAATTTCACAACACACACGGACATAGGACCGAAGATTGCCGGCAACTCCAGGAGGAAGTGGCCCGTTTACTCGACATTGGTCACCTCTGGAATTCCTCAACGACCGAGCCAAAAATCAGCTTTGAGAAAGAGAGACAACCAAAAAGAACAAAGCGGACGAGCCGCAACATGTCATCCACATGATCTTTTGAGATAGCTGCCACTAGCCGAAACACCAATGGCTCCCCTAGCAGAGGGACTGAGAAATAAACCAACGGTGAGATAACAACCACCAGACACGCTCTAGGCCATATACGAATAGAGGACCGTACCGCGTCCTCCGAGCGAATACTAAGGTTTAAAAACGCCATCACCACTGAGGAATAACCATCTCCCTTTTCATTTTTGTTTCACACTAACCCTTATGCAGGCGCCCGACCGAAGCAGTCAAAGCGCTAACCCAGCCCGAAGACCTTAAGGTTTTAAAGCATGTATTGCACTCTTTTCTTTCGAACGAGTTTTTATCCCAAAAAGGGTTTTACCGGCAAGGTTTTTAATGAGGCAACATCCACATGCTACCAAAGGAAGACTCGAACACATCCGGCGCATTCTCCGTGTTGAACCTAAACCTATCCATAAAATCGGACGCCATGCCTACCCAACTTGACCACTTCTTCGGATCTTGGCTAATGTACCAAGATAGAGCATCTCCTTTCAGATTCCCCATGAAAAGCTTCATGTGGATTCTCTCGTCTTTTCCTACTCCAACCAGCTTGTCACAATATGTTCTCAAATGTACTCTTGGATCCCCTGTACCATCAAACATCTCGAACTTAAGAGGTTTGTACCCCTCGGGCAATTCTACATCGGGCTATATGCAAAGATCCTCATAGTTCAGCCCCTCAATTCCCTTGCTTCCTTTAATGCCTTGAATTTGGATAGTCAATTTCTTAAGTTCCTTAGCCAGGTTCCTGATGAGCAAGTTTTTATCGTCAGACTCGAGTGTGCTTGAGATGGGTTTGGTGGAGTGTGGTATGGTCCCCACGTAGATGGGAGTGTTATGGTGGGTGTGAAAGTGGTCATTTGTTTAGTTTTGGAGTTCTAGGATGAGTAGCGGAGTGTTATTTAGGGTATGGCAAGTATTGCATTGGGTCTTTGGTGGAACAGTGTGGGGAGCGGGATTATTTCGTTGCTTTGGGATGTTTTGAGGTGGTGTAGGGTTTTGAGTATTGGGAAAGGTGATATCCGGGGTGCTAAGGGAAAATGACAAGCTTTCCAGATTCTGAACCTGATCGAGCTCTTCTTGGAATTTCAACAATTTCTGTTCAAGTTGGGATACATTTTCCTTAGGAACCTGAGTACCATGACCATTGGTGGCCTCTACCCGTTCAGTTGCATTCTCCCTTCTGACGTTGTTCAAATCTTCCATTTTGCCTTTGTTCTTGTTTTTGACAGGACTAAGAGGAGGAGTGGGTGGAGGGCCCCTGGATCTCGTGGAATAGGGTGATGTTGCCAGAGTGCATGAACTAACATTCGGGGGAGGGGGGAGGGGAATAATAAAAATAAAAACAAAAAATAAAAACAAAAGGTAACCAAGTTAGTGGGGATTATAAGAAAATGTTGCGATATTTAAACACATAGCGCAAGAATGTAAATCGTGTCCTAATTTGGGGGACCTCTTTGTGCCCGAGGTAAGCCTAGCGACAAATTGATTTGGAGAACTTAAAATGCTAAATGCCTCATTTTATTGATAAAAGTAGACGGATCCCAAATCAACACTAAATAACAAGAAATAAAATGTCATTACTGGCCATTGGCCTTATTACATTTCATAAAGCAAAAGAAAACTCCTATCTATTTGGTCCTAGAAGGACCTTCCCCAGATTCGGCATCCTTGGCTCTATTGAACAGCTTTCCCAGCTCGCGAAGTCCCAGCAATAGATAGGCTCTAGCTAGGTGTCCGCCCTCGTTTCCTTCAGCATTTTGGCAATCCTCGATTCTTTTGAGGAATTTCCTTTCCATCTCTACTATGCCCCGCTCCAAGTATCCCAGTCGCTTGTTGGCACTGACAGCTATGTCTTTCCACTCTTCAATCAGCTTTGGTTGGCTTCTTGTATCTCACGGTGCTCGCTTTCGCACTCCCGGATCCTCTTGCGCAGTTGATTGTATTTGACTGTGCCTCAGTCCTTTCATCTATGATCATGTGGCCCTTAGCAAACCCTGGATGGCCCAGACTATCGTGATTATCTTCCAACTATCCTGAATAGTAGTGAGCACAACCAGCATGGTATTTGTCTGTCTCGATGGTATCTCTCCCCATGATGATATTGCAGTGCCACATATGCTGAGTTTGGCACTTATAAGGGCTATCATCAGCCTGGAAGTCAGCCCGGAAATGACTCATCTTGTCAACCCTGGGTATAACCTGCTTCCTACCAGCTTGCCTCATAACCCGGAGAGGGACGTAAGGGTATGTTCCTCTCAGACCGATCAATATCAGAAATGGTGCATCCTTGGATCATGCAATGAATTCCTCGGTCAGAAACCAATTGTACATCCATTATACCTGACCCTCGGTTAGATTATCAAACAACTCTACCCATCCTCTGGCATATTCTGGCTGGGAGAACATGTTGGGCATGTAATTCATTCGCTTCGGACGATGGAAAATGATATGATCATCCCAGTCTCTTCGCTGAATCTCCTGTCGGTACTCACCCTTTTGGAAATGCTCCATGAGCCAAAGATGGAGTAGCAAATTGCAGCCCTCGAAATGTTTGGCTCCTCGTTGACACTTCTCCAAGGCCCGGTATATTTCCGCAATGATCATAGGCACAATACTGAATGGTCGCCCACCAATGCCCTCCATCATAGTTTTAGTTACCGTAGCCAGCCCGGTATGGATCCTTGCTTTCTTCATTGGAAACACTATCAACCCCAGGAAACAAAACATGAATACAAAGACCCTTCGGTGAATATGCCCTAGTAATGTAATGGCAAATTCGTCAGGATATGTACGGTAGGACTTGCTGTGACCATACCTCTCGTACAAATAATCAAAAGGGATATAAAACTCTTTCAGACATGTCAGTTCTGGATGCTTCTTCAAACCCATCATTTTGAGGAAACCCCTACCCTTACGGTTCTCGGGCATTAACAAACCCGGAGTTTCCCATGGTATACCGGCCAATCCTCCTATTTCTTCTAGCAAGGGTGTCATTTCAATGTCCCCAAAGCGTAACACAGATCTCTCACAATCCCAGTACAAAGTGGCAGCTTCTATGATCTTGTTGTTGGGTTGGATTTCCAGGAGAGAAGGTAAGTTGCCCAGATATTTGCGGACAAGGGTTTGATCACTAGAGTGAAGATCCTCCCACTAGCATAGCAATTTTGGGTGGATGTTGGTGACCATACCGAATCTAGGGACTTCGTGCCTCATATTTCTGCAAGATAAAAAAGGATTAGGCCCTTACCCCCACTGGACTCGACTATTTAGTATCAACAATTAGCATAAAAACATTTAGTTCTCCAAATTAATGCACAGAACGTGGTAGTGTACTTGGACAAGGCTATCTTAAAGAGTCATTACGCGGACAACATAACTGACTCGGCTAGGTTTTACCATGATGCATGCACAGTTTAAACAGAGTAAGGTTTCTATGGGGTTTTAGACAGGTACCCTTGCGCGGACAACTCAAGGGGGAAAGGTACAGAATCGTCGACTACACCGTTGATCGACTGGTTTTACCGCAAATATGCCTTTTCCATATTTAGGGGGTGATAATATCGGAAGAGCGCAACCACTCATTATAAGCATTGCTATGGTATTTGTTTGGCATGAGTGGAATATGATGTTGATCATGATTATGCAATAATTAAAGCATGTTGGCACATATTTTTACGTTAAGAAAGAGGTAAATACAGCAGTTTCATAATTTAAAGCAGTAGTAAGGAAAGAAACAAAGAAGACAAGTCAGTTTTGAAGTTGAAAAGGGAATTGAATGCTTAAAAGAATTAAACAAGTAATTGCACATAAAGAGGTATAAATCCACAATAAGAATCTGAAATGGTAAGAGCCTAAAGATCCCCAGCAGAGTCGCCATGCTGTCGCGCCCCTTTTTTTCCTAAGCGGAAATCGGGTTTATGACATTTGGAGAGACAACTCATTCCTTTTGGGAACTGGGTTTGAATTTGGAGAGTCGCCACCTAATGATTAGGGTGCATTAGGACACCAAAAGAGTTCGATTTGAATAACCAGAGATAGGGTAAGGGCTTGAAATTATTCTAAGGGGAAGGTGTTAGGCACCCCTAAGAATCCACAAGTGTGGTTCCCGGCCAGAAAATTATTGTGAATTGAGGTGCAATTAACGTATAAGCAAATAAGGCTCAAATAATAGGGAATTTCAACACATAATGGTTTGAAAGTAAACAAGTTTTGAAAGAACAATTAGAAAAGCTGATTTTTTAGAATAAGGAGTTAAATTGCTAAAAGAATAAAGAATAAAGGAAAGGGGATCCTAGGTTTATTGAAAATATGGATCACCCCACACAATGTCCGGTAATCACTCCTCAATGAGGGGCTGCTCGTGACATTATCGCGTGGTCATCATATCCATATCTATCGTTCCCACCCCGTTAAGGTATTAAAGCGCGAATTGGTCTCGATTACTTATTGCATGCTATTACTCGTCCCATTCCTATCAATCCCGGAGGCACTTAAGACTACTAATCCTAAAAGGGAGGGATGCTGGGCTTATTTGGAGTTTCAAAGGTAAAAATTCTATGGCGGCATACAAAAACACATATTGCATATAAAAGGGGACACATAAGCATATAGGCTCAAGTATACCTCCTCGAACAAACACATAAAGTAGCATGTCTTACACATACTGCTTAGGTATGATTGAAAAGCATTAAAGACGAGGCAGATGAGATTGCTGAAGCAGTTTTAGTTTATTGCATAACTCAGATAAGAAGTCCGAATCAGGCCTGCCTGCTGGTTGTAGTGATTAACAGATTCAGTTTTACAGTTATTATTCTAAGGGTTTCCTAAGTGTTTAGACGGGGTCCTATAGGCATGATATCTGCCGAATTTAAAAGGTGATAAGATAGTAGAAGCTTGAAAAAAATTATTCGAAATCTTATAAGCATGCTTGTTAAACCTTGTTAAGCGAGGGAATTAGGTTATTACGAGAAGTAGAATGAACAAAAAAAATACTGAACTGGCTACAGGTTCTGTAGGTGGTAGTATCTACTGTTACCAACTTTAATTCCTAGGAGCATGTTATCTAACATTGACTGCAAATGAAAGGGAATCAGATTGATTTAAGAAACCCCTAAAGGTATAATTTCTATGCATTACTCGTTTTAAACCTTATAGGTATGGCATCTAAATGAAGTTTGAATATGCAGAATTAAAAGTACCCGATAGGTAGGTTTTCTACATGAAGTTGAATATGCAGAATTAAAAGTACCATATAGGCAAGTTTTCTACGTGAAGTTGAAAAAGTATCCTGTAGGCATGATTTCTAGGTGAAGTTCGAATATGCAGGAGTTAAAACACCATATAGGCATGTTTTATACCCTTGCATGCATAGTTAACCACCCTTTTCACTAGCTAGCCCCAAGTGTTTATTACAACTTATTACAAACCAGAATAACAAACTACATCATAACAGAAAAATACAAAGAAAGTACAACCAGAGGAGGGCTGATTCTTGACTTCCTCTCTGAGTTACGAGATAAACCAACTCAAAGACCATTGATCCAAAGCCTTTCTCCAATTTGAGTGTGTCAGAGTTCCCTAAGAGACTCAATGGGACTCCGGGCAGTGCTCACACCCAAATTGTATTACCAGAATAGGCACAAGTGCAGTGTGGAAGTGCCATCCCTCAAGTGCTCAAGTTCAGAGGGAGCTCATGGGTCCCAAGGCAAGGCTCACAAGAGGAGGGCAAAACTTAAGTCTAAGAGAGAGTGGAAGTGCAGAAACAGAATTTTAAGAACTAAGGAAGTAAATGAGAGGAAAGAGGTGCTGGGAAACAGTTACAAAATTGATAACTTCACATAAAAGGGGTTCAGGGATTGGGAGCTTGCAAAGAGCCTATGTACTTAGGCACTAGTTAATTCTGGGCATGCACAGCAATATGGTGTACTATTATGCTTACAAAATCAACCAAAATACACAACATATAGTGGTAACATAGAGGTTTGAGTCATAGAAAACAATACTCAATACTGTCATGCCTCAAACAAGCCATCAGTACCAAACACATTGGGGTAGGGGTTTAGGATACATCATAAATTCAGAACAAGCAGAATTGCTAAAATAAGTACTGAATTAAACACAAGCAGTAGGCAGACAAACAGGTAAAAGGATTAAGTAAACATATTGTTGTGACGCTGAAATCTTAATCAGAACATACCAGTTCAGAGAAGCAAAATATAGTAAAGGCAGGTAGCAGAACTTTGAAAACAGGCCACAGTACAAGTAGTAAAGCAGAAGAGAGTGTTTTTTGAGTGTAAGTGATTTTAGAACTCAGAGTGTTTGTGTGTGTCTGTGTTAATGAAAGAGTAGGGTATTTATAGTTTGAAACAAGTAGAACATAAGGCAAGAATCATAGCTTAGTAGTAATTATGGAACTATATACCAATTAATATCAAATCAGTATATGGACTTCCTTTAATTAAGGAGTTGAAATCAAACAGTAATGGGCAGAAAATATTTAAGGAAGGAAATCACTTAAGCATCATGTGCAGAGTAGATAATTAGGGGTAAGTGCATAGAGGTTTAATTAAGGGAAGAATATTTGAAATACTCGGTTAGCCAAATAAGGTAAGAAAACAAAGTAAAGTTGCAGCCTATGGACACAATCGAAAATCAGTACATAGCAAATCAAGGAGTCAAGGATTTCAAAATCACTGATTTAAGGAGAGTGACATGGGTTCCCATGAATAAACAAATAAACCAAGTCAGAAATGGGAGAATTGAAACTCTAAGGAAAGTTTTCAAATCAACCCAAGAAACAGGGGAATCAGTAAGGCGAAACAAGGAAAGAGCAATCACTTAACACATGAATGCAATAAAAATTACACAAGGAGGTTTGAAATCAGTCCAAAATTGAAGGTCAATTCAGAGGGAAATTCAGCATATAAAAGAGTGCATAAGTATTAGGCATGCAAGGCTGAATTTAGGACAAAGAGAAGCGTCATGCAATCACGAAGTCAGTAAGTAGTGGACTATCGAAACATGGTAGTCACATAGGTCAATCTTAGTAACTCAGTAATAGAGAAAGGAGAGAGTATCAAATAGCATGCAAAGGGGTCAAGTAAAGAGACTTTTTTGAAAACTGTAGCCTAGTTTCAAGGAAGTCAAAATCACATAAAGAAACAGAGGATGAAACAAAAAGATTTCGAATCTAGTCGAGCAACAGATGAGGCAGCTTCAGAAGCTCGAATAGGTCTAAAGAAGTTAGGGTTTTGAAATCAATCAAATTCAGAGCATGACGACCAAGTAAATCACATAGCAAATAGCCTCAGAACTCGACTGAACCCCAAATTTTAGGGTTTTCACCATCAATTGAGTTCTAGAGATGAAAACGAGTAAATCAGACAAATACTAATAAAAGTAGATTCAGAAACCTCAAAAGAAACTAAGACTTTTAACATGCAAACTCTAGTAGAAGAACAACATAAAGAAACATAGTAGAACATGTTAAAAATTAGAGAAAGCTTCAAAACAACTTTAACAAAACCTAAATCGAAAAAGACAAGGGGTTTTGGAGGCAGAGTTTTGAAAGAAACCTTGAGAAAGGCGTTTAGAAGTTTAGAGTAAACACAGATCTAGAACAGATCTAAAGAAATCGGAAGAACCTCAAAGTCTAGGGTTTCGGAAGAACCCCAGATGGTGATAAAGGCTTGGAAAATCATCGATCTTAAGCAGAAAAGTCGAGAGTCAGGCTTCAATGGCCATGGCTGGCCAGAGTAAGGTCAAAGGTGACCGAAGACAGCCATAGAACTTAAATCACCAAGGTCTGGACCAAATGTCTTCGAGGTCTGGCCTTGAAAACATAACAATCGGGCATGTAGGAGCCAAGAGAGGTAGATACAGGCCTTCAATAGCTTCGGAGGCATAGATTTGGGAAATTTTCAGGTGGTAATTGAGGGCGGCGACTAGAGTTTGAGAGGGAGTTTGAGAGAGAATTAGGAGAGGGGGGAATTAAAAGGTGGCTACAGGTGAGAAATGATTAGGGTTAAGGGTTAGTTCAGGTTAAAAAAGGAAGGGGCAGATGTGAGCTGTTGATCTAGGCGATCAACGGTTGGGATTAAAAGGGAATCCGAGCGGGTTATTTAATTGGGTCGTGGGTTGGTTCAGACAGGGATTGGGTCATGGTAGTTGGGTTTAAAATTGGGTCCAATTGGGGAGCCAAATCCGGCTAAAACTGAAATGAAAAATGGGCTAACATTTAAATAGCTATTTTTCCCTATTTGATTTACAAAAATAGTAAAAATAATTTTTGAAAATAAATTAAAGGTACTAAAATGATTAATAGCATATAATTATCAAATTAAAAATATTGGACCTAGTTTTTATAGACATAAGCGCAATTAAATCTAAAAGAGGCTAATATTGCAATTATATGCAGTTTAGCTTTAAAAATACTAAATAAATTTGTAAAAATATGCAAAAATCACATTAGATATATTTTGGCATAAATAGGAGAGTCCTATAAATGAATCACCAAAAATGATAATTTGGGGAATAATTGTTGGGTTTTTATGGATAAAATAGGGCAATAAATTAATTTAAAAAATCTTTAAAAATTAGAAAAAATAATAAAACATTTGGACATACTTATATATGCATAGATATGCTATTTCGAAAGTATTTTGCATATTAAAAATATATAGAAAAAAATTGGGTATCAACATACTCCATAAAGGTTCCTTCACTAACCTCTTCCCCTAACATATCATACCACGAACAAATCACCAAAATTATATCTAGTAGTGAACAATCCTTACCTCAAAAATCGATTCTCACGTGCCGTGCAATATTCGTACTTACTCAAATTACTCTATACAGAAGTCAAGACTTACCATTCCTTCGTGAATCTCATGCCCTCACATCACACAAGAGAGTAGTTCCACAACTAATAATATTAAGAACAAGTAGAAACTTAGATGGACAAAATTCACTCACTCTCAAAAAGAACATTCACATGCCACAGAGATGCAACATAGGCTTGCCCGTAGTGTACTACTCTGCTAATCGAGCCCATTCAGTCTAAGATCAATTAGGACTTCACTTGGTTGTAATGTAGGCTAAGGGACAAGTAGGATATATTTGGATATAGTGACTAACCTCCCTAAGCACTTTTAATACAATCACATTAACCTTCAAAACCATACTTATGTCAACCAGACATTCCACCACATTTTTTATTTATGACATCTCACTCCATTAGGTGCAATTGTATCAAGTCACCACTTATCAACTACTACATTTACTCATTCTCCCTTTTTTTCAAGTGGTGCTTATTCTTTTACTTTTTCAAAAACTGCACCTTTCCTCTATTTCATCGGTTCCACTCAAAAACCAAACCACCACCCCACGCTTTAGCTTTTGCATATTTTAATACCATTCAAGTGATCATGGGAGGTAAAAGGGGTTCAAACAGATGGACCGTTCAAACAATTGGGTAAGGTTCGCAATGTGGTTGCCAAAGAAACAGGCTTATAGGCTCAACGGGGTTGACTGCGATGTATTACATTTATGTGGGTCTATTTTATATATCTGGCTTAACAAAGAAATGTCTATATCACTTCTAAGACTGAATGAAGCTACTATTTCACTTTGCAAACACACGAGACAAGTTCTAGGCATCAAATATAAAGCATAGAATACAATACAACTCTCACACACATGGCACATGACTCACTCCAGATTGGCTTATCAAGACACTCTCTTCTGAGTATTCAAGTCAGTTACAAACATACAATTTAAGGCACTTTAGCAAGAATCAACCACTGAGACTATGCGTTACACTCTAGTATCTACTGTGTTCAGGTGTATCAAAGCCAAGGGTTTCTCTTTCTATTTCAGCTCGTAGCCCATCAATACTAACTAAAAACTAAAAAAACAAAAACTAACTACACCCGGTTCAAGATAAACCCTTGGAAAAGAACCGTGGCCCAAAGAAAAATCAAGGGGGAGTTACTACACTACCTAGAACAAAAAAAAATCTTTTTGGTATTTTCTTTAGACTTACTTCCCTCAAGAAAACTGTCTAAAAGATCCGTCATCAGGAAGAGTCCCCATAATCCTGTTTTGTTTACGTCGACTTAGACCCTCAAGAACCCCGTCGTAAAAGATCCGTCGTCGGGCCAAGTCAACTCACCTACCTTAAGCTTACCTAATGTAACTATTACTCAAAACACCAAAAACAATCAAGAAGAAACAAAGAAACATCAAACTGTCAAAGTTACATATACATACATACATTGAAGTATCCCCCACTCCACACTTAAAAGGAAGCCATGTCCCCATGAGGTAAAGGAACTTCCCTGAAAGATCACTCTTGATCGGAGATCGTGTCTGGGTTCAAATTGCAAGCACGACCCAGAGTTCTCAACCAGCCCAATATCTTCTTCTCCAATTTCACCTGCCGGTCAGCCACCGCGTCAACACCTGTACCCAATTCAGTGACCGAGGTACGCAATCCAGCCACCTCCTGCTCCAAAGCTGTAAACCGGGTAACTCGAGCAGCTCCAGATGGTGCTGCAGTCCCAGATGGTGCTGCAGCTGCTATAATGTGCTCATGAGCCTGTGGCTCGGCCCCCACATCTTCCTACTCAGCCTCCTCATCCTCAGAGTCGTCAAATTCACCACTATCATCACTACCTGCTGCCACTGGCTCCTTACCAGTGGTGACCTTGTCAGTGGATGGTATTTTTGGGATCGGTAGACAGGTTAGTGTCGATAGCCAAATGCGAGTTAGCGTCCAACGGGCCCGTGACCAGAATTTCGATGGGATCAGCGGGTGGTACCTCGTTATCGGGCACTATGTTGTTATTTTCGCCGTGGTGACCGGACTCATTGTTAGCAGGTAGGGGTGCCAATTGTGAGTTTGACATTTTGAGCTTTAACTTGAAATTAGAGACACTTCAAAGAATAAGTGTAAATAGTGTGTGTTATAGAATTTTGTATCAAATAACCATTATTATCCTTAGGCCTACGGTGGACGCCAAACTGCTTACCCTAAGAATTGGATAATAATTAAATTTGTAAGTAGTTTTAAGAACACGTGGATAATTTGACACAAATTAATGAATTGAATTGTAATTAAAGCGAACAATGATAAAATAAATTCAAACCGTGCAACTTGAACAGTTATAGCCTTGAAAAAGTGAGTCTCACTTGAACTGGATGTAATTCAAATGATATTAGATACAGAAGAACAATAGCTTACAGAAAGAAAATAATATTATATTGTTTTGGGATGCGTGTAACAATGTCCTTTACAAATAATCAGACCCCATTATACAACAACAATAACAACAACCACCCCGTATAATCCCACTAGTGGGGTCTAGGGAGGGTAGTGTGTACGCAGACCTTACCCCTACCCTGGGGTAGAGAGGCTGTTTCCAAATAGACCCTCGGCATCCTTCCCTCCAAGAACTCTCCACTTTGCTCTTGGGGTGACTCGAACTCACAACCTCTTGGTTGGAAGTGGAGGTTGCTTACCATCAGAGCAACCCCTTTTGTCTAAGACCCCCATTAGTAGGGGAATCCTACTTTAGGTACAATTCTATAAAAGGTAAAAATTCCATGATTTACTGATTAGCCGGTTTCTCATTGATACGTGCCGAGATTCCCGCTGTGATATCTGACCTGTTACGGATATTTTGGCCTTCCATTATTTGGTTTGGCAATGTTACCTCGAACTCATTTGGGGTCAGGGTCGATTCCGGGGTCATGGACTCGATGTTCTTTGAGGACGAGTGTTCTAACCTCGTATTTTGGATCGATAGAACCCGTAGTCTATCTTCAACTCATCGCGTTTCAATCCGATCTGTCGTGTAGTAAACGAGTCCGATTTTGACCATATACATCACTCTTAAATTCTTAAAGGGAGGTGAGAATTGGGTGTAATTGCGTGATGTAATTATAAGGTAACTTTAATTTTCAGATTCTTCTTTTCTTTTTTCCAAATATATTTTTCTTTTTAAAATAAAACTTTTTCGACAGAGAGAATATTCTAAAGGTATTAACTCCAAAACTAGTAGCAGTAGAAATAGTGTTCGTGGAATTAAACTATCAAAATCGGAAGGTGATGCAAATTTCTCTAATTGCTGTTCTCCTACCTTTTCAGTTCATAAAAATAATGGAAATCATTCCATGAATTCTACTTGTCATCAATACAAATAAATATGGTCAATAGGGTTGACATTATAGTTCTTAATAAATTAATAATTAATCAATATCACAGTGAAATACTCAATTGCATAATACACCTTATGCTAATAACAGGGCTTATTTCTCTTGCTGTATGAATAACTCATGTAGTTGTTTTTATTAGATTTTAAAATTTCATTAGATGGCTGATATCCCAATAAAGACGGTATTGTATTACCACTTTTATTTTTTTAACTATTAGTACAATTATTTATAATAAAATATACTTTCTTAGGTCATATCTAACTTTCTTGTATTCACTTGAGTTGGTAAAAAATAAACCCGTTATTAAAACTTTTATTTAATTATTTTAAGTAATGGAGTAATATTATTTATTTGTAAGATATTAATTATTTTTATGATTTACTTACCAATTTATAATAATTTAATATATTTTAAACATATTTATTTTAAATGCCTCATAATAAATTAATAATTGATAGTATTACTTATTTATATCTAAGTTTGTCACATAGTAAAACTTATCTACATATTAATTTGATTCTTTATTATTTAATCATGTAATTACACTTGCTCAACCAAATATGCAATAGAATTTATATTGTAATTACGTTATGACAAACAAACATGTCATTGTGATTACTATACTGTGTATAGGCATATAAAATTTATTGATTTCAAATTCAATAAATAATTTGGATTATATTATATATATATTAGTCCAAATAAATATTTTGGGCTAACATAATTGGATTAATTATATAAGACCAATATTATTGGGCTAGCTCATTTAATTGGGCTAAAGTAATGAGCCCACTTCATTAAGCCCAATATGTCATCTTCCTAAAGGTCCAGTTTGGTGCCACATGTCAAATGACATGGCGCGCCAAGTCAAACGAAAACACCAATAAGATTATGCCACGTGTCAAAATGACAAGGCATGCCAAGTCACTCTAAAAGGCCAATGAAATCGTGCCATGTGTGCAAGTGACATGTTCTGGCCAATCAAATGCGTCCTTGTCACACTTCAATTTGATTGGTCGGAAAGAGTTTGTTCTTATCATAACTCTTCCCTTCCACAACTATAAATAGGGGTCTTCATAACTCAGAAAAGACACCAGAAGTTATAACAAGAAGCAAGAAAGAGCTCATGGATCAAACGCTGCAAATTCCTCCACAAGTTTCAAGCTTCAAGTTCAATTTCAAGAAATCAAGTTCAAGCTCAATAACGAAGAACAAATCAAGTTCAAGCTCAAGAACGAAGAACAAATCAAGTTCAAGCTCAAGAACGAAGACCAAATCAAGTTCAAGTCCAAGCAATCAAGCTCAAGCTCAAGATCATCGTTCGTGGCAACAAACATAGATTCAAGATCCAGTTCAAAGGCCCTTGAATTTATTTACCATTGAAAAGAAGAATCAGAGGATTCATAGAGATTGCACACTCAAATATTCGAAACTAAATACTACAATTGTTGCGATATTTTCGGTCTTGATTTTATTTTCTCGACGCAAATTTATTGTCTACACTGTGTAATTACTATCCTAGTAATTACACTACCAGGTAATTACACATGGCTTTCCAAACAGACGCTTTAGACTCATTTGGTATAAGGAATAGGGAATAATTAATCCCAAAAATAAATTTAAGAAGAGCTTATCTCATGTTTGGTTGGTAGAAAATTACGGTATAATTAATCCGGGGATTAGTTATCTCAAAATTGTAGTATTTTTTATCACCATAAAAAAGGTGAAATCATTAATCCCGAAACAACTAACCGTGAGATAACTTGTTTCCCATCAAACTACCCATTAGAGTATAATTCACGTGGGGAGAGAGACAGGAAAGAGAGGGGGGACCAGGGTCTTGAAAGAAGCTAAAGTGTTGAATTGGGCTACGCAGGTAACAAAGGAGAAATTTTGCCAAATCTGGTAAACAAGATTACCTGATGAACATTGGGCAGTAATTATCCCTTCTATCAAAGTATTTTGGAGGAATAAAGGCCACTGGAGCCAACATGAATGTTTTTAAGCAGTGGAGAATGTAATGCCCCATAACTCTTTCGATACTTTGCTACGTATTTTAATGCTTACAAAGCTAACATGTTGTTTAAATCATCTGTTGGAGGAGTTGGAATGATACTCTAGTATTGCAATATCGAGCTACACTTTCAGAGCGTCTAATAGAAAATGAACTAGTACAATATTTAAGTCAAAAAGAAGGAGAAAGACAGTTAGTAATTGTTGTTTAGCTTAGCTTATTTGCACCAAATCTAGCTCTCAAACTTCAAAAGAAAGCAAGAACAGAACTGTTGATAAGGGAACCTTACAAGATGAGAATTAAAATAGTGTTAACTCTTACTGATTGCATAGCAGATGCTAATTAGAGAGAACCATATATAGTTGTAGGCGAAAAGGCAGAAAGATGACTTCTTCCATACGATAAATACTGGTACACAGCAATGCCAGTTGAGTTCTATTTGTTCTTGCTAATAAGATGGAAATGTACAAATATATTCTTTCACAGTAATGGATCACATAACAGTAATGGAGCAATATGTGCTGCTTCCCTTCTCTTTCATCCCAACACCGCCATTTCCCTACAACTAAGCTATATGTTTTTCATCTTCAGTATTAAGTTATGGTAATGTACAATCCCAAGGATCCAAAGAAGCACCAGACTCCAGTCCCAAAAGCTGCGGTACAATTGGCAATCTTTGTTTCTTCTTTGTTTTAATTTCTTTAAATAACAGCATAGTATTTCATACTCAGTCGAGTCTACTGAACCCAGTGTCTTATGCCAAGTTGCTATTTGAATAAAACGCATGATATGAAAATATGCTCCATTCAAGGTAACTAACACATAATATATGCATAAATTTCTCTCTCAACTGGGAAAGCTCAGGCAAAAAATCTGCATATAAAGTGGTTTGATCAGCCTGAAACTTGAAAATAGCAGCAATACCAGGAGACCTTTAGTATGTACTCCATATTGATGCACACAAGATGGGCAAAGTGCAAACTAACGTAGTAATAGAAATTTGACGAGGTGATTTGAATTGTAAAGATAGATCTTAATCCTGCACAAGTACTACGTGATAAACTGATAATCAAAGACTCATCACAAAATATCGCACAACCAACAAAGGTAAAAAGTGTGTAGGTCGCAAACCAACAAATTATGTGCCTCATATAATCAACTACACCAGTAGAATTGCTAACGGTGGATATATACCCAACCTTGGGAGGAACTTCAGCCATTATTAACAACAGGAGAAAAGGATGAATAAATGTCAAAAAGGGAAGAAAACAAAAACGTTGAAGGCATGAATCTTTGGTAAGACCGAGTCGGTTAAATCAACTTCAGCCACTGAAAAATACAAGGTTAATCCCCAGAGTCCCACACTTATCCATATGAATTAGCTAGCTAAACACTTCTCATACATTGCAGCATTGCACTCTAATAAAAAGGCATAGGTAACCACACATTTGACATGCAAATAAATCATACGTCGGCAAGACATCATTTTCAGAGTTGGTTTTCTTCTACAATAAATGCAGCTAACAAAAACAAATTGTTCCGAAATAGTGCAGGGATACAGAACTCATTGAGTTGCTAAGAAGCTTTTAAAAATATCAAACCTCATAAATAATACGTAGCCAGGATTAGTTTAAATTGAGGGCAATCAGTGTTATCAAAGGCGAAAAGCGCAAAAAACTCTAAGGTCTACCAGGACTTTAAACGCAAAGCGCAAACAAAGCGCGGGCTTTAATGAAGAAAGCGCAAGTGGAGAAAAACTATAAATATGCATGTGTTGTCCAAGATAATATCAATAAGCATGGATACAAAATATAAGGACAAAGAAATTGAAGAAAATTTACGATTAAGTAAAATATCAATTGCTTAGTGTCGCCTCTTCAAGATGGCAAGGAAAAGTATATCTTAGAGCCTTGATGACAACACTGAAGTGCCCGCTAAGCGAGGCGAAACGCTCAACATGTTTTGAGCCTTGCTTTAGGGCTTAAGCGTGCCTTTGCTAACACTGAGGGAAATATAGCGGAAGAAGCACTAACACGTGTCCGGGCTCCAAAAAATTTTCAGAAAAAAAAAAAATCAAAATCAGCGGGTCTTTGTCATTTTTATTATTTTTTCTTATAAAATTACCAATCAACTTGACCCTTACCCGGTGAACTAACCAAATTGAAAACAACAAAAGGGGAATTAAAATCTGTAAACAATCAAGTAGAACCACAAATTCTAGTCTGAAGGCAACTTTCTCAAAAGCCCAAGAATGCAGCAATATCTAACTTATTCACCATCCCCATGTCGTCCCCCCCCCCCCCCACCCACCCACACACACAAAAAAAAAACAGTAATTATTTCTGCATATTACACTTTTCCCAAAATTAATTGGTCCAAGTACATTGAATGCCCCTTGAGCTTGGTAAGATTTTTCATTTGAACACCTTATAAGGGTCTGACCTATTGAACACCCGATATTATAGTTGAAAATTTACCTATTAACAATGCATTGACATGGCACAATATGTGTATTACACACCCTTTGAGAGCGTGAGATGAGTTTATTTTAAGCTGACATAAGTCCAAAACCACGTGTTAATAGAAAGAACAAAATTCTCCTCCTTTTCTTCATCTTTAGAGCACAATATTTTACACTTTCTTCATGGTGCTCACCATCAGATTGTAGTTGAGGAGAAGACCCAGCATGAAGTCAAGAACCACAACCATAACAGCACTAACACCCCCTCAGACAGACCCAACAAATCTCTCCCTCTACATGACAGCACCCTGATGTACCTTAAATCATCCTTGAAAACCATACCTCAAAACACTAGATATACAGAATTTTTAAAAACACACGCAGAGACCAACAAAAAAGATATATACACACACACACACACACACACACACACACACACACATATATATATATATATATATATATATATATATATATATATATATATATATATATATATATATATATATATATAGATAGAGAGAGAAGACATATATTCGGGCAGCCATCCCTAAAGAAGTTGAAAGGATATCTTATGCTTCTTAAATCGAGAGATAAATCTCCACTCTCAGCCTCGTTACAATGGTGTCTCTTTCACCATTATCACTAACTCTTACTTTTGAAGGGTCCAATTGTGTTCTTGATCTTTGCCTTCAAGGATAGAAATGGCAGTATTCATGTATGAAGACGGACTGCAAATGGAATCAAATGGGGTTTGAATTTATGAGGAATTTAAGTCAGGAAAAGATAACAGGGCTGTGGAATCTTGCTTGTGATGGAAGTTGAATTGTATAGAGAACTATAAATTAGAGGTGTCCCCATGGACTTGAATGGCGACATCCAGAAGAAGGCAACAAAGCCAACAGTGAACATTATGAATCCACCCTCCGGTCATTTGTAACTCAAAGGGGCACTAGATCTTCCTTTATTTTCATCACTCTCTTTGGGTGCAAGAGCCAGCATCAATACACCCCTGTTCAAGGCTTCAAGTGTTAGAACTCCGCCCTAGTATGTACCATAGTAGATAGGTTTGGGTGTAAAACACGAGAGATAGAGAGAAGAAATAAGAGAAGAAGGACCAAAAGTCAAAATAGTTGGCCATGTGTCCTGTTTTCATTTGACATTTTGCAACGTCAGCGCGTTTAACCATCATGTGTCGTGTTCTTTAAAACTGTTGTTAATGGAGTGTTTAATAGGTATATTTTCGGCTAATATCGGGTGTTCAATAGGTCATACCCTTAGATAAGGTATCTAAATTAAAAACTTTGACAAGTTTAACGGGTCATTGATGTACTTGGCCAAAATTAAAGAAAGCAACAAGAGCAAAGAGTGGCATATAACAAATCTTTCTATAGCATACATAAATACGTGCAAGAACCTTCAGATAACAAAATTAATGCAACTCAAATTATCACTTCCTGCAGTACTTCAGCAGAATTTGAGGATCACTTTGGTTCATTGAGACCGTAATCATAGTTCCCCAGAGATAGACTTCTTTAGATATATCATCCCCAGAGGTATAGCTGTTGTTGTTCTTAAGTTTTTTGATAACTGTTGTTGTTCTAAAGTTATCATAAACATGAAAGGCTTACCATTGTAAAACTACTAACAAAAGATAATTGTAATTGCATTTCATTAAGTTGAGCTGAAATTAGAAAAAAATTACCACCTCGTTGCAGAATAAATGGATAAACATTTGATTGCTAGCAGGATAATAATTTGCACAATTCTAGCGCTCCAAATATTGATTTTATCATTCCTGAATTTGGTTAGCATGTCAAACCTAAGCCTAAGTATGTCACAGAGAAATTTAGATAAGATTGAAGCAACCAAATTATTGCAGTAGATAAGACAATTGAAGCTCTCTATTGTTCTAAATCTTGGGAGGGAAAGAAAAACTTAGTTTTAAATACTTCAGTAACTACTTTATTAAGATTCTCGTGAGAAAAGAAACAATCCAGTACTTCTCAGGGTGTCATGCTATTAGTTACTATGAGGTATAAACTTCAATAAATTCAACAAGGACGAAAAGTTTACAGGGCAGAACAAACCAGACCTCTCTTGATGCCGGCAGTTAAATTCAACTACTACCAACTTCAGAGGGCGTCTTGGCCACAATTGACAAAGCGTGTAATCCGCTCTGCAACTCATCTTGCAGCAAATCATAAATCATCTTTTGCCTCTTAACCAAACTCTTCCCTTCAAATTCCTCAGAAACCACTCTTAGATTAAAATGCGTCTCTCCATCACTGCCTCTAACCCCAGCGTGTCCCGCGTGCTGATAAGATATATCTTCAACTTCCAATTCCATAGGCCTAAGTTCCTTCTCTAATCTCTCTTTAATTCTCATCCCTCTACTCCTCAAAACATCGCCATCTCCACCACCAACACTCACATTATTCCCACTAACATCAGTACTCTCTCCAGACTCAACATTTCCATTAATATTAACACCGCCCAACGAAGAAGCCTCAGTCGAGGCATTTAAGGATTCACTGCGTCCTAATGTAGCTGCCTTCTCAGCTTCAACGTACAACTGCAGTGCCTTTTTCTGCATCAGCTTCAACATATTCAAAAAGCCATTATTCCTGGAAGGAGTTAAGCTTTGTTGCAACCCTAAAAGGACAGCAAAATCAGGTGAAACTTTTATAATCTCTTCAACGGGCCGACCAGATAGACCCAGAACCAACAAAGCAGCAAGCCCTTTAGTGAGTACCGAATCAGAATCAGCCTCAAAGATCACATTTTTCTCCGAATCAAAATAAGCCCTAACCCAAACCTGTGAAACACAACCCTGAACTTTATTTTCAGTGGTCTTGTATTTTGCATCAAGTGGGTTTAAATTTTTACCGTAAAATAAGAGCTGCTCGTATTTAGCCTTTGGTTGTTCGACTGCTTGAAAGAGTTTGACGATTTCTTGGAGTTTCGGTGGGAGCTCTTCAATGGGTTGGAGAGATGATGAGGGTTGTGAAGAAGCACTTGTGGGAGTAGCAAAAATTGATTTTGTGAAGATTTTTTCAATAGTAATGGATCTAAAGAAGGTTAATTTATTGGGTGTAGAATGTAAAGAAGAAGAAGAGGGTTTTAGGGCTTTATTAAGGGATGGTGAATTAGGGTGGTGGAGGACAGGGTGCGGGATTTTGGTGGAAATCGACATGAGATAAGGGGAAAGAGAAAATGGTGGGTTTGATGTTGAACTTAGTTGGTGGTGGTGGAGGGAAGAACGGAGGATTCGAGAGAAAAGAGAGCCAAGAGATGGAAAACGTGCCTCACTTAGCATACCACCGCCAACCTTGTTACAGCCTACTACTACTCCTACAAGACAAGAGAACAGAGAACAGAGAACAGAGAACAGAGAACAGAGAACTGTTTGTTTGTTTGTAGCTAGCTAACTGCATTTTCAGCCTCTCAGAAAGGGTAAATTTTTCAGATTAGGTTCGCTTTTGTGGGTTATTCAAAATTTCCCTCGTCTGCCAGCAAAAAGATATTCTCTACATGTATAAATTTCCCAAGTCAAACTTTTTATTTTTTAAATCATAAATTCCAATATAAATTTTTTGAAATAAAATTTAAATATTTAAAAACTACGAAAAATACTATAAATTACAATAGTTAATAATTTTAAATATTTAAAGGACATATAAAATCAAGAAAATTTTTATTTTGCCCTCAAAGTTTAGACAATGCCACATAAATTAAGACAAGGGGAGTAATACTTATAAATAAAGCTTAATAGGTAACTATACCTACTTGAAATGATTTCTATTCTTCGTCCTTCAATTTCATGAGTTTTTGATGTATTATTTGACTAAGATTGTGTCGTATTAATATGGCTAAGTTGGATGAAATGTATGGAAATTTTTTATTTTGTATGAGACTATCTTCTACATTTGACAAGTGTGATTGTGGGCCCATTTAGTGACAGACTAATAAATAAAGAAAAAAGATGAACTGATGGAATGTGGGCCACAACTAAAGGATTAGATATAAATAAAAATAAAACTAAATTGTACTATGTACTCCTAGGTAAAAGCCACGGTCTCTATCTTAATTGAATTGAAGAATTGAGCACTTAAAACTAAGAGCCTTTCGTTTTTTCCACTTGAAACAACTCCCCAAACAAAAACAATTAGTGTTTTTCCACTTAAAACTAATTGCTTCTCTATTAAACTAATAGAGAAGCAATTAGTGTATACCAATTTCGACCTTTTCTATAATCAATAGAAATGGCTGGCTTTAGCCTTCACGAGTTTTACATGGAGGAAATATTTTAATGAGGGTAAAAAAGTAAATTATTTGGGCAAATCTCAAATACTTTTAAGCCAAAAAGTAATAAGTTGAAATGACCAAATTATAAATTTTAGCTTGTTTTAAGTTATTTTAGCTTAAAAGCACTTGACTCAAAATTACTTTTTAAGTTTATCAAGCACTAAAACAAGCCATAAAGTGCTTTAAGTTGAATTGGTAAGCTTTTAAGTCAATTCAAATATCCTCTTAGTGATAAAAATTTATATTAATCTTATTTTAATTTTATAGTAAACAATATTTTGATAATGACAGGTTAAACATGGTAGTAAATGAATCAATATGCAAAAGTACTCAATGCTAGTGACCGCATTTTTGTATTTCTGTACCAAATGAGGAGAATTTTATTAACAACTTATGTATAATATACTTTATATTTATATCAATGAACAACTTCTAAAGGTCATTATTAAAGCGTTGGTAACTTAAGATGATTTTGAAAAAATATAAACTTTTATAATGAAAACGAAGAAGGCATATATATGCAAAAATATAAATATTACGTTTGGTGGTGAGCAAAGTTTATGGTAATTAAAGAGGGAAATGGTTTTACGTTTTCTTTCCTTCCATTTCTCTTGTACGATATCTATTTAGCTACATGTTTATGGAATATATGAGTGGGAGTGGGATCCACATCAATAAGAAAATTACTTTTTCTTTTTTGTTTATTCAAATTAAACCAATATGAGAAAATGAACCCAACAACCACACTTGTCAAATGAAGAAGGTGGCCTCATACAACTATTGTTGGTGAGTCTCACCCAAAATAAAATTTCTCAAATGCATGGTGTATAGCACGTAAAAAGCATGAATAGAGAGTGATTTTGATTAGAGGAAAAGGTCAAAGATGTCTTATACTATCTGAATTTCTCATTTTTTCCCTCGTTACACTTTTTTGTCCATTCATATCTTTTGTTGTTAACAAATTGTCTCGTACCTTTTCTTGTCATTTATGGAGTACTAACAAATTGGTGAGTTCCATGTAGCCAAATTCTTCAAGAAATATCTAAATTTACTCCTTTACATTTAAATTTATTTTAAGATTGTGCTCAAGTTGGAGTTTCATTAGCGATCAAGAAAAAAAGGAGATCTTTTTGTAGTGACATAGGTAATATGAGACCAAAAGTCAAGGACAAAGTTGCTCAATTTTGAATTCTAGACGGACAAATATTGCCCCTTATTTTTGGTTAGAAAACCGGCTAAAATAAGAAAAGAAAAAGAAAAAAATTAAAGTAAAAGGATAACACCTCCATTCCCATATTCAAATTCTCTCTTCCCCTACCCCTTTCTCTGGCTGCTAATGCAATATTGGTTGGAAGAGGGGAAGCAATTACAGAAGCAAGAGTTTGAAACGAGCAAAATGAGTGAAGAACAAAGGGTTAGCTTTTAGTGAGAACATTGTGGAAACTCTCACTTGAATTTTACATGCTAAAAAAGAAGACACCAACACAATTGTTGGACTAGAAAGCGTTAAAAATAAAATTTTCAAACAAAAAACATATGATAGAATACCAAAGCCCAAAAAAGCTACAAGAAATAGATAACTTTTTTCCAAAACCTAAATAGAAAACTCTCAGCTCTTTATATTCGAGTCTACAAACTGACATTACTTTTCTTCTATTTAACTCAATACACGAAACCACTATCATCGAAAAAGTAAAAGATGGTTCTTTGTAAGTGATGTGCACAATCATCTCCAATAATAGAATCGAAGTACAAGCATCATCTTGAGGATGAAGTGCTGGGGAAAAAAAAATTGGAGAGGTTTTAAATAAAGGGAAAAAGAAGCGGGACAACGATGAAAGTTTCTTAAAAAGAGGACTAGATGGATTTTGGGAGATGTAAAAAATGGTGGAGCTCATTATTTGTCCAGAGATATGGGGCATACTTGAGTAATGGTTGTCTAGTCAAAAAATTATGAAAAGAGAAAATAGAGTGTATTTGAATTTTAAAAAAATAGCTTCGTGATGATGAATGCATATTCTTATCTAATGTGGATAGTTATCCAAATTAATGCGATTGAGAGACACACAGGGTCAAGTGCCATTGATGTAGTGATTTTAAATAAATTAGTATCTAGTCAACAACTAGGCGATTGCTGAAATGCTAGTCAAGCATCTTCAAATCAATACACAATATGCCTTCCACAATACACACTCTTCTCAAGCGATACAAGATAGTGCTAGCATCTCTTAAACATCTGAAATCTCCCATGATGTCTAAAAATCCTGACCTTTCTTCAGAACTAAACTACAATCTTAGTCATACAATCCCAGTACCTCATGACTCACTGCATCTACCATGCTACAATATGAAAATACGTGAACCTTATCATTAACTCTAAATCACGAGTATGATAAACACTCCACTAACCAGAAATCTTATATTTAACTTAATCTAGGAGAACATCGCGACACGCAACAAACCTTCCATGATCGTAGAAGACATCAACCTGAAGTCGTGGTCAAAACCATCGTGGGTTATTCGAAACCCATTAGCGCACAACCAAGCCATCAAAACTAAATCTTTCTAAATCAATCAAGTCACACAGACTATCAATCCCAAAAGTAACTCAAACCAAAAATGTACTAAATTATATTTAACTTAATCTAGGAGAACATCGCGACACGCAATAAACCTTCCATGACCGTAGAAGACATCAACCTGAAGTCATGGTCAAAACCATCGTGAGTTATTCGAAACCCATTAGCGCACAACCAAGCCATCAAAACTAGATCTATCTAAATCAATCAAGTCACACAGACTGTCAATTCCAAAAGTAACTCAAACCAAAAATGTACTAAAGAGATCTTCTGTGGATCCGTAACTATTTCTTTCATATCTCTAATACTACAAGGCAGAATTAATGATGATATATAGATACTGCAAGTCTCGGCATCATCCATGAAAAATCTCAAATTCTTAACCATTCAGCGAAATTCAGCAAATCCTAAAGATACCATACATGAATCTTGAACACACTACAACCATCCTCAAAAGTCACTCATTCCGGCCAAGTCCTGGATACATAGCCAATATGTAGCTAGCTCTTCTCTAGCACATGCATACTACGAAAGAAACAACCGAGAAATTCCTTCCTTCTGCACACTACATCCACATTGGAATAACAAACCTGAATGATCTCAAGATTTTTATATACCCATAAAGTGTAGTACATCATGCATCCTGCAAAATCTCTTACTCGAATCATCCTCGAAGTCATCTCTTCAAGTTATAACTAATCCACAAGCATATCCTAGTCCAGGAATTATAACAATACATGTCCATATGACCTAATCATTGATAGTAAACTCCCCACTTAGCTCGAAGCCACAAAACACATCATCTGTTAATCCATCATACTCTTCCTTTATAACTGTCATGATCTCGCACTGCCATCCAATTAAATCACCTCATAGGCTCATGCAGCACTAGTCATCACGCCTTCCAAATCATCCTCCAAGTTCATACTCATCCTCGTGACATTCATACAAACCTCCTCAAGCCATCCGAACTATAACTGTAGAACATACATCCCATTGGATAGAAGGAAAACTCTTCAGAGAAACCTCATAAGTATTACACAACATTACACCTTCTTGCAAGAGATAATCCACATGCTTAGCCTCCAACCGACGTCTCTCTAAGACCCCACCATGGTTACAATGACTATGCAGTCCATTAATCATTCTGAGTCCATACTCGTCGACCATATACAAAAATTTGCTTCATCCCACAAATGAACAATTGAAAGATCCACCAACACATTCACATCTAAGACTAGACAACACACCGAGATGATAATCAAGTATTCATAGCCCATCATAGTCTATCTACAATGTCACAAGCCATTAGTACACCCCTCTGAGTCTGAGTACTCAGCATCGCACATGAATCAAAGAGAAAGGAACTAAAGATTTAGGCTTCAAGCTGAAATAAGGCCGCGCGATAAGGAAAGAAAGATAGAAAGTTTCCTAGATGCCATGTAGCCTCTCGAAGATTAGTATGGACGTAATCATACTGATCCGCAAGATTCTAATAGACACTTGTTCATGACTCGTAGAACCTATGAACCTAGAGCTTTGATACCAACTTGTCACGATCCAAAATCTCACCAAGACTTTATGGTACCTAATCTAACCCTCTAGGTAAGCCAAATAGTATAAGTTACAACTATAATGAGAATCATTAGTATTCATAATAAAGACTGCAAAAGAGTTCAATACATTATCTCAAGGGCTGATAGTACAAGTCATGAGTCACGATGATTTAGATTTACAAAGCTGAAAAAGAGAATAAATACAATATTTATTTGAAGTTTACATAAACAGAAATGAATTCCTAAACTACCATGAACAAATGGTAGCTTGAATTTGGAATGCAGCTACAACTTTAGTACCAGCCTTCGTCATCCACGACAGCTCTCCAAGGTCTGAATGCAAGGGGCAGAAGTGTAGTAGGAGTACAACCGACCTCTGTGCTCAGTAAGTATCTTGACTAACCTCGGTGTAGTAGTGATAAGATTTTAAGTCAAAAGATACTCACTTTGAATAACATATGTAACTCAATAACATGTATAATACAGAGAAATATTCCAAAAAGTATAGTTACAGAATAAAGGATATTAGTAGTAAAGTGCAAAAATCAGGTAGGGGTAATAAAAAAGAACCTCCCAATTAGACAAATCAAGCAAATACAACTTTCACCAACCCCTTTCACAAAGAGACATGCACTAGATAATATGCATACTCAATTACTCATACATGACTGTAAGCTGGTGCCTAACATGATTTGATTTCATATTAATTGCTAAATAACATGTTCAGAGGACCTCTACAAGAATCCAATACATCAATGCAATGATAACTTTTTTTTACATCAATTCGATACACTACGGACAACTCAACAAACATGAGATATCAATCCAACATAGGTAAATAAATCTTGACAACCAAATTATTAAATAATAATAGAGGCATAGGATAGCATGTTAGATGTAACATAAAACATGTAAAATGCATGACAAAGCATAAAGAATTCACTTGCATAATCAAGATTTGCACCATCATACTCCACATTTCATCGACAAGAATGTCACCCTTATGATCCACATTTTATCAACAAGAATGCCACCCTTATGCTCCAATTTCATCAACAAGATGCAACCCTTATTCCTACATACCATCATAATAACAATATCTGCCCTAACATGACCATAAGTTCCATAATCATGAAGATTGAAGATAACAACGTACGACAAGAGACATAATATCATAATATTTCAATAAGGTGCATAAGGACATGGAAATAGTAACGTACAGATGTGTGCTCAATATAAAAGATATGACTACGGCTAAGTCAATCTTGCAAAGATTTCACAAATTCTCATTTTGGCTAATTAAGAGCTAATAACCCCAAAACATGATCTCTAGTATAAAAGGATAAGCTCACGTAGTCATAGAAATGATCGCATATGTATCACACAGAGTGCATGTTCAAATCAAGGAACAACACAAGAAAAACAGGAATGGGTATGTGTTCACAACATATATGTAACTATATCTGAGGCAAGTATAGCATCAATCTCAAGATTAGTTCATCGTTTTCAAAATAAAGCACCAATAGCCTTTACATTATCTCTAGTATGGTTTATTGTGCTCATATAGTCAATTAATTGAATAACACTTAGAATCATGTATAATACACAACCAATCAAGGCATAGAGTAATCTAGAACCTAAACCGAGCATGAATACACATGACACATGTATATACGCTCATTACCTCATATATACATCACCCTCGCATATAGAAAACAATATCAATTAGTAGAAAAAAATTCCCTCTACCAAAACTAGGCAAAACACTTACCTCATCCAGGTTAGTCCAAAGCTCCAAAATCGCATTTCCTTGAGAAATAACCTCTAACCGGATATAGCTAAACATCAACCAAGGAAGTCAACCAATGCATAAGAAGTAATCCCAATCAGTAAAGCCTCGATCTTTGAAGGATTTTCAAAAATTCAACAAAAGTAATTCCTAGGACCGCTTGCCCGAAACCCAGAACCAATACCAAAATTCAATGACCCACAACATGTCGAGTCCAAATTTATGATTAAATTCCAAAATCGAGTCCAAATCTGTACTCAAATTCTCAAAATACATTATCTTAAAGTGTAAGCAAACCCCCAAATTCCATATCAAAGTTCCATGTTTTGGGTGTTAAAAACTCATGTAGATTCTTGAAATAATACCAAAATAATGAGTAGAATTCACTTACTCCAAGGTCTTGTATGAAAATCTCCATAAAAAATTGCCCCTTTCCAAGCCTAGGGTTCAAAATATGGGAAATGAGTTCCAAGTCGCGAAATACACAAATTAAAAGGGTTGTCCAGGGGTACCCTACGCGATCATGGAATGGCACCCGCGATCGCGAAGCACAAATGCAACGAGTCTCTTTGACCCCTTCTACACGAACACGAAGACACAGCCTCGAACGGGATGCCTAACAGCTCCAATGTCATGCGAATGTGATCCAAACAAAGCAAATGCAAAAGCCCAATGTCCTTCCCACCTGCTCAGTTTAGCAAACGCGATCACCACACACGAACACGGTCGACTAGCTTGCCCAACACTATGCGAATGCGGTCCACCATCCGTGAACGCGATGAACAACTTTCCAGTAATAAAATACTCTACGCAATCACAAAATACTCTACGCGATCGCGATGATCCTTCCACGATCATGAAGATCATCAGAAAACCAGAACATCAACAATCCAAAAATCATCTAAAATGATCCAAAATCACCTAGAATCACACCCGAGGCCCCGGAAACCCGTCCAAACATACCAACAAGTCCAAATACATTAACCAAATTTATTGAAATGCTCAAACACTAGGCCGCTTGTAGGCCATTTTTAGTTGTTGGGCTTTGGCTAAATGTGTATGAATCAGGATCGCAGAGCTCTGGGCTGCATTCGCAAAAAGTAAATTGCAATTTTGGACTTGTGAATCGCGAGCGCATAGGTCTTGATCGCGATCGTACAGAAAAAATTTCTGCTGTTATTGGGCTGACTTCAGGAGCTTATCTTGCAATCCATATGGAATTTAGAGATGATATAAAAATGAAAGTTGTATCCCTTTGTGCCTAGTTTTTATAAAGTTAAAGCGTTTGTCATTTAGAGCTTTGTACAAAGCATTATGGCTATTATACTAGAGGCTGTCACGAGAGAGTTGAGCAAGTTTATTAAGGTTTGTCCATGTCACGACCCCAATTCACAAGTGTAATGATGACACCTATCATGATACTAGGCAAGCCGACAACTCACACATACCAACATCGTAAATTCAAAATATAATGAAATAAGTTTAAGTAAGAATCTCATAAAAACTGGATGAAAATGCCACAAATCAATACAGAATTTCCCAAAAGATCGGGGATGTCACGGAGTATATGAGCATGAATACAATAATACGGTCTGACAACTGAATTACTGTCTATTAAGGTAGAATAGTATAAACAAAACTAAAAGATAAAGGAGGAGAGTCAAGGTCTGCATACGTCAAGGCAGCTACCTTGATAATCTCCGAATGAAGAAGCTCGCGAAATTAGCAACCACCATAACTGGAAATACCTGGATCTACACACGAAGTGCAGAGTGTAGCATGAGTACAACCAACTCAATAAGTAATAAGTCTAACCTTTGAGCTGAAAGTAGTGACGAGCTCGAACAATACAGTCCAAATACAAAATTTAACAATACACAAATTGACAGGAAATATGACAATAATATCTTAGAGAAACTCAAAGTCTGCAGGTACCAGTACAGGAATGTAGACATATTTCCAGGTTTAACAGTTAAGCTCAACATAGATAAAATATTCCAAGTCTAAATGATATGAGGAATATGACATCTCTATATCTACATGACAGTATGCATATCTTATGTGATGCAACACAATGAAAGCCTCGCGTACTCACACTCTTGGAGTACTCAATCTGACTGTCTCAATTCTCACTCATCACACTCAATCACTCGGCACTGTATTGTACACGCTGCAGCGTGCAGCCCAATCCCATCATGAATAAATAACAACTGCGCTCACTATGGGTGTGTAGACTCTGGAGGGGCGAATCTTTCACAAGCACTAATAAAACCTGATGTGGCACGCAGCCCGATCCCATCGTGAATCAATAATACCTGCTGCGACGTACAACCAATCCTATCATGAGTCAATAGTACCCACTGCAGCGTGCATCCTGATCCCATCAATTTCACTCATAAACTGGCCCTCGGCCTTACTCAATCATCAATCTCTTTAGTCTCTCCGGCTCACAACACTCATGCCAAGTAGCCCAAATGAATGATACATGACGTGACAATATATGATAAGAGAGACTGAGATATGATATGGAATGATGAATGTGACTAAGTACATAACTACAATTAAGCAAATAATTCAACAGCAAAGAACGACCATTGTGGGTCCCTATAGCACCAACACATAACCTAAACATGATTTCTAACACAAATCACAACTCAAATGCTCTAACACCTGGAGTGCAGTAATAATATTCAGATAAGATAACTACACAATTCCACGAAATCGACTGAATCATAACTACTACGATGCACGCCCACACGCCCGTCACCTAGCCTACTCGTCATCTCAACACCAATCACATAACACATAATTTGAGGGATTCATACCTCAGAACCAAGTTTAGAAGTGTTACTTACCTCAAACTATGCAAATCTCTACTCCAACAAGACTTTGCCTTGCGAATCGGCCTCCGAACGCCTTGAATCTAGCCACAAACAATTCGATACAATCAACTCAAGCTATAGGAATCAATTGCATATCAAAATGCTAAGCTCTTAATCAAAAGTCAAAAAGTCAAACCCTCGGCCCACGTCTTGGAATCCGATAAAAGTTACAAAATCCGAACACCCATTCAACCACGAGTCCAACCATATAAAAATTACTAAAATCTGATATCAAAATCCCACTCAAATCCCCAAAATTTGGCCTAAGAAGTTTTCTACATTTTTTCCAAAATTTTCAACCCAAATCACTAATTAAGTGATGAAATCAATGATATATTCATGTAATTTAACCAAAACCAAGTTAGAAACACTTACCCCAATCACTCCCTTGAAAATCTCTCCAAGAATCGCCTCAATCCGAGCTCCCAAAATCAAATTGTGAAATAAACTCAAGCCCTCATTTTTGAGACTTTAAATTATGCCAGAAGCCCTCAATCGTGATCGTGGAAAGTGCCTCGTGATCGTGAAGCATAAAAATAAGATGTCCAAAATAAACCCTATGCGATCGCGAAAAGACCCAAACGAACGCGATGATTAACCATTGCTGACCTACAAGATTGCAGACACTACTACGCGATCACGAATAACAACCACGCGTGAACCCGATTTGCTCATTTTGTCACGACCCAAATCGATGGGCCGCGACGGGAACCCGATACCTTACTCAACCGAGTACCAACATAACGTATCTTTTATATCATTCTATCATAGGTAAATGAACCGAAGTAAAACATGAGGGAATACAAACTTATACATATGAAGTACAGGCCTATAAGGCCATCATGATTCTTTATATGCTCGAAACTTAGGCCAAAAAGGCGATACAAGTGTCCATATACATGACATCTGTCTACAAGCCTCTAAAAATACATAATATCATAAAGGTCGGGATAGGTTCCTGCCATACCAAGCGACTCCGGAGCAAATGGAGCGCACCAACACCTTTCGCTGAGCTGATAGCCTACTTGGAGGGCTCTCGACCTGTCTATCAGGACATGTGAGCATGAAATGCAGCGTCCTCAGGCAAAAGGAACGTTAATACAAATAATATGCCGAGTATGTAAGGAATGAAAATCAGTAACTAGTAAACATGAGAGAAACATGGAGTAAAAGACTTAACATGTATATCTGAATAACTTTGTGAATCACTTAATATTATAATGTTGTGCATATGCGTATAAATGTCATACCATGCATGGGTATATGCGTTCATAACATCATCAAGCCTCTGAGGGCATCCCATTATATCATCTCGGCCACTGTGGGCAAATCATCAATGTATACCAGCTGATCAGGTGGTGGTGCGTATATAATGCCATAAGTTCTTACCATATCCCATATATATGTATATATATATATATATATATATATATACGTGTATATAACACCATCTAGTCATGAGTCAATGTACATGAATAAAATGCATGATAAGTGCATCAATAAAATCTCTCGGAACATCATAAGACCATTTTATCTCTGATTAATATCATGAAACAAACTTTATCAACTTACATATTTTCTGAGACCCATGAACATGCGATAGAATAATAAGACACGTGGGAAAATCAAGAACATAAGCATCTCTAGTATTTCTATGAGTAGAGTCATTTATGGAAGTTGTGCATTTTTTCGTTTCGTTTGTGTCGTATAGATCTTGCCAAAAGAAAGAAGGGATATCCTTAACATACCTGGAGTAGAGAAAAATCCGTATGATGTTCTTGGAAAAGGTTGCACCGTATCCCTTTAGAACCGAAAATAATTTACGTTGCTATGACTTTAATAATTCCTGTTGGATTCCTCTTGGTTACAAGAATTCACATCGGTTAATGAATGGTTGAGAATATAGTTTGATGTGTTTGAAAATGGGAAATTGAAAAGTGATAAGAATGGTTAACGTTTTTTCCACTTTGATTGTAGTATCTTTGAGATAGAAAAGATTGGAAAGTGAAGTGAATGTGTAACTATCATATTAAGCCACCTAATAAGAATTGGTCAAGAGTCATTAGACTCTTTCTACTTGCTTCCATGTTCATACTTTGATACTTATCGAAAGTTTTCAATTAATTTAATTAGGTAATACTGCTATCCGGTAATTAACCAATTACCCGCATAATTAAGAATTACCTCAAATTATTTGAAATTCTACTTATTTTTAATACACTTTATACATCCCACTATCATGGTCATATGGTACCTTGTATGGTACTAGTCCATAAATATCGGGTATTATTTCTCGTCCCGTATTTTATCCCAACATGCCAAACTTGGACAAAATTTTATTTTCCTTGACTTGCTTCCCCTCTCACCTTCACGAATTTACTCAGCACTTGCTTGAAATAGCATAATCCTTATAATCTCTAAATAATCTTTTCCTTGGACTGATGTCAATTACCTTACGACAAATTCAACGTACAATACTACAGGGTGCAACATCGTCGTAATTTAATACTGCGAAGTGTAACATCATCGTAATATAATACTGCGGGACATAATAACGACATAATATTGCGGGGCGTAACACCATTCCCCCCTTTGGAACATTCGTCCTCGAATGTTGACTGATGCTCTTATCATTCTCATAACCCGTAGGTCTTGCGAATACTTTATTACTCATCTTTCCATCTAGGCGACTGTTCTGTGAATGAATCCCAAAGGCCAGGGCATTCCCCCCTTTAAGCCTCTTTCTCACACCACGACTTGTAGTCGGAATCCTTCTAATTTCATAACTGTTGCTGCCTTCTATCATCCAGCCTTTACGACTCTAACTTTGTATGTTTGCCTGAATCTTCTCCTCTTTTCCAGCTTTTAGCCAATCTCTAGGCTTCACTTTGTGAACATATACAAAATTATGTCAAGCTGTCCCTCTGGGCATCATTAGCTTTACTACATCTAAGTAGGGCATACTATACCAAAATTCTTACTTCAATTTATTGTTACTGAGGTCTGCTACTGAACTCCAGGTTACTCTCATTGCTTATCTTATATGCATAAAGCTAAATCCTTTAACACTTCTTAATTACTGTTCATCTTAAGACTGATGCCCCAATCTCATCTCGTACTTTGCAACTTGTATCCTTCCATTGGTGATTCATGATAATAGGTTATATAGGCGTTATTTACACTCTAAATGTACCATACTTTATTGTTGTTTTAATGGCTAAATGATAACAAAATACTCTAATTGGTGCTCTTTTGCTTTGCAGGGACTCATCCAAGTAAGGAAGATACTATGGAGTGTTTTGGAGTCAATAATGTGGATATAAGGCCAATCAAGAAGAACCCAAAAAAAATAAGCAAGAAAGAGGAAAATTAGGACTGGGCAAGATGCCATCGCATCTATGGTCAACCGCGGCTGGACCGCGGTAGGCCAAGCAAGTGAGGCAGAATAGTTGCATTTCACCGTAGTCGCGCTGCGTTCTACCGCGGCCGCGGTCGACTGTGTAACTGCCCAAAAATTTTGGGACTAAAGTGAAATCGGCGGAAACTTATCCTAACCCTTTATAAACTCAACAAACTCGCTCAAACATAGGTTAAGCTTGTTTTTAGATTGAATTGTAGGCAAGAACAAGTGTGAGAAAAGCAATCAACCATTAGAGTTTTTCAATCTTCTCTTTGTTATTTCAATTGCACATTATGAATACTTTTGTAGTTTTATCTTGCTTTGCTATGAGTAGCTAATTCCTTAGTCTAGGGTTTTGATGGAACCTATTGAAGGATGAACTTTGTGTTATGCTAATACAGTTTGCCCGGTTTAATCTCTATTTGTTCAACTACGTTCTTGGTGTAGTTAATTGATAGGATCCTCAATTAGCTGTGCCTATTTAGTATGTATTACTCGGGAGAGAGTGCATATTTAGGTAATTGTTGAACATCACCACTCCCAAAATATATGAGGGATCAATAACCGAGGGTTTAAAGGCGGGATTAGGGATAACGAAGCCTTGGGTGTGAACTAAAGTGAGCTATAATCAAGGCCAGCTAGCGTAACTCGGGAGAGTGCGTCTAGTAAATTGTCGTAATTACTCGGGAGAGATTTATAGTAATAAGAGTGCTCATGATCGATAGAGATGATTATGCAAATCTGTATGAAACATAACAGGAAGGGATTCCATCAATAGGGGAAATCACAACCTTAGATTCTTCTCTTAATTGTTTACAACTTAATCATAGTTAGTCTTTAGTTACTTAATTGCAGTCAGTTATAGTTAGTAAAGATATCCTCAATTGTTATTTAAAACATTTGAGAAGTTGATTACGTAGAATTTAGTGAGTCTAAGAAGAGTAATTGATAGGTTAATTCCTTGTGGGTTCGACTCTAGGCTAAATACTCAAATTATATTTGCAACGTCCGCTTGTCCTTTTTATAAGGCATAGTTGGGTGTTATTAATTACAATTGAAAGAAATACAAAAATTCTTAGTGTAGTCAGTTTTCTTTATTTCCAATCTATACATTGAAATTTTAACGTTTGTTGACTTGGTTGTACAGGTGCATGCCTAGAAACTTATCTAGAATTGGTGAAGTATTTGAAGCATTATCAGATCCCGAGAAAGTTTTCAAGGCCTTGAATCGGGCCAACCGGAAAAACAAACAACAACAAACCACTGAACAATTCGAACCAGACATGGGGGATAACGTGGTAGACCCAGCTGCGCCAGTGGTGCCACTGGCACCTCTTATGCCAGAGGTTGCTCTATATAACTGGGCACAACCCACAACAGAGAACTTGGCCACAATGATTTTAGTCCCACAGATACAGGCCGAGTCATTTCAAATCACAAACAACATGCTGCACTTGTTACAAAACAAGGGACTATTTTTGGGGTCACAAATTGAAGATCCTTAACAACACTTGAAGAATTTCCTGTCAATCTGAAAACTCAAAGGCAGCCCAACGTAACTCAGGAAGCAATAAAGCTATTATTGTTTCCATTCTCAGGGACATGAGCTGCCCAGACTTGGCTAAACTCACTCCCCATTAATTCTATAACGACCTGAGAGGAGTTAGTCAAGCAATTTGTGAACAAGTTTCATCCACCTAACAAGACTGCTCAACAAATTGATGAAATTTTGAGTTTCAAATAGAAATCAATGGAGACACTGCAAGAAACATGGGAACGATTCAAAGGGATATTGGTTATATGTCCGCATCATGATATTCCAGATCAGATGTTGGGGCAGCGGTTCTACATAGGTTTGGCAGATAGTGTGAAGGGTAATATTGATGCTTCAGTTGGTGGAGCATTTTTGATCAAAATATGGAGAGCTTGCTTGACAAGATGGCACAGAATTCGGGGTAGACAACCAGGAATGCACCTATCACTCCAGGTCACTCAGTGCCTTTAGATCCATCCAACACTCTTGCTGAAAACATGGCCACATTAATGACACATATGAGTATACTCACCAAAAAGGTGGAAGAGTCAGGGTAGAAGCAGCAAGTACATATTGTAGATACTACCAATGGGGGGCTTATACATATCTTGCATTAGTCAGCTAATTGGTAACCAGTGGAATGCAGAAAGTGACCATTATCACTACCCTAAGGACATGAATTATGTGTCTCATTATAGGGGCCAGAGACAAGGTGGTCAGAATTGGGGCCAACAAAATCAGCCATACAGGCCAATCCAGCCACAACCCAACAATGGAAACAAGGGAGGTATGAGACCTCACAATAATATGGCGCCTTACCAAAGGCCACAGGGATATAACAATCAAAATCAGCAGCAGGGTTATCATCCTCCTCAGCAGCAGCATGGTGGAAGATAGGAAGATGTGTTTGCTAGACTCGAGGCAATGATACAGCAGGTTATTGGGTCAAATGCAAAAATGAGTGAAAGAGTATATGAACATGAGTCAGCTATTAATAATATTGCAGATGGGCCAGATTTTGATGTCTTTGAATAATCGTCCTCTTGGGACATTACCTACAGACACGTAGGTAAATCCAAAAGATCAAGGCCCAAAGCAGCTGATGGTAGTGAGTCTACGTAATGGCAAAGACTTAGACTTGGAGTAAGACATCGCTCGAGAAAACAGACAAGCTGATACACTTGTACCAGTGCCCATTGAGCTAGATGAGTCACCGAAACTGACAGAGGTGACAGTACAGTCCGCCCAAGAAGAACATAACACACACAGATTGGGGCTAAGAAAGAAGCTGAGACAGCCCAGGTACCGATAGCTGAGGTGGTAGCTGACAAAGAAAATACCCAAATCATTGGGAAGAAAAGACCTCCCGCACCATTCCTACGGAGGTTGGCCAAGTACTAGAAAGAGGAACAACACAAGAAATTCTTGGAGATGCTGAAACAAATCTAGGTAAATATTCCATTGATTGATGCTTTGAAGGAGATGTCTGGTTATGAAAAAATGATGAAGGACTTGATGTCCCGAAAATTCGATTTCCAAGACTTGGCCACAGTGACTCTTACTCAGACCTGCAGTGCTGTGGTGACTAGACCAGTTGCTGAGAAGCTATCTAACTTAGGGAGTTTCACAATTCCCTGCACCATTGGTAACTTTGCTTTTGCCAAGGCACTATGTGATTTGGGGGCTAGCATAAATCTTATGCCCCTGGTGATCTATAAGAGGTTGGGGATTGGAAGAGCTAGACCCGCTTCTATATTATTGCAGCTGGCTGACAGGACTGTGAAAAGACCCTCTGGTATCTTGGATGATGTGTTGATTCAGGTAGGGAAATTTGTGTTTCCTGCAGATTTTGTGATTCTAGATTGCAAGGTGGATGAAGAAATTCCCATAATTTTGGGAAGGACTTTCCTGGCCACAGGGAGGCTCTTATTGATTGTGAGACCGGGAAGCTCAAGATGAGATTAAACGATGAGGAGATAACATTCAACGTGCAGAAATCTATAAGACGACCAAGTGAATTCGCCAATTGTTCTCTTATTGATGTCGTTGATGTAATAGTAGAAGCTGATGATGAGACGTTAACTATTGAGGACCCTCTTGCTGTATGTCTGGTAAATGTAGATGAGGTGAATGGGGAAGTATTGGTAGAATGGGTGCTGGCTTTAGAGGGAAGAGGGATTTGGGATAGAACGCTTGAATTCGAGCCCTTGCACTTAGAAACGAAGAAATTCCTCCAGACAAGCCATCCATAAAAGAACCACCAAAGCTGGAATTGAAGCCACTACCCGCCCATCTCAGGTATGAGTTCCTAGGACCTAACTCCACATTACCTGTTATTATCTCATCTAGCTTGTTAGATGTGCAAGCACAACAACTTTTGCAGGTATTCAAGGAGTGCAAGACTGCCATTGGATGGACCATGGCAGACATTAAGGGGATCAACCCGACATATTGTATGCATAAAATTCTACTGGAAGAGGGACCCAAACCTTCCAGGGAGCACCAAAGAAGGCTGAAACCCAACATGAAGGAAGTGGTGAAGAAAGAAATGATTAGGTGGTTGGATGCGGGAATCATTTTCCCAATCTCTGACAGCAACTGGGTTAGCCCGGTGCAATGTGTTCCTAAGAAGAGTGGCATGACGGTGTTCAAAAATGATAACAATAAGCTGATATCTACAAGAACCATCATAGGGTGGAGAATATGCATGGACTATAGAAAATTAAATCTGGCCACCCGAAAAGACCACTTCCCACTTCCCTTCATTGATCAGATGCTTGACAGATTGGCAGGGAGGTCTCACTTCTATTTTCTGGATGGGTACTCAGGGTACAATCAAATCTCCATTGCACTAGAGGACAGAGAGAAGACCTTCTTCACTTGCCCATATAGCATTTATGCTTTTCGGAGGATGCCCTTTGGCCTATGCAATGCACCCGCCACATTCCAAAGGTGCATGATGGCCATATTCACTGACATGGTCAAAGACATAGTGGATGTGTTCATGGATGATTTCTCAGTGGTAGGGAACTCGTTCAACGAGTGCCTTATAAATCTGACCCAAGTGCTGAAAAGATGTATTGAGACTAACATGGTACTTAATTGGGAGAAGTGCCATTTCATGGTACAAGAGGGCATAGTCTTGGGACACCGGGTATCAAGTAAGGGAATTGAGGTGGATCGTGCTAAAGTTGACGTGATAGCAAAACTTCCACCACCCACTTCAGTCAAGGCAATCAGGAGCTTCCTCGGGCATGCCAGGTTGTACCGGAGATTCATAAGAGACTTCTCAAAAATTGCCAACCCTCTCGGTAAGTTGCTAGAAAAAGATCACCCCTTCTTGTTTTGTGATGATTGCAGGGTAGCATTCGAGGAGTTGAAAAAGAGGCTAGTCACAACACCCATCATTGTCACCCCCGACTGGGAGCAACCATTCGAACTCATGTGTGACGCCAGTAACTATGCAGTGGGCCAGTGCTGGGACAACGAAAAGACAAGCTAATGCACCCAATCTACCAGCCCAGTAGAACACTAAGTGGAGCCCAGCTGAACTACATTGTGACTGAAAAGGAGATGCTGGCTGTGGTGTTTGCATTCGACAAGTTTAGATCACACCTGATTGGCTCTAACGTAATTGTATATACTGATCATACAACTCTCAGGTACTTGATTGAGAAGAAGGAGTCCAAACCGCGCCTGATTCGTTGGGTGTTGTTATTGCAAGAGTTCGACCTTGAAATTCGGGATCGTATGGGCATAGAAAACCAAGTCGCCGATCATCTATCATGACTTGTGGGAGCTGTAAACTCAGTTGAGGTTGAGGATATTCTGGAAACCTTTCCAGATGAGCAGCTGCTCGCTACAAGCCTTGAGGAAGTGCTATGGTATGCAGACTTTGCAAATTACCTAGCAAGCGGTATAGTTCCCTATGACCTTTCCTCTGTACAAAAGAAAAAGTTTTATCGTGACTGCCGTATGTATTACTAGGATGAACCTTACCTATTTAGAATATGCATTGACAATATGATCCGTAGGTGTGTCCACGAGATAGAACAATCTTCTATTTTGCAGGCATGTCAAGCATCGACATATGGCGGGCATTTTGGAGGAGTGAGGACAACAACGAAAGTGCTAGAAGCCGGGTTCTATTGGCCAACAGTGTTTAAAGATACACATCAATGGGTGAAGGGCTGTAATGAATGTCAGCGAACTGGGAACATTTCCCATCGCCATGAGATGTCCATGAACCCAATTCAAGAGGTTGAAGTGTTCGATGTCTGGGTGATAGACTTCATGGGCCCCTTCGTCAGCTCCTTTGGCAATAAGTATATACTTGTTACTGTAGATTATGTGTCCAAATGGGTGGAAGCTGCTGCACTTCCCACCAATGATGCGAGAGTGGTGGTAGGGTTTTTGAAGAAGAATATATTCACCCGTTTCGGGACACCGAGAGATATTATCAGTGACGGAGGCACTCACTTTTACAATCAAGCCTTTGAAAAGTTGCTAGCAAAGTACGATGTGCGCCACAAGGTGGCAACCCCATATCATCCTCAGACTAGTGGACAGGTTGAAGTGTCGAACAGAGAGATAAGGAGTGTGCTAACTAAGACTGTGAGCACCACAAGAACTGACTGGGCGAAAAAGCTAGATGATGCATTTTGGGCCTACAAAACTGCTTTTAAAACACCAATTGGCATGTCACCATATAAGTTGGTGTTTGGGAAGGCCTGTCACTTGCCAGTGGAACTAGAATATAGAGCTTGGTTGGCAATGAAACAACTGAATCTGGACATTGAAGCTGTGGGCACAACTAGAGTCATAGAATTGCATGAGCTCAATGAGTTCTGATATCTTTCTTTCGAGAGCATGAGATTGTATAAAGAGAGAATGAAGAGGCTGCACGACAAAAACATTGTTGAGAGAAATTTCAAGCCCGGAGATATGGTGTTGCTTTATAACTCAAGATTAAGGCTATTTCCGGGTAAACTCAAGTTACGTAGGTCTGGACCATTTCGAGTGGTCGAAGTATTCTCTTCGGGTGTTGTAGAGATTGCCTCAGAAAAAGACTCTCATACATTTAGAGTCAATGGGCAGAGGTTGAAACCATATGTGGGCATGGATGAACCAAAGGAAGTGTCAGAGATCCATCTGACTAAACCTCAGAGGTCGATCAAGCCTTAAATGCGCTTATCTGCATCGTGTCGTGACATTAAATCAGGCGCTGCGTAGGAGACAACCCATGATTTTTGTTGTTTTTCTTTTCTGTTGTTTGATGTTGTACCAAAGGTATAAAAAAAATCCTCGTGACCACGACCGCAGCTCGACCACGGTAAATGACGAGTATTCTTCCTCATGATTGCTCGATCCACCGTGACCATGGTGGGACCGTGGCACGACCGTGGTGAAATACGATGATTCTGCTTCTCGCTCCTTCACTCACCACGGCCGCGGTGGGACCACGGTCGACCGCGGTAAGTCGCGACTTCACTGTCGCCCAGGTAAGTACATAATTTTTTTATTCTCTTTTCTTTTCTAATTCCCCAGCCCCCTAATAAACTTAAAACACCCGCCCCCTAATTTTCCCCATCTCCTCTCTCTTTAAACCCTAACTAACATCTCTCTCCCCTCTTCTTCTTCTTCTTCTTCTTCTTCTTCTTCTTCACCTCTTTCACACTCCCACACACACACCACCCACTTCCCACTCTCTCTTCCCCAACTTCCATTCTTATCACCCTCTACTAGAACCAGGTATGTTAAGCTTTCCTCTCTCTTCTCTTTTATTTTTGTTTTAGTATTTTGCAAGTTTAATGCTTTATTTCTTGTAGTGTTTCTATTTCGATTTTGTTTTGGTTTTATTTTGTGCTTTTTAGTGGGGTATGTGAAAAATGTTGTAGAGAAGAGTGTGGTTTTGTTGTGTAAAGAATTAATTGTGGTGGAGTGGAAGGGTGAGTGAGAATGGTTGATTTGGGGGATGATTTATGTTTCCATGGGCTAAGTGTGTTAGAATAGAGCCCTTGCTCACAAGGTGTTTGTGAAATTTCCCCAATGGAGTTGCATTGGCTAATGTGACCTTGGTGGTGGTGAAGTTTGAGTAACCACCCAGGGGTCACACAACTCAAACACTCACTAATAGGAGGCTTTGTTTTTGGCAGGTACAATGCATCAATCTAGGAAGAGACGTACCACAGGGTCCTCTGCTAGTGGGCCGGGCAGTTCTTCTAGAGCTCGGGGTCAAGCTAGTGCGAAACAGTTTGATCGCGCTAGGTTTGTCTCCAAACTAGCTGAGGACAGGTATAACGCCAAGGCGTCTAAGAAATTATTACCTGAAGTACATATTGACAGGCAAGTCTTGCAAGTGGAATGCCCAAATATCTTTGTAGAGTTGAGGAGGTGTCAACTAGACATCTTCTTTGATGAACTGGAGGAGGCGAATGTACTGATGGTTCGGGAGTTCTATGCTAACTGCCTGGAGCATGTTAATAGGGTGGTCACAACACGAAACACCCGGGTAAATGCGTTCCTTGTGGCCATCCGCCGAGTGTACCGGCTGCTAGTATTCACTGGGGATAGAGATACTTATATTGCTTATCATCGCCCAACTATCTGGTGGGCACCGATTCTTGAAGCAATATATGTGCCTGACAGGGAACATATATGGATAAAGAACCGGATCACATTGAAATCATAGTCTCTCAATTGGGAGGCTAAGTGTTGGCTCACCATTATCAACAACCCTTTGTTTCCCTCCAGCGACACTACTGATGTCAATGGGCCACAAGCAGTAGCTATCTACTATTTTTTGACCCACCAGGACTTTGATGTCGCCAAGCTCCTTCATGATGAGATGTTCATTCTCTCCCTAGAAGTACTCAAAGGGTTTTACTTCCCCTCGCTTGTTACCAAGCTGTTCCGTGCTGCACGAGTTCCTGAAAATCCCAGAGTAGATCGGAAATTCCCATTGAAAGCCCCATTCCGGTCTAGCAAAATCACAGTTGGGCGAGAGCCAGTAGTGATGGTCGATGAGTCTGATGAGGATGCTGAGGATGCTGCTGCCCCACCGCCTCCGAGAGCTGATGAAGCGGGCCCATCACAGGCCTGCCGAAGTACCCACATGACAGCCCTGGAGCAAGATATAGCTGGCCTCCGCACTTCGGTCACAGACCTGGGCACTAGAGTTGACAATTTGACTACTCAACATGCCAAGTCAGAGAAAAAGATCATGGGTTGGCTCCGGGCACTAGGACGAGCATGTCACCTAGATCCTAGCACTGTATCTGATCAGGATTGAGCATCAAGGAAGTCCCCTTACCTTACTCTGCTTTATATTCGTTGACATGGGGACAAGAAGATCTATTAGCACATTTGTAATACCATTCGGAAATGTAAACTAACACAAACAATCCATTCACCATTTTGGGTTACTCTAACCCCAGCCGGATCCTGATGTTCTGTCCTTTTCTTAAACTACACTGTTAGCCTCCATAGGGCATAACTGAGATGGGTACGACCAATTGTACATACCTCTGTTATTGTTGAATATAACTTAAAAAGCTTATATTCCTCTGCCTGAATTATAAACACTGTTAACCTTCATTAACTGGGTGCCTCATACTCTTCTTCATCTTGCTTCTTTTGCTTGTTGAAACATGTATTTATCTTCTGAATCTCTCATTATCTTTCACCATTAAGGTGGATAGGTATTCTTGCTTCAAGACTCCTTATCAAGAGGCTTACACCTTTCAGTACGCACATGATCTGCTAAAGACCTCACATTTACTTATCATAAGCATGATGCAAAGTCGAGTTCCTCTAACTCAACTCTTCCATAGCCATGTCTTTTACCAACCGTCTTTCTGGATGTAGGTATCGTCTTATTATGAATAAAATAGAAGTTAGGAATTGGAATTCTTACAACTGAGCTCTACCACATGATCTAAAGTAAGAAGAAAGAGTGACGGTCCTAAATGCCCTGTAGCCTCCTGCTTATAAGTGTGGTGCACGACACACCCATAAACAAGACTCTACTAGACATGGCTTGTAGATTCCTTAGGACAGAACTGCTCTGATACCACTTTTGTCACGACCCAAACCGATGGGCCGGGACGGGCACCCGGTGCCTTACTCAACCAAGTACCAAAATATCGTATCTTCCATATCATTCTATCATAAGTAAATGAACCGGAGTAAAGTATGGGGGAATACAAACTTATACATATGAAGTATGGGCCTATAAGGCCGGCATGATTCTTTATATACTCGAAACATAGGCCGACAAGGCCATACAAGTATCCGTATACATGACATCTATCTACAAGCCTCTAAGAATACATAATATTAAAAAGGTCGGGATATGGTCCCGCCATACCAATCAATACATGTGCTAATCATACTGACCAAAGAAGCAACTCCGGAGCAAATGGAGCACACCAACACCTTCCGCTGAGCTGATAGCCTACTTGGAGGGCTCTCGACCTGCCTATCAAGACCTATAAGCATAAAATGCAGTGTCCCCAGGCAAAAGGGACGTCAGTAACAAATAATATACCACGTATATAAGGAATGAAAATCAGTAACTAGTAGACATGAGAGAAACATAGAGTAAAAGACTCAATAAGTATATCTGAATAACTCTGTGAATCATTTAATATTATAATGCCATCATATGCGTATAAATGTCATACCGTGCATGGGTATATGCGTTCGTAACATCATCAAGCCTCTAAGGGCATCCCATCATATCATCTCGGCTATCGTGGGCAAATCATCAACGTATACCAGCTGATCAGGTGGTGGTGCGTATATAACGTCATAACCTTTTCCCATATAATATGTATACACACACACACACATACGCGTATATAATTCCATCTGGTCATGGGTCAATGTACATGAATGCAATGCATGAGAAGCACGTCAATAAAATCTCTCGGAATGTCACAAGACCATTTACCTCTGATTAATATCATGAAACAAACTTTATCAACTTACATATTTTCTGAGACCCATGAATAGACGATAGAATAATAAGACACATGGGAAAATCAAGAACATAAACATCTCTAGTATTTCTATGAATAGAGTCATTTACGGAAGTTGTGCATTTTCTCGTTTCGTTTGTGTCGTATAGATCATACCAAAAGAAAGAAGGGATATCCTTAACATACCTGGAGTAGGGAAAAATCCGTATGATGTTCTTGGAAAAGGTTGCACCGTACTCCTTTAGAACCGCAAAATTTTACGTTACTATGACTTTAATAATAATTCTTGTTGGATTCCTCTTGGTTGCAAGAATTCACATTGGTTAATAAAACGTTGAGAATCTGTTTGTGTTTGAAAATGGGAAATTGAAAAGTGATAAGAATGGTTAATGTTTTTTCCACTTTGATTGTAGTATCTTTGAGATAGAAAAGATTGGAAAGTGAAGTGAATGTGCAACTATCATATTAAGCCACCTAATAAGAATTGGTCAAGAGTCATTAGACTCTCTCTACTTGCTGCCACGTTCATACATTGATACTTTTCCAAAGTTTTCAATTAATTTAACTAGGTAATATCCTGCTACCCGATATTTAATTAATTACCCGTATAATTAAGAATTGCCTTAAATTACTTAAAATTCTACTTATTTTTAATACACTTTATACATCTCACTATCATGGTCATATGGTACCTTGTATAGTATTAGTCTATAAATATCAGGTATTATTGCTCGACCCGTATTTTATCCCAACATGCCAAACTTGGACGAAAATTCATTTTCCTTGACTTGCTTCCCGTCTCACCATCACGAATTTACTCAGCACTTGCTTGAAATAGGATAATCCTTATAATCTCCAAATAATCTTTTCCTTGGACTGATGTCAATTACCTTACGAAAAATTCAACGTACAATACTACAGGGTGCAACATCGTCATAATTTAATACTATCAAGTGTAACATCATCGTAATATAATACTACGGGATGTAATAACGACATAATATTGCAGGGCATAACACATTTCCTCTTCGCAAATGCGACTACGCCCACACGTTCGCGATACATTAACTACTCAAGATACGCTATCAAAGACCTCACCTCTCGATCGCATAGAACAAACTTCCATTAGTGACCAACAACCCTTCGTGATGGTGACATCACACTCGCATACAAGAAAACCAGTAGCAGAAATCAATAGTTCCTCCAAGGTTCCAAATGTGCTGAACATGATTCAAATCACACCCGAGGCCCCCGGGACCTCAACCAAACATAACAACTAATCTTAAAACTTCATACAAACTCGCTTGAAGCATCAAATTACATCAAACAATAATAAAACCACGAATCGCACATCGATTCAAGCCTAATAAACTTATGAACTTCTAACTTCTACATTCAATGCCAAAACCTATCAAATCAAGTCTGATGGACCTCAAATTTTGCACAGAAGTCATAAATGAAATAACCGACCTATTCTAACTTTTGAAACCAAAATCTGAGTCTGGACAAAGTCAACTCTCGGTCAAACTTCTCAATTTCTAAAACTTCTAATTTTCCAACTTTTTTCACTTCAAGCCAAAATCAATTATGGATCTCCAAATAACTATCCATACATACTTCTATGTCCAAAATTACCATATGGAGTTATTGGAACCATCAAAACTCTTTTCAGAGTCATTTACACATAAGTTAATATCCGGTCAACTCTTTCAATTTAAGCTTCTAACCTTGGGACTAAGTGTCCCACTTCACTTCGAAACATCCTCGGAATTGTAAGTCAACAATTTAGCAAATAATAGGCAGTAAATGGGGGAACGGGGTTACAACACTCAAAACGACTGGCTGGATCATTACAGTCCATCACGATCGCGAAGGGTAAATTCATGCTTGACATTTTTTGAATCACGATCACAAGGTTGGTGACCACGATTACGACCATGAAGAAGGATGATTGGCAGGGCTTTAAAATATTTTTTTTTTATTTTCAGTTTATTTCTTTACTTTTTGAGTTCTTGGAGTACAATTAAGGCAATTTTGGAGGAGATAAACACCCAAATCATGAGGGTAAGTAATTTTATTTTTGTTTTGATTATATATATTAGTTTTTAATGGATTATGGTACCTAAATCAAGAATTTCAAAAGAGAAATTGAGGGGTTTTTTTTACTTGAACTTAAGAGTATGAATTTTGGGGTTTTGAACATGAAATTAAAGTTAGATTTGAAAACTAATTATATTTTCAGAGTCGGTGGGTTATATATCATCTAAATTTGGTATTGGTTTTAGATTTCGGGCATGAGGGACTGGGTTGACTTTTTGAAAATTTATTCAAAGATCAAAGCTTTATGGATTGGAATCGGTTCCTTTGCCATTGTTGACTTCTTTGGATAATGTTCCACGTGGATTTTGCAATTGTATATCTAGATCGAGGTTGAAGACTAGCCCGGATGAGGTAAGTATCTTGTTTTAGCTTGGTTTGAGGGTATTTTTCCCGTGGGCTATGATATCTGTTATGTGTGGGGGTGACGTATATGCGAGGTGACGAGCGTATATGCGTGCACCTTGGTTATTTATGATTCAGATAGATCTTACGCTATTATATACATTGTCTAGCTATCATCCTTCTTTGATATCATGTTTTCTCTATTTGTATGACTACATGAGCTATCATTCATGCTAGATATGATGTTTGTGCTATTTGCTTACTTGTTGAGGCAAGATAGGGATATTTTGATATATTGAGATATTTGCCTTAGTCATAGCCATACTTCGGTCAAGATATTATATCCGTGTATTATATCTATGTCTTTGTACACTTTTGATATGTTATCTCACATGTTCTTGGTGTCCTTTACGTGACACGAGTTTGAGATGAGTTATAGTGTGTTGTCATATTCTGTCTGGTATATTGAGTTATATTTCAGTGAGATGTTGGCATATGGAGCCTTGTGCCGATTGATGATTGATCTTGGGCCATAGAGTCATATTGGTATTGATACTGAGGTGACGTGTATGCCAGACCAATGTTGAGCTGAGTTATATTGATATTGAGGTGGTGTGTACGCCATGCCCCATGTTGGGCTAAGTGATATTGATCATTGATGTAGATCCGATCAGTTCTTGGGCAAGCACCGTCCCTCCAGAGTCAGGTATTAACCGTAGGCGCATGCACAAGGTCATATATGTGCTTGGTGAGGGACTTGTGTCAGGCACCCATACATTGCTAAGTGTATATGTGTGTATGTGTGTGCGAGAGAGAGAGAGAGAGATAGAGAGAGAGAGAGGCTCTATGCTCTTTGAGCCAAGCACCGTAAGCGTGCCCAGGATATGATTAATGGGTACTTTGTGCCAGACACTATGAATGTGTTGAGATTATGTATACTTGATATTTAAACTATGGTTCTTTAATGATTTGGCATGTATAACAGATATGCAGGCATAAAGCCGTATTATCCCTCATGCTAATTGGTATTTGATGACTCTACTTGATGTTTAGAGCTTGATTTTACAGTTTTTATCTTGTCAATAAATACATGTGCAAGTGAATTCTATGTAAGTTGATGCCATAACTATTATATCTAAGAAACATGTCAATTTTTCCTCCTATTGTGTTAAGCTGAGCCTGTTATTATTTGAGTTGTATTCCTTCATATGTTATTATTTTGATGTTATTGCTATTGTTGGTTATGGAAAGCGAGCATCGGATCTTTCCAAACTCGTCACTACTTTCAGCCCAAGGTTAGGCTTACTACTTATTAAGTCATGAGATCGGTTGTACTCATACTATACTCTGCACTTCGTGTGCTGATCCAGGTGTTGCTGATTGTGGTAGTTGTCATGAGCCGGATTCGGATTAGTTGAAGATCTTGATGTAGCACTGATTTTCCGTTCGCATGCCTTGAAGTCCCTTTCCTTATTTCAGGTTAACACTATTAGTCATTCGGATAACATTATAATTGATTCCGACTTTGTATTTACTTATTCTAAACTGATGATGAGTGCATATTCTTATCTAATATGGATAGTTATCCAAATCAATGCAATTGAGGGGCACGAGGGTCAAGGGCCATTAAAATAGTAATTGTAAACATGTTTAGCTGTCTAAATGAAAATTTATGAAGTTGAGGATTAGGGAACTACAATTTTTGCAAGTATAACTATTTACATATTAAACAATAATACTTATGGTTATTTACTTACTACCCCATATAAAATTTAATATTGACCAAAACTGATAGTTTACTCCATTACCTAAACTATCATCCACTTAATCTACCAACAACATATACATCTGAACACACAAAGTGATATCACAACTTTAACTAGTTAGTGTAATAGAACATATAACATCTCTTAATCTCAATAGAAATATAACATTATATCAAGAATCGACAATAGTTCTCAACATATAAAAATATATAATCACAACATAAGATAAGATGAGCTCTCACGAACAACTTTGAGGCTCATGAAATATTATCCATGATCTCAGTAACTTATAACATTATTTCAGTTATGTATCTAAATATTATAAATGAAAGGCGAGTCCATTGACTCATTATTTAGTTAATATCGTGGTCATAACTTGACTCCAATAGCATTAGCACTAAGCCAATCCAAGCAAGACCAACTTGGCTAACAAGATTTTTTCACTATTGGAGGGTATAACAGTCTATCGCGAGCAAAGTAGGCCTTTAGCACATCTTCTAACCATGTCAAAACTAGGTCAATCCTTCACATTAGTCCACTATAAAAGGGACACTAATATTCTTTCTAGCACATCGATTGATCAATACAAGAAGTCTACCTACTAAAAATCTCTTTCAATCCCTCAAAATATTAGTTCTCTTTGTCATAACATATCTTTTAACCCATTAAGTTCTTATATTATAGTGGTTGCTTCAAATTCTGTAATCTATCAAGCTCTCTAAGGCGCACTGAATAATAACTATTTATTTCTTTATACTATACATTGTCAATTATTCTGACATATACTTCATATATTCACGTCAATTGTTTGACCCCCACCGTGGGGCCCTATCGGCTACTTCTTGTGATTTTCTCATGTCACGATCAAAAAACTTAACCCGTCATGATGTCGCCTAACGCACTTTTTAGACAAGCCAAACATAACAATAAAGAACCAAAAATAACGGAATTTATAGAAATAACTTAAGTCTAAAATCTCAATTTAAAAAATACAGCCAATACATGATAAATCCCCTAGAACTGGTAAGTACAGATTCATGAGCTCTAATATGGAAAACTAAGTCTGAAATGATCGATTACAATATTGTCTGAAATATAGACAACACCATATAGGGAAATAGATGCCAATACTGTGGTCAAGAGTGCAGTTCTACCTCGTCTCTGAGCAACAACTCTGCTACTAGCCTCAACTACTGATGAATAGGTATGATACCTGGATCTGCACAATTAAATGGAGAGTGTAGCATGAGTACAATCGACCTAATGTACTCAATAAGTATCATAACTAACCTCATGTAAAATAAGCACGAGTACAGAACAGTAATGTGATCAAATATAAAGCACAAAATGAACTATCTGTGTGTATGCGTGATAACTAGGGATTCTAGTCTATTTGATATTCCTTTTTGCTTGAGTTTTGTACTAAAAGTGTGTACAAGTATTCCCAAAAGCTAACTTATTGTACTTGCTTGCAGTGTTTGGTCAAAAAGTGACAAGAAAGTCAAAACCAGCTTAAAAAGAAGTGAAACCTGCACAAGTCAAAGCTAAGTCAACTGAGCGCTGCAGCGGAAAATCAACCGCGGACGCGGAGGATCCACCACTAAGGCGGTCTTGATCTCGCAGTCCGCGGTGGCAAAGATCAGAAAGTTTTAATTTGGGGCTTTTCAAGTCACCGCTAACCGCGGTGCTTTTATGCGGCAGCGGTGCCTCCACCGCAACACGGTCCTTTTACGGCAGTTCGCGGAGAAGAGGTTTAGAGAGCCTGAAGTTGAGCTGAAAGTTGAAGACCGCGGTCTGCGCTTGATTTTATGCGGTCGAGGTAGCCTCATCGCTGCAGCGGTCCATTTTCTGCTGTCAGCGGTACCTCCGTCGGGAGCATTTTTGTTCGGAAAATTTAGTTGTGTATAAATACTTCTTTTTCAGATTTTTAGGGAGCACGTGAACCCGTCGTTTTTTCTTTTTAGAGTAATTTTAGAGCTTCTTTAACAAATAATCTTAGACTTTTATCTTGTAATTAAGTTTTATGGGTTATTCTTCATCTCAATCTATGATTTCTTCTTCAATTATGAGTAGCTAAACCCATTAGCTAGGGTTGTGGCTCAGCCCTAGTGTAGGTATTTAATGGGTCTCCTATTTTAGAGCTTAGGTATTTATGGGTGATTGATATTTGGCCTGATTTGTGTTTTTTACTTTGAATTAGTGGTTGCAAATACTAATTTGTGCCTTTTTGACTTAGGATCTTCTTGAGAAAAAGAGCTTAAGTATAGATGTCACGACCCGGATTTCCCACCCTCGGGAGTCGTGATGACGCCTACTAATGTGAGCTAGGCAAGTCAATTATTTGAACAAATTGCTTCTTTATCCATTTTATACTCTTTAACAATTATAAAGCCAAAGCGTGTGGATAGCGGAATATTTCAAAAAGCGAAAGAAATTCAGTAAATTATCTGAATACATATGTCTAATACAACTGTTTGAACCTCGACCACCCAGAACTGGTGTCATAGTACCACAGACGTTAAGAATGCTACATACAAAGTGTGAAAACAAACAATACAGTGTTTCTGAATTAAGGAAATGAAAAAGAAATAAATGGATAGAGGGAGACGCCAGGGCCTGTGGACGCCTGCGGGTCTACCTTGGATCTCCGCGTGGACTGAAGGCAGCCACCCAATCTGCGGTCCAAATGCTGCTGCTCCGAGATTTGCACATAGCGTAGAGTGTAGTATCAGCACAACCGACCCCATGTGCTGGTAAGTGCCTAGCCTAACCTCGGCAAAGTAGTGATGAGGCTAGGACCAGACTACCAAATAAACCTGTGCAATTTAACTATATACATTGGAAAAGAAGAACAGAAATATACGATCAAGTTTGGAGGGGTAACATGCTGCAGGGGAACTATCAATTTAGAATAAAAAGAGAGCAGGAAATTGAAAGAAACAACATATCTCAGATATCAACAAAGAATCAGAAATCAATAAGTGCACGACATCACCCTTCGTGCCTTTACTCTCGTCCTCACCAAAGCAATCAAGTAATGAAAATGTGCACGGCATCACCCTTCGTGCTTTTACTCTCGTCCTCACCATATAGTCAATATAATTGGCACGGAATGGTACATCGTGCGACACAGCATCATCCTTCGTGATTTACACTCTTTCCTCACAAATCATACATGTCATCACCCTTCGTGCTTTAATACTCTCTCACCAAAACAATACATGGCATCACCCTTCGTGCTTTAACACTATTCCTCACCCAAACAACAATCACACACAATAGGGAAAGGGAATAAATGAAATAAGAGTAAGAATCCCGGCAGGGGAACAATAGTTCAACAATCAAGTACAGGCAAGGGAATAACATCCAAAGAAACATCAACATCCCAGCAAGGGAGATAACATGAAAAGAAACAATATCCCGGCAAGGGAGATAATATAATGATTCTCTTCTCTTTTTCACTTTTACTTCACAACTCACTTCACTACTTTGAGCCAATTCTCTAAAAGGTTCAATTTCAACTTATACTTTCACATTTCGTTGTATGACTTGAGCCAACACTCCTCAATGTTCAAATGTCTCAATTACTTCCACAAACTTTGCCCAACAATAGAAATCATCATCAAAGAATGAATGATACAACAGAGCCACAATAGTCACAATATAAGACTTACGGGCATGCTTGACACCAACGTATAGATACTTGTCACCATGCCTATACGTCATACTCGACAAATACCACATAGAAAATAGGACTCGACTCCTAATCCCTCAAGCTAAGGTTAGACCAAACACTTACCTTGATGCCACAAATACAATTCACGTCTTAACTATCGCTTTACCCCTTGATTCCACCACCAATTCGCTCGTATCTAGCCACAAGTTACTTAAGTACATCAATAAATGCTAAATGAATCAATTCTAATGCATGAATTAAGTACATCAATAAATGCTAAATGAATCAATTCTAATGCATGAAAATGAGTTTTTCTAAAGTTTTACCCAAGAAGTCAAAAATCGCCCTCGGGCCCACATGGTCAAAACCTGAGGTTCGAACCAAAACCTGATTACCCATTCCCCCATGAAACCAAATATATAATTTATTTTGAAATCGGACCTCAAATCGAGGTCCAAATCCCCAATTTTTGAAAACCTAGGTTCTACCCAAAGCACCCAATTTCCCCCATGAAGATCATTGATTTTTAGTTGAAATCATGAGAAAAGATGTTAATGATTGAATAAAACGAGTTAAAATTGACTTATTAATCAATTTGGAAGAAGAGTTGTCTTTGAAAAATCGCCCAAGAGTGTTTTAATTTTGAAAGAGTGTGAAAAATGAGAGATTTTCGGCTAAGTTATTAAATTGCAGGTTGCAGATATGGGAATTGCGACCAGGGTTCGCAATTGCGAACCCTGACCTCTGCTATGTTCACATATGCGAAGGGGTTCTCGCATTTGCGAGTTGGGAAATGCGAACAAAGGATCACATTTGTGATAACAGGCCCAAAAAGGGCGTATCGCATTTGCGAAGGAAATCTCGCATTTGCGAGGAAGAGCTGACCTGGGATGTTTCGCATTTGCGACTCAACCCTCGCATTTGCGAGCCAGGCTTGGCAAATGCAAAGCCTGCAGGCCTGATCACACCAGCTAACCTGCAATTCACCAAGTCCAAAATCCACCCCATGGCCTATCCAAAACTCACCCGAGCCCTCGGGGATCCAAACCAAATATGTACACCAACCTAAAAACATCATACGGACTCGCTCGTACATTCAAATCACTAAAATAACGTCAACAACTATGAATTTAGCATCAAAATCATGAAATTTATTAAGAACTTCAAAATTTCCAATTTTTCTCAAAAACGATCCAATTCACGTCGTTCCAAGTCCGTTTCTTACCAAACTTCATAGACTTATCTTAAATCACATATAAGACCTGTACCGGGTGCCGAAACCAAAATACGGGCCCGACACCATTGAGTTTTAAACTCATTTCATTTCTAAAACTCAGAAATAATTTCAGAAAATAAATTTCTTTAAAAATTCATTTCTCGGGCTTGGGACCTCGGAATTCGATTCCGGGGCATACACACAAGTCCCACATTTTCCTATGGACCCTCCGGGACCATCAAATCACGGGTCCGGGTTCGTTTACCCAAAATATTGACCGAAGTCAACTTAAATCCATTTTATAGTCGAAATTTATCATTTTTCATAGATTTTCACATAATGGCTTTCCGGATACATGCCCAGATTGCGCATACAAATCGAGGTGATGCCGAAAGAGGTTTTAAGGCCTCGAAATGTAGAATTCATTTTAAAACAAGTGATGACCTTTCTTCCTCGAAAGGACATAAGAAGGAAGTACCTGAATCGGGGAAAAGTTGGGGATAACGTCTCCGCATATCGGAGTCAGACTCCTAGGTCGATGCCTCAGCAGACTGATCTCTCCACTAAATGCAAATAGAAGGAAAACTCTTCGATCTCAATTGACGAACCTGCCGGTCTAGAATAGCTACTGGCTCTTTCTCATAAGACAAGTCCTTGTCTAACTGGACAGTGCTGAAATCTAGCACGTAGGATGGATCGCCGTGATATTTCCGAAGAATGGACACATGAAACACTGGATGTACGGCTGATAAGCTCGGTGGCAACGCAAGTCTGTAAGCCACCTCTCCCACCCGATCGAGAATCTCAAACGGTCCAATGAACCTAGGGCTAAGCATGCCCTTCTTCCCAAATCTCATCACTCCCTTCATAAGTGACACTCGAAGTAACACCCGCTCACCAACCATGTAAGCCAAATCTCGAACCTTGCGGTCGGCATAACTCTTTTTCCTGGGCTGAGCTGTACAAAGCCTATCCTGAATAATCCTGAACTTGTCTAAGGCATCCTGAACCAGATCCGTACCCAACAACTGAGCCTCTCCCGATTCAAACCATTCAACTGGCGACCGACACCGCCTACCATACAAAGCCTCATAAGGAGCCATCTGGATACTCGACTGGTAGCTGTTGTTGTAGGCAAACTCTACTAAAGGCAAAAACTGATCCCACGAGCCTCCAAAGACAATAACACAAGCTCGGAGCATATCCTCCAAAATCTGAATAGTCTGCTCGGACTGCCCGTCCATCTGAGGATGACACACTGTGCTCATCTCAACCCTGTGAGCATGTGATTTTTGCCTCACGAAAACTACTCTAAAATAAATCAAAAATAAAACAAAAATTCTCTTAGTATGCAGTTTTTAGAATTTATGTGGCGTTTATTAATTATTTGTGTTTTGTCCGTAAATGTTTACTTTGTTATAGTTAAATGAAAAATAAAATAAAAATACATGTTGCCTGCATATCTAGGTTTTAATTATGCATTTACGAGTTAATTAAAAAATCACAAAAATATGCATTTATCTTATTTGTTCGTCATTTAAATATGCCAATGTGTGATTAATAATTTGTCTTGTATGTTAATGTTTGTTAAAGGGTGATTAATGTTTTGTAAGGATAATTTTGTTTTTATAATTAAAAATTAGGAATTTAATAATTAGGAATAAAATTAGGAAATGGAAAATAAGTTACAAAGGTAAAAATCGGACCTGGACTGGAATCCAGGCCCAAACAAAAATAACCCCACAGCCCAATCCAAACACCCCAGGTCCGGTACAATTCAAAACCAAAACAAACGACGACGTTTGGTTATCATTCATAAAGGGCCGTTGGATTAAATCAATCCAACGACTGATATTCCACACCCTTACCCGTAACCCTACCCGATCCATTGCCCGGGTTGACCCCTTTCCCCCAACTTAAACCAAACGACATCGTTTGGCTAAGTGATTTGATCTTGACCGTGGATCATGTTTGATCTGACGATCAAGATCAATCCACCCCACCCCTATAAAAGCCTAAATCCTACCCAGCCCCCCCAAACCAAATACCCCCCCTCTGTCCTGTTCATCGTCTCCTTCAAGAGACCAGATGAACTCCATCGTCCACCACCGTGCACCGCCCACCGGAAATCGCCTCACGGCGGTTCCGGTGGTCCAAACAACCCTACCTTAACACCCTCGACTCCTCACAACCCCCTCTTTACGGATCTGAGGTTAGTTTCCATCGAATCAGACCACATAGTCTCGAATCTTCAATCGAAGGTTGGTCTGAAAACCCAACTTTATCCGATAACTCCCAAATTAACACCATAGTTTCCCCGGTCTTTCCTCATCATGAATCTGTTAGTAGCATGGATCGAATCCTCCTGGAACTGCTCGAATCTTCGTTTGAAGATTCGAGTGAAACCTAACCCTACCCCAACCTACCTCAAACTCACACCAGTTATCCACCTAACCTCTCTCATGCCTAGAACACCATTGGTTTAGTTCGAATATATCCAGAAGTGTTCGAATTTGGGATCAAAGAAATCTGAAACCCTAAAAAATTCCAGTCGTGAAATTTGTCCGAATTAAGTGAGGGATTGAGGTCTAAGAGACTTTAATCGAGGTATTCTTAATTGAGAATACTTCGAATAAAGTCTGTTCAACCTCAAAAAGGTCCAAATTCAAAGTTAAGCTTTTGTCCGTGTAAATTTGAAGATTCGGAGGTATTTTTCTTACTTCTTTTTGTACCTTATGTGTATATTGTTGTTTGTTTCAGTAGTCTATATAATTTTCTTATTTAATTCTGTGATTCTGTCTCATACCCATTTATATGATCAAATTATAGCATTGTCTCTGTTTGTTGTGATTGTTTGCAATGTGTGTAATCGACTCGACTAAGTACGTCGATTAGATATATTATAAAGTCCTGTTTCTGATAATGCTAATTGTAATAACCTGTTTACCTGTTTTTGATTGATTATTATCATTTTTGTTGTAATCAGTTAATTAGTTCTTGCCAATTAGTTGGTTCTTTTTAATAAGTCAGAAAGTTTATCAAACATTTGTGTATTGATTTCTGAGCAGTTAGTTTCAGGCAATGTCAATACTGACAATACCCCTGCATTCATGCTAATCTCAATTTCAAATCAAATTTGTTCTATTGAGTTCTGTGTATTGTTAATATGTTTGTATGCAAGTTCAGTGTTCAATCTGAATTTAGCTTTTGTCCATTAGCTATTAGACATTGGGTTTGTTGGATCAATTAGTTATTGCATTTCCCTGTTTAGCCACATCTGAAAGGATAGAGTGTTTGTTTGATTTAGGAGTTGGTTGTTAGCTGCTAAACAAGTTTAATTCAGATAACTTGTTAAGGTCTGGGACAGTAATAACAGTAATAGGGATTATAGGGGTATTTCTGGGAATAAAACAGTGAGGGTAATATGATAATAGTAGTGTGCTGATAGTGGAGTGTTAATGACTATTGTTTAATGAAATAATGGGAAACAAAGGATAATGGGAATGCTGAAAGTAAGGAAAAAAGCACCTTTAGTGGCTGATTTATTAGAAAATCAGCATTAGTGCTATGGGAGTGGAGAATTGCTGATTTTAAAAGGAAAGGGGGTCCGGGCAGCATTACGATGATAAGTTGTATATAAAAGGGAGTTGGGACTGATTTAGAGGAGGAGGAATACGGAGATAGAGAGAAAAACCAGAAAAAGAGAGAAGATAGAAAGAAGATAGAGAACAGAATCAAAAAGAGAGATAGAGAAATATAAGAGAAATACAGAGAAGAATAGGAAAGAGAGAACTGGGAGATATAGAAAAACTGGACAGAAAAAAAAGAAAGAAAGAAAATCTGAAACATTGTCGTCTTGAATCTGTCCGGGTTTGTTTGTTAAGATTGTTTGGTTTAAATCTGAAATTTTTCTTAAAATTCTGTTACTGCTCGTTGGGTTCCAAGGGTCTTGTTATGTTGCTCAAATCTGCTGAGTTATTTGGCATTTTCTGCTGATTTTGTTACTGCTGCTACTGCTGAAATTTGCCTCATTTACCCTCATTTCCAGGTATATATCTTTAGACTCGTGCTGTGGAAAGTTTCAAAATTGCAAAAATGAATAAAGTTTGGAATTAATATTATGTCTTCTACTCGTTTAAGTCTATTAGTTTAATTTGTAGTTTTGTTTCAGTTGGTTAATATAGTAGTATGCTTGACATGATGACTATTAGTCAATCATTCCCTTTTAAGTTCATATAAGGGGTGTAATAATGTTATCTATTTTAGCATTTCGTTAAGTATAAGTTATGTTCGAATTGTCAACATGGTAGAAAGTTGGCCATTAATTCGATCTTGTGATGTTGTTAGCTAAGTAAAGAATAGTGTAGAAATATCAAAAAACTATATTATTAGCTTATTTTGTCAAATATCCGATTTTGTTTAAGGCTAGATAATGTTAATTGTATTTCGTTCATAGATGACATAATAACAGTTATGTGAATAGCCATGATAGAAATACGAATTGATATAATCCGTCTCGTTTATGATGTTGGAATATGATGAATGGTTCGGACATACCACTACGTGGCATGTAATGTCATTTTATTGAGTCAATTTGTATAATAGTTCTCTTTCTCACCAATTTGATTATTTATCATTGTAAACAAATTAACTAAACAATTATAACTTTGGATTAAGAAAAACAAGTATATGAGAATGAGATGGGATGTATAAGCACGAATTGCAACATTTTATGTCAAGGATATGTAGAAATAGAGTTTGCACTAAATATAAATAATGAAAATTCTTCGGAAACTATTAATTTGTTTATCAAATTAATTCTTTTTCCTAGTTTTATATGTGATTCGATTTTTGGATATACTAATGTTGTATTCACGATAAAAATGGTAGTACTAAGCACACGTTGTTTATTCTTGTTTTAATCGTCAAATTCAAATGGTTTTTGAGGAATATAATTCACATACGAAAAATATAATTTGTGGTTAACACTTAATAAATTGAGAATTCTTTTCAAGAAATTTAGAGGCATTTCAAATAGGGACTTCTCATGACTTTCACATAAAATGCATGGACGAAATAAACAATTTATGGAAAATTTATGCTACCATCAAGAATATTTCGTGTGATTAGGGATACGTTCGCGTGACCTGATTATATTTCTAAAAAACATTCGGATTATGCGTTTGCGCAACTTCGAGCGAATATTTAATAAAAAGGGGTTCTTCGGAGAATATCAAATTAATTTCATATAACCCGAGATGTGCAGTTCACTATTTAATCATACAAGAGCGACGAACGTTCTTAATTTTTATTTTAAGCACAATTTCGAACATAAGTCTATTTTTATAATAAAAATAAACAAAAAAAAGTAATAATATTATCAACCTTTCTGTGTACACGTATGCATGGCATGGTTCTCTACAAAGGATATATAGTACGAATATACGTACGCGTGATTCGTTTACATAATTGTAAACAATCTAAACAAAAGCGGTAATAAAATCGGGCAACAAGAGAAAATGTATTTAGTAAATCAAGATAATTAAGCCAAATATAAAAATGATTAAGCGACCATGCTAGAACCACGGAATTCGGGAATGCCTAACACCTTCTCCCGAATTAACAGAATTCCTTACTCAGGATTTCTGGTTCGCAGAATAACAAACAGAGTCATATTCTCCTCGATTCAGGGATTAAAACCGGTGACTTGGGACGCCTTAAAATTCCCAGGTGGCGACTCTGAAACAAACAAATAAATCCCGTTTCGACTGTCCTTTAATTGGAGAAAACTCCCCTCGCACCCCTAGCGGGAGGCGGAAAGAGGATGTGTGACAGCTCTGGCGACTCTGCTGGGGAAAATAGTGTAACCCAGAACCACTGGTTCAGGGTTCAAGAATTCGAGCTTAAAATAACTGTTATAGTTGGCTTTATTTATTATATGATTTTTACATGTTTATGCTTAATATGCTAAATGTTGCTTTTTACCGCTTTAATATTATTTGAATTGTGAATATAAAACTGCTACGAAACCCACCTTCTTTCTGAGTCTTCTAAATTTATGGTGCACACGTGCGCGTGGCCCACCTTTATGTTAAAGGTCATACCAAATAAGACGAAGTTGGGACAAGTAACTAGGCCGGATAGACTTTCGTGCTCCCGGTACGTTGCCCCCACTTCGGCTCAAACTGTCCGTTTGGGTGAGCCAGGTCTAGAACAATATACCTCAGGTTTTTCACTTAGAATAACTCAGCCATGTACTGGATCCCTAGTAGGAACGTCTATTTGCATCATGTACATTTGGCCTTAGAGACTCAACACAGGGGTTGGGTCTGTCTAGGACAGGTGAACCCGAAATGAAAAGACCATTCTGATGCATCCTACTTGCTACTTGTGCATTCATTTGCCTTGGATTTGCTTGTTGACAAGCTTAATTGAAAAAGAAACCATTGCGAGAGCCGAGAAATAAAATGTTTGTTTTTTAAAAAAAAAAAAATATATATATATAGTTTTAAGTTTTGAAAAAAAATAAGAAGTGCTAAATAAATAGACAAATTGATTTTTTTAGTGTCTGTTTTCAAAATGAGTCTTGATTTTGTTAAAATTAATTTCAGATACAGAATGAGCACCACACAAAACCCACCGTCCGCAAACGCAGACGAGTTTCTATTTCGGCTTCAGATATGGTGGTATGAGTTAGGCGAAGATGGTCAAAAATGGGTCATTAAGCATTTGGGAAATCTCACAGATATTATGAAAGTTAAACCACGGGATGATCTGATTGCGGCGTTAGTAACTTTTTGGGACCTTGTTCACAATGTCTTTCGTTTCTCTGATTTCGAGCTTACCCCTACATTAGAAGAGATAGCTGGATATGCTGGTTTTGACGGAGATCTAAGAAATCAAAATCTGATATTCACAAAGGCTCCCTCGGTGCATCGATTCTTCGGTCTTCTAAACATCAGTAATCAAATCAGAAAAAGCAATGTTGTCAACGGGTGTTGTTCTTTCAACTTCCTATATTCAAGATTCGGAAAGCCAGACGGGTTTGAAATTCATGAAAAGGGCTTTACTAACAAACAGAACAAAGACACCTGGCAAATTCACCGTCGCTTCGCCTTCCTGGTGGCTTTTCTAGGAATCATGGTCTTCCCAAACAAAGAACGAACAATTGATATTCGCACAGCGAAAGTCATACAGGTCCTCACTACCAAGGAAAATCACACCCTAGTCCCGATCATTCTCTCAGACATTTATCGGGCGTTGACCTTATGTAAATCAGGGGCAAAGATCTTCGAAGGGTGCAAACTTTTGTTGCAAATGTGGATGATTGAACATCTCCAACATCACCCCAAGTTCATACAGTATGGTCCAAGCCATGATAATTTCATCGAGAGTTATGAAGAAAGAGTAAAAGATTATAAGTCTCCAGAAGGGGTCGAACCCTGGGTATCTCATCTAAGATCATTAACGGCAAGTCAAATTGAGTGGACTTTTGGATGGCTCCCGGTGAGGGAAGTGATACACATGTCAACCTCAAATAGTTATTTACTACTATTAGGATTGAGAAGCATCCAGCCATATGCGCCACAAAGAGTTCTAAGACAACTAGGGAGATACCAAGTAGTTCCTGATGATGAAGATTTGAGTATGCAAGTAATCGAGTTACACCCTGAAGCCACTCTTCCCGAAGATTTAATTCAGCAGAGGTGGAATTGATGTCGATACTTGAAAGATAATACTCATGTTCCAGACACTACAAAGGGTGAGATAAATCCAGGATATGCAAGGTGGTTTGAGAAACGGTCCCGCGTGGATGATGTACCAGAACCCTATCTAAGAAGGCCAATAAAAAGACCCCATGTTCAAACATTTAACGATAAAATCCAAGAGCGGTTGATTTGGGGAGAAAAGGAAAAAGGGTACAAAGCAACTATCCACGCCCTAAAGGAAAATCTGAGGAGCCTCAGTTTGGAGAAAGATTTGCAAGCACAAGAAGCAGAAGGCGAGAAGAAGAGTCTGGCTTGTGAGAATAAAAATCTTCACACTCAATTTCAAAAAATGAAGAAAGCTTCTGAAACACCAATGAGGAGTTGGAAGGATCAAAAAATCATCGCCAATCTTTTTGAAAAAATGCAAGATTATGATTCCATTTTTGCAAAAACCGAAAAGGCGTTGAGCAAAGCTAAAGAAAGAATCCAACAATTAAACGAAGAAGCCAGATCTAATAAGGAACGCCAAGTAAGGCAATCCGAAGAAGACAAGGCACAATTCAAGAAGGAAAAAGACCGTTGGATACATTCAGAAGCCCAACTTCATGCACAACTGGAAGAAGCGAGAAGATACAACAGAGAGCATCAACATGCAGACATCGACAGAGAAAGAGCACAAGCAAGACTCGATCAGGCCAGACTCCGAGCTCAATTATAGTCAGCTTTAGATCCTGAAGACCGTATCAGAGATATAGCCACAACTCGCCAACAACAACTGCAAAACCAAGACCAACGTCTCCAAGACTTCAGGGCACAAATCCATGATTTAGCGGTTTACACTTCTCAAAGTTATGTGAACTGCCAAGGGATGGATTATGAAAGGTTTATAGAGCATGCACCTATTTTTGCCCGTCATCTGGCAACGGAGTTAGAAAGAATGTATCGTACGCTGGGAGGTCATCCAGGTCAAGCCCCACATTGAGCAGATAATCCAATGATTGACAACAAAAGTGGAAAGTGGAGCATGTTGAGAGATGTTAAGAGTTGTGTCTTTTATTTTGATTTGGGTGTGTGTGTTTTCAAACCATTTTCTTATAATGTTTTCCAAATGTAATGTTTGTTCCATCTTTGTATTATTTTTAAGAATAAATAAAAAGTGTTTGCCTTACGTCCGAACTACGCAAGGTCTGATTCATGCAGGGGCATGATACGTAGGCAATCTCTATAAGATTCGACCACAATCATAAAAAATAATAAATAAATTGAGAGCGAGTAAAAATAAAAAATTCAAGAAAGCTGGGATGACACAAGCAGCCGAGCAAATGTATAATAGAAAAGGGTTATTTGTCTAGGAACATTGCATCTCAACGTGTAATTATATATGTGTTAAACTCTCAAAACTAACAAGTTTGCTCATTTCCAGAAATCAAGCAGTTAGTTTTTCTAAGAGATACTGGCATATTATCATTATCACACCAGATCAAAAGTACCGATACCCGAAAGTATGTCTATTCCGGATGTCGACACAGGTATTGAGATAGAGGAGATGGACGTTGGAAAAATGAAAGAAGAAATGCTTAAACTCAAGCAGCAAATGGCTGAGATGTACCGAGCCTGGTCTATAGGCCAATCACCCCCATCTTACCCAGCTAACCCTGTTCCATCACTAGCCCAAGCTCAGGATAATCTTACCACTGAACTATCCCCAAATTTCCCCATTTACCAACACTACCGAGGCACCACCTCTCAGACACCGCAGTCTCCACCTCCGAAACCAGTTCCATACCATCCTCCACCAGTAACTCCTGTCTTCGTAGCACCTCCCCCGGCTACATTCCACAAATCTCCTAGTGAGCCTATACTCCAGGCCCAGAACAATCAATACTACCCTCCGGAGCCCACCTTCAAAGCCTCCGAAATCCATTCAACCACTCCTCGTTTTGACCTCCCAACCAAAATTGACAAGCCAGCCAAAAATGCTGAACAAGAAGAGATGTTCAGAAAGGTCAAAAGCCTAGAACAATCGTTCCGAGACATGCGAGGGTTAGGAGGACAGGTCAGTGTGGCCTACAAGGATTTATGCTTATTCCCAAATGTGCAATTGCCAGTTGGTTTCAAGATGCCCAAATTTGACCTATATAACGGGCATGGCGATCCAGTAGCCCACTTGAGAGGATTCTGCAGCAAGATGCGAGGAGCTGGGGGAAGAGACGAATTATTAATGGCTTACTTCAGTCAAAGTTTGAGCGGATCAGCTTTAGAATGGTATACACGCCAGGACCATGGGAGATGGTACACCTGGGATGACCTAGCACATGCATTTGCTTACCACTTCCAATACAATCTGGAAATCATCCCAGATCGACTATCTTTGACAAAATTTGAGAAAAAACACAACGAAAGTTTTAGAGAGTATGGTTTCCGGTGGAGGGAACAGGCAGCAAGGGTGGATCCTCCTATGAAGGAAAGTGAAATGGTAGACTACTTCCTACAAGCCCTGGAGCCAACTTACTATGCCCATTTGGTTTCAGCAGTAGGAAAATCGTTCAACGAAGTAGTGAAGATGGGAGGTATGGTGGAAGAAGGCCTCAAGACAAATAAAATCATGAGTTATTCGGCTATTAAGGCAACTACTCAAGCTATTCAAGGCGGAGTAGGAGGAATTGGAAGAAAGAAAAGGGAGGAAGCAGCGGTGGTTGATTCAGGAACTTGGTCAGGATCCGGAGGTTCACCTCATTACTACAATCAACATCGGTCCCACCAATCAACTTACCACCACAATTCACCCCAACACTACTATCACCCGTCGGAACCTCATTTTTCCATCAATCATGCACAAGCATACAGTCAACACATGCTCACGCTCATTGGCGTGCCCCTGTCATACCAAGTACTTACCCACGAGCCTACCCCGGACCAGGTTTCAGGCCTAGGCAAGCGTTCAGGGGAGAAAGGGAACAGAAAAAGAAAGCCTTCACTCCATTGGGTGAAACCTACACTAGTCTGTTCCACAGGTTGAGACAGCTAGACATGCTAAGGCCGGTACAATCCAAGCTGGCCAATCCTCCTCCAAAGAATCTGGACTACACCATAAGCTGTGAATATTGTTCCGGTACACCAGGCCATGATACAGAAAAATGCTGGCATTTGAAGAATGCAATACAAGAGCTGATTGATACTAACAAAATTGAAGTTCAAACCCCCGAAGCTCCCAATATCAACAAAAATCCAATGCCAGCCCATCAGGAGGCCAATATGATAGAAATAGTACAGGCTGATGGGGAAACAAAGAAGCCATCGCAAACTGTCATGATGATTAGGTATCATAAAGCCAAGCCAGAAGAGCAGTTAACAGAGGAGAAGTCGGTACCTAAGCAGAACAAAAAGGTTGAACCATCTGTGGTATTTGAGAAGGGATCTTCAAGCAAAATTGTTACGAAGCGGGAAGGATTAAAAGTGATTGTACCAGGGATCGCCTGCAAACCCATTATAGTCGTGGAGGGAGCCCGTATAGATCGGGTCATTATCAAGCCGGTAACCCAGTTAACAGTAATCAGCAACAAAGCCATTCCATGGAACTACGAACGGGTAACGGTAATGTATAAAGGAAAAGAGGTCAAGGAAGAAGTCTGTGAGGTGCAAGGCCTGACTCGTTCGGGAAGATGTTTCACTCCCGAGGAGTTAAGAAAAACTAAAAATCCAACACTAGTAAAGAAAGCTGTGACAAAAGAAGAAGCGGGAGAATTTTTGAGAAAAATGAAGCTCCATGACTATTCTGTTGTGGATCAATTAAAAAAGACGCCCGCTCAAATTTCATTATTGTCATTACTGATCCATTCAGAGGACACCGTCAAGCTTTGATGAAAATCCTGAATGAGGCACACGTTCCTGATAAGATCTCCGTGAATCATTTGGGAAAAATAGCCAACAGAATCTTTGAGGCAAACAGAATCACATTTTCTGATGATGAACTGCCTATGGAAGGTACTGAGCACAACAGAGCTCTTTACCTCACATTGAAATGTGAAAACTCCGTAGTAACCCGGGTATTGGTTGACAATGGGTCAAGCGGAAATATCAGCCCTCTCTCCACTCTGGGCAAGTTGAAAATCAAAGAGGAGAGGATCTAGAAGAATAGTATTTGCGTACGGGGGTTTGACGGTGGAAGCAGAGATTCATTTGGCGACATAGTGCTGGAGCTGACAATAGGGCCAGTTGAATTCACAATGGAGTTTCAAGTGCTGGACATAACTGTTTCCTATAATTTGCTATTGGGTCGACCATGGATCCATGCTGCTAAAGCAGTCCCGTCAACATTACACCAGGTAGTCAAGTTTGAATGAGATAAACAGGAAATAGTTGTGCATGGGGAAGACAGTTTAAATGCTCACAGCGGTGCCATTGTATCAGTCAAGGGAATAGAAAATGACTAGGGACCATGGGTTTACCAAGTGCCCGACACAGTGTCGGTAGAGAAAATTCCAGAGGGGAAGTACCTTCCGAACCCAAAGATAACCTCTGCATCAGTCATGGTAGCCTATGAAATGTTAAAAAATGATTTTATACACGGCAAAGGTTTGGGCTCATCTTTGCAAGGAATTATACAACCAGTATCTCTCCCCGAGAACTGGGGAACATTTGGTTTGGGATTCATACCCACTGTCACAGACGTGAGAAAGGCCAGAAAGCTGAAACAAAAGGCATGGGTGCTTCCAAAACCAGTCCCACATCTATCAAAGTCTTTTGTCAAGACCGGTGTTAAAAATCACCCGATAACAACAATTCCTAAATCCATGGGCAATCCTGAGGAGGAATTAATTGAAAGATTCGAGAAATTGTTTGACGATGTGAATATGGTGGAAAGCGGGGAAAGTTGTAGCAACGCAGAAGTTCAATTCGTTAGGCCAAAAACAAAGCTTAATAATTGGAAAGCCACTCCTCTCCCCATTCGAAAGGAGTCTTGGTAGTTTATTTTTGATTTTCCTTCAGTTTGTTTGGGTTACCTCAGGGTTGTAATCCCAATGCTTATCTTACAGTTTGTTTGAAGTGTGCAAACCTTGTTATCTTTCATCATCCAATAAAATACAGTTTCCTTTTTCATTATCATTCCTGATAGTTTTCTTTTCCTTTTCTTCTTTTTCTGTACAGTTCTTTTTACGCTGGCTCTAGTGATATGGCATGCATGAGGAATCCCCATCCCAATCTTAAAAATCAATCTAGTTCTGAAATAATAATTCAAGAAATATATTGTGATTATGAATCAGAATATGATGAGGATGAGGCTTTTGAAGAGATTAGTAAAGAGTTAATTCATTTTGAAGGAAAAAGCAAACCTAACCTGAGTGATACCGAAGACATCAATATAGGGGACACGAATAATATCCGAGAAACTAAAATAAGTGTCCATCTCGAACCAAAGATCCGAGAAGAGTTAATTAAAGCACTCATAGAATTCAAATATGTTTTTGCATGGTCATATGACGACATGCCAGGCTTGAGCACTGATTTAGTGGTTCACAAATTGCCCACTGATCCAATGGTGCCTCCTGTCAAGCAAAAGTTGAGAAAGTTCAAGCCTGATATGAGTGTAAAAATTAAAGAAGAAATCACCAAACAGTTGGAAGCAAAGGTCATTCGAGTCACTCGATATCCTGTTTGGTTAGCTAATATCGTTCCTGTGCCAAAGAAAGACGGCAAAATTAGAGTATGCGTCGACTACCGCAATCTCAACAAAGCAAGTCCGAAGGATAATTTCCCATTACCCAATATCCATATTTTGATCGATAATTGTGCCAAGCATGATATAGGATCTTTCGTGGATTGTTATGCCGGGTATCATCAAATTCTAATGGATGAAGAAGATGCAGAAAAGACGGCATTCATCACACCATGGGGAACTTATTGCTACCGGGTAATGCCATTCGGTTTGAAGAACGCCGGGGCAACTTACATGAGAGCAATGACCACGGTGTTTCATGATATGATACACAAGGAGATTGAGGTATACGTGGACGATGTGATCATAAAATCAAAGCATCAGGCCGACCACGTTGGGGATTTGAGGAAATTCTTCTTAAGACTTTGCAGGTACAACCTCAAGCTTAACCCTGCCAAATGCGCATTTGGTGTTCCATCTGGAAAGTTGATGGGATTCATAGTCAGTCGGCGAGGCATCGAGCTAGACCCATCAAAAATCAAAGCCATCCAAGAATTGCCACCTCCAAGGAACAAAACTGAAGTAATGAGTTTGCTGGGGAGGTTGAATTACATCAGCTGGTTTATTGCTCAGCTCACGACAACCTGTGAGCCTATTTTCAAATTGTTGAAAAAGGATGCTGCGGTCAAATAGACTGAAGAGTGTCAAGAAGCATTTGATAAGATAAAAGGATACTTGTCAAACCCACCCGTGCTGGTTCCGCCAGAGCCAGGAAGACCTTTGATTCTTTACTTGACAGTCTTAGAGAATTCCTTTGGTTGTGTATTGGGGCAACATGACCTCACCCGCAGAAAAGAACAGGCCATCTACTACCTTAGCAAGAAATTTACAGCTTATGAGGTTAAGTATACTCATCTGGAGAAGACATGTTGCGCCCTAACTTGGGTAGCTCAGAAATTGAAACACTATTTGTCATCCTACACTACTTACCTCATTTTGCGTCTGGATCCGTTGAAATATATTTTTCAAAAGCCTATGCCAACGGGAAGACTTGCAAAATGGCAGATATTGCTCACAGAATTTGACATCATATATGTGACTCGGACTGCAATGAAAGCCCAAGCATTGGCCGATCATTTAGCCGAAAACCCGGTCGACGAGGAGTACGAGCCATTGAAAACCTATTTTCCCGATGAAGAAATAATACATATCGGTGAGATGGAGCAGATTGAAAAACCTGGCTGGAAACTTTTCTTTTATGGGGCCGCTAACATGAAAGGAGTCGGGATATGAGCTGTACTTATTTCTGAAATAGGTCATCACTATCCTGTTATGGCTCAACTTCGATTTTATTGCACCAATAATATGGCTGAATATGAAGCTTGTATTTTGGGGTTAAGGCTAGCCGCAGACATGGGTATTCGGGAAATCTTAGTCATGGGAGATTCGGATCTTCTGGTACATCAAATTCAAGGAGAATGGGAAACCCGAGACTTGAAGCTCATACCATACCGACAATGTCTACATGATCTTTGTCAGCGGTTTCAATCAGTAGAGTTTCAGCATATTCCAAGGATCCATAATGAGGTTGCCGGTGCATTCGCTACCCTGGCATCAATGTTGCACCATCCGGACAAAGCTTATGTGGATCCACTGCATATTCAAGTCCACAATCAGCACGCTTACTGCAATATAGTTGAGGAGGAATTTGACAGGGAACCATGGTTCCACGACATCAAGGAGTATATCAGAATGGGGATATATCCAGCACAAGCCACATGGGATCAAAAGAGAACCATTAGGTGATTGGCAAATGGATTCTTCTTAAGCGGAGGAGTTTTGTAAAAGAACACCAGATCTTGGATTGTTAAGATGCATAGATGCCAGACAAGCTACAACTGTCATGTCTGAAGTACATTCAGGAGTTTGCGGACCCCACATGAGTGGATATGTGTTGGCAAAGAAAATCCTCCGAGCTGGTTACTATTGGCTTACCATGGAGCGAGATTGTATCAGTTTTGTGCGCAAGTGTCATCAATGCCAGATACACGGAGATTTGATTCATTCTCCACCATCCGAGTTGCACACAATGTCGGCACCATGGCCCTTCGTTGCCTGGGGCATGGATGTGATTGGACCAATTGAGCCGGCAGCATCCAATGGGCACAGGTTCATTCTGGTAGCCATTGATTATTTTACCAAATGGGTTGAGGCCAAAACATTCAAATCAGTGACCAAGAAAGCTGTGGTCGATTTTGTTCACTCAAATATCATATGTCGATTCGGAATCCCAAAGGTGATCATCACAGATAACGGTGCTAATCTTAACAGTAACCTAATGAGGGAAGTATGTCAACAGTTTAAGATTATACATCGCAACTCTACCCCATATCGGCCCAAGGCAAATGGAGCAGTCGAGGCAGCCAACAAAAACATAAAGAAGATACTTCGGAAAATGGTAGAAGGCTCAAGACAATGGCACGAAAAATTACCATTTGCATTGTTGGGATATCGTACTACTGTTCGCACTTCAGTAGGAGCAACTCCTTATTTGTTGGTATATGGCACTGAAGTAGTAATTCCTGCAGAAGTTGAAATTCCTTCCCTTCGGATCATCGCCGAAGCTAAGATTGATGATGATGAATGGGTCAAAACCCGTCTGGAACAGTTAAACTTGATTGATGAAAAACGATTGGCAGCAGTATGTCATGGCTAATTATATCAAAGAAGAATAGCAAGGGCATACAACAAAAAGGTGCGTCCCCGAAAGTTTGAAGTGGGTCAACATGTGATGAAACGTATTCTCCCACATCAGGCTGAAGCAAAGGGCAAATTTGCCCCGAATTGGCAAGGACCATTCATTGTGACCAGAGTATTGTCCAATGGTGCATTATGTTTAACAGATATTGAAGGAAAATGCATAGACATGGCTATCAATTCTGATGCGGTAAAGAGATATTATGCATGATTTTTCCTTGGTATAAGTTATTAAATGTTTGTATTCAGCATTATTTCGAAGATTGGAATGACAAAGGCAATTTATTCTGCTATCCAAACACTGTACCCTTTGTTTCCCCTTTGAGCCACACTCGTTTCTTTCTTACCCTCTCTTGGAATCAATGAAAGTCAAATAAAAAAAAATATATAAAAAAAAAGGAAAAGAAAAATAGAAAATCACTATTATTGTAATGAACTACGTTTGACCTGATTCCTCAAAAAGGATATGTAGGCGCCTCACGGCTCGGTCATAGGGTGCATAACATGCATAATATGCATAATGTGCACAAAAGGAAACATCAAGAGACCCCAATCAAGAAACTGGGGCAGGAATTGTATTGGCAAAAAAGAAAAATGATTCCAAGGGTTGTAATTTTTAAAACCCCTATCAAAATTGTTTAACTTTTGATACCTTTTCATTCCAACCACATACCAAAAGACCTTTCGACCAATTTTAGAAAGAACGCCGAGTCAAACAAATGAAGATGATTCATAACACTTTGGACCAAACAAGAAGAAGTAATGAAAATGAGAGAGTCTTATAGGTGAAAACCCTCACGGGTACCATGAGGCGACGGAAGCTGAGAGAAAGAAAAATGAGAGAGTCTTATTGGTGAAAACCTTCGCAGACACCATAAGGCGAAAAGGAATTAAGAAATGAACAAATAAGGAAGGTTTGTCGGTGAAAACTCTTTTAGATGCTGCAAGTCGAACAAGGTTTGTAAATTGGCAAAAGTAAAATTGGGTTGCGGAAATTTTGGGAAAACGAAATGAAACAATTGGAAAAGAGATTGGTTAAAAAGACTGGGTTGATTAATCCAAAATGCATACCGTGATCATTGGTGCCAGTGATCCCAATCAGATAAGTTTTTTTATTCCTTTTCCAACAGTCATCCAAATTTGGATTTTTCTTTTTCATTCTAGATTGTCGAAATCGTCATGTTTTCGTCACTAATAATCTTACTCTTCTAAAGCTTTTGAGGTAAGTTTTGTTCCAAACAAATAAGAAGGAATGTCAAGGTATACTACCAAGATTCAAGATTGCATAGGACAAAATACGGCCATGTGGGCAGGAGGTAGTAGGATACAAATTAAGATGTGGGTGTATGAAAAGTTGAATCAAAAAGTGGTTCAGCAATGTCAGGAGAGACATATGATTACAATTGAAAGGGTTTGAAGTGAAAACAACAGTTAGGGATCCTATAGTTAATGATCAATTACAAGGACAAAACAGTCTTTTCAACCATTCCAAGGCAGTAAAACAAGACAAAGAGAAACCCTACCATCGGCAAGAATGCCCCAACTAACCACCCTGCTTTAAACTAACAAAGTTTTCTTTGATTTGAAACAGGGGCAAAAACAACATTGTGTCAGGAAACACCCGGTGAAGGAAATAGAAGAAGTCAGGCATCCACCTGGAGAATAAAGAAGAGCATGGAAGTATTAGAAATCAGGCGTCCACCTGGAGAATGAGGAGGAGCAGTTGAAGTATTAGAAATCAGGCGTCCACCTGGAGAATGAGGATGAGAAGTTGAAGTATTAGAAATCAGGCGTCCACCTGGAGAATGAGGATGAGCAGTTGAAGTATTAGAAATTAGGCGTCCACCTGGAGAATGAGGATGAGCAGTTGAAGTATTAGAAATCAGGCGTCCACCTAGAGAATGAGGATGAGCAGTTGAAGTATTAGAAATCAGGCGTCCACCTGGAGAATGAGTATGAGCAGTTGAAGTATTAGAAATCAGGCGTCCACCTGGAGAATGAGGATGAGCAGTTGAAGTATTAGAAATCAGGCGTCCACCTGGAGAATGAGGATGAGCAGTTGAAGTATTAGAAATCAGGCGTCCACCTGGAGAATGAGGATGAGCAGTTGAAGTATTAGAAATCAGGCGTCCACCTGGAGAATGAGGATGAACAGTTGAAGTATTAGAAATCAGGCGTCCACCTGGAGAACAAGGATGAAGAATTGAAGAAAAAATCAGGCGTCCACCTGGAGAACAAGGATGAAGAAAGGAAGAAGAAATCAGGCGTCCACCTGGAGAACAAGGATGAAGAAAGGAAGAAGAAATCAGGCGTCCACCTGGAGAACAAGGATGAAGAAAGGAAGAAGAAATCAGGCGTCCACCTGGAGAACAAGGATGAAGAAAGGAAGAATAAATCAGGCGTCCACCTGGAGAACAAGGATGAAGAAACGAAGAAGAAATCAGGCGTCCACCTGGAGAACAAGGATGAAGAATTGAAGAAGAAATCAGGCGTCCACCTGGAGAACAAGGATGAAGAATTGAAGAAGAAATCAGGCGTCCACCTGGAGAACAAGGATGAAGAATTGAAGAAGAAATCAGGCGTCCACCTGGAGAACAAGGATGAAGAATTGAAGAAGAAATCAGGCGTCCACCTGGAGAACAAGGATGAAGAATTGAAGAAGAAATCAGGCGTCCACCTGGAGAACAAGGATGAAGAAAGGAAGAAGAAATCAGGCGTCCACCTGGAGAACAAGGATGAAGAAAGGAAGAAGAAATCAGGCGTCCACCTGGAGAACAAGGATGAAGAAAAGAAATAGCAATCAGGCGTCCACCTGGAGAACAAAGATGAAAAAAGGAAATGGCAATCAGGCGTCCACCTGGAGAACAAGGATGAAGAGTTGAAATGTTAGCAGTCAGGCGCCCACCTGGAGAATAAGGGAATACATTTGAAGCATTAGCAGTCAGGCGCCCACCTGAAGAATGAGGGAATACAATTGAAGGATCAGCAGTCAGGCGCCCACCTGAAGAATAAGGGAATACAGTTGAAGCATCAGCAGTCAGGCGCCCACCTGAAGAATAAGGGAATACATTTGAAGCATCAGCAGTCAGGTGCCCACCTGGAGAATAAGGGAATACATTTGAAGCATCAGTAGTCAGGCGCCCACCTGGAGAATAAGGGAATACATTTGAAGCATCAGCAGTCAGACGCCCACCTGAAGAATGAGGGAATACAATTGAAGGATCAGCAGTCAAGTGCCCACCTGAAGAATGAGGGAATACAATTAAAGCATCAGCAGTCAGGCGCCCACCTAGAGAATAAGGGAATACAATTGAAGGATCAGCAGTCAGGCGCCCACCTGAAGAACAGAATAGCAATGTATTTTGACATTACGGGTTGAAGTCAAAAGCCCGCCCATATGAGAAAAGAGCACACGTAAAGTCAATAAAGAAGAGGAGTCCAACCAAATCCCCAGCAAAAAAACAACAAGAGTCCCAAACAAATAAAGGAAATACGAGACACAATGAAAGGAAATGCGGAATAAGTCAGAAGCAAAGGATGCCCAAGAGTCACCAAGATATCAAGACAACAAGAAACGCAAGGGCATGATCTAGATAAGATTTTGTAATTCATATGCATAGTCTAGTTTAGCTTTTTGTTTTACCTTTAAAGTAGGGTGTAATGAGGAGGTCAGCAAGCAGTAAAAGCAACACGAAACAACAGCAACATCACAGTCCCATGGTAGTCCCAGCTACCCAAAACTTCCCGAACTACATTGACCTAATTCCTTTATAGCCAAGGATATGTAGGAAACCTTTGAAGCAGAGGTTCAGTCAAATCTTTCAAAAATGCTTCCCACAGAGTATTCGAACAGGCAAAAATCGTTCGTATCCGCTCACTTTATCTTTGCACGAAAACTCTTCGAGTTTCCGCACAAAGAGGGGCAGCTGTGAGCACATGATTTTTGCCTCACGAAAACTACTCTAAAATAAATCAAAAATAAAACAAAAATTCTCTTAGTATGCAGTTTTTAGAATTTATGTGGCGTTTATTAATTATTTGTGTTTTGTCGGTAAATGTTTACTTTGTTATAGTTAAATGAAAAAATAAAATAAAAATACATGTTGCCTGCATATCTAGGTTTTAATTATGCATTTAAGAGTTAATTAAAAAATCACAAAAATATGCATTTATCTTATTTGTTCGTCATTTAAATATGCCATTGTGTGATTAATAATTTGTCTTGTATGTTAATGTTTGTTAAAGGGTGATTAATGTTTTGTAAGGATAATTTTGTTTTTATAATTAAGAATTAGGAATTTAATAATTAGGAATAAAATTAGGAAATGAAAAATAAGTTACAAAGGTAAAAATCGGACCTGGACTGGAATCCAGGCCCAAACAAAAATAACCCCACAGCCCAATCCAAACACCCCAGGTCCGGTCCAATTCAAAACCAAAATAAACGACGACGTTTGGTTATCATTCATCAAGGGCCATTGGATTAAATCAATCCAACGGCTGATATTCCACACCCTTACCCGTAACCCCTACCCGATCCATTGCCCGGGTTGACCCCTTTCCCCTAACTTAAACCAAACGACATCGTTTGGCTAAGTGATTTGTTCTTGACCGTGGATCATGTTTGATCTGACGGTCAAGATCAATCCACCCCACCCCTATAAAAGCCTAAATCCTACCCCAGCCCCCCCAAACCAAATACTCCCCCTCTGTCCTGTTCATCGTCTCCTTCAAGAGACCAGATGAACTCCACCGTCCACCACCGTGCACCGCCCACCGGAAATCGCCTCACGGCGGTTCCGGTGGTCCAAACAACCCTACCTTAACACCCTCGACTCCTCACAACCCCCTCTTTACGGATCTGAGGTTAGTTTCCCTCGAATCAGACCACATAGTCTCGAATCTTCAATCGAAGGTTGGTCTGAAAACCCAACTTTATCCGATGACTCCCAAATTAACACCATAGTTTCCCCTGTCTTTCCTCATCATGAATCTGTTAGTAGCATAGATCGAATCCTCCTGGAACTGCTCGAATCTTCGTTTGAAGATTCGAGTGAAACTTAACCCTACCCCAACCTACCTCAAACTCACACCAGTTATCCACCTAACCTCCCTCATGCCTAGAACACCATTGGTTTAGTTCGAATATATCCAGAAGTGTTCGAATTTGGGATCAAAGAAATCTGAAACCCTAAAAAATTCCAGCCGTGAAATTTGTCCGAATTAAGTGAGAGATTGAGGTCTAAGAGACTTTAATCGAGGTATTCTCAATTGAGAATACTTCGAATAAAGTCTGTTCAACCTCAAAAAGGTCCGAATTCAAAGTTAAGCTTTTGTCCGTGTAAATTTGAAGATTCGGAGGTATTTTTCTTACTTCTTTTTGTACCTTATGTGTATATTGTTGTTTGTTTCAGTAGTCTATATAATTTTCTTATTTGATTCAGTGATTCTGTCTCGTACCTATTTATATGATCAAATTATAGCATTGTCTCCATTTGTTGTGATTGTTTGCAATGTGTATAATCGACTCGACTAAGTACGTCGATTAGTTATATTATAAAGTCCTGTATCTGATAATGCTGATTGTAATAACCTGTTTACCTGTTTTTGATTGATTATTATCATTTTTGTTGCAATCAGTTAATTAGTTCTTGCCAATTAGTTGGTTCTTGTTTAATAAGTCAGAAAGTTTATCAAACATTTGTGTATTGATTTCTGAGCAGTTAGTTTCAGGCAATGTCAATACTGACAATACCCCTGCATTCATGCTGATCTCAATTTCAAATCAAATTTGTTCTATTGAGTTCTGTGTATTGTTAATATGTTTGTATGCAAGTTCAGTGTTCAATCTGAATTTAGCTTTTGTCCATTAGCTATTAGACATTGGGTTTGTTGGATCAATTAGTTATTGCATTTCCCTGTTTAGCCTAATCTGAAAGGATAGAGTGTTTGTTTGATTTAGGAGTTGGTTGTTAGCTGCTAAACAAGTTTAATTCAGATAACTTGTTAAGGTCTGGGACAGTAATAACAGTAATATTAAGGGATTATAGGGGTATTTCTGGGAATAAAACAGTGAGGGTAATATGATAATAGTAGTGTGCTGATAGTGGAGTGTTAATGGATATTATTTAATGAAATAATGGGAAACAAAGGATAATAGGAATGCTGAAAGTAAGGAAAAAAGCACCTTTAGTGGCTGATTTATTAGAAAATCAGCATTAGTGATATGGGAGTGGAGAATTGCTGATTTTAAAAGGAAAGGGGGTCCGGGCAGCATTAGGATGATAAGTTGTACATAAAAGGGAGTTGGGACTGATTTAGAGGAGGAGGACATACGGAGATAGAGAGAAAAACCAGAAAAAGAGAGAAGATAGAAAGAATATAGAGAACAGAATCAAAAAGAGAGATAGAGAAATATAAGAGAAATACAGAGAAGAATAGGAAAGAGAGAACTGGGAGATATAGAAAAACTGGACAGAAACAAAAGAAAGAAAGAAAATCTGAAACATTGCCTTCTTGAATCTGTCCGGGTTTGTTTGTTAAGATTGTTTGGTTTAAATCTGAATTTTTTTTTAAAATTCTGTTACTGCTCGTTGGGTTCCAAGGGTCTTGTTATGTTGTTCAAATCTGTTGAGTTATTTGGCATTTTCTGCTGATTTTGTTACTGCTGCTACTGCTGAAATTTGCCTCATTTACCCTCATTTCCAGGTATATATCTTTAGACTCGTGCTGTGGAAAGTTTCAAAATTGCAAAAATGAATAAAGTTTGGAATTAATATTATGTCTTCTGCTCGTTTAAGTCTATTAGTTTAAATTGTAGTTTTGTTTCAGTTGGTTAATATAGTAGTATGCTTGACATGATGACTATTAGTCAATCATTCCCTTTTAAGTTCATATAAGGGTTGTAATAATGTTATCTATTTTAGCATTTCGTTAAGTATAAGTTATGTTCGAATTGTCAACATGGTAGAAAGTTGGCCATTAATTCGATCTTGTGATGTTGTTAGCTAAGTAAAGAATAGTGTAGAAATATCAAAAAACTATATTATTAGCTTATTTTGTCAAATATCCGATTTTGTTTAAGGCTAGATAATGTTAATTGTATTTCGTTCATAGATGACATAATAACAATTATGTGAATAGCTATGGTAGAAATACGAATTGATATAATCCGTCTCGTTTATGATGTTGGAGTATGATGAATGGTTCGGACATACCACTACGTGGCATGTAATGCCATTTTATTGAGTCAATTTGTATAATAGTTCTCTTTCTCACCAATTTGATTATTTATCATTGTAAACAAATTAACTAAACAATTATAACTTTGGATTAAAAAAACAAGTATATGAGAATGAGATGGGATGTATAAGCACGAATTGCAACATTTTATGTCAAGGATATGTAGAAATACAGTTTGCACTAAATATAAATAATGAAAATTCTTCGGAAACTATTAATTTGTTTATCAAATTAATTCTTTTTCCTAGTTTTATATGTGATTCTATTTTTGGATATACTAATGTTGTATTCACGATAAAAATGGTAGTACTAAGCACACATTGTTTATTCTTGTTTTACTCGTCAAATTCAAATGGTTTTTGAGGAATATAATTCACATGCGAAAAATATAATTTGTGGTTAACACTTAATAAATTGAGAATTCTTTTCAAGAAATTTAGAGGCATTTCAAATAGGTACTTCTCATGGCTTTCACATAAAATGCATGGACGAAATAAACAATTTATGGAAAATTTATGCTACCATCAAGAATATTTCGTGTGATTAGGGATACGTTCGCGTGACCTGATTATATTTCTAAAAGCCATTCGGATTATACGTTTGCGCAACTTCGAGCGAATATTTAATAAAAAGGGGTTCTTCGGAGAATATCAAATTAATTTCATATAACCCGAGATGTGCAGTTTACTATTTAATCATACAAGAGCGACGAACGTTCTTAATTTTTATTTTAAGCACAATTTCGAACATAAGTCTATTTTTATAATAATAATAAAAAAAAGTAATAATATTATCAACCTTTCTGTGTACACGTATGCGTGGCATGATTCTCTACAAAGGATATATAATACGAATATACGTACGCGTGATTCGTTTACATAATTGTAAACAATCTAAACAAAAGCGGTAATAAAATCGGGCAACAAGAGAAAATGTATTTATTAAATCAAGATAATTAAGCCAAATATAAAAATGGTTAAGCGACCGTGCTAGAACCACGGAATTCGGGAATGCCTAACACCTTCTCCCGAATTAATAGAATTCCTTACTCAGGATTTCTGGTTCGCAGAATAACAAATAGAGTCATATTCTCCTCGATTCAGGGATTAAAACTGGTGACTTGGGACGCCTTAAAATTCCCAGGTGGCGACTCTGAAACAAACAAATAAATCCCGTTTCGACTGTCCTTTAATTGGAGAAAACTCCCCTCGCACCCCTAGCGGGAGGCGGAAGGAGGAGGTGTGACAAACCCATGTGCCCAACTCTTGCTGAACTGCTCTCCAGAAATGGGAGGTAAACTGCGTACCTCGATCCGAAATGATAGACTCGAGCACACCATGAAGGCGAACAATCTCCCGGATATAGATCTCAGCTAACCTCTTGGAAGAGTAGGAGACTGCCACATGAATTAAATGTGCTGATTTGGTCAGCCTATCAACAATAACCCACACTGCATCGATCTTCCTCTGAGTCTGTGGCAGTCCAACAATGAAGTCCATAGTGATCTGCTCCCACTTCCACTCGGGAAGCTCAATCCTCTGAAAGAAACCACCAGGCCTCTGATGCTTATACTTAACCTGCTGACAGTTCAAACACCGAGCCACATATGCAATGATATCTTTCTTCATTCTTCTCCTCCAATAATACTGCCGCAAATCCTGATACATCTTCGCGGAGCCTGGATGAATAGAGTACCAGGAACTATGGGCCTCCTCTAAAATCAACTCTCGAAGCCCATCTACATTAGGCATACAGATTTGACCCTACAATCTCAAAACTCCATCATCACCTAAAGTAACCTACTTGGCACCTCCGTACTGCACCGTGTCTCTAAGGACACACAAATGGAGATCATCATATTGTCGATCACGTATACGCTCCAATAAAGAAGAACGAGTGACTGTGCAAGCTAACACACGGCTGGGCTCAGAAACATCCAACCTCACGAACTGATTGGCCAAAGCTTGGACATCCAAAGCAAGCGACCTCTCACCAACTGGGATATAAGCAAGACTGCACATACTGGCTGACTTCCTACTCAAAGCATCAGCCACCACATTGGCCATTCTCGGATGAAATAAGATGGTGATATCATAGTCCTTTAATAGCTCCAACCCCCCCCCCTCTGCCTCAAATTTAGCTCCTTCTGCTTGAACAAATACTGCAGACTCTTATGATCCGTGAACACCTCACATACCACGCCATACAGATAATGCCTCCAAATCTTCAATGCGTGAACGATGGCTGCTAACTCCAAATCATGAACCGGATAGTTCTTCTCATGAATCTTCAACTACCGTGAAGCATAGACAATGGCCTTTCCATCCTGCATCAACACCGCACCAAGTCCAATACGAGATGCATCATAATAAACTGTATAAGGCCCTGAACCTGTGGGCAAAACCAACACCGGTGCCGTAGTCAGAGCTGTCTTGTGCTTCTGAAAGCTCGCCTCACTCGTTAGACCATCTAAACTGGGCACCCTTCTGGGTCAACCTGGTCATCGGGGCTGCAATAGATGAGAACCCTTCCACGATTCGATGATAGTAGCCTGCCAATCCCAAGAAACTCCGGATCTCTGTAGCTGATACTGGTCTAGGCCAGTTCTTGACTGCCTCAATCTTCTTCAGATCAACCTGAATACCCTCTGCTTATACAACATGACCCAGGAATGCAACTGAACTCAGCCAGAACTCACACTTTGAAAATGTAGCATATAATTGACTATCCATCAAAGTCTGAAGAACCACTCTAAGATACTGCTCGTGCTCCTCTCAGCTACGGGAATAGATCAAAATATCATCAATGAAGACTATCACAAAAAAATCCAAGTAAGGCCTGAATACTCAGTTCATCAACTCCATAAAAGTTGCTGAGGCATTTGTCAACCCGAATGACATCACCAAGAACTCATAATGCCCGTACAGAGTGCAGAAAGCTATCTTAGGGACATCGGATGCCCTAATCCTCAACTGATGGTAGCCAAATCTCAATTCAATCTTCGAGAATACCTTGGTACCCTGAAGCTGATCAAACAAATCATCAATCCTAGGCAATGAATACTTATTCTTGGTTGTAACCTTGTTCCACTACCGGTAATCAATACTTCTCATCGATCCATCCTTCTTCTTAACAAACAACACCGGCGTACCCTAAGGCGAAACACTAGGTCTAATGAAACCTTTCTCAAGCAAGTCGTGCAACTGCTCCTTCAACTCTTTCAACTCAGGCGGGGCCATACGATACGGCGAGATAGAAATAGGCTGAGTGTCTGGAGCCAAATCAATGCAAAAGTCAATATCCCTGTTAGGCAACATACCCGACAGGTCTGAAGGAAATACCTCAGGAAACTCGCAAACAATAGGCACAGAATCAAGAGAAGAAACCTCAGCACTAGATTCACGAACATAGGCCAAATAGGCCAAACACCCTTTCTTGACCATACGTTGAGCCTTCGTATAAGAGATAACACTGCGGGTAGAATGACCAGGAGTCCCTCTCCACTCTAAACGAGGTAAACCCAGTAAGTCTAAGGTCACAGTCTTGGCATAACAGTCCAAGATAGCGTGATAAGGTAATAGCCAGTTCTTCCCCAATATGACATCGAAATCAACCATGTCCAGAAGAAGCAAATCTACAAGAGTCTCAAGACCCCCAATCATAACTATACAAGAATGATGGACTCAATCTACCACAATAGAATCACCCACCGTTGTAGACACATAAACATGAGCACTCAAAGAATCAATAGGCATGACTACATACGGTGCAAAATAAGATGACACGTAAAAGTACATAGATCCTGGATCAAATAAAACTGAAACATCTCTGCTACAAACCAGAACAGTACCTGTGATAACCGTATCGGACCACCCCGAAAACTCTGAAGCGGCTGTGCACTGATAGGAGCTGGTAGTGCATTGTAAGACTACTAATCAAAATACTGTATATGGGAACCACGACCACCTGAAGCACCATGAGAAACCTGAAGTGCTGACTGGAAAGGTTTAGGAGGATAGCCTCTACCATACGAATCTCTGCCTCTAGATGAGGTACCACTGAATCGGCCTGAATGACGAGGCCTCTTGTCAGACCCTTGACCACCTCCTTACGATAGAACCATCTCAACTCTCCTGGCCACATTTGCCGCCTCCTAGAAAGAAATATCACTCCCAGTCTCCCTGTCCATCTGAAGTCGAATCGGTTGAATAAGTCCCTCAATGAACCTCCTCAACCTATCTCTCTCGGTGGGAAGTATGATAAGACCATGACGGGCCAAGTCGATGAATCTGGTCTCATACTGAGTAACTATCATGGAACCCTGCTGGAGACGCTCAAACTACCTCTGATAGATCTCTCTCTGAGTAATAGGGAGAAACTTCTCCAGAAATAGCTGAGTAAACTACTCCCAAGTCAAAGGTGGTGATTCGGCTGGTCTATTCCATCAATAGGTGAAATCACAACCTTAGATTCTTCTCTTAATTGTTTACAATTTAATCATAGTTAGTCCTTATTTACTTAATTGTAGTTAGTTATAGTTAGTAAAAATATCCTCAATTGTTATTTAAAACGTTTGGGAAGTTGATTACGTAGAATTTAGTGAGTCTAACAAGAGTAATTGATAGGTTAATTCCTTGTGGGTTCGACTCTGGGCTAAATACTCGGATTATATTTGCAACGTCCGCTTGTCCTTTTTATAGGGCATAGTTGGGCGTGATCAATTCACCTCAATGTTGATCTACAATCATCCATTGATAACTTTAAATTTCTTACATAATATATTGCCACTAGGGCTTACGTTGCATCATGGAATATTTGAAGTGATTTTTCTGATCCACCTGGGTGATACGACATTATACTTCCATAACCGTATCTTATAGCATCCCAATGCGACTCGACTTACGTGGCTATTTTAATCATGTCCAATTCATGAAATCCCTTTCTTTTTTTTCGTCAGACCATTACTCAATTGAAGGCCCAAACATCGTCCTTTATCTATCATAATCACACCCCCATTCTACAACATTCCATCTCTTCTAAATGCTATTAGTCTTAGACTCCTTTGAGTTCATTCAGGCTATAATGGGCTTTATATAACTTAGAGGAACCATCAGCTCCTTTGTTTTCACAGGCTTAATTCCGAGGACTTATCTATTTTCGTCACCTTCTCACTTGCCTTCTCCTTATCCTTACTTTTGTCTTTCTAAAACCTTTTTGTTCTATCATATTTTATCTTGCGATCAATTCCCATGCATTTTCTGGAACATCAAGCGAGACACTGCATCGTTTTTAACTCTTCTTTTACTCTCTACTTAGACCTTTTAGTACTTAGAAACTTTAGGTTGGGAAGTATTCCACTGACGATGCTACTATCAGTCCTAGTTACTGAATCCCCACGCTTTTAGCCTTTTATCTGCAGTATGGACTATTCACGACCTTCTGCATTTGAGTATCTTGTATGTTGTTCCCCTTTACCTTTCTTACCTTAAAATCTTGCATCGTATCTTCTATCTCTTTCATGAACTCCCTTCCACATAGGTATAGTTCACGTTCACAACTTGAAGCTCTATTATAATACTTGCACCTCTGGGCATACACAATTCGGTGGGAGCTTCATACTGACTTCTTATGAGGCTAGTACTTCTTCTAACTGGCTTTATCGTAGAGTCATTATAGAATATGGTTGTTGTAATATCTTTCTTGTACCTTTGATATTAAAAGTAATTCTGCAATATTCTCAATCAAGATTTCCATAATTTTTGGGTACAATAATCGAATTCATGATTTACTTTGTTGAAGTAACTCTTTAGTTTCCTCCTTCTTCTAATCGGACTTTATGTCGGCTTAAATTATCTCCCGCTCTGGGGTTCATGGTATTAGTTATTATGTTTGGCCATTTATGGGAGGTCAGGAATATGCATGATACAATCCTTTAGCAATTTAATCATTCGTTTATGACCTAGGCTCAATTCTTTCTTTCAACGTATACTAGAATCTTCTATGGCTATATATGATGTATGTATAAAACTCCAAACCCTTAAGTGCGCTCGTAACGTAACCAACTCTGGATCAATGATCGAATAATTTTTTTCGTTCCATCTTATCTTTCTTTTATGGTAAGGTATTACTTTTCCTGGTCTTTCTGCCCCCGTGTTGCGTCCATACTTAGCTTAACACATGCCAGAGTTTTCGTGCAACTCATATGATCTCGAATATTACTTTTAATTTTACTTCCTGTTCATTAGCCATGGTAGGTGCCACTTTCTTTTGGAGTGCTTCCAATGTTGTTGTGAGACTGTTGTTACACGACAATTTCCTCTTTAGGTCGTTGTGCTTTGGTTGAAGCCTTCTTTCTTATTTCCTCAACTAGTCTTTTATTGTGGCACTTGGGGGGGGGGATCCTCTGACTCTTGTAAGGCTGTGAGCTTATCACATTGTATGCCCGACAAGATTTTTGATGTTCTTCCTCATCTATAATTACCTGTAGTTACTTATCTCCATGCCCTTGTGCTTGTAGGGTTACTCCTGAACTAATATTTTGACTGTCTTCACGGTGGTCACTTTCTTTTATTTTCATAACACTCATACGGTACCTTTTTAGCTTCCCCAACTCCTATATGGATATTTTTCAAGGATCACGATGTCATATCTGTGAGGCTAAATTCTCCATATTGGGGTTCCCTATGCTTATCTTGCACGATCTGTTGATTTTTCTGTATTCTCTTGTCTAGCCATAGCTAGGCTCTTCTTGAATCAACTACTAATTGCTTGTTGGCCCATTCCCGTACCAACAGAGGTGGGGGTAGAGGTGCTAGAGGTGGAGGTAGAGGTATTAGAGGTGGAGCTTAGGCCACTAGAGGAGGAGATCAGCCAGTAGTTGGCCGTTCCAGAGATGTAGTTCAGGGTGGTGGGACCCAGCCCCGATGCTATGCCCTTCCAGCCAGGCCCGAGGTCGAGGCTTCCGATGAGACACCCAGATGGTGCACTCTAGAATATTACAATTAGATGTAAATACTAGCATGATCGGAAAATAATTCAGAAGATAGGCACTAAAAACCTGGAAGGGATAAATATTACCTTAGTGTGGCTCTCGTCCCTGGTAGAGCAAGGACGTTGAGCAACCCGAAGAGTCGATGGATGAAGCAAGGGGAGCAAAAAGCAAAAGAATGTCTTGCTGAAGTTTTCACAAGAAAATGGATCGGCAGAAATATTAGAAGAGTAATGCGAGGAGAGATAAGGAAGAATTATGAGTAAGATGAGATACATGGATGACAATGGTATATCAAAAAGATGACGGTATTACCGGGTCTATAGTCAGGTGAAGGAAGAGACGAGAGGTGATAGGCCTTAAGACAACAAAAGAGTATAGGCCATGAAGTCATATCCGCATTTTAAGAAGTAAGTTCGTGACTCTAATGTGATTACCAACAGGAAAAGCTAGAACCCAGAATAATAGAGATCAGTATGGCCTGGTGAACAACATAAAGTAAACATGAATGAGGGATTTAGTGATTTGATAATGGCCGACATCATGAGAATTTCAGATTTTGTACCGATAATAATAGAATGGACAACAGAAGAAGATTTATGAGATATTCAGAGAATTGTCATTCAGGAAGACGCTTCCCTAAAGTAAGTAATGTGAGAAAAATAAAACTTAAGAGACTGTATGTGCTAGTTATAGTAATTGTCAAGCGAGTAAGGAATTTCGTTATCCTTAGTATAGAAGGATTATCGCAAGGAGAGTAAGGGTCATCGATGATGTGAAAGGATGCCAAAAATAAAAAGGTAGAACATCTATAGGCAGATTGTTGTAGCTCCAACTCTTAGTACTTCCCTAAATGGGGGATTATGGAATGATGTGACATTACGTCAGAATTAAGTGGTTCTAGTAATTATGGAATGGTAAAGGAAGAATGCAATAAAAAGAAAAGGGGATGAGATTGCAGTTATCCTACAGATATGCTACGATACCAGAGCATTATGCAAACACGACGTTAGGGAAAGGAAGTAAGGGTTCCTGCCTGAGATATTATTGATTAATAAGGAGCCAGTGCAAGAGGTAAGACAATGGAAATGACCCAAGAAAGATTACGCGGAATACTCCATCACCGGTCTGAGCTACCACACCTTACTGAACTGCTCCAACTGGCTCAACCGCTGGAGTCTAGAACTGGGGAGCTACCTGCTCCGGAGTGAGAGTAGCAGGGGTCTAGGCTCCTTCTCCATCCTGTGAGACGGCTGCTTCTACAGGAAGAAAACCTACCTGGGTGACACTCTCCATAAGGCCCACTAGTCGAACCAGAGCATCTTAAAGAACTGGGGTGGCAATAAACCCCTCTAGGACCTGAGGTGGGCCCACCGAAACTACTAGGGCTGAAACCTCATCATCAAAATCAACCTGAGGCTCCGCCATTGGTGCTGCTGCTCGGGGCTAAGCTCTGCCCCCACCTCGGCCTCTAGCACGGCCTCGACCTCACCCTCTGCCCCTCGTGGGAGCTACTACTGGGGGCTCGGGCTATTGGTCAGTGGATGAGGAAGCGCGTGTTCTCGCCATCTGCGAAAAAACAGAGTAGAATTTCAATTAGCATTGAAAAACCAAACTGCATGACAAGAAAAAACAAATGTGAAGTTTTTCCTAACTCTGTAGCCTCTGGGGGATGAATACAGACGTCTCTGTACCGATCCCTCAGATTCTACTAAGCTTGTTCGTGAATTGTGAGACCTATGTAACCTAGAGCTCTAATACCAACTAGTCACAATCCGAATTTTCCACCATCGGGAGTTGTGATGACGCCTACTCGTAGAAGCTAAGCAAGCCGCGACATCTAGAAATTCTAACTCTTTCATTTTAATCCTTTTTACGATTTTGAATTAACAGGTAATCAACATTTAGATATTAACGCAAAACAGAACAAGCGGAAGACCTAAATAGCTAAAGATAACCAAGCCAGTACTATAATGCCAATACACTCCCCTACTCCTGTAAGAGTACTACATACAAATGTCTAAAAGAAATACAAGTTGTCTCGAAATCTAATGAAAATAGAGTACAAAATAAAGTAGAAGAGAACACTGGGCCTGCTGACGCCTGCAGGACTACCTCGGGATCTCTGGCTAAACTGAAGGCAGGCTCCCCAAGTGCTACTGTCCAAAAGCTGCTCCGAAATCTGCACATAGTGTAGAGTGTAGCATCAGCGTAGCCGACCCCATGTGCTGGTAAGTGCCTGGCCGAACCCCGGTGAGGTAGTGACGAGACTAGGACCAGACCCCAGATAAACTTGTGCAGTTATATAATATACAGTAGAAAAATAAACAGGAATAAACAATTAACATGGGAGGGGGTACATGCTACGGGGAAATATCAAATCCAGCAGAAACTTAAGAGAACTATGAGAGAACAAATCAAGATCTACAACTAATAACACTGTTGCGACACGCAACCTGATCCAATATAACGTTGTTGTGGTGTGCAACCCGATCTAATATAACGTTGTTGCGGCTTGCAACCCGATCCAGTATAACATTGTTGCGGCATGCAACCCCTTCCAATATAGCATTGTTGCGGCGTGCAACCCGATCCAATATAACTTTTATATACCTTTAACAACCATACCAAGAGTCCTGGCAAGGGATCAACAGTAAACTACACTCTCCCGGCAAGGGATTCGACAGTAAAAGTAAATACGTCCCGGCAAGGGAGAAACAACTATAACCAATCTTAACCCAACTTCTACTCATCTCAGCTAACACCAATACACAATCGTAAGTAATTGCCAAGAAAACAAACTTAATCCTTGCTCAATATCTAGAGTCATCAATTAAAGCATTCGTAGTATCATTTAAGAACACAATAAATTTCAATTTAAGACTCACGGGCATGCTCGACACCAACGTATAGATACTCGTCACCATATCTATACGTCGTACTCAACAAGAAGTAAACAACAAATAGGACACAACTCCTAATCCCTCAAGCTAAGGTTAGATCGAACACTTACGTCGAACTTCCACGACCAACTCAAGCCTCAAACACCTCCTTTCCTTTCGAATTCGGCTCCAAATCAATTGTATCTAGACATAATCGACTTAATAACATCAATAAACGCTAAACAATCCAATTTCAACGCTTAATTATAGCTTTCCCATCATTCTTCCCAAAAAGTCAAAAATCGACCCCGGACCCGCTTGGTCAAAACACGAGGTTCGGACCAATATCCGATCAATCATTCTCCCGCGAGCCCGAATATATAATTTATTTTGAAATCCGATCACAAAACGAGGTCAAATTCCTAAATAATCTAAAAGCCCTAACTCTACCCAAATCCCTAAGTTTCTACCCTTAATCACATGATTTAGGCCTAGAAATCTAATGGGTGTTAATGAAAATTGAAGAAAATGAGTCTAAGATACATACCTATGAATTGGTGGTGAAATCCTCTTTCAAAAATTGCCCAATTTGGAGTTGAAGAGAAAAAGTTATGAAATTTTGGCTAAATTTATTTCTCGGGCTTGGAACCAAACTTCACAGAATTATCTTAAACCACATATAAGATCTGTACCGGGCACTGGAATCAAAATACGGGCCCGATACCAACATGTTCTGATCAAAATTCATTTCCAAATCCTTTAAACAATTTCAGAAAATAATTTTCTTTTAAAAATTTATTTCTCGGGCTTGGGACCTCGGAATTTGATTCCGAGCATACGCCCAAGTCCCAGGGTCCGGGTCCGTTTACCCAAAACGTTTACCGAAGTCAAATTAATTCATTTTATAGTCAAAAATTATCATTTTCACAGATTTTCACATATAAGCTTTCCGGCTACGCGCCCGGACTGCTCACGTAGATCGAGGTGATGCTAAAAAAGGTTTTAAAAAACTCGGAACGCAAAAATTTTATTTTAAAACAAGTGATGACCTCACATAGTTATACATACTAGTACTATTCCATGGTACTAACGTCCCTTTTGCTGGGGGCGCTACATTTTTGAATGAATGTAGGTTGTTCTAAAGCGGACAGTGCCGATCGCAGGTAGCGGAGTATCCTCCTCTCAGAAGTCTTGGTGAGCCTCTTTCCTTCAGGGGTTATGTTGTACACCTTTTGTCATAAAATTTTCACTTTTGAGGTATAGCCGGGGCATTGTTGCCGGCGTTATCATAACTGTCTTTTGTATCCTTAGAGGTTCTGTAAACGTTTGTGTGGGTTATGTTCGGGTATTGGATGAGTTACTAGACTATGTTGTAATTCTAAACTCTTGTTTCCTCTAAACTGTAACTGCATAATGTTTTGGGAATATAACTATGATTTAAGGGCTATAATAGAAAATGAACTAGCGATGTTATATGAATGATCTTTCGACTGTCTAACTTAAATGAAAGCATGGTTTCTGATCATAGTGAGTTGAGTAGAAGGTGTCAAAAAGGCTTGCTCAGTTGGATTCACTCGATTGAGCGCCGGTCGCGCCTCCCGAGGTTGGGGCGTGACAAACATATCCTTGGACCGAAAATAAAAATCCAACTAACCAAAAGTCCAAATCAAAATAACCAAACGGAATCCCAAATTGAGGAACCAAACAATCCTGTAAGTTTATAGAATTATTGAAAACTGACTGAATGAACAACCTTATTTTTTAGGATTAACAAAGTATTTTAGCAAAATCAGAAACAGAGAAGCAGTACATGATTGTCCTCAGTAAGTGACATGGTTTCCAGAATTTCAGATGTTAGACTCAAGCAAGATTTGATGAGCCTTCTATTTTTCTTATCTACAGGACAACCAAATTAAGATTTAGAGATTTTAACATAGTATAAAGGAACACTATAAGTATATCCCTTTAAAATTAAAGTAAAGAATGCAAGTTACTGAAATAGCCAGGTACGAGCTCACACAACACCGTTAAGCTTTAGGAGCATCAGGCTAATAAAAAGGAGAACTGCATAGTCCGCGAGTTCATCTGGATTTTCTATTAGTTGCTAACCAGTATAGGAGAATTAAAGTCCTACAACTTATAAGGCTTTTGTTTTGCAAAATAGAAACTTGTAATAATTTGTAGTAAACCTGAGTGCTCATATTGCTGATCAAACTCCCTGTTACCATCCATAGTGTTCTTTTTTTAAAACGACTATCTATATCATTTTCCCAATTGAACTTTAAGAAACAAATAATCCGAAGCTCTATGCCAGCATAAGCTAGTTAAACATCTATTTTTTTTAAAAACAAAATATATTTATCCAAGCCAGATGTTAATGACATCTACAAGCTATTGCATCATCATCATTACAAAGGTGGTCTAGTCAACTTTAATATCACAAATCACTGTCACGTTTAATTCTTATCCAAAAATATGAATTACTTAATCTCCCACTAAAATTTATAATTACCTAATTATTCACATAATTAAAAATTATCTCAAATTATACTTTTAACACACTTTATACATCTTGCTATTATAAATGGTCATGTGGTACAATGTAAAATAAATATATACACTATTATTTCAATAAAACATCCATATAAAAAAAATACATATAATTTCTCAATTTCTAATTTTTCTAATCTCATATAAAGAATACAAATTTTCGTATGCTAAATTCTTAAAATAGTAAGAAAAAGATAACCTTCTTTTCTTGTGAAAAAAATAATTCATATCTTTACAATAAAGAAAATCTCATAAACTTTTCTCATATTATGTGTATAATTTAAAACATATTCGAAAATAATAATATTAATAACTATATAAAATCATATTTCTCAAACCATATTTTTTCTTCAAAAACTTGTATATTTGAAATACATAAAAGTAGTACCAATCCAAATTCCAGAAGTTACAATTTCAGGTATCAGGAAGTAAAAGCAAGAAAGAAAACAATCTTACGTGATTATGATACAATGGAACACATCAAACTTAAATCCCCTCAGAAGACAATGCCATACTTGTAAGCTCGTGAAAGCCTACATGAAGAATGAAAACAATCTAATTCTACTGTAGCAATACCATTGCACCTCAGGGATCATGACATCTCTCTTGCTCATCAGTCCCACATGAAGGGAAATTTTGTCGTGGAAGCAAATTTATTAGTCTGCTTTATTTTATTCCAACAAATAGGTATTGATTTTTTACATATCAACAAACGTTCATTTTTCTCTGAATCAATACGATTATGAGACATTAACAACAAAAAATCAGAAATAGCAAGATTTACAATTGGTAATTGAAAAATAGCCACAAGTTCAAAAGTAATAAAAATTTAGCGATTTTTTTTACAAAAAAATATTTCACTCAAAATACCATATCCAATGTATATAACGGTGTCAAGGTTGTTAAATTTACGGGGTCTTATAATAACAATGTCTTAAACCTTCTATAATCTCCTAATAGATATAATCCCTTTCGTACTCATGTAGATTTACTACGATACATCCTAATACTAAGGTACGGGATGTAACATCGATCACCGAAGGAGCTTCGCAATCGTGTAAGGTGTTTCTGGTCACTTGTGATTTTTGCATCGCATTCGCGGTAGAGTACTCACATTCATGGAGTATTGTGGGAGATGTTCATCACGTTCGCGCACCTAGCTTTGCATTCGCGAAGTGTTGGAGGAGGTCGAGCGGCAGAGGCTCACATTCGCATCTGGTCCATCGCATTCGCGGAGTGGTGAGGCAAGTTATTCATCCCATTTGCATGCTCTATGCGGCATTCGCGATGGAGGGTCAAAGGATATGTGGTTTTCTCATCGCGATGGAGAAGGCGCCGCGATCACGATGAGTACTGCTAGGCATAAGTTGCTATATTTGGAATTTTATCTATATTTGGACTCCGCAAGTTATGAGTCATCGAATTTTGGCCTTGGTTTCGGATTTTGGGCACGCGAGCCCGGGTCATTTCTTTTGAAAATGTCACAACCCTAAAATGGACCGGGTCATGATGGCGCCTATTTGAAACTAGGCCAGCCGACACAAACCCCCAAAACCAACCAAATAATTATAATAAGTCATTTAAAGTTTAATAAGCTAAAATCCCAAAAATGTAAGATAGAATAAAATAGTGCGGAAACAAAACACGGCCCGACATCGGGGTGTCACCAGTCATGAGCATCTACAACTCGTCTAGGAATGTGAAAGGACAACATAGTTTGAAACAAAGCTAATACAAAACTGAATAAAGATAGGAAAGAGAAGCACTGGGCTACGAACGCCAAGCAACTACCTAGTCAACTCCGAAAGACTGCTGGAAGCCAAATCAGCACTCGCTATCGCGACCCGAAACCCCTGGATCTGCACACAGGGTGCAGGGAGTAATGTGAGTATGCCAACTCGGTAAGTAATAAAAGTAAAGACAGCTGAGCAGTAAGAAAACACGTAAACCACAGCGTAACGCTACAGCAAAAACAGTATAATCCAAAACAATGAAGTAAAACAATAACACTTGTAAAAATATCTCAGTTCAGTAAATCCTTTTTAAAACAACTTTCAATAGATTCAAGCGAGTGATGAAAACAGTGAGAAAAGAATAGAAATGTAAACAGCTCCTCGGGCAAATCATATACCACAACCGCCCCTCGGGCAAAATATCAACAGAACCAGCCCCTCGGGCTACCTCACACTCACTCGTATCAGCCCCTCGGGCAATAACATGAAACAACAAGAGCCCCTCGGGCAATATCACATCTCACACTCGGTGCCCACGCTCATGGTGGTGTGCAGACTCCTACAAGGGCTCCTACAACCCAAGCGTTATAACAAGCCATCTCGTGACATAATCAAACAGGCCCTCGGCCTCATAATATGCCATCTCGTGGCGTAACAAATCAGGAGCTCGGCCTCATAATCATGAATTAGTACAACACTGTTGTGGCACGCAACCCGACCCCATAATATCCTCGCCCTCAGCCTCACTCAGTTAGAAATCTCTCAAGCCACTCGGGCAACAGTAAAACATGATGCTCAGCCCAAAATATCATTTAAAATATCAAAATAGAGTAAATATGGCTGAGTTATGAAAATAGTAGAATACAACATGACTGGGAACAAATGTGAAGTCAAAACAGTGAGGAATAGTAGTAAAAATTCCCTAAGGGTCCAAAATAGTTGGCACGAGGACCAAATATGGCATTCAGACCAAAACATGATAATACTTTCCAAAACACAATTATATCAAACAATTTTCAACCAAATACACGACTTAACAGTCATATGGGATGGACTAAGTCACAATCCCCAATAATGCACGACCCCACGCTCGTCATCTAGCATGTGCATCAGCTCAAAGTAGCACAACGATGTGAAATTTGGGGTTTCATACCCTCAGAAAAATATTTACAATCATTACATGCCTTAATCCTGTCCAAACCCTAGCCCGGAATGCCTTTGCCTCTCGACTCGGCCTCCAGATGCTCCAAATCTAACCAGAAATAGATTTATACCATCAAAATATGCTAAGGGAACAAAGCCCACTCCAAAATAACCAATTAACTCCAAAAATCCCGAAATTGGCCAAACCCGACCCCCGAGCCCACCTCTCGGATTCTGATAAAATTCACAAAACTGGAGTCCTTACACTCTCACGAGTTCATGCGTACCAAATATACCAAAATCCGACCACAAATGACCCCTCAAATCCCTAGGTTAAGGTCTCCAATTTCCAAGCCCTAAACTCCCAATTTTGCTACTTATTTACATAGATTTCAAGCTTAAACAGTTAAAACCCATCATAGAAACAAGTTTAGGGTCCAAAAACCTTACCTCTACGAAACCCTCTTGAATTCCCTCTTCAAATTTGCTCTCCCAAGCTCAAACCCATATGTGAAAATGGTGGAATAACCAAAAATTCGCGAAGGACTTAATTTATATGTTCTGCCCTAGCTAAACCGCTTATATGGTCAAAAATCTCGCACCTGTGGACCAGCACCTGCGGTCCTAGGTGCGCATCTGCGAAAGTCACTTATCCGCTCAAGGACTGCACCTATGATCAACATCTCGTACCTGTGCTATCGCAGGTGCGCTCGAACCTCTGCATCTGCGGTTCCAATCTTCCTCGACCTTGGCCGCATCTGCGACCCTCCTTGAGCTTCTACGGGCCCGCACTTGCGGTCCCCAAGCCGCAGGTGCGGTTATGACAGGAACTTCAGCAGCTTCAGCTGCAAATTTCCAACTCCAAACTTCCCGTCAACCACCCGAAATCATCTTGAAGCCCCCGGGACCTAAACCAAAAGTACAGAAAAGTTATATACCACTATCCAAACTTACACCAATCTTCGAAACACCTAAAAGAACGTCAAATCAACAAAATAACATCAGATTCAAGCCTAAGGTTTCCAAAACTTTCGAATTCCGCTTTTGATCAAAAGGTCTATCAAACCTCGTCTGAATGACCTGAAAATTTGCACACATATCACATATGACACCACGGGCCTACCTCAACTTCCGGAATTCTATTCCGACCACGATATCAAAATTTCCACTATCAACCGGAAAAAGCCAAAATTCTAATTTCGCCAATTCAAGCCTAAATCTACCACAGACCTCCAAATTACATTCCGATCACGCTTCTAAGTCCTAAATCACCTCACGAAGCTATCCGAACCATCAGAAATCGCATCCGAGACCTGCTTCACATAAGTCAACATTCGGTTGACTTTTCCAACTTAAACTTACTCAAAAGAGACTAAGTGTCTCAAACCTTTCCAAAATCATTCCAAATTCCTACCGACCAACCCGATACCATAACAGAGATGAACAAAGCATAAAGGATCAAAAAAGGGAAACAGAGTGGTAATTCATGAAACGACCGGTCGGGTCGTTGCATCCTCCCCCTCTTAAACAAGCGTTCGTCCTCGAACGGGTCAAGAAACATACCTGAAGCCTCAAATAGGTAAGGATATCTGCTCTGCATCTCCCACTGGGTCTCCCAGGTAGCCTCCTCCACGGGCTGACCTCTCCACTACACTTTCACTGAAGCTATATCCTTTGATCTCAACTTTTGAACCTGACGCTCCAAAATAGTTATTGGCTCTACATCATAGGTCAAATCACTATCTAAATGAACCGTGCTGAAATCCAGAATATGAGACGGATCTCCAATATACTTCTAGAGCATAGAAACATGAAATACTGGATGCACACTCGACAAGCTGGGTGGCAAGGCAAGATCATAAGCCACCTTCCCAATCCTCCGAAGCACCTCAAAATGCCCAATGAACCAAGGACTCAATTTACCCTTCTTCCCAAGTCTCATAACACCCTTCATGGGTGAAACCTTTAATAGAACCTTCTCACCAACCATGCAGGACACATCACGAACCTTCCTGTCAGCATAACTCTTTTGTCTCGACTGTGTTATACGAAGACGCTCCTGGATCACCTTCACCTTGTCTAAAGCATCCTACACCAAGTCTGTACCCAACAGCCTAGGCTCACCCTGCTCAAACCAACCGACCGGAGGTCTACACCGTCTCTCATACAAAGCCTCATATGGAACCATCTGAATACTCACTAATAACTGTTGTTATAAGCAAACTCTGCGAGCGATAGAAATTGATACTATGACCCTCCAAAATCAAGGACACAAGTACACAACATGTCCTCCAATATCTGAATAATGCGCTCGGACTGCCCGTCCATCTGAGGGTAAAAAGTTATGCTCAACTCAACCTGAGTACCCAACTCTCTCAGTATGGCTCTCCAAAATTGTAAAGTAAACTAAGTACCTCTATCTGAAATGATGAAAACTGGGACACCATGCAACCGAACAACCTCTCGAATATAGATCTCTGCCAACCGCTATGAAGAATAGGTAGTACACACATGAATAAAGTTCGCGGACTTAGTCAGTATATCTATAATCACCCAAATAGCATCGAACTTATTCAAAGTCCGTGGGAGCCCAACTACGAAGTCCATGGTGATCCGCTCTCACTTCCACTCTGGAATATCCATCTACTGAAGCAAGCCACCCGGTCTCTGATGCTCATATTTCACCTACTAACAATTGAGACACCGAGCTACAAATCCTACAATGTCCTTCTTCATTCTCCTCCACCAATAATGTTGTCTCAGATCCTGATACATCTTTGCGGCACCCGGATGAATGGAGTAACGCGAGCTATGGGTCTCCTCCAGAATCAACTCCCGAAGCCCATCTACATTGGGCACGTATATCCGGCCCTGCATCTTCAACTCTCCGTCATCACCAATAGTCACAGCTTTGGCATCGTCGTGCTAAACTCTGTCCTTAAGGACAAGCAAATGAGGATCATCATGCTAGCGCTCGTTGATGCGATCAAACAAGGAAGATCGAGAAACCACACAAGCCAATACCCGATTAGGCTCCGAAATATCTAACCTCACGAACTGATTGGCCAAGGCCTGAACATCAAATGCAAGAAGTCTCTCCCCAACAGGAATATACGCCAAGCTCCCCATACTCAGCGCCTTCCTACTCAAAGCATCGGCCACTACATTGGCCTTTCCCGGATGGTACAAGATAGTAATATCATAATCCTTTAGCAGCTCCAACCATCTCCGCTGCCTCAAGTTAAGATCCTTCTGTTTAAACAAGTGTTGGAGGCTACGATGATCAGTAAACACCTCACAAGACACACCATAAAGATAATGCCTCCAAATCTTCAATGCATAAACAATGGCAGCCAACTCCAAATCATGAACAGGGTAGTTCTTCTCATGGGGCTTCAACTGACGAGAAGTATAAGCAATAACCCTACCCTCCTACATCAACACACACCCAATACCAACTCTTGAAGCATCACAATACATGGTATATGAACCTGAAGCTGATGACAAAACTAACACTAGAGTTGTGTTCAAGGCATTATTGAGCTTCTGAAAGCTTTTCTCACACTCATCCGACCACATTAAAGGAGCACCCTTTTGAGTCAACTTGGTCAAGGGTAATACTATAGATGAAAATCCTTGAACGAACGGACGGTAGTAACCTGCAAAACTAAGAAAGCTACGAATCTCTGTGGCTGAGGATGGTTTGGGCCAACTCTGAACCGCCTCTATCTTCTTCGGATCAACTTGAATACCCTCACTGGACACCGCATGCCCCAAGAATGCCACTAAACTAAACCAAAACTCATACTTGGAAAACTTTGCATAAAGTTTCTCCTCCTTCCATCTCTGGAACACAACTCTCAAATGCTCCGTATGCTTCTCCTAACTATGCGAATACACCAAAATATCATCAATGAAAACTATGACAAATGAGTCGAGATAAGGCCGAAACACGTTGTTCATCAAATGCATGAATGTTGCTAGGGAATTGGTCAGCCCAAAAGGCATCACCAGGAACTCATAACGACCATATCGGGTCCTAAAAGTTGTCTTAAGAATATCCGAGTCCTTGATCTTCAGCTGGTGATACCCTGAACGAAGATCAATCTTGGAGAACACTCTCGCTCCCTGAAGATAATCAAATAAATCATCGATACGAGGCAAAGGATACTTGTTCTTGATTGTTACTGATGTTTTATACTTCAATACCATACAGGAGGGGGGAGGGGGGTTTGTGTGGTACCTAATTTTTGCTTAACTTGATTATAGAAGGACCTGGTTCTTCTATGTGTTCCAACTCCTACTATTTTCAGAATAATAAGTAAAGAAAATAAAGAACACAGAGATTTTTACGTGGAAAATACCTGGCTCAAATGGTGAAAAAACCACGACTTACTACTCAGTAGGATTTTCCCAAACTTCCACTAAAATCACTGAGCCAAAACAGTATTTACAAAACTCTTTATAAACCTAAGGATTAACTCTAATCTCGTTGTGGCATATGGCCTAAACTATTGCGATAACTTCAAGTTAACTCTAACTTGAATACTCTAAGTACCTAGTACAATTGCTTCTATAAAAGCTGAGAGGTACAAAGTAAAATCACCTACTACAATTGAACTATAATAAAATATAGACACTTGGAACTAGTTCTTCTATCTAGTTCAAGTAGCTTCAGGATTGCACGCTTGAATCACACATAAATTGCTTGCAAAATTTCCTTGTTATTTTGCTCTCATTTCACGTTTAACTTCTACTTAAGTGCATTCCCTGTAAAAGAGAACAACACGGATATTTAATTGGTTAGTAATTAGAGATTTACTGGGATATAGATGCTACTCTTCTATGGTAGAAGAGTTCTAGTTGATCTCATACTCTAACACTATCGTCTTCCTAAATTGTGTTCTCTTCATGTAAGGAGTCTTTCTCTCCTTATCCAATATGCAACCTTTTCGATCAGATCAGGAGATATTACTTCTAATAAGTTAGATTTATCTCCTTTATGTGCATCTCACATGTTTGGGTTGATCACGACTGTGCTTCACAAGATGGACCTGGTCCATGTCTGAGTTCCTTTTGTCAGTCTTCAAAACTTCACATTTACTTGGGCCAACAAATTCCCCCTTTTTGATGATGACAAACTCTGTGCTTATTACTCACTTAGACCCTGTAAGAACTCAACTTAACCATCAATACAAAGTTTAGAAAATTCACTTATCATCAAGGACCAGGTTAATTAGGTTATAAATATCACTTATTCAGAATATGTAATGCACAATGTCTCTTCCCCTTTTTGGCATCATCAAAAAGTTGCATAAACAAAGTGTGAGTCCTAGATTTTAATAAGTACTCATGGCCACTGGGGAACCTACAAGTGCAATCATGGATTAATCATCAGTAATCAAGCAAACATATTTAAACTATCAAGGAAATAGTAACATTCCACAAGAGCAAAAAACAGTAAATATTATTGATAGAAGATATGTTGCTACCACAATCCACAATCAGAAAGCAAAAATATTCAAACTATGAGGAAAAAAAAGAAAAATCCCTAATCCGGGTCACTGAAGGTACTAGACAGGTTCAAGAGATAAAGGCTAGAATTCCTAAGGCTTGGGGGAGCTAGAGGGTTGGTTTTGAGCTTGGAGAAGATTCAGAATATTGTAAAGAATCCCATCATTCTTCAAATTTTCCTTGGTAAGCTCAGTTCTGAGAACATCCATCTCAGATTCAACCTCTGCCAAACAAGCCTTTAGCCTAGCTATCTCAGCATCCTTGGCCTAACTTTCCTGAACAAGAGCCCTGACTTTACTATTGATAGGTATCTTCTTGGTTGAACCAGGTTTATTTGGAAGGGCATTGAACATATAGTCACAAGCAAGCAGAGTATTAATGCCAAAGTAATCCTTGCTTGTGGCCATTTCCCATTTCTTCAGGGGCAAATTGCACCTATCTAGAACTGTAGTCAGAATAAATCCATAGGGGGTGGCATGAGCCTTGGAGCCATTGATAACCCTGTCCAGTAGCTTGATAATGAATGCATGCCAGTTAATTTGCCTTCCACTTTTAAAGCACTCCATCAGAACTAAGTCCATATAATTTGCAATATGCCTTCTCTCCTGCCTAGGCAGTAGACACTTGTTGACAAACTCAAAAATGACTTTGTCATATGGCTTCATTTCACTCTTGTGCACAAACTTGGCCTCATTCACTTCTGCAACATCACAAAATCTCCTAGTGATTGTAAGGGCAGACAGAAAGGAATCCAGACTTGGCCATCTCTGTCTGGTGTAATCATCATATCCCTTAGCAGGGATGTCTAGAATCTCTCCCAGCTTCTCTGCATCAAATGTCACTTGGAGTCTTTTGACTTTGCTTGTGGCTCTGCCATCTTTTACCTCAGCATTCACCATGAATTCAATGATTTCATTTCTAGCCAATCTCCCATCCATCTGAAGGACCATGTCCTTCCAGCCCTAAGTAGCTAGGGTGTCAACCAAACGAACCATTCCTGGCTCCATCAAATCTTTCAGCAATCTTCCCTTCAAAATTTTCCTTTTGCCAAACTTAGCCAGCTTGTCTTGTTCACCATCAGACTCACTTTCTTCTTCACCACTCCATTCCTCATCTTCAGAAATTCTAACTTGTTTGCTTTTCACTGCAGACCTTTTCCTCTTGGCCAATGAGGGTTCAACATCCTTAGACACAGAGGAAGACTTCTTGGAAGAAGTCTTGGTCTTTTTGGGCTTGGGGGGTCTGAACCTCCATTGTTGTATGGTCCTTCTGATGGACATGTTCCATCTCCTCAACCTCAACTACTTTAGAGGACTCTGCAACCTTACGTTATCCTTTATCCATCCTCTTCTTCTTACTTTCAGCCAAAGCCTTCTGTAGGTCACTCTCACTCTGTTTAACCCTGCTTCGTGTGGCTCTTTTCTTTGGTAAGGGAGTTTCAAAAGTTGTTGGAGAGGAAGCCATTCATTTCTTGGAAGGTTTAGCAGCACTGGGAGCTTTTGGTGTTGGAGTTTTCCTTTTCTTTGGATCATAACTGGTACCTATCCTTTTCATAAGGTCTGCTAGGGTCTCTTCAATTGATGAACGAGGTTCATCTCTCTGTGAGCTTAGATTAACTAGCCCATCAACATTGGGTGAGTAATCAGCCACTCCTTTCCATTTTCCCCTCACATCACCACGTTCACCCTCTCTCTCCTTTTCTTTTCCAAATTTCTTTTTGCCTCCACTCTTTCCTAACTCAGGTAATTCCACATCCCTGATAGGCCCAACCAAAACAAACCTATTTTCTAAATTTTCAGCCAAAGAGGAACTTACCATAAAAGGGGATTTTTGAGCCTTCTTTGAGTCAAAAGACCCAGGTCCTTCCCTCCTCATTAGCAGATTTCAACGAATCAGAATCGGAGTCAGAATCAGAATGTTGGGCCTGACTTGCCTTTAATTTCTCATTCAATTTCTTTGAAAGAGCACCAGATTCCACCGTTTTGCGAGCAAGCATTTTTACTCTCCTTCGCCTGGGTTGGGGAGTCGTGCTAGGTGGAGGAGGGGTAGATGAATCAGAGGGAGTAGGCTGTGAAGAAGTTCCAAGGTTGTCTTGTGGGTTCGTCATTATAACTGATTTCTTGAGAGAATTTGTGAGTTAAACCTTTGGAAAAGAAAGTAATTAAGAGTGAAGAAGGTTTTTGACGGTTTTGAATTATGAGGGTGGTAGGAAGTAATAATGAGTATTTAAAGGGAAAGAGTCATTTAATGGATAACGGTAGCTTCAGGGGTCAAAGAAAGGTCTAATCAACCTGAAATTGCAGGTTGAACGAACGGTTAGGCTTCCCTAGATTTTAGGCATTTTTTGTTGTTAGAATTCTAATGAGGACGGAACTAGTTCAAAAACAAACATATAGGATTTTCTAATGTGTTGAACAATGGTAGGACTCTGCTCATGATTTAAATATTTATATTTCTAATTGTGCCGAGTATAGAAAACATACCTTGGAATTCAAATGAACCAATACTGATGAACCAGGTTCTTCATTTAAAATTCTCTTGATCATGCCTCAATTTACCACAATAGAGAAAATTTTGTTAGAGATCAGTGAGTCATATTAACACATGTCACAGGAGTATATCATTTACAGTATGAAGCTGAGTAAAAATAATCTAGATATTTACACAAGTTCCAGATTTCCTAGACAAAACAATTTTTTTTCAATTTTTTTATTTTTTTCATATTTTTTCATTGTGCATTCTGAGTTGGTCCCATTAGGTGATCTTAATCATCCCTAATTCTAGAATGTTCCTTTCAAAGCTTTCTCTAATCAGTGCTTTAGTAAAGATGTCAGTAATTTGTTTATCAGTAGCACAGAATTCTATGGTAATCAATCATTTCTCATAGTTGTCCCTTAAGAAGTGATGTCTAACATCTATGTTCTTAGTCCTCTTATGATGAAATTGGTTCTTTGTCATACTTATAGCACTAGTTTTATCACAAAAGATAGGAATGCACCCAACTTCAATGCCAAAATCTATCAACTGCTGTTTGATCCACAACAATTGAGCACAATAAGAGGCAACAACAACATATTCAACCTCGGTAGTGGACAAGGCCACTGAATTCTGCTTTTTAGTGGCCCATGATACAAAACATGAACCAAGAAAATGAGTCATACCTGAGGTGCTTTTCCTATCCACCAGGAAACTTGCATAGTCAGTATCAGCATACCCCACTAGATCAAAATAACTACCTTTAGGGTACCAAAGACAAAGATCTGTAGTGCCTTTCAAATATCTCAGTATCCTCTTGATAGTAGTCAAGTGAGATTCCTTAGGATTTGCCTGAAAACAAGCACAAAGCCCTACACTGAAAACTATGTCAAGTCTGCTAGCAGTAAGATACAAAAGTGAACCAATCATACTCCTATACAACTTCTGATCAACAGATGAACCAGGTTCATCTATGTCTAATTTATTAGCTGTTGCAATGAGTGTGTATATTTCCTTTGATTCATCCATTTTAAACTTGTTAATCAACTCTTTTGCATATTTCTGCTGATGGATCATGGTTCCATTTGGGTTTTATTTGATCTGTAAGACTAAGAAAAAGTTAAGCTCACTCATCATACTCATTTCAAACTCACTCCCCATTTATTTGGAAAAATCCTTACTCAGTTTGTCAATGGTTGCCCCAAAAATTATGTCATCAACATATATTTGTACTTCAAGAAGATCCTTACCCTTTTCCCTCAGGAATAGAGTACTGTTAATTTTACCTCTCTTGTAGCCATGTTCAAGCAGGAATTTGGACAGTCGTTCGTACCATGCTCTAGGAGCCTGCTTGAGTCCATAGAGAGCCTTATCTAATTTGTACACATGTTCCGGACACTCCTTGCTCTTAAACCCTGGAGGTTGTTTGAAAAACATTTCTTCTTTTAGGTAGCCATTCAAGAAGGCACTTTTGACATCCATCTGCTGAAGAGTGAATTCCATGTGTGCTGATGTAATGACTCGACCGGTCTTTTTAAGAATATACTCCTCAATCCCCTATTAACATCTTCCCCGTATTTATTTCTGCTATTTTGATTTACCGGGATGTTTGGTTTTGAGTTTCGGAGAGTTTTGGGACACTTAGTCCCTAAATGAGAGTTTAAGTTCTAGAAATTGGACTGATTCGGAGTAGTGTGAAGACAGCCTTGGAATGGAATTCTGTCAATTTTGTTAGCTCCGTTGAGTGATTTCAGGCTTAGGGGCGTGATCGGATTGTGTTTTGGAGGTCCATAGCTAATTTAGGCTTGAAATGCTGAAAGTCAAATTTTTGAAGTTTCCGGTTCGATAGTGAAATTTGGATCTGAGGGTCAGAATTGAATTCCGGAAGTTGGAGTAGCTCTATAGGGTTGAATGTGACGTGTGTACAAAATTTCAGGTCATTCGGACGAGGTTTGATAGACTTTTTGATTGAAAACGTAATTTGGAAGTTTTGGAAATCCTTAGGCGCAGATTGAAGAGTGATTTGTGGTTTTAGCATTTTTTGATGTGATTCGAGGGTTGGAATAAGTTTGTTTGATGTTTTAGGACAGGTTGGTATATTTGATTGAGGTCTCGGGGCCTCGGGTGAGTTTCAGGTGCTTAGCAGAAGTGGAATTGGACTTAGGACGAACTTGGAATTGCTGAACCTGTCATAACCGCACCTGCAAGTGTGGGGCTGCAGGTGCGGCTCCGCAGAAGCGGCTATGTGGCCGTTGGAGCGAGATTTGGCCCAAGCTCCAGGATCCGCAAGTGCGGCTGGGTTTTCACAAATGCGGTGCCGCAGATGCGGCCAAGCGACCGCAGATGCGGACCCAGCCCGTTAAGTAACATTTCGCACTTGCGATGCATTCTTCCGCAGGTGTGGGACCGCAGGTGCGCTCCCTTGACCGCAGATGCGGTAATCGCTGGGCAGAAATATGAAATTTTGAGGGTTTGGTTCAACACTTGGAAAAATCAAATTGGAGCAAGGGAGAGGGCGATTTTGGGAGGAAATTGAAGAGGAAATCATTGGGTAACAATTCTTTAACCCTTTCTAGATATATTCCATCAATCTATAGTTAGTTTCATCATTTAATTTTGGATTGGAGATGAAAATTGGGGAAAAGTTGGAAGAAAGTTCTTAGACCTAGAATTCGAATTTTGATTGGGAATTTGACCTTATATTTGGATAATTTAGGTATGCATGAACTCGTGAGAGTGTGAAGATTCTGAAAATATAATTTTACTCGATTCCGAGATGTGGGCCCGAGGGGCATTTTCGTCATTTTACCTGATTTCACGTATTAGCTTAGAATTTAATTGTAGAATCAGTTACTTTAAGTGTTATTTTCATTATGCAATTGAGTTGAATAGATTTCGACCATTTGGAGTCAAGTACTCATGGCAAGAACGTTGTTTTGAGTTGATTTTGAGCCAGTTCGAGGTTTGCCTAACCTTGTGTGGGGTACCTTACCTTTATGATTTGGTATTACTGTTAATTGAAATGTCTTGTACGTGAGGTGACTAGTGCGTACTTGTGCTAATTGTTGAAAATTCGATTTTCATTAAGTAATTACTAGTATACCTCCTTCCCTGTTATATTACTTGCACTTTAAGCCTGTTGTTAGCATAGGAAAACATGTCTAAGTGATTTAATTGCTTTATTTGTTCAAACTGTTTTACCTGAATTCTGTGCAGCATGCTAGACTAGAATTACTTGTTTATCTTAATATGAAATTGACATTTGCTGAATATTTTCCTGTTGCTGCTGTGTATACTTTGGGACTACGGATGTGGGATTCCGGTAGATCCCCCTTGTCTATTTATTTGGGACTACGGATGTGGGATTCCGGTAGATCCCCCTACACAGTTATATAGAACTACGGGTCTGCACTCGGTAGATTCCCCCAATACTGGGTATTTTTATTTGGAACTATGGAATGGGATTCCGGTAGATCCCCGCGCACGGATAGTTGGACTACGGGATGGGATCCCGGTAGATCCACTAGATAAATTTAATTAGGACTACAGGACGGTATCCTGGAAGGTACCTCGGTTGTTACCTCTGTGTTGAGTTGTATTTCCTTTCCGTGATTATCTTGTCTCTAGTCTAGTTGTTGTTGTTCTTTCTATGCTATGTTATTTCTACACTGTCGAACTTTATATTTTATTTTACCTCAGTAGGGCCTAACCTTCCTCATCACTACCCGACCGAGGTTAGGCTTGGCACTTACTGAGTACCGCTGTGGTGTACTCATGCCCTTTTTGCGCATGTTTTTCATGTGCAAATCCAGGTACCTTGACTCAGTCCTATCACCCTTGAGGCGAGGTGAGGCGACTATTCCAGAGACTTTGAGGTATATCTACTGCGTCCGCAGACCGAGAAGTCCCTTTTCTACTCTCCCTATTGTATTAGACCTTCTGTATTTCTTTTCCTTTTTAGATATTATGGAGTTAGACACTGTTAGACATTTCCAAGGCTTATGGATTCATGGATTTTCGAGTTTTGGGAAAATGTATCGGTTTTAAGAGTTAATATTGTGTATGCCGAGCGGTACTTTTAAATGCTATTTATTTACTCTATTTCTATTTTAAATTATTTTCTTCCAAAAAATTTGGTTTATCTTCCATAATTTAAGCTTACCTAGTCGTAGAGACTATGTGCCGTCACGATGGTTCACAGAGGGCGAACTGGGGTCGTGACAGCTGCAAAGGCTATGAGGAGTCTTATTGCCTCCAGTCTTGCAAATGGAGCAAAGGTCTCATCATAATCTATGTTCTTCTCTTGGCTATAACCTTAGCCCACCAATCTTGCCTTGTTTCTTGTAACTATTCCATCTTCATCAAGCTTGTTTCTGAAGATCCATTTAGTGCCATTACTGATCTGTCCTTGGTTCTTGGAACTAGATGCCAAACTTGACTTCTCTCAAACTGATTGAGTTCATCTTGCATTGCATTTACCAATCTGCATCCTGCAAAGCCTCATCAATATTTTTAGTTTCAATAAGAGATAAGAAAGCATCAAAATCACACAAATTCTTTAATTATGATCTAGTTTTGACTCCAGATGTTGGATCAGTAATTATGTTCTCAATGGGATGAAAACTTTGATACTTGTAAGGTTTCACAACCAACTGGTTTTTGCTTGATGTTTCTTCCATGTTCTGTTGCTGAAGAACATGGTCATGGACAAGTTCCATTAGGGGATTGGTTTCAATTCTTCTTTGTTCAGTTCCCCCCTGGATGGAAGAACCTGTTCCATCACCTGTTCCTTCTTTTGGTGTATCTTTAGCTTGAGTTGTGACTTTACTGAATTCTTTTATTAGCCCAATAGCTTCATCTTCATGTTCCTGTCTCTCAGAAAGAATGTTAATTTCATCAAAAACTACATGTATACTTTATTCTACACACAAAATTCTTTTGTTGTACACTTTATAAGCTTTGCTATATGAAGAATATCCCAAGAATATTCCCTCATCACTTCTGGAATCAAACTTACCTAGGGAGACCTTTCTATTATTGTGCACAAAGCACTTGCATCCAAATGCCCTAAGATGGGATATATTTGGTTTTCTCCCTTTAAGTAACTCATAGGGAGTCTTCTCTACAAGAGGTCTAGTCATGCATCTATTAATGATGTAACATGCAGTATTTATAACCTCTACCCAGAAGCTATGGGGCAGTTTACTAGAAAGAAGCATAGTCCTAGCCATATCTTCAAGAGTCCTATTCTTTCTTTCAACTACTCTATTTTGTTGAGGAGTCCTAGGGGCAGAGAAATTATGATTTATACCATGCTCATCACAAAATTCAGCAAACTTAGCATTTTCAAATTCAATTCCATGATCAGACCTGATTGATGCAAGTTGATTACCTAGTTGTTTCTCAGTTTTTCTAACAAAGGTAGTAAACATGTAAAATGCTTCATCCTTAGATGCTGAAAACAGTACCCAGGTAAACCTAAAATAATCATCAACAAGTACAATCACATATTTTTACCACCTCTGCTCAATGTACTCATTGGACCATAGAGATCTATATGAACCAGTTTTATCTTCCTGGTTGTGCTTACCATTTTATTGCTTTTAAAAGATGATCTTACATGCTTCCCCCTTGCACAGGCCTCACAAACTTTGTCTTCCTTGAACTTGATGTTAGGTAACCCTATCACCAGGTCCTTGGAGACTAATTTGTTGAGTTGATTCAGACTTGCATGATTAAGTCTTTTGTGCCATAGGAGGGCATCATTGTCCAACACACTCAAGAAAGTGAGTTCATCTTCTGCAAGAGTGGACAAATCTACAACGTAAATATTGTTAACTCATTTTCCCTGCAAAACAATCTTGTCAGTGGTAAGATTAATCACAAAGCATTTGGTAGAGGTAAATGCTACAAGGTTACCTCGGTAACAAAGTTGTGATACACTGATTGGGCTATATTTTAAGCCATCTATCAAGTAGACATTCTCAATAGAATGTGAGTCAGTCTTACCTACCTTTCCAACCCCAATGATCTCGCCTTTTTTCCCATTTCAAAAGGAGACATTACGTCCTTTTAGATCCTCAAGTGAAAGGAACTGGTTCTTGCTTCCAGTCATATGCTTTGAGCAGCCACTATCCATGTACCATATTTGGCTACTTCCCTTCACTTGTACCTCTTGTTCATCATCTGATTCTCTAATGTCCATAAGTATTTGTTCATCTCCAGCTTCATCTTCTGAATTCTCATCTGATGTTTCTCTCCAAATAGCAACCATAGCCTTTGTTGATCCTTTGTTCCTTTTGGGTTGAACCTGTTCCTTCATTCAGCCCTTTCCTTCTTCCATTCTATTTCCTACTAAGGACAATTCATTATCATGTGGTCAGTCTTGCCACATTTGTAGAAGACTTCATTGGTCTACTTCTCAGGAGCCCTTGGTTTGTTGAAGGTTGTACCTCTTGAAGAACCCTTTCCTCTCATCAGGTACTTCATGAAATCCCTTATGATCCTAGGAGCCATTTCATCATCCTCTAGATTTGCACCTTCAGCTATTTTGAGAGCCAGACTTCTTTCCTTCTTGGGTGTATCCATTTTCATGGTTTGCCTTCTCAGTTCATAGGCATTGAGATTTCCAATCAGTTCATCCAACTTGAGAGTGGCAATGTTCTTTGATTCCTGAATAGCAGTGATTTTGCTTTCCCAAGTTACTGGTAAGACCCTTGTCAATATTTTCCCAATCTTGTCTTCTTCTAGTATAATTTTTCCAAGAGATTTAAGTTCATTTGTTAGTGTTGTGAACCTTGTGTACATCTCCTGGATAGTTTCTCCTTCCTTCATGGTGAAATTCTCATATTGAGAATATAATAGTGTTTCTCTTGATCTCTTTACTTGAGGAGTTCCTTCATGGGCCACTTGTAAAGTGTCCCATATCTCCTTAGCAGTGGTACAACTTTGAATCCTGATGTACTCGTCTGGACCTAGTCCACACACAAGCTATTTCTTGGCCTTGGCATTCTTTTCCCATTTCTTCAATTCTTCAGCAGTGTAGTCAGCTCTTGTCTTTGGCACGTCAACTCCTTCAGCATTCTTCTTTGTAGTAGCCAAGGTACCATCTGTGACTTTGTCCTAGAGTTCATAGTCTTCTCCTATAATGTGGTCTCTCATCTTGTTCTTCCACCAAGAATAGTACTGACCATTAAAGAGTGGGGGCTAGCAGTGGATTGCCCTTCCAAGTTTCTAGGTGGTGCACTCATCTTGATCAGTTTCTAAGGTGTTAGCCACTTCAAGGATAACCTGATCTGATACCAATTGATGTTTTATGCTTCAATACCACACAAGAGGGGGGTGATTTGTGTGGTACCCAATTTTTGCTTAACTTGATTATAGAAGGACCTGGTTCTTCTATGTGTTCCAACTCCTACTGTTTGCGAAATAATAAGTAAAGAAAATAAAGAACACGGAGATTTTACGTGGAAAATACCTGGCTCAAAAGGTGAAAAAACCACAACCTACTACTCAGAATTTTCCCAAATTTCCACTAAAATTACTTAGCCAAAACAGCATTTACAAAACTCTTTGTAAACCTAAGGATTAACTCTAATTCCGTTGTGGCACACTTCCTCAACTATTGCGACAACTTCAAGTTAACCCTAACTTGAATACTCTAAGTGCCTAATACAATTGCTTCTATAAAGTTGATAGGTACAATGTAAAATCACCTACTACAATTAAACTAGAATAAAAGATAGACACTTGAAACTGGTTGTTCTATCTGGTTCAAGTAGCTTCAGGATTGTACGCTTGAATCACACATAAATTGCTTGCAAAATTGCCTTGCTATTTTTCTCTCAATTCACGTTTAACTTCTGCTTAAGTGCATTCCCTGTAAAAGAGAATAACACTGATATTTAATGGGTTAGTAATTAGAGATTGACTGGGATACAGATGCTACTATTATATGGTAGAAGAGTTCTAGTTGATCTCATACTCTAACACTATCCTCTTCCTAAATTGTGTTCTCTTTGTGTAAGGAGTCTTTCTCTCGTTAACCAATATGCAACCTTTTTTATCAGATCTGGAGATATTACTTCTGATAAGTTAGATTTATCTCCTTCACATGCATCTCACATGTTTGCATTGATCACGACTGTGCTTTACAAGATAGCCCTGGTCCATGTCTAAGTTCCTTTTGTTAGTCTTCAAAACTTCACATTTACTTGGGCCAATAGTTACTTTGTTCAATTGCCTGTAATCAATTCACATCCTCATCGCGCCATCCTTCTTCTTCACAAATAGAACAGGCGCACCCCAAGGCGACATACTAGGCCGAATGAACCCACTATCAAGGAGTTCCTGAAGCTGCTCTTTCAACTCCTTCAACTCTGCTGGTGTCATATGATACACTGGAATATAAATGGGCTAAGTGCCCGGCACTAGAGCAATACCAAAATCAATATCCCTATCTGGTGGCATGCCCGACAGGTCTGCAGGAAACACATTGGGAAAATCCCTCACTATAGTAACATAATCAATACTAGGAGTCTCTGCACTGACATCCCTCACAAAGGCTAGGGAGACCTTTCTATTATTGTGCATAAAGCACTTGCATCCAAATGCCCTAAGATGGGATATATTTGGTTTTCTCCCTTTAAGTAACTCATAGGGAGTCTTCTCTACAAGAGGTCTAGTCATACATCTATTAATGATGTAACATGCAGTATTTACAGCCTCTACCCAGAAGCTATGGGGCAGTTTACTAGAAAGAAGCATAGTCCTAGCCATATCTTCAAGAGTCCTATTCTTTCTTTCAACTACTCCATTTTGTTGAGGAGTCCTAGGGGCAGAGAAATTATGATTTATACCATGCTCATCACAAAATTCAGCAAACTTAGCATTTTCAAATTCAGTTCCATGATTAGACCTGATTGATGCAAGTTGATTACCTAGTTGTTTCTGAGTTTTTCTAATAAAGGTAGTAAACATGTAAAATGCTTCATCCTTAGATGCTAAAAACAGTACCCAGGTAAACCTAGAATAATCATCAACAAGTACAATCACATATTTCTTACCACCTCTGCTCAATGTTCTCATTGGACCATAGAGATCCATATGAACCAGTTTCATCGTCCTGGTTGTGCTTACCATTTTATTGCTTTTAAAAGATGATCTTACCTACTTCCCCCTTACACATGCCTCACAAACTTTGTCTTCCTTGAACTTGATGTTAGGTAACCCTATGACCAAGTCTTTGGAGACTAATTTGTTGAGTTGATTCAGACTTGCATGATCAAGTCTTTTGTGCCACATGAGGGCATCATTGTCCAACACACTCAAGCAAGTGAGTTCATCTTCTGAAAGAGTGGACAAATCTACAATATAAATATTGTTAACTCTTTTTCCCTGCAAAACAATATTGTCAGTGGTAAGATGAATAACAAAGCATTTGGTAGAGGTAAATGCTACAAGGTTACCTCTGTCACAAAGTTGTGATACACTGATTGGGCTATATTTTAAGCCATCTATCAAGTAGACATTCTCAATAAAATGTGAGTCAGTCTTACCTACATTTCCAACCCCAATTATCTCGCCTTTTTTCCCATTTCCAAAGGAGACATTACCTCCTTTTAGATCCTCAAGTGAAAGGAATTGGTTCTTGCTTTCAGTCATATGCTTTGAGTAGCCACTATCCATGTACCATATTTGGCTACTTCCCTTCATTTGTACCTCTTGTTCATCATCTGATTCTCTAATGGCCATAAGTTCTTGTTCATCTCCAGCTTCATTTTCTGAATTCTCATATGATATTTCTCCCCAAGCAGCAACCATAGCCTTTGTTGATCCTTTATTCCTATTGGGTTGAACCTGTTCCTTCATTCAGCCCTTTCCTTCTTCCATTCTATTTCCCACTAAGGACAATTCTTTATCATGTGGTCAGTCTTGCCACATTTATAGAAGCCCTCATTGGTCTACTTCTCAGGATCCCTTGGTTTGTTGAAGGTTTTACCTCTTGAAGAACCCTTTCCTCTCATCAGGTACTTCATGAAATCCCTTATGATAATGGCCGTTTCATCATCCTCTAGATCTACACCTTCAGCTATTTTGAGATCCAGACTTCTTTCCTTTTTGGGTGTATCCATTATCATGGTTTGCCTTCTCAGTTCATAGGCATTGAGATTTCTAATCATTTCATCCAACTTGAGAGTGGCAATGTTCTTTGATTCCTGATTAGCAGTGATTTTGCTTTCCCAAGTTACTGGTAAGACCCTTGACAATATTTTCTCAATCTTGTCTTCTTCAAGGATAATTTTTCCAAGAGATTTAAGTTCATTTGTTAGTGTTGTGAACCTTGTGTACATCTCCTGGATAGTTTCTCCTTCCTTCATGGTGAAAATCTCATATTGAGAATATAATAGTGTTTCTCTTGAACTCTTTACTTGAGGAGTTTCTTCATGGGCCACTTGTAAACTGTCCCATATTTACTTAGCAGTGGTACAACTTTGAATCCTGATGTACTCGTCTAGACCTAGTCCACACACAAGCCATTTCTTGGCCTTGGCGTTCTTTTCCTATTTCTTCAATTCTTCAGCAGTGTAGTCAGCTCTTGTCTTTGGCACGTCCACTCCTTCAACATTCTTCTTTTTAGTAGCCAAGGGACCAGTTGTGACTTTGTCCTAGAGTTCATAGGCTCCTCCCATAATGTGGTCTCTTATCTTGTTCTTCCACCAAGAATAGTATTGACCATTAAAGAGTGGGGGCATAGCAATGGATTGCCCTTCCAAGTTTCCAGGTGGTGCACTCATCTTGATCAGTTTCTAAGGTGTTAGCCACTTCAAGGATAACCTGCTCTGATACCAATTGATGTTTTATACTTCAATACCACACAAGAGGGGGGGTGATTTGTGTGCTACCCAATTTTTGCTTAACTTGATTATAGAAGGACCTGGTTCTTCTATGTGTTCCAACTCCTACTGTTTGCGAAATAATAAGTAAAGAAAATAAAGAACACAGAGATTTTATGTGGAAAACACCTGGCTCAAAAGGTGAAAAAACCACAACCTACTACTCAGAATATTCCCAAACTTCCACTAAAATCACTGAGCCAAAACAGCATATACAAAACTCTTTGTAAACCTAAGGATTAACTCTAATTCCGTTGTGGCACACAACCTCAACTGTTGCGACAACTTCAAGTTGACTCTAACTTGAATACTCTAAGTACCTAGTACAATTGCTTCTATAAAGTTGAGAAGTACAATGTAAAATCACCTACTACAATTGAACTAGAATAAAAGATAGACACTTGAAACTGGTTCTTCTATCTGGTTCAAGTAGCTTCAGGATTGCACGCTTGAATAACACATAAATTGCTTGCAAAATTGCCTTTCTATTTTGCTCTCAATTCACGTTTAACTTCTGCTTAAGTGCATTCCCTGTAAAAGAGAATAACACTGATATTTAATGGGTTAGTAATTAGAGATTGACTGGGATACAGATGCTACTCTTCTATGGTAGAATAGTTCTAGTTGATCTCATACTCTAACAATGTCCTCTTCCTAAACTGTGTTCTCTTCGTGTAAGGAGTCTTTCTCTCCTTATCCATTATGCAACCTTTTTTATCAGATCAGGAGATATTACTTCTGATAAGTTAGATTTATCTCCTTCACGTGCATCTCACATGTTTGCATTAATCACGACTGTGCTTCACAAGATAGCCCTGGTCTATGTCTAAGTTCCTTTTGTTAGTCTTTAAAACTTCACATTTACTTGGGCCAACAGTTACTTTGTTCAATTGCCTGTAACCAATGCACATCCTCATCGTGCCATCCTTCTTCTTCACAAATAGAACACGCGCACCCTAAGGCAACACACTAGGCTGAATGAACCCATTATCAAGGAGTTCCTGAAGTTGCTCCTTCAACTCCTTCAACTCTGTTGGTGCCATACGATACGCTGGAATATAAATTGGCTAAGTGCCCGGCACTAGAGCAATACCAAAATCAATATCCCTATCTGGTGGCATGCCCGACAGATCTGTAGGAAACACATCGGGAAAATCCCTCACTACAGGAACAGAATCAATACTAGGAGTCTCTGCAGTGACATCCCTCACAAAGGCTAAGTATGAAAGACAATCTTTCCCAACCATCCGTTGGGCCTTCAGAAATGAAATCACCCTAGTGGGAACAAAATCAGTCGAACCTCGCCACTTAATCCGTGGCACAGCCGGCATAGCCAATGTCGCTGTCTTAGTATGAAATTATAATATAGCATGACATAGAGATAGCCAATCCATGCCTAATATCACGTCAATGTCCACTATACACAATAAAAAAGGACCACTCGGGTCTCTAGACCCCCAATAGTCACGACACATGATCGGTACACACGGTCCACAATAATAGTATTGCCCACCAGCATAGATACATGAACAAATGAAACAAGAGACTCAGGGGCACATCCAAATAACAAGCAAAATATGATGAAATATATGAAAAAGTGGAATCGAGGTCAAATAACACAAAGACATCTTTGCGGTAGACTGAGACAATATGTGTAATCACAGCATTTGAAGCAATAGCATTAGGTCTAGCTAGGAGTGCATGGAAACAGGCTTGACCACCACCTGATCGACCTCCCCCTCTGGGGCGACCCCTAGCTGACTATCCTCCACCCCTAGCGGCTAGGTGGGTGGTGAAGTAACCGGTGCTGAAGTTAATGGCTTACTCCTCTACTGAGATGAACCCCCAAGATGACGAGGACACTACCTCCACATGTGCCCTAACTCTCCGGACTCATAACAACTCCCTAGTGCTGGAGACGGGGACTGAAGGGAACCCCTAGTACCGAAATGACTAGCAGACGCACCTAGCATCGAAGAGCCCTAAACTGACGGAGCACGGGATGAACTCTGGGCTGGAAGGGTACTGAGTGATGAATGGCCCTGATGAGAACTGTGAGAACCATGGCCCGATGATGTCCCACGATAACTTGGGCAGGCTGACTGAGCATGCCTGAATGGGCGGCCTCTACCATGCTGAAATTGACCTCTCAAAGGAGCACCACCAAAACTACCAGATCCCCGAGGCCTCTTGGCATCCCTCTCATCTTGCTCCTAGCGACGAACTAACTCAATCTTGCGAGATATAGCAACAACCTCCTCAAAAGTAGCACCTGACACCCTCTCTCTGATCATAAGAATCCGAAGCTGATATGTGAGGGCATCAACGAACCTCCTGATCCTCTCTCTATCCATCGAAACCAACCAAACAGCATGACGAGCTAACTCCGAGAACCTCATATCATACTACGTCACGGTCAAATCACCCTATCACAACTACTAGAACTGCCTGCGCAACTCCTTCCTACAGCACTGTGGCACATACTTCTCCAAAAAGAGAACGGAGAACTGCTGCTAGGTAAGGGGCGCTGCACCAACAGGCTTACGCCTCTCATAAGCCTCCCACCAATTAAAGGCAGCACCAGAAAACTGAAAAAGTAGTGAATGCTACCCTGCTAGTCTCTAGAATACCCGTTGTACGAAGAATCCTCTAACACTTATCCAAGAAACCTTGGGCATCCTCGCCCTCTGTACCACTGAAAGTCGGAGGCTGAAGTCTACCAAACCTCTCCAATATGCATTGCTCATCCTCTGGCATAACAAGAGCTACATAGTCCTGAGCAACTGCAACCGGCTGGGCTGGATGTGTCCCCGACGTCTGAAGTCTCTGCACGACTTGCTTAGGTGTGAGACTGGCGCGAGTCTGAGTGCCACCCCCTACCTTAGAAGTAGTTGCGGCTGTAGTAACTGAGACCGCCTAAGCTAGGCTAGTGCATACTGATAGAATCTGGGCCAGGGCCTCCTGAAGGCCTAGAATCACAATAGGCACAGCTGGTGCTTGAGTTGGTGTTGCGGGAGCGTCCACAGCTGGGACCTGATCATGAACTGGGGCGGCTGGTGGATCTGCAGGTGCTACCCTAGCTGCTGTGTGGGCTATACCCCTGCCCTTACCACGACCTCGACCGCATCTTCGGACCCTGGTGGCACCGGTGGTCGTCCATCCTGTCCGGTAGCACGTGTCCTCACTATCTGTGACAGAATAGAACAATAGAACTTTAATACTAAATTCAACAGATTCGCACGATAGGAATTCAAGAATGTGATGTTTTCCTAAACGTTTCTGCAGCCTCCCGAGGATAAGTATAGACATCTCCGTACCGATCCGCGAGACTCTACTAAACCCGCTCATGACTCGTGAGACCTATGTAACCTAGCTCTAATACCAACTTGTCATGACCCTAAAACGGGCCCAATCGTGATGGCGCCTATCATGAAACTAGGCCAGCCGACACAAACCCCCAAAACCAACCAAATAATTATAATAAGTCATTTAAAGTCATTAATAAGCTAAAATCCCAAAAATGTAAGATAAAATAGAACAATGCGGAAACAAAACACGGCCCGACATCGAAGTGTCACCAGTCATGAGCATCTACAACTCGTTTAGGAATTTGAAAGGACAACATAGTCTGAAACAAAGCAAATACAAAACTGAATAAAGATAGGAAGGAGAAGCACTAGTCTGCGAACGCCAAGTAACTACCTAGTCAACTCTGTAAGCCTGCTGGAAGCCAAATTAGCACTCGCTATCGCGACCCGAGACCCCTGGATCTGCATACAGGGGGCAAGGAGTAATGTGAGTACGCCAACTCAGTAAGTAATAAAAGTAAAGACAATTGAGTAGTAAGAAAACACGTAAACCATAGTGTAACGCTACAACAAAACAATATAAGTCCAAAACAATGCAGTAAAGCAATAACACTCGTAAAAACATCTCAGTTTAGTAAAACCTTTTTAAAACAACTTTCAATAGATTCAAGTGAGTGATGAAAATAGTGAGAAAAGAATAAAAATGTAAACAGCCCCTCGGGCAAATCATATACCACAACCTCCCCTCAGGCAAAATATCAACAGAACTAGCCCCTCGGGCTACCTCACACTCACTGTATCAGCCCCTCGGGCAATAACATGAAACAACAGCAGCCCCTCAGGCAACTGATAACTAGGGATTCTAATTCATTTTACACTCATTTTACTTGAGTTTTGGATTAAAAATGTATACAAATAGTCACAAAGGCTTACATGTTGTACTTGTTTGTCGGGTTTGGTCAAAAAAGTGACAAGTAGTTAAAACCAGCTCAAATAGGAGTGAAACATGCACAAGTACCAAGAATAAGTCAAAGCACTACTGCAGCATAAAATCCATTGCAGCAACAATAGACCCACCGCGGCCGCAGACCATTTAGTGTAGGTCCGCGGTGGATAAGTTCAGAGAGGTGCAAGTTTGGAGGCTCAAGCATTGCAGTCCGTGGAGGATTTCTTGCGGCCGTAGTAGCCCCTTCGCGGCCGCAATCCATTTTATGCGGTCCGCGGTCCATTTTGTGGGGACCGCAGTGAAGCCACCGCATTCGCGGTGCATTTTATGTGGCTCGATTCAGAGAGTGAAAAGTCAATCCAAAACGCCTCATCGCGTCCGTAGTGCATTTTCTGCGGTCTGTGGTACCTCCGTCAGGGGTATTTTTGTCCAGAAAATTTGGCCTTATATAAATACTTTATTTTCACATTTTTAGGGCATCTGTTATAATCTAGTTCGTAGCTGAGCATGGGAAGGTCGTTTTGGACATGTTTTGAGTATTTTTGTGGCTAGTTCAGCATTGAATGTTTAATTCTTAGTTTGTAATATATATGGGTTATTCTTCATCTAATTATCTGTTTTCTTTCATTATTATGAGTAGCTAGACCCATTAGCTAGGGTTGTGGCTCAACCCTAGTATGGGTATTTGATGGTCTTTTATTTTAAGGCTTAGATATTGTTGGGTAGTGGATATTTAGACTGATTTGTGTTTTTCATATTTAATTAGTGGTTGCAAACACTAATTTGTGCCTTTTTGACTGGGGATCTTCTTGGAAAAGAGAGCTTAAGTCTAGGAAAATCAGTCTAACAAGTAATTTGGGTGTATTCTAGAGATTGATAGCCCTAACTAAAGGGTTAAACCTAGAGATAGTAATACCCGACTTGAGCATATATTGCTTGCACAATTTCGACACCCAATTGGTTTTGAGAGAGTCAATTAGGGCAAAGTCACTCAAGCTACCGAGAGGTATAGAGTGAGTAATTCCGTGCATAGGCTATATTGCAATCCCCAACATAATAACTTTTCCTTAGGCTTTAGATCCCGTCAAGTATTCACCTAGGAGAAAGTCACTTCCCTAGTGCTTCTTTAACCATTTAGAAAACCTTACAAGCATTTACTCTTAGTTTAATTTAGCATCTCATTAGTATAAAATTAGAAGTAACAAACGAACAATTATGATTGCAAGTGTAATTAAGAGCACTACGCATTGATAGTTTAGATAGGAATCCAAATCCCAATCAATCTAACTCCCTGTGGATTCGATCCCGACCATCTCAGGTAAAAGCTGTATTGACCGTTCTTGCCACTTTGTAGTGGTGTAGGGTTGGACCCGATCACTTTTTAGCTCCATTTTCGGGGAGCTAACGGTTTTGCCTATCAATCTAAATAGTTTTGTGTACTGTTTTTGTTTCCTTCTGTGTTACTAATTTTTGTGTGTCGCAAACTCAGGTACAAAATGGTGGCAAACAACGCGCCTCTTGTAGATCTTCCGCCGAGGGAGGAGGTAGATGACAATATTGATGATGAGGTTCCTATAGTACCTCAAGGACAAAGGAGAGGCCACCAGGCCAATGATAATGTTCCAGACCCTCCCCCGCCACCTCCAAGAGTGGCTCCTTGGGTGCTTCCAAACGAAGGATATGCTAGTGCAATTGTCCCACCCCAGATCCGGGCGGGCAATTTCTAAATTACAAATGTAATGTTGACGTTGTTGGAACATCGATTGTATTTCACGGGTGCTCCCCATCAGAATACTTACAAACATCTTAAGGGTTTCGTGGATACCTATTGGGGGAGCAAGCAAACAAATGTGTCAGAGGATGCACTTAGGTTGAGATTATTCCCTTTTTCACTTAGAGGGAAGGCATTGGACTGGCTCGAGAGGCTTCCCAACCATTCTGTCACTACATGGGATGAGTTGGCCGATAAGTTCATAGTGAAGTTTTTCTTACCGGGACATATGGCAACATTGAGGGATGAAATCTTAGCATTCAAACAGGAACCAAATGACCCCCTTTACGAAATCTGGGATCGATATAGAACTATGGTCAAGGAATGCCCCAACAATGATATGACCAAGGAAATGATTCAACATACATTTTATCGGGGTATAAACACGACCAATCAGTGTGTGGTGAACCAGTTAGCAGGTGGTAATTTCATGAAGCTCTCTTATGCTGAGGCTTGTGATATTATTGATGAGATAGCTGACACGTCCTCCGCTTGGCAAAGTAGAGCCAATGTGCCATAGGGTAACCCCATAGTTATTCACTGGCACAAAGAGATCCATGATCACAGGCAGGCAATAGCAGAGCTAACAACAACAATGAACCAGCTAGCAAAGGCACAGTTACAGTAGGTTCAAAATCCATGATAGGTAAATGCTATGGATGGTGTCAACATGTTAGTGAACAAAAGAAGACAAAGAGGTCAACAGAACCAAGGGAGTTCGGATTAATATGACCAAGACAATGGTGGGTTCCAAGATGATGGTTATGATGAGTAGAATGAAGAAGTGTAATAAGTGAACAACTATCAAGGCCAAAGGGGCAATTCTTCCAACCAACAACAATGGATACCCCAAGGCAATTGGGGAAATCAATAACAAGGGAATAATAATTGGGGGAACAACAACCAAAATGCAAATTGGGGCAACCAGAACAATAATTAGAATAATCAGGGTAATTGGAATGGCAACAACAACAACTGGGGTGGAAACAACAATCAGGGTGGTTGGAACAATGGCAACCAAGGAAAGGAACAATGGCAACCAAGGAAATTGGGGACAGGGTTTTAAAGGCCCCCAATGTATCAACAACCGAACAATCTACCCCCATTTCCATCCCAAGGTCCTAGTTCTTCCAACAATTAAATGGGGAGAATTGAAATGATGTTTGAACAGATGATGAAAAAGAATGCTGACTCTGATGCCCAGTTGGCTTCCCACAATACTTCAATCAGAAACTTGGAGGTTCAATTAGGCCAAATCTCACAGTCCTTGAACACTCGTCCTAAGGGGGCTCTACATAGTGATACGGTAGTTAACCCAAAGGGTGAGAACAATTCCAGGCATGTAATGGCAGTAACTACAAGAAGTGGATGAGGCGATGATATGAATGCCTCCAAACAAAAAGAAATTTTGAGTGATGAAGTTGAGTTGCAAGAGGATGAGATCCCTTTGGTAGTTCAGAGTGTGATTGAGGAGAATGTAAATGAGGAAGTGAGGATTGATATCCAAGATGTCGAGGTGGAAACTCATAATGATATGAACCCGCCTAGGGAACACGTAATAGACATGCCGGAAATAGTTGTTCCTAAAGCCAAGGCTCCTTTGCCAAGGCCCCCGCCACCTTATCCTCAAAAGCTCGAAAAGTAGAAAACTGAGAATCAGTTTAAGAAATTTATTGACATGATAAAGAGCCTATCCATTAATGTGCCTTTGGTGGAGGATCTAGAGCAAATGTCGGGTTATGCTAAGTTCATGAAAGACTTGGGGAAAAAGAAAAGATCCATGGATTGTGAAACTATCAAGATGACCCACCAAGTTAGTGCAATAGTACACTCAATTGCTCCGAAGCTAGAAGATCACAGTGCTTTCACCATTCCTTGCACCATTGGGAGTGCAGACATTGCAAAAGCTCTATGTGATTTGGGGGCAAGTATCAACTTGATGCCCTACTCAGTTTTCAAGACTTTGGGTATTGGGAAACCAAGGCCGACTTCCATGAGATTGCAAATGGTGGATAGAACAATGAAGAGGCCATTGGGTATAATTGATGATGTTCTTGTCCGGGTGGACAAATTTATCTTGCCAGCTGATTTTGTGATCTTGGATTGTGAGGTAGATTATTGATGTGCCGGAGAATTTCGGTACATTTGATACAAATTGCTTAGATTTTAGCTTGTTTTAGATGCAACTATCTTTTATACTTATGTAATTTTAATGTTTTTGTAGTGTATGAGGTTTAAGGACTTAAGAGCAAGGAAATGAAATCAAAAATCCACAAAAAGACAAGGAAAGAGCAGAAAGGCATCACAAATGTGGATATGCGATCGCAACTCCAACATGCGAGTCGTAGAATGCGCAAGGGAATCGTAAACCACAACAGATTTCTGGGCAAAGTCCAGTGCAAGAAATGCGGTCCAATCTGTGATCGCATAACCTGTTTACAAGCCGCATAATGGACCGCAAACTCGACATGAAGATTGCTGAAGGTAGAGAATGCGACGCGAAATGCGATCGCATATCTGCAATTCGGACCGCAAAACATCAATGCGATCAAGGCAAGGAAACTAGGGTCTGAAGATGGGATAGTTATGTCAAAAATGTGGACCGCATGTCTGTTATGCGACAGATATGCGGTCGCATATTTAACCGAAAAGGGTATTTATTTCCAAATTTTGTCCCGAGTTTTGATCCACTATAAATAGATTTATTGGGATTTTGTGGGGGCATCTTGTCTGATTTTGGAGCTACAATACAAGGCTTTAATATTCCTTTCTTTTGGAAGCTTTTGGGTCAAGAATCTTTCACTTTGTAAGCTTTATGGCATTAAATATTCTCTTCCTTTTGTATTTTAGTATGTGTAGCTAACTTTAAATACTAAGGTTGTGGACCCTAAATAGGTGTTATGTTAATGGGTATTTAACATTGAATATATGTATAATGGTTGGTTGATATTTATTTACTTCTCATTCTTCATTTATTGTTGGTGGTTGCAAACATTGACAAGTGCCATTAAATTCTTATTTTGCATGGAAAAGTGGGTTGGAATTTGGTAGAAGAAAATATCAAAGACTCAAGGCTTTAAACCTTGTTTAATAGAATCGCTTAGGAATAAGTGGATTTTATTTGGTATATATTGATTATTCGTAATTGCAACTCTTTTATATTTGGAAAATTCGTAAAGAGGAAATACTACCCAACTATTGGAAAATATTGGGTAGTCATTTAGAAATCATTTGCATATCAAAAGAACCTTCCATTAGAAATATATCACATTAACACCGATAGCACTACACTTCATCAAAAGGGACACAACCTTGGTTTCTTTAATCAAATTATTTACACTCTTAGTATCACAATTAGTTATTCACTAAACCAAACTCTATTCATACACTTGTTACCATTAACCTAATAGAATTACGACTTTAGTCAAGTAACACACTATTTGAGTAACCTTTTCACACCTATTCCCTATAGGATACGACCCCAACCTTGTTGGGTTATTATATTTGACCCTGACCGCCTTACATTATTTAATTAAAGTGTAATTTGAGTGTATCAAATTTTGGCGCCATTGCCAGGGAATACGGTTTTGAAATTACTAATCAGTGTGTGCTTTACTTTACATCTTAGTCTATCCCATCACACTTTGCTTGTTTTGCTTGGTGTTGATAGGAAAACATGGCCGAATATGAAGAAGAAATGGAGGCGGAAATGGAAGAAAATCCTTTTGCGGACATAGAGGAGTATATTGAGGATATAAATGCTATTGTACCTCCGGCCTTTGGCGCTGCAACTTTCAAGGTGGAACATGGTTTAATCCTTATGCTCAAAGCGGAGGGGGTTTTCAGGAATTCCACTGATGATGATCCGACACAACATCTTAGGAACTTCTTGGGTGTGTGTGCGATGCATAAGCAGAACAACGTCTCGGATGATGCTCTAAGGTTGAGGTGCTTCAAATACTCACTAGCTGGGGATGCAAGGAAATGGCTTCAGAATATGCCACGAAACTCAATTCATTCTTGGCCTGAACTTGTCTGGGCATTCTTAGCTAAATGGTTCCCGCAAGTAAGAAGTCTGAGCTCCGAGATAAAATTTTCTTTTTCAAGCAAGTACCGGGAGAACATATACATGAGGCATGGGATTGGTTCAAGTTATATTTGGTGAGGTCTCCCAACCATGGTTTTTCGGATTCTATCTTGTTGGAAAAATTCTACATAGGCTTGGATCCTATGAACCAATCTATAGCCAACAATGCAGCTGACGGAACTTTCATGGACAAATCATTCGCAAGGGTCACACAAATGCTTGACAAAATGGCAAAGCATAATCAGGCATGGCACTCAGAGGACACCACAGGTGGAATTGCATATGGGTCTCCTTTCTTAACAACCATGATCAAGGAAAACCAAGAGAGGGATCAAGTGATTGCAGGGCTTGCCACAAATGTCAATGTGTTGACAAAGATGTTCATAGAAAGCCAAATGAAGAAAGTAAATGTGGTGGAAGATGTGCAACCCTTATCAAATGAAGACTTTGAGGAGGCAAACTATGTCAACAACTCTCAAGGTGGATATCAAAGCAAACAATACCAAGGTCAAGTATAACAAAATCAATGGAGTCCTCACTCGCAAGGGCAAGGAAACCAACAGTGGAGAAATGACCAAGGCGGCTCAAATCAAGGTAATTGTAGCAACTATAACAACTTCCCAAATCGGAGTTCAAACCCTTATGTTCCTCCAAAGGGTCAATATTCAAATCAAGGTTCCTCGAGTGAGTCTATGTTGGAAGGCATGCTTGAATGGATGTTGCAAAATCAAGAGAAGTACGACACTTCTATGAGGAATATTACCGAGCTTGGTTGTTATCATACCGCATCCAATCAAAAATTGGAGATGGAAATGAGATACCTCTCTAGGGAACAAAATCCGAAGCAAAAAGCGATACTTCCAAATGACACAATTGCGAACCCCAAGGGTAGTGGAAGTGGTCCAACTTGTCATGTCATGGCGATTACTACTCGGAGTGGGAAGGTACTACTAGGAGGGAGTGAACAAGTGGTTGAAGTTGAAGTGTCTGAACATGAAGTTGAGGTTGAAGAGCCAAGGGTTGTTGAAGTTGAAAAGGTTCCGGAAGAGTTGAAAGTGCAACAAGAAAATTGGGACGAGGTAAAGGAAAAGGTAAAAAAGACACCAAAAACTCTACCACCTATTCCTAGACCTCCACCTCCATTCTCTCAAAGACTTGCTCGGAAGGTTGATAGAAAAAAGGAAAAGTTCTATGACATGCTCAAGCAATTATCGGTGAATATTCCATTTGTGGAAGCATTTCAAGAGATGCCGGGTTTTGCTAAATATTTGAAAGATTTGATTACCAAGAAGAGAACCACCAAAAATGAAGTGGTGAATGTGACTCACCGGGTTAGTTCCATCATTGCAACATCTACCATTCAAAAGAAAGAAGACCTGGGAGCTTTTACCATTCTTTGTACTATTGGGGCACATGACTTTGCAAGAGCCCTTTGTGATAATGGGGCTAGCATCAACTTGATGCCTCTTGCCATTTACAAGCAAGCAGGGTTAGGTATGCCAAGGCCCACAAGTATGAGATTGCAAATGGCCGATCGTTCCATAAAGAGACCGGTGGGAATTTTTGATGATGTGCTTGTTAAAGTGGGAAAGTTTCATTTACTCGCCGATTTCGTAATCCTTGATAGTGCAGTTGACAAAGAGATCCCTATCATTTTGGGGAGACCATTCCTAGCCACAGGAAGAGCATTAATAGATTCAGAATAGAATGAGATCAAATTTTGTGTGAATGATGAAGAGGTCACATTCCAAGCAAGCAAGGGTATGAAACTACCACATGAATATGAGAGCATCTTGATGATTGATGTTGTTGATTAAGTTGAAGATGCGGTTAAATTGAAGATGGAAGAACAATGCCTTAGTGAGGCGTTGGCAGCTATTTTGGTGAACTTTGATGGTGAAGATATGGAAGGATATATGGAATCGGTAAATGCATTGGAGGGGCTTAGGTCCTACACTTATGCTCCAGCAAAGCTCTCTCTCGACTTGGAGAATAGAGCCACTCCTCCCGCAAAACCTTCTATTAGTGAGACACCACAACTAGAGCTCAAACCACTTCCACCACACCTGAGGTATAAATTTCTTGGCTCAAATGATACTTTACCAATAATCATTTCTTCTTTATTGAATGATGTGCAGGTAGAACAATTGTTTGAAGTCTTGAAGGAGCATAGGCAAGCTATTGGATGGACAATTGCGGATATCTGAGGGATTCCCCCTAGAATTTGCAAACACAAGATCCAATTGGAGAGTGAGACGAACCAAGTGTGGAATATCAACGACGGTTGAACCCTTCCATGCAAGAGGTGGTAAAGAAAGAAATCATCAAGTGGTTGGATGCCGGGGTAGTCTACCCTATTGCCGATAGTTCTTGGGTGAGCTCGGTGCAATGTGTGCCGAAAAGGGGAGGCATGACCATAATTGAAAATGATAAAAATGAGCTCATCCCAACAAGAACGGTGATCGGTTGGAGGGTGTGTATGGATTATCGGAAGCTCAATAGTGCCACATGTAAAGACCATTTCCCTATGCCTTTTATTGATCAAATGCTTAATCGTCTAGCGGGACGGTCATTCTATTGTTTCCTTTATGGATATTCCAGCTACAACCAAATCAACATAGCATTGGAGGATCAAGAGAAGACGACATTCACTTTCCCTTATGGAACTTTTGCGTTTAGCCGGATGCCTGTGCAATGCTCCGGCTACTTTTCAAAGATGCATGATGTCCATTTTCTTCGACATGGTGGAGGATTTTCTAGAGGTTTTCATGGATGAGTTTTTGATGGTAGGTAACTCTTTTGAGCATTGTCTCCACAATCTTAGACAAGTGCTTAAGAGGTGTGAGGAGACCAACCTTGTGCTTAACTAGGAGAAATGCCATTTCATGGTGGATGAAGGCATTGTATTGGGGCATAAACTTTCAAAACATGGCATAGAGGTTGACCGGGCGAATATCGAGATCATTTCCAAGCTTCCTCCACCTACTTCCGTTAAAGGTGTCCGAATTTTCTTAGGGCATGCCGGGTTCTATAGGCGTTTCATCAAGGATTTTTCCAATATTGCAAATCCTATGTGCAAACTCCTTGAGAAAGATGCCAAATTTGTGTTTGACGAGAAATGCCTCAAAGCCTTTGAGGAATTGAAGCAAAGGCTCACCACGACACCTATTATTGTCACACCTGATTAGTTTCTTCCTTTCGAGCTCATGTGTGACGCCAGTGGTGTAGCTATTGGAACAATGCTTGGCCAACGTCACAACAAGGTTCCCCACCCGGTCTATTATTCGAGCAAGACACTCAATGGGGTGCAAATGAATTACATGGTGATTGAGCAAGAACTTCTTACCATTGCCTATGCCTTTGAAAAGTTCTGGGCTTATTTGTTGGGATCCAAGGTGATAGTATACACAGATCATGCTTCTCTTCGCTATCTCATGGCAAAGAAAGATGCAAAGCCTCGGTTGATTCGCTAGGTCTTGTTGTTGCAAGAATTTGACTTCGAGGTCAAGGATCGGAAAGGAACTCAAAATCAAGTGGGATCATTTATAAAGGCTTGAAGAGGCAGGAAGGCCAAAGGGAGATCTTGAAATCAATGATACATTACCGGATGAACACATATTGGCACTATCTAGCACTTTTGCTCCTTGGTATGCCGATATTGCTAACTACTTGGTGAGTGACCTTATTCCAGAGGGATTGGAATCCTATCAAAAGAAGAAGTTCTTGAGAGACTGTCGGTTTTACTATTCGGAAGTACCATTCTTGTTTCGTGTTTGTGCTGACAACATCATTAGAAGGTGTGTTCTAAAAGAAGAGATTATGCCAATTCTAAAGGCATGCCACGACTCATTGGTTGGGGGTCATCATGGGAGAAATCGAATGGCGGCTAAGGTGCTTGAATGTGGTTAGTATTGGCTATCAATATATCATGATGCCAATCAAATGGACAAGGCTTGTGACCAATGTCAAAGGAAAGGATCAATCTCCAAGTGGCATGAAATGCCAATACACTTTGTGATGGATATAGAAATCTTCGACGTGTGAGGAATTGATTTTATGGGTCCCTTTGTAAGCTCGTGTGGGATGAAATACATCTTGGTGGTTGCGGACTATGTGTTTAAATGGGTTGAAGTAATTTCCTTACCAAATAACGAGGCAAGAAGTGTGACCGCATTCTTAAAGAAAAACATATTCACTCGGTTTGGCACTCTTAGGGCAATTCTTAGTGATGGTGGGTCTCATTTCTGTAACAAGGCTTTCACGAGGCTAGTAGAGAAATATGGCGTCAAATATAAGGTGGCCACACCTTATCTTCCCCAATCAAGTGGTCAAGTTGAAGTTTCCAACCGAGAGATAAAGAGTATTCTGGCAAAGACCGTCAATGCAAATAGGACCGATTGGTCAAGGAAGCTAGATGACGCATTGTGGGCAAACCGCAAGGCATACAAAACTCCTATTGGCACTTCTATTTATCGGTTAGTCTTCAGCAAAGCTTGTCATCTACCCGTAGAACTGGAACACAAAGCCATGTGGGCTCTGAAGAGGTTGAACTTGGACTTGGCTGAAGCTGCAAATTTGAGGTTAACACAACTCAATGAAATGGAGGAATTCCGTTTCCATGCATATGAAAGTGCAGTTGTGTATAAAGAAAGGATGAAGTTCGTCCACGACAAAAAAATGTTGAAGAAGGAGTTCAATTCGGGTGACTTGGTTTTTCTCTTTAACTCAAGGCTCAAATTATTTCCGGGCAAGCTCAAATCAAAATGGTACGGTCCGTTCAAGGTGGTAAATGTCTCTTCTTTTGGAGTTGTGGAACCAGAATCGGAGGATGGACTCTGAACCTTCAAAGTGAATGGCCAGCGAGTCAAGCATTACTTGGGCACAGATGGAGAAAAACATTTTGTGGAGTAGCTAGTTCTCAAAGAGGGTATGTTCCCAACTAATGAGTGAATTCAAAGGAACGCCAACATCGTCATGCTGCGACGTTAAATCAAGCACTTCATGGGATGCAACCCATGTGTGGTAACACCCTTTTTGGCCTTTAAATTTCTAATTTTTGTTAGATAGATTTAATTGAGTAATTTAAAGTGTGTGTTAGAGTGCAGGGGATTCAAACGATCATAACACGGGGTAAGATTGCATGAAAAGGGGAAGAAAAATCACCTTGGGTAGTTTTCTACACATATGAGGTCGCATTTTCTCTATGCGGACCGCATTTTGGTCGCAAACCAACAAAGTGTGTTTGGCTAAAATTGGTGATACAAATGCGGCAAGTTGGTGCACTTTGCAGACCGTATTTCCACTATGCAATCGCAAAGTGCACCGCATTTTTGGCCCTCCAGCAACTCTTTTGATTCCACCGCATAACACTTATGCGGTCACATAGTGTGTTATGTGGTGATTTACCCACCGCAAATCGTTCAGGTATACCCCTTGCATTTCTTCATTCAAAACAAACAAAAAGAATTTTTTTATTTATCAGAAACAAAACAAAATGAAAAAAAAGAGAGAAAAGGAACGGATAAGGCAAAACGGCTAGTGCGTGAACTAATCTTCCAAGTGTGCTCCTAACCCCGTCACTGGTATGTTTTCTTTGTCCCTATTCCATCATTGCCAGCTTTAGTTTGTACATTTGTTCTTGTTTTTGTTTTCATGTTGTTGTTTCATGTCTCTTTTTCTTTCTTTCATCTTGCTTATGTTTTGTAGTTAGATGTCTGTTCATAATATGATGTTGGTTAAGTAATGTGTTTTGGGGTGTTGGGTAGTAAAAATTAGGACCGTCATTGTTGAGGGTTGAGTTCAATCATTGGGAACGATGAAGTTTACGGCCCGCATAATCAAAATGTGGTCCGCATTTCTACCGCATAAGTGAACCCTAGCTGGTTAAGGAAGATGACCAAATGCGGTGACTTTGCAATTGCATAATTGATATGCAGACCACAAAGTCACCATATACTGACCCAGAACACCCAGTTCAATACCATGTTGTCTGCGACCATTTTGCGATCACATTTCCAACTTTGCGGTGGAGTTTGCAATCGCATTTAGTGATTTTGTTTTTTTGATCAATCAGGTATATGATGGTTATGCGAACCGCATAGTGGTTATGCGATTGCACAGCCCATTGCATATTTAGATCATTTGACTAGCTTGATAGTTTGCGACATGTTTGCGGCTCAATTAGTGGGTATGCGATCGTATAACTTGTCGCACTCTTAACTTTTCTTGAGTTTTTCTGTTTTCTTTTTATTAATGCCTACCATGTTGCTCACGTCTCCTTTCTGAGCAGATATGGGTCCTAGGAAACATCCAGCCTCTGCTCAAAAAAGGGCCTCCTTCAGTCGTCAAACTCAACAAGCAAAACGATCGTGACCAGAACCTACTGCTACACTTCCCTCCCAGTCTGATGAGGAGGAGACTTGGCCCGAAGTTAACCTCCAAGCTGAGGCACGAAGGAAACGAGGAGATGACTTCCAACTCAAGTTTAGGGTCGAAGGGTCCAGGGAGCTTTATAGAGAAGGGTTGAACACATGAAAATTCCTGGTCGAAAAACAACTGAGTATGAATGGGCTACAAGAGCAGTATCCCCACATCTGGGAGAACATCAATGCAAGAAAATGGGAGCGCTTCACGAAGCTGCCTGATGAATATAATGAAACCATTGTCCATAAATTTTATGCTTCCTATGGAGCCTCTAGGACTGCTCATCGCAAGCGCAACAGGGTTTTTTGTGATACTATGTTAGTTCGGGGGAAGAGTGTGTTCTGCAGCAATGAGACTATAAATGAGTTTTATATCCCTGAATGGAGCCCGGGCACAGCTGAATATGCCGCCTAATGGGAAAACCGGGAGAATGAGCGGTGTTAGATAGCATCTATGATAGCAAAGGGGACCCCTGCCTGGATCAACCCTGTGCACAAAATATACAAGGAGGATCTCACACGAGAGGGTTTGTTTTGGCTTAGCTTCGTCACCTCTCGACTGATACCGTCAAGAAATAAGACTGATATAGGCATTGAGAAAGCTCTTCTCATTGCATGCATTATGGCGGGAATCAAGATTGATGTGGGTGCTCTTATCTTCTGGGAGTCAGGGATTTGGGAAAAGAAGGTAGCCACTTCACTTCCATTCCCCTGTTTGATCACAGCCCTCTGTAAGGCTATGAAAGTCCCCACTATGCCATACACCGACAAGACAGGGAAGGTGCTGAAGGATATTGATATCACGCGCATTAGTGATGTTGTTGCTCCCTAAGAGGTTCAAACTCAGGGTCCAGTTGACGTAGAAGCTTCAGATTCCCAGGCTCCTGTGTCCCCTCGTGTTCCAATTGCATGCACTTCTACTTCACAGCCTGCCTCTCAGTCCACCACTGCTCAGACCTCTGCTGCACTGCCAGCTATTTCGAGGCTTGGTCTCATAGCTCAGCATGCCAATGCTAAGGTAGGCCAGCCTCTGAAGAACTTGCCCACCCTCATCAAACAGGCTTTGACTCCTATTCAGTCCTCAGTGACAGTAATCCAACAATAGCAAACATTTTACGGGGATAGTCTGCAACAGTTTGAGTTCAGGGTTGAGAAGATAGAACGATGTGAGATTAGTGACATGCCTAGGCTCCGGGAGGAATTTTCCACTATGAAGACCGACCTCCACAAGATGCAGACTTTGGAGTTCGATCTATCATCCTTCCTGCCCAAGGATGGTGAGTAGAGAGCAGACACAGCAGCACCAGGCTTTGACCTGGACTTCTCCACTCTGATGACAGATATTGCACCTCCGACTGCCAGGGCTTCCCAGCCTCTACCTCCTCCTGCACATATTGAGATTCCTTCCAAGGAGGAATCCGAACATTCTATAGAGTCCGAGTGTTTGGGGGCAGATGAGGGAGAGGATGAGGAGGATTCATGGTCCACGGAGGATGATGGCCCTCAGGAGAAGGGCAAGTAGATTGTTGTCTCTACATATGAGGACGAGGAACAAGCAGCAATTCAGATAGCAATACAACATTCGCTAGTAGATATGGACGCCCCTGCAGATCTATCGGCCACTCAGCCATCAGCGGGCGATAAGTGGATTTTAATAGAATAGCTTAGGAATAAGTGGATTTTATTTGGTATATATTGATTATTCGTAATTGCAACTCTTTTATATTTGGAAAATTCGTAAAGAGGAAATACTACCCAACTATTGGAAAATATTGGGTAGTCATTTAGAAATTATTTGCATATCAAAAGAACCTTCCATTAGAAATATATCACATTAACACCGATAGCATTACACTTCATCAAAAGGGACACAACCTTGGTTTCTTTAATCAAATTATTTACACTCTCAGTATCACAATTAGTTATTCACTAAACCAAACTCAATTCATACTCTTGTTACCATTAACCGAATAGATTACGACTTTAGTCAAGTAACATACTGTTTGAGTAACCTTTTCACACCTATTCCCTGTGGGATTCGACCCCAACCTTGTTGGTTATTATATTTGACACCGACCTCCTTACACTATTTAATTAAAGTGTAATTTGAGCGTATCAAATTTTGGCTGTGTGCTTTACTTTATGTCTTAGTCTATCCCATCACACTTTGCTTGTTTTGCTTGGTGTTGATAGGAAAACATGGCCGAATATGAAGAAGAAATGGAGGCGGAAATGGAAGAAAATCCTTTTGCGGACAGAAAGGAGTATATTGAGGATACAAATGCTATTGTACCTCCGGCTGTTGGCGCTGCAACTTTCAAGATGGAACATGGTTTAATCCTTATGCTCAAAGAGGGGGGTTAGGAATTTCACGGATGATGATCCGACACAACATCTTAGGAACTTCTTGGGTGTGTGTGCGATGCATAAGAAGAACAACGTCTCGGATGATGCTCTAAGGTTTCACTAGCTGGGGACGCAAGGAAATGGCTTCAGAATATGCCACCAAACTCAATTCATTCTTGGCCTGAACTTGTCCGGGAATTCTTAGCAAAATGGTTCCCGCAAAGTAAGAAGTCTGAGCTCCGAGATAAAATTTTCTTTTTCAAGCAAGTACCGGGAGAAGGGAGAACATCTACATGAGGCATGGGATCGGTTCAAGTTATATTTGGTGAGGTCTCCCAACCATAGTTTTCTAGATTCTATCTTGTTGGAAAAATTCTACATGGGCTTGGATCCTATGAACCAATCTATAGCCAAGAATGAAACTGACGGATCTTTCATGGACAAATCATTCGCAAGGGTCACACAAATGCTTGACAAAATGGCAAAGCATAATCAGGCATGGCACTCAGAGGACACTACGGGTGGAATTGCATATGGGTCTCCTTCCTTGACCACCATGATCAAGGAAAACCAAGAGAGGGATCAAGTGATTGCAGGGCTTGCCACAAATGTCAATGTGCTGACAACGATGTTCATAGAAAGCCAAACGAAGAAAGTAAATGTGGTGGAAGATGTGCAACCCTTATCAAATGAAGACTTTGAGGAGGCAAACTATGACAACAACTCTCAAGGTGGATATCAAAGCAAACAATACCAAGGTCAAGGATAACAAAATCAATGGAGGCCTCACTCACAAGGGCAAGGAAACCAACAGTGGAGAAATGACCAAGGCAGCTCAAATCAAGGTAATTGGAACAACAACAATAACAACTTCCCAAATTAGAGTTCAAACCCTTATGTTCCTCCAAAGGGTCAATATTCAAATCAAGGTTCCTCGAGTGAGTCTAAATTGGAAGGCATGCTTGAACGAGTGTTGCAAAATCAAGAGAAGTCCGACACTTCTATGAGGAATATTATCGAGCTTGTTGGTTCTCATATCGCATCCAATCAAAAAATGGAGATGCAAATGAGAGACCTCTCTAGGGAACAAAATCCGAAGCAAAAAGGGACACTTCCAAGTGACACAATTGCGAACCCCAAGGGTAGTGGAAATGGTCCAACTTCTCATGTCATGGCGATTACTACTCGGAGTGGGAAGGTAATACAAGGAGGGAGTGAATAAGTGGTTGAAGTTGAAGAGTCAGAACATGAAGTTGAGGTTGAAGAGCCAAGGGTTGTTGAAGTTGAAAAGGTTCCGGAAGAGTTGAAACTGCAACAAGAAAATTGGGACGAGGTAAAGGAAAAGGTAAAAGAGACACCAAAAACTCTACTACCTATTCCAAGGCCTCCTCCTCTATTCCCTCAAAAACTTGCTAGGAAGTTTGTTGATAGCAAACTCGAAAGTTCTATGACATTCTCAAGCAATTATCGGTGAATATTCCATTTGTGGAAGCATTTTAAGAAATCTCGGGTTTTGCTAAATATTTGAAAGATTTGATTACCAAGAAGAGAACCACCAAAAATGAAGTGGTGAATGTGACTCAACGGGTTAGTTCCATCATTGCAACATCTACCGTTCAAAAGAAAGAAGGCCTGGGAGCTTTTACCATTCCTTGTACTATTGGGGCACATGACTTTGCAAGAGCCCTTTGTGATAATGGGACTAGCATCAACTTGATGCCTCTTGCCATTTACAAGCAAGAAGGGTCAGGTATGCCAAGGCCCACAAGTATGAGATTGCAAATGGCCGATCGTTCCATAAAGAGACCGGTGGGAATAGTTGATGATGTGCTTGTTAAAGTGGGAAAGTTTCATTTACCCGCCGATTTCGTAATACTTGATTGTGCAGTTGACAAAGAGATCCCTATCATTTTGGGGAGACCATTCCTAGCCACAGAAAGAGCATTAATGGATTCGGAACGGAATGAGATCAAATTTTGTGTGAATAATGAAGAGGTCACATTCCAAGAAAGCAAGGGTATGAAACTACCACATGAATATGAGAGCATCTTGGTGATTGATGTTGTTGATTAAGTGGAAGATGCGGTTGAATTGAAGATGGAAGAACAATGCCTTAGTGAGGCGTTGGCAGCTATTTTGGTGAACTTTGATGGTGAAGATATGGAAGGATATATGGAATCGGTAAATGCATTAGAGGGGCTTGGGTCCTACACTTATGCTCCAGCAAAGCTCTCTCTCGACTTGGAGAATAGAGCCACTCCTCCCGCAAAACCTTCTATTATTGAGCCACTGCAACTAGAGCTCAAACTACTTCCACCATACTTGAGGTATAAATTTCTTGGCTCAAATGATATTTTACCGGTAATTGTTTCTTCTTTGTTGAATGATGTGCAGGTAGAACAATTGTTTGAAGTATTGAAGGAGCATAGGCAAGCTATTGTATGGACAATTGCGGATATCCGAGGGATTCCCCTAAGAATTTGTAAACACAAGATCCAATTGGAGAGTGAGACGAAACCAAGTGTGGAACATCAACGACGGTTGAACCCGTCCATGCAAGAGGTGGTAAAGAAAGAAATCATCAAGTGGTTGGATGTCGGGGTAGTCTACCCTATTGCCGATAGTTCTTGGGTGAGACCGGTGCAATGTGTGCCGAAAAAGGGACGCATGACCATAATTGAAAATGAGAAAAATGAACTCATCCCAACAAGAACGTTGACCGGTTGGAGGGTGTGTATGGATTATCGGAAGCTCAATAGTGCCACATGTAAAGACCATTTCCCTATGCCTTTTATTGATTAAATGCTTGATCGTCTAGCGGGAAGGTCATTCTATTGTTTCCTTGATGGATATTCCAGCTACAACTAAATCAACACAGCATTGGAGGATCAAGAGAAGACGACATTCACTTGCCCTTATGAACTTTTGCCTTTACCCGGATGCATGTGCAATGCTCCGGCTACTTTTCAAAGATGCATGATGTCCATTTTCTCCGACATGGTGGAGGATTTTCTAGAGGTTTTCATGGATGAGTTTTCGGTGGTAGGTGACTCTTTTGATCATTGTCTCCTTAATCTTAGACAAGTGCTTATGAGGTGTGAGGAGACCAACCTTGTGCTTAACTGGGAGAAATGTCATTTCATGGTGGATGAAGGCATTGTATTGGGGCATAAACTTTCAAAACATGGCATAGAGGTTGACCGGGCGAAGATCGAGATCATTTCCAAGCTTCCTCCACCTATTTCTGTTAAAGGTGTCCGAAGTTTCTTAGGGCATGCGGGGTTCTATAGGCGTTTCATCAAAGATTTTTCCAAGATTGCAAATCCTATGTGGAAACTCCTTGAGAAAGATGCCAAATTTGTGTTTGACGAGAAATGCCTCAAAGCCTTTGAGGAATTGAAGCAAAGGCTCACCACGACACCTATTATTGTCACACCTGATTGGTCTTTTCCTTTCGAGTTCATGTGTGACACCAGTGGTGTAGCTATTGGAACAATGCTTGGCCAATGTCACAACAAGGTTCTCCACCCGGTCTGTTATGTGAGCAAGACACTCAATGGGGCGCAAATGAATTACACGGTGACTGAGCAAGAAATTCTTGACATTGCTTATGCCTTTGAGAAGTTTCGGGCTTATTTGTTGGGATCCAAGGTGATAGTATACACAGATCATGCTGCTTTTCGCTATATCATGGAAAAGAAAGATGCAAAGCCTCGGTTGATTCGTTGGGTCTTGTTGTTGCAAGAATTTGACTTCGAGGTCAAGGATCGCAAGGGAACTCAAAATCAAGTAGCGGATCATTTATCAAGGCTTGAAGAGGCGGGAAGGCCAAAGGGAGATCTTGGAATCAATGATGCATTCCCGGATGAACACATATTGGCACTATCTAGCACTTTTGCTCCTTGGAATGCCGATATTGCTAACTACTTGGTGAGTGACCTTATTTCGGAGGGATTGAAATCCTATCAAAAGAAGAAGTTCTTGAGAGACTGTCGGCAATACTATTCGGAAGAACTATTCTTGTTTCCTGTTTGTGCTGACAACATCATTAGAAGGTGTGTTCCAGAAAAAGAGATTATGTCAATTCTAAAGGCATGCCACGACTCATCGGTTGGGGATCATCATGGGGGAAATCGAATGGCGGCTAAGGTGCTTGAATGTGGTTAGTATTGGCTGTCAATCTATCATGATGCCAATCAAATGGTCAAGGCTTGTGACCAATGTCAAAGGTAAGGATAAATCTCCAAGAGGCATGAAATGCCAATACACTTTGTGATGGAGATAGAAATCTTCGACGTGTGGGGAATTGATTTTATGGGTCCCTTTGTAAGATCTTGTGGGATGAAATACATCTTGGTGGTTGTGGACTATGTGTCCAAATGGGTTGAAGTAATTGCCTTACCAAACAACGAGTCAAGAAGTGTGACCGCATTCTTAAAGAAAAACATATTCACTCGGTTTGGCACTCTTAGGGCAATTCTTAGTGATGGTGGGTCTCATTTCTGTAACAAGGCTTTCACGGGGCTAGTAGAGAAATATGGCGTCAAATATAAGGTGGCCACACCTTATCATCCCCAATCAAGTGGTCAAGTTGAAGTTTCTAACCGAGAGATAAAGAGCATTCTGGCAAAGATCGTCAATGCAAATAGGACTGATTGGTCAACGAAGTAAGATGACGCATTGTGGGCATACTACACGGCATACAAAACTCCTATTGTCACTTCTCCTTATCGGTTAGTCTTCGGAAAAGCTTGTCATATACCCGTAGAACTGGAACACAAAGCCATGTAGGCTCTGAAGAGGTTGAACTTGGACTGGGTTGAAGCTGCAAATTTGAGGTTAACACAACTCAATGAAATGGAGGAATTCCGTTTCCATGCATATGAAAGTGCAGCTGTGTATAAAGAAAGGATGAAGTTCGTCTATGACAAAAAGATCTTGAAGAGGGAGTTCAAGTCGGGTGAATTGGTTTTGCTCTTTAACTCAAGGCTCAAATTGTTTCCGGGCAAGCTCAAATCAAAATGGTCTGGTCCATTAAAGGTGGTAAATGTCTCTCCTTTTGGAGCTATGGAACTAGATTCGGAGGATGGACGCCAAACCTTCAAAGTGAATGGCCAGCGAGTCAAGCATTACTTGGGCATAGATGGAGAAAAACATTTGGTGGAGTAGCTGGCTCTCAAAGATGATCTGTGCCCAACCAATGAGTGAATCCAAAGGAACGCCCACTTTGTCATGCTGCGACGTTAAATCAAGCGCTTCATGGGAGGCAACCCATGTGTGGTAACACCCTTTTTGGCCTTTAAATTTCTAATGTTTGTTAAATAAATTTAATTGAGTAATTTAAAGTGTGTGTTAGAGTACAGGGGATTCAAAAGATCATAACACGGGGGTAAGATTGCATGAAAAGGGGAAGAAAAATCACCTTGGGTAGTTTTTTACACATATGCGGTCGCATTTTCACTATGCGGACCGCATTTTGGTCGCAAACCAACACAGTGTGTTTGGCTAAAATTGGTGATACAAATGCGGTAAGTTGGTGCACTTTGCAGACCGCATTTCGATTACACAATCGCAAAGTGCACCGCATTTTTGGCCCTCCAGCAACTCTCTTGATTCCACCGCATAACACTTATGCGGTCGCATAGTGTGTTATGTAGTGACTTACCCACCGCAAATTGTTCCGGTATACCCCTCGCATTTCTTCATTCAAAACAAACAAAAAGAATTTTTTTATGTATCAGAAACAAAACAAAACGAAAAAAATAATAGAAAAGGAATGGAGAAGGCAAAATGGCTAGTGCGAGAACTAATCTTCCAAGTGTGCTCATAAATCCGTCACTGGTTTGTTTTCTTTGTCCCAATTCCATCATTGCCAGCTTTAGTTTGTATATTTTTTCTTGTTTTTGTTTTCCTGCTGTTGTTTCATGTCTCTTTTTCTTTCTTTCTTCTTGCTTATGTTTTATAGTTAGATGTCTGTTCATAATGTGATGTTGGTTAAGTAATGTGTTTTGGGGTGCTAGGTAGTAAAAATTAGGACCGCCATTGTTGAGGGTTGAGTTCAATCGTTGGGAACGATGAAGTTTGCGGCTCGCATAATCAAAATGTGGTCTGTATTTTTGCCGCATAAGTGAACCCTAGCTGGCTGAGGAAGATGACCAAATGTGGTGACTTTGTGATCGCACAATTGATATGCGGACTGCAAAGTCACCACATACTGACCCAGAACACCCAGTTTAATACCATGCTGCCTGCGGCCATTTTGCGATCACATTTCCAACTTTGCGGTGGATTTTGCTATCACATTTAGTGATTTATTTTTTATCAATCAGGTATGTGATGGTTATGAGATCGCACAACCCATCACATACTTAGATCATTTGACTACCTTGATAGTTTGCGACACATTTGCGGCCCACTTAGTGGGTATGCGATCGCATAACTTGTCGCACTCTTAACTTTTTCTTGAGTTTTTCTGTTTTCTTTTTATTAATGCCTACCATGTTGCTCACGTCTCATTTCTATGCAGATATGGGTCCCAGGAAACATCCAGCCTCTGCCCAAAAAAGGGCCTCCTCCAGTCGTCAAACTCAACAAGCAAAACGATCGCAACCGGACCCTACTGCTACATTTCCCTGCCAGTCTGATGAGGAGGAGACTTGGCCCGAAGTTGACCTCCAAGCTGAGGCACAAAGGAAACGAGGAGATGACTTCCAGCTCAGGTTTAGGGTCGAAGGGTCCAGGGAGCTCTATAGAGAAAAGCTGAACAAATGAAAAACCGTGGCCGAAAAACAACTGAGTATGAATGGGCTACAAGAGCAGTACCCCCACATCTGGGAGAACATCAAGGCAAGAAAATGGGAGCACTTCACGGAGCTGCCTGATGAATATAATGAAACCATTGTCCATGAATTTTATGCCACCCATGGAGCCTCTAGGACTTCTTATCACAAGCGCAACAGGGTTTTCTGTGATACTATGTTAGTTCGGAGGAAGAGTGTGTTCTGCAGCAATGAGACTATAAATGAGTTTTACATCCCTGACTGGAGCCCGGGGCACAGCTGAATATGCCGCCAAATGGGCAATCCGGGAGAATGAGCGGAGTTGGATAGCATCTATGATAGCAAAGGGGACCCCTGCTTGGATCAACCCTATGCACAAAATATACAAGAAGGATCTCACACGAGAGGGTCAGTTTTGGCTTAGCTTTGTCACCTCTCGACTGGTACCGTCAAGAAATGAGACTGATATAGGCATTGAGAAAGCTCTTCTCATTGCATACATTATGGAAGGAATAAGGATTGATGTGGGTGCTCTTATCTTCTAGGAGTTAGGGATTTGGGAAAAGCAGGTAGCCACTTCACTTCCATTCCCCTGTTTGATCATACCCCTTTGTAAGGCTGTGAAAGTCCCCACTATGCCACACACCGACAAGACATGGAAGGCGCTGAAGGATATTGATATCACGCACATTAGTGATGTTGTTGCTCCCTAAGAGGTTTAGACTCAAGGTACAGTTGACATAGAACCTTTAGATTTCTAGGCTCATATGTCCCCTCAGGTTCCAATTGCATGCACTTCTACTTCACAGCTTGCCTCTCAGTCCACCACTGCTCAGACCTCTGCTGCACTGCCAGCCATTTCGAGGCTTGGTCTCATAGCTCAGCCTGCCATTGCTAAGGTAGGCTAGCCTCTGAAGAACTTGCTCACCCTCATCAAACAGGCTTTGACTCCTATTCAGTCCTCAGTGACAGCAATCTAACAACAACAAACATTTTATGGGGATCGTCTGCAACAACTTGAGTTGAGGGTTGAGAAAATAGAGTGAGGTGAGGTTAGAGACTTTCCTAGGCTCCGGGAGAAAGTTGCCACTGTGAAGACCGACCTCCACAAGATGAAGACTTTGGAGTTCGATCTATCATCCTTCCTGCCCAAGGAAGGTGAGTAGAGAGCAGACACAACAGCACCAGGCTTTGACCTGGACTTCTCCACTCTGATGATAGATATTGCACCTCCGACTGCCGGGGCTTCCCAGCCTCCACCTCCTCCTGCACATATTGAGATTCCTTCCGAGGAGGATTCCGGACATTCTATAGAGTTCGAGGGTGTGGGGCAAACGAGGGAGAGGATGAGGAGGATTCATGGTCCACGGAGGATGATGGCCCTCAGGAGAAGGGCAAGCAGATTGCTGCCTCTATAGTTTAGGATGAGGAACAAGCAGCAATTCAGATAGCAATACAATATTCACTAGTAGATATGGCCTCCCCTACAGATCTATCGGCCACTCAGCCATCAGCGGGCGAGGCTAGCAGTTCACAGGCCCCAGCTCCAGTATTGGGTCAGCCAGATATCCCTCCTCCATCAGCGGAGGTCACTCCTCAGGCCGAGATCTCATCGGTCCTAGCTTCAGTATCAGAGGGTAACCCCACCATCACTCAGACGGCTTCCAACTCCCATAGCGCTTAGTGCACCTCAGGGAGCCCCTAAACTCTATTTTATGTTCTTATGCATTGGGAACAATGCATGCGTTTTAGTTGGGGTGGTAGCCTTCTATATATTTTTGTGGCAACTGTTGTACATGTTCATGTTTTTGTGCTATATAAGCAAACTCATGTGTTTTTTTATTGTGTTTCGTGATTCTGTATATATTGGTGTATCGTGGTTTTAGATATATATATATATATATATATATATATATATATATATATAAAAACAAAAAACAAACAAACAAGTAGATAGTTATCCATTTTTAGTAATTAGCAATGAATTCCCCTTGGTTTTTCTTTGCCAGGTTCTTTTCAAAGGGTGTTATAGTAGAACCAGGACTGTAGAATAAAGCATGTCGACCGGTTTGGTATACTTGTTTAGTTTCAAGCATGTGTGTCTGTATATAGCATATACCCTTCCATTAATATATAAAAAAAAGAGATATCAGTTGTGTGAACTTGAGGATCGCTCTATGACTCTATGTTTACCTAGAGTTATACATGTATATATGATGAAAGCTTTTAGTGGCCAAGTTTTGACTCGAGGGATTCAAACTGTGTAAGCCAAACAGTTCGTGTGCCATGTGTGTGAGTTCTTTGTGTAAATAATTCTTATGTTTACATCTGCCATCTAGAACTTGCCCGGTTGATTTTTCGATGCTTATAATAATTACATTTGGTTAGAGAAATGACCTTAGGCAGACTTTGTGATTTTTGGAAAACCAGTTAGCCTTTCAAGCCACCCATTGTACAGATAGTATCACTAGTCACCCCATTTGAGCCTTTAACCTGTTCTTTGGCTACCTCATTACAAACCTTTCCCTTTTTGTGAAATAATTCCCTCTTTTGAACCCGTCCCTCCTTGAGCATTGAGAATGAGGCTAAAATCCTAAGTTGGGGGTGTGGTGTCAAGCCGGAAATTGGCAAGGTTGTGCAATGAGCGTAGGAAAGTGTACCTCAAAATGTGAAACTACTCAAGCTCCAAAAGCAAAATATAAAAAAAAAGGGTAAGAGTTGTGATTATTTATACATAAGGAGCCTTGAAGAGAATAAAAGAGGTAGTTGAGGTGGCTAAATAGTGGAAAAGTTGAAGCTAATGAAGGCTATGTGGTTTGAAAAGAAGCAAAAAGCAACAAGAAAGAAAAATGTGATTAGTGTTCAAGGAGGGTGTAGTCACTTGTACCCAAATACTTATCCGACCCTTCCCTAAACCTACATTACAAGCTTAAAAAGTCCTTATGGGATCTCCAACCGAGCGTTCTTAGAATAAAGCTATGAATTAAAGTAAGGGCAAGTTTATGGTATGGTATGTTGTAACACTTGAAACTCTTTTTTGAGGGTGAGTGTATTTGTGAATTCGTCCATTTTTGTTGTCATTGTAAATATTGAGATGTTGGGACTTTCTTTCTAGTGAGTGCACATGAATTGTGAGGTTGGACAAAAGGTGAGTTTTTGAGTCAAATGCAAGTGCACTCAGCTGAGGGAAACATTTTGTCACATTGTTCGAGGCTCAAAGTTTCACAAGTTGATTAGTCTCCTTGTAAATATTGATGGTTTAGGAAGGGTAAAACAATCGAAAATGCATGCTTGTAGTACTAACAACAAACACTGTCCACGATCGTTATTGTTTCATATCTTTTAGATGGAGTGTAGAATAGGATAGTGTTGTCTTAGTTGCTTGAGGACAAGCAAGAGTTTAAGTTGGGGGTGTTGATGTGCTAGAGAATTTCGGCACGTTTGATACAAATTGCTTCGATTTTAGATTGTTTTAGATGCAACTATCTTTTATACTTATGTAATTTTAATGTTTTTGCAGTGTATGAGGTTTAAGGACTTAAGAGCATGGAAATAAAATCAAAAAGCCACAAAAAGACAAGGAAAGAGCAGAAAGGCATCGCAAATGTGGATATGTGATCGCAAATCCAACATGCGAGACGTAGAATACGCAAGGGAATCACAAACCACAATAGATATTTGGGCAAAGTCCAGTGCAAGAAATGCGGTCCAATCTGCGATCGCATAACCTGTTTGTGAGCCGCATAATTGACCGCAAACTCGACATGAAGATTGCTGAAGGTAGAGAATGCGACGCGAAATGCGATCGCATATCTGCAATTCGGACCGCAAAACATCAATGCGATCAAGGCATGGAAACTAGGGTCTGAAGATGGGATAGTTATGTCAAAAATGTGGACCGCATGTCTGTTATGCGACAGATATGCGGTCGCATATTTAACCGAAAAGGGTAATTATTTCCAAATTTTGTCTCAAGTTTTGATCCACTATAAATATATTTATTGGGATTTTGTGGGGGCATCTTGTCTGATTTTGGAGCTACAATACAAGGCTTTAATATTCCTCTCTTTTGGAAGCTTTTGGGTCAAGAATCTTTCACTTTGTAAGCTTTATGGCATTAAATATTCTCTTCCTTTTGTATTTTAGTATGTGTAGCTAACTTTAAATACTAAGGTTGTGGACCCTAAATGGGTGTTATGTTAATGGGTATTTAACATTGAATATATGTATAATGGTTGGTTGATATTTATTTACTTCTCATTCTTCATTTATTGTTGGTGGTTGCAAACATTGACAAGTGCCATTAAATTCTTATTTTGCTTGGAAAAGTGGGTTGGAATTTGGTAGAAGAAAATATCAAAGACTCAAGGCTTTAAACCTTGTTTAATAGAATCGCTTAGGAATAAGTGGATTTTATTTGGTATATATTGATTATTCGTAATTGCAACTCTTTTATATTTGGAAAATTCGTAAAGATGAAATACTACCCAACTATTGGAAAATATTGGGTAGTCATTTAGAAATCATTTGCATATCAAAAGAACCTTCCATTAGAAATATATCACATTAACACCGATAGCATTACACTTCATCAAAAGGGACACAACCTTGGTTTCTTTAATCAAATTATGTACACTCTCAGTATCACAATTAGTTATTCACTAAACCAAACTCTATTCATACACTTGTTACCATTAACCTAATAGAATTACGACTTTAGTCAAGTAACACACTATTTGAGTAACCTTTTCACACCTATTCCCTATAGGATTCGACCCCAACCTTGTTGGGTTATTATATTTGACACCGACCACCTTACACTATTTAATTAAAGTGTAATTTGAGCGTATCAATTATGAGGTTCCGATCATATTGGGAAGACCTTTCCTTGCAAGTGGTAAGGCCTTAGTTGATGTAGAAGCAGGGGAACTCACCTTCTGGGTGGGTGATAAGAAAGTGGTCTTTCATGTGTGCAAGTCAATGAAGCAGCCCAACAGTTCTGAAGTGTGCTATTTTGTGGATCTTGTCATGGCAGTGATAGTTGATAATACTAGTGCAATAATCAATGTGTAGGACCCTCTAGAGGCGGTATTGTTAAATCTTGATGTAAATGAGGATGAAGGCCGAGTGGAGTATGTCGATGCTTTACATTGAATGGGCTCTTACTCTTATGAGCCTAGAAAACTCTCTTTGGATCTTGAGGACAGGAAGACTCCCCCAACAAAGCCCTCAATCGAGGAACCTCCGGTGTTGGAGTTGAAGTCGTTGCCTCCACACCTCAAGTATGAATTCTTAAGCCCTAGTTCAACTTTGCCAGTTATTCTTTCCTCTTGTCTTACTAATATGCAGGTAGATGCCACATTGGCGGTGCTCCAAAAACGGAAGAAGGCAATTGGATAGACCTTAGTTGATATTCGGGGGATAAGCCCCACCTTTTGTATGCACAAGATTATTCTTGAAAATGATGCAAAGACCTCCTTGGAACATCAAAGGAGGTTGAACGAGGCAATGTAAGAAGTTGTCAAAAAGGAGGTGATCAAGTGGTTGGATGTCGGTGTTGTGTACCCCATATTTGATAGCTCTTGGACTTCGCCGGTGCAATATGTGCCGAAGAAGGGTGGTATGACCGTGGTTACCAATGTAAAAAATGAGTTGATTCCTACCAGGACTGTCACCGGGTGGAGGGTGTGCATGGATTACCACAAATTGAATAAAGTGACCCGCAAGGATCACTTTCCATTACCTTTTCTTGATCAGATATTAGACAGACTTGCTGGGTGTGCCTTCTACTGTTTCTTGGATGGGTATTCTGGGTACAACAAAATTTTGATTGCACCAAAAGATCAGGAGAAGACCACCTTTACTTGTACGTATGGTACCTTTGTCTTTTCTAGGATGTCATTTGGGTTGTGTAATGCACCGACTACATTCTAGAGGTGTATGATGGCCATATTTACCTACATGGTGGAGGACATTTTGGAGGTGTTTATGGATGACTTCAGTGTTGTTGGTGACTAGTTTGATGAATGTTTGAAAAATCTTGATAGAGTGTTGGCCCGTTGTGAAGAAACCAACCTTGTGCTTAATTGGGAGAAATGCCACTTCATGGTTGAGGAGGGCATAGTCCTTAGCCATAAAATTTCAAAGCATGGTATAGAGGTGGACAAAGCAAAAATTGAAGTGATTTCAAGGCTCCTTCCCCCTACTTCTGTCAAGGGAGTTAGAAGTTTTCTTGGGCATGCGGGGTTCTACTGGAGATTCATCAAGGACTTTCGAAGGTAATTATCCCTTGTGTAAGTTAGTGGAAAAAGATGTCATGTTCGTGTTCAATGAGGGGTGTATGCAAGCTTTCAAACTTCTCAAGCACAAGTTGACCACCTCTCCTATTATTACCACACCCAATTGGAGCTTACCTTTTGAGCTCATGTGTGGCACGAGTGATGTTGCGGTTAGGGCTGTCTTGGGTCAAAGAGTGAATAAAATGTTTCATCTGCTATATTATGCGAGCAAGACAATGAATGATGCTCAAGTGAACTACACGGTGACTGAAAAAAAGCTTTTGGATATTGTGTTCGCAATGGAGAAATTTTGGCAGTATCTTATGGGTGCCAAGGTCATAGCTCATACCGATCATTCCGCACTCCGGTACTTGATGACGAAGAAGGATTCCAAAGCTAGGCTGATGTGATGGGTCTTGTTATTTCAAGAGTTTGATTTGGAGATTGTGGACTGGAAGGGTAGTGAAAACTAAGTAACGGACCACTTGTCCCGCTTGGAGGAGGAGGGGAGGCCTCATGATGGCCTAGAGATCAATGATTCATTTCCCGATGAGCAATTCCTTTCTGTGTCGGTGAATGGTATGCCATGGTTTGCCGACGTTGCTAATTTCCTTGTGACTGGTATAATCCCATTTGAGCTCTCTTCTAACCAAAGGAATAAGCTCAAACATGATAGTTTGGACTTCTATTGGGATGAGCCATACTTGTTCAAGATCTACACGGATGGTGTGATCCGAAGGTGTGTTCCAGAGGAAGAGCAATTGAGTATCTTAGAGGCTTGTCATTCCTCTCCCTATGGTGGTCATCATGGTAGGGCGAGGACAGCTTCAAAGGTTCTTAGTTATGGGTTTTACTGACCAACTTTGTACAAAAATGCAAGTGAACTTGTGAAGAGATGCGACGAATATCAAAGAGCAGGTGGAATTACGAAGAAATATGAGATGCCTCTTAATACCATTCTTGAAGTTGATATTTTTGATGTGTGGGGCATTGATTTCATAGGCCTGTTTGTTAGTTTGTGTGGGAACACATACATTCTAGTGGCATGCAGTTGACTATGTTTCAAAGTGGGTTGAAGCCGTGGCTTTTTCCAATAATGAGGCCCGAAGTGTTGTTGCGTTTCTTAAGAAGAGCTTCTTTACTAGGTTTGGCATTCCTTGAGCAACCATAAGTGATGGGGGGTCTCATTTTTGTAATCGAGCTTTTGACACTTTGCTTGCAAAGTATAGTGTCAATCACAAAGTTTCTACTCCTAATCATCCTCAGGTGAGTGGCCAAGTTGAAGTCTCAAACAGGGAAATCAAGAGTATATTGTCAAAGATGGTCAATGCAAATAGGATCGATTGGTCAAAGAAATTAGATAATGCTCTATGGGCTTATAGGACTGCTTATAAGACTTCGATTGGTATGTCTCTGTACCGGTTGGTGTTTGGGAAAGCTTGTCATCTACCAGTTGAGTTAGAGCACAAGGCCATGTGGTCTTTGAGGAAGCTGAATCTTGAATGGGATGTGGCAGCAAATCTTCGTGTGGAGCAGCTTAATGAACTGATAATTCTGATTCCATGTGTACTCCAGTTCATCCTTGTACAAGGACAAGATGAAGTAACTTCATGATAAGTATGCTCGTCGCAAGGAGTTCAAACTGGGGTGATTTGGTTATATTGTTCAATTCCCGGTTAAGTCTGTTTCCAGGAAAGCTTAAGTCAAAATGGAGTGGGTCTTTTGAAGTAGTGCTTATGACTCCGTTTGGTGCACTTGACTTAAAAACAAAAATGGAGAGGTCTTCAAAGTTAATGGGCACAGAGTCAAGCATTACCTTGGAAAGATTGATGACAGCCACGTGGTGGCACTGATCCATCTAAAGTGATTTGATGGTAACCTGCATCGTGTTGCGACGTTAAATCAGGCTCTTCTTGGGAGTCAACCCATGTGTCTTTCTTTTTGTTTTTCTTTGATTTTCTTTTTAGTATTGGATTTGCTTTTGGTCTAACTGGTTGTGAGATGTGTGTAGGATTGTTTTGATGCAGTGTAGGATTAAACTGGAAAAATGATGCACTCTCTGAAGTTTGGACTGCTACCGCAATGCATTTTTTGTGGCCGCAATGGCCTTGTTGCAGGGGAAAAATTCCATTGTGGTCCGCAGTGTTGAATGGTAAAAAATGGAGGTTCTCTGAAGATTGTCACCACGGCCGCAATGCATCTTATGCGGTCCGCGGTGCTCTACCGCGGCTGTAGAGCATTTCTTGCAGTCTGCAATGACTGCCTTCTCAGTGATTCATAACTGCTGCCGCAATGCATTTTTCTCGGCCGCAATGGCCTTGTTGCGGGGGAAAAATCTCATTGCAGTCCGTAGTGTTAAATGGTAAAAAGTGGAGGTTCTCTGAAGATTGTCCCCACGGCCGCAATGCATTTTATGAGATTCGCAGTGCCCTACCGTGGTCGCAAAGCATTTCTTGCCGTCTGCAATGACTGCCTCATCAGTGCTTCATATTTTTAATTACCACAGACCGCGATGCATTTTGTGCAGTCCGCGGTGGGTAGGTAACATGGGCCCCAGGTCCTTTTTCTATAAATAGGACCTCAGGCCTTCTTTTACACTTTTCGATCATTTGCTTTCCAAATAAAAAGAATTACTGTTCATTAATCCCTAACCGTGTAAATTCAATCACTGATCCTCATTCATCTTTACTGCATCTCATTACTGGTATTTTTAATCTTTCCCTAGTTTTTCACTTTGTTTTATTTTCTTTTAAATAGTAGTTGTACTTCTTTTTCTCCCCTTTTCTTTCAATTTGTAGCGTATGGTTACTTAATGATGTTTAGATTAGGGTTAATTAGTGAAAATGATGATTAACTACCTATGGGATTAATAATAAGTGAATTTAGGCTAAAAACGAGATAAATATTGAAACCCTAGGTTGGTGTTGCTGAGTGAGGCTTACCGCGATCTGCGGTGGATTTTTCGCGGTCTGCGGTGCCTCTTTGCGGTCCGTGATGCCATTTTGTGCGGACCGCGGTGGTAAAACTTCAGAGAGTTTGATATTGAGGACCGCAGCCGCAGTCGAATTTTTGTGGTCTGCAATGACCTACCACGGCCGCACAGCAATTTTTGCGGTTTGCGATGCCCTTAATCAGAGAGTGGGTATTCTGACCCCCACCTCAATGCGGACCGCGGTGCCATTTTGTGCGGTCCTTGATGGTTCCTTTGTGGATGCATTGCTTTTCATGCGGTCCGCAGTCAACTGTCTACAATTATATTCTTCATTGTTTCTCCTGGCATTGTGATACTAACAAGCTTTAACTGAATTCCATTTGCAGACAATGGTTAAATCACGTGGCAGTGGTGATAAACAGAAAGGCAAAGGAGAGTCCTCCCGAGGTAGGGGATGACAAATGATCAAATTGACCTCCCAAGTCCGGCAGGCAATTAAGGACACCAGAAAGTCAATAAAGGTTGTAGATAGAGCTGCTTCCCATTTAGGGGGAAATGAGTATTTGCCCTCCCGGGAGGCATCTGACTCTAATTCAGTGCCAGAGTATGTTCCTGATTGGCCGGAGAGGCACAGATTGAGAGATACACCTCCGGGCACTCCTACTGCTCAAGCTTCAGTTCCAATTTGTTCTTAGTCGTCTGAGGGCTCAACTGAGGGCAGTGACAGTGCAACATCTACTTCACCTAGTGGTTCATCACCTAGAGAAGATCCCGTCGACGGTGAGGTTCTAGATGAAAAGGGAGGGGGTGTGCCACAACCCGGGGGTATAGAGAGAACTAGAAACCCCGAGGTGTGGAAAAGAAGATTTGTCAGTGATATTACTTACCACAAATTCAGAGAGTGGTGGCCCGGGAGGAAATTTATACTTGAGTAGAAATTTATTAAGAAGGACCTTCTGCCTAACAACCCTAATGTGAAGAGGCAATTCAGAGAGAGACCAGGTTGGGAATATTTTACAAGCGAGTTCGAGGAGGCAAATGAGCACCTAGTCAAGGAGTTCTACGCTAATGTTGCCCACATCAAATAGGTAACCAAAGTAACTAAGGTGCGGAATTTGACAGTGAAATTTGATGGGAAGACAATCAATAACTACCTGGGCTTTTCGGAGGAAGATGAATCACTATACCTAGAAAAGGTAGCATTAGATGAGGCAGCCCGTCCATGGTTGGCTGAATACCCGGCACTCCTGGGTACTACCCCAGCATGGTTGACATCAGGTGTCCAAATTTTGAGGAGAACTTTGAACTTCGAGGCAAAGGGATGGGAAACTTTCGTATGCAGTAGGCTAGACCCCACTACTCATGAGAACTCTCTTCCTATCTCCAGGGCAATATTGGTGGTTTCTATCATGGCGGGGTACCTGATCAACATCGGGAATGTTATGTCCAGGGTGATCACAAAGGTGGTAAATGAAGGTGATAGATCCTACCCCTTCCCAAATTTTCGGACAGTGTACTTTGAGGACCAAGATGTGGAGAAAAGGAAGTTTGATGTGAAGGTGAAGCCCAAGATGCCTTTCTCCTAGTACAGCCTAAAGGGTGATGACAACCCTAAAGGCAAAGATCCTAAAGGCAAAGCCACTGCTTCTACTGGCCAGTCTAAAGAGCCAGTAGTAGTAGTAGCTTCTTCTCAGCCTCCCTCAACTACACTAGACACTGCCCCAGGACCTTCTACTACCACTACTCCAGATATCGCCTCATCCTCAGCCTACCTATTGACTGCCCACCATTTGAGTTAAACCCTTGCCAGTATCAACAACTGGATGCAGGCAGTTACTTCTAAGTTGTCTGTACTTTCTAGCTCGGTGGAAGCCCAGTCCGTACCCCCACAGCCATAGATTCCAGCCTCAATGGAGGAGACTCTCAAGGAGCTTCTGGAAAACCAGAAGAAGCTTTTGGAGAACCATCAGTTGATATTAGAGGCTGTAGGTACTCATGGAAAAGCATTGAAGGAGCTAACTAAGGAAACAAAGAAGCTGAGAAAGATTCAAGCATCAAAGGAGTCTGTGAAGGAGTTGAGGGTCGAGGTGGAGAAAATGAAGGTCGCTGATCACTTGTCATTGGAGATGCTATTGCATGACCCGGTTCCAGCAGCCCAGCCTGAGCCAGAGTAGGAGATGGAAAGGCCAGCAAAGAGGAAGAGGGTGATCCCCCGAGGTGATGATGCAGTGATAGAGTTAGAGGACCCATAGGGAGATTCCTCTAGCCAGCCTTATCCCTAGAGCAGCCTCAGGTCCCAGTGCAGATACAGGATACCGGGATCCCATCACAGGTTCCCGAGCAGTCACAGGACCTAAGGACTCAGGCTCATGACCCCATGCAGACGGAGGGTTAATAGGGAGTTTCTCTTTACTTTCTATCTTTTCTTGAGATATTTTTGGTTAGTTAGCATTGAGGACAATGCTAGCTTTCATTTGAGGGGGTATTCCTATTTTGATGATATTGGATTGTAAATATGATACTATTTTATGCTTTCTTTTTACTTTTGGTATGTATATAATTTTATTAGTTTATTTCACTTTTCATACTTTGCAACATGGGTTTGAATATAAAGTTACTTTCTGATGTTTATATTCATTCCCCCTTATGTATATTCATCTTAATCCCTTATTGTACATATTCATTTTACTTTTTGCATTTTTTCTTTCATAGATTTTTACTTCATTTTCGTAGCTTCTTACTTTGAGTTTTGCGTGCAATAAGCCTTTAGTTTTCTTAATGTCACGGTTCTTTCCAAAGGTGGATTTTGTGTGAACTGGGTGGCTCTTCCCGATGATGGATGGCATGACAACCTTCTTAAGGGTTTGAGTCTATTTTCTTTTTTGTTTTTGTGTAATTAGTAGCTAATGAGTAATAGTGTCTCAAGCAAAACTTCACTTGGGCCTAACACATTTGCCTTTGATCTTATGGTCAAAAACAAATTGTTGTGTATAGGATGGTGAAAGTTGTGACCTTGAGACTCTTGTGTTGGCCGATAATCATCAAGTGGTTTTTTGGGACCATTCGTGTTTCTCAAATCTTAGCTAAGGTTGTTGTGGGCCCTCGACTCTGTCTCTTTAGTAATCCTATAGCTTGTGTGGTGATAATTTGGATTGCAAGTCCAAGTCTCGTGCCATTAGTATAGAACTTCCCCTAAATGTGTGTCTAGGCGAAATTCTAAGTGTAGTTTGACTTGAGAGGTGATTACAGACTCTCTTTGATCCGAATGATATCTTGAAAACTTCCATAGCCTACCAATGATAATATCCCTAGTCATCCCTTTTGAGTCATAGCCCTTTTTCTTTCAAAAACCATAATACAAGCCTTTACCCGTTATAAAAATACTCTCTTTTGGCACCCGATCTTTCCTTAGCACAAGGAAAAAGCATAAGTTTGGGGGAAGAGACGAGGAATGAAACAAAGTGGTAAAAGGTACAAAATGAAGAAAACAAAAAGCACAAAGAAAAAGAAAGAAAATCAAAAAGTCAAAAAGAATAAACAATGTATAAGAAATGAAGTGATTCAATATAAGTAAAGAGATTAAAGGTGTGGAAAGTTTAGAGAGGAGAAAAAGGTTTGAAATGAACAAGAAAGAGTGACAGTGTGTCTCTCTAACCCCTAATAAATAAGTAAATGACTCAAAAAGTCAAGAGAATGTGTGCCCAAATGAAGAAATGAAGTGCTTAAGGGAAGATGAAACATACTTAGACCAAATATTTTCTACCCTGAACCAAAAGCCTTCACTATATCTCCACAAAAGCCCTATATGATCTTGAGTTGAATGAAGCTTACATTAGTGGTGACTCACATAAGGGGCAAGCTTATGGTACTTAGAGCCGGACTTGTGACCTTTCTTTGAGAGAGATGAGCGTGATTTCCACAATCTTCGTTCTAAGTGATACAACCTAAGAGTGAGGTTTGCTTATGGAGAGTTGAAGAGTATGAGTTTGGGTCCCACAATGACCAAAGTAGTAGAAAGAGTTTCCTTGATGGGTTGAGTCAACTCTTGATGCTCTTGTGTTGAACTAAAACCATGGTGCTTGAAAGGTTGAATGTTGTTAATGATTCATTTGATTTGAGGGCAATTGTTAGTCCCAATTGATGCTAGATGATGTCACTTTAGGTCAGCTGAATTTTCTTGGTTTTACTCTTAAGGAGGTAGGACTTATTTTAGTTGCTTAAGGACAAGCAAAAGCTTAAGTTTGGGGAGTTGATAACTAGGGATTCTAATTCATTTTACACTCTTTTTTACTTGAGTTTTGGATTAAAAATGTATACAAATAGTCCCAAAGGATTACAATTTGTACTTGTTTGTATGGTTTGGTCAAAAAAGTGACAAGTAGTCAAAACCAGCTCAGAAAGGAGTGAAACATGCACAAGTACCAAGAACAAGTCAAGGCACTACTGCAGCATAAAATCCACTGCAGCCGTAAGAGACCCACCGCGGCCGCAGACCATTTATTGCAGTCTGCGGTGGATAAGTTCAGAGAGGTGTAAGTTTGGAGGCCCAAGCATTGCGGTCCGCGGAGGATTTCTCGTGGCCGCAGTAGCCTCTTCGCGGCCGCAATCCATTTTATGCGGTCCGCGGAGAGGGGATTCACAGAGCTGGAGTTTTGAAGATTGGAAGTCATCACGGTCCGCGGCCCATTTTGTGCGGACCGCAGTGAAGCCATCGCATCCGCGGTGCATTTTATGCAGCCCGCGGTGGCCAGATTCAGAGAGTGAAAAGTCAAGCCAAAAAGCCTCATCGCGGCCGCGGTGCATTTTTCGCGGTCCGCGGTACCTCCGTCAAGAGTATTTTTGTCCAAAAAATTTGGCCTTGTATAAATACTTTCTTTTCACATTTTTAGGGCATCTGTTATAATCTAGTTTGTAGCTGAGCACGTGAAGGCCGTTTTGGACCTGTTTTGAGTAATTTTGTGGCTAGTTCAACATTGAATCTTTAATTCTTAGTTTGTAATCATATTATATGGATTATTATTCATCTAATTATCTATTTTCTTCCATTATTATCAGTAGCTAGACCCATTAGCTAGGGTTGTGGCTCAACCCTAGTGTGGGTATTTGATGGGTCTTTTGTTTTAAGGCTTAGATGTTTATGGGTAGTTGATATTTGGACTGATTTGTGTTTTCCATGTTGAATTAGTGGTTGCAAACACTAATTTGTGCCTTTTTGACTTGGGCTCTTCTTGAGAAAAAGAGCTTGAGTCTAGGAAAATCAGTCCAACAAGGAATTGGGGTGTATTCAAGAGATTGATAGCCCCAACTAAAGGGTTAAACCTAGAGATAGTAATAGCCGACTTGAGCCTATATTGCTTGCACAATTTTGACACCCAATTGGTCTTGAGAAAGTCAATTAGGGCAAAGTCACTCAAGCTACCGAGAGGTGTAGAGTGAGTAATTCTGTGCATAGGCTATATTGCAATCCCCAACATAAAAAATTTGCCTTAGGCTTTAGATCCCGTCAAGTATTCACCTAGGAGAAAGTCACTTCCCTAGTGCTTCTTTAACCATTTAGAAAACCTTACAAGCATTTACTCTTAGTTTAATTTAGCATCTCATTAGTATAAAATAAGAAGTAACAAACGAACAATTATAATTGGAAGTGTAATTAAGAGCACTACGCATTGCTAGTTTAGAGAGGAATCCAAATCCCAACCAATCTAGCTCCCTGTGGATTCGATCCCGACCATCTCGGGTAAAAGCTGCATCGACCGATCTTGACACTTTGTAGTGGTGTAGGGTTGGACCCGATCAACAACATCACATCTCACACTAGGTAACTGCGCTCACTAGGGGTTGATGGGAGACAATTTATCCTGAACAGATTCATAACTACGCTTCCTCATAGTAAAAGAGGATTGACCCACAGAGTTGGACCTTTGAGCTCTAGCATTAGCAGCTAATGTTGCTTCTGCCACTCTAGCTAATCTAGATTCTTTAGATAAGTTTTGAGGTTCATGCATTATCATAGGATTCACCAACTCCTCCTTAAGTCCTCCTAGAAAAAAAGATATAACTTGGCTAATAGATAAATCACACTAAGTTAATAGCCTTGCAAAAGCAAATTGAAATTCCCTCTTTGAACCAGTTTGTCTCAACTGTTTGAGCTCTAACATTGGATAAAAAAACTCCTCACTAAATGTTTAACCAAAGCATTTACAAATAGTCCCAAATATTTTATACCATCAGGACAGCATTTACAATCATTACGTACCTCAATCCGGTCAAATCCTTAGTCTACGATTCCTTTGCCTATTGACTCGGCCTCCGGATGCTCCAAATATAACCAAAAACATATTTATACCATCAAAATGTGCTAAGGGAACAAAGCCCACTCCAAAATAACCAATTAACACCATAAATCCTGAAATTGGCCAAACCTGACCCCTGGGCCCACATTTTGGATTCCGATAAAATTCACAAAACTGAAGTCCTTACACTCTTACGAGTTCATGCATACCAAATATACCAAAATCCGACCACAAATGACCTCTCAAATCCCTAGGTTAAGGTCTCCAATTTCTAAGCCCTAAACCTCCAATTTTACTACTAATTTCCATAAATTTCAAGCTTATACGTTAAAAACCATCATAGAAACAAGTTTAGGGTCCAAAAACCTTACTTCCAGGAAACCCATTTGAATTCCCTCTTCAAATTTGCTCTCCCAAGCTCAAACCTGTATGTGAAAATGGTGTAATAACCAAAAATTTGTGAAGGACTTAATTTATATATTCTGCCCCAGCTAAATCGCTTCTACAGTCAAAAATCTCGCACCTGCAGACCCGCACCTGCGGTCCTAGGTGTGCATCTGCGAAAGTCACTTATCCGCTCAAGGACCGCACCTGTGATCAACATCCCGCACATGCGCTATCGCAGGTGCGCTCGAACCTCTGCATCTGCGGTTCCAATCTTCCTCGACCTTGGACGCATCTGCGACCCTCCTTTTGAGTCTGCGGGCCCGCACCTGCGGTCCCCAAGCCGCATGTGCGGTTATTATAGGAACTTCAGCAGCTTCAGCTGCAAATTTCCAACTCCAAACTTCCCGTCAACCACCCAAAATCATCTCGAGGCCCCCAGGACCTCAACCAAAAGTATGGACAAGTCATATATTACTATCCAAACTAATACCAATCTTCAAAATACCTAAAACAATGTCAAATCAACAAAATAACATCGGATTCAAGCCTAAGGTTTCCAAAACTTCCGAATTCCGCTTTTGAACAAAAACTCCATCAAACCTCGTCCGAATGACTTGAAATTTTGCACACATATCACATATGACACCACGGACCTATTGCAACTTCCAGAATTCCATTCCGACCCCGATATCAAAATTTCCACTATCGATCAGAAAATGCCAAAATTCCAATTTCGCCAATTCAAGCCTAAATCTACCACGGACCTCCAAATTACATTCCGATCACGCTCCTAGGACCCAAATCACCTCACAAAGCTATCCAAACCATCAAAATTGTATCCAAGACCTATTTCACATAAGTCAACATCCTGTTGACTTTTCCAACTTAAGCTTACTCAAAAGAGACTAAGTATCTCAAACCTTTCCAAAATCATTCCGAATTCAAACCGACCAACCCAACATCATAACACAAATGAACAAAGCATAAAGAAGCAGAAAAGGGAAAATGGAGTGGTAATTCATGAAACGACCGGCCGGGTCATTACAGAAAATTTCTTCAAAGATTGAAGCTTTATGGATTGGGATGGCTTCCTATGGCATTGTTGACTTTCTTGGATGATTTTTGGATTATTTGCGTGAATTGAAGTCGAGAGAGAGGTTTTGACGCGATTCAAGGTTGAAAACTAGCCCTGATAGGGTTTTATCTTGCCTAGGCTTGGATTAAGGTTATTTCTCCATTGGCTATGATGCTTTTTATATGTTGGGGTGATGCATATATAAGGTGCCGAGCCTAAATGTGTCCACTATGTTTATTCGTTATCTGGATAGAACTTAGGCTATTATATGCCTTGTTTTGCTATTGTGCCTCTTTGATATCATGCTTTCTTCATTTGTATAACTTTGTGAGTTATTTTTCATGCTAGAAATCTTACCTAGGTTATTTGCTTATCTATTGAGACATGATCGGGCTATTTTTGGAAAGTGGAGCTATTTTTCTTAGCCATAATCATATTTTTTTGTCGTGATATTATCTCCGTGTGTTATATCTTTGTCTTTATGCACTTTTTATATGCTATCTCATATTTTGTTAGTGTCTTTATATGTGATAGGAGTTTGAGCTGAGTTGTGGCACATCGGTATATTTTGTGTGGTATATTAATCATGATATTGTGAGATCTTGGCATATTGAGACTTGAGGAGATTGATGATTGATTTTGGGACATACAGCCATATTGAGTGGATTGATGACTGATCTTGGGTCATAGAGCTATATTGATATTGATAGTGAGGTGATGCTTGTGTTAGGCCCCATAGTAGGTTGAGTGATATTGATATTGAGGTGACGCATTCGTCAGGCCCCATAGAGTTATACTGATCGTTAACTTTGATCTGATTAGCATTGAGCTAGGATCCGCCCCTCCAGAGTTAGGTAATAACCTGTGAGTGTAGGCACTTGATATGATCCTAATGAGGGGCTTATGTCAGGTACTCATACAATGCTGAGTGCATGTGTATGTGTGTGATGATTCAGGACATTGTGCAAGGTACTGTGAGTGTGCTGAGAGTTTGATTAAGGGGTTCTTGTACCAGGAACTATGAATGTGCTGAGATTGTGTAGATGTGATAATTTAACTATGATGTTGTTGGTTTTGGCATGTATATTGAACGCGTATGCATAGGGATGTATTTTTCCTCATGTTAAGTGATACTTGATGTCTATATTTAGTGTCTAGAGCTTGAAATCATAATTTTTGTTAAATCCCTGTCCAAGATATTTTTATGTAAAAGTTGATTCCTTGACTGATATACCTGAAAAGCATGCCGATTTTTCCTCTTATTGTGTTAGAGTTGAACCTATATTATTTGAGTTGATTTTCTTTATATGCCGTTATTCTGTTGTTATTGTTGTTGTTGGCTGTTAAAAGTGAGTATCGGACTTTCCAACCTCGCTACAGCTTTCTTCGAGGTTAAGCTTGCTACTTATTTAGTACATGGGGTATGTTGTACTCATACTACACTTTGCAATTCATATGCAGATCCAGGTGTTGTTGATTGCGCTAGTGGCTAGTGAGTTGTTTATCCGAATTTTCTTGGTGATTTCGAGGTTGCACTGCCATTCCATTTGCAAGCCCTAATGTCCCTTCCTTTATCTATTGTTACTATTGTTTAATCATTCGGACAGTATTGTATTCTGTTCAAATTTTGTATTTTGCACTTCATAGAGCTCATGCACTCGATAGCACCAGATATTGGGTGGTTTCAGTTGTTTTGTAATTTTGACTTCTGTTATTTATGTTATTCAGCACTTGAAACTATTTCTTGTCACTGTTAAAGTTTATTTTTGCATATATATTGTTGGCTTGCCTAGCAAGCAGTGTTAGGCGTCATCACGGCTACGGTGGAATTTTGGGTCGTGACATAAGTCCAGATGGTTGATTCTCTGTACGAAATTGCTCAATCGCAGAGCTCTAAGGTTTAAAAAAACAATGAGAAACTTATTATGAAACTTGGGCTATAATTTTCTACCAAGGACCCTCACGATCGAGGCCTTATGCTTGCTATCGCGAACATAGGCATGACTATTCTATCACTATCATGGGAGAGACATCATAATCAAGAACCTGTCTTGGACCAAATCTTCACTACCCTAGACCAGCTCCCATGTTGGTGCTGGTTGGCTAGGTCAACCATCCTTGTGATCATGAATTGATATCTGTTATCATGAAAGTCTATGGAAACTACAGCCCTCACGATCACGGTTGCACATTAACTATGTACCAACACAGCTTTTCAATTCAAAATTAATCAAAGACATGCCCAAGCTTTGCGGGTCTCAATCCAAACCATACCAACAAATCATAATCACAACAATAATCCATAAGCTTATATAAAACACAATTTAGGATTCAAAATTACAAAACGAGGGTTGAATTTCCATATTCTCTCCTCTTAAATCAAGATCTGTCCTCCAACATGTCTATAATCTTACTAAAAGTGTAAGTGTGGACATCTGTCATGAATTATCACCTTGGACTCCTAACTAGTCTCCTTGATCAAATGGTTCCCCAAGAATCAATTTTCAACATTGTCTACCCATAATAGCCATAGAACCCGCTCATAAGCCAAACTTCCATCTGACTGTACCGAATTAATTTCAATGATTTGAAAAGAGCCATGAATATGCTTTCGGAGCATAGATACATAAAACACTAGAATCCACAACTTATAACTTACATAGTACTCCCTCTACTTCAGTTTATGTGACATACTTCTTACAAAATTTGACTATTTTCTAATAAAGGTGAATTAATAAGAAAAAAGGTACTTACATGTGTATAAAATCACAAGGAAAGGAGGCACTTAATGCAAGTGTAATAGCATAGAGGGTGCAAGGGCTCTTTTAGTCATAGGCTATCGCCCATTCCTGGTAGCCGCAGCTCTACCTATTCCTATTCCATTAAAGAATGAATGAGAATTGATCTGACAACAAATTTGCAAAATACATATGTTGATGATCACATTGTTTTCGCAAGCGCATTCTTCATTTCCAAGCTTTATTTTCATCGCAATTTTTCCATCTGGGCGCCAATTCATTCTTTTTTTGGGTGTATAAAGCCATAGAGCGATTTATGATTCTATCTTATTGTATGCTCAATCAGTAATAAGTTGGCTTCATCTCCGGGGATTAGTCCGGTCTTATGAAGGGAGAGGACATTGTGAATGGAAGCTACCCTTTTATCTTGCTTTCCTCATTCGTATGAGAGACAATATATTGTGCACTCAAGATGATGAATGCCACAAGAGAGATAGAATAAAGAAGATTTGTCTCAATTCTGTCTCTATTTTTCGACATCTTATCTCTATAATACAAAAAATGATGGGTGGATAATATTTCTTTAGTGCGAGCAGAAAAAAAATGGTTGTCAGTGCGAAAAGGGAAGGGCATCACAGAAGGGAGATAGAGCTCCTATAAGCATCCGTCTATCATGACGTCACAAAAGAATAAAGGCTAGTTTCAAGAGAACAACAACCCTCCATTGCGAGAGAAATCCCAATTCCAGATATGTTGTTTTATCTCACTCGATGACTTAATTGGAACATTTTTCTTTTAATACTCGAAAAGGGAGGGGAATTTTTTCTTCACCCGAGGGTTCATTCATTATGAACTTAAAAGTGGTTGGATGATTAGTGGGGTCTTAAAACATCATACAATTCATGATCGACCATTTCATTTTTGCGAAGATGAGGAGGCTAGTTTGATTGAGGAAGCCACTTTATTTAATGTGTACTTGATGGTCTACAAAATCATGATGCATGACGCATGATGCATGACGTTTCTCCTTTTTTAGTCCACTGTCTCTTTTATCGGAACAAATAACCCATTTATGATTAGGGTCCCCAGGGCCATAACTCGTATTTGTATTTTACTTTTTATTGGTGCCATTGGGAAGCAGTCATGCATACATAAAGAGTAAAATAATGACTCTACTAAGTAAAAGGATGGATTTCCAACCCGCGGGAGTACACAATGAAAATGTCAGGGCATGAGTGGCTGAGGCCCGAGTGAAGACATAGATGTCGAACGGTTTCACAATAAACAAAGGCAATTGAAAAAAAATAAAAATAAAGGGGGCTTACTCGTAAGCTATGAGGTTAATTTTCTAGGATCAGCTTACTTCAAAGTGACCATTAATGATTTGTTTATTTCAGGAATGATCCTATAAGTGAATGCTACTATCAGTCAAAATTTGACGAGCGCAAAACACAACAGAAAATTATTGATCGCTAGTTAAAGATAGTATAGTTAAATTATCATCTCCACAGGGATTGGAGTTAAATAATTTTCAAGTAATTTCTAGCTTAACGCTATTCTGGATGATTAATACTTTGGATGGGATGATTAAAACTAAAATTAAATATGAAATAAAAGCAATTAACAATTGATCACAGAAAGACAAGTGTTGAGCAACACCGAAATATTAATGGAGAAATAAGGATCGTGACAGGATAGGTACAAGATAGCTATCCGGGATCTAAGTCTAGTTTAATTCACTATAAAGCTCTAATGGTTTTCACGAATCCACTCGACGATTAGTTCAAATGTATTGCCAATACTCTTCTCTCGATCAATCTTAAGTCTAAGGGGTGAACTAATATAAAGCACTGTAAAATATGCAAGCATGCGTTAATCGATTAGTCTTTAGGAAAACATCTTTAGAATATTCTCCTAACTTGATTTAATCAACAATTCAACAAGCTCTTTCATTTACTTAAAATAATCATTGAACTAAACCAAACAAAATAATACGAAAATAATCATCAAAATATTCCTCTTTCGATTAAGTAAATTGGTGAATAAAGTTGCAATCAATTTAAAGCTCCATAAACGAATTCAAGCAAATAACCAGAATTAAAATATGCAAATATGAATCAAAACACCATATCTGTGAAACCCTAGGGTAAACTACTCCATAATCATGGAGAAAGTAATCACAAATAAAGTTGAATAATAAGAAAACATGAATTCAATCCAAACTCAGGTGTTGAGTTGAGAAAGAAAGATGAATCCTTGTGCTTTGAGTCTCCAATGCTCTTCCAATCTACCGTAGGTAAAAGTCCCTTCAAAAATATATTTTTGGTGTATTTATACCATGTTGGAGCGGGCTTAGATGAAACTACCCTTTTCAAGCCGAAATAGAAAAATACTCTGTAAAAATTGCATAGGCGCGGCACACGGTGCGCCGCCCCACGCAGCGCGACTGTTTAAATTTTCTAGAGTAAATTTGTTTCTTCATTTTTTGATATCTAGACTCGGTTATTGACCCCCGAATGCGATCCCTGTTTAACTCCTTGGGATTTTCCTCAGACATCAAAGCTCCAAACTGTTCGATTTAGCTCCCGATTATATCTTTAACTCAGAATCACTTCCTGCATGGCATAAAACATGTAATAAGTGAAATTCACTATCATTTAAGCTCCAACCCATGTAAAGTGCAATAATTAGAGTGCAAAACGTCGCTAAAACACGGGTTCTAGCCTACCATAAATGAGCGAAAAGACTGTGCAAGCTTTGGTACGCCAAAACTTGAATGTTAAGTCAACAACACTTCCAAATTCCACTTTTTCCCCTCGGCCTAAGCCTTCTTAGTGTCTTATCTATCCAGCTAGGGTACCTTTTATTATTCTTTGATCCTTTTAAACTACTCACCCTAAAGAACTTCTTTCTCACGTTTCAGAGCTCAATTCGGTTTACCAAAGGATCGAGAAAATTTCCCTCCTTTGGTGAATTTGACTAATCCTTGAAATCCCTTTCGACCATCTTTCCCCCTTAATCAGGAAAAAAGAGATTGGATTATTTTTATTATTCAGAATGACTCTAATCGTGATTTTGACTCTATTATGATACCTCTATATGTTGCAATAGGAATTGAGAATGAAGGTGACTTCGCTACACTTGTATATAGTTGGAAAGTCCAACTTAAAGGCCCTATTACTATTGACTTTGCACCAAATAGAAAATGGGAATGTGTAACTTCAACAAGTTTTTTGAAGATGTCTATTGCAGATGTTTCCTATAGATTATGGGCTAGAGAGGAGAGCATCGCATCAAGTGAATATCAATTGAAAGAGGTGCATCTAACTAATTTTTTTGAACCTTGAATGAACTACATTCTTTTCGATATGCTTGACAATGGCTCCACATTCATTACAATCATAAGATCAATCACAAGGGTACAAAGAGATAGAAAGAAGTGCATGCGGACCATGGCTATTCTATTGATTATATTCTTGTGAAGAGAGATCATATTTGCGGGTTCATGTTTTGCCCACAAGGGGAGATTCTTAGTGAAAGGGTTTACGTTTCTCATCTGAAGAAGACTTTTGAGTTGGAAACACGCGAAAACATTCCATTTCGGCCCGAGCAGCCTCGCTCCTTGATCAGTAGGGAGGAGCATCTCAAAGTATGGGGCAAAGGATATTGCATTTTGACTTTATCTTTCGAGATCCACCACAGGTTAGGTTTGAGAGCGAATGATATTGGAGACAGGTAAAGCATCAATATCAGCATCAACAGAAGAGTCAGGCTGACTGACACCATTCAAGAGAGATCCCGAAGGCTCGAACTTTTTGCTAGCTTTGAAACATGGGCCGAAGGAAAGAGGAAGATCAAACAAAGTAAGCCATTTTGTTATATACCTTATACCCACCCAAATTCTTATGTAAATGTTTACCGTGAAAATGGTAACAATAATTAAATTTGTAAATGGGATTCTAAAAATACGTGATCTATTCTTGAGCTAGTTATTAGAGCAGTTGATGCTAAAAGAATGAAGTTTAATGATGAAATGCAAGCTAGGAACGGGGCAATAATGAAACCTGAAGGCTTATTGTCCGGGCGCATTTTACTATGGGGATACGGGCTAAAACGGGGGATTGGACGAACCGAGAAACCTGCTGCCCGGATGTAAGACTGGTCGATGGGGGACCTCGTGGTCGATGTCAGGGTCGAGCTCGAGGTATCGGGGATAGTCGGGAATGGGGTAACAGTTAGATTATGATCAAACAAAGATCTATATGGCCAATACCAAGAGATAAATAAAGAACAAGTAAGAAGGTAATAAATGCTAAATAGGCCTTGAGCCAGTGAGGGCAAGCGAGTTAGAGAGAAGAAAGAGAGAGAGATATTATTGTACTTGAGTAGAATAGTTGGAGCTCTGCTTTACAAGGTGTTAGTGACTCCCCTTTTATAGAAATGGGAGCCTAAACTTAGTGCAATATACGTTGCATGATAAAAGAAATGAGATGTGACAACCGACTAGCTTTATGACGCACGCGCGGGCTGATGTCGAACCGCTAGAATAGACCTGATCGACCCCGGGTGCATTCCTCGGGAGATTCCTGCATTTGTCAGGACTTTGGTCAATATTATCCTTAGTAGGGCACCAGCCGATATTGAGGGAAGTAACTGGCTTGAGATCCCAGGCTTCCAGGATCACCCTTCGAAGCATTTGTCAAAAAGAAATCGGCCTCCCACATTTCACCGCGCACAGTAAACAAAAAGGATCATAATTCTTTATTTGTGGATACCAAGCTATCTTATTAGTAAATTTACAAAAAAAATGCCTTTGATTCTAAGATATAGAAGTAGTTAAAGGCTCGACTAAGTAGTAAATATGGGATTGAAGAATGCATGAGTAGGGTTTATGAAAAGAAGGCATCGGGTTGTACTCCAGAGGTAATGTTATGTTACATTCTTTCTCTCGACTTTATCTCCAGCTTGTGTTTCAATGGCGAGTAAGGTTGTCAACCCATTTGTGCCTTTCTAGTCTGATTGTTTAACCACTCTTTCTACAAGATGGAATGAAATAGAAATCGATGGATATAAAATAGAATGAATTAAATGACAAAGTCATCCATATACTGTGGTCCCGATTGAGGAAGGACCATACATGAATCAGAAAGATTTACTTTCCTCTTAGGAGAAATGGTGGGTACGCGCTAAAGCTAGAGCAAACTGGGAGCAATTTACTTAGAATACTTAGTTGACATTCATAAAAAGTATCTAATGAATTATGTGTTAAATCTATCCTCTTTAGCAGAAAGACAGATATTCCTTGCTCATTATTAGACAATCACTTATTCATAAACTTTGTATGGGAAAAATCATTTTCATGGGAAACACTTCTCACTATGCTTAGCCTTACCCATCCTCTAGGGGTGTTTTAGTGATACGTTCTATACTTCCTTCCTATCCTATCTATTTTCATGACCCAAAACCAACTCATTGTGATGACGCCTATCATAGTACTAGGTAACCGACTACACAGACATTTCCAACACTCTAAAGCTTTAAAAGACATGGAAACAGTTCAATTTAAGGAAAACCTTTTAAAACAGAATAGGAAATAATAACTCAATACAAAATTCTCCCAAAACCTGGGCGTCAACGAGTACATGAGCATCTATATAAATATATAGTCTAGTACACCGTCTAGAAAACAAAACTGAAACATAAAATGAAAGATACAGGAGAAGAGTCAAGGTATGTGAATGCCAAGCAACTGCCGTGACCGGAAGCACCTGGATCTGCACGTGAGGTGTAGGGTGTAGCGTAAGTACAACCAACTCAATAAGTAACAAATATAACCTTTGGATTGAAAGTAGTTACAAATTCAGCAGGTACCGTTAAATATAGAAATAACAGTATAGAAATGTGGGCATGCTTTCAAGTTCAACAATTAAACTCAGTACAAGCAAGAGAGATCAATTTGAATGATATGAGGAATATAACCTCTCTATAAGTACATGCCAATGCACATGTTGTATGTGATGCACCATGTTGAAAGCCTCGTGTACTCGCGCTCTCATAATACTCAATCACTCAGTATTATATATGGCCAATCCAGCCCAAGAAAGATCTATCCTAGATATATATACATCAACTGACAGTCAGTCACTCAGTACTGTATAAGGCCAATGTAGCCCAGGGGAGGATCCATCCTCGAATTAAAATGATTCGGGAAAGATCCATGTGCAAGGAAGATCCATCCCGCAATATAAATCAACTACGCTCATTGGGGGTGTGTACAGACTCCTGAGGGGCTCCTTCAGCCCAAGCGTTATAATAAGCCAGATCCAGACATAAATCAATAAAACAAGCGCGGCGTGCAGCCCGATACCATAAATATCACTCACAATCAGGCGCTCGGCCTCACTCAGTCATCAATCTCTCTAGTCTTTCGGGCTCACAATGTCATGAAACTATCCAAAAATGATGATATGATGTATCAATAAATCACAACAAAGACGGAGATATGATATGCACTGAATAAATATGACTGAGTATGAAATTTCAATTTAATCAATAAGTCAACAACAAAGAACGGCCACCATGGGTCCCAACAGTACCAGCATATAGCCTGAACATGATTTCTAGCATGATTGGCAGCTCAATTACTTTATCACATGATGAAAACACGGGTAACAACAATATAAATCAGCTATATAGTTCCATGGAACTGACCAAGTGCCAGTTCTTACCGTGCCTGCCCGCACGCCCATCACTTAGAATGTGTGTCACATCAACACCAATCATATAATATATAATTCGGGGTTTCGTACCCTCAGGGCCAAGTTTAGAAGTGTTACTTACCTCAGACCATGCAAATCTCTACTCCAACACGCCCTTGCCTCGCGAAACGGCTTCCAAATGCCTTGAAACTAGTCACAAATAATTTGATACAATCAACTCGAGCTAAAGGAATCAATTCTATAAGAAAATACTAAGCTCTTAATCAAAAGTCAAAAAGGAAACTCAAAGGTTGGCCCCCGAGCCACGTCTCGGAATCTAGTAAAAGTCACAAAATTCGAATACCCATTTAACCACGAGTCCAACCATACCATAATTACTCAATTCCGATACCAAAATCTCGATCAAAACCTAAAAATTTGGCCTAAGAACTTTCCTTCATTCCCTCCCCCCCCCCCAATATTTCACCCCAAATCACTAATTTAATGATGAAATGAAAGGCATAAACATAGAAATTAACTAAAACTAGGTAAGAATCACTTACCCCAATCGCCTGCATGAAAATCTCTCCAAGAATCGCCTCCCACAGAGCTCCCAAAATTAATTTTGTATTATGAACTCAAACACTCGTTTTTGAAATATTCATGTTTTGCCCAGTGATCCTTAATCGCGATCGCGGAAATATCCACGCGATCGCGAAGCACAACTCAGTTACCTAGTAAATCCAAGTCTATGCAAACGCATAAGTACTCACGCGAACACGAAACATTGCTTCCCTAAACCTATGCGATCGCATCCTCCTCACGCGACCGCGAAGAGCAAATTCCTGAGAACCAGTTGCCTCTTCACCTCTTTGCGAATGCGGCAATGCCCGCGCGTTGGTGATGCACTTCTTAGACAAACCTACGCGAGTGCGTACCATAACTCGCGAACGCATAGGTCAAAAATCACCACTGCCCCAATAAGTCTACGCGATCGTGGACCTGTCCACATGATCACGTATAAGGAAAGCAGATGCAGACACCAAAAAATCTTTAGCCACAACACCAAGTCAAAAATCGATTCATTAACCATCTGAAACTCACCCGAGGCACCCGAGACCTTAACCAAACATACCATCAAGTCCCAAAATATCATATGAACTTAGTCGAGCCCTCAAATCATATCAAACAACGCCAAAATCACAAATTGCACATAGATTCAAGCCTAATGAACTTTGAACTTCTATTTTCCACATTTGATGCCGAAACCAATCAAGTCACGTCCGATTGACCCAAAAATTTTCATATAAGTCACAAATAATACTACGGACCTACTCCAACTCTTGGAACCCCAATCCGAGCCAAGTAGCCGCAAAGTCCACTCTCGGTCAAACTTCCAATTTTTAAACTTTCGTCATTTCAAGCCTAATTCCACTACGGACCTCCAGATCATAATCCAAACAGGCTCCTAAGTATAAAATCACCCAACAGAGCTAACAGAACCATCAAAACTCCATTGCGAAGTCCTTCACTCATAAGTCAACATCCGGTTAATCATTTCAACTTAAGCTTTTAACTTTGAGACTAAGTGTCTCAATATATTCCAAAATCTCTCCGCACCCGAACCAACTACCCCCGGAAAGTCACATAACAACTGTATGGCACAAAATGAGCAGTAAATGGGGGAACGGGCCCACATCTCTCAAACCTACCGGTCGGGTCGTTACATTTATCTATAAGAGTGGCTTGATTCGCGCCCATCTTTAATAGGACTAGACTAAGTTTGGGCAGATCTTCGTCCAATTTCCCGAATGCATCACATTGAGAATTGACTCATCGGATATTTTAGTCTATTCCAAAAAGAATGACACACTTTTAAATTTAAAAATAATAATCTTTATGCTTCTATTTTTACCTTTAGTAATAAGTTATTATAACCATACAAACGTTATATCATCTTTAAGTTTCAAAAATTTTACAGTCACACAAATGCTTTGACATATTTAAAATCACAAATTTTAATTATTTTTATTTCTTTTTTTAACTCCGTGTTGATTCAAACTATGCCATATAAATTAAAATGGAGAAAGCAGTTAATACTATATGCAAATTCTACTAAAGACAATTGTTTATCCTTTAGTAAGAAGTTATTATAACCATACAGACGTTATATCATCTTTAAGTTTCAAAAAATTTACAGCCACACAAATGCTTTGACATATTTAATATCACAAATTTTAAATATTTTTATTTGTTTTTCTAACTCCGTGTTGATTCAAACTATGCCACATAAATTAAAATGGAGAAAGCAGTTATTACTATATGCAAATTCTACTAAAGACAATTGTTTATCCCAATAACCTCAAAGTCAAATTTACAAATACTCAACATGTCTTCGAGGATCTGAATAGTCCACTTGTTGACCATCTTTCAAGGATGGAGAGTTGTGCTAAGCTCAACCTGATTACTCATAGTCTTTTAGACTGACAGGCAAAATGAGTTGTAAGTTCCTCTATCAAATATAGAAAAGTCATAGTTATATGATTATGAATGGTAAAAAATGAAAATATTAGCCTATTGGCCTACATATTGCTTTAGGAGTCTAAACTGGTAATGTGATTACCAAATTTATCATATTAGCCTTACATGATTACCTTAAATGCTTAATTAAGAAAATAATTAGCAAATTGATTTGAGAAAAGAAAACGAAATAAATTTAATTGTTTTTTGTTCTCTCCACAATAATATTTGAAATATCACTTAAAAGTATCGGCAAATTTGGTGCACCAGCTAGATATTAATCATAATATACCAGAGGTATATGCGTTTAGCATATTGGAAAATATTTTTCACGTGAACCATATTGTTTTTTTGGTGTTCGGTTAACTTAAATTGTGAAATGGGAAAAATATTTTTAATCAAATAGGCGATAATGGCATCTCTCAATGCTATGTCGTTACCTTAATTAAAAAATATTATGACCAATATGCAATATTCATAGATATTCCTACATCTTGTGCGATTACTACATATCTAAAACTTTTTTAAAAAGATAAATTCTAAAACATGATCCAAAAATATTTTCTAAGTATATAAGTAACATTTTTCATAGGACTTACTTTACATGGAATACATTTTCTACCAAATGCACCCGTTTCACAAGTTAATCATATGATCTTCCTATAACTCCAATAACATATACAAGGAGTATGACTTTTCAAATTTCAATTTGAATTTCAGTGATTTACGAATTTTTAAAACAATTTCTTTAGAATCAGCTCATTTTAGATTTTACCAATTTAAAGTAAAGCAATTTCCTTAAAATCATATTACTTTTAATCAGTTTATTTAAAATTTTACCAAATTAAAGTAAAGCAAATTCTTTAAAATCAGCTCACATTTAATAGTTTACTTTAAATTTCCAAATTAGCTCAATCAACATAAAATTTTCTAATTTGACTACATTAACAATTCTTGTTAGCCATCTATAAAAGCCACACACCTTCATAAGTTGGTACTCAATCATATACTCTACTCCAAAAGTAAGGGTTATTTTAGGTTTGGGTGTCAAATATGGCTAGAAAGAAGCTTAGGCATACTAGAATCTGTAGTGAAAGTGTGAGAAACTCCATCCTTAAAAAAAGAGCAGCAAGTTTGTTTAAGAAAGCAGAAGAGTTTTCTATTTTATGTGATGTAGAAGTTGCTATAATTATTTTTAGTGAAGGAGAAATTCAACCTATTGCTTATCCATCTATAGGTCAGGCTAAGGAAATATTAATGAGGTATTTAAGTTTTTCTGAGGCTGAGAGGCTTAAGAAGTTAGTTAAACATGAAACATATCTTTTAGAAAAAGTTAATGAGCAAGAAGAAAAAATTAGCAAAGTTGAGAAAATGAATGAGGGGAAGGAAATGGATATCCTCTTCAATCAACTTGTGGAGGGGAAGAATATTAATGAACTTGATGCTAGACAACTTAAAGGTCTCTTAAAGTTGTCTGCTGCTAAGATGGATAAACTTAATGAAAGAAAGAAACAAGTCATTCAACCGTCTGAATGTCCATATCGTCCCTCTGATTTCAAGCCCGTGAGCGAAAATGTTGCTAATCAAACTATTGATTTGCAAGATGTCTCCCCAGCAACAAGTTTAATGGAAGATTTGATTAATGATCCGTGGTTTGTTGAGAATATGGCTGCTAACCAAAATGAGTTTGGTACAGATGAGTTTGGCACAGAGCCTGCACCAGAGGAAGGCAATGACAACAATGCTGGAGATGATGGAAATCCTAAGGACCTCAATTGATATAATGTAATACTTATGTTGCTCAATCATTGTTTTTTCATGTTGCTTTTTTCATAGTGGTTGTCTTAATCTGTTGCAATTTTCTATTCATTCATGTTATTTTAGAAGTAAGCTTTCATATAGCCGATCTCAATTTGTTTGGGATTGAGGAACAATTATTATTGTTGTCATGTTATTGTCCTTTTTATTTCAATTATATATGAAGATTATTCCGTTTTGTTGAAAAATTAAACTAATGTTGTTCAGTCAATCATGTTATTTGTGTAAAACTTTGGAATATGTTGAATCTTTATTTCTAGTCATTTTTTTGCCTTCAATTAGAAACTTATTTTATTTGACACAAAAGGTACTCCATGTTTAATGTTAAAATCTAAAAGAATGATACCGATTTATATGTACATTAAGTTATATGTGAAACGAATAGAGAAATAGTTGTCTGGTTTTATAAGGTAAATTGTTCATTGTAAATCTTTAATAAAGTCGATACAATTCAACAGAATCTAAGAATTGATTTGCTTCATTTCGTATAGTGATAACTCTTTTTCTTTCTTAGCGCTTCACACCCTTTGTATATAAGGAGCAACTTTGATTGGGTGGCTTTCTCTTATAGGGTGACTTGTCAAATATTTACCTAATTGACTCAGCGGTTAGAGTGTTGCTTTCATACGGCGAAATTCATTAGTTTATCTATATCTCAGGTTAAGAACGCTTGTACTAATGAGATCATAACAACATTTTAGTCAATTATATTTTTCACTTAAATTTTTTCGGAGTCGGATGAGATCAATATTATCCACTCAAAAATCTACTTTGGATATCCTATTGTCATTTGAATCTGAAGACTTAACACCACTACAACCAAGAGATATGGTGAGTTGGTCGAAATTTCTTCAAACTTAATTAAAGGTCTAGTATTTGAGCCTTAAAATAGAGAAGTTATTAGTAAGGAGCACTTTATTCCCCTTAGTTGATCTATCTGGCGCGGATCTGGATTAGTCAATGCCAGTAAGTCTCTATTGGAATTAAACAAAGATTATAATTAGTAATGTTTAATTTATTAGGTTTAGTATCTTTTAATTTTTTTAATTCATGTCTAATTGAGTTTCATAGTCCAGTCTTGCATTTAAAGCTCCATAAAATTTTATAAGTTTTTATGCCTCAAAGTGCTCTAGTAACGATTAAAAAAAATATTTTGCGAGCCAAAGAAGGCTACAAACTAGTACTGTAATAACCCGACTAGTTGTTTTAGTTTTAGCATCCCATTCGACGAATTGAGAATTTGACTAGCTACATATAATGCATTATGACTTCCGTGTATGATTGGTTTCGATGTTCGAGAGGTTCGGAATTGATTTGAAAGAGTGAATCTCAATTTTGAAGCTTTAAGTTGGAAGAGTTGACCAAGGTTTGACTTTTAAGTAAACGACCTCGGAATTAGGATTTGATGGTTTTGATAGGTTCATATGGTGATTCTATACTTTGGCGTATGTTCGGACTTCAATTTGGATATTCCTAGAAGGTTTTGACTCTATTTGCCGAAATTTTACAATTTGAAAGATTAGAGAGTTCATAGGTCTAACTGGGCGTTGACTTCGGTGTTGTCGGACTCCTATTATAGTTTTGAGACCTTGGATAGGTTCTTTATATTTATTAGAACTTGTGTGCAAAATTTGGTTGTAATCTAAAATGCCTAAGTGTGATTAGGACGAGTTCAGCAAAGTTTGAATGTTTGATAGTTAAGATAAGGATTGATCTTGGATTCTCTATTTTATTGTTATTTTTGGTGTTTCGAGCCTTGGTAAAAGTAGATAAGGTATTTGGACATGTTGGAATGATTGGATAAGGTTCTGTGGCGCTCGGGTTTATTTCAAGATGGTTTCTGACCATTTCGTTTGAGTTTTGCGTTATTAATTTTTGGTGTCGCTTATGAGCTTCGCGATCACGGGAGGTGCATCATCTTGTAGATTAATTTTGGAGTTCTTAGAGAGCTAGGGTAAGGAGCATCACGTTCGCATACAGGGGGTCGCATTTGTGATGGTGTGGAGTCAGCCCAAAACCAGCCCGGTCATGATGGCGCCTAACATGAAACTAGGTGTGACGACCTGGCCGGTCATCTTAAGAATTTATGCCCCAATCCCCTATTAACTGCTTTCCCTATGTGTATTTCTGCTATTTCGATTGCCGGGATATTTGGGTTTGAGTTTCGGAGAGTTTTGGGACACTTAGTCCCTAAATGAGAGCTTAAGTGTTGGAAATTTCACCATAGTCAGAACAGCGTGAAGACTACCTCGGAATGGAAATATGATGGTTCTGTTAGCTCCATTGGGTGATTTCGGGCTTAGGGGCGTGATCGGATCATGTTTTGGAGGTTCGTAGCTAATTTAGGCTTGGAATGCTGAAAGTCAAGTTTTTGAAGTTTCTGGTTCGATAGTGAGATTTTGATCTGAGGGTCGCAATGGAATTTTGGAAGTTGAAGTAGTTTCGTAGTGTTGAATGTGACATGTGTGCAAGATTTCAGGTCATTCAGACGAGGTTTGATAGACTTTTTGATCGAAAGCGTATTTTTAGAGTTTTGGAGTTCTTGAATCCGTGGTTGATTCGTTGTTTCGATGTTGTTTTGGAGTTTTTGGAGTTCTTGAATCCGTGTTCTTGAAAGCGTATTAGACTTGTTTGTGCTTTTGGTTGAGGTCCCGGGGGCCTCGGGATGATTTCGGATGGTTGACGGAAGAATTGGAAGTGGTTTGTAGTAGCTGAAGTTGCTGATATCTGTAATAACCGCACCTGCGTTTGGGTTCCGCAGGTACAGAGCTGCAGAAGCGGCAGAGAGATCGCAGAAGCGGAAAAGGAAGAAGCTAGCAGGGACCGCAGAAGCGGGAGCTTCACCACAGAAGCGGCCCTGCATCTGCGAATAGAGTTATTTCTTTCCTTAAAGCTCGGCGTATGGTTGAGAAGGGGTGTGATGCGTATTTAGCTTATGTGAGAGATGTCAGTATTGATACCCCTTCGGTTGATTCAGTCCCAGTAGTACGGGATTTTCCCGATGTGTTTCCAACTGATCTTCCGGGCATGCCGCCTGATAGAGATATTGATTTTGGCATTGATCTGTTGCTGAGCACTCAGCCCAATTCTATTCCTTCGTACCATATGGCTCCTCTTGAGTTGAAGGAGTTGAAGGATCAGTTACAAGAATTGCTTGATAAGGGTTTTATTTGGCCCAGTTTATCACCTTGGGGTGCTCCTGTCTTGTTTGTGAAGAAAAAGGATGGTTCTATGTGTATGTGTATTGATTATCGCCAGTTGAACAAGGTTATAGTGAATAATCGTTATCCTTTGCCTCGTATTGATGATCTGTTTGACCAGCTTCAGGGCGCACGAGTGTTTTCTAAGATTGACTTGTGCTCAGGTTACCATCAGTTGAAGATTCGGGAGCCAGATATCCCGAAGACTGCTTTCAGGACTCGGTATGGTCATTACGAGTTCCTTGTTATATCATTTGGGCTGACCAATGCCCCAGCAGCCTTTATGCATTTGATGCACAGTGTGTTCCAGCAGTATCTTGACTCGTTCATCATTGTCTTTATTGATGATATTCTGGTGTATTTCGGAGTCAGGAAGATCATGAGAAGCACCTGAGGACTGTGCTTCAGACTCTGAGAGAGAGGAAGTTATATGCTAAGTTCTCGAAATGTGAGTTTTGGTTGGATTTCGTGGCATTATTAGGCCATGTGGTATCGAGTGAGGGTATTTAGATGGATCTGAAGAAAGTAGAGGCCATGCAGAGTTGGCCCAGACCATCCTTAGCTATAGAGATCCATAGTTTCCTTGGCTTGGCGGGTTACTACCGTCGTTTTGTGGAGGGGTTTTCATCGATTACAGCCCCTATGACCAGGTTGACCCAGAAGGGTGCTCCGTTCTATTGGACGGAGGAGTGTGAGGCGAGCTTTCAGAAGCTCAAGACAGCTTTGATTATAGCCCCAATTTTGATAATGCCTACAGGTTTAGGGTCTTATACGGTCTATTATGATGCCTCGAAGATTGGCCTCGGAGCAGTGCTGATGTAGGACGGTAGGGTGATTGCCTACGCGTCCAGATAGTTGAAGATACACGAGAAGAATTATCTGGTTCACGACCTTGAGTTAGCTGCCATTGTTCACGTCCTGGAGATTTGGCACCATTATTTATACGGTATGCCTTGTGAGATTTATACTGATCATCGGAGCTTGCAGCAATTGTTCAAGCAAAAGGATCTTAATTTGCGCTAGAGGAGGTGGTTAGAGTTGCTGAAGGACTATGATATCCACCTTACTTTCCAGTTATATTTTAGTTGTTCCCTTAGACATTATATAAGACTATGTATTTTTACTTAGACGCCCATGCACTCAGTGATGCTCCGGTTTTGGGCTGGATTGTATCTATTCTTGGAATTTATTATGTTTCAAATGGTTCTTTAACTATTAAAAGCTTCCGTAAATGTTTTCAAACTTACTATTATCGTGTTGATTGTTGAGTTGAGGCTGGCCTAGTTATACGATAGGCACCATCACGACGGGTTAGGTTTTAGGGTCGTGACAAGTTGGTATTTCTACACACAAGGTGCAGGGAGTAATGTGAGTAAGCCAACTCAGTAAGTAATAAAAGTAAATAAAGATTGAGCGGTAAGAAACACGTAAAACTACATCATGAAATCTCAATAAGTACAACATGCTTCCAATTCAGTATGTCAGTCCAATTCATCATGCACTCTGCCTCTAACCCTTCGCGAACATGAAGACCAATTCCTCCTCAATCTCCAAATACTCTTCGCGAACGCGAGCTCCCCTTCGCGAACAAAAATGCCAGAAAATCTGCTACCTTTCCAAAGTTCGAAATGACCCGTTAACCACCCGAAATTCACCCGAGGCCCTCGGGACCTCAACCAAACATGAAAACACATCCCATAACATCATTAAAACTTTTTCCAACCTTTGGAACACTCAAAACAACATCAAAACATCAATTCACCCTCAGATTCAAGCTTAAGGATTCAAAACTTCTGAATTCCAAATTCAATCAAAAAGTCTATCAAACCTCGTGACCTAGCATGTGTGTCACCTCAAAATAGTAAAACAATGTGAAATCCGGGGTTTCATATGCTCAGGACAAGATTTACTATTATTACTTACCTCAAACCGGTCAAATCCCTACTCTGCGACACCCGTGCCTCTGGAATCAGCCTCCAAATGTCACGTGTCTGACCAAAAGCAATACAATGCAATAAATATAGGTCAATGAACCAATTCCATACGGAAAAAATCAAATTATACCAAAATCCCGAAATTCACCCAAACTCGGCCCCTGGGCCCATGTCTCGAAATCGGATAACAAGCACAAAACTAGAAACTCCTTTCACTCCTGAGTCTATACATACCAAAATCATCAAAATCTGACCTCAAATGATCCCTCGAATCCTCAATCAAAACTCTCTAAAACTCAAGCCCTAATCCCTTCGACTTCACTCCAAATTCCCGCTAATTTCATGATCAAACAGTAGGAAAATCATCATAAATACAAGTAATAAAGTCCAAGTAACTTACCCAACAGATAACCCTTGATTCCTCTTGAAAATCACTGCCCAAAGCTCCAAACCCGTCCAACAATGGTGAAGAATGGGCAAAAATTCACGAAATTTGGCTTTTATACTTTTTGCCCAGAAGCCTCGCACCTGCAGTCCATATACGCGTACCTGTGCTACCGAATCTGTAGTCCAAAGAGCGCATCTGCGGATTCCACTTATCCGCCCAATTTCGCATCTGTGGCTCTCCTCTCGCACCTATGGGCTCGCAGGTGCGACATTACCTCTGCACCTGCGATCAAGCTCTAGTTGGCCAAAACCGCATCTGCGACCACGCACTTGCGGTCCCCAATCCGCAGGTGCGGAAATAAGAGAAGCAGCAAATTCAGCTGCACCAACTAAACTCCAACTCTTCCGTTAACCATCCAAATTCATCCCAAGGCCCTCAGGACCTCAACAAAAAATATCAACAAGTCACATATCACCATTCAAAATTATTCCAACCTTCAGAACACTCGAAACAACATTAAAACACCAAATCACCCTTGGATTCAAGCCTAAGAACCTCCAAACTTTTGAATTTCGTAAACGATGTTGAAACCTATCAAATCACCTCCGAATGACCTGAAATTTTGTACACACGTCACAATTGAAGCTACGGACCTATTCCAATTTCCATAATTTCATTCCAACCCCGATATCTAAATTTCCACTGTCGACCGAGAAACGCCAAATTTCCATCTTCGCCAGTTCAAGCCTAAATATACCACCGACCTCCGAAACAAATTCCGGACGCGCTCCGAAGTCCAAAATTACCTAACAAAGTTAACCAAACCATCAAAATTACCATCCGAGATCATTTACACATAAGCCAACATCCGATTGACTTTTCCAACTTAAGCCTATTCAAAAGAGACTACGTGTCTCTTTAACTCCAAAACCACTCTGAACCCGAACCAACCAACACGATGCAATGAAATACAGCTGAAGAACATAAAAGGAAGTAGAAATGGGGGGAAACGGGGCTATAACTCATAAAATGACCGGTCGAGTCATTTCATTCTTCCCCTCTTAAACAAACGTTTGTCCTCGAACGAGTCTAAAAACATACCTGAAGCCTCAAACAGGTGTGGATATCTGCTCTGCATCTCTTGCTCGGTCTCCCAAGTAGCCTTCTCCATGGGCCAACCTCTCCAATGCACTTTTACTGAAGTTATATCCTTTGATCTCAACCTTCAGACCTGCCTCTCCAAAATAGCCACTGGCTCCACATCATAGGTCAAATCACCGTCTAACTGAACTGTGATGCAATCCAAAACATGATACGGATCACCAATATACTTTTGAAGCATAGAAACATGAAATACCGGATGCACACTCGGCAAGCTAGGTGGCAAATCAAGCTCATAAGCCACCTCCCCAATCCTCTCAAGCACCTCAAAAGGCCCAATAAATCGAGGGCTCAATTTTCACTTCTTCCCAAATCTCATAACACCCTTCATGGGCGAAAACTTCAGTAGAACCTTCTCCCCAACCATGTAAGACACATCATGAACCTTCCTGTCAGCATAACTCTTTTGTCTCGACTACCTATACGATGCCGCTCCTGAATCACTTTCACCTTGTCCAAAGCATCCTGTACCAAGTCTGTAAACAAAATCCTAGCCTCACCCGGCTCAAACTAACCTACTGGAGATCTACACTGTCTCCCATATAAAGCCTTATATGGAGCCATCTGAATACTTGACTGATAATTGTTGTATATGCAAACTCCGCGAGCGGTAGAAACTGGTCCCATGAACCCCCAAAATCAATGACACAAGCACGCAACATGTCATCCAATATCTGAATAGTGCACTCGGACTGCCCGTCCATCTGAGGGTGGAAAGTTGTGCTCAACTCAATCTGAGTACCCAACTCTCACTGCACAGCCCTTCAAAACTGCGATGTGAACTGAGTACTTCTATCTGAAATGATGGAAATCGGGACACCATGCAGGCGGACAATCTCTCGGATATAAATCTCAGCTAACCGCTCTGAAGAATAGGTAGTACATACAGGAATGAAGTGCGCGGACTTGCTCAGCCAATCCACAATCACCCAAATAGCATCGAACTTCCTCAAAGTCCGTGGGAGTCCAACTACAAAATTCATAGTGATACGCTCACACTTCCACTCTGGAATATCCATCTGCTGAAGTAAGCCACCCGGTTTCTAATGCTCATATTTCACCTGCTGAAAATTGAGACACCGAGCTACAAACCCCACTATATCCTTCTTCATTCTCCTCCATCAATAGTGTTGTCTCAAATCTCGGTACATCTTTGCGGCACCCAGGTGGATGGAATATCGCGAGCTATGGGCCTCCTCCAAAATCAACTCTCGAAGCCCATCTACATTGGGCACACATATCCAGCCCTGCATCCTCAATATCCCATCATCACCAATAGTCACATCTCTGGCATCGCCGTACTGAACTATGTCCTTGAGGACAAGTAAATGAGGATCATTATACTGGCGCTCTCTAATACGATCAAACAAGGAAGACCGAGAAACCACACAAGCTAAGACCCGACTGGGCTCCGAAATATCCAACCTCACGAACCGATTGGCCAAGGCATGAACATCAACTGCAAGAGGTCTCTCCCTAATAGGAATATATGCCAAACTGCCCATACTCACCGCCTTTCTACTCAAGGCATCGGCCACTACATTGGCCTTTCCGGATAGTACAAGATAGTAATATCATAGTTCTTTAGCAACTCCAACCATCTCTACTGCCTCAAATAGAGATCCTTCTGCTTAAACAAGTGTCGGAGGCTACGATGATCGGTAAACACCTCACAAGACACATCATAAAGATAATGCCTCCAAATCTTCAATGAGTGAACAATGGCAGCCAACTCCAAATCATGAACAGGGTAGTTCTTCTCATGAGACTTTAACTGATGGGAAGCATAAGCAATCATTCTACCCTCCTGCATCAATACACACTCGATGCCGACTCTAGAAGCATCACAATACACTACATAAGAACCTGAAGCTGATGGCAAAACTAACATTGGAGTTGTGGTCAAGACAGTCTTGAGCTTCTGAAAGCTCACCTCACACCCATCTAACCACCTGAAAGGAGCACCCTTTTGGGTCAATTTGGTTAAGGGTAATGCAATAGATGAAAATCCCTGAATGAACCGGCGGTAATAACCCACCAAACCAAGAAAGCTATGAATCTTTGTGGTTGAGGACGGTCTGGGCCAACTCTGGACCGCCTCTATCTTCTTCGGATCAACCTGAATACCCTCACTGGATACCACGTGTCCCAAGAACACCACTTAACTAAGCCAAAACTCACACTTGAAGAACTTTGCATAAAGTTTCTCCTCCCTCAACCGCTGTAATACAACTCTCAAATGCTCAGTGTGCTCTTCTTGACTACGCAATTACACCAAAATATCATCAATGAATACAATAATAAACGAGTCAAGATAAGGCTAAAACATGTTGTTCATCAGATGCATGAACGCTTCTCGGGCATTGGTCAACCCAAAAGATATCACAAGGAACTCATAATGACCATATCGGGTCATGAAAGTTGTCTTAAGAAGTTCTAAGTCCCTGATCTTCAACTGGTGATACCTTGATCTAAGATCAATCTTGGAGAACACTCTCGCTCCCTGAAGCTGGTCAAATAAATCATCAATACGAGGCAAAGGATACTTGTTCTTGATTGTGACTTTGTTCAACTGCCTGTAATCAATACACATCCTAATCGTGCCATCCTTCTTCTTCACAAATAGAATAGTCACACCCCAAGGCGATATACTAGGCCAAATAAACCTCTGATCAATGAGTTCCTGAAGCTACTCCTTCAACTCCTTTAACTCCGTCGGTGCCATACGATACGGTGGAATAGAAATGGCTGAATGTCTGGCACCAAATCAATACCGAAGTAAATATCCATGTCCGGCGGCATGCCCGGCAGGTCCGTCGGAAACACATTCTGAAAATCCCTCACTACCGGGATCGAAGCAATTGAAGGAGTCTCTGCATCGACATCCCTCACAAAGGCCAAATAAGAAAGACATCCCTTCCCAACCATCTACTGGGCTTTCAAGAATGAAATCACCCCATTGGGAACATAATCTGATAAACCTCGCCAATCAATGTGTGGCACACCCGGCATAGCCAACGTCACTGTCTTAGCATGACAGTCCAAAATAGCACAACATGGAGATAACTAATCCATGCCCAATATCACATCAAAATCAACCATACTCAGCAATAAAAGGTCCACTCGGGTCTCCAAACCCCCAATAGTCACCATATATGACTTATATACGTAATCCACAACAACAGTATCGCCCACTGGAGTAGATACACGAATAGATGAAACAAGAAACTCAAAGGGCATATCCAAATAATGAGAAAAATATGATGACACATAAGAAAAAGTGGAACCAGGATCAAATAACACAGAGGCATCTCTGTGGCAGACTGAGACAATACCTGTGATCACAACATCCGAAGCAATAGCATATGGTCTGGCTAGAAGTGCATAGAAACGGGCCTGACCACCACCTGATCAACCTCCCCCTCTAGGGCAACCCCTAGCTAACTGTCCCCCACCCCTAGCTGACTGGGCGGGTGGTGAGGTAACTGGTGCTGAAGTTGATGGCCTAGAACTCTACTGCGGAGTCCCACTCAACTACCTGGGGTAGTCTCTCTTGATATGACCAAGATCCCCGCACTCGAAACAACCCCTCCTCTGATGAAATTGCTGCTTCTAATACCCCGTGGAACTACCCGTAGAAACTTGTGTAGACGAGGCATGATGAAAGCTCTGTACTGGAAATGCACTGAGAGATGAGTGGCCCTGATGTGAACTGTGCAAACCATGTCCCGATGATGCCCCATGGTGAACTGGGCGAGCTGACTGAACATGTCTGAATGGATGGCCTCTATCGTGCTAAAACTAACATCTAGGAGAAACACCACCAAAACTACCAGATCCTCGAGGCCGCTTGGCCTCCCTCTCAACTTGCTCCTGGCGGCAAACTGACTCTATCTCTCGAGCAATGTCAACCACCTCCTCAAAAGAAGCACCGGACACCCTCTCTCTAGTCATAAGAATCTGTAACTAATATAAGAGGCCATCAATGAACCTCCTGATCCTATCCCTGTCTATGGGAACCAACCAGATAGCATGACGGGCTAACTTGGAGAACCTCATCTCATACTGCATCATAATCATATCATCCTGACGCAACTGCTCGAACTGCTTGCACAGCTTCTCTCTGTGAGACTGCGGCATATACTTCTCCAGGAAGAGAACGGAGAACTACTGCCAAATAAGGGGCACTACACCAACAGTCACGCCTCTTATAAGCCTCACACCAAGTAAAGGCAGCTCTAAAGAACTAAAATGTAGTGAATGAGACCCCATTGGTCTCTAGAATACCCGCCGTACGAAGCATCCTCTAACACTTATCCAAGAAACCCTAAGCATCCCCGCCCTCTGTACCACTGAAATTTGAAGGCTGAAATCTACCAAACCTCTCCAATCTATGCTGCTCGTCATCAAGCACGATTGGTACCACATAATCCTGAGTAGGTGCAACCGGCTGGGCTGGTGGTACCTCTGGCGCTTGCTGTCCCTGAACAACCTACTCGGGTGTACGGGCGGCGGGAGTTTGAGTACCTCTCCCGGCCTGAGAAGTAGTTGTTATAGTACAAACTATGACCGCCTGAGCAAGACTGGTGCACATAGTCAAGATCTGAGCTAAGGTCTCTTGGAGACCTGGAATAATAATGGGCACAGTCGGTGCCTGAGCTGATCTTGCTGGAGCGTCCACAACAAGGACCTGATTCTGAACTGAGGTAGCTGGTAGATCTGCAGGTGGTTCCCTAGCTGTTGTGCAGGCATACCCCTGCTCCTACCACGGCCTCGACCGCGACCTCGGCCTCTAGTGGCCCTAAGTGGTGGTACTAGGGGCCGTCCGTCCTGACCAGTAGCACGTGTCTCACCATCTGTGAGAGAATAGAATAATAGAAGTTTAGTTACCAGAATCAACAGATTCGCATGACAAGAATTCAAGAATGTGAAGTTTTCCTAAAGGTTTTGTAGCCTCTCAAAGATAAGTACAGACGTCTCCATACCGATCTGCAAGACTCTACTAAACCCGCTCATGACCCGTGAGACCTATGTAACCTATGATCTGATACCAACTTGTCACGATCCCAAAACCAGCCCGGTCGTGATGGCGCCTAACATGGAACTAGGCCAGCCGACACATTCCCAAAATAGTTCAATATTTCATTATAATTTAAATAACAACCTTTTTCATACTGAAATCCTCATAAAAAGTATAAAGTTAAAACCAAAATGAGGAATAAAAGGCCGACCTCAGGTGTTGCTAAGTCATGAGCAATACTACAATTGTTCCGAAACATAACAAGACCAAAAATAGTTTGGAAATCATCTACTAATATCTATTGGAAGATAGAAGGGAGAAGGGCAAGGATGTGATCGCCATGCAGCTACCTTGTCAACTCCAAGTATCCGCGGCGGATGAAGATCAATGCTTGCTAGCACGTCCAGCAACCGCTGGATCTGCACACAAGGTGCAAGGAGTAATGTGAGTATGCCAACTCAGTAAGTAATAAAGGTAAATAAAGGCTGAGCGGTAAGAAACACATAAAACCACATCATGAAATCTTAGTAAGTACAACATGCTTCAAATTCAGTATGTGAGTTAAATCTTCTCGTTTTAAATCCAGTTTACAAAGAAATCATTTAAGATATCTTTCAACAGTTTTCAACAGAGGCTCAATACAATTGATAGTAAAAGTGAATGAAAAATTATGAACAGTCCCTTGGCACAATGTCACTCACAAACATCCCCTTGGGCATATCTCAAATTACTCACTCAAGGTACCCGCACTCACTATGGATGTGCAGACTCCGGAGGGGCTCCTATAGCCCAAGCGTTATAACACACACGGACAACTCACGTGCTGCACGGACAACTCACGTGATATACTCTCAATATCCTCACAATTATAGGCTCTCGACCTTACTCAGTCATAAATATCTCAAGCCACTCGGGCTATTAGTAAAAACAGGGTGCTCAGCCCAAAAATATCACTTTATGTATCAAAACGGAGTAATAAAGGCTAAGTTATGAAATCAGTAAAACATAGCATGACTGAGTACAGATCTTAAGTCAAAACAGTGAGGAAATAATAAGAAAAGGCCCCTAAGGGTCCAAACAGCTTGGCACGAGGCCTAAATATGGCAGTCAGCCCAAATCATAGAAATTCTTTCTAAAACACATAAATATCATATAGTTTCCAGTCAAATACGCAACTTAATAGTTGCTACAGGACAGACCAAGTCATAATCCCCAATGGTGCACGGCCACACGCTCGTCATCTAGCATGTGAGTCACCTTAAAATAGTGAAACGATGTGAAATCCGGGGTTTCATACCCTCAGGACAAGATTTACAATCATTACTTACCTCAAACTAGTCAAATCACTACTCTGCGATGCCCTTGCCTTTGGAATCGGCCACCAAACGTCCTAAGTCTAACCAAAAGCAATATAATGCAATCAATACAGACCAATGAACCAATTCCATACGAAAAATTATCAAATTATACTAAAATCCCAAAATTCACCCAAACCCGGCCCCCAAGACCACGTCTCGAAATCAGATAACAATCACAAAACTAGAAACTCCTTTCACTCCTGAGTCTATACATACCAAAATTATCAAAATCCTACCTCAAATGGTCCCTCAAATCCTCAATCAAAACTCTCCAAAACTCAAGCCCTAACCCCTTCGACTTCACTCTAAATTCCTACTAATTTCATGATCAAATAGTAGAAAAATAATCATAAACACAAGTAATAAATCCCAAGTAACTTACCCAACTAATAACCCTCGATTCCTCTTGAAAATCACTGCCCAAAGCTCCAAACCCGTCCAACAATGGTGAAGAATAGGCAAAAATTCGCGAAGTTTGGCTTTTATACTTTCTGCCCAAAAGGCTCGCACCTGCAGTCCATATACGCCCACCTGCGCAACCGCATCTGCGATCCAAAGAGCACATATGCGGATTCCATTTATCCGCCCAATTCTGCATCTACGGCTCTCCCCTCGCACCTGCGGGCTCACCAGTGTGACATCACCTTCGCACCTGCGATCAAGCTCCAGTTGGCCAAAACCGCACCTGCAGTCACCCTTTTGCATCTGCAACCACATACCTACGGTCCCCAATCCGCAGGTGTGTAAAAAACAGAAGCAGCAACTTCAGCTGCACCAACTAAATTCCAACTCTTCCGTTAACCATCCAAATTCATCCCAAGGCCCTCGGGACCTTAACCAAAATACCAACAAGTCACATATCACCATTTAAAATTATTCCAACCTTCGGAACACTCAAAATAATATTAAAACACCAAATCACCCTCGGATTCAAGCCTAAGAACCTCCAAACTTTCGAATTTCGTAAACGATGCCGAAACTTATCAATCACCTCCGAATGACCTGAAATTTTGCACACACATCACAATTGACACTACGGACCTATTCCAATTTCCAGAATTTCATTCCGACCTCAATATCTAAATTTCCACTGTCGACCGAGAAATGCCAAATTTCCATCTTCGCCAGTTCAAGCCTAAATCTACCACCAACCTCGGAATCATATTCCGGATGTGCTCCCAAGTCCAAAATCACCTAACGAAGCTAACCAAACTATCAAAATTCCCATCCGAGATTATTTACACATAAACCAACATCCGATTTACTTTTCCAACTTAAGCCTATTCAAAAGACACTACGCATCTCTTTCACTCCAAAACCACTCTGAACCCGAACAAACCAACACGATGCGATGAAATACAGCTGAAGAACACATGAGGAAGTAGAAATGGGGAAAACGGTGCTATAACTCATGAAACGACCGATCGAGTCGTTACACAGCCAGATGTATGTCCTTCGCGTTCGCGTAGTGTAGCTGGAGCCAGAGGCTTGTTTGAATTTATGATGGAGGAGTTTTGGCTGAGGTTGGTTTGTGCTTTGTGAACATGAGGTTGGGTCGCGTTCTCGTAGGACACCTGGGGACAGGCTATTTTAACTGCTTATTTCAAAAATTTACCAATTCTTTCATATTTTAAGCCCTGGACTTTGAGAGGAGGAGCCTTTAAAAATCAATGTCACTATTACATTGGAGGTAAGGAATTTGAAATTAGATTTGGGTTGGTGTTGAGGTGACGCACATGCTAGGTGATGGGCGTGTGGGCGTGCACCGTAGTAATTATGACTCGATTGATTCTGTGGAACTGTGTAGTCATCTAATCTTGCTATTATTCATGTTTACTCAATGTGTTAGAGAAATTTATTTTTGATTCATGTTAGAGACCATGTCTAGGCTATATGCTCGTAAAATTGGGACCCACAGAGGTCGTTCTTTTATTGTTGAGTTAATTGCTTAAATTGCAGTTATGCACTCAGTCGCATTCATCATTTGTATATCATATCTCAGTCTCTATTATCATTTATTGCTACATCATATATCATTATTTTGAGCTGATTGGCATGAGTGTTGTGAGCCCGAGAGACTGGAGAGATTAATGACTGAGTGAGGCCGAGGGCCTGATTGTGTGTGATATTGATGGGATCGAACTGCACGCCGCAACAAGTATTATTGATTCATGATAGGATCGGGATGCACGCCGTAGCAAGCATTATTGATTCATGATAGGATCGGGATGCACTCCGCAGTAGGAATTATTAATTCGTGATGGGATCGGGTTGCACTCTGTAGCAGGTATTATTGATTCATGAAGGGATCATGCTATGCGTTGCAATAGGTTTATTATCACTTGGGCGGGATCCTCCCCTCTAGAGTCTGACATACCAGCAGTGAGCGTAGGTAACATACAGTGCTGAGTAACTGAGTGTGATAAGTGAAAGTTGAGATAGTCAGATTGAGTACTCTAAGACTGGAGCACGTGAGGCCATCATTGTGATGCATTACATGTGACATGCACATTGGCATTTAGATATAGAGATGCAACATTCCTCATAGCAGTCATACTTGACATGTTTTATCCGTGTTAAGCTTAAACCATTAACTTGAAAGCATGTCTACATTCTTGTACTATGCACCAACTGATTAGGAGTTTTCTATGAGATATTACTATCATTTTTCCCGTCATATCTGTACTGTTATAATCTAGATTTGGATTGTACCTTTCTGATCTAATAACTACTTTCAGCCCAAGGGTATTTCTGTTACTTATTGAGTACATTGGGTCGGTTATACTCATACTACACTCGGCACTTCGTATGCAGATCTAGGTACTTCTAGACACTGTGGTTGCTAGTTGTGGAATTTTCATCTGCTTGGAGACTATTGAGGTAGCTTCCTTGGCATCCACAGACCTTGACTCTCCTTCTTTTCAGTTTATTTGCACTATTCTATCCTTCTAGACAATTATTCTTAGCAGTTAGACTGTATTGTCAATTAGATGTTCATGTACTCATTGGCACCCGGATTTTGGAGGATTTTGTATTGAGTCGCAATATGTTTTTATCAGTTATTTATGAGATTTTAACTATTAAGCTCATTTTGTTATGTTTTCAATTTAAAGATATGTGGTTATTGTGATTGTCGGCTTGCCTAGTATTGCAATAGGCACCATCACGACATGTGCGATTTTGGGTCGTGACAAGTTGGTATCAGATCTTAGGTTACATAGGACTCATGGGTCATGAGCATGTTTAGTAGAGTCTTGCAGATCGGTACAAAGACGTCTATACTTATTTTCGAGAGGCTACCGAACCCTTAGGAAAACTCCACTTTCTTGTATTCTTATCGTGCTAAATTGTTGATTTCGGAAACTAAACTTCTCTTATTTTATTCTCTTACAGATGGTGAGGCCACGTGCTACTGGATCGGGCGAATAGCCACCAGTACCACCAGCTAAGGCCACAAGAAACGGGGGCCACGGTAGAGGTCGAGGTGCAGCTCGCACAGAAACTAGAGCAGCACTTGTAGAACCACCAGTTGCTCCAGCTTAGGAGTAGATCCAGATATGGTTGAGCCGGTGGGACCAGCTCAGGAACCAGCTGTGACCATTGTGATTCCATGCCTTCAGGAGGCTCTGGCCCAGATATTGACTATATGCACTAGCCTTGCTCAGGAGGTTTTAGCTCAGGTCGCACCATCCACTTCTTAGGCTGGGGGAGGTGCTCAGACTCCCGCCGCCCGTACTCCAAACCAGGTGGTTCGGGACTTCAGATGTTGGGGGTACTACCAGCTCAGCCGGTTGCAGCTGCTCAGGCCCAGGTAGGTCCACCGATGAGTGACGAGGATCAGAAGAGGCTAGAGGTATTTGGGAGGCTCAAGCCTCCATCCTTCAGTGGGTTGAGTCTAAAGATGCTCAAGACTTCTTGGACAGGTGCCAGCAGATTATTCACACAACGGCTATTCTGGAGACTAGTGGAGTCTCATTTACTACTTTTCAGTTGTCGGGGGCGACCTTCAGATGGTGGGAGGCTTATGAGTTGAGTAGGCCAATCAGCGCCACTTACATGGCATGAGTTCTATGTTCTCTTCTTGGAGATGTTTGTCTGACCGACCCGTAGGGAGGAGTTGCGTAGGTAGTTTGAGCAGCTATGCAAGGAGGGTATGTCTGTGACCCAACATAAGATGAGATTTTCAGAGTTGGCTCGTCATGCGATCTGGTTAGTTCCCATAGAGAGGGAGCAGATTAGGAGGTTCATTGATGGCCTCAACTATGGACTGCACTTTGTCATGACTAGGGAGATTTCATCAGGTTCAAGGTTCAACAAGGTGGTTGATATTGCTAGGCGACTATAACAGGTCCGCATTCAGGAGCGTGAGGAGAGGGAGTCCAAGAAGCCTCATGGTTTGGGTGGTTTCAGTTGTGTTTCTTCTGGAGCACAATCCCACCACAGCAGGGGTCGTCCTTATAGGCTCGCTTAGATAGCTCGTTTGGTTCATCGGGGCGCATCATCTAGCCATGGTTCATATAGTGCCCATCCGGGTCAGTCATCTCTCGGTTCCCTCCTAGCTCAGAGTTCATCCCGTGCTCCATCAATTCAGGGTTCATCTATGCCATGTCCCTCTAGTAGTTATTCTGGTTCCCGGGATCCGCTTCAGTACCTGCCGCCATCGTCAAAGCAGGTTTGCTTTGAGTGTGGAGAGTTTGGTAATGTGAAGAGGTATTGTCCCTGCCTTTTGGAAAGTCCAGTTCAGTAGAGGAGTCAAGCTACGACTTCCGCACTACTTTCTTCACAAGCTGCTCACAAATATTTGGCCAGATTCATTATTTATTTTTCTAGCTGATATACGTAGAATATACATTGATTATATACGATTATACAAATATTATACATAAACTATACATATATTATACATCTGCCAGTTCTTTTTAATTTAAGGGGTTATATTGACGGTTATACTACCGCTTAGATTGATCTTAGGTAAAGCTATTTTTTTATTAAAGTTGTGAAAAATCTTAAAAGACATAAAATATGAGTTGAAAATGCTATCAGTACATACCAATCCATTAGTAACGTATTTGAGGAGGAGGCAAGCAATTGTAGAGTCGAGCAATTGGGCAATTCAGTAGAAGAATCCAGTCAAGATAGTGATGTTTCCACCAACAGCCAATCCAGTCAAGATAGTGATGTTTCCACCAACAGTCAATCCCAAAGTGACAACTGGATTCAAATGGCCACCTAAAATATAGGCTGCTATGGAAATCCCAACAAACAATGCAAATGCATGAGCCACGAAAGTATAAAAATCTACTAAGTTTGACCGTAAGTTGACTTCTTAGATAACGGGTTCGGATTTTGATGTTGAAACTTGGAATAGGTCTGTATCACTATTTGAAACTCATCTGCAAAATTTGGTGCAATTAGGAGTTGATTTGACATGATCTGGACGCTAAAATGTGATTCTAGTGTTCTTGAGTTTTACTTTGAAATTTCATTCCTTTTGAGGATTGATTTACAGATTTAGATGTTATTTTGGTGATTTGATTGCACGAGCAAGTTCGTATAATGCTATTATACTTGTGTACATATTTGGTTTGGAGCCCGACGGGCTCGGGTGAGTTTCGTACGTGTTTCGGATGAGTTTTGCTAATGTGAAGATAGCTAGTGCACTTCTGTTGCTGGTGTTCTGTTGTAGATCTCGCAATTGTGAGCCTTTCTTTTGCGAACAAGAGTTCGTATTCGCGAGCAGGGCCTGGGATGGGTAACCTCGCATTTTTGTGAGGATATGGTTTGCAATTGCGAACAGCTTAGGATCACATTTGCGATCACTTGGTCATATTTACGATGCCTGGCAAAACTATACTCCCTGTCAATTGTGAAGGCACTGGACGCATTTGCGATCATTTTTTTTTTTTTTTTTGCATTTGCAACTTCTGTGGCTCTGAGGCAGGGTTCGCATTTGCGACCCTTGTCTCGTATTTGCGGTTTTCGCAATTGCAAACATGACTTTGTAATTGTGGGACCTGCAGCTGGGTAAAAGAGAGGGGAAATGGGACTTAGCTCATTTCACATAATTTCTCAATCCTAAACACTCTAGAGGCGATTTTCCAAGAGGCTTCTCTTCCCAAATTCATTGGTAAGTGATTCTAATCCATTTTCTTTCAATTACCCATTACATTTCATGAGATTTCAACATCAAATTTAGGATTTCCATGATAGAAATTAGGGATTTGGGTAGAATTGCGAATTTTTGTAAAATTGAGATTTAGATCTCCAATTGAGGTCGGATTTCGAAACAAATCACATAATCCGGCTCGAGGGTGAATGTGTAGTCGTGTTTTGGTCCGAATCTTGGATTTTTACCAAGCAGACCCATGGTTGACTTTTGTTGACTTTTTCAAAAATGATCAAAATTGAACCTCTTTAATTTGTGGGCAGTTACTAAAACTTATTTTGAATCATTTGGTTAATAATTTGCTAGGTTTGATTGGTTCGGAGACTTGTTCAAAAGACAAGGTCGTGGTTGATTAATTGCCTGAGTTGCGAAGTGAGGTAAGTGTTGGGTTTAATCTTGATTTGAGGGAATTAGGAACTCTTGAACTACATGTTATGTGAATTATGTGGGAAACAACGTATATGCGAGGTAACGAGTGTATATACGCCGTTATGGCACTTGCTTCCATGTTTTTGTTATTTCATGATATATCTTGTTTCATACCTTAATTGCTACTTGCTTTATTAATTTCTATGCTATAATTGTTACTTGTCATTTAGCTATTCTTGTATTAAACTATCCATTCCTTTCCTGATTCCATGCTTATTTGTTAATTGTTTTATTTGCACATCTAAATTGTCATATGTCTTACTTGCCTTATACTTTTGTAGTATTTGTTACTCTCTATAACATGGTTTCACTTATATGAGTTGTCAAATCGATAGATACCAATCATTTGCTAAGGTTGAGACATTCTAGTTGTTAGAGATTCTTTGATTATTATGTGATTCTTCATTGCTTCGTATATTTACTCTCTTGATGTGGAAATTCTTGTAAATTTTGGTTGCTGAGTTGTTGTTTCTGATTGAAATTTGTTTGGGGAGCCAGTTGCATGCCATAAAGAAAAATTGAAAGGTAATGAATTGAAAAAGCAAAATAAGAACAGTTTATGATATTGACAGATGATGATATGGTGGGATCGGGTTGTGCACCGCAACGAATTATATATGTTGTATTTGTTTGTGATTTTTGGATTTGCCTCGGTATTTTTGAGATGAGTTTATAAGACTTGAGTTTATTATGAGTTAACTGTTTTATTTTCATTTTCTGTCTTTCTTGTTATTATTATTATTGTGTACAAGTTATTGTAACGACTCGCCTTAGCCTCGTCACTAGTTCGTCGAGGTTAGGCTCAGCACTTACAGAGTACATGAGGTCATCGGAGTTGGTCCAACAACACTGAGTAAAATTTGCTCGGATCTAGCTATCAATGGAGACTTGAGGTATAGCTATACGGCATCCGCAATCCTGAAGTCCCCTTCTATATCATCTTAGCTATTTATTTTGATTCAGACAGTTATGTTTTATTCAAACTATTATCTGTAGTACTCTATACGCTTATGTATTCGTGACACCAGTTTTGGGATTGTATTTGGATTACATCGTTTATTAGTTATCACCTTATTTCAGACTATTCAGTTTTATTATTATTATCATTTGATTTGAATTGTTAAAATGGCTAATAATTATAGCTAACATTGGCTTGCCTAGCAAGTGAAGTGTTAGGCGCCATCACGGTCCCGAAAATTTGAATTCTGGGTCGTGACAATAACTTATGACTATTTATACTCTCGTATGTTAAAATGTGAAATTCCAATTTGCTAGAGAAGAAATTTATTAATGTGAGGTTAATTTAAAGATAAATTTGAGGTTAACTGTCTTCTTCTCTAGCAATAATTTTGTAGAAACAACTCAATGAGATTTTTTTTTTTTTTTTGGTTTAATTCTTTTGAATGTGATCGCTAAATTTAATATGCAATATACATCAATTTTTGTTAACTCTCCGCTCTTTTTTATAATGAAATAATTCTCACACTGCGTGAGTATGTATACTATTAAGGAAGAGTAATGTAAGGGCGAAAACCCGTCCATTTAATAGAAATAACAACAAAAAATATTGTTTGACACATTGGCCTAAAGCAAAAATTATCGGGGAAAGGACCCTCCTTCACCATTTCCCTCAAACCCCTAAATTTTCACATGATCCATCATCCTAATTGCCATGATATAATCTTGGCAGCAATAATACAGCAAATACCAAGAATTTTAATATGTTGCTTAATCATCATTACAACAAAATTGTCTGCAGATTGATAAGGTGACATCCTAATTGTGTTCTTTGAATTTTTATCCTAATCAATTGCTTCTCTATACGACGCCACATTCTTGTCAAGGTAGAATATTTACATCATTTTTACCGTTCCTGCTTTTTAATCCATTGTCTTCTGAAAAGGCCAAGTCCATCTTCAACGTAATCTTTGTTTAGAATAAGGAAAAATGGAAATTGTCACGTTGTTTTATTATGCCTCAAGGCAAAATGAAAATAGGGATATTGACATTTGAATTGGTCAAGAGATGTTGATTTTCTATAAAGGTTTTTGTCAATGTTCAAATTACAATTGGAATCTGAGGCTTTCATGATACAGAAACAATTGGAAGAGAATCTAACAGAGGAAACTGTTATTCATAAATTTGGAGAGAACTTTGTCACATGTATTTACGTACCCAAAGTTGCACAAATTTTCCATGCCATAACTACGGCATGGTCCAAGAATCTGACCAGCCACGCCCTTTACATTGTAGTCGAAAACCTTTCTGAAGAAACACATTTCACATGCAAAATACACCTAAAATCTTGGCAATTTTGGGGTAAGAAGGGTTTAAAATCATTCAAGGTAGGTGAAAAACGCGCGGATATTTACTGAGATTTGAGGTCTGCAAAATTTTCTAGCAGGCCAGAGCCTGTCTCTGATTATTATGTGGCATTGGTCTCAGAAGGAGAAATGATATTACTATTAGGTGATCAAAATAAAGAAGCATTCAAGAGAACAAAGTCAAGACCAGCTTTGATGGATGTTGTTTTAGTGCACAAGAAGGAAACTGTATATGCAAAGAAATATTTTTGCACTAGAACAATGTTAGGACTGGGAAAAAAGCAACATGATATTACTATTGAGTGTGTCATTTCAGGGCCATCTGATCCCGCAATGTGGATTAGTGTGGATGGGACTGTGTCGATCCGAATCACGAATTTGCATTGGAGATTTAGGGGAAATGAGACAGTTTTTGTGGATAATGTACCTGTGGAGATATTCTGGGACGTGCATGATTGGTTGTATGGTGGCCCTCACTCTGGCCCTGGTACATTCATTTTCAAGCAAGATAATAAAGGTAGTAGTAAATTGGAACGCAGGTATTCAAATTTTGAAGGCTATATTAGTGATGGAAGTTCTAATTTGCAATCTGCGTGCACAGAATTCTAGTATTTTCTTTATGCATGGAAGATTGAATGACTTGACTAGTCTCTGTGGGGTGACTGCAGTTAAAATTGGAGCGATACAAAGAAGTCTAAATAAGTAGCTCGTGCTTGCTTTGGAGTTGTGAGACCACATCCGAATGTGTTACTACTCTACCAATGTTGACGATGCTGGATTCCATGTTTTAAGCAAATATGTGTTTTCTTAGGCTTTTTGTATATTGATCAACTTAAAACAATTCTACTTGTTTGCCCTGGCTGACCTGAATATATTAGATTTTCCAATTGTTGGAATTTTCTTAGTGAAAAAAGTGTTGGGCACGTGTCCATGTTGTCCAGCCAAAGGCCCATGCCTAATCATCTTCTCTTTTGATTTCCATTCAATGGATTCGGTATTTATTCCTAGTTTGAGTGGGTTTGACTTTAAGAGAAAGAACAGCTCATTGCTCATCTCCACCGTGGACGTAGGTCAGTTGACCAAACCACGTTAAATGTTTGTGTCTCTTTTGGTATATTTCTCTTTGTTGTCTGATTTATCGTCGCTCAAGGTTTCCTTTGTTAGCTTCCACATGACACCTGATTTTCTCGGTCATAACACTGGTATCAGAACCTTGGTTATTTATCCGGGTTGTTACGGAATGGAAGCGAATATGAGCAAGATGGTATGTTTAAATGGGAGAAATTATAATGTTTGGAGAAGCAAGATGGAAGATTTGTTGTTCGTGAAAAAGATGCATCTACCCGTTTTTGCAGCTCATAAACCCGAGAGTATATCTGATGAAGATTCGGATTTCGAGCACCAACAAGTATGTGGATATGTATGACAATGGGTTGAAGATAATGTTCGCAACCATATTGTGAACGAGACACATGCGAGTTCATTGTGGGAAAAGCTAGAAACTCTTTATGCTTCAAAAGTTGGGAACAACAAGTTGTTCCTGCTAAAGCAACTGATGACCTTTAAATACAAGGAAGGCAATCCTATCCTTGATCATATAAATGATTTTCAGGGCGTCCTTGATCAACTGTCTGGAATGGGAGTTAATTTTCATGATGAGATACAAGGACTTTGGCTTCTTAATACTCTGCCTGACTCTTGGGAAACTCTTCGTGTTTCTTTGACAAATTCAACTCCTGGAGGTAAGGTGACCATGGAATATGCCAAGAGTGGTGTGTTGAATGAGGAAGTAAGGAGAAAATCTCAGGGTTCGTCCTCGCAAGCAGATATCTTCATTACACAAGACCGGGGGAGAGATAGAACAAGAGGCTCGAGGAATAGAGGTAAAAGTAGAAGTAGGTCAAGGTCGAAATACCATAATATTACATGCAACCACTGTGGCAAGAAAGGACATATCAAAAGGTTTTGCCACAAGTTGTTGCAAGACATTAGAGAAGGAAAGAAAGTTGAAAATAACGAGAACAATGTTGTTGCTATTGTTCGAGATGACCTTCTTTTTGCTTATGATGAAAAATGTCATCAATTTGGTATCCCATGAGACGAGCTGGATAGTAGGTTCTGGAGCTACCTCAGATGTTACACCAAGAAAAGACTTTTTCTCATCTTATACTCCTGTTGATTCTAGAGTGTTAAAGATGGGCAATGCCAGTAAATTTAAGGTGTTTGGTGTTGGCACAGTTTGTTTGAAATCTAATAATGGTTCAACGTTAGTTCTTCAAGATGTCAAGCATGCTCCAGACTTTCCTTTCAACTCTCCGCAGGAAGATTAAACGATGAAGTTTACCATAATGCCCTCTTTAATGGCCAATGGAAGCTCACTAAAGGCTCGTTAGTGGTGGCTCGAGGAGTTAAGTCTTGTCATTTATATGTGACACATGGCACTATTCTTAATGACTCCATAAATCTGGTGGAAAGTGACACTTTATCATAATTGTGGCACAGAAGATTGAGTCATATGAGCGAGAAGGGAATTACATGTTTGGCTAAGAAAGGTTTGCTTTCTGGAGTGAAACAAGCGAAGCTGAAAAGGTGTATCCATTGTTTAGCTGGAAAACATAAAAAGATTTCCTTTCATAGCAATCCTCCCTCAAGAAGGCCGATTTATGGGAGCTAGTACACTCTGATTTGTGTGGTCCTTTTAAAGTAAAGTCAAAAGGTGGTGCACTTTACTTTGTGACCTTCATTGATGATCATTCTCGTAAGTTCTGGTGTATCCTTTGTAATCTAAAGATCAAGCACTTGGCATGTTTAAGGAATTCAGGCCTTAGTTGAGAGACAGACGGGGAAGAAATTAAAATGTATTCGCACTGACAATGGTGGTGAATATTGTGGTCCCTTTGATAACTATTGCAAGGAACAAGGAATTCGTCATCAGAAAACTCCGCCCAAGATGCCTCAATTGAATGGTTTGGCAGAGAGTATGAATAGAACTCTAGTTGAGAGAGTTAGATGCTTGCTTTCAGAAGCTAAACTTCCAAATACATTTTGGGCGGAAGCACTTAACACTGTTGCCTATGTTATCAATTTGTCTCATGTTGTTGCTTTGGATGGTGATGTCCCAGACAGATTTTAATTTGCCAAAAATGTTTCTTATGATCACTTGAGAGGTTTTGGGTGTAAAGCTTGTGTGCATGTTCCTAAAGATGAGAGATCGAAACTGGATATAAAAACTAAGCAGTGCATCTTTATCGGTTACGGTCAAGATGAGTTTGGGTATCGTTTTTATGATCCAGTTGACAATAAACTTATTAGAAGTCATGATGCAATATTCTTTGAAGACCAAACTATTGAAGATATTGACAAAGCTGAGAAGATAGAATCTCATAGTAATGAGAGCTTAGTTGATATTGATCTAGTTTCTATTGCTAAGACACCTATTGCACATGAAGGAACCCAAGACAATGATGGAGATAGTGATCAAGATCAAATGGATAACAATACCCCTGCGCCTAGATACAAGGCGAGATTAGTTGTTAAAGGTTTTAACTAGAAGAAGAGAGTTGACTTTGATGAGATTTTCTCCCATGTTGTGAAGTTGTCTTTCATTCGTGTGGTTCTAGGCTTAGCCACAAGTCTAGATTTAGAAGTTGAGCAGATGGATGTCATGACTGTTTTTCTTCATGGTTATTTATATGAGGATAATTATATGGAGCAGCATAAGGACTTCATAGTTAAGCTTGCATATAAGCATGCGTTTTGCAGAAAATTGGCAGGCATGAAGCCTGTCAATAGTTCCTTTACTTGAAGACACATTTGGCCCCTTGGTTGGAGGGGAAGTTTGTTGGGCACATGCCTATATTGTCCAGCCAAAGGCCCAATGGTCTAATCCTATTCTCTTTTGGTTTCCATTCCTATCGGAATTGGATTCGGTGTTTATTCCTATTTTGAGTGGGTTTTGGCTTTAAGAGAAAGCACCACGCATAATCTATAAATAGGACAACCTTGGAGAATTATTCTATGCTCATTGATACAAGTCTTTGAAAGACTTAAGCACATAAGAGTGGTTTTTGAGAGAGCTTTCATCAAAAGAGAAGAGAGAAGAAAAGTATTTGTTTTGATGTAGATTTTATTCCGACCAGCCAACTTCAAATCATGTTTTTCGATTCGTTGACCGTTGGATCGGGCTGACATATTTACTGAGTGTTCATAACATCTTGGTATTTAATTTGAACGGTGAAGATCGGATTTGGATCCCCTTATAATTTGATTTCGAGCCTCGAACAACAACTTCATTTATGTAGATTCTCCTCTTTCTTCAATTGATTAGTTGTTGCTATTGTTGCTCCGTGTTTGGCACTTGTTGTATAGCTAATTTGAAGAATTTTTGTAACCCTCTTATTGTTATAGTGGAGTTTTTGGACCTTTGTGATCCCGTTGTTTTTACCTTCGATTTGAAGAATTTTCCACGTTAAAATTTGATGTTATTTATCTTCTTTATTTTCGGGTTTGCCTCTTCCTCGACATAACAAAAATAACAAAAAGATCTAGTTTCATTTGAGTAAATGGGAACTAGCTAGGTTCAAAATATAACTTTCAACTTAATAACCTTTGAGAGCTGATGGCCAAATGCAAAAAATTATAATTTCTTGATTCTTGATGGAATATTCGCACTCCCTATAATATTTCAAATATTACAAGAGTTTCAGTAATCACGAACAGACTATACTTGATCACCAGCAAATATAGATAAACTTAATGTAATTTTGAATGCAATATTATCAGGGGAACAAGGAAAAACTAATTTCAGTTAGGGGCTTGAAAGGTGGGGAGTCGCACTTGGGTGGAGGGAATGGGCGAAAAGTAGCATTTTACTTATACGAGGTAAGACCTAAGCTCCATAAAGTTTCTACCTTTAATAATATCAAAAATTAAAATTAAATTTTAATAATGGTTAATATAAAAATGTTAAGAGTAAATATTATACTAAACATCCGCTTAATATTATTCACTTGTGGATTCATTTTCTGTATTTCAAATAAAATTAAACTCTTAAATTCCCTATGCACTGGATTCCTATACAAACATATAGTGCTTTTATACCTACGTGTTAGTATATAAAAGGTAAATTCTGACAAAATTATACACAATATAATGTATGTGATTTCATTCCCTTGAGTTTTAAAGTTTGATTTTGAAATATTTGAGGTGTAGATGCAAAAATTTACCAATCAAATGAATAGGCACTGATGAAATTATTGTAAAGATAAATTAAGTAATTGAAGAAAATGATGGACAAAACATAGAGAAAAAGCAGTGCAGATTTTACATCCAGTGATGCATCCCTTGTTGGAAGTGATAGTGGCAGGTGAGGAGGCTAAGGACCTGTATGGCCATAAATTTTGGCAGCTCATTTAAAAAAAGAAATTGAAAACAATATTTTTTTCATGGAATATGATTAGGATTTGAAAAAAAAAATTCAAGTTCTCAAAAAATGTCTAAACCAGTTTTGGGGTGAAAATTTTCTTTCTACTCACAAAATTTCAACTCTTTTACAAATAAAATACATGTTCAAACATAACTTCAACTTCCAAAAACTATCAACACAACTTCAAAAACTCATTTTTCAAATTTCAATCAAATTTATATCCAAACGCTAGTTAAAAATCCACCAATTATTTTCGATGAGCTAGTACTATCGGATCACTTGTTGTCGAAAAATGTTGGAAGATCGTGTTTGTCAATGGCTTTTGATGGTTTTGACTTTTGACCGTCCAAATTGTTGGATTTTCTTGTAACGTGTACATGCGTGAATTTTCTTGAGCAGTGATCTAAAATGTGTTGCTTATGCCTTTGTTACTCTGTTTGAGTCGGCTGAAGGTTACGTTGTTTGTTTGTCATCAACCCTTAATTCTCCTTAGTGGTTCGTGCTCCCTTTGGTAACCTTGTTTGGTCACTTTGTGTGTATTTCGATTAATTTTACGGCATACTTATTATCTCCACCAGCAACAAATATCATATAACTTTAATTCGTGCTTCCTCTATGCTCAATTGCTAACTCTCCTCAAGATGTTTTTCGCTTTAGCTAAACTAAAAATTACAATAATTTATATTTATGTTAAAAAGTATGAGGCCTTTAGATACACAATATTAAGTCTTTTGATCCTAATATTTATTGAACCCAATATTAAATACATAATGTTTAAGTCTTTAAAATTAACTAACTTTATTTTTAATAATTAGAACTTCAAAATTAATTAAATGTTATGTATTTAATTTTTTCTTATTTGAACTATGTAATATACCATAGTTATAATAAAAATATAATAGCAACATATAAAATAGGAAAATCGCGTTAGGAAACTTTATGTACTTTTAGTCCCTTTAGGTTTAGGATTCTTTTGTCTGTTATTAAATATTAACCGATTAAATTTTAGGTTTAGGTTTATGAACTAATTTAACCGATTAGGAGTCATGAAATTTTAACTTGACTATTTTAAATAATGCTCATCTCTTCTGTTTTGATTTTTTTAAACATTTATTTTAACTTATTATTATTAATTCAAAACAATTACAATGTGACCAAATTACTCTTTCTATTATTATACTTCTTAAATTAATTTAAAACACTCATATTCCCTAATCAAAACTTTCTTAAGAGCTTTTGTATCAGAACTCCGTCCAAACAAACTTACCGAGACGATCATTTCTCGAATCGTTAAATGTCTTCCCTTTTCGTTTCACCTTCTCACTTTTTATGTATTAGTTTTTGTTTTTTAGTGTTTAAAGATATATTGCTATAAATCTACCATGAATTTGCTACAACCTATTTTAAAAATAATTTCAGACTTTTTCAAAAAATATTCACAAAAACATCATGTAAATATCTAATTTTTTGCTCTTTCTACTTCTCCTACATTATATTTGTTTAGATTTATTATTTGTAGATTTTAGAGTTAGATAATTAAATAATGTGTTAAGGGAGTTAGGGAATGAGTATTGTCCTTTCTAAGCCAAAATTGGCCCAAACATTGGAACAAAATTGGTAGCCCATAACCCCATGACCCGGTCCATATGCTTTGGCCTGGAAGACTTCAAAACGACGTCGTTTTGATTAATTTACTAAGATTTAATCTCATCAATTCAATCTCATCTAATCCGACGGTTAGTATTACATCCCCACCCAGGTATTTAAAGCCTTAAACCCCCAAATTTTGTCCTCATTTTCCCGTTATTTCTCTTCTCCTCTCCATATTTTCTTCTTCCTCTCTATTCTCTTTCCCCTCTCTGCCAGCTCCGCCCGTCGCCGCCCAACTCCGCCGCCGGAAGTCGTCCACCGGCGGCGGCCGTTCTCCAAACCACCCCAAAATTATATCACTTCTTCCTCTCAACCTCCTCTCCATGAATCCATATCCCAAATCCCTGAAATTACCCTCAATCTCACCAAATCTACCCCTAAAACCGCAAACCCTAGCCGCCGCCTGATGTTCGGGCAAAAGTGCATATATTTAACCATTATTGTCTCATATTCTAGTACTTTTATTCGTCTTTTGAGTATTAGTTATATTATTTTGTGGTTAATATTATATTTTAATTGTGTAGGAATAAAGCGGTGTGAAGATCAAGAGATTTGGAACAAAATTAAATAAAATGCGGAAGACAAAGAATATATATATATATATATATATGTGTGTGTGTGTGTGTGTGTATAAAAGAAGAAGAAACGGGGGACACCCTTTGGTCTTTGTCCCCCAAATGAAAGACAAAGAAAACTTATTAAAAAAGGCAAACAACCAAAGTAATGTTTCAAGCAAAGGAATTTATTTCAAAACGCTACTGCCTCTAGCGCCAGGGCCAACGTTAGGCGCTACCTCGGACACTGGAGGCGGGAGTTTGCCTATTTCGTTCGGGACAAGGTTATTTTGATCTTATACGGTTCCAACTCGTATATAAGGAGTCTTAAACCTAATTTGGAGGATATCTAACATATTTTAAAGGGGATCTAACATACTTTGAAGGAGAATTCACGTGGGGGAAAACACACCACGCTTGGAGGAGGCTCCTAACTAGTTTTTCTTCTCTTCTCTTCTTTTAGTTTCATAGTTTATTAGTTCCAGAGTTTTGGGTGCTACGTGAACGTTGTAGTTTGAAGCTTGAATTGTTTTTGTAATTTTATTATATTGGTTTATTTATTCAATCTTGTGCTTAATTATTTGATTGTTTGATCACCAATTGAATGCTATCTACGAATCTAGGATTGAACTCGGGAGAGAGAATTCTAGATTGCATATAAGATTGAGTAGAGCAAGATCTTAACTCTGAGGGGGGCGGTTTTGCGGTTAGGATGGGAATATACCTAATCGTCTTGCTTGATTATTATATGAGAATTATAAATGCGTTCATGTTAATCCTAATTCTATAGGAATATAGGCGTTAGGCTAGCTTGAATAGGCGAGTTGTACTTCGGGAAAAGGCTACGAGCAATATTAACCTCGTCAATCAATAAACTAGTTAAATTAATTAGACGATTTAAGTGGAAAACTCAACGGGATTGTTAGCCAACCCATAGCTCTAGAATATTCACTCACATTGAATTCGTCTCTATAATTCGTCAACTTATTTTCTTTAATCTCTTAGTTTGTTACTTTAGATTAGTTTTAGCTAAATATTCATACTTTAAAATTTGCTTGAATAGATTAATTATTTGGTTTAATTTAGTTGATAGTTAATCACAAGTCCCTGTGGGTACGATATCTGGACTTACAATCCTATATTACTTGTCGACCATGTATACTTGCGTGTGCGTTTGGGAGCAACAAGTTTTTGGCGCCGTTGTCGGGGACTTAGAAATTAACTAGTCTACTATATTTGATTTTTACTTTTTGTTTACTCAAGTTTTTTTTTTAATTATTTTTATCTTAGTTAATATTTACTATCTTTGTTGATATAGCATCTTGGAATGACAATTGGTCGAATATTGGTTATTCTTATTATGGTGATCCTTGTCCGTATTGTGGGGGACCACACTTGTGGCAAAATTGTGAATCTCAATCATATGGATGGAATTTTTGTAATGTGTGTGGTTGTCAAGGTGATCATTGGGATGGTTGTCCTAATTCTTATTATCCTTCTCAGAACTCTTATTATGATGTTTCTAATAATATTTGTGAGTTTGATAGGGGTAATGAAGTACAAGATATGAAATCTGATGCATATATTAGGGATATTTTAAGGCAAGTAGCAGAGCAACAGGATGAACTCAAAAAAGACATAAAAAGAATGAGGGCAGCAATCACAAGAATGAAGGCCAATATGGAAGAACTAAATGAAGAGAGCGAGTTCCAGCAAGAGGAAAATTTTGAAGAAGCGGATGTAGTGAGCCAATCTTGGCTAGAGTAACAAGCTCAACTAATAAAATCTCAAGAGTTTCTCCATGATGGTCTTTCTAATATGACAGAACAACTAATAGAAGGAAGAACTGAGCCCAAGCAAGAAATAGACCAATTTGGCTCAGATATCCATGACCTACAGGCTCAATTGAATAAAAAGGTTGAGGCGTCCGATGCCCTACAACCAATTGTCGTAGATACTGGCTAACTTATGGAGCGGAAAGAGGAATTCCAACAATTCAACCCAAATATTATTAATGATGCCAAGGTTGACGAAGAGTGCAAAATTGAGGATGTCAAAAATAATGCAATTTTAGAGTTTGAGCGTATTGGACATCATTCTAAACACTTTTCAACATTGTGTTTGGTTGGTGGCACGGAAATTGATCCAGTTGAGCATATGGAGTAGTCAATGGATGAGGAACAAAGTGTTTATATTCTGAAATTCGCCACACCCAGGAGACAAAACGACACTCCTTACTTAAAGGCCAAGAAGTGCAAGATGCGATACCTATTATTTGATTCCTTTACTTTTACACCACCTCCCCAGGAACGTGATACAAAAGTTGACGCAAAATTGGGGGCGCAATTTATATCTTCAAAGTGAAAGAAAAAGTAGTGAAAGTGATAGCGTAGTGCCGCGACGTTAAATCAAGCGCTTGTTAGGAGGCAACCCAATTTTATTTTTCTTTTTTTACTCTTGCTTATGTTTTATTGTGTTATTATTTGTAGTGTTGTTTTTCTATTTTGTAGGAGTAAGAGCATAGAGTCAAAGCCAATCATGTGAAACAGCGAGCAGGTGGTTGAAACTAAGTGTGAGGTACCCGCACAAGGGATCATACTTGGGAGAAGTCTGAGTATCCCGCGAACTGCTAATGTTTTGGCATGTGGCCTACCAGGGAGTCTCTTTTACCCTATTGTTATGTTCAGTGTGCATTGATGATATTGCACAATTTTAAGTGTGGGGTGAGGAGATTGGCTGGGTGATTTTCTGTGCTATCTTAGCTTAGTTGCAGTACTCATTTTTAGTGTAGTAGTTTTTGTTAAAAATAAAGAAGAAGAAAAATGAAAAAATGAAAAAAATCAGAAAATTGGGACTTTTCCTAATGATGGATTTTGTGGACAGCTTTCTTGAGGGATTAAGGTCCAATAAAAAAATTAAAAATATTTTATTTTTGTTTCTAGTTAGTTTTAGTTAGATAATAATCCCCCTTGGTTTTTCTTTATGCATCGGTTCTTTTCCAAGGGATGTAACTTGAACCAGGTAAACTTTTTTATTTTTAGGATTAGATTTTTTTAGGAGTAGAAAAATAGGGAGAAGAAAAACCTTTATTACTTGTTTGATACTAGCATATTTAGGTCTGAGCTTGAGTAGTATTTTCCTCTGAGTGCTTGAGTAATGAATAAAATAGCAGACTTTCTGACACTTAAGCTCAGGGTTGTGACTTTGTATATAACTTATGCTTATTTTGTTGTTCGCTATGACCCTGTCTGTCTTAGAGTGGAATTGATCCATCTTGATTGATACTTGTGCCATGTGGGGTGAGATTTCTTACATATATTCCATGTTTTGTATCTTAGTCTAGACTTGCCCTGCATGTTATTGAAGTAAAATAAAAGTGTTGCTCTGTTTAGAAGATGATAATAGGCTTTCTCTGACATGTCTTGTGAAATTTTAGCCTTTTCAGATATTGTACCACTAGTTAGCCTTTTGAGCCTATAGCCTTTTGTTTGGAAGCCGTATTTTTATCTTGATCCTTTTGTTTGAATCCCTAGTTTTTGCACCCTGCTTCCTTGAGCATTGTTGCTTAGATCGTGATATTAATTGATAAGTTTGAAGAATGAGATGGTTTAGTGAAAAATGGTGACCAATGATGGCTGAAAGGTGATGAAAAGGCCTTCTTGAAAAGAATTTGACATGAAAAAGAAAGAAAAGAGAGAATGAAAAAAATTGCTTTTAAAAAAATTTGAAACGTTCTTGATATGAGAGAAACACTTGTGAAACAATAGATAAAGAGGGAGCTGAAAAATAAAGTAGAGTAGAAAATAATGGGAGATAAAGTCTAAAAGTGCAGAGTGCTTAGGGAAGAAGTCACTATTATATAATTCTCCTACCCATCCCTTAGCCAACATTACAACCCGTTAAAGTCCTATTTGATTCTGTTTGAGTATACTTAATTAGTAGATATGTACATAATGGGCAAGCTTATGGTTTTTTGTACATACATGTGAATTTCTTTATGAGTGCGAGAGTTGTTCTTTGATGCTAAGTCCTTAAATTATATTCATTCTTTGATTTGAGTGTATGGACTATTTATTCTTGTGAGGGCACTTGTTTCATGACAGATAGGTGATGCTATTATCTTCTTTGACAGATTAGGTGAGCGAGCTTAAATTTGATAAGTTAGAGTCCGTCTATGAGGTTAGGAGGTTAGAAGTTTGTTGTTTGTTTGTGACTTGTATGTCTTGCACGATGATGAGGAAGTGTATATTTTATGATTTGAGTTGCTATAGGGCCTAATTGTTTGTATCAACCGAACCAAAATGGTGGGGTTTCTAGGCTTGGTTTATTGATAGTGGTTTTAATGCATACTCGATGACGAGCAAGAGTCTAAGTGTGGGGTGTTGATGTTCAGGCAAAAATGCATATATTTAACCATTATTGTCTCATATTCTAGTACTTTTAATCGTATTTTGAGTATTAGTTATATTATTTTGTGCTTAATATTATATTTTAATTGTGTAGGAATAATGCGGTGTGAAGATCAAGAGATTTGGAGCAAAATTAAATAAAATACGGAAGACAAAGAATATATATATAAGAAGAAACGGGGGAAACCATTTGTTCTTTGCCCCCCAAATGAAAGACAACGAAAACTTATTAAAGAAGGCAAACAACCAAAGTAACATTTCAAGCAAAGGAATTGATTGCAAAACGCTACTGCCTCCAGTGCTGGCGCTGCCCTGGACGCTGGAGGTGAGAGTTTTTCTATTTCGCCCGGGACAAGGTTATTTTGGACCAATATGGTTCCAACTCGTATATAAGGAGTCCTACACCTAATTTGGAGGATATCTAACATATTTTGAAGAGGATCTAACATACTTTGAAGGAGAATTCACGTGGGGGGAAACATACCACGATTGGAGGAGGCTTCTAACTCATTTTTCTTCTCTTCTCTTCTTTTAGTTTCATAGTTTATTAGTTCTAGAGTTTTGGGTGATACATGAACGTTGTAGTTTGAAGCTTGAATTGTTCTTGTTATTTTATCATATTGGTTTATTTATTCAATCTTGTGCTTAATTATTTGATTGCGTGATCACCAATTAAATACTATCTACGAATCTAGGATTGAACTCGATAGAGGAAATTCTAGATTGCATATAAGATTGAGTAGAGCAAGATCTTATCTCTAGGGGGGAGCGGATTTGCAGTTAGGATAGGAATATACCTAATCGCCTTGCTTGATTATTATACGGGAATATTAAATGCGTTCTTGTTAATCCTAATTCCATAGGAATATAGGTGTTAGGTTAGCTTGAATAGGCGAGTTGTACTTCGGGAGAAGGCTACGAGCAATACTAACCCCGCCAATCAATAAACTAGATAAATTAATTAGACGATTTAAGTGAAAAACTCAACGGGATTGTTAGCCAACCCATAGCTCTAGAATATTCACTCATATTGAATTCGTCTCTATAATTCGCCAACTTATTTTCTTTAATTTCTTAGTTTGTTACTTTAGATTAGTTTTAGATAAATATTCATACTTTAAGATTTGCTTGAATAGATTAATTGTTTGGTTTACTTTAGTTGATAGTTTATCACAAGTCCCTGTGGGTGCGATATCTGGACTTACAATCCTATATTACTTGTCGACCACGTATACTTGCGTGTGCGTTTGGGAGCAACACCGCCACCCTAAATCCAGCGAGACCTAACCTTTCACACCCCAAAATACATACATAAATGGATAGATCTCCTCGAGATCTATCCTTTCCTTCCTATTTCACCCCAAAAAACCGCACCACCACCGGCCAGCCACCCTCTCCCACTGCCGTAACCACCCAAGGCCACCACTGCCTCATTTTTTAGCCCACTCGACCTAATGACTCATGTTCCCTTCTAGTATGATGCCAAAACTTACTTGTTTTGGGCGTTTACTAAAAGGGAACTTGTGTTTCAGGGTCGGACAACCGCCTCTTGGCATCTTCGGCATCTTTCTCGTGGCTCGAATAGTTTCAAGCACGCTCGTTAGGAATAATCGTCATCTCTTTAATTAATTTCTGATTTTGTTTATTAGTAGGTTAGTTTCTGATTTTTTATTTTTCTGTTTTGGTTGTTTGTTGTTAATTGGAGTTTTAAGTTTGGTTTATTTAATTAGTTATCTCTATTCAATTTAGCTGTTTGTTAGACTATTATTGATCAAACGTAATCTTTAGTGTATTAGTTAAATTGTTTACTTAGTTAATCGATTGTTTAGTTGTAAAACATCATCGTTCGATTGTTAACGATGCTCGTTCTATTTTGAGCATTAGTTTGTGAATTCAGTTGTTTGTTCTATGTTTAGTTTGCACAAATCAATTTATCTTAGTCTAGTTAGTTTGAGTTTTAGTTCCATTTGAAGTCTTGTTTTTGTTTTGTCAATTACTAATTGTTTGAGTTTGTTTTGGTTCAAAATCAATAGGGTGGTTTTGATGTTGTTAAAATCTGAAGATTAGATGGGTTTGATCATAAGTTAGAGTACTAGTAGCTTACTTTTTACTAGTAGGGTGGCTGAAGTGACTCTTTGCTTCTGTTACAATATGTTTCAGGCTGCTTACTTAAGGGCTGCCCTTTCCTCACTTTACATGGACTCGATTACACATCTGCTAGACATTTTTACACACTAAAAAACACAATCTTAAGAGTAAAAATCAGCAGCTGAACTTAAAGAAAGTAAGCTGAAATTGTGAGTTTTATGAGTGCTTCTTATAGTGAAAACTCTTTCAAAAAGAATAAGTCTTTTAGAGTTGATTCTCGACTCCTTCCCTAAAGTTTTGGGGTTGTTTGGATACGAATCTGCTGCTGTTTTTGCTCGTTTTCATTGCTGTTTTTTCTGCTATTTTGTTGTTGTTTCTACTCATCTCACTGCTGTATTTTTATTCTGCGAACCAGATAATTCCTACGTCTTTGTATTGCAGATTTTTGATAGTAATAAGAAGATTAGAACTTGTCCGGATGGTTGAAGCATGTTGTACTTGATCTTTGCTTCAGAATAAATGTTGTACCTATGTATAAAAATATATAAATATGCAGTAGTTATCTCTACTTATTGTTATCTAGTTGTTGAAAGTCCATTTCTCACTTTATTGTACTTAAAAGTCCTTGATCTACTTTAGGTGAGCATGTTGTAGATGCGAATTTAATTTCATTAGTTTATAAAAATATCCTTGTTGAATTTTGCTTGAATCTTTATTTCGTTTATTAGCGTTAGATTTCAGTGAACTTTTATCATGTTTCGGTTACATCATTTATTGAGGTGAATTGTTATTAGCACCAAATTTGGTCAGTTTCATGGTAATTAGGTTAAAATAAAGTTTGTTTTGTGGGACTTAAAAAGAGATTTAGGGTTTAACTGTTAATAGGCTTCAAGGATTCATCATATATATGTGTGTGTATGTATATATATATATATATATAGGCGAAATACATAAACGGCCCCTTTAACGATCAGACAAACACTTCAATTGACTCATTTACCATTTAGACACGTCAAGTGGCTATTAAATGTATCAAGTAGATACCTCACGTTGACATGGCAAGTTACATGTATTTTAGTTACATTTGGGTGCGTGAGGCTTTTTATCAAACTTTTCTTTCTTGTTTTTAGAAGAAAAATAATTATACAACTGGCTAATGAAGCTCGAGTTAGATAACTTCGAAGGGTTTGTCGGATACCCATCCCGCTTATACAGCTGATTTTCAACCAAATATCCAAATCAAAGCCCTAATCTGGTACTGTGCCGTTTCCAAACGGTTCAATTCTTTGGTCCTCAAGTAGATGGTCTGCCTCCAGGTCGACCTGATCATCTCCGCCACCAATTTCGACGACTACGACAACTCCTTCATTGCCTTACTCAGATTCATCATCAAATTCCTTCACCACCTTGTTTCCCAGAGAAAGCCTCTCCGGACCCGACCTGATCTCAAAACTCGACCACCCAAATTCTTCACGAGTTCAAGAAGATGTGGACCTCCAAATCGAGATTCAGTTAGAGAAAGGCACGACGATTAGGTGAAAGACATAAGTGAAAGGAAGGTTGAGGGTTCTATTTTTGGGAAGAGATGACGGAAAAAGATGGGTTGAGGGTTCTGTATTTGGGAAGACATAAGTGAAAGGAGGTGAGGGGGAGATGGGGCAAAAGGAAGAAGAATAGGTTTTGTGGGGGGAGGGGGGTAGAGGGGGCGGGAAGGGCGCTAGTCTAGCTCAAAGCAAAGAAGAAGTATTTTTCTTTCAATGTCTATCTTTTGTATATTACACGTATCTAATTTTGTATTGCAAAAAATACCTGGTATTTTTTAATTGGTTCATTTGACACGTCATTGGCAAGTGTAACTCATGCACATGGTCTATTGCACTCGAGTGTTTACTTGATACATTTAATAGCCACTTGAAGTGTCTAAATGGTAAATGGGTCAATTGAAGTGTTTGTATGATCGTTGAGGACAACTTAAAGGGGTCGTTTATGTATTTCACCATATATATATATATATATTTTACAACATCAATAATATATATATTTATATATATATATATATATATATATATATATATATATATATATATTACAACATCAATAATATATATATTTTACAACATCAATAACACACTGATTTGGTCATTGATATCAAGTATCCATAAGCTGAGTTCTTTTCTTAATCAATAAACTAGCCTTTTTTTTACAAACAAATAAATGGCCTAATGTCATGAAATTCCAATAAGCATAAGCCTAGTAAGTTCAAGCTATAGGTTAGTTAAATAAAATTCAATAGTAGTCTATCCTTTCCTCTTGAATAATTAATTAAATAATTTAATCTCTTTCTTAATTAACTAATTTAAATGCTAGGCAATTAGTAGGCGCTCTTTAGCTCACGGAATCACTTGTGTAGCGTGATTTTTAATATGTAATAAATTAATTAAATAATCTCATACCATACCCATTAGTTTTAGTTAATTTTTTATTTAGTTAATCCTTTGCTAAAATTCCGGATTCGCTTGCGTAGCGTGATAGTTGATATTTTTAAAATTTTCAAGAGTCAATTTTCTCAAATGTAGTAATTTTTCAAAAGTACTACAAATAATTGATTGTCATGATTTCGGATTCGCTTGCGAAGCGCAATTATGATAAGTTAATTATTTTGTTATTTGATCACACATTTGCTTGCGTAGTGTGGTTATGACAACGTAATATTATCCAAATTATTTTATTTAGTAATTCTAATAATCAAGAAATAAAAGCGGATAGTTAAAACATGAAAATTATAGAAATCACAGTTTATCCATAATTAATTAAAGCCAAGTTTAAGTCAATAAAGCGATCGTGATAGAACCACGGGACTCGGGAAATGTCTTACACCTTCTCCCCGGTCAACAGAATTTCTTACCCGAACTTTATTTTTGCGGACCAATAATAATAGAGTCAAATCTTCCTTTGACTAGGGATTCAAATAAAAGGTGACTTGAAACACCCAAAAATTCAATTCCAAGTGGCGAATCTGTAAACAAAATAATCCTTATTCAAGTTTGTCACTTTAATTGGAAAAACTCTTGAACCCACCCACAATCCATAACACACATATTTTCTAGGGTAGAAAAGGGGTGTGACAGCTCTGACTACTCTGCTGGGGATCAACCAGAATTCAAGCTTGTACATGTTGACTTTTTATTTGGCTTTATTAATTTTGTAAATATTGTGATTTATTTGTGCCTAATGTGCTACCTGTTCGCTTTTTACCGTTTTGATATTGTTGAACTGTATAAACTGTTTTCTCACACAACCCCTCTGAGTCTTATTGAAATTAAAAATTGGGCATTTGCGTGACATAGCCCGCTTTCTTTGAGATAGCCGAGGTGCTTGTCACCCAATGAAGGATTTTAGTCACACATATATTTGACGGGGAGCACCACCAGTTAAGCCGTAAAGCTATGTTACCGGTACACTAACCCTCCTCGTCTCGAGTTGTCCGCTCGAGTAAGCTAGTCTAGATAACTTCTCCACCAGGATTTAAACTTAGAAGAACAAACCTCATGCCGGATATACCTAGTAGGTTCACTTTATGTGCATCACGTGCATTTGACTTAGCGAAACTCGGCATAGGGGCCGGGTCAAGACAGGTATTCTCTTTGAGACCATCATGTTCACTCATGTGCTACTTGATACATCATTTGGAAGGCTTACTTGCATTGTCGACCGGCTTTAGAAAATTAGTGTAATTATTAAAAAGAAAAAAGAAAAAAAAGAATCATTCTCCTAGTATAGTGCAAATAAACCTTTTTAAAAAAAAAATTGTAGTAGTCTAGCGTGAGGTGTAAAGATTAATTTTCATAAAAATCTGTTTACCGTGAAAATGGTAACAACAATTAAATTTGTAAATGGGATTCTAAAAATATGTGATCTATTTTTATGTTAGTTGTTAGAGCAGTATATGTTAAGAGTATGAAGTTTAACAAAGAGGTTCAAACTTAAACGGGACAGTAATCGAACCTAGGGGCTTGTAGCCCAAGCCTCGAACTGGTCGATGAAGGAGCTTCGGGGCCGATATCCGGCTCGGTCTCGAGCTATCGGGGATAGTCGGAGATGGGATAACAGTTGAGATATGATCATGCAAGGCTCTTTATGGCTAATACCTAGCAATAAACGAAGAACAAATATGAAAGCAATAAACTGTTAAGAGTGGCCTCGAGCTAATAAGAACGAGCAAGTTAGAGAGAAGAGAGAGAGGAAGATATTATTGATCTTTTGGAGAATAGTTGGAGCAACATCAGCCCTTTACAAAGTGGCATGGATTCCCTTTATATAGGAGACGGAATACAATATAGTACAGAGTGCATTAAATGTAAAGATACGGGGATGGGAGGTCTAGGAACGATGCTAGACCCTATTGATGTTGGCTGCTTGCCTCAGGAATTCCCCATCCTCGGTACCTTTGTTGGGTCGCGGGCGAACCTCGGGGGAGGGAGCTCGATCGTAGTCCTGTAGCCTCACGATACTGATATGACCCCCCGAATGCACCTTAGTGGCATGAAATAGACTCCTCCGATTTCACCGTATACAGATAGTCTCCGCGTTTCCTAGAATGAAGTAATAGGAAATGATTTTGAAACGTCGTCTCGAGGTCATCACTGCCGTGACATCAACCATTTAAGAGAATTAAATGCCATGTTCCAGAGAACTGTGCAAGGCCGCCGTCAGATGCGGTAATCGAGAAACCCACGAACTGCCATTGGCTCGTCCCTTCCGCTTCCCCAGCGGCTCCTATTAATGCATCGGTTGCTTGGCACTTTCCACTTTCACCCCACTTCCAAGCTCACGAGTTAGAATTTTTGTATTTGATACCCCTTTATTTTTCATAGAAGGATTTTGACCAATGACATGGCTAGGACCTCTAGGACGGTTTCCCGATGGAACGACGCTGCATCATCATCCCGATCGCCTAAGGAAGAAACCAGAGCGGTTCCCTCCTTGGAACAATGTGCCCCACCTGATCTCGATGTGTCAGGGGATTTTAATGTCGATGCCACTTCATCTACACCGGGCTGATGCAAGCATGTGTTCCGATAAGTTAGCGTCATGACTGATATTAGCAAGGTGAGGAAGGAATGCCGATGGAACGAGGCATTGGAGGTGGAGATTCTCGATCCCGGCGATAATATAACTGACTTTAAGGCTAGATTCCTTCATGTATACACCTACCCATTCACCTTGAGACCTGATAAATCTGTCGATTCCCCTCCCCTGGAGATAGAACCGATTATCCCTTGATTTCTGTGACCGATACCAAGTGACGTTTGGTCATATCTACCCTCTTTTTTGGAGGATAGTGTTGATGCTTCGTTATTTCACCAAAGGGGTTGAGGGTGAGATTTTTACCCTCAATCATCTGGTCAGGATGTACAGCCCTCGATGGTATCGAGGCTTAATCAGGCTCCGCCATCGGTCCAAAAAATCTTTTTTCACGAGCGTTGACGAGGGAAAGGATCAAGGATGGATGAGCAGGTTTATCCGAGTAAGGACCTCGGATATCATCTCGGCCCAGAGGATGCCCTTTCCGGAGAGGTGGAATACCCGACGTAAGCAATTTTCCCCTTAGCCGCTTTTCAACTATTCTTCCTTTTGAAATAATAATCTCTTTGTGCTCCCTGTAGCCGCCGCTTAGCACCCGGAGGTGATCCCAGATTTGTTGGGATGGATCGGGAGTTTGAACGAGAAGTTCCCATATCGTGTTCGGTCTTGGACCGGCCTGGCTAAGAAGCGTTAGGTGGCCAAGAATCATGGTGAGGTTCCTTTATCGCCTATGCTTCATATTGTGTTTCTTTCTGAGCCCTTAGCGAAAGCGTATTGCGGTTACTGCATTGTTGCAGGTCTTGGCGAGAATATGCTGATGAGGCCGCCCCCTGGTGGCGAAGCGGGGGCCTTGGAGCCCGACACAAGCAAGAAGAGAAAAAGTAGGGCAGCTATTGTCCATCCTGCGACAAAGAAAACCCGGTCACTCGAGCACCAAGCCACTATCGGGACTGCTGCTTCAACCTCAAAGTCGAATCCTAATACCGAAGGAGAGGATTATGATGGAAGCCCGCTAAGGAGGAGAACGAGGTCGAGTGAGAGAGACTTGTAGGCGCCTCGATCAGAGGCTGCTGATTCCGTAATGGCTGGCTCTGGTCAGGCTCGTGGGTCGGGGGTCCTTGAAGAGGATGATGATGTAGCTTCGAATCGCACAGCCGGATTTGATGTAGCTTCCGCCAGGGGGACTGCTAGCGTTGATCCTGAAGGGTCGGGGCTCGGAGCCTTCCAGGAACTGGGTTGCCACTTGGAGAAATTGGTGACCTGGATGACTTAATGTCGAGCTTTCCGGTCTCGTCAGGGGAACTGCGGGATGCACACAGGATGATCGGTACCACAGTGGGAACTCCTCTCAGAGGGGGAGACTTTATTGCTACCATCTTTGCTGGTGTTATTGATAGAGTTGATCTCGATATTCCTGGAGCCGTCAAAGCGGCGGAGAAGTTCATGCAGCAGGTGATAGCCATTTCTCGTGCATTTCTTTCGTCTGAGAGCATCATTCTTCGTCTTTCTAACTTTTTTACTATGCCGCAATGTAAGGAGATGTACGATCATGCCATCCTCCGGCTCCGCGGGGAGCTTTCTTATCAAGAGAAGGAGTGTAAGAAAGTTACTTCGAAGCTGCATGATTCGGAGGCTCACTCTGCCCGGGGAGATAAAGAGCTGGGAGAATTTCGGGCCGCTTTGGGAACGGTGCTCCGAGAGAAGGCCGATTTTGCTGCTCAGGTACTTTGCCTTGCTCGTGCCTAACTTTTATCCCGTATTCACATACGTTCCATATTCATATATTCATTGTCTTACCCTTCTCACGTAGGTCGAGCAGAGTGGCTCGTAGATTAATCAATTGAATGCGGAGATCTCCGGGTTGAGAGAGCGAAATGAAATAGCGGTCAGGGAGTTAGCGACATCCCGGGATCTTCTCAAGGGTGCTCGCAGGGAGATTGCTGCTTTGGTCGCGGCTAAGTCCGAGGTCGAGCAAAATGTTGTTACTTATCAGGAGGATGCTGCCACGACGCATAGAGTAGCTTGTGACATATCCGTAGCATCTGAGTAGAAACTAACTCGGGCTATTGAGCATGCTAAGGTGGAGGCGAGAAGAGAGACCCTGGAGGAACTCGGGGCCAGAGTTATCGACCTATCGGCTGACCTTAAGGAGGCCCGTGCAGTAGAGGAAAAACTGGCGCTTTTGATTGCCCTTGATAAGGGTGAAGATGATAGTGATGAGGAGTAGTCTCCGAGTCATTTTTGTATACCTTCCCCTTCCCTATGTATGTGGCTCTCCGAGGAATGGACAGTGTAAAGATGTTTTTCTTTTTGACAATGTAGAAAAGGAGATTTCATTCTATCAGCCCTTCTCCTTGCTCCTTTGCTTTTGCGTTTTTGCTTTTGCCTCTCGGTATCGGCCCTTCGGGGCCTGCTCTCGGATCAACCGGGGCCCTGAAACTGGCCATACCTCGGGGTTAAATCGATAGCTCCTCTCGAACCGATGTTTGTGACGTCGGGGGTCTCCCCGAGGTCCCGCAATTTTCTGAGTCACATGGGAGCCGAAGTGACTCCGCCACTACATTCCCATAGGAGAGGGTGACGTTAACGCGGCCAGAATTAATTGGCCTTCTTGGGTAAGCGGGTAGTTGTTGCTTTGCCCCTATATATTTGTTCATCTGTCTCTTAAGTGGTGAATTTACTGTTTTTGATAAGGCTATCTCTTCTGCAGAGCCTAGCGCTTTGTGCTAGCCCTTCCGCTTCCTTGTTTCAGAAAAAAAAATTGCTTGGATCATCGCTTATTCCCCCTAATCTGCCGTAGCCATGGCTGCTGCTTCGACGTCTGTTCAACTGGTGGAGGGGAGTCTCTTCTACGTTCCACATCAGTCCGTGCCAGCAGCTCGCCTCCGATGTCGGGAGAGCGAGGCTCGGGGTGCTCCACCTTGAGGAGGGCCGTCACACCAGGAAAGCCTCCCAATGTTCCAGGCCATCGAGAGCATGTGTCGAGGATCATTTCATCAGTGAGGGAGGAAAACCTCGAGGTGATCAGAAAAGATTGCGGATGGGGGGAAGGCGCGATTTTGTAAGTACTTTCCCTCGAGGAGAGTTCCATGACATATGTTGAGGAATTTTTGAGCGTATACACTCATATTTTCGCGTCGGGTTCCCCGTTCCAGATCGTGCTTGATTTCTGTCGAAGATATCAAGTAACATTGGCGCAGGTTCATCCTTCTCTTTGGAGAATAGTGCATGCGACGAGATATTTTGCTGACAAGGCCGGGATAGAATTTACCCTTAGCCACCTCGTGAGGTTGTATCGGCCATTGCGCTACCGGGGCCTGATTGCTCTTCAGCATCGATCCGCCTGAGCTCCTGCGATTGGCAACGAGGAGGATGAGGACCGTGGATGGATGAATCGGTTCGTTTGGATCCGAACGACCGATGCTATCCCTAGAGAATTTTTGTCATTTCCTGAGAAATGTAACTTCACACGTAAGTGCTTCATATGAGTTATCTTCGTTTCAACCTGAGGTTGGCTCCTTAACGATATCTTTCTATTCTTTATTTATAGCAACTCATTGGTCACCCGGCGAGGTCCCTGATTTAGTCGAGTGGTCTCATAAGCTAACAGCTTGCTCGATTTATGATAGACGCCGGTGGCGAGATCTGTTAAAAGGGAGATGGGAGGTGAAGCATTATGGTAGGTGTCCGGCGCTCTGCCTCCTAAGAAATGGCGTCTTTCTTGCCGGCTTATTTGATTTATCTGTCGCAGGTGCTGGGAGTCCTTTCGAGACGAAGTCGTGTTCCCCAGGGGAGGAGGAGAGGTTGTTGGCCTTGGGATCAAGGAGTGCCGATAAAAGAAAAGATGTTCCGGAGTGCGAAAAGGCTTGTATGAGGCAACTTCTTCGCAATATTCAAGGAGAAGTGATTCGGTCAATCGGCAACCTTCCGGGAGTGGCACGTCATCAGACGTTGCTTCGGCCTTCGGCGAGGCTCAGCGTTTTGGGCTTATGGTGAGTTTTGACTGTTGTAAGAATGTTCTGGACCTACGCTCTTCTTCTTTTTCTTTACCTAGCTTTCTTTCATAGCCCTTCGACAGGCTTAAAGCCGAGCTGCTTCATTGCGAGGCCCCATTGTGGAGGCTCTAGATAGGGATAAATCCCTCAAGCTTCTTTGTGTGGCAAAGGAAAGTGAGATCATCTCTTTACGGTGTGAGGTGGACTGGAGCTGGGCCCGAGAGGTCCTCCTGGAGAAACAGGTACCCTATATTTCATGCTGGCTTGCTCTCCCTTTCTATCTTGGAGTCTTGGTGTTTTGCTATTTTAGTTGAAGGACAAGGCGGATGAGCTGGGACAACTCTGGGGCGAGGTTGGATGAGTCAAACGGGAATTCACCGAGTTGCGGGCGCATGTGAGTGACCATTTTATGGCCAAAGAGAGGGCTCAGGCCGGGGCTTCTGCTCTTGAGGTGCAAATCTAGACCGTCTATGCGAACGATTCTGCTCGGGCGAAGATGATCGTAAGGCTTTCATCCGAGCTTTCGAGGGCAAAAACTGAGGTGGTGAATGTCCAGACCGAGGTTGTGATGAGCAATACCAGGTCAGGACAGAAAGTGGCAGCCTATTCAAGGAGCATTGCCATTGCTAAAGCTGAGCTGAAAAGGGCCCTCGATCGTGCAAGCAATAGGAAGGAATATGTGAGGTGCAGATCTCGAAGGGAAATCCTCGAGGAGATTCATGACAGGGGCTTCGATCTCTCGGGGGAAATCGAGCAAGCCAAAGGAGAGGAGTACGATGCCAAGTTCCTTCTATCCGATGCTGAGGACAGTGAGGAGGAGGCCATCGGGCCATAGTTGTCAAAAGGGGGAATGTCTATTCCCTGCCTTCCTCTTTGTATGTATAGCTTTCATAATATGATGTAGGTTGAAATTGTGCTTCACCACTAATATGTAAAAATAAGAGGGGGAACCCCGCAATTTGTATCTTCTATACTCTTGTTCGTTGGGATTTCAATCGGGTCGATTCGACCTTTGGACTGACAGAAACCTCCGAACCTGCAATATGGCCCCGATGTTTATTAGGCCGATGATAGCGGCTTTTATTTTTTGCCCTTAGGCTTGTGTACTTTAACCATCTTCGGGTTTAGTCTCCGAGTCGGGATTCAACTCAAGCTCAATTTACCCTTGAGTTTTGCGTTTACATGGGTTGGCGACAATGGCTCTTATGCATTGGGTTGGATCAACCTTTTATGTATATGGACCTTAGGCATGCATAGTTAACTATTTTGGATCCGGTCTCCGAATCGGATTACGAATCAAGCTCATTTTAATCCTCAAGTTTTCAATTTTCAAGCTGGCGATAGTGGCTCTTACGCTATTTGGTCGTTGAGACCTTTTAATATGCGGCCCAGAGGCTTGTTTGGCTAGCGACAATGGATCTTACGCTTTTGCCCGTGGGCATTTTGTAGGCTTTGTTTTTCTCTCGTTAATGTCTTTTTGATTGCCTAACTCATCGTTGGTTCGGGAAGAACCTCGATTTCAAGTCATTAGTGGCGATGTTCGAGCACCTCGGAAGGTTCTTAGCTCATAGGCTGAGTAGCTCGAAGCCTTGTGATTTGGAGCTGACATGGTCATAGCTCGTTTGTCTGTTGAGGGAAGCCTGTTTTAACCGGTTCTTTTCGAAGTATATTCGAAGTAATGGCCTGCGATTTTGTTAGCGATAGTTGGGCATCCCCGAGTCGCGTTAATTTTGTTGGAGCAGCCATTTTGACCGTAGTCATATGTGTTTGGCCGGAGCCATTTTTATCCCAAGTGATATTTTAGGCGTCTACACCGAAGGTATGCCCTTTCGGGATTCTTACAAATGCGACGTATAGCCTAAACTTCAGGATTGAGTTTTATGCTTGTAGTAAGGTCTTACAAAATTTTCATGCATGTTGAGGTCTTACAGTTTGTCATGCTTGTTGAGGTCTTACAGTTTTTGTTGCTATGTAGAATAGATCTGGTTATGCCGGTCTGCCCGCTCGGGGTCTTACGGCCTCGCGTTTTCCAATGTATGGTGATTGGTGATAGTCTCTGAGTCATCGAGTTTTCTTAGGCTCGAAGGCCGTTATTCATGAGCTCGGATACCTTGTTGGGGCTTTATAAGCTCGGAGTTCCGACCCTGGGTCGTGCGGGTGCCAAATTGTTGACGCTAAGTCTCCGAGTATTTCGGGACGCATTTGGTGGAGGGACCCCTGCCGTGAGCATGCTGAATTTTCCTTCTTTGGAGTACGAGATGCTGAAAGATTTTCTTTATTGCTTGGCGTGAATACATGTTATTTAGTTATTGTGATCTCGGCCTACGGGGGCGCGGCTCCTTGGACCGTTTGGTCTGGCACATCATTTCCTATTGGAGTCTTGTTCGTCATTTCCCAGAGCAGGGCTGGTTGCAAAGAAAGTCTCGTAGGCTCATCGAATCTTTCTTGGGAAGTGCTTGGGCATTGCCTCGTTAAAAACCCCTGCCAGTAAAAACCCATTTTGGGATAAAAAAACTGATCAATGGAAAAGAGTGCAACGAACGCTTTGAAACCTCAGTGTCTTCGAGCTGGAGTGGCGTCCCGATTGCCTTGGTCGATGGCTTGTGCAAGAGTTATCGTGAAGTAGAAGATAGAAAGAGGGAGGGGTGATTATACCTTGGTGGCGAAGGTGCTTTCGAGTTCTGGCGCTTATTTGGCGGTTGTTAGGTGGTCCTCTATTTGAATCCGCCTGGGGAGACCATCAAAAAATCATGTGGACGACGTGTTGGGGCTCGTCTGCTTTGTTCCTTTTGGCCATTTCTCTTTCTCGGGATTGATTTTTAGCCTGGCTGCTGAGAAATTCCCGAAGGTGCCCATTATCGAGTAGTCGGACCACTTCCTCTCGGAGCTGCCTGCAATCCTCGGTTCAGTGCCCGTGCAAGTTGTGAAACTCACAAATCAAATTGTAGTTCTTTTGGGAAGGATCCGAGTGTATTGGTCTGGTCCATCTGGCGTCCCTGATTTTGCTAACGGCGAACATGATGTCCGACACATCGACGTTGAAGTTGTACTCTGATAGGCGGGGCGTCCCTATTGGTCTCATGTACCCGTCGAAGCCCCCTCTGTTGAGGGTCCCCGAGGGTTCTGTCCTTGGTTTACCAATCGGTCGTAACAAGGCGGATTGTGCTTTGGAGCGTTTCTCCTATCATCGGGGTATGGCTGGTACCTCTCTTTATTTGATCTTGGCTCCTTTTGCCAAGAGCCTGCTCGAGTATACTAAGCATGAAGTGGCTCCCGGCTGGTCTTCCTCGACCCTGATCTTTGACTGGTATCAGTTGTGGACATCCGACCAGGTTACGGCGGGATACTCAATCAAATTTTCCTTTAGCTGCCTTGATGCCACCGAGCTTCATTCATTCAGACCTTGAATGAAGGCCTGCACTACCCAGTTATCGAAGACTGGGGGTAGCTCCATTCGTTTTGTCTGAAAACGAGACACGAATTCTCGTAGCATTTCGTTCTCCCTCTGCTTAATCTTGAATACGTCGGACTGCCTTGTTGCTACCTTGATGGCACCGGCGTGCGCCCTTACGAAGGAGTCCGCCAGCATGGCAAATGAATCTAAGTTGGGAGCTAGGTTGTAGTACCACATCATGGTCCCCTTCGAGAGAGTTTCTCCAAACTTCTTCAGTATGACTGACTCGATCTCATCATTTTTCATGTCGTTGCCCTTCACCGCGCATGTATAGGTAGTGACGTGTTCATTGGGATCCGAGGTCCCATTGTATTTTGGGAGTTCTAGCATTCTGAACTTCTTTGGAATGGGTTTCGGAGCCGCTTCTTCTGGGAATAGCCGTTGCACGAACTTCTTCGAATCTACACCTTTTAGGACCGGGGGTGCACCCGGGATTTGGTCAACTCTAAAGTTATACGTTTTGACCTACTTAACATTGGTTGTTATCAATTTCTCGCCTGACTCGATCCTTTTGGTGAGATCCTCCAGCATTTTCACGATGGCTGGATCGGCTACAGATCTGTCGTTGCTTGACCTCTCCAGTACCCGTTCAGTTGGGGGAGTAGTTTCCGGCGCTACTGTGCTGGGAGTCTTATCATGGCTTTGTAACTGAGCGATAACCAAATGATGTGCCTGCAACATTTCAAAAATATCGTGAAGATTAACTTCCTGTGCTTCCCGGGCGGGGACTTTTAGGCTTCCAGTTGGTCGCCATGTTGTATGCTTCCGTTGGTGTATCAGGTTTCGTCGACCTGTTGTGCATCCTGTGAGTCCACGTCTACCAAAATCGTTCCGGGCGCGTTATCGAGATTCTGTGGCTGCGTTCCCGTAGCTGAAACAGCCACGCCGTTTTCCCCGTGGTTTTCGAGGTTGTCGTTCTCGACTCTGTTTACCGAGCCAGACATTTTGACCTGAAATCAAAAGATCTTGGACAAGAAGTATGAAATATAACTCGTGTTTGTGGAATGAAACCAGAAAGAAAATAATCACTATTATTTTTAGCCCCACGGTGGGCGTCAAACTGTTTACCGTGAAAATGGTAACAACAATTAAATTTGTAAATGGGATTCTAAAAATATGTAATCTATTTTTATGCTAGTTGTTAGAGTAGTAGATGCTAAGATTATGAAGTTTAACAAAGAGATTCAAGCTTAAACGGGACAATAATCGAACCCAAGGGCTTGTAGCCCGAGCCTCGGACTGGTCGATGAAGGAGCCACGGGGGCGATATCCGGCTCGGTCTCGAGCTATCGGGGGTAGTCGGGGATGGGATAACAGTTGAACGTTAAGAGTGTCCTCGAGCTAATAAGAACGTGCAAGTTAGAAAGAAGAGAGAGAGAGAGAGAGAGAGAGAGAGAGAGATTATTGATCTTGTGGAGAATAGTTGGAGCAACATCAGCCCTTTACAAAGTGGCATGGATTCCTTTTATATAGGAGAGGGAATACAATATAGTACAGAGTGCATTAAATGTAAATATACGGGGATGGGATGGCTAGGCACGATGCTAGACCCTGCTAATGCTAGCTGCTTGCCTCGGGAATTCCCCATCCTCGGGACCTTTGTTAGGTCGCGGGCGAACCTCGGGGGAGGGAGCTCGATCGTAGTCCTGCAGCCTCGAGATACTGATATGACCCCCTGAATGCACCTTAGTGGCGAGAAATAGACTCCTCCGATTTCATCGTTAACAAAATCAAAAGAGAAAAGTACTCAGTTTCATCGAACTACGCGGGTTTGATTCTCACTGGATGTGAAATACGTAGGAAACCTCCATCGGGTTTCAGCCCACACTTTTAAAAAAAAGGAGCATAAAATTCTGCATGTGCATAAAATTTTCGAAAAAAATGCTATTTTGGTCACCTTTTTATTGTTTTGCCCTCGTATTCCGGCTGTTTTGCCAAGACAGCCTTAAAATCTTCCTAGGAAGTGCTAAAGGGCCATTTTTAAAAAAATAGCCACTTTATCCATCTTTATTCATCATTTATCATTTTTGCCCTTATGTCTGGCCATTTTTTGTAGAGACAGCTTTAAACCTTTTCGGAAGTACCAAAAGGCTATTTTTGCAAAAGTAGCCATTTTTATCTAGTTTTGTCTGGTTATATTTGCTGAGATAACCTTTGAACCAATCTCGGGAGTAGCGAAGGGTCATTTTCGTAAAAATAGTTTTTTTAATTTATTTTGTCTATTTTTATCATTTTGTTCCTATATTTGGCTGTTTTTGCCGAGACATCCTTTATGCCTTCTGTGGAAGTATCAAAGGGCCATTTTCGTAATAATAGCCATTTTCCTGCTTTTATCATCTCAACTTTTGTGTCCGGTAATTTAAAAAATATATATATAATAATAATAATAATAATAATAATAATAATAATAATAATAATAATAATAATAATAATAATAATAATAATAATAATAATAATAATAATAATAAAAAAAAAGGTGAGTCCTAAAAAAAAGAGAAAAAGAAAAAGAAAAAAAAATCAGAATTTGCATATAGTTTAGGCAAGTCCTGGCCTTTTTTATCTTATTCTTAGGTTCACCATGAGTTCTCCACAAATAAGCAGTCAGAAAAGAGTAAGGGACGAGACACCTCCTATGTTCTTGATAAGAGATAAGACCCTGAGTAGTCTCTGTAATTGGTGGGCTAGTTTTGCTACATGGGAACGGAATCAAGTATTTAAGCACCTCAAGTTCCTCACAAACATCATGGGAATTAAGCCTATCAGAGATTTAATCGAGGCTCTAGTGGGTTTTTGGGACCCCGTGAACAATGTCTTCAGGGTCAAAAATTGTGAAATGACGCCTACATTGGAAGAATTAGGTGGGTTCACCGGATTAGGGAGAGGACTTCATGGGAAAAAGCATGTTGCTCCGAGAAAAGTTGGTGTGAACAACTTTTTAAAGAAGTTATGCCTCCGTCGAATTCCAATGTTTGCTTAAACGAAGGTTGAGTTCCGTTGGAATATCTTTATGACAGATTTGGGGACGAGAAAGGGTTTGAGAACTTCTCAGGCACATAATTTGTCCTGGTTGAGTTACGACGCTTGGAGGGAGTTGAGAATCTTCGCGTTCATGATATCATTTCTAGGAATCATGGTCTTTTCAGAGCGTGGTGGGCGCATTAGAATTCGATTGGTTGCGATAGTCTTGTATTTGCAAAGTAGCGAGGATCATACCATTCTTCCCATGATTTTGGGAGATATTTTTCGAGCTTTGACATGTTGTCAAGAAGGTGAAGATTACTTCGAGGGATGCAACATTCTGCTGCAGATGTGGTTCATAGAGCACCTTTATCACCATCCAATAGTAGTAAATTTCAATGATAATTGGCTGAATTACATTGGATATCACCCGGAGAGCTGCGAGTTGTAATCTTCCAGAGGGTGTGAGGGCCTGGTGAACATACTTGGTTCATTGAGTGCTGATAGAATTACTTGGAACTATTATTAGTTCCCTTCTGCTAGGGTCATGCATATGTTGACGTATCGCTGGTTCTTTATACTCATAGGTTTTAGAGGTTTCCAACCCTATGCGCCCTACGCGTCATGCGCCAGCTAGGGAGAGAGCAAAAGAGGCCCCTGATTGAGGACATGCATCCGTTCATATGGGAATTCAAGGAAGAGGAACCTCCAAGGAAGTCATATGCACAAAAGGTTTGGTTTGGTGGTCGATTTTCTGAGTTGGACGAGATGGTAGTTGATCGTGAATGTGAGGAGGTAAGCCTCTCATACCTTGAGTGGTTTCACAACCAGGCTATCCCTGAGCAAAGTCCAAAAAGATTCATACGGTATGCAGTCGATTGGTAGGAGGAGATCGAGGCCAGAGTTAGAGAAATCAGAAGGGAAGTAGCACAAGAGTTCCAATCTCGTAATGACATTTTACAAGAAGATAAGGGCATTCTGGAGACAGCCATTGACATACAACAGGGTGATTTCGAGCGGGAAAAGGATCAGTGGGCACAAGAGAGGCAAGCACTCAAAGCTCAAATTAGACAAAAAAAAAGTGATCACTACCGCTCAACAACAAGAAGAAAGAGAAGCCCAGTTCAAGGTGGTCTATGATCATGAGCGTAGAGGTTTTGCTCCATTAATCCAAGGTCTGAGGGATCAGATAGGGGGAGTTGAGTCAAGCAAGGAGAGCTAGATTGTGGAGTTTGAAATAGAAAGACATCACTACCAAAGTATGATCAATCGGTTGGAAGGGGAGTTACTAGAAATTCGGTGCCAGAGAGATATGGCCTTGGACCGTGAGCGTGATGCGCTGGATCTAGCTGAGACCCGTGGTCAGGAAAATCAAGAGTTGCATTTGGATCAGGAATACATTAAGGGAAAGATCCTCGAGGTAGCCACATATACCTCACGAGCTTGCAGGAGTTTCCAGGGAATGACGCCTGAGCGGTTTGTAGAAGTATCATCGAATGTCGCCCATCATATATCTGCAGACTTGGAGAGGATATACCGCAATGTTGGGGGTCAGCTGCAGGAACAAGCGCCTTGATTACAGTGATGCTGGTGGATTCTACTGCAGAGATCAAAGTCTTCTTTTAGTTAGCAGTCCTTTTGATTATTCTTTTGTTATCTTTGAGTCTGTAAGAGTCTTTTGGTATTTTGAGTCTTGTTGTTTTGCCTTTTATCCTAAGAAGTCTGTTTGAGTAAAGTCTGGTCTTGTTTAAATGTTTATCTTTATGTAATTCTTGTTTTTGAGTCTTGTATGAAAAAAAAATTGAAAAAGATTTTGTTTTAGAAGAATCCGAAAATGAACCCAAATGATATTGGTATATATATATATATATATATATATATATCTAATTCATACGGCGATATGATACGTAGGCAACCCACAAAAGGTTCGATCAAATATTTTTCAGTGACTCTAAAGTGAGGGATCAAAATAAGGCGAGTGAAAGGAAAAACGAAAAAAGAAAAAAAGAGAGAGAGAAGGAAATAAGAGTGTCAATAAGCAACAACGTGATAAGCCGGAATGAAACATAAAGCCTTCCAAAAGCATGTTAGAGATGGTGATAATTTTAGGAGCATAGCATATTTATGTGTGCTTCCTATCTGTAAAATGCTTAACCCTAACACGTTTGTTGCCTCTTATATAGTAAGTTTAAGGTGGTTGGTTTGTGGTGAAACTGGCAATACGTCATTACTTCACAAGATCTTAGGGAACGGTGGTAATGGATAACAGTGATGAAATCGAGTTGGTCAGTGACAATCCCCAGGGTCAGTCAGTTGAGCAAGAGTTGGAGGAAATAAGAAAATTGAGACAGCAACTGTCAGATGTATATCAAGCTTGGGTTTCCGGTCAACCTCCACCCTAGGGTCCTTTAGAGGGAACTTCTACCGTATCCAAGGCTACTCAACCACCGCTTCATGCAGCGAGCGATCAAATTCTACCACCAGGGTATGTGCCAAACTATAGACTCCATGTTGCCCCTGTTACCTCTAATATGCAACATCCAGTCGCACCGGTCAGGAACACCCCTCTCATCGTGTCTGGAGCACCGGTATATACAATCCCGCCACCACCTCCTGTGACGAGGTAAAACAATGAGCCATCATCTAATGCTTATGATGGACAATACTATTCTCCAAATATGGCTTCCAGGGTCTCGGCTCCATACAATCAGACTCCTCAGTACGAGTCATCAATGGAAAATGAAAAGTCTGCCACGGCGGTTGAGCCATATGAGATGGCCAGGAAAATAAAAAGTCTTTAACATAATATAAAGAACATACAGGGACTAGGTGGTTGTAGACATGTGATTTTTGACCCTCTTCAAGATTTTTATATCTTAGCATGTAAATATTTAATTTAGGCATAATATAGCTATTTCAACTAATTTTTACTCTTTTACTTTATTTTATTACAAGAAAAATAAAAATTACAAAAAAATATTTTAGTTTATGTATTTTTCATAAATTTAAAAATAGAAAAATAGTACCTTATTTTTATCTTTATATAATTTTGAAAACACAAAAATAGTTTCATATTTAGTTTAATTAATTAGGATTAGCTTTGGCATTGTGTAGTATTTCTATCTTATTTTAAAAGGAGTCAATTAAGGTGTTAGACCATAATTTTAAGAGTTTTAGAGCCCAATTCTTTGCCCAATACCCAATACCCATTAAGCCTAAGGACCTTTCTAGACTTTTCTTTGGAACAAAACAAATAAAAAGACCCTAAGGACTTAACACAAAAAGACCTAGGGACTAATTGGCAAAATACACAAAATAATAACCTAAACCTAGACTCACATATAAGAACGCTTAGAACACAAAAATAGGCCAGTCGCAACATAGGAAAAAGAAACCCCACCCTCCCTACGCTCTCTTCTTCTTCTTCACGAAAGAGCAAAAAAACCGGGAGCTTTTTAATTCATCTTCTTGATCAAAAAGCTAACGCCTGAAAAAGGGGAGAGGATCCATCGCTGACATCCCAAATGACCCCCGAACATTCTCCTCCTTCCAAAACAAAATGTTGAAGAACCCTAGATGCTAACCAAAAGCAGACCCCTTAGATCTTTCTTCTCCATCGTCCAAAAATCAGAAAACAAAATAACCCTAGGAGAGATCCAACCCATCTTCCTCACCATAACTCCGGCGAAGCTTCACCTCTCACGCGACCCATCTCCTCTATAAAAAACAGCCACGACATTCCCTCTTTAGTCCAGATCAAGCACATCACCCTCACCCGTCGTCCTCACTACAATAGACGAGGAACACACACACACCCCTATCACAGAAAAATAAACAACAGATTGAGTAACAGAAAAACAGTGTAGGTAACGGAAACTGAGGTCCGAGGTTCAGTCCAGTCGCCGGTTCGAGTTTGGGTCCGACGAGATCGTTCGTTCGTTAGTTCCGCTTGCAGTTCGAAAATCGGGCTTTTCAATGGAGTTTCTTTGATGTTGAAAATAAAGAAGTTCTATTAAAAGGTCATATTCTAACTTTGCTCATATTTCGATTTCCAGATCTTGCGTCGTGGGTGTTTGAGTTGTTTTGTTCGATTTCCTTCGTTCCAGTTTTATGACTCACGTGATACTAATATCTTGGCCCTTTCATTTGTGATGTTTGTTTATTTAATTGCTGAATCACATCTGAAGTTTTACGTAGTTGTTTGCCTCCATTATTTGTCATATTATCTTGTTTCCTTTGAGATGTGATTTATGCATTCGTATTGTTGCAATTTGCCCGTTTGTATGAGTTGAATTAGCAGGTTTACAAATTCGTTTGGTTGATTAGGTTTCGTGTGTTACAGATTTGTTATTGTATTGTTTTAATCAACTGTTGCCTTGATTTAAAAAGTGAATATATACTAAATATATACATAGTAGAAAAAGAATAGCAGTGGAGTGGAGTGGTGTTCTCTCTACCGTGAATGTGTTGGTTGGTTCTCTTATTTAATGATGGAGAATTATGTATTAGTTATACACTGTCCCTTCTTTGGTCTCTTGCATTTGATATCCAAGAAACCAAATCTACTCTTGTCATTTATCATATGCACAACCATAGGGAGGCAAATAAATTTTCTATTTGTCACTTGCCTTTAAGTTGTAGTTCGCAACAGTCCAATTTGCTCGCAGCCTTGGGGTTGGAAGAGTGTCATGGTTGAGGTCAAAGATATATTTTGAATTAATTTATATTTACTGACAGCAGTCATTATTATACAACCATGATAGAGAAGTTCAAAAGAGTAAGATTAATAGGCTGCTTAATTAATTTTAGTTCATATAGTCCGAGGTGTGCCGTCCACAATTTAATCATTCATGGCCCTCGTACTAATCTCATAACCTAGATATAAAAATGACAAATGTTCGTAGTTTGCTCTAGGCCCGTTTAATATATTTTCGTGGTTGTGGACACGTTCGCGTGACATGATTATGATTTCTAAAAAAAACAAAATTGGAGTATGCGTTGGCGCAACTTCAGCCGAATTTTCTTAATAATAATAAAGCGTTATTAATTGTGGACACGTTCGCATGACATGATTTTGACGTGCCAAATAAATGGGTATACGTACGTGTGACCCGTTTCAAGATAATTTTCTTAATTGAAGGCGGTAAAAGGCAAATGCACGTAGGTTTTAAAATGAGTAATTAAACAATTTGTTTAAGCCAAGTATGATCAAAGCGACCGTGCTAGAACCACGGAACTCGGGAATGCCTAACACCTTCTCCCGTGTTAACAGAATTCCTTACCCGGATTTCTGTGTTCGCAGATCGATAATAGAGTCAAACTTCCTCGATTCGAGATTTCAAACCGGAGACTTGGGACACCATAAATTATCCCAAGTGGCGACTCTGATTTTTAATGTAAATAATCCCATTTCGATTGTCACTTTAAGTTGGAAAAAACTCCCTTATACCCTTTCTTGGGGTGTAGGTAAAAATGAGGTTTAACAGCTCTGGCGACTCTGCTGGGGATCGAACCCAGAATCTCTGGTTCAGGGTTCAAGAATTCGAGCTTGTTAATGATTTTTTTACTTGGCTTTATTCATCGTTAATATTACTGTATTCTGTGAATCTTTTGTGCTAAATGTTATTTATTTACAACTTCATTATTGTTTGAATTGTATATAAATGTTTTCTTACGCCACCTCTCTGAGTCTTCTGAAAATGGTGCACACGTTCGCGTGGCTCGCTTTTTCTGTAGAAATTATACCAAATAGAACTAGGTTGGGCAAGAGACAAGGCCGGGTAGACTTCAGTGCTCCCGGTACATCGCCCCCTCTTCGGCCCCAGTTGTCCGCTCGGGTACCCAAAGTCTAGAACAAAACCCCAGGATTTAAACCTAGAAAAACACAACCTCATGTTGGATCCCTAGTATGAACGTTTGCTTGCATCACGTGCATTTGACTTTGGGACTCAGCACAGGGGTTGGGTCCGTCTAGGACAGGCGTACCCAAAATAACAGACCATCTTGGTGTATCCTATTTGCTACATGTTGCATTTCTTCAAGGGTAAAAGGGTCATTTGGCGGACCAATGATAATGGAGGCTGAATGAAAAAAAAACGAGAAAAAAGAGAGGCTGAAGTGTGAGGATGAAGCGAGTAGGGCCCAATTTTTTTTTTGTGTTACATTTTATTAAGAAAAAAAGAGCATGGAAACTTCAAAAAGATTTTGCACTCTTTATCATTTTTCAAAAATTGAAAAAAAGAAAAGAAAAGAAAATCCAAAAAGACTTCATATGTTTCATCATTTTTCGAAAAAAAAAAAAGACAAAACAAATATGTTTTCTATGTTAGTTGTTTTTTTAATTCTCGCATATATCCAATCTGCCCGAACTACGCATACCTGATTCTCGTCTTTTGGGGCGTGATACGTAGGCAACCCACATAGGGTCCGGTCTTCCTAGTAAATCTTAGGTTCTTGGATTTGCGGGGTCTTAGCCAAATTTTGCACTTCTAACCATCTTTTGGCCAAATAAGCCATTTTGCAAAAAATAGCCACAACTATGTCTTGCATGTGTCTAGTAGGAAATGTTATTGTCTCACATAGTGATGGTTTTAGTTTTCTCATACAGATGCGGATTTATTTACCGGAGTTTGAGCATGACAGATTCCCCGTGACCATCCAGTCAGAATCGCTCAGTCAGGAGTTGCTTAAGGAGATTTGTTTTATTTTTATGTTTTGAGTCTGTTCTTCATTTTATGTCGTCTTTTACTTTCTAGTTTTGTACAGTAATGTCAAGTCTTTTGCTATTGTATTTTCTGCTTTATATTTGAAAAAATGTGTTGTAACTCAAAAATCCAAAAAAAAAGATGTGCATTTTATATTTTCGTTATAAGTTTTCTTTAGAATACTAATTCTAGAAATGAAAAAAAATTGAGGTTGTTTTTCCTTTAGGCAATTAATATCTAGGACTTAAAATGAACTGTTTTTATGTTTCCTTTATTATATTAGGACCAAAATTCATAAAAAGAGAATTTTATTTTAGTACTTCTTTAAAAGCTTTATTTAAGGTGTTAATTCCAAAATCCAAAAAGATTTTCTTTTGAGGTGTTTCTTTGGGAAATTAGTGAAAACTGGAAAAAAAAATCTTTTTATTTTCATTAGAACTTTAGGATGTTGTACATAGAAAAATACTTTATCTTTTGTTTATCATTAGAATTTCCCCTTTAGGTAATCAAAAACTGAAATCCAAAAATATATTTTATCTTATTCATTTCTCGCTTCGAAATCCTTCTTCAGGGATATCAAATGCAAGTTTAAAAAAAAGATTCTCTTCTAGGGTTTGTTCCTTAATAATTTCCGTATAATATTTGTTTCAAAAAGAAGAAAAATTCAAAAGAAAAGGGGTTTGCTTCTTTTATTTCTCTTTTCTCATCGGATTGTCAAAAAAAAGGGAAAAGAAAAAAAAATGTTGGTTTGTTTACTTTATTCCCGATCTTCCAGAACTACACAAAGATCTGATTCATGCGGTGTTATGATAGGTAGGCAACCTACATAGGGTTCGATCGAATTATTTTTTTTATTATTATTAAAAGAAAAAGAGAAAAAAAAGGAAAAAAGGAAACAAAAAAAGAGCTGAAATTGTGGGATGTGAGATATGAGAGAAAGAAAGAGTGATGATTAAAAAAAAAGAAATGAAGGAAAATGGGCAAGCCAGCAAGTGCTAGAAAAGCAAAGAAAAGAGAGGTTGAAATGAACAAATTGGGATGATGCCAACTGACCTTTGTACCCTCGAAGTCATTTTAGAACCGATAACTGTGGCTAGGTGCATTGCACATAAAGTGAGATTATCTTATGTTAAATGCCCTAACGCTAACGTGATGGCTTCATTTTGTTATATCTATAGCAGAAGGGTGGATGGTTTGTGGTTTTAAAGTGGTAACTCTTCTTTGCAACATAAAGTCAAAAGGCAATGGCAGACAACAACATAACTGAGTTGGTTGATACTGGCACTCGAAAGTAGTTGGTTGAACAGGACAATGGGTTGGTTGAAGAGATAAAGATATTAAAACAACACATGGCTGACATGTATCAGGCTTGGATGACTGGGAAGGTGCTACCCCCGCCACCACCTAGCTTCCTAGATGCTGCCTTTACCCAAACTCCGGACACAATGCCAGATGATCCTCCATACTCTCCAGATCCACTCGCTTATCTCCAAGCTCATGATGCCCAATATTATCCCTCAGAGGTTACCCACAAGGTTCCCTACTCATATAAACAGGGCCTAAGGGATGAGCCTCATGTTGAAAATGAAAGGTTCACAGGAAGAAAAGGGAAAGATGGGGCACCCAAGAGGCTGAAAGTCATAGAACAATCCTTAAAGAACAAGCAAGGAATGGGAGGCCAGGGAAGCATGGCTTACAAAGAACTGTCTGTGTCCCCTGACGTTCACCTGCCCGCGGGGTTTAAGGTGCTAAACTTTAACTTGTATGATAGGTGTGGGGATGCGGTAGCCCACCTGAAGGTTTATTGCAGTGAAATGAGAGGTGTTGGAGAGAAAGATGATTTGATGATGGCGTATTTCAGTGAGAGCCTGACTGGGGCAGCTTTGGACTGGCATGCTCGTCAAGATGTTGGTAAGTGGCCTACATTAGGTGACATGGCTCAAGATTTTGTTCAATACTTTCAATACAAATCAGGCGTTACCCCAGACCACTCCTCCATATCTAGAATGGGAAAGAGGCCGGAGGAAAGCTTTAGAGAGTTTGGGCTCAGATGGAGGGAGCAGGTTGCTCGAGTTAATACCCCGATTGGCAAAGAAGAAATGGTTGAGCTTTTCCTACAAGTCTAGGGGGCCACCTACTTCAGTCATTTGATCCCGACCCTGGGGAAGCCCTTTAATGATGTGTTAAAAATGGGGGAGCTAGTAGAAGAGGGAATCAAGTCAGGCAAAATCATGAGTTGTTCGAAAAACATTCAGAACATCCCAGTAAGCTTGGGTGGAAGAAAGAGAAACAGAGAATATGATCCAATGGGCTTTCCCGATCAACACTTTCAGCCTCGACATCACCCCCATGGATATCCTTATGCACCAAATGATCTTCCCCAATGCCACTTCTCTCCACAGAACTCTCAAAGTCGTACATCACTCTCCTAGTACCCATCTCCACAAAATTCCTATCTACCCCCACGAGCCTACCAAAAACCCCCTGGATCAGGTTTCTAGCCCAATCAAACCTTTAAGAACGAGAGGTTACGGAAGAAGAAGACCTTTACTCCATGAGGAGAGTCATATGCCAGTATGTTCCAGAGGCTACAGAAATTGGACATGTTGAAGCCGACCCAGATAAAAATGCCAGACCCTCTTCCAAAGAAGTTTGATTTTTCTCAAAGGTGAGCACATTGCTCGGATGCCCCGGGGCATGACATAGAGAAGTGTTGGAACCTGAAGAATGCAATTCAGAAGCTTATTGATGCAGGCGACATTGTCGTGCAAAATCCAGATGCAACAGACACTAGCTAAAGTCCATCGCCTGTGCATAATGAGACGCATATGGTGGGTATGGTTTATTTTGAAAAGGAATGTGAGACTTCATCTGGGAGCCTCGGAGGTCCACGTGCTACTAAGCTTCCAGCGCTATCAGGGGTTGATCTTAAGAATGAGCTAGCAAAAGGAACCCAAAAGCAATTTGTTAAGAACAATGTGATGAAGACTTGTGGAGGTCCTAGTATTGCTGATGCAGAATTCAGTGGCTAAGATACCATACTTGGTAATTGGAAAGACGCTCCATTTCTTGGTCAGTCGGAGAGGAGCTTTTGGTGGTTTAGTTTGTTGTTATTTCTGTTGTCCGGGTTATTGCAGGGTTGTAATCTGGATATTATCTTGTGACTCAAATCCTTCTATCCTTTATTTCGTCTAGTTCCTTTAGTCGTATTATCTCACTTAGTGTTTTCTAGGTTTGTTCTAAGTTTGTAACCCCGGTTTAGTTTGTCTGTTTTGTTATCCAAACCCTTTCACCATCTGTCTAATGCAATTTTCTGTTTTCTGTTATTTGTAGTCATTTTGTTTAGTTCTCTTTTCCTTTTATAGTCCTTTTCCTATTGATTCTAGTGACATGACATGCACACGTAATTCTCAGCCTAGTTTTAAAAGTCAGTTTAGTCACGAAGCAATGAAACAATGTTGAAGATGTAGGGACATTGGAGGGAAATAAGTGAAGGCATTTTGAGATTACTTCAAGCCCGAATTATGTGAAACTGGGGCAGGTAGAACATAAAAATACACTATTGGAATGCATCATACTACATCGGGTGAAGATAATGGCAAGTTTGCCCCAAATTTGTAGGGGGCCGTTCGTGGTAATGAGAGTGAGGGTGTTGTCCAATAGGGCTTGGTAATTAACAGATGTAGAAGGCGAATGCGTGGATATGGTTATCAAGTCTAGTGCAATCAAAAGATGTTACAAATGTTTTCCTTCGTTTGTTTAAATTGTGTAGTTTGAACTTGGCATGTTTTGGAGATTGGAATGACGAAGGCATTTTGTTCTACTATCTAAACACTTTATCCTTCGTTACCCCTTTGAGCCTTATTTATTTTCATTCATACCCCTCTTTCGGAATCAGTAGCAAAGATCAGAAACGCAAGCGTGAAAGATGAGTAAAGCAAAAAGAGAAAAGAAAAAGAATGAAAAGAGAGAGAAGAAAAAGAAGAAGAAAGAGAAAATAAAAAAGAAAAATAAAGAAAAAAAAAGAAAAAAAGAGAAGAAAAACAACAACAAAAAGAAAAAGAAAGAAAGAAGAGAAAAGAAAAAGAAAAGAAAAATCACAACAAACAAAGTAATTCCTATAACATGAACTACGTTCGACCTGATTCCTTTTAAGGATACGTAGGCAGCCTCATGGTTTGGTCCCATCAAAATAAAAATCCAAAAAGTCTCCAAGAAAAGAAACTGGGGCAGAAGTTGTGGTTGTTGTAGGAAATCTGATTCCGAAAGTTGTAATTTTGAACTCATTTGAATTGTTTCGAGCCTTTGATACCCTTTGTTTCTAACCCTATCCAAAAGACCACATTACGGTCCAAAGAAAGACCTTCCGATCAGTCTTCGAGAGATGCCAAGTCAAGCAAGTAGAGGTGAATCATATCAGGGGCAGCACTCCGGTCCAAGTAAGAAAAAATGAGAGAGTCTTATTGGTGAAAACCCTCACGGGCACCGTAAGGCAATGGAAAACTGAGAGAAATCAAAAATGAGAGAGTCTTATTGGTGAAAATCCTCACGGGCATCGTAAGACGATGAAAGCTGAGAGAAATAAAAATGAGAGAGTCTTATTGGTGAAAACCTTCACAGGCACCTTGAGGCGATGGTAAGTTGAGAGAAAGAACAAATGAGAGAGGCTTGATGGTGAAAACTCTCCAGGCACTACAAGTCGAATAAGGATTGTGAATCAGATTGGATAATTGGAGCATTGAAGCCAGTTTCACGGTTTAGAGGTATAACAGGAGTTGAACATCAGACTTGCTCAATAGAATAGGTCACATGTGCATGTCATGGTCATTAGAGTTGGTATCCACATCTGATAGGTTTCTACTTTGTAGTTTTCTTGTTAGGGATCATCTCTTTCCTTTGTCCTTTACTCTGTTCCTTTTGTTATGTTTACTTCCTCTTCTTGAGTCTGTTCGGTCAAAAGAAGTGAGAAATGACTTCAAAATTTTCCACCAGCTTTCCAATTTCACAAAACGGGATCTGGCCAGAACATCAAAGTGGCATAAGTTAGGAAAGAACGACGTGCGCACTGAGTTGGTAACAATCAACATGCTTTGGGATTCATGTGAAATACAAAGGTTTGGTATATATCAATTCATGAACAATGCACGGGTGTAGGGTGAACGGATCAAAGGTATTTTCTGTGATAAGATTGACAAAGAAAGTGGTTAACCAGGGACAAGCAAGGTCTTCCAAGCAGAAATCAAAGTTATCATGGCAAGTGAAGGAGCAATAGACCTCAAGGCCAAGGCCAGTGGTTTAAGTCAAGAAAGAAAAACATACACACTAAGTGGGTGGCAATTGACGTGCTTTGGAATTCATGTGAGATACAAAGGTTTGGTAAATGTTAGTTCATGAGCAATGCAACAGATAAAGGGTATTGGGTCTGAATGGGGAAGAGGTATTTTCTGTGATAAGGGTGACGGAGAAAGTGGTCAGTCAATAAACAAGTAAGGTCTTCGAGTGAAAATCAAAGTTATCATGGGAAGTAAAGGAGCAATCGCCCTCAAAGTCGAGGGCACAAACCAACCACCATATTTTTAAACTGACAAGATTTTTCTTTGATTTGAAACAGGGGCAGAAAATTTCGATTATTTCGGAGGAACCCTCCGTAAGGAAAGGCAAGCACCAAACAGGTTTGGCAATAAATTTTCAGGACCCTCCTGGAAAATGGGATCTAGTTTAAAATTCAAAACAATCATGAGTAGCAAGATCTAGCATAAGTGCACCCAAAGGAACATAAGTAGGCTTCAAAGTTTGCATGTTTGAGATATGATTCAATTAGGAGTTTTCAGGACCCTCCTGAATAACGGGACCTAGCTTTAGGATTTCCATTGGATAACAAGGTTTAGAATAATTTCTGTTGTAGGGTAATATAATTTAGCCATAAAATTGTCACTTTTAAGATAATACTTGATTTTTGATTTTCAGGACCCTCCTGAATAATGGGACTTAGTTTTAAGATTTCAATTGGATACAACATTTAGCGTAAGTTCTGTTGTAGGGTAGTATAATTCAGCCGCAAAAGTTGTCACTCTTAAGATAGGACTTGATGTTTGATTTTTCAGGACCCTCCTGGATAATGGGATGTAGTTTTAAGACCTTCTTAGACAACAAGATTCAGTGGGAGTCACACCTTCAGAAGATATAATTTAGATTTTTAAGCCACCATTTAACTAGAAGTTTTCATAACCCTCCTGGATAATGGGATTTAGCTTTCAAATTCATAGAGATATTTGGGAACATGATTCAATTAACACTCACAGATGCGCCCAACACCAAACTAGGGCAGAAGTTTTCTTTGTTTTTGTCTGTTTTGTGGAAATCAGGCGCCCACCTGGAAAACATGGGAATACATTTCAAGTTCAGCAATCAGGCGCCCACCTGGAGAACAAAGGAATACATTCAAGTTTCAGCAATCAAGTGCCCACCTGGAGACAAGGGAATACATTTCAAGTTTCAGCAATCAGGCGCCCACCTGGAAAACAAGGGAATACATTTCAGATTCAGCAATCAGGCGTCCACCTAGAGAACAAGGGAATACATTTTCCAGTTCAGCAGTCAGGCACCCACCTGGAGAACAAGGGAATACATTTTCAAGTTCAGCAATCAGGCGTCCACCTGGAGAATAAGGGAATACATTTCAAGTTCAGCAATCAGGTGCCCACCTAGAGAACAAGGGAATACATTTCAGATTCAGCAATCAGGCGCCCACCTGGAAAACAAGGGAATACATTTCAGATTCAGCAATCAGGTGCCCACCTAGAGAACAAGGGAATACATTTTTAAGTTCAGCAATCAAGCGCCCACCTGGAGAACAAGGGAATACATTTCAAGTTCAGCAATCAGGCGCCCACCTGGAGAACAAGGGAATACATTTCAAGTTCAGCAATCAGGCGCCCACCTAGAGAACAAGGGAATACATTTCAATTTCAGCAATCAGGCGCCCACCTGGAGAGGAGTACGATGCCAAGTTCCTTCTATCCGATGCTGAGGACAGTGAGGAGGAGGCCATCGGGCCATAGTTGTCAAAAGGGGGAATGTCTATTCCCTGCCTTCCTCTTTGTATGTATAGCTTTCATAATATGATGTAGGTTGAAATTGTGCTTCACCACTAATATGTAAAAATAAGAGGGGGAACCCCGCAATTTGTATCTTCTATACTCTTGTTCGTTGGGATTTCAATCGGGTCGATTCGACCTTTGGACTGACAGAAACCTCCGAACCTGCAATATGGCCCCGATGTTTATTAGGCCGATGATAGCGGCTTTTATTTTTTGCCCTTAGGCTTGTGTACTTTAACCATCTTCGGGTTTAGTCTCCGAGTCGGGATTCAACTCAAGCTCAATTTACCCTTGAGTTTTGCGTTTACATGGGTTGGCGACAATGGCTCTTATGCATTGGGTTGGATCAACCTTTTATGTATATGGACCTTAGGCATGCATAGTTAACTATTTTGGATCCGGTCTCCGAATCGGATTACGAATCAAGCTCATTTTAATCCTCAAGTTTTCAATTTTCAAGCTGGCGATAGTGGCTCTTACGCTATTTGGTCGTTGAGACCTTTTAATATGCGGCCCAGAGGCTTGTTTGGCTAGCGACAATGGATCTTACGCTTTTGCCCGTGGGCATTTTGTAGGCTTTGTTTTTCTCTCGTTAATGTCTTTTTGATTGCCTAACTCATCGTTGGTTCGGGAAGAACCTCGATTTCAAGTCATTAGTGGCGATGTTCGAGCACCTCGGAAGGTTCTTAGCTCATAGGCTGAGTAGCTCGAAGCCTTGTGATTTGGAGCTGACATGGTCATAGCTCGTTTGTCTGTTGAGGGAAGCCTGTTTTAACCGGTTCTTTTCGAAGTATATTCGAAGTAATGGCCTGCGATTTTGTTAGCGATAGTTGGGCATCCCCGAGTCGCGTTAATTTTGTTGGAGCAGCCATTTTGACCGTAGTCATATGTGTTTGGCCGGAGCCATTTTTATCCCAAGTGATATTTTAGGCGTCTACACCGAAGGTATGCCCTTTCGGGATTCTTACAAATGCGACGTATAGCCTAAACTTCAGGATTGAGTTTTATGCTTGTAGTAAGGTCTTACAAAATTTTCATGCATGTTGAGGTCTTACAGTTTGTCATGCTTGTTGAGGTCTTACAGTTTTTGTTGCTATGTAGAATAGATCTGGTTATGCCGGTCTGCCCGCTCGGGGTCTTACGGCCTCGCGTTTTCCAATGTATGGTGATTGGTGACAGTCTCTGAGTCATCGAGTTTTCTTAGGCTCGAAGGCCGTTATTCATGAGCTCGGATACCTTGTTGGGGCTTTATAAGCTCGGAGTTCCGACCCTGGGTCGTGCGGGTGCCAAATTGTTGACGCTAAGTCTCCGAGTATTTCGGGACGCATTTGGTGGAGGGACCCCTGCCGTGAGCATGCTGAATTTTCCTTCTTTGGAGTACGAGATGCTGAAAGATTTTCTTTATTGCTTGGCGTGAATACATGTTATTTAGTTATTGTGATCTCGGCCTACGGGGGCGCGGCTCCTTGGACCGTTTGGTCTGGCACATCATTTCCTATTGGAGTCTTGTTCGTCATTTCCCAGAGCAGGGCTGGTTGCAAAGAAAGTCTCGTAGGCTCATCGAATCTTTCTTGGGAAGTGCTTGGGCATTGCCTCGTTAAAAACCCCTGCCAGTAAAAACCCATTTTGGGATAAAAAAACTGATCAATGGAAAAGAGTGCAACGAACGCTTTGAAACCTCAGTGTCTTCGAGCTGGAGTGGCGTCCCGATTGCCTTGGTCGATGGCTTGTGCAAGAGTTATCGTGAAGTAGAAGATAGAAAGAGGGAGGGGTGATTATACCTTGGTGGCGAAGGTGCTTTCGAGTTCTGGCGCTTATTTGGCGGTTGTTAGGTGGTCCTCTATTTGAATCCGCCTGGGGAGACCATCAAAAAATCATGTGGACGACGTGTTGGGGCTCGTCTGCTTTGTTCCTTTTGGCCATTTCTCTTTCTCGGGATTGATTTTTAGCCTGGCTGCTGAGAAATTCCCGAAGGTGCCCATTATCGAGTAGTCGGACCACTTCCTCTCGGAGCTGCCTGCAATCCTCGGTTCAGTGCCCGTGCAAGTTGTGAAACTCACAAATCAAATTGTAGTTCTTTTGGGAAGGATCCGAGTGTATTGGTCTGGTCCATCTGGCGTCCCTGATTTTGCTAACGGCGAACATGATGTCCGACACATCGACGTTGAAGTTGTACTCTGATAGGCGGGGCGTCCCTATTGGTCTCATGTACCCGTCGAAGCCCCCTCTGTTGAGGGTCCCCGAGGGTTCTGTCCTTGGTTTACCAATCGGTCGTAACAAGGCGGATTGTGCTTTGGAGCGTTTCTCCTATCATCGGGGTATGGCTGGTACCTCTCTTTATTTGATCTTGGCTCCTTTTGCCAAGAGCCTGCTCGAGTATACTAAGCATGAAGTGGCTCCCGGCTGGTCTTCCTCGACCCTGATCTTTGACTGGTATCAGTTGTGGACATCCGACCAGGTTACGGCGGGATACTCAATCAAATTTTCCTTTAGCTGCCTTGATGCCACCGAGCTTCATTCATTCAGACCTTGAATGAAGGCCTGCACTACCCAGTTATCGAAGACTGGGGGTAGCTCCATTCGTTTTGTCTGAAAACGAGACACGAATTCTCGTAGCATTTCGTTCTCCCTCTGCTTAATCTTGAATACGTCGGACTGCCTTGTTGCTACCTTGATGGCACCGGCGTGCGCCCTTACGAAGGAGTCCGCCAGCATGGCAAATGAATCTAAGTTGGGAGCTAGGTTGTAGTACCACATCATGGTCCCCTTCGAGAGAGTTTCTCCAAACTTCTTCAGTATGACTGACTCGATCTCATCATTTTTCATGTCGTTGCCCTTCACCGCGCATGTATAGGTAGTGACGTGTTCATTGGGATCCGAGGTCCCATTGTATTTTGGGAGTTCTAGCATTCTGAACTTCTTTGGAATGGGTTTCGGAGCCGCTTCTTCTGGGAATAGCCGTTGCACGAACTTCTTCGAATCTACACCTTTTAGGACCGGGGGTGCACCCGGGATTTGGTCAACTCTAAAGTTATACGTTTTGACCTACTTAACATTGGTTGTTATCAATTTCTCGCCTGACTCGATCCTTTTGGTGAGATCCTCCAGCATTTTCACGATGGCTGGATCGGCTACAGATCTGTCGTTGCTTGACCTCTCCAGTACCCGTTCAGTTGGGGGAGTAGTTTCCGGCGCTACTGTGCTGGGAGTCTTATCATGGCTTTGTAACTGAGCGATAACCAAATGATGTGCCTGCAACATTTCAAAAATATCGTGAAGATTAACTTCCTGTGCTTCCCGGGCGGGGACTTTTAGGCTTCCAGTTGGTCGCCATGTTGTATGCTTCCGTTGGTGTATCAGGTTTCGTCGACCTGTTGTGCATCCTGTGAGTCCACGTCTACCAAAATCGTTCCGGGCGCGTTATCGAGATTCTGTGGCTGCGTTCCCGTAGCTGAAACAGCCACGCCGTTTTCCCCGTGGTTTTCGAGGTTGTCGTTCTCGACTCTGTTTACCGAGCCAGACATTTTGACCTGAAATCAAAAGATCTTGGACAAGAAGTATGAAATATAACTCGTGTTTGTGGAATGAAACCAGAAAGAAAATAATCACTATTATTTTTAGCCCCACGGTGGGCGTCAAACTGTTTACCGTGAAAATGGTAACAACAATTAAATTTGTAAATGGGATTCTAAAAATATGTAATCTATTTTTATGCTAGTTGTTAGAGTAGTAGATGCTAAGATTATGAAGTTTAACAAAGAGATTCAAGCTTAAACGGGACAATAATCGAACCCAAGGGCTTGTAGCCCGAGCCTCGGACTGGTCGATGAAGGAGCCACGGGGGCGATATCCGGCTCGGTCTCGAGCTATCGGGGGTAGTCGGGGATGGGATAACAGTTGAACGTTAAGAGTGTCCTCGAGCTAATAAGAACGTGCAAGTTAGAAAGAAGAGAGAGAGAGAGAGAGAGAGAGAGAGAGAGAGAGAGATTATTGATCTTGTGGAGAATAGTTGGAGCAACATCAGCCCTTTACAAAGTGGCATGGATTCCTTTTATATAGGAGAGGGAATACAATATAGTACAGAGTGCATTAAATGTAAATATACGGGGATGGGATGGCTAGGCACGATGCTAGACCCTGCTAATGCTAGCTGCTTGCCTCGGGAATTCCCCATCCTCGGGACCTTTGTTAGGTCGCGGGCGAACCTCGGGGGAGGGAGCTCGATCGTAGTCCTGCAGCCTCGAGATACTGATATGACCCCCTGAATGCACCTTAGTGGCGAGAAATAGACTCCTCCGATTTCATCGTTAACAAAATCAAAAGAGAAAAGTACTCAGTTTCATCGAACTACGCGGGTTTGATTCTCACTGGATGTGAAATACGTAGGAAACCTCCATCGGGTTTCAGCCCACACTTTTAAAAAAAAGGAGCATAAAATTCTGCATGTGCATAAAATTTTCGAAAAAAATGCTATTTTGGTCACCTTTTTATTGTTTTGCCCTCGTATTCCGGCTGTTTTGCCAAGACAGCCTTAAAATCTTCCTAGGAAGTGCTAAAGGGCCATTTTTAAAAAAATAGCCACTTTATCCATCTTTATTCATCATTTATCATTTTTGCCCTTATGTCTGGCCATTTTTTGTAGAGACAGCTTTAAACCTTTTCGGAAGTACCAAAAGGCTATTTTTGCAAAAGTAGCCATTTTTATCTAGTTTTGTCTGGTTATATTTGCTGAGATAACCTTTGAACCAATCTCGGGAGTAGCGAAGGGTCATTTTCGTAAAAATAGTTTTTTTAATTTATTTTGTCTATTTTTATCATTTTGTTCCTATATTTGGCTGTTTTTGCCGAGACATCCTTTATGCCTTCTGTGGAAGTATCAAAGGGCCATTTTCGTAATAATAGCCATTTTCCTGCTTTTATCATCTCAACTTTTGTGTCCGGTAATTTAAAAAATATATATATAATAATAATAATAATAATAATAATAATAATAATAATAATAATAATAATAATAATAATAATAATAATAAAAAGATCGAGTCCTAAAAAAAAGAGAAAAAGAAAAAGAAAAAAAAATCAGAATTTGCATATAGTTTAGGCAAGTCCTGGCCTTTTTTATCTTATTCTTAGGTTCACCATGAGTTCTCCACAAATAAGCAGTCAGAAAAGAGTAAGGGACGAGACACCTCCTATGTTCTTGATAAGAGATAAGACCCTGAGTAGTCTCTGTAATTGGTGGGCTAGTTTTGCTACATGGGAACGGAATCAAGTATTTAAGCACCTCAAGTTCCTCACAAACATCATGGGAATTAAGCCTATCAGAGATTTAATCGAGGCTCTAGTGGGTTTTTGGGACCCCGTGAACAATGTCTTCAGGGTCAAAAATTGTGAAATGACGCCTACATTGGAAGAATTAGGTGGGTTCACCGGATTAGGGAGAGGACTTCATGGGAAAAAGCATGTTGCTCCGAGAAAAGTTGGTGTGAACAACTTTTTAAAGAAGTTATGCCTCCGTCGAATTCCAATGTTTGCTTAAACGAAGGTTGAGTTCCGTTGGAATATCTTTATGACAGATTTGGGGACGAGAAAGGGTTTGAGAACTTCTCAGGCACATAATTTGTCCTGGTTGAGTTACGACGCTTGGAGGGAGTTGAGAATCTTCGCGTTCATGATATCATTTCTAGGAATCATGGTCTTTTCAGAGCGTGGTGGGCGCATTAGAATTCGATTGGTTGCGATAGTCTTGTATTTGCAAAGTAGCGAGGATCATACCATTCTTCTCATGATTTTGGGAGATATTTTTCGAGCTTTGACATGTTGTCAAGAAGGTGAAGATTACTTCGAGGGATGCAACATTCTGCTGCAGATGTGGTTCATAGAGCACCTTTATCACCATCCAATAGTAGTAAATTTCAATGATAATTGGCTGAATTACATTGGATATCACCCGGAGAGCTGCGAGTTGTAATCTTCCAGAGGGTGTGAGGGCCTGGTGAACATACTTGGTTCATTGAGTGCTGATAGAATTACTTGGAACTATTATTAGTTCCCTTCTGCTAGGGTCATGCATATGTTGACGTATCGCTGGTTCTTTATACTCATAGGTTTTAGAGGTTTCCAACCCTATGCGCCCCTACGCGTCATGCGCCAGCTAGGGAGAGAGAAAAAGAGGCCCCTGATTGAGGACATGCATCCGTTCATATGGGAATTCAAGGAAGAGGAACCTCCAAGGAAGTCATATGCACAAAAGGTTTGGTTTGGTGGTCGATTTTCTGAGTTGGACGAGATGGTAGTTGATCGTGAATGTGAGGAGGTAAGCCTCTCATACCTTGAGTGGTTTCACAACCAGGCTATCCCTGAGCAAAGTCCAAAAAGATTCATACGGTATGCAGTCGATTGGTAGGAGGAGATCGAGGCCAGAGTTAGAGAAATCAGAAGGGAAGTAGCACAAGAGTTCCAATCTCGTAATGACATTTTACAAGAAGATAAGGGCATTCTGGAGACAGCCATTGACATACAACAGGGTGATTTCGAGCGGGAAAAGGATCAGTGGGCACAAGAGAGGCAAGCACTCAAAGCTCAAATTAGACAAAAAAAAAGTGATCACTACCGCTCAACAACAAGAAGAAAGAGAAGCCCAGTTCAAGGTGGTCTATGATCATGAGCGTAGAGGTTTTGCTCCATTAATCCAAGGTCTGAGGGATCAGATAGGGGGAGTTGAGTCAAGCAAGGAGAGCTAGATTGTGGAGTTTGAAATAGAAAGACATCACTACCAAAGTATGATCAATCGGTTGGAAGGGGAGTTACTAGAAATTCGGTGCCAGAGAGATATGGCCTTGGACCGTGAGCGTGATGCGCTGGATCTAGCTGAGACCCGTGGTCAGGAAAATCAAGAGTTGCATTTGGATCAGGAATACATTAAGGGAAAGATCCTCGAGGTAGCCACATATACCTCACGAGCTTGCAGGAGTTTCCAGGGAATGACGCCTGAGCGGTTTGTAGAAGTATCATCGAATGTCGCCCATCATATATCTGCAGACTTGGAGAGGATATACCGCAATGTTGGGGGTCAGCTGCAGGAACAAGCGCCTTGATTACAGTGATGCTGGTGGATTCTACTGCAGAGATCAAAGTCTTCTTTTAGTTAGCAGTCCTTTTGATTATTCTTTTGTTATCTTTGAGTCTGTAAGAGTCTTTTGGTATTTTGAGTCTTGTTGTTTTGCCTTTTATCCTAAGAAGTCTGTTTGAGTAAAGTCTGGTCTTGTTTAAATGTTTATCTTTATGTAATTCTTGTTTTTGAGTCTTGTATGAAAAAAAAATTGAAAAAGATTTTGTTTTAGAAGAATCCGAAAATGAACCCAAATGATATTGGTATATATATATATATATATATATATATATATATATATATATATATATATATATATATATATATATATATATATATATATATATATATATAAAAAAAAAAAAACAAAAAAAAACATATGGTCATGTCCCTGAACTACGTAATGATCTAATTCATACGGCGATATGATACGTAGGCAACCCACAAAAGGTTCGATCAAATATTTTTCAGTGACTCTAAAGTGAGGGATCAAAATAAGGCGAGTGAAAGGAAAAACGAAAAAAGAAAAAAAGAGAGAGAGAAGGAAATAAGAGTGTCAATAAGCAACAACGTGATAAGCCGGAATGAAACATAAAGCCTTCCAAAAGCATGTTAGAGATGGTGATAATTTTAGGAGCATAGCATATTTATGTGTGCTTCCTATCTGTAAAATGCTTAACCCTAACACGTTTGTTGCCTCTTATATAGTAAGTTTAAGGTGGTTGGTTTGTGGTGAAACTGGCAATACGTCATTACTTCACAAGATCTTAGGGAACGGTGGTAATGGATAACAGTGATGAAATCGAGTTGGTCAGTGACAATCCCCAGGGTCAGTCAGTTGAGCAAGAGTTGGAGGAAATAAGAAAATTGAGACAGCAACTGTCAGATGTATATCAAGCTTGGGTTTCCGGTCAACCTCCACCCCAGGGTCCTTTAGAGGGAACTTCTACCGTATCCAAGGCTACTCAACCACCGCTTCATGCAGCGAGCGATCAAATTCTACCACCAGGGTATGTGCCAAACTATAGACTCCATGTTGCCCCTGTTACCTCTAATATGCAACATCCAGTCGCACCGGTCAGGAACACCCCTCTCATCGTGTCTGGAGCACCGGTATATACAATCCCGCCACCACCTCCTGTGACGAGGTAAAACAATGAGCCATCATCTAATGCTTATGATGGACAATACTATTCTCCAAATATGGCTTCCAGGGTCTCGGCTCCATACAATCAGACTCCTCAGTACGAGTCATCAATGGAAAATGAAAAGTCTGCCACGGCGGTTGAGCCATATGAGATGGCCAGGAAAATAAAAAGTCTTTAACATAATATAAAGAACATACAGGGACTAGGTGGTTGTAGACATGTGATTTTTGACCCTCTTCAAGATTTTTATATCTTAGCATGTAAATATTTAATTTAGGCATAATATAGCTATTTCAACTAATTTTTACTCTTTTACTTTATTTTATTACAAGAAAAATAAAAATTACAAAAAAATATTTTAGTTTATGTATTTTTCATAAATTTAAAAATAGAAAAATAGTACCTTATTTTTATCTTTATATAATTTTGAAAACACAAAAATAGTTTCATATTTAGTTTAATTAATTAGGATTAGCTTTGGCATTGTGTAGTATTTCTATCTTATTTTAAAAGGAGTCAATTAAGGTGTTAGACCATAATTTTAAGAGTTTTAGAGCCCAATTCTTTGCCCAATACCCAATACCCATTAAGCCTAAGGACCTTTCTAGACTTTTCTTTGGAACAAAACAAATAAAAAGACCCTAAGGACTTAACACAAAAAGACCTAGGGACTAATTGGCAAAATACACAAAATAATAACCTAAACCTAGACTCACATATAAGAACGCTTAGAACACAAAAATAGGCCAGTCGCAACATAGGAAAAAGAAACCCCACCCTCCCTACGCTCTCTTCTTCTTCTTCACGAAAGAGCAAAAAAACCGGGAGCTTTTTAATTCATCTTCTTGATCAAAAAGCTAACGCCTGAAAAAGGGGAGAGGATCCATCGCTGACATCCCAAATGACCCCCGAACATTCTCCTCCTTCCAAAACAAAATGTTGAAGAACCCTAGATGCTAACCAAAAGCAGACCCCTTAGATCTTTCTTCTCCATCGTCCAAAAATCAGAAAACAAAATAACCCTAGGAGAGATCCAACCCATCTTCCTCACCATAACTCCGGCGAAGCTTCACCTCTCACGCGACCCATCTCCTCTATAAAAAACAGCCACGACATTCCCTCTTTAGTCCAGATCAAGCACATCACCCTCACCCGTCGTCCTCACTACAATAGACGAGGAACACACACACACCCCTATCACAGAAAAATAAACAACAGATTGAGTAACAGAAAAACAGTGTAGGTAACGGAAACTGAGGTCCGAGGTTCAGTCCAGTCGCCGGTTCGAGTTCGGGTCCGACGAGATCGTTCGTTCGTTAGTTCCGCTTGCAGTTCGAAAATCGGGCTTTTCAATGGAGTTTCTTTGATGTTGAAAATAAAGAAGTTCTATTAAAAGGTCATATTCTAACTTTGCTCATATTTCGATTTCCAGATCTTGCGTCGTGGGTGTTTGAGTTGTTTTGTTCGATTTCCTTCGTTCCAGTTTTATGACTCACGTGATACTAATATCTTGGCCCTTTCATTTGTGATGTTTGTTTATTTAATTGCTGAATCACATCTGAAGTTTTACGTAGTTGTTTGCCTCCATTATTTGTCATATTATCTTGTTTCCTTTGAGATGTGATTTATGCATTCGTATTGTTGCAATTTGCCCGTTTGTATGAGTTGAATTAGCAGGTTTACAAATTCGTTTGGTTGATTAGGTTTCGTGTGTTACAGATTTGTTATTGTATTGTTTTAATCAACTGTTGCCTTGATTTAAAAAGTGAATATATACTAAATATATACATAGTAGAAAAAGAATAGCAGTGGAGTGGAGTGGTGTTCTCTCTACCGTGAATGTGTTGGTTGGTTCTCTTATTTAATGATGGAGAATTATGTATTAGTTCTACACTGTCCCTTCTTTGGTCTCTTGCATTTGATATCCAAGAAACCAAATCTACTCTTGTCATTTATCATATGCACAACCATAGGGAGGCAAATAAATTTTCTATTTGTCACTTGCCTTTAAGTTGTAGTTCGCAACAGTCCAATTTGCTCGCAGCCTTGGGGTTGGAAGAGTGTCATGGTTGAGGTCAAAGATATATTTTGAATTAATTTATATTTACTGACAGCAGTCATTATTATACAACCATGATAGAGAAGTTCAAAAGAGTAAGATTAATAGGCTGCTTAATTAATTTTAGTTCATATAGTCCGAGGTGTGCCGTCCACAATTTAATCATTCATGGCCCTCGTACTAATCTCATAACCTAGATATAAAAATGACAAATGTTCGTAGTTTGCTCTAGGCCCGTTTAATATATTTTCGTGGTTGTGGACACGTTCGCGTGACATGATTATGATTTCTAAAAAAAACAAAATTGGAGTATGCGTTGGCGCAACTTCAGCCGAATTTTCTTAATAATAATAAAGCGTTATTAATTGTGGACACGTTCGCGTGACATGATTTTGACGTGCCAAATAAATGGGTATACGTACGTGTGACCCGTTTCAAGATAATTTTCTTAATTGAAGGCGGTAAAAGGCAAATGCACGTAGGTTTTAAAATGAGTAATTAAACAATTTGTTTAAGCCAAGTATGATCAAAGCGACCGTGCTAGAACCACGGAACTCGGGAATGCCTAACACCTTCTCCCGTGTTAACAGAATTCCTTACCCGGATTTCTGTATTCGCAGATCGATAATAGAGTCAAACTTCCTCGATTCGAGATTTCAAACCGGAGACTTGGGACACCATAAATTATCCCAAGTGGCGACTCTGATTTTTAATGTAAATAATCCCATTTCGATTGTCACTTTAAGTTGGAAAAAACTCCCTTATACCCTTTCTTGGGGTGTAGGTAAAAATGAGGTTTAACAGCTCTGGCGACTCTGCTAGGGATCGAACCCAGAATCTCTGGTTCAGGGTTCAAGAATTCGAGCTTGTTAATGATTTTTTTACTTGGCTTTATTCATCGTTAATATTACTGTATTCTGTGAATCTTTTGTGCTAAATGTTATTTATTTACAACTTCATTATTGTTTGAATTGTATATAAATGTTTTCTTACGCCACCTCTCTGAGTCTTCTGAAAATGGTGCACACGTTCGCGTGGCTCGCTTTTTCTGTAGAAATTATACCAAATAGAACTAGGTTGGGCAAGAGACAAGGCCGGGTAGACTTCAGTGCTCCCGGTACATCGCCCCCTCTTCGGCCCCAGTTGTCCGTTCGGGTACCCAAAGTCTAGAACAAAACCCCAGGATTTAAACCTAGAAAAACACAACCTCATGTTGGATCCCTAGTATGAACGTTTGCTTGCATCACGTGCATTTGACTTTGGGACTCAGCACAGGGGTTGGGTCCGTCTAGGACAGGCGTACCCAAAATAACAGACCATCTTGGTGTATCCTATTTGCTACATGTTGCATTTCTTCAAGGGTAAAAGGGTCATTTGGCGGACCAATGATAATGGAGGCTGAATGAAAAAAAAACGAGAAAAAAGAGAGGCTGAAGTGTGAGGATGAAGCGAGTAGGGCCCAATTTTTTTTTTGTGTTACATTTTATTAAGAAAAAAAGAGCATGGAAACTTCAAAAAGATTTTGCACTCTTTATCATTTTTCAAAAATTGAAAAAAAGAAAAGAAAAGAAAATCCAAAAAGACTTCATATGTTTCATCATTTTTCGAAAAAAAAAAAAGACAAAACAAATATGTTTTCTATGTTAGTTGTTTTTTTAATTCTCGCATATATCCAATCTGCCCGAACTACGCATACCTGATTCTCGTCTTTTGGGGCGTGATACGTAGGCAACCCACATAGGGTCCGGTCTTCCTAGTAAATCTTAGGTTCTTGGATTTGCGGGGTCTTAGCCAAATTTTGCACTTCTAACCATCTTTTGGCCAAATAAGCCATTTTGCAAAAAATAGCCACAACTATGTCTTGCATGTGTCTAGTAGGAAATGTTATTGTCTCACATAGTGATGGTTTTAGTTTTCTCATACAGATGCGGATTTATTTACCGGAGTTTGAGCATGACAGATTCCCCGTGACCATCCAGTCAGAATCGCTCAGTCAGGAGTTGCTTAAGGAGATTTGTTTTATTTTTATGTTTTGAGTCTGTTCTTCATTTTATGTCGTCTTTTACTTTCTAGTTTTGTACAGTAATGTCAAGTCTTTTGCTATTGTATTTTCTGCTTTATATTTGAAAAAATGTGTTGTAACTCAAAAATCCAAAAAAAAAGATGTGCATTTTATATTTTCGTTATAAGTTTTCTTTAGAATACTAATTCTAGAAATGAAAAAAAATTGAGGTTGTTTTTCCTTTAGGCAATTAATATCTAGGACTTAAAATGAACTGTTTTTATGTTTCCTTTATTATATTAGGACCAAAATTCATAAAAAGAGAATTTTATTTTAGTACTTCTTTAAAAGCTTTATTTAAGGTGTTAATTCCAAAATCCAAAAAGATTTTCTTTTGAGGTGTTTCTTTGGGAAATTAGTGAAAACTGGAAAAAAAAATCTTTTTATTTTCATTAGAACTTTAGGATGTTGTACATAGAAAAATACTTTATCTTTTGTTTATCATTAGAATTTCCCCTTTAGGTAATCAAAAACTGAAATCCAAAAATATATTTTATCTTATTCATTTCTCGCTTCGAAATCCTTCTTCAGGGATATCAAATGCAAGTTTAAAAAAAAGATTCTCTTCTAGGGTTTGTTCCTTAATAATTTCCGTATAATATTTGTTTCAAAAAGAAGAAAAATTCAAAAGAAAAGGGGTTTGCTTCTTTTATTTCTCTTTTCTCATCGGATTGTCAAAAAAAAGGGAAAAGAAAAAAAAATGTTGGTTTGTTTACTTTATTCCCGATCTTCCAGAACTACACAAAGATCTGATTCATGCGGTGTTATGATAGGTAGGCAACCTACATAGGGTTCGATCGAATTATTTTTTTTATTATTATTAAAAGAAAAAGAGAAAAAAAAGGAAAAAAGGAAACAAAAAAAGAGCTGAAATTGTGGGATGTGAGATATGAGAGAAAGAAAGAGTGATGATTAAAAAAAAAGAAATGAAGGAAAATGGGCAAGCCAGCAAGTGCTAGAAAAGCAAAGAAAAGAGAGGTTGAAATGAACAAATTGGGATGATGCCAACTGACCTTTGTACCCTCGAAGTCATTTTAGAACCGATAACTGTGGCTAGGTGCATTGCACATAAAGTGAGATTATCTTATGTTAAATGCCCTAACGCTAACGTGATGGCTTCATTTTGTTATATCTATAGCAGAAGGGTGGATGGTTTGTGGTTTTAAAGTGGTAACTCTTCTTTGCAACATAAAGTCAAAAGGCAATGGCAGACAACAACATAACTGAGTTGGTTGATACTGGCACTCGAAAGTAGTTGGTTGAACAGGACAATGGGTTGGTTGAAGAGATAAAGATATTAAAACAACACATGGCTGACATGTATCAGGCTTGGATGACTGGGAAGGTGCTACCCCCGCCACCACCTAGCTTCCTAGATGCTGCCTTTACCCAAACTCCGGACACAATGCCAGATGATCCTCCATACTCTCCAGATCCACTCGCTTATCTCCAAGCTCATGATGCCCAATATTATCCCTCAGAGGTTACCCACAAGGTTCCCTACTCATATAAACAGGGCCTAAGGGATGAGCCTCATGTTGAAAATGAAAGGTTCACAGGAAGAAAAGGGAAAGATGGGGCACCCAAGAGGCTGAAAGTCATAGAACAATCCTTAAAGAACAAGCAAGGAATGGGAGGCCAGGGAAGCATGGCTTACAAAGAACTGTCTGTGTCCCCTGACGTTCACCTGCCCGCGGGGTTTAAGGTGCTAAACTTTAACTTGTATGATAGGTGTGGGGATGCGGTAGCCCACCTGAAGGTTTATTGCAGTGAAATGAGAGGTGTTGGAGAGAAAGATGATTTGATGATGGCGTATTTCAGTGAGAGCCTGACTGGGGCAGCTTTGGACTGGCATGCTCGTCAAGATGTTGGTAAGTGGCCTACATTAGGTGACATGGCTCAAGATTTTGTTCAATACTTTCAATACAAATCAGGCGTTACCCCAGACCACTCCTCCATATCTAGAATGGGAAAGAGGCCGGAGGAAAGCTTTAGAGAGTTTGGGCTCAGATGGAGGGAGCAGGTTGCTCGAGTTAATACCCCGATTGGCAAAGAAGAAATGGTTGAGCTTTTCCTACAAGTCTAGGGGGCCACCTACTTCAGTCATTTGATCCCGACCCTGGGGAAGCCCTTTAATGATGTGTTAAAAATGGGGGAGCTAGTAGAAGAGGGAATCAAGTCAGGCAAAATCATGAGTTGTTCGAAAAACATTCAGAACATCCCAGTAAGCTTGGGTGGAAGAAAGAGAAACAGAGAATATGATCCAATGGGCTTTCCCGATCAACACTTTCAGCCTCGACATCACCCCCATGGATATCCTTATGCACCAAATGATCTTCCCCAATGCCACTTCTCTCCACAGAACTCTCAAAGTCGTACATCACTCTCCTAGTACCCATCTCCACAAAATTCCTATCTACCCCCACGAGCCTACCAAAAACCCCCTGGATCAGGTTTCTAGCCCAATCAAACCTTTAAGAACGAGAGGTTACGGAAGAAGAAGACCTTTACTCCATGAGGAGAGTCATATGCCAGTATGTTCCAGAGGCTACAGAAATTGGACATGTTGAAGCCGACCCAGATAAAAATGCCAGACCCTCTTCCAAAGAAGTTTGATTTTTCTCAAAGGTGAGCACATTGCTCGGATGCCCCGGGGCATGACATAGAGAAGTGTTGGAACCTGAAGAATGCAATTCAGAAGCTTATTGATGCAGGCGACATTGTCGTGCAAAATCCAGATGCAACAGACACTAGCTAAAGTCCATCGCCTGTGCATAATGAGACGCATATGGTGGGTATGGTTTATTTTGAAAAGGAATGTGAGACTTCATCTGGGAGCCTCGGAGGTCCACGTGCTACTAAGCTTCCAGCGCTATCAGGGGTTGATCTTAAGAATGAGCTAGCAAAAGGAACCCAAAAGCAATTTGTTAAGAACAATGTGATGAAGACTTGTGGAGGTCCTAGTATTGCTGATGCAGAATTCAGTGGCTAAGATACCATACTTGGTAATTGGAAAGACGCTCCATTTCTTGGTCAGTCGGAGAGGAGCTTTTGGTGGTTTAGTTTGTTGTTATTTCTGTTGTCCGGGTTATTGCAGGGTTGTAATCTGGATATTATCTTGTGACTCAAATCCTTCTATCCTTTATTTCGTCTAGTTCCTTTAGTCGTATTATCTCACTTAGTGTTTTCTAGGTTTGTTCTAAGTTTGTAACCCCGGTTTAGTTTGTCTGTTTTGTTATCCAAACCCTTTCACCATCTGTCTAATGCAATTTTCTGTTTTCTGTTATTTGTAGTCATTTTGTTTAGTTCTCTTTTCCTTTTATAGTCCTTTTCCTATTGATTCTAGTGACATGACATGCACACGTAATTCTCAGCCTAGTTTTAAAAGTCAGTTTAGTCACGAAGCAATGAAACAATGTTGAAGATGTAGGGACATTGGAGGGAAATAAGTGAAGGCATTTTGAGATTACTTCAAGCCCGAATTATGTGAAACTGGGGCAGGTAGAACATAAAAATACACTATTGGAATGCATCATACTACATCGGGTGAAGATAATGGCAAGTTTGCCCCAAATTTGTAGGGGGCCGTTCGTGGTAATGAGAGTGAGGGTGTTGTCCAATAGGGCTTGGTAATTAACAGATGTAGAAGGCGAATGCGTGGATATGGTTATCAAGTCTAGTGCAATCAAAAGATGTTACAAATGTTTTCCTTCGTTTGTTTAAATTGTGTAGTTTGAACTTGGCATGTTTTGGAGATTGGAATGACGAAGGCATTTTGTTCTACTATCTAAACACTTTATCCTTCGTTACCCCTTTGAGCCTTATTTATTTTCATTCATACCCCTCTTTCGGAATCAGTAGCAAAGATCAGAAACGCAAGCGTGAAAGATGAGTAAAGCAAAAAGAGAAAAGAAAAAGAATGAAAAGAGAGAGAAGAAAAAGAAGAAGAAAGAGAAAATAAAAAAGAAAAATAAAGAAAAAAAAAGAAAAAAAGAGAAGAAAAACAACAACAAAAAGAAAAAGAAAGAAAGAAGAGAAAAGAAAAAGAAAAGAAAAATCACAACAAACAAAGTAATTCCTATAACATGAACTACGTTCGACCTGATTCCTTTTAAGGATACGTAGGCAGCCTCATGGTTTGGTCCCATCAAAATAAAAATCCAAAAAGTCTCCAAGAAAAGAAACTGGGGCAGAAGTTGTGGTTGTTGTAGGAAATCTGATTCCGAAAGTTGTAATTTTGAACTCATTTGAATTGTTTCGAGCCTTTGATACCCTTTGTTTCTAACCCTATCCAAAAGACCACATTACGGTCCAAAGAAAGACATTCCGATCAGTCTTCGAGAGATGCCAAGTCAAGCAAGTAGAGGTGAATCATATCAGGGGCAGCACTCCGGTCCAAGTAAGAAAAAATGAGAGAGTCTTATTGGTGAAAACCCTCACGGGCACCGTAAGGCAATGGAAAACTGAGAGAAATCAAAAATGAGAGAGTCTTATTGGTGAAAATCCTCACGGGCATCGTAAGACGATGAAAGCTGAGAGAAATAAAAATGAGAGAGTCTTATTGGTGAAAACCTTCACAGGCACCTTGAGGCGATGGTAAGTTGAGAGAAAGAACAAATGAGAGAGGCTTGATGGTGAAAACTCTCCAGGCACTACAAGTCGAATAAGGATTGTGAATCAGATTGGATAATTGGAGCATTGAAGCCAGTTTCACGGTTTAGAGGTATAACAGGAGTTGAACATCAGACTTGCTCAATAGAATAGGTCACATGTGCATGTCATGGTCATTAGAGTTGGTATCCACATCTGATAGGTTTCTACTTTGTAGTTTTCTTGTTAGGGATCATCTCTTTCCTTTGTCCTTTACTCTGTTCCTTTTGTTATGTTTACTTCCTCTTCTTGAGTCTGTTCGGTCAAAAGAAGTGAGAAATGACTTCAAAATTTTCCACCAGCTTTCCAATTTCACAAAACGGGATCTGGCCAGAACATCAAAGTGGCATAAGTTAGGAAAGAACGACGTGCGCACTGAGTTGGTAACAATCAACATGCTTTGGGATTCATGTGAAATACAAAGGTTTGGTATATATCAATTCATGAACAATGCACGGGTGTAGGGTGAACGGATCAAAGGTATTTTCTGTGATAAGATTGACAAAGAAAGTGGTTAACCAGGGACAAGCAAGGTCTTCCAAGCAGAAATCAAAGTTATCATGGCAAGTGAAGGAGCAATAGACCTCAAGGCCAAGGCCAGTGGTTTAAGTCAAGAAAGAACAACATACACACTAAGTGGGTGGCAATTGACGTGCTTTGGAATTCATGTGAGATACAAAGGTTTGGTAAATGTTAGTTCATGAGCAATGCAACAGATAAAGGGTATTGGGTCTGAATGGGGAAGAGGTATTTTCTGTGATAAGGGTGACGGAGAAAGTGGTCAGTCAATAAACAAGTAAGGTCTTCGAGTGAAAATCAAAGTTATCATGGGAAGTAAAGGAGCAATCGCCCTCAAAGTCGAGGGCACAAACCAACCACCATATTTTTAAACTGACAAGATTTTTCTTTGATTTGAAACAGGGGCAGAAAATTTCGATTATTTCGGAGGAACCCTCCGTAAGGAAAGGCAAGCACCAAACAGGTTTGGCAATAAATTTTCAGGACCCTCCTGGAAAATGGGATCTAGTTTAAAATTCAAAACAATCATGAGTAGCAAGATCTAGCATAAGTGCACCCAAAGGAACATAAGTAGGCTTCAAAGTTTGCATGTTTGAGATATGATTCAATTAGGAGTTTTCAGGACCCTCCTGAATAACGGGACCTAGCTTTAGGATTTCCATTGGATAACAAGGTTTAGAATAATTTCTGTTGTAGGGTAATATAATTTAGCCATAAAATTGTCACTTTTAAGATAATACTTGATTTTTGATTTTCAGGACCCTCCTGAATAATGGGACTTAGTTTTAAGATTTCAATTGGATACAACATTTAGCGTAAGTTCTGTTGTAGGGTAGTATAATTCAGCCGCAAAAGTTGTCACTCTTAAGATAGGACTTGATGTTTGATTTTTCAGGACCCTCCTGGATAATGGGATGTAGTTTTAAGACCTTCTTAGACAACAAGATTCAGTGGGAGTCACACCTTCAGAAGATATAATTTAGATTTTTAAGCCACCATTTAACTAGAAGTTTTCATAACCCTCCTGGATAATGGGATTTAGCTTTCAAATTCATAGAGATATTTGGGAACATGATTCAATTAACACTCACAGATGCGCCCAACACCAAACTAGGGCAGAAGTTTTCTTTGTTTTTGTCTGTTTTGTGGAAATCAGGCGCCCACCTGGAAAACATGGGAATACATTTCAAGTTCAGCAATCAGGCGCCCACCTGGAGAACAAAGGAATACATTCAAGTTTCAGCAATCAAGTGCCCACCTGGAGACAAGGGAATACATTTCAAGTTTCAGCAATCAGGCGCCCACCTGGAAAACAAGGGAATACATTTCAGATTCAGCAATCAGGCGTCCACCTAGAGAACAAGGGAATACATTTTCCAGTTCAGCAGTCAGGCACCCACCTGGAGAACAAGGGAATACATTTTCAAGTTCAGCAATCAGGCGTCCACCTGGAGAATAAGGGAATACATTTCAAGTTCAGCAATCAGGTGCCCACCTAGAGAACAAGGGAATACATTTCAGATTCAGCAATCAGGCGCCCACCTGGAAAACAAGGGAATACATTTCAGATTCAGCAATCAGGTGCCCACCTAGAGAACAAGGGAATACATTTTTAAGTTCAGCAATCAAGCGCCCACCTGGAGAACAAGGGAATACATTTCAAGTTCAGCAATCAGGCGCCCACCTAGAGAACAAGGGAATACATTTCAATTTCAGCAATCAGGCGCCCACCTGGAGAACAAGGGAATACATTTCAAATTCAGCAATTAGGCGCCCACCTGAAAAACAAGGGAATACATTTCAAGTTCATCAATCAGGCGCCCACCTGAAGAACATGGGAATACATTTCAAGTTCAGCAATCAGGCGCCCACCTGGAGAACAAGGGAACACAGAAAGTTTCAGTAATCAGGCGCCCACCTGGAGAACAAGGGAAGACAGTTCAAGTTCCAAGGGAAAGTAGTTCTGAAGGAAGACAGTTCAAGATTTGGCAATCAGGCACCCACCTGGAAGACAAGGGAATTCACTTCAGAATGCAATTCAAGTCAGCAACAAAAGAAGCTCGCGGCAGGAATGCGAGTCAACAGTCCGAGATGATCAATAGAAGTTAGTCACAATCCAGAATAATAAAAAAAGGCAAGAAATGAATCCAAATGCAGAAGTTGATGAAAGATATGAGCTTCTCAAGACATGGCCAAGGTCACAAGCACTGCATGCCCGGTTTTGATCCAAAAAGCTGAAGAAGAATAAGCTAGCACCTGCAACTAGCAAGCGTCAAGGTTCAAATCCAAAGTCTGCATGAAGAACCATTCAAGACTCAAGATCAGGCTTCAGAAGACTTATAGATAGGAATCTTGTAACTCGTAGTGGATAGGCTTAGCTAGTCTTTATCATGTTTTAATTTTTTATGTAACATCAGGACCGCGGATCGGAACCTCAGCGGAACGGCACCTCGACCGGCTCTCCACTTCGGCATACTCCGTCATCTCACTCATCTTTGAACTACACGTGGCCTGATTCCTTTATAGCCAAGGATATGTAGGTTTCTCGGATACCAGGGCTCGGTCACATCCCCTTTTTCTCTTAATTTTGGTTTCTTTAAATAAGGGTCGGGTCAAAAAAACCTGTCTAGTCATTCTTTGTCTGAAAATACTTCATATTTCCAGTCAAAGAGAGGCAGCTGTAGACATGTAATTTTTGACCCTCCCCAAGATTTTTATATTTTAGCATGTAAATATTTAATTTAGGCATAATATAGCTATTTCAACTAATTTTTACTCTTTTACTTTATTTTAGTACAAGAAAAATGAAAATTACAAAAAAAATATTTTAGTTTATGTATTTTTCATAAATTTAAAAATACAAAAATAGTACCTTATTTTTATCTTTATATAATTTCGAAAACACAAAAATAGTTTCATGTTTAGTTTAATTAATTAGGATTAGCTTTGGCATTGTGTAGCATTTCTATCTTATTTTAAAAGGAGTCAATTAAGGTGTTAGACCACAATTTTAAGAGTTTTAAAGCCCAATTCTTGGCCTAATACCCAATACCCATTAAGCCTAGGGACCTTTCTAGACTTTTCTTTGGAACAAAACAAATAAAAAGAACCTAAAGACTTAACACAAAAAGACCTAGGGACTAATTAGCAAAATACACAAAATAATAACCTAAACCTAGACTCACATATAAGAACGCCTAGAACACAAAAATAGGCCAGCCGCAACATAGGAAAAAGAAACCCCACCCTCTCTACGCTCTCTTCTTCTTCACGAAAGAGCAAAAAACCGGGAGCTTTTTAATTCATCTTCTTGAGCAAAAAACTAACGCCTGAAAAAAGGGAGAGGATCCATCGTTGACATCCCAAATGACCCCCGAACATTCCCCTCCTTCCAAAATAAAATGCTGAAGAACCTTAGCTGCAAACCAAAAGCAGACCCCTTAGATCTTTCTTCTCCATCGTTCAAAAATCAGAAAACAAAAGAACCCTAGGAGAGATCCAACCCATCTTCCTCACCATAACTCCGGCGAAGCTTCACCTCATATGCGCCCATCTCCTCCATACAAAACAGCCGCGACATTTCCTCTTTAGTCCAGATCGAGCACATCACCCTCACCTGTTGTCCTCACTGTAAGAGACGAGGAACACGCACACACCTATCACAGAAAAATAAACAACAGATTGAGTAACCGGAAAACAGTGTAGGTAACGGAAACTGAGGTCCGAGGTTCAGTCCAGTCGCCGGTTCGAGTTCGGGTCCGACGAGATCGTCCATTCGTTAGTTCCGCTCTCAGTTCGAAAATCGAGCTTTTCAATGGAGTTTCTTTGATGTTGAAAATAAAGAAGTAGCTATTAAAAGGTCATATTCTAACTTTGCTCATCTTTCGATTTCCAGATCTTTGATCGTGGGTGTTTGAGTTGTTTTATTTGATTTCCTTCATTCCAGTTTTATGACTCACGTGATACTAATATCTTAGCCCTTTCATTTGTGATGTTTGTTTGTTTAATTTCTGAATCACATCTGAAGTTTTACGTAGTTGTTTGTCTCCATTATTTGTCATATTATCTTGTTTCCTTTGAGATGTGATTTATGTATTCGTATTGTTGCAATTTGCCCGTTTGTATGAGTTGAATTAGCAGATTTACAAATTCGTTTGGTTGATTAGATTTCTTGTGTTACAGATTTGTTATTGTGTTGTTTTAATCAATTATTGCCTTGATTTAAAAAGTGCATATATACTAAATATATACGTAGTAGAAAAAGAATAGCAATGGAGTGGAGTGGTGGTCTCTCTACCGTGAATGCGTTGGTTGGTTCTCTTATTTAATGATGGAGAATTATGTGTTAGTTCTACACTGTCCCTTCTTTGGTCTCTTACATTTGATATCCAAGAAACCAAATCTACTCTTGTCATTTATCATATGCACAACCATAGGGAGGCAAACAAATTTTCTATTTGTCACTTGCCTTTAAGTTGTAGTTCGCAACAGTCCAATTTGCGCACAGCCTTGGGGTTGGAAGAGTGTCATGGTTGAGGTCAAAGATATATTTTGAATTAATTTATATTTACTGACAGCAGTCATTATTATACAACCATGACAGAGAAGTTCAAAAGACTAAGATTAATAGGCTGCTTAATTAATTTTAGTTCATATAGTCCGAGGTGTGCCATCCACAATTTAATCATTCATGGCCCTCGTACTAATCTCATAACCTAGATATAAAAATGACAAATGCTCGTAGTTTGCTCTAGGCCCGTTTAATAAATTATCGTGGTTGTGGACACATTCGCGTGACATGATTATGATTTCTAAAAAAAAAAAAATTGGAGTATGCGTTCGCGCAATTTCAGCCAAATTTTCTTAATAACAATAAAGTGTTATTAATTGTGGACACGTTCACGTGACATGATTTTTGACATGCCAAACAAATGGGTATACGTACGGGTGACCCGTTTCAAGATAATTTTCTTAATTGAAGGCGGTAAAAGGCAAATGCACATAGGTTTTAAAATGAGTAATTAAACAATTTGTTTAAGCCAAGTATGATCAAAGCGACCGTGCTAGAACCACGGAACTCGGGAATGCCTAACTCTTTCTCTCGGGTTAACAGAATTCCTTACCCGAATTTCTGTGTTCGTAGACCGATAATAGAGTCAAACTTCCTCGATTCGGGATTTCAAACCGGTGACTTGGGACACCATAAATTATCCCAAGTGGCAACTCTGATTTTTAATGTAAATAATCCCGTTTCGATTGTCACTTTAAGTTGGAAAAACTCCCTTATACCCTTTCCGGGGGTGTAGGTAAAAAGGAGGTGTGACAATGGTCATAAAAGTATTTAATTCAGTGATCTATGCATGTTCCCTCACATCCATTTGCCACTAGGGTTCAAGATCCAAAAATTTGAGAAATATGATGGACACGGTGACCCTATCACCTACTTGAAAAGGTACTGCAACCAGCTGAGGGGTGCAGGAGGAAAAGAAGAGTTGTTGATGGCTTATTTTGGGGAAAGTCTTTTGGGGGTAGCCTCCGGATGGTTCATTGATCAAGATATCTCTCATTGGCATGTCTGGGACGACATGGCCCAGGCCTTTGTCAAACAATTCCAGTACAATATTGATATTGCACCAGATCGCAATTCCCTATCCAATATGAAGAAAAAGCCGACTGAAAGCTTTAGGGAGTATGCCATCAAATGGAGGGAGCCAGCAGCTAGAGTTAAGCCACCCATGGATAATCATGAATTGATCACTATTTTTCTGGAGGCTCAAGAGCCTGATTACTTTCAGAACATGATGTCCGCGATGGGTAGGCCTTTTGCAGAAGCAATCAAAATAGGGGAGATGGTCGAAAATGGTCTCAAGACTGGAAGAATTGTAAGTAAATCTTCTCTAAAAGCCACCACCCAAGCAATCCAAAGTGGGTCGGGAAGTTTGGTAAATAGAAAGAAGAGAGATGAATGGTCCATGATGATCTTGGGATCCAGGAAAGTTCAAAGAGGGGCATCACACCCTTATGTGCAAGTTTAGCAAGAGCAATCCAGCAACCCTCAATATTATTATCCCCCGCCAATTCCTCAATACTCTATGGGCCCACCACAGTATACAGTGTTCAATGCTCAATCCTATGCTCGGCCTCATGGGCACCAGCTCCAAGGATCCCCCGACCGCAGCAACAAAATTTTCGATCACCCTACAATGCTCGTCCCAGGCAAGATTATGGTCGAGAGTAGAGGCCGACGGAAAAATTCACTCCATCGGCTGAATCATACTCTAGTCTATTCTAGAAGATGAAGCAAATAGGCGTGATTGGACTCATCGCTCCCCACCATATGCATCCTGATTCACATGGATTTCAAGCAAAATCAAGATATGAATATCATTCAGGTGCCCCAGGGCATAGCACTGATGACTGTTGGACTCTGAAAAGAACCATAGAGCAACTCATTTCTGAAAAACTGATTATAGTGACAAATGGCGAGGACCCTCCTAATGTAACAAACAACCCCTTGCTAATACACAATGATTTTCATTTTGTGGGAATGATTGGCCGAGATCAAGAATACAAGCCGGTCAGTCAAGCAGAAATGACAGTGGGAACAATTCAAGAAGGAATAGGTCTGGAAGTAAGTCCAAACCGAGATGAGCCATTGATTGCGAAAGGCGCCCCGAGCTCAGAAAAGGTAACTTTATTTGCTCCCAAGATCTCGAGATTAGAAGTTCGCTGCAATGTTCCAAGCCCAAGGTTATATGTCCTTGGAGGCCACCCCATCACAAGGCAAAATCAGGGCGGTACGAAGGGTATAACAGAGCCGATCATAATCAAACCTGTCGTGCAACTCCCTGTGACAAATAAGAAAACCATTCCTTGGAACTACAACAAAATTGTGATGACCTACAAAGGCAAGGAAATCATAGAGGAAGTGGGGGAAACTAGAGGTTTGACTCGATCGGGGAGGTGTTACTCTCCAGAAGAGTTGAGAAGGCCAAGCAAATCAGAGAAGGCCAATTGCCAATAAAGAAACCAGTCACTAAAGCAGAGGCAGAAGAGTTTTTGAAAAAGATGAAAGTTCAGGATTACTCAATCATCGACCAGCTGAGAAAGACTCCTTCCCAAATCTCTCTACTATATCTACTCATACATCCCAAAGAGCATGCACTTGTACTAATCAAGGTCTCGAACGAGGCACATGTCTCAGAGGAGGCCACAATGAATCAGTTAGAGAAGATGGCCAACAGATTTTTTGAGGTGAACAGAATCTCCTTTACTGATAATGAACTTCCCAAAGAGGGAGCCGGGCACAATAGGGCTTTGCACTTGATGGTCAAATGTGAGGGGCATTATGTAAAACAAGTCATGGTTGATGGAGGCTCAAGTGTAGATGTATGCCCTCTCTCTACCTTGCAAAGCATGAAGATCAATACAGACAGAATATGACCCAGCAATGTTCGCATCCGGGCTTTGATGGCTTAGCGAGAGATACCATTGGGGAGATCAACCTCACCATAATGATTGGACCAGTTAACCTTGAGATTGTCTTCCAAGTAATGGACATGTTCACTTGTTATAACTTTCTTCTTGGAAGGCCATGGATCCATACGACCCGAGCTGTGCCATCCGCCTTGTATCAGATGCTCAAATTCAAACATGACAAGCAAGAAATTATTATTCACGGGGAAGATGAGTCTTCCATTTATAAAGACCCGTTAATCCCCTGTATTGAGGCCAAGGAAGAGTGTGAGTCCATTGTCTATCAGGCTTTTGAAGTGGTTGATGTGGACCAAGTTGAGGAAGGAAAGCCCATTCTGCATCCTCATCTTTCCACCACATCTGTAATGGTGGCTGCACTTATGCTGAGACAAGGTTATGAGCCAGGAAAAGGCTTGAGGGCATCATTGCAAGGAATTTCGGAGCCTATTTCTCTGTTTAGTAACCAGGGTACTTTTGTCTTAGGCTTTAGGCCAACACAAGCAGATGAAAACAAAGCCAAGCATCGCAAAAAGCATGGATGGGTCTTGCAACAACCTATCCCTTACATTTTCTACATTTTTGTCAAGCCACAACTCCAAGAGGGTCAAAATTCCTCGGCACATGCAAACATTGATGAAATTTGTCATGGCCTCAGCCAGATGTTTTCTGAAGTGAATATGATCCAGGATGGTGAAGGCTCTAGTCGTGCCAATATGCAACAAATTGACCTAGACACCATGCTCAACAACTGGGAAGCAACTCCTCTCCCGACAAGGAAGGAGTCTTGGTAGTTTGCTTTTGCAGCTTCTTTTTATATTTTGGGTTACTTTCAGGGTTGTAATCCAAACATCTCAGTATGATTGTTTTGTTTTGATGTTAACCCTTCTATCCTTTCGAATTCAATGAAATGCAGTTCAGTTTCGTATTAAGTTTTGTATCTTTTCCTTTTCCTAATTCCTGTCATTTTGTTTCCATTTCAGTTTTGTTAATGTCGGCTTTAATGATATGACATGCATGCGGAATTCACGCCCAGATCTTAAAATCTATCTAATATTGAAATAATGAATCAAGAGGTCGAATATGATGAAGATGAGGTTATTGAAGAAATAAAAAGAGAGTTGGAACAATTTCAAAACAAGCCTAATCCCACCTCAATGAAACTGAGCCAATTAATATCGGAAGTCATAAAGAAGTTAAAGAAACGAAGATAAGCATTCACACTAAACAAAAAACCAGAGATGTCTTGATTCAACTTTTATTTGAATGCAGAGATGTGTTTTCTCGGTCTTACGATGATATGCCGGGTTTAAGTGCTGATCTAGTGGTTCATAAGCTTCCTACATATCCTGATTTTCCATCAGTCCAACAAAAGCAAAGAAAATATAAAACAGACATGAGTGACAAAATCAAAGTGGAAATAATGAAGCAACTGAGCGTCAATGTGGCCAGAGCTGTCCGATAAACCACCTGGGTGGCGAATGTTGTGCTTATTCCAAAGAAGGATGGAAAGACCAGAGTCTGTATTGACTACAGGGACCTGAACAAAGCAAGTCTAAAGGATAATTTTCCTTTACCAAATATCCACATTCTTGTAGATAATTGCACAAAGCATGAGATACAATCGTTCGTGGAATGCTATGCTGGGTACCACAAAATTCTAATGGATGAGGATGATGCAGAAAAGACTGCTTTCACCACTCCATGGGGTACTTATTGTTACAAGGTCATGTCATTCGGTTTAAAGAATGCAGGGGAAACTTACATGAGGGCCATGACCACCATTTTTCATGACATAATGCACAAAGAGATTGAAGTATATGTCAATGATGTCATTATAAAATCAAAGACACAGGCTGATCACGTGTGCGATTTGAAAAAGTTCTTCGAACGGCTTCGAAGGTATGACCTTAAGCTTAATCCAGCCAAGTGTGCACTCGGGGTTCCATCTAGGAAACTTCTTGGTTCTGTAGTCAGCTGGAGAGGCATCAAACTAGATCCATCTAAGATAAAGTCCATTCAAGATCTGCCACCCCCGAAGAACAAAACGGAAGTCATGAGTTTGCTCGGGAGGTTGAACTACATCAGTAGGTTCATTGCTCAACTCACAACCATGTGCGAGCCCATCTTTAAGTTGCTGAAAAAGGATGTCGCTATCAAGTGGACAGACGATTGCCAAAAAGCTTTTGATAAGTTCAAAGATTATCTGTCAAAACTCCCTTGTACTAGTCTCACCTGAACCTGGTAGGCCTTTATTTTTATATCTATTAGTGATGGATAATTCCTTTGGATGTGTTCTGGGGCAACATGATGCAACAGGCAAAAAGGAACAGGCAATCTATTATTTGAGCAAGAAGTTCACCAATTATGAGGTTAAGTACACCCTTTTAGAAAGCACATGTTGTGCATTGACTTGGGTTGCTCAGAAGCTGAGACATTATCTTTTGGCCTACACTACTTACCTCATAGCCAGAATAGATCCTTTGAAGTACATCTTCCAAAAGCTAATGCCCACTAGCAGGCTCGCAAAATGGCAAATCATGCTCACAAAATTCGACATCGTCTATATCACCCGCATCGTGATGAAAGCACAGGCTTTGCAGATCATTTGGTAGAGAATCCAGTTGTTGATGAGTACATGCCACTCAACACATACTTCCTAGATGAAGAGGTCAACTCAATAGAGGAAGTAGTTCTAGACGACAACCCTATATGGAAAATGTATTTTGATGGGGCTGTCAATATCAAAGGAGTTGGGATCGGGGCAATCCTCATCTAACCTATTGGACATAATTACCCTACAATGGCCCGACTTCGGTTCTTCTGTACCAATAATACAAAAGAATACGAAGCTTGTATCATGGGTCTAAAAATGGCCCTCGATATGGATGTGCATGAAGTATTGGTTATGGGAGATTCCAACTTGCTTATCCGGCAAGCACAAGGAGAATAGGAGAGTCGAGACATCAAGCTTATTCCATACAGACAATCTGTGCAAGAATTAAGCAAAAGATTCAAATCCGTCGAGTTCAGGTACATTCCCAAGTTTCACAACGAGCTAGCTGATGCCTTGGCTACTTTAGCCTTGATGCATCCTTATCCAAGCAACACTCATATTGATCCACTAGACATCAATGTTTGGAATCAACACAGTTACTGCAATATAATTGATATAGAACCAGATGGTGAACCATGGTATCATGACATAAAACGATTCCTAAAAATAAGAGAATACCCATAGCATGCCAAAGGGGGTTAAAAAATAACTGTAAGGCGGCTCGCTAGTGGTTTTTTCCTAAATGGGGAAATTTTGTACAAGAAGACCCCAGATTTAAACTTGTTGAGATGCATAGATGCCATAGAAGCAGAGCGGATCGTGAGTGAAGTGCATTCGGGGCTATGCAGACCTCACATGAATAGATATGTTTTGGCGAAGAAGATTCTGCGGGCAAGGTATTATTGGCTTACTATGGAGTGAGATCGCTTCAGGTTTGTTCGCAGGTGTCACCAATGCCAAATTCATGGTGACCTGATTCACTCGCCTCCTTCGGAGTTGCATCCCATGTCCTCTCCTTGGCCTTTCGTTGCTTGGGGAATGGATGTTATTAGACCAATCGAGCCAAAGGCTTCAAATGAGCACAGATTCATTTTGGTTGCAATTGATTACTTCACCAAGTGGGTGAAGGCCGTCACTTTCAAAGCAGTCACCAAGAAAACAGTGGTAGACTTTGTTCATTCCAACATCATCTGTCGCTTTGGTATCCCAAAGACCATTATCATTGAAAATGCAGCCAATCTAAATAGTCACTTGATGAAGAAATTATGCGAACAATTTAAAATCATGCATCGCCATTCTACCCCTTACCGGCCAAAAGCCAATGGAGCCGTTGAAGTGGCGAACAAGAACATCAACAAGATTCTTAGGAAGATGATCCAAGGTTCTAGGTAATGGCATGAAAAGTTGCCTTTTGCTCTTTTGGGATACTGCACGACTGTTCCCACATCTGTTGGTGCAACTTCTTATCTGCTTGTATATGGAACTGAAGTTGTAATACCAGCAGAAGTTGAAATTCCCTCTCTCCGAATCATTGTGGAATCGGAGATTGAAGACACTGAGTGGGTCAAGACCCGATTAGTACAGCTAATGTTGATTGATGAAAAACGGCTAGCAGCAGTGTGTTTTGGCCAGTTATACTAGTAAAGAATGGCACGCGCTTACAACAAGAAAGTACATCCAAGGCACTTCGAGGTAGGACAACTCGTTCTTAAACGCATTCTTCCACACAAAGTAGAAGCTAAAGGAAAGTTTTCCCCAAACTGAAAAGGACCCTACATCATCAAGAAAGTGTTACCAAAAGGGGCCTTGCACTTGGTAGATGAAAAAGGACGGGTACCAGACATGACTATTAATGCAGATGCAGTCAAAATATACTATGTCTAATATATACCCATTGTGGAACTTTCACGCATGATTTTCTCATATCGAGATGATGAAGGCTATCATTGCTCGCTATTCCAAATAGGTGTTACACATTTGTTAGACCTTTTAAGCCGTATTTGTCTTCTTTGTTTTCCACTTTCTAGAACATGTGTACTTGTGTATAAAAATAAAAAAATAAAAAAAGGAGAGAAGAGTCAAACAACAAACCTTTTGAGTCATTGAACTATGTCCGACCTGATTCCGAAAGGATACATAGGCAGTAGGGGTGTTCATGGTTCGGTTTGGATCAGTTTTTCCCTAAAAAGAAACCAAACCAAGTAAGTCGGTTTTTCAAATATTAGAACCAAACCAAATCAATTAAGTCGATTTTTTTTCGATTCGGTTTATGTCGATTTTTTTGGTTTTTTCGGTTATTTGTCATTTTTTCTTAAATATAAGACATACACTACCAAACACACATTTCGACGACCACATTTTCAACGTAACACTATCAAATCAATTGCCCTTTGAGAAATCTATTAATTACCAAGATATATTGATGATAATTAAATCAAATAGTGATGAATAATTTAAGGACTCAATTAAAAATATATTATTTTTAACATGAAATAGATTCTTACACTTAACAAAAAAAATTACCAATTAAACTAGAATGTAAAGGTAAAGAACTGTACTAAAAGTGCAAACAATTAATATTTACTATAAATTTTTAAAACTTTGTATAAAAGTATACATATATATAGGTGTAATAATAAATTTAAAATAGCTACTCCTATATTCGGTTTGGTTCGGTTTTTTAAATTAAAACCAAAACCAAACCAAATTTGATCGGTTTTTAAATTTCAAAACCAAAACCAAACCAAACCAAAAAGTATCGGTTTTTTTGGTCGGTTTGGTTTGGTTTGGGTTTGGTTCGGGTTTTCGGATTTTTATGAACACCCCTAGTAGGCAGCCTTACCCTGGGTTCGGTCCCATCACAACAAAAATCCATATTCCTAATACTCCAAAACTAGGGCAGAAGTTTGTTTTGCTTTATGGTTTTTCCTATAAAAACAGTTGCAAAAGTTGTAATTTAGTTCGAGGTTCTTTTCGCCTTTTCCATATTAAGAACTTCTGATCGATCTTTGAGAATGTTTGAAGTCCCCATGCCAAGGGCATTGGGAAACCTTCTGCATGCAGTATCCTAGTCAAAAAAAGGGAAAAAATGAAATGAGAGAGTCTTATCGGTGAAAACCCGTACGGGCACTGTAAGGCGATGGTGTGCAGAGAAATGAGAGAGTCTTATTGGGGAAAACACAAATGGGCGCCATAAGGCGATAGTAAGTAAATAAATGAGAGAGGTTAGTTAGCAAAAACCCGCAAAGGGCGCTACTAGCCGAATGAGGGTCGTCGATACTCCGGCATGAGCACAACCAAGACAGTTTCAAATGAATGTTTGCGACGAATTTTGAGAATTAGACAGTTCAGACAAATCAGGCGTCTAGTCCAAAATGCATGTCATGATTCATTGAAGTAGACACATACCTCCAGATAAGTCTCCCTATTCCTTTCCCCGAAAGGGACACCTATTTGTTTAAGCACAATTATTTTTCACTCTCAATTATTCTTCTATTTTTACCTATAATTTTTTTTAGTCCCTTTCGGTCTAATCTTACATCAAAAGTGAAACAAAGAAATGGTTGCAAAATCGGCTACAGTTTCCCTGTAATATCGAGCACAATCTGGGGCATATATGGCATTGATGAAGGCAGAATCCATCTGTGATCTCATTTGATAAGGCGAACAAAGTGTCTCAAAGAAACTGAAAGGTCTCCTAAGCAAGACCTGTTTCATGAGAAAAGTTGATAAGTACTACAAACACAAACTGATACTAGGTGCAAGACAACTGAGTTTGATTTTAAAGGGAAAAATTGCCTTGCCTTAGGGATAAGGGTTAGCGGTACCATGGACATCCTAGTATGAAACAATCAGGGGAAAAGTCGGAAAACAAGGTTTCTAGAATGCAATACAGAGTATCCGAGCACCTCGGTACCACACTAATAGAATCAGTTCTTCAACAGCGAAGTGGCCGTGAATTCAAACTACAACAGGTCATCAAGGCCACAAACCAATCACCATGTTGAAAACTCACAAATTTTTCTTTGTTTAAAGCAGGAACAAAGCAGCGCAGAATGGCGATTCTCAAAGGCCGAATGTCACCAAATGTAGGCTCCTTAAAATCTCCATTTTCTTTTATTTTCAACATGCATCACTATTGTTCACACCTCCCATTTTCGTAGCTTAATTCAGGTAGAACCGTTTTGCCTAGGGAGATCCAGCTCATAGTTTCGAGTAGAAATACTCTTCGCTCAGGCAGTTTTACGTATCTTAACTCGGGTAGAACCGCTTCGCCTAGGGAGATCCAGCTTATATTTCTGGGTAGAAGTATTCTTCGCTCAGGGTATTTTGCATAGCTTAACTCAGGTAGAACCATTTCTCCTAGGGGATCCAGCTCATAGTTCTGGGTAGAAGTACTCTTCGCTTAGGTGTTTTACGTAGCTTAAATCAGATAGAATCGTTTCACCTAGGGGATCCAGCTCATAGTTCCGAGTAGAAGTACTCTTCGCTTAGGGTATTTTACGTAGCTTAACTCAGGTAGAACCGTTTCGCCTGGAGGGATCCAGCTCATAGTTCCGGGTACAAGTACTCTTCGCTCAAGATGTTTTACGTAACTTAACTCATGGTAGAACCATTCGCCTAGGGGGATCCAACTCATAGTTTCGGGTAGAAGTACTCTTCACACAAGATGTTTTACGTAGCTTAAGTCATGGTAGAACCATTTCGCCTAGAGGGATTCAGCACTTTATCAATAATACAGGGCGTCAACCCCTGGTTCCATAGTGATACAGGGTACCAACCCCTGATTACATTCCTTATCAGTAATATAGGGTGTCAACCCCTGGTTACATTCCTTCTCAGTAATACAGGGTGCCAACCCCTGATTACGTTCCTTCCTAGTGATACAGGGTGCCAATCCCTGGTTACGTTCCTTTCCAGTAATACAGGGTGTCAATCCCTGATTACATTCCCTTTCAGTAATACAGGGTACCATCCTCTAATTCCATTTCCTTGGTAACATAAGGTACTACCCCTCGTGGTTGCATATCCTCACATAGCTAGTTTGTACTACTTCCTCTGTTTTCCTTTCAACAAAGTAGATAGTTTATAGCTTTCTCTAATAACTCACAAAATCTTTCTAGTGCCAAACTGGGGTAGAAAAATTTCGTTCGTTTTGTTTGTCTTTGATGGCTTTGCAGGACCCCACTGTAAAGCACTGATTGTGGCAATTAAATCTTGTCATTCCAAATTCTCATCAGAAGAAAGAAGTCTTTCAATCACAAGATGGTTGGAGTTAGCATTGATAGTGTGTCGTCAACCCAACTTCTCAAGTTTCACTTTTCCGAATTCTAATCGAGAAAACAAAGGATCGAGAATGGGCCATAATCTTTTCTTTAAAGAGCATCAAGATCCAATCTAAGGTCAACACAGGCGAGCAGGTCAAGAATCAAGATTTGACTACAGAAGACACATAGATAGGAATTTAGTACTTTTAGTTTGCAGACACATGTAGTGCTCTCCTCTTTTTCTTTTGATGTAAGAAGCTAGTAACAATAACAATAAAAGTAACAGCAACATCAGCAGTCTTAACTCCAGTGTCTGGTAGTCCCAGCTATCAAATTTTTCAAAACTACACTGACGTGGTTCCTTTATAGCCAGGGATATGTAGGCAACCTCCAAAACAACGTTCGGTCACCTTTTTCAAAAATGCTTTCATTAGAGTGATACATGAGCAAAATTGGCTATGGCATTCACTTTCTTTGCACGAAAACTCTTCATGTTCTCGAGCAAAGAGGGGCAGCTGTAAGTATCTAATTTTTTGCTCTTTCTACTTCTCCTACATTATATTTGTTTAGGTTTATTATGTATATTTTTGTAGATTTTAGAATTAGATAAATAAATAGTGTGTTAAGGGAGTTAGGGAATGAGTATTGTCCTTTTTAAGCCAAAATTGGCCCAAACATTACACAAATTGGTGGCCCATAACCCCAGGACCTGGTCCATATGCTTTGGCCTCGAAAACTTCAAAATGACGCTGTTTTGATTAGTTTACTAGGATTCAATCTCATCCATTCAATCTCATCTAATCTGGCGGCTAGTATTACATCCCCACCCAGGTATTTAAAGCCTTAAACCCCTAAATTTTGCCCTTATTTTCCCCTTATTTCTCTTCTCCTCACCCCCTTTTCTTCTTCCTCTCTATTTTCTTTATCCTCTCTGCCAGCTCCGTCCGTCGCCGCCCAGCTCCACTACCGGAAATCGCCCATCGGCGGTGGCCGTCCTCCAAACCACCCCAAAATTTTATCACTTCTTCCTCTCAACCTCCTCTCCATGAATCCAAATCCCAAATCCCCGAAATCACCCTCAATCTTACCAAATCTACCCCTAAAACCGCAAACCCTAGCCGCCGCCACCCTAAATCCGGCGAGACCTAACCTTCCACACCCCGAAATATATACATAAATGGATAGATTTCCTCGAGATCTATCATTTCCTGCCTATTTCACCCCTAAAAACTGCACCACCACCGGTCAGCCACCCTCTCGCACTGCCGTGACCACCCAAGGCCACCACTGCCTCATTTTTTAGCCCACTCGACCTAAAGACTCATGTTCCCTTCTAGTATGATGACAAAACTTACTTGTTTTGGGCGTTTGCTAAAAGGGAACTTGTGTTTCAGGGTCGGACAACCGCCTCTTGGCATCTCCGACGTCTTTCTCGTGGCTTGAACAGTTTCAAGTACGCTCGTTAGGTATACTCGTCATCTCTTTAATTAATTTCAGATTTTGTTTATTAGTAGGTTAGTTTCTAATTTTTGATTTTTCTATTTTGGTTGTTTGTTGTTAATTAGAGTTTTAAGTTAGGTTTATTTAATTAGTTATCTCTATTCAGTTTAGTTGTTCGTTAGACTATTATTGATCAAACGTAATCTTTAGTGTATTAGTTAAATCGTTTACTTAGGTAATCGATTGTTTAGTTGTAAAACATCGTCGTCCGATTGTTAATGATGCTCGTTTTGTTTTGAGCATTAGTTTGTGAATTCAGTTGTTTGTTCTATGTTTAGTTTGCAGAAATCAATTTATCTTAGTCTAGATAGTTTGAGTTTTAGTTCCATTTGAAGTCTTGCTTTTGTTTTGTCAATTGCTAGTTGTTTAAGTTTGTTTTTGTTCAAAATCAACAGGGTGGTATTGATGTTATTAAAATTTGAAGATTAGATGGGTTTGATCATGAGTTAGAGTACTAGTAGTTTACTTTTTACTAGTAGGGTGGCTGAAGTGACTCTTTGCTTCTGTTACAACAGATTTCAGGCTGTCCTTTCACCTTTTGGGCAGCCTTTGAACAGTGTTTAGCACACAAAGTCAGTCCCTTTTTGGACAGATTTTTGGTAAACTAAAATCTGTCCAAAAAGTGGCTTTCTTTGCCTAATTAAGGGCTGCCTTTTCCTCACTTTATATGGACTCGATTACACATCTGCTAGACATTTTTACACACTAAAAACACAATCTTAGGAGTAAAAATCAGCAACTAAACTTAAAAAAAGTAAGCTGAAATTGTGAGCTTTATGAGTGCTTCTTAGAGTGAAAACTCTTTCAAAAAGAATAAGTCTTTTAGAGTTGATTCTGAGCTTCTTCTCTAAGGTTTTGGGGCTGTTTGGATACGAATCTGCTGCTATTTTTGCTCGTTTTCATTGCTGTTTTTCTGCTATTTTGCTGTTATTTCTACTCATCTCACTGCTGTATTTTTATTCTGCGAACCAGATAATTCCTACGTCTTTGTATTGCAGATTTTTGATAGTAATAAGAAGATTCGAACTTGTCCGGATAGCTGAAGCATGTTGTACTTGATCTTTGCTTAAGAATAAATGTTGTACCTATGTATAAAAATATGTAAATATGCAGTAGTTATGGCTTTTAGTAGATAACTCTCTACTTATTGTTATCTAGTTGTTGAAAGTACATTTCTCACCTTATTGTACTTAAAAGTCCTTAATCTACTTTAGGTGAGCATGTTGTAGATGTGAATCTAATTTCTTTAGTTTATAAAAATATCCTTGTTAAATTTTGCTTGAATCTTTATTTCGTTTATTAGCGTTAGATCTCAGTGAGCTTTTATCATGTTTCGGTTACATCATTTATTGAGGTGAATTGTTATTAGCATCAAATTAGGTCAGTTTCATGGTAATTAGGTTGAAATAAAGTTTGTTTTGTGGGACTTAAAAAAAGATTTGGGGTTTAACTACTAATAGGCTTCAAGGAAGAAGTATTTTTTCTGGTCTAGCTCAAAGTAAGGAAGAAGTATTTTTCTTTCAATGTCTATCTTTTGTATATTACACGTGTCTAATTTTGTATTGCAAATAATACGTGATATTTTTTAATTGGTTCATTTGATACGTCATTGGCAAGTGTAACTCACGCACATGGTCTGTTGCACTCGAGTGTTTACTTGATACATTTAATAGCCATTTAAAGTGTCTAAATGGTAAATGGGTCAATTGAAGTGTTTGTATGATCATTGAGGACAACTTAAAGGGACCGTTTATGTATTTCACCATATACATATATATATATATATATATATATATATATATATATACATACATACATACATTACAACATCAATAACATAATAATTTGGCTCATTGATATCAAGTATTCATAAGCTGAGTTCTTTTCTTAATCAATAAACCCCTTTTTTTACACAAGTGGCCTAATGTCATGCAATTATAATAAGTATTAGCCTAGCAAGTTCAAGCTATAGGTTAGTTAAATAAAATTCAATAGTAGTATATCCTCTCCTCTTGAATAATTAATTAAATAATTTAATCTCTTTCTTAATTAACTAATTTAAACGCTAGGCAATTAGTAGGCGCTCTTTAACTCACGGAATCGCTAGCGTGGCGTGATTTTTAACATGTAATAAATTAATTCAATAATCTCATACCATACCCATTAGTTTTAGTTAATTTTTAATTTTTAATCCTTTGCTAAAATTCCGGATTCGCTTGCGTAGCGATAGTTGATTTTTTCTAAATTTTCAAGAGTCAATTTTCTCAAATGTAGTAATTTTTCAAAAGTATTACAAAAAATTGATTGTCATGATTTCGGATTTGCTTGCGAAGCGCAATTATGATAAGTTAATTAGTTTTGTTATTTGATCACGCATTCGCTTGCGTAGTATGGTTATGACAACGTAATATTATCCAAAGTATTTTGTTTAGTAACTCTAATAATCAAGAAATAAAAGCGGATAGTTAAAACATGAAAATTATAGAAATCACAGTATATCCATAATTAATTAAAGTCAAGTTTAAGTCAATAAAGCGACCCTGCTAGAACCACGGGACTCGGGGAATGCCTTACACCTTCTCCCCGGTCAACAAAATTCCTTAACCGAACTTTGTTTTTGCGGACCGATAATAATAGAGTCAAACCTTCCTTTGACTAGGGATTCAAATAAAAGGTGACTTGGAACACCCAAAAAATCAATTTTAAGTGGCGACTCTGTAAACAAAATAATCCATATTCAAATTTGTCACTTTAATTAGAAAAATTCTTTAACTCACCCACAATCCATAATACATATATCTTTTAGGGCAGAAAAGGGGGTGACACATCACTAAACAGATTTTCTTTTTGATAATGGAGAATTGAGGGAAAATTATATATTAAAAGAAAAAAATGATATAGAAAGATAAGTTTGGACTAGAAATTTGAATGCGGGGATATCATCTATTTTTTAAAGTTTGATCGAAAGATAGGTGATAAACTAAAGTTAGAACTCTTTTGTAACGATAATAGTTTATTAATTGCATATAATAAATAGGTGCATTTGAAAAGGTCAGGTATTAGGCAACGTAAATAATTAAGATTATCTTACATTGTTTATACTAATATCTTACATTTGAAAAGGTCAGGTATGTCCACTTAAAAAAATTTGTAAATGAGTGAATATAAGTCCTCATAAATTACAATAAGATATTTGTCCTGCTTCATTTACCGAGGTAACTAAATGGGGGATGGCATTCATCATTTTTTTTTTTGAAATCTTTAGTTTTATGATTATATATAACTCAAACATATTATCTAATAATATTCACTTGATTTTTTAAAAGTATAAGGACAGCTCGGTGCACTAAGCTACCGCTATGCGCAAGGTCCGTGAAAGAGCCGAACTATAAGGGTCTATTGTACGCAACCTGAAACTAGTAAATATTAAAACAATATAACAAAGATGTTAAAAGAATATTTATAAGGTTTTTATTTGGCAGGGAAGAAGGGAATTTTTTTTTTTGTGTCTTTAAACTTATCCGTTTATTAGTATAAGATATTACTAAAGTTATTTCAAGGTGTTTAGTCACTACACATAATTGATACTCCTATTCAATTAGGTATCAGGCTTAACTCGTAAGGATAACGTTCAAAATAAAAAAAGATACAATTTGAATGATACATCAAAAGTTGCAAATGAATCATTGCAAAGTAATATTGAAAATAAAGTATATGAGAAGTTTCTCCAATAAAAAAGCAAAATGAGGGAACTCGTATAACTTTGAAACAAAAAGGAAACTTGCGTTTTTAATCCCTAAAAAATTGGTGAATTCTGATTTTGGACCTCAAAGTTTTTGGTTAAGCATATTTAATATTTAATCTAATATTATTTGTTTTTTCTGTCTCGACTTCACAAAATTTGACAAATAATTAAATGCTAAACAATTTAGTTACTGTCACACCTCCTTTTTACCCGCCCGAGGGGGTGTAAGGGAATTTTTCCAATTAAAGTGACATTATTCGAAATGAGATTATTTAATTTAATTTTTTCAGAGTCGCCACTTGGAATATTTTAATTGGTGTCCCAAGTCACCGGTTTATTTTAAATCCCAAATCGAGGAAAAATCGACTTTCCTTTTGAAGTCTACGAACTAGAAATTCTGAGTAAGGAATTCTGTTACCCCGGGAGAAGGTGTTAGGCATTCCCGGATTCCGTGGTTCTAGCACGGTCGCTTAAACTATTACAATTGGCCTATTATCTGATTTTAAAACATCTTTCAACCTATGGTATATTTTTAACTTATTAGCCGCTTTTAATTAATTTAAGGAAAATTCAACGTCATCTAAAACACGTCTTGAACCACGTCACATGAAATGCACCAGCGGTCCACAACACATTTTATCTAACGTTGTTGAGATTTGGATTTGGGTCACATGAAATGCACACCCGAGTTTAGGAAATTAATTTTTAAAAATAGCACGCCTAAAGCAACTACGCACTTTCAAGTTTGCGAGGGCCATGGAAAATTCAACTAAATGGCACGTCTCAATTTCTAAGAATTAAAATTAATTAAATGAGGGCAATGAGTTTTGAGATTTTATTTGGCATGGCGCGCCTCGATTATTCTAAAAGGATCATATTCAATTTAAAGCAAACTACAAATGTTCATGATTATGTTTCTTCCTAAAACTACTTTGAGATTATTGTAAGGTCATGATTTATGAATATAGAATTATTATTGAAGAAATATATGATTTGAGTTATTATGGACCTAATCACTCATGTCGGTATCAAATTTGCTATTGACTTAACATCCTTTAATTTGGATCCAAGCTATTACATCGTTCTCTCTCCATTTTGAATACATCTTCCTATCTTTCCCTATGAACTACAATCTCATTGAAGAAACTCATTCTGTCTCTCACGAATTCTATTTTTTTGATGTTTTTCCTTCATTTTTGTTCATATCTTTCAAGTTGGTAGATAATCAAAATATAATATACAAATCTAAAGGAAATACGGTGAAAGAAAAATAATGGAAACATTGGTTAAGAAAAGAATGAACCTTTTATAGATGAAGATCTTATTCAATACATATGGAGCAAAAAATCATCAAATTTAATGTGCAAACGAACCACAATCAGAGGTAACGAGCGGAAACCTTTCGAACCGAACACGACTTCGACCTCTTCGGGCTAGTATTTTGGGCTATCTTTTAAATTGAGTTTGAAGCTTTTGGATTTGATTTTTGGTGTGATTTAGCTCCTTTTTTTGAGGTTTTTTTTTTTTTTTTGTCTTAAACAAGGTAATGAATGGCTATATTTTTTTTTCTTTTTTGAAAGAAATAGGTAGAAAAAATGAAACTAGTAGAAATTCTCTTTAGCATAGAAGAAGAAAATTTATTTTCTCTCAATTTCCTCCCCTATTCCCCCTTTTTTTCAAATATTTCTCTTCTATTTATAGGAGAATTTTCGAAAATTTTCAGATTTCTTTTTAATTATTTTTTTATTTTTTTATTTTTTATTTAAAAGAAATCCCACTTATATTTTGCTTTTTCTTTTTTTATAAAAAGAATTCCCACCTTTCTTTACTTTTATTTTTTAAAATTGCAACTTTAATTACTTTTATCTTATTTAAAAATCCACTTATTTTACTTTTCTTAAAAAAATAATCCACTTTCTTTTGCTTTTCTTTTTAAACAATTCTACTTTATTTTACTTTAAATTTTTTAAAATTTTCAACTACCTTTATATTTATTTTTTAATTCCAACTTTCTTTACTTTTTATTTTTTTTAAATTTTCACAAAACTTTACTTTTATTTTTTTTAATCTTCCACTTTCTTTTACTTTTTTAAAAGAGAATTCCACCTACTTTTACTTCTTTTTTTTTAATTTCATACTTCCCTTTTTCTTATTTTTTTAAATCTCTCCCAAAAATTAAAAAAAAATTAATATTTTTCGGATTTTTTTTTAAAATAGAAATAAAAAAAATATTAATTGTATTAATTCACCTTCTAAAATTTTGTATTTTTAACCTATAATAAAAAGTGTAACAAAGCTAAAAATTGTAGGTTAAAACCCCCTAAAATATTTAAATAGAAGAAGTGACAAAAAAAATTAAATATTGTCAAAAATTAGGTGCTCACAGCTGCCTCTCTTTGCTTGGAAACATGAAGAGTTTTCAAGCAAAGATAAGGTGAACCATGTGACTAATTTTTGAACATATCTTTATTCAAAAGAGAAGAAATAAGGATAAGAGAAAAGAAAAAGGGTGCAACCGAGTCTTGGTTTTGGACAGCCTACATATCCCGGGTTATAAGGGAATCAGGTCGCGTGTAGTTCAAGAAAAAATGATGGAGTTATGAGTTCGAGAGTCGAGTGAGGTCCCGTCGAGGCTCCGATCCGTGATCCTATAATTACATCAAAATCAAAAAAGACTAACTAAGCTTATCAGCTACGAGTTAAAAGATTCTTATCTATGAGTCTTCTGAAGCTTGATCTTGAGTCTTGGCTGGTTCTTCATGCAGACTCTGATCTGAATCTCGATGCTCATCAACTGTAGGTGCTGGTTCTTTCTTCTTCTGCTTTTCGGATCAAGGCGGGACATGCGAAGCTTGTGACTTCAATCATATCTTAAGCAACCCGCATCTTTATCCGCTTCCACACCTTGAGTTCACTTCTTTTTTGTTCTTTTTCTTCTTTTCTTTGTTTTGGATTGAGACTCATTCTTTTGGTCGTCTCGAACCCTATGCCTCGAGGTAAAACCTGCTCAGACACCAAAAACAAACAAACGAACGAAATTTTTCTGTCCTAGTTTTCACGAGGAAAATTTAGTGAATTATTGTAACAAACCCTACACTATTTCTCTACCCTATAAGAGACCACAGTTTAATGCTGAAATCGTCATTTGTAAGATAAACTTTAATTTGGAATTTCAGGACCCTCCTGGATAATGGGATCTAGCTTACAGATTATTAGAAATATTGAGTAAAATGATCCAATTAACACTCACAGATGCGTTTGGTTACCAAACTGGGGCAGAAATTTTTCTTTTTGTTTTGTCTATTTTGTTGAAGTCAGGTGCCCATCTAAAGAACAGGGAAGAACAACACGGATGTTAAGGATTAAAAGCAGTTCAGGATCAAGTAATCAGGAGCCCACTGGGAGAACAAGGGAAAACAAATCAAGTTTCAAGGAAGATTGGCACAAATATTGGTAATCAGGCACCCACCTGGAGGAACGAGGGAGAACAAGTCAAAGAAAGGCAATTGCAAGGAGAAGATGGTTGAAATATCAACAATCAGGCATCCACCTGAAGAACAAGGAAAAGCAGTTGAAGATTCAGTAATCAGGCGTCCACCTGGAGAACAAGGAACAACGATTGAAATATCAGCAATCAGGCGTTCACCTGAAGAACAAGGAACAACAGTTCAAGTTTCAGCAATCAGGCGCCCACCTGTAGAGCAAGGGAGTACAGTTCCAGTTTCAGCTTTCAAGTTCTTATTGATATTTGTCAGGAGCCCACTTGGAGAACAAAAGAATACATTTCGAGTTCAGCAATCAGGAGTCCACCTGGAGAACAAGGGAATACATTCAAGTTTCAGCAGTCAGGAGCCCACCGGGAAAATAAGGGAGTACATTTCGAGTTTAGCAATCAGGAGCCCACCTGGAGAACAAGGGGATACATTCAAGTTTCAGCAGTCAGGAGCCCACCTGGAGAACAAGGGGATACATTCAAGTTCATACAGTCAGGAGCCCACTTGGAGAGCAGGGGAATACAGTTCAACTTCAGCAGTCAGGCGTCCACCTAGAGAAAGGGAAAGCATCTCAAAGTACAATTCGAGTTCAGCAATCAGGCATCCACTTAGAGAAAGGTAAAGCATCTCAGATTACAATTCAAGTCAGCAACAAAAGGAGCTCGCGGCAAAAATGCGAGTCAATAGTCCGAGGTGATCAACAGAAGTTAGTCACAATAAAGAAAAAAGGAGAAGGGCAAGAAGTTAATCCAAATGCAGAAGTTGATGGAAGATGTGAACTGCTTAAGACATGGTGGAAGTCACAAGCACTACATGTCTGGTTTTGATCCAAAAATTTGAAGAAGAAGCTAGCACCTGCAGCTAACAAGCGCCAAGGTTCAAATCTAAAGTCTGCATGAAGAACCATTCAAGACTCAAGATCAAGCTTCAGAAAACTTATAGATAGGAATCTTGTAACTCGTAGTTGACAGGCTTAGTTAGTCTTTTTCATTTGATTTTTGAAGTAATAATAGGAACCTCGGACCGGAACCTCGACGGCACCTCAATCGGCTTTCCACCTCGGCATACTCCATCATCTCACTCACTTCTGATCTACACGTGGCATAATTCCTTTATAGCCAAGGATATGTAAGCAGCTCAGATACCAGGGCTCGGTATTCCCCTTTTCTCTTAGTTTTGGTCTCTTTAAATAAGGGTCGGGTCAAAAAACCTGTCTAGTCGTTCTTTGTCTGAAAACTCTTCACGTTTCCAGTCAAAGAGGGGCAGCTGTAAACATGTGATTTTTGACCCTCCGCAAGATTTTTCATATTTTAGCACCTAAAAATATTTAATTTAGGCCTAATATAGCTATTTCAACTCATTTTGACTCTTTCACTTTATTTTATTACAAGAAAAATGAAAATTACAAAAATATTTTAGTTTATGTATTTTTCATAAAAAAAAATTAAAAAAAATAATAATAATACAAAAAATAGTATCTTATTTTTATCTTTATATAATTTCGAAAAACACAAAAATAGTTTCATGTTTAGTTTAATTAATAAGGATTAGCTTTGGCATTGTATCGTATTTCTATCTTATTTCAAAAGCATTGTGTAGTATTACAGATTATGAAAACAAAATACAAAAAATATGTTGCATTTGCATTTAGGATTTAATTTTGCATTTTAGGATTAATAAACAAAATAATTGTTTTATAAAAATGGGAAAAATCACAAAAAATGGTTTATTTTTGCACTTTTTAAATTTTAATCTCGAATTTTGGTAGTTTTTCCTATGATTTGGTCGTTAATTATTTAGAGAATTGTTCAATGAAGATTATATACCTAACCAACTAGAGAAGCTTCTAGTGTTAGTAGGGTTAGAATTACACTAATTAGGTCAAGTGGATAATTAAGAAGTGAAAAGTTGAATTGGTAGTGGTGAGTGCACTAAGCTAAATGCTTATTTAAAGAGGGCTGAAAAATACACGCTGGGCAGACAAAAAAACAGACCCCCTATCGAATAATCTCCCCAAAAAAGAAGAAAAGTCATTGCAATGGTTTCTTCTTAACCAAACACCTCTGGATTTCGTCTTTTTCCAACACCCCTTAGCATCAACAACACAGACCCCCCATCGTTCTTCCTCTTTCACCGTCGATCTCGCCGGAAACGAGAGTAGCAACAGTGAAAAGTTTCTTTTATTTTCTTCTCGTTCTTTGGTTGTCGTCGAAAAGTAGTGACTTTTCAGTTAAGTCCGAGTTCCGTTAAAGCCCGTTCGTAGGTCGCTAGCTCCATCTATTGGGTCAGTTCAGTTCCGTTCGATTTGTCGACGATTTGAGGTTCCGTCCGAGCTACCGTCGAGATTCGAGTTTTGGTCCGGCAAATTTTCTGTTCGGGTTCTTGTACACCGGCTCGGGTTGGTCATTTAAAGAGGTTCCATTTCTTTATTCTTAATTTCTGCTGCTTTCGATCTCCATGACGAATTTTGTTAATTTGTAAATGTTTTACATTGAAATGTTGTTTCTTGGCGTACACTGATTTGGTTGGATCATAGTTGAATTTAAATTAAATATGATGGTGTTGATTGCTCTATGTATTGTGTATTGATTTGTTTCTTATTTAAATCACATCACCTCTTGTTTTAAAAATATAACAAATCTGCTTTAAGTTTGGTTACTCTTCCTTTCGTAGGATTTCATTTTTATTTTAAGCTTAATTAGTTCAAAATTAAAGAGTGGAAATTGTTTGCTGTAAATCCAGTTGATGGGGAAGGCATGTTAATTGAAATGAATCCTAGAATTTTGAGGTCTTCAGCTTTAGCCTCAAAAGCTACTGACTTCCAACAGCTAAGATGGCTGCTAAGCTATTAGTTGGTTACTGTCTGAATCACATTTATAACGATATCACAAAGAAGCTACTGACTTCCAATAGCTAAGATGGATGCCCTCATTTAGTTGATTTTGAATAATTAAATCCTTAGCATTCGAGGCGTGCCATTTAGTTGAATTTCCATGGCCCTCGCAAATTCGAAAAGGCGTAGTCGCTTTAGGCGCGCTACTTAATAATTTACCTTCCTAAACTCGGGTGCGCATTTATGTGACCCAAATTCAAATCTCAACATTAGATAAAATGTGTCGTGGACCGCGGATGCATTTATGTAGCATGGTTTACGATGTGTATTAAATAACTTTGAATTTTTCCCGAAATATTAAAAGCGGCTAAAATAATAGCACCCTTTTGCTTTAGCTTTAGCTTTAGCTTTTGCTTTAGCTTAAACAAATGTACAGCATGTGCCGATTGTTCTTTGGAGTATATTTAAGTTTGTTGTCATTTGGCTGAAGTTCATGAATCAAAGTTTGATTTTTAAATTAACTTTAGGTGCTACTATTTTGAAATCATCATTGGATGTATATTAAATTGAGGTGATAAGAAATTTATCTTCCTTGTTTTCATTTAGCGTAGTATTTAGCGTGCTGGATTATTTATTTTTAGTATTTAATGTGTTAATTTGTACGGTGTCTTACATGTAAATTAGCAGCTCATAGTTCTTAGCTTATTATTTGATATTAGTTGATTGTGCAGTAGTGAGAAAATTGGAGATCAACTGGTGTACCATTATCTTCTTTTTTTTTTGCCACAATTCCCTATTATTCTTGTTTGAAGTTCGTGTACCAAGTTTCAGTGACTCAACTCTGTTTTGCTTGGTGATGCTCATTATTGGTTTCTTGGCACACATTTTGTATGGAAATTCGAGGTGTGCCGTGACAAACAAAAGTCTTAAATGCACGACCCTCGTTTAATTAATTTGTTTATTTTTTTAGAAATCAAAGTGCGCCATTTAGCAAATTTTTCATGGCCCTCACGAAGTTAAAAACGCGTAGTTGTTTTAGGCGCGTAATTTAAAATTACCTTCTTCAACCCGGGTGTGCATTTTCTGTGACCCAAATCCAAATCCTAACAACGTTAAATAAATATGTCGCGGATCGCGGGTGCATTTCATGTGGCGCAATCCAAAAACGTGTTTTGTATAACGTTGAAATCTTCCTGAAAATGAATTAAAAGAGGTTTTAAGTATAAATGCACATAGGTTGAAATTGTTTTAAAATCAGATAATTAAGACGAATATAACAGTTGAGCGATCGTGCTAGAACCACGGAACTCGGGAATGCCTAACACCTTCTCCCGGGTTAACAGAATTCCTTACCCGGATTTCTAATTCGCGGACTGTAAAACAGAGTCAATCTTTTCCTCGACTCGGGATTTTAAACCTGTGACTTGGAACACCATAAATATCCCAAGTGGCGACTCTGAATCTGATTTAATGTAAATAATCCCGTTTCGATTGTCCTTTAATTGGAAAAACTCCCTTATACACCCCTTCTGGGGGTGTAGGTGAAAAAGGAGGTGTGACAGCTCTGGCGACTCTGCTGGGGATCTACGAACCCAGAATCTCTGGTTCAGGGTTCAGAATTCGAGCTTAGATAAATTTTTATATTTGGCTTTATCTGATTTTGTTACATGTTTGCGCCTAATGTGCTAAATGTTGCTTTTTATCGCTTTGATATTATCTTAAATGTATATATAAACTGCTACGAAATCCCTCTCTTCTCTCTCTTGAGGAGTGCACTTTGGTCGTGACTTCTTTCTGTTAGTGTCCTATTCCAAATAGAACGAGGTTCGGACAAGTTGCAAAGCTGGATGATCTTTTGGTTACCGGTACGCAGCCTCCCCTCGGCTCGAGTTGTCCGCTCGGGTAAGCCAGGTCTAGAACAAATAAACCCAGGTTTTAAACCTAGTATAACAAGACTTCATACCGGATCCCTAGTAGGATCATTTGTTTGCATCACGTGCATTTTAACTTTGGAGACTCAACACAGGGGTTGGGTCTGTCTAGGACAGGTGTACCAAAAATGAAAAAGACCATCCTGATGCATCTTACTTGCTACTTGTGCATTTATTTGCTTCGGATTTGTATGTTGACCGGCTTATTAATAAAGAAAAGAGTTTGGAAAAGAAAATAGCAGTGTGAGGGCTAAGGGAGGTAACTACCTGTTTTGAAAACCTATGTCCCAAAATATACTGAAACTCTGCCAAAATTTTGAAAAAAAGAGCTTGTTTTTTTTTGTTTTGTCAAAATTGCCCGAACTACGCCAGTTTGATTTTCACCGGATGTGGGATACGTAGGCAACCCCCATCGGGTCCAACTGCCCTTTTTGCAAAATAGCCCAAAAAAAACAAAAAATTTATTTTTCATTTGAAAATAATTAAAGTAATGTCATTCTTGTCAAAAATAGTCGAATGTCCCCAAAAGGGCGCCAGAAGGTTGCTTTTGCAAGAACATCCGCCTTTGGTCATTTTTCAAAGTTTTGGCTGGTTAGCCGACACAGCCTTAAAATCTTCGTTCTCGAAATGCTGAAAGGACGTATTTGCAAAACCGGATTTTTATTTTATTTTGAAAAAAAATGCGTGTTAATTTTATTTTTGAGTCAAATAAGTCTTAATTTTTGCCTAAACACCCTAATAAACATGCAAAATAAGCACGAGTCAGAATTTACCGGTAACAGTTATGAACAAAATCTCTTTGGAGTTGCGTATGTGGTGGGAAGATCTGGGCAAGTCAGAGCAAGATAAGGTCAATCTGCATTTGGGAGGTCTCACCGGGTTGATGAAGATAAGGCCTAGGGGAGACATCATAAAGGCGTTGGTCATATTTTGGGACCCGGCTCACAACGTCTTGCATTTCTCGGATTTTGAACTCACACCCACATTGGAAGAGATAACAGGTTACATGGGAAGTACTGAAGGTCTGAGGCATAAGTATCTGATCGCTCTAAGAGCCGTTAACTCTCACAAATTCATAGATTTGTTAAAAATAAGCAAGGAAGTCCCATATTCCGAGTTGGAGGGTGGTGTTTCCACTCTACATTTTATATACCGAAGGTACGGGCAAATAGGAGGGTTCAACGATCTGGAAAGTAGGGTTTGTAGCAAAGGAAACCAAGCAAAATGGGATGAACATAGGCATTTCGCTTTCATCGTAGCTTTCTTAGGCCTTGTGGTGTTTCCCCAGAAAGATGGGAATATCGATCTGCGGGTGGCTGGAGTCATCAAAGTCTTAATTACCAATGCCAAGAGCACCCTTGCCCCTATGATAATATCTTAGGTATACCGAGCAATTACAGCTTGTAAAGCTGGGTCAGATTTCTTCGAGGGATGCAATTTGCTACTACAAATGTGGATGATCGAACACCTGTGTCACCACCCTCAGTATATGAGTTATGGGTCTGCAGAGAAAAGTTGCATTGAAGAGTTCGACACAAGGATTTCAGGGTTCAAGTTACCGAAGTGGTTTGGAGAATGGATATCCCACCTTCGCGCCATCACTACGGGACAAATAGAATGGACACTGGGTTGGCTTCCTGTTGAAGAAATTGTGTATATACCCGCCACTGGTCCTTACTTCCTCCTAATGGGTCTTCTAGGTATTCAGCCGTACGCTCCCTACTGAGTGATGAGACAATTGGGAAGGTGTCAGGTGATGCATCCAGATGAAGATCTCATTATTTACACAGTTGAGATTAGCTCCGACCGCCAATTTCACGAAGAAATAGTTAGTTCTATTTGGAACGAGTGCCAGTATTTGACGGTGAGCACTCAAGTGCGGGACCTATCTAGAGGCGAGGTCTCACCCGCCTATCTTGCCTGGTATAGAAAGAAGAACACTACAAGGGCCGAACCAGAAAGACCGGCCAAAAAACCGCACATTCAGGAATTCGTCGAGGCATCGCAAGAACCATGGGCTTGGTTGGCCAAAGAAAATGAGTACAGGGCCACAATAGGAAAGCTGGAAAAGTAAGTCAAAGACCTTCAATTTGAGAATGGCTTACAAGCAGCGGCGGATGAGGGTGAAAAGAAAAGGCTAGCCAAAGAAAATGAGGCCCTTCCAGCCCAGATTCAGAAAATGAAAATAGCGGCAGAAAATCCCGTCAGAAGTGCCAAAGATGAAAATCTCATAGATAACCTGAGGCATTAAGTGGGTGAATATAGTTTTGATCTGAACAAAGCAGAAGGTAAACTAGCCAGGGCTCGAAAGCAATTGGCTAAAATTGCGGAGGAACGAGCACGCCCGGTTAAACAATTAAAAGAAAGGTACGACAATGAGGTTGCGGGGTTAAAGAAAAGGGTTGTCACCATTGAGGTCAAAATGACCAAACAGGCGAAAGAATTCAAGGCTGAAAGAAAACATTGTTATACAGAAATGGCACAGTTGGAAAGAGATTTGCAACAACTTCAAGAACAAAATCAAGCAGCCGAACAAACTCTGGAAGCCAGGGCACGGCAGATTGGGCGTTTGTTGCAAGAAAAGGGTGTCATAAGAGAGCGAGTTAGAAAGATCGCCGACTGCATCACAATGAAGTTCAGTAGTTGTGAGGATATGACTAGATCTATGTTTTTCGCCACTGTGATGACCTTTGTCCACTGTATAATGGAAAGTCTCTACCACCTCCAAGGGGATTTAGCACGTCGGCCCGAGGTGAGATCGAATGATGTCCCGCGGACCCCAGGAACAGTTGAGGCACTGATGTATTCGTGATTTTTACTTGAGTCTGTATTTTCTTTCTATTGGAGTCTATTAGTTTGTTTTCAAACCTGTATTTTCTTCTGTTGTAATATGTTGGCTTGTTTTTCCTTTCATCAAAGTCCGTTAGTTTGAGTCGTTATAATCAAGATAGTTGCTTTTTGTGAAAATTCGAACATCCCAAAAAAAAAGTTTTGTTACTTGTACACCAGAACTACGCTCGGTCTGATTCATGTGGGGTCATGATACGTAGGCAATCTCTATAGGATTCGACCACAACCAAAAGGAAAATAGGCATGAGTGAAAGTAAAAAGAGATGTCATAAATAAGAAAAAGCCGGGATGACACAAGCAACCAAGCAAATGCATGATAGAAATGACTAATTGCCTAGGTGCATTGCATTCCTATGTGCGGTTGCTAATTTGTTAAAACTCTAATCACTAACAAGTTTGGTTGTTGTTTCAAGAATTCAAGCAGTTAGTTCATCTAAGCATACTGGCAACCCACCCATACCAAACCAGATCCAAAGGTGAAATAATCATGTCTATCCCAGATGTAGACACCAGTGTCATCGAAGGAGAAGAGTTGGACGTTAACGCCATAAAAGAAGAGATGTACAAATTGAAACAACAAATGGCCGAAATGTATCAGGCCTGGGCTAAAGGACAACCGCCATCTGCTTATCCGGCTAACCCTACCTTCACTCCACCACCGGCTCAAACTCAGGATCATCCTGCCATCGATCTATCCCTGAGTTTTCCCATTTACCAACACTACCGGGGCACCACTTCTCATACACCACAATCTCCACCCCCTAAACCAATTCCATACCCTCCTCCACTAGTAACTCCTATCTTTGTAGCACCTCTACTAGCTACACTCCACAAATATCCTAGCGAGCCTATGTTCCAGGCCCAGGACAACCAAAACTACCCCTCGGAGCCCACTTTCAAAGCTCCATAAACCCATTCCTATACTCCTCGCTTTGACCTCCCGATAGAAGTTGATAAACCAGTCAAAAATCTCGAACAGGAGGAGATGTTCAGGAAAGTTAAAAGCTTAGAACAATCATTCAGAGACATGCGGGGATTGGGAGGTAAAGTAAGCGTGGCCTACAAGGACCTATGTCTGTTCCGAATGTGCAATTACCGGCAGGTTTCAAGATGCCCAAGTTCGATCTATACAACGGGCACGGTGATCCAGTAGCCCACTTGAGGGGTTTTTGCAGCAAGATGAGGGGAGCGGGAGGAAAAGATGAATTGTTAATGGCTTACTTCAGTCAGAGTTTGAGTGGATCAGCATTGGAATGGTATACCCGCCAAGACCATGTAAGATGGTACACATGGGATGATCTGGCGCAAGCATTTGCTTGTCACTTCCAATACAATCTTGAGATCATTCCAGATCGACTGTCCTTGACTAAACTGGAGAAGAAGCACAGTGAAAGCTTCAGAGAATATGGTTTCCGATGGAGGGAGCAAGCAACAAGAGTAGATGCCCCAATGAAGGAAAGTGAGATGGTAGATTACTTCCTACAGGCTTTGGAACCTACTTACTATGGCCATTTGGTCTCAGCTGTAGGAAAGTCATTCAACGAAGTGGTAAAGATGAGGGGCATGGTAGAAGAGGGCCTCAAGTCGAATAAAATCATGAGTTATTCGGCTATCAAAGCGACTACTCAAGTTATTCAGGGCGGCATAGGAGGGAATGGGAAAAAGAAGAGAGAGGAAGCAACAATGGTTGAATCAGGAACTTGGTCCGGATCCAGAGGTTCACCTTACCACTACAATCAACCTCGACCCCACCAACAAACTTATCACCACAATCCACCCCAACACTACTATCCCCCACCAGAACCTCATTTTTCCGTCCACCATGCACAAGCATACAACCAACCTCCTGCCCACACTCAATAGCGTGCTCCCGTCCTACAAAATACTTATCCACATCCACGAGCCTACCAAAACACTCCCGGACCAAGTTTCCGGCCTAGTCAAGCATTCAAGGGTGAAAGGTTGCAGAAAAAGAAAACCTTTACTCCGTTGGGAGAATCATACACTAGTCTGTTCCACAGGCTAAAACAGCTAGATATGCTAAGGCCGATACAGTCCAAACTGCCAAATCCTCCTCTAAAGAATCTTGACTATACTGTCAATTGTGAGTATTGTTCTGGTATTTTGGGTCATGATACAGAGAAGTGATGGCACTTGAAAGTGCGATACAGGAGCTTATTGATACCAATAGAATTAAAGTTCAAGCTCCCGAGGAGCCCAATATTAACAAGAATCCAATGTCAGCCCACCAGGAGGCAAATATGATCGAAATAGTGCATGTGGAGGGAGAGCCCAAGAAGCCATCACAGACCGTCATGATGATTTGCTCTAGTGGAGTCAAGACAGATGAACAATCAGCAGGTGAGAAGTTGGTGCTCAAGCCGAGCAAAAAGAGTGTTGAGCCAGCTGTGGCAGTTGAGAAAGGGTCTTTGAGCAAGGTTGTAACGAAATAGGAAGGGATAAAGGTGATTGTACCAGGAGCGGTCAGCCAACCTGTCATAATCGTGGAAGGTGCCCACGTAGATCGGGTTATTATCAAGCCAGTAACCCAGTTACCAATAATCAACAGCAAGGCCGTTCCTTGGAATTATGAACAAGTGGTAGTGATGTACAAAGGGAAGGAAGTCAAAGAAGAAGTCTGTGAAGCACAGGGTTTAACTCGCTCGGGAAGGTGTTTTACTCCCGAGGAGTTAAGAAGAGCAAAAGATAATCCGGCACTAGTAAAGAAACCGTAACTGAAGAGGAAGCGGAAGAGTTTTTGAGGAAAATGAAAGTGCAGGACTATTCAGTTGTAGAGTAGTTGAGGAAAACGCCTACTCAGATCTCATTGCTCTCATTGCTAATCCATTCAGATAAGCACCGTCAGTCGCTGATGAAAATCTTGAATGAGGCCCATGTTTCCGATAAGATCTCTGTGAATCACTTGGAAAAAATAACCAACAAAATCTTTGAAGTAAACAGAGTTACTTTTTCCAATGATGAATTGCCTGTAGAGGGTACTGAGCATAACAGAGCCCTTTACCTTACAGTGAAGTGTGAGAACTCTGCGGTGACCCGGGTATTGGTTGACAACGGGTCAAGTGCAAACATCTATCCTCTCTCCACTCTAAGCAAGTTGAAAATAGAAGATGAGAGGATCCATAAGAAGAGTATTTGCGTGCGGGGATTTGACGGCGGAGGTAAAGATTCAGTTGGGGACATAGTGCTGGAGCTTACAATAGCTCCAGTGGAGTTCACAATGGAGTTCCAGGTGCTAGACATAGCTGTTTCCTACAATCTGCTGCTGGGGCTACCTTGGATTCATGCCGCCAAGGCAGTACCGTCTACTTTGCATCAGATGGTTAAATTTGAATGGGACAGACAGGAAATTGTGGTGCACGGTGAGGATAATATGTGTGCCCAAAGTGATGCCATCATACCTTTCATCGAAGTTGAAGACGACAAAGGGCCATGGGTATATCAGGTCTTTGATGCAGTATCAGTTGAAAAGATCCTAGAGGGGAAAAGCATTCCAGTTTCTAAAGTAACAGCCGCGTCAGTCATGGTGGTTTCTGAGATGTTGAAGAATGGCTTCATACCTGGCAAGGGTTAAGCTGCTTCATTGCAGGGCATCGTACAGCCAGTGTCTTTGCCCAAAAACTTAGATACCTTTGGTTTGGGGTTTAAGCCCACAGTTGCGGATGTAAGAAGAGCTAGAAAGTTGAGGCGAAGGGCATGGATCCTTCCAAAGCCCATCCTGCGGCTATCCAGATCATTTGTTAGGCCCAGTGCCAGAAAGTGCCCAACAGCAACGGTTCCCATTTCATTGATTGATGTTGATGGAGATTTAGATAAGGGGTTCAAGAGGTTGTTCAGTGATGTTAACATGGTGGAAACTGGAGAAGGATCAAGTCAAGCGGATGTGCAATTCATTGGGCCAAGTGTAAAGATCAGTAATTGGGAAGCTACTCCTCTTCCTACTCGGAAGGAGCTTTGGTAGTGGGCTTTGATTTTTCTTTCAGTTTATCTAGATTATTCCAGGATTATAATCCAGATTCTATGTTCCGTCCATTTGGATGTGTTAAACCTTGTTATCTTTAAGACTCAATGAAATGCAATTTCCCCTTTCTTTGTCATTCCTGATAATTTCCTTATTGTTTTTCTTTTCTGTACAGTTCTTTTTATGCTGGCTCTAATGACATGGCATGCATAAGGAATCCTCAGCCCAGTCTTAAAAATCAATCTGATTCCAAAATAATAGTTCAAGAAGTAGATTGTGACTACGAATCAGAATACGATGAGGATGAAGCCTTCGAAGAGATTAGTAAGGAGTTAATTCACTGCGAAGAAAAACCCAAACCCAACCTGAATGAAACAGAAGTCGTCAGTTTAGGGGACACAGATAATATTAGAGAGACTAAAATAAGTGTCCATCTCAAGCCAAAGATCCGGGAAGAATTAATCAAAGCACTCATCGAATATAAAGATGTTTTTGCATGGTCGTATGATGACATGCCGGGTTTGAGCACTGATTTAGTGGTCCACAAATTGCCCACTGATCCAGCGTTTCCTCTCGTCAAGCAAAAGTTGAGGAAATTCAAAACTGATATGAGTGTGAAGATTAAAGAAGAAATCACCAAGCAGTTGGATGCAAAGGTTATTCGGGTCACTCGATATCCTGTTTGGTTGGCTAATGTCGTGCCTGTGCCGAAGAAGGACGGCAAAATCAGAGTATGCGGCGATTACTGCAATCTTAACAAAGCAAGTCCGAAGGATAACTTCCCCTACCTAATATCCATATTTTGATCGATAATTGTGCCAAGCGTGAGATTGGATCTTTTATGGATTGCTATGTCGGGTATCATCATGATGCTAATGGATGAAGAAGATGAAGAAAAGACGGCATTCATCACGCCATGGGGAACTTATTGCTACGGGGTAATGCTATTTGGTTTGAAGAATACTGGGGCAACTTACATGAGGGCGATGACTACTGTGTTTCATGATATGATACACAAAGAGATTGAGGTATACGTAGATGATGTGATCATAAAATCAAAGCATCAGGCCGACCACGTTGGGGATTTGAGGAAATTCTTCCAGAGGCTTCGCAGGTACAACCTCAAGCTTAATCTTGCCAAGTGCGCATTTGGTGTTCCATCCGGAAAGCTGTTGGGGTTCATAGTCAGCCGTCGAGGCATTGAATTGGACCCGTCAAAGATCAAAGCTATCCAAGAATTTCCGCTTCCGAGGAACAAGACTGAGGTGATGAGTCTGTTAGGGAGGTTGAATTACATCAGGAGGTTTATTGCTCAGCTCATGACAACTTGTGAGCCTATTTTCAAGTTGATGAAGAAGGATGATGCGGTCAAGTGTACGGATGAGTGTCAAGAAGCATTCGATAAGATAAAAGGATACTTGTCAAACCTACCCGTGCTGGTTATGCCAGAACCAGGGAGACCTTTGATTCTTTACTTAACAGTCTTGGAAAATTCATTTGGCTGTGGACTAGGGCAGCATGACATCACCGGCAGAAATGAATAGGCCATCTACTATCTTAGCAAGAAGTTCACGGCTTATGAGGTTAAGTACACTCATCTGGAAAGGACATGTTGCGCCCTAACTTGGGTGGCTCAGAAATTGAAACATTATTTGTCATCCTACACTACTTACTTCACTTCGCGCTTCGATCCGTTGAAGTATATCTTTCAAAAGCCTATGCCAACAGGAAGACTTGCGAAGTGGCAGATTTTGCTCACAGAGTTTGACATCATCTATGTGACTCGGACTGCGATGAAAGCCCAAGCATTGGCCGATCATTTGGCCGAGAACCCAGTCGATGATGAGTACGAGACATTGAAAACTTATTTTCCCGATGAGAAGGTGATGCATATTGATGAACTGGAGCAAATTGAAAAACCAGGCTGGAAACTTTTCTTTGATGGGGCTGCCAACATAAAAGGAGTTGGAATAGGGGTTGTTCTCATTTCTGAAACAGGGCATCACAACCCTATTACGGGTCAGCTTCGGTACTATTGTACCAACAATATGGCTTAGTACGAGGCATGTATTTTAGGTCTAAGGCTAGCTGTAGACATAGATGTATAGAAAGTCTTGATCTTGGGAGACTCGGATCTTCCGGTACATCAAATTCAAGGAGAATGGGAAACACGAGATTTGAAGCTCATACCGTACCGACAATGTTTGCATGATCTTTGTCAACGGTTTCGATCAGTGGAGTTCAGGCATATTCCAAGGGTCCATAATGAGGTCGATGATGCTTTGGCTACCCTGACATCAATGTTGCACCATCCGGACAAAGCTTATGTCGATCCTCTGCATATACAAGTCCGAGATCAGCATGCTTATTGTAACATGATTGAAGAAGAACTTGATGGCGAACCATGGTTCCATGATATCAAGGAGTACATCAGAATGGGGAAATATCCAGTGCAAGTCACGGGGGATCAAAAGAGAACAATTCGACGGTTGGCAAGTGGATTCTTCTTAAGTGGAGGAGTTTTGTACAAAAGAACACCAGACCTTGGATTATTAAGATGCATAGATGCTAGACAAGCTACAGTTGTCATGTCCGAAGTACATTGAGAGTCTGTGGACCACATATGAGCGGATATGTGTTGGCGAAGAAAATTCTCCGAGCAGGTTATTATTGGCTCACCATGGAGCGAGATTATATCAGTTTTGTGTGCAAATGTCATCAGTGCCAAGTACATGGAGATTTGATTCATTCTCCACCATCGGAATTGCACACAATGTCAGCACCATAGCCCTTTGTTGCTTGGGGCATGGATGTCATTGGACCAATTGAGCCAGCAGCATCCAACGAGCACAGGTTCATTCTGGTAGCCATTGATTATTTCACCAAGTGGGTTGAGGCCACAACTTTCAAATCAGTGACCAAGAAAGTAGTGGTTGATTTTGTTCACTCAAATATCATATGTCTATTCGGAATCCCAAAGGTGATCATCACAGAAAATGGTGCTAATCTTAACAGTAATTTGATGGAAGAGGTATGTCAATAGTTTAAGATTACACATCGCAATTCTACCCCATATCATCCCAAGGCAAATGGAACAGTCGAGGCAGCCAACAAAAACATAAAGAAGATACTTCGGAAAATGGTAAAAGGTTCAAGGCAATGGCATGAAAAATTACCATTTGCGTTGTTGGGTTATCACACTATTTTCTGTACTTCGGTAGGTGCAACTCCTTATTTGTTGGTATATGGCACTGGAGCAGTAATACCTGCAGAAGTTGAAATCCCTTCCCTTCAGATTGTCCCTGAGGCTGAGATTGATGATGATAAGTGGGTCAAAACCCATTTGGAGCAGTAGAACTTGATTGATGAAAAAAGATTGGCAGCAGTATGTCATGACCAGTTATATCAAAAGAGAATGGCAAGAGCATACAACAAAAAGGTGCGTCCCCGAAAGTTTGAAGTGGGTCAGCAAGTGCTAAAACGTATCCTTCCACATCAGGCTGAAGCAAAATACAAGTTCGCCCCGAATTGGCAAGGACCATTTATTGTAACCAGAGTATTGTCCAATGGTGCTTTATGTTTAACAGATATCGAAGAAAAATGCATAGACATGGCTATCAATTCTGATACAGTCAAGAGATATTATGTATGATTCTTTGTTATAATTGTTGATTGTTTGTACTTGACATTATTTCGAAGAATGAAATGACGAAGGCAATTTGTTCCGCTATCTAAACTCTCTACCCTTTATTCCCCCTTTTTTAGCCTTATTTATTTCTTTCATACCCCTCTTTTGGAATCAATAACGAAAAAGAGAGAAAAGAAAGAAAAGAAAAGGAGAAAAGAAAAGAAGTGAAAAAGAGAAAGTATAACAACAAGGAAATTCCGTGTGAACTACGTTTAACCTGATTCCTGTTAAGGATACGTAGGCAGCTTCACGGCTCGGTCATAGTAAAATAAAAAGTCAAAAGATCCCCAAACAATAAACTGGGGCAGAAGTTGTGATTGTAATAAGAAATATGATTCCAAAAGTTGTAATTCTAACCTATTTAAAGTTGTTTTGAGCCCGTTTTATACCCTTTTCTTTCCAAACATATCCAAGAACCCACATGGCTATCCAAAGAAAGACCTCCCGATCAGTCTTCGAGAAATGCCAAATCAAGCAAGTAAAGAGAATTCATATCAGGGGCAACACTCCGGTTTAAGCAAGAGAAATCAAAAAATGAGAGAGTCTTATTGGTGAAAACCTTCGGGGGCACCATGAGGCGACGGAAGCTGAGAGAAAGTAAAAATGAGAGAGTCTTATCGGTGAAAACCTTCGCGGGCACCATGAGGCGACAAGGAATTGAGGAATAAAAAATGAGAGAAGTTTGTCGATGAAAACCCGTTAGGGCACTGCAAGTCGAACAAGGTCCGTAAGTTGGCGGAAAGTAAAAAATTGGGTTGTGGAAATCTTGGAGCACAAAGTAAAACAATTGGAAAGGAGATTGGTTAAATAGACTGGGCTGATTAATCCAAAATGCATACCATGATCATTGGTGCCAGTGAATCCACTCAGATAAGTTTCTTTTCCTATCTCCAATAGTCATTCAAATTTGGATTTTCTTCTTTATTATTAATTCTCAAAATCGTTACATTTCATTGTTGTTACTTTTACTCCTCTAAAGCTCTTCCAATGTTAGCCTTGTTTCAACAAATAAGAAGGAATGTCAAAGTGTACTACCAGATTCAAAATTGCACAAAGCAAAATGCGGCTAAGACATGCTAGAGATAGTATGATGAAAAGTGGGACATAAGGTGTAAGCAAAAGCTATATCGGTGGAATGGTTCAGTAATATCATGGGATATGTACGGGTTCAGGCAGAAAGGTCAGAAGGAGAGAACAACAGTTGGGGGGATCCTGCAGTCAAGGATCAGTCAGAAGGTCAAAACAGTCTTTTCGACCAGTTCAAGGCAGTCGGTTGAAGCAAAGCATGGCAAAGAGAAAACCATCCCCAGCAAGAATGTCACAACTAACCACCACGTTTTAAACTGACAAGATTTTTCTTTGATTTGAAAAAGGGGCAAAGATGACATTTGTTTCAAGAAGCACCCGGAAAGGAAAGCAAGTACCATGCAGGTTTGATCGCAGAATTCTCAGGACCCTCTTGGAAAATGGGACTTAGTTTAAGATTTAAAATAATCATGAGTAGCATAACTTAGCACAAATGCACCCCAAAGGATTGTAAATGGAGCTTCGAAGTTTGCATGTTTGAGATACACTTTGGACATTACCCTAGAGGCCTCGGATTTCAAAGTAATTTGGGAAGACTCTCATAGCCTCTATCTCTCGGGTTGGCCAACAAAGGGACCGAAAAGAACCCGTTTCCACTTTACTTCCTCAAGAAAGAAGAAGCACCATCTTTTTCCATCTTTTTACCCCATGAGAACAAAGATTCTGACTTCTCTTCTTTCCCAGACTGGTGGCTATGATTTTATGCTTCCTCAACTTTTTCCCCAAGCAGAAACACCATCTTTTTCCACCTTTTTACCCCATGAGAACAAAGATTCTGACTTGTCTTCTTTCCCAGACTGGTGGTTATGATTTTCTGCTTCCTCAATTTTTTCCCCAAAAAGAAACATCATCTTTTTCCACCTTTTCCCCCCAATATTAATTGGAAATTTTCAGGACCCTCCTGGATAATGTGATTTAATTTGAAAATCTCAGGACCCTCCTGGATAATGGGACTTAGCTTTAATTCAAAATATTCATGAGTACAATATCTAGCATAAGCTATACTTTGTGAAAATATAAGTTGGTTTCAAGTTTTCATTTTTAAGACAAGACTCAATTCGAAACTTCAGGACCCTCCTGGAAAATGGGACCTAGGTTAAAATCCAAAACAATCATAAGTAGTAAATATAGGACAAATGTGCACCAAAAGGAATATAATTTGGCATCAAAGTGCGCATAGGAGTTTTCAAGACCCACCTGAATAATGGGACATAACTTTAAGAATTCTATTAGATAAGTAAGTTTTGTTATAAGAGATCACAGTTTAATGCTGAAATCGTCATTCGTAAGATAAACTTTAATTTGGAATTTCAGGACCCTCCTGGATAGTGGGATCTAGCTTACAGATTATTAGAAATATTGAGTAAAATGATCCAATTAACACTCACAGATGCGCTCAGTTACCAAACTGGGGCAGAAATTTTTCTTTTTGTTTTGTCTATTTTGTTGAAGTCAGGTGCCCATCTAAAGAACAGGGAAAACAACACGGATGTTAAGGATTAAAAGCAGTTCAGGATCAAGTAATCAGGAGCCCACCTGGAGAACAAGGAAAAACAAATCAAGTTTCAAGAAAGATTGACACAAGTATTGGTAATCAGGCACTCACCTGGAGGAACGAGGGAGAACAAGTCAAAGAAAGGCAATTGCAAAGATAAGATGGTTGAAATATTAGCAATCAAGCGTCCACCTGAAGAACAAGGAAAAGCAGTTGAAGATTCAGTAATCAGGCGTCCACCTGGAGAACAAGGAACAACGGTTGAAATATCAGCAATCAGGCGTCCACCTGAAGAACAAGGAACAACAGTTCAAGTTTCAGCAATCAGGCGCCTACCTGGAGAGCAAGGGAGTACAGTTCAAGTTTCATCTTTCAAGTTCTTATTGATATTTGTCAGCAGCCCACCTAGAGAACAAGGGAATACATTTTGAGTTCAGCAATTAGGAGCCCACCTGGAGAACAAGGGAATACATTCAAGTTTCAGCAATCAGGAGCCCACTTGGAGAACAAGGAAATACATTTCGAGTTCAGCAATCAGGAGCCCACCTGGAGAATAAGGGAATACATTCAAGTTTCAGCAGTCAGGAGCCCACCAGGAGAACAAGAGGATACATTCAAGTTTCAGCAGTCAGGATCCCACCTGGAGAACAAGGGGATACATTCAAGTTCATACAGTCAGGAGCCCACCTGGAGAGCAGGGGAACACAGTTCAACTTCAGCAGTCAGGCGTCCACCTGGAGAAAGGGAAAGCATCTCAAAGTACAATTCGAGTTCAGCAATCAGGCATCCACCAGGAGAAAGGGAAAGTATCTCAGATTATAATTCAAGTCAGCAACAAAAGGAGCTCGCGGCAAAAATGTGAGTCAACAGTCCGAGGTGATCAACAGAAGTTAGTCACAATAAAGAAAAAAGGAGAAGGGCAAGAAGTTAATCCAAATGCAGAAGTTGATGGAAGATGTGAACTGCTTAAGACATGGTGGAAGTCACAAGCACTACATGTCTGGTTTTGATCCAAAAAGTTGAAGAAGAATGAGCTAGCACCTGCAGCTAACAAGCGCCAAGGTTCAAATCTAAAGTCTGCATGAAGAACCATTCAAGACTCAAGATCAAGCTTCAGAAAACTTATAGATAGGAATCTTGTAACTCGTAGTTGACAGGCTTAGTTAGTCTTTTTCATTTGATTTTTGAAGTAATAATAGGAACCGCGGACCGGAACTTCGACGGCACCTCAATCGGCTCTCCACCTCGGCATACTCCATCATCTCACTCACTTCTGAACTACACGTGGCCTGATTCCTTTATAGCTAAGGATATGTAGGCAGCTCAGATACCAGGGCTCGGTCATTCCCCTTTTCTCTTAGTTTTGGTCTCTTTAAATAAGGGTCGGGTCAAAAAACCTGTCTAGTCGTTCTTTGTCTGAAAACTCTTCACGTTTCCAGTCAAAGAGGGGCAGCTGTAGACATGTGATTTTTGACCCTCCGCAAGATTTTTCATATTTTAGCACCTAAATATTTAATTTAGGCCTAATATAGCTATTTCAACTCATTTTAACTCTTTTACTTTATTTTATTACAAGAAAAATGAAAATTACAAAAATATTTTAGTTTATGTAATTTTCATAGAAAAAATTTTAAAAAAATAATAATAATACAAAAAATAGTATCTTATTTTTATCTTTATATAATTTCGAAAAACACAAAAATAGTTTCATGTTTAGTTTAATTAATAAGGATTAGCTTTGGCATTGTGTAATATTTCTATCTTATTTTAAAAGCATTGTGTAGTATTTCAGATTATGAAAAAAAATACAAATAATATGTTGCATTTGCATTTAGGATTTAATTTTGCATTTTAGGATTAATCAACAAATTAGTTGTTTTATAAAAATGGGAAAAATCACAAAAATGGTTTATTTTTGCACCTTTTTAATTTTAATCTCGATTTTTGGTAGTTTTTCCTGTAATTTGGTCCTTAATTATTTAGAGAATTGTTCAATGAAGATTATCTACCTAACCAACTAGAGAATCTTCTAGTATTTGTAGGGTTAGAATTACACTAATTAGGTCAAGTGGATAATTAAGAAGTGAAAAGTTGAATTGATAGTGGTGAGTGCACTAAGCTAAATGCTTATTTAAAGAGGCCTGAAAAATACACGCTGGGCAGACAAAAAAACAGACCCCCTATCGAATAATCTCCCCAAAAAAGAAGAAAAGCCATTGCAATGGTTTCTTCTTAACCAAACACCTCTGGATTTCGTCTTTTTCCAACACCCCTTAGCATCAACAACACAGACCCCCCAGCATCATCTTCTTCTACAAGAAAAGTAGTAGTCATGAGAGAGCAACCTAGAAGAGAGATCGACAGCAGCCAAAATTAAGAACTACCCCCATCGTTCTTCCTCTTTCACCGTCGATCTCGCTGGAAACGAGAGTAGCAACAGTGAAAAGTTTCTTTTATTTTCTTCTCGTTCTTTGGTTGTCGTTGAAAAGCAGCGTCTTTTCAGTTAAGTCTGAGTTCCGTTAAAGCCCGTTCGTAGGTCGCTAGCTCCATCCATTAGGTCAGTTTAGTTCCGTTCGATTTGTCGACGATTTGAGGTTCCGTCCGAGCTACCGTCGAGATTCGAGTTTTGGTTCGGCAAATTTTATGTTCGGTTCTTGTACGCCGGCTCGGGTTGGTCATTTAAAGAGGTTCCATTTCTTTATTCTAAATTTCGGCTGCTTTCGATCTCTATGACGAATTTTGTTAATTTGTAAATGTTTTACATTAAAATGATGTTTCTTGGCGTACACTGATTTGGTTGGATCATGGTTGAATTTAAATTAAATATGATGGTGTTTATTGCTCTATGTATTGTGTATTGATTTGTTTCTTGTTTAAATCACAGCACCTCTTATTTTAAAAATATAACAAATCTGCTTTAAGTTTGGTTACTCTTCATTTCGTAGGATTTCAATTATTTTAAGCTTAATTAGTTCAAAATTAGAGAGTGGAAACTGTTTGCTGTAAATCCAGTTGATAAGGAAGGCATGTTAATTGAAATGAATCCTAGAATTTTGAGGTCTTCAACTTTAGCCTCAAAAGCTACTAACTTCCAACAGCTAAGATGGTTGCTAAGCTATTAGTTGGTTACTGTCTGAATCACATTTACAACGATATCACAAAGAAGCTACTGACTTCCAATAGCTAAGATGGCTGGCCTCATTTAGTTGATTTTGAATAATTAAATTCTTAGAATTCGAGGCGTGCCATTTAGTTAAATTTCCATGGCCCTCGCAAATTCGAAAAGGCGTAGTCGCTTTAGGCGCGCTACTTAATAATTTACCTTCCTAAACTCGGGTGCTCATTTATGTGACCCAAATCCAAATCTCAATATTAGATAAAATGTGTCGTGGACCGCGGGTGCATTTATGTAGCGTGGCTTGCGATGTGTTTTAAATAACTTTGAATTTTTCCCGAATTATTAAAAGCGGCTAAAATAATAGCACCCTTTTGCTTTAGCTTTAGATTTTGCTTTAGCTTAAACAAATGTACAGCATGTGCCGATTGTTCTTTGGAGTATATTTAAGTTTGTTGTCATTTGGCTGAAGCTCATGAATCAAAGTTTGGTTTTTAAATTAACTTTAGGTGCTACTGTTTTGAACTCATCATTGGATGTATATTAAATTGAGGTGATAAGAAATTTATCTTCCTTGTTTTCATTTAGTGTAGTATTTAGCGTACTGGATTATTTATTTTTAGTATTTAATGTGTTAAGTTGTACGGTGTCTTACATGTAAATTAGCAGCTCATAGTTCTTAGCTTATTATTTGATATTAGTTGATTGTGCAGTAGTGAGAAAATTGGAGATCAACTGGTGTACCATTATCTTTTTTTTTTTGCCACAATTCCCTATTATTCTTGTTTGAAGTTCGTGTATCAAGTTTCAGTGACTCAACTCTGTTTTGCTTGGTGATGCTCGTTATTGGTTTCTAGGCACACATTTTGTATGGAAATTTGAGGTGTGTCGTGACAAACAAAAGTCTTAAATGCACGGCCCTCATTTAATTAATTTATTTATTTTTTTAGAAATCAAGGCGCGCCATTTAGCGAATTTTCCATGGCCCTCACGAAGTTAAAAACGCGTAGTTGTTTTAGGCGCGTAATTTAAAATTACCTTCTTAAACCCGGGTGTGCATTTCATGTGACCCAAATCCAAGTCCTAACAACGTTAAATAAATATGTCACGGATCGCGGGTGCATTTCATATGGCGCAATCCAAAAACGTGTTTTGTATAACGTTGAAATCTTCCTGAAAATGAATTAAAAGCGGTTTTAAGTATAAATGCACATAGGTTGAAATTGTTTTAAAATCAGATAATTAAGACGAATATAACAGTTGAGCGATCGTGCTAGAACCACGGAACTCGGGAATGCCTAACACCTTCTCCCGAGTTAACAGAATTCCTTACCCGGATTTCTGGTTCGCGGACTGTAAAACAGAGTCAATCTTTTTCTCGACTCGGGATTTTAAACCGGTGACTTGGAACACCATAAATCTCCCAAGTGGCGACTCTGAATCTGATTTAATGTAAATAATCTGGTTTCGATTGTCCTTTAATTGGAAAAACTCCCTTATACACCCCTTCCGAGGGTATAGGTGAAAAAGGAGGTGTGACAGTTGGCAAAAAGGCGACTAGGGAATGGAGGCCCTATGTATAAAATCTCAACTTAGGGATTGGAGCCCTAACGTTGGCAAAAGGCGACTAGGGAATGGAGGCCCTATGTCTAAAAACCTCAACTCAGGGATTGGAGCCCTAATGTTGGCAAAAAGGCGACTAGGGAATGGGGGTCCTATGTCTAAAATCTCAACTTAGGGATTGGAGCTCTAATGTTGGCAAAAGGCGACTAGGGAATAGAGGCCCTATGTCTAAAAATCTCAACTCAGGGATTGGAGCCCTAATGTTGGCAAAAGGCGACTAGGGAATGGAGGCCCTATGTCTAAAAATTTTAACTAGGGGTTGGAGACCCTAGGTTGGCAAAAAGGCGACTAGGGAGTGGAGGCCCTATGTCTAAAATCTCAACTTAGGGATTGGAGCTCTAATGTTGGCAAAAGGCGACTAGGGAATGGAGGCCCTATGTCTAAAATCTCAACTTAGGGATTGGAGCCCTAATGTTGGCAAAAGGCGACTAGGGAATGGAGGCCCTATGTCTAAAAATCTCAATTTAGGGATTGGAGCCCTAATGTTGGCAAAAAGGCGACTAAGGAACGGAGGTCCTATGTCTAAAATCTCAACTTAGGGATTGGAGCCCTAATGTTTGCAAAAGGTGACTAGGGAATGGAGGCCCTATGTCTAAAAATCTCAACTTAGGGATTGGAGCCCTAATGTTGACAACAAGGCGACTAGGGAATGGAGGCCCTATGTCTAAAATCTCAACTTAGGGATTGGAGCCCTAATGTTGGCAAAATGCGACTAGGGAATGGAGGCCTATGTCTAAAAATCTCAACTTAGGGATTGGAGCCCTAATATTGGCAAAAGGCGACTAGGAAAGGGAGGCCCTATGTCTAAAAATCTCAACTTAGGGATTGGAGCCCTAATATTGGCAAAAAGGCGACTAGGGAATGGAGGCCCTATGTCTAAAATCTCAACTTAGGGATTTGAGCCCTAATGTTGGTAAAAAGGCGACTAGGGAATGGATGCCCTATGTCTAAAAATCTCAACTTAGGGATTGAAGCCCTAATATTGGCAACAAGGCGACTAGGGAATGGAGGTTTTATGTCTAAAAATCTCAACTAAGGGATTGGAGCCCTAATGTTGGCAAAGGCGACTAGGGAATGGATGTCCTATGTCTAAACATCTCAACTTAGGGATTGGAGCCCGAATATTGGCAACAAGGCGACTAGGGAATAGAGGCCCTATGTCTAAAAAATCTCAACTCAGGGATTGGAGCCCTAATGTTCCCAAATGGCGACTAGGGAATGGAGTCCCTATTTCTAAAAATCTCAACTTAGGGATTGAAGCCCTAATGTTGACAAAAGGCGACTAGGGAGTGGAGGCCCTATGTCTAAAAATCTCAACTTAGGGATTGGAGCCCTAATGTTGGCAAAAAGGTAAAAGATTGATATTGGGGATTCTAAACTACCCTTCTTTTTTTCTTTTTTTTTTTGATTTTATTCTTATTTATTTTCTTTCAGTTCAATTCATTTTTTTAGTAAAAAAAATGCAGGAAATAATTTGGAGGAGACTTCCCTTTTGGGTTGATTATTGTTGCAAAGTTGTTTCTAGCGCTTGCATATTTCTTTTTCCATTTTGGTTGCACCTACTTCTTGCACGGTTGCTTTGGATTGCACATGTTTCAATTTTTCAAACAAAGAACAATTGTTAGTTTGAAACGATAGTTGGTTTTGTGGCTTTGACTATTTTGATCACTTGATCGCGGCCCAACTCTCCTGGTGAGAACCTCTGCCGTTTGCTGGCTTTTCTGAAGATTGATCTCTCTCCTAAAACTGAGGAACTCAAATTTCCAAACTTTCCATATGATGGTTCAACCACGTGGGGCTTTAGTCTTTTCACCTTTTTCTTCCTCTAGGGGCTTTTGACTTTGATTTCTTTTCATTTTCAATGACTTTGATTTCAAAGCATCGGCCATCATGGCCAATCGGGATCGACTTGATGCACCCGCTGAGGCTGGGTACTTTTCTTTGGACTTGGCTTTTGTTAAGCAGAACCCGGTAAGACCAATCTTGCCACCTTTTCTTTGTATTAGCTTCAGAACAGAGTTAGACCGAAAGGGGTTCAAAGAAAAATAAAATAAAGGACAAAAAAGTGAATTAAGGAGAAGTGTCCCTTTCATGGAGGAAAGAAGACTTATCTGGAGTGCATGCGGACTTCAACAAACATGACATGCTTCTTGGACTGGATACATGATCTGCACAACTATCCAACTTCTCATAAACCCATTGCGACCCGTGTTTTAAAACCAAGAAACTTTGCCAGGACTCTTTCAGTACCAATGGTGGTGAGGGGTTTCTTCTTTTCGATCAACGGCGCCCTTTGCGGGTTTTCGCCAATCGACCTATCTCATTTCTCTTCTCACCGTCGCCTTATAGTGCTCTTTACGAGTTTTCACTGACAAGACTCTCTCATTTTCAATTTCTCTGTTCACCGTCGACTTATGGTGTTCGTGGGTGTTCACCAATAAGACTCTCTCATTTTATTTCTCTCATTTTGATTGTATCGGATCCAAACAGCTCCTTTCTCCGATTTTGAAAACCTTTCGTCGATAAATCGGAAGGACTTGAACAAGGTTTGGGTAAAAAGAGTTGGATCGAATTACAACTTTGGAACCGTTTAGGCGGGATCATCGTCGAACCATTATAACATCTGCCCCAGTTTCACTTTTGGGGAAAATTTGATTTTTGTTTTGGTATGACTGAACCCCAGGAGAGAGGCTGCCTACGTATCCTTTCGGAATCAAGTCGAACGTAGTTCAGGGAACTTTGTTTTTGATTTTCTTTTTTCTTTCCTTTTTTCGAGTTTTGAAGAGGGTAATGAAAGAAAAGTAATGGGCTCAAAGGGTTAGCAAAAGGATTGGACTGTTTGGGGTAGCGAGAATGAAAGCCTTCGTCATCCCAATCAGATAGTGCTATTGCTGCAGAAGGACTAGACATAGTATCTTTTGACCGTGTCTGCGTTCACAGCTGCCTCGGGGTCGTTTTCTTCGATATCTTCCAGATATAACACTCCTCTTGGTAATATCTTTCGGATAATGTATGGGCCTTTCCAGTTAGGAGCAAATTTCCCTTTTGCTTCCTGATGATGAGGAAGAATACGCCTTAAAACAAGTTGTCCCACTTCAAAATTTCTGGGCCGTACTTTCTTGTTGTAAGCACGGGTCATTCTTTGTTGGTAAAACTGCCCGTGGCAGACTGCGGCCATTCGTTTTTCATCAATCAGGGTTAACTGTTCCAGACGGGCTTTGACCCACTCACTGTCTTCAATTTCAGCTTCAACAATGATCTGGAGAGAAGGGATTTCAACTTCCGCGGGTATTACGACTTCAGTGCCATAAACCAAAAGGTACGGGGTTGCTCCGACCGACGTGCGCACAGTAGTGCGATACCCCAACAATGCAAAAGGCAACTTTTCATGCCACTGCCTAGAACTTTGAATCATCTTTCTCAAAATCTTTTTGATGTTCTTGTTTGTTGCTTCGACGGCACCATTGGCTTTAGGCCGATAAGGAGTAGAGTTCCAATGCGTTATCTTGAATTGTTCGCATATCTCCCCCATCAAATGACTATTCAAGTTTGCAGCATTATATGTGATAATAGTTGTAGGAATGCCAAAACGACAGATAAGATTGGAGTGCACGAAATCTACCACAGCTTTCTTAGTGACAGATTTGAGAGTGATTGCTTCAACCTATTTCGTGAAATAGTCGATGGAGACCAATATGAATCTGTGCCCATTTGAGGCTTTTGGCCCGATTAGCCCAATGACGTCCATGCCCCAAGCAACAAATGGCCAAGGCGCTGACATGGGATGCAGTTCTGTGGGAGGTGCATGAATCAAATCACTGTGCACCTGACACTGATGATATTTCCGAACAAAACTGAAGCAGTCTTTTTCCATGGTCATCCAGTAATAACCCACTCGAAGGATTTTCTTTGTCAAAACATACCGTTCATATGGGGTCCGCACACTCCTGCGCGCACTTCATACATGATTCTTCCGGCTTCTTCAGCGTCAACACATCTTAACAAGTTGAGGTCCGGGGTCCTTTTGTACAAGACATCACCACTCATAAAGAAACCACTTGCATGCCGTCTAATGGTTCTCTTTTGGTCTCCACTAGCTTGCTCGGGGTATTATTTGGTTTTCAAAAATCTTTTGATGTCATGATACCATGGCTGAACATTTGGTTCTGCCTCAACCGTATTACAGTAGCCATGCCTCTCCCTGATTTGGATTTCCAAGGGATCAATATGGGCATTGCCTGGGTATGGCAGCATCGAGGCCAAAGTAGCAAGTGCATCGGCCAGTTCATTGTGACAACGAGGGATGTATCTGAACTCTATTGACTTGAACCACTTGCTAAGATCTTCTACATATTTCCTGTAGGGAATAAGTTTGACATCTCGAGTCTTCCATTCTCCTTGGGCTTGTTGGATAATCAGATTTGAATCTCCCATGATTAATAATTCTTCGATATCTTGGTCAATTGCCATGTTCATACCCATAATGCAGGCTTTATACTCGGTGGTGTTGTTTGTGCAGAAAAACCAAAGCCGGGTCGTGGCTGGATAATGCTGACCAGTGGGTGAGATCAAGATTTCCCTGATTCCAACACCTTTTGCGTTTACCGCTCCATCAAAGAACATTTTCCAAGTATTAATATCTTCGGATATTGCCTCAACTGAATTTACCTCTTCATCTGGGAAGTAGGTGCTCAAAGGTTGGTATTCATCATCAACCGGGTTTTCAGCCATGTGATCTGCTAATGTCTGGGCTTTCATTGCTGTGCGAGTGACGTAGACTATGTCAAATTCCGTGAGCAGGATCTGCCACTTCGCTAACCTCCCAGTGGGCATTGGCTTCTGGAATATGTATTTTAAAGGATCCAACCTGGTTATGAGGTAAGTGGTGTAGGCCTGCAAATAATGCCTCAGCTTCTGAGCGACCCAAGTTAAAGCGCAGCAAGTTCTTTCCTGTAAAGTGTACTTGGCTTCATAACTGGTAAACTTCTTGCTCAAATAGTAAATGACCTGCTCTCTCTTTCCGGTCATATCATGTTGCTCGAGGACACAGCCGAAAGAATTTTCCAAGACGGTTAGATACAGGAACAGAGGCCTCTCTGGCTCAGGTGGGACCAACACAGGTGGATTCGACAGATATTCCTTGATTTTATCGAAAGCTTCTTGGCACTCGTTTGTCCATTTGATCGCCGCATCTTCCTTTAACAACTTGAATATGGGTTCACACGTGGAGGTCAACTGGCAATGAACCGGCTAATGTAGTTCAATCTACCCAACAAACTCATAACATCCTTCTTGGTTTTCGAAGAAGGCAAATCCCGAATGGACTTTATCTTTATTGGGTCTAACTCAATTCCCCTTCGGCTGACTACAAAACCCAAGAGTTTGCCAGATGGGACTCCAAATGCGCACTTGGCAGGGCATATTTGCGTAGCCGCTCAAAGAATTTTCTCAAGTCCCGAACATGGTCATCCTGAGTTTTGGATTTGATGATTACATCGTCCACATATACCTCTAACTCTTGGTGCATCATATCATGAAAAATGGCAGTCATGGCCCTCATGTAGGTTGCCCCGACATTCTTCAGACCAAATGGCATGACTCTGTAACAGTATGTACCCTAAGGTGTGGTAAAAACTGTCTTTTCTGCATCTTCTTCATCCATCAACACTTGGTGATATCCTACGTAACAATCCACGAAGGACTGTATTTCATGTTTGGCACAGTTATCAACAAGGATATGGATGTTCGGCAAAGGGAAGTTATCTTTGGGACTTGCCTTGTTTAAATATCTGTAATCCACACACACCAAGGGTCTTCCCGTCTTTCTTTGGCACTGGAACTACATTAGCTAGCCATATGGTATACTGAACTACTCGGATCACCCCCACTTTTAGCTGTTTCGTGACTTCTTCTTTGATCTTGTCACTGATGTCAGTTTTAAACTTTCTTTGATTTTGCTGGACAGGGGGGTAGTCGGGGTAAGTCGGCAACTTATAAACCACAAAATCAACACGTAGTCCTGGCATGTCGTCATATAACCAAGCAAACACATCTTTGAACTCAAATAGGAGTTGGATTAATGCGTCCCGGGTTTTCCATCTATGTGAATGCTTATCTTGGTTTCCCTGATTTCTTCAGAACTACCCAAATTAACCGGCTCGGTATCATTTAAGTTCGGCTTAGGTTTATTCTCAAATTGTTCCAATTCTCGATTTATTTCCCTAGAAGCCTTTTCTTCATCATATTCCGGTTCTTGGTTCATTATTTCATAGTTAGATAGCGTGTTTGGATCTGGGCATGAAGTCCGCAAGCATGTCATGTTATTTAAAGTCGCATTATTAGAACTAAAAGAAGAAATAAAAGAGAAAAATAACTAAATCAAAAAGAATAAAGAAAGATGAACGATGAAATATTGATTTCATTTCATTGAATTTGAAGATAACAGGGTTTACATTGGAAATTAAAAGACATGAAACTAAAGAAAACATCCGAGTTACACCCTGGAATAACTCGTGATGCACAAAAAGTGGCAGGACAGGTCTACCGGGATTCCCGCCTGATTGGGAATGGCGTGGCCTTCCAATTCTGCAGTTTGGCATTAGGTCCCATATACAACACCTCAGTGGTGCTTGAGCCTTCCCCTGGTTGAACCATGTGGGCTTCATACAATATCTTCCTCATGGCCCCACAAATTTCTTCGATTTCTTTGGCCGTAAAGGCCTTATCTTCCTCTTCCTTATAGTATCTCGGCTTGACAAATGTGCTATATAGATGCGGCACCGGCTGAGGAAAGACCCAACCATCATTCTTTCTATCATCTGCCCATTTTACATCAGCTAGAGTAGGTCGGAAGCCTACCCTAAAGAACTTTTCACTAGCGGTCAGGGTGATAGGTTCAACTATTCCTTGCAACGATTTCCCAAGCCCTTTCCCAGGTTTGTAGCCGTGCCTGATCATTTCTTTGGCCACCATGATTGATGCATTAGAAAGGAAGGGTTGAGGGCAAGGTTTTCCTTCTTCGCACTGATCAGCGACCACGATTTCAAAGGCCTGATAGACTATGTGCTCGCACCCCCTCTTGCTTCAAGACACTGGACTGATGGGTCCCGATAAATTGATTGTTCATCTTCCCTGTGGACCACAATCTCTTGATCCTCGTGCTCGAACTTCACCATCTGGTGAAGAGTAGAGGGTACAGCCTCCACTGCATGGATCCACGACCTCCCCAAAAGAAAGTTGTAGGATGTGTCCATGTCCAGAACCTAAAAGGTTATTTCAAAGTCTACTGGGTCAATGGTTAGAATCAGATCAATCTTTCCAATTGTGTCCCTTTTGATACCATCGAAGGCACGTACACAAACGTTGTTGGGTCAGATTCTTTCGGTACCAATTTCCATACGCTGCAGAGTTGACAGTGGGCAAATGTCTACCCCAAAGCCTCCGTCCAACATAACCCTTTTCACATAGTACCCTTCACATTTGACTGTCAGGTGCAGGGCTTTGTTATGTGCGGCCCCTTCTGGGGGCAAGTCATTTTTGCTGAAGGAGATCTGGTTGATTGCGAAAAATCTTTCGACCATTCTCTCCAACTACTCTACAGAAGTCTCAACAGGCACATATGCTTCGTTAAGGGTCTTGATCAATACCTTTTGATGTTTGGTGGAGTTCATCAACAGAGATAACAAGGAGACTTGTGCGAGAAATTCTCGAAGCTGGTCGATCACCTCATAATCCGCCATTTTCATCTTTCGAAAGAAGGCATCCGCTTCTTCGGCACTCACGGGCTTCTTTAGATGGGAAGCACTTTCTAGCGTCATTGTTCACCTCTTCCAATTTGAAATACTTTTTAGTCGGGTTATTTTCTTGAACTTCTCCCGAGATTTCTTTGCCTTTGTAAGTTACCACTGATTTGTTGTAGTTCCAGGGCACAGCGGTAGGATCCGTCATGGGCTTTTGTGATGCGTGGCCAATAACCACAGGCTCACTCAACCTTGGTGGATTAATTGGCCCCCACATCATATAAGCTCCCTTGGGCACATACATTTGTGTTGTCTTATTCAACTCGAATCTCTTGGGAGGACTCAAAGTCATCTGCTTTTCTTTGCGGCCTCGAGGGACATAGAGAACAACATCTTTGGGAGGCGTTGCCCTAGTTTCAACTTTAACTTTCTTCTCTAACTTTGGAGGGGTGGTTTTGTTCTTTTTCTCCATTTTGTCTTGCTTCAGGGCAGCTTTTGGTTTCTTTTCTACATCAGCGATGGCAATAATGGCCTTCAACGCTGGGTCGAATTCCTTGTCCTCACAAATCATTCCAATTACTGGCCCGTTGTTGTGGGTCGGCAGTGGGTTGTTAGTCACATTGGGAATATCTTCATCCCTTAACACTATCTTCCTTTGTTCTATCAAGTTCTCCGCAGCTCTCTTCAGAGTCCAGCAATCATTTGTGTCGTGCCCTTCTGCCCCTGAGTGATAGGCGCATCGGGTACCAGCTCTGTAAGCGGGTAATGTTGGGTTTTGCCTAGTTTGAGGAACAGGCTGTAGCAGACCCATTTGAACAAGCTTTGGTAATAGGCTGGAGTAGGTTTCGCCAATTGGTGTAAAATTTGGCCTCTTGGGTGGTTCACGAGGGTGTAAATTGTTTTGTGGAGGTCGGGGGTTGTAGTGGTTTTGGTAAGGAGGCTGGTTTCTAGAGAATGGAGCTTGGTTCTGGTTGGCTTGTTGTTGTGGCCGAACATAAGGTTGATCATTCATAACCGTGTATGGCTGAGGAGCATATGTTACGTCTTGGTGGGGGTAATAGTGCTGCAGGATCCTTTCTGAGAAAAGGGATCTGGGAGTACGGTGTTTTCTTGCACCCGACGCTGCCATGGATGTTTCTTCCTTTTTCTTTCCCTTCGCTACTCCTCTAGACCCACCCTGAATAGCTTGGGAGGTAGCTCTGATGGCGGATTGGCTTAGAATTCGACCCGTTTTCAACCCATATTCAACCATTTTGCCAATCTTGATGGCTTCAGCGAACGGTTTACCCATTACGGACATCATATTTTGGAAGTAGTCAGCTTCCTGAGATTGGAGGAAAACTATGACCATTTCATTCTCATCCATCAGAGGCTTTACCCTAGAGGCTTGTTCATGCCATTTAACTGCGTACTCTTAGAAGCTTTCCGAGGATTTCTTCTTCAAGTTTGTCAATGAGTTCATATCTGGAGCAATATCAATGTTGTACTGGAACTGCCTGACGAAATCTCTAGCACGGTCATCCCAGATGTGCCAGCGGGATATATCTTGGTCCATGTACCACTCAGATGCGATGCCAACTAGACTTTCTCCGAAATAGGCCATGAGGAGTTCTTCCTTCCCACCGGCTCCTCGCAGCTGGTTGCAATATCTCTTGAGATGAGCAATAGGATCACCGTGTCCATCATACTTCTCAAATTTTGGGGTTTTGAATCCCAATAGAAGATGCACATGAGGGAACATACATTAGTCGGCATAGGATACACTTTTATGTCCACTCAAGCCTTGTATGCTTTTGAGACTCTGTTCCATACTCCTCATCTTCTTCGCAATCTCTTCTTGCTCAGGGGATTTGGTGGCTTTCTCTTGCCATGCGGTGAACTCATACCGGGGTGGTTGGGAGTAAGTATAGGTGGGAAACTATGTAGGTTCCAGTGGGAAAGATGGTGTTTGGAAGGTGAAGGATGATGGGTCAAAGCTGGGCCTAGGCAGTGTAGGCTGTGCCGTAGCCGAGCAAGGCGGAGCAGTGAAGATATTCGAAGCTGCACCTGAATCTAACACCTGAGGGCGAGCCTCAGAAGGTGTTCCCACAAAGTTGGCAGAAATAGTAGGGTATCATAGTGGGGTATTTGGATAGTTTATGAGGATGTTGGAGGTCCCACTTGCCCTGGGAAAAAGCTCGGGAAATCCAAGGATTGCACTTGGTGGTTCTCTTCCGTTTGCCCAGGCGTCCCACATTTCCATCATGCGGAGACGCAATAACCTATTTTCCTCGGCAGCTGCCGATTCTGAAGTTGGGATGCCCGAGATCGGACTCTCATCCATAATAGGAACTGTTGGCAGAGTCATTTCTGAAGACATTTCAATACTTCCCTTCAACCTCATGAAGTATGGATGCGAAACCAGACTACCACAAAACCAACCACCTTTCTATAAAACCTTGACTTAACAGTAGACAAACCGGTCAGTTTGAAGCAAATAACATATAGGTAATCGCATGTTGAGGTGTGATGCACCTATACAGTCAAATGTGTTTCTACGTGTATCACAGCGGTTGCATGTGTCATCCCGGCTTTACTTATTTTCCCAAATTTTCTCTTCTTTCCAATCTTCCACTTTTTTTTCATCTCTTTTCTCCCTCTCGTTTCTCATTTTTCCTTTGATTTTTCTTCGGCTCTCTTTTCTTCCTTTTTGGGTTTTTCTTCTGGGTCTTTCTTTTCACATCTCTTTATTATTGGAGTTATTTATAAAATCGTGACCGGATCCGATGAGGATTGCCTACGTATCACGATGCCGCGTGAATCAGATCATTACGTAGTTCAAGAAAATAAATGCAAAAAATAAAGAAACAATTATTTTGGGGGGGGGGGGAATTTTCAATTTTCATTAAAAAAAAATCCTAAACTTTTCTATTACAAAAGACTTCAAACTACTCATTTTCTTGGAACTGCAAACAGACTCAAAATAAACCAAAATACAGACTCGATAAATGAAAAATCAGGAATACATTAAGGCTTCGACTCCTGGGGCCCGTGGGACATCATTCGTCTCGCGGGCCTATATGCGAGATCCTCTTGAAGTCGCTCCAAATCACTCATTATCTGGTGGACAAATGTCATCACTGCAGCGAAGAAAGTGGTTCGATTCATGTCCTTACATGCTTGGCATTTCATGACAATGTAGTCGGCAATGACTCTAACCCTTTCTCGGATTCTACCCTTTTCCTGAAGCAGACGCCCGACCTGCTGATTCCTAGCTTCTAACACTTGAGAGTCGTGAAGGTGTTGATTTTGCAATTGTTGTATTCCTTCCTCCATCTGAGCCATCAAATCATAGCAGTGTTCCTGTCAGCTTTGAAATCTTTAGCCTGCTTGGCTGCCTCATTCTCAAGAGTAGCTACTTTTCTTCTCAGACTGGTGATTGTCCCTTCATATTTTCTCTTCATTTGTTGCACAAACTGTGTCCGACCTTTTGCATTTTCCGCTAATTGAGCCCGGGCTTTTGCTAGACTGGCCTCAGACTTTTCTAGGTCATCTTGACACTCAAGGGCTTTCTTTTTCAGACTGCTTATAAGCCTTTCATCTACTCGGCTTCTTTCCGGGTTTCTAGCAGCTATTTTCATCTTCCGGATTTGAGTTTTGAGGGCTTTATTTTCTTAAGTTAGTTTTTTCTTTTCTTCCTCATCTGCGGCGGCTTGCAAACCATTTTCAAACTGAAGGTCCATGACTTGCCTTTCCAACTGGCTTATTTTAACCCTGTAGCTTTCTTCTTTTGCCAACCAGCCCCACTGCTCTTGCGAGTCGCTAGTAAATTGTTGAACGTGGGCTCTCTTAGCAGGTCTCTCAGGAATCTGAAATCTTTTACCGAACCAAACAATGTACTTAGGGTCCACTTCACCTCTAGCTAGATCTCGCACCATGGTCTTAGGTTCAAGAAATCCACATTCATTCCACACCTGGCGAATTCTCCCTTCTGAAAATACGGCTTTTGGGCCCAATTCAATGACATGTTTACTCAAATATTCGTCATGGGGGATGGTTTAAAATCTTCCTAATTGGCGCAAAACCCTGTGGGGAGCATACGGCTGGATGCTCCGGATGCCCATCAAGAGGAGATAACACACTTCGGTTGACATGTATACTGCTTCGGTGACAAGAAGCCATTCGAATGCCCACTCAATTTTATCGGCAGTCAAGGAGCTCAAATGTGCAAGCCAAGCTTCAGTCCCCTCGGGGAATTCAATACCCACTACTCGGCTTTCAAATTCTTCAATGCAACTCAAACCGGTCATACCATAATTCATATACCCAATCCGGTGGCAGAGATGTTCCTGCATCTATAATTGTAGTAACAGATTGCAGCCTTGGAAGAACTTTCCCCTTTCCCGATAGATAGTCAAGGCTCGCTAGATTTCAGATAAGATCAGGGGAACCACAGTGCCGTTGGCTTTTTTGATTGCAACATCGATCATTCCTACGAGACCTACTTCTATATTACCATCTTTTCGTGGGCAGAATACAACACCCAAGAATGCTACTATAAAAGCCAAACCCACCTTGCCTCCCATTTGTCTTTATTCCCGGCATGGGTCAGATCAGTGTTCGGCTCTTCAAAATCTCGAGGGTTACCGTTGATACAAGAACTGGAGAGTGCAATAACCTTCAGATAAACTTCCATCTTGGATATCCCGACTAATACTCAGCAGATCCAAAAATCTGTGGGGAGATACCGGTCTTGATGACACTGGATATCGACTTCTAAGGTTCCATTAAGGCTCGCATAACCCGCAACTTCCTCTAGCGTGGGTGTGAGCTCAAAGTCAGAGAAACGGAACACATTGCGAGTTGGGTCCCAAAAAGGTACTAAAGCTTCAATTATGTCCAACCTTGGCTCGATGTTCAACAGTCCGACGAGGCCTCCCAGAACCTTTACCATAGTTTCTCTACTACCTTTTCCTAGATTATTCCACCACATGTGGAGCTGTAAGGGGATCTCTTTAAGGGTTGTGAATGGTTCAATTTTATTTGTGCTCATCCTGCACATTTATTAAGGTGATTTAATAACTCATTTCGACCCAAAAGAGTAACACCATTTTTTCAAAATTTTACTTAAAAATAAAACCAGGTTTTGCAGATACGGCCTTTCAGCATTTCGGTGAAGAAGATTTTAAGGCTGTGCCTACTAATCGGTCGAAAAATAAAAAAATGACCAAAGGTGGCTATTCTTGCAAAAACAACTTTCCAACGCCCTTTTGGGGACATCCGGCTTATTTTAGACAAGAATGGCATCACCCTGCTTATTTGTGACAAAAACTAAAATTTTGTTGTTTTTGGGCTATTTTTGCAAAAGGGAAGTTGGACCCGATGAGGGTTGCCTACGTATCCCGCATCTAGTGAAAATCAAACTGGCGTAGTTCGGGAAGATTGAGAATGGAGTAAATAAGCTAACTCTTTTTTTTCTTCCTTTGGTTACTTTTATAAACTCCAACCATGAAAGCTTTAAGAAAAAGAAAGACATTTTTTTTTTGATTTTTTTTTTTTGAAGTTTTCGAAAGTTTGATTTTGATTCTTTTTTTTATTTTTTGGAAGTAAGACTTCTAATTCTTTTCTCTTGATTTGAACTTTGAGAATTCCAAAAGTAAAAGAAACATTATTTTTTTTGAATTTTCATTTGTTTTATCTTTTTCTAAGGAAGAAAGAAAATATTTTTGGAACTTTTTATTTATTTGCAAAAGTACTTCTAAAGAAAAGCAAAAATATTTTTGGACTTCAATTTTTCAATTTTTTTTAACATTTACGAAAGAAAGACTTCGAAAGAGAGAAAAGAATATTTTTTTTGGGATTTTTGTTTTGACTTGTGAATTTTCGAAAGAAGGACTTTTAAGAAAACATCTCGGATTTCTGAGTGTACTTTTAAAGAAAAGCGAAAATATTTTTGGACATTAATTTTTCAACAATTCTTTTTGACATCTAACGAAAGAAAGACTTTTAAACAAGGAAAAGATTTTTTTTAATTCTTTTTTTTTTTCTGATTTTTTTTTTGAATTTTGTTTTGAATTTTTTTTGAAAAAATAAATATTTCAAAATAACGGAAACTCGTATTTTGGATTTTGATTTTATTGAATTTTCTTTTTATTTCTTTTTTTTTAATTTTTTAAAAAAACTTCTTCTTTTTTTGAATTTTTTAAGGAAAGATTTCTAAAGAAAGGAAAATATTTTTGGATTTTTAAAAATTGGGGTCGGAACTGATGAGGTTTGCCTACGTATCTCACATCCGATGAGAATCAGACCCGCGTAGTTCGGTCTGTTTTGACAAAACAGAGGAAACATGACACTTGAAAATTTTGGCTCATTTTGAAATGACTTTTTTTTTTCAAAATTTCGGCAGAGTTTCAGAATTTTCTAAATACCTACCTACTCCTATTTTTTTTTTTTTTTGATTTTCTTTCCCTATTCTAAAAGTCGGTCAACATGCAAGCCGAAACAAACAGATGCGCAAGTAGCACGTAAGATGCATCATGATGGTCTTTTTAATTCGGGTACACCTGTCCTAGACGGACCCAACCCCTATGTTGAGTCCCCAAAGTCAAATGCACGTGATACAAATAAACGTTCCTATTAGGGATCCGACATGAGGCTGTGTTATTCTAGGTTTAAAAACCTAGGTGTATTGTTCTAGACTTGGCTTACCCGAGCGGACAGCTCGAGCCGGGGGGGAGCGGCGTACCGGGAATACAGAAGCTTCACCGGCTTTGCAACTTGTCCGAACCTCGTTCTAAAATTGGGATATGACTCTAACAGAAAAGAAGTCACACGAAGGGCACACTTCCCAGATGATTTAGAAAACTCAGAGAGAAGAGGGTTTCGTAACAGTTTTATATACAATTCAAGCAATATCAAAGCGATAAAAAGCAGCATTTAGCACATTAGGCTCAACACGTAAAATCAGATAACACAAGCCAAGTATAACAGTTATTCTAAGCTCGAATTCTTGAACCCTGAACCAAAAATTCTGGGTTCGTTCCTTAGCAGAGTTGCCAGAGCTGTCACACCTCCTTTTTACCCGTCCGAGGGGGTGTAAGGGAATTTTTCCAATTAAAGTGACATTATTCGAAATGAGATTATTTAATTTAATTTGAGTCGCCACTTGGAATATTTTAATTGGTGTCCCAAGTCACCGGTTTATTTTAAATCCCAAATCGAGGAAAAATTGACTTTCTTTTTGAAGTCTACGAACCAAAAATTTTGAGTAAGGAATTCTGTTAACCCGGGAGAAGGTGTTAGGCATTCCCTAATTCCGTGGTTCTAGCACGGTCGCTTAAACTATTACAATTGGCCTATTATCTGATTTTAAAACATGTTTCAACCTATGGTATATTTTTTAACTTATTAGCCGCTTTTAATTAATTTTAGGAAAATTCAACGTCATCTAAAACACGTCTTGAACCACGTCACATGAAATGCACCCGCGGTCCACGACACATTTTATCTAACGTTGTTGAGATTTGGATTTGGGTCACATGAAATGCACACCCGAGTTTAGGAAATTAATTTTTAAAAATAGCGCGCCTAAAGCAACTACGCACTTTCAAGTTTGCGAGGGCCATGGAAAATTCAACTAAATGGCACGTCTCGATTTCTAAGGATTAAAATTAATTAAATGAGGGCCATGAGTTTTGAGATTTTATTTGGCATGGCGTGCCTCGATTATTCTAAAAGGATCATATTCAATTTAAAGCAAACTACAAATGTTCATGATTATGTTTCTTCCTAAAACTACTTTGAGATTATTGTAAGGTCATGATTTATGAATATAGAATTATTATTGAAGAAATATATGATTTGAATTATTATGGACCTAATCACCCATGTCGGTATCAAATTTGCTATTGACTTAACATCCTTTAATTTGGATCCAAGCTATTACATCGTTCTCTCTCCATTTTGAATACATCTTCCTATATTTCCCTATGAACTACAATCTCATTGAAGAAACTCATTCTGTCTCTCACTAATTCTATTTTTTTTTATGCTCTTCCTTCATTTTTTGTTCATATCTTTCAAGTTGGTAGATAACCAAAATATAATATACAAATCAAAAGGAAATACGGTGAAAGAAAAATAATAGAAACATTGGTTAAGAAAAGAATGAACCTTTTATAGATGAAGATCTTATTTAATACATATGGAGCAAAAAACCATCAAATTTAATGTGCAAACGAACCACAATCAGAGGCAACGAGCGGAAACCTTTCGAACCGAACTCGACTTCGACCTCTTCGGGCTAGTATTTTGGGCTATCTTTTAAATTGAGTTTGAAGCTTTTGGATTTGATTTTTGGTGTGATTTAGCTCCTGTTTTTGAGGTATTTTTTTTTAAACAAGGTAATGAATGACTATATTTATTTATTTTTTTTGAAAGAAATAGGTAGAAAGAATGAAACTAGTAGAAATTCTCTTTAGCATAGAAGAAGAAAATTTATTTTCTCTCAATTTCCTCCCCTCTTCCCTCTTTTTTTTCTTCAAATATTTCTCTTCTATTTATAGGAGAATTTTCGAAATTTTTTAGATTTTTTTTAATTATTTTTTTTATTTTTATTTAAAAGAAATCTCACTTACATTTTGCTTTTTCTTTTTTTTATAAAAAGAATTCAGACCTTTCTTTACTTTTATTTTTTTTAAATTGCAACTTTAATTACTTTTATCTTATTTAAAATTTCACTTTTTTACTTTTTTAAAAGATAATTCCACTTATTTTACTTTTCTTAAAAAAATAATCCACTTTCTTTTGCTTTTCTTTTTAAAAAATTCTACTTTATTTTACTTTAAATTTTTTTAAATTTGCAACTACCTTTATATTTATTTTTTAATTCCAACTTTCTTTTACTTTTTATTTTTTTAAAATTTTCACAAATTTTTACTTTTATTTTTTTAATCTTCCACTTTCTTTTACTTTTTAAAAGAGAATTCCACCTACTTTTACTTTTATTTTTTTTAATTCCATACTTCCCTTTTTCTTATTTTTTTAAATCTCTCCCAAAAATTATTATTTTTTAAAATATTTTTCGGATTTTTTTTAAAAAATAAAAAAAAATATTAATTGTAATAATTCACCTTCTAAAATTTTGTATTTTTAACCTATAATAAAAAGTGTAACAAAGCTAAAAATTGTAGGTTAAAACTCCCTAAAATATTTACATAGAAGAAGTGACAAAAATAATTAAATATTGTCAAAAATTAGGTGCTCACAGTTACCAATGTGTTATGTTAAACTTATAATATTACTCAATAATCAGTAGTGTATGCAGAATTTTTCATAAGCGGTGTTACAGTTTTAAACGATAAACAAATAATAATTCACTATAACAACACCGTATCAAAAAATATAGTTAGAATCATATTAATAAAATACAACTCAAGAATATTACTATATATGAATTTTTATTTTTTAAAATGTATTCAAAACAATCTCATTAGAAATAAGTACTAAATATTTTTTTTACATAAAACACCAGACAATTACACAAAATTCATCAGTCATTCGATTTTGTAGATCGTTCTTAATCAATTGAATGTTGAGAAAGAAGATGAAAGGAAAAAAAAAGGAGAAAAATACATGAGAAACTTACAACAAAAGTCAAATAATATATTGTTGCGTGTTTTAGTGTTATGTTAACGCTTAAGAGGCCAATGGTTCAAACCACGATATATTTTTTATTCGTAGATGAAGCTCAAAAAATGTTAAAACAAATAATAAAACTATCCAACTTCAAACTCGTGACCTCTCCTAAAAAATCAAAGCTTTGGACCAAATGAGCTACCAAGTACTTGTTGTTAAGTGGTGTCACTTTATCGAATTTAACAGTTATTATTCTTTTGAATTTTAATTATATATACATATTTAATAAATTTTTCGACCAATCGGTGTCACGTGACACCACCCCCATCAATAATTGAAAGGAAATATAGTTATGGAAATAATTTAAACTATCGAATATTTCTTATGCAAAGGGAGAAAAACATAAAATTAGTTAATTCAAGATAAAATATGTTTACGAGGATTAAAATTTAAATTTATTAATAATTGAGCAAAAGTACAATTATTCCTACTTCATTAGTCGTAATTTTAATTTTTGTTTCTCACAAGGCATTATAGTTTCTCTTTATCCAACGTGTAATAGCAAAACAAGAAAGATCTAACAAAATTTACTTGATTCTCACGCAAAATTCAAAAATATCAAAACTAAATAGTATTAAATAGAGAGAAACAAAAGAAGGCCAGAACGAGTGGTCCGCAAGAGAGGTCGAGATAAAATAGCGGCCCCTCCAGTGAAAAAACTTGAAAAATTGAAGGGAAGGAAATCATTGAATAAGCCAATAGAAGGATCTAGAAACCCTAACAAACCCTACTACGAAGTATATAAAGTCGCTACTCCCTCTGCAACCTCTGCCTCTCTCTCTCTTTGATCTCTTACTCTTCGAATCTCCTTTCTATTTTCTTCCTTCGCCTCCAATCGGCTTCGTAGATCACAGAAAAATGGCGGAGCAGGAGACGTTTGCTTTCCAAGCTGAGATCAACCAGCTGTTGAGTCTTATCATCAACACTTTCTACAGCAACAAAGAGATCTTTCTCCGTGAACTCATCAGTAACTCTTCTGATGTGAGTATCTCTCTTTACAATACCTTCGGAGACTGTATAGCCTGATGATTTAGGACTTTTACTGTTAATATGTACCAAAATATTCATGCTTTGGCGGTTCGATTTCTGATTTCTGATTTGGTGACGTACTCATGCGTTGTTTACCCTGAAAGTAATATCATATGTCTGTTTGTTTGTGCTGAACTGATTTGATATGATTTTATTTATCAAATATATGTTTCCGTTTATTTACGGAATAGATGATTAACGCACAATAATGTTTGTCTTGTTATTCCTGAAATTAGACTTTTTTCTGTAATGTAGATTTTATGGCAGTGTTGATCTAGGGTTTTATTGTTATCCTCGTAGGGAACAGTAGACTCTGTGTGTGTGTGTGTACACGCTCGCTTATTATTGGCGTGTATAAGTTTTGAAATAATTAGCTGAAGAATTTGTATCTAATAAAATTTGATGCTTTGTTGGTTAGTTTTGAGAGAGTAGGAGTTCGAATACTTAAAAATGTGTTGGAGAATTTATTCAATTAAAGAAGCAATTTTTAAACTAGCCATAGTTATCTGACTTTAAATTTTTCATGGCCGCTAAATGTCATTTGATTAAAGGTACCATTTTGTCATTTTTTTGTTCCAATTATGGTTGTTGAAGCAATCATAGTTTTGGCAGTTTTGAGAGATTCTTTTGAGAAACTTCACTGCGTGTCAAGAGTTTTGTGGTTATCTCTATGTCACTGTATTATTGTCAATTTTTTCAAGTTATGAAGTATCTAATTGTTATTTTTTGTTTAAATTGAAGGCGCTAGACAAGATCCGCTTTGAGAGTTTGACTGACAAGAGCAAGCTAGATTCTCAACCTGAACTATTCATCCACATTATCCCCGACAAGACCAACAATACCCTGACTATCATTGATAGTGGTATTGGTATGACAAAGGCTGGTAAGTTGGAGTACTTTGTGTAGGCGTTGGTGCTTACATTTGTTGATGAACTCATGTTTTATTTGACTGTGAAATACTGATCTTGTTTGTTTCATTGGCAGATCTGGTGAACAACCTTGGTACAATTGCTAGGTCAGGGACCAAGGAATTTATGGAGGCACTTGCTGCTGGTGCTGATGTAAGCATGATTGGGCAATTTGGTGTTGGTTTCTACTCGGCTTACTTGGTTGCTGAAAGGGTGGTTGTGACCACAAAGCACAATGATGATGAACAATATGTTTGGGAATCTCAAGCTGGTGGTTCATTCACTGTTACAAGGGATACATCTGGTGAGAACCTTGGCAGGGGTACAAAAATTACCCTCTTCCTCAAGGAGGATCAGCTTGAATACCTTGAAGAGCGAAGGCTTAAGGATCTCGTTAAGAAGCATTCTGAGTTCATCAGCTACCCAATCTCTCTGTGGGTTGAGAAGACCATAGAAAAGGAAATCTCTGATGATGAGGATGAAGAGGAGAAGAAGGATGAGGAAGGAAAGGTAGAGGAGGTTGATGAAGAAAAGGAGAAGGAAGAAAAGAAAAAGAAGAAGATCAAGGAAGTATCTAATGAGTGGTCATTGGTAAATAAGCAGAAGCCCATATGGATGAGGAAGCCTGAGGAGATCACAAAGGAAGAGTATGCTGCTTTCTACAAGAGCCTGACTAATGACTGGGAGGAACATTTGGCTGTGAAGCACTTCTCTGTTGAGGGTCAGCTGGAGTTCAAGGCTGTTCTTTTTGTTCCAAAGAGAGCTCCTTTTGACCTCTTTGACACCAAGAAGAAGCCCAACAACATCAAGCTGTATGTTCGCCGTGTGTTCATCATGGATAACTGTGAAGAGTTGATTCCTGAATATTTGAGCTTTGTGAAGGGTATTGTGGATTCTGAGGATCTTCCCCTCAACATCTCAAGGGAGATGTTGCAGCAGAACAAGATCCTTAAAGTTATTCGCAAGAACTTGGTAAAGAAGTGCATTGAGCTATTCTTTGAAATTGCTGAAAACAAGGAAGATTATGACAAGTTCTACGAGGCCTTCTCAAAGAACCTCAAGCTTGGTATCCATGAGGATTCACAGAACAGGTCTAAGTTTGCTGAACTGCTGAGGTACCACTCCACAAAGAGTGGTGATGAGATGACCAGCTTGAAGGACTATGTAACAAGGATGAAAGAAGGCCAGAATGATATTTACTACATTACTGGTGAGAGCAAGAAGGCTGTTGAGAACTCACCCTTCCTTGAGAAGCTGAAGAAGAAGGGCTATGAGGTTCTTTACATGGTTGATGCTATTGATGAGTATTCAGTTGGTCAATTGAAGGAATTTGAGGGTAAGAAACTTGTTTCTGCTACCAAGGAAGGCCTCAAGCTTGATGAGAGTGAAGATGAGAAGAAAAAGCACGAAGAACTAAAGGAAAAGTTCGAGGGTCTGTGCAAGGTGATTAAGGATGTTCTAGGTGACAAGGTTGAGAAGGTGGTCGTCTCTGACCGTGTTGTGGATTCTCCTTGCTGCTTGGTTACTGGAGAGTATGGCTGGACTGCCAACATGGAGAGAATTATGAAGGCACAAGCTCTTAGGGACTCTAGCATGGCTGGATACATGTCTAGCAAGAAGACCATGGAGATCAACCCTGAGAATGCCATCATGGAAGAACTCAGGAAGAGAGCTGATGCTGACAAGAACGACAAGTCTGTCAAGGATTTGGTTCTATTGCTGTTTGAGACTGCTCTTCTCACCTCAGGTTTCAGCCTTGATGAGCCCAACACCTTTGGCAACAGAATTCACAGGATGCTGAAACTTGGTCTGAGTATTGATGAGGATTGTGGAGATGCGGAAGCTGACATGCCACCATTGGAGGATCCTGAAGCTGATGCTGAGGGCAGCAAGATGGAGGAAGTCGACTAAATCCATGGCACCAGTTTTTTTTGATAATCATGAGGCCCCTTAACTCACCCCCCCCTCTCCCCTCCCCCTAGTTTTTTGGTTTTTACTTACTCCACCAGCAGAACAAGATATGGTTAAGTTTTATGTGTTGTTTTTTTGGACGTGAAGTTTTACTGCTGTAGGGTTTTATTCCAGGCTCATTTTGTTATGACGTTTTAGGTTAATATAGATTTTATTATTCTGGCTATATTCTTTTCTGTGTCTTTCTATGATGAATGAAATGTTTCCCTTGCCTTATCTAGATTTCACCATGCTTTTACTAGGTTGCTTGTGAGAAATAGAGATTAGAGCTTTCATGTTAGTAGTCATTTATTGTCAGCCTTGTATTTGACCTTTCGGTTTCATCCACGGGACCCCTATTGTATCGACTTCTGCATTCCCTATGGTCAAATGATGAAATTTGTTGCTTACGCAGCTGGTTGCTCCAATGGACATTATTTGTTGATAATATGAGGATCACATTTTTTATGTTCGTTCTTTATTCCTGGAAATTGATTTCGTTCTGCAAATAAGGTCATAGACTTTTTTGTCACTGTTGGATTCGTGGTTGGAGTCTGACCATTTTAATTTTTTGGTACATTGATATCGGTACTCTCTTTTTTGACTCAGCAAGTCTAACCTTATTTGGAAAAAAAGGTGAACCTTGAAAAAGCCTTGGCTAGCTGAGATGCTTAAATTGTCTTCTACCTTTAAGTGAAGCAATATCAACAATGAAAATTTATATGATATATTTTCACTTGCCTAGACTTTAGGCATCAAAAAAAGCTGGCTGCTTTAATTTTGATTAGCCAGTCGAGTGCGGAGGCTGGTATTTGTTGTACCTACAACAAGAAGAGGAGAATCAATTGCAGCAAGTGTTTTTGGGGCTAAGACGATGCTTGTTTCAATAATTTGGAATTTTAATTTTGTTTTTTGTTTGTTTCAATTTTAGCATAACTACAACTACTACTACAAAAACCCAGTAGAATCCCACTAGTAGAGTCTGGGGAGGATAGAGTGTAGGCAGACCTTAGCAAAAAAGTTTATTCTAAACTCAACCACACGGAAAAAACAGTTTTCTCAAATTTAGGTACTCTGGACTGTTGGTGTAAGTTGAAAAAAAAAAGTGTATTTGAAGTTAAAGTTGTAAAAACAGTATTTGGAAGAGCTCATCCGAGTTTTCAAAAAACAAAAGCTACTGATGAATGAAGTTGATTTTTTTTCTCTTCCCGGTATTTGGTTGACATCCAATATTTAAACATGTTGAATATTACTAGTTTGGTTAAAACTCCGTAAAATCATTGAAGCAAAGGCAAGGTTTGGGGAGAAGACAGATAACAATAATGTTGGTCGAACTGCAAGTCGTCCAGTTTGTGAATTGTTAGTGGTCTTAGTTACATAGCTTTGTGATCTTAATAATTTGACGTAATAGATTACAAAAATGCATCCGCAAGAACTAATTGAGCTAGCGACTAGATAATCATAATGAAGTGAGCAGTTGGTTTGAGATGTCGCCTGACATGGACAACTGAGGTTGGGTGATTAAGTCAATGTAGAATTACTGCACTCAGAAGTGGGAAGACTGTTATAGTCATCTCGTCAAGATTAATCTTTTCGGTGCTTGTAATACGAAGCTTCTGACATTTTATTTGCAAATAAAAATAAAAAGAAAGGGCAACACAGCTTCAATTTAAGTTGATTAACTAACTTTTTGAAGGCTGAAATGGTTATATGCTGAGACAGCAATGGTGCAAGAATTCTCGCAAATTTCAGAAGAAATTCCGGTAAAATTGAACACGGGGAAGCTGCAAATTCAGATAAGCTTAGACATAAACAGTCAATAAGCCCTCTAACTTTGGTAGAACTTATCTTTGATTGGGATTTCGATTGAAAAGAAGTTAGGCCGCTTTCTCGTGTGCCTAAGAAGCCGAGACAATCTCAATTGAGGCCAATTCAATATTTTCCTACTCAATCTTCTTTATAGAAATAGCACTCAATCAAAAGGGAGCATAAGCAAGTTCAATGGTAGAAACCTCTGTAATCGCTCGATGGGAACCTCGAAGTTGTCTGGGGCAGGAGAAAATTCATATTAAGCACTACCCCAGCATCAACTGGTACAAGGAGGAGGTACGATAGCGAAGATCAATTCATCTCAATCTACAAAAAGCATTATCTTGGGCATGCAATCCAAAAAGATAGAAAGAGCGCTTGCTCGAAGAAAACTCTTTTAGAACCTGATACAAGCCAAGCTCCATCGACTCGACAACAAGAGTCGGTTATGGAATAAGCTTTTAGTCGGCTTTCTCGTTCTTAAGGACTTTCTGGCCGGTAGGCTTTATAAGGGACCTGCCTTGCTAACAGCTAGGATATTTCATATATAGTTGCACTTGCATTCATTTAGAAACTCTACGCACCCTATTATTAGAGTAAGGCATGCTCTCTAACTTGGGATCATCAAAATGACCGACATTGTGCAACAACAAAAAACACACGACATTACAACAATTTTTTCTTGTCAGTGTACCAACGATTAGAACTGAATGCCTGGTTGGCAGGTAAAAAAATTGGACATCCTGCAAGATCATATAGATTTTAATACTAAACAAATACAACATAAATATTAAGAAGTTATGTTAATATGTATATTTGCGCGTTTATAGATGTTGCTACAATTCATAGTCCAACCAATTAATCAAAGCAATGGATGCACCAAAAAAATGAATAGATAAATGTCAAGCTGCTTGCCTAACTACAACATATAAATCGCATAGTTGCCTAACACTAGTTAAGTGATCTCGTAGCCTAAATTTAAGCTATATGCCATTGAGTAATTTCACAATACTAATTGGGCGATTACTTGATTGCTTTGCATGTATTAAATAGCTGCATGACCCTAAACATAATCTTACCAAAACTGGCGTGCACAATTCACCAATTACGTGCATACACACAGCATAACTGAATGGGAACCCAACGTCTATCACTAGGCCACAAAATATGGAACCACTACACTCAAAAAGAATAACAAATCATGAAAATCTTGACATATGAAACGGGAAAAGAAGAAGAGCGAAACACACTATCCCAACATCCATAAACTGGCCAGTTGCAATTCCCCATAAGGCAGAAGAAAAAAAAATGTAGCAAAAGCACTTCCCTAAGCAACTTCTGCCTGTCCATCTCAAATCAGGTATCCTCAACTCTGGAATGAAAGACAAAGCTCGGGAATGTAGTCGTAATGTCCCTGTTTAAACGAGGAAGATTTTTGAGCCAATCGATGCCATGAGCATAATATGGACAATATCACAAATTGAAAACATGATAATTAGTGGAGTAATGTCAAGATCCAATATGCCACTCACTTGAGATATTGGAGAGTCATATTCTTCAAAAGTGAAGGATGTTGCAAGACCAAACTTCTCCATTCCTCCTTATCAATCTTTCCGTCATGTTTAGTATCGGCTTCTTCAAAAGTCTGACAAAGAAGAAACAGTAGAATTCAAGAGAAACTCTACCACGGGATAAAAGAGGGGGCAGGGGGAGAAGAATGAACTAGAAACATGACGAAATCCAGATCCATTTGCATATATCTAATTTGGCCATGGACAGAAATACCAGTCAAATAAATGAGCAATTCCCAAACACAGATATCCTTGATGATCCTAAACTACTTTTACTGCACATGGAATTTGTTGGTAAAGATCCAGTTCTACAAATTCACTATTAGTATCAGGTGTACTTGAAAAATTAAATCTAGATGGTTTCCAACCCTTCTTTTTTTTTTTTTTTTTTTAATGGAAAAATGATTAATAGATCTGGACCAAGAGGATGCTAATATTTACAGAAAATATTTACATCCTTTTAGTGCACAAAATATATTTACATCATGTTCATATCTGAATTGCTCCATGTGTAGAGCCTCGGGGCTTTGGTCTAGTGGTAAGAACGCCGCACATGATGTGTGGGTTAAGCGCATGTCACGGCTTTAGGCCCTGCCGCAAACAAAAGCCTAGTATTTAATAGAGAAAGATAGAGGGGCATGCCCATTATCCACCAAGTCTCAAATCGTATGCTGCTAGCCCTCGGGGATTTCTCCGTTATAAAAAAAATGTACAGGAAAAGGACCTTGATTCGCTTAGATCTTAAGGAACTCAAGAAGAGCACCAAAAATATATAAAAATCATTTTTATATTTGAATTGCACCATGTGTAAAACTCTCACTTTGCACAAGACAAGCATGTTTATATATTCTCAAGGCACCTACTGTTTATGTCTCTCTATAATGACAAAGGGAAGTGTTCCAAATGTATCTAAGCTGCTCTTTTACTATCTAGCCGTGCCAAGTATTCACAGCATCCTCTTGTCACAAGTTACACCCAAAGTACATTCAGGAACACAACCACATTTCCCAGGCATAATTCAAGTGTACAAATAGGTGACTGGTGGATTGGACCTGTTTTGACAAGTTTTAACATGTGTCATGCATATTTATTCACCTTCCATAGAAAAATATTTTTTACATCAATAATCTTTCTGTCAAGTTCGTGACTCCTCCATTTCCAGCAATTGTGCTCTTCTTCTCTCCCATTCAAAAATTTCTCCTAGAGTTTAGCGTCCGCTCATTCGTTTGTCTGCAACTGTCTCTTGATTCAGTACAGTGCTGTGCAAATCAGGAAAAGTTTGCTTCAGATAAATCTGATCTATCGATGGGTCTATTCACCGTTTTCCCTCCATCCTAATTCCTAACAATCATTTATACAGTTTTAAAGACTTCCTCTCGGTTACTGCTTCTGTACCTCTGGAATGATATTCCATGGGACCTTGCTATTAGCTCGATTGTGTTTTTCCATTCTGTTTTTGGTATAATTACTCCTCCATATTACTTCTTTTTCAGTGTTAAATCTACATAGCCATTTTACGAGAAGCCTCATGCTATGCAGCTTCAAATTTTTATCCCCCGAACAACCCCATCTTTAAGGCAACATTACTATGAGACAATTTGCTAGGTATAGTCAGTGCCTTTCTGAGTTGCCCTCGTCTTTTCTTAATTTGTCTAGTTGCTTTACCATATTTGCAGAGATTGGGTGTAAAGACATGCGAGGATCACATCAAGCACACTATCAATAAGAGCTCGTCTACTGCCTGTTGATAAGTATCGCTTTTTATAGGCGACCAGCCTCTTTTCACATTTCTATACCATATTCTGCCAGAGTACTGATTTTCTGTGTTTTGCCCTAAGGGCCTCCCAGATATGCAATAGTTCCACTTGGGACCTTAAAATTTTCTGCCAAAGAACGTATGTTACTCCATATTCATTTCATTAACTGGAAAAAGACAAATTATTACTAGATTAACATGCAGTGGATATTGCCTCAAAGGGCTAGTAGAACAAATCTGTGAAGTCTTTATGTATATCGGCCGAGACAGCTCTGTTTAATCTTCCATTTCCAATAACAAAACAAAAAAATAAGTTTTTTAAGCTAGAGAATCGGACAGATGAGATACTACTTTCCATCCACTTGATTCATTTTCTCACAAATCTCATAGTTTCAAACAGTAAGCAAAAATGACAGATTAAAATATTCAAATCTGGTTCACATAGTGTTCTTGCCTCCTTGTCTTTATCTAGTGTTCGAGCTTTCATTTGCAACCAAAAAGCATCCATGATCTTTCTTCATTGTACAAAAGCATTTTCATTATCAATTACTGCTTCTAATCTCGCATTGAACACATTTGTAATGATCTTATACACAATTCCTAAGAGACTTAAGGGTCTGAAGTTTCTTAGTCGTACAGCTAAGTTCTTCTTAGAGATTCTTCTTAGAGATCAAAGGTACGGTTATGAATGTCGCATTACGATTAGAACAGTAAAAATCCTACCATTCCTCTACAAGCCTCTGCACATATCCACATGTTCTCAAACTTGAAATATGACTTGCACTTAATCCAGTCTCTACATTCCAATGAGATGGAGCACTGGTCAGATAGCACCCTCTTAGCACACTTTGCTTGATGTTTTTGTAGGTTCATCCGATATTTGAGAACAAGGATCTATAGACTATCGATGTTCTACCACCGTTTGTTCCTTTAAACCATGTCTAATTACCTCCATAAAAGTACGTCTACCAGCATAATTGTAAAACTAGAGTATCCCTCATTGATAACATTAGGCTTAACTGTTTTGGTTTTTCTAGGGTAAACCTGGTGAAATTGGGACACCCACCAATCACCCACTGCCATTCCCCAAGAACTGTAACTACTGCCCCTGCCTTTGACTTCTTTTTTCTGGTCTACAAATACAGATAACACCAAATGCCTCTCTGGCTTGTAATAAAGCTTTCCTCTCCATGTTGCAACAGCAAATGATAGAGTTTGACTTACATAAGTTACATTACCATGTAATCTATTATTTGCATTTGAGTTATCGTGTAAGGCTGTTGTCAGAGAGTGGAGGAGATGTATTGAAAAATGCTGTAACTTAAAGATTTTTAAAGACAAGGTAGACTTCTCTCTAGTATCACGCATCTTAAGAAATACCTTATGAGCCAAGGAGATGTTCCATCATTTACTAAGGCATAGAAGTAGTGTAATTGTTGTATAAATCCAAACTAGAAGTTACAAAATTGCCCCTAAGAATGTATAATTATGAGACCTAAAAGCTTCAAGCAACTACACCAGAACTCTTATATCAGTTATCCATCAACTATTTATCAAAACCATAAAAAATAATTAGCTCTTAAGAAATACCTTGCCATATTATGTCAGGCACTAGGAATAGGGGCGCCTCAATAAAATTGGTGGCCTAAACCAAATTTTAATGAGAGATCTTGAACTTTAAATTATAGAAACATCATATATTTTATTTGAAGTTTAATTGTTTTATTTTTGTGCAATTTATATCTAACTCCATTCGTTCAATCATATTACTATTTTGTGGGATCTATATCTAACTCAATTAATTCAATCATATTAGTAATATGCTCATTTATTGTTTCATGAACTTTGAGCTTAGCTTAAAATTTCTCCAATCTTTACTATCTTCACTAGCTTGTTTACTATCACTCAGGGTTAGCTGATGCTTTATTTAATAAAGCATGTGCTTTAGGCCCCAAAATTTTGGGGGCCCCAATAATAGGCTTATATTAATTTTGCTTTTAGTAACATATTGAGTCTTTCAAAGCAGTACAATTTATTACAAAGGAAAGATAAGCTTTGCTATCGTGATTGATATGACTGTTTGGGTAAATATTGGGGAATAAGAATCATTCCTCTACACCCTTTACATGTGAATGTAAGCAACTTTTTGGGTTATTTACATTCTGGTGTACATTATTCTTCTCTATTTTACCTTCCTCATTAGTAAAAGAAACATACAATACACTTTTAAACTCATTTTCTTGGTTTCTCCTAGAGTCCAACTCTTCTTTTTTATCTTTCTCATTAGAAAATGTATACTACACCTTTATACCCCCTTTCTTGTTTTTTTTAAGAATCCAAGTCTTCCATCAGCTATATTGTTTTGTCAAAAACAAGAATACTATTGTTCTATAAAAGACAAGAGTTGAAGAGTACCATTGAATAAAGTATATTGCGTATCCTTTTTTGTTTTTTATCAAGTTTCCAACATTACAGCAAGTATATTGACGCAGCAAAATGTTATTTTAATATCAAATTATCAACTTCTTAAGTCAGATTCTGTTAATCTAAAATTTGCTATTTCTATTTCATAAGTATATCTTACCGTTTTGATTATTTATTAGAATTAAAATATGTCAACTAAAAAAAATGAATCTGGTTATTCAAAAAAAACCCCAAAAAGGAATAAGTGAAACTTTGATATAATCCCAAAAAGGTGGTCTTGATAACTTTTTAGCAAACAACAAAAAAATCAAATAAAAAAATATGGGAGAACGTTCTTTAGATGAGCAAGTTTACTAATCTATTTGAATTAGATGATGATAAAATCTAAGAAGAAGAAGTTACTAAGAATTCTGATATCGATTCTCAAAGAAAAACAAGAACTTATAGATGAATTAAAATAATTGCATTTCCTAGAATTAAGAAATTCTTTGGCAAATCTCAATGTTTAGGAATTACATAATCCTAGAATTATTACTCATTGGAAAATCAAAGGTTATCTTTTTTGTTGTTGAGAAAGTTGGAAAATCTATGGTTCTAGGAATGCAATTATTTAATTCCAGTAGAAGTTCTTGGTTTTCTCTAGGACGTAATCAGATTTCTCACTAACTTTTTCTTCTACTTAGATTTTATTATTATCTCACTCGACTAAATTAGTGACTAGTTCATCCAAATAATATTTTCCCATATTTTCTGATTTAATAATTTATCAGGAGTTCCTTTAGGCTTTAAGGACTGTGTTAAAGTTTCAATTCTTCTTTTCTTCTTTTTTGAGTTTTGTATAACCATATTCATATATTCTAGTTGACATATTTAAATTATAATAAATACTTAAAAAGGCAATATATACTGATGAATATAAGTGTAGGGATTGATACCATGATTCTTTTGAACTTCAACTTGAATCTTTAGGGTAAGGACCTTTTATTTGAGCTCATCTCTTCTCCTTCCTTTTTCATTTCTTTCTCTGGATTGAATTTGTTTGGAATATTAATTAACAGGTTCTTTTATATTTGTTGGGATTGTTTATATTCTTTATCTGATTGTCTTCGATTCTACCACGACTTTTTTGGGTTTGAATGATCGTTAGTGATAACAAGCATTCAAGTTAGGTTAAATATTTGAGTTAGTGTAATTCTAACCCGTGTAATTCAAATTCACTCTATCTTTTACTCTTTGTTAATGTTCTTCTGCATATTTGTTTTGCTTCCGCTACCGCTACCGCAACGCTAAACTCTTCCGCTCTTGTATTTGATAAAACAATAGTACTATAGTTTTGACAGCATAATAGCTTATTGAAGACTTGGTCGCTCGAAAAAACCAAGAAGAGAGTATAAAAGTGTAGTACATGTTTTTTTTATGAGAAAATTAAGAAAAAAAAGTCCTGGTCTCTTGGCGAAACCAAGAAAGGGGTTTAAAAGTGTATTACACATTTTCTTATGATAAATATAAAAAGAGAAGAATAATGTAGGTAACCTACTAATGTTGTTGTCACTTGTCAAAATGTAGATAACCCAAAAAGTTGTTTAAATCACACGTAAGAATTTAGGGGGGTGATTCTCATTTTTCAATTTTTGCTCAAATAGTCACATCAATCACAAATCACAAAGCTAGAAGCTACCTTTCCTTTTTTTAATAAAGAAATTATACTTTTTTACTTTGAAATACTCAATATCTTATAAAAGAAAATCAAACCTATGACTTATAAGTCTATTGGGGACCCAAAATTTTGGGGGCTAACGCACATGTTTCATTGGCTTCAGCCTTCGGTCGGCTCTAACTAGGAATTCGGGTGCTTCTCCTCCCAATAGGCCCATGATCAAAACATCATCCTTAAAGAAACATCAGGGGATTGGTGGGTGCTTCTTTTCCCTGTAGGTCTAAGTAACCAAGAATCATCCTTGAAAATGACAAAATTCAAATGGACTAACCTATAACAAATAGATAGCAAAGGAGACAACAAAAAAGCAAAAGCACTATTGAATTCGTGTACATGTTAACATGAGAATCTCTCCTCCTTCAAATGAAAGATAGACCATTAAAAGTATATAAATTTAGGTTGAAGAAGCACCTTATCAATTATGCTCTCAATGACCTCATCTGATAGGTTCATACCAGACTCAGCAAGGGTAGCAACCACCATTTGCTTCACCTGCACAAGAACCATACTTTACTTATGTCAGGCACTTCAGGGGAATGCAATTAAAAGTACAAAAAAGATTTCCAAGAATGCTTTGTTACCACTAACTAGAGCAACTGAACTAAAAACTGGACATTTAGAAAGTAGAACAATATAGGAACGTTCAGTACTTCATTACTTCACCTTACGAAAGATAGACTTACCTCTTGCCTCTCAATGAAGCCTTGTTGCTTGAGATCGTATAGCTGAAAAGAAACTACAGTAGCAATACCATTAGAAGCAGGATTATTAAGAATTGAAACTATTTTTATTATGTAAGCATGTCACATACACTCAATCTTATCATCAATAGGAGCATTTGGATGGAAAACAGAGAGGGCACGAGCAAATTCCTCAAACCCCAAGATTCCATTGTGCTTTGTGTCAAATAAGTCAAAGACCTGCAATCAGATGAAAAAAAAATGTTTGCTCTATCAAAATTTGTAATCCCCAATTCAAAATGAAAAGACTTTTTTGATAAGTCAAAATGAAAACATTAATGTAGCTTGCAATAAGAACGCACCCTGTCGGCAAACAAGCTTTCCTTTTTGATCGTCTTGAATAGTGCCAATTGAAATTCTTCCTGCAATTTAGTAATAACTTTAAAACCCAAAGACCCTTGCTGGAATCAAGACTGATTATTCATGCATAATAGCCCAAAAAGAGTTATGCTGCTAGAACACCTATATCTCAAACACACCAGTGCGAATATCCAATGCTATATTCTTAACAAAGGATGAAACACAAACCTTGTTGATCAGCCCATCATCAACCACTGCGCTGCTGATCTTCTTAAATAGCTCATAAAGAGCTTCAATCTCACTGACACTAACTGCAGCAAGAATAAGAGTGTACAGGTTAAACCATATTTATTCTAGTGGAAAAGTCAATACGATAAAACAACCAATAGATTAGGATGCGCATATCTCAACTCTGTATATTCCAAATCCTTGTCCCAACATTTTAAAGAATTCAACAGATATGACATAGAAAACTACAAAACAAATTTTGAAATAAAGAAAGTTTTTACCTTTTTTAGTACACAATTTTCAAGATGCAAATACAGACTACATATGACGCAATCATAAAGACACACTTGTAGCCAGACAAAAATTGTTTTTGGTTCATCTTTCTTTTTACGTTCTAATTGCAAAACTAAGATGTTAACAAAGCTTTCATATAGCATACAAACTGTTTCTCGTGCTAGGATCTCCGGATCTTCAAAGCCCGTTGATTGCCTATCCAGATCACAACATTTCGACAGAGAAGCACCTAAATGCTTGATACCGTCTAGGCACTGCAACATGGTATGATCCCTACTTCAATTTGCTCCATATCTGGTCAACCCAAAAAAATCAGAGCTGGGAAGGGTGGGAGACCATCTTGACCGGTCATTTGTGCCACGAGGAAATAATTATAGAATATGAACAAACAAACAAAGTGAACTAACCCTTTGACCATTCTCTGTTATCGTCCTATCTGAATGTAATATGTTGCGAGTTTCTGAAAATGATCAATTTGGAGCTATATATCTGACAAGAAATACATGTCAATATAAACTTAATTCTACCAATAACCCCTCAAACAAACAAATAAAAAAGAAGAAAAAAAAAAGAATACAGACCAAGAGCTTTGAGCCCTCTAAATCCCCTTAACATCCAATTTAAATTTCTGCTAATATAATCACCAAATAAGGGTTTGAGCCTAAGTTAAATTTGGCTTAGACTCTTCACTCTAGCCATCCTATTAAATTGATATCTCTATATGCGGGTAAGAGCAGAAATGACAATAGAATTTCCTTAAAGCGCAATGTAGATTTCAGAATCATACATGATCAAATAGATTTTAGATTACAGCATGCTGGCACTTTACTAGGTACTAATTGTGTAAATGTAGAGAATTAACAATACCCAACCTTAAAGAAAAGACAAGGAAAAAAAGAAATTTGACTAGGACAAATCACATAACAATTTGTCAACCAATTCTATCTTAGGATTAAAGGGGAGAATTTCTAACTTTTGGGGTTAAATTAGTACAGTGACAGCTTGCAATTGTTAAATTTGTATAAATTAGAAAGGATGGGAGCTCAAGTGAAATTCCTGGACATCACATTTCTAGCATTTTCGGAATTACAATTACTTAAAATTTACGTTGCAACCGCATTTCCTAAAATAACCGATCAATAAACTCGATGGAGTTCAACAACATATTTATACTGGAAACCTCTTCGACGACAAGAAATTAACCAAATCACAAAACACAGAAATTAAGAAATAATCGGAGCATTGATTCGATAGGATGATAATAGGGAACAGATCTAACAAAGGAAGAGAAGTCAGGGCATCAGGATTCGAATAAATAAAAATGCGAATTGCAGAAATGAGAAGGAGAAAAGGGATTTACCTTAAGAGAGAAGAGCGCAGAGATTCAGATGAATAAGATAAACAAGGAGAAACGACTAAATAAGATGAATCTGATGGTGACCGATGTAAATATGGGCCGCTCCTCTTTGCCCAGTCGTCAATTTTTTTCTTGACACCGATTCTCTCCTTTTCTTTGCTTTTGTTTCTTTTCACTCTTTGGCCATTCTCCATGTTAGCACTGCCTCTATAATTTTATATTTATTTTTATTTTCGCCAACCCATTAAATTTGGCCCAATTTTTCATTTTGGCACTTTAACTCAGTCTTGTTCCATTTTAGCCCTCCGGCCTCATTTCTTTTGTTCCACTTTAACACAAAAGCTGACTAGATTCCATGTGTGATTTGTCTCACCCTTGTAGGCGCGTGAGAGCCATTTTTTAAGCCAAATTTCACACTCTCAACGTAGAGGCGAATCCAAAATTTAAACCCTATGGATTCAATTTTAATATTTTTAACATTGAACCCATTATATTTTTAAAGTTATGAGTTTATATTTTTTTTTTTACAATTTTAATGAATTTTTACATACAAATTTTTATTCCGCGTCGAAAGTTATGGGTTCAGTTGAACCCGTAGTTATTACTGAAAATATATTAAAAAAAAATATTTTTTCCCTGGGATGTGGGCAGAAAAAACGAAAAACATAATAATTTGAAATTACAAAAAAAAAGTAAATTTTTTTTACGAGGGGTGGTGGTAGCAGCTAGGTATTTGCACGCGCTATATTTTTACCTGAAAGAAATTTTTTTGTGTCAAAGTAGAACAAAAGAAATGAGGTTGGAGGGAAAAAATGGAACAAGGTTGAGTTAAAGTGCCAAAATAAAAAATTGGGCAAAGTTTAATGGTTTGTATATGTATTTGGCCTTTTATTTTTGGTAAGAGAATGGCAAAACTTATTCCTTATTTTGATCTAAAACAATCCTTTAGGGGTCTTTGGTTGGAATACGATTTATACCGGTATAAGTTATATTGTGATAAGTTATGCTGGGATTAGTTATGCTGGGATTGTTGTTTATTCATTGTTTGGTATGTTGTATTAAGAATGACAATTGCATAATTTCTAAGAAGAAGATATAAGTTATACCGGTGCTAGTTACTCCACCTTCTATAAGGTATAGGTTATCCCAGTTTTAAAATTAACACCGGAATAAGTTATCCCGGTTTGCTAACCAAACAGAGTATTAAGGTAGTATTAAATTTTTATACCACCCTTATACCTTCTTATACCTCATACCAAACGACCCCTTAAAGTAGAGTTAATACCTAAATCCCCTAAATTGTTTTGTCATTTTTTTACTTAAACTATTCGATGTCCCCAAGATCCCCGAACTATATTGTCTTTCATATTAAAACCTTCTCGTCCCATTCTTACAGGTGCGTCTAGTACACGCTCACCATGTGGCACTACACGTGGCTATTTAACTCAGCCTTAAACTTTCTTAAACTATAATTTTTTTTGTCAGTTATCTACTTAAACTATCTAGTACCTAAAATCCCCCTGAACTATATTGTCCTATATATTAAAACCCCATTTGAATTCTTAGAGGTGCGTTTAACTATATTAACTTATGGTTCGTACTAGATTTTTTTTTAGTTTATTCATGATGTATTACTCTCGGATGACTGAATAATTCTAGGAGTTTTAGCTAAAATAGTATCTAATGTAATAAGTTAATTTTAAGTTTGGTTGTGATTGTGCTTTATCCTAGATTCCATTTGAATAAGTTCTTGTTTATATTTACTTTGCAGTATAATAAACAAAAAAATGAAGGCATATTGTGTTGTATTTATTAAAAATCATCTTATATTACATAAACAAAATTATACAAAATAAAATTTCACAAATAAAAAACCAAACAGCCAATGACTATATTCTCTAATTCTAGATTACACAAACAAAGTTCAAGGGATTCAACTTTATTATCTACAAGATGTTGGATTAATAAGAAGATTTAAATGAGTGTTTTTTCAACAATATGCATATGAAATGAAAGAAGGCTAAAACAAAAAAGAGAATAAATCAATTTAGAGGAAATAAGCGAGGGAGAAATTTTTTCAAAAGGAACATATGGAGAACTGAAGAAAAAAATCAAAAAGAAAAAGATGAAAAAGAGGGTGAAAATAACAAATGAAGGTGAAAAATAAGGAAGAACAATGAATGAGGAAGAAAGGTAGATATAAAGAAAATAAAGAGAATATTTATAAAAATTATAGTTGAAAGAGGGTTAGGCTAATTAGCCACTATATATTGTCAGGTGGGCCATTTTGGTGGCTTTTTTCAGCTGACACGCGCTCCCAATCGAACTATTACACACATTATGCCGGGTAAGCAACGAGCTCGTTTACATATGAATGGAAATATAGTTTAGAGGTATTTTCAGGACACCGAATAGTTTAAGTAGGAAACTGACAAAAACGTGATAGTTTAAGAGGGTTTTAGTGTAATGACCCGACCGGTCGTTTTGAGCTCTAGCGCGTCGTTCAGCAGTTTGGGGCCACGAGCAGCTTCACTTCAGGTATTATGACTTGTACACATGGTCGGAATTGAATTCCGGGGAATTCGGAGTTGATTTGGAAAGGGAATTCTCATTTCGGAAGCTTTAAGTTGAAAGAAATGACTAAGATTGGATTTCAGAGTAAACGACCTCGAAATCGGGATCTGAAGGTTCCAATAGGTTCGTATGATGATTTCGGACTTGAGCGTATGCCCAGATCGGGTTTTGGATGACCCGAGAGTGTTTTGGCGCCTATCATGGAAGTTAGCATTTTGGAAGAAATTTCATAAGTTTGGGTTGAAGTGTATTTCAGTGTTATCGGTGTCTGTTCAGGATTCCGAGTCTGGGAGTAGCTCTGTATGGTGATTCTGGAGTTGGGAGCGTGATTGGAAGTGAATTCGGAGGTTCGTAGGTCATTTTGAAGTCATTTGGCTAAAGATAGAAATTTGAAGGTTTTAGAGAAGTTTGACCGAGAGTTTGACTTTTTGATATCGGGGTCAGATTCCAATTTCAAAAGTTGGAGCAGGTCCGTAATGTCGAATATGACTTGTGTGCAAAAGTTGAGGTCAATCGGACGTGATTTGACGGGTTTCGACATCGAATGTAGAAGTTCGAAATTTCAAAGTTCATAAAGTTTGGATTGGAGTACGATTCATGATTTCGACGTTATTTGATGTGATTTAAAGCCTTGGCTAAGTTCGTATTGTATTTTGGGACATGTTTGTATAATTGGTTGAAGTCCCGAGGATCTCGGGTGGATTTCGGAAGGCTAACAGATCGATTTCAGAAATTTGAAGCTGCTGAAAATCTGCTGCAGCTGCTGTTTTGGACAGCAATGGTGCAATCTAGAAGGCTACTTTAAAAGCTTATATCTCGAAATATACAAGGAATCTGAAAATTTGCAAAACATAAAAGTTGTTGTCCTTGCATTTTAGTTTCCAAAAAGTTAAACCTTTTATGATTTGGACATTTTATCATAAAGTTATGATCGATTGAAGATGGCTGGTAGAGCAGTTTCGACAGAATTTTCTGATGCATGGAGCCGACTTTAGAAGCTCATATCTCGGAATATATAAAGCATTATATAGTGTACAACCTATCAAATGAAAGATATTTGAGTCTAGTTTTATAAAATGAAAGATATTTGAGTCTAGTTTCTAAATCTTCAAACTGTTTGGCATTTAGATATTTTCACAAGAGGTTATGGGCGTTTTAACAAAAGGTGTACAACAACGGAAAATGGTAATAGGATGTACAACCTGCACAGCGCAAGGTACAACTCGATGAAGCCTGGGCAGATTGTTTTAAACACGAGTTGTGGCCAATTTCTTTCATTTCTTTCAATTGGCTTGGACAATTTTGGTGAGCTCAAGGAGGGATTTTCACCAAGCAACATTAGGTAAGTGATTTCTTCCTATTTTTGAGTTAAATATGTGATCTTACATGAATTTAGACATAGAAAATTAGTATAAATTTGGGATTTTTGGGGAAGACCTAGAATTTAGAATTTTGGACTTTTACCTTGAATTTGAGCATGAAAATTAGAACAAATTGTATATTTGAGTTAGTAAAGCTATGGGTAGAATTTATCTTCGAGAAATTTCGGAATCCGGGTACGTGGTCCCGAGGGCATTTTGGTCAACTTTTTGAGCGGAGTTGGGAACTAATATAATTTGAATTGTTACAAGTATTGGAGTGAATTTTTATTGGTTTGCCCGTTATTTGAATAGTTTTTGGGCGTTGTGCATCAATTAGAGTCGTTGGAAGAGCTTGGAAGCCGGTTATGAAAATTTCGGAGCGAGGTGAGTCTCCTTTCTAACCTTGTAAGAGGGAATTATCCCCATAGGTGAAATAATTGGTTATGTGCTCCTATTTTTGGGGGCTATATACGTACGAGGTGACGAGAGTCCGTGCTTAGCTACTATTATGTTTAAGTTTGGGTAGTGTAGGACCCAAAAGCATGTTATACTTGGAATATTTGTATCTTATTGACAGTTGAATTGCTTAAATCCTATCAAATTGGTAAATTAATTTCTAAAAGGATTAAACTTTATTTTTCTTAAATCATTAAAAGAGAATTGGCTTTTATTTGGATAAACATTCCCCGATAAATTCTTAATTGGCTGTTTGATTGTGTGTATCTATGTGTGCCTGCGTCGCATGTAATGATTTGCGAGCGGGGTATTTGTTTATTTATGTTGACCGCGTCGCATGTATGATTCGCGAGCGGGGTAATAGATGCATCTATGGTTCGCGCCGTTCGACCCTCGGCAATGCACATTTTACATTTCTGTTGGATCGAGCCATACGACCTCGGTATGATATGCGCATGCTTGTATTTTAATGTTGATAATTGTCTTTCCTGGCTAGAGATAAATTGATAAAGATAATGAAAAGTAAATCTTTGGAAATCCTTATTATTTGAGAAGTTGTTTACCTGCTTTCCGGCTTTATGATTTTAATTTTGCTTATGAAATCCATGAATTTCTCACACTTTTACTATATTATCATTGGACCACTAGTAAGTGTCGAAGTCGACCTCTCATCTCTATTTCTTCGAGATTAGACGGGATACTCATTTGGTACACGTTATTTTCGTACTCATACTATACTTGATGTGCATTTTTGTTGCACAGGCACGTGCATCTCTAGTGGCCTAGTGGGCGTAGCAGCATGGTTGATATAGAGACTTAGGTGAGCTGCACTTCTCGGGACGACCCACAACCAGCAGAGTCTTTTTCAAATTACTATATTTACTTTCTGTCCAATATTGTATTTCGGACGGTTGTTGTACTTCATTATTTCCTAGAAATTGTTCATGTACTTGTGACACCGGGTTCTGGGATGATCACGGGATTTTTCAATAGTTAAATTATCTCGACTCATTTGTCATAGTTTTCATTGATGATATTCTGGTGTATTCACGTAGTTAGGAGGAGCACGTAGAGCATTTGAGAGTTGTGTTGCAGAGATTGAGGGAGGAGAAGCTTTATGCAAAATTCTCCAAGTGTGAGTTTTGGCTCAGTTCAGTGGCTTTCTTGGGGCATGTGGTGTCTAGTGAGGGTATTCAAGTTGATCCGAAGAAGATAGAGGCAGTTCAGAGTTGGCCTAGATCATCCTCAGCCACAGAGATTCATGGCTTTCTTGGTTTGGCGGGTTATTACCGCCGGTTTGTTCAGGGATTTTCATCTATCGCATCGCCTTTGACCAAGTTGACTTAGAAGGGTGTTCCATTCATGTGGTCGGACGAGTGTGAGGAGAGCTTTTAGAAGCTCAAGACAGCCTTGACCACAACTCCAGTGTTAGTTTTGCCATCAGCTTTAGGTTCATATACCGTGTATTGTGATGTTTTAAGAGTTAGTATTGGGTGTGTATTGATGCAGGAGGGTAGAGTTATCGCTTATGCTTCTCGCTAGTTGAAGCCCTATGAGAAGAACTACCTTGTTTATGATTTGGAGTTGGCTGCCATTGTTCACGCATTGAAGATTTGGAGGCATTATTTGTATGGTGTGTCTTGTGAGGTGTTTATTGATCATCGTAGCCTCCAACACTTGTTCAAGTAGAAGGATCTTAATTTGAGGCAGCGGAGATGGTTGGAGTTGCTAAAGGATTATGATATCACTATTTTGTACCATCGGGGGAAGGCCAATGTGGTGGCCGATGCTTTGAGCCGGAAGACGGTGAGTATGGGGAGTTTGTCATATATTCCAGTTTGGGAGAGACCTCTTGCAGTTGATGTTCAGACCTTGGCCAATCGGTTCGTGAGGTTAGATATTTCGGAGCCCAGTCGGGTATTGGCTTGTGTGATTTCTCAGTCTTCCTTATACGATCACATCAGAGAGCGCCAGTATGATGATCCTCATTTGCTTGCCCTTAAGGACAAAGTTCAACACTATGATGCCAGAGATGTGACTATTGGTGATGATGGAGTGTTGAGGATGCAGGGGCAGATATGTGTGCCCAATATAGATAGACTTTGGGAGTTGATTTTAGAAGAGGCCCATAGCTCGTAATATTCCATTCATCCGGGTGCCGCGAAGATGTATCAAGATATAAGACAACATTATTGGTGGAGGAGAATGAAAAAGGACATTGTGGGGTTTGTAGCTCGGTGTCTCAATTGTCAGTAGGTGAAATATGAGCTTCAGAGACCGGGTAGCTTGCTTCAGCGGATGGATATTCCAGAGTGGAAGTGAGAGTGGATCACCATGGACTTTGTAGTTGGGCTCCCATGGACTTTGAAGAAGTTTGATGCTATTTGGGTGATTGTGGATCGACTGACCAAGTCTGCACACTTCATTCCTATGTGTACTACCTATTCTTCAGAGTGGTTGGAAGAGATCTATATCTGGGAGATTGTTCGTTTGCATGGTGTCCCAGTTTCCATCATTTTAGATAGGGGCACTCAGTTTACTTCACAGTTTTAGAGGTCTCTACAGCGAGAGTTGGGTAATCAGGTTGAGTTGAGTACATCTTTTCACCCTCAAACAGACGGGCAGTCCGAGCGCACTATTCAGATATTGGAGGACATGTTGCGTGCTTATGTCATTGATTTCGGAGGGTCATGGGATCAGTTTCTACCACTCGTAGAGTTTGCTTATAACAACAGTTACCAGTCGAGTATTCAGATGGCTCCATATGAGGCTTTGTATAGGAGGCGGTGTAGATCTCCAGTTGGTTGGTTTGAGCCGGGTGAGGCTAGGCTATTGGGGACAGACTTGGTGCAGGATGCTTTAGAAAAGGTGAAGGTAATTCAGGAGAGGCTTTGTACAACGCAGTCGAGACAAAAGAGTTATGCTGCAGGAAGGTTCGAGATGTGTCCTACATGGTTGGTAAGAAGGTTCTGTTGAAGGTTTCACCCATGAAGGGTGTTATGAGATTTGGGAAGAAGGGTAAATTGAGTCCTCGATTCATTGGGGCTTTTGAGGTATTTTGGAGGATTGGGGAGGTGGCTTATGAGCTTGCTTTGCCACCCAGCTTGTCAAGTGTGCATCAGGTATTTCATATTTCTATGCTCCGGAAGTATATTGGGGACTCGTCTCATGTTCTGGATTTCAGCACGATGCAGTTAGATGGTGATTTGACTTATGATGTGGAGCCAGTGGCTATTTTGGAGCGTCAGGTTCGAAAGTTGAGATCAACGGATATAGCTTCAGTGAAAGTGCAGTGGAGAGGTCGGCCCGTGGAGGAGGCTACCTAGGAGACCGAGCGGGAGATGTGGAGCAGATATCCTCACCTGTTTGAGGCTTCAGGTACGTTTCTTGACTCGTTCGACGACGAACGTTTGTTTAAGAGGGGGAGATGTAATGACCCGACCGGTTGTTTCATGAGTTACCGCTCCTTTTCCCCATTTCTGCTTCTTATTGCCTTGTTCAGCTGTGATGATAAGCTATAATTATGTATTTTAGTCGATTATTACACTCTAATTTACTGCACTTTAGTTAAGTTTGCGCTTTAATCGCTAGTATTTTGCACTAACGATGTGTTTTATGCCTTGTAGGAGTGATTCCGAGCTATATAGATATTATAGAATGAAATTAAGTAATTTGGAGCTTTGAAGTCTGAGTAAGAGCTCAAGGAATTAAGTCGGGATCGCGTTCGGGGGTCAAATTTGATAATTAAGTACGAACAAAGACTCGAAGAGGCATATTGCGCACTGTCTAGTAAAATAGACATAACTTTTTTCTCAAAACTCTATTTTGGATCTATAATATATGCTTGGAAAGATAACTCAATGGGCTACAATTTTCATGTTTTATGTTTTTCCAAATTCCAAACGGAACAGGGTGAACAATTGTAGTTACGGTAGGACCACGACAGAGCAGAGCTGCAGATTCAGAGGGCCTATTTGGCCGCGGTCCCGGCGTAACCGCGACGGGACCGCGTCAGGACGTGTAAATTACAGGGACCAAAGTGCAAAATACGGGATTTTAAGCCCTAAACCTATATTAAACCAAGGAAGCCAGCCAAAAAAGGAGAGGGGATAGATTTGAGACACAGATTCGACCTAAGGAGGCAAGAACGCATTGGGAGCAAGGCGGAGAATTCTTCCACGAGTTTTTCCTTCCTCTTCCTATTTTTCATTGTTGGTTATGATTTTTAGTATTGTAGTTTTAGATACTATTATGAATAGCTAAATTGTTATCTAGAGTTTTGATAGAACCTTTTGTAGGATAAATTCTTGTTATGTTTTTATATAATTGAGCCATAACTTTTCTCTATTTGTTCAACTACGTTTATATTCTGGTTGATTGAAGAGATCTCAATTAGCTGTGACTATTTAGTATGCATAACTCGGGAGAGAGTGCATATTTAGGCAATTTTTGAACAACGCCACTCCCAGAGTATATGAGGGATCAATAACCGAGGGTTTAAAGGTGGGATTAGGGATAACGAAGCCTTGGGTGCGATCTGAAGTGAGCTGTATTAAAAGCCAGCTAGCGTAGCTCGGGAGAGTGCGCCTAGTAAATTGTTGTGATTACTCGGGAGAGAATTACAACACGCAAAGTGCTCATGATCGGTAGAGATACTTTGGCGAAATTATAGAAGACATAGCGGGAAGAATTCCGATAATTGGGGAAATCCTAACTCTAGACCTCCTTAATCTTGTCTCTAACCCTTAGTATATTTAGTTGTTAATTTACTATTTTAATTTGCTAGTTAATTAGTTAAACACAAAAATCTAAATATCTATAAGTTAGGAATTGTTCAAGCTTGTCTTCTTGGTGATAGTGAACAGCTGTAACTAAACCTTAGTTCTTTGTGGGATTCGACTCCGGAGTTGTAAATCGGATTATATTTGCAACAACCGCATTGTCCTTTTATAAGGCATAGTTGGGCGTGATAAACTTTTGACGCTGTTGCCGAGGAATTAACGGTGTAGTTGTGGGTGTACATATTGCTAGGTTTCAAGTTTGAACTTTTATTTTTATTTTTTTTGTATTTGATTTTTTTTCTTTTATTTTTTGTTTTACTTGTTGATTTAAAAAAAAACATGGCATCATGGAATTATGAAAGTTTTGATGTTGGTAATTCTACTTTTAATCCTCCTTATGCATATTGTGATGAAAACCACCCTTGGCAAAATTATCAAAATATTTTGGAGAGAGAGTTTTGTGCACCAACTCAATCTTATGTGCGGAATGTGTGCGATATGTGTGGTGGTCAAGATGGTCACTTTCATGGTTGTGCTTATATTTCTTACCTTTCCTCAACCCCTTACTTTGATGGTTCTTCTTTTTCTGGTGAAGTTAATAGGAACAAAGAACCCAGGTATGAGGACCTGAAAGAGATCGAGGATATGCTAAAATGCCTTACGAAACAATATGATGAGATACAACTGCGGGTACAAAGGCAAGGGGCAACTATTCACAACTTGGAGGCTCAAGCGAATAAATTAATTGAACCTGGTAAAGCGCACCAAGTTGACATTGTGGATAGTAGCCAATATGAGCAAGAAAGGGCTGTAGAAATTGCCATATTACTAGAGGATTTAAAAAAATACGAGGATGAGCTAGAGGAGAAGGCTAGAGTAGAACACCAACAATCAATCGCATTAGATTTTGAAGATGTCGATGTTGTAAAAGAGATACTAGAGTCAACCAAGGATATTGAGGATACTTATTTAGTTGACTCTATTGTCATTAGTGTTGAGAATGTAGACAGTCCCAATGTTCATGTAGTTGAGCGCATTGGTCCTCACTCCAAGCATTTTTACACATTGTGTTTAGATGATGATATGAAAATAGAGTCGTCTGAGCCATTTGAGGAGTCAAGGAATGAGGAACAAAGTGCTTACATTCTGGAATTCTTCTTGCCAGAAAGTCGGGATTACGCACCTCATCTAAAGGCCAAGAAGTGCAGAATACTACATTATTTTATTGGGCCAGTCAGATTCATTCCACCACCCCAGGAGCATGATTATAGAGCAGAATCAAAACTTGGGGTCTGATTCATAAGTTCAAAGTGGAGGCAGAAAGTGATTCACGTCGTGCCGCGACGTTAAATCAAGCGCTTGTTGGGAGGCAACCCAGCTTTATTGATTTCTTTTAATTATTATTATTATTATTATTTTTTAATTGTATTATTTTTGTAGTGTCAATTTTTTATTTTCTAGAAGCATGGAAAGAAAAGGTATTGGAAGGATGCAACAACAAACCAGATGGTTGGAACTAAGTGTGAGGTACCCGCACGAAGGACCAGACCTGGGAGAAGTCTGAGTACCCATGAGATGCTAGTGCTTCGGCCTTTGGCCTACCGGGGAGTTTCTTTTACCCTCTTGTTAGTATGGTGTGCATTGGGGACAATGCACAATTTTAAGTGTGGGGTGAGGAGATTGTTTGGATGACTTTCTATGCTATTTTAGTTATGTTAGTGTAATTGAATATTTTTTTTAAAAATAGAAAAGATTGGACTTTTCCCGACGATGGATCTATTAGACAATTTTCTTGATGGATTTAAGTCTAAAGAAAAAAAAAACAAAAAGATTTTCTATTGTTAAGTAGTGTAGCAATTCCCCCTTGGTTTTTCTTTAAACCACGGTTCTTTTCCAAGGGTTTTATTTGAACCGGGTGTAGTTAGTTTTTTTTTGGGAGTAGGAGCCATTGTGTTGTGTTTTGAAGAGAAGCAATATCTCTTGACTTTGTTATGCCTTGAGAATAGTGAGTACCTTGGTTGTGACACTTAGGCTCAGTTTTTAACTCTTGTATAAGTACCTTAAATTGTATGATTTTAAATTTGCTTAACTGCTTTGACTAGAGTGTCTCTTTTGACTCTTGTATAAGTACCTTAAATTGTATGATTTTAAATTTGCTTAACTGCTTTGACTAGAGTGTCTTGATGAATCCAATCCTGAGTGAGTTATGTGCCATGTGTGTACAAGGTTTTGCGTTATTTAGTGCATTGCATTTGATGTCTAGAACTTGCCCGTGTGTTTGCAAAGCGAAATAATAGTGTTGTTCAGTCTTGGAAGTGATATAGGCGTTTCTTTGTTGAGCCATATATGTATATTTTACCCACCTAATTGTTATGTATCGTAGTTAACCCCTTTGAGCATGTAATCCTATTTCTTTGGCAACCACATTACAAGCCTTGCCCATTTGTTTGAATTAACCATCTATTTGAACCATTATAACCTCTCACGAGCACTTGAATTGTTATAAACTTTGTAAAAGTTAAAGTGTTGGGTGGTTGGTTTGGTTTTTGAGTGGAACTAATGAAATAAGGAGAAAGGTGCACTGTTTTGAAAAAGTAAAAGCCACTTGAATTGAAAAAACAATAGCTAGATTGTTGTAAAAAAAAAAAATATCCTTGATAAGTGGTGGCTCTTGATGTAAGTGTGCTTAAAGAAGTATGGGGTAATATACATGGATGTGAAGGTGGAGTTTGGATTGACATAAGTATGGGGTTTGAATGTTAAAGTATATGTATTAAAGTGCTTAGGGAGGTGTAGTCACTCTTATATCTAAATGTATCTTACCCATCCCGTAGCCTACATTACAACCAAATAAAGTCCTAATTGATCCAAGATTGAATGAGCTCGATTAGTGGAGTAGTACACTATGGGCAAGCTTATGGTACATTTTTTGTGGCATATGAATGTTATTTCTGAGAGTGAGTGAATTCTTTCTATCTTGAGTTCCTAAGTGTTCTTAAATTTTATTGTGTGGAACTACTCTCTTTTATTGTGTGAGGGCACTTGATTCATGAAGGAAAAGTAATATCAGTGACTTCTATGTTAGAGTAAGTAGATGAGTTATGAATAATGCGTGGTACTTGTGAGTTAAATCTTGAGGTGAAGATGTTACGCTTTTGTGCTTAGTCAATTTTAAATATTGTTGGTGTGATGAGTTAGGAGAATTGTTTAAAAAGGTCGTGTCTATAAAAAAAAGTGTAGTTTGATTGCTCGAGGACGAGTAATGGTTTAAGCGCGGGGTGTTGACGATAGGCTATAATTACGTATTTTAGTCGATTATTACACTCTAATTTACTGCACTTTAGTTGAGTTTGCGCTTTAATCGCTAGTGTTTTGCACTAACGGTGTGTTTTATGCCTTGTAGGAGTGATTCCGAGCTATATAGATATTATAGAATGAAATTAAGTAATTTAGAGCTTTGAAGTCTGAGTAAGAGCTCAAGGAATTAAGTCGGGATCGCGTTCGGGGGTCAAATTTGATAATTAAGTACGAACGAAAACTCGAAGAGGCATATTGCGTACTGTCTAGTAAAATAGACATAACGTTTTGCTCAGAACTCTATTTGGGCTACATAATATATGGTTAGAAAGATAACTCAAAGAGATACAACTTTCATGTTTTACATTTTTCCAAATTCCAAACGGAACAGGGTGAACAATTGCGGTTACGGTAGGACCGCAACAGAGCAGAGCTGCAGATTCAGAGGGCCTATTTGGCCGCGGTCCCAGCGTAACTGCAGTGGAACCGCGGCAAGACGCATAAATTTCAGGGACCAAAGTGCAAAATACGGTATTTTAAGCCCTAAACCTATATTAAACCAAGGAAACCGGCCAAAAAAGGAGAGGGGATAGATTTGAGACACAAATTCGACCTAAGGAGGCAAGAACGCATTGAGAGCAAGACGGAGAATTCTTCCACGAGTTTTTGCTTCCTCTTCCTATTTTTCATTGTTGGTTATGACTTTTAGTATTGTAGTTTTACATACTATTATGAATAGCTAAATTGTTATCTAGAGTTTTGATAGAACCTTTTGTAGGATAAATTCTTATTATGTTTTTATATAATTGAACCATAGCGTTTCTCTATTTGTTCAACTACGTTTATATTCTGGTTGATTGAAGAGCTCTCAATTAGCTGTGCCTATTTAGTATGCATAACTCGGGAGAGAGTGCATATTTAGGTAAGTGTTGAACAACATCACTCCCAAAGTATAAGAGGGATCTATAACTGCGGGTTTAAAGGCGGGATTAGGAATAACGAAGCCTTGGGTGCGATCTGAAGTGAGCTGTATTAAAAGCCAGCTAGCGTAGCTCGGGAGAGTGTGCCTAGTAAATTGTCGTGATTACTCGGGAGAGAATTACAACACGCAAAGTGCTCATGATCAGTAGAGAATACTTTGGCGAAATTATAGAAGACATAGCGGAAAGGATTCCGACAATTGGGAAAATCCTAACTCTAGACCTCCTTAATCTTGTCTCTAACCCTTAGTATATTTAGTTGTTAATTTACTATTTTAATTTGTTAGTTAATTAGTTAAACACAAAAATCTAAATATCTATAAGTTAGGAATTGTTCAAGCTTGTCTTCTTGGTGATAGTGAACTGCTGTAGCTAAACCTTAGTTCTCTGTGGGATTCGACTCCGGACTTGTAAACCGGATTATATTTGCAATGACCGCATTGTCCTTTTATAAGGCATAGTTGGGTGTGATCAAGCTGTATTTTGTGTTATCGGGTTGGTTGGCTCTGGTTCGGAAAGGTTTTGGGTAAGGTTTGAGACACTTAGTCTCTTTTGAGTAAGCTTAAGTTGGAAAAGTCAACCGGATATTGACTTATGTGAAAAGGGTCTTGGATGTGAGTTCCGATGGTTTGGATAGCTTCGGGAGGTGATTTGGGACTTAGGAGCGTGATCGGAATGTGTTTTGGAGGTTCGTAGTAGATTTAGGCTTGATTTGGCGAAAGTGGAATTTTGGCATTTTCTAGTTGATAGGTGAGATTTTGATATAGGGGTCGAAATGGAATTCCGGGAGTTGCAGTAGGTCCGTTGTGTCATTTGGGATGTGTGTGCAAAATTTTAGGTCATTCGGACGTGGTTTGATAGACATTTTGATCGAAAGCGGAATTCGGAAGATTTTGAGAACCTTAGGCTTGAATCCGATGTGTTTTGGTTGATTCGATGTTGGTGTTTTGAGGATTTGTATAAGTTTGGATAGTGGTATAGGACTTGGTTTGTGCTTTTGGTTGAGGTCCCGGGGGCCTCAAGGTGATTTCAGATGGTTGGCGAAAAGTTGGATGTAGCAGCTGAAGCTAAGTCTGTTGTCGTAACCGCACCTGCGGCTAGGGGACCGCAGGTGTGGGCTCGCAAAAGCGTAGAGGGAGCCGCAGATGCGGCCAAGAGGAGGATCAACTGGAACCGCAGAAGCGGTAAGGGGAGCGCACCTGCGATATCGCAGGTGTGGACAGTGCATCGCAGATGCAGATATTGGCCCATAAGTGAAAAACCGCAGATGCGGTGTCTTGGACCGCAGAAGCGGTGGATGGACCGTAGGCGCGAAAAGCCTGGGCCAGAAGGTATAAAAGAATTCCTTCGCGATTTTTGAGTTGTTCTTCACCATTTCAAGTCGGTTTTTGGAGATTTTTGGGAGATTTTGAAGAGGGATTCAAGGGATAACGACTGGAGGTAAGATTTTTGAACCTAATAATCAATCCTATGGCATTATTTCACTAATTTGGCCTAAGATTAATGGAAATTAAGGGTTAAAAATTGGGGATTAGGGCTTGGTATTGGAGACCTTGACTTGAGGATTTTAGGGGTCATTCGTGGTCGGATTTTGGGAGTATTGATATGTATGAACTCGTGGGGAGATAAGGAATCTATTGATGTAAATTTTATCGAATTCTGAGACATGGTCCCGGGGGTCGGGTTTGGTTAATTTCGGGATTTATGTTGCAAATTGATAATTTTCGCATGGGCTTCATTCTCTCAACATATTTTGATGTCGTGATTTTGATTTTGGATAGATTCGACGTAAGTTGAGGCCGATTCGAGGGGCAAAGGCATCGCGGGCTAGAGTTTGGACCGGATTGAGGTGTGTAATGATTGTAAATGTTGTCCTGAGGGTATGAAACCTCGGATTTCACATCATTGTGCTATATTGAGGTGACGCAGACGCTAGATGACGAGCGTAGGGTCGTGCACCATTGGTGATTGTGACTTAGTCCATCCCAAATGACCGTTTTACCGTGTATTTGATTGAAAACTATTTGCTATCATCATGTTTTGGGCTGAATGCCATATTTGGTCCCCGTGCCAACTATTTGGACCCTTAGGGGATATTTCCTCACTGTTTTGATTTTATATCTGTACTCAGTCATGCTATATTATATTGTTTTCATAACTCAACTATGTTTACTCTGTTTTAATACTTTAAATGATATTTTGGGCTGAGCATCGTATTTTACTATGCCCAAGTAGCTTTTAGAGATTTCTAACTGAGTAGGGCCGAGGGCCTATGTTGTGAGGATTATTATGGGATCGGGCTGCACGCCACAACGGTGTTGTCCTGATTGTGATTATGAGGCCGAGGGCCTGAGTTGTACGCCACAAGGTAGTTTGATATGAGGCCGAGAGCCTACTGATTATGCCATGAGATGACTTGATATTGCGCTTGGGCCGTAAAGGGCCTCTCCCGGAGTCTGTACACCCCTAGTGAGCGTGGGTACCCATTGTAATATGAGATATAGCCCGAGGGGCTGGTGTTGTTCCATGTTATTGCTCGAGGGGCTGATTCTGTTGACATTGTTCCCGAGGGGCGGAGTTTATGTGTTTATCTTTTCTAGCTGCCTTTCATTTACTTGTTTAACTGTTAAAATGTGTTTTAAAGAAGTTTATTCTGAACTAAGGTGTTTTTATAAGATTTTCACTGTTTTATTGCATTTTATTGGTTTTACACTGCTTCTTTATAGCATGTTGTTATGTTTTTACGTGATTTCTTATCGCTCAGTCTTCATTTATTACTATTACTCACTAAGTTGGATTACTCACTTTACTCCCTGCACCTTGTGTGCAGATTCAAGAGCTTCAGGTCCCGCCAGCGAGGGTTGATTGCTCAGCAGGCTATTCGGAGTCTACTAGGTAGCTGCTCGGCGTTCACAGCCCAGTGTTTCTCCCTCCTATTTTATTTCCCTTGTCCTAGTTATGTAATAGATTGTGTAAACTCTTTCAAACTTGTAGACTTATAATAGATGCTCATGACTGGTGACGCCCCGATGTCGGACTGTGTCTATTCCGCAAATTGTACTGTTTCACTATTTATTTGGGATTTAATCATGTTAAAGACTTAAATTATATTATTTTAATTGCTTAAAATGAATTGGGCGTTGTGTCGACTGGCCTTGTCTTCACGAGAGACGCCATCACGGCCAGATCTGGGTTTAGGGTCGTGATATTAATATTTACACAACACTCATGAAGAAAGGGTAAAAACGTATTTTCGTATTAATTTTAATAGAGTAGTGGCTATTTTTGCTCCACATTTAAAATACTGGATAAAAATTAAATACCATAATAAAAAGTGGTTATCCCACGCTATTTCTACTTTTTGCCACTCCTATGTATATTTAGCATACACGAACTATTCAATATATACTTACGTATTTTTTAAATGTGTATACTAAATATATAGCGGATACATCGCCTTCTATATAATTTGCAGTGTTGTGAAAAAGGTTTGGTGGAATAACCCCACCCCCACCCCCCAAAAAAGGGGTTTGGTGGTTGCAGAGAAATTGATTGGGTTTCATGGATTTTTGTGGGTGAAAAGTTGGGATTCCGATGGGGGATTTTGTTGGGTTAGGTATTATTTGGGTTAGTACTTAGGAGACCTAATTTTGTGGCTACTAGTTGTGAATCTAATTGACACCAATGGCATATAATGGACTGATACCTAAGAAATAGCTAAAGGTGTCAAACGGGCCGGGTCAACCCATTTTCGGACCGACCCAAATCGGTCGAAACCCGGACTGGTCCGGACCGGTACTTAGTGGGCTGGGTGGGTTAGGTTACTAGGGTTAGGGGGTTGGTCTGTTCACGTATATTCATCCGGTTAACCGGATCGGCCAAATTCGGTCAACCAAAATCCCTGTAGAACCGGTTAACTGGCCCAGTTCGGACCGGTTTAACAGTTAGATTTCAATTTTTTTAAAATGTTTCTGACCGTTGGCAATAGTCAGCTGGATTTTGGCCGTTTCCCAACGGTTGTTTTGCACAAATAGCCCTTTTTGGGCAATTTTTTTTAAAAAATAACACTTTTGTAATTACTAATTTAGCCCTTTGAAAAACTATAAATACACCCCCTCTTCTTCATTTCTTCACTCATCTCTCATTTATCAAACTCATATTCTCAATTATCATTCTCTCATTCTTCACCTAAAGTGCAATCAAGTGTTTGGCTCTCATTTTTTTGGAATTTAATTTATCGTATTATTTATTATTTGAAGTTTGAACAATTGAACTTCGAACTTTGAACAATTGACGTTTCTTCGTAGTAACATTAGGGTTGTGAAATCATCAAGAGTTCAATTTATCGTCGAATTCGGTGCGCTCCCTCCAACTCTTTCTCTTATTTACTATTTTATTTGCATATTTAATTTTTGCTAGTAGTTAAATTTTTACAATATATTTAATGCTGCAAAAAGAGTTTGTAATAAGGTTACTAATGGGGGTAATAAGGGAAATGGAAAAAGAGGTACTACTTCAGCATCTGGTAGTAATTTAAATGACTCTACACATATTTCTGAAATATTACCTAACAATAATATAGATTATGAACAATTATAAGAAGATTTCGATATAGAAGATAATGAATTAGAAATTGAAGATGAGATACCACTTACACCTAGTAGTGTTGGGGTTGGTAGCAGGGGTGGTGGTCGTGGTGCTAGTAGTAGACCACCTGTGGCCCCGACTACTAATCGGAGAAAAAGAAGTAAGGTTTGGAATTTTTTTGACGAAATAGTAGATACTGATAGAGTTAAATATAGACTTTGTAATGATGATTTTAAACATAAGACTGAAGGACAATTAGGGAAGACTGGGACACTTAGTAGATATATGAGAATTGAGCATCCTATAGAATGGGGCTCTGATTTAGATCAAAATCAAGCAACTCTAAACCCTACTACTGGAGGACTTATGAAATATGATAAAATGAAGGATCATAAGGAGTTAGCAAAAATGATTGCTTTGGGTTGTCTACCTTTTTCTTTTTCTTTTTTATCATATCTTATTATGTATATTAAAATGATTTATAATCCTTTATTTAAACATATCCCTAGAAGTACTTGTAGATCTGATATCTTTAGATTTTATGGACAATATCAAATATACATAAGTTATTTTTTTGGCCACCTTCCTTGTAGAGGAGATATTGGCAATGCTGTTAATGAAAATGATTATTTGACAATTACATGTCATTGGATAGATGATAATTATTATATGCAAAGAATATGTTATTGCTTTTAAATATGATGAAGATCAAAGTCATACTGCTGTGTTTATAAGTACTATTATTTGCGAAGCTGTTGAATTTTATAATCTTAAGAAAAAAGTATTATGTATGTCCTTTGGTAATGCTTCTAACAATAATGCCGCAATTTTAATATTTAAAACTGCATTTGCAACCACCACTTGACGAAAATTTTCATGTTAGTTGTGCATGTCATCTTTATAATTTAATTGTTAAAAGTGGCCTTGATTTATTTTCAACTAAGATTACACATGTTAGAAGAGTAGTTGGTGTTATTCAAGGAAATAATAGACAATCTAGAATTAGAAAATTTATGAATAAGTGTACCGAACATAACCTTAAGCCCAAATTCATGCCGGATGAAATTATTATTATATGGAATTATACATATATATTTTTAAAATGTTGCTACAAATTGTCACGACCCCAAACCACTCCGGTCGTGATGGCGTCTATCACAGTACTAGGCAAGCCGATTCAACATTAACAATATCGAGTTCTTTTGTAAATTCATTTTCTAATCAAATAAGCCTCAAATCTCTCATCTTAATATGTATAAAAGAAATATGTGGAAACAAGTACGTAAATACATCAACACAACCCGAGTTTGGTGTCACTAGTCATGAGCCACTAAATACAACCCAATACTGTCTGTTCAATACAAGAATGGACTGAAAATAAAATACTAAGGATATGAAGGAGAAAGGCAGGGTTGCGAACACCGTGCAACTACCTTGCTATCTCCGTAAATACTCAGAAGATGCTGAAAGCTCTCACTCTGATGTTCAGGCACCTGGATCTGCATACAAGGTGCAGGGAGTAACGTAAAGGCTGAGTGTAGTGACGAGCATTTAAAATCATATACATATTTTATCAAGAATCTCAACAGAAATATCAAAGTCAAAATCTGTAGTTCAATAACCAAATATCTCGTAAAAACTCCAGTTTCAATGAAAATCCTTTAAAGCATTTATTTAACATTTTTCAATGCAAAGTATCACTCATAAGTATATCCCCTCGGGCAAGCCTCTCAATCACTCGTGACTCAGCTCTCGTCAATCAGTACTCATACTTAGCACTCCCGCTCAATAGATATCTCATAATGATAACCACTGCGACGTGCAGCCCGATTCATAAATATATATAGTCGACTACGCTTACTGGGGGGTGTACAGACTCCGGAGGAGCTCCTACAGCCCAAGCGCAATATCGCTGCGGTACGTAGCCCGATCCAACATATCGTTACGGCATGCAGCCCGATCCATATATATAAATATCATTGCAGCATCCAGCTCGATCCATATATATATATATAATCCTCACCATCAGGTCCTCGACCTCTCTCTCAGTCATTAACCTCATAACCACTCTGCATTTCAGCGAAAAATTAGGGAACTCAATGATCATGCCCAACTCTAGTCCTAAAAAGGATAAGCGGTCGCTGCAAATATACTCCGGTCTAAAAGTCTGGAGTCGAATCCCACAGAGAACTAAGGCTTAGCAACAGTTGTTCAATATCGCTAAGAAATACAAGTCCAAACAATTTCCTAATTATAAAAGATTTTAATATTTATTTTTATCTAATTAACTAACAAATACTAAAAAGCACTAAAAATATCAATTAACAAGAATAAGGATCGGAGACAAGATTAAGGAGGTCTAGAGTTATGATTTCCCCAATTGTCGGAATCCTTCCCGCTTGTCTTCTATACTTTTGCCTAAGTATTCTCTATCGATTGTGAGTACTTTGGTTGTCGTACTTCTCTCTCGAGCAACTACCACAATTTACTAGGTGTATTCTCTCCAACTACACTAGCTGGTACTAATTCACCACTCACTACGATCGCACCAAGGTTTCGTTATCTCTAATCCCGCCTTTAAACCCTCCGTATTGATCTCTCACATACGTTAGGAGTGATGTTGTTCAACAACTACCTAAATATATACTCTCTCTCGAGTAGTACACACTATATAGGCATAGTCAATTGATGGCCATTCAATCAATCAACAAAAAACACGTAGTTGAACAAGTAGAGAAATCCAACGGCTCAATTATATAAAAACATAACAAGAATTCATCCTCCACAAGGTTCTATCAAAACCCTAGATAACAAATTAGCTATTCATAATAGTATGCAAAAATACAATACTAAAAGTCATAACAAATAATGGAAATAGGAAGAAAGAAGTGAGAAACTTGTAGAAGAATTCTCCGCCTTAATCATAATGTGTTCTTGTCTCCTTAGGTCGAATCCTCGGTCTCCTTAGCCTTCTTAGGTCTAAATTATGTCAAAAGTATGTCAAAGGTCTTCAAAATACCATTTTTCTATGTATATATACCAAGTAGGGATGGGACCAAACAATTACACCTTCTCCTACGCGAAAAATGACACATTTTTCGGACAGGACGTGCGCGAACGTGGTTGGACCGCGGTTGGACTGCGCATATCTACTTTGATTCTGCCTGACGAGCGCGGCCTGAGCGCGGATGCGCACTTGAATCGCACATTTCACCCTGTTCTGTTAGTAATTTGGAAAAACGTAAAATATGAAAGTTGTAGCCCTTTGAGTTAGCTTTCCAAATATATGTTCTGGAGCCCAAATGGAGTTCTGAGAGAAAAGTTATGTGCATTTTACTTGACAGCACGCAATATATCTACTCGATTCTTCGATCGTTCTAACTATCAACCGTTGATCCCCGAACACGATCCCGGCTTATATTCCTTGGATTTTTACTCAGACTCCAAAGTTCCAAATTACTTAAATTCATTCCATAACATCTACATAGCTTGGAATCATTCCTACAAGGCATAAAACACATAATTAGTGCAAAACACTAGCGATTAAAGCTCAAACTCAATTAAAGTGCAGTAAATTAGAGTGTAATAAGCGACTAAAATACGTAATTATAGCCTATCATCAACACCCCACACTTAACCATTGCTCATCCTCGAGCAATCAAACTACACTTTATATAGACACGACCTTTTTAAACAATTCTCCTAACACATCACACCAAGAATATTTAAAATAGACTAAGCACAAAAGCGTAACATTTCACCTCAAGATTTGACTCACAAGTACCACGCATTATTCACAACTCACCCACTTACTCTAACATAGAGGTCAATGACATTACCTTCACTTCATGAATCAAGTGCCCTCACACAACAAAAGAGAGTAGTTCCACAAAATAAAATTTAAGAACACTTAGGAACTCAAGATAGAAAAAATTAACTCACTCTCAGAAATAATATTCATATGCCCCAAAAGATGCAACATAGGCTTGCCCGTAGTGTACTACTCTAATAATCGAGCTCATTCAGTCTAGGATCGAGTAGGACTTTATTTGGTTGTACTGTAGGCTGCAGGACATGTAGGATACATTTGGATATAAGAGTGACTACACATCCCTAAGCACTTTAACACATATACTTTAACATTCAAGCCCCATACTTATGTCAAACCAATCTCCACCTTCACATCAATGTATATTACCCCATACTTCTTTAAGGACAATTACATCAAGAGTCACCACTTATAAAGGAATATTATTATTTTCACATCATTACAACTATTATTTTTTCTTTTTTTTTGCAATTCAAATGGCTTTTACTTTTTCAAAATAGTGCACCTTTCTCCTTATTTCATTAGTTCCACTCAAAAGCCAAACCAGCCACCCCACACTCTAACTTTTACAAAGTTCATAATAATTCAAGTGCTCATGAGAGATGAAATGGTTCAACTAGATGGTTAATTCAAACAAATGGGTAAGGCTTGTAATGTGGTTGCCAAAAAAATAGGATTACACGCTCAAAAGGGTTAACTACGATACATAACAATTAGGCGGGTAAAATATATATATGGCTCAACAACAAAAAAATGCCTATATCACTTCCAAGACTGAACAAAACTACTATTTCGCTTTGCAAACACACGGGACAAGTTCTATACACAAGGGCCCCGCAATTGGTGCATTTTATGGGGCGAGGCTCATCTCATTTTATTTTTTAAAGGGCAGTCCTAAAATGCCTACATTTTTCTCTTATTAAATTTGTCTCTACAAAATAAAAGAGAAAATGTCTTAATTTATTTACATGCTACTACCTAGTTACATTATACTAGGTATGTTCTCAGTTTGTCAAATTAAAAAAAAACTTAGCAATCTAATTTTAATCCTAGACCATTTACATGCTAAAATTAACCAATATTATTTAACTAAACAATATTCCTACCGAGTTCCTAAATGGCCTATTCGTTTGACTTTTTTGACTAGGCGGAGTTACTACACCATTTATTTATTTTTAGGGCAATATATAGATAGTTCATCCGTTAAGCTATCGTCGGATGTTCCACTGTATATATTAAATAGCTACATGATTCTGATTTTTGCAAGCTAAATAATTTATACATACAAATAAAATTCAGAATATAATTAAATTAAATTTAGAATTTCAACTCTTCATTTTCGTATTCATGCTTCATATTTCGGTTTACAATAACCAGCGTGTCAGTTGTGTACCTGATATCGGAAGCAAAAGAAAATGAAGATGAGAATCAGCAGCAGTAATAACAGTACAACACAACAACAACAACCCCGCAACAGTAACAACCCAGTAACAGACCGGTGGAGTAGTAATCCCAAAACAAATGCTTCCAACTTTTATGAAACAACAACAGTTAATGCTGATTTCAAACAATGAAAGAAAGCAGAAGATTTTTTAGTTTTTTTTATTAGTTTGAATATTTTTCGGAATTTTTCTCTCTCTTAAATATTCAGCTCTTTTTTTCTCTCCCTTTGTGTTTTTCTGTTCTGTCTCTTCTTATTCTCTTATTTCAGATTCCTCCTTTCTCTTATTTCTTTTTTTCTTTGTGTTCAAGACCTCCTATATATAATCTACCCTTTAATCAATTAAAATCAATCCCTTTCCCCCACCAAACCCATTATCTTCCCACTCATCCCCATTACACTAAATAAATATATCAACCCCACCCCATTATATTTTGTTCCCCATGCTTCACTAAACAAATACAAGATTCCTCCCCACTAAATTTTGTCTTGTCCGCCCTTTATATTAAACAATTATATCACCACCCACCCCATTACATTTTGTCCCCCATGCTTCACATAAAAAATTACAAAAATGTACAATTCCTAAACTACCCCTCCGACCCTACTGAAATTACCAAACTACCCCTGAACGTACTGCAAATTACCAAACTACCCCATCAGCTATAACAAATTAATTAATCACACTCAACCAAAATATAGTCAATATGACCAATTTCTACATAAATTCAAACAACAAATCTCATGAACATGATTTCTTCAACATTTCAACAACAAATCACATGAACATGATTGAACAACAAAGAACAACTAAAATTTGATTGAACAATATTTTTAGCAACAAACCTATTTTCAGATTCAACAACAACAATCAAACAAGTATATTTAGATTTCTAAATTCAATAATATTGAACTTAAAATCAACTCTAACAACATTACAACAAACAATTCCTATATTAAACTTTAAACAAGATTATGAGACAAATTCAAGAAATAATCATAAATGGTAAACAAGAAATCAAGTTATACAAATTTCGGATTCAAGAACAAATAAACAAAGTATGAACATGAATGAATCTATTTTTAAAACAACAAACATGACGGATTAAATGACTCAAACAACATTAATAATTTTCTAGAAAATACATACCAACATGAAACAAATTGAAGAAATAATCAATTAAATTTCAATTTGAATCTAACAAACATTTAAACTAACAAATTTTTACCTTTTTTACAAACGTAAATAAAATTAACATGACATAAACATGAAAAACAACTAATTAAATTTCCATTTGAAATCTGAAGATTAAATCAACAAAACACATGAACAAACAAAACAAAAAATCAAATATCTAACGATTTTAGATTCGAGAAATATCAAAACGAAATACGGACAAACATAAAACTCAAAATCTACTAATCGGATCGAACGACGAACAACGACCAACCAACGACGAACTCGAACAGTGATCGACGACATCGACTAAAACTCATCCATGTACGCGAACTCGACTGGAGTTGACGCCGAAGTGAAGCAACAGTTGACGCAGCAGCGTGGTTTGTTTTAACCTCAGCTGTTCAACGTGCACAGTAGGGTCGTGTGGGCTGGGAGCAGCTGCTTGTCAAAGGTCGTTCATGGCTGAACGACAGTGAAGCCTGGCGGGTGTTCATGGCTGGTGGTTCTTGGGGTCGCTTGGCCGTGACGAACTGGGGCAGCAATGGCGGACTGCTTGTGGTCGTTCATGGTGAAACAGCAACGACTGGCGTGAGGAGGAAGATGGAGATGGCTGGAGCTTGATGTGGTTGACGAAGCAGAAACAGTCGCGGGGTCGAGAAGAAAATGCAACAACGATAGTTGCTCGTTAATGGCGGACGTGAGGAGGGGTCGTTTGAGAGGGTGAAGCAGACGAACAGAGGGAGTCTATGGCGACGATGAGAGTGGTCTGGGTGGACGAAGAAGAAGGTAAAGGGAAGCCATGGGAGGTGTTTTTGAGTTTGGGGAAGAAGAAGCCAAAGTGGGGGGGGGGGGCGGATCCTTTCTTAGTTTTTTTAGGGTTTTTGGTTTTTTTATTTCTTTGTTTTGTTTTGTGTTTTGTCTTTTGAAAAAACAATGAAGAAGGGTGTTGGGTATTGGGTTAATGGGGCGGACCGGGTCGACCCGGTTTGAAGTGGACCGGGTCATGGAGAAGGTTGGGCAATTATTTGGGCCTGGGGTTGAAATTTGAAGAAGCGGCCCAATCCGATTTTTCTTTGTATTTTTGTTCTCTTTTCTTCTTTTATTTTCTAAAACTAAATTATAAAAATACTTAAATTATTATTAAGAACTAAGTTAAGTTATAAAAGCGCAAATTAACTCCCGATAATAATTAACGCACAATTAAGTAATAATTAAGTATAAAATTGTTCATTTGGACATTAAATGCTAAAAATGCAAAAGATGCCTATTTTTATAATTTTTAATTTTTGTAAAACTAATTTAATTACTAACAATTGTAGAATTAAATCCTACATGCAAAATGCGACATTTTTTTGTATTTTTTATTAATTTAACAAATAAGCAAACACAGACAAATACAAATAATTATCCAAAAATATCACAAATTCTCACAAAATTGCACACCAAGGAAAATCATTTGATTTTGAATTTTTTGGGAGTAATTGTCATATAGGGCAAAAATCACGTGCTTACAGCTGCCCCTCTTTGCCCCTAAGACACGAAGGGTTTTCGTGCAAAGATAAAGCGAGCGATTTTTGCCCATCCGAGTACTCCGTGTGAAGCATTTTTTTTTTTAAAAAAAAGATTTGACCGAACCTTTGCTTCAAAGGTTTCCTACATATCCTGGGGTAAACAGGAATTAGGTCAATGTAGTTCGGAAAGTTTTGGTAGCTGGGACTACCGTGGGACTGCAATGTTACTGTTGTTGCATGCTATTACTACTGCTTACCGACCTCCTTGTTACACCGTGCTTAAAAGAAAACAAGAAGCTAGGCTAGACTGCAATTTTTCTTGTTGCCTTGCTTTCTTGTCTGCTTGCATTTTTTCCGGTGCTTTTCTTCTTTTTGACACATGCACTTGAGTTTGTGCTGAGACCTCTTGTTGCAACCTTCTGCTTCCCGGTGCTGGGGATTTTTATTGTTTCCTGCTGGGGATTCCTATTGTAACCCTTTGTTTTATTGTCCTCTGACTTGATCTTGAAATGTATGCCTCTGTTGTATGGGTGGGCTCCCAACTTCAATACTTGAAAATTAATGCTGAATGTATTCCTCTGTTATATGGGCGGGCTCCCAACTTCAACGCTCGAAATGAAAAGACTGAATGTATGCCTCTGTTCTATGGGCGGGCTCCCTACTTCAACGCTTGAAATGAAAAGACTGAAATGTATTCCTCTGTTATATGGGCGGGCTCCCAACTTCAACACTTGAAATGTAAAGACTGAATGTATGCCTCTGTTCTATGGGCGGGCTCCCAACTTCAACACTTAAAATTAAAGACTGAATGTATTCCTCTGTTATATGGGCGGGCTCCCAACTTCAATACTTGAAATGTAAAGACTGAATGTATGCCTCTGTTCTATGGGCGGGCTCCCAACTTCAACACTGAAATGTAAAGACTGAAATGTATGCCTCTGTTCTATGGGCGGACTCCCAACTTCAACTCTGAAATGTAAAGACTGAAATGTATGCCTCTGTTCTATGGGCGGACTCCCAACTTTAATACTTGAAAATTAATGCTGAATGTATTCCTCTGTTATATGGGCGGGCTCCCAACTTCAACACTTGAAATGAAAAGACTGAAATGTATGCCTCTGTTCTATGGGTGGGCTCCCAACTTCAACAACAACTTTAAAAATAAACGCCATTCCTCTCTTCAGGCGGGCTCCTGAATTCAACCAATAAATCGCCATTCTATTATTCAGGGGGGCTCCTGACATCAACCAATACTTGAACTGTGTGTCTCCGTTCTTCAGGCGGACTCCTGACATCAGACTTGAAAAGTATGTCTCTGTTCTCCAGGCGGACTCCTGATTTTTGAAATTTAAACTGTATGTCTCCATTCTTCAGGCGGACTCCTGACGTCAAACTTGAAAAGTATGTCTCTGTTCTCCAGGCGGACTCCTGATTGCTAAATTTGAAATTGAATGTCTCTATTCTCTAGGCGGACTCCTGATTTTTGAAATTTAAACTGTATGCCTCCATTCTTCAGGCGGACTCCTGACGTCAAACTTGAAAAGTATGTCTCTGTTCTCCAAGCGGACTCCTGATTGCTAAATTTGAAATTGAATGTCTCTATTCTCCAGGCGGACTCTTGCTTTTTTGAAATTTAAACTGTATGCCTCCATTCTTCAGGCGGACTCCTGACGTCAAACTTGAAAAGTATGTCTCTGTTCTCCAGGCGGACTCCTGATTGCTAAATTTAAAATTGAATGTCTCTATTCTCCAGGCGGACTCCTGACTTTTGAAATTTAAACTGTATGTCTCTGTTCTTCAGGCAGACTCTTGACATCAAACTTGAAAAGTATGTCTCTGTTCTCCAGGCGGACTCCTGATTGCTAAATTTGAAATTAAATGTCTCTATTCTCCAGGCGGACTCCTGACTTTTGAAATTTAAACTGTATGTCTCTGTTCTTCAGGCGGACTCCTGACATCAAACTTGAAAAGTATGTCTCTGTTCTCCAGGCGGACTCCTGATTGCTAAATTTGAAATTGAATGTCTCTATTCTCTAGGCGGACTCCTGATTGCTAATACTTCCATCGCTCTTCCTTATACCCATAGGATGTGAGATACGTAGGTTACATATTTAGGAGGAAATGCCTCTCCTATGGGTAAAAACAAACTTAGGAGGAAATGCATCTCCTATGGGTGAAACTAAAGCAAACTTAGGAGGAAATGCATCTCCTAGCGGTAAAACTAAACTTTAGGAGGAAATGCATCTCCTATGGGTAAAAAAAAAATAAACTTAGGAGGAAATGCCTCTCCTATGGGGTAAAACTAAAACTTAGGAGGAAATGCCTCTCCTATGGGTGAAACTAAACTTAGGAGGAAATGCCTCTCCTATGGGTGAAAACAAAACTTAGGAGGAAATGCCTCTCCTATGGGTGAAACTAAACTTAGGAGGAAATGCCTCTCCTATAGGTAAAAACAAACTTAGGAGGAAATGCATCTCCTATGGGTAAAACTAAACTTAGGAGGAAATGCGTCTCCTATGGGTAAAAGTAAACTTAGGAGGAAATGCATCTCTTATGGGTGAAACTAAACTTAGGAGGAAATACCTCTCCTATGGGTAAAAACAAACTTAGGAGGAAATGCATCTCCTATGGGTAAAACTAAACTTAGGAGGAAATGCGTCTCCTATGGGTAAAAGTAAACTTAGGAGGAAATGCATCTCCTATGAGTGAAACTAAACTTAGGAGGAAATGCCTCTCCTATGGGTAAAAATGAAACTTAGGAGGAAATGCCTCTCCTATGGGTAAAAATAAACTTAGAAAGTGCGTCTCCTAGGGGTAAAACTAAACTTTAGGAGGAAATGCATCTCCTATGGGTAAAAAAAAATAAACTTAGGAGGAAATGCCTCTCCTATGGGGTAAAACTAAACTTAGGAGGAAATGCTTCTCCTATGGGTAAAAAAAAAATAAACTTATGAGGAAATGCCTCTCATATGGGGTAAAACTAAACTTAGGAGGAAATGCATCTCATATGGGTGAAAGTAAACTTAGGAGGAAATGCATCTCCTATGGGTGAAACTAAACTTAGGAGGAAATGCCTCTCCTATGGGTAAAAACTAAACTTAGGAGGAAATGCCTCTCCTATGGGTGAAACTAAAACTTAGGAGGAAATGCCTCTCATATGGGTAAAAACTAAACTTAGGAGGAAATACATCTCCTATGGGTTAAAAAAAACAAACTTAGGAGAAAATGCCTCTCCTATGGGTAAAACAAACTTAGGAGGAAATGCATCTCCTATGGGTAAAACTAAACTTAGGAGGAAATGCATCTCCTATGCGTGAACCATTTCCTTCTTCCTGAATTATTTACCTACCTGTGTTGTCTTCCCTCGAAACTGCTGGGGATTATTTTGTTGGGGATGAATTTTCCTTTTCTTTCTTACCCATTCTGGGTTGTCCGACCCTCTTGAAACTTGGTCGAAACTCTGTCGAGGATAACACTGCAAACTGCTGAGTAACCCTGCTGGGGATAACACTGCTGAGAATAACTCTGCTGAGTAAATATGTTATCTTACTCCTTCCAAAATTACCTTCTTTTAAGTAGGATGTTTCATTCCTCTGCAAACTACTTCCCCATTTTTTGCTTTTTTTTTCTTTTTTTCTTTTTTTTTTCTTTTTTTTATAGCATTTTTCTCCTTTTTTTTTGTATAGCTTCTTCCTTCGAAGACTACCTCCCTTAAGACTCGTTTTGCCTTTCCCCGAAAGGAACCGCTAAGGACACCGATTTTCACCAAACTTGTGTTGAACTCCTCGAAACTGCTGGGGATAACACTGTTGGGGAATTATTTACTTACCTGTTGGGTAGGGCTGTGCACGGATCGGATTGGATCGGATTTAGCCTATTTCGGATTCGGATTTCGGATTTCGGATTCTGAAAAGGGCAATCCGAATCCGATCCGAATTAACATTGGATTGGATCGGATTTTAAACTTTGGATCGGATAATTTTTCGGATTGTCGGATCGGATTGTCACAAAATTTTTCAACAATTTAAAGTTCATTCGGTGTCTCTATCTCATCTTCCATCTACCAAAACAAACAAAAAAATCAAAATAAAATCAAAAGTTGAAGAATAGAACATGAAATAGACATAAAAGACAGAAGAGAAGAGAAGAGAGGCGGAAGAAAGAGACATAAAATCAAAGTAAAATCGGAAGTTTGAGTCATTGAGACTCTTTTAGTCTTCACTGAAGAGAAGAGAGGTGCAAGAGAGGCGGAAAAATCTAAGTGAGTGAGGGGGTGTGTGAAAAATGAATAAGCATAACCCTAAAATTTTAGTGTGTATTTATATAGGTACATATAATTTCGGATATCGGATCGGATCGGATTAAAATCATACCAATCCGAATCCAATCCGAAAATCCGAAATTTCATAAAACACAATCCGTATCCAATCCGAAAATCCGAAATTTGAAATCCGAAAATCCGAAATAGAGTGGATCGGATCGGATTTCGGATATCCGATCCAAATGCACAGCCCTACTGTTGGGGGATAGAATGTTATCAGCTGGGGATAACGCTGTCAAGGATAACACTGCTGGAGGATTCTGATTCCTTCAGAACTAGTGCTTCACTCTTCGGAAGGCTGTTGGGAATGATACTGGCCTTTTGCTTTTCTGAGCACAAGTGTCATCCCTTTGTTCTGTCTGCTGGGGAACAACTTCCTCCATTGAAACTTATTATATTGGGGCTAACACTGGTTCAAAGACCACTTCCCTTGAGACTGGTGTTATTTTTATTCTTCCTCGAATGGGTACCTGACTTCCAGAAAATTTTCTAAATGAAAGGAAAATTTTCTGCCCCAGTTTGATAGTATCCCTTATGGCATGCTTTTTTGTCATCAATGCCATTTCCTTTACCTGTTTCAAATCAAACAAAATTTGTTAGTTTAAAACGCGGTGGTTGGTTGTGATACTCCTACTGGGATGGTTTTCCCTTTCTCCTTCCTTGCTCTGCGCTCCACAACTTGTTGGGGATGATATTATTTGCTGGGGATAATCCCTTTCTGCTGAGGATATCCCTCTTCTTTTGTGGCATAGTTCGGAAACTGGCATTTCCCAAATCAGGCTCACTGCTCTCCTTGCTTTGTTCACGGGCCTTGGCCTTAAGGTTTATAACCTTGGTTTTGGCAAGGATATCCCTCTTGACACTCGTCAATCCTTTTGTCAACTACCTTTTGCTGGGGATATCTTTTTTGACACTGGCCTCGCGCTTGTTCCTTACTGACTATACCACTTGGATGTACTAGTCAGATCTCATCTTGCATGATTGGAAAGTTGATGGCATATTTTGAAGTCAATTCACACATGTTCTGACCAAACAGACTCTATTGGGGATTTTTCTATGAAAGGAAAAAGATAAAAGGGAACAAAAATAAAAGACAAAGGAAAGAATGACTCTTTAACAAAAGAAACTATAAATAAAAACCTATCAAATGCAGATACCGACTCTAATGGTCATGACATGCATATGTGGCCTATCCTCCGCCGTCAATCATCTTTCAAGACCTTCAATTGGCGATTCCCCCTCTGATTCCCAATCTTATTCGACTTGTAGTGCCCGAAGGGTTTTCACTATCAAGCCTCTCTCATTTTGGTTTTTCTCTCAGCTTTCATCGCCTTATGGTGTCCATAAAGATTTTCACCGATAAGACTCTCTCATTTGTCTGACTTTCCAGCTGGGGATTTGGCGTGTTGCCGGCATGACTCTTTCTGCTGAGGCTTAGAGTCCTTTCTGCTGTGGAACAGAGTGTTATGTTCACCGGTAAGACTCTCATTTGTCTGACTTGGAATCTTTTGAAGACTGATCAGAAGGTCTTTCTTTGGACCGTAATGTGAGTTTTTGGATAAGGCTAGAAAGAAAGGGTATTAAAGGCTCAAAAATGAATCGATTTTGGGTTATTAACTACAACCTTCGGAAACTAGATTTATTTGCAACCTTTACCCCAGTTTCTTACTTGGGGATATTTTAATTGATTTTTCATTTTTCAAAACTATGACCGAGCCGTGAAGCGCCTACGTATCCTCTTTGAGGAATCAGGTCAAACGTAGTTCCCAATTCCTCTTTTTCTTTTGTCTTTCTTTTGTTTTTTGTTATCGTTTTTCTCTTTTTTTTTCGTTTTTTTTGTTGATTTTTTTTTTCTTCTTCTTCTTTACCTTCTAGGCTCGTATTTCCTAGTCGTTGCTATTGATTCCGACCGAGGGGTATGAAAGAAAAATAAATAAGGCTCAAAAGGGATAACAAAGGATAAAGTGTTTAGGTAGCAGAACAAAATGTCTTCGTCATTCCAGCCTTCAAAACATGCCAAGTGAAAACAACACAATTTGAACATAGATTTATAGTCTCTTCTGATGGTGCTGGACTTTGACAATTATATTCCACATTTGCTTTTCATTTGTCATTTCTAGAGCACCGTTAGGCGACACTCTCACTCTTATTATTATGAACGACCCTCATGACAGTTTGGCAAATCTTGCTTTTAAACGATTTTCTTTGTGTTTTACTTGCCCCAGTTCCACATGACTCGGGCTCCAAATAATCTCAAACCGTTCTTATTTCCTTTAAATGCTTTGATCACCTTCCCAGGGTTTTATGATTAACTTTTAAGATTATGCTCAAACTGTGCGCGCATGTCATGACACTATAATTGGCGCTGAACAAAAATGATAAAAGGACTAAACAAAAAGATGACTGGAAATAATAAAAGACCGGATTTGCTTTAGACTACCGGTGGAATGGTTTGAATAACAAGATAAACAAAACAAACCAGAATAAAATCCTAAAACAACCTGGACAAACTTAAACAAACCGTTATGACAAAACAGAAAGATAAGACAGTTTGACACAAGACAATATCCGAATTACAATCCTAATAATCCGAACAACAGAAATGACAACAAAATAAGCCACCACAAACTTCTCTCTTGCTAACCAAGGAACGGAGCGTCCTCCCATTTTATCAAAAATGACATCTTAGCCACTGAGCTTCGCATCCGTATTGTCCAGACCATTGCCAACTTCGATATCATCAACCTTAGTCAACAATTCCCCAATAGGATTCGAGTGTTTATGTCATCAGGCCTGATCCCCGCAAAGTGTGTATCATGATGTGTAGGTAAAGAATTCTGCGTGATATTCTGGGTGTCATTGTCTGGCTTACCACAAACCAACCACCTTCTTTCTTTGTGATTCAAAACAACAGGTTAAAACGGACTCAGTCGGTCCTTATAACAACATCTTTTCCTCTTCTTTCATTTTCTTTTTTTTTCATCATTTTTTTTCGATTTTTTTTCCGCCACCCGCAGGGGTGAAGAGAGTTTTTTCCAATTAAAGGACGATCGAAACAGGATTTATTTATTTATTTCATAGTCGCCACTTGGGAGATTTAGGGTGTCCCAAGTCACCAATTTTAATCCCGAATCGAGGAAAAGAATGACTCCATATTACAGTCTGCGTACCAGAAATCCGGATAAGGAATTCTGTTAACCCGGGAGAAGGTGTTAGGCATTCCCGAGTTCCGTGGTTCTAGCACGGTCGCTCAACTGTCATATTCGGCTTGATTATCTGATTTAATACATGTTGAACCTATGTGCAAAATTTAACTTTTAACCGCTTTTATCATTTACTGTTATTTTTATCAAGAATTGCAACATCGTGGAAACACATCTCGAACCACGTCACATCAATGCACCCGTGGTTGTGGGCATATTTCAACTCTGTTGAGATTTGGATTTGGGTCACATAAATGTGCACCCGAGTTTAAGAAAATTAAATTATTAAAGACGCGCCTAAAGCGACTAGCGTATCATTTACTTTGGGTAAGACCGTGGAATTCACTAAACAGTCCATCCCGAATTCTAAATATTCAATTAAACATTTATTGAGGGCCCCGCAATTGGTGCATTTTATTGGGCGAGGCTCATCTCATTTTATTTTTAAAGGACAGTCCTAAAATGCCTACATTTTTCTCTTATTAAATTTGTCTCTACAAAATAAAAGAGAAAATGTCTTAATTTATTTACATGCTTGAGTTGTTATAGATGGGTTTCGAATATGATTCATAAAATCTGAAAATGATGCAAACTTAGACCATTTACATGCTAAAATTAACCAATATTATTTAACTAAACAATATTCCTACCGAGTTCCTAAATGGCCTATTCGTTTGACTTTTTTGACTAGGCTGAGTTACTACACAATTTATTTATTTTTAGGGCAATATATAGATAGTTCATCCGTTAAGCTATCGTTGGATGTTCCACTGTATATATTAAATAGCTACATGATTCTGATTTTTGCAAGCTAAATAATTTATACATACAAATAAAATTCAGAATATAATTAAATTAAATTTAGAATTTCAACTCTTCATTTTCGTATTCATGCTTCATATTTCGGTTTACAATAACCAGCGTGTCAGTTGTGTACCTGATATCGGAAGCAAAAGAAAATGAAGATGAGAATCAGCAGCAATAATAACAGTACAACACAGCAACAACAGCCCAGCAACAGTAACAACCCAGTAACAGACCGGTGGAGTAGTAATCCCAAAACAAATGCTTCCAACTTTTATGAAACAACAACAATTAATGCTGATTTCAAACAATGAAAGAAAGCAGAAGATTTTTTAGTTTTTTTTATTAGTTTGAATAGTTTTCGGAATTTTTCTCTCTCTTAAATATTCAGCTCTTTTTTTCTCTCCCTTTGTGTTTTTCTGTTTTGTCTCTTCTTATTCTCTTATTTCAGATTCCTCCTTTCTCTTATTTCTTTTTTTCTTTGTGTTCAAGACCTCCTATATATAATCTACCCTTTAATCAATTAAAATCAATCCCTTTCCCCCCACCAAACCCATTATCTTCCCACTCATCCCCATTACACTAAATAAATATATCAACCCCACCCCATTATATTTTGTTCCCCATGCTTCACTAAACAAATACAAGATTCCTCCCCACTAAATTTTGTCTTGTCCCCCTTTATATTAAACAATTATATCACAACCCACCCCATTACATTTTGTCCCCCATGCTTCACATAAAAAATTACAAAAATGTACAATTCCTAAACTACCCCTCCGACCTTACTGAAATTACCAAACTACCCCTGAACGTACTACAAATTACCAAACTACCCCATCAGCTATAACAAATCAATTAATCACACTCAACCAAAATATAGTCAATATGACCAATTTCTACATAAATTCAAACAACAAATCTCATGAACATGATTTCTTCAACATTTCAACAACAAATCACATGAACATGATTGAACAACAAAGAACAACTAAAATTTGATTGAACAATATTTTTAGCAACAAACCTATTTTCAGATTCAACAACAACAATCAAACAAGTATATTTAGATTTCTAAATTCAATAATATTGAACTTAAAATCAACTCTAACAACATTACAACAAACAATTCCTATATTAAACTTTAAACAAGATTATGAGACAAATTCAAGAAATAATCATAAATGGTAAACAAGAAATCAAGCTATACAAATTTCGGATTCAAGAACAAACAAACAAAGTATGAACATGAATGAATCTATTTTTAAAACAACAAACATGACGGATTAAATGACTCAAACAACATTAATAATTTTCTGGAAAATACATAACAACATGAAACAAATTGAAGAAATAATCAATTAAATTTCAATTTGAATCTAACAAACATTTAAACTAACAAATTTTTACCTTTTTTACAAAAGTAAATAAAATTAACATGACATAAACATGAAAAACAACTAATTAAATTTCCATTTGAAATCTGAAGATTAAATCAACAAAACACATGAACAAATAAAACAAAAAATCAAATATCTAACGATTTTAGATTCGAGAAATATCAAAACGAAATACGGACAAACATAAAACTCAAAATCTACTAATCGGATCGAACGACGAACAACGACCAACCAACGACGAACTCGAACAGTGATCGACGACATCGACTAAAACTCATCCATGTACGCGAACTCGACTGGAGTTGACGCCGAAGTGAAGCAACAGTTGACGCAGCAGCGTGGTTTGTTTTAACCTCAGCTGTTCGACGTGCACAGTAGGGTCGTGTGGGCTGGGAGCAGCTGCTTTTCAAAGGTCGTTCATGGCTGAACGACAGTGAAGCCTGGCGGGTGTTCATGGCTGGTGGTTCTTGGGGTCGCTTGGCCGTGACGAACTGGGGCAGCAATGGCGGACTGCTTGTGGTCGTTCATGGTGAAACAACAACGACTGGCATGAGGAGGAAGATGGCGATGGCTGGAGCTTGATGTGGTTGACGAAGCAGAAACAGTCGCGGGGTCGAGAAGAAAACGCAACAACGATAGTTGCTCGTTAATGGCGGACGTGAGGAGGGGTCGTTTGAGAGGGTGAAGCAGACGAACGGAGGGAGTCTATGGCGACGATGAGAGTGGTCTGGGTGGACGAAGAAGAAGGTAAAGGGAAGCCATGGGAGGTGTTTTTGAGTTTGGGGAAGAAAAAGCCAAAGTGGGGGGGGGGGCGGATCCTTTCTTAGTTTTTTTAGGGTTTTTGTTTTTTTTATTTTTTTGTTTTGTTTTGTGTTTTGTCTTTTGAAAAAACAATGAAGAAGGGTGTTGGGTATTGGGTTAATGGGGCGTACCGGGTCGACCCGGTTTGAAGTGGACCGGGTCATGGAGAAGGTTGGGCAATTATTTGGGCCTGGGGTTGAAATTTGAAGAAGCGGCCCAATCCGATTTTTCTTTGTATTTTTGTTCTCTTTTCTTCTTTTATTTTCTAAAACTAAATTATAAAAATACTTAAATTATTATTAAGAACTAAGTTAAGTTATAAAAGCGCAAATTAACTCCCAATAACAATTAACGCACAATTAAGTAATAATTAAGCATAAAATTGTTCATTTGGACATTAAATGCTAAAAATGCAAAAGATGCCTATTTTTATAATTTTTAATTTTTGTAAAACAAATTTAATTACTAAAAATTGTAGAATTAAATCCTACATGCAAAATGCGACATATTTTTGTATTTTTTATTAATTTAACAAATAAGCAAACACAGACAAATACAAATAATTATCCAAAAATATCACAAAATCTCACAAAATTGCACACCAAGGAAAATCATTTGATTTTGAATTTTTTGGGAGTAATTCTCATATAGGGCAAAAATCACGTGCTTACAAAGGTACTTATACAAGAGTCAAAAACTGAGCCTAAGAGTCACAACCAAAGTACTCACTATTCTCATGGCATAACAAAGTTAAGAGATATTGCTTCAATTCAAAACACACACAATGGCTCCTATTCCCCAAAAAAATAACTACACCTGGTTCAAATAAAACCCTTGGAAAAGAACCGCGGCACAAAGAAAAACCAAGGCGTAATTGCTACACTACCTAACAAAAGAAAATCTTTTTTTGGTTTTTTTCTGTAGACTTAAATCCCTCAAGAAACGTGTCTAATAGATCCATCGTCGGGAAAAAGTCAAACTCTTTTTTTTCGTTTTTAAAAAAAATATTCAATTAAACTAACACAACTAAAATAGCATAGAAAGTCACCCAAACAATCTCCTCACCCCACACTTAAAATTGTGCATTGTCCCAATACATACCATAACTAATAAAAGGGTAAAAGAGACTCCCTTGTAGGCCAAAGGTCGAATCACTAACAACTCATGGGGTACTCAGACTTCTCCTAAGCTTGGTCCTTCGTGCAGGTACCTCACACTTAGTTCCAACCATTTGGTTTGTTGTTACATCCTTCCAATAGCTTTGCTTTCCATGTTCCTAGAAGATCAAAAATTGACATTACAAAAATAATATAATTAATAAAATAAAATAAAAGAACAGTAAAGTTGGGTTGCCTCCCAACAAGCGCTTGATTTAATGTCGCGGCACGACATGAATCACTTTTTGTATCCACCTCGAGCTTATGAATTGAACCCCCAATTTAGCATCAAGTTTTTGGCTATGCTCCAGGGGTGGAGGAACAAATCTAATTGGCCCAAGCAACCATTGTACTATTCTACATTTCTTGCCTTTTAGATGAGGTATGTAGTCCTGTCTTTCTGGCAAGAAAAAATCCAGAATGTAGGCATCTTGTTTCTCATTCCTTGACTTCTCAATCGACTCGGATGACTCTATTTCCATATCATCATCCAAGCATAATGTGGAAAATAATTGGAGTGTGGACCAGTGCACTCAAACACATGAACTTCAGGACTTTCAACATCCTCAACGTCAATGATACTAGAGTCAACAAAATTTATATCCTCAAAGTCCTTGGCTGGCTCTAGTCTCACTTCTTCAACATTGACATCCTCAAATTGTAGTTGGCTAGGTTGTTGATGTTGTACTCTGACTTCCCAATTAACACCTCAAATTCATGCTCTTCTTGGCTATTATCCTCAATATTGGCTTGTTGAACATTAAAAGCTCCAACCACTTGACTCAATTGAGCCTCTAACTTGCGAATAGTTACCTCTTGCCTTTCTATCTGCAATTATTTTTCATTGTTTTGTTTCAGTAGGTACTTTAACATATCCTTGATCTCCTTCAGGTCTGCATCCCCAGGTTCTTTGTTCCTGTTAACTTCACAAGAAAAGGTAGAACCATCATAGTAAGAGGTTGGGGGAAGATAAGAAATATAAGCACAACCATAAAAGTGACCATTTTTACCACCACACACATCACACACATTCTACAAATAAGATTGAATTGGTGCACATAACTCGCTCTAAAGAACGTTTTGAAAATTTTTTCACGGGTGGTTTCCTTCACAATATGTACGAAGATCAATAGTAGAATTATCTACACCTAAATTCCCATAATTCTAAGATGTCATGTTTCTCAAATCAACAGTTATAAAAAAACAAAAAAAAACAAAAAACAAAATAGAAAGTTCAAACTTGAACCCTAGCAATATATACAGCTACAACTACACTGTTAGTTGCCCGGCAACGACGCCAAATTTGATCACGCCCAACCTAAAAAGGATAAGCGGTCGCTGCAAATATAATCCGGTCTAAAAGTTCGGAGTCGAATCCCACAAAGAACTAAGGCTTAGCTACAGTTGTTAAATATCGCTAAGAAATACAAGTCCAAATAATTTCCTAATTATAAAATATTATAATGTTTATTTTTATCTAATTAACTAACAAATACTAGAAAGCACTAAAAATATCAATTAACAAGGATAAGGATCGGAGACAAGATTAAGGAGGTCTAGAGTTATGATTTCCCCAATTGTCGGAATCCTTCCCGCATGTCTTCTATACTTTCGCCTAAGTATTCTCTATCGATCGTGAGTACTTTGGTTATCGTAATTCTCTCTCGAGCAACTACCACAATTTACTAGGTGTATTCTCTCGAACTACACTAGATGGTACTAATTCACCACTCACGACGATCGCACAAAGGTTTCGTTATCTCTAATCCCGCCTTTAAATCCTCCTTATTGACCTCTCACATACATTACGAGTGATGTTGTTCAACAACTACCTAAATATATACTCTCTCTCGAGCAGTACATACTAAATAGGCATAGTCAATTGATGGACATTCAATCAATCAGCAAAAAACACGTAGTTGAACAAGTAGAGAAATCCAACGGCTCAATTATATAAAAACATAGCAAGAATTCATCCTCCAAAAGGTTCTATAAAAACCCTAGATAACAAATTAGCTATTCATAATAGTATGCAAAATACAATACGAAAAGTCATAACCAATAATGGAAATAGGAAGAAGGAAGTGAGAAACTTGTAGAAGAATTCTCCGCCTTGCTCCTAATGTGTTCTTGCCTCCTTAGGTCGAATCTTCGGTCTCCTTAGGTCTAAATTATGTCAAAAGTATGTCAAAGGTCTTCAAAATACCGTTTTCCCATGTATATATACCAAGTAGGGTTGGGCCCAAATAATTACACTTTCTCCTACGCGAAAAAGGACACATTTTCCGGACAGGACGTGCACTGCCGCGGTTGGACCGTGCATATACACTTTGATTCTGCCTGACGAGCGCGGCTGCACACTTGACACGCACTTTTCACCCTGTTCTATTGATAATTTGGAAACACGTAAAGCTTGAAAATTGTATCCCTTTGTGTTAGCTTTCCAACCATATATATTGGAGCTCAAATGGAGGTCTGAGAGAAAAGTTATGCATATTTTACTAGATCATGCGCAATATGCCTAATCGATTTTTCGTTCATTATAACTATCATCCGTTGATCCCCGAACATTATCCCGCCTGAATATCTTCGGCTTTTACTCAGACTTCAAAGAAAATCACTTAAATTCATTCCATAACATCTACAGAGCTCGGAATCACTCCTACAAGGCATAAAACACACAATTAGTGCAAAACACTAGCGATTAAAGCTCAAACTCAATTAAAGTGTAGTAAATTAGAGTGTAATAAGCAACTAAAATACGTAATTATAGCTTATCATCAATACCCCACACTTAAACCATTGCTCATCCTCGAGCAATCAAACTACACTTTATATAGACACGACCTTTTCAAACAATTCTCCTAACTCATCACACCAAGAATATTTAAAATAGACTAAGCACAAAAGCGTAACATCTTCACCTCAATATTTGACTCACAAGTACCACGTATTATTCAAAACTCACCCACTTACTCTAACATAGAGGTCAATGACATTACCTTTTATTCATGAATCAAGTGTCCTCACGTAGCAAAAGAGAGTAGTTCTACAAAATAAAATTTAAGAACACCTAGGAACTCAAGATAGAAAAAAATTCACTCACTCTCAGAAATAACATTCATATTCCCCAAAAGATGCACCATAGGATTGCCCGTAGTGTACTACTCTACTATTCGAGCTCATTCAGTCTAGAATCAAGTAGGATTTTATTTGGTTGTAATATAGGCTGCGGGACAGGTAGGATATATTTGGATATAAGAGTGACTACACCTCCCTAAGCACTTTAATACATATCTTTAACATTCAAGCCTCATACTTATGTCAAACCAAACTCCACCTTCATATCAATGTATATTACCACATACTTCTTTAAGGACATATACATCAAGAGTCACCACTTATAAAGGAATATTATTTTTTTCACAGCAATACAACTATTATTTTTTCTTTTTTTTTTCAATTCAAGTGGCTCTTACTTTTTTAAAACAGTGCACCTTTATCCTTATTTCATTAGTTCCACTCAAAAGCCAAACCAGCCACCCCACACTCTAACTTTTACAAAGTTCATAATAATTCAAGTGCTTATGAGAGATGAAGCGGTTCAAATAGATGGTTAATTCAAACAAATGGGTAAGACTTGTAATGTGGTTGCCGAAGAAACATGATTACATGCTCAAAGGGGTTAACTATGATACATAACAATTAGGCGGGTAAATATATATATATATGGATCAACAAAAAAAAATGCCTATATCACTTCTAAGACTGAACAAAATTACTATTTCGCTTTGCAAAAACACGGGGCAAGTTCTCGATATCAAATGCAATGCACAGAATAACACACAAACCTCACACACACATGGCATATAACTCACTCAGGATTGGACTCATTAAGACACTCTAGTCAAAGCAGTTAAGAAAAGTTAAGCTTATACAATTTAAGGTACTTATACAAAAGTCAAAAACTGAGCCTAAGCATCACAACCAAAGTACTCACTATTCTCAAGGCATAACAAAGTTAAGAGATATTGCTTCAATTCAAAACACAACACAATGGATCCTATTCCCAAAAAAACTTAACTACACCCGGTTCAAACAAAACCCTTGGAAAAGAACCGTGACACAAAGAAAAACCAAGGGGTAATTGCTACACTACCTAACAAAAGAAAATATTTTTTTGTCTTTTTTTCTTTAGACTTAAATTTCTCAAGAAAATTATCTAATAGATCCATCGTCGGGAAAAAGTCAAACTCTTTTTTTCGTTTTTTTAAAAAAAATAAAAAAATATTCAATTAAACTAACACAAATAAAATAGCATAGAAAGTCACCCAGACAATCTCCTCACCCCACACTTAAAATTGTGCATTGTCCCCAATGCACACCATAACTAATAAAAAGGTAAAAAAGACTCCCTGGTAGGCCAAAGCACTAACAACTCATGGGGTACTCAGGCTTCTCCCAAGCTTGGTCCTTCGTGCGGGTACATCACACTTAGTTCCAACCATTTGGTTTGCTGTTGCATCCTTCCAATAGCTTTGCTTTCCATGTTCCTAGAAGATAAAAAATTGACACTACAAAAATAATACAATTAAAAAAACACGTAGTTGAACAAGTAAAAAAATCCTACGGCTCAATTATATTAAGCTCATTATGACTAAAAAAGAAAACAGAAAATGTGTCGAAGCAAGGATAAACCAACAACACTAAAGAGAAGCAAATTAAAAAATCCGTAACTATTGTTAATTAAATAGTCTTATAATGGCTCATCTAAGGCTCGATTCATACGCAAAATAAGGAGGAATATGAGAGAATTGATCTTGTTGAGTAATCTCTTACACTATACGAAAATGCAATAGATACAGAGATTTTGACTCCGAAGTTCACAACGTGACTTAGAAACAGGAAACGGGTAGGAACCGTAGATCAGTAGCAACAACTCGAACGACGTCGATGAACTCAAACCAACCTCAATCAAATCCCATATTGAAACTAAAATCAAAAGAAGAAACTAAAGTATTTTTGAGGTATTTTCTGATTTTTTGAAATGGAAACAAAATTCGAACAAAAATCTAAACTCAAGCTATTTTTGTATTTTTGTTTTTCTGGAAAGCAAACCAAACATAAGAAAATTTCAAAACTGAAAAGAACCCTAGAACCTTTTCTCCCAATTTTTTCTCCAAAGACTGTCTCTAATCCCCAAATTCTGAAAAATAACCTTAATATATAGGGGGTCTCGAACCTTCTCCCTTCTTCCCCAAATAATCTCAAAAACCCTTTCAAAAATCCGAAAATCCAATCAAAATACTGAAAATCTCCTTATTTTCGATAAAAATCTGGACAAAATAGAGGGTATGATTAATTTTCACTAATCATATCCTACCATTCGTCCATCATCTACTATTAAAAGAGATTCACGTGTTAGAGAGTAAAAAATGCGGATGGGAAAGAGGAAGGGAATATTCGACTATCAAAATCGGTTATTTGTCAGGCCACGTGGAAGAAGGAGAGAGGAGAAAGAGGGGACCATGAGTTAACTCGCCGTAATCAGTGAGTTTTCTGACGAGTTTTGGGCGGGGTGCGGTGGCAGAGGGCATTAGAGGGGTGAGCGCCATTTTTGGGTTAGGTCTTTAGGGTTAGGGTTAGTGAATATTAGGTTTTTATATGATGGGGTTGGGGAATATGGGCCATTGGATTAGATGGGATAAATGTCCAGGATTTAAGGAGGGAGTGGGGCGGGTCGGCAGATGGATCGCGAGTCAAGGGTATTGGGTCGGTGGATATGGGGAGTGGGTTGTTAAATTTTTGGGCCTAGGTTTGAATAGGGCTATAAAAATCTACAAATTAGGCTAAGAAAAAGCTGAAAATTTAATTTACTTCTAAAGTAATATAACATACTTATAAGAAAATATAAAATAACTCGTAATTGATTTTAATAAACTATTATATTTAAAATAAAAACTAAAAATTAAAGTTGAAATTATTTTCGATATTTTCAAAGATTATATTAGAATAAAAATAGGTTAAAAGTAACATATCTTTCTAAAAATACCTAATACTAAATTAAATAGAAAAGTAAAAATATTTTTGTAGTTTTTCAATTTTTGTGCCTTAAAATAGAATTAAATTAATAAAGTGAAATCCTATAGAAATAAACTCAAATAAATATCCTAAAAATACTAGGACTATTAAAGGTAATTCTAATGTGTGTGTCAAAAATTACATGTCTCCATACTACAAGTTGCTTTTTAACCATAGAATCACTAGAATCCCTATCAACTAGTATACAACTCATATTTATAAATCTTAGATTTACACTTCACTTGTAACAACCCGTCCAGTCGTTTCATGAGATAAAGCCCCGTTTTCCCTATTTCTGCTTCTTTATGTGTTGTTCAACTACATTATGTGGTATCGGGTTGGCTGGTTCAGGTTCGGAATGGTTTTGAAGAGGAATGAGACACTTAGTCTCCTATTTTGAAGTTAAGATGGAAAAGTCATCCGGATGTTGACTTATGAGTAGATGATCTTGGATGTGAATTCTAACGGTTCAGTTAGCTCCATTAGGTGATTTTGGACTTAAGAGCGTGTTCGGAATGTGAATTGGAGGTCCGTGGTAGATTTAGACTTGAATTGACAAAATTGGAAAATTGGCGTTTCTCGATCGGCAGTGGAAATTTTGATATCGGGGTCGGAATGAAATTTTGAAAATTGGATTAGGTCCTTAGTGTTATTTGTGACGTGTGTGCAAAATTTCAGGTCATTCGAACGAGGTTTGATAGGTTTTGGCATCGTTTGCGAAATTCGGAAGTTCAGAAGTTCTTAGGCTTGAATTCGAGGGTGATTTGGTGTTTTGATGTTGTTTGGAGTGTTCCGAAGGTTTGAATAAGTTTGAGTAGTGGTATATGGCTTGTTGGTATTTTTGGTTGAGGTCCCAAGGGCCTCGGGATGGATTCGAATGTTTAACGGAAGGGTTGAAAATTGGTTTGAACAGCTGAAGCTGCTGCTTCTGTCATTTTCGCACCTCGGATTGGGGACCGTAGGTGCGAGGTCCGCAGAAGCGGAATTGGACCGCAGAAGCGGAGGAGGACCGTAGGAGCAGAAATTGGACTGCATCTGCGAGCCCGCAGGTGCGAGGCCTAGGGAGCAGGTGCAGAAGCTAGAAATTTAAGTGAAATGCACGGATGCGGCATTTGGACCGCAGGTCCGGTCCCCCAGGTGCGTAAATTTGGCCGCAAATATGGAAGTGCTGGACAAAATGTATAAAAAGGCCCCTTTGCGAATTGTGGTCATTCTTCACCATTTTTCGTCCAGATTTGGAGCTTTTAGGAGCAATTTGAAGAGGGATTCAAGGGGGTTTTCACTGAGGTGAGTAATTTGAGCCTTAATACTCGTGATTATGGTAGTTTTCTGTGGTTTAATCATGTAAATAGTGGTGATTAAGGGTGAAAAGAGGGGTTAGAGCTTGGGATTTTGGAGAGATTTGATTGAGAGTTTGAGGGTCAAATGGAGTCGGATTTTGATAAATCTTGTATGTATGGACTCGTGAGTGGAAGAAGCTTCTAGTTTTGTGATTTTTGTCAAATTCCGAGACGTGGGCCCGGGGGCCGGGTTTGGGTGAATTTTGGGATTTTGGTTTGAATTGATAGTGTTTCATTTGGAATTGATTCCTTGGCCTATATTGATTGTGTTGCATTACTTTTGGTTAGATTCGGGACGTTTGGAGGCCGATTCTAGAGGCAAAGGCGTAGCGGAGTAGGATTTGGCTTGATTTGAGGTAAGTAACACTTCCAAACTTGGTTTTGAGAGTTCGAAACCCCGAACTATGTGTTATATGATTAAATATTGAGGTAACACAAATACCAAGTGACGGGCGTGTGGGCGTGCACCATGCGAATTGTGGCCTGGTTCATTCCATGGCACTGCTTAGTAACTCTTTCTTGTTGATATCTGTGTTGTGATTATATGATTAAGGAAATGAACTGTAAATCATGCTAATTATCATGTTAGGACTTCCCGCTAATACTGTTGAGTCCCGAGTGGTCATTTCTTGCTATCCTCTAATAGTTTCATTGATATACTGTACTCAGTCTTGTTCATGCATATCATATCATGTCTCAGTACCAATTGTTGTTATTTGGCACATCATATCATTGTTTCAGGCTAGTTTCATGGCATTGTGAGCCCGTGTGTGAGACTGGAGAGTGATAACTGACTGAGGCCGAGAGCCTAAATATGAGTGACAGTTATGGGATCGTGCTCCACACTGCAATAGATTATTGATTATGCCTTCATTGGCTTGTTATAGCACTTGGGCTGAAAGAAGCCCCTCCGGAGTCTACACACCCCTAGTGAGCGCGGATGATATTATTGAGGGATGGATTTCCCTAGACATGGATTTATCCGAAGTATTGATACTTGGAGATGGATTTATCCTCAGGGTTGGATTACCCTTGTTCCTCGGTACCAGTTGACTTGAAGTCAGTGTTGTATATATTCCGGAATGGATTTCCCTAAGCCGGATGGCCATATGCGGTACCGAGTGGTTGAGCACTTGAGAGTGAGAGCACATGATGCATTTTCATACATTTCTGGCATTGACATATAGAGATTTGCTGAGCTTTATACTTCACATTGTTTGAATTGGTATTTTTCTTACTGTTGAGTTGAATAATTGAATTGCTAGCATGCCTACTTTATTGTACAATTTAAATGTGTTATAATTGTTGAGGTTTAGTTCGTCACTACCTATTAGTCCATAGTTTGGACTTGTTACTTACTGAGTTTGTGTACTCACGTTACCCCTTGCACCTTGTGTGCAGATCCAGGTATCTCAGGTCACGATAGTGGCTATTGACTATTCCAGTTGCGGATTATCATGGGAGATAGCAAGGTAGCTGCCTGGCGATCGTAGTTCTGCTTTTCTCCTCCTTTATCTTCCTTCTAGTATGCTTTGGCTACTTTTAGACTATTTTGGTCTTTATATGTTTCAGAACAATTGTAGTATTTCTCATGACTTAGTTACACCCGAGGTCGGGCTTATATTTCCGCATTTTTGGTTTTTGACTTTATATCTTTTATGGCAATTTCAGTTGAAAAAGGTTGTTATTTAAATTTTGATAAAATGTTGAACTATATTGGAAATGTGTCAGCTGGCCTAGTTCCATGATAAACACCATCACGACCGGGTTGGTTTTGGGGTCGTGACAAGTTGGTATCGGAGCCTAGGTTACATAGGTCTCACGAGTCATGAGCGGGTTTAGTACAGCCTTGCGGATCAATACAGAGACGTTTGTAATTATCTTCGAAAGGCTGCAGAACCTTTAGGAAAAGCTTCACATTCTTGAATTCTCGTCGTACGAATCTATTGATTCTAGTACTAAACTTCTGTTATTCTATTCTCTCACAGATGGTGAGGACATGTGCTACCAGTGAGGACGGACGGCCACCAGTACCACCAGTTGGGGCCACTAGAGGCTGAGGTCGAGGCTATGGTAGGGGCAGGGGTGTAGCCCGCACAACAGCTAGGGCAACATCTGCAAATCCACCAGCCGCCCTAGTTCATGATCAGGTCCCAGTTGTGGATGCTCCAGTAGGACCAGCTCAGGCACCAGCCATGCCTATTGTTATTCCAGATCATCAGGAGACCTTGGCTTAGATCTTGACCGTGTGCACCAGTCTTGCTCAGGCGGTCGCTATTTCTACTACAACAGCTACTTCTCAAGCTAGGGGAGTCACTCAGACTCTCGCCGCCCGTACACTCGAGTAGGTTGTTCAGGGACTACAGACACTGGAGGCACCACCGGCCCAGCCGGTTTCACCTGCTCAGGATTTTGTGGTACCAGTCATGCCTAATGATGAGCAACGTCGATTGGAGAGGTTTGGTAGACTTTAGCCTCCGACTTTCAGTGGTGCAGAGGGCGAGGATGTCCAGGGTTTCTTGGATAAGTGTTAGAGGATTCTACATACAATGGGTATTCTGGAGACTAGTGGGCTCTCATTTACTACTTTTCAGTTTTTTGGAGTTACTTTTACTTGGTGAGAGGCTTATGAGAGGCGTAGGCCTGTTGGTGCAGCGCCCCTTACCTAGCATAAACTCTCCATTCTCTTCCTAGAGAAGTATGTATCGCAGTTCCGCAAAGAGGAGTTGTGCAGGCAGTTCGAGCAGTTGTGTCAAGAGGATATTACCGTGATGCAGTATGAGATGAGATTCTCCGAGTTGGCCCGTCATGCTATCTGGCTAGTTCCCACGGATAGGGAGAGGGTCAGGAGGTTCGTTGATGGCCTCACTTACTAGCTATGGATTTTTTTGGCCAGAGAGAGGGTATCTGGCGCTTATTTTGAGGAGGTGGCTGACATTGCAAAAGAGATAGAGTCAGTTCTCCGCTAGGAGCGAGTTAAGAGGGAGGCCAAGAGGCCTTAGGGATTTGGTAGCTTTGGAGGTGTGCCTTCTGAGGGTCATTTCCAGCACGGCAGAGTCCGTCCATTCAGACATGCTCAGTCAGCTCGTTCGGGTCACCATGGTGGATTATCTGGCCATTGTTCTCACAGTTCACATTAGGGTCACTCATCTCTCAATTCCCTTCCAACTTAGAGTTCGACTCATGCACCATCGGTTCAGGGTTCATCTATGTCTGATTCTTCTAGTGGGTATCCCGGTGCTCAGGGCTCCCTTTAGTCCCCATTGCCAATGGTCGGTAGAGGTTGCTTCGAGTGTGGAGATTTGGATCATATCAAGAGGTTTTGTCCCCATCTTACGGGAGGTTCATCCTAGCAGAGGAGTCAGCCTTCGGCTTCAGCACCAGTTACTTCCCCACCCGCCTAGTCAGCTCGAGGTAGAGGTCAGTCAGCTAGGGGTCGCCCTCGAGGGGGAGGTCGATCAGGTGGCGGTCAAGACCGTTTTTATGCACTCCCAACCAGACCAGATGCTATTGCTTCAGATGTTATGATTACAGGTATTGTCTCAGTTTTCCATAGAGATGCCTCTGTATTATTTGACCCTGGTTCCACTTTTTCATATGTGTAATCATATTTTGCTCATTATTTGGATATGCCACGTGAGTCTCTTATTTCATTTGTTCGTATATCTACCCCAGTAGGTGATACTATTAGTGTGGATCGAGTATATCGGTCTTGTGTGGTGACTATTGGGGGTTTGGATACCCGAATGGACCTCTTGTTACTTTGTATGGTTGATTTTGATGTGATATTGGGCATGTATTGGTTATCTCCGTGTCGTGGTATTTTGGACTGTCATGCTAAGACAATGACGTTGGCTATGCCTGGGGTGCCACAGATTGAGTGGCGAGGTTCGTCGGATTATGTCCCTAGTAGGATGATTTCTTACTTGAAGACCCAACAGATGGTTGGGAAGGGTTGACTTTCTTATTTGGCCTTTGTGAGGGATGCCAGTGCAGAGACTCTTAGTATTGATTTAGTTCCGATAGTGAGGGACTTCCCGGATGTATTTCCTTCAGACTTGCTAGGTATGCCACCAGACAGGGATATTTACTTTGGTATTGATTTGATGTCGGGCACTCAGCCCATTCTATTCCACTGTATCATATGGCACCGGCAGAGTTGAAGGAGTTGAAGGAGCATCTTAAGGAACTCCTTGATAAGGGGTTTATTCGACCTAGTGTGTCACCGTGGGGTGCGCCTATCCTATTTGTGAAGAAGAAGGATGTCACTATGAGGATGTGCATTGATTACAGGCAGTTAAACAAAGTCACAATCAAGAACAAGTATCCTTTGCCTCATATTGATGAGTTATTTGACCAGATTTAGGGAGCGAGAGTGTTCTCCAAGATTGATCTCCAGTCAGGGTTTCACCAGTTGAAAATTAGGGACTCAGACATTCTTAAGACAACTTTCAACACCCGATATGGTCATTATGAGTTCCTTGTGATGTCTTTTCGGCTGACCAATGCCAATAGCATTCATGAATGTGATGAACAGTGTGTTTCAACCTTATCTTGACTCGTTTGTTATTGTATTCATTGATGATACTCTAGTGTACTCGCATTGTTAGGAGGAGCACATTGAGCATTTGAGAGTTGTATTGCAGCGGTTGAGGGAGGAGAAGCTTTATGCAAAGTTCTCCAAGTGTGAGTTTTGGCTTAGTTCAGTGGCGTTCTTGGGACATGTGGTGTCTAGTGAGGGTATTCAAGTTGATCCGAAGAAGATAGAGACGGTCCAGAGTTGGCCCAGACCGTCCTCAGCCATAAAGATTTGAAGCTTTCTTGGTTTAGCGGGTTATTACCGTCAGTTCATTCAGGAATTTTCATCTATAGCATCACCCTTGACCAAGTTGACTCAAAAAGGTGCTCCTTTAATGTGGTCGGATGAGTGTAAGGCGAGCTTTCAGAAGCTCAAGACTGCCTTGACCACAACTCCAGTGTTAGTTTTGTCTTCAGCTTCAGGTTCTTATATGGTATATTGTTATGCTTCTCGGGTCGGCATCAGGCGTGTGTTGATACAGGAGGGTAGAGTGATTGCTTATGCTTCTCGTCAGTTGAAGCCCCATAAGAAGAACTACCCTGTTCATGATTTGGATTTGGCTGCCATTCTTCACGCATTGAAGATTTGGAGGCATTATCTCGATGTTGTGTCTTGTGAGGTATTTACTGATCATTGTAACCTCCAGCACTTGTTCAAATAGAAGGATCTCAATTTGAGGCAGTGGAGATGGTTGGAGCTACTAAAGGACTATGATATTACTATCTTGTATCATCCGGAAAAGGCCAATATGGTGGCCGATGCCTTGAGTAAGAAGGCGGTGAGTATGGCAGTTTGGCATTTATTCCTGTTGGGGAGAGATATCTTGTAGTTGATGTTCAGGCATTGGCCAATCGGTTTGTGAGGTTAGATATTTCAGAGCCTAGTCAGATCTTAGCTTGTGTGGTTTCTCGGTCTTCATTGTTTGATCGTATCAGAGAGTGCCAGTATGATGATCCTTATTTGCTTGTCCTCAAGGACAGAGTTCAGCACGGCGATGCCAGAGATGTGACTATTGGTGATGACAGGGTATTGAGGATGCAGGGTCGGATATGTCTGCCTAATGTAGATGGGCTTCGGGAGTTGATTCTCGAGGAGGCCCATAGCTCACAGTATTCCATCCATCCGAGTGCCGCGAAGATGTATAAGGATTTGAGACAACATTATTGGTGGAGGAGAATGAAGAAAGATATAGTGGGATTTGTAGCTCCGTGTCTCAATTGTCAGCAGGTGAAATATGAGCATCAGAGACTAGGTGGCTTACTTCAACAGATGGATATTCTAGAGTGGAAGTGGGAGCGAATCACCATGGATTTTGTTGTTGGGCTCCCATGGACTTTGAGAAAGTTCGACGCTATTTGGGTGATTGTGGATCGGCTGACCAAGTCCGCACACTTTATTCCTGTGTGTACTACCTATTCTTTAGAGCGGTTAGCTAAGATTTATATTCGATAGATTGTTCGCCTGCATGGTGTCCCAGTTTCCATCATTTTAGATAGAGGTACTCAGTTTACATTGCAATTTTAGAGGGCCGTGCAATGAGAGTTGGGTACTCAGGTTGAGTTGAGTACATCTTTTCACCCTCAGACGGACGGGCAGTCCAAGTGCACTATTCAGATATTGAAAGACATGTTGCACATTTGTGTCATCGATTTTGGGGGTTCATGGGACCAATTTCTACCGCTTGCGGAGTTTGCTTACAACAACAATTATTAGTCGAGTATTCAGATGGCTCCATATGAGGCTTTATATGTGAGGCGGTGCAGATCTCCAGTAGGGTGGTTTGAGCCGGCCGAGGCTAGGCTTTTGGGTACAAACTTGGTATATGATGCTCTAGACAAGGTGAAAGTGATTCAAGAGCGACTTCGTACAGCGCAGTCAAGAAAAAAGAGTTATGCTGACAAAAAGGTCGTGATGTGTCTTACATGGTCGGGGAGAATGTTCTACTAAAGGTTTCACCCATGAAGGGTGTTATGAGATTTGGGAAGAAGGTCAAATTGAGCCCGCGGTTCATTGGGCATTTTGAGGTGCTTCGAAGGATTGGGGACGTGGCTTATGAGCTCGCTTTGCCACCTAGTTTGTCGGGGGTGCATCCGATATTTCATGTTTCTATGATTCGGAAGTATATCGATGATCCGTCTCATGTTTTGGATTTCAGCACAGTTTAGTTAGACGGTGATTTGACTTATGACGTAGAGCCAGTGGCTATTTTAGGGCAGCATGTGCGAAATTTGAGATCAAAGGATATAGCGTTAGTGAAAGTGTAGTGGAGAGGTCGGCCCGTGGAGGAGGCTATTTGGGAAACCGAGCGGGAGATGCGGAGTAGATATCCACACCTGTTTGAGACTTCAGGTATATTTCTAAACTCGTTCGAGGACGAACGTTAGTTTAAGAGGGGAAGAATGTAGCGACCCGGCTGTTTGTTTCATGAGATATAGCCCCGTTTCCCCATTCCTGCTTCTTTATGTGTTATTTAGCTGTATTGTGTGGTATCAAATTGGTTGGTTCGGGTTCGGAATTGTTTTGGAGAGAAATGTGACACGTAGTCTCCTATTTTGAAGTTAAGATGGAAAAGTCAACTGGATGTTGAATTATGAGTAGATGATACCGGATGTGAATTATGATGGTTTGGTTAGCTCTGTTAGGTGATTTTGGACTTAGGAATGTGTTCAGAATGTGAATTAGAGGCCCGCGATAGATTTAGGCTTGAATTGACGAAATTGGAAAACTGGCGTTTCTCGATCGGCGGTGGAAATTTTAACATCGGGGTCGGAATGGAATTCTGAAAATTGGAGTAGGTCCGTAGTGTCATTTGTGATGTGTGTGCAAAATTTCAGGTCATTCGGACGAGGTTTGATAGGTTTCGGCATCGTTTGCGGAATTCGGAAGTTCAAAAGTTCTTAGGCTTGAATCCGAGGGTGATTTGGTGTTTTGATGTTATTTGGAGTGTTCCAAAGATTTAAATAAGTTTGAGTAGTGGTATATGACTTGTTGTTATTTTTGGATGAGGTCCCGAGGGCCTCTGTATGGATTTGGATGGTTAACGAAAGGGTTGGAAATTAGTTTGAGCAGCTGAAGCTGCTGCTTCTGTCATTTCCCCACTTGCGGATTGGGGACCGCAGGTGCGAGGTCTGCAGAAGTGGAATTGGACCGCAAAAGAGGATTTGGACCACAGAAGCGGAGGAGGACTGCATAAGTGGAATTGGACCGCAAAAGAGGAATTGGACCACAGAAGCGGAGGAGGACTGCAAGAGCGAAAGTTGGACCGCATCTGTGAGCCCACAGGCGCGAGGCCTGGGGCGCAGGTGTGGAAGTTGGGAATTTAAGTGAAATGCGCAGATGTGGCGTTTGGACTATAGGTGCGGTCCTGCAAGTGCGTAAATTTGGCCGCAGATGTGGAAATGCTGGGCAGAATGTATTAAAAGGCCCCTTCGTGAATTTTGGTCATTCTTCACCATTTTTCGTCCAGATTTGGAGCTTTTGGGAGCAATTTTAAGAGGGATTCAAGGGGGTTTTCACTGAAGTGAGTAATTTGAGCACTAATACTCGTGATTATGGTAGTTTTCTGTGGTTTAATCATGTAATTAGTGGTGATTAAGGGTGAAATAAGGGGTTAGGGCTTGGGATTTTGGAGAGTTTTAATTGAGAGTTTGAGGGGTCAAATGGTGTCAGATTTTGATAAATCTTGTATGTATGGATTTTTGAGTGGAAGGAGTTTCTAGTTTTGTGATTTTTTTGGATTCCGAGATGTGGGCCCAGGGGTCGGATTTGAGTGAATTTCAGGATTTTGGTTTGAATTGGTAGTTTTTCGTTTAGAATTGATTCCTTGGCCTATATTGATTGCGTTGCATTGCCTTTGGTTAGATTCGAGACGTTTGGAGACCGATTCCAGAGATAAGGGCGTAGCGGAGTAGGATTTGGCTTGGTTTGAGGTAAGTAACGCTTCCAAACTTGGTTTTGAGGGTTCGATACCCCAAACTATGTGTTATATGTTAAATATTGAGGTGACACAAATGCCAAGTGGCGTGTGGGCATGCACCGTGAGAATTATGGCCTGGTTCATTCCATGACAACGCTTGGTGACTCTTTCTTGTTGATATCTGTGTTGTGATTATATTATTAAGGAAATGAATTTTAAATCATGCTAATTATTATGTTAGGGCTTCCCGCAAATATTGTTGAGACCCGAGTGGTCGTTTCTTGCTGTCCTCACATTAGTTTCATTGATATACTTTACTCAGTCTTGTTCATGCATATCATATCATGTCTTAGTCTCGATTGTTGTTATTTGGCACATCATATCATTGTTTCGGGCTAGTTTCATGGCATGTGAGACTGGAGAGTGATGACTGAGTGAGGCTGAAAGCCTGAATATGAGTGATAGTTATGGGATCGGGCTGTATGCCGCAGCAGATTATTGAGTATGCCTTCATTGGCTTGTTATAGCGCTTGGGCTGAAAGGAGCCCCTCTGGAGTCTACACACCCCCAGTGAGCGTGGATGATATTATTGAGGGATGGATTTCCTTAGACATGGATTTGTCCGAAGTATTGATACCTGGATATGGATTTCTCCTCAGGGTTGTTTTACCCTTGTTCCTTGGTGCCGGTTAACTTGAAGTTAGTGTTGTATATATTTTGGGATGGATTTCCCTGGGACGAATGGCCATATGCGGTACCGAGTGGTTGAGCACTTGAGAGTGGGAGCACACGCTACATTTTCATACATTTCTGGCATTGACATGTAGAGATTTGTTGAGCTTTATATTCACATTATTCAGATTGGTATTTTGCTTACTGTTGAGTTGAATAATTGAATTGCCAGCATGCCTACTTTGCTGTACAATTTAAATGTGTTATAATTGCCGAGGTTTAGTTTGTCACTACCTATCAGTCCATAGTTTGGACTTGTTACTTACTGAGTTGGTGTACTCGCGCTACCCCCTGCACCTTGTGTGCAGATTTAGGTATCTCAGGTCACGGTAGCGGCTGTTGACTATTCCAGTCGCGGATTATCACCGTAGATAGCGAGGTAGCTGCCTGGCGATCACAGTTCCGCCTTTCTCCTCCTTTATCTTCTTTCTAGTATACTTTGGCTACTTTCAGATTATTTTGGTCTTGTTATGTTTCAGAACAATTGTAGTATTGCTCACGACTTAGTGACACCCAAGGTCGGGCTTATATTTTTGCATTTTTGGTTTTTGACTTTATATCTTTTATGGTAATTTTAGTTGAAAAAGGTTGTTATTTAAATTTTAATGAAATGTTGAACTATATTGGGAATGTGTCGGCTGACCTAGTTCCATGATAGGCTCCATCACAACCGGGTTGGTTTTGGGGTCATGACATCACCCTCACTCTAAGTTGCTCGTTAGTCATGCTTCAACTTTGCATGTATGGAATAGCATATTTAGTTATGACCTCCTTAAATTTATCTCCATTCTCAATTATCATGCCAATCTCAAAGATAACCAATACACAATCTTTATCATATCTTACCTTGATGCTCTTCCTTTTACTTGGCAAATTAATACCAATTTCTGCTTCCACATTTAACTCCTCATCGACGCCATCACTTCATATATTAAAAGCTATCAATATACTCATCACCCCCAACGTTCACATCAAGTTTAATAGAATTACACTTGCAAGAATCTCTTCCCTCCCAGCAACCACTTCTATGTTATCTCTGTAACTATCCGGTCAATCGTTTTGAGCATTTTCACTTTGCTCGGTAATTTATGGACATGAGTAGCTCCGTATGATGTATTATGACTTGTGTGGATCATCGATTTTGGTTTTTAGGTTATTTGGAATTGATTTGGAAGAATGATTCTCAACTAGGAAGCTTTAAATTGGAAGAGTTGACCAAGTTTGATTTTTTAGTATTTGACCTCCGATTGGAGTTTTGATGGTCCCGTTAGCTCTGTTGGGTGATTTTAGACTTAGGAGCGTGTCCGAAATGTGATTTGGAGGTCCGTGGTTTAGTTTGGATTGAAATGGCGAATGTAGGATTTTTGGAAAGTTTGATCGGGAATGGACTTTTTGATATCGGATTCGGATTGTGGTTCCGGGAATTGGAATAGCTTCGTTATGTCATTTGAGACTTGTGCGCAAAATTTGGGTTCATTCGGGTTGGTTTGCTGTGTTTCGGAATGAGTTGAATTGAGGTGCGATTCATCGTTTCGATGTTGTTACGAGTGATTTTAGGCCTCAAGTAGGTCCGTATTATGTTATGGGACTTGTTGGTATATTTGGACGGGGTCCCAAGTGGCTTGGGTAAGTTTCAGACGAGGTTCAGATCATTTTCATTTCATGTTGAATTGTTGAGGCTGTTGGTTCTAGTGTGACCACACCTGCGGAGTATTGGGTGCAGGTGCGGAGCTGCAAAAGCGGCAGTGTCATCGCAGAAGCGTGAAGGAGAGCTGGGCGTGAAGATCGCAGGTGCGGGTACTTGGGCGCACCTGTGCAACCGTAGATGCAGTTCAAGTGCGCAGAAGCACGATCACGGAAGTGGGTTAAAGATCGCAGAAGCGATGGTTGCTGGGCAAGGGCTCTTCGCAAAAGCGAAACATTTACCGCAGAAGCAGTGGTTGCAGATGCGACGATTTGTCTGCAAATGCGGAAAGTGCTGGGCAGAAGCTATAAAAATTGAGGTTTTGGTTCTTTTATCATATTTTGAGATGTGGGACTCGGATTGAGGCGATTTTTGGAGCAGTTTTCATCACAAGGATGAGGGTAAGTATTCGACACTTGGTTTTGATCTTATTCCATGAATCTATCTTCATATTTGGTAATTGGTTGATGAATTTTTAAGAGAAATTGGGGGGTTTAGCCTAAAGTTTCATAATGTGAATTTTTAAATTTTGAACATCGATTTTGAGTCGGATTTGAGTGAAATTAGTATGTTTGGACTCGTAATTGAATATGTTGTTGGATTTTGTGAATTTTGTCAGGTTTCGAGGTGCGGGCTCAGGTTGGACCTTTTGGATAATTTTGGGCTTTTAATTAAAGATTCAACACTTATCGATGAGTTTGTTTCCTTTGGCATTATTTGATGTATCTGAGTTGATTTTGGCTAGCTTTGAGCCGTTCAGAGGTCGGTACACGTGAGATGGAATTTTTGGAGCATCGCTTGGCTTACTCGATATTGAAATTGGCTTGTTTGAGGTAAGTAACACTTCTAAACTTGGTGATGAGGGTATGAAACCCTAAATTACGTGCTATGTGATTGGTGTTGAGGTGACGCACATGCTAGGTGACGGGCGTGTGAGCGTGCACCGTGTGAATTATGACTCCGTTATTTCTGTGGTACTCCTGATCTTACCTGTTACCATGAAATTTTTACATATGTGAGCTATTGAGCCGTGATCCATGTTAGAAACCATGTTTAGGCTACATGCTTATCCTGTTGGGATCCACTGAGGTCATTTCCGCTGTTGTGTTATCTGCTTTCATTGATTTATATACTCAGTCATATGCATTCATATGCATATCATATCTCAATCTCTGTTACCATTTATTGACACATCATATCATCATTTTGGGCTAGTTTTATGGCATTGTAAGCCCGAGGGACTAGAGAGATTGATGACTGAGTGGGGCCGATGACCTGATTATGAGTGATATTTATGGGATCGGACTTCCCTGGACATGGATCTTGTACGAAGCATTTATATCCTAGGAATGGATCTTCTTCACGGGCTGGATTTGGCTCTACTCAGTACTGAGTGACTGATGGCCAGTTAATGTATATATTCCGGGATGGATCTTCCCTGGGCCAGATTGACCATATACGGTACTGAGTGATTGAGGATGATGAGTGAAAAGTGTGAGACAGTGAGATTGAGTACTTTGAGAGTGTGAGTACATGAGTTCATCTCCGAGATATATTGTATTGACATGCACACATGACATACAGTCATAGAGATGTATTTTCCTCATGCTGTACGGTATCACGTCATTCATGACTTCTCACACATATTGACATACAGGCATAGAGAGGTATTTTTCACTTGATATCTGGAAAAAAAAATGAAACATCTTATTTATTACTGAAAGGATTTTTGGGAAAAATTAAAGTTTTCAAACTTACTCGTATTTTCGACGATTTCGGTAAAAGACTTGGGTTTTCACTAATATATTTGAAAAGCGGAACTATTTTTCTATGGAAACTATGAAAAAGCTGAGCATTTTATCTCCGAGTTACATCTTTTATTACTTGATTTACTTTGTTATGAATTATTATTAGTTATTGGTGTTGGACCCGATCTTTGTTTCAGCTCGTCACTACTCTCAAGCTAAGGTTAAGTTTGTTACTTATTGAGTATATGGGGTCGGTTGTAATTATACTACACTTCTGCACTTTGCGTGCAGATGTTGGCTGTTGGTGTTGCTTTGATCGACGGGAGATGGAATTGAAGACGTGCCTACGTTTCGATTGTAGCTGCCTCTTGTTCATGGTAGCCTTAGAATATAAAAAAAATCTGTTTATGTACTTTTCAAGCAGACGATGTATTTATTTATACCAGCTTTGTAAATTCTAATCTTAGAAGCTCATGATTTGTACTACCAGTCCTTGGAGAATGTATCAGATTCAGATATTTCTTTACTTAATTGCTTTATTAAATTTTATTGGGACTAGTTAGTTGTTAAATTGGCTTACCTAGCGGGTTGGGTTAGGTGCCATCACGACTAGTTGGATTTTGGGTCGTAACAATCACCCTTTCCAGTATTTATATTCTTATTTTTTCAACACTTATTGCCCAATGCCACGATCCAAAAATTTCACTAAGTCGTGATGATACCTAACTCAACCCGCTAGGTAAGGCAAAAGTTACAACTAAATTGTGAAATCAACAATATATATAATAGAAACTATAACCAAATTTAATATAACTACCCCAAGGACTAGTAGTATAAGGCATGGGCCACTATGATTTAGATTTACAAATTCGATATGAAGAATAAATATAATATTTATTTGAAATTTACATAAACAGAACTTAAAAAGTGTTGAAAAAGTGAAGTGTGGGGACAATGGTAAACGTGAGGAATGACACCTCCCACCCAACTAAAGTCCTAAACTACTATGAACAAGAGGTAGTTTAAATATGGAATGTGGGTTCGTATTCAATGCATGGCTTCGTCTTCCGTAGCTACGCAACTCCATGATCTGCACGCAAGGTACAGAAGTGTAGTATCAGTACAATTGACCCCATGTACTCAGTAAGTATCTTGACTAACCGGTGAAGTAGTGACGAGTTTTAAGTTAAAGATACTCACTTACTATGTACCTGTGCAGATAATAAGCAGGAGAAACAAGGAAGCAGATATGTCGAATAATGGTAAGAGCATCAACTGGAGAGCTATGGGGAAGTTAACAAACATGGCAACAAGTCATAACCTCATACCCATTTCTATAAATGAAACAAAAATCATGAAGTACACGCAAGGATCATAACCAAACATCACAAACAAATACTCTTACGGCGTGCAATCCGATCCTAATTTGAATTAATACTGTTGTAACATGCAACCCGATCCCAATATCAATAAATACTGTTGTGTCATGCAACCCGATCCCAATATAAATAAATATTATTGTGGCATGCAATCCGATTCCAATAAACAGTAATATTTATGAAACCAAAACAACAACCAAACGCGGGATAAGTTCGCAATGTAACACTAAGAAAATGAACACACGGTATCCAACTAGGCAATACAACTCAAATAAAGTAAGATGAGCAGTCCAATATCAAAACATAGTCTATCGTATATAATGACAAGGCTTCCACAAAGCATAACACACAACCGATCTAAAGGTCACCCAATCTGGTTAAGCAAAGGAGAGTGGGACATAAAATGAGTAAATATGTTTGTCAAATAGAACAGGGAACAAATGAAGGCATTCAATATACGAAATTATGTAGCAAGTAGAAACATGTTGCAAGTAAAGGCATTTAATAAGTAAACGCATATGGTAAGTAAAAGCATATAGTAAGTAAAGACATTTAGTAAGTGAAAGCATGTAGAATGTGAAGACATGTAGCAGGTTAAGACATCTAGCAAGTAAATCGCGTGACAATTAGAGACATGGTAACAGGTATGAGCTAATAACAAGTAAAGACATGAATTCGAAGAGGATATGTAACAGAAGTAAAATAAGTAAAATCATAGGTGTAACAGAAATAGACAAGGTAAAGACATAACTTATAGTAAGAAGCCAAATGGAAAATACGGAGGTAACTACATAAGAAACTCAAACGGAAGATATCTTACAAAACAACAAACATTAGTAGAAACCAAAGAAAAAGGCATGTAAGTGTTTAATGAATGAGTAATCATAACATAATTTCAACCTCCTTTCTTTTCACACAGTAATAACCAACAAACCAATCTCATTTCAAATCGCACAAAAATACTCATCGTGCTAACATCATATCAACCGCACCAAAATACCCATAATGCCAAACATAGCCCTAATGCCCTAATCACCATCTCTTATTACGAATAAAGAAGCACAAGTGACATGACAATAACAAGTATAAATATAGGTTCTTGATTCCACGATCAAGTGAAGTATGCAATGGATCTCGAAAATAGCACATAAATCCTCTTTAAGATGTCATATATTCTAGAATGATTGCTAACATAATTAATTGAGTTTATTAGTCATCGAATTAAATGAAGCATAGGTTAAGGGATCACCAAGTTCAACAAAGGCACAAAGAAACATATAATTCCCCCACCCGAGCATAGAAACCATGGCACATGAATATACGCTCGTCATATCGTATATGCATCACCCCTACATGGAGAAAACAACATTAATTAGTAGGAAAATTCTCCCAACAAAGCTAGGCAATGCATTTACCCTATTCCAGAATAATTTTCACAATCCAATATCGTCTTTCTTAGAAATATACCTCAAAATGATCAAAACCTAGTCAAATATCATCTAACAAAGTCAAATAATGCTAAAGGAAACATCCCCAGTCAATAAAGGTTCAATCTCGGCCAAAATCCTAAAAGTCAACAAAAAGTCAATCCGAGCCCACATGATCAAAATTTGAGATTCAGACCAAATTCCGATTACCTATTCATCCCCGAGACCAGATATATAATTTGTTTCGAAATCCAACCTTAATTTAGGATCTAAATCTTAATTTTACAAAATTCCTAAATTCTATCCAAAATTTCCAATTTCTACTTTGAAATTCATAGATTTGACGTGAAAATTCACGAAAAAGTAGTTAAAATTTATTAAAAACTAGTTAAATATGCTTACCAATGCATTTGGGAAGAAATTCCTCTTCTAAAATCGCCTCTATAGAGTTTGGGATTGATAAATGGTGTAAAATGAGCTAAGTCCCAAAATTCTCCTCTTTTACCCAGCTGCAGGTATCGCAAGTGCAAAGCCTTCTTTGCAATTGTGACGTCTGAAAATGCAGACAACTGATCGCAAATGCGATTAGTGCCTCAAATCTTTGGTTGTTGCAAATACGACATCATGATTGCAATTGCGAGCAGGAGGATTATCGCAAATGCTGAATTGGCTTTGCAAAAGTGAAGCTGTCCCAAGTTCTCTAGGGTCGCAAATGCGACCATAACTCTACAATTGCGATAACACCCCTATTGTAAAAGCGGACCTAACTTCGCAAATGTGAAACTCTCTAGCTCCCTCCAGAATCGCAGATGCGAGCAAAATCTCGCAAAAGTGAGTCTCGCATTTGCAATCAGAATCTCGCAAATACGAGATCTGCAAATCAACAACACCAACAACCTATTAAGTTTAAAAAAGTAGTCCGCAGAACATCCAAAACTCACCCGAGCCCCTCATGCTCCAATATGATCATGCACACAAGTGTAATAACATCATATAAACTCATTTGCTCACCGAAATCACCAAAATAACACCAAACAACAAGAATCGATCATCAAAACTCAAAGAGTTCAACTTAAAACTCAATTTGCCAACTTTTCACATAATATGCCGAAACAGTCTTGGGTGACCCGCGACCCCAAATAAACATATATACTAATCCAAAATCATCATACGAATCTATCGGAATCATCAAAATACTGATTCGAGCTCGTTACCAAAAACGATGACCATGGTCAACTCTAGTCATTTTAAACTCAAAAATCACATTTTAATTTTTCAAACATTGACACGGACCACACATGCAAGTCATAATCATAAAATAGAGCTATGAAAAGTCTCCAAAAAAGGAAATCTAGTACTCAAAATGATTGGTCTGGTCGTTACATTTTTCTCCACATAAACATACGTTCGTCCTCGAACGTGTCAAGAGTCGTTCCAAAGCCATCATATAGCTGAATAAACTCATCATACCCATATCCATGAGCAATCCCATGCTACCTCGGTCCACATAAGTCCATAAACATGCCCCTGACTAAAGATTCTTCCTTCAAACTTAGCCTATAGGGCGTGGAACAATTCCAACATTCAAAACCCCCTATAAAATCCGATCATTGTATATATACACTGTATAAATCCCAACCAGCTGCATCAACCTTCAATACACTGCCAAGGTCAAATCACACAATGTTCCACATAAGTCATATACTCACAACAATAACTTCTGACCATAATAGCTACTCATGACCAAACCCGGTACTAGTAATATACTTCACATCAAATGAACCCTCGCTACGAAACCTCACAACGCTTCTAATGATGAAAGAAACATGCAAAAACTCGTAACCACCCATGAAATCAAAAAGTCAAGGAGCTCTCTTGTCCGACAAGGTCCATTGCCAAATTTTGAGCGGAAATATGGTATTGTTCTCCCAAACACTCCTTATCCCAATACAATAGTGAAAACCCGAGGTCCAAAAACCTTGTCTCACCCAATACAATTAGCCCAACTTACAAGTCACACCAAAAGTCACATGGAACCTCACGTGATGCGGTTCGTACACCAAACAAGCAATAACTCATATATATATTAAGAAATGAAAAGAAAATAATGTACGAGGACTATCCAACAAGTACAACTGATACAACAACAAAAGCATAATTTCATGAACTCATCCATAAAAGAAAAACAAAACACACGAAATTAACATAAGGTAGGGTATCCCATATAACTCCGTTGCGGTGCGCAACCCGATCCCAAATATATCAATCTACATAGTGACACCCATCGAGCCACAATGCACGTGCTCACTAAGCACATCTGCATCAACATCAAACATAATAGAGTGCACTAATATAACTATAGAGAGCTGAATATACATAACACAATACAAAGAAAAAGGCAAGCACAACTAGAGCGCAATAAGAAAATCAACATCAAAAGGGCCATCTCTATCATATATCGCCACAAGGCCCAAACAAGATTACATCATGCGTGCGAATCACCAAATAACCTCACAACCTGTCGCATAAAAGAGAAACACATAACATAGACCAGGGCACGAATAACGTCCATTCCGCCCGATGATGTACCTACGGTGATAGTTGCATAAGAGTAAGCAAATCTGATCCGATATAGGACACACATTCTCATTGGGCCAACAAATAGTCCCCAAGTCAATTCCGATCATTCCCAAACGGGTACATAACCTTCCAAAGTTCCATAACAACTTATCCATAACACACAACCTTAGCTATCAAATTCTTATCATCGTCATAGTCTGTAACCAAGGAATAGTCTACCTACGAGAATATCCAGTCTCTAAACCTCATGAATACCAAAATATCCATACCTGATCCCAACTCCACTACTCAAATGGATGATACATTACTCATACTACATCGTCTTATGGAAAATACTCACATTAATTTTTTGCACCACGTAGCAAAACCTTAACCTCAGCAGCCTAAAAACAGGCGATCATCGTAATACTAGTCAAGCATCCGCAAGTCAAAACACAATGTGCCTTCTAAAATGCGCACTCTTCTTAGGCGACATCAAATAGTGCCAACATTTTCTTAAACATCTAAAATCATCCATGCCATCTAGAACTCATGACCTTCCTTTCAAGACTAAACTGCAACCTAGTACTCGCAACTTTCAATCCCACACGGTGCATCGCTACTATTATGCTAACTTGCAAAAATATGAAAACCTCATAATCAACTCTGAATCACAATCATGATGAGCACCTCATCAACCAAGAACCTTCCCTTCAACTCAATCCGGGAGGACACCACCACACGCAACACACCTTCTATACTCGTAGAAGACATCAACCCTGAGCCGTGGTCATAACCATCCTAAATTCTTTAAAACCTGTTAACACATAATCAAGTCATCAAAACTGATATCCTCTAACTCAACCGAGTCATGTAGGCTGCCAAACCCAAAAGTTACTCACCTAAAATGCTCGCTCTGAAGGGACCTTCTACAAATCTGAAGCCATTTTCTGTATCTCTCTATTACTGCCATATAGAGTCCATATTGATATAGAAGCACCACAATTCCAAGAACCATCCACTACTGATTCCAAGCCCTAAGCATACACAAATCCAAAAATCCTTAAATGCCACATATGAACTGGAACTCATCATATTCTCCTCGAAAGTAATTCACCTTGCTCAAATATCCATTACATCTCCAATACACACTGAACAACACGTGCTTCACCAGCTTATGAATATTCAAAAAAGCAACCAAGCGATTTCTTTTCCTTGTACACTACATCCACAACGAGCATCAAACCTAAATCATCCAGAGACCTCTATATACCCATAATATGTAGTACCTCACGCATCCACCAAGCTCTTTCTCAAAATCATCCTCGATGAAACCCTTCTCAAATTCTAGCTAATCTACGAGCGTCGCTTAGTCCAGAATTCAATACGACACATGACCTTGTAATCTGATTGCCGATAGCAGACTCCCCCACTTGGCTCGGAGCCATAGAATACATCGTCGGTAATCCACAATACAATTCCTTCATAGTTTCCTTGGCCTTGCACTGTTAATCAGCTGAATACTTCATAAACTCACGTAACACTAGTTATCAAACACTCCAAAGACTCTGCCGAGTGCACCCTCATCCTTGTGGTAGTCAACCCAATTTCCTCAAATACTCCAAAATAATAGTATATGCACCCCACTGAATAGAAGCTTCATACAAAACACACGACCTCAACTATCCACCCAGGAGATAACCTACCAGCTAGACTCAAATCAACACCTTCCCATGATCCCGCCATGGTCAAACTAGACAACGACTAATACTCCAAAGTCTACACTTGTCGACAAGATATAAGAATCTGCTTCATCCCACAAATGAAAAACTAGAAGATCTACCAACACATCAATATCAAATCCTGGACAACACATCACAATGGTATCAAGCATCCACAACCCTTCATAGCCTATCCGCAACATCACAAGCCGTCAGTGCACATTCGATATGAAGTATATATACAATATTTGTTTAAAGTTTACATAAACATAACTTAAATCCTAAACTATCACAAACAAGAGGTAGCTTGAATATGGAACATGGGTACATCTTTAATGCATGGCTTTGTCTTTCATAGCTATACAGCTCCAAGACCAACACACAAGGTGCAGAAGTGTAGTATGAGTACAACCGACCCCATGCACTCAGTAAGTATCTTGACTAACCTCAGTGAAGTGATGATGAGGTTTTAAGTTAAAGATACTCACTTACTATGTACCTGTGCAGATAATAAGCAGGAGAAACAAGGCAAGAGATATGTCGAATAATGGTAAGAGCGTCAACTGGAGAGCTATGGAGAAGTTAACAGACATAGCAACAAGTTATAACCTCATACCCATTTATGTGAATGAATCAAAAATCAGGAAGTACGCGCAAGGATCATAACCAAATATCACAAACAAAAATACCATTACAGCGTGCAACCTAATCCCAATCTCAATTAATATTGTTACAACGTGACCCGGTCCTAATACAAATAAATACTGTTACGGTGTACAATCCGATCCCAATATCAATAAATACTATTGTGGCGTGTAACCCGATCCCAGTTTAATAACAATATTGCAACGTGCAATCTGATCCCAATATATAGTAATATCATATGAAACCACAACAACAACCAAACATAGGATAAGTTCACAACGTAAAACTTAGAAAACAAACATGTGGTATCCAACTAGGTAATACAACTCAAACAAAGTAAGATGAGCAGTCCAATATCTAAAGCTAGTCTACTGTATATAATGATAAGACTTCCACAAAGCATAATACACAACCAATCTAAAGGTCACTCAATCCAGTTAAGCAAAAGGGAGTAGGACATGAAACGAGTAAAGATGTTTGTCAAGTAGAACATGGAACAAATGAAGGCATTCAATATACGAAATCATTTAGCAAGTAGAAGCATGTAGCAAGTAAAGACATTTAATAAGTGAAGGTAAATTGTAAGTAAAAGCATATAGTAAGTGAAGACATTTAGTAAGTGAAAGCATGTAATAAGTGAAAACATGTAGTAGGTTAAGGCATCTAACAAATAAATCACGTGATAGTTAGAGGCATGTAACAGACACGGGATAATAACAAGGAAAGACATGAATTCGAAGAGGACACGTAGCAGAAGTAAAATAAGTAAAAACATAGGTGTAATAGTAATAGACAAGGTAAACACATTGCTATACAATAACATGCCAAATGAAAAACACGAAGGTAACTACATAAGGAACTCAAATGGAAGATATCTTACAAAACAACAAGCATTAGTAGAAACCAAAGAAAAGGGCATGCAAGATTTTAATGAACGAGTAATCATAACAGAATTTTAGCTTCCTTTCTTTTTGCATGGTAATAACCAACAAACCAATCTAATTTCAAACCGCACGAAAATACTTATTGCGCTAATATCTTATCAACCACACAAAAATATCCATCGTGCCAAATATAACCCTAAGGCCCCAATCATCATATCTTATTTGTAATAAAGAAGCTTGAGTAACATGACAATAATAGGTATAAATATAGGTTCGTGATACCACGATCAAGTTAAGTATGCAATGGATCTCGAAAACAACAAATTAAATTCTTTTTAAGATGTCATGTATTCTAGCATGATTGCTAACACAGTTAATTGAGTTTATTAGTCACCAAATTAAAAGAAGCATATGTTAAAGGGTCACTAAGTTCAACAAAGGTACAAAGAAGTATATAATTCTGCCTCCCGAGCATGGAAACCCTGGCACATGCATATACGCTCGTCACCTCGTATATGCATCACCCCCGTATGTAGCAAACAATATCGATTAGTAGGAAAAATTCTTCCAACAAAGTTAGGCAAGACACTTACCTCATTCCGGAATAATTTTCACAATCCAATATCATCTTTCTTCGAAATACAACTCAAAACAATCAAAACCTAGTCAAATATCATCTAATGAAGTCAAATAATGCTAATGAAAATATTTCCAATTAATAAAGGTTCAATCTTGGCCAAAATCTCAAAAGTAAACAAAAAGTCAATTCGGGCCCACGTGGTCAAAATTCGAGATTCAGATCAAACCTCGATTACCCATTCACCCCCGAGCTAGGATATATAATTTATTTTGAAATCCGACCTCAATTTGGGGTCTAAATCTCAATTTTATAAAATCTCTAAAGTATACCCAAAGCCTCCAATTTCTACTTTGAAATTCATAGATTTGATGTTAAAATTCACGAAAAAGTAGTTAAAATTGATTGAAAACCTTTTAATGATGCTTACCAATGAATTTGAGAAGAAATCCCTCTTCACAATTTGCCTCTATGAAGTTTGGGGGTTGAAAAATGGTATAAAATGAGCTAAGTCCCGAAATTTTCCTCTTATACCCAGTTGCAAGAATCGCAATTGCGACGTCCGCAAATGCGTACAACTAATGGAAAATGCGATCAATGCCTCAACTCTTCTATTGTTACGAATGTAACATCATGATCGCAAATGCGAACAAGGAAACCATCGCAAATGCGGAATTGGCTTCGCAAAAGCGAAGCTGTCCCAAGTTCTCTAGGGTCGCAAATGTGATCATAACTCCGCAATTACGAAAACCACCCCCATCGCAAAAGCGAACCTAAATTCGTAAATACGAAGCTCCCCAGCCCCCTCATGAATCACATATGCGAGCAAAAATCTCGCAAAAGCGAGTCTCGCATTTGCGATTAGAATCTTGCAAATTAACCTTTTATTTATGTATGTGGCAATGTAAAAAATGTGACAGAGTTTGATTTGTTCACTTGTACCCGTTAGCAATGCATCATAACATGAGTGTAACCTTTTTTGAGTGTTAAAGTGATGTGTCTAAGTGGAACAGAGAAAGGCATGTTAAAGTGTTCAGATGGAAAAATGACATAGTTGGGGGTGTTCAGATGGATTATTTGGACTACTTTAGGGGGCATCTATGTATTTGGCCTTTTAAAATAAATAAACTTTAAATTTTTAATTTTATCCTTAATGAAAAACTTTTATAGCCACACAGATGATATATTTAAAATTTTTTCTTTCTTAATTAAATTTTTTGTTAAACAAATAATTCACATGAAATAAAGGAAGTATTATAGCCTATTTTGCCAAACTTTTAGAAACAACTTATTTTGAGTAGTGTTTTTATTTTTAAAAGGGCTTTTCAAAAAAGTACTTAGGGTGAGAACCGATTTGTGTTTAGCTAATTAATTTGAAAAATACTTTTGAACAACAATTAGTGTTTGACCAAGCTTTTAAAAAGTAGTTCTAAGTGTATTTGTTTCAAAAGTGCTTTTGAAAAAAGTAATTTTGGGGAGAAACTATTTTTTTTTTGCTTCTAAAATACTACTTCTATTTCTACTCAAAAACGTTATTTTTCTTATAAAAGCTTGACCAAACACCTTAACTTTAAAAAAAGTAATTTTTTAATTAATAAAATATTTTTGGCCTTGAAGAAGCTTGGCTTAGATCATTTTAATGAATGAAACATTGGGGTGGGTAAGGGTGTTTCCTGGACGGGCTAGACATGGGAAAAAATAGCCCGTCCGATTAGTGGGGCGGGCTGGTTAGTGGGCTGGGGTTCCGGGCTTGTAGTGGGCTGGGATATTTCGGGTTTTGGCGGGCCTGTCCGGGTTCAAGCTAACTGGGTCCTAACCGGGCCGGGTTAATATTTTTTAGTGTATTATGTTTTCTTGTTCAATGTAATTATTACTTAAGTGTTTGCAAATTTTAAATAATAAAATAAGTATTTTAAGGCATAAAATTAGACTTCTAAACTTTAAAGTTTTAAATTTGAAATTTGAATTTGAAAATTGAAACTAAATGGCTACTTAAAACTATTTAGTAAGACCAATATGTAAGGATGAAACCTTAAAGGCTTTCATTTCATATCTTCATTGCACAATAATACTTCAAATTAACTTGTCTTATAAACTAACACATTAAGGTTAAATAAGTCTAACAAATTCAAAATAACACAAATTGTCTCAAATCAATTTAAATACGAATTCCTGGAGGATGCTCAAGACAACCCTTGATATGCCTTCTTAAACCAGCCGTGCCCTCCCACTTTCGACGAATATTAAAACTCGACCTCAATTATTGCACTCTACTTTGCGAACTTCTTCATTTTCTTCTACCACCTCAAAGTGTTCCAAACACATGAATGCACTCTAGAAGCACGAGACATGATTTAACTTGAACTTAACAAAAACGGTAACCACACTTCACTTGATAATTGTAATTTTGTGTTGGCTACCGTAAATAATTGATAAAACTTGAAATATAATTAATAGAAAACTTGAGAGCAATAAGCAATTCAATAATCAAGAGGGAATTGAGAGAGAATTAGAGTAGAAGAAGAGAGAAAGTTGTGAGAAAAATGAAGAAGAGGGGGGCTATTTATCTATATTATATTAAAAGCACGAAGGCCCTTAGCGAAATGTCGTTCGCCTTTTTTGCCCTTTAAAAATAGAGTTCACAATGAATAAATAGTCATTTTATTAATTTTCTAATATTTAGGATTTTAAAATTAACTAAACTTTAATTTTTATAGTAAGAAATCCCAATATTTAATACAATAAAATCAACTGAAATTTTCCTTTTATAATTCAAAATCCTAATTTTTAGGACCAAATATAGAACTAATTTTGACATTGAAATACGTTTTAGGAATTCAAATTTCAAAGTTTTAGTGTCTCGCCACTAAGCATTAAATTGGGATTCAAGACGTTAAAGGCAAAAAATGACGAACTATTACCACTTTTTAATTTGAAGAAAAGAACTACTATTATTAATTCTTCTTTTTATTTTCTAAGTACTATTGATATTCTAAAAGTCAAGCTAGATGAGAAATTAGAGTTAAAATAAGCCAAATATAATTAAGATAAGGGAATTAATTTCTACTCCCTCAATATTAAGTTATTTATCGTAATTTCTAAAAATAGATGTTTCAAATTATTTGTCATTTTAGAAGTAATTATTTCAAATTATTTTTTTTGTTATATTTTTAGTAGTAATTGTTCTTGAAAATGGAGATGAGACATAAATAAAGTAAATATTCAATAAAGAGATATTATATTTATAACATAATAAAGGTTAAATAGTTAAAAATTCCTTCGAAATAATATTTTCTTTAGGTGTTTGTAATAGAGAAATACGACAAATAGTTTGAGACAGAGGAAGTATTTATTAGTAATCAAGAGCATTTAAATAGGCCAAAAAATATGAAATTATTAGCTATATGAAATATTTATTTTAACAACAAGAACGTACTCCAGTCAAACAAATAATTGATCAATGTCAGAAATCACATCAATTGGTAAATGAAATAATTACCGTTACAGATGTTAGTATTGAAGTTGCACTAATCAATAAACTCGTGAGTTTACTAGCAAAATTAACTAAGTTCTGGTTTGTGGAATTATATTTTCTAAAAGCTGAAGACAGTAAATTTTATTGATATTTGACATAAAAGAAAAAGATAGAAAAAAATTATAACTCAAAAAGTTAAAATCATGTATCAAAATTATTAAAATCGAACTCACAAAGTTAAAATCATGTATCAAAATTATTCAAAGTCGCAAATCAAAAACTATATTTTTTAAATATAAAAGGACTAAAAACAAATAACATTAGAGCTTTATTTAATTTTAACTACTATGTAATGTCCACAACAACAAAAATGTACACGGATGCATCTATGGATGCATCTATCTGTCTATCTTATTTTAATAAGAAAAATGTATTATGTAAATTAAAATAGAGGAAGTAATATTTATATATTTTTTAAAATTTAACATTCATTGATATAAGTACACGCGCAAAGCGCGTACCCTAGATCTAGTAGTTATTAAAAGGTTAAAAATGTAATTTATCAATTATTAGGTGTGGATGAGCTATTTTACTAAGAAGATAGGCCAAAATGGCTAAAAGTGCAAAAAGTGGCCGTTGCCCAACAGTCATTTTTGATTTTGACCATTGACAACTTTCAGAATTTAAAAAAAAAAAATTTACAACTTAAACCGGGCTGAAAACACGGTTAAAACTCTTGAACAGATTAGCGAGCTAGCAGGGTTCCGGTACATCAGTAGGAAAAAAGTAGGGGTGGCAATTTGAGCCCAAACCCATCTAATCCGCCCAACCCGCCCAGAGACTAATGAGTTGGGTTACAAACATTTTAGCTCACGGGTCAATTTGGGTTGAGCCCAAGTAAACCCATTATATTTTATAGTTCATTCTGACCCATTAAACAGCTCAAATACAACCCATGAAACTCACCCAAAATAAAAAGGTATCTCAATCCAACTGTATATAAAAATTTATTTAGTTGCCCCAATTTTACTTTTTTTTTTGTATTTTCAATTTTATGTTTTTTTGTTTTTCTGCACCATCCACCCACCTTGCCCACCCTCCCCTCAAAATTTTTTTTTTTTTTTTTTACTTTTTTTTTTGTATTTTCAATTTTTTATTTTTTTCTGCACCACCCACCCCCCTCCCCCACCCGCAAAACCCCCTCCCCTCAAAATTTTTTTTTTACTTTTTTTTTTGTATTTTTAATTTTCTATTTTTTAAAGAGAATATTCTAGTGGATATTCTCTGCACTTGTACTATTAGGGTTTTTAGGAACATGTTCCCTATAAATAGAAAGAGACACAATGATAAGAGACATGTCAACTAGGTAAAACACTTTTTTTATGCAAGATGAACATGATTCTAAAACATGGGTCAAGTTGGGCGAGTTGGGTTATGACCCATTGTTTAGCCCATCTTGACCTAGCCCATCTTAGCCCAAGTACACTTTGGACTGGGTTGGGCAATGACCCATTTATTGACCTAACCCATCTTGACCCGCCCAAATTTAGCCCAACTCGCCCATTTGCCACCCCTAGAAAAAAGGCGCAACCCTGTCCGACAGAACCCCCTACCCTAGCCAACTTGTCCCCCTCCCCTGCCTTACCGAACCGGGCCAACCCGGACTGAATTGGGTCGAATCGGATTGTTAGTGGGCTAGCCCGGCCCGATTAACACCTTTAGGGCTGGGGCTGGGGCTGCGTGGGGTAGGCCGGTAGGACCTGTGTTTTAGGTTGTACTTGGGGTCATAAAAGATTTTAAATAAAAATATTACAGTAAGTAGTAGTAATAAGTACTAACGTAAGCGAGTGTGCGTGGTTTCTTGATTGGACGGACGGTGGGTGAGTGGTACGGATCCTTTGCATTCCCATTGTCCATATTCATGCCGTATTCCTAATTCCTAATAATAACTATTCCAGTATAAACAGTATTCAAAGTTCCAACGAAGTTCATAATTAACCAGCAGCTACTCATCTAAACATGGAAATCAGTCGCAGTAATGATAGTGTCACACTGGACGACAGTTTTAGGACGGAGTTGCTGTCTCCCGCTGCTCAGGCAGTGGTTGATCATTCCATGACTTTGGGGCCGACGTGGAAGCTCAACACAACTGACTTCCATCTTCCCCAACGCCGCTCCTCTGATCATCAATCTTTCAGTTTCCTCCGTCTCCTACGAGTTTTCAGTAATTCCTCAGCTCATGCCATTAGCATTTACTTTTCAAGTACTCCTGTTTATTTTACATGACATGTTGGATTTTTTTTTTTTTTTTAAAAAAGGAAAACTTTTTGCATATATTATTCTAGTGCCTATATTCCATGTTAATCTATTATTTTTTGGGGAGTCAAATAATATTTTTTTTAACCACATTTTTTACAAATGCTTTTTAAATATTTTGGAAAATTAACTATGGTAATTTATAGTAGTAGTTTTGATGTAATTTCTAAATATGTAAATTTAATTTCAAAAAGATTTAAAATTTTATGTGCAAATTCATACTAAATATTAATTATTTTGATCCTAACTATTTTCTCCGGTCCACTTTAAGTGATTTTTTTGGCCTTTTTTGTGGTCTACAATATCTGATTGTTTCATATATTAAGAATGAATTAACTTCTTCTTTCCAAAGTTGTCTTTGGAGTAAAGAATCTAGGAGTAGTTTGTTATATTTCTAATGAACAAATTAAGGTTAAAATGATCAATTTTATTGTTAATTAATTCTAAAAGGTGAATTTTTTAATATGTGTGAAAAGAGTAAAAAAAAAATACTTAAAGTGAACCGGAGGAAGTACTATTAAGAACTTGCCATTAATTGAAAATTTAAAGCTAAAGAGTTACCGTATACAAAGATGTATCCTTTTAGACCATCTCCGACTCTAACATCAAATTTCACACCAAATTTACTCCAACCATTACACCATTTTTTACACTAAAAAGAATATTTCTTCTCTCTCTTCTATATTATATTATTATCTTCTATTTAAATTTTATTTTTTATTTCCTTCAAACAAATTCTATCTTTTTTTTTTCCATATTCATCATATATAATTCACATTCACCACTTATATAATTTTTTTTCCATATTCACCACATATAATTCTATCTTTAGCAACATTAGATATCTTACATTTGCATTTTTTATTTTTAAATAATGGTTATGTTTCTTTTTATACAATTATAATAATAATAAAATTAACTTATAATTTTATATAAATATAATATATACAAAAATTAAAATATCAAAAAAATAGGGTATAAAATTAAAATTATAAATATCTTAATATAAAAATTAATTATATACACAATATATGATAAATTAAAAGTTCAAAAAAATAAAAAAAATAAAAAAGATGAATAAAATAATAATAAATCAAATTTGGTGTTGATGAATAGTGTCGCACCACACTATTTACGCACTATAATGGTGCAAGATTTGGTGTTCCATTGGAGCAAAAAAAAAAAATACCAAATTTAAATTTTGTGCAAAAAATAGTGCACCTTTGAAGATACCCTTACACTTAAAGTGTTTGTTATTTTTCTTTAGGATATCTGAAGCCTTTGAAACTCGATCAGTTTCCCTTTGACCCTTTAATTTGTAACCTTAGAGTATTCTAGTGTTATTATTATAATATCTAACAACTCTTTCTGATCATGACTATTACCTAACTTATTGATTGTTAATACTATCGTCTTTCAAGTGGTTCATTAGCATTACCAAAACAAAAAAAATGGTTCTTTAGTTTCTGAATATAGAATATTGGAGTTTGATATTTTCTGGGAGTTGAAGGCTGAAGGGTGAAATTACAATCTTGTTTCTAATAGTACTTTACTTAAAGTTTCAATTCTTGTCTGTAGCAGAATATTATTTTGTTAATTTTCCTTCTTCCACTCTAGCAATTTTAATTGGTTTAAGAGGGGAAATGGTCAAATATTAGCGCCTTATTATTTATTTACATCTTCCAACTAATGGAAGAGGAAAACGGGTAGATGGTTTTATTCAAATCCTTTACTATCTTTAATTATGTGGGACAAGCACAGAGTTACGATTTTGAATCACTGAAAAGAGAATTGCTTGGCAAAGAAGAATTTTGAAAAGTTGTATCTAAAAATTTAGTAAATACAAAATCATAAAAATTTAAATACTCCGAGTCTCCAAGAACAGTTGTGCGGGATGCACAGGATCATGTAACATATTCTGAAGCTTGTATTGCTGATTTTTCATACTAAGGTGTCGTTTGGTAGAGATATTAAAATAAAAATAAAAATAATGCAAGCATTAGCTTAATTTGTGCATTACTAATCCCTGGTTTGGTACATTTTTTCAACATATGTGTATTAGTTATACCTCCGATTTGGTATTATCCAATGTATAACTAAAACATAACAAACTATGGTATTAACAATGCAAGAGTTTTTAATACTTGTATAAACATGGTTAAAGACATAACTGCCCCTCAAATCCCTCAAAACCTATTCCAAATATTTTTCGCCATATTTTTGTGGAGGGTATATTTGTAAACAATCAATTTTTTAAGAAATTATGCAATGCCTTAATACACCAAACTAAACGGTGGATAAGAAATAATCTCAATATAATTAATGATAGTATAACTAGTCTCAACATTATTAATACCATCGTTACTGATACACCTTATTCAACATTATTTTTAAACCTCCTACCAAGCGACCCCTAAGAATGTTTTATTTGAAGTAACTTCAAATCATATACTTGACCTCATTCTTGTAAAAAAAATTTGTTTGTTGAGAAGGTAAACTTGTTAAAGAAATTAGTCACATTTCTTCCCTTTTGCATATAAAACTACGGATATCAAAGAGTTTTTGGTGTTTTATTTTGTTCAAGGTTATTAGTCCTGTTTGATTTTGCTCTACAACTCTACAGTTTTCTTTCATATTTACTCTCTTAAAATTTAAGAAGGCGCCGGTAATTTAACTACCAGGTTGAGGACTACCTAGCAGCCCGCGGATGGATAGGGTGGGGGAAGCGCGAAGGGGATGGATGTCTGAGCGGTTGAAAGAGTCAGTCTTGAAAATCAAAGTATTTATAGAATACCGGGGGTTCAAATCCCTCTCCATCCGCGAGATCATAAGTTGGTCTCTTGAGTTATATATAGATAAGAAGATATTGGGTCGACTGGACTGATATGATAGATGGAATGGTAGACTGAAGTTGTTACTTATTTTCAGTTAAGGAACAAAAATTCACTTGATACTCTGTAAGGGTGATATGCAAAGCAGGCAACAAAATCCATCTTTGTTGGACCAAAATATGCTCTTAATTACTTGTAAATGTTCCCTGACCAAATGCTTTGATTGCTGAAGCTAATAGTTTAAAAACTTATCTTTCTTGGACTGAAATAGGCTCTCTTATTTGGAATGGACATATTCAAGAATATAAGTTATCATACCCTTAGGAATGATATACTAAGTAGGTGATTTCAGATAATCAGATTCATTGTTTCAGATAATTAAACTTTCCATTTCCGTCTTCACTTTCTTGATCACTTGATGGAATCGTGTTAATCATGTATAGGGAATCAGAGAAAAGTTGCTGAATACTACAAAAAACAAGAAAGGCTGCTTGAAGGATTCAGTGAGATGGACACAATTAATGAATGTGGTTACTTACCTGGAAATCTAACTGAGGTTGGTCTATGAGATTGGCAGATTCTTATCAGTTTAATCATCACAATTTTTTAGTCGTCAAAATAACTTTCTTTTCTTTGTTGCACTGTCAACCAATATATACAATCACCTTTAGTGAAATTCGTGTGTTTGTGGATCAACTTGTGTTTATCTTCTATTGTTGTTCATAAAGCTATAATTTGCAATTTCAAATCTCAGATGTTGTTTTTCAGGATGAATTGAAGCAACATGCTAAGAGCGAAAGGATGGCTATTCTTGTGTCAAACATAGCAAATATGGCTCTTTTCATTGCTAAAATCTATGCTTCTATTGACAGCAGATCACTGGCTGTAATTGCGTCTACCTTAGACTCCCTATTAGACCTCTTAGCTGGATTTATTCTGTGGTTCACTTCTCATGCAATGAAAACGCCAAACCAATACTGTTATCCAATTGGAAAGAAGAGAATGCAGCCAGTGGTGAGTCTTCTACTGTTTTAATTTCTTCCAACGAACACCCTTGTTTCAGGGTATTTCTCCGAAATTAAAGTAAAAAGAAGAAAAAAAACATATCCCTTCAGCTCCCAAGAAAGAAAAAGAAAAGATGTCTTCGCCAATTTCTGTTTATTGTTTGAACTGATCTGCTGCAATATTTTCAGGGTATAGTTGTTTTTGCATCCGTAATGGCGACCCTGGGATTACAAATATTGTTCGAGTCTGGTAAAGAACTCATAACTAAGGTATGTAACTTGGTTCTCTTCAAGTGTGTTGTGAGATGGATGTGTCATGTGTGAGCTGGTACAAGGTTGAATTTCCAAATACATGTATTTTGTAAAATTAATGTCGAATTGATAAAGAACTTCCCCAGAAAGTGCATTTTGGCAGCAAAATATAAAATATCTTAGAAGGTTCTGATACCATGTTAAGCAAAATAAATTTTGGACCTAATTCAACACAACAGTTCACTCATGAGATGAGGATTTTTCGAGGTCATATAAAGCGATTAGAGCTCAACCTGTGTGGGATGCTAAAAATATTCATAATTCTTCTTCCCCTAAAAGTCAGTAGCCTGGAGTTCTCTCTAGGTTTTTGTACTTCTACAATTGATTTTAAATTATTTACAGAGTTGAAATGGTAGTACTTTGTCCCAAGTAATTCATTCTTCACATTGATGGACATTTATATTGTTGAAAACTAGCACTAGCTTTTATGTTAAATGAGATAGATTTTATGTACGATGTGAGTGCTTTAGGAAAAGTAGTTGATCTTAAGGATCAAAAGGAAAGACCAAAATTAGAAGCTGAATTGCTGCTAAAAGGAATTTGCAGTAGCATGTACAAGTTAGGCCCTCTAATCTATGTATAATGGTAAACTAGCTGTTTGTGCTCTAATTGAAATCGACTAGTCTTGATACGAGGATGCAACATAGATTAATAAGGACTATTCCTACACAATACATTTTGTATTGAAGGACTGAACTCTAATTTGCCGGAATTTCATTTTGTAATATGCCTGACACTTAACCTCAATTTGTTTTTCTGGTTCCATGCTTAATGATTTGTTTTTCTGGTTCTATGCTTAATGATTAGTCTCGTCCTGATATGGACCCTGAGAAGGAAAAATGGATGATCGGAATTATGGTTTCTGTCACTGTGGTCAAGTTTATGCTTCTGATCTACTGCCGAAGATTCAAAAATGAAATTGTAAGGGCCTATGCTCAAGACCATTTCTTTGATGTCATTACCAACTCAATCGGGTTAGCGGCAGCAGTCTTAGCCATCCATTTCTATTGGTGGATTGATCCTACTGGAGCTATAATTGTGAGTTTAGAATTACAACACACGAACTCTTTAATCTATATACCTTGTCTGTTATCGCAATTGAGATATTTTTGCATTCCTATGGACAACTGATCATCCTTTGTTATGTGTTTCAGATAGCACTTTACACAATGAGCACATGGGCAAAGACAGTGATGGAAAATGTGTGGTCACTTATTGGAAGAACAGCTCCACCCGAATTTCTAGCAAAGTTAACATATCTTATATGGAATCACCATGAAAGGATCAAACACATTGATACTGTTAGAGCATATAATTTTGGCATACAATATTTTGTGGAGGTTGATATAGTGCTGCCGGAGGACATGTTCCTGAACCAGGCACATAATATTGGTGAAACGCTGCAGGAAAAATTGGAGCAACTTGTTGAAGTTGAGCGTGCTTTCGTCCATGTAGATTTTGACATAACTCATAGGCTGGAACATAAGTCTATGATCAAATGACGTCAAATTGACATATAATTTTTAGAATGACGGCCGCTTAATTCCTGTTTAATTATACCATTGTATTTCCTATTTGTTACTCTCTATATTGGATCAGATGAGCTTTATCATCCGTCCCAGCTGAGAGCTTTATCGTCCTTTGGTGTGTCCCTCACCTCTCTCTTTTGAGGCCTGTTTCCTCTACTGTCACTTCTTTATTTCCTCTACTGTCACTTCTTTATTTTTTCATCACTGAAGTAGTTCTATGTTTCTTTTTCAGTCTAATCTTTAGTACATTAAGTCTGAATATGTTGTTGATGAATACTTAGGGATAATATTGCATAGGGTAAAATTGGTTCATAATAAATAGTCGAATAATAGCATAACACGTGGAACCAAAAACAGGTAAGAGACGAATCAAGTAACAACCGGTACCGGGAAAAACAATTCTAATTGACATGGGGTAAACCCCGAAGGGAGCGTGGTTAGCGGGAGCAGATCGAGTATTTGCCACCGGATGACATTCAATGAAGAATATTCTCTAACATTAAATTGGCAACCATTGCAGAGAATATTTGCATTCATGACCTGCTGTTACATATTCATCAATGACTCCTTTATTTTCATTTAAGTGGGGCTTTATCCTAGGGTCTTGTTTCCTTAGGTATACGTTCTTGGGAAAAACATATGTTATATTCCATTTTTGCTCTCAATTAAACAACTTTATTTGCTCTTTTACATTAATTTCATTTTTGTTCTCGGAGATATTGTGCTCGGAGTCAGGCTTGTCATCTCCTTCAATTTCAACTGCTAAGTCTTATTTTTAATCTTATTTCATTATCATTTTTGTATCAATCAGTTTGCCTGTCTATAAACCACGTAACTAATTTAACTGTACCATTCTACGGGTAAACAGCTTGGCACACTCCGTGAGGTTTAGACAGTTGCGTAATTGCTTTGATCCTCACGTTTGTTACTAACTTGTTTGATTTTTTCCTTAGCAAGAAATCAATAATGGCAGCTAATGATGTCAACATCACACACAACGTTAAGTGACACGAAGATTTGCCTCAACATGAGGATTCGATCAGCGACACTCGTAACGAAGAGGGCGAAGCAACCCTGGTTTGTTAAGGGCAGTACCCTCGGCATGTGAGGGAGCCAACCCCTGACAATGCGGAGGAGAAACATGTCGTGGAAATGGTGAAAATCTTGAGGGAGCAGTAGAAAGCCATCATGAGCCACCTATCAAGGCAGGATAGGGTAATGACGGAGTTGAAACAAGTGTTGTTAGATGCTTCCAATAATGCAAACGGAAGGGGCCCGACTCTTCCCAGAGTTCCTGCAAATCAAACGACTCAAAGAGTTGATAACAACACCCAAGGGAGGAGGCCAGGTTCGATGGTGTTGGAGGAACCGATAGCGGATACGAGAATGATAATTGGAATGGCCCTTTCAAAACCAAGCTCATGAGGTTTATGAGGGAAATGAACGAACAGATGGATCAAAACGCGAAGGAGTTTCAAGCCCGAATGGATCAGATTCCAGGCGTTCCACCAGTTTTGAAAGGCCTATATTCGAAGAAATACACGCAATTGCCATTTAAGCCGAGCACAATGCCAGATTTAATTTCGAAGAGGTTCAAGATGCCAGACATACCAAAATATGATGGGACTTTGGATCTGCAGGAGCACATCACAACCTACACCATGACTGTGAAAGGGAATGATTTGGCTCAACATGAGATCGAATCGATCTTGTTAAAGAAGTTTGGTGAAACCCTCACAAAGGGGCCATGACATAGTATTCATTCTTACCCGAGCATTCAACTGACTCTTTTGAAATGCTTGCAGATTTCCGTTAAGGCCCATGCCAGGGCTAGGAAGGTCCAAGCCAGGAAGACGAACGTATTTAGGACCGCGTAAGGTGAGTGTGAATTATTGCGAGAATTCATGATCAGATTCTAGAAAGAGATACTGGTTGTACCTGACGAGTGGGCAGCGGAGGCATTCACAAAGGATTTGAATCCGAGGAGCTCCGACGCCTCCCGAAAGCTGAAGGAAAGCCTGCTCGAATTCCAAGCAACTACAAGGGACAGATGTTCATAACTATTATAAGTCAATAATAAGGATATAAGATGATCAATTCGGGTTCCCGACATCAACTAGAGGACGGGACCGAGACAATAACCATGATAAGTTCAAAAGCAATTTTGATGCGGATCGAAAATCTTCTAAAGTTCGTTTCTTGCCTTACGAGAGAGCTGAGGGATGCGGCAGCAAAGGGTTCCAGTCCTCGGATAGGTTCACTCCCAATAAAAGGATCGACTGCAGCCGGAGCAACAGATCGTTACAAGAAAAAAAAGTATCGGGGTCCCGGGATGTTTTACATATCCCAGGTTGTCGGATTATAATTTCAACATTAGCGTAGTGGAGTTGGTATCGACGATGAGGAATATCAAAGAAGCATGATTCCCAAAGGCAATCAGATCCGATCCAAATGAGAGGGATCCTAACTTATGGTACGAATATCATGAGACTCATGGCCATAGAAATGTGGATTGTCTGCATCTGCGTGAAGAGGTGGTGATGTTGTTGAAGAATGGCCATCTCAAGGAGTTCTTGAGCGACTGAGCCAAGAAAAATTATGGCCATAGCCGAGACAATGGACTTCTTATACCAATAGAGGAAGACGCCAACAAACTTCTTCTGCCACATAATGACGCTCTGGACGCTTTGGTAATTTATCTCAATGTCTTAGATTTTAAAATTAAGAGTGTTTTGGTTGACCCAGGAAGATCAACCAACATTATTCAATAGAGAGTTCTGGAACAAGCAAAGTTGTCCAGAAGCATCATTTCGGTGACAAAGCTCCTAGCTGGGTTCAACTTGACAAGCGTGACAACCCGATGAAAGATCCTGCTGCCCACGAACGCTAAAGGATAACCAAGACCACCTTATTCGAAGTGGTAGACAACGACATGTGCTACAACGTAATTCTCGGAAGGCCACAAATACATGAGATGAAGGCTGTGCCCTCAATATATCATCAACTGATAAAATTCCCACCCCGGAATAAATCAAGTAGATAAGAGGAGATCAGCCAGCAGCAAGAGAGATGAACACAATGTCGATTTCCAGCAGCAAGGGGAAGGATCCAAACAAAAAGCAACTACAGGACCCGATTCCTTTTCCCTTGCCAAATAAAGATGATAAAGGTGAGGAGTCAACGGAATCCCACCAGTTGGCGAGATACTTTGAGGTGCCGGAGGAGACGGATGCAACCAAGTCCATTGCAGAAGAACTCGAGCAAGTGGCTTTATTCGAAGAGTTCTTGGAAAGGAAGTTTCACTTGGGAACATGACTCAATCCCAAACTCAGGTAAGGATATATTAATTTCCTTTAAGCTAACATCGATCATCTTGCATGGTCGCACTCGGATATGACAGGTATCCCATTAGAGGTGGCCGTGAACAAGCTAAGCCTGGATTCGAACTTCCCATCGGTAAGGCAAAAAAATGACCAATAGCCGAGGTCAGAAACAAGTTAAAGAAGAGGTAACTCAACTACTTGACATTTGTTCAATCCGGGAGGTAAAATATCCAGAATGGTTAGCTAACATAGTTGTAGCTCCAAAGAAGAATAACAAGTTTAGAATGTGAGTAGATTATAAGGACTTAAATAAGGCGTGACCTAAAGACTCATTCCCATTGCCAACATTGATTAGATGATTGATGCAACGACCGAAAACTACTTAATGAGTTTCCTTGATGCCTACTCCGGGTTCAATCAAATCAAGATGAACCCGGAGGATCAAGAAAAAACTTCATTCATAACAAACTTTGGCACATATTGTTATAATGTGATGCCATTTGGGCTTAAGAACGCCATATCCACTTATCAGAGGCTCGTGAACAAAATGTTCAAAAATCGAATAGGCAAAACAATGGAAGTATACATTGACGACATGTTAGTCAAGTGTTTGCATGCAGGAGATCACTTGAAACACCTCCAAGAAACCTTTGATATCTTGAGGAAGCATAACATGAAACTCAACCTCAAAAAATGTGCGTTCGAGGCTGGTTCAAAAAAATTCTTGGGGTTCCTGGTCTCGCAAAGAGGGATCGAGCTAAATCTTGATAAAATCAAAGCTATCAAGTACATTTCAGATCAATTGGAAAATGTAAAGGAGGTACAAAGATTAACCGGAAGGTTAGCAGCCTTAAGCAGGTTTATCTCAAGATCTTCTGAGAAGTGCCATCATTTCTTTTCACTTTTGAAAAAGAAGAACTATTTTGAAAGGACTATGGAATTCTAGCAGGCCTTGAAAGACTTAAAACAGTACCTATCACGCCCCCATTACTGTCAAAATTGGGGGAAGGCGAACAATTGCTAATATATCTAGCGGTCTCGGAAGTAGCGGTAAGTGCTGTTTTAGTTCGAAAAGAAGAAGATACACAATTTCCTGTCTATTATGTTAGTAAAATATTGTTGGGAGCGGAGACTCGCTATCCGTACCTCGAAAAGCTGGCCTTAGCTCTTGTAGTTGCCTCTCGAAAGCTTAGGCCTTATTTCCAATGCCACCCGATAGTCATTGTGACAACCTATCCCTTGAGAAATGTTCTTCACCAGCTTGAGATGTCAGGCCGATTGGCTAAATGGGCAGTCAAAATCAGCAAATTTGATATCGAGTACAAGCCCAGTATTGCGATCAAGTCATAAGTTTTGGCTGACTTTATGGCCGATTTTAGTCCCAGATTAATGCCCTTGGATGATAAAGAAATAGTGTTGGTGTCAGAAACGACATTGGGAGTTTGGACCTTGTTTATGGATGGAGTTTCCAATGTAAAAGGGTCCTGGCTAGAGGTAGTTCTAGTCACGTCCTCGGGAGAAACCCTGAGGCCGGCCATTAAGACTGTTCTATTAACTAATAATGAAGCTGAGTATGAGGCTTTGGTTGCAGGAATTGAACTAGCCCAGGGACTTGGTTTCGAGGTCATCGAGTTCAAATGTAATTCCCAGCTGGTAGTAAACTAAGTGTACGTGATTTTTGATACAAAGGAAGAACACATGGAATCGTATGTGAACAAGGTTCAGGCATTGCTTGCACGATTCAGGGAATGGTCGATCATACACATTCCAAGAGAAGAGAACGTGGAGGCAGATGCATAGGCTAAATTGGGGTCATCTACGAAGATGAAAGGATCTGACTCTAGTTCTGTCGTTCAAATTCCACATTTGGTATTGGATGTGGATGGTTATTGTGAAGTCAACTCAACCAACTTAGTCTGGGATTGGAGGAACACGTTCGTCAAATATCTTCGACATGGAAAATTACCCAAAGACCTGAAGGCATCCCGACACTACGCACCAGAGCAGCCCGTTATTGCCTCATAGATGGGAAATTATATAGAGGATCGTACCAAGGTCTATTGGCCCGATGTCTGGAAGTCTCGGAGGCGGACTACGTGATGAGAGAAGTCCATGAAGGAATTTGGGGGAACCATTCCGGTGCAGATGTGTTGGTGTTGAAGCTGGTTAGGGTAGGATACTACTAGCTCCGGATGGAACAGGAAGCAAAGGCATTCATTCAGAAATGCGACAAATGTCAATGTTATACACAGTTGGTACACCAACCAGCGAAACTCTTACACTCGTTACTATCCCCATGGCCATTCATGAAGTGGGGGACGGATATAGTTGGTCCACTACCATCGGGTCCCGAAAAGGTAATATTTCTTTTAAATTTAACTGATTACTTCACTAAATGGGTTGAAGCAGGTCCTTACCAAAATATCGGTAAGCGCGAAGTGGTCGACTTCCTATGGGACCACATAATCTGCCGATTAGGAATACCGAAAGAGTTTCCCTGTGAAAACGGACCACAGTTTATAGGATCAAAAATCATAAAAATTCTGGAATATTTGAAAATCAAGAGGATTAAATCCTCAACATACCATCTGAGCGCTAATGGACAGGCAGAGTCAACCAATAAGGTGATTATCCAAAACCTCAAAAAGAGTTTAGAAGCTGCTAAAGGCAAATGGCTCGAAGAGTTACCAAGTGTTCTATGGGCATACCGGACGACGCTAAAATCGAGCATGGGAGAAATGCCTTTCTCTCTCGTATATGGCGCAAAAGTTGTGATACCGGTGGAAGTAGAGGAGCCATCTTCACGGTTTTCCCAGGCAAACAAAGAAGCAAACAATGAGGCATTGCTGGTGAAGCTGTATTTGCTCAATGAAAATAGGGAATTGGCATACGTAAGGACGGTGGCTCAAAAGCAAAGGATGGAAAGACATTTTAATCGGAGGGCCAATCTTTGCTACTTCAAAGTAGGAGACTTGGTTTTGAGAAAGATGACTCAAAGCACTCAGGAAATCAATGCTGGGAAGCTGGATCCAAAATGGGAAGGTCCCTAACGGGTTTCAGTTGTCACCGGTAAAGGATCGTACGAATTGGAAAATCAAGATGGAGTTAAATTTCCCAGCGATTGGAGTGTGACTCACCTCAAAATGTATTACTATCGATGGATCCTATCATCACTAAAAGTATGTGCTGCAATTTTTTCCCCTTCGACCAGTTTATGTCCCAATCGAATTTTTTTGTCAAGGTTTTTAACGAGGCAACAACGGAAAGCATACTACGAAAGGAGCGTCATCGGCAAGGTTAAGGCCTTTAAATGAAAATACATTAAAGTTTACACATCAATGATAAACCGCTATGGTATGGTTAAATAATCTTTGGCTCGATGGCAAATTCCTAATGGTAAGCAAAGCTTGCCATCGAACCAAAGACTATTTAACCATTCACGAGTTGTTTCCACCAATGAAGCAAGACTTCCAGTGTTCTAATTTACATACTTCACATTCAAACACTAGGGGGAATAGTATAAGATAAGACAACAAGAATGCTACTAAAACTACGGACTATGAGAATCGAGAATAATAATGTCTCATAGGGATCAGGGACTTCATGACCAGTCCCGAAGAAACAAGTTGTACAAGTTAGCCACATGTACGACAATAAGAATGCCACTAAAATCAGGGATTGCGAGAACCGGGAGCAATAATATCTCATCGAGACCGGGGATTGCATGACCTGTCCCGAAGAAACAAGTTGTACCAGCTTTATCTATATCCAATTTTGTGGTTGTTGCTATAGGTGTGTCAATTTCTTTGGAGTCTTCCATTTTAAACCTTTTAAGCAATTTTTTCACATACTTCTGCTGATGGATCATAGTTCCATATGATTTTTTTTTAATATGTAAGCCCAAAAAGAAATTAAACTCACCCATCATACTCATTTCAAATTTACTCCCCATTAGTTTAGAAAATTCTTTACTTAACTTATCAATAGTTGCTCCACAGATTATATCATCAACATAGATCTGAACTACCAAGAGATCTTTACCTTTTTCTCGAGGACAAAGTATTGTCAATTTTACCTCTTATGTAGCCATGCTCAAGCAGGAATTTTGACAATCTTTCTGTTTACCTTAAAAATGGTAATTATAATTAGATTTGATTTTGTGGTTCTAAAAATACGTGATTTATTTATGCTAGTTGTTAGGCAATAGATGCTAAGTATTAGCTAAAAAATCAAAGTAAGAGTAAGAGGCAGTGTGGTTATTCAAACCGAACAGCTGCAAGTCGGGGTCTCGGACCAGCCTAAGTGGGGCCTCGAGGTCGAGCTAGACGGGCTTGATCGAGGATGATAGATGAAGGACTAACAGTCCTAAGGGCCTTGATGATGGCTCTTTATGATCAATGATGAGTCATAAATGAAGAACAATCGATGAAACACAATAAATGTAAGCAATAAATCAAAGGAAAGACAATGGAGAGTGTTTAAGTTAAAGAGCAGAGAATGTTCTTGTTCTTGTATTGAATGTTATGTCCACAAAAAATAGCAAGGGTACCCTTTATATAGGAGGGGGAATCCCAATATAGTACATATGCATTTATTACAAAGATAAACAGCTGGTGCAACTATTAAATGTCACGGTACAGACTTGTACTATTCTTGTAGACCTAGTCAGCTTCAACAATGTACCTTTTGGGAATTTCCTACTTGTCTAAGATAACCACCAATTTGCGCTACCCCGAGGTCAAGCATCGGGAACCCTCGAGGTCGAACCTCGAGCTATGCTTCGAGGCTTCTGAAAACGGGCTATAAACTGCCATGTGATCAAAAAATTGGACTCTCCGATTTTAGTTGTATACAGATAGTCCCCGCATTTCTTAGAGTGAAATGATAAGAAACAATCTTGAATTTTTGCCTCCTCGATACTCCCATTATGATGTCAGCTCATCAGAGCATTAAATGCCATGACTCGAAAGCTGCGCAGAGGTCGCTATCAACGAAATTATCGAGAAGCCCACGAACTGCTATTGACTTGACTCTTCTGCTTCTCAAACGTTGCCCAAACGACTTCTATAAATACTTCAATTCGCTTGCCATTCACACTTTTACAATATCATCAAGTTTTTTAGAGCTAAGTTCACAACGTTCTGCATCTATCTTCTTTCTGTGCTTGTTTCTTCATCTTCTTTCTTTGAAATTAAGTTATAATCATGGCAAAAACTTCAAAAATGGTGCCTCAGAAAGAGGGCACTACTTCTTCATCACGCCTGTCCAAGGGCAAACCAAAAACACCTCCAAGTATTGAGCAATGCACTCCTGGCCACTTCGATACGGTCACCGATTTCACCACTAACAACCCCCCCTTCTACATCGGGTTGATGCGAGCCCGTGTCTCAGTACATCAGTGTGATGACCAACACGAAGAGGGTAAAGATCGACTGCCGATGGGGGGAGGCAGTGCAAGTAAAGATCCCCAAAGTGGAGGAAAGCATAATAGACCACAAAGCTGGCTTCCTCAGTGTATACACATACCCCTTCACTCTAGGCCCCATAGATCCTTCTTCCCCGTCGATAAATCAGGTTATTCTTGAATTTTGTCGTGAATACCGAGTGACACTCGGTCAGATCTATCCTTCTTTCTGGAGGATTGTTTACATGCTTATATATTTCTCTAACTGGGTCGAGGGAAAGACCTTCACTCTCAATCACTTGGCTAGATTGTACAGCCCCCGTCTCTTCCGAGGTTTAATCAAGCTTCATCCTCGATCTGCCAAGACATTCTTTGTAAGCATCGATAAGGACAAGTACCGGAGATGGATGAGCCAGTTTGTCAGAGTAAGAACCTCGGACATTATCCCTGCCGATAGGATGGCATTCCCGGAGGAATGGAACATGAAGCGTAAGTGTTCCTACCTCGAGCACATTTTATTGCCCCTTCTTCCCCTCTTGAAATGACTTTTTCTTGATTATGCAGCCATCGTTTGGTACCCCGGCGTGGTTCAAGACCTTTCAGGATGGATTAGATAGTTAGACTCTACCTTTCCTTATAGCGAGTACGCTTGGTGTGATTTGACCAAGACGCAGTGGTAGTCTAAGAACCACGGTAAGCACTTCTTACTGTCATTGCCAAATTTCTTACATGTATTCTTTGTGGAGGTAAGTTTAACACATCATGCATGTTCAGGCCTCGGGGATGGCGTGTTGATTAAGATCACCTCCTCCTGGTGAAGGACATACCTCGAAACCCGACAAGGGTAAGAAGAGGAAGAAGGAGAGGTCGCCCGAGTCTCTAGAATTAAAGAAACCTAAGGCTCGCAAGCCTAAGACCGATGCCACAGTCTTGACTTCGACTGCTACGGTGAGCCTTCGTGAAAATGATGATAACGGCGATCACCCTTTGGTACAAAGGGTAAGACAGAGTGTTGATGCTCCACAGGCTGTTGGTCGAGAAGCCACCGAGTCAGAGGTGGCCGACGTGGACCAAACTTGTACTGAAGATACCTTCGAGGAGGGTTTGGGCGTAGCCCCGAGCCTCAAGTTGGACATGGTACAGTCTGTGCCAATGAACCCTCTACTAGAAATTTCGAAGGGCCTGACTCCAAAATTCTTCGGGGTCTAGAAGAGACCCTTATAGATATTGATTCCGTGGGCGGCTTTGAATCGAGCCCTTCATTTTCTTCAGGGGAAATAAGGGATGCTTAGAATAAGGGTGCTGCCGATATGGGGGCCTCTCAGGGAGAGGATGATATGTTCAAGGACTACTTCATCGGCATCGACGTAGACACAGACCCCGACGCCCCTGTCGCTCTCGAGGAGGCCGAGAAACTTCAACAATAGGTAACATTCTCGACATACCATTTGCACTTCAAATTTTTTCCTTGTGTTTCTAACTCCTATGCTTTTGTTGTAGGTCAAGAATTTGTATGACCACGCCTTCTATAAGCTCCAAGATGAGCTTTCATGACGTGAGAAGAAACTTGAGAAGCTCACCTTAGAGCAAAATAAGTCGAAGGCTTCCTCTACCCGAAAGGAAGAGGAGTTGAGTGAGCTTCGGGCGAGCCTGAAGGGGTGCACAAGGAACGGACTAGCTTTGCCGAGCAAGTAACATGGCATTCATGTGTTCATCTTTTTATTCTTATACTTGATGCTTACTATATTGTTTCGACCTTGCAGATTGGGCAAAAAGATGCCCTGGTGGGGCAACTTCAGGAAGAGGTTGCAGCCAAGAATGCAGAGATCCTCGAGCTGAAGAGGAAGAATGGGGCCGCGACCTCGGAGAAAGACCTTTTGCGGGGAGAGTTGGCCTCGACCCAGGATCTTCTACGAAATGCTCAGAAGGAGGTCGCTGTATTATCTGTGTCCAAGGCTGAGGCCGTTGAAGATGCGTCCTCATACAAGAGAGATGCCGCCACCGCAAACGATCGAGCCGGAGAGATATCCTAGAAGGCCGAGCAGAAGTTGGCTCGGGCCATTGCTTATGCTCGTCTGCAAGCTAGGAGGCAGGCCTTCGAGGAGGCAAGCATCGAAGGTGTTGATCTCTCTGTTGAGATCGAGAAAGCCAGAAAATTGGAGGAAGAATCGGTTCCTTCTACTTCAGATGAGGACTCTGGAAGTGATTCTGGCGGTAGTGAAAGTGAGGAATAGTCTCGTGCCGTCCTCTCTGCTGCTCCTTTTCTTTATTTTTGTGCATGGGATCCTCGGGGGAGTTTTGTAAAGACACATTCTGTAAATGAATTTTTGAGAATACAAAGAGACCATTTGTTTCAATCCATCAAATTTTATTTTCCAGTGCTTGTACAAAGCTAGTCTTTCGAATTTTGATGTCGGCTCTTTTAGAGCCCATACTTGGATAGTAGAGATCCTCAAGATCGTGCACCATCCCAAGGCTAGATTGATAGCCCTTTTAGAGTTCTTTTTGTAATATTAGAGATCCTCGAGATCGGGCACTATCTCGAGGCTAGGCCGATGTTGATAGCCCCTTAGAGCTCATTTTCATTTTGACAGAGATCCTCGAGATCGGGCACCATCTCGAGGCTAGATTGATACGGAAATCTTGACCCCTCGAACGCAGTATGACAACATCATTTGTATGACATGGGCATGAGGTGACTGAGGTGGTCCTGCCGATACACTTCCCCAAAAGGGATAATGGCTTAGCCAGAATTAATTGGCCTTTAGAGTAGGCGAGCAGTCGCCGCTTGCTCTATATATGAGCTTGCTTTCCTCTTATTTGAGGACATTGCTATTTTGGTCAACTACCCTTTTGTAGAGCTTTTCCTCCTTGCATCAGTGTTTCCATTATTTTAGTTCAAAGCTCCCGTTTAGGTTTTCATCTCCTTCTTTTTGTTTCACCGTAGTTATGGATGCTATGCCCAAATTTGTTCACCAAAAATAGGAGAGTTCCGCCTCTACTTCACGCTCGGTCAGTGGTACACCGCCGACATCCGGTGAGCTAACCTTGAGATTCTTTGTCTCGAGGAGGGACATTATGTTAGAGAGACCGTCCAATATTTAGGGCCATCGGGAGCATGCATAGAGTTTTATCTCATCAATAGGAGAGGAACACCTCGAGGCAGTTATGAGACACTGCGGATGGGGAGAAAAGGTGGTACTGCAGGTACCTTCCATGGAAGAGAGCATCATGGCTCATGTAGAGGGTTTTTTGAATGTATACACATACCCCTTTACATTGGGCCCTCTCGATAGAGTCGTGCTCGAGTTTTGCAAAAGATATCGGGTTACCCTGGCACAGGTTCACCCGTCGTTTTGGAGGATAATGTTGATGATAAGGTACTTTGTAGATAAAGCCGGGCTCGAGTTCACCCTCAACCATCTTGTTAAATTGTACCGGCCCTTACATTATCGAGGCCTGATAACTCTACGATGTCGATCCACCCAGCCCTTTGTTTCCAGTAATGAAGAAGACGGGGACCGAGGGTGGATGAGTCGATTTGTCCAAGTGTGGACTATCGACATTATTCCCGCAGAATTCCTGCCATTTCCCGAGAAATGGAATTTCACGCGTAAGTGGTACACTTGTGTTTTTATCATTTTGTTCATGGTGGAGGCAAAATCCGTAAAAGTGTTTTCCTTTTCTTCTCTACAGCAATCCCGTGGCTGCCATTTGAGGTCCCTAACCTGGCAGATTGGACTCGGAAACTAGCAGCTTGCTCAACTTATGATGAGCGTAAGTGGCGAGATCTGTCCAAAGGTATATGGGAGGCCAAACACCATGGTACGTGCTGTGTGGTCTATTCTTTATGAAATGTACTTTCTTTTATGTGTATTAACTCCGTCACCCGAAGTATCGGAGAATTTTTTGAGATGATACCGTGCCCCTTGGAGAGGAGGAAGGATCGTCGAGTTCGAAGCCGAATAATGATAACAAATAAAAGGAATCCTCAAAGGACGAGGGTGCTCATAGCGAGGCAATCCCTGATCGAAGGTTCTTAGAAGATGTATCAGCTGAGCCTGCAGCACACGAGGCTTCTAGCCTCGAAAAAATGGTTCCTCCTTTGTCGCCCTCTTCTTTTCCCGTCGAAGGTACTTCGAGGGATAAAGGCTTTCTGGCGCCATCTTCTTCTCCCGTTGAAGGTACTTCGAGGGATGCTCGAGGACAGGGGCAGCCTAAATCAAGCGGGGTCTCGAGCGATCATATCCCCACCAAGTGCGGTTCGACTGGGGCCGATGAGACCAGGCCAGTAGATGCACACTCAACTTTTGAGAAGGCTCAGCGGTTCTGTTCTGTGGTGAGTTTTGGTTTGACTTTGTTGGTTTTCTAGTTTTGCATTCTCATTTTCTCACTAAGCTTCTTTTTCATAGGCTTTTGACAAGCTCAAGTCCGAGCTGCTCCGCTGTGAAGCCAGATTGCGGAGAGCCTTAGACGGGGAGAAATCCCTCAGGCTTATTTGTGACAAAAGGGCAAAGGAGCTGAGACACCTTCGGTACGAGATGAATCGAAGCCTGACATATGAAGGTCGTCTCGAGAAACATGTAACCTTTGTTTCGAGGGAATGCATGTTTCTTCTTCTATCCTCAGAGATTAATGTTTTGATACCTCAGTTGTAGAGTAAAACGGAGGACTTAGAACGCGTTTGGGGCAAAGTTGGTCAGGCCAGGTATGAGTGTAATGAGCTAAAGGCTCAGATAGATTCTCTAGTTGTTGCCAAGAAGAATGCTTTTGCCAAGGATTCTACCCTCGAGGTGCAGCTCCGGAGCGCTCGTGAAAAAATTCAGTCCAGACGAGCAGGATTGCAGGCTCGAGCCTGAGCTTTTGAAGATGAAGGACAAGGTTGTGGATGCTCGGGCTGAAGCTGGAGAGATTTGGGCTAAGTCTAATAAGAAAGTGGTCGTCTACTTAAAAGATGCTGCCGACGCTCGAGCTGAGTTGAGAGGGGCTTCCGATCGGGAGAGCAGAAGAAGTGAATATGCCTGGTGCAAATCCCGTAGGTAAACCCTCGAGGAGATCCACACTAGGGGCTTTGATCTCTCGGAAGAAATAGAGAAGGACAAGGCGGATGAATACGACGCCAGGTTCCTGACATCTGATGCCGAAGATAATGAGAAAGAAGCCGATGGGGACACAGTCCCCGAGGGGAACGTAGGCTAGGCCTTTCCTTTCTGATTCTGCATATAATGCTCTTAGAGAACATTGTAAATGAAGCCTTGTATTATTTCACATACACATATAAAGGAAGCATTTCGGTTAACCCCCTTTATGATTTTTTCTTTGCTTGTGTATGTCTTTCTTTTGTTTTCAGTTTTGACGTTTGTCGATGATTAGCCAGATGAATTGGCCTTCGAGGTAAGGACCCTTAGGTTTACAAATTGGCCTTAAGGCTTGCTAGGCTGGCTAGTAGGCTCTTATGCATTTGCCCTTAGGCGCTTTTTATTTAACTATTTTGGGTCTAGTCTTCGAGTCGGTTTCGACTCGGGCTCATCGACCCTTATGTTTTTTGAAAGATGGCTCTTAGGCTCTTATGTGATGGGTCGACATGACCTCTAATATTGGCTGGCGCGTATGCTCTTACGCGTTGGGTTGGTACGACCTCTAATATAAGCTGGCGCTTAGGATCTTACTCGTTGGGTCAGTGCGACCTCTAATCGGCCATAAGGCTATTTTAAGTTGGCCCTTAGTCTCTTACACGTTGGGTCGGTACGATCCCTAATTGGCCCCAAGGCTCTTTTAAGCTGGCCCTTAGGCTCTTGCGTGTTGGGTCGGTACGACCTCTAATATAGGCTGGCGCTTAGGCTCTTACGCATTTGGTCGGTACGACATCTAATATAGGCTTTATTTTTCCCTCGTTAATGACTTTTTGAATTTTTTATGTTTGTCCGACTCTTCGACAGTTTGATAAGGACCTCGATTGTGAGCTGTTATGTGACGACAAATGAGCACCTAGGGAGGTTTCGCTTGATGGCTGAATTGTCTTGAAGGCTTTTTATTGTTTGGAGCTGATATGATCGAAGCTCTTTTACTTATGCTGAGGGTAGCCTGATTAACCGATTCTTTTCGAAGTAATTGAAGGCCTGTGATTTTATGGCGACGATTGGACATCCCCGAGTCGCGTTAGTTTTGCCGGAGCCTTGTGACCGTGGTTATTGTGTTTGGCCGTAGACTGTTAGTCCCCGAGTGAGGTAGCCTCGGCGTCTATATCGAGGGTATGACTTTTTAGGGGTCTTACAAGTTCGAATATATAACCTTGACTTTTAAAATCGGGATTATGCCTTTTGTAAGGTCTTATAAATTTGAACATGCCTTACTTGAGGTCTTACAGATAGGTTACTTGGTACAAGTATAATTCATGCCTTGCTTGAGGTCTTATAGGTTTGGTATTGCCTTATGGAGATCTTTCGGGCTCGAGGTTGCCCACTTGGGGTCTTACGGCCTCGAGTTTTTTGTAGCTCGATGAGGTGACAATCGGCGCCAGTCCCCGAGACATTGAGAGTTTCTGGATCTGGAGCCGTTCTTTGATGTTGCCTTATTGAGGGCTTTTGAGCTCGACGTTTCCGGCCTGGAGGTCTTATGGCTTCGGGTTTTTGATGTCAACTCCCGATAGTTCGGGAAAGTTTTGGCCCTAGAGCCGTTTCTTGTGAAAATAGCAAAACTTCCTTGAAGCGCAAAGTGTTTAAATGGTAAGAAATCAAAAAATATTCCTTGATTACTTGGTACAAGTATACATAGTTTTCGCCGTCGAGGGTTCGATCATTCTATGCGGACACGGTTCTTTCGACCGTTTGGCCCGATAAATCATTTTTCTACTGGGACCCTCTTTGGCTCGTCTTCATCTTTTTGGGGATATAATCTCCCAAGGGGATGTACCTCAGTATTCGAGGTTGGTCGAAGAGAAGCCTTGAGTACTTGTTAAGTTCTCCTTAGGTAGCATATAGATGTTGCCTCGTTAAAAACCTTTCCGGTAAACGACTTCTTGGGATAAAATACGATCGAAGGAAAAGAGTGCAACACATGATTTAAAACCTAAGGTGTTCGAGCTGGAAGGTGTGCTTCGATTATTCTTAACCAGATGCCTGCACAAAGGTTAGTGTAAAATGTAAATCAAAAGGGAGATGGTTATACCTTTCCTTGTTTGGCTTTGGCTCCTTTGGCAGGTGCCTGCTAGGATATACTAAGCCCGAGGGGGCTCCCAGTTGGTCGTCCTCGGGCCTAATCTTTTATTGATGCCAGTTGTGGACATCCGCATAAGTCACGACGGGATATTCAACCAAGTTCTGCTTTAGCTGCTTTGAAGCTACCGAGCTTCGTTCATTCAAACCTTGGGTGAAGGCCTGCACTGCCCAGTCATTGGAGACGGGTGGTAACTCCATTTGCTCCATTTGCTCCATTTGAAAGCGAGATACAAACTCCCGTAACATCTCATTTTCTCTCTGTTTGATTTTGAATACGTCGAATTTCCTTGTAGCAACCTTGATGGCACCGACATTTGCCTTTATAAAAGAATCTTCCTGCATGGCGAATAAATCTATCGAATTCAGGAATAGGTTGTGGTACCACATCATGGCCCCTTTTGAAAGTGTTTCCCCAAATTTCTTCAATAGGACGTATTCAATTTCATTGTCCTTCAGGTCATTTCCCTTTACGACATTAGTGTAAGCAGTGACGTGCTTGTTGGGATCCAAGGTTCTGTTGTACTTTGGGAGATCAGGCATTTTGAATTTTTTCGGGATGGGCTTCGGAGCCGCACTTGATGGGAATGACTTTTGTATGAATTTCTTTGAATCAACACCCTTCAGGATCGGGGGTGCGCCCGGGATCTGATCGACCCTTGAATTATAGGTCTCCACATTTTTATCATTAGCTTCTATTTTCTTCTAGCCCGATTCAATCCTCTTTGTGAGGTCCTCAAACATCTTCATAATAGTGGGGTCGGTTGCTGACCCATTGTTACTCGATCTTTCCGGAACCTACTCGGCTTGAGAAGCCGTTTGTAGTGCTGCTATGTTTGGAGTTTTTTTGTGGCTTTGTAGTTGAGCAATCGCCAACTGTTGTTCCTGCAACATTTCAAAAATGACGTGAAGGCTAACCTCTCGTTCCTCCCGAGCTGGGGTTTTCTGGGCTTCTTGATGGTTTTCTTGGCGTATACTCCTATTAGTGTGGGAGCTTATATCGATATGTTGGGTATTGCGTGAGACCACATCCACGGGGATTGGCTCTAGTGCATCCTCAGGGTTTCGCAGTGGTACACCGGCGCCTGCAACAACTACACCATTCTCTCCATGGTCCTCAGGACCGTTGTTTTTAGGTGCATTCACTAAGTTAGACATTATTCACCTGAAATCAAAGATTCTTGGACAAGAAGAAGTGTGAAGAATAACTTGTGTTTTCAATAAACCAGCACAAAAACAATCACTATTATTTTTAGCTCCACGATGGGCGCCAAACTGTTTACCTTGAAAATGGTAATTACAATTAGATTTGATTTTGTGGTTCTAAAAATACGTGATTTATTTTTATGCTAGTTTTTAGGCAATAAATGCTAAGTATGAGCTAAGAAAGCAAAGTAAGAGTAAGAGGCAGTGTGGTTATTCAAACCGAATAGCTGCGAGTCGGGGTCTCGGACCGGCCTAAGCGGGGCCTCGAGGTCGAGCTAGACGGGCTTGATCGAGGACGATCGATGAAGGACTAACAGTCCTAAAGGCCTTGATGATGGCTCTTTATGATTAATGATGAGTCATAAATGACGAACAATCAATGAAACACAATAAATATAAGCAATAAATCAAAGGAAAAACAAAGGAGAGTGTTTAAGTTAAAGAGCAGAGAATATTCTTGTTCTTTTATTGAATGTTATGTCCGCAAAAAAAAGCAAGGGCCCCCTTTATATAGGAGGGGGAATCCCAATATAGTACATATGCATTTATTACAAAGATAAACAACTTGTACAACTATTAAATATCACGGTACGGACTTGTACTATTCTTGTAGACCTGGTCAGCTTCAACCATGTGCCTTTTGGGAATTTCCTACTTGTCTAAGATAACCACCGATTTGTGCTGCCCCGAGGCCGAGCATCGGGAACCCTCGGGGTTGAACCTCAAGTTATGCTTCGAGGCTTCTGAAGACGGGATGCGAACTACCATGTGATCACAAAATTGGACTCTCCGATTTTAGCCGTGTACACTTTCGTACCATGCTCTTGGAGTCTGCTTGAGCCCATAAAGTGCCTTGTCAAGCTTGTACACACAATCAGGAAATTCCTTACTTTCAAAGCTTAGAGATTGCTTGGCAAACACTTCTTCCTTTAAATAGCCATTGAGTAAGGCACTCTTGACATCCATCTGATGGAGAGTGAATTCCATGTAAGCAACAAAGGCTATAAGAAGTCTAATTTCTTCCAATCTTGCAACTGGAGCAAAAGTCTCATCATAGTCTATGCCCTCTTCTTGGCTATATCCTTAAACCACCAATCTTGCCTTGTTCCTTGTAACTGTTTCATCTTCGTCAATTTTGTTTCTGAAGACTCATTTTGTGCAAATTACTGATCTCTCCATGGGTCTTGGTACTAGATGCTAAACTTGACTTCTCTCAAATTGGTTGAGTTCATCTTGCATTGGATTCACATAGTCTGCATCCTGCAAAGCCTTATCAACATTTTATGTTCAATAAGAGATAAAAAGCATCAAAAGCACAAAGATTCTTCAAAGAAGATCTGGTTTTGATTCCAGAGGTTGGATCAATAATTATGTTCTAAATGGGATGAGAATTTTGATACTTGTAAGGTTTCACAACCAGCTGGTTTCCCCTAGATGTTCCTTCAATGTTTTGTTGCTGAGGAACAGATACATGGATAAGTTCCCTCGAGGTTTGAGGATCAGTTCCTCTTTGTTTAGTTCCCCTGTCAGGTTGCCCTAGGTGGAAGGGCCTGTTCAATCACATGTTTCTTCCTCTAGTGCAGCTTCAGTTTGGGCTGTGGTTTCATTTGAGTTTCTTACCAGCCCAATTGCTTCATCATCATGTTCATGCCTCTGAGAAAGAATGTTAGTTTCGTCAAAAACCATATGTATACTTTCTTTTACACACCTAGTTTTTTTATAAATCTTATAAGCTTTACTATGTGAAGAATATCCCAAGAATACTCCCTTATTACTTCGGGGATCAAACTTACCTAGGGAGTCTTTGCCATTATTGTGCACAAAGCGCTTGCATCCAAATGCTCTAAGATGGGATATATTTGGCTTTCTCCCTTTAAGTAACTCATAAGGAGTCTTCTCAACAAGAAATCTAGTCATGCACCTATTTGTGATGTAGCATTCAGTGTTCATAGCTTCTGCTCAGAAGCTATGAGGTAGTTTACTAGAAAGAAGCATAGTCCTAGCCATTTCTTCCAATGTACTATTCTTTCTTTCAACTACTCCATTTTGTTGTAGAGTCCTAGGAGTAGAAAAGTTATGATTTATGCCATGCTCATCACAAAATTTAGCAAATTTAGCATTCTCAAATTCAGTACCATGATCAGACCTAATTGATGCAAGTTGATTACCTAGTTGTTTCTGAGTTTTTCAAACAAAAGAAGTGAACACGTCAAATGCTTCATCTTTAGTAGTTAAAAACAATGTCCAAGTAAACCTAGAGTAATCATCAACAAGCATAATAACATATCTCTTACCATCTCTGCTCAATGTTATCATTGGTCCACAAAGATCCATATGGAACAGTTCCATAGTCCTGGTAGTGCTTACCATTTTCTTGCTTTTGAAAGAGGATCTTACCTGCTCCCCCTTACACTAGCCTCACAAACTTTATCTTTCTTGAACTTAATGTTAGGCAGCTCTATTACCAAGTCCTTGTAGACTAGTTTGTTGAGTTGGCTTAGACTGGCATGTCCAAGTCTTTTGTGCCAAAGGAGGGGATCATTATCCAAAACACTCAAGCAAATGAGTTCATTTTGTGAAAGTGTGGACAGATCCACAACATATATATTGTTCACTCTTTTTCCCTACAAAACTATCTTGTCAGTGGTAAGATTAATCACAAAGCATTTTGCAGAGGTGAATACTACCATGTTACCTCTATCACACAATTGTGATATACTTATTGTTGATACCCAATTTTTCCTTATATATTTTTAATATATATATATATACTTTCTAAATAGCATATATGCAGTTATAAGCATGCATAAGCATTTTACATTTTTTATAATTTTTAAAAAGCTCCAAATTGATTTATTTCTTCCCTTTTTATTTATAAAACTTCCAATAATTATCCTTCAAATTATTTTTGTCGTAATTTAGTCATCTAAATTCTTTATTTATGGCAAACTTTTGTTTAAATATTTTAGTGCATTTTTTATAATTGCATTTACATTTTTTAGGCTAAATTGCATATCTTTGCAATAATAGCCCTACTAACGCATAATTATGTTATTAATGCATAAAATGATCTCTTATATTTTTAAAATATTAAACAACTATTTTAGTACATAAATATATTTTCTTAAAAATCATTTATTATTTTTATAAATTATATAGAAATAAAAGTGGCTATTTAAAACCTAGCCTATTTTTATTTCAATTTCAGCCTTAATTCTAACCCAATACCCAGCCCAACTTTTAAACATAAACCTACCCAGGCCCAAATACCCATCTGCCGAACCCAATACCCGGCCAAATCCTGGTCATTGATCATTTTGATCAACGGTACAGGTTCCCCTTTCCATAATTAAACTAACCTATACCCCAAAACCCTAATAATTTTACCACTCTTCCCCCGCCGTCACCTAATCCTCTCTGCTCTCAAACACTCTCAACCTAACCCTAATCCAATCCCACTGACCTTCATCTTTGGCTATCTCCAGTGGTTTCTCACTACCTCCCCGGCCTCCAATGGCCTCTCTCACGTTATTCTTGCCATCTCCGGGGCCCTCAAGGGACCAGGGCTAGTGACTTTCATCTATGGCTCCTCCCTCACTTGTTTCAGGCCATTCCAGTGTGATTCTGAGTAAAATCGTCCTATATTGAATACGATCTATGGGTTTCTCAGTATGTTTCTTCATTCTTTGTGCCGTTCTATTCGAAACCCTAATTTCTTCTTCTAAACCTCTTAGATCTGTACTGATCTGAGGTGATTTGGGTTTGTTTTATGTGAGTTTTACAACAACCTTAAGATTCTTTACAAGAATCGTATGATTTTCAAGTGATTTTTATCGTTTCCTAAAATTAGGGCTTCCGGAAGTTCTTTTTAAAAATTGTTTGATGATTTTTTGTGTTTAATCTTCTGCTTCTCATATATTTTGACTGATTTTATGAGTCTGCTACAACCTTAACTCACTTGTACCAAAAGCCCTAATTTTTGGGGTTCTTCGTTTGGTTTCTGATTGTGTTCTTGCTTTGGGCTCTTGTGATTTCTCGTGATTTTATTGTCCTAATATGCTTCTACCGAATTTCTTAGTTTGACCTTTCACTGATTCTATGTGCTTGTGTTCGTCTTGACTATTCATATCAAGACATGTATCTTTCTCATTGAATCAATGTTGGTTAACTTTTTTTTTTTGTTAAAGTTATATGTCGATTCCTGACTATTCATGTTTCACCTTATTTTATATGCTAAACATGCTTACTCTTTCATGACTTTCTCTTTGATTGAATCCTTGAATATTCTGAACTCCTTATTTCTTGGTTTGATTTGAACACTTTCTCTTAAACTTTCAATTCTTACCTCCCTACTCGATTTGATTGAATTGCTTGCCTTAATTATTTTTCCTTGCCTTGTTTGTATTTAGCCGATTCTTACTGATTTGTTTCCTTAATTAAAACTTCTATTCATTTACCCCTAATTACCTATTCTATACCTAAACCTTACTTGATTCTTTTCCTTAAATACTTAGCATACTTTACCGTTGATTTAATTGTCCCTTAATTAAGGGAGGGACTTGCTGATTTACAAGTGACTTCCCTGATTTACTACTTAATTGATCTCTTACCTTATTTGTCAAGCTTTTGATTACTATATAATCCCCCTCATATTTTATGTTATGGACAACGAATATTAGTTCATAAATCACTACTCCTTACACTCTAAAGTTCTCTCTCTCTGCTACTACTTGTGATACTCACTGATCTAGCCGGCTGAAAGCCAAGGCTAGATATTGGAACTTTATCTGCTTTATATTCTGCACCCTTTTCTTCAACTGGTATGTCTCTAGTTAAGTTTTTAGATCTAAACCCTATGTGTTTCATTCCTACACTAGTTCATCAGTTATGATTTCAACTTTATTCCTGTTTATTTCTTTGCTCAACTTGTCTAAACTTTGTCCAGTTCAATGCATGTTTTACACTCTGAACTCTCTCCTGTTTACTTCTTCACCTAGCATGTCCAAACTATATGTTTAATCCTGTTCAAGTCAGGCCAACTATTATCTATGTCCTAACTATTTACTGAGTCTCTAATCCTAAGTGTTGCCTGCAGTTTGTGACTATATGTTTCCCTTATCCCTATCTATGTACCCTAATTTGATTCTTATGTGCCACAACCCCTTTATCCCTATGTGAAGATCTATTTGTTAAGTGTTCTTTTCTGAATCTGGATGTCTCTTATGACCAATTGATTGTCTGCTACTTGGTACACTTCTCAAACTGTCTTTTACCACTAAGTTATTTTTTGTTTTCCGGAAAACCTTTCTACTTCTGAAGTCATATCTGTACTATTTTCAAAACAAAATATGTCAAGCACTTTCACTTTACTCTTAGGATATTAGGTTCTGCCCCTCTGATATATGTACTGCCTTGAGACCCTTGAAATCACTCTGAACTCTGGCATGTTAGAGCTGGCCTTTCCACACTGCACCTAAATTAGTTATTGTTTGAGAAAAGTCTAGGTGTGAGCACTACCCGGGATCCTTGAGGTCCTTAGGGAACTCTGACACACCTAGACATGATACTGTCTATGGAACTTTGGCATTTGAGGCTATTGGAGGCTTGGAAGTCATTTGGGCCTATTGCAGGCTCCCTATATATTAACTTCTGTTCATTTATGTATTTTAATTCATTGGTCTGTATTAATTATTGTAAACAACATTGGGAATTAGTGAAAAAGGGGTGGGTAGTTACATATCTGTTGGGTAAATTGAGTAGATGCCATGCCTATAGGATCGTGTTAATGCATCTGCTATGTTTGCTTTACTTCCACCATATTAGAAACCATGCCTATAGGATCTAAATGGCTTTAATAATAGAAATTATGCCTATAGAGTTAAAACTAGCCTTATAACTAGATATCATGCCTATCGAGTGTAAAATAATTGAAGTTCAGTTTTTGTTACAGCATGTATTCACATTCGTCCTCTTAGATATCATGCCTATAAGTTCAAGAGTCAGCTTTAATAACTAGATACCATGCCTATAGGGATTAAAATTAGATCTAATAGAAATCATGCCTATAGAACTTAAAATCAGTTTAGTTAAGCAAATCAGCTAATTTATGTGTAAATTGGTTTAATTAACTGTCCGTTTCTTTAAATGAGTTTTCAAACGCTGACTTAAATTAATACCGCTAGAAAACATGTCTATAGGGCCTCAAGTTGTCCGTTTTAAAACTGTTCACCGTTTTACTTCATTCCTAATCAATGTAGATCTCATGCTCTTAGGACACCACTGTTATGCGCATAGGCAAGCCTCTAGGGCGATTTAAATTTTGCAACTATGAAACTGTGCTTTATTATTTAAAACTGTTCAGTTTTAACAGGTCTAAATTAGTAGGCAAGCTAAATAGGATTTTGACACTCTGTCCTAATTCAATACTGTATAATCCCTAATAACCTATATATCATGTTCTAGGATTTTCTCTTAAATACCTGACTGTTGTTTGAAGACGTGCATTTACTTGTTATATTTGTGGAGGTGACTATTGTCACACCTCCTTTTTGCGCGCCCGCCCCGAAGGGTAAATGCGCGAGGGAGTTTTTCCAATTTAAGTGACAATATTCGAAATGGGATTATTTATTTATTTCAGAGTCGCCACTTGGGAAAGGTTTGGCTTTTGGTGTCCCAAGTCACCGGTTTATCTTGAATCCCAAATCGAGGAAAATATTCGACTTTCCAAATGAAGTCTGCGAACCAGAAATTCTAAGTAAGGAATTCTGTTGACCCGAGGGAAGGTGTTAGGCACCCTCGAATCCCGTGGTTCTAGCACGGTCGCTTAAATTGTTATAATGGCTAAATATCTGATTTAAATACATGTTGTGACTTATGTGCTTTTATTAAGTTTAAACCGCTTTTATTATTATCATTTATTTTTATAGAATTGCAACGTCGTGAAAATGCATCTCGAACCACGTCACAATCAATGCACCCGTGGTCGTCGACACATTTTGACTCCGTTGAGATTCGGATTTGGGTCACATCAATGTGCACCCGTGTTTAAGAAGGTTAAATTATTAAAGGTGCGCCTAAAGCAACTAGCGTATTGTTATTTTGGGAAGGCCGTAAAATTCGCTAAACGGCCTGTCCCGAATTCTAAGTATTTTAATATATACATTTAGAGGGCCCCGCAGCTTGTGCATTTTTGTTTGTCGAGGCTCGTCTCATTTTTATTTAAAAGGATAAACCTACAGTGACTATATTTTCCTATTAAGTTCGTCTCTAAAATAAAAGAAAATCTCTTAATTAATTACATGCTAAAAACGTAACTTATTAATTATTAGTTTACGGCTAATGCGAATGGAAAATTGCGACCGAGTTTGTACAAAGAAAAACTGCTTTCATTCTATATTCTATTATTCAATAATACTAAAACGTGAGATTGACACACCATAATATCAAAACAGATTAACTATTCTTTGATTAATTTAAACTAACATTATTAGATGAAGAAGTTATACATATGTGACATCGTTGCTGGAGCAGCCATGGCTGCTCGTCGTAGCTGGACGCGGGCAGCAGCAGCGACGAGGAAGCAGCAACGACGAGGGTCGTTTGGATGCGACGACGATGGTGGTGCTGCGGGGAGACATTGCTGCTCGTCATGGCTGCTCGTTCATGGCTGCTTGGGGCTGTTTGAGGTCGTCCATGACTGGACGTGGTGGAGAAGACGACGAAGAAACAACAGCCATGGACGGGCTGCTACGTGTGTGTGTGTGTGTGTACATATGTCGCTGTGTGTGTGCGTGTTGTGTATATGTGTGTGGCGTGAGGGAGAAGAGGCGGGGCAGCCATGGGAGGGGCTTGGGGTGGTTTTAGGGTTAGGGAGGGTGGTTTGGAGAAGAAAAAGAGAGGGGGGGGTGTGAAATGTGACGGCTAGAGAGTTTAGGGTGTGTTTATGGTTTGGGTTGTTTGGTTGAGTGAGAAGAGTGAAACAAAAATCTGAAAAATCAAAAAGGGATGGGGTGGAAATGGGTCGGGTCAAAGGGTTTTGGGTTGGGTAGAGGTATTTTGGGCCTGGGTTTAAAAATGAAGAAGAGACCCAAATCCGATTTTCTTTGTATTTTTGCTCTCTTTTCTTCTTTTATTTTTCTAAAACTTAAATTCTAAAAATCCTTAAATTATTATTAAGTTATAAAAGCGCAAATTAACTCCCAATAACAATTAACGCACAATTAAGTAATAATTAAGCATAAATTTGTATATTTGGACATTAAATGCTAAAAATGCAAAAGATGCCTATTTTTGTAATTTTTGTAAAACAAACTTAATTACTAACAATTGTAGAATTAAATCCTACATGCAAAATGCGACATATTTTTGTATTTTTATTAATTTAACAAATAAACATGCACAGACAAATACAAATAATTATCCAAAAATGTCACAAAAATTCTCAAAATTGCACACCAAGGAAAATCATTTTATTTTGAATTTTTTTGGGAGTAATTCTTTCATAGGGCAAAAATCACGTGCTTACAGCTGCCCCTCTTTGCCCGAAGACACGAAGGGTTTTCGTGCAAAGATAAAGTGAGCGATTTTTGCCCATCCGAGTACTCCGTGTGAAGCATTTTTTGAAAAAGATTTAACCGAACCTTTGCTTCAAAGGTTTCCTACATATCCCTGGCTAAAGGGGAATCAGGTTAATGTAGTTCGGGAAACTTTGGTAGCTGGGACCAACCTGTGATTGCGATGCTTGCTGTTACTGCTATTGCTGTTGCCACTGCTGCTTTACTGACCGCCTTATTACAACCAAAGGAAAATTGAAACTGAACTAACTACTTATGCCTGTCAAACGCTAGTTACAAGATTCCTATCTATAATTCTTTTGCAACTTGATCTTGTGTCTTAGCTGATTCTGCTTGTAGACTTCGATCCGAATCTTGATGCTTGCAAGTTGTAGGCGCTTGTTTATTTCTGCAGTTTTGAGTGAAACGGGATAGGCGAAACTCAGGAATTTTGATCAAATTTTGAGCGACTTGCCCTTTGTTTGTTCCGATATTTGGGAACAATCTTCTTTTTGTTCTTTTTTTTTATTCTGGATTGAGACTCATCCCGTATGTCATCTCGATCCATGCGCCTTGAGGTCAGACCTGCTGAGACAACAAAATAAACGAACGAAATTTTCTGCCCCAGTTTCAACTAGGCAAATTTCGTGAGTTAATTGTCATGAAAATTTACAGCACTGATGAGGGGATTGGAAAACTCTAGTCTACAAAGCGCAACTCAGGGATTGGAGCCCTAATGTCGCCAAAAGGTAAAATGCGCAACTCAGGGGTTGGAGCCCTAATGCTGGCTTAAAGAAAAATTGCTCAACTCAGAGATTGGAGCCCTAATGCTGGCTAAAGGAAAAATGCTCAACTCAGGGATTGGAGCCCTAATGTCGGCTAAAGGGAAATCGCTCAACTCAGGGATTGGAGCCCTAATGCTAGCTAAATGGAAAAACTGCTCAACTCAGGGATTGGAGCCCTAATACTGGCCAAAAGCAAAATGCTCAACTCAGGGATTGGATCCCTAATGTCGGCTAAAGGAAAGACTGCTCAACTCAGGGATTGGAGCCCTAATGCTGGCTAAATGGACAAACTGCTCAACTCAGGGATTGGAGCCCTAATGTCGGCTAAAAGAAAATCGCTCAACTCAGGGATTGGAGCCCTAATATCGGCTAAAAGGAAATCGCTCAACTCAGGGATTGGAGCCCTAATGCTGGCTAAATGGAAAAACTGCTCAACTCAGGGATTGGAGCCCTAATGCTGGCCAAAAGCAAAACGCTCAACTCAGGGATTGGAGCCCTAATGTCGGCTAAAGGAAAGATTGCTCAACTCAGGGATTGGAGCCCTAATGCTGGCTAAATGGAAAATTGGGGATTCTAACTAACCCTCTTTTTGAGTTTTCTTCTTGCTTCTTTTTTCGTTATTTTTATTATTTTTTTTTGTAAGTAAAATGCAGGAGAGAATTTTGGGGAAACTTCCTTTTTGGGTTGATTCTTTATTGCAAAGCTGTTTCTTGCATTCACGTATTTCTTTTCTTTTTTGGGCTACCCCTGCTTTTTGCACGGTTGCTTTGGATCACACCTGTTTCAATTTTTCAAACAAAGAACAATTGTTAGTTTGAAAATGGTGGTTGGTTCGATGGCCTTGATCGTTCCAATTGTTTTGTCCCGTCCTTATTCCTGTTGAGAAACTCTGCCATTGGATTCACATGCGAAACCCTTTTAAACTGCTCAGACTCGCATTCCCGGATTTTGTGATGATTTGCCCGTGTAAGGCTTTGGTTCTTCCATCCCATTATGCTTGGGGATTTTTACCGAGGCAGACTCAGTGGGGATTTTTATTGGGGAGACTCTGTGGGGATTTGTACCAGGCAGACTCATTGGGGATTAGCTGGGGCAGACTCTTTGGGGGATTTTTACAAGGGAGACTGGGATTTTTACAAAGGGAGACCCTGTTGGGATTTGTACAAAGGGAGACCCTGTGGGGATTTGTCGTTTTTTTTGTGTGGGTGTGTGCGGCTTTACTTCGAAGGCAACCAACATCATGATCAATCGGGACGGGACATACATACCACTGAAGCGGGGTATTCACTTCTTACTAAACAGAGCTCCGTGAAACGGGTCCCGCCACCTATTCTTTCCAGTATATTTGGAACTTGGGGTAAAAAAATGAAAGTGATTCAAAGAAAAGTAAGACAAAGAACGGAGGAAACAAATTTAAAAGAGAAGTGTCTCTTTCGGGACAAGAAAGACTTATCTGAGGAAAACAATGCTGACTTTAAATTGACACGACATGCTTTTTGGACTGGATGCCCGACCTTCACGAACTTGCATTTCCTCATGAACCAGAAACGGATTTATGTTTCCAAACCGGTGGAACCTTGCCAAGACTTTCTGAGGTGGAATTACCTTTTCGGCCGACATCGCCTTTTGCGGGTTTTCGCTAGTCGACATCTCTCATTTCTCTTCTTGTTGTCGCTTGATAGCACTCTTTGCGAGTTTTTACTAAACAAGCTCTCTCATTTTCGATTTCTCTGCTATCGTCGCCTTACGGTGCCCGAAGGTTTTCACCGATAAGACTCTCTCGTTTTATTTCTCTCAATTTGAATGTACTGGCCTCCAATCATGATATCTCTCGGCTTCCCCTGCCTTTGGCAGTTGATCTGAAGGACTTGTGCTTGGAATGGTAGATGAACTACAACTTCTAAGCCATTTGGTGTGCCCCGATTTCAATTTCAGGGTAAATTGGATTTTATTTTTGGTGTGACTGAACCTCAGAGAGAGGCTGCCTACGTATCCTTTCGGAATCAAGTCAAACGTAGTTCAGGATCAATCAATGTTTTTTTTAGGTAGACAAAGAAATGCAACCGGCTCAAAGGGCTTGTGGAGAGAGTTGATAGTGTTTGGGCAGTGGGAATAAATCCTTCATCATCTCACATGTGCCAAAATATCACCGAAGTAAACTCAAACATAGTACCTTTTGACTGCATCCGCATTCACTGTTGTTTCAGGATCAATTCCTTCAATATCGCCCAGATACAATGCTCCCCTCGGCAATATCTTCCTGATGATGTATGGGCCTTTCCAATTAGGAGAAAATTTTCCTTTCGCTTCCTGGTGATGTGGCAGAATGCGCCTCAGTACCAGTTGACCCACCTCAAAATTCCTGGGTCGGACTTTCTTGTTGTAAGCACGGGCCATTCTTTGCTGGTACAACTGCCTGTGACAAACCGCAACCATTCGTTTCTCGTCAATCAAAGTCAACTGCTCTAATCGAGTTTTAACCCACTCGCTATCTTCAATTTCTGCTTCGACAATGGTTCGGAGCGAAGGAATTTCCACCTCTGTTGGTATTACAGCCTCGGTCCCATAAACCAACAAGTAAGGGGTTGCCCCTACTGATGTGCGTACTGTAGTGGGATATCCCAACAATGCAAAGGGTAACTGTTCATGCCATTGTCGGGAACTCTGGATCGTCTTCCTCAAAATCTTCTTGATGTTCTTGTTTGCTGCTTCAACAGCGCCATTGGCCTTGGGCCGATAAGGAGTGGAGTTCCTATGCGTTATTTTGAACTGTTCGCATACTCCCCCATCAAGTGACTGTTCAGGTTTGCCACATTATCTGTGATGATAGTTGCAGGAATACCAAAACGACAAATGAGATTTGAATGCACAAAATCCACAACAGCCTTCTTAGTGACTGATTTGACAGTGACAGCTTCTACTCACTTCGTGAAGTAGTCGATAGCAACTAATATGAATCTGTGTCCATTTGAGGCCTTCGGCTCGATAGGACCTATGACGTCCATGCCCCAGGCAACAAATGGCCAAGGTGCATACATGGGATGCAATTCTGTGGGAGGTGCATGAATCAAATCACCATGCACCTGGCACTGATGACACTTTCGAACGAAGCTAAAACAGTCCTTTTCCATGGTTATCCAGTAATAACCTGCTCAAAGGATTTTCTTTGCCAAAACATACCCGTTCATGTGGGACCCGCACACTCCTGCGTGTACTTCATGCATGATCCTTCCCGCTTCCTCGACGTCAACACATCTTAACAAATTGAGGTCCGGGGTCCTTTTATACAATACCTCACCGCTCAAAAAGAAACCTCCTGCATGCCGCCTGATAGTCCTCTTTTGATCTCCAATAGCATGTTCGGGGTATTCTTGTGTCTTCAAGAACCTTTTGATCCATTAGAGGCCTTCGGCTCGATAGGACCTATGACGTCCATGCCCCAGGCAACAAATGGCCAAGGTGCATACATGGGATGCAATTCTGTGGGAGGTGCATGAATCAAATCACCATGCACCTGGCACTGATGACACTTTCGAACGAAGCTAAAACAGTCCTTTTCCATGGTTATCCAGTAATAACCTGCTCAAAGGATTTTCTTTGCCAAAACATACCCGTTCATGTGGGACCCGCACACTCCTGCGTGTTATTCATGCATGATCCTTCCCGCTTCCTCGGCATCAACACATCTTAACAAATTGAGGTCCGGGGTCCTTTTATACAATACCTCACCGCTCAAAAAGAAACCTCCTGCATGCCGCCTGATAGTCCTCTTTTGATCTCCAATAGCATGTTCGGGGTATTCTTGTGTCTTCAAGAACCTTTTGATATCATGGTACCATGGCTGTGTACGCGATCCTGCCTCGATTATATTACAGTAACCGTGTCTTTCCCTGATTTGGATTTCCAAGGGATCGACGTGGGCGTTGCCTGGGTAGGGTAACATTGAAGCTAAGGTAGCAAGTGCATCCGCTAGTTCATTGTGACACCACGGGATATACCTGAACTCTATTGATTTGAAACGCTTGCCGAGGTCCTCCACGTGCTGTCGGTAAGGAATAAGCTTGACGTCCCGAGTTTCCCATTCACCTTGGGCTTGCCGGATAATCAGGTCAGAATCTCCCATAATCAATAAATCTTCAACATCCTGATCAATCGCCATATGCATGCCCATGATGCAGGCTTCATATTCAGCTGTATTGTTCGTGCAAAAGAAGCGCAGTCTAGCTGTAGCAGGATAGTGCTGACCAGAGGGTGAGATCAAAATTGCCCCAATTCCTACACCTTTGGCGTTTACGGCCCCATCAAAGAACATCTTCCAAACATAAGCGTTTTCCGAGACTACTTCTATGGTGTTTATTTCTTCATCCGGAAAATAAGTACTCAATGGTTGGTATTCTTCATCAACCGGGTTTTCGACCAAATGATCTGCTAACGCCTGGGATTTCATTGTCGTGCGGGTGACATAGACTCTGTCAAATTTTGTAAGCAAGATTTGCCACTTGGCCAGTCTTCCAGTAGGCATTGGTTTCTGAAATATGTACTTCAAAGGATCCAACCTGCTTATGAGGTAATTAGTGTGAGCTTGGAGATAATGTCTCAATTTTTGAGCAATCCACGTCAAAGCACAACACGTTCTTTCCAGCAAAGTGTACTTGGCCTCGTAGCCGGTGAATTTCTTGCTCAAGTAATAGATCGCCTGCTCCTTCTTTCCGGTTATGTCATGTTGCCCGAGGACGCAACCGAAAGAATTTTCCAAGACTGTCAGATACAAGAACAGGGGTCTCTCTGGCTCTGGCGGGACCAAAACTGGGGGATTTGAAAGATATTCTTTGATCTTGTCAAAAGCTTCTTGACACTCAGCCGTCCATTTGATCGCTGCATCCTTCCTCAATAGCTTGAATATGGGCTCACATGTGCTAGTCAGCTGGGCAATGAATCGACTGATATAGTTTAACCTGCCCAATAGACTCATCACGTCTTTCTTCGTTCTTGGGGGAGGTAGATCTCTGATAGATTTTATCTTTGTTAGATCTAACTCTATACCTCTCCTGCTTACTATGAAACCCAAAAGCTTGCCTGATGGGACTCCGAAGGCGCATTTGGCCGGGTTCAGCTTCAAGTCGTACTTTCTCAGTCTCTCGAAGAATTTCCTCAAGTCTTGGATATGATTGTCCCGAGTCCTGGACTTGACTATCACTTCGTCCACATACACCTCTATCTCTTGATGTATCATGTCATGAAAAATGGAAGTCATGGCTCTCATGTAAGTTTCCCCAGCATTCTTCAGGCCGAATGGCATAACCCGATAACAGTAAGTGCCCCAAGGGGTAGTGAAGACAGTCTTCTCGGCGTCTTCTTCATCCATCAACACCTGATGATACCCAGCGCAACAATCTACGAAAGATTGTATCTCATGTTTGGCGCAATTATCAACAAGGATGTGGATGTTGGGCAATGCGAAATTGTCTTTAGGACTCGCCCTGTTCAAATCTCGATAATCCACACATACCCGAGTCTTCCCATCTTTTTTCGGCACTGGAACTACATTCGCCAACCACGTGGTGTATTGGACTACCCGAATTACTCCCGTTTTCAACTGCTTGGTGATTTCTTCTTTAATCTTGTCACTGACATCAGTTTTGAACTTTCTCTGTTTTTGTTGAACTGGGGGACAATCAGGGTGAATTGGCAATTTATGCACCACTAGATCAACACCTAATCCTGGCATGTCATCGTATGACCAAGCAAATACATCTTTAAATTCAAAAAGGAGTTGAATTATCGCGTCTCGTGTTTTTTCGTCAGTGTGAATGCTTATTTTGGTCTCTCGAATTTCTTCAGGAGTTCCCAAATTAACCGGTTCGGTGTCATTCAGATTCGGCTTAGGTTTATTCTCAAAGTGTTCCAATTCTCGATTTATTTGCCTAAAAGCCTCTTCTTCGTCATATTCCGGTTCTTGGTTCATTATTTCACAATTAAACAGCTCGTTGTGATCTGGGCGTGAAGTCCGCAAGCATGTCATATTATTTAAAGCCGCATTATTATAACTGAAAGAAAAGATAAAGGAAAAATAACAAAAAATCAGAACAAAGGAAAAATGAGAAAACACTGATTTTTATTTCTTGGAATTTGGAAGATAACAAGGTTTATATTTCAGGAATTCAAAACAAAAACTGAAGGAAAAACATCCGAGTTACATCTTGGGGATAACTCGTGATACAGGAAAGGTGGCAGGACAGGTCTACCCGGCCCGTCTAGTTGGGAACGGCGTGGCCTCCCAGTTTCGAAGCTTGGCGTTTGACCCCACATATAGCATCTCACCGGTGCTTGTGCCTTCTCTCGGTTGAACCATGTGAGCTTCGTAGAGCATTCCTATCATTGCCTCACAGATCTCCTCGATCTCTTCGGCTGTGAAAACCTCATCGTCTTCTTCTTCGATGTATTTTGGTTCGACGAAAGTCTCGTATAAATCTGGCAATGGCCGAGGCAGTTTCCAACCCTCACTTTTCCTCTTCCTTGCCCACTCTTCATCTTTTGGAGTGGGTTGAAAACTTATCCCAAAAAGTTTCTTAGTGGAAGGTAAGGTGATGGGTTCTGTTATTCCTTGCAGCGTTCGTCCAAGCCCTTTCCCTGGCCTAAATCCATGTCGGATCATTTCTTTAGCCACCATGATTGAGGCGTTGGACAAGAAAGGTTGGGGGCAAGGTCTTCCTTCTTCATACTGCTCCGCTAGCACAACTTCGAAAGCCTGATAAACCGTGTGCTCGCTCCCTTACCTTGCTTCAAGATATAGGATGGACGGGTCCCGATAAATAGACTGTTCGTCTTCTCTATGGACCACAATTCCCGATCTTCGTATTGAAATTTCACCATTTGGTGGAGAGTGGAAGGCACAACCCCTGCCGTATGAATCCAAGGTCTGCCGAGGAGAAAATTGTAAGACGTATCCATGTCAAGCACCTGGAAAGTTATTTCAAACTCCATTGGTCCTATAGTTAACACCAAGTCTATTTCCCCGAGGGTGTCCCTCTTGACGCTATCAAAAGCCCTTACGCAGACATTATTAAGGCGGATTCTTCCGGTCCCAATTTCCATTCTCTGCAGCGTGGAGAGCGGACAAATGTCAACACCTGAACCTCCATCCAACATTACCCGCTTGACGTAGTAGTCTTTGCATTTAACTGTCAAATGTAAGGCTTTTTTGTGAGCTGCTCCCTCTGGAGGTAAGTCGTTCTTGCTAAAAGAAACCTGGTTAACTGCGAAGAACCTCTCCGTCATTCATTCCAGTTGTTCGACTGAAGTTTCAACTGGTATGTACGCTTCGTTCAGGGTCTTGAGCAAGATCTTCTGGTGTTCGGCCGACCTCATCAGCAGAGATAGCATAGACACTTGCTCGGGGCACTTGCGTAACTGATCCACCACTTCGTAGTCGGGCATTTTCATCTTTTGGAAGAAGACTTCCGCTTCCTCAACACTTACAGACTACTTGGGTGGGAAGCGTTTCCGTGTGGCATTGTTTAACTCTTGAGTGATTGAATATCTTCCAATGAAAGTATTCTCCGGAAGTTCCCCCGTGACTTCTCTGCCTTTGTACGTAACCAATGTTCTTTGATAGTTCCATGGTACTGCGGACGGGTCTGTCATTGGCTTCTGTGGCACGCATCCGATAACCACTGGCTCATTCAGCCGAGGTGGTTGAATCGTCCCCCGGACCACATAGGCCGCTTTCGGTACGTACATTGGTTTTGCCCTTTTGACTTCGAATCTCTGGGGATTCTCTGCTCGTTCTCGTGGAACGTAAAGAACTTCATTCCTCACAGGCACCGTCGTTACTATCTTTGTCTCGACCTTCTCTTCGGGCTCAACCTTGACAGCACTAGCCTTCTTTTCCCCTTTCTCTAGCTTCAGAGTGGTTTTAGGCTTTTTCCCTGCATCGACGATGGTGATTATAGTTTTTAAGGCAGGATCAAATTCTTTGTCCTCACAAATCATTCCAATCAACGACCCGTTATTGTGAGCGGGAAACAGATTGTTAGTCACATTTGGGACCTCCTCGTCCCTCAGTACTATCTTCCCCTGCTCTATTAAGTTCTCAACCGCCCTTCTCAAAGTCCAACAATCATTTGTATCGTGCCCTTCTGCTCCTGAATGATAAGGGCACCTAACACCGGATTTGTAAGCAGGTGATGCCGGATTGTGCCTTGTTTGAGGGACTGGCTGCAGGAAACCCATCTGGACTAGCTTTGGGAACAAGGTAGAATATGGTTCACCGATGGGTGTGAAAGTCCGTCTTCTAGGTAGTTCCTGAGGGCGGAAGTTATTTTGAGGGGGCTGTGGATTATAGTGGTTCCGGTAGGGAGGCTGATTTCTAGGAGGTGGAGCTTGGCCTCGATTGGCTTGCTGTGGTGGATGGACATAGGGATGGGTATTCATGACCATGTAGGGTTGAGGAGCATAAGTCACATTTTGGTGGGGGTAGTAATGCTGTGGGGTTCTTTCTGGAAATCGGGGCCTAGGATTACGATATTCCCTCGCTTCTGATGCTGCCATGGATGTTTCTTCCTTTTTCTTTCCTCTTTCCATTCCTCCGGACCCGCTTTGGACGGCTTGGGAGGTTGCCCTTATGGCTGCTTGACTTAAGATTCTACCCGTTTTCAAACCATTCTCTACCATCTCCCCGATCTTGATTGCTTTCGCGAAAGGCTTTCCCATGGCTGACATCATATTCTGGAAATAGTCTGATTCTTGAGCTTGGAGGAAAGTAGTGACCATTTCTATCTCGTCCATAGGAGGTTTTACCCTTGATGCCTGCTCGCGCCATTTAATATCATATTCTCTGAAACTTTCCGAGGGTTTTTTCTTCAAGTTTGACAGAGAATTTCTGTCTGGTGCAATGTCAATATTATACTGAAATTGCCTCACAAAATCTCTGGCGAGATCATCCCATATTTTCCATCGAGATATGTCTTGGTCCATATACCACTCTGAGGCTATTCCTATCAGACTTTCTCCGAAGTATGCCATCAACAATTCTTCTTTGCTGCCGGCTCCCCGCAATTGGTTGCAATACTTCTTGAGATGAGCAATGGGGTCGCCGTGCCCGTCATACTTTTCAAACTTTGGTGTTTTGAAACCCATGGGTAAGTGCACGTGAGGGAACATGCATAGAACGGTATAGGTAACACTCTTTTGCCTGCTTAAACCCTGCATGTTTTTCAAACTCTGCTCGAGGCTCCTCATTCTTTTTGCTATCTCATCTTGTTCAGCAGCTTTGGGGTTTTGATCCTGCCCAGGTGCAAACTCGTATTGAGGTTGTTGAGGATGAGTGCTGGTGGTGAACCGAGTTGGTTCTAGTGAGAAGGATGGTGCTTGAAATGTGAATGAAGATGAGTCAAAATTCGGCCTGTGTGTAGCGGGTTGTGCCACGATTGGACAGGGAGGTGCAGTGAATATGTTCGTAGCTACATCTGTTGTTGACATCCGGGGATAAGAATCAGAGGGTGATCCAGCAGAGTGGGCTAAAATGGCCGGGTACCCGAATGGGGTAGTTGGATAGCTTATGGGGACGTTGGAAGTCCCACTTGTCCTGGAGAACAACTCAGGGAGCCCAGAGATTATACTTGGTGGCTCTTTTCCGTTATTCCAGTCATCCAACATTTCCAACATGCGGAGCCGCAGGATTCTGTTTTCCTCAGCAGTTGCTGACTCGGGCGTCAGGACGGCCGAGATTGAACTCTCCTCAGAGACAGGAATTGTCGGCAAAGGGATTTCTGAAGACATCTCTATGCTTCCCTTTGATCTTGTGAAGTAAGTGTGAATACTCCCTCTCGACTTAACAACGGGTAACTGAACACTCCCTTTCGACCTCGTGAAGTATGAACGTGAGGCCATACCTCCACCAAACCAACCACCTTTTTCTAAAAACCTGGAGGACTCAGCAGCAAACAAACGGTTAGTTCGAAACAAATAACAGATAGGTAATCTCACGTTGGGGCATGATGCACCTATACAGTTAAGTGAATTTCTACATGTTTGCAACAAAGACATACGTCATTCCGGCTTCTCTTAAGGCTTCCCTTTATTTATCATTTTTTATTATATATTTTTTTTATTTTATTATTTCCTATTATTATTGTTTTCATTATTTGCAGTTAAAAATATGACCAGATTCGATGAGGATTGCCTACGTATCACGATGCCGCGTGAATCAGATCTTGCGTAGTTCGGGAAATTTGCTGTTAAAAAGTGTTCATTTTGCATTGTGCCCATCCTGCACATTTATTAAGGGGATTTAAGCAAAAATGATTTGACTAAAAATGATTTGACTATATTTTAGAAAGAAAGATCTGATTTTCGAACACGACCTTTCAGCACTTCGGAGATGAAGATTTTAAGGCTGTGAGGGTGAATCGATCAAAACTTTAAAAGATGATCGAAAGTGGCCGTTTACGCAAAGTCAATCTTCCGCCGTCCCTTTCGGGAACATTTGGCCGTTTTTGACAACAACAGCATCACTTGAATTATTTATGACTTTTTTTTCTTCTTTTTTTTCTTTTTTTTAGAATGGTGACCCGACATTGGGAATATGGCATCGCAGAGCCTCGAGGACAAGGATCCTAAGGCCATTGGGCAATTTGGTCAGAATTTTAAAAAATGACCAAAAATGGCTGTTTATGCAAATTTAGCCTTCCGACGTCCCTTTCGGGAACATTCGGCTATTCCTGACAAGACAGCGTCACCTGACTCATAAATTAAAATTCTGACATTTTGGCTATTTCTGAAAAAGGGGAGGTTAGACCCGATGAGGGCTGCCTACGTATCTCACACCCTATGAGAATCAAACCGGCGTAGTTCGGGCTTGATCAAGCGTAGAGTAAATAAACTAAACCCCTTCTGAATACAATCTTTTAAAGAAAAGGAAAAAAAAAATATTTTTCTGGATTTTTATATTTTTTTTATTTTTGAAAAGAGACGAAGACTAAAGAAAAATCTTTTTAAGGAAGTATTTGGACTATTAGTCTGAATTTATAAAAGAGATACTACAAAAGAAACAACATTTTTTTTTGAATTTTGAATTTTCCTTTTTTTTCTTTTACTTTTAAATAAATATATATTTTTTGGCTTTTGAAAGTGATTAAAAGGAATTTTTTATATGTTTTTTTAATAAATCAAACTAAAAGACAAACTTTGTTTTCATTTTTTTTTCTTCTTTTTTTTTTTTTAGTTTTTTTTAGAAACCGGCCAGCATGCAGATCTGAAGCAAATAAATGCGCAAAACAAACGGGATGCAGCAGGATGGTCTTTTCATTTCAGGTTGCCTGTCCTAAACGGACCCAACCCCTGTGTTGAGTCCCCTATGTCAAATGCAACATGATGCAAATAAGCGTTTCTACTAGGGATCCGGCATGAGGTTCCGTTATACTAGGTTTATAACCTGGGTATATGTTCTAGACTGTGTACCCGAGCGGACAACTCGAGTCGAGGAGGGGGCAACTTACCGGGAACCAAAAGGCCATCCGGCTTCGTAACTTGTCCGAGCCTCTTTTTTATTTCAGGGTATTGACACTAACAGAATAGGGAGTCTCGACCAGCGAGCTTCTCCCCGGAGGTAAGAAGAGAAAGGTTTTGGCACAGTTTATATACAGTTAAGATAATATCAAAGCGGTAAAAGACAATTTTTAGCGCGTTATGCCCAAAACATGTAATAAAGATCAGATAATAAAGCCAAATATAACAATTATTCTAAGCTCGAATTCTTGAACCCTAAACCAAAGGTTCTGGGTTAAGTCCCCAGCGGAGTCGCCAGAGCTGTCACACCTCCTTTTTGCGCGCCCGCCCCGAAGGGTAAATACGCGAGGGCATTTTTCCAATTTAAGTGACAATATTCGAAATGGGATTATTTATTTATTACAGAGTCACCACTTGGGAAAGGTTTGGCTTTTGGTGTCCCAAGTCACCGGTTTATCTTGAATCCCAAATCGAGGAAAATATTCGACTTTCCAAATGAAGTCTGCGAACCAGAAATTATAAGTAAGGAATTCTGTTGACCCGAGGGAAGGTGTTAGACACCCTCGAATCCCGTGGTTCTAGCACGGTCGCTTAAATTGTTATAATGGCTAGATATCTGATTTAATACATGTTATTACTTATGTGCTTTTATTAAGTTTAAGCTGCTTTTATTATTATTTTTTTTATAGAATTGCAATGTTGTGAAAATGCATCTCGAACCACGTCACAATCAATGCACCCGTGGTCGTCAATACATTCCGACTCCGTCGAGATTTGAATTTGGGTCACATAAATGCGCACCCGAATTTTAAGAATGTAATTTAGTTAAGTCGCGCCTAAAGAGTCTAACGCATTGTTATCTTTTGGGGAGGCAGTGAAGTTCGCTAAACAGTCCATCCCAAGTTCTAAGTATTTATTATGGCCAATTATTGAGGGCCCCGCAATTTGCATTTTTATTTGGCGAGGCTCGTCTCATTATTTTTTTTAAAAGGGTGAACCTACAGCGACAATATTTTTCTATTATGTTCGTCTCTAAAATGAATTAGAGAAAATCCTAACTCGTTACGATCTTAAAAAAGGCGTACCATATTAAACGCTAGATTGAGATGAACATTAACTGAAAGGGACATTACTAGAAATTATAAACAAAATTGAGAATGATAAAATAATATATTCGAACGTGATTAACTATCCTATAGCTAAATTAACACTCCTCCTAATTGTATAAACAAACGAATAATTGTTCACGACTATTAGCGCTGAAATTAACCTTAATTATTAATGCTTATTCGGGAGTTTATTAGATCCAGCAACAACACTGCTGGAGCAGCCATGGCTGCTCGTCGTAGCTGGACGCGGGCAGCAGCAGCGACGAGGAAGCAGCAGCGACGAGGGTCGTTTGGACGCGACGACGATGGTGGAGCTGCCTCGTCATGGCTGCTTAGGGCTGTTTGAGGTCGTCCATGACTGGACGTGGTGGAGAAGGCGACGAAGAAACAGCAGCCATGGACGGGCTGCTGCGTGTGTGTGTGTGTGTACGTATGTCGCTGTGTGTGTGCGTGTTGTGTATGTGTGTGTGGCGTGAAGGAGAAGAGGCGGGGCAGCCATGAGAGGGGCTTGGGGTGGTTTTAGGGTTAGGGAGGGTGGTTTGGAGAAGAAAAAGAGAGAAGGGGGGGTGTGTGAAATGTGACGGCTAGAGAGTTTAGGGTGTGTTTAGGGTTTGGGTTGTTTGGTTGAGTGAAACAAAAATCTGAAAAATCAAAAAGGGATGGGGTGGAAATGGGCCGGGTCAAAGGGTTTTGGGTTGGGTAGAGGTATTTTGGGCCTGGGTTTAAAAATGAAGAAGAGGCCCAAATCCGATTTTCTTTGTATTTTTGCTCTCTTTTCTTCTTTTATTTTTTTAAAACTTAAATTCTAAAAATCCTTAAATTATTATTAAGTTATAAAAGCACAAATTAACTCCCAATAATAATTAACGTACAATTAAGTAATAATTAAGCATAAATTTGTATATTTGGACATTAAATGCTAAAAATGCAAAAGATGCCTATTTTTGTAATTTTTTTAATTTTTGTAAAACAAACTTAATTACTAACAATTGTAGAATTAAATCCTACATGCAAAATGCGACATATTTTTGTATTTTTATTAATTTAACAAATAAACATGCACAGACAAATACAAATAATTATCCAAAAATGTCACAAAAATTCTCAAAATTGCACACCAAGGAAAATCATTTTATTTTGAATTTTTTTGGGAGTAATTCTTTCATAGGGCAAAAATCACGTGCTTACAGCTGCCCGCCTGTAATTTGTTCTCTTTAAATGCAGTCCTAATTGTTCTTGATTGACGCCTAGACTTTTATCCTTTAAAACCTTAGGAAGGTCTAGAACTGTCCAAAAGTAGAAGTCCTAAAATACCTCCAGGGCCACAAGGAAGGGATGGGTAGTGCACGCATATGACATCTGTCAAGGTTATTAGAACGCTTTATGTTATGACCAGGGGAATTGGATAGTAAGGATATGATGACTACGCGCTAATGTAACGTGTAGCCCCTCATTGAGGAGTGATTACCGGGCATTGTGTGGGGCGATCCTGTAGGCTAACCAACCTAGGACCCCTCTTTCCCAATTCCCGATGTTTAAACTTTACTTTTCTATATGTTTGCATCTTGTTCAAATCTTTTCCTTTTTTATCTCATTACTTGAGTCATACAATGTCCAAAACATGCCTTTATTTGCAAGTATGTGTTTAAATCGTTTATTGATAAAAGGACTAATTCATAAGTATAAGTTCGGCCAGGACTCACCGTTGTGGACCAAGAGAGGTGCCTAACACCTTCTCCTAAAGGTTATTTCGAGCCCTTACCCTAAGTCTCTAGTAATGCAAACTAGTCTAAAGAGTTAATCACTCTAGGTGCCCTAACACACCATAATCCGTTAGGTGGCGACTCTTCAAAAACCCAAATTCCCTAAAGGAAACGAGTTATAACCCCCCATGAATGTTGAAACCCGTGTCACACCTCCTTCTTACCACCCCGGAAGGGAGTATAAGGGAGTTTTTTCCAACTTAAACTGACAATCGAAATGGGATTATTTATTTATTAAATTCAGAGTCGCCACTTGGGATAATTTGATGGTGTCCCAAGTCACCGGTTCAAATCCCGAATCGAGAAAAAGATTGACTCTGTATTACAGTCCGCGAACACAGAAATCCAGGTAAGGAATTCTGCTAACCCAGGAGAAGGTGTTAGGCATTTCCGAGTTCCGTGGTTCTAGAACGGTCGCTCAACTGTTATTATTGGCCTACTATCTGATTTTAAAACATCTTTGAAACCTAAGTGCATTTTTACTTAACTGCTTTATTTACTTTAAGAAAAAATCGCAACGTCATTTCAAATACGTCTTGAACCACGTCACATAAATGAACCCGCAGCTCTCCACATATTTTATCTAACATTGTTGAGATTTGGATTTGGGTCACATGAATGCGCACCCGAGTTTAGGAGGGTAAATTATTAAAGTAACATAACTAAAGTAACTACGCATTTGTAACTTTGCGATGGCCATAAAAAATTTACTAAATGGTACGCCTCAAATTCTAAGGATTAAAATATCAAATAAGCGAGAGCCCATGCATTTCAAGATTTTGTTTGGCATGGCGCACCTCATGATTTAATTAGTGAAATCTAACTAACTAAGGGCAAGAATTATCACTACTTTTGGACTAAAAATTTGGACCAACTTTAACTAACAGACCAACGTGAGAGGGGACGAGCAGATGACATGATGATTAGGAAATAACGCAAAGGAGCCTTGGGCTCGAACAACTGGCCCTACGTGTAAAGAAGTGCAGTTGGTCTCCACTCCAGGCCCAACATGAGCCCAAATTCTTGAAGAGTGAACATCAACAAGTGTTGGACTCGAGATCGAGTCTCCAAGCACGCAGAACATAGGATTATGGAAGAGCCGGTGTGAACACAATTTTATTAGCAAAAGTGAATGTCACAAAGTAAACCTGGCCAGTCTCGATTTCATTAATTGGGCCAGTGTTAAGCCCAAATCCCAGAACCAACCCTCATACACGATTAACTACTTGCAATTCAATTAAGAAACTATATGAAACATTAAATAGAACTGACCTTTTGATTCTGAATTTTGAACTATTAGCTAAACATTCTGAATTATAACCAACCAATTCCACTTAAACATACTCACAATCAACACTAAAATAAATTAGTAATTGCTTCTATTCCTAGAGTATTCTGAACTATTCCCTTCCCAAACATGATTTCAATAACCCATTTAGCCTAAAAATACATTCAGCTGACCCATAGCATTATCCAGACACAACTTAACATGATATCCAAGCTTAAATGAACTACATGTCAGATCCCTTATTCATTACATGTCCACCAAGTCTAAATCACTCTAGCATCTTTATATTCAAATAAAATTCAATTTCAGCCTTTGAAATAGGCTGACAACAGCTTCAATTAAGATTCAGAGCCAAAAGAATACAAGATACAATCAAACTTGACTAGACCTACTGTTAATCAAACTTTCGTAATAGTTTAGACTCATGATAAAAGTTCAGTAATACAATACCAGCCTTTAACTATGCGACATTTAATAGGAAATTGAGTCTCTTGCTAATTCTAAACCAATCAAAGAATACTATCACCAAAAGGAGAACATACACCAGTAACTCATGATTTTTAAGATAAATAAATCTACATTACAACAAAAGAACAGGTTGATATTAGGCTTCAAATCCCCATATTTCCATATCAAACTTGAAGCAAGCTTTACATTAAGTAGAATTGAAGAATGTATACCTGGAAAAGGCAGAGAAAATAAGAAGAGAGAAGAATCAGCAGTAGCAGAAAGTGAACTTCAGCAACAAGAAACAAGCAGTGAACCAATTTCAAACCAACAATGATGTGTAGCAGTCCAAAAACCAGTTTTCATCGAATAGTAACCCAACAACTTCAAACCAAACTTTAAAAAAAAAACCCCGAATTCAATCTATTTCAACCCCAAATAAATCAGAAATTGCTTTAGAAACTACAAACCTCAAGATTCACAGTAGAAATTCAATGGAACATTGTTTTTTTTAATCAAATTTCCAGCCGTTTTTGTTTTCTCTGGATTTCTATCTCCTCAAAATCTGCCTTGAGTTAGAAGGAAATCTGCCTTTATAGGCAAGGCATTAGGGCAGCCTGAAAGAGTTCAAATTTGCATTTGAGCCCTTTTGGAATTTTCATTATAACTTAGATATCCCTAGTTAAAACCAGAAATTCAGAAATGTTCCCCTCCCTAGCTTCCTAGAAGCTTCCTAATTAGTTACAAAAATATTCCCTATTCTGATTACCCAGACTACCCCCCATCACCCTTGAAATTTACTTCTTCAGCCTAAAAACCAACTATGGGTCAATTAGAACCAATGGTTCAGACCCAAATGGATGGGTCAACCTTGAACCCAAAGCCCAAACCAAAATGTCAGAACCTTAAATGACCAATCCGAGTGAGAAGCAACCACAAACACCCAAAATATGAGCTAAACATTGATTTTCTGTTGAGTTAAACCCCTGACAGGAATTAAACTAAATTAATCAAATTAATAAAACCCAATCAAGCTAATTAATAGAAAACACCATAAAATTAGGAAGATGAAGAACAACAAGTAGAAGCCTGAAAAAGAAAAACTGAAAGTGACGAAATGGACCCTAAATTAATCTAAAGGGGACAGCCTGGTTCAAAATTCTTCTACAAATTCAGACCAAGAACATGTCATTTGAACAATCATAGAAGAAGAAGCGGAGGAAGAGAAAAGACGAACGAAAATAGCCAAAGAAAGAAATAGAACTCACCCAACACTCGAACTCGCAACTGACTTCCGATTTAAACCGCAAAATAATATTAATCACTTGTTCTTTGTCAAGAACAGGCGAATAACATTGTGTCACGATAAAATCGTCCTTGAACGCTCATAAACACATGAGAGATGATCTTGCATGAATGAACTTGGTTTTAGCTTCTAGGGCTCGAACCCTAGATTCAAAATTCGAAGAGTTCTGGTCATGTTCGAGGGGAACGGAGTGAGGATTTGGAAAGAGGGGAGTGAGGGGGTCATGGGGTATTAGTTTGAAGGTGAGAGGTGGTGGCGCCGCCACCCTAAAGTGGTGGGAAAAAGGGGCGGCTGCTAGGGTTTCGGGGTGGTCTCTGATGAGACGAGGGTAAGAGAGAGATGATGAGAGGGGAGGGGGTGAGAGTGATTCAAACATATAAATATTATAAGGAACCCAGTTCCCATTTGTTGGAATAGAAGCGATCAACGACTCAGATCAGAAGCTGCCAAAACGACGTCGTTTTGGGTTGGGGTGGGGCTGGACTGGGTAAGAGACAGTTTGGGCTGGTTCTGGTTGGGTTTGGGCGGGTTTCTGAATTGGGCCTGAGGATTAAAAATGAAATAGCCCAAAATTTGATCTCTCACTTCTTTTCTTTTTAATTATTTCAAAATTCTTTTTTTACTCTCTTTTAAAAATATAAAAATAAAAATAAAACCTAAACTTAATTCCTAAATTAAATTAATCCTAGCACATTGAATTAATTAACTAACTAATAATTACCACAATTAATTAAAAATCAAATTAAAGGAAAAACTACCAAAATTCAAAACTAAAATTAAAAAGTACAAAATAAGTTATTTTTTGTGATTCCCCCCCCCCCCTTTTTTTTATAAAACAACTAATTTGCTAATTACTCCTAATATGTAGAATTAAATCCTAAATGCAAACACACCATATTTTGTATTTTTCATTAATCAAACAAAATTAACATGCGCAGACTAATGCAAATAATTAACGAATAAAATGCTACAAAAATCTACGAAATTGCAAATAATGGGAAAGATTTATTTTTCTTGAATTTATAGGAGTAATTCATATAGGGCAAAAATCACGTGCTCACAACCGCCCCTCTTTGCTCGGAAACACAGAGAGTTTTCGTGCAAAGATAAAGTGAGCGGATACGAGCGGTTTTTGCCCGTTTGAATACTCCGTGGGAAACATTTTTGAAAGATTTGACCGCACCCTGCTTACGAGGTTGCCTACATATCCTTGGCTATAAAGGAATTAGGTTAGTGTAGTTCGGGAAGTTTCAGTTGCTGGGACTACTATGAAGCTGTGATTTCATTGTTGCTGCTGTTGCTACTGCTTACTGAACTCCTTATTACACCATGACAAAATAAAAGAAGCTAGACTAGACTAGGATCTATGAATTACAAATATCCTATCTATATCTTCAATCTTGATCTTGTGATTCTTGTTGCCTTGTTGACTTGTAATTTCCAGGTGAAGTTCCTTTGTTACCGACTTGAATTGTAATCTGAGATGCTTTCCCTTTTCTCCAAGCGGGCGCCTGATTGCTGAACTTGAACCGTATTCCCTTGCTCTCAAGGTGGTCGCCTGATTGCCAAAACTTTAACTGTGTTCCCTTGCTTTCCAGGTGGGTGCCTGATTACCAAAACCTTAGTTGTATTCCCTTTCTCTCCAGGTAGGCGTCTGATTACCAAACCTTAGCTGCATTCCCTTGCTCTCCAGGTGGGCGTCTGATTACAACATTTGAACTGTATTCCCTTGCTCTCCAGGTGGGCGCCTGATTACCAAATCTTTAACTGTATTCCCTTGCTTTCCAGGTGGGCGCCTGATTACCAAATCTTTAACTGTATTCCCTTGCTTTCCAGGTGGGCGCCTGATTACCAAATCTTTAACTGTATTCCCTTGCTTTCCAGGTGGGAGCCTGATTACCAAAACTATAACTGTATTCCCTTGCTTTCCAGGTAGGCGCCTGATTACCAAAACCTTAGCTATATTCCCTTTCTCTCCAGGTGGGCGCTTGATTGCCGAAACTTGAACTGTACTCCATTGCTCTCTAGGTGGGCGCTTGATTGCCAAAACTTGTACTGTACTCCGTTGCCCTCTAGGTGGGCGCCTGATTGCCAAAACTTTAATTGTACTCCGTTGCTCTCCAGGTGGGCACCTGATTGCCGAAACTTTAATTGTATTCCCTTGATCTCCAGGTGGGCGCCTGATTGCCAAAACTTTAATTGTACTCCCTTGCTCTCCAGGTGGGCGCCTGATTGCCAAAACTTCAACTGTATTCCCTTGCTCTCCAGGTGGGCGCCTGATTGCCAAAACTTGACCTGTATTCCCTTGCTCTCCAGGTGGGCGCCTGATTGTCGAAACTTTAATTGTATTCCCTTACTCTTCAGGTGGGCGCCTTATTGCCAAAACTTCAACTGTATTCCCTTGCTCTCTAGGTGGGCACCTGATTGCCGAAACTTGAATTGTATTCCGTTGCTCTCCAGGTAGGCGCCTGATTGCCGAAACTTGAACTGTTCATCTGAAACTGCTGCCTTTGAACCTGATTACAATAAAACAAACAAAACAAAATAAATTTTCCCGCCCCAGTTTGGTGCTAGGCGCATCTATGAGTGTTAATTCTAAATCCCATTATCTAGGAGGGTCCTGAGAACTCCTAGTTAAATGACAACTTTACATCTAAATTATATCTTCTAAATGTATGACTCCCACTAAACCTTGTTATCTAAGAGGGTCTTAAAACTACATCCCATTATCCAGGAGAGTCCTGAAAATCAAAAATCAAGTCTTATCTTAAGAGTGACAACTTTTACGGCTGAATTATACTACCCTACAACAGAACTTATGCTAAATTTTGTTATCTAATGGAAATCTTAAAGCTAAGTCCCATTATTCAGGAGGGTCCTGAAAGCTCTTAATTGAATCCTATCTTAAGCATGAAAACTTTGAAGCCAATTTATATTCCTTTGGGGGTACATTTATGCTAGATTTTGCTACTCATGATTGTTTTGAATTTTAAACTAGGTCTCATTTTCCAGGAGGGTCTGGAGAATTTACAGTCAAACCTGTCTGGTGCTTGCTCTTCCTTATGGAGGGTTTATCCGAAACAAATGAAATTTTCTGCCCCTGTTTCAATCAAAGAGAAATCTTGTCAGTTTAAAATGCGGTGGTTGGTTTGTGGCCTTGAAATTTGAGGGCGATTTCTCCGTCACTTCCTGTGGTAGCTTCGGTTTCAACTCGAAAGACCTTGCCTGTTTATTGACTGATCGCTTTTCTCTATCACCTTTATCATGGAGGATACCTCTGATCCGTTCAAACCCAATACCATTCATCTGTTGCATTGTGCTTTTGCATTGATATGTAATAAACCTTTGTGTTTCTCATGAATCCCAAAGCACATCAATTGCCATCCAGCTAGTACGCATGTTGTTCTTTATTGACTTAAATCACTGGCCTTGGGCTTGAGGTCTATTGCTCCATCACTTGCCATGATAACTTTGATTTCTGTTTGGAAGACCTTGCTTGTCACTGGTTAACCACTTTCTTTGTCAATCATATCACAGAAAATACCTTTGATCCGTTCACCCTAACCCTCCATCTATTGCATTGTTCACGAATTAATATATACCAAACCTTTGTATTTCTCATGAATCCCAAAGCACGTCAATTTCCATATACCCAGTGCACATGTTGTTCTTTCCTGACTTATGCCACTTGTTCTGACCAAACAGACTCAGGAATAGGAAGTAAACAAGACAAAAGGAGCAGAGTAAAGGAAAATGGTAAGAGATGATTCCTAACAAGAAAACTACAAAGTAGGAACCTATCAAATGTGAATACCAACTCTAATGACCATGACATGCACCTATGGCCTATTCTGTCAATGCAAGTATGATGTTCAACTATTGTTATACCCCTAAACCGTGAAACTAGGCTCCAATGCTCCGATTGTCCAATCTGATTCATGATCCTTATTCGACTTGTAGTGCCCGAAGGGTTTTCACCATCAAGTCTCTCTCATTTTGTTCTTTCTCTCAACTCACCGTCGCCTTATGGTGCCTGTGAAGGTTTTCAGCGATAAGACTCTCTCATTTTGTTCTTCTCTTTGTTCAGAACAGAGTGTTTCCCCTGATATGAATCACCTCTACTTGCTCGACTTGACATCTCTCAAAGACTAGTCGAAAGGTCTTTCTTTGGACCGTAATGCGGGCTTTTGGATAGGGTTAGAAAGAAAGGGTATCAAAATGCTCAAAACAATTCAAATGGGTTCAAAATTACAACTTTCAGAACAAGATTTCTTACAATAACCATAACTTCTGCCCCAGTTCCTTTGCCTGGGGACTTTTGGATTTTTATTTTGATGGGACTGAGCCGTAAGGCTACCTACGTATCCTTAAAAGGAATCAGGTCGAACGTAGTTCATGACATAGAAATTGCTTTGTTCTTATGATTTTCTCTTTTCTCTTTCTTTTCTTTCTCTTCTTTTGTTTTTTTTATTATATATTCTTTTTTGTCCTTTTCTCTTTTTCCTTTACTTATATTTCACGCTTGTATTTCTGCACTTTACTATTGATTCTAAAAGAGGGGTATGAAAGAAAATAAATAAGGCTCAAAAGGGTAACAAATGATAAACTATTTAGATAGCAGAACAAAATGCCTTCGTCATTCCAATCTTCAAAACATGCCAAGTACAGACAAACATAATTTAACCAAAGAAATCATACATAATATCTTTTGACTGCATCAGAATTGATAGCCATTTCTACACACTTGCCTTCTATATCTGTTAAATACAAAGCACCATTGGACAACACTTCCGTTACGATGAACGACCCCTGCCAATTTGGGGCAAACTTGCCTTTTGCTTCAGGTTGATGTGGACAGATACATTTCAATAGTACTTCTTTATGTTCTATCTGCCCTAGTTTCACACAATTCGGGCTTTGTGATCTCAAAATCCCTTCACTTATTTCCCTTAAATGTCCATATCATTTTCCAAATTGCTTCACGATTAAACTAACTTTTTAAGACCAGGCTGAGAGTTACGCGTGCATGTCATATCACTAGAGTCAATAGGAAAAGGATTATAAAAAGAAAAGAGAACTAAACAAAAATGACTAGAAATAACAGAAAATAAAAAATTGCATTAGACAGATGGTGAAAGGGTTTGAACAACAAAACAAGCAAACTAAACTGGGGTTACAACCCTGGAACAAACCTAGACAATACTAAACGAGCTACTATGACTAAACAAACTAGGCAAAATAAAAGGATAGAAGGGTTTGAGTCACAAGACAATATCCAAATTACAACCCTAAAAATAACCCGGACAATAAAAATGACGACAAAATAAACCGCCAAGACTCCAGCCTAGCTAGCCAAAAGCGGGGTGTCTTTTCAATTACCAAGCTCTGTATCTTAGCCACTGAGTTCAACATAAACATTGCTAGAACCTTCACAAGTCTTCCTCTCATTGTCCTTAGCAAATTGCTTTTGGGTCCCTTTGGCCGGCTCGTTCTTATGATCAACTTTCGGAACCAAGAGTGATAGCGCTGAAAGCTTTGTGGCAACTGGCCCTCCGAGGATCTCAGAATAGTTCTCATATTCCTTTTCCATACGAATCATGTCTTCCATATGCGTCTCAGGCAATGGACTTTGGATGGCATCTGCAGCATTTGGATTTTGTGCGGTAATGTCACCTGTGTCAAAAAGCTTTTGGACTGCTCCTTTCAGATGCCAACACTTTTCTATGTCATGCCCCGGGGCATCTGAGCAATGTGCGCACCTTTGAGAAAAATCAAACTTCTTTGGAAGAGGGTTTGGCATTTTTATCTGAATCGACTTCAACATGTCCAATTGCCTCAACCTTTGGAACAGACTGGCATATGATTCTCCAATAGGGGTGAAAGCATTTTCTTTTTTAGTAGTCTTTTCATTTTATATTCTGGCCTCAGTTGGAAACTTTTGCGGGCAGGTGGTTGATATGCCTGAGGGGGCGGGTGAGACATTTGTGGAAGTGGTGCGGGCCATCACGGGCCTCGGGGATGTGGAGCATATGGTGGTGCATTGTGGATGGGGTATCGGGGAAGTGATGTGCGATTTTGGGGTTTCTATGGAGAGAAGTAGCAGTGGGGAGGGTTACAAGGATATTCATAGGGTCGACATTTAGGCTGAAAGCGTTTAGCAAGAACGACCACTGGACCCTATCGTCGGCGGGGCTCAGCAACATCTTTTCTATCAATGGAAGGACTATCCCGAGCAACTTGTTCATTCCATCTGAGCCAAAAATCCCTAAAACTTTCCTTGGGTTTCTTTTCCATCGGAGATAGGGAGGAGCGGTCTGGGACAATGTCTATATTGTACTGAAAGCGTCGCACAAAATCTTGAGCCATGCCGCCCAATGTATGCCACTTACCGACATATTGACGATTATGCCCTTCCAAAGTTGCCCCAGTCAAGCTCTCACAGAAATAGGCCATCAACAAATCATCTTTCTCGCCGACACCTCTCATTTCACTGCAATAACCCCTCAGATAGGCTACTGGATCTCCACACCCATCATACAAGTTAAACTTTGGCACTTTGAACCCCACGGGCAGGCGAACGTTAGGGAACATACACAATTCTTTGTAAGACATGTTAACTTGGTCTCCCATCCCTTGCATGTTCTTTAAGGACCATTCTATGCTTTTCAACTTCCTGGATATCTCATCTCGCCCTTTTTTTCCTATGATTTCTTCATTTTCAGCATGAGGCTTACCCCGAAGGCTCTGCTTGTATGAGTCAGGAACCTTGTGGGCAACCTCTACGGGGTGATATTGGACATCATGAGCTTTAAGTGGGTGCACATTAGTGGGGATAGTGGATGTGACAGGAGGGCACTTTTGGGAAAAGATAGTTGGAGGATGAGTGATGGGGCTACTAGGGTGGTTGGGAAAGCTGTGATAGGCGGGTGGATCTGGAGAGTATGGAGGATCATTTGGCACTATGACCGGAGTTTGGGTAATGGTAGCATCTAAGAAGATAGGTGGTAGTGGGGGTAGTGCCTTCCCAGTCATCCAGGCCTAATACATGTCTGTCGTGTGTTGTCTTAACATCCTTACCTCATCAGCCAAACTAGTGTCCTGTTCAACCAACTGCTTTTGGGCACCAATATCAACCAACCCAATTTTGTTGTTGTCCGCAATTGCCTTTTGACCTTATGTTGTGGAGAGGAGTTACTACTTCGAGAACCACAAACCAATCACCTTTCTTCTATGAGCATATCAAAAGGAACAAAATGGGGTCATCCCGTTAGCGTTAGGGCATTTAACAGATAGACCACCGCACATTGGGGATGCAATGAACCTAAGCAGTTAACCATTTCTATTATGCATTTGATCAGTTGCTTGCGTCATCCCGACTTTCCCTAATTTTCATTTGCAACTTCTTCCTATCTCTTTTTTTGTCACTCATGCCTTTCTTTGCTTGATTTCTTGTTGTTCTTTATTCTCTCATTTCTATTTCTTGTTTTGCCATTGTTTCCTTCTCACGGTTTCTTATTTTCTCTCTCTCTTTTCTCCTTTTTCTTTTCTCTCTTGTTTTTCCTCTCCCTTTCCCTTTTTTTTTCTTTTCTCTCTCTTTTTCTTTTTGGTTATGATCGAATCCTATGGAGATTGCCTACGTATCATAACCTAGTATGAATCAGATCTTTGCGTAGTTCTGGGGGATAAGTATAAAAATAAAATATTTTGGGATTTTCAAATTTTCATAAAAAGAAAATGCATTGATTACAACGACTCAAAAACTAACAGACTCAAAAGACACTAACAGACTTTGATGAAAAGATGAAAATACAGACTAAAAAACAAACTAACAGACTCCAACAGAAAGATGAAAATACAGACTCGAAAACAGACTAACAGACTCAAATAAAAATCACGAATACATCAATACCTCAACTGCTTCTGGGGCTCGTGAGACATCATTCGGTCTCACCACGGGCCTACGCGCTAAATCCCCTCGGAGGTGGTAGAGATCTTCCATTATCTGGCAGACAAAGGTCATCACGGTGGCAAATAACATGGATCTAGTCATATCCTCACAACTACTACACTTCATTGCGATGTAGTCGGCGATCCTTCTGACTTTCTCTCTTATGACACCCTTTTCTTGCAATAAACGCCCCATTCGTTGGGCCCTGGCTTCCAAAGTTTGTTCAGCTACATGATTCTGTTCTTGAAGTTATTGCAAATCTCTTTCTAACTATGCCATTGCTGTATAACAGTGTTCTCTTTCAGCCTTAAAGTTTTTCGCCTGCTTGATCATTTTGTTCTCTACGGTGATGACCCTTTTCTTCAACCCCGCAACCTTATTGTCGCATTTCTCTTTTAACTGTTTAACCAGGCGCACTCGTTTTTCCACATTCTTAGCCAGTTTTGTTCGAGCCCTGGTCAGTTCACCCTCTGCTTTGTTCAAATCAAAACCATACTCATCCACCTTTTGCCTAAGGTTCTTTATAAGCTTTTCATCCTTTACACTTCTGGTGGGATTTTCAGCTGCTGTTTTCATTTCTCGAATCTGGGCTCTAAGGGCCTCATTTTCTTCGGTTAGCTTTTTCTTTTCACCCTCATTCGCCGTAGCTTGCAAACCGTTCTCGAATTAAAGATCCCTGACTTGCTTTTCCAGCTTTCCTATTTTGGCCCTGTACTCATTCTCCTTGGCCAACCAAGCCTACTGTTCTTGCGACGCCTCAACAAATTCCTGAATGTGAGGCTTTTTGGTTGGTCTTTTCGGTTTGGCCCTTGCAGTGTTCTTATTTCTATACTAGGAAAGGTAGGTGGGTGAGACCTCGCCTCTAGATAGGTCACACAGTCAAGTGTTCGCTGTCAAATACTGGCACTCGTTCCAAACAGAACAAACTTTTTCTTCATGAAATTGGCCGTCAGAGCTAACCTCGACCGCAAAAACACTAAGATCTTCATCTGGGTGCGTCACCTGGCACCTTCCCAACTGTCTCATCACACGGTATGGAGCGTAAGGCTGAATGACTTGAAGACCCATTAGGAGGAAGTAAGGACCGATGGTGGGCATATACACAATTTCTTCAACTGGAAGACAACCTAGTGTCCATTCTATTTGCCCCGCAGTGATGGAGCGAAGGCGGGATACCCAATCTCCAAACTCTTCTAGTAACTTGAACCCTGAAATCCTTGTGTCGAACTCTTCAATGCAACTTTTCTCTGCGGACCCATAACTCATATACTAAGGGCGGTGACACAGGTGTTTGATCATCCACATCTATAGTAGCAAATTGCATCCCTCGAAGAAATCTGCCCTAGCTTTACAAGCTGTGAGAGCTCGGTATATCTCAAACACTATGATAGGGCAAGGGTGCTCTTGGCATTGGTAATCAAGACTTTGACGACTCTAGCCACCCGCAGATTGATATTCCCATCTTTCCGGGGGAACACCACGAGGCCTAAGAAAGCTACCATGAAGGCGAAACGCCTATGCTCATCCCATTTTGCTCGGTTCCCTTTGCTACAAACCGCGCTTTCCGGGTTGTCGAATCCTTCTACATACCCATACCTCTGGTATATGAAACGTAGAGTGGAAAAACCGTCTGCCAACTCAGAGTACGAGATTCCCTTGCTTATTTTTAGCAAATCCATGAATTTGTGAGAGTTAATGGCTCTTGGATCGATCAGATACTTATGCCTCAGACCTTCAGTACTTCCCATATATCCTACTATCTCTTCTAAGGTGGGTGTGAGTTCAGAATTCGAGAACTGCAAGATGTTGTGAGCTGGGTCCCAAAACGTAACCAACGCCTTTATGATGTCTCCTCTAGGCCTGATCTTCAACAACTCGCTGAGACCTCCCAAGTGTATATTGACCTTATCTTGCTCTGATTTACCCAGATCTTCCCACCACATATGCAACTCCAAAGGGATCTTGTTCATGACTGTTATTGGCAAACTTTGACTCGTGCTCATTCTGCATATTTATTAAAGTGATTAAGGAAAATCAAGACTCATTTGACTCAAAAAAAGGTAACAGTGTTTATATCTCTTTTATTCAAATTTTTATTTCGAAATAAAACCCGGCTTTGCAAATATGGGCTTTCAGCACTTCCGGGGAGAAGATTTTAAGGTTGTGTTTGCTAACCGGCCAAAATGTCAAAAAAGAGACCAAAGGTGGATGTTCTTGCAAAAACAGCCTTCCGGCGTCCTTTGAGGACATTCAGTTATTTTCGACAAGAATGGCTTCACCTTACTTATTTCCAACAAAGTAATAAAATTTTGGTGCCTTCTGAGCTATTTTTACAAAAAGGAAGTTGGACCCGATGGGGGTTGCCTACGTATCCCACATCCGGTAAGAATCAAACTGGCGTAGTTCGGGCAATTTTGGCAAAACAAAAACCAACTTTTTATTTTTTTTTTTCAAAACAAAACAAAAAATTTCTCCTTTTTTTTGTCAAAATTTCGGCAGAGTTTTAGTATATTTTGGGACATCAGTTTTTCAAAAAACAAGCAATTATCTCCCTTAGCCCTCACATTGACTTTCCTTCTCTCAACCTTTCCCCTATAAGCCGGTCAACATGCAAATCCGAATCAAATGAATGCACAAGTAGCAAGTAAGATGCATCAGGATGGTCTTTTTCATTTCGGGTACACCTGTCCTAGACAGACCCAACCCCTATGTTGAGTCTCCAAAGTCAAATGCACATGATGCAGATAAGCGTTCCTACTAGGGATCCAACATGAGGCTGAGTTATTCTTGGTTTAAAACTTGGGTGTATTGTTCTAGACCTGGCTTACCCGAGCGGACAACTCGAGCCGAGGGGGGGCTGCGTACCGGTAACCAAAAGATCATTCAGCTTTGCAACTTGTCCGAATCTCATTCTATTTGGGAAATGACACTAACAGAAAGAAGTCACGACCAGCGTGCACTCCTCGGGAGAGAGAAGAGAGGGGTTTCGTAGCAGTTTATATACAGTTCATATAATATCAAAGCGGTAAAAACAACATTTAGCACATTAGGCCCAAACATGTAATAAGATCAGATAATAAATAAAGCCAAATATAACAATTCATCTAAGCTCGAATTCTGAACCCTGAACCATAGATTCTGGGTTCGATCCCCAGCAGAGTCGCCAGAGCTGTCACACCTCCTTCTTACCACCCCGGAAGGGAGTATGTAAGGGAGTTTTTTCCAACTTAAAGTGACAATCGAGACGAGATTATTTATTTATTAAATTCAGAGTCACCACTTGGGATACGTTTATAGTGTCCCAAGTCACCGGTTCAAATCCCGAATCAAGGAAAAGATTGACTCTGTATTACAGTCCGCGAACACAGAAATCCGGGTAAGGAATTTTGTTAACCCGAGAGAAGGTGTTAGGCATTCTCGAGTTCTGTGGTTCTAGCACGGTCGCTCAACTGTTATTATTGGCCTACTATCTGATTTTAAAACATCTTTGAAACCTAAGTGCATTTTTAACTTAACCGCTTTATTTACTTTAAGGAAACATTGCAACGTCATTTAAAATACGTCTTAAACCACGTCATATAAATGCACCCGCAACTCTCGACATATTTTATCTAACATTGTTGAGATTTGGATTTGGGTCACATGAATGCGCACTCGAGTTTAGGAGGGTAAATTATTAAAATAACGTGCCTAAAGTAACTACGCATTTGCAACTTTGTGAGGGCCATGGAAAATTCGCTAAATGGCACACCTCGAATTCTAAGGATTAAAATATAAACTAAGCGAGAGGCCATGCATTTCAAGATTTTGTTTGGCATGGCGCACCTCATGATTTAATTAGTGAAATCTAATTAACTAAGGGCAAGAATTATCACTACTTTTGGACTAAAAATTTGGACCAACTTTAACTAACAGACCAACGTGAGAGGGGACGAGCAGATGGCATGATGATTAGGAAATAACGCAAAGCAGCCTTGGGCTCAAACAACTGGCCCTACGTGTAAAGAAGTGTGGATGGTCTCCACTCCAGGCCCAACATGAGCCCAAATTCTTGAAGAGTGAACATCAACAAGTGTTGGACTCGAGATCGAGTCTCCAAGCACGCAGAACATCGGATTATGGAAGAGCCGGTGTGCAGTGGGGGATCCAAGATTTTAAAGTCGTGGGTGCTCATTAATAAAAATTCGAAAAGAAGAGGAAAATAGAGTTTAGTTATGGGTGCTCACCCAATATATATCTAAATATTTTTATAATTAGCTATACAAATTTACTAAATCTTGTCAAAGATAATTGGTGCTTGAGCACCCAAAATCAGCATGTGGATTCGCCACTGCCGGTGTGAACCCAATTTTATTAGCAAAAGTGAATGTCACAAAGTAAACCTGGCCAGTCTCGATTTCATTAATTGGGCCAGTGTTAAGCCCAAATCCCAGAACCATCCCTCATACACGATTAACTACTTGCAATTCAATTAATAAACTATATGAAACATTAAATAGAACTGACCTTTTGATTCTGAATTTTGAACTATTAGCTAAACATTGTGAATTATAACCAACCAATTCTACTTAAACATACTCACAATCAACACTAAAATAAATTAGTAATTGCTTCTATTCCTAGAGTATTCTGAACTATTCCCTTCCCTTTAAACATGATTTCAATACCCCATTTAACCTAAAAATACATTCAGCTGGCCCATAGCATTATCCAGACACAACTTAACATGATATCCAAGCTTAAATGAACTACATGTCAGATCCCCTATTCATTACATGTCCACCAAGTCTAAATCACTCTAGCGTCTTTATATTCAAATAAAATTCAATTTCAGCATATGAAACAGGCTGACAACAACTTCAATTAAGATTTAGAGCCAAAAGAATACAAGATACAACCAAACACGACTAGACCTACTGTTAATCAAACTTTCGTAATAGTTCAAACTCATGATAAAAGTTCAGTTATACAATACCAGCCTTTAACTATGCGACATTTAATAGGAAATTGAGTCTCTTGCTAATTCTAAACCAATCAAAGAATACTATCACCAAAAGGAGAACATGCACCAGTAACTCATGATTTTAAAGAGAAATAAAGCTACATTACAACAAAAGAACAGGTTGATATTAGGCTTCAAATCCCCATATTTCCATATCAAATTTGAAGCAAGCTTTACATTAAGTAGAATTGAAGAATGTATACCTGGAAAGAGCAGAGAAAATAAGAAGAGAGAAGAATCAGCAGTAGCAGAAAGTGAACTTCAGCAACAAGAAACAAGCAGTGAACCAATTTCAAACCAAGAATGATGTGCAGCAGTCCAAAAACCCGTTTTCATCGAATAGTAACCCCACAAACTTCAAACCAAACTTTAAAAAAAAATCCGAATTCAATCCATTTCAACCCGAAATAAATCAGAAATTGCTTTAGAAAATGCAAACCACAAGATTCACAACAGAAATTCAATGGAACATTGTTTTTATCAAATTTCCATCCGTTTTTGTTTTCTCTGGATTTTTGTCTCCTCAAAATCTGCCTTGAGTTAGAAGGAAATGTGCCTTTATAGGCAAGGCATTAGGGCAACCTCAATGAGTTCAAATTTGTGTTTGAGCCCTTTTGGAATTTTCATTATAGCTTAGATATCCCTAGTTAAAACCAGAAATTCAAAAATGTTCCCCTCCCCAGTTTCCTAGAAGCTTCCTAATTAGTTACATAAATATTCCCTATGTTGATTACCGAGACTACCCCCCTCACCCCTGAAATTTACTTCTTCAGCCTAAAAACCAACTATGGGTCAATTTGAACCAATGATTCAGACCCAAATGGATGGGTCAACCTTGCACCCAAAGCCCAAACCAAAAGGTCAGAACCCCAAATGACCAATCCGAGTGAGAAGCAACCACAAACACCCAAAATATGAGCTAACCATTGATTTTCTGTTGAGCTAAACCCCTGACCGGAATTAAACTAAATTAATCAAATTAATAAAACCTAATTCAAGCTAATTAACAGAAAACGCCATAAAATTAAGAAGATGAAGAACAACAAGTAGAAGCTTGAAAAAAAAACTGAAAGTGACTAAATGGACCCTAAATTAATCTAAAGGGGACAGCCGGGTTCAAAATTCTTCAAAAAATTTAGACCAAGAACATGCCATTTGAACAATCATAGAAGAAGAAGCGGAGGAAGAGAAAAGACGAACAAAAATGGCCAAAGAAAGAAATAGAACTCACCCAACACTCGAACTCGCGACTGACTTCCGATTTAAACCGCAAAATAATATTAATCACTTGTTCTTTGTCAAGAACAGGCGAATAACAATGTGTCGCGATAAAATCGGCCTTAAACGCTCATAAACACAGGAGAGATGATCTTGCATGAATGAACTTGGTTTTGGCTTCTAGGGCTCGAACCCTAGATTCAAAATTCGAAGAGTTCTGGCCATGTTCAAGGGGAACGGAGTGGGGATTTGGAAAGAGGGGAGTGAGGGGGTCATGGGGTATTAGTTTGAAGGTGAGAGGAGGTGGCGCCGCCACCCTAAAGCGGTGGGAAAAAGGGGCGACTGCTAGGGTTTCGGGGTGGTCTCTGAAGAGACGAGGGTGAGAGAGAGACGATGAGGGGGGGGGGGGGGTGAGAGTGATTCAGACACATAAATATTAGATAGAACCCGTTGGATTAGAAACGATCAACGGCTCAGCTCAGAAGCTGCCGAAACGGCGCCATTTTGGGTTGGGGTGGGGCTGGACCGGGTAAGAGACAGTTTGGGCTGGTTCTGGTTGGGTTTGGACGGGTTTCTGAATTGGGCCTGAGGATTAAAAATGAAATATCTCAAAATCTGATCTCTCACTTCTTTTCTTTTTAATTATTTCAAAAATTCTTTTTTTACTCTCTTTTAAAAAAATAAAAATAAAAATAAAACCTAAACTAATTCCTAAATCAAATTAATTCTACCACATTGAATTAATTAACTAACAAATAATTACCACAGTTAGTTAAAAATCAAATTAAAGGAAAAACTACCAAAATTCAAAACTAAAATTAAAGAGTGCAAAATAAGTTATTTTTTGTGATTTTACCCTTTTTTATAAAACAACTAATTTGCTAATTACTCCTAAAATGTAGAATTAAATTCTAAATGCAAACGCACAATATTTTGTATTTTTCACTAATTAAATAAGATTAACATGCGCAGACAAATGCAAACAATTAACAAAAAAATGCTACAAAAATCTACGAAATTGCAAATAATGGGAAAAATTTATTTTTCTTGAATTTATAGGTGTAATTCATATAGGGTAAAAATCACGTGCTCACAACCCGAACTCTCTCTTTCCGCGGAGGGAAAAAAGGGGGCGCGACAGCATGGCGACTCTGCTGGGGATAGTTTAGGCTCTTACCATAACGAACTCATCTTCTGTGAATTAGTCTAAGCATGCCTTATCCCATACCCTTTCCCCTTATTTGAATTTAACTGCCTATTTTAAGCATTATGATTCTTTTATTCCTGAAACTGACTTGTCTCTTTGTTTTCTTTTTTCTGTACTGTCTTTCAATTATTTAAATACTGTATTTATTTTTTCCTACGTGCAAATACTTGACTACATGCAATTTATTGCTGCATAAATCATGCTCCGCATCATATTCCACTCGTGTGTATTAAATCCTATAGCAACGCTTGATGAGTGGTTGCGCTCTTCCTATTTATTACCCTTAAATTCGGAAAGGCTTATTTGCGGTAAAACTAGTCGATCAGCGATGTGGTCGACGGTTCCATGCCTTTCCCCCTCAAGTTGTCTGCTTGAGGGTACCAGTCTAAACCCCTATAGTAACCTTACTCTGATCGAAATTGTGCACGCATCATGGTCAAACCTAGTCGGATCAATATGTTGTCCACATAATGATCCTTTAAGATAAGCCTTATCCAAAAGTCCACCAGGATTTTCCATAATCCCAACGGACACAACCACGTTCTGTGCATTAATTTGGAGAACTAAATGCCAATATGCTAATCATGAATGTATAAATAGTCGAGTCTGGTAGGGGAGAAAGGCCTAACCCTTTTGTTTTGCAGAAAATGAGGCACGAGGTCCATAGATTCGGTATAGTTAGCAACATTCCACCATTGCTGTTAGATTGATGGAAGGACCTTTCCTCAAGTGACAAGAAACATGTAAGAAAGTACTTGGGTAACTTGCCTTCCCTGCTAGACATTGAGCCAAACAACAAGTTGATCGAGGCTGCCACTTTGTTCTGGGACATTGAAAAGTCTGTGTTCCATTTCGGCGACATAGAAATGACACCACTTCTAGAAGAAATTGGAGGGCTTACGGGATAGTCCCGGGTTATTGGTGCCGGAGAATCGTACCGGTAAAAGGGTTATTAAAGATGATGGGGCTGAAGAAAAATGCTGACCTGGTATGCCTGAAGGAATCTTACATACCCTTCGAACATCTGTATGAGAGGTATGGCCATAGCAAGTCCTACCATACCTACCATGATGAGCTCTCTCTCACTTCTCTGGGCCACATCTACCGCAGCGTGTTCGTGTTTATTGTATGCTTCTTAGACTTGATAGTATTCCCGATGAAAAGGGAAAGAATCCACACTAGGTTGGCCATGGTAGCCAAGACTTTGATGGAAGGAATTAATGGATAGACATACACTATAGTTCCCATGATCATAACCGACATCTACAGGGCTCTGGAGCGCTGTCAAAGAGGGGTCAAGCATTTCAAGGGTTGTAACTTGTTGATGCAGTTGTGGTTGTTAGAACATTTTCAAAAGGGTCACTATCGCCAAGAATTTCCTTGAAGGGCTTGGAACGACCATATTGCCTTCCATCACCCCAAACGGATGACTTACATTCCAGATAGGTTTGCTCATCCGGAAAATGCGAAAGAATGGGTAGAGTTCTTCGACAATCTCACCGAGGAACAGGTGCAATGGATGTTTGAATGGATCCCAACAGTCGAATTCATCATTAGATCCAGGGACGCTCCACACCTGGTGCTGATTGGGTTGAGATGGATATACCCTTATGTCCTTATCTGAGTTATGAGGCAGCAAGTAGGAAACAGGTTGTACCAAGGGTTGCCAAGATGAGTCATTTCAAGGCAGACTTTCAAGATGATGACGTCCCTTACAAGTGCCAAGCTCAGCACATGTGGCACTGCAAAATCATTGTAAAAAAGAACACCGTTGAGCCAGACAGGTATCATGCGGGGTGTGAACCTCTCTACCCGACATGGTTAGAAGACAATTTAAATGGAATGGTGATGCTAGGAGTCGGTCGAGGGAATAGAATCATAGACGAAGAAGCTGAACCTCAAGTCAAATACAACAGGTTGCGCAAGAGGGTCCACGACTCTAAGAATGAGCACCGGGAAATACATGAGAGGAATGTGAGGTTGATCGGAGAATAGAAAGAAATGGCAGTCACTTCCAACAGGAAACTGGAATATCTGCAGCGAGGAATAGTGGAGTTGGAAGGTAAAGTCATAAAGAGGATCGAGGATTGCCAGAACGCTGAAAGAGGACATCTGGCTAGAGCCTACTTGCTGCTGGGTCTACGCGAGCTGGGGGACCTGTATGATGGAGTTAGGAAGATCGAATCTGGGGAAGGTCCTTCTGGGACCAAATAGGCTAGATTTATTTGCTTTCCTAAAATGTAATAAGGCCAAGTGCCAGTAGTGACTTATTTGTTTCTATTATCTTAGTGTCGTTTAGGATTCGTCTATTTTTACATTATGAAATGAAGCATTTATTGGAATCTAAAGTTCTCCAAATCTATTTGTCACTAGGCCTACCTCGGGCACAACAAGGCTCCCAAATTAAGACACGAATTTACATTTCTGCAATATATGTTTAAATACCACAAACATTTCAGAATCCTCACTGCCTTGTTACCTTTTTGTTTTTCCTTATTTTGATTATTCCCATCCCCTTAGGTTGGTTCACTCATACTGGCCTCATCAGCATACCACACCAGATCTAAAGGCCCTCCACCACCTCCTCCTCTAAGCAATACAAAAGGCATAGGAAAAGCAAAAATGGACGACTTAAGTGGTTTCCGAAAGGAGAATGTTGAGAACACAGAAACTTCAGATGGATGGAGTACTCCAACACCAAATGACCTAGTCTTGAGATTGGAACAAAAGATAGAACTTGAGCAGGTTCGCAACTTGGCAAACTTGTCACTCACCCTTAATGTCCCCGACATCAACCAACAAAACACAAAGAACCCGACACCTCTCCAAAACACACAAAACCAACATCCACAAAATCCTCCTGCACCAAATCAATATGCAACTCCACCCTAAAATCTCAACCCATTGCCAATACCAACTCAGCCATAACATCACCACCAACCAATTCATTACCCACCAACCACCACTTACCACACTCCCCAAAACACACCACAACCCATTCCCTATCCTCAAAACTCAACCAATGATCATCATTACAGCCAAGTCCCTGGCACCCATCAGAGCAACCCTATATATATGGAAACTGTACCTCACTCTATCTAACCAATCTCCTATACACCGGAATCTTCCGAGAATGACATGCTCATTAAAAACATGGCTGAAGAACTCAAGAAGTTGACGAATCGAGTTCAAGGCGTCGAAGGCGAAAAAGGAATAGAAGGTTTGAACTATGAGGATTCATGCATACAACCAGATGTAGAATTGCCAGAAGGGTACAAACTCCCCAAGTTCGAGATGTTTGACGGCGCAGGTAATCCCAGAGTTCATTTGAAGACTTATTGTGACAAGCTTGTTGGGGTCGGAAAGGATGAAAAGATTCGGATGAAACTCTTTATGAGGAGTCTTACTGGAGATGCTTTGTCCTGGTACATCAGCCAGGATCCCAAGAAATGGTCCAGTTGGGTAAGTATGGCGTCCGATTTCATGGACTGGTTCAGGTTCAACGCAAAAAACGCACCAGATGTTTTCTACATTCAGAACCTCAAGAAGAAACCCACCGAGACCTTCCGCGAGTATGCTACCCGTTGGAGATCGGAAGCGGCCAAAGTCAAGCCGTCTTTGGACGAAGGACAGATGAACAAGTTCTTCGTCAAAGCACATGATCCACAATATTATGAAAGGTTGATGGTTACTGAAAATCATAAATTCTTTGATATCATCAAACTCGGAGAAATAATCAAAAAAGGAATCAAGAACGGGATGGTAACGAATTTTGAGGCATTACAGGCCACAAACAAGGCATTGCAATCAGGCGGCATATCAAAGAAGAAAGATGTTGGGACACTAATGGTGGCTCAATGCCCGAAATCTCCATACACATACCAAACATCTCCACTTACATATCAAACACCTCCACCCACATATCAAACACCTCCACCCGCATATCAAACACCCCCACCCGCGTACCAAGCACCACCACCCACATATCAACCCTCATCTCCCAGATATTCCCAACCAGCCACTGTCCATCACACCTATAACTCCCAACCATCCCACTTCCAATCACCACTAACTCGCCAAAATAATCCAAGACCAAGACCCAACTTCGACCGCAAGCCACCCAGGCAATACACCGCCATTGCTGAGCCCATTGACCAATTTTATGAAAGGTTGAAAGTTATGGGTTACGTCACTCCTGTTCCCGTTGTGGCATTAGAAAATCCATCCCAATGGGTCAATCTAAACAAAACTTGTGCATACCATTATGGTTTGAAGGGGCACACCACTGTTGAGTGCCGAACATTGAAGGATAAGATCCAGACACTAATTGACAACAAAGTCATACAGGCGAAGGAAGCCACACCTAATGTCCGCAACAACCCCCTCCATGATCATAGAGGTGGTGGAGTACATGTGATAAAGACGAATGAAGAATGGGACCCTGAGAGGTCGATTGGGCTTATTCAAGAAGGTGATGACTTTAAAGTTGTAGTCACACTTACTCCTATCGTGGTACAGACTCAATCAACAATCGAGGTTAAGGTAGCTGCATCAGTTCTATTTGAGGTAGAGGTGGCTCCGCCTGCGGCCACCCCTGCTCCATTTGAAGTAAAAGTGGTCACACCTTTCACAGTGACAGTATCAACCGCACCTCCTTTCGACTCAAAAGCAATACCCTGGGATTATGTTGCCGAAGCTCGGCGAAAAGAGAAGGCAAAGGTAGAGGAATCTGATGCTGCACAAGGAATGACTAGGACTGGAAGAGTCTATACACCTGAACACTTGGGAGGATCAAGTAAGGATGCCACTACCAGACAACCTATCATTGAGACAGGGCCAGATGACCTGTGGAGGAAAGTACAAGCAAAGGAGTATTCCGTCGTTGACCATTTGAACAAAACCCCAGCTCAGATATCCATCATGTCACTACTGCAAAATTAAAAGGCACATAGGAATGCTTTAAAAAGGTGTTGAGCGAGGCTTATGTACCCAATAACATCACTGGTGGAGAAATGGCCAATATGGTAGGGCAAGTACTGGAAAGTCATAAGAGTATCTTCCACGAAGATGAGCTACCATATGAGGGGTTGAATCACAATCGAGCATTGCATATTATAGTGCAATTTGAAGACAAATTCATTGGCAAGGTCTTGGTTGACGGAGGTTCAAGCCTCAATATTTGTCCGTTAACACTCTGTAAAGGTTGGACAAAGGTTTTCATGAAATACGGGTAGGAATCATGAACATGAAAGCTTTTAATGGGTCCCAAAGGGCCACAATCGCGAAAATCAACCTTTGTTTGTAGATGGGGCCAACTTGGTTTGACATCGAGTTTCAGGTACTCGACATACCGGCCTCATATAATCTTCTGTTAGGTCGATCATGGATCCATGTCGCTGGAGCCGTGCCTTCCACACTACATCAAGCCGTGAAGTTTGAATGGAATCATCAGGAGGTGATCATTCACGGAGATGGGAGTAACCCCATTTACACTAGTCAAACCATCCCGGCTATTGGACATAGAAGAAGGCTAGGAGGGGAAACCTATCATTACATTGAACGGGTCAATGCCGTCGAGAAGGATAAATAGTGGAGTAGTAAAATAGAAAGCATATTGGCATGGTCTGGATATGAACCCAACAAAGGGTTGGAAAAGAACCTCCAAGGTATCACTAAACCGATACGGCTGAAGGGTCATGGTACTACCTTTGGGCTCAGATATAAATACACATGGCAAAAATACAATGATTGGACGCCTTCATGGCATGGACCATATTACCCTCTCGAGAAACTAGTGCCGCGTCTAGATCAAGCTTTTCACCAAGCTGATACAATATGGGGGACTGTAGAAGAGGAAACATTAGCTGGGTTGAAGAATCTGTTCTTGGAGGATGAGGACATGGACCGCAGTGCCATAATTGAGGAGGAGGAGGAGGAAGAAGGCCTCACTATTCAAACCATAAAGAAGGAAGATGTTCTCAAGAACTGAACCGCCACACCATCCCGGGCCCGCCGAGTCCCTGGGTAGCTTGGCAGATTTTATTTTTCTATAGCCATTCTAGGCACTTAAGATTTTCAGTAATTTTGATTTAAAGACTTACTTGTTTCAAAATAAATGTTCAATTCATCGAGCCGCACTTGTCTAGATGCTGCTTAAGTTTAATCAAATGCATTTACTCTTTATTATTCATTACTATTTTCTTCACCTTTTCTTTCTACATCGTTATTATTATTTTCCTAATGAACAGGTGACTGTGACATGTAATGAGGCAATGCAACATGAGGATAGTGATTCAGATGAAGAAAATGAGGTACCCAAGGAAGTTGTCAGGGAACTTGAAAACTTGGAGAATAAGTCTAATTCCAATCTGGACGAAACCGAAGCAGTAAATTTGGGGGACGCCGAGACCGTCAAGGAGACACATCAACATTCACTTATCACCAACAAAGAAGGAAGAGTACATCCGTTTTCTAAAAGAATATGAGGACATCTTCGCATGGTCATATGATGACATGACCGGTTTGAGCACGTCCATAGTGGCTCACAAGTTGCCTACAAATCCCATCTGTCCTCTAGTGAAGCAGAAACTCCAAAAATTCAAACCAGACATAAGCCTGAAAATCAAGGAGGAAGTTACCAAGCAGATCAAAGCCAAAGTTCTCAGGGTGGTTGAGTACCCAACTTGGTTAGCTAACATTGTGCCAGTTCCAAAGAAGGACGGGAAAGTCAGGGTATGTGTTGACTACCGGGATTTAAATAGAGCAAGTCCCAAGGATGACTTTCAACTACCAAAGATACACATCCTGATCGATAATTGCGCCAAGTATGAACTCCAATCCTTTGTAGATTGCTTCGCGGGTTATCACCAGATCTAGATGGACGAAGAAGATGTAGAGAAAACAACTTTCATTACACCCTGGGGTATATTGCTACAGGATGATGCCATTTGGTCTAAAGAATGCTGGGGCTACTTACATGAGAGCCATGACAACTATCTTTCATAATATGATACACAAGGAAATATATGTGTATGTGGATGACATAATTATAAAATCCAAGAGAGTCGCAGACCACATAGCAAACTTGAGAAAGTTCTTTGACAGATTAAAGGGGTACAACTTGAAACTAAACCTCGCAAAATGTGCATTCGAGGTTCCCGTAGGAAAGCTACTGGGATTCATTATCAGTCGTCGGGGAATCGAGCTAGATCCATCCAAAGTCAAGGCTATTCAGGAGTTACCACCACCTAGGAGCAAAAACGACGTGATGAGCTTCCTAGGACGTCTCAACTATATCAGTCGCTTCATAGCACAGTCCACAGTCATATGTGAACCCATCTTCAAGATGCTGAGGAAAGATGCCGAAACAAGCTAGACCAAGGATTGTCAGAAAGCTTTTGACAAGATCAAGGAGTACCTGTCCACACCACTAGTTCTGGTCCTACCAGAACTGGGGCGACCTTTTCTACTCTATCTATCTGTTTTGGATGGAGCCTTCGGATGCATTTTGGGACAACATGATGAGATAGGAAAAAAGGAGCAGGCCATATACTACCTGAGTAAGAAGTTCACACCTTACGAAGCACGGTACTCTCTACTGGAACACACTTGCTGTGCTTTGACCTAGACAACTCAGAAATTGAGGCACTACTTCTGTGCCTATACTACATACCTTATATCCAGGATGGACCCTCTGAAGTACATATTCCAGAAACCCATGTCGACTGGAAAGTTGGCCAAATGGCAGATACTGTTAAGTGAGTTCGATATCGTCTACGTAACTCAAAAGGTGGTCAAAGGACAAGTATTGGCAGATAACCTTACTGAAAATCCGGTGGGAGGAGCATACAAACCTTTGAAAATATATTTTCCTCATGAAGAAGTGTCGTTCGTAGGGGAAGACATTACCAAAGCATACGACGGTTGGAGGATGTTCTTTGACGGAGCTGCAAATTTCAAAGAAGTGGGCATTGGATCAGTTTTGGTATCAAAAACGGGTCAACATTATCCGGTATCTGCTAAACTCAGATTTCCTTACACCAACAACATGGCTGAGTATGAAGCCTGCATACTAGGGCTCAACATGGAAATCAACATGAACATCTAGGAGTTGCTGGTGATCGGTGATTCAGATTTTCTTATGCACCAGGTACAAGGAGAGTGGGCCACCAAGAATTCCAAGATATTGCCATATCTGCACCATGTGCAGTAATTGAGAAAGAGGTTCATGAAGATCGAATTCCGACATGTGCCCAGAATTCAAAATGAGCTCGCCGATGCATTGGCCACCTTGTCATATATGATACAACATCTAGATAAGAATTATATTGATCATATCCTGGTGAGGATTCATAATCAGCCGGCATATTGTGCTCATGTTGTAGAAGAAAAAGATGGAAAGCCTTGTTCCATGACATCAATGAGTATTTGTTGAGGGAAGAATATCCGGAGCATGTGAATCACACTCAGAAATGCACACTCCGGAGATTGTCTAATCACTTCTTCCACAGTGGAGGAAACTTGTAAAAAAGAACTCCTAATTTGGGTTTACTAAGATGTGTCGACGCAAAAGAAGCTTCTAAACTGCTTGAGGATATGCATGTCGGGACTTGTGGTCCGCACATGAATGGTTTTGTCTTGGCTAAGAAGATACTCAGGGCCGGTTACGTTTGGATGACCATGGAGACAGATTGCAGCCAGTATGTCCGTAAATGCTTTCAATGCCAGGTGCATGCCGATATGATAAAAGTGCCGCCAAACGAGCTCAATACAACAAGCTCACCTTGGCCATTCGCCGCCTGGGGAATGGATGTTATTGGTCTGATTGAGCCCACTGCTTCAAAAGGACACAGATTTATTCTGGTAGCCATTGATTACTTCACAAAATGGGTAGAGGCTGCATCGTACAAGGTTGTAACCAAGAAAGTTGTCGTAGATTTTGTCAAAGATCGTATTGTCTGCAGATTCGGAGTTCCCGAGTCCATTGTTACTGATAATGCTGCCAACCTCAACAGTGATCTGATAAAGCAATGTGTGAAACTTTCAAAATCAGGCACAAGAATTCCATAGCCTACAGACCTCAGATGAATGGAGCCGTAGAAGCTGCCAACAAAAACATCGAGAAGATACTAAGGAAGATGGTAGAGAACCACAAAAAATGGCACGAGAAGCTACCTTTTGCATTATTGGGATACCGCACTACAATTCGCATATCAACCAGGGCAACTTCTTGCATGCTGGTTTATGGTACCGAGGCTGCCATCCCAGCCGTGGTAGAGATTCCTTCTTTAAGAATCATACAAGAAGCGGAACTCAGCGATGCAAAGTGGATAAAGAGTCGCTATGAACAATTGGCCCTTATCGATGGAAAGAGGATTAATGTAGTATGTCACGACCAACTTTATCAGAGCAGAATGTCCAGAGCTTTCAACAAAAGGGTCAAACCAAGGCAATTTGCACTAGGGCAGTTGGTGCTGAAGAACATTTTCCCACATCAAGATGAAGCCAAAGGGAAATTCTCCCAACTAGCAAGTTCCTTACATAGTTCACAGGGTGCTGACAGGAGGAGCACTCATACTTACAGAAATGGATGGAGAAATCTGGCCAAAACCAATCAATTCAGATGCAGTCAAAAGATACTATGCTTAGATTATTTACATTTCCTCATCTGATGTTATTGAACTATGCTTGACCTGATTCCCGTTTAAGATGAGATACATAGGCAACCTTATGGGTTCGGTCATATCATTATAAAATTTCCATTTTCCTCAAGATTAGAAACTGGGGAAGAATTTTGAGGAGGACCCTCAAAATTCCGGAGCAAGTCCGGCCAACGCCAACATATGTCAGACGGTCATAAATAAGTTAAGAAACTGGGGCAAAATTTTGAGAAGGATTCTCAAAATTCCGAAGAAGGTGTAACAAGGCCTATTATCCACAAACGGTCAAAAGATCATCTACCAAACTGGGGCAGAATTTTGAGGAGGAAGCTGCAATATCTTTGAAATGTGTTACAGTTACCAGTTAATCTAAAATTACATAATATATCAATATGTTTCTAAAATGACTCTATTTTTATCAATGATTGCATATTTTTTGAAAACTTTATTTCCGTAACAGTTGGGTGTTACCTAGGGGAACTCGAAAATGCCTCCAGAACGGATCAAAGCAAGGCCAACAGACAAAGGCACGAACCAACCTCCCCTAACAAAACTTAATTTTTCTTTGAACGCAGACACATCTAACGTAGAGATAGCATCCGCAAATATATACACGTAACAAATTCGCTATCATTCAGGACATCAAACACCGAATATATCTCCAGCTAAGACATATGCTACTCTTATTTGCTACTTGCTCTCTACATGAGGCTAATCCCTACCTCCATATCTCAATGAGGCTAATCCTTGCCTTCACTATTTGCATGAGGCTAATCCTTGCCTCCATATTTGCATGAGGCTAATCCCTGCCTCCATATTTGCATGAGGCTAATCCTTGACTCAATATTTACATGAGGTTAATCCTTGCGTCCATATCTGTATGAGGCTAATCCTTGCCTCCCTATTTGCATGAGGCTAATCCCTACCTCCATATCTGCATGAGGCTAATCCCTACCTCCTTATCTTGCATGAGGCGAATCCTTGCCTCTGCTATTTGCATGAGGCTAATCCATGCCTCCCTACTCGCATGAGGCTAATCCTTGCCTCCATACTCGCATGAGGCTAATCCTTGCCTCCATACTCGCATGAGGCTAATCCTTGCCTCCCTACTCGCATGAGGCTAATCCCTGCCTCCATATTTGCATGAGGTAAATCCCTGCCTCTATATCTGCATAAGGCTAATCCTTGCCTCCCTATCTGCATGAGGCTAATCCCTACCTCCATATTTGCATGAGGCTAATCCTTGCCTCCCTATTTGTATGAGGCTAATCCTTGCCTCCCTATTTGTATGAGGCTAATTCTTGCCTTATTATTTGCATGAGGATAATCCTTGCTTCCATACTTGCATGAGGCTAATCCCTGCCTCCCCATCTGCATGGAACTAAGCACTGTCCCTCTTTGCACAAATATTGCCCTATTTCTAGTACTATCTATTCGCTTTTCAATTGGGCTAAGCTCTGCCCTCCATTTCACAAGACTAAGCCTTGTCTTGTTAACATCATGTTATTGCATATCATGGGCTGATATCACCAATATATGCAAATACATCAAAGTCTAAAAGGCATCATCCTCATAGCCGGAAGACACCATGCCATGGCCTGAGGATCCCTCAAATTTGCATATTATTCAAAGGTGTCATGGTTCGGAGGCACCATTTTTCGTGGCCCGAGAACATAATTTAATGGCCTGCGAATCCCTCACTAAACAATTCATGGCCCAAAACATCATGGTCCAAGGACGTCATCTTTAACTGTCCAAAGACAACCTTCACGGTCTAAAAGGGAATCTGCATCATGTTTAAATTTTCGCACAAATACATATTCGTGGCATCTTTTTATCTGCAGGTAACCAGTAAGAAACCGCTATCCCAGCAAGATCAACCTCGCTCTGGTTCCTTCAACTGTCTCAAACCTTAACCGTTCACCATAGACAATTTTGCATACCGTGTCCGTTCTTGTGATGACTTTATCGGTATATTTTGCCAATGAATCCAGAACTACACATGGCCTGATTCCTGTAAGACCAGAGATATGTAGGCAACTCAAGGCTAGAGTCCAGCCTCTATCTTTCAAAACATCCCATCCGGTCAAAATTGACCATCATTTCTTTACCCGAAAACTCTTTCATCCTTCCTAGGTAAAGATGGGCAGCTATTGATACTCAATTTTTCCTTATATATTTTTAATACATATATATACTTTCAAAATAACATATATGAAGATATAAACATGCATATGAATTTTATAATTTTTATATAATTTTGTATAATTTTTAAAAAGCTCCAAATTGATTTATTTCTTCCCTTTTTATTTATAAAACTTCCAATAATTATCCTTCAAATTATTTTTGTGGTAATTTAGTCATCTGAATTCTTTATTTATGCCAAAATATGGGTTAAATATTTTAGTGTATTTTTTATATTTGCATTTATATTTTTAGGCTAAATTGCATATCTTTGCGATAATAGCCCTACTAACGCACAATTATGTTATTGATGCATAAAATGATCTCTTATATTTTTAAAATGTTAAAAAACTATTTTAAATTATTTTAGTACACGAAAATATTTTTTTAGAAATCATTTATTATTTTTATAAATTATATATGTTTAAAAGTGGCTATTTAAAACCTAGCCTATTTTTATTTCAATTTCAACCTTAATTCTAACCCAATACCCAGCCCAACTTTTAAACCTAAACCTACCTAGGCCCAAATACCCATCTGCCCAACTCAATACCCAGCCGAATCCTGGCCGTTGATCATTTTGATCAACGGTCTAGGTTCCCCCTTTCCATAATTAAACTTACCTATACCCCAAAACCCTAATCATTTTATCACCCTTCCCCCGCCGTCACCTAATCCTCTATGATCTCAAACGCTCTCAACCTAACCCTAATCCAATCCCACTGACCTTCATCTATGGCTATCTCCGGTGGTTTCTCACCACCTCCCGGGCCTCCAATGACCTCTCTCACGTTATTCTTGCCATCTCTAGGGCCCTCAAGGGACCAGGGCTAGTGACTTGCATCTATGGATCCTCCATCGCCTATTTCAGGCCATTCCAGTGTGATTCCGAGTAAGATCATCCTATATTGACTACGATATATGGGTTTCTCAGCATGTTTCTTCATTCTCTGTGCCGTTCTCTTCGAAACCCTAATTTCTTCTTCTAAACCTCTTAGATCTATACAGACCTGAGGTGATTTGGGTTTGTTTTATGTGAGTTTTACAATAACCTTAAGATTCTTTACAAGAATCGTATGATTTTCAAGTGATTTTCATCTTTTCCTAAACCTAGGGTTTCCGGAATTTCTTTTTAAAAATTGTTTGATGATTTTTTGTGTTTAATCTTCTGCGTCTCATATATTTTGACTGATTTATGAGTCTGCAACAACCTTAACTCGCTTGTACCAAAAGCCCTAATTTTTAGGGCTCTTCGTTTGGTTTTTGAGTATTAGTACATTTGATTGTGTTCTTGCTTTGGGTTCTTGTGATTTCTCGCGATTTTCTTGTTCTAATATGCTTCTACTGAATTTCTTAGTTTGACCTTTCACTGATTCTATGTGCTTGTGTTCGTCTTGACTATTCATATCAAGACCTGTATCTTTCTCATTGAATCAATATTGTTTAACTTTTTGTTTTGTTAAAGTTATATGTCGATTCCTGACTATTCATGTTTCACCTTATTTTATATGCTAAACATGTTAACTCTTTCATGACATTCTCTTTGATTGAATCCTTGAATATTCTGAACTCCTTATTTCTTGGTTTGATTTGAACACTTTCCCTTAAAGTTTCGATTCTTACCTCCCTACTCGATTTGATTGAATTGCTTGCCTTAATTATTTTTCCTTGACTTGTTTGTATTTAGCCGATTCTTACTGATTTTTTCCCTTAATTAAAACTTCTATTCATTTACCCCTAATTACTTATTCTATACCTAAACCTTACTTGATTCTTTTCCTTAAATACTTAGCATGCTTTACCGTTGATTTAATTGTCCCTTAATTAAGGGAAGGACTTGCTGATTTACATGTGACTTCCCTGATTTACTACTTAATTGATCTCTTACTTTTTTTTTCAAGCTTTTGATTACTATATAAACCCCCTCATATTTTAAGTTCTGGACAACGAACATTAGTTCAAAAATCACTACTCCTTACACTCTAAAGTTCTCTTTCTCTGCTACTACTTGTGATACTCACTGATCTAGCCGGCTGAAAGCCAAGGCTAGATATTGGAACTTTATCTGCTTTATATTCTGCACCCTTTTATTCAACTGGTATGTCTCAAATTAAGTTTTGAGATCCAAACCCTATGTGTTTCATTCCTGCACTAGTTCATCAGTTATGATTTCAACATGTATTCCTGTTTATTTCTTTGCTCAGCATGTCTAAACTTTTTCCTGTTCAATGTATGTTTTACACTCTAAACTCTCTCCCGTTTACTTCTTCACCTAGCATGTCCAAACTATATGATTATTCTTGTTCAAGACCTGCCAACTATTATCTTTGTCCTAACAATTTACTGAGTCTCTAATCCTAAGTGTTGCATGCAGTTTGTGATTATATGTTTCCCCTATCCCTATCCATGTACCCTAATGTGATTCTTATGTGCCATAACCCCTTTATCCCTATGTGAAAATCTGTTTGTTAAGTGTTCTTTTCTGAATCTGGATGTCTCTTATGACCAATTGATCATCTGCTACTTGGTACTCTTCTCAAACTATCTTTTACCACTAAGTTATTTTCTGTTTCTGGAAAACTTTTCTACTTCTGATGTCATCTCTGTACTATTTTCAAAACAAAACTATGTCAAGCACTCTCGCTTTATTCTTAGGATATTAGGTTCTGCCTCTCTGATATGTGTACTGCTTTGAGACCCTTGAGATCTCTCTAAACTCTGGCATGTCAGAGTTGGCCTTTCCACACTGCACCTAAATCAGTTATTGTTTGAGAAAAGTCTAGGTATGAGTACTACCCGAGATCCTTGAGGTCCTTAGGGAACTCTGACACACCTAGACATGATACTGTCTATGGAACTTTGGAATTTGAGGCTATTGGAGGCTTGGAAGTCATTTGGGCCTATTATAGGCTCCTTATAGATTAAATTCTGTTCATTTATGTATATTGATTCATTGGTCTGTAATAATTATTGTAAACAATATTGGGGATTAGTGAAAAAGGGTTGGGTAGTTACATATTTGTTCGGTAAATCGGGTAGATGCCATGCCTATAGGATCGTGTTAATGCATTTGCTATGTTTGCTTTACTTCCACCATATTAGAAATCATGCCTATAGGATCTAAATGGCTTTAATAATAGAAATCACGCCTATAGAGTTAAAACTAGCCTTATAATTAGATATCATGTCTATAGAGTGTAAAATAATTGAAGTTCAATTTTTGTTACAGCATGTATTCACATTCGTCCTCTTAGATATCATGCCTATAAGTTCAAAGGTCAGCTTTAATAACTATATACCATGCCTATAGGGATTAAAATCAGCTCTAATAGAAATCATGCCTATAGAACTTAAAATTAGTTTAGTTAAGCAAATAAGTTAATTCATGTTTAAATTGGTTTTATTAACTGTCTGTTTCTTTAAATGGGTTTTCAAACACTACTTTAAATTAATACTGTTGGAAAACATGTCTATGGGGCCTCAAGTTCTTCATTTTAAAGCTGTTCACTATTTTACTTCATTCCTAATCAATGTAGATATCATGCTCTTAGGACACCACTATTATGCGCATAGGCAAGCCTCTAGGGCGATTTAAATTCTGCAACTATGAAACTGTGCTTTATTATTTAAAACTATTCAGATTTAACAGGTCTAAATCAGTAGGCAAGCTAAATAGGATTTTGACACTCTGTCCTAATTCAATACTGTATAATCCCTGCTCACCTAGATATCATGTTCTAGGATTTTCTCTTAAATACCTGACTGTTGTTTGAAGACGTGTATTTACTTGTTATATTTTTGGAGGTGACTGTGAGCCTGTAATTTGTTCTCTTTAAATGCAGTTCTAATTGTTCTTGAATGACGCCTAGACTTTTATCCTTTAAAACCTTAGGAAGGTCTAGAACTGTCCAAAAATAGAGATCCTAAAATACCTCCAGGGCCACAAGGAAGGGACGGGTAGTGCACACATATGACATCTTTCAAGGTTATTATAACGCTTTATGTTATGACCAGAGGGGGAATTGGGTAGTAAGGATATGATGACTACGCGCTAATGTCACGTGTAGCCCCTCATTGAGGAGTGATTACCGGGCATTGTGTGGGCCGATCCTGTAGGCTAAACAACCTAGGACCCCTCTTTCCCAATTCCCGATGTTTAAACTTTACTTTTCTATATGTTTGCAACTTGTTCAAATCTTTTCCTTTTTTATCTCATTACTTGAGTCATACAATGTCCAAAACATGCCTTTATTTGCAAGTATGTGTTTAAATTTTTTATTTGATAAAAGGACTAATTCATAAGTATAAGTTCGGTCGGGCCCCACTGTTGTGGACCAAGAAGGGTGCCTAATACCTTCCCCTCAAGGTTATTTCGAGCCCTTACCCTAAGTCTCTGGTAATTCAAACTAGTCTAAAGAGATAATCACTCTAGGTGCCCTAACACACCATAATCAGTTAGGTGGCGACTCTTTAAAAACCTATATTCCCAAAAGTAAACGAGTACCCCCCCATGAATGCCGAAACCCGGACTCTCTCTCTGCGGAGGGAAAAAAGGGGGCGCTCCACTTATTAGACTATACTTCAGTCCATCTATCAAGTAGACATTCTCAATCGAGTGAGAATCTGTCTTGCCTACCTTTCCAACCCCAATGATCTCACCTTTTTTCCCATTTTCAAAGGAGACATTACCTTCTTTAAGGTCCTCAAGTGAAAGAAAATGGTTCTTACTTCCTGTCATATGTTTTGAGCAGCCATTATTCATGTACCATATTTGGCTGCTTCCCTTCACTTAGAACTGCAAAATAAAATAAGGGGTTAGTCTTAGGAACCCAAACTAGTGTGAGTCCCTTTCTCTAGGCAAAAGGATGAATCAAATTCTTTTTAGCCCAACTTGGCTGCCTATTTTTCCCTTGAACAGAATCTTTGTTCTTTTGCCTTGCCATTTCTTTTGAAGTGCATTCACTTTTATAGTGACCAGTGTTACCACAGTGTGTGAAAATCTTGTTCTCAGGAAGTGTGAGGTACCTGCTTTTTAGATCCCAGTTAGATATAGTGTTCCCAAAGTCAAGTCCTCTTCTGTTGCTACTATGGTGTTCGTGTAGCTATGAAAATGCATCAGAGAACCTGTTCTATTTAGAAGTTCTATCTAGCTCATGCATGACCTATCTTAGATCCTCCTTTAGGATCCTTACCTATTCATCTCTCTTGTACAACTCATTTTTCAATTTCCTACATTTTCTTCTAATATGAGTTGTGTGTGTTCAACTATCTTTTTGCCTGTTTCTAATTTTAATTTCAGATTTTTAAATCTAAGCTCTAGGATAGTTGTGTCAAGTGCATGAACATGGTTCTTTAACACAATATTTTCACTTTCAGTTTCATTAGGCCTAAGTTCCAGGTTTCTGCACTTAGATGTTCCTTTTCATTATTTACATCCTCAAATTCATCAATTAGCTCTAGTAGCAGCTCAAAAACCTTTCTTTAGATAAAATTTAATCTTGTCTTTGAGATGAAAGTCACCTACCTCAGTTTCTTCATCAGATTCTCTAATGGCCATAAGTGCTTGTTCATCATCATCATCATCATTTGAGCTTTATCCCCGAGCAGTACGACCGTAGCCTTGGTTGATCCTTTGTTGTTGCTTTTTTGTTGTGTTAAACCTGTTTCTTCTTTCTGATCCTTCATTCAGCTCGTTCCTTCTTCTATTAAATTTCCCACAAAGGATAATTCTTGATGTGGTGGTCAGTCTTTCCACACTTGTAGCAGCCATCATTGGTTTGCTTCTTAGGAGATTTTGACTTGCTGTAGCTTCCACTTTTTGAAGAACCATTTCCCCTCCTCAAGTACTTCTTGATGTCTTTGGTGATCATAGCCATTTCATCATCTTCCAGATCAGAACCTTCAGTGATTCTGAGTTCCAATCTTCTTTCCTTCTTAGGCACATCCAACTTCATATTTTGTCTCATAAGTCATAGGCAGTAAGATTTCCAATCAATTCATCTAGTGGGAGAGTGGAAATATTTTTTGATACCTGGGTGGTAGTGATCTTGCTCTCCCAAGTGATAGGCAAAACCCTAGTAAGTATCTTCTCGACTCTTTCTTCTTCAGGAATAATCCTTCCAAGCGATTTTAACTCATTTGTCAGTGTAGTGAACCTTGTGTACATCTCTTGAATGGTTTCTCCATCCTTTATAGCAAAATTTTCATACTGAGAGTACAATAGAGTTTCTCTAGATCTATTCACCTAAGTTGTTCCTTCGTGAGCCACTTGCAGTGTGCCCCAAATTTGCTTAGTAGTGGAACAACCATGGATTCTGCTGTATTCATCTGGACCAAGTTCACAAACAAGCTATTTCTTGGCTTTAGAATTCTTCTCCCGCTTCTTCAAGTCCTCAGCAGTTCAATCCGCTCTTGTCTTTGGCACATCTTCTCCTTCTGCATTTTTCTTTAAGGTAGTTAGTGGACAATCAGTGACAATGTCCCATACCTCATAGTCTTCTCCTTGAATATGATCTCTCGATCTGTTCTTCCACCAAGAGTAGTACTTGCCATTAAAGAGTGGTGGCCTAGCAGTGAATTTCCTTTCCCAGTTTCTAGGTGGTGCACTCATCTTGATCTTCTCCTAATGTGTTAGCCTCTTTAAGGATAACCTGCTCTGACACTAATTGATGTTTTATACTTCAGTACCACACAAGAGGGGGGAGGGGGTGATTTGTGTGGTGTCCAATTTTTTGTGTGCATAGATTATAAAAGGACCTGGTTCTTCTATGTGTTCCTTATACTAATGTTGCGGAATAATAAATGCATAAAGTAAAGAACACAAGTATTTTTACGTGAAAAATACCTGGATCAAAAGGTAAAAAAACTACGACCTACTACTAGTAGGATTTTTCCCAACACTTCAATAAATCACTGAGCTAAAAGCAGTATTTACAAAACTCTGTGTAAACCTCAGGATTACCGCTAACCTTTTGTTGCAACAAGCCTCTAGCTGTTGCGACAACTTCAAGTTAACTCTAATTTGAATACAACACTTAGAGTACCTAGTACAATTGCTTCTAAATAAAGCTGAAAGGTACAACTCAAAAGCCTTACTACAATGAAACTAGAATAAAAGACAGACACTTGGAACTGGTTCTTCTATCTGGTTCATGTAGCTTCAGGTTTGCACACTTGAATCACACAGGAATTGCTTCCAAAATGCCTTGCTATTTTGCTCTCAACTCACGTTTAACTTCAGCGTTTGTGCGTGCCTGTAAAATGAGAACATCCTGAAATATATTGAATTAGTAGAATAGGAAATAACTAGAGTTCTAATGCTATACTCTTCCTTGGTGGAAGAGTTCTAGTTATCTTCAACTTCTAACTCTTCCCTTATCTAGAATAGAGTTTTCTTCGAGTAAGGAGACTTTCTCCTTATCACTTATGCTACCTTTTCGTTCAGGAGATATCATATATAACCACTTAACCTTATCTCCTTCACATGCATGCCTTGTGCTCGAATCTGCCCGTGTCTGTATACGCTGTGTATCAACCTGGTTCATGTTTGAGTTCCTTTATCAATAATCAAAACAAACTTCACTTAGGCCAACAATAAGAATTATATATTTTCTATATTAAATTTCACTTTAAACTTTTTGGTGCAAGCTTATGCCTTGATTTTATAGCCACAAAAATGCCAATATCATATTTTAAATCACTTATCTTAAAATCTTTCTTTTTCAATTAAATTTGTATCTTGTCAAACACTTTCACTTAAAAATAGGATGAAGGGTGTAAGAACTTATGTTTTACATCTCTGAGTCCCTTTCGTAAGCAGTTGACAACATTATGGGTTAGAACACATTGTAAGATGATAGCATACATTTCTTTTATTATAAAACATGCTAAATGTCAACCAACCTGACCATGGATCAAGTGATCACCAACGTATATTAAAAATATGATTCCATGCATGAGACATGATCAAAGGAATATTATGGCAATTCCCTTTTCCCTCTTTTGGGCGGAGGAGTGGGTATTTTCTTTTGGTCACCTATAGTTTGAGATGTATAAAGAAAGAAAAAGGAGAGCAATTGAGTAGAAAGCAAGCAAAATAAAAGTCGAACTTTGGGGGTCTTTTTTGGGATGTCAAGGCAAGCATCTATGCCTTATTAGTTTTGGCAATTATATTGGCGTATACACATACCCTGACACGCACAACTACAAGCTACTTATAAACTACAAATATTTGAAGAAACATTACATTGGAGTTATGATCGCTTTACACTTTTTTTCCTATCGTGTTTGCAGTTCTTCGATCACACATCTATCCTAGGCAATCAAAGAATCTAATCTTCCAGATATGAGGTATTATATAGCTCCACTACTAAATAACTAATAAGTGAAACCAGCTCAATATTAGCTCAAGAGTCATTACCAGCTATACTTCTCTTTAAATCTTTGAAATATCTATTTTGGAGAGACAGATAAGACATCCCGACATTCGTACGTTTTGATATCACCAATAATAGAGGAGGGGATCATGAAAACTCCATCTCATCATCACTCAATGCTATACATTTTAAGCCTTCTTCTGTGTTTTGCAGCTTTCTTCATTGTAAATACTGGTATGCACATTCCACTCATTACCTACAAAATCCTTTATGATATTGTAATGGCCTTAGGTATCTGCTTTCTTCAAAACCAGGTTATCTTGTCACCTTATTTCAGTAACTTTCAACTTCAAAATGAAGGAGCTCATTTCCTGGTAAAAGCTTAACAACGCCATATTCTCGCATTTCTAAAGAAGCATATATTTTTGCTTTTGCCTAATGTTTGTATAGTGGGGAAAAAATTGTCCACATTTGGTCTGTACAAAAATCTAATGAATACAAGATGAGTGTCGTTTGATTGCACTTTATCATGCATTTAACCGTACTGTATACGAATTTTTATTATATATAATAATAGTGCAATATTTAAACACAATTAATGAACTATAATCTGTCATAACAAGTTAGGTATCTCTCTTTTACCTGACTACCAATTAATGTTTTTCTTTTAATCAACTTATAAATAACCTGATTGTGTAAATATTTTTTACATCATTATAAATTTAAAATTATATTATTATTCTCATGTCAATTTTAATAGTTGACATTGCAAATTAATGTGATTTGGTGCAGGCGGCATGTTTTGATAAACGTCCTCCATATCTATGATACTAGAAATATACACGATAGGGACAAGTAGTAATTCTAACGTTATTAGGTTACTAGCCTATTACTAGAAGTACGTACTTACTGGTATTATTTGTATTTGTGTGAATGCAGATGCTAGAAAATTAAATGGAAAGGATAACGGCCGGCTACTAGTGTCGAAAAGTTCAGTGGACATTATTGAATCATCAGAAATCAATGGCTTGAGGCGATTTGACGTGTATTTACCTTCAGAGGATTCGTCCAATTCAGGACCTTATGGTGTCAGTTCTCCCTTCAATTTGCCACCTTATGATTCTCTTCCTCCAGTTCCAAATACCCCTCCTTTCTGTCTCAATCCACCTTCACCTTTCACTCTTCAACCTCCACCCAGTGGCAGTTCTAGTAGTGGAGGAGGCCCAATTGTGAATCTACCTCCAACCCCATCATCCACTATCATCCCTACCCCACCCCAACAATATCTTCCTCCTATAATCATTCCCAACCCACCCCAATATTATGAACCTAGTCCTCCCACAACAACTGTTCCAAGCCCAACAGGACCCTTTTTTAGCCCACCTTATTATTACGAGCCCAGTCCACCAAGTTATTATGATCCAATTAGCCCACCCACTGGGCTTTTTCTTCCACCAGTGATTTATCCACCTCCGGCGGTGCCTCCACCACCGCACATAGCGCCGGCCACGGCTCTATGGTGTGTGGCAAAGCCGTCAGTGCCAGACCCAATCATTCAAGAAGCCATGAATTATGCATGTTCATCTGGAGCAGACTGTGACCAGATTAATCCCAGTGGATCATGCTTTCAGCCCAATACTTTATTTGCACACGCCTCTTATGCCTTCAATAGTTACTGGCAGAGAACTAAGGTGGCTGGTGGCACTTGTGAATTTGGTGGCACGGCCATGCTTGTCACCGTCGATCCTAGTGAGTTCCTACGAAATTATTGCAACATTAAAGCAATTGAATTTTACTCACTATAACAGCAAAGTCATAATAAAACTGTTCTTTTGTCATACAACCATTTTGCCTGACTCCTAATGGTTTTCATTTTTTCTTCCTTGAACAGGTTATGATGGATGCCAATTCAACTATAACTGAATGGATGATTTGATTTTTTGTTGTTTCATACTACGAGGAATAGTTCAAGAAAAGGAGATCACACCCACCAGAAATTTTTTAACTTTGAACACGATATTTAGGTGGATGCATGCCAGAGTGTGGACTACGCACTCCAACTCTCTTCCGTCTAGGATTAGAAACAACACGTCTTTCCTCGACGAATACCTCTCTCTTCTTATAGTAATTTGATTGAAAATGGAAATGTAATTGCAAATATCATTAATGGGATTTAACATTATCTTGAATTTTGTAATAGTACTACTAATTAATTAAAAATATAGCATCTTCTGTTTAATAACTTACGCACTTGCGTCCTATCAAAAGTTAACATAATATTTCCAGACCAAAGAAAGAAATGTAACATCAATGTTATAGTCGTTCATTGCGAATTTTATTTTGTTTCTCTAGCACGTGCTTGGATATCTTTTATTTCTTCCTCTGTTTCTTTATAGCATGCACGTCCGCGATGAATTCAGTGCTATAGCCTTTAACTTTATGCACGTCCCCTTTTCTTTTTCTCTGCTTGTCTCGTACTTAGCCTTGAACTAAGCGCACATGCGGTACTTGGCAATTCGCTCACGTTCTTGCACAACTTACTTACGATCTTACTATGCAAAGTCAGCCTAAATACTATATTCAAGATTGCTAAGGGTGTTAGATAAGAAAGATAACAGAATTTTCCCGAAGAAGATTTTTGCATCGTAGAGAACTTATTGTTTTACTTGGTGATTTATAAATGAATTGCCAACTTTATATACTAATCTCCAAGGGGCTGGCGTGTAAATATTAATTGTTGTACAATTCCTAATATTTACAAGATAAGGGTTTTCTCTAGATTTCTCTACAAGGATAGAAGATTCTAAGGACTTTCCTAGCAAATCCATAAGGATCTAGGGTCTTCCAAGGAAAATGTCCATATATCTCTAGAATCTTCCCACAAGTGCTAGCCTTCTTCCTATGTAAGCTTACACACGACATTAAGATATGCCAAATGGCGCCTATGTGGCATAATGATATGGCATGTCATCACACTCTCCCCCACCTAATGTTGCGACGATCGCGGCGCAAGGTTGCTGCATAAACTCTCAGATATTATATTTGAATTGCCACAAGTCTTCATACCGTCCCACATGACCTCCTCCTATGATTTTCCCTTCTAATGGACGAGGAATATAGCGGTTGCTTTTTGCCTTTGTCTTCACCTAGTGTGTTAATCAATGATAGACTCAATCTCTTGATCATGCTAGGCAGTGATAGTAATAAGCGCTTGAATTGATTGCCCCCTACTCATATCATCTTTCTCTTCATGATATGGCTTAAGCATGCTGGCATGGAAGACAAGATAGATCTTGAGATATGGTGGAATGACAAGCTTGTATGAGATCTTGTGCACCTTGGCTATGATCTTAAATGGTCCCTCAAACTTGCGAATCAAATTCTAATGCATGTCCCATAGCTCCTTGAACAGTCTCGGGGTAAATTTTACCATGACCATGTCCCCGACTCTATAGACCATGGGACGTCGCTTGCCGTCAGCAAACTTCTACATAGTTTTAGTTGCCTTGGCCAAGTAGGACTTAGCAATGTCAACTTGGTCCTCCAATCATTAGGCCATATGGTAAGCCCTTAAACTCTTTCCCTCGAATATGGCTGGTAATGAAGGTGGAGTTTGTGGTTGTTGGCTCCTGGCTATCTCAAATGGTGTCCGCCCCGTGAAATCACTTAGTTGGAAGTTATAAGAAAATTGGGCGATGTCCAAAAGCCTTACACAATCTTTTGTATGTGCACTCACATAATGCCTCAAGTAACACTCCATTAAAGCATTGACTCGTTCCGTCAGTCCATTTGTGTGAGGGTGAAAACTAGTGGAAAAGCGCAACTCCATACCAAGTATGTCGAACAACTCCCCCCTAAAAGTTTCCAGTAAAATGGTTTCAATCACTGATGATACGACTTGGTAAGCCCCAATGCCTTACCATGTTCTTAAAAAATAGTTTGGCAACTTCCTTGGCTATGCAACCTGGTGAGTTAAGCATGAAAGTGACATAATTAAAAAATATATCCATGACCACTATGATAGTACCATAGCCGTCAGACTTTGGTAGATAAGTGATTAAGTCCACAGTCATATTCTCCCATGAATGCTCTGTAACTGGTAGTAGCTCCAAAAGTCCTCTATGTTGTTACTGCTCGACCTTGTGCTGTTGGCACATAAGACAAGTATGCACATAACACTCTATGTTATCTTGCATGCGCGACCAATAGTAGACTAACTCAACTAAGGTTAGTGCGACGTGGTACTGGATGACCAACCTACATTGTGTCATGTCTCTCCCTTATGATCTACGTCTTGTGTCTCCAAACTTTGGCACGTAAACTCGCTGATCCATAGTAAGAAATAGCCCACCTTCAACCCAAAAACGTCTCGTTTTTCCATGGGTGGCTAACCCCATATGCTTCTTGGCTTCTGGATCATACTGCATGCCTTTTTTATATCATTGACAATTTGCTGAAGTGATGGTAGCAAGCTCCACTTTCCGACTCAAGGAATTGTCTAACATGTTACCTTTGCCCCGATTATACTTTAACACATAATCAAACTCGTCCAAGAAATCCTACCACCTAACCTACTTTGGTGTGAGTTTCTTATGTGGCTGAAAGTAGCTAGTGACCATATTGTCGATCTTGACCATGAAACTCGACCCAAGCAAATAATGTCTCCATGTACCAAGGCAATGGACAATGAAGTCATCTCTTTCTCTTGTATAGTGTAACCTGATCCATCTTTTTCAACTTCTGGCTCTTGAACACTATGGATGCTTATCTTGCATCAGGACACCCCAATGGCAAAGTCTGCTAAGGCAACTATATGCAATTCAAACGTCTTGGCAAAGTCATGTGATGCCAAGACTAGCTCCTCCGTTACAGCTGCCTTAATGACTTCAAATGCCCTTTGACAATGATCCATCCTAACCCATGCTTGTTCTTCTTTAGCAACTCAGTAGTGTGGCCTTGGATGAGTATCCATTGATGAACCGATGATACTAGTTAACAAGACCAAGGAAGTATCTCAATTCGGTTACCTTGGTTGGTGCTTCCCTCTACTGGATAGCACGTACCTTAGCCTCGTCCATGCGTAGCTCACCACTGCTAATGACATGGCCCAAGAACTGAACCTTTGATTGCGCAAACTTACACTTCTGCCTCTTGATTTATAGCTCATTCTCCTTCAAGACTTGAAAACCTTTCTTTAGTGTTCCATGTGATCCTCCAAGGTATTGGTGTCGCACCTTCTTTTTACCGCGCCCGCGGGGCGCGTGGGGAGTTTTCTCCAATTGAAAGACAGTCGAAACGGAATTTATTTAATTATTTCAGAGTCGCCACCTGGGAATTTTAAGGCGTCCCAAGTCACCGATTTTAATCCCTGAATCGAGGAGAATATGACTCTGTTTATTATTCTGCGAACCAGAAATCCCGAGTAAGGAATTCTGTTAATCCGGAAGAAGGTGTTAGGCATTTCCGAATTCCGTAGTTCTAGCACGGTCGCTCAACTGTTTTTATTATTGGCTTAATTATCATGATTTTTACTAAATACGTTTTATTGTATGATTTTACTACCGCTTTTACTTATTGTTTACAATTATATAAACGAATTACGCTTACGTATATTCGTATTGTATACCTTTTATAATTACAGGGATCGTGTCACGCATACGTGTACACAATAAAATTGTCCATGTTATAGTTTTTATTAAAAAAAATCATATGTTCAAAATTTAAATTAAAATCAGGAACATCATCACCCTTGTATTTAGACAATGAACTGCACATCTTGGGTTATATGAAATTACTTTAACATCCTTGAAAAAATCCTTTTCTTAAATATTCGCTCGAAATTGCGCGTACGCATAATCCGAATTTGCTTTTATCCATATAATCAGGTTACGCGAACGTATCCCTAATTACACCAAATATTCTTAATGGTATTATGGGTTTTCCACGAATTGTTTATTATATCTACACATTTTATATGAAATTCCTGAGAAATTCACATTTAAGGGATGCCTTTAAATTCTTTTAAATGAATTCACAATTTATTAAATGTTGCCCGTCGATTATAATTTCCGAGTATAAATTATATTCATCCCGCTATTCAAATTCAAAGAAAAGAATAAAAATATGATTTTTAACAAATACAACATATATATATGCCAAAGAATGAATTGTATATGAAACTAACAAAATGATTTATGAAGGGAAGAAATATTTTTTAAACAATTTTTTATTAATTATTTAGTGCAAATTCTATCTCTAATTACCATTGATATAAAGTGTTGCAATTTGTGCTTGTACATCTCATCTTATTCTCATATATTTGCTTTTAATCTAACAGGCCTAATTATTTTGTTAATTCTGCTTATGGTTAAATGTAAGATATATATATAATCAAACCGATTGGATTCTCAATTTATGTGAACCCTTGTTACTAACTTTCACATTATAACAATCCTAGGCCATTTGTTATTTTAAGAAAGAGAACAAATCTACCTAATTGACTTAATAAAGTGATATTGCATACAACATTATTCGCCATATTTGACGTTTGCAAACATAGCGGAGGATACTAATGCAACTTCCGACTATTGATGTTAACCATAATCATTATTACGTCATATATGAATAAAATGCAACCAATCATCATCTAGCCTTAATCCACAACCAAACAATCGAAATACACTAACCACGCATTCCCAGAATACTTTATACCTGTCTAACAATGTCGTAAGACTTAATTAATAGCCAACTTCATGCCATATTCCCTATCTTAACAATTCAACCATAACTATACTTTAATGAAATTCTGGAATAGGTAATGTTATTACAACACTTATATGAATTTCAAAAGAGAATGATCAACTGATAATTAACATGTCAAGCATACTTCTATATGAAACAACATGAAACAAAACTGAAATTTATAATAACAAACTTAGATAAATGGAAAAATAGAACTGCAATTCAAGCTTCATTGATTTGTCATGCTGAATCTCTTTCCAACATAGAATTTAAAAGATAAGTACCTGGAAATGAAGGTATAAGAAGTAAGTTTCAGCAGTTGCAGCAGTAACAAAATACTGGCAGAATATCAGTATTTCCACAGATTTGAGCAATAATAAGACCCGAGGAACCCAGATGCACAGTAACAGTATTTTTAAAGAAACTTCAGACTTTAACTGAACAATGGAATCAGATAAATCCGAACAGATTCAACGAAAAGACAATATTTCAGATTTCAGTTTCTTTTCTGTTTCAAATTCCTATTTCTGATTTTTCTGTTTCTGCTGTTGTATCTGTGTCAGATTGTGTATGTGTGTGTGAATGTTCTCTTTTGATTTCTTTTCTGTTTCTTCTTCCTCTTCAGATTTTCATTTTCTGATTTTCTGCTTAATTCTCTTTTTTCTATATCACTCTAGGTATATTCTTTCTCTTCAAAATCTGTATTCAAAATCTGACCTTTCTCCTAATCTCTCCTTAGTTTTTCTTCTTTTTTCAGTTTTAAAATCTGTCCTCCAGATCAGATTTTTTTTTCTTTCTCTCGTTCCTTTCTGTCTGAAAGCTCTCCTCAAGTCAGTCCCAATCCCCCTCTTTTATACAGGTCTGCCCCATCATTTTTAAGTGTTTCCTGGACCCTTTTCTCTTTTTAAGTTCCATTAAAAACTGCTTTTAATACTTTAAGTGATCTTATCCTGATTTTAAGCAGCCCCATTACCCTTTGTTCCCCATTATTATCTTAAACTATAGCCACTAACATTCCACTTTCAGCTCACTATTATTATCAGATTACCTTCACTGTTTTACCCCAGAAATGTCCCTGACCTACTATTTTCTACTGTTATTACTGCCTTAAATTCAGAATTTAACAATACAGATTTTAAAATCTGTTTAAGCAGCTATAACCAATCCTAGGATTAACACAGATAAAAGAAAAACATTGGATACCATGTCAGAATTGTTTTTACAGAGTTTAATAGGGTAATTAACAATCAAAAATTAAAACCAAACAGAATGTTGAAAATGATTCAGTTTATACAGACAGACTAATCAATGAAACTTAATCAGATGATTGTAGTTGACATTGATCAGCAAATAATGAAAGCAAGCAAATCAAATAACTTTAGGATTATTGCCAGACTCAAGGATTTTACAGAAACTGATTAATTGACACCACTCATTAATCGACCGACTAATTACCATAATTGACAAACAATCAGTCTTCAAGTAGATGAACAGGCTGTGTCAATCAATATTAGTGGCAATAAGAATTCACAAAACAACTAATCGACGAATTTAATCGAGTCGATTACACATATTATAAACACTCATAATCAACAGAAACAATGATATAATTTTGATCAACTAATCGAGTACGAGGTAGAATCACAGAATTAACTAAACAGATATGAAAAATTAAACAAGCTACTGAAACAGGCAATAATTTATACATAGGATACAAAAGAAATCAGAAGAATACCTTTGAATCTTCAAATCTATACGGACAAAAGCTTAACTTTGAATTCGGATCTTTTTGAGGTTGAACAGACTTTATTCGAGGTATTCTCAATTGAGAATACCTCGATTAAATTCTCTTAGACCTCAAACCTTCAATTAACTCGGACAAATCCCACGAGTTGGTATTTCAGTGTTTCACTTTTCTCAAATTTAGGGTTCGACCAAATTTGGGTAGATTCGAAGGAAACTAAGGATGACTCAAGGGTGAGGGAGGCTTAGGGGTCATTTGGCGTTAGTTTGGTACTGATTAGAATGGCGCCGCCACCAGGGCATTTCATGGCGGCGTTAGGGTTCTTGATTTTGATTCGATATTTGAGGGGTTCCAGGCTGATTCGAAGGAAACTCATAAGGCTCTAGTGGTGAGAGAGGTCCGGAGGTTGAAAGGTGTGAGTTTGGTGGCTATTAGATGAACTAGGTTTTGGACTGCATCTTCGATCGGAGATTCGAAGACGTTGGCTGATATTTGGAGGATAAGGTTCAGGGATCTAGGATCGGGAAGTTGAGGTGAGTTCGGGGTGTGAAAATGGGGAGGTATGGTCACCGTTCGCCGCCGTGAGGGCGGTGGCTTGAGTTCCGATCTTTGGAGACTCGGGGAAGAGGAAAGGAGGAGAGGGGGGGTCTTGCTTGGGGTGTGGGGTGGGATTTTTGAGTTTATATACTAGGGTAATCAGTGGATCTTGGCCGTTAGATCAAATGCAATTTACGACTTGGATTGCTTATTGCATCGTTTCATTTCCTTTAAGACCGGATCGGTCTATGACGGGAAACGGGTCGGGTGGAAAGTAATGCTTTCGGACCGTTGATCAATTTGAAATCAATGGCCTTCATCAAAGTTTCCCAAAACGGCGTCGTTTGGGGTATCTTTGAGACGGACCGGACCTGGGGTCGTTTGGTTTGGGCTGTGGGGGGGGGGGGTAACTTGGTTTGGGCCTGGATTTTAATCCAGGTCCGATATTTTTTATGTTTTCAACCTATTTTTCATTTCCTAAATTTTATTCTTAATTAATAAAATCCTAATCAAAATTATAAAAACAAAATTATCATTACAATAATACTAATTGCCTTTTAATAACCATTAACACGTAGATAAAACATTAATCACACAATGACACAATTAATATGACGAAAAATAAAAATAAAAATGCATATTTTTGTGATTTTATTTTGAATCAATTATTAAATGCATAATTAAATCCTAGATATGCATGAAACATATATTTTTATTTTTATTTTCATTTTATTATGACAACGTAAATATTTACGGACATAACACAAATATTTAACACCACGCAAATTCAAAAATTGCCCACTAAAAGAAATTTATTTTATTTTTGATTTATTTTGGAGTAATTTTCGTGAGGCAAAAAATCACGTGCTCACAGCTGCCCCTCTTTGCGTGGAAACTCGAAGAGTTTTCATGCAAAGATAAAGTGAGCGGATACGAGCGATTTTTTGCCCGTTCAAATACTCTGTGGGAAGCATTTTTTGAAAGATTTGACCGAACCTCTGCTTCAAAGGTTTCCTACATATCCTTGGCTATAAAGGAATCAGGTCAATGTAGTTCGAGAAGTTTTGGGTAGCTGGGACTACCGTGGGACTGTGATGTTACTGCTGCTTCGTGCTGTTTTTACTGCTTGCTGATCTCCTTATTACACCTTACATCAAAGGTAATACAAGAAGCTAAACTAGACTATGGTACATGAATTATAAAATCATATCTAGATCATGCCCTTGCGTTTCTTGTTGTCTTGATATCTTGGTGACTCTTGGGCATTTGGCTTATTCCTTATTCCTTTTCATTGTGTCCCATATTTTCTTTATCTGTTTGGGACTCTTGTTGTTTCCTGCTGGGGACTTTGTTGGACTCCTCTGCTTTATTGACTCTAAATGTGCTCCTTTCTCATATGAGCGGGTTTTTGATTTCAACACTTCAATTGTATTCCCTTGTTCTCCAGGTGGGTGCCTGACTTCTGTCTTCTTTAATTGTATTCCCTTGTTCTCCAGGTGGGCGCCTGACTGCTTCTTTTCTTTGTCCTCATTCTCCAGGTGGATGCCTGACTTCTTCAATTCTTTGTCCTCATTCTCCAGGTGAACGCCTGATTTCTTCAATTCTTTGTCCTCATTCTCCAGGTGGACGCCTGACTTCTTCAATTCTTCATCCTCATTCTCCAGGTGGACGCCTGACTTCTTTAATTCTTCATCCTCGTTCTCCAGGTGGACGCCTGATTTCTTCAATTCTCATCCTCATTCTCCAAGTGGACGCCTGATTTCTTTAATTCTCATCCTCATTCTCCAGGTGGACGCCTGATTTCTTTAATTCTCATCCTCATTCTCCAGGTGGACGCCTGACTTCTTCAATTCTCCATCCTCATTCTCCAGGTGGACGCCTGACTTCTTTAATTCTCATCCTCATTCTCCAGGTGGACGCCTGATTTCTTCAATTCTTCATCCTCATTCTCCAGGTGGACGCCTGACTTCTTTAATTCTTCATCCTCGTTCTCCAGGTGGACGCCTGATTTCTTCAATTCTCATCCTCATTCTCCAGGTGGACGCCTGATTTCTTTAATTCTCATCCTCATTCTCCAGGTGGACGCCTGATTTCTTTAATTCTCATCCTCATTCTCCAGGTGGACGCCTGATTTCTTTAATTCTTCATCCTCATTCTCCAGGTGGACGCCTGACTTCTTTAATTCTCATCCTCATTCTCCAGGTGGACGCCTGATTTCTTCAATTCTTCATCCTCATTCTCCAGGTGGACGCCTAACTTCTTTAATTCTTCATCCTCGTTCTCCAGGTGGACACCTGATTTCTTCAATTCTCATCCTCATTCTCCAGGTGGACGCCTGATTTCTTCAATTCTCATCCTCATTCTCCAGGTGGACGCCTGACTTCTTCAATTCTTCATCCTCATTCTCCAGGTGGACGCCTGACTTCTTTAATTCTTCATCCTCGTTCTCCAGGTGGACGCCCGATTTCTTCAATTCTCATCCTCATTCTCCAGGTGGACACCTAATTTCTTTAATTCTCATCCTCATTCTCCAGGTGGACGCCTGATTTCTTCAATTCTCATCCTCATTCTCCGGATGGATGCCTGACTTCTTCAATTCTTATCCTCATTCTCCAGGTGGACGCCTGACTTCTTCAATTCTCATCCTCATTCTCCAGGTGGACGCCTGATTTCTTCAATTCTCATCCTCATTCTCCAGGTGGACGCCTGATTTCTTTAATTCTCATCCTTATTCTCCAGGTGGACGCCTGATTTCTTCAATTCTTATCCTCATTCTCCAGGTGGACGCCTGACTTCTTTAATTCTTATCCTCATTCTCCAGGTGGACGCCTTACTCCTTTAATTCTCATCCTCATTCTCCAGGTGGACGCCTGATTTCTTCTTAACTTCTTCATCCTTATTCTCCAGGTGGACGCCTGATTTCTTTAATTCTTATCCTCATTCTCCAGGTGGACGCCTGATTTCTTTAATTCTTTTATCCTCTACCAAGTGTTTCCTGACACAGATGTTGTTTTTGCCCCTGTTTTAAATCAAAGAAAACTTCATTAGTTTAAAGCAGGGTGGTGGGGTATTCTTGCCGATGGTGGGGCTTCTTCTTCGTCTTTTTATTGCCTTGGAATGGTTAAAAAGACTGTTTTGTCTTTGTAATTGATCCTTGACTATAGGATTCCCCTCTGTATGTTTTCCTTCAAACCCTTTTAACTGTAATCATATGTCCCTCCTGACATTGCTGATCCACTTCTGATTTCACTTTTCTTCCTCCCATATCTTATTATTTTTATCTCCCGCCTTTCATGGCCGTTTTTTGCATCATGTAACCTTGAATCTTGGTAGTATACCTTGACATTCCTTATTATTTGTTTGGAATAAAACTTATCTCAAAGCTTTAGAAAAGTAAGATTATTAGTGACGAAACGCGCTGATTTCGACAATTATAGAATGAAAAGAAAAATCCAATTTTGGATGATCGTTGACGAAGGAATAAAGGACTTATCTGATTGGAGTCACTGGCGCCAATGATCATGGTATGCAATTTGGATTAATCAACCCAGTCTTTTAATCAATCTCCTTTCAATTGTCTCATTTTTGTTTTCCCCAAAATTTCCGTAACCCAACTTCCTTTTTCATTTTACAGACCTGTTGGACTTGCAATATCTCAAAGAGTTTTCACTGATAAACCTTCCTCATTTGTTCATTTCTTACTTCTTTTTCGCCTTATGGTGCCTACGAAGGTTTTCACCAATAAGACTCTCTCCTTTTACTTTCTCTCAACTTCCATCGCCTTATGGTGCCCGTGTGGGTTTTCACCTATAAGACTCTCTCATTTTTACTTTCTCTCAACTTCCATTGCCTTATGGTGCCCGTGTGGGTTTTCACCTATAAGACTCTCTCATTTTTACTTTCTTTTCTTGTTTGTACCAGATTGTTATGAACCATCTTCATTTGTTTGACTCAGCATTTTTTTAAGATTGGTCGAAAGGTCTTTTTGGTATGTGGTGGGAAATGGAAAGGTATCAAAAACTAAACAGTTTTGGTATGGGTTTTAAAATTACAACTCTTGGAATCTTTTTCTTATTTCCAATACAACTCCTGCCCCAGTTTTCTTGATTGGGGTCTCTTGATGTTTCTTTTGTGCACATTATGCATATTGTGCACCCTATTACCGAGCCGTGAGACGCCTACGTATCCTTCTTTGAGGAATCAGGTCAAACGTAGTTCACTAAATAATAGTGATTTTCTTTTCTTTTCTTATTTTTTATTTTGTCACTTTTTTTTTTACTTCATATTTGATTTTCATTGATTCCAAGAGAGGGTAAGAAAAAAACAAATATGGATCGAAGGGGAAGCAAATGGTATAGTGTTTGGATAGCAGAATAAATTGCCTTTGTCATTCCAATCTTCGAAATAATGCTAAATACAAACATAAAAAGAAATTATGCATAATATCTCTTTACCGCGTCAGAATTGATCGCCATGTCTATGCATTTGCCTTCAATATCGGTTAAGCATAGTGCACCATTCGATAATACTCTGGTCAAAATGAATGGTCCTTGCCAATTCGGGGCAAATTTGCCTTTTGCCTCGACCTGATGTGGAAGAATACGTTTCAGCACATGTTGACCCACTTCGAACTTCCGTGGACGCACCTTTTTATTGTATGCTCTTGCTATTCTTCTTTGATATAATTGACCATGACATACTGCGGCCAATCGTTTTTCATCAATCAAGTTTAACTGTTCCAGACGGGTCTTGACCCATTCATTGTCATCAATCTTTGCTTCGGCGATGATCCGAAGGGAAGGAATCTCAACTTCTGCAGGAATTACTGCTTCAGTGCCATATACCAACAAATAAGGAGTTGCTCCTACTAAAGTGCGAACAGTAGTGCGGTATCCCAATAATGCAAATGGTAATTTTTCATGCCATTGTCTTGAACCTTCTACCATTTTCCGAAGTATCTTCTTTATGTTTTTGTTGGCTGCCTCGACTGCTCCATTCGCCTTGGGCCGATATGGGGTAGAGTTGCGATGTGTAATCTTAAACTGTTGACATACTTCCTTCATTAAGTTGCTGTTAAGATTAGCACCGTTATCTGTGATGATCACCTTTGGGATTCCGAATCGACATATGATATTTGAGTGGACAAAATCGACCACAGCTTTCTTGGTCACTGATTTGAATGTCTTGGCCTCAACCCATTTGGTAAAATAATCAATAGCTACCAGAATGAACCTGTGCCCATTGGATGCTGCCGGCTCAATTGGTCCAATCACATCCATGCCCCAGGCAACGAAGGGCCATGGTGCCGACATTGTGTGCAACTCGGATGGTGGAGAATGAATCAAATCTCCGTGTATCTGGCATTGATGACACTTGCGCACAAAACTGATACAATCTCGCTCCATGGTAAGCCAATAATAACCAGCTCGGAGGATTTTCTTTGCCAACACATATCCGCTCATGTGGGGTCCGCAAACTCCCGAATGTACTTCAGACATGACAGCTGTAGCTTGTCTGGCATCTATGCATCTTAATAATCCAAGATCTGGTGTTCTTTTATACAAAACTCCTCCGCTTAAGAAGAATCCATTTGCCAATCGCCTAATGGTCCTCTTTTGATCTCCTGTGGCTTGTGCGGGATATATCCCCATCCTGATATACTCCTTGATGTCGTGGAACCATGGTTCACCATCAAATTCTTCTTCAACCATATTGCAATAAGCGTGCTGATCGTGGACTCGAATATGTAGTGGATCCACATAAGCTTTGTCTGGATGGTGCAACATTGATGCCAAAGTAGCCAATGCATCGGCAACCTCATTATGAATCCTTGGAATATGCCGGAATTCCACTGATTGAAACCGCTGACAAAGATCATGTAGACATTGTCGGTATGGTATGAGCTTCAAGTCTCGGGTTTCCCATTCTCCTTGAATTTGATGTACCAAAAGATCCGAATCTCCCATGACTAAGATTTCTCGGATACCCATGTCTGCGGCTAGCCTTAACCCCAAAATGCAAGCTTCATATTCAGCCATATTATTGGTGCAATAAAATCGCAATTGAGCCGTAACAGGATAGTGATGCCCTGTTTCAGAAATGATTACAGCTCCTATCCCGACTCCTTTCATGTTAGCGGCTCCATCAAAGAAAAGTTTCCAGCCAGGTTTTTCAATTCGCTCCACCTCGTCAATATGCATTATTTCTTCATCAGGAAAATAGGTTTTCAACGGCTCGTATTCCTCATCGACTGGGTTTTCGGCTAAATGATCGGCCAATGCTTGGGCTTTCATTGCAGTCCGAGTCACATAGATGATGTCAAACTCTGTGAGCAAAATTTGCCACTTTGCAAGTCTTCCCGTTGGCATAGGCTTTTGAAAAATATATTTCAATGGATCCAAACGCGAAATGAGGTAAGTAGTGTAGGACGACAAATAGTGTTTCAACTTCTGAGCCACCCATGTTAGGGCGCAACATGTCTTTTCCAGATGAGTATACTTAACCTCATAAGTTGTGAACTTTTTGCTAAGGTAGTAGATGGCCTGCTCTTTTCTGCCAGTGAGGTCATGTTGCCCCAATACACAACCAAATGAATTTTCCAAGACCTTTAAGTAAAGAATCAAAGGTCTTCCTGGCTCTGGCGGGACCAACACGGGTGGGTTCGACAAGTACCCTTTTATTTTATCGAACGCTTCTTGACACTCATCGGTCCATTTGACCGCAGCATCCTTTTTCAACAATTTGAAAATTGGCTCACAAGTTGTTGTGAGCTGAGCAATAAACCTGCTGATATAATTTAACCTTCCCAACAAACTCATTACTTCAGTTTTGTTCCTGGGAGGTGGCAATTCTTGGATGGCTTTGATTTTTGATGGGTCTAGCTCGATACCTGGTCGACTGACTATGAATCCCAATAACTTTCCAGATGGAACTCCAAATGCGCATTTGGCAGGGTTAAGCTTGAGGTTGTACCTGCGAAGTCTTAAGAAGAATTTCCTCAAGTCCCCAACGTGGTCGGACTGATGCTTTGATTTTATGATCACATCGTCCACGTATACCTCAATCTCCTTGTGTATCATATCATGAAACACTGTGGTCATTTCTCTCATATAGGTTGCTCCGGCGTTCTTCAAACCGAATGACATTACCCGATAGCAATAAGTTCCCCATGGTGTGATGAATGCCGTCTTTTCTGCGTCTTCTTCATCCATTAGAATTTGATGATACCCGGCATAACAATCCACGAAAGATCCTATATCGTGCTTGGCACAATTATCGATCAAAATATGGATATTGGGTAATGGGAAATTATCCTTCGGACTTGCTTTGTTGAGATTGCGGTAGTCGACGCATACTCTGATTTTGCCGTCTTTCTTTGGTACAGGAACGATATTAGCTAACCAAACAGGATATCGAGTGACTCGAATGACCTTTGCTTCCAATTGTTTGGTGATTTTTTCCTTAATTCTCACACTCATATCAGGCTTGAATTTTCTCAGCCTCTGCTTGACAGGAGGCACCGTTGGATCGGTGGGCAATTTGTGAACCACTAAATCAGTGCTCAGGCCCGGCATGTCGTCATATGACCATGCAAAAACATCTTTGAATTCTATGAGTGCTTTAATTAACTCTTCTCGGATCTTTGGTTCGAGATGGACACTTATTTTAGTTTCCCGGATATTACTCGTGTCCCCTATATTGATGTCCTTGGTATCACTCAAGTTAGGTTTGATTTTTTCCTCAAAGTGAATTAACTCTTTACTAATCTCTTCAAAAACCTCATCTTCATCATATTCTGATTCATAATCACAATATATTTCTTGAATTATTACTTCGGAACCAGATTGATTTTTAAGACTGGGCTGAGGATTCCTCATGCATGCCATATCACTAGAGCCAGCGTAAAAGGAACTGTACAGGAAAGAAGAAAAAGAAAAGAAAACTATCAGGAATGATAATAAAAAGGAAACTGCTTTTTATTGGATGATGAAAGATAACAAGGTTTTGCACACTTCAAACAAACTGTAAGATAAGCTTTGGGATTACAACCCTGAAGTAACCCAAACAAACTGAAAGAAAATCAAAATAAACTACCAAGACTCCTTTCGAATTGGGAGAGGAGTGGCTTTCCAATTATTAAGCTTTGTTTCTGGCCCAACGAATTGAACTTCTGCGTTGCTACACCCTTCTCCGCTTTCCAACATATTCACATCATCAAACAATTTCTCGAATCTTTCAATCAATTCCTCCTCAGGATTGACCCGGGATTTAGGAATTGTTGTTATCGGGCGATTTTTAGCACCAGTCTTGACAAAAGACTTTGATAGAGGTGGGACTGGTTTTGGAAGATCCCATGCCTTGTGTTTCAACTTTCTGGCCTTTATCACGTCATTGACAGTGGGTATGAACCCCAAACTGAATGTTCCCCAGTTCTCGGGGAGAGATACTGGTTGTGTAATTCCTTGCAAAGATGAGCCCAGACCTTTGCCGGGTATAAAACCGTTCTTTAACATTTCATAAGATACCATGACTGAAGCAGAGGTTATCTTTGGATTCAGAAGGTACTTCCCTTCTGGAATTTTCTCTACCGACACTGTATCGGACACTTGGTATACCCATGGTCCCTGGTCATTTTCTATTCCCTCGACCGGTACAATGGCACTGCTGCGAGCATTTAAACTTTCTTCCCCATGTACAACTATTTCTTGATGATCCCATTCAAACTTGACAGCCTGATGTAGTGTTGACGGGACTGCTTTAGCAGCATGGATCCATGGTCGACCCAACAACAAGTTGTAAGAAACAGTTATGTCCAACACTTGAAATTCCATTGTGAATTCAACTGGCCCTATTGTTAGTTCCAACACTATGTCGCCAAATGAATCTCTGCTTCCACCGTCAAACCCCCGTACGCAGATACTATTCTTCTGGATCCTCTCCTCTTTAATTTTTAATTTGCTTAAAGTGGAGAGAGGGCAGATGTTTGCACTTGACCCATTGTCAACCAATACCCGGGTTACTACGGAGTTTTCACATTTCACGGTGAGGTAAAGAGCTCTGTTATGCTCGGTACCTTCCACAGGCAATTCATCATCAGCAAATGTAATTCTGTTTGTCTCAAAGATTCTGTTGGCTATTCTTCCCAAATGATTTACAGAGATTTTTTCAGGAACATGAGCCTCATTCAGGATTTTCATCAAAGCCAGACGGTGCTCCTCTGAATGGATCAGTAATGACAACAATGAAATTTGAGCGGGCGTCTTCTTCAATTGATCCACAACAGAATAATCATGGAGTTTCATTTTTCTTAAAAACTCTTCCGCCTCTTCTTCCGTCACAGCTCTCTTTATTGGTGTTGGATTATTTTTAGTTTTTCTTAACTCTTCGGGCGTAAAACATCTTCCCGAACGAGTCAAGCCTTGCACCTCACACACTTCTTCCTTGACTTCTTTTCCCTTGTACATTACAGTCACCCGTTCATAGTTCCATGGGATGGCTTTGTTGTTGATGACTGGCAGCTGGGTTACAGGTGTGATAATAACCCGATCTGTACGGGCTCCTTCCACGAATACAATGGGTTTGTTAGCAACCCCTGGTACTATCACTTTCGGCCTTTCTTGTTTTGTGGCAACTTTGCTCGATGATCCCTCCTCGACTATCATAGATGGTTCATCACCATTTCTGTTCTGCTTAGGTACCGGCTTCTCCTCTGTTAACTGCTTATCTGGCTTGGCTTCATGAGACTTGATCATCATGACAGTTTGTGACGGCTTCTTTGTCTCCCCATCAGCTTGTATGATTTCTATCATATTGGCCTCTTGATGGGCTGGCATTGGATTTCTATTGATATTGGGAGCTTCGGGGGTTTGAACCTCGATTTTATTAGTATCAATCAGCTCTTGTATTGCATTTTTCAAATGCCAGCATTTCTCCGTATCATGGCCTGGTGCACCGGAGCAATATTCACAGCTAATGGTGTAATCCAGATTCTTTGGAGGAGGATTGGGTAGCTTGGATTGTATTGGTCTCAGCATGTCTAGCTGTCTCAGCCTGTGGAACAGACTAGTGTAAGACTCTCCCAATGGAGTGTAAGTTTTCTTTTTCTGTTCCCTTTCTCCCCTGAATGCTGGCCTAGGCCTGAAACCTGGTCCGGGATAGGCTCGTGGGTAAGTATTTGGTGTGACAGGAGCACGCCAATTGGTGTGAACAGGTGGCTGATTGTATGCTTGAGCGTAGTTAATGGAAAAATGAGGCTCCGAAGGGTGATAGTAATGTTGGGATGAATCGTGTGGTAAGTTGATTGGCGAGGTCGTTGTTGATTATAGTAAAGCGGTGAACCTCTTGGTCCTGACCAAATTCCTGAATCAACTACTGCTGCCTCTTCCCTCTTCTTTCTTCCGATTCCTCCTACCCCGCCTTGAATAGCTTGAGTAGTCGCCTTAATCGCTGAATAGCTCATGATTTTATTTGTCTTGAGGCCTTCTTCCACCATACCTCCCATCTTCACCACTTCGTTGAATGATTTCCCAACAGCTGAAACCAAATGGGCATAGTAAGTTGGTTCCAATGCTTGGAGGAAGTAGTCTACCATTTCACTCTCCTTCATAGGAGGATCCACTCTTGCTGCCTGTTCTCTCCACCGGAAACCATACTCTCTGAAACTTTCATTGTGTTTCTTCTCAAATTTTGTCAAAGATAGTCGATCTGGGATGATTTCCAGATTGTATTGGAAATGGTATGCGAATGCCTGTGCCAGGTCATCCCAGGTGTACCATCTCCCATGGTCCTGGCGTGTATACCACTCCAAAGCTGATCCGCTTAAACTTTGACTGAAGTAAGCCATCAATAATTCATCCTTTCCCCCAGCTCCTCGCATCTTGCTACAGAAACCCCTTAAGTGGGCTACTGGGTCGCCGTGCCCGTTGTATAGGTCAAATTTGGGCATCTTGAAGCCAACTGGTAATTGCACATTGGGGAATAAGCACAAATCTTTGTATGCTACACTGACTTGCCCACCTAATCCTCGCATGTCTCTGAACGATTGTTCTAGACTCTTGACCTTCCTGAACATCTCTTCTTGTTCAGCATTTTTGGCTGGCTTGTCAATTTCGGTTGGGAGATCAAAACGAGGAGCAGTTGAATGGATTTCGGAGGCTTTGAGGGTGGGCTCCGGGGGGTAATATTGGTTGTCCTGGGCCTGGAATGTAGGCTCACTAGGATATTTGTGGAATGTAGCAGGGGGAGGTGCTACGAAAACAGGAGTCATAGGTGGAGGAAAATATGGAACTGGTTTCGGAGGTGGAGACTGCGGTGTCTGAGAGGTGGTGCCTCGGTAGTGCTGGTAAATGGGGAAATTTGGGGATAATTCAGTGGTAATATTATCCTGAGTTTGGGTCATTGATGGAGCAGGGTTAGTTGGGTAAGACGGGGGTAACTGTCCTGTAGACCAGGCTTGGTACATCTCAGCCATTTGCTGCTTGAGTTTAAACATCTCTTCTTTCATTTTCCCGACATCCATCTCCTCTAGCTCCATACCTGTGTCAACATCTGGGATAGACATACTTTCGGGTAGTGGTCCTTTTGATCTCGTGTGATAATGATAATATGCCAGTATACTTCTTTAGAGAAACTAACTGCTTGAATTCTGGAAATGAACAAACTTGTTAGTTTTGAGAGTTTAATACATATATAATTACACGTTGAGATGCAATGTTCCTAGACAAATATCCCCTTTCTATTATGCATTTGCTCGGCCGCTTGTGTCGTCCCAGCTTTTCTTGAAATTTTTATTGTTACTCACTTTTATTTTATTTATTATATTCCTTTTATTGTGGTGGTTGAATCTTATAGAGATTTCCTTCGGACATAAGGCAAACACTTTTATTCATTATACAAAGATGAAATTACATTTGAAAACTTTAAGAAAATGATTTGAAACACACACACTTAAATAAAGATACAATTCTTAACATCTCACAACATGCCTCACTTTCCACTTTTGTTGTCAATTAATAGATTATTTGCTCAATGTGGGGCTTGGCCTAGATGACCTCCCAGCGTACGATACATCCTTTCCAACTCCATTGCTAGATGACGGGCAAAAATGGGTGCATGCTCTGTAAACCTTTCATAATCCATTCCTTGGCAGTTTACGTAACTTTGAGAGGTATAGACCGCCAGGTCGTGGATTTGTGCCCTGAAATCTTGGAGACGTTGGTCTTGGTCCTGCAATTGCTGCTGGCGAGTGGTGGCTATATCTCTAACACGGTTTTCATGATCTAGAGCTGACTCTAATAGAGCTCGGAGTCTGGCCTGCTCTAATCTTGCATGCGCTCTTTCCCTGTCGATGTCTGCTTGTTGATGTTCTCTGTTGCATCTTCTTGCCTCTTCTAGTTGTGCACGAAGCTGATCTTCTGATCGTATCCAATGGTCTTTTTCCTTCTTGAATTGTGCCCTGTCTTCTTCGGATTGCCTTACTTGGCGTTCCTTATTAGATCTGGCCTCTTCGTTTAATTGTTGGATCCTTTCTTTTGCTTTGCTCAACGCCCTTTCGTTTTCCGCAAGAATGGAATCATAATCTTGCATTCTTTCAAAAAGATTGGCGATGGTTTTTTGATCCTTCCAGCTCCTCTTTGGTGTCTCAGAAACTCTTTTCATTTTTTGGAATCGAGCATGAAGATTTTCATTCTCACAAGCTAGACTCTTCTTCTCGCCTTCGGCTTCTTGTGCTTGCAAATCTTTCTCCAAACTGAGGCTTCTCAGATTTTCTTTTAGGGCATGGATAGTTGCTTTGTACCCTTTTTCCTTTTCTCCCCAGATCAACCGCTCTTGGATTTTATCATTGAAGTTTTGAACATGGGGTCTTTTTGTTGGCCTTCTTAGCTCAGGCTCTGGTACATCATCCACGCGAGACCGTTTTTCAAACCACCTTGCATATCCAGGATTTATCTCACCCTTTGTAGTGTCTGGGACTTGAGTATCACTTTTCAAGTATCGACATCCATTCCACATCTGCTGAAGTAGAGCCTCGGGAATAGTGGCTTCTGGGTGTAATTCGATTACTTGCATACTCAAATCTTCATCATCAGGAACTACTTGATATCTCCCTAGTTGTCTTAGGACTCTTAGTGGCGCATACGGCTGGATGCTTCTCAATCCCAATAGTAGCAGATAACTATTTGAGGTTGACATGTGTATCACTTCCCTCATCGGGAGCCATCCCAAAGTCCATTCAATCTGATTTGCCGTTAAAGCCTTTAGATGAGATACCCATGCTTCTATCCCTTCTGGAGCCTGATAATTTTTTATTCTTTCCTCATAACTCTCGATGCAATTATCATTGTTTGACCCATACTGTATGATCTTGGGCTGTTGTTGGAGATGTTCAATCACCCACATTTGCAACAAAATTTTGCATCCTTCGAAGACTTTTGCTCCTGATTTACATAAAGTCAAAGCCCGATAAATGTCTGAGAGAATGATGGGGACAAGGGTGTGATTTTCTTTGGTGGTGAGGATTTGCACAACTTTCGCGGTGCGAATATCAATTGTTCGCTCTTTGTTTGGGAAGATCATGATTCCTAGAAAAGCCACCATGAAGGCAAAGCGACGGTGAATCTGCCAAGTGTCTTTGTTTTGCTTGTTAGTAAGGCCTTTCTCATGAATTTCGAACCCATCTGACTTTCCGAACCTTGAATACAAAAAGTTGAAGGAACAACATCCATTGATGACATTGCTTTTCCTGATTTGACTGCTGATGTTCAGAAGACCGAAGAATCGATGTACCGAAGGAGCCTTTGTGAATATCAGGCTTTGATTTCTTAGACTTCCGTCAAAACCAGCATATCCAGCTATCTCCTCTAATGTAGGAGTAAGCTCGAAGTCAGAAAAACGAAAGACATTGTGAACAGGGTCCCAAAAAGTTACTAACGCCGCAATCAGATCATCACGGGGTTTAACTTTCATAATATCCGTGAGATTTCCCAAATGTTTGACGACCCATTTTTGACCATCTTCGCCTAAATCATACCACCACATTTGAAGCTGAAATAGAAACTCTTCTGTATTCGTGGATGGGGGGTTTTGCGTGGTGCTCATTTTGTATCTGAAATTTAATTTAATAAAGTCAAGACTCATTTTGAAAATATACACTAAAAAAATCATTTTCAATTTTTTTTTATTTATTAAAACCTTTATTTCAAGATTTAAAACTATTTTTTTTTGATTTTTTTTTTTTAAAAAAAAATAACCCATTTTATTCCTTGGTTCTCACCATGATTTCATTTAAGCTGGTCAACAAGCATGTTCGAGGCAAATGAATGCACAAGTAGCAAGTAGGATGCATCAGGATGGTCTTTTTGTTTCGGGTTCACCTGTCCTAGACAGACCCAACCCCTGTGTTGAGTCTCAAATGTCCATGATGCAAATAGACGTTCCTACTAGGGATCCGGTACATGACTGAGTTATTCTAGGTGAAAAACCTGAGGTTGATTGTTCTAAACCTGGCTTACCCAAACGGACAGTTTGAGCCGAAGTGGGGGCAACGTACCGGGAGCACGAAAGTCTACCCGACCTAGTTACTTGTCCCAACTCCGTCTTATTTGGTATGACTTTAACAGAAAGGTGGGCCACGCGCACGTGTACACCATAAATTCAGAAGACTCAGAAAGAAGGGGGTTTCGTAGTAGTTGTATATATTCACAATTCAAATAATATTAAAGCGGTAAAAAAAACATTTAGCATGTTAAGCATATAAACAGTTGAAAATCATATTGTAAATAAAGCCAATTATCGCAGTTATTTTAAGCTCGAATTCTTTAAACCCTGAAGCAGTGGTTTTGGGTTACAGTACACTTTTATCCCCAGCAGAGTCGCCAGAGCTGTCGCACCTCCTTTTTACCGCGCCCGCGGGGCGCGTGGGGAGTTTTCTCCAATTGAAGGACAGTCGAAACGGGATTTATTTAATTATTTCAGAGTCGCCACCTGGGAATTTTAAGGCGTCCCAAGTCACCGGTTTTAATCCCTGAATCGAGGAGAATATGACTCTGTTTATTATTCTGCGAACCAGAAATCCTGAGTAAGGAATTCTGTTAATCCGGAAGAAGGTGTTAGGCATTTCCGAATTCCGTGGTTCTAGCACGGTCGCTCAACTGTTTTTATTATTGGCTTAATTATCTTGATTTTACTAAATACGTTTTATTGTATGATTTTACTACCGCTTTTACTTATTGTTTACAATTATATAAACGAATTACGCGTACGTATATTCGTATTATATACCTTTTATAATTACAGGGATCGTGTCACGCATACGTGTACACAATAAAATTGTCCATGTTATAGTTTTTATTAAAAAAAATCATATGTTCAAAATTAAAATTAAAATCAGGAACATCATCACCCTTGTATTTAGACAATGAACTGCACATCTCGGGTTATATGAAATTATTTTAACATCCTTGAAAAAATCCTTTTCTTAAATATTCGCTCGAAATTGCGCGTACGCATAATCCGAATTTGCTTTTATCCATATAATCAGGTTACGCGAACGTATCCCTAATTACACCAAATATTCTTAATGGTATTATGAGTTTTCCACGAATTGCTTATTATATCTACACATTTTATATGAAATTCCTGAGAAATTCACATTTAAGAGATGCCTTTAAATTCTTTTAAATGAATTCACAATTTATTAAATGTTGCCCGTCGATTATAATTTCCGAGTATAAATTATATTCATCCCGCTATTCAAATTCGAAGAAAAGAATAAAAATATGATTTTTAACAAATACAACATATATATATGCCAAAGAATGAATTGTATATGAAACTAACAAAATGATTTATGAAGGGAAGAAATATTTTTTAAACAATTTTTCATTATTTATTTAGTGCAAATTCTATCTCTAATTACCATTGATATAAAGTGTTGCAATTTGTGCTTGTACATCTCATCTTATTCTCATATATTTGCTTTTAATCTAACAGGCCTAATTATTTTGTTAATTCTGCTTATGGTTAAATGTAAGATATATATATAATCAAACCGATTGGATTCTCAATTTATGTGAACCCTTGTTACTAACTTTCACATTATAACAATCCTAGGCCATTTGTTATTTTAAGAAAGAGAACAAATCTACCTAATTGACTTAATAAAGTGATATTGCATACAACATTATTCGCCATATTTTGACGTTTGCAAACATAGCGGAGGATACTAATGCAACTTCCGACTATTGATGTTAACCATAATCATTATTACGCCATATATGAATAAAATGCAACCAATCATCATCTAGCCTTAATCCACAACCAAACAATCGAAATACACTAACCACGCATTTTCTTGATATTCCCAGAATACTTTATACCTGTCTAACAATGTCGTAAGACTTAATTAATAGCCAACTTCATGCCATATTCCCTATCTTAACAATTCAACCATAACTATACTTTAATGAAATTCTGGAATAGGTAATGTTATTACAACACTTATATGAATTTCAAAAGAGAATGATCAACTGATAATTAACATGTCAAGCATACTTCTATATGAAACAACATGAAACAAAAACTGAAATTTATAATAACAAACTTAGATAAATGGAAAAATAAAACTGCAATTCAAGCTTCATTGATTTGTCATGCTGAATCTCTTTCCAACATAGAATTTAAAAGATAAGTACCTGGAAATGAAGGTATAAGAAGTAAGTTTCAGCAGTTGCAGCAGTAACAAAATACTGGCAGAATATCAGTATTTCCACAGATTTGAGCAATAATAAGACCCGAGTAACCCAGATGCACAGTAACAGTATTTTTAAAGAAACTTCAGACTTTAACTGAACAATGGAATCAGATAAATCCGAACAGATTCAACGAAAAGACAATATTTCAGATTTCAGTTTCTTTTCTGTTTCAAATTCCTATTTCTGATTTTTCTGTTTTTGCTGTTGTATCTGTGTCAGATTGTGTATGTGTGTGTGAATGTTCTCTTTTGATTTCTTTTCTGTTTCTTCTTCCTCTTCAGATTTTCATTTTCTGATTTTCTGCTTAATTCTCTTTTTTCTATATCACTCTAGGTGTATTCTTTCTCTTCAAAATCTGTATTCAAAATCTGACCTTTCTCCTAATCTCTCCTTATTTTTTCTTCTTTTTTCAGTTTTAAAATTTGTCCTCTAGATCAGATTTTTTTTCTTTCTCTCTTTCCTTTCTGTCTGAAAGCTCTCCTCAAGTCAGTCCCAATCCCCCTCTTTTATACAGGTCTGCCCCATCTTTTTTAAGTGTTGCCTGGACCCTTTTCTCTTTTTAAAAAATCAGAAAGTTCCATTAAAAACTGCTTTTAATACTTTAAGTGATCTTATCCTGATTTTAAGCAGCCCCATTACCCTTTGTTCCCCATTATTATCTTAAACTATAGCCACTAACATTCCACTTTCAGCTCACTATTATTATCAGATTACCTTCACTATTTTACCCCAGAAATGTCCCTGACCTACTGTTTTCTACTGTTATTACTGCCTTAAATTCAGAATCTAACAATACAGATTTTAAAATCTGTTTAAGCAGCTATAACCAATCCTAGGATTAACACAGATAAAAGAAAAACATTGGATACCATGTCAGAATTGTTTTTACAGAGTTTAATAGGGTAATTAACAATCAAAAATTAAAACCAAACAGAATGTTGAAAATGATTCAGTTTATACAGACAGACTAATCAATGAAACTTAATCAGATGATTGTAGTTGACATTGATCAGCAAATAATGAAAGCAAGCAAATCAAATAACTTTAGGATTATTGCCAGACTCAAGGATTTTACAGAAACTGATTAATTGACACCACTCATTAATCGACCGACTAATTACCATAATTGACAAACAATCAGTCTTCAAGTAGATGAACAGGCTGTGTCAATCAATATTAGTGGCAATAAGAATTCACAAAACAACTAATCGACGAATTTAATCGAGTCGATTACACATATTATAAACACTCAAAATCAACAGAAACAATGATATAATTTTGATCAACTAATCGAGTACGAGGTAGAATCACAGAATTAACTAAACAGATATGAAAAATTAAACAAGCTACTGAAACAGGCAATAATTTATACATAGGATACAAAAGAAATCAGAAGAATACCTTTGAATCTTCAAATCTATACGGACAAAAGCTTAACTTTGAATTCGGATCTTTTTGAGGTTGAACAGACTTTATTCGAGGTATTCTCAATTGAGAATACCTCGATTAAATTCTCTTAGACCTCAAACCTTCAATTAACTCGGACAAATCCCACGAGTTGGTATTTCAGTGTTTCACTTTTCTCAGATTTAGGGTTCGACCAAATTTGGGTAGATTCGAAGGAAACTAAGGGTGACTCAAGGGTGATGGAGACTTAAGGGTCATTTGGCGTTAGTTTGGTACTGATTAGAATGGCGCCGCCACCAGGGCATTTCATGGCGGCGCTAGGGTTCTTGATTTTGATTCGATATTTGAGGGGTTCCAGGCTGATTCGAAGGAAACTCATAAGGCTCTAGTGGTGAGAGAGGTCCGGAGGTTGAAAGGTGTGAGTTTGGTGGCTATTAGATGAACTAGGTTTTGGACTGCATCTTCGATCGGAGATTCGAAGACGTTGGCTGATATTTGGAGGATAAGGTTCAGGGATCTAGGATCGGGAAGTTGAGGTGAGTTCGGGGTGTGAAAATGGGGAGGTATGGTCACCGTTTGTCGCCGTGAGGGCGGTGGCTTGAGTTCCGATCTTTGGAGACTCGGGGAAGAAGAAAGGAGAGGGGGGGGGTCTTGCCTGGGGTGTGGGGTGGGATTTTTGAGTTTATATACTAGGGTAATCAGTGGATATTGGCCGTTAGATCAAATGCAATTTACGGGTGGGATTGCTTATTGAAATGAAACGACATCGTTTCATTTCCTTTAAGACCGGATCGGTCTATGACGGGAAACGGGTCGGGTGGAAAGTAATGCTTTCAGACCGTTGATCAATTTGAAATCAACGGCCTTCATCAAAGTTTCCCAAAACGGCGTCGTTTGGGGTATCTTTGAGACGGACCGGACCTGGGGTCGTTTGGTTTGGGCTGTGGGGGGGGGTAACTTGGTTTGGGCCTGGATTTTAATCCAGGTCCGATATTTTTTATGTTTTCAACCTATTTTTCATTTCCTAAATTTTATTCTTAATTAATAAAATCCTAATCAAAATTATAAAAACAAAATTATCATTACAATAATACTAATTACCTTTTAATAACCATTAACACGTAGATAAAACATTAATCACACAATGACACAATTAATATGACGAAAAATAAAAATAAAAATGCATATTTTTGTGATTTTATTTTGAATCAATTATTAAATGCATAATTAAATCCTAGATATGCATGAAACATATATTTTTATTTTTATTTTCATTTTATTATGACAACGTAAATATTTACGGACATAACACAAATATTTAACACCACGCAAATTCAAAAATTGCACACTAAAAGAAATTTATTTTATTTTTGATTTATTTTGCAGTAATTTTCGTGAGGTAAAAAATCACGTGCTCACAATTGGTATAGATGACAATGTTATCTAGATATACTACTATGAACTGATCAAGGTAGGGATGGGAAATCCTATTCATAAGGGTGTAAAATATAGTCGATGCATTGGTTAATCCAAAGGGCATCACCAACCACTCTATGGCTCCATATCTCATCAAACATGTTGTCCTTGGCTCATACCCTTCTTTAATGTTAACCAGTAGTAACCCTTGCAAAGATCTACCTTGCTAAAGTACTTGGCTTGCCCAAGTTTATCAAACAAGTCGGCAGTGAGCGAGATCAAGTACTTATTCTTCACTGTGACCTTATTAAGTGCCAAGTAGTCTATGCATAAGCTCAATGATATATCCTTCTTCTTCTGGAACAACACCGACGAGATGAAAGGTGCCTTCAATGGGCAGATATGACTAGCATCTATTAGTTCTTTCAATTGTTTCTTGAGCACCTCCAATTCGGGAGGTGCCATATGATATGGGCCAAATGCGTTTTCTTTGCTCCTAGCTCCAACTCAATCTTGTGATCTACCTCATGCCTAGTAGGCAAGTGCTTAAGTAGCTGCTCGGGCATGAAATCTTTGTTATCCTCGAGCAACTTCTCTATACAAGGAGGTAGTGTCTCTGGGGAACCTTTTTCTTTATCCAGACTTGCAATGGTTGCCACAAATGTTGGCTCCCTATTTTTGAGCCCCCTGACAAGTATCATAGCTGAATGTTGTTCTTGTCCATGTCACTTTGACATAGTCATTGTAGGCACCATGCAAGCTCATTCTCGCTCCATGACTAAGAGACGTTGGAGGTAGGGATGTATCAAAGTATGACAATGTCTAAAGAACTCTTGCCCCAGAATGATATCAAAAATATCAATAGCGGTGACAGTAAAGTTTGAATTTTTGGCATCTTGAGTCTTAGAGCAGTGTTGTTGCATCTCCTTGCCTTTGCCATGGTTTCCCATACCTTTGACATAACTAACATTTGATCCTTGCCTTTTCCTTTGTCGTGCTTGTCATGCCTAAAATCCATCAATGATTCGGCCTCCACTATGTCTTGGCCTATAACTGCGACTTGCCAACATTGCAACTCCTACTTAGCCCAATTTTGCAACACATCCATGAAGTGAAACATCATGTCATCGCTGGTATGGTTGGGGATTTGAAGCATAAGGGTGATGAACTCTTTGACATAGTCACATATGTTTCACCCTATTTTGCACTAGTCAAGACATGATTCAACTTGTGATTTCTGTTGTTGATAAAAGTGAGTCTCCACGTAATATTTAAAGGTACACTACTGTACCTATTTAATTACTGAGTTATGTTCGTTATAGGTCTGCAAACAGGTGAGATTATGGGTAAGGGGTTTTATTCTTCTAAGGGGAATGTGTTAGACACCCATTAAAATATACCTGAGGTAGCTCTATAGAACTTAGGCTAATTTTAGGAATCAGTTATTTATACCATATTTGGATTATTTCTAATGTACGACTTGTTAAAGGGAATATTAGGCTTAGGGGGATGATTGATTATAAAGGAGTTATTGGAAATTAGGAGAATTTCGAAAGTAGTTTACATTTTTAGGATTGTAATTATTAAGCTATGAAAGTAATTATTTTGGAGAATAACTGCTTGTATTATTTTAAAGATGTACATATGAAAAATGATTCTAAATGTAGCTTGGTTTTGAAAATTCTGAGGGAGGCAAAACATTGAAGATTCGTTTGAGTGGCAGTGCCTTATTACTTCTATATATATAAATAATCTAATTTCATTCTATGTTAGCAAAGACCATCAATTCTTTTCTAGTTTCCTTTTAAAAATGGGCTGTTGTTAGAGGCTTGAACTTCAAAAATCTTTAAGAGAGGTAAACTGTATGAGATGAAACAAGTTATAATTAGTTGAACAGAGATTAATTAATAACTAATTCCCTCTGAGTCCTATATTTGTTAAAGCTTGACTACGTCTCATGTGATATAAAGCATGAAGATAAAGCACATAATCTAATACATGAGTGTTGGATACTGTATGGGTCAAAATCTACCTTTAAGATATAAAAATCAAAATAACACTACGAGAAGGATCAACAAACCATCATTTAAAGACAATCATGAAGTCATATTAGCCGAGGTCGAGGAGTTCGAGAAAGTCATGATCAAAATACTGAGGAGGATCAAGTAGAGAAGTCGAGGAGAGTCATAGTCAAATCATCAACGAGGATCATGGTCGAAGAGTCGAGGAGGTTCTTGATCGAACATTGATGATAGAGCTATAACGGCTAGTTTTCAAAATGGAATCAGGAAGGGATAATTATAGTGAATATTCCTTACCTTTGTACTATTAGGTTTTTTCGAGAAAAGACCCCATATAAATAGAAGGAAGAAAGAGAGAAAAAACACATGAAAATTAATTCTTGTAAAAACAACACTTTGACAAAAGATTTATTCTCTATTCAATACAGGACTTTACCTTTTGTTGAGATTCTTGCCAGATCTAAGGGATCCTCGACTGATTGAAGATCTGTCACCCAATCATTGTCAAGTGGAAGGTTCCTTTGTTCCACCTTTTATTGCTTAAATTTTTTCTCTTAATTACATGATTGCCATCAAATGGACATTTATTGAATATATTACGTATAGTTATTTTCTTTGTCAGTTATAAGGCAACTGTTGCAAGGAACCACTATAATCTTCATAAATACTTTTCAACTACCTCTTTGATATCAAAATTTTAGAAAATTATCCTTAACTAAGATTAACCCCCGTTTAATTGGAATTAATTATTTGAATCAAGGTTTATATTTTTGGATCAAACAATTTGGCACCGTCTGTGGGGATTTTCTAGTTAAATTTTTAGTCTCTTCTAGATCTAGTACTAACATGGATCGCTGACATTAAAAGAAAAGAATCAAGAACAAGTTCTCCTTTCTTTGTGTGCACAAATACCAATATGGCAAGTAACATGGAAGAAAGAACGAGGATAGGCGACCTCCTAACCAATCTCATAAACGTCATTGATGAAAGCTGTGAAACAACAAACTGAGACACAATGCCCCATGCCTCCCACAGGCGAGATGGATCACCTCCACCTCACTACAACATCACCAAATCTCTAGGCAGGGAAGCCTCCACATTCGTGGCAGAGGAGACGCCCCCGGCTATAAAAAAGCTCCTTGAGGCATGGCTAACCGACACACTAACCAACATCCTCCATAAGCATGTGCGAGATACGACTAAAGAAAATGCAAGAACTTGCGTTATATAGCAAGCAAACGAGCAACACACCTAAGTCCATCCTCCTCCAACAACAGGTATTACTCACAATGTCGTTAATAGTACAGGCGACAACACTCTCGTAGCCATTCTAAAAAGGATGGAGGAAATGGAGAATGAGAACAAAGCACTCTAGGATCAAATGAGAGAATACCAAGAAAGGGTCAATAAGATACCAGGCGTCCCTAATCTTTTGCCTAAGATAAATGCCGGTCGATTCGTAGAGCAACCTTATTGTGATGACGCCGCCCCACATGCCATATCAAAAACCTTTAAATGCCACCCTACCTCAGGATATATGATGGAACGAATGACCCTAAAGATCATGTGACTCACTACGTCACCGCCGTGAAGGGCATGACCTTGCCAGAGAACAAGTATCTTACGTTTTATTGAAAAGAAATAAGTGAAACCCTCACAGGAAGAGCGTTAACATGGTATTTGCAACTGCCTGCTTGCTCCATTGAAACTTTTAAAGATATGGCCGACGAATTCTTAAGGGCCCATGTTGGGGCCAAGAAGGCCAAGGTAAGAGCGAACGACATATTTGCTATTAAACAATCTTCAGAAGAGGGATTGAGGGACTTCCTCGCCCGATTCAATCGAGTAAGGATGACCCTGATGAATATGTTAGAAGGGATGGCGGTCGCAGCTTTTCAGAACGGGCAGAGCAGGGATGGTTCGAGGGCAACTAGAAAGCTATTAAGTCGATTGATGAAGTACCCCTTGGTGACTTGGGATGAAATACACAATACATATTGTGCCAAGGTCCGAGCAGATGAGAACGACCTCAATGGACAACTTATCGTACTGACCTCTGTATGGGCCAAACCCAGAAAAGATCGAAGACATGATACCAGAAAAGACCTTGTAGCTCCACTACCTAATAGGGAACGACACCAACTGTATGTCAGAGCGACCACTGCGTCCTCCTCCCGCTAGGAAGAAGGCCCACCTTGAACAAGGACATGGACTCATCGAAATAAAAGAGGTATGCCCCCTTTATAATCTGATCACAACCTTTGTGTATTGTCGCGCCCCTTTTTCCTGCAAAAGCAGATTTCAACATGTGATAACTCTTTTAAATGGGTATTAAAAGAGGAGAGCCACCACCTAACTGTTTTTAAGGTGTGTTAGGGCACCTATTATGCAGATAACTCTCTTTGACTAGTCAACGCCACCAAAGATCGGGTAAGGACTCAAATTACCTCAAAGAGAAGGTGTTAGGCACTCTTCGAGGTCCACAACTATGGGTCCCGGCTGAACTTAAAAATGCGTGGATTATAATTAGGCGAGATGATCAAATGAACAAAGAGAATAAATGGTCAAATAGTTTTATTATAACACACCGAGGTTGGATATAAACTTAAAGATTACAACGATATAACTATAACGGTCTACATTTAGATGACTAAGAGCATAAAGAAATGGGGGAGGGGTGTCCTAAGTTTTTTAGCCTAAAGGATCACCCCGTGCAACATAAATAATACTTCATAACTCTCTTGAGATAGGGAGTTACTCATATTATTCAGCGGGCATAGACTATAATCTCTTGCTTCCCTACTACTATGTTAAAGTTGTTTACCTAAATGCGGTCTAATTCAATTCTAAGTCGTACCTTATGCGCGCACTACCGGTCCTATGCCTATGGTCCCGGAAGCATTGGATCTCTATTTGGGTGGTTCTAGACTTTACTTAGGCTGCTCAAAATGATAAAACTAGGCGACATACAAAACAAGCAGGACTTCATATAAAGGCAGTTAAAGTCTTAAGTTTGCTCCCCCCTTTCCCTACTTAGACAACGTATGCATACAAACAGATTCAGTATTACATAGGTAGTTTCAGATTCAAGGCGTCACTTTAAGCCTATAGACGTGGTATCTAAATGACTACATTTTAAGAATACCTAAATACTGTTATTCTGATCATGAGATTATAGATTATAAATTATTAAGACCTAGAGACATGCCTACTATGTGATTTTTGATTTTAAGCACACAAGCAGTGCTAGTTATGTTGGAACAATAAGTTTGAAAATTATAGGTGTTATAAATCCTATAGGCATAATCTCTAAATGAGGCAATAGAGCCGCTTTAAAAGCTTGAGGTAATTTCCCCCGTTTGATTTTAGCATACTTTTATATGCAGGATTTCTAAGAGTTGGCGATTGAAACTGATTCTACAACACTTTGTCTCTATAGGCATATTTTCTAGGAGAGCAATAGATATAACAACAACTAATTAATCAATTAAGACCTAGGGACATGATATCTAGATGAAAATCAGTAGAACATAAACTAATAATCCTATAGGCATGGTATCTAATAATTATGTTGTAATTATGCAAATCGAAGGACAGTTATTGGTATTTAATTTCAACAGGCATGTTGTCTAGTAACACATAGCAGTAGACATGGAGAATGGATAAAGTAGTTAAGCTCATGTTGTGCTAGTAAACAAGTTGAGTGAGTGGATGATTCCCGATAGGCATGGTTTCTGGTGTACATGGAAACAAAATATCATATATACAGGTTGGATAAAATAACGAGTAAATCATATAAATCCTGTAGGCTTATTTTCTACCTTCCATGCAAACATTAGAATATACCCTTTTCTCCAATTTCACTAACATCCAAATTATTTATTACAATTATTACAGGCCAGTTAATGAATATAAGTATAACTATTACACAAGGAACAATAGTAGGCCTAACAGCAGGGCCAAAGAATATACCCAATATTGCATTGGCCTTCAACAAACTCAATCTTCGCAAATAGAATGCCCAGATCCACACAGAAGACTATGGCCATCAGCATGGCCTAGAGTCACAAGGGAATTCAAGACATGCCAAACATTCACAATTGATCACATGACCCAAATATTGAATCATACAAAAATCACTTAGGCAAACCAGTTTGCAGATTAATACCTAAGATAAGAGAGGTAAGCTAAGTGCCAGAGACAACTTAATTCTACTAGCAAAAAGAGTGGCCAAGGGACCCCAAATCCTAGTGTGTAAGAGTTCACAAGAGTCTCAAATGGACCCCGAGCAGTGCTCACACTAGGGAGGTCAATAGAGAGAGTCTTGGTGGCCTTGGCTTTCAGCCGGCCAAGAATGACAAACTCAAAATAATATAGATAGCTAATGAGAGTGAGAACAATGATTAAGTGACAGAATGCACTTGCATTTCAGAAGAAGACATAGCAGAGTTGCTTAAAACACATAACATGCCAGTTAAGAGGTTCAACAAAACTTAGAAGGTAGGTTGCTATTACAGGTTCAACACTTAGCAAAAGATAACATATTGGCAACAAACATATTGAGAGTTAGAGGAATTAGATTTTCTGAGGTTAAAGGTGCACAATGCCAAACAAATCCAAAGTAGAGTACTAATTTAAAGGATTTATAACCTAGGGGTCTAAATCGTGTTAAGTATCAACCACAATATCAGAAAGACAGACATGCCAACTTACATCAGGAAGCAAAACAATATCAAACTTTAAAGGAAAAGTACAAGCTAGGATAGTTACTCTAAAAAGTCTCAAATGATCACTAAAGTATACAGGTTTTAGCAAACAAAAGACATAATAAAGTGACAAAACTAGCATGTGAGCGGATCATAATTAATATGAAGGCCTTAAGTACATTCTAAGTATGAGATAGTCATTACAATGACTCAGGACAAAGTAGGAAAGCAAACTCATGCCAGGCAGTAAATGTAAATATTCAAATACCAACATACGAGTCTAAACGAGCTTAAGAGAGTCCAAATTATTCAAGTTAAGTATGTACAATAAACATATCTTAGAACTGAAAATTTTAGGTAAAATCAAATGCTAAATAAGTTATGCAACAAGGTTGCACACAGAGATAGTCTAGAAACACATTAGGTCATAAAATTTAAGAGGTATGAATATACAAGACGAGAACACAAGAGAATAAAATTGCGAAAGCTAAAGAACTTACTATTTATCAGTTGATAAAAAGATAAAAGAGAAAGAACAAACTCCACGGTACTCTGAATGTCAACAAAGAGCAATAGAACCCAGAATCTTAGTGCGTCAGATTTCCCAAGGGTTTTAAATGAAACCAGGGCAGTGCTCATACTAAGAAAGGTTGAATAATCGAATTCTGATGGCCTTGGATTTTTGCCGGCCAAGAGCGAAAGTGTAGAACAAGAGAATAAGAGAATAATAGAGTGACAACCTTTAGTTTTTCATGAATTGCGTGATTAAAAGTCTGTTTCAAAGGGAAATGGCAGTGATTTATATAGTAGTAGAAATCAAGCAAACAAATCAAGGAAACACTGTAAAATCAAAATAAATAAGGAAATAATAACATGCATAATCAATAAAAATTGGATTAGGGAAAAACTAGGTAAATCCTAGTTGACAGAAATCAAAGATTCGACCAAAGATTTTGGTGAATTTCCTTGCCATGAACGTATATAGACGGAATACCGTCTACATCTTGAAGATTGAGGACAATTTCCACATGATTCTAGGTCTGGTACTTGCCCAAAATAGGCAAGTACTAAGTAATACCAAAATCGTGTAAGTAACATGGAGATGGAGCATATATGAAAGGCAAATCATAAGAGGATTCCATATCAAGGTCGGAATCATAGATAACTGGGTGTGATGGCTAGGGTTCGTGAAAGAGAAAGGGAGTAACAGAGAGAACAGAGGCGGAGGTCTATAGGAAAATGGGGATTTAGGGTTAGGGTGAGGGGATATAAGGAAAGGGAGTGGAGTGTTGTGAGCCATTGATCGCTTTTGATCAACAACCTAGATTTAAGGAGACATGGGTCGGGTTTTGGACTGGGTAGGCTTATTGGGGTCGCTTGGGTTTGGGCTTGAGGATTGGGCCAGGTGTTTGGGTATGTTTAGTCCGAAAAATAGCTCAAACATTGGGCTAGCTTTTATATAATAGATTAAAAGGGAAATAATTTAATAAAATAGTTAAATAAATATATAAAAATGATATTTATGTAAATTAATACTTTAAAATAATAGTAGAAGCTTATAAAAATATAAAATATTATTTTGACCGTGAATAAAATGACAAATGTAATAATAATGCAAAATATATGCTATTATTGCAAGATTGTGCAAATAGCTCAAAAATACAAATGTAATTATATAAAATGAAGTAAAAAATATTTGAAGCATGTATTATGGATGCAAATAATAATTTTGGGTGATTAAGTTATCACAAAATATTTTGAAGGAGTATTTAATAAATATTCAAGTAATTTAAATGTCAGAAAATCAATTTTAAAGCTCTAAAAATTATGGAAAATTATAGAAAATGCTTGTATAGATTTTGTAAACTAAATAATGATGCAAAAATGATAATTTGAAAGTATATATACTATTTGAGATAACATGAGGGAAAAATTAGGTATCAACATGTATCACCTACAGAGATAGTCTACGCCCTGGAGAAGCTCGGACCAAGGGTAAAGTGGCCGCAGAAGATGAGGTCAGACTCGACCACCAGAAAGTTAGATGCCCTATATGAGTTCCATCAAGAACGCGGGCACAAAACCAAAGATTTCATTGCTCTAAGGTAGGATGTCGTAAACATGTTAAGACAAGGAAACCTCAAAGAGTTGATGGGCGACCGGGGAAGGACAAGCTTTGCTAAAGGAGGCGAACAACACCAAGGACCACCGAAGCCGCCCTCACCAACTCCCACCATTAACATGATCATCAGTGGTGGCGATGACGCTTCCATCAACAACATGAAGTTCACCACTAGCCACAAGCTCAAACGATCGATCACCCATGAATGATATGATGAACTCAAAGAAAGTATCACCTTCGATAAATCGGATAACAACGGTTTGGATTTTCGTCACTATGATGCCCTTGTTATTACTTTACAAATCTTAGATACCGATGTGACGTTTCATGGTGGACGATGGAAGCGACATGCATTATCCATCCTCGAGTACTTCCACAAATGAGACTCAAAGATAAGATATGTTGCATCATGCTAACTAGTTTTATCAATGCAGTCAAGAGGACATTTTGTGAAATCACACTCCCCGTTCTGGCTGGTGGAATCACTCTGGAAACCACGTTCCACATCATGGACCAAGACACAACGTACAACGCCCTATAGGATGACCATGGATGCACACCATGAGGGTCGTCCCTTCCAGCTTATACTAGGTCATCAAGTTCTCGACCCCATGAGGAATATTTATCATATGGGGGAACAACTTACATCTCGAGAATGCTACTACATTGCCCTAGACAACACAAACACTCAACAAATGAAGGACAAAGAAAAAGAGGCATAGCGATCAACAGGGTCGAGGTCTATATGTGACGATAGCGAGGACATCATCAGAGACCCCGATATGGCTGAAGCTACAAGATCAACCATTGAAGACCTCAACCTTGTTTAATCAGACCTCAACGACCACAACAAGAAAGCTTACATTGGCTGCAAACTTCAAGAACCAAGTAAATTCCATCAATTCTTAACAACTAAAAGAGATTTGTTTGCTTACAGCCATGCAGATATGCCGGGTAACCCAAAGGAAATCTCCACGCACAAACTAAACATCGACCTATTCCAGCCCCAGTGAGGTAGGTCGGGCGTAAGTTTAACTCCGTAATCAGTGACGCGGTACGTGAAGAGGTAGAAAAACTGTTGGAAAATGGCCCCATTAGGGAATCTAAGTACCCCTAGTGGGTTGCCAATGTGGTTATGGTTAAGAAGAATAATGGGAAATGGTGGATGTGCGTGGATTTCACAGATTTAAACAAAGCGTGCCCAAAGGATTTGTTCCCATTACCCTATATAGACCAACTCATCGATGCAACAACCGGGCACGAACTACTAAGCTTTTTGGATGCCTATTCAGGTTATAATCCAATCCTCATGGAAGAAGAAGATCAGGAAAAAACCACATTCATCACCCATCAAGGGATGTACTGCTATAGGGTCATGCCCTTTGGATTAAAGAATGAGGGGGCAACCTACCAAAGGTTGGTGACGAAGATGTTCAAGGACCAACTCGGTAAGACAATGGAAGTCTACACAGATGACATATTGGTCAAGTCCAAAGGGAAACAAGATCACATCGACCATTTGAGATAAACTTTCGACATACTTATGAGCTACAAAATGAAGCTGAACCCTGAAAAGTGTGTTTGACGTGGCCTCGGGAAAGTTTCTAGGATTCCTGGTATCACAGAGAGGGATCGAGATCAATACTAACCAAATCACAGTCATCAAGGGGATACCAGAACACCTGACTACCAAAAGGCAGGTTCAAGGTTGACTGGCTGGATAGCCTCCCTATCAAGGTTCATTTCACGATCATCAAATAAATGTCAGAAATTCTTTACCGTACTCAAGAAGGATAACAACCTCCAATGGACTATGGAGTGTGTCCAATCCCAGAAGGAATTAAATGCAAATATGTCGTCGCCACCACTTCTTCCAAAACCAGAGCTAGAAGAACGTATCCTCATTTACCTTGCTTTATCCAAAGTAGCTGTAAGCGCAGTCCTGGTTAGAGAAAACAAAGGTACGGAATCCCCACCTATTATATTTGCAAAACATTAGTCGACGGCGAGATGAGGTATCTTCACCTTGAAAAGATTATCGTGGCCTTAGTTGTAGCTTTGTGAAAGCTTAGACCGTATTTTCAATGCCACCCCATCTCGGTCGTTACGACTTTCCCCTAGAGAAGCCTTCTGCATAAACTTGAGCTATCGGGAACGCTGGCCAAATGGGTCATTGAGCTAAGCAAGCACGATATCATGTACCAGCCGCGAACAATGATAAAGTCACAAGTGCTCACTGACTTTGTTGCCGACTTCAGCGCAAAGGTAATGCCCGAAGTTGAAAGAGAAGCCACTCAAACTTCCCCCCAAACACAAGACCTCTGGGTCCTGTACACTAATGGCGTGTCCAATGCGTTAGGGGCTGGACTAGGACTCGTATTCGAAGTCCCAATATGTAAAGCAATTCACCAGTCCATAAGGTGCCTGGATATGACTAATAATGGGGTAGAGTATGAGGCTGTAAGTGCAGGTTTGAGACTAGCACTCAAGTACGGGGTAAGACGGATAAAACTACGCTATAATTCCCAACTCGTAGTCAACCAAGTCATAGGTACTTACCAAATCAAAAAATAGAGATTGCAAAAATATCATAATGAAATCTGCAAGCTACTATCGGAGTTCGACGAATGCCATTTCGACAAATTCCTCGAGTACAGAACGTTGAGGTGGACAGCCTTGCCAAACTGGCTGCAGCCACAAAAAGCATCGTAACTGGAGACAAGAACGTAGTCTACCTCTTTAATTTATCTCTTGATCAAATCGAGGTAAGAACAGTAAGGACTGGTGCAATCATATTGTTACATATTTGTAGGACGATGCAATCCAAGATAATAAAAAAGAAGCTGAGAAACTAAGAATGCAAGTGGATAGGTACAGTATCATCCACAAAGTTCTATATAAGATGACTTACGGCGGCTATCCAGCAAAATACCTAGGCCCAAATCAGACATGGTGCATCCTTGAAGAGGTCCACAAGGGCCATTGTGGAGTTCATTATGGTAATCGGGCTCTGGTCAGTTGCCTCACACGGGCAGGATACTACTGGGCCGCCATGAAAAAGGAGGCCGTAGACTTTTGTGAAAAAGTGTGAGCAATTCCAGATGTACGTTCTGATGATTCATCAAGCAGGCGAACACCTCCACTCGGTCACCTCACCTTGGATGTTCATCAAATTGAGAACGAACATCATGGGCCCCCTCCCGGTTGGGTGAGGTAACATACAATTCCTTCTGGTTTTAATTGACTATTTTTCTAAGTAGGTGGAAGTAGGAGCATTCGTCCAAGTACATGAATAGGAGGTGTTCGCCTTTATATGGAGAAACATCATATGCTGGTTCGGCCTTCCCAAAAAGATCAGTTGCGATAAAGGGCCCCAGTTCACGAGGAGGAAAACCGCCGAGTTTTTTGAGAAATGGCATATCAAAAGAATACTCTCGATGCCATATCACTCCGGGGGAAACCGATAAGCAGAATCCTCAAATAACTAGATACTGAACATTATGAAGAAAAAGTTTGAAGAAGCCAAGGGACTGTGGCAGAAAATATTACTAGAAGTACTATAGGCCTATCGAATAATTCAGAAGATGAGCACATGAGAGACACTCTACTCTTTGGTCTATGGGACTGATGCAATAATACAAGTGAAGGTCGGAGAGGCTAGCCTAAGGTGCTCCCATGAGAGCAGACCAGGGATTGACGAAAGCAGAAAGCAGGAGCTCGACGAAGTCAAAGAACTAATAAACATGGCCTACATAAGGATACTCCCTAAAAAACAACAAGCAGAACACTATTATAATAAGAAGTCAAAGGTCAGGCTGCTTTGTTACGACCTGGCCGGTCATTTTAAGAATTAACGCCCTGATCCCCTATTAACTTCTTTCCCTGTCTTTGTTTCTACTATTTTGAGTTGCCGAAAAGATTCAGTTTGAGTTTCGGAGTGTTTTGGGACACTTAGTCCCTAAATGAAAGCTTAAGCTTTAGAATTTAGACCATAGTCGGAGCAATGTGAAGACGACCTCGGAATGGAATTCTGTTAATTTCGTTAGCTCCCTTGGGTGATTTTGAGCTTCAGGGCATGTTCGGATTGTGTTTTGGAGGTCCGTAGTTTATTTAGGCTTGAAATGCCGAAAGTTGAATTTTTGAAGTTTCCAGATCAATAGTGAGATTTTGATATCGGGGTTGGAATTTAATTCCGAAAGTTGGAATAGTTCTGTAGTGTTGAATGTGATTGTGTGCAAAATTTGGGGTCAATCAGGCATGGTTTGGTCGGTTTCGGCATCGGTCATAGAATTCTTGAGGTTTAAAGTTCATTAGGCTTGGATTGGAGGGAAATTCGTGGATTTAGCATTGTTTGATGTGATTTGAGAGTTGGACTAAGTTCGTACAATGTTTTAGGATTGGTTGGTATGTTTGGTTAAGGTCTTGGGGGCCTCGGGTGAGTTTCAAATGCTTAACGGAAGTGAATTTGGACTAAGGAAATTGCTAAAGTTGCTAAACCTGTTGGTTTTGCATCTGTGGAGCTTGGACTGCAGGTGCGGCACCGTAGAAGCAGTTTGGGAACCACAGGAGAGGCCTAAAACACAAGTGAAGCTGGTCGTATATGTGGCTCAAAGACCGCAGAAGTGGAACCACATTTGCGAGTATAGGGTCGCAGGTGCGGATTCTGGCCGTTTAATGAAATCTCGCGAGTCTCTAGCCACAAAAGCAGGACCACAGGTGCGGTCCCATGATTGCAGAAGCGGAAACCGCTAGGTAGAAATATAAAAATCGAGGGTTTGGATACTCGTGGCAGGAGCATGGTTTCGGATTGATTTTGAGTAGGTTCGAGGTAAGTGGCTTGCCTAACCTTGCATGGGGAAACTCCCCTTAGGATTTGGTACTGTTGTTATATGAGTGTTGTGTACTTGAGGTGACGAGTGTGTACACATGCTAATTGTTAAAAAATCCCATTTCCTTTAAGTAAATATCTGTGGTTTTCTTGTAATTGAGGAATACTTGTACTTGAAACCTCCTGTTTAGCTTAGGAAAAGCATGCTTATGTGATTTAAATGTCTTACCTACTTTAGCTGCCTACTTGTATTTGCAACATGTTTAGGGTAGAATTCATATTTATTCTCGAATATAACCGTAGATTCTTTCTTGAGACTGTTATGTGTTTGCTTTGGGACTACATGATGATTCCCCGGGAGATCCCCCTGTATGTTTACTTTGGGACTATGGATTGGTATTGCGGAAGATCCCCCTACACATTTACATTTGGGACTACATAACGGCACCCAAAAGATTTCCCTGTACTGAATTTTTACTTTGGGACTACAAATTGGTATTCCAGGAGTTTTCCCTGCTATTTATGATTCGAACTACGGTACGATATCCCGAGAGATCCTCTGTACGTTTATGTTTGGAACTACAGGATGATATCTTGGAATATCCCTTGTTGCTATCTCTGTGTACTGGGTATATTCTGTCTGTGATTTTACTCTTGATCGACCGTTAGTGTTTTTAGTTATACTGTCGCACCTCATACTGTTTTACCTTGTTATATATATATATAACCAGTAGATATATATATAAAACCAGTAGGGCCCTGACCTTCCTAGTCACTAGTCGACCGAGGTTAGGATTGACACTTACTGGGTACCGCTATGGTGTACTCATGCCCTTTCCTGCACATGTTTTCGTGTGCAGATCTAGGTTCTTATGCTCAGCCGTTCTATCAATGAGGTGGGTGACACCAGAGACTTTGAGGTATATCTGCCACGTCCACAGACCTAGAAGTCTCTCTCAATTCTTCCCTTCAGCTTAGACTTCATGTATTTCTTTTGATTAGATATTCTGGAGTTACAACACTATGTAGTTTCTATAGCTTGTGATTTCATAAGATTCCAGGTTTTTGGGAATTTGTTTCAGTATTGTGAGCAACTATTGTATATGTTGAGCGGCATTTTTAAACTCTTTATTTATGTTCTTACTCGTAACTTGCTAGTTTCGTATTTCTTTTCCTTTTTCCGCAATTTATTAGGCTTACCTAGTCGTAGAGACTAGGTGCCGTCAAGATAGTTCAAGGAGGGAGAAATAGGGTCGTGACAAGTTGGTATCAGAGCTCTAGGTACATACGAGTCATAAATTTACAAGCCGGGTTATTAATGTCTCGCGGATCGGTACGTAGACGTCTGTACTTATCTACGAGAGGCTATGTAACTGTTAGGAAAATTCCATTTCATCTAATTTCCTTATCATGCGATATTTCTAATATCGAAATTCTAAACTTCTATCTTCTATTCTCTCACAGATGGTGAGGACACGTGCTACCGGAGTTGACCAGGCACCCGCGCCCCTTGTGAGAGCCATCAGAGGTCGGGGCCGGGGTAGAGGAAGAGGACGCACACGTGGTGCAGCCAGAGCACCCGAACAAGCTACCACAAAGGATCCACCAACAGCTCCAGCCGGAGTTCAGGCACCTGATACGCCTATTGCTACTACTATTCCAGCTCTTCAGGAGACCCTTGCATAGTTCGTGAGCATGTACACAACTCTAGCTCAGGCAAGGTTGATTCCCCTTGCTATAGCCATATCCCAGGCCGATGGAGGAGCAAAAACTACCGCCGTCTGCACTCCTAAGCAGCGGGTCAAGGTTGATCAGATCCCAGAGGTTATACTGGTATTGCCTGTAGCCCTAGTTCAGCCCGAGGATAGGGCAACGACTTCAGAGGATGAGGAGCGGAGGCTTGAGAGGTTCAAGAAGTACAAGCCTCTTGTATTATGTGGTCTAGCATCAGATGATGCTCTGGGATTTCTGGAGGAGTGCTACCGTATCCTCCGCACTATGGGTTTATCAGGATCGAGTGGGCTTTCTTTTACTGCCTTCTAGCTTCGAGGAGCAGCCTACCAGTGGTGGTGTACTTATGAGTTGGACAGCCCAGCTGAGGCAGCTTCCCTTACTTAGACCTAGTTCTCATATATGTTTTTAAGTGAGTATGTTCCTTAGAGCCTTAAGGACGCATGGTGCACAGAGTTTGAGTATTTGCTCCAGGGTACTATGACTGTTTCGGAGTATGATGTCCGTTTCACTGACTTGGCTAGGCATGCACCAGCCTTGGTTTCTATAGTTCGTGATAGATTATACCTGTTTATTGTGAGCCCCAGCATCAGGTCTAGCATGGCTTGGGAGTTGGAGATTGATATTTCTTATCAACAGGTGGTGAGCATTGCTAGGAGAGTAGAGGGTATGCATGCTCAGGATAGAGAGGAGAGGGAGGCCAAGAGGTCTCGAGAGTGGGGCCATTATTCTGGTGTCCATGCCCCAGCTGTAGTCTGTCATGGTAGGGGTTATATGATTCACCCCGTTCATTCAGCTTTTTTACAGCCAGTGGTATTCCAGCTCCTCCTAAACCTCAAGAGCCTTATTATGCACCTCTAGTATCTAGTACGCCTCCTACATGGGGTGTAGTGTTTAGTCCAGCAGACCTGGCCCGAGCCAGTCACAGCTGCCATGCCCTCCTAGAGCTTTTTTTGAGTGTGGCGACACAAGTCATATGTTGAGGGATTATCCAGACTTATGAGGGGTGCACCTCCACAGACTTCTCAGCCATAGGGTGCCCCGCAGAGTTCCCAAGCTATGATTACAGCACCAGTTGCTACCCCACTTGCCCAGCCAGCTAGAGGTGGAGGTCGAGGAGGTAGAGGTCACCCTAGAGGGGGAGGCTAGGCCAGATACTATGCCCTTCCTGCCCGTATTGAGGTTGTCGTTTCCGATTTTGCCATCACAGGTATTGTCATAGTTTGTCATAGGGCTGCATCGGTTTTATTCGATCCAGGATCCACTTATTCTTATGTTCCCTCTTATTTTGCCCCGCCTTTGGCCATATCTCGGGATTCTTTGAGTTCCCCTGTTTATGTTTCTACTCGTGTGGGAGATTCTCTTGTTGTGGACCGCGTTTATCGATTGTTTTTTATTGTTCTTAGTGGTTTTGAGTCCAGAGCCGATTTATTATTACTCAACATGGTTGATTTTGATGTTATCTTGGGGATGGACTGGTTGTTGCCCCATTATACTAATCTTGATTTTCACGCCAAAACTGTGATGCTTGCTATGCCAGGTGTACCGCGAGTAGAGTGGAGGGGTACCTTAGATCACACTCCCAGTAGAGTCACTTCATTTCTTAAAGCTCAGCGAATGGTTGAGAAGGGGTGTGACACGTATCTAGCTTATGTGAGAGATGTTAGTATTAATACCCCTATAGTTGATTCAGTCCCAGTAGTACAAGATTTCCCTGATGTGTTCCCAGCTGATCTTCCAGGTATGCCACCCGACAGAGATATTGATTTCCGCATTGATTTGTTGCCGGGCACTCAACCCATTTCCATTACTCCTTATCTTATGGCTCCTCCTGGGTTGAAGGAGTTGAAGGATTAGTTACAGGAATTGCTTGATAAGAGTTTTATTCGGCCCAATGTATCACCTTAGGGTGCTCCTATCTTGTTTGTGAAGAAAAAGGATGGTTCTATGCATATGTGCATTTATTATCACCAGTTGAACAAAGTTACAGTGAAGAACCAATATCCTTTGCCTCATATTATTGATTTGTTTGACCAGTTATAGGGTGCACGAGTGTTTTCTAAGATTGACTTGCATTCAAGTTACCATCAGTTGAAGATCCGAGAGCCAGATATCCCAAAGACTGCTTTCAGGACTTGGTATGGTCATTACGAGTTCCTTGTTACGTCATTTGGGCTGATCAATGCCCCAACAGCCTTGATGCATTTGATGCACAGTGTGTTCCGGCCATATCTTGATTCGTTCATCATTGTCTTTATTGATGATATTCTGGTATACTCCTGGAGTCGGGAAGATCATGAGCATCACTTGAGTTGGATTCCGTGGCATTCATAGGTCATGTGGTATCGAGTGAAGGGATCAAGGTGGATCCGAAGAAAGTGGAAGCAGTGTAGAATTGTCCCAGACCATCCTCAGCTACAGAGATTTGCAGTTTTCTTGGCATGGCAGGTTATTACCGTCGATATGTTGAGGGATTTTCATCTATTGAAGCACCTATGACCAGGCTAACCCAGAAGGGTGCTCCGTTCTAGTGGACAGAAGAGTGTGAGGAGAGCTTCCAAAAGCTAAAGACAGTTTTGACTATAGCCCTAGTATTGATATTGCCCATAGGTTCGAGGTCTTATGGTGTCTATTATGATGCCTCGATGATTGTCATTGGAGCGGTATTGATGTAGGACGGTAGGGTAATTTCCTACCCGTCCAGACAGTTGAAGGTATATGAGAAGAATTATCCTGTCCATGATCTCAAGTTAGCTTCTATTGTTCACACCTTGAAGATCTGGCGTTATTATTTGTATGGTGTTCCTTGTGAGATCTATACTGATCACCAGAGTTTGCAGCATCTGTTCAAGCAGAAGGACATTAATTTGCACCAGAGGAGGTGGTTAGAGCTGTTGAAGTACTATGATATCACTATCTTTTATCACCCGGGCAAGGCCAATGTGGTGGCCGATGCTTTGAGTCACCGGGCGGAGATTTTTGGGAGTTTGGCTTATTTACTAGCAACGGAGAGGCCCATGGCGATGGATGTTCAAGCCTTAGCTAGCCAGTTTGTGAGATTGGATCTTTTAGAGCCTAGTCAGGTTCTAGCTTGTGTGATTTCTTGGTCTTCCTTGTTTGATCGTATCAGAGAGCATCAGAATGATGACCCACATCTGTTCGTCCTCAAGGATAAGGTTCTGCATGTTGATTCCAGAGATGTGACCATTTGTGATGACGGGGTATTGAGGATGTAGGGTCGGATATGTGTACCCAATGTTGATGGGCTACGTGAGTTAATTCTAGAAGAGGCCTATAGTTTGCGGTATTCCATCCATCCGGGTGCCGCGAAGATGTACCAGGATATGAGATAGCACTATTGGCGGAGGCAAATGAAGAAAGATATAGTTGGGTTTGTAGCTCGGTGCCTCAATTGCCAGCATGTAAAGTATGAGCACTAGAGACCGGGTGGTTTGCTTCAGCAGATATAGATTCTGGAGTGGAAGTAGGAGCGGATCACCATGGACTTCATAGTTGGACTCTCACGGACTTTGAGGAAGTTCAATGCTATTTGGGTGATTATGGATCGGCTGACCAAGTCCGTGAATTTCATTCCTGTGTATACTACCTATTCTTTGGAGCAGTTATCGGAGATTTATATTCGGGAGGTTGTTCGTCTGCATGGTATTCCAGTTTCCAGCATTTCAGATAGAGGTACTCAGTTCACGTCACGATCTTGGAGGACCGTACAACGTGAGTTGGGTACTTGGATGAAGTTGAGCATGGCATTTCATCCCTAGATGGATGGACAATCTGAGTGCACTATTAAGATTATTGAGGATATGCTATGTGCATGCGTGATAGAGTTTGGAGGTTCATGGGATCAGTTCTTGCCATTGGCAGAGTTTGCCTACAACAAAAGTAATCAGTCCAGTATTCAGATGGCACAGTATGAGGCTTTGTATGGTAGGCAGTATAGATCCTCGGTGGGTTGGTTTGAGTCGGGTGAGGCTAGATTATTGGGCACAGACTTGGTTCAGGACGCCTTGGAGAAGGTTAAGGTGATTCAGGATAGACTTCGCACAGCACAGTCCAGACAGAAGAGTTATGCAGATAGGAAGGTTCGTGATGTTTCCTATATGGTTGGAGAGCGGGTCTTGATTCGAGTTTCGCCTATGAAAGGCGTTATGAGATTTGGGAAGAAGGGGAAGTTGAGTCCGAGGTTTATTGATCCTTTTGAGGTATTGCGATGTGTTGGGGAGGTTGCTTATGTCTTTGCCTTACCTCCCATCTTGGCAGGCGTTCATCCGGTATTTCATGTTTCGATGCTCTGGAAGTATTACGGTAATCCATCACACGTGTTGGATTTTAGTTCAGTCTAGTTGGACAAGGATCTATCTTATGTTGAGGAGCCAGTGGCGATATTGGACATGCATGCTCGAAAGCTGAGGTCAGAGAACATTGCATCAGTGAAGGTTCAGTGGCGGGTTCAGCCGGTCGAGGAGGCAACTTGGGAGACCGAGCAGGATATGTGTAGCCGTTACCCTCATCTTTTAACCACTTCAGGTATGTCTCTATACTTGTTCAAGGATGAACAAATGTTTTAAGAGGGGGAGGATGTAACGGCCCGACCGGTCGTTTTAAGAATTAACGCCCCAATCACTTATTAACTGCTTTCCCCGTGTTTGTTTCTGCTATTGTGAGTTGCCGAGAAGATTTGTTTTGAGTTACGGAGTGTTTTGGGATACTTATTCCCTCAATAAGAGCTTAAGCTTTAGAATTTAGACCGTAGTTGGTGCAGTGTGAAGACGATCGTTCTATCAGTGCGGCAGGCGACACCAGAGACTTCGAGGTATATCTGCCGCGTCCGTAGACCTAGAAGTCCCTCTCTATTCTTCCTTTCAGCTTAGACTTCCTGTATTTCTTTTGATTAGACATTGTGGAGTTAGAACACTATGTAGGTTCTATAGCTTGTGATTTCATGAGATTTCGGGTTTTGGGAATTTGTTTCAGTATTATCAGCATCTATTGTATATGTCGAGCGACATTTTTAAACTCTTTATTTATGTTCTTACTCGTAATTTGCCAGTTTGTATTTTTTTTCTTTTTCCGCAATTTATTCGGCTTACCTAGTTGTAGAGACTAGGTTCTATCACAATAGTTCACGGAGGGAGAACTAGGTCCGTGACACGCTCAAAGTTGGGGACTACATGCTTTAAGCTAAACTACAAGCAAGCATAGACCCATGGGAAGGCAAACTAGGAATCAATTGGGACAGCCCGTACAAAATCACGACAGAAGCCAATAAAGGGTCATTCCAACTGGAAACAATGAAAGGAAAGCTACTACCAAACAACTGGAGTATTACCCACCTCAAGTACTTCAACTTTTAAGAAGTAAAGAATCCTTCAAATCGTTCTTTTTTCCCTCACTTGAGTTTTGTCCCAATTGTGTTTTCTCAAGGAGGTTTTTAACGAGGTAGCGAAGGGAACACTTCAAGTCGAAGTATGAAAAGATGGGTACAGTTCATTGCTCAACCTCTTAAGAACTCTCCAGGCCAAACAATGAAGGAACTAGATAGACTGGACTAGGACTGGAACGCTAGCCAATGATAAAAAATTTGTAAATTTCTCCAAATGTATGACCAAAGCATCAATGGTTGAAGCTTATTGTTATTTATCCGAGTGCATGACCAAAGCAACAATGCTTAAAGTTTATCGGCAGATCTTTCTAAATTTAGGTTATGCTCAGCCTTATCCGAACTAACACCTACGACCCTCGGCTGAAATCAAATTCAAGTTACGTTCGACGTTGTTTGAACTAACACTTACCGGCCCTCGGCTGAAATCGAATTCAGGTTTCGTTCGACCCCGTTCGAACTAACACCTACCGGCCCTCGACTGAAATTGAATTCAGGTTATGTTCGACCTTGTTCGAACTAACACACACTGACCCACAGCCATAACTAAATTCAGGCTATAGACGACCTAGTTTGAACTAACACATACCGGCCCTCGGCCGCAGTCTTGGCAAAATACCATGTTTGACCTTGCTCGAATAAACGTCTATCATCCTTTGGTCGTAACTCAACATTAAGTGATCATGACCAAACGACAAACTTAAAAATATACAAACACAAAAATAAACCGCAGGAAGAGAAGAAGATACAAAAAATAAATATGGAATTCCATACTTGAAACATTCTTTAAAAAGGCTCATGAAGACACCACCAACTACAAAACAAAAGTTAACAAAAAAAGAGAAGAAAAGAAAAACTACTGGTCACCGCCATCAGGGTCTCTTGTGCCTCTACCGTCCCGATTACCGACGTCATCTCCACCTTGATAACCCCCACATACACCACCCACGCCATCGAGATAAGCGGTATCATACCAAGCATCCCGCTCTAGACGATCGACGGCTTCATCATCTCCATCTTCATCTCCCTCAGGAGCAGCGAGATCATACCTATAAGTGACTCGAGCTTCACGGACTTTAACACAAACATCCTCGAGAGCAGCCTCAGATATGGATCCCGCCTTGTACAAATCTCAATATACATCCAATAGGGCCTCCGTGTGAATCCACTCCTCATACGATGCTCGAGGAACGTTGGGAAATTTTGAAGTATTGGAAGAAAAAGGTTGTGCAAGCAATTGAGCCTTCTCAACCTCCAATGCGACCACCTGACCACGAAGGGAGGCGTTATCTTTCTCCAGCTCTACGACCTTCCCCTCCAGTTGCTCCTCTATAGCTTTTGCTGCGGAACGGTCATTCTCCCGCTCAACCCGAAGGGCGTTGTTCGCCTGCTCAAGTACCTCCAATCTCCTCTAAACATCTACACGGAGAGATTCCGCCTTCTCATGCTCGTTTTGTTTCGCAAAAACTTCACCCATAAGTCCTTGCAACTGAAGACGACAGTCTTCTAATTGTCTATACACTCAATGACTTGTGCGTGAAGACCACTGCACTGGGCCTCCACGCCCTTGCTAATTTCAATCTCCTTCTCCTTACTTTGCAACGTCCCTCAAGGACGCTGCACTTCTCGATGGATTTGACCAACTCATCATCCTTCTCCTTTAACTTGTCTGGATGGGCCTGCATGTCGCCCTCTCATTAAGTCGCCTATGAAGTTCCCAATTCTTGTGTCGATGCTTAAAGTATTTGTTTTGCAATCTCATAAAGATCGCCCTGCGCTTCTCCTCCCTTCGAACACTTTCAATCTCCAATGTCGTCGTCTACTACCAGAAAAATAAAAAGGAAATAAGTCAGAAAAAAAAACAAGAATATAAAAAAGAAGAGGGCGATAATGATAGTCGCCGTCTTGCGCAGTAAAAAATTAGCCCCTCCACATCGACGGCGCGGGTGACCCTGTCATTAATATCCACGTGCCTCCTCTTATGGGGCATTAAATCTTCTTCTTCTGTTGTTGATTCCTCCTCATATTCATCTATGAGACAGTATAATGAGGCGATCAAAGGAGAAATAGACCGAGACGTACCAACAGAAGGAGCCAACGCACGAGCAGCGGCGGCAATAATCGAAGGAGGAACCAGAGCGCGAGTCAAAGATGGCATTACTGAAGAAGGAGCGAAATCAGAGCCCTTGACAGTTTTCCACTTTCTGAACGCGGGGGCTGGGGCTTTCAATCTCGTCGAAAACTTACTGGTTGAAGTTATGGAGAATACAGAAAAGAGAAAAAGTTAGTCTAAAAGAACTCAAAGAGGAAACTGACCGAGGAGATAATAATAAAGATAACATACCAATTGGGGGAGGATGAGGGACAAACCTTTTGATGAAGCTCGACCACTCACGTATCCCCGCAATGTGAGGAAGAAGCCGACCCACCCAATCGGAAATATCATCGACCAGAGAAAGAGGTGAGCATGTAGCAGCACAAAAATGGGCGAAAAGTTAGAGGCACAGACAAACACGATAAGAAATCATATGGTCCCAAATAAAGAAGTCACAGGCTTACGAGTGTTTTTCCAAGCATCAGGAATACCGTCCACATCAGCCACCACATCCTCGGTTTTCACAAAGAAATAGTTGATTCAGAAATGGTGATTGGCCTCATAGTCCATCTTCACCACAAAAAGGTTGCCTCCTCTGTGGTGAAGATTCAACATTGTCCCCTTATAAAAGATGGGGACGAACATGTGCGCCACATGGCGAAGCATGAGTTCGACCCCGACCAGCTCCATGAACTTGGTAAGCATCCTCAGAAATTTGTAAACATATGGTGCAAGCTGAGCCGGACAAATGCCATAGTGGCAGTAGAAATCCCGCACCAGTGGAAGGATAGGAAAAGTATAGCCAACATGGAGGGGGTAGACATAGAAAGCGCAGTATCCAAGGCGATGAAACTTCACCTCATCCCACCCAGCAGGGTTCAATTAGACGTGGTTAGGAATGCCATATTTAGCTTTGAGCTCTATCAAATCATCCCTTTTCACCAACAATAAAAAGTTCCACAGTTGGCTTCACGTGACTTCGAGAAATCAAACCTAACTTCAGGAATTCGAGGAACTATTTCCTCCATCGTATGGAGGCATTCATCGTCGGCGGCGGTGGTAGAGAAATTTCCCGCATGAGGAGGAAAAACCATCAACAAAGGAAGCACATCACTCCCCTTGCTAGATTCAGAAGGAACATTAGACATATTTCTACAAAAAAAAAAGGTGGAACCGAACAAAGAAGAATTAAAAATGGCGGAGATCGCTAGAACATGAAAAAAAGTTGCACAGTGATGGGGGAAAGAGGAAAATATAGGGTTTCGATATTGGAATTCTGTAAACTTTGAAATCTCATCCTCGTACCTCTATTTATAAGGATTCAAGAGTCGGAAGCGAAAAGTCTCCTCATCATTATCTGGCACCAAAATCCAAGCGACAGATCCAATAAGGAGTCACACGCAAAAAGAAGCAATGCCTTAGGAATGCATGTCATAATGACGCAAGATAGCAATACATCATTCTGAATCATGGATAGTGCTGTATCAAAAATTTGTGGCCTGCAAAACTCCACGTTGGCCACTCCGCCTCAATTTGTATGACTTACCAGCTCGCCAAATCATTTTTAACGCGATGGGTATAATCTGCTCATCGAGCCCGCCCGAGTGTGGCACCCCCTTTTTCTCGCGAAATCGGGTTCATGACATTTGGGAGGACAACTCGTTCCCTTTCGGGAATTGGGTTTGAATTGAAGAGTCGCCACCTAATGATTTGAGTGCATTTGGACACTAAGGAAGGTTTGATTTGAACAACCAAAGATTGGGTAAGGACTCGAAATTATCTCAAAGGGAAGGTGTTAGTGAACCCTCAAGATCCACTAGTGTGGTTCCCGGCCAAGCTATTATTGTTGTGACTTAAGTGCAAATAATACATAGGCAAATAAATACTTCAAATAAGAGGGGATTTTCACGTAATGGTTACAAATAAACAAAAGTAAGAATAAGGAACTAAAAGGAGTTGATTAAAAGAAATGGTAATTTTTTTTTTTAAAGAAACAAAGAAAACAAAAGGAATAGGGGTCCTAGGTTCATTAATAATATGGATCACCCCACATAACAACCAGTATTCACTCCTCAATGAGGGGATACACGAGATGTTACCGCGTGTTCATCATATCCATGTCTACCCTTCCCACCCCGTTGAGGTATTAAAGCGCGAAATGGTCTCGTTTACTTATTTATTGCATATTTCAGATAAGAAGCCTGAGTTAGGTCTGCCTGATGGTTGTAGCATATAAAAATCTGATTCAGTTTATAAACTATCCTATGGCTTGCCTAAGTGTTAGATGAAGACCTATAGGCATGATGTCTACTGATTTCAGAAAAGATGAAGTATACTGATTTTAGAAAAAAAGGTTGTCAGTTGTTCAGGAAAGACGAGTTCTGACAAAAGATCATGCGTCATTGCTACTGGTATTAGACTTATAAGCGAGTGAAGCAATTCAGATTCGATTACAGCTCCTATAGGCATGCTTTCTATGCGTTGTCGATTTTAAACATTTTTATAGACATAGCAAGAGTGCAGAAATCCTATAAGCATGGCAACTAAATGCAGTACTTCGTTTAAGCCTATGAACATGATATCTAGATACAGTTAGTTATTTAAGCCCTATAATAGGTTTGCCTAGTAACATATGCATATGAATGATTCAGATTTCCAGTTAACTATGAGCATGGTATCTATATGAGATATGTAGAAATTTAACTATAGGCAGGATATCCATATGAATGCAGAATTCCTTATAGGCATAGTATCTACACATAAAAGTGTAGAATTCCTATAGGCAGAATATCTATGTGAAATGCGGAAATTCTTATAGACATGGTATTTATATGAGAATGCAGAAATTCTTATAGACATGATATCTATATGAGAATGCAAGATTCCTATAGGCAGGTTATCTATATGAGAATGCAGAATTCATAAACTTCTATAGGCAGGTTATCTACCCTTTTTTTGCAAACATAATTAACCCTCCCTTCTTACTAACCATCCCCAAGAGTTTATTACAAAGTTATTACAGTCCAAAAAGAAAATAAAGTAAAAAAAATACATCAGAAGTTTAAAATTACAAACAAGAAGAGCCTGATTCAGACTTCCTGTCTGAAATGTGAAGTAAACCAACTCCAAAGATCATGTTTCAAAGCCTTTCTCCCACTTGGGTGTGTCAGAGTTCCCTAAGAGTTTCATAAGAACTCCGGGCAGTACTCACACCCAAATGTATCACCATATTAAGCCAAAGTGCAGTGTGGAAGGGCCAGCCCTCAGGTATCCAAGTTCAGAGGGAACTCAAGGTCCCAAGGTCAGGATCACAAGAGGGGGGCAGAACTTAGGAACTAAGAGAGAGTGTAAATGCAGAATTCTGAAAGGGGGAAACGGATAGGGGAACAACACACATAGGGATATAGGGAATGGATTCATAGCATAAATAATCAAAAGGAAATCAACATGCTAGTTTAAGTGTTTAACTCTGCAGAAGTACTAAAGTAGACATAGATACAGAATGCTATATGTAAACACATTGTGGGTGATGCTGAAACTTAAATCAGACATACCAGTTTTGGAGAAATAAGTAGAAAAAGCAGTAGACTTGCAAAAGCCAAAGTGAAAATAGGAATACATAATACTATGAGTGTGAGTTCAGAAGAGAATGTGAATTGTGAAGTCTGTAGTATATCTGTTTGTGAAAAAGGGTCGTGCCTTTTATAGTGTAGAAAGCAAGGAGAAATAAGCTAAGAAAATAGTTTGAAAACTGATTGTCAATCAATTACACAAGGCTTCCCTTAATTAAGGGATCCAGATTCACGGGTATAAATCAATTAAGGAAAGAAATTCATCAAACCCTTTGTGCAAAGTAGCAAATTAGGGGCAAATACATAAAGGTTATTTAAGGATATGGTTTTTGAAATATATGGTTGTACCATTTAAGGAAAGAAAATCAATTAACAGCCAAGAAATCAGAGGTAAGAGATTTGTTATGAATGAACCAAGTCAGAAAGATGGAAAAGGTTTTAACTTAAGGAAAATCAGCAGACAATCAATTAGATCTGTTAAAAAGTAATTCTGAATCAATCACTAGTTTGAAAACCTTTTGGAAGAAAGATTCATCACATATAAAAAGTATACAGACACGTTAAACATGAAAGAAAATTGTTATGCCATTGTAAAATCAGTAGAAACTCCAATGTAGAAGAGTTTAGCAAAAGGTTCAACATTGTATGAAAACAAAGATGTCCAAACTCAATTCAGAGACTCAGAATCAATCTGAAAGAGTTAAGGGTTCTAAAAAATAAAACCCTAGTTCACATAATCAGACCTCGGCAGAATCCCCAAATTCTAGAGTTTCCACCTTGAATCAAATACAGAAATGAGGAGGCCAGTAGTTGAAACAGACTCAGAGGTTTCTTTGAGAAACCCATGAGAAAAACATGGAAACACAGTAGCATAATGAGAGAACAACTGATAGTAGAAGAAACATGCTTAAGCAGGTCTTTTAAACAAGGTAAAATAGTAAGAGCTTAAGAACATGGTAGAAGGATACAGTAGGCGAAGCATATCAGAACATAGTGGAAGAAAATAGCAGAACATAGTAGAAGAGCATACAAGCACATACTATAGAAACACAGTAGACGAATATACAAGAACGAGGTATAGAAAATACAGTAGAAGAGCATACGTGGTTGAAGAAAACATAAGAACACAGTAAAGACAAATACACACAAAAGAAAAGTCAGAGAAACACCTTAAGCATTTTCAGAAAACCCTAAATCGAAAAGAAGCGATTTTGAAAGTTTTTGAAAGAAAAGTTGGGGAAATCGTTTGAAAACTCAAGTAGAGCATGGATACACAATAGATCTAAGAAAATCGAAGAAAACCTAGAAGAGTTAGGGTTTCAGGAGAACCCTAGAATGATAAAGGCTTTGACAAGGTCACCGATCTGAGTCGGAGAAGGTCGGAATCATGCTCAATCCACCATGGTACGTCGGAGTAAAGCCGGAGATGGCCGTGGAACCTTGAATCGACAGAGGTCTAGGGGCAGACCTTCGAGGTTAGGCCTTGAACCTTCAGGTATCAGGTGTGTGGGAGCAAGAGAAGGTGAGTATAAGACTCCCATAGCCTGAGAAGCCATGGATTCTGGTGGGTTTCAAGGTGGAGGTGGTGGTAAGATGCGATTAGGGTTAGGGAATGTTCGAGAGAGTTTGAGAGTTCAGAGGCGGCTAGTTAGGCGAACTGAATTAGGGTTGGGGGTGTTTGTGAATTAAAAAAGGAAAGGGGGAATTGTGGTTGTTGATCAAAATGATCAACGGCCTGGATCAAAAGGGAAGGCCGGGCGGGTAAAAATAATTGGGTTAGGGTCGGGTTAAATTGAAACTGGGCCGGTCAATTTGGGGTTTGAAATTGGGTTAATTGGGGAGGCTGATTTGGCTAAAATCGAAATAGTTAGGGCTAAATTTTAAATAGCCACTTTTCCCTTTTTATTTTATAAAAAATAGTAAAATGATTTCTGGAAACAAATTAAAGGTACTAAATCGATTAATAATATGTAAATATTAAATTAAAAATACTAGAATTTAACTTTAAAATACTAAATAAATTTGTAAAAATGTGTAAAAATTACCTTAGCTATATTTTGGAATAAATATGACAATAAAATAAGTTAATCACCAAAATGATAATTCGAGGAACAATTATTGGTTTTTTTACTGTTAAAATAGGGCAATAAATTGATTAAAAATTCTTTTTAAAAATTAGGAAAAATACTAAAACACTTGGACATACTTATATATGCATATGCATGATATTTTGAAAGTATTTTGCATATAAAAATATAAAAGGAAAAATTGGGTATCAATAGCTACCCCTCTTTACCCGGGAAGGATGGAAGAGTTATCGGGTAAAGATATGATGACCAATTTTGATTGAATAGAATGGTTTGAAGAATTTGACCGAGCTCTGGATCCTGAGCTGCCTACATATCGTTGGTCTTACAGGAATCAAGCCATATTTAGTTCAGGATCTATCTGCAGAATATGCCGATGGAGGTTTTCCAAGACGGACACGCTACTTCGGTTGGGATGGACAGTTAAAATCTGATAGGGTTGCGAGAACTGGAGTGGGATTGCTCCTGCTGTGACGGCCGTTGCTCGCCGGTTTACTTGCAAATAAGCAATACAAGTGTATACTATGCGAAAATTTTAAACGTGAAGAACTCCCTCAAATCTTCCATGTGGTCAATGGCTTTCTTGGACTTTATGATGACATCATCTACATATACCTCAATCTCCTTATGTATCATATCATGGAAGATAGTAGTCATGGCCCTCATGTAGGTGGACCCTACATTCTTTAACCCGAATGGTATCATCTTGTAGAAGTACATCCCCCACGGCGTAATGAAAGCCTTTTCTCAGCATCTTCTTTGTCCATCCAGATCTGATGATATCTAACGAAACAATCTACAAATGATTGCAAATCATGTTGATCAGGATGTGTATGTTCGGCAAGGGGAAGTCGTCCTTTAGATTGGCCCGATTGAGATCCCGGTAGTCGACACAGATTCTGACCTTCCCATCCTTCTTCGGCACCGACACAATGTTGGCTAGACATGATAGATATTCTACTACCCTGAGGATTTCAGACTCATATCGGGTTTAAACTTTCTGAGCTTCTATTTCACTGGTGGACAAGTCGGATCAGTTGGTAGTTTGTGCGCCACAATAGATGTACTTAAACCAATCATGTCATCATATGACCAGGCGAATATGTCCTCATATTCCTTCAGAAATTTTGTGTATTCTTCCTTTTCTAATGGTGACAAATGAACGTTAATCCGAGTTTCTTTGATATTTTCTGCATCTCCCAGGTTAACAATCTCTGTCTTGTCCAGGTTGGACTTGGGTATGTTCTCAAAATTTTCAACCTCTTTAACAATCTCTTCCAGTATATCATCTTCCTCTGAATCTATGTCCGTTTGTTGCGTTGTCTCGTTGAATGTCATAGTCATTGGTTCATCAAGATAGGTAATAGTAATGCTGTATAAATAAAGTAATGAGAGAAAATAATAAGAGTAAGATTTGTAAGGAAACCGAAATGCTTTGATAAATTTCATAACTGTTTTGAACATTGGAAGATCTTATTGCGAAAATTCAAAATGCGAAAAGAAAGTCAACTAGTAAAATAAAAGATATTGCATGATGCTTTGTTCAACCTTGCTTCCCCGAGGCTTTCCGGGATCTAGTGGTTCTGATGGTCCAATTGTTGAGGCATGCTCCTCGGCTTATGGCCTGTATGGAAGGGCCTTCCTCCCCCTCCTTCTTGAAAATGACACAACAATCCATGTCATCATCTTCTAGGAATAAATTCCTCACTGATGCCAGTGCTTCCTCTTCTTCCGACCCATAGATGACATCGGCTGGTCGAAAAGTCTGCTCCAGATGTGGTATTGGCTGCTCTAGCAGGTAGTATGGACCGCGCCATGGTGGCGACCAATTGTTGAGCTCCTCCCAAGTATACTCGTATCCCAGATCGAAAGTGGTGCCATGTTTCTTTAGTTTGATAGGCTTGGTGATTCCTTGGAGGTTCTTGCCAAGTCCCTTGCCAGGCTCATATTCGCTCCAGTTCAATATGCTTTCAATTTTGTTGTCCCACCATTTGTCTTTGTCAACAACGTTGACTCGCTCGATGTGGTGATAGGTTTCCCCGCCTATCTTTCTCTTTCCTCCGATCGCTGGGATGGTTTGGCGACTGTATATGGGATTGCTACCGTCGCCGTGAATGATCACCTCTTGGTGGTTCCATTTAAATTTCACCGCCAGATGCAGTGCTGACGCTACGGCCCCAATGGCATGAATCCACGGTCGTCCCAATAGCAGATTGTAAGATGCCGTCACGTCTATAAATTGAAAATCAACGTCGAACCAAGTAGGTCCCATTTGCAAACATAGGCTGATTTCCCTAATGGTGGATCTTTGGGAACCGTCAAAAGCTTTGACTTTGATGGCCCTGTCCTTGATCTCATGCAGCCCATTTCCCAATGTTCTGATTACCAACGGAGAAATATTGAGGCTGGACCCTCCATCAATCAGGACCCTAGTGATAAAATAATCTTCGCATTGTACGGTGATGTGCAATTCTTTGTTGTGACTCAACCCTTCTGATGGCAGCTCATCTTCATGAAAAGTGATCTTGTGGCTTTCCAATACCTACCCTACCATGTTTGCCATTTCTCCTCCGGTGATGTTCCTTGGTACATATGCCTCACTCAGCACCTTCAACAAGGCATTCTTATGTGCATCGAAACTTTGCAGCAAAGCTAGGATAGAAATCTGTGCCGGTGTTTTGTTCAGCTGATCAATGACTAAGTAATCCTTGGCGTGTATCTTTCCAGAGATCATCGGGCTCGATTTCAGTGATGGTCGGTCGACCAGAGGCCTGCTTACTCGACTCAGCTAAATGCTCCGGAGTATAAACCCTGTCGGTTCTTATCATACCCTGTGCCGTAATTGTTTCCCTAATTTATCTTTCCCTTTCCTTCTCGCCTCGGCTGTGTAATCCCAAGGTATGTCATTTGTATGGAACGGTGTTATGGCCGACATTGTTACTGGGATGGGCACCTTTACTTCGAACGGAGCATGTATTTTGGAGGGTAAAACCGCAACTTCAAACGGTGCGGGTGCGTTTGCTGGAGACCCAAACTCGACCTCAATTGGTGTTGGCATATTTATGGGGAGTGGTGCTTCAAACTCAAGTGGTACAGACATGTTTACCTCGGCATCCCCAGGAGGCTGAGTCTGGAGTACAATTGGATTGAGGGTGAGTATTGGCTTCTTTGGTTTGTCACCTTCTATGATTAACGATCGATTCTTTGGGATCCCAATCATCCTCTACTTTAATCATGTGAACACCTCCACCCTTATGGTCCGGCAGGGGGTTGTTGCGAACATTCGAAGTAGGCTCTTTGGCTACAATGATCTTGTTATCGATCAGAGTTTGGATACTATCTTTTAGAGAGCGGCATTTATCAATGGTATGTACCTTCATGCCGGAATGGAATGCACATGATTTATTTGGATTGACCTACTGAGAAGGGTTTTTAGGGGTTGTAGCAGGGATAGGGGTGACATAACCAGCAACTTTGAGCCTTTCATATAGCTGTTCAATCGGTTCAGCAATGACGATATACTGTTTGGGGGGTCTGCGGTCGAAATTTGGTCAAGGTCAAGGAAAGTTTTGACGTGTGGGAGGTGATCGATAGTGGGATGGCTAAGCATTGTAGGCTTGGTAGACATGTGCGGGACGGAAATATCTTGGTGAAGTAGGTTGATATGTAGGAGGTGGAGGTGATTGGTAAGTAGGTGGTGGAGTTTGGTAAGGGGGTGAGGGTGCTTGGTAATTCGGGGTATGCTAATATGTGAGTGGAGGTATCAGATAGGCTTGGTATTTGATAGGGGATTTGGCTCTTTGTGCAACCATTACAGCACCCACGTCCCTTTTCTTGTACGTACCACTAGACTGTATAACCTTATTGGTAGCTTGTAAGGCTTCAAAATTCGTAACCATACCACTTTTGATGCCTTTTTCAATCCTTTCCCCTAACTTGATAATGTCAGAAAATTTCTGGCTCTCAATCAATATCAGCCTTTCATAGTATTGCGGGTCCTGAGCCCGGACGAAAAACTTGTTCATCTGTTCTTCTTCTAAAGCTGGTCTGACCTTAGTAGCTTCTGATCTCCCACGAGTAGAGTACTCGCAGAATGTTTCTGTGGGCTTCTTCTTTAAATTCTTGATGTAGAACACATCGGGCGCATTTTCTGTGTTGAATCTGAACCTGTCCATAAAGACGGATGCCATACTCACCCAGTTCGACCATTTCTTCGGGTCTTGGCTAATGTACCAAGATAGAGCATCTCCCTTCAGACTCCTCATGAAAAGCTTCATGCAAATCCTTTCGTCTTTCCCTACTCTGACCAGCTTGTCGCAGTATGTTCTCAAGTGGACTCTCGGATCCCCTATACCATCAAACATCTCGAACTTAAGAGGTTTGTACCCCTCGGGCAGTTCCACATCCGATTGTATGCAAAGATCTTCGTAGTTTAACTCTTCAATCCCCTTGCTTCCTTCGACACCCTGATTTCGACTAGTCAATTTCTTGAGTTTCACAGCCAGGTTTCTTATGAGTAAGTCTTTATCATTAGATTCGGGTGTGCTTGAGATAGGTTGGGTGGAGTGTGGCATGGTTTCCACATAGATGGGGGTGTTATGGTGGGCGTGGAAATGATCATTTGTGGAATTTAGAGGTTCTGCGATGAGTAGTGGAGTATTATTGGATGTATGGCATGTATTGCAGTGGTGGTGATGAGTGGGATGGTTTTGTGGTTTTGGGATGTTTTGTGGAGGCGTGGGGTTCTGAGCGTTTGGAAAATTGATATCTGGGTGGTGAAGGAAAATGACAAGTTTGCCAGATTCCGAACCTGGTCAAGTTCCTCATGAAATTTCAACGGTTTCTGCTCGAGTTGGGAGGCACTTTCTTTTGAGACCTGAGCACCATGAGTGACCTCTACCTGTTCAGTTGAGTTTTCCTTTCTGGTGTTGTTCAAATCTTCCATCTTTCCTTTATTCCTGCTTCTGATAGGACTTGGAGGAGGAGTGGGTTGAGGGCCCTTAGATCTTGTGGAATATAATGATGATGCCAGAGTGCACGAACTAACCTTTGGGGAGGGGAGTAAATTGCAAGAATGTAAATCGCGTCCTATTTGGGAACCTCTTTATGCCCGAGGTAGGCCTAGCGACAAGTTGATTTGGAGAACTTAGAATGCTAAATGCCTCATTTTATTGATACAAAGTAGACAGTCCCAAATCGACACTAAGTAACAAGGAATAAAATGTCACTGGTGGCCATTGGCCTTATTACATTTCATAAAGCAAAAGAAAACTCCTATCTATTTGTTCCTAGAAGAAACTTCCCCAGACTCGGCATCTTTGGCCCCATCGAACAACTTCATCAGCTCACGAAGTCCTAGCAGCAGGTAGACTCTGGCCAGGTGTCCACCCTCGTTTCCTTCAACATTCTGGCAGTCCTCGATCCTCTTGAGAAACTTCCTTTCTAGCTCCACTAAACCTCGTTCTAGGTATCCTAGTCGCTTGTTGGCACTGACAGCCATGTCTTTCCACAGTTCAATCAGTTTTTGGTGGGCTTCTTGAATCTCACGGTGCTCGTTTTCACATTCCCGAATCCTCTTGCGCAGTTGATTGTATTTGACCTGTGCTTCAGCCCTTTCATCGATGATTTTGTGACCTCGAACAAACCCAGGTTGGCCCAAACCATTGTGATTATCCTCCAGCCATCCTGAATAGTGTGGGGTGCAGCCAACATGGTATCTGTCTGGTTCGATAGTAACTCTTCCCATGATTATCTTGCAATGCCACATATGTTGAGATTGGCACTTATAAGGACTGTCATCAACTTGGAACTCAGCCCACAAGTGACTCATCTTGTCGACCCTTGGTATAACTTTCTTCCTACCAGCCTGTCTCATAACCCGGAGAGGGACATAAGGGTAGGTTCCTCTTAAACTGATCAGTATCAGAAATGGTGCGTCCCTGGATCAGGCGATGAATTTTTCAGTAGGGAACCACTCGAACATCCATTGTATTTGATCCCCAGTCAGATTTTCAAACAGCTCCACCCATCCCTTGGCATCTTCTGGCTGAGCAAACATGTTGGGCATGTAGTTCATTCGCCTTGGTTAATGGAAGGTTATATGATCGTCCCAGTCTCTATGTTGAATATCTTGCCGATATTCGCCCCTTTGAAGACGCTCCATGAGCTAGATTTGGAGTAGCAAGTTGCAGCCCTCGAAGTGTGGAGCTCTTTGTTGACACTTTTCCAAGGCTCGGTATATCTCTGCGATGATCATGGGCACTATGCTAAATGGTTGTCCACCAATTCCCTCTATTAAAGTTTTGGTGACCATGGCTAGCTTGGTGTAGATCCTTGCCTTCTTCATTGGAAACACTATCATCCCCAAGAAGCAGAACATAAAGACAAGGACCCTTCAGCGAATATTCCATAACGATGTAAGGGCACACTCATCCGGATAAGTACGGTAGGATTTGTTGTGACCGTACCTCTCGTACAAATAATCAAAAGGAATATAAGACTCCTTCAAACATGTCAAGTTTGAATTCTTCTTTAGTCCCATCATTTTGAGGAAACCCCTACACTTGCGATTTTCTGGCGTTAACAAACCCGGGGTCTCCCATGGTATACCAACCAATCCTCCTATTTCCTCTAGCAGGGGTGTCATCTCAATCTCCCCAAAGCAAAACACAGACCTATCATAGTCCTAGAACAGAGTAACAACTTCTATGATTTTGTTGTTGGGTTGGACCTCCAGGAGGGAAGGTAGATTTCCTAGGTATTTCCGGACAAGAGTCTGATTACTGGAATGAAGATCCTCCCACCAGCTTAGCAACCTTGGGTGGATGTTTGTGACCATGCCGAATCTGGGGACTTCGTGCCTCATATTTCTACAAGACAAAAGGGTTAGGCCCTTACCCCCACCAGACTCGACTATTAAATACCACTAATTGGCATAAAATCATTAGTTCTCCAAATAAATGCACAGAACGTGGTAGTGTCCATTTGGGTTTTTGGAAAACCCAGTGGACTTTGGATAAGGCTATCTTAAAGAGTCATTATGCGGACAACATAACTGACTCGGCTAAGTTTGACCGTGATGCGGACAACTTGAGAGAGAAAGGCACATAGCCGTCGACTACACCGTTGATCGACTGGTTTTACCGCAGATACGCTTTTGCCGAATTTAGAGGGTGATAATATCGGAAGAGCGCAACCACTCATTATAAGCATTGCTATGGTATTTGTTTGGCACGAGTGGAATATGATGTTGAAAACATGCTTACGCAATAATTGAAACAAGTTGTCACGTAATTGCATGTTCATAAAGTATTAATTACCATAATTTAAAACATTAATAAAGGAGTGCAGCAAAGGAAAGCAGTAAAAGAAACAAGGCAAAGAAACAAAAAACGAGTCAGTTTTTGTAGTAGAAGAGGGTATTAAATACTTAAAGGTATGAAACAAATAAGGCACATAAGAAATGTAAAGTCACAGTAATAGCTTGAAATGGTAGAAGCATAAAAGATATCCCTAGAAGAGTCGCCACGCTGTCGCGCCCCCTTTTTCTTGCGAATCAGATTCATGACATTTGGGAGGACAACTCGTTCCCTTTCGGGAACTGGGTTTGAATTGAAGAGTCGCCACCTAATGATTTGAGTGCATAAGGACACTAAGGAAGGTTTGATTTGAACAACCAGAGATTGAGTAAGGGCTCAAAATTATCTCAAGGGGAAGGTGTTAGGCACCCCTCAAGATTCACTAGTGTGGTTCCCGGCCAAGATACTATTGTTGTGACTTAAGTGCAAATAACACATAGGAAAATAAAGACTTCAAATAAGAGGGGATTTTCACGTAATGGTTACAAATAAGCAAAGGTAAGAAAAACGAACTAAAAGGAGTTGATTAAAAGAAATGGTAAATTTTTTTTTTAAAGAAACAAAGAAAACAAAAGGAATAGGGGTCCTAGGTTCATTAATAATATGGATCACCCCACATAACAACCGGTATTCACTCCTCAATGAGGGGATACACGAGATGTTACCGCGTGTTAATCATATCCATATCTACCCTTCCCACCCCGTTGAGGTATTAAAGCGCGAAATGGTCTCGTTTACTTATTGCATGCTATTACCCACCCCAATTCTATCGGTCCCGGAGGCATTTAGGACTACTAATCCTAAAGGGGAGGTATGTTGGGCATATTTATGGTTTCAAAGGTAAAAATACTAAAGAGACAAGCAAAAACACACACACACACACACACACACACACACACATATATATATATATATATATATATATATATATATATATATGCAAGTATGGGGAAGCACATAAACAAATAAGGCTCAAACAGACCTCCTTAAACCAAAGAAAAGCATATAGTTTAGCATGTCTTACACGTACTGATTAGGGTCTGATTGAACTTAACAGTTGGGGCAGGCTGATTTATTGTATATTTCAGATAAGAAGCCCGAGTCAGGCCTGTCTGATGGTTGTAGCATGTAAAAATCTAATTCAGTTTATAAGCTATCCTATGGCTTGCCTAAGTGTTAGACGAAGACTTATAGGCATGATGTCTACTGATTTCAGAAAAGATGAAGTATATTATATTTAGAAAAAAAGGTTGTCAGTTATTCAGGAAAGACGAGTTTTGACAAAAGATCATGCGTCATTGCTACTGGTTTTAGACTTATAAGCGAGTGAAGCGGTTTAGATTCGATTAAAGCACCTATAGGCATGCTTTCTATGCGTTGTCGATTTTAAACATTTTTACTGACATAGCGAGAGTGAAGAAATCCTATAGGCATGGAATCTAAATGCAGTACTTCGTTTAAGCCTATGAACATGATATCTAGATGCAGTTAGTTATTTAAGCCCTATAACAAGTTTGCCCAGTGACAGATGCATATGCAGGATTCAGATTTCTAGGTAACTATGAGCATGGTATCTATATGAGAGATGCAGAAATTTAACTATAGGAAGGATATCCATATGAATGCAGAATTCCTTATAGGCATAGTATCTACACATGAAAGTGCAGAATTTCTATAGGCAAGATATCTATGTGACATGCAGAAATTCTTATAGACATGGTATTTATAAGAGAATGCAGAAATTCTTATAAACATGATATCTATATGAGAATGCAAGATTCCTATAGGCAGGTTTTCTATATGAGAATGCATAATTCATAGACTCCTATAGGCAGGTTATCTACCCTTTTTTGCATACACAATTAACCCTCCCTTTTTACTAAACATCCCGAGAGTTTATTACAAAGTTATTACAGTCCAGAAAGAAAATAAAGTAAAAACAAATACATCAGAAGTTGAAAATTACAATAAGAAGAGCTTGATTAAGACTTCATGTCTGAAATGTGAAGTAAACCAACTCCAAAGATCATGTTTCAAAGTCTTTCTCCCACTTGGGTGTGTTAGAGTTCCCTAAGAGTTTCATAAGAACTTCGGGCAATGCTCACACCCAAATGTATCACCATATTAAGCCAAAGTGCAGTGTGGAAGGGCCAGCACTCAGGTATCCAAGTTAAGAGGGAACTCAAGGTCCCAAGGCAAGGCTCACATGAGGGGGGCAAAACTTAGGAACTAAGAGAGAGTGTAAATGCAGAATTCTGAAAGGGGGAAAGGGAAAGGGGAACAACACACATAGGGACATAGGGAATGGGACTCATAGCAGAAACAAGCAAAAGGAAATCAACATGCTAGTTTAAGTGTTTAAATCTGCAAAAGTAGTAAAGTAGACATTGATGCAGAAAGCTGTAAGTAAACACATTGTGGGTGATGCTGAAACTTAAATCAGGACATACCAGTTTCGAAGAAATAAGTAGAAAAAGCAATAGACTTGCAAAAGCCAAAGTGCAAATAGGAAGACATAATACTATGAGTGTGAGTTCAGAAGAGATTATGAATTGTGAAGTCTGTAGTATATCTGTTTGTGAAAAAGGGTCGTTCCTTTTATAGTGTAGAAAGCAGACAGAAATAAGGTAAGAAAATATTTTGAAACTGATTGTCAATCAATTACACAAGGCTTCTCTTAATTGAGGGTTTCAGATTCACGGGTATAAATCAATTAAGGAAAGAAATTCATCAAACCCTTTGTGCAAAGTAGCAAATAAGGGGCAAATACATAAAGATTATTTAAGGACAAGGTCTTTGAAATATATGCTTGTACCATTTAAGGAAAGAAAATCAATTAACAACCAAGAAATCAGAGGTCAGAGAACTTTTATGAATGAACCAACTCAGAAAGATAGAAAAGGTTTTAACTTAAGGAAAATCAACAGAAAATCAATTAGACCTGTTAAAAAGGAATTTTGAATCAATCACTAGTTTGAAAACCTTTTGGAAGAAAGATTCATCACATATAAAAATCATACAGACATGTTAAACATGAAAGAAACTTGTTATGCCATTGTAAAATCAGTAGAAACTCCAGTGTAGAAGAGTTTAGCAAAAGGTTCAACATTGTATGAAAACAAAGATGTCCAAACTCAGTTCAGAGACTCAGAATCAATCTGAAAGAGTTAAGGGTTCTAAAAAATAAAACCCTAGTTCACATAATCAGACCTCGGCAGAATCCCCAAATTCTAGACTTTCCACCTTGAATCAAATACAGAGATGAGGAGGCCAGTAGTTGAAATAGACTCAGAGGTTTCTTTGAGAAACCCATGAGAAAAACATGGAAACACAGTAGCATAATCAGAGAACAACTGATAGTAGAAGAAACATGCTTAAGCCGGTCTTTTAAAGAAGGTAAAATAGTAAGAGCTTAAGAACATGGTAGAAGGATATAGTAGGCGAAGCATATCAGAACATAGTGGAAGAAAATAGCAGAACATAGTAGAAGAGCATACAAGCACATACTATAGAAACACAGTAGACGAATATACAAGAACGAGGTATAAAAAATACAGTAGAAGAGCATACGTGGTTGAAGAAAATATAAGAACACAACAAAGACAAATACACACAAAAGAAAAGTCAGAGAAACACTTTAAGCATTTTCAGAAAACCCTAAATAAAAAAGAAGCGATTTTGAAAGTTTTTGAAAGAAAAGTTGGGGAAATCGTTTGAAAACTCAAGTAAAGCATGGATACACAATAGATCTAAGAAAATCAAAGAAAACCTAGAAGAGTTAGGGTTTCAGGAGAACCCTAGAATGATAAAGGTTTTGACAAGGTCACTGATCTAAGTCGGAGAAGGTCGGAATCATGCTCAAACCACCATGGTACGTCGGAGTAAAGCCAGAGATGGCCGTGAAACTTTGAATCGACAGAGATATAGGGGCAGAACTTCAAGGTTAGGCCTTGAATCTTCAGGTATCAGGCGTGTGGGAGCAAGAGAAGGTAAGTATAAGACTCCCACGGCCTGAGAAGCCATGGATTCCGGTGGGTTTCAAGGTGGAGGTGGTGGTAAGATGCGATTAGGGTTAGAGAATGTTTGAGAGAGTTTCAGAGTTCAGAGGTGGCTAGTTAGGTGAACTGAATTAGGGTTGCGGGTGTTTGTGAATTAAAAAAGGAAAGGGGGAATTGTGGCCGTTGATCAAAATGATCAATGGCCTGGATCAAAAGGGAAGTCCAGGCGGGTAAAAATAATCGGGTTAGGGTCGAGTTAAATTGAAACTGGGCCGGTCAATTTGGGGTTTGAAATTGGGTTAATTGGGGAGGCTGATTTGGCTAAAATCGAAATAGTTAGGGCTAAATTTTAAATAGCCACTTTTCCCTTTTTATTTTATAAAAAATAGTAAAATAATTTCCAGAAACAAATTAAAGGTACTAAATCGATTAATAATATGTAAATATTAAATTAAAAATACTGGAATCAAATTTGTAATTATAAACACAATTAGATCTTAAAATAGGCTAAAATTGCAATTATATGCAATTTAACTTTAAAATGCTAAATAAATTTGTAAAAATGTGTAAAAATTACATTAGCTATATTTTGGTATAAATACAAGAATAAAATAAGTTAATCACCAAAATAATAATTCGGGGAACAATTATTGGTTTTGTACTGTTAAAATAGGGCAATAAATTGATAAAAAAATCTTTTTAAATATTAGGAAAAATACTAAAATACTTGGACATACTTATATATGCATATGCATGCTATTTTAAAAATATTTTTCATATAAGAATATACAGGGAAAAATTGAGTATCAACAGTTGCCCCTCTTTACCCGGGAATGATGAAAGAGTTATCAGGTAAAGATATGATGGCTAATTTTGACCGAACGGAATGGTTTGAAGAATTTGACCGAGCCTTGGCTCCTAAGCTACCTACATATCCTTGGTCTTACAGGAATCAGGCCATATGTAGTTCAGGATCCGTCGAAATATGCCGATGGAGGTTTTCCAAGACGGACGCGCTACTTGGGTTGGGATGGACAGTTAAAATCTAATAGGGTTGCGAGAACTGGAGCAGGATTGATCCTGCTGAGACGGCCGTTGCTCGCCGGTTTACCTGCAAATAAGCAATACAAGTGTATACTGTGCGAAAATTTTAAATGTGATGCAAGTTCCCGTCGGATCTTGAATGTTGTCTTTGGACGATTAGGATGACGTCCTCAAACCATGACGTCCTGGTCCATGAAGCGTATAATAAGGATTCGCAGGCCATGAAATGATGTTCTCGAGCTATGAGAATGATGCCTCCGAACTATGATTCCTTTGAATAATGATATGCAAAAGATAAAAGGGGTCCTTATGCCATGACATGGCGTTCTCGGGCTATAAAGATGGTGCCTCCGAACAATGACGCCTTTAGACAGATTGGCGATCTTTTAGCCCATGAGATGCAGAAGATGGCGATCTTTCAGCCGATGCAAGATGTAAGTGAAGTGGCGATGTTTCAGCCGATGCAAGATGTAAATGAAGTGGCGATCTTTCAGCAATGCAAGATGAAGTGGCGATCTTTCAGCCATGAAATGTCAATCTTTCAGCCATGAAGTGGTGATCTTTCAGCCGATGTAAGGTATAAATGAAGTGGCGATCTTTCAGCCGATGCAAGGTATAAATGAAGTGGCGATCTTTCAGCCGATGCAAGATGTAAATGAAGTGGTGATCTTTTAGCCATGCAAATGTAGAGGTGGCGATCTTTCAACCATGCAGATGGAGGTAGAGCTTAACCTTAGAAGGCAGAATGGTAGCCTTATGCAATGCAAGAATGCAAATGGAGGTAGAGCTTAACCTCGGAAGGCAGAATGGTAGCCTTATGCAATGCAAGAATGCAGATGGATGTAGAGTTTAACCTTGGAAGGCAAAATGGTCGCCTTATGCAATGCAAAAAATGCAGATGGAGGTAGAGCTTAACCTCCGAAGGCAAAATAGTAGCATTATGCAATGCATAAAATGCAGATGGAGGTAGAGCTTAACCTCGGAAGGCAGAATGGTAGCCTTATGCAATGCAGAAAATGCAGATGGAGGTAGAGCTTAACCTCAGAAGGCAGAATGGTAGCTTTATGCAATGCAGAGAATGCAGGTAGAGATAGAGCTTAGTCTCGTAAGGCAGAATGGTAGCCTTATGCAATGCAGAAAATGCAGATGGAGACAAAGCTTAGTCTCGGAAGGCAGAATGGTAGCCTTAAGAAGGAAGTAAAAATGGCAAATGGCAATAGAGTTTTCTTAGCTGATAGCGGATTACGGTATCGTGATTACTGGGGATATTGTGCTTGCTGGGGGACACTGTTATGCGGATAGCATTTGTGAGAAAGTGCAACGGTTCGGAGAGTTGTATTCCTGAACTTTGTGAGTGAGCATATAGTATATTTGATGATTTTGCAACTCAAGTGCCTGCATCCAAAGAAAAATCATGAGTTTGTAAAGGGGGAAAAGTTAGTTCGTATTCCCACTGGCTTTGCTTGACCTGCTCGGCTTTGATCTGGCGATACTATACATATCATTAGGGTAGCGTTGCTAAACAAGGTAATTTTAGTAATAAACATGCATGATTTAGTAAAAGCATAACGTAAGTACATAATTAAGAATAGTTTTCTTTAGAGAAACCGACGACTGCAACGTGGTTCAAGACATTGCAACTTCTCTTACTCCGGAATTTTGAGGGTCCTCTTCAAAATTCTGCCCCAGTTTACTGGGCTGCTACTCCTGATGGCTGTTAATGATAAATGGCTGGAATCGACTTCGGAATTTTGAGGGTCCTCCTCAAAATTCTGCCCCAGTTTCTAATAGTGCGGGAAATGGAAATTTTTATTGAATTGTGATCGAACCCATATGGCTGCCTACGTATCTCCTCTTAAACGGGAATCAAGTTAGGCGTAGTTCAAATTACATAAGGAAAGCATAAAGATTACACATAATATCGCTTGACTGCATCTGAAATGATCGGCTTTGGCCAAACTTCTCTGTCCATTTCTGCGAGTGTGAGGGCTGCTCTTGTTAGAGCCCGGTGAACCATCTACAGACCCTGCCAGTTGGGAGAGAATTTCCCTTTGGCTTCATCTTGATGCGGAAAAATTTTCTTTAACACCAGCTGCCCCCATGTGAATTGTCTCGGCTTGACTCTCTTGTTGAAGGCTCTGGACATTCTGTTCTGATAGAGCTGACCGTGCCAAACTGCATTCATTCTCTTTTGGTCTATAAGAGCTAGTTGATCGTAACGACTCTTCACCCATTCTGTGTCATCGAGCTTTGCTTCCTGTATGATCCTTAAGGAAGGAATTTCCACCTCGGCGGGAATAACTGCCTCTGTACCGTAAACCAGCATATAGGGGGTTGCTCTTGTCGATGTGCGGACAGTGGTGCGGTACCCCAATAAATCAAATGATACCTTCTCGTGCCACAACTTATGCTTCTTTATCATTTTCCTTAGTATCTTCTTGATATTCTTGTTGGCGGCATCTACTGCTCCGTTCATTTGAGGTTTGTAGGCTGTAGAATTCTTGTGTTTGATAAACCCAAGTAGTTTTCCGACAGGAACCCCAAATGCACATTTCGCGGGATTTAATTTCAGGTTGTACCTTCTCAGTCTGTTGAAGAACTTCCTCAAATCTTCCATGTGGTCAGTGGCTTTCTTGGACTTTATGATGACATTATCTACATACATCTATATCTCCTTGTGTATCATATCATGGAAGATAATAGTCATGGCCCTCATGTAGGTGGCCCCTGCATTCTTTAACCCGAATGGCATCATCTTGTAGCAGTACATCCCCCACGGCATAAAGAAAACCTTTTCTCAACATCTTCTTCGTCCATCCAGATCTGATGATATCCAGCGAAACAATCTACAAATGATTGCAACTCATGTCGATCAGGATGTGTATGTTCGGCAAGGGGAAGTCGTCCTTTGGACTGGCCCGATTGAGATCCCGGTAGTCGACACCGGTGGACATGTCAGATCAGTTGGTAGTTTGTGTGCCATAATAGATGTACTTAAACTAGTCATGTCATCATATGACCAGGCGAATATGTCCTTATATTCCTTCAGAAATTCTGTGTATTCTTCCTTTTATGACGGTGACAAATGAACGTTGATCCGAGTTTCTTTGATATTTTCTGCATCTCCCAAGTTAACAATCTCAGTCTCGTCCAGGCTCTGGTGGTTCTGATAGTCCAATTATTGAGGCATGCTCCTCGGCTTATGGCCTGCATAAGGGCATTCCTTCCCCTCCTCCCCGAAAATGACACAACAATCCATGTCATCATCTTCTATGAACAAATTCCTCACTACTGCCAGTGCTTCCAATTCTTCCGACCCATAGATGACATCGGTTGGTCGGAAAGTCTGCTCTCGATGTGGTATTAGCTACTCTAGTAGGTAGTATGGACCGCCCCATGGTGGCGACCAGTAGTTGAGATCCTCCCAAGTATACTCGTATCCCAGACCGAATGTTGATAGGCTTGGCGATTCCTTGGAGGTTCTTTCAAAGTCCCTTTCCAGGCTCATATCCGCTCCACTTCAATATGCTTTCAATTTTATTGTCCCACCATTTGTCTTTGTCAACGGCGTTGACTCGCTCGATGTGGTGATAGGTTTCCCCGCCTATCTTTCTCCTTCCTCCGATCGTTGGGATGGTTTGGCGACTGTATATGGGATTGCTACCGTCGTCGTGAATGATCACCTCTTGATGGTTCCATTCAAATTTCACCGCCTGATGTAGTGTTGACACTACGGCCCCATCGACATGAATCCACAGCCGTCCCAACAGCAGATTGTAAGATGCTGGCACATCTATAACTTGAAAATCAACGTCGAACCAAGTTGGTCCCATTTGCAAACATAGGATGATTTCCCCAATGGTGGATCTTTGGGAACCGTCGAAAGCTTTGACGTTAATGGCCTCGTCATTGATTTCATGCAGCCCCTTTCCCAATGTTCTAAGTGTTACCAACGGACAAATATTGAGGTTGGACCCTCCATCAATCAGGACCCTAGTGATAAAATAATCTTCGCATTGTACGGTGATGTGCAATTCTATGTTGTGACTCAAACCTTTTGGTGGTAGCTCATCTTCATGAAAAGTAATATTGTGGCTTTCCAATACTTGCCCTACCATGTTTTCCATTTCTCCTCTGGTGATGTTGCTTGGTACGTATGCCTCACTCAGCACCTTCAACAAGACATTCTTATGTGCATCGGAACTTTGCAGTAAAGCTAGGATAGAAATCTGTGTCGGTGTTTTGTTCATCTGATCAATGACTGAGTATTCCTTGGCTTGTATCTTTCTCCAGAGATCATTAGGCCCGGTTTTAGTGATGATCGGTTGATCAGAGGCCTGCTTACTCGACTCAGCTAAATGCTCCAGAGTATAAACCCTGTCGGTTCTTGTCATACCCTGTGCCGCAACTGTTTCCCCGAATTTAGCTTTCCCTTTCTTTCTCACCTCAGTTGTGTAATCCCAAGGTATGGCATTTGTATGGAACGGTGTTATGGCCGACATTGTTACTGGGATGGGCACCTTTACTCCGAATGGAGCATGTATTTTGGAGGGTAAACCGCAACTTCAAATGGTGCAGATGCGTTTGCTGGAGACCCAAACTCGACCTCAATTGGTGTTGGCGTATTTGTGGGAAGTGGTGCTTCAAACTAAAGTGGTATAGACATGTTTACCTCAGCATCCCCAAAAGGCTGAGTCTGGACTATAGTCAGATTGAGGGTGACTATTGGCTTATTTGGTTCGTCACCTTCTGTGATTAAACTGATTGATCCTTTGGGATCCCAATCATCATCTACTTCAATCATGTGAACACCTCCACCTTTATGGTCCGGCAGGGGGTTGTTGCGAACATTCAAAGTAGGCATTTTGGATACAATGATCTTGTTATCGATCAGAGTCTGGATCTTATCTTTCAGAGAGCGGCATTCATCAATGGTATGTCCCTTCATGCCGGAATGGTATGCACAGGATTTATTTGGATTGACCCACTGAGAAGGGTTTTCAGGGGTTATAGCAGGGATAGGGGTAACATAACCAATAGCTTTGAGCCTTTCATACAGCTGGTCAATCGGTTCAGCAATGGCGGTATACTATTTGGAGGGTCTACGGTCGAAATTTGGTCGAGGTCTAGGAAAGTTTTGACGTGTGGGAGGTTATCGATAGTGGGATGGCTGAGCATTATAGTCTTGGTAGACATGTGCGGGTTGGGAATATCTAGGTAAAGTAGGTTGATATGTAGGAGGTGGGGTTGATTGGTAAGTAGGTGGTGGAGTTTGGTAACAGGGTGAGGGTGCTTGGTAATTCAGGGTAGGTTGATATGTGAGTGGAGGTATCAGATAGGCTTGGTATTTGATAGGGGATTTGGCTCTTTGTGCAACTATTACGGCACCCACGTCCCTTTTCTTGGACGTACCACCAGATTGTAAAGCCTTATTGGTAGCTTGTAAGGCTTCAAAATTCGTAACCATACCACTTTCGATGCCTTCTTCAATCCTTTCCCCTAACTTGATAATGTCGGAAAATTTTTGGCTCTCAATCAACATTAGCCTTTCATAGTATTGCCGGTCTTGAGCCCGGACGAAAAACTTGTTCATCTGTTCTTCTTCTAAAGCTGGTCTGACCTTAGCAGCTTCTGATCTCCAACGAGTAGCGTACTCGCAGAATGTTTTTGTGGGCTTCTTCTTTAAATTCTAGATGTAGAACATATCTGGCGTATATTCTGTATTGAACCTGAACCTGTCCATAAAGTCAGATGCCATACTCACCCAGTTCGACCATTTCTTAGGGTCTTGGCTAATGTACCAAGACAGAGCATCTACCTTCAAACTCTTCATGAAAAGCTTCATGCGAATCCTTTCGTCTTTCCCTACTCCGACCAGCTTGTCGCAGTATGTTTTCAAATGGACTCTCGGATCCCCTATACAATCAAACATCTCGAACTTAGGAGGTTTGTACCCCTCGGGTAGTTCAACATCCGGTTGTATGCAAAGATCTTCGTAGTTCAACCCTTCAATCCCCTTGCTTCCTTCGACACCCTGAATTCGACTAGTCAATTTCTTGAGTTCTGCAGCCAGGTTTCTGATGAGTAAGTATTTATCATCAGATTCGGGTGTGCTTGAGAAAGGTTGGGTCGAGTGTGGAATGGTTTCCACATAGATGGGGGTGTTATGGTGGGCGTGGAAATGATCATTTGTGGAATTCAGAGGTTCTGAGATAAGCAGTGGAGTATTGCTGGATGTATGGCATGTATTGCAGTGGTGGTGATGAGCGGTATGGTTTTGTGGTTTTGGGATGTTTTGTGGAGGCGTGAGGTTCTGAGCGTTTGGAAAATTGGTATCTGGAGTGGTGAGGGAAAATGACAAGTTTACCAGATTCCGAACCTGGTAAGTTCCTCCTGAAATTTCAACAGTTTCTGCTCGAGTTGGAAAGCACTTTCTTTGGAAACCTGAGCAACTTGAGTGACCTCTACCTGTTTAGTTGAGTTTTCCTTTCTGATGTTGTTCAAATCTTCCATCTTTCCTTTGTTCCTGCTTCTGATAGGACTAGGAGGAGTGGGTGAAGTGCCCTTAGATCTTGTGGAATATGATGATGATGCCAGAGTGCACGAACTAACCGTTGGGGAGGGGAGTAAATAAACAAAAAGTAAAAACAAAAAGGTAACAAGTCAGTGAGGATTATAAGAAAATGTTGTGATATTTAAACACATAGTGCAAGAATTTAAATCGCGTCCTATTTGGGAACCTCTTTATGCTCGAGGTAGGCCTAGCGACAAGTTGATTTGGAGAACTTATAATGCTAAATGTCTCATTTTATTGATAAAAAGTAGAAGAGTCCCAAATCGACACTAAATAACAAAGAATAAAATGTCACTAGTGGCCATTGGCCTTATTATATTTTATAAAGCAAAAGAAAAATCCTATCTATTTGGTCCCAAAAGGACCTTCCCCAGACTCGGCATCTTTGGCCCCATCAAACAGCTTCACCAGCTCGCGAAGTCCTAGTAGCAGGTAGGCTCTGGCCAGGTGTCCACCCTCGTTTCCTTCAGCATTTTGGCAGTCCTCGATCCTCTTGAGAAACTTCCTTTCCAGCTCCACTAAACCTCATTCCAGGTATCCTAGTCGCTTGTTGGCACTGACAGCCATGTCTTTCCACTCTTCAATCAGTTTTTGGTGGGCTTCTTGAATCTCACGGTGCTCGCTTTCACATTCCCGAATCCTCTTGAACAGTTGGTTGTATTTGGCTTGTGCATCAGCATTTTCATCGATGATTCTATGACCTCGAACAAACGCAGGTTGGCCCAGACCATTGTGATTATCCTCCAGCCATCCTGAATAGTATGGGGTGCAGCCAGCATGGTATCTATCTGGTTCGATAGTATCTCTTCCCATGATGATCTTGTAATGCCACATATGTTGAGCTTGGCACTTATAAGGACTGTCATCAGCTTGGAACTCAGCCCTGAAGTGACTCATCTTGTCGACCCTTGGTATAACCTGCTTCCTACCAGCTTGTCTCATAACTCGGAGAGGGACATAAGGGTAGGTTCCTCTCAAACTGATCAGTATCAGAAATGGTGCGTCCCTGGATCGGGCGATGAACTCTTCTGTAGGAAACCACTCGAACATCCATTGTACTTGATCCTCAGTCAGATTTTCAAATAGCTCCACCCAACCCTTGGCATCTTCTGGATGAGCAAACATGTTGGGCATATAGTTCATTCACCTTGGTTGATGGAAGGCTATATGATCATCCCAGTCTCTACGCTGAATCTATTGCCGATATTCGCCCATTTGAAGATGCTCCATGAGCTAGAGTGGAGTAGCAAGTTGCAGCCCTCGAAGTGTGGAACTCCTTGTTGACACTTTTCCAAGGCTCGGTATATCTCTGCGATGATCATGGGCACTATGCTAAATGGTTGTCCACCAATTCCCTCTATCAAAGTTTTGGTGACCATGGCTAGCCTGGTGTGGATCCTTGCCTTCTTCATTGGAAACACTATCATCCCTAAGAAGCAGAACATAAAAACAAGGACCATTCGGTGAATATGCTATAACGATGTAAGGGCAAACTCTTCCGGATAAGTACTGTAGGATTTGCTGTGACCGTACCTCTCGTATAAATAATCAAAGTGAATGTAAGACACCTTCAAACATGTCTAGTCTAGATTCTTCTTTAGGCCCATCATTTTGAGGAAACCCCTACCCTTGCGATTTTCCGGCATTAACAAACCCGGGGTCTCCCATGGTATACCAGCCAATCCTCCCATTTCCTCTAGCAGGGGTGTCATCTCAATCTCCCCGAAGCGAAACACAGATATATCACAGTCCCAGAACAGAGTAGCAACTTCTATGATTTTGTTGTTGGGTTGGACCTCCAGGAGGGAAGGTAGATTTATTAGGTATTTTCGGACAAGATTCTGATCACTGGAATGAAGATCCTCCCACCAGCTTAGCAACCTTGGGTGGATGTTTGTGACCATGCCGAATCTGGGGACTTCGTGCCTCATGTTTCTGCAAGACAAAAGGGTTAGGACCTTACCCCCACCAGACTCGAATATTAAATACCACTAATTGGCATAAAAACATTTAGTTCTCCAAATAAATGCACAGAACGTGGTAGTATTCGTTTGGGTTTTTGGAAAACCCAGTGGACTTTGGACAAGGCTATCTTAAAGAGTCATTATTCGGACAACATAACTGACTCGGCTAAGTTTGACCATGATGCATGCATAATTAAATAGAGTAAGGTTTCTATGGGGGGTTTTATACTGGTACCCTTGAGCGGACAACTCCAGAGGGAAAGGCACGGAACCGTCGACTACACCGTTGATCGACTGGTTTTACCGCAAATATGCCTTTGCTTAATTTAGAGGGTGATAATATCGGAAGAGCGCAACCACTCATTATAAGCGTTGCTATTGTATTTGTTTGGCACGAGTGGAATATGATGTTGAAAACATGCTTACACAATAATTAAAACAAGTTGTCACGTATTTACACATTCATAAAGTAATAATTACAATAATTTAAAACTGTAATAAAGGAGTGCAGTAAAGGAAAGCAGTAAAAAAACAAGGGAAAAAAACAAGAGACGAGTCAATTTTTGTAGTAGAAGAGGGAATTAAATACTTAAAGGTATGAAACAAATAAGGCACATAAGAAATTTAAAGTCACAGTAATAGCTTGAAATAGTATAAGCCTAAAAGATATCCCAGCAGAGTCGCCACACTATCGCGCCCCTTTTTTCTCAAGAAATCGGGTTCATGACATTTAGGAGGACAACTCATTCCCTTTCGGGAATTGGGTTTGAATTGAAGAGTCGCCACCTAATGATTTGAGTGCATTAGGACACTAAGGAAGGTTTGATTTGAACAACCAGAGATTGGGTAAGGGCTCGAAATTATCTCAAGGGGAAGGTGTTACACACCCCTCAAGATCCACTAGTGTGGTTCCCGGCCAAGATATTATTGTTGTGACTTAAGTGCAAATAACACATAGGCAAATAAAGACTTCAAGTAAGAGGGGATTTTCACGTAATGGTTACAAATAAACAAAAGTAAGAAAAATGAACTAAAAGGAGTTGATTAAAAGAAATGGTAAAAAAACATTTAAAAGAAAAAAGAAAACAAAAGTAAGGGGGGGGGGTCCTAGGTTCATTAATAATATGGATCACCCCACACAACATCCGGTAATCACTCCTCAATGAGGGGCTACACGAGATGTTACCGCGTGGTCATCATATCCATATCTACCCTCCCCACCCCATTGAGGTATTAAAGTGCCAAATGGTCTCGTTTACTTATTGCATGCTATTACCCGCCCCAATTCTATCGGTTCTGGAGGCATTTAGGACTACTAATCCTAAAAGGGAGGTATGCTGGGCTTATTTATGGTTTCAAAGGGAAAAATACTAAAGCGACAAGCAAAAGCATATATATAGCAATTACGGGGAAGCACATAAACAAATAAGGCTCAAACTGACCTCCTGAAACCAAAGAAAAGCATATAGTTTAGCATGTCTTACACGTACTGATTAGGGTCTGATTAAACTTAACAGTTAGGGCAGACTGATTTATTGCATATTTTAGATAAGAAGCCCGAGTCAGGCCTGGCTGATGGTTGTAGCATATAAAAATCAGATTCAGTTTATAAACTATCCTATGTCTTGCTTAAGTGTGAGACAAAGACCTATAGGCATGATGTCTACTGATTTTAGAAAATATGAAGTATACTAATTTTAGAAAAAAGGTTCTCAGTTATTCAGTAAAGACGAGTTTTGACAAAAGATCATGTGTCCTTGCTACTGGTTTTAGACTTATAATCGAGTGAAGCGATTCAAATTCGATTAAAGTTCCTATAGGCATGCTTACTATGCGTTTTCGATTTTAAACACTTTTACAGACATAACAAGAGTGCATAAATCCTATAGGCATGACATCTAAATGTAGTACTTCGTTTAAGCCTATAAACATGATATCTAGATGCAGTTAGTTATTTAAACCCTATAACAGGTTTGCCTAGTGACAGATGCATATGCAGGATTTGGATTTCCAATTAAATATGAGCATGGTATCTATATGAGAGATGTAAAAATTTAACTGTAGGCAGGATATCCATATGAATGCAGAATTCCTTATAGGCATAATATTTACACATGAAAGTGCAGAATTTCTATAAGCAGGATATCTATGTGATATGCAGAAAGTCTTATAGACATGGTATTTATATGAGAATGCAGAAATTCTTATAAACATGATATCTATATGAGAATGCAAGATTCCTATAGGCAGGTTATCTATATGAGAATGCAGAATTCATAAACTCCTATAGGCAGGTTATCTACCCCTTTTTTGCATACACAATTAACCCTCCCTTTTTACTAACCATCCCCGAGAGTTTATTACAAAGTTATTATAGTCCAGAAAGAAAATAAAGTAAAAACAATACATCAGAAATTGAAAATTACAACCAAGAAGAGCCTGATTCAGACTTCCTGTCTTAAATGTGAAGTAAACCAACTCCAAAGATCATGTTTCAAATCCATTCTCCTACTTGGGTGTGTCAGAGTTCCCTAAGAGTTTCATAAGAACTCCGGGCAGTGCTCACACCCAAATGTATCACTATATTGAGCAAAAGTGCAGTGTGGAAGGGACAACCCTCAGGTGTCCAAGTTTAGGTCCCAAGGCAAGGCTCACAAGAGTGGGGCAGAACTTAGGAACTGAGAGAGAGTGTAAATGCAGAATTCTGAAAGGGGGAAAGGGAAAGGGAAACATCACACATAGGGATATAGGGAATGGGGTTCATAGCAGAAACAAGCAAAACGAAATCAATATGCTAGTTTAAGTGTTTAACTCTGCAGAAGTAGTAAAGTAGACATAGATGCAGAAAGCTGTAAGTAAACACATTGTGGGTGATGCTGAAATTTAAATCAGGACATACTAGTTTTGAAGAAATAAGTAGAAAAAGCAGTAGATTTGCAAAAGCCAAAGTGCAAATAGGAAGACAGAATACTATGAGTGTGAGTTTAGAAGAGATTGTGAATTGTGAAGTCTGTAGTATATCTGTTTGTGAAAAAGGGTAATGCCTTTTATAGTGTAGAAAGTAGGCAGAATTAAGGTAAGAAAATAGTTTGAAAACTAATTGTCAATCAATTACAGAAGGCTTCCCTTAATTAAGGGATTCAGATTCATGGGTATAAATCGATTAAGGAAAGAAATTCATCAAACCCTTTGTGCAAAGTAGAAAATTAGTGGAAAATACATAAAGGTTATTTAAGGACAATGTCTTTGAAATATATGGTTGTTCCGTTTAAGGAAAGAAAATCAATTAACAGCCACGAAATCAGAGGTCAGAGATTTGTTATGAATGAACCAAGTCAGAAAGATGGAAAAGGTTTTAACTTAAGGAAAATCAGTAGACAATCAATTAGACATGTTAAAAAGGAATTCTGAATCAATCACTAGTTTTGAAAACCTTTTGGAAGAAAGATTCATCACATATAAAAAGCATACAGACATGTTACACATGAAAGAAACTTGTTATGCCATTGTAAAATCAGTAGAAACTCCAGTATAGAAGAGTTTAGCAAAAGGTTCAATATTGTATGAAAACAAAGATGTCCAAACTCATTTCAGAGACTCAGAATCAATCTGAAATATTTAAGGGTTCTAAAAAATAAAACCCTAGTTCACATAATCAGACCTCGGCACAATCCCCAAATTCTAGGGTTTCCACCTTGAATCAAATACAGAGATGAGGAGGCCAGTAGTTGAAACAGACTCAGAGGTTTCTTTCAGAAACCCATGAGAAAAACATGCAAACACAGTAGCATAATGAGAGAACAACTGATAGTAGAAGAAACATTCTTAAGCAGGTCTTTTAAACAAGGTAAAATAGTAAGAGCTTAAGAACATGGTAGAAGGATACAGTAGGCGAAACATATTAGAACATAGTGTAAGAGCTATATTTTTGAATAAATATGAGAATAAAATAAGTTAATCACCAAAATGATAATTCGAGGAACAATTATTGGTTTTTGTACTGTTAAAATAGTGCAATAAATTGATTAAAAATTTGTTTTAAAAATTAGGAAAAATACTAAAACACTTGGACATACTTATATATGCATATGCATGCTATTTTGAAAGTATTTTGGATATAAAAATATACAGGGAAAAATTGGGTATCAACAGCTGCCCCTCTTTACCCGGGAAGGATGGAAGAGTTATCGGGTAAAGATATGAAGGCCAATTTTGACCGAACGGAATGGTTTGAAGAATTTGACCGAGGTCTGGCTCCTGAGCTGCCTACATATCCTTGGTCTTACAGGAATCAGGCCATATGTAGTTCAAGATCCGTCGATGGAATATGCCAAATGGAGGTTTTCCATTCGGATGCGCTATTTGGGTTGGGATGGACAGTTAAAATTTGACACGGTTGCGAGAACTGGAGCGGGATTGCTCCTGTTGAGACGACCATTGCTCGCCGGTTTACCTGCAAATAAGCAATACAAGTGTTTATTGTGGGAAATTTTTAAACGTGATGCAAGTTCCCGTCGGACCATGAATGTTGTCTTTGGACGATTAGGATGACGTCCTCAGACCATGACGTCTTGGGCCAAGAAGCGTATAATAAGGATTCGCAGGCCGAGAAATGATGTTCTCGGGCTATGGGAATGATGCCTCCGAACTATGATGCCTTTGAATAATGATATGCAAAAGATAAAAGGGGTCCTCAAGCCATGGCATGACGTTCTCGGGCTATGAGGATGGTGCCTCCGAACAATGATGCCTTTGGAAAGATTGGCGATCTTTCAGCCCATGAGATGCAGAAGGTGGCGATCTTTCAGCCGATGCAAGTTGTAAGTGAAGTGGCGATCTTTCAGCCGATGCAAGATGTAAGTGAAGTGGCAATCTTTCAGCCGATGCAAGATGTAAATGATGTGGCGATCTTTCAGCCATGCAAGATGAAGTGACGATCTTTTAGCCATGATGTGGCGATCTTTTAGCCATGAAGTGGCGATCTTTCAGCCGATGCAAGGTATAAATGAAGTGACGATCTTTTAGCCGATGCCGTAGAAGCGGTTTGGGAACCGCAAGAGAGGCCTAAAGCACAAGTGAAGCTAGTCGTATATGTGGCTCAAGGACCGAAGAAGCGGAACCACATTTGCGAGTATAGGGTCGCAAGTGCGGATTCTAGCCATTTAATGAAATCTCGCGAGTCTCTAGCCACAAAAGCGGGACCACAAGTGCGGTCCCATGATTGCAGAAGCGGAAACCGCTAGGTAGAAATATAAAAATCAAGGGTTTGGATACTCGTGGCAGGAGCATGGTTTCGGATTGATTTTGAGCTGGTTTGAGGTAAGTGGCTTGCCTAACCTTGCATGGGGAAACTCCCCTTAGGATTTGGTACTGTTGTTATATGACTGTCGTGTACGTGAGGTGACGAGTGTGTACACGTGCTAATTGTTAAAAAATCCCTTTTTCTTTAAGTAAATATCTGCGGTTTTCTTGTAATTGAGCAATACTTGTACTTGAAACCTCCTGTTTAGCTTAGGAAAAGCATGCTTATGTGATTTAAATGTCTTACCTGCTTTAGCTGCCTACTTGTATTCTGTGCAGCATGTTTAGGGTAGAATTCCTGTTTATTCTCGAATATAACGGTAGATTCTTTCTTGAGACTGTTATGTGTTTGCTTTGGGACTACGGGATATTCCCCGGGAGATCCACCTGTATGTTTACTTTGGGATTATGGATTGGTATTGCGGAAGATCCCCCTACATGTTTACATTTGGGACTACATAACGGCACCCAGAAGATTTCCCTGTACTGAATATTTACTTTGGGACTACGATTTGGTATTCCGGGAGTTTTCCCTGCTATTTATGATTCGGACTACGATAAGATATTCCAGGAGATCCTCTGTACATTTATGTTTGGGACTATAGGATGATATCTTGGAAGATCCCCTGTTGATATCTCTGTGTACTGAGTATATTTTGTCTGTGATTTTACTCTTGATCGACCGTTAGTGTTTTTAGTTATACTGTCGCACCTCATACTGTTTTACCTTGTTATATATATATATAACCAGTAGGGCCCTGACCTTCCTAGTCACTAGTCGATCGAGGTTAAGCTTGACACTTACTGGGTACTGCTGTGGTGTACTCATGCTCTTTCCTGCACATGTTTTCGTGTGCAGATCTAGGTTCTTCTGCTCAGCCGTTCTATCAATGAGGTGGGTGACACCAGAGACTTTGAGGTATATCTGCCGCGTCCGCAGACCTAGAAGTCTCTCTCTATTCTTCCCTCCAACTTAGACTTCCTGTATTTCTTTTGATTAGATATTCTGGAGTTACAACACTATGTAGTTTCTATAGTTTGTGATTTCATAAGATTCTAGGTTTTGGGAATTTGTTTCAGTATTGTGAGCAACTATTGTATATGCCGAGCGGCATTTTTAAACTCTTTATTTATGTTCTTACTCGTAACTTGCTAGTTTCGTATTTCTTTTGCTTTTTCCGCAATTTATTAGGCTTACCTAGTCGTAGAGACTAGGTGCCGTCAAGATAGTTCAAGGAGGGAGAACGAGGGTCGTGACAAGTTGGTATCAGAGCTCTAGGTACATAGGAGTCATAAATTCACAAGCCGGGTTATTGGAGTCTCGCGGATCAGTACGTAGATGTCTGTACTTATCTACGAGAGGCTATGTAACTGTTAGGAAAATTCCATTTCATCTAATTTCCTTGTCATGCGATATTTCTGATATCAAAATTCTAAACTTTTATCTTTTATTCTCTCATAGATGGTGAGTACACGTGCTACCGGAGATGAACAGGCACCCGCGCCCCCCTGTGAGAGCCCTCAGAGGTCGGGGCCGGGGTAGAAGAAGAGGGCGCGCACGTGGTGCAGCCAGAGCACCCGCACAAGCTACCATAGAGGAGCCACCAACAGCTCCAGCCGGAGTTCAGGCACCTGATATGCCTACTGCTACTGCTATTCCAGCTCTTCAGGAGACCCTTGCACAGTTCGTGAGCATGTACACAACTCTAGCTCAGGCAGGGTTGATTCCCCTTACTGTAGCCACATCTAAGGCCGGTAGAGGAGCACAAACTACCGCCGTCTGCTCTCCTGAGTAGCGGGTCAAGGTTGATCAGATCCCATAGGTTATACTGTAGCACTAGTTCAGCCCGAGGATCGGGCAGCAACTTCAGAGGATGAGCAGCGAAGGCTTGAGAGGTTCAAGAAGTACAAGCCTCCTGTATTATGTGGTCTAGCATCAGATGATGCTCTGGGATTTCTGGAGGAGTGCTACCATATCCTCCGCACTATGGGTTTATCAGGATCGAGTGGGCATTATTTCACTGCCTTCCAACTTCGAGGAGCAGCCTACCAGTGGTGGTGTACTTATGAGTTGGACAGCCCAGCTGAGGCAGCTTCCCTCACTTAGACCCAGTTCTCAGATATGTTTTTAAGTGAGTATATTCCTTAGAGCCTTAAGGACATATGGCGCACAGAGTTTGAGCATTTGCGCTAGGGTACTATGACTGTTTCGTAGTATGATGTTCATTTCTCTGACTTGGCTAGGCATGCACCAGCCTTGGTTTCTATAGTTCATGAGAGATTCACCTGTTTATTGTAGAGTTGTCCCAGACCATCCTCAGCTACAAAGATCTATAGTTTTCTTGGCTTGGCAGGTTATTACCGTCGATATGTTGAGGGATTTTCATCTATTGCAGCACCTATGACCAGGCTAACCCAGAAGGGTGCTCCGTTCTAGTGGACAGAAGAGTGTGAGGAGAGCTTCCAAAAGCTCAAGACAACTTTTACTATAGCCCTAGTATTGATATTACCCATAGGTTCGAGGTCTTATGGTGTCTATTATGATGCTTCGAGGATTGTCCTTAGAGCGGTATTGATGCATGATTGTAGGGTGATTGCCTACGCGTCCAGACATTTGAAGGTATATGAGAAGAATTATCCTGTCCATGATCTCGAGTTAGCTTCTATTGTTCACACCTTGAAGATCTGGCGTTATTATTTGTACGGTGTTCCTTGTGAGATCTATACTGATCATCGAAGTTTTCAGCATCTGTTCAAGCAGAAGGACATTAATTTGCACCAGAGGAGGTGGTTAGAGTTGTTGAAGTACTATGATATCACTATCTTTTATCACCCGAGCAAGGCCAATGTGGTGGCCGATGCTTTGAGTCACTGGGCGGAGATTTTTGGGAGTTTGGCTTATTTACTAGCAGAGGAAAGGCCCATGGAGATGGATGTTCAAGCCTTAGCCAACCAGTTTGTGAGATTGGATCTTTTAGAGCCTAGTCGGGTTCTAGCTTGTGTGATTTCTTGGTCTTCCTTATTTGATCGTATCAGAGAGCATCAGAATGATGACCCACATCTGCTCGTCCTCAAGGACAAGTTTCTGCATGTTGATTCCAGAGATGTAGCCATTGGTGATGACGGGGTATTGAGGTTGTAGCGTCGGATATGTGTACCCAATGTTAATGGGCTACGTGAGTTGATTCTAGAAGAGGCCTATAGTTTGCGATATTCCATCCATCCGGGTGCCGCGAAGATGTATCGGGATATGAGATAGCACTATTGGCGGAGGCAAATGAAGAAATATATAGTTGGGTTTGTATCTCGGTGCCTCAATTGCCAGCATGTAAAGTATGAGCACTAGAGACCGGGTGGTTTGCTTCAGCAGATAGAGATTCTGGAGTGGAAGTGGGAGCGGATCACCATGGACTTCGTAGTTGGACTCTCACGGACTTTGAGGAAGTTCGATGCTATTTGGGTGATTATGGATCGGCTGACCAAGTCTGTGCATTTCATTCCTATGTATACTACCTATTCTTTGGAGCGGTTGTCGGAGATTTATATCCTGGAGGTTGTTCATCTGCATGGTATTCCAGTTTCCATCATTTCAGATAGAGGTACTAAGTTCACGTCACGATCCTGGAGGACTGTACAACGTGAGTTGGGTACTCGGATGAAGTTGAGCATGGCATTTCATCCCAGATGGATGGACAATCTGAGCGCACTATTCAGATTCTTGAGGTTATGCTCTGTGCGTGCATGATGGAGTTTGGAGGTTCATGGGATCAGTTCTTGCCATTGGCGGAGTTTGCCTACAACAACAGTTATCAGTCTAGTATTCAGATGGCACCGTATAAGGCTTTGTATGGTAGGCGGTGTAGATCCTCGGTGGGTTGGTTTGAGCCAGGTAAGGCTAGATTATTGGGCACAGACTTGGTTCAGGATGCCTTGGAGAAGGTTAAGGTGATCCAGGATAGACTTCGCACACCCCAGTCCAGACAGAAGAGTTATGCGGTCGGAAGGTTCGTGATGTTTCCTATATGGTTGGAGAGCAGGTCTTGCTTCGAGTCACGCCTATGAAAGACGTTATGAAATTTGGGAAGAAGGAGAAGTTGAGTCCGAGGTTTATTGATCCTCTTGAAGTATTGCGATGTGTTGGGGAGGTTGCTTATGAGTTTGCCTTACCTCCCATCTTGGCAGACGTTCATCCGGTATTTCATATTTTAATGCTCTGGAAGTATTACGGTGATCCATCACACGTGTTGGGTTTCAGTTCAGTCTAGTTGGACAAGGATCTATCTTATGTTGAGGAGCCAGTGGCGATATTGGACAGGCATGCTCGAAAGCTGAGGTCAGAGAACATTGCATCAGTGAAGGTTCAGTGGCAGGGTCAGCCGGTCAAGGAGGCAACTTGGGAGACCGAGCAGGATATGTGCAACCGTTACCCTCATCTTTTCACCACTTCAGGTATGTCTCTATGCTTGTCCAAGGATGAATGAATGTTTTAAGAGGGGGAGGATGTAATGACTCGACCGGTCGTTTTAAGAATTAACGCCCCGATCCCTTATTAACTGCTTTCCCCGTGTTTGTTTCTGCTATTGTGAGTTGCCAGGAAGATTCGTTTTGAGTTACGGAGTGTTTTGGGACACTTATTCCCTAAATAAGAGCTTAAGCTTTAGAGTTTAGACCATAGTTGGTGCAGTGTGAAGACGATCGTTCTATCAGTGCGGCGGGCGACACCAGAGACTTCGAGGTATATCTGCCGCGTCCGCAGACCTAGAAGTCCCTCTCTCTTCTTCCTTTCAGCTTAGACTTCCTGTATTTCATTTGATTAGACATTGTGGAGTTAGAACACTATGTAGGTTCTATAGCTTGTGATTTCATGAGATTTCGTGTTTTGGGAATTTGTTTCAGTATTATCAGTATCTATTGTATATGTCGATCGGCATTTTTAAACTCTTTATTTATGTTCTTACTCGTAATTTGCTAGTTTTGTATTTTTTTTCTTTTTCCGCAATTTATTAGGCTTACCTAGTTGTAGAGACTAGGTTCCATCACGGTAGTTCACGGAGGGAGAACTAGGTTCGTGACACGCTCAAAGTTTGGGACTACATGCTTTAAGCTAAAACACAAGCAAGCAAAGACCCACGGGAAGGCAAACCAGGAATCAATTGGGATAGCCCGTACAAAATCACGACAGAAGCCAATAAAGGGTCATTCCAACTGGAAACAATGAAAGGAAAGCTACTACCAAACAACTGGAGTATTACCCACCTCAAGTACTTCAACTTTTAAGAGGTAAAGCATCATTCAAATCGTTCTTTTTTCCCTCACTTGAGTTTTGTCCCAATTTGGTTTTCTCAAGGAGGTTTTTAACGAGGCAGCGAAGGGAACACTTCAAGTTGAAGTATGAAAACACGGGTACAGTTCATTGCTCAACCTCTTAAGCACTCTCCAGGCCAACCAATGAAGGAACTAGATAGACTAGACTAGGACTGGAACGCTAGCCAATGATAAAAACTTTGTAAATTTCTCCAAATGTATGACCAAAGCAACAATGGTTGAAGTTTATTGTTATTTATCCGAGTGCATGACCAAAGCAACAATGCTTAAAGTTTATCGGCAGATCTTTCTATATTTAGGTTATGTTCAGCCTTATCCGAACTAACACCTACGGCCCTCGGCCGAAATCAAATTCAAGTTACGTTCGACCATGTTTGAACTAACACCTACCGGCCCTCGGCTGAAATCGAATTCAGGTTTCGTTTGACCCCGTTCGAAATAACACCTACCGGCCCTCGGTTGAAATTGAATTCAGGTTATGTTCGACCTCATTCGAACTAACACCCACTGACTTACGTCCATAACTAAATTCAGGCTATAGACGACCTAGTTTGAACTAACACGTACCGGCCCTCGGCTACAGTCTTGGCAAAATACCATATTTGACCTTGCTCGAATAAACGTCTATCAACCTTTGGTCGTAACTCAACAATAAGTGATCACGACCAAACAACAAGCTTAAAAATATACAAACACAAAAATAAACCACAGGAAGAGAAGAAGATACAAAAAATAAATATGGAATTCCATACTTGAAACATTCTTTAAATAGGCTCATGAAGACACCACCAACTACAAAACAAAAGTTAACAAAAAAAAGAGAAGAAAAGAAAAACTACTTGTCACCGCCATCAGGGCCTCTTGTGCCTCCACCGTCCCGATTACCGACGTCATCTCCACCTTGATCACCCCCACGTACACCACCCATGCCATCGAGATAAGCGGTATCATACCAAGCATCCTGCTCTAGATGATTGACGGCTTTATCATCTCCATCTTCATCTCCCTCAGGAGCAGTGGGATCATACCTGCAAGTGACTCAAGCTTCACGGGCTTTAACACAAACATCCTCGAGAACAGCCTCAGAGACGGATCCCGCCTGGTACAAATCTCAATATACATCAAATACGGCCTCCGCGTGAATCCACTCCTCATACGATGCTTGAGGAACGTTGGGAAATTCTGAAGTATTGGAAGAAAAATGTTGTGCAAGCAATTGAGCCATCTCAACCTACAACGCGACCACCTGACCACGAAGGGAGGCGTTATCTTTCTCCAGCTCTCCAACCTTCACCTCCAGTTGCTCCTCTATAGCTTTCACTGTGGAACGGTCATTCTCCCTCTCAACCCGAAGGGCGTTGTTCGCCAGCTCAAGTACCTCCAATCTCCTCTAAACATCTACACGGAGAGATTCCGCCTTATCATGCTCGTTTTGTTTCGCAAAAACTTCACCCACTAGTCCTTGCAACTGAAGACGACAGTCTTCCAATTGTCTATGCACTCAACGACTTGTGCTTCAAGACCACTACACTGGGCCTCCACGCCCTTGCTAATTTCAATCTCCTTCTCCTTACTTTGCAACGTCCCTCAAGGACGATACACTTCTCGATGGATTTGACCAACTCATCATCCTTCTCCTTTAACTCGTCTTGATGGGCCTGTATGTCGCCCCCTCATTAAGCCGCCTATAAAGTTCCCAATTCTTGTGTCGATGCTCAAAGTATTTGTTTTGCAATCTCATAAAGATCGCCCTGCTCTTCTCCTCACTTGGAACACTTTCAATCTCTAATGTCGTCGTCTACTACCAGAAAAAGAAAAAGCAAATAAGTCAGAAACAAAATCAAGGATATAAAAAAGGATAGGGCGATAATGATAGTCGTCGTCTTGCGCAGTTAAAAATTAGCCCCTCCACATCGATGGCATGGGTGACCCCGTCATTAGTATCCATGTGCCTCCTCTTATGGGGCATTAAATCTTCTTCTCCGGTTGTTGATTCCTCCTCATCTTCATCTATGAGACAGTATAATGAGGCGATCAAAGGAGGAATAGACCGAGACGTACCAACAGAAGGAGCCAACGCACAAGCAGCGGCAGCAATAACCGAAGAAGGAACCAGAGCGCGAGTCAAAGATGGCATTACTAAAGAAGGAGCAAAATCAGAGCCCTTGACAGTTTTCCTCTTTATGAACGCGGGGGCTGGGGCTTTCAATCTCGTCGAAAACTTACAGGTTGAAGTTATGGAGAATACAAAAAAGAGCAAAAGTTATTCTAAAAGAACTCAAAGAGGAAACTGACTGAGGAGCTAATAATAAAGATAACATACCAGTCGGGGGAGGATGAGGGCCAAACCTTTTGATGAAGCTCGACCACTCACGTATCCCCGCAATGTGAGGAAGAAGCCGACCCACCCAATCAGAAATATCGTCGACCAGAGAAAGAGGTGAGCGTGTACAAGCACAAAAATGGGTGAAAAGTTAGAGGCACGGACAAACACGATAAGAAATCAGATGGACCAAAATAAAGAAGTCACAGGCTTACGAGTGTTATTCCAAGCCTCAAGAATACCGTCCACATCAGCCACCACATCCTCGATTTTCATATAGAAATAGTTGATTCAGAACAGGCGATTGGCCTCATCGTCCATCTTCACCACCAAAATGTTGCCTCCTTTGTGGTGAAGATTCAACATTGTACCCTTATAAAAGATGGGGGCGAACATGTGCACCACATGGCGAAGCATGAGCTCGACCCCGACCAGCTCCGCGAACTTGGTAAGCATCCTCAGAAGTTTGTAAACATATGGTGCAAGCTGAGCCGGACAAATGCCATAGTGGCAGTAGAAATCCTCCACCAGTGGAAGGATAGGAAAAGTATAGCCAATATGGATGGGGTAGACATTAAAAGCGCAGTATCCAAGGCGATGAAACTTCACCTCATCCCACCCAGCAGGGATCAACTCGACGTGGTTAGGAATGCCATATTTAGCATTGAGCTCTATCAAATCATCCCTTTTCACCAACAATTAAAAGTTCCACAGTTGGCTTCATGTGACTTCGAGAAATAAAACCTAACATCAGGAATTCGAGGAACTATCTCCTCCATCGTATGGAGGCCTTCATCCTCGGCGGCGGTGGTAGAGAAATTTCCCGCATGAGGAGGAAAAACAATCAACAAAGGAAGCACATCACTCCCCTCGCTAGATTCAGAAGGAACATTAGAGATATTTCTTCAAAAAAAGGAGGAACCGAACAAAGAAGAATTAAAAACGGTGGAGATCGCTAGAACATTAAAGAAAGTTGCACAGCGATAGGGGAAAGAGGAAAATATAGGTTTTCGATACTGGAATTCTGTAAACTTTTAAATCACATCCTCGTACCTCTATTTATAAGGATTTAAGAGTCGGAAGCAAAAAGTCTCCTCGTCATTATCTGGCACCAAAATCCAAGCGACAGATCCAACAAGGAGTCACACGCAAAAAGAAGCAATGCCTTAGGAATACGTGTCATAATGACGCAAGATAGCACGACATCATTCTTAATCATGGGTAGTGCAGTATCAAAAATTTGTGGCCTGCAAAAATCCATGTTGACCACTCCGCCTCAATCATTATGACTTACCAGCTCGCCAAATCATTTTTACCGCGATGGGTATAATCTGCTCATTGAGCCCGCCCGAGTGTTGCGCCCCCTTTTTCTCGCGAAATCGGGTTCATGACATTTGGGAGGACAACTCGTTCCCTTTCGGGGATTGGGTTTGAATTGAAGAGTCGCCACCTAATGATTTGAGTGCATTAGGACACTAAGGAAGGTTTGGTTTAAACAACCAGAGATTGCGTAAGGACTCGAAATTATCTCAAAGGGAAGGTGTTAGGAACCCCTCAAGATCCACTAGTGTGGTTCCCGGTCAAGCTATTATTGTTGTGACTTAAGTACAAATAATACATAGGCAAATAAAGACTTCAAATAAGAGGGGAGTTTCACATAATGGTTACAAATAAACAAAAGTAAGAATAAGGAACTAAAAGGAGTTGATTAAAAGAAATGGTAAAAAAAAAATTTAAAAGAAACAAAGAAAATAAAAGGAAGGCGGGTCCTAGGTTTATTAATAATATGGATTACCCCACACAACATCTCGTAATAACTTCTCAATGAGGGGCTACACGACATGTTACCGCGTGGTCATCATATCCATATCTACCCTTCCCACCCCGTTGAGGTATTAAAGCGCGAAATAGTCTCGTTTACTTATTGCATGCTATTACCCACCCCAATTCTATCGGTCCCGAAGGCATTTAGGACTACTAATCCTAAAGGGGAGGTATGTTGGGCATATTTATGGTTTCAAATGTCAAAATACTAAAGCGACAAGCAAAAACATATATATATATATATATATATATAGCAAGTATGGGGAAGCACATAAATAAATAAGGCTGAAACAGACCTCCTTAAACCAAAGAAAAGCATATAGTTTAGCATGTCTTACACGTACTACTTAGGGTCTGGTTAAACTTAACAGTTGGGGCAGACTGATTTATTGCATATTTCAGATAAGAATCCCGAGTCAGGCCTGCCTGATGGTTGTGGCATATAAAAATCAAATTCAGTTTATAAACTATCCTATGGCTTGCCTAAGTGTTAGACGAAGACCTATAGGCATGATGTCTACTGATTTCAGAAAAGATGAAGTATACTGATTTTAGAAAAAAGGTTGTCAGTTATTCAGGAAAGACGAGTTTTGACAAAAGATCATGCGTCATTGCTACAGGTTTTAGACTTATAAGCGAGTGAAGCGGTTCAGATTCGATTAAAGCTCCTATAAGCATACTTTCTATGCGTTGTCGATTTTAAACATTTTTACAAACATAGCAAGAGTGCATAAATCCTATAAGCATGGCATCTAAATGTAGTACTTCGTTTAAGCTTATGAACATGATATCTAGATGCAGTCAGTAATGTAAGACCTATAACAGGTTTGCCTAGTAACAGATGCATATGCATGATTCGGATTTCCAGTTAACTATGAGCATGGTATCTATATGAGAGATGTGGAAATTTAACTATAGGCAAGATATCCATATGAATGCAGAATTCCTTATAGGCATAGTATCTACACATGAAAGTGCAGAATTCCTTTAGGCAGGATATCTATGTGATATGCGGAAATTCTTATAGACATGGTATTTATATGAGAATGCAGAAATCTTATAACCATCCCTTTTTTTGCCTACACAATTAACCCTCCCTTTTCAATAACCATCCCCGAGAGTTTATTACAAAGTTATTACAGTCCAGAAAGAAAATAAAGTAAAAAAAAATACATCAGAAGTTGAAAATTACAATCAAGAAGAGCCTGATTAAGACTTCCTGTATGAAATGTGAAGTAAACCAACTCCAAAGATCATGTTTCAAAGCCTTTCTCCCACTTGGGTGTGTCAGAGTTCCCTAAGAGTTTCATAAGAACTTCGGGCAGTGCTCACACCCAAATGTATCACCATATTAAGCCAAAGTGCAGTGTGGAAGGGCCAACCCTATGGTGTCCAAGTTCAGAGGGAACTCAAGGTCCCAAGGCAAGGACCACAAGAGGGGGGGAAGAACTTAGGAACTAAGGGAGAGTGTAAATGCAAAATTCTGAAAGGGGGAAACGGAAAGGGGAACAACACACATAAGGATATAAGGAATGGGATTCATAGCAGAAACAAGCAAAAGGAAATCAACATGCTAGTTTAAGTGTATAACTCTGCAGAAGTAGTAAAGTAGACATAGATGCAGAATGCTATAAGTAAACACATTGTGGGTAATGCTGAAACTTAAATCAGGACATACCAGTTTTGAAGAAATAAGTAGAAAAAGTAGTAGACTTGCAAAATCCAAAGTGCAAATAGGAAGACAGAATACTACGAGTGTGAGTTCAGAAGAGAATGTGAATTGTGAAGTCTGTAGTATATCTGTTTATGAAAAAGTGTCGTGCCTTTTATAGTGTAGAAAGCAGGCAGAAATGAGGTAAGAAAATAGTTTGAAAACTGATTGTCAAATAATTACACAAGGCTTCCCTTAATTAAGGGATTCAGATTCACGGGTATAAATCAATTAAGGAAAGAAATTCATCAAACCCTTTGTGCAAAGTAGCAACTTAGGGGCAAATACATAAAGGTTATTTAAGGACAAGACCTTTGAAATATATGGTAGTACCATTTAAGGAAAGAAAATCAATTAACAGCCAAGAAATCAGAGGTCAGAGATTTGTTATGAATGAACCAAGCCAGAAAGATGGAAAAGGTTTTAACTTAAGGAAAATCAGCAGACAATCAATTAGACCTGTTAAAAAGGAATTTTGAATCAATCACTAGTTTGAAAACCTTTTGGAAGAAAGATTCATCACATATAAAAAGCATACAGACACGTTAAACATGAAAGAAACTTGTTATGCCATTGTAAAATCAGTAGAAACTCCAGTGTAGGAGAGTTTAGCAAAAGGTTCAACATTGTATGAAAACAAAATGTCCAAACTCAGTTCAGAGACTCAGAATCAATCTGAAAGAGTTAAGGGTTCTAAAAAATAAAACCCTAGTTCACATAATCAGACCTCGGTAGAATCCCCAAATTCTAGGGTTTCCACCTTGAATCAAATACTAGGGTTCACATAATAAGGGTTCTAGGGGCTGACCTTCGAGGTCAGGCCTCGAATCTTTAGGTATTAGGCGTGTGGGAGCAAGAGAAGGTGAGTATAAGACTCCCATAGCCTGAGAAGCCATGGATTCCGGTGGGTTTCAAGGTGGAGGTGGTGGTAAGATGCGATTAGGGTTAGGGAATGTTCAAGAGAGTTTGAGAGTTCAGAGGCGGCTAGTTACATGAACTGAATTAGGGTTGGGGGTGTTTGTGAATTAAAAAAAGGAAAGGGGAATTGTGGCCGTTGATCAAAATGATCAACGACCTAGATCAAAAGGGAAGTCCGGGCGGGTAAAAATAATCGGGTTAGGGTCGGGTTAAATTGAAACTGGGCCGGTCAATTTGGGGTTTGAAATTGGGTTAATTGGGGAGGCTGATTTGGCTAAAATCGAAATAGTTAGGGATAAATTTTAAATAGCCACTTTTCCCTTTTTATTGTATAAAAATAGTAAAATGATTTCTGGAAACAAATTAAAGGTACTAAATCGGTTAATAATATGTAAATATTAAATTAAAAATACTGGAATTTAACTTTAAAATACTAAATAAATTTGTAAAAATGTGTAAAAATTACCTTAGCTATATTTTGGTATAAATATGACAATAAAATAAGTTAATCACCAAAATGATAATTCGAGGAACAATTATTGGTTTTTGTACTGTTAAAATAGGGCAATAAATTGATTAAACAATCTTTTTAAAAATTAGGAAAAATACTAAAACACTTGGACATACTTATATATGCATATGCATGCTATTTTGAAATTATTTTGCATATAAAAATATACAAGAAAAAATTGGGTATCAATAGCTACCCCTCTTTACCCGGGAAGTATGGAAGAGTTATCGGGTAAAGATATAATGGCCAATTTTGATCGAACAGAATGGTTTGAAGAATTTGATCGAGCTCTAGCTCCTGAGCTGCCTACATATCCTTTGTCTTACAGGAATCAGGCCATATGTAGTTCATGATCTGTCGGCGGAATATGTCGATGGAGGTTTTCCAAGACGGACGCGCTACTTGGGTTGGGATGGACGGTTAAAATCTGATAGGGTTGCGAGAGCTGGAGCGGAATTGCTCCTGCTGAGATGGCCGTTGCTCGCCGGTTTACCTGCAAATAAACAATACAAGTGTATACTGTGCAAAAATTTTAAACGTGATGCAAGTTCCCGTCGGACCATGAATGTTGTCTTTGGACGATTAGGACGATGTCCTCAGACCATGATGTCATGGGCCATGAAGCGTATAATAAGGATTCGCAGGCCATGAAATGATGTTCTCTGGCTATGAGAATGATGCCTCCAAACTATGATGCCTTTGAATAATGATATGAAAAAGATAAAAAGGGTCTGCAGGCCATGGCATGGCGTTCTCGAGCTATGAAGATGGTGCCTCCAAACTATGATGCCTTTGGACAGATTGGCGATCTTTCAGCCCATGAGATACAGAAGGTGGCGATATTTCAGCCGATGCAAGATGTAAGTGAAGTGGTGATCTTTCAGACGATGCAAGATGTAAGTGAAGTGGCGATCTTTCAGCCTATGCAAGATGTAAATGAAGTGGCGATCTTTCATCCATGCAAGATGAATTGGCGATCTTTCAGCCATGAAGTGGCGATATTTCAGCCGATGCAAAGTATAAATGAATTGCCGATCTCTCAACCGATGCAAGGTACAAATGAAGTGGCGATCTTTCAGCCTATGCAAGATGTAAATGAAGTGGCAATCTTTCAGCCATGCAAGATGTAAATGAAGTGGCGATCTTTTAGCCATGCAAATGTAGAGGTGGCGATCTTTCAGCCATGCAGATGGAGGTAGAGCATAACCTCAGAAGGCAGAATGGTAGACTTATGCAATGCAAGAATATAGAAGGAGGTAGAGCTTAACCTCGTAAGGCAGAATGGTAGCCTTATGCAATGCAAGAATGCAGATGGAGGTAGAGCTTAACCTCGGAAGGCACGCCTTATGCAATGCAAAAAGTGCAGATGGAGGTAGAGCTTAACCTCGGAAGGCAGAATGGTAGCCTTATGCAATGCAGAAAATGCAGATGAAGGTAGAGCTTAACCTCGGAAGGCAGAATAGTAGCCTTATGCAATGCAAAAAATGCAGATAGAGGTAGAGCTTAACCTCGGAAGGCAAAATGGTAGCCTTATGCAATGTAGAGAATGCAGATGGAGACATAGCTTAGTCTCGAATCAAAATGGTAGCCTTATGTAATGCAGAGAATGCAGATGGAGACAGAGCTTAGTCTCGGAAGGCAGAATGGTAGCCTTATGCAGGAAGTAAAAATGGCAAATGGGAATAGAGTTTTCTTAGCTGAGAGCGGATTGCGGTATCGTGATTGCTGGGGATATTATGCCTACTGGGGGAACTATTGTGCGGATAGCAGTTGCGAGCAAGTGCAACAATTTGGAGAGTTGTATTCCTGAACTTTGTGAGTGAGCATATAGTATATTTGATGATTTTGCAACTCAAGTGCATGCATCCAAAGAAAAATCGTGAGTTTGTAAAGGGGGAAAGTTAGTTCGTATCCCCACTGGCTTTGCTTGACCTGTTCGGCTTTGATCTGACAATACTGTACATATCATTGGGGTAGAATTTCTAAACAAGGCAATTTTAGTAATAAACATGCATGATTTAGCAAAAGCATAACGTAAGTACATAATTATGAATAGTTTTCTTTAGATATACCGACGACTACGATGTGGTTCAAGACATTGCATCTTCTCTTGCTCAGAAATTTTGAGGGTCCTCCTCAAAATTCTGCCCCAGTTTACTGGGCTGCTGGACGGTTTTTAATGATAAATGGCTGGAATCGACTTCAGAATTTTGAGGGTCGTCCTCAAAATTCTGCCCCCAGTTTCCAATAGCGGGGGAAATGAAAATTTTTATTGAATTGTGACCGAACCCATATGGCTGCCTACGTATCCCCTCTTAAACAGGAATCAGGTAAGGCATAGTTCAAATTACATAAGAAAAGCATAAAGATTACACATAATATCGCTTGACTGCATCTGAATTGATCGTCTTTGGCCAAACTTCTCTGTCCATTTCTACGAGTATGAGGTCTCCTCCTGTTAGAACCCGGTGAACCATGTATGGACCCTGCCAGTTGGGAGAGAATTTCCCTTTGTCTTTAATCTTGATGCGGAAAAATTTTCTTTAACACCAGCTTCCCCGGTGTGAATTATCTCGGCTTGACTCTCTTATTGAAGGCTCTGGACATTCTGTTCTGATAGGGCTGACCATGGCAAACTGCATTCATTCTCTTTCCTTCTATAAGAGCTAGTTGCCCGTAACGACTCTTCACCTATTCTGCGTCGTCGATCTCTGCTTCCTGTATGATCCTTAAGGAAGGAATTTCCACCTCGGCGGGAATGACTGCATCTGTAACGTAAACCAGCATATAGGGTGTTGCTCCTGTCGATGTGCGGACTATGGTGAGGTACCCCAATAAAGCAAATGATACCTTCTTATGCCACAACTTATGCTTCTCTATCATTTTCCTTAGTATCTTCTTGATATTCTTGTTGGCAGCCTCTACGGATCTGTTCATCTGAGGTCTGTAGGCTGTAGAATTCTTGTGTTAGATAAACCCAAGTAGTTTTCCGACTGGAACCCCAAATGCACATTTCGCGGGATTCAGTTTCAGGTTGTACCTTCTCAGTCTGTTAAAGAACTTCCTCAAATCTTCCATGTTGTCAGTGGCTTTATTCGACTTTATGATGACATCATCTACATACACCTCAATCTCCTTATGTATCATATCATGGAAGATAGTAGTCATGGCCCTCATGTAGGTGGCCCCTACATTCTTTAACTTGAATGGCATCATCTTGTAGCAGTACATCCCCTACGGCGTAATGAAAGCCTTTTCTCAGCATCTTCTTTATCCATCCAGATCTGATGATATCCAACGAAACAATCTACAAATGATTGCAACTCATATTGATCAGGATGTCTATGTTCGGCAAAGGGAAGTCGTCTTTTAGACTGGCCCGATTGAGATCCCGATAGTCGACACAGACTCTGACCTTCCCATCCTTCTTTGGCACCGGCACAATGTTGGCTAGCCATGGTGGATATTCTACTACCCTGAGGATTTTAGACTCATATTGGGTTTAAACTTTCTGAGCTTCTATTTCACCGGTGGACATGTTGGATCAGTTGGTAGTTTGTTCGCCACAATAGATGTACTTAAACCAGTCATGTCATCATATGACCAGGCGAATATGTCCTCATATTCCTTCAGAAATTCTGTGTATTCTTCCTTTACTAATGGTGACAAATGAACGTTGATCCGAGTTTCTTTGATATTTTCTGCATCTCCTAGGTTAACAATCTTTGTCTTGTCCAGGTTGGACTTGGGTCTGTTCTCAAAATTTTCAACCCCTTTAACAATCTCTTCTGGTATATCATCTTCCTCTGAATCTATGTCTGTTTGTTGCGTTGTCTCGTTGCATGTCACAGTCATTGGTTCATCAAGGTAGGTAATAGTAATGCTGCATAAATAAAGTAATAAGAGAAAATAATAAGAGTAAGATTTGTAAGGAAACCGAAATGCTTTGATAAATTTCATAACTATTTTGAACATTGGAAGATCTTATTGCAAAAATTCAAAATGCGAAAAGAAAGTCAACTAGTAAAAATAAAAGATAGTGCATGATGCTTTGTTCAGCCTTGCTACCCCGAGGCTTTCCGAGCTCTGGTGGTTCTAATGGTCCAATTGTTGAGGCATGCTCCTCGGCTTATGGCCTGTATGGAATGGCCTTCCTCTCCCTCCTCCTCGAAAATGACACATCAATCCATGTCATCATCTTCTAAGAACAAATTCCTCACTGCTGCTAGTGCTTTCTTTTCTTCCGACCCATAGATGACATCGCCCGGTCGGAAAGTCTGCTCCAGATGTGGTATTGACTGCTCCAACAGATAGTATGGACCGCGCCATGGTGGCGACCAGTTGTTGAGCTCCTCCCAAGTATACTCTTATCCCAGATCGAAAGTGGTGCCATATTTCTTTAGTTTGATAGGCTTGGTGATTCCTTGGAGGTTCTTGCCAAGTCCCTTACCAGGCTCATATTCGCTCTAATTCAATATGCTTTCAATTTTGTTGTCCCCGCCTATCTTTCTCCTTCCTCCGATTGCTGGGATGGTTTGGCGACTGTATATGGGATTGCTACCATCGCCGTGAATGATCACCTCATGGTGGTTCCATTCAACTTTCATCGCCGGATGCAGTGCTGACGCTACGGCCCCAACGGCATGAATCCACGGTTGTCCCAATAGCATATTGTAAGATTCCGTCACGTCTATAACTTGAAAACCAACGTCGAACCAAGTAGGTCCCATTTTCAAACATAGGCTGATTTCCCCAATGGTGGATCTTTGGGAACCGTCGAAAGCTTTGACATTGATGGCCCAATCCTTGATCTCATGCAGCCCCTTTCCCAATGTTCTGAGTGTTACCAATGGAGAAATATTGAGGTTGGACCCTCCATCAATCAGGACCCTAGTGATAAAATAATCTTCGCATTGTATGGTGATGTGCAATTCTTTGTTGTGACTCAACCCTTCTGATGGCATCTCATCTTCATGAAAAGTGATCTTGTGGCTTTCCAATACCTACCCTACTATGTTTTCCATTTCTTCTCCAGTGATGTTGCTTGGTACATATGCCTCACTCAGCACCTTCAACAAGGCATTCTTATGTGCATCGAAACTTTGCAGCAAAGCTAGGATAGAAATCTGTGCCGGTGTTTTGTTCAGCTGATCAATGACTGAGTAATCCTTGGCGTGTTATCTTTCCAGAGATCATCGAGCCCGGTTTTAGTGATGGTCGGTCGACCAGAGGCCTGCTCACTTGACTTAGCTAAATGCTCTGGAGTATAAACCATGTCGGTTCTTATCATACCCTATGCCACAACTGTTTCCCCGAATTTAGCTTTCCCTTTCCTTCTCACCTCGATTGTGTAATCCCAAGGTATGGCATTTGTATGGAACGGTGTTATGGCCGACATGTTACTGGGATGGTCACCTTTACTCCGAACGGAGCATGTATTTTGGAGGGTAAAACTGCAACTTCAAATGGTGCGGGTGCGTTTGCTGGAGACCCAAACTCAACCTCAATTTGTGTTGGCGTCTTTATGGGGAGTGGTGCTTTAAACTCAAGTGGTACAAACATGTTTACCTCGGCATCCCCAGGAGGCTGAGTCTAGACTACAATTGGATTGAGGGTGACTATTGGCTTCTTTGGTTTGTCACTTTCTCTTTAAACCAATCGATCCTTTGGGATCCCAATCATCCTCTACTTTAATCATGTGAACACCTCCACCCTTATGGTCTGGCAGGGGGTTGTTGTGAACATTCAAAGTAGGATCTTTGGCTACAATGATCTTGTTATCGATCAGAGTCTGGATCTTATCTTTTAGAGAGCGGCATTCATCAATGGTATGTCCCTTCATGCCGGAATGGTATGCACATAATTTATTTGGATTGACCCACTGAGAAGGGTTTTCAGGGGTCATAGCAGGGATAGGGGTGACATAACCAGTAGCTTTGAGCCTTTCATATAGCTAGTCAATCGGTTCAGCAATGGCGGTATACTGTTTGGGGGGTCTACGGTTGAAATTTGGTAAAGGTCAAGGAATGTTTTGACGTGTGTGAGGTGATCGATAGTGGGATGGCTGAGCATTGTAGGCTTGGTAGACATGTGTGGGACGGGAATATCTGGGTGAAGTAGGTTGATATGTAGGAGGTGGGGGTGATTGGTAAGTAGGTGGTGGAGTTTGGTAAGAGGGTGAGGGTGCTTAGTAATTCGGGGTATGCTAATATATGAGTGGAGGTGTCGGATAGGCATGGTATTTGATAGGAGATTTGGCTCTTTGTGCAACCATTATAGTACCCACGTCTCTTTTCTTGGACGTACCACTAGACTGTAAAGCCTTATTGGTAGCTTGTAAGGCTTCAAAATTCGTAACCGTACCACTTTTGATGCCTTCTTCAATCCTTTCCCCTAACTTGATAATGTCAGAAAATTTCTGGCTCTCAATCAACATCAGCCTTTCATAGTATTGCGGGTCTTAAGCCCGGACAAAAAACTTGTTTATCTGTTCTTCTTCTAAAGCTGGTCTGACCTTAGCAGCTTCTGATCTCCAACGAGTAGCGTACTCGCAGAATGTTTCTATGGGCTTCTTCTTTAAATTCTAGATGTAGAACACATCTGGCGCATTTTCTGTGTTGAACTTGAACCTGTCCATAAAGTCGGATGCCATACTCACCCAGTTCGACCATTTCTTCGGGTTTTGGCTAATGTACCAAGACAGAGCATCTCCCTTCAGACTCCTCGTTAAAAGCTTCATGCGAATCCTTTTGTCGTTCCCTACTCTGACCAGCTTGTCGCAGTATGTTCTCAAGTGGACTCTCGGATCCCCTATACCATCAAACATCTCGAACTTAGGAGGTTTGTACCCCTCGGGCAGTTCGACATCCGATTGTATGCAAAGATCTTCGTAGTTCAACCCTTTAATCCCCTTGCTTTCTTCGACACCCTAAATTCGACTAGTCAATTTCTTGAGTTCCGCAGCCAGGTTTCTGATGAGTAAGTCTTTATCATCAGATTCGGGTGTGCTTGAGAAAGGTTGGGTGGAGTGTGACATGGTTTCCACATAGATGGGGGTGTTATGGTAGGCGTGGAAATGATCATTTGTGGAATTCAGAGGTTCTGGGATGAGCAGTGGAGTATTGCTAGATGTATGGCATGTATTGCAGTGGTGGTGATGAGAGAGATGCTTTTATGGTTTTGGGATGTTTTGTGGAGGCGTGGGGTTCTGAGCGTTTGGAAAATTGATATCTGGAGTGGTGAGGGAAAATGACAAGTTTACCAGATTCCGAACCTGGTAAGTTCCTCCTGAAATTTCAACAGTTTCTGCTCGAGTTGGAACGCACTTTCTTTGGAGACCTGAGCACCTTGAGTGACCTCTACCTGTTTAGTTGAGTTTTCCTTTTTGGTGTTGTTCAAATCTTCCATCTTTCCTTTGTTCATGCTTCTGATAGGACTAGGAGGAGGAGTGGGTGAAGTGCCCTTAGGTGGAATATGATGACGATGCCAAGAGTGCACAAACTAACCTTTGGGAAGGGGAGTAAATAAACAAAAAGTAAAAACAAAAAGGTAACAAGTCAGTGAGGATTATAAGAAAATGTTGAGATATTTAAACACATAGCGCAAAAATTTAAATCGCGTCCTATTTAGGAACCTCTTTATGCTCGAGGTAGGACTAGCGATAAGTTGATTTGGAGAACTTAGAATGCTAAATGCCTCATTTTATTGATAAAAAGTAGACGAGTCGCAAATCGACACTAAATAACAAGAAATAAAATGTCACTAGTGGCATTGGCCTTATTACATTTTATAAAGCAAAAGAAAACTCCTATCTATTTGGTCCCAAAAGGACCTTCCCCAGACTCGACATCTTTGGCCCCACCAAACAGCTTCACCAGCTCGCGAAGTCCCAACAACAGGTAGGCTCTGGCCAGGTTTCCACCCTCGTTTCCTTCAACATTCTAGCAGTCCTCGATCCTCTTGAGAAACTTCCCTTCTAGCTCCACTAAACCTCGTTCCAGGTATCCTAGTAGCTTGTTGGCACTGACAACCATGTCTTTCCACTCTTCAATCAGTTTTTGGTGGGCTTCATAAATCTCACGGTGCTCGCTTTCACATTCCCGAATCCTCTTACGCAGTTGGTTGTATTTGACCTGTGCTTCATCCCTTTCATCGATGATTCTGTGACCTCGAACAAACCCAGGTTAGCCCAGACCATTGTGATTATCCTCCAGCCATCCTGAATAGTGTGGGGTGCAGCCAGCATGGTATCTTTCTGTTTGATAGTATCTCTTCCCATGATGAACTTGCAATGCCACATATGTTGAGCTTGACACTTATAAGGACTTCATCAGCTTGGAACTCAGGCCAGAAGTGACTCATCTTGTCGACTCTTGGTATAACCTGCTTCCTACCAGCCTGTCTCATAACCCGGAGAGGGATATAAGGGTAGGTTCCTCTCAAACCGATCAGTATCAGAAATGGTGCGTCCCTGGATCGGGCGATGAAATCTTCAGTAGGGAACCACTCGAACATCCATTGTACTTGATCCTCAGTCAGATTTTCAACAGCTCCACCCATCCCTTGGCATCTTCTGGCTGAGCAAACATGTTGGGCATATAGTTCATTCGCCTTGGATGATGGAAGGCTATATGATCATCCCAGTCTCTACGCTGAATCTCTTGCCGATATTCGCCCCTTTGAAGATGCTCTATGAGCTAGAGTTGGAGTAGCAAGTTACAGCCCTCGAAGTGTGGGGCTCCTTGTTGACACTTTTCCAAGGCTCGGTATATCTCCGCGATGATCATGGGCACTATGCTAAATGGTTGTCCACCAATTCCCTCTATCAATGTTTTGGTGACCATGGCTATCCTGGTGTGTATCCTTGCCTTCTTCACTGGAAACACTATCATCCCCAAGAAGCAGAACATAAAAACAAGGACCCTTCGGTGAATATGCTATAATGATGTAAGGGAAAACTCATCCGGATAAGTACGGTAGGATTTGCTGTGACCGTACCTCTCGTACAAATAATCAAAGGGAATGTAAGACACCTTCAAACATGTCAAGTATGGATTTTTCTTTAGGCCCATCATTTTGAGGAAACCCCTACCCTTGCGATTTTTTGGCATTAACAAACCCGGGGTCTCCCATGGTATACGAGCCAATCCTCCTATTTCCTCTAGTAGGGGTGTCATCTCAATCTCCCCGAAGCGAAACACAGACCTATCATAGTCCTAGAATAGAGTAATAACTTCTATGATTTTGTTGTTGGGTGGGACCTCCAAGAGGGAAGGTAGATTTCCTAGGTATTTCCGGACAAGAGTCTGATCACTGGAATGAAGATCCTCCCACCAACTTAGCAACCTTGGGTGGATTCTTGTGACCATGCTGAATCTGGGGACTTCGTGCCTCATGTTTCTACAAGACAAAAGGGTTAGGCCCTTACCCCCACCAGACTCAACTATTAAATACCAGTAATTAGCATAAAATCATTTAGTTCTCCAAATAAATGCACAGAACGTGGTAGTGTCTATTTGGGTTTTTGGAAAACCCAGTGGACTTTGGACAAGGTTATCTTAAAGAGTCATTATGCGGACAAGACTGGTACCCTTGAGCGGACAACTCGAGAGAGAAAGGCACGGAACCGTCGACTACACCATTGATTGACTGGTTTTACCGCAGATACGCCTTTGCCGAATTTAGAGGGTGATAATATCGGAAGAGCGCAACCGCTCATTATAAGCGTTGCTATGGTATTTGTTTGGCACGAGTGGAATATGATGTTGAAAACATGCTTACGCAATAATTAAAACAAGTTGTCACGTATTTGCATGTTCATAAAGTAATAATTACAATAATTTAAAACATTAATAAAGGAGTGCAGTAAAGGAAAGTAGTAAAAGAAACAGGGCAAAGAAACAAAAGACGAGTCAGTTTTTGCAGTAGAAGAGGGTATTAAATACTTAAAGGTATGAAACAAATAAGGCACATAAGAAATGTAAAGTCACAGTAATAGCTTGAAATGGTATAAGCCTAAAAGATATCCCCAGCAGAGTCGCCACGCTGTCGTGCCCCCTTTTTATCGCAAAATCGGGTTCATGATATTTGGGAGGACAACTCGTTCCCTTTCGGGAATTGCGTTTGAATTGAAGAGTCGCCACCTAATGATTTGAGTGCATTAGGACACTAAGGAAGGTTTGATATGAACAACCAGAGATTGGGTAAGGGCTTGAAATTATCTCAAGGGGAAGGTGTTAGGCACCCCTCAAGATCCACTAGTGTGGTTCCCGGCCAAGATATTATTGTTGTTACTTAAGTGCAAATAACACATAGGCAAATAAAGACTTCAAATAAGTGGGGATTTTCACGTAATAGTTACAAATAAGCAAAAGTAAGAAAAACGAACTAAAAGGAGTTGATTAAAAGAAATGGTAAAAAAAAATTTATTAAAGAAGCAAAGAAAACAAAAGGAATGAGGGTCCTAGGTTCATTAATAATATGGATCACCCCACATAACAACCGGTAATCACTCCTCAATGAGGGGCTACACGAGATGTTACCACGTGGTCATCATATCCATATATACCCTTCCCTACTCCGTTGAGGTATTAAAGCGCGAAATGGTCTCATTTACTTATTGCATGCTATTACCCACCCCAATTCTATCGGTCCCGGAGGCATTTAGGACTACTAATCCTAAAAGGGAGGTATGTTGGGCTTATTTATGGTTTGAAAGGTAAAAATACTAAAGCGACAAGCAAAAGCATATATATAAAAAGTATGGGGAAGCACATAAACAAATAAGTATGAAACAGACCTCCTTAAACCAAAGAAAAGCATATAGTTTAGCATGTCTTACACGTACTGATTAGGGTCAATTAAACTTAACAGTTGGGGCAGACTGATTTATTGCATATTTCAGATAAGAAGCCCGAGCCAGGCCTGTCTGATGGTTGTAGCATATAAAAATCTAATTCAGTTTATAAACTATCCTATGGCTTGCCTAAGTGTTAGACGAAGACCTATAGGCATGATGTCTACTGATTTCAGAAAAGATGAAGTATATTGTATTTAGAAAAAAGGTTGTCAGTTATTTAGGAAAGACGAGTTTTGATAAAAGATCATGCGACATTACTACTGGTTTTAGACTTATAAGTGAGTGAAGCGGTTCAGATTTGATTAAAGCTCCTATAGGCATGCTTTCTATGCGTTGTCGATTTTAAACATTTTTACAGACATAGCAAGAGTGCAGAAATCCCATAGGCATGGCATCTAAATGCAGTACTTCGTTTAAGCCTATGAACAAGATATCTAGATGCAGATAGTTACTTAAGCCCTATAACAAGTTTGCCCATTGACAGATGCATATGCAGGATTCAGATTTCTAGTTAACTATGAGCATGGTATCTATATAAGAGATGCAGAAATTTAACAATAGGCAGGATATCCATATGAATGCAGAATTCCTTATAGGCATAGTATCTACACATGAAAGTGCAGAATTTCTATAGGCAGGATATTTATGTGACATGCAGAAATTCTTATAGACATGGTATTTATATGAGAATGCGGAAATTCTTATATACATGGTATTTATATGAAAATGCAGAAATTCTTATAAACATGATATCTATATGAGAATGCAAGATTCCTATAGACAGGTTATCTATATGAGAATGCAGAATTCATAAACTCCTATAGACAGGTTATCTACCCCTTTTTTGCATACACAATTAACCCTTCCTTTTCACTAACCATCCCCGAGAGTTTCTTTCAAAGTTATTACCATCCAGAAAGAAAATAAAGTAAAAACAAATACATCAGAAGTTGAAAATTACAACTAAGAAGAGCTTGATTCAGACTTCCTGTCAGAAATGTGAAGTAAACCAACTCCAAAGATCATGTTTCAAAGCCTTTCTCCCACTTGGGTGTGTCAGAGTTCCCTAAGAGTTGCATAGGAACTCCGGGCAATGCTCACACCCAAATGTATCACCATATTAAGCCAAAGTGCAGTGTGGAAGGGCCAGCACTCAGGTGTCCAAGTTTCGAGGGAACTCAAGGTCCCAAGGCAAGGCTCACAAGAGGGGGACAAAACTTAGGAAATAAGAGAGAGTGTAAATGCAGAATTCTGAAAGGGGGAAAGGGAAAAAATCAACGTGCTAGTTTAAGTGTTTAACTCTGCAGAAGTAGTAAAGTAGACATAGATGCAGAAAGCTGTAAGTAAACACAATGTGGGTGAAGCTGAAACTTAAATCAGGACATACTAGTTTCGAAGAAATAAGTAGAAAAAGCAGTAGACTTGCAAAAGATAAAGTGCAAAAAGGAAGACAGAATACTATGAGTGTGAGTTCAGAAGAGATTGTGAATTGTGAAGTCTGTAGTATATCTGTTTGTGAAAAAGGGTCGTGCCTTTTACAGTGTAGAAAGCAACCATAAATAAGGTAAGAAAATAGTTTGAAAACTGATTGTCATTCAATTACACAAGGCTTCCCTTAATTATGGGATTCAGATTCACGGGTATAAATCAATTAAGGAAAGAAATTCATCAAACCCTTTGTGCAAATTAGCAAATTAGGGGCAAATACATAAAGGTTATTTAAGGACAAGGTCTTTGAAATATATGGTTGTACCATTTAAGGAAAGAAAATTAATTAACAACCAAGAAATCAAAGGTCAGAGATTTGTTATGAATGAACCAAGTCAGAAAGATGGAAAAGGTTTTAACTTAAGGAAAATCAACAGACAATACCTTTTAAAAAGAAATTCTGAATCAATCACTAGTTTGAAAACCTTTGGGAAGAAAGATTCATCACATATAAAAAGCATACAAACATGTTAAACATGAAAGAAACTTGTTATGCCATTGTAAAATCAGTACAAACTCCAGTGTAGAAGAGTTTAGCAAAAGGTTCAACATTGTATGAAAACAAAGATGTCCATACTCAGTTCAGAGACTCAGAATCAATCTGAAAGAGTTAAGGGTTCTAAAAACTAAAACCCTAGTTCACATAATCAGACCTCGGCAGAATCCCCAAATTCTAGGGTTTCCACGTTGAATCAAATACAAAGATGAGGAGGCCAGTAGTTGAAATAGACTTAGAGGTTTCTTTCAGAAACCCATGAGAAAACATGCAAACACAGTAGCATAATGAGAGAACAACTGATAGTAGAAGAAACATGCTTAAGCAGGTCTTTTAAACAAGGTAAAATAGTAAGAGCTTAAGAACATGGTAGAAGGATACAATAGGCGAAGCCTATCAGAACATAGTAGAAGAAAATAACAGAACATAGTAGAAGAGCATACAAGCACATACTATAGAAACACACTAGAAGAATATACAAGAACAGGGTATAGAAAATACAGTAGAAGAGCATACGTGGTAGAGAAAACATAAGAACACAGCAAAGACAAAAACACACAAAAGAAAAGGAAAAGAAAAGTCATAGAAACACTTTAAACATTTTCAGAAAACCCAAAATCGAAAAGAAGCGGTTTTGAAAGTAATTTTTGAAAGAAAAGTTAGGGAAATCGTTTGAAAACTCAAGTTGAGCATGGATACACAATAGATCTAAGAAAATCTAAGAAAACCTAGAAGTGTTAGGGTTTCAAGAAAACCCTTGAATGATAAAGGCTTTGACAAGGTCACCGATCTGAGTCGGAGAAGGTCGGAATCAGGCTCAAACCACCATGGTACGTCGGAGTAAAGCCTTAGATGGTCGTGGAACCTTGAATCGACAGAGGTCTAGGGGAAGACCTTTGAGGTCAGGCCTCGAATCTTCAGGTATCAGGCGCATGGGAGCAAGAGAAGATGAGTATAAGACTCCCATAGCCTGAGAAGCCATGGATTCCGGTGGGTTTCAAGGTGGAGGTGGTGGTAAGATGCGATTAGGGTTAGCGATTGTTCGAGAGAGTTTGAGAGTTTAGAGGCGGCTGGTTAGGTGAACTAAATTAGGGTTGGGTGTGATTGTGATTTAAAAAAGGAAAGGGATAAGTGTGGCCGTTGATCAAAATGATCAACGGCCTGGATCAAAAGAGAAGGCCGGGCAGGTAAAAATAAACAAGTTAGGGGCGGGTTAAATTGAAACTAGGCCGGTCAATTTGGGGCTTGTAATTGGGTTAATTGGGAGGCTGGTTTGGCTAAAATTGAAATAGTTAGGGCTAAATTTTAAATAGCCACTTTTCCCTTTTTATTTTATAAAAAATAGTAAAATGATTTCTGGAAACAAATTAAAGGTACTAAATCGATTAATAATATGTAAATATTAAATTAAAAATACTAGAATCAAATTTCTAATTATAAACACAATTATATCTTAAAATAGGTTAAAATTGCAATTATATGCAATTTAACTTTAAAATGCTAAATAAATTTGTAAAAATGTGTAAAACTTACCATAGCTATATTTTGGTATAAATATGAGAATAAAATAAATTAATCACCAAAATGATAATTTGAGGAACAATTATTGGTTTTGTACTGTTAAAATAGGGCAATAAATTGATTAAAAATCTTTTTAAAAATTAGGAAAAATACTAAAATACTTGGACATACTTATATATGCATATGCATGCTATTTTAAAAATATTTTTCATATAAAAATATACAGGGAAAAATTGGGTATCAATAGCTGCCCCTCTTTACCTAGGCAGGATGGAAGAGTTATCGGGTAAAGATATGATGGCTAATTTTGACCGAACGAAATGGTTTGAAGAATTTGACCGAGCTCTGGCTCCTGAGCTGCCTACATATCCTTGGTCTTATAGGAGTCGGGCCATATGTAGTTCAGGATCCGTCAGCGGAATATGCTGATAGAGGTTTTTCAAGACGGACACGCTATTTTGGGTTGCGATGGACGGTTAAAATCTGACAGGGTTGCGAGAACTGGAGCGGTATTGCTCCTGCTAAGACGACCGTTGCTCGCCGGTTTACCTGCAAATAAACAATACAAGTGTATACTGTGCAAAAATTTTAAACGTGATGCAAGTTCCCGTTGGACCATGAATGTTGTTTTTGGACGATTAGGATGACGTCCTCAAATCATGACGTCCGGGTCCATGAAGCGTATAATAAGGATTCGCAGGCCATGAAATGATGTTCTCGGGCTATGATAATGTTGCCTCCGAACTATGATGCCTTTGAATAATGATATGCAAAAGATAAAAGGGGTCCTCAGGCCATGGCATGGCGTTCTCGGGCTATGAAGATGGTGCCTCCGAACAATGATGCCTTTGGACAGATTGACGATCTTTTAGCCCATGAGATGCAGAAGGTGGCGATCTTTCAGCCGATGCAAGATGTAAGTGAAGTGGCAATCTTTCAGTCGATGCAAGATGTAAGTGAAGTGGCAATCTTTTAGCCGATGCAAAATGTAAATGAAGTGGCGATCTTTCAGCTATGCAAGATGAAGTGGCGATCTTTTAGCCATGAAATGGCGATCTTTCAGCCATGAAGTGGCGATCTTTCAGCCGATGCAAGGTATAAATGAAGTGGCGATCTTTCGGCCGCTGCAAGGTACAAATGAAGTGGCGATCTTTCAGCCGATGCAAGATGTAAACGAAGTGGCGATATTTTAGCCATGCAAGATGTAAATGAAGTGGCAAACTTTTAGCCATGCAAATGTAGAGGTGGCGATTTTTCAGCCATGCAGATGGAGGTAGAGCTTAACCTTAGAAGGAAAAATGGTAGCATTATGCAATGCAAGAATGCAAATGGAGGTAGAGCTTAACCTCGGAAGGCAGAATGGTAGCCTTATGCAATGCAAGAATGCTGATGGAGGTAGATCTTAACCTCGGAAGGCAAAATGGTCACCTTATGCAATGCAAAAAATGCAGATGGAGGTAGAGCTTAACCTCCAAAGGTAGAATGGTAGCATTATGCAATGCGGAAAATGCAGATGGAGGTAGAGCTTAACCTCGGAAGGCAAAATAGTAGCCTTATGCAATGCAGAAAATGCAGATGGAGGTAGAGCTTAACCTTAGAAGGCAAAATTGTAGCCTTATGCAATGCAGAGTATGCAGATGGAGATAGAGCTTAGTCTCGTAAGGCATAATGGTAGCCTTATACAATGCAGAAAATGTAGATGGAGACAGAGCTTAGTCTTAGAAGGCAGAATGGTAGCCTTATACAACAAGTAATAATGGAAAATGGCAATAGAGTTTTCTTAGCTGATAGAGGATTACGATATCGTGATTACTGGGGATATTGTGCCTACTGGGGGACACTGTTATGCGGATAACAGTTGCGAGCAAGTGCAACGGTTCGGAGAGTTGTATTCTTGAACTTTGTTAGTGAGCATATAGTATATTTGATGGTTTTGCAACTCAAGTGCATGCATCCTAAGAAAAATCGTGAGCTTGTAAAGGGGGAAAAGTTAGTTCGTATCCTTGCTGGCTTTGCTTGACCTGCTCGGCTTTGATCTGGCGATACTTTACATATCATTGGGGTAGCGTTGCTAAATTTAGTATTAAACATGCATGATTTAGTAAAAGCATAATGTAAGTACATAATTAAGAATAGTTTTCTTTAGAGGAACCGATAACTGCGACGTGGTTCAAGACATTGCAACTTCTCTTGCTCCGGAATTTTGCGGGTCCTCTTCCAAATTCTGCCCCAGTTTACTGGGCTGCTGCTCCTGACAGCTGTTAATGATAAATGGCTGGAATCGACTTCGGAATTTTGAGGGTTCTCCTCAAAATTCTGCCCCATTTTCTAATAGCGGGGGAAATGGAAATTATTATTGAATTGTGAATGAGCCCATAGGGCTGCCTACGTATCCCCTCTTAAACGGGAATCAGATCAGGTGTAGTTCAAATTACATAAGGAAAACATAAAGATTACACATAATATCGCTTGACTGCATCTGAAATGATCGACTTTGGCCAAACTTCTCCGTCCATTTCTGCGAGTATGAGGGCTCCTCCTGTTAGAACCCGGTGAACCATGTACAGACCCTGCCAGCTAGGAGAGAATTTCCCTTTGGCTTTATCTTGATGCAGAAAATTTTTATTTAACACCAGCTGCCCTGGTGTGAATTGTCTCGGGTTGACTCTCTTGTTGAAGGCTCTGGACATTCTGTTCTGATAGAGCTGACCGTGGCAAACTGCATTCATTCTCTTTCTGTCTATAAAAGCTAGTTGCTCGTAACGACTCTTCACCTATTCTGCGTCGTCGAGCTCTACTTCCTGTATGATCCTTAATGAAGGAATTTGCAGCTCGGCAGGAATGACTGCCTCTATACCATAAACCAGCATATAGGGGGTTGCTCCTGTCGATGTGCGGATTGTGGTGCGGTACACCAATAAAGCAAATGATACCTTCTCGTGCCAGAGCTTATGCTTTTCTATTATTTTCCGTATTATCTTCTTGATATTCTTGTTGGCGGCATCTACAGCTCAGTTCATCTAAGGTCTGTAGGCTGTAGAATTCTTGTGTTTGATAAACCCAAGTAGTTTTCCGGCAGGAACCCAAATGCACATTTCGCGGGATTCAGTTTCAGGTTGTACATTCTCAGTCTGTTGAAGAACTTCCTCAAATTTTCCATGTGGTCAGTGGCTTTTTTGGACTTTATGATGACATCATCTACATACACCTCAATCTCCTTGTGTATCATATAATAGAAGATAATAGTCATGGCCCTCAAATAGGTGTCCCCTGCATTCTTTAACCCGAATGGCATCATCTTGTAGCAATACATCCCCCACGGCGTAATGAAAGCCTTTTTTCAGCATCTTCTTCGTCCATCCAGATCTGATGATATCCAATGTAACTATCTACAAATGATTGCAACTCATGTCGATCAGGATGTGTATGTTCAGCAAGGGGAAGTCGTCCTTTGAACTGGCCCGATTGAGATCCCGGTAATCGACACAGACTTTGACCTTCCCATCCTTCTTCGGCACCGGCATGATGTTGGCTAGCCATGTTGGATATTCTACTACCTTGAGGATTTTAGACATATATCGGGTTTAAACTTTTTGAGCTTTTGTTTCACCGGTGGACATGTCGGATCAGTTGGTAGTTTGTGCGCCATAATAGATGTACCTAAACCAGTCATGTCATCATATGACTAGGCGAATATGTCCTCATATTCCTTCAGAAATTCTGTGTATTCTTCCTTTTCTGACGGTGACAAATGAACACTGATCCGAGTTTCTTTGATATTTTCTGCATCTCCCAGGTTAACAATCCCAGTCTCGTCCAGGCTCTGGTGGTTCTGATAGTCCAATTATTGAGTCATGCTCCTCGGCTTACGGCCTGTATAAGGGCCTTCCTCCCCATCCTCCTCAAAATTGACACAGCAATCCATGTCATCATCTTCTAGGAGCAAATTCCCACTACTGTCAGTGCTTCCTCTTCTTCCAATCCATAGATGACATCGACTGGTCGGAAAGTCTGCTCCAGATGTGGTATTGGCTGCTCCAGTAGGTAGTATGGACCGCACCATGGTGGAGACCAGTTGTTGAAGTCCTCCCAAGTATACTCGTATCCCAAACCGAAAGTGGTGCCATGTTTCTTCAGTTTGATAGGCTTGGCGATTCCTTGGAGGTTATTTCTAAGTCCCTTGCCCCCTCCAGTTCAATATGCTTTCAATTTTGTTGTCCCACCATTTGTCTTTGTCAACGGCATTGACTTGCTCGATGTGGTGATAGGTTTCCCCGCCTATCTTTCTCCTTCCTCTGATCGCTGGGATGGTTTGACGACTGTATATGGGATTGCTACCGTTGTCGTGAATGATCACCTCTTGGTGGTTCCATTCAAATTTCACCGCCTGATGTAGTGTTGACGCGAAGGCCCCAGCGGCATGAACCCATGGCCGTCCCAACAGCAAATTGTAAGATGCCGGAACGTCTATAACTTGAAAATCAACGTCGAACCAAGTAGGTCCCATTTGTAAACATAGGATGATTTCCCTAATGGTGGATCTTTGGGAACCGTCGAAAGCTTTGACGTTGATGGCCCCGTCCTTGATTTCATGCAGCCCCTTTCCCAATGTTCTAAGTGTTACCAACAGACAAATAGTGAGGTTGGATCCTCCATCAATCAGGACGCTAGTGATAAAATAATCTTCGCATTGTACGGTGATGTGCAATTCTTTGTTGTGACTCAACCCTTCTGGTGGCAGCTCATCTTCATGAAAATTGATCTTATGTCTTTCCAATACCTGCCCTACTAGGTTTGCCATTTCTCCTCTGGTGATGTTGCTTGGTACATATGCCTCACTCAGCACCTTCAACAAGATATTTTTATGTGCATCAGAACTTTGCAGCAAAGCTAGGATAGAAATCTGTGTCGGTGTTTTGTTCATCTGATCAATGACTGAGTATTCCTTTGCTTGTATCTTTCTCTAGAGATCATCGGGCCCGGTTTCAGTGATGGTCGGTTGACCAGAGGCCTGCTTACTGGACTCAGCTAAATTCTCCGGAGTATACACCATGCCGGTTCTTGTCATACCCTGTGCCGCAATTGTTTCCCCGAATTTAGCTTTCCCTTTCCTTCTCGCCTCGGCTGTGTAATCCCAAGGTATGGCATTTGTATGGAACGTTGTTATGGTCGACATTGTTACTGAGATGGTCACCTTTACTCCGAATGGAGCATGTATTTTGGAGGGTAAAACCACAACTTCAAATAGTGCGGGTGCGTTTGCTGGAGATCCAAACTCGACCTCAATTGGTGTTGGCGTCTTTGTGGGGAGTGGTGCTTCAAACTCAAGTGGTATAGACATGTTTACCTCGGCATCCCCAGAAGGCTGAGTCTGGACTACAATCGAATTGAGGGTGACTATTGGCTTCTTTGGTTCGTCACCTTCTGTGATTAAACTGATTGATCCTTTGGGATCCCAATTGAATTGAGGGTGACTATTGGCTTCTTTTGTTCGTCACCTTCTGTGATTAAACTGATTGATCCTTTGGGATCCCAATCGAATTGAGGGTGACTATTCTCTTTGTGCAACCATTATGGCACCCACGTCCCTTTTCTTGGACGTACCACCAGATTGTAAAGACTTATTGGTAGCTTGTAAGGCTTCAAAATTCGTAATCATACCACTTTTGATGCCTACTTCAATCCTTTCCCCTAACTTGATAATGTCGGAGAATTTTTGGCTTTCAGTCAACATCAGCCTTTCATAGTATTGCAGGTCCTAAGCCCAAACGAAAAACTTTTTCATCTGTTCTTCTTCTAAAGCTGGTCTGACCTTAGCGGCTTTTGATCTCCAATGAGTAGCGTACTCGCAGAATGTTTTGTGGGCATCTTCTTTAAATTCTGGATGTAGAACACATCTGGCGCATTTTCTTATTTGAACCTGAACCTGTCCATAAAGTCGGATGCTATACTCACCCAGTTCGACCATTTCTTCGGGTCTTGGCTAATGTACCAAGACAGAGCATCTCCCTTCAGACTCTTCATGAAAAGCTTCATGCGAATCCTTTCATCTTTCCCTACTTCGACCAGCTTGTCGCAGTATGTTTTCAAGTGGACTCTCGGATCCCCTATACCATCAAACATCTCGAACTTAGGAGGTTTGTACCCCTCAGGTAGTTCGTCATCCGGTTGTATGCAAAGATCTTCGTAGTTCAACCCTTTAATCCCCTTGCTTCCTTTGACACCCTAAATTTGACTAGTCAATTTCTTGAGTTCTACAGCCAGGTTTATGATGAGTAAGTCTTTATCATCAGATTTGGGTGTGCTTGAGAAAGGTTGGGTGGAGTGTGTCATGGTTTCCACATAGATGGGGGTGTTATGGTGGGCTTGGAAATGATCATTTGTGGAATTCAGAGGTTCTGAGATGAGCAGTGGAGTATTGCTGGATGTATGGCATGTATTGCAGTGGTGTTGATGAGCAGGATGGTTTTGTGGTTTTGGGATATTTTGTGGAGGCGTGGGGTTGTGAGCGTTTGGAAAATTGATATCTGGAGTGGTGAGGGAAAATGACAAGTTTACCAGATTTCGAACCTGGTAAGTTCCTCCTGAAATTTGAACAGTTTCTGCTCGAGTTGGAACGCACTTTGTTTGGGGACCTGAGCACCTTGAGTGACCTCTACCTGTTCAGTTGAGTTTTCCTTTATGGTATTGTTCAAATCTTCCATCTTTCCTTTGTTCCTGCTTCTGATAGGACTAGGAGGAGGAGTGGGTGGAGTGCCCTTAGATCTTGTGGAATATGATGACGATGCAAGAGTGCACGAACTAACCTTTGGGGAGGGGAGTAAATAAACAAAAAGTAAAAACAAAAAGGTAACAAGTCAGTGAGGATTATAAGAAAATGTTGAGATATTTAAACACATAGTGAAAGAATGTAAATCGCGTCCTATTTAGGAACCTCTTTATGCTCGAGGTAGGACTAGCGACAAGTTGATTTGGAGAACTTAGAATGCTAAATGACTCATTTTATTGATAAAAAGTAGACGAGTCCCAAATCGACACTAAATAACAAGGAATAAAATGTCACTAGTGGCATTGGCCTTATTACATTTTATAAAGCAAAAGAAAACTCCTATCTATTTGGTCCCAAAAGGACCTTCCCCAGACTCGACATCTTTAGCCCCATCAAACAGCTTCACTAGCTTGCGAAGTCCGAGCAGCAGGTAGGCTCTGGCCAGGTGTCCACCCTCATTTCCTCCATCATTCTGGCAGTCTCGATCCTCTTGAGAAACTTCCTTTCTAGCTCCACTAAACCACGTTCCAGGTATCCTAGTCGCTTGTTGGCACTGACAGCCATGTCTTTCCACTCTTCAATCAGTTTTTGGTGGACTTCTTGAATCTCACGGTGCTCGCTTTCACATTCCCGAATCCTCTTGCGCAGTTGGTTGTATTTGGTATGTGCTTCAGCCCCTTCATCAATGATTTTGTGACCTCGAACAAACGTAGGTTGGCCCAGACCATTGTGATTATCCTCCAGCCATCCTGAATAGTATGGGGTGTAGCCAGCATGGTATTTGTCTGGTTCGATATTATCTCTTCCCATGATGATCTTGTAATGCCACATATGTTGAGCTTGGCACTTATAAGGACTGTCATCAGCTTGGAACTCAGCCCGGAAATGACTCATCTTGTCGACCCTTGGTATAACCTGCTTCCTACCAGCTTGTCTCATAACTCGGAGAGGGACATAAGGGTAGGTTCCTCTCAAACTGATTAGTATCAAAAATGGTGCGTCCCTGGATCGGGCTATGAACTCTTCAGTAGGGAACCACTCGAACATCCATTGTACTTGATCCTCAATCAGATTTTCAAACAGCTCCATCCATCCCTTGGCATCTTCTGGGTGAGCAAACATATTGGGCATGTAGTTCATTCGCCTTGGTTGATGGAAGGCTATATGATCGTCCCAGTCTCTACACTGAATCTCTTGCCGATATTCGCCCCTTTGAAGATGCTGCATGAGCTAGAGTTGGAGTAGCAAGTTGTAGCCCTCGAAGTGTGGGGCTCCTTGTTGACATTTTTCCAAGGCTCGGTATATCTCTGCGATGATCAAGGGCACTATGCTAAATGGTTATCCACCAATTCCCTCTTTCAAAGTTTTAGTGACCATGGCTAGCCTGGTGTGGATCCTTGCCTTCTTCATTGGAAACACTATCATCCCCAAGAAGCAAAACATAAAGACAAAGACCCTTCGGTGAATATGCCCCAATGATGTAAGAGCAAACTCATCCGGATAAGTATGGTAGGATTTGTTGTGACCGTACCTCTCGTACAAATAATCAAAGGGAATGTAAGACTCCTTCAAACATATCAAGTCTGGATTCTTCTTTAGGCCCATTATTTTGAGGAAACCCCTACCCTTGCGATTTTCCGGCATTAACAAACCCTGGGTCTCCCATGGTATACCAGCCAATCCTCTCATTTCCTCTAGCAGGGGTGTCATCTCAATTTCCCCGAAGCGAAACATAGACCTATCACAATCCCAGAACAGAGTAGCAGCTTCTATGATTTTGTTGTTGGGTTGGACCTCCAGGAGGGAAGGTAGATTTCCTAGGTATTTCCGGACAAGAATCTGATTACTGGAATGAAGATCCTCACACCAGCTTAGCAACCTTGGGTGGACGTTTGTGACCATGCCGAATCTGGGGACTTTGTGCCTCATGTTTCTGCAAGACAAAAGGGTTAGGACCTTACCCCCACCAGACTCGACTATTAAATACCAATAATTGGCATAAAAGCATTTAGTTCTCCAAATAAATGCTCAGAACGTGGTAGTGTTCGTTTGGGTTTTTGGAAAACCCAGTGGACTTTGGACAAGGCTATCTTAAAGAGTCATTATTCGGACAACATAACTGACTCGGCTAAGTTTGACCACGATGCATGCACAATTAAATAGAGTAAGATTTCTATGGGGGGTTTTAGACTGGTACCCTTGAGCGGACAACTCGAGAGGGAAAGGCACGGAACCGTCGACTACACCGTTGATCGACTGGTTTTACCGCAAATACGCCTTTGCCGAATTTAGAGGGTGATAATATCGGAAGAGCGCAACCACTCATTATAAGCGTTGCTATTGTATTTGTTTGGCACGAGTTGAATATGATGTTGAAAACATGCTTACGCAATAATTAAAACAAGTTGTGACGTATTTGCACGTTCATAAAGTAATAATTACAATAATTTAAAACTGTAATAAAAGAGTACAGTAAAGGAAAGCAGTAAAAGAAATAAGGGAAAGAAACAAGAGACGAGTCAATTTTTGTAGTAAAAGAGGGAATTAAATACTTAAAGGTATGAAAAAAATAAGGCATTTAAGAAATGTAAAGTCACAGTAATAGCTTGAAATTGTAGAAGCCTAAATTATATCCCAGCAGAGTCGCCACACTGCCGCGCCCCCTTTTTCTCACGAAATCGGGTTCATGACATTTGGGAGGACAACTCGTTCCCTTTCGGGAATTGGGTTTGAATTGAAGAGTCGTCACCTAATGATTTGAGTGCATTAGGAAACTAAGGAAGGTTTGATTTAAACAACCAGAGATTGGGTATGGGCTCGAAATTATCTCAAGGGGAATGTGTTACGCACCCCTCAAGATCCACTAGTGTGGTTCCCGGCCAAGATATTATTGTTGTGACTTAAGTACAAATAACACATAGGCAAATAAAGACTTCAAATAAGAGCGGATTTTCACGTAATGGTTACAAATAAACAAAAGTAAGAAAAATGAACTAAAAGGATTTGATTAAAAGAAATGGTAAATTTTTTTTAAAAGAAACAAAGAAAACAAAAGGAAGGGGGGTCCTAGGTTTATTAATAATATGGATCACCCCACATAACATCCGGTAATCACTCCTCAATGAGGGGCTACACGAGATGTTACCGCGTAGTCATCATATCCATATCTACCCTTCCCCACCCCGTTGAGGTATTAAAGCACGAAATGGTCTCGTTTACTTATTGCATGCTATTACCCGCCCCAATTCTATCGGTGCCGGAGGCATTTAGGACTACTAATCCTAAAGGGGAGGTATGTTGGTCTTATTTATGGTTTCAAAGGTCAAAAATACTAAAGCTCTAAGAAAAAAAATATATATAGCAACTATGGGGAAGCACATAAACAAATAAGGCTCAAACAGACCTCCTGAAACAAAAGAAAAATATATAGTTTAGCATGTATTACACATACTGATTAGGGTATGATTAAGCCTATGAACTTCGTTTAAGCCTATGAACATCATATCTAAATGCATCTAGTTATTTAAGCCCTATAACAGGTTTGCCTAGTGACAGATGTATATGCAGGATTCATATTTCCAGTTAACTATGAGCATGGTATCTATATGAGAGATGCAGAAATTTAACTGTAGGCAGGATATCCATGTGAATGCAGAATTCCTTATAGGCATAGTATCTACACATGAAAGTGCAGAATTTCTATAGGCAGGATATCTATGTGATATGCGAAAATTCTCATAGACATGGTATTTTTATGAGAATGCAGAAATTCTTATAAACATGATATCTATATGAGAATGCAAGATTCCTATAGGCAGGTTATTTATATGAGAATGCAGAATTCATAAACTCCTATAGGCAGGTCATCTACCCCTTTTTTGCATACACAATTAACCCTCCCTTTTTACTAACCATCCCCGAGAGTTTATTACAATGTTATTACAGTCCAGAAAGAAAATAAAGTAAAAAAAATACATCAGAAGTTGAAAATTACAACCAAGAAGAGCCTGATTAAGACTTCCTATCTTAGATGTGAAGTAAACCAACTCCAAAGATCATGTTTCAAAGCCTTTCTCCTACTTGGGTGTGTCAGAGTTCCCTAAGAGTTTCATAAGAACTCCGGGCAGTGCTCACACCCAAATGTATCACTATATTGAGCAAAAGTGCAGTGTGGAAGGGACAACCCTCAGGTGTCCAAGTTTAGAGGGAACTCAAGGTCCCAAGGCAAGGCTCACAAGAGTGGGGCAGAACCTAGGAACTAAGAGAGAGTGTAAATGCAGAATTCTGAAAGGGGGAAGGGAAAGGGGAACATCACACATAGGGATATAGGGAATGGGATTCATAGCAGAAACAAGTAAAAGGAAATCAACATGCTAGTTTAAGTGTTTAACTCTGCAGAAGTAGTAAAGTAGACATAGATGCAGAAAGCTGTAAGTAAACACATTGTTGGTGATGCTAAAACTTAAATCAGGACATACTAGTTTTGAAGAAATAAGTAGAAAAAGCAGTAGACTTGCAAAAGCCAAAGTGCAAATAGGAAGACATAATACTATGAGTGTGAGTTCAGAAGAGATTGTGAATTGTGAAGTCTATAGTTTATCTGTTTGTGAAAAAGGGTAATGCCTTTTATAGTGTAGAAAGCAGGCAGAAATAAGGTAAGAAAATAGTTTGAAAACTGATTGTCAATCAATTACACAAGGCTTCCCTTAATTAAGGGATTCAGATTCACGGGTATAAATCAATTAAGGAAAGAAATTCATTAAACCCTTTGTGCAAAGTAGCAAATTAGGGGCAAATACATAAAAGTTATTTAAGGACAAGGTCTTTGAAAAATATGGTTGTTACATTTAAGGAAAGAAAATCAATTAACAGCCAAGAAATCAGAGGTCAGATATTTGTTATTAATTAACCAAGTCAGAAAGATGGAAAAGGTTTTAACTTAAGGAAAATCAGCAGACAATCAATTAGACCTGTTAAAAAGGAATTTTGAATCAATCACTAGTTTGAAAACCTTTTGGAAGAAAGATTCATCACATATAAAAAGCATACAAACACGTTAAACATGAAAGAAACTTGTTATGCCATTGTAAAATCAGTAGAAACTCCAGTATAGAAGAGTTTAGCAAAAGGTTAAACATTGTATGAAAACAAAGATGTCCAAACTCATTTCAGAGACTCAGAATCAATCTGAAAGATTTAAGGGTTCTAAAAAATAAAACCCTAGTTCACATAATCAGACCTCGGCAGAATCCCCAAATTCTAGGGTTTCTACCTTGAATAAAATACAGAGATGAGGAGCCCAGTAGTTGAAACAGACTCAGAGGTTTCTTTCAGAAACCCATGAGAAAAACATGCAAACACAGTAGCATAATGAGAGAACAACTAATAGTAGAAGAAACATTCTTAAACAGGTCTTTTAAACAAGGTAAAATAGTAAGAGCTTAAGAACATGGTAGAAGGATACAGTAGGTGAAGCATATTAGAACATAGTGTAAAAGATATATTTTAGTATAAATATGAGAATAAAATAAGTTAATCACCAAAATGATAATTCGAGGAACAATTATTGGTTTTTGTACTATTAAAATAGGGCAATAAATTGATTAAAAAGTCATTTTAAAAATTAGGAAAAATATTAAAAACTTGGACATACTTATATATTCATATGCATGCTATTTTAAAAGTATTTTGCATATAAAAATATACAGAAAAAATTGGGTATCAATAGCCGCCCCTCTTTACCCGGGAAGGATGAAAGAGTTATCGGGTAAAGATATGAAGGCCAATTTTGACCGAACGGAATGGTTTGAAGAATTTGACCGAGCTCTGGTTCCTGAGTTGCCTACATATCCTTGATCTTACAGGAATCAAGCCATATGTTAGTTTCGGATTCGTCGACAGAATATGCCGATGGAAGTTTTCCAATACGGATGCGCTATTTGGGTTGAGATGGACGGTTAAAATTTTACATGGTTGCGAGAACTGGAGCGGGATTGCTCTTGTTGAGACGACCATTGCTTGCCGGTTTACCTGCAAATAAGCAATACAAGTGTATACTGTGCGAAAATTTTAAACGTGATGCAAGTTCCCGTCGGACCAGGAATGTTGTCTTTGGACGATTAGGATGACATCTTGTACCACGAAGCGTATAATAAGGATTCGCATGCCATGAAATGATGTTCTTGGGATATGAGAATGATGCCTCCGAACTATGATGTCTTTGAATAATGATATGGAAAAGATAAAAGGGGTCCTCAGGCCATGGCATGGCGTTCTCGGGCTATGAAGATGGTGCCTCCGAACAATGACGCCTTTAGACAGATTAGCGATATTTCAGCCCATGAGATGCAGAAGGTGGTGATCTTTCAGCCGATGCAAGATGTAACTGAAGTGGTGATCTTTCAGCCGATGCAAGATGTAAGTGAAGTGGCGATCTTTCAGCCGATGCAAGATGTAAATGATGTGGCGATCTTTCAGCCATGCAAGATGAAATGGCGATCTTTCAGCCAATGCAAGGTATAAATGAAGTGGCGATCTTTCAGCTGATGCTAGGTATAAATGATGTGGCGATTTTTCAACCGATGCAAGATGTAAATAAAGTGGCGATCTTTCAGCCATGCAAGATGTAAGTGGTGATCTTTCAGCCATGCAAATGTAGAGGTGGCGATCTTTCAGCCATGCAGATGAGGTAGAGCTTAACCTCGGAAGGCAGAATGGTAGCCTTATGCAATGCAAGAATGCAGATGGAGGTAGAGCTTAACCTCAAAAGGCAAAATGGTCGCCTTATGCAATGAAAAAATGCAGATGGAGGTAGAGCTTAACCTCCGAAGGCAGAATGGTATCCTTATGCAATGCAGAAAATGCAGATGGAGGTAGAGCTTAACCTAGGAAGGCAGAATGATAGTCTTATGCAATGCAGAAAATGCAGATGAAGGTAGAGCTTAACCTAGGAAGGCAGAATGGTAGCCTTATGCAATGCGGAGAATGCAGATGGAGACAGAGCTTAGTCTCGAAAGGCAGAATGGTAGCCTTATGCAATGTAAAGAATGCAGATGGGGACAGAGCTTAGTATTAGAAGGTAGAATGGTAGCCTTAAGAAGGAAGTAAAAATGGCAAATGACAATAGAGTTTTCTTAGCTTATAGCGGATTGCGGTACCGTGATTGCTGGGGATATTGTGCCTGCTGGGGGACACTATTGTGCGGATAGCAGTTGCGAGCAAGTGCAATAGTTCGGAGAGTTGTATTCTTGAACTTTGTGAGTGAGCATATAGTATATTTGATGATTTTGCAACTTAAGTGCCTGCATTCAAAGAAAAATCGTGAGTTTGTAAAGGAAGAAACGTTAGTTCGTATCCCCGCTGGCTTTGCTTGACCTGCTTGGCTTTGATCTGGCGATACTGTACATATCATTAGGGTAGTGTTGCTAAACAAGGCAATTTTAGTAATAAACATGCATGATTTAGTAAAAGCATAACGTAAGTACATAATTAAGAATAGTTTTCTTTAGATGAATCGATGACTGTGACGTGGTTCAAGAAATTGCAACTTCTCTTGCTCCGGAATTTTGAGGGTCCTCCTCAAAATTCTTCCCCAGTTTACTGGGCTACTGCTCCTGACGGCTGTTAATGATAAATGGCTGGAATCGACTTCGGAATTTTAAGGATCCTCCTCAAAATTCTGCCCCAATTTCCAATTGCGGGGGAAATGGAAATTTTATTAAATTGTTACCGAACCCATAAGACTACCTACGTATCCCCTCTTAAACGGGAATCAGGTCAGGCATAGTTAAAATTACATAAGGAAAGCATAAAGATTACACATAATATTGCTTGACTACGTCTGAATTGATCGACTTTTGCCTAACTTTTCCGTCCATTTCTGCGAGTATGAGGGCTCCTCCTGTTAGAACACGGTGAACCATGTACGGACCCTGCCAGTTGGGAGAGAATTTCCCTTTGGCTTCAGCTTGATGCGAAAATTTTTTCTTTAACACCAGCTGCCCCGGTGTGAATTGTCTCGGCTTGACTCTCTTGTTGAAGGCTCTGGACATTCTGTTCTGATAGAGCTGACCGTGACAAACTGCATTCATTCTCTTTCCATCTATAAGAGCTAGTTGCTCGTAACGACTCTTTACCCATTCTACATCGTTGAGCTCTACTTCCTGTATGATCCTTAAGGAAGGAATTTCCAGCTCGGCGGGAATGACTGCCTCTGTACCATAAACCAGCATATAGGGGGTTGCTCCTGTCGATATGCGTACTGTGGTGAGGTACCCCAATAAAGCAAATGATACCTTCTCGTGCCAGAGCTTATGCTTCTCTATCATTTTCCTTAGTATCTTCTTGATATTCTTGTTGGAGGCCTCTACGGCTCCGTTCATCTGAGGTCTGTTGGCTGTAGAATTCTTGTGTTTGATAAACCTAAGTAGTTTTCCGACAGGAACCCCAAATGCACATTTTGCGGGATTCAGTTTCAGGTTGTACGTTCTTAGTCTGTTGAAGAACTTCCTCAAATCTTCCATGTGGTCAGTGGCTTTCTTGGACTTTATGATGATATCATCTACATACACCTTAATCTCCTTGTGAATCATATCATGGAAGATAGTAGTCATGGCCCTCATGTAGGTGGCCCCTACATTAACCCGAATGGCATCATCTTGTAGCATTATATCCCCCACGGCGTAATGAAAGCCTTTTCTCAGCATCTTCTTCGTCCATCCAGATCTGATGATATCCAGCGAAACAATCTACAAATGATTGCAATTCATGTTGATCAAGATGTGTATGTTCGGCAAGGGAAAGTTGTCCTTTGGAATGGACCGATTGAGATCCCGGTAGTCGACACACACTCTGACCTTCCCATCCTTCTTCGGCACCGGCACGATGTTGGCTAGCCATGTTGGATATTCTATTACCTTGTGGATTTCGGACTCATATCGGGTTTAAACTTTCTGAGCTTTTGTATCACCGGTGGACATGTCAGATCAGTTGGTAGTTTGTGCGCCACAATAGATGTACTTAAACCAGTCATGTCATCATATGACAAGGCGAATATGTCCTCATATTACTTTAGAAATTTTGTGTATTCTTCCTTTTCTGACGGTGACAAATGAACATTGATCCGAGTTTCTTTGATATTTTCTGCATCTCCCAGGTTAACAATCTCGGTCTCGTCCAGGTTGGACTTGGGTCTGTTTTCAATACTTTCAACCCCTTTAACAATCTCTTTCGGTATATCATCTTCCTCTGAATCTATGTCTGTTTGTTGCGTTTTCTCATTGCATGTCACAGTCATTGATTTATCAAGATAGGTAATAGTAATGCTGTATAAATAAAGTAATGAGAGAAAATAATAAGAGTAAGATTTCTAAGGAAACTGAAATGCTTTGATAAATTTCATAACTATTTTGAACATTGGAAGATCTTATTGCGAAAATTCAAAATGCGAAAGGAAAGTCAACTAGTAAAAATAAAAAATAGCGCATGATGTTTTGTTCAGCCTTGCTACCCTGAGGCTTTCCGGGCTCTGGTGGTTCTGATGGTCCAATTGTTGAGGCATGCTCCTAGGCTTATGGCTTGTATGGAAGGGCCTTCCTCCCCCTCCTCCTCAAAAATGACACAACAATCCATGTCATCATCTTCTAGGAACAAATTCCTCACTGCTGCTAGTGCCTTCTCTTCTTCCGACCAATAGATGACATTAGCCGGTCGGAAAGTCTGCTCTAGATGTGGTATTGGCTGCTCTAGCAGGTAGTATGGACCGCGCCATGGTGGTGACCAGTTGTTAAGCTCTTCCCAAGTATACTCGTATCCCATACCGAAAGTGGTGCCATGTTTTTTCAGTTTGATAGGCTTGGCGATTCCATGGAGGTTCTTGCCAAGTCCCTTGCCAGGCTCATATCCGTTCTAGTTCAATATGCTTTCAATTTTGTTGTCCCACCATTTATCTTTGTTAACGGCGTTGACTTGCTCGATGTGGTGATAGGTTTCCCCGCCTATCTTTCTCTTTCCTCCGATCACTGGGATGGTTTGGCGACTGTATATGGGATTGCTACCGTCGCCGTGAATGATTACCTCTTGGTGGTTCCAATCAAATTTCACCGTCTGATGCAGTGTTGACGCTACGGCCCCAGCGCCATGAATCCACGGCCGTCCCAATAGCAGATTGTAAGATGTCGGCACGTCTATAACTTGAAAATCAACATCGAACCAAGTAGGTCCCATTTGCAAACATAGGCTGATTTCCCCACTGGTAGATCTTTGGGAACCGTCGAAAGCTTTGACGTTGATGGCCCCATCCTTGATCTCATGCAACCCCTTTCCCAATGTTCTAAATGTTACCAACGGACAAATATTGAGGAAGGACCCTCCATCAATCATGACCCTAGTGATAAAATAATCTTCGCATTGTACGGTGATGTGCAATGCTTTGTTGTGACTCAACCCTTCTGGTGGCAGATCAGCTTCATGAAAAGTGATCTTGTGCCTTTCCAATACCCGCCCAACCATGTTTTCCATTTCTCCTCCAGTGATGTTGCTTGGTACATATGCCTTACTCAGCACCTTCAACAAGGTATTCTTATGTGCATCGGAACTTTGCAGCAAAGCTAGGATAGAAATCTGTGCCGGTGTTTTGCTTAGCTGATCAATGACTGAATATTCCTTGGCGTGTGTCTTTCCAGAGATCATCGGGCCCGGTTTCAGTGATGGTCGGTCGACCAGAGGCCTCCTTACTCGACTCAGCTAAATGCTCCGGAGTATAAACCCAGCTGGTATTTTTGGAAGAGTGCTACCGTATCCTCCGCACTATGGGTTTATCAGGATCGAGTGGGCATTATTTCACTGCCTTCCAGCTTCAAGGAACAGCCTACCAGAGGTGGTGTACTTATGAGTTGGACAGCCCAGTTGAGGCAGCTTCCCTCACTTAGACCCAGTTCTCAGATATGTTTTTAAGTGAGTATGTTCCTTAGAGCCTTAAGGACGTATGGCGCACAGAGTTTAAGCATTTGCACCAGGGTACTATGACTGTTTCGGAGTATGATGTCCGTTTCTCTAACTTGGCTAGGCATGCACCAGCCTTGGTTCCTCAGCTACAGAGATCTGTAGTTTTCTTGGCTTGGCAGGTTATTACCGTCGATATGTTGAGGGATTTTCATCTATTGCAGGACCTATGACCAGGCTAACCCAGAAGGGTGCTCCGTTCTAGTGGACAGAAGAGTGTGAGGAGAGCTTCCAGAAGCTCAAGACAGCTCTGACTATAGCCTAGTATTGATATTACCCACAGGTTCGAGGTCTTATGATGTCTATTATGATGCCTCGAGGATTGTCCTTGGAGCGGTATTGATGCAAGATTGTAGGGTGATTGCCTACGCATCCAGACAATTGAAGGTATATGAGAAGAATTATCATGTCCATGATCTCGAGTTAGCTTCTATTGTTCACACCTTGAAGATCTGGCGTTGTTATTTGTACGGTGTTCCTTGTGAGATCTATACTAATCACCGGAGTTTGCAGCATCTGTTCAAGCAGAAGGACATTAATTTGCACCAGAGGAGATGGTTAGAGCTATTGAAGTACTACGATATCACTATCTTTTATCACCCGGGAAAGGCCAATGTGGTGGCCAATGCTTTGAGTCACCGGGCGGAGATTTTGGGGAGTTTGGCTTATTTACTAACAGAGGAGAGGCCCATGGCGATGGATGTTCAAGCCTTAGCCAGTCAGTTTGTGAGATTGGATCTTTTAGAGCCTAGTCGGGTTCTAGCTTGTGTGATTTCTTAGTCTTCCTTATTTGATCGTATCAGAGAGCATCAGAATGATGACCCACATCTGCTTGTCCTCAAGGACAAGGTTCTGCATGTTGATTCCAGAGATGTGACCATTGGTGATGACGGGGTATTGAGGATGTAGGGTCAGATATGTGTACCCAATGTTGATGGGCTACGTGAGTTGATTATAGAAGAGGCCTATAGTTTGTGGTATTCCATCCATCCGGGTGCCGCGAAGATGTACCAGGATATGAGATAGAACTATTGGCTGAGGCGAATGAAGAAATATATAGTTGGGTTTGTATCTCGGTGCCTCAATTGCCAGCATGTAAAGTATGAGCACTAGAGACCGGGTGGTTTGCTTCAGCAGATAGAGATTCTGGAGTGGAAGTGGGAGCGGATCACCATGGACTTCGTAGTTGGACTTTCACGGACTTTGAGGAAGTTCGATGCTATTTGGGTGATTATGGATCGGCTGACCAAGTCCGTGCACTTCATTCTTGTGTATACTACCTATTCTTTGGAGCGGTTGTCGGAGATTTATATCCTGGAGGTTGTTCATCTGTATAGTATTCCAGTTTCCATCATTTCAGATAGAGGTACTCAGTTCAAGTCACGATCCTGGAGGACCGTACAATGTGAGTTGGGTACTCGGATGAAGTTGAGCATGGCATTTCATCCCCAGATGGATGGACAATCTGAGCACACTATTTAGATTCTTGAGGATATGCTCTGTGCGTGCGTGATGGAGTTTGGAGGTTCATGGGATAAGTTCTTGCCATTGGAGGAGTTTGCCTACAACAACAGTTATCAGTCCAGTATTCAGATGGCACCGTATAAGGCTTTGTAAGGTAGGCGGTGTAGATCCTCGGTGGGTTGGTTTGAGCTAGGTGAGGCTAGATTATTGGGCACAAACTTGGTTCAGGATGCCTTGGAGAAGGTTAAGGTGATTCAGGATAGACTTCGCACACCCCAGTCCAGACAGAAGAGTTATGCGGATTGGAAGGTTCGTGATGTTTCCTAAATGGTTAGAGAGCGGGTCTTGCTTTGAGTCTCGCCTATGAAAGGCGTTATGAAATTTGCGAAGAAGGAGAAGTTGAGTCTGAGGTTTATTGATCCTTTTGAGGTATTGCGATGTTTTGGGGAGGTTGCTTATGAGTTTGCCTTACCTCCTATCTTGGCAGGCGTTCATCCGGTATTTCATATTTCGATCCTCTGGAAGTATTACGGTGATCCGTCACACGTGTTGGATTTTAGTTCAGTCTAGTTTGACAAGGTCTATCTTATGTTGAGGAGCCAGTGGCGATATTGGACAGCCATGCTCGAAAGCTGAGGTTAGAGAACATTGCATCAGTGAAGGTTCAGTGGCGGGGTCAGCCGGTAGAGGAGGCAACTTGGGAGACGGAGCAGGATATGCGCAGCTGTTACCCTCATCTTTTCACCACTTCAGGTATGTCTATATGTTTGTTCAAGGACGAATTAATGTTTTAAGAGGTGGAGGATGTAACGACCCGACCGGTCGTTTTAAGAATTAACGCCCTAATCCCTTATTCACTGCTTTCCCCGTGTTTGTTTCTGCTATTGTGAGTTGCCGTGAAGATTCGTTTTGAGTTACGGAGTGTTTTAGGACACTTATTCCCTAAATAAGAGCTTAAGATTTCGAATTTAGACCGTAGTTGGTGCAGTGTTAAGACGACCGTTCTATCAGTGCGGCGGGTGACACCAGAGACTTCGAGGTATATCTGCCGCGTCCGCAGACCTAAAAGTCCCTCTCTCTTCTTCCTTTCAGCTTAGACTTCCTGTATTTCTTTAGATTAGACATTGTGGAGTTAGAACACTATGTAGGTTCTATAGCTTGTGATTTCATGAGATTTTGGGTTTTGGGAATTTGTTTCAGTATTATCAGCATCTATTGTATTTGTCGAGCGGCATTTTTAAACTCTTTATTTATGTTCTTACTCATAATTTGCCAGTTTTGTATTTTTTTTCTTTTTCCGCAATTTATTAGGCTTACCTAGTTGTAGAGACTAGGTTCCATCACGATAGTTCACGGAGGGAGAACTAGGTTCGTGACACGCTCAAAGTTGGGGACTACATGCTTTAAGCTAAAACACAAGCAAGCAAAGACCCACGGGAAGGCAAACCAGGAATCAATTGGGATAGCCCGTACAAAATCACGACAGAAGCCAATAAAGGGTCATTCCAACTGGAAACAATGAAAGGAAAGCTACTACCAAACAACTGGTGTATTACCCACCTCAAGTACTTCAACTTTTAAGAGGTAAAGCATCCTTCAAATCGTTCTTTTTTCCCTCACTCAACTGGAAATTTCAAATTGAAATTATATAGCTTTCGCTGTGGAACGGTCATTCTCCCGCTCACCCGAAGGGCGTTGTTCGCCAGCTCAAGTACCTCCAATCTCCTATAAACATCTACACGGAGAGATTCCGCCTTATCATGCTCGTTTTGTTTCGCAAAAACATCACCCATTAGTCCTTGCAACTGAAGACGACAGTTTTCCAATTGTCTATGCACTCAACTACTTGTGATTGAAGACCACTGCACTGGGCCTCCACGCCCTTGCTAATTTCAATCTCCTTCTCCTTACTTTGAAACGTCCCTCAAGGACGCTGCACTTCTCGAAGGATTTGACCAACACATCATCCTTCTCCTTTAACTCATCTCGATGGGCCTGTATGTCGCCCCCTCATTAAGCCGCCTACGAAGTTCCCAATTCTTGTGTGGATGCTCAAAGTATTTGTTTTGCAATCTCATAAAGATCGCCCTGCACTTCTCCTCCCTTGGAACACTTTCAATCTCCAATGTCGTCGTCTACTACCAGAAAAAGAAAAATGAAATAAGTCAGAAACAAAATCAAGGATATAAAAAAGGATAGGGCGATAATGATAGTCGTCGTCTTGCGCAGTGAAAAAATAGCCCCTCCATATCGACGGCGCGGGTGACCCCATCATTAGTATCCACGTGCCTCCTCTTATGGGGCATTAAATCTTCTTCTCCGGTTGTTGATTCCTCCTCGTCTTCATCTATGAGACAGTATAATGAGGTGATCAGAGGAGGAATAGACCGAGGCGTACCAACAGAAGGAGCCAAAGCACAAGCAGCGGCGACAATAACCGAAGGAGGAACCAGAGCGCGAGTCAAAGATGGCATTGCTGAAGAAGGAGCAAAATTAGAGCCCTTGACAGTTTTCCTATTTCTGAACGCGGGGGCTCGGGATTTCAATCTCGTCGAAAACATACTGGTTGAAGTTATGGAGAATACAAAAAAGAGCAAAAGTTATTCTAAAAGAACTCAAAGAGGAAACTGACCGAGCAGCTAATAATATAGATAACATACCAGTCGGGGGAGGATGAGGGCCAAACCTTTTGATGAAGCTCGACCACTCACGTATCCCTACAATGTGAGGAAGAAGCCGACCCACCCAATCGGAAATATCGTCGACCAGAGAAAGAGGCGAGCGTGTAGAAGCACAAAAATGGGCGAAAAGTTAGAGGCACGAACAAACATGATAAGAAATCAGATGGACCCAAATAAAGAAGTCACAGGCTTACGAGTGTTATTCCAAGCCTCAAGAATACCATCCACATCAGCCACAACATCCTCGGTTTTCATAAAGAAATAGTTGATTCAGAACTGGCGATTGGCCTCATCGTCCATCTTCACCACCAAAAGGTTGCCTCCTTTGTGGTGAAGATTCAACATTGTACCCCTATAAAAGATGGGGGCGAACATGTGCACCACATGGCGAAGCATGAGCTCGACCCCGACCAGCTCCGCGAACTTGGTAAGCATCTTAGAAGTTTGTAAACATATGGTTCAAGCTGAGTCGGACAAATGCCATAGTGGCAGTAGAAATCCTACACCAGTGGAAGGATAGGAAAAGTATAGCCATTATGGAGGGGGTAGACATAAAAAACGCAGTATCCAAGGCGATGAAACTTCACCTCATCCCACCCAGCAGGGATCAACTTGACATGGTTAGGAATGCCATATTTAGCCTTGATCTATATCAAATCATCCCTTTTCACCAACAATTAAAAGTTCCACAGTTGGCTTCACGTGACTTCGAGAAATCAAACCTAACATCAGGAATTCGAGGAACTATCTCCTCCATCATATGGAGGCCTTCATCCTCAGCGGCGGTGGTAGAGAAATTTCCCGCATGAGGAGGAAAAACCATCGACAAAGGAAGCACATCACTCCCCTCGCTAGATTCAGAAGGAACATTAGACATATTTCTACAAAAAAAGGAGGAACCGAACAAAGAAGAATTAAAAACGGCGGAGATCGCTAGAACATGAAAGAAAGTTGCACAGCGATAGGGGAAAGAGGAAAATATAGGGTTTCGATACTGGAATTCTGTAAACTTTGAAATCACATCCTCGTACCTCTATTTATAAGGATTCAAGAGTCGGAAGCGAAAAGCCTCCTCATCACTATCTAGCACCAAACTCCAAGCGACAAATCCAATAAGGAGTCACACGCAAAAAGAAGCAATGCCTTAGGAATGCGTGTCATAATGGCACAAGATAGCACGACATCATTCTGAATCATGGGTAGTGCGGTATCAAAAATTTGTGGCCTGCAAAAATCCACGTTGGCCACTCCGCCTCAATCATTATGAATTACCAGCTCGCCAAATCATTTTTACCGCGATGGGTATAATCTGCTCATCGAGCCCGCCCGAGTGGTCATCATATCCATATCTACCCTTCCCACCCCGTTGAGCTATTAAAGCGTGAAATGGTCTCATTTACTTATTGCATGTTATTACCCACCCCAATTCTATCGGTCCCAGAGGCATTTAGGAGTACTAATCCTAAAGGGGAGGTATGTTAGGCATATTTATGGTTTCAAAGGTAAAAATACTAAAGCAACAAGAAAAAACATATATAAATATATATATATAGCAAGTATGGGGAAGCACATAAACAAATAAGGCTCAAACAGACCTCCTTAAACCAAAGAAAAGCATATAGTTTAGCATGTCTTACGCGTACTGATTAGGGTTTGATTAAACTTAATAGTTGGGGCAGACTGATTTATTGCATATTTCAGATAAGAAGCCCGAGTCAGGCCTGCCTGATGGTTGTAGCATATAAAAATCAGATTCAGTTTATAAACTATCATATGGCTTGCCTAAGTGTTAGACGAAGACCTATAAGCATGATGTCTACTGATTTCAGAAAAGATGAAGTATACTGATTTTAGAAAAAAGGTTGTCAGTTATTCAGGAAAGACGAGTTTTGACAAAAAATCATGCGTCATTGCTACAGGTTTTAGATTTATAAGCGAGTGAAGCGCTTCAGATTCGATTAAAGCTCCTATAGGCATGCTTTCTATGCGTTGCCGATTTTAAACATTTTTACAGACATAGCAAGAGTGCAGGACTCCTATAAGCATGGCATCTAAATGCAGTACTTCGTTTAAGCTTATAAACATGATATCTAGATGCAGTTAGTTATTTAAGCCCTATAACAGGTTTGCCTAGTAAGAAATGCATATGCAGGATTCAGATTTCCAATTAACTATGAGCATGGTATCTATATGAGAGATGTAGAAATTTAACTATAGGCAAGATATCCATATTAATGCAGAATTCCTTATAGGCATAGTATCTACACATGAAAGTGCATAATTCCTATAGTCAGGATATCTATGTGATATGCGGAAATTCTTATAGACATGGTATTTATATGAAAATGCAGAAATTCTTATAGACATGATATTTATATGAGAATGCAAGATTCATATAGGCACGTTATCTATATGAGAATGCATAATTCATAAACTCCTATAGGCAGGTTATCTACCCCTTTTTTGCATACACAAATAACCTTCCCTTATCAATAACCATCCCCGAGAGTTTATTACAAAGTTATGATAGTGTAGAAAGAAAATAAAGTAAAAAAAAAATACATCAGAAGTTGAAAATTACAACCAAGAAGAGCCTGATTCAGACTTCCTGTCTGAAATGTGAAGTAAACCAACTCCAAAGATCATGTTTCAAACCCTTTCTCCCACTTGGGTATGTCATAGTTCCCTAAGAGTTTCATAAGAACTCCGGGCAGTGCTCACACCCAAATGTATCACCATATTAAGCCAAAGTGCAGTGTGGAAGGGCCAGCCCTCTGGTGTCCAAGTTCAGAGGGAACTCAAGCTCCCAAGGCAAGGATCACAAGAGGGGGGCAGAACTTAGGAACTAAGAGACAGTGTAAATGCAGAATTCTAAAAGGGGGAAACGGAAAGGGGAACAACACACATAAGGATATAAGGAATGAGATTCATAGTAGAAACAAGCAAAAGGAAATCAACATGCTAGTTTAAGTGTTTAACTCTGCAGAAGTAGTAAAGTAGACATAGATGCAGAATGCTATAAGTAAACACATTGTGGGTGATGCTGAAACTTAAATCAGGACATACCAGTTTTGAAGAAATAAGTAGAAAAAGCAGTAGACTTGCAAAAGCCAAAGTGTAAATAGGAAGACAGAATACTACGAGTGTGAGTTCAGAAGAGAATGTGAATTGTGAAGTCTGTAGTATATTTGTTTGTGAAAAAGAGTCGTGCCTTTCATAGTTTAGAAATCAGGCAGAAATAAGGTAAGAAAATAGTTTTAAAACTGATTGTCAATCAATTACACAAGGCTTCCCTTAATAAAGGGATTCAGATTCACGGGTATAAATCAATTAAGCAAAGAAATTCATCAAACCCTTTGTGCAAAGTAGCAACTTAGGGGCAAATACATAAAGGTTATTTAAGGACAAGGCCTTTGAAATATATGGTTGTACCATTTAAGGAAAGAAAATCAATTAACAGCCAAGAAATCAGAGGTCAGAGATTTGTTATGAATGAACCAAGCCAAAAAGATGGAAAAGGTTCTAACTTAGGGAAAATCAACAGACAATCAATTGGACCTGTTAAAAAGGAATTCTGAATCAATCACTAGTTTGAAAACCTTTTGGAAGAAAGATTCATCACATATAAAAAGAATACAGACACGTTAAACATGAAAGAAACTTGTTATGCCATTGTAAAATCAGTAGAAACTCTAGTGCAAAAGAGTTTAGCAAAAGGTTCAACATTGTATGAAAACAAAATGTCCAAACTCAGTTCAGAGACTCAGAATCAATCTGAAAGAGCTAAGGGTTCTAAAAAATAAAATCCTAGTTCACATAATCAGACCTCGGCAGAATCCCCAAATTCTAGGGTTTCCACCTTGAATCAAATACAAAGATGATAAGGCCAGTAGTTGAAACAGACTCAGAGGTTTCTTTCAGAAACCCATGAGAAAAACATGCAAACACAATAGCATAATGAGAGAACAACTGATAGTAGAAGAAACATGCTTAAGCAGGTCTTTTAAACAAGGTAAAATAGTAAGAGCTTAAGAACATGGTAGAAGGATACAGTAGGCGAAGCATATCAAAACATAGTGGAAGAAAATAGCAGAACATAGTAGAAGAGCATACAAGCACATACTATAGAAACACAGTAGAAGAATATACAAGAACGGGGTATAGAAAATACAGTAGAAGAGCATATGTGGTAGAAGAAATCATAAGAACACAGCAAAGACAAATACACACAAAAGAAAAGGAAAAGAAAAGTCAGAGAAATACTTTAAGCATTTTCAGAAAACCCTAAATCGAAAAGAAGCGATTTTGAAAGTTTTTGAAAGAAAAGTTGGGGAAATCGTTTGAAAACTCAAGTAGAGCATGGATACCCAATAGATCTAAGAAAATCGAAGAAAACCTAGAAGAGTTAGGGTTTCAGGAGAACCCTAGAATGATAAAGGCTTTGACAAGGTCACCGATCTGAGTCGGAGAAGGTCGGAATCATGCTCAAACCACCATGGTACGTCGGAGTAAAGTCGTAGATGGTCGTGGAACCTTGAATCGACATAGGTCTAGGGGCAGACCTTCGAGGTCAGGCCTCGAATCTTCAGGTATCAGGAGTGTGGGAGCAAGGGAAGGTGAGTATAAGACTCCCATAGCCTGAGAAGCCATGGATTCTGGTGGGTTTCAAGGTGGAGGTGGTGGTAAGATGCGATTAGGGTTAGGGAATGTTCGAGAGAGTTTGAAAGTTCAGAGGCGGCTAGTTAGGTGAACTGAATTAGGGTTGGGGGTGTTTGTGAATTAAAAAAAGGAAAGGGGGAATTATGGCCGTTGATCAAAATGATCAATGGCCTGGATCAAAAGGGAAGGCCGGGCGGGTAAAAATAATCGGGTTAGGGTCGGGTTAAATTGAAACTGGGCCGGTCAATTTGGGGTTTGAAATTGGGTTAATTGGGGAGGCTGATTTGGCTAAAATCGAAATAGTTAGGGCTAAATTTTAAATAGCCACTTTTCCCATTTTATTTTATATAAATAATAAAATGATTTCTGGAAACAAATTAAAGGTACTAAATGGATTAATAATATGTAAATATTAAATTAAAAATACTGGAATTTAACTTTAAAATACTAAATAAATTTGTAAAAATGTGTAAAAATTACTTTAGCTATATTTTTGTATAAATATGACAATAAAATATGTTAATCGCCAAAATGATAATTCGAGGAACAATTATTTGTTTTTGTACTGTTAAAATAGGGCAATAAATTGATTAAAAAATCTTTTTAAAAATTAGGAAAAATACTAAAACACTTGGACATACTTATATATGCATATGCATGCTATTTTGAATGTATTTTGCATATAAAAATATACAAGGAAAAACTGGGTATCAATAGCTACCCCTCTTTACCCGGGAAGTATGGAAGAGTTATTGGGTAAAGATATAATGGCCAATTTTGATCGAACAGAATGGTTTGAAGAATTTGACCGAGCTCTAGCTCCTGAGCTGCCTACATATCCTTGGTCTTACAGGAATCAGGCCATATGTAGTTCAGGATCTGTCGGCGGAATATGCCAATGGAGATTTTCCAAGACGGACGCGCTACTTGGGTTGGGATGGACGGTTAAAATTTGATAGGGTTGCGAGAACTGGAGCGGGATTTCTCCTGCTAAGACGGCCATTGCTCGCCGGTTTACCTGCAAATAAACAATATAAGTGTATACTGTGCGAAAATTTTAAACGTGATGCAAGTTCCCATCGGACCATGAATGTTGTCTTTGGACGATTAGGATGACGTCCTCAGACCATGACGTCATGGGCCATGAAGCTTATAATAAGGATTCACAGGCCATGAAATGATGTTCTCTGGCTATGAGAATGATGCCTCCAAACTATGATGCCTTTGAATAATGATATGCAAAAGATAAAAAGCGTTCGCAGGCCATGGCATGGCGTTCTCGGGCTATGAAGATGGTGCCTCCAAACTATGATGCCTTTAGATAGATTGGCGATCTTTCAGCCCATGAGATGCAGAAGGTGGCGATATTTCAGCCGATGCTAGATGTAAGTGAAGTGGTGATCTTTCAGACGATGCAAGATGTAAGTGAAGTGGCGATCTTTCAGCCGATGCAAGATGTAAATGAAGTGGCGATCTTTCATCCACGCAAAGTATAAATGAATTGGCAATCTTTCAACCGATGCAAGGTACAAATGAAGTGGCGATCTTTCAGCCGTTGCAAAATGTAAATGAAGTGGCAATCTTTCAGCTATGCAAGATGGAAATGAAGTGGCGATCTTCCAGCCATGCAAATGTAGAGGTGGCGATCTTTCAGCCATGCAAATGTAGAGGTGGCGATCTTTCAGCCATGCAGATGGAGGTAGAGCATAACATCATAAGGCAGAATGGTAGCCTTATGCAATGCAAGAATGCAGATGGAGGTAGAGCTTAACCTCGGAAGGCCATCCATATGCAATGCAGAAAGTGCAGATGGAGGTAGAGTTTAACCTCGGAAGGCAGAATGATAGCCTTATGCAATGCAAAAAATGCAGATGGAGGTAGAGCTTAACCTCGAAAGGTAGAATAGTAGCCTTATGCAATGCAGAAAATGCAGATGGAAGTAGAGCTTAACCTTAGAAGGCAAAATGGTAGCCTTATGCAATGCAGAGAATGCAGATGGAGACAGAGCTTAGTCCCGAAAGGAAAAATGGTAGCCCTATGCAATGCAGAAAATGCAGATGGAGACAGAGCTTAGTCTCGGAAGGCAGAATGGTAGCCTTATGCAGGAAGTAAAAATGGCAAATGGCAATAGAGTTTTCTTAGCTGATAGCGAATTGCGGTATCGTGATTGTTGGGGATATTATGCCTGCTGGGGGAACTATTGTGCGGATAGCAGTTGCGAGCAAGTGCAATAGTTTGGAGAGTTGTATTCCTGAACTTTGTGTGTGAGCATATAGTATATTTGATGATTTTGCAACTCAAGTGCATGCATCCAAAGAAAAATCGTGAGTTTGTAAAGGGGGAAAAGTTAGTTCGTATCCCCACTGGCTTTGCTTGACCTGTTCGGCTTTGATCTGGCAATACTGTACATATCATTGGGGTAGCGTTGCTAAACAAGGCAATTTTAGTAATAAACATGCATGATTTAGTAAAAGCATAACGTAAGTACATAATTAAGAATAGTTTTCTTTAGATATACTGACGACTACGACGTGGTTCAAGACATTGCAGCTTCTCTTGCTCCGAAATTTTGAGGGTCCTCCTTAAAATTTTGCCCCAGTTTACTGGGCTGCTGGACGGTTGTTAATGATAAATGGCTGGAATCGACTTCGGAATTTTGTGGGTCGTCCTCAAAATTCAACCTCCAGTTTCCAATAGCGGGGGAAATGGAAATTTTTATTGAATTGTGACCGAACCCATATGGCTACCTACGTATCCCCTCTTAAACGGGAATCAGGTCAGGCATAGTTCAAATTACATAAGGAAAGCATAAAGATTACACATAATATCGCTTGACTGCATCTGAATTGATCGTCTTTGGCCAAACTTCTCTATCCATTTCTGCGAGTATGAGGGCTCCTCCTATTAGAACCCGGTGAAACATGTATGGACCCTGCCAGTTGGGAGAGAATTTCCCTTTGTCTTTATCTTGATGCGGAAAAATTTTCTTTAACACCAGCATCCCCGGTGTGAATTATCTCGGCTTGACTCTCTTATTGAAGGCTCCGGACATTCTGTTATGATAGGGCTGACCATAGCAAACTGCATTCATTCTCTTTCCGTCTATAAGAGCTAGTTTCCCGTAACGACTCTTCACCGATTCTGCGTCGTCGAGCTCTGCTTCCTGTATGATCCTTAAGGAAGGAATTTCCACCTCGGCGGGAATGGCTTCCTCTGTAATGTAAACCGACATATAGGGGGTTGCTCCTGTCGATGTGCGGACTATGGTGCAGTACCCCAATAAAGCAAATGATACATTCTTGTGCCACAGCTTATGCTTCTCTATCATTTTCCTTAGTATCTTATTGATATTCTTATTGGCGGCCTCTACGGCTCCGTTCATCTGAGTTCTGTAGGCTGTAGAATTCTTGTGTTTGATAAACCCAAGTAGTTTTCCAGCAGGAACCCCAAATGCACATTTCGCGGGATTCAGTTTCAGGTTGTACCTTCTCAGTCTATTGAAGAACTTCCTCAAATCTTCCATGTGGTCAGTGGCTTTCTTCGACTTTATGATGACATCATCTACATACACCCCAATCTCCTTATGTATCGTATCATGGAAGATAGTAGTCATGGCCCTCATGTAGGTGGCCCCTACATTCTTTAACCCGAATGGCATCATCTTGTAGTAGTACATCCCCCACGGCGTAATGAAAGCCTTTTCTCAGCATCTTCTTTGTCCATCCAGATCTGATGATATCCAGCGAAACAATCTACAAATGATTGCAACTCATATTGATCAGGATGTGTATGTTTGGCAAGGGGAAGTCGTCCTTTAGACTGGCCCGATTGAGATCCCGATAGTCGATACAGACTCTGACCTTCCCATCCTTCTTTGGCACCGGCACAATGTTGGCTAGCCATGGTGGATATTCTACTACCCTGAGGATTTCAGACTCATATCAGGTTTAAACTTTCTGAGCTTCTATTTCACCGGTGGACATGTTGGATCAGTTGGTAGTTTGTGTGCCACAATAGATGTACTTAAACCAGTCATGTCATCATATGACCAGGCGAATATGTCCTCATATTCCTTCAGAAATTCTATGTATTCTTCCTTTTCTAATGGTGACAAATGAACGTTGATCCGAGTTTATTTGATATTTTTTGCATCTCCCAAGTTAACAATCTCTGTCTTGTCCAGGTTGGACTTGCGTCTGTTCTCAAAATTTTCAACCCCCTTAACAATCTCTTCCGGTATATCATCTTTCTCTGAATTTATGTCTGTTTGTTGCGTTGTCTCGTTGCATGTCACAGTCATTGGTTCATCAAGATAGGTAATAGTAATGCTGTATAAATAAAGTAATGAGAGAAAATAATAAGAGTAATATTTGTAAGGAAACCGAAATGTTTTGATAAATTTCATAACTGTTTTGAACATTGGAAGATCTTGTTGCGAAAATTCAAAATGCGAAAAGAAAGTCAACTAGTAAAAGTAAAAGATAGTGCATGATGCTTTGTTCAGCCTTGCTACCCCGAGGCTTTCCAGGCTTTGGTAGTTCTGATGGTCCAATGTTTGAGGCATGCTCCTCAGCTTATGGCCTGTATGGAATGGCCTTTCTCTCCCTCCTCCTCGAAAATGACACATCAATCCATGTCATCATCTTCTAGGAACAAATTCTTCACCGCTGCCAGTGCTTCCTCTTCTGCCGACCCATAGATGACATCGGCCGGACGGAAAGTCTGCTCTAGATGTGGTATTGGCTACTCCAGCAGGTAGTATGGACCGCACCATGGTGGCGACCAATTGTTGAGCTCCTCCCAAGTATACTCGTATCCCAGATCGAAAGTGGTGCCATGTTTCTTTAGTTTGATAGGCTTGGTAATTCCTTGAAGGTTCTTGCCAAGTCCCGTGCCACGCTCATATTCGCTCCAATTCCATATGCTTTCAATTTTGTTGTCCCACCATTTGTCTTTGTCAACGGCGTTGACTCGCTCGATGTGGTGATAGGTTTCCCCGCCTATCTTTCTCCTTCCTCCGATTGTTGGGATGGTTTGGCGACTGTATATGGGATTGCTACTGTCACCGTGAATAATCACCTCATGGTGGTTCCATTCAAATTTCATCGTCGGATGCAGTGCTGATGCTACGGCCCCAACGGCATGAATCCACGGTCGTCCCAATAGCATATTGTAAGATTCCGTCACGTCTATAACTTGAAAATCAACGTCGAACTAAGTAGGTCCCATTTTCAAACATAGGCTGACTTCCCCAATGGTGGATCTTTGGGAACCGTCGAAAGCTTTGACGTTGATGGCCCAGTCCTTGATCTCATGCAGCCCCTTTCCCAATATTCTGAGTGTTACCAATGGAGAAATATTGAGGCTGGACCCTCCATCAATCAGGACCCTAGTGATAAAATAATCTTCGCAATGTACGGTGATGTGCAATTCTTTGTTGTGACTCAACCCTTCTGATGGCAGCTCATCTTCATGAAAAGTGATCTTGTGGCTTTCCAATACCTACCCTACCATGTTTTCCATTTCTCCTCCAGTGATGTTGCTTGGTACATATGACTCACTCAGCACCTTCAACAAGGCATTCTTATGTGCATCGAAACTTTGCAGCAAAGCTAGGATAGAAATTTGTGCCGGTGTTTTGTTCAGCTGATCAATGACTTAGTAATCCTTGGCGTGTATCTTTTCAAAGATCATCGGGCCCGGTTTTAGTGATGGTCGGTCGACCAGAGGCCTGCTTACTCGACTTAGCTAAATGCTCCAGAGTATAAATCCTGTCAGTTCTTGTCATACCCTATGGGGCAACTGTTTCCCCGAATTTAGCTTTCCCTTTCCTTCTCACCTCGGTTGTGTAATCCCAAGGTATGGCATTTGTATGGAACAGTGTTATGGCCGACATTGTTACCGGGATGGGCACCTTTACTCCGAATGGATCATGTATTTTGGAGGGTAAAACTGCAACTTCAAATGGTGCGGGTGCGTTTGCTGGAGACCCAAATCGACCTCAATTGGTGTTGCCGTCTTTATGGGGAGTGGTGCTTCAAACTCAAGTGGTACAGACATGTTTACCTCGGCATCCCCAGAAGGCTGAGTCTAGACTACAATTGGATTGAGGGTGACTATTGGCTTCTTTGGTTTGTCACCTTCTGTGATTAAACCGATCGATCCTTTGGGATCCCAATCATCCTCTACTTTAATCATGTGAACACCTCCACCCTTATGGTCCGGCAGGGGGTTGTTGCGAACATTCGAAGTAGGCTCTTTGGCTACAATGATCTTGTTATCGATTAGAGTCTGGATCTTATCTTTCAGAGAGAGACATTCATCAATGGTATGTCCCTTCATGCCGGAATGGTATGAACATGATTTATTTGGATTGACCCACTGAGAAGGGTTTTCAGGGGTTATAGCATGGATAGGGGTGACATAACCAGCAGCTTTGAGCCTTTCATGTAGCTGTTCAATCGGTTCAGCAATGGCGGTATACTGTTTGGGGGGTCTGCGATCGAAATTTGGTAAAGGTCAATTAAAGTTTTGACGTGTGGGATGTGATCTATAGTGGGATGGATGAGCATTGTAGGCTTGGTAGACATGTGTGGGACGGGAATATCTGGGTGAAGTAGGTTGATATGTAGGAGGTGGGGGTGATTGGTAAGTAGGTGGTGGAGTTTGGTAAGAGGGTGAGGGTGCTTGGTAATTCGGGGTATGCTAATATGTGAGTGGAGGTGTCGGATAGGCTTGGTATTTGGTAGGGGATTTGGCTCTTTGTGCAACCATTACAGCACCCACGTCCCTTTTATTGGACTTACCACTAGACTGTAAAGCCTTATTGGTAGCTTGTAAGGCTTCAAAATTCATAACCATACCACTTTTGATGCCGACTTCAATCCTTTCCCCTAACTTGATAATGTCGGAAAATTTCTGGCTCTCAATCAACATTAGCCTTTCTTAGTATTGCGGGTCCTGAGCCCGGACGAAAAACTTGTTCATCTGTTCTTCTTCTAAAGCTGGTGTGACCTTAGCAGCTTCTGATCTCCAACGAGTAGAGTACTCGCCGAATGTTTCTGTGGGTTTCTTCTTTAAATTCTGGATGTAGAACACATCTAGCACATTTTCTGTGTTGAACCTGAACCTGTCCATAAGGTCGGATTCCATACACACCTAGTTCGACCATTTCTTCGGGTCTTGGCTAATGTACCAAGACAGAGCATCTCCCTTCAGACTCCTCATGAAAAGCTTCATGCGAATCCTTTTGTCGTTCCCTACTCTGACCAGCTTGTCGCATTATGTTCTCAAGTGGACTCTCGGATCCCCTATACCATCAAACATCTCGAACATAGGAGGTTTGTACCCCTCGGGCAGTTCGACATCCGATTGTATGCAAAGATCTTCGTAGTTCAACCCTCCAATCCCCTTGCTTTCTTCGACACCCTGAATTCGACTAGTCAATTTCTTGAGTTCCGCAGCCAGGTTTCTGATGAGTAAATCTTTATCATCAGAATTGGGTATGCTTGAGACAGGTTGGGTGGAGTGTGACATGGTTTCCACATAGACGGGGGTGTTATGGTGGGCGTGGAAATGATCATTTGTGGAATTCAGAGGTTCTAGGATGAGCAGTGAAGTATTACTGTGGTGGTGATGAGTGGGATGGTTTTGTGGAGGCGTGGGGTTCTGAGCGTTTGGAAAATTGATATCTGGAGTGGTGAGGGAAAATGACAAGTTTGCCAGATTCTGAACCTGGTCAAGTTCCTCCTGAAATTTCAACAGTTTCTGCTCGAGTTGGGACGCACTTTCTTTTGAGACCTGAGCACCATGAGTGACCTCTAGCTGTTCAGTTGAGTTTTCCTTTCTAGTGTTGTTCAAATCTTCCATCTTTCCTTTGTTCCTGCTTCTAATAGGACTAGGAGGAGGAGTGGTTAGAGGGCCCTTAGATCTTGTGGAATATGATGACGATGCCAGAGTGCATGAACTAACCTTTGGGGAGGGGAGTAAATCGCAAAAATGTAAATTGTGTCCTATTTGGGAACCTCTTTATGCCCGAGGTAGGCCTAGCGACAAGTTGATTTGGAGAACTTAGAATGCTAAATGCCTCATTTTATTAATAAAAAGTAGACGAGTCGCAAATCGACACTAAGTAATAAGGAATAAAATGTCACTAGTGGCCATTGGCCTTATTACATTTCATAAAGCAAAAGAAAACTCCTATCTATTTGGTCCCAGAAGGACCTTCCCCAGACTCGGCATCTTTGGCCCCATCGAACAGCTTCACCAGCTCGCGAAGTCCCAGAAGCAGGTAGGCTCTGGCCAGGTGTCCACCCTCGTTCCTTCAACATTCTGGTAGTCCTCGATCCTCTTGCAAAACTTCCTTTCTAGCTCCACTAAACCTCGTTCCAGGTATCCTAGTCACTTGTTGGCACTGACAACCATGTTTTCCACTCTTCAATCAGTTTTTGGTGGGCTTCTTGAATCTCACGGTGCTCGCATTCATATTCCCGAATCCTATTACGCAGTTAGTTGTATTTGTCCTGTGCTTCAGCCCTTTCATCGATGATTCTGTGACCTCGAACAAACCCAGGTTGGCCCAGACCATTGTGATTATCCTCCAGCCATCCTGAATAGTGTGGGGTGCATCCAGCATGGTATTTGTCTGGTTCGATAGTATCTCTTCCCATGATGATCTTGCAATGCCACATATGTTGAGCTTGGCACTTATAAGAACTGTCATCAGCTTGGAACTCAGGCCAGAAGTGACTCATCTTGTCGACCCTTGGTATAACCTGCTTCCAACCAGCCTGTCTCATAACCCAGAGAGGGACATAAGGGTAGGTTTCTCTCAAACCGATCAGTATCAGAAATGGTGCGTCCCTGGATCGGACGATGAACTCTTCATTAGGGAACCACTCGAACATCCATTGTACTTGATCCTTAGTCAGATTTTCAAATAGCTCAACGCATCCCTTGGCATCTTCTGGCTGACCAAACATGTTGGACATATAGTTCATTCGCCTTGGTTGATGGAAGGCTTTATGATCATCCCAGTCTCTACGCTGAATCTCTTGCCGATATTCGCCCCTTTGAAGATGCTCCATGAGCTAGAGTTGGAGTAGCAAGTTGTAGCCCTCGAAGTGTGGGGCTCCTTGTTGACACTTTTCCAAGGCTCGATATATCTCTGCGATGATCATAGGCACTATGCTAAATGGTTGTCCACCAATTCCCTCTATCAAAGTTTTAATGACTATGGCTAGCCTGGTGTGGATCTTTGCCTTCTTCATTGGAAACACTATCATCCCCAAGAAGCAGGACATAAAAACAAGGACCCTTCAGTGAATATGCTATAACGATGTAAGGGTAAACTCATCCGGATAAGTACGGTAGGATTTGCCGTGACCATACCTCTTGTACAAATAATCAAAGGGAATGTAAGACACCTTCAAACATGTCAAGTCTGGATTCTTCTTTAGGCCCATCATTTTGAGGAAACCCCTGCCCTTGCGATTTTCCGGCATTAACAAACCCGGGGTCTCCCATGGTATACCAGCCAATCCTCTTATTTCCTCTAGCAGGGGTGTCATCTCAATCTCCCCGAAGTGAAACACAGACCTATCACAGTCCTAGAACAGAGTAACAGCTTCTATGATTTTGTTGTTGGGTTGGACCTCCAAAAGGGAAGGTAGATTTCCTAGGTATTTCCGGACAAGAGTCTGATCACTGGAATGAAGATCCTCCCACTAGCTTAGCAACCTTGGGTGGATTCTTGTGACCATGCCGAATCTGGGGACTTCGTGCCTCATGTTTCTACAAGACAAAAGGGTTAGGCCCTTACCCCCACCAAACTCGACTATTAAATACCAGTAATTGGCATAAAATCATTTAGTTCTCCAAATAAATGCACAGAACGTGGTAGTGTCTATTTGGGTTTTTGGAAAACCCAGTGGACTTTGGACAAGGCTATCTTAAAGAGTCATTATGCGGACAACATAACTGACTCGGCTAAGTTTGACCGTGATGCATGCCCAATTAAACAGAGTAAGGTTTCTATGGGGGGTTTTAGACTGGTACCCTTGAGCGAACAACTCGAGAGAGAAAGGCACGGAACTGTCGACTACACCATTAATTGACTGGTTTTACTGTAGATACGCCTTTGCCAAATTTAGAGGGTGATAATATCGGAAGAGCGCAACCGCTCATTATAAGCGTTGTTATGGTATTTGTTTGGCACGAGGGGAATATGATGTTGAAAACATGCTTACGCAATAATTAAAACAAGTTGTCACGTATTTGCATGTTCATAAAGTAATAATTACAATAATTGAAAATATTAATAAAGGAGTGCAGTAAAGGAAAGCAGTAAAAGAAACAGGGCAAAGAAACAAAAGACGAGTCAGTTTTTGCAGTATAAGAGGGTATTAAATACTTAAAGGTATGAAACAAATAAGGCACATAAGAAATGTAAAGTCACAGTAATAGCTTGAATGGTAGAAGCCTAAAAGATATCCCCAGCAGAGTCGCCACGCTGTCGCGTCCCCTTTTTCTCGCAAAATCGGGTTCATGACATTTGGGAGGACAACTTGTTCCCTTTCGGGAATTGGGTTTGAATTGAAGAATTGCCACCTAATGATTTGAGTGCATTAGGACACTAAGGAAAGTTTGATATGAACAACCAGAGATTGGGTAAGGGCTCAAAATTATCTCAAGGGGAAGGTGTTAGGCACCCCTCAAGATCCACTAGTGTTGTTCCCGGCCAAGATATTATTGTTGTGACTTAAGTGCAAATAAAGACTTCAAATAAGAGGGGATTTTCATGTAATGGTTACAAATAAGCAAAAGTAAGAAAAACAAACTTAAAGGAGTTGAATAAAAGAAATGGTAAAAAATTTTTTTTTAAAGAAACAAAGAAAACAAAAGGAATGGGGGTCCTAGGTTCATTAATAATATGGATCACCCCACATAACAACCGGTAATCACTCCTCAATGAGGGGATACACGAGATGTTACCGCGTGGTCATCATATCCAGATCTACCCTTCCCCACACCGTTGAGGTATTAAAGCACGAAATGGTCTCGTTTACTTATTGCATGATATTACCCACCCCAATTCTATCGGTCCCGGAGGCATTTAGGACTACTAATCCTAAAAGGGAGGTATGTTGGGCTTATTTATGGTTTCTAAGGTAAAAATACTAAAGCGACAAGCAAAAGCATATATATAGAAAGTATGGGGAAGCACATAAACAAATAAGGCTCAAACAGACCTCCTTAAACCAAAGAAAAACATATAGTTTAGCATGTCTTACACGTACTGATTAGGGTCTAATTAAACTTAACAGTTAGGGTAGACTGATTTATTGCATATTTCAGAGAAGAAGCCCGAGTTAGGCATGTCTGATGTTTGTAGCATATAAAAATCTAATTCAGTTTATAAACTATACTATGGCTTGCCTAAGTGTTAGATGAAGACCTATAGGCATGATGTCTACTGATTTCAGAAAAGATGAAGTATATTGTATTTAGAAAAAAAGTTGTCAGTTATTCAGGAAAGACGAGTTTTGACAAAAGATCTTGCGTCATTACTACTGATTTTAGACTTATAAGCAAGTGAAGCGATTCAAATTCGATTAAAGCTCCTATAGGCATGCTTTCTATGCGTTGTCGATTTTAAACATTTTTACAGACATAGCAAGAGTGCAGAAATCCTATAGGCATGGCATCTAAATGCAGTACTTCGTTTAAGCCTATGAACATGATATCTAGATGCAGTTAGTTATTTAAGCCCTATAACAAGTTTGTCCAGTGACAGATGCATATGCAGGATTCAGATTTTTAGTTAACTATGAGCATGGTATCTATATGAGAGATGCAGAAATTTAACTATAGGCAGGATATCAATATGAATGCAGAATTCCTTATAGGCATAGTATCTATACATGAAAGAGCAGAATTTCTATAGGCAGGATATCTATGTGACATGCGGAAATTCTTATAGACATGGTATTTATATGAGAATGCGGAAATTCTTATATACATGGTATTTATATGAGAATGCAGAAATTCTTATAAACATGATATCTATATGAGAATGCAAGATTACTATAGGCAGGTTATCTATATGAGAATGCAGAATTCATAAACTCCTATAGACAGGTTATCCACCCCTTTTGCATACACAATTAACACTCCCTTTTCACTAACCATCCCCGAGAGTTTATTACAAAGTTATTACATCCCAGAAAGAAAATAAAGTAAAAACAAATACATTAGAAGTTGAAAATTACAACCAAGAAGAGCTTGATTCAGACTTCCTGTCTGAAATGTGAAGTAAACCAACTTCAAAGATCATGTTTCAAAGCCTTTCTCCCACTTGGGTGTGTCTGAGTTCCCTAAGAGTTTCATAGGAACTCCGGGCAATGCTCACACCCAAATGTATCACCAAATTAAGCCAAAGTGCAGTGTGGAAAGGGCCAGCACTCAGGTGTCCAAGTTCCGAGGGAACTCAAGGTCCCAAGGCAAGGCTCACAAGAGGGGGACAAAACTTAGGAACTAAGAGAGAGTGTAAATGCAGAATTCTGAAAGGGGGAAAGGGAAAGGGGAACAACACACATAGGGATATAGGGAATGGGATTCATAGAAGAAACAAGCAAAAGGAAATCAATGTGCTAGTTTAAGTGTCTAACTCTGCAGAAGTAGTAAAGTAGACATAGATACAGAAAGCTGTAAGTAAACACATTGTGGGTGAAGCTGAAACTTAAATCAGGACATACTAGTTTCGAAGAAATAAGTAGAAAAAGCAGTAGACTTGCAAAAGCCAAAGTGCAAAAAGGAAGACAGAATACTATGAGTATGAGTTCAGAAGAGATTGTGACTTGTGAAGTCTGTAGTATATCTGTTTGTGAAAAGGGTCGTGCCTTCTATAGTGTAGAAAGCAGGCAGAAAAAAGTAAGAAAATAGTTTGAAAACTGATTGTCAATCAATTACACAAGGCTTCCCTTAATTATGGGATTCAAATTCACGGGTATAAATCAATTACGGAAAGAAATTCATCAAACCCTTTGTGCAAAGTAGTAAATTAGGGGCAAATACATAAAGGTTATTTAAGGACAAGGTCTTTGAAATATATGGTTGTACCATTTATGGAAAGAAAATCAATTAACAGCCAAGAAATCAGAGGTCAGAGATTTGTTATGAATGAACCAAGTCAGAAAGATGGAAAAGGTTTTAACATAAGGAAAATCAGCAGACAATCAATTAGACCTGTTAAAAAGGAATTCTGAATTAATCACTAGTTTGAAAACTTTGGGAAGAAAGATTCATCAGATATAAAAAGCATACAAACACGTTAAACATGAAAGAAACTTGTTCTGCCATGGTAAAATCAGTAGAAACTCCAATGTAGAAGAGTTTAGCAAAAGGTTCAACATTGTATGAAAACAAAGATGTCCAAACTCAGTTCAGAGACTCAGAATCAATCTGAAAGAGTTAAGGGTTCTAAAAAATAAAACCCTAGTTCACACAATCAGACCTCGGCAGAATCCCCAAATTCTAGGGTTTCCACCTTGAATCAAATAGTAGAAGAGCATACAAGCACAGACTATAGAAACACAGTAGAAGAATATACAAGAACGGGGTATAGAAAATACAGTAGAAGAGCATACGTGGTAGAAGAAAACATAAGAACACAGCAAATACAAAAACACACAAAAGAAAAGGAAAAGAAAAGTCAGAGAAACACTTTAAATATTTTCAGAAAACCCAAAATCGAAAAGAAGCGATTTTGAAAGTAATTTTGAAAGAAAAGTTGGGGAAATCGTTTGAAAACTCAAGTAGAACATGGATACAGAATAGATCTAAGTAAATCGAAGAAAACCTAGAAGAGTTAGGGTTTCAGGAGAACCCTAAAATGATAAAGGCTTTGACAAGGTCACCGATCTAAGTCGGAGAAGGTCGGAATCATGCTCAAACCACCATGGTACGTCGGAGTAAAGCCGGAGATGGCCGTGGAACCTTGAATCGACAGAGGTCTGGTGGAAGACCTTCGAGGTCAGGCCTCGAATCTTCAGGTATCAGGCACGTGCGAGCAAGAGAAGGTGAGTATAAGACTCCCAAAGCCTGAGAAGCCATGGATTCCGGTGGGTTTCAAGGTGGAGGTGGTGGTAAGATGCGATTAGGGTTAGGGATTTTTCGAGAGAGTTTGAGAGTTCAGAGGCGGCTGGTTAGGTGAACTGAATTAGGGTTGGGGGTGTTTGTGATTTAAAAAAGGAAAGGGAGAAGTGTGGTCGTTGATCATTTTGATCAACGGCCTGGATCAAACGAGAAGGCCGGGCAGGTAAAAATAAATGAGTTAGGGGCGAGTTAAATTGAAACTAGGCCGGTCAATTTGGGGCTTGTAATTGGTTTAATTGGGGAGGCTGATTTGGCTAACATTGAAATAGTTAGGGCTAAATTTTAAAAAGCCACTTTTCCCTTTTTATTTTATAAAAAATAGTAAAATAATTTCTGGAAACAAATTAAAGGTACTAAATCGATTAATAATATGTAAATATTAAATTAAAAATACTAGAATCAAATTTGTAATTATAAACACAATTAGATCTTAAAATAGGCTAAAATTGCAATTATATGCAATTTAACTTTAAAATGCTAAATAAATTTGTAAAAATGTGTAAAAATTACCTTAGCTATATTTTGGTATAAATATGAGAATAAAATAAGTTAATCACCAAAATGATAATTCGAGGAACAATTATTGGTTTTGTACTGTTAAAAGAGGGCAATAAATTGATTAAAAATCTTTTTAAAAATTAGGAAAAATACTAAAATACTTGGACATACTTATATATGCATATTCATGCTATTTTAAAAATATTTTGCATATAAAAATATACAGGGAAAAATTGGGTATCAACAGCTGCTCCGCTTTACCCGGGAAGGATGGTAGAGTTATCGGGTAAAGATATGATGGCTAATTTTGACCGAACGAAATGGTTTGAAGAATTTGACCAAGCTCTGGATCCTGAGTTGCCTACATATCCTTGGTCTTACAGGAGTCAGGCCATATGCAGTTCAGGATCCGTCGGCAGAATATGCCGATGGAGGTTTTCCAAGACGGACACGCTATTTTGGGTTGGGATGGACGGTTAAAATCTGCCAGGGTTGCGAGAACTGGAGTGGGATTGCTCCTGCTGAGACGACCGTTGCTTTCCAGTTTACCTGCAAATAAGTAATAGAAGTGTATACTGTGCGAAAATTTTAAACGTGATGCAAGTTCCCGTTGGACCATGAATGTTGTTTTTGGACGATTAGGATGACGTCCTCAAACCATGACGTCCTGGTCCATGAAGCGTATAATAAGGATTCGCAGGCCATGAAATGATGTTCTCGGGTTATGATAATGATGCCTCCGAACTATGATGCCTCTAAATAATGATATTCAAAAGATAAAAGGAGTCCTCAGGCCATGGCATGGCGTTCTCGGGCTATAAAGATCGTGCCTCCGAACAATGATGCCTTTGGACAGATTGGCAATCTTTTAGCCCATGAGATACAGAAGGTGGCGATCTTTCAGCCGAGGCAAGATGTAAGTGAAGTGGCGATCTTTCAGCCGATGCAAGATGTAAGTGAAGTGGCGATCTTTTAGCCGATGCAAGATGTAAATGAAGTGGCGATCTTTCAGCCATGCAAGATGAAGTGGCAATCTTTTAGCCATGAAATGGCGATCTTTCAGCCATGAAGTGGGGATCTTTCAGCCGATGCAAGGTATAAATGAAGTGACAATCTTTCGGCCGCTGTAAGGTATAAATGAAGTGGCGATCTTTCAGCTGATGCAAGATGTAAATGAAGTGGCGATATTTTAGCCATGCAAGATATAAATGAAGTGGCAATCTTTTAGCCATGCAAATGTAGAGGTGGCAATTTTTCAGCCATGTAGATGGAGATATAGCTTAACCTTAGAAGGCAGAATGGTAGCCTTATGCAATGCAAGAATGCAAATAGAGGTAGAGCTTAACCTCGGAAGGCAGAATGGTAGCCTTATGCAATGCAAGAATACAGATGGAGGTAGAGCTTAACCTCGGAAGGCAAAATGGTCACCTTATGCAATGCAAAAAATGCAGATGGAGGTAGAGCTTAACCTCCGAAGGCAAAATGGTAGCATTATGCAATGCTGAAAATGCAGATGGAGGTAGAGCTTAACCTCGGAAGGCAGAATGGTAGCCTTATGCAATGCATAAAATGCAGATGGAGGTAGAGCTTAACCTTAGAAGGCAAAATGGTAGCCTTATGTAATGCAGATAATGTAGATGGAGATAGAGCTTAATCTCGTAAGGCAGAATGGTAGCTTTATGCAATGCAGAAAATGCAGATGGAGACAAAGCTTAGTCTCGGAAGGCAGAATGGTAGCCTTATACAGGAAGTAAAAATGGCAAATGGCAATAGAGTTTTCTTAGCTGATAGTGGATTACGGTATCGTGATTACTGGGGATATTGTGCCTGCTAGGGGACACTGTTATGCGGATAACAGTTGCGAGCAAGTGCAACGGTTCAGAGAGTTGTATTCTTGAACTTTATTAGTGAACATATAGTATATTTGATGATTTTGCAACTCAAGTGCCTGCATCCAAAGAAAAATCGTGAGTTTGTAAAGGGGGAAAAGTTAGTTCGTATCCCCGCTGGCTTTGCTTGACCTGCTCGGCTTTGATCTGGAGATACTGTACATATCAATAGGGTAGCGTTGCTAAACAAGGCAATTTAGTAATAAACATGCATGATTTAGTAAATGCATAATGTAAGTACATAATTAAGAATAGTTTTCTTTAGAGGAACCGACGACTGCGACATGGTTCAAGACATTGCAACTTCTCTTGCTCCGGAATTTTGCGGGTCCTCTTCAAAATACTGCCCCAGTTTATTGGGTTGCTGCTCCTGACAGTTGTTAAAGATAAATGGCTGGAATCGACTTCGAAATTTTGATGGTCCTCCTCAAAATTCTGCCCCATTTTCTAATAGCGGGTGAAATGGAAATTTTTATTGAATTGTGACCGAACCCATAGGGCTGCCTACGTATCCCCTTTTAAACAGGAATCAGGTCAGGCGTAGTTCAAATTACATAAGAAAAGCATAAAGATTACACATAATATCGCTTGACTGCATCTGAAATGAACGGCTATGGCCAAACTTCTCCGTCCATTTCTGCGAGTATGACGGCTCCTCCTGTTAGAACCCGGTGAACCATGTACGGACCCTGCCAGCTGGGAGAGAATTTCCCTTTGGCTTCATCTTGATGCGGAAAAATTTTCTTTAACACCAGCTTCCCTGGTGTGAATTGTCTCGACTTGACTCTCTTGTTGAAGGCTCTGGACATTCTGTTCTGAAAGAGCTGACCGTGGCAAACTGCATTCATTCTCTTTCCGTCTATAAGAGCTAGTTGCTCGTAACGACTCTTCACCCATTCTGCGTCGTCGAGCTCTGCTTCCTGTATGATCCTTAAGGAAGGAATTTGCAGCTCGGCGGGAATGACTGCCTCTGTACCATAAACCAGCATATAGGGGGTTGCTCCTGTCGATGTGCGGACTATGGTGCGGTACCCCAATAAAGTAAATGATACCTTCTCGTGCCAGATCTTATGCTTCTCTATCATTTTCCTTAGTATCTTCTTGATATTCTTGTTGGTGGCATCTACGGCTCCGTTCATCTGAGTTCTGTAGGCTATAGAATTCTTGTGTTTGATAAACCCAAGTTGTTTTTTGGCAGGAACCCCAAATGCACATTTTGCGGGATTCAGTTTCAGGTTGTACCTTCTCAGTCTGTTGAAGAACTTCCTCAAATTTTCCATGTGGTCAGTGGCTTTCTTGGACATTATGATGACATCATCTACATACACCTCAATCTCCTTGTGTATCATATCATGGAAGATAATAGTCATGGCCCTCATATAGGTGTCCCCTGCATTATTTAACCCGAATGGCATCATCATGTAGCAGTACATCCCCCACGGCGTAATGAAATCCTTTTCTCAGCATCTTCTTCATCCATCCAGATCTGATGATATCCAGCGAAACAATCTACAAATGATTGCAACTCATATCAATCAGGATGTGTGTGTTCAGCAAGGGGAAGTCTTCCTTTGGACTGGCCCGATTGAGATCCCGGCAATCGACACAGACTCTGACCTTCCCATCCCATCCTTCTTCAGCACCGGCATAATGTTGGCTAGCCATGTTGGATATTCTACTACCCTGAGGATTTTAGACATATATCGGGTTTAAACTTTTTGAGCTTTTGTTTCACCGGTGGACATGTCGGATCAGTTGGTAGTTTGTGCGCCGTAATAGATGTACCTAAACTAGTCATGTCATCATATGACTAGGCGAATATGTCCTCATATTCCTTCAGAAATTCTGTGTATTCTTCCTTTTCTGACGGTGACAAATGAACACTGATCTGAGTTTCTTTGATATTTTCTGCATCTCCCAGGTTAACAATCTCAGTCTCGTCCAGGCTCTGGTGGTTCTGATAGTCCAATTATTGAGGCCTGCTCCTCGGCTTACGGCCTGTATAAGGGCCTTCCTCCCCCTCCTCCTCGAAATTGACACAACAATCCATGTCATCATCTTCTATGAACAAATTCCTCACTACTGCCAGTGCTTCCTCTTCTTCTGACCCATAGATGACATCGCCTGGTCGGAAAGTCTTCTCCAGATGTGGTATTGGCTGCTCCAGTAGGTAGTATGGACCGCACCGTGGTGGAGACCAGTTGTTGAGCTCCTACCAAGTATACTCGTATCCCAGACCGAAAGTGGTGCCATGTTTCTTCAGTTTGATAGGCTTGGCGATTCCTTGGAGGTTCTTGCCATGTCCCTTGCCCCCTCTAGTTCAATATGCTTTCAATTTTGTTGTCCCACCATTTGTCTTTGTCAACGGCGTTGACTCGCTTGATGTGGTGATAGGTTTCCCTACCTATCTTTCTCCTTCCTCCAATTGCTGGGATGGTTTGACGACTGTATATGGGATTTCTACCGTCGTCGTGAATGATCACCTCTTGGTAGTTCCATTCAAATTTCACCGCTTGATGTAGTATTGACGCTAAGTCCCCAGTGGCATGAATCCATGGCCGTCCCAACAGCAGATTGTAATATGCCGACACGTCTATAACTTGAAAATCAACGTCGAACCAAGTAGGTCCCATTTTCAAACGTAGGATGATTTCCCCAATGGTGGATCTTTGGGAACCGTCGAAAGCTTTGACGTTGATGGCCCGGTCCTTGATTTCATGCAGCCCCTTTCCCAATGTTCTAAGTGTTACCAACGGACAAATAGTGAGGTTGGAACCTCCATCAATTAGTACCCTAGTGATAAAATAATCTTCGCATTATACGGTGATATGCAATTCTTTGTTGTGACTTAACCCTTCTGGTGGCAGCTCATCTTCATGAAAATTGATCTTGTGGCTTTCCAATACCTGCCCTACTAGGTTTTCCATTTCTCCTCGGGTGATGTTGCTTGGTACATATGCCTCACTCAGCACCTTCAACAAGACATTCTTATGTGCATCAGAACTTTGCAGCAAAGCTAGGATAGAAATCTGTGTCGGTGTTTTGTTCATCTAATCAATGATTGAGTATTCCTTGGCTTGTATCTTTCTCCAGAGATCATCGGGCCTGGTTTCAGTGATGGTCGGTTGACCAGAGGCCTGCTTACTGGACTCAGCTAAATGCTCCGGAGTATAAACCATGCCGGTTTTTGTCATACCCTGTGCCGCAACTATTTCCCCGAATTTAGCTTTCTCTTTCCTTCTCGCCTCGGCTGTGTAATCCCAAGGTATGGAATTTGTATGGAACGGTGTTATGGCCGACATTGTTACTGGGATGGGCACCTTTACTCCGAACGGAGCATGTATTTTGGAGGGTAAAACTGTAACTTCAAACAGTGCAGGTGCGTTTGCTGGAGACCCAAACTCGACCTCAATTGGTGTTGGTGTCTTTGTGGGGAGTGGTGCTTCAAACTCAAGTGGTATAGACATGTTTACCTCGGCATCCCCAGAAGGTTGAATCTGTACTACAATCGAATTGAGGGTGACTATTGACTTCTTTGGTTCGTCACCTTCTGTGATTAAATTGATTGATCCTTTGGGATCCCAATCGAATGGAGGGTGACTATTGGCTTCTTTGGTTCGTCACCTTCTATGATTAAACTGATTGATCCTTTGGGATCCCAATCAAATTGAGGGGATTTGGCTCTTTGTGCAACCATTACGGCACTCACGTCCCTTTTCTTGGATGTACCACCAGATTGTAAAGCCTTATTGGTAGCTTGTAAGGCTTCAAAATTCGTAACCATACCACTTTTGATGCCTACTTCAATCCTTTCCCCTAACTTGATAATGTCGGAAAATTTTTGGCTCTCAGTCAACATCAGCCTTTCATAGTATTGCGGGTCCTGAGCCCGGACGAAAAACTTTTTCATCTGTTCTTCTTCTAAAGCTGGTCTGACCTTAGCAGCTTCTGATCTCCAACGAGTAGCGTACTCACAGAATGTTTTTGTGGGCATCTTCTTTAAATTTTGGATATAGAACACATCTGGCGCATTTTCTGTATTGAACCTGAACCTGTCCATAAAGTTGGATTCCATACTCACCCAGTTCGACCATTTCTTCGGGTCTTGGCTATTGTACCAAGACAGAGCATCTCCCTTCAGACTCTTCATGAAAATCTTCATGCGAATCCTTTCATCTTTCCCTACTCCGACCAGCTTGTCGCAGTATGTTTTCAAGTGGACTCTCGGATCCCCTATACCATCAAACATCTCGAACTTATAAGGTTTGTGCCCCTCGGGTAGTTCGACATCCGGTTGTCTGCAAAGATCTTCGTAGTTCAACCTTTCAATCCCCTTGCTTCGTTCGACACCCTGAATTCGACTAGTCAATTTCTTGAGTTCTGCACCCAGGTTTCTAATGAGTAAGTCTTTATCATCAGATTCGGGTGTGCTTGAGAAAGGTTGGGTGGAGTGTGGCATGGTTTCCACATAGATGGGGGTGTTATGGTGGGCGTGGAAATGATCATTTGTGGAATTCAGAGCTTCTGAGATGAGCAGTGGAGTATTGCTGGATGTATGGCATGTATTGCAGTGGTGGTGATGAGCGGGATGGTTTTGTGGTTTTGGGATGTTTTGTGGAGGCGTGGGGTTCTGAGCGTTTGGAAAATTGATATCTGGAGTGGTGAGGGAAAATGACAAGTTTACCAGATTCCAAACCTGGTAAGTTCCTCCTGAAATTTCAACAGTTTCTGCTCGAGTTGGAACGCACTTTCTTTGGAGACTTGAGCACCTTGAGTGACCTCTACCTGTTCAGTTGAGTTTTCCTTTTTGGTGTTGTTCAAATCTTCCATCTTTCCTTTGTTCCTGCTTCTGATAGGACTAGGAGGAGGAGTGGGTGAAGTTCCCTTAGATCTTGTGGAATGTGATGACGATGCCAGTGTACATGAACTAACCTTTGGGAAGGGGAGTAAATAAACAAAAAGTAAAAACAAAAAGGTAACAAGTCAGTGAGGATTATAAGAAAATGTTGCGATAATTAAACATATAGTGCAAGAATGTAAATCGCGTCCTATTTAAGAACCTCTTTATGCTCGAGGTAGGACTAGCGACAAGTTGATTTGGAGAACTTAGAATGCTAAATGCCTCATTTTATTGATAAAAAGTAGACGAGTCCCAAATCGACACTAAATAACAAGGAATAAAATGTCACTAGTGGCATTGGCCTTATTACATTTTATAAAGCAAAAGAAAACTCCTATCTATTTGGTCCCAAAAGGACCTTCCCCAGACTCGGCATCTTTGGCCCCATCAAACAGCTTCACCAGCTCGCGAAGTCCCAGCAGCAGGTAGGCCCTGGCCAGGTGTCCAACCTCGTTTCCTCTAGCATTCTGGAAGTCCTCGATCCTCTTGAGAAACATCCTTTCCAGCTCCACTAAACCTCGTTCCAGGTATCCTAGTCGCTTGTTGGCACTGACAGCCATGTCTTTCCACTCTTCAATCAGTTTTTGTTGGGCTTCTTGAATCTCACGGTGCTCTCTTTCACATTCCCGAATCCTCTTGCACAGTTGATTGTATTTGGCCTGTGCTTCAGCCCTTTCATCGATGATTCTGTGACCTCGAAAAAATACAGGTTGGCCCAGACCATTGTGATTATCCTCCAGCCATCCTGAATAGTATGGGGTGCAGCCAGCATGGTATTTGTCAGGTTCGATATTATCTCTTCCCATGATGAACTGGTAATGCCACATATGTTGAACTTGGCACTTATAAGGATGGTCATCAACTTGGAACTCAGCCCGTAAGTGACTCATCTTGTCTACCCTTGGTATAACCTGCTTCCTACTACCCTGTCTCATAAACCGGAGAGAGACATAAGGGTAGGTTTCTCTAAAACCGATCAGTATCAAAAATGGTGCGTCCATAGATCGGGCGATGAACTCTTCAGTAGGGAACCACTCGAACATCCATTGTACTTGATCCTCAGTCAGATTTTCAAACAGCTCCATCCATCCCTTGGCATCTTCTGGCTGAGAAAACATGTTGGGCACGTAGTTCATTCGCCTTGGTTGATGGAAGGCTATATGATCGTCCTAGTCTCTACGCTGAATCTCTTGCCGATATTCACCCCTTTGAAGATACTGCATGAGCTAGAGTTGGAGTAGCAAGTTGCATCCCTCGAAGTGTGGGGCTCCTTGTTGACACTTTTCCAAGGCTCGGTATATCTTTGCGATGATCATGGGCACTATGCTAAATGGTTGTCCACCAATTCCCTCTATCAATGTTTTAGTGACCATGGAATGTAAGACTCCTTCAAACATGTCAAGTCTGGATTCTTCTTTAGGCCCATCATTTTGAGGAAACCCCTACCCTTGCAATTTTCCGGCATTAACAAATCCGGGGTCTCCCATGGTATACCGGCCAATCCTCCTATTTCCTCTAGCAAGGGTGTCATCTCAATCTCTCCGAAGCGAAACACAAACCTATCACAGTCCCAGAATAGAGTAGCAGCTTCTATGATTTTTTTGTTGGGTTGGACCTCCAGGAGGGAATGTAGATTTCCTAGGTATTTCCGGACAAGAGTCTGATCACTGGAATGAAGATCCTCCCATCAGCTTAGCAACCTTGGGTGGATGTTTGTGACCATGCCGAATCTGAGGACTTCGCGCCTCTTGTTTCTGCAAGACAAAAGGGTTAGGCCCTTACCCCCACCATATTCTACTATTAAATACAAGTAATTGGCATAAAAGCATTTAGTTCTCCAAATAAATGCACAAAACGTGGTAGTGTCCGTTTGGGTTTTTGGAAAACCCAGTGGACTTTGGACAAGGCTATCTTAAAGAGTCATTATGTAGACAACATAACTGACTCGGCTAAGTTTGACCATGATGCATGCACAATTAAACAGAGTAAGGTTTCTATGGGGGGTTGTAGACTGGTACCCTTGAGCGGACAACTCAAGAGGGAAAGACACGAAACCGTCGACTACACCATCGACTAAAAGATATCTCCAGCAGAGTCGCCACGCTGTCGTGCCCCTTTTTTCTCGAGAAATCGGCTTCATGACATTTGGGAGGACAACTCGTTCCCTTTTAGGAATTGGGTTTTAATTGAAGAGTCGCCACCTAATGATTTGAGTGCATTAGGACACTAAGGAAGGTTTGATTTGAACAACCAGAGATTGGGTAAGGGCTCAAAATTATCTCAAGGGGAAGGTGTTAGGCACCCCTCAAGATCCACTAGTGTGCTTCCCGGCCAAGATATTATTGTTGTGACTTAAGTGCAAATAACACATAGGAAAATAAAGACTTCAAATAAGAGGGGATTTTCACGTAATGGTTACAAATAAACAAAAGTAAGAAAAATGAACTAAAAGGAGTTGATTAAAAGAAATGGTAAAAAAAAAATTAAAAAAAATAAAGAAAACAAAAGGAAGGGGGGTCCTAGGTTTATTAATAATATGGATCACTCACACAACATCCGGTAATCACTCCTCAATGAGGAGCTACACGATATGTTACCGCGTGGTCATCATATCCATATCTACCCTTCCCTACCCCGTTGAGGTATTAAAGTGCGAAATGGTCTCGTTTACTTATTGCATGCTATTACCCGCCCCAATTCTATCGGTCCTAGAGGCATTTGGGACTACTAATCCTAAAGGGGAGGTATGTTGGGCTTATTTATGGTTTCAAAGGTAAAAATACTAAAGTGACAAGCAAAAGCATATATTTAGAAAATATGGGAAAACACATAAACAAATAAGGCTCAAACAGACCTCTTTAAACCAAAGAAAAGCATAAAGTTTAGCATGTCTTACAAGTACTGATTAGGGTCTGATTAAACTTAACAGTTGGGGCAGACTGATTTATTGCATATTTCAGATAAGAAGCCCGAGTCAAGCCTGCCTGATGGTTGTAGCATATAAAAATCTGATTCAGTTTATAAACTATCATATGGCTTGCCTAAGTGTTAGACAAAGACCTATAGGCATGATGTCTACTGGTTTCAGAAAAGATGAAGTATACTAATTTTAGAAAAAAGGTTGTCAGTTATTCAGGAAAGACGAGTTTTGACAAAAGATCATTCGTCATTGCTACTGGTTTTAGACTTATAAGCGAGTGAAGCGGTTCAGATTCGATTAAAGCTCCTATAGGCATGATTTTTATGCGTTGTCGATTTTAAACACTTTTACAGACATAGCAAGAGTGCAGAAATCCTATAGGCATGGCATCTAAATGAAGTACATCGTTTAAGCCTATGAACATGATATTTAGATACAGTTAGTTATTTAAGCCCTATAACAGGCTTGCCCAGTGACAGATGCATATGCAGGATTCGGATTTCCAGTTAACTATGAGCATGGTATCTATATGAGAGATGCAGAAATTTAACTATAGGCAGGATATCAATATGAATGCAGAATTCCTTATAGGCATAGTATCTACATATGAAAGTGCAGTATTTCTATAGGGAGGATATCTATGTGATATGCGAAAATTCTTATAGACATGGTATTTATATGAGAATGCAGAAATTCTTATAAACATGATATCTATATGAGAATGTAAGATTCCTATAGGCAGATTATCTATATGAGAATGCAAAAATCATAAATTCCTATAGGCAGTTTATCTACCCCTTTTTTGCATAGACAATTAACCCTCCCTTTTCACTATCCATCTTCGAGAGTTTATTAAAAAATTATTACAGTCCAGAAAGAAAATAAAGTAAAAAAAGTATATCAGAAGTTGAAAATTACAACCAAGAAGAGCCTGATTTAGACTTCCTATCAGAAATATGAAGTAAACCAACTCCAAAGATCATGTTTCAAAGCCTTTCTCCCACTTGGGTGTATCAGAGTTCCCTAAGAGTTTCATAAGAACTCCGGGCAGTGCTCACACCCAAATATATCACCATATTAAGCCAAAGTGCAGTGTAGAAAGGCTAGCCCTCAGGTGTCCAAGTTCAGAGGGAACTCAAGGTCCCAAGGCAAGGCTCTCAAGAGTGGGGCAGAACTTAGGAACTAAGAGAGAGTGTAAATGCAGAATTCTGAAAGGGGGAAAGGGAAAGGGGAACATCACACATAGGGATATAGGGAATGGGATTCATAGCAGAAACAAGCAAAAGGAAATCAACATGCTAGTTTAAGTGTTTAACTCTGCAGAAGTAGTAAAGTAGACATAGATGCAGAAAGCTTTAAGTAAACACATTGTGGGTGATGCTGAAACTTAAATCAGGACATACTAGTTTCGAAGAAATAAGTAGAAAAAGCAGTAGACTTGCAAAAGCCAAAGTGCAAATAGGAAGACATAATACTATGAGTGTGAGTTCAGAAGAGATTGTGAATTGTGAAGTCTGTAGTATATCTGTTTGTGAAAAAGGGTAATGCCTTTTATAGTGTAGAAAGCAGGCAGAAATAAGGTAAGAAAAATAGTTTAAAAACTGATTGTCAATCAATTACACAAGGCTTCCCTTAATTAAGGGATTCAGATTCACGGGTATAAATCAATTAAGGAAAGAAATTCAACAAACCCTTTGTGGAAAGTAGCAAATTAGGGGCAAATACATAAAAGTTACTTAAGGACAAGGTTTTTGACATATATGGTTGTACCATTTAAGGAAAGAAAATCAATTAACAGCCAAGAAATCAGAGGTCAGATATTTGTTATGAATGAACCAAGTTAGAAAGATGGAAAAGGTTTTAACTTAAGGAATATCAGCAGACAATCAATTAGACCTGTTAAAAAGGAATTTTGAATCAATCACTAGTTTGAAAACCTTTTGAAAGAAAGATACATCACATTTAATAAGCATACTGACACGTTAAACATGAAAAAAACTTGGTATGCCATTGTAAAATCAGTAGAAACTCCAGTGTAGAAGAGTTTAGAAAAAGTTTCAACATTGTATGAAAACAAAGATGTCCAAACTCAGTTCAGAGACTCAGAATCAATCTGAAAGAGTTAAGGTTTCTAAAAAATAAAACCGCAGTCCACATAATCAGACCTCGGCAAAATCCCCAAATTCTAGAGTTTCCACCTTGAATCAAATGCAGAGATGAGGAGGCCAGTAGTTGAAACAGACTCAGAGGTTTCTTTCAGAAACCCATGAGAAAATCATGCAAACACAGTAGCATAATGAGAGAACAACTGATAGTAGAAGAAGCAAGCTTAAGCAGGTCTTTTAAACAAGGTAAAATAGTAAGAGCTTAAGAACATGGTAGAAGTATACAGTAGGCAAAGCATATCAGAACATAGGGGAAGAAAATAGCAGAACATAGTAGAAAAGCATACTAGCACATACTATAGAAACACAGTAGAAGAATATACAAGAACGGGGTATAGAAAATACAATATAAGAGCATACGTGGTAGAAGAAAACATAAGAACACAGCAAAGACAAATACACACAAAAGAAAAGGAAAAGAAAAGTCAGAGAAACACTTTAAGCATTTTCATAAAACCCTAAATCGAAAAGAAGCGATTTTGAAAGTAATTTTTGAAAGAAAAGTTGGGGAAATCGTTTGAAAACTCAAGTAGAGCGTGGATACACAACAGATCTAAGAAAATCGGAGAAAACCTCGAAGAGTTAGGGTTTTAAGAGAACCCTAGAATGAGAAAGGCTTTGACAAGGTCACTGATCTGAGTTGGAGAAGGTCGGAATCAGGCTCAAACCACCATGGTACACTGGAGTAACGCCGAAGATGGTCGTGGAACATTGAATCGACAGAGGTCTGGGGGCAGACCTTTGAGGTCAGGCCTCGAATCTTCAGGTATCAAGTGCCTGGGAGCAAGAGAAGGTGAGTATAAGACTCCCATAGCCTGAGAAGCCATGGATTCCGGTGGGTTTCAAGGTGGAGGTGGTGGTAAGAGGCGATTAGTGTTAGGGAATGTTCGAGAGAGTTTGAGAGAGTTTGAGAGTTTAGAGGCGGCTGGTTAGGTGAACTGAATTAGGGTTGGGGGTGTTTGTGAATTAAAAAATGAAAGGGGAAATTGTGGTCGTTGATCATTTTGATCAACGGCCTGGATCAAAAGGGAAGGTCGGGCGGGTAAAAATAAATGGGTTAGGGGAGGGTTAAATTGAAACTGGGTCGGTCAATTTGGGGTTTGAAATTGGGTTAATTGGGGAGGCTGATTTGGCTAAAATCGAAATAGTTAGGGCTAAATTTTAAATAGCCACATTTTCTCTTTTATTTTATAAAAATAGTAAAATGATTTATGGAAACAAATTAAAGGTAATAAATAGATTAATAATATGTAAATATTAAATTAAAAATACTGGAATCAAATTTGTAATTATAAACATAATTAAATTTTAAAATAGGCTAAAATTGCAATTATATTTAATTTAACTTTAAAATGCTAAATAAATTTGTAAAAATGTGTAAAAATTACCTTAGCTATATTTTGGTATAAATATGAGAATAAAATAAGTTAATCACCAAAATGATAATTTGAGGAACAATTATTGGTTTTTGTACTGTTAAAATAGGGCAAGAAATTGATTAAAAAATCTTTTTAAAAATTGGGAAAAATACTAAAACACTTGGACATACTTATATATGCATATGCATGCTATTTTGAAAGTATTTTGCATATAAAAATATACAGGGAAAAATTGGGTATCAACACGAGGCCGGCTTCAATAAGAAGAGAGACTAATTGTATGGGTCAAAATATGCCTTTAGGATATCCGGGTCAAAATAACACTAAGAGAAGGATCGGTAAACCATCATTTAAAGACAGTCATGAAGTCATATTAGTCGTGGTCGAGGAATCCGAGAAAGTCGTTATTGAAATACCGAGGTGGATCAAGGACAAGAAGTCTATGAGAGTCACAGTCAAGTCATCAATGAGGATCATAGTCGAATAGTCGAGGAGGGTCCTGATCAAAAATTGACAATAGAGTTGTTACAGCTAGTTTTCAGAATGGAATTAGGAAGGGAATATTCCAATGAATAATGCTTACCTTTGTACTATTAGGATTTTTCGAGAAAAGATCTCATATAAATAGAAGGAAGAGAGAGATGAAAAGCACGTGAAAATTGATTCTTGTAAGAAATACACTTTAACAAAAGATTTATTCTCTACTCAATACAGGACTTTACTTTTTGTTGATATTCTTGCCAGATCTGAGGGATCCTCGACTGATTGAAGATCTGTCACCCAATCATTGTAAGGTGAAAGGTTCCTTTGTTCACCTTTTATTGCTTAAGTTATTCCTCTTAATTACGTGATTACCATCAAATGGACATTTATTGAATAAATTACGTATAGTTATTGTTCTTATCAATTATAAGGCATTTGTTGCAAGGAACTGCTATAATCTTCATAGATACTTTTCAATTACCTCTTTGATATCAGGATTTGAGGAAATTATCCTTAACTAAGATTAACCTCTATTTAATTAGAATTAATTAATTGAACCAAGGTTTATATTTTTTGGTCAAACATGTACATGATGATGAAATGTAATACAACAACAGAAGCAACATGCGAAAATAATGAAGCAGTAATCTAGATTATGGAAATAATGAGCCATAAATGAAAGAAGGGAGAGATGACTAGAATCTGATGGTTGGGACTCAATAAGATAGGCCCAGCGATTGAGAAGCGCGACTATCGGTGACTGGACTCTTCATAAGGATGTAACGAAGCTGGATTGGGTCTGAGTTCCTGAGGAACTCAGCAGGCCCAAATCCATAAATGCCCAAAAAATAATAAAATAAAGTCATTAGAAGTAATCCCATGTTCTCAACATATTCAAAACATATATGACATGTACATAAATTAAGCAATTAGAACAAGAAAAGAATCTATACTGTGAAAAAATTATATTAATGTGGTGGTTCTACTTAGCAAATAATTCACATTGAAAACCTTTCGTTGTCATTAAATATTAAACCCCCAAAGAACTTAATTTGTCAACGAGTTAAGGGCTAAGGAGGAAATTCCGGTCAAGGTTGATGCTCCCTTTGAATCCCTTGACACTTCAAAGTTCTCAAGGGACTCAAGGCCCAGGGAAATACTTGTGTCGGGGGGGGGGGGGGGGCAGTAGGTAACTGGCTAACTCACTCCCAAAATCAAACTCCCAAACTCCCAAAACATATAGTCCATACTGAATTACCGAACAAATATATATCACATGAATTCTAAAGATCTGACTTTGAAACACATACAGGTGAGGAACAGAAGCATCATAAGCATATTACAAAAGTCTGAATTTAGAGCAGAGTAATATTCCAAGGAAAGGTAAAGCTATAAAACGACAACTCAACATGTACAGAGGTTTCTTGTGTGTGGCAAACCTAGTGTGAACTGACTGGTTTTTCTTTCAACACATACACAGGTTGATAATACTATCTTAACACTTTTAAAGATAGTCAGCAATAAAAATTCAGGAAATACAGTCATGACTAATCATTTTACAGAGGTTGTCAAAGACATCTAGGACATGATCAAGCCTTTCAATAAGTTTGCAAGTTCACGGATCAAAATATAGAATCCCTAAGGATCTCTACAGGATTATATCCCTAATAGTGTTGACTTCAAACAAATCATCATATTCAAATAGAATCAGCAGAGGTCCTTATAAGACCTTAGGGAGTCAGATTTTGGTTTTAAAATTAGCAATGGGGAAAGGACTGGAGCAGTTCTAGACAATGTATGAAATCAGGAACTAAGCAAGAACATGCAGTATTCAGTTAACTACATAAATACTTCAAATCAGTGACGATTCTATGTAAACATGGGAAACTTTACACATTTTGTAGAATTAGCTTAAGCATGACATGATGGGGAAGAGTCACAGATAAAGGAAAGATATTGCATTAGAACATGTTTAACTTATACTTAAGTCTAGGTTAGTACGTGAATATGAAAATGATCATGCTTTTGTTTTTACAAGTTATCAATTGGTTATAGCATAGTAACTAGGTCCTTTTCAGCAAGGACAATCTTAAAATATAAGATGCATGTCAGTTTTCAAAGATTAATGTTAACCCTAAAGGATTAGAGACTATAGGTATGATACCAAGCAAGTATGCAGTTGAAGATGTTGACTAATCAAGAAACAATTAAGTTTAGCCTAACAAATTATCAGTATTTATAACAAAGAAAAGAAACAGGATCATGATTGAGTTATGAGGAAAAATAACTTAGCCTTAACAGATATGTACAATAGGATCACTAGGAGAAGAGAAGAGAGTTTAATTCAAACAAGAGTAGGTCAACAGAAGCAACAACAACTAAACAAAATAAAAGACCATAGTTACTATTCAGAAACAATTTAACAAACACAAGTAGAGAGGGAAACATATAAACACTTGGGGGTCATTTGGTTGGAATACGATTTATACCGGTATAAGTTATGCCAGTATAAGTTATAGTGTGATAAGTTATGCTGGAGTTAGTTATGCTGGGATTGTTGTTTATTCATTGTTTGGTATGATGTATTAAGAATGACAATTGCATAATTTCTAAAAAGAAGGTATAAGTTATACCAGTGCTAATTACCCCACCTTCTATAAGGTATAAGTTATCCTAGTGTTAAAATTAATACCAAGATAACTTATACCTGGTTTGCTAACCAAACATAGTATTAAGGTGGTATTAAATTTTTATACCACCCTTATACCTTCTTATACCTCATACCAAACGACCCCTTAGAGTTTATGCTTAAGGTTGAAGGATAGAATATATAAACTTAACACCTTTAGATTCGTTCAGTCATAATTATCAATTAATAAGCTCAACTTCAAGACTCACAAACTACATAAATGCAACAAATAAGGTTAAAAGTTACTGTAGATCAATGAAAGTGTTGAAGTTCATGTGAACATGAACATATAATAACTTAGCCATGTATACTGTTGGAAACTCAAGAACAAAGATTAGCAGGAATCAGTTAGTGGTTTAATCAATCATCGATTAAAGACTCAAGGCATGACAAATAATCACAAGTAGCCATTAAACTTAACAGAACATAAGTATTAACATACTGAACACCTTGATACAATTGTAATACTCAAAATATAACTAATATATTTGCAGTATTTGATAGAGATGAACAATAGAGATGAATGACAGATGTAATGACCTTTGTTAGAGAAGCAGACCAAACGAGAGTTCTTTTTAGTTGCTTAAGACCCTAGAAACCCCAAGTTTGAACCATCAACAGTACTCAACAAACAAAAGAAAGGAAACAGTAAGCAAACCTAAGGCTTTGAATCCTAAATTTCTTAGATGATTGAAATGTTTGTGTTTTTCTTTTGTGGTTCGTGATGTTAGATGAAAACATTAAAGCCCTATTTATTGTTCCATTAAGGCTCTAGGGTTTCAACAGAACTCAAATTAGATAGTGGAAGATGACGATGAGCTGATGATGACAAAAGTAGAGGTAAAATCAGAGAACACAGAGGGAAAATAGTGACGAGTTTACCTGAGATAAGACAGGTCGACCATTGAGGACAAAAATCATCGGGTAAGAGCCCTAATGTATAGAGGTCGCTTCTCTTGACCTTTGGACCAAGAATAATAATGATAACCCCTGAGAAAATTTCCATCCATTCCACGATTTGAAATAACATAACAGAAAGCTAACGATTTGAACTTTCACCTCTGAGTCTAGGGTTAGGATTTGGGGATTTCAAATTTGTGTGATGAAACGGGAATTAATCGACGAGATTCGCGGTTGGGGAAGACATAAAGGATGGATTCATGATTTATTTGTTAACCTTGCACGAATTCGTGCAAGGTTTTTGTAATTGATTCGGACTGGAAAGACGGGAAAAAGAAGAGAGAAAAGGGAAAGGGGGTGGCACGGTCAATAGAGAATGATAAGGGTTTCTTAGTTGAGATAGTCTGTCTCTAGGAATAAAATGGGTGAGGGAGATCTGGGCCATTGGATCTTTAGAACCATGGCCCTAATAATTCTGACTTTAACATTTTAAAATGATAAAATGCATGGGCCGTTGGATCTCTTAGGTTTAAGCCCAAGAGAACCCTAGAATCACATTTAAGCGTACGAATCATATCAAATCAATTCCGAATTGAACCAACTTTTGCATACAAGTTTCAAATAGAGATACAGCCGTATTCCAAGTTTGAACATCAAATATTTGAACTCGTTAGCTAAGAAGTCAACTTACGGACAAATTTTAAAAAAATTCAACTTCCAAAAATGCTAGTTTTCAACAATTCACGTCGAAACAAGTTAGGGAGTTCCGAATTCAATTTTGGGCATACGCCCAAGTCCCAAATCATGATACAGACCCGCTAGGATTGTCAAAATATCGATCAAAGTTTGTTTACACAAAATATTGACCATAGTCAACGCAAACCATTTTTAAGACAAAAATTCGCATTTTCTTCAATTTTTCACATAATGACTTTTCAGAATAAGACACGGAATGTAAACGCAAATTTAAAAATTCTAAATTGATCTAATCGAGGATTCAAAATACGGAAATAGAGGCTAAAACTCAAAATGACCTATCGGGCTATCACAATTTTGTGTGGTGATAAATCATTGCACAAAAATAAATTCTATTCAAATATGGAAAGGGGTCATTCTTTTTTGCACAGACAAAAAATAAAATATGTTCATATAATTTAAAATGCAGGAAGTAATATATTGTCTTTATACAACATTTCGTCATAACAAAACAAAATTCGGAACACATGAGGTTTATATAAAGAAGTTTGATTGTATGTTCGTTCTTAGTGAGTTTATTTCTATCGAAATTTTATTAAGTAATCTATTTTTGTTTGACCAACACTATAACTGATTACATCTATTAATTTAAGTAATTCTATATTAAATTTGTATTGACGTTAAATTATCAATCAATTGGCTAAGTCTTCTGAATTATGAGTCTTAATGAGAGAGCTCATTAATTAAATTTAGAAAAAAAGGTTCTTTACTTTTTGATAAGGGAAAAAATAAACTTATTCTAACCTTACATGATAATTGACTTGATTTTCTTTTCAGGAGTTATCTTTCATAAGACCATTCTTTGGTGTCTAATTATTTTTGAGAATATCCAAAATATTTTTATTGTTATAAATTTTTATTATATCTTAGTGTTTGTACATTGTGTAGAATCATTCAAACCTTACTTATATAGCTTGGGTTATTTTCATTATTGATTCTTGCTCATTTTGAATCATTGAGTTCAGCACTTGCTCATATAACGACTTTTCTAGAGTAAATTCTGGTGGCGATCTAAATTAACTTTTGCAATGACATATATAGCCATGAAATATCAATTTTTTTGGGGCGACCATTATGTGTCACTACCGATAAGTATTTGCCACATACTATAGTCAACAACTACTCGGCACCATGCTATTACCATAAATGCTATTATGTAGCGACATTTAAACTTTCTGTGGCGAATCTAGTTGCCACTAAAAAATAAATCTTGAAATGTTATAGCCTATTAAAAATTGGGCCAACTTGGCTATAAAAAAAATTAAGTCAACTCGTGATGAAATCATAATTTTATATGAGGAACTACTGAACTCAATCACTTGTTGTCGTAACTCTTAAATTTTTTGTTGAGGTCTATCCTGCAGAGGTACATTTGTCGTGGGTGCTACTAGAAAAAATTGTTATCCGACCTATGGATTACCTGATTTTTGGATTTTCATTTCTTTAAGTAAAAAAGAGTTGGATCAAAGGCCTCGTCTTTGTACCCTTCCGTAGAAGAGAGACCTTCAAGCGTACAAAGTGTTAAGAAAGATTGGATGTTGCTTAATCGTTGCTCACGCATGGAGCTCTCCGATGAAGGGTTAAATGTGTGTCTATTTGTTACTAGGAAATCACGCGGTCATGTAGATAAGGGCGTACGCAAAATTTGTTGCAAGCGGTGTCACATTTAAATAAAGGAACTAATAGTCTAATTACTTATTATATTTTTTTTCTCATAATAAAAAAAGATTGGGTGTTATCCCGCTGGTTATAAGAGTTTTTTGTTTATAGGAGGTCAGGAGTTCAAATCCTGCTCAACCTACTTTTTTTTCAAAAAAAATAAGCTTGAAAATTTGCTAAAAATAGCTACTAAGGAGGATCGAACACTAGACCTAGAGGAAATGAGGCAGGCACTAAATTATCGGACTAAGAAAAGAGTTGTGTTAAGTGGTACCACTCATCTGCTATATATACTTATTTGATAAAAAATTTGTATTATTTGTATGAAATTTGGTAAAAATAATTGATGAAGCGGTGTCACGCTTCATTATACATGAATCTACCCCTGCATGCAAATTATATGTGAAAATAACAAATAAGGAAAACCGTATATTATAGTCGCTTCTGAAAGTAATAAGTCGAAAATATATTGTGAAGTAATCATGTAGAGAGCAAGTATCAAATAAGAGGAGTATATTTCTTTGCTGCAGATATATTCGGTGTCTGATGTCCTGATTGATAGCGAATTTGTTACGTGTATATATTTTCGGATGCTATCTCTACGTCATATGTGCCTGCATTCAAAGAAAAATTGTAAGTTTGGTGAGGGGAGGTTGATTCGTGCCTTCGTTTGCTGGCCTTGCTTTGCTCCGTTCTGGAGGTCTTTTCGAGTTTCCCTGGGTAACACCTGACTATTACGGAAATAGAATTTTTAAAAATATGCAATTATTAATAAAAATAGAGTTATTTTAGGAACGTTTTGATATATCAAGTGCTTTCTAGATGAACTAGTGATTGTGACATATTTCAGAGACACTGCAGCTTTCTTATGTTGGAATTTTGAGGGTCCTCCTCAATATTATGCCCCAGTTTGGTAGATGATCTTTTGACCGCTTGCGACTAATAGGCCTTGGTGCACCTTCTTTGGAATTTTGAGAATCCTTCCCAAAATTTTGCCCCAGTTTCTTAACTGATATATGACCGTCTGACACATGTTGGCTTGGCTAGACTTGTTCCGGAATTTTAAGGGTCCTCCTCAAAATTCTGCCCCAGTTTCTGATCTTGGGGGAAATGAAAATTTTATTATGATATGACCGAACCCATAAGGCTGCCTACGTATCTCCTCTTAAATGGGAATCAGGTCAAGCGTAGTTCAATTACATCAGATAAGAAAATGTAAATAATCTAAGCATAGTATCTCTTGACTGCGTCTGAATTAATTGATTTTTGCCATATTTCTCCATCCATTTCTTCAAGTATGAGTGCTCCTTCCATCAGCACCCTGTAAACCATGTACGGGCCTTTCTAGTTGGGAAAGAATTTCCCTTTGGCTTCATCTTGATGCGGGAAGATCTTCTTCAGCAACAACTGACCTGGTGCAAATTGCCTTGGTTTGACCTTTTTGTTGAAAGCTTTGAACATTCTATTATGATAAAGTTGGTCGTGACATACTCCGTTCATCCTCTTTCAATAAATAAGGGTCAATTGTTTATAGTGACTTCTTATCCATTCTGCATCGTTGAGTTCAGCTTCCTATATGATTCTTAAAGAAGGAATCTCTACCTCGGCTGGGATGACAGCCTTGGTACCATAAACAACCATGTAGGGAGTTGTCCCGGTTGATGTGCGAACTGTAGTGCGGTATCCCAATAAAGCAAAAGGTAGCTTCTCGTGCCATTGTTTGTGGTTCTCTACCATCTTCCTTAGTATCTTCTTGATATTTTTGTTGGCGGCTTCTATGGCTCCATTCATATGAGGTCTATGGGCTGTGGAATTCTTGTGCTTGATTTTGAAATTTTCACACATGGCCTTCATCAAATCTCTGTTGAGATTGGTGGCATTATCAGTAATAATGGACTCGGGAACTCAAAATCGGCAAACAATATGATCTTTGACAAATCTGCAATGAATTGCTTGATTACAGCTTTGTAAGATGTAGCCTCTACCCATTTTGTGAAGTAATCAATGGCTACTAGAATAAACCTGTGTCCGTTTGAAGCAGTGGGCTCAATTGAAGTAAATGGCCAAGGTGAGATTGTTGCATTGAGCTCATTTGGCGGCACTTTTATCATATCGGCATGCATCTGGAATTGAAAGCATTTGCTAACATACTGGATGCAATCTGTCTCCATGGTCATCCAAAAGTAACCGACCTTGAGTATCTTCGTAGCCAAGACAAAACCATTCATGTGCGGGCCACAGGTTCTGGCATGCACATCCTCAAGCAGCTTAGAAGCTTCTTTCTCGTCGACACATCTTAGAAATCCCAAATCGGGAGTTCTTCTATACAAATTTCCTCCACTATAGAAGAAGTGATTGGACAATCTCCAGAGTGCACATTTCTGAGTGTGGTTTGCATGCTCCGAGTATTCTCCCCTCGACAAATACTCCATGATGTCATAGAACCAAGGCTTTCCATCTATTTCTTATTCAATATGAACACAATATGTCAGCTGATTATGAATCCTCACGGGGATAGGGTCAATGTAATTCTTATCTGGATGCTGTATCATGGATGATAAAGTGGCCAATGCATCGGCGAACTCGTTCTGAATTTTGGGCACATATCGAAACTCTATCTTTGTGAAACTCTTTCTCAATTGTTGCACATGGTTCATAAATGGCAATATCTTGGAATATTTGGTGGCCCACTCTCCTTGTACCTGGTGCACAAGCAAATCTGAATCGCCGATTACCGGTAGCACCTAAATATTCATGTCGATTTCTATGTCGAGTCCTAGTATGTAGGCTTCATATTCCGTCATGTTGTTGGTGCAGGAAAATTTGAGTTTAGCAGATACCGGATAATGTTGACCCGCTTTTGATACCAAAACTGCTCCAATGCCCACTCCTTTGAAATTTGCAGCTCTAGCAAAGAACATCCTCCAACCGTCGTATGCGTCGGTAATGTCTTCTCCTACAAATGATACTTCTTCATCAGGAAAATACGTTTTCAAGGGTTCGTATTCTCCTCCCACCGGGTTTTCAGCAAGATGATCTGCCAATGCCTGTCCTTTGACCGCCTTTTGAGTTACATCAACGATCTTGAACTCACTCAATAGTATCTGCCACTTGGCTAATTTCCCAGTCGGCATGGGTTTATAAAATATGTACTTCAGAGGGCCCATCCTGGATATGAGGTATGTAGTGTAGGTACAGAAGTAATGCCTCAATTTCTGAGTCGTCCAGGTCAAAACACAACAAGTGCGTTCCAGCAGAGAGTATCGTGCTTCATATGGTGTGAACTTCTTACTCAAGTAATATATGGCTTGCTCCTTTCTTCATGTCCCGTCATGTTGTCCTAGAACACATCTGAAGGCTCCGTCCAAGGCAAATAGATAGAGTAACAAAGGCCATCCGGGTTCCGGCAGGACAGAACTGGTGGTGTGGATAAGTACTCTTTGATTGTGTCGTAGGCTCTCTGATAATCCTCTATCCAGCTTGTCTCGGCATCTTTCCTCAACATCTTGAAAATGGGTTCACATATTACTGTGGATTGTACTTTGAAGCGACTGATGTAGTTGAGGCATCCTAGGAAGCTCATCACGTCATTTTTGCTACTAGGTGGCGATAACTCTTGAATAGCTTTGACTTTAGATGGATCGAGCTTGATCCCTCGATGAATGACAATGAATCCCAATAACTTTCCTGTGGGAACCCCGAATGCACATTTTGCTAGGTTCATTTCAAATTGTACCTCCTTAGCCTGTCGAAGAACTTTCTCAAGTCCGCTATGTAATCTTCGGCCCTCTTGGATTTGATAGTGACATCATCTACATACACCTCTATCTCCTTATGTATCATATCATGGAAGATGGTTGTCATGGATCTCATGTAGGTAGCCCCAACATTCTTTAGACCAAATGGCATAATCTTGTAGCAGTATACTCCCTATGGTGTGATAAAAGCTGTTTTTTCCGTGTCTTCTTCATCCATCCAGATCTGGTGATAACCCGCGAAGCAATCTATAAAGGATTGGAGTTCATGCTTGGCACAGTTATCGATCAAAATGTGTATGTTTGGCAGTGGAAAGTCATTCTTGGGACTTGATTTGTTTAAATCTCGATAGTCAACACATACCCTGACTTTCCCATCCTTCTTCGGAACTGGCACAATGTTAGCTAACCAAGTTGGGTACTTGAGTACCCTGAGAATTTTGGCTTTGATCTGCTTGGTAACTTTCTCCTTGATTTTCAGGCTCATGTCGGGTTTGAGTTTTCTGAGTTTCTGCTTTACTGGCGGACACATAGGATTAGTAGGTAACTTGTGAGCCACTATGGACGCGCTCAAACCGGTTATGTCATCATATGACCATGCAAAAATGTCCTCATACTCTTTTAGGAAATGAATATACTCTTCCTTCTCTGTTGGTGACAAGTGAAAGCTAATGCGAGTCTCCTTGACGGTCTCGGCGTCCCCCAAATTTACTGCTTCGGTTTCGTCCAGATTGGACTTGGGCTTATTCTTACAATTTTCAACTTCCCTGACAACTTCCTCGGGTATCTCATCTTCTTCATCTGAATCACTATCCTTATGTTGTGTTGCCTCATTATATGTCACAGTCACCAGTTCATCAGGAAAAGTAATAATAACACTGTAGAAAATAGTAGTGAATAATAAAGAGCAAATGCGTTTGATTAAAATTAAACAACATCCAGATAAGTGCGGCTTGATGAATCGAGCATTTATTTTGAAACAAGTAAGTCTTTAAATCAAAATTAGTGAAAATCTTAAATGCCTAGGATGGCTATAGAAAGAAAATGTGCCATGCTACCCAAGGACTCGGCGGGCCTGGGATGGTATGGCGGTCCAGTTCTTGAGAACATCTCCTTTCTTTACAGTCTAAATAATGAGGCCTTCTTCCTCCTCCTCCTCAATTATGGCACTGTAGTCCATGTCTTCATCCTCCAAGAACATATTTTTCAACCCAACTAATGTTTCCTCTTCTGCAGTCCCCCATATCGTATCAGTTTGGTACAAAGATTGTTCTAAGTGTGGCACTAGTTGCTCGAGAGGGTAATACGGTCCGCACCATGGAGGTGACCAATCATTGTATTCTTGCCATGTGTACTGATATTCGAGCCCAAAAGTGGTACCATGGCCTTTCAGCCATATCGGTTTAGTGATACCTTGGAGGTTCTTCCCAGCCCTTTGCCGGGCTCATACCCAGACCATGCCAATATGCTTTCTATTTTGCTACTCCACCATTTGTCCTTCTCAACAGCATTGATATGCGCAATGTGATGATAAGTTTCCTCTCTTAGACTTCTTCTATGTCCAATTACCAGGATGGTTTGACTGGTGTAAATGGGGTTACTCCCATCTCCGTTAATGATTACATCCTAACGATTCCATTCGAATTTCACAGCTTGATGTAGTGTGGAAGGCACGGCTCCAACGGCATGGATCCATGGTCGGCCCAACAAAAGATTATATGAAGCTGGCATGTCGAGCACCTGAAACTTGACGTCAAACCAAGTTGGCCCCATCTGTAAGCAAAGGTTGATTTCCCCGATTGTGGCCCTTTGGGACCCATCAAAATCTTTCATGTTCATGCTTCCTACCCGTATTTTATGAAAACCTTTGTCCAACCTTTTCAGAGTGTCCAACGGACAAATATTGAGGATCGAACCTCCGGCAACCAGGACCCTAGCAATGAATTTGTCTTCAAATTACACTGTGATGTGCAATGCTCAATTGTGATTAAGCTCTTCAGGCGGTAGCTCATCTTCATGCAAGATGATGTTATGACATTCCAGTACTTGCCCTACCATATTGGCCATTTCTCTGCCAGTGATGTTAATGGGTACATAAGTCTCGCTCAACACCTTCATTAAAGTATTCTTAAGTGCCTCTGAATTTTGCAACAGTGACAGGATGGATATCTGAGCTAGGGTTTTGTTCAGATGGTCAATGATGGAATACTCCTTTGCTTGTACATTCCTCCACAAGTCATCTGGCCCTGTCTCAATGACAGGCTGCCTGGTAGTGGCATCCTTGCTTGGTCCTCCCAAATGTTCAGGCGTATAGACTCTTCCAGTCCTCGTCATTCCTTATGTGGCATCATATTCCTCTACCTTCGCCTTCCTTTTTTGCCGAGCTTCGACAACGTAATCCCAAGGTATTACTTTTGAGTCGAAAGGAGGTGTAGTTGACACTATCACTATGAAAGGTGTGACCACTTCTACTTCAAATGGAGCGGGGGTGGCCGCAGGTGGAGCTACCTCTACCTCAAATGGAATCGGTGCAGCTACTTCGACCTTGATTGCTGACTGAGTCTCTACCACAATAGGAGTAAGCGTAACTGCAACTTTAAAGTCATCGCCTTCTCGAATAAGCCCAATCGACCCTTCAGGGTCCAATTCTTCGTTTGTCTCTATCACATGTACCCCACCACCTTTATGATCAGGGAGGGGGTTGTTGCGGATATTGGGCGCGACTTCTTTTACCTGCATGACCTTGTTGTCAATTAGTGTCTGGATCTTATCTTTCAATGTCCTGCATTCATCAGTGGTGTGCCCCTTCATATAGGAGTGGTACGCACAATTTTTATTCGGAATAACCCATTGGGATGGATTCTCCAATTCTACGGCGGGAATGGGGGTGACATAACCAATGGCTTTCAATCTTTCATACAGTTGGTCGATGGGTTCAACAATGGTGGTGTATTGTCTGGGTGGCTTTCGGTCGAAATTGGGTCTTGGTCTTGGAAAGTTTTGGCGAGTTAGAGGTGATTGGAAATGAGATGGTTGAGAGTTATAGGTGTGATGGACAATAGTTGGTTGGGAATATCTGGGAGATGAGGGTTGATATGTGGGCGGTGGTGCTTGGTATGTGAGTTAAGGTGTGTGATATGTGGGTGGACGCTTTTGATTTGTGGGTGGAGGTGTTTGATATGTAGGAGGAGGTGTTTGATATGTAAGTGGAGATTTCGGGACCTAAGCCACCATTACTGCCCCACCATCTCTCTTCTTCGATATGCCACCTGATTGTAATGCCTTATTTGTGGCATGTAGTGCCTCAAAATTCGTTACCATCCCACTCTTGATTCCTTCTTCAATTCTTTCTCCAAGTTTGATGATATCAGAGAATTTATGATTTTCGATAACCATCAACCTTTTATAATATTGTGGATCCAGTGCTCTGGCGAAGAACTTGTTCATCTGTTCCTCGTCCAAAGATGGCCTGACCTTGGCCGCTTCCGATCTCCAACGAGTAGCATACTCGCGAAAAGTCTCAGTAGGTTTCTTCTTAAGATTTTGAATGTAGAAAACATCCGGTGCGTTCTCCGTATTGAACCTGAATCGGTCCATGAAATCTGATGCCATACTCACCCAATTGGACCATTTCTTGGGAGCTTGGCTGATGTACCAAGACAAAGCATCCTCAGTAAGACTCCTCATAAAGATTTTCATTCGGATCTTTTCGTCTTTCCCGACCCCGACAAGCTTGTCACAATAGGTCCTCAGATGAACCCTGGGATCACATATACCATCGAACATCTCGAACTTGGGAGGTTTGTATCCCTCTGGCAGTTCTACATCTGGCTATATACAAAGGTCTTCATAGTTTAAACCTTCTATTCCTTTGTCCCCTTCAACATCCTGAACTCGGCTCGTCAACTTTTTGAGTTCTTCAGCCATGTTCTTAGTGAGCAGGCCCTTCTCGAAGGATTTCAGTGTATAGGATATTGGTTGGATAGAGTGAGGCACAGTTTTTACATATATAGGGTTGCTTTGATGGGTGCTAGGGACTTGGTTGTAATAATGGTTATTGGTGAAGTTTTGAGGATCGGGAATGGGTTGTTGTGTATTTTGGGGAGTGTGGTAAGTTGTGGTTGGTGGGTATTGAATTGGTTGGTGGTGATGTTGTGGCGGAGTTGGTATTTGTAATGGATTAAGATTTTGGGGTGGAGTTGCGTATTGATTTGGTGCGGGAGGATTTTGTGGATGTTGGTTTTGTGTGTTTTGGGGAGGTGCTGGGTTCTTTGTGTTCTATTGGTTGATGTCAGGGACATTCAGGGTGAGTGACAAGTTTGCCAAGTTGCAAACCTGCTCAAGTTCTCCTTGCAGTTCCAGTATCTTTTGTTCCAATCTTAAGACTAGGTTTTTTGGTGTCGAAGTACTCCATTCATCTGAAGTTTCTGTGTTCTCAACATTCTCCTTTCGGATACCACTTAAATCATCCATTTTTTCTTTTCCTCTGCCTTTTGTATTGCTTGGAGGAGGAGGAGGTGGAGGGCCTCTGGATCTGGTATGATACGCTAATGAGGCCAGTGTGAGTGAACCAACCTAAGGGGATGGGAATAATCAAAATAAGGAAAAACAAAAAAGGTAACAAGTCAGTGAAGATTCTGAAATGTTTGCAGTATTTAAACACATATTGTAGAAATGTAAATTCGTGTCCTAATTTGGGAGCCTCATTATGCCCGAGGTAGGCCTAACGATAAATAGATTTGGAGAACTTTGGATGCCAATAAATACTTCATTTCATAATGTAAAAATAGACGAATCCCAAAATGACACTAAGATAATAGAAAAGTAACGAACTACTGGCACTTGGCCTTACTACATTTAGGAAAGCAAATAAATCTAGCCTATTTGGTCCCAGAAGGACCTTCCCCAGATTCGATCTTCCTAACTCCATCATACAGGTCCCCTAGTTCGCGCAGACCCAGCAGCAAGTAGGCTCTGGCCATATGTAATCCTTCAGTTCCTTCAGCGTTCTGGCAATCCTCGATCCTCTTTATGACTTTACCTTCCAGCTCCACTATTCCTCACTCCAGATATTCCAATTTCCTGTTGGAAGTGACTGCCATTTCTTTCCATTCTTCGGTAAACCTTACATTCCTCTCATGTATTTCTCGGTGCTCATTATCAGAGTCGTGGACCCTCTTGCGTAGCCTGTTGTATTTGACTTGAGCTTCAGCTTCTTCGTCTATGATTCTATTCCCTCGACCGGCTCCTGGAATCACCATTCCTTTTAGATTGTCCTCTAACCATGCTGGGTAAAGAAGTTCACACCCAGCATGATACCTATCTGGCTCAATGGTGTTCTTTTCCACAATGATTTTGCAGTGCCACATGTGCTGAGCTTGGCACTTGTAAGGGACGTCGCCGTCTTGAAAGTTTGCTCTGAAATGACTCATCTTGGCAACCCTTGGTACAACCTATTTTCTACTTGCTTGCCTCGTAACTCAGATAGGGACATAAGGGTATATCCCTCTCAGCCCAATCAGCACCAAGTGTGGAGCGTCCTTGGATCTGATGATGAATATGTCTATTGGGAACCACTCAAACATCTATTGCACCTGTTCCTCGATCAAATTGTCGAAGAACTCTACCCATTCTTTGGCACTTTCCGACTGAGCAAACTTATCTGGAATGTAAGTCATCCGCTTGGGGTGATGGAAGTCAATATGGTCGTTCCAATCCCTTCGTGGAAATTCTTGGTGATAGTGCCCTTTTTGAAGATGTTCTAATAACCACAACTGCAGCAACAAGTTACAACCCTCGAAATGCTTGACCCCTCTTTGACAACGCTCCAGAGCCCTATAGATGTCGGCTATGATCATGGGGACTATAGTGTATGTTTGTCCATTGATCCCTTCCATCAAAGTCTTGGCGACCATGGACTATCCCAAGTCAATCCCGCAAGCTGTCCAATTTCTTCTAGAAGTGGTGTCATTTCTATGTCGCCGAAATGGAACACAGAACTTTCACTTTCCCGGAACAAAGTGGCATCCTAGATCAACTTATTGTTTGGCTCAATGTCTAGCAGGGAAGGCAAGTTACCCAGGTACTTCCTTACATGTTTCTTGTCACTTAAGGAAAGGTCCTCCCCTCAATCCAATAGCAATGGTGGAATATTGCTAACCATACCAAATCTGGGGACCTTGTGCCTCATTTTCTGCAAAATAAAGGGTTTAGGCCCTTCTGCCCTACCAGACTTGACTATTTATACATTCATGATTAGCATATTGGCATTTATTCTCCAAATTGATGCACAAAATGTGGTTGTGTCCGTTGGGATTATGGAAACCCCGGTGGACTTTTGGATAAGGCTCGTCTTAAAGGAATATTATATGGACAACATATTAATCTGAATAGGTTTGACCATGATGCATGCACAATTATAATCCGTGTAAGGTTACTATAGGGTCTAGAATGGTACCCTCAAGCGGACAACTTGAGGGGGAAAGGCACGAAACCGTCGATTGCACCGCTAATCGATTAGTTTTACCGCAAATAAGCCTTTTTGAATTTAAGGGTAGTAAATAGAAAGAGCGCAACCACTCATCAAGCATTTCTATAGGATTTGATACGCACGAGTGGAGTATGATGTGGAGCATGATTTATGCAGCAATAAATAGCATGTAGTCAAGTATTTGCACGTAAGAAAATAATAAATGCGGTATTAAATGATAGAAAGACAGTTAGAAAAAGAAAGAAAGGAGACAAGTTAGTTTTAGGAATAAAGAAGTCATAAATGCTTGAAAATAGACAGTCAAATTCAAATAAGGGGAAAAGGGTACGTTGAATGGAGCATGCTTGGACTAATTCACAAAAGATAAGTTAGTTATGGTAAGAGCCTAAAGGTATACCCAGCAGAGTTGCCATGCTCTCGCGCCCCCATTTTTCCCTCTACGGAGAGAGAAGTCTGGGTTTGTAAGCACGTGATTTTTGCTTCACGAGCAATCACTCCAAAAGGAAAACAAAAAAATAAAAATAGTGACGAATGATTTCGCTGTACAATTTTTTTTTTCTTTTCCGTGACATGTGTTATTAGTCGTTTGTAGGTCTGTCCATTTTGCATTTTAATCATTATCAAACAAAATACAAAAAATATGTGTCATTAAAAGAAAATTCAAAATATATATGTGTGCATCGTCCGTTTTAGGTTGTGATTTAACTTACTTAAACATTTTTATTTGGTATGATAATTATGTTGAAGTGCTATATTGTTATTTGTTTTAATTTCATTTGTTTTATTAGTTATTTTTATTTTTCTTTAAATTGGAAAACAAAAGAAAGCTGAAATCAATTTGGGCCCAAAAAATAAGACAAAAACAGGCCCAAACCAACGATCTGACCCGGTCCAAACCAGGCCTGCCCTGACCACCTCCCGAAACGACGCCCCATCATGCGTCTGATCTGGGCCGTTCAAACTCTCGATCCAACGGCTTAGGACCTCTATCAGTAACCCGTTTCAAAACCCGACCCAGGAACCAATCCGATTCAACCCCTCACTTAAACCAAACGACCCCGTTTAACTACCAAACGACCCCGTCTCATTTCTCAGCATCAGATCCAAGCCGTTGAGATCATCTGATCTAACGGCTCAGATCCAATCCCTTCCCCATATATAAACTCAACCCTTCACCCCACGCCCCCTATCCGAACCCCACCCCTCACTCGTCTCCTTCCCCAAGCTGAAACCCCAAACCCTAGCAAGCCGCCCTAGCTTCCCTTCCACCAAAACCCGGCGGCATGAACGCCGGTGGCCACCTCCCGAACACCCTAAGACCCCCTCACTCCCCTGAACACGAATCTGCTAACCACGAACCTCGAATCATCTCCTATCGTCTCGAATCTGGATTTGAAGATTCGAGACAAAACTCGATCTACACCAAACCTCACCATCTTTGTATCAGACACTCCCCTGACCTTCCTCGTGACCAAACCAAGCTTGGTTTGGTCCAAATCTACCCACAACTCCCTAAAAATCAGATCTGGAAATCCAGACCTTAGAACACATGCACCTGGGGAATTCGGCCGGTCTGGACAAGGGTTTGAGGTCTAATAGACCTTAATCAAGGTGTTCTCATGTGAGAACACCCTGATTAAAGTTTGTTCGGCCTCAAGAGTTCGAAGTTGAGTTTGATTTGGGTCCGTTTTGATTTCAAACTTTTTCAGTAAGTTTCCTTTTCTCTTTGTTTGGTTCTAATTAAGTTGTCAGCATGCTTCTTTGTGTTTGTTTGTTATTTGGTTATTTTCATTCGAATTTCTTCCATCTCTGTCAAAGGCCTCTTATTTGGTCAGTTGGTTTTCTGTCTGTGTTCTAAATGTACTCTGTGACATACATGTGCGTCAATTAGATTAGTCGTCAAATGAGTTAATTCATATAGGCCCCCCAGTAATTGAACAAAAGTTGTTTGATGCCCTTTAGGTCCCTGAACGTATTGTTTATATGAGCGACTGATTATTACCTGTTATAATTAGTGTAGTCGACCTGATAAATGTCGTCGATTAGTTTCCTACGACTGAATGTTCAAATATTCTGAATGGGCCTGTATTGTGATTTGAATGTTGGGCATTACCTATGAATATTAGTTTGTGACTACATTGTAAACAATTAAAAAAGGCCAGGCTGGGGCAGTTCTGAAATCGAATAATCAAAGCCCCAAAGTGCCCTGATGCTGCAATAGGCAGGGCAGTAATAATCAAGGTTAAACGGGGTAACCTGGGGTTTGAAAAGGGCAGAAAAGGTTAGTTTAAATGAAGCTGACAAGTAGGATACTAATTAAGATTAAACTAATACTAATAGGGAACAAGACACAAGGGTATGGGGCTTAAAATGAATAATAAAATGAGCCCATCACTCTTGATTAAACAAAACCAGGCGTGGGGAACCAATGGCTGGAACAAAAGATGCTCAGGCATGGGTTTAAGGGGTATGGGCAGACTGCAAGTTGCAGATGAGGGCAGCTTAGCTGCACTTGGTCACTTTGGCTTATAAATAGGCCATTCGAAAACTTAAAAAGGGGCTGGACATTTCTTAGTCTTCAAAAAAGAAAAACAAGAAACATAAAGTCTCAGAATATTGTAACCAAACACTGTCTGAAAATTACATAAGAGTTTATGTTGGTTTAGCTGTCTTGGCCAATTACTGTTGGTTGCCTGTTTGAGCTGCTTGTGGTTGTTGAATTGCTGGGGTGTTTACATTGAATACTCTGCTATCTCTGCTGGTTCATACTCTGTGTCTGGGATTGTTGTTTGTTGCTCGACTACTCGGGAGCTTCATCTTTGTTGGTTGATTTTGTTGCTGTGTTGTTGCTGTGTACCTGTTGTTGCTGTATTTACTGCATACTGCCCAGCTGATCATTCCTTTCTTCTTTGTCCTCCATACCAGGTACACAATTACACTACCAATGTAACTCAAAAGTTTGAGCAATGAGTATAAAGAGAAGATCTGCAGATGTTGTTTATATATATGTACTGTTGTGTTGAATGTCAAGTAATGTCTAATAGCTCATATTTTAGGATACTGAAGTTAGCTTGCAAGCATAGTAGATGTCAATGTAGGGTATCGAATGATAATTGTATATGTATGTTGTTAGATAAAGGTGGTCTCAATGAATTAGTTTGCATCTCAGATTTAGTTTACTTTGCCATATATGCTGTAACGTATGCCAAACATGAAAACTGTACACAAGGGGTTCAGTTCTTCCTTTCCTGATTAATGGTCTCATATAACTAGTAAACTACCTGTTAAGACAAAGAACATAAATTTGTAATATAAACCCCATAAAGGCCGAGCCCAAGTCGAAACATAGATCAGTTAGGCCCATATCGGAAAGACAGGGGCCCAAGTCTGGCCATCTCGCATGAGCTAGGTTTGGGCCCATAATTTTCGACTAGTTGTCCATAAGCGCAGTCACGTTTTATTACTCTGTAAAAGCATTTTAAAATCCTGTTATAAGTAAGCTTGCAAGCATATAATCGATTAAGGCTATTTACTGTTTTCAATTAGTAGAGACAAACACCACAAGAAACGTAGTTGCTATAGGATATCCTTTTAAAATAAGGACGAGACGAGCCTCGATGAAAATAAACAAAACGCGCAGGTGCGGGGCCCTCGTTAAATGTATATTATTGAAGCATTTAGTTTCCAGGACGGGTTGCTTAGCAAATCTCACAACCCTCCTAAAATAACAACACGTCAGTCTCTTTAGGATACGCTTTAATAAACCTTACCTTCTTAAACTCGGGTGCACATTTATGTGACCCAAATCCCAATCTCGACGGATTCGAAATGTATTTCTAATCACGGGTATATTGATTGTGACGTGATCCGAGAGGCATATCCATGACGTCGCGAATTCCTTTTAAAAGTAGAACGAGACGAGCCTCGTCAAATAAAAATAGACACAGCTGCGGGGCCCTCTAACTGTATATACATTACAACACTTATAATTCGGGACAGGCCATTTAGCGAATTTTTCGGCCTTACCCAAAACAACAATACGCTAGTTGCTTTAGGCACGTCTTAATAATTTATTCTCCTTAATTCGGGTGCGCATTTATGCGACCCAAATCCAAATCTCAACCGAGTCGAAATATGTCAACAACCATGGGTGCATTGATGTAACGTGGTTCGAGATATGTTTTCACGATGTTGCAATTCTTGATAAAATAACAGTAAAATGACAAAAGCGATCTAAAGGTTAAATTTTGCACATAATTTCACACTTGTACAAAATCAGATAATCAAGCCGAATATGACAGTTGAGCGACCGTGCTAGAACCACGGAACTCGGGAATGCCTAACACCTTCTCCCGGGTTAACAGAATTCCTTATCCGGATTTCTGGTACGCAGACTGTAATATAGAGTCATTATTTTCCTCGATTCGGGATTAAAATTGGTGACTTGGGACACCCTAAATCTCCCAAGTGGAGACTCTGAAATAAATAAACAAATCCCGTTTCGATTGTCCTTTAATTGGAAAAAACTCCCTTGCGCCCCGCGGGTGCGGAAAAAGGAGGTGTGACAGCTCTGGCAACTCTGCTGGGGAGTTTTTGACCCAGAACCACTGGTTCAGGGTTAGAAATTTGAGCTTAGATAAATTGTTATATTTGGTTATATCTGATGTTCACATGTTTGAGCCCAATGTGCTAAATATTGCTTTTACCGCTTTGATATTATCTGAACTGTATATAAACTGTGCCGAAACCCATCTCTTCTTTCCTCCGGGGAAAGGCTCGCTGGTCGAGACTCCCTATTCTGTTAGTGTCAATACCCGAAATAAGAAAGAGGACGGATAAGTTACGAAGCCGGACGGCCTTTTGGTTCCCGGTAAGTTGCCCCTCCTCGGCTCGAGTTGTCTGCTCGGGTACACTGTCTAGAACACTGACCCAGGTTTTGAACATAGAATAACGTGACTTCATGCCGGATCCCTAGTAGGAGCGCTTATTTGCATCATGTTGCATATGACTTAGGGGACTCAACACAGGGGTTGGGTCCGTCTAGGACTAGCAACCTGATATGAAAGGACCATCCTAATGCATCCCATTTGTTTTCCGTGCATTTATTTGTCTCGAGCCCGCATGCTGACCAGTGTTTGAATAATGTGAAATTGAAAAAAAAAGAAAAAAAAGGAAGGAATAGCGGTTAAGGAGTTAATTGTTTATTTTTGAAAAAAAGGCCAATGCCAAAATACCGTCAAAACTCTGCCGAAATTTTGAGAAAATGAAAAGAAAATGTCTTATTAGTTTTGTTTTATTAAATGCAAAGGAAAAATAGAAAAGAAGAGAAAAAAAGGGGTCGTCGTTCTGCTTTTATATACTTTTTATAAAAAAAAAAATATATATATATATATATATATAGTTTGTCCTGTCACAAAAATGAAGATGGAAAAGAGTCTTATTTTTGATATATATATATATATATATCTCTACATATATATATATAAATATAAATATATGTCTTTATTTGTGGCAAAAAATACTTGTTTTGCCAAAAGTCATGAAAGTTTTTAGACCCTTAATTTTCAAAAAAAAAAGTAATAAATGTGCAGGATGAGCACAGTAATAAATGTGCAGGGTTTTTCATAAAGTTTTATAAAAAGTATACGTCTAAATAAAGTTTTATTTTTTATTCACTTGGCATAATCACCCTAATAAATGTGCAGGATGAGCACGGTACAAAACGAACCTTTTTCAGTAATGACCAAGATCCCGTTTGAATTGCGGTTATGGTGGAACGACTTAGGCAAAGAAGGGCAAGACAAAGTAAGGAAATATCTGAAAGGTCTCCCGGACCTACTAAACGTTCAGCCTCGGGGTGATATCATCAGATCATTGGTCACTTGTTGGGATTCCGCACACAACGTGTTCCATTTTTCGGACTTCGAGCTCACCCCGACGTTGGAAGAAATAGCAGGGTACATCGGGATTGATGAAGCCCCTTTTAGGTTCAAATACTTGATTGCACCTAGAGCTGTCACGGTACACAGGTTTCTGGATTTCCTAAAAATACCTCGGACATTCCACCATCCAGATCTTGCCAAAGGATTCTGCAGTCTCCACCTCATATATGCTAGATACGGCCACGTGGGCGGGTTCAATAAGCCGGATTTCAAACTATGCAGTAGAGGCAACCGACAAAAGTGGGACGAACACAGGCTAGTGGCTTTTATGACAGCCTTTCTGGGTCTTATAGTGTTCCCTAGGAAAGATGGAAACATTGATCTAAAGATAACCGGGGTCGTCAATACTTTGCTTACCCAAGATAAAAGTACTCTGGCGCCTATGATTATGGCTGACATTTTCCGGGCTCTCACTGCTTGTCGAGCCAGGGGCGACTTTTTCGAAGGATGTAACCTACTGTTGCAAATGTGGATGACCGATCATTTATGCCATCGCTCCTCACTTTTGGGTTATGGTTCGCCAGAGAAAACTTGTATTGGAGAATTCTACACGAGAATCAAAGGGCTTAATTTACCTGAGGGAGTCACATCATGGACCGCATTTCTCCGAACTCTCACTGCCAGCCAAATCCAATGGACACTCGGATGGTCACCTATCGAGGAAATCATATACATGCCGGCAACCCGGCCTCACTTTCTGTTGATGGGACTGAAAAGTATCCAACCCTATGCACCGTATCGGGTTTTGAGGCAACTTGGGAGGTACCAAGTGGTACCGAAAGATGAAGATTTGAGTACCCAAGTGATTGAAATCAGTCCGAACGGTCATTTCCCTGAAGAAGAAGTTCGCCAAATCTGGAGTGAATGCCAACATCTGACAGCAAACACTTGTGTGATTGATACGGCAAAAGGGGAAGTCGCCCCAGAATATCACGCTTGGTTTAGAGGTAGCCTGTCCTACGAAAGACCGGCTAAGAGGCCGCATCTCAAAGATTTCGTAGAATCATCCCAAGGGCAATGGAACTGGTTAGCAAAAGAGAAGGGTTATCGGGCAGAGATTGGCGATTTGAAGCTACAAATGGACAGTCTGAAATTCGATAACAGCGTACAAATCGCGGCGGATCGAAGCGAAAAGAATAGATTGATCCAAGAGAATGAAGAGCTTAAGGCCCAAGTCCAAAAATTGAGATTGTCTCTCGATGAGCAGCCCAGAAGTCGATCAGACCAGCGGTTGATAAAGGGTTTGAAAAGAGAGATCACGGAATGGCGAGACAGGTTAGAAGAATCCGAAAAGGTCATGACAGAGTTCAAGGCACGGTGGGGAACAAGAGTAGATAAGCATCGCCGATGTTTGAACCAATTGAAACGTGACCACGAGAAGACTGTGGCCAAAATAAAGAGGGAGATGGCTACACTTGAGTTTAAAGCAGTTAAGCAGGCCGGGGATTTCCAATCGGAGAGTAGATACTGTTACGACTTGTTGGCCCAAATGAAGGAAGAAGTGCGGCAGCTGAGGGATCAGCATATACAGGACTCACAGGTATTCAAGACGTGCAGTGATCAGATAAGACACCTACTCATAGAGAAGAAAAAAACCAGAGACAAGATCAGGGCCATTGCCCATGCCATCATCAGAAGGTGTCGACGGTGTGAAAACATGACCTGCGTTACCGTTCTCCCAGTAGTGATGGGTTATGTCAAACAGACCATGCACGAGTTGGAGCAGCTCGAAAGGGATCTCGCACCTAGAACCGCGAAAAGGCCGAACGATGCCTCGCGGGTCCCTAAGTTGGAAAATTAACCTCTGGTCGAGTCTTGTTTTAGTTGAGCTTTGATGTTTTCCCATATGTTGTTTTCCATTTTCCTTCAATCAAATAGGGTCAAAGAACCGTGGAGTCTGTACTGTTGCTATTTTGTTTGAAGCAATGTGTAATAGCAAATTTTGATAATGAAATTAAGTGACTCCGGAAGAATTTCTATGTGTCTTTACTTTGAGGCAGAACTACGCCTGGTCTGATTCACGCGGGGACGTGATACGTAGGCAATCCCCATAAGATTCGACCGCTTTTAATAAATAAAGAAAAGAAAATGTAAATAAAATAAAACGCAGAGTTTCGCAAAATACTTTAAAAGAGACGAATGAACAAGCCGGGATGACGCATGTGGTTTGAAGCAAAGCATGTAGAAACGGTTAACTACCTAGGTGCATTGCATCCTCTATGTGTTATGATCAAATTTGTTAAGCTCTAACACTAACAAAGTTTATGGTTGTCTGATACCAGACAGTTAGTTGTTAAAGAATTCTGGCAACACATTCATACCAAACCAGATCCAAAGGACCGATAGCATCAAGCATGTCTACTTCGGAGAATAGCAATGAAGAAGAAAGGCCGATGAGCCAATTGCTAAAAGAAGCAATGGAAAAGATTGAAAGGATGGGACTAGAGATGCATGCAATGCAGCTAGCCCTAGCCAAAACACAAAAGAGCCCTGAGACACTGGGACACATGCCGGAATACCCTCACTCTGGCCCTTCTACAAGCCGCCCAAATCCCCTCTATCATCAAGAAAGAAGCCCTCACGATTCCCAAGCTCCACCGCCCCATCAACCTCTCCCAACACCCAACATTCCCATTTTCGTGGGACCTACCTCAGCCCCTTTGCAGCGAACGACTAGTGAGCCATTGTTTCAGGCTCACGACACCCAATACTATCCCCCGAGCCTACATTCCACGCACCGGAACCACAGGCTTACAATCCCCATTTGGAAGTACCGGCAGAGGTTGAGAAGCCGGTTAAGGCCCCTGAACAGGATGAAGTGTTGAGAAAGTTCAAAAGCCTGGAGCAATCCTTCAGGAACTTGCACGGGCTGGGCAATCAAGTCAGCGTGGCATACAAAGATCTGTGCCCTTTCCCAGATGTCCAACTCCCGGCTGGGTTCAAGATGCCCAAGTTTGATTTATATGAAGGGCACGGTGATCCCATGGCACATTTGCGGGGATTCTGTAGCAAAATGAGAGGGGCAGGAGGCAAGGATGAGCTTTTGATAGCTTACTTCGGCCAAAGTCTGAGCGGATCTGCACTGGAATGGTATACCAGGCAGGATTTCAGCAGGTGGTACACGTGGGATGATCTGGCACAGGCTTTTGCAGGTCATTTCCAGTACAATCTAGAGATAGTCCCTGACCGTCTCACGTTATTGAGAACTGGGAAGAAACCCGGGGAAAGTTTTCGCGAGTTCGGATTCCGCTGGAGAGAACAAGCAGCTAGAGTCGATCCTCCCATGAGAGAGGGAGAGATGGTGGACTATTTTTTGCAGACATTGGATCCAACCTACTTTGGTCACTTGGTGACGACGGTTGGAAAATCTTTCAACGAGGTGGTCAAAATTGGGGTCATGATAGAAGAAGGTTTGAGGTCGGACAAGATCTTGAACTATTCGGCACTTAAAGCCACAACCCAGGCTATTCAAAGCGGCACGGGAGGTGCGTTGAGAAGAAAGAAAGAAGAGGTTGCCACGATCGAGGCAGGCAGTTGGTCCAGGGCTGGCAGGCCACATTACAACCAACCCAGGCCTCACAGGTCAAACTACCCATACAACCCACCACAAAATTTCTATCCACCTCGAGAACCACATTGTTCCGTACACCAAGCCCAGGTATACACTCAGCCTCCGGTTCGCCCACAATGGCGCGCACCGGCTCCCCAGAACATATATGCACCGCCACAAAACACCTACCCTCCACCAAGGGCATATAGAAACCCTTCAGGGGCAGGTTTCCGGGGAAATCCAGATGCTAGGAATGACAGGTTGCGGAAGCAAAGAACCTTCACCGAACTGGGAGAAACCTACACCGCTGTGTTCCACAAGCTGCGGCAATTGGGTTTGGTTAGTCCTGTCCATACTCGGGAACCAAATCCCCCGCCTCAGAATTTGGATCGTTCAATCAGTTGTGAATACTGTTCAGGGATGCTCGGGCACGATACCGAGAAGTGCTGGAAGTTAAGGCATGCCATACAGGATCTTATTGACACCAATAAGATCGAGGTCCAGACACCGGAGGCTCCTAACATCAACCAAAACCCACTGCCAGCGCACCACGAAACTCACATGATTGAGTTGGTGTGTGAGGGAGGAGAATTAAGAAAACCCTCACAAACAGTGATGATGATCCAAGCCGCCCCGAAAGAAGTCTTAACCAGTGGAGGAACGAGTGTACAGTCGCAGGGAGAAGGCGTCAAGCCGGTAGTGATATTGGGGAAGAGCCCGTCCGTCATAGCAAGCAAACCCGAGCCAAGCAAGTTGGTAATACCAGGGATCCTGCCCACACCGGCAGTCATGTTGAAAGGGGTATGTAGAGAACGGGTGACCATAAAGCCTGTGGTCCAACTACCGATGATTGACAGCAAGGCTGTGCCTTGGAAATATGAAAAGGCAGTGGTGACGTATCAAGGAAAACAGGTGGAAGAAGTCAGTTGTGAAGCGCAAGGGCTGACTCGATCAGGTCGATGTTTTGCTCCGGTGGAGCTAAGAAAAACCAACCCAGTGGCAACCAAGAAGCCAGTGTCTGAAGAAGAGGCTGAAGAATTCCTGAGGAAGATGAAGGTACAAGATTATTCTGTGGTTGAGCAGCTGAGAAAAACACCGGCCCAGATCTCACTATTGTCATTACTCCTCCATTCTGAGGAACATCGTCGGGCCCTGTTGAAGATATTGAACGAGGCTCACGTACCCAGTGAGATTTCTGTAAACCACCTGGAAACCATTGCCAGCAAGATTTTCGAGGTGAACAGAGTGACATTCTCAGATGATGACCTGCCGGTGGAAGGAACAGAGCACAATAAAGCTCTATACCTAGCTGTCAAATGTGAAGACTCGGTGGTAACCCGAGTATTGGTGGATAACGGCTCAAGCGCCAATATTTGTCCATTATCCACCCTGGACCAGTTAAAGATTGACCGTGGAAGAATCCGGGAGAATAGCATCTGTGTCCGGGGGTTTGACGGAAACGGAACAGCCACTGTGGGGGATGTTGTACTTGAACTGACCATTGGTCCGGTCCTGTTTACCATGGAATTCCAGGTATTGGACGCCACGGTATCTTACAACTTGCTGTTAGGACGACCCTGGATTCATGCAGCTAAAGCGGTGCCTTCCACCCTACATCAGACAGTGAAGTTCGAGTGGGAAAGACAAGAGGTCGTGTTGCACGGCGAGGATACAACATGCACCATGAGCGGAACCATTGTGCCTTTCATAGAGACCACTGATGACAAAGGTCCTTGGTTCTATCAGATTCTCGATACAGGGTCGGCCAACAAAATTTCTGAGGGAGAAATCATCCTGCACCCTAGGGTAGCTGCCGCAACAGTCATGATGGTATCAGAAATGCTGGGTAATGGGTTTGTGCCGGGAAAAGGCCTGGGAGTTGAACTTCAAGGGATAGTCCAACCTGTCTCCCTTCCTAAGAATCTGGAAACTTTCGGGTTGGGGTTCAAACCAACCGCAGCAGACAGGAAGCAAGCGCGAAAAATGAAGAAGAGGGTCTGGTTTCTGCCTAAACCAGTGCCACGCCTCTCAAGGTCTTTTGTTAAAGCAAGTGCCAAGGGGTCAGCGATCCCAAAGATTCGAGGACCTTTGATCGGTATAAATGAAGACCTGAATCAGAGTTTTGAGAGACTATTCGCGGATGTCAGTATGGTGGAAGCTGGAGAAGGTTCCAGCAGAGCAGAGATACAATTTGTGGGGCCTGAGGCCAAGACCAACAATTGGACGGTTACTCCTCTTCCTGTCCGAGGGGAGTCTTGGTAGTAGGCTTTGATTAATGTTTTGTTTGTTTATTTGTTTGATCGGATTATTCAAGGGTGTAATCCAAATTTTACTTTCGTTTTGTAAAAGTGTGAACCCTTTTATCCCGCAAATTTAATAAAGTTCTCTTCTTTTGTCTCATTTTAATTTTTGTCTTGTTCTTTTTCTTTCTGAACAGTTCTCTTTTTACTGGTTCTAATGACATGGCATGCACAGCGGATCTTCGACCTAGTCTAATAAATCAATCTGAAACCGACTCAATGATGCAAAAGGTCGTTTGTGACGATGAATCTGAATGTGACGAAGGTGAAGCCTTCGAAGAAATAAACAGAGAACTGTGCCAATTTGAAGAGAAACCCAAGCCTAACTTAAATGACACCGAGGCTGTGAATCTAGGAGACGCTGATAACGTCCAAGAGACCAAAATTAGCATCCACATTGAGCCGAATGTCAGAACAGAATTGATCAAAACTCTCAGGGAATTCAAAGATGTTTTTGCCTGGTCATATGATGATATGCCTGGATTAAGCACCAATTTAGTGGTTCACAAATTACCCACTGACCCGGCATACCCTCCGGTCAAGCAAAAACTAAGGAAATTTAAAACAGAAATGAGCGTGAAGATCAAAGAAGAAGTGATTAAGCAATTGCAATCGAAGGTCATTCGGGTCACTCGGTATCCCGAGTGGTTGGCCAATGTGGTACCAGTCCCAAAGAAGGATGGAAAAATCAGGGTGTGCGTTGACTACCGCAACCTCAACAAAGCAAGTCCCAAAGACAATTTTCCGCTACCCAACATTCATATCTTGATCGACAATTGCGCAGGGCGCGAGATCGGATCCTTTGTGGATTGCTATGCAGGTTATCATCAGATCCTAATGGATGAGGAGGATGCTGAGAAGACAGCGTTTATTACGCCATGGGGAACCTACTGCTATCGGGTAATGCCGTTCGGGTTAAAGAACGCTGGGGCAACATACATGCGAGCAATGACTGCGGTGTTTCATGACATGATACACAAGGAAATTGAGGTGTACGTCGATGATGTGATCATCAAATCTTGGCGTCAGGAGGACCATGTAGCAGACCTAAGGAGATTTTTCCAAAGACTCCGGAGGTATGATATCAAGCTTAACCCGGCCAAATGCGCATTCGGGGTTCCATCAGGAAAGTTGCTAGGATTCATCGTCAGTCGACGGGGGATTGAGTTAGACCCATCCAAAATTGAATCCATCCGAGATTTGCCACCGCCAAGGAACAAAACAGAGGTAATGAGTTTGCTGGGTAGACTCAATTATATCAGCAGGTTCATCGCTCAACTCACAGCAACTTGTGAGCCCATATTTCGGCTGCTGAGAAAGGACGCTGCAGTAGGTTGGACAGCAGAGTGTCAGGAGGCCTTCGACCAAATCAAAGGGTATCTGTCTAATCCACCCGTATTGGTCCCGCCTAATCCCGGGAAACCCCTAATCCTTTACCTGACAGTCTTGGAAAATTCATTTGGTTGTGTACTGGGGCAACATGACGACACAGGAAGGAAGGAACAGGCCATCTACTATCTTAGCAAGAAATTCACAGTGCATGAGGTCAAGTAAACTCAACTCGAGAAAACATGTTGCGCCCTAACTTGGGTAGCTCAGAAGTTGAAACACTACCTGTCTTCATATACTACTTATCTCATATCCCGTTTGGACCCATTGAAATATATATTTCAGAAACCTATGCCCACGGGAAGGTTGGCAAAGTGGCAAATTCTGCTCACGGAGTTTGATATCATCTACGTAACGAGGACGGCCATGAAAGCCCAGGCACTGGCAGACCATTTGGCAGAGAATCCCGTTGATGAAAAATACGAGCCCTTAAGAACGTATTTTCCTGACGAAGAGGTGATGCATACGAATGAGTTGGAATTACCCGAGGAACCGGGTTGGAAGCTTTTCTTCGATGGAGCTGCAAACGCAAAAGGGGTTGGAATAGGAGCAGTACTCATTTCTGAAACAGGACGGCATTATCCTGTTACGGCTCAACTACGCTTCTATTGCACCAACAATATGGCCGAATATGAGGCTTGCATTCTGGGTCTGCGCTTGGCTGCCGACATGGATGTCCAAGACGTCTTGGTCTTGGGAGACTCGGACCTCTTGGTACATCAAATTCAGGGTGAATGGGAAACACGAGATCTAAAGCTCATACCATACCGACAATGCTTGCATGATCTGAGCAAGCAATTTCGATCGGTAAAGTTCAAACACATCCCGAGAGTTCACAATGAGGTTGCGGATGCCTTGGCCACCTTGGCATCAATGCTGCACCACCCTGACAAAATGTATGTTGATCCTCTACACATCCAGGTCCGTGATCAGCACGCCTACTGCAATGCCATAGAAGAAGAAGCAGATGGCGAACCCTGGTTTCATGATATCAAGGAATACCTCAGGATGGGGATATATCCAGAACATGCCTCTGGAGACCAAAAAAGAGCCCTCCGGCGGTTGTCGAATGGTTTCTTCCTCAGTGGGGGAATATTGTACAAAAGAACCCCGGATCTGGGATTGTTGAGATGCATAGATGCCAGGCAGGCAACAACGGTTATGGCAGAAGTACATGCTGGAGTTTGTGGGCCACACATGAGTGGATATGTATTGGCAAGAAAAATCCTTCGAACAGGGTGTTATTGGCTCACCATGGAACACGACTGTATCACTTTCGTGAGGAAATGCCATCAGTGCCAGATACATGGAGACTTGATTCATTCTCCGCCAACAGAGTTACATACGATGTCAGCACCCTGGCCGTTTGTAGCATGGGGCATGGATGTCATTGGGCCCATCGAGCCAGCAGCGTCCAACGGTCATAGGTTCATTCTAGTGACCATTGATTACTTCACCAAATGGGTTGAGGCTAAAACCTTCAAATCAGTAACCAAGAAGGCAGTGGTGGACTTTGTTCACTCCCATATCATCTGCAGATTTGGGATCCCAAAAGTGATCATCACGGATAACGGTGCGAATCTTAATAGCAGCTTGATGAGAGAGGTATGCCAACAATTCAAGATTACACACCGCAATTCCACCCCATATCGTCCTAAGGCAAATGGAGCAGTCGAAGCAGCCAATAAGAATATCAAGAAGATACTGCGAAAAATGGTGGAAGGGTCCAGACAATGGCACGAGAAATTACCCTTTGCCTTGTTGGGTTACCGCACTACCGTCCGGACTTCCATAGGCACAACTCCTTATTTGTTGGTGTATGGAACTGAGGCCGTGATACCAGCGGAGGTCGAAATTCCGTCCCTCCGAATTGTCGCTGAAGCCGGGATTGATGATGATGAATGGGTCAAGGCTCGATTGGAACAGTTGAGCCTGATAGATGAGAAAAGATTGGCAGCAGTGTGCCATGGTCAGTTGTACCAGAAGAGAATGGCAAGAGCGTATAATAAAAAGGTGCGCCCCAGGAAGTTTGAAGTAGGGCAGCTGGTATTGAAGAAGATCCTCCCACATCAGGTCGAGGCAAAAGGCAAATTCGCCCCAAATTGGCAAGGGCCTTATATCGTGACCAGAGTATTGGCCAATGGTGCTTTGTGTTTGACAGATGTCGAAGGTAGATGTGTCGACATGGCTATCAATTCAGATGCAGTCAAGAGATATTATGCGTAATTTCTTTAATTATGGCAATTTTTGGTTTATTTGTTTGTATTTGGCATTTGTTGAATAATGAGATGACGGAGGCAATTCTTTCTTATACCCAAACACTGTTTAACCCTTGCTTCCCCCTTTTGAGCCTTAAGTTATTCTTTCATACCCCTCTTTTGGAATCACTAATGGGAAAGATACGAAAAAAAGAAAAGAAAAGAAAGGAAAAGAAAAGAAAAAGAAAAAGAAAAGGAAAAGAAAATGAAAAGAAAGAAAAGAAAAATCAAGGAATATAAAACCGTGGGAACTACGTTTGACCTGATTCCTCAAAGAGGATACGTAGGCGCCTCACGGCTCGGTCATAGTATGCATCATAGCAAATATAGGATGCATAATGTACATAGTGTGCACAATATAGCACAATGTGCGTAACGCACGTAACTCAACATAAGCGTAAAAAAATAAATTCCCCAAGCAAGAAAACTGGGGCAGAGGTTATGTTTTAAGTTCCAACAAAGGTTTGATTCCAAAAGTTGTAGCACATCACCCTTCAAGTTGTTTTCATTTTTATAGCCTTTCTTCAATCCCACACCAAAACCAACATCAACATCCAAAAGACCTCCCGATCAATGTTCGAGAGATGCCAAATCCGGCAAATAAGGCCGAGAATAATACACTGATCCCCAGCAAAGAAGAGGATCGTAAGACTGGGAATGAGTTGATAGTCAAAAGAATCCCCGGAAGAGAGGGTCGTATCTACAACACCCCGGATCCTCGAAAGAAATAAAATGAGAGAGTCTTATCGGTGAAAACCTTCACAGGCACCGAGAGGCGATGTAAGATGAGGGATATGAAATGAGAGAGTCTTATTGGTGAAAACCTTCACAGGCACCATAAGGCGCCGGGAGATGAGAGAAACGAGAGAGTCTCATTAGTGAAAACCCCTCGAAGGGCACTATGAGGCGACAAGACAGATCAGCAAAAGCTACAACATCCGAAACGGACACTCCTTTATCATCCCCAGCAAGTCAGACCATCGGGCAAATCGATTGATACAAATAGACTGGGTCGGGAATCTATGGTGCACGTCATGATCACGGGGACCAGTCGTATCCTCCAGATAAGTTCTTTTGAGTTTCTTCTCCCACCAAAATATTCGTTCAGAAAGATCTTCTCCTTTTCCATATCTTTATTTCTTTTCCTAAAATGTATCTTGAAAGGATTTTTCAAAGCTTACTACCAGAAACCGAAGGGGAATTCATCCCAATGCATGATAATACAAACAGTCTTGAAGGCCGGTCCCGGGCAATGCAGGGATTGTGCCCGGAAATGTTGGAAGAAGTAAGCTCCAAAAGGGAGTGGTTTCGGGAGTTAGAAGCAGACTCCCACATCACGCGTTTAAAGAGAAAGCAGAAAAGGGGATAAATTGAAAGCCAATCCCCAGCAAGCTAGAGACCCCCCCAGCAGGCAACTCTGCCCGTTAATCGATTATGGGGACATAGAGCAAGAAAAGGGGAAGAGAGAAAAATCGCTCGCCGGAAAGGCACCCTCTACCACCACGATTAAAACTGACTAAATCCTTTTGTCTATTGCAGGAGAACAAAGAATTGACAATGGCAGCAAGATGCAACGCCAGGGAAGTCACCAAAAACCGGGGCAGAAAATTTTCTGCCAATTGTCGAAAATTTTCTCGGAAGAACGGGGAAGCAATTTCAATACTTTTAAGTTCTAGGTCGCCCACCAGTATAATGCGGGAATACTTTTAAGTTCTAGGTCGCCCACCAGTATAATGCGGGAATACTTTTAAGTTCTAGGTCGCCCACCAGTATAATGCGGGAATACTTTTAAGCTCTAGGTCGCCCACCAGTATAATGCGGGAATACTTTTAAGTTCTAGGTCGCCCACCAGTATAATGCGGGAATACTTTTAAGTTCTAGGTCGCCCACCAGTATAATGCGGGAATACTTTTAAGTTCTAGGTCGCCCACCAGTATAATGCGGGAATACATTTAAGTTCTAGGTCGCCCACCAGTATAATGCGGGAATACTTTTAAGTTCTAGGTCGCCCACCAGTATAATGCGGGAATACTTTTAAGTTCTAGGTCGCCCACCAGTATAATGCGGGAATACATTTAAGTTCTAGGTCGCCCACCAGTATAATGCGGGAATACTTTTAAGTTCTAGGTCGCCCACCTGTATAATGCGGGAATACTTTTAAGTTCTAGGTCGCCCACCAGTATAATGCGGGAATACTTTTAAGCTCTAGGTCGCCCACCAGTATAATGCGGGAATACTTTTAAGCTCTAGGTCGCCCACCAGTATAATGCGGGAATACTTTTAAGCTCTAGGTCGCCCACCAGTATAATGCGGGAATACTTTTAAGCTCTAGGTCGCCCACCAGTATAATGCGGGAATACTTTTAAGCTCTAGGTCGCCCACCAGTATAATGCGGGAATACATTTAAGTTCTAGGTCGCCCACCAGTATAATGCGGGAATACTTTTAAGTTCTAGGTCGCCCACCAGTATAATGCGGGAATACTTTTAAGCTCTAGGTCGCCCACCAGTATAATGCGGGAATACTTTTAAGCTCTAGGTCGCCCACCAGTATAATGCGGGAATACTTTTAAGCTCTAGGTCGCCCACCAGTATAATACGGGAATACATTTAAGTTCTAGGTCGCCCACCAGTATAATGCGGGAATACTTTTAAGTTCTAGGTCGCCCACCAGTATAATGCGGGAATACATTTAAGTTCTAGGTCGCCCACCAGTATAATGCGGGAATACTTCTAGCTCTAGAGTTTGGAATCAGTAGCCCCACCTGAAGACGGAAGGTTACAACAGAGAGCCCCAAGCAGGAAAAAACAATAAAATCCCCAGCGCCAAGAAGCAAAAGTCTGCCAAAGCAAGCGCACATTCAAAAGGAAGAAAGAACGCGTCTCAGAAGAAGCAGTTCGGAAATATTGTAACATGCCCAGTAGGACAATACTGATGAAGAGTCATACCACTGAAGAAACCAGTGGAAGATTTAAAGAAGAAAGCCATGTTCCCAGCGAATCAAGCAAAGTGATGAAAACTGGCATTCAAACGTCAGCGAAGGACCGGCGTCATCTCCCAAAGTCACAAGATAAAGGCATCAGAGGAAAGTGTTAGCCGACAAGAAAGCAAGGCAGCAAGAACAAGTTGAAGATGGACAGGATTTCATGATCCTCAGTCTAGCTTAGCTTCTTGTTTTCCTTTTTGAGCAATGTAACAGGGAGATCGGTTGAGCAGTAGTATCCTACAGCAGCATACAACAGCGCACAACAACAGCAAACACTACAGTCACACGGTAGTCCCAGCTACCAAAAATTTCACGAACTACATTGACCTGATTCCTCTTCAGCCCAGGATATGTAGGAAACCTTTGAAGCAAAGGTTCGGTCAAATCCTTTTCAAAAATGCTTCACACGGAGTATTCGGACAGGCAAAAATCGCTCGCTTTATCTTTGCGCGAAAACCCTTAGTGTCTTCGTGCAAAGAGGGGCAACTGTAAGCAAGTGATTTTTGCTTCACGAGCAATCACTCCAAAAGGAAAATAAAAAAATAAAAATAGTGACGAATGATTTCGCTGTACAATTTTTTTTTTTTTTTCTTTTCCGTGACATGTGTTATTAGTCCTTTGTAGGTCTGTCCATTTTGCATTTTAATCATTATCAAACAAAATACAAAAAATATGTGTCATTAAAAGAAAATTCAAAATATATATGTGTGCATCGTCCGTTTTAGGTTGTGATTTAACTTACTTAAACATTTTTATTTGGTATGATAATTATGTTGAAGTGCTATATTGTTATTTGTTTTAATTTCATTTGTTTTATTAGTTATTTTTATTTTTCTTTAAATTGGAAAACAAAAGAAAGCTGAAAATCAATTTGGGCCCAAAAAATAAGACAAAAACAGGCCCAAACCAACGATCTGACCCGGTCCAAACCAGGCCTGCCCTGACCACCTCCCGAAACGACGCCGCATCATGCGTCTGATCTGGGCCGTTCAAACTCTCGATCCAACGGCTCAGGACCTCTATCAGTAACCCGTTTCAAAACCCGACCCAAGAACCAATCCGATCCAACCCCTCACTTAAACCAAACGACCCCGTTTAACTACCAAACGACCCCGTCTCATCTCTCAGCATCAGATCCAAGCCGTTGAGATCATCTCATCTAACGGCTCAGATCCAATCCCTTCCCCATATATAAACTCAACCCTTCACCCCACGCCCCCTATCCGAACCCCACCCCTCACTCGTCTCCTTCCCCAAGCTGAAACCCCAAACCCTAGCAAGCCGCCCTGGTTTCCCTTCCACCAAAACCCGGCGGCATGAACGCCGGTGGCCACCTCCCGAACACCCTAAGACCCCCTCACTCCCCTGAACACGAATCTGCTAACCACGAACCTCGAATCATCTCCTATCGTCTCGAATCTGGATTTGAAGATTCGAGACAAAACTCGATCTACACCAAACCTCACCATCTTTGTATCAGACACTCCCCTGACCTTCCTCGTGACCAAACCAAGCTTGGTTTGGTCCAAATCTACCCACAACTCCCTAAAAATCAGATCTGGAAATCCAGACCTTAGAACACATGCACCTGGGGAATTCGGCCGGTCTGGACAAGGGTTTGAGGTCTAATAGACCTTAATCAAGGTGTTCTCATGTGAGAACACCCTGATTAAAGTTTGTTCGGCCTCAAGAGTTCGAAGTTGAGTTTGATTTGGGTCCGTTTTGATTTCAAACTTTTTCAGTAAGTTTCCTTTTCTCTTTGTTTGGTTCTAATTAAGTTGTCAGCATGCTTCTTTGTGTTTGTTTGTTATTTGGTTATTTTCATTCGAATTTCTTCCATCTCTGTCAAAGGCCTCTTATTTGGTCAGTTGGTTTTCTGTCTGTGTTCTAAATGTACTCTGTGACATACATGTGCGTCAATTAGATTAGTCGTCAAATGAGTTAATTCATATAGGCCCCCCAGTAATTGAACAAAAGTTGTTTGATGCCCTTTAGGTCCCTGAACGTATTGTTTATATGAGCGACTGATTATTACCTGTTATAATTAGTGTAGTCGACCTGATAAATGTCGTCGATTAGTTTCCTACGACTGAATGTTCAAATATTCTGAATGGGCCTGTATTGTGATTTGAATGTTGGGCATTACCTATGAATATTAGTTTGTGACTACATTGTAAACAATTAAAAAAGGCCAGGCTGGGGCAGTTCTGAAATCGAATAATCAAAGCCCCAAAGTGCCCTGATGCTGCAATAGGCAGGGCAGTAATAATCAAGGTTAAACGGGGTAACCTGGGGTTTGAAAAGGGCAGAAAAGGTTAGTTTAAATGAAGCTGACAAGTAGGATACTAATTAAGATTAAACTAATACTAATGGGGAACAAGACACAAGGGTATGGGGCTTAAAATGAATAATAAAATGAGCCCATCACTCTTGATTAAACAAAACCAGGCGTGGGGAACCAATGGTTGGCACAAAAGATGCTCAGGCATGGGTTTAAGGGGTATGGGCAGACTGCAAGTTGCAGATGAGGGCAGCTTAGCTGCACTTGGTCACTTTGGCTTATAAATAGGCCATTCGAAAACTTAAAAAGGGGCTGGACATTTCTTAGTCTTCAAAAAAGAAAAACAAGAAACATAAAGTCTCAGAATATTGTAACCAAACACTGTCTGAAAATTACATAAGAGTTTATGTTGGTTTAGCTGTCTTGGCCAATTACTGTTGGTTGCCTGTTTGAGCTGCTTGTGGTTGTTGAATTGCTGGGGTGTTTACATTGAATACTCTGCTGTCTCTGCTGGTTCATACTCTGTTTCTGGGATTGTTGTTTGTTGCTCGACTACTCGGGAGCTTCATCTTTGTTGGTTGATTTTGTTGCTGTGTTGTTGCTGTGTACCTGTTGTTGCTGTATTTACTGCATACTGCCCAGCTGATCATTCCTTTCTTCTTTGTCCTCCATACCAGGTACACAATTACACTACCAATGTAACTCGAAAGTTTGAGCAATGAGTATAAAGAGAAGATCTGCAGATGTTGTTTATATATATGTACTGTTGTGTTGAATGTCAAGTAATGTCTAATAGCTCATATTTTAGGATACTGAAGTTAGCTTGCAAGCATAGTAGATGTCAATGTAGGGTATCGAATGATAATTGTATATGTATGTTGTTAGATAAAGGTGGTCTCAATGAATTAGTTTGCATCTCAGATTTAGTTTACTTTGCCATATATGCTGTAACGTATGCCAAACATGAAAACTGTACACAAGGGGTTCAGTTCTTCCTTTCCTGATTAATGGTCTCATATAACTAGTAAACTACCTGTTAAGACAAAGAACATAAATTTGTAATATAAACCCCATAAAGGCCGAGCCCAAGTCGAAACAGATCAGTTAGGCCCATATCGGAAAGACAGGGGCCCAAGTCTGGCCATCTCGCATGAGCTAGGTTTGGGCCCATAATTTTCGACTAGTTGTCCATAAGCGCAGTCACGTTTTATTACTCTGTAAAAGCATTTTAAAATCCTGTTATAAGTAAGCTTGCAAGCATGTAATCGATTAAGGCTATTTACTGTTTTCAATTAGTAGAGACAAACACCACAAGAAACATAGTTGCTATAGGATATCCTTTTAAAATAAGGACGAGACGAGCCTCGATGAAAATAAACAAAACGCGCAGGTGCGGGGCCCTCGTTAAATGTATATTATTGAAGCATTTAGTTTCCAGGACGGGTTGCTTAGCAAATCTCACAACCCTCCTAAAATAACAACACGTCAGTCTCTTTAGGATACGCTTTAATAAACCTTACCTTCTTAAACTCGGGTGCACATTTATGTGACCCAAATCCCAATCTCGACGGATTCGAAATGTATTTCTAATCACGGGTATATTGATTGTGACGTGATCCGAGAGGCATATCCATGACGTCGCGAATTCCTTTTAAAAGTAGAACGAGACGAGCCTCGTCACATAAAAATAGACACAGCTGCGGGGCCCTCTAACTGTATATACATTACAACACTTATAATTCGGGACAGGCCATTTAGCGAATTTTTCGGCCTTACCCAAAACAACAATACGCTAGTTGCTTTAGGCACGTCTTAATAATTTATTCTCCTTAATTCGGGTGCGCATTTATGCGACCCAAATCCAAATCTCAACCGAGTCGAAATATGTCAACAACCATGGGTGCATTGATGTAACGTGGTTCGAGATATGTTTTCACGATGTTGCAATTCTTGATAAAATAACAGTAAAATGACAAAAGCGGTCTAAAGGTTAAATTTTGCACATAAGTTCACACTTGTACAAAATCAGATAATCAAGCCGAATATGACAGTTGAGCGACCGTGCTAGAACCACGGAACTCGGGAATGCCTAACACCTTCTCCCGGGTTAACAGAATTCCTTATCCGGATTTCTGGTACGCAGACTGTAATATAGAGTCATTATTTTCCTCGATTCGGGATTAAAATTGGTGACTTGGGACACCCTAAATCTCCCAAGTGGCGACTCTGAAATAAATAAACAAATCCCGTTTCGATTGTCCTTTAATTGGAAAAAACTCCCTTGCACCCCGCGGGTGCGGAAAAAGGAGGTGTGACAGGGTTTCGACATTCATGGGGGTAATAACTCATTTCTTTTTGGGAATTTGGGTTTTTGAAGAGTCGCCACCTAACGGATTATGGTGCGTTAGGGCACCTAGAGCGATTAACTCTTAGACTAGTTTGCATTACCAAAGATTTAGGTAATGGCTCGAAATAACTTTGAGGTGAAGGTGTTAGGAACCCCTCGCGGTCCACAACAGTGGGTCCCAACCGAACTTGTACTTATGAATTAGTCCTAATAAATAGTTTAAACACATAATTGAGAATAAGACATGTCTTTTGGACATTGTATGAATCAAGAAATGAGACAAAGGGGAAAGACTTTGAACAAGTTGCACATATATAGTGTAAAGTAAAGTTTAAACATCGGGAATTGTGAAAGAGGGGTCCTAGGTTGGTTAGCCTACAGGATCACCCCATGCAATGGCTGGTAAACACTCCTCAATGAGGGGCTACACGTGACATTAGCATGTAGTCATCATATCCTTACTATCCAATTCCCTCCCCTTGGTCATAGCCTAAAGTGTTCTAATAGCCTTGATAAATATCCTATGCGTGCACTACCCGTCCTTCCTTGTGGCCTTGGAGGTATTTAGGACCTCTAACTAGGGTAGTTCTAGAACTTTCTAAGGTTTTAAAGGATAAAAGTCTAGGCGTCAAACAAGAACAATTAGGACTGCATTTAAAGAGAACAAATTATGGGCTCACTATCACCTCCACAAATATAACAAGTAAGTGCACATCTTCAAACAACAGTCAGGTATTTAAGAGAAAATCCTAGTACATGATATCTAGGTCAGCAGGGATTATACAATATTTAATTAGGACAAAGTGTCAAAGACCTATTTAGCTTGACTACTAATTTTAGACCTGTTATTATCTGAACAATCTCGAATAACAAAGCACAGTTTTATAGCTGCAGAATTTGAATCGCCCTATAGGCTTGCCTAAACGCATAACAGTGGTTTCCTAAGAGCATGATATTTATTAGGAATGCAGTAAAACAATGATAAATTTTTAAGCGGACAACTTGAGATCCTATAGAAATGTTATCTAGCAGCATTAATTTAAGGCAGTGTTTGAAACTCACTTAAAGAAACGGACAGTTAATTAAACTAATTCAAACATGAATTAAGCTGATTTGTTTAACTAAACTGATTTTAAGTTCTATAGGAATGATTTCTATTAGCGCTGATTCTAATCCCTATAGGCATAGTATCTAGTTATTAAAGCTACTCTTGAACTTATAGGCATGATATCTAAGAAGAAGAACATGAATACATGTTGTAACAAAAGCTGAAATTTAATTACTTTATGCTCTATAGGCATGATATCTAATTATAAGGCTGATTTTAACCCTATAGGCATGATTTCTATTATTAAAACCATTTAGATGATATAGACATGGTTTCTAATATTGTGGAAGTAAAGCAAACATAGCAAATGCATTTGAATTAACACAACCCTATAGGCATAGCATCTACCCGATTTACCCACCATATATATAACTACCCACCGATTTTCACTAATCACCCCAATGTTGTTTACAATAATTATTACAGACCAATGAATTAAAATACATAAATGAACAGAAGTTAATCTATAGGGAGCCTGCAGTAGGCCCAAATGACTTCCAAGCCTCCAATAGCCTCAAATGCCAAAGTCTCAAAGACAATAAAGTCTCAAAGACAATCTCATGTCTAGGTGTGCCAGAGTTCCCTAAGGACCTCAAGGATCCCGGGTAGTGCTCGCACCTACACCTTTTCTCAAATAATAATTGATTTAGGTGCAGTATGGAAAGGCCAACTCTGACATGCCAGAGTTCAAAGAGATCTCCAGGATCTCAAGGCAGTACACATGCCTGAGGGGCAGAACCTAACATTCTAGGAGTAATGTGAGAGTGCATGATGACTTTGAAAGAGTTTGGTAAAACAGTTAGCCGTGAAAAGATTCAGAAACAGTTTTCTTTTAAAAATACTGGGAGTGACCAATTTTTGAGAAGAATGCTAGGAGTAAGAGCAACAGTTTTGAAATCATTCTGAGAAAAACACACTGAGCAAACAACCTAATTATTCAAGGACAACCAGATTAACTTAACAAGTAGGCTTACCAACAAGGGGTGAAGGGGATTAGGAAGCATATAGGGTTGAGACCACATAAACAGGGAAACTGATACAACAAATGTCTAGAACAACCAGGAATATACTGAACAAGTTAGTCATAGACAGTTAAGACATAGAGAAAGAATGTAACAGAATCATGTTGAAAACAAAGATGTGTTGAACAGAATTGGACACAATCAGGACCAATTGAATGCACTAGAGTACTAAATAACTAACATAGTCATACTAATTAAAGGGAGGGGGTAAGGGAAATAAGTAAACTAAATGAAGTCAGTCATGCTAATTACACATAAGGCAAAATTTAGACATGCTTAATAACAACAAATAGAGAAACCAAATTGAATAACTAATACAGGAACAAGCATAGAGGTATAGGCATAGAACACATAAAGTTGAGTTTCAAAATCTAACTGGAGACATACCAGTTGGAAAAGAGGGTGCAGAATATAAAGCAAGTAAAGTTCCAATATCTACCCTTGGCTTTCAGCCGGCTAGATCGGTGAGTAACACAAGTAGCAGAAGAGAAAGAAGACTTTAGAGTGTAAGGAGTAGTGATTTTGAACTAATGTTCATTGTCTTGAACTTAAAATAAGAGGGGGTTTATATAGTAATCAAAATCTTGACAAATAAGGTAAGAGATCAATTAAGTAGTAAATCAGAGAAGCCAAATGTAAATCAGCAAGTCTTTCCCTAAATCAAGGGACAATTAAATCAGCGGTAAAGCATGCTAAGTATTTAAGGAAAAGAATCAAGTAAGGTTTGGTATAGAGTAGGTAATTAGGGGTAAATGAATAGAAGTTTTAATTAAGGAAACAAATCAGTAAGAATCGGCAAAATTTAAACAAGGCAAGGAAAAAATAACTAAGGCATGCAGTTCAATCAAATCGAGTAGAGAGGCAAGAATCGAAAGTTTAAGGGAAAGTGTTCAAATCAAACCAAGAAATAAGGGATTCAGAATAATCTAAGAGAAAGTCATGAAAGAGTAAGCATGTTTAGCATATAAAATAAGGTAGAACATGAATCGTCTGGACTCCATATAACTTTAACAAAACAAATAGTTAAATAGCACTGATTTGATGAGAAAGATACAGATTTTGACATGAATAGCCAGGATGAACACAAGCAATATAGAATCATTGAAAGGGTTGAACTAAGACATTCAGTAGAAGCATATTAGGACAAGAAAATCATGAGAAATCACAAGCACCCAAAGTAAGAACACACTGGGGTGTACCAGTACTCAGAAACCAGACGAAGAACTCCAAAATACTAGGGCTTTCAGTACAAGCGAGCTAAGTTTGTAGAAGACTTACAAAACGAGTCAAAATACATGAGAAGCAGAAGATTAAACACAAAAAGTCATCAAACAATTTGTAAAAAGAAATTCCGGAAACCCTAGTTTAGGAAAAGATGAAAATCATACGATACTTGTAAAGAATCTTAAGGTTGTTGTAAAACTCACATAAAACAAACCCAAATCATCTTAAATTTGTACAGATCTAAGAGGTTTAGAAAAAGAAATTAGGGTTTCGAATAGGACCATACAGAGCTGAAGAAACCTGCTTAGAAAACCATAGATCGTAGTCAATATAGGACGATCTTACTCAGAATCATACTGGAATGGCCTGAAACAGGCGAGAGAGGACCATAAATGCAAGCCAACTAGCCTTGGTCCCTTGAGGGCCTTGGAGATGGCAAGAATAATATGAGAGAGGCCATTGGAGGCCTGGGAGGTGGTGAGAAACCACCGGAGATAGCCATAGATGAGTGTTAGCAAGGTTTGATTAGGGTTAGGTTTGAGAGCGTTTGAGAGAAAATGGAGCTGAGTGCGGTGGAGTAAGATGGAAAATGAATTAGGTTAGAGGGGGTCGTTAGGTTAATTATGGTAAGAACGAAAATGGGCCGTTGATCTCTAAGATCAACGGCCAAGATTAAGGGGGTTTGGGTTGGGTATAATTGAATTTGGGCCTGTAGTGAATTGGGTTAGGCGGGTAATTGGGTTAAATTGGGGCTGAAACTGAAAATAAAATAGGCTAGATTTTAAATAGCCATTTTTAATGCTATATAATTTATAAGAAATAATAAATGATTCCTAAAAAATACATTTGTATACTAAAATGATTAAAAATAGTTGTTTAAAATTTTAAAAATATAAAAGATTATTTATGCATCAATAATGTAATTATGCATTAGTAGGACTATCATTGCAAAGATATGCAATTTAGCTTAAAAATGTAAATGCAAATATAAAAAAAATACACTAAAAATATTTAAACAATATTTTAGCATAAATAAAGAATTTAGATGACTAAATCACCACAAAAAATAATTTGAAGGATAATTATTGGAGATTTTATAAATAAAAGGTGAGAAGTAAATCAATTTGGAGCTTTTAAAAATAATAGAAAAATTATAAAAATACTCATGCATGCTTATAACTGCATATGTGCTATTTTAAAAGTATATATATATATATATATAGGAGGAAAAATTGGGTATCAACAACCCTATTTCGTCAAATCCAATCTATTTGAACACACCCGTAACCACATCATACTCATCATATATCTATCTGAACACTCATCTAGTCACAAATTCCACTCATAGGGACTCTGCTGGACATATAAGTCCAAAAGCACGTGCTCACATTACCAATATCTCTCTGCTCAAGCTACAGTCAAAACTCGGCCCCAAGTCCTACAGACTAGCCAATTATCAGCATACTGAAATCATATCTCGCACCTCATCCATGGAATCATAAGTCGTCGAAGCACAACTGATACCGAGCACTCATGTGTGCATACGAATGCTTTGAAGGAATTCAAGGAGTTATGCTTCAAGATGAATCAATGATACACGATAAGGAAAGAAAAATGAGAAGTATATCCCAAATGCTTTATAGACTCTCGAATATAGGTATGGACATCATCATACTGATCCGCAAGACTCTACTAGAAACTTGCTCATGATTTGTAGAACATATGAACCTAGGACTCTAATACCAATCTGTCACGACCCAAAACCCGCTAGTAGTGATGGCACCTAACATAACCCGCTAGGTAAGCCAACTAATGACTGCCCAAATTCAATAATAGTAATATGGCAATCAAACAAAGGAATTATCTGAATCTTAAACCTTTCTCAAGGACTGATAGTACAAATCATGAGCTTCTAAGAATCGAGTTGACAAAGCTGATATGAAAGAAATACATCTTCTATTTGAAAAGTACATAAACAGAGTTTTATAAATCTAAGGCTACCATGAACAAGAGGCAGTTACAACAAGAACGCGGGTAAATCTTTAAATCCAGCTCCGATCGAACACATCAACCTCAGCTGCCAACATCTGCATGCAATGTGCGGAAGTGTAGTATCAGTACAACCGACCCCATGCATTAAGCAAGTAACAAACCAAACCTTAGGTTAAAAGTAGTGACGAGCTAGAACATGGTCGGGTCCAACACCAATAGCCAACAACAATTCATAACAATGTAGAGCATATAAATAAGGAACTCAGAGATAAAAATGCTTAGATTTTTCTCAGTTTTCCGAAAATAGTTTTTCTTTTAAAGAATATCAATGAAAACTCAAATCCTTTACCGAAATCGTCGTAAAATATGAGATAGTTTGAAAACTGTAAATATTTCCAAAAATCCTTTCCACAACAAATTAGATGTTTTATTTTCTTTCCAGATAGCAAGTGTAAAATACCTCTCTATGCCCACATATCAATGCATGTAAAAGTGATGAATGACGTGATACCATGTAGCAAGAGGAATAAAATGCATCTATATGCCTCTATATCATGTGTGCATGCCAATGCCATGTATCTCAGAGATGAATCATGTACTCACACTCTCAAAGTACTCAATCTCACTATCTCACACTTTCCACTCATCATGCTCAACCACTCGGTACTGTATATGGCCCATACGGTCCAAAGAATACATCACTGACCATCAGTCACTCAGTACCGAGGAAGGCCAATCCGGCCCATGAAGAAGATCCATCTCCAGGTATATAAATGCTTCGGACAAGATCCATGTCCAGGGAAGATGCATCCCTCAATATAATCAACCGCGGTCATTGGGGGTGCGTACAGACTCTGAAGGGGCTCCTACAGCCCAAGCGCTATCATAAGCCAGATCCAGGCATAAATCAATATACCATGTTATGGCGTGCAGCCGATCCCATAACTGTCACTCATAATCATGCTCTCAGCCTCACTCGGTCATCAATCTCTCCAGTCTCACTCATTGGCTCCAATGTCATAAAACTAGCCCGACAACAATGATATGATGTATCAATAAACAATAACTGAGAGTGAGGTATGATATGAATGCATGAATATGACTAAGTACGAAATATCAATGAAATCAATGAGATGACAGTAAGAAACGACCATTATGGGTCCTAACAATATCAGCATAAAGCCTAAACATGATATCTAGCATGATTGACAGCTCAGTTACTTAATCACATGGTGAAAACATAGATATAAACAAAATAGAGCCAAAAAATAGTGCCATGAAAACAACGGAGCCACAATTCACAGGGTGCACGCCCACATGCCTGTCACCTAGCATGTGCATAACCTCAACATCAATCACATAGCACGTAAGTTGTTCATACCCTCAGCACTAAGTTTAGAAGAGTTACTTACCTCGAACAAGCCAATCCTAATACCGAGCAAGCCAAGCGATGCTCCAAGAATTCCATCATGTGAGTAGCAACCTCCGAACGGCTCAAAACTAGCCAAAAGCAACTCAAATACATCAAATAAAGCCCAAGGAAGCAATTCCAAATGATAAAGATCGAATCCTAAATCAAATTCCAAATCTGGCCAAAAAATTACACCTAGGCCCGCACCTCGGAACCCAACAAAACTCACAAAATCTGAAAGCCCATTCAATTACGAGTCCAACCACATTAGTTTCACTCAAATCTGACTCCGAATCGATGTTCAAAACTCAAAAATTCACATTATGAACCTTTAGGCTAAAACTCCTAATTTTTCTTTAAAATTTCATCAACCAATTGCAGAAAATTAAGATAGATTCATGGAATAAGATCAAAATCAAGGGTAGAATACTTACCCCAATCCTTGTGATGAAAATTTCTCCAAAAATTGCCTCAATCCGAGTCCCACATCTCAAAATGTGAAGAAAGAAAAAAACCCTCGATTTTTATAGCTTCTATCCAGGATTTCCGCATTTGCGAACAAATACTCGCATCTGTGGTAAAAACTTCACTTCAGTGAAAATAGCCTTGCCCAGAAACCCCCGCACCTGCGGATGTCAAATTCCACTTCTGCGAAACCTTATGCACCTGCGATTCAAATCTCCCATCTGCGCGCACACACATGCACTACAAAAATCCGCTTCTCCGATCTTCTTCACCCAGCCTCTTCTTGCTTCTGCGACTCCACTAATGCTTCTACGACCATAGCACCTATGCAAACCAGCCAAAAGTGCGGTCATACCAAAATAAGCAGCTCCCCAGCAATGGAAACATGAAGAAAATAATCTGAAATCAATCTGAAACATGCCCGAGCCCCTCGTGACCACTTCCAAATATACCAACAAATCCTATAACATAACACGGACCTACTCAAGGCCTCAAAACACACATAACAACATTGAAATGACGAATCACACCTCAATTCAAAAATCAATGAACTTGAAACTTTAACTTCCACAACCAATGCTGAAACCTATCTAATCACGTCTGATTGACCTCAAATTTTGTACACAAGTCACATTTGATATTATGGACCTGCTACAACTTTTGGAATCGGAATTTGACCTCGGTATCAAAAATTCCACTCCAGGTCAGACTTTCCAAAATTCTAACTTTCGTTATTTCAAGTCAAACTCTACTACGGACCTCCAAGTTACAATCCGGACGCGTTACTAAGTCCAAAATCACCCAACTAAGTTAATGGAACAATCAGAAATCCAATCTGAGAACAAATGCTAAAAATTCAAACTTGGTCAACCCTTTTAAATTTAAAGTTTCTAGTAGAGAATCATTCTTCTAACTCAATTCTGAATAACTTCTGAAAACAAAAAACGACAATTCACATAAGTCACAATACATCATACGGAGCTACTCATACCCTCAAACAACCAAGCGAAGTGCAACTACTCAAAATAATCGATCGAATCGTTACACTATTGAATCTAGTTCTTGTTCCACATGTCTGCCAATAAATATTATTGAGCATCCTAGTATAGATTTAACGGTAGAGCTGTGTGCAAATTAGAGACAAACCTCCTATAACAACACTGAAAGAACTATTGATCATCCGATACAAGACGCCTCATTACATCAATTTCTTGAAGGACTCAATCATATTGAAGAGAGCAGACAAGACAAAAATAGAAGAAGAAGAAGAAGAAGAAGAAGAAGAAGAAGAAGAATATATACTAGAAGGAAGGGAAAGAAGCAGATCCAGAAACTCCAATAGAAAAAACAAAATCAGAACCACATCTTCTGTGAAGAAGGCACAAAAGAATGATACTTCCCTCTAAAGACTCCACTGTTAATATAATATTTTGGAATATTACGGGGATAAGGTCAAAAAAGGTCATCCATAGGCTAAAACAACTTATTGACATCAATAACACTCTCTTTACTACAATTATGGAACCTATGGTTGACAAGGATAAAATTGAGGGGTACATAAAATTCTTGGGTTATCAGCAATGCATTTCTAATGACAACAGAAAGATTTGGTGCTTCTGGAATAATATCAGTCAAATTTCTATTATTAACAATAAGGAGCAACAGATCTCCATCAAAATTGATGATGGATCGACCAACCACCCAATAGTTATCACTGCAGTTTATGCTAAGTGTAGTAATATGGAGAGAAGAGAACTGTGGAGTAGCCTGGAGAACATCAGTTTGTCTATAAATGGACCTTGGTGCATTGGAGGTGACTATATGTTATCTTGGATCCTGAAGAGAAATTAGATGGCAATCTTCATGTATAGGATGCAAATGAGTATAGATTTCCGGAATTGCATCGATAATTGCAGAACTACTAATATCGGTTATACAGGTCCAAAGTTCACTTGGTGCAATAATAGGAGACCTCAGAAAAGAAATTGGAAAAGGCTTGATAGAGTTTTCATTAATGATAAGTGGTCTCAAAATTTTCAAAACACTACCATCAGACATTTAGTGCGGACTAGATTAGATCATAAGCCATTACTCATGAAATCTTTTGACTCCAATAATACTCACATTAAGTATTTCAAATTCCTTAAATTTTAGACTTTACAGGAGGGATTCCACAATCTTGTAAATGAAGTTTGGCGTACTAATATTATTGGCAATAGCATGTGGAGACTCGAGTATAAATTAAAGCTCTTTAGCAGAAGGCTATCTCAATGGTCTAGAGAGGAAATTGGCGATATTCATGAACAAGTTCTAAAATGGGAGAAAAAAATCCAGAGCCTTGAAGAACTTGAGATTATCAACAATATTGAGGCAGCTCGATAACAAACCAACAAGGCACATGCGGAATATATTAGATGGTTAAATATGCAAGATTCCCTAATAATTCAAAGAAAAAAATAAATGTCAAAGGGTTTGGGGACGGAGACAGAAACACCATATATTTTCTTAGTATGATCAGAGAAAAAAGAAGAAAGTTTCAGCTAAGCAGGATCAAAATCATAAAGGCAAATGGATACAGGGAGGCGATAAAATAGCTAAAGTTGCTATTACACATTTCAATTCCATATTCAATCTTCCTATAGCTAGATTGGATCCTATTTTACTGAATTGTATTTCTAAAAGGATCACAGAGAAAGAAAGCGACAACCTTAATAAAGAACCAAGTTAAGAAGAAATTAGACTTGCAGTTTTTAGCTTGTCTGTTTGTAGTGCAGCTGGTCCAGATGGCTACAATGGCACATTCTTCCATAATTGTTGGGACATCATTAAAGAGGATATCAATGCTTTTATCTGGGATTTCTTCAAAGTCACTCCTCTTACTAAATTTTACACACATACTTGCCTTGTTCTTATTCCTAAGATAGATGGCCCCTCTTCCTTTAATGATTTCGGGCCTATAGGTTTTTCGAATTTTATTAATAAGATTATTTCTAAGATCATCTCTAATAGACTTAACCCTCTATTGACCACTCTTATTTCCATAAATCAAAATGATTTTGTTAAATAAAGACTCATTTCTGAAAATATTCTATTATCACAAGAAATTATTTTATCTATCTCACAAATGAATAAAGGGGACAATATTATTTAGAAATTGGATATGGCTAAAGCCTATGATAGGATGTCTTGGACCTTTGTTAATTCTGTTCATAGAAAATTTGGTTTCTCTAAATTCTAGATTTACATGATTATGAATCTTTTATCTGGAATTTGGTATTCTATTATTATTAACGGTAATAGAAAAGGCTTCTTTACATTCAGTCAAGGTTTAAAATAAGGTGATCCTTTATCGCATTCCCTCTTCGTTTTAGTTACTGAGGTTCTTACTTATTCTCTGAATAATCTTCTTTTACACGACAATTTCTTCCCTTTCTCTATGCCTAAGGGAGGTACCCAAATCAACCATGTGGCATATGCTGATGATATTGCTATATTCACCAGTGGTAATAATGATTCTGTTAACCTTATCATGGAGACCATTAAGAACTATGAGAATAGCTCTAGTCAGAAGGTTAATATTGACAAAAAGTTTCTTTTTAACTTCTCCTCATACTTGTGCTACTAGAATCAAGAATGCTACAGGCTACATGGACAAGAACTTTCCTTTAACATACCTAGGATGTCCAATTTATACAAGGAGAAAGAGGATTGCTTACTTTGATTACTTGGTTAATAAAATAATTAAGAAACATAATGGGTCGCATGGTAAAATACTTTTATATGGATGTAGACTTATTCTTATTAAGCATGTCCTACAATCTCTCCTTATATATACTTTATCTGCTATGTCCCCTCCCAAGAGCACTTTTTACTTGATTGAGAAATATTTTGCTAATTTTTTTCTAGGGCTACTTAGGGGAACATAAAAATTATCATTGGATATCGTGAAAATATTTATGCTTCCCCTTGGAGGAAGGAGGCATTGGAGTGAAAAGAATGGATGTCTTTGATAATATTCTAGCTACAAAAAGATGGTGGAGGTTCAAGACCATCCTTTCTTTGTGGGCTGCTTTCATGAGACATAAATATTGCCTAAAATCTCACCATGTGAGTAAAAAGAATGCTTCCGGTGACTCTCATGCTTAGCAGAAGATGAGAAAGGTTAGAGATTAGGCTGAACCTCACATCTTCTGGCTTATTAATTCGGGAAATTCTAGTATGTGGTGGGACAATTGGACTGGTAAGGGCCCTTTGGCATCCTTATTACTAGATACCAACAACATTCCTAAAGTGCTAGTCAAGGAGTTCATTCAACATGGAAACTAGAATATTCATAAACTCAGAGGCTCCTTCCTGAAGGACATCGTTCAAATCATTATAAATGTCAACATTGGAAAGCATGACATCCCTGATCAAGCCATATGGGATCTCACAGAGAATGGTAAGTATTCTGACAAAACAGTTCTAAACATGTTCAGAGATGTCAAACCTAAATATCATTTCTTAAGCAAGGTATGGCACTCTAGCATCCCCTTTAAAATTGTCTTCTTAACTTGAAGATTATGGCTGTCTAAACTTCCATTTGATGAGATAATTCTTAACTTTGGGAAACAAATTATTTCATGATGTGTCTGTTGTACAAACCACTCAAATAAGTATATACAACATCTTTCATCGAAAGTGACGTAGCTAGGTACATTTGGAAACTCATTGGTGCTCCTATGGGCATCATTCACAAACAAATTCCCATTAGAGGGTGGCTTAACCAATGGTGGTAGCAAAGGCGCAAAAATGTCATACACAAACAAGATTTACAAATTACTCCTATCATTGTATGTTGGGAGATCTGAAAAAATAGGTACTCATGTAAATATGATGACCAAAATAGATTCAATTTCTACAAGATGAAGCAACAGATAATCTGGAACATACAAGCTGCATTTCGTAGAACCTTACCTAGGTGCAAACTGACTTTGCATTGGGTCAAATACTGTGATGATATGATGAGATTACAACTAGTTCCTATTGTAGTTTGAGGAATATAGTAGCAATAACGATGAAGAAGCCCAAGCTACTTTATTTGGGATCAAATGGTGCATACAAAATGGTTACTCTAACTTCAATATAGAGCTGAACTCCCTCGGGTGACAAACATATTAAAAGAAGGAAATATTGGCAACTACAAAATGAAGCGGATCATCGAGAATAGAACACAGTTTATGAACCATGACCAAGCCCAAATCACTCATATGCATTGCTATAGAGAAGCAAATCAAGTGGCTGATTACCTAGCCAAATTAGCCACAACCTCCTCTGGCAGTAACATATATCTTTCCTTTCAACAACTTCCTAGAGGTGCCAAAGGCCCCTTGATAATGGATAAATTGCATATGCTTAGTATTAGGACAAAGTATTGTTGATACCCAATTTTTCCTCATATATTTTTAATATAAATATATATATTAAATAATATATATTTTCAATTTTTTCTCATATATATATATATATATATATATATACTTTCAAAATAGCACATATGCAGTTATAAGCATGCATAAACATTTTTTATAATTTTTCCATAATTTTAAAAGTTCCAAATCAATTTATTTCTTCTCTTTTATTTATAAAATATCCAATAATTATCCTTCAAATTACTATTGTGATGATTTAGTCATTTCAATTCTTTGTTTATACCAAAATAGTGTTTAAATATTTTTAGAGCATTTTTTGTAATTATATTTATATTTTTAGGCTAAATTGCACATCTTTGCAATAATAAGCCCACTAATGTATAATTTTATTATTGATGCATAAAATGGTCTTTCATATTTTTAAAATATTAAATAACTATTATAAATCATTTTAGTACACAAAAATATTTTTTGGAAATTATTCATTATTTTTATAAATTATATAGTTATTAAAAGTGGCTATTTAAAATCTGGCCTATTTTTATTTCAATTTCAGCCATATTTCAACCCAATACCAGCCCAATTTTAATTCAATATTACCCAGCCCAAACCCTGAGATTCGATCCGACCCCAAAACCCCTTTAATCTCGACCGTTGATCATAAAGAGCAACGGCCACAAACGACCCTTCCTATAATAAACCAAACGACTCCCCCCCCCCAAACACTTTCATTTCCACCATCCGCCGCCCTAAAACCCCTCTCTTTGCTCAAACTTAACCCTAATCGGACCTAATCATCACTCGTCTATGGCTATCTCTGGTGGTTTCTCACCTCCCCCCAGGCCTCTAATGACCTCCCTCACGTTGGTATTGCAATCTCCATGCTCCTCAAAGGACCAGGGTCAATGGTTTGCATCTATGGTCCCTTTCTCGCCTGTTTCAAGCCACTCCAGTGTGATTTCGAGTAAGATCGTCCTATATCGACTATGATCTATGGGTTTCTAAGCATATTTCTTCACCTTTGTGTTGTTCTCTTCGAAACCCTAATTTCTTTCTTCTAAACCTCTTAGATCTATACAGATCTTAGATGATTTGGATTTGTTTCATATGAATTTTACAATAACCTTGTGATTCTTTACAAAAATCGTATGATTTTCAAGTAATTTTTCATCTTTCTCTAAACTAGGGTTTCCTGAAATCTCTTTTCCAAAACAATTGATGATTTGGGTGTTTAATCTCATGTTTCCTGTATGTTTTAACCGATTTTGTTAGGTTTGCTCTGGTTTCAACTCGTTTACACTAAAAACCCTAATTGTTTTGACATTCTTTGTTTGGTCTCTGAGTACTTGTATGATGATTATGTTCTTACCTTGGTTCTTGTAATTTTCTTTAGCCATTTAGATGTCTCGTGGTCTTCTTACCCTAATATGCCTCTACTGAGTTCTTGATTCAACTTTTCCGTTGATTCTATATGCCTATATTTATTCTGACTATTCCTTTCTTGCTTTATTTAAGTTGTCTGCTAAACTTGATGATTCTTTCGTGATTTTCTCTCTAACTGAGCCCTATTAGGGTTCTAACCTAATTATTTTCCGACTAAGTTCTATGTTTTTAATAAATTTTATTTAGTTTATTTTTCTATTTATGGGACTGATATATACTCTTTCTAGAAGTTAGTACTACTATGAGATTCTGGCTGATTGATTACTCTGTTAAAGATTTGTATGCATAAACTTTATTTGTTTCCTTGTTTATAACTTTGATTGGTCGTCTCTGCCTTAATTGCTTGCCCGTATAACTTTAGGATTCTTACTGATTCTTTATTTGGTATGGTTTGGTCTTTTTTGCCTTAATTAAACCCATGTTGTTACCGTTTGGCTAATTGCCCCTAATTAAAGGAGTCTATTCTGAATTCCTTATATGATTGGATTTTGATTGCCCTTGATTGCTGATTTCTGATTCTTTTACCTTATTGACTCTACCCTCGAATTGCTATATAAGTACTCTCCTATTCTCACTTCAAAAACAGGGACATTAGTTCACAAAAACACACTTTCACTCTAAAGTTCTCTTTCTCTTCTGCTGCTTGTAATACTCACTGATCTAGTCGGCTGAAAGCCAAGGCTAGATATTGGAACTTCATCTGCTTTATATCCTACACCCTTTTCTTCAACTGGTATGTCTCTAGTTAAGTTTTGAAATCCAAACCCTATATGTTTCATTCCTGCACTAGTTCATCAGTTATAAATTCAACTTGTATTCTTGCTTACTTCTTTGCTCAGCATGTCTAAACTCTGCCCTGCTCAATGTATGCTTTACATTCTGCACTCTTTCCTGCTTACTTCTTTACCTAGCATGTCTAAACTGTATGTTTAATCCTACTCAAGACATGTCATGCTTCTTGTATTACAACTATGATCTATGTCTTAACTACTTAATGTCCATGTTTATCCTGCTAAGTCTTTTAGACCCTAAGTGTTTTATGCAATTTTGCTGACTATATGTTCCCCCTATACCCTATCCATGTACCCCCCCCCCCAATGTGACTCTTATGTGCCCCAATCCCTTTATCCCCATGTGAGATCTGTTTGTTAAGTGTTTTCTAAATCTGGATGTTTTTTATGTCCAATTGATTGTCTTCTATTTTGATACTCTTCACAAACTATCTTTTACTATCAAATTATTTCTTGTTTCTCAAAAACCTTTTCTACTTCTAAAGTCATCTCTATACTATTTTCAAAACAAAACAATGTCAAGCACTCTCACTTTACTCTTAGAATACTAGGTTCTTCCCCTCTAACATGTGTACTGCCTTGAGGTCCTTGAGATCTCTCTGAACTCTGGCATGTAAGAGCTAACTTTTCCCCACTGCACCTAAATCAGTTATTGTTTGAGAAAAGGTCTAGGTGTGAGCACTGCCCGGGATCCTTGAGGTACTTAGGGAACTCTGACACACCTAGACATGAAATTGGCTATGAAACTTTGGCATTTGATACTATTGGAGGCTTGATGTCATTTGGGCCTATTGTAGGCTCCCTATAGATTAACTCCTGTTTATTTATATATTTTTATTTAATTCATTGGTCTATAATAATATTTATAAACAAACATTGGGGTGATTAGTGAAAAAGGGTGGGTAGTTATATATATGTTGGGTAAATTGGGTAGATACCATGCATATAGGGTCCATGTCGATTCAAATGTGTTTGTTAGGTTTGTTTTACTTCCACACAAATTAGAAACCCTGTCTATAGGATCTAAATGGCTTTAATAATAGAGACCATGCCTATAGGGTTAAAATCAGCTTTATAATTAGATATCATGCCTATAGAGTGTAAAGTAATTGAAGTTCAGTTTTCATTACAGCATGTATTCAAATTCATCTCCTTAGAAATCATGCCTATAAGTTCAAAATCCAGCTTTTAATAATTAGATATCATGCCTATAGGAATTAAAATCAGCTCTAATAGAAATAATGCCTATAGAACTTAAAAGCAGTTAGTTGGAAAAATAGTTTAATTCACGTTTGTTTATTCTGAATTAGATTAGTCTATTAATCTGTCGCTTCTTTAATAAGCTTTCAAACGATGCCTTAAACTAATACTGCTAGAAAGCATGCCTATAGGATCTCAAGTTGTCGTTTAAAAATCATTTTACTGTTTTACTGCATTCCTAATCAATATAGATATCATGTATTTAGGACGTCACTATTATGCGCATAGGCAAGCCTATAGGGCGATTAAAATCCTGCAACTATAAAAGTTGTGCTTCGTTATTTAAGACTGTTCACATTCACATGTCTAAAATTAGTAGGCAAGTTAAATATGTCTTTGACGCTTGGTCCTAATTCAATGTTGTATAATCCCTGCTCACCTAGATATCATGTTCTAAGATTTTTCTCTTAAATACTTGACTGTTGTTTCAAGACGTGCAATTACTTGTTTTATTTGTGGAGGTGACTGTCCTGTAATTTGTTCTCTTTAAATGCAGTCCTAATTATTTTTGATTGACGCCTAAACTTTTATCATTTAAAACCTTAGGAAGTTCTAGAACTACCTAAATTAGAGGACCTAAATACCTCCAGGGCCACAAGGAAGGGACGGGTAGTGCACGCATAAGACATCTATCAAGGTTATTAGAACGCTTTAGGCTATGGCCTGGGGGAGGGAATTGGGTAGTAAGGATATGATGACTACGCACTAATGTCACATGTAACCCCTCATCGAGGAGTGATTACCGGGCATTGTGTGGGGTGATCCTATAGGATAACCAACCTAGGACCCCTCTTTCCGACTTCCAATGTTTAAACAAATTTACTTTCCTTTATATGTGTGCAACTTGTTCAAACCTTTTCCCTGTTCCATTACTTGAATCACTTATGTGCTTAGAATGCTTTTACTTGTAAGTACGTGTTGAAACTATTTATTTGTTAAAAGGACTAATTCACATAAGTATAAGTTAGGCCGAGACCCACCGTTGTGGACCGCGAGGGGTGCCTAACACCTTCCTCTCAAGGTTATTTCGAGCCCTTACCCTAAATCTCTGGTAATACAAACTAGTCTAAGAGTTAATTGCTCTAGGTGCCCTAACACACCATAATCCGTTAGGTGGAAACTCTTCAAATACCCAAATCCCAAAAGGAAATGAGTTATTACCCCCATGAATGTCGAAACCCCCGCAGAGGGAAAAAAGGCAGCGCGACAGTATGGCGACTCCGCTGGGGATTTTTTTTTAGGCTCTTACTATAATGAACTTATCTTTTGTGAATTAGTCCAAGCTTTCAATCATTTATGATTTCTTTATTTCTTCTGAAACTCACTTGTCTCCTTGTTTTTTTTTTCCGTAACTGTCTTTCAATTATTTAAATATTGTATTTACTTTTTCCTACGTGCAAATACTTGACTACATGCTATTTATTGCTGCATATCATGCTCCACATCATATTCCACTCGTGCATATTAAATCCTATAGCAACGCTTGATGAGTGGTTACGCTCTTCCCATTTATTACCCTTAAATTCGGAAAGGCTTATTTGCAGTAAAACTAGTCGATTAGCGGTGCAGTCAACGGTTCTGTGCATTTCCCCCTCAAGTTGTCCGCTTGAGGGTACCAGTCTAGACACCCACAGTAACCTTACTCTGATTAAAATTGTGCATGTATCATGGTCAAACCTAGTCGGATTAATATATTATTCACATAATGATCCTTTATGATGAGCCTTATCCAAAAGTCCACCGGGGTTTCCATAATCCCACCGGATTCAACCATGTTCTATGCATTAATTTGGAGAACTAAATGCCAATATGCTAATCATGAATGTACAAATAGTCGAGTCTGGTGGGGAAGACGGACCTAACTCTCTTTGTTTTACAGAAAATGAGCATGAGGTCCCCAGCTTCGGTATGGTTCGCACACCCTCACTCTTGCTAGACTGGTGGAGGAATCTTCCATCAAGTGACCAAATTGATGAATAGAAAGAAAGGGCCGTCAAATCTAGTGAAAAGCTGGAATATATGGAATATAGTCTGATGGAATTGGAAGGAAGAGTGAGGAAGAGAGTCACCGACTTCCAGTACGTTGAGGTAAATGAAGGAGGACATTTGGTGAAGGCATTCTTACTGATGAACCTACGCAAATTGGGGGATTTGATCGACAAGAGCATTCAGCCGGAGGAAGGTCCTTCCGAGACCAAATAGATTAGGTTTACTCGCTTTTCAAATGTAATAAGGCTAAGTGCCAATAGTGACTTACTTTTCTATTGTCTTAGTGTCGTTTTGAGATTTGTCTATTTTTACATTAAGAAATGAAGTATTTACTAGCATCTAAAGTTCTCCAAATTTATTTGTTGCTAGGCCTACCTCGGACACAATGAGGCTCCCAAATTAGGATATGAATTTACATTCCCGCAGTATGTGTTTAAATATTGCAAACATTTCAGAATCCTCACTGACTTGTCTACCTTTTTGTTTTTTCTTTATTCTTTATTCCCATCCCCTAAGGTTGGTTCGCTCATACTGGCCTCATCAGCATATAACACCAGATCTAGAGGCCATCCACCTCCTCCTCCTCTAAGCAATACAAAAGGCAGAGGAAAAGCAAAAATGGACGACTTAAGTGGTATCCGAAAGGAGAATATTGAGAACGTAGAAACTTCAGACAGACGTAGTACCCCAGCACCGAATGATCTAGTCTTGAGGTTGGAACAAAAGATATTAGATCTACAAGGAGAGCTTAAGCAGGTCCGCAACTTGGCAAACTTATCACTCACCCTAAATGTCCCGGACATCAACCAACAAAACACAAAGAACTTAACACCTCCCCAAAATACACAAAACCAACACCCAAAAGATCCTCCTGCACCGAATCAATACGCAACCCCACCCCAAAATCTCAATCCCTTACCAGTAACAACTCCGCCACAACATCACCATCAATCGATTCAATACCCACCAACCGCCACTTATCACACTCCCCAAAACACACCACAACCCATTCCCGATCCTCAAAACTCAACCAATGACCATCATTACACCCAAGTCCCTGGCACCCATCAAAGCAACCCTATATATGTAGAAACCATACCTTACTCTATCCAACCAATCTATTATACACCATAATCCTCCGAGAAGGACCTGCTCATTAAGAACATGGCTAAAGAACTCAAGAAGTTGATGAGTCTAGTTCAGGGTGTCGAAGGCGGCAAAGGAATAGAGGGCTTGAACTATGAAGACCTATGCATACAACCAAATGTAGAACTGCCAGACGGATACAAACCTCCCAAGTTTGAGATGTTTGACGGCGTAGGTGATCCCAGGGTCCATCTGAGGACCTATTGTGACAAGCTTGTCGGGATCGGAAATGATGAAAAGATCCGGATGAAAACTCTTTATGAGAAGTCTTACTGGAGATGATCTGTTCTGATATATCAGCCAGGATCCCAAGAAGTGGTCCAATTGGGTGAGTATGACATCCGATTTCATGGATGACTCAGGTTCAACACAGAGAATGCACCAGATGTTTTCTATATCCAGAATCTTAAGAAGAAATCCACTGAAACCTTCTGTGAGTATGCCACTCGTTGGAGGTCGGAAGCAGCCAAGGTTAGGCCATCTTTGGATAAGGAATAGATGAACAAATTCTTCATCAGAGCACAGGATCCGCAGTATTATGAAAGATTGATGGTTATTGAAAACCATAAGTTCTCTGATATCATCAAGCTTGGGGAAAGAATTGAATAAGGCATTAAAATCAAAATGGTAACAAATTTTGAGGCATTGCAGGTCAAAAACAAGGCGTTACAATCAGGCGGCATATCAAAAAAGAGAGACGTTGGGGCAGTAATGGTGGCCCAGGGCCCAAAATCTCCACTTACCTATCAAACACATCCCCCCACATATCAAACACCTCTACCCATATATCAAACACCTCCACCCACATACCAAGCATCACCAGCTACATATCAGCCTTCATCTCCCAGATATTCCCAACCAGCCACTGTCCATCACACCTATAAATCCCAACCATCCCATTTCCAATCACCTCTAACTCGCCAAAACTTTCCAAGACCAAGACCCAATTTCGACTGCAAGCTACCCAGACAATACACTGCCATTCTTGAACCCATCGACCAACTGTATGAAAGGTTGAAAGTCGCTGGTTATGTTACCCCCATTCCTGCTGTGGCATTAGAGAATCCATCTTAATAGGTCAACCCAAACTAAACTTGTGCGTACCACTCTGGTATGAAAGGGCACACCACTAATGAGTGTCGAACATTGAAGGATAAGATCCAGACACTAATTGACAACAAGGTCATACAAGCAAAGGAAGCTGCACCCAAGACAACAACCCCCTCCCTGATCATAGAGGTGGTGGGGTACATGTGATAGAGACGAATGAAGAATGGGACCCTGAGGGATCAATTGGGCTTATTCGAGAAGGCAATAACTTTAAAGTGGCAGTCACACTTACTCCTAATGTGGTATAGACTCAGTCACCAATCGAGGTTGAGGTAGCTACGACAGTTCCATTTGAGGTGGAGGTAGCTCCACCTGCGGCCACCCGCGCTCCATTTGAAGTAGAAGTGGTCACACCTTTCATAATGATAGTATCAACAACACCCTCTTTTGACTCAAAAGTAATACGGGAGTACGTTGACGAAGCTTGGCGAAAGGGAAAGGCAAAAATGGACGAATGCAATGCAACACAAGAAATGACTAGGACTAGAAGAGTCTATATACCAGAACATTTGGGAGGACCAAGTATGGATGCCACTACCAGGCAGCCTGTCATCAAAATAGGGCTAGATGACATGTGGAGAAAAGTACAAGCAAAAGAGTATTCCATTGTTGACCATTTGAACAAAACCCCAACTCAAATAACCATCCTGTCACTGTTGCAAAATTCAGAAGCGCATAAGAATGCTTTAATAAAAGTGCTGAGCGAGGCTTATGTACCCAATAACATCACTGGCAGAGAAATGGCCAATATGGTAGGGTAGGTACTGGAAAGTCATAAGATCATCTTCCATAAAGATGAGCTACCGCCTGAGGGGTTGAATCACAATCAAGCATTGCATATCACAGTGCAATTTGAAGACAAATTCATTGCCAGGGTCTTGGTTGACGGAGGTTCAAGCCTCAATATTTGTCCGTTGGACACTCTAAAATACGGTTAGGAAGCATGAACGTGAAAGCTTTTGATGGGTCTCAAAGGGCCACAATCGGGGAAATCAACCTTTGCTTGCAGATGGGGCCAACTTGGTTCGACGTCGAGTTTCAGGTGCTCGACATACCAGCGTCATATAATTTTTTGTTGGGCCGACCATGGATCCATGCCGCTGGAGTTATGCCTTGCACACTACATCAAGCCGTGAAGTTCGAATGGAATCGTTAGGAGGTGATCATTCACGGAGATGGGAGTAACCCCATTTACACTAGTCAAACCATCCCGGCTATTGGACATAGAAGAAGGCTAGGAGGGGAAACCTATCATCATATTAAGTGTGTCAACGCCGTTAAGAAGGACAAATATGGAGTAGAAAAATAGAAAGCATATTGGCATGGTCTGGGTATGAGCCCGATAAAGGGTTAGGAAAGAATCTCTAGGATATCACTAAACCAATACGGCTGAAGGGTCATATTACTACCTTTGGGCTCGGATATCAGTATACATGGAAAGAATACAATGATTGGTTGCATCCATAGCGCGAACCATATTACCCTCTCGAGCAACCAGTGCCACGTCTAGATCAAGCTTTTCACTAAGCTGACACAATATGGGGAACCGCAAAGAGGAAGCATTAGCTGGGTTAAAGAATCTATTCTTGGAGGATGAAGACATGGACTGAAGCGCCATAATTGAGGAGGAGGAAGAAGTCCTCACTATTCAAATTGTGAAAAAGGGAGTTGTTCTCAGGAATTGGACCGCCACACCGTCCCGGGCCCGCCGAGTCCCTGGGTAGCTTGGCAGATTTTATTTCAATAGCGATTCTAGGCATTTAAAATTTTTAGTAATTTTGATTTAAAGACTTGCTTGTTTCAAAAATAAATGATCGATTAATCGAGCCGTACCTGTCTAAATGCTGCTTTATTTTAATCAATTGCATTTGCTCTTTATTATTCATTACTATTTTCTACACTTTTTCTTTCTACAACATTATTATTACTTTTCCTGATAAACCGATGACTGTGACATGCAATGAGGCAACGCAACATGAGAATAGTGATTCAGATGAAGAAGATGAGATACCCGAGGAGGTTGTCAGGGAAGTTGAAGACTTTGAGAATAAGCCCAAGTCCAATCTGGACGAAACTGAAGAAGTAAACTTGGGGGACGCCGAGACCGTCAAGGAGACTCGCATCAGCATTCACTTGTCATCGCAGAGAAGGAAGGGTACACCCGTTTCTTAAAAGAATATGATGACACTTTTGCATCGTCATATGATGATATGACCGGTTTGAGCACGTCCATAGTAGCTCACAAGTTGCCTACTAATCCTATGTGCCTGCCAGTGAAGCAGAAACTCTGAAAATTCATGCCAGATATGAGCCTGAAATTCAAGGAAGAGGGTACCAAGCATATCAAAGCCAAAGTCCTCAGGGTCGTTGAGTACCCTACCCGGTTAGCTAACAATGTGCTAGTACCGAAGAATGATAGGAAAGTTAGAGTATGCGTTGACTATCGAGATTTAAATAGAGCAAGTCCCAAGGACGACTTTCCACTGCCAAACATACATATTTTGATCGACAACTGCGCCAAGCATCAACTCCAACCTTTGTAGATTTCTTCGTGGGTTAACACCAGATCTGGATGGACAAAAAAGACGCGGAGAAAACAGCTTTTATCACACCTTGGGGGTTATACTGCTACAAGATGATGCCGTTTGGTCTAAAGAATGTTGTGGCTACCTACATGAGAGCCATGACAACCAACTTCCATGATATGATACACAATGAGATAGAAGTGTATGTGGACGACATCATTATCAAATCCAATAGGGTCGCATATTACATAGCGGACTTGAGAAAGTCCTTTGATAGGCTAAGGATATACAACTTAAAGCTGAACCCCGCAAAATGTGCATTCGGGGTTCCCGCAGAAAAATTACTGGGATTCATTGTCAGTCGTCGAGGGATCGAGCTGGATCCGTATAAAGTCAAAGCCATTCAGGAGTTACCGCCACCTAGGAGCAAAAAGTATGTGATGAGCTTCCTAGGACTTCTCAATTATATCAGTCGCTTCATAGCACAGTCCACAGTCATATGTGAAACCATCTTCAAGATGCTGAGGAAAGATGCCGAGAGTCAAGGAATACATATCTACACCACCAGTTTTGGTCCCTCCGGAACCAGGACGGCCTTTGTTACTCTACTATCTGTTTTGGATGGGGCCTTCGGATGTGTTCTGGGACAACATGACGAGACAGGAAGAAAGGAGCAAGTCATATATTACTTGAGTAAGAAGTTCACACCTTACGAAGCACAATACTCTTTGCTGGAACGCACTTGCTGTGCTTTGACCTGGCAGCTCAGAAATTGAGGCATTACTTTTGTGCCTACACTACACACCTCATATCCAGGATGGACCCTTTGAAGTACATATTTCAAAAACCCATGCCAACTGGGAAGTTAGCTAAGTGGTGGATATTGTTGAGTGAGTTGGATATCATCTACGTAACTCAAAAAACAGTCAAAGGGCAAACATTGGCAGATCAACTTGCTTAAAATCTGGTAGGAGGAGAATACGAGCCCTTGAAAATATAGTTTCCTAATGAAGAGGTGTCATTCGTAGGAGAGTACATTACCGAAGTATACGACGGCTGGAGGATGTTCTTTGACGAAGCTGCAAATTTAAAAGGAGTGGACATTAGAGTAGTTTTGGTATTAAAAACCGGTCAACATTATCTAGTATCTGCTAAACTCAGATTTCCCTGCACCAACAACATGGCAGAATATGAATCCTACATACTAGGACTTAACATGGCAATCGACATGAATATTCAGGAGTTACTGGTAATCGGTGATTCAGATTTGCTCGAGCACTAGGTACAAGTAGAATGGGCTACTAAGAATTCCAAGATATTTCCATATTTTTACCATGTGCAGAAGTTGAGAAAGATGTTCGCAAAGATAGAGTTTCGACATGTGGCCAGAATTCAGAATGAGTTTGTCGATGCATTGGCCACCTTGTCATCTATGATACAACACCCAGATAAGAATTCCATTGATCCCATCCGAGTAAGAATCCATAATCAGCCGGCATATTGTGCTCATGTTGAAGAAGAAACAAATGGAAAGCCTTGGTTCCATAACATCAAGGAGTATTTGTCAAAGGGAGAATATCGGGAGCATGGAAATCACACTAAAAAATGCACACTGTGGAGATTGTCCAATCACTTCTTCCACAGCGGAGGAAATCTGTATAGAAGAACTCCTGATTTGGGATTGCTAAGATGTGTCGACACTAAAGAAGCTTCTAAATTGCTTGAGGACTTACATGCTGGGACCTATGGTCCGCACATGAATGGTTTTGTCTTGGCTAAGAAGATACTTAGGGCCGGTTACTTTTGGATGAAAATGGAGACGGATTGCATACAGTGTGTCCACAAATGCTTATAATACCAAGCACATGCCGATATGATAAAAGTGCCGCCAAACAAGCTCAATGCAACAAGCTCACCTTGGCCATTCGCCACTTGGGGAATGGATGTCATTGGCCCAATCGAGCCCATTGCTTCAAATGGGCATAGGTTTATTCTAGTAGCCATTGATTACTTCACAAAATGGATAGAGGCTGCATTTTACAACGCTGCCACCAAGAAAGTTGTTGCAGACTTTGTCGAAGACCGTATCGTTTGCCAGTTCGGAGTTCCCGAGTCCATCGTTACTGATAATGCTTCCATCCTCAACGGTGATCTGATGAAAGCCATGTATGAAAAATTCAAAATCAAGCACAAGAATTCCACAGCCTATAGACCTCAGATGAATGGAGCCGTAGAAACCGCCAACAAAAACATCAAGAAAATACTAAGGAAGATGGTAGAAAACCACAAACAATGGCACGAGAAGATACCTTTTGATTTGTTGGGATACCGCACTACAGTTCGCACATCAATTGGAGCAACCCCTTACATGCTGGTTTATGGTACCGAGGTTGTCATTCCAGCCGAGGTAGAGAATCCTTCTTTAAGAATCATACAGGAAGCTGAACTCAGCGTTGCAGAGTAAATAAGGAGCCGTTATGAACAATTGGCCCTTATCAATGGAAAAAGGATGAACGCAGTGTGTCACGGCCAACTTTATCAGAATAGAATGTCCAGAGCTTTCAAAAAAAAGGTCAAACCAAGGCATTTTGCACCAGGACAGCTGGTGCTTAAGAAGATCTTCCCACATCAAGATGAAGCCAAAGGGAAATTCTCTCCCAACTAGCAAGGTCCTTACATGGTTCACAGGGTGCTGATAGGAGGAGCACTCATACTTGCAGAGATGGATAGAGAAACTAGCCAAAACCAATCAATTCAGATGCAGTCAAGAGATATTATGCTTAGATTATTTACATTTCCTCATCTGATGTAATTGAACTACGCTTGACCTGATTCCCGTTTAAAAGGGGATACTTAGGAAGCCTTATAAGTTCAATCATATCATAATAAAATTTCCATTCCCCTCGCCCCCAAAGATTAGAAACTGGGGCATAATTTTGAGGAGGACCCTCAAAATTTAGGAGCAAGTCTAGCCAACGCCAACATATGTCAGACGGTCAGAAATTAGTTAAGAAACTTGAGCAAAATTTTGAGAAGGATTCTCAAAATTCCAGAGAAGGTTCAACAAGGCTCATTACCTACAAACGGCCAAAAGATCATCTACCAAACTGGGGCAGAATTTTGAGGAGGACCCTCAAAATTCTAACATGAGGAAACTGCAATGTCTCTGAAATGTGTTATAGTCACTAGTTCATCTAAAAAATCATGTGATACTTCAATATGTTTCTAAAATAACTCTATTTTTGTCAATAATTGCATATTTTCGAAAACTTTATTTCCATAACCGTCAGGTGTTACCCAGGGAAACTTGAAAAGGCCTCCAGAGCGGACCAACGCAAGGCTAGAGGACGAAAGCACGAACCAACTTCTCCTCACAAAACTTACAATTTTTATTTAAATGCAGGCACACCTGACTTAGTAAGAGCGTCTGCAAATATATATACACTAAGCAAAATACTACCAAAAGGGCCACCAGATACCGAACGTAGTCTCAGCTAAGGAACATTCTACTTTTGTTTGCTATTTGCTCATTGCATGAGGGTAATCCCTGCCTCTATATTTGCATGAGGCTAATCCCTGCCTCCACATTTACATGAGGCTAATCCTTGCCTCCATGAGGCTAATCCTTGCCTCCCTATCTGCATGAGGCTGATCCCTGCCTCCGCTTGGTATGAGGCTAATCCTTGCCTCCGTTCTTGCATGAGGCTAATCCTTGCCTCCACCTGCATGAGGCTAATCCCTTCCTCCGTATTTGGATAAGGCTAATCTTTGCCTCCCTACTTGCGTGAGGCTAAACCTTGCCTCCACATCTGCATGAGGCTAATCCCTGCCTCCCTACTTGCATGAGGCTAATCTCTGCCTCCCCATCTACATGAGGCTAATCCTTGCCTCCGTTCTTGCATGAGGCTAATCCTTGGCTCCCTATTTGCATGAGGCTAATCCCTACCTCCACATTTGCATGAGGCTAATCCTTGCCTCCCTATCTGCATGAGGTTGATCCTTGCCTCCGCATTTGCATGAGGCTAATCCTTGCCTCCGTTCTTGCATGAGGCTAATCCTTGCCTCCCTATTTGCATGAGGCTAATCCCTACATCCACATTTGCATGAGGCTAATACTTGCCTCCATGAGGCTAATCCTTACTCCCTAACTGCATGACGCTGATCCATGCCTCCGCATTCGCATGAGGTTAATACTTGCCTCCATACTTGCATGAGGCTAACCCCTGCCTCTCTATCTACATAAGGCTAATCCATACCTCCATATTTGCATGAGGCTAATCCCTGCCTCCATATTTGGATAAGGCTAATCCCTGCCTCCCATATCTGCATGAGACTAATCCTTGCCTCCCCATCTATATGAGGCTAATCCTTGCCTCCATATCTTTATGAGGCTAATCCCTGCCTCTGCATTTGCATGGGACTAAGAACTATCCCTCTTTGCCCAAATATTGCTCTATTTCTAGCACTATCTATTTGCTTTTCAATCGGGCTATAAGCTCTGCCCTCCATTTCACAAGATTAAGCCTTGTCTTGTTAACGTCATATTATTGCATATCATTGGTTGAAATATCGCCAATCTATCCAAGGGCGTCATAGTCTAAAAGGCACCATCTGCATGGCCCGAGAACACCATTTCATGGCCTATAAATCCCTCATTAAACAATTCATGGCCCAGGACATCATGGTCCAAGGACGTCATCCTTAACCATCCGAAGACATCTTTCATGGTCCAAAGGAAATCTGCATCATGTTTAAATTTTCGCACAAATACATGGTTGTAGCATCTCTTTATCTGCAGGTGACCAGCAAGCAACCACTACCCTAGCAGGAGTGACCTCGCTCCAGTTCTTCCAAACTATCTCAAACCTAACCGCTCACTATGACCGCTCTCGCATCTCGTGTCCGTTCTCGCAATAACTTCATCGGTATATTTTGCCAATGAATCCGGAACTACATATGGCCTGATTATTACAAAACCAGGGATATGTAAGCAACTCAAGACCAGAGTCCGGCTTTTGTCTTTCAAAACATCGTGACCGGTTAAAATTGGTCATCATGTCTTTATCCGAAAACTCTTTCAACCTCCTCGGGTAAAGAGGGGAAGCTGTTGATAGCCAATTTTTCCTCATATATGTATATATATATATATATATATGCAGTTATAAGCATGCATAAATATTTTTTATAATTTTTCCATAATTTTAAAAGTTCCAAATCAATTTATTTCTTCTCTTTTATTTATAAAATATCTAATAATTATCCAACAAATTACTTTTGTGATGATTTAGTCTTTTGAATTATTTGTTTATTTTAAAATAGTGTTTAAATATTTTTAGTGCATTTTTTTGTAATTATATTTATTTTTTTAGGCTAAATCGCACATCTTTGCAAGAATAGCCCAACTAATGCATTACATTATTGATGCATAAAATGGTCTTTTATATTTTTAAAATGTTAAACATTTATTTTAGTACACGAAAATATTTTTTGAAAATCATTCATTATTTTTATAAATTATATAGTTATTAAAAGTGGCTATTTAAAATCTGGCCTATTTTTATTTCAATTTCAGCCCTATTTCAACCCAATACCAACCCGATTTTAATTCTAAATTACCCAGCCCAAACTCTAAGATCTGATCCGGCCCCAAAACCCCTGTAATCTCGGTCGTTGATCATAAAGATCAACAGCTACAAACGACCCTTCCTAAAATAAACCAAATTGATCCCCCCCCCCCAAGCCCTTTCATTTCCACCATCTGCCGCCCTGAAACCCCTCTCTTCTCTCAAACTCTCTCAAGCCTAACCCTAATCGGACCTAATCATCACTCATATATGGCTATCTCCGGTGGTTTCTCACCTCCCCCCAGGCCTCTAATGGCCTCCCTCACGTTGGTATTGTAATCTCCATGGTCGTCAAAAGACCAGGGTCAGTGGCTTGCATCTATGGTCCGTTTCTCGCCTGTTTCAGGCCACTCCAGCATGATTCCGAGTAAGATCGTCCTATATCGACTATGATCTATGGGTTTCTAAGCATGTTTCTTCACCTTTGTGTTGTTCTCTTCGAAACCCTAATTTCTTTCTTCTAAACCTCTTAGATCTGTACAGATCTAAGATGATTTGGACTTGTTTTATATGAGTTTTACAATAACATTTTCGAGTGATTTTTCATCTTTCTCTAAACTAGGGTTTCCTGAAATCTCTTTTTCCAAAAACATTTGATGATTTGGGTGTTAATCTCCTGTTTCCTGTATGTTTTAACCGATTTTGCTAGGTTTGCTCTGATTTCAACTCGTTTACACTAAAAGCCCTAATTTTTCGACATTCTTTGTTTGGTCTCTGAGTACTTGTATGTTGACTGTGTTCTTGCCTTGGTTCTTGTAATTTTCTTTAACCATTTAGATGACTTGTGGTCTTCTTACCTTAATATGCCTCTACTGAGTTCTTATTCAACTTTTCCATTGATTCTATGTGCCTATGTTTATTCTGACTATTCTTTTCTTGCTTTATTTAAGTTATCTGCTAAACTTGTTGATTCTTTCATGATTTTCTCTCTAACTGAGCACTATTAGGGTTCTAACCTAATTTTTTTCCGACTAAGTTCTATGTTTCTGTGAAATTTTATTTAGGTTAATTTTCTATTTATGGGAACAGATATATATTCTTTCTAGAAATCAGTACTACTATGAGATTTTGGCTGATTGATTACTCCATTAAAGATTGGTATGCATAGACTTTATTTGTTTCATTATATATAACTTTGATTGGTCGTCTCTACCTTAATTACTTGCCCGTATAACTTTGGGATTATTACTGATTCTTTATTTGGAATGGTTTGGTCTTTTTTGCCTTAATTAAAACCTCTATTGTTACCGTTTGGCTAATTGCCCCTAATTAAAGGAGTCTATTTTGAACTCCTTATATGATTGGATTCTGATTGCCCTTGATTGGTGATTTCTGATTCTTTTACCTCATTGACTCTACCCTCGAACTGCTATATAAGCACTCTCCTATTCTCACTTCAAAAATAGGTACATTAGTTCAAAAAAGCACACTTACACTCTAAAGTTCTCTTTCTCTTCTGCTGCTTGTGATACTCACTAATCTAGCCGGCTAAAAGCCAAGGATAGATATTGGAACTTCATCTGCTTTATATTTTGCAACCTTTTTTTCAACTGGTATGTCTTTAGTTAAGTTTTGAAATCCAAACCCTATATGTTTCATTCCTGCACTCGTTCATCAGTTATGAATTCAACTTATATTCCCATTTCCTTCTTTGCTCAACATGTCTAAACTCTACCCTTCTCAATGTATGCTTTATATTCTGCACTCTTTCCTGCTTACTTCTTTACCTAGCATGTCTAAACAGTATGTTTAATCTTGCTCAAGACATGTCATGCTACATGTATTATAACTATGATCTATGTCTTAATTACTTACTGTCCATGTTTAGCCTGCTAAGTCTCTAAGACCCTAAGTGTTTTATGCAGTTTTGTTGGCTATATGTTCCCCCTATACCCTATCCATGTACATCAATGTGACTATTATGTAAGATCTGTTTGTTAAGTGTTTTCTGAATCTGGATGTTTTTTATGACCAATTGATTGTCTGCTATTTTGATACTCTTCACAAACTGTCTTTTACTATCAAATTATTTCATGTTTCTAAAAAACCTTTTCTACATCTAAAGTCATCTCTGTACTATTTTCAAAACAAAACTATGTCAAGCACTCTCACTTTATTCTTAGAATATTATGTTCTGCCTCTCTGACATGTGTACTACCTTGAGGTCCTTGAGATCTCTCTGAACTCTAGCATGTCAGAGTTGGCTTTTCCACACTGCACCTAAATTAGTTATTGTTTGAGAAAAGGTCTAGGTGTGAGCACTGCCCGGGATCCTTGAGGTCCTTAGGGAAGTCTGACACACCTAGACATGAAATTGGCTATAGAACTTTGGCATTTGATACTATTGGAGGCTTGATGTCATTTGGGCCTACTGCAGGCTCCCTACAGATTAACTCCTATTTGTTTATGTATTTTATTTAATTCATTGGTCTGTAATAATTTTTATAAACAAACATTAGGGTGATTAGTGAAAAAGGGTGGGTAGTTATATATATGTTGGGTAAATTGGGTAGATACCATGCCTATAGGGTCCATGTCGATTCAAATGTGTTTGTTATGTTTGTTTACTTCCACACAAACTAGAAACCCTGCCTATAGGATCTAAATGGCTTTAATAATAGAGATCATGCCTATAGGGTTAAAATCAGCTTTATAATTAGATATCATGCCTATAGAGTCTAAAGTAATTAAAGTTCAGTTTTCATTACAGCATGTATTCAAATTCGTCTCCTTAGAAATCATGCATATATCAAAAGTCATCTTTTAATAATTAGATACCATGCCTATAGGAATATAAATTAGTTCTAATAGAAATCATGCCTATAGAACTTAAAACCAGTTAGTTGGAAAAACAGTTTAATTCACGTTTGTTTATTCTAAATTGGATTAATCTATTAATCTGTCGCTTTTTTAATAAATTTTCAAACGCTGCCTTAAACTAATACGGCTGGAAAGCATGCCTATAGGATCTCAAGCTGCCATTTAAAATTATTTTACTATTTTACTGCATTCCTAATCCATATAGATATCATGCATTTAAGACGTCACTATTATGCGCTTAGGCAAGCCTATAGGACGATTAAAATCCTGCAACTATAAAAGTTGTGCTTCGTTATTTAAGACTGTTCACATTCACATGTCTAAAATCAGTAGGCAAGTTAAATATGTCTTTGACGCTTAGTCCTAATTCAATGCTGTATAATCCCTGCTCACCTAGATATCATGTTCTAGGATTTTTCTCTTAAATACTTGACTGTTGTTTCAAGACGTGCAATTACTTGTTATATTTGTGGAGGTGACTGTGAGCCTGTAATTTGTTCTCTTTAAATACAATCCTAATTGTTTTTGATTGACGCCTAGACTTTTATCCTTTAAAACCTTAGGAAGTTCTAGAACTACCTAAATTAGCAGTCCTAAATACCTCCAGGGCCACAAGGAAGAGGCGGGTAGTGCATGCACATGACATCTATCAAGGTTATTAGAACGCTTTAGGCAATGACCAAGGGGAGGGAATTGGGTAGTAAGGATATGATGACTACGCGCTAATGTCACGTGTAACCCCTCATCGAGGAGTGATTACCGGGCATTGTGTGGGGTGATCCTATAGGCTAACCAACCTAGGGCCCCTCTTTCCAACTTTCAATGTTTAAACAAATTTACTTTCCTTTATATGTGTGCAACTTGTTCAAATATTTTCCCCTGTTCCATTACTTGAATCACTTATGTGCTTAGAATGTCTTTACTTGCAAGTACGTGTTGAAAATATTTATTTGTTAAAAGGACTAATTCACATAAGTATAAGTTCGGCCGGGACCCACCGTTGTGGACCGCGAGGGGTGCCTAACACCTTCCCCTCAAGGTTATTTCGAGCCCTTACCCAAAATATTTGTTAATGCAAACTAGTCTAAGAGTTAATTGCTCTAGGTGCCCTAACGCATCATAATCCGTTAGGTGGCGATTCTTCAAAATACCTAAATCCCAAAAGGAAACGAGTTACTACCTCATGAATGTCGAAACTCGGACTTCTCTTTGCGGAAGGAAAAAAGGGGACGCGACAAGTATGATAAGGAAAAAAATTTTATAAGCTAACCAAGCTGTGATTGTGTCACACAGAGGTGAAGGGTATGTAATCACCCTTCTGTGTTTTTTTTTTTTGGTAAGGATATCTATATCCTTGTCTTGTAATTGTTGGAGGTTAGGCTATCCCCCCTCCTATTTTGAAGATAAATACAACACCCCCAGTGAACCCTGGGAAATTATATTTAAAAAAAAAATTGACTTCGGTCTTTTCTAGACTTGTGCAAGTAATCCACGCCAATTTCCCTATTGATCATGCATCGCAATATTGGTTGATCCATGCATCCGGATTCCGGTCTGTTTGCTCTTATTTCTTTTTCGAGCTAGGGTAGGCTGGTCAGGGTAGGACGCATCTAGACCAAAGCTGTGCCGCTTTATGCCGTTTGGTTGGAATATTATTTTTTCTTTGTGTGGGTTGAAGTTGATTAAGGAGTATGATGAGTTTTTAGTAATTGTTTGGTGCTTATATAAGAAACGGATGTATTTAATATTTTTTTCATAATGAGACTATTACCAATACATTTCAAAAAATGAAGTCTTGCCGAGGAGATCTATAGCAATGTACTTGAATTCGTTTTATTACTATGAATTAATTTTTATTTTGAGTATATGATGTTATTACAGTAATTTATTTCTTTTCTTATTTCTTCACTTGTTTAAATTCTAACATCACTTATCAAAAATTCTGCATAAATCAGAAAGGTGGGTAGGAGGCATATTAATTATATTAGTCTAGGGAAAGAGAACAAAAAGGAGGAAATAAATAACATGATGTACTGTATAGATAAAGTAAGTCATGAAATAAAGATGAAACCATGCAATGCATGCATGCAAAATCTGATGTTACAGTAACATTTCATGTGGCATATCCCTTTTTGGCTCTTAGATAAAAATAGATGGTCCTACAAAAGCTAGAGTACAAGAAGCATCATCGATGTTCGCAGTACGCATGATAGAGTGCGTTGTCTTCACCTTCAATATATATACTTTGCCCGGTCACCACTCCATGCCCCTCACGCCTCGGCCTCTTTAGGTAGCTCTATGTTTTAATTCACTCCCCGTCTCTCCAGTATCTGTGAGCTTTCCATCTTGGCAATTCACTGCAACCAATAAAGGCATCATATAGTTGCACTACCATGCAATATATGCTTTATTCGTCCCACTAAAAAAGCAGCAGTATCCCCTTCAGCCCTTCTTCCATTTTGATTTAGTCTTATATGTATAAACTGCTACTAAGTGATATTACAGGCAGTGGTGTCAAAGGCTCATTTAAGGTGCACTTAAGTTCTGAAGCTCAAAAAAGTTCAGGGAGCGCACTTCGACTCGCCTAAGTTGCGCTTCAGCGTAAGAAAGACATCAAGGAGTGTGCCTTATTGCCCATGAGTTCTATCTTGAATCGAATAGTACCAAACACCAATAAGAATTGAAAAATAAGGGCATTAGTTGTTAAGTAAAATATTATAAGTGAATTTGTTACTTTTTTTCTCGAATTACATATATATATATATATATATATATATATATATAGAGCCTTTTTTACTAAATTCATATTTTAATTGAGCTTTGCGTTTAAAGCCCCAATATACCTGGAACACTTTTTAGAGCTTTTTGCTTTTGACAACACTGGTTATAAGTACCATAAGATAACAAAATTATAAGGTACGAGAAGTCATAATGGGAGGTTTTTACTTCTTGAACTATTTATATATTGTGTAGGACTTATAACTTGTAGGATTAATTGAAAATGTGAAAAATGGAAGTATTCATCAAATTATTCTTCCTTTTCTTTTGGAATAGGGGTTTGGGTGCATGGGAGAGGCAGGAGGAGAATTGAGAGAAATAACGATTATCTTTGGTTAGAGAGTTCAATTTCTATGCATTAATGGTATAAAAAGATATTTACATAATCAGAATAAGATAATTACATGAATAATTTTATGAATAATAATTAGTAGTAATTATGTAAAGATGGGAATAAGCAATAATATCCTGGAATTACATTCGCTGAGAATATAAAACATTTATATACACGGCAAGTGTACGTAAATTAAATCCTTTTGGCCAAGAGGACAGTTGGCTATTGCTCGTGGGAAAATCTGAGAAAGGTGCCAGTTGAGATGATAAGGGAAAAAGAATTTACATAGAATTCCGTTCGATGAGTACCGTCAGAGAAAAGCTTCGCATAGTTGTGAGAGCCACGCTTAGGGAATATGGAATCCTAAATTCTAAAGAGGGAAAAAGATTGGGAAAGTTGGATGCCCTCTGTCGGTTTGTCTCATTGGGAAATCTTCTTTCATTCACTCCAAAGAAGCTTCCAAAATCCCCTACTAGTTAGTTAGCTTCTCTCTTTTTCCTCAAATAAAAGTAAAAAAGAATATATTCTCAAGCCTCAACTTCTTTACCTTTTTTTATTTTTTGGCTTTGGTTTTCTTTGACTGGGAAGGAAGATCAGGGCTCTTTTCTTAATCATAATTGTGCTTTAGTCACGCAATCATGACGTAGTCTGTCCTAGACTCATAGCGTTACTATTTCTTATTCTTAAGGAACGGTTCATCCCATGGTCTTTTTGCGGAAATCATTTTATTTCACTAATTACTATTATTTCAAACGAAATTATTTGAACTACAACTTCTTGATCTAGCTATAAAAATGAAGCAGTATGAAATATGAATGCAGTGCAAATATTGTTAGTGGGACATAAAACTTTTTAAAAGTTAAAAGAGAAATAAAACAACAACTTAGACGAACATAAAGTGGTATCAATGAGAATGACAGTTTTTCAAATGGGAAAAGAAATTATGACTAACGATTAAAGGCTATCGGATGTACAAATTCTAAATGTAAGGAAATGCATGGGGTGGAATGACGCACACACATGAATATATCTAGAATGTGAAAATTTATCCAAAGATACATTGGGAGAAATGATCGATACGCGCGTGCACATATACATGTAAAAATCATCAGACTGCAACAATAATTACTAGTATGTCTTAGTATCAAATAGTTGAGAACGACAATATAAGTCCTCATTACTATGTCTTTCATATAAACTCATCTTAGGCAAATATATACAGAATAAGAAAAAAAATTAAATAAGAAGTATTACACGCTCTTTATATTTTTTATTGACATATACATTTATGAAAAAACTAAGCACCTCCTTAAAAACATATGGGACATAAATCGTCGACTATTACAACTATTATTTCTTCAGGGTTTTCACCGGTATACAGTGAAAACATAGGACAACAGAAACACTAACTCTTTTAAGTGTAGTCTAGTGCAGTTGATACAATTAATAAAATTAAATATATGCATATACAATAGCGAAAATGATGGAGCCGCTAAACATTCATAGGTAATTAACTTGAAGTAATAAATGTTGAGTAACTTGCTATAATGGATTAAATTACATCGATTGTGCAAAAATTCTTTTAACTCTATTGATACATATAACTTAAATCCATAATAATACTACAATAATTACTTGAGAAATATAAAAAGTTGCTGTGTAAAAAATTGTCAAGTTTTACCCGAAAACAGAGTTTCGTCCACCTTGAGCACTCAAACTTGAAAGCTGGGGCGCTCTTCTTGGGGAGGGCCTCTCCAACTTTGCATCGAATTTCTTTTCGTCCAGCATTGGCTTTGACTCGTAAATGTCAGATACAGAATCAAGCTCGGGATTGCAACTCCTCTCCATTGAAAGCGGTGCCATCTGAATAATGTCATCTTGATTAGGCCCTAAAACACAAAACAGTTGTTATACTAGATAAAATTCAATTACTTTAATATGACAAGATTTTATTGTTATACTTTGTCTATCCCAATATATGTGGCATATTTTATTTTTCGAGATTCAAATTAGTGATCTTTTAATTAACCAACATTTTAAATTGTATCTTTTTAATTATGTTGACATGAGAAGAATTACAACTTATTCTACTTTTATGTAAGTTTGAAATATCCAAATTTTAATTTTAAAATAATGAGTTAATCTAACTTCAAAAATTAGTCAAATTAACTCTCAAAAAGCAAAAAGTACCACATAAATTAAGGCAGAAGAGAAGTAATAGATAAAGTTCATACGTGAAATTAAGTCTGTTGTTGGTCCACCCAATTCTTGGAGACGGAAATCGTCGGACCACATCAAGGGGCTCTTTCCATTGGCATTAACCCCATTGCTATAAGGACTAGACCTCTTCTTTCCAAGAGACAAGTTATGATCAGTATTATTATTACCAACAAGGAAACTTTCAAAGGATGAGGACCTTTCCCCCATGCTACTTTGTGGATGAAGCTCGAGCTGTTGCTCATGTCCTCCACAAATATTAAGGTCTTGAAATGACGAGAAACTGAGAGGAGGAGCCCCGAATTCTTTAAAGGCAGCTGAAATGTCCGGTATTATTCCTCCTCCCTGATTTCCCATGCCTTTAAAGGTTCTTGCTGGTAACGCCATATTTTCCTCTCCGCCCAATGTTTGACAAGCTTTCTCCAGTATAGTCTGCATGTACTTTCCCTGAGCCTCAATCCTTAACTGAAGGTGTCTTTGTACCTACGTCATGTACCCGTAATAATTTATCATGTTAATTAATGTTCGAGTAGAGGTGGATCCAGAATTTAAACTTATGGGTTCAATCTTTAAAGTTCTATATATTGAACCCATTGTATATTTCGGGACCAGACCTATATACTGCAATTTTAGTGAAACTTTAACAGAAATTTATGCTCCGCAGCAAAGTATTGGTTTCAGATAAAATTGTTTCCACGACGCTGCATCCGCCTCCGACAAGCAAAGGCAGATATTGCTTTATTTATTGGGTTCAACTAAATCCATGATTTTAATTTGACACGGCAGATAAATATATGTAGATGATAGATAAAAATTTAAAAAAAAAAAAATTAACCTATAATGTTCAAAAGTACACGTATTTAAGGGTAAAACTCAAAAGTTGAACCCGTCACATTTAAATTCATATTGTCCCGCAATACTAGAAGGTCATCTCGATTGGGAGAAAGGTTGAAATAATTTACCTCTAGTTGTTCATGCAGCCTTCTCTGCACCTCCATTTGCATCCTAATTCCATCAGTGATGAGAACGTTAATACTACCATCATTTCATGTATTCAATACAATATATTCCTCAATGACAAAATTAAATCAACACTCATATGATGAAAATAACTTGTACTAGAGTGTGGTAACTAAAAATAAACTGAAAGAGCAGCCATGCAAAGCCCGGAGTTTTGTCACAAATTCAACTCTCCTAATTAACCGACGCCCACCCTAACAGAAGCAATTCAACTAGAAAAAATATATCTCAGCTGGAGGGAGAGAATTGAATACTAGCTATTGGTAAAATTGCTACCTTTCATACTAGAGGATTAAAGAGGGTTAAAGTTTGATTCTCATCATATCCTTTGCTTCTAACTTTCCTTAACTTTGGTATCTCATACCCCTCCGAAAGAAGTTTAAATAAGAAATGAAAAGATCAAAATGTTCCAAGAAACAATTGCTAATAATTAAAGTGAAAGCAAAACTAAAGGAGCTAGGGATTATTTAAATTAAAGTTGAAAGGAAAATTAAACACATACTCATTCATATTGCGGCCGATCATTCCAGATGAGGATGCCGAATTTCTTTGCAGTTCTAAACTGGTTGCTGCAATACAATGAGAGACACTTGAAGTTTTTTATATCTAATACCACAATTGTGAGTTACTTGATAAACTTGAAGAATTAATCAGTACCTCTATCACCATCCTTCACCGAGTGATCATTGAATTCCTTGTGAGGTTGCTTTCCCAGTCTAAATTTCTAGTAAAATCAAAAGTTGCATAAACTAAGAGCTTAGGTCAATAAACTTCATGAAAAAATTTAAACAAACATGTAGAAAACTAATTCTTGAACTGCAAAAAAACAAGAAATAGCAACAACAATCTAACATTAATACCTGGAGATGGCTCTTGAGATGGTAAAGGGTTAAACCCTTAACTCCCATAACCCTCATAATTGTCTTAGGTGTTGCTTCTGTACAAGTGATAATACAATATGTTTTGATTAAGAAACAACATAAGCTGAAATAAAATAAATAAATAAAGTTCAAACAGATATATCAAGTTTAAATCTTGAATCTGCTTCCTCGGGGAGGGCGGTGATCATATGCAACTAGGTAAAGGGAGTATAGAGAACGAACGTACTATCAGGTCCACCTAACTGAGTAACAGCATCAACAAAACGCTCGTGAAGTTCAACAGTCCAACGAAGACGAGGTTTAGGATCAGTTGTGAGAACGAGGCCTGAGTCTCCTTGAACACACATGGGTCTGTCATGGGAATTCATAGTTGAAGGTTTCTTGGCATGGAACATTCTCTACTTTTTTTAATTTTCTCTCTAGCCTGTTTGTTTTTTCCTCAATCGAATACTATGCTAAAGAGAGATTCAAGAACAAATGCTATATGCAAATAGAATAGGAAGAAGAATAGGGCGGTTTTGAAGAAGAGAACATGCACCTTTTCGCTTTCAAGTAGTAGAAAAAAAAAAGTAGTGCCTGGGACAAGCTAAGCAAAACCCTACAATTAAATAAAGAAAAAGACTGTTGAGTAAATTTTTGTATTATACTATACTCAGTAGATTTCTATCTCAGCAAAAAAGTTCCCCAACACTAACATGCTGCCCTCCTTTGCCAAAAGAAAGTTCCCCTGTGTATGTATATCAGAACAAAATTAATTAATTACTGTGTGAGGCTGTATTTTTTGCTTTTCTATTCTTTATTAAAGCAAAGAGGGACGCGATCGTATAACGTGAGGCGGTATAATTTATTAATACGATAGTATAGTAGTTAATTACCATATGGGGTTGAATTTATACTCTTTAGTTCTTTATTTATTATTGAAGAAAAAAGGGATTCTAATAACGTGACCTAATATCAATTACTCATACAATAATGATAACTAACTTTGCATTTCTTGGGAATTGTATCCCTATGATTAAACATGCCAATCAGTGAAATAAAACCGAATGCTACCACGTTGTTTATTTTGGTATATAAACGGAATTTAAGTCTCGATCCTCCACTTAGTTAGAGTCAGTTTAGATTATAAATCAAGCACACTAAATAAAAAAGATGCATGCCTTTTCAAAAGTCAAAGTTTTATCGTCCAAATCGTTGAAAATATGAAATTTTTAGTATATCACTCATTGACACTTGACGGGAAGTACAATTCCACGACTTCACTTAAGATATCAAAAATTGTAGAGATTTTTGTGCAGTAAAAATAAGATATTTTTACAGCCATTACTATTGAAGACTAATTTTTAAATTAATTGAATTTTGTTTTGACGGTTTACTATCAGAATATCCATTTTCTAAACCTAGTTTGAAGAGATTTTGACATGAAAGAAAAAGAAGAGGTTTTTGATGTTTAGACCGTCGAAATATGAAGACAAACTTTTTAAATTAAAGTGCGATATAATGGCTGTCATTTTATAAATTAATTAAAATTTTCTGATAGCATGATCTTTCGAAAATATTTTTTTTTATAATTAAAAAGATTTTTATTCTCAAAGGTACTATCAACAAAATTATCTTGAAAATTTATTGGATATATTTTCGACGGTCAATTCAATTGAAACCTTGAACTCTTGTTTGACTAAAATGCGTGTTCCAACTGATTATTAGCAACAGATTGCAACAACTTGCCCTTCCCACAACAACCTCTAAATGACAAGAGGCGAGAACGAATGTGACTCTTAAAGCGCGGGTTCATCCGAACTATATATATATTGTTTACCTCGAAAATACGAGTAACAATTAAATTTGATTTGTGATTTTAAAGATATGTGATTTAGTTTAATACCAATTAATAATCAAGAAATATGAAGTATAGATGAAGAAAATAAGTGAATCAAACGAATGTTACTCAGCAGTAATGACCTCGAGCTTAGTGACCTCCAGATGAACAAAGAGCAATAAAGTAAGAACAATAAATGTAAAGGACAATTCTGATGAACAGTAAGAGAGAAAAGTAGGATAGTGTATTCTTGCCAATGATTAGATGATGTTTACAAATGATATGAGTTCCCCTTTATATAATTGGGGAACCCTAAATAAGGTACATTTCTATTTACAGTAAGGAATATTATTGGTACAGCTGTCTAACCGCCTAGTACGGAATCGTACAATCCTATTTTGGGATTTGCGCCATGATTTTAGGGACATGGCAGGAATCTCGCTCATTCTGCTAGAAATCCATAGTGACATTATTTCGGGGTCGAGCATACTCGGCTTCGATGTCCATTGTATTCTGCTCCTCGGGCATTGCATCCTATCTTCGAGCTCGGATTTGATCCATTGGGCTCGATCTCAACCTTGTCTGAACTCGAGGTTAAGACGGGTCATCGAGCCTATGAATCGAAGGCATATGATTTTGAAATATACAGATAGTCCCCACGTTTCTTAGAGAAGGTAGATAAGAAACGACTTGATCTCCGATGCTCTGACGCCTCGATCCTGATGTCAATCTAGTGATGCCAGCGGTTGAAGTGACTGAAAGGTCGCTTTCACGCAGTTCACAAAGTCATTAATTAGAGGCTGCTGATGATCAGCTATTTGGCTTCCCCAATACGCTTGAGCGACCTCTATAAATAGGCCAACTTCACCATTTTACAAACTTTACTTCTCTAATCATTTTCTAAATTTCATTAGCAACCTTCAACTCCTCTGAGTTCATCCTCCTCTTTAATTCACCTTTTGCTTCACCATCAACCCTTTCTCTTTGAATTTCTACACCATAATGGCTAAAACATCTAAAACTGCTCCCCCAAAAGAAAAAGCCTCTTCATCATCGTGGCCGGCTAGAAATAAAACAATGGTGCCACCTTTTATCGAGGAGTGTATTCCCCCACCGTATGAAACAACATCCGATTTCAAAATTGAAAAACCTGTATTGACACCAGGCCGATGCGAGCCCATGTCCCGATACATCTGCCTAATAATCAAAGACGAGCTCGAGCAGGTAAAAAAGGACTGCAACTGGGAGAACAAAGATGTGGTGATCCCTTCCCCCGAGGAGGACATCACTACTAATAAAGTGGGGTACTTAAGCGTGTATACCTTCCCATGTATGTTGGGTTCCACAGATCCAGATCTAGGCCCCATAGACCTAGTTATTCTTGACTTCTGCCAATAATACTAAGTGGCGCTAGGCCAGATCTATCCTTTATACGAATCGTCAATTTGATCAGATACTTCTCGAGCCAGGTCGAGGGGATGCATTTTACCCTCGACCATCTGATCAGGCTGTATAGCCCTCGCCTTTATCAAGGTGGCTTGATAAAGCTGCAATGCCGATACTCAAAATCTCTTTTCTCCAACATCGATGAGGACAAAGACCGAGGATGGATGAGCCGATTTGTCTGAGTCAGGACCTCTAACCTGATTCTTGCTGAGAGGATGCCATTCCCGGAGGAATGGAAAATGGAACGTAAGTACATGCATATCGATGGTAACTTTATACCCTGCTTCCCTTTTTCTTCATCTTTTTCTTGATTTAATCTCTTTTCGATGGTGCAGTTATTGCTTGGTTTCCTGGTACGGTCCCATATCTCGAAAGTTGGGTCTAAAAATTGGCCTCTACTTCGTCATACGCGGAACGTTGCTGGAGTGACCTGGCCAAGGGTCGATGGGAGGCTAAAACCCATGGTGAGTTCTCTTGTTTGTTCACTCGTGTTTCTCAGTGAAATACTTACTTTGTGTTTTATGCAGGCCTCGGAGATACCGTTGCCATGCGGATGCCCCCGGCCAGTGAGGAAGAGATCCCAAAGACTTCTAAAGAAAAGAAGAGAAAGAGGGTGTCACCTACAAATACCCCGAAGCTGAAGAAGAGCACGGTTTGAAAGCCCAAATCTGGTACTATGGCCCTATCTTTGGAAACGGTCCAAAGCCTTCGGGATGAGGATGAAGAAGAAGATGACGACTGCCTATTGGTAGTTTGAAAAAGAGGAAGCACTGACGCTTCGAAGTCTTCCAAACCAATGGTGGCTGATGCGGTTCATTCTACGACCAAAGAAATCTTCAAAGGGAGTTCGAGCAAAGTCCCCGAGCTACCGGGCAATAAAAGAGCACCTTGTCTTGGAGGTCATTTGGAGGGTGATACCGAGGGGCCCGGTCCCGAGGCCCTTCAAAGAGAAGAGAATGTCCCCGAGTGGATCACTTGGGTAATTAACGTGGATGATTAGCCACCTGGTCCTGAGTTCTCTGAGGGGCAATTCTGAGATGCTCGAAACATGAAAACTCCTGATGTGGGGACGAGCCATGGAGGGCATGATATCTTTCGAGAATGCCTTGCAGGGATCGAAGATGGTTCCCCGACCCATATGTTTCTTTTATTTTTGACGAGGCCCATCGGCTCTTCAAACAGGTAAGTTTCTGTCCCTAAAATTATGCCTGAGCTTTATCCTTGTTGTTCTGAGTCAAACTTTTTCCCTTTTTGTGAAGGCTGTGACGCTCCATAAAGAAGCATTCTCCAAGTCTCGAGCTGAGCTTGCTCGATATGAAGCTGCGCTTGCTCGATATGAGGCCGAGCTTAAGAAAATCTCGGAAGAGAGGGATGGTCTTAACACCCTCTATGTCAAGCAAGAGGAGGAGATCGGCGATCTTCGGGCTGAACTGGCAAAGGCTCGTCAAGAACACACCGAGCTTATGGAAAAGGTAGTATACTCTTTGAGGTTTTGTTATGCATTTGCCTGATTGATCGGCTAACATTTCAACTTTGCAGGCTCAACAAAAGGGCGAGCTGGTGGAGCAGCTCCGAGAGGAGCTTAGGATGAATGAGGCCGAGACCCTAAGGTGGAGGCAAGCAATAGACCGTCTCGCCTCGAAGAAAGATACTCTTCGGGAGCAGCTGGCTTCAATCAAACGCCAGTTTCAAAATGTGAAGGAGGAGAGCTTGGTTCTGAGCCGCAAAATCAAGAAGCTTGAAGCTAAATCTACTACTGAGCTTGCCAAGGGCCAATCTGAAGTAGAGGCGTTTATATCTTCGTACCAAGCTGACGATGAAGCAGCTAACACCCAGGCAAAGGAGATCTCTGTTGCGGCCAAAGTTAAGCTCTCATGTGCACTTGACCATGCCAGGCGACAGTCCTGGAGAGAAACCCTCGAGGAGGTGCATGCTCGCGACTTTGATCTCTCAGCCGATATTGAAAAGGCAAAGACTTTGGAAGAAGAGGTTGTCGTTTTGCTTTCCGAGGACGACGATTCAGCCAGTGGCACCGAGAGTGGAGGAGACAGAGATGAAGTCCCCGAGTATGAGGCTCCCGGAGATGCAGCTGCCAAAGATATTGCCCCGGAGTATATTTAGGTTTCCTTTATTTTGTTTCAGTGTTTTTATGCAAGGACCCCTCGTGGGTATTGTAGAATATCTTTTGTAAGCCTCCCTTGTAAATATAAATAACCTTTTTGCTTCATCTTTGATTTGTGTTGAATTCCTTTTTGTCTTTATTTTGTGAAAAATTTGATGTCTTCAAATGACTAAGTGAACATTGGCTCGAACTCTAAATATAACAACCCTTAGGTTTTTTAGTGATCAGCGTGTGATCTTCGAACTTAGAATGGAATACCTCTTAAGGTTTTTGTTAGTCTTCGAGCGGTGCTTAGGCTGATTTGATGCGAGCTTAGGATGATGGGACTCTTGAGTACGAGTTGGATGAGAGCAAGGTCTCGAACCCTATATGTTTTTTCCCTTGGGATTTTTTATATCGGCCCTTAGGCTCTTATATATCGTCCCTTAGGCTCTTTAGGTTGGCCCTTAGGCTCTTATATATCGGCACTTAGGCTCATTGAGTTAGGCCAATTTGGCCTCTAAAGCGGCTGTAATTCTTTCTCTCTTTTCATCTAAAAGACTTAGTGAAAATTTATATATGCCTTAGCTTGTGTTTTTTGTACCCATTGGGTTTTTAGAAGGTTCGACAGACCAGAACTTTATTAGTAATTTGTTTGTGTAAACGTAATCGAATACCTCTTGAGGGTTTTCCAAAGGTTGATGTTATCGAAGCCTCTAAATTATTCGAGGGCTGATTTTATCGAAGCCCTTTGTCTTTGCTTTTGCCGAGGGTACCCTAATTCAACCATTTTTTCAAAGCGTTTGAAGGACTTTAAATTTATGGCGAAAGTCGGACGTCTCCGACCCGCATTATTTCGGCCATAGACTTTTTTATATGACCGTAGTCTTTAATATGTCGTAGCCTTTAATATGTCGTAGCCTTTAATATGTCGTAGCCTTCAGGTATGTCTCTTGGACTTATTTCCCGATAACCTTTCGAACTTGTTCAGAGGGCTAGTCCCCGAGTATGTTGGCCTTGGCCTTTATATCGAGGGGATGCCTCTTTGAGGTCTTACGAGTTTGAGTTTTTGATGACTCAGATGTGTTGACTGTCGATGACAGTCCCCGAGTATTCGGGGGTGCATTTGCGTTCTGGCTCTTGAGCCGTTTCCCGTAGGATTATCAGTGTAGAGCTCATATAATAATAGACTTATTTGAGAAAAAGTGTTTTGATATAGAAAGAATTCTTCTTTGAATAATTGATACATGCATACATGTTTTGCCGTTGGGGCTCGACTATTCTATATGGACACGGTTCATCTTACCATTTGGCCTATTACAAAGTTCTCCTACTGAGGTCCTCTTTGGCATGAAGTATTTTCCTCGAAAACATAACCTCCAAGGGTGATGCCCCCAGTATTCGAGGTTGATTGAAAAGAAGTCTTGTATACTGTTCAGTTCTTTTTAGGTAGCACATAATTGTTGCCTCGTTAAAAACCTTGCCGGTAAAACCCATTTGGGACAAAATTCGATCTAAGGAAAAAAGAGTGCAATGCATGCTTTAAAACCTAATGCCTTCATGTAAAAAGGTGCCTTCGATAGCTTCGATCGAACACTTGTAGTGGGTTTGTTTCAAATGGACAAAAGAGAAAGTCATACCTTAATAATAGTATCATTTGAGCAATGATACGTTCCAATTGTTTGGTAGTTGTTCACCTTCCATTGTGCTAAGTTTGTAAGATCATTTACCGACAACTCCGAGGACTCAGTACGGTCCTTCCCAATTCGTGCCTAGTTTCCCTCCATTCGGGTCTCGAGTATTGAGGGTGACTTTTCGTAGAACTAAGTCCCTGACTTCAAAGTGTCGAAGGTTGGTCCTTCTATTGTAGTATCTCTCGATTCTTTATTTTTGCGCGACCATCCGAACAAGTGTTGCCTCTCTTTTTTCATCTAATAGCTCAAGGCTAGCGTTCATAGGCTTGTGATTTGATTCCTCCGATGCATGCTGAAACCTGACGCTGGGTTCTCTGACCTCGACAGGAATAAGGGTCTAGGAGCCATATACTAAAGAGAACGGAGTAGCCCCCGTGCTAGACTTTGATGTTGTTCGATATGCCCAAAGGACCTCGGGTAGAACTTCTCTCCATTTTCCCTTTGCATCGTCCAACCTTTTCTTCAGGTTTTGAATGATAGTTTTGTTTGTTGATTTGGCCTGTCCATTTCTGGTTGGGTGGTATGGTTTAGATAAGATCCTTTTTATCTTGAGTGCTTCGAGGAACTCCGTCACCTTGCTGCCGATGAATTGTTTTCCATTGTTACCTACAATCTCGGCAGGAATACCGAACCGACATATGATGTGGTCCCAGATAAAGTTAATAACTTCAATTTTTCTGATCTTCTCGAAGGCCTGTGCTTCCACCCACTAAGAAAAGTAATCAATCATAAATAAAATAAATTTAGCTTTACCTGGGGCCGTTGGTAGGGGGCCAACTATGTCCACCCCCCATTTCATGAAAGGCCACAGGGATAGGACCGAATGGAGTTGTTCACCGGGCTGATGGATCATTGGTGCAAATCGTTGACATTTATCACATTTTTGAATGAATTCCTTAGTATCTTTTTCCATGTTATCCCAATAATATCCTGCTTTGATAATTTTGCGAACCAAAGACTCGGCACCGGAGTGATTTCCACAAGTACCTTCATGGACCTCTTGTAGAACATAATCGGTGTCCCCGGACCAAAATATACCGCTAATGGCCTATCGAATGTTCTCTTGTACAATGTTCCGCCTTTGTCTAATGCAAACCTAGCAGCCTTGGTTCGTAAGGCCCTCGATTCTTTATGGTCCGATGGGAGTTTACCATCTTTCAAATAATCGATGTACTTATTCCTCCAGTCCCAAGTCAAACTTGTTGAATTTTTCTTAGCATGTCCCTCTTCAACCACATACCTCGATAATTGGACGACAGTCCCCGAGACGATATCATCTTCTTCAACCGAAAATCCCAAATTAGCAAGTGCATCGGCCTCACTATTTTGCTCTCGAGCCACATGATCCAAGGTCCATTCCTTGAAGCAATGCAATGTTACCTGTAGTTTATCTAAGTATCGTTGCATCCTATCCTCTCAAACTTCAAAACTTTTGTTTACTTGGTTTACCACCAACAGTGAATCGCACTTGGCTTTGATGACTTCTGCTCCCAAGCTCTTGTCTAGCTCGAGACCTGCAATCATGGCCTCATACTCGGCCTCATTATTAGTCAACCTAGAAGTTTTGATAGATTGTCTATTGGTACTGCCCATAGGTGGTTTTAAGACAATGCCAAGCCCAGACCCCTTCACATTCAAAGCACCACCCGTGAAAAGGGTCCATACTCCCGATGATGTACCCGAACTCAGCAGGAGTTCTTTTTCCACTTCGGATATGAGGGTCGGCGTAAAATCGGCCACTAAGTCAGCTAGAATTTGAGACTTGATGGCCATTCGGGCTTGATATTTGATATCGTACCCACTAAGTTCAACAGCCCAATTGGCCAACTAGCCCGATAGCTCAGGCTTATGCAGAATATTTTGAAGGGGGTATGTGGTTAACACACATATGGGATGACATTGAAAATATGGCTTTAGTTTTCTAGATGCTCTTATCAATGCAAGTGCTAATTTTTCTAAGTAAGGGTATATGATTTCACCATCTCCTAGAGTTTGGCTTACATAATAAACAGAAAATTGCGTACCTTGCTCTTCTCGAACTAGTACCCCACTTACCGCTATCTCGGATACTGCCAAATATTATAACAACCCGGCCGATTATTTCATGATTTACCACTACGTTTCCCCCCATTTATACTTCTTATTGCTTTGTTTATCGGTATTATGTGTTGTCGGGTTGGTTGGCTCGGGTTCGGAAAGGTTTTTGATGAGATTTGAGACACTTAGTCTTTTTTGAGTGAGCTTAAGTTGGAAAAGTCAACCGGATGTTGACTTATATGAAGAACGGCTCGGATGTGAATTCTAATGGTTCAGATATCTTCGGGAGGTGATTTTATACTTAGAAGCGTGATCAGAATGTGTTTTGGAGGTCCGGAGTAGATTTAGGCTTGAATTGACGAAATTGGAATTTTTGCGTTTTCCGGTTGGTAGGTGAGATTTTGATATAGGGGTTGGAATGGAATTCCGAGAGTTTCTGTAGGTCCGTGGTGTCATTTGGTTCGTGTGTGCAAAATTTCAAGTCATTCGGATGTGGTTTGATAGACTTTTTTATCGAAAGCGGAATTTGGAAGTTTTTGGAATTCTTAGGCTTGAATCCGATAGAAATTTGGTGTTTTGATATTGTTTTGAGCATTCTGAAGGTTAGAACAAGTTTGAATGATGTTATGGGATATGTTGGCATATTTGGTTGAGGTCCTGTAGGCCTCGGGTGAGTTTCGGGGGGTTAAACAGATCATTTAAAGTTGAAACGATTGTAGAAAAATCTGTTGTTAGTGTTGCAGACAGTTGTGCTTTGCGTTCGCGAGTGGACCCTCGTATTCGTGAAGGGTTAGGATGTGAGGCAGGAGTGTTTTCCTTCGTGTTCGCGATGAAGGTCCCACATTCGCGAAGGGCTGGGTCTATGTTCAATGTATTCGCGATGGTGATGTCGCATTCGCGAAGGTTTGAGTTGCTGAGGCATCGCGTTCGCGAGGGGGTCGTCGCGTTCGTGTAGGAGGATTTTGGTCAGCGGTATTTTGTGCTTCGTGAACGTGAGGCTTTGACCGCGTTCGCGAAGAAGGATTTCAAATCGCTAGGCAGAATGGTTAAAAGGCCATGTTCGCGATTTTTGGCCTAAGTTCACCATTTTTGACTCGGTTTTGGAGCTTTTTGAGGAGGATTGAATAGGGAATCAAGGGGAAACACTTGGAGGCAAGATTTATGGACCTAATACTCAATCCTAATGTGATTTCTACCTAATTAATCATGAAATTTGTGGAATTTAAGCCTAAAAATTGGAAGTTAGGGCTTGGAAATTGGAGACCTAAATCTAGGGATTTGAGAGGTCGTTTGTGGTCGGATTTTGATGTATTTGATATGTATGAACTCGTGAGAGTGTAAGGATTCTAGTTATGTGATTTTTATCGGAATCTAAGATGTGGTCCTGGGGGTCGGATTTTGACCAATTTCAGGATTTTGATGTAATTTGATTATTTTTGAGTGGGCTTTGTTCCCTTAGCATATTTTGATGGTTATATACTGATTTTGGTTAGATTTGGAGCATCTGGAGGTCGATTCGAGCGGCAAAGGCATCGCGGGCTAGAGTTTGGACAAGATAAAGGTGAAAAATGAATGTAAATATTGTCCTGAGGGTATGAAACCCCAGATTTCACATCGTTGTGCTACTTTGAGGTGACGCGCATGCTAGATGATGAGTGTGGGGTCATGCACCATTGGGGATTATGACTTAGTCTGTCCCGTATGACTGTTTTACCATGTATTTGATTGAAAACTATTTGTTATCATCATGTTTTGGGATGAATGTCATATTTGGGCCTCGTGCCAACTGTTTTGAACCCCTAGGGGATTTTTACTATTATTCCTCACTGTTTAACTTCATATTTGTACTCAGTCGTGCTATATTCTACTATTTTTATAACTCAGTCATATTTACTCTATTTTGACATCTTAAATGATATTTTAGGCTGAACATCATATTTTACTGTGCCCGAGTGGCTTTGAGAGATTTCTGACTGAGTGAGACCGATGGCCTATGTTGTGAGGTTATTATGGGATCGAGCTGCGCGCCGCAGTGGTATTGAACTGATTCATGATTATGAGGCCGAGAGCCTGAGTTGTTATGCCACAAGGTGGCTTGATATAAGGCCGAGAGCCTGTTGATTATGCCACGAGATGGCTTGTTATTGCGCTTGGGCCATAAGGGGCCCCTTCCGTAGTCTGTACACCCCAGTAAGTGCGGATACCCAGTGTGATATGTGATATAGCCCAAGAGGCTGATGTTGTTCCACGTTATTGCCCGATGTGCTGATACGAGTGATTGTGAGATAGCACGATGGGCTAGTTCTGTCGGTATTTTGCCCGAGGGGCCGATTTATGTTTCTATATGTTCTCACTGCTTTTCATCCACTCGTTTAAACTGCTAAAAGATGTTTTAAAGAGGTTTTCGCTGAACTAATGTGTTTTTATGAGCTTTCACTGTTTTATTGCATTGTATTGGTTTTATATTGCCTCGTTGTAGCATTTTGCTATGTTTTACGTGTTTTCTTATTGCTCAGCTGCCTTTACTTTTATTGCTCATTGAGTTGGCGTACTTACATTACTCCCTGCACCCTGTGTGCAGATTCAGGAGCCTCGGATCACGCTAGCGAGGGCTGATTGCTTCCAGCAGGTTGTTTCAGAGTTCACTAGGTAGCTACTCGACGTTCGCAGCCTAGTACTTCTCCTTCCTATCTTTACTTTCCTTTGTACTAGCTCTGTAATAGACTGTGTAGTCCTTTTCCATACTCTTAGTTAGATGTTTAGATGCTCATGACTGGTGACACCCCATTGTCAGGTTGTGTTTGTTCTCGCATTTGTTCTATATCGCTCTATTTTGGGATTTATCACTTTTTAATGACTTAATTATGAATTTTGATAACTGTTAATTGATTTGGGGGTTTGTGTCGGCTGGCCTTATTTCACAAGAGGCGCCATCACGACCGGTTCCGGTTTGGGGTCATGACAAATATAGGTAAAATTTTCCATCTACCTTCGGGGTGTGAAGCAAAGGCGGGCTCGATAGATATCGCTTTAATTCTTCTAAGGCTTGCTAACATTCTGGAGTCCATGTGAAGTCCTTTTTCTTTTGAGCAAGGAGAAGAACCGGTGACTCCGATCTGACGACCTCGAAATGAATTGACCAGAGCAGCTATTCGACCTGTTAACCTTTGCACGACCTTCACACTATCAACGATCATGATATTCCTTGATGGCCTTGATCTTATCGAGGTTAATTTCGATGCCCCGATTCGACACCATGAAGCCAAGGAACTTACCCGAGCTGACTCCGAAGGCACATTTCTCCGATTTAAGCTTCGTGTTGTATTTTCTCAAAATTTTGAATGTTTCCTGCAAATGAGTCAAATGGTCCTCTACACGCAGGAACTTAAACAATATATCATCAATTTAAACTTCTATTATTTTACCTATTTGTTCTTCGAACCTTTTTTGACTAGGCGTTGATATGTAGCTCCCGCATTTTTTAGCCTGAAGGGCACTACGTTGTAACAATAAGTTCCAAATTTAGTAATAAATGAAGTCTTTTCCTAGTCCTCCGGGTTCATCTGAATTTTATTGTACCCCGAGTAGGCGTCGAGAAAAGTTAAGACCTCGTGGCCGGCCGTAGCATCGATCATACGATCGATGTTGGGCAGTGAGAAAGAATCTTTCGGACATGCTTTGTTCAAGTCATTATAGTTTACACACATTCTAAGTTTGTTTCCTTTTTTAGGAACCACAGCTACATTGGCTAACTATTCAGGGTACTTCACCTCCCGAATAGACCCTATTTTAAGAAGTTTGGTTACCTTGTCCTTTATGAATGCATGTTTCACCTCGGACTAGGGCTTTCTTTTTTGCTTCACAGTTTTGAACCTAGGGCCGATGCTTAAATGATGTGTGGTGATTTCCGGTGGAATCCCTATCACATCTAAATGGGACCAAGCAAAGCAACCCATATTATCAATAAGAAATTGAATGAGTTTTTTCCTAAGTTCGGGAGTTAATCTCGTTCCTAGGTATACCTTTCTCTCGGGCATATATTTGATCAGTATGACCTGCTCCAGTTCCTCGATCGTTGACTTAGTTATATCGGACTCTTCGAGAACGGCAAAGGTTCGAGGAGTGAGGATATCCTCATCTTTGTCTTGGATTACCTGTTGCTCCGATTCCGTCGAGGCTGGAGACGGTGATTGCTATTTGGCCGCCTATTTACCTTCGATGCTCGATTTCTCCGAGGTCGAAGGATCTGGTATTGGTTCCACTTCCTCGATTGCAAACATCTCCTGTGCAGCATGTTGCTCTCCGTAGACTATTTTCACTCCTTCCTCTGTTGGGAACTTCATCATCTGGTGAAGAGTTGAAGGCACTGCCATCATGTTGTGTATCCATGGTCTCCCGAGGAGTATGTTATACCTCATGTCACCTTCGATGACATAAAATTTAGTATCTTGTATGGTCCCGGCCACGTTTACTGGCAGGATAATATCGCCTTTTGTTGTTTTGCTTGCCATGTTGAAGCCATTTAGGACCCGAGATGCAAGTACAATCTGATCTTGTAGGCTGAGTTGTTCTACGACCCTCGATCTGATTATGTTTTCTGAGCTACTTGGATCCACTAAAACGTTTAACTTGAATTTTATTTAAAAGGATAGAAATTACCAGGGCGTCGTTGTGTCTGCTTATTCATCATAGAACAATAAGGCGTCCTCGGGCACATAGCTCCGAGTCCAATTTTCTCTGGTGATTGATACCTTGGTGCGCTTGAATATAGGTCGTTGAGGGTAGGGGTGTACATGGATCGGGTTGGTTCGATTTTTATCAAAACCAAACCAAACCAACTATATCAGTTTGGATTGGTTCGGTTTTATCGTGTTTTTCGGGTTTTCAGGTTTTTTGTTACATGAATATTATTTCAATCTTACTTTGTTAAAATTATAGATAAAGCTTTTATAAGTGAATATATGTTTAGTAAATATTTAAAAAAATTGACAAACATATGATCTATTAAAATATTCTAATAGGAGAAATTTTTTAGTAACACATGATAGTTATTTTCATAGTCGTCTAACAATAATTTTTCGTTAATTTACGCTTTCAAGGTTAATACATGAGAGGATCCCAAATATTTCTACATTTTCTAAAGATAATTCATTATAAGGTCTTAAAATATAAATAAAATTTATATATTTATATGTCGGTTTAGTTCAGATTTTTTTACTCAATACCAAACCAAGTCAAACCAAACCTAGTCGGGTTTTTTAATCGGTTTGGTTTTGTTTTTCGGTTTGGTGCGGTTTTCCGGTTCGGCTTGAACACCCCTAGTTGAGGGACATCAACTCCGCCAATGATCATGTGGATTACATGTTGTGGTTCTTCTTGCTCATTTTCCTTTGCATCTCTCTCCCTGAAGTGATTTTTGGCTCGATCACTGCGGAATTCTCGAAGGTGACCTTGGTTGAACAGCCGAGCCACCTCCTCCCTGAGCAGCATGAAATCTCGTTTTTATGGCCATGTGTGCCATGATACTTGCACATCAAGTTCAGGTTCCTTTAAGAAGGATCGGTTTGTATGGGTCTGGGCCACCTGGTGTCTTTGATTCTTCAAATAGTTGATATGATCCCTGATGCATCTACGCTGAAATTATACTCTAACAATCGAGGTGTCTCTGCAGGGTCGGTATGCTTATCGAACCCGCTCTTACTCATGAGTCTTCGAGAACTTTGGCCTCGATCGTTTCTCCGATCATTTTGAGTGGCGTTATGACCCGAGCCGTTGTTTCTCCGATCGACGTATGGCTAATACCGTTCCTTGTTCGATCTTGATTCCCTATTTACATCCCTCAGAGGCTTGGCTGCGAATTTGCTAGGATGAACTGAACCCGAGGGGGCTCCCAACTGGTTGTCCTCGACCCTGATTTTTGATTGCTAACGGTTGTGCACATCTGACCATGTCACAGTAGGATACTCGATCAAGTTCTGCTTTAATTGTCAAGACGCAATCGATCTCCTTTCATTCAACCCTGCATAAAAGCTTGTACTGCCCAGTCATCCGAGACCGGTGGTAACTCCATTTGCTCCATCTGGAACCTAGACACCAACTCCCTCAACATCTTGTTGTTCCTCTGTTTTATCTTAAAGACATCCGATTTTCTCGTGGCCACCTTTATGGCCCCAGCGTGTGCTTTCATGAAGGCGTCTGCTAACACAGCAAACAAATCAATAGAGTTAGGAGGCAAGTTGTGGTACCAAATCATAGCTCCTTTCAATAGTGTTTCTCTAAACTTTTTCAACAAAACTGATTCGATCTCATCATCATTCAAGTCATTTCCTTTGATCCCGCAAGTGTATGAAGTAATATGCTCGTTAGGGTCGGTTTTCCCATTGTATTTGGGTATATCGGGCATGCGAAACTTCTTGGGAATGGGCATCGGAGCCGCACTCAGAGGGAATGGTCTTTGTATGAACTTTTTGGCATCTAAACCTTTCAAAACTGGAGGTGCCCCCGATATTTGGCCAACACGGGAGTTATAAGTCTCCACCTTTTTATCAATGTCCTCAATACTCTTTTCCTAGGACTCGATCCTCTCAGTGAGCTCATCGAGCATGCTCATAATGGTGGGTTCAGTCCCCGAGTCATTTTCGTTCGAACTCTCTGGCACTGGTTCAACACGTCGAGCATTTTAAAGTTCAGCTGCACTCGGAGTTTTATTCTGACTTTGAAGTTGCGCGATGGCGATTTGTTGAGCTTGAAGCATCTCGAATATCACTTGGTGGTTGATTCCCCCATCTCTCATTCCTTGCGCTCCTTGGCCACCAGATCAGGCTTCCTTACGCACACTCCCTCCGGGGTCTGTGCCTAAATTCGCGTTTAGAGCAATGTGTGAGCTAACATCAACTGGTTCCATATTTGGCACTTCCCCAGGGTTTATTGGTGGTACACCGACCCCTATGTTGTTGTTTGCTCCAAGACCTTCGTTGTCATAAACAGATGCGTTTTGTGAGCTAGACATGTTTCCGCCTGAGAATCAAAAAATTCTTGATAAGAAAAAGCGAAAAAATAACGTGTGTAATGAGAATCAATAATGAAATAATCACTATTATTTTTAGCCCCTACGGTAGGCACCAAATCGTTTACCTCGAAAATACGAGTAACAATTAAATTTGATTTGTGGTTTTACATATATGTGATTTAGTTCAATATCAATTAATAATCAAGAAATATAAAGTATAAATGAGGAAAATAAGTGAATCAAACCAATATTACTCAGCAGTGATGATCTCGAGCTTAACGACCTCGAGATGAACTAAGAGCAATAAAGTAAGAACAATAAATATAAAGGACAATTCTGATGAACAATAAGAGAGAATAGTAGGATAGTATATTCTTGCCAATGATTAGATGATGTTTACAAATGATTGAGGTCCCCTTTATATATTAGGGGAACCCTAAATAAGGTACATTTTTATTTACAGTAAGGAATATTATTGGTATAGCTGTCTACCCGCCTAGTACGGAATTGTACAATCCTATTTCGGGATTTGTGCCATGATTTTTGGGACGTGGCAGGAATCTCGCTCATTCTGCTAGAAATGCATAACGGCATTATTTCGGGGTCGAGCATACTCGGCTTCGATGTCCATTGTATTCTGATCCTCGGGCATTGCATCCTATCTTCGAGCTCGGATCTGATCCATTGGGCTCGATCTCGACCTTGTCTGAACTCGGGCTTGAGACGGACCCTCGAGCCTATAAATCGGAGGCATATGATTTTGACCGTATACATACATATATATATACATATATATATACATACATATATACATACATACATATATATGTATATATACATGTATATATATATATATATATAACCTGAATGTGTAATTTTAAAAGTATATTCAATAGATTAGTGCTAGAAATCTTATATGACAGAATTTCATCAAGTCTGGATGATAAAATTCAGCTCTATTGAACGTATTCAATATGTGACTGTGTGTGCCAAAGAAAAAGAAAGAAAGAGGAGAATGTTGTACGGAGAAGAATAAGTCAGATTTTGTAAACCCTCTGTTTTTAATTTATATGGCGTGATTTGATTGAGTACCAGTTTAAAAAAAAAACAAAGCTTTTTGTGATCGAAATTCATATGGCTATATGAATAAGAAATGTCTTTCGAATAAGAAATTTAAAGTTAAATTTTGTTGAAATATAAAAATGTATTATTCTTTTCAAAAGATTAATAACTTAATAGTACCACATAAAATAGAATGGAAGAAGTATTGAATTAGAAAAAGGAATAGGAACAATTATTGGACTAAACACAAAAGATTGAGATCGTGTACGCTGTTTTGCACTTTAGACTGCCATCCTATACGCGCTAAAATATTACCTTTTGAGAATTTATGTATTCGATTGTTATTTTATAGTAGTAGATTTTGCTCTAAAATACAAAATTTGGTAGATATAGTATCTACTCTTTAAGTTACATTTTAGAAACTCTTATTTTGAATTTTATGCCATACCAAATGTTTTTAATCTTTTGAAATCTTTTATTTTTTTAATTAGTTTTTAATTAAAATAGCATCATAATAGGCAAAATGTACCCTCTCGCTCTTCCGACTTTCATAACAATGGTCAATGGTGTAATAGCTAAGCCAATACATCACTACTGCTACTACTAGTATATTGAAGAACGGATCCGACTTAAGTTATACGTACTAACAAAGTAAAGATTGTTTACATTATCAGTGTAGTTTAATATATTATACTACGTTAGTTATTATATTTTTACATTATCAGTAAATGTGTATCATAAAAATTTATCTGTAATTGCCTTATATATGATTGTGTATTATCTTTAACACTTGCAGTGCATAAAACTTAATTCTTAAGGTATATATGCATATGGTATTACAGATATTAAGTAGTATAATAAATTCTTGACAGGCCGGGGTTGCTACTCGGATCCCAATTATATTACTTGTAATTAAGGTGTAACAAACAGGAATTCTAAAGCATTTACAGAATGTGCAGCTTTTCTTTCTTGGCTCGACTTCTTTTCGTTTGTTTTATCCCCCTATTTACCTTTTATATGTTTTGATGATCAAACCAGACCCTCTTTTAACTTGTAAGGCTTTTCTTGGGAGTTTCAAACTCTACTCTCTCATGTACTTTTGTGGAATAGAAGATTGTCGACTCATTCCCCTTTAAGTCTGTTTATTACCTTTTGCATGCAATGCTTATTCAAACCATTAATCTAACTTCCCACGCACTTTTAATCATTGAACATGTATTTAAGCTCTTTATCCTCCTGCTTTACATATCTATTATATAATACATTTTGATATGAGGCTAATTTAAGATTTGAATCAAGTTTAGAATTCTACCACAACTTATTTAATAGAGTTAATATCTTAAAATTTTCATAAACTATTTGATTTTTATAGCTTCCTACTTAGACTATTCGGTGTCCCAAAATTCCGCAGAACTATATTCCCCTAACTATAAAAAAACCCCTCGCTGCATTTTTGGCCATGTGTATGGTACAAGCTCCTATGTATAAAACAAAACGTGTCATGTGGTGTTACACATGGCTATTTAACTCAGCCTAAATCCCCTTTAAAATATTTTTTTTGTCAGTTACCTACTTAAACTATTTGTTCTCCCCAAATCCCTCATGAACTATGGTTTTCTATATATTAAAACTCTCCCCTGTTGAATTTTTAGAGATGCGCTGCATAACTATATTAACTTATAATTTGTTCTAATCTTTTGATGTAGTTTATTCATTGCGTATTGTTCTCGGATGACCGGTTAATTCTAAGCATTTTAGCCAAAAGGATCTAATCCAATGTGTTATTTTTAGCTTTAATTGTGGTTGTAATGTACAAATAATGTATATAGTGAGGAAGAAGTAAAGTCAGCAGTTTGTAGAATTGGAGATGTCCGGCTTTACGGGGTTTTTTATTTGTCTTGTACATTCTTTTTTTTCCGGGCAATGAAAATAAATTATTTACCAAAAAAAATTATGGTTGTATTTTATGTTAGATTCTAGTTCAAGAAGTCCTTATTTATATTCACTTTGCGGCAGATTCTTGTTCAATAAGTCCTTGTTTATATTCACTTATAGTGTTGCATTTCTTAAAAAATCATCTTATATTACACAAAATAATGTTCAACAAATAAAAAATCAATCGGCTAGTAAGTATATTCTCTAATTCTAGATTACACAGACAAGGTTTAAGATATTTAATTTTATTCTCTATATGTGTTGAGTTTAATAAGAAGATTTGATTATAAATAAGTATTCTTTTAATAGTATGGGTAAGAAATGAAAGAACATTACAACTAAAAATGGAAATTCATAACCCATGCATGACGATATAATTATAGCTATAAATAATTTGGAATGACATTAGCTTATTGGTCACATACTTTTATATGATAGCGAAGAAGAAGCCGTACGTTCAATCCCACCGTCACTATTAATTAACGAAACGTATTTTCACTTGTTTGGTAAAAACACAGAAACAAGTCACTATGAGAGCTTAATAATAGATATGTTGTTTCAAGGAGTAATATTTATTACAAAAATGATGCTCAAATTCTGGAGCGGTCTAAATATACAAGACCTAAATTAGTAAATTTTTATTTGTATCCAATATTTATACCAAACTAAATAATTTAATCATAGTTGTTAAAAAAAGTGAAAGTATATATCAAATGAATAAGTGATAAATACATATATGAAAGACATATATTTTACATTAATTAATTTGGTGTAATATCGATTACGGTAAGTTTTTATCGAATTAAGTCGCTCCCTTTTATTAATGAGAAAGAAAAATCAAATGAAAACTTAACTTGCTCTCTTTTTATCTCTATCGCTTTCCCTTTCTCTCCCACGTGGCCATGCAAAGATGTAAAATTTAGAAAGATTATAAAATATCTAAAGAGGGAAGGGTTCATCCTATTCAACCCCACCTCCCAAAAGGAATATATGCTTTCTTCTTTCACAATCAATTGAAAGATGCTATTCTGTAATCTCCTTCCTTCAACTAATTTTCTCCAAATAAATCAGTCATGGACGTTATTACATATCTAAAATAATGAATGCTATTCATTATTTACAATGTAAATCTATAATTTCGTTCTGGTCCACATTCTTTTGTAACTAGTGAAATTGGGCACATGAAAGGGATAACCTGTAAACTACTTTACTTTGATTCGAATTCCACATTTTACTACTTGTACAAATCATATACACAACCACTAAACAAATGAGGAAAAGATTAGAAAATTAAAAAGAAAAAGGGGGATGGATCGCTTTCACTTTCATTTTTATTTTCATTTTAAAAATACCAGATGCTTCCATTAATTTAAATTTTAAAACACTTTCACTTAACCGTATTATTCTTATAAAGACGAGAAGGGGTTGGGGTTGGGGGGGGGGTGGGTGTGATAATTTTTGTTAAAATACATGTATATATACCAAAAGTTGAAATTCAACTTTTAGTGCTTGCTTAGTATGTGATTTCATTAATACCTAGTCTGCATGGAATACATATATTATAGTAGTAATAAAGAAGTATGAACAATAATAAAAAGAATACTACTCGTAATAAATTAATTGGAGGATAAAGGGGCTGATTGGATTGGATTTGGGTATGCTTGGTTCTTTGGGAAAACTTTCCGGCTGCAATATGTTTGCTTAGATTTCAAGCATCTTTATACTCCTTGAAGGAATTTATTCCCAATAATGAATATATTCTTCCTTCTCCCCCTCCCCTCCCCCTCCCCCTCCCCCTCCCCCTCCTTCCGTTGAACTGTGGGACCCGAATACTCTCTCCCCCTCCCCGCTTCCCACCTTCATATGCATGGTTGGAATTTAAGAAGGCTCTAGCGGCCTACTTGACTTTTATCTATGTGACATTCTGTGCTCTTAACCACACATTATATCACATATTACTACATACACTCAATAGATAAATATTGTCTCCCCGTGATCTTGAATCGGATTAATATAATGAATCGAGACTTTCCTCCTCCTTTAACGACAGTTCCTGCACTTGACAATGGATTTCTTCATTTGAAAATTAATTAGGATTAGCGAGAAGCTGCGAGCATTGAAACTTAAGTCATATCTAAATATATGTAATTATTTGTTAATGTTGTATATTAATTTACTTGATGGTGCAAATTGAAACTTTTACATTGCTAACGCATAAAAATTAAAATTAACCCACCCAGTATTCCAACTTAAGTCCTAGATCACCAATTAAGCGTGAATGTGCTGCACCACAACCAATGCAAAAACAAAGGCTCTTTCTGAATGTCAGTATTTGCACACTCTGATAGAAAAGTTGACTACTACGTAGTACGTAATCTATACAGTAGGAACTAGGAAATACTGTGAGCACGAGTCTGAAACCAAAAAGTTGCGTTTTTTGGACTCAATAGACAGAAATAGATGGAAAAATATTTTGAGTACATCTCTATGTAATGCGCTATACCTTAACAACCAGTTACACCGTAGCACATGAAATACATGCGCTATGTTTAGTATTTTGAAATACTAAGTATGGCGCATATATTACATGCGTTATACCTGAACCTGAAAAACCTAAAAAGTCAGTTAGTACATATATAAAATAACATCCCCCTTCTTTGCTGGCAGTTCACTCGAAATCGCCCCCCTCCCCCCAATTTTTTTGAAACCTCCATTCGAGCCTATTTTTTAATCCCTGAAATCACTTGTCCTTATTATATTATTGATAAAAGACGCGATTCAAGGCTGCCTCGTAGAGTTGAACGTGATTTATGCTCCATTTGGTTGTAAAAGCGGCTTATTTTCTCCGGTCAAAAACATCCAAAAATAGGTATTTCGAAACACTCTTTTCGTATAAGTTGTGTGTGTGTATATATATATATATTAATTAGTTCGTAGTAATCTATTCCGTGATTTTGTACGTGTTTTGTTAACCTTTTTTTTACCCGAATTTATGTTATTCATAGCAAGAAATTTTGAAAATTATTTCTTATGCCATTAGTTGTTGAATATTATTATAGTTGTAGAACAATAAATATGTTCCTTTAGTGCTCTTTAGTATCTTTTATTGTTGTCCTTTAGTGTAGAACAATAAATACGTTATATTTTATGTTAGTCGTTGAATATGTTTATAATTGTAGAACAATAAATATGTTCCTTTAGTGTTCTTTAGCATAGTCCTTTAGCGTGGAACAATAAATACGTGCCGTCATTAACGTAGTCGATTACAGTAACCAATTACAGATCATATACTAATCAATTAATAATTGTATAGTAAAAGTATTATCAGATAAGAATAAATTAAAACACGATAAGTTAAATAAATGAAATATTTAGCGTTTTTTGGCTAACGAATAAAAAATTAATTAGTTGTCAGTAAAAGGGAGACCCTGCCGGATTTTTGTTGTAAAAGATAACATATTAACATATAAATCATTACGAAAGAAATAAATAATTAATAAAACTTTATACCAATATAATTAATAAAAATATTTAAAATTATCTCGATAAGTTAAACAAATTAAATATTTAGTATTCTTTTAATGACGAATAAAAATGATAAAAAGTTGTCAGCACGTGGTGGATGTGTCAGTAGTGTCCAAAGAGAAGGGGTGGCCCGCGTGGTCGAGGTGGTCGATGCGGACAGAGTGATTAGCAAGGGGGCGCTGAGGCAGTTGTGGAGGATATTGGTGAGCATTGTCGGGTGACTTTGGTGAGGCACACGATGCTGGTGATGATATGTCTACATTCAGACTGTTGTCACTGGGAGCTTCACAATTTACCCCGACAACTCCTTTACTAATCGGATATTGATAGTATCAAATGAAGGCATTAAGGTTGATAATCAAAAGATCGAAGCGGTTAAGAAACACAACTCCTAAGGAGGTGCGTAGTTTCTTTGGTTTAACTGGTTACTATTGGAGATTGTAGAGAATTTCTCTTATATTGCTGCTCCATTAACAAAGTTGACACACGAGGTGGCTAAATTCCAGTGGAATAATACTTGTGAAAGGAGTTTCCAACAATTGAAGAATAGGCTAACCTCAACACTTGTATTAGCTCTTCCTGAAGGATCAGAGGGTTGTGTTATATATTGTGATGCTTCTAGAGTAGGATTAGGCAGTGTTTGATGTAACACAGTAGAGTTGTTGCCTATGCCTCAAGAAAAATACGAAAACATGAGCAGAATTACCCCACTCATGACCTTGAGTTGGCGGCTATTATATTTGTAGTGAAAATATAGCGTCACTGTCTGTATGGAGTTCATATTAACAAATTTACAAATCATAGTTTGCAATACATATTCAGGCAAAAGGAATCGAACCTGAGACAATAAAGATGGCTTGAATTGTTAAAGGACTATGATATTGATATTCTATACCACCTCGGTAAGACAAATGTTGTAGCTGATATGTTAAGCCGAAAGTGCATGGGGATCCTGAGGCATGTGGAGATAGATAAGCTGTAAATAACTAAGGATCAGCACCAATTGGACAATTTAAGGGTGCGATTGTTCGATGCCGACGAAAGAGGAGCCATAGTTCAGAATATTGCAGAATCCTCGTTAGTGGTTGAAGTAAAGGCACGACAATTTGATGATCCAATCTTGGTGAAAATAAGAGAAAACATTCCCTTTTAGAAGAAGCAACTGTTCAAGTAACTTGAGGATGGAGTGCTTAAATATAAGGGCTGGTTGTGCGTGCCCGATGTTAGGGGACTTCGAGCATAGATCATGGCAGAAGTTCACCAATCCATGTACTCTATTTACCCGGAGTCAACCAAAATGTATCATGACCTTCAACAGTTATACTGGTGGAATGACATGAAGAGGAACATTGTCGAATACGTCGCTTAGTGTCCAAACTACCAACAAGATAAGGTTCAACAATAGAAACTAGGAGGATTGCTTCAGAATACAGAAATCCCAACCTGAAAATGGGTGATAATCCACATAGCTTTTGTTACCGGATTACCAAGCTCTCATCGGAAATTTGATTCCATATGGGTTATTATGGATAGAATCACCAAGCCAGCTCATTTCCCACCTATTAAGGCCATTTTTTCAGCTAAAGATAATGCTAAAATATATAGTAAGGAAATAGTTCAACTTCATGGAGTTTCAATTTTTATTATATCGGATAGAGGTGCCCTATTTACAACTCACTTATGGAGATCATTCATAAATGGTGTGGTTACACAGTTCAATCTCAACATAACTTTTCATCCGCAAACAGATTGCCAGGTAGAGCGCACTATTCGAATGATCGAGGACATGTTACAAGCATGTGTTTTAGACTTCAAAGGAAGTTAGGGAGATCATCTACCTCTCATCTTGTTTGCTTACAACAACAGGTACTATGCTAGCATTCGAATGGAATCGTATGAAGCTCTATACAGACAGAAGTGCAGATCTCCTATTGGTTGGCTCGAGGTCGGTGAAATTAAATTTTGTGGTTCTGATTTGGTGCAACAAGTTGTAAAGAAAGTGAGAGTGATTCAAGATCGATTATTTATTGCTCAAAGCAGATAGAAATCCTACTCGAATAACCAATATCGAGATTTAGAGTTCGTTGTACGCCATTGGTGTTCCTGAAGGTGTCGCCTATGAAAGGTGTGATGAGGTTTGGCAAGAACGGTAAACTCTGCCCCCCGGTATATTGGACCATATCGGATTATCTACAGGATCGTCCATGTGGCTTATAAGCTTGAGTTACCCCCAAAATTGGGAGCAATGCATATGGTATTTCATATCTCCATGATTCGTAAGTGCTTGGGTGATCCATCTCATATTATCCCAATTGAAGATGTCCAAGTCACAAAAGATCTATCCTATGAAGAGATTCTGGTAGCTATCTTACATCGTCAAGTTCATAAGCTGCAAACCAAAGAGGTAGCTTCAGTTAAAGTACTTTGGAGGAACAACAACGTAGAAGAAATGGCATGGGGCGCTGAAGATGCCCCTAATTGTTCCATAATGCAGGAGATAGTGTTAAGACTATTGTAGCAGGTACAATACAAGATACCATGAAGGATGATTAAAGAATTATAATGAAATTACTACGATTCAACATTCGAGGATGAATGTTCCGGGGGGGGATATGATATCCCACACATGAAGTTGAAGATTTATGGGGTTTTATTACAACCAATCGACTGGTGACACATTATGAGGACAAAGAGGTGATTACATTTTATCAAATTGCGCTAGCTGTCCTAGCGGGCGCAGTGGCCGATGTAGGGCGATCCATTTGGCACTTGAGGCGGTAGAATTTCTAGAACCTGATATAAAAAGTAGCGTAGATTTTTCTACTTTCATTCTAAGCAATCTCACCAACTTCAAGATCTTCAAAAAATACTCTCAAAATCCTAAGAACTCCCAAACGAATCAGGATCAAATCGAAGGCGGACCTAGTAGGATTTAAAGTAAAGAAATGCATAATCGTCACTGTATCATCTGTCTTCTTATTATGCTAATTTTGGAGATTCATCGGAAGATAATCACCATAGAAGTGTAAGAACTCAGAAAGCGTAGTTAGACCTTCAAAAAAGGTATGGAAGACAACCTTCTTTCTTGGAATGACTTGATGTAAGCATTTCTTTCTAAATGAGCCTTGTGTTGTAAGCATGAACTGTTCTAAGACTTTCTTGATGATGTTGTTCATATTCTTGTACGTTCTTTGCTGGTGGTATTTTCTTTCTAGTCTAAGATGTTTTCGGATAATATCTTGAAGTTGTGAAATGTAATTCATTCTGTCACGTCTCAGACTTCCCACCCTCGGGAGTCGTGATGGCGCCTACTCCTGAAAACTAGGCAAGCCGAGCGTTATAGATCTAATTAACCTTTTTCTTAACCTTTTAACAAATTCAAATTAAAATGCGATCAACAACGGAATAGTAATACTAATAAAAGAAATGCAGAAGATGAAATCTGATAACTTAGCCAAATACTAGTGCGAAAAATACAAAATACATCTCTACCCAGAATTGGTAACACAATATCACGGACCATCTACGAATACTACAAACAGTGATCTGAAAAGAAAGATACAAGTCTGTCTATGAAGTAAATGAAAACATAATATAAAAGATAGAAGGGGACACCAAGGCCTACAGACATTTGCAGGACTACCTCGGGTCTCCGCTGGACTGAAGGCAGCAACCTCGCTATGGTCCAAAAGCTTCGGTACCGAGATCTGCACACAGTGCAGAGTGTAGTATCACCACAACCGACCCTATGTGTTAGTAAGTGTCGAGCCTAACCTCAGCGAAGTAGTGATGATGCTAGGACAAGACTACCAAATAAACTTGTGAAGTTAAAGCATATACGAAAAACAATAATAACAGAAACTATTTGTTAAAGATGGGAAGGGGAACATGCTGCGGGGAATATCATTTACCAACAAAATCTCAGGATAAAAACATAAAGAACATCTCAAATTTCGCATCAGTAAGAATAAGGAAAACAGTAACAAATCAATGTCCACTTTTATTCTATATTGTTGCGGCGCACAACCTGATCCAAGTCATATAGTATAAGCACACAAGGTATACTTGGATTTTCTGTTACAGTCTAAGTTAGATACTATTGTAGTTCTAAGAGACTTTCTTAGTCAAGTAAAAAATGTGTTCTCTGCTACTGTAAAGTTTCTAAGAACTGATAATGGAAGTGATTTTTTTAATACTGAATTTAAGAGTCTGCTATCTAATCTTGGTATTTTCCATCAAAGTACATGTGTTTATACACCCTAATAGAATGGGATGGCAGAAAGAAAACACATATCCATTTTGGAAATAGCTAGATCACTCAGATTTCAAGCTGTTGTACCTTTGAGATTTTGAGGAGAATGTGTTGCTACTACAGTATATCTACTCAATCGATTGCCCTCTAAATGTAATGACCCAAACGGTCGTTTTGAGAATTTAAGATCCGTTCAATGGTGTAAGGTGTGGAACACCTTCATAACATGGGTATCGACTTGCGTGTATGGTTGAATTCAGTTAATGGATCATTCAGAGTCAAAATGGGAGAATGAATCTAGTTTTGGAAGCTTAAGCGGTGATAATTTGATCGGAATTGGACTTTTGAGTAAACAGCTCCGGAATGGGTTTTTGGTAATTTCAATAGCTTCGTATTGTGATTTGGGTCTTAGGCGTGTGTCCGGATTCGGATTTGGAGGTCCGTAGGGTAAATTGAGGCGTTTTGGTGAAAGTTGGAAATGCTTGTTATTGGCCATAAAGAGCCCCCTTTAATTATATTCTAACTGTTAGCCCTCTTCCGATTATCCTTGATAGCTCGAGCCCGAGTCTAGGCATCGACCTCGAGGCCCCTCATCGGTCAGTCAGAGGCCCGAGTAGCTAACCTCTCGGCTTGGTTATAACTCTACTTTAGCCTCACATTTCATCTTTTATCTTCACATAACTAGCATCAACTGCATAAACAACTAGCATAAAAATAGATCACGTATTTTTAGAGTCCCATCATCAAATTTAATTGTTATTACCATTTTCACAGTAAACATTTGGCATTTGTTTCAATCTGGATGAACTTTAGAACGAGCGACTGTGCAAGCTAGAACACGGCTGGGCTCAGAAACATCCAACCTCACGAACTAATTTGCCAAAACCTAAACATCTAAAGCAAGCGGTCTCTCACCAACTAGAATATACGCAAGGCTGCCCATACTGGCTGACTTCCTACTCAATGCATCGGCCACTATATTGGCCTTTCCCGGATGATACAAGATGGTGATATCATAGTCTTTCAACAATTCCAACCACCTTCTCTACCTAAAATTTAGCTTTTTCTGCTTGAACAAGCACTACAAACTCTTGTGATCCATGAACACCTCACATGACAGGCCATACAAATAATGCCTCCAAATCTTCAGCGTGTGAACAATGGCTGCTAACTCCAAATCATGAACTGGATAATTCTTCTCGTGGATCTTCAGCTGTCGTGAGGCATATGCAATAACCTTGTCATTCTGCATCAACGCCACACCAAGTCCAATACGCAATGCATCACAATATACTGTGTATGGCCCTAAACTTGTGGGCAAAACCAACACGGGCGCAATCGTCAAAGCTATCATGAGCTTCTAAAAACTCGCCTCACACTCATCTGACCACCTGAACTGGGCACCCTTCTGGGTCAACCTGGTCATCGGGGCTGCAATAGATGAAAACCCCTCCACAAACCAATGGTAATAGCCCGCCAAACCCAAGAAACTCTGGATTTCTGTAGCTGATGTTGGTCTAGGCCAGTACTTGACTACCGAAATATTCTTAGGATCCACCTGAATACCCTCTGTTGATACAACATGACCCAAGAATGCAATCGAACCCAACCAAAACTCACACTTCGAAAACTTAGCATACAACTGACTATTTCTCAAAGTCTAAAGAACAATTCTCAGATGCTGCTCATGCTCTTCCCGGCTGCGGGAATGGATCAAAATATCATCAATGAAGACTATCATGAAGGAATCTAAGTAAGGCTTGAACACTCGGTTCATCAAATCCATGAAAGCTACTAGGCCATTTGTCAACCCGAATGACATCACCAAGAACTCATAATGCCTGTACCGAATGCAAAAAGCTATCTTAGGGACATCAAACACCCTAATCCTCAACTAATGGTAGCCAGATCTCAAATTAATCTTCAAAAACACCCTGGCACCCTGAAGCAAATCAAACGAATCATCAATCCTCGGCAATGGATACTTATTCTTGATTGTGATCTTGTTCAATTCCCGATAATCTATACACATCCTCATTGATCTGTCCTTCTTCTTAACAAACAACACAGGCGCGCCCCAAAGCGAGACACTAGGTCTAATGAAGCCCTTATCAAGCAAGTCTTGCAACTATTCTTTCAATTATTTCAATTCTGGTGGGGCCATACGATATGGCGGAATAGAAATGGGCTGAGTGCCCGTAGCCAAATCAATGCAAAAGTCAATATCCTTATCGGGCAGCATACCCAGTAGGTCTGCAGGAAATACCTCTAGAAACTCACGAACAATAGGCATAGAATCCATAGAAGCAACCTCAATACTAGAATCACGAACATACGCCAAATAGGCCAAATATCCTTTCTCAACCATACGCCGAGCCTTCATATATGAGATAACCCTACGGGTGGAATAACCATGAGTTCCTCTCCATTCTAAAGGAGGTAAACCTGGAAAAGATAAGGTTATAGTCTTGGCATGACAGTCCAAGATAGCGTGGTAAGGTGAAAACCAGCCCATCCTAATATGACATCAAAATCGACCATATCCAAAAGTAACAGATCTAGTTCGGTCTCAAAACCCCCAATCACAACTATACATTAACAATGGACACGATCTACCACAATAGAATCACCTACCTGTGTAGACACATATACAGGAGCACTCAAAGAATCACTAGGCATGACTAGATACGGGGCAAAATAAGATGACATATATGAGTATGTAGACCCTGGATCAAATCGAATTGAAGCATCTCTACTACAGACCAGAATGATACCTGTGATAACTGCATCGGAGGCCTCATCCTCGGGCCTGGCTGGAAGAGCATAACATCGGGGCTGGGCCCCACCACTCTAAGCTACGTCTCTAGGATAGTCTCCTATTGGCTGGCCTCCACCTCTAGCGGCCTGACCTCCACCTCTAATACCTCTACCTCTACCTCTAGCACCTATACCCCCACCTCTATCTAGCTGAGTGGGCGATGGAACACCTGGTGCCTGAACTATGGCACGGGTACCCTGCTGCTGCGACTGAACATCCATTAATATCGGACAAGCCCTCCAGATATGACCATACTCACCGCACTCAAAACATCCACTTGAGTGCTGTGGCTGAGGAAATTGAGACTAAACCTGGCGGGCTTGTTGATCATAAGAATAGCTCTGAAGAGGAGGTGCTCTGATAGGAGCTGATGGTGCATAGTAGGACTACTGATCAGAATACTGCACATGAGAACCACGGCCACCTGGAGCACCATAAGAAGTCTGAAGTGCTGAATGAAAGAGCCTGGGAGGATGGCCCCTACCAAAAGAATCTCTGCCTCCAGATAAGGCACCACTCAACCTTCCTGAATGACGGGGCCTCTTGTCAGACCCCTGACTACTCCCCTATGATAGAACCATCTCAACTCCCCTGGCCGCATTGGCCGCATCTTGAAAAGAAATCTCGTTCCCAGTCTCCTTAGCCATCTGCAATCGAATCAACTGAGCGAGTCCCTCAATGAACCTCCTCACCCTCTCTCTCTCAGTGGGAAGTATGATAAGAGAATGCAGGGCCAAAGCAATGAATCTGGTCTCGTACTGAGTGACAGTCATAGAACCCTGCTGGAGACGCTCAAACTGCCTCTGATAGTCCTCCCTCTGAGTGATAGGAAGAAACTTATCCAGAAATAGCTGAGAGAACTGATCCCACGTCAAGTCAGGCAACCCAACTAGCTTAGACAAATAATAATCCCTCTACCAAGTCTTGGCAGAACCTGACAGACGAAAAGTAGCAAAGTCGACCCCATTGGTCTCCACTATCCTTATGTTCCGAAGAACCTCATGACAACTGTCTAAGTAATCCTGGGGATCCTTTGAAGATGTACCACCATAAGTAGTAGTGAACAACTTGGTGAACCTGTCTAACCTCCACAAAGCATCGGCAGACATAGCTGTGCCATCACCGGTCTGAGCTACCACACCCGGTTGAACTGCTCCAACTAGCTAAGCTGCTGGAGTCTGAAACTGGGGAGCCATCAGCTCCGGAGTGCGGGTAGTGGGAGTCTATGCTCCTCCTCCATCCTAAGAGATGGCTGGTGCTACAGGAAGTAAGCCTGCCTGGGCGACACTCTCCAAAAGGCTCACTAGATGGACCAGAGCATCCTGGAGTATTGGCGTAGCAATGAACCCCTCTAAGACCTAAGATGGGCCCACTGGAACTGTCTGGGCCGGAACCTCATCATCAAACTCTACTTGAGGCTCTACCGCTGGTGCTATGGCTCTAGGCTGGGATCTGCCCCTACCTTGGCCCCTAGCACGGCCTTGGCCTCGTCCTTTGCCCCTCGTGGGAACTGCTGCTGGGGGCTCGAGCTGTTGGTCAGTGGATGAAGAAGTACGTGTTCTCGCCATCTGCGAAAGAACAAAGTAGAAATTTAATTAGCACTGAGAAACCAAACCGCACGACAGAGATGAATAGAAGTGAAACTGTTCCTAACTTTGTAGACTCTGGGGGATAAGCACAGACGTCTTCGTATCAATCCCTCAGACTATACAAAGCTTGTCAGTGAATTGTGAGACCTAAGCAACCTAGAGCTCTGATACCAACTTGTCACGACCCGGACTTCCCTTCTTCGGGAGTCGTGATGGCGCCTACTCGTGAAAGCTAGGCAAGCCGAGCGTTATAGATCTTATTACCCTTTTTTAATCTTTTTACAATTTCAAATTAACATGCAATCAACAGCAGAATAGTAATAGTAATAAAAGAAATGCGAAAGACGAAATTTGATAACTTAGCCAAATACTAGTGCGAAAAATACAAAATACATCTCTACCCAGAACTGGTGTCACAATATCACAGACTATCTACAAATAATACAAATAGTGGTCTGAAAAGAAAGATACAAGTCTGTCTCTGAAGTAAATGAAAACAGAATAAAAACGATAGAAATGGACGTCAAGGCTTGCGGACGTCTGCAGGACTACCTCGGGTCTCCGCTGGACTGAAGGCAGCAACCTCGCTATGGTCCAAAAGCTCCGGTACCGAGATCTGCACAGAGTGTAGAGTTGAGTATCAGCACAACCGACCCTATGTACTGGTAAGTGTCGAGCCTAACCTCAGCGAAGTAGTGACGAGGCTTGGACAAGACTACTAAATAAACTTGTGCAGTTAAAGCATATACGACAAGCAATAATAACGGAAAATAGCAGTTAAAGATGGGAAGGGGAACATGCTGCGGGGAATATCAGGTACCAACAGAATCTCATGAGAAAAACATAAAGAGCATCTCAAATTTCGCATCAATAAGAATAAGGAAAACAGTAATGAATCAATGTCCACTTTTATTCTTTATTGTTGTGGCGCGCAACCCGATCCAAGTCATATAATGTTGTTGCGGTGCGCAACCCGATCCAATTCATATAATACTATTGCGGCGTGCAACCCGATCCAAAACATATATCACTGTTACGGCGTGCAACCCGACCCCTCCTGTCCTCCCTTATTACTCCTTGTTGCGGCATGCAACCCGAATCCTATATAATATTGTTGCGGCGTGCAACCCGATCCCAATATACAAATCAACACCAATCACAAAAGAATCCTGGCAAGGGAACACTAAGGAGAAAATAATATCCCGACAAAGGAATCAACAACAAGAATAAACACATCCCGGCAAGGGAATAACCAGTAAGAATTAAATACATCCCGGCAAGGGAGTAAACTATAACCAAACTTGTACCAATAATTAACTTCACAAATGAAACCTCAACTGGAGCCAATGCTCAACCATAAATAAATACCACGAAGATAATCATAATTCTTGCCCAACACGGAGAATCAACAATTTACGGATTTGTAGTACTTATTAAGAAACACAACGATTACAGTTTAAGACTCACAGACATGCTTGACAACGACGCATAGATACTTGTCACCACACCTATATGTCACCACACCTATACCACGAAGATAGTCATAATTCTTGCCCAACACAGAGAATCAACAATTTAGGCATTTGTAGTACTTATTAAGAAACCAACGATTACAATTTAAGACTCACAGACATGCTTGACAACGACGTATAGATACTAGTTACCACACCTATACATCTTACACTACACTAGCACATAGAAAATAAAGCACAATACCTATTCCTTCAAGCTAAGGTTAGACCAAACACTTACCTCGAACTTTCACGGCCAACTCAAGCCTCAAACATCTCTTTTCCTTTAGAATTCACCTCCAATCTACTTGTATCTAGCCCAAATTAATTGAACAACATCAATAAATGCTAAAGAATTCAACCCCAATGCTAAATTATAGGTTTTCTATCATTCTTCCCAAAAAGTCAAAAATCGCCCCCGGGCCCACTTGGTCCAAACTCGAGTTTCGGATCAAAATCTGATCACCCATTCAACCACGAGCCCGAATATGTAATTAGTTTCGAAATCCTACCCCAAAATGATGTCTAAGTTTCGATTATTCAAAAAGCCCTAACTCTATCCAAATTCCCAATTTCTACCATGAAAATTCTTGATTTTTGACTAAAAAATGATGAAAAACATTGGGTAATTGAAAGAGTAAAGTTTAGAATTGATTACCAACACTTTGGGGATGAATTTGTGTGAAGAAAATCGTCTCTAGGTCTTGGGAGTTTGAAAATATGAACAAAATGGGTTCTACCCGTTTTGAAATCTGTTTTAAAAAGTCTAGGCAGTCCTTCATCGCGTTCACGATGGGTCAGGCCCAAATGGCCTTCATGTTAGCATTGGATGGCCCGCATTCACGGATCTTTAGCTCCTCAAGACTTCACATTCATGGTCAAAGGGCCGCATTCGCGTAGAGCAATTTGAATTCCCTCCCCTAGGCCCACTAACCCTATGTGTTTGCGTGAGCCTGAACGTGTTCATGAAGGGTAACTCCCCCCAAAGCTTCGCGTTAGCTTCCTGAGCTCTACGTTCACGAAGAACAAACTGACGCCTGAGGGAACTTGCCTTACGCGTTCGCGACTGAAGCCACACGAACGCGAAGAACAAAATCACTGAGCACCTGAGACAACAAAACCTGCAACTTTTCTAAGTGTAAAAACAACCCGTGGCCTATCCGAAACTCACCCGAGTCCTCGGGGCTCAAAACCAAACATGCATACTAACTCAAAACATCATATGGACTTACTCGTGCAATCAAATCGCCAAATTAACATCAATAACAACTAATTTAGCGTCAAAATCAAAGGAAAATTTCAAGAACTCTTAAGTTTAAATTTTAACAATCGAGGGTCCGATTCACGTCATATCAAGTCTATTTCTTACCAAATTTTACAAGCTCAACTTAAATACCATATAAGACCTGTATCGGGCTCCAGAACCAAAATACATGCCCCATACCATCAAATTCAAGCATACTTAAATTTCCAAAAACTCTTATAATTTCAATTAAATAATTTTCTTCACAAATTAATTTCTCGGGCTTGGGACCTTGGAATTCAATTCCGGGCATACGCCCAAGTCCAATATTTTTTTACGGACCCTCCAAGGCCCTCAAATCATGGGTTCAGGTCCCTTTACCTAAAATGTTGACCGAAGTCAACTTAAATTCAATTTAAGGCCAAATTAGCATTTTATCAAGTTTTCACATAAAATCGTTCCGAATATACGCCCAGACTGTGCACGCAAATTGAAGTGAGATAAAAGAAGGCTTTTAAGGCCTCGGAACACAGAATTACCTTGTAAATCAAGTGATGACCTTTTGGGTCATCACACATTCTGAGTCGAATCTTGATATCTCTTGGAATTGATCTTACATTGCACTTATATATATTTGTCTATTTTACTTTACCGAGTCGCACTATAGTCGGCCGGGTAAGGCATATATTGTGCAACTATTTATTAGTTAGGTATGATGAGACATGATGTGAAGTATTTACCGAGGCCTTAGGTGGTCGGGTGTGATGATATGTGATGTGAGGCTATAAATTCCTCACAAGGTCGACTATGCTGGGTCATGTTTAGCCTGGGTATAGTTGAGTCCTTCTAAGGCTAGGTACAATCAAGTCCTCTATGAGGTCCGGTACGGAGTGATGTGATGTGAAATATTACTTAGTCATCTTGAGTAGGGTACGAGGAGTTCTGTTGAGATAGGGTACAACCGAGATCTCTTTAGACCAGGTGTGACCGAGTCCTCCTGAGACCGAGTACGCCGAATCCTATTGAGTTCGGGTACAACTGAGACCTCCTGAGGTCGAGTACGATGTAATAAAGACATAAGACTTTACCGAGTCCTCTTCGAGGTCAGATACGATATAAGATAATATGTCCTAATAAGTGGCTGGATGATATTATATTATATTAATACTAAATTCATAGCCCCAATGAGTGTCTTGATTTTGACAAATACATTCATGATTCATGGTTACTACAGTGCACGTCCCGGTGGCTAGTCTTCAGTGTTTGGGTTAAAATTGTATATTCATATCTCTTATGTTATGCTTTTGATTTACATACATTATCATCCTTAGATACTCTGTACATCTTTAATACTGACGCCCTTTTCTTTTGGGTGTTGTGTTCATGTCACGTCCCGACCTTTGGGAGTGTGACCGGCGATCAACCGAGATATCCCAGTCAAGTAAGCCTGAACAATTCCTTCTACTCGGACTTACACATAAATATAAAGAAGATATATTTCATTAATTAAACAGTGAGAAAATCATATTGACAACACCAATTCATTACCATTAATTACGTTATTTATAAGCCTACAAAATATTACATTACATATTCATAGTTTAGAAGTGGAACAGGTGATTTAAATACAACATTACTAGTTTGACTTTCCCAGCACCAATATACAACCCACACCATATCTACGGATCCTCTAGTAGATACAAAAGAGTACTATGATAGTTGCGGGCAACAAGGACCCGACATACCTCAAAACATACTATACAAGGAACAAAAGATGTACGACCCCGAAATGAAGTAGAGCTCACTAAGTCAGCTGGGAAGAGGGTGTACTGCTATCACTGATCAATGCCGCCTGCTGTAGGACCACATGCATCCATTAAAGATACAGTGGCCCCCGCAAAAAAAGGATACTAGTACATATTGAATAGTACTAATATGAATGACTAAACACCCTCCCAATAGAATGAGTAATAATACACGGAAGAACAATCATAGAATCAATGGGAGCCTTAAACAATACCAAAACATCAAGTTAGGATCAAGACAAATTTTCAAGTAAATTTTCATATTTTAGTTTGGGAGATCTTTAGTACCAATATACTGTTTCTTAAGCACGGAGTGCAATCACAACCCGATCGTCTAGACCGTCTCACCAAAGACATCCATTCCCAATCACAATCACAATCTCAATCATTATTTATAATCTCAAGCACAATCACCATTATGTGTGTGGTATGGCATCCAATCTTGACCTGATCAGCTAGGCTGTCTCACCACAATTCCGTGTGGATTGACATCACCCTTCGCTAGCAATCATCTCATCCCAAGTAAGGAGAATAATCTCATCACCTCAATCTCATCCCGAATAAGGGGAATAATCACAATCCACTCCTATACCGACACATGTAGTTTCAGGGTTAGGTTATTTCAACCTACCCTTCCTCGGTGACTAGTGATACTCCCAAATGTTTATTATATAACGGGACTTTCAGCTCATTTCATAATCTTTTACTCATCTTTTTATTTCATCAGCACTTGTGGCCACAATTGTAATATCATTCTTGGCACGTCGGTCGTATTCCACATTTCATATTCACCCCTTTCAGTTTCAAGAACCATCACGAATTATTAATAACAAATCATCTCTAATCACGACTTTTAGTACACATATGAGCAAATAAGTCTTAGGCACATTGAGTTTTCTTCCACAATTTGGCATAATAACTCATAATATTTTGACACATTCATTTGAATACATTTTCAAAGTATAACGTAATATGATAAGAGCATCTGGAACACATTTTAAACATATAACTCTCGACACAAAGTTTATTCGGAATAGCCAAATTTATAGTAAATAACTGGGGACTTACAAGAACATCGTGGGATTCAATTCTACGAGAGAAGTTTAGCCAACATATCCTGTTTGAGCTTTCCTTAAGTTACTATAATGTCCCAACACTTCTAGAAATATCAATCTATAGGAAGATAGCAAAAATTGGACAATAATTAGAAGGATTCTCATGGTATAACTCTTTTGGGAATTTCGTCAAACGCCTACTATGAAAAATAGACTATAAAGCTCTACAATGGTAATCCCTTCCTCTCTAAAACAATTTCAACAAGATACTTCCCAAAATAGTTCAACAACCTCACATACAACCACCTATTGTCACATGCATAGCTTATTTCCAACCCCACAATATACTTAAAGCCATAACCTCTTGCATGAAAGTTTTAGGACAAGGTCTTATCCAAGTAGATGATGGTCTAGTGAATGATCGCCTTGAATCTTTAAGCCCGGGGCAGAGATTGATGATCAATGCACTTGGGGATCCTCCCTCTCTCTCTAAAGCACTCCCCCCTCTCCAAAATATGTATTTAACCTGGCCAAAATAACCCCAAAGTTATTTTTATAAAAATGAGATCGGGTAAAATTTTCCAAAACTTAAACTCTATGATGCCGGGTCTATGGTCACAAACCCAACTGCAAAACGAGTATACGGCCCATAAAGGGGACCGTAAAAAGGGTCCCAAAAACTAGGTAGCGCTGGACAGGTCTGCGATAGATCTGCGGTCTGCAGATCAATTCTGCAGTTGCATAATGGACCGTAAAACCTCCTTCTGAAGGTCTCTTATGCTGGTTCTGCGGTGGATTGTGCGGACCATGAAATGGTTATGCGGCTGTATAATGAACCACATAATGGTCCTCAAAGTTAGCTCAAGTCCTGCTTCACTCTGCGGCCGATCTGCGGCCTACAAAGTGGTTCTGCAGTCGTATAGTGGACCACAGAAATGCCATGGTCTGCAAAATAATTCCTTCAACTCCCTGACATACTGTACAACCCACAAAGTATTATCCTACCTTGGTACCACGAAACCCTAGGTTTTAGATAAAATATTAAGGGGCCTTATAGTTCATACCCATAGCTACAGATAGACCCGGTGATGCCCCTCCCTAGTAGGGTGCATGTTGCTTGTCATACTCTACTTCTCTGGAGTAGCTGTACAAAAGTCAATAGGTACCGAAGCATATGCTTATGTTGTTTTGTAGACTAGTATATAGCTTGTATGTAAATATGGTTATGACTCTGTTAGTAAAGACTATGTATACATAAGATGTTAAAGTTCTCTCCACAGTCAGTTGTGAATGCTTCTTTTAATTTTTGTATCGTACTTAGAGGACTTTTTGGCTAAGATTTTATGTTGAAAGATCTAAGTATAAATGTTTTTCACACAGGCCTTTGGGCGTTGCGTACCAATCGCGCCACCCGAGGTTGGGGTGAGACACTGATCATGTCATTTCTGTCATCCGGATCAACAAGATTATTGAGATTACCATCTGAATCATCAATATCATTGGGGTATTTTCACAACTCAAAATCACGGCAGGATTGTGATAACATCTAACGTAACCCACTTGGCGAACCAACAAAAACTAAATTCTAGCTCTAATAGTATAGAGCTAACATAAGTTATAAAAATAGTTAATAACATAATATGAGTCTAAAAATAGATACATAAATGCAGAGATAATATGACCACCCTCAGGAACTGGTGTCATAACGTCATAAGCTCTAAAGAGTGTCATAGTACATAAGTCTCATAAATACACCATTCTTTGAAAGAAAGAAATAGTAGAAAATAAGAAAGTGACTCCAAGGTGCTGCAGATAGACAAGGAATTGTACCTGGAGTCTAAAAATATAGAAACTTGCCGGATGTATGATGCACTACACCTGATTGATATATCAAAAATATTGGATGACTCGGGTTTGTTCTTCTATGTGGATATAGTGTGAAATAAAAAACATTTTCTTGGTTGTCTAAGTACAAGATTACTCCTTCTGATGGGATGATGTGCAAATATAATACGGGTTGTTCGACATGTTCGGTTATGTATCAGGCACTAGAGTAGAGTGGTTGACTCTTGAAAATAGTTCTAGTGGGTTGAAGCTTCAAGATGTATTACTCAAGGATTTACTAGATGCTTTGCTTTTTTGAAAATTTGAATTGGGCATGGATTGTGCTAGAGATATAAAGTACTTTTATATCATTGTTGATATGATTTTGCGGAAATTGAGAGATGAAAGAAATATTTCCAAATTCATTGAGTGGATCTTTGAGTGAATAAGTCAGTTTAAGGTACTTTTGTGTATGTAATAGATATAAAGAGGCCTACATGATGTCGTTTCATGTATGGATCATTTGGTGTGAATTTTAATTGAAGACCATAATGTTTTGTAAATGACAAATGATGTCTTAAAACAGATTAAGAGAAATCTTAACGGATTGGTTGGTACATCAATGACATGGACTAGTATTGTTAAAATAAATGGCCAAATTCATGGTATAATTGGGTATCATAGACACTTAGTGGTAGGAATTTTTGGTTTGACAGTCTATGTGACTTCGTTGACTTGGAGAGCTTCGGTTTCAATGGCTTGATTATGTGTAAGTGAGTTTCTAAGAGATTGAGATGGTTTTGACCATGATGTTAAAGTTGATGTTGCTTACATGCTTGTAGAGTTTGTTGCATGTTTGTGATTGTCACACAAGTTGAGCTAATTTATATGCTTCTAGGTAATAAAGTGCTTATAAGAAGAACTATTCTACTTGTAATTTGAAGCACATAATAAAATTCTTATAATTAGGTTGTGGTGTTAATATTGAAATAGTGAACCACATGAGATAGAGATTGAATGGTAAAGGATGCGGTCCATCTTCGCTGGAAGATCTTGAGTTAGAGACAATATGAGATATTTAATGTCATGACCCAAAATACCAACCAAGGAGTTATTCAACAATGACAAAAGATATCATAATTAGGGTAAAATTCACAAATTACATAGCAAGTCAAAACCAAATACTATCTAAGAAACTCTCAAAATTTGGTGTCACCGATTACAGGAGCGTCTAAGAGTACTAAATAAAAAGTCTTCTAGGATTACAAAACTGTCTAAAATAACAAACACTAACAAAGATATGGAAAGGTGGCTTTAAGGCCTACAGATGATAGTGCAACACTACCTCGAGTCTCCTTAACGGTCCAAGCTAATAAGCCTGTTGAACACCACTAGGACCAATGCCAAATTATGTATAGGAAGTGTAGAAGTATAGTATGAGTACAATCAGCCCAATGTACTCGGTAAATATCTGTAATGACCTGACCGGTAGTTTTGAGAATTTGCATTCCATTCAATTATTTGAAGTCTTGCGTAGTTTCATATGACATATTATGACTTTAGTGAATCGTCGGTTTTGGTTTTTAGGTGATCTGAAGTTCGTTTGGAAGAATAATTCTCAACTAAAAAGCTTTAAGTTAGAAGAGTTGACCAAGCTTGACTTTTCTGTATTTGAGTCTATATCGGAGTTTTGATGGTTTCTTTAGGTCCAAATGGTGATTTGGGACTTGGATGTATGTCCGGATTTGTATTTGGATGTTTCTTGAAGGTTCTAGCGTTAATTGGCGAAATTTGTCAATTTGGAGTTTTGGAATGTTCATATGTTTGACCAAAAGTTGACTTTCATAATATTGGGTTCGGATTTTAGTTTCGGGAATTGGAATAGCTTCTTTATATCATTTGAAAGTTGTGTGCAAAATTTAAGGTCATTCCGAGTTGATTTGATATGGTTCAGCACGAGTTTTGGAAGTTGAAAGTTCCAAAGCTCATTAAGTTTGATTTGAGGTACGATTCGTAGTTTTTATGTTTTTTGATGTGATTTGATGCTTCAAATAAGTTCATATCGTATTCTAAGACTTGTTGGTAAGATTGAATAGGGTCCCGAGGGGCTCGGGTGTATTTTGGATCATTGGTTGAAAAAGTAGTTAAGGATTTGGAGTTTGACCATGGTCAATATTGGGTCAAGATGACCTCTTTTTGGTGTTTTAAGTGCGCGAGCAGGTTTGTAGCGTGTTTTATGATTGAAACGCATATATGGTTTGTGTCCGGGAGGTTCCAAATGAGTTTTGGGTGCTAAAACAAAAATTCTTTCGTTGCTTGATTTTCTGGTGGAAAATAATTATGAAAATATTATTTTTATCCCTTAAATTTTCAGACTTCATTTAAAACTTTAAAACACCATATCTCCTTCATTATAAGGTCAAATGGAGTGATTAAGAAGTCTAACTTGACTGAAATTTCACAAGGAGTCCATTGAAGGCATCAAAAGTGAGTTTCAGGATTATTTGATATATAAAACGAGGTAGAACAGCTGGGCAAAATATTTAATATCGAGAGTTTGTTCATTTGGTCATAATTTGAGTTGGGGGGCTCGAATTTGGCAATTTTTGGGCAATTTTCACCATATCAATTGGGGTAAGTGTTATCTACTCAATTTTAATTATATTTTGTGAATCTATCTTCATTTTTGTTAATTGGATTGTGAATTTTAAAGACAAAATTGGGGGATTTTGTACAAAGCTTCATAGAGTGAATTTTTAAGTTTTGAATATTGATTCAGAGCCGTATTTGGGTGAAACTGGTATGGTTGGACTCGTATCGGAATGAGTGTTCGGGTTTTGTAAAATTTATCAAATTCAGAGGTACGGGCCCATGGCTTGACTTTTTAGTTTTTGTTAAAGATTGAAGCTTTATTATACGGAATTATTTCCTATGAGTTTTATTGATTGTTTGACATTATTTTGGCTAGATTTAAGCCGTCCAGAGGATATTTCACTCGAGCAGGTCATTTTAGAGTATCAGTCTAACTTCTTTGAGGTAAGTGTCTTATCTAACTTTGTGTGGGGAAAACTATCCCTTAGGAATTGAGTTAATTGTGCTATCATGCTATGTGAAAGCCATGTATGGAAGATGACGAGTGGGTACACGGTCTATATGTTGTAATTGACCGGTTCAGAGTGTCTAGTCTCTTCCCATGCCTTTAATTGAATTGTCATAACATATGATATCTCGTTGTTAGTCTATTCTTACATGCTCTATTTGACGTTGTTAGCACTTATTGTACCTCTTACTCGTTGTTTGGCCCTTATATGCCTTAATTGAGGTTATTGCCTTCCTTATTGTCTTGTTAACTCTTAATTGTTTTTCTTCTATGACTCTGTGTTTATCTGCTACATGTCCTAATTTTTTTTGATTGCAACAAGTGAAATAAGGGAATTGTTATGGTGAAATAAGGGTAAATTATTATATTTATATTATATAGTGGGATCAGGTTGCGCGCCGGAACATATTTTTGTGTTTTGTATTCCCTATTGTATTTTATTGCCTTCGGTTCTTTCGTACGAGACTCTGAGAATTTTTTATTTCCGATTTTTCACTGGTTTCCGAGGATTGAGTTATTGTCATTAACTTATTCCCTTGCCGTCATTTCCTGAATTCTTTTCCTATTACTATTATTCTTGTGAATTGATTTTCAAGATGAATTTACTACGTTGAATCATTACCTCATATCCTGCCGAGTTATTAGTAATATAGCAATTTTAAATAAAAGAATTAATAACATGCTACCTTGTGTGACTTTTAAGTTAAAACTCGCCTTTCTATCCGGTATTTACCATTTGTAATAGTTGTCATATTTTACTTTACTTGATTTCTCAACTTAATCTTTTTACCCTGTCTAATGTTTTTAATTTACTTTAAAAGGCAATATTATTATGTTTTAATTTAATAAATTCTATATTATATTCAGTAGCTTATTCGATGCTGTATTTTATTTGAAAATATTATTTTTTTTCACCCAAATGATTTCTAAAATAAACCATATTTCTCATTGATCTCTACTTGGTCCAGAAACTGCAATTTTACTTTATGATATATAAATAAAATCTCTTGAACATCCTAATTAGCATTTGACACGGATATTATGTACTGAGTAGCGTGTGAATTTTGCCGTGCGAAGTGAGATGGAAAATTGTGGGCGCAAGTGCCATGTGTGTTAAAGGTTTGGAAGTTGTGATTTATGATATGAGATTACAAGAAGTGGGATGTTGAAATTGCGTATTAGAAATGATTTGATTGGTTGAATTGACATCGTTTTCCCTACTTGAGCACATTTACACTAGATCCGTACCCCAACTATGTGATTGCTTAATTACTTGGTTATTTCTCGTTTCCATTCGTGTCCCCCTTATCTTTACTACTGTTTGTGATTTGAATTCGTTCTGCTATTGGCATTACATTGATATTCCTCCCTTATTCGCTTTATATCATATCCTGCACAGTTTTACATATTCGGTAGGTGTCTTAACCTGTCCTCGTCACTATTCTACTGAGGTTAGGTTCCGTACTTACTAGGTAAGACTGTGGTGTACTCATGCTTCGCTTCTGCACATTTTTGTGTAGAACTAGGTACTTCGGATCGAGCTGGTTTTGAGACTTATGCTTGTGCGGCTAGAGACTTCAAGGTTCACCTGCCGGACGTTCGCAGGCTCCTAAGTCACCTTCTGTTATATTTATTTCCATTATTTCCTATTAATCCGAAACATTGACTTGTACAAATAACATGTAGGCAATCGAGAAGTCTCTTATTTCAATATAGCATAAGAGAACAACACAAGAATTACACAAAGACATGAACTAAATTACTTCTACTCTCATGCTTTAACCTATGACAAATACATATACACCCATATAACTTTTATACACCGTCCCCAACACATTTAGCATATATCAAGTAAACACTTGCAACCTAATTCTCTCAATTAAGGTGAACTACGGTACTTACCTCTTTTTGAATCTAAATCAACAATCCAACATCGATTTTCTTTTAGCAGAAGCCTCCAAATTAATCGAATCTTTCCTATTATATTCAAATAAGTCAAAAAAAGCTTTAGAAACAACCCTAGTTTAAAAAAGGTTTGATCTTTAACATATTTGGAAAAGTCAATAAAAATTTAACCTGGTTCCACTTGGTCGAAATCTGAAATTAAGACTAAATCCTGATTACCCATTCATCATCGAGTGCAAATATGTGAATTTGTTTCGAGATCTGACCTCAAATCGAGGTCTAAATCTCTAAAATATCTAATTCTAAATTTTGACCTAAAACCTATTGCTACTCTATGAAATCTTAGATATAGGGATGAAATTCTATGGAAAGTAATGGAAATTAACCCCAAAAAAGTTTAAGTTACTAACCCTTGAAGTGGGAAAGAAAATCCTCTCTGAAATCGCCTCTATATGATGTCTAGGTCTAAAAAATAGAATAAAATGAGTTAATATTGAAATTCCTTATTTTTATATTCCTGTTGCAGATATCGCAATTGCGAACTTTTATTTGCAATTTCACAGCTCACAATTGAAACCATTGGACGCAATTGCGAAAGGCCCTGAGCCTCATATGTTGCAAATGTGACAGTCGCTTCACAATTTTGAGCACTACAAAGGCGATCCTAGGTTCACAATTGCAAGGTGTAGTTCGCAATTGCAAACCTCACATTTACGAGCAGATCATTGCAATTGTGATTATTACAGCACTAGCAATTCCAAGACTTGTCAAAATAGCTAAACCCAATCCAAAACTCACCCGAGCCCTTGGGGTTCTATTACAAACACCCACACAAGTATATAAACTACATATGGACTCGCTCATATTCTCAAATCATCAAAACAACATCAAAAATCAAGAATCAAATAGCAAAACTCAAAGATTTCCAAGTGTTCATAACTTCAAATTTTAGTTTTCAACAATGAGTGCTGAAACGGCCTCAGGTCACCCGAGACCCACCCCAAACATACGTACAAGTCTAAAATTTTCATACGAACCTACCGGAATAATCAAAATACATATTTGTGGCCGTTTATCAAGTATATTGAACATGGTCAACTCCAACAACTTTAAAGTTCAAAATAAATGTTTCTTTGTATAAATATATTTAAATTTTCTAGAAATCAAAACGAACCAAGCATACAAGTCATAATCATTAAATAAAGTTATTCAAGGTCCCAAATCACTGCGAGCTCGCTTATGCAAGTGGAGATCCGCATCTGCGCATATCACCAATTTCCCACTGTGACCGCATCTGCGGAGCTGATGTTGCGGCGACATGTGTGCATCTGCGGAGTAGGCAGTTCCCAAGAGGTTGTGCATCTATGAAAGGAAGTCCGATTTTGCGGAGATCCACCTGTGATGATTTTTCTGCAGGTGCGGTTAACGGGCTTCAGCTGAGGACAATGTTGGCATTTCACATTTTCTCGATTCCAAACCCACAAATACATGATCTAGCTTATTGGAAACAATCTTTGGTAGTCTTTGGATATTTTTGACACATCTTGACAAGGGAACACAATTTTTGGAGCTAGGGTTCTTGCACACATACTTGGGTCTTGAAGATTGAAGCTTTTGGTTGAGAATTGTTTTACCCATTTATGTGCTTAATCTCTTAATTATTTTAGGGATAATTCAATTAGAAAGTCTTGTTAGTCTTCGGAAGAAGCTAATAAAGAATTATTACCCAAGACTAATTAACATAAACTCACTTATATTTGTAAAATCGTGAAATACATTGGATCGTTACTTGAGTGTAATTCCCCGTGTATCCATGCTTGTAGCCATTGATCATTTTACTTGCTTTCTAGGTTAGATTACATTTTCGCAATTAGTTATAAATATTTTCTCAAAACATTTGTAAGTGTCTGGCTTAGCATAATAAGTGATAATTCTCTTACATGCTTAATCACCTACATATTATTCTCTATTAGATTTGATCCTGACTCATAGTTGAGTAAATTATATTGCATGCGACCGTGTCCATTTACTTTTTAATAGTGGATTTGGACGTCATCAACTAGTCTCCTGGACACACTCTATATTGACTCTCCTCTTTTGGAGGATCTTTGCCAACTCTATAGACTTACCCGTCAATATTCCCATATTCAATGACCCAATTCTCAACCTATAAGCTCCATTGTTCCCCTTACCTCCATTGCCTCCCGACCCACTCCCTGACCCCTGACCAACCTTCTCCCCATGAATACATGACCTTACTCTACAATCCTAGACCATAGCCACTATGGCAGACTGAGGAAAATTACTAACATACACTAGGCAACAGACCAAACTAGAAGAAGACAAGTTGTAACTACAGGCACGCTAATATGATGATTAAACAAATGCGAACTAAAATGGAAACAATTTAACTAACACAAAGAAGGAAATAGGAAAATGGGAGGTACAAACTCCCACGAGTAGAACCTAAGAATTGTCTTGACGTGCAAGATGATGTTGCGGCACATGGAACGTTCACATCCAACTCCCACCGACCCTTGCTAACACTCGCTCAGGCTACTCTCTATTGTTTGCACACGCACATCCCGCTCGTCTCCAATAGCCACCGAGCCTAACCTGAAATACACACAAAATTCCCCGCACCTAAGGGGGGGCTATCATTCCTACCATTGTTGAAGCCTCAACAGTATCAAAGAAGCGAAAAGAAAGAGGAAACAAAGAGAAAAGGAGAGGAGAAAACAATTAGTGTGTGTGTGGGGGGGGGGGGGGGCTTACACGCAACAAGAATTAAGAATGAAGAAGAGAAAAAGGGAAAAAGGGGCTGATGGTAATGCCGTTGCTGGAAAATAGGTCATCGGCAGGACAACAGTCGCTGAAAGTGATGCCCTTGTAAAGTTTGGGAGTGGGAGAAGAGGGAAAGAAGGGAGAGAGGGAGGGGTGTAAATTTTCAATAAGTTTTTACTTGGAAAAGGTAGTGAATATTACCTGCTAGTGTTTTTTCCCCCAATTACCAACTAATATGTTGTAGATTAAATGTATTGGGTGTGAAATGGTAAAGGCATAAACATAATGGGCCAAGTTGAAAATGTGGTAATCAGGCGCAAAACAACCTCTGAAAGGACACGGAAAGGCGAGAAATTTTTGTAACTCAGTTCTCGGAATTCTGATACCTGTGAAAGTGGAGAGTCGAGAAAACGGTACTATAGTAGAAGATTCATAAAGCATTCAAGGGCACAATAGAGAGAATCACAAACCCTCGCACTATTTCTGCTTTCAAGGATAAAGGCGTTCTCAACATCAATGAGTTCATCATCGCCGACTATAATCTCGTCTCCAAATACCCTACTTGGTCCTGGTATTCCTTTACTTCCTTTTACCCTTCAACTTTAGCATCAATTGCTCACTTTAAGTCAAATATATAAAACAAAAAAGAGGTGAAATAAGAGATTATAGGAAAGCAAAAGAGAAGATAGTATTCCAGTCCGCTAACCTGCTTAGAATTTGATCAATAAAGGAGAAGGGAGTGATCTTTTTGTGTAGCATTATTCAACTTCCTGTAATCTATGCATATTCGCCAACCAGTCACGGTCCTAGTTGGGATTAATTAATTTTTTTCATTTACTACAATAGTCATACGCCCCTTTTTATGTGCATATTGGACAAGGCTTACCCATTTTCTGTCGGAGATAGGAAATACTACACCTGTATCAAGCCACTTAATCACTTCTTTTTTTACAACCTCTTTCATGATTGGATATACACAGTGTTGATGTTTCATGCTAGGCTTCTGTCCCTCCTCTATGAGTATTTTGTGTATGCATAATGTGGGGCTAATACCCTTTATGTCAGACATTGTCTAACCAATGGCACGTTTGTTCTCCCTCAGCACCCTCAACAACTTTTCCTTCTGCAAGTTAGACAAATGAGAAGAAACAATCACAGGTAAAATGTTAGAACTTCCCAAATATGCATAATGAAGATGAGAGTGTAAGGGTTTAAGTTCTAGTTTTGGGGCCTCCTCAATAGAATGTTTAGGGGGCGGGCCGATTGATCTACCCATAGGCTCAAACTGGGGTCTTTCTCTTGTGTATTAGCATGATGCATCCAAATTTTGCATAATCTACTCAACCTCTTCTTCAAGTTCCATGTGATTGAACAATATCAATTCCTTTTCTAGATAGCTTCTTTAAATACACTTATCTCCACAGCTGATTCATTTACCTCCAGTACATAAATCATGGAAAGGTCCTCGTAATGGCGAATCAACTGAATGGCTCGATATACATTGAAGACTGCTTCTTCATTGTCCATCCTCATGATCATTTTATCTTCTCATACTTTGATAATTGCATCTCCAGTTGCCAAAAGAGGTTGTCCCATATTATAAGAACTAGCTTATCATCCTCGTAGTCTGAGATGATAAAGTTTGTTGGGAAAATAAACTTTTCAATATGTAACAACACGTCCTCAATTACCCCCTCAGAATAAACATAAGATCTATCAGCCAACTGTAGCATCACCATGTTGGGTCTTGGAGCTCTTAAGACCAGTTGCTTGAACACTGACAACGACATCAAATTGATACTTGCACCCAAATCACATAGGGCTCTACCTACATCGATCTTACCAATCCTCATAGGAATGGTAAAACTACTCGGATCATTAAGTTTTTGTGGAAACATTTGTTGAATACTGGAAGTGCACTCCTAAGTAAGTGCGTCGGTTTCAAACTCAGTTAACATCCTTTTATTTGCCATTATATCCTTGATGTATTTTGCATATTTTGGGACATCGCGGACCATGTCCACCAAAGGAATGTTCAAATGTATATGCTTCAGCATATCTAGAAATTTGTGAAATATGTGGTCATCATTCTTCTTTCTTAGACTTTGAGGAAAAGTGGGTGGCACCCTTTCTGCTACAAGCTCATACTCAGATTTGATTTTCTCATCCACCTCTCTAGGTTTTAGCACTTATTCATCTTTGAGTCTAGATGACTCCTTTTTCTTCTTAGGCACTTCAACCAATTCCTTCCCATTTCTCAACATCATTACATTGATTTGAGGATTTTCCTTTATATCGCTTAGGAGAGCTCCGATAGATCTAGTGTTTTGATTGTTCGCCAGCTGCCCGAATTGCCCCTCTAGATTTCTAAACACTATATGCAACTATTGATTATCTGCCATTATTTTCTAGTTATCAAGCAAGAGATTTTTCATTATGTCAGTCAAACTTTCCTATGCTTGTTGTGGGGGTTTAGGTGGCTGATTGTAATTACCTTGAGGCTTGTTATAGTGATTTCTACCCCAAGAGAGGTTTGGTTGGTTCCTTCAATTAGGATTGTAGCTGTTAGCAATTGAGCATTTTGATTCATCGAACCTCCATCTCGTTGCCCCAAACTATATTTACTCGGGTTTTGCGGGACATTGGTCACCCATGTGACCTTCCCCACAAAATTCACAATAAACTTGCATTTGTTGCAAATGTTGCACTAGTTGCACTTTTGCTTGAGAGAGCTTTCCAACCTGATTGGATATTCCGAATACATCGGCTTTGAATACTATGAATGCATCTACTTCAATCCTACCACCTATCTTAGGCTTGATTGATCAACTAGGTTCTCCTTCCCCTTTCCAGCTCTAATCATTTGTAGTAAAGTTGTTCAACAAGGCTTGAATTTCTGTTACGACCCAAAAATTGACACGTCGTGATGGTGCCTATCATAATACTAGACAACCTGACAACTCACGTATCCCAAATCTCTCAAAAAACCAAAACATTCTAGAAACATGTTTAAATTAAAGGAAACCTCATAAAAACCAGATGAAACATCGTAACTAAATATAGGAAATTCCCCAAAACCTAGGTGTCACCGAGTACATGAGAATCTATATGTAATGACATACTCTAATATGCTGGCTAGAAAATAGGGCTAAGTAAATACAACTGAAAGATAGGGGAAAGAAATTCAAGGTCTGGGATGCTCAAGCAACTACCTCGATGATCTTCAAGTAGGTAAGACTCCACGATCAACAATCGTCGTTCCTGGAAATGCCTAGATCTGCACACGAGGTGCAGGGTGTAGTATGACTACAACCAACTCAATAAATATCGCAAATAAACAAGGAAATGTAAGAGAAGCTTAATTCATTGAGGTCATTACTTAAATCAGTGCAATTCCATCCATTTTGATTAACACAACATAAAGTTTAATGCTAGCTCATAAGGCTTCGTGAGACGAATATCCGTGTGTGCATGTGAACTGGTTCTCAAATACCCTGCTCAACATTATTATAGAATGTACAAGAAAAAAACACGTAAATCAGATAAATGATCAAGAAAATACGAGTCCCACACACTACACGAACAACTCACGTGCTACATAGACAACTAACATGCTAATAATAGAATCTGCACGGATAACTCACGTGCGACACAAACAACTCACGTGTCAATAATATCAATGTATGGATCCACACGGACAACTCACGTGCTGCATGGACAACTCACGTGCCAATAATATCAATACATGAATCCACACGGAGAACTCACACGCTGCACAGACAACTCACATGCCAATAAAAGATCAATACATGGATCGTAGCTCAATTCGACAATTTCATCAATGAAAAGCATTTATCAGGTTCGACCAGGGATTAAAACTTTACGTAGTCTCATCATGGCTCAATTAGATCAGATGAAATGTTCGAACATGTTAGATATCAAAGCTTGAAACTTAATAGTCATTAATGGGCTTATAAGAGCCCGAGCATAACCCAATCATGAATATACGATCCCGGTGCCCGCACATGGGATCAACCTCACGCATGTGCTCACCCAAAAGCACATGGTTATCACAACAATTCAGGTAACTGGTGCCTCAACCGAGTTTAAATACGATACTTACCTCAAACAACTCGAATCACTCTGCTAGCAAGCCCTTGCCTCACGAATCGGCCTCCGAATGCCCCGAATCTAGCCATAAACAATTCAATACAATCAACATGAGCTAAAGGAATCAATTCCATAAGAAAATTAAATCTTAATCAAAAGTCAAAAAGTCAACTCAAAAGTCACCCCCCGGGCCCATGTCTCGAAAACCAATAAAAGTCACAAAATCCGGAAGCCCATTCAACCACGAGTCTAACCATACCAAATTTAACAAAATCCAACACAAAATCGACACCCAAATCCCTAATTTAAACTCTCCAAATCCCTAGCCTCAATCTCCCAAATATTACACCTCAAAACCACACTATCTAGGTGGGAAATTCAATGGGGAAACATAATTATTGAATAAATTTAACCACAAGTGGCTTAACTCAAGAATCTCTTCGAAATTCCTCTCAAAAATCGCCTAATCAGGAGCTTGAAATGTCCAAAATAAAGAAATCACAAAACCCTCGATTTTAATACACTGCCTAGGCTCTCTCGCACCTGCGACAATCTTCCCGCTTCTGCGGTGTCGTAGAAGCGACAATTCTCCCACCTCTGTGGTAAATCACTGGGACCAACTTATACACCTGCGGACACTTTTCGTTTCTGCATACCCTCAGGTGCGACCTTACTTCTGCTCCTGCGTTTTTCCTCGCTTCTGCGAACCTACTCTCTGCATTTGTGATTCCACAGATGCGTCCAAAAATAATGCTCCTGCGCAACCAGCCCACATCCATCCAGGACGCTATGATTCCCTCTTCACACCTACGGCCTCGCACCTACGACCATGACTTCCGCAAGTGCGATTACACCGGTCCAGCACTCTTCAACATTTTCCATGTCTAAAATTCGATCCGTTAAGCTTCTGAAACCAAACAAAGGCCCCTCGGGACCTCAACCAAATATATCAACACATCCTAAAACACGATCCAAACATATGTGAGCCTTCAAATCACATCAAACAATGCTAAAACAATGAATCGCTTATCGATTCAAGCCTAATGAACATTCGAACTTCTAATTTCTACATTCGATGCTGAAACCTATCAAATCACGTACGATTAACCTTAAATTTTCAAGTTTCAAATGACACAACATACCTACTCCAACACTTGGAACCCAATCCGAGCCCGAAAACCACAAAGTCTACTCCTAATCAAACTTCAAAATTTCCAACTTTCGTCATTCCAAGACTAAATCAACGATGAACCTCCAAATCAATATCCGAACATGATCTTAAGTCCAAAATCACCCAACAGAGCTAACAGAACCATTAGAACTCCATTATGGAGTCGTTTACACATAAGTCAACATCCGGTCAACCTTTTCAACTTAAGTTTTCCACCTTGAGACTAAGAGTCTTAACTTATTATGAAACCTCTCCGGACTTGAACCAACTATCTCGACAAGTCACATAGTAGCTATAAAGTATAAAATAAGCATTAAATGGGGGAACGAGGCTTTAAATCTCAAAATGACCGGCTGTGCCGTTACATCCTCCCCCTCTTAAACAAACATCTATCCTCGAACGGGTCTAGAAACATACCTGGAGTCTCAAATAAGTGTAGATATTAGCTCCACCTCTACCTCTCGGTCTCACAAGTAGCCTTCTCAACTGGCTGACCTCTCCACTGCACCTTCACTGCAGCTTTCTCCTTTGACCTCAACTTTCTAACCTGCCGACCCAAAATGGCCACCAGCTCCACGTCATAAGTCAAATCACCATCCAACTGAACCGTGCTAAAATCCAAAATATGAGACGGATCTCCGACTTACATCTAGAGCATAGAAACATGAAATACTTGATGCACACTCGACATACTAGGTGGTAAGGAAAGCTTGTAAGCCACATGTCCAATCCTGTAAAGTACCTCAAATGGCCCAATATACCGAAGGCTTAACTTGCCCTTTTTCTTGAACCTCATAACACCCTTCATGGGCGAAACCTTGAGCAATACTTTCTCCCCAACCATATAAGCAACATCACGAACCTTCCTATTGGTATAACTCTCTTGTCTATACTGCACTGTGCAAAGATGATCCTGAATCAATTTAACCTTGTCCAAAGTATCCTAAACCAAGTCAGTACCCAATAGCCTCGCCTCACCCGGCTCAAACTGATCCACCGAAGATCGACATTGTCTCCCATACAAAGACACATAAAGAGCCATCTGAATGCTCGACTGGTAGCTATTTTTGTAGGCAAATCCGTGAGAGGCAGAAACTGATCCTAAGTACCCCCAATATCCATGACACAAGCGCGTAGCATATCCTCCAATATCTGAATAGTGCGCTAGGACTGTCCATCCATCTGAGGATGAAATGCTGTGCTCAACTCAACCTGGATTCCCAACTCTCGTAGCATGACTCTCCAAAACTATGATGTAAACTACGTGCCCCGATCTGAAATGATATACACTGGTATACCATGAAGGCAAACAACTCGCGGATGTAAATCTTAGCCAACCGTTATGATGGATATGTAGTCCCAACTGGAATGAAGTGCGTGGACTTGGTTAGCCGATCCACAATCACCCAAATAGCATCAAACTTCCTCGAAGTCAATGGGAGCCTAACTACAAAATCCATGGTGATACGCTCCCATTTCCATTCCGAAATCTCAAGCCTCTAAAGCAATCCACTCGGTCTATGATGCTCATACTTCACTTGCTGACTATTTAGGCACCGAGATACAAACCCCATTATATACTTCTTCATTCTCCTCCACTAATAGTGTTGCCTCAAGTCCTGGTACATCTTTGCGGCACCCGAGTGAATAGAGTACTACGAACTATGGGCCTCCTCAAGAATCAACTCATGTAGCCCATCTACATTAGGCACATAAATCCGACCCTACATCCTCAACACCCCATCATCCCCAATAGTAACATCCCTGGCATCACTGTGCTGAACTGTGTCCTTAAATAACAAGCAAATGAGGATCATCAAACTGGCGCTCTCTGATGACATCAAATAAGGAAGACCGAGAAACCACACAAGATAGAACCTGGTTGGACTTCAAAATATCTAATCTCACGAACTAGTTGGCCAAGGCCTGAACATCAACATCAGGAGGTCTCTCACCAATAGGAATGAAAGCAAGGCTACCCACACTCACCACCTTTCTACTCAATGCATCGACCACCACATCGGCCTTCCTGGGATGATACAGAATAGTAATATCATAGTCTTTCAGTAGCTCAAACCATCTCTGCAGCCTCAAATTTAGATCCTTTTGCTTGAAAACGTTCTGGAGACTCTGATAATCTGTAAATAGCTCACATGACACACCATGGAGATAGTGCCTCAAAATCTTCAATACATGAATGATGGAAGCCAACTACAAATCATGAACAAGGTAGTTTTACTCATGGGGCTTCAAGTGACGCGAAGCATAATCAATTTCCCTACCCCCTTCATTAAGACACATCCAATGTCAATCCGAGAAGCATCACAATACACTGTATAAGAGCCTGAAGCAGAAGGCAAAAATAGAACTAAAGCTATGGTCAAGGCAGTTTTGAGCTTCTTAAAGCTCTCCTCACACTCATTCGACCACCTGAAAGGAGAACCCCTCTAGGTCAATTTGGTCAAAGGCAATGTAATATACGATAAACCCTCCATAAAGTGATGATAATAACCATAAAAGTCAAGAAATATTTGAATATTTATGGCTAAGGACGGTCTGGGCCAACTCTAAACTGCCTTTATCTTCTTCGGATCCACTTTAATCCCCTCACTGGACACCACGTGCCCCAAAAACACCACCGAACTAAGCCAAAACACACACTTGGAGAACTTGACATAAAAATTCTCCTCCCTCAGTTGTTGCAATACAATCCTCAAATGCTAGGCATGCTCCTCGTGGCTACAAAAGTATACCAGGATATCATCAATGAATACTATGATAAATGAGTCGAGATATGGCTGAAATACACTGTTCATCATATGCATGAATGCTACTGGGTAATTGGTAAGCCCAAAAGACATTACAAGGAACTCCTAATGACCATAACGGGTCCTGAGTTGTCTTTAGAACATCTGAATCTCTGAATCTTCAACTAGTAATACCTAGACCTCAAATCAGTCTTCGAGAACACCCTCACTCCCTGAATCTGGTCAAACAGATCATCAATGAGCGATATGGATACTTGTTTTTGATTGGAACTTTGTTCAATTGCCTATAGTCTCTACACATCCTCTTAGTACCATCCTTCTTCTTTACAAACAGAACCGATGCACCTCAAGGCGACACACTAGGCCTAAAAACCCCCTTATCAAGAAATTCCTGAAGCTGCTTATTTAATTCCTTCAACTTAGTTGGTGCCATATGATACAAAAGAATAAAAATGGGTTGAGTGCCTAGCACCAAGTCTATACCAAAGTCAATGTCCTTGTCGGGCGGCATGGGCAGCAGCTTTACACGAAATACATCCGAAAAGTCTCGCACCACCGAAACTGAATCAATAGTGGGAGTATCAACACCAACATCCCTCACAAAGGCCAAATAAGATAGACACCCCTTCCCAACCATCCGGTGGGCCTTCAAATAAGAAATCACCCTACTGCAAACATAATCTAAAAAACCTCTCCACTCGATCCTTGGCAATACCGGTATCGCCAATGTCATGGTCTTCGTGTGACAATCCAGAATAGCATGACATGGAGACAACCAATCCATACCCAAGATCACATCGAAATCTACCATACTAAGTAATAATAGGTCAACTCTAGCATCCAATTTCCCAATGGTCACCGCACATGACCGATATACACGGTCCACAACAATCGTATAGCCCACTAGCACAGATACATGAATAGATGAAACTAAGGATTCATAGGGAATTTCCAAATAATGAGTGAAACACGATAATACTTACAAATAACTGGAACCAGGGTCAAATAATATAGAAGCATCCCTGTGGCATACTAAGACAATACATGTGACCACTGCATCTGAAGCAACGATATCTGGCCTGACAGGAATAGCACCGACCACCACCAAATTGACCTCCCCTTTAGGGCGACCTCTAGCTGCCTGGGCCCTACCTTGAGCTAGCTTAGAAGGTGGTGTAACTGCTGGTGCTGGTATCATTGGTCGAGAACTCTGCTGTGGAGCTCCACTCAACAATCTAGGGAAATCTTTATTGACATGACTCAAGTCCCCTCACTCAAAAAAACCCCTTCTCTGATGGAGCTGTTGCTCCTAATATCCCGAGGAACCACCTGTAGTGACTTGAGCAAACAAGGCATGGTTAGAACTCTGTGATGGTAGTGCACTGAATGATGACTAGCATGAGCAAGCGCTGTAAAAACTGTGGCTAACTGATGCACATGATGAGCTGGACGAATTGTCTAAGCGGGCCAATAAGGATGACTCCTGATGTGGTAGGACTACCTCCCAGAAGGAACACCACCAAAACCACCCAAACCACGAGGCCTCTGGGCCTCCCTTTCCTTACGCTCTTGTCTATGAACAATCTCTATCTACCGAGCAATATCAACTACCTCGTCGAACATAGAATCGGGTACCCTCTCCCGAGTCATAAGCAACCGCAATTGAGAGGTGAGTCCATCAATAATCCTCTCTGTCTCAGTGGAAACCAACCAAACTTCGTTACGAGCCAACTCAGAAAATCTCATCTCATACTGGGTCACAAACATGCCATCATGATATAGCTGTACAAACTATCTACGCAGCTCCTCCAAGCGAGACTGTGCCACGAACTTCTTCAAGAAGAGAATGGAGAACTGATGCCATGTAAGTTGTGCTGCACCAACCAACCTACGCCTCTCATAAGACTCCCACCATCTGAAGGCAGCCCTAGAAAACTAAAAGGTAGTGAATGAGACCCTGCTGGTCTCTATAATACCCATCATGTGAAGAATCCACTGGCACCTATCCACGAAGTCCTAGGCATCCTCAGACTCAGGCGCATTGAATGATGATGGTTGGAGTCTCCCAAATCTCTCTAGTCTCCTCTACTTGTCATCAGTCATAACGGGACCCACCTGGGCCTGAGCAGCTGTAATCGGCTAGGCTGGTAGTACCCCCGGTGTCTGAAGTCCCTGCATCACCTGCTCTGGAGTATGGGTGACAGGAGTTTGAGTACCTCCTCCGGTTTGAGAAGTGGCTGCTGCAGCCAGAACTGAGACCGCTTGAGCAAAGCCAGTGAAAATATTAAATAACTGGCTAGAGCCTCTTGATGGCCTAGAATCACAATAGGTACAGCTGGTGCATGAGATGATCCCATCGACTCAACCATAATTGGAACCTGCTCCTAAGTTAGGGCAATTGGTGGATCTGCAAGTACTCATCTAGCTATTGTACGAGCTGCACCTCTACCCCTACCGTGACCCTAACATCTCATTTCCCTAGCTGGTGGTACTGGTGGCTGTCTGTCCTGACCGAAAGCACGTGTCCTCACCATCAGTGAGACAGTAGAATAATAAAAGCTTAGTTCCCGGAATCAACAAATACGCACGACAAGAATACAAGAATGTGAAGTTTTTCTAAAGGTTTAACAACCTCTCAAAGATAAGTTCAGACGTCTCCATATCGATCCGCAAGACTCTAATAAACCTGCTCATGACTGGTGAGACCTATGTATCCTAGGCTATGATACCAACTTGTCACGACCCAAAACTCGACACATCGTGATGAGGCCTATCATGATACTAGGAAAGCTGATAACTCACGTATCCCAACATTTCTTAAAAAAGCAAAACATGCTAGAAAGAGTTATAAATCAATGGAAACCATTTAAAAACCAGATGAATCATCATACCTAAATACAAAATATTCCCCAAAACCTGGTGTCACCGAGTATATAAGCATCTATATATAATGACATACTCTAATCCACTGTCTTTAAAATAGGGCTAAGTAAATACAACTGAAATAAAAGGGGAAGGAGAGTCAAGGTATGCAGACGCTTAAGTAGCTACCTCGATGATCTCCGAATAGGTAAGACTCCACGATCAACAACTGCCACGCCCGAAAATGCCTGGATCTGTACATGAGGTACAAGGTGTAGTGTTGATACAACCAACTCAATAAGTATCGTAAATAAGCAAGGCAATGGTAATAGAAGCTTAACTCTTGAGGTCATTAGTTAAATCAGTGCAATTTTGTCCTTTTTTGAGTAACATAACATAAAATTTAAAGCTAGCTCATAAGGCTTCGTGAGATGAATATCCGTGTGTATGTGTGTGTGTGTGTGCACTAGTTCTCAAATACCCTACTCAACAATATTATAGCATGTATAGGAAAAAAACACGTAAATCAGATAAATGATCAAGAAAATACGAGTTCCACACACTACACGGACAACACAGGTGCTACACGGACAACTCACGTGATAATAATAGAATCTACACACACAACTCACGTGCAACATGGACAACACACGTGTTAATAATATCAACGTATGGATCCGCAAGGACAACTCACATTCCAATAATATATATACATAGATCTGCACGGACAACTCATGTGCTGCACAAATAACTCATGTGCCAATGACATAATTCGCCCGGCATAGCCGCAGGCCCCAGTCAAAAATATCATACATGATCAATAAAGCAAATACATAGGTTTATAATGGATGAAATATGATTCTCCTATCACTTGACATGTGTAACTAGCATGCTAAAGTGTAGACATGTGCAAAGTGTGCTATCGTAGCTCAATCCGGCAATTTCATCAATGGAAAGCATTTATCAGGTTCGATTAGGGATTAAACCTTGTAGTAGTCTCATCCTAGCTCAATTAGATCACATGAACTATTCCAACATTTTAGATATAAAAGACTGAAGTTTTAAAGTCATTTCTGGGGTTATAGTAGCCCGATCACAACCCAAACATGGATATACAATCCTGGTGCCCACACATGGGATTATTCTCATGCATGTGTGCAGCCAAAAGCACATGGCTATCATAACAATTCAGGAAACTAGTGACTCAACCGAGTTTAAATAAGATACTTACCTCAAGCAACTCGAATCACTCTTCTAGATAGCCCTTGCCTCGCGAATCAGCCTCCGAATGCCTCGAATCTAGCCATAAACAATTCGATACAATCAACACGAACTAAAGGAATCAATTCCATAAGAAAATACTAAATTCTTAATTAAAAGTCAAAAGGTATGACGATCTGGCTGGTCGTCTTAAGAATTAACGCCCCGATCCCCTATTCACTGCTTTCTCCGTGTTTATTTCTGCTATTTTAATTTTTCGGGATGGTCGATTTTGAGTTTCAGAGAGTTTTGGGACACTTAGTCCCTAAATAAGAGCTTAAGTGTTGGAAATTTGACCGTAGTCGAAATAGTGTGAAGACGGCCTCGGAATGGAATTTCGATGGTTTCGTTGGCTCCGTTGGGTGATTTCAGGCTTAGGGGCGTATTCGGATTGTGTTTTGGAAGTCCGTAGCTAATTTAGGCTTGAAATGAAAAAAGTCGAATTTTGAAGTTTCCGGTTCGATAGTGAGATTTTGATCCGAGCGTCAGAATGTAATTTTGGAAGTTGGAGTAGCTCCGTAGTGTTGAATGTGACGTGTGTGCAAAATGTTAGGTCATTCGGACGAGAGTTGATAGACTTTTTGATCGAAAGCGATTTATAGAGTTTTGGAGTTTTTAGGCTTGAATTCATGGTTAATTCGTCGTTTCGATGTTGTTTTAGGTGTTTTAACGATTGGTATAAGTTTGGACATGGGTATTGGACTTGTTTGTGCTTTTGGTTGAGGTCCCGGGGGCCTCGGGATGATTTCGGATGGTTGCCAGAAGGATTTGGAGTTTGGAGTTGTAGCTGAAGCTATGGCTGCTATCATAACCGCATCTGCGGTTGAGAGGCCACAGAGGCAACTCTCGCAGATGCGGAATGCAGCCGTAGAAGCGGCATATGAGGAAGAGGCCAGAAACCGCAGAAGCGGCATATGTACCGCACCTGCTTTTGATACCCAATTTTTTTCTGTATATTTTTATATGCAAAATACTTTCAAAATAGTATATGTATGCATATATAAGTATTTACAAATATCTTTATTATTTTTCCTTAATTTTAAAGGCTTTTAAAATCAATTTTATTACCTTATTTTATCAAGAAAAATCCAATAATTGTCCAACATTATCATTTTTGGTGATTCACGTCTTGAATTCTCATATTTATGCTAAACTACAGCCCAAATAATATTTGCATGTTTTTACAAATTTATTTAGTATTTTTAAAGCTCAACTGCATGTAATTGAAATATTAGCCTCATTTATGATTTGATTGCATTTATATTTATAAAAATTAAGTCTAGTATTTTAAAATTGATAATTATATGTTATAAATCATTTTAGTACTTTCAATTTTTTTCCAGATTTTAATTTGCTATTTTTTATAAAATAAATGGGGAAAAGTGGCTATTTAAAATCTAGCCAGATTTCATTTCAATTTTAGCCTAAATTGCACCCCTAATCCAACCCAATTTCAATTTCAAATCACACAGCCCAATTCCTAAAATTACCCGACCCACAGCCCATTTAAATGACCCGCCCGACTCCCCGTTTAATCCAGGTCGTTGATCAAAATGATCAACGACCCACATTTCAACCTTACCATTTTTAATTACCCATTAACCCCCTAAACCTAAATCATTTTCCACCTACCAGCCGCCTCTGAAACCCCCCCCCCATTCTCTCAAACTCTCTAGAAGCTTCTCAAACCCTAGCCACCTCCCACCACTTCCACCCTAAATCCACCAGAATCCATGGCTTCCAAGGCCATCGGAATCCTACACCGGCCTCCTACAGCTCCTACACACCTGGTTTTTTAAGATTCAAGGCCTGACCACAACAAAGTTTGGTCCAGGCTTCGTCTGATTCAAGTTCTACGACCATCTCCGGCTTTGCTCCGACGTACTATGATTGTTCGAGCCTGACCTCAACCTCTCCTACTTAGATTGGTGACTTTTTCAAGCCTTTTCTCACTACTGGGCTTCTTCTGAAACACTAACCCTTTGAGGTTTTCCGATTCCTTTAGATCCGTTGTGTATCTATGCTTTCCCTAAGCTTTTAAACGATTTTTTGGCTTTTCTTTCAAAAAACTACTTTCAAAACCATTTCTTTTCCGATCTAGGGTTTTCTGAAAAGTATTTAAATGTTTTCTCTGACATTTTTTTTCTTTTTGTGTATCTTCCTCTACTGTGTTCTTGTATTTTCTTCTACCGTGATCTTGTATGCTTCTTCTACGGTGTTCTCCTATATTGTGTTCTTGTATTTTCCTATACTGTGTTCTTGTGTGTTTCTCCTACCGTATCTTCCTTTACTATGTTCTTAAGTGTTTCTTATTAAGTTCCGTTTACTGAACTCTGTTTAAGTTTCTTCTAAAACGTCTTAGCATGCTTCTTCTGCTGTTCTTATCAATTTTTTCCATTATGTTTCGTATTAGCTTCTCCTACTCTATTTTCTTTGAGCTCTTCTGCTATGTTTTGCTTGTTACTTTTATATCATGTTTTATCATGAGTTTTGTTGCTGAAAGGAATATGTTAGAAGTTTCTTTTCTTTTTTTGGGACCTCTGAACCTGTTTCGAATTTTATTACTTGCCCTCTCATCTCTGCACTCGATTAATGGCGGAAACCCTAGAATTTAGGGGTTCTTCCAGGTTTGGCTATGTGATTTGCTAGAACTAAGGTTTTATTTCAAAACCCCCAACTCTTTCATACCAATTTCGAGTCTCTGAACTGAGTTTGGTTATCCTTGTTTTCACATAATTCTAAACTCTTTTTACTGGATCTTTTGCATGCTATCAGAATGCTACTTCTCTTCTGCATTACTGACTTATGTGACGAACCACTACCTATTGATTCTGCAATGGCACAACATCTTCTTTCAACTCAACATGTTTGTATGCTCTTTATATGTGATGAGCCTCCCTCTAAAGGGGTTTTCAAATTTATGTTTAGTTCAGACTTCCTTTTGAATAGGACTGATTCATTTTCCTTCCTTGTTTGCTGATTTTCCTCATGACTCGACTTAATTTTAAAACCCTTCTCAGCTTTTATGACTTGGTTCATTCATGGATCAGTAATTACAAGATCCCTGACCATTGATTTACTAGCTATTAATTAATTTTCCTACCTTATTTGTACAACCGTGTACTTCAAAATCCTGTCCTTAAATAACCTTTTATGTATTTGCCCCTAATTTCATGCTTTGCACAAAGTGCTTATTCAATTTCTTTCCTTAAATCGTTTTTACCCGTTTGAATCTGAATTCCCTAATTAAGGGAAGTCTTGTGTAATTTATTCTTAATTGACAACCAGTTCCTTAACTATTTTCTTACCTTATTTCTGCCTGATTTTCACAATATCAATGCATAACTCTTTCACAAATTCATCATCAATTCACAGTCTTTCTGAACTCACACTTATACACAATAGTATCTTTTCTTCTTGTCTACACTGTGGCTTGTCTACAAGACCTACTGCTTTCCTCAATTTGTCTCTTTAGAGCTGGTATGTCCGGATTTAATTTTTAGCACCACAACAATGTGTATTTACTGCTTTGTGTCCATGTCTACTTGTTGTTTCTGTATATCTCAACACTTAAAGTGGCATGCTGATTTCTTTCTATTTGTTTTGTTATGAATCCCATTCCCCTATACCCCTATGTGTACTGATTTAAGTTATTTCCCTTTCCCCTTTCAGCATTCTATTTCTGCACTTTCACTCTCTCTTAGTCTCTAAGTTTTTCCCCCTCTTGTGAGCCTTGCCTTGGGACCTTGAGTTCCCTCTGAACTTGGACACCTGAGGGCTGGCCCTTGCACACTGCACTATGTCTTAATCTGGTGATACATTTGGGTGTAAGCACTACCCGGAGTTTATATGAGACTCTTAGGGAACTTTGACACATCCAAATGGGAGAAAGTCTTTGGAACATGATCTCTTGGAGTTGGTTTACTTCATATTTCAGACAGAAAGTCTGAATCAGGCTCTCCTTGGTTGTACTTTTTAATTTCTAATGTATTTTCTTTACTTTACTTTATTCTGGGCTATAATAATTTTGTAATAAACTCTTGGGGATGGCTAGCGAAAAAAAGAGGATAACTATGTATGCAAAGGGGTAGACATCCTGCCTATAGGTTTCTAAATTTTTGCTTTCTCTCGTATAGGTATCCTGCCTATAGGTTTCTAAATTTCTACATTCTCTCATATAGATATCCTGCCTATAGGTTTTTAAATTTCTGCATTCTCTCATCTAGATACCATGTCCACAATTACCCGAAATCTGAATTCTGCATATGCATATAGAAAATATGCCTATAAGTCTTTCTGAATCTTGCATATCCATTCTTCATTAAGAAATAATGTTCATAGGTCTTAAATAACCAACTGCAATTAGATATCATGTTCATAGGCTTTAAACAAAATTCAGCATCTAGATGTCATGCCTATAGGATTTCTGCATTTTTTTACTATGTTTATAAAAGTGTCCAAAATTGACAAGTCTAAAACCAGTAACAATGACGTATGCTCTTTTGCTAAAACTTGCCTACCTTTAATAACAGATGATATTTTCTTAAATCAGTATGTATTCATGTTTACTTCATTGTTTTTGGAATCAGTAGATATCATGCCTATAGGGTCTTCGTCTAACACTTAGGCAAGCCATAGGGTGAAAGTTTATAAGCTGAATCAGATTTATATGCTACAACCAGCAGGTAGGCCTGATTCGGGCTTCTTATCTGAACTATGTAATAAATCAGTCTGCCTCAACCTTTTAAGTTTTAATTAGACCCTAAACAGTACATGCGAGTCATGCTACATTATGTGCTTTCTTTGGTTTAAAGGTGGTCTGTTTGAACCCTTTTTATTTGTTTATATGCTTCCCCAAACTTGCTATATGTGTTTTGTTTATCACCTTAGTATTTTACCTTTTGAAATCACAAATAAGCCCAATACATCCTCCCTTTAGGATTAGTAGTCCCAAGTGCCTCTGGGGCTGATAGGATTGGGGCGGGTAATAGCATGCAATAAGTAAACGAGACCATTCTGTGCTTTAATACCTTAACGGGGTGGGAAAGGGTAGATATGGATATGATGACCACACGATAACATCACATGTAGCCCCTCACTAAGGAGTGATTACCGGATGTTGTGTGGGGTGATCCATATTATCAATAAACCTAGTACCCCCCTTTCCCTTTGTTTTCTTTATTTCTTTTAAATCCTTTTTAAACCATTTCTTTTAAGGAAATCAACTCTTTTTAGTTCCTTTTTCTTATTTTTGTTTATTTGTAACCATTACGTGAAAATCCCCTCTTATTTGAAGCCTTTATTTGCCTATGTGTTATTTGCACTTAAGTCACAACAATAGTTTGACTGGGAACCACACTAGTGGATCCTGAGGGGTGCCTAACACCTTCCCCTTAGGATAATTTCAAGCCCTTACCCAATCTCTGATTACTCAAAACAAACCCCTCCTAGTGTCCTAATGCACTTTAATCATTAGGTGGCGACTCTTCAATTCAAAACCCAATTCCCGAAAGGGAACGAGTTGTCCTCCCAAATGTCATAAACCCGATTTCGCGAGAAAAATGGGGCGCGACAGCATGGTGACTCTGCTGGGGATTTTCTTTTAGGCTTTTACCATTTCAAGCTATTACTGTGACTTTACATTTCTCATATGCCTTTATTTGTTTAATACCTTTAAGCATTTAATTCCCTCTCTTACTGCAAAAACTGACTTGTCACTTGTTTCTTTCCCTTATTTATTCACTGTTTTCCTTTACTTCACTCCTTTTTACTGTTTTAAATTATTGTAATTATTACTTTATGAACGTGAAAATACGTGACAACTCATTTTAATTATTGCATAAGCATATTTTCAATATCATATTCTACTCGTGCCAAACAAATACCATAGCAACACTTATAATGAGTGGTTGCGCTCTTCCGATATTATCACCCCTAAATCCGGAAAAGGCGTATTTACAGTAAACCCAGTCGATCAACGGTGTAGTCAATGGTTATGAGCCTTTCCCCCTTGAGTTGTCCGCTCAAGGGTAGCAGTCTAAAACCCCATAGAAACCTTACTCTGTTTAAACTGTGCATGCATCATGGTCAAACCTAGCCGAGTCAGTTATGTTGTCCGCATAATGACTCTTTAAGATGGCCTTGTCCAAAGTCCACTGGGTTTCCCTAAAACCCAAACAGACACTATCACGTTCTGTGCATTTATTTGGAGAACTAAATGCTTTTATGCCAATATTGATATTTAAATAGTCAAGTCTAGTGGGGGTAGGGTCTTAACCCTTTTGTTATGCAGAAAATGAAGAACGAGGTCCCCAACTTTGGTATGGTTAGCATACACTCACTCTTGCTAGACTGGTGGAGGAATCTTCCATCAAATGATCAAATTAACGAGTGGAAAGAGAGGGCCGCCAAAGCTAGCGAAAAGTTGGAATATCTGGAGTACAGTCTGGAATTGAAAGGGAAAGTGAGGAAGAGAGTCACCGACTACCAAAACACTGAAGGAAACGAAGGAGAACACATGGCAAAGGCATTTCTACTGGTGAACCTATGCAAGCTAGAGGATTTGATTAACGAGAGCATTCAACCTGAGGAAGGTCCTGCTGGGACCAAATAGATAGGAATTTGTTTTTTCGCTTTATGGATGTAATAAGGCCAATGGCCACTAGTGATATTTTATTTAGTGTCGTTTTGGGATCCGTCTACTTTTATCAATAAAATGAGGTATTTAGCATTCTAAGTTCTCCAAATCAATTTGTTGCTAGGCCTACCTCGGGCGCAATGAGGCTCCCAAATTAGGACACGATTTACATTCTTGCACTATATGTTTAAATATCGCAACATCTTTCCTTATAATCCTCACTAACTTGTTACCGTTTGTTTTATTATTCATTTTTATTCCCCTCCCTAATGGTTAGTTCGTGCACTCTGGCATCGTCATCATATTCCACAAGATCAAAGGGCCCTCCACCCACTCCTCCTTCTAGTCCTATCAGAAGCAGGCATAAAGGAAAGATGGAAGATTTGAACAACACCAGAAAGGAAAACTCAACTGAACGGGTAGAGGTTACTCATGGTGCTCAGGTCTCCAAAGAAAGTGTGTCCCAATTCGAGCAGAAACTGTTGAAATTTTAGGAGGAACTTGATCAGGTTTAGAATCTGGCAAAGTTGTCATTTTCCCTCACCACTCCCAATATCAATTTTCCAAACGCTCAGAACCCCACACCTCCATAAAACATCCCAAAACCACAAAACCACCCCGCTCCTCACCACCACTTCAATACTTGCCACACATCCAACAATACTCCACTGCTCATCCCTGAACCTTTGAACTCCACAAATGACCATTTCCACGCCCACCATAACACCCCCATCTATGTGGAGACCATGCCACACTCCACCCAACCCATCTTAAGCACACCCGAATCTGATGATAAAGACTCACTCATCAGGAACCTGGCTGAAGAACTCAAGAAATTGACTAGCCGAATTCAGGGCGTCGAAGGAAGTAAGGGGATCGAAGGGTTGAACTACGAAGATCTTTGCATACAATCCGATGTCGAACTGTCCGAGGGGATCCGAGAGTCCACTTGAGAACATACTGCGACAAGCTGGTCGGAGTAGGGAAGGACAAAAGGATTCGCATGAAGCTTTTCATGAGGAGTCTGAAAGGAGATGCTCTGTCTTGGTATATTAGGCAAGACCCGAAGAAATGGTCGAACTGGGTGAGTATGACGTCTGACTTTATGGACAAGTTCAAGTTCAACATAGAAAATGCACCAGATGTGTTCTACATCCAGAATTTAAAGAAGAAGCCCACGGAAACATTCCACGAGTACGCTACTCGTTGGAGATCAGAAGCCGCTAAGGTCAGACCGGCTTTAGAAGAAGAACAAATGAACAAGTTTTTCGTCCGGGATCAAGACCCACAGTACTATGAAAGTCTGATGTTGATTGTGATCCAGAAATGTTTCGACATCATCAAGCTAGGGGAAAGGATCGAGGAAGGTATCAAAAGTGGTATGGTTACAAACTTTGGAGCCTTGTAAGCTACCAATAATGCTTTACAGTCTGGTGGTACGTCCAATAAAAGGGACGTAGGTGTCGTAATGGTTGCATAAAGAGCCAAATCCCCTATCAAATGCCAAGCCTATCCGATACGTCCACTCACACACCAGCCTACCCCGAATTACCAAGCACCCTCACCCTCTTACCAAACTCCACCACCTACTTACCAATCACCCCCACCTCCCATATATCAACCTACTTCACCCAAATACTCCCAACCTGCACATGTCTATCAAGCCTACAATATTCAACCATCCCACTATCAGTCACCTCCTGCACGACAAAACTTTCCTAGACCTTGACCAAATTTTGACCGCAGACCCCCCAAATAGTATACCGCCATTGCTGAGCCAATTGACCATCTGTACGAAAAGCTCAAAGCTGCTAGTTATGTCACCCTTATCCCTGCTATAACCCCTGAAAACCCTTCTCAATGGGTCAATCCAAATAAATCCTGTGCATACCATTCCGGCATGAACGGTCATACCATTGATGAATGTCGCTCTCTTAAAGACAAGATCCAGACTTTGATTGATAACAAGATCATTGTGGCAAAGGAGTCTACTCCAAATGTCCGCAACAACCCTCTACCGGACCATAAGGGTAGAAGTGTTCACATGATTGAAATAGAGGATGATTGGGACCCCAAGGGATCAATCATTTTGATCACAGAAGGCAACGAACCAAAGAAGCCAATAGTCACCCTCAATCCAATCGTAGTCCAGATTCAGCCTTCAAGGGATGCCGAGGTAAACATGTCCATACCACTTGAGTTTGAAGCACCATCCTCGGCAAATACGCCAGCACCGATTGAGGTCGAGTTTGGGTCTCCAGCAAATGCACCTGTACCATTTGAAGTTGCTGTGTTACCTTCCAAAGGACATGCTCCGTTCGGAGTAAAGGTGCCCGTGCCAATTCCAGTAGAAATGTTGGTTGCAACACCATTCCATACAAATGCTATACATTGGGATTACACACCCGAGGCAAGAAGGAAAGGGAAAGCCAAGTTCGGGGAAACGATGGCGGCACAGGGTATGACAAGAACCGACAGGGTTTATACTCCGGAGCATTTAGCTGAGTCGAGTAAGCAGGCCTCTGGTCGGCCGACCATCACTAAAACCAGGCCCGATGATCTCTGGAGAAAGATACAAGCCAAGGAATACTCAGTCATTGATCAGCTGAACAAAAGACCGACACAAATTTCTTTCCTAGCTTTGCTGCAAAGTTCCGATGCACATAAGAATGCCTTGTTGAAGGTGTTGAGTGAGGCATATATACCAAGCAAAATCACCGGAGGAGAAATGGCAAATATGGTAGGGCAGGTATTGGAAAGTCACAAGATCACTTTTCATGAAGATGAGCTGCCACCAGAAGGATTGAGTCACAACAAAGCGTTGCACATCACTGTGCAATGCGAAGATTATTTTATCACTAGGATCCTTATTGATGGAGGGTCCAGCCTCAATATTTGTCCGTTGGTAACACTCAGAACATTGGGGAAGGGGTTGCATGAGATCAAGGATGGGGCCATCAATATCAAAGCTTTCGACGGTTCCCAAAGGTCCACTATTGGGGAAATTAGTATGTGCTTGCAAATGGGACCTACTTGGTTCGATGTCGATTTCCAAGTAATAGATGTGCCGGCATCTTATAGCTTGCTGTTGGGACGGCCGTGGATTCATGTCGCTGGGGCTGTAGCATCAACACTACATCAGGCAATAAAGTTTGAGTGGAATCACCAATAGGTGATCATTTACGGCGATGGTAGCAATCTCATATACTGTTGCCAAACCATCCCAGCGATCGGAGGAAGAAGAAAGATAGGCGGGGAAACCTATCACCACATCGAGCGAGTCAACACCATTGACAAAGACAAATGGTGGGACAAGAAAATTGAAAGCATATTGAACTGGAGCGGATATGAACCTGGCAAGGGACTTGGCAAGAACCTCCAAGGAATCGTCAAGCCTATAAAACTGAAGAAACATGGCACCACGTTTGGTCTGGGATATGAGTACACTTAGGAAGAATTCAACAACTGGTCACCACCATGGCGTGGTCCATACTACCCTCTGGAGTAACCAATACCATATTTGGAGCAGACTTTCCAACCGGCCAAAGTTATCTATGGGTCGGAAGAAGAGGAAGCACTGGCAGTAGTGAGGAATTTGTTCCTAGAAGATGATAACATGGATTGCTGTGTCATCTTCTAGAATGAGGGGGAGGAAGGCCCTTCCATACATGCCGTAAGCCGAAGAGCATGCCTCAGCAATTGGACCATCAGAACCACCAGAGCCCGGAAAGCCTCGGGGTAGCAAGGCTGAACAAAGCATCATACACTATCTTATATTCTTACTAGTTGATTTTCCTTTCGCATTTTGAATTTTCACAATAAGACCTTCCAATGTTCAAAACAGTTATGAAATTTATCAAAGTATTTCGGTTTCCTTACAAATCTTACTCTTATTATTTTCTCTCATTACTTTATTTATACAACATTACTATTACCTATCTTGATGAACCAATGGATGTAACATACAACAAGACAACACAACAAACGGACAAAGATTCAGAGGAAGACGATATACCAGAAGAGATTGTTAAAGAAGTCGATAACTTTGAGAACAGGCCGAAGTCCAACCTGGACGAGACTGAGATTGTTAACCTGGGAGATGCAGAAAATGTCAAAGAAACACGAATATGCATTCACTTATCACTGTTAGAAAAGGAAGGGTGAACAGAATTTCTAAGAGAATACGAGGACATATTCGCCTGGTCATATGATGACATGACTGGTCTGAGCACATCTATTGTGGCCTACAAACTGCCAACTAATCCGACATGTCCACCGATAAAGTAGAAGCTCAGAAAGTTCAAGCCTTATATGAGTCTGAAGATCAAAGAAGAAGTCACTAAGCAGGTCAAAGCTAAGGTTCTCAAGGTAGTAGAATATCCAACATGGTTAGCCAATACTATGCTGATGCCGAATAAAGATGGGAAGGTCAGAGTTTGTGTCAACTACCAGGATCTCAATCGGGCCAGTCCAAAGGACGACTTCCCCTTGCCGAACATACACATCCTAATTGACAATTGTGCCAAGGACGAGTTGCAATCATTTGTAGATTGTTTCGCTGGTTACCATCAGATCTGGATAGATGAAGAAGATGCTGAGAAGACGGCTTTCATTACGCCGTGGGGAATGCACTACTACAAAATGATGTTGTTTGGGTTAAAATATGCAGGGTCCACCTACATGAGGGCCATGACCACCATTTTCCATGATATGATACACAAGGAGATCGAAGTATATGTAGATGATATTATCATTAAGACCAATAAAGCCACTGATCACATAGAAGATTTGAGGAAGTTCTTCAATAGACTAAGAAGGTACAACCTAAAACTGAATCCCGCGAAGTACGCATTTGGGGTTCCTACTAAAAAACTACTTGGGTTCATTGTAAGTCACCGAGGAATAGAACTGGATCCATCAAAGGTCAAAGCTATTCAAGAACTGCCACCGCCAAAGAACAAGAAGGACGTAATGGGTTTCTTGGGGAGACTTAACTATATCAGTCGGTTCATAGCACAATCTATAGTTATCTGTGAGCCAATCTTTAAGATGTTGAATAAGGATACCGCTACCAAATGGACCGATGACTGCCAAAAGACCTTCGACCGAATCAAGGAGTACCTGTCAACACCACTAGTTTTGATCCTGCCCGAGTCAGGTAGACCTCTATTACTCTACCTCACAATATTGGATGGAGCGTTTGGTTGTGTTCTGGGGTAGCATGATGAAATGGAGAGGAAGGAGTAGGCCATCTATTATCTCAGTAAGAAGTTCACCCCGTACGAGGCTCGGTATTCTCTGTTAGAGCGCACCTGTTGTGCTTTGACTTGGGTAACTCAGAAGTTGAGGCAATACTTCTGTGCCTATACTACATATCTCATATCAAGGATGGACCCCTTGTAGTACATCTTTCAGAAGCCCATGCCCACTGGCAAGCTGGCCAAGTAGCAAATCCTGTTGAGTGAATTTGATAGTGTCTACGTCACTCAAAAAGCAATCAAAAGACAGGCACTAGCAGATCACCTTGCTGAAAATCTCGTGGACAGAGAATACGAATCCCTGAAAACATATTTTCCTGATGAAGAGGTATCGTTCATAGGAGAAGATATTGCAGAATCCTATGACGGTTGGAGAATGTTTTTCAATGGAGCAGCAAATTTCAAAGGAGTTGGCATATGAGCGGTCCTAGTATCAGAAACCGGTCAGCATTATCCAGTGTCTGCCAAACTTAGGTTCCCCTGCACCAACAATATGGCCGAGTATGAAGCCTGCATCTTACGGCTCAAGATGGCCATTGACATGAACATTCAAGAGTTGCTAGTAATTAGAGATTTGGACTTGCTTATACACCAGGTCTGAGAAGAATGGGCGACCAAGAACTCCAAGATACTCCCTTATTTGCATCATGTGCAGGAGTTGAGAAAGATGTTCACAAAGAAAGAATTCTAGCATGTTCCCAGGGCCCAGAATGAATTCGCCAATGCATTGGCTACCCTATCATACATGCTACAACATTCAAACAAGAATTTCATTGATCCCATTTCGATAAAGATCCATGATCAGCCATCTTACTGTGCTCATGTCGAAGAAGAAGCAGACGGAAAGCCTTGGTTTCATAATATCAAGGAATACTTGGCAAAAGGAGAATACCCAGAACTCGCAAACGCTACTCAGAAGCGCACTCTTCAGAGGTTATCCAGCAATTTCTTTCACAGTGGAGGAATCCTTATAGGACGACTCCTGATTTGGGATTACTAATGTGTGTCGACGCAAAGGAAGTATCCAGGCTATTAGAGGAAATTCATGCAGGGACCTGCGGTCCATATATGAATGGTTTTGTCTTAGCAAGGAAAATAATCCGAGTTGGTTACTATTGGATGACTATGGAAACAGACTGCATCCAGTATGTCCGAAAGTGCCACCGCTGCCAGATACATGCAGACATGATAAAGGTGCCTCCAAATGAGCTTAATGCAACAAGCTCGCTGTGGCCGTTCGCCACCTGGGGAATGGATGTTATTGGACCAATCGAACTTGCTCATCAAACGAGCGCAAGTTTATCCTAGTAGCAATTGATTATTTCACCAAATGGGTTAAATCAGCATCAGAGTAGTGACTAAAAAAGTCGTGGTAGATTTCGTCCGCGACCGTATCGTTTACCGGTTCGGGATCCCGGAGTCAATTGCACTAATAATGGCTCCAACCTCAACAGTGACCTGATGAAATCCATGTGTGAAACCTTCAAGATAAAACACAAGAATTCTACAGCCTACATACCTCAGATGAATGGAGCCGTAAAAGCCGCCAATAAGAATATCAAGAAGATATTGAGGAAAATGATAGAAAAGCATAAATAGTGGCAGGAGAAGTTATCATTTGCTTTATTGGGTACCGCACCATAGTCCACACATCAACTGGAGAAACCCCCTATATGCTGGTTTACGGTACTGAGGCAGTCATTCCCGCCGAAGTGGAAATTCTTTCCTTAAGGATCATACAGGAAGCAGAACTCGACGACACAGAATGGGTGAAAAGTTGTTACGAGCAGTTAGCCCTTATAGACGGAAAAAGAATGAATGAAGTTTAGCACGGTCAGCTCTATCAGAACAGAATGTCCAGACGAGACAATTCACACCGGGGCAGCTGGTGTTAAAGAAAATTTTTCCGCATCAAGATGAAGCCAAAGGGAAATTCTCTCCCAACTGGCAGGGTCCGTACATTGTTCACTGGGTTCTGACAGGAGGAGCCCTCATACTTGCAGAAATGGATGGGGAAGTTTGTCCAAAGCCAATCAATTCAGACATAGTCAAGCGATACTATGTGTAACCTTTATGCTTTCCTTAAATGATGTAATTTAAACTACGCCTGACCTGATTCCCGTTTAAGAGGGGATACGTAGGCATCCCTATGGGTTCGGTCACAATTCAATAAAATTTTCATTCCCCTCCCCCATCCCCCGTACCGCAATTGGAAACTGGGGCAGAATTTTGAGAATAATTTCAGCCAGCCACCGCAAGCAGCCATTAGAAATAGCAGCCCAGTAAACTGGGGTAGAATTTTGAGGACCCTCAAAATTCCGGAGCAAGAAAAGCTGCAATGTCTTGAACCACGTCGCAGTCGTCGGTTCATCTAAAGAAAACTATTCTCGATTATGTATTTATGTTATATTTTTACTATATCATGCATGTCTGTTACCAAATTGCTTTGTTTAGCAACACTACCCCAATGATACGCACAATATCACTGAAACAGAGCCGAGCAGGTCAAGCAAAGTCAGCGGGGATACGAACTAACCTTTCCCCTTTACAAAACTCACGAATTTTCTTTGGGTGTAGGCACCTAAGTTGGAAAATCATCGAATATACTATACACTCATACTGATCAGGAATACAACTCTCAGAACCGTCACATTTTCACAGTTGTTATACGCACACAATATCCCCAGCAGCCACAATATCGAAATCAGATATCAGCTAAGAAACTCTACTACCACCTGTAGACATGTGATTTTTGACCCTCCCCAAGATCTTTTATATATTAGCGTAAAATATTTAATTTAGGCATAATATAGATATTTCAAGTAAATTTTGACTCTTTTACTTTATTTTAGTACAAGAAAACAAAAAAAACAAAAAATAAGTTCATTAATATTTTATAGTCATTTTTAATCTAAAAAATATATAAAAATAGTATCGTATTTTAATTTTTAATATAATGTTTGAAAATACAAAAAAATAGATTTGTTTTAATGGTTAGTTTTGTTTTAATAATTATTTTAATAGTAGGACTAATTAATAAATGGGTGCGTATTTTTAATCTCATTCGCGGCAAAAGAATAGAGCTTGAGCTCGAGCAACCTATCTTTAGGCCTAATTTTGGACCTAGCCCACAATTGCCTAGCCCATAATTCCTAAGCCCATACCCCTTAACCTAAAACCCTACAACCTAGACTCTACACTATAAAAAAAATGGTAAGATTAAAGAATGAAGGGGGGAACGAGAACGGAAAAAAGGGCTGGCAGAGCAGCTGCGCAAAGAGGACCCCCTGCTGATCGTCTTCAAACCTAGCGTCCACACCCCTCCCTCACCTCTCATACACCGCCGACCCCTCCCCAGATAGTTCGGCTTCTTTTTCAGCAAACGGACAACCTCTCCTCTCCAAAACCAGCATCTCCAGACCTCCATCGCGGCGAGATTCTCCTAAAGCCGGCACAAATTAACCCCATAACCAGACAAATACCACTCGATTCTCTGAGATTCAACAGCCAAATTTCAAGATTTCTTAGAGAGGCACCTTCAGTGGCGATATATCTCATTTCGCTCTGATTTTTCGAGAATGACTCGAACACACCCACACACACGAAAGCACACAGGGATACAGTTGCTTCAGTCTCGCTATGATGATTTTTCGTTTCTTCTGATTTTAATAGAAATTGACTCAAGTCTGGTCATGGAGCTTTGTTTAAGTTTTACTGCTGCTTCGTTGGTTTAGCGGTGATTGGTCGAGATAGAAGTTTTCCGTCGAAATTTTGTTCGCATCTTAGATTCCGTTTTGAGCCGAGCTTCAGTTTGTGGCTGTTCTCAGCCTTTGTTTTGTTCTGTTAACTCTGTTCTTGCTATTAAGGTATGTGTCTCAGTTTTGGACAGTGTAATTGCTATAATTCCTAATTAAGTGTTGTGATATTACGTGATCTATTCACTGATGTGTCTGTTATGTGTGAGATTAGATATTTATGTATTTGTTTGACTTCAATTACTACAACTTTGGTTTGAGAAGTATAAGAATCGTATGGTAAATGAATGATCTCGTAAAGCTGGATGCGGGCTTGGTTTAATTCAGTTTATTTATAGTTATAATTAATTCAGTATGAAGGCAACTGAAAGTTCATTCAATGACAGTGGTGATCAGTTATCTTGTATATAAGATTAATGAATTTTGATGTGCCAAAAAAAAATATTTTCTCCTGAACATGGAGTTGTATCGGCAGCAGGGCGCATAGATAGCTTGGGTAAGACTATTGATTGATTATGCAATGTTTCACGCAATGCATAGTTTTCTTTGTAGTAACTTGAGATTTCAAGATCTGTGCTTAATAGTTCATGAAGTAGCTTAAAAATGAATTCACCTTTTGGAGAAGAAAACATAATTGAACATCATTTCTCTTACTTAATATGTATGATACAAGACTTTATTTCCTTTATCCAATACTAGTGTAGTCTCTATGCACAACTTCAGATTATTCGATATTCATTTTGGCACAAACAAGGCATTCAGTTATGCGCCTTCTTGGCTCTTGCGGCTAAGATATAATCATTATTAGAATAATAGAATCATAGACATCGTAGGTTGCTTGAGGCGCATAGTTAAATGATCATAGATACGGGTACGGTTCCCGTGACGTAGTTGTGATCGGCAATTATTAAAACCTGGGTGTGCATTTATGTGACCCAAATCCAAATTTCAACGGGGTCGAAGTGTGTTGACAACCATGGGTGCATTGATTGCGACATGGTTCGAGACGCATTTCCATAACGTTGCAATTCTTTTAAAATATAGTGATAAAAGCGGTTTACAAATAAAAGGCACATAAGCTAGCATGTATTAAAATCAGATGAAATCAAATACAACAGTTGAGCGACCGTGCTAGAACCACGGAACCCGGGAATGCCTAACACCTTCTCCCGGGTTAACAGAATTCCTTACTCGAATTTCTGGTTCGCAGACTGTAACAGAGTCATAAATTTCCTCGGTTCGGGATTCAACCGGTGACTTGGGACACCATTAATCTCCCAAGTGGTGACTCTGAATAATTAATAATTAAATCCCGTTCCGATTGTCCTTTAATTGGAAAAACTCCTTCACGCCCCTGCGGGGTGTAGGTAGAAAAAGGAGGTGTGACACCACCTGCCTTTTATTTCTTGCATAAGGCTACAATTCTACCTTCCGAGGTTAAGCTCTACCTCCATTTGCATTTCCTGCATTGCATAAGGCTACCATTCTACCTTCCGAGGTTAAGCTCTACCTCCATCTGCATTTCCTGCATTGCATAAGGCTACCATTCTGCCTTCCGAGGTTAAGCTGTACCTCCATCTGCATTTTCTGCATTGCACAAGGCTACCATTCTGCCTTCCGAGACTAAGCTTTGTCTGCATCTGCATTCTTTGCATTGCATAAGGCTACCATTCTGCCTTCCAAGACTAAGCTCTGTCTCCATCTGCATTTCCTGCATTGCATAAGGCTACCATTCTGCCTTCCGAGGTTAAGCTCTACCTCCATATGCATTTCCTGCATTGCACAAGGCTACCATTCTACCTTCCGAGACTAAGCTTTGTCTCCATCTGCATTCTCTGCATTGCATAAGGCTACCATTCTGCCTTCCGAGGTTAAGCTTTACCTCCATCCTCATGGCTGAAAGATTGCCACTTTATTTATATCTTGTATGGCTGAAATATCGCCACTTTATTTACATCTTGCATGGCTGAAATATCACCACTTTATTTACATCTTGCATCGGTTGAAAGATCGCCACTTTAGTTACATTATGCACCGGCTGAAAGATCGCCACTTCAGTTACATTCTGCATCAACTGAAAGATCGCCACCTTCTGCATCTCATGGGCTGAAAGATCGCCAATCTATCCAAAGGCGTCATTGTTCGGAGGCACCATTTTTATAGCCCGAGAATGCCATGCCATGGCCTGAGGACCCCTTTTATCTTTTGCATATCATTATTCAAAGGCGTCATAGTTCGGAGGCATCATTCTCATAGCCCGAGAGCATAATTTCATGGCTTGCGAATCCTTTATCATATGCTTTATGGACCGGGACGTCATGGTCTGAGGACGTCATCCTAACCGTCCAAAGACAACATTCATGGTCCGATGGGAACTTGCATCACGTTTAAATTTTCGCACAATATACACTTGTATTGCTTATTTGCAAGTAAACCGGTGAGCAACGGCCATCTCAGTAGGAGCAATCCCGCTCCAGTTCCCGTAGCCCTGTTCAACTTTAACCATCTATCCCAACCCGAATATCGCGTCCGTCTTGAAAAATCTCCATCGGCATATTCCGCCGACGGATCCCTAACTACATATGGCCTGATTCCTGTAAGACTAGGGATATGTAAGCAGCTCAGGAACTAGAGCACGGTCAACCTCTTCAAACCATTTCGTTCGGTCAAAATTGGCCATCATATCTTTACCCGACAACTCTTTCATCCTTCCCGGGTAAAGAGGGGCAGTTGTTGATACCCAATTTTTTTCTGTATATTTTTATATGCAAAATACTTTCGAAATAGCATATGTATGCATATATAAGTATTTCCAAATTTTTTCTTTTATTATTTTTCCTTAATTTTAAAGGCTTTTAAAAATAATTTTATTGCCTTATTTTATCAAGAAAAATCCAATAGGTGTCCAAAATTATCATTTTTGGTGATCCACTTGTTGAATTCTCATATTTATACTAAACTATAGCCCAGATAATTTTTGCATGTTTTTACAAATTTATTTAGTATTTTTAAAGCTCAACTGCATGTAATTGCAATATTAGTCTCATTTATGATTTGATTGCATTTATATTTATAAAAATTAAGTCCAGTATTTTTAAATTGATAATTATATGTTATAAATCATTTTAGTACTTTCAATTTATTTCCAAATTTTAATTTGCTATTTTTTATAAAATAAATGGGGAAAAGTGGCTATTTGAAATCTAGCTAGATTTCATTTCAATTTCAGCCTAATTTACACCCCTAATCCAACCCAATTTCAATTTCAAATCACCCAGCCCAATTCCTAAAATTACCCGACCCACATCCCGTTTAAATGACCCGCCCGGCCCCCCATTTAATCCAGGCTGTTGATCAAAATGATCAACGACCACATTTCAACCTTACCATTTTTAATTACCCATTAACCCCCTAAACCTAAATCATTTTCCACCTACCAGCCGCCTCTGAAACCCCCCCCCCCATTCTCTCAAACTCTCTAGAAGGCTTCTCAAACCCTAGCCACCTCCCACCACTTCCACCCTAAAGCCACCGGAATCCATGGCTTCCAAGGCCATCGGAATCCTACACCGGCCTCCTACAGCTCCTACACACCTGGTTTTTTAAGATTCAAGGCCTGACCACAACAAAGTTTGGTCCAAGCTTCGTCTGATTCAAGTTCTACGGCCATTTTTGGCTTTGCTTCGGCGTACTATGGTTGTTCGAGCCTGACCTCGACCTTTCCTGCTTAGATCGATGACTATTTCAAGCCTTTCTCACTACTGGGGTTCTTCTGAAACACTAACCGTTCGAGGTTTTCCGATTCCTTTAGATCCGTTGTGTATCTATGATTTCCCTAAGCTTTTAAATGATTTTTTTGTTTTTCTTTCAAAAAACTACTTTCAAAACCATTTCTTTTCCGATCTAGGTTTTTCTGAAAAGTATTTAAATGTTTTCTCTAACTTTCTTTTTCTTTTTGTGTATCTGCCTCTACTGTGTTCTTGTATTTTCTTCTATCGTGTTCTTGTATGCTTCTTCTACGGTGTTCTCCTATATTGTGTTCTTGTGTTTTCCTATACTCTGTTCTTGTGTGTTTCTCCTACCATATCTTCCTTTACCATGTTCTTAAGTGTTTCTTATTGTGTTCCGTCTACTGAACTCTGTTTAAGTTTCTTCTAAAATGTCTTAGCATGCTTCTTCTACTGTTCTTATCAATTTTTTCCATTATGTTTCGTATTAGCTTCTCCTACTCTATTTTCTTTGAGCTCTTCTTTTGTGTTTTGCTTGTTACTTTTCTATCATGTTTTCTCATGAGTTTCGTTGCTGAAAGGAATATGTTAGAAGTTTCAGTTCTTTTTTAGGACCTCTGGACTTGTTTCGAATTTTATTACTTGCCCTCTCATCTCTGCACTCGATTAATGGCGGAAACCCTAGAATTTGGAGGTTCTTCCAAGTTTGGCTATGTGATTTGCTCTAACTAAGGTTTTATTTCAAAACCCCCAACTCTTTCAGACCAATTTCGAGTCTCTGAACTGAGCTTGGTTATCCTTGTTTTCACACAATTCTAAACTCTTTTTACTGGATCTTTTGCATGCTATCAGAATGCTACTTCTCTTCTGCATTACTGACTTATGTGACAAACCACTACCTACTGATTTTGCAATGGCACAACATCTTCTTTCAACTCAACATGTTTGTATGCTCTTTATATGTGATGAACCTCCCTCTAAAGGGGTTTTCAAATTTATGTTTAGTTCAGACTTCCTTTTGAATAGGACTGATTCATTTTCCTTCCTTGTTTGCTGATTTTCCTCATGACTCGACTTAATTTTAAAACCCTTCTCAGATTTTATGACTTGGTTCATTCATGGATCAGTAATTACAAGATCCCTGACCATTGATTTATTGGCTACTAATTAATTTTCCTACCTTATTTGTACAACCGTGTACTTCAAAATCCTGTCCTTAAATAACCTTTTATGTATTAGCCCCTAATTGCATGCTTTGCACAAAGTGCTTATTTGTACTACATTATGTGCTTTCTTTGGTTTAAAGGAGGTATTTTTGAGCCCTTTTTATTTGTTTATATGCTTCCCCAAACTTGCTATATGTGTTTTGTTTGTTGCCTTAGTATTTTACCTTTTGAAACCACAAATAAGCCCAATACATCCTCCCTTTAGGATAAGTAGCCCCAAGTGCCTCCGGGGCTGATAGGATTGGGACGGGTAATAGCATGCAATAAGTAAACGAGACCATTCCGCGCTTTAATACCTTAATGGAGTGGGAAAGGGTAGATATGGATATGATGACCACGCGATAACATCACGTGTAACCCCTTACTGAGGAGTGATTACCAGATGTTGTGTGGGGTGATCCATATTATCAATAAACCTAGGACTCCCCCTTCCCTTTGCTTTCTTTGTTTCTTTTAAATCCTTTTTAAACTATTTCTTTTAAGGAAATCAACTCTTTTTAGTTCCTTTTTCTTATTTTTGTTTATTTGTAACCATTACGTGAAAATCCCCTCTTATTTGAAGCCTTTATTTGCCTATGGGTTATTTGCACTTAAGTCACAACAATAGTTTGGCCGGGAACCACACTAGTGGATCCTGAGTGGTGCCTAACACCTTCCCCTTAGGATAATTTCAAGCTACCCAATATCTGGTTATTCAAAACAAACCTCTCCTAGTATCCTAATGCACTTTAATCATTAGGTGGCGACTCTTTAATTCAAAACCCAATTCCCGAAAGGGAACGAGTTGTCCTCCCAAATGTCATAAACCCGATTTCGCGAGAAAAAGGGGGCGCGACACCTGCGAGACCGCAGATAAGGATTCTGGGTTGTAGGTGCGGTAGAGAGGTTTTAAGTGAGAACCGTAGAAGCGGTATCGCATATGCGATGGGTGGATCGCAGATGCGGGATTGTTGGGAAGAACATATAAATAGTTGCCTTCGCGAATTTGAGCTATTCTTTCACCATTTTCATTCGGGAAGTGAGCTTTTGGGGAGGTTTTTGAGAGGGAATTCAAGGGAACTTCGAGGAGGTAAGATTCTTGGAACCTAAACTCGTTATTGAGGTGATTTTTATCATTATAAACATGAAAAGTTATGGAAAATTAGTGGTAATTTAGGGGTTAGGGCTTGATTAATTAGAAACCTTTGAGTGATAATTTAAGGGACCATTTGAGGTCCAATTTTGGTACTTTTGGTATAAATGAACTCATGAGAGTGTGAGGATTCTGGAAATGTAAATGTTACCATATTCTAAGACGTGGACCCAAGAGGATTTTGGTCATTTTACCTACTTTCGAGTATTAGCTTAGAATTGCTTTGGAGAATCACTTACTTGAAGTGTTATTTACATTATAAAATTGAATTGAATAGATTTGGGTCATTTGGAGCCGAGTATTCATGCCAAGAGCTTGGTTTTGAATTGATTTGAGCTAGTTCGAGGTAAGTGGTTTGCCTAACCTTGTGTGGGGGACCTTCTTCTTAGGATTTGGTATATTTGGTAATTGAAATGCCTTGTACGTGAGGTGACGAGTGCGTACTTGAGCTAATTCTTGAAAATCCAGTTTTCTTTAATTAATTTAAATGGTGTTCTTTTTTCCTGTTTTATACTACTTGCAATTTAAGCTTGTTGTTAGATTAGAAAAAGCATGTTTAATTGACTTAATTTAGCATGTATATTGAGTCAACTCAAAATTTAGTCCCGGACCTACATCACGGAAACTAATAAAAGTCACAAAATCTAGAAGCTCATTCAACCACGAGTCTAACCGTACAAACTTTACCAAAATCCAACGACATATTGATACTCAAATCCTCAATTTAAACTCTCCAAATCCCTAGCCTCAATCTCCAAAAATTAAACCTCAAAATCACACAATCTAGGTGGGAAATTCAATGGGGAAACATAATTATTGAACAAATTTAATCACAAGTGTCTTGCCTCAAGAATCCCTTCGAAATTCCTCTAAAAAATCGTCTAATCCCGTGCTTAAAATGTCAAAAAGGAAGAAAATCATGGATCCCTCGAATTTAACTCACTGCCCAGGCTCTCTCGCACCTGCGTCAACTGACTTGCTTCTGTAGTGTCGTAGAAGCGACAATTATCCCGTTTTTGCAGTAAACCATTAGGGACCAACTTACGCACCTGCGGAAAACTATTCGCTTGCATGCACCCCACGTGCGACCTTACTTCCGCTCATGCGCTTTTCCCTGCTTTGTGAACCAACTCTCTGCATCTGCGATTCCACAGATACGTCCAAAAATATTGCTCCTATGCAACCAGCGCACATCTTTCAAGGCCACTTCTGCGATTCCCTCTTCGCACTTGCGCCCTCGCACATGCGACCATGACCTCCGCATGTGCGATTACACCAGTCTAGCACTCTTCAGCATTTTCCAAGTCTACAATTCGATATGTTAACCATACGAAACCGACCTGAGGCCTCCCAGGACCTCAACCAAATATACCAACACAATCTAAAATACAATACGAACTTAGTCGAGCCTTCAAATCACATCAAACAACACTAAAACCACGAATCGCATATCGATTCAAGCCTAATGAACTTTTAAACTTCTAACTTCTATATTCGATGCCGAAACCTATCAAATCACGTCCGATTGACCTCAAAATATTTACAATTTTGGGAAATTGTAAGTATTTGTGATTTCTAGAAAAATCTGAATGTGCCTCTATGGGTCCTCATGTAGCAACTCCACATATTGACCCTGGGAGTGTATTAGTTATACCATGTATTATTTGAGCTTGAAGCGGACGGCAATGGCCCGTTTGATGATGGCATGTGTCATATTTGCAAGGCTAGGTCTTGTGGCTGCGATCACTAGTATTTCATGGTTGTCTGTCAGTCTTACAGGTTGAGGAAGTTCAATAATTGCTTGTTGATTTTCAGTTTCCTTAACCTATGCTGCAAATTTTGCTGCTTCTTTAGCTTATTTGGCTACTTTCTTGTTTTGTTGAAGAGTCTCTCAAGTTAGTTTTCAAAGGGTTCAAGTTTATCTTTACCCTCTTCTTTTTTCCATGACATTCACTGTTACACCCCAAGTTATCATACGTGAGAGTACGTCGTAAGTCATTGATATAAGCTCGGAAATGAGATTATATTTGGAAGAAAATAAAGTAAGTCAATCATGTTACCTTGGAGTTTACAAATATTTATGATCATGAATAACGAGTACCAAGAGGGTTGGAAATCTTAGAAGCTAAACCAATTGAAGAAAATAAGTTTCGTCAAAAGTCGACAAGTTTGGAATGTTATAACATGTACTTTGGGGTGAGACTAGGGTTATTAACATGATAAGGAGGTTATTATATGAGTTATTTTAGTCGTATGATATTCATTTTCTACATTTTGAAGGCAAGCAAGTTGTGGAACAAGAGTTGGCAAAGGTCATCACAAGTTACATTCATAAATTTGCTGAAATTTAGGTCAAATGTATCTGCGAATTTCTCCAAATATACTTGGAATCATGGGGTGTTCTACCTACCAAATTTAAGGTATATGAGTCTAGTTTCTAACGCATTAAACCGTTCATCAATACGACATCGGAGTAGAGAGATATTCGCGTTTTCGCGAGACCGCGCAAGCAGCTCCCAATGGGACCCACTTAGGCGGTGGTTGACCTACTTCAATTTATAAACGATTTGGACGCCTATTTTTGCTCATTTTTCAACTAAAATTCGTCTCCAAACTTCTCCTAACCCTCCTAAACATATACCACAAGGGTTTGAAGTGATTCCAAAGTGATTACACCATATTTCAACATCAAAACTTAGTTCTAGTGAAGAACAACACCTCTTTGAGGTTGTGTTGTCATTGAGGATTGTTGTGGGCTGTATTTGGATGAAATTCCAAGTTGTTGCTGCTGTCTAAGGTGAGTATAACAGCCTACTAATTGTGCTTAAGCTTGCTTGTATGTTGGTTAAGTTGTTAGGATGATAAACTACAAGATAATACTTGGATTAGCTTAAGTCACTTCTATGGTGTTGTATTGCTATTAAGGGTTGTTGTAAACTGAATATAACTTGGATTTTGACTTGAAGTTACTGTATAAGGTATGTATATTGTGATCTTTCTTGTGCCTAAGGTTATCTTGATATTGATTAAGTTAAATGGATGGGCTAGACATGAACTAGGGAATAAAGTTGCTAGTTGGGGATAATTGAAGTTGTGGATTATTTTCGTTGTTATAAATATATGGTATAAGGCTGGAATCATTGATTAATGACTTCATTATCATGTTAATGATACTTTTATGTTGAAGTAAGAAGTCTATAAGGATTGATAAGGGGTATACGGATTCCAATCGGAGCTTGCCGCTCGTCGTAATGTAGTTGTGACTTGTTGTTGTTATATGGTGTCTTGATATTGATAATTATGTATTGATGGATTGCTCTGGTCATTGTTGTTTGTATATGGTATTGGAGGAGGCCCTTGTTACAAGGGAGATGCTGCCAAAATTTACGTAAACGAGCTACTAGCTTAAGTTATAGACTTAGCCTTTGCTCAGCACTGATTTTGAATCTCCTTATACTATGATAGATTGAGTTGACTTGTTTGAAGAGTTGCTTGGAAGGGATTAAGGACTCAACGGGTTTAAGGTATGTTAAGGCACTTTCTTCTTTCTTTTGGCATGGTCTAAAATGAAATGAACATAAACGATACGCTATTTCATAATGACTCTACTCCTAGCAACTAAGGTTGTCCATGTTGTTCTTTCCTTATAAAATTATTCTAAACAAGTGTGTATGATCCTTAAATCCTACTAAGGTTCATATTGATGGTAGGGATGTCCATAATGTTCTTAAGTCACTCCAAAAGGTTTAGAAGATGATTCCATGAGTCTAGCATGCATTATATATAGTATCTATTTTACTCTACCGAGCCGCGCTATAGTCGGCCGGGTACGGCACCTATTGTGCAACCACTGATCAGTTGGGTTTACCGAGCTCCACGTGGCCGGGTACGATTCTACCGAACCTTATGATGGTCGGGTACGCTTTTACCGAGTCCTCTTTGAGGCCGGGTACGATATGATGATGATGATGCCCACAGAGGCGAATGTTTTAAAAAGTTTATGTATATATATGTATTATGCATTTCATATCAGTAACCCCAGAGGCACTCTGATGTTACAGGTTGTATCTCCTCTATCTCTCTCTTTACATTACTGTTCTTGTTTATGCTTTCCTGCCTAACATACTCGGTACTTTATTCGTACTGACGTCCCTTTTGCCTGGGGACGCTGCATTTCATGCCCGCAGGTCCCGATTGATAGGTTGACAGTCCTCCTAGTAGGCTATCAGCTCAGCGAAGGTGTTGGTGCACTCCACTTGCTCCGGAGTTGCCTATTTGGTCAGTATGCTTTGGATATGTATTGATTGATATGGCGGGGCCCTGTCCCGACCTTTATGATTTTATGTACTCTTAGAGGCTTGTAGACATATGTCAGGTGTATGGATAATTGTATGGCCTTGTCGGCCTATGTTTCGAGTTTACTAATGGTCATGTCGGCCTTATAGGCCCGTATGTCACATATATTAGTTTGTATATCATGTTGGGTCTTCATATGTTGAGTATTCCCTTATGTTTTATTCTTGTTATCTCATGACGGGTTTTCTGGATCATTTACTCATGATAACATGATAAGAAATATATGTTATGTTGGTAATCGGTTGAGTAAGGCACTGGGTGCCCGTCGCGGCCCTTCGGTTTGGGTAAATCAACAAAAACTATTAAGAAATTAACTCAATTAAACAATCGATTACTAAGTGTCACACCTCCTTTTTACACACCCGAGGGTGATATAAGGGAGTTTTTCCAATTTAAGTGACAATATTCGAAATAGGATTATTTATTTAATTCAGAGTCGCCACTTGGGAAAGGTTTGGCTTTTGGTGTCCCAAGTCACCGGTTTATTTTGAATCCCAAATCGAGGAAAATATTCGACTTTCCAAATGAAGTCTGCGAACCAGAAATTCTAAGTAAGGAATTCTGTTGACCCGAGAGAAGGTGTTAGGCACCCTCGAATCCCGTGGTTCTAGCACGGTCGCTTAAATTGTTATAATGGCTAGATATCTGATTTAATACATGTTATTACTTATGTGCTTTCATTAAGTTTAAACCGCTTTTATTATTATCATTTTTATAGAATTGCAACGTCGTGAAAATGCGTCTCGAACCACGTCACAGTCAATGCACCCATGGTTGTTAATACATTCCGACTCCGTTGAGATTTGAATTTGGGTCACATAAATGCGCACCCGAGTTTAAGAATGTAATTTAATTAAGTCGCGCCTAAAGAGTCTAACGCGTTTATTGTCTTTGGGGAAGTCAGTGAAATTCACTAAACAGTCCATCCCAAATTCTAAGTATTTTATTGTGACCAGTTATTGAGGGCCCCGCAATTTGCATTGTTTTATTTGGTGAAGCCCGTCTCATTTTATGAAAAGGATAAACCTACAGTGACTACATTTTTTCTATTATGTCTCTATAAAATGAAAGAGAAAAGGTCTTAATTTATTTACATGCTTGAGTTGTTATAGTTGGGTTTCGAATATGATTCATAAATTCTGAAAATGATGCAAGCAGGGCAGTCCGTTGTCGATGCGGGCCCAGGCCCAACGTGTATGACATAAAACTAGACAATATTATACTAGGCATGTTCTCAATTTGTCAAATTAAAAAAAAAACTTAGCAATCTAATTTTAATCCTAAACCAATTACATGCTGGAATTAACCAATATTATTTAACTAAACAATATTCTTACAAGTTCCGAAATGGTCTATTCGTTTGATTTTTAACTTAGACGGAGTTACTACACCATTTATTTATTTTTAGGCAATATATATAGATAGTTCATCCGTTAAGTTATCGTCAGATGTTCCACTATATATATATTAAATAGCTATATGATTCTGATTTTTGTAAGCTAAATAATTTATATATACAAGTAAAATTCTGAATATAATTTAAAATAAATTTAGAACTTCAATTCTTCATTTTTCGTATTCATGCTTCCTATTTCAGTTTACAATAATCAGCGTGTCAGTTGTGTACCTGATATTGGAAGCAAAAGAAAAGTGAGATCAACAAAAACTCAGTAGCATACAACAACAGCAACCCCAACAACCAGTAACAACCAGCAACGAGAAACTTAGTGGCAGATTTTAAAATCAAGACACAAATCCAGAAACACCAACAACAATCAACGGATAGAAGCAAAGGGAATCTTTTCAGATTTTGAAAGACTAGTTATTGTTTAACCCTTAATTTCTGAATCCGTATATCAGAATATTTGGATTGTATATCAGGTGTATACTATTCTTCTTTTGAATTTCCAGAATGTTTTTCTTTTTATTTTTCTGAAGTCTTAGTATTTTTCGGAATTTCCTCTCTCTTAAAATTTTCTTTTCTCCTCCCCCCCTAAATCAGTTTCAAGACTTCTATATATATCCCATCCCATAAATCTTTTAATTAATTAAAATTAACCCATTTTCTCTACCAAACTCATTATCTTACCACTCATCCCCATTACATTAAATAAATATATCACACCACCCCATTATATTTTGTCCCCCATGCCTAACATAAACAAATACAAGATTCCCCCATACTAAAATTTGTCTTGTCCCCCCTTTATATTAAATAACTATATCACAACCCACCCCATTTAATTTTGTCCCCCATGCTTCACATAAAAAATTACAAAATGTACAATTCCTAAACTACCCCTCCGACCTTACTGAAATTACCAAACTACCCCTGAACGTACTGCAAATTACCAAACTATCCATCAGCTATAACAAATCAATTAATCACACTCAACCAAAATATAGCCAATATGACCAATTTCTACACAAATTCAAACAACAAATCTCATGAACATGATTTCTTCAACATTTCAACAACAAATCACATGAACATGATTGAACAACAAAGAACAACTAAAATTTGATTGAACAATATTTTTAGCAACAAACCTATTTTCAGATTCAACAACAACAAACAAGTATATTTAGATTTCTAAATTCAATAATATTGAACTTAAAATCAACTCTAACAACATTACAACCAATAATTCCTATATTAAACTTTAAACAAGATTATGAGACAAATTCAAGAAATAATCATAAATGATAAACAATAAAACAAGAAATCAAACTATACAAATTTCGGATTCAAGATCAACCAAACAAAGTATGAACATGAATGAATCTATTTTTTTTTAAAAAAACAACAAACATGACGGATTAAATGACTCAAACAATATTAATAATTTATGGAAAATATATAACAACATGAAACAAATTGAAGAAATAATCAATTAAATTTCAATTTGAATATAACAAACATCAAACTAACATATTCTTACCTAAACAATAAAACAAACATGAAATCATGGAAAATCACTAATTAACTTTCCATTTGAAATCTGAAAATTAATTCAATCAAAACACATGAACACACTAGAAAATTATTTCAACGATGAACAATGAACAAAACAAGAATCAAATATTTAACGATTTTAACTTCGAGAAATATAAAAACGAAATATGGAAAAAAATAAAACTCAAAAACAACTAACTGGAGATGAATCAACGACAAACTCGACTAAACAAACGACGAACTTGACTATGTAGGGACTGTTTTGATGAGCCTCGACCAAAGCTCGAACAAATGACGACGAAGACGAAGGCAATATGAAGTAGCATCCACAACGTTAGTGAGGCAGTAGCAACTCGTCATTTGCTCGACGCGAAGGCAGTATGAAGCAGCTGTAATGGTGAGCTCAAGCTGGAATGGAGCAGCAACTGGTCGACGCCGAACAGCAGCAGCTCGACGAGGCAGGAGCTGGAGCAGTTGGAACGGTGAGGAAGTAGCGGCGACAGCCGCGACGATGGAGTTGGAAGAAGCAGTCGCGACAACAGCCATGGCGGAAGTCTTTATTTTTTTTTGGAGGAGGAAATGACGTAGTGACAGTACGTGAGGAAGAAGAAACAGTAGAGTCAGCCATGGCTGGTCGTTCATGGTGGTTCGGGGTGGTTCAAGGTGGTGAGGTGTTGCCTTCGACGAAGAAGATGAAGACATGGCGACCAACGACCATGCAAGCTCATGCTCGAGCTCGACGAGGCAGCGACGATGGTGTTGGAGCTTGTCCTGGGCATGAGGAGGTGGAAAAGCTGCCATGGGAGGTGGGGTTTGGAGCTTTGGGGAAGAAGAAACAAAAAATAGGGGTGGCGGATCCTTTCTTAGTTTTTAGGGTTTTTCTTCATTTTTTTTTTTGTTTTGTTTTTGTTTTGTAAAAATGAAAAATGAAAATGAAGAGGGGGAGTTGGGTTATGGACTGGGTCGACCCAGTTCGAAATGGACTGGGTCGTTTGGGAAGATTGGGCCATTTTTTGGGCCTGTGGCTTGAAATCGAAGAAGAGGCCCAATTCCGATTTTCTTTATATTTTCGCTCTCTTTTCTACTTTTATTTTTCTAAAACTAAATTCTAAAAATCCTTAAATTATTATTAAGAACTAAAGTAAGTTATAAAAGTGAAAATTAACTCCCAATAACAATTAACGCACAATTAAGTAATAATTAAACATAAAATTGTATATTTGGACATTAAATGCTAAAAATGCAAAAGATGCCTATTTTTGTAATTTTTATTTTTTGTAAAACAAACTTGATTACTAACAATTGTAGAATTAAATCCTACATGCAAAATGCGACATATTTTTGTATTTTTATTAATTTAACAAATAAACATGCACATACAAATACAAATAATTATCCAAAAATATCACAAAATTGCACACCAAGGAAAATTATTTTAGTTTTTGAATTTTTTGGGAGTAATTCTCATATAGGGCAAAAATCACGTGCTTACAGCTGCCCCTCTTTGCCCAAAGACACGAAGGGTTTTCGTGCAAAGATAATGTGAGCGATTTTTGCCCATCCGAGTACTCCGTGTGAAGCATTTTTTTTGAAAAAGATTTGACCGAACCTTTGCTTCAGAGGTTTCCTACATATCCTGGGCTAAACAGGAATCAGGTCAATGTAGTTCGGGAAATTTTGGTAGCTGGGACTACCATGGGATTGCAATGCTTCCTGTTACTGCGGTTGCTGTTGCTACTACCGTTTTACTGACCTCCTTATTACAACCAAAGGAAATTGAAACTGAACTAACTACTTATGCCTGTCAACCGCTAGTTACAAGATTCTTATCTATAATTCTTTTGCAACTTGATCTTGGGTCTTAGCTGATTCTGCTTGTAGACTTCGATCCAAATCTTGATGCTTGCAAGTTGTAGGCGCTTGTTTATTTCTGCAGTATTGAATGAAACGGGATTGGTGGAGCTCGGGAATTTGATCCAATCTTTGAGCGACCTGCCCTTTGTTTGTTCCAATATGTGGGAACATATTCTCTTTTTTTTTGTTTTGTTCTTTTGTTCTTTTCTTTATTCTGGATTGAGACTCATCCCGTAGGTCGTCTCGATCCATGCACCTCAGGGTCAGACCTGCTGAGACAACAAAACAAACGAACGAAATTTTCTGCCCCAGTTTCACTAGGAAAATTTCGTGAGTTAATTGTCATGAAAATTTACAGCACTGATGAGGGGATTGGAAAAAACCCTAGTCTACAAAGCGCAACTCAGGGATTGGAGCCCTAATATCGCAAAAGGTAAAAATGCACAACTCAGGGATTGGAGCCCTAATGTCGTCTAAAGGAAGGTTGCTCAACTCAGGGATTGGAGCCCTAATGTCGGCTATCAGAAAAAATGCTCAGTTCAGGGATTGGAGCCCTAATGCTGGCTAAATAAAAAACGCTCAGTTTAGGGATTGGAGCCCTAATGCTGGCTAAATAGAAACTTGCTCAACTTAGGGATCGGAGCCCTAAATTGGGAGGATTGCCAGGTTATGCTGGAAAGGGTCCATGGGTTATGCTGGAAAGATTCATCGGGTTATGCCGGGAAGATTCATCGGGTTATACCAGAAAAGGTCCACGGGTTATGCCGGGAAGATTCATCGGGTATGCCGGGAAGATTCATCGGGTTATGCCGGAAAAAGTCGACGGGTTATGCTGGGAAGATTCATCGGGTTATGCCGGGGAAGTCATCGGGTTATGCCGGGAAAGAGAAAGAGTCATCGGGTTATGCCGGAAAGGGAAAGTGGTCCTTGGGTTATGCCAGGGAGGTCCACGGGTTATGCCGGGAAGTCATCGGGTTATGCCGGAAAAGGAAAAGAGTCCTCGGGTTATGCCGGGGAAGTCATCGGGTTATGCCAGAAAAGGAAAAGAGGTCCCTGGGTTATGCCAGGGAGGTCTACGGGTTATGCCAGGAAAGGTAAAGAGTCCTCGGGTTATGTCGGGGAAGTCATCGGGTTATGCTGGAAAAGGGAGAGAGGTCCCTGGGTTATGCTAGGGAGGTCCACGGGTTATGCCGGGAAAGGGAAAGAGTCCTCGGGTTATGCCGGGGAAGTCATCGGGTTATGCCGGAAAAGGGAAAGAGGTCCTTGGGTTATGCCAGGGAGGTCCACGGGTTATGCCGGGGAAGTTATCGGGTTATGTTGGGGAAGTCATCGGGTTATGCCGAAAAAGGGAGAGAGTCCTCGGGTTTTGCCGGGGAAGTCATCGGGTTATGCCGTGGAGACAAAAGAGTCCTCGGGTTATGCCGGGGACGTCATCGGGTTATGCCGGGAAAGGGAAAGAACCCTCGGGTTATGCCGGGGATTTGGATAGAAAAAGCTCCTTGGGTTATGCCAGGGAGATCCGTGGTTTATACCGGGATAGTTGAGGAATGAGGACCTATGCTACCATGATTTGTTTTTCTTTTGGGATTTTCATTTTTATTTCTTGTCTTTTTTTTTTTTTGGTTTTCCTTTTATATTTCCTTTTATTTATCAAAATACTTGAAAGAATTCTGGGGAAACTTCCTTTTGGTCGTTTTCCTGCTGCAAAGCTGTTTCAACGCTCGCGCACTTCATTTCTTTTGGGCTACACCTGCTTCTTGCACGATTGCTTTGGATCGCACCTGTCTCAATTTTCCTAAACAAAGAAAAATTGTCAGTTTGAAAACGGTGGTTGGTTCGGTGGCCTTGATCGTTCCAATTGCTTGGTCTCGGCCTAATTCTTGTTGAGAAACTCTGCCATTGATTGGATTCACAAGCGACCCCTTTTAAACTGATCAGACTCGCATTTCCAGATTTTGTGATGATTTGCCTGTGTAAGGCTTTGGTTCTTTCATCCCATTCTGCTTGGGGATTCTTTACGAGGCCAACTCAGTGGGGATTTTTATTGGGGAGACTCTGCGGGGATTTGTACAAGGCAGACTCGTTGGGGATTTGCTGGGGCAGACTCTTTGGGGGATTGTACAAGGGGAGACTCTGTGGGGATTTTCACAAAGGGAGACCCTGTGGGGATTTGTCATTTTTTTTTTGTGTGTCAGGGATTTTTTTATCCTTAAACCTGTACTGAAGTGGCTAATCGCGTGGGACTTAACCTTTCCAACTTTATTTTACCTTTGTAGGCCTTTCTTTTCTGTCTTCTTTCTTCCAACTTCAATTTTAGAGCATTTGGGGGTACCTTGGTTTCTTCGACTTCGCTGAGGCGATTAACCATGTGAAACTCAACCCTTTCAACTTCAATTGCCTTTATAGGCTACCATGACCAGTTGAGGTCGTCTTGATGCCCCTGCTGAGGCTGGGTGCCTTTTGCACATTAGCGTGTACCAAACAAAAGCCCTGTAAATCAGTCTTGCCATCCTTTCTTTGTCTTGGTTTTGGAACAGTGTTAGACCAAAAGGGATTCAAAGAGAAACAAATAATTGAATAGAGAATGAGTTTAAAACTAGAAGTGTCCCTTTCAGGGAAAGGAGAGAAGGACTTATCCGGAGTACATGCGGACTTCAATGAACATGACATGCCTTTTGGACGGGATGCCTGATCTGTGTAAACCGTCTGACTCTCAAAAATTCATCACAACTTTGCCTTGAATACCGAGGAACCTTGCTAGGACTCTGTTGATGCCGATGGCTGTGAGGATCTTATTTTCTATCATGGGCATCCTTTGTGGGTTTTCACGAGCGGGCATTTTTCATCTCATTTCTTACCATCTCCTTATAGTGCCTGTGTGAGTTTTCACTAAAAAGACTCTCATTTGATTTCCTTTGCTTACCGTCGCCTTACGGTGCCCGTGTGGGTTTCACCAATAAGGCTCTCTCATTTTATCCCTATCATTTTGTTGTATCAGACCCAAATAACTCCATCCTCCCATTTTGAACCGCTTTGCCGATTGATCAGAAGGACTTGAACAAGGTTTGGGGTGAAAAGAATTTGGATTGAACTACAACTTTGGAACCTTTTAGGCGGGATCATTGCTGAACCGTTATAGCTTCTGCCCCAGTTTAACTTTTGGGGAAAAACTGGACTTTTGTTTTGGTGTGACTGAACCCCATAGAGAGGCTGCCTACGTATCCTTTCGGAATCAAGTCAAATGTAGTTCAGGCAACTTTTGTTTTTGGATTTTTTTTCTGATTTGCTTTGTTTTTTTTACTTCCCTTCCTTTTTTCATTTTCATTGTCTTTTTTTTGTATATATATTTTCTTTTTTTTTTTCATTTTTATTTTTCATTTCAATTTCTTCTTTTTTTCATTTTATTTTCAATAATATTTTCAGGTTCCAAAGAGGGTAATCAAAGAAGAGTAACCAGCTCAAATGGGTTTGCAAAGGGTTGATAGTGTTTTGGTAGCGAGAATGAAAGCCTTCGTCATCTCAACCGGAAAATGTTAGTGAAAGCATTCACATTGACAGTTATTTCAAAGGCATTTCCTTCGATGTGTCCCAAGTACAATGCACTCTTTGGCAGTACTCTTGTTACAATGTATGTACCTTTCCAATCTGGTCCCAATTTTCTTTCAGCTTTTCCAAATCTTTGTCTTGCTTCCTTAAGCTATTCTTCATTGCGACCCAATTCTTGATTCATTATTTCGAGGTCTGACAGAGTTTTAAGATCCGGGCATGAAGTTCGCAAGCATGTCATATTATTGAAATCTGCATTTAACAGAACTAAAAGAGAATGAGAAAATTGACAAGATTTAAGAAAAGAGACATTCCGGGAAAATGAAATATCAATTTCATTTGATTTTCTTTTTGATTTTTTTTTCTTTTTTTTTTTTAATTTTTTTAAGATAGAAGGGTTTACATCGGAAAGTAAGACAATAAAGTAAAATATCTGGATCACACCCTGAGATAATCCAGATGCAAAAAGGATAGCAAGACTGGCTACCGAGACTCCCGTCTGATGAGAAACTTTCAGGCTTGGCAATCATTTTTTCTTCTGTCTCGGCAATGGCTGCAATAGCCTTCAGTGCCGGATCAAATTCCTCAGCTTCACAGATCATTCCGTCTATTGGCCTGTTTGTGAGAGTTGGCGGGGGAATGTTCATCATATTAGGAACCTTTTCGTCTCGGAGAACGATTCTTTCAGCTTCAATCAAGTCTTCAACTGCCTTTTTGAGGGTTCAAATGACCAACGGTCCTTTGTACCGTGCCCCACTGCTCCAGAGTGGTATTCACATCTAGTATCAGCTCGATGCGCGATGCGGGGGGACTCGATGTTTGGCCGATTTGGGGCCGCTGGCTGCAGCAGACTTCGCCTGACTAGCTTTTGGAACAAGCCTGAGTATGATTCACCAATAGGGGTGAACTGATTCCTTTTGAAAGACTCTCTTGGGTGAGGATTGTACTGAGGAACATTTGATTGGGGACTATATGGAGCTTGGTAAGGATGGGCATTTCTGGGAGGTGGAGCTCAGTTTTGTGTATAATGTTGTGGCTGCGTGCAAGGCTGCATGTTCATCACCGCACTCCAACAAAACCAATCACCTCAATAGAACCTGGCTAATTTACTCTCACACACAACCTTGTTAATTTTGAGGCATTTAACATATAGGAAATCGCACGTTGGGATGCAATGCACCTAAACAGTTAAACGCTTTTACCATGTGTTTGAACGGGTTGCATGTTTCATCCCGGTCTTAAACTATCCCTCTTCACTATGTACCTCTTTTCTTTTATTCCTACCTCTCTTTAACCACTCTTGATCTTGTTTTTGCCGCTCTTTTATTTTTTGTACTTTTTTTTTTCTTTTTTCACTCTTTTTCCTTTTTTTTCACTATTTTTCTTTTCTCTTTTTCACTCAATTTTCTTTCTCCTTTTCTTTCAGTTTATTTTTTTTACTCAATTTATTTTATAGCTATGATCGAATCCGATGGAGATTGCCTACGTATCATGACCCCGCATGAATCAGATCTTGCGTAGTTCGGGACTAACAAGTGCAATAATAAAGAAACAAGTGTTCATTTTGCATTGTGCTCATCCTGCACATTTATTAAGGTGATTTAAGCAAAAATGATTTGACTATATTTTAAAAAGAAAGATTCGATTTTCAAACACGGCCTTTCAGCACTTCGGGGATGAAGATTTTAAGGCTGTGAGGGTCAACCGAAAAGATGATCGAAAGTGGCTGTTTATGCAAAGTTAGCCTTCCGCCGTCCCTTTCGGGAACATTTGGCTGTTTTTGACAAAAACAACATCACTTGATTTATTTATGACTCTTTTTTCAGAATGGTGACCCGACATTGGGAATATGGCCTCGCAGAGCCTCGGGGACGAGGATCCTAAGGCCATTGGGCAATTTGGTCAGAATTTTAAAAATGACCAAAAATGGCTGTTTATGCAAAGTCAGCCTTCCGGCGTCCCTTTCGGGAACATTCGGCTATTCTTGACAAAACGGCATCACCTGACTCATAAATTAAAATTCTGACATTTTGGCTATTTCTGAAAAAGGGGAGGTTGGACCCGATGAGGGTTGCCTACGTATCTCATACCCTGTGAGAATCAAACCGGCGTAGTTCGGTCGATTGTGAATAGAGTAAGTAAACTAACTCTTTTTTTTTGGAATAATTTTCGTTTTTTTTGGATTTTACTAAAAAAAATGCTATAAAAGAAGAAAAGGATATATATTTTTTGGATTTTTGAATTTGACTCTATTTTTATTTCTGAAAGAAAGACTTCTAAAAATTCCTTTTCTTTTGATTGAAACTTTGAGAATTTTAGAAGTAAAACAATATATGTTTTTGTTTGAATTTTCATTTGTTCTCTCTTTTTCTAAATAAGAAAGAAAATATTTTCTTTGGATTTTGGTTGTCGTCTCTTAATTTTCGAAAGAGGCACTTTTAAGAAAATATTTTGGATTTTCGAGTTTTTTTATTTTTATTTTTTTTATTTTTATTTTTAAATTTACAAAAGTACTTATAAAGAAAAATGAAAATATTTTTGGACTTTTAATTTTTAAATTCTATGACATTTACGAAAGAAAGACTTTTTAAGAAGGAAAGTTTTTTTTAAGAACAAATATATATATATATATATATATATATATATATATATATATATTGATTCTCTTTATACAAAATCTAGAAGCTCATTCAACCACGAGTCTAACCGTACCATCTTTACCAAAATCCAACGACATATTGATACTCAAATCCTCAATTTAAACTCTCCAAATCCCTAGCCTCAATCTCCAAAAATTAAACCTCAATATCACACAATCTAGGTGGGAAATTCAATAGGGAATAATAATTATTGAACAAATTTAATCACAAGTGTCTTGCCTCAAGAATCCCTTCGAAATTCCTCTCAAAAATCGCCTAATCCCGTGCTTCAAATGTCAAAAATGAAGAAAATCATGGATCCCTCGAATTTAACACACTGCCCAGGCTCTCTCGCACCTGCGACAACTGACTTGCTTTTGTAGTGTCGTAGAAGCGACAATTATCCCGTTTTTGCAGTAAACCATTAGGGACCAACTTATGCACCTGCGGAAAACTATTCTCTTGCATGCACCCCACGTGCGACCTTACTTCCGCTCATGCGCTTTTCCCTGCTTTGTGAACCAACTCTCTGCATCTGCGATTCCACAGATACGTCCAAAAATATTGCTCCTATGCAACCATCGCACATCTTTCGAGGCCACTTCTGCGATTCCCTCTTCGCACTTGCGCCCTCGCACATGCGACCATGACCTCCGCATGTGCGATTACACCTGTCTAGCACTCTTCAGCATTTTCCAAGTCTACAATTCGATATGTTAACCATACGAAAGCAACCTGAGGCCTCCCAGGACCTCAACCAAATATACCAACACAATCTAAAATACAATACGAACTTAGTCGAGCCTTCAAATCACATCAAACAACACTAAAACCACGAATCGCATATCGATTCAAGCCTAATGAACTTTTAAACTTCTAACTTCTACATTCGATGCCGAAACCTATCAAATCACGTCCGATTGACCTCAAAATACTTACAATTTCGGGAAATTGTAAGTATTTGTGATTTCTAGAAAAATCTGAATGTGCCTCTATGGGTCCTCATGTGGCAACTCCACATATTGACCCTGGGAGTGTATTAGTTATACCATGTATTATTTGAGCTTGAAGCGGCCGACAATGGCCCGTTTGATGATGGCATGTGTCATATTTGCAAGGCTAGGTCTTGTGGCTGCGATCACTAGTATTTCATGGTTGTCTGTCAGTCTTACAGGTTGAGGAAGTTCAATAATTGCTTGTTGATTTTCAGTTTCCTTAACCTATGCTGCAAATTTTGCTTCTTCTTTAGCTTATTTGGCTACTTTCTTGTTTTGTGGAAGAGTCTCCCAAGTTCGTTTTCAAAGCGCATCAGTCAACATTCGAGGACGAATGTTCCAAAGGGGGGAATGATGTTACACCCCAAGTTTTCATACGTGAGAGTACGTCGTAAGTCATTGATGTAAGCTCGGAAATGAGATTATATTTGGAAGAAAATAAAGTAAGTTAATCATGTTACCTTGGAGGTTACAAATATTTAAGATCATGAATAACGAGTACCAAGAGGGTTGGAAATCTTAGAAGCTAAACCAATTGAAGAAAATAAGTTTCGTCAAAAGTCGACAAGTTTGGAATGTTATAACATGTACTTTGGGGTGAGACTAGGGTTCTTACATGATAAGGAGGTTATTCTATGAGTTATTTTAGTCGTATGATATTCATTTTCTACATTTTGAAGGCAAGCAAGTTGTGGAACAAGAGTTGGCAAAGGTCATCACAAGTTACATTCATAAATTTGCTGAAATTTAGGTCAAATGTATCTGCGAATTTCTCCAAATATACTTGGAATCATGGGGTGTTCTACCTACCAAATTTAAGGTATATGAGTCTAGTTTCTAACGCATTAAACCGTTCGTCAATACGACATCGGAGTAGAGAGATATTTGCGTTTTCGCGAGACAGCGCAAGCAGCTCCCAATGGGACCCACTTTGGCGGTGGTTGACCAACTTCAATTTATAAATGATTTGGACGCCTATTTTTGCTCATTTTTCAACTAAAATTCGTCTCCAAACCTCTCCTAACTCTCCTAAACATATACCACAAGGGTTTGAAGTGATTCTAAAGTGATTACACCATATTTCAACATCAAAACTTAGTTCTAGTGAAGAACAGCACCTCTTTGAGGTTGTGTTGTCATTGAGGATTGTTGTGGGCTGTATTTGGATGAAATTACAAGTTTTTGCTGCTGTATAAGCTGAGTATAACAGCCTACTAATTGTGCTTAAGCTTGCTTGTATGTTGGTTAAGTTGTTAGGATGATAAACTACAAGATAATACTTGGATTAGCTTAAGTCACTTCTATGGTGTTGTATTGCTATTAAGGGTTGTTGTAAACTGAATATAACTTGGATTTTGACTTGAAGTTACTGTATAAGGTATGTATATTGTGATCTTTCTTGTGCCTAAGGTTATCTTGATGTTGATTAAGTTAAATGGATGGGCTAGACATGAACTAGTGAATAAAGTTGCTAATTGAGGATAGTTGAAGTTGTGGATTATTTTCGTTGTTATAAATATATGGTATAAGGCTGGAATCATTGATTAATGACTTCATTATCATGTTAATGATACTTTTATGTTGAAGTAAGAAGTCTATAAGGATTGATAAGGGGTATACGGATTCCAATCGGAGCTTGCCGCTCGTCGTAATGTAGTTGTGACTTGTTGTTGTTATATGGTGTCTTGATATTGATAATTATGTATTGATGGATTGCTCTGGTCATTGTTGTTTGTATATGGTATTGGAGGAGGCCCTTGTTACAAGGGAGATGCTGCCAAAATTTACGTAAACGAGCTACTAGCTTAAGTTATAGACTTAGCCTTTGCTCAGCACTGATTTTGAATCTCCTTATACTATGATAGATTGAGTTGACTTGTTTGAAGAGTTGCTTGGAAGTGATTAAGGACTCAACGGGTTTAAGGTATGTTAAGGCACTTACTTCTTTCTTTCGGCATGATCTAAAATAAAATGAACATAAACGGTATGCTAATTCATAACGGATCTACTCCTAGAAACTAAGGTTATCCATGTTGTTCTTTCCTTATAAAGTTATTCTAAACAAGTGTGTATGATCCTTAAATCCCACTAAGGCTCATATTGATGGTAGGGATGTCCATAATGTTAATCGAAGGTTCAATGACCTTACATCACTCAGAAAGGGTTAGAACGTGATTCCATGAGTCGAGCATGCATTATATATATGTATCTATTTTACTATACCGAGCCGCGCTATAGTCGGCCGGGTACGGCACCTATTGTGCAACCACTGATCAGTTGGGTTTACCGAGCTCCACGTGGCCGGGTACGATTCTACCGAACCTTATGATGGTCGGGTACGCTTTTACCGAGTCCTCTTTGAGGCCGGGTACGATATGATGATGATGATGCCCACAGAGGCGAATGTTTTAAAAAGTTTATGTATATATATGTATTATGCATTTCATATCAGTAACCCCCAGAGGCACTCTGATGTTACAGGTTGTATCTCCTCTATCTCTCTCTTTACATTACTGTTCTTGTTTATGCTTTCCTGCCTAACATACTCGGTACTTTATTCGTACTGACGTCCCTTTTGCCTGGGGACGCTGCATTTCATGCCCGCAGGTCCCGATTGATAGGTAGACAGTCCTCCTAGGAGGCTATCAGCTAATCAAAGGTGTTGGTGCACTCCACTTGCTCCGGAGTTGCCTATTTGGTCTGTATGCTTTGGATATGTATTGATTGGTATGGCGGGACCCTGTCCCGACCTTTATGATTTGATGTACTCTTAGAGGCTTGTAGACAGATGTCAGGTGTATGGATAATTGTATGGCCTTGTCGGCCTATGTTTCGAGTTTACTAATGGTCATGTCGGCCTTATAGGCCCGTATGTCACATATATTAGTTTGTATATCATGTTGGGTCTTCATATGTTGACTATTCCCTTATGTTTTATTCTTGTTATCTCAGGACGAGTTTTCTAGCTCATTTACTCATGATAACATGATAAGAAAGATATGTTACGTTGGTACTCGGTTGAGTAAGGCACCGGGTGCCCGTCGCGGCCCTTCGGTTTGGGTCGTGACAGAAGTGGTATCAGAGCAGTTCTGTCCTAGGGAGTCTATTACTAAGTGTCACACCTCCTTTTTACACACCCGAGGGTGATATAAGGGAGTTTTTCCAATTTAAGTGACAATATTCGAAATAGGATTATTTATTTAATTCAGAGTCGCCACTTGGGAAAGGTTTGTCTTTTGGTGTCCCAAATCACCAGTTTATTTTGAATCCCAAATCGAGGAAAATATTCGACTTTCCAAATGAAGTCTGCGAACCAGAAATTCTAAGTAAGGAATTCTGTTGACCCGAGAGAAGGTGTTAGGCACCCTCGAATCCCGTGGTTCTAGCACGGTCGCTTAAATTGTTATAATGGCTAGATATCTGATTTAATACATGTTATTACTTATGTGCTTTCATTAAGTTTAAACCGCTTTTATTATTATCATTATTATCATTTTTATAGAATTGCAACGTCGTGAAAATGCGTCTCGAACCACGTCACAGTCAATGCACCCATGGTTGTTAATACATTCCGACTCCGTTGAGATTTGAATTTGGGTCACATAAATGCGCACCCGAGTTTAAGAATGTAATTTAATTAAGTCGCGCCTAAAGAGTCTAACGCGTTTATTGTCTTTGGGGAAGTCAGTGAAATTCACTAAACAGTCCATCCCAAATTCTAAGTATTTTATTGTGACCAGTTATTGAGGGCCCCGCAATTTGCATTGTTTTATTTGGTGAAGCCCGTCTCATTTTATGAAAAGGATAAACCTACAGTGACTACATTTTTTCTATTATGTCTCTATAAAATGAAAGAGAAAAGGTCTTAATTTATTTACATGCTTGAGTTGTTATAGTTGGGTTTCGAATATGATTCATAAATTCTGAAAATGATGCAAGCAGGGCAGTCCGTTGCCAATGCGGGCCCAGGCCCAACGTGTATGACATAAAACTAGACCTGGGTCGTCTTATTCACATGTTACTATCTAGTAACATTATACTAGCATGTTCTCAGTTTGTCAAATTAAAAACAAAACTTAGCAATCTAATTTTAATCCTAAACCAATTACATGCTGGAATTAACCAATATTATTTAACTAAACAATATTCTTACAAGTTCCGAAATGGTCTATTCGTTTGATTTTTAACTTAGACGGAGTTACTACACCATTTATTTATTTTTAGGCAATATATATAGATAGTTCATCCGTTAAGCTATCGTCAGATGTTCCACTATATATATATTAAATAGCTACATGATTCTGATTTTTGTAAGCTAAATAATTTATATATACAAATAAAATTCAGAATATAATTTAAAATAAATTTAGAACTTCAATTCTTCATTTTTCGTATTCATGCTTCCTGTTTCAGTTTACAATAATCAGCGTGTCAGTTGTGTACCTGATATTGGAAGCAAAAGAAAAGTGAGATCAGCAAAAACTCAGTAGCATACAACAACAGCAACCCCAACAACCAGTAACAACCAGCAACGAGAAACTTAGTGGCAGATTTTAAAATCAAGACACAAATCCAGAAACACCAACAACAATCAACGGACAGAAGCAAAGGGAATCTTTTCAGATTTTGAAAGACTAGTTATTGTTTAACCCTTAATTTCTGAATCCGTATATCAGAATATTTGGATTGTATATCAGGTGTATACTATTCTTCTTTTGAATTTCCAGAATGTTTTTATTTTTATTTTTCTGAAGTCTTAGTATTTTTCGGAATTTCCTCTCTCTTAAAATTTTCTTTTCTCCTCTCCCCCTAAATCAGTTTCATGACTTCTATATATATCTCATCCCATAAATCTTTTAATCAATTAAAATCAACCCATTTTCTCTACCAAACTCATTATCTTACCACTCATCCCCATTACATTAAATAAATATATCACACCACCCCATTATATTTTGTCCCTCATGCCTAACATAAACAAATACAAGATTCCCCCATACTAAAATTTGTCTTGTCCCCCCTTTATATTAAATAACTATATCACAACCCACCCCATTTAATTTTGTCCCCCATGCTTCACATAAAAAATTACAAAATGTACAATTCCTAAACTACCCCTCTGACCTTACTAAAATTACCAAACTACCCCTGAACGTACTGCAAATTACCAAACTACCCCATCAACTATAACAAATCAATTAATCACACTCAATCAAAATATAGCCAATATGACCAATTTCTACACAAATTCAAACAACAAATCTCATGAACATGATTTCTTCAACATTTCAACAACAAATCACATGAACATGATTGAACAACAAAGAACAACTAAAATTTGATTGAACAATATTTTTAGCAACAAACCTATTTTCAGATTCAACAACAACAAACAAGTATATTTAGATTTCTAAATTCAATAATATTGAACTTAAAATTAACTCTAACAACATTACAACCAACAATTCCTATATTAAACTTTAAACAAGATTATGAGACAAATTCAAGAAATAATCATAAATGATAAACAATAAAACAAGAAATCAAACTATACAAATTTCGGATTCAAGATCAACTAAACAAAGTATGAACATGAATGAATCTATTTTTTTTTTAAAAACAACAAACATGACGGATTAAATGACTCAAACAACATTAATAATTTCTGGAAAATATATAACAACATGAAACAAATTGAAGAAATAATGAATTAAATTTCAATTTGAATCTAACAAACATCAAACTAACAAATTCTTACCTAAACAATAAAACAAACATGAAATAAACATGGAAAATCACTAATTAACTTTCCATTTGAAATCTGAAAATTAATTCAATCAAAACACATGAACACACTAGAAAATTATTTCAACGATGAACAACGAACAAAACAAGAATCAAATATTTAACGATTTTAACTTCGAGAAATATAAAAACGAAATATGGACAAAAATAAAACTCAAAAACAACTAACCGGAGATGAATCAACGACAAACTCGACTAAACAAACGACGAACTTGACTATGTAGGGACTGTTTTGACGAGCCTCGACCAAAGCTCGAACAAATGACGACGAAGACGAAGACAATATGAAGAAGCAGCCACAACGTTAGTGAGGCAGTAGCAACTCGTCATTTGCTCGACGCGAAGGCAGTATGAAGCAGCTGCAATGGTGAGCTCAAGCTGGAATGGAGCAGCAACTGGTCGACGCCGAACAACAGCAGCTCGACGAGGCAGGAGCTGGAGCAGTTGGAACGGCGAGGAAGTAGCGGCGACAGCCGCAGCGACGGAGTTGGAAGAAACAGTCGCGACAGCAGCCATGGCGGAAGTCTTTATTTTTTTTTGGAGGAGGAAATGACGCAGTGACAGTACGTGAGGAAGAAGAAATAGTAGAGTCAGCCACGGCTGGTCGTTCATGGTGGTTCGGGGTGGTTCAAGGTGGTGAGGTGTTGCCTTCGACGAAGAAGATGAAGACATGGCGACCAACGACCATGCAAGCTCATGCTCGAGCTCGACGAGGCAGCGACGATGGTGTTGGAGCTTGTCCTGGGCATGAGGAGGTGGAAAAGCTGCCATGGGAGGTGGTGTTTGGAGCTTTGGGGAAGAAGAAACAAAAAATGGGGGTGGCGGATCCTTTCTTAGTTTTTAGGGTTTTTCTTCATTTTCTTTTTGTTTTGTTTTTGTTTTGTAAAAATGAAAAATGAAAATGAAGAGGGGGAGTTGGGTTATGGACTGGGTCGACCCAGTTCGAAATGGACTGGGTCGTTTGGGAAGATTGGGTCATTTTTTGGGCCTGTGGCTTGAAATCGAAGAAGAGGCCCAATTCCGACTTTCTTTATATTTTCGCTCTCTTTTCTTCTTTTATTTTTCTAAAACTAAATTCTAAAAATCCTTAAATTATTATTAAGAACTAAAGTAAGTTATAAAAGCGCAAATTAACTCCCAATAACAATTAACGCACAATTAAGTAATAATTAAGCATAAAATTGTATATTTGGACATAAAATGCTAAAAATGCAAAAGATGCCTATTTTTGTAATTTTTATTTTTTGTAAAACAAACTTGATTACTATCAATTGTAGAATTAAATCCTACATGCAAAATGCGATATATTTTTGTATTTTTATTAATTTAACAAATAAACATGCACAGACAAATACAAATAATTATCCAAAAATATCACAAAATTGCACACCAAGGAAAATCATTTTATTTTTTGAATTTTTTGGGAGTAATTCTCATATAGGGCAAAAATCATGTGCTTACACTAAGTCACCGACAATGGCGCAAAATCTTGTTGCTTCCCCAAGTACAAACAAGTATACATGGTCGTCAAATCATAAAGTGACTCGAAAGTCGGATGTTGAACCCACAAAGACTTTATATAATTATTAACTAGGCTAATTCAAAGCAATTAATTGTCCAAGATAATCAGTACTGTTGTTTTTGCATTAAGCTACTGCTGCAGAAATTAAACAAGTAACAACTAAGTTATTAAGAACGCAAACATGTATTGTTGGATTTTACTCAGAGGAGATAAAGATCCCAGGGCTTTGGTCAGTTTATCAATCCTATTGAGTCCATAATTTATTCTCGTTAATCCGAATTATCTACGGTTGCTAGTTGACTGGATCGTTTATATAAATAGAATGTCTACACAATGCTATTCTTCTGTCCAAAATATATCAATCATATATTGCTTGTGAATTAAATCTATCATGAACGAATATAATACGTCATTCAACTAAGTGAGGCTGTTAGGTATATTCTGTCCTAACCGCAAAATCCTTCCTGAGCCACAGGTTCAGAAACAAGCTTTTTTAATTCTACTTTAATCTAAACATGGCTTTCCCAAGCATAACATAGATAGTAGGGTATCAGTAGCTACAACAATTCTCAAGATACAACAAGTATTAAAGAAACAACCATAAGATGACAATCCGAATTAGCAGAGATGTAATTAATAAATGTTAATAATTATACCAACCACAACCTAGAAGCGAGAGTGCATACCCATTCATGTTCGTAGTAACAATCATCCAAGTATTTTGTATAAACGAATTACAAAGAAAGAATAAAGGGATGAAGAACTCTAAGATTTTCCCCTCCAAAGTTGTTCCACAATTGTTTTCCTCCAAATAATGTCCTACCTTTACTAAACTCGTTTAGGAAGTATTTATAGGCTAGGGTTGGGGTCTCCAAATCTTAAACTTGGTAGGAAAACTTTTTGCTCACGATTAGGGATCATTGGGCCCCTGACCTCGTGGGGCTAGGCTTAACACACGCCTAGAGCCTCGCAAGGCAAGGCCAAACGCGAGGTTCTATTGGCTATAAGCCAGGTATCATATGGTCTGGCGCCTGGCATAGCTTCTCCACATTTTTGTGCTCTTTTCTTTTATTTTCATCACCCTTTTCTGCAACCTTCACTTGTCTTCATCTTCCAACGACCTGACACATAAAACAACGTAATTAAGCACAAATGTCACACAAATAATGACTAAAGTAGCAAAATTTAAGGCAAGTAATGTACTAAAAATATAGAATTGTAGCCAAACAACTGCACAAAAACCAACACGTGAAGCATCATAATATGTTGTGTAAGGCCCCAAACCCGTGGGCTACACCAACATTGGGGCGGCTATAGATGGAAACCCCTCCACAAAGTGACGATAGTAGTTAGACATCAATACAGGGAATAACATCCCACACCACAAGTGAAACATCACCAAAAACGTTGGATCTTAACTAATATTGAGTGCTCAACATTGCGTACGAACAAGTAGGAGGGACATGAAGATGTAGGCTTCAATATGAGATAAAGTAGCATGATAAGAAATCAAGAAGAAGAAATTTCCTAACATCCTATTGCCTTTTAGAGATAAGTACAAATGTCCCGGTAACGATCCACAAGACTCTACTAGACCTACTCATCACTCATGAGACCCTTAGAACCTAGAACTCTGGTACAAACTTTTCATGACCCAAAATCCCACCTTAGGTCGTGATGGCCCCTTGCCGTACTTGCTAAACAAGCCAACTCACAATCAACAAAACATAGTACAAATTTCTTTAATTAATAAAATTATTTCACAAATAAATATAGGAATAATCTCAGAAGAGTACAATATCTTATACAATCATAACATGGTCCGAACAAGACCAAAACAATAGAACCCCCAAGAACTAGGTGACTCAAGTACATGAGAAACTACTGGATAACTACAAGTTTGAATACATGATCAAAACTACATGAGACAACAAAATGACAGGCACTCGGGCACTGTAAAATGAATCCATGAGGTGCAGCTCACCCTAAGTGCCTGAGGAATCGCCTAGGCTCAACAAGAGGCTATGTTGGAAACCGCTTGAGGATCTGTATAGAAAGATGTGTAGAAGCATAGAATGAGTACACCATAGTCAGTACCCAATAAGTATCAAGTCTAACCTCGAAGAAGTAGTGGCGAGTCTATAGGCATCATGATACTTACAACACAGATATAGATAACAAAGCCTTGAACAAAAAAAATCCCATGAATATCAATAGTCGAGAGACATAAAACATGTTTTTTTAATTCAAGAGATAATCATATTGTTGCTCAGATATGGTATTTAAAGATGGCATGCTTCAGTCAACGGTGTTAAGGCTCCCAACTAGCATATATAGGTGACATGCAACATTTAGCATTTAACTGACTTCTTTGAAATGAATAAACGATGGATATGCATGCTTAAGACTATATCTTCTACCATCACCATTACAAAATCCATGTACCCTGTATCAATTAAACTCGATACAAAATTCATGTATCGATCCTATACACAATCTATGTATTGACACTTCTCATAGGTCCCAAAGTAACATGGGTTATCACGCAACTCAGGAGGAACGAATCCTTATACAAGCAGAAAAAGAGCTTGATAGCTCAATCATAATCAATTATCCGCTCATTATGTCAATTATGCCATAACTGTATCTCAATTGCATGGCCATACCTTTCGCCGCACAGTCTCAATTCAGATCAAGTATCCATATACAAAATGTCATAACTCAAACCAATGGGCCACGATGGGTGCCCGAATCCTACATGTCAAACATCCTTAAGCATACATTTAAGATATAAACATGAATAACATACGTGACGATAACCTATCTAGAAGACATATGTACATATACATGCGGAATATAGTGGGCGAGATGATATGATGAGATGCCCTCAGAGGCTTGATGATGTTATGTACACCTATACATATGCATGACACGAAATTTACATGCACGTGCATGATGTTATAACTATTTCAAGATTTTCAAAGTTATTTAGACTTACAGGCAGAATTCCTTATTCCATGTTTCAACTATGCCTTTTATGTACTGATTTTCATGCTTTACATACTCAGTACATTATTCATACTGACGCGCTATTTCCCGGGCCTGCGTTTCATGACCGCAGGTGCAGATAGACAAGCTGACAGTCCCCCTACTTAGGATCCTTGATCACTAAGAAATAACATGCTCCACTTGATCCAGAGCTACTTTTGATTTTCGTACAATATACTAGTATACATATATGGGTATGACATGGCCCAGTCTCGTCCTTGTACAATTGTATTTTCTATTATAGGTCTATAGACAGTTATGTATAGTTGGATAGTATGTGGCCTTGTTGGCTTCAAGTTTTGTGTATATAGTTGTCTATAGTAGCCTTGCCGACTTGCCCACTATATTCCGCGTGTATGTGTACATATGTCTTCTAGATAGGTTCCCTCATGTATGTTATTCATGTTTATATCTTAAATGCATGCTTAAGGATGTTCGATATGTAGGATTCGGCCACCCGTCGCGGCCTATCGGTTTGGGTCGTGACAAAAGTGGTAACAGAGTAGTTTTGTCCTAGGTTGTCTACAAACAGTGTCTAGTAGAGTCTTGTTTATGGGTGTGTTATGCACCACACTTATAGACAGGAGGCTACAGGACATATATAATGTTATCCTCTCTTTTTATTTTAGATCGTGTGATATAAGAATTCATGTTCCTAATGATATGTTACATTTTCATTGACGCCTCCGAAGACTACAGCTGCCCAGAAGGGAAAGTCCGTGGTTAATCAGACTTAGATACCCTGCTCTCTCCAGAAGAGTTCCGAGGGGCACCAGCTCCAGCGCCCACCCCTATGCGTTCAGCCCCCAGCCAGTTGCACCGGGTTAGGAGATGAGAAATGTTATTCAGTTATTAGCTTGATTAGTAGCCGCGTAGGCTCGGCATCAGAAAGTAGGTATTGGTCATGCAAATTGGTCCATCAGTGCAAGGGTTTGTGATTTCATTAATTTGGACCCTCCGGTTTTTACTGGGGCAGATCTAAAAGAAGACCCTCTGGTATTTATCGATAGAATGTAGAGGAATTTTAGGGTAAAAGAAGCCACTACGACTGAGTCAGTTGAGCTAGCTTCCTATAGACTTCATGATGTTGCAGTTAATTGGTACGAGTCTTGGGAGTTTTCCAAAGGTAAGAATGCCCCTCCAGCAGTATGGTAGGAGTTTAGAGAAGCTTCTATTTGGCATTATCTGCCACCAGACTTAGGCAGGCCAGAGTTGATAGGTTCTTAACCCTTCGGCAGGGTAACATGAGTGTTCGGGAGTACAGTCTTCAGTTTGATTCATTGGCTAGGTATGCTCCCACTATTGTATCTAAGATGGAGGATCGAGTTCACCGGTTCGTGATGGGGTTAGATTCGTACTTGCTTAACAATTGTATATCAGTCTCACTTTAGCTAGACATGGATATTTCTCGTATTCAGGCATACACTTAGGGTGTAGAGGAGCATAAGAAGAAACAGAGGGCCGATCGTGAACATGATAGGGACCAGAATAAGAGAGAGAGGTCTTCAGGTCCTTTTGGTGAGTTTCGAGGTAGTTAGAGATAACAGCACCCGAGGTATCCAGGCCAGCCATTGGCTAGCACAACCCTTCAGTTTGGCGGTAGGATATTTGATCGTTCCACATATTCAGGGCCTCAGGTTGTCAGTATAGGGCTGAGTCAAGTCAGAGAAGGCCGCCCTTGCCACGATGTGCTTAGTGTGGTAAGCAACATGCCGGGTAGTGCCATATGGGATTGGGTGTTTGTTATACTTTTGGTTATCCATGCCACATTATGAGGGATTATCCGACGAGAGGTGATGTAAGCATAGCTCAGCCAGCGGGATCTGTAGCTAGTTTGTCATCATCAGTACACCCCCCTAGGCAAGGTTCACAAGCACCAATGAGTCGTAGTAGAGGCAGAGGCGGAGCATCTAGCTCGAGCGATCCTCAAAACCACATTTATGTATTGGCAGGACGACAGGATCAGAAGTCATCACCTGATGTTGTTACAGGTATATTATCAGTCTCCTCATATGATGTATATGCACTAATTAACCCAGGTTCCATGTTATCATATGTTACTCTGTTGGTTGCTAGTAAGTTTGGAACAAAACCTAAATTGGTTAAACCTTTTGAGATGTCTACACCTGTTGGGGACTCAGTGATAGTTAAGCGAGTATATAGGGGTTGTATAATAGTAGTTCATAGTCGATCTACTGTAATGAACCTAATCGAGTTATATATGGTAGAATTTGATGTTATAATGGGTATGTATTGGTTGTATTTTTGTCATGCCAACGTTGATTGTAGATCAAAGATAATCCGATTTCAATTTCTAGGGGAGCATGTTTTGGAGTGGGAAGGTTATTCAGCGTCGCCGAGAGGCAGATTTATTTCCTATCTCAAGGCAAGGAAGATGATCAGAAAGGGTTGTATGTATCACTTAGTTCGGGTTCAGGATGTGGAAGTAGAGTCACCAACCAGTCAGTCCATCCCTGTGGTTAATGAGTTTCTCAATGAGCTTCTGGGTCTTCCGCCAGAGCGAGAAATTGAGTTTGATATTAACCTACTACCGGATACTTATCCAATATCTATTCCTCCCTATAGAATGGCTCCCCAGAGCTGAAAGAGTTAAAGGAACAACTAAAGAACTTGCTTGAAAAGGGCTTTATCAGACCTAGTACATCACCGTATGGAGCACCTATGTTATTTGTGAGGAAGAAAAATGGTTCCTTAAGGATGTGTATTGATTATAGATAGTTGAATAAGGTGACAATCAAGAATAAGTACCCGTTCCCGAGGATTGATGATTTATTTGATCATTTGCAAGGTGCCCAGTGTTTTTCAAAAATAGACTTGAGGTTCGGGTACCATCAGGTAAGGGTTAAGGAGGAAGATATTCCGAAGACAACATCCAGGAGAAGATACATGCACTTCTAGTTTTGTGTTATGTCGTTCAGTTTGACCTATGCCCTAGCAGTATTCATGAATTTGATAAACCGTATGTTCAGGCCCTTTTTAGATCCGTTTGTAATTGTATTTATCGATAATGTATTGGTGTATTCTAATTCAGAGACTGAGCATGCAGATCATCTGTGTACTATGCTAAGAGTTCTATAAAAAAAGGAAGTTGCATGCAAAATTCTCTAAATGTGAATTCTTGTTAAACTCCGTAGCTTTCCTTGGGCATATCATTTCGGGTGAAGGCATCCGGGTAGATACACAAAATATTGAGGCAGTAAAGACTTTGCCTAGACCCACAACACCGACAGAGGTTCGTAGCTTTCTCGGTTTGGCAAGTTATTACCATAGATTTGTAGATGGATTTTCTTCCCTTTCAGCACCTTTGACAAAGTTGACTCTGAAGGGAGCAAAGTTTCAATGGACTGACGCTTGTGATCGGAGATTCCAGGCATTAAAGAATAGATTAACTTCAGCACCGGTTCTAATGCTCCCAGAAGGGACCGATGGTTATGTTATATATTGTGACACTTCAGGCGTTGGATTGGGTTGTGTGCTGATGCAGCAAGGTAAGGTTGTAGCTTCTACTTCTAGACAACTAAGAAAGCACGAAAAGAACTACCCAACCCACAATTTAGAGTTAGCCGAGATGATTCATGCACTAAAGGTGTGGAGGAACTACTTGTATGGAATTCATGTTGATATCTATACAGATCATAAGAGCCTCCAGTATATCCTCAAGAAAAAGGAATTGAATTTACGTCAAAGGAGATGGTTGGAGCTACTTAAAGACTATGACGTTGATATTTTATACCATCCGAGGAAGGCAAACGTAGTAGCCGATGTCCTCAGCCGTAGATCTATGGGTAGCATGTCATATTTATAGCCAGAAAAAGGGGAATAGCCCACGAGATTCATTAGGTAGCTAGTCTTGGAGTTCGGTTACTGGACTCAGGCGAGATTTGAATTAATATTCAGGATATGGAAACATCCTCTTTAGCAACTGAAGTAAAGCAATTCTAGTACGAGGATCCTGTGTTAGTTCATTATAGGGATACCACCCCTCAGAAGGAGAATACACCGTTTGAAATTACAGAAAATGGGATCCTCAAATATCGAGGACGATTATGTATCCCTAATTTTGCGGAGCTGTGTTGGCAGGTTATGGGAGAAACTCATTATTCTCGTTATTCTATCCATCCAGGAGCGACAAAGATGTATCATAATATTAGGGAAGTATATTGGTGGAACAGAATGGAAAAGGATATAGCGGAGTTTGTTGCCCAGTGTCCTAACTGTCAGCAGGTTAAGATTGAGCATCAAAAACATGGTGGATTATTGTCGGCTATGGAGATCCCGACTTAGAAATGGGAAGTAATCAATATGGATTTCATCGTAGGCTTACCTCGTACCCAGCGTAAGTTCGATTCGATATGGGTGATTGTTGATAGGCTTACAAAGTCAGCCTATTTTCTGCCTATTAGGACTACATATTTCATAGAGAATTATGCAAGGCTTTATATTAAGGAGATAGTATGACTGCATGGCATCTCTGTATCTATTATCTCGGATAGAGGAGCTCAATTCACAACTAATTTCTGGAGGTCTTTCCAAAAAGGATTGGAGACTCAGGTAAGTCTTAGTATAGGATTTCATCCCCAGATAGATCGACAAGCTGAACGTACTATTTAGACACTTGAGGATATGTTACGATCTTATGTAATAGACTTCAAAGGTAGCTGGGATGATCATCTTCCGCTTATTGAGTTCACATATAATAATAGCTAGCATTCCAGTATTCAGATAGCTCCATACAAAGATCTTTACAGACGGAGGTGTAGGTCACCTATAGGGTGGTTCGATGTTGGGGAAACTTTGTTAGTATGACCAGAATTGGTACAACAGGCAATCAAGAAGTCTTATGCGGATAATCGATGACGAGACTTGGAGTTTCAGGTTGACGATTGGGTATTCCTAAAGGTATCACTGATGAAAGGTGTTATGAGGTTCGGTAAGAAAGGAAAACTTAGCCCTCGATACATTGGAACATATAGGATCATACACAAGGTAGGCCAGGTAGCATATGAGTTACACTTGCCTTAGAACTTAAAGTCTGTACATCCAGTCTTTCATGTGTCTATGATCCGTAAATGTATCAGAGATCCTTTCAGAATCGTGTCAGTTGAAGACATTCAGGTCATATAACAGCTATCATATGAAGAAACTCCCATTGCTATATTAGACAGACAAGTTTGGAGATTGAGAACTAAAGATAGCTTTGGTGAAGTACTTTGGAGAAACAACAATGTGGAAGAAATGACTTGGGAGGCTGAGGAAGACATGAAGTCTAGATATCCCTACTTATTTCCTCCTCCAGAGAAGGGTCCGACTGAGACGTCACAACCTTAAGGTACGTATATGGATTCTTGTGTTAATTAGTGTCATTGGTTGTGTGAGGTCATTGTCGTTATTGATGATTATGGTCCTATGTGGCGTTGAATTATTGAGTTTCTACAGGAAGAGTTGGTAGTAGTGTTGTTACAAAGGCAACTCTGCCAAAGTTATATAGATCCCGGGGAGTTAAACATTCGAGGATGAATGTTTTTAAGGGGGGAAGGATGTTACATCTCGCGTTTTCGTACGTTAAAGTTTCGTCTTCAGTTAATCGACGTAGACTTGGGGATGAGATTATCTTGAGGTTAACGCATTTATGCTATTTATAACAAGCAATAAGTAAGTGTCATGAAGGATAAAGGGTACACGAATCAAAGAAAATGAGTTTTGTTGAAGGTTGTCGATTTGGGATAAAATACAGTCCGAGCTATAATACCCGATATTTATAGACTAGTACCATACAAGGTACCATATGATCATGATAGTATGATGTATAAAGTATATTAAAAATGAGTTGCATTTTAAGGATGATTCTTAATTATGTGGGTAATTGGTTAATTATCGGGTAACAGGACATTACCTAATTAATTAATAAATTATAAGATAAGGTTAAAAAAACTCCACCCACGTGATAGCAAGCCACTACTAAGACATATGGATATCTACAGTACAAGACATTAACGTGTAAGACATTCAAGTTTGGTTTCATTTGTACAAGTTTGGCTTCATTTTGGACATAGAATAATAAAGTGAGTTACATACCTTTCTTCCTAAGCATTTCAAAAATAGATGCTAAAACTCAACCTAACAAAGCTTCCAACAAAATTTCTTGCGACCAAATCAATTCCAGCGAGAATTATTAGCACCTTAGCAACGTAAAATTTTGCGATTCTAAGGGAGTATGGTGCAACCTTTTCCAAGAATATCATACGGATTTTTTCCCTATTCGAGGTATGTTAAGGCTATTGCTTCTTTCTTTTTGGCATGATCTAAATGATACAAAAAGAAACGGGCAATGTACAACTTTCATAAATGACTCTATTCGTAGAAATACTAGGGGTCTCTATGTTCTTGATTCCCCATGTAACATATTATTATACCTTTTGTTCATGGGTCTCAAAATAATATGCAGTTGATAAAGTTTATCCGAAAGAAATATTGAGATTATTAACATATTTTATGCATTTCATTCATTTATACATGTACATTGATCCATGACCAGATGGCGTTATATACACGTATTTATATGTATATATATGTATATGGGATATGAAAAAAGGTTACGGCGTTATATACGCACCACCACCTGATCAGTTGGTATTTGTTGACGATTTTGCCCACAGTGACTGAGATAATATGATGATATGCCCTCAAAGACTTGATGATGTTATGTACACCTATGCATATGCATGGCACGACATTTACACACACGTGCATGATGTTATAACTATTTCAGGACTTGCAAAGTTATTTAGACTTACAGGCGGAATTTCTTATTCCATGTTTCATCTATGTCTTCAGTACATTATTCGTACTGACGCCCTATTTCCCGGGGCCTGCATTTCATGCCCGCATGTGCAAGTAGGCAAGCTGACGGTCCCCTGCTTAGGATCCTTGATCAGAGAGAGTTAGTGTGTTCCACTTGATCTAGAGCTGCTTTTAATTTTGGTACGATATGCTAGTATACATATATGGTTATGACGTGGCCCAATCTCATCCTTGTATAGTTGTATTTTCTATTAGAGGTGTGTAGACAGTTATGTATAGTTGGATAGTATGTGGCCTTATCGACTTCCAGTTTTGGGTATATAGTTTTCTCTAGCAGCCTTGCCGGCTCGCCCACTGTATTCCACATGTATATGTACATATGTCTTCTGGATAGGTTACTCTCACATATATTATTCATGTTTATATCTTAAATGCATGCTTAAGGATGTTCGACATGTAGGATTTGGGCACCCGTCGCGGCCAATCGGTTTGGGTCGTGACACAAAATGTATGCATATGACCTAGAATTAATATGCACAAGGACTTAGTAAAAATCAAGCAGATATGTACTCATGGAATTTCTATATGACTACGAATGATTCAAGCAATTCAGTATATCAAGAATAAGCTCCCATGTATTCATAAATAAATATAAACCTTGGCATGATTTCTAACATGAGTAAAAGAGCAAATGTAGTTATAAGCCAAAAAATCATGAATCAAGATGATCATATAATCAAAACAAGACATAAAGTACCTAAATTCTACCACAAACATAATATAAACTTTGTACGTGCATATACGCTTACCATCTCGCATATATGCTATCCGGATATCCCCAATACCTTAAACACATAGCAATCAAATCAAATCAAATCCTAAGAGTTTCCCTCTTGACAAGATTAGCCAAGAAACTTACTCCTTCCCGTGCTAGGATTGACCTCAAATTGGTCAAAACCACATTCTAGCCCTTCAATCATGCAAATCCAAGACAAACATCATTCCAGGAAGTTAACAAACCATAAAAGTTCGATCTATAAAGAATTTCCAAAAAGTCAACAAAGGTCAACCTGACCCCGCGTGACTAAATTCAAAACCAATACCAAAATTCGATGATCCCTAACCTTTCAAGTACAAATATGTAATTAGTTTCAAAATTCAGGTCCAAATCGATGGTCAGACGCCAAAATATATTGTCTTAAAGTAGACAAAACTCCCAAACTTTCTTTGAAAAACCAATGTTTTAGGTGTAAAAACCCATGTAGATTCTTGAAATATAGTCACAAATAGGTAGAAATCACTTTTCCTCTTACCTTGTATGAAAATCTACCCGAAAAATTGCTCCTCTTCAAGTATAGGCCTCAAAATATAAAAGAATGGGTAAACGTCCCAAAATATAATACATATCTGTTCTGTCCAGAAGTACCCTTCGCGAATATGGCACAAGCCTCGCGTTCGTCAAGCACATATATTGATGGTCCAAAAAGTAGTCTAATGATCGCATCTGAGCCCCATGATCCCAAACGCCAACAAACGAACACATCATGAACGCGAGCTTCCTCTCAAGAAAATGAATGCTAATGAGCCCCCAGCCTGCTCCATCTCCACGTGAACATGATATCTGGTACGCGAACGTGATGACCAAGCGTATCACAACAACTTGAATGCAAAGCCACCATGCGCACGCGAAGCACACAACTACAACTCCCAAAAAGCATGTCGCGAAGGCAACTACCGAAGAGCAAATGCGAAGTACAAATATAGCTTGCCAAGATCCTTCTCCATGATCACTAGCCTAGCACTGCGATCGCCAAGCAATAGAAAACACTAGAAATTCAACTGCTCCAAAACACATAGAAATGATTTGAAAATACCCTGGATCACACCTGATCCCATGGGGACCCTGTCCATTCATATCAACAAGTCCAAATACAATATCCAAACTTATCCAAAGGCTCAAAGCACTGCAAATAACATCAAAACATGAATCAAAGATCAAAATTATTCTCTTAACTTTCAAGCATTCCAACTTCGCCAAACTCATCTGAATCACACTTAGACATTTGGGATCATAACCAAACTTTGCATACAATTTCCAATATGCCAAATGAACATAACCAATGTCCCTGAACACCGACCGGACCCTGATAATATCAAGTTCAACTCCCGATCAAACCTATGAACTCTCCAGTTTTTTTAAATAACTTTTGATAAATAGAGCCAAAATATTATAGGATCATCGAAATTCATATTGTCACTAGGTTGATTGCCTAGTTGACCTTGGTCTTAAGTCTATATTGGTATAGTACTCACAGTGAAAGGTAAAGGTGGATTTCTTATGTTTAGGCTTAAGGATTCGAAAGTGATTTCTCACTTTATGAAATTTAGTGGTAGCTATCATGTTGTGACATATGATAGCTAACTTGAATGTTTGGGGATGAGGTGTGACACATGATATGCGGACAGGGATAGGATAAATCGTATTTTTGGAAATTATCCCAATTGTTTAATTATATTATTTGGTATAAAGGCTCCATATATGGTTATGTTGGATTGTAATAATGGGAGTGTCCACAACATACATGAGAAGACATTAATTTTTTTATGAAACCCTTCATGTATGATTTTGGATATGAAAAATGTTTCATGATTTGATTTGAAAATATTTGTAATTTTTAAATGGCTTTCATAGTTAATTGGTTTTCATGCATATGTTGGGGTGAATCATTTGGTCTGGTTCGCTCGGGCCGAAAAGTTTGCATGGTGTCGGTCACAGATTGGATTGTGATATAATTATTCAATTACCAATATTCAAGCATTATGATAGTAAATTTGTGATTTAAATTGCAACCAATTTTGTATAGGAGAGAACCAAACATATTAATATTAATTGTCATTTCATCATAGAGAACTAAAGTTTGGCTTATTTTATATTTTGCATGTGTCCTCTACAGAATAACAGGCTGACATTCACGCAAAAGGTCTTGGCATTTCTCAATGCGATTATCTCGTGTCCAAGCTATGCATGAAGAACATCCTACGTGCCACGACCCAAAACGCCACTAAGTCGTGATGACACCTAACCAAATCCGCTAGGTAATACAAACAGTATAAGTCACTACTATAATGAGATATCATCAATATTTTTAATTAAACTACAATACAATTCAATATAACTACCTCAAGCACTAGGAGTACAAGTCATGTGCCACTATGATTTAGGTTTACAAAACTGGTATAAGAAATAAGTACAACATTTATTTGAAGGTTACATAAATAAAAATGAGGTACTAATGTACCATGAACAAGTGGTAGCTCAAATTTGCAATGTAGCTACAACTTAAACTCTTGCCTTCTGTATAAACGGCAACTCAGCTCTAAGAATTTGCACGCAAGGTGCAAAAGTATAGTATGAGTACACCATAGCCGGTACCCAGTAAGTATTAGGACTAAACTCGGTAAAGTAGTGACGAGGTACAACTCATGTGATACTCACTAGTCAAATAACATATGGAATATATCACACGCTAGCAACAAAAAGTGTGGCAGAAACAATAACAGTAATCTCCTCAGGACAAGTGATAACAATTAAATGCAAGTAATGACTCAACTTCAACAATAAGTGATTAAGAAGTAACACACACATATCACGCCTCATACCTAAATTATTAGTCACATTCGCATGGCAAAGACTCCATGCCACAATACCAATCACACTCGCGTGGCAAAGACATCGTGCTACAATATAATCAGTCTCACACGACAAAGACCTAGTGCTCGCACCACAAAGACCTCGTGCTATAATATAATCACACTCGTACAGCAAAGAATCATTCTCACACGGCAAAGACCTTGTACTTGCATGAAAAAGACTTTGTGCTACAATATAATCGCACTCGCAGGACAAAGACCTCGTGCTTGCACACCAAAGACCTTGTGCCACAATATAATCACACTCGCACTGCAAAGACCTCGTGCTCGCAGGGCAAAGACCTCATGCCAAAATATAATTATACTCACATGAAAAAGACATCATGTCAATACTAAAATAATTCCCTCAGCATGTCCACATATGCCACAATAATCACAAAACAATAATGCCAAAGTTTTTATAATGGATATGAGTTCATAATTTATCAACAAAGTGCATAAGAACATGAAAACTAGTAAAGTACGGATGGTTATTTAACAAATAAAGTATTACTACGGCTAAAACAAGTGAAGAGATCATATTCACATAGCCACAAAGTGAAGAAGCATGTTTCATATAAAATACATCCCCAAAATTAAGGCAAATTAATAGCCTAAGGTATAATACGATCAAAAGCCACATGTAGCACCCGTGTACATGATCGTCACCTCGTATATACGTTTCTTTTCACATAACACAAATAGGCAGTAAAGGACAAATCCAAAGGGGTATTGCCCCACATAAAGACAGGAAAGATACTTTCCTCAAATAATCCAAATCAATGCTCTAAAAGTGCCTTTCCGCGTGAATCGACCTGAGGACGGCTCGAATCTAGTAAAAAATAACTCAATAACATCAAATAAAGCCAAAGGAATCAAACCAAACGATAAAGGTCGAATCTTTAATCAAATACTTAGAGTCAACCAAAAAGTCAACCCCGATCTTGCATCCCGGAACCCGACAAAACTAAAATATACTGACAACACATTCGAATACGAGTCCAACCATACAAGTTTCATCCAAATCTGAGTCCCAATTGGTATTTAAAACCCATTTATTTAACATAGAAATGGTGGCTACCCCCCCCCCCATATTTTCCTCTTTTAGGTTCACCACTCAAATGCCAAAATAAAAAATTAAATCACAAAAATAATCAAATCTGAGTAGAGAACACTTACCCATCTAAGTGATTGAAAATCGCTTCAACTCGAGTTTCCAATCTCAAACTGTGATAAAATGAGCAAAACCCTCGAATATACTAACTTATAGATCTGGTCCAGGAGTACCCGTCGCGATTGTAGCCAATAGCCACGTGATCGCGAAGCATAGAATCACAGCCACCCTTACAACCAACTACGTAATCGCGCTAGAACAATTGCGATCGCAGAAGACAATAAGCTTCAGCATTGCGAATGCGAGAGACAAAATTACCACTACTCACCTCTGCCATACACGAACGCACCATATCCACGCAAACGTGAAGACCAACTAGCACTGACCCTTCGCGAATGCGATACCTTGTCGAAAAAGAAATTCACAAAGCCCCAGCTCCCAACATACACTACACGATAGCGTCTTTACCTTTACGATAGCGAAGAGTATCTAAGGCACCAGAAACCAACAGCTCCAAACATCACAAAAAAATGTTCCAGAACCACCCTGAATCACTTTCGAAGCCCCCTAGGACCCCATCTAGTCATATACCTACGAGTACAAATAAATTACACGGACCTACTCGAGGTCTCAAATAAATAAACACATCATCGAAACTACAATTCACACCTCGATTCAAGCTTGATGAACTAATCAAACTTTCCACTTTCAAAACTCAAGTCGAACCACGTTTAACCAACTCAAAATTACTTCAAATTTTGCAAGCAAGTTCCACATGACATAATGAACCTATTCCAACTCCCAGAAAAACAATCTGAACTCGATAACAATAAAGTCAACTCCCAGACAAACCTATAACACTTTCCAAACCTTCAAATTACCAACTTTCGCCAAATAGGGTTGAAACAATCTAGAAACATCCAAATACGAATCCGAACATATGCCTATGTCCAAATAAGCATACGAACCTATAGGAACCATCAAAATACAAATCCATTACCGTTTACATAATAGCCAAACCTTGGTAAACTCTTCAACTTTAAGCCTCCAAAAATGAAACTTTCTCTTCTAAATCAACCCCAAACCTCTCGGACATCGAAACCAACTATACATGAAAGTCATAATACATCATATGAAGCTACTCAAGACCGAAAACCACTGAACAAAAATCCAATGCTCAAAATGACCGTTCGGGTTGTTACATTCTCCCCCACTTAAATATGCGTTTGTCCTAGAACATTCCAAGAGTTGTTCCAAAGCCATCAAATAATTGTATAAAATCATACACATACCTATGGATGATCCCATGTAACCTCAAATAATATAAGCCCGTCGACACAACCTGCTGAAGATTCTTTCTTCGAACTTAGTCCATAAGCCTTAAAACTAAATTCCACCATCCAAAATTTCTTATAAGATCTGATTCTCGCAAATACATTGCAAAAGTATAAACGAGTTGTGTCAAGCCATAACCATATTCCAAGATATAATCACGCGACGTAACCCATCGCTCATATGTTCGTAGCAGTACCTCTGACTATAGTAGATGCCCATTACCAAACCTAGTATTGATAATATACCTCATATCAAATAGAACCTTGTTCCAAACCTTCACAACACTACTAATGATGAAATAAACATGTATAAACTCATCACCACCCATCAAATCAACAAGTTGTGGAGTTTTGTCGCCCCAGAAGAACCATTGCCAAATTCTAAGTTGACTAACGACATTCATCTCCAAATGTACCTTATAAAAATTTGATTATACTACTCGCAGGTCCAACAAACTCATCTCCCCCATTACAAAGATGCTCAACTGACATGCCACACCAAATGCTAACTAGAGCTACATACGATGCAATCCGTGCCCAATAAGAAACACTTGAATGTAACCAAAGATGGATAGAGAACTAAATACAAGAACCATCCAACAAGCTCAGTAGATATAACCACCAAGGCAAAATATTATGATCCGATCCCACAAGGGAGAAACAAAACTCACAAATTAAGCATAAGGAATCATATCCTAACATAACTTTACTGCGACACGTAACCCGATCCAATCATATAGGTCACATGGAATACCCAAAATTCTCATACCCACCAAACACGTATGTATCAATAGCAAGAATGCGAAGCGCATGACCATAATCATGGAGAATGGATAGAACCATATACCACAAACATGAGGAATACGGCCAAGTGAAATAAGCAATTAGGCCTCCCAAGAGCCATCTCGCTCAAACTTTGCCACAGGGCCTAAGCAAAACACCAATATGTATGTAAATAGTCAATATTCTCACAATCCATCATAGCATAAGAGAGTAAGACGTGGAACATATCAGGTCATGAATAAGACCAACTATTGTCGATGACACATTCCTTAACAATGGCTATGCTGAGTACACAAACCTGATTCGATGTAGAATACACATTCTTATTAGGCCTAACAATGGCCCCCAAATTAACTCCAACCATCCAATAATAGGTAAATAACCTTTCAAAAGTCTACAGTAACCTATATATAACACATACCATCTGTTGTCTAGCTCTTGCCATACCTTCACAATCCATAACTAAGGAATCGTCTGCCTCTAAGAACTCCCAATGTCCAAATCCTAAGAATACAGGAATGTCCTATCTGATCCCAACTCTACCACTCAAATGACTGACACATCCCTCATATCCAATCACCTCGGAGATACTCCCATGAATCATCCACGTCACATAGTAGAATCTGAGTATCAACCGTCAACAACCAGGCGATTACTGTAATGCAATTCTAGCATCTACAAGTGAAAACATGATGTGCCTTCTAAAATGTGCACCTTTCTCAGGTGATACGAGATAGTGCCAACATTATTCTAAATATATAAAACCGTCCATGTTGTCTAGAACTCATAACCTTCCCTTAAAAACTGAACTGCAATTTTGTACATGTTATCTCAATTCCACATGGTGAACTGTATCTATCATACCATCATATGAAAAAGACGAGAATCCCATTATCAACTTTGAATCACAAGTAGGATATACACTCCGTCAGCCAGAAACCTTCCACTTGACCCCATCTAGTATAGAAATCACAACACGCAACAAACTTCCTATGCCTGTAGAAGACATCCATCTCACGCCATGGTTGAAACCATCGAAAACTCTTAGAAACCCATTTTCACAAAAACAAGCCATCAAAACTGAATCCGTCTAACTCAACCAAGCCATGCCCGTCTCCAAACCCAAGAGTGTTTCCACTAATCACATGTAAAGTCTCGCCACACCAAAAGAACTGATCATTTCTATTACTGTGCTGATCAAAACCATTACCAAGTTGGCCCATTTCTTCGAGTTCCTCTTGACTTGCCTTCAAGTTAAAACTTTTCCTTGCTTGTACATTATGGTCCTTAATCAAAGCTCACCCTCAAGATCCTAACATGAAACCATATCATCCTAAGGCCCATAAGACATTGTATTTTCTCTTAATCCCCCAATAGTAATGCAATCAAAATGCCCACTCTGAAGAGACCTTTTGTGAATTTGAAGATGTTTCTTTAACCTCTCAGATACTGAAATGTAGAATCAATAATAATATAGAACTACCGCAAGTCTCAGCACCATCAATTGCAAATCTCACATCTTAGCCATATACAAATCCGGGGAACCCTCAAACACCACATATGAATCTTGAACTCACTAGAATCTTCTTGAGAGTAATTTACCTACTCTAATCCTTTATGCACGGTCAATACGTGCTGAATGACTTGTGCCTTATTAGAAGATGAATACTCCAAAAGAAGCATACTAGCAATTCCTTTCCCTTGCACCCATGACCATAATGAGCATCAAACCTAAATCGTTCCAAGAATTTCGTAAGCCCATAAAAGTATAGTACATCATGCATCTAGAAATTTCCTTCCTTGCCTCATCCTCAAAGTCAGCCCCTTCAAGTCATAACTGATCTACAAGTGTGCCTCAGTCCAAAACTAATATAGCACATGACCATGCAATCTGATTGTCGGTAGCAGACTCCCACACTTAGCTCGAAGCCACTCAACAAGACATAAGAATATACTTCATTTGATATGAACAGCTTAAAGACCCCTCACCACACTCATAACACGAGACTGTAACATCAAGACAAAAAATCAAGTAATCCATAGCCCTTTGCATCACAAACAAATCCCTCCCATGAAATCAAACCATGTAGGCATAGTCCTTAGTCACATAATACTCATCACATAGATATCTCGCAACTCAGTGAGCCATCGATCCCACTTCTGAAGACACTACTGGACAAATTAGTCCAAATGCACACACTCACACAACAGAAACTATCGAACCCATGCTGAAGTCTAAACCTGGCCTCAGGTCCCTATCTTCACAACATGGAAAAACCATTTTTCACCTCATCCTCGACATCCCAAGTCGTTGGTGCACAGATGATACCAAGTACTGAACATCATGTACACTTGAATAGAAATAAACTGGGATATAAGCGTCAAGATGAAATTAAGTTGCACGATAAGGAACGAAAAATAGAAAGTTTCCTAGATGCCCTGTAGCATCTCGAAGATAAGTATGGACGTCATCATACTGATCCGTGAGACTCTACTAGATACTTGCTTAAGACTCGTAGAACCTATGAACCTAGATCTTTGATATCAACTTGTCACGACCCAAAACCCTACCAAGTCATGATGGCACTTAACACAAATCCACTAGGTAAGCCAATTAGTATAAGTCGCTACTATAATAAGAAATCATCGTTATTATTAATAAAACTGCAAAACAATTCAATACAACTACCCCAAGGACGGTTAGTACAAGTCATAAGACATTATGATTTGGATTTACAAAGATACTAAAAGAAATAAGTACAACATCTATTTGAAGATTATATAAGCAAAAATGAGGTCCTAATCTACCATGAACAAGTGGTAGCTCAAATCTGGGATGTTACTACAACATTAATGAATGCCTTTGTCATCCAATACAGCTTAGCTCCAAGAATCTGAATGCACAGTGCAAAATTATATTATGAATATACCACGGTCGATACCCAGTAAGTATCAAAACTATCCTCGGTGAAGTAGTGACGAGGTTCAAGTCATGTCATACTCACTAGTCAAATAACCTATGCAATATATCAAAGGATGGCAACAATAAGTATAACAGAAACAATAACAGTAAGCTCCTTAGGACAAGTGATAACAATTAAATGCAAGTAACAACTCAACGTCAACAACAAGTCATAAAAACGGAACACATACACATGGTGACTTATACCCATATTATCTGTCACACTTGCACGGCAAAGACCTCGTGCCAGTATCAATCACACTCGCAAAACAAAGACCTCATTCTCGTACGGCAAAGACCTCATGCCACAATTTAATTACATTCGCCTGGCAAAGACCTCGTGCTCGTACGACAAATATCTCGTGCCATAATAAAATCACACTCGCACGGCAACAATAAGTATAACAGAAACAATAACAGTAAGCTCCTTAGGACAAGTGATAACAATTAAATTCAAGTAACAACTCAACGTCAACAACAAGTCTTAAAAACGAAACACATACACATGGTGACTCATACCCATATTATCTGTCACACTCGCACGGCAAAGACCTCGTGCCAGTATCAATCACACTTGCAAAACAAAGACCTCATGCTCGTACGACAAAGACCTCATGCCACAATATAATTACATTCGCCTGGCAAAGACCTCGTGCTCGCACGACAAATATCTCGTGCCATAATAAAATCACACTCGCACAACAAACAATCCGCTCATCATGTCCACGTGTGACATAATAATCATCAAACAATAATGCCAAAGTTTTCATCACGGATATGCGTTCATAATTTATTAACAAAGTGCACAAGAATGTGAAAAATAGTAAAATGTGAATGAGTATTTGAAAAATAAAGCATTACTACGTCTAAAACAAGTATAGTGGTCATGTTCACATAGCCACAAAGTGATAAAACATGTTTCATATACAATACATCTCCAAATTAAGGCATATTAATAACCTAAGGTCTAATCCAGTCACAAGCTAAACGTAGCACCCGTGTACACGCTCATCACCTCGTATACATGTCACTTTTCACATAACACAAATAAGCAATAAAGGTCAAATCATAAGGGTTATTCCCCCACACAAGGTTAGGCAAGATACTTACCTCAATCAAGTCAAATCAATAATCTAAAAATGCTTTACCGTGTAAATCGACCCTTGAACGGCTCGAATCTTGCCAAAAACTACTCAATAACAACAACAAATGCCATATGAATCAAACTCAAGCGATAAAGATCGAATCTTTAATCAAATACTCAAAGTCAACCCAAAAGTAAACTCTGGGTCTGTATTGTGGAACAAGATAAAACTCACAAATTCCGATAACACATTCAAATACGAGCCCAACCATATAGGTTTCATCCAAATGTGACTCCAAATTGGTGTTCAAAACCCATTTATTCACTTTAGAAAAGTTTGCCAAAAACCCCTAAGTTCTTCTTTTGGATTCACCACTCAAATGCCAAAATCAAAGATGGAATCATGAAAAATAATTAATTCGAGTCAAGAACACTTATCCAATCCTAGTGAGTAAAAATCGCCTGAAAAATATCCTCAATTCGAGCTCCCAATCTCAAAATGTGATAAAATGAGCAATACCCTCAATATAATGACTTATAGATCTGGTCCAGGAGTACTCTTAACGATCGCAACCAATAGCCACGCTATCGAGAAGCACAGAATCACGACCGCCCTCAGAACCAACTACGCAATTGCACTAGACTAATCGCAATCGCAGAAAACAATTAGCTTCAACATCACGAATGCGAGAGACAAAATTACCACTGCTCAACTCATCCCTACCCAAACCCACCACATCCACGCGAGTGGAAAGGCCTACAAGCACGGACCCTTCACAACGTGATACCTTGTAGTGAACGCGATTAACAAAGCCACAACTCCCAACATACATTACCTGATCGCGTCAACACCTTCGCGGTGGCGAAGAACATATGAGTCCTTAGAAACCAGCAGCTCCAAACATAACAAAAATGGTCTGGAACTACCCCGAATCACACCGGAGGCCCCGTAGGACCCCGTCAAATCATACTAACAAGTCCAAATATATTACACGGACCTACTCGAGGTCTCAAATCACTCAACACAACATCAAAACTACAAATCATACCTTGATTCAAGCTTGATGAATTAATAAAACTTCCAACTTTTACAACTCATGCTGAACCACGTCTAACCAATTCAAATCACCTCAAATTGTGCACACGAGTTCCAAATGACATAACGAACCTCGCCTACCTACCAGAACAACAATCCGAACATGATGACATCGAAGTCAACTACGAAGTCAAATCTAAGAACTTTTTAAACCTTCAAATCCAACTTTCACAAAATAGGCCAAAACCTTCTAGAAACATCCAAATAAAAATTCGGACGTACGCTTAGGTCCAAAATCACCATAGGAACCTATTGGAACCATCAAAACACGAATCTGAGACCGTTTAAAAAAGTGAAACCTTGATCAACTCTTCAACGTTAAGCCTTCAAAAATAAAAGTTTCTCTTCTAAATCAACCTCGAATTTCTCGAACATCGAAACCAACCGTACACACAATTAGAAAATTCTAACCCTGAGATTCATAAAGAATTCGGTATTGATATTACTGAAAAAGAAGATGGGATAGGTACATCTTATAAAGAAGGTTGTTAGTAATTAAATTACTAGGAGCTATTGATTATGTGGAAGGTGAATTTGTTCAAAAACTCCAGTATTTTTACTACGCAAAAGTTTTAATACAAATAACTCTTTTAATTGACTATAATTTTAAAAGAGCAAATCATAATATAACATATGAAGCTACTCAAAACCTCAAATTTCATAATGCAATGTCAATGTTCAAAAAGACCGGTTAGCTCGTTACATTATGGCTCTTAGCTCGAGGAGGATGTAAAGGAAATAACTACTCGTACATATTACACAAACTCGATAAACTACAATTTGTCTCTGCCTCAAACTTGCTGAGTCAGCTGAGTTAGTCGTTTAGCAGGTTAAACGGTGTTGGTCAAATAGTTAGCATGTATATATAGGTGTATGCTTCTCTTTGTAATTCAGTTTTTCATTTTCTGCAGAAATACAATTGAACTAAGATTTTCTCTCTCTCTCTCTCTGCCCGTCAAATTCCAACTGTTAGATTAGGGATTCATTGATGTTGTCAGAAAGAGGTTGAGGATGACCAAACTCGATAGGATATTGTGAAATGTAGTGCAAAGGAAAATCTAGAGCTCAACAATGGTAGATGAAACATCTAAAGAGAGGTCTAGACATCAACGATGATGAAAAATCATGACCTTGGACTTTAGTATTTTAGGGAGAAAAAATGGATAGAAGATTAAAAATAAAGGTTTATTTTATGAGGAGGGACTATATTGTACTATCTTGTATGTCGAAATAGTTTAGACCTTATATACAATTTACAACTGTATCATTTATGTTTATCGTGTATGTCCGTTCACAATATCATTTAGAAGTAGAAGCAGTTACTATTGTTACACATGGACTAAGGTCTGACAAATTAAACCAATCAAGCTCTGTAACAAAAGAAGCGAGAAATTCCTTTGGGGGAATTAGGAGAAGCATTTGCGTCATCATCACAAGTGCAGATGTCAACAATTTTATTGTGCTTATTCTTTTTAAACTTGCGCTGATCTTTAAGCACCGTCACTACCAGGACTCCGTCACGCATGGAAGCTTTAATCTGGTGCACCAAAGCATCATCCGGTAATCGAAACTTCCTACACAAATTCCCTATCTCTGTGCGTTCCTTGCAGTGCCACCTAACGCCAGTATTATTACTATTGTTTTCATTTTCCCCCTGTGTAATTAAGCGGACTACTCTGTCGTTGTGCAGCTCCAATTTCACGTCCTCTTTTGTGAGACCTGGAAGGTCAAACTTGAAAATATGGGCTTCAGGTGTCTCTTTCCAATCCATGTCGCAGTAGCCTGAAGCTTCCCTCAACCCAAATAGCAATGGATGATCCAGTAGCAATTGTGACGATAACGACATTCCTTAATCGTTAGCAATATAGTACTGCACAAATACTGCTTATCAAGTTTAAAATCCAACTATTTTTTATGGATGTGTGCTGTGAATACTGCCTATGGGCGTTGTTTAACCAGAGGATATATAGAATGGGAAAGGGGGCTCTTGAATATTCTGGATCGCGTAGAAAGAACAGCATCCAATGTGGTTCTGCTAGCTTCGCAAACATTCTGGAAGCCTTCCCTCTGTAAATATCTGGACCCTTCCCTTCAAGGAAACAGAGTTTGAGATACAAGTAGAGTATAGAATTGCAAGGCATAATTTAAATATAATATTTATTTTTATCGTTACTAAAATTTTATTGTATCATATCGTTAAATTCGTTGTTACTAACGAAGAAAAGTGCTACTTTATGTAACGACTAATTTGGTGTGGTCATATCATTATTCCCCCCCCCCTCCCCCCATCTCATTTACCCTTTTTTATTATTAAATATCATATTTTATGCTTTACCCTACCTTGTATATAATAATTTACCTCGTATACTACTTTTTTGGTAACTAGTTTCTCAACACGTGTCGAGTTATGTTATTTTACATTGTACAATAATTATAATTTTGAGTAAATAATTATATATGAAAGTATAAGGTACAAGTTTTTCTAAATGAATGATATGAATCATTATATAATCACTTATTTGTCGAGATCAAAATGATTTGATGTCGTTTGAACTGCAAAGATGAATAACAAAAGTTTATTAGATACATGTGATGTCTTTAATAAAGGCGATATAAATAACTAAAAAATATAATATAAATTAAAAATAGTATTCTCTTTTGTCGTCCAATATTATAGGCTTCAAAACTCCTTCATGTATTAGAGTTTTCTATGTTCTTACTACTCTCTTCGAATCACTAGTACTTTATCATCCAGTCAAGATGAGTATATTTCTGTCCTGCTATAAGGTACATATAATTTTATTAATTCTACTTTGATTTTTGGTCATTTTGTTCGATTGAATCTAAGATGGTTCGGTCAAAAGCAATAACAATATGATATTTATAACATAATATAGATTATGTGCTTTCTATTATGGTAAACATTCTTATTTGAAATAGTTAATAATTCCAAAAAAGAATTAAAACATTTAATATCTTACGCTGGCATTAACTAATTTTATTTTAGTTAGTATATTGAAATAATTAGACTTCGTAAAAAACAAGTCTTACCAATTTTATGACTGAGTAATTCGAGTAACAAGTTGAAATACATAATAAATTTACGTATGATACAATTTTGAAAGACACAAAATTATTTTTATAATCTTGCAAATTAGTGTATTATGCAATTGCCATGACCCAGATTCGCAATATCGGAATCGTGACGACGCCTAACATCTACTTGCTAGGCAAGCCAACATTAGATAACTGATTAACCATTTTGACAATTTAAAACCAAGTAATAACAATTATTAAAGATTAATAAAGTTATAATAAATAAGATAAACCCATATCATAACACGGTCTAGTCTAATCCCAGAAAACCTGGAGTCACCAGTACATGAGCAACTAGAATACTACAAATATGGTTTGAACAAAGTACAACTGTTAGGAAAAAAATAAACAGTAAAGACAGAAATAGAAGGGTACTTCAGGAGCTGCGAACGTCAGCAGCTCTACCTAGTCTCTGCTAAAAATATGATCCGAGCTGAAGCACCACTAGACACTACCGGGACCAACACCAGTATCTGCACAAGAAGTGCAGAAGTGTAGCATAGTACAACCGGCCAAATGTACTCCTAAGTATGGAGCTTAATCCCCACGAGGCAGTGACGAGGCTATGACAAGACACCTACTAAAATCATATATATGTATATATATATATATATATATATATATATATAAAACAACAGAAATAACAAGTAGGGAATTTAAATAATAACAGGGAAGGAACATGTAGAAAGGGAAGTATGATAAGAACGGCAGGAACAAAATCACCAAGTAGCCTTTTTACAAAAGAAACAACAATGCGACCAATTAAATCACCAATCCGGAAATCAAATAAAGCAATGAAATTAACAATGGTACGGCATCACCCTTCGTACTTTACTCTCGTCCTCATCATGTAATATCATAAATGCAATGGCATGGAATCACCCTTCGTGCTTTTACTCTCATCCTCGCCAAATAATAATGATATGATAAATGAAATGGTACGGTATCACCCTTCGAACTTTTACTCTCGTCCTCACATGATATGATAAATGATAATAAGCAAGCAAGTACACGACATCATCCTTCGTGCTTTAATCCTCACAATCTCTTTATCAATGATAGTAATATGCAAATAAGGCACGACAACACCCTTCGTACTTTTCACTTTTCCTCAACAAGCAACAACACAATCTACAATAGAAATGCAAAGTAGGAAGCAAATTTCAGTTTAATTATAGTGTCATGATAGGCAAACTCAACTTTCAATAACTCAACAACTCCCAAAATAAACAATAAATACGAAGGCGGAAAATTAAAGAAATAATAATCTAATTAAGAAATGGAAAGTATAGTCTATGGAAAAACATAATACAATAAAATAATTTCCACATGCATCCTAACCCAATGACAACGCATATATACTCATCATCTTACATATATGTCGTCCCCACACATAATTCAAGTAGTAAATAGATCAACAAGTCCTAATTCCCTTAAGTTAAAGTTAACCGTGACACTTGCCTCACTCCACAACAAAATCAATGCTCAACCACGAATGTTTCTTTAGAGTTAGCATCCAAACCAATCAAATCCGGTCAAATAGATCAAAATAAGATTTAGAAACCACCCATAAGTGAAAAAGATTCAATCTTTAATGAAATTGAAAAAAAGTCAACAAAAGCCAACCCCGAGCCCGCTTGGTCAAAACCCGAGATTCAGACCAAAATTCGATTACCCATTCACTCCCGAGCCTAGTTATCTGATTTGTTTCGAAATTCGACCTTATTTTGAGGTCTAAATCTTACTTTTACAAAATTCTTCAATTTCAACCCAATTGGATGTTAAAAACTCATGAAAAGTAATGGGAATCTCTGAAGAGTAGGAAGTCACCATCGGAATGGAATGTTAGTCAACCGCTTCACAATAACCCAGACTGCATCATATTTCTTCAAGGTCTGTGGTAAGCATACCACAAAATCCCTAGTGTTGCGCTCCCACTGTTACTCCGGTATCTTTAATCTCTAAGTCAATCCACCTGGTTTTTTACGTTCATACTTTACCCGTTGACAATTCAAACACCGAGATAAATAAGCAATGATGTCTTTCTTCATTCTTCGCCACCAATAGTATTGTTTCTAGTCATGGTACATCTTCGTGACACCTGGATTAATAGAATAACGCAAACTGTGAGACTCCTCAAGGATAAACTCTCTCAACCCATCAACGTTTTGAACACAAATACGACCCTTAAGTCGTATAACACCATCATCACCAATCACAACCTCTTTAGCACCACCCCGTTGCACCGTCTCTTTCAATACCAACAAGTGATGATCATCAAACTGGCGAATCTTGATATGATCCAACAACGATGACTGTGCTACAACACATGCAAGAACTCGGCTGGGCTCTGAAACATTCATTCTCACAAACCAATTGGCCAAAGCCTAAACATCCATGGCTAGAGGCCTTTCAACTACCGGTAAATATGCCAAACTACCCATGCTCCCAGCCTTCCTACTCAATGCATCGGCCACTACATTGGTCTTCCCCGGATGATATATTATGGTAATATCATAGTCATTCAATAACTCTAACCATCCTCGCTGCCGCGAATTGAGGCCTTTCTACTTGAACAGGTGCTGGAGACCTCGATCAGACCTAATAGTGAACACCGTACAGATAGTGCCTCCAAATCTTCAACGCGTGAATAATGGCTGCCAACTCTCAATCAATGATAGTAATATGCAAATAAGGCACGAAAATACCCTTCGTGATTTTCACTCTTCCTCACCATGCAACAACAATAATCCAAGGTACCAATGCAAGGTGGGAAGAAATTTTCACTTCAATCATAGTGTTATGATAAACAAACTCAACTTTCAATATCCTAACAACTTCAAAATAAACAATAAATATGAAGGCGAACAATCAAAGAAATAATAATCTAAATAAGGCATGAAAAGCATAATTAATGGAACAACATAGTACAATAAAATAATTTCTACCTGCATGTTTTAATCTACTAATGATGCATATATACTCATTACCTTACACATACAACATCTTCACACATAATTCACTTAACAAATAGATCAACAAGTCCTAATTCCCTTATGCCAAAGTTAACCACGACACGTTCCTCTATTCAGATCTTGGAGAACATGTTATGTGCTTGTGTTATGGATTTGAGAGGTTTATGGGACCGATTTTTACCTCTAGCGGAGTTTGCCTACAATAACATTTACCAGTCGAGTATTTAGATGGCACCATATGAGGCCTTATGTTGAAGGCGATTTCAGATCATGAAAATTAAGGCTAGTACTCAAGATATTGTTATTGCAGTTATGTGCATGTTTGGTTTGGAGCCAGAGAGGCTCGTGTGAGTTTTGGATGTGACATATGAGTTTTAGATGATTTGAGATAGCTGGTGTGCTTTAGTTCTGGTGATGATTTGCAGATCTCATATTTGCAAGGTCTGGCTCGCATTTGCGAGCATGGGCTAGGGGTTGGGACTTCACACCTGCGAAGAAAGAGACGCTTTTGCAATGGTTGATCTGTTCGCTTTTACAACTCTATCATCGCATTTGTGACGCAGTATGATGTTGGGCAGCTTTGTATTTGTGAAGCTTGGCTTGCATATGTGAAGGAGGTGGCCTTTGCAAATGCAAAAGTTTTGTCGCATTTGTGACTTTTGGGCTTCTAATGCGCTGATTGCATTTGCAATCTGTGCTTTGCATTTAAGAACAATAGTTCGCAATTGCGATACCTGCAGCTGGGTAAGAGATGGGAAAAGCGAGACTTAGCTCATTTTACACCATTTCTCAACCCTAAATACTCTAGAGACAATTCTTCAAGAATTTCTTCTTCTCAAAATCATTGGTAAACAACTCTAATCCATATTCTTTCAATTTCCTATCCGACCTCAATTTGAGGTCAAAATCCCTAATATTTTCCCCAAACCCCAAATTTTCTACCAAGGAATCCATAAATTAAAGGGTAAAATTAATGGGTGATTATGGAAATACATCAAAACTAGCTAAAAATCACTAACGAATGAAGTTATGATGAAAATCACCTTAAAATCCCCTCTAGGCTGAGCTCTAACTTTCAAAAATGATGTTTTGTGAAAAACCCAGAATTTTAGCTTTTAAAATAGATGGTCGTCAGGCGTTCTTACCGTTTGCAAAGCACCTGACGTGTACGCGAAGAACACTAGCCAAATGGCTATTGCATTCACAAAGAACTTCACGCATTAGCGAAGGCATCCCCAACCTCGCGACCCGTATGTTGCATTCGCGTAGAAGGATTCCCTGTGTCTGTCCCTAGAAGACAAAAGCTACGCGTTCACGAAAGTCCATTCACGTTCGCGAAGGGAAATCCCCCCAGGCCCTCGCGTTCCCTATTCGACTCTCGTATTTTCATAGTGTACCATCCCTAGTTTTTCCCTTCACTATCACGAAGCACAGGACATCAGAAGCAAAAACGGACAGTTCTTACAAGTCCAAGAATGGTCTGAAGCCTTTCCAAAACTCACCTAAGCCCTTTAGGCTCCAAACCTAACTTGCACACAAGTGTAAAAATATCATATGAACTCGCTTGCGCGATCTAAACTCCAAAATAACATCCAAAATCACGAATCGGACATCAAAATACATGAAATTCAAAAGGAAACTCAAGAGTAGCTAGAAACACAACCAAGCGTCCGATTCTTATCAAACCAACTTGGAATTATATCAAATTTTACAGACTAGTTTCAAATAGCAAACCAGACCTATTCCAAGTCCCAAAACTAAAATCCGAACCCAATAATCATAAAGTCAACATGCAGTCAAACTTAAGGAATTTCTAAGTATTCAAATTGCCAACTTTTGGCAAATCAAGTCAAATCGACCTAGGAACCTTCAAATTCAATTCCCGTCATACGGACAAGTCCAAAATAACAATACGAATCAAACGAAATCGTCAAAACACAGATTCAGGGTTGTTTACCCAAAATATTGATTATGGTGAACTCTAGCCTCATTTTTAGTCAAAATTCTCATTTTCTTCAAAATTCCACATAAAAGCATTTCAAAAAGCGACACGGATCAAGTACGCAAATCAATAAATATTAAATGAAGCTATCGGAGGTCTTAGATCGTGAAAATTAAGGCCAGTACTCAAAACAATCTATCAGGTCGTTACAAATACACTTCACGTTCGCAATACTACCCATGCTAACATGATGTAATCAGACACCACAACTATGCGAACGTGCCCAAGACCTCGCAAACGAGAAGACAAAAGTTCCCATCTCCCATTAAACCGCGATCGCGAGCCATAACCTGCGAACGCGATGAACAAATCTCTCAACCCTTCGCGAACGCGCTTCTACTCTTGTGAATGCCATGAATAAACAACCATAAGTTCCCAAACCTCTACGGGATTGCGTCCTTAGAAACACCAGAATCGCAGAAAACCAACTATGTCAAATAGAGACGAAATGGTCCAAAACTACTCCGAAATCACCTGGACCCCTCGGGACCCCGTCCAAACATAGAAACAAGTCCCAAAACATAACACGGATCTACTCGAGGTCTCAAATCACGCATAAAATATCAAAACGATGAATCGCATCTCATTCAAGCTTAATAAACTAATTCAAATTTCTAAATTTCAAACCCACGCTGAACATGGCTAAACAACTCATAATCACTCCAATTTGTGCACACAAGTTTCAAATGACACGACAAGCATGTTCTAATTTCTGGAACAATAATCCGAATCCAATAACATCGAAGTCAACTTCCGGTTACTTTTCAAACCTTCAAATTTTCAACTTTCACCAAATAGAGCTGAAACCTTATAGAAACACCCAAATACAAATCAAGGCATATTCCCAAGTTCAAAATCATCATACAGACCCACCGAAACCATCAAAACTCCAATCCAAGGTCAAATACACAAAAGTCAAACTTGGTCAACTCTTCCAACTTAATGCTTCCGAACTGAGAATCATTCTTCCAAATCGATCCCGAACAACTCGAGAACCAAAACCGACGATACACGCAAGTCCTAATACATCATGTGAATCTACTCAAGATTCCTAATAGCCAAACAGAATGAAATGCTCAAAACGACCGATTTGATCGTTACAGGAGTGGAGTTGCTTGAACGGTTCAAGAAAGATGATAAGTTTTGACAATCATCGGTCCCATCCAACAGAGAGGAGGGAAGAAAGAACGACAACCCAGGCCAATAGCAATATTTTCTGTGTTATTCTATTTTTTTCTTAAATTCTACGTTCTATGACAAATATTGAGCACTTTTCTTGGGTCAAAAACTAGAACAAAGAGAATCTTTAACTTAAGTAGTACTATATTTAAACAGATTATTAAGTCTAAATTGAAATTTAAAAAATTAATGATAAGAATAGAGGGAAGCTAGCTGACTTTTTAATTAAGTGCTCCCTCCATTTTAATTTATTGTCACGACACAGAATTCCAACCCTCAGGATTGTAATGGCGCCTAATATTTCACTTGCTAGGTAAACCAATGTTAGATATAGTTTTTAACCATTCAAATCAAATGAAAACCAATAAGATGGATAAACTGAATTAGAGTAAATAAATTAGAATAACGGCGATATCCAAATACAATCCCAGAACTAGTGTCACGAATACACGAGCGTCTAGAGTACTATAAATAATAGTATGAATAAAAGCATAACTATCTCAAACAAAATAAACAGCTAAGGTAATGTAGAAAGGGACTTCAGGGGTGCGAACGTTGTACAGCTGTACCTCAAGTCTCAGTCAAGCACTGGATCCGAGCAATCTACTGACCGCCGCTAGGACCAACTCCAAAACCTGCACGAGAAGCGCAGAGTGTAGTATGAGTACAACTGACCCCATGTACTCTGTAGTACCGAACATAACCTTGACGAAGTAGTAACGAGGCTAAGGTGAGTCACTTACAATAACCTGTATGCAGTAATAATAATAATAATAATAATAATAATAATAATAATAATAATAATAATAATAATAATAATAACAATAATAATAATAATAATGAAAACTGGAAATGACGGTAAAGTAGTTAATTTATGAAAATGAACTCAATCCTCGTAATTAGAGAATCCAGAATAACCGATCTCATAATTTAAAATAACAAAGCTGAAAACCAACACAATAACAACAACGAATACAACATATATAATCCGTTGCTGCGTGCAACCGGATCCCACCGTACATACACAATCTTCCTTTATTCCACCATAACATGATTTATCAATATCAAGAATCACATATAAAATTTGTTGTGGCGCGCAACCCGATCCCACAATATCATCAGAATTTTTATCAAAATCCTCCCTTATTTCACCATGTCATAATTTATCAAAAAACAAGTATTACATACACAAGCGTTGCGGTGCGCAACCCGATCCCACCATATCATCATAATTAATATAAATATCCTCCCTTATTCCACCATATCACAACCATTGCGGCGTGCAACCCGATCCATAAACAATTTCAATAAATATAATCAACCCAATAGCTCAATTACAAGAATTTCTACAATTAAAGAATATGAAAGCAAAGCAATAAAGAAAAAATTTACTAATCAAAGGAATATTTAAATACATGAATGACAACATGACAAGTCAAATGCATGACAATTAATTGTCATGCATTTAAATACATGACAAGTCAAATGCATGACAATTAAGGAGGAGAAACAAGACAATTAAAGTAAGTAGCAATTAATCACGGAGTCATAGAGGGGATGAACATTTAAATACATGAATAATTAATGACAAGTAACAAATTACGGCATGGTAAAGCAATTAAAGCTTGTAACAATTAAGGCATGGAGTGAAACAATGCATAAAATATGAGAAAGACATGGAAATAATTAATTTGATGGCGTATATACACTTGTCATCTCGCATATACGTCGTGTCACACATAATTCACATAACATATAGTTCAAGAGTATCTAATTCCCTATAATCAAGGTTGGACCCAACACTTACTTCACTTCGCAATCAACTCAAAGCTCATCCAGGGATTTTCCTCTAAAATTTGTCGCGCCCCCTTTTTCTCGCGAAATTGGGTTTATGATATTTGGGAGGACAACTCATTCCCTTTCGCGAATTGGGTTTGAATTGAAGAGTCGCCACCTAATGATTTAAGTGCATTAGGACACTAAGAAAGGTTTGATTTGAACAACCAGAGATTGGGTAAAGGCTTAAAATTATCCCAAGGGGAAGGTGTTAGGCACCCCTCAGGATCAACTAGTGTAGTTCCCGGCCAGACAATTATTGTGACTTTAGGTACAAATAACACGTAGGCAAATAAGTACTACAAACAAGAGAGGATTTTCACGTAATAGTTACAAAATAGGTGAAGTTAAAAGAACAAAAAGAAAAGCTGATTTCTTTTTTTTTTTAAAGAAAATAGTTTTGAAATTTGAGAATAAACAACGAAACAAATAAATAAAGGAAAATGGGTCCTAGGTTTGTAAATAATATGGATCACCCACACAACTTCTGGTAATCACTCCTCAATGAGGGGCTACACGAGATGTTATTGCGTGGTCATCATATCCATATCTACTCTTTCCCACCCCGTTGAGGTATTAAAGCGCGGAATGGTCTCATTTACCTATTGCATGCTATTACCCGCCCCAATCCTATCAGTCCTGGAGGCATTTGGGACTACTAATCCTAAAGGGGAGGGATATTGGGCTTACTTCTTTCAAAAGGTAAAAATACTGAGGCAACAAACAAAACATATATGACAAGTATGAGGAAGCATATGAACAAATGAAAAGGCTCAAACAGACCTCCTTTAAGCAGAGAAAAGAAAGTAGTTAGCGTGACTTACACATACTGTTTAGGGTTTGATTAAACTTAAAGGATCGAGGAAGACTGATTTATTACATAGTTCAGATAAGAAGCCCGAATCAGGCATGCCTGCTAGTTGTAGCATATAAAATCTAATTCAGTTTATAAACTTTCACCCTATGGCATACCTAAGTGTTAGACGAAAACCCTATAGGCATGATATCTACTGATTCCGAAACAATGAAGTAAACATGAATACACACTAATTTAAGAAAATCCGTCTGTTATTAAAGAAAGGCGAGTTTTAGCAAAATAGCATGCATCATTGTTACTGGTTTTAGACTTATAAATGGGTGAAGCGGTTCAGATTCGATTAAAGCTCCTATAGGCATGTTTTTTATGTGTTGTCGATTTTGGACACTTTTATAAACATAATACAAAATCAGAAATCCTATAGGCATGGCATCTAGATGCTGAATTTCGTTTAAATCCTATGAACATGATATCTATATGATATCTATATGATATACAGAAATTCCTATAGGCAGGATATCTATATGATTTGCAGAAATTCAGAAATAACCTATAGGCATGGTATCTATATGGGATTGCAAGATTCCTATAGACGTGGTATCTATACATGAGAATGTAGAAATTCTTAGAGACATGGTATCTATATGAGAATGCAAGATTCCTATAGACATGGTGTTTATATGAGAATGCAGGAATTCATAAACTCATATAAGCAGGTTATCTACCCCTTTTGGCATACATAGTTACCCCTCCCTTTTCACTAGCCATCACCGAGAGTTTTATTACACAGTTATTACAGCCCAAAAAAGTAAAGTAAAGAAAAAATATAATCAGAAAAGTACAACTAAGGAGAGCGTGATTCAGACTTCTTGTCTGATGTATGAAGTAAACCAACTCTAAGAGATCTTATTTCAAAGCCTTTCTCCCATTTGGATGTGTCAGAGTTCCCCAAGAGCCTCATATGGACTCTGGCAGTGCTCACACCCAAATGCATTATAGATGAAGACATAGTGCAGTGTGGAAGGGCCAGCCCTCAAGTGTTCAAGTTCAGAGGGAACTCAAGGTCCCAAGGCAAGGCTCACAAGAGGTGGGCAGAACTTAAAGACTAAGAGAGGGTGCAAGTGCAGAATTCTGATAAGGGGAAAGGGGAAGGGAACAAGTTTACATTAATACACATAGGGGTATAGGGAATGGGGAGCTGATAAGGAGGCAAGGACAGGCTAGTGGGCATACCCAGCAATGGGAAATGCTGGTACACACATAAGCCTGTTAGAACATATTATTTAGAGGTTAGGATCCTCTAAGGGATCAAGTTCATTCCATAGACAATAACTTGCATATTGCCATGTTTTAAACTATATCTCAAAGAACATAAAGGGGAATAGGGAGCGATGATTCATAGCAGAAACATGCAGTAGGATATAAGCATACTAATTTAAATGTTGAACTCTACAGAAAGCAGTAAAGTAGACATGGATACAAAGACTGTAAATAAACACATTGTTACGGTGCTGAAGCTTAAATCAGGACATACAAGTTTCAAAGGAAACAAACAAAGAAAAGTAGTAGGTCTTGTAAACAGGCCAGAATTCAGACAAGAAGAGAAAGTTATTGTGAGAGAGTATGAGTTCAGAAGGATTCTGATGTCTATATGAAAAAGGGTTGTGCATTTTATAGTGTAAAATTAGGCAGATAAAAGGTAAGAAAATAGTTGAGGAACTGATTATCAAAAATTTCACAAGACTCCCTTTAATTAAGGGATTCAGATTCAAAACGGGTAAAAACCATTTATGGAAAGAAATTGAATAAACACTTTGTGAAAAACATGCAACTAGGGGCAAGTACATAAAAGGTTATTTAAGGACAAGAGTTTTAAATACACGGTTTGTGCAAATAAGGTAAGCAAATCAATTAACAAGCAGTAAATCAAAAGGGTCAGAGATTTTGCATGAATGAACCAAGTCAGAAAAGATGAAGAAGGGTTTTAACTTAGGCCGAGTCATAGAGAAAATCAACAAACAATGGAAAGAAATCAATCAAGCCATATTCAGAAGGAAGTTTGAACTAATTGCAAATTTGAAAACTAGTTTAGAGGGAAATTCATCATATATAAGGAGCATACGAACATGTTAAGCATGAAAACCACTGTGGTGTCATTGTAAAACCAGTAGAAGATCCAGTGCAGAAGAGTTTAGCAAGAGTTGGAACATATGAAGAACAAATGTTTTGAAACTCATTTCAGAGATTCAAAATAGGTTCAGAGGTCTCAGAAAGAACTGAAACCTCTACCATGTTCCTCTCAGCAACTGAAACTCATGAGAAACATGATAGAAAAGTAACATGCAGAGCATAGCAGAAGAATTCAAAGAAAATAGAGTAGAAGAAGCTAACACGAAACGTATTGGAAAAGACTGATAAGATCAGTAGCAGAAACATGCTAAGAAGTTTTTCGAAGAAACTTAAATAGAACTTAGTAGAAGGAAAATAGTAAAACACTTAAGAACACAGTAAAAAAATATAGTAGGAGAAACATATCAGATCATGGTAGAAGAAAGTACCAGAACACAGCAGAAAAGCATACGAGAACATAGTATAGGAAAACACAATAGGAGATGCATACACGAACAGGATATAGAAAACACAGTAAAAGAAGTATACAAGAACAGAAAGCACAGTAGAAGAAGCATACAAGAACGTGGTAGAAGAAAAAAAATATAAGAACATAGTAGAGGTAGATGCACACAAAGAAAGAAAGTCAGAGAAACACTTAAACATTTTTCCAGAAAACCCTAGATCGGAAAAGAAATGGTTATGAAAGTAATTTTGAAAGAAAAGCCAGAGAAATCGTTTGAAAACTTAGGGAAAGCATAGATACACAACAGATCTAAAAGAATTGGAGAAAACCTCGAAGGGTTAGGGTTTCAGAGGAACCCCAGTAGTGAGAAAGGCTTTGAAGAGTCACCGATCTAAGTTGGAGAGGTCAAAATCAGGCTCGAACAACCATGGTACGCCCGAATAAGGCTGGAGATGGCCGTGGAACCTCGAATCGATAGGGGTCTGGGTACAATCCTTAAAGGTCAGGCCTTGAATCTTCAGAAATCAGGCACGTGGGAGTCATAGGAGGCTGGTGTAGGACTCTTATAGCCTTGGAAGCCATAGATTCTGGTGGTTTTCAAGGCGGAGATGGTATGAGGCGGCTAGGATTTGAGAAGGTTAGGGAGTGTTTGAGAGAGTGAAGGGTTCATAGGCGGCTGGTAGGTGAGAAATGAGAAGGTTAGGGTGGTCGTTTGGGTTAAAAAAGGTAAGAGTGAATAGGGGTCGTTGATCTTAGAGATCAACGGCCAAGATGAGAGGGGTCTGGGTCGGGTAGGATTTAATTGGTTCAAGGGCGAGTTTAAATTAAAATTGGGTTGGGGAATTGATATTGGGAATTGGGTTCAATTGGGGCTGATTTAAGGCTATAATCGGAATAGTTGGGGCTAGTATTTAAATAGCCACTTTTTCCCTTATTTATTTTAAAAATAGCAAAATAATTTTTGAAAACAAATTAAAAGTACTAATCAATTAATAATATGTAAATATTAAATTTAAAATAGTGGAATCAATTTTGTAATTATAAATGCAATTAAATCTAAAATAGGCTAATATTGCAATTATATGCAATTTAGCTTTAAAATACTAAATAAATTTGTAAAAAATGTGCGAAAATTACCTTAGCTATATTTTGGTATAAACAAGAGAATCCAGTAAATGATTTACCAAAATGCCAATTTTGGAACACTTATTGGTTTTCTTGGTAAAATAGGGCAATAAAACTAATTTAAAATTCTTTAAACAAATTGAGAAAAATAATAGGACCTTGGGATATGCTTATATATGCATATATATATATATATATATATATATATATATATATATATATATATATATATATATATATATTGTTTTAAAAGGTATTTTATATATGAAAATATATAGGGAAAAATTGGGTATCAACAGCTGCCCCTCTTTACCCAGGAAGGATGAAAGAGTTATCGGGTAAAGATATGATAGCCAATTTGACTGAACAGAATGGTTTGAAGAATTTGACCGAGCTCTGGCTCCTGAGCTGCCTATATATCCCTGATCTTACATGAATCAGGCCATATGTAGTTCCGGATCCGTCGGCGGAATATGTCGATGGAGATTTTTCAAGACGGACGCGATATTTGGGTTGGGATGGATGGTTAAAGTCTAACAGGGCTGCGGGAACTGGAGCAGGATTACTCCTGCTGAGACGGCCGTTGCTCGACAGTTTACCTGCAAATAAGCAATACAAATGCATATTATGCGGAAATTTAAACGTGATGCAAGTTCCCGTCGGACCATGAATGTTGTCTTTGGACGGTGAGGATGATGTCCTTAGACCATGACGTCCTGGGCCATGAAGCGTATGATAAGGGATTCGCAAGCCATAAAATGAAGCTCTCGGGCTATGAGAATAATGCCTCCGAACTATGAGGCCTTTGAATAATGATATGCAAAAGATAAAGGGGTCATTAGGCCATGGCATGGCGTTCTCAGGCTATGAAAATGGTGCCTCCGAACAATGACGCCTTTGGATAGATTGGCGATCTTTCAGCTCATGAGATGCAGAAGGTGGCGATCTTTCAGCCGATGCAAGATGTAAATGAAGTGGCGATCTTTCAGCCGATACAAGATGTAAATAAAGTGGCGATATTTTAGCCATGCAAGATGTAAATGAAGTGACAATCTTTCAGTCGATGCAAGATGTAAATGAAGTGGTGATATTCCAGCCATGGAAGATGTAGATGAAGTGGCAATCTTTCAGCTGATGCACAATGTAAATAAAGTGGCGATCTTTCAGCCATGCAGATGGAGGTAGAGCTTAACCTCGGAAGGCATAATGGTAGCCTTATGCAATACAGGGAATGCAGATGGAGACAGAGCTTAGTCTCCGAAGGCAGAATGGTAGCCTTATGCAATGCAGATAATGCAGATAGAGACAAAGCTTAGTCTCGCAAAGCAGGATGATGGCCTTATGCAATGCAGGAAATGCATATGGAGGTATAACTTAACCTCAGAAGGTAGAATGGTAGCCTTATGCAATGAAGGAAATGCAAATGGAGACAGAGCTTAGTCTCGGAAGGCAGAATGGTAGCTTTATGCAATGTAGAGAATGCAGATGGAGACAGAGCTTAGTCTCGGAAGGCAGAATGGTAGCCTTATGCAATGCAAGAAATGCAGACGGAGGTGGAGTTTAACCTCAAAAGGTAGAATAGTAGCCTTATGCAATGCAGGAAATGCGGGTGGAGGTAGAGCTTAACCTCGGAAGGCAGAATGGTAGCCTTATTTATAAGTGAGATTTTAACATGTTTTATGCCCCTACTTGCCTATGCTTTGATCATATATTGTTACAAAATAGCCCTAAAAGGCTCACAAGTTGTGCTTGATTACAGGTTTAATCGACAAAGTGATGAAATGTCAAAGATCGGCTCAAAAAGGAGTGAAACCTGCTCAAGTATCAAAGACCAAGAAATCTAAGGAAAGAAGGCCTAGTGCGGACCGCGCAAAGTTGAATGCGATCACACTAGGTGGTCCAGAGAGTTGGTAAACCAGGCTAGAGACAACGCAGCCGCGGTACACATCTCGCGGTCCGCGGTGAAGGCTTCGCGGTCGCACTACTCTTTTGTGTAGTCCGCGGTCATGAGATTCAGAGAGATGAAAGTTTGCAAAGCCAACGCCATGCGGTCCGCGGTCATGATTGCATGGACCACGCCAGCTCCCTCCGCGGTCGCGGTCCATTCTATGCGGTTGCGGAGTCCAAGTTCAGAGAAGCAAAAGTCAAAGTCAAAGAGCCCAGTGCGGCCGCAATCCATTTAGTGCGGCCCGCACTGACCCCGCAGTGGTATTTTTGTCCAGTTTTTCCAGCCTAGTATAAATAGAACATTTTACATTTTTTGGTCATCATTTGTATTCAGACGTGAGCTGCGCTCCTGAGAACGATATTTGTAGCCATTTTTGGCACTTTTGCTTTACATTTATGATAGATTCTTGTAGTTTAATTTTAGCAATTAATTAATATGTTTAGTTGTTCATCTATTTCTTCAATTTCTTTGTCTAGCATGAGTTGCTAAACCCATTAGCTAGGGTTGTGGCTCAACCCTAGTGTGGGTAATTGATGGATGTTGCCATCTAGTGTTAGATTGACTATGGGTGTTTGCTATTTTGGTTGATTTTATGTTTTAATCTAGAATTGGTGATTGCAAACACTGATTCAAGCTTTGTGGGTTTAACTCTTCTTGAGAAAGAGATTCTATGACCCCAAAATTGACCCAACAAGGAATTGGGATGGACTCATGAGAAATGATAGTCCCAATTAATGGGTTAAACCTTGAGAGAGTAATTACCCTACTTGAACACTAGTTGCTTGGTATAATTTGCCTACCCATTTGGTCTCGAGAGAGTCAATTGGGCAAAATCACTCTCTCTACTGAGAGGTGTGAGAGTGGGTAAAATTGTGCAACGGTTATAGCATAAGCCCCAATTATGTCAATCGAACCTTAGTAACATCTACCTATCAATTAGCCACCTAGGTAGTGTCACGACCCTAGTGTCCTTCTTCCCATTAGATACAACTTAGCAATATTCTCGTAGCATAATTTAGTGTTAATCAATAGTTTTATAAAAATAGTTATAATTCGAAAACCCAAAAATGTTTGAAGTGACATTAGGAGTACAAACACATCTCTAGGCTAGACAGACAATCCAACTCCACTACTAGCTCCTTGAGGAAATCGATCCCGACCCTCATATCGGGTAAAAGCTATTGCGACCCTCTCTTCCTACCTTAGTGTCGAGTTGGCAACAATCACTTTTTGGTGCCTTTGCCGGGAAGCTTACGGTGTTGACTATCTATTTATTTAGTTTTGTGTTTTGCTTCTCTTTCCTTCTTGTTTACTAATTTTGTTTGTGTCGATCAATCAGGTACAAATGACTCTTAATGCAAATGACCCTCTCGGTAATGTGATAGTATGGGAGGAGGTAGAGGATCTAGAACAAGAATAGGTCTTACCTCAAGTTCCATGGAGAGGCCGAAATGCCAATGTAAATGCAAATAAGAACAACAATATTCCAGACCCTCCTCCGCCACCGCCGAGAGTGGCTCCCAGAGTGTTACCAAATCAAGGATATGCCAGTGCTATTTTTCCTCCCCGAATCCGGGCGGGGAACTTTCAAATCACAAATGTTATGTTAACCTTTCTCGAGCAAAGAGGGTATTTCACGGGCGCCTCCGATCAAAATGCCTACAAGCACTTGAAAGGGTTCGTGGATACATGCTGGTGTAGCAAGCACACAAACCTGTCCAAGGATGCGTTGAGATTGAGGCTTTTCCCGTTCTCTCTTCGGGGTAAAGCATTGGATTGGTTAGAAAGGCTCCCCAATCATTCTATTACAACATGGGATGAATTGGCGGACAAATGTATTTCCAAGTTCTTTTCTCCAAGTCATATGGCGGCTCTTCGGGATGAAATTCTAGCCTTCAAGCAATAGCCAACGGAACATTCGCATGAGATATGGGAAAGATATACAACAATGGTGAAAGAGTTCCCTAATAACGACATGACCAAGGTTATGATTCAACAAACCTTTATCGAGGCATCAACACCACAAATCAATGCACTGTGAACCAACTGGCTGGAGGGAAATTTATGAAACTTTCTTACCAAGAGGCATGTGATGTACTTGATGAAATGGCCGACACCTCTTCGGCATGGCAAAGCTGAGCAAATCTGCTCCAAGGTGACCCCATGGTCATCCATTTGCACAAGGAATTGCATGATCATGGCCAAGATATTTCCAAGCTTACAACAACTATCAATCAATTGGCAAAGGCGCAATTGCAACAAGTCTAAAACCCGCACCAAGTCAATGTAATGGAAGGTGTTTCTATGTTGAAAAGGAGGCAAAGAGGGCAACAACCTCAAGGTAATTATGAAAAATATGACAACAACAATGATGGTGGTTGTTATTCAAATAAGTGCTATGATGATCAAGCGAAGAGGTCCAATATGTCAATAACTACCAATGGAATAGAGGCAACTCTCCGAATCAACAATGGCATCCCCAAGGAAATTAGGGCAATCAACAACAAAGAGGCGGTAATTGGAATAATAACAACCAAAAATAAGGTGGTGGCAATTGGAATAACAACAACCAAAACAACAATTGGGGTAATCAAGGCAACCAAGGGAATTGGAATGGTAATAACAATAATTGGGGCAACAACAACAATCAAGGCGGGTGGAACAACAATGGAAACCAAGGAAACAGGGGGATGGGCTTTCTAAGGCCCCCAATATACCAACAACCGAACAATCCACCCCCTTTCCCTTCTCAAGGTCCTATTTCTTTCGAAGGTAACATGGGAAGAATTGAAATCATGTTCGAGCAAATGATGAAAAAGAACCAAGATTCTGATGCCCAATTGGCTTCTCATAATACATCTATCCGGAACTTGGAGGTGCAATTAGGCCAAATCTCTCAAGCATTGAATACTCGTCCCAAGAGTGCTCTACCAAGTGATACGGTAGTGAACCCGAAGGGTGGGAATAACAATCTTGTGATGACGGTTACAACAAGAAGTGGGAGAGGCGGTGATGTGAATGCCTCAAAGAAAAAGCAAGTTGTGGATGAAGATGTTGAGTTGCGTGATGATAATGTACCTTTGGTTGTTGAAGATGTGGTTGAAGAGAATGTGAACAATGATATGAGGATTGATATTGATGAGGCCGAGGTAGAAACTCAAGATACCGTGAAACCGTCTAGGGAACATATGATTGACATGCCCGAGCCGGTTGTGCCAAGAGCCAAAGCTCCTTTGCCAAGGCCACCTCCACCTTATCCTCAGAGGCTCGCAAAGCAGAAGAATGATAATCAGTTTAAAAAGTTCATTGATATGATGAAGAGCTTATCTATTAATGTGCCATTGGTGGAGGCACTTGAACAAATGCCGGGCTATGCAAAATTCATGAAAAACTTGGTCACAAAGAAGCGTTCTATGGATTGTGAGACTATAAAGATGACTCACCATGTTAGTGCTATAGTTCATTCAATGGCCCCGAAGCTTGAAGATCCCTGTGCTTTCACCATTCCTTGCACCATTGGGAGTGCGGATATTGCAAAGGCCCTTTGTGACTTGGGGGCTAGCATAAATTTGATGTCATACTCGGTCTTCAAGACTTTAGGAATTGGACAACCTCAACCTACCTCAATGAGACTTCAAATGGCGGATCGATTGATGAAGCGACCTTTGGGCATAATTGATGATGTACTTGTCCGGGTGGATAAGTTTATATTGCCAACTGACTTTGTCATATTAGATTATGAGGTGGACTTTGAAGTGCCGATTATTCTTGGTAGACCTTTCCTAGCTATAGGGAAGGCATTGATTGATGTTGAAGCGAGTCAGTTGACTTTCTGAGTGGGGATGAGAAGGTGGTATTCTATGTTTGCAAATCAATGAGACAACCCAATAGCACGGAGGTGTGTTCATTTGTGGACATTCTCACAGCTGTGATACTGGATGACACAAGTTCCATGATCCATGTTGAAGATCCCCTTGAGGCCGTGCTTCTTAATATGGATGTCAATGATGATGATAGTAGAGTGGAGTTCGTGAATGCATTGCATGGTATGGGTTCATATTCATATCAGCCTAGGAAGCTATCTTTGGATCTTGAAAACCGCGAAAATCCACCAACAAAACCATCAATTGAGGAGCCATCGGTGTTGGAGTTGAAGCTACTTCCTCCACACCTCAGGTATGAATTCTTGGGTTCAAATTCTACTTTACTTGTTATTCTTTCATCTTGCTTAACTAACATGCAAGTTGACGCCACTTTGGTAGTACTTCAAAAGCGGAAAAAGGCGATTGGATGGACATTGGCCGACATTCGGGGTATAAGCCCCGCATTTTGCATGCATAAGATCATTTTGGAGGAGGATGCAAGGCCTTCCTTGGAGCATCAAAGAAGACTAAATGAGGCGATGCAAGAGGTCGTGAAGAAAGAGGTTATCAAGTGGCTAAATGCTGGGGTGGTTTATCCTATTTCTGATAGTTCGTGGACTTCTGCGGTGCAATATGTACCGAAGAAGGGTGGTATGACCGTGGTGACCAATGACAACAATGAGCTCATTCCCACTAGAACGGTCACCGGGTGGAGAGTTTATATGGATTATTGGAAGCTGAACAAGGTGACTAGAAAAGATCATTTCCCATTGCCATTACTTGACCAAATGCTTGATCGTCTTGCGGGCCGGGCTTTCTATTACTTTCTGGATGGTGACTCGGGGTACAATCAAATTCTAATTGCCCTGGAGAACCAAGAGAAGACCATCTTTACATTTCCTTATGGCACATTCGCTTTCTCTAGAATGCCATTTGGATTGTGTAATGCTCCGACGACCTTCCAACATTGCATGATAGCTATTTTCACCGACATGGTGGAGGATATCTTGGAGGTCTTCATGGATGATTTCAGCATGGTTGGGGATTCTTTTGAGGAGTGCTTGGTAAACTTGGATAGAGTGTTGGCCCGATGTGAAGACACCAACCTTGTTCTCAATTGGGAAAAGTGCCATTTTATGGTAGAAGAAGGTATAGTGTTGGGTCACAAGATCTCGAAGCGAGGAATTGAAGTTGATAAGGCCAAGATTGAGGTTATTTCGAGGCTCCCTCCCCTACTTCTGTCAAAGGGGGGAGGAGTTTCCTTGGGCACGCAGGTTTCTACCGGAGGTTCATAAAGGATTTTTCTAAAGTGGTACATCCGTTGTGCAAGTTGCTAGAAAAAGATGCAAAGTTCTTTTTTGATGAGTTTAGATTCTATGCCTACTCTAGCTCATCCTTGTACAAGGACAAAATGAAGTACCTTCACGACAAATATTCTCGGCGCAAGGAGTTTAAGGTTAGAAATATGGTTCTCTTGTTCAATTCCCGGTTACGTCTGTTTCCGGGTAAGCTCAAGTCAAAGTGGAGTGGGCCTTTTGAAGTTATGTTCGTGACCCCATTTGGTGCTCTTGATCTAAGGAACAATAATGGTGAAGTATTCAGAGTCAATGGACATCGGGTCAAGCATTATCTTGGGAAATTTGATGATAGCCACATGGTGGCACTTTTCCATCTAAAGTGATGTGCTGGTAACACACGTCGTGTCGCGACGTTAAATCAGGCGCTGCTTGGGAGGCAACCCATGTCTTTTTCTTTTTGTTGTTTTCTGTGTTTTTTTTGGTAGTGTAGGTTTGATTTGTGAGCTAACTAATTGTGAGATGTTGCAGGGATTGAGTTGATGCAGTGCAAAATAGTTTGAAAAAAGTTGAACAGTCTTTGAAGTTTGGCAGTGTGGACGCATTGCACTTTGTGCGGTCCGCACTGGTGATGGTCAAAAGTGGTGCTCTCTGAAGTTTGCCACCGTGGCCGCATTCCATTTAGTGCGGTCCTCAGTGGACCTCCGCATCCACGGTATGCTTTTGTGCAGTCCGCGGAGGTTACCTTATCAAGCTTCAAGTGAAGAAACCCAACACAGTCCACAGTCGATTTTGTACGGCCGCGCTGGTAGGTGAGGATAGGTCCCATTGCTTCTCTATAAATAGACCCCAAGGGTCACCCTTTACCCTTTTCGAACTCTTAACACTTAAAAGCCTAAAAGCACTGTTCACACTCTCATTTGATTACAATTCGTATTTGCATTGATTAGTTGCATTCATCTTCACAATCTGGTAACATTTCATCCATATTTCATTGATTAATTTTATACTTGCCTTTTATTTTCATGCCCAGTAGTCTTAGCTTTTTTTACTTCTCGTAGTTTTTTTTCTTCTTTATTTAACTGTTAGTATAGGGTAGTTTTAAATGCTGGGTTTGTGTGTTAAATATGCTTAGTGATTGGGCAATTGAGTAGGGACAAGTTAGGTGTAAAAATTGAACAAAAATAGCAAAAACTTAAACCCTAACTTAGTGATTGTGCAAAATATCTCTGTGGCCCGCGGTCACCTTTGTGCGGTATGCGGTACCCTGATACGGTGCGCATTGCCATTTTGCGTGGACCGCGGTGCCCAAGTGACTGAAATTGAACCTATGCTCAGCGCGGCCGCATTGCACTTTATGCGGTCCGCGCTGGCCCACCGCGGTCGTGATCTCACTTTGTGCGGACCGCGGTGGGGAGATTCAGAGACATGTTTTTCAGGGCCTTGTCCCAATGTAGACCGCGGTCGCCTTTGCGTGGTCCGCGGTGCCCCTTGTGCGGCCGCACTCCAATTTGTGCGGGTCGTAGTGCTCTGTTCTGCAATTGTTTTTGCAACATTTAATTTGTTGTCTGCAATTCAATTTCAATACTTGTTTCACTGCATGTGCTGATACTAACCATGTTAGATGTGTATGCTTGCAGATAATGGTCAAACAAAGAGGCAACGGCTCGAAACAACCCAGTCGAGGTGATTCCTCCTGGGGAGGGAAGCAAAGGATGGTAAAACTCACTCCTCAGGCTAGAACAAACATAAAGGACATGAGGAAAGCAATCAAAGCGGCTGACAGAGCCATTGACAACTCGGGGAGTGAGTACGAGCCCTCCCGGGAGATCTCTTCAGATTCAATCCCACTTTACATCTCGTATTCGGAGAGGGCCATACATAGAGACACTCCCCCCTTTTTCCCTGATGCTCAAGCTTCAATCAACATTTCTTATGGGTCGTCTGAGGGCTCAACGGTAGGTAGTGAGGATGAATACTCTACCTCTCCTATAGCGTCAATATCTGGAGAGGGTGCTAAGGGTGATGAGGGAGATGGGGAGTTACCTGGGGGTGGTATGCCTCAGGTTGGGGGTGTTGATCAGACTAGAAATCCCGCTGTTTGGGAAGATAGATTCGTCACCCAGGTGGCGTTCCACAAGTTTAGGGAATGGTGGCCATCACGAAAGTTGATTCTTGAGAGGAGCTTCATTGACAGAGACCTTCTACCCCTACACCCAATGTACATAGGCAGTTTCAAGCTCAAGTGGGTTGGGAGCACTTCAAAGATAATTGTGTGAAGGCAAATGAGCACATGGTCAAGGAGTTTTATAGCAATGTGGCCCACATCTTGAAGGGTACTAAGGTGACCAAAGTGCGAAACAAAAATGTGGTATTTACCGGGAAGGCACTAAATGAATGTCTGGGGTTCAATGACGAAGATGAGTCCCTTTACAATGAAAAGTTGGCAATGGGCAAGGAGGTTCGTCCGTGGTTAGCCTTATACCTGGCAATACCGAGTATGGTTCCAGAGTGGTTGCAAGCAGGGGTCAAAATATTTCAGAGGAACTTTAACTTTGAGGCTAGGGGGTGGTTGACTTTTGTGTGCAGTCGGCTCGACCCCACTACCCATGATTAGATTATTCCGCTTGCTCGGGCTGTTCTTGTTGCATCTATTATGGCGGGATACCATATCAACATGGGCAATGTGATGTCCCACGTCATTTCTGCAGTGGGGGTTGAGCATGACCGGAACTACCCTTTTCTCAGCACCCTCACTATGTATTTCAGGGACCTAGAGGTAGAGAAGAGACATTTTGACATCAAGGTCAAACCTGTAGCTCCGTTTTCATGGTACAGTATGAAGGGGTCAGACAACCCCAAGGACAAAAATTACAAGCCACCTACTTCTGCTCCAATCGATCAGTCTGAAGAGCCGGTTGCGGTAGAGCCCTCCACTGAGCCTACTTCCACAATCGCTGACATGCCTCCCGGACCTTCCACTACTGTTTGTCCCTCCACTTCAGCTGGCCCGGGGATTCCATCTTCCCGGGCCCATCCAATCACTGCCCACCAGCTGAGCCAGACACTTCATAGCTTGAACAACTGGATGTCAGCTGCATCATCCAAGTTGTACATCTTTACTTCTACCATTGCGGCTCAGTCGACACCACAACCAGCACAATTTCCACAGGCCATTGAGGATACATTGAAGAAGATCCTGGAGAACCAGAAAAAGATCATCAGTACTGAGGGTGCCTTGGCTAAGGCAGTAGATTCACATGGAAAGGCCCTAAAGGAGCTTGCCAGGGAGCACAAGAAGCAGTGCAAAACACGGGCTTCGAAGGAGTCGGTAAAAGAGCAAAGAGCATATGTGGACAAGCTGATGGCAGACCAGATGCCTCTTGACTTATTATTCGGGGATCCATCCCCAACAGCAGCACCAGTAGCAGAGCCATAGCAGGAGAAGACTCAGAGGCTTCCTAGGAAGAAGAGGAAGCTCCCTAGTGCAGACGAGGCGGTCATCCGGTTGGCAGACCCACAGGAGGTCTCCTCTAGTCAGCCACAGGTTGCTCCAGATATTCAGCCCGTACAGGTCCAGGCCCCAGTCCCAGGAGCTGAGCAGCAGGAGACCGGGAACTAGTCTAAGGTTCCCGCACATACATAGGACCCGGGGACCACTCATGTTCCCATGCATACAGACGAGGCTTAGGGAGCTCCTATATTCTTTCATCTTGATTTTTGATGCTTATTGGTTTAGTTGGCATTGGGGACAATGCCAGCTTTCATTTGTGGGGGTGCGCCCTACTTTTTATCCGGATGATTGTATATATGAATTGACTTAGTTTATGTTTTTGTTGATTTTCTATTTGGTCTGTATATAACTTTACATTTAGTTACTTTTATCGCACTTTTTTATCTTCTCTTTGGTCTGTATATAAAGTTACATTTTTGTATATAGTCATCCCCCATTGTATATTCTAATCCCCTATTGTAAATATTCATTCTATGTTCTATTTTCGTACAATGTTTTCATTTTTAGCTTAGTAGATAGGCTCGCAGCCTTTTTGTTTTGTTTTTGGTGCTTTCAATAAGCCCTTGGTTTTCTTAATGCCACGGTTCTTTCCAAGGGTGGAGTATTCCCGGTCTCTTCCCGATAATGGATGGTGTGACAACCTTCTTTAGGGTTTGAGTCCATTTTTGATTTTTCTTTTGTTTTTAGTAGTTTATAGTTAAGGGTACCTCAAGCAAAGCTTCACTTGGGCTTAACACATTTGCCTTTGATCCCATGGTCAAAAACAAGTGGTTGTGTTTAGGACGGTGAAAGTAGTGACCTTGAGACTCTTGTTTTGACCAAACAAACATCATGTGGTCTTTCGGGACTATTGTGTGCTCAATCATGTCTAAGGGTGTTGTGGGTCCCCGACTCTATGTCTTTAGCAATCCTTGAGTGTGTGTGGTGAGAAATCGAATTGTGAGTCCAAGTTCCGAGCAATGTTCTAGAACTTGCCCAGAATGTTTGTTGAGGCAAAATTTTGAGTGAAATTCGACTTGAGAAGTGATTATAGGCTCTCTTTGATCCAAATAATAGTCGAACAATTAAATAGCCTACCAATGATATAATCCCTAGCTAACCCTTTTGAGCCTTAAACCTTTTTCTTTCAATAACCAATGCTATAAGCCTATACCCGTTCTAAATTATACCCTCTCTTGGCACCCAAATCGTCCCTTGAGTAATGATAAAATTCTAAGTTTGGGGGGGAGAGACAAGAAAGGAAACAAAGTAGTAAAAGTTACAAAAGCAAAAGGAAAGGAAGGCAATGAAAAAGAAAGAAAAGAAAAAGACAAAAAGAAAGCCCAATGTGCAAAGAATAAAACGGGATTCAAGAAAAACAAAAGTGTGGAAAAAAGTAGAAAAAGAAGAAATGGTTTGAATTGCATAAGAAAGAGTGATAATGTGTCTCTCTAACCCCTTGAAAAGAAGTGAAATACTCAAAGAGTCAAAGAGAATTATGCCAAAAAGAATCAAAAGAAGTGCTTAAGGGAAGATAGAACCCATATAGAACAACAACTTGTCCTACCCTGAACCAAAAGCCTTCACATTGACTCCACAGAAGCCCTATAAGATCTTGAGTTGGATGACGCTCGCATTAGTGGATACTTACATGAGGGTCAAGCATATGGTACTTAGAGCCGGACTTGTGACCTTTCCTTGAGAGAGACAAGTGAATTCCCATTAACCTTGGTTTGTGTGCTTATACTCTAAAAGGTGAGGTTTGCTTAGAGAGAGTTGAGGATGTGTGAGTTTGGGTTCCACATCGACCAAAGTAATTGAGAGAGTTCTTTGATGTAATGAGTCAATTCTTTATTCTCTTTTGTCATACTTGATCCATAGTTTTTCAAAGTTTAAATTTTGGTAATGATCCATTCATATTGAGGGCAATTGTTAGTCCCAATTGATGCCTGTTAAGGTTACTTTAGGACAATTGGAATTACTTGGATTTTTCTTTAAGGGGTGGGTCTTATTTTGTTTGCTTGAGGACAAGCAAAGATTTAAGTTTGGGGGAGTTAATAAGTTAGGATTTTAACATGTTTTATGCCCCTACTTGCCTATGCTTTGATCATATATTGTTACAAAATAGCCCTAAAAGGCTTACAAGTTGTGCTTAATTGTAGGCTTGATTGACAAAGTGACGAAATGTCAAAGATCGGCTCAAAAAGGAGTGAAACCTGCTCAAGTATCAAAGACCAAGAAATCTAAGGAAAGAAGGCCTAGTGCGGACCGCGCAAAGTTGAATGCGGCTGCACTAGGTGGTCCAGAGAGTTGGTAAACCAGGCTAGAAGCAACGCGGCTGTGGTACACATCTCGCGGTCCGTGGTGAAGGCTCCACGGCCGCACTACTCTTTTGTGCAGTCCGCGATCATGAGATTCAGAGAGATGAAAGTTTCAAAGCCAATGCCATGTGGTTCGCGGTCGTGATTGCGCGGACCGCGCCAGCTCCCTCTGCAGCCGCGATCCATTCTATGCGGCCCGTAGAGTCCAAGTTCAGAGAAGCAAAAGTCAAAGTCAAAGAGCCCAGTGCGGCCACGGTCCATTTAGTGTGGCCAGCACTGACCCCGCAGGGGTATTTTTGTTTAGTTTTTCCAGCCTAGTATAAATAGAATATTTTACCATTTTTTGGTCATTTTTGTATTCAGATGTGAGTTGCGCTCCTGAGAACGATATTTGTAGACATTTTTGGCACTTTTGTTTTACATTTACGATAGATTCTTGTAGTTTAATTTTAGCAATTGATTAATATGTTTAGTTCTTCATCTATTTCTTCAATTTCTTTGCCTAGCATGAGTAGCTAAACCCATTAGCTAGGGTTGTGGCTCAACCCTAGTGTGGGTAATTGATGGATGTTGTCATCTAGTGTTAGATTGACTATTGGTGTTTGCTATTTGGGTTGATTTTATGTTTTAATCTAGAATTGGTGGTTGCAAACACTGATTCAAACTTTGTGGGTTTAACTCTTCTTGAGAAAGAGAGTCTATGACCCCAAAATTGACCCAACAAGGAATTGGGATGGACTTATGAGAAATGATAGTCTCAATTAACGGGTTAAACCTCGAGAGAGTAATTACCCTACTTGAACCCTAGTTGCTTGGTCTAATTTGCCTACCCATTTGGTCTCGAGAGAGTCAATTTGGCTAAATCACTCTCTCTACTAAGAGGTGTGAGAGTGGGTAAAATTATGCAACGGTTATAGCATAAGCCCCAATTATGTCAATCAAACTTTAGTAACATCTACTTGTCAATTAGCCACCTAGGTAGTGTCAAGACCCTAGTGCCCTTCTTCCCATTAGATACAACTTAGCATTATTCTCATAGCATAATTTAGTATTAATTAATAGTTTTACAAAAATAGTTATAATTCGAAAACCCAAAAATGTTTGAAGTGACATTAGGAGTATAAACACATCTCTAGGCTAGACGGACAATCCAACTCCACTACTAGCTCCCTGAGAAAATCAATCCCGGCCCTCATATCGGGTAAAATCTATTGCGACCCGCTCTTCCTACCTTAGTGTAGCGTCGAGTTGGCAGTGATCACTTATGCAGGAAGTAAAAATGGCAAATGCCAATAGAGTTTTCTTAGCTGATAGCGGATTGCGGTATTGTGATTGCCGGGGACATTGTGCCTACTGGGGACACTGTTGTGTGCGGATAGCAACTGCGAATAAGTGAAAAAGTTCTGAGAGTTGTATTTTTGAATAGTGTGAGTCCCGTGAGTGTATGTCATATTTGATGATTTTGCAACTCAAGTACCTGCATCCAAAGAAAAATCGTGAGTTTTGTAAAGGAGAAAGGTTAGTTCGCGTCCCCTGCTGGCTTTGCATGACCTGCTCGATTTTGATCTGGTGATACTGCCCGTATTATTGGGGTAGCATTGCTAAACAAAGAGATTTCAGAAATAAACATGCATGATTTTAGTAAAGAAAATGTAACATAAATACATAATTAAGAATAGTTTTCTTTAGATGAACCGATGACTGCGACGTGGTTAAGACATTACAACTTCTCTTGCTCCAGAATTTTGAGGGTCCTTCTCAAAATTCTGCCCCAGTTCACTGGGCTGCTACTCTTGACGGCTGTTAATGATAAATGGCTAGAATCAATTTCGAAATTTTGAGGGTCCTCCTCAAAATTCTGCCCCAGGTTTCCAATAGCGGGGGAAATGAAAACTTTATTGAATTGTGACCGAACCCATAAAGCTACCTACGTATCCCCTCTTAAATGGGAATCAGGTCAGGCGTAGTTCAAATTACATCATAAAAGAAAGGATAAAGGTTACACATAGTATCGCTTGACTGCGTTTGAATTGATCGGCTTTGGCCAAACTTCCCTGTCCATTTCTACAAATATGAGGGCTCCTCCTGTTAGAACCCAGTAAATCATGTACGGACCCTGCCAGTTGGGAGAGAATTTCCCTTTGGCTTCATCTTGATGCGAAAAAATCTTCTTTAATACCAACTGCCCTGGCGTGAATTGTCTTGGCTTGACTCTTTTGTTGAAGGCTCTGGACATTCTGTTTTGATAAAGCTGACCATGGCAAACTGCATTCATTCTCTTTCCGTCTATAGGAGCTAGTTGTTCGCAATGACTCTTCACCCATTCTGCATCGTCGAGCTCAGCTTCCTGTATGATCCTCAGGGAGGGAATTTCTACTTCGGCAGGAATGACTGCTTCCGTACCATAAACCAACATGCAGGGGGTTGCCCCAGTTGATGTGCAGACTGTGGTGCGGTATCCCAATAAAGCAAATGATAGCTTCTCGTGCCACTGCTTATGCTTCTCTATCATTTTCCTTAGTATCTTCTTGATATTTTTGTTAGTGGCCTCTACGGCTCTGTTCCTCTAAGGTATGTAGGGTATAGAATTCTTGTGTTTGATCTTGAAGGTTTCACACATGGATTTCATCAAATCACTGTTGAGGTTGGAGCCATTATCAGTAATGATTGACTCTGGAATTCCGAACTGACACATGATACGGTCGCGGACGAAATCCACCGCGACTTTCTTAGTCACTACCCTGTAAGATGCTACTTCAACCCATTTGGTGAAATAATCAATTGCTACTAGGATAAACCTATGCCTGCTTGATGCGGCAGGTTCGATTGGTCCAATAACATCCATTCTCCATGCGGCGAACGGCCACTGCGAGCTTGTCGCATTAAGCTCATTTGGAGGCACTTTTGTCCTGTCTGCATGTATCTGACAGCGGTGACACTTTCAAACGTATTGGATGCAGTCCGTCTCCATAGTCATCCAGAAGTAACCAGTCCGAAGTATCTTCTTTGCTAAAACAAAGCCATTCATATGTGGATCGCAGGTCCCAACGTGGATTTCTTCTAGCAGTTTAGATGCTTCTTTTGCGTCGACGCATCTTACTAATCCTAAATCAGGAGTCCTCCTATACAGGATTCCTCCGCTGTGAAAGAAATTGTTGGAAAACCTCCGAAGTATGCGTTTCTGAGTAGGATTTGCAAGTTCTGGGTATTCTCCTTTCGTCAAATATTCCTTGATATCATAAAACCAAGGCTTTCCGTCTGCTTCTTCCTCAACATGAGAACAATAAGCTGGCTAATCATGGATCTTTACCGGAATGGGATCAATAAAGTTCTTATCTGGATGTTGTATCATGGATGATAGGGTATCCAATGTATCGGCAAACTCATTCTGGACTTTAGGAACATGCTAGAACTCTGTCTTTGTGAACCTCTATCTCAACTCATGTACGTGATGTAGATAAGGGAGTACTTTGGAATTCTTAGTTGCCCATTCTTCTCGGACCTGATGTATAAGCAAGTCTGAATCTCCAATTACTAGCAACTATTGAATGTTCATGTCAATGGCCATCTTGAGCCCTAAGATGCAGGCTTCATACTCAGCCATATTGTTGGTGCAGGGGGACCTGAGTTTGGGAGACACTAGATAATGCTGACCGGTTTCTGATACTAGGACCGCTCCTATGCCAACTCCTTTGAAATTTGCTGCTCCATTGAAAAACATTCTCCAACCGTCATAGGATTCTGCAATATCTTATCCTATGAATGATACCTCTTTATCAGGAAAATATGTTTTCCGGGGTTCGTATTCTCCATCCACGGGATTTTCAGCAAGGTGATCCACTAGTGCCTGTCTTTTGATTGCTTTCTGAGTCACGTAGACAATGTCAAATTCACTCAACAGGATTTGCCACTTGGCCAGCTTGTCAGTGGGCATGGGCTTCTGAAAGATGTACTTCAAGGGATCCATCCTTGATATGAGATATTTAGTATAGGCACAGAAGTAGTGCCTCAACTTCTGAGCTACCCAACTAAAAGCACAACAGGTGCGCTCTAATAGAGAATACCGAGCCTCGTACGGGGTGAATTTCTTACTGAGGTAATAGATGGCCTGCTCCTTCCTCCCTGCTTCATCATGCTGACCCAGAACGCAACCGAACGCTCCATCTAATACTGCGAGGTAGAGTAATAGAGGTTTACCCGGCTCGGGCGGGACCAAAACTAGTGGTGTTGACATGTACTTCTTGATTCTACCGAAGGCCTTTTGGCAGTCATCAGTCCATTTGGTAGCGGCGTCCCTTTTCAACATCTTAAAGATTGGCTCACATATGACAATAGATTGTGTTATGAACCGGCTGATGTAGTTGAGTCTCCCCAAGAAGCTCATTACGTCCTTCTTGTTCTTTGGCGGTGGCATTTTTTGTATAGCTTTGACCTTTGATGGATCCAGTTTTATCCCTCATCGACTCACAATAAACCTAAGTAGTTTTCCGGTAAGAACCCCAAATGCACATTTCATGGGATTCAGTTTCAGGTTGTACCTTCTCAGTCTGTTGAAGAACTTCCTTAAATATTCCATGTGATTAGTGGTTTTCTTGGACTTTATGATGACATCATCTGCATATACCTTAATCTCCTTGTGTATTATATCATGGAAAATAGTAGTCATGGCCCTCATGTAGGTGGCCCCTGCATTTTTTAACCTGAATGGCATCATCTTGTAGTTGTACATCCCCCACGGCGTAATGAAAGCCGTTTTCTTAGCATCTTCTTCGTCCATCCAGATCTGATGATATCCGGCGAAACAATCTACAGATGATTGCAACTATTGCTCGGTGCAATTGTCAATCAGGATGTGCATGTTCGGCAAGGGGAAGTCATCCTTTGGACTGGCCCAATTGAGATCCTGGTAGTAGACACAGACTCTGACCTTTCCATCCTTTTTCAGCACCGACACAATATTGGCTAACCATGTCGGATATTTTACTACCCTGAGAACCTTAGCTTTGACCTGCTTAGTGGCTTCTTCTTTGATCTTCAGGCTTATATCAGGCTTGAACTTTCTGAGCTTCTGCTTCACCGGTGGACATATCGGATCAGTTGGCAGTTTGTGGGCCACAATAAATGTGCTCAAACCAGTCATGTCATCATATGACCAAGCGAATATGTCCTCGCATTCTCTTAGAAATTCTGTGTACTCTTCCTTTTCTGACGGTGATAAGTGAACGCTGATTTGTGTTTCTTTGACATTTTCTGCATCTCCCAGGTTAACAATCTCAGTCTCGCCAAGGTTGGAATTCGGCTTATTCTCAAAGTTCTCGACTTCTTTAACAATCTCTTATGGTATATCATCTTCCTCTAAATCTATGTCCGTTTTTGCATTGTCTCGTTGCATGTCACAACCATTGGTTCATCAAGATAGGTAAAAGTAATGCTGTATAAATAAAGTAATGAGAGAAAATAATAAGAGTAAGACTTGTAAGGAAACCATAATGCTTTGATAAATTTCATAACTGTTTTGAACATTGGAAGATCTTATTGCGAAAATTCAAAATGAAAAAGGAAAATCAACTAGTAAAAATAAAAGATAGTGCATGATGCTTTGTTCATCCTTACTACCCCGAGGCTTTCTGTGCTCTGGTGGTTCTGATGGTCCAATTGTTGAGGCATGCTCCTCGGCTTATGACCTGTATGGAAGGGCCTTCCTCCCCCTCCTCCTCGAAGATGACATAACAATCCATGTCATCATATTCTAGGAACAAATTCCTCACTGCTGCGAGTGCTTCCTCTTCTTCTGACCCATAGATAACATCGGCCGGCTGGAAAGTCTGCTACAAATGTGGTATTGGCTGCTTCAGTGGGTAGTATGGACCGCGCCATGGTGGCGACCAGTTGTTGAATTCCTCCCAAGTATACTCGTATCCCAGACCGAAAGTGGTGCCATGTTTCTTCAGTTTGATAGGCTTGGCGATTCCATGGAGGTTCTTGCCAAGTCCCTTTCCAGGTTCATATCCACTCCAGTTCAATATGCTTTCAATTTTGTTGTCCCACCATTTGTCTTTGTCAACGACGTTGACTCGCTCGATGTGGTGATAGGTTTCCCCGCCAATCTTTCTTCTTCCTCCGATCGCTGGGATGGTTTGGCGACTGTATATGGGATTGCTACCGACGCCGTGAATGATCACCTCTTGGTGATTCCACTCAAACTTCACTGCCTAATGTAGTGTTGACGCTACAGCCTTAGCGGCATGAATCCACGACCGTCCCAATAACAAGTTGTAAGATACCGGCACATCTATTACTTGGAAATCGACATCAAACCAAGTAGGCCCCATTTGCAAGCACAAAATAATTTCCCCAATAGTGGACCTTTGGGAACTATCGAAAGCTTTGACGTTGATGGACCTGTCCTTGATCTCATGCAGCCCCTTTCCCAATGTTCTGAGTGTTACCGACGGACAAATATTGAGGCTGGAGCCTCCATCAATCAGGATCCTAGTGATAAAATAATCTTCACATTGCACGGTGATGTGCAACGCTTTGTTATGACTCAACCCTTCTGGTGGCAGATCATCTTCATGAAGAGTAATCTTGTGACTTTCCAATACCTTCCCTACCATGTTTGCCATTTCTCCTCCGGTGATGTTGCTTGGTACATATGCCTTACTCAGCACCTTCAACAAGGCATTCTTATGTGCATCGGAACTTTGCAGCAAAGCTAGGATAGAAATATGTGTCGGTGTTTTGTTCAGCTAATCAATGACTGAGTATTCCTTGGCTTGTATCTTTCTCCAGAGATCATTGGGCCCGGTTTCAGTGATGGTAGGCCGACCAGAGGCCTACTTACTCGACTCGGCTAAATGCTCCGGAGTATAAACCCTACCGGTTCTTGTCATACCCTGTGCCGCAACTGTTTCCCTGAACTTGGCTTTCCCTTTCCTTCTCGCCTCGGTTATGTAATACCAAGGTATGGCATTTGTATGGAACGGTGTTACGGCTGACATTGCTACTAGAATGGCCACCTTCACGGAGCATGTATTTTGGAGGGTAAAACCGCAACTTCAAATGGCGCGAGTGCATTTTCTGGAGACCCAAACTCGACCTCAATTGGTGTTAACGTCTTTGCAGGGGGTGGTGCTTCAAACTCAAGTGGTACAGACATGTTTATTTCGGCATCCCCAGAAGGCTGAGTCTGGACTACAATCGGATTAAGGGTGACTATTGGCTTTATTGGTTCGTCACTTTCTATGATTAAACCGATCGATCCTTTGGGATCCCAATCATCCTCTATTTCAGTCATGTGAACACATCCACCCTTATGGTCAGGTAGAGGGTTGTTGCGGACATTCGGAGTAGGCTCCTTTGCCACAATGATCATGTTATCAATCAAAGTCTGGATCTTATCATTCAGAGAGCGGCATTCATCAATGGTATACCCTTTCATGCCGGAATGGTATGCACAGGATTTATTTGGATTAACCCATTGAGAAGGGTTTTCAGGGGTTATAACAGGGATAGGGGTGACATAACCAGTAGCTTTGAGCCTTTTGTACAACTGGTTAATTGGCTCAGTAATGGCGGTCTACTGTTTGGGGGGTCTGCGGTCGAAATTTGGTCAAGGTCTAGGAATATTTTGACGTGTGGGAGGTGATTGATAGTGGGATAGCTGAGCATTGTAGGCTTGGTAGACATGTGCGGGTTGGGAATATCTGGGTGAAGTAGGTTGATATGTAGGAGGTGGGGGTGATTGGTAAGTAGGTGGTAGAGTTTGGTAAGAGGGTGAGGGTGCTTGGTAATTCGGGGTGGGCTGATATGTGAGTGGATGTATCGGATAGGCTTGGTATTTGATAGGAGATTTGGCTCTTTGTGAAACCATTACGGCACCTACATCCCTTTTCTTGGACGTACCACCAGACTGTAAAGCCTTATTGGTAGCTTGCAAAGCTTTAAAGTTTCTAACCATACCACTTTTGATGCCTTCCTCGATCCTTTCTCCTAGCTTGATGATGTCGGAAAGTTTTTGGCTCTCAATTAATATCAGCCTGTCATAGTACTGCGGGTCTTGACCCCGGGCGAACAACTTGCTCATTTGTTCTTATTCTAAAGCTAGTCTGACCTTAGCGGCTTATGATCTCCAATGAGTAGCGTACTCACGGAATGTTTCTGTGGGCTTCTTCTTTAAATTTTGGATGTAGAACACATCTGGTGCATTTTCTATGTTGAACCTGAACCTGTCCATAAAGTCAGATGTCATACTCACCCAGTTCGACCATTTTTTCGGGTCTTGGATAATGTACCAAGATAGAGAATCTCCTTTTAGACTCCTCATGAAAATTTTCATGCGGATCCTCTCGTCTCTCCCCACTCCAGTTTGTCGCAGTATATTCTCAAATGGACTCTCAGATCCCCTGTACCATCAAACATCTCGAACTTAGGAGGTTTGTACCCATCGGGTAGTTCGACATCGGGTTGTATGCAAAGATCTTCATAGTTCAACCCTTCAATACCCTTACTTCCTTCGACGTCCTGAATTCGGCTAGTCAACTTCAAGCTATTCAGCTAGACTCCTAATGAGTGAGTCTTTATCATCAGACTCGGGTGTGCTTGAAATGGGTTGGATGGAGTGTGGCATGGTCTCCACATAGATGTGGGTGTTATGGTGGGAGCGGAAATGGTCATTTTTGAAATTCAAAGGTTCAGGGATGAGCAGTGGAGTATTGTTGGATGTGTGGCAAGTATTGCAGTGGTGGTGAGGAGCGGGGTGGTTTTGTGGTTCTGGGATGTTTTGTGGAGGCGTGGGGTTCTGAGTGTTTGGAAAATTGATATCTGGAGTGGTGAGGCAAAATGACAAGTTTGCTTGATTCTGAACCTGATCAAGTTCCTCTTGAAATTTCAACAGTTTCTGCTCGAGTTGGGACGCACTTTCTTTGGAGACCTGAGCACCATGAGTGACCTCTACCCGTTCAGTTGAGTTTTCCTTTCTGGTGTTGTTCAAATCTTCCATCTTACCTTTGTTCCTGCTTTTGATAGGACTAGGAGGATGAGTGAGTAGAGGGCCCTTTGATCTTGTGGAATATGATGACGATGCCAAAGTGCATGAACTAACTAGGGGAGGGGAATAAAAATGAAAAATAAAACAAAAGGTAACAAGTTAGTGAGGATTATAAGGAAAAGATGTTGCGATATTTAAACACATAGTGCAAGAATGTAAATCGTGTCCTAATTTGGGGAACCTCTTGTGCCCGAGGTAGGCCTAGCGACAAGTTGATTTGGAGAACTTAGAATGCTAAATGCCTCATTTTATTGATAAAAGTAGACGAATCCCAAAACGACGCTAAATAACAGGAAATAAAATGTCAATAGTGGCCATTGGCCTTATTACATTTCTTAAAGAAAAAAGAAAAAATTACTATCTATTTGGTCCCAGAAGGGCCTTCCAGATTCAGCATCTTTGGCTCCATCGAACAGCTTCACCAGCTCGCAAAGTCCCAGCAATAGGTAGGCTCTGGCTAGATGTCCGCCCTCGTTTCCTTCAGCATTCTGGTAATCCTTGATCCTCTTGAGAAACTTCCTTTCCAGCTCCACTAAACCTCGTTCCAAGTATCCCAGTCGCTTTTTGGCACTGACAACCATGTCTTTCCACTCTTCAATCAGTTTTTGGTGGGCTTCTTGAATCTCACGATGCTCGCTTTCACATTCTCGAATCCTCTTGCGCAGTTGGTTGTATCTGACCTGTGCTTCGACCCTTTCAACGATTATTCTGTGACCTCGAACAAACCCGGGTTGGCCCGGACTATTGTGATTATCCTCCAGCCAGCCTGAATAGTATGAGATACAGCCAGCATGGTATCTGTCCGGCTCGATGCTATCTCTTCCTAGAACGAGTTTACAGTACCACATATGCTGAGCTTGGCACTTGTAAGGGCTATCATCGTCCTGGAAGTCGGCCTGGAAGTGACTCATCTTATCGACCCTTGGTATAACCTGCTTCCTGCCAGCCTGTCTCATAACTTGGAGAGGGACATAAGAGTAGGTTCCTCTCAAATCGATCAGTATCAGAAATGGTGCGTCCCTGGATCGGGCGATGAACTCTTCAGTAGGGAACCACTCGAACATCCATTGTATTTGATCCTCAGTTAGATTTTAAACAGCTCCACCCATTCCGTGGCATCTTCTGGTTGAGCAAACATGTTAGGCATGTAGTTCATTCGCCTTGGTTGATGGAAGCTATATGATCGTCCCAGTTTGTACGCTGAATCTCTTACTGGTATTCACCACTTTGGAGATGTTCTATGAGCCAGAGCTGGAGTAGCAAATTGCAGCCCTCGAAATGTCTGGCTCCTCGCTGACATTTCTCCAAGGCTCGGTATATCTCTACAATAATCATGGGCACAATGCTGAAAGATTGCCCACTAATGCCCTCCATCAAAGTTTTAGTTACCATAGCCAGCCTGGTATGGATCCTTGCTTTCTTCATTGGAAACACTATCATACAAGTAGCCGAAGGGGATATAAGATTCCTTCAGACATGTCAGTTCTGGATTCTTCTTTAGGCCCATCATTTTGAGAAAACCTCTACCCTTGAGATTTTTCGGCATTAACAAACTCGGAGTCTCCCGTGGTATACCAGCCAATCCTCCTATTTCCTCTAGCAGGGGTGTCATCTCAATCTCTCCGAAGCGAAACACACACCTATCACAATCCCATAACAGAGTAGCAGCTTCTATGATTTTGTTATTGGGTTGGACCTCTAGGAGGGAAGGTAGATTTCCTAGGTATTTCCGGACAAGAGTCTAATCACTGGAATGAAGATCCTCCCACCAGCTTAGCAACCTTGGGTGGATGTTAGTGACCATGCCGAATCTGGGGACTTCGTGCCTCATGTTTCTGCAAGACAAAAGGGTTAGGCCCTTACCCCCCCACCAGACTCGGCTATTAAATATCAATAATTGGCATAAAAACATTTAGTTCTCCAAATAAATGCATAGAACGTGGTAGTGTCCGTTTGGGTTTTAGGAAAACCCAGTGGACTTTGGACAAGGCTATCTTAAAGAGTCATTATGCGGACAACATAACTGACTCGACTAGGTTTGACCATGATGCGTGCACAATTTAAACAGAGTAAGGTTTCTATGGGGTTTTAGACTAGTACCCTTGAGCGGACAACTCAAGGGGGAAATGCACAGAACCGTCGACTACACCTTTGATCGACTCGTTTTACCGCAAATACGCCTTTTCCGAATTTAGGGGTGATAATATCGGAAGAGCGAAACCGCTCATTATAAGTGTTGCTATGGTATTTTATTTGGCACGAGTGGAATATAATGTTGAGCATGATTATGCAACAATTAAAGTAGGTTGTCACGTATTTGCACGATAGGAAAGCAGTAAATACAATAGTTTTTCATAATTTAAAGCGGTAGTAAAGGAAAGCAGTAAAGGAAAATAAATAAAAAGGCAAGTCAGCTTTGCAATCGAAAAGAAAATTGAATGCTTAAAAGAAATAAACAAATAATTGCGCATAAATCACAATAATAGTCTGAAACGGTAAAAGCCTAAAAATCCCCAGCAGAGTCGCCATGCTGTTGCGCCCCCTTTTTCTCGCCAAATTGGCTTTATGACATTTGGGAGGACAACTCGTTCCCTTTTGGGAATTGGGTTTGAATTGAAGAGTCGCCACCTAATGATTTAAGTGCATTAGGACACTAAGAAAGGTTTGATTTGAACAACCAGAGATTGGGTAAGGGCTTGAAATTATCCCAATGGGAAGGTGTTAGGCACCCCTCAGGATCCACTAGTGTGGTTCCCGGCAAGACAATTATTGTGACTTTAGGTACAAATAACACGTAGGCAAATAAGTACTACAAACAAGAGCGGATTTTCACGTAATAGTTACAAAATAGCTGAAGTTAAAAGAACTAAAAGAAAAGCTGATTTCTTTTTTTTAAAAGAAAATAGTTTTGAAATTTGAGAATAAACAACGAAACAAATAAATAAAGGAAAAGGGGTCCTAGGTTTGTAAATAATATGGATCATCCCACACAACATTCGGTAATAACTCCTCAATGAGGGGTTACACGAGATGTTATTGCATGGTCATCATATCCATATCTACCCTTTCCCACCCCGTTGAGGTATCAAAGCGCAGAATGGTCTCGTTTACTTATTGCATGCTATTACCCGCCCCAATCCTATCAGTCCCGAAGGCATTTGGGACTACTAATCCTAAGGAGAGGGATATTGGGCTTACTTGTGGTTTCAAAAGGTAAAAATACTAATGCGATAAACAAAACATATATGGAACGTATGGGGAAGCATATAAATAAATGAAAAGGCTCAAACAGACCTCTTTTAAGCAGAGAAAAGCAAGTAGTTAGCGTGACTTACACATACTGTTTAGGGTCTGATTAAACTTAAAGGATCGAGGCAGACTGATTTATTACATAGTTCAGATAAGAAGCCCGAATCAGGCCTGCCTGCTAGTTGTAGCATATAAAATTTGATTCAGTTTATAAACATTCATCCTATGGCTTGCCTAAGTGTTAGACGAAGACCCTATAGGCATGATATCTACTAATTCCGGAAACAATGAAGCAAACATGAATACATACTGATTTAAGAAAAATTGTCTGTTATTAAAGAAAGACGAGTTTTAGAAAAAGAGCATGCGTCACTGTTACTGGTTTTAGACTTATAAGCAAGTGAAGCGGTTCAGATTCGATTAAAGCTCCTATAGACATACTTTCTATGTGTTGTCGATTTTGAACACCTTTATAAACATAGTAAAAAAAGGCAGAAATCCTATAGGCATGGCATCTAGATGCTGAATTTCGTTTAAAGCCTATGAACATGATATCTAATTGCGGTTGATTATTTAAGACCTATAAACATGTTTGCCTAATGATGAATGCATATGCAAGATTCAGAAAGAACCTAAAGGCAAGATATCTATATGATATGCAGAAATTCAGAAATTCCTATAGGCAGGATATCTATATGATGTGCAGAAATTCAGAAATAACCTATAGGCATGGTATCTATACGGGAATGCAAGATTCCTATAGACATGGTGTTTATATGAGAATGCAGGAATTCATAAACTCCTATAGGCAGGTTATCTACCCCTTTTTGCATACATAGTTACCTCTCCCTTTTCACTAGCCATCCCCGAGATTTTTATTACAAAGTTATTACAGCCCAGAAAGAGTAAAGTAAAGAAAAAATACAATCAAAAAAGTACAACCATGGAGAGCCCGATTCAGACGTCATGTCTGAAGTATGAAGTAAACCAACTCCAAGAGATCTTATTTCAAATCCTTTCTCCCATTTGGATGTGTCAGAGTTCCCCAAGAGCCTCATATGGACTCCAGGTAGTGCTCACACCCAAATACATTATAGATGAAGACATAGTGCTGTATGGAATGGCCAACCCTCAAGTGTCCAAGTTTAGAGGGAACTCAAGGTCCCAAGGCAAGGCTCACAAGAGGGGGAAGAACTTAGAGACTAAGAGAGGGTGCAAGTGCAGAATTTTGAAAGGGGAAAGGGGAAGGGAAACAATTTACATTAATACACATAGGGGTATAGGGAATAGGGAGGTGGTAAGAAGGCAAGGACAGGCTAGTGGGCATACCCATAAGACTGTTAGAACACATTGTTTAGAGGTTAGGATCCTCTAAGGGATCAAGTTCAATCCATAAACAATAACTTGCATATTGCCATATATTAAACTGTAACTCAAAGCACATAAAGGGAAATAAGGAGCGATGATTCATAGCAGAAACAGGTAGTAGGACATAAGCATACTAATTTAAATGTTGAACTCTACAGAAAGCAGTAAAGTAGACATGGATACAAAGAGTGTAAATAAACACATTGTTGTGGTGCTGAAGCTTAAATCAGGACATACCAGTTTCAAAGGAAACAAACAAAGAAAAGTAGTGGTCTTGTAAACAGGCCACAATGCAGACAAGAAGAGAAAGTTATTGTGAGAGAGTATGAGTTTAGAAGGATTCTGATGCCTTTGTGAAAAAGGGTTGTACCTTTTATAGTGTAAAATCACGCAGAAATAAGGTAAGAAAATAGTTGAGGAACTGATTGTCAATCAATTGCACAAGACTCCCTTTAATTAAGGGATTCAGATTCAAAACGGGTAAAAACCATTTATGGAAAGAAATTGAACAAACATTTTGTGCAAAGCATGCAACTAGGGGCAAGTACATAAAAGGTTATTTAAGGACAAGGTTTTGAAATACACGGTTTGTGCAAATAAGTAAGCAAATCAATTAACAAGCAGTAAATCAAAAGGGTCTGAGATTTTGCATGAATGAACCGAGTCAGAAAAGATGAAGAAGGGTTTTAACTTAGGCTGAGTCACAGTGAAAATAAGCAAACAATGGAAAGAAATCAATCAAGCCATATTCAAAAGGAAGTTTCAAATAATTGCAAATTTGAAAACCATTTTAGAGGGAAATTCATCATATATAAGGAGCATACGAATGTGTTAAGCATGAAAGAGACTGTGGTGTCATTGTAAAATCAGTAGAAGATCCAGTGCAGAAGAGTTTAGCAAGAGCTGGAATCATATGAAGAACAAATGTTTTGAAACTCATTTCAGAGATTCAAAATAGGTTCAGAGGTCTCAGAAAGAACTAAAACCTCTACCATGTTCCTGTCAGCAACTGAAACTCGTGAGAAACATGATAGAAAAGTAACATGCAGAGCATAACGGATGAATTCAAAGAAAATAGAGTAGAAGAAGCTAACACGAAACGTAATGGAAAAGACTGATAAGATCAGTAGCAGAAACATGCTGAGAAGTTTTTAGAAGAAACTTAAACAGAACTTAGTAGAAGGAAAATAGTAAAACACTTAAGAACACAGTAAAAAAAATATAGTAGGAGAAACATATCAGAACATGGTAGAAGAAAGTACCAGAACACAACAGAAAAGCATACGAGAACATAGTATAGGAAAACACAGTAGGAGATGCATACAAGAACAGGATATAGAAAACATAGTAGAAGAAGTATACAAGAGCAGAAAACACATTAGAAGAAGCATACAAGAACGTGGTAGAAGGAAAAAAAATAAGAACATAGTAGAGGCAGAGCACACAAAAGGAAAAAGAAAGAAAGTCAGAGAAACACATAATTTTTTTTCCAGAAAACCCCAGATCGGAAAAGAAATGGTTTTGAAAGTAATTTTGAAAGAAAAGACAGAGAAATCGTTTGAAAAATTAGGAAAAGCATAGATACACAACAGATCTAAAAGAATAGGCGAAAACCTCGAAGGGTTAGGGTTTCAGAGGAACCCCAGTAGTGAGAAAGGCTTTGAAGAGTCACTGATCTAAGTCGGAGAGGCCAAAATCAGGCTCGAACAACCATGGTACGCCGGAGATGGCCGTGGAACCTCGAATCGACAGGGGTCTAGGTACAATCCTTCAAGGTCAGGCCTTGAATCTTCAGAAATCAGGCACGTGGGAGTCATAGGAGGCCGGTGTAGGACTCTCATAGCCTTGGAATCCATAGATTCCAGAGGCTTTCAGGGCGGAGATGGTATGAGGCGGCTAGGGTTTGAGAAGGTTCGAGAGTGTTTGGGAGAGTGGAGGGTTCAGAGGCGACTGGTAGGTGAGAAATGAGAAGGTTAGGGTGATCGTTTGGGTTAAAAAAGGTAAGAGTGAATAGGAGTCGTTGATCTTAGAGATCAACGGCAAGGATTAGAGGGGTCTGGGTCGGGTAGGATTTAATTGGGTCAGGGGCGGGTTTAAATTAAAATTGGGTTGGGGAATTGAGATTGGGAATTGGGTTCAATTGGGGCTGATTTAAGTCTATAATCGAAATAGTTGGGGCTAGTATTTAAATAGCCACTTTTTTCCCTTATTTATTTTAAAAATAGTAAAATAGTTTCTGAAAATAAATTAAAAGTACTAAATCTATTAATAATATGTAAATATTAAATTAAAAATACTGGAATCAATTTTGTAATTATAAACGCAATTAAATCTAAAATAGGCTAATATTGAAATTATATGCAATTTAGCTTTAAAATACTAAATAAATTTGTCAAAAAATGTGCGAAAATTACCTTAGTTATATTTTGGTTTAAACAAGAGAATACAATAAATGATTTACCAAAATGCCAATTTTGGAACACTTATTGGGTTTTCTTGATAAAATAGGGCAAGAAAATTGATTTAAAAATCTTTAAAAAAATGAGAAAAATAATAGGACCTTGGGATATGCTTATATATGCATATATATGTTGTTTTTAAAGGTATTTTATATATGAAAATATATAGAAAAAAATTGGGTATCAACAAAATTTGCCTCCAAACCAATCGAATCTAGCCAAGATCGACTTAATATCATCAAACAATGCTAGAAAAATTAATTATAATATATAAAGCAAAGATCTTTACACTTTTTCCAAAAATTCAACAAAATTCAACCCCAAGCCCGCTTGGTCAAAACCCGAGATTCGAACTAAAATTCAATTACTCATTCACCCCGAGCCTGATTATGTGATTACATTCGAAATCCGACCTCAATTAAAGGTCTAAATATCAATTTTACAAAAATTTCCCAATTCTACCCATATTCCTAATTTTCTAGCATAAAAGAGCATAGATTAAATATCAGAATTCAATGAGTGTAGATGTAACTGGAAGAAAACGAGTTAAGATATACCAACATATGAAGTGTGGATGAAATTTCTCTTCAAAATCGCCTCTAGGCTGAGCTCTAATGTAAAGATGGTGGAAAATGAAGAAAATTCCATCTTTGGGATATTTTAAATCACTGGCGTCAAGTCTTCATCGCGTTCGCGACCCTTTGATCGCATTCGCGTAGAACACCTAGCTGCTCCCCTCCCAAACCACTTACTCATCGCGTTAGCGAGTGAAGAGTCGCATTCGGGGAGGGTTACCCCCCAATGCTCAGTGTTCGCAAGCCTTTCTCCATGTTCACAAAGAAGAAATCCTCCCACTCCCTAGTTACCTTTCGCGATCGCGAAGAAGGATACTCCAGATATCAGCAGCAGTGAAAAACCAACAATCCTTCAAGTTCGAAATGGCCCGTAGCCTATCTAAAAATCACCCGAGCCCCTCGAACTCCAAATCAAACATGCACACAAGTGTAATAATATCATACGAACTCGCTCGTGTGATCAAAATACCAAAATAACACATAGAACCACGAATTGGACATCAAAATGTTTTAAATTTTCAATGAAACTTCAGAACTTTAAAATTTACAGTCGGACGTCTAAATCACTTCATATCAATTCCATTTTGCACCAGATTTTGCAGACAAGTCATAAATAGTGAAATGAACCTATACCAAGTCCCGAAATCGAAATCTAAAACTGGTAACGGCAAAGTCAACTTACGATTAAACTTGGGCATTCTTTAACCTTCAAATTACTAGTTTTCAACAAATCATGTTAAATCAAGTTAGGGATTTTCGAATTCGATTTCGGGCATACGCCCAAGTTCCAAATCACGATACGGGCCCATCGGGACTGTCAAAATACTGATGCGAGTCCGTTTAAAAAAATGTTGATCGTAGTGAACTCAAATCATTTTTAAGGTTAAAATTTTTTCCTTAATTTTTCACATAAAAAAATTTCTGAAAAAAGATACGGCTGTACACACAAATCGAAAAAGACTAAACGGAGCTATTTGAAGTCTCGAAACACAGAACTGAAGGCCAAAACTCAAAGTGACCTATCGGGTCATCACATCTATATAGCGGTGTTCAAATTTCAAGAGTTTTTGACCAAAATTTTTTCATGTCTTTTAACTATTTTGATTTGTTATTATTCTGACTTATAGTGTATTTTATGTAATTTTCAAATAGTTAAAATTTATTTTAAAAAATTTAGATGATATTCGAATTCACGATCAAATTTAAGAAATTTGCGCTCGAAATTCAAACTATGATACATAAATTGGGAAGGAAGGAGTACAATTTTATCCAAAAATGCAAACGGGATAAACTAACAACGAAAGCTGAAATGGAGGTATAGTACTGTTAATGTTACTCACGGCAACGATACTGTATTCAAATTCATTAAACAATTTACATTTAATTTCGATATGAGGTTTGTTCTCTCTTCAAACAACTACTTTAATATGCATTTCTATCACTAATAATATATGGCGTATAATAAAAGTAAAATTAATATTTTAAAATTCATGTATAGTGAAATACCATTAAATAAAAAATGAAATAAACGAAGTATCAAATCAAATTCACAATATATCCGCAGCCATTACGACGCAACTTTAGTCAGAAAATCCTTCGTCTGAAAGTGTTGCAAGTTGTTTTCTTCTCGAAGCACTTGGAATTTACTGCCGTGCAGTTCTACACAATAAATACACTGCATGGCCACATAATACTTCAAGATCATACAAAGTTGGTCACAAGTATAATGTTACGTACCCATCTTAATAAATGACCTAGTTATGATGGTCAATTCTTAGTAGCCCACATTCGACCATTTGATTTTTATATAATTCAAATGTTACGTACTAACTGAGCATTAACATCACCGTATTATTTTCTGATGAAGATTGATTTGAATTCTCCAGAATCCGATCCTAGAAGTACTCAAAGTCAATATATGAAGAATCAGTAAAAGTGCTTTTGTTTTTATCATGACTTTCAGTTTCTGGCATCTTCTTATCTGAATAATGAGCTGATGCTTCTTTACTTGCATACTGGGTGAAGTCCACAGGTTCGGGTATAGAGGGAGGAACAGCACATCTGACCAAAGCCCAATTAACACCTTCAAAAAAAGGGTGCTGTTTAATTTCAGTAGCACCTCTTTTATATGCAATTCTCTTGTGTGGCTCCTTCACGAGTAGCCCCCTTATAAGATCTCGCGCAATAGCACTCACTTGCGGAGTTTCTGGGAATCTCAAAGGCTGCCCGACTACATTGAACAGTGTGGCGCGATTGCCAGAACCTTTAAAAGGGGTTGTCCCGTGCAAAAGTTCATATAAGAATATACCAAAAGTCCACCAATCGACTGCACTACCATGACCTTCTCCGCGAATTATCTCAGGGGCCAAGTACTCATGAGTGCCAACGAAGGACATGGATCGCACATTAGTAGGCTCTGCCATAAGCTCAGGAAGTGATCCTCCCACAAATAGCCCGAAATCTGATTTAGACTTTCGATTCTTTTTTGTAGGAAGAATGTTACGAGGGAAAAAATTTGAGGGCTGCATACAACCTTGGACTGCATTGTCATTATCTAAAATGCCGCCTCCACTGCTTGCATTGCCACCTCCATGTACAGATGAAGACTTGACAAGAGTTGGATTGACAGAGCAACGGAGAGACAGGTCGAAATCAGACAGCATAATATGACCCTCATCTCTCACTAGTACATTTTCTGGCTTAAGATCCCTGTATACAATTCCTAGCATATGCAGATATTCAAGTGCCAACAACACCTCTGATGCATAAAATCTGCAATGATTCAGGCCATTCGAGAGAGTAGCAAAAAAGAACAGCTCATTAATTTAGAAGTACATGCTCTGTATGGAAAAGAATTCAACAATCTGAAAGGTAAATGGAGCATGTATCTAATATCTAATACTCCTGTATGATATCCTCTATACAAGCTGCAAATTTTGTATGGACTAGAAAATCCATAACGAACTGAAATTCAAATTAGCAACCATAAAGTGATTAATTAAATTTGCCTATCAATTTTGATTGTTACGTTAGTTATCTAGTAACATTCATTCAATCAATGTGCAAATTGCAACTTCTATTATGTAGTATATTAGTTAGAAAAGGGACATATCATATAACTACGTGCAGAATTCCAATGCAACTTATTTTATCAAATAGAAATTATATCAACTGAAACAATACAAAATTGAACGGGCGATCAGAATAAGAGAAACATTGTATGAGTTATACCACATACTTAGCAATACGTTTCAAGTGTTTGTTAAAATTACAATGAGAAGTAGAACAAATAGTAGATATAGGTACTAACCTAGCAGCCTCCTCAGTAAAATGCTTATTGGGCTGTTTTTGGCGGAGGGTATGAAGGTTACCTCCACTGCAAAACTCCATGACTAAGCAATAGAATTTGTCAGTCTCAAAGTGAGAATATAAAGTTGGCAAGAATGGGTGGTCAAGAAGACCAAGAATCTCCCTCTCCGTTTCAGCTCGCAGCAATTTATTTCTACTTGCAAGAGATCCTTTATCCATCACTTTCATGGCAAAGTAGGCGTTGGTTCCCCTGAGTTCAACAAGGTACACACTTCCAATATCTCCATATCCAAGTCGCTTCAACAACCGAAAATTGCTAAGACCAAGAGGAGATCCTCCTCTCCCAGTAGCTGAATTAATCGCATCCCATCTAACGTCACCACCAGTGTGTGGCTTTAGGGGTGTAGTACTACTGGAACTAGTCTCTGTGCTCTCACTACCTTTCCTCGCTTGACATGTATCTTCAAATGGCATATTGCTCATCTGAATGAACAAATAATTAAACAAGTTGGTGTTGGATTCTCACGTAGCAACAGAATTATTTAAAATTTAATATTTGCTAGTTTATTTTGTTCATGTCTAATTAACATTTATAGTCAAAATCATACAGGAATAGGTTTTGTATAGTTTCTAGTCAATGTAGGTTAATTTTGCTAATTATAATATGGGTGCTACTACCTATTTGTAATGTTCAGAATATTTTGTATAAATCATTTTAGTTCAAATAGGTTTGGTGTATCGTCAAACTAAGACATGGAATTGTACACATGACGAAATATAAATGTCAGGTGAAAATAAGGAATAGAATAGAGAAAAAAACTGACCTGCGGTAACTCTATTGGTTTGGGTTTCGAAGACATGATTTCGAAATTTCAACCAAAGAACCTGAAAATTGGAAAAAGCAGATTCAGTAAAATATCATGCAGCCAAATTCCATTCAAGCACCGGACAAATTGATATTCAAAAGTTACGTACAAAAATAAAAACAGAATTCATTCCTTTTGTTGCAGTGACAGATTTCTTTTTAATTGAGATCAAAAATCTGTAACATAAAAGACTGTCTTATAATCCTGTATAAGTGTCCTTGTGGAAACTCTATCAACGGTATTCTAAAAATTTAACAAAGTTTGACTTAATAAGGTGCTTGTTGCATAAAAAAGATCGATAAGTGAACATCATTAAATAAGAAAAGAACTCAATAAATTTGTGAAAAATTGTTACTGGATATAACAAATCGTGATTAACCAAAATTGCGATTTTTCCTACAAATAGAAGCAATGCAAAACAAAAGCAAACGAGAAGGGAACAGGATAGAGAACAATACAAAAGAAAAAAGGTCGAACCAGAATGTCGGAAGATAATGTTCTTATACAAATTAAAGAACCAGTGTGCACAGATTTCCCTTCATGTGGTCAAGGTCATTAAAATAAAATCTCTAATGCATTCGTATCTGATAATAGAAAAGAGCATTTCCGATTAACGCGCCACAGGTGGTTCAGGGCGGTGACTTCCAACAGCATTTACAATGATCTCTCTTGTAGGAGGCCTGTTGTTTCTATTTTCCTTAACGGAAATTGTTATTACATGTAATAACATTTTCCTTTTCTGATTTTTTTTTTTGTATTAATTCTTCAAAAAGGCATCTGGACGTCAGAAAGACAACGAAAATTCATTTCTATTTATGTAATGGAATTGGATGTACAAAGAGAATAAAAACAGAAAAGAAGGACAACCACTACAATGTGGTAAGAGGTAAAAAGGAGAGTGGGAAGCGGTAGGAAGCCAAAGAATCGCCGTCTATATCTGAGATTATGGTCGGAAGATTCGGAATGCGATTGGGCTGCATCTCCTTGCTAACGTCTTTTTATTATTATTGTTGCGCACGTCTCATTCATTATATTTTAGCACCACTGCCTACTCCTGACTAGGCTTGGTCGTCATCCGAATCCAGCCAAATCGAGTTTATACTGTATTAAGTTGAGTCGAGTCAAAGTTTGAGGTCAAGTTCAATCGAAATAACTCAATATGGAGATGAGTCGAGCCGAGCCTTGCTACAGTGTTATCTAGGACCAAACCATTCGTTTTTTGTTTTTTTTTCAAAACGCAATTTGGTTGGCTCTTAAGTTTATGTCTGTTGTTCTAGACTGGATACAATTAAATTCACAAAATGCTTAATAAATTGAAACTTTACAGTTCAATTGAGTCAAATAAGTTCCAATAGATTAAATATAAACTAGAGGAATTTTCATAAAGCACTCCAATTTAGAGCTTAATTACCATAAGTAATTATAGTTTGTCTAATTGCTATTCATGGATACAGAAATACAGTGATACATACAGTTACTGCATCACTGTATGTGACTCCATACACTGTATACACTGTATTTACCAACAAAATTTTGCTACAAAATACAAAGAGTAACTACGAATTGTAATTATTTCAAAGTATATTTATGTATGGTAAATACAATGTATAAGTTAGTCACACCATGTAATTTTAACAAACTAGTAATTTAAATTAAAAGCTAGATTTGAATGTAATTAAATCAAATATAGAATATTATTTAAAAGATTAGAATCTTACGAAAATGTCCAAAATAAGCTCAACCTTACCAATCCCTAGCCATTAACAACAAAATAACCAAAACTAGATGTGATGACCCAATAGGTTCATTTTGAGTTCTAGCACTCATTTCAGTATTCCGAGAGATGAGCCATGTTTAGTATTTTTTGATTTGTGTGAGTAGTTCGTGTCTTTTTCAGGAAAATTTTTATGTAAAAAATTGAAAAAAATATGAATTTTAGCTTTAAAAATGACTTGAGTTAACTACGGTCACCATTTTCTGTAAATGACCCAGATCAATATTTTGACGATCCCGGTGGGTCTCTACCGTTATTTTAAACTTGGGCGTATGCCGGGAATTGAATTCGGAAGTCCTAACTTGATTTGACGTGATTTGTTGAAAACTAGTAATTTGAAGGTTTAAAGATTTATGAAGTTTGACTGTACGTTGGCTTTAAGGCTACCAGATTCGAATTTTTGTTTCGGAACTTGGTATAGGTTCATTTTATTATTTAAAACTTGTTTGCAAATTTTGGTGCAAAACGGAGTTGATTTGATAGGATTCAGACGCTTGTTGTGAATTTGGATGTTCTTGAGTTTCTTTGAAAATTTCATGCATTTTGATGTCCGATTCGTAGCTCTAGGTATTATTTTGGTATTTTGAGCATGCTAATGAGTTTGTATGATGTTAATACACTTGTGTGCATGTTTGGTTTGGAGCTCGAGTGGCTTGGGTGAGTTTTGGATAGGCTACAGACCATTCTGAACTTGAAAGTTGGTTTTGCTATTGCTCGTGTTTGAGGTTTTGTGCTTCGCGATCGCAAAGGTACTCTTGCGACTCTGAAGGGGAAACTGGGATAGGGGAGGATGTACTTCTATGAGAATGTGGAGAACATCACGCGAACACGAAGCAGTGGGGGGGATTGCCCTTCGCGAACACGACCGTTCACACGCGAACGCGGTGGGTTAAGGGGGATTCTGGGGGGAGGCAAGTGTTACTCTACACGAATGCGAGCCCATGCTTGTGAATGCGAAGGCCAGGTAGTTTAGGCCATCGCGAATGCAAAGGGTTTTCCCGAATGCAAAGGACATTCAAGCGCAAAGCTTCGCGATCGTGCCAGGTGTCTCGCCAACGCGATGAACACATGACGCCCAGTCTTTTAAAAGGTCCAAAAATCGAGAATTATCTCATTTCTCAACATTTTCAAGTTTGAGCTTGGCCTAGAGGCTATTTTGAAGAGTTTTTTCATCCCAACTTCATAGGTTAGTAGATTTTAACTTGTTTTCTTATATTTTCATAAACACCTACTGATTTTAACCTTTAATCTATGTTTTTTTATGGTAGAAATTAGGGATTTAAGTAAAAATTGGGGATTTATAGAAGTTGAGATTTAGACCTCAAATTGAGGTCAATTTTCAAAACTAGTCATATAACCAGGCTTGGGGGTGAATGGGTAATTGGATTTTGCTTCGGATCTCGGGTTTTGACCAAGCGGGCCCGGGATTGACTTTTGTTGACTTTTTCTAAAAATATTAAAAATTGAATCTTTTTCACTCGTAGGTAGTTTCTAAAGCTTATTTTGAATTGTTTGAACTATATTTGGTTAGATTTAATTAGTTTTGGAGGCTAATTCTAGAGAAAAAGTCGTAGTTGAGCATTGATTTGGTTGCGGAGTAATGTAAGTGACGTTGTTAACCTTGACTTGGGATTAGGACTTGTTGGTCTATTTGCTTCGCGTTTATGTGGAGGACAATGTATATATCCGAGGTGATGAGTACTTTTGCGTTATTATTGGGTTAAAGCATGTAGATGAAACCTGTTTCTTTGTATTATATTGTTTCGTTAATTATGTTATCCATGCTTAGGTTAAATTATTACTTCTTTAATTATTTGTTTCGTATTTATTGCTTATTTTAAAGATGTTGAATATTTTGGAAGTTGCTTTGTGATATCATTGCACCATATTTGAAGTTAAATTATTCCCTGCATTGTTTATTAATCGGATTTATATTATTACATGGTGTGGACGAGAGTAAAAGTACGAAGGGTGATGCCGTGCCATTATATTTATATTATTGCATGGTGAGGACGAGAGCAAAAGTACGAAGGGTGATGCCATGCCATTATATTCCTATTATTTCATTGTGAGGATGAGAGTAAAAGTACGAAGGGTGATGCCGTGCCAATTTCATAGCATTGATTTATTTGATTTACGGTTTTGGTGATTTACTTGGTCATATTGTTGCTTAATTCAAAAGATGTTAGTTCGTGATTTCTTACTTGCCGTGTTTATGATATTTTTCCCCTTTCGCATGCCCCCTCCCAGTTAGTATTTATCATTTTATTGTTGTTTTACTGCTTTATATGTAGTTGTACAGGTTAGCCTCATCACTACCTCGTCGAGGTTTGGCTCAACACTTACGTAGTATATTGGGTATGTTTTACTCATATTACACTTCTGCACTTCTTGTGTAGATACTGGTATTGGTCCCAGCGGTGCTTGAGGTGCGTCAGCTCAAATGATTTTCATACGGAGATTAAAGGTAGATTTTCTGCCGTTCGCTGACCTTGAGGTTCGCTTCCATTTCCCACTTTTATTGTTTATCTTCTTTTTTTTTGAGCAGCTGTATATATTTTGGACTATGTTTGTAGTTTTCTAGTTGCACGTATGCTCGTGACTCCGGATTTTTGGGAGTAGATATTATCACGTAGTTTATATTAGCACTATGTTAGATTTGGCATTTATTTCTTGTTGAATATCATTTTCTTGTTTTTAACTGTGAAAATTGGTTAATTAACTATTTTATGTTGGCTTGCCTAGCAAGTGGATGTTAGGCGCCATCACAACCCTGAGGTTGGGATTCCGGATCGTGACACGTTGGAATCAGAACACTAGGTTGCTTAGGTCTTACAAGTCATGGGCAAACTTAGTAGAGTCTGGAGGATTGGTACAGAGACGTCTCTACTTATCTTCTAGAGGCTATGGAATTTTAGGGAAAAAACTTTCACTTCTTTCTTTCCCTATCATGCGATATTATTCTATCATTAATATTTGAATCATTCCATTCTTGTTCTCTCGTAGATGGTGAGAACGCGCATAACATCTACAGCCAGACAGGAGCCGGATCCCCCCTTGCAGCCACTACTAGGGGTAGAGGCCGACGTTGAGGTCGAACCAGAGGCCGAGGCGGAGGTAGAGCTCAGCCTAGGGTTCAAGTAGTAGCACCCGGAGTGGATCCTTAGATTGATCTTGAGGAGGAAATCCCAGCTCAAACTGCACTAGTCGGACCCGCTCAAGTCCTGGAGGGATTTATAGCGACTCCCCAAGACCACCAAACATATATATACCTGCACAATAAGTGCAACAAGTATAGTATGAGTACATAAATCAATGCATACCCAGTAAGTATCTAGCCTAGCCCCAGAGAAGTAGTGATGAGGGGTCGACATCGATGCTTAATAGTGGTCCAATAAATCAAATATAGTAGGAAGTAACCAAATATGAGGCAAGGTAAATAAACAGTATAAACAAGTATGGGTACGTGGTGCAATCCTCCTCTGAACAGTAACTCACACTCTCAGTTATCGGTTACCTCCTCAACTAGAGTATATATGTAAAATGGTCCCCACCAGATAGGTCGTCACAACTCAGATCAGGAAAACTCATGGATACACTGGCTTCTTGTCAAATGCTATGCATGGCGCTGCCAAGGCGAACGACCCGATCCTGTAAAAGTGTTTCATAGAGTTGCCGACGCGAACGGTCCGATCCCATAAGAGTATTTATAAAATGCCAGGATTGCACGACCAACCCCGTAGAAACAAGTTGTACAAGTTAGCCACATGTAATAACAATTTCTTTTTTAGCATAACAAATGTTTATGTACCTTTTGAAAATGAAAGGAATAAAATAAAGTCCTTTTATTTCTATCTTGTTTCTTGACTGAACGATGAATTAACTTTGTCATTTGAAAGTTAAACAAGTACTTCAAATGTTAGTGCCATAAAGAACATGAGACGTTTTCTTCAAGAGCACTGTAAACATAAGAGGGCTCTCCGTTATAAAAACCCTCACGTTAAAAGGTTGATTTTGGAAGAACTTATGCCCGGAATCAAAATCTTCGTGGAAAAATGCACCCGAAGCTTTGCACAAAAAGACGCAAAAAAGCAATCTTGCGCAAATACTTATGAAACCCCTCACGTTAAAGGGTTGATATTGGAAGAACGTATGCCTGGAATCATAATGCCTTAAAAAGAATACACCCAAGGCCTTGCATAATCAGGCGCAAACAGTAAAACTTGTGCAACACACTTAAGCAAAAAGAACGCATAAAGATTCATGTAATATTTGAGAAAAGGATGTTTTATAATAAACAGGACGAAATAGCACAAGTACGATAATTGGGAAAAGGAAAGAAAAGCTAAATTTCTTCCTCTCCGGAGCCTGGAGAAGAGAAGTGTCTGTGTCGCCAGGGGAAGTAGGTAGATTCGCTGATGCCTCAACAATTTGGCCCTCAACATCATCACCTTCCGGTTCTTCTTTAGTTCCAGAAAATTCAGAACCAGAACAAGAAGAACCAAGAGCATCAGGCTCTGCCGGGGGACCCGTTGGGAGACCATATTTAGCAGCCAATTCAAGCTCACGGGCCTTTTCAATTTCAGCATCAAAATCAATAATACCGGATTTGGCATCCTCCAAGGTTTTTCTCCTCATGTTGCACATGGCGTAAGTTTTCTCAACAACGAGGGAAGCCGCTCGGCACTTAAGTTTTTCTTTGAGTTGAGTTACCTCGGCATAAAGCTTTTCCCGTGCAAATCTAATGGACTTGATGCTAACGTCAAGATCGCGGACAGTAGAGCTAAAAATTATATTGTGCTCAAGGGTCTTCATTTACTTCTCCTCCAATCGGGCATATTTCACCCCCGCAGCAACAAGCTCTTCAGTCTTGGAATTCAAGGCTGCCTCTAAATTGGTCATTCTTTCAGCGGAGGCAGCCTCAAGATCGGATGTAGCAAGAATGACATTATGAACTTCAACCCATTTGGTTTTAGCCTCTTCAAATTGAAGCCTTAGTGGGGCGATCTCTTGGCTAAGGGTTTCTACTTCTTCTCGCTTTGCTGTAAACGAGCCTCCAATACAACAACCTTAGTGTCTTTGGCTTCCAGTTCAGAGAGGTGAACGACACTTTGCACCCGCTCTGCCAAAAGCTGACGCCGTGCGGAGGTAATTTCTTCTTTGTCATGAATCAATCTCTAAAGGTCCTCAGAAGCAAGAAAGTTGGCCTACAAAGCGAGAAGGGCAAAACTCAGGATATGTTTAGGAAAAAATAAAAGAAATAACAAAGGAAGTAAGGATTGTACCACTGTGGCATTGTGCATGGAATTGTTCAACAAACACTCTCCCGAGAGAGCCTGAATTTTTTCCCAATCTTTCTTTGAAGCCAAAGGCTTCAGATAATTAGAAAGTTCCACCGTCCTGGATAACTACATCCGATGGAGACTGAAAGAGTAACGTCCCTCCTCCTATACGATCTTCAGAGGGGGCAGTATAATTTTGGCCCAAATTCCCATGAACTTGGGGCTGGGGAAAAGGAACACCTTCTTTTTCGTCAGGTGCAGCCGATGGAGATGATGTTGCAGTTGCTGATGGAAGAGATAGGGAAGCAGGAGATGAGGCCGATGGCAATGAAAGATGAGAAGCAACCGCGACAAAAGCAGTGCTGGTTGTTGGATGCTAGCCATCGAAGATGGGAGGGACCCGGTACTCAGCCCCACAATACCGGGCATAACAACTGTGTCACGACCTAAAATCCAAACCGTCATGATGACACCTAACCCAACCATCTAGGTAAGCCAATTAATAATAAAACACAATATAATAATACTAATGTGAGTCAAAGATGAGATTATTGAATTTTATATAAACCCCCAAAGACTGGCAGTACAAATCATGAGCATCTAAGATTTATATTTCTTTACAAAAATGAACTGAAATAATTACAAAATCTGGTTGAAATGTAAATTAACAGAATTCGAATCCAATGCTACCAAAGACTAATGATAGCCATAACTGGAATGCAGGTACATCTTCAATGTCAGCCCTCGCTGTACACAACAGCATCAACACAAGTATCTGCACGCAAGGTGCAGAAGTATAGTATAAGTACAACCGACCTCATGTACTCAATAAGAATCCTAACTATCCCCGGCTAGATTAAAGAAGAAATAACTATAGATGATACTCATTAACAGTTGTGCAGTTCAATATTTCCAACTAGTATAGAACATGTGTATGATCAAATCAGGGACAATCTTAGGCAAAACCATTTTTGATGCTCATAATTCTTAGGCTTAAAGTGTTCTGCTTAGTCAACAATCCAGCATATAAGGAAGATATACAAATAAATAAGGTAATCAATTAAGGGATTGGCAAGTAAAGATGAAAGATTTCCGACATCGGATCGCTTCTCAAATTCTTATTTTATATTATAAAAGGTTTTTACAAATTTTTCTCATTTTCTTCCATTCAATTCACTAATTTAATGATAGAAATAAGTATGAAATCATGGAATGTGACCAGCTCTCCCAGAGCTCATGTCAATATCAACCGCACGGATAACTCACGTGTTGCACGGGACAACTCATGTGTTATAGTACCAATATCTGGATCCGCATGGATAACTCACGTGCTATAGTACCAATATCTAGATCCACACAGACAACTCACATGCTGCATGGACAACTCACGTGCTATAATACCAATATCTAGATCCACACGGACAACTCACATGCTGCATGGACAACTCACATGCTATAGTATTAATATTTGGACCCGCACGGACAACTCACATGCTATAGTATCAATATCTAGATCCGCATGGGCAAGTCACGTGCTGCACAGACAAGTCACGTGCTATAGTATCAATCCACCCGGTGTGGTAATGGGAACAACAGTCCAAATCATATCGCACAGAGGCAAGTATACAAGAACACATGTATATGATGGATAAAATATCAGATTTCATGCTCATGGAATGGTATAATTACATGCTAAAGTGTAGGCATGTGCAATGTGGTCTATTGTAGCTTAAATAGGCAATTTATCATAGAACAAGCAATTTCCAAGTTTTATTCAGGGGTTTAGCCTTTTCGAAACCTTAAACGTGGCTCAAATAGTTCACAACAATGATACAAATATGAAATATATTGTATCTTAAAGCTTAACAGTCAACTCTAGGCGTATCATAGCGTAAGCACTACCTCGAGCATGGATAAATACCCTGGTGCTCGCACATGGGCTCACACCCCACACATATGCGCACCGACAGTGTGTAGTTATCACAAATAATTTAGGCAACTAGTGTCTCAACTAAGTTTAGATAGGATCTTTACCTCAAACAAGCCGAATTCATAACCAAGCAAGCCAACCGATACTCTGGAAATTCCATTCCGCACGCATCAACCTCCAAACGACTCAAAACTAGCGAAAAGCAACTAAAATACATCAAATAATGCCTAAGAAAATAATTCCAAATGATAAAGGTCGAATCTTTAATCTAAAGCCCAAAGTCAACCAAAAAGTCAACTCTGGGCCCGCTCCTCAAAACCCAACAAAACTTATAAAATTCGATAACCCATTCAATTAGGGGTCCAACCATACTAGTTTCACCCAAATTCGTCTTTGAATCGATGTTCAGAACTCAAAACTTCACTCTATGAAACTTTAGACAACCCCCCCCCAAATTCAACCCTCAATCAAATGCAAAAACGAAGATAGATTCATGATATAAAATCGAAAATGAGTAGACAATACTTATCCCAATCCACATGGCACAAATTGCTTTAAGAATCGCATAAATCCGAGCTCCATAGCTCCAAATATGCACAAACAACCAAAACCTCTGAAATAGAGTACTTTATAATCACCGAGAGAATTAATGAATTGCAATCACTGAAATAACCTCGCGATCGTGAAGAGGAAAATGTAATGCCCCTGAAACTTACACTACGTGATCGCGAGAAGGCTCACGCGAACGTGAACAACACTACCTCATACCTTTGCGAACACGTCCCATATTACGCGAATGCGTTGAAGGATTTCTCTAGCCCCGGGTCCTCAACTCAACTCTATGTGAACGCGGGTTTAACCATGCGAACACAATGCTCAATATGCAGCAACCTACGCGAACGCAGACTATTATTTGCGAATGCGAAGAAGAAATACTCAGCCCCAATTTTCCCTCTACGCGATTGCGAAGAGCAGTGGCACACCTGACATCAGTAGAACTAGCAGTGCAACATGAAGAAAAATTGGTCCGAAATCGATCTAAAACATGACCGAGCCCCTCGGGACCACGTCCGAATATCCCAATAAGTCTCGTAACATAATACAGACCTAATTAAGGTCTCAAATAACGCATATCAACATTGAAACAACGAATCGTACCTCAATTCGAACTTAAATGAACGTTGAGCTTTCAACTTCCAAACCTCGTGCCGAAACATATCAAATCAATCAGGAATGAACTCAAATTTTGCACACAAGTCTCAAATGACGAAGCTATTCCAATTCCCGGAACCACAATCCGAATCTGATATAATCAAAATCAACTGCCGGTCAAACTTATGAACTTTCCAAACCTTCAAATTTTCCAACTTTCACCAATTAGTGCCAAACCCTTCTAGAAATATCCAAATGCAAATTCGGGTATACGACTGAGTCTAGAATCACCATTCGGACCTAACAGAATCATCAAAAATCTATTCTGAGATCAACTTCACAAAAGTCAAACATTGTCAACTCTTCTAACGTAAAGCTTCAACAATGAAATTTATTCTTACAAATTGATTCCAAATAACCTGAAAACCAAAAATCGACGATTCACATGAGTCATAATACACCAAACAAAGTTACACATGCCCTTAAGCAACCGAGTGAAGTGCAAATGCTCAAAACGACCGGTCAGGTCGTTACATTCTCCACTACTTAAACATACATTCATTCTCGAACGTGCTAAGTGTCGTTCTAAAGCCATCAAATCTCCACGTAACCTTACCATGCACATACCCGAGGGGTGATCCTACGTCACCCTATTCCATATAGGATCGAAAACACAACATACTGAACATCATTACTTCAATCGTAGCCCGTAAACCACAGAATCAAATTTCCAACATCCGTAATTTCCTACGAGAATCGAACCTCGCATCCATGCACTGTATAAGTCTGAACATGTTGTATCAAGCCATAACCATAACCCAAGATGTATTCACATGACATACCACACGACTCTCATACTCGTAGCAAAATTTCCGATCACAGTAGCTGCTAAAAATAGCCCAATACCAGTAATAAACCTCATATCCTACAAAACCTCATTCTAAAACCTTCGTACACTGCCGATGATGAAAGAAAAACGCAACAACTCATAACAACTCATCATATCAACAAGTCATAGAGCTCTCTATCCTCTAACAAGAACTATAGTCAATTTCTAAGCCGATCAGTGACATTATCCTTCTAATTATACTCCAATCAGATTTGATAGCACCCATTCTAGGTTTGACAACCTCGTCTTGTCAAATACATCCGCCCTACTGACATGCCATACCAATACAAACTTAAGCCGCAAATCGTGCAATCCGTGCACCAATACGCAACAATTAAAGTGTACTCAAACATAGAAAATGACTCAAATGAGAGAACCGTCCTGCAAGCTCAACAAGTACTGCCACAACGAAATGCTAAGAACCCATCAAACACCGTAGAACCATAACACATGAATCTAACATAAAGGAACATATCTCAACATAACTCCGATGCCATGTGTGACCCCATCCAAACACTGGTCCATATGAAATACCCCAAGCCAGCATGGTCAAAATCAATAACCATGCACAATTCAACATCGAATACCAAAAGTGCATGACGATAATCCCTGAGAAGCAAATAACTCAAAACCATAGTCTGGAAAGAATATAACCAAATATGCAATCAATCATTCAATACCCTAATACCCATCTCGCCCAAATTTTGATGTAAGGCCCAAACAGAACCGCACCATGTGTGCATATAATTAACAGATCACAACCCCTCGTAGCATAGAAAAGTAACTCATAGAACATATCAGAACAAAAATAAGCTCAACTCTAACCGAATGGAACATCCCTCAACCATAGCAGTACAGAGTCAACCAATCCGGTGTAGAATACATATCCTCATTGGGCTTATCAATGGGCCCCAAATTAACTTTGGTCATCCATAAAAAGATAAATAACCCTCTGAGAGTCCACGGTGACCTAACCTTAACACATACCATCCTCTGGCCATCTTTGGCCGCATTTTCACAGCCTACAACCACAAAACAATCTGCTTTTGAGAACTCATGTTCTCCAAATCCATAGAATACACGAACCACCATATTTGATCCTAGCTCCACCGCCTGAATGTCTAACACATCTATCACACACGATCATCCCACGAGGAATACTTCTATAATTCATCTGTGCCTCAATGAAAAAATCTGAATATCAATAGTCAATCAACCAAACGAGTACCGCAATACTAATAAGCATTCGTAATCCAATACACAGTGTACCTTCTGAAATGCGCACCCTTCTTAGGCAATACCAAGTATCGAAAACCGTCCATTCTATCTAAGAATTTATGACCTTACCTTCGAAACTAAACCGTGACCTTGCACACGCAAATCCCAATCCCACATAAAACACCGCATCTATCATGCCATCATATGAAAAGTACAAGAATCTCATAATCAACTCAGAGTCACAAGCAAACTATATACTCAATTAGCCAGAAACCTTCCATTTGATCTCATCTAGGAGAAAATCACAATACACAACACGATCCTCATGTCGGTAGGAAATATCCATCTCTGTCTGGGGTAGAAACCATCAAAAACTCTTCGAAACCCATTAATACGCAAGGCTTCAGAACTGAACCTCTCTAACTCAACCAAGCCACGCATGTCGCCAAACCCAAGAGAATTACCACAAAACACATGTAGAGACTCACCACATCATAAGTACCCAAAGAACCGATCATATCCATTACCGTGTTGATCTAGCCTACTACCAAGCTATCCTATTTCTCCTAGTTCCTTCCGAATTACCCTCAAGTTGACACTTCTCCTTGCCAGAACACCACAATCTTTACCCAAAGGTCACCACAAGAGATCCTAACATAGAACCGCACTGCCCTAAGGCCCATAAGCGGCTGTATTCCTTCTTAAGCACCCCAAAAGTACCACAATTGAGACACCCACTCTGAAGAGACCTTCTAAGAATCTAAAGTCATTTCCTTCACCTTCCTGATACCGAAATGTAGAATCCATAATGATATAGAAATACCAGTTGTCTTGTCACCATCTAATGTAAATATCATATCATAGCCATATAAGAAGTCGAAAAAATTCTCAATTGCTACATATAAATCTTGAACCCATTAGAACCTTCTCGAGAGCCATCTACTCTTGTCAAATCTGTATTGCACCGACCAAACAAGCCAAATAACATGTGCCCTATTAGCACAACAATACCCAAAGAAGTAACCCACATGCCTAAACAACCGAGTGAAAACCTACTCTATGCACACTACATGTGTCACAAATAGCAACTCAATCATTCCATGATTCTCATATACACATAGAGTGTAATATAACCCGTATCCAAAAATTTCCTCACTCGAGTCATCCTCGATCTTAATCTATGCAAGTCATAACTGATTCACAAGTATGCCTCAAACCGAAACCAGCACAACACATAACCATTCAGTTAAATCATCGATAGCAGACTCCCCCACTTGGCTCAAAGTCATAGATTAAAACACTCGATAACTCACAGTTCCTATACTCTATTACTGCCATAATACCGTAGTGAGATTCAACTAAATTCTTCACAAGCTCATGTTATACAAACCATATAATACTTTAAATCATATGATAAGCTCGCAATCATCCTTGTGATGGTTAGGTCAACTTGCTCAATCAATCCAAACTCAAATCGCAACACATATACCCACTGGTAGAATAGAAATCCTCCACACAACATCATAAGGATCACACATATATAGATTACCCCGCAGGTGATAATCCACCTACTTAGCCTCAAACTGACATCTTTCTATACCCTTTCACAACCACAACTACTACGCAATCACTTAATCTTCCTGAGTCTGAACTCATCAACAAGACATGAAAATCTACTTCGTTCCACAATTAAACAACATGAAAGACACCTCAACACACCCACAACTCGAGCCTATACATCACATCAAGTTAGAAACCAAGCACCCAATTATCCTTTTTACATCACACGCAAACTCTTCTCATCACATTCAAACCATTTGAACACGTCCCACAGTCATGTCATACTCATCATATAGCCATCCATCCACAAATTCCACTTATTGGGACACTGTTGGACTTATAAGTCCAAAACACATACTCACACAACCGAAATCCTCGCGCTCACTCTACATCCAGAACTCGGCCTCAAGTCCTCCGGACTGGCCCATCATCAGTACACAAAAATCATATCTTGCACATCATCCATGGAAGCACAAACCATCGATGTACAGCTGATACCGAGTTCCCACATGCGCACACAAATGCGTGGAAGGGATTCAAGGTGTTACGCTTTAAGCTAAATCAATGTCGCACGATAAGGAAAGAAAGATGGGAAGTTTATCCTAAATGCCCTGTAGCCTCTCGAAGATAGGTATGGACGTCATCATACCGATCCGCAAAACTCTATTACACAGTTGCTCATGACTTGTAGAACCTAAAAACCTAGAGTTCTGATACCAACTTGTCATGACCCAAAATCTAAACAGTCGTGATGGCACCTAACCCAACCCTTTGGTTAAGCCAATTAACAATAAAATACAATATAATAATATTGATGTGAGTTAAAGATGAGATAACGGAGTTTTATACAATTCCCCAAGGACTGGTAGTACAAATTATGAGCGTCTAAGAATTATATTCCTTTACAAAACTGAATTGAAATGATTACAACATCTGGTTGAAATGTAAATGACCAGAATTCGAATCCAATGCTACCAAGGACTAATGATACTCATAACTGGAATGCAGGTATATATTCAATGTCAGCCCTCACCGTACACATCAACATCAACAAAATTATCTGCACACAAGGTGCAGATGTGTAGTATGAGTACAACCGACCCCGTGCATTCAATAATAATCCTAACTAACCTCGGCGAGATAAAAGAAGCATGAACTATAGATGATACTCACTAACACCTGTGCAATTCAATATTTCCAACAAGTATAAAACAAGTATATTATCAAATCAGGGACAATCTCAAGTAAAACCATTTTTAATGTTCACAATTATTGGTCTTAAAGTGTTCTGCTCAGTCAACTATCCAGCATATAAGGAAGAAATACAAATGAATCAGGTAATCAATTAAGGTATTAGCAAGTAAAGATGAAAGATTTCTGACATCAGATCGCTCCTCAAATTCCAATTTTATATTTTGAAAGGTTTTTACAAAAATTTCTCATTTTCTTCCATTCAATTCACTAATTTAATGATACAAATAAGTATGAAAAATGAAATGTGACCAGATCTACCATAGCTCACATCAATATCAACCACACGGACAACTCACATGCTGCATGTATAACTCACGTGCTATAGTATCAATATTTGGATCCGCACGGGCAAGTCACGTGTTGCACGGACAAGTCACGTGCTATAGTATCAATCCACCCGGCGTGGTCATGGGAACAACAGTCCAAATAATATCGCACAGAGGCAAGTATAAAAGAACACATGTATATGATGGATAAAATATCAGATTTCATGCTCATGGACTGGTATATTTACATGCTAAAGTGTAGGCATGTCTAATGTGGTCTATCGTAGCTCAAATCGGCAAGTTATCATAGACCAAGCAATTTCCAAGTTTTATTCAGTGGTTTAGCCTTTTCGAAACCTCAAACGTGGCTCAAATAGTTCACAACAATGATAAAAATTCGAAATACGTTGTAGCTTAAAGCTTAATAGTCAACTCTAGGCGTATCATAGCCTAAGCACTATCCCGAGCATGGATAAATACCCTAGTGCTCGCACATGGGCTCAAACCCAACACATATGCGCACCGATAGCATGTAGTTATCACAAATAATTCAGACAACTAGTGTGTCAACTAAGTTTAGATAGGATCCGTACCTCAAACAAGCTGAATTCATAGCCGAGCAAGCCAACCGATACTCTAGAAATTCCATTCTGCACGCATCAACCTCTGAATGACTCAAAACTAGCCAAAAGCAACTAAAATACATCAAATAATGCCTAAGAAAATAATTCCAAATGATAATGGTCGAATCTTTAATCTAAAGTCCAAAGTCAACCAAAAAGTCAAACCTAGGCCCGCTCCTTAGAACCCAACAAAACTTATAAAATTCGATAACCCATTCAATTAGAGGTCCAACCATACAAGTTTTACCCAAATCGGACTCTGAATCGATGTTCAGAACTCAAAACATCACTTTATGAAACTTTTGACAACCCCCCCCCCCCAAATTCAACCCTTAATCAGATGCAAAAAACGAAGATAGATTCATGATATAAAATCAAAAATGAGTCCGAAATTAATCTGAAACATGACCGAGTCCCTCGGGACCACATTTGAACATCCCAATAAGTCTCATAACATAACACAGACCTACTTGAGGTCTCAAAAAAATCAAAACAATATCAAAACAACGAATCGTACCTCAATTCGAACTTAAATGAACGTTAAGCTTTCAACTTCCAAACCTCGCACCGAAGCATATCAAATCAATCAGGAATGAACTCAAATTTTGCCCACAAGTCTCATATGACGAAGCTATTCCAATTCCCGGAACCACAATCCGAATCTGATATCCTCGACATCAACTCCCAGTCAAACTTATTAACTTTCCAAACCTTCAAATTTTCCAACTTTCACCAATTAGTGCCGAACCCTTCTAGAAATATCCAAATGCAAATTAGAGCATACGACCGAGTCTAGAATCATCATTCAGACCTAACGAACCCATCAAAACTCTATTCTGAGATCAACTTCACAAAAGTCAAACTTTGTCAACTCTTCCAACGTAACACTTCAACAATGAAATTTATTCTTCTAAATTGATTTCGAATAACCTGAAAACCAAAAATCGACGATTCACATGAGTCATAATACATAATACAGAGTTACACACGCCCCTAAGCAACCGAGCGAAGTCCAAATGCTCAAAACAACCAGTCGGGTTATTACATTCTCCCCTACTTAAACATACGTTCATCCTCGAACGTGCCAAGAGTCGTTCCAAAGACATCAAATCAACATGTAACCTTACCATGCGAATACCCGGGGGTGATCCCACGTCACCCAATTCCATATAGGCTCGAAAACATAATATGTTGAACATCATTACTTCAACCTTAGCCTGCAAACCACATAATCAAATTTCCAACATCCGTAATTTCCTACAAGAATCGAACCTCGCATCTACGCACTGTATAAGTCTTAACATGTGGTATCAAGCCATAACCATATCCCATGATGTACTCACATGACATACCAAATGACTCTCATACTCATAGCAAAATTTTCGATCACAGTAGCTGCTCAAAATAGCCCAATACCGGTAATAAACCTCATATCCTACCAAAATTATTCTAAAACCTTCATACATTACCGATGATGAATGAAAAATGCAACAACTCATCATATCAACAAGTCATAGAGCTCCATCTCCTTTGGCAAGAACTATAGTCAATTTCTAAGCCAATCAGTGACATTATCTTTCTAATTATACCGCAATCAGTTATGATAACACCCATTCTAGGTCCGACGACCTCATCTTGTCAAATACATCCTCCCTACTCGCATGCCACACCAATACAACCTTAAGCCGCAAACCATGCAATCCGTGCACCAATACGCAACAATTAAAGTGTACTCAAACATAGAAAATGACTCAAATGAGAGAATCGTCCCGCAAGCTCAACAAGTACTGCCACAACGAAATGCTATGAACCTATCACACACCGTAGAACCATAACACATGAATCTAACATAAAGGATCATATCTCAACATAACTCCGTTGCGATGAGCGACCCCATCCAAACACTGGCCCATATGAAATACTTAAAGCCAGCATGGTCAAAATCAATAAACATGCGCAATTCGACATCAAGTACCAAAAGTGCATGACATAATCCCTGAGAAGCAAATAACACTCACACTCTCAGAGTACTCAATCTCACAGTCTCAAACTTTTCACTCATCATGCTCATTCACTCAGTAGTATATATGGCAAATCCGGCCCAGGGAAGATCCATCTCAGAATATATACATCAACTAACCAAAAGTCACTCAGTACTGAGTAGGGGCAAATCCAGCCCGTTGGGAAGATCCATCCCCATGTATATAAATGCTTTAGACAAGATCCATGTCTAGGGAACCATCTATCAATATAATCAACCGTTCTTACTAGGTGTATTTGTAGACTCTGGAGAGACTACTTCAGCCTAAGCGCTATAATCTGCACGGACAACTCACGTGCTATAGTATCAATATCAGAATCCGCATGAACAACTCACATGCTATAGTATCAATATCCTCACAATCAGGCCCTCAGCCTCACTCAGCCATCAGTCTCTCTAGTCTCTCTTCTCTCTCTCTCTTGGGCTCATAATGTCATGAAACTAGCCCGAATATGATGATATGATATATCAATAAATAACAATAGAGACTGATATATGATAGGCATATGAATGCATATGACTGAGGATATAAAATAACGATAACAGATAACTCAACAGCAGAAATGACATCAGTGGGTCCCAACAGGATAAACATATAACCTAGACATAGTTTCTAACGTGGATCACAGCTCAATAGCTCAAGTACGTAGAAATTTCATGGTTACAGGTAAGAACATGTAAATACACAGTACCACAAAAATAACGGAGTCACAATTCACATGGTGCACGCCCACATGCCCATCACCTAGCATGTGCATTACCTCAATACCAATCATATATCACGTAATTCGGGGTTTCACACTGTCAGCACTAAGTTTAGAAGTGTTACTTGCCTCGAACAAGCTCCAAAATTGCCATTTCGCGCGTACCAACCACCAAACGACTGAAAACTAGCCAAAAGCAATTCAAATACATCAAATAATGCCAAAGGAAACAAACCCATTAATGAATATTGAATCTTAATCAAAAGCCCAAAATCGCCCGAAAAGTCCCGTCCGGGCCCACGCCTCGGAACCCGACAAAACTCATAAAATTTGACAACCCATTCAATTACGAGTCCAACCATACTAGTTTCACTCAATTCTGACTCCAATTCGATGTTAAAAACTCAAAAATTTACATTATAAGACATTAGTCCAAAACCCCCAATTTCTCTTTAAAATTTCTCAAGCAAATGTCAAAAATAAAGATAGATTCATGAAATGAGATCAAAACCAAGTGTAGAACACTTACCACAATTCTTGTGATGAAAATTGCTCTAAAAATCGCCTCAATCCGAGTCCCACATCTCAAAATATGAAGAAAGAACCAAAACATCGATTTTAAAGTTTCTGCCCAGCATTTTCGCACCTGCGGTACATTAGACACTTCTGCGACATAACCTTTGCTTCTACAGAATCAGCTGAGAACTCGACCCTCGCACCTGTGGACAAAATATCCGCTTTTACGACATCCCATGTGCGAGCACCTGTGAAATACCTCACTCTTGCGCTCCATCACTTCGCACCTGCGCATCTACATCTTCGCTCAAATCTCCTCTTCTGCGGTCTTCCTCACCCAACACTCACCTCGCTTTTGGGGCCATCGCACCTGCGCAAAACTAGCCGCAGGTGCGATCAAACCACAACCAGCAACCTTTAGCAATGCACTATGTAACTAAAGTGATCTAAACCTCGTCCGAAACTCTCCCGGGTCACTCGGGACCCCGTTCAAATATACCAACAAGTCGAATAACATAACACGGACCTACTCGAGGCCTCAAATCACGCATAACAACATCGAAACGATGAATTGCACCTCAAATCAAACTTAAATAAACTTTGAACTTTCAACTTCCATAACTCATTATGAAACATAGCAAATCAACCCGGAACCACAATCTGAATCTGATATCAATAAGTCCACTCCCGATCAAACTTGCCAAAAATCTAACTTTTTGCCATTTCAAGTCGAATTCAACTACGGACCTTCAAATCATAATCTGGACATGCTCCTAAGTCTAAAATCACCCAACGGAGCTAACATAACCATCAAAACTCCAATCCGAAGTCAAATACTAATAAATCGAACTTCGTCAACTCTTCCAATTTAAAGCTTCTTAGTTGAGAATCTTTCTTCCAAATCAATTCCAAATAACCTGAAAACCCAAAACCGACGATTCACAAAATTCAAAATACATCAGATGGTGTTGCTCATGCCCGTAAACTACCGAACGAAGTGCAAATGCTCAAAATGATCAGTCGGGTCGTTATATCCTCCCCCACTTAAACATACGTTCGTCCCCGAACGTGCCCAGAGTTATTCTCAAAGCCATCAAACCACCGTGTAACCTTACCATGCACATTCCGGTTTGATCCTACATCACCTACCCTATATAGGTCTGATAACACAATATAATTGAAATTTCATAATTCAACCTAGCTCATAAACTATAGAACCAAATTTCCAACATCTAGAATTTCATACAAGACCGAACCTCGCAACCTACACACTGTATAAGTCTGAGCCAGCCGTATCAATCCATCACCGTAACCCAAGATGTAATCACATGATATACCACATAACTCAAATACTCATAGCTATAAATTCTAATTATAGTAGCTGCTCAAAACAACCAATACCGGTAATAAAATTCATATAAAATAAAGCCTCATTCTAATACCTTCGTACACTGCCGATGATGAAAGAAACATGCAAAACTCATAACCATTCATCATATCAATGTGTCATGGAGTTCCCTCTACTTTGAAAAGAACTATAGCAAATTTCTAAGCCGACTTACGATATTATCCTTCCCAACATACTGTAATCAAATCCGATAGTATCCCTTCTAGGTTCAATGACCTCATCTCATCCAACACGATCACTCCAGTAACATATCATATCAATACAATCTAAAGCCATAACCCGTGTAGTTCGTGCACCAATAAGCAACATTCCAATGCACTCAATCATGGTAAATGACTCAAACGAGAGAACTGTCCCTCAAGCTTAACAAGTACCATCACAGTGGAATGCTAAAAATCCATCGCACACCGTAGAAACATCACACGATTCTAACACAAAGGTTTATACCTCAATGTAACTCCATTGCAATGTGTGACCCCATCGAAACGTTGGTCCATATTATATACCTCGAGCCACCTAACCCTGCGCGATTCGACATCAAGTTTCCAATGTGCATTATTAGAACCACGGAGAAGCAAACGACACAGTACCACACAAGTCCGAAAGAACACAACCAATGCTCTATCAATCATGCAACACCCAATTACTCACCTCGCTCAAGTTTCGCTATAAAGACCAAATAGAACCGCATCATGTGTGCACATAACCAAAAGATAACAACCCCTCATAGCATAGAAGAGTAACTCATGGGACATATCAGATACAAATAAAAATTAGTTCCAGCCGAATGATACATTCCTCAACAATGGTAGTACAGAGCCAACCCAATCTAACCTAGTGCAGAATACACATCCTCGTTGGGCCTACCAATGGGTCCCAAATCATCTCTAGTTATCCACAAATAGATATATAACCCCCTCAAAGGTCCACAAGGACCTAACCATAACATGTTTTATCATCTGGATAACTTGGCCACATTTTCACAGTCCATAACTATGAGCCAATCTGCTCTTGAGAACTCCCAGACTCCAAATCCATCGAACAAACGAATTACCATAATCGATCTCAGCTCCATCGCCTGAATGTCTAACACATCTCTCATACATGATCATCCCACAAGGAAATACTTCTCTAATTCTTCCATTCCACATAGCAATATATGAAAATCAACAGTCGATCAACCAGGAAAGTTCCAAAACATCAATGAAGTTTCCATAAATCATAACACAGTGTGCCTTCTAGAATGCGCACCCTTCTCAGGGAATACCAAGTAGTAATATCATTTATCTAGTCATCTGAAATCGTCCACATTGCCTAGGAATTCATAACCTTCCCTTTAAAACCGAGTCATGACCTTGCACATGCAAATCTCGATCACACACAACATACCACATCTTTCATGACATCATATAAAAAGTACGAAAATCACATACTCCACTCCGAGTCATATGCAACTACATACTCAATTAGCCAGGAACCTTCCATTTGATCTCATCCGGGAGAAAATCACAATACACAGCATGTTCCACACATCAGTAGGAAATATTCACTTCGAACCGTGGAAGAAACCATTAAGAACTCTTTGGAATCCATTTGCACAAAACCAAGCTATCAGAACCGAGTCCTTCTAACTCAATCAAGCCACGCAGGTCATAAAAAACCCATGAGCATTACCACAAATCACCTGTAGAGACTCAGCACATAATAAGTACAGAAAGAACCAATCATACCCATTATCATGCTGATCCAACCTATTACCAAGTTGTTCAAATTCTCTTATTTCCTTCCGAATAACCATCAAGTTGACACTTTTCCTTGCCAGAACACCATGATCCTTACCCAAAACTCACCATAAGAGGTCTTAACATAAAATCACATGCCTTAAAGCCCATAAGCCGTTGAATGCTCTCTTAAGCACCCTAAAAGTAACACAACTGAGATACCCACTCCGATGAGATCTTCTGTGAATATAAAGATGTTCCTCTTACCTTCTTGATACTAAAATGTAGAATCCATAAGGATATAGAAATTCCACAAGTCTCGACACCATCAAATGTAAATCTCAGTTTCTAACCATATACACATCCTGAAAATTTCCAATTGCTACATTTAAACCTTTCATCCATTAGAACCATTATCAAGAGTCTTCCATTCTGATCAAATCTCAATTAAACTGACCAAATGGACCGAACGACCTGTGCCCTTTTGCATATCAATACCATAAGAAGTAATCCATATGTCTAAGCAACCGAGTGAACCCCTACTCCCAGCAGACTATATCCGTCACGGGTAACAAACTCGATTCATTCCATGATCCTCATATACCCATTGAGTGTAATACAACCCATATCAAGAAATTTCGTCACTCGAGTCATCCTTGATCTCAACCTCTACAAGTCATAACAGGTTCACCAGTATACCTCAAACTAAAACCAATACAACACATAACCGTGAAATTAACTCATCGGTAGAAGACTCCCCCACATGGCTAAAGCCAAGGAATAAAGCATATGATAACTTACAATAACCACACCCCATACTGCCATAATACCATAGTGAAATTCAATTAAATCCTTCATAAGCTCATGCAACACAAACCACAAAATACCTCAAATCATCTGCTAAGCTTACATTCATCCTCGTGACGGTCAGGTCAACTATTAGAACCTATCCAAACTCAAATCACACAAATATAGCCCTCCGATAGATAAGGAATCCTCCACACAACCTCATAAATATCATGCATCCGTAGATTACCTTGCAGGTTATAACTCACTTGCTTAGCCTCAAGCTGACATCTCTTTATACCTTTACACAGCCACAACTACTATGCCATCACTTAATCTTCCTGAGTTTGAACTCATAACATGACATGGATATATACTTCACTCTACAATTAAACAACATGAAAGATCCTTCAACACACCCATAACTTGAGAATATACTTCAAATCAAGACAGAAATTAAGCACCCAATAGTCCTTTCTACATCTCAAGCAAACTCTTCTCGTCAGATTTGAACAATCTAAACACTTCCCGCTGTCACATCATACTCGTTATATAGCAATCCAAACCACTCATCGAGCCATAAATTCTACTAATAGGGACACTACCAGACTTATAGGTTCAAAATCATGTGCTCACATAATCAAAATCCCTATGCTCAATCTACAGTCAAAACCCAACCTCAAGTCCTCCTGACTGGTCCATCATCAACATGCCAAAATCATATCTCGCACATCATCCATGAAAATGACAAGTCGTCGATGCACAGATGATATAGAGCGCTCATGTGCACATACGAATGCGTGGAAGGAATTCAAAGATTTATGCTTCAAGCTGAATCAATGCCACACGATTAGGAAAGAACGATGGGAAGCATATATCCTAAATGCCCTATAGCCTCTCGAAGATAGGTTTGGACGTCATCATACTGACCTAAATATATGACCCAATTAGTTGTTTTGTTTTCTACAACCCCATCTCTCTAAATAAGACTGACCATACATGCTTTTACTATTTTCTGACTTGTGGGGATGGTTAGTTTGGGATTTAGAAGGGTTCGGGTTAAAATTAGAACACTTAGTTCATTAAGGCTGACTAAAAGGATAAGTTTAACTTCGGTCAATCTTTTGAGCAAACGAAATTGAAATCAAGATTTGACGGTTCCAATAGGCTCGTATGATAATTTCGGACTTGGGAACATGTTCAGATTGGTTTTGGATGAGCAGGGAGCATTTTAGCACCTAATAGTGAAAATTGATTCTTTTAAGGCTTTGAAGTTCTTTAAATTTTATTTGGAGTAGGTTTTGGTGATATCGAGGTCCGAAATGAATTCCAAGACCATGAATAGTTCCATAATGTTATTTAAAACTTTTACGCAAAATATGCTGTCATTCTGAGTAGTCTGAGTAAGATTCGTCGTGTTCGGAGAAATTTGGAAACTTGAAGTTCATAGTTTGATTCAATTTGGTTTTGGGGTATGATTCTTGGTTTCGTTGTTGTTTTACGCATTTCGAGAGTTTGAGCAGGTTATTATTATAATTACAGACTTGTTGGTGTTGTTGGACAGGGTCCCGAGGGGCTTGGGTGTGTTTTAGACCACCAGGAGCTAAATCTGAGAACAAGATTTTCTGGTTCTGATTTCCTTCTTCGCGAACACAAGAGGGCCATCGCGTTCGTGAAGATGGATTTGGGGCAGAGGGAAATTACCCTTTGCGTTCGCGATAAGGCTCTCACATTTGTGAAGCCTTGTGAGCCTAGGCCTACGCGTTCGTGGAGCCCCACTCGCGTTCGCATAGGGGAGTTGGGGACGGGGGAGGACCAGTCCACTTTGCTCTTCGCATTTGCGTAAGTGCTGTCGTGTTCACGATGCCTAGGCGGCTGAGGCCTCCGCGAACGCGAGGCTTCTTCTGCATTAGCGAAGAAGGGCGTCACAACTGGGCAGAACCTTATTTTAAATATGAGACTTAGACCTTTTCTCTTATTTTTCACACACTTGGGTGATTTTGGAACTTCAAAAAGGGGGATTTTAACCTAGCTATTGAGGGTAAGTAATTTCTACCTAATGTGAGTTTAATACATAGATTATGGGTAAATTTTAACATGCAAATTTGTGGAATTTATGGGTTAGATGGAAAACCTAGGTTTTTGATAAAAATGAGATTTAACCAAGAAATTTGATATGGAATTTAGTAAAAATAATATATTTGAATTCATGAGGTTATGAGTAAGATGTTTCTTCAAAAATTTTCAGAATCCGAGCACGTGAACTCGGGGGTGAATTTTAGGGATTCTTCTAATAGGCTTGGGAAATCACTTTGATAGTTAGGATATGAACTTTTAAACCTGTATTAATTATTTTATATAAAATTTAACTAGTTTTGAGTCATTTGGCGTCGGGTTGAGGGTTTTGGCACAATCTTGGACCAAAAAGTAGGCTATGAGGCGAGGTAAATCTCTTTTCTAAACTTGTAAGAGGGAATTAACCTCATAGGTGAACTAAATTAATATGTGCTGCTACTTGTGGGGGTTGTGTATGCACGAAGTGACGAGAGTCCGTATATAGCTACTATTAATGCTTATGTCCAAGTAGTTTCAGGTTTACACCATGCTTTGCGGACACCGTTATTTGATTATATTTGTTAATTGTATTGAATGGGGCTAAGTTGGGGATTTTAAGATTTCAAAAGTTTCAAGTTGAATTCTTTATTTTGGAAAGAATTGAGGGATATTATGGTAACTTGAGAAATATTTATTCAACCACGTCGTAAGTATTTTTCGCAAGCGGGGAAACTTTTCCACTACTCTTATGGGATCGGGCCATTCGCCTCAGCAGGTTAATAGATATATCTATGTTCGAGACATTTGACCCTCGACGGTGCACACAGTTTATGTATATGTATATTTAGATCGGGCTGTACTTCCTCGACATAATTTGTGCGAAATAATAATACTGGAAGTCCCTTTATATTTGATGTTAATTCATTGGCTTGAGAAATTACATGTTTAAATGAGGAAAATTGTTTGGTTCTTACAAACAGTGAAAGAATTGTTTATTTATTTCTTACTCTGAGTTCCATTGTCATTTATATCTATTATGTTTAATTAGAATTTTATAGTATTATATTGTTGGCCCATAGTAAGTGTCGGAGTCGATCCCTCATTACTACTTCTTCGAGGTTAGACTAGATACTTACTGGGTACATGTTGTTTATGTACTCACGTTACACTTCTGCACTTAAATGTGCAGGATCTGAGGCAGGTGAATCTGGATATCAGTCCGGCGCGCACACTTGAATACCACTCCGAGACTTCATGGTGAACTGCCTTCCGAGTCGTTAAGCAGCAGCTGAAGTCTTTCTTTTGCTTATATTTTCTATCTATTTCACTTCAGATAGTAGACTAGTATTCATTAGTATATTCTACTAGAATGCTCATACACTTGTGACACCAGGTCTTGGCACACACTAGTAGACTTATGGTTTTGATTTATTTCTATGGCTATGATCGCACTGAGCTGCTTTCGTTTTAATTATTTCAAATCTATTATTTATTAAATCTTTTAAAATTAAGGAAAGTTATTTGCTTGAAAAACTTATTAAAGGGGGAAAATCACAAGATTGTTCACTGTTGGCTTGCCTACAAATGATGCTGGGAGCCATCACGACCTATAGCAGAATTGGGTCATGACACGCAAGACTTTACTAGATACTTGCTCATGACTTGTAGAACCTATGAACCTAGGGCTCTGATACCAATCTGTCACGACCCAAATTCCAACTAGTCGTGATAGCACCTAACCCAACCCACTAGGTAAGCCAATTAACAACTTACCAATTCCAGCAATAATTAATAAAGCAATTAAGTAAAGAAATATCTTAATATGATACATTCCCCAAGGACTGGTAGTACAAATCATGAGCTTCTAAGAATAGAATTTACAAAGCTAGTATGAAGTAAATACATCGTCTGTATGAAAAGTACATACACAAAGTTTTATGAATCTAAGGCTACCATGAACAAGAGACACCTACAACCAGAACTCATGTAAGTCTTCAATTCCAGCTTGCATCGATCACAGCAACATCAGCGAGCCAACATCTGCATGCAAGGTGCAGAAGTGTAGTAAAAGTACAAACGATCACATGTACTCAATAAGTAACAAACCTAACCTTAGGTTGAAAGTAGTGACGAGCTGAAACAAAGGTCAGGTCCAATACCAACAGCCAACAATAGTTCATAGCAATGTAAATCAAGTAATAAAAGAAGTAACTCAGAGATAAAATGCTTAGATTCATCATTTCTTGAAGAATAATTATGCTTTTCAAGTATATCAGTGAAATCCCAAATCCTTACCAAATCGTCAAAAATATGAATAAGCTTGAAAACTATTAATTTTTCCCAAAAATCAATTCCACAATTAATAAGATGTTTCATTTTCTTTCCAGATAGTAAGTGTGAAATACCTCTCTATTCCCATATATCAATATGTGTGAGAAGTAATGAATGATGTGATACCGCACTGCCTGAGGAAAATGTATCTCTACGTCTGTTTGTCATATATGCATGTCAATACCATGTATTTTAGAGATGAACTCATGTACTCATACTCTCAAGGTACTCAATCTCACTATCTCAGACTTTCCACTCATCATGCTCAATCACTCAGTACTAAATATGGCCAATTTGGCCCAGGGAAGATCCATCCCGAAATATATACATCAACTGACCAACATTCACTTAGTACTGAGTAAGGGAAAATCCAACCCGTGGGGAAGATCCATCCCCATGTATATAAATTATTCGGACAAGATCCATGTCCAGGGATGATCCATACATCAATATAATCAACCGCTCTCACTGGGGGTGTGTGCAGACTTCGGAGGGGCTCCTGCAGCCCAAGCGCTATAATCTGCATGGACAACTCATGTGCTATAGTATCAACATCAAAATCCGCATGGACAACTCATATGCTCTAGTATTAATATCCTCATAATCAAGCCCTCAGCCTCACTCAGTCTTCAATCTCTCCAGTTTCTCTCTCGGGCTCACAATGTCATGAAACTAGCCTTAAAATTATGATATGATGTATCAATAAATAACAAAAGATACTGAGATATGGTATGCATATGAATGCTCATGATTGAGTATATAAAGCCATGAAAGCAAATAACTCAATAGCAGAAATGATCTCAGTGGCTCCCAACAGTATAAGCATGTAGCCTAGACATAGTTTCTAACATAGGTAACAGCTGAATAGCTCAAGTACGTAGAAATTTCATAGTTACAGGTAAGATCAGGTAACTACACAGTACCATAGAAATAATGAAGTCATAATTCGCACGGTGCACGCCCACACTCCCGTCACTTAGAAAGTGTGTCACCTCAATACCATGCACATATCATGTAATTCGAGGTTTCATACCCTCAGCACTAAATTTAGAAGTGTTACTTGCCTCGAACAAGTTAATTCCAATACCGAGTAAGCCAAGCGATGCTCCAAAATTGCCATCTCGCACATACCAACCTCTGAACGGCTCAAAACTAGCCTAATGTAACTCAAATACATCAAATAATGCCAAAGGAAACAAACCCATCGATAAATGTTGAATCTTAATCAAAAGCCAAAAATCGCTCAAAAAGTTCCACCTGGGCCCGCACCTCGAAACCCGACAAAACTCACAAAATCTGATAGCCCATTCAATTACGAGTCCAACCATACTAGTTTCGCTCAAATCCGACTCCAATTCAATGTTCAAAAATAAAAAATTCACATTATGAAACTTTAGGCCAAAACCCCTAATTTCTATTTATAATTCATCAAGCAATTACCAAAAATGAAGACAGATTTATGAAATAAGATCAAAACCAAGTGTGGAAAACTTACCCTAATCCTTGTTAAGAAAATTTCTCCAAAAATCGCCTCAATCTGAATGCCACATCTCAAATATGAAGAAAGAACCAAAACCTCGATTTTATAGTTTCTACCCAGCATTTTCGTACCTGCGGCACATTAGCCTCTTCTGTAGTGTCACTTCTGTGACATAACCTTTGTTTATGCGGAATCAGGTGAGAAATCGACCCTCGCACATGCAGACAAAATATCATCTTCTGCGACATCGCAGGCGTGAGATGCCATCCGCACATGCAAAGTACCTCGCTCCATCACTTCGCACCTGCGCATCCATATCTGCGCCCAAATCTCCGCATCTGCGGTATTCCTCACCTAGCACTCACCTCGCCTCTAGGACTCCTTTATCGCTTTTGCGTCCATCGCACCTATGAAAATCCTGCCGCAAGTGCGATCACACCAGAACCTGCAGCCTTCAACAATGCACTATGAAATGAAAGTGATCTGAACCTTGTCTGAAACACTCCGAGGCCATTCGGGACCCCATCCAAATATACCAACAAGTCCAATAACATAACATGGACCTACTGGAGGCCTCAAGTCATGCATAACAACATTGAAACTACGAATCGCACCTCAAATCAAACATAAATGAATTTTGAACTTTCAACTTTCATAACCCGTGCCGAAACATACCAAATCAACCCAGAATGAACCCAAATCTTGCATACAAGTCCTAAATGACATAATGAAGCTATTCCAATTCCAGAAACCACAATCGGAATCCGATATAAAAAATTTCACACCCGATCAAACTTTCTAAAAATCTAACTTTTTGCCATTTCAAGCCAAATTCAACTACGGACCTCCAAATCAAAATCCGTACGGGCTCATAAGTCGAATATCACCAAACGGAGCTAACGGAACCATCAAAACTCCAACCCGAGGTCAAATACTAAAAAGTCGAACTTGGTCAACTCTTCCAATCTAACGCTTCTTAGTTGAGAATCTTTCTTCCAAATCAATTCTGAATAACATGAAAACTTAAACCCGATGATTCACATAAGTGTAAATACATCATACGGAGCTACTCATGCCCGTAAACTACTGAGCGGAGCGCAAATTCTCAAAACGACCAGTCGGATCATTATAGTTATCATTCTTTTTGGTACAAATCACTAAAAAGAAAAGTATTTCACATAAATTGGGACAAGAAGTTAATAGGTTAGAGTTAGTTTCAAAGAGAGAATATGAAAACAAATTTTAAATTTTGATTCATAATGAATTTGAATTCTTAAACATTATGAAAATATTATAGAGAAAAGGCCTTATTAATCACTTTGGATATCTCATTATTGGGTCTACATGATTGGATATCTCACTTTGGAGAAATAATAATATTATAAAATAATAAAATGAAGCTACATGATTGGATCTCCAGTCCTTCCTTTATTACACTTCCAAGAGTTTTATTTTCTTATGAGATACTCCAGTTTTTCAAATTATAATTTGGAAAAATTAAACATATCTATGAGAGTTTAAATAATCATCATTTGCCTTATCTTTCTCTTCTCCTTACTAGTCATATCTGGTTCCCATAGTCATAGGCAAACAGTCTTAATTGTAAAATTTTATAAGAATTTTTACCCGTAAAATGGTACAATATATTTTATACGCAGTTTCTAGACAAGTGAATTATTTTGATCCTGAAATAATAAGATATTTGAAGAAATATACAACACTTAGCCTTGACATGAAGACGAAATAACAGAAATAAAGATTCTGGCAGTGAAACCTCTAGGCGTAACAGTAATAAAAGCAAAAAATAAGAAGATAAAATTGTATAGAGCTTTGAATAGATTATAATATCAGTTTGCCAGAAAAATCGTGCCCTTACAATGATAATAGAGCTCACTATTTATAGCTACGTCTGGGGAACAAGGTCCTAAGATCGTGCCCTTCTTTAATGTCAATTATGAGGGCCATTTACGAAGATATAACAGTGAGCATCAATGAAAAATTCTTTGTAACAGGCGGTGCACTTAATATCGTGGAGTATTCTTCATTAATGCCACCGGGCGGAAGGTATTTATTGCCTTTTTATGAGTCTTATTCCCCACGGTGCCAAACGAGATAATTTCCTTCAGTTCCACGTATCATTCTTTTATGACATAACATATTTTACCCTATACAGATAGTCCCACTACTTTCCAATGGCATATTTTAGTATCACCGGAATGTTGGTAGAAACACTCTTTTGGCGGGAATTACTATGATTCCCTTTGAAGGCTTCTAACGGTTGATGAGACGCACCTATATCCGCATTTAATGCCCCGAACATGCATCATCCCATGATTTAGCATAGCTTTTGCCAGTTATCTAGGTAATCTTTGCCATGAATTTAACTGCCAAAACTTTTACTTATACGTATCAACCTTCTCCCCTTATACTCCATCATTTTCCAAGCTTTCTATAATCTTTTTTACTATTAATTAATCTTTCTTTAACTCCCTTCAAACCGAAAAGCTTTTCCAAATGGCTTCTTCTTCAAAGAACGTCAGCTCTTCAAAGGGCAAGAGCAAAGCCGAGGATGTTGCTCCTCCAACGGTGGATTCTATCATTCCTAGAAGTCTTGTTAAAATAAAAAACTTTGAAGAGAAATTCTGTTACACCCCATATTTTTGTACATAAAAGTATACCACAAGTAAAGTGATATAAGATCGGAAATGAGATGTTATGTTACGTATTTTCGTACGTTGAAGTTGCATCGTGAGTTAATCGACGTAAGTTCGGGAATGAGATTTATTTTGGGATTATAAGTATTACGATATTTCAAACAAGTAATAAGTTAATTTGTGAAAGTGAGACGGTAAGCGAATCAAAGAAAATGAATTTCGTCGAAGTTTGTCATTTTGGGATAAAATACGACCCGAGCTAAAATACCCGATATTTATGGGCTAGTGCCCTACAAGGTACCACATAACCATGGTAGTGAAGTATATGAGGTATGTTACAAGTGAGTGGTATTTTATGTAATTTGAGATAATTTTTAATTATGTGGATATTTGGTTAATTATTGATTTGAGTGGGAAGTTAACAAATTAATTAAAAATTTGAGGATAATTATCTTGGATAAATATTAAGAGGCAAGCCATGTGAGAATATGGAATGTGGCAGCCAAACATTTCATGATTTATGACTCATAAACCACACTTTAAGGTGGCAAAATCGTGGGAATATTAGGCTTAGTCACCTTGCCAAAGTGGGGCCCACATCTATATGACATATCAAAAGTTAGGAGACATTCAAAAAGTAATGTAATACCTTCCAATTTAAACTTAACATGAAGACCTTCCAATTTAAGCTTACATAGAAAAACTCTCTAACTTGGTAACGTGAGAATTTTATCATCTTCAACAAAATCAATAAGATTTCATGGCAGTTCAACAAGATTTTATAGTATCTTAAGCAACGTGAGTACGGTGCAATCTTTCACAAGAATATCATGAGGATTTTTCCCTAATCCGATCATGCCATCACGTATTTTGTCGCGATTACCATATGTTAGAAAGATTGTTAAAAGAATTGACTCAGGTATGTTAAGGCTATCCCTTCTTTCCTTTGGCAGGATCTATACGACACAAGTGAAACGAGCAAATACACAACTTCTATAAATTACTCTATTCATAGAAATGCTAGAGATGTGTATATTCTTATTCTCCCATAAGTGTTATTATTCTATCGTCTATTCATGGGTCTCGGAAAAATATGTATTTGATAAAGTTTATCTGAAAGGCATATTGAGTTTTATGGCATTCCGAGAAAATCTTATTAACGTATTTCTTATGCATTTCATGCATTTATACATGTACATTGACCCATGACTCAGACAGCATTATATAAGCATATATATGTAAATATATGTATATGGGATATGGGAAAAGGTTACGACGCTATATACGCAACACCACCTGATCAGCTGGTATACGTTGATGATTTGCCCACAATGGTCGAAATGATATTATGGGATGCCCTCAGAGGCTTGATGATGTTATGAACGCATATACCTATGCATGGTATAACATTTATATGCATATGCATGACATTATAAAACTAAAATTATTCACAGAACTATGCAAACGTACATGTCGAGTGTTTTACGCCATGTTTCTCTCATGTCTATTATTTACTGATCTTCATTCCTTACATACTCGGTACATTATTTGTATTGACATCCCTTTTGCCTGCAAACGCTGCGTTTCATGACCGCAGGTCTTGATAGATAGGTCGAGAGTCCTCTAAGTAGGCTATCAGCTTAGCGGAAGATATTGGTGCGCTCTATTAGCTCCGGAGTTGCTTGTTTGGTTAGTATAATTTAGACGCATATTGTTTTGTATGGCGGGGCCCTATACCGACCTTTATGATAAGTATGTACTCTTAGTGGCTTGTAGACCGATGTCGTGTATATGGATACTTGTATGTCCTTGTCGGCCTACGTTTCGAGTATATAAAGAATCATGCCGGCCTTATAGGCCCGTACTTCATATGTATAAGTTTGTATTCCCTTATGCATTACTCCGGTTCATTTACCTATGATAGAATGATATGAAAGATACATTAGGTTGGTACTCGGTTGAGTAAGGTACCAGGTGCCCGTCGCGGCACATCGGTTTGGGTCATGACAAATTCCCTTCAGCTCTCCCTCGCACGTGGGCTGTTGGCAGATATCCTTCTTCCATCCGGCCTTCCAGTATTTCTATTGTGAAGGAAGACTGTCGCTGCCATTATTTATGCATTGTTGCTCCTTATCTAATAGCGCGAGTGACCCTACCCAAAGAGGTTTAATTTGGGTGACGATTGCTTGTATTTGGCGTTTGTGCCAAGAGACGAGAGAGGAGCAATCTTTAGCTCGTGTGACGAATCTCTATTCCCCCAAATTCCTCCGTGGAAGAATGATCAATTTCAGTAAACGTGGCATCCATGCCCTGTTATCTAGCATGGAAGATGACAAGGACCATCAGTGGATGGAACGGTTTGTTGTAGCTGCCACCAACGACATCATTCCAGCAACGGCTTCATACTTTCCAGAAGCGTGGAACCGCACTCGTAAGCTTCTTGTTTAAGATTTCATATTTCTTTTATTAGGTACTCTTCCATATCCGTATTGATCCTTCATCCTTTGCCTGTTTCAGTAACTTGATGGGTTTTACCTATGGTTGAAGGCTTGGACCAGCGGGTCCAAAAAATCTTGAATGTCTATATGCCGAAACTCGCACATGCAAATAACTGGCCCTCAAATACTAGTGGATGGCCAAAAATCATGGTAACTCAGACTCACCTTGTTTCTTCTTTTTACGTGAAGAAATTGATTGATCCCTTCTACCTTTTCTCTAAAATTAGTTCTACCCACGGGTTCAGTTGATGCCCCCTAGGAGGATGTTTTAGCTAACCCTGTTGATACGACAAGGTTGTTTTAGGAGACCCTTACTCGAACAGGTGTCTCCAGGCCAGCTTCGGGTACAAGTGTTTCATTATAGAGTCACCGGCCATAGAACAAGCAACCAAAAAGAAGGCATTCCTCCGTGGCTGGGGGAAGGAATAAGAGGGCGAAGACTATTGTCCCGAGTCGTCTACGGATGTTGTGATGACTATCCCTCATCTTGGGCAGATCATAGACATCGTGATGATCAATAATGATGGGGAAGCTAGTGATGAGAGAGCTTCTCTACATAGAAGGCGAAGATCCTCATCAACTCAATAGAATTCTAAATCTTTTAAGTTAGCTACACCAATCGAGGACCATGTCTCATCACTTTGGTGGGAGTTTGAGATGGTAGAAAATGCAACCTCCCATTTTTGTGCCCTAGTTTGTAACAACCCTATCGATCATTTTGAGAATTTACACTTCGCTCGGTAGCTTGTGGGAATAAGTAGCTCCGTATGATGTATTATGACTTGTGTAAATCGTCGATTTTGGTTTTCAAGTTATTCAAAATCGATTTGGAAGAATGAATTTCATTGTTAAAGATTTAAGTTGGAAGAGTTGACCAAGTTTGACTATTATGAAGTTGACCTTGAAACAGAGTTTTATTGGCTCCGTTAGGTCTAGATGGGACTCTGGCATATGCCTGGATTTATATTTGAATATTTCTAGAAGGGTTCGGCACCTATTGGAAAAAGTTAGAAAATTTGAAAGTTTGGAAGTTCATAAGTTTTACTGGGAGTTGACTTTGATGATAGTGGATTTGGATTGTGGTTCTGGGAATTGGAATAGCTTCGTTGTGTCATTTGGGACTTGTGTGAAAAATTTCATTTCATTCCGGGTTGATTTGATATGTGTCGGCGCGAGGTTTGAAAGTTGAAAGTTCAACATTCATTTAAGTTTGAGTTGAGGTACGATTTGTTATTTTGATGTTTATTGGTATTTCATTCACCCGATTGGTGTTGTTATACAAATATTTGGTGAGAATGAGATAGATGCATGGAGGATGTTTCCATTCCATTTGATTTGATATCTTAAGCACATTTCTCACGCTATGAAAGTTATGAATTTACTACCATAGCTTGTTGGTTATCGCTCTAAGAAGCGTGATTTGAGGCCTCGAGTAGGTCTGAGTTATGTTACAACACTTGTTGGGATATTTGTATATGGTCCCGAAGTTCTCAGGCGTGTTTTTGATCTACTTAGGACAATTTCTTCTTTATATTGCACTTCTGGTTTTGCTGATGTCTAGTGCGCCAGTGTTCTTCGCGATCGCATACCTAGAGGGAAAATGGGGGCTGAGTATTTCTTCTTTGTGTTTGCAGATAATAGTCCGTGTTTGCATAGGTTGCTTTAGATGGATCATTGTGTTCGCATTGTTAAGCCTGTGTTCGCATAGAGTTGAGTCGAGAAGCTGGGACTAGAGAAATCCTTCAATGCATTCACGTAATATGGGACACATTCGCGAAGTTATGAGGCAGTGTTGTTCTCGGTCACATGATCCATCTCGCGATCGCGTAGTGTATTTTTCAGGGGCAGTGTAGTTTCTTCTTCACAATCACGAGGTTATTTCCATGATTGCGATTTACTAATTCGCCCAGTGATTATAAAGTACTCAATTTCGGAGGTTTTGGCCATTTTTGCATATTTGGAGCTATGGAGCTCGGATTGAGGCAATTCTTGAAGCAATTTTCGCCATGTGGATTGGGGTAAGTATTCTCTACTCATTTTCAATTTTATATCATGAATCTATCTTCGTTTTTGGCATTTGATTGAGGGTTGAATTCGGGGGTTTTGTCTAAAGTTTCATATAGTGAATCTTTGAGTTTTGAACATCGTTTCATAGTCGTATTTGAGTGAAACTAGTATGGTTGGACTCGGTACTGTATGAGTTATCGGATTTAATAAATTTTGTCGGGTTCCGAGATGCGGGCCCGGGCTTGACTTTTTGGTTGAATTTGGGCTTTGGATTAAAGATTCGATCTTTATCATTTAGAATCGTTTCCTTAGGCATTATTTGATACATTTGAGTTGCTTTTGGATAGTATTGAGCCGTTCGAAGGTTAATGTGCACGATCTTTAATTCGGCTTGTTTGAGGTAATAATCCTATCTAAACTTAGTTGAGACACTAGTTGCCTGAATTATTTGTGATATCCACACACTATGGTGCGCATATGTGTGGGGTTTGAGACCGTGTGCGAGCACTAGGGTATTTATCCATACTCATGGTAGTTCTTAGGCTATGATACACCTAGAGTTGACTGTTAAGCTTTAAGCTACAACGCATTTCATATTTGTATCATTGCTGTGTACTATTTAAGCCATGTTTGAGGTTTCGAAGAGGCTAAACCCCTGAATAAAACTTGGAAATTGCTAGTTTTTGGGATAAATTGCCGATTTGAGCTATGATTACACACATTGCACATGCCTACACTTTAGCATGTAATTATACCAGTCCAGGAGCAAGAAATATAATATTTTATCCATCATATACATGCGTTCTTGTATAATTGCCTCTACACGATATGAGTTAGATTGTTGTTCCTATGACCACGCCAGGTGGATTGATATTATAGCACATGAGTTGTCCGTGCAATACGTGAGTTGTCCGTGCGGATCCAGATATTGATACTATAGCACGTGAGTTCTCCGTGCAGCACGTGACATGTCTGTGTGGATCCAGATATTGATACTATAGCACGTGATTTGTCTACGCAGCACGTGAGTTTTCTATGTACCATGTGAGTTGTTCGTGCAGATCCAGATATTGGTACTATACCACGTGAATTATACGTGCAGCAGGTGAGTTGTCTGTGCGGTTGATATTGATGTGAGCTATGGTAGATCTGGTCACATTTCATGATTTAATACTTATTTGTATCATTAAATTAGTGAATTGAATGGAATAAAATGAGAAATTTTTGTAAAAACCTTTCAAAATATGAAATTGGAATTTGAGGAGCAATCTGATGTCTGAAATCTTTCATCTTTACTTGCTAATACCTTAATTGATTACCTAATTCATTTGTATATCTTCCTTATATGCTAGATTGTTGACTGAGCAGAACACTTTAAGACCAAGAATTGTGAGCATAAAAAATGGTTTTACTTGAGATTGTCCCTGATTTGATAATATATTTGTTTTATACTTGTTGGAAATATTGAATTGCATAGGTGTTAGTGAGTATCATCTATAGATCTTGCTTATTTTATCTCACCGAGCTTAGTTAGGATTATTATTGAGTGCATGGGGTCGGTAGTACTCATACTACACGTCTGCACCTTGCGTGTAGATAATTGGGTTGATGCTGATGTGTACGGCGAGGGCTGACATTGAATATATACCTGCGTTCCAGTTATGAGTATCATTAGTCCTTGTTAGCATTGTATTCGAATTCTGTTCATTTACATTTCAACCAGATGTTGTAATCATTTCAATTCAGTTTTGTAAAGGAATATAATTCTTAGACGCTCATAATTTGTACTACCAGTCCTTGGGGAGTTGTATAAAATTCCGTTATCTCATCTTTGACTCACATTAGTATTATTATATTGTATTTCATTGTTAATTGGCTTACCTAGTGGGTTGGGTTAGGTTCCACCACAACGATTTATATTTTGGGTCGTGACAAGTTGGTATCAGAATTCTAGGTTTATAGATTCTACAAGTCATGAGCAACTGTGTAGTAGAATCTTTCGGTTTGGTATGATGATGTCCATACCTATATTCGAGACGCTATAGAGCATTTAGGATAAACTTCCCATCTTTCTTTCCATATCATGCGGCATTGATTCAGCTTGAAGCGTAACACCTTGAATCCCTTCCACGCATTTGTGTGCGCATGTGGGAACTCGATATCAACTATACACCGACGGCTTGTGCTTCCATGGATGATCTGCAAGATGTAATATTTGTGTACTGATGCTGGGCCAGTCCGGAGGACTTGAGGCCGAGTTCTAGATGTAGCATGAGCGCGGGGATTTCGGTTGTGTAAGTATGTATTTTTTGTCTTATAAGTCCAGGAGTGTCCCTGTGCACAGTGAAATCGGAGTACCGATTTCTCGTTGACAAAATTGCTTCAGTAGGTCACCTCACAGGCTCGGGACCTCGAGTCGGTCACTTCCCTCGAGATCTGTCGATACCCGGCCAAGGATAACATCGACCGAAACCCCGGCGAAAATGAGAAGCTTCCGAAGAATGCATCTGGAGTCGATTATGTCTGTTTGGGTGGCCTAACGTTGGCCCACGCTTACGTCATGAAGCTAGTTACCTATCCCATCCTGTTTTCTTTACCACTCAACATATCTTGTACTATGTTCGGGCTCCCTCCTCTTATAAAAGGGGAATCAATAACACTCTGTAAGGCAGAACTCCAACTATTCTCCACAAGATCAATAATATCTCTCTCTCTCTCTTTCTTCTCTCTAACTTGTTCGTCCTTACTAGCTCGAGGCTACTCTTAGCGTTATTAGTTTCATACTTGTTCTTCATTTATTACTTGGTATTGGCCGTAAAGAGCCTTGTTTGATCATACCTTAACTGTTATCCCATTCCCGACTACCCCCGGTAGCTCGAGCTCCAGCCAGATATTGACCTCAAGGTCCTTCATCGACCAGTCCGAGGCTCGGGTTGCAAGCATCTCGGTTTTATTACTGCCCTGCTTTAGCTCATATTTTTTCGTTAAACCTCATACTCTTAGCATCTACTGCTCTAACAACTAGCATAAAAATAGATCACATATTCTTAGAGTCTCATTTACAAATTTAATTGTTGTTACCATTTTTGTGGTAAATAGTTTGGTGCCCACCGTAGGGCTAAAAATAATAGTGATTATTTTCTTGCTGGTTTCATTATTAAGTTATATTTCACACTTTTTCTTGTCCAAGATCTCTTGATTTCAGGTCAAAATGTTTGGCTCAGTAAACAGAATTGAGAACGACAACCTCGAAAACCACGGGAAAAACAGTGTGGTTGTTCTGGCTGTCGGGACGCAACCACAGAACCCCGATAACAGGTTGACGAAACCTCACACACCGACAGAAGCATACGGCATAGCGACCGACAGGAACCCAAAAACCCCTAGACTAGGAAGAACCGGAAGTTAGTCTTCATGTTATTTTTGAAATGTTGCAGGCACAACAGTTGGCAATCGCCCAGTTACAAAGCCATCCGAAGACTCCCAGCACAGCAGTGCTGGAAACAGCTCCCCCCGCCGAACAAGTACCCGAGAGATCAAGCTATAACGGGTCGGTGGCCGACCCTGCCATAGTAAAGATGCTTGAGGACCTCACCAAAAGGATCAAATCGGGTGAGAAAATGATAGTAACCAATGCCCCCGGTCCTCAAGGGCGTGGATTCAAAGAAGTTCGTACAAAGGCCGTTCCCCGAGGAAGCGGCCCCAAAACCCATACCAAAGAAGTTCAGAATGTCGGAACTCCCTAAGTACAACGGTACCACCGACCCTAATGAACACATTACTGCCTACACCTAGCAGTAAAAGGCAACAATATAAAGAATGATGAAATCAGGTCCGTATTGCTGAAAGAAATCGGGGAAACACTCTCGAAGGGGTCCATGATGTGGTATCACAACTTCGTTCCTAATTCCATAGATTCGTTTGACATGCTAGTAGACTCCTTCATAAAGGCAAATGCCGGAGCCATCAAGGTAGCGACGAGGAAATCCCAAGTTTTCAAAATCAAGCAAAGAGAGAACGAGATTGTTGTGGGAATTCGTGTCCCGCTTTCAGATAGAATGGATGGAGCTACCGCTAGTCTCCGACGACTGGCTAGTACAACCTTCACTCAAGGCCTAAACAAATGAAGCTCGGTGGCTTCAAAACAGCTGAAATAGAACCTAATCGAATACCTAGCCATGACCTGGTTGGACATCCACAGCTAGTACCAGTTGAAGATCAGAGCCGAGGATGACCAGTTGGGAGCCCATTCGGGCTCAATGTACCTAAACAGGCTCCTAGAAAAAGAACCAAAGACAAAAAAAAAGGTATCATCCATACCTTGAGGATAGGAGGAACACCCCGAGGCACAACCTACCCCGCAATGATCGGATGGTAGACCAAGGACAGGACCCTCGAGGGCTCATCAACAGAACCAGGTTCGATCGAAACGTAGTGCCAACAGATGCACCCCACCTGTCAGAATACAACTTCGACTTCGATGTGTAAGACATCGTGTTTGCTATCAATAATATCAGAGACGCCAAATGCCCCAAACCGATACAGTCAGATCCTTCGCAGAGGAATTACAACTTAGTATGCGAGTTTCACAACATGCATGGACACAGGACCGAGGATGGTCATCAACTACGAGAGGAGGTAGCCCGACTGCTTAACAAAGGATATCTCCGAGAATTCCTTAGTGATTGAGCTAAAAATTAGTTCCGAGAAATGGAGGAAACCAAGAAGAACAAGGCAAATAAGCCGCAACACGTCATCCACATGATCATGGGGGGCGATGATGCCCCGCAGGAACCCGTAATGAGAAGAACAAAAATATCCATCACCAGAGAAAAGCGGACTTGGGGATATATCCCCAAAGATTCCCTCACATTCAGCGAAGAGGACACCGAGACCTTGTCTCAACCCCACAATGACGCCCTAGTAATTTCCTTCCTTGTAAATTCTTTTCATATAAAATGTGTATTATAGAGTCGACCAATATTGTCAGGTCGAGGTAATAGAACAGCTCGGACTGCTCAACCAAATCGTGACCGCCAGTCGTGTCCTCAACGGATTCAACATGGCAAGCGAAACGATGAAAGGAGAAATCATCCTCTTGGTTCCCGTGGCCGGCACAACCCAAGACACCAAATTCCATGTCATCAAGGGAGACATGAGGTATAATGCCTTATTCGGGTGGCCGTGGATACACTGCTTGAGAGCAGTGCCATCCACCCTTCACCAGATGATAAAATTTCCAACCCAATTTAAATCGTATATGAGGAACATCACGTGGCAACGGAAATGTTTGCAATACACGATGTGGTACCAACGCTCGTATCTCCGTCCCCGAGTAAAAAGGGTGAGTCAGCCCTCACCCTCAATCAAGCTTGACAGAACGAAGTAGAAATCCATACCGCGTTTTCGCCTCAGGAAATTATAAAGAATCAATCCTGAGGAATCGCCAGCATATCTCACTTCAAGGTACAATTGTCTCCTTTTTTGTTTCGAATTTAGAACTAACCCTTATGCAGGCCCAACCGGAGCTGTCATAACGCTAGCACTGCCTGAAGAGCTCAAGGCTCTAAAAATGCACCCATTGCACTCTTTTCCTTCGACCAAGTTTTGTCCCAAAAGAAGGGTTTTACCAGCAAGGTTTTTAACGAGGCAACGTCTGCGAGCTGCCTAAGGAAAACTCTGCAAATGCTCAAAACTTCTCTTGCAGACAACTTTTGAACGATGAGGAGCATTCCCCCAAAAAGCTACCCGCTCGAAAAGGTTTTGAAACGCCGAATAGGGTTCCTGTAGTAAATCAATGTACCAGGTCAAATGGTCGAAAGAACAATGTCCATATAGTCAGGCTCCCATCTGCAAATGCGTGTACTATTGTGCCAAGCAATCAAAGAATACCTTTTGTCAAATACAACTTCGCGAAGTAAGGTAACAATTATTTAGCCAAAAATGTCCCAAACACTCGGGGACTGACGTCGGCAATTCATCGCTCAAACGACCTCTGGGTCAAAACTCCAAGATCACAAAACCTTCAAGTAAGGCAACGCGGAAATCGCCCAGCATCACCAACATCAGGGGTACCTTGAGTACTCGAAGACTACCACCGGTCGCCACGCGCCTAAAAACCGGAGGTCGTAAGACCCCGAGCAAGCAAACTTGGTCTAACATGGATCTATTCAACACAACGACACATATTCACGTCAATAGATCAAAGGGTCTCTATCGCCAAAAGCACCCCATACTCCAAAAAAATGTTCAGCATGCTCACAGTAGGGATTCCTCTACCAAATGCGTCCCAAAATACTCGGAGACTTAGCGTCAACAATTTGGCACCCGCACGATCCCAGGGTCGGAACTTCGGGCTAATAAATCCCCAGCAAGGTAACTCCAAGCTCACGAATAACAACCTTCGAGCCTAAGCAAACTCGATGACTCGAAGACTGTCGCCAATTGTCGTACACTAAAAAACTCGAGGTTGTAAGACCCCGAGCGGGCAGACTCGGTATAATCAGATCTAGTCTACATAACAACAGAAACTCTAAGACCTTAATATGCATGACAAATTGTAAGACCTCAACATGCATGACAAACTATAAGACCTCAACATGTATGACAAACTGTAAGACCTCAACAGGCATGAAAATTTTGTAAGTCCTTACTACAGCCATAAAACTCAATCCCGAAGTTTAGGCCATACGTCGCATTTGTAAGAATCCCGAAAGGGCATACCCTCCGTGTAGACGCCTAAACTATCACTCGAGATCAAAAATGGCTCAGGGCAAACACACATAACTATGGTCAAAATGGCTGCACCAGCCAAATTAACGCGACTCGGGGACGCCCGACTGTCCCCAACAAAATTGCATGTCATTACTTCAAATATATTTCGAAAAGAACCGGTTAAAATAGGCTTCCCTCAACGGGCAAATGAGCTTCGACCATGTCAACTCCAAATCACAAGGCTTCGAGCTACTCAACCTACGAGCTAAGAACCTTCTGAGGTGCTCGAACATCGCTACTAACGACTTGAAATCGAGGTTCTTCCCGAACTGATGACGGGTCAGGCAAAATCATTTCAAAAAGACCTTAACGAGAGGAAAACAAATTCTACAAAATGCCCATGGGCAAAAGTGTAAGAGCCATTATCACCAGCCAAACGAGCCTCCGGGTAGCACACTAAAAGGTCTTAGTGACGAAACATCATAAGAGCCACTGTCGCCAACATAAAAATTGAAAACTTGATGTAAAATGAGCTCAAATCGTAACCCAATTCGGATACCGGATCCAAAATAGTTAACTACATATGCCTAAGGGCACAGCGTAAGTGCCACTATCGCCAGCCAAACAAGCCTCCAGGCCACACACTTAAAAACTCGCTTCGACCCGAAGCGAAAGAGTCATCGTCATCCGTCCATGCAGGCACGAAAAACCTTGAGGGTCAATTAAAGCTCGAGTCACAATGCGACTCGGAGATTGAACCCAAAATAGTTGAAACACAAATTCCCAAGGGCAAGGAATAAGAAAAATCATCATCTGTCCATGCAGGCACGGGAGATTGGAGGTCAGGAAAGCTCGAGTCAAAGACTGACTCGGAGACTAGGCCTAAACAATTGGGAAAAGCACAAAGTCCCTGACGCCTACTCACATCAAAAATCTCACTTAAGAGCCTCCAGGCCTATCTAGTAAGCTCTGAATCCACAAGGCTCCTGCCAGACACCAAAATCAGCCTGCCTAGTCGAAAGTAATGCAGAAAGAGATACAAAAGAGATAAAGCTTCAAGTTTTCTCTTATTTACATACGCAAAAGGCGCGCTCTCCATCTACAAACATGCTCTACAAATATCAAAAACAAAATGGAAAAGCGGCAAAATCTATGCTCCGCTCCAGGAGGCTACGATCTACCAGCCCCAGTTTTTCTCCCCGTGACATTGGCACGAATAAAACCAAACATCACGCTCATCTGTTGTCACTCAAGCCAACTCTTTCAGAAGGACAAAACCCTGGCGCTGATCTCTTCAAGCACCCCTCCTTGGGATTTATAAAAAACGTATCCCTCGATCCTTTCTCGCAATCAAGGGCCCGCTCGAACTCAACTCGAACATTAGTGATGTCCCTCAAGTGGATCAACATTTCCTCATCAGCCTTGGTCCGACTCAATATTGCTTCAGTCCGAGCATCGATCGTTTCGACCCAGACTATCGAGGGATCAAACTCCAGCTTCTCAATTATATCCACTCGAACTGAAGCTTGAGCCTGCACCTCAGCCCTCAGTTCACCACAAGCATTCCTAACTCGGTCGGCTTCGCCCCTAAGGTATTCCCGAGCCTTCGTCTTCTTTTTCACTAAAGAATAAGAAAAAGCCTAACCTCAAAGGTTAGAAAAGCGAAACGCTTGCTATGAGAGGTCACTTGCCCCATCAAATAGATCTCATAATTTGAGCTCTGGTGCGCCCCATATCGCGAGTACATCAACTCAACCTCCTTCTCCTCGTATGGAGCCTAAGGGACATACCCTCATCCAAAGCTCTTTGAGGTCTAGCCCCGTGGTGGAGCAGCTCAAACCTGAGCCTATCAAAGTCCTATAGAGAGTAAACCTGATAAGGAAGGGAAAGCATGAGATACGGAAGAACTGTACCAAAGCTCACCGCAAAGTAAGGCCGGTGGACTTCCACGAAAGCCGAAGCACATCCCTATTAATCCAGCCCCCTCGGCCTTGGAAAGAACTGACCTCGGTTGAAGCATGATCACTCGGAGGCAACACCGCTTCGAAATCAAAAACTTCAAGAACAGCAGGCTCGGACGATGTTCCCTCACCGGCGATGCGGACACATTTAGGCTCGCTAAAAAGCTACATCACACTATGAGTGTATATCTTATTTATCGCCATCGTCCCCTGACTCGGAAGCCTACAACTCCTCCCTCTCTCCAGAGGAGCACAACCTCGCCCGTATAAACATGACCTAAGAAGGAAGACACAACTACTGAGTTCGCCCCCGCCATAGGTGGAGCTGGTAAGGCGCAGGGCACGCCACCTAAAGAATATTGCTCCATCTACCAAACAAATAATACAGACTCCTAAGGTATAATACCAACGGTCAGCACCCGAGCAGAGCGACTCGTTCATGCCCATTCTCTGTCGTCCCCGTCAACAGCAATTAAGGGCGTGATCAACCGGCACCATGGAATCAGTAGACCCTGTTGGTCGCAAAAACTGGAGGGGGAGCTTCCCCCCCCCCCATCAGATTAGTCCCGTCGTTACCGCCATAGCAGTTGCAAATTTCAAAGACTAAAAGGCAGATAGACATGCAGGCGTGTTGATACCAGTAACATGGGACGGAAAATGGCAACTGCGTGAGATAGGGAAATCTCTAGGAAGGCGAAAACAGCCTCATATCATATGTTGGAAGAGCAGCAACGATTCGAAGCTAACCGAAGATGCTAACCAATAGCACCATCTCCAGCATTGAGGCAATACCTCCGTCACTCTAAGGCGGTGCTCCAGAAAGCCAACAACGCCTACACCAAAACAAGGATGACACGTAACTTCTAAGATCTCCATCAAGGGAAACCAGTATGTGAAGAAATAAGTGTTTTTGAATGAAACCGTACAAATTGGGCTCCGGGTGCTGTCCAGGATAGTTCGAGCGCAAGAGAACCTTCGTTTAGGGGCTGCTTTCAGGAAATCACCAACATCCCCCATCCGCGGGTCCCTGGGAAAATTTTTTCTTAAAGATTATTATGAGGCCCAAAAACGTTATTCTCGTTCCCACATGAAGTCAGGGTCCCGGTGGCCCGAAGCCTTATTCAGGTTCAGTTCGAGGAACCACGAAAGGCCCCGCATGAAGCTGTTTCCATCAACCAAAGGCCGGAAGGAATACTAGCATCCGAGTTCAGTATTACAGACAACAAAATAGGATCGTGCATTCAGAGTTTCCGCAAACATAAAGAATTACAACAAGTATCAAAGGCGGGAGTCAAGGAAATATCTTTGTATTCATAAAATTCTCGCTTACAACGACCCTCAGGGGGTCCTTACATATGATTTCAAAAGCCCGCAAGGGGATCCTTACATAGAAATAAAGAAGTTCAAGGGTATGCGTACAACAAGAGTCTAAGAATCTAGCCTATTACCAAAGAGCGGCACCTCCGACATCATCTCTTCAGGCATATGACCTCAAAGACAATATCTTCCAAAGTCCAATTCCCTCGGGGACCTCATCTCCATCCTCCTTGAATGGCATCTTCAAAAGGAAGGATATAGAAGAGGAAAGCGAGGGAGAAGAGCATCACGAAGGAGAAGCCGAAAGAAGACAAGAAGTGGTTGGGTGAAAAATTTGGCTAGTACGAACTCTACTATTACTACCATTGCAAAAGCCACTTCTTGAGACGTTGCCTCGTCTTGGAAGGCAATAGCCAGTAGATACTGTTGCCATACCCTCAGGAATCCAAAGGGGTGTAACATGCCGAGCCGAAGAAGAAGGGTGAGCAGCGGTGTATAATACGAGCCCCCTATTTAGTAGTGATGCATAATCCAAGTATCTCCTTAGGTCGAAGAAAATCGGTCCTCTACCGCATCGCCCCGAGCCAAAGGAGATAGCAACAACAACAACAATAACAATAACATCACAGGAACATAACTTTGTCCAACTGAAGAAAGACTGAGAGTTGGGCCATGGCGTGCATGACGTTGACATGAGACCTTGAGGCCGTGGGCCTCAAACATGACGAAATGACAAAGACTAAAAATGGCAAAAAAGGAGGAAAGGATGGGTACGAAGAATGCTTGGATGAAAAATTGATCACTAGAAACTCCATTTATAGGGGGAGGGCAAAGTAACCGACTCCTCCATTACCACCCTCAAAAGGCATAATAGCAGGTGCAATCAATGCTTTCATGGAAGCTGAATTGACGGCAATATTATGACCCCGAAGAACAAAGAATCATGATGCATGGGTGTCAAAATCATTTCTTATCGCTTCCTTCTATGAAACGCGGAGACTATCTATGCACGGTGAAATTGGAGGACCAATTTCTCATTGACAAAATTGCTTCATAGGTCACCTCGGAGGCTCGGGACCTCGAGTCGTTCACTTCCCTCGAGATCTATCGATACTCGGCCACGGATAATATCGACCAAAACCCCGACGAACATGGAAAGCTTCCAAAGAAAGCATCCGGAGTTGATAATGTCTTTTTAGGCGGCCTAATGTTGGCCCACGCTTACATCATGAAGCTAGTTACCTATCCCATCCTGTTTCTTTACCACTCAACGTATATTGTACTAAGTTTGGGCTCCCTCCTCTTATAAAAAGGGAGTCATTGACACTCTGTAAGGCAGAGCTCCAACTATTCTCCACAATATCAATAATATCTCTCTCTCTCTCTCTCTCTCTCTTTCTTCTCTCTAACTTGTTTGTCCTTACTCATTTGAGGCTACTCTTAGCGTTATTAGTTTCATACTTGTTATTTATTTATTGTTTGGTATTGGCCGTAAAAAGACTTGTTTGATCATACCTTAACTGTTATCCGATTCCCGACTACCCCCGGTAGCACGAGCCAGATATCGGCCTCGAGGTCCTTTATCGACCAGTCTGAGGCTCAGGCTGCAAGTATCTCAATTTCATTACTACCCCGTTTTAGCTCGTATTGCATCGTTATACCTCATACTCTTAGCATCTACTGCTCTAACAACTAGCATAAAAATAGATCAAATATTTTTAGAGTCCCATTTACAAATTTAATTGTTGTTACTATTTTTATGGTAAACGGTCCTAATGAGTGGAATTTGTGACTAGATGGCTACATGATGAGTATGACGTGACTGCGGGACGTGTTCAAATGGATTGAATGTGATGAGAAGAGTTTGTGTGGGATGTAAAAAGGATAATTGGGTACTTAATTTCTATCTTGATGTGACGTATATTCTCGAGTTGTGGGTGTGTTGAGGTGTCTTGCATGTTGTTTAATTGGGGAACAAAGTAGATTTTCATGTCTTGTTGATGAGTTCAGACTCAGGAAGATTAAATGATTGCGTAGTAGTTGTGGTTGTGAAAGGGTATAGAAAGATGTCAGTTTGAGGCTAAGTAGGTGGATTATCACCGGGGGTAATCTATATATGTGTGATCCTTATTATGTTGTGCGGAGGATTTCTATTTTACCAATGGGTATATGTGTTGCAATTTGAGTTTGGATTGGTTGAGTAAGTTGACCTGACCGTCACAAGGATGAATGCGAGCTTAGCAGATGATTTGAAGTATTATATGGTTTGTGTTACATGAGCTTGCAAAGAATTTAGTTAAAACTCACTACGGTATTATGGCAGTAATAAAGTACGGGTTTGTGAGTTATCGAGTGTTTTGATCTATGACTTTGAGCCATATGGGGGAGTCTGCTATCGATGATTTGATTGAATGGTTATGTGTTGTGATGGTTTCGGTTTGAGGCATACTTTTGAATCAGTTATGACTTACATAGATTAAGATCGAGGATGACTCGAGTGAGGAAATTTTTCGATATGGGTTATATTACACTCTATGGGTATATAGGAATCATGGAATGATTGAGTTGCTATTTGTGACACATGTAGTATGCATAGAGTAGGGTTTCACTTGGTTGTTTAGGGGTGTGGGTTACTTCTTAGGGTATTGTCATACTAATAGGGCACATGTTATTTGGCTTGTTTGAGCAGTGCAATATAGATTTGACATGAGTGGATGGCTCTCGAGAAGGTTCTAATGGGTTCAAGATTTATATGTAGCAATTGAGAATTTTCCCGGCTTCATATATGGCTAGTATATGATATTTACATTAGATGGTGTCGAGACTCGCGGTATTTCTATATCATTATGGATCCAACATTTCGTTATTAGGAAGGTGAAGTAAATGACTTTAGATTCTTCGAAGGTCTCTTCAGAGTGGGTGTCTCAATTGTGGTACTTTTGGGGTGATTAAGATGGAATACAACCGCTTATGGGCCCTAGGGTGGTGCGGTTATATGCTAGGATCTCTTGTGGTGACCTTTGGGTAAAGATCGTGGTGTTCTGGCAAGGAGAAGTGTCAACTTGAGGGTAATTCGGAAGGAACTAGGAGAAATATGATAGCTTGGTATTAGGTTAGATCAACACGGTAATGGATATGATCGATTCTTTGGGTACTTATGATGTGGTAAGTCTCTACAGGTGTTTTGTGGCAATACTCTTAGGTTTAGCGACCTGCGTGGCTTGGTTGAGTTAGAGAGATTCAGTTCTGATGGCTTGGTTACGTATTAATGGGTTTCGAAGAGTTTTTGATGGTGTCTACCACAGTCTGAGATGGATATTTCCTACCGACATGAGGAGCATGTTGTGTATTGTGATTTTCTCCTCGATGAGATCAAATGTAAGGTTCCTGGCTAATTAAGTATATAGTTTGCTTGTGACTCAGAGTTGATTATGGGATTCTTGTACTTTTTATATGATGGTATGATAGATGCGGTGTTTTGTGTGGGATAGGGATTTGCGTGTGCAAGGTCACTGTTTAGTGTTGAAGGTAAGGTCATAAATTCTTAGATAGCATGGACAGTTTTCGATACTTGGTATTACCTAAGAAGGGCGCGCATTTCAGAAGGTACACTGTGTACTGACTTATGAATGCTTTATTAGTATTGCGGTACTCGTCTGGTTGATTGGCTGCTGATACTCAGATTTTTGCATTGAGTCATAGATGAATTATAGAAGTATTCCTCGTGGGATGATCGTGTGTGAGAGATGTGTTAGACATTCTAGCGGTGGAGCTAGGATCAGATATGGTGGTTCGTGTGTTCTATGGATTTGGAGAACATGAGTTCTCAAGAGCAGATTGTTTTGTGGTTGTGGACTGTGAAAATGCAGCCAAAGATAGCCAGAGGATGGTATGTGTTAAGGTTAGGTCAAAGTGGACTTTCAGAGGGTTATTTATCTTTTTATGGATGACCATAGTTGATTTGAGGCCCATTGATAAGCCCAATGAGGATGTGTATTCTACACCGGATTGGTTGACTTCGTACTGCTATGGTTGAGGGATGTGCCATTCAGTTAGAGTTGAGCTTATTTTTGTTCTGATTATTCTATGAGTTACTTTTCTATGCTACGAGGGGTTGTGATCCGTTAATTGTATGCACACATGGTGCGATTCTATTTGGGCCTTATATCAAAATTTGGGCGAGATGGGTATTAGGGTATTTAATGATTGATTGCGCATTTGGTTATGTTCTTTTCGGACCTTACACTGATTATAATTGTGCATGCATCATGGTCAAACCTATTCGGATTAATATGTTGTCCAAATAATATTCCTTTAAGACGAGCCTTATCCAAAAGTCCACCGGGGTTTCCATAATCCCAACGGACACAACCACATTCTGTGCATCAATTTGGAGAATAAATGCCAATATGCTAATCATGAATGTATAAATAGTCAAGTCTGGTGGGGCAGAAGGGCCTAAACCCTTTATTTTGCAGAAAATGAGGCACAAGGTCCCCAGATTTGGTATGGTTAGCAATATTCCACCATTGCTATTGGATTGGGGGGAGGACCTTTCCTTAAGTGACAAGAAACATGTAAGGAAGTACCTGGGTAACTTGCCTTCCCTGCTAGACATTGAGCCAAACAATAAGTTGATCTAGGATGCCACTTTGTTCCGGGAAAGTGAAAGTTCTGTGTTCCATTTCGGCGACATAGAAATGACACCACTTCTAGAAGAAATTGGACAGCTTGCGGAATTGACTTGGGATAGTCCATGGTCTCCAAGACTTTGATGGAAGGGATCAATGGACAAACATACACTATAGTCCCCATGATCATAGCCGACATCTATAGGGCTCTGGAGCGTTGTCAAAGAGGGGTCAAGCATTTCGAGGGTTGTAACTTGTTGCTGCAGTTGTGGTTATTAGAACATCTTCAAAAAGGGCACTATCACCAAGAATTTCCACGAAGGGATTGGAACGACCATATTGCCTTCCATCACCCCAAGCGGATGACTTACATTCCAGATAAGTTTGCTCAGCCGGAAAGTGCCAAAGAATGGGTAGAGTTCTTCGACAATTTGATCGAGGAACAGGTGCAATAGATGTTTGAGTGGTTCCCAATAGACATATTCATCATCAGATCCAAGGACGCTCCACACTTGGTGCTGATTGGGCTGAGAGGGATATACCCTTATGTCCCTATCTAAGTTATGAGGCAAGCAAGTAGAAAATAGGTTGTACCAAGGGTTGCCAAGATGAGTCATTTCAGAGCAAACTTTCAAGACGGCGACGTCCCTTACAAGTGTCAAGCTCAGCACATGTGGCACTGCAAAATCATTGTGGAAAAGAACACCATTGAGCCAGATAGGTATCATGCTGGGTGTGAACTTCTTTACCCAGCATGGTTAGAGGACAATCTAAAAGGAATGGTGATTCCAGGAGCCGGTCGAGGGAATAGAATCATAGACGAAGAAGTTGAAGCTCAAGTCAAATACAACAGGCTACGCAAGAGGGTCCACGACTCTGATAATGAGCACCGAGAAATACATGAGAGGAATGTAAGGTTTATCGAAGAATGGAAAGAAATGGCAGTCACTTCCAACAGGAAATTGGAATATCTGGAGCGAGGAATAGTGGAGCTGGAAGGTAAAGTCATAAAGAGGATCGAGGATTGCCAGAACGCTGAAGGAACTGAAGGAGTACATATGGCCAGAGCCTACTTGCTGCTGGGTCTGCACGAACTAGGGGACCTGTATGATGGAGTTAGGAAGATCGAATCTGGGGAAGGCCCTTCTGGGACCAAATAGGCTAGATTTATTTGCTTTCCTAAATGTAGTAAGGCCAAGTGCCAGTAGTTCGTTACTTTTCTATTATCTTAGTGTCATTTTGGGATTCGTCTATTTTTACATTATGAAATGAAGTATTTATTGGAATCCAAAGTTCTCCAAATCTATTTATCGTTAGGCCTACCTCGGGCATAATGAGGCTCCCAAATTAGGACACGAATTTACATTTCCGCAATATGTGTTTAAATACTGCAAACATTTTAGAATCTTCACTGACTTGTTACCTTTTTTGTTTTTCCTTATTTTGATTATTCCCATCCCCTTAGGTTGGTTCACTCACACTGGCCTCATTAGCGTATCATACCAGATCCAGAGGCCCTCCACCTCCTCCTCCTCCAAACAATACAAAAGGCAGAGGAAAAGAAAAAATGGATGATTTAAGTGGTATCCGAAAGGAGAATGTTGAGAACACAGAAACTTCAGATGAATGGAGTACTTCGACACCAAAAAACCTAGTCTTAAGATTGGAACAAAAGATACTGGAACTGCAAGGAGAACTTGAGCAGGTTTTCAACTTGGCAAACTTGTCACTCACCCTGAATGTCCCTGACATCAACCAATAGAACACAAAGAACCCAGCACCTCCCCAAAACACACAAAACCAACATCCACAAAATCCTCCCGCACCAAATCAATACGCAACTCCACCCCAAAATCTTAATCCATTACAAATACCAACTCCGCCACAACATCACCACCAACCAATTCAATACCCACCAACCACAACTTACCACACTCCCCAAAATACACAACAACCCATTCCCGATCCTCAAAACTCCACCAATAACCATCATTACAACCAAGTCCCTAGCACCCATCAAAGCAACCCTATATATGTAGAAACTGTGCCTCACTCTATCCAACCAATATCCTATTCACTGAAATCCTTCGAGAAGGACCTACTCACTAAGAACATGGCTGAAAAACTCAAAAGGTTGACGAGCCGAGTTCAGGATGTTGAAGGCGACAAAGGAATAGAAGGTTTAAACTATGAAGACCTTTGCATATAGCCAGATGTAGAACTGCCAGAGGGATACAAACCTCCCAAGTTCGAGATGTTCGATGGTATATGTGATCCCAGGGTTCATCTGAGGACCTATTGTGACAAGCTTGTCGGGGTCAGGAAAGACGAAAAGATCCGAATGAAAATCTTTATGAGGAGTCTTACTGAGGATGCTTTGTCTTGGTACATCAGCCAAGCTCCCAAGAAATGGTCCAATTGGGTGAGTATGGCATCAGATTTCATGGACCGATTCAGGTTCAATACGGAGAACGCACCGGATGTTTTCTACATTCAAAATCTTAAGAAGAAACCTACTGAGACTTTTCGCGAGTATGCTACTCGTTGGAGATCGGAAGCGGCCAAGGTCAGGCCATCTTTGGACGAGGAACAGATGAACAAGTTCTTCGCCAGAGCACTGGATCCGCAATATTATAAAAGGTTGATGGTTATCGAAAATCATAAATTCTCTGATATCATCAAACTTGGAGAGAGAATTGAAGAAGGAATCAAGAGTGGGATGGTAACGAATTTTGAGGCACTACATGCCACAAATAAGGCATTACAATCAGGTGGCATATCGAAGAAGAGAGATGGTGGGGCAGTAATGGTGGCTTAGGTCCCCAAATCTCCACTTACATATCAAACACCTCCTCCTACATATCAAACACCTCCACCCACAAATCAAAAGCGTCCACCCATATATCACACACCTTAACTCACATACCAAGCACCACCGCCCACATATCAACCCTCATCTCCCAGATATTCCCAACCAACTGTTGTCCATCACACCTATAACTCTCAACCATCTCATTTCCAATCACCTCTAACTCGCCAAAACTTTCCAAGACCAAGACCCAATTTCGACCGAAAGCCACCCAGACAATACACCACCATTGCTGAACCCATCGACCAACTGTATGAAAGATTGAAAGCCGTTGGTTATGTCACCCCCATTCCCGCCGTAGAATTGGAGAATCCATCCCAATAGGTTATTCCGAATAGAAATTGTGCGTACCACTCCTATATGAAAGGGCACACCACTGATGAATGCAGGACATTGAAAGATAAGATCCAGACACTAATTGACAACAAGGTCATGCAGGTAAAAGAAGTCGCGCCAAATATCCGTAACAACCCCCTCCCTGATCATAAAGGTGGTGGAGTACATGTGATAGAGACAAACGAAGAATTGGACCCTGAAGGGTCGATTGGGCTTATTCGAGAAGGCGTTGACTTTAAAGTTGCAGTTACGCTTACTCCTATTGTGGTATAGACTCAGTCAACAATCAAGGTCGAAGTAGCTACACTGATTCCATTTGAGGTAGAGGTAGCTCCACCTGCGGCCACCCCCGCTCCATTTGAAGTAGAAGTGGTCACACCTTTCATAGTGATAGTGTCAACTACACCTCCTTTCGACTCAAAAGTAATACCTTGGGATTATGTTGTCGAAGCTCGGCAAAAAGGGAAGGCGAAGGTAGAGGAATATGATGCCGCATAAGGAATGACGAGGACTGGAAGAGTCTATACTCCTGAACATTTGGGAGGACCAAGCAAGGATGCCACTACCAGGTAGCCTGTCATTGAGACAGGGCCAGATGACCTGTGGAGGAATGTACAAGCAAAGGAGTATTCCGTCATTGACCATCTGAACAAAACCCTAGCTCAGATATCTATCCTGTCACTGTTGCAAAATTCAGAGGCACATAAGAATACTTTAATGAAGGTGTTGAGCGAGACTTATGTACCCATTAACATCACTGGCAGAGAAATGGCCAATATGGTAGGGCAAGTACTGGAATGTCATAATATCATTTTGCATGAAGATGAGCTACCGCCTGAAGAGCTTAATCACAATTGAGCATTGCACATCACAGTGTAATTTGAAGACAAATTCATTGCTAGGGTCCTGGTTGCCGGAGGTTCGATCCTCAATATTTGTCCGTTGGACACTTTGAAAAGGTTGGACAAAGGTTTTCATAAAATACGGGTAGGAAGCATGAACATGAAAGATTTTGATGGGTCCCAAAGGGCCACAATCGGGGAAATCAACCTTTGCTTACAGATGGGGCCAACTTGGTTTGACGTCAAGTTTCAGGTGCTCGACATGCCAGCTTCATATAATCTTTTGTTGGGCCGACCATGGATCCATGCCGTTGGAGCCGTGCCTTCCACACTACATCAAGCCGTGAAATTCGAATGGAATCGTTAGGATGTAATCATTAACGGAGATGGGAGTAACCCCATTTACACCAGTCAAACCATCCTGGTAATTGGACATAGAAGAAGTCTAAGAGAGGAAACTTATCATCACATTGCGCATATCAATGCTGTTGAGAAGGACAAATGGTGGAGTAGCAAAATAGAAAGCATATTGGCATGGTCTGGGTATGAGCCCGGTAAAAGGCTGGGAAGAACCTCCAAGGTATCACTAAACCGATATGGCTGAAAGGTCATGGTACCACTTTTGGGCTCGAATATCAGTACACATGGCAAGAATACAATGATTGGTCACCTCCATGGTGCGGACCGTATTACCCTCTCGAGCAACTAGTGCCACACTTAGAACAATCTTTGTACCAAACTGATACGATATGGGGGACTGCAGAAGAGGAAACATTAGTTGGGTTGAAAAATATGTTCTTGGAGGATGAAGACATGGACTACAGTGCCATAATTGAGGAGGAGGAGGAAGAAGGCCTCATTATTTAGACTGTAAAGAAAGGAGTTGTTCTCAAGAACTGGACCGCCATACCATCCCAGGCCCGCCGAGTCCTTGGGTAGCATGGCACATTTTCTTTCTATAGCCATCCTAGGCATTTAAGATTTTCACTAATTTTGATTTAAAGACTTACTTGTTTCAAAATAAATGCTCGATTCATCAAGCCGCACTTATCTGGATGTTGTTTAATTTTAATCAAACACATTTGCTCTTTATTATTCACTACTATTTTCTACAGTGTTATTATTACTTTTCCTGATGAACTGGTGACTGTGACATATAATGAGGCAACACAACATAAGGATAGTGATTCAGATGAAGAAGATGAGATACCCGAGGAAGTTGTCAGGGAAGTTGAAAATTGTAAGAATAAGCCCAAGTCCAATCTGGACGAAACCGAAGCAGTAAATTTGGGGGACGCCGAGACCGTCAAGGAGACTCACATTAGCATTCACTTGTCACCAACAGAGAAGGAAGAGTATGAGGACATTTTTGCATGGTCATATGATGACATGACCGGTTTGAGCGCGTCCATAGTGGCTCACAAGTTACCTACTAATCCTATGTGTCCGCCAGTAAAGCAGAAACTCAGAAAACTCAAACCCGACATGAGCCTGAAAATCAAGGAGGAAGTTACCAAGCAGATCAAAGCCAAAATTCTCAGGGTAGTCAAGTACCCAACTTGGTTAGCTAACATTGTGCCAGTTCCGAAGAAGGATAGGAAAGTCAGAGTATGTGTTGACTATCAAGATTTAAACAAATCAAGTCCCAAGAATGACTTTCCACTGCCAAACATACACATTTTGATCGATAACTGTGCCAAGAATGAACTCCAATCCTTTGTAGATTGCTTCGCGGGTTATCACCAGATCTGGATGGATGAAGAAGACACGGAAAAAACAGCTTTTATCACACCATAGGGAGTATACTGCTACAAGATTATGCCATTTGGTCTAAAGAATGTTGGGTCTACCTACATGAGATCCATGACAACCATCTTCCATGATATGATACATAAGGAGATAGAGGTGTATGTAGATGATGTCACTATCAAATCCAAGAGGGCCGAAGATTACATAGCGGACTTGAGAAAGTTCTTCGACAGACTAAGGAGGTACAATTTGAAATGAACCTAGCAAAATGTGCATTCGGGGTTCCCACATGAAAGTTATTGGGATTCATTGTCATTCATCGAGGGATCAAGCTCGATCCATCTAAAGTCAAAGCTATTCAAGAGTTATCGCCACCTAGTAGCAAAAATGACGTGATGAGCTTCCTAGGATGCCTCAACTACATCAGTCGCTTCAAAGTACAATCCACAGTAATATGTGAACCCATTTTCAAGATGTTGAGGAAAGATGTCGAGACAAGCTGGATAGAGGATTATCAGAGAGCCTACGACACAATCAAAGAGTACTTATCCACACCACCAGTTCTGTCCTGCCGGAACCCGGATGGCCTTTGTTACTCTATCTATTTTCCTTGGACGGAGCCTTCAGATGTGTTCTAGGACAACATGACGGGACATGAAGAAAGGAGCAAGCCATATATTACTTGAGTAAGAAGTTCACACCATATGAAGCACGATACTCTCTGCTGGAACGCACTTGTTGTGCTTTGACCTGGACGACCCAGAAATTGAGGCATTACTTCTGTACCTACACTACATACCTCATATCCAGGATGGGCCCTCTGAAGTACATATTTTAGAAACCCATGCCGACTGGGAAATTAGCCAAGTGGCAGATACTATTGAGTGAGTTCAAGATCGTTGATGTAACTCAAACGGCGGTCAAAGGACAGGCATTGGCAGATCATCTTGCTGAAAACCCGGTGGGAGGAGAATACGAACCCTTGAAAACATATTTTCCTGATGAAGAAGTATCATTTGTAGGAGAAGAAATTTCCGACGCATACGACGGTTGGAGGATGTTCTTTGCTAGAGCTGCAAATTTCAAAGGAGTGGGCATTGGAGCAGTTTTGGTATCAAAAGCGGGTCAACATTATCCGGTATCTGCTAAACTCAAATTTTCCTGTACCAACAACATGACGGAATATGAAGCCTACATACTAGGACTCGACATAGAAATCGACATGAATATTTAGGTGCTACCAGTAATCGGCGATTCAGATTTGCTTGTGCACCAGGTACAAGGAGAGTGGGCCACCAAATATTCCAATATATTGCCATTTATGAACCATGTGCAACAATTGAGAAAGAGTTTCACAAAGATAGAGTTCCGATATGTGCCCAAAATTCAGAACGAGTTCGCCGATGCATTGGCCACTTTATCATCCATGATACAACATCCAGATAAGAATTACATTGACCCTATCCCCGTGAGGATTCATAATCAGCTGACATATTGTGTTCATATTGAAGAAGAAATAGATGGAAAGCCTTGGTTCTATGACATCATGGAGTATTTGTCGAGGGGAGAATACTCGGAGCATGCAAACCACACTCAGAAATGTGCACTCTGGAGATTGTCCAATCACTTCTTCTATAGTGGAGGAAATTTGTATAGAAGAACTCCCGATTTGGGATTTCTAAGATGTGTCGACGAGAAAGAAGCTTCTAAACTGCTTGAGGATGTGCATGCCGGAACCTGTGGCCCGCACATGAATGGTTTTGTCTTGGCTACGAAGATACTCAAGGTCGGTTACTTTTGGATGACCATGGAGACAGATTGCATCCAGTATGTCAGCAAATGCTTTCAATTCCAGATGCATGCCGATATGATAAAAGTGCTGCCAAACGAGCTCAATGCAACTATCTCACCTTGGCCATTCACTTCAATTGAGCCCACTGCTTCAAACGGACACAAGTTTATTCTAGTAGCCATTGATTACTTCACAAAATGGGTAGAGGCTATATCTTACAAAGCTGTAATCAAGCAATTCATTGCAGATTTGTCAAAGATCATATTGTTTGCCGATTCAGAGTTCCCGAGTCCATTATTACTGATAATGCCACCAATCTCAATAGTGATTTGATGAAGGCCATGTGTGAAAATTTCAAAATCAAGCACAAGAATTCTACAGCCCATAGACCTCATATGAATGGAGCCATAGAAGCCGCCAACAAAAACATCAAGAAGATACTAAGGAAGATGGTAGAGAACCACAAACAATGGCACGAGAAGCTACCTTTTGCTTTATTGGGATACCGCACTACAGTTCGCACATCAACCGGGACAACTCCCTACATGTTGGTTTATGGTACCAAGGCTGTCATCCCAGCCGAGGTAGAGATTCCTTCATTAAGAATCATATAGGAAGCTGAACTCAACGATGCAGAATGGATAAGGAGTCGCTATAAACAATTGACCCTTATTTATTGAAAGAGGATGAACGGAGTATGTCACGGCCAACTTTATCATAATAGAATGTTCAAAGCTTTCAACAAAAAGGTCAAACCAAGGCAATTTGCACCAGGCCAGTTGTTGATGAAGAAGATCTTCCCGCATCAAGATGAAGCCAAAGGGAAATTCTTTCCCAACTAGAAAGGCCTGTACATGGTTTACAGGGTGCTGATGGAAGGAGCACTCATACTTGAAGAAATGGATGGAGAAATATGGCAAAAATCAATTAATTCAGACGCAGTCAAGAGATACTATGCTTAGATTATTTACATTTTCTTATCTAATGTAATTGAACTACACTTGACCTGATTCCCATTTAAGAGAAGATACGTAGGCAGCCTTATGGGTTCGGTCATATCACAATAAAATTTCCATTTCCCCCAAGATCAGAAACTGGGGCAGAATTTTGAGGAGGACCCTTAAAATTCCGGAACAAGTCTAGCCAAGCCAAAATGTGTCAGACGGTCATATATCAGTTAAGAAACTAGGGCAAAATTTTGGGAAGGATTCTCAAAATTCCAAAGAAGGTGCACCAAGGCCTATTAGTCGCAAGCGGTCAAAAGATCATCTACCAAACTGGGGCATAATATTGAGGAGGACCCTCAAAATTCCAACATAAGAAAGCTGCAGTGTCTCTGAAATATGTCACAATCACTAGTTCATCTAGAAAGCACTTGATATATCAAAACGTTCCTAAAATAACTCTATTTTTATTAATAATTGCATATTTTTAAAAATTCTATTTCCGTAATAGTCAGGTGTTACCCAGGGAAACTCGAAAAGACCTCCAGAACGGAGCAAAGCAAGGCCAGCAAACGAAGGCACGAATCAACCTCCCCTCACCAAACTTACAATTTTTCTTTGAATGCAGGCACATATGACGTAGAGATAGCATCCGCAAATATATACACGTAACAAATTCGCTATCAATAAGGACATCAGACACCGAATATATCTGCAGCAAAGAAATATACTACTCTTATTTGATACTTGCTCTCTACATGATTACTTCACAATATATTTTCGACTTATTACTTTCAGAAGCGACTATAATATACGGTTTTCCTTATTTGTTATTTTCACATATAATTTGCATGCAGGGGTAGATTCATGTATAATGAAGCGTGACACCGCTTCATCAATTATTTTTACCAAATTTCATACAAATAATACAAAATTTTTATCAAATAAGTATATATAGCAGATGAGTGGTACCACTTAACACAACTCTTTTCTTAGTCCGATAATTTAGTGCCTGCCTCATTTCCTCTAGGTCTAGTGTTCGATCCTCCTTAGTAGCTATTTTTAGCAAATTTTCAAGCTTATATTTTTTGAAAAAAAAGTAGGTTGAGCAGGATTTGAACTCCTGACCTCCTATAAACAAAAAACTCTTATAACCAGCGGGATAACACCCAATCTTTTTTTATTATGAGAAAAAAAATATAATAAGTAATTAGACTATTAGTTCCTTTATTTAAATGTGACACCGCTTGCAACAAATTTTGCGTACGCCCTTATCTACATGACCGCGTGATTTCCTAGTAACAAATAGACACACATTTAACCCTTCATCGGAGAGCTCCATGCGTGAGCAACGATTAAGCAACATCCAATCTTTCTTAACACTTTGTACGCTTGAAGGTCTCTCTTCTACGGAAGGGTACAGAGACGAGGCCTTTGATCCAACTCTTTTTTACTTAAAGAAATGAAAATCCAAAAATCAGGTAATCCATAGGTCGGATAACAATTTTTTCTAGTAGCACCCACGACAAATGTACCTCTGCAGGATAGACCTCAACAAAAAATTTAAGAGTTACGACAACAAGTGATTGAGTTCAGTAGTTCCTCATATAAAATTATGATTTCATCACGAGTTGACTTAAATTTTTTTTATAGCCAAGTTGGCCCAATTTTTAATAGGCTATAACATTTCAAGATTTATTTTTTAGTGTCAACTAGATTCGCCACAGAAAGTTTAAATGTCACTACATAATAGCATTTATGGTAATAGCATGGTGCCGAGTAGTTGTTGACTATAGTATGTGGCAAATACTTATCGGTAGTGACACATAATGGTCGCCCCAAAAAAATTGATATTTCATGGCTATATATGTGATTGCAAAAGTTAATTTAGATCGCCACCAGAATTTACTCTAGAAAAGCCGTTATATGAGCAAGTCCTGAACTCAATGATTCAAAATGAGCAAGAATCAATAATGAAAATAACCCAAGCTATATAAGTAAGGTTTGTATGATTCTACACAATGTACAAACGCTAAGATATAACAAAAATTTATAACAATAAAAATATTTTGGATATTCTCAAAAATAATTAGACACCAAAGAATGGTCTTATGAAAGATAACTCCTGAAAAGAAAATCAAGTCAATTATCATGTAAGGTTAGAATAAGTTTATTTTTTCCCTTATCAAAAAGTAAAGAACCTTTTTTCTAAATTTAATTAATGAGCTCTCTCATTAAGACTCATAATTCAGAAAACTTAGCCAATTGATTGATAATTTAACGTCAATACAAATTTAATGTAGAATTACTTAAATTAATAGATGTAATCAGTTATAGTGTTGGTCAAACAAAAATGGATTACTTAATAAAATTTCGATAGAAATAAACTCACTAAGAACGAACATACAATCAAACTTCTTTATATAAACCTCATGTGTTCCGAATTTTGTTTTGTTATGACGAAATGTTGTATAAAGACAATATATTACTTCCTGCATTTTAAACTATATGAACATATTTTATTTTTTGTCTGTGCAAAAAAGAATGACCCCTTTCCATATTTGAATATAATTTATTTTTGTGCAATGATTTATCACCACACAAAATTGTGATAGCCCGATAGGTCATTTTGAGTTTTAGCCTCTATTTCCGTATTTTGAATCCTCGATTAGATCAATTTAGCATTTTTAAATTTGCGTTTACATTCCGTGTCTTATTCTGAAAAGTCATTATGTGAAAAATTGAAGAAAATGCGAATTTTTGTCTTAAAAATGGTTTGCGTTGACTATGGTCAATATTTTGTGTAAACAAACTTTGATCGATATTTTGACAATCCTAGCGGGTCTGTATCATGATTTGGGACTTGGGCGTATGCCCAAAATTGAATTCGGAACTCCCTAACTTGTTTCGACGTGAATTGTTGAAAACTAGCATTTTTGGAAGTTGAATTTTTTTAAAATTTGACCGTAAGTTGACTTCTTAGCTAACGAGTTCAAATATTTGATGTTCAAACTTGGAATACGGCTGTATCTCTATTTGAAACTTGTATGCAAAAGTTGGTTCAATTCGAAATTGATTTGATATGATTCGTACGCTTAAATGTGATTCTAGGGTTCTCTTGGGCTTAAACCTAAGAGATCCAACGGCCCATGCATTTTATCATTTTAAAATGTTAAAGTCAGAATTATCAGGGCCATGGTTCTAAAGATCCAATGGCCCAGATCTCCCTCACCCATTTTATTCCTAGAGACAGACTATCTCAACTAAGAAACCCTAATCATTCTCTATTGACCGTGCCACCCCCTTTCCTTTTTCTCTCTTCTTTTTCCCGTCTTTCCAGTCCGAATCAATTACAAAAACCTTGCACGAATTCGTGCAAGGTTAACAAATAAATCATGAATCCATCCTTTATGTCTTTCCCAACCGCGAATCTCGTCGATTAATTCCCGTTTCATCACACAAATTTGAAATCCCCAAATCCTAACCCTAGACTCAGAGGTGAAAGTTCAAATCGTTAGCTTTCTGTTATGTTATTTCAAATCGTGGAATGGATGGAAATTTTCTCAGGGGTTATCATTATTATTCTTGGTCCAAAGGTCAAGAGAAGCGACCTCTATACATTAGGGCTCTTACCCGATGATTTTTGTCCTCAATGGTCGACCTGTCTTATCTCAGGTAAACTCATCACTATTTTCCCTCTGTGTTCTCTGATTTTACCTCTACTTTTGTCATCATCAGCTCATCGTCATCTTCCACTATCTAATTTGAGTTATGTTGAAACCCTAGAGCCTTAATGGAACAATAAATAGGGCTTTAATGTTTTCATCTAACATCACGAACCACAAAAGAAAAACACAAACATTTCAATCATCTAAGAAATTTAGGATTCAAAGCCTTAGGTTTGCTTACTGTTTCCTTTCTTTTGTTTGTTGAATACTGTTGATGGTTCAAACTTGGGGTTTCTAGGGTCTTAAGCAACTAAAAAGAACTCTCGTTTGGTCTGCTTCTCTAACAAAGGTCATTACATCTGTCATTCATCTCTATTGTTCATCTCTATCAAATACTGCAAATATATTAGTTATATTTTGAGTATTACAATTGTATCAAGGTGTTCAGTATGTTAATACTTATGTTCTGTTAAGTTTAATGGCTACTTGTGATTATTTGTCATGCCTTGAGTCTTTAATCGATGATTGATTAAACCACTAACTGATTCCTGCTAATCTTTGTTCTTGAGTTTCCAACAGTATACATGGCTAAGTTATTATATGTTCATGTTCACATGAACTTCAACACTTTCATTGATCTACAGTAACTTTTAACCTTATTTGTTGCATTTATGTAGTTTGTGAGTCTTGAAGTTGAGCTTATTAATTGATAATTATGACTGAACGAATCTAAAGGTGTTAAGTTTATATATTTTATCCTTCAACCTTAAGCATAAACTCTAAGGGGTCGTTTGGTATGAGGTATAAGAAGGTATAAGGGTGGTATAAAAATTTAATACCACCTTAATACTATGTTTGGTTAGCAAACCAGGTATAAGTTATCTTGGTATTAATTTTAACACTAGGATAACTTATACCTTATAGAAGGTGGGGTAATTAGCACTGGTATAACTTATACCTTCTTTTTAGAAATTATGCAATTGTCATTCTTAATACATCATACCAAACAATGAATAAACAACAATCCCAGCATAACTAACTCCAGCATAACTTATCACACTATAACTTATACTGGCATAACTTATACCGGTATAAATCGTATTCCAATCAAATGACCCCTAAGTGTTTATATGTTTCCCTCTCTACTTGTGTTTGTTAAATTGTTTCTGAGTAGTAACTATGGTCTTTTATTTTGTTTAGTTGTTGTTGCTTCTGTTGACCTACTCTTGTTTGAATTAAACTCTTTTCTCTTCTCCTAGTGATCCTATTGTACATATCTGTTAAGGCTAAGTTATTTTTCCTCATAACTCAATCATGATCCTGTTTCTTTTCTTTGTTATAAATACTGATAATTTGTTAGGCTAAACTTAATTGTTTCTTGATTAGTCAACATCTTCAACTGCATACTTGCTTGGTATCATACCTATAGTCTCTAATCCTTTAGGGTTAACATTAATCTTTGAAAACTGACATGCATCTTATCTTTTAAGATTGTCCTTCCTGAAAAGGACCTAGTTACTATGCTATAACCAACTGATAACTTGTAAAAACAAAAGCATGATCATTTTCATATTCACGTACTAACCTAGACTTAAGTATAAGTTAAACATGTTCTAATGCAATATCTTTTCTTTATCTGTGACTCTTCCCCATCATGTCATGCTTAAGCTAATTCTACAAAATGTGTAAAGTTTCCCATGTTTACATAGAATCGTCACTGATTTGAAGTATTTATGTAGTTAACTGAATACTGCATGTTCTTGCTTAGTTCCTGATTTCATACATTGTCTAGAACTGCTCCAGTCCTTTCCCCATTGCTAATTTTAAAACCAAAATCTGACTCCCTAAGATCTTATAAGGACCTCTGCTGATTCTATTTGAATATGATGATTTGTTTGAAGTCAACACTATTAGGGATATAATCCTGTAGAGATCCTTAGGGATTCTATATTTTGATCCGTGAACTTGCAAACTTATTGAAAGGCTTGATCATGTCCTAGATGTCTTTGACAACCTCTGTAAAATGATTAGTCATGACTGTGTTTCCTGAATTTTTATTGCTGACTATCTTTAAAAGTGTTAAGATAGTATTATCAACCTGTGTATGTGTTGAAAGAAAAACCAGTCAGTTCACACTGGGTTTGCCACACACAAGAAACCTCTGTACATGTTGAGTTGTTGTTTTATAGCTTTACCTTTCCTTGGAATATTACTCTGCTCTAAATTCAGACTTTTGTAATATGCTTATGATGCTTCTGTTCCTCACCTGTATGTGTTTCAAAGTCAGATCTTTAGAATTCATGTGATATATATTTGTTTGGTAATTCAGTATGGACTATATGTTATTATGTTATAAGGGAAAGTATATATTTTGTGGTAGGCAATGCTATAGCATTTATTTTACATTGAAAGGGCCTCATAGGCATTTAAATCCGTAAGGAAAACATGTTGTTAGTATTTAAGAGTATTTGGGAGTGGAGTTTGACTCTAGGTTGGACTGCCCCCCCCCCCCCCCCCCGACACAAGTATTTCCCTGGGCCTTGAGTCCCTTGAGAACTTTGAAGTGTCAAGGGATTCAAAGGGAGCATCAACCTTGACCGAAATTTCCTCCTTAGCCCTTAACTCGTTGACAAATTAAGTTCTTTGGGGGTTTAATATTTAATGACAACGAAAGGTTTTCAATGTGAATTATTTGCTAAGTAGAACCACCACATTAATATAATTTTTTCACAGTATAAATTCTTTTCTTGTTCTAATTGCTTAATTTATGTACATGTCATATATGTTTTGAATATGTTGAGAACATGGGATTACTTCTAATGACTTTATTTTATTATTTTTTGGGCATTTATGGATTTGGGCCTGCTGAGTCCTCAGGAACTCAGACCCAATCCAGCTTCGTTATATCCTTCTGAAGAGTCCAGTCACCGATAGTCGCGCTTCTCAATCGCTGGGCCTATCTTATTGAGTCCCAACCATCAGATTCTAGTCATCTCTCCCTTCTTTCATTTATGGCTCATTATTTCCATAATCTAGATTACTGCTTCATTATTTTCGCATGTTGCTTCTGTTGTTGTATTACATTTCATCATCATGTACATGTTTGACCAAAAAATATAAACCTTGGTTCAATTAATTAATTCTAATTAAATAGAGGTTAATCTTAGTTAAGGATAATTTCCTCAAATCCTGATATCAAAGAGGTAGTTGAAAAGTATCTATGAAGATTATAGCAGTTCCTTGCAACAAATGCCTTATAATTGATAAGAACAATAACTATACGTAATTTATTCAATAAATGTCCATTTGATGGTAATCACGTAATTAAGAGGAATAACTTAAGCAATAAAAGGTGGAACAAAGGAACCTTTCACCTTACAATGATTGGGTGACAGATCTTCAATCAGTCGAGGATCCCTCAGATCTGGCAAGAATATCAACAAAAAGTAAAGTCCTGTATTGAGTAGAGAATAAATCTTTTGTTAAAGTGTATTTCTTACAAGAATCAATTTTCACATGCTTTTCATCTCTCTCTTCCTTCTATTTATATGAGATCTTTTCTCGAAAAATCCTAATAGTACAAAGGTAAGCATTATTCATTGGAATATTCCCTTCCTAATTCCATTCTGAAAACTAGCTGTAACAACTCTATTGTCAATTTTTGATCAGGACCCTCCTCGACTATTCGACTATGATCCTCATTGATGACTTGACTGTGACTCTCATAGACTTCTTGTCCTTGATCCACCTCGGTATTTCAATAACGACTTTCTCGGATTCCTCGACCACGGCTAATATGACTTCATGACTGTCTTTAAATGATGGTTTACCGATCCTTCTCTTAGTGTTATTTTGACCTGGATATCCTAAAGGCATATTTTTACCCATACAATTAGTCTCTCTTCTTATTGAAGCCGGCCTCGTGTTGATACCCAATTTTTCCCTGTATATTTTTATATGCAAAATACTTTCAAAATAGCATGCATATGCATATATAAGTATGTCCAAGTGTTTTAGTATTTTTCCCAATTTTTAAAAAGATTTTTAATCTATTTCTTGCCCTATTTTAATAGTACAAAAACCATTAATTGTTCCTCGAATTATCATTTTGGTGATTAACTTATTTTATTCTCATATTTATACCAAAATATAGCTAAGGTAATTTTTACACATTTTTACAAATTTATTTAGCATTTTAAAGTTAAATTGAATATAATTGCAATTTTAGCCTATTTTAAAATTTAATTATGTTTATAATTACAAATTTGATTCCAGTATTTTTAATTTAATATTTACATATTATTAATCTATTTATTACCTTTAATTTGTTTCCATAAATCATTTTACTATTTTTTATAAAATAAAAGAGAAAATGTGGCTATTTAAAATTTAGCCCTAACTATTTCGATTTTAGCCAAATCAGCCTCCCCAATTAACCCAATTTCAAACCCCAAATTGACCGGCCCAGTTTCAATTTAACCCTCCCCTAACCCATTTATTTTTACCCGCCCGACCTTCCCTTTTGATCCAGGCCGTTGATCAAAATGATCAACGACCACAATTTCCCCTTTCATTTTTTAATTCACAAACACCCCCAACCCTAATTCAGTTCACCTAACCAGCCGCCTCTAAACTCTCAAACTATCTCAAACTCTCTCGAACATTCCCTAACACTAATCGCCTCTTACCACCACCTCCACCTTGAAACCCACCGGAATCCATGGCTTCTCAGGCTATGAGAGTCTTATACTCACCTTCTCTTGCTCTCAGGCACTTGATACCTGAAGATTCGAGGCCTGACCTCAAAGGTCTGCCCCCAGACCTCTGTCGATTCAATGTTCCACGACCATCTTCGGCTTTACTCCAGTGTACCATGGTGGGTTGAGCCTGATTCCGACCTTCTCCAACTCAGATCGGTGACCTTGTCAAAGCCTTTCTCATTCTAGGGTTCTCTTAAAACCCTAACTCTTCGAGGTTTTCTCCGATTTTCTTAGATCTGTTGTGTATCCACGCTCTACTTGAGTTTTCAAACGATTTCCCCAACTTTTCTTTCAAAAATCACTTTCAAAATCGCTTCTTTTCGATTTAGGGTTTTATGAAAATGCTTAAAGTGTTTCTCTGACTTTTCTTTTCCTTTTCTTTTGTGTGTATTTGTCTTTGCTGTGTTCTTATGTTTTCTTCTACCACGTATGCTCTTATATTGTATTTTCTATACCCCGTTCTTGTATATTCTTCTACTGTGTTTCTATAGTATGTGCTTGATTGCTTTTCTACTATGTTCTGCTATTTTCTTCCCCTATGTTCTGATATGCTTTGCCTACTGTATACTTCTACCATGTTCTTAAGCTCTTACTATTTTACCTTGTTTAAAAGACCTGCTTAAGCTTGCTTCTTCTACTATCAGTTGTTCTCTCATTATGCTACTGTGTTTGCATGATTTTCTCATAGGTTTCTGAAAGAAACCTCTGAGTCTGTTTCAACTTCTGGCCTCCTCATCTCTGCATTTGATTCAAGGTGGAAACTCTAGAATTTGGGGATTTTGCCGAGGTCTGATTATGTGGACTACGGTTTTATTTTTTAGAAACCTTAACTCTTTCAGATTGATTCTGAGTCTCTGAACTGAGTTTGGACATCTTTGTTTTCATACAATGTTGAAACTTTTTCTAAACTCTTCTACACTGGAGTTTCTACTGATTTTACAATGGCATACCAAGTTTTTTTCATGTTTAACGTGTCAGTATGCTTATTAAATGTGATGTATCTTTCTTTCAAAAGGTTTTCAAACTAGTGATTGATTCAGAATTCCTTTTTAACAGGTCTAATTGATTGTCTGCTGATATTCCTTAAGTTAAAACCTTTTCCATCTTTCTAACTTGGTTCATTCATAACAAATATCTGACCTCTGATTTCTTGGCTGTTAATTGATTTTCTTTCCTTAAATGGTACAACCATATATGTCAAAAACCTTGTCCTTAAGTAACTTTTATGTATTTGCCCCTAATTTGCTACTTTCCACAAAGGGTTTGTTGAATTTCTTTCCTTAATTGATTTATACCCGTGAATCTGAATCCCTTAATTAAGGGAAGCCTTGTGTAATTGATTGACAATCAGTTTTTAAACTATTTTTCTTACCTTATTTCTGCCTGCTTTCTACACTATAAAAGGCATTACCCTTTTTCACAAACAAATATACTACAGACTTCACAATTCACAATCTCTTCTGAACTCACACTCATAGTATTATGTCTTCCTATTTGCACTTTGGCTTTTGCAAGTCTACTGCTTTTTCTACTTATTTCTTCGAAACTAGTATGTCCTGATTTAAGTTTCAGCATCACCCACAATGTGTTTACTTAAAGCTTTCTGCATCTATGTCTACTTTACTACTTCTACAGAGTTAAACACTTAAACTAGCATGTTGATTTCCTTTTGCTTGTTTCTGCTATGAATCCCATTCCCTATATCCCTATGTGTGATGTTCCCCTTTCCCTTTCCCCCTTTCAGAATTCTGCATTTACACTCTCTCTTAGTTCCTAAGTTCTGCCCCACTCTTGAGAGCCTTGCCTTGGGACCTTGAGTTCCCTCTGAACTTGGACACCTGAGGGCTGGCCTTTCTACACTGCACTTTGGCTTAATATGGTGATATATTTGGGTGTGAGCACTGCCCGGAGTTCTTATGAAACTCTTAGGGAACTCTGATACACCCAAGTGGGAGAAAGACTTTGAAACATGATCTTTGGAGTTGGTTTACTTCATATTTCAGATAGGAAGTCTAAATCAGGCTCTTCTTGGTTGTAATTTTCAACTTCTGATATACTTTTTTTACTTTATTTTCTTTCTGGACTGTAATAATTTTTTAATAAACTCTCGGGGATGGTTAGTGAAAAGGGAGGGTTAATTGTCTATGCAAAAAAGGGGTAGATAAACTGCCTATAGGAATTTATGATTTTTGCATTCTCATATAGATAATCTGCCTATAGGAATCTTACATTCTCATATAGATACCATGTCTATAAGAATTTCCGCATATCACATATATATCCTCCCTATAGAAATATTGCACTTTCATATGTAGATACTATGCCTATAAGGAATTCTGCATTCATATTGATATCCTGCCTATAGTTAAATTTCTGCATCTCTCATATAGATACAATGCTCATAGTTAACTGGAAATCCGAATCCTGCATATGCATCTGTCACTGGGCAAGCCTGTTATAGGGCTTAAATAACTAACTGTATCTAAATATCATGTTCATAGGCTTAAACGATGTACTGCATTTAGATGCCATGCCTATAGGATTTCTGCACTCTTGCTATGTCTGTAAAAGTGTTTAAAATCGACAACGCATAAAAAGCATGCCTATAGGAGCTTTAATCGAATCTGAACTGCTTCACTCGCTTATAAGTCTAAAACCAGTAGCAATGACGAATGATCTTTTGTCAAAACTCGTCTTTCCTGAATAACTGACAACCTTTTTTCTAAAATTAGTATACTTCATCTTTTCTGAAACCAGTAGACATCATGCCTATAGGTCTTCGTCTAACACTTAGGCAAGCCATATGATAGTTTATAAACTGAATAAGATTTTTATATGCTACAACCATCAGGCAGGCTTGACTCGGGCTTCTTATCTGAAATATGCAATAAATCAGTCTGCCCCAACTGTTAAGTTTAATCAGACCCTAATCAGTACTTGTAAGACATGCTAAACTTTATGCTTTTCTTTGGTTTAAAGAGGTCTGTTTGAGCCTTATTTGTTTATGTGTTTCCCCATATTTTCTATATATATGCTTTTGCTTGTCACTTTAGTATTTTTACCTTTGAAACCATAAATAAGCCCAACATACCTCCCCTTTAGGATTAGTAGTCCCAAATGCCTCTAGGACCGATAGAATTGGGGCGGGTAATAGCATGCAATAAGTAAACGAGACCATTTCGCACTTTAATACCTCAACGGGGTAGGGAAGGGTAGATATGGATATGATGACCACGCGGTAACATATCGTATAGCTCCTCATTGAGGAGTGATTACCGGATGTTGTGTGAGTGATCCATATTATTAATAAACCTAGGACCCCCTTCCTTTTGTTTTCTTTATTTTTTTAAATTTTTTTTTATTTAATCAACTCCTTTTAGTTCATTTTTCTTACTTTTGTTTATTTGTAACCATTACTTGAAAATCCCCTCTTATTTGAAGTCTTTATTTTCCTATGTGTTATTTGCACTTAAGTCACAACAATAATATCTTGGCCGGGAAGCACACTAGTGGATCTTGAGGGGTGCCTAACACCTTCCCCTTGAGATAATTTTGAGCCCTTACCCAATCTCTGGTTGTTCAAATCAAACCTTCCTTAGTGTCCTAATGCACTGAAATAATTAGGTGGCGACTCTTCAATTGAAACCCAATTCCTAAAAGGGAACGAGTTGTCCTCCCAAATGTCATGAAGCCGATTTCTCGAGAAAAAGGGGGCACGACAGCGTGGCGACTCTGCTGGAGATATCATTTAGTCGATGGTGTAGTCGACAGTTCCGTGTCTTTCCCTCTTGAGTTGTCCGCTCAAGGGTACCAGTCTACAACCCCCCATAGAAATCTTACTCTGTTTAATTGTGCATGCATCATGGTCAAACTTAGCCGAGTCAGTTATGTTGTCTGCATAATGACTCTTTAAGATAGCCTTGTCCAAAGTCCACTGGGTTTTCCAAAAACCCAAACGGACACTACCACATTTTGTGCATTTATTTGGAGAACTAAATGCTTTTATGCCAATTACTTGTATTTAATAGTAGAATATGGTGGGGGTAAGGGCCTAACCCTTTTGTCTTGCAGAAACAAGAGGCGCGAAGTCCTCAGATTCGGCATGGTCACAAACATCCACCCAAGGTTGCTAAGCTGATGGGAGGATCTTCATTCCAGTGATCAGACTCTTGTCCAGAAATACCTAGGAAATCTACCTTCCCTCCTGGAGGTCCAGCCCAACAACAAAATCATAGAAGCTGCTACTCTATTCTGGGACTGTGATAGGTTTGTGTTTCGCTTCGGAGAGATTGAGATGACACCCTTGCTAGAGGAAATAGGAGGATTGGCCGGTATACCATGGGAGACCCCGGATTTGTTAATGCCGGAAAATTGCAAGGGTAGGGGTTTCCTCAAAATGATGGGCCTAAAGAAGAATCCAGACTTGACATGTTTGAAGGAGTCTTACATTCCATGGTCACTAAAACATTGATAGAGGGAATTGGTGGACAACCATTTAGCATAGTGCCCATGATCATCGCAAAGAAATACCGTGCCTTGGAAAAGTGTCAACAAGGAGCCCCACACTTCGAGGGCTGCAACTTGCTACTCCAACTCTAGCTCATGCAGTATCTTCAAAAGGGTGAATATCGGCAAGAGATTCAGCGTAGAGACTGGGACGATCATATAGCCTTCCATCAACCAAGGCGAATGAACTACGTGCCCAACATGTTTGCTCAGCCAGAAGATGCCAAGGGATGGATGGAGCTGTTTGAAAATCTGACTGAGGATCAAGTACAATGGATGTTCGAGTGGTTCCCTACTGAAGAGTTCATCGCCCGATCTATGGACGCACCATTTTTTATACTGATCGGTTTTAGAGAAACCTACCCTTATGTCTCTCTCCGGGTTATGAGACAGGGTGGTAGGAAGCAGGTTATACCAAGGGTAGACAAGATGAGTCACTTACGGGCTGAGTTCCAAGTTGATGACCATCCTTATAAGTGCCAAGCTCAACATATGTGGCATTACAAGTACATCATGGGAAGAGATAATATCGAACCTGACAAATACCATGCTGGCTGCACCCCATACTATTCAGGATGGCTGGAGGATAATCACAATGGTCTGGGCCAACCTGCATTTTTTTGAGGTCATAGAATCATCGATGAAAGGGCTGAAGCACAGGCCAAATACAATCAACTGTGCAAGAGGATTCGGGAATGTGAAAGAGAGCACCGTGAGATTCAAGAAGCCCAACAAAAACTGATTGAAGAGTGGAAAGACATGGCTGTCAGTGCCAACAAGCGACTAGGATACCTGGAACGAGGTTTAGTGGAGCTGGAAAAGAAGTTTCTCAAGAGGATCGAGGACTTCCAGAATGCTAGAGGAAACGAGGGTGGACACCTGGCCAGGGCCTACCTGCTGCTGGGACTTTGCGAGCTGGTGAAACTGTTTGATGGGGCCAAAGATGCCGAGTCTGGGGAAGGTCCTTTTGGGACCAAATAGATAGGAGTTTTCTTTTGCTTTATAAAATGTAATAAGGCCAATGCCACTAGTGACATTTTATTCCTTGTTATTTAGTGTCGATTTGGGACTCGTCTACTTTTTATCAATAAAATGAGGCATTTAGCATTCTAAGTTCTCCAAATCAACTTGTCGCTAGTCCTACCTCGAGCATAAAGAGGTTCTTAAATAGGACGCGATTTACATTCTTGCACTATGTGTTTAAATATCGCAACATTTTCTTATAATCCTCACTGACTTGTTACCTTTTTGTTTTTACTTTTTGTTTATTTACTCCCCTTCCCAAAGGTTAGTTCGTGTACACTGGCATCGTCATCACATTCCACAAGATCTAAGGGCACTTCACCCACTCCTCCTCCTAGTCCTATCAGAAGCAGGAACAAAGGAAAGATGGAAGATTTGAACAACACCAAAAAGGAAAACTCAACTGAACAGGTAGAGGTCACTCAAGGTGCTCAGGTCTCCAAAGAAAGTGCGTTCCAACTCGAGCAGAAACTGTTGAAATTTCAGGAGGAACTTACCAGGTTTGGAATTTGGTAAACTTGTCATTTTCCCTCACCACTCCAGATATCAATTTTCCAAACGCTCAGAACCCCACGCCTCCACAAAATATCCTAAAACCACAAAACCATCCCGCTCATCACCACCACTGCAATACATGCCATACATCCAGCAATACTCCACTGCTCATCTCAGAAGCTCTGAATTCCACAAATGATCATTTCCACGCCCACCATAACACCCCCATCTATGTGGAAACCATGCCACACTCCACCCAACCTTTCTCAAGCACACCCGAATCTGATGATAAAGACTTACTCATTAGAAACCTGGGTGCGGAACTCAAGAAATTGACTAGTCGAATTTAGGGTGTCGAATGAAGCAAGGGGATTGAAAGGTTGAACTACGAAGATCTTTGCAGACAACCGGATGTCGAACTACCCGAGGGGTACAAACCTTATAAGTTCGAGATGTTTGATGGTATAGGGGATCCGAGAGTCCACTTGAAAACATACTGCGACAAGCTGGTCGGAGTAGGGAAAGATGAAAGGATTCGTATGAAGATTTTCATGAAGAGTCTGAAGGGAGATGCTCTGTCTTGGTACATTAGCCAGGACCCGAAGAAATGGTCGAACTGGGTGAGTATGGAATCCAACATTATGGACAGGTTCAGGTTCAATACAGAAAATGCGCCAGATGTGTTCTATATCCAAAATTTAAAGAAGATGCCCACAAAAACATTCTGTGAGTACGCTACTCGTTGGAGATCAGAAGCTGCTAAGGTCAGACCAGCTTTAGAAGAAGAACAGATGAAAAAGTTTTTCGTCCGGGCTCAGGACCCCCAATACTATGAAAGGCTGATGTTGACTGAGAGCCAAAAAATTTCCGACATTATCAAGTTAGGGGAAAGGATTGAAGTAGGCATCAAAAGTGGTATGGTTACGAATTTTGAAGCCTTATAAGCTACCAATAAGGCTTTACAATCTGGAGGTACATCCAAGAAAAGGGATGTGAGTGCCGTAATGGTTGCACAAAGAGCCAAATCCCCTCAATTCGATTGGGATCCCAAAGGATCAATCAGTTTAATCATAGAAGGTGACGAACCAAAGAAGCCAATAGTCACCCTCCATTCGATTGGGATCCCAAAGGATCAATCAATTTAATCACAGAAGGTGACGAACCAAAGAAGTCAATAGTCACCCTCAATTCGATTGTAGTACAGATTCAGCCTTCTGGGGATGCCGAGGTAAACATGTCTATACCACTTGAGTTTGAAGCACCACTCCCCACAAAGACACCAACACCAATTGAGGTCGAGTTTGGGTCTCCAGCAAATGCACCTGCACTGTTTGAAGTTACAGTTTTACCCTCCAAAATACATGCTCCGTTCGGAGTAAAGGTGCCCATCCCAGTAACAATGTTGGCCATAACACCGTTCCATACAAATTCCATACCTTGGGATTACACAGCCGAGGCGAGAAGGAAAGAGAAAGCTAAATTCGGGGAAATAGTTGTGGCACAGGGTATGACAAGAACCGGCATGGTTTATACTCCGGAGCATTTAGCTGAGTCCAGTAAGCAGGCCTCTGGTAAACCGACCATCACTGAAACCAGGCCCGATGATCTCTGGAGAAAGATACAAGCCAAGGAATACTCAATCATTGATCAGATGAACAAAACACCGACACAGATTTCTATCCTAGCTTTGCTGCAAAGTTCTGATGCACATAAGAATGTCTTGTTGAAGGTGCTGAGTGAGGCATATGTACCAAGAAACATCACCCGAGGAGAAATAGAAAACCTGGTAGGGCAGGTATTGGAAAGCCACAAGATCAATTTTCATGAAGATGAGCTGCCACCAGAAGGGTTGAGTCACAACAAAGAATTGCATATCACCGTATAATGCGAAGATTATTTTATCACTAGGGTACTGATTGATGGAGGGTCCAACCTCACTATTTGTCCGTTGGTAACACTTAGAACATTGGGAAAGGGGCTGCATGAAATCAAGGACCGGGCCATCAACGTCAAAGCTTTCGACGGTTCCCAAAGATCCACCATTGGGGAAATCATCCTATGTTTGCAAATGGGACCTACTTGGTTCGACGTTGATTTTCAAGTTATAGACGTGTCAGCATATTACAATCTACTGTTGGGACGGCCATGGATTCATGCCACTGGGGACTTAGCGTCAACACTACATCAGGCGGTGAAATTTGAATGAAACTACCAAGAGGTGATCATTCACGACGACGGTAGCAATCCCATATACAGTCGTCAAACCATCCCAGCAATTGGAGGAAGGAGAAAGATAGGTAGGGAAACCTATCACCACATCGAGCGAGTCAACGTCGTTGACAAAGACAAATGGTGGGACAACAAAATTGAAAGCATATTGAACTGGAGGGGGCAAGGGACATGGCAAGAACCTCCAAGGAATCGCCAAGCCTATCAAACTGAAGAAACATGGCACCACTTTCGGTCTGGTATACGAGTATACTTGGGAGGAGCTCAACAACTGGTCTCCACCACGGTGCGGTCCATACTACCTACTGGAGCAGCCAATACCACATCTGGAGAAGACTTTCCGACCAGGCGATGTCATCTATGGGTCAGAAGAAGAGGAAGCACTGGCAGTAGTGAGGAATTTGTTCATAGAATATGATGACATGGATTGTTGTGTCAATTTCGAGGAGGAGGGGGAGGAAGGCCCTTATACAGGCCGTAAGCCGAGGAGCATGCCTCAATAATTGGACTATCAAAACCACCAGAGCCTGGACGAGACTGAGATTGTTAACCTGGGAGATGCAAAAAATATCAAAGAAACTCGGATCAGTGTTCATTTGTCACCGTCAGAAAAGGAAGAATACACAGAATTTCTGAAGGAATATGAGGACATATTCTCCTAGTCATATGATGACATGACTAGTTTAGGTACATCTATTACGGCGCACAAACTACCAACTGATCCGACATGTCCACCGGTGAAACAAAAGCTCAAAAAGTTTAAACCCGATATATGTCTAAAATCCTCAGGGTAGTAGAATATCCAACATGGCTAGCCAACATTATGCCGGTGCTGAAGAAGGATGGGATGGGAAGGTCAGAGTCTGTGTCGATGGCCGGGATCTCAATCGGGCCAGTCCAAAGGACGACTTCCCCTTGCTGAACATACACATCCTGATCGATATGAGTTGCAATCATTTGTAGATTGTTTCGCTGGATATCATCAGATCTGGATGGATGAAGAAGATGCTGAGAAAAGGATTTCATTACGCCGTGGGGGATGTACTGCTACATGATGATGCCATTCAGGTTAAATAATGCAGGGGACACCTATATGAGGGCCATGACTATTATCTTCCATGATATGATACACAAGGAGATTGAGGTGTATGTAGATGATGTCATCATAATGTCCAAGAAAGCCACTGACCACATGGAAAATTTGAGGAAGTTCTTCAACAGACTGAGAAGGTACAACCTGAAACTGAATCCCGCAAAATGTGCATTTGGGGTTCCTGCCTGAAAACTACTTGGGTTTATCAAACACAAGAATTCTATAGCCTACAAAACTCAGATGAACGGAGCCGTAGATGCCACCAACAAGAATATCAAGAAGATACTAAGGAAAATGATAGAGAAGCATAAGATCTGGCACGAGAAGGTATCATTTACTTTATTGGGGTACCGCACCATAGTTCGCACATCGACAGGAGCAACCCCCTATATGCTGGTTTATGGTACAGAGGCAGTCATTCCCGCCGAGCTGCAAATTCCTTCCTTAAGGATCATACAGGAAGCAGAGCTCGACGACGCAGAATGGGTGAAGAGTCGTTACGAGCAACTAGCTCTTATAGACGGAAAGAGAATGAATGCAGTTTGCCACGGTCAGCTCTATCAGAACAGAATGTCCAGAGCCTTCAACAAGAGAGTCAAGCCGAGACAATTCACACCAGGGAAGCTGGTGTTAAAGAAAATTTTTCCGCATCAAGATGAAGCCAAAGGGAAATTCTCTCCCAGCTGGCAGGGTCCGTACATGGTTCACCGGGTTCTAACAGGAGGAGCCGTCATACTCGCAGAAATGGACGGAGAAGTTTGGCCATAGCCGTTCATTTCAGATGCAGTCAAGCGATATTATGTGTAATCTTTATGCTTTTCTTATGTAATTTGAACTACGCCTGACCTGATTCCTGTTTAAAAGGGGATACGTAGGCAGCCCTATGGGTTCGGTCACAATTCAATAAAAATTTCCATTTCACCCGCTATTAGAAAATGGGGCAGAATTTTGAGGAGGACCATCAAAATTCCGAAGTCGATTCCAGCCATTTATCTTTAACAACTGTCAGGAGCAGCAACCCAATAAACTGGGGCAGTATTTTGAAGAGGACCCGCAAAATTCCGGAGCAAGAGAAGTTGCAATGTCTTGAACCATGTCGCAGTCGTCGGTTCCTCTAAAGAAAACTATTCTTAATTATGTACTTACATTATGCTTTTACTAAATCATGCATGTTTATTACTAAATTGCCTTGTTTAGCAACGCTACCCTAATGATATGTACATTATCTCCAGATCAAAGCCGAGCAGGTCAAGCAAAGCCAGCGGGGATACGAACTAACTTTTCCCCCTTTACAAACTCACGATTTTTCTTTGGATGCAGGCACTTGAGTTGCAAAATCATCAAATATACTATATGTTCACTAATAAAGTTCAAGAATACAACTCTCTGAACCGTTGCACTTGCTCGCAACTGTTATCCGCATAACAGTGTCCCCCAGCAGGCACAATATCCCCAGTAATCACGATACCGTAATCCACTATCAGCTAAGAAAACTCTATTGCCATTTGCCATTTTTACTTCCTGTATAAGGCTACCATTCTGCCTTCCGAGACTAAGCTCTGTCTCCATCTGCATTTTCTGCATTGCATAAAGCTACCATTCTGCCTTACGAGATTAAGCTCTATCTCCATCTACATTATCTGCATTACATAAGGCTACCATTTTGCCTTCTAAGGTTAAGCTCTACCTCCATCTGCATTTTATGCATTGCATAAGGCTACCATTCTGCCTTCCGAGGTTAAGCTCTACCTTCATCTACATTTTCCGCATTGCATAATGCTACCATTTTGCCTTCGGAGGTTAAGCTCTACCTCCATCTGCATTTTTTGCATTGCATAAGGTGACCATTTTGCCTTCCTAGGTTAAGCTCTACCTCCATCTGTATTCTTGCATTGCATAAGGCTACCATTCTGCCTTCCGAGGTTAAGCTCTACCTCTATTTGCATTCTTGCATTGCATAAGGCTGCCATTCTGCCTTCTAAGGTTAAGCTCTACCTCCATCTACATGGCTGAAAAATCGCCACCTCTACATTTGCATGGCTAAAAGATTGCCACTTCATTTACATCTTGCATGGCTAAAATATCGCCACTTCATTTACATCTTGCATCAGCTGAAAGATCGCCACTTCATTTATACCTTACAGCGGCCGAAAGATTGTCACTTCATTTATACCTTGCATCGGCTGAAAGATCGCCACTTCATGGCTGAAAGATCGCCATTTCATGGCTAAAAGATTGCCACTTCATCTTGCATGGCTGAAAGATCGCCACTTCATTTACATCTTGCATCGGCTAAAAGATCGCCACTTCACTTACATCTTGCATCGACTGAAAGATCGCCACTTCACTTACATCTTGCCTCGGCTGAAAGATCGCCACCTTTTGTATCTCATGGGCTAAAAGATTTCCAATCTATCCAAAGGCATCATTGTTCGGAGGCACGATCTTCATAGCCCGAGAACGCCATGCCATGGCCTGAGGACCCCTTTTATCTTTTGAATATCATTATTTAGAGGCATCATAGTTCGGAGGCATCATTATCATAGCCCGAGAACATCATTTCATGGTCTGCGAATCCTTATTATACGCTTCATGGACCAGGACGTCATGGTTTGAGGACGTCATCCTAATCGTCCAAAAACAACATTCATGGTCCAACGGGAACTTGCATCACGTTTAAAATTTTCGCACAGTATACACTTCTATTACTTATTTGCAGGTAAACTGGAAAGCAACGGTCGTCTCAGCAGGAGCAATCCCGCTCCAGTTCTCGCAACCCTACCAGATTTTAACCGTCCATCCCAACCCAAAATAGCGTGTCCGTCTTGGAAAACCTCCATCGGCATATTCCGCCGACGGATCCTGAACTGCATATGGCCTGACTCCTGTAAGACCAAGGATATGTAGGCAGCTCAGGATCCAGAGCTCGGTCAAATTCTTCAAACCATTTCGTTCGGTCAAAATTAGCCATCATATCTTTACCCGATAACTCTACCATCCTTCCCGGGTAAAGCGGAGCAGCTGTTGATACCCAATTTTTCCCTGTATATTTTTATATGCAAAATATTTTTAAAATATCATGAATATGAATATATAAGTAAGTCCAAGTATTTTAGTATTTTTCCTAATTTTTAAAAAGATTTTTAATCAATTTATTGCCCTCTTTTAACAGTACAAAACCAATAATTGTTCCTCGAATTATCATTTTGGTGATTAACTTATTTTATTCTCATATTTATACCAAAATATAGCTAAGATAATTTTTACACATTTTTACAAATTTATTTAGCATTTTAAAGTTAAATTGCATATAATTGCAATTTTAGCCTATTTTAAGATCTAATTGTGTTTATAATTACAAATTTGATTCTAGTATTTTTAATTTAATATTTACATATTATTAATCGATTTAGTACCTTTAATTTGTTTCCAAAAATTATTTTACTATTTTTTATAAAATAAAAAGTGAAAAGTGGCTTTTTAAAATTTAGCCCTAACTATTTCAATGTTAGCCAAATCAGCCTCCCCAATTAAACCAATTACAAGCCCCAAATTGACCGGCCTAGTTTCAATTTAACTCGCCCCTAACTCATTTATTTTTACCTGCCCGACCTTCTCTTTTGATCCAGGCCGTTGATCAAAATGATCAACGGCCACACTTCTCCCTTTCCTTTTTTAAATCACAAACACCCCCAACCCTAATTCAGTTCACCTAACCAGCCGCCTCTGAACTCTCAAACTCTCTCGAAAAATCCCTAACCCTAATCGCATCTTACCACCACCTCCACCTTGAAACCCACCGGAATCCATGGCTTCTCAGGCTTTGGGAGTCTTATACTCACCTTCTCTTGCTCGCACGCGCCTGATACCTGAAGATTCGAGGCCTGACCTCGAAGGTCTTCCACAAGACCTCTGTCGATTCAAGGTTCCACGGCCATCTCCGGCTTTACTCCGACGTACCATGGTGGTTTGAGCATGATTCCGACCTTCTCCGACTTAGATCGGTGACCTTGTCAAAGCCTTTATCATTCTAGGGTTCTCCTGAAACCCTAACTCTTCTAGGTTTTCTTCGATTTACTTAGATCTATTCTGTATCCATGTTCTACTTGAGTTTTCAAACGATTTCCCCAACTTTTCTTTCAAAAATTACTTTCAAAATCGCTTCTTTTCGATTTTGGGTTTTCTGAAAATGTTTAAAGTGTTTCTCTGACTTTTCTTTTCCTTTTCTTTTGTGTGTTTTTGTCTTTGTTGTGTTCTTATGTTTTCTTCTACCACGTATGCTCTTCTACTGTATTTTCTATACCCCGTTCTTGTATATTCTTCTACTGTGTTTCTATAGTCTGTGCTTGTATGCTCTTCTACTATTTGATTCAAGGTGGAAACCCTAGAATTTGGGGATTCTGCCGAGGTCTGATTGTGTGAACTAGGGTTTTATTTTTTAGAACCCTTAACTCTTTCAGATTGATTCTGAGTCTCTGAACTGAGTTTGGACATCTTTGTTTTCATACAATGTTGAACCTATTGCTAAACTCTTCTACATTGGAGTTTCTTACTGATTTTACAATGGCATAACAAGTTTCTTTCATGTTTAACGTGTTTGTATGCTTTTTATATCTGATGAATCTTTCTTCCCAAAGTTTTCAAACTAGTGATTAATTCAGAATTCCTTTTTAACAGGTCTAATTGATTGTCTGCTGATTTTCCTTATGTTAAAACCTTTTCCATCTTTCTGACTTGGTTCATTCATAACAAATCTCTGACCTCTGATTTCTTGGCTGTTAATTGATTTTCTTTCTATAAATGGTACAACCATATATTTCAAAGACCTTGTCCTTAAATAACCTTTATGTATTTGCCCCTAATTTACTACTTTGCACAAAGGGTTTGATGAATTTCTTTCCGTAATTGATTATACCCGTGAATTTGAATCCCATAATTAAGGGAAGCCTTGTGTAATTGATTGACAATCAGTTTTCAAACTATTTTCTTACTTTTTTCTGCCTGCTTTCTACACTATAGAAGGCACGACCCTTTTCACAAACAGATATACTACAGACTTCACAAGTCACAATCTCTTCTGAACTCATACTTATAGTATTCTGTCTTCCTTTTTGCACTTTGGCTTTTGCAAGTCTACTGCTTTTTCTACTTATTTCTTCGAAACTAGTATGTCCTGATTTAAGTTTCAGCTTCACCCACAATGTGTTTACTTACAGCTTTCTGTATCTATGTCTACTTTACTACTTATGCAGAGTTAGACACTTAAACTAGCACGTTGATTTCCTTTTGCTTGTTTCTGCTATGAATCCCATTCCCTATATCCCTATGTGTGTTGTTCCCCTTTCCCTTTCCCCCTTTCAGAATTCTGCATTTACACTCTCTCTTAGTTCCTAAGTTTTGTCCCCCTCTTGTGAGCCTTGCCTTGGGACCTTGAGTTCCCTCGGAACTTGGACACCTGAGTGCTGTCCCTTTCCACACTGCACTTTGGCTTAATTTGGTGATACATTTGGGTGTGAGCATTGCCCGGAGTTCCTATGAAACTCTTAGGGAACTCAGACACACCCAAGTGGGAGAAAGGCTTTGAAACATGATCTTTGAAGTTGGTTTACTTCACATTTCAGACAGGAAGTCTGAATCAAGCTCTTCTTGGTTGTAATTTTCAACTTCTAATGTATTTGTTTTTACTTTATTTTCTTTCTGGGATGTAATAACTTTGTAATAAACTCTCGGGGATGGTTAGTGAAAAGGGAGTGTTAATTGTGTATGCAAAAAGGGGTGGATAACCTGTCTATAGGAGTTTATGAATTCTGCATTCTCATATAGATAACCTGCCTATAGGAATCTTGCATTCGCATATAGATATCATGTTTATAAGAATTTTTGCATTCTCATATAAATACCATGTATATAAGAATTTCCGCATTCTCATATAAATACCATGTATATAAGAATTTCCGCATGTCACATAGATATCCTGCCTATAGAAATTCTGCACTTTCATGTATAGATACTATGCCTATAAGGAATTCTGCATTCATATTGATATCCTGCCTATAGTTAAATTTCTGCATCTCTCATATAGATACCATGCTCATAGTTAACTAGAAATCTGAATCCTGCATATGCATCTGTCACCGGGCAAACTTGTTATAGGGCTTAAATAACTAACTGCATCTAGATATCATGTTCATAGGCTTAAACGAAGTACTGCATTTAGATGCCATGCCTATAGGATTTCTGCACTCTTGCTATGTCTGTAAAAATGTTTAAAATCGACAACGCATAGAAAGCATGCCTATAGGAGCTTTAATCGAATCTGAATCGCTTCACTTGCTTATAAGTCTAAAATCAGTAGTAATGACGCAAGATCTTTTGTCAAAACTCGTCTTTCCTGAATAACTGACAACTTTTTTTCTAAATACAATATACTTCATCTTTTCTGAAATCAGTAGACATCATGCCTATAGGTCTTCGTCTAACACTTAGACAAGCCATAGTATAGTTTATAAACTGAATTTGATTTTTATATGCTACAAACATCAGACATGCCTAACTCGGGCTTCTTCTCTGAAATATGCAATAAATCAGTCTACCCTAACTGTTAAGTTTAATTAGACCCTAATCAGTACGTGTAAGACATGCTAAACTATATGCTTTTCTTTGGTTTAAGGAGGTCTGTTTGAGCCTTATTTGTTTATGTGCTTCCCCATACTTTCTATATATATGCTTTTGCTTGTCGCTTTAGTATTTTTACCTTTGAAACCATAAATAAGCCCAACATACCTCCCTTTTAGGATTAGTAGTCCTAAATGCCTCCGGGACCGATAGAATTGGGGTGGGTAATAGCATGCAATAAGTAAATGAGACCATTTCGCGCTTTAATACCTCAACGGTGTGGGGAAGGGTAGATCTGGATATGATGACCACGCGGTAACATCTCGTGTATCCCCTCATTGAGGAGTGATTACCGGTTGTTATGTGGGGTGATCCATATTATTAATGAACCTAGGACCCCCATTCCTTTTGTTTTCTTTGTTTCTTTAAAAAAATTTTTTTTACCATTTCTTTTAATCAACTCCTTTAAGTTTGTTTTTCTTACTTTTGCTTATTTGTAACCATTACATGAAAATCCCCTCTTATTTGAAGTCTTTATTTGCACTTAAGTCACAACAATAATATCTTGGCCGGGAACAACACTAGTGGATCTTGAGGGGTGCCTAACACCTTCCCCTTGAGATAATTTTGAGCCCTTACCCAATCTCTGGTTGTTCATATCAAACTTTCCTTAGTGTCCTAATGCACTCAAATCATTAGGTGGCAATTCTTCAATTCAAACCCAATTCCCGAAAGGGAACAAGTTGTCCTCCCAAATGTCATGAACCCGATTTTGCGAGAAAAAGGGGACGCGACAGCGTGGCGACTCTGCTGGGGATATCTTTTAGGCTTCTACAATTCAAGCTATTACTGTGACTTTACATTTCTTATGTGCCTTATTTGTTTCATACCTTTAAGTATTTAATACCCTCTTATACTGCAAAAACTGACTCGTCTTTTGTTTCTTTGCCCTGTTTCTTTTACTGCTTTCCTTTACTGCACTCCTTTATTAATATTTTCAATTATTGTAATTATTACTTTATGAACATGCAAATACGTGACAACTTGTTTTAATTATTGCGTAAGCATGTTTTCAACATCATATTCCACTCGTGCCAAACAAATACCATAGCAACGCTTATAATGAGCGGTTGCGCTCTTCCGATATTATCACCCTCTAAATTTGGCAAAGGCGTATCTACGGTAAAACCAGTCAATTAGTGGTGTAGTCGACAGTTCCGTGCCTTTCTCTCTCGAGTTGTTCGCTCAAGGGTACCAGTCTAAAACCCCCCATAGAAACCTTACTCTGTTTAATTGGGCATGCATCACGGTCAAACTTAGCCGAGTCAGTTATGTTGTCCGCATAATGACTCTTTAAGATAGCCTTGTCCAAAGTCCACTGGGTTTTCCAAAAACCCAAATAGACACTACCACGTTCTGTGCATTTATTTGGAGAACTAAATGATTTTATGCCAATTACTGGTATTTAATAGTCGAGTTTGGTGGGGGTAAGGGCCTAACCCTTTTGTCTTGTAGAAACATGAGGCACGAAGTCCCCAGATTCGGCATGGTCACAAGAATCCACCCAAGGTTGCTAAGCTAGTCGGAGGATCTTCATTCCAGTTATCAGACTCTTGTCCGGAAATACCTAGGAAATCTACCTTCCCTTTTGGAGGTCCAACCCAACAACAAAATCATAGAAGCTGTTATTCTGTTCTAGGACTGTGATAGGTCTGTGTTTCGCTTCGGGGAGATTGAGATGACACCCCTGCTAGAGGAAATAAGAGGATTGGCTGGTATACCATGGGAGACCCCGGGTTTGTTAATGCCGGAAAATCGCAAGGGCAGGGGTTTCCTCAAAATGATGGGCCTAAAGAAGAATCCAGACTTGACATGTTTGAAGGTGTCTTACATTCCCTTTGATTATTTTTACAAGAGGTACGACCACGGGAAATCCTACCGTACTTATCCGGATGAGTTTACCCTTACATCGTTATAGCATATTCACCGAAGGGTCTTGTTTTTATGTCCTGCTTCTTGGGGATGATAGTGTTTCCAATGAAGAAGGCAAAGATCCACACCAGGCTAGCCATAGTCATTAAAACTTTGATAGAGGGAATTGGTGGACAACCATTTAGCATAGTGCCCATGATCATCGCAGAAATATACCGAGCCTTGGAAAAGTGTCAACAAGGAGCCCCACACTTCGAGGGCTACAACTTGCTACTCCAACTCTAGCTCATGGAGCATCTTCAAAGGGGCGAATATCGGCAAGAGATTCAGCGTAGAGACTGGGATGATCATAAAGCCTTCCATCAACCAAGGCGAATGAACTATATGTCCAACATGTTTGCTCAGCCAGAAGATGCCAAGGGATGCATGGAGCTATTTGAAAATCTGACTAAGGATCAAGTACAATGGATGTTCGAGTGGTTCCCTAATGAAGAGTTCATCGTCCGATCCAGGGACGCACCATTTCTGATACTGATCGGTTTGAGAGAAACCTACCCTTATGTCCCTCTCTGGGTTATGAGACAGGCTGGTTGGAAGCAGGTTATACCAAGGGTCGACAAGATGAGTCACTTCTGGCCTGAGTTCCAAGCTGATGACAGTCCTTATAAGTGCCAAGCTCAACATATGTGGCATTTCAAGATCATCATGGGAAGAGATACTATCGAACCAGACAAATACCATGCTGGATGCACCCCACACTATTCAGGATGGCTGGAGGATAATCACAATGGTCTAGGCCAACCTGGGTTTGTTCGAGGTCACAGAATCATCGATGAAAGGGCTGAAGCACAGGACAAATACAACTAACTGCGTAATAGGATTCGGGAATGTGAATGCGAGCACCGTGAGATTCAAGAAGCCCACCAAAAACTGATTGAAGAGTGGAAATCATGGTTGTCAGTGCCAACAAGTGACTAGGATACCTGGAATGAGGTTTAGTGGAGCTAGAAAGGAAGTTTAGCAAGAGGATCGAGGACTACCAGAATGTTGAAGGAACGAGGGTGGACACCTGGCCAGAGCCTACCTGCTTCTGGGACTTCGCGAGCTGGTGAAGCTGTTCGATGGGGCCAAAGATGCCGAGTCTGGGGAAGGTCCTTCTGGGACCAAATAGATAGGAGTTTTCTTTTGCTTTATGAAATGTAATAAGGCCAATGGCCACTAGTGACATTTTATACCTTGTTACTTAGTGTCGATTTGCGACTCGTCTACTTTTTATTAATAAAATGAGGCATTTAGCATTCTAAGTTCTCCAAATCAACTTGTCGCTAGGCCTACCTCGGGCATAAAGAGGTTCCCAAATAGGACACAATTTACATTTTTGCGATTTACTCCCCTCCCCAAAGGTTAGTTCATGCACTCTGGCATCGTCATCATATTCCACAAGATCTAAGGGCCCTCTAACCACTCCTCCTCCTAGTCCTATTAGAAGCAGGAACAAAGGAAAGATGGAAGATTTGAACAACACCAGAAAGGAAAACTCAACTGAACAGCTAGAGGTCACTCATGGTGCTCAGGTCTCAAAAGAAAGTGCGTCCCAACTCGAGCAGAAACTGTTGAAATTTCAGGAGTAACTTGACCAGGTTCAGAATCTGGCAAACTTGTCATTTTCCCTCACCACTCCAGATATCAATTTTCCAAACGCTCAGAACCCCACGCCTCCACAAAACCATCCCACTCATCACCACCACAGCAATACTTCACTGCTCATCCTAGAACCTCTGAATTCCACAAATGATCATTTCCACGCCCACCATAATTCTATGTGGAAACCATGGAACACTCCACCCAACCTGTCTCAAGCATACCCGATTCTAATGATAAATATTTACTCATCAGAAACCTGGCTGCGGAACTCAAGAAATTGACTAGTCGAATTCAGGGTGTCGAAGAAAGCAAGGGGATTGGAGGGTTGAACTACGAAGATCTTTGCATACAATCGGATGTCGAACTGCCCGAGGGGTACAAACCTCCTAAGTTCGAGATGGTTGATGGTATAGGGGATCCCAGAGTCCACTTGAGAACATAATGCGACAAGCTAGTCAGAGTAGGGAATGACAAAAGGATTCGCATGAAGCTTTTCATGAGGAGTCTGAAGGGAGATGCTCTGTCTTGGTACATTAGCCAAGACCCGAAGAAATGGTCGAACTAGGTGAGTATGGAATCCGACCTTATGGACAGGTTCAGGTTCAACACAGAAAATGTGCTAGATGTGTTCTACATCAAGAATTTAAAGTAGAAACCCACAGAAACATTCGGCGAGTACTCTACTCGTTGGAGATCAGAAGCTGCTAAGGTCACACCAGCTTTAGAAGAAGAACAGATGAACAAGTTTTTCGTCCGGGCTCAGGACCCGCAATACTATGAAAGGCTAATGTTGATTGAGAGCCAGAAATTTTCCGACATTATCAAGTTAGGGGAAAGGATTGAAGTAGGCATCAAAAGTGGTATGGTTATGAATTTTGAAGCCTTACAAGCTACCAATAAGGCTTTACAGTCTAGTGGTAAGTCCAATAAAAGGGACGTGGGTGCTGTAATGGTTGCACAAAGAGCCAAATCCCCTACCAAATACCAAGCCTATCCGACACCTCCACTCACATATTAGCATACCCCGAATTACCAAACACCCTCACCCTCTTACCAAACTCCACCACCTACTTACCAATCACCCCCACCTCCTACATATCAACCTACTTCACCCAGATATTCCCGTCCCACACATGTCTACCAAGCCTACAATGCTCATCCATCCCACACGTCAAAACTTTAATTGACCTTTACCAAATTTCGATCGCAGACCCCCCAAACAGTATACCGCCATTGCTGAACCGATTGAACAGCTACATGAAAGGCTCAAAGTTGCTGGTTATGTCACCCTTATCCCTGCTATAACCCCTAAAAACCCTTCTCAGTGGGTCAATCCAAATAAATCATGTTCATACCATTCCGGCATGAAGGGACATACCATTGATGAATGTCTCTCTCTGAAAGATAAGATCCAGACTCTAATCGATAACAAGATCATTGTAGCCAAAGAGCCTACTTCGAATGTTCGCAACAACCCCCTGCCGGACCATAAGGGTGGAGGTGTTCACATGATTAAAGTAGAGGATGATTGGGATCCCAAAGGATCGATCGGTTTAATCACAGAAGGTGACAAACCAAAGAAGCCAATAGTCACCCTCAATCCAATTGTAGTCCAGACTCAGCCTCCTGGGGATGCCGAGGTAAACATGTATGTACCACTTGAGTTTGAAGCACCACTCCCCATAAAGACGGCAACACCAATTGAGGTCGAGTTTGGGTCTCCAGCAAACGCACCCGCACCATTTGAAGTTGCAGTTTTATCCTCCAAAATACATGATCCATTCGGAGTAAAGGTGCCCATCCCAGTAACAATGTCGGCCATAACACTGTTCCATACAAATGCCATACCTTGGGATTACACAACCGAGGTGAGAAGGAAAGGGAAAGCTAAATTCGGGGAAACAGTTGCCCCAGAGGGTATGACAAGAACTGACAGGGTTTATACTCCGGAGCATTTAGCTAAGTCGAGTAAGCAGGCCTCTGGTCGACCGACTATCACTAAAACCGGGCCCGATGATCTCTGAAAAGATACACGCCAAGGATTACTAAGTCATTGATCAGCTGAACAAAACACCGGCACAAATTTCTATCCTAGCTTTGCTGCAAAGTTTCGATGCACATAAGAATGCCTTGTTGAAGGTGCTGAGTGAGTCATATGTACCAAGCAACATCACTGGAGGAGAAATGGCAAACATGGTAGGGTAGGTATTGGAAAGCCACAAAATCACTTTTCATGAAGATGAGCTGCCATCAGAAGGGTTGAGTCACAACAAAGAATTGCACATCACCGTACATTGCGAAGATTATTTTATCACTAGGGTCTTGATTGATGGAGGGTCCAGCCTCAATATTTCTCCATTGGTAACACTCAGAATATAGGGAAAGGGGCTGCATGAGATCAAGGACTGGGCCATCAACGTCAAAGCTTTCGATGGTTCCCAAAGATCCACCATTGGGGAAGTCAGCCTATGTTTGAAAATGGGACCTACTTAGTTCGACGTTAATTTTCAAGTTATAGACGTGACGGAATCTTACAATATGCTATTGGGACGACCGTGGATTCATGCCGTTGGGGCCGTAGCATCAGCACTGCATCCAACGATGAAATTTGAATGGAACCACCATGAGGTGATTATTCACGGTGACAGTAGCAATCCCATATACAGTCGCCAAACCATCCCAGCAATCGGAGGAAGGAGAAAGATAGGCGGGGAAACCTATCACCACATCGAGCGAGTCAACGCCGTTGACAAAGACAAATGGTGGGACAACAAAATTGAAAGCATATGGAATTGGAGCGAATATGAGCGTGGCACGGGACTTGGAAAGAACCTTCAAGGAATTACCAAGCCTATCAAACTAAAGAAATATGGCACCACTTTCGATCTGGGATACGAGTATACTTGGGAGGAGCTCAACAACTGGTCGCCACCATGGCGTAGTCCATACTACCTGCTGGAGCAGCCAATACCACATCTAGAGCAGACTTTCCGTCCGGCCGATGTCATCTATGGGTCGGAAGAAGAGGAAGCACTGGCAGCGGTGAAGAATTTGTTCCTAGAAGATGATGACATGGATTGATGTGTCATTTTCGAGGAGGAGGGAGAGGAAGGCCATTCCATACAGGCCATAAGCCGAGGAGAATGCCTCAACAATTGGACCATCAGAACTACCAGAGCCTGGAAAGCCTCGGGGTAGCAAGGCTGAACAAAGCATCATGCACTATCTTTTACTTTTACTAGTTGACTTTCTTTTCGCATTTTGAATTTTCGCAACAAGATCTTCCAATGTTCCAAACAGTTATGAAATTTATCAAAGCATTTCGGTTTCCTTACAAATCTTACTCTTATTATTTTCTCTCATTACTTTATTTATACAGCATTACTATTACCTATCTTGATGAACCAATGACCGTGACATGCAACGAGACAACGCAACAAACGGACATAGATTCAGAGAAAGATGATATACCGGAAGAGATTGTTAAGGGGGTTGAAAATTTTGAGAACAGATGCAAGTACAACCTGGACAAGACAGAGATTGTTAACCTGGGAGATGCAGAAAATATCAAAGAAACTCGGATCAACGTTCATTTGTCACCATTAGAAACGGAAGAATACATAGAATTTCTGAAGGAATATAAGGACATATTTGCCTGGTCATATGATGACATGACTGGTTTAAGTACATCTATTGTGGCACACAAACTACCAACTGATCCAACATGTCCACCGGTGAAATAGAAGCTCAGAAAGTTTAAACCTGATATGAGTCTGAAATCCTTAGGGTAGTAGAATATCCACCATGGCTAGCCAACATTGTGCCGGTGCCAAAGAAGGATGGGAAGGTCAGAGTCTGTATCGACTATCGAGATCTCAATCGGGCCAGTCTAAAGGACGACTTCCCCTTGCCGAACATACACATCCTGATCAATATGAGTTGCAATCATTTGTAGATTGTTTCGCTGGATATCATCAGATCTGGATGGACAAAGAAGATGCTGAGAAAAGGCTTTCATTACGCCGTGGGGGATGTACTACTACAAGATGATGCCATTCGGGTTAAAGAATGTAGGGGCCACCTACATGAGGGCCATGACTACTATCTTCCATGATACGATACATAAGGAGATTGGGGTGTATGTAGATGATGTCATCATAAAGTCAAAGAAAGCCACTGACCACATGGAAGATTTGAGGAAGTTCTTCAATAGACTGAGAAGGTACAACCTGAAACTGAATCCCGCGAAATGTGCATTTGGGGTTCCTGCTGGAAAACTACTTGGGTTTATCAAACACAAGAATTCTACATCCTACAGAACTCAGATGAACGGAGCCATAGAGGCCGCCAATAAGAATATCAAGAAGATACTAAGGAAAATGATAGAGAAGCATAAGTTGTGGCACAAGAATGTATCATTTGCTTTATTGGGGTACCGCACCATAGTCCGCACATCGACAGGAGCAACCCCCTATATGTCGGTTTACATTACAGAGGAAGTCATTCCCGCCGAGGTGGAAATTCCTTCCTTAAGGATCATACAGGAAGCAGAGCTCGACGACGCAGAATCGGTGAAGAGTCGTTACGGGAAACTAGCTCTTATAGACGGAAAGAGAATGAATGCAGTTTGCTATGGTCAGCCCTATCATAACAGAATGTCCGGAGCCTTCAATAAGAGAGTCAAGCCGAGATAATTCACACCGGGGATGCTGGTGTTAAAAAAAAAATTTCCGCATCAAGATAAAGACAAAGGGAAATTCTCTCCCAACTGGCAGGGTCCATACATGTTTCACCGGGTTCTAATAGGAGGAGCCCTCATACTCGCAGAAATGGATAGAGAAGTTTGGCCAAAGACGATCAATTCAGATGCAGTCAAGCGATATTATGTGTAATCTTTATGCTTTCCTTATGTAATTTGAACTATGCCTGACCTGATTCCCGTTTAAGAGGGGATACGTAGGTAGCCATATGGGTTCGGTCACAATTCAATAAAAATTTCCATTTCCCCCGCTATAGGAAACTAGGGGTTGAATTTTTAGGACGACCTTCAAAATTCCGTAGTCGATTCCAGCCATTTATCATTAACAACCGTCCAGCAGCCCAGTAAACTGGGGCAAAATTTTAAGGAGGACCCTCAAAATTTCGGAGCAAGAGAAGCTGCAATGTCTTGAACCACGTCGTAGTCGTTAGTATATCTAAAGAAAACTATTCTTAATTATGTACTTACGTTATGCTTTTACTAAATCATGCATGTTTATTACTAAAATTGCCTTGTTTAGCAACGCTACCCCAATGATATATACAGTATTGCCAGATCAAAGCCGAACAGGTCAAGCAAAGCCAGTGGGGATACGAACTAACTTTTCCCCCTTTACAAACTCACGATTTTTCTTTGGATGCATGCACTTGAGTTGCAAAATCATCAAATATACTATATGCTCACTCACAAAGTTCAGGAATACAACTCTCCAAACTATTGCACTTGCTCGCAACTGCTATCCGCACAATAGTTCCCCCAGCAGGCATAATATCCCCAACAATCACGATACCGCAATCCGCTATCAGCTAAGAAAACTCTATTGCCATTTGCCATTTTTACTTCCTGTATAAGGCTACCATTCTGCCTTCCGAGACTAAGCTCTGTCTCCATCTGCATTCTCTGCATTGCATAGGGCTACCATTTTGCCTTTCGAGACTAAGTTCTGTCTCCATCTGCATTCTCTGCATTGCATAAGGCTACCATTTTGCCTTCTAAGGTTAAGCTCTACTTCCATCTGCATTTTCTGCATTGCATAAGGCTACTATTCTACCTTCCGAGGTTAAGCTCTGCTTCCATCTGCATTTTCTGCATTGCATAAGGCTACCATTCTGCCTTCCGAGGTTAAACTCTACCTCCATCTGCACTTTTTGCATTGCATATGGATGGCCTTCCGAGGTTAAGCTCTACCTCCATCTGCATTCTTGCATTGCATAAGGCTACCATTCTGCCTTATGATGTTATGCTCTACCTCCATCTGCATGGCTGAAAGATCGCCACCTCTACATTTGTATGGCTGAAAGATCGCCACCTCTACATTTGCATGGCTGAAAGATCGCCACTTCATTTCCATCTTGCATAGCTGAAAGATTGCCACTTCATTTACATTTTGCAACGGCTGAAAGATCGCCACTTCATTTGTACCTTGCATCGGTTGAAAGATTGCCAATTCATTTATACTTTGCGTGGATGAAAGATCTCCACTTCATTTACATCTTGCATCGGCTGAAAGATCGCCACTTCACTTACATCTTGCATCGTCTGAAAGATCACCACTTCACTTACATCTAGCATCGGCTGAAATATCGCCACCTTCTGCATCTCATGGGCTGAAAGATCGCCAATCTATCTAAAGGCATCATAGTTTGGAGGCACCATCTTCATAGCCCGATAACTCCATGCCATGGCCTGCGAACGCTTTTTATCTTTTGCATATCATTATTCAAAGGCATCATAGTTTGGAGGCATCATTCTCATAGCCAGAGAACATCATTTCATGGCCTGTGAATCCTTATTATAAGCTTCATGGCCCATGACGTCATGGTCTGAGGACGTCATCCTAATCGTCCAAAGACAACATTCATGGTCCGATGGGAACTTGCATCACGTTTAAAATTTTCGCACAGTATACACTTATATTGTTTATTTGCAGGTAAACCGGCGATCAATGGCCGTCTCAGCAGGAGCAATCCCGCTCCAGTTTTCGCAACCCTATCAGATTTTAACCGTCCATCCCAACCCAAGTAGCGCGTCCGTCTTGGAAAATCTCCATTGGCATATTCCGCCGACAGATCCTGAACTACATATGGCCTGATTCCTGTAAGACCAAGGATATGTAGGCAGCTTAGGAGCTAGAGCTCGGTCAAATTCTTCAAACCATTCTGTTCGATCAAAATTGGCCATTATATCTTTACCTTATAACTCTTCCATACTTCCCGGGTAAAGAGGGGTAGCTATTGATACCCAGATTTTCCTTGTAAATTTTTATATGCAAAATACTTTCAAAATAGCATGCATATGCATATATAAGTATGTCCAAGTGTTTTAGTATTTTTCCTAATTTTTAAAAAGATTTTTTAATCAATTTATTGCCCTATTTTAACAGTACAAAAACAATAATTGTTCCTCGAATTATCATTTTGGCGATTAACATATTTTATTGTCATATTTATACAAAAATATAGCTAAAGTAATTTTTACACATTTTTACAAATTTATTTAGTATTTTAAAGTTAAATTCCAGTATTTTTAATTTAATATTTACATATTATTAATCCATTTAGTACCTTTAATTTGTTTCCAGAAATCATTTTATTATTTTTATAAAATAAAAAGGGAAAAGTGGCTATTTAAAATTTAGCCCTAACTATTTCGATTTTAGCCAAATCAGCCTCCCCAATTAACCCAATTTCAAACCCCAAATTGACCGGCCCAGTTTCAATTTAACCCGACCCTAACCCGATTATTTTTACCCGCCCGGCCTTCCCTTTTGATCCAGGCCATTGATCATTTTGATCAACGACCATAATTCTCCCTTTCCTTTTTTTAATTCACAAACACCCCAACCCTAATTCAGTTCACCTAACTAGCCGCCTCTGAACTCTCAAACTCTCTCGAACATTCCCTAACCCTAATCGCATCTTACCACCACCTCCACCTTGAATCCCACCGGAATCCATGGCTTCTCAGGCTATGGGAGTCTTATACTCACCTTCCCTTGCTCCCACACTCCTGATACCTGAAGATTCGAGGCCTGACCTCAAAGGTCTGCCCCTAGACCTATGTCGATTCAAGGTTCCACGACCATCTACGACTTTACTCCGACGTACCATGGTGGTTTGAGCATGATTCCGACCTTCTCTGAATCAGATCGGTGACCGTGTCAAAGACTTTATCATTCTAGGGTTCTCCTGAAACCCTAACTCTTCTAGGTTTTCTTCGATTTTCTTAGATCTATTGGGTATCCATGCTCTACTTGAGTTTTCAAACGATTTCCCCAACTTTTCTTTCAAAAACTTTCAAAATCGCTTCTTTTCGATTTAGGGTTTTCTGAAAATGCTTAAAGTATTTCTCTGACTTTTCTTTTCCTTTTCTTTTGTGTGTATTTGTCTTTGATGTTTTCTTATGATTTCTTCTACCACATATGCTCTTCTACTGTATTTTCTATACCCCGTTCTTGTATATTCTTCTACTGTGTTTCTATAGTATGTGCTTGTATGCTCTTCTACTATGTTCTGCTATTTTCTTCCACTATGTTTTGATATGCTTCGCCTACTGTATCCTTCTACCATGTTCTTAAGCTCTTACTATTTTACCTTGTTTAAAAGACCTGCTTAAGCATGTTTCTTCTACTATCAGTTGTTCTCTCATTATGCTATTGTGTTTGCATGTTTTTCTCATGGGTTTCTGAAAGAAACCTCTGAGTCTGTTTCAACTACTGGCCTTATCATATTTGTATTTGATTCAAGGTGGAAACCCTAGAATTTGGGGATTCTGCCGAGGTCTGATTATGTGAACTAGGATTTTATTTTTTAGAACCCTTAGCTCTTTCAGATTGATTCTGAGTCTCTGAACTGAGTTTGGACATTTTGTTTTCATACAATGTTGAACCTTTTGCTAAACTCTTTTGCACTAGAGTTTCTACTGATTTTACAATGGCATAACAAGTTTCTTTCATGTTTAACGTGTCTGTATTCTTTTTATATGTGATGAATCTTTCTTCCAAAAGGTTTTCAAACTAGTGATTGATTCAGAATTCCTTTTTAACAGGTCCAATTGATTATCTGTTGATTTTCCCTAAGTTAAAACCTTTTCCATCTTTTTGGCTTGGTTCATTCATAACAAATCTCTGACCTCTGATTTCTTGGCTGTTAATTGATTTTCTTTCCTTAAATGGTACAACCATATATTTCAAAGGCCTTGTCCTTAAATAACCTTTATGTATTTGCCCCTAAGTTGCTACTTTGCACAAAGGGTTTGATGAATTTCTTTCCTTAATTGATTTATACCCGTGAATCTGAATCCCTTTATTAAGGGAAGCCTTGTGTAATTGATTGACAATCAGTTTTAAAACTATTTTCTTACCTTATTTCTGCCTGCTTTCTAAACTATGAAAGGCACGACTCTTTTTCACAAACAAATATACTACAGACTTCACAATTCACATTCTCTTCTGAACTCACACTCGTAGTATTCTGTCTTCCTATTTACACTTTAGCTTTTGCAAGTATATTGCTTTTTCTACTTATTTCTTCAAAACTGGTATGTCCTGATTTAAGTTTCAGCATCACCCACAATGTGTTTACTTATAGCATTCTGCATCTATGTCTACTTTACTACTTCTGCAGAGTTAAACACTTAAACTAGCATGTTGATTTCCTTTTGCTTGTTTCTACTATGAATCTCATTCCTTATATCCTTATGTGTGTTGTTCCCCTTTCCGTTTCCCCCTTTTAGAATTCTGCATTTACACTGTCTCTTAGTTCCTAAGTTCTGCCCCCCTCTTGTGATCCTTGTGTTGGGAGCTTGAGTTCCCTCTGAACTTGGACACCAGAGGGCTGGCCCTTCCACACTGCACTTTGGCTTAATATGGTGATACATTTGGGTGTGAGCACTGCCCGGAGTTCTTATGAAACTCTTAGGTAACTATGACATACCCAAGTGGGAGAAAGGGTTTGAAACATGATCTTTGGAGTTGGTTTACTTCACATTTCAGACAGGAAGTCTGAATCAGGCTCTTCTTGGTTGTAATTTTCAACCTCTGATGTATTTTTTTTTTTACTTTATTTTCTTTCTAGACTGTCATAACTTTGTAATAAACTCTCGGGGATGGTTATTGAAAAGGGAAGGTTATTTGTGTATGCAAAAAAAGGGGTAGATAACCTGCCTATCGGAGTTTATGAATTATGCATTCTCATATAGATAACGTGCCTATATGAATCTTGCATTCTCATATAAATATCATGTCTATAAGAATTTCTGCATTTTCATATAAATACCATGTCTATAAGAATTTCCGCATATCACATAGATATCCTGACTATAGGAATTATGCACTTTCATGTGTAGATACTATGCCTATAAGGAATTCTGCATTAATATGGATATCTTGCCTATAGTTAAATTTCTACATCTCTCATATAGATACCATGCTCATAGTTAATTGGAAATCTGAATCCTGCATATGCATCTGTTACTAGGCAAACCTGTTATAGGGCTTAAATAACTAAATGCATCTACATATCATGTTCATAAGCTTAAAAGAAGTACTGCATTTAGATGCCATGCTTATAGGAGTCCTGCACTCTTGCTATGTCTGTAAAAATGTTTAAAATCGGCAACACATAGAAAGCATGCCTATAGGAGCTTTAATCGAATCTGAAGCACTTCACTCGCTTATAAATCTAAAACCTGTAGCAATGACGCATGATTTTTTGTCAAAACTCGTCTTTCCTGAATAACTGACAACCTTTTTTCTAAAATCAGTATACTTCATCTTTTCTGAAATCAGTAGACATCATGCTTATAGGTCTTCGTCTAACACTTAGGCAAGCCATATGATAGTTTATAAACTGAATCTGATTTTTATATGCTACAACCATCAGGCAGGCCTGACTCGGGCTTCTTATCTGAAATATGCAATAAATCAGTCTGCCCCAACTGTTAAGTTTAATCAGACCCTAATCAGTACGCGTAAGACATGCTAAACTATATGCTTTTCTTTGGTTTAAGGAGGTCTGTTTGAGCCTTATTTGTTTATGTGCTTCCCCATACTTGCTATATATATATATTTATATATGTTTTTTCTTGTTGCTTTAGTATTTTTACCTTTGAAACCATAAATATGCCTAACATACCTCCCCTTTAGGATTAGTAGTCCTAAATGCCTCTGGGACCGATAGAATTGGGGTGGGTAATAACATGCAATAAGTAAACGAGACCATTTCACGCTTTAATAGCTCAACGGGGTGCGAAGGGTAGATATGGATATGATGACCACTCGGGCGGGCTCGATGAACAGATTATACCCATCGCGGTAAAAATGATTTGGCGAGCTGGTAATTCATAATGATTGAGGCGGAGTGGCCAACGTGGATTTTTGCAGGCCACAAATTTTTGATACCGCACTACCCATGATTCAGAATGATGTCGTGCTATCTTGTGCCATTATGACACGCATTCCTAAGGCATTGCTTCTTTTTGCGTGTGACTCCTTATTGGATCTGTCGCTTGGAGTTTAGTGCTAGATAGTGATGAGGAGACTTTTCGCTTCCGACTCTTGAATCCTTATAAATAGAGGTACGAGGATGTGATTTCAAAGTTTACAGAATTCCAGTATCGAAACCCTATATTTTCCTCTTTCCCCTATCGCTGTGCAACTTTCTTTCATGTTCTAGCGATCTCCGCCGTTTTTAATTCTTCTTTGTTCGGTTCCTCCTTTTTTTGTAGAAATATGTCTAATGTTCCTTCTGAATCTAGCGAGGGGAGTGATGTGCTTCCTTTGTCGATGGTTTTTCCTCCTCATGCGGGAAATTTCTCTACCACCGCCGCTGAGGATGAAGGCCTCCATATGATGGAGGAGATAGTTCCTCGAATTCCTGATGTTAGGTTTGATTTCTCGAAGTCACGTGAAGCCAACTGTGGAACTTTTAATTGTTGGTGAAAAGGGATGTTTTGATATAGCTCAAGGCTAAATATGGCATTCCTAACCACGTCAAGTTGATCCCTGCTGGGTGGGATGAGGTGAAGTTTCATCGCCTTGGATACTGCGTTTTTTATGTCTACCCCCTCCATAATGGCTATACTTTTCCTATCATTCCACTGGTGTAGGATTTCTACTGCCACTATGGCATTTGTCCGGCTCAGCTTGAACCATATGTTTACAAACTTCTAAGATGCTTACCAAGTTCGCGGAGCTGGTCGGGGTCGAGCTCATGCTTCGCCATGTGGTGCACATGTTCGCCCCCATCTTTTATAGGGGTACAATGTTGAATCTTCACCACAAAGGAGGCAACCTTTTGGTGGTGAAGATGGACGATGAGGCCAATCGCCAGTTCTGAATCAACTATTTCTTTATGAAAACCGAGGATGTGGTGGCTGATGTGGACGGTATTCTTGAGGCTTGGAATAACACTCGTAAGCCTGTGACTTCTTTATTTGGGTCCATCTGATTTCTTATCATGTTTGTTCGTGCCTCTAACTTTTCGCCCATTTTTGTGCTTCTACACGCTCGCCTCTTTCTCTGGTCGACGATATTTCCGATTGGGTGGGTCGGCTTCTTCCTCACATTGTAGGGATACGTGAGTGGTCGAGCTTCATCAAAAGGTTTGGCCCTCATCCTCCCCCGACTGGTATGTTGTCTATATTATTAGCTGCTCGGTCAGTTTCCTCTTTGAGTTCTTTTAGAATAACTTTTGCTCTTTTTTATATTCTCCATAACTTCAACCAGTAAGTTTTTGACGAGATTGAAATCCCCAGCCCCCGCGTTCAGAAATAGGAAAACTGTCAAGGGCTCTAATTTCGCTCCTTCTTCAGCAATGCCATCTTTGACTCGCGCTCTGGTTCCTCCTTCGATTATTGTCGCCGCTGCTTGTGCGTTGGCTCTTTCTGTTGGTATGCCTCGGTCTATTCCTCCTCTGATCACCTCATTATACTGTCTCATAGATGAAGACGAGGAGGAATCAACAACCGGAGAAGAAGATTTAATGCCCCATAAGAGGAGGCACGTGGATACTAATGATGGGGTCACCCGCGCCGTCGATATGGAGGGGCTATATTTTCACTGCGCAAGACGACGACTATCATTATCGCCCTATCCTTTTTTATATCCTTGATTTTGTTTCTGACTTATTTCATTTTTCTTTTTCTGGTAGTAGACGACGACATTGGAGATTGAAAGTGTTCCAAGGGAGGAGAAGCGCAGGGCAATCTTTATGAGATTGCAAAACAAATACTTTGAGCATCAACACAAGAATTGGGAACTTCGTAGGCGGCTTAATGAGGGGGCGACATACAGGCCCATCGAGACGAGTTAAAGGAGAAGGATGATGAGTTGGTCAAATCCATCGAGAAGTGCAGCGTCCTTGAGGGACGTTTCAAAGTAAGGAGAAGGAGATTGAAATTAGCAAGGGCGTGGAGGCCCAGTGCAGTGGTCTTCAATCACAAGTAGTTGAGTGCATAGACAATTGGAAAACTGTCGTCTTCAGTTGCAAGGACTAATGGGTGATGTTTTTGCGAACAAAACGAGCATGATAAGGCGGAATCTCTCTGTGTAGATGTTTAGAGGAGATTGGAGGTACTTGAGCTGGCGAACAACGCCCTTCGGGTGAGCGGGAGAATGACCGTTCCACAGCGAAAGCTATAGAGGAGCAACTGGAGGGTAAGATCGGAGAGCTGGAGAAAGATAACGCCTCCCTTCGTGGTCAGGTGGTCGCGTTGGAGGTTGAGAAGGCTCAATTGCTTGCACAACCTTTTTCTTCCAATACCTCAGAATTTCCCAACGTTCCTCGAGCATCGTATGAGGAGTGGATTCACGCGGAGGCCCTATTGAATGTATATTGAGATTTTTACAAGGCGGGATCCGTCTATGAGGCTGTTCTCGAGGATGTTTGTGTTAAAGCCCGTGAAGCTCGAGTTACTTGCAGGTATGATCCCGCTGCTCCTGAGGGAGATGAAGATGGAGATGATAAAGCCGTCGATCGTCTAGAGCAGGATGCTTTGTATGATACCGCTTATCTCGATGGCGTGGGTGGTGTACGTGTGGGTGATCAAGGTGGAGATGACGTTGGTAATCGGGACGGTGGAGGCACGGGAGGCCCTGATGGCGGTGACCAGTTATTTTTCTTTTCTTCTCTTTTATTGTTAGCTTTTGTTTTGTAGTTGGTGGTGTCTTCATGAGCCTTTTTAAAGAATGTTTCAAGTATGGAATTCCATATTTATTTTTTGTATCTTCTTCTCTTCCTGTGGTTTATTTTTGTGTTTGTATATTTTTAAGCTTGTCGTTTGGTCGTGAACACTTATTGTTGAGTTACGACCAAAGGTTGATAGACGTTTATTCGAGCAAGGTCAAATATGGTATTTTGCAAAGACTGCGGCCGAGGGCCGGTACATGTTAGTTCAAACTAGGTCGTCTATAGCCTGAATTTAGTTATGGCCGTGGGTCAGTGGGTGTTAGTTCGAACAAGGTCGAACATAACCTGAATTCAATTTCAGCCGAGGTCCGATAGGTGTTAGTTCGAACGCGGTCGAACGAAACCTGAATTCGATTTCAACCGAGGGTCGGTAGGTGTTAGTTCAAACAGGGTCGAACGTAACTTGAATTTAATTTCGGCCGAGGATCATAGGTGTTAGTTCGGATAAGGCTGAACATAACCTAAATTTAGAAAGATCTGCCAATAAACTTTAAGCATTGTTGCTTTGGTCATGCACTTAGATAAATAACAATAAGCTTCAACCATTGTTGCTTTGGTCATACATTTGGAGAAATTTACAAATTTTTTATCATTGGCTAGCGTTCCAGTCCTAGTCCAGTATATCTAGTTCCTTCATTGGTTGGTCTGGAGAGTGCTTAAGAGGTTGAGCAATGAACTGTTCCGTGTTTTCATACTTCAACTTGAAGTGTTCCCTTTGCTGCCTCGTAAAAAACCTCCTTAAGAAAACCCAATTGGGACAAAACTCAAGTGAGGGAAAAAACAACGATTTGAAGGATGCTTTACCTCTTAAAAGTTGAAGTACTTGAGGTGGGTAATACACCAGTTGTTTGGTAGTAGCTTTCCTTTCATTGTTTCCAGTTGGAATGACCCTTTATTGGCTTCTGTCGTGATTTTGTACGGGCTATCCCAATTGATTCCTGGTTTGCCTTCCCGTGGGTCTTTGCTTGCTTGTGTTTTAGCTTAAAGCATGTAGTCCCCAACTTTGAGCGTGTCACAAACCTAGTTCTCCCTCCGTGAACTATCGTGATGGAACCTAGTCTCTACAACTAGGTAAGCCTAATAAATTGCGGAAAAAGAAAAAAAATACAAAACTGGCAAATTATGAGTAAGAACATAAATAAAGAGTTTAAAAATGCCGCTCGACAAATACAATAGATGCTGATAATACTGAAACAAATTCCCAAAACCCGAAATCTCATGAAATCACAAGCTATAGAACCTACATAGTGTTGTAACTCCACAATGTCTAATCTAAAGAAATACAGGAAGTCTAAGCTGAAAGGAAGAAGAGAGAGGGACTTTTAGGTCTGCGGACGCGGCAGATATACCTCGAAGTCTCTGGTGTCACCCGCCGCACTGATAGAACGGTCGTCTTAACACTGCACCAACTACGGTCTAAATTCGAAAGCATAAGCTCTTATTTAGGGACTAAGTGTCCTAAAACACTCCTTAACTCAAAATGAATCTTCCCGGCAACTCACAATAGCAGAAACAAACACGGGGAAAGCAGTTAATAAGGGATCAGAGCGTTAATTCTTAAAACGACCGGTCGGGTCGTTACATCCTCCACCTCTTAAAACATTAATTCGTCCTTGAACAAGCATATAGACATACCTGAAGTGGTGAAAAGATGAGGGTAACAGCTGCGCATATCCTGCTCTGTCTCCCAAGTTGCCTCCTCTACCGGCTGACCCCGCCACTGAACCTTCACTGATGCAATGTTCTCTAACCTCAGCTTTCGAGCATGGTTGTCCAATATCGCCACTGGCTCCTCAACATAATATAGATCCTTGTCAAACTAGACTGAACTAAAATCCAACACGTGTGACGGATCACCGTAATACTTCCAGAGGATCGAAATATGAAATACCGGATGAACGCCTGCCAAGATGGGAGGTAAGGCAAACTCATAAGCAACCTCCCCAAAACATCGCAATACCTCAAAAGGATCAATAAACCTCAGACTCAACTTCTCCTTCTTCCCAAATTTCATAACGCCTTTCATAGGCGAGACTCAAAGCAACACCCGCTCTCCAACCATATAGGAAACATCACGAACCTTCCAATCCGCATAACTCTTCTGTCTGGACTGGGGTGTGCGAAGTCTATCCTGAATCACCTTAACCTTCTCCAAGGCATCCTGAACCAAGTTTGTGCCCAATAATCTAGCCTCACCTAGCTCAAACCAACCCACCGAGGATCTACACTGCCTACCTTACAAAGCCTTATACGGTGCCATCTGAATACTGGACTGATAACTGTTGTTGTAGGCAAACTCCTCCAATGGCAAGAACTTATCCCATGAACCTCCAAACTCCATCACGCACGCACAGAGCATATCCTCAAGAATCTAAATAGTGTGCTCAGATTGTCCATCCATCCGGGGATGAAATGCCATGCTCAACTTCATCCGAGTACCCAACTCACATTGTACGGTCCTCCAGGATCGTGACTTGAACTGAGTACCTCTATCTGAAATGATGGAAACTGGAATACTATACAGATGAACAACCTCCAGGATATAAATCTCCGACAACCGCTCCAAAGAATAGGTAGTATACATAAGAATGAAATGCACGGACTTGGTCAGCCGATCCATAATCACCCAAATAGCATCGAACTTCCTCAAAGTCCGTGAAAGTCCAACTACGAAGTCCATGCTGATCCGCTCCCACTTCCACTCCAGAATCTCTATCTGCTGAAGCAAACCACCCGGTCTCTAGTGCTCATACTTTACATGCTGGCAATTGAGGCACCGAGATACAAACCCAACTATATATTTCTTCATTCACCTCAGCCAATAGTTCTATCTCATATCCTGGTACATCTTCGCGGCACCCGGATGGATGGAATACCGCAAACTATAGGCCTCTTCTATAATCAACTCACGTAGCCCATCAACATTGGGTACACATATCCGACCCTATATCCTCAATACCCCGTCATCACCAATGGTCACATCTCTGGAATCAACATGCAGAACCTTGTCCTTGAGGACAAGCAGATGTGGGTCATCATTCTGATGCTCTCTGATACGATCAAATAAGGAAGACCAAGAAATCACACAAGCTAGAACCCGACTAGGCTCTAAAAGATCCAATCTCACAAACTGACTGGCTAAGGCTTGAACATCCATCGCCATGGGCCTCTCCTCTGTTAGTAAATAAGCCAAACTCCCCAAAATCTCCGCCCGGTGACTCAAAGCATTGGCCACCACATTGGCCTTTCCCGGGTGATAAAAGATAGTGATATCGTAGTACTTCAACAACTCTAACCACCTCCTCTGGTGCAAATTAATGTCCTTCTGCTTGAACAGATGCTGCAAACTCCAGTGATTAGTATAGATCTCACAAGGAACACCGTACAAATAACAACGCCAGATCTTCAAGGTGTGAACAATAGAAGCTAACTCGAGATCATGGACATGATAATTCTTCTCATATACCTTCAATTGTCTGGATGCGTAGGCAATCACCCTACAATCTTGCATCAATACCGCTCCAAGGACAATCCTCGAGGCATCATAATAGACATCATAAGACCTCGAACCTGTGGGTAATATCAATACTAGGCTATAGTCAGAGCTGTCTTGAGCTTCTGGAAGCTCTCCTCACACTCTTCTGTCCACTAGAACGGAGCACCCTTCTGGGTTAGCCTGGTCATAGGTCCTGCAATAGATGAAAATCCCTCAACATATCGACGGTAATAACCTGCCAAGCCAAGAAAACTACAGATCTCTGTAGCTGAGGATGGTCTGGGACAACTCTACACTGCTTCCACTTTCTTCGGATCCACCTTGATCCCTTCACTCGATACCACATGACCTACGAATGCCACGAAATCCAACCAAAACTTACATTTCGAGAACTTTGCATATAATTTCTTTTCTCTCAAAGTCTAAAGCACCGTCCTCAAGTGATACTCATGATCTTCCCGACTCTGGGAGTATACCAGAATATCATCAATAAAGACAATGACGAACGAATCGAGTTATGGCCGGAACACACTGTGCATCAAATGCATCAAGGCTGCTGGGGCATTGATCAGCCCAAATGACATAACAAGGAACTCGTAATGACCATACCGAGTCCTGAAAGCAGTCTTCGGGATATCTGGCTCTCGGATCTTCAACTGATGGTAACTTGAATGCAAGTCAATCTTAGAAAACACTCGTGCACCCTATAACTGGTCAAACAAATCATCAATATGAGGCAAAGGATATTGGTTCTTCACTGTAACTTTGTTCAACTAGTGATAATCAATGCACATATGCATAGAACCGTCCTTTTTCTTCACAAACAAGATAAGAGCACCCCAAGGTGATACATTGGGCCGAATAAAACTCTTATCAAGCAATTCCTGTAACTAATCCTTCAACTCCTTCAACCCAGGAGGAGCCATACGATAAGGAGTAATGGAAATGGGTTGAGTGCCCGGCAACAAATCAATGCGGAAATCAATATCTATGTCGGGTGGCATATCCGGAAGATTAGCTGGGAATACATCAGGGAAATCTTGTACTACTGGGAATGAATCAACTATAGGGGTATCAATACTAACATCTCTCACATAAGATAGATACATGTCACACCCCTTCTCAACCATTCACTGAGCTTTAAGAAATGAAATGACTCTACTGGGAGTGTGATCTAAGGTACCCCTCTACTCTACTCGCGGTACACCTAGCATAGCAAGCATCACGGTTTTGGCATGACGATCAAGATTAGTATAATGGGGCAACAACTAGTCCATCCCCAAGATAACATCAAAATTAACCATGTTGAGTAATAATAAATCAGCTCTAGTCTCAAAACCACTAAGAACAATCAAAGATGATCGATAAACGCGGTCCACAACAAGAAAATCTCCCACATGAGTAGAAACATAAACAGGGGAACTCAAAGAATCCCGAGATACGTCCAAATGCGGGGCAAAATAAGAGGACACATAAGAATAAGTGGAGCCTGGATCGAGTAAAACTGATGCATACCTATGACAAACCAGGACAATACCTGTGATGGCAGAATCGGAAACGACAACCTCAATACGGGTAGGAAGGGCATAGTATCTGGCCTAGCCTCCCCCTCTAGGGTAACCTCTACCTCCTCGACCTCCACCTCTAGCTGGATGGGCAAGTGGGGTAGCAACTGGTGCTATAATAATAGCTTGGGAACTCTACGGGGCACCCTATGGCTGAGAAGTCTGTGGAGGTGCACCCCTTATAAGTCTGGATAATCCCTCAACATATGGCTTGTGTCGCCACACTCACAAAAAGCTCTGTGAGGGCATGGCAGTTGTGACTGGCTCGGGCCAGGTCTGTTGGACTAAACACTGCACCCCATGCAGGAGGCGTACTAGATACTAGAGGTGCATAATAAGGCTCATGAGGTCTAGGAGGAGCTGGAATACCACTGGCTGTAAAAAAGCTGAATGAACGGGGTGAATCATATAACCCCTACCATGACAGACTGCAGCTGGGGCATGGGCACAAGAATAATGGCCCGACTTTTGAGACCTTTTGGCCTCCCTCTCCTCTCTATCCTGAGCATGCATACCCTCTACTCTCCTAGCAATGATCACCACCTGCTGATAAGAAATATCAATCTCCAACTCCCGAGCCATGCTAGACCTGATGCTGGGGCTCACAATAAATAGTTGTAATCTCTCACGAACTATAGAAACCAAGGCTGGTGCATGCCTAGCCAAGTCAGAGAAACGGACATCATACTCCGAAACAATCATAGTACCCTGGTGCAAATGCTTAAACTCTGTGCGCCATACGTCCTTAAGGCTCTAAGGAACATACTCACTTAAAAACATATCTGAGAACTGGGTTTAAGTTAGGGAAGCTGCTTCAACTGGGCTGTCCAACTCATAAGTACACCACCTCTGGTAGGCTGTTCCTCGAAGCTGGAAGGCAGTGAAATAATGCCCACTCGATCCTGATAAACCCAAAGTGCGGAAGATATGGTAGCACTCTTCCAAAAATCCCAGCTGGGTTTATACTCCGGAGCATTTAGCTGAGTCGAGTAAGGAGGCCTCTGGTCGACCGACCATCACTGAAACCGGGCCCGATGATCTCTGGAAAGATACACGCCAAGGAATATTCAGTCATTGATCAGCTAAGCAAAACACCGGCACAGATTTCTATCCTATCTTTGCTGCAAAGTTCCGATGCACATAAGAATACCTTGTTGAAGGTGCTGAGTAAGGCATATGTACCAAGCAACATCACTGGAGAAGAAATGGAAAACATGGTTGGGCGGGTATTGGAAAGGCACAAGATCACTTTTCATGAAGCTGATCTGCCACCAGAAGGGTTGAGTCACAACAAAGCATTGCACATCACCGTACAATGCGAAGATTATTTTATCACTAGGGTCATGATTGATGGAGGGTCCTTCCTCAATATTTGTCCGTTGGTAACATTTTGAACATTGGGAAAGTGGTTTATAGAAGTAAAAGCAAAAGTACGCAAAATGGCTTCGTTTTGCAAGGGAAACTGTATACGGTGGAAATCGACGGCTCGATTTCACGAGCATCACAGCATCTCGAGGGCTTCCAGTGATCGATTCCGAGAATTCTCGACAGTTCGACTTCGAGACAGTATAAGTAATAACCGGCCCCGAGACAATGTGAATTACCGGTCTCGGCGGATCAAGGCAGAGTTCCCAAGGCACGTGCGTACGGCAGGTCAAGTCTAGTAGGCTAGCCCAAAAGGCGAATCAAGGCATTAAATGGTTGTACCATCCCCATATCTTTGTAATTAATGCGTTTGTACTATGTTGGGATTCCCCCTCATATATAAAGGGGATACTTGTTATTTTGTAAATATCTGTTGCTCAATACTAAAGAGCCATCATTGATTTATTTATAACTGTTAGTCTCCATCGACCACCCTCAATAGCTCTCAGTCGAGCTTCAGACTCGATCCCGAGGCCCTCGAATAGGCAAGCTTGAGGCCCCAATTATTAATCATTCGGTCTGGTTATCACCTTGCTCTCAAGCTGTTTTCTTGTTGCTAAGTCTTTCATTCATCAACTTCTTAACAACTAACATAAAAATAGATCACGTATTTTTAGAACCAATAAATCAAATTTAATTGTCATTACCATTTTCACGGTAAACAGGTTGGCGCCCACCGTGGGGCTAAAAATAATTGTGATTATTTTCTTGCTGGTTTAACTACATAACGCAAGTTATTTTTCACTCTTTTTCTTGCCCAAGATCTTTGATTTCAGGTCAAATATCTGACTCAGTGAAGAACAATCTTGAGAACCATGAAGAAAATGGTGTGGATGTTCCAGGTGTTGGTGTACTGATAACTGGGGATTTTGATACATTTTATACTCCTTCATGATTAAGTTTTAATTAGAGATGTGTACAAAATAGTCCCAAAAGGCTCACAAGTTGTGCTTGATTGCAGGTTTGATCAACAAGGTGATAAGAAGTCAAAGATCAGCTCAAAAAAGAGTGAAACTTGCACAAGAACTAAGACAAGACAAAGCTCAGGAAAAATAGGGCCAGTGCAGCCGCACACCATTCTGTGCGGTCCACACAAGTGATGTTCAGAGAGGCTTCTATTCAGTCACAAAGGAAATGCGGCCGCAAGGGGTTTTCTGCGGTCCACATTGGGATCAATGCGGCCACACTTGATTTAGTGCGGTCCGCAGAGCCAAGGTTCAGAGACTTGCCAGTTCTAAGTTTAAAGCCCAATGCCGTCCACGCTCCATTTCATGCGGACCGCACTAGAAGCCACCGTGGCCGCACTCGATTTTGTGCGGTCCGCATTGCCCAAGTTCAGAGAGCTGTTTATTCAAGTTCAAAGCCTTAGTGCGACCGCACGTGATTTTGTACGGTCCGCACTAACCCCGCAAGGGTATTTTTGTCCAGATTTTTCAGCTTAGTATAAATAGCTTATTTTCCCATTTTTAGGTCATCAGAGAGTTTGTACTGAAGGCTGCACTCGTAACTTCGATATTTTTAGCTATTTTGAGTAATTTTAGCTTCATTTCAACATTGAATCTTCAAGTTTAATTTAGCAATTAATTAATATGAGTTTTTCTTCATCTATTTCTTTGTTTTCTTCTCTAATTATGAGTAGCTAGACCCATAAGCTAGGGTTGTGGCTCAACCCTAGTGTGGGTAATTGATGGGTCTTGTGCTTTAGGGATTGATTGATTATGGGTGTTTGATATTTGGACTAATTTCATGTTTAATTGCTGAATTAGTGGTTGCAAACACTAGTTTGTGTTTAGCTGACTTTGGCTCTTCTTGAGAAAGAGAGCCCAAGCCTCTGAAATTGGTCCAACAAGGAATTAGAGCGTATTCAAGAGATTGATAGCCCCAATTAAAGGGTTAAGCATAGAGATAGTAATACCCGACTTGAACCTTGATTGCTTGTGCAAATTTGCATAGCCAATTGGTCTTGAGAAAGTCAATTCGGGCAAAATCACTCGAACTACCGAGAGGTGTAGAGTGAGTAGAATCGTGCAACGGTTATATCATACTCCCCAAATGTGACAATCATGCGTTAGACTCAAGTATTTGTCAATTGACCACCTAGGTGAAAGTCACTACCCTAGTGCCTTTTAATCATTTGAACAACTCGCAATAGTTTAATCTTAGCTTATTTTAGTTTAATTGATCATTGTAGTTCTATACAATTAGAAGTAAATCAAAACCCAAAATGTTTAGAAGTGCTATTAAGAGCAAATACATAACTCCACTTTAGATAGACACCCGACTCCAACTTCTAGCTCCATGTGGAAATCGATCCCGACCTTAATCGAGTAAAAGCTGCTTCGACCTCTCTTGCTACTCAATAGTAGTGCAGGGTTGGCCTCGGTCACTTTTTGGCGCCGTTGCTGGGGAGCTAACAATTTTGGCTATCTATCTGAATAGTTTTGTGTATTGTTCTTCTTTCCTTCTCTGTTACTAATTTGTTTGTGTCACAACTTCAGGTACAAAATGGCAGCGAATGTAAACAATGCACCTCTTAGAGATCTTCCGCCAGGGGAGGAAGTAGATGATAATATTGAAGATGAGGTCCCTGTTATGCCTCACAGACAAAGGAGAGGCCGCCAGACCAATGATAATATTCTAGGCCCTCCCACGCTACCTCCAAAAGTGGCTCCTAGAGTGCTTCCGAACCAAGGGTATGCTGACATTGCTGGAGCAGCATGGGTATTTCACGGGTGCTGTAAATCAAAATTCTTACAAATAACTTAAGGGGTTCGTGGATACATGTTGGGGGAGCAAGCAAACTAATGTGTCCGAGGATGCATTGCGGTTGAGACTCTTCCCATTTTCACTTAGAGGGAAAGAACTTGATTGGCTTGAGAGACTTCCCAACCATTCCATCACTACTTGGGATGAGTTGACAGATAAGTTCATTGCAAAATTTTTCTCACCGGGGCATATAACTGCATTGAGTGAAGAGATATTGGCCTTCAAGCAAGAGCCCACAGAACCTTTACATGAGATTTGAGAGCATTATAGAACAATGGTGAAAGAATGCCCCAACAATGATATGACCGAGGCGATAATCCAACAAATCTTTTATCGGGACATTAACACAACAAACCAATGCATAATGAACTAACTTGCTGGGGACAACTTTATGAAGCTGTCTTATGATGAGGCTTGTGACATTCTTGACAAGATAGCTGACACTTCTTCTACGTGGCAAAGTAGAGCCAACGTGCCCTAGGGTGACCCCATGGTCACTCATTTGCACAAGGAGTTACATGATTATGAGCAGGCTATAGCTGAGTTGACAACTACTATGAACTAACTAGCAAAGGCATAGTTGCAACAAGTTCAAAATCCTCGCCAAGTAAATGCCATGAAGGGTGTTAACATACTTGTCAACAAAAGAAGACAAAGAGGTCAACAAAACCAAGGGAATTTGGAGAAATTTGACAATGATTATGGTGGATTTTGAAGATGATGGTTTTGATGGACAGAGTGAAGAGGTGCAATACGTGAATAATTATCAAGGCCAAAGGGTAATTCTTCCAACGAACAACAATGGAGACCCCAAGGCAATTGGGGCAATCAACAACAACATGGCAATGGTAATTGGGGGAACAATAACCAAAATTCCAACTGGGGCAATCAGAACAAAAACCATTACAATCAAGGAAATTGGAATGGTAACAACAATTGGGGTGGCAACAACAATCAAGGTGGATGGAATAATGGAAACCAAGGAAATCAGGGGCAAGGCTTTCAAAGACCCCAAATGTACCAAAAACCGAACAATCCACCCTTTTTCCATCTCAAGGTCCTAGTTCTTCTAGCAATGATATGGGTAGAATTGAAATGATGTTCGAACAAATGATGAAGAAAAATGCAGATTTTGATGCGCAGTTGGCTTCCCACAATACCTCAATCAGAAAATTGGAGGTTCAGTTAGGCCAAATCTCTCAGTCCTTGAATACACGCCCCAAGAGTGCTCTATTAAGTGATACGGTAGTGAACCCGAAGGGTGGGAACAATCATGTTATGGCGGTAACTACAAGGAGTGGACTAGGAGGTGATGTGAATGCCTTCAAACAAAAGCAAATTTTGAGTGATGAAGTTGAGTTGCAAGAAGATGAAGTTCCTTTGGTGGTTGAAAATGTGATTGACGAGAATGTGAATGAAGAAGTGAGTATTATTATTAAAGATGCCGAGGTGGAAACCCAAAATGATGTGAACCCGTCTAGGGAATATATAATAGACATGCCGGAGCCGGTTGTACCTAAAGCCAAGGCTCCTTTGCCAAGGCCACCTCCACCTTATCCTCAAAGGCTCGCGAAGCAAAAAAATGAGAATCAGTTTAAAAGGTTCATTGACATGATGAAGAGCTTATCCATTAATGTGCCTTTGGTGGAGGATCTTGAACAAATGTCGGGCTATGCTAAATTCATGAAGGACTTGGTGAAAAAGAAGCGGTCTATGGATTGTGAAACTATAAAAATGACTCACCAAGTTAGTGCAATAGTGCATTCAATGGCCCCGAAGCTTGAAGATCCTGATGCTTTCACCATTGAGAGTGCGGATTTTGCCAAGGCTCTATGTGATTTAGGGCTAGTATCAATTTGATGCACTACCCGGTTTTCAAAACTATGGGTATTGGGCAACCTAGGCCGACTTCCATGAGATTGCAAATGGCGGATAGAACAATAAAGAGACCATTGGGTATTATTAATGATGTTCTTGTCTGGGTGGACAAATTTATCTTCCCAGCTAACTTTGTGATCTTGGACTGCGAGGTGGATTATAAAGTTCCTATCATATTGGGGAGACCTTTCCTTGCTACGGGGAAAGCCTTAGTTGATGTGGAAGCAAGGGAACTCACCTTCCGGGTGGGTGATGAAAAGGTGGTCTTTCATGTATGCAAATCAATGAAGTAGCCCAACAATACCGAGGTGTGCTCTTTTGTACACCTTGTCACAGTAGTGATAGTGGATGACACCAGTGCAATGATCAATATGGAGGACCCATTGGAGGCCGTACTGTTGAATCTTGATGTCAATGATGATGAGGGCCGAGTGGAGTGCGTGAATGATTTACAAGGAATGGGCTTTTACTCTTATGAGCCTAGGAAATTATCTTTGGACCTTGAAGATAGGAAGACTCCACCAACAAAACCTTCAATTGAGGAGCCTCCGGTGATGGAGTTGAAACCGCTGCCTCCACACTTCAGGTATGAGTTCTTAGGCTCAAATTATACTTTTCCAGTTATTCTTTCCTTTTGTCTTACTAACATGAAGGTTCATGACACATTGGCGGTGTTTCAAAAGCGGAAAAAGGCAATTGGATGGAATTTAGCTGATATTCGGGGGATAAGCCCTGCATTCTGTATGCACACAATTATTCTGGAAGATGATGCAAAACCCTTCTTGGAGCATCAAAGGAGGTTGAACGAGGCAATGCAAGAAGTTGTAAAAAAGGAGGTGATCAAGTGGTTGGATGTCGGGGTTGTGTACCCCATCTTTGATAGCTCTTGAACTTCACCGGTGCAGTTTGTACCGAAGAAGGGCGGCATGACCGTGGTTGCAAATTCACAAAATGAGTTGATTCCTACCAAAACCGTCACCGATTGGAGGGTATGCATGGACTACCACAAGTTGAATAAAGTGACTTGCAAGGATCACTTTCCTTTGCCTTTTCTTGATCAGATGTTATACCAACTTGCTGGGTGTGCCTTCTACTGTTTCTTGGATGGGTATTCTAGGTACAACCAAATCTTGATTGCTCTGGAAGATCAAGAGAAGACCATATTCACTTGTCCATATGGCACCTTTGCTTTCTCTAGGATGCCTTTTGGGTTGTGTAATGCACCGGCTACATTTCAGCGGTGTATGATGGCCATTTTCACCGATATGGTGGAAGATATTTTGGAGGTGTTCATGGACGACTTTAGTGTTGTGGGAGACTCACTTGATGAATGCTTGAAGAATCTTGATAGAGTTTTGGCCCGTTGTGAAGAAACCAACCTTGTTCTCAATTGGGAGAAATATCACTTTATGGTGTAAGAGGGCATAGTTCTTGGGCATAAAATTTCAAACGGGTTTATTTGAACTCACGACCCGGATTTCCCACCCTCAAAAATACAGGGGGTCTAAGAGGGGTATATTTAAACAGGATTTTCATTATTTTTCATTTTTCAAAACCCCAAAAACATAAAGGGCAATTTTTCAAACAACATTTCTTCTCCAAAACATTAGTAAATGATTTCTAACTTATTTTGTTTATTTCTTAACTTCTTTTTACAAGATTTCATCCTAGAATCTAGGGTTTTCATGGTGGATTTGGGAATTTTGGTTAAAACCTAAGAATATTGAAATTAGGGGATTTAGACCTCAAATTGTGGTCGGATTCCAAAACCAATAATATATCCGGGTTCAGGGGTAATTGGGTTTTGTTCTGAATTTCTGGTTTGGACCAAGCAGGCCCGGGGTCGAATTTTGACTTTTTGGGGAAAACTTTAGAAACCCTATTTTTCCTATTTCCATGCATTAGAATTGATTCATTTAGCACTTATTAATATTATTAAGTAACTTGTGGCTAGATACAGGCGAGTTGGTGGTGGACTCAAGAGGTAAAGTGATAGTTGAGGCTTGAATTGTGTTTGTGGCATCGAGGTAAGTGTTTGGTATAACATTAGCTTGAGGGATTAGGAGTTGTGTCCTATTTTCTATGTGTTATTTGTTGTGTACGACGTATAGGCATGGTGACGAGTATCTATATGTTGGTGTCAAGCATGCCCGTGAGTCTTATACTATGATTAATGTTACCCTGTTTGTATTGTTCATGCCTTTTGTGATGATTTCTATTGTTGATCAAGGCTTGTGGAAGTAATATTGGTATTTTCATATTGAAGAGTGTTGGCTCAAGTTGTAAAATAAATTGTGGAAGTATAATTGGCAATTGAACCTTATAGAGCATTGGCACAAGTTGTGAAGTGAGTTGTGAAGTAAATGTGAAAAAGAAAAGAGAAGAGGATTTTTTATATTGTTCCCTCGCCGAGATTTGATTGTTGTACTGTTGTTCCCTTGCCCGAATTTTATTGTGATTTCATTTATTTCCTTGCCCTTATTTCTTATGATTATTGTTTTGGTAAGATAGTGTTAAAGCACGAATGGTGATGCCGTGCACTTGTCCTTGATTTTCCTGAATCTTGCTAATAATTGAGTTATGTTGTCCTTTACATTTATTTACGGATTTTTTGTTGTTACTTGATTTTATTATGATGTTATTGACTCCCTTACCGGGATATTGTTATTCCCTTATCAGGGCTCCTTTGTGATTGGTATTGAATTGTATATTGGAATCGGGTTGCATGCCGCAACACTATTATATTTGGATCGGGTTGCATGCCGCAACAATGTTATATTTGGATCAGGTTGCACGCCGCAATAGTGTTTTATTATTTAGATCGGGTTGCGCGCCACAACAATAAAGGATAAAAGTGGATATTGATTTGTTACTGTTTCCTTATTCTTTTTGCTGCGAATTTTAAATTATTCTTTATGCTTTTCTCCTGAGTTACTGTTGGTAAATGATATCCCCCCCACAGCATGTCCCATTCCCCTCTTTAACTGCTAGTTTCCTTTATTATTACTTGCTATATATATGCTTTAACTGCACAAGTTTAGTTGGTAGTCTTGTCTTAGGGAGGGATTGTATTCACTCCCAGACTGGTCAATAGCCCTATCAGCAGTTTTAATGAGCTTCCTTGTGTTTTTAATGTTTTGCCGGTCTTGGGGAGTCAATCTTAGCATCTTCTGTTTTCCTCCCCGAGAGGATTCTCCTCTACTTTGTTTAGAACCATTGCCTCTTTGTTTCACCATTATCTACAAACATCAGTCTTTAAGCTTGTTAGTATCCAGAAAGATAGTGAAGTTCACAGTTGTAGGAAATAAAATGTTGCAGACAGTATCAAATGTTGTAGAGTGCGGACCACACAAAAAGTAGTGAGGCCGCACTGAGGCCAATGCTGACCACACAAAATTCCAATGCGGTCTGCATAGAGGTGTGGTTCAATTACCTACTCTCTAATTAATAGCTCCACAGACCGCACAAAATGCCAATGTGGTCCGTATTGAGGCATCGCGGACCGCACAAAATGCAATGCGGCCGTAGTCCTCCATTATCAGGCTTCAGACTTTTAGCAATGCGGTCCGCACAAAATTCCATTGCGGACCGCACAAGAGCACCGCAGACCACATAATTTCCACCGCGGTCCGCTCTGAGTGCCTAGTCATAGCACTAACTTAGGGTTCAAGATAATTTGACTTTCAGTCCAATTTTACACCTAATACAGGGACCCTAAGTGTTTGTTTAATCATTTAACTACCTAAGTCTACTTTAAACAAGAAATTAACTAACCTAATCCTACCAAATTGAAAGAAATACGGGAAGAATAGGAGAAAAGCTCAGGAAACAAAAATTAAAAGACAATAACAAAATCAAACAATTAAAAAGAAGTAAAAGTTACCAGATGTGAGAAGTACTGATGATTAATCGAGGATATGCAGATGAATTTGTGCAAGATTAGTGATGAATAGTGACTTTTTTAGTGTTTTGAGAATGAAAAGTTCGAAAAGTGTAAAAGGAGGGCCTCAGGCCCTATTTATATAAAAGGTCCTGGGGCCCAGCTTACCAACCCAATGCGGACCCCCCAAAATGGAATGTGGTCCGCACCTCACAACCTTAGACAAATTTTGAGAAGGCAACCTACTGCGGTCCGCACAAAATACTTTGCTGCCGCAGTGGTCCACTGCAGACCGCACAAAACGTAATGCGGCTGCAGTGGAAAACTTCAGAGAGTTGGTATTTTCATCCATCATCAATGTGGTCCGCACTGATTTTGTGCCCCCCGCACTGAGTTCTTTGCGGCCGCACACAATGTAGTGCACTCCGCATGGAAAACTTCAGAGACTTAAACAATATTTCCACCATGTCCTACACTGCATCAACACAAACCTGTAACATCTTACAACCAGTCAGTCCAAAAATAAATCTTATCCTAAAATGAAAATAAAAGAAAAATAAGAAGAAAAAACACAAGGGTTGCCTCTCAAGAAGCTCCTGATTTAACGTCGCGGCACAACGCAGGTTACCATCAAATCATTTGAGATGAAGAAGTGCCACCACGTGACTGTCATCAATTTTTCCCAAGTAGTGCTTAACCCTATGCCTATTCACTCTGAAAACTTTCCCATTTTTGTTTTTTAAATCAAGTGCACCAAACGGGGTCACACACACCACTTCAAAAGGTCCACTCCATTTTGACTTAAGCTTTCCCGGAAATAGAAGTAACTGAGAGTTGAACAAGAGAACCAAACCACCCACTTTGAACTCCTTGCTACGAGCATATTTATCATGAAGGTATTTCATCTTTTCCTTGTACAAGGAAGAACTAGAGTAGGCATGGAATCAGAATTCATCAAGTTCATTGAGTTGCTCCACACAAAGATTGGCTGCAACATCCCATTCAAGATTTAGCTTCCTCAAAGCCCACATGGCCTTGTGCTCTAACTCAACTGGTAGATGGAAAGCTTTCCCGAACACCAACCGGTACGGAGACATACTAATCGGAGTCTTGTAAGTAGTCCTATAAGATCATAGAGCGCCATCCAACTTCTTTGACCAATTGGTCCTATTAGCATTGATCGTCTTTGACAATATGCTTTTGATTTGCCTGTTGGAGACTTCAACTTGACCACGTGCTTGAGAATGATAGGGAGTAGAAACATTGTGATTGACACCATACTTTTCAAGTAAAGTGTCAGAAGCTCTATTGCAATAATGAGACCACCCATCACTTATGATTGCACGAGGAGTACCAAACCTTGTAAAAATGCTCTTTTTTAGAAATGCAACAACACTCCGGGCCTCATTGTTAGGAAAAGCCATGGCTTCAAACCACTTTGAAACATAGTCCACTACCACAAGAATGTATGTGTTCCCACACAAGCTAACAAAGGGACCCATAAAATCAATGCCCCATACATCAAAAATATCAACCTCGAGGATGGTATTGAGAGGCATCTCATCTTTCTTCAAAATTCCACCCGCTCTTTGACATTCATCGCACCTCTTCACTAGTTAACTTTCATCTTTGTACAAAGTTGGCCAATAAAACCCACAACTAAGAACTTTGGAAGTCGTCCTCCCCCCGCCATGATGGCCACTATAGGAAGAGGAATGACAAGCCTCCAAGATACTCAATTGCTCTTTCGTCAGGGCACACCTTCGGATCACACCATCTGTGCAAATCTTGAACAAGTACGGCTCATCCCAATAGAAATATAAATTATCCCATTTGAGCTTCTTCCTTTGGTTAGAAGAGAGCTCACATGGAATTATACCAGTCACAAAGAAGTTAGTAATATCCGCAAACTATGACATACCATTCATCAATACTGAAAGGAGTTGTTCGTCGGGAAATGAATCATTGATCTCTAGGCCATCACGAGCCCTCCCATAGTACATCCCTGACTGGCCGGAGAGAAATAGACTAAGAGACACTCTTCTACCTTCCCACACTGCCCAAACATTAGTAAATGTATCTTCTGGGTCGTCTGAGGGCTTAGCTGAAGGCAATGGAGATGAATACTCCACCTCTGCCACAACTTTATTATCCGGAGAGGGTGCATCAGGAGAAGAAGAGGTAGTAGGAGAAGGGGGTGAGCCCCGGGTTGGTGGGGTAGAACGAACTAGAAACTCGGAGGTGTGACAAGACTGCTTTGTAAGTGAGGTGGCCTATCATAAGTTCAGAGAATGCTGGCCTGAGAGGAAATTGATTCTGGAGTGGAGTTTTGTGGATAGAGACCTCTTTCCTCACAACCCCAATGTGAGAAGGCAGTTTAGAGAGAGAGTGGGCTGGGAGTACTTCTTAAACACCTGTGTGGATGCAAACGAGCACCTGGTCAAGGAATTCTACACCAATGTTGCTCACATTAAAAAAGGCACCAAAATGACCAAGGTGCGGAATTTGAAAGTACTATTCGATGGGAAAGTAATAAATGACTACTTGGGCTTCGATGAAGAGGATGAAACACCGTATTCGGCAAAGATGGAATTAGGTGAGGAGGTTCGTCCTTGGTTGGCATAGTATCTGGCAATCCCAGGTATCACCCCCCATTAGTTGAATGCGGGAGTGAAGATCTTAAGGAAAAATTTGAATTTTGAGGCTAAGGGGTGGGAAACATTCGTGTGCAGCATACTAGACCCCACTACCCATGACAACTCACTCCCTCTTCACCGGTCAGTACTGGTAGCATCAATTATGGCGGGGTACCCGATTAAAGGTTGGGAATGTGATATCTCGGGTGATTACGCAGGTAGTCTGTGAAGGTGATAGAAACTACCCCTTCCCCAGCTTCTTAACCATGCACTTCACATACCTAAAGGTAGAAAAGCAACCATTTGATATCAAAGTGAAAGAAAAGGCCCCGTTCTCATGGTACAGCATGCAGGGTGATGACAACCCTAAAAGCAAGAACTACAAGGCAGCAACCACTACTGTAACTAGCCAGTCTGAAGAGCCAGTAGAGGTAGTGGCTCCTACTCAGCCTTCGTCCACCCCAACGGACATGCCCCCTGGTCCATCCACTTCAGCAGTTCCAGACATACCCTCCACCCAGGCCTACCTAGTGACTGCAAACTATCTAAGCCAGGCTCTTCTTAGCATTAACAACTGTATACAGACAACTCCCTCTAAGATGTCTGTCCTCAGTTCTACAGTAGCAACTCAGTCGGCACCTCCGCCTCCATAGGTACCACAGTCTATTGAGGATTCCATCAAGGATATTCTGAACAACCAGAAGAAAATCCTTGACATTCATAAAGTTCTTACGGATGCTGAGGAGTCTCATGGAAAAGCTCTCAAGGAGCTTGCTAGGGAGGCCAAGAAGATGAGAAAGACACGGGCTTCCAAGGAGTCCGTGAAGGAGTTAAGGGTTGAGGTTGACAGGATAAAGGCAGATCATCTGCCTTTGAATTTATTGCTACAGGACCCTGTGCCAGCAGCTCACCCCCGCCAGAGCAGTCCTAGAGGCCTCCCAAGAGGAAGAAGATGATTCCCCATGCAGATGATGCAGTCATCCAGTTGGCAGACCTATCAGAGACCTCCTCCAGTTAGCCATAGGATGCAGCTCACGAGATTGCCCAGGTCCAGGCCCAGGCCCTAAAAGTAGAGCAACAGGTCATAGGGAACCAGTCTGAGGTTCCCGAGCATATTGAGGACCCAGGGACCACTCAAGACCCCATTCAGACAGACGGGCCATAGGGAGTTTCTATATCCCTTTTCCCTTTATTTTTGGTTCTTATTTTGCTTAGTTGGCATTGAGGACAATGGCAACTTTCATTTGAGGGGGTAGACCCTACTTTAATTGATTTGGATGAATGTACATATTTAACAGATTTCATGACTTTTCTTTATTTTCATCTTCGGTATGTATATAATTTTAGAACTTCATTACATTTTTCGTACTTTTCACTTTGGGTCTGTATATAAAAGTTGTGTTACATTGTATATATTCATCCCCGTATTGTATATTCGATTAAATACCCTCTTGTACATATTCATTCTACCTTCCACCATTTTTCTTTTCTGTAGCTTCTTATTTATGTTCGTAGCTTCTTGTTTTGAACGTTTGCAATAAGCCTTTGGTTTTCTTAATGCTATGGTTCTTTCCAAAGGTGGAGTTTGTGTGAACCAGGTGGCTCTTCCCAATGATGGATGGCGTGACAACCTTCTTACGGTTTGAGTCCATTTTTCTTTTTGCTTTTTAGTAGTTAGTGGTTAGGGTGCCTCAAGCAAAGCTTCACTTGGGCCTAGCACATTTGCCTTTAATCTCATGGTCAAAAATAAATTGTTGTGTTTAGGAAGGTGAAAGTCGTGACCTTGAGACTCTTGTGTTTACCGATAATCATCAAGTGGTTTTTCGGACCATTGTGTGCTCAAATCTTATCTAAGGTCATTGTGGCCCCCGACTCTGTCTTTAATGATCCCATAGCTTGTGTTGTGAGAAATTGCATTGCAAGTCCAAGTCCCGAGCAATTGGTCTAGAACTTGCACTAAATGTTTGTTGAGGCGAAATCCTAAGTGAATTTTGACTTGAGATATGATTATAGGCTCTCCTTGATCCAAATAATAGCTTGAACACCTCCACTGCCTAACAATGATAAAATCCCTAGTCAACCCTATGAGCCTTAGACCTTTTTCCTTCAAGAACCATGATACAAGCTTTTACCCGTTTTAAAAGATACCCTCTCTTGGCACCCGATCTTTCCTTAGCACATGGCAAAAGTATAAGTTTGGGGAGAGAGACGAAGATGGCACAAAGTGGTAAAAAGGTAAAAAGTAAAGAAAAGGAAAGGAAATGAAAAAGAAAGAAAAGCAAAAAGACAAAAAGAATGTTCAAATGTAGAAATGAATAACAGGGATTCAAGAAAAGCAAAGAATGAAAGGTGTGGAATATTGAAAAAGGAAAAAAATATGAAATGTATAAGAAGGAGTGACAGTGTGTCTCTCTAACCCCTTAGAAAGAAGTGAAAAGACTCAAAAAGTCAAGTGAATGTGTGCCAAAATGAAGCAAAAGAAGTGCTTAAGGGAAGATGGAACCTACTTAGACCAAACATTTCCTACCCTAAACCATAAGCCTTCACTATGTCTCCACAAAAGCCCTATATGATCTCTAGTTGAATGAAACTTACATTAGTGGTGACTCATATAAGGGGCAAGCATATGGTACTTAGAGCCGGACTTGTGACTTTTCTTTGAGAGAGATGAGTGATTTTCCATTAACCTCATTCTGAGTGTCACTATTCTAAAGGTGGGGTTTGCTTAGGGAGAGATGAGGATGTGTGAGTTTGGGTTCCACAATGACCAAAGTAATAGAAAGAGTTCTTTGATGTGTTGAGTCATCTATTGATGCTCTTGTGCCGCACTTAATCCATGGTGTTTAAAAGAGTAAATTTTGTTAATGATTCATTTGTATTGAGGGCAATTGTTAGTCCCAATTGATGCTAGATGAGGTCATTTTAGGATAGCTGAATTTTCTTGGATTTTCTCTTAAGGGGTGGATCTTATTTTATTTGCTTGAGGACAAGCAAAAACTTAAGTTTGGCGGAGTTGATAACTAGGGATTTTGATACATTTTATATTCCTTCATGCATAAGTTTTGATTAGAGATGTGTACAAAATAATCCCAAAAGGCTCACAAGTTGTTCTTGATTGCAGGTTTGATCAACAAGGTGACAAGATGTCAAAGATCAGCTCAAAAAGGAGTGAAACTTGCATAAGTACCAAGACATGACAAAGCTCAGGAAAAACAGGGCTAGTGCGGCCGCACACCATTCTGTGTGGTCCGCAAAAGTGAAGTTCACAGAGGCTGCTATTCAGGACCAAAGGCAATGCGGCCGCAAGGGGTTTGTGCGGTCCACATTGGGATCAATGCGGCCGAACTCGATTTAGTGTGGTCCGCAGAGCCAAGGTTCAAAGAGTTGCCAGTTCCAAGTTTAAAGCCCAATGCAGTACGTGCTCCATTTCGTGAGGACTGCACTAGAAGCCACCGCAGCCGCTCTCGATTCTGTGCGGTTCGCATTGTGCAAGTTTAGAGAGCCGTCTATTCAAGTTCAAATCCATAGTGCGTCTGCACGTGATTTTGTGCGCTCCGCACTAACCCCGCAAGGGTATTTTTGTCTAGATTTTTCAGCTTAGTATAAATAGCTTCTTTTCCCATTTTTAGGTCATCAAAGAGTTTGTACTGAAGGCTGTGCTCGTAACTTCGATATTTTTAGCTATTTTGAGTAATTTTAGCTTTATTTCAACATTGAATCTTCAAGTTTAGTTTAGCAATAAAATTATTATGAGTTTTTCTTCATCTATTTCTTTATTTTCTTCTCTAATTATGAGTAGCTAGACCCATAATCTAGGGTTGTGGCTCAACCTTATTGTGGGTAATTGATGGAACTTGTGCTTTAGGGCTTGATAGATTATGAGTGTTTTATATTTGGACTAATTTCATGTTTAATTGCTGAATTAGTGGTTGCAAACACTAGTTTGTGTTTAGTTGACTTTAACACTTCTTGAGAAAGAGAGCCCAAGTCTATGAAATTGGTCCAACAAGGAATTGGGGCATATTCAAGAGATTGATAGCCCCAATTAAAGGGTTAAATCTACAGATAGTAATACCCGACTTGAACCTTCATTGCTTGTGCAAATTTGTATACCCAATTGGTCTTGAGAAATTCAATTTGGACAAAATTACTCGAACTACCGAGAGGTGTAGAGTGAGTAGAATCGTGCAACGGTTATATCATACTCCCCAAATGTGACAATCATGCCTTAGACTCAAGTATCCGTCAATTGACCACCTAGGCGAAAGTCACTACCCTAGTGCCTTTTAATCATTTGAACAACTCACAATAGTTTAATCTTAGCTTATTTTAGTTTAATTGATCATTGTAGTTCTATACAATTAGAAGTAAATCAAAACCCAAAATGTTTAGAAGTGCAATTAAGAGCAAATACATAACTCCACTTTAGATAGACACCCGACTCCAACTTCTAGCTCCCTGTGGAAATCGATCCCGACCTTAATCGGGTAAAAGCTGCTTCGACCTCTCTCGCTACTCAATAGTAGTGCAGGGTTGGCCTCGATCATGCACCACCACTAAACCCTAAAACGCACCAGAACCAATTCCCATGGATGCGGTCTCACGCGATGCTCAACACGTCGATGTAAGCTTCGACACTGACAGGAGCGTGCTCCAAGGAGACTAACAAGAAGCTCAGAAAACCCCGACTAGGGAAGAACGGGAGGTTAGCCTTCATGTTATTTTTAAAATTTTGCAGGCACAGCAGTTAGCGATTGCTCATCTGCAAAGTCATCAGAAAACTCCCAACACGGTAGCGCCGGGGACGGCTCCCCCAGCTGAGCATGTACCGGAGAGATCAAGCAACAACGGGTCGGTATCCGACCCCGCCATCGTAAAGATCCTCGAGGACCTCACAAAGAGGATCGAATCGGGTGAGAAGCAAATAAAAGCCAACGACAAAAAGGCCGAGACCTACAACTCTAGGGTCGACCAAATTTCGGGCGCACCCCCGATCCTGAAAGGTGTGGATTCAAAGAAGTTCATACAAAGGCTGTTCCTAGAGGAAGGGGTTCCAAAATCCATTCCAAAGAAGTTGAGAATGCCAAACCTTCCAAAATACAGTGGAACCTCAGACCCCAATGATCACATTACTGCTTACACTTGTGTAGTGAAGGGAAACGACTTAAAGAACGACAAGATCAAGTCCATTTTACTAAAGAGGTTCGGGGAAACACTCTCGAAAGGGACCATGATATGGTATCACAAGCTAGCTACTAACTCTATAGACTCATTTGCCATGCTGGCAGATTCTTTCATAAAGGCACATGCCAGTGCCATCAAAGTAGCAACAAGGAAATCCGACGTCTTCAAGATCAAACAGGGGGAGAACGAGATGATGTGAGAGTTTGTATCTCACTTTCAAATGGAACAAATGGAACTACCACCAGTCTCCGACGACTGGGAAGTACAAGCCTTCAATCAAGGTCGGAATGAACGAAGCTCAGTGGCTTCAAAGCAGCTGAAACAGAACATGGTCGAATATTTCATTGTGACCTGGTCAGACATTCACAATCGATATCAATCGAAAATCAGGGTCGAGGATGACCAACTAGGAGCCCCCTCGAGCTCAGTATACCCAAGCAGGCTTCTAGCGAAAGAGCCAAAGCCAAACAAAGAAAGGTACCAGCCATACATCGAAGACCGGAGAAATGCCCCGAGGCATAACATACCCCGCAATGATCGAAGAATGGATTGAGGCTAGAATCCTCGGGAAATCGTCAACATAGCTGGGTTTGATAGGTACACAGGACTGACGGAAATGCCTCACTTGTCAAAATACAACTTCAATGTCAATGTATTAGATATCGTGTTCGCCATTAGTAAAATCATAGACACCAGGTGGCCAAGGCCTGTACAATCGGATCCATCACAAAGGAACCACAACTTAGTGTGTGAATTTTACAACACACATGGTGACAGGATCGAAGATTGCCGACAACTCATGGAAGAGGTAGCTCGACTACTCAACAAAGGTCACCTCCAGGAATTCCTCAGCGACCGAGCCAAAAATCAGTTTTAGGAAGAGAAGAGACCAAAGAGAACGAAGCAAACGAGCCGCAACATGTCACCCATATGGTCGTTTAAGGTGTCGGTGCCCTGCAGGAGCCCACGGTCAGGAGAACGAACACATCACTCACCAGGAAAAAGCAAACTCGAGACTCTATCTAAGCCCCATAACGACGCACTAGTAATCTCTTTTCTTGTAAATACATTTCAAATTAAACTTGTGTTTGTGGCTCTAGGTAGCTCGGCCTATATTATCAGGTTGAGGGCAGTAGAGCAACTTGGACTTTTTGATCAAATTATTCTCACTCCTCGAACTCTCAACGGATTCAACACGACAACCACAAGGCATATTCTTGGTTATTTACAAATGAACAAAGAAAGGGTCGTACCGCGTCCTTCGAGTTACAACCATATCCCTTTTTAAGTTACACCTCATACTTACCTTTATGCAGGTGCCCGACCTAGACAGTTGAAGCGTTAACCCAGCTCGAAGACCATAAGGTTTTAAAGCATTTGTTTCACTCTTTTCCTTAGATCGAGTTTTAATCCCGAAAAGGGTTTTACCAGCAAGGTTTTTAACGAGGAAACATCTATATGCTACCTAAGGAAGATACAACAAGTATTCAAGGCTTCTTTTGTAATAAACCTCGAATAGGGGGGACATCCCCCTAGAAAGACACCTACACGGAGAAGCCAAGATACGCCAAATGAGGTCTTGATAGGAAAATAATGTACCGGGCCAAACGATCGAATGAACCGTGTCCGCATAGAACAACCGAGCCCTTAACAGCAAAGGCATCTATGTTTGTGCCAAATAATCAAAGAATATTTCCCCAAAACATTCTGCATTTCGAGAAAGCTCGATATTTTTTGCAAAAAATGGCCCCAGAGCCAAAAAAACGTCCCGAACACTCGGGGACTGGCGTCAACAACGCGTAATAGTACAAACCCCGAGTCGGAGCTTCAAATCGTAAGCCCTCAATGAGGCAACAACAACATCTACATCACAAAGTGTCTCCAAAACCAAAAACATCCCGAACACTCGGGGACTGACATAAAAAACTCAAGGCCACATGACCTCCGGGTTGGGAATTCTGAAATCGTAAGCTCTCAATGAGGAAATACTAAGGTGACAAGTAATGGCTCCCGAGTAGAGGAATCCTCTATGGCTCGGGGACTACCGTCAATCACCATTTCCATCGACTTATTAGCCCCGGTCTCGTTAGACCTACACAAGGCAACAACAATAACTGTAAGACCTCAAAGGCATGTAAAACTTGTAAGACCTTACTAAAGGCAAAAACCTAATCTTAAAGTTTAGGCTATATATTGAACTTGTAAGACCCCTAAAAAGGCATACCCTCGATATAGATGTCGAAACTACTTCACTGGGTACTTAAAGGCTCCGGCCAAACACAAATGACTCCGTTCATAAGGTTGTACAAGCCAAACTAACGTGACTCGAGGATGCCCGACCGTCGCAATAAAATCACAGGCCTTGAATTAATTCGAATATACTTCAAAAAGAACCGGTTAAATAGGCTACCCTCGGTATAGGCAAACGAGCTTCGACCATGTCAGCTCCTAAGCACTGTCTTCGAGGTACTCAACCTCCGAGCCAAACCTCCCGAGGTGCTCGATCATCGCTATATAATGAATCACAATCGAGGGTTTTTTCATCGAAAAGTTAGGCAAACATTATTTCAAAGGCCCTTAACGAGGGAAAATTAAAGCCTATATAAAAGGTTGCATCGACCCAAGGCGTAAGAGCCACTGTCAGTCCACATAAAAGGTCGCATCGACCCAGCGCGTAAGAGCCTACGGGCCAGCCTAATGAGCCTCAGGGCCATACTGTGAATCTAAGGATTCCTCTAAACTCAAAGACCAGTTCATCGGGTTAGAATCAAGGCAAAAATAAACGCAGAAGATACAAAACCACGAGGTTTCCTCTTTATACACACATCTGACAAAAATTCAAGCTCCATTTACAGCATACTTTGAAAGTACTATATACAGAAACAGAGAAGGAATTATACGTCCCCTTTAGGTACTATGGCCCGACGACCCCATCCTCAGCATCGGACAGAAGGAATTTAGCATCGTGTTCTTCCACCTTGGCTTGCTTGATCTCTTCCGAGAGGTCGAAGCCCCTGGCATGAATTTCCTCGAGGGTTTTTTTCTGAGATTTACACCTCACATACTCTTTACTATTGCTCTCACGATCAAGAGCTTTCCTCGGCTTAGCTATAGCAACAGTAGCGCCATTCAAATAGGCCGCCACTTTCTGGTTAGCCCTAGTGTGGCTCATTACAACCTCAGTCCGCTTCGCCTTCAAAAGCTCGGACTCGAGCCTTGTGATCATATTCGATCAGATAGAATCATTTGCATGGGCGTTCCGGACTTGCACCTCGAGGGCAGAAGACTTAGACAAAGCACCCTCTCTGGCCGTGACTTGGGCATCTACCTGAACCTCTAACTCGTTAGGCTCATATTTGGCCCAGCCAACTTCGCCCCAAAGTTGTTCCAACTCCTCCATTTTGCTCTCCAACTGAAATATCGAAACATTAATCTCCGAAAATGAAAGGGGGAGCATACATCAACACGAAATATAGGTTACCTGTCTTTCGAGACGGCTTTCGCAGTTCCAACTTCGATTCGCCACACACTGCAGGTATACCAACTCACTTTCCTTTATTGCAGAAAGGACCCTAAGTGATTTCTCCCTATCCAAAGGTTTCCGTAGCTTGGCCTCATGACGAAGCAGCTCAGACTTAAGCTTGTCAAAGGCCTGCAAAGGAAAATTCAATAAGAAAGGAATGGCGCAAAACCAAGATAAGCATATACTGGTTACAAAAGCTTACCATAAAGCCAAGCCGCTGAGCCTCACCAAAAGCTGAGCCAATGCCCGATGGCCTAGTATCCCCCGAAGTGCCTTTGGTAGAAAAAGAAGAAGGCGCCGCATGACCCTCGTTCCTCGAAGTACTTTCGACGGGAACGGGAAATGTTCTTTCGAAAACAGAGGCCTCCGAAGCGGGAAGATCGGCCAACTCGCCTCTTTTGAACCTGAGAAAAGGACTCGGCCCCCCGTGAGCATCCTCACACCTCGGAGACTCTTTTCGTTTATTATCAACCTCGAGGTCGACAGTCTCTCCTCCTCCCCCAGGGGGCACGGCCTCATCTCGAAAAAATCTCCAACACCTGTGGCGGCAGAGTTAGTGAACTAAAAAGAGAAGCACCTTTTGAGGAAATAAGCCACTAAATGCCTACCGTGATGCTTTGCCTCCCATCTCCCCTAGGACAGGTCTCGCCACCTACACTTATCATAGGTCGAACAAGCTGCCAGTTTGCGGGACCATTCAGTGAGATTAGGGACCTCATTCGACAACCAAGGAAATGCTACAAAAAATGAAATAGAAAGATGCCTTTATGGAGCCCGCCTCTGCTATGGACAAAGCGATAAAAATACATGTATTCCACTTACATGTGAAATTCCATTTCTCAGGAAATGGCAAACACTCTCCAGGGATAATATCAACTGTCACACCTCCTTTTTATTACACCTGAGGGTATATATAGGGAGTTTTTTCCAATTAAAGTGACATTATTCGAAATGGGATTATTTATTTATTCTATTCAGAGTCGCCACTTGGGATGGTTTGTTTTCTGATGTCCCAAGTCACCGGTTTATTTTATATTCGTAAATCGAGGAAATTTGACTTTCCTTTTGAAGTCTGCGAACTAGAAATTTTAAGTAAGGAATTCTGTTAACCCGGGAGAAGGTGTTAGGCATTCCCGAGTTTCGTGGTTCTAGAACGATCGCTTAAACCATTGTAATTGACATATTATCTGATTTTAATACATGTTTTAACTTATGGTACAATTTTTAACTTATTGCCCGCTTTGAATTAATTTAAAAGAAGATTTAACGTCGTTTAAAACATGTCTTTGGATCACACCACATGAAATGCACCCGCAATCCGAAACACATCTTATTCAATGTTGTTGAGATTTGGATTTTGGTCACATGAAATGCGCACCCGATTTTAGGAAGGTAATATTATTAGAATAACGTGCCTAAAGCAACTACGCACTTTCAAATTAGTGAGGGCTACAGAAAGTTCAACTAAATAGCACGCCTCGATTTCTGGTGATTAAAATTAAATAAAAAAGGGCCATGCATTTTGAGATTTTATTTGGCACGTCATACCTCGACTAATTAAGGACCTAATTAATTAAGGAAAGCTTAATAGAATTCTAATCATTTTTTGACTCAAGGTTTAAACCTACTTATCATCTAACGGACCTTGTGTTGAATGACCAATTATCTAAAGAGAAGTGGCTTCACCAATAACTACTAAACAAAGGACTGGGTTCGACAAAGCAAACCCAATTAGCGTAAAGTATATGATTACCTTTTGCCGGCCTCTTCAGGCTTGGGCCCAAACTTAGCCCAAGATTTAGTGAGATGGAAAATGCCAAGTGACATGGGGACATGCAATTAAATCAAGAAGATAAACACTCATCCGTTAGGCCAGCATTAGGCCCAACGCTTTAGAGCCAAACAATTTGCAAAACCAATTAAACCCAAATCAACTAATGCTATATGAAACGCGAAATCAAATTACCCTTTAAACTTTTGAGTTTAAACTAATCAAGTACAAATCAACTAACTGAGCTTCCGATTTTATCTTTTATGCATTTTGGATTAAATCTGTTGTGAAGAAAATTTAGCAGTAAACAAAGGAACTACTATGCTCAAGAAACAAGCCCAAATAGCAATGGTATATCGTCCTCCCTTGCTAATGACTTCAAAGTCCAAGCTCAAGAAACCCAAACCTTGCCAAAGTCACAACTGAGGATCGGGACTCAATATCGAGTCCTTACCAGCAACAAAAATACTAATCGTACCCAACAACAACATGATAAGCTTTATCAACCTACAGTAAATGGAACATAAGGGAATTTCAAAAGCTACTAAAATCGCATGCTCAACTTTAACTACACTGATAATGAAATCGACAAATATCCATGCTTGAGTTCAAACCTAAGCTAAACTTACAAACACAGCCTGAAACTTCAACCCAATTAACTCTTTTTCAATATCATCGGTAACAAAATCTGGGGAACTAGCCCAATTTGCTTGAATCAAAAAATCAACACCCAAACTCTTAGAGAGCACAAGTTCATTTATGCAGCATACTAAAGACATGAGAAAGCTAAGGTAACATGTATAATTCATGACTTATTACAGAACATTAAAGAAATAGAGGAAAACAAATGAAATGACATTCAACAGCTTGTATTCAGTCAGGCCTCAACTCGAAATACATGTTCTTAGTCACTTGTTGACAATGATTTGAGGAAATACCTGGTAATGAAAAGGGAAAACAGAAGAGGTGAAGAAATCAGAAATCAAGCAGCAGCAAAAATCAATTTAAAACTAGCAATGAAACATGATTCTGACAGCAGCTCAAAACCATGCTTTAAAATACAAAACTCAAGTCATTTTAACCAAGTGCAAGGTCTTTGAAACTTTCAGAAATTTCAGCTAACCAATGAAATCAAAGAACACTAAAACCAAACAGAATTCTCAGCTTTCCAAAATACAGGGATTTTAGTATTATCTTTCAAAGCTTTTTAAATCTAGCCGTTTCTAACTTTTTCAAAAAATTTCAGTCCCTGAAATCTCTTCCTTGAGCCTGAAGAAAGAGTGTCTTTATAGGCAAGCTTTTAAGGCAGCCTAAAAGTATTCAATTTTTGCACCTTACCCCTTTTGGAATTTTCACTTTTGTTGTTCAATCCCTAGCTTAAAAATCAGTTTTTCAAATAAGTCCCAATCCCCAGCTTCTAAGAAGCTTCCTATTCAGTTAAAAGAGATTCCCTCACCTAGAATTCATAGACTACCCCTTTAAGTCCTGTTAATTACCCCAACCTGCCTCATGGGTCAAGTTGACCTAATAGCTTAAACCCAATTGAGCGTGCTCCCCTTGAAAATGGGTCAGAAATGACCCCAAAGTCCAAAGCCAATCAGAAAATCCATTTGGTAATTCATGAAGAGAAGAAGAAGAGACCAATTAAATGATTTTAAAACCAAAATCTAAACTAAACGACTGATTTAAACCAAATAATAAGCTAAAATTAACTATATTACCAAGCCAGCAACATCTAATTAAACTAATCATAAGACTAAATATCAGAAGCTTAAAGTCATGAGTGACAATTAAGCATGACGAGTGAATAAAACAACGTTTAAAAGTTGAAAGGAAAACTGAAACACAACCGGAACAAATACAGACATGGATCGATCCAGAAAAAAAGAAAGCCTTGGTTCAGAACCTTGGTCAATTTTCAGTCTACTTACGAAAAATGAGAAGAAAAGAGGAGTAAGTGGTGAAATAACCACGGCGCTAGGGTTCCGAGTTTTAATCTGATATTCGAGGAGCTCAGGCCGGATTTGAGGGAAAGTGAACGGGGATTTGGAAAGAAGGGGGTGAGGAGAGTATTCGATGTTAATTTCATAGCGATTGGACGTCGGCCGCTGCCGTGGGCGATTTTCGTTAGGTGGCAGGCGGTGGCATTACATGGGAGACTAAGAGTTAAGTGAGGGGTAGGGGGGACATTTTCGGACAATTTTATATGGGATAAGACTCAGTTCCAGACCGTCCGATCAATTAAGATCGGCGGGCCTGATCAAAGGGTAATGGAAACGACGTCGTTTGGTCATTTAGTGGTGCGGACCGGGTATGGGGTGGTCTGGGCCGGATTTAACGGGTTTGGACGGGTAAAATTGAATAGGGCTTGAGGGATTTTAACTTTTTGGCCCAAAAATTCGAATCTTCTCATTTCTTCTTCATTTTCTTTTTATTTATTTCAAAACTCTTTTTCTCCCCCTTTTTTTTCAAAATTAAAAATAAAACCTAAATTAATTCATACTACAAATTATCCTACTAAATTAAATTAGTTAACTCTAAATAATAATTACCACAAATAATTAAATTCCAAACTAAAAGGAAAACTACCAAAATTCGAAACTCAAAATTTAAAATGCAAAAATTAGTTATTTTTCGTGATTTTTTCATTTTTGTAAAACAATAATTTACCAATTAATCTAAAAATATAAAATTAAATCCTAAATGCAATGCGTGATATTTTGGTATTTTTCATGATATAAATAAAACTTAAACGTGCACAAAATTGCAAACAATTAAATAAAATTCTACAAAATTCCTAAAATGGTAAATAATTAACAAAATATATTTTCTTGGGATTTTTATAGGAGTGTTTCATATAGGGCAAAAATCACGTGCTCACAGCTACCCCTCTTTGCTCGAAGATACGAAGGGTTTTCGGGCAAAGATAAAATGAGCAATCACGAGGGATTTTTGCCCGTTTGACACTCCATGAGAAGCATTTTTGAAAAGAATCTGACCGAGCCTTGATTCAAAGGTTGCCTACATATCCTTGGCTATAGAGGAATCAGGTCAGTGTAGTTCTAGAAGTTTTGGTAGTTGGGACTACCGGGAGCTTGATTTTACTGTTGCTGTTGCTACTGCTTGCTGACCCCCTTATTACACCAAACGGAAAGTCAAAAGCTATCTAACTAAACCTATCAACTACAAGTTACAAGATTACTATCTATAAATCTCTTGAAGCTTGATCTTGAGTCTTGGCTAGGTCTTGCTGCAGAATCCGATCTGAATCTTAATGCTCGTCAGCTATAACCGTTGGTTTATTCTTCAGCTTTAGATCGAGGCGAGATATGTGAAGCTTGTGACTTCAATCATATTTTGAGCAGTCCGCATCCTTCTCCGTTTCAACCTTTGAGTTCACACCTTTGTTCTGGATTGAGACTCATACTTTTGGTCATCTCGAATCCTGCGCCTCGAGGTCAAACCTGCTCAGACACTAAAACAAACAAACGAACGAAATTTTCTGCCCTAGTTTTCACTAGGATAATTTGTGAGTTATTTGTAACCAAAACCTACATTATTTCTCTATTGAAAACTATAAAGTAAGGATCGTGTGTCCTTAGGAGGAAAGATTAGGGAATGGAGCTCTATATCTAAAAGCATCAACTCAGGGATTGGAGCCCTAATGTTGGCAAAATGCGACTAGGGAATGGAGGCCCTATGTCTAAAAAGGCTCAACTTAGGGATTGGAGACCTAAATGTAGGCTAAAAGGCGACTAGGGAATGGAGTCCCTATGTCTAAAATCTCAACTTAGGGATTGGAGCCCTAATGTTGGTAAAAAGGCGACTAGGGAATGGAGGCCCTATGTCTAAAAAGGCTCAACTTAGGGATTGGAGCCCTAAATGTTGGCAAAAAGGCGACTAGGGAATGGAGGCCCTATGTAAAAAATCTCCACTTAGGGATTGGAGCCCTAATGTTGGCAAAAACGACTAGGAAATGGAGGCCCTATATCTAAAAAACTCAACTCAGGGATTGGATCCCTAATGTTGGTAGCCCCTATGTCTAAAATCTCAACTTAGGGATTGGAGCACTAATGTTGGCAAAGACGAATAGGGAATGGAGGCCCTATGTCTAAAAAGTTCAACTCAAGGATTGGAGCCCTAAATGTTGGCAAAAAGGCGACTAGGGAATGGATGCCCTATGTCTAAAATCTCCACTTAGGGATTGCAGCCCTAATGTTGGCAAAAACGACTAGGGAATGGAAGCCTTATGTCTAAAAAGCTCAACTCAGGGATTGGAGCCCTAATGTTGGCAAAAACGACTAGGGAATGGAGGCCCTATGTCTAAAAGGCTCAACTTAGGGATTGGAGCCCTAAATGTTGGTAACAGGTGACTAGGGAATGGAGACCCTATGTCTAAAAATCTCAACTTAGGGATTGGAGCCCTAAGGTTGGTAAAACGGTGACTAGGGAATGGAGGCCTTATGTCTAAAATCTCCACTTAGGGATTGGAGCCCTAAAAGTTCAACTTAGGGATTGGTGTCCTAATGTTGGTAAAAAGGCGACTAGGGAATAGAGGCCTTATGTCTAAAATCTCAACTTAGAGATTGGAGCCCTAATGTTGGTAAAAAGGCGACTAGGGAATGGAGGCCCTATGTCTAAAATCAAAACTTAGGAATTGGAGCCCTAATATTGGCAAAAACGACTAGGGAATGGAGGCCCCATGTCTAAAAAGCTCAACTAAGGGATTGGAGCCCTAATGTTGGCAAAAGGCGTCAAAGATTGATATTGGGGATCCTGAACTATCATTTTGTTCGAATTTTCTTCTTTTTCCTCTTTTTTTTTCATTTTCCTTTTTCATTTCATTTTATTTCAATAAAATACAGGAAGGAATTTTGGAGGAAAACTTCCCTTTTGGATTGATTGTTACTGCAAAGCTGTTTCTAGCTTTTACGCAGCTTTTCTTTTGGTTGCACCTTCTTTTGCACTGTTGCCTTGGGCTGCACCTGCTTCAATTTTAAGCAAAGAACAATTGTTAGTTTGAAACGGTGGTTGGTTTTATGGCGTTGATTGTTTATATGACTCGATCTCGGCCTGAACCTTTGTTGAGAACTTCTACTATTTGGTGGTTTTCTGAAGATTGATTTGTCTTTCAAACTGGAGGACTCAACTTTTAAGATTTCATGATGGCTCGCCCGTGTAAGGCTTCTACCCTTTCACTTTATTCCACCTTTAGGCTTTTGCCCTTGGCTTTCTCTTCCCTTCCAATAACTTTAATTTCATAGCATCAGCCATCATGGCCAGTCGGGATCGACTTGATGCACCTACTGAGGCTGGGTACTTTTCTTTACCTTTTGTTAAGCAGAACCCTGTATAGCCAGTCTTGCCACCTTTTCTTTGTATTAGTTTAGGAAAAGAGTTAGACCGAAAGGGATTCAAGGAAAAGTAAACAAAGGACAAGAAAATGAATTGAAGGAGAAGTGTCCCTTTTGGGGATGAACGAAGAACTTATCTGGGGTGCATACAGACTTCAATAAACATGACATGCTTCTTGGACTGGATACCCGATCTGCACAGTTATCCAATTTCTCATAAATCCATTGTGGCCCGTATTTTAAAACCGAGAACCCTGCCAAGACTCTTTCAATATCAATGGTGGTGAGGGTTTCTTCTTTTCGATCAACGGCGCCCTTTGAGGGTTTTTGCCAATCGACCTCTCTTATTTCTCTTCTCACCGTCGCCTTATAGTGCTCCTTACGAGTTTTCACTAACAAGACTCTCTTATTTTCATTTCTCTGCTTACCATCGCCTCATGGTGCCCGTGTGGGTTTTCACCAATAAGATTCTCTCATTTTATTTCTCTCATTTTGATTGCATCAGACCCAAAGAACTGCGTTCTCCGATTTTGAAAACCTTTTACCAATCGATCGGAAGGACTTGAACAAGGTTTTGGGTAAAAGGAATTTAGATTGAATTACAACTTTGGAATCATTCAGGCAGGATCATCGCCGAACCATTATAAAATCTGCCCCAATTTCACTTCTTGAGGAACTTGAATTTTTATTTTGGTGTGACTGAACCCCAGAGAGAGGCTGCCTATGTATCCTTTCGGAATCAAGTCGAATGTAGTTCAGGAAAATATTTTGCTTTTGTTGTTGTTGTTGTTATTATATTTTTTTTCTTTTTTCTTTTTTTATCTAGTTCCAAAGACGGTAATGAAAGAAAAGTAACCAGCTCAAAGGGTTAGCAAAAGAACTGGAGTGTTTGGGGTAGCGAGAATGAAAGTCTTCGTCATCTCAATCAGATAGTGCTATTGCTGCAGAAGGACTAGACATAGTACTTTTTTACCACATATGCGGTCACAACTGCCTGGGGATCATTTCCTTCAATATCTCCCAAGTACAATGCTCCTCTGGGCAATATATTTCTGATGATGTATGGGCCTTTCCAATTGGGAGAAAATTTTCCTTTTGCTTCCTGATGATGGGGAAGAATATGCCTCAGAACGAGTTGCCCCATTTCAAAATTTCTAGGCCGCACTTTCCTGTTGTAAGCACGGGCCATTCTTTGTTGGTACAACTGCCCTTGGCAGACTGCGGCCATTCGCTTCTCATCAATCAGGATTAACTCCTCCAAGCGGGATTTGACTCACTCACTGTCTTCGATTTCAGCTTTCACAATGATCTAGAGAGAAGGGATTTCAACTTCTGCGGGTATTATGGCTTCAGTGCCGTAAACCAAATGGTAAGGGGTTGCTCCGACCGACGTGCTCATAGTAGTGCGATACCCCAACAATGCAAAAGGCAACTTTTAATGCCACTACATGGAACTTTGAATCATCTTTCTCAAAATCTTTTTGATGTTCTTATTTGCTGCTTCAACGGCACCGTTGGCTTTGGGACGATAAGGAGTAGAGTTCCGATGTGTTATCTTGAAATGTTCGCATATCTCTCTCATCAAATGACTATTCAAATTTGCAGCATTATCTATAATGATAGTTGCAGGAATACCAAAACGGCAGATGATGTTAGAGTGCACGAAGTCTACCATAGCTTTCTTGGTGACAGATTTGAGAGTGATTGCTTCAACCCATTTAGTAAAATAGTCGATGGCGACCAATATGAATCCATGCCCATTTGAGGCTTTTGGCTCGATTCCCCAATGACGTCCATGCCCCAGGCGACGAATGGCCAAGGTGCTGACATGGGATGCAGTTCTGTGGGCAGTGCATGAATCAAATCCCCGTGCACCTGACACTGATGACACTTCCGAACAAAACCAAAATAGTTTTTTTCCATAGTCATCAAATAATAGCCCGCTCGGAGGATTTTCTTTGCCAAAACGTACCCATTCATGTGGGGTCCGCACACTCCTGCGTGTACTTCATACATGATTCTTCCAACCTCTTCGGAGTCAACACATCTTAACAAGTTGAGGTCCGGGGTCGTTTTGTACAAGACATCACCACTCAAAAAGAAACCACTAGCATGCCGTCTAATGGTTCTCTTTTGGTCCCCACTGGCTTGCTCGGGGTATTCTTTGGTTTTCAAAAATATTTTGATGTCATGGTACCATGGCTGAACATTTGGATCTGCCTCAACTGTATTACAGTAGCCATGCATTTCCCTAATTTGGCTTTCTAAGGGATCAATATGGGCATTGCCTGCGTACGGCAGCATCGAGGCCAAAGTAGCAAGCGCATCGGCAAGTTCATTATGGCAACGAGGGATGTACCTGAACTCTATTGACTTGAATCGCTTGCCAAGATCTTCCACGTGTTGTCTATAAGGAATAAGCTTGATATCTCGGGTTTCCCATTCTCCTTGAGCTTGTCGGATAATCAGATCCGAGTCTCCCATGATTAACAACTCTTCGACATCTTGGTCGATTGCCATGTTCATACCCATAATGCAGGCTTCATACTCGGTGGTGTTATCTGTTCAGAAAAACCAAAGCCAGGTTGTGGCTGGATAATGCTGGGCGGTGGGTGAGATCAAGATTGCCCCAATTCCAACACCTTTTGCGTTTACCGCCCTATCAAAGAACATTTTCCAAGCATGGGTGTCTTCAGATATTGCCTCAACTGAATTCACCTCTTCATCTAGGAAGTACGTGCTCAAAGGTTGGTATTCATCATCAACCGGGTTCTCAGCCAAATGATCTGCAAACGCCTGGCTTTCATTGTCGTGCGAGTGACGTATACTATGTCAAACTCCATGAGCAAGATCTGCCACTTTGCTAATCTCCCAGTGGGCATTGGCTTCTGAAATATGTATTTTAAGGGATCCAACCTGGTTATGAGGTAAGTGGTGTAAGCTTGCAAATAATGCCTCAACTTCTGAGCGACCCAAGTTAAAGTACAGCAAGTTCTCTCCAATAAAGTGTACTTGGCTTCATAACTGGTGAACTTCTTGCTCAAATAGTAAATGGCCTGCTCTTTCTTTCCAGTCACATCATGTTGCCTGAGGACACAACCGAAAGAATTTTCCAAGACTGTCAGATACAAGAATAGAGGCCTCTCTAGCTCAGGTGGGACCAATACTGGCGGATTCGACAGATATTCTTTGATTTTATCAAAAGCCTTTTGGCACTCATTTGTCCATTTGATTGTTGTATCTTTCTTCAACAATTTGAATATGGGTTCACACATGGATGTTAACTGAGCAATGAATCGGCTGATGTAGTTCAATCTTCCCAACAAACTCATAACATCTTTCTTGGTTCTTGGAGGAGGCAAATCGCGAATTGACTTTATCTTTGCCGAGTCCAACTCGATGCCCCTCTGACTGACTATGAATCCCAAAAGTTTGTCGGATGGTACCCCAAATGCACATTTGGCCGGGTTCAGCTTCAAATCATATTTGCACAACCGCTCAAAAAATTTTCTCAAGTCCCGAACTTGGTTGTCCTGAGTTTTGGATTTGATGATTACATCGTCCACATACACCTCTATCTCTTGGTGCATCATATTATGAAAATATGGCAGTCATGGCTCTCACGTAGGTTGCCCCGGCGTTCTTCAGACCAAATGGCATGACTCTGTAACAGTATGTACCCCAAGGTGTGGTAAAAGCTATCTTCTCTGCATCTTCTTCATCCATCAACACCTGGTGATATCCTGCGTAACAATCCACGAAGGACTGTATCTCATGTTTGGCGCAGTTATCAACAAGGATGTGGATGTTCGGCAAAGGGAAGTTATCTTTGGGACTTGCCTTGTTTAAATCTCTGTAATCCACACACACTCGAATTTTCCCATCCTTCTTTGGAACTGGAAATATATTGGCTAACCATGTGGTGTATCGAACCACTCGGATCACACCCGCTTTCAACTGTTTTGTGACCACTTCTTTAATCTTGTCACTGATATCGGTTTTAAACTTTCTTTGCTTTTGCTGGATTAGGGGACACTAGGGGTAAGTTGGCAGCTTATGAACCACCAAATCAACACTTAGTCATGGTATGTCATCGTATGACCAAGCAAACACATCTTTGAACTCAAACAAAAGTTGGATCAATGCGTCCCGAGTTTTCTCATCTGTGTGAATGCTTATCTTGGTTTCCCTAACTTCTTCAGAAGTACCCAAATTAATCGGCTCAGTATCATTTAAATTCGGCTTAGGTTTATTCTCAAACTGTTACAATTCTCGATTTATTTCCCTAAAAGCCTCTTCTTCATCATATTCTGGTTCTTGGTTCATTACTTCACAGTTAGACAACTTGTTTGGATCTGGGCATGAAGTCTACATGCATGTCATGTTATTTAAAGCCGCATTATTAGAACTGAAAGAAGAAATAAAAGAGAAAAAATAACCAAATCAGAAAGAATAAAGAAAGATGAACGATGAAATATTGATTTCATTTCATTTAATTTGAAGATAACAGGGTTTACATCGGAAGTTAAAAGACATGAAACTAAAGAAAACATCCGAGTTACACCCTGGAATAACTCGTGATGCAGAAAAAGTGACAGGACAGGTCTACTAGGACTCCCGCCTGATTGGGAATGGCGTAGCTTTCCAATTCTGCAGTTTGGCATTAGATCCCATATACAGCACCTCAGCGGTGCTTGAGCCTTCCCCTGGTTGAACCATGTGGGCTTCATACAGTATCTTCCTCATGGCCCTACAGATTTCTTCGATTTCTTCGGCCGTAAAGGCCTTATCCTCCTCTTCCTCATTGTATTTTGGCTTGACAAATGATTTGTATAGATGCGGCACCGGCTGAGACAAGACTCAACCATCATTCTTCCTATCTTCTGCCCATCTTATATTAGCTGGAGTAGGCCAGAAGCCTACCCCCAAGAACTTTTCACTGGCATTCGGGGTGATAGGTTCAGCTATTCCTTGAAACGATTTCCCAAGCCCTTTCCCAGGTTTGTAGCTATCCCTGATCATTTCTTTGGCCCCCATGATTGATGCATTAGAAAGGAAGGGTTGAGGACAAGGTTTTCCTTCTTTGTACTGATCAGCGACCACGATTTCAAAGGCCTGGTAGACTATGTGCTCACTTCCTTCTCTTGCTTCAAGACATGGGACTGAAGGGTCCCGATAAATCGATTGCTCATCTTCCCCGTGAACCACAATCTCCTGATCCTCATGTTCGAACTTTACCATCTGGTAGAGAGTAGAAGGCACAACCCCCGCTGCATGAATCCACGGCCTTCCCAAGAGAATATTGTAGGACGTGTCCATGTCCAGAACCTGGAAGGTTACTTCAAAGTCTACTAGGCCGATGGTCAGAATCAGATCAATCTCTCCAATTGTTTCCCTTTTAATACCATCGAAGGAACGTACACAGACATTGTTGGGTCGGATTTTCTCAGTACCAATTTCCATATGATTCAAAGTTGAGAGTGGGCAAATGTCTACCCAGAACCTCCGTCCATCATAACCCTATTCAAATAGTACCCTTCGCATTTAACTGTCAGGTGCAGGGCTTTGTTATGTGCGGCCCCTTCTGGGGTCAAGTCATTTTTGCTGAAGGAGATATGGTTAATTGCGAAAATCTTTCGGCCATTCTCTCCAACTGCTCTATAAAAGTCTCAACAGGCACATATGCTTCGTTAAGGGTCTTGATCAATACCTTTTGATGTTCGGTGGAATTCATCAATAGAGATAACAAGGAGACTTGTGCGGGAAATTTTCGAAGCGGTCGATCACCTCATAATCCGCCATTTTCATCTTTTGAAAGAGGGCCTTCGCTTCTTCAGCACTTACGGGCTTCTTAGATGGGAAGCACTTTCTAGTGGCATTGTTCACCTTTTCCAGATTGAAATACTTTTCTGCCGGGTTATTTTCTCGGACTTCTCCCGAGATTTCTTTCCCTTTGTAAGTCACCACTGATTTGTTGTAATTCCAGGGCACAACGGTAGGATCCGTCATGGGCTTTTGTGGTGCGCGACCAATAACCACGGGCTCACTCAGCCTTGGTAGATTAATTGGCCCCCGCATCACATAAGCTACTTTGGGCATATACATTTGGGTTATCTTATTCAGTTTGAATCTCTTGGGAAGACTAAAATCCATCTAATTTTCTTTGTGGCCTCGAGGGACATAGAGGACAACATCTTTGGGAGGCATTGCCCCAATTTCCACTTCAACTTTCTTTTCTGACTTTGGAGGAATGGTTTTGTTCTTTTTCTCCCCTTTGTCTTGCTTTGGGGCAGCTTTTGGTTTCTTTTCTACATCAGCGATGGCAATGATGGCCTTCAATGCTGGGTCAAATTCCTTTTCCTCACAAATCATTCTGATTACCGGCCCGTTGTTATGGGCTTGCAGCGGGTTGTTAGTCACATTGGGAATATCTTCATCCCTTAGCACTATCTTCCTTTGTTCTATCAAGTTTTCCACGGCTCTCTTCAGAGTCCAACAGTCATCCATGTCATGCCCTTCTGCCCCTGAGTGATAAGTGCATCGGGTACCGGCTCTATAAGTGGGTGATACTGGGTTTTGTCTGGTTTGAGGAACAGGCTGCAACAGACCCATTTGAACAAGTTTTGGTAATAGGCTGGAGTAGGGTTCTCCAATTAGTGTAAAATTTGGCCTCTTGGGTGGTTCACGAGGGTGGAAATTCTTTTGTGGAGGCCGGGGGTTGTAGTGGTTTTGGCATGGAGGCCGGTTTCTAGGAAATGGAGCTTGGTTCTGGTTGACTTGTTGTTGTGGCCGGATATAAGGTTGAGCATTCATGATCGGGTATGGTTTAGGAGCATAGGCTACGTCTTGGTGGGGGTAGTAGTGTTGCGGGGTCCTTTCTGAGAAAAAAGATCTGGGAATACGGTGTTTTCTTGCATCCAACGCTGCCATGGATGTTTCTTCCTTTTTCTTGCCCTTCGCCACTCCTCTAGACCCACCTTGAATGGCTTGGGAGGTAGCTCTGATGGCGGATTGGCTTATAACTCGACTCATTTTCAACCCATTTTCCACCATTTTGCCAATCTTGATAGCTTCAGCGAACGGTGTACCCATTGCGGACATCATATTTTGGAAGTAGTTAGCCTCTTAAGCTTGGAGGAAAACTGTGACCATTTCAATCTCATCCATCGGAGGCTTTAACCTGGAGGCCTATTCACGCCATTTAATTGCGTACTCTCGAAAGCTTTCCAAGGATTTCTTCTTCAAGTTTGTGAATGAGTTCCTATCTGGAGCAATATCAATGTTGTACTGGAACTGCCTGACGAAATCTCTAGCCAAGTCATCCCAGATGTGCCAGTGGGATATATCTTGGTCCATGTACCACTCAGATGCGATGCTGACCAGACTTTCTCTGAAATAGGCCATGAGGAGTTCTTCCTTCCAACCGGCTCCTCGCAACTGGTTGCAATATCTCTTGATATGAGCAATAGGATCACTGTGTCTATCATACTTCTCAAATTTTGGGGTTTTGAATCCCAATAGTAGATGCACATGAGGGAACATACACAAGTCAACATAGAATACATTTTTCTGTCCACTTAAGCCTTGTATGCTTTTGAGACTCTGCTCCACACTCCTCATCTTCTTCACAATCTCTTCTTGCTCAGGAGTTTTGGTGATCTTTTCCTGCCCCACAGTGAATTCATGTCGGAGTGGTTGAGAGTAAGTATAAGTGGGAAACTGAAGAGGTTCCATTGGGAATGTGGGTGTTTGGAAGGTGAAAGCTGAGGGGTGAAAACCAGGCCTGGGCAGTGTAGGCTGTGCTGTGGCCGAGCAAGGTAGAGCGGTGAAGATATTTGAGGATGCACCGGACATTAACACCTGGGGGCGAATCTCAGAAGGTGTAACCACAAAATGGGCCGAGATAGTTGGGTGTCCTAGTGATGTGTTTGGATAGTTTATGGGGATGCTGGAGGTCCTACTTGCCCTGGGAAAAAACTCGGGAAATCCAGGGATTGTACTTGGTAGTTCTCTTCCGTTTGCCCAGGCGTCCAACATTTCCATAATGTAGAAACGTAGTAGCCTGTTTTCCTCGGCAACTGTCGATTTTGAAGTTGGCATGCCCGAGACCGGACTCTCATCCACAATAGGAACTGTTGGCAGAATCATTTCTGAACACATTTCAACGCTTCCCTTCGACCTCGTGAAGTATGGATGCGAAGACAGACTACCACAAAACTAACCACCTTTCAATAAAACCTGGGCTGGTTGTAACATCAGCAAATGGTTAGTTTGGAACAAACAACAGACAGGTAATCGCACGTTGGGGGTATGATGCACCGATACAGTTAAATGTACTTCTACATGTTTTGCAACGGGTGCATGCTTCATTCCGGCTTTTCTTCTTCTTTCCCATTTTCCTTATTTCCATTCCCACTCTTTCCTTCTTTTTTTTTGTTATAGTCGAATCCTATGGAAATTGCCTACGTATCATGACCCCGCATGAATCATACCGGGCATAGTTCTGGGGATATTAAATAACAAAATATTTTGGGATTTTCAAATTCTTCATAAAAAGAAAATGCTTTGATTACAATGTCTCAAAACTAACAGACTTGAAAAGGAAATCACAGACTCTAATAGCAAGATGACAATATAGACTCAAGAACCGACTAACAGACTTTGACAAAAAGAAAATACAGACTCGAAAATTTACTGACAGACTCCAAGAGAAACAGACTTAAAGTGAAAATCAAAAATACATTAATGCTCCTGGGGCCCGCAGGACATCATTCGGTCTCGCCGTGGGCCTATATGCGAGATCCCCTTGCAGCCGCTCTAAATCACTCATTATATAGCGAACGAGAGTCATCACTGCAGCGATAAAGGTGGTACGAGTCATGTCCTTGCACGCTTGGCACTTCACGGTAATGTAGCCAGCAATGGCTCTAATCTTCTTTCAGATTCTGCCCTTTTCCTAAAGCAATCACCCTATCTGCTGATTCCTGGCTTCTAATACCTGAGTGTCGTGATGGTTTTGATTTTGCAATTGTTGCATTTCTTCCTCCATCTGATCCATCAAAGCATAACAATTTTCCCTATTAGCTTTAACGTCCTTGGCCGCCTCATTCTCAAGGGTAGTTAACTTTCTCTTCAGATTGGTGATTGTCCCTTCATATTTTCTTTTCATTTGATGCAAAAACTATGCCCGTCCTTCTGCGTTCTTTGCCAATTGGGCCCGGACTTTTGCTAGACTGGCTTCAGACTTTTCTAGCTCATCTTGACACTCAAGTGCTTTCTTTATCAGACTGCTTATAAGCTTTTTATCCGCTGCCTTCTTTCCGGGTTTCTAGCAACTATTCTCATTTTCTGGATTTGAGCTTTGAGGGCTTCGTTTTCCTAAGTTAGCTTTTTCTTTTCTCCTTCATCTGTGGCGGCTTGCAAACCATTTTCAAACTGAAGGTCCATGACTTGCCTTTCCAACTGGCTTATTTTAGCCCTGTAGCTTTCTTCTCTTGCCAACCAGCCCCACTGCTCTTGCGAGTCGTTGGTGAATTGCTGAACATGAGCTCTCTTAGCAGGTCTCTCCGGAATCTGGAACCTTTTACCAAACCAAATAATGTACTTAGGGTCTACTTCACCTCTAGCTAGATCCTGCACCATAGTCTTAGGTTCAAGGAATCTACATTCATTCCACACCTGACGAATTCTTCCTTATAGAAATACGGCTTTTGGGCCCAATTTAATGGCATGTTTACTCAAATCTTCGTCATGGGGAACGGTTTGAAATCTTCCCAATTGGTGCAAAACCCTGTGGGGGGAATATGGCTGGATGCTCCGGATGCCCATTAGGAGGAGATAACACACTTCAGCTGACATGTATCTTGCTTCGGTGATGGGAAGCCATCCGAACACCCACTCAATTTTATCGGCGGTCAAGGAGCTCAAATGTGTAAACCAAGTTTCAGTACCCTTAGGGAATTTAATACCCACTAGCTCAAATGTGTAAACCAAGTTTCAGTACCCTTAGGGAATTCAATACCCACTACTCGGTTTTCAAATTCTTCAATGTAACTCAAACCGGTCATACCGTAATTCATATACCCAACCCAGTGGCAGAGATGTTCCTGTATCCATAATTGTAGTAACAGATTACAGCCTTGGAAGAACTTTCCTCCTTCCCGACAGATAGTCAAGGCTTGGTAGATTTCAGATAAGATCAGGGGAACCACAGTGCTGTTGGCTTTCTTGATTGCAACATCGATCATTCCTACGAGACCTACCTCTATATTACCATCTTTTCGCGGGTAGACCATAACACCAAAGAATGCTACTATAAAAGCCAAACCCCGCCTTGTCTCCCATTTGTCTTTATTCCCGGCATGGGTTAGACCAGTGTTCGGCTCTTCAGAACCTCGGGGGTTACCATAGCGCTGGTACAAGAACGGGAGAGTGCAAAAACCTTCGGATAAATTTCCATCATGGATATCCTGACTAATACTCAACAAATTCAAAAATCTGTGGGGAGATACCGGTCTTGGTGACACTGGATATCGACTTCTAAGGTTTCCATTAAGGCCCGCATAACCCGCAACTTCCTCCAGCGTGGGTGTAAGCTCAAAGTCAGAGAAACGGAACACATTGCGAGTTGGGTCCCAAAAAGGTAGTAATAATTCAATTATGTCCAACCTTGGCTTGATGTTCAATAGTCCGATGAGACCTCCCAGAACCTTTACCACGGTTTCTCTACTACCTTTTCCTAGATCATTCCACCATATTGAAGATGTAAGGGGATCTCTTTAAAGACTGTGAACGGTTTCACTTGTGCTCATCCTGCACATTTATTAAGGTGATTTAATAACTTATTTTGCCCCAAAAAATACCATTTTTTCAAAATTTCACTTCAAAATAAAACCCGGTTTTTGCAGATACGGCCTTTCAGCACTTTGGGGAAGAACATTTTAAGGTTGTGCCTGCTAACCGGTTGAAAATAAAAAAAATGAACAAAAGTGGTTGTTCTTGCAAAAACAGCCTTCTGGCGCCCTTTTGGGGACATTCGACTTATTTTAAACAAGAATGGCATCACCCTACTTATTTGTGACAAAAATAAAATTTTGTTGTTTTTGGGCTATTTTTGAAAAAGGGAAGTTGGACCCGATGGGGGTTGCTTACGTATCCCACATCTAGTGAGAATCAAACTGGCGTAGTTCGGACAAATTTGACAAAAATGAAAACCAACTAACTTTAAAGACAAAACTTACTTTTTCTTTTCTTTTCTTTTTTCAAAATTTGGTAGTGTTTCGGTATATTTTGGACACTGATTCTTCAAAATAAGTAACTACCTCTCTGATCCTTCACACTGTTATTTTCTTTTCCCAATTTCTTCTATTATCCACAAGCCGGTCAACACGCAAATCCGAAGCAAATAAATACACAAGTAGCACGTAGGATGCATCAGGATGGTCTTTTCATTTCGGGTATGCCTGTCCTAGACAGGACCAACCCCTGTGTTGAGTCTCCTAAGTCAAATGCACGTGATGCAAACAAACGTTCCTACTAGGGATCCGACATGAGGTTTTGTTATACTAGGTTTAAAACCTGGGTTTATTGTTCTAGACCTGGCTTACCCGAGCGGACAACTCGAGCCGAGGGGGGGGGCAGTGTACTGGGAATATAGAAGCTTCACCGGCTTAGCAACATATCTGAACCTCGTTCTAAAATGGGATAAGACTCTAGACAGAAGAGAAGTCACATAAAGTGCACCATTCTCAAACATGTGGGAAAATCAGATAACAGATAAAGCCAATCATAACAGTTATTCTAAGCTCGAATTCTTGAATCCTGAACTAGAGATTCTGGGTTCGATCCCCAGCAGAGTCGCCAGAGCTATCACACCTCCTTTTTACACCCCGAGAGGTATATAAAGGAAGTTTTTTCAATTAAAGTGACATTATTCGAAATGGAATTATTTATTTATTTTATTCAGAGTCGCCACTTGGGATTGTTTGTTTTCTGGTGTCCCAAGTCATCGGTTTATTTTAAAATCCCAAATCGAGGAAATTTGACTTTCCTTTTGAAGTCTGCGAACTAGAAATTCTAAGTAAGGAATTTTGTTAACCCGGGAGAAGGTGTTAGGCATTCCCGAGTTCTGTGGTTCTATCACGGTCGCTTAAACCATTGTAATTGACATATTATCTGATTTTAATACATGTTTTAACCTATGGTACAATTTTTAACTTATTGCCTGCTTTGAATTAATTTAAAAGAAGATTTAACGTCGTTTAAAACATGTCTTTGGATCACGCCACATGAAATGCACCCGCAATCCGAAGCACATCTTATTCAACGTTTTTGAGATTTGGATTTGGGTCACATGAAATGCGCACCGGAGTTTAGGAAGGTAATATTATTAGAGTAACGTGCCTAAAGCAACTACGCACTTTCAAATTTGTGAGGGCCACGGAAAGTTCAACTAAATGGCATGCCTCGATTTCTAGTGATTAAAATTAAATAAAAAAGGGCCATGTATTTTGAGATTTTATTTGGCACGGCACACCTCGACTAATTAAGGACCTAATTAATTAAGGAAAGCTTAATAGAATTCTAATCATTTTTTTACTCAAGGTTCGAACCTACTTATCATCTAACGGACCTTGTGATGAATGACCAATTATCTAAAGAGAAGTGGCTTCACCAATAACTACTAAACAAAGGACTGGGTTCGACAAAGCAAACCCAATGGGCGTAAAGTATACGATTCCCTTTTGCCGTCCTCTTCAGGCTTTGGCCCAAAATTAGCCCAAGATTTAGTGAGATGGCAAACGCCAAGTGACATGGGGACATGCAATTAAATCAAGAAGATAAGCACTTATCAGTTGGGCTAGCATTAGGCCCAACGCTTTAGAACAAAAAAATTTGCAAAACCAATTAAACGCAAATCGACTAATGCTATATGAAACGCGAAATCAAATTACCCTTTAAACTTCTGAGTTTAAACTAATCAATTACAAATCAACTAACTAAGCTTCCGATTTTATCTTTTATGCATTTTGGATCAAAGCTACTGTGAAGAAAATTTAGCAATAAACAAACGAACTACTGGGCTCAAGAAACAAGCCCGAATAGCAGTGGTATATCGTCCTCCGTTGGTAATGACTTCAAAGTCCAGGCTCAAGAAACCCAAACCTTGCCAAAGTTACAGCTGAGGATCGGGACTCAATATCGAGTCCTTGCCAACAACGAAAATACCAATCGCACCCAACAACAACATGATAAGCTTCATCAATCTACAGTAAACGGAACGTAAGGGAATTTCAAAAGCTACTAAAATCGCATGCTCAACTTTAACTACGTTGATAATGAAATCGACAAATATCCATGCTTGAGTTCAAACCTAAGCGAAACTTACAAACACAGCCTGAAACTTCAACCCAATTAACTCTTTTTCAATATCATCGGTAACAAAATGTGGGGAACTATCCCAATTTGCTTGAATCCAAAAATCAACACTCAAACTCTTAGAGAGCACAAGTTCATTTATGCAACATACTTAAGACATGAGATAGCTAAGATAACATGTATAATTCAGGACTTATTACACAACATTAAAGAAATAGAGGAAAACAAATGAAATGACATTCAACAACTTGTATTCAGTCAGGCCTCAGCTCGAAATACATGTTCTTAGTCACTTGTTGACAATGCTTTTAGGAAATACCTGGTAATGAACAAGGAAAACAGAAGAGGTCAAGAAATCAGCAATCAAGCAGCAGCAGAAATCAATTTAAAACTAGCAATGAAATAGGATTCTGACAGCTGTTGATACCCAATTTTTTCCTATATATTTTCAAAATGACATATATGTGCATATATAAGCACCCCCAAGGGTTGTGGCATTTTTAGTGATTTTTAAATCAATTTACGACCTATTTTTACATCATAAAATCCCAATAATTATTCCCAAAAAACTTTCCATTTTGGAAAATAATTTACTTTATTCTCATAATTACCTCAAATATAGTTGGCATGATATTTTGCATATTTTTACAAATTCGTTTGGTATTTTAAAACTAAATTGCATGTAATTGTCATGCTAGCCTCTTTAAGATTTAATAGCATTTTTCTTAAATATAAATTGATCCCAATATTTTAAATTAAGGTTTACATATTATTTATTAACTCAGTACCTTTAATTTGCTTTTAAAATATTTTTACTATTTTTATAAAATAATAGGGGAAAAACTGGCTATTTCAATTTTAGCCTCAATTCGTTTCAATTTAAACCACGATTCCATCTCAATCTCAGCCAATGTCAAGCCCAAATTGGACCAGCCCAATCCAAATTTAACCCAACCCCTGACCCATTAACTAAACCCGTCCGTTTGTATCTTCAGATCCTGGCCATTGATCATTTTGATCAACGGCCCTCATCCCTCATTTCCTTTTTAATTTCGAACGACCTAACCCTATCTCTCATTTTTCTTCGACTGCCGCCCTCAAACCCCCCCCCCCCTTTCTCTCAAACTCTCTCTAACACTCAAAAACCCTAGACGTCTTCCTCGTCTTCTCCGACCAAATCTCACCGGAGTCCATGGCTTCTCAGGCCATGGACGGTCTATGCTCACCTCCCTTCACCCCCAAATCATGGTTGTTCGAGATTTCGAGGTTTGACCTCAACGATTCCCGTTCAGATCCTCCACAGATCTAAGGTCCTATGGCCTCTCCGGCTCCGTTCCGACGTGTTCGAACCTTAAAAAAGCATAGCTATGGCTCAGACCTGTTCGAGACCAGACCTTTTCCAAGCCTTCTCGTTTCTAGGGTTTCTGAGAAATCCTAAAGCTGTCGAGGTTCCTTTTTCTTTTATTTTATTAGATCTGTGGTAAATCTATGTTATACTCGAAGTTTTAAAACTTTTCCCCAATTTTTCTTTTTTAAAACTAGTCTGTTTCGATTTAGGGATTTCAAAAATCTTAAAATGACTTCTGTCTCTTCTCCTTCTTCTTTTCTTTGTGTGAATCTGTATATGCCATGTTTCTTACGAGTTTTTCGCTCATATCTTATGTTCTTTCCTCGCATGTCTTCTCCTATGTTCTTGTGTTTTGCCGTTATTACGCACGTTCTTCTGTTTTTGTGTTTTGTTCTTTCTCCTACTGGTTTCTATAAGCATGCTTTATGTGTCTCCCTCGCATATCCCTCTACTGTATTTTTTACTGAGCTTTTGCTCCTTGCCTGCCTTCACTGGATTTTTTGTTTAAAGCCCTAACCATGATTCTTCTACTGTTTTCCTAAACCTGTATTACTTGTCTCTCCTGAACTTGTTTAAGCAACAAAGCTTTGCCTAAATGTATTCCCTATATTTCGAATTTGCTTTCCTCTTTGCTTATTCTCTCATGGGTTTCTGAGATAGGCTTTTGAGCCTATTCTACTTGTTGTTCTACGCCTATGTATCTGATTTGAGTCAGAAAACCTTAGTGTTGGAGGTTTTTTGACAAGCTTGGTTGTGTGCTTGGGCTAGGGTTCCATTCAGAACCCTGACCTTCTTTCAAAGACTCACTTTGAGTCTATGAACCTAACTTTCCTTGCTACTCTGATTTCTTTGCTAGTGTTGCAACAACTCTCTCTTGTCTCTGTATGGTTTTTATATGACTTTCTCTTCTTTCAAAAGGCCTTTGGCTAGCCTGTGATTGATTCCGAGTTCCTTTTTAAAAGGTTTGATTGTGTGATGTTGATTTTCTTTAAATTAAACCTTTCTCACCTTTTTCTGGTTGGATTCATTCACACTAAGATTCGAATCCTGATTTTACTAGATGGTTGATTGATTGTCTTTCCTTGTTTGACCCAAACTGTGTATTACTAAACTGTTTCCTTAAATAGGTTTCTGTGTATTTGCCCATGTTATGATGCCTTAGAAAAGATTTAAAATCAAAATCCTTTCCTTATTTGTCATGCCCGTTTGAAATCAATCCCTTGGCTGAAGGGAAATCTGTGTGATTGACTTTCAAAATTATTTTCTTACCTTCTTCTCACTTGTCTTCTGCACTATAAAAGGGGCTACCCCTTTTGCGCTTAATACGGACATACACAGAAAAAGACTTCGAACTTTTCAATACTTTCTCTACTACTACTTTCTCAACTTCTAGTATTGCGCACTCTGCTCCTCTTCTATTTCTACCTTTTGAAACATTCTTGAGTTCTCTTTGAACTCTCAAGTATTTACTGAAGACTCGATTTTGCTCATGCTGACTTCTCGCTGTTTACTTGCTTTTTTTGTTCTTCTATTCTAGTACTTGCAACTGGTATGTCATTCTTAGTTAAATAATGCCCCTTAACTATGTGTTTATTTCCTAGCCTGTCATGCTCTCTCTTTCACCATGTGTTTACATATTACTCTGTTATGCTTTCTTTCCTTATGTTTCTGCAACTATGTATGTACTCTTCTCATGTGAATCCCTTCCCTTTACTCCTTTGTATGAGAGTACAGTTCTAGCCATGATAGCACTATGTTATTGCTGCCCATGACTTTGAACTAGGTTCTTTTGAACCCTTTACTCGAATAAATTCCCACTTCCATTTTCCCCTTTATATGCTGAGCCTGATTTGGGTCTGGTGGTGTCCTAATCACCATCTAGACTCAGGTCTTACCTCTAAGGTCTTCTCTTAACTTGTTTGGACCAAACAAATGGTCAGGGGTGTGCCACTCAACACCTATAGCTGGGTATGACCACCATTTGTTAGGGCTCCCCAATCCCTCTTTCACTTTGCACTTATTCCTAGTTCTAAGTTCTGCCCCTCTCTGGTAAGCCATGCTTTGGGACCCTAGAGCTCCCTCTGAACTTGGATGTCTGAGGGCTGGCTTTTCCGCACTGCACTTTACTATAACTCTGGAATGGTGTTTGGGGTGTAAGCACTGCCTGGAGCTCTTGAAGCTCCTTGGAACTTTGACACATCCCAAATAAGAGAAGGCTTCAGAACCTGTATCCTTGAAAGATGGTTTACTACATATGTCAGACTGGGAGTCTAAATTAGGCCCTCATTGGTTGGAATTCTGATTGTGGATGTATTTTATTTTTTGATTAATTCTGGTCTGTAATAATCTTGTAATAACATTTGGGGTTGGCTAGTGGAAAAGGACAGGGAACTATGCATGCAAAGGGTTAGATGTCATGCCTATAGGGGTTATCATTTACGAAATTCTGTATCCCATCTAGAGATCATGCTTGTAGGAATTACTGTCTCTAAAAGTTCTGCGTTTTACAAATCACTGAAACTCTGCATTTTCGTACTATGCCTATAGGATTTTCTGCACTTTCATATAGATACCATGTCTATAGGATTTTCTGCAATTTTTCATGTGCATCCGTCATTAGGCAAACTTGTTATAGGATTTAAACAACTAACCAATCGCATATAGATGACCAACCTATGGGATTTCTGTATAATAATAACAGTGTTTAAAATCAGTTACACTTAGAAAACATGCCTATAGGAGCTATTAACTAACTTGAATCGCCAATTCGTCTAAAATTAGTAGCAATAATGCATAAGCACCTGCAGAACTTATGTTTTTGTAACTGACAATTCCTTTCTGCAATCAGTCTACTTCTTTACTTCCGAAACTTATAGATGTCATGCCTATAGGTTCTATTTAACGCCTAGGCAAGCCTTAGGGTAAAATTTTATAATTGCATTAGTTTTGATAAGTGCAACCAACAGGCAAGTCTAATTTGGACTTCTTATTTGAAAACATATGATAAATTAGCCACCTTTCCTACGTTAACTTTAATACAGACCAAACCAGTATTTGTAAGTCATGCTAAATAATCTGCTGCTTTGAATGAGGAGGCCGACTTGAGCCTTAACTGCTATTTGTTTCCCTTTTAACTGCTATATTTTATTGCTTGTCGCCTAGATTTTTATCCTATAATTAACTGCTATTAATTATAAACTTAGGACTCCCCTCCCTTTATTTGCTTTCATCGCTTCTTGTAAAACTGTTCAAATCTCTTTTTTCATGAATTTCTGCCCTCTCTACTTACCTTCGAAAATATTCAACTTGGTCGCAATGTTATGTGCGAATTCTTATTTGAGCCTTGATTGTTTACTTGTAAAGTCACAATTATAACATGGTCGGGAACCACACTAGTGGATCTTAAGGGGTGCCTAACACCTTCCCCTAAGGATAATTTCTAGCCCTTACCCTAATCTCTGGTCTCTTTATCTCAAACCCTTCTTAAAGTGTCCTAATGCACTATAATCATTAGGTGGTGACTCTTCAACTTCTAAATCCAATTCTCGAAAGGGAATAGAGTTGTCCTCCCAATGTCGTATACCCGATTTCTGACCCCACGGTTAGAGAAAAAGGGGGCGTCGACAGCATGGCGACTCTGCTGGGAATTTTCTTTAGGCTTTTACCATTGCATGTTGCTTGTGAATTTATTATCTCATTAATTGCTTTATTTACTATATTTTATTCTTTCACTACGAAACTGACTTGGCTCTTCATGTCTTTTCTTTCCTTTAGCTGCTACCCTTTACTACTTTATTTTAATGTTGTTGTAATTACTGCAATTATTGTAATCATTTATCTTATGAACGTGAAAATACATGTCAATTTGTTTCATTCTTGTAAACTGCATCTTCAACATCATATTCCACTCATGCCAAACAAAAACCATAGCAATGCTTATAATGAGTGGTTGCGCTCTTCCAATATTATCACCCTTTAAATTCGGCAAAGGCGTATTTGCGGTAAAACCAGTCGATTAGCGGTGCAGTCGACGGTTCCATGCCTTTCCCTCTTGAGTTGTTCGCTCAAGGGTACCTGGTGTCTAATACCCCAATAGAAACCTTACTCTGTCTAACTATGCATGCATCATGGTCAAACATAGCCGATTCAGTCATGTTGTCCACATAATGACTCATTAAGATAGCCTTGTCCAAAGTCCATCGGGTTTCCCTGAAACCCAAACGGACACCTACATGTTCTGTGCATTTATTTGGAGAACTAAATGCTTTTTATGTTGATTATTGGTATTAAATAGTCGATTACGGTGGGGGTGAGGTCTTAACCCTTTTGTTTTGCAGAAAATGAATGACAAAGTTCCTAATTTCGGTATGGTAAACATACCTTCACTCTTGCAGACATGGTGGAGAAACCTTCCATCGAGCAACCAAATCAACGAATGGAAAGAGAGAGTCACCAAGGCTAGTGAGAAGCTAGAATACCTGGAGTACAGCTTGCTGGAATTGGAAGGGAAAGTGAGAAAACGAGTCATCGACTGCAAAATGTTGAGGAAGGCAAAGGAGAACGTCTGGCGATAGCATTTTTAATGGAAAATCTGCGCGAGCTGGAGGACTTGATCAACGAGAACATTCAACCTAAAGAAGGTCCTTCTGGGACCAAATAGTTAGGAGTCTTTCTTTTTTGCTTTTAATGTAATAAGGCCAATGGCCATTAGTGATATTTTTACTTTCTGCTATTTTAGTGTCGTTTTGGGATTCGTCTTATTTTTATCAATAAAATGAGGCACTTAGCATTATAAGTTCTCCAAGCTAATTTGTCACTAGACCTACCTCAGGCACAACGAGGCACCTAAATTAGGACGCGATTTATATTCTTTCACAATGTATTTAAATAATGCAACATTTTCTTCTCATAACCTGCACTAACTTGTTACCTTTTTGTTTTTCTTTATTTTTATTTCCTTCCCCAAAGGTTAGTTCATGCATTCTGGCACCATCATCATACAGTAAGAGATCCAATGCTCAGTCAGCAATTGGTCAATCAGAACCACCAGGGCCCGGAAAGTTTCGGGGTAGCAAGGCTAAACAAAAGCACCATGCATCACATTTTTACTTTTTACTAGCTGATTTTATTTCCGCATTGTCTTTAATTTTGAAAAAAGCTCTGATATTCAAAACAATTATGAATCTAATCGAAGCATTTCAGTTTATTATATATCTCGCTCTTATTATTTCCCTATCATTCACTTTGTTTTACACAACATTACTATTACTTGCCTTGATAATGAACCAACGATTGTGACTTGCAACGAGACAATGCAACAAACGGATACGGACTCAGAAGAGGATGATATACCAGAAAAGGTCGTTAGAGGAGTTGAGAATTTTGAAAATAGGCCTAAGTCTAACTTGGAAGAAACTGAGGTCGTTAATCTGGGAGATGCAGAGAATGTCAAAGAAATGCGCATCAGTGTTCACCTGTCACCATCAGAAAAGAAAGAGTACAAGGAGTTCCTAAATGAATATGAAGACATATTCGCTTGGTCATATGATGATATGGCCGGTCTCAGCACATCCATTGTAGCTCACAAACTGCCAACAAACCCGACATGCCTAACGGTAAAGCAGAAGCTCAGGAAATTCAAACCCGACATGAGTTTGAAAATCAAAGAAGAGGTTACCAAGCAAGTCAAAGCCAAGGTTATCAGGGTAGTAGAGTATCCGATATGGTTAGCCAACATCGTCCTAGTGCCAAAAAAGGATGGGAAAGTTAGAGTTTGTGTTGACTACCGGGATCTTAACCGGGCCAGTCCTAAAGACGACTTCCCCTTGCCGAACATACACATTCTAATTGACAACTGCGCCAAGCATGAGTTACTGTCTTTCATTGATTGTTTCGCTGGGTATCATCAGATATGGATGGACGAGGAAGATGCAGAGAAAATGGCTTTCATCACGCCGTGGGGAATGTACTGTTACAAAATAATGCCATTCGGTTTGAAGAACGCTGGTTCCACCTATATGAGAGCCATGACTACCATCTTTCATGACATGATACACAAGGAGATCGAGGTATATGTGGATGACGCCATCATCAAATCCAAGAAAGCCAGGGATCACATGGCAGATCTAAGAAAGTTCTTCAACAAACTAAGGAGGTTCAATCTGAAACTGAATCCTGCCAAGTGCGCATTCGCGGTTCCTGTTGGAAAATTATTGGGTTTCATCGTGAGTCGTCGAGGAATAGAATTGGATCCAACAAAGGTCAATGCTATCCAAAAATTGCCACCACCAAAGAACAAGAAGGACGTGATGAGTTTCCTGGGAAGACTCAACTATATCAGCCGGTTCATAGCTCAATCCACGGTCATTTGTGAACCAATTTTCAAAATGTTGAAGAAGGACGCTGCTACCAAATGGACTGATGATTATCAGAAAGCTTTTGACAGAATCAAGGAATACCTATCAATGCCACCGGTCTTAGTTCCTCCTAAACCAGGAAGACCCCTATTGCTTTACCTTGCGGTATCGGATAGACCATTCGGTTGTGTTTTAGGACAACATGATGAAACAGGGAGAAATGAGAAAGTCATTTACTATCTCAGTAAGAAGTTCACACCATATGAGGCCCGGTATTCTCTTTTAGAACGCACTTGTTGTGCTCTGACTTGGGTCGCGCAGAAGTTGAGGCATTACTTCTGTGCTTACAGTACTTATCTCATATCCAAAATGGACCTTCTGAAGTAAATCTTCTAGAAGCCCATGCCCACTAGAAAGCTCGCCAAGTGGCAGATCCTGCTAAGTGAATTCGATATTGTTTACGTGACCCAGAAAGCAATTAAAGGGCAAGCCTTGGCGGACCATCTCGCCGAGAATCCCGTAGATGGAGAATACGAGCCCATAAAAATGTATTTTCTCGATGAATAGGTATCTTTCATAGGAGAAGATATTGCAGAATCCTATGATGGTTGGAGGTTGTTTTTCGACGGAGCTGCAAATCTCAAAGGAGTTGGCATAGGAGCAGTCTTAGTATCAGAAACTGGCCAACACTACCCAGTATCCGCCAAGCTCAGGTTCCCTTGCACCAATAATATGGCCAAATATGAAGCCTGCATCTTGGGGCTCAAAATGGCTATTGACATGAACGTTCACGAGTTTCTAGTGATCGGGGATTCAGACTTGCTCATACATCAGGTTCGAGGAGAGTGGGCAACCAAGAACTCTAAGATACTTCCCTACTTGCATCATATACAAGGGTTGAGGAAAATGTTCACAAAGACAGAATTTCAACACGTCCCCATAATCCAGAACGAGTTTGCTGATTCATTAGCTACTTTATCATCCATGATCCAGCATCCAGATACAAATTTCATTGACCCCATCCCAGTAAAGATTCATGATCAGCCAACTTATTGTGCCCACGTTGAGGAAGAAGCAGATGGAAAACCATGGTTCCATGACATCAAGGCGTACTTTACAACAGGGGAATATCCAGGACTTGCCAATGCTACTCAGAAGCATACACTTTGTAGGCTATCCAACAACTTTTTTCACAGTGGAGGAATCCTTTACAGAAGGACTCCCGATTTGGGTCTACTAAGGTGTGTCAAAGCAAAAGAAGCATCCAGGCTATTGGACGAGGTGCATGCAGGGACCTGCGGGCCGCACATGAATGGTTTTGTCTTAGCAAAAAAGATACTCCAAGTAGGGTATTTCTGGATGACTATGGAAACAGACTGTATCCAATATGTTCGCAAATGCCATCGTTGTCAGATACATGCAGATATGATAAAGGCGCCTCCAAACAAGCTTACTCGACAAGATCACCATGGCCATTCGCCGCTTGGGGAATGGATGTTATCGGAACTATCGAGCTTGCCGCATCAAATGGGCACAGGTTCATCCTAGTGGCAATCGATTATTTTACCAAATGGGTCGAAGCAACATCATACAGGGTGGTCACTAAGAAGGTTGTGGCGGGTTTCGTCCACGACCGCATTGTTTGTCAGTTCGGGGTTACAGAATCAATCATCACCGATAATGGTTCCAATCTCAACAGCGACTTGATGAAAGCAATGTGTGAAACTTTCAAGATCAAACACAAGAACTCTACAGGACTCAGATGAATGGAATTGTGGAAGCAGCCAACAAGAATATCAAGAAAATACTAAGGAAGATGGTCGAAAGGCACAAACAATGGCATGAGAAGTTATCATTCGCCTTATTGGGATACCGCACTACAGTCCGCACATCGACCGGAGAAACTCCCTACATGCTGGTTTATGGTACAGAGGCGGTCATCCCCACCGAGGTAGAAATCCCCTCCTTAAGGATCATGCAAGAAGTAGAATTGGATGATGGAGAATAGGTAAAAGGTCGCTACGAGCAGTTAGCCCTTATAGATAGGAAAAGGATGAATGCGATTTTCCATGGTCAGTTGTATCAGAACAGAATGTCCAGAGCCTTCAACAAAAGGGTTAAGCCAAGGAAGTTTACACCGGGGCAACTGGTGTTGAAGAAAATCTTCCCACATCAAGATGAGGCCAAGGGGAAGTTCTCTCCTAATTGGAAGGGTCCGTACATGGTTCACCGGGTTCTAACTAGAGGAGCCCTTATTCTTGCGGAGATGGATGGAGAAGTCTGGCCGAAGCCAATCAATTCAGATGCAGTGAAACGATATTATGTGTAACCACTTATGATTCCCTTAATGATGTAATTTGAACTACGCCTGACCTGATTCCCGTTTAAGAGAGGATACGTAGGCAGCCCTATGGGTTTGGTCATAATTTAATAAAAATTCCATTTTCCCCGCTATTGGAACTGGGGCAGAATTTTGAGGAGGACCCTCAAAATTCCGAAGTTAATTTTAGTTCATGCATCGCCAGAAGCGTCAGCCCAGTAAACTGGGGCAGAATTTTGAGGAGGACCCTCAAAATTCCAGAGAAAAGAGGTTGCAATGTCTTGAACCACGTCGCAGTCGTTAGTTCATCTAAAGAAAAATATTTTTGATTATATATTTACTAGAGCATGCATAACTATTATCTGAATTGCTATTGTTTAGCGACGCTACCCCAATAACACACAACGTCAAAGGCCCGGGGAAGACGGACTAACCTTTTCCCTTACAGAACTCACGATTTTTCTTTGGATGCAGGCACTCGACTCACAATATTTCAGGTATATTTATGAACGCATACTTTCCCAAAAATGCAACTTCTCAGAATCATCACTTGCCCGCAATTGCTATCAATACACAATCTTCCCAGCAGTCATATTGTCGTAATCGGCTATCAGCTAAGAGATCTTACTACTAATCATCCTTTTACATCCCTTCATCGCATAAGGCTACCTTTCTGCCTTCCGAGGTTAAGCTCTACCTCCATCTGCATCGCATAAGGCTACCTTTCTGCCTTTTGAGACTAAGCATTGTCTCCATCCGCATTTCCCTGCATTGCATAAGGCTACCTTTCTGCCTTCCGAGGTTAAGCTCTACCTCCACCTGCATCGCATAAGGCTACCTTATCTGCCTTTCGAGACTAAGCTCTGTCTCCATCTGCATTTTGCATAAGGCTATCTATGTGCCATCCGAGGTTAAGCTCTACCTTCATCCTGCATAAGGCTACTTATCTGCCTTTTGAGACTAAGCTCTGTCTCCATCTACATTTTGCATAAGGCTACTTGTCTGCCTTTCGAGGTTAAGCTCTACCTCCATCTTGCATAAGGCTACTTACCTGCCTTTCGAGACTAAGATCTGTCTCCATCTGCATTTTTGCATAAGGCTACTTATATGCCTTTCGAGGTTAAGCTCTACCTCCATTCTGCATGAGGCTACTCATCTGCCTTACGAGACTAAGCATTGTCTCCATCTTGCATGGCTGAAACATCGCCACTTTATTTTTCGAACGGCTGAAATATCGCCACCTGCATTTAAATTCAGGCTTTGGCTGAAAGATCGACACCCTTTGCATTCATTTGGCTGAAAAATTGCCACCTTCTCATGGGCTGAAAGATCGCCAACTTATTCAAAGGCGTCATAGTTTGGAGGCACCATCGGCATAGCCTGAGAACACCATTTCATGGCCTACGAATCTTCACTTTTATGCTCTTCATGGCCCAGGACATCATAGTCCGAGGACGTCATCCTAACCATCCGAAGACAACATTCATGGTCCAACGGGAACTTGCATCATGTTTTAATTATGCACAATATACGCCGCTTTGCTCATTTGCAGGTACACCGGCTAGGAAACGGCCGTCTCAACAGGAGCGATCCCGCTCCGGTCCTCCGCAGACTATTCGACTCCAAACACCTTTCAAACCTAATCATTTCATCTGTCTTTTCGAATCTCCATCGAAACACTCCGTCAATGGTTCTTGAACTACATATGGCCTGATTCCTATAAACCAGGGATATGTAGGCATCTCAGAAGCCCGGGGCTTGGTCGAAACTCTTTTCAATCACCATCCGGTCAAAATTGACCATCTTGTCTTTACCCGACAACTCTTTCATCCTCCTCGGGTAAAGAGGGCAGCTGTTGATACCCATTTTTTCCCTACATATTTTCAAAATGACATATATGTGCATATATAAGCACCCCAAAGGGTTTTGGCATTTTTAATGATTTTTAAATCAATTTACGGCCTATTTTTACATCATAAAATCCCAATAATTATTCCCAAAAAACGTGCCATTTTGGAAAATAATTTACTTTATTCTCATAATTACCTTAAATATAGTTGGCATAATTTTTTGCATATTTTTACAAATTCGTTTGGTATTTTAAAACTAAATTGCATGTAATTGTCATGCTAGCCTCTTTAAGATTTAATAGCATTTTTCTTAAATATAAATTGATCCCAATATTTTAAATTAAGGTTTACATATTATTTATTAACTCAGTACCTTTAATTTGCTTTTAAAACATATTTACTATTTTTATAAAATAATAGCGGAAAAACTGGCTATTTCAATTTTAGCCTCAATTCGTTTCAATTTTAACCACAATTCCATCTCAATCTCAGCCAATTTCAAGCCCAAATTGGACCAGCCCAATTCAAATTTAACCCGGCCCCTGACCCATTAACTAAACCCGTCCGTTTGTATCTTCAGATCCTGGTCGTTGATCATTTTGATCAACGGCCCTCGTCCCTCCTTTCCTTTTTAATTTCGAACGACCTAACCCTATCTCTCATTTCACTTCGACCGCCGCCCTCAAACCCCCCTTTCTCTCAAACGCCTTCTAACACTCAAAAACCCTAGCCGTCTTCCTTGTCCTATCCGACCAAATCTCACCGGAGTCCATGGCTTCTCAGGCCATGGACGGCCTATGCTCACCTCCTTTCACCCCCAAATCATGGTTGTTCGAGATTTTGAGGTTCGACCTCAACGATGCCCGTTCATATCCTCCACAAATCTGAGGTCCTATGGCCTCTCCGGTTCCGTTCCGACGTGTTCGAACCTTAAAAAAGCATAGCTATGGCTCAAACCTGTTCGAGTCCAGACCCTTTCCAAGCCTTCTCATTTCTAGGGTTTCTGAGAAATCCTAAAGCTGTCGAGGTTCCTTTTTCTTTTATTTTATTAGATATGTGGTAAATCTGTGTTATACTCGAAGTTTTAAAACTTTTCCCCAATTTTTCTTTTTTAAAACTAGTCTGTTTCGATTTAGGGTTTTCAAAAATCTTAAAACGACTTCTGTCTCTTCTCCTTCTTCTTTTCTTTTTGTGAATCTGTATATGCCATGTTTCTTACGAGTTTTTCGCTTATATCTTATGTTGTTTCCTCGCATGTCTTCTCCTATGTTCTTGTGTTTTGCTGTTATTACGCACGTTCTTCTGTTTTTGTGTTTTGTTCTTTCTTCTACTGGGTTCTATTAGCATGTTTTATGTGTCTCCCTCGCATATCCCTCTACTGTATTTTTTACTGAGCTTTTGCTCCTTGCCTGCCTTCACTGGATTTTTTGTTTAAAGCCCTAAGCATGATTCTTCTACTGTTTTCCTAAACCTGTATTACTTGTCTCTCCTGAACTTGTTTAAGCAACAAAGCTTTGCCTAAATGTATTCCCTGTATTTCGAATTTGCTTTCCTCTTTGCTTATTCTCTCATGGGTTTCTAAGAGAGGGTTTTGAGCCTATTCTACTTGTTGTTCTTCACCTATGTATCTGATTTGAGTCAGAAAACCCTAGTGTTGGAGGTTTTTTGACAAGCTTGGCTGTGTGCCTGGGCTAGGGTTCCATTCAGAACCCTCACCCTCTTTCAAAGACTCACTTTGAGTCTATGAGCCTAACTTTCCTTGCTACTCTGATTTTTTTGCTAGTGTTGCAACAACTCTCTCTTGTCTCTGTATGGTTTTTATATGACTTTCTCTTCTTTCAAAAGGCCTTTGGCCAGCCTGTGATTGATTCCGAGTTCCTTTTTTAAAAGGTTTGATTGTGTGATGTTGATTTTCTTTAAATTAAACCCTTCTCACCTTTTTCTGGTTGGATTCATTCACACTAAGATTCGAATCCTGATTTTACTGGCTGGTTGATTGATTGTCTTTCCTTGTTTGACCTAAACCGTGTATTACTAAACGGTTTCCTTAAATAGGTTTCTGTGTATTTGCCCATGTTATGCTGCCTTAAAAAAGATTTAAAATCAAAATCATTTCCTTATTTGTCATGCCCGTTTGAAATCAATCCCTTGGCTGAAGGGAAATCTGTGTGATTGACTTTCAAAATTATTTTCTTACCTTCTTCTCACTTGTCTTCGGCACTATAAAAAGGGCTACCCCTTTTGCACTTAATACAGACATACACAGAAAAAGACTTCGAACTTTTCAATACTTTCTCAACTTCTAGTATTGAGCACTCTGCTCCTCTTCTATTTCTACTTTTTGAAACATTCTTGAGTTCTCTTTGAACTCTCAAGTATTTGCTGAAGACTCGATTTTGCTCATGCTGGCTTCTGGCTGTTTACTTGCTTTTGTTGTTCTGCTATTCTAGTACTTGCAACTGGTATGTCATTCTTAGTTAAATAATGCCCCTTAACTATATGTTTATTTCCTAGCCTGTCATGCTCTCTCTTTCACCATGTGTTTACATCTTAGTCTGTTATGCTTTCTTTCCTTATGTTTCTGCAACTCTGTATGTTCTCTTCTCATGTGAATCCCTTCCCTTTACTCCTTTGTATGAGAGTACAGTTCTAGCCATGACAACACTCTATTATTGCTGCCCATGACTTTGAACTAGGTTCTTTTGAACCCTTTACTCGAATCAATTCCCACTTCCCTTTTCCCCTTTATATGCTGAGCTAGATTTGGGTCTGGTGGTGTCCTAATCACCATCTAGACTCAGGTCTGACCTCTAAGGTCTTCTCTTAACTTGTTTGGACCAAACAAATGGTCAGGGGTGTGCCACTCAACACCTATGGCTGGGTATGACCACCACTTGTTAGGGCTCCCCAATCCCTCTTTCACTTTACACTCATTCCTAGTTCTAAGTTCTGCCCCTCTCTGGTAAGCCATGTTTTGGGAATCTAGAGCTCCCTCTGAACTTGGATGCCTGAGGGCTGGCTTTTCCGCACTGCACTTTACTATAACTCTGGAATGGTGTTTGGGGTGTAAGCACTGCCTGGAGATCTTGAAGCTCCTTGGAACTTTGACACATCCCAAATAAGAGAAGGCTTCAGAACCTGGATCCTTGAAAGATGGTTTACTACATATGTCAGACTGGGAGTCTGAATTAGGCCCTCCTTGGTTGGAATTCTGATTTCGGATGTATTTTATTTTTTGATTAATTCTGCTCTGTAATAATCTTGTAATAACATTTGGGGTTGGCTAGTGGAAAAGGACAGGGAACTATGCATGCAAGGGTTAGATGTCATGCCTATAGGGGTTATCATTTCCGAAATTCTGTATCCCATCTAGAGATCATGCTTGTAGGAATTACTGTCTCTAAACGTTCTACGTTTTACAAATCACTGAAACTCTGCATTTTCATACTATGCCTATAGGATTTTCTGCACTTTCATATAGATACCATGTCTGTAGGATTTTCTGCAATTTTTCATGTGCATCTGTCATTAGGCAAACTTGTTATAGGATTTAAACAACTAACCAATCGCATATAGATGACCTGCCTATGGGAATTCTGTATAATTATAACAGTGTTTAAAATCAGTTACACTTAGAAAGAATGCCTAAAGGAGCTATTAACTAACTTGAATCGCCAATTCATCTAAAATTAGTAGCAATAATGCATAAGCACCTGCAGAACTTATGTTTTTGTAACTGACAATTCCTTTCTGCAATCAGTCTACTTCTTTATTTCCGAAACTTACATATATCATGCCTATAGGTTCTGTTTAACGCCTAGGCAAGTCTTAGGGTAAAATTTTATAATTGCATTAGTTTTGATAAGTACAACCAGCAGACAGACCTAATTTGGACTTCTTATTTGAAAGCATGTGATAAATTAGCCACATTTCCTACGTTAAGTTTAATACAGACCAAACCAGTATTTGTAAGTCATGCTAAATAATCTGCTGCTTTGAATGAGGAGGCCGACTTGAGCCTTAACTGCTATTTGTTTCCCTTTTAACTGCTATATGTTATTGTTTGTCGCCTAGATTTTTATCCTTTTGAAAACTCCGCAAAAGCCCCAACTCCCTCCCCTTTAGGATTACTAGTCCCATATGCCTCTAGGACTGATAGGATTGGGACGGGTAATGGCATGCAATAAGTAACGATACCATTTCGCGTTTAAATACCTTAACGGGGTGGGAAGGGTAGATATGGATATGATGACCGATGCGCTAATATCACGTGCGACCCCTCTTCTGAGGAGTGATCGCTGGGTATTGCATTGAAGTGATCCATATTAATTATAAACTTAGGACTCCCTCCCTTTATTTGCTTTCATCGCTTCTTGTAAAACTGTTCAAATCTCTTTTTCATGAATTTCTGCCCTATCTACTTACCTTCAAAAATTTTCAACTTGGTCGCAATGTTATGTGTGAATCCTTATTTGAGCCTTGATTGTTTACTTGTCAAGTCACAATTATAACATGGCCGGGAACCACACTAGTGAATCTTGAGGGGTGCCTAACACCTTCCCCTTAGGATAATTTCTAGCCCTTACCCTAATCTCTGGTATCTTCATCTCAAACCCTTCTTAAAGTGTCCTAATGCACTATAATCATTAGGTGACGACTCATCAACTTCTAAATCCAATTCTCGAAAGGGAATAGAGTTGTCCTCCCAATGTCGTATACCCGATTTCTGACCCCGCGGTTAGAGAAAAAGGGGGCGTCGACAACAGCAGCTCAAAACCGGGTTTTAAAATCCAAAACTCAAGCCATTTTAACCAAGTGCAAGGTCTTTGAAAGTTTCAGAAATTTCAGCTAAGCAATGAAATCAAAGAACACTAAAACCAAACAGAATTCTCAACTTTCCAAAATACAGGGATTTCAGTATTATCTTTCAAAGCTTTTTAAATCTAGCCGTTTCTAACTTTTTCAGAAACTTTTAGTCCCTAAAATCTCTGCCTTGAGCCTGAAGAAAGGGTGCCTTTATAGGCAAGCTTTTAAGGCAGCCTAAAAGTATTCAATTTTTGCACCTTACCCCTTTTGGAATTTTCACTTTTGCTATTCAATCCCTAGCTTAAAAATTAGTTTTCAAATAAGTCCCAATCCCCAGCTTCTAGGAAGCTTCCTATTCAGTTAAAAGAGATTCCCTCACCTAGAATTCCTAGACTACCCCTTTATGTCCTGTTAATTACCCCAGCCTACCTCATGGGTCAAGTTGACCCAATATCTTAAACCCAATTGAGCGTGCTCCCCTTGAAAATGGGTCAGAAATGACCCCAAAGCCCAAATCCAATCAGAAAATCCATTTGGTAATTCATGAAGAGCAGAAGAAGAGACCAATTAAATGATTTCAAAACCAAAATCTAAATTAAACGACTGATTTAAACCAAATAATGAGCTAAAATTAACTATATTACCAAGCCAACAACATCTAATTAAACTAATCATACGACTAAAAAACAGAAGCTTAAAGTCATGAGTGACAATTAAGCATGACGAGTGAATAAAACAACGTTTAAAAGTTGAAAGAAAAACTGAAACATAGTTGGAACAAATATACACATGGATCGATCCAGAAAAAAAGAAAGCCTAGGTTCAAAACCTTGGTCAATTTTCAGTCTACTCATGAAAAATGAGAAGAAAGGAAGAGGAGTAAGTGGTAAAATAACAAAATGGACAGAAAAGATAAGAGAAAGGAGGACTTACCAACTTAAATAATCACTTCTAGATGCCCTGATTTAAACAAAATTGATGCTAACCGCTTGTTCTTTCTCAAGAACAAGCAGACATCATTAATTTTTCCTTGAATAAGATTTCAAAACTCGGAAAACTGGAAGCCTATGTCATGCATGCCACAGATTCAAGAGATTCTGATTTTGGGCTTTTAAAGCTTCAACTTCGATTCAAGTTTTGACAAAAGTTAGGGTGATTTGAGGGAAAAGAGTGACAGATTTGGGACGAGGAAGGCTTGGGGGTTCTTTGGTGTTAGTTTGGGGTCGATTGGTGGAGGCGCCGCCACCGGAGAAACTATGGCGGCGCTAGGGTTCTGAGTTTTAATCTAATATTCGAGGAGCTCAGGCCGGATTTGAGGGAAATTGAATGGGGATTTGGAAAGAGGGGGTGAGGAGAGTATTCGGTGTTAATTTCATGGCGATTGGACGCCGGCCACCGCCGTGGGCGATTTTTGGCAGGCGGCAGGCGGTGGCATTACATGAGAGACTGAGAGATAAGTGAGGGGTAGGGGGACATTTTCGGACAATTTTATATGGGATAGGCTCAGTTCCGGACCGTTCGATCAATTAAGATCGACGGTCCCGATCAAAGGATAACGGAAACGACGTCATTTGGTCATTTAGTGGTGCGGACCGGGTATGGGGTGGTCTGGGCCGGATTTAACAGGTTTGGACGGGTAAAATTGATTTGGGCTTGAGGGATTTTAACTTTTGGCCCAAAAATCCGAATCTTCTCATTTCTTCTTCATTTTCTTTTTATTTTTTTCAAAACTCTTTTTCTCCCCTTTTTTTTCAAAATTAAAAATAAAACCTAAATTAATTCCTAATACAAATTATCCTACTAAATTAAACTAGTTAACTCTAAATAATAATTACCACAAATAATTAAATACCAAACTAAAAGGAAAACTACCAAAATTCAAAACTCAAAATTAAAAATGCAAAAAATAGTTCTTTTTCGTGATTTTTTCATTTTTGTAAAACAATAATTTACCAATTAATCTAAAAATGTAAAATTAAATCCTAAATTCAATGCGTGCTATTTTGGTATTTTTCATGATTTAAATAAAACTTAAACGTGCACAAAATTGCAAACAATTAAATAAAATTCTACAAAATTCCTAAAATGGTAAATAATTAACAAAATCTATTTTCTTGGGATTTTTATAGGAGTATTTCATATAGGGCAAGAACCACGTGCTCACATCAACTGTCCGTGCTCGAACCGGCTCATCCACCCTCGGTCCTCGTCCTTTTTGCCGTTAACGGCAGGGGACCGAGTGGATCGACATTGTAGAGTAATCAAGCCCTGGTAATGCAGCGACCGATATAACCTAACGAGATAGTTGAGGGTGAATTCGAGCCCTGCCTTATCCGCAAAGTACCTTATCATCAGCACTATCTTCCAAAGGGATGGGTGAGCCTGTTCCAGGGTAACCAGATATCTCCTACAGAATTCAAGCATGACCCTGTCGGGGGGACCCGACGTAAAAGGATACGCACGCTCAAAAACCCCTCAACATGGGTCATGCTACTCTCCTCCGGGGAAGGTACCTGCAGTACCACTCCTTCTCCCCATCCACAATCTTTTCTAATCATCTCGAGGTGATCCTCCCTTATTGAGGAGATGAACCTCGATGCATGCTCCCGATGCCCTTGAATGTTGGGAGGTATCTCCAACGTAAAGTCTCTCCTTGAGACAAAGCACCTCGAGGCCCACTCACCGGGTACCAGCGGTGTACCACCGACCAAACACAGAACAGAGGAAGAACTTCCCTCTCCTTGATGGGAAGATGTCGATATAGCAGTCATGGCTACGGTAAAATAGGAAGAGGAGGATGAAGATTTGGGCAAAGGCTTTGAGTTGAAACGACGGGAGAACTAGCATAAATAACAAGGTTCTATGGAAGAAATAGTTACTCAGAGTAGTAGAATTTCCATTTGTGAAGTAGTTGAGTGAATATATAAATGCAGGCAGTGACTTCTCACCTACCCAGAAGACCAATTAATTCTGGCCATGACAGCGTCACCTTTTTTGAGAAATGTACTGGCTGGACCACCCCAGGGGTCCCATTATCAGGTTGCATGAATGTTGCTATCACGCGAAGTTTGGGAGGTATCGAGACCTCGAGGTTTTCCTTATATCATAAGCATCGGCCCCAAAGGAGCTATCGACCTAATTTCGAGATAGAACCCGATCTAAGGGGAACCGATTACTCCAAGTATGAGCTCCAAAGAGCCAACATCAAAATTCAAAGGCTAACTCCTCAAGAATGGTGGAGTATAAAAAAGGAAATACTTGAAGCAGAAAGATTCTCTTGCATTGCCAAAAATATATTTAAATGGGGCGTCTTTACAAGACTTGTTTCCCCGGGAGTAAATACACAAAAAGAAAGAAGAAAAGAAAAGATGATGCAGGCTTACTTTTTATTGCCACTACCCTTAGAACCATCTTCGGGACCTTCATCCAGAGCGACTAAGAGTGCCCAATTTTCTTCCGATTCACGGGCCTTCTCGATCTCAGTTGAGAGATCGGCACCTTTGGCACTGACTTCCTCTAACTCTTGCCTCCTCGCCTTTGCACTAGCATGAGCGACAACCCGAAACATTTTTTGCTCGGCCTCCACCGATATACTTCAGGCTATTTGATTCGTAGTGGCAGTGGTCTTCAGATAATTAGCAGCGTTTTCTTTGACCTAGGACTTGGCCGCGGATAGCACGACAATATCTTTTCGAGCATTTTGAAGAAGACCCTGGGTCAATACCAATTCTGAGGTCACTACCTTATTTCGCTTCCTCAGCTCGAGGATCTCCCCATTCTTCTGCCCGATCTGCAAAAGAAAAGATAAGTCAGCAAACATTGAAATATGGGAATGGTGAACGGATTTACGAATAACGAGTTACCTGCTCAGCAAGGCCAGCCCTTTCTCTGAGCACTCCTTCCAAACTCGCCCGAAGTTCGCTTAGCTCCTTCTTCTTTTGGGCAGAGGAGGCCTCCGACTCCTGCAGTCCCAAGGCAAGTTTCTCGAGCTCTTTTCTACGGCATGAAAGCTCCTCTCGGAGTCTAGATAGGGCGTGATCATACATCTCTTTAGACTACGGCAAAATAGAAGAGTCAAAAAAATGAGGAAAAATGCTTGAGACTAAAAAAGTATACATGAACAGCCATCACCTGTTGCTGGAACTTTTCCGCTGCCTTAATAGCGCTGGGAGCATCCAGATCGATGTCCTCGCTGGCATTGTCAATTTCATCAAGGAAGTTGCCAAATGCACCTCCTCCCTTGAGAGGACCCCTCACATTGGCAGCATTCAGGTCCTAAGCGTCCCTTAATCCCCAGAGGAGAACTGATGGCCCAAATTAAGGCCATCCAGGGAATCGATGTCACCAAAGGGAAACTCCTACCCCCTGAAAGCTCCAGGCCTAGACCCTTTGGGACCAACAGAAACGGTCTCCCCAGTGGAGATTGCACCACATTCGGTCACGGGATCAGGGACCACATTCACACCTGCCTCGAGGGTCTCTATCACGCGGGATCGATCTGAATCAGTCGTTCCCGATTCAGCGGCCTCTGGTCAAGGCACCTACGGGACTCCCGTGCTCGACCTCGTTCTCTGTACCAAACGATACTCTCCCTCATCATTTTCATCCCTAGTTCCAGTAATTGCTCTGGAAGCTGAAGCCGAGGTCCCGGTGGCAGCTCGAGGCCTGCGTGATTTAGGTTTCTTTGTCGTCGGAGAATCAACAGCCGCATTATTCTTCCTTTTCTTGAACTTAGCGGGATCCGAAGTCTCCACCTCACCATCGGGAGGTGGTCTCATCTGCACACCATAGCCAAGGCCTGCACAAACATAATGGCTAAAATTTACCAACATAAAGAATACAGGGAAGAAGCATAAGATTAAGATATAGGTGGCAAGAAGAACTTAACCATTATTCTTGGCCACCCACCGCATTTAGCTAGGTCGGGCCAAGACCAGACGAGATACGGGAATGAGGTATCCAACTGCCTGATCTAACCCGGCAGATCCTAAACTGCTTCGAAATACCCAGCGGTAGCTGCAAAAACCAAGGGAAGATCGTTTTTCGGAAGAGAGGTAAGAAGATCACAGAGCATGTTCGAAGGAAAAATACTTAAGCTGTGTATTCCACTTCTCCGGGAATGGCATCCTCCTGGTCGGGATGATGTTCGAGGTCCTCACACGAACATGCTCATCCACCCTCGATCCTTGTCCTCATCGGTGCTCGAGAAAAATGATATTTTGGACCGGTGTTAAAGCTTAATCAAACCTTGATAAAATCTAGGGCTATACAATCTAATCAAATGGTCGAGGGTAAAGGTCTCGCCCTCGACCCCATTGGAGAAGTGGCGGAGCATGTAGACTATCCTCCAGAAATATGAATAGATTTGACCTAGCATCACTTGTCGCAGAAATCGAGAATAACCGGATCTATCTCCAAGGAAGAAGGGTTAGAAGAATCGACCGGACCTAGAATTAATGGGTAAGTATATAAATAAAGGAAACTAGCTTTGTGATCCGTTATGCTCTCGTTAGAGCGGCGGATCTCAACCTACGTTGGCTCATCCCATCGGTAGTCTTCCTTCGCTTTCTCTATATCGATCACAATGCTAATGTACCGGGACACGTGTTCGCATCGGCCTAGTGTAGATAAAGGTTTGTCGACGGTGAAATCCTTCATCGTGTCGAACCTGGTAGGAGTACATTATTCAACGATGGGTATCACTTTGGGCTTTCCTTTGGATGTTCGGGATGAAGAGGCAGCCTCGTCTTTCCGAGGAACTATCTTGGAAGTTCTAGCCATGATGGTGGTAAAACGTTTATGAAAAAGTGGGCAAAGGATCAAGAATGAAAGAAGAAAGAATGCGAAAAGGGATGGGTCTGGCCTTGAAAATTTGAAGATGTTGTGAAAGTATGAATTATCAAACGATCGATGCATTTATAAGAGCCGTGTGGGCAACGGAAAGGACGAACCAATAGCAGTTCGTGGGATTCTCGATAGTCGTGTTTGACGGCGACCCTTGTGCGGCTTTTTGAGTATAGCATTTAATGCTCTGATGGACGGACATCATAGAGATGATGCTTACGGAGTAGGGGCTCAGGATCGTTTCCTATCACTTTGTTCTAGGAAACACGAGGACTATCTATATACGGTGGAAATCGACGGCTCGATTTCACGAGCATCACGACATCTCGAGGGCTTCCAGTGATCGATTTCGAGAATTCTCGACAGTTCGACTTCGAGACAGTATAAGTAATGACCGGCCCAGAGACAATGTGAATTACCGGTCTCGGCGGATCAAGGCGGAGTTCCCAAGGCACGTGCGTATGGCAGGACAAGTCTAGTGGACTAGCCCAAAAGGCGAATCAAGGCATTAAGTGGTTGTACCAGCCCCATATCTTTGTAATTAATGCGTTTCTACTATGTTGAGATTCTCCCTTATATATAAAGGGGATCCTTGTCATTTTGTAAATATCTGTTGCTCAATACTAAAGACACAAGAACATTCTCTTTGCTCTGTAACATATTTCTTGATCTCATTTTTTCATTTATTGTTCATATTTATTGCGTTCTACTTAAAGTTCATCATTTATTGTTTATTATTGGTCATAAAGAGCCGTCATTGATTTATTTATAACTGTTAGTCTCCATCGACCACCCTCAATAGCTCCAGTCGAGCTTCGGACTCGACCCCGAGGCCCTGATTATTAATCATTCGGTCTGGTTATCACCTTGCTCTCAAGCTTTTTTCTCATTTCTAAGTCTTTCACATAGCATTAACTACTTAACAACTAGCATAAAAATAGATCACGTTTTTTTAGAACCACTAAATAAAATTTAATCGTCATTACCATTTTTACGGTAAAAGAAACTAAATCACAGACCAACAGGGACGGCTTGCCAAGCTACGCAAATAGTTAATTTGCTTGTCGTCGCAAAAGTTTGCAATTCCTATTATTCAGACAATTTTGTTATTTAGATACGATCATCAAAATTTCAGATATTAGAATATTTAATTGCCTTCTATATAAGCTAATCAACCCAACCGTCTATATTATATTCTACGAGAAGTTTGACATTTTTTCAATTTGTTTTTCATTCAGAATACCACCATTTATATATCCTTGCCCCTATTTGATCTTCACTATCTACAATTAAATGTGTTGGTGAGTCATTAATTCTATCTCCCATACTTGCAACCATTTTTCTAAAACTAAAGGAAGAATCAAACACATCATAACAAAAGAATGATAGAACTACTAATCAGGAAAGGAAACTACATTAATCAATCTTTCTGCGAATCCAAGTTGTGCTCAAAAAATATAAAATACCAAATAACCAGAATAAGTTGCGGTTATTTCATACTCCAGACCAACATATATACAAAAAATAGTTTGGGAAGAGTATTGCTTATAATACTATGATTGAACCATTAGAGACCTAATTGGATAGTAACTTCTCAAGATCTCAATCCAAGCACCCACTCAAAGTAAAAATAAATCAGTATATATATACCCACGCATGTACATATATTGATCTTCTAAAAGATAGAACTCAAGCATCTCAAACTGAATTAGAAGAATGACGTAGACACAATCTTTCTTTAGAAACCCGAGCACAAAGAAAATATAATCACTTACTAAAAGTTTGTTTAGAAGTTTTGGTTTAAAACCCCAAAAATGTTGACTTGGTGAGAAGAATAATAAGGCACGGAGGAACAAATTCACTAAGAACCATGTCAATTTTTTCAAATTTGAACCATTGGGTATCCGGGAATTTTTAGTAGGCCTAAGCGTTGTGTCTTTTAGTTTTGCCATGCGTCCTTTGACTAAGGTTGGGTTTTCTTTGTAAGCTTGGTATTTTTAGGTTTTAAAAGGGCAATTAAGTAATTTGACTTTTAACTTAAGAGCTTCCTGTTTTTAATATATTTTAGATTTTAGATTTAGATTATGAAAAGCTAAGCAATTTATCTCTGAGTTACTTCTTTTATTACTTGTTTTACATTGCTATGAATTGCTATTGGCTATTGGTGTTAGACCCGACCTTTATTCCAGTTCGCCACTACTTTCAACCTAAGGTTAGGTTTGTTACTTATTAAGTACATGGGATCGGTTGTACTCATACTACACTTCTGCATCTTGCGTGCAGATGTTGGCTACCGATATTGTTGTGATCGATGGGAGCTGGAATTGAAGACGTACCTGCGTTCCGGTTGTAGTTGCCTCTTGTTCATGGTAGTTTTAGATTCATAAAACTCTATGTATGTACTTTTCAAATAGATGATGTATTTACTTCATACCAGCATTGTAAACTCTATTCTTAGAAGCTCATGATTTGTACTACTAGTCCTTGGGGAATGTATCAGATTCAGATATTTCTTTAGTTAATTGCTTTATTAATTATTATTTGAATTGGTTAGTTGTTAATTGGCTTACCTAGCGGGTTAGGTTAGGTGCCATCACGACTAGTTAGAATTTCGATCGTGACAATAACTTTTCTATATTTAAAACTAATTTAGTTTTAAACTTCTCATATTATCCTTAATAAGATAATATATAATCATACAAATATTTATAACTTTTTTAATATTTTTCTTTCTTAAATTTTGCGCTCAATAAAAATGTATCACATATGATGGGAAAGAGGGAGTACTTTAATATATAATTTTCCTCTAGTGCTTTTAATATAATGGGAAAGTCAAATTTAACATGTTAAACTCTCTATAGTCAAATTCGACACAGAAAAATAAAATGAATGAAGTACTTTTTTTAACAACGCAGGAGATTAAGTTTTCTGATTAAGCCATGACAGAGATCTCTATACCATAATTAGCAACCTGTAAATTTTGCAATCACATAATTTATCTTAAAAGGCTTTTACAACATTTTTAAATCATACAAGGGAAACAATATTACTTTCCCCGGTTTAAAAAGACTGACATAATTTTACATTTTTTATTGAAAAACTTTTATATTCACACAAATGCTATGGGAGGTTGTCTAGAATTTAGACATTTTATTTCTTGTTATTTTTAATCTATCATTTGAGTTACCTTGTTCTATGTTTGGCTTACCTAGCATTAGGTTTAGGTACCATCACGACTAGGTAATTTTTGGGTCGTGACATGCACATAGTCCTTTTAAATACAATGTTCTTTATATATATATATATATATATATATATATATATATTTGATTTTTCTTGGTATAATATAAGCATATGAAAAATATATACATAATTATACAAAATTCATATATAAAATTTTGGTATTTTGCCTTTAATCCTTTATATCACGTGATTAAGCATTGTCACTTGCAAATGAATATGTTGAATTACGGCAACGTTTCAGAAAAATAATTTCAAGAATGCCAATTTCTATGTATTTAACAATTAGCTGAATTTAATAACGAACAAAAGAAAGAAAAAAAAAGAAGAAAAAGAACACCATTGGTGTGAACGACAAAAGATTAAAATAACTTTGAAGATCCGAAATCCAAATTCATTAGGATATCTTCTTTTTGTTGGATTTGTAACTCATTTCTACTTCCATGGCGTCACGACCCGGAATTTTCACCTTCGAGATCGTGTTGGCGCCGAATATTTCACTTACTAGGCAAGCCAACGTTAGAGGATTCTTAAGTCAACTTCAGTCAATTTTAATAACAGGAACAATTAAGCTAAACAAAAGCTAAAACGGATTTGCGGAATTACACAAAACCCATAATATCTGATACATTTAGGATCTGGAGTCACTACTCACGAGCTACTATGATTTACTACAAACAGAGCCTGAAAGAAAATACACGGTTCTGAAAGAAAAGAAACAGTAAAATAATAAGACTAGGAAGAGACTTCAGGGTCTGTGGGCACCAACAGATCTACCTTGGATCTCCTAACGAGCAAGTCATGTTGCTAACCTCACGATCAGCTAGGGCCGGTACCAAAATCTGCACAATATAAGTACAGAGTATTGTATCAGTACAATCAACCTCATGTGCTCGTAAGTGAAGAGCCTAACCTCGACGAAGTAGTGAAGAGGCTATGAAAAGACATCTACATAATAAACTTGTACAATTAATAGTATATGTACAAAATAACAACAAATAAGAGTTAGACAAGTAATATAGGGAGAGGGACATGTTGAGAGGAATATAAGATAAGAGAATCACATCAGCAATGATAACTAGAACATCCATTATGCCTTGAACCAATGAAAATAATTATGCACAGTAAAGAAAAGTGCACAGTATCACCCTTGGTGCTTTTACTCTCAACTTCACTGTGAAATAATTAAACTGCATGGCATCAACCTTTGTGCTTTTACTCTCGACCTCACAATATAAATCAACAGATATGGCACGGCATCACCCTTTCGTGCATTAACTCTCACAACATGGCACGACATCATTCTTCGTTCATTAACACTCATAATATGGCATAACATCACCCTTCGTGCATTAACACTCACAATATGGCACGGCATTACCCTTCGGACATTAACACTCTCTCTTACCATGAAGCAATGAACAAATAGCAATATGGAGATAGAATAATAACAACAAGCCTTACTTCAACATTTGGTTTCACAATACCAACCTCAACTTTTCAATCAATTCTCAATTATTACCAACGATAAACAAGATAAGAACGATCAATTTAATAATAAGAAGTCTAAACATGGATAACATGATCAAGAAGCTATAATTACAAGAAATCAAACCCCACCCGCATGCTTTAACCTGACAACAACACATAAGTACTCATCACATTACATATACGTTGTACCCAACATCTAAACATGTAGAAAATAGACAAATAGGTCCTAATCTCTCAAGTCAAGATTAACCACGACACTTACCTCACTCCAAAGGCCAATTCAAAGCTCAACCACGGCTTTGACTTTCAAACAAGCCTCCGAACCAATAGAATCTAGCAAATTATCAACCAAACAATTCAAATTAAGCCTTAGGAACTACCCACGATTGTAAAGAATTCAATTTAGGTTATTATTGAAAAAGTCAACAAATGTCAACATCCGGGCCCGCTTGATCCAAACACGAAATTTGGACCAAAACCCGAGTACCCATTCACCCCCGAGCTCGATTATGTAATTTATTTTGGAATCCGACCTCAATTTGAGGTCTAAATCGCAAATTTAAAAAATCCCTAATTCTACCTAAAATTCCAATTTTCATCATGAAAACACAAGATTTTTTGTTGAAATCTAAGGAAATATCGTGAAAGATTGAAAGAAACTAGTTTAGAATAACTTACTAAGGATTTGGGGAAGAAAAGTTCTTTGGAAAATCATTTCTAAGGTTTTTGAGTTTGAAAATTTGAAGAACGAAAAAAAATCCCGTCTAAGTCATATTTGATCAGTTGCAGATGACGCATTTGCGATATGGGGTTCACAAATGTGAGCCTCGCAAATGCGAAGAATCCATCGCAATTGCCAAGACCTTCTCATTTATACTTTCTTCGCAAATGCAAAGAATAGCCTGACCCTCCACAAATGCGACCACTTGATCGCACTTGAGATCATCGCCCCTCCTGTCGCACTTCGTATATGCGAAGTATATTTCACAAATGCGTACTCAATGTGGCCCAGCTACTCTTCGCATTTGCGATGAGTAGCTCACAAATATGAACCCCTCAGAGATTGCAAATGTGATGCCTAATCTCGCAAATGCAAGATTAGAGGCCTGCACCAGAACTGGAAATACCAATAATAATTCTAAGTCCAATTTCACTCGGTAGCCTATCCGAAACTTACTCGGGCCCTTTGGGCTCCAAACCAAACATGCACACTAGTCTAAAACTATCATACAAACTTGCTCGTGCGATCAAATCGCCAAAATAACACCTAGAACTACGAATTGGGCACCAAATCTATTGAAATTTTCAAGAAAACTTTGAAACTTTGAATTTCACAACAGGACATCCGAATCACGTCAAACCAACTCTGTTTCTTACCAAATTTCACAGACAAGTCACAAATATGGTATTGGACCTATACCGGGTTCCGGAACCAAAATACATACCCGATATCCAAAAAGTAAACCATTGGTCAAACATTTCAAATTTATTAACTTTAACTTTCAAATTTCTACAAAGTCTGATAACTCGGTCTAGGGACTTCCGAATTCGATTCCAAGAATACGCCCAAGTCCTAAACCACAATGCGGACCCATTGGGACCGTCAAAATACGAATCCGGATCCGTTTGATAAAAATATTGACCGAAGTCAACTCAAATGTATTTCATTACTAAAATTTCATATTTTATTAGTTTTTAGCATAAAAGCTTTTCGGAAACATGTCCAGACTGTGGACACAAATCGAGGAGGGATAAAATGAGATATTTAAAACTTCGAAGCTCCAAGTTAGGTTCAAAACCATAAGTTGACCTACCGAGTTGTCACATTCTCCACCTCTAAAACAACTGTTCGTTCTCGAACAGACATAGAAAAGTACCTGGGTTGGAAAAAAGGTAGGGACATCTACTCCGCATGTCCGAATCGGACTCCCAAGTAGCTTCCTTTACGGGCTGGCCTCTCCACTCCACTCGAACTGAAGGATAAATCTTCGATCTCAAATGACAAACCTGTCGGGCTAGAATAGCCACCGTCTCCTCCTCATAAGTCAAATCTTTGTCTATTTGGACAGAGCTAAAATCTAACACATGGGATGGATCGCCGTGATACTTTCGGAGCATGGACACGTGGAATACCGGATGAACTGCTGATAAACTGGGTGGCAATGCGAGCTTGTAAGCCACCTCACCTACTCCCTAAAGAATCTTAAAAGGTCCGATGTATTTAGGGCTCAACTTGCCCTTCTTTCCGAACCTCATTACACCTTTCATGGGTGAAACTCGAAGCAATACCCGCTCTCCGACCATGAATGCAACATCACGAACTCTACGGTCGGCATAACTCTTCTGCCTGGATTAGGCTGTGCGAAGTTGATCCTGAATAATCTTGACCTTATCAAGGCATCCTGTACCAAATCCGTACCCAACAATCGAGCCTCCCCCTACTCGAATCATCCAACCTGCAATCGACACCGCCTACCATATAATGCCCCATAGCGAGCCATCTGTATGCTCGAATTGTAGCTATTATTGTAGGCAAACTCCGCAAGTGGCAAGAGCTGATCCCAATAACGTACGAACTCTATAACACAATCACGGAGCATATCCTCCAATATTTGAATAGTGCGCTCGGACTATCTGTCTGTCTGAGGATAAAATGTTGTGCTGACCTAAACCTGCATGCCCAACTTACACTGTACTACCCTCCAAAAATGCAAGGTGAACTACGTACCTTGATCAGATATGACAGACACGGGCACACCCTGAAGGCGGACAATCTCGTGAATATATATATATCTACCAACCGCTCTAAAGAATAGGTAACTTCCATAGGAATGAAATGCACTGACTTGGTCAGCCTATCTATGACGACCCGGCCAGACGTCTCATGAGTTATCGCTTTTTTCCCCATTTCTACTTCTTTATGCTTTGTTATTCGTGTTATGTGGTATCGGGTCGGTCGGATCGAGTTCGGAAAGGATTTGGTAAGGTTTGAAACACTTAGTCCCTTTAGAGTGAGTTTAAGTTGGAAAAGTCAATCGGATGTTGACTTGTGTATTAGAGGGCTCAGATGTGAGTTCTGATGATTCGGTTAGCTTCGGGAGATGATTTATGACTTAAGAGCATGATCGGAAGGAGTTTTGGAAGTTCGAAGTAGATTTAGGCTTGAATTACCGAAGTTGATATTTTGGCAATTTTCGGTTGGTAGGCGAGATTTTGATATAGGGGTCAGAATGGAATTTTGAGAGTTGCAGTATGAGATGACATAGGAAGTCGTTTGGTTGGGTTTTTGATCAAAAGAGAAATTCAAAATATTTTAGAAAATTTGGCTTGAATCCGATATGTTTTGGTTGATTTGATGTTGTTTGAGGTATTTTGAAGATTGGTACAAGTTTGAATAAGGTATTAGGATATGTTTATGCTTTTGGTTGAGGTCCCGGGGGCCTCGGGGTGATTTCAGATGGTTGATGGGGAGTTTGAGGAATGTTTGTAGCTGTTGAACTTTTGCTGATTTTGGTATTTCCGCACCCACGGATTTGGGGACCGCAGGTGCGATGCCGCACATGTGGAAGAGGAGCCGCAGAAGCGGATTATTGAGGAGTTGTTAGGAATCATAGATGCAGTTGGCCGTGTAAGTGATTTTCGCAGAAGCGGATGAATGACCGCATATGCGGTACCGCAGAAGCGGGTATGGGACCACAGATGCAAAATGGTCTGGGCATAATGTATAAATTGTGGCCTTCGCAAAATTGAGCTATTTCACCATTTTTGACTTCGGCTTTGGAGCTTTTTGGACGATTTGAAAGAGGGATTTCAAGGGAACTTCATTGAGGTAAGGAATTTGGAGCTAAAACTCGTTCCTATGTTATTATTACACGGATTAGTGTTAGAAGTCATGGAAATTAAGGGTGAAAATTTGGGAAACTAGGGCTTGGAAACATAGACCTTTAATTGAGGATTTGAAGGACCATTTGGGGTTGGATTTCAGAACTTTTGATATATATGAACTTGTGGGGAGATAAGGAATCTATTGATTTAAAAATTATCGAATCTGAGACGTGGGCCCAGGGGTCGGGTATGTTGTAAATTGATTATTTTTGCTTGGGCTTCGTTCCCTAAGCAAACTTCCTCGTTCTGATTTTTGATAGATTCGACGCGAGTGGATGCCGATTTGAGGGGCAAAGGCATCGCGAGCTAGAGATTTTACCGGTTCGAGGTGAGTAATGATTTTAAATGATGTTCTAAGGGTATGAAACCCCGGACTCGCATATCGTAGTGCTTTATTGAGGTGACACACACGCTTGATGACAAGCGTGGGATCGTACACTATTGGGTATTGTGACTTAGTCCGTCCAGAATGACTATTTTGCCGCGTATTTGACTGAAATATATTTGCTATTATCATGAATTGGGTTGAATGCCATATTTGAGCCTTTTGCCAACTATTTGAATACTTCAGGGATTTTTACTGGTATTTCCTCACTGTTTTGACTTTTTACTGAACTCAATCATGTTATATTTCACTGGTTTTCGTACTCAGCCATGTTTAATCTATTTTAACACTTACATGTTCTTTTAAATGATATTTTTGGGCTGAGAATCACGTTTTTCTATTGCTCGAGTGGCTTGTGAGGATTTTGATTGAGTAAGGCCGAGGGCGTATGTTGTGAGGAAACATTTGATACTGATTATGAGGCCAAGGGCCTGAGATATGTACGCCGCAAGGTGGCTTGATTCATGAGGCCGAGGGCCTAGTAATAATGCCACGAGGTGGCCTGATATTGCGCTTGGGCCGTAAAGGGCCTCTCTAGGAGTCTGTACACCCCCAGTGAGCGCGGGTACCCATTGTGATGTGATATTAAGCCCGAGGGGCTGGTATTGTTCTGAGATGTTGCCCAAGGGGCAGAATAGTGGATACTGTGCCCGAGGGGTGAACCTTTATGTGGTTATTTTCTTAATTAACTGTCCATTACCTGCTTATTTGTTGAAAAAGGCTTTTCATGAAATTACATTTGATATTAAGGAATTTTACATATCTTTCACTGATTCACTGATTTTTTTAAATGGTTTTACTGCTTCATTATAGAATGCTTTGTGCTTTACGTGATTTCTTGCTTTCAGTCTTTATTTACATTTGTTACTCACTGAGTTGGACTACTCACTTTACTCCCTGCACCCCGTGTGCAGATTCAGGTGTTGAGGATCCTGCCAGTATGAGTTGAGATCTCCCGGCAGATATAGGAGTCCACGAGGTAGCTGCTTGACGTCCGCAGTCCCGTGTGCCTCCCTCTTTGTCATTTCTATCTCTTATCAGACATTTGTAATAGTTTGTAGACTCTTCAGACTTATATTAGGTTTTATAGATGCTCATGAATAGTGACACCCTGATATTGGGCTGTGTTTGGGATGTATTCCGCATATCATACTATCATTTGCTTAATTTTGGTTTATTTAACCATGTTTAGACTTTTTCTAAATGCTTAACTATTGATAATTGGAAATGGGAAGTGTCAGCTGGCCTTGTCTTCACGAGAGGCGCCATCACGATCGGGTTTGGGGTTTAGGGTCGTGACAAGTTGGTATCAGAGCCTAGGTTACATAGGTCTCACGAGTCATAAGTAGGTTTACTAGAGTCTTGCAGATCGGTACGGAGAAGTCTATATTTATCCTCGAGAGGATGCAGAACCTTTAGGAAAGCTTCATATTCTTGAAGTTCTTGTCGTGTGAATTTGTTGATCCGAGTACTAAACTTCTATTGTTCTATTCTCTCACAGAGTGAGGTTATGCGCTACCAATATGGATGGACGACCACCAGTACCACCAGCTATGGCCACCAAAGGCCGAGGATGTGGTCGTGGTCGTGGTAGGGGTAGAGCAACTAGGGCAGCACCTGCAGATCCACCAACTGCCCCAGTTCAGGATCAGGTCCCAGTTATGGACGCTCCTGCAGAACCAGCTCAGGCACCGGCTGTGCCCATTGTAATTTCGGGTCTTTAGGAGGCCTTGGCTCAGATCTTATCAGTTTGTACTATCTTAGATCAGGCGGTTTTAGCCACTACAGTCGCAGCTACTTCTCAGGCCGGGGAAGGCAATCAAACTCCTGCCGGTCGCACACCTGAGCAGGTCGTGCAAGGACTTCAGATGCTAGGGGCACATCTAGCCCAGTCGGTTGCTGCTGCTCAGGACTATGTAGTTCCTACTATGCCGGAGGATGAGCAGCGTAGGTTGGAGAGGTTTGGTAGACTTCAGCCTCCGACCTTTCGTGGTGCAGAGGGCGAGGATGCCTAGGATTTCTTAGATAAGTGCCAGAGGATGCTTCGTACAGCGGGTATTCTGGAGACCATCGGGGTCGCTTTCACTACTTATCAGTTTTCTGGAGCTGCCTTCACTTGGTGGGAGACTTTTGAGAGGTGTAGGCCTGTTGGTGCAGCACCCCTTACCTGGCATCAGTTCTTCGTTCTCTTTTTGAAGAAGTATGTGCCGTAGTCCCGCAGAGAAGAGCTGTGTAGGGAGTTTGAGTGGTTACGTCAGAGGGGAGATGATTGTGATGCAGTATGAGATGAGGTTCTTCGAGTTAGCTCATCATGCTATTTGGATGGTTCCGTCAGATAGAGAGAGGATTTGGAGGTTTGTTGATGGCCTCACTTATCAGCTTCGTATTCTCATGACTAGGGAAAAGGTGATTGGTGCTACTTTCGAGGAGGTTATGGATATTGCCAGTGAGATTGAGTCTGTTCATCGCCAGGAGCGAGAGGAGGGGGAGGCCATGAGGCCTCGGGGATCTGGTAGTTATAGTGGTTCTCCTTCGAGAGGTCAACTTCAGCGCGGCAGAGGCCGTCCATTCAGGCATGCTCAGCCAGCTCGCCCAGGTTATCGTGGGGCATCGTTGGGTCATGGTTCTCATAATTTTTATCAAGGCCAGTCATCACTTAGTGCCCTTACAGCTTAGAGTTCGACCCGTGCTCCATCAGTTCAGGGCTTTTCTATGCCGAGTGCATCTGCTAGTCACTCTAGTGTGAGGGGTTCCATTCATTCCCCTTCTCCAGCACCTGGATTTGTTATGAGTGTGGTGAGATGGGTCATATGTGGAGGTAGTTCCCTCGTCGTATTGCGAGTTTATCTCAGCAGAGGGGTCAGCCATCGACTTCAGTGCCAGTTACTTCACCACCACCCAGCCAGCTAGGGGTGGCGGTCAGTCACTTAGGGGTCGCCCTAGAGGGGAAGGTCGATCAGGTGGCGGTCAGGCCCGTTTCTATGCACTTCCAGGCATACCCGATGCTATTGCTTCAGATGCTGTTATTACAGGTATTGTTTCAGTCTGCCACAAAGATGCCTCTGTATTATTTGATCCCGGTTCAACCTTTTCTTATGTGTCATCATACTTTGCTCATTATTTGGGTACGCCCCATGAGTTTCTTGCTTCGCTTGTTCATGTATCTACCCCGGTGGGCGATACTGTTATTGTAGACCGTGTGTACCAGTCATGTATGGTGACTATTAAGGGTTTGGAGACCCGTGTGGATCTTTTATTATTTTGTATGGTGGATTTCGATGTCATTTTGGGCATGGATTGGCTATCTCCTTGTCGTGCTATTCTAGACTGTCATGTTAAGACAGTCACATTGGCTATACCGGGTGTGCCATAGATCGAGTGGCGAGGTGTGAATGATTATGTTCCTAGTAGAGTGATCTCATTATTGAAAGCCCAACGTATGGTTGGGAAGGGTTGTCTTTCGTATCTAGCCTTTATGAGGGATGTCGGTGCTGAGACTCCCAATATGATTCTATTCCAGTTGTATGGATTTTCCTGATGTGTTTCCTGCAGACCTATCGGGCATGCCACTAGACAGGGACATTGATTTTGGTATTGACCTATTGCCGGGCACTCAACCCATTTCTATTCTGCCGTATCATATGGCACTAGTAGAGTTGAAGGAATTAAAGAAACAGCTTCAGGAACTCCTTAATAAATTGTTCATTCAGCCTAGTGTGTCACCTTGGGGTGCGCCGGTTCTATTTGTGAAGAAGAAGGATGGTACTATGAGGATGTGCATTGATTATAGGCAATTGAACAAATCAACAATTAAGAACAAGTATCCTTTGCCTCGCATTGATATTTTATTCGACCAACTTCAGGGAGCGAGAGTGTTCTCCAAGATTGATCTCCATTCAAGTTATCACCAGTTGAAGATCAGGGACTCAAATATTCTTAAGACAACTTTCAAGACCCGATATGGTCATTATGAGTTCTTGGTGATGTCTTTTGGACTGACCAATGCCCCATCAGCGTTCATGCATTTGATGAACAGTGTGTTTCGGCCTTATCTTGACTCGTTTGTCATAGTCTTCATTGATGATATTCTTGTATATTCACGTAGTTAGGAGGAACATACAGTGCATTTGAGAGTTGTGTTACATAGATTGAGAGAGGGGAAGTTTTATGCAAAATTCTCCAAGTGTGAGTTTAGGCTCAGTTCAGTGGCTTTCTTGGGGTACGTGGTGTCCAGCAAGGGCATTTAGGTGGATTCGAAGAAGATAGAGGTGGTTCAGAGTTGGCCCAAACCATTGTCACAACCTAAAATCTAACTAGTCGTGATGGTACCTAACCCATCCCGCTTGGTAAGCGAACTCATCAAGTCCAATACAATATAACTTACTGAGGAAAAATAAATGATCTCTTATACACTTCCCCAGGACTAGCAGTACAAATCAAGAGCTTCTAAGAATAGAGTTTACAAAGCTGATATGAAAAAAAAATACATCATCTGTTTGACAAATACATAAATAGAGTTTAAAATTCTAAGGCTACCATGAACAAGAGGCAGCTACAACAGTGACACCGATACATTTTCCAAGTCAGCTCCCATCGAACACAGCAACGTCGACAACCGAAATCTGCACGCAATGTGCAGGAAGTGTAGTATGAGTACAACCGACCCCATGTACTCAATAAGTAACAAACCTAAACTTAGGTTGAAAGTAGTGACGAGTTTGTACCAAGGTTAGAGTCCACACCAATATCCAGTAACATCTCATAAAAATATAATTAAAGCATCACAAGGAATAACTCAATAATAAAATGCTCAACTCGTTCACAGTTCCAAAAAAAATTCTTTTCGAGTATAATAGTAAAACTCAATTCTTTTCACTGAAATCACCAAAATATGAGTAAGTCTGAAAACTATGATCTTTCCCATAAAACTTTCTTTCAAAATAGGAGATTTCATTTTTCAAATGTCATGAGGAAAGTACATCTCTATGCCTATATTTCAATGTGCATGCCAATGCAATGCAAAATAGTGACAAAACCATATGCATACTCTTAGAGTATCAATTCACTCAGTCCTCCCTGTCACTCAATTCCCTCAGTCACTCAATCCTCACAGTTACTCATGCCTCACAATCACTCAATCCTCCCAAGTCACTCGGCACTCGCACTCAGTAAGTACATGCGCTCACTGGGGTGTGTAGACTCCGGAGGGGCTCCTTCAGCCCAAGCGCTATAACAAGCCATCTCGTGGCATAAATCAATCAGGCCCTCGGCCTCACTCAGTCATAAATGAGTAACAACATGTTGCGACGTGCATCCCGATCCCATAATCATCCTCACAATTAGGCCCTCGGCCTCACTCAGTCATCACTCTCTCCAGTCTCTCGGGATCCAAATATCATGAAAATCAGCCCAATAATATAATGTATCAATAATAACAACTAAGACAGAGATATTATATGAATAAATGTATATGACTGAATATGAAATATCAATGAAATCAGTGAGATGACAGCAATAAACAACCACTATGGGTCCCAACAATATCGGCATAAAGCCTAAACATGATATCTAACATGATATACAACTCAAATTACTTATCACATGGTGAAAACACAGATATCAACAAAGTAGGACCACTACACAGTGTCCTGGAAACAACAAAGTCGCCATTCACAGGGTGCACACCCACACGCCCGTCACCTAGCATGTGCGCCACCTCAACATCAATCACATAACACATAATTCGGGGTTTCATACCCTCACCACTAAGTTTAAAAGAGTTACTTATCTCAAACCATGAAGTTCTTTACTCCGCTATGCCCTTGCCTCGTAAATCGGCGCCTTGAATCTAGCCACAATTAATGTGATTCAGTCAATACAATTTATATAAATTAATTCCATGTAAAAATATTAATTTTTCACAATAATCCGAAATTTAACTAAAAATTGCCTGTGGGGCCCACATCTCGGAATCCGATGAAACTCACAAAATCCCAATCCATTCAACCACGAGTCCAACCATACCAAAATTACTAAATTTCGATTACAACTCGGCCTCCAAATCTTCAAATCTTATTTTCAAATCCCTTGTCCAAATCCTCAATTTACACCTCAAAAACATATAATCTAGTTGGATTATTCGATGATAATTCAATATTATGGAGTAGAAATGATCACAAGTGACTTACCTCAAGATTTCTCATGATTTCTTGCTCAAAAATCGCCTCAGGTCGTGTTCTTTCGCCCAAAAATGTCAAAATGGGCTAAAAAACAAGAACAACATTAAAAACACAATTCTGGTCGCTAAAAGCCCAACTCCCGTCGCTAAAAGTGTCCAATCTGGTTGATAAAGGTGCGCACCAGATCCTGCTGCATCAGCAGTCTTTAATTTCACTAAAAATGCTCTAACTCCATCATACGAACTCGGAATTTGACGATTCTTGTTCCTATAAGTCACAAATAATAATACGGACCTAGTACTTCAATCAAAACTCAATTTGGAGCTCATTTTATTAGTGTGATACCCATTTTGCTTGTTAAATAATTAACCCATGTTTCACAACAAAAACTCAATCGTGACTTTACGAAATTAGACCAAACTTTTCGGATCGCTCCTATAATTCATTATAAAAATTTAAAAAGTCTCGAAATCAAATTTTAATCTCTAGAACTAAAAATGAACCTTTGGATCATTCCATGTTTATGCTCAAAATACCAATTTCTTCCAAAAACTTTTCCAAAACTCATCTGAGCCACAAAGGACCCCAACCAAATGTACTAAAAAAGATACATAATATGACACAAACTTAGTCGATATCTCAAATTACATTGAACAATACTAAAACATGAATCAACCCCAATTCAAGCCCATTCAAAACTAACAAATTTCAATTTCTACATTCGATGCCGAAACCTATCAAATCAATTCCGATTGACCTCAAATTTTGCACATAAGTCATAAATGATATAACGGAGTTGTTCAAATTTTCAGAATTGTATTTAAATCCTGATATCAAAAAGTCAACTCCCCGGTCAAACTTCCAAACTCAAATTTCCTATTTTCGCCATTTCAAGCCTAATTTAACTGTAGACTTCCAAAAAGAATTCCGGACACGCTCCTAAGTCCAAAATTACCATACAGAGCTATTGGAATCATTAAAAACCCATTCTGGGGTATTTTACCATCCGGTCCATTTATTCAACTTAAGCTTCCAAAACATGGATTGTTCTTTCAATTAAATTTTGAATCATCTGAAAACAAAACTAGACCACACTTGCATGTCATGATACACAAAATGACACTAATTAAGACTTCAAATAGCTGAACGAGATGGAAATGCTAAAAAACGACAGGTCGGGTCGTTAAAACCGTCCTCAGCCACAGAGATTTGCAGCTTTCTTGGTTTGGCAGGCTATTATCGCCGGTTTGTTTAGGGATTCTCATCTATCACATCGCCCTTGACCAAGTTGACTTAGAAGGGTGTTTTAATTTGTATGTGAGGAGAGCTTTCAGAAGCTCAAGACAGCTTTAACGACAGCTCTAGTATTGGTTTTGCCATTAGCTTCAGGTACATATACTGTGTATTGTAATGCTTCGAGAGTTAGTATTGGTTGTGTATTGATGCAAGAGGTAGAGGTATTGCTTATGCTTCTCGTCAGTTAAAGCCCCATGAGAAGAACTACCCTGTTCATGATTTGGAGTTGGTTGTCATAGTTCACGCGTTGAAGATTTGGAGGCATTACTTATATGGTGTGTCTTGTGAGTTGTTTACTGGTCATCGTATCCTACAACACTTTTTCAAAAAGAAGGATCTTAATTTGAGGAAGCGGAGATGGTTGGTTGCTTAAGGATTATGATATCACTATATTGTACCATCCGGAAAAGGCCAATGTGCTGGCCGATGCTTTGAGCCGAAAGGTAGTGAGTATGGGGAGTTTGGCATATATTCCAGTTGGGGAGAGACCTCTTGCAGTTGATGCTCAGGCCTTGGCCAATCGGTTCGTGAGGTTAGATATTTTGGAGACTAGTCAGGTATTGCCTTATGTGGTTTCTCGGTCTTCCTTATATGATCGCATCAGAGAGCCCCAGTATGATGATTTGCATTTGCTTGTCCTTAAGGACAAAGTTCAGCACGATGATGTCAAAGATGTGACTATAGGTGATGATGGGGTGTTGAGGATGTAGGGTCGGATTTGTGTGCCCAATGTGGATGAGCTTCGGAAGTTGATTCTGGAGGAGGCCCATAGCTCGCGGTATTCCATTCATCCAGTTGCCGCAAAGATGTATCAGGATTTCAGGCAGCACAATTAGTGGCGGAGAATGAAGAAAGATATTGTGGGATTTGTAGCTCGGTGTCTCAATTGCCAGCAGGTGAAATATGAGCATCAGAGACCGGGTGTCTTGCTTCAGTAGAAGGATATTCCTGAGTGAAAGTGGGAGAGGATCACTATGGACTTTGTTGTTGGACTTCCATGGACCCTAAGAAGGTTCGATGCTATCTGGGTGATTGTGGACCGGCTGACCAAGTCCGCGCACTTCATTCCTGTGTGTACTACCTATTCTTCAGAATGGTTGGTAGAGATCTATATCAGGGAGATTGTTCATTTGCATGGTGTCCCAGTTTCCATCATTTCAGATAGGGGCACTCAGTTTTCTTCGCAGTTTTGGAGATCTGTGCAGCAAAAGTTTGGTACTCAGGTTGAGTTGAGCACAACTTTTCACCCTCAGACGGACGGCCAGTCCGAGAACACTATTTAGATATTGGAGGACATGTTGCGTGATTGTGTAATTGATTTCAGAGGGTCATGGGATCCGTTTCTATCGCTTGCAGAGTTTGCTTATAACAACAACTACCAGTTGAGTATTCGGATGGCTCCGTATGAGGCTTTGTATGGGAGGCGATGTAGATCTCCAGTTGGTTGGTTTGAGCCCTGTGAGGCTACTCTATTGGGGACAGACTTGGTGCAGGATACTTTTGAAAAGGTGAAGGTTATTCAGGAGAGGCTTCGTACAGCGCAGTCAAGGCAAATGAGTTATGCTGATAGGAAGGTTCGAGATGTATCCTACATGGTTAGTGAAAAGGTTCTGTTGAAGGTTTCGCCCATGAAGGGTGATATGAGATTCGGGAAGAAAGGGAAGTTGAGTCCTCGGTTCATTGGGCCTTTTGAGGTGCTTCGGAGGATTGGGGAGGTGGCTTATGAGCTTGTTTTGCCACCCAGCTTGTCGAGTGTGCATCTGGTATTTCATGTTTCTTTGCTCCGGAAGTATATTGGGGACCCATCTCATGTTTTGGATTTCAGCACAGTTCAGTTGGATGATGATTTGATGACTTATGATGTGGAGCCAGTAGCTATTTTGGGTCGTCAGGTTCGAAAGTTGAGGTCGAACGATATAGCTTCAGTGAAAGTGTAGTCGAGAGGTCGGCCCATGGAGGAGGCTACCTGGGAGACCAAGCGGGAGATGCGGAGCAGATATCCTCACCTATTTGAGGCTTCAGGTATGTTTCTTGACTCGTTTGAGGACGAACGTTTGTTTAAGTTAGGGAGGATGTGACGACCCGGCCAATCGTCTCATGAGTTACCACTTCGTTTTTCCTAATTCTGTTTCTTTATGCATTGTTATCCGTGTAATGTGGTATCGGTTCGGTCGGATCGAGTTCGGAAAGGATTTGGTAAGGTATGGGACACTTAGTCTCTTTAGAGTGAGTTTAAGTTGGAAAAGTCAATCGGATGTTGACTTGTGTGTTAGAGGGCTCGGATGTGAGTTCTGATGGTTCGGTTAGCTTCAGGAGATGATTTATGACTTAGGAGCATGATAAGAATGAGTTTTGGAGGTTCGGAGTAGATTTAGGCGTGAATTGGCGAAGTTGATATTTTGGCGATTTTCGGTTGGTAGGCGAGATTTTGATATAGGGGTCTGAATGAAATTTCGAGAGTTGCAGTAGTTCCGTGATGTCATTTGGCAAAATTTTAGGTCATTCGGAAGTGGTTTAGTTGGATTTTTGATCAAAAGTGGAATTCATAAGGTTTTAGAAAATTTGGCTTGAATCCGATGTGTTTTGGTTGATTTGATGTTGTTTGAGGTATTTTGAAGATTGGTACGAGTTTGAATAAGGTATTAGGATATGTTTATTCTTTTGGTTGAGGTCCCGGGGGCCTCGGGGTGATTTCGGATGGTTGACGGGGAGTTTGAGGAATGTTTGTAGTTGTTGAACTTTTGCTGCTTCTGGTATTTCCACACCTACGGATTTGGGGACCGCAGGTGCGACGCCGCACATGTGGAAGAGGAGCCGCAGAAGTGGATTATTGAGGAGTTGTTAGAAATCACAGATGCGGTTGTGGGATCGCACCTGCGAAGCCGCAGGTGCGGAAGATTGATCGCAGATGCGAGTTTGGCCGGGTAAGTGATTTTCGCAGAAGCAGAAGAATGACCGCATATGTGGTACCGCAGAAGCGGGTATGGAACCACAGATGCAAAATGGTCTGGGCAGAATGATTAAATTGTGGCCTTCGCGAATTTGAGTTATTTCACCATTTTTGACTTCGGCTTTGGAGCTTTTTGTACGATTTGAAAAAGGGATTTCAGAGGAACTTCATTGAGGTAAGGAATTTGGACTAAAACTCATTCCTATGTTATTATTACACGGATTAGTGTTAGAAGTCATGGAAATTAAGGGTGAAAATTTGGGAAACTAGGGCTTGGAAACTTAGACCTTTAATTGAGGATTTGAAGGACCACTTGGGGTCGAATTTCAGAACTTTTGATATATATGAACTCGTGGGGAGATAAGGAATATATTGATGTAAAAATTATCGAATTCTGAGACGTGGGCCCAGGGGTCGGGTATGTTGTAAATTGATTATTTTTGCTTGGGCTTCGTTACCTGAGCATATTTTGACGTCCTCGTTCTGATTTTGGATAGATTCGACGTGAGTGGAGGCCTATTCGAGGGGCAAAGGCATCGCGAGCTAGAGATTTGACCGGTTCGAGGTGAGTAATGATTTTAAATGATGTTCTGAGGGTATGAAACCCCAGACTCGCACATCGTAGTGCTTTATTGAGGTGACGCACACGCTTGATGACAAGCGTGCGATCGTACACTGTTGGGGATTGTGACTTAGTACGTCCAGAATGACTATTTTACCGCGTATTTGACTGAAATATATTTGTTGTCATCATGACTTGGGTTGAATGCTATATTTGAGCCTTTTGCCAACTATTTGAATCCTTCGGGGATTTTTACTGGTGTTTTCTCACTGTTTTGACTTTTTACTGAACTCAATCATGTTATATTTCACTAGTTTTCATACTCAGCCATGTTTACTCTATTTTAACACTTATATGCTCTTTTAAATGATATATTTGGGCTGAGAATCACGTTTTACTATTGCTCGAGTGACTTGTGATGATTTTGATTGAGTAAGGCCGAGGGCCTATGTTGTGAGGAAACATTTGATACTGATTATGAGGCCAAGGGCCTGAGATATGTACGCCGCAATGGCTTGATTGATATGAGGCTGAGGGCCTAGTGATGATGCCACGAGGTGTCCTGATATTGCGCTTGGGCCGTAAAGGGCCTCTCCAGGAGTCTGTACACCCCCAGTGAGCGCGGGTACCCATTGTGATGTGAGATTGAGCCCGAGGGGCTTGTATTGTTCTATGTGATTTCCCGAGGGGCTGGTATTGTTCTGAGATGTATCCCGAGGGGCGGAACTGTGGATACTGTTCCCGAGGGGCAAACCTTTATGTGGTTATTTTCTTAATTAACTATCCATTACCTGTTTTTTTGTTGAAAAGGGCTTTTCATGAAATTACATTTGATATAATAGATTTTTGCGTATCTTTCACTAATTCACTGATTTTTTTAAATGGTTTTACTGCTTCATTATAGAATGCTTTGTTCTTTACGTGGTTTCTTGCTTTCAGTCTTTATATGCATTTGTTACTCACTGAGTTGGAGTACTCACTTTACTCCCTATACCCCATGTGCAGATTCAGGCATTGCGGATCCTGCCAGTACGAGTTGAGAGCTCCCGGCAGATATCGGAGTCCACGAGGTAGCTGCTTGACGTCCGCAGTCCCATGTTCCTCCCTCTTTGTCATTTCTATCTCTTATCAGACATTTGAAATAGTTTGTAGACTCTTCAGACTTATATTAGGTTTTATAGATGCTCATGACTAGTGACACCCCGGTATCGAGCTGTGTTTGGGCTGTATTCCACATATTATACTACCATTTGCTTAATTTGGTTTATTTATCCATGTTTAGACTATTTCTAAATGCTTTACTATTGATAATTGGAAATGGGAAATGTTAGCTAGCCTTGTCTTTATGAGAGACGACATCACGACCAGGTTTGGGGTTTAAGGTCGTGACACAATCCATAATTAACCAAACTGCATCGAACTTCCTCTGAGTCTGTGGAAGCCCAACAACAAAATCCATAGTCATACTCTCCCACTTCCACTCAGGAATCTCTATATTCTGAAGCACATGACCCGATCTCTGATGCTCATACTTTACCTACTAACAATTTAGACACTGGGATACATATGCAACTATATCCTTCTTCATCCTCCTCCACCAATAATGTTACCGCAAGTCCTGATACATCTTGGCGGCGCCCGGATGAATAGAATACCTGGAACTGTGGGCCTCCTCTAGAATCAATACACAAAGTCCATCCATATTAGGCATACAAACACGACCCTGCATCCTCAAAACTCCATCCTCCCAAACCGTAACCTATTTGGAATAACCACGCCGCACTGTGTCCCTAAGGACAAGAAAATGAGGGTCATCATACTGCCGCTCCTTGATGCGCTCAAACAATTATGACCCAACGACTGTACAAGCTAGAACACGACGGGGCTCAGAAACATCCAACCTCACGAACTGATTGGCCAAAGCTTGAACATCTAATGCAAGCGATCTCTCATCGACTGGAATATACGCAAGGCTGGCCATACTCACTGACTTCCTACTCAAAGCATCGACCACCACATTGGCCTTTCCAGGATGATACAAGATGGTGATATCATAGTCTTTCAATAGCTCCAACCACCTCATCTTCCTCAAATTGAGATCCTTTAGTTTGAACAAGTAATGCAAACTTCGATGATCTGTGAACACCTCACACGACACGTCATAAAGATAGTGCCTCCAAATCTTCAACGCATGAACAATGGCTGCCAGCTCTAAGTCATGAACAAGGTAATTCTTCTCGTGAACCTTCGGCTACCGCGATGCATATGCAATTACCATACCATCCTGCAACAATACCGCACCAAATCCAATACGAGATGCATCACAATATACCGTATAAGACCCTGAACATCTGGGCAACACCAACACTGGTAACGTAGTCAAAACAGTCTTGAGCTTCTGAAAGCTTAACTCACACACGTCCGACCATCTGAACGGGGCACCCTTCTAGGTCAACCTGGCCAATAGGGCTGCTATAGATGAGAACCCCTCTACAAACCGACAGTAATAACCCGCCAAACCCAAAAAACTCCAAAGCTCTATAGCTGAAGTGGGTCTAGGCCAGTTCTGAACTGCCTCAATCTTCTTAGAATACACCTGATACCCTCTTCCAACACAACGTTCCCTAAGAAAGCGGCTGAGCTCAACCAAAACTCACATTTTGAAAACTTAGCATATAATTGGCTATCTCTCAGAGTCTAAAGAATGATCCGAAGATGCTGCTCATGCTCCTCTCGAATGCGGGAGTAGATCAAGATATCATCAATAAACACAATAAAAAAGGAATCCAGATAAGGTTTTCACACCCGGTTCATCAAATCCATAAATGATGATGGGGCATTTGTCAACCCAAATGACATCACTATAAACTCATAATACCAATACCGAGTCCGAAAAGCTGTCTTAGGAACATCGGATGCTCTAATCCTCAATTGATAGTAGCCAAACCTCAAATCGATCTTTGAAAATACCTTGGCACCCTGAAGCTGATCAAATAAGTCATCAATCCTCGGCAATGGGTACTAGTTCTTGATGGTGGCTTTATTCAATTTCCGGTAACCTATGCACATCCTCATCGATCCATCCTTCTTCTTCTTCACAAACAACATGGGGCAGGGCCATACTGTATGGCAGAATAGAAATGGGCTGAGTGCCTCGAGAAGGGGTATCTAGCTTATTTGGCTTATGTCCGTGATTCTAGTGCAGAGGTTCCTTCTATGGATTCAGTACCAGTTGTTCGTGAGTTTCCAGAGGTGTTTCCTGCAAACCTGCGGGGGATGCCACTCGATAGTGATATCGACTTTTGTATTTATTTAGCCTACCGAGCCTTCACATAACAGATAACCCTGCTAGTAGAATGGCCAGGAATCCCTCTCTACTCTAATCGAGAAAGCCCCGGCAAAGCTAAGGTCACCGTCTTCGCATGACAATCCAATATAGCATGATAAGGTAACAGTCAATCCATACCCAAATGATATCAAAATCAACCACATCGAGAAGTATGAGATCTACATGAGTCTCAAGACTCCCTATTTTAACCACACATGAACGATAAACATGATCAACAATAATAGCATCATCCACAGGTATAGACACATACACATGAGCACTCAAAGAATCATGAGGCACAACCAAATATGAAGCAAAAAAGGATGACATGTAGGAATAAGTAGAACCTGGATCAAATAGAACTGAGGCATCTCTACTACAAACTAAAATTGTACTTGTGATAACCGCGTCATATGACTCAGCCTCACACCTGGCTGGAAAGGCATAGCATCAGGGTTGGGCCCCACCACTCTGAACTACATCTCGAGGATGGGCTCTGACTAGCTAACCTCTACCTCTAGAGGCCTGACCTCCACCTTTAATGGCCTGACCTCCATCTTTAGCTGCCTGAACCCTACCCCTAGCTAGCTGAGCAAGTGGTGAAGCAACTGGTGCCGGGACTATGGGACGAGAACCCTGATGCTGAGAACTGCTCGATGCTCGAGGGCAAAATCTAGCAATGTGCCTCAGATCACCACAAGTATAGCAGGACATCGGCTGATGTGACTGCTGACCCTAAAACTGACCTTGTCGGCCTAAGTAATCATCCCAAAAACTTTGGAGTGAAGGTGCACTAATAGGAGCTGGTGGTGCACTGTAGTCTAGCTAGTCAGAATAATGCATATGAGGGCCACGACCACCTAAAGCACCATGGAATGCCTGGAGTGTTGAATGAAACGGCCTGAGAGGATGGCCTCTACCAAAAGTACCCCTGCCTCCAGATGAGGCACCACTAAATCTACCAGAATACCATGGCCTCTTGTTAGACCCCTGACCTCCCCCCTGTGCTAGAACCATCTCTACTCACCTGGAGACATTTGCAGTTGTCTGAAAAGAAATTTCACTCCCAATCTCCTTGGCTATCTAAAACTTGATAGGCTGGGCAAGTCCCTCAACAAACCTCCCCACCCTCTATCTTTCTATAGGAAGTAGAATAATAGCATGACGGGCCAGATACACAAAGCGGATCTCATACTGGGTGAGAAACATAGTGCCCTGCTGCAGTCTCTCGAACTACCTCCGATAGTCCTCTCTCAATGTGACAGGAAGGAACTTCTGATGAAATATCTGAGAGAACTGGTCCCAAGTAAGAGAAAGCGACCTAGATGGTCTGGTCGATACAAAGTACTTCCACCATCTATTGGTGGAACACAGCGAAATCAACCCTATTGGTCTCAACTATCCCCAAGTTCTGCAGAACCTCATGGCAGCGGTCAAGATAATCCAGTGGGTCCTTAGAAGGTGCACCACTGAAGTGAACTGGGAAGATCTTGGTAAACTTCTCCAATCTCAATAATCCCTCAGAAGACATAGCTGGTCCATCACCGACCTGTGATGCAACTACCGGCTGAACTACCCCAAGTGGCTGAGCTGTTGGAGTCTGAACCTGTGGAGGCATCTACTCCGGAGTGTGAGTAGCGGAATTCTGCGCTCCTCCCCTAGCCTGAGAGATAGTTAGTGCCATAGGGAATGTGTCGGCCTGTGCCACACTCTCCATAAGGCCCACTAAATAGACCAAGGCGACCTGAAGTACTGGTGTGGCGATGAACCCCTCAGGAACCTGAGCTGGTCCAACATGCACAGTCTGGGTTGGAACCTCCTCCTCAAAATCTACCTGAGGCTCCACTATTAGGGCTGTTACTTGAGCCTTGGGCTGAGCCCTGCCCCTGCCTCGACCTCTGGAACAGCCTTGGCCTCAACCTCTGCCCCTTGTAAAAGCTGCCACTAGGGGATTCGGCTATTGCTCAGCTGAAGATACAGTGCCTGTTCTCGCCATCTGCGAGAGAAGAAGAGTAGAAGAGTCCAATTAGAAATGAGAGAACCAAAATGGCATGACATAGAAGAATAGAAGTGAAATTATTCCTAAACTTCATAGCCTCTGGAAAATAAGTACAGCTGTCTCCGTACCGATCCTCCAGACTCTACTAAGCTTGCTCGTTAATTGTGAGACCTAGGCAACCTAATGTTCTGATACCAACTTGTCACAACCCAGAATTTTTACCTTCGGGACCGTGATGGCGCCTAACATTTCACTTGCTAGGCAAACCAACGTTAGAGGATTCTTAAGTCAACCTCAGTCAATTTCAATAACAGGAACAATTAAGCTAAACATAAGCTAAAATTGATTTGAGGAATAACATAAAACCCATAATATCTAATACATTTAGGATCTAGAGTCACAGGTCATGAGCTACTATGATTTACTACAAACAGAGTCTGAAAGAAAATTAACTATTCCGAAAGAAAAGAAACAGTAAAATAATAAGACAAGGAAGAGACTATAGGGTCTGCGGATGCCAATAGATCTACCTTGGGTCTCCTGGCGAGCAAGTCCAGCTGCTAACCTCACGATCAGTTAAGGCTGGTACCAAAATCTGCACAATAAGTGCAGAGTGTAATATGAGTACAACCGACCCCATGTACTCGTAAGTGTCGAGCCTAACCTCGACGAAGTAGTGACGAGGCTATGACAAGACACCTAGATAATAAACATGTGCAATAAATAGTATATTTAAAAAATAACAACAAATAAGAGATAGACAAGTAATATCGTGAGAGGGACATGCTGAGGGGAATACAAGATAAGAGAATCACATTAATAATGTTATCTAGAACATCCATTATGCCTTGAACAAATGAAAACAATTATATACAGTAAAGAAAAGTGCACGACATCACCCTTCTTGCCTTTACTCTCAACCTTGCCATAAAAGAATGAAACTGCACGGCATCACCCTCCGTGCTTTTACTCTCAACCTCACTATGAAACAATGAAGCTGCATGGCATCACCCTTCGTGCTTTTACTCTCAACCTCACAATATAAATCAATAGACATGGCACAGTATCACCCTCGGTGCATTAACTCTCACAACATGGCACGATGTCACCCTTCATTCATTAACACTCACAATATAGCACGACATCACCCTTCATACATTACCACTCACAATATGGAATGACATCACCCTTCGTGGATTAACACTCTCCCTTACCATGAAGCAATGAACAAATAACAACAGGGAGATAAAATAACAAGAACAAGCCTTACTTCAACATTTGGTTTTACAATACCAACCTCAACTTTACAATCAATACTCAATTATCACCAAAGAAATCCATAAACATGATAAGAATGATCAATTTAACAATAAAAAGTCTAAATATGGATAACATGATCAAGAAGCTATAATTACAAGAAATCAAGTCCCAGCCGCATGCTTTAACCTGACAATAACGCATAAGTACTCGTCACCTCACATATACGTTGTACCCAACATCTAAACATGTAGCAATTAAGCAAATAAGTCCTAATCCCTCAAGTCAAGGTTAACCACAACACTTACCTCGCTCTAAAGGCCAATTCAAAGCTCAACTACGACTTTGCGTTTCAAACAAGCCTTCGAACCAATAGAATCTAGCAAATTACCAACCAAACAATTCAAATTAAGCCTTAGGAACTACCTAGTAAAAACTACAATTTATGTCATTATTGACAAAAGTCAACACCCGAGCCCGCTTGGTCCAAACCAAAAATTTGGATAAAAACCCGAGTACCCATTCACTGAGCCCAGTTATGTAATTTGTTTTGGAATCCGACCTCAATTTGAGGTCTAAATCCCAAATTTACAAAAATCCCCAATTTACAAAAATCCCTAATTCTACACAGAACCCCCATTTTCCACAACGAAAACAGAAGATGTTTTGTTGAAATCTAAGGAAATATAGTGGAAGATTGAAAAAAACTAGTTTAGAATAACTTACCAATCATTTCGGGAAGAAAAGTTTTTTGGAAAATCGCCTCTAGGGTTCTTGAGTTTGAAAATTTGAAGAATGAACCAAAATACCATCTAAGTCATATTTGATCATTTGCAGATGTCGCATTTGCGACATGGGGTTCGCAAATGCGAGCCCCGCAAATGCAAATAATCCATTGCAATTTTGAAGACCTTTCCTTTTCTGCTATCTTCACAAATGCAAAGAATAGTTCGCAAATGCAAACTCCGACCCTTCGCAAATGCGACCACTTGATCACATTTGCGATCATTGCCCCTTCTATCCCACTTGGCAAATGCAAAGTATATTTCACAAATGTGAACTCAATTTGGCACAACTACTCTTCATATTTGCAATGAGTAGCTCGCAAATGTGAACCCCTCAGAGGTTGCAAATGCGATGCCTGGTCTCACAAATGCGAGATCAAAGGTCTGCAGCAGAACTGGAAATACCAGCAATATTTCTAAATCCAATTTCACTCAGTAGCCTACCAGAAACTCACCCGGGCCCTCGATGCTCCAAATCAAACATGTACACAAGTCTAAAAATATCATACGAACTTGATCGCGCGATCAAATCATAAAAATAACACTTAAAACTACAAATTGAGCACCAAATCAATTGAAATTTTTAAGAAAACTTTGAAACTTCTAATTTCACAATCGGATATTCGAATTATGTCAAACCAACTCTGTTTCTCATCAAATTTCACAAACATGTCATTGATATGGTATAGGACCTATACTGGGTTCCGAAACCAAAATATGGACCTGATATTAAAAAAGCCAACCATTGGTCAAACATTTCAAATTCATTAAGCCTTTAACTTTCAAATGTCTACAAAGTCCGATAACTCAGTCTAGGGACTTTCGAATTCGATTCCAGGCGTACACCCAAGTCCCAAATCACGGTACGGACCCACGGGGACCGTTAAAACATGAATCAGGATGTGTTTTCTCAAAACGCTGACTGAAGTCAACTCAAATGGATTTCAAAGCTAAAATTTTATTTTTTTATTAGTTTTTAGCATAAAAGCTTTTCATCAACACGTCCGAACTGTGCACGCAAATTAAAGAAAAATAAAATAAGATATTTAAAGCTTTGAAGTGCGGGATTAGGTTTAAAAATATAAGATGACATATCGGATTATCACACATGGATGATACAATAGTTATTTTCAAATATAAGTAGTATGGGTGACTTATCTGAGTGCTTAAACGAGCAGATGAAATTGAAGTGCAAAAAGAAAATAATTTCAATTCTCATGAAATTGCAGAAGAGAATGTCGGTTGATTTCTTAATATGGTATGGTGAGATAACTGGATATTAAAAAGAACGAGTGTGTTGTGATAAGTGTGAAATTGGTTGAATATTGCTCGATCTAGTTGATGAGTCAATATACTAACTCAATTAAAATAGATATATTTATTAAGAAATTTAGCTCAAAATAACTATATAAAACAATAAAATAGACAAGAATGTGGGGAGCAAGAGATGAGATATTCTTATTTCTTACATGTATTCAAGTGTGTACAATGTGATGCCAAACCCCTCTATTTATAGGATGACATTAGGGTAATAGAAAAGGATTTCATAAACATGGTATTAACAATTGAGATCATGGGGGAAGTTATAGAGTTGTGGGAGTTACAACCGTAATGGTGAAAAATAGTGGGGGGTTAATAGAGAAGAGTAGTGGGAGTAACTTGTTTAGGAGTTATACACATCCACTACAAAATATTTCTTAATACTCCCCCTTGGATGTCTATAGATAATGTGCCTCGTTAAAACCTTACTAAGAAAAAATCCAGTGGGAAAAAATCTTAGTGAAGGAAATAGAGTACACATATCTTGTAATACGTATTGTTTGCTGCCTCATTAAAAACCTTGCTAGGAAAACCCAGTGGTATAAAACCTTAGCTAAGGGAAAAAGAGTACAACGCGTATGTGCCTCCCCCCGATGAAAACATCACTTTATTTCTCGGACACAACAAATTCCAAGCTTGTATAACAACTTCTCTAATCGTGAGATCGGCAATGCCTTGGTGAATTATTCCGCCAAATTATCACTTGAATGAATTTCTTGAACATCTATTTCATCATTCTGTTGAGGATCGTCTCTGCAAAGAAACTTTGGCTAAATGTGCTTTATTTTATCTTCTTCAATATATCGATCTTTCAATTGAGCTATGAAAGCAGCACCATCTTCAATGTTATTGGAATCTTCTCTTCAAAAAAAATTACACGTCTCGTTCATGTTGAGTCATTTAATTTATAAGATGTTAGTATCTTGGTACGAAGAATGAACTTCGTGTAATGCCCCGAATTTACGTAACCAACAAAACTTTTGACAATATTTGTTAGGTTAAACAAATCTATCAATGATTCTCTTGTAAAATATTACTAATTGCATTCCAATGTCTCCATATCGAATTAAAGTTCAATCTTGCTAGTATAACGTTATACTCGAGGTTCTAGCAAGAAACATAAGTTCACCCAGTTCACTAAGACACAAAATTAAGTTATATATGTCATACATGGATTGCTAAAGCTTTATTTAACAAAATTTTCGGGAACCTCTATATGCTTCAGAAAAGATTAAATCCTTCAAGGATTTTCTTTATACGCATTTAAAACCTGAAAATAATTTCATCCACCGCAGGAGAACCTGTCTCCATGTGACTAATCCCAGGATATTTACGAAAAATCGTGTGCAACAAGTCGTCTTTATGTCTATCGATTTGATTTTTCATTTCACTTTTGCACAATGGACTATCCGTCCAATTTCATATTTTCAGGTGAAATCAATTTTCATTGCGTATTTTTTATTTGGCCAATCATTTATCTGTCCAAATTCCATGACAGATTTGAGCTCAAGATCCTCGTCAATATTAATAATATTGAGCATTACATCATATCAACAATATCGTTGATGATCATTTTATATCGGTTCCATCGTTACCCAATAAAGACATAACTTATTGAGATCTCTTTATCTCATTATTTTCAGGTACCTGAGCCTCTCCCATGAGGTCTTATGAAGTGTTATGTCATGGTGCTCTTATAAAGCACTTGCCTCCTTACTATGACCATCTTGAACATTTGCTCCTCTCCTTCTTCAAGGAGTTTTATATTTGGAACCGATTAGTTTATTACACTTCATGTGTGCCATAAACTCTATCCATTATGGCCTTTATTCTATTTGGAGCATTAACAGCTAAAATATGACATTAAACTTTGGGTCAACAAATACGCTGGTAATATTTTGCAAATGAAGTATCACTTGAACTTCAAGTTCACATTTTCTTGTATGAGGATCTAGATGTGCTCATAATAATTCATTCCGCGTATTATTTTTCAGCTACCCATTTTCTCCCCCCTAATGTTGGGATCACCAACACATATCCCAACCTTCTTTGAGAACCTATCTTTGTGCATTGTGGTGGGATAATTAAATCATATAGCACATCTTATTTCTAGATAAAACTTATTTGGTTCCTAACCCTAAACCAATTGTGATAGGGAGAATTTATCATAACTTGGCTAGATGCGTACAAGTGTTATTGTATATTAAATAATACATCTCATAACCAATGGTTTAGCTATAATTGGAGGCATATAATTTCTGCTAAACCAACTTAGATTTAAACCAACATTATCAAGATAAATCATCATAATTTATATTCTGGAACTATGCTCTAATAATTTGAGCAAGCAATCTTACAAAAGCCAAACTCCAAGTTGATAACAAACGCACATGTGACTATAGAATAGATGCACCTATTAAATTTATATAATAGTAAACGGTCCACATGGCAGGTGATTAGGCCTATATATATATATATATATATATATATATATATATATATATATATATATATATATATATCTCACCTTTTATTCGTTCCAGATTTTAAAGGATTCAATCCCAACCTTAACTGGTATATCATGAGAATAAGCAGCACAAGAGAATTCTTAAAGAATCTTCTATTTCTTCAATATATGCCAATATGAATTCTCAATTAATTTTCACATTATAATTGAACCGGTATGGCCAACCGATCATGCCAACTAATATTTATTTTATTGAACTTCTAGTTTACTTGTGGCATGTGATTCCATCATCATGCTTATACATCTGTAGTGCAAATAGAAGAAAAGTCGGGTAACCTTTCATATTTACCCGGTATGATTATAGTAACATGAAGATATTAAATATTCCTTTCATTTATAGTCTCAAATGCCAACCACTTTGGCTAATATATTTGAAACTCAAAAACTTTCTTTTGAAACTTAGTACAACATTAATGTTATGGACAATTTCATTTATTCGAGTAGTAAAAAATTAGCCTTTCAGGAGCTCTTAGTTGATTTTGTACTACAAGACTTTTTTCTCACCATCCATATGATAAATGTCTCCTTCACAGAGAAAATTTAAATTATTATAGTCATGGTCAATCATCATAAGAAAAATCAGTTCTTGCTTTATGTTTGCCTTTAATAAATTTTTATAAGGTACGCCAAAATATTTTTGGCGTACCACATGTACGCTACCAATGACATATTCACGTAACCACACATTAATATTCTTTATCTTTCTTTCTCTCAAATCACCCTCAGAGGTGAGTTGTAGTGTGTATCCAATCATGCATTGCATGTCTTTATTCATTACTTTTTCACATATTATTACATTCACCTCCAGGAATGAATCAGCATTCTCCATGCTTATCACAAGTCACTTTCTCTTCAAAGAATGAAGTATAATTATCGCGACGTGCTTTATATATTTTTCATACCAATTTGATCGTAAAGATTTCCTTCACCTTTTGAATGATTACTTCGAGAACCCTTATTGTTCTCCTTTTATAGTTACCATAGTGATGACAATTATTATTTCATCGCTTGCCATGCCCTCGTACATTCATACAGTCATGAAAATTTATTTTCATTAGTCATCATTAGATCATCATTATGGTGCATTGGGACTTAAATCCAATGCATTACCCATATAAAGGCATGTCAGGCTATAATACGTCGGAACTCGAGCCCAACTCTTATCATCATGGTGCACCAGGACTTGAACCTGATGTCTTACTCTCATGGTGCGTTGGGACTTAAAGCCATCGTCTTACCTTCAATAAATGACATGTTATATGCCTTTCCCTTAACCAATGGCATAATATGCCAAAGTACAATAAGATTCACATTCGAAATTTATAAATAGTATCACTTTATAATTATAGGTACAATTGAGTTTAGTCATAATATCACTTCCACAAATAAATAAAACAATTTCAAAGGATTCGAATTTTAATCCATACGGTCTTTAGCAGCAACTAGTTGCTTTGCCCTTTCAAGAACACCAAAAAATATTGATCCTCCAATACCTATCCAAAGTACTCTTGGCCCTATTCTCTTGAGTGGAGGCTCCTTCTTCTTTTGCAATATTGCTAACACAATGCAAAATGCCTTCATACTGCTTTGTTGAACCCTGCACGTAATGTAAATAAACAAAAGCATGTGTCACGTTTTCAATAATGAATAAGAGAAGTGTAGTTAGAGAGATGACACCATTTTCCAATTTGGACGAAACCGTCTTATTTCCTGCACAGATGAAACTATATTGTCATGTATTACAAAAAATGCGCCAAATCCAAATTTTAACATGAGTTAAACACGGAATTCATGTGTAATCTGAAAACCATACTCCCTATAAAAACTGAATATTGATATGGCATATGGAAATGCCAAGGTTTCAATTGGCTCAACCAAATTGATTAAAGATTGTCGGCTCTTTATACTTCCATCATGATAAAGCCTCGTGTTGATAACATATTTAAGAAACTTAGCTCAAAATAACTATGTAAAACAATAAAATAGACAAGAATGTGGGGAGCAAGAGATGAGAGATTCTTATTTCTTCCATGTATTCAAGTGTGTACAATGTGATGTCCAAACTCTCTATTTATAGGATGACATTAAGGTAATACAAAAGGATTTCATGAATATGGTATTAACTATTGAGATCAAGGGGAAGATCACGGAGGAGGTTATAGAGTTGTGGGAGTTACAACCATAATGGTGAAGAATAGTGGGGGTTAATGGAGAAGAGTAGTAGGAGTAACTTCTTTAGGAGTTATAGACATCCACTACAAAATATTTCATAACAATATTAGGGATATGAAATGTTGTAGATTTGTAAAAAATTATATTATATGTAATATTCTAAAAGCAATTGTAACTCATTTAAATAAGTATTAAATAAATTGTATTCGGCGTGAATTCCCTCCTCTCTTTTTTCCTGCGCTTTCTAGTTCTTATATGCCGTCTCTAACTCAATTAAAGCAAAATACACCCCGCATTATTAGCCAATGAACTTAAGCTAAAAGATTGCACTTAACAAATACTGATAACGGTTTTGAGTTGATCTAGATTCTACATATATCATGTCTTTAAGGAATCTCAAAGTGTTATAGTAGTACTTAACGTTACTTTTCAGGGAAGGATATTCAAAAAATTAATTTAACATCTAAATAATCTGTAATGCACGAGCTTGCGAACTAGTTAAGGTAAAGCCGTATTACGTTAGTGCTTGCTCTCTTATAAAATATTACAATTAAGACTGTCTGCCTATGACTATGGGAACCAGAGAGGACTAGTTAGGAGAAGAGAAAGATAAGGCAAATGTTGATTATTTAAACTCTCATAGATAACTTTTCATTTTTCCAAATTCTAATTTGAAAAAATAAATATCTCCTAAGAAAAAAAAAAACTCTTGCAAGTGAAATAAAGGATGGACTGGAGACCCAATCATGTACCTCCATTTGATTATTTTATAATATTGTTATTTCTCTTTTTGAGATATCCAAAGTGATTAATAAGGAAGGACTGGTGACCCAATCATGCACTGCCTTTTTTCTATAATATATTCACAATTTATAAGAATAGAAATTCATTTAACAATCAAAATTTAAAATTTGTTTTCATATTCTCTCTGTTTACCCTAAAAGTGGATAACAATTGAATTTATTACGCAGTTTTAAGGACACGTGATATAACTTGGTACAAATTAAGAAGAATAAATTAATATTGAGATTGACGATAAAGAGTAAATGCAAACCACACAAATTGAATAGCCTTGGCCCTCGAGTTCAGTCACTCTTGAACCAAAGATGTTTCAACTGGCTTATGAATAGAATAACAAGGTAATGAAAGCTAGAAAAATGACAGTATATTGCTTTGTATTATGTGAATATGATGCCTTTTATAAATGATCAGACACCTTTTATATAATAGGGGAGTCCTACTCTTGATACAATTCTATATGAGGTAAGAGATTTCATGATTGGCGAATTAATCGGCCTCTTCTTGATACGTGCCGGAATTTCCACCGTGATCCTCGCCCGATTGCGGATATTTCGGCTATTGGTTATTTGGCTCGGTAACCTCTCCTTGATCTTTCTCGATTTCTATCTTGCTCGGTCACGATCTCGGCCGATCTGGATCTTGATCGGTCTCTGGGTCATGAGCTCGGCGATCTAACTTTGCACAATGGTTTGATATAACATGAAGCTTAACCTTGGCCTATCATGTTCTAGTCTTGAAGGGCAAGCCCAGTTTGGACCGTATACAGGTAATCCCCTAGTTTCTCGAAAAGAAGATGATGAGAAATGATATGAATTTTTGAGCTCCGCCTCAATGAGCCATGATATAAGTGACGAACGTCACTGATACACCCGATCATGATGTAAACAACAATTCGAAACATCCCGTCAGTCCAGTTACCAGGGTATTAAATGCATGTCAGTTGCTGGTCGGCCACCATGAGTTCTGAACCGTCACCGACAAGCTATAAGTACTATAACCTCCCTCTATTTCAGACTTCACGTTCAAAGCTTCTCCCATTCTTGCTTCTCTTGAAAAATATCTTTGCTTCACAATTCTTGCACCCAAATTTCTTGAACTTTTAGCAAATCGCATACCATCCTAATTCCTTTTTCTTCTACGATGGCAAAAACTTCTAACACTGTACCGCAAAAGGAGGCTTCCTCTTCATCACAACCCGTCGGCGACAGGGTTGCGGAAGTGTATCCCCTTGAGGATTTCATTCCGGGAGGGTGCCCTACTGTTGCTGATTTTAGGATTGAAAAGACCTCCTTAGTATCGGGTTAATGTGAACTGGTCTCGAGGTATATATATGCACAATTACCAATGACCTCCTTGCCAAAGTTGAAGAGGATTGCAACTGGGTCGATAAACATGTGGTGGTCCTGTGGAATCGATCACTACCCATGTGGAGGATTTTCTAAGTGTTTACACTTACCCCTTCACATTGGGTCCCTTAGACCCTGTCATTGTCGCCTTCTACAAGAGGTACAACGCGAACCTTCGCCAGATCCATCCTTCATTTTGGAGAATAGAGATTCTTCTCTGATTCTTTGTAAGCAAAATCGAGGGATGTCCATTCATCCTCGATCATCTTATGCACCTTTACAGTCCCCGACTCTATCAAGTAGGGCTGATCAAGCTTGCTCGCCGGCCCAGCAAGGCCCCATTCTCGTGCATAGACGAAGCTCTTGACCAATATTGGAAGGGCCGATTTGTCCGAATAAGGACTTCGAACCTGATCCCTGCTGAAGACATGTCGTTTCCTAAGAAATGGAACACGAATTGTGAGTAGTACTTTTACTTGATTGTTAAATTTTGCTGTTTTAGTTCTTATTTTCTTTCCTCGACTATGTTTTTGGTGTTGAAGCTATGGCTCAGGTGCCGGAAATAATTACCAAACTCAAGCGTCCAAGGCCTGGTGTCGCTGAGACCATACTCCGAGTGTGTACTTGGATGGAGTTATCGAAGGGATGGTGGGAGACCTGCAATCATGGTCATTTTCGTTTTTAGAACGGTCATCGTTCGGGCTTCTTCTTTGTAGGCCTCGGGAAGGATGTTGCCATGAGGCCCCTATCTGGAGGTGAAGAAGTCCTTCCCCGACCACCTTCTCCCAAGCAGGCCAAAAAGAAGAAAAGGAAAGGGGCTCCGAGTTCCCCGGGCTCAGAAAAGAAAAAAACCGATGAAGAGATCGCGTAAGCCCAGGGGAGACACCGGTGCTATGTCCTCGGACTCAATCTACTGAGCCAGAAAGGGTCATGTCCATTCTTTCCCAAGCTAGGGGGGTCGATAGAGAGAGATGGGGGGGTGATTGTTCTTGAGCTGCGGGAAGTTCCCGGAGAGATGAACTTGGAGCGATCGATATCAGCGGGTCCCCTCAGATTTCGAACGCATGATTCATAAAGCCAGTATGTTGGAAAATCGTTCTTACGAGGAGCCTCAAAGGGCGACCGATATCCATGGCTTATTGGATGGAGTTGATTTCGCTGCTTTGGAAGACGTCACGGGGCTCGGTGACCTGCTAGTGCCAAGGAAGGAGCCATCATCGGGTGTCACCGGGTCTTCTTCAAGCCCAAAACTAGTGGATTGCTTCCCGGCCCCAAGAGCCAATCCAGACCGAAGACGATCAATAGATTTTTCTATCTTGGAGGATGCACGGGTTTTCTCTGCCCCCTAGGGGGTCGCTAGTTACCTTTGATGCTTGGTGACCGAAGAAGATCAGGCAGTGATTGATAGGTAGAAACCGCCTACCTTTTTAATGAAGCTCAACAAATATTAAATTGGGTAAGTTTGTGTGTCTTTTCTTTTCATATATTCTAACTTTTAAAGTGTTAAATAACATCTTCCCTTATTCTTGCAGGCTTTGGTGCTGTATCAGGAGGCTTTCCTCCGATATCAGGAGGAATTAACTCATCATGAGGCCAAGGTCTGGGACATCACTGAGAAAAACGACACATACAAGCTTCTTAGTGAGAAGCTTCAGGCTGATTTAGTAACGGCTTGGGATGAGCATACTGAGATGGCCAAGTAGGTATTCTGAATGCTTCACAATAGTGAAGACGAACTGTAGATAATAACTAACAATCCGATTCTACAGGTTCTGTAAAGGATTGAACAAATCGGGGAGCTTCAAAAACAAGTAGTTACAATTAGAGTTGAGGTTGAGGAGTTCAAGAAGAATGGACATCCTAGCCTCGAAAAGGGAAGCTGCCCAAGCACAACTGGAGTCGGTCGAGATCCAGCTATGAGCTGCAAGAGAAGAGGCCTTGGTATAGGCCAAGAAAATCGGGGAGCCTCAGTACCAATTAGCAAATTTTGGCAATGAGCTCGAGGTGTCAGAATTTGAGGAGGTCGTGGCCAACACCAAAGTCGATGCTAAAGTGGTCCAATATAAGGTCGTTGTCGAGGCCATCCAGGTGTATTCCAAAAGCATGGTGGGCCATGCAAAGTGGCAGACTCGAAGGGAAACCCTTGAGGGAGTCCATGCTAAGGGTTTTGATATACTAGCTGAACTCGAGAATGCCAAAGCAGAGGAAGCCAGGGCTCGAAAGCTGGCATTTCCCGAGGAAGACTTAGATAGTTTAAGTGAGTCTCATGGCGAGAAAGATCCTGAGGGCAGAGATGTTGCCTCTGATGATGATCAGACCGCTTAGGCCTTTATATTTATTCTTTTCTATTGTATCATTTTAGGCCATTTCGGCCATTGTAAATTTTTTTGAATTCAGCCATTTTGGCTTCTGTAAAAGACTATCGTGTAAATATATACAAGGCTTTATTTTCCCTTTTGGCTTTCGAATTTTCCTTTTCTTTATTACTTTGTATTCATAAAGGTTGGAATAAAATAGCTTAGGTCATGTAAGTACGAACAATCTTGCATGTTGATACCAATTTTGCCCTCATAATTTTTAATATATATATATATATATATATATATATATATATATATATATACATACTTTTAGGAGTATTTTGCACTATTATTTCATTTACAAGATTTCTGAAAACATTTTCCCATAATTTTTATAATTTTAAAACTTCAAAATCAATCTTTCTTGCATTTAAATCATTCAATATTTATAAATTATCCTTTAGATTATTTTTGTAATGACTCAATCATCCAGATTATTATTCTGCATCCATATATATGCTTCATAATATTTTACTTTATTTTATATAATTACGTTTGTATTTTTAAGCTATTTACATAATTTTGCAAAGAATAGCCTATATTCTATACATAATTACATTATATTGTATTATTTGCGTTAAAAACTTTTTTTATATATTTTTATAATGTCAAGCTAGTATTCTAAATCATTTTACTGCATAAATGGTGTTTTTATTGTTTATTAATCTCCTATGTGAATTATTTTAAAAAATAATTTTGAATATTTATTTTATAGCCCAATATAAGGCTATTTCTAGACCAAATTATGCCCAAATCTTTAGCCCACTCTACTTCACTCATCAGAAGCCCAAAACAAACACCCCCCCCCCAATAAATTCGGTCGCGACCCGTGTCAAACGACCCGCCCCCGCCCTTTTTAATCCTGGTCATTGATCTTAAGAGATCAACAGCCCACAATTAATCCCCCTTTTAATTATCCAACCCAGAAACCCTAACCCACATTACCCCTAAGACACCACCCCTGTATACTCTCCTTTTATCTCCGCAAAAACCTAGCCGCCTTCCTAAAACTCTCCAAATCCGTCTAAAACATGGAATCAATCCATGATTTACTTACCTATTTTGTAATCCTCCGTTATTATACGCATGTCTATGGTATTACTTAGTTCTTGCCCTATTTTTGGCAAGAACTACTTCTCAAGAACAGGACCGATTTACTTTGATTCTGTGAAGATCTGGACAATCTTTCGTCTATATACATGCTATAATGAACAATTCTTGCATTATTGGTTCGATTCACGATTGTTAGTCCCAACTAGGGTTTGAGATTTCCCCTTTTCCATTACTGATTCTCGATTGCATGTGATAGTCTTCCCTTTCTTGTAGTTAATCTACTGTATTTCCTTATTTTATGTGTTATTTGCCCTAAATTGATTCTAATTGATTCTCGCATGCTATATTTTCCTTATTATGTGTTTAATCTACAGTATCTTCTTATTTTATGTGTTAAATCTGCTACTATATAAACCTCTCCCCTAAATCCCCTTGAACAGACTTTGAATTGCCTAATCACTACTATTGTTCTCACTACTCTCCTCTCTCACTCACTCACTCACTGTTACACTCGAGCACTCTTTAAAATTATTAAATTCTGAGCCTCCTAAAAGCCAAAGCCATTGAACGATCTCCTCTGGTGCAAGCATTGCTCGGAGCCCATTCTCGAGGCTCTTGTGAACTCTGAAGCGTCAGAGACCTGGGGTTTTTGATATTACACTCTTTACTCTTTTGATTCTGCTACTGGTTAGTGTTTTAAACCTTTGCAATGTTCAATTTCTTTCTTTCTTGCTGAATACTTATAAGTGTTTGAATTACACGAGCATGATTTAATTATGATAATGCCCCATAATCTTTGTCATTCTGTGATAATTGAATGCATGAGATAGTTTACTGTTTAATTTGCACTTCTGTGATTTCTTGATTTCTGGAATGAGTTATGTACCATTTAGCGTCTGAGCATGTCCGGTTTTGAACTTCAATGAAAGTCCATTTCGATATGAGTCTAACTACTGTGTTCCCATGTTGTTAGTTATAAAATTTCTGCATATTTTTGTTTTGGATACCACCCTAACTCTATGGAATACTACTTTAAAATTTGCCCTATACATGTTTCCTTGTTGTCCTGATTTTTAAGATAAACTCTCTATTTTTCTATCAACTGTAACTTTGCTTCTATGCTAATATGTTTCCCCATTATGCCTTGGTTCATTTTCTACCCTGTCTTTTCAGTTATTATCACCATGTGTGTGTCCCATCATATTTAAATACTGATTAACACAGCTATAGGATGTATACTTAGCTTAATGGAGATCTTTAGATTTCAACTAGTTTAACTCCATGCATCTGTACATGACAATTTATGTATACTTGTAAACCTATTTCTTCTCCTAATTCCTTCAATATAAGGTTGTCTATGTGGTACTTTGCTATGTATACTTTGCTTGACCTACTAGCCTGCTTGACTAGTTGCTCTGTATACTCAACTTGGTATATTACTTAATTTCTGTCCCTCCATCACTATCCACTCTCCTTGCTTGCTACTTTGCTTTTCTGAATTCTCATTCTTAGCCGGTTGAAAGCCAAGGCTATCTAGGTTCTATTGGTTTCCTCCCTAGTGTGAGCACTGCTCGGGGTCCAATTGACGCCCTTGTGAACTCTGACATACTTGGGCTTGGTCCTAGTCCCTCCCTCAACTTCCAAAGTTGTTACTACTATCCTACTTCCCTATCATGTATTGTGTACCTATATTGGTTGTTCCAAGTGGTGCAACACTTGATGCTGTGGTTAAGTAATTTGGTTGGACTCTTCTGTGAACCTTTGGGTCGTGTGTTGAACGTGACTTTTGTTGAATGCCTGGGTATGCTATGTAAGAGATATTAAGGCATTCTATGTTGGGTATTTAGATATTGTATTTCGGCCTACTATAGGCCTGTTTGCTGTTATATAACATTCGTACTTCCCACTCATTATTGGGCCTGTAATAACCTTCTATATAAACAACTGGGGTATTAGTAAAAAGGGAATGGTTAAAATTTAATACCTACATGCAATGAGTAGATAGCATGCCTATAGGAATTGGTAATATGTTTGCTATATGTGTTGTTCGATCATATGTGCAGTGTAGAGATCATGACATTAGAAGAAGCACACACACACTACTTGTCTACCATTAAACATGAGTTCAAATGCTATGTCTACTGCTACGTGTTTATAGACATCATGCCTATAAAAAGTGAGCACTTCTTCAATTTGCATGACTACTTTCAAATGCATTAGAAGCCTGCCTATAGGAACGAGTGTTGATAAATTTTTCTTCAATTCACTTCAGTTATTCACCAGAAATCATACCTACAGGATTTTGATCACTTTATTTGCTATTGTAGCACATTTTTCCCTAGAAAACTTGTTTATAGTACTAAGTATATAAAATGAGTTCTAATAATCAAGTATTAGAGATCATGCCTATAGGAAATAATTTCTTGTTAATTGGTTACTATTAGACTACTTAAACATTGTTCCTGAGCGACACTGTTGGGCAAATCTGGATAATTCTAGGACTCTCCCCAGCAGATTCTGTTATACCCAACTGCATCGATCACCTAGGCATCACACATATAGGAATGGTGACTTAAAACTTTCAATAACTAGCTTGTCATACCTGCATAATTCTGTCTATAAGCAATACCTTACATCTGGAATTGCATGCATACTTTGATCGCCTAGAAAGCATGTCTATAGGCTTAAGATTCTGAAGTCTACCAATTCCTGATAGACATTTGTCTTGCGTGCATTTGTTTCTTAAGTGCGGAGGCAAATTTGAGCCTTAACTGCCTATATGTGAAGTCCAATATATTTTTGTATGTCACCTAGTTTTGACATTTCTGAGCAGCCTAAGTATGGTCTAGAACCACCCAAATAAAGGCCCAACACCTCATGGACCATAGGTATGGTACTGGTAGTGCACGCATAGGGTACGACCTATAATTTATTTAGAATGCATTTACGTAACAACTTTAACATGTAATCGAGTAGCAAGAGATGATAGTCTGTGTCCGCTGAGTAAAATATAAGTAACACCCCATCTTGAGGGAGTTACGAAGTAGTATTTATGTTACACAGGATGATCCTTTAGGCTAAAAAACTTAGGTCCCCCAATCTTATTTCTCTTCAGTTTTAATCAAATCGATGTACACATCTATTCAAAAATATTTTTTATAATAAAATTCCCAAACTTTGTGCTCTCCCTCTCTTCGTTTATTTGATAAGCCATATAATTCAAGATCGGTCGGGACCCATAGTTATGGACCTCGAAGAGTACCTAACACCTTCTCTTTGAGGTAATTTGAGCCCCTACTCTATCTTTAATGATGTTGACTAGTTAAAACAAAGTTATTTGAAAAAAGGTTCCCTAATTCACCTTAAAAATCGTTAGATGGCGACTCTTCTCTTTTAACCCTTCCTTTAAAAAGAGTTGTCAATATCGAAACCCACTTTCGCGAGAAAACGGGGCGTGACAACATGGCGACTATGCTAGGGATACACTTAGGCTCTTACCATAATGAATTTGGCTTGTATGGATTGGTCTTCTTTGATAAAACGTGCTTCCCTCTTCCATTTTTACTTGCTGCTACATGCACATCCCTCTGCCATTTTTCTTTTATTTGTCTAATTTACTGTTACATGCACCTCCATATTCCATTTCCCTTTTACTTGTTACCTGCACATCCCTATTCTATTTTCCCTTTACTTGTTTAAATTCGTTGTAATATGCAAATCCCTTCCCTTCTCCATCTTTCCTTGCTTAAATTGGTTATAACATGTATATCCCTTTCCTATTCACCTTTATCTGCTAAACTACTTTTTATTTGTTTAAAGATTGCTACATCATGTCTCTCCCACCCCTACTTCCTTGCTTACTTTATTACATTCCCTATATTATACGAACTATTTTCCTCTTTTGTCTTTCTTTTTATGTGTTTTATGTTTTATCTTAATACTGTGTTTGTTGCTTTCACATGTTTATTTTGCAAATACTTAGCAGTGTGTTATTATCTTTGCATAAATCATGCTCCACATCATATTCCACTCGTGCCAATTATCAACATAGCGGCGATTGATGAGTGTATGCGCTCTTCCAAAATTATCCTTTTAAAATCAGAAAGGCTTATTTGCGGTAGACTAGTCGATCAGCAGTGTAGTCGACAGTCCCGTTCCTTTTCCTCTCAAGTTGTCCACTTGAGAGTACCAGTCTAGGCCACTCTAGAAACCCTACTCAAATATCAAATGTACATGCATCATGTTAAACCTAGTACGGGTTATAACGTTTTCAACATGATATCCCGCTAAGATAAGCCTTGTCCAAAGTTCGACGGATTTCCACAATCCCAATGCACACCATCACGTTATGTGCATTACCTGGATAAGATATGCCAATATGTTGATCATTAGTGTGTAAATAGTAGAATCTAGAAGGGGAAAGGGGTAACTCTATTTGTTTGCAGAAAATGAAGCACGAAGTCCCCCGGCTCGACATGGTCCAAAACATCCAACATTTGTTGTTGGATTGGTGGAAAAATCTCGCGCCTTGAGATAAGAATCATGTGAGAAGAGTCCTTGGTAATTTTTTATCTCTGTTAGACATCCGACCAAATAGAGCATTCATTGAGGCTGCTACTATGTTTTGGGATGAGAAAAGGGTTGTCTTCTGCTTCGGTGACATAGAAATGACTCCTCTCTTGGAGGAAATAGGAGGTTTCGCTAAGCTGCCTTGGATAGTCCCAGAATATTGGTACTAGAGAATCGCACCCCTCGCGGTTTTCTAAAAATTCTAGGTTTTAAGAAAAATGATGAATTGCTTTGTTTGAATAAATCGTACATCCCATTTAAATTCCTTTATGATCTTTATGGGCATAGCAAGTCATACCGCCTTCATCATGATGAACTCGCCATTACTTCCTTAAGTTGGACGTACCGTCGAGTCTAAGTATTCATTGTCTGGTTCTTGGGGTTGTTGATATTTCTGATGAAAGGGGGAAGGTCCTTCTGAGATAGAGTATATTAGGGGAATGTTGTTTTACTACTTTCTAGTTTAGTTTAGATTTCAATTGTAATAAGGCATATGCCATTAGTGACTTTCTTATTATTGTCATTTTAGTAAAGATTTATTTATTTTCACATTAATGAAATGACGCAATTATTGGCATCAATCTTCTCCAAGTCTATGTGTCGCTAGGCCTACCATGGGCACAACGAGGTCCCCCAAATTAGGGCGCGAATTTATTTTGCAAAGCATGTTCAATATTGCAGGCATTCTTTCAATACCCCTTATTGACTTTGTTACCTTTTGTTTTTTTCTCTTCTTTTGTTTATTCCCATTCCCCAAGGTTGGTTCCTGCATACTGGCATCATCCGCATATCACACTAGATCCAAAGGTCTTCCACCTCCTCCTCGACCAAGTGATCCTAAAGGAAAAGGCAAAGGGAAAGGAAAGATGGACGATTTAAGTGGTATCAAAAAAGACAATGCAGAAAACGTTGAGACTTCGGATGGCCGGAGCACTCCGGCACAGAATGAATTGGTCCTGCATCTGGAACAGAAAATTCTGGAGTTACAAGGAGAACTTGAGCAGGTTCGGAACTTGGAAAATCTTTCCCTCATCCTAAATGTCCCCGACATCAACCAGTAAAACACAAATGCCCAGAACCCGACACCTCTCCAAAACACACAAAATCTAAGCACATCACCAAATTTTCCCGCACCACATCAATATGCCACACCTCCTCAGAACTAAAACCCTCCACCGGTACCTACTCCTCAATAACACCATCACCATCCGACTCAATACCCACAAACGACCACGTACCACACTCCCCAGAATGCATCACAACCTACTTCTGATCCACAAAACTCAACCAATGACCACCATTACGCCCAGATTCTCGGAGTCAACCAAAGCAATCCCAGATACGTGGAAACTTTACCCCACAATCTACAATAGACCCTATACATACTCGAATCCGCGGAGAAGGAATTGCTCATCAAGAACATTGCGGATGAACTCAAGAAGCTTACTGGCAGAGTTCAAAGCATCGAAGGTGGCAAAGGCATTGAGGGTCTGAATTATAAGGATTTGTATATTGAGCCATATGTAGAACTGCCAAAGGGTTACAAACCTCCTACGTTCAAAATGTTCGACGAGATTGGAGATCCGAAGGTGCACTTGAGAACGTATTGAGACAAGCTTGTAGGGGTTGGAAGGGATGAAAGAACCTGGATAAACATGTTCATGAGGAACCTCACTAGAGATGCCTTGTCTTGGTACATCAGTCAGAACCCAAAGAAATGGGTTAATTGGGTGAGCATGGAGTCATATTTTATGGACCGATTCATGTTTAACGCGAAAAATGCACCAGACGTTTTCTACATTCAGAATCTTAAGAAGAAGCCAATAGAAACTTTTCAAGAGCATGCTACTTGGTGGAGGTCTGAAGCTGCAAAAGTAAGGCCAGCACTCGAAGAAGAACAGATGAATAAGTTCTTCGTCAGAGCTTAGGATCCGTAGTACTACGAGTGACTGATAGTTATTGAAAACCATAAATTTTCTGACATAATCAAGTTGGAAGAAAAAATATAGAAAAATGGATTAAAAGCGGAATAGTGACAAATTTTAAAGCACTCCAAGCTACAAACAAAGCCTTACAGTCGGGAGGTATCGCCAAGAAGAAAAAAGTAGGGGCAGTGATGGTAGCCCAAGGTCCAAAGTCTCCTCTTACATACCAAACACCCCCACCCATATATCAACCTTCACCTTCTAGATACCAACAGCCTGCAGCCATTTACAAACCAGCATCATGCCTATAAGGACTTCACTTTTAACATTGTTTGCATTAGATAGAAACCATGTTCATAAATTCTGCATTTGTCATGTTAGAAATCATGCTTCTAGACATCGTGTTTTAAATCAATTCAAGTATAGATACCATGACCATAGGACATAATTCTGATTCAGTAAGTCTTTCATATGTTACTACAAATTGACTAAAACCAGTAATACGCCTATATACAATGTCTATATGGATTTCTATTCGCAATTATCTCTGAAAATCTGATTAGCCAAATAAGTCAATTTTAGTTCACCTAGTTTACTTCCTAAAAAATGTCCTTATTAAGTGCTGACATTTTCTGAAACTAATCTTTTCAAAATTGCTTTTATCTCATTACATATCCTGCCTATAGGTATTAAAAGGGGCTATTTCGAAAACTTGTTTGTTTCTACATTAACATAGACACAGTACTGCATATAAGCAAGCCTTAGGAAATTTTCAAAGCCTGCATTTCTCTGAAGTTGTTTCTGTCATTCAACGTCTCCAATTTTAATAAGCATTTAAATAAGAGGCCCCAGACAACTACTAGGTTATAACTTCTGTACCTGAAAGTGGTCTATTTCTGCATAATTACTTAGAAATTTTGTCTTAGGACTTTGATTAACAAAGACATTAATTGTGTTTGAGTCGTGCTGCCGGTATGTTTGTTTGAGGAGGAACCATAGGACTTTACTTGCTCCCATTATGTGAAAGTCCTAGATGCTTTTTCACTGTCACCTTAGATTTTTTGCCTTTAAAACCTTAGGGGTGCGTCTAGAACCACCTATAAGTAGAGGTCCTAACTCCCTCTAGGACTATTAAGAAGGGACGTGTAGCAGCACGCAATAGGAATCATTGACCAAATACTCGCTTTGTATGACAAATAAGGGGATGGGAAGGGTAGACATGGGATATGATGACTACGTGTTAATGTCACATGTAGCCCCTCATTGAGGAGTGTTTACCAGACATTGCGTGGGGTGATCCTATAAGATAAACAACCTAGGACCCCTCCTTACCCCAGATCCTCTCCTTATTTAAACCTTTGATTTTATAATTTGTTCAAACCTTTATTTCACTACTTGACTTGTTCAATGAGCTTTACAACTTATTTGATTCAACTATTTGTAGGGACTAATTTGTAAACATAAGTTCGATCGGGACCCACAGTTGTGGACCAAGAGGGGTGCCTAACACCTTTCCCTCGAGGTTATTTCGAGCCCTTACCCTAATATCTGGTAATGCAAACCAACCCAAGAGTTAATCGATCTAGGTGCCCTAATGCACCATAATCTGTTAGGTGGCGACTCTTCAAATACCCAATTCCTAAAAGAAAATGAGTCATTACACCCCATGAATGTCGAAACACGGACCTCTCTCCGCGAAGGGAAAAGGGGGGCGCAACAATTGATGTATTTTGTACTATGTTGGGATTCCCCTCCTATATAAAGGGGATCCTAGTCATTTTGTAAAGTTTGTTACTGCAGTTGCTCCACACGAAATATACAAGAACATTCTATTTGTTCTCCAACATATTCTCTTGATATTATTACTTTTATTTATTATCTTCATTGTTGTTCTTCATTTATTGCTTATCATTGGCCATAAATAGCCTCCGTCAATTTTATCGTAACTGTTAGCCACACTTCGACCGCCTTCGATAGGCCGCAGTCGAGCTCCAGTATCGACCTCGAGGCCCTGAATCGACAAGCTCGAGGCCCCGATAATTAGCCTAATGGTTTGATTATCACCCATCCTTAACTCTCATTTCATTTCTAAGTCTCGCATACATAGCATCGACTACCTAACAACCAACATAAAAATAGATTACGTATTCTTAGAGTCCCATAATCAAATTTAATTGTTATTACCATTTTCACGGTAAACAGTTTGGCACCCACCATGGGGCTAAAAATAATAGTGACTATTTTCTTGTTGGTTTAGCTACACAATGCAAGTTATCTTTCACGTTTTTTCTTGTCCAAGATCTTCGATTTCAGGTCAAAATGTCTAACTTAGAGAATGGAGGTAAAAACAACAATCTTGAGGACCTCGGATAAAATGGTATGGATGTTCCAGGTGTTTGTCTGTCGCCACAAAACCCTGGGAATGCGCCAGAGCCAATCCCCGTGGATGCGGTCTCGTGCAATACCCAACGCGTCGACATAAGCTCCCACACTGACAGGAGCGTACGCCAAGGAGATCCACAGGAAGCTTAGAAAACCCCGACTAGGGAAGAATGAGAGGTTAGCCTTCATGTTATTTTTGAAATTTTGTAGGAACAATAGCTGGCTATTGCTCAGGTGCAAAGTCACCAAAAATCTCCTAGTACGGTAGCACCGGGGACAGCTCCCTCAGCTGAACAGGTACCGGAGAGATCAAGCAATAACGGGTCGATGACCGATCCTGTCATCGTAAAAATGCTCTAGGACCTAACCAAAAGGATCGAATTGGGCGAGAAAATGATACAAGCCAACGATAAGAACGTAGAGACCTACAACTCCAGGGTCGACCAAATTCCGGGCGCACCCCCGGACCTGAAAGCCATGGATTCGAAGAAGTTCATACAAAGGTCGTTCCCAGAGGAAGCAACTCCGAACCCATTCTGAAGAAGTTCATAATGCCAGAAATCCCAAAATACAATGGGACCTCAGACCCCAACGAGCACGTCACTACCTACACTTGCGCAGTGAAGGGCAACGAGATAAAGAACGATGAGATCGAGTCCGTCTTACTGAAGAAGTTCGGGGAAACACTCTCGAAAGGGGACATGATGTGGTATCACAACCTATCCTAACTCCATAGACTCATTTGCCATGCTGGTAGACTCCTTCATAAGGGCACATGCCGGTGCCATCAAAATAGCAACAAGGAAATCTGATGTATTCAAGATCAAGCAGATGGAGAGCAAAATGCTGCGAGAGTTCGTGTCTCAATTTCAAATAGAATGGATGGAACTACCACCAGTCTCTAACGACTGGGCAGTGCAGGCCTTCACTCAGGGGCTGAATGAACAAAGCTCGGTGCTTCGAAGCAGCTAAAACAAAATCTGGTCGAGTATCCCACTATGACCTGGTCGGACGTCCACAACCGATACCAGTCGAAAATTAGGGACGAAGATGACCAGCTGTGAGCCCCCTCGGGCTCAGTATACCGAGCAGGCTCCTTGTAAAGGAGCCAAACCCAAATAAAGAAAGATATTAGCCATATGCCAAAGACAAAAGGAATGCCCTGAGGCGCAACCTACCTCGCAATGATTGAAGGATAGACCGAGGACAGAATCATCGGGGACTCATCAATAGAGCCAGATTCGATAGGAACGCTGGGCCAACAGAGGCACATCACTTATCGGAATATAACTTCAACGTCGATGTATCATACATCATGTTCGCCATCAGTAAAATCAGAGATGCCATGTCGCCCAGGCCTATACAATCGGATCCTTTACAAAGGAATCATAACTTGGTGTGTGAATTTCACAACACACATAGCCACAGGACTAAGGATTGCCACTAACTCCGAGAGGAAGTATCCAAACTGCTCAATAAAGGTCACCTTTGAGAATTTTTAAGCGACCGGGCCAAAAATCGGTTCCAAGAAAGAGAGGAGGCCAAGAAGAACAAAACAAATGAGCCACAACACGTCATCCACATGATCTTGGGAGGCATCAATACCTCGTAGGAACCCGTGATGAGAAAGACAAAAATATCCATCACTAGAGAAAAGTGAACTCGGGGGTATATACCCGAGGATGCCCTCATATTCAGCGAAGAGGACACCGAGACCCGGTCTCAACCCCACAAAGACGCACTTTTAATCTCTTTACTTGTAAATTCTTTTCAAATAAAATGTGTACTCGTAGATCTGGGTAGCTCGGCTAACATTATCAGGTCGAGGGTGGTAGAGCAGCTCGGACTGCTTGACCAAATTTTTCCCTCCACTCGAGTCCTCAATGGATTCAACATGGCAAGTGAAACAACAAAAGGAGAAATCACCTCCTAGTCAATGTGGCCGGCATGACCCAGAATGCCAAATTCCATATCATCGATAGAGACACGAGATACAACGCCTTGCTCGAAAAATCGTGGATACACTGCATGATAGCAGTACCATCCACCTTCCATCAAATGATGAAATTCCCAACAAAGGATGGGATAAAAATCATCTACGGGGAGCAGCATGTGGCAAAACAGATGTTCGCGGTACATGACGTAGCACCGACGCCAATACCTCCACCACTGAAGGAGCCAAAGCATAAGCACATGATAAAATAGCGATGACAAGCTACATTCTCGGCTACGCCTGACTTAATGAAATGAAGGACCGAACCGAGTCCTCGTAATAAATGATTCAGTCGCACCAAGATCCAAAGCCCATTTGCACTAAGGTATAACCGTATCCCTTTTTCAGTTGCATTTTATACTAACTGGAATACAGGTATCCGGTCAAAACAACCGATGCTTTTCTAGCCAGAAGGCCTTAGGTTTCAAAAGCATGCATTGTACTCTTTTCCTTACGCCGGGTTTTCATCCCAAGAAGGGTTTTACCGGCAAGGGTTTTTAACGAGACAACATCTATATGCTGCCTAAGGAAGATCCAACAAGTATTCAAGGCTTCTTTTTTAATCAACCTCGAACACTAGGGGGAATCCCCTCGGAAGGTCATCCACTCGGAAGAGTTAAAAAATGCCAAATGGGGTCCCAATAGGAAAATAGTGTACGAGGCCAAACTGTCGAACGAACCGTGTCTGTATAGTCGAGCGCCTGACGGCGAAAACATGTACACTTGTACCAAATAATTGAAGAATATTTTTTATCAAAGCATCTCACACTCCAAAAGAAGTTCGGCACTTCCGCAAAATCCGATGAAAACATCACGAACACTCGGGGACTGGCGTCAATAATTCAATACCTGAACGACCTCCGAGCCGGGACTCCAAGCTCGTAAGCCCTCAATGAGGTGACATGAAAATCACGAAACGTCTCCAAGGCCAAAAGTGCCCCAAATACTCCGGGACTGGCATCAAAATCTCAAAAAATACACGACCTCAGGGTCGGAATCTCCAAAATAGTAAGCCCTCAATGAGGCAATATAAAGTTTACAAGTTACGGCTTCCGAGCCAAGAAACCCTCGATGACTCGGGGACTGTCGCCAATCGCCATTCATTAAAACACCTGAGGCCATAAGACCCCGAGCGGGCAAACTCGGTCTCGTAAGACCTACATAAGGCAGCAACTATATCTATAAGACCTCAAGCACTGAATGAACCACACTTGTACCAAGTGACAATATCTGTAAGACCTCAAGCAAGGCATGAACAATACTTGTACCAAGTATCCAAAACTGCAAGACCTTTACGGCATGTAAAACATGTAAGACCTTACTAAAGGCATAAACCCGATCTCAAAGCCTCGGCTATATATCAAACTTGTAAGACCCCTAAAAAGGCATACCCTCGATATAGATGCCAAAACTACTTCACTAAGGACTCAAAGGCTCCGGCAGAACACAAGTGACTCAGGTCACACGGCTGTACCAGCCGAACTAACGCGACTCGGGGACGCCCGACCGTTGCTACAAAATCATAGGCCTTCAATTACTTCGAATCTACTTCGAAAAGAATCAGTTAAACAGGCTACCCTCGATACATGCAAAAGAGCTTCGACCACGTCAGCTCTTAAACATCGACTTCGAGATACTCAGCCTCTGAGCCAAACCTCCCGAGGTGCTCGATCATCGCCATATAACGACTCACAATAGAAGTTTTTTATTAAGTTGCCGAAGAGTCAGGCAAACACTATTTCAAAAATCCTTGTCGAGGGAAAAACAAAGCCCACATAAATGGTCGCATCCACCAAATGCGTAAGAGCCATTGACGCCAGACTAATGATCCTCAGGGCCACACACATGAAAGGTCATTTCGACCCAAGGCGTAAGAGCCATTGTCGCCAGGCCATACAAAATTTGAGGGTCGAATGAGCTTGAGTCGTAACCCGATTCGGAGATAGTTAATTAAATATGCCTAAGAGCAAGGCGTAAGATCCATTGTCGCCATCCCACACTAAAAAAGGCTGCATCGGCCCAAGGCGTAAGAGCCATTGTCGCCAACCCGCGTAAAAGGTCACATCGACCAAGCGCGTAAAAGCCTACGGGCCAGCCTAATGAGCCCCAGGGCCATATCATGACTCTGAGGATTCCTACCAACTCAAAGACCAGTTTACCTTGCCAAATTCAAGATGGAAAGGGATAAAAAAGAAATAAAGATGCAAAGTTTTCTTTTACACACATGCAAAAACACAATCTACATCCACAAACATGCTATGAAAATGCTACATATGGGAGAATCTATGCCCCCCCGGGGGCTATGGCCTGTCGGCCTTATCTTCGCTTCCTTCAGCATCGGGCAAAAGTAACCGAGCATCACGCTCATCCGCCCTCGCTGGTGCCAACTCTTCTACGAGGGAGAAATCCCTAGCACGGGTCTCATCGAGGGTCTTTCTTTGAGATTTGCAGCGAGTGTATTCTCCAATCCTCTCTTCATGGTCGAGGATCCTTCTCAGCTCAGCTTGAACATCGACAACATCCTTTGAATAGATCGCCATCTCTTGGTCAGCCTTAATTCGGCTCATGGAGCTTCTTCCCGGGCATCAACGATCTCAACTCTGACCTTCGAAAGCTCAGACGCGAGCTTCGTAATCATTTCTGTTTGAACCGAAGCATTATCACGAGCTAAGCAAAGTTGAGCCTCAAAAGCGAGAACTTTAGCCAAAGCATCCTTCCCCTCTAAATCCTGAGCCTCCGCTTGAGCTTTTAGCTCATCATGCTCACGCCTGGCCCGGCCAACTTCATCCCCAAGGTGCTCTAGGGCTTCCATCTTTTTCTGCAACTGAAATAAATGAAGCATTAGTCTCATAAGCCAGAAGGCAGAATGCACGCTCACCCGGAATAGAAAATTACCTACTCCTTCAAGTGGTTCTCGTGATTCATCCTCCGGCCCACCTCATACCGCAGGTGTACCAACTCGACTTCCTTGTCATCACAAAGGAGCCTAAGGGATCTCTCCTCATCCAGTGCTTTCCGCAGCCTGGCTTCACAATGAAGTAGCCTGGACTTAAGCTTGTCAAATTCCTACAAAAAAAATCCAATAAGGAAGGGAAGGCGAGAAGCTCGAAATATTTGTACCGAAACTCACTACAAAGTGAAGCCGCTGAGCTTCCTCAAAGGCTGAGTGCACACCTGCCAACCCAGCTCCCTCAGCTCAGAAAGAGTTGACTCCGGTCGAGGCACGATCGCTCGGTGTATGCGACCCCGGGTTTCTAGTATCTCCCGAAGTACAGTCGGTGGAAAAAGAAGGTGATAGCAATAGAGAACCCCTCTTTCCAGAATCACGGATACGACAGGCTTAGATGATGCTTCCGCTCTAAAGCCCTGGTCCCGTTTTGCCTTGCTTTGAGCGCCATCGCCCCGTAAAAGCATCTCTCAATTATTGTTGTCGTTCTTTATCCCGGGAGCTAGCAACCCTTCCCCCTCTCTATAGGAGCGCGGCCTCGCCTCGAAGGGCTCTCCAATGCCTACAATAGCAATATTAATACGCATAAATGGAAAATGCTTCTCCATATGAAGGAAGGGAAAGGAAAAAATAGCACAGCACGTACCATGATGTTTTGCTTTCCATCAACCCTGGGACAAGGCTCGCCACTTGTGCTCATCACAGGTCGAGTGGGTTGCCAACTTCCGAACCCAATCCGACAAATCAGGAACGTCGCCCGGTACCCATAAAACTCCTGTCAAAAAAGAAAATAAGGCACGGTTACGAAACCAGCTTTCACCATAGACAAAACTGAGAAGGCACGGAATGCACCACTTACGTGTATAGTTCCATTCCTCAAGGAATGGAATAAGCTCCATGGGGATAACGTCAGCGGTCTACGCTTGGATGAATCAACTCATCCACTCCCGGTCTCCATCTTCCTCATCATCAACCCAGTGTGAAAAGATACGTGTACACGTTCAAGAATCCATCGGCACAATCCATGATGCCCTTACTCGGGGAAAGTATCTTTAACACTACCTTTTCCCCCCATCCACAATCGTTTCTCACTAACCAGGATATTTTTCTCCTATCGAAGAAGCAATCTTCAAGGCATACTCTTTTTGGTCCTGAATGCCGGAGGCGGAGCTCTCCCCTCTTTGCCAGGTAGACCCCGATGCAGCAGTCATGACTATGGCAAAATTGGAGAACTAAATCGGGAATCTGTGCAAGTATGATAGTGCTAAAACAATAAATGGTTTGACGCGGAAATATAAGGGCAACTGCTTAAAATGGTGGGATCTCCAAAAGAACAGAAACAATCCTATTTATACATGGAAGAAACGGTAACGATCTGCCTGCCTCAAAGCCGAATAGAAATACTGACCGATGTCACCTTTACCGATCCCGAGGTGGTACCCCACCTCGAGGACCTCCATCAGAAAAAGGTTAGGCTCCAGGAAGCCAATAGCACCTTTGCCAATCCCGAGGTGGTACCCGACCTCAAGGACCTTCATAAAAAAGAAGTTAGGCTCTAAAAGGCCAACAACATCATCGCCAGTCCCGGGGTTGTACCTGACTTCAAGGACATCCATCAAAGGGAAGGTTAGGATCAAGAAATCCAATAGCACCTTTGCCAGTCCCGAGGTGGTACTCGACCTAGAGGACCTCCATTAGAAAAAGGTTAGGCTCAAGGAAGCCAATAACACCTTCGCTAGTCCCGAGGTGGTACCCACCTCGAGGACCTCGATCAGAAAAAGGTTAGGCTCCAAGAATCCAATAACACCTTCGCTAGTCCCGATGTGGTACCTGACCTCGAGGACCTCCATCAGAAAAAGGTTAGGCTCCAAGAAGCCAATAACACCTTCGCCAGTTCCGACCTCGAGGAACTTCATCAAAAGGGAGTTAGACTCCGAGGAAATAAGCACTTAAACTCCATTCGTATTGGATTGGCACCAGGGTACCATCTGAGCTCGGACAAACACTCTTCCAGGTTCTATCTAAAGCGCCTTAAGGCTATCTAAACTAAGTTCAAAGCAAGTTTCCAGGTGGTCCGTATTTGAATGAACCTCCACTCGGGGACTGCCCTCAAAAGCTCAAAGACAGTCCCTGAACACGGGCCTCCGAGCAAACTTCCCCTCAGAGATTATTGAAGAGACTAAGTGATAAGTCACGGTCTCAAGGCTCAAAGCATTACTTTCATTCACTCAAAGTAAGGGTCCCGACAACCCGAGCTCATCGGTTTAGTCCAGGTTCAATCAAGGAATGGCGAAAGACTCCATGAGGGATCATATTAGTCGGCAAAAGGTCAAAAGAAACACTCACATCTAGGCTTGATATTGGCACCAAACGGCAGGGTCATACATTCAGAATCTCCATAAACTTAAATAAGGGCGAATACGGCAAGCATCGAAGACAAAATTTAAGAAACTTCTTTGTATTCAGAAAACTCTTGATTACAAAGGCCCTCGAATGGTCATTACATATGATTACAAAAGCCCACGTAGGGTCCTTACATAGAAACAAAAAAGAAAAAAGGTACACATATAGTAAAAGCCTAGAGCCTAGCCTACTCCAAAAGGTGCATCCTCGGCAGCAGTATCCTTGAGCGCCATCTCTTCGGGCATACATCCCCAGTGTCTAAATCTTCGATCGCCACCTCCTCTAGGGTTCCATCTTGATCCTCCGTAATAATATCTCCAAGGTCAAAGATGAAGAAGAGGAAAAGGCAAAGATGAAGAAGAGGAAAATGACGCAGAAGAAGCAGAAAAAAGAGACATAGCCCGCCGAAGCTAGAGGTTGAAGATTTGGCGGGCATCCACCCTACTTGCACGTATGTTGTAGGTCCGCCTTCCGGTACATTGAGCCGTGCAAGTCTAGTGGTCGGTGGTGCCATTTTATCCCTTGGAAAACAAAAGGGATGAAGTGCCACACCAGGCCAGGGTAGGAGAGTGAGCAGCGGTATATAGTCCGAACGCTCTCCCAAGCAGCAATGTAGAGTCCAAGAGCCCTCCTAAGTTGGAAGAAGTCGATCCCACTATCTCATCACTTCAAACAAACAACGACAGCAGTAACAACCGTAACAACAACAGCAGCAGCGATAAGACAGTATAATCTCGCTCGGCAAAGAACAGCCCAGGCAAAAGGCCATGGCATGGTTGATAAGAACGTCACCATAAGCCCTTAAGGATGTAGAGCCCAAACATGGTAGGTAGCAATGGAGGAGGATAGTTGGAAGAAAGGAATAGAAAGGTGTTGAAAGGCACTTGGATAAAAAGATATCACCAGAAGGCTCGCATTTATAGGGGAGATAGTAGGGCGAATAACGCCATCAATGTCTTTGAAAGACGGATCGGCAGGTGCAATCAATGCGCCATTGGAAAATGGATCGATGGAAATAAGGTCGCGTTGGAGAATGGGAATTGGCAGCGCATTGAATGATGCTGAAAAGACAAGTCCATAGGATGTCCCGATTATCATGAAAACTTATGTCACAAGTATGATATTATCAGCATGACATCATTGCGGGAAGTCCGAAGAGTTGGATGTCAAAATTGTTTCTTATCGCTCCTCTTTAAGAAATGCGGGGACTATCTGTATACGGTGAAATCGGAGGGTCCGATTTCTCGTCATCGAGGCAACTCAGAAGACCATCTCAAAGCCTCGAGGCTACAAGGTTATGGTCGATTTTCCTCCCTCAAAGTTCGTCAACGCTCGATCTTGGGACAACATCGACCGCGTCCACGGTAGAAATGGGGAGTTCTCAAGGCACACGGCTAAGACTGACAAAGCCTAGTGGACTACCCTGACCCTTAATAAGGGTGTCATCTAGCTGTCCCATCTCAGCTTCTTTATCATTGATGTATTTTTACTATGTTGGGATTCCCCTCCTATATAAAGGGGATCCTAGTCATTTTGTAAAGTTTGTTACTCCAGCTGCTCCACACGAAATATACAAGAACATTCTATTTGCTCTCCAATATATTCTCTTGATATTATTGCTTTCATTTATTATCTTCATTGTTGTTCTTCATTTATTGCTTATCATTGGCCACAAAGAGCCTCCATCAATTTTATTATAACTGTTAGCCACACTTCGACCGCCTTCGATAGGTCGCAGTCGAGCTCCGAAATCGACCTCGAGGCCCTGAATTGACAAGCTCGAGGCCCCGATAATTAGCCTAACGGTTTGATTATCACCCCATCCTTAACTAAGTCACGCGTACATAGCATCAACTACCTAACAACCAGCATAAAAATAGATCACATTTTTTTAGAGTCCCATAATCAAATTTAATTGTTATTACCATTTTCACGGTAAACATTATATAATTTTGTTTGTATTTTTAAGCTATTTACACAAATTTTCAAAGAATAGCCTATTTTCTACGTATAATTATATTTTATTGTATTATTTGTGCTAAAAATATTTTTTTATATTTTTATAATGTCAAGCTATTATTCTAAATCATTTTACTATATAAATGATATTTTTATTATTTATTAATCTCTTTTATGAATTGTTTTTAAAAATAATTTTGCATATTTATTTTATAGCCCAATATAAGGCTATTTCTTGACCAAATTAGGCCCAAATCTTTAGCCCACTCCACTTCACTCATCAGAAGCCTAAACCAAACACTCCTTCAATAAATCTGGTCGCGACCCGTTTCAAACGACCCACCCCAGCACGGCCCACAATTAATCCCCCCTTTTTAATTATCCAACCTAGAAACCCTAACCTCCATTACCCCTGAGACGCCGCCCCTGTATACTCTTCTCTCCTCTCCGCAAAAACCTAGCCGCCTTTCTAAAACTCTCCAAATCTGTCTCAAGCATGGAATCAATCCATGATTTACTTACCTATTTTGTAATACTCCGTATTATACGCATGTCTATTGTGTTACTTAGTTCTTGCCCTAATTTTGTCAAGAACTACTTCTCAAGAATAGGGCCGATTCACTTTGATTATGTGAAGATCTGGACGATCTTTCGTCCATATACACGCTATAATGAACGATTCTTGCATTATTGGTTCGATTCAAGGCCGTTCGTCCCAACTAGGGTTTGAGATTTCCCCTTTTCCTTAATTGATTCTCGATTGCATGTGATATTCTTCCCTTTCTTGTGTTTGACTGATAAACTTTTCCTTAATTTATGTTTAATCTACTGTATTTCCTTATTTTAGGTGTTGCTTACCCTAAAACTGATTCTAATTGATTCTCGCATGCTATATTTTCCTCATTCTTTGTTTAATCTACCATATTTCCTTATTTTATGTGCTAAATCTGCTACTATATAAATCCCTCCCCTAAATCCTCTTGAACAGACTTCGAATCGCCTAATTATTGCTATTGTTCTCACTACTCTCCTTTGTCACTCACTCACTCACGGTTACACTCGAGCACTCTTAAAATCATTAAATTATGGGTCGGCTGAAAGTCAAGGCCATTGAACGACCTCCTCCAATGCAAGCACTACTCGGAGCCCATTCTCGAGGCTCTTATGAACTCTAAAGCATCGGAGACCTGGGGTTTTTGCTATTACACTCTTTACTCTTTTGATTTTGCTACTGGTTAGTATTTTAAACCTTTGCAATGTTCCATTTAACTATGATAATGCTCAATAATCTTTGCCATTCTATGATAATTGAATGCATGAGATAGTTTACTGTTTAATTTGCACTTCTGTGATTTCTTGATTTCTGGAATGAGTTATGTACCATTTAGCGTCTGAGCATGTCCTGTTTTGAACTTCAATGAAAGTCCATTTTGATATGAGTCTGACAACTATGATCCTATGTTGTTAGTTACAAAATTTCTGCATATTTTTGTTTTAGATACCACCCTAACTCTATGGAATACTATTTTAAAATTTTCTGTAAACATGTTTCCTTGTTGTCTTGATTTTTAAGATAAACCCTTTATTTTTTGATCAACTATGACTTTGCTCCTATGCAAATATGCTTCCCTAGTATGCCTAGGTTCATTTGCTACCCTGTCTTTTTAGTGATTATCACCATGTGTGTCCCCCATCATGTCTAAATACTAATTAACATAGCTCTAGGATGTATACTTAGCTTAATGGGGATCTTTAGGTTTCAACTAGTTTAACTACATGCATCTGTACATGACAATTTATGTATGCTTGTAAACCTATTTCTTCTCCTAATTCCTTCAATATAAGGTTGTCTATGTGGTGCTTTGCTATGTATAATTTTTTGGACCTTTACTGGCCTGCTATACTAGTTCCTCTGTATGCTCAACTTGGTGCATTACTTAATTTTTGTCCCTCCATCACTATCCACTCTCTGTGTTTGCTAATCTACTATTCTGAATTCTCATTCTTTGACGGCTGAAAGCCAAGGCTATCTAGGTTCTATTGTTGGCCTCCCTAGTGTGAGCACTACTCGGGGTTCAATTGGGGGCCTTGTGAACTCTGACACACTAGGGCTTGGTCCTAGTCACTCCCTCAACCTCCAAAATTGTTCCTACTATCCTACTTCCATGTCATGTACTGTGTACCTGTATTTGTTTTTCCAAGTGGTGCATCATTTGATGTTGTGGTTAAGTAATTTGGTTTGGACTCTTCTATGAACCTTTGGGCCATGTGTTGAACATTGGATATTTAGTTATTTTATTTGGGCCTACTGTATGCCTGTTCACTGTTATGCAACATTCATACTTTCCACTCATTATTGGGCCTGTTATAAGATTATGTATAAACAATTAGGGTTTTAGTAAAAAGGAAATGGGTAGAATTTAATACTTATATGCAATAGGTAGATAACATGCCTATAGGACTTGGTAATATGTTTGCTATATCTATTGTTCGATCATATGTGTACTGTAGAGATCATGACATTAGAAGAGGCACGTACACACACAACTTTTCTACCACTAAATATGAGTTCAAATGCCATGTCTACTACTACGTGTTTATAGACAGCATGCCCATAGCAAGTGAGCACTCCTTCAACTTGCATGGATACTTTCAAATGCATTAGAAACCTACCTATAGGAACGAGTGTTGATGAATTTTCCTTCAATTTCACTTCAGTTATTCACCAGAAATCATGCCTACAGGATTTTGATCACTTCATTTGCTATTGTAGCAGATTGTTCACTAGAAATCTTGTTTGTAGGACTAAGTATAAATAAAATGAGTTCTAATCATCAACTATTAGATATCATGCCTATAGGAATAATTGCTTGTTAAGTGGTTAATATTAGACTATTTAAACACTGTTCCTGAGCGACACTGTTAGGAAAATCTGGATAATTATGGGACTCTCCCTAGAAGATTCTGTTATACCCAACTGCGTAGATCAACTAGACATCACACATATAGGATTGGTGACTTAAAACTTGCAATAACTAGCTTGTCATACATACACAATTCTGTCTATAAGCAATACTTACATCTGGAATTGCCTGCATACTTTGATCACCTAGAAAGCATGTCTATAGGCTTAAGATTCTGAAGTCTGCCAATTCCAGATAGACATTTGTCGTGCACTCATTTGTTGTTTAAGTGTGGAGGCAAATTTGAGCCTTAACTGCCTATATGTGAATTCCAATATGTTTTTATATGTCGCCTAGTTTTGAAATTTCTGAGCAGCCTAAGTGAGGTCTAGAACCATCCAAATAGAGGTCCAATCCTCCTAGACCATAGGTATGGTACAGGTAGTGTACGCATAGGGTACGGCCTATAATTGAATTAGAACTATTTTAGGTAACAACTTTAACATAGTAATCGGGTAGCAAGAGAAGATAGTATGTGCCCGCTGAATAATATGAGTAACACCCCATCGTGAGGGAGTTACAAAGTATTATTTATGTGGCACGGGGCGATCCTTTAGGCTAAAAAATTTAGGAGCCCCCCTATCTTATTTCTCTTCTGTTTGAATCAAGTCGATGTACTCATCTATTCAAAAATCTTTTTTTAATAAAATTCCCAAACTTTGTGCTCTCCCACTCTTTGTTTATTTGGCTAATCCATATAATTCATGGTCGGTCGAGACCCATAGTTGTGGACCTCGAAGAGTGCCTAACACCTTCTCTTTGAGGTAATTTGAGCCCTTACCCGATCTTTGGTGATGTTGACTAGTTATATGGTGCAAAAAAGTGCCCTAACGCACCTTAAAATTCATTAGGTGGCGACTCTTCTCTTTTAATCCTTCCTTTAAAAAACGTTGTCAATGTCGAAACCCGCTTTCGTGAGAAAATAGGGCAAGACACTGCCTTTACATTATTTTTATTTTTGAGTCATCTTGGAGGAACAGGGTTACCCGGAACCTTTTCCCAAAGTAAGTAACTCAGATCGTAGTTTGTTGAGGGTAGCCTTTGTGAGCACGTGATTTTTTCCCTATATGAATTATTCCCATAAATTCAAAACAAAATAATTTTTCCCTTGTTTGCAATTTTGTGAATTTTTTGTGGCATTTTCTGTTATTATTTGCATATTGTCGGTGCATGTTTATTTTATTTAATTCATGAAAATACAAAATATACAATGCATTTGCATTTAGGATCTAATTTTGCATGCTTGAATTAATTATTAATTTAGTGTTTTATAAAAATGGAAAAATCACAAAAAAAATATAACTTATTTTTGCATTTTTAATTTTTAGTTTCGAATTTTGGTAGTTTTCTTTAATTTGGTATTTTATTCTTTGTGGTAATTATTATTTAGAATTAGTTAATTTAATTTTATAGGATAATTTGATTAGAAATTAATTTAGGTTTATTTTTAATTTAATTTAAAAGAAATTAGAAAAAATGAAAAAAAATTGAAAAGAGAAGGGAATTGAATTTGATGTTGGGCCATTTTCATTTTAATTCGCTCAGACAAAACTCAGATCCGTAGAACCTGTCCAAACCATGCCCTGACCCGCCCCTAACCCGGTCCAAACCCAGGCACAAACCAAACGACATCGTTTTGCTATCCCCAGATCTGAGTCGTTGATCTCTTTCAATCTAACAGACAAGAACTTAGGACCTTTTAATATATAATGGTCCGAACCCTTAACCCCCTCCCCCCTCTCATCGTCTCTCTCGAATCCACCCCTCTTCAGAGACAGAAACCCTAAGCGCCGCCTCCATTTACCCCACCTCGAGACTAGCACCGCCACCTCAGTCCCCACCAAAATTACACCACATGACCACCATGTACCCCTCATTCCAAATCCCTAACCACTTGCCTTCGAATCATCCTGGAGCCTCTCAAATTTCAGATCGAAGCTTAACCTTAAATCTCGAAAAGAGCTGATTGGCAAGGTCATTAAAGATTTGAGGTTGAAATCAACTTTAGTCGTGTATTTTCAGTCGAGAACACACGATTAAGGTCTATCTCGGCCAAAAATCAAGGTTTCTTTGAAGATTAGTTCAAGACTTGTGTTCGCCTGGCTTGACAGGTATTTCTAGTATTTTCTCTATTCCATTTTTCTTATTTTCTTCTATTTTTCTTCTTTTTCTTCTATGTTCTCAAAATCATCACTGCATGTGTTTCTTTTAAGTTAGGATTAATGTTAGTTATTAGCTTCTTCAGTTTTGTTTGGATTCGTTAGGTTAGTTTGTTTGATTGTTCCCTTTAGTCTTGGGCCAATTGAGAGCATTTGGTTCGAAGGGCTGATTTAAATCCTAATTGCCCTTCATTTTTCTTCTTTCTCGTTTCTTCTGAATTTTTGACTTGGACCTGGGCCCAAAGAAAAGGGATTAGCCCAGGTCTTGTTAGAATCAGGCTAATTATTATTTCACTTTCATGCTTCAATCAGGCCTATATTCGCATTTGAATGATACCAATCGAGATGACTTTTTCAGGGACTGACCTCTTCCCTGAGGCAATCCCTGGGATTCAAAAGAGAGAGAAGGAACTTTCTGTGTCCTATGCCATCATCACTAACCATTCCCCTTCTCTTATTCCCTTCTTATTCACCTTTCTTTTTCTTTACTTATTTACTTTATTGAATGATTGGCTCAATAGCTTTCTTCCTTCAATTAGAAAAGGGGCTAATGGAAACTCAGGAGCTTCACTCATCTTGAACCATTGGGTCAATCGACCCATAAGTTCCTGAGGTAAATAACAGGGTCCTAAGGGGTAGTTTAGGAATTTAGGCTAGGGGGAATTTCAGTAAATGATTGGGAAGTTTCTGGGAAGGTGTCATTGGGACCTAAATGAAAACTGATTTTTTGAGCTAAGGTTACTTAAGGAAAAACGAAATTTCAAAAGGATTGAGGTGCAAAACTAAAATGCATTTTTGTAGCCCTAAAACCTTGCCTATAAAGGCACCTTTTCTTCAAGCTCAAGGAGGACTTCAAAAAACAAATCCTGGAAAAACAAAAACGGCTAAGTCTGGAGATAATTCTGAAACCACACTGAATTCCTTGCATTTCTTGGTTAAAAACTGCTCAAATTTAGCTTGATTTCTAGATTTCTGATCTTCCCTATTAGCTAGAACCCCTGAAAACTACAAATTCCCGCATTTGAGTAAAAAATAGTTTTGAGCTTTGGGATTTAAAAACTGGTTTTGAGCTGGTTTGGTTTTTGGTACTGTTTTACTATTGATCCTGGGCTCTTTTCTACTGCTGCTATCCACTGATTCTGCACTTCTTTATTTTCTTTCTCATTTCCAGGTATGCCTCTGAACCATTGAATGTCATGTGAGGTTGTAAACATGGTTTCATGTATGAAAAGCATGGAGTTTGGTTAAAAATGTAGCTGAGTTTGTTTTGCATTTGAAGATCACTCAAATAGTTTTATATGAATTGTTTAGTTTTTGTTTACTGCAGTTTTAGATTTCTTTTATGGTGTTGGAAAAGTGCTCTATTCCATTTTCTTTGTTAAAACGAATTTGAAGTGTCCGGTCACATGTATAAGTGGTAGAGAATTGGTGTAATAGAAATTTCAGCAAATTTGAGCATGTTTCAGGGTTGTTCTGGCCTGATGAAACCAGTATTGTTGTGTAAATTTGCTTGAATTCGTTTTTTTTATGTCCCTAAGTCTGAAATCATAAATTTTCATGTTGAAGTTTATCCATTTTTGAGTGTTGCTATTTGAAAGATCACGTAGTATTCTATTTCATGAAGTATGGAGTGAATGGCTTCCAAGTCAATATATGATCCTATAGGTTTGTTTGGATTTTAAGTTACTGAACTTATTATTTAGGATCATGGTTTTACAGTATCAATTTATCTAGGACCTATGAGTTTTAATTGAATTCAGACTCTCTTGTTATGGTTTAAAGTCAGTTTGGGCTTTTGAATCAAAGTGTCATACTGTGAAATTAGTATCATTAGAGCACCTGAATTTAAGAATTGATTTTCTTTAAAAGGGTGTTATGGTTTAGTGGTGCTTCACCTCTTACTCCGTTTGCTTTATTTTGGGTAAAAATCGATATGGGGGTCAGCTTCACTCCCGAATTCGAATGTATGCTTTTTGCCATTGGAAGGACTCGATCCTGAGTCTCAGCTTTGTGACAGTGGTATGCCCTCAGAGTTGGGCTCCAATTTGGTAGCCTTGCAGCTTTGATAGGCTATTGGGCTTCACTTCAGGCCCAGGCTTTGAAATAGACCAGATTTCGATTGATGGTAGTCCGTTTGCTTAAATGAAATAAGTTTGGGTTCTAGTTTAGAAATAATTATAAACCATTATTAATTAATTAGTTAGGCTTTTAAAAGTATATTGGAGGTGTGCTGTATTAAGTAAGACATAGTTATGGCCCTCAAACGTTTAGCTTGAATTCCCTTTAAAATCGGAATTGAGACGTGTCGTGCCGAATAAAATCTCAAATGCATGGCCCTCACTTAATTAATTTTGTTTTAATCCTTAGAATTCGAGGCGTGCCACCTAATTGAATTTCCATGGCCCTCGCAAAATTGCAAACGCGTAGTTGCTTTAGGCGCGTCATTTTAATAATTTACCTTCCTAAATTCGGGTGCGCATTTATGTGACCCAAATCCAAATCCCAACAATGTTATATGAAATGTGTTGCAAACTACGGGTGCATTTATGTGACGTGGTTCGAGACATATTTTAAATGACGTTGCAATCTTCCTAAAAATGAATAAAAGCGGCTATAAAGTTAAAATCGAACCATTGGCTAAAACATGTATTAAAATCAGATAATAGGCCAATAATAACAGTTGAGCGACCATGCTGGAACTACGGAACTCGGGAATGCCTAACACTTTCTCCCGGGTTAACAGAATTCCTTACCCGGATTTCTGTGTTCACGGACTGTAAAACAGAGTCAGTCTTTCCTCGATTCGGGATTTTAAACCGGTGACTTGGGACACCATAAATTATCCCAAGTGGCGACTCTAAATTTTTAATAAATAATCTCGTCTCGATTGTCACTTTAAATTGGAAAAAACTCCTTTATATCTACCTTCTGGGGGTGGTAGGAAAAAGGAGGTATGACAGCTCTGGCGACTTTGCTGGGGACCGGACGCAGAATCACTGGTTCAGGGTTCAAAATTCGAGCTTTGATGAATTGTTATATTTGGCTTTATCTATTATCTGATTTTGTTGCATGTTTGGGCCTAATGTGCTAAGTGATGCTTTTACCGCTTTGATATTATCTGAATTATATATAAACTGATACGAAACCTTCTCTTCACATCTTTAGGGATATGCTCGCTGGTCAAGACTCTCTATTCTGTTACTGTCACACCTTGAAATAAGAAAGAGGCTCGGACAAGTTACTAAGCCGGATGGCCTTTTGGTTCCCAGTATGTAGCCCCCTCCTCGACTCGAGTTGTCCGCTCGGGTACGCAGTCTAGAACGAATACCCAGAATTTGAACCTAGAATAACTCAGTCTCATGATGGATCCCAAATAGGAACGTTTGTTTGCATCATGTGCATTTTACTTTGGAGACTCAACACAGAGGTAGGGTCTGTCTAGGACAGATGTACCTGAAATATAAAGACCATTATGATGCATCTTACTTGCTACTTGTGCATTCATTTGCGTCGGATTTGCATGTTGACCGGTTTATAGGAAAATTTAGAGAAAATTAATGAGGTGGTTGAGAGGGATAAGTGCCTGTTTTGAAAAACCGATGTCTTAAAACATACCGAAACTCTGCCAAAATTCCAGGAAAAAAAAAAGAAGAAATTTTGTGGTTTTTAAAGAAAAGAAAAAAAAGGGAAAATCTTTGTGTTTTTAGAAAAGAAAAATAGTTGGTTTTATTTTGTCAAAATTGCCCGAATTACGCCAGTTTGATTCTCACCGGATATGGGATACGTAGGCAACCCCCATCGTGTCCAACTTTCCTTTTGCAAAATAGCCCAAAAAGAACAAAAATCTTATTTTATTTTAAATAAGTAAGGTGATGCCATTCTTGTCAAAAATAGCCGAATGTCCCCAAAAGGACGCCGGAAGGCTGTTTTTGCAAGAACAGTCGCCTTTGGTCTCCTTTTCAAAATATTGGCCGGTTAGCAAGCACGGCCTTAAAATCTTCCTCCGGAAGTGCTGAAAGGCCTTATTTTCAAAGCTGGATTTTTACTTTTGAAATGAAAATCTGAAAAAGTGTCAACTTTGTTTTTGAGTCAATTGAATCATGATTTTTGCTTAATCGCCCTATATATGTGCAGAATGAGCACAACTCAGAATTTGCCAACAAAAATCGTGAACAAGATCCCTTTGGAGCTGAATATGTGGTGGGATGATCTGGGTAAATCGGGACAAGACACGATCAATCTATACCTGGGAGGCCTCACTGGGTTGCTGAAGATTAATCCTAGGGGAGACATCATAAAGGCGTTGGTTACATTCTAGGACCCGGCCCACAACGTATTTCATTTCTCAGATTTTGAACTTACCCCAACATTGGAAGAAATAGCCGGATATATTGGGGGTCCCAAAGTTCATCTGAGACACCAGTACCTGATTGCTCCAAGGGTCGTAGTCGTACACAGGTTCCTAGACTCTTTGAAAATAAGCATGGGGGTCCACAACCCAGACTTGGCAGCTGGTTTTTGTACTTTGCAGTTTATATACAACAGATATGGTCATATAGGGGGGTTCAACAAGTCGGAAAACAAAATCTGCAGCAAAGGAAACCGCCTTAAGTGGGAAGGACACAGGTGTTTTGCTTTTATAGTTGTCTTTTTGGGAATTTTGGTGTTTCCTAGAAAAGATGGGAATATTGACATACCAGTAGCCGGGGTTGTCAGCACTTTGCTTACTCAGGCCAACAGCACCCTCGCACCCATGATAGTAGCTAAAATCTTCCGCGCTCTCATAGCCTACAAAGCCGGAGGAGACTTTTTTGAGGGGTGCAACGTGTTGCTGCAGATGTGGATGATTGAACACCTATGACATCGTCCTCAATTTATGAGTTATGGGTCGACAAAGAAAACATGCATAGAAGAATTTTATACGAGGGTTGATGGGATCAGCTTGCCATAAAGGGTCACAGAGTGGGTAGCACGCCTCCATTCCATCACTACAAACCAAATAGAGTGGACATTTGGATGGCTACCTGTGGATGAGATCATATACATGCCAGCCACCGGGACTTATTTCCTCTTGATGGAACTCAGGAGTATCCAGCCTTATGCCCCATATCTGGTTTTGAGGCAGCTGGGGAGATGCCAAATAGTTCCGAGAGATGAAGATTTTAGTGCCCAAGTAGTCGAGATCGGACCTAACAGTTAGTTTCATGAAGCAACAGTCCGCCAAATTTGGAGTGAATGTCAATACTTAACAGCAAGTACCTATGTACGTGATCGATCCAAAGGTAAGGTTTCACCAGGGTACCTGGCTTGGTATAGAAGAGAAATTGAGTTTAGGGGGCCGGCCAAAAGACCCCACCTTCAGGAATTCGTCGAGGCGTCAAAAGAACAATGGGCTTGGTTGGCCAAGGAGAATGAGTACAGGGCCACAATAGGAAAGTTGGAAAATCAAGTCAAAGAACTTCAATTCGAGAATAGCTTGCAAGCCACGGCAGATGAAGGGGAAAAGAAAAGGCTGACCAAAGAAAATGAGGCTCTTCGAGCCCAGATTCAGAAAATGAAAATTGCGGCAAAAGATCCCGCCAGAAGTGCCAAAGATGAAAAACTCATAGATAACATGAGGTAGAAAGTGAGTGACTATAGTTTTGATTTGAACAAAACAGAAAGTGAACTAGCCAAGGCTCGAAATCAATTGGCTAAAAACGCAGATGAACGAGCACGCCTAGTTAAGCAGTTGAAAGAAAAGTATGACAATAAGGTCACAGGATTAAAGAAAAGGGTCGTCGCCAAGGAAAACAAAATGATCAAGCAGGCGAAAAACTATAAGGCAGAAAGAGAACATTGTTATACAGCATTAGCACAATTAGAAATAGATTTACAACAACTTCAGGAGCAGAATCATGTGGCCGAGCAAACTTTGGAAGCTAGGGCCCAGCAGATCGGGCGTTTGTTGCAAGAAAAAGGTGTCATAAGAGAGAGAATTAGAACCATAGCCGATTACATTGTTGTGAAGTGCCAAGCCTGTGAGGATATGACTCGTAACACCTTCTTCACGGCAGTGACGACATTTGTTAAACAGATAATGAGTGACTTGGATAGACTTCAAAGGGATCTTGCATATAGGCTCGTGGCGAGACCGAATGATGTCCCGCGGACACCAGGAGCATTAATGAATTTATTATATTTTCATTTGAGTCTGTATTTCCTTTTTTGTTAGAGTCTGTCAGTTGTTTTGAGTCTGTATTTTCTTTCTGCTGGAGTCTATCAGTTGTTTTCGAGTCCGTATTTTTCTTTTGTTAGAGTATGATAGTTTATTTTTGGAGTCTGTATTTTGTCTTTGCGTCAAAGTCTGTTAGTTTCTTTTGGAGTCTGTTAGTTTTGAGTCTTTGTAATCAAAGCATTTGCTTTTTATGAAAGTTAAAAATCCCAAAATGTTTTATTATTTACTTTCACACTTATCTCCCAGAACTACGCTCGGTTTGATTCATGCGGGGTCATGATACGCAGGAAATCTCCATAGGATTCGACCATAACCAAAAGAAAAAGAGAAGAAAAAGAGAAGACAAAAAGAAAAAAAAATGAGGAAAAACAAGAGAAAAACAAGAAAAGAAAAGAGAGAAAAAAATAAGAAACCATGGGGCGGAAACCATGAGAGATCAAGCAAGGAAAGGCAAGAATGAAAAAAAAAAAGAGAAAAGAGAAGTCGCAAATGAAAATAAGGAAAATCCAGGATGACGCAAGAAGCCGATAAAATGCATAATAGAAATGGTTAACTGCTTAGGTGCATTCATTCCCCAAAATGTACGGTTACCAATCTGTTAAAGCCCTAATCGTTAACAAGGTTGTTGTTGATGTATTGAGTCCAGGCAGGTGGTTAGTTGATTGGCATTCTGGCAACTTATTCCTACAACACCCGGTCAAAAGACAATCTGAACATGGCCAACCAAGAACTGGAGGCAAGCATTGTCGATCCGTCAAAAGAGGTGAATGAATCGGAGGTTAATTTGAGAGATGAGTTATATAAGCTGAAGCAATAGATGGCTGAAATGTACCAGGCCTGGGCAAAGGGGCATCCACCACCGATTTATCCCGCCAACCCTGCTTATATCCCACCATTGGCTCAACCTCAAGAACCTCCCACTGTGAACTCGTCTCCAGCCTTTCCCCTCTACCAACAATGTTACGGCACCACTTCCCATACTTCCCAAGCTCCACCACCCAAACAAGTACCATACCGTCCTCCACCAGTCACTCCCATCTTTGTGGCACCTCCACCTGCTGTATTATAACGATCTTCCAGTGAGCCTCTATTCTAAACTCATGACAACCGGTATTACCCCCCCCCCCCGAGCCCACCTTCAAAGTTCTAGAACCATATTCTTACACCCCTCATCTTGATCTCTTGGCAGAGACCGAGAAGCTACCTAAAAATCCTGAACATGAGGAGATGATCAGAAAGGTCAAAAGCTTAGAACAATCGTTCAGAGATATGAGGGGGTTCGGAGGTCAAGTAAGTGTGCCCTATAAGGATTTATGTTTGTTCCTAGAAGTTCAGTTACTAGCAGGGTTCAAGATACCCAAGTTTGATCTGTACGACGGGCATGGTGACCCAGTAGCACACTTAAGAGGATTTTGTAGCAAGATGAGAGGAGCAGACGGAAGAGATGAATTACTGATGGCATATTTCAGCCAAAGTCTGAGTGGATCGGCATTGGAATGGTATACCAGACAAGATCACAGCAGGTGGTACACATGGGACAATTTGGCCCAAGCCTTCGCCTGCCATTTTCAGTACAATCTTGAAATTATCCTAGACCGTCTGTCATTGACGAAGATTGAGAAAAAGCCTGGTGAGAGTTTAAGGGAATATGGATTCCGCTGGAGGGAGCAAGCAGCGAGGGTTGACCCTCCGATGAAATAAAGCGAGATGGTTAATTATTTCTTGCAGGCCTTGGAGCCCACTTATTTTGGTCATTTGGTGTCAGCAGTGGGCAAGTCCTTTAATGTGGTTGTAAAAATGGAAGGCATGGTAGAAGAGGGACTCAAGTCTAATAAAATCATGAGCTACTCAGCAATTAAAGCAACCACCCAGGCCATTCAAAATGGTACTGGGGTGTACTCGGGAAGAAGAAGAAAGAGGATATTGCGACAATTGAGTCGGGAGCTTGGGTCAGATCCAGGAGCCCTTCACATTACTACAACCAGCCTCGACCCTATCACCAAACTTACCACTACACTCCATATAGCCTACCACAACACTACTACCCACCGCCAGATCCCCATTTTTCTGTCCATCATGCACAAATATACACTCAACCTCCTACTCACACGCAATGGCATGTGCCAGCTCCACAAAGTACCTACCCAGCTCCACAAAATGCCTATCCACCCCCAAGAGCCTACCAAAATCCCCCTGGAACAGGTTTCCAGCCCAATAAGGCCACCAAGAATGAGAGGGTGCAGAAGAAGAAGACTTTCACTCCATTGGGAGAATCCTATACCAGTTTGTTCTGCAGGTTGAGACAATTGGGCATGCTGAGTCCGATTGAACCAAAATTGCCAAATCCTCCCCTAAGGAATCTTGATCACTCTGTGAGTTGCGAATATTGTTTTGGTGCCCCGGGGCACGACACAGAGAAGTGATGGCAATTGAAAATAGCTATTCAAGAGCTCATTGATACTAATCGGATTGAGGTCCAAGCTCTAGAGGCACCTACTATCAACCAGAACCCATTGCCAGCTCATCATGAGACGAATATGATTGAGATAGTGCATAAGAGAGGGGAGCCTAAGAAGCCTTCGCAAACTGTCATGATGATTCGGTCCAGTAAAACCAGGCCGTTTGAAAAGTCAACAAGTGAGAAGTCTATTATTAAGTTGAGCGGGACAAATAGTGAACCATCTGTGGTGGTCAAGAAAGGGTCCTCAAGTGACATGGCAATAAAACAAGAAAGAGCAAAAGTAATTGTGCCAAGAGTGGCGAACAAACCTGTGGTAATTATGGAGGGTGCTCGCACAGATCCTATCATTATCAAGACAGTAACTCAATTACCGATGATCAACAGCAAGGCGGTCCCGTGGAATTATGAATGAGTGACAGTGACTTACAAGGGGAAAGAGATTAAAGAAGAAGTTTGTGAGACCCGTGGTTTGACTCGATCGGGGAGATGCTTTGCCCCCGAATTGTTGAGAAAAGCTACAATATCCAAAGATAACCCAGTATTGGTGAAGAAAGCTGTGACTGAGGTAGAAGCAGAGGAATTCTTGAGAAAGATGAAAGTGCAGGACTATTCCATTGTGGAGCAATTGAGGAGAACACCGACTCAGATTTCATTATTGTCATTATTGATCTATTCAGACGAGCACCGTAGGGCTTTGATGAAGATCCTGAATGAGGCCTACGTTCCTGACAAAATCTCAGTAAACCACTTGGAAAAGATAGCTAACAAGATATTTGAAGTAAACAGAGTCACTTTTTCTGATGATGAATTGCCCGTGGAGGGTACTGAGCACAATAGAGCGCTCTATCTGACCGTGAAATGCAAAGATTCTGTGGTTACTCGGGTACTGGTTGACAATGGTTCCAGCTCGAACATTTGCCCTCTCTCCACTCTGAACAAGTTGAAGGTGGATGATGAAAGAATTCACAAAAACAGTAGCTGCGATCGGGGATTCGATGGTGGAGGGAAAGATTCAGTCGGGGACATAGTGCTTGAGCTTACAATAGGGCCAGTTGAATTTACCATGGAGTTCCATGTGCTCGATATGGCTGTGTCTTACAATCTGCGGTTAGGTCAACCCTGGATTCATACTGCCAAAGCGGTCCCGTCTACTCTGCATCAAATGGTCAAGTTTGAATGGGATAGATAGGAAATTGTTGTGCATGGCGAAGATAATTGCTGTGTTCCCAGTGATGCCATTGTTCTGTTCATAGAGTTCGAGGACGACAAGGGGCCATGGGTTTATCAGGTTTTTGACACGGTATCGTAGAGAAAATTCCAGAAGGGAAGTGCGTTCCAACCCCGAGGGTAGCTACCGCATCAGTCATGGTAGCTACCGAAATGTTGAAAAATTGTTTTGTATCGGGCAAGGGTTTGGGTGCATCTCTTTAAGGCATCGCACAGCCAGTGTCTCTCCCCAAAAACTTGGATACATTTGGTTTGGGGTTCAAGCCCACATCTGCGGACGTGAAAAGAGCTAGAAAGTTGAAACAGAGGGTCTGGGTCCTCCCAAAGCCCATCCCACGGCTCTCCAGATCATTTGTCAAGCCTGGCACCAAGAAACGCCCAGTGACAACAGTTCTCAATTTAGTGGTTGATGTAGATAGAGATTTGATTGAAAGGTTCGAGAGGTTATTCGCCGATGTGAACATGTTGGAAGCTGGAGAGGGTTCGAGTAAAGTGGATGTGCAGTTTGTTGGGCCCAGTGCAAAGATTAACAATTGGGAAGCTACTCCTCTCCCCATCAGGAAGGAGTTTTGGTAGTTTGCTTTGATTTCCTTTCAGTTTATCCGGATTATTCCAGGGTTGTAATTTAGATTCTATGTTCCGTCCGTTTGGATGTATAAACCTTATTATCTTTAATTTCAATGAAATGCAATTTCCCTTTTTTTCTTCCTTCTTGATAGTTTCGTTTTTGTTTTTCTTTTCTTCCTTGTACAGTTCTTTTTATACTGGCTTCAATGATGTGACATGCATGAGGAATCTCCGACGCAGTCTTAAAAGCCAATCTAATTCTGAAATAGTAATTCAAGAAATAGAGTGTGATTATGAATTGGAATATGATGAGGATGAGGGCTTTGAAGAGATTAGTAAAGAATTAAGCCATTTTGAAGAAAAACCCAAGCCTAACCTGAGTGATACAGAGGCAATCAATTTAGGGAACCCAAATAATATCCGGGAAACTAAGATAAGTGTTCACCTGGAACCACAAATGAGGAAAGAGATAATCAAAGCATTGCTTGAATTCAAAGATATTTTTGCATGGTCCTACGACGACATGCCGGGCTTAAGCACTAACTTGGTGGTTCACAAATTGCCCACTGACCCGACATTCCCTCCTGTTAAGCAAAAGCTGAGGAAATTTAAAACTAATATGAGTGTGAAGATCAAGGAAGAGGTCACCAAACAGTTCAATGCAAAAGTCATTCGGGTTACTCGGTATCCCACTTGGTTATCCAATGTAGTGCCTGTGCCAAAGAAGGATGGCAAGACCAGGGTGTGTGTTGATTACCGTGATCTGAACAAGGCAAGCCCCAAGGACAACTTCCCACTGCCAAATATCCACATTCTGATTGACAATTGCGCCAAACATGAGATTGGGTCTTTTGTGGATCGTTATGCGGGCTATCATCAGATCTTAATGGATGAGGAAGATGCAGAAAAGACGGCATTCATCACGCCATGGGGAACATACTGCTACAGGGTCATGCCTTTCGGTTTGAAAAATGCTGGAGCAACTTACATGAGGGCAATGACAACCATATTCCATGACATGATACACAAGGAGATCGAGGTTTATATGGATGATGTAATCATAAAGTCTAGAAAGCAGTCTGATCATGTCAGAGATTTGAGAAAATTCTTCCAAAGGCTTAGCAGGTACGATCTTAAGCTCAATCCTGCAAAATGCGCATTTGGTGTGCCATCTGGAAAATTATTGGGGTTCATAGTCATCCATCAAGGTATTGTATTGGACCCGTCAAAGATCAAAGCTATCCAAGAATTGCCCACCCCAAGGAACAAAACTGAGGTGATGAATTTATTAGGAAGGTTGAATTACATCAGCAGGTTTATTGCTCAGCTTATGACAACTTGTGAGCCTATCTTCAAACTGTTAAAGAAGGATGTTGCGGTCAAATGGATAGATGAGTGTCAATAAGCATTCGATAAAATAAAGGGGTACTTGTCAAACCCACCTGTGTTGGTACTACCAGAGCCGGGAAGACCTTTGATTCTGTATTTGACGATCCTGGACAATTCATTTGGTTGTATGTTGGGTCAGCATGACATTACCGGCAGGAAGGAGCAGGCCATCTATTATCTTAGCAAGAAGTTCACATCTTACGAGGTTAAGTACACTCACCTTGAGAGGACATGTTGCGCCCTAACTTGGGTAGCACAGAAGTTGAAGCACTATTTGTCATCTTACACTACTTACATCATCTCTCGTTTGGATCCGTTAAAATATATCTTTCAGAAGCCTATGCCTACAGGGAGGCTCGCAAAGTGGCAAATCTTGCTCACACAATTTGACATCGTCTATGTGACTAGGACTGCAATGAAAGCCCAGGCATTGGCCGATCATTTGGTTGAGAACCTAGTGGATGAAGAATATGAGCCTTTGAAGACTTACTTCCCTGATGAAGAGGTAATGCATATTGATGAGTTGGAACCAATTGAAAAGCTAAGATGGAAACTTTTCTTTAATGGGGTTGCTAACATGAAAGGCGTTGGGATAGGAGCGGTACTTATTTCTGAAATAGGGCATCACTACCCTGTTACGGCTTAGCTTCATTTCTACTGTACTAACAACATGGTTGAGTACGAGGCATGCATTCTGGGTTTGAGGTTAGCTGTCGATATGGGTGTCCAGGAAGTCTTGGTCTTGGGCGACTCGAACCTTCTGGTGAACTAGATTCAAGGAGAATGAGAAACTCGGGATTGAAGCTCATACCGCACCGATAATGTTTGCAGGATCTTTGTCAATGGTTTCAATCAATAGAGTTTAGGCATATTCCAAGGATTCATAATGAGGTTGCTGATGCTTTAGCTACTCTGGCATCAATGTGACATCATCCAAATAAGGCTTACGTAGACCCTTTGTAGATTCAAGTCCGCGAGCAGCATGCTTACTGTAATGTGGTAGAGGAAGAACTTGATGGTGAGCCTTGGTTTCACGATATCAAGGAATATATCATGATAGGGGTATATCCGGTACAAGCCATATGTGATCAAAAGAGAACAATTCGACGGTTAGCAAGTGGGTTTTTCTTCAGTGGAGGGATCTTGTACAAAAGAACTCCAAATCTTGGATTGTTAAGATGCATGAATGCCAAGTAGGCCACAGCTATCATAATCGAGGTACATTCTGGAGTCTGTGGACCGCACATGAGTGGATATGTTTTTGCAAAAAAGATCCTTCGAGCAGGTTATTATTGGCTCACCATGGAGCGAGATTGTATCAGTTTTGTGCGCAAGTGTCACCAATATCAGGTGCACGAAGATTTAATTCATTCTCCGTCATCTGAATTGCATACAATGTCCGCACCATGGCCCTTTGTTTCTTGGGGCATGGATGTCATTGGGCCAATCGAGCCAGCAGCGTCCAATGGGCACAGGTTTATTCTAGTGGCCATTGATTATTTCACCAAGTGGGTTGAAGCTAAAACTTTCAAGTCTGTGACCAAGAAAGTAGTGGTCGATTTTGTGCATTCAAACATCATTTGTCAGTTCGGGATCCTAAAGGTGATCTTCACAGATAACAGCGCTAATATCAACAGTCATCTGATGAAAGAGGTGTGTCAACAGTTTAAGATTACACATCGCAACTCCACCCCATATTGCCCCAAGGCGAATGGAGCAGTCGAGGCAGCCAACCAAGAACATAAAGAAGATACTTCAGAAAATGGTGGAAGGTTCCAAACAGTGGCATGAGAAGCTGCCTTTTGCATTGTAGGGTTATCGCACTACTGTTCGTACTTCAGTAGGGGTAACTCCTTATTTGTTGGTATACGGCACGGAGGCAGTGATACCCGCGGAAATTGAAATTCCATCCCTTCGGATCATTGCAGAAGCCAAAATTGACGATGATGAGTGGGTTAAAACCTGCCTGGAACAATTGAGTTTGATTGATAAGAAAAGATTAGCAGCAGTGTGTCATGGCCAGTTGTATCAACAGAGAATGGCAAGAGCACATAATAAGAAGGTGCGTCCATGGAAGTTTGAAGTGGGTCAATTAGTATTGAAACACATTCTTCCTCATTAGGCTGAAGCCAAAGGCAAGTTCGCTTCGAACTGGCAGGGGCCGTTCATCGTAACAAGAGTGTTGTCCAATGGTGCTTTGTACTTAACAGATATAGAAGGAAAATGTGTATAAATGGCCATCAATTCCGATACGGTCAAGAGATATTATGTACGATTTCTTTGTTTAAATTGTATTTGTTTGTACTTGGCATGTTTTGAAGATTGGAATGACGAAGGTATTTTGTTCTGTTATCTAAACACTTTATTCTTTGTTATCCCCTTGAGACTTATTTATTTCCTTTCATACCCCTCTTTTGGAATCGGTAGCAAAGATCAGCAATGCAAGCGCGAAAGATGAGTAAAGGAAAAGAGAAAAGAAAAGAATGAAAAGAAAGAAAAGAAAGAAAAGAATGAAGAGAGAGAGAAGAAGAAAAAAAAAAGAGAAAAGAAAAGGAAAAAACAAACAAAACAACAATGCAACAAAAGAGAAAAAGAAGAAAGAAAAAAAAAGAAGAGAAAGAGGAAGAACAGAAAAGAAAAATCACAACAACAAAGCAATTTCTACGACATGAACTATGTTCGACCTGATTCCTTTTAAGGATATGTAGGCAGCCTCACGGTTCGGTCCCATCAAAACAAAAATCCAAAATTCCCCAAGCAAAGAAACTAGGGCAGAAGTTGTGGTTGTTGCAAGAAATCTGATTCCAAAAGTTGTAATTTTGAACTCACTTGAATTGTTTTGGGCCTTTGATACCTTTTCTTTCTAACCCTATCCAAAAACCCACATTACGGTCCAAAGAAAGACCTTCTAATCAGTCTTCGAGAGATGCCAAGTCGAGTAAGTAGAAGCGATTCATATCAGGGGCAACACTCGAGTCCAAGCAGAAAAACGTTGAAAATGAGAGTCTTATTGGTGAAAACCCTCACGGGTATCGTAAGGCGAAAGTGAGTTGAGAGATGAACAAATGAGAGAGGCTTGTTGGTGAAAACCCTTCAGGGCACCGCAGGCCGAACAAGGTCAAGGTTTTGGTGAAGAAATCAGGTTATGGAAATTCCGGAGCAACAAAGTATGGCAATTGAAAGTTGATTGGTTGGACATATTGGGCTGATTAATCCGAAACGCATGTCATGATTAGTGGTGCCAGCTACTCCACTCAAATAAGTCCCTTTTCTCTTTTTTTCCCTTCAGATAGTCTTCCTGTTTTGGATTTTGCTTATCCTTGACTCTAAAAGTCATTGCATTTCATTTCTTTTGGGTTTATTTCTCTAAGATGTTCCCAATGTCAGTTCTACTTAAGCAAATAAGAAGAAATTTCAAAGCTTACTACCAACTTCCAAAGTTGTACAAGGTGCAGGGCGGCTGGGGCATTGCTAGAGGTAGTATGATATGGAATAAGGTATAAAAGATCAGTGAGAATTCCATCGGTGAAACTGTTTGGTAATTTCGTGGGAAATGCGGAGGTTCAAACAGATGGGTCAGAGAAGTAACACAACGGTTTGGATATAGAACACTCGGTTCATCCAAGATCATGGGGTTTGAAAGTCAGTCGGAAAGACAAACGGTTCTTGGCCAGTTCAGGGGAAGTCAGTCAAAACAAAGCACGACAATGGGGAGGCCACTTTCAGCAAGAATGCCACAAACTAACCACCACAGTTTAAACTGACAAGACTTTTCTTTGATTGAAACATGGGCAGAAAGTTTCGTTTGTTTTGGGGAAACCCTCCGTAAAGAAAGGCGAGCACCAAACAGGTTTGACTGTAAACTCTCATCATGCCTGGATGATGGGATTTAATTTGAATTTCTCAGGACCCTCCTAAAAAATGGGACCTAGTTTAAAATTCAAAATAATCATGAGTAGTAAAATTTAGCATAAATGTACCCCTAGGAATGTAAGATGGTTTCAAAGTTTGCATGTTTGAGATAGGATTCAATTAGGAGTTTTCAGGGCCCTCCTAAATAATGGGACTTAGTTTTAAGATTTCAATTAGATAACAACATTTAGCGTAAGTTTTGTTGTAGGGTAGTATAATTCAGCAGTAAAAGTTGTCACTCTTAAGATAGGACTTGATATTTGATTTTCAGGACCCTCCTAGATCATGGGATTTAGCTTTCAAATTCATAGAGATATTTGGTAACATGATTCAACTAACACTCACAGATGCGCCCAGCACCAAAATGGGGCAGAAGTTTTCTTTGTTTTGTCTATTTTGTGGTAATCAGGCGTCCACCTGGAGAATAATGGAATACATTTCAAGTTCAGAAATCAGGCGCCTACCTAGAGAACAAGGGAATACATTTTCAAGTTTCAGCAATCAGGTGCCCACCTGGAGAACAAGGGAATACATTTCAAGTTCAGCTATCAGGAGCCCACCTGGAGAACAAGGGAATACATTTCAAGTTCAATAATCAGGCACCCACCTGGAGAACAAGAGAGTATAGTCCAAGTTTCAGGTTTCAAGTTCTTAGTGATATTTGGTAACATGTCAAACTCGGGCAGAAGTTTTCTTTGTTTTGTTTATTTTGTGGAAATCAGGCGCCCACCTGGAGAACAAGTGAATACATTTCAAGTTCAGTAATTAGGCGCCCACCTGGAGAACAAGGGAATACATTTCAAGTTCGGTAATCAGGCGCCCACCTGGAGAACAAGGAAATACATTTTCAAGTTTCAGCAATCAGGAGCCCACCTGGAGAACAAGGGAATACATTCAAGCTTAAGCAATCAGGAGCCCACCTGGAGAACAAGGGAATACATTCAAGTTTCAGCAGTCAGGCATCCACCTGGGGAAAGGGAAAACAACTCAGATTAGAATTCAATGCGGCAACAAGGGGATTCCACTGGGAGAATACAAGTCAACAAGGCAACAAGAACCACAAGAGCAAGTTTGAAGATATAGATAGGATTTTGTAGTGCATAGATCATAGTCTAGTCTAGCCTCTTTTTATTTTATCATGGTGTAATAAGGGGTTCAGTAAGCAGTAGCAGCAGCAGCAACAACAATGAAATCACAGCTTCATGGTAGTCCCAGCTACCAAACGTTCCTGAACTACACTGACCTGATTCCTTTTTAGCCAAGGATATGTAGGCAACCTCGGAAGTAGGGTGCGGTAAAATATTTCAAAATGCTTCCCACGGAGTATTCAAACGGGCAAAAATCGCTCGTATTCGCTCACTTTATCTTTGCACGAAAACTCTTCGTGTTTCCGGGCAAAGAGGGGCAGCTGTGAGCACGTGATTTTTGCCCTATATGAATTATTCTCATAAATTCAAAAAAAAATCCATTGTTTACAATTTTGGGGATTTTTTGTGGCATTTTCTGTTATTATTTGCATATTGTCGGTGCATGTTTATTTTATTTAATTCATGAAAATACAAAAAATACACTGCATTTGCATTTAGAATCTAATTTTGCATGCTTGAATTAATTATTAATTTAGTGTTTTATAAAAATGGAAAAATCACAAAAAAATATAACTTATTTTTTGCATTTTAATTTTTAGTTTCGAAATTTGGTAGTTTTCTTTAATTTGGTATTTAATTAGTTGTGGTAATTATTATTTCGAGTTAGCTAATTTAATTTTATAGGATAATTTGATTAGGAATTAATTTAGGTTTATTTTTAATTTTAATTTAAAAGAAATTAGGAAAAATGAAAAGAAATTGAAAAGAGAAGGGAATTGAATTTGATGTTCGGCCATTTTCATTTTAATTAGTTCAGGCCCAAACTCAGATCTATAGAACCCGTCCAAACCATGCCCTAACCCGCCCCTAACCCGGTCCAAACCCAGGCACGAACCAAACGACGTCGTTTTGCTATCCCCAAATCTGAGTTGTTGATCTCTTTCAATCTAACGGACAAGAACTGAGGGCCTTTTAATATATAATGTTCCGAACCCTTAACCCCCCCCCCTCTCATCGTCTCTCTCGACTCCACCCCTCTTCAGAGATAGAAACCCTAAGCGCCGCCTCCATTTCCCCCACCTCGAGACTGGTGGCGCCACCTCCGTCCACCACCAAAATTACACCTCATGACCACCAAGTCCCCCTCATTCCAAACCCTAACCACTTGCCTTCGAATCATCCTGGAGCCTCTCGAATTTCAGATCGAAGCTTAACCTTAAATCCCGAAAAGAGCTGATTGGCGAGGTCATTAAAGATTTGAGGTTGAAATCGACTTTAGTCGTGTGTTTTCAGTCGAGAACATATGATTAAGGTCTATCTCGACCAAAAATCAAGGTTTCTTTGAAGATTAGTTCAAGACTTGTGTTCGCCTGGCTTGATAGGTATTTCTATTATTTTCTCTATTCCATTTTTCTTATTTTCTTCTATTTTTCTTCTGTGTTCTCAAAATCATCACTGCATGTGTTTCTTTTAAGTTAGGATTAATGTTAGTTATTAGCTTCTTCAGTTTTGTTTGGATTCGTTAGGTTAGTTTGTTTGATTGTTCTCTTTAGTCTTGGGCCGATTGAGAGCATTTGGTTCGAAGGGCTGATTGAAATCCTAATTGCCCTTCATTTTTCTACTTTCTTGTTTCTTCTGAATTTCTAACTTGGACCTGGGCCCAAAGAAAAGGGATTAGCCCAGGTCTTGTTAGAATCAGGCTAGCTTGAACCATTGGGTCAATCGACCCATAAGTTCCTAGGGGTAAATAATAGGGTCCTAAGGGGTAGTTTAGGAATTTAGGCTAGGGGAATCTCAGTAAATGATTGGGAAGTTTCTGGGAAGGTGTCATTGGGACCTAAATGAAAACTGATTTTTTGAGCTAAGGTTACTTAAGCAAAAACGAAATTTCAAAAGGATTGAGGTGCAAAACTAAAATGCATTGTTGCAGCCCTAAAACCTTGCCTATAAAGGCACCTTTTCTTCAAGCTCAAGGGGGACTTAAAAAAATCCTGGATAAACAAAAACAGCTAAGTCTGGAGATAATTCTGAAACCACACTGAATTCCTTGCATTTCTTGGTTAAAAACTGCTCAAATTTAGCTTGATTTCTAGATTTCTGATCTTCTCTATTAGCTAGAACCCCTGAAAACTACAAATTCCCGAATTTGAGTATAAAATGGTTTTGATCTTTGGGATTTAAAAACTGGTTTTGAGCTGGTTTGGTTTTTGGTACTGTTTTACTATTGATCCTGGGCTCTTTTCTGCTACTGCTATCCACTGATTCTGCACTTCTTTATTTTATTTCTCATTTTCAGGTATGCCTCTGAACCATTGAATGGCATGTGAGGTTGTAAACATGTTTTCATATATGAAAAGCATGGAGTTTGGTTAAAAATATAGCTGAGTTTGTTTTGCAATTGAAGATGACTCAAATAGTTTTATATGAATTGTTTAGTTTTTGTTTACTGCAGTTTTAGATTTCTTTTATGGTGTTGGACAAGTGCTCTGTTCCATTTTCTTTGTTAAAACGAATTTGAAATGTCCGATCACATGTATAAGTGGTAGAGAATTGGTGTAATAGAAATTTCAGCAAATTTGAGCATGTTTCAGGGTTGTTCTGGCCTGATGAAACTAGTATTGTTGTGTAAATTTGCTTGAATTCATTTTTTTTGATGTCCCTAATTCTAAAATCAGAAATTTTCATGTTGAAGTTTATCCAGTTTTGAGTGTTGCTGTTTGAAAGATCACGTAGTATTCTATTTCATGAAGTATGGAGTGAATGGCTTCCAAGTCAATATATGATCCTATAGATTTGTTTGGATTTTAAGTTACTGAACTTATTATTTAGGATCATGGTTGTACAGTATCAATCTATCTGGGACCTATGAGTTTTAATTGAATTCAAACTCTCTTGTTATGGTTTTAAGTCAGTTTGGGCTTTTGAGTCAAAGTGTCATACTATGAAATTGGTATCATTAGAGCACCTGAATTCAAGAATTGATTTTCTTTAAAAGGGTGTTATGGTTTAGTGGTGCTTCACCTCTTACTCTGTTTGCTTTATTTTGGGTAAAAATCGATATGGGGGTCAGCTTCAATCCCGAATTCGAATGTATGCTTTTTGCCATTAAAAGGACTCGATCCTGAGTCTCAGCTTTGTGATGGTGGTATGCCCTCAGAGTTGGGCTCCAATTTGGTAGCCTTGCAGCTTTGATAGGCTACTGGGCTTCACTTCAGGCCCAGGCTTTGAAATGTACCAGATTTCGTTTGATGGTAGTCCGTTTGCTTAAATGAATTAAGTTTGGGTTCTAGTTTAGAAATAATTATAAACCGTTCTTAATTAATTAGTTAGGCTTTTAAAAGTAGATTGGAGGTGTGCCGTATTAAGTAAGACATAGTTATGGCCCTCAAAAGTTTAGCTTGAATTCCCTTTAAAATCGGAATTGAGACGTGTCGTGCCCAATAAAATCTCAAATGCATGGCCCTCGCTTAATTAATATTGTTTTAATCCTTAGAATTCGAGGCGTTCCACCTAATTGAATTTCCATGGCCCTTGCGAAATTGCAAACGCGTAGTTGCTTTAGGCGCGTCATTTTAATAATTTACCTTTCTAAATTCGGGTGCTCATTTATGTGACCCAAATCCAAATCTCAACAATGTTATATGAAATGTGTTGCAAACTACGGGTGCATTTATGTGACGTGGTTCGAGATATATTTTAAATGACGTTATAATCTTCCTAAAAATGAATAAAAGCTGCTATAAAGTTAAAATCGAACCATAGGCTAAAACATGTATTAAAATCAGATAATAGGCTAATAATAACATTTGAGCAATCGTGCTAGAACCACGGAACTCGGGAATGCCTAACACCTTCTCCTGGATTAACAGAATTCCTTATCCGGATTTCTGTATTTGCGGACTGTAAAATAGAGTCAGTCTTTCCTCGATTCGGGATTTTAAACCGGTGACTTGGGACCCCATAAATTACCTCAAGTGGCGACTCTGAATTTTTAATAAATAATCCCAATTCGATTGTCACTTTAAATTGGAAAAAACTTCTTTATATCTCCTTCTGGGGGTGGTAGGAAAAAGGAGGTGTGACAGCCTTTAAAACTGATTATGGAAATCTTGAAGGCCTATTTTTTGTTATAGTTCTAAGACGTCTCTGAGCTGTGTTAATGTAGTCGTAGACTTTTAATTCAGGCATAGCCCAGTGAGCTTGATTTCCTGAGTTATTTAGGCTTTCCTAAGATAACAGTTCCGAGTGGGTATGGCTGTGATCTTTAAAATTTGGTTGTTGCGTGAGAGGTCTTATGCCCTTGATAATTAATAGTTTTATCTATTCGAGTTTATTTTTCAGATGGCAGTCCCCTAGTGTGGGGGTGATCATCTGAACTCTGGTTATAATTGGCCCTTGAGCTCGTTTCCTTAAAAGATTGAAAGTACGAAATTGTAAAGTGGAAATATTTTCTAAGACATAAGATAGTTGCAAGGAAAGCACTTCTCTTTATTCTTGTGAAAAATAGTTACACATGCGTACATGTTTCATGCCAGGGATCGAGCAACCTATATGGGCATGGTTCGTTTGACCGTTTGGCCTTTACAACAAATCTTACCTATTGAGACCCTTCTATTACGAAGTAATTTCCTCGCAGAAAGTTGACATATGAGGGTAATGCCCCCCCCCCCCCAAGTATTCGAGGTTGATTATAGAGGAACATCAGATACTATTAGTGTTGTCTTTGACACTGATTCGTGATCGGCCTTCGATTTTAGGTTACCACGATCCGTTGTTGCCTCGTTAAAAACCTTTCCAAAAAACCCAATTGGGTCAAAAATGGTTCAACGAAAAAGAGTGCAACGCATGCTTTCAGACTTAAAGGCTTCGTGTTGCTCCTTGTCGATCACCTGCAAATGATAGTCCAAAAATAGAAAGAATTGAAATGGGATCGTACCTTAGCAGTAATATCGTTTAAGATGAGTTACATTCCAATTGTTTGGTAATTACTCTCCGTTTATCATTCTGAGCTTATTGGACCCTTTTCCCTATGATCTCAAGAATCTGGTATGGCTCTTCCCAGTTCGGATCCAATTTCCCTTTGTTTGGATTATGGGTGTTTAACGTGACCTACCTTAGTACTAAGTACCATATATTGAAGTATCAAAGGTTGGCCATTCAATTGTAATACCTTTCGATTCGTTGCTTTTGGATGGCCAATCGAACAAGGGCAGCTTCACCCCTTTCATCCAATAGCTTCAGGCTTGTATTCATGACCTCATCATTTGCTTCCTTTATTTCATATTGGAATCTGATACTCAGCGCCCCAACTTCGACCGGAATCTGATACCAATGAGAACGGGGTAGCCCCGATACTAGACTACGAAGTTGTGCGATAAGCACAAAGAACTTCGGGCAGGATCTCTTTCCATTTTCCCTTAGCGTCGGTTAACCTTTTCTTAAGGTTTTGGATTATGGTTTTGTTGGTCGATTCGGCTTGTCCATTCCTACTAGGGTTATAAGGTGTTGACAAGATCCTTTTGATCTTATGGTATTCGAAAAATTTGGTCACTTTACTGCCGATAAATTGTTTTCCGTTGTCACATACAATTTCGGATAGTAACCCGAACTGCTATATGATGTGGTCACAAATGAAGTCGATGACCTCCTTCTCCCTTACCTTCTCGTATGCATGTGCTTCAACCCACTTATAGAAATAGTCAATCATAAATAAGACAAATTGAGCCTTACCTAGTGTCGATGGAATAGGGCTGACAATGTCCATCCCTCACTTCATGAATGGCCATGTCGACAAAACCGAATGCATTAGCTCCCCGAGTTGATGAATCATCGGAGCATGTCTTTAGAACTTATCACATTTTTGCACAAATTCCTTCGCATCTTTTTCCATATCGACCCAGTAATAGCCAGCTCCAATTACCTTTTGAACCGATGGTTCGGCGTTTGAGTGGTTCCCGCATATGCCTTCATGGACTTCCCTCAAAACGTACTCGGTATCTCTCGATCTCAGACATATTGCTAACGGACCATCGAACATTCTCCTAAGCAAGGTTCTATCGTCAGACAAGATAAATCGGGCTACCTGAGTGCAGAGCCCTCGATTCCTTTAAATCTCAGCGAAGTTTCCCGGTCTTCAAATACTCTATGTATTTATTTCTCCAATCCCAAGTTAAGCTTGTGGAGTTTATTTTGGCGTGACCTTCATCTACTACTGATCTCATGAGTTGTACGACTGCCCCTGAGTTGGGCTCGTCGTCTTCGACCAAAAATCCTAAGTTTGCAAAGGCATCGGCCTCACTATTTTGATCTCGAGGCATGTGCTGCAAAGTCCACTCTTTGAACCGATGTAATGTGACCTGTAACTTGTCTAGGTATCTTTGCATTCGTTCTTCTCTTACTTCGAACATTCCATAACCTATTTTACTACAAGGAGGGAGTCACACTTAGTTTCGATCATCTCCTCCCCCAAGCCTTTGGCCAGTTCGAGACCTGCAGTCATGGCCTCATATTCGTACTCGTTGTTAGTTAATTTTACAATTCTAATAGATTGTCTAACTATATTTCCTATGGGTGGCTTCAGAATGATGCCAAGTCCGGACCCCTTTATGTTTGAGGTTTCGTCCGTAAAGAGGGTCCAGATTCCCGAAGATGTTCCCGAGTATACCAACAACTCTCTCTTGACTTCGGGTATTAGGGCGAGCGTAAAGTCGGCTAAAAAATCTGCCAAAATTTGGGATTTAATTGTTATTTAGGGTTGATATTCGATATCGTACCCACTAATTTCCACGACCCATTTGGCCAATCGCCATAAGAGTTCGGGTTTAGGCATTATATTTCATAAAGTGTAGGTTGGCACAACACATAGAGTATGATAGAGAAAATATGGTTTCAGTTTTCTAGAGGCACTTAGCAAGGCGAGTGCCAATTTTTCTAGGTGAGGATATCTAGTTTCGGCCTCACCTAAGGTCCTACTAACATAATAAATCAAAAATTGCGTACATTGCTCTTCCTAGACTAGGACTCCACTTACCGCTATTTCTAATACTGCCAGATACAAGTATAGTCGTTCGTCTGCCCTTGGCGTGTGAAGCAATGGCGGGCTCGATAAGTCTCTCTTAAGTTCTTCTAAGGCCCGTTGGCATTATAGGGTCCATGTGAAGTTATTTTTCTTTTTCAGCAATGAGAAAAATCGATGGCTTTTATCGGACGACCTCGAGATGAATCGCCCTAGGGCTGCAATGCGCCTGATTAGCCTTTGTACAACCTTCACATTATCCACTACCGTGATATCCTTGATAGCTTTGATCTTGCTGGAGTTGATCTCTATCCCTCGGTTGGATACCATGAATCCGAGAAATTTACCGGACCCGACCCCGAACGCACACTTTTTTGGATTCAGCTTCATATTGTATTTCTTCAATATCCTGAAGGTTTCCTGCAAATGCTTTAAATGGTCCTTTGCTCGCAGGGACTTAACTAACATATCATCAATATAAACTTCCATGGTTTTCCCTATTTGTTATTCGAACATTCGGTTTACTAGTCATTGGTAAGTGGCACCAGCAATATTTAATCCAAATGGCATTACGTTTTAGCAGTATGTGCCATACTTAGTGATGAAAGAGGTTTTTTCTTGGTCACCTGGGTTTAACAATATTTAGTTGTACCCTGAATAGGCATCGAGAAAACTGATAATCTCGTGGCTGGCCGTGGATTCGATCATATATTCTTAGTTTGTTCCCTTTCTTAGGAACTACTACTACATTTGCTAAGGAGTTTAGTTACCTCGTCCTTGATGAAGGCATGCTTGATCTCAGACTGGGATCTCCTTTTCTGTTTCACCGGACAGAACTTCGGGTCCAAGCTCAATTTGTGAGTAGTGATCTTCGGTAGGATCCATGTCATATCGAGTTGGGACCAAGCAAAACAATCCATATTAGCTTTAAGAAATTGAACGAGTTTTTTCCTGAGCTCAGGAGTTAAACCCATGCCTAAGTATACCTTTTGATCGGGAAAATGTTCGATCAGCATGACCTGCTCCAACTCTTCGACCATTGATTTGGTAGAATCAAAATCATTGGGGCGATAATGGATCGAGGAATCCCGTAGTCATCATCTTCGTCAATCCCTTGCTTGTCTGGTTGGGTCGAGGCTGACATCGATGATTGCTATTTGGCTTCATGTTCTGCTTTCGAACCTGAGTCATTTGTCGATGAGAGTGTTAATACTGGAATTACTTCATCGAAGGAAAACATCTCCTTTGCGTCAGGTTGTTCCTCGTAAACCGTCTTTATCCCCTCTGGTGTTGGAAGTTTTAATATCTAGTGAAGGGTCGAAGGCACGACCCTCATGTTGTGGATCCATGGTCTTCCGAATAGGGCGTTGTATCTCATGTCCCCCTCAATTACATAAAACTTTGTCTCCTGGGCAGTACCGGCTACGTTTACCAACAACATTATTTCTCCCTTAGTAGTTTCGCAAGCCAAGTTGAATCTGTTTAGCACTAGGGCCACCTGTAGGCCGAGTTGTTTTACGACCCTCGATTGAATGATGTTGGGTAAGCCACCTGGATCAATTAGCACACGTTTAACTCGAGTTTTATACATGAGTACAGAAATTACCAGCGCATCATTATGGGGTTGCATAATTCCTTCTGCATCCTTAGCGTTGAAAGATAGAGTTCATTGTGGTAAGTAATCTCAAGTCCCTTTTTCCCTTGTGATTGATACTTTGGTGCATTTTATCATCGGACCTTGAGGAACATCAACCTCTCCGATGATTATATAGATGACGTGTTGGGTTTCGTTTTGTTCATTTTGTTTTTTGGAGTCCCTATTTCTGAGGTGATTCTTAGCTCGGTCATTTTGTTGAACAATGAGGATAATTCTTCCCTCAAATGCTGACAATCCTCATCAACATTAAAGTTGTACTCCGATAATCGTGGTTCCTCTTTAGGACAGATAGATATATCGAAGCCGTTCTTGCTCATGAGTCCCTGTGAGCTTGGGCCTCAGTTATTTCTTCTTTCATTTCGTGGAGAGTTTCTCCCAGATCTGCTGCTCCTACGGTCTCCATTATATGGTTGATATCGATCTCTATTCAACCATGGTTCTTGGTCAATATCCCTCTTGATTCTATCGACGAGTCTGATAGGATAAACGGACCCAGAGATCGTCCTCGACCCTGATCTTCGAATGCTATCAATTGTGCATATTGGCCCAAGTGACAGCTGGGTATTCTATCAAATTATGCTTCAACTATTGTGAAGTCACTGAACTTCGATCGTTAAGACCTTGAGTGAAGGCTTGAGAATCCCAATCATCGGCGACCGGTGGCAAGTCCATCTATTCCATTTGGAATTGAGACACAAATTCTCTGAGCATCTCGTTGTCCTTCGGCCTTACCTTGAAAAGGTCCAACTTCCTGGTTTCGACCTTGATGGCCCCGGCGTGTGCCTTTATAAAAGAATTTGCAAGCATAGCAAATGAGTCAATATAATTAGGCGGTAAATTATGGTACCATATCATAGCACCCTTCGACATGGTCTCTCCGAATTTCGTTAGGAGGACAGATTCGATATCATCATCTTCTAGGTCATTCCCTTTAATAGCATATGTGTAAAAGGTGACGTGCTCGTTCGGATCGGTTGTCCCATTATATTTAGGAATCTCGGGCATGCGAAACTTTTTGGGGATTGGCAGAGCCGCACTCGCGGGAAAAGGTTTTTGTATGAACTTTTTGGAATCAAGTCCCTTCAATATATTGGCGATGCCCCTGGGATTTGGTCGACCGTGGAGTTATAAGTTTCCACTTTCTTGTCGTTTTCCTCAATCTTCTTTTCCCTAGAATCGATTCGTTTTGTCAGTTCTTCGAGTATCTTCATGATAGTAGAATTGGTCTCCGATTCTTTCTCCCCCGATTTCCTTAAAACCAATTCGACCCTGTGTACAACTTCCTGGGATGGCTCAAGTTCGACCCTGCTTGGTGTGTGATTCTGGTTTTAGAGCTTTGCTATTGCTGCCTGCTTAGCCTGTAACATTTCAAAGATCACCCGCAGGCTTATTCAACCATCTTCATTGCCACATGTTTTCTGAGTGGTTGATCGAGCATCCCCGCGAACGCTGCCTTCGATATTGATAGCAAAATTTCAGTTGATGGCTACATGTGAACTAACATCGATTGGATCTATAGTCGGGACTCCATCGAGGCCAACCGAGGGTACATTATTCGCTGGTGCAATGTTATCATTTTCGTTGTGGCAGCCAAAATCATTGTCAATATGTTGGGGTGCTGATGGAGAGTTCGATATTTTTTAGTCCTTTAATCAAAGATACTTCAAAGAACATGTGTAAAATAGTGTGTGTCACGAAAGTATGTACTAGGTAATCACTATTATCCTAAGCCCCACGGTGGGCGCCAAACTGTTTACCCTAAAATCGGATAACAATTGAATTTATACGCGGTTTTAAGGACACATGATGTAACTTTGTACAAATTAAGAAGAATAATTAATATTGAGATTGACGATAAAAGAGTAAATGCAAATCACAAGAATTGAATAGCCCTGGCCCTCGAGTTCAGTCACCTTTAAACTAAAGATGTTTAAACTGGCTTATGAACAGAATAACAAGATAATGAAATCTAGAAAATGATAGTATATTACTTTGTATTGTGTGAATATGACGCCTTTTATAAATGATCAGACCTCCTTTATATAGTAGGGGAATCCTACTCTTAATATAATTCTATATGAGATAAGAAATCTCATGATTGGCTAATTAATCGGCCTCTTATTGATACGTGTCGCGATTTCCGTCGTGATCCCCGCCCTATTGCGGATATTTTGGCTTTTCTTATTTGGCTCGGTAACCTCCCCTCGATCTCTCTCGATTTCTATCTTGCTCGGTCTCGGGGTCATGAGCTCGGCGATCTATCTTTGCACTATGGTTCGATATAACATGACGATTGTCACACCTCCTTTTTCCGCCTCCGCCAGGGGCGTAAGGAGTTTTTTCCAATTAAAGGACAATCGAAACGGGATTTGTTTATTTATTTCAGAGTCGCCACTTGGGAGATTTAGGGTGTCCCAAGTCACCAATTTAATCCCGAATCGTGGAAAATATTCGACTTTCCAAATGAAGTCTGCGAACCAGAAATTCTAAGTAAGGAATTCTGTTGACCCGTGGGAAGGTGTTAGGCACCCCCGAATCCCGTGGTTCTAGCACGGTCGCTTAAACTGTTGTAATGGCTAAAATATCTGATTTTAATACATGTTCAAAAACTATAGTGCAATTTTAACTTTTAACCGCTTTTATTGTTATTATTATTATTTTTACAAGAATGTGAACATTGTTTAAAACATGTCTTTGGATTACGTCACATGAAATGCACCCGCAATCCGGAACACATTTTATTCAATGTTTTGGGATTTGGATTTGGGTCGCAAAAATGCGCACCCGTGTTTAAGAATGTATTATTATTAACATGACCCAAAGGTGGCTGTTTATGCAAAGTCAGCCTTCCGGCGTCCCTTTCGGGAACATTCGGCTATGTCTTGATAAAACAGCGTCACCCGACTTCTTTATGACAAAATTAAAATTTGACATGTTTTTTATTGGCTATTTTTAGCAAAAGGGGAGGTTGGACACCACTAGACTTATTTATGACAAAATAAAAAATTTTGACACGTTTTTATTTATTTATTGGTTTTTGGCTATTTTAGCAAAAAAGGGGGGTTGGACCCGATGAGGGTTGCCTACGTATCTCACATCCGGTGAGAATCAAACCCGCGTAGTTCGGGCCAATTAACCGAACTATTTTAAAACAGGATTTTTTTTTCTTTTTCAGCAACAAATAACAAAACCACTTTCAAAGCACGACTCTTTTCATTTTCATTTTGAATTTTTCAGAAACAAATAAATGAAACTATTTTAAAAGTAAGACTCTTTTTCATTGTCATTTTCAGGGTAAGACAAATTATTTTCCTTTTTATATTTTTTGTTATATTTTTTTTAAAAAAAAATAAGACAGAACAACTGATTTTTTTTTCTCTTTTGCTTTTAAAAACAAACTAATAAGAATTTTTTTTTTCATTTTCTCAAAATTTCGGCAGAGTTTTGATAGTATTTGGGCATTGGGTTTTTTTCAAAAATAAACAATCAATTCCCTAACCGCTAATTCTCTTTCTTTTTTTTAATTTCAAAATATTATTCCTGATATTCAAAAGTCAGTCAACACACAAATCCGGATCAAATAAATACGCAAGTAGCAGCAAGTAAGATGCATCAGGATGGTCATTTTCATTTTTTTTGGTACACCTGTCCTAGACAGACCCAACCCCTGTGTTGAGCCTCCAAAGTCAAATGCACGTGATGCAAACAATCGCTCCTACTAAGGATCCGGCATGAAGCTGAGTTATTCTAAGTGAAAAAACCTGAGGCATATTGTTCTAGCCCTGGCTCACCCAAGTGGACAGCTTGAGCCGAAATGGGGGCAACGTACCGGGAGCACGAAAGTCTGCCCGGCCTAGTTACTTGTCCCAACTTCGTCTTATTTGGTATGACTTCTAACAGAAAGGTGGGCCACGCGCACGTGTACACCATAAATTCGGAAGACTCAGAAAGAAGAAGGGTTTCGTAGCAGTTTTATATACACAATTCAGATAATATTAAAGCGGTAAAAGCATCATTTAGCACATTAGGCATATATCATGTAAAAATCAGATAAAAAATAAAGCCAACTATAACAGTTATTTTAAGCTCGAATTCTTGAACCCTGAACCAGTGGTTCTGGAACTCTTTATCCCCAGCAGAGTCGCCAGAGCTGTCACACCTTCTTTTTCCGCCTCCGCCAGGGGCGTAGGGAGTTTTTCCAATTAAAGGACAATCGAAACGGGATTTGTTTATTTATTTCAGAGTCGCCACTTGGGAGATTTAGGGTGTCCCAAGTCACCAATTTAATCCCGAATCGAGGAAAATATTCGACTTTCCAAATGAAGTCTGCGAACCAGAAATTCTAAGTAAGGAATTCTGTTGACCCGAGGGAAGGTGTTAGGCACCCCCGAATCCCGTGGTTCTAGCACGGTCGCTTAAACTGTTGTAATGGCTAAAATATCTGATTTTAATACATGTTCAAAAACTATAGTGCAATTTTAACTTTTAACCGCTTTTATTGTTATTATTATTATTTTTACAAGAATGTGAACATTGTTTAAAACATGTCTTTGGATTACGTCACATGAAATGCACCCGCAATCCGGAACACATTTTATTCAATGTTTTGGGATTTGGATTTGGGTCGCAAAAATGCGCACCCGTGTTTAAGAATGTATTATTATTAACATCGTGCCTAAAGCGATTAACGTATTATTATTTATGGGTAAGACCGTGGAATTCACTAAACAGTCCATCCCGAATTCTAAATACTCAATTAAACATTTATTGAGGGCCCCGCAATTGGTGCATTTTATTGGGCGAGGCTCATCTCATTTATTTTTAAAAGACAATCCTAAAATGCCTACATTATTTTCTATTAAATCTGTCTCTACAAAATAAAATAAAAAATGTCTTAATTTATTTACATGCTGAAATTAACCAATAATATTTACTCTAAACAATATTTCTACCAAGTTCCTACTAGATGGCCTATTCGTTTGATTTTTGACTCGACGAAGTTACTACACCATTTATTTATTTAGGCAATATATGCAGATAGTTCAACTGTTAAGCTATCGTCGAATGTTCCACTATGTGTATTAAATAGCTACATGATTCTGATTTTTTGCAAGCTAAATAATTTGTACATACAAATAAAAATCAGAATATAATTAAAGCTAATTCAGAATTTCAACTCTTCATTTTTCGTATTCATGCTTCATATTCGGATTACAATAACCAGCTTTTCAGTTGTGTACCTGATATTGGAAGCAAAAGAAAATGAAGATGAGAATCAGCAGCAATAACAGTACAACACAGCAACAACAGCCCAGCAACAGTAACAACCCAGTAACAGAACGGTGAAGTAGTAATCCCAAAACAAATGCTTCCAACTTTTATGAAACAACAACAATTAATGCTGATTTTAGACAACGAAAGAAAGCAGAATATTTTTTTTTAGTTTTTTTCTTATTTGAAAGTTTGAATATTTTTCGGAATTTTTCTCTCTCTTAAATATTCAGCTCTTTTTTTCTCTCTCTCTTATTTTCTTTATGTTCTTCTCTATATTCAGATTAGTTCCTCTGTGTATTCTCTCGTATCTGTGTGTTCTTTTCTGTGTGTCTTCTTGTTTCAAGACTTCCTATATATAACCCATCCCATAAATCTTTCAATCAATTAAAATCAATACTTTTTCTCTACCAAACCCATTATCTTCCCACTCATCCCCATTACATTAAATAAACATATCACATCACCCCATTATATTTTGTCCCCCATGCCTAACATAAACAAATACAAGATTCCCCCCACTAAATTTTGTCTTGTCCCCCCTTTATATTAAACAATTATATCACAACCCACCCCATTTCATTTTGTCCCCATGCTTTACATAAAAAATTACAAAATGTACAATACCTAAACTACCCCTCCGACCTTATTTAAATTACCAAACTACCTCTGAACGTACTGCAAATTACCAAACTACCCCATCAGCTATAACAAATCAATTAATCACACTCAACCAAAATATAGCCAATATGACCAATTTCTACATAAATTCAAACAACAAATCTCATGAACATGATTTCTTCAACATTTCAACAACAAATCACATGAACATGATTGAACAACAAAGAACAACTAAAATTTGATTGAACAATATTTTTAGCAACAAACAAACCTATTTTCAGATTCAACAACAACAATCAAACAAGTATATTTAGATTTCTAAATTCAATAATATTGAACTTAAAATCAACTCTAACAACATTACAACCAACAATTCCTATATTAAACTTAAACAAGATTATGAGACAAATTCAAGAAATAATCATAAATGATAAACAAGAAATCAAACTATACAAATTTCGGATTCAAGATCAACCAAACAAAGTATGAACATATTTTTTTTTAAAACAACAAACATGACGGATTAAATGACTCAAACAACATTAATAATTTCTGGAAAATATATAACAACATGAAACAAATTGAAGAAATAATCAATTAAATTTCAATTTGAATCTAACAAACATCAAACTAACAAAATCTTACCTAAACAATAAAACAAACATGAAATAAACATGAAAAACAAATTAATTAATTTACCATTTGAATCTGAAAATTAAAATCAACAAAACACATGAACAAACTAGAAAATTATTTCAACGATGAACAACGAACAAAACAAGAATCAAATATTTAACGATTTTAACTTCGAGAAATATAAAAACGAAATATGGACAAAATAAAACTCAAAAACAACTAACCGGAGATGAATCAACGACGAACTTTGATTGTAAACAAATCTGTCTGAGCCTCGACCAAAGCTCGAACAAATGACGACGAAGACGACGAGAAGATGAAGCAGCCCGCAGCTAGCCATGAAACGCGAGCAGCAGCAGAAGAAAATTGAAGTAGTAGCAGCGACAACCATGGCGGAGGAACAGCAGCTCGGAGGAGAAGAAACAGTAGCAGCAGTGGCGTGTTTGGACGATGAGGAAGCAGCTGGAGATTTTCGATGGAGAAGATGAAGGCAAAAAACAGCAACAACGGCAAGCATGTTTGGTGAAGGTCGACGAGCTGTTCGTCGTCGATGGAGCAGTGGAAACGTAGCAACAATGGAGGACAAAAAGCAGCAGCAATGGAGGACAAAAAACAGCAGCAATGGAGGACAAAAAACAGCAGCAATGGCGAAGAGAAAAGGACGCAGCAGCAGCGACATGGATGACGCAGAAACAGCTGCGACGATGGTTGTTTGGACGCGACGAAGATGGTGTAGCTGCTGGGAGTCATTGCTGCTCGTTCATGGCTGCTTGGGGCTGTTTGAGGTCGTCCATGACTGGACGTGGTGAAGAAGACAACGAAGAAACAAGGGGGGGGGGGGGGGACAACCATGGATGTCGAAGTTTGAAGGTGGTCGTTTGGTTTTAATGGCGGACGGGGGTCGATTTGGGTGGTCCGACGAGGAATTGTGCGTGTGTGCGAAGGTGAGGCAGAGGGGGAAAGGGTAGCTGCCATGGTTGCTTGCTTGAAGCTTTGAGGAAGAAGAAGAAAGAAAGAGGGGGGGCGGATCTCTTAGTTTTAGGGTTTTTGATTCTTTTTTTTGTTTTGTTTTTTTTTGTAAAATGTAAGACAATAGGATGTTAGGTTATGGACTGGGTCAACCCAGTTCGAAATGGACTGGGTCATTTGGGAAGATTGGGTCTTTTATTTGGGCCTGTGGCTTGAAATCGAAGAAGAGGCCCAATTCCGACTTTCTTTATATTTTTGCTCTCTTTTCTTCTTTTATTTTTCTAAAACTAAATTATAAAAATACTTAAACTATTATTAAGAACTAAATTAAGTTATAAAAGTGCAAATTAACTCCCAATAATAATTAACGCACAATTAAGTAATAATTAAGCATAAAATTGTATATTTGGACATTAAATGCTAAAAATGCAAACGATGCCTATTTTTGTAATTTTTATTTTTTGTAAAACAAATTTAATTACTAACAATTGTAGAATTAAATCCTACATGCAACATGCGACATATTTTTGTATTTTTATTAATTTAACAAATAAACATGCACAGACAAATACAAATAATTATTCAAAATATCACAAAATTGCACACCAAGAAAAATTACTTTATTTTTGAATTTTTTGGGAGTAATTCTCATATAGGGCAAAAATAACGTGCTTACAAGGATGAACCTTGGCCTATCATGTTCTAGTCTCAAAGGGCAAGCCCGGTTTTGATCGTATACACTCTCTTTGAAACTAGCTTTAACCTATTAATTTCTTGTCCCAATTTATGTGAAATACTTTTCTTTTTAGTGATTGTCCCAAAAAGAATGATAACTTTTCTATATTTAGAAACAATTTAATTTTAAACTTATCATATTATCCTTGGTAAGATGATTTATAGTCATACAAATACTTATAACTATTTTTAGTTCTTTCTTTCTTAAATTATGTGCTCAATAATAATGTGTTATAAATATTTAGCTTAAAGTATATTTATTTATATGTATATCGCCTCATGTTTTACTTGTATTTCATGGATTTTGGATGTAAAATGTATTGATTTATGTCAATTCGTGGTATTTTTATTTGTAGGATCATCCGGAGGCAATAGGGAGCAAAATGTGCGAGATTAGATCCAAAACGGAGAAAAGGTGGAAAATGCTGATTTTGAGCGCCACAGGCAGCGTGGGGCGCACCTGTGGCGCAATTTACAGAAACTTCAATTTGCCAGCGCTAGGGCTAGCTCCTCACGCTACCCTGGGCTCTAGTGACGGGAACTTCTCCAATTTTGCCCGGAACAAGGTTATTTTGGCCCAAGACTTACCCAACGCGTGTAAAAGCAAGACTAAGTCTATTTTGAGACGGGAGACTCTATTTTGAGGAAAAAATATGCACGAGGAACATCCGGGGGCGAGGATATCTCAGTTTTCTTCATCTTTTCTTAGTATTTTCAATTATTCAACACTTGTGAAATTGTCTTGATATTATCATAAGTGCCTAAAACCCATAGTTCTGGGGTTGTGATTTAGCCATGAATATTGTTGTTTAAAGTTGAATTAAGCTTAATTACAATTCACCAATATATGGCTGTTTCTTCTATTCTATGAGTAATTGCTTAATTGTCTCGCCAACAGTTAGGTTCTATTTACTATCTATGATATGCTTGGGAAAGCTATGTTTAGATTAGAGAATAATTGAAGAGAGCATGATCTTAACTCTGGGTGGAGGGAGGGGGGTTTGTGGTTAGGATAGAAATATATCTAGCCACCGTGCCTAATTATTTATTGTAATCTTAATGCATTCTTAATAGATTGATTCCATATGAATATAGGCGTTAATCTGTTTTGAATATGCGAGTAGTACTTCGAGAGAAAGCTAAGAGAGCAATTGTTCGATTAATTAGCAACCATGAGTGTATTGTATGAAAGGGAGAGTTAACGAGAGCACAATAGGATTGGTGAATCGATCACAATGCTGGAATATTTGTCTCTACTGAATATACAACAACCATTTTGTTGCTTGAGAATTTAGTTACTAGTTAAAATTATTGTTTAGTATAATCACACTTTTGAACTCTGATTGATATGGTGAATTTAGTGGGTAGTTAATATAAGTCTCTATGGGTTCAACACTCGATTTATCATTTTACTACTTATACGACCATGTATACTTGCGTGTGGGTTTGCGAGTAACATATCACATATTTGGAAAGGAAGGAGTACTTTAATATATATTTTTCCTCTATTGCTTTTAATATAATGGAAAAGTTAAATTTAACATGTTAAACACTCTATAGTCAAATTCGACACACAACAATAAAATGAATGAAGTACTTTTAAACACAACACAGGAGATTAAGTTTTCTGGTTAACATTTAAAGAACTCTGAAATAAACCCAAGAAAAAAAATGAAAGAAAAAAAATTCAGAACAGCCACAGAACTCTGGCCGTAGTATATATACTACTTAGAGAATTTGAAAAGGTCAGGATCAAGTCCATGGTGATGGAACACTGGATATTTTTGTGTGCCTGTGGGATTAACCAAATGATCACCGATAGCTGCTTGAGATTGCAGTGCGCCTTGGTGTGAAGCAAGAAGCTTATCCAAGAAAGACCAATCGCCACTAAATTTGTCGTGTTGAGGAATAATATTGAAAGTACTGCTGCTACAACCTGCTGCTCCAGCTGCTGATGTTAGCCTCAATAAGTTCTGATGCGAACATTCATTAAGGTTCATGTTCGCATTCAAAGGAAGCTGAGGACATGGATTGACTGATAATAAGTCTGGACTTAGCAGTTGAGGGAGGTGCATTGAACCATCAAAGTTGGACGCATAGTCGTAGCAGGCTTGTTGATGAGGTTGTTGCATATTCTGTTTTGGATCAGAACTGCCAGACTTCATATGATCCACAAAATGTAACTGTTGCTCCTGATCATCTTCACCCAACTCGTGTTGGAAACCTCTAGTGTAGTTCTTTTTCTTGAACACCCTACAAACAACCCAGCCATCTTCCTGCAATGGCTTGAACAATATTGAAATGTAAAATTTAGTATCCCTTTTCTTGTATACCCTACTCTACAGAAAAGTTAAGGAGATCAAATTGTTTTGAGGCATATATAATTAATTAATTAAAAGTCAGCTCTCTTTAACATATTAAATATTTAGACAACATGGTCACATAATTTTACATGATATTAGAGCAGTCATGTGATTCTGGATTCAAATTCCATTGTCATCCAAAAGAAGAAAAACATATTTTAACGTGTTTTGAAAAGAAAAAAAAATCAAACTTGACAAGAGAGAGGAACGGCCAAGACATAACATGACTATACACTACTCAAAAACTAGGATCAGGGGCGGATGTAGCATTATAGGTATTATTTCAATCGAACACATAACTTTCGGTGGAGAGCATAAATTTATAAGTAACATTTTATTAAAATTGCAACAAATAGTATGAACCCATAAAAGCTGAATCCATTTAGATGTGTGATGACCAAAAAGTAAAAACATAGTTGTATTGGGAAGTTACTAAGTACCTCAACTTCAGCAGTGTTGTCATCAAGGCGATACTCATGCATGATCCAGTCAGTCTTTTGGCCATGAGGTGCGCGTCCGGTGTAAAATACAAGAGTTTTCCTCATCCCAATCCTCTTGGAGTTGCTAAGGTAGATTGCTTTATCCCGCCCTGTCGCCTTCCAGAATCCAGCTGTCGTGGCTCTATTTGTTCGAGTCCCTGTTGGGTACTTCTTATCCTTGTGGCTGAAAAAGTACCATTCATTCTGTGGACCTGATCCTATTCTACATATTTCTGCATGTCATCAATTTTGAATTTAGCATATGCTTGTGTGGATAAACGTGCGTGCAAGCTATTCTTATACTATTATATATTGATAAAATATGCTTAGACGAGGCTGCAGAATACAGTCAACTTATCCACCACATTAACCTAATTTGAGTAAATATTTACATGTTTATGCATCTATATTGACAAGAAGTGGGCCAATTTGAGATAGCACTTGCATTATTCCCCCTTTCTTAATCAACTGGCACAGGTGGGGTTAGGTAAACCTTACGTGTTTATTGATATTAAAAAGTTACATATGTTGGTCATGGTATTATAGCTCCATTTTCTGTATGATATTTCTTTTTGTAAAAATTTATTTGCACTGTGTGGTGTGGATATAAGCCAAATCTTAAATAAATCATCTTTTTATCTGGTTTTTTATATTTTCCCCTATAAAATTATAAAGTCATTGTGTATGATTTTGTGCTTTGTTGATCTTTAGAAGAAGTTGATTTAGATCCTTGGAAGTTTTGGTAATTATAGGAGATTCTTTATGTTTTTGAAGTACAATACATTTTTGGTGACAGAGAAATCTCATCTTTATGATCAAATCCGCTTTCTATTCATAAATCAAAGGAGTGCTTTATGGATTAACTTGATCTACCGACTTTCCCAGCATTATCTAACTAAATAAGTTCCCTAAATGGTGAAGATTTAAATGTAGAGGTGAAGGAGACTATTCTTATGCCTTGTTTGCCTTTTAGGTTAATTACCTGAAAAAAGAAAGTTATACGAGGCTGTAGAATGAGGAGGCAGTACAGTACGTCCTCCACATTCTTCCCTTGACATATCCACAATATTAACTGCATGAATGAATAATTGACGTGCGCTTTCTAGCTTTTTTGTTATTAAGAAAAAAACTTAAGTCCTGCTACCATTGTTCAGATACAAATAATTGTAGTTGTAGCATAGCATAGTCAGAAAAAGCAAGAAGTAAAATAGGAAAATGTACTAACCTTTGAGGTCCCATGGTTCAAGTTTGTTAAGATCGACTTCCCTAATAACGTCCAAGTCTATTGCTTCGTATGAGACTTTCTTCCTGAGATAATAATAAAGAAGCTCCTCATCTGTGGGATGGAAACGAAACCCTGGAGGAACTGAAAGCTGTCCATTTCCTGCTCCCGACATCATTATGCCGATATCCTCACTCCAAATTGCTAAATGTATATTCTATCCTGCAAGACGCACAGAGTATACGAGCAAAGCAACATATTAGAGCAACTAGAAATAAAACGGGAGATCATGTGAAAAAGGCAAACTAATTTTATATGTAATATGACTGAAGCACCACCCCCCCCACCCCCCCCAGGCTCAAATCTGACTGCAGACTGCATGCACGAAGGGGGGATCGATATCTTTCTTTTCATGAATGAAAAGAGAAGTGCAAAATTACGGGCTAGTTTCGCGCGCCACGAATAAGTGCTTTACTAATCAAAATAAAGAGAATAAGAAACGACTCGCTACTAACTTGATCAATAGTTAGTCTCTGATCCTCACTGCTAAAGAAAAATACTTTTCTCACTTGTCTTCAAGAGAATATAATTGATTAAGAGTGTGATATTACTCCGCCAAAATTTCCAACAGTCTACTGAGGGGATATTATTTGCTCGCTCAGTGAAAACGAGGAAAAAGTGTTAGCAACAGGATGGTCTAGGTAGTTCGAACTTGAAAAGAAAGAAAGTTTTGCTTCCTAAAATTTGAGATGAAGGAAAAAGATATATTTTGAGAATGAATGAAAAGACTGCGATCAGATCTTTAGGGTGAATGATACATGGAGAGAGAAACTGGACCGAGAATGTTAAAAACTTAGGAAGAATAATAAGGAATGAAGTGTGGTGTTATGTGAACAATGAAATTGGATGTTACGTATAGTAGTCTCGTGTGAATTATGGTGTGGAAATGAAAGGGAAGAAATTACTACCAGACTTTGGAAAATGTCGTTGAATGGGAGACCCCCTCCTGGAATTCGCCGCATATAAGTGATGAAAATCTGCTCAACTACTGTAAATATTGTTTTGTTTGTGTCATCTCTCTCAATATATCCTTTAGCCATGCACAGTCAAAGTCAAAGACGAATAAATTCCTTTTTTCTTCCTTTTACATATACTACAGTATATTTCCATTCTTCTTCCTTTTTTTTTTTAATTTAATCTTCCAACTTATCATTTTCCTTTACGGTGACAGGAACACTTACCTGGAGATTGATTAATTTAATCGTGCATTGAGTATTTGGGTTACGTATTAGAACAGGAGGATCATAAATTTTAATACAAAATGACAGGTTCATCGTGTAAGGTATTATAGACGCAATAAAAGACACTTAAACTGGCCTCTTATTATTGACACACTTATATTAGCTTTCTTTTTCTTTCTTTTTTTCCCCTTTTCAGTTCTTGACCTCTTTGCGTTTATCTCTTCTGCCTTTTCTTTTTAACTAACTCATCAAGAAGGGAGATTACATTCTGCAATAAAGGAATAATATCCTGCCGGCCTATTTCTGAGATTTTTATGCCAATTAAAAAATATAAAGAACTTCTAATATTTTTTATTTTTATTTTGTAATGTTGGTCTAAGAATTGTTGTAGTATCAAGTGAAACTACTTTACCAATTTAAGATTATGATTTAAAGAAATCAATTGATAATTTACTGATTATGCATGGCTTAGAAGATTTAAAGAAAAGGAATAAAAATCATTGGTCAGAGAATTATAAGAATAATTTGTTCCAAATGCGTCAAAAAAAATTGTCATTTTGACTCTTAATTTCAGCTTTTAGGAGTCAGCTGTTTAGTTGATTAATTGGAGGCATAGAAATACACGTGAGCGCTGAATGAAAAAGAAAGCAATATCCTCAAAGTCCGCGGGATCCAACAAAAGATGCACAACCCAAGGTCTTAATGTCCTTAAAATATCACCTCATGGAGCTGGATGTTAGTCATCCTTCGTTTTCCTTTCTTCAATTAATTTATTTCATTTCAGACAAAAAGGGATTCATACGCTATCTCTTTCCCGTCTTGCCTCCCCCCGTGCCATGTTAAAGGAAAAGAGTTCAAGACTTGTGTATTGACGGTGTATAATATTTTTATATTATCAACTTAAACTATCTGTAAATAATTGATATTTATAACAAATATGATCTGATAATTTAAAAATATAATTAAATAACATGTTATCATAGGTTAAATTGCACTTACAATAATGTATACTTCTTTTCAATTTACGCAGTAGTTTTCTTTTTATATTAGTTTCAAAAGATTGGCTATTTTATATTTAAAAATAACTACATTTTAGATTTGATAATTTTATTCAAAAAGAAAATATGATTTTTTTATCACATAAATATCATAACATATTTTATGCTGTAAGTTACGAAGTTTTTTATTTCACTATTTAATTTAATATTTAATTAATCACCATCACATAAAATAGAATAGAAGGAGTATAACTTAAACCTAATGAATAATGAAAATGGCTTCCTGGCCACTTAAATTTATAGGGTTTTTAAAAGTCGATACACAAACTTTGAATTTTTCCATTTGAACACTCAAACTTGAAAAAATGGGTACTAATACACACATCCAGCAGAGCGTGTATACCAGTTGCGCTGACATGTACAACACATCATGCTAAGCTATTTATTATTTGCCATGTATTATTTGTGGGTCCCATTTTTAAATACAAAATAAACAAAAAGTTACAAATACAAAAAGGAAAAAAAAATGCCTGAAACATACTATCCAACCGCCCCTTCTTCTTCGTTCACCCTCCTACCTTCCTTTCTTTACTCTTCTTTCTTCTCCTTTCTCTTTTCTTCATTATTCTTTCTCTCTTTATCATATGGTTACGATGTCGACAGTCAATGGACATGGAGTACTTCAACAACATGGCAACTTTATATCGGCAGCAAGCTAATAATCACTCTACGCAGATAACATGCAACAAACTCAACCAGGAAAATCTCAATATCGAAGACCAAAGGGAATAGAATATGACAGTTTATGTTATTTTATGATATGAACTTCTTATTTGTGTCGAAGAACAGCAAGCCATGATTAGACCATAACCAAAAAAAAACAAAGAAAGGGGTGGAGACTAGAAAAAATTATTGAAGGGGAATATGAAGGGAAAAAAAACAGAGAAAGGGGAGGGGGAAGAGAAAGTAGGATGAGAAATGAAAAAATTGGGTGGGAATTTTGCTGGGAAGACGAAAGAATTGAAAAAGTCTTTTTTTTTCTTTTTTATTTTTCTTTTTTATTTATATTTTATTCTAATTTTAATTTTTTTAAGTAAAAACAATATTATTCACGCGCCTTGGCAGCGTGACTTGCACACAGTTTAGCCATGTCAGTTGTAGTGCTTCCGCATAGGCATGGTCAACGGTCAAAAGTGTTTATTAGTATTTATTTTTTCAAGTTTGAGTGTTTAAATGGGAAAATTCAAATTTTATGTATCGGCTTTCAAAAACCCTACATGTCTAAGTGACCCATAACACCTAATGATAATGATGTACACAACTATCCTTATTCCCCTCTCCGTTTTCTCCTCCCCGTAGGCTATAGTTTGTTTCGTAGACCAGATAGCTGGTCAAACACGGAGATCAAACACAGCCCCTGGAACATGAATTACAGAAAAAAGGATGAATTATCTGTCCTTTTAAAATCCCAACCAAATCCCAAAGCCAAGTTAAGAGTATTTTATGGCACTACAACCGGTGCCGTCGCCTTCACGAACACTGCACAAAATTAAATTTGTAGCTTGCTGAATGGAAACGATCGATCATAATTAATCTACTTACTAATGAGAGCCTTAAATGTCGTGAAAATGAATCTTGCATCAAAGTTAGTGAAGCTTGAAATTCAGCAATCCCATATCCTCCTTTCATGCATCATGAGAATATTGATAATGTCAAGAACTATAAAAAAAAAATTATGATAAATTCTGAGCGCCAAGATTATCTGTCTAAGCTGATATAGATATTGAATCAAGTTAATTTGCCGTGCACATTTGATAAACTTAGAAGAAATTAACAATTCTTTTGACAACAAACTCTGTCAATTCTCCAAAGCTATCAATATTAGAGAACAAAAACTTGGACTAACCAAAGTTCAAATTTTCAAAAAAAGGCATACTTTTGTATTTAGAAATAATTAAATTTAAGCTTCTCATTTCAGGCTTAATTAATGAGATGATTTATAGCCACAAAAATCTATATTTATTTTAAACCATAAATTTAAAAAAATATTTTTTTCTTAAACTTTGTACCCAATCAAACATAAATAAGGACGGAGGGAATATTATACTTACTTATGAAACAGAAAAAAGTGCCTATTTGGTGCATTAGAATTTATTTATTTCACTAAATAAATGGTCTTCTTACTAGAGCTAGATATTATAAGGGAATCTTACAGAAGTAGGAGTATCACAAATAAGTCATAACCTACCAACATCTAGCTATTAATTATAAACTTATCAAAATTAATCAAGCACATACAATAATTGAAACCCAAATAAATAAGGATTCTTTCTCTCAAGAATGAAATGCAAAGATCTCATTCCATATTTTTAAGCGTGATCAACAATATTAGATGCAAGATGGAAAGGAAATTTTATGGATGAGGTAGCAAACAAGGTGATGAAATATAAATAAATAAATAAATAAATAAATATCCAAAAATCCAATCAAAAATGACCTTTTTCAATGGGTATGGTTGAAATTTATTGAAAATATATAGATGCGTCAATATATAAATTTTGTGGAAGATTAAGGTGATTTGGGTTGATTTGGTATTAAAATTCGTAGTTAAAATCGAGTTCAAAAAATTATTCTGCGACACATGTATCTCACATACAGGTGTCACGACCCCAATTTTTCACCTTAGGATGTCGTGATGGCACCTAGTCTCTAAGACTAGGTAAGCCCAACATATGTTGATTATTACTTAAATTTAACTACTTAATTGTAATAAATTAAGTAATAATTGATACAACATAGCTGAGCAACGTCGATCATACAATCCCAAAACCGGTAGTACGGAGTCATAAGCACTACTAAAACACAGTAGAATTTCTAAACACAATACTGTTTTGAATTATAATTTAACAGTAGTGATGATAGGCTATAATTATGTATTTTAGTCGCTTATTACACTCAAATTTACTACACTTTAATTGAGTTTGAGCTTTAATCGCTAGTGTCTTGCACTTATTGTGAGTTTTATGCCTTGTAGGGGTGATTCCGAGCTATGTAGATGTTATGTAATGAATTCAAGTGATTTGGAGCTTTGATGTCTGAGTAAAAGCCCAAGGAATTAAGCTGGGATCGTATTCGGGGATTAACGGATGATAGAGCAACAAAACGAAGAATCGAGTAGGCATATTGTGCACTTTCTAGTAAAATACACATAACTTTTCGCTCAGAATTCCATTTGGGCTCCACAATATATGGTTAGAAAGCTAACTCAAAGGGCTAAAACTTTCATGTTTTACGTGTTTACAAATACCAAAGGAATAGGGTGAAAAACGCGGTCGAAACCGCGATAGCGGACCTGACGCGGACTGAGGCAGTTTACTAGGAAAGTACCACGCCTGTACCACGCTCGGACCGCGGCCGCGGACGTCCAGGCCTGGAAACTTGTCCTTTTATCGTGTAGAAGAAGGTATAATTGTTTAGGCCCAACCCTACTTGGTATATATACATGAAAAAATGGTATTTTGAGGAGAGGAGACCAATTTTTGACACAGATTCGACCTAAGGAGGCAGACACACAATAGGAGCAAGGCGGGGAATTCTTCTACGAGTTTTTCCTTCCTTTTCCTATTTTTCATTGTTGGTTATGACTTTTAGTATTGTAGTTTTACATACTATTATGAATAGCTAATTTGTTATCTAGAGTTTTGATGGAACCTTTTGTAAGATAAATTCTTGTTATGTTTTTATATAATTGAGCCGTAGTATTTTCTCTATTTGTTCAACTATATTATTCCTGTGGTTAATTGAAGGGCCCTCAATTAGTTGTGCCTATTTAGTATGTATTACTCGGGAGAGAGTGCATATTTAGGTAGTTGTTAAAAAACATCACTCCAGACGTATGTGAGGAATCAATAACCAAGGGTTTAAAGGTGGGATTATGGATAACGAAACCTTGGGTGCGATCTAAATGAGCTGCAATTAAAGCCAGCTAGCGTAACTCGGGAGAGTATGTCTAGTAAATTGTCGTAATTACTCGGGAGAGAATTACAACACGCAGAGCGCTCATGATCGGTAGAGAATACTTAGGCGAAATTATAGAAGACATAGCGGGAAGGAGTCCGATAATTGGGGAAATCATAACTCTAGACCTCCTTATTTTTTTTTCCAACCTGTAGTATCTTTAATATTAATTTATTATTTTAATTTGTTAGTTAGTTAGTTAAACACAAGAATCTTAATATCTATAAGTTAGGAATTGTTCAAGCTTGTATTCTTGGTGATAGTGAACAACTATAGCTAAGCCTTAGTTCTTTGTGAGATTCGACTCCGGACTTATAAACCGGATTATATTTGCAACGACCGCTTAGTCCTTTTTATAAGGTATAGTCGAGCGTGATCAAATTTCGGCGCCGTTGCCGGGGAACTAACGGTGTAGCTGTAGGTGTACATGTTTTTAGGTTGCAAGTTTCAACTGTTATTTTTGTTTTCGTGTATTTGATTATTATTTTTTTAATTTTTATTTTATTTTTTATCTGAGAGACATGGCATCTTGGATTATGAGAGTTTTGATGTTGGTAATTCTACTTTTGATCCTCCTTATGCATATTGTGGAGGAAACCTCCCACGGCAAAATTATCAAAATATTCCCGAGAGCGAGTTATATGCACCAACTCAATCTTATATGGGGAATGTGTGTGATATGTGTGGTGGTCAAGATGGTCACTTTTATGGTTGTGCTTATAGTTCTTATCTTCCCTCAACCCCTTACTTTGATGGTTCTTCTTTTTCTTGTGAAGTTAATAGGTGTAAAGAAACCAAGGATGATGACCGGAAAAAGATCAAAGATATGTTAAAGTATTGCATGGAACTATATGATAAGAGACCACAACAGATACAAAGGCCAGATACAACTATTCACAACTTGGAGGCGCAAGCGAATAAATTAATTGAACCTTGTAAAGCGCAACAAGTTGATATTGTGGATAGTAGTCAATATGAGCATGAATTGGCTGCAGAAATTACCATTATACTGGAGAATTTAAAAAATACGAGGATGAGCTAGAGGAGAAGGCCAGAGTAGAACACCAACAATCAATCGAACTAGATTTTGAGGATGCCGATGTCGTAGAAGAGATACTAGAGTCAACCAAGGATATTGAGGATACATATTTAGTTGACTATATTGTCATTAGTGTTGAGAATGTAGATAGTCCCAATGTTCATATAGTTGAGTGCATTGGTCCACACTCCAAGCATTTTTCCACATTATGTTTGGATGATGATATAGAAATAGAGTCATCCGAGCCACTTGAGGAGTCAAGGAATGAGGAACAAGGTGCTTACGTTCTGGAGTTCTTCTTGCCAGAAAGTCAGAATTACACACCTCATCTAAAGGCCAAGAAATGCATAATACTACATTATTTTATTAGGCCAGTCAGATTCGTTCCACCACCTCAGGAGCATGATCATAGAGCAGAATCAAAACATGGGGTCCAATTTATAAGTTCAAAGTGGAGGCAGAAAGTGATTTGCGCTGTGTTGCGACGTTAAATCAAGCATTTGTTGGGAGGCAACCCAGCTTTACTGCGTTCTTTTATTTTTTTTATTGTATTATTTTTGTAGTGTCAATTTTTGATTTTCTAGGAGCATGAAAAGCAAAGCTATTGGAAGGATGCAACAGCAAACCAGATGGTTGGAACAAAGTGTAAGGTACCCAAACGAAGAACCAGGCCTGGGAGAAGTCTGTGTACCCTATGAACTGCTAGTGTTTCGGCCTTTGGCATACCAGGGAGTTTCTCTTACCCTCTTATGGTTATGTTATGCATTGAGGACAATGCACAATTTTATGTGTGGGATGAGGAAATTGTCTAGGTGACTTTTCATGCTACTTTATCTGAGTTAGTTTAATTGAATAATGGATTTTTTTAAAAAGATTGGACTTTTCCCGATGATGGATATCCTAGACTATTTTCTTAAGGGATTTATGTCTAAAGAAAAAAAAACTTTTGTTAGGCAGTGTAGCAATTCCCCCTTGGTTTTTCTTTGTGTCGCGGTTCTTTTCCAAGGGTTTTATTTGAACCGGATGTAGTTAGTTTTTTTAGGAATAGGAGCCATTGTGTTGTGTTTTGAAATGAAGCAATATCGCTTGACTTTGTTATACCTTGAGAATAGTGAGTACTTTGGTTGTGACGCTTAGGCTCAGTTTTTGACTCTTGTATAAGTACCTTAAATTGTATGATTTTAACTTTGCTTAACTTCTTTGACTAGAGTGTCTTTATGAATCCAATCCTGAGTGAGTTATGTGCCATGTGTGTGTGAGGTTTGGGTATTATTCTACGCATTGTATTTGATGCCTAGAACTTTCCCCGTATGTTTGCAAAGCAAAATAGTAGTTTTGTTTAATCTTGGAAGTGATATAGGCATTTCTTTGTTGAGCCAGATATGTATATTTTATCCGTTTAATTGTTATGTATTGTAGTTAACCCCTTTGAGCATGTAATCCTGTTTCTTTGGCAACCACATTACAAGCATTACCCATTTGTTTGAATTAACTATCTATTTGAACCATTATAACCTCTCATGAGCTCTTGAATTGTTTATGAACTTTGTAAAAGTTAAAGTGTGGAGTGGTTGGTTTGGCTTTTGAGTAAAACTAATTAAATAAGGAGAAAGGTGCACTGTTTTGAAAAAGTAAGAGCCACTTGAATTAAAAAAAATAGTTGGATTGTTGTGAATAAAAAAAATATTCCTTGATAAGTGGTGGCTTTTGATGTAAGTGTGCTTAAAGAAGAATGGGGTAATATACATTGATATGAAGGTGGAGTTTTGGTTTGACATACGTATGGGATTTGAATGTTAAAGTATATGTATTAAAGTGCTTTGAGAGGTGTAGTCACTCTTATATCTAAATGTTTCTTACCCGTCCCGTAGCCTACATTACAACCAAATAAAGTCCTACTTGATCCTAGACTGAATAAGCTCGAGTAGTAGAGTAGTACACTACGGGCAAGCCCATGGTGCATCTTTTGCGGCATATGAATGTTATTTCTGAGAGTGAGTGAATTCTTTCTATCTTGAGTTCCTAAGTGTTCTTAAATTTTATTGTGTGGAACTACTCTCTTTTGTTGTGTGAGGGTACTTGATTCATGAGGGAAAGGTAATGTCAGTGACCTCTATGTTAGAATAAGTGGGTGAGTTATGAATAATGCGTGGTACTTGTGAGTCAAATATTGAGGTGAAGATGTTACGCTTTTGTGCTTAGTCTATTTTAAATACTCTTGGTGTGATGAGTTAAGAGAATTGTTTAAAAAGGTCGTGTCTATAAAAAAAGTGTAGTTTGATTGCTCGAGGATGAGCAATGGTTTAAGTGTGGGGTGTTGATGATAGGCTATAATTACGTATTTTAGTCGCTTATTACACTCAAATTTACTGCACTTCAATTGAGTTTGAGCTTTAATCGCTAGTGTCTTGCACTTATTGTGTGTTTTATGCCTTGTAGGGGTGATTCCGAGCTATGTAGATATTATGGAATGAATTCAAGTTATTTAGAGCTTTGAAGTCTGAGTAAATGCCCAAGGAATTAAGGCGGAATCATATTCGGGGATTAACCGATGATACAGCAATAAAACGAAGAATCGAGTAGGCATATTGCGCACTGTCTAGTAAAATGCACATAACATTTAGCTCAAAACTCCATTTGGGCTCCAAAATAAATGGTTGGAAAGCTAACCCAAAGGGATACAATTTTTATGGTTTCTGTTTTTCCATATTCCAAACGCAACAGGGTAAAAAATGCGGTCTAAACCGCCAACACGGACCTGATGCGGACTGAGGCAGTACACTAGGAAAGTACTGCGCCCGTACCGCGCCCGAACCGCGGCCGCGGAAGTCCAGGTCTGGAAAATTGTCATTTTTCATGTAGGAGAAGGTATAATTGTTTGGGCCCGACCCTACTTGGTGTATATATATATATATATAAGAAAAAACGGTATTTTGAGGAGAGGAGACCAATTTTTGGAACAGATTCAACCTAAGAAGGCAGAGACACAATAGGAGCAAGGCGGGGAATTCTTCTACGAGTTTTTTCTTCCTCTTCCTATTTTTCATTGTTGTTTATGACTATTAGTATTGTAGTTTTTACATACTATTATGAATAGCTAATTTGTTATCTAACGTTTTGATGGAATCTTTTGTCGGATAAATTCTTGTTATGTTTTTATATAATTGAGTCGTAGTATTTTCTGTATTTGTTCAACTATATTATTGTTGTGGTTGATTGAAGGGCCCTCAATTAGCTGTGACTATTAGTATGTATTACTCGGGAGAGATTGTATATTTAGGTAGTTGTTGAACAACATCACTCTCGACGTATGTGAGGAATCAATAACCAAGGGTTTATAGGTGGGATTAGGGATAATGAAACCTTGGGTGCGATCTAAGTGAGCTATAGCTAGTGTAACTCGGGAGAGTATGTCTAGTAAATTATCGTAATTACTCGGGAGAGAATTACAACACGCAGAGCGCTCATGATCGGTAGATAATACTTAGGCAAAATTATAAAAGACATAGCGGGAAGGAGTCCGACAATTGGGAAAATCATAACTCTAGACCTCCTTAATCTTTTCTCCAACCTGTAGTATCTTTAGTGTTAATTTATTATTTTAATTTGTTAGTTAGTTAGTTAAACACAAGAATCTTAATATCTATAAGTTAGGAATTGTTCAAGCTTGTATTCTTTTGTGATAGTGAACAACTATAGTTAAGCCTTAGTTGGGCGTGATCAAGTAGCATAATGAAGTAAGATGGTGACTCCAAGGCCTACAAACGTCAGGTAGGTATACCTTGAAGTCTCCTGCCGTGCAGATGCAACTCTCAACAACACAATCAGTATATCTGGATCTGCACAAAAATATGCAGAAGTGTAGCACGAGTACACCACAATGGTACCCAGTATGCATCAATCCTAACCTCGGTAGAGTAGTGACGACGCCAGGTCAAGACACCTACTATACATAAAAACTTGTTCAAGATATACATAAGCTAACAATGGAAATAACGTCAATGTAAGACCAACGGCGGAGAAATTATTGATTTACAACCAACAATGGAGTAATAGAAACATAAACGACAGCAAGTAGTAAACGAGTAATAAAGAAACAATATAATTAGAACACCGATGAGATATAAATGAACTTAAATAAGGAAAATCGGATGACAACTCAAATATTCAAATCGCTCTCAACGCATGGACTTACAACAAGAATTACTTTGAGGCACCATACCTCATAAACAACCAGTCATGGACCACAATTTTCAAATCTTACACATATGGCACCTCGTTCTCACAATAACAATCACCTTCGCATGGCAAAGCCCACATGCTACCATGTACTTTGCAACCATGATAAATATTAATTTAGATGAACGAAAGATATATTTAAAAACCATAAAACATAATAGCATCTTGAATAAAGTAAGTTGTCAAATGAAATAATGTGTTTCTTTTAGAAATCAAGTAAAGTAAAATAATATACGATTTGTACGAAACAAAGTATAAGATGGGTTTAGTTTAGTAATCAATAAAATTGAAAAAAGTTATCAGTTTTAAACAAACAAAATATAAGTTAAATCAACGAATCAAATATAGAATTTGTTAAGGAAAAATATGCTAACAATTTTAAGTAAGGTAAACATCTAACATGGTGATGAATATAATTTAAAAAATTAATTATAGTAAAAGTGCGATAACGATTTAGAATAATAAGGCACCGAGTGAGATAACGAGTTCTATCTTAAGAGGCACATAGAATAAAGTATATTAATAATTCTTTTATTTAAACCGTTATGTTACCAACAACTTAACAGAATATGACATAGTGACTCCACGGAATTAAATAATAATAACAGAGAAAGAAAACAGGAAATGAAAGTAAAGCAGTTAGTTTATGAAAATGAATTCAAATCTCACTATTAGAAAGCCCAGAATAACAAACCTCGTAATCTCATATAAAAATGTTAAAACTAACACAACAACAACAATCAGTACAACACACATAATTTGTTGCGGCGCGCAACCTGATCCCGCTGTAACATCCTTTATCAATATCAAGTGTAACGTAAACAATCTGTTGCAGCGCACAACCCGATCCCACTATATCATCATTAACCAACATCATAATCCTCTCTTGTTCCACCATATTATCATTTATCAATATCAATTGTTACGTACGCAAACTATTGTGGTGCGCAACCTGATCCCACCATATCATTATTAATCAATATCATAATCCTTCCCATATTGCACCATATTATCATTTATCAATATCAATTATTACATGCACAAACCGTTACGACGCAACCCGATCCCACCATATCATTTTTTATCAATATCATAATCCTCCCTTATTCCACCATTTTAATTTTTTATCCTTCAATTTCCGTTGCGGTGTGCAACCCGGTCCACAAACAATTTCAATTAACATATACAATTCAATAACTCAATTTATAAGAATTTGTACAATCAAAATGTATGAGTGCACAGCAATAAAAACAACCACGTAATAATCAAAGGAATGCAACAACTATTGCAAAAATAACAGGACAAATAAATCACGTGACAATTAAGGTGTGCAAGTAAAACAGTTAAGGCAAGTAGCAAATAAGCACAGAGTCATGGAAGGGACGAACATTTTAATATTTCCACAATAAATAGTTCATGGCTCAACAACAATGTGTACAAGAATTTCAACAATAACAAAATGAATAGGAATGCTCAACAAGGAAAGGTATCTCAATATTTAATAACTCCGCCTCAATGTGGTAGCGGCTATTACAACTTCAACACCAATAACTCAACAAGATGATATTCTACGAAATAACAACTTCAATTAAATGTGATTCAACAATTAAGAGGTAACATGACAATAAAGAAGACAATAACTTCAACTAAAGCATATAAGAGAAATATAATAAGTAAGAGGTAGAACAAGTGCTAACAACATCAAATAGAACATGTAAGAGTAAATTGACAATAAGATATATAACATGTTATGACAATTCAATTAAAGGCATGGAAAGAGTCTAGATAATCTAGACCTGTCAAATACCACATGTAGCCGGTGTACCCACTCGTCACCTTGCGTACACGGGTTTCACACAACACAAATAGCACAATCAACCCAAATCCTAAGGGGTAGTTTCCCCATACAAAGTTAGGCAAGATACTTACCTCAACTAGGATAATTCAATCCTTTGAAATTGCTTTTCCCTTTATATTCGCCTCTACACGGATCAAATCTAACTAAATATGAATTAATAACATCAAACAATGCAAGAGAAACCAATTACAATAAATAAAGCTATGATCTTTATATTTTCTCCAAAAAGTCAACGACGGGCCCGCCTTAGATTCCGAATCCAAGCTTACCCGAGCAAAGCTTGACCAATACAAGCTCACATGAACTAAAACCGACTCAATCGGAGTCTGATGGCTCAACCAATTCGCCAAAATATCGCTCTTGGGTGCTCATAACCCAAGAGTCCAACCCATACTAGTTGGGTTCCATATCTCCCGAAATACTCCTCCAATATTTTCCAAATTCGAGTATGTTGCTCTCCTAATATAGGAGAACAAAACCTCAAAAGGAATCGGAAAATAAACACCTCTAACTCATTTTCAATTTTTAAAATTTAGGACATAACCATAGGTCTTGATTTAAAGAATTAAGTGGGTTTTCAATTAAAATTATAGATTAAAGCTTAAACCAAGGGAATAAATCAAATGAAAATAGTTAGGTTATGATTTAGACCTTACCCCATGGATGAAACTTGAATAACATCCTTGAATTCTCCCAATCCCAAACATTCAAGATGAGAAAAACTCCAACAACATTAATAGCCAAAAATGCCCAGCTGTTCTGCCTCGTTTCTTGTGCCAAACGATACTAATTTTTGTTTTTGAGGCCTGCTACGGATTCCTTGTAAAATTTCAGTCAAGTTAGGATTTTGTATCACTCCATTTGACCTTATATTGAAGAAGATATGATGGTTTCAATATTCGGAATAGTGCAGATTTTTAAATATGAATTCAATGGCAATTTCGTAATTAATCCAAAAAATCTAGCAATCCAATTCTTAGTAAAATGACCATAAATTCCTCATACGACGTCGAAACTTGATGATTTCAGTTGCTATAGTTTCAAAATTATGATACATATATAATGGTTTAGTCAAAACACGAATCAAAGGCCGTTTGCTCAATATGGTAACCGTTATGCTCAAATTGACATCAAAATCAAAAACAATCACCATACAATCAAAACTTATCCAAAACGCATCGGAATTTAACCAATATGGACATGTCCAAAATCATCATACAAACTTATTGGAATAATTAAAACTCGATTCTGAGCCTGTTTACACCAAAAGCCAAATCTTGGTCAATTCCTCCAACTTAAAGCTTCTAAAACAAGAATCATTCTTCCAAATCAATCTCGAACCGCTCGAAAACCGAAACCAACCATACACGCAAGTCATAATACATAATATGAAGTTACTCAAAGTCTCAAACCACTGAATGGAACGCTAAAGCTCAAAACGATCGGTCGGGTCGTTACATTCCCCCCCCCCCACTTAAAAATGTGTCCATCCTCGAACGTGCTAAAAGTCGTTCCAAAGCCATCAAATCGCTATATACCCTCACCATACACAACCATGGGTGATCCCACGTCACCCCAATCCATATAAGCCCGACAACACCACATAATAGAGGATCCTTACTTCAACCTTAGTCCATAAACCTTAAAACTCAAATCCCTAATATTCGAAACTCATTATATGACATGATTCTTGAATCTATATAGCGTATAACTCTGAAAAAGTTGTATCAATCCATAATCATATCTCAAGAACTAATCACATGATATACAACATAACTCAAATACTCATAGCAATAGCTTTCGACCGCAATAGCTGCTCGATAACCATCCCGACACCGATAACGTCACCTCATCCAGTACAAGCTACTCGACCGACCTGCCACACAAATCTTGCTTAGAGCAACATACCATGCAATCTATGCACTAACAAACAATAATTCAAATATACCCAATTATGGAAAGAGAATGGGAATGAAGAAAACATCCCGCCAGCTCAACAGATACCACCACGAAGTACAATGCTATCAATCCACCACACAAGGGGAAACATAACACAAAGGATCATATCCTTGCATAACGCCGCTGCGATGCATGACCCAATCCGACACTGGTCCACCTAGAATACATCGAGCTATGATACTCACAATCAACAACCATAAGCATATCAACCCCAAACACATGAAGCGCATGAGCATAACTACGGAGATATGGATATCACTATATACCAGAAACAAGAAGACCATAACCAAGGCACAATCAGCCATTCAACATCCCAAGAGAAATCTCGTTCCAATTTCACTACAAAGCCCAAACATAACCGCATCAGTGTACAGATAACCAACATATCACAACCCATTGCATCATAGAAGAGTAACACATGGGACATATTAGAACACTGTCACGACCACAAATACCCCATTCATGATGGAGCCTATCACAGTACTAGGCAAGCCAAACCAACATTTACCACATCAAATTCCTTAATAAAATCATTCTTTAAAAACCAATTAAGTCTCAAAGCTTTCATAAGAAAAATTAAAGATCAACATAAATATGCGAAAAATAGTATGAAATACACTAACACAGCGCAACAATCTGGTGTCACTAGTCATGAGCCTCTAAATACAACCAAAACACTATCTAGATAGTACAATATAAGTCTGAAATAGAAAACACTACGATAGGAAGGAGGAAGGCAGGGCTGCGAACACCGTGCAACTACCTTGCAATCCATGGTGAAACTCTAAGAGTGCTGGAAGCTCTCACTCTGATGCTCGGGCACCTGGATCTGCACACAAGGTGCAGAGAGTAACGTGAGTACGCAACTCAATAAGTAACTAAAGTAAATAAAGTCTGAGTGTAGTGACGAGCAATTTAAAACCATATAAGAGTTTTCAACAGAAATATCAAGTTAAAACCAGCAGTGCCATGGTCAGTTATCTCGTAAAACTTCAGTTTCAATTAAAATACTTTGAAATCATTTATTCAATATTTTTCAATAGAGGCTCAGTGTAAAAAGAAGAGTGAAAGCAGCAAAATGTCATAAACGGGCCCCTTGGGCAAGGTATCACTCATAAGTATAGCCTCTCGGGAAAGACTCTCAGTCATTCGTGACTCAGCTTTCGTCAAATAGTACTCACACTCAGCACTTCGGCTCAATAATATCTAATAATAATAATAATCATAATCATAATAATCATTGCGGCGTGCAGCCCGATCCATAGTTTATAGTCGACTACGCTCACTAGAGGTGTACAGACTCCGAAAGGGCTCCTACAGCCCAAATGTCATATCGCTGCGGCGCTCATCCCGATCCAATGTTTATATCGCTGCGGCATGCAACCCGATCCATATAAGTATCGCTGCAGCGTGGAGCCCAATCCATAATATATATATATATCGATGTGTCATGCAGCCCGATCTATAATATATATAATCCTCACCATTAGGTCCTCAACCTCTCTCAGTCATAAACCTCACTGCCACTCGGGCATATCAGTGGAAATTAGGGAACTCAGCCCAAACAGTTTTCATATATTAAGAAGTAGAGTAATGAAACCGGATTTAAACAATAAACAGGTAAAACATGACTGAGGATATGCTTTCAAAACAAATAGAGTGAGGAAAGTAGTAAAAATACCCCTAAGGGTCTAAACAGGTCGGCACAAGGCCCCAAACATGGCGTACAGCCAAAAATATAGTGCCAAACTCTAAAATATGGGATATCATAAGATTTCAAATCAAATACGCGGCTTAATAGCAGCTACGGGACGGACTAAGTCACAAATCCCTACCGGTGCACGCCCACACGCTCATCACCTAGCATGTGTGCCACCTCATTTATCAAAATAATATGAATTACCGGGGTTTCATACCCTCAGGTCCAGATTTACAATCGTTACTTATCTCAAATCGGATGCAATACTACTCTGCGACACCCTTACCTCTCGACTCTGCCTCAACTCGCGTTGAATCTATCCAAAATCAGAATAATAATGTCAATATATGATAAGGGAACGAAGCCCATGCGAAAATAATTAAATTATATCAAAAATCCCGAAATTGGTCCAATCCGACCCCCGGGGCCACATCTCAAAATTTGATAAAAGTCATATCAATAGAATCCTTATCCTCCCACGAGTCCATAAATACCAAGAACATCAAAATCCGACTACAAACGGCCCCTCAAATCCTCAAATCAAAATCTCCAATTTCAAGCCCTAACTCCCCAATTTTTGGCTTCAAATCCCACTAATTTCATGTTTAAACAAGTAACAATCAACATAGGATCGAGTTTTAGGTTCAATAATCTTACCTCAAACAAGTTCTCCTGAATTCCCCCTTTAATCTCCCCCAAGAAGCTCCAAAACCGACTCAAAAATGGTGAACTATGGCCAAAAATCGTGAAAATGGCCTTTTAAACATTCTGCCCAGCGATTTAAAATTCCTTAATCGCGATCGCAGAAAATGCCTCGCGATCGTGAAGCACAAAACTGTCTGCCCTCATTTTAACCCTACGCGATCGCATATCACTGCCTTAGCTACCTTCCGTGATCGCTGCCTCGCCCACGCGATCGCATAGAACAATCATATACCCCTCTCACCAGCTCATCCCTGCTACGCGAACGCGACCCTGGCCATGCGTTCGCGAACAACAATTTAACAACCTACCGCGATCGCGCTCTGACCTCTGCGATCGCATAGAAAAAATTTCACCTCTGCCCCACAAAGCCTACGCGATCGCGAAGAACAAATGTTTGCAACAGACCTGAAGGAAAATCTGCAACTTTTCAAACATGAATTTGATCCATTTAACCACCCGAAACTCACCTGAGGCCTTCGAGACCCCAAGCAAATATGCCAACATATCCCCTAACATCATTCAAACTTGTTCCAATCTTCGGGACACTCAAAACAACATCAAAACACCAAATCATTATCGGATTCAAGCCTAAGAAATTCTAGAACTTCCAAATTCCACTTTCGATCAAAAAATCTATCAAACCTCGTCCGAATGACCTGAAGTTTTGCAAACATGTCACAAATGACACGATGGACCTACTCCAACTTCCGGAATTCAATTCCGACCCCTATATCAAAATCTCCCCTATCAACTCCAATTTTGCCAATTCAAGCCTAAATCTACTCCGGACCTCGAAAACCCATTCCGATCACGCTCCTAAGTCCCAAATCACCTCCCAAAGCTATTCGAACCATCGGAATTCACATCCGAGCCCTTTTTCACATACGTCAACATCCGGTTAACTTTTCCAATCTAAGCTTACTCAAAAGAGACTAAGTGTCTCATTCCTTTCCAACCTCTCAGAACCCGAACCAACCAACCCAATATCACATAATACAATTGAACAAGACAATAAGAAGCAGAAATGGGGAAAACGAAGCGATAACTCATGAAACGACCGTCTGGGTCGTTACATCCTCCCCTTCTTAAACAAACCTTCATCCTCGAATGAGTCAAGAAACATACCTGAAGCCTCAAATAGGTAAGGATATCTACTCCACATCTCTCGCTCGGTCTCCCAAGTAGCCTCCTCCACGGGCCGACCTCTCCACTACACTTTCACTGAAGCTATATCTCTTGACCACAACTTTCAAACCTGACGCTCCAAAACAGCTGCTGGCTCCACATCATAAGTCAAATCATCATCTAACTAAACCGTGCTGAAATCCAAAACATGAGACGGATCACCAATATACTTCCGGAGCATAGAGACATGAAATATCGGATGCACACTCGATAAACTGGGTGGCAAGGCAAGCTTATAAGACACCTCCCCAATCCTCTGAAGCACCTCAAAATACCCAACAAATCGAGGACTCAATTTACCCTTCTTACCAAATCTCATAACACCCTTTATGGGTGAAACCTTCAGTAGAACCTTCTCCCCAACCATATAAGACACGTCACAAACCTTCATATCAGCATAAATCTTTTGCCTCGACTATGTTGTACGAAGCCTCTCCTAAATCACCTTAACCTTGTCTAAAGCATCCTGCACCAAGTCTGTACCCAAAAGTCTAACCTCGCCGGGCTCAAACCAGCCAACTAGGGATCTACACCGCTTCCCATTTAAAGCCTCATATGGAGCCATCTAAATACTCGACTGATAATAGTTGTTGTAAGCAAACTCCGTGAGCTGTAGAAACTGATCTCATGACCCTCCAAAATCAATGACACAAGCGCGCAACATGTATTCCACTATATGAATAGTGCGCTCGGATTGCCCGTCCGTTTAAGGGTGAAAAGTTGTGCTCAACTCAATTTGAGTACCCAACTCTCTCTGCACGGCTCTCCAAAATTGCGAAGTAAATTGAGTACCTCTATCTAAAATGATGGAAACCGGGACACCATGAAAACGAACAATCTCTCGGATGTAGATCTATGCCAACAGCTTTGAAGAATAGGTAGTACACACAGGAATGAAGTGCCCGGACTTGGTCGGCCGATCCATAAGCACCCAAGTAGAATCGAACTTCTTCAAAGTTCATGGGATCCTAACTACAAAGTCCATGGTAATCTGCTCCCACTTCCACTCTGGAATATCCATCTGCTGAAGCAAGCCACCCGGTCTCTGATGCTCATATTTCACCAGCTGACAACTGAGACACCGAGCTACAAATCTCACAATATCTTTCTTCATCCTCCTCCACCAATAATGTTGTCTCAGATCCCGATACATCTTCGTGGCACCCAGATAAATGGAATACCGCGAGCTATGGGTCTCTTCTAGAATCAACCCCCAAAGCCCATCCACATTGGGCACACATATCCGGCCCTGCATCCTCAACACCCCATCATCGCCAATAGTCACATCTCTAGCATCGTCGTGCTTAACTCTGTCCTTAAGGACAAGCAAATGAGGATCATCATGCTGGCGCTCTCTAATGCGATCAAATAAAGAAGACTGTGAAACCACACAAGTCAATACCCGACTAGGCTCCAAAACCTAACCTCACAAACCGATTGGCCAAGGCCTGAACATCAACTGCAAGAGGTGTCTCCCTAACAGGAATATACGCCAAACTCCCCATACTCGCCACCTTCCTACTCAAGGCATCGACCACCACATTAGCCTTTTCCAGATGGTACAAGATAGTGATATCATAGTCCTTTAGCAGCTTCAACCATCTCTGTTGCCTCAAATTGAGATTCTTCTGCTTGAAGAAGTGCTAGAGGCTACGATGATTAGTAAACACCTCACAAGACACACCATGCAAATAATGCCTCCAAATCTTCAACGCGTGAACAATGGCAGCCAACTCTAGATCATGAACAGGGTAGTTCTTCTCATGGGGCTTCAACTGACGAGAAGTATAAGCAATAACTCTACCCTTCTGCATCAACACACACCCAATACCAACTCTCAAAGTGTCACAATACATTTTATATGAACCTGGAGGTGATGGAAAAACTAACACTGGAGCTGTGGTCAAGGTAGTCTTGAGCTTCTGAAAGCTTGCCTCACACTCATCCGACCACCTAAATGGAGCACCCTTTTGAGTCAATTTGGTCAAGGGTGATGCAATAGATGAAAATCCCTGAACGAACCGATGGTAATAACCTGCCAATCCAAGAAAGCTGCGAATCTCTGTGGTTGAGGACGGTCTAGGCCAACTCTGAACCGCCTCTATCTTCTTCGGATCAACCAAACTACGTGCCCCAGGAAAGCCACGGAACTGATCCAAAACTCACATTTGGAGAACTTTGCATAAAGTTTCTCCTCCTTTAATCTCTACAACACAACTCTCAAATGCTCCGCGTGCTCCTTATGGCTACGCGAGTACACTAGATTATCATCAATGAAAACAATCATGAACTAGTCGAGATATGGCTGAAACACATTGTTCATCGAATGCATGAATGTTTTTAGGGCATTGGTCAGCCCAAAAGACATCACAAGGAACTCATTTATCGGGTCCTGAAAGTTGTCTTAAGAATATCCAAGTCCCTGATCTTTAACTGGTGATACCCTAAATGGAGATCAATCTTGGAGAACACTCTCACTCCCTGAAGCTGGTCAAATAGATCATCAATACGAGGAAAAGGATACTTGTTCTTGACTGTAACTTTGTTCAACTGCTTGTAATCAATGCACATCCTCATCGTGCTATCTTTCTTCTTCACAAATAGAACAGGTGCACCCCACGGCAACACATTAGGATGAATAAACCCCTTATCAAGGAGTTCCTGAAGCTGCTCCTTCAACTCTTTCAACTCTGGCGGTGCTATATGATACGGTAGAATAGAAATGGGCTAAGTGCCTGGCACCAAATCAATACCAAAGTCAATATCCCTGTCTGGTGGCATGCCCGGCAAGTCTGCAGAAAAAACATCAGGAAAATCCCTTACAACAGGAACAAAATCAATACTAGGAGTCTCTACACTGACATCCCTCACAAAGGCTAAGTATGAAAGACAACCTTTCCCAACCATCCGCTGGGCCTTCAAGAATGAAATCACCCTACTGGGGACAAAATCAGTCGAACCTCACCACTCAATACGTGGCACACCCGGCAAAGCCAACTTCATTGTCTTAGCATGACAGTCCAATATAGCATGACACAGAGATAGCCAATCCATGCCCAATATCACATCAAAGTCCACCATACAAAGCAATAATAGGTTCACTCAGGTCTCCATACCCCCAATAGTCTCCACACACAACCGGTATACACAGTCCATAACTATATTATCGCCTATCGGAGTAGATACACGAACAGATGAAACAAAAGACTCATGGGGCGTATCTAGATTACGAGCAAAATATGGTGACACATATGAAAAAGTGGAACTAGTATCAAATAATACAGAGGCATCTCTGTGGCAGACTGGACAATACATATAATCACAGCATCTGAAGTAATAGCATCTGGTGTGGCTGGAAGTGCATAGAAATGGGCCTGACCACCATCTGATCGACCTCCCCTTCTGGGGTGACCCCTAGCCGACTGACCCCCACTCCTAGCTGCCTGAGCAGGTGGTGATGTAAATGGAACTGAAGTCGAGCATTAACCCCTCTGCTGAGGCGGACCTTCAAGAAGACGAGGACACTGCCTCCTTATATGCCTAAACTCTCCACACTCGTAACAACTCCCTGGTGCAGGGAATAGGGACTGAAGGGAACCAGTGGAGCACGGGATGAACTCTAGGCTGGTAGGGCACTGAGTGATGAATGGCCTTGATGTGAGCTATGAGAACCATGACCCAATGATGCCCCACGATGAACTGGGTGAGCTGACTGAGCATGTCTGAATAGATGGCCTCTACCGTGTTGAAACTGACCCCTCGAAGGAGCACCACCAAAACTACCAGATCCCCGAGCCCTCTTGGCCTCCCTCTCATATCGCTCATGGCGATGATTTGACTTAATCTCCTGAGCAATGTCAACAACCTCCTCAAAAGTAGCACCTGACACCCGCTCCCTGGTCATGAGAATCCAAAGATGATATATGAGGCCATCAACAAACCTCTTGATCCTCTCTCGATCTGTGGGAACCAACTAGACCGCATGACGAGCTAACTTAAAGAACTGCATCTTATATTGCATCACAATCAAATCACTCTGATGCAACTGCTCGAACTGCCTGCACAACTCCTTCCTGCGAGACTGTGGCGCATACTTCTCTAAAAAGAGAACGGAGAACTGCTGCCAGGTAAAGGACGCTGCATTAACAGGCCTACGCCTCTCATAAGCCTTGCACCAAGTAAAGGCAGCTCCAAAAAATTGAAAAGTAGTAAATGCTACACCACTGGTCTCTAGAATACCCGTTGTATAAAGAATCCTTTAACACTTGTCCAAGAAACCCTGGGCATCCTCGCCCTCTATAACACTGAAAGTTGAAAGCTGAAGTCTACCAAACCTCTCCAGTCAATGATGCTCATCGTTAGGCAAAACTGGTACCACATACTCCTGAGCTGGTGTAACCGGCTGGGCTGGAGGTGCCCTCGGTGTCTGAAGTCCCTGCACAACCCACTCAGGTATGTGAGCAACGGGAGTCTGAGTACCTCCTCTAGCCTGAGAAGTAGCTGCGGACGTAGTAACTGAGACCGCCTGAGCCAAGCCAGTGAGCACTGATAGAATCTGAGCTAGGGCCTCTTGAAGGCCTGGAATCATAATAGGCACAGTCGGTGCTTGAGCTGGTGCTGCTGGAGCATCCACAACAGGGACATGAAAATGAACTGGGGCAGCTGGTGGATTTGCAGGTGCTGCCCTAGATGTTGTGCGGGCTATACCCCTGTCCCTACCACGGCCTCGACCGCGTCCTCGGCCTCTAGTGGCCCCAACTGGTGGTACTGGTGGTCGTCTGTCCTGACTGGTAGCACGTGTCCTCACCATCTATGAGAGAATAGAATAACAGAAGTTTAGTAATAGAATCAACAGATCGCATGACAGGAATTTCAAGAATGTGAAGTTTTTCCTAAAGGTTCTGCAGCCTCCCGAGGATAAATACAGATGTCTTCATACCGATCTGCGAGACTCTACTAAACCAGCTCATGACTCGCGAGACCTATGTAACTTGGGATCTGATACCAACTTGTCACGACACCAAATACCCCGGTCGTGATGGTGCCTATCACATTACTAGGCAAGCCAAACCAACATTTACCACATCGAATTCCTTTAATAAAATCATTCTTTAAAAACCAATTAAGTCTCAAAGCTTTCATAAGAAAAATTAAAGATCAACATAAATATGTGGAAAATAGAATGAAATACACTAACACAACCCAACAATCTGGTGTCACTAGTCATGAGCCTCTAAATACAACCAAAACACTATCTAGATAGTACAATATGAGTCTGAAATACAAAACACTATGATAGGAAGGAGGAAGGCAAGGCTGCGAATGTCGTGCAACTACCTTGTGATCCCCGATGAAACTCTTAGAGTGCTGGAAGCTCTCACTCTGATGCTCGGGCACCTGGATCTGCACACAAGATGCAGGGAGTAACATGAGTACGCCAACTCAGTAAGTAACTAAAATAAATAAGGTCTGAGTGTAGTGACGAGCAATTTAAAACCATATAAGAGTTTTCAACAAAAATATCAAGTCAAAATCAGCAGTGCCATGGTCAGTTATCTCGTAAAACTTCAGTTTCAATTAAAATACTTTGAAATCATTTATTCAACATTTTTCAACAGAGGCTCAGTGTAAAAAAGAAGAGTGAAAGCAGCAAAATATCATAAACGGGCCCCTCGGGCAAGGTATCACTCATAAGTATAGCCTCTCGGGCAAGCCTCCCAGTCACTCGTGACTCAGCTCTCGTCAAATAATACTAACACTCAGCACTCCGGCTCAATAATATATCATAATAATAATAATCATAATAACCACTGCGGCGTGTAGCCCAATCCATAGTTTATAGTCGACTACGCTCACTAGGGGTGTACAGACTCCGGAGGGGCTCCTATAGCCCAAGTACCATATCGTTGTGGTGCGCAGCCCGATCCAATATATATATCGTTGTGGCATACAGCCCGATCCATATAAGTATCATTGCAGCGTGTAGCCCGATCCATAATATATATATATATATATATATATATATATATATATATATATAATCCTCACCATTAGGTCCTCAACCTCTCTCAGTCATTAACCACACAACCACTCGGGCATATCAGTGGAAATCAGGGAACTTAGCCCAAACAGTTTTCATATATTATGAAGTAGAGTGATGAAACCGGATTTAAACAATAAAAAGGTAAAACATGACTGAGGATATGCTTTCGAAATAAATAGAGTGAGAAAAGTAGTAAAAATACCCCTTAGGGTCTAAACAGGTGGCACAAGGCCCCAAATATGGCGTACAACCCAAAATAAAGTATCAAATCTAAAATACGGGATATCATAAGATTTCAAATAAAATACGCGGCTTAATAGCCGCTACGGGATGGACCAAGTCACAAATCCCTACCGGTGCACGCCCACACGCTCATCACCTAGCATGTGCGCCACCTCATTTATCAAAACAATACGAATTACTGGGGTTTCATACACTCAGGTCCAGATTTACAATGGTTACTTACCTCAAACCGGATGAAATACTACTCCGCGATGCCCTTGCCTCTTGACTCGGCCTCAACTCGTGTCTAATCTATCCAAATCAGAATCATAAAATCAATATATATTAAGGGAACGAAGCCCATGAGAAAATAATCAAATTATATCAAAATTCCGAAATTGGTCCAACCCGACCCCCAGGCCCATGTCTCAAAATTCGATAAAAGTCACGTCAATAGAATCCTTATCCTCCCATGAGTCCATACATACCAAGAAAATCAAAATCCGACCACAAACGACCCCTCAAATCCTCAATTCAAAGTCTCCAATTTCAAGCCCTAACTCCAAAATTTTTGGCTTCAAATCCCACTAATTTCATGTTTAAACAAGTAACAATCAACATAGGATCGGATTTTAGGTTCAATAATCTTACCTCAAAGAAGTTCTCTTGATTTCCCCCTTCAATCTCCCCCAAGAAGCTCCAAAACCGACTCAAAAATGGGTAACTATGGCCAAAAATTGCGAAAATGGCCTTTTAAACATTCTGCCCAGCGATTTAAAATTCCTTAATCGCGATCGTGGAAATGTCTCGCGATCATGAAGCACAAAACTGACTGCCCTCATTTTAACCCTATGTGATCGCATACAAACTCCATGCGATCGCATGGCACTTCCTTAGCTACCTTCCGTGATCGCTACCTCGCCCACGCGATCACGTAAAACAATCTTATACCCCTCTCACCAGCTCATCCATTCTACGCGAACGCGACCCTGGCCACGCGTTTGCAAACAACAATTTCACAGCCTACCGCGATCGCGCCCTGACCTATGTGATCGCATAGAACAATTTTCACCTCTGCCCCACAAAGCCTACGCGATCGCGAAGAACAAATGTCTGCAACAGACCTGAAGGAAACTCGGCAATTTTTCAAACATGAATTTGATCCGTGTAACCACCCGAAATTCACCTGTGGCCCTCGGGACCCCAACCAAACATACCAACATATCCCCTAACATCATTTTAAACTTGTTCCAATCTTAGGAACATTCAAAACAACATTAAAACACCAAATCATCATCGGATTCAAGCTTAAGAAATTCCAAAACTTCCGAATTTCGCTTTCGTTCAAAAACTCTATCAAACCTCATTTGATGACCTGAAATTTTGCACACACATCCCAAATGACACTATGGACCTACTCCAACTTCCGGAATTTCATTCCGACCCCTATATCAAAATCTCCCCAATCAACCGAAAAATGCCAAAATTTCAATTTCGCCAATTCAAGCCTAAATCTACTCCGGACCTCCAAAACTCATTCCGATCACGCTCATAAGTCCTAAATCACCTCCTGAAGCTATCTGAACCATTGGAATTCACATTCGAGCCCTTTTTCAAATAATTCAATATCCAGTTGACTTTTCCAATCTAAGCTTACTCAAAAGAGACAAAGTGTCTCATTCCTTTCCAAAAGCTCTCCGAACTCGAACCAACCAACCCGATATCACATAATACAGCTGAACAAGACAATAAGAAGCAGAAATGGGGAAAATGGAGTGGTAACTCATGAAACGACCGGCCAGGTCGTTACATCCCCCCTCTTAAACAAACGTTCGTCCTCGAACGAGTCAAGAAACATACTTGAAGCCTCAAATAGGTGAGGATATCTGCTCCGCATCTCCTAGGTAGCCTCCTCCACGGGCCAACCTCTCCACTGCACTTTCACTGAAGCTATATCCTTTGACCTCAACTTTTGAACCTGGCGTTCCAAAATGGCTACTGGCTCCACATCATAAGTCAAATCGTCATCTAACTGAACCCTGCTGAAATCTAAAACATGAGATGGATCGCCAATACTTCCGGAGCATAGTGACATGAAATACCGGATGCACATTCGATAAACTGGGTGGCAAGGCAAGATCATAAGCCACCTCCCCAATCCTCCGAAGCACCTCAAAAAGGCCCAATGAACCGAGGACTCAATTTACCCTTCTTCCCAAATCTCATAATACCCTTCATGGGTGAAACCTTTAGTAGAACCTTCTCTCCAACCATATAAGACATATCATGAACCTTCATCAACATAACTCTTTTGCCTCTCCTGAATCACCTTCACCTTGTCTAAAGCATCCTACACCAAGTCTGTACCCAAAAGTCCATCCTGGCTCAAACCAACCAACCAGGGATCTACAATGCCTCCCATATAAAGCCTCGTATGGAGCCATCTAAATACTTGACTGATAACTGTTGCTGTAAGTAAACTCCGCGAGCGGTAGAAACTGATCCCATGACCCTCCAAAATCAATGACACAAGTGCGCAACATGTCCTCCAATATTTTAATAGTGCGCTCGTACTGCCCTTCCGTTTGAGGGTGAAAAGTTGTGCTCAACTCAACCTGAGTACCTAACTCTCTCTGCACGGCTCTCCAAAACTGCGAAGAACTGCAAAGTAAACTGAGTACCTCAATCTGAAATGATGGAAACCGAGACACCATGCAAATGAACAATCTCTCGGATGTAAATCTCTGCCAACAGCTTTGAAGAATAGGTAGTACACACAGGAATATAGTGTACGGACTTGGTCAGCCGATCCACAATCACCCAAATAGCATCGAACTTCTTGAAAGTCCGTGGGAGCCCAACTACAAAGTCCATGGTGATCCGCTCCCACTTCCACTATGGAATATCCATATGCTAAAGCAATCCACCCGGCCTCTGATGCTCATATTTCTCCTGGTGACAATTGAGACACCGAGCTACAAATCCCACAATATCCTTCTTCATCCTCCTCCACCAATAATACTGTCTCAGATCCTGATACATCTTTGCGGCACCCGGATGAATGGAATAACGCGAGCTATGGGCCTCTTCTAGAATTAAACCCCGAAGCCCATCCACATTAGGCACACATATCCGGCCCTGCATCCTCAATACCCAATCATCACCAATAGTCACATCTCTGGCATCGTCGTGCTGAGCTTTATCCTTAAGGAGAAGCAAATGATGATCATCATACTGGTGCTCTTTGATGCAATCAAATAAGGAAGACCGAGAAACCACACAAGCCAATACCCGACTGGGCTCCGAAATATCCAACCTCACGAACCGTTTGGCCAAGGTCTGAACATCAACTGTAAGAGGTCTCTCCCTAACAAGAATATACGCCAAACTCCCCATACTCACCGTCTTCTTACTCAAGGCATCAGCCACCACATTGGCCTTTCCCAGATGGTACAAAATAGTGATATCATAGTCCTTTAGCAGCTCCAACCATCTCTGTTGCCTCAAATTAAGATTCTTCTGCTTGAAGAAGTGATGGAGGCTACGATGATTAGTAAACACTTTACAAGACACACCATGCAAATAATGCCTCCAAATCTTTAACGCGTGAACAATGGCAGCCAACTCTAGATCATGAATAGGGTAGTTCTTCTCATGGGGCTTTAACTGACGAGAAGCATAAGCAATAACTCTACCCTCCTGCATCAACACACACCCAATACCAACTCTCAAAGCATCACAATACACTCTATATGAACCTGAAGGTGATGGAAAAACTTACATTGGAGCTGTAGTTAAGGCAGTCTTAAGCTTCTGAAAGCTCGCCTCACACTCATCCTACAACCAGAATGGAGCACCTTGTTGAGTCAATTTGGTCAGGGGTGATGCTATAGATGAAAATACCTGAACGAGTCAACGGTAATAACCCACCAATATAAGAAAGCTGTGAATCTCTGTGATTGAGGACGGTCTAGGCCAACTCTGAACCGCCTCTTTCTTCTTCGGATCAACCTGAATATCCTTGCTAGAAACTATGTGCCCCAAGAAAGACACTGAACTGATCCAAAACTCACATTTGGAGAACTTTGCATAAAGTTTCTCCTCCCTTAATATCTACAACACAACTCTCAAATGTTCTGTTTGCTCCTTCTGGCTACGCGATTACACCAGAATATCATCAATGAAAACAATCACGAACTAGTCAAGATAGGGTTGAAACATGATGTTCATCAAATACATGAACGCTGCTGGGGTATTGGTCAGCCCAAAAGACATCACAAGGAACTCATAGTGACCATATCGGGTCCTGAAAACAGTCTTAAGAATATCCGAGTCCCTGGTCTTCAACTGGTGATACCCTGAACGGAGATTAATCTTGGAGAACACTCTCGCTCCCTGAAACTGGTCAAATCGATCATCAATACAAGGCAAAGAATATTTATTCTTGATTGTAACTTTGTTCAACTGCTTGTAATCAATGCACATCCTCATCTTGCCATCCTTCTTCTTCATAAATAGAATAGGTGCACCCCACGGCGACACACTAGGATGAATAAACCCCTTATCAAGGAGTTCCTAAAGCTGCTACTTCAACTCTTTCAACTTCGTCGGTGCCATACGATACGGTGGAATAGAAATAGGCTGAGTGCACAGCATCAAATCAATACCAAAGTTAATATCCCTATCTGGTGGCATACCCGACAGATCTGTAGGAAAAATATTGGGAAAATCCCTCACAACAGGAACAGAACCAATACTAGGAGTCTCTGCACTGACATCCCTCACAAACATTAAGTATGAAAGACAACCTTTCCCAACCATCCGTTGGGCCTTCAAGAATGAAATCACCCTATTGGGGACAAAATCAGTCGAACCTCGCCACTCAATCTGTGGCATACCCGGAATAGCCCACATTACTATATTACCATAATAGTCCAATATAGCACGACACAGAGATAGCCAATCCATGCCCAATATCATATCAAAGTCCACCATACAAAACAATAATAGATCCACTCGGGTCTCCAGACCCCCAATAGTCACCACACACGACTGGTATACACGGTCCACAAGTATAGTATCGCCCATTGGAGTAGATACACGAATAGATGAAACAAGAGACTCACGGAGCATATCCAGATAACGAGCAAAATATGATGACACATATGAAAAAGTGGAACCATGATCAAATAATACAAAGGCATCTCTGTGGCAGACTGAGACAATACCTATAATCACAGCATCTGAAGCAATAGCATCTGGTCTGACTAGAAGTGCATAGAAACGGGCCTGACCACCACCTGATCGACCTTCCTCTCTAGGGATACCCCTAGTCGACTAAATTCCACCCCTAGCTGCCTGAGCGGGTGGTGAAGTACTTGGAGCTGAAGTTGAGGGTTGACCCCTCTACTGAGGCGGACCCTCAAGAAGACGAGGACATTGCCTCCTCATATGCCCAAACTCTCCACACTCGTAACAACTCCCTGGTGTAGGGAACAGGGATTGAAGGGAACCAGTGGAGCACGGGATGAACTCTAGGCTGGTAGGGCACTAAGTGATGAATGGCCTTGATGTGAGCTATGAGAACCATGACCCGATGACGCCCCATGATGAACTGGGTGAGCTGACTGAGCATGTTTGAATAGACGGCCTCTACCATGTTGAAACTGACCCCTCGAAAGAGCACCACCAAAACTACCAGATCCCCTAGGCCTCTTGGCCTCCCTCTCATCTCACTCCTGGCGACGAACTAACTTATTCTCCTGAGCAATGTCAACAACCTCGTCAAAAGTAGCACCTGACACCCTTTCCCTAGTCATGAGAATCCGAAGCTGATATATGAGGCCATCAACGAACCTCCTGATCCTCTCTCGATTTGTGGGAACCAACCAGACCATATGGCAAGCTAACTCAGAGAACTGCATCTTATACTGCGTCACTATCAAACTACCCTGACGCAACTGCTCGAACTGCCGGCGCAGCTCCTCCCTACGAGATTGTGGCACATACTTCTCAAAAAAGAGAATGGAGAACTGTTGCCAGGTAAAGGGCATAGCATCAACAGGCCAACGCCTCTCATAAGCCTCGCACCAAGTAAAGGCAGCTCCAAAAAATTGAAAAGTAGTAAATGCTACACCATTGGTCTCTAGAATATCCATTGTACGAAGAATCCTCTAACACTTTTCCAAGAAACCCTGGGCATCCTCGCCCTCTATACCACTAAAAGTCGGAGGCTGAAGTCTACCAAACCTCTCCAGTCGACACTGCTCGTTGCCAGGCATAACTGGTACCACATACTCCTGAGCTGGTGCAATCGGCTGGGCTGGAGGTGCCCCTATATTAAAATCTCCCCTATCAACGGAAAACGCCAAAATTCCAATTTTTCCAATTCAAGCCTAAATCTACTCCGGACCTCCAAACCCCATTCTGATCATGCTCCTAAGTCCCAAATCACCTCTCGAAGTTATCCGAACCATCGGAATTCACATCCGAGTCCTTTTTCACATAAGTCAACATCCGGTTGACTATTTCAATCTAAGCTTACTCAAAAGAGACTAAGTGTCTCATTCCTATCCAAAACTTCTTCGAACTCAAACCAACCAACCTGATATCATATAATACAGCTGAACAAGGCAATAAGAAGCAAAAATGGGGAAAACGGAGCGGTAACTCATGAAACGACCGGTCGGGTCATTACAAACACGAATGTGATCCACCCTAGCCGATGACATACCCCTCTACAATAATTGTGATGAGTAGATAAATCTGACCCGATCCAGAACACACATCCTTTTAGACCTACTAGTAGCCTCCAAATCCGTTCTGATCCTTCTGAAGTAGGTAGATAGCCTCCGAAAAGCCCACAATAACATATCAATAATGCATACCGTCAGCTGTCAACCTCTTAACATACCTTCACCATTCACAACCATGGAAAATCTGCCTCAAGAACCCTCTTAGTCTTCAAATTCCTAGAATACAAGAATCTCCATATCTAATCACAACTACACTACACAAATAACTAACACATTCCTCCCATACGGTTAGCCCACAAGAAGTACTTCTATAATGCTTTCGTGCCACAAAGCAAAATCTGGACATCAGTAGTTGATCAACCAGGTGATTATCGTAATACCAGTCAGGCATCCGCAAGTCGAAAAATAGTGTGCCTTCTAAAGTGCGCACCCTTCTTAGGTGATATCAATAATAACATTCTTCTAAACATCTAAAATGGTCCATGTTTTCTAGAACTCGTGACCTCATCCAGGCAAAAATCATAACACGCAACATGTTCCTTATGCCGCCAGTAGACATCTAACTCAAGATGTGGTTGACACTATCAAGAACTCTTCGAGGCTAGTCCACACATCACCAAGCCATTAGAACTAAAGTTCCCCAACTCAATCAAGTCACGCAATCTGTCAAACCCAAGAGTATTTCCATATAACACTGGTGAAGCATTACCACACCAAAAGACCATTTACCTTTGTTGCTATGCTGACCCATTTCTTCTAATCCTCCTCGACGTGTCTTCAGATCAACACTTTCACTTATTGCTACACAATGATCCTAAGTCAAAGCTCGCTACGAAAAACCCTAGCACGAATCACATCGTCCGAAACCTCTAAACTAATGTATTTCCTCTTGAGCACCCAACAATGCAGCAACCTAGATACCCACTCTAAAGAGACCTTATGTGAATATAAAGATGTTTATCTAACCTCTCTAATACAGGAATGTTGATTTAGCAATGATACAAATATACCACAAGCTCTAGCACCAATCCTATGAAAATCTCAGATCTTAGTCATGTACAGTTCTGGGGAACCCCTTAACACTGCATATATACCTTAGACCCAAGACTGATATGACACTTGCCCATGCAATTTGATCGTCGATAGTAGACTCCCCTACTTGGCGCGGAGTCATGGGGCACAATATCCGATGATCCATATTACCTACCTTCATAAGCTTGTACAACACCAATCAGATACACGACCTGGTTGCATCCCACACTTGAACAACAGAAGATCTACCAACACGTCTGCGTCCTTAGTCTGGACAATACCTCGAGACAATGATCGAGCATATATGACCACTTGTAGCCCATTTGCAGCATTACAAACTGCCGGACTATAACTGATACCGAGCACGTAATATCATATACAAGTGGATGTAAAGGGATATAAGATATATGCTTCAAGCTGAATCAATGTCGCACGATAAGGAATGAAAGGAGTGGTTCCTAATAGCTCCGTAGCCTCTCAAAGATAATTACAGACGTCTCCGTACCTATCTGTAAGACTCTACTAAACTTACTTATGACTCGTAGCACCTATGAACCTAGAGCTCTGATACTAACTTGTCACGACCCCAATTTCCCACCTTAGGATGTCGTGATAGCACCTAGTCCCTAAGACTATGTAAGCCTTACATATGTTGATTATTACTGAAAATTAACTACTTAACTGTAATACATTAAATAATAACTGATACAACATAACTGAGCCAACGTCGATCATACAATCCCAAAACTGGTAGAACAGAGTCATAAGCACTACTAAAACACAATAGAATTTCTAAACATAATACTGCTTTGAATTATAATTTTACAGTAGCGTAATGAAGTAAAATGGTGACATTGAGGTCTACGAATGTCAGGCGGGTATACCTTGAAGTCTCCCACCACGCAGATGCAACTCACAACAACACAATCAGAATACCTAAATCTGCACAAAAATGAGCAGAAGCATAACATGAATACACCACAACGGTACCCAATAAGTATCAAGCCTAACATTCGTAGAGTAGTGACGAGGTCAGGTCAAGACACCTACTAGACATAGACCAATTCAAATATACATAAGCTAACAATGGAAAAAATATCAAATATAAGACCAACAACGGAGAAATTATTGATTTACAACCAACAATAAAGTAATAGAAATATAAATGGCAGCAAGTAGTAAACGAGTAATAAAGAAACAACATAATCAGAACACCGATGAGATGTAAATGAACTCAAATAAAGAAAAATGGATGACAACTCAAATAATCAAATCGCTCCTGATGCATGGACCATAATTTTCAAATCTTACATATTTGGCACCTCGTGCCCACAATAACAATCACCTTCACACAGCAAAGCCCATGTGCTACCATGTACTTTGCAACTGTGAAAAATATTAATTTAGATGAACGAAAAATATATTTAAATACCATAAAACATAATAACAATCTTGAATAAAATAAGGTGTTATATGAAATAATGAGTTTATTTTAGAAACTAAGTAAAGAAAAATAATATACAATTTGTATGAAACAGAGTATAATATGGGTTTAGTTTAGAAATTAATAAAATTGAGTAAGGGTATCATTTTTAAACAAATAAAACATAAGTTAAATTAACGAATTAAATATAGAATTTGTTAAGGAAAAACATGCTAACAATTTTAAGTAAGGTAAACATCTAACAGGGTGATGAGTATAATTTGAGAAATCAATTATAGTGAAAGTGCGATAATCATTTAGAATAATAAAGCACCGAGTGATATAACGAGTTCTATCTTAAGAGGCGCATAGAATAAAATATGTTAATAATTCTTTTATTTAAACCATTATGTTACCAACAACTCAAGATAATATGATATAATGACTCCACGTAAGTAAATAATTATAACAGGGAAAGAAACAGGAAATGAAAGTAAAGCAGTTAGTTTATGTAAATAAATTCAAACCTCACTATCGGAAAGCCCAGAATAACAAATCTCATAATCTCATATAAAAATGTTAAAACTAACACAACAACAATAACCAGTACAACACACAAAATTCGTTGCGGCGCGCAACCTTGATCCCACCATAACATCATTTATCAATATCAAGTGCAACATAAACAATCTGTTGTGGCGTGCAACCCGATCCCACTATATCATCATTAATCAACTTCATAATCCTCCCTTACTCCACCATATATCATTTATCAATATCAATTATTATGTGCACAAATTGTTGTAGCGCGCAACCCGATTCCATCATATCATCATTAATCAACATCATAATCATCCCTTATTCCACCATATTATCATTTATCAATATCAGTTATTACATACACAAACCGTTGTGGCATGCAACTTGATCCCACCATATCATTATTTATCAATATCATAATCCTCCTTTATTTTATCAATTTCTGTTGCGGTGCGCAACCGGATCCACAAACAATTTCAATTAACATAAACAATCCAATAACTCAATTTATAAGAATTTCTATAATCAAAGGGCATGAGTGCACAACAATAAAAGAACCACGTAATAATCTAAGGAAAGCAACAAATATTACAAAAATAACAGGACAAGTAAAGCGCGTGACAATTAAGGTGTGCAAGTAAAACAGTTTAGGCAAGTAGCAAATAAGCACGAAGTCATGGAAGGGACGAACAATTCAATATTTCCACAACAAATAGCCATGGATCAACTACAATGTGTATAAAAATTTCAATAATAACAAAATAATGGGAATCCTCAACAAGGAAAAGTATCTCAAAAATTAATAATTCCGCCTCAATGTGGTCGCGGCTATTACAATTTCAACATCAATAACTCAACAAGATGATATTCCACGAAATAACAACTTCAATTAAAAGTTATTCAACAATTAAGAGGTAACAAGACAATAAGGAAGGTAATAACTTCAACTAAAACATATAAGAGCAAAACAACAAGTACGAGGTAGAACAAGTGCTAACAATGTCAAATAGAGCATGTAAGAGTAAATTAATAATGAGAGATATAGCATGTTATGACAATTCTATTAAAGGCATGGAAAGAATCTTAACCAGTCAACAATGACATATAGCCCGTTTACCCACTCGTCACCTTGCGTACACAACTTTCACATAACACAAATAGCACTAGTTGGGTCCCATATCTCCCGAAATACTCCTCCAAAATTCGCCAAATTTGAGTATGTTGTTCTCCTAATATAGGAGAACAAGACCCCAAAATAATCGGGAAATTAATGGCTCTAACTCATTTTTAATTTTTAAAATTTAAGACATAACCCTATGTCCTGATTTAAAGAATTATGTGGGTTTTCAATTAGAGTCATGGATTAAAGCATAAACCAAGGAATGAATCAAAGGGAAATACTTAGGTTATGGTTTAGAACTTACCCCATAGAAGAAACTTGAAGAACATCCTTGAATTCTTCCAATCCCAAACATTCAAGATGAGAAAAACTCCAACAACATTAATAGCCAAAAATGCCTAGTTATTCTGCCTCGTTTCTTATGCCAAATAATCCTAAAGCTCTCTTTTGAAGACTACAATGGATTCCTCGTAAAATTGCAGTCAAGTCAGGCTTTTGAATCACTCCATTTGAACTTATAATGAAGCAGATATGTTGGTTTCAGTATTTGGAATAGTGCAAATTTTTAAATACAAACTCAGTGGCAATTGCGTAATTAATCTGAAAAATCTAGCAACCCAATTCATAGTAAAATGGAAATAAAGTCCTTATACGATGTCGAAACTTGATGATTTCAGTTGATATTATTCCAAAATTACGATACGGATATAATAATTTAGTCAAAATACGAATCTATGGTTGTTTGCTCAATATGGTAACTTTTATGCTCAAATCAACGTTGAAATTGAAAACAATCGCCATACAACTCAAACGTATTCAAAACTAATCGGAATTTAACTAAACTTTGTGGATAAGTCCAATCATCATACAAACTTATTGGAATGATTAAAACCCGATTCCGAGTTCGTTTACCCCAAAAGTTAAATCTTGGTCAACTCCTCCAACTTAAAGCTTCTAAAACAAGAATCATTCTTCCAAACAATCCCGAACCGTTCAAAAACCGAAACCAACCATACACGCAAGTCATAATACATAATATGAAGCTACTAAAAGTCTCAAACCACTGAATGGAACGCTAAAGCTCAAAACGACCAGTCGGGTCATTACAACAGGTATACATGGATATATATGTGATACACATTTGATACGTATGTGATACATAAATGATACATAGTGTGGCACATATCATCTTTTTTTATGTTCATCTTTTACTTCGAATTCAACTCAAACAACCTCAAAATTCTACTAAATCATTATAAAAATGAGATTCAAACTTCTTAAGATGTACCCAATCTATTACAATAACACTCACTCAAAAGAAAGCAAAAATTTAAATTTTTTGCTACAAATAACTAATTGTCTAGTATTGGTAATATTTTATGAATTGGTTAATTTTCATACTAACTTACTTATAGGCTGATATAACTGGTAATTTCCCATATTATAACACTACTAAGGTACAGAAAACTATTGATGGTTCAATTTCTTAAACATTTGTAACAAAGTTGTTGTTGTAGAGAAATATGTCTCTTACTAAGCAATGACGATATGATTATCTACTTTCAAGAAGATTCTTAATAAAACTTTTAGCAAACTAAATTTGCAAAACCAAACACTAAACTATAAACTTACCAATTTGTTATGAAGAAGAAACATAACCAGTATTCTTATATTCAAGAAGAAATCGTTCACGACCTGGAAACCAATAATTTCAGCCCATTATTTGATTATGGCATCACAATTAATTAAAAAAATATTAGGTGATAATTTCGTTAAGAGCCTAGAAGGTATTTAATTTTTTTATTTGATTTAGGAATAAAATAGCTTCTATAAAGGAATCTTAGTAGTTTAGTTGGTTGGCGACCTAAACTTTCACCTTATTAGTGAGGGTTCTATTCCCCACCTTATAATCCTCTCTCTTATTTCTATTTCCCTACCCATAAAAGTTAGCTTCTATAAACGTATTACCATGGCCCTAGCATTGGCTGCCTCACCAAGTTTAGCCACAACTTGTGAAAGTACTCCAAATGCAATGCCAATACTCTTCATAAACTTAAAGGCATCGTGCAAACATGTCACGACCCAATTTAGGATCGTGACCGGCGCTCAGGAGTAATTGCTCCCAAGTAAGCCTCATCGGTATTTTACGGAAAATCGGATAGAGTTTCCCCTGTTTTTTGGACTATCCCAAAAATTTCCATGTCTCAAATCAACAACCAAACATCCTAATATCATACCAAATAATCGATAACTTATCAATCAACGAAAATGAGTCTCCGCCATTACTAATCAACCCACTAACAACGAGAAATACTAATTTATCTCCAACTTTGATAAAAAGAACGATACTCAATATAAGACTATAATAATAAAATAATACTCATGACACTACAAGAATGACTATGGAGAGACTATAATAATTCAAAGAAAAGACCATAACAATAAATTAAATCTCCGCCCACGCGAACAAGTGCGAGGCTCACCAAGAACTATCAACCTGTGCGCTCTAATTAACAAAATCCTCGCCTGCGTCAACTACTGTCTCTGTAAAAAAAATTAGCGGGGAATGAGTCGCTAGCTCAGTGAGTAATAACACTTAACCACAACCATTTTTATTGGGGACAAGTCAGAAAGCATGCTAGTATCTCAAACAGAAAATAACATAAAAATGCCCTTTTAGAAACAATAATTAATTTTCAGTCTCATCATGTTTTTCTTGTAGTATAATACAATTAACAATTCAGTAATAAACTCGGTAACCACTGTATAATATCAATATTCACATTTTGGGAGGTTTCAATAAATGGATCATGTACTCGGTATAAATGTGGACTTATTCGCAAGAAGTCAAATATAACGGTAGTCCCTACTCGAGGAAAATCGGTAACGGTAAGCTAGTTCTGTCTTCCCACTAGCGAGGGCTGTAACGGTAATCAGTAATTACAAAGTACACCAGGTCTAACGAACTCGCCGTTAGCTACGGGATCCTTCAATGTCTACTACCATTTATACTTGTCTCTGTAATCCGTATATACTCGTAGAAAATATTTTAAAACAATATAGCCATTTCAGTTCTTATCAAATCATATAATTTCATTTCGATAATAGTAAATTCAAGTAACGATAAAACAGATTTAGTGACAATGGAAATATTCAAAACCACGGTAATCATCTCAAATAATTAATTCATTATCATATCGAGTAAAAGACTTGTCCCACATGCAACTCTAAATAATAGATAATATATTCTTATTAAAATCATGTGTAAATCATGCAAATTATGAAAACATAAAATGCGGTAAGATTACTACTCGCAGTACTCGTGCCAAAATACCAAATGCTTCACCTCGAACAATTCATACAAATTCCTCCAATCAATATATAATTACATAATATCGATCTCATGCTAATTGCCTCATTTAGGCTAAATCCATCACTAATTTAGAATACCCAATCATCGGGGCTCATGTTTGAGTCTTAGTTTGTGAATTTATATTTAATCATAGAACTAGTCCATAATATTGAATTTTTTTGTACTACATGAAATGGCATAGATTCAGTGAAATAATTCAACAGATGAGAAGAAGAAGGTTAACCTCTTGAGTCGAAGGAGAACTTTAATACTTTCAATTTCAACTCACACTTCTTCCTAAGACCTTTGCCCAAAGCTTTCTTCTTCTTCTCTTTTCTTTTTTCTTCTCTTTCTTTCCTTCTCTGGTTTCATTCATTTTTTTTTTCCGTTTCTGAAGCTTCTACTTCGTCCCCTTCCCTAACTCTTTTTAAAAGTTTGGGGCATATGTGTTGTTATGGGCTTCCGCCCTTTTGGTTTCAATTCTTAAACTTTTTTTTTTGTTTATTTAGTTAGTTGTGTTTTTTTTCTTTTCTTTTTCTTCTAACTTAAATTATTTACTAAATACCCCATATGTCCTCATTTAAAATATTGGGGGTATTACATCCTCCCCACCTTATGAAATTCGATCCCCGAATTTAACTCAAGTACATACCTGTAGACTGAAACAAATAGGGATACTTCGCTTGCATATCTTTTTCTACCTCCCAAGTAGTTTCTTCAACGGTATGATTTCTCTATAAAACTTTAACGAACACAATTTATTTTGACTGTAGCTTTCTTACTTGTCTATCAACAATTGCCATCGGCTCCTCCTCATAAGACAACTTCTCATCAAGCGGTATAGTTGGTGCTTCAAGCACCTGAGATGAGTATGATATACATTTTCTTAGCATTGAGACATGAAACACTGGATGAATAAAGGACAACTCAGGAGGAAGTTCCAAATGATAAGCCACAACTCCCACTCGATCTAGTATCTCATACGGTCCTATAAACTTGGGGCTCAGCTTGCCTCTTTTCCCAAACTGCATCACACCTTTCATAGGAGAGACTTGTATGAACACTTTGTCTCCAATTGTGAACACTAAATATCTTCTTCTCTTATTAGCATAAGACTTTTGACTGCTTTGAGTTGTAAGCAATCTCTGTCTGATCAACTGGACTTTGTCCATAGCTTCTTGTACTAAGTCAGGTCCCAATAAGTTAGTCTCACCAGCTTCAAACCATCTGATATGAGAACGACATCTTCTACCATACAATGCTTCGTACGGTGCCATTTGAATATTGGACAGGAAGCTATTGTTGCAAGCAAATTCAGCTAAAGGTAGATAAGCATCCTAACTACCTCCAAACTCAAGAATGCAACCTCTCAACATATCCTCCAAGATCTGTATAGTATGTCCAGGCTGACCGTCTGTCTGTGGATGAAATGCAATACTAAGATATACTCGTGTACCCAATACTTCTTCAAAAGATTTCCAAAAGTGTGAAGTGAATTGTGATCCTCTATCAGAGATGATGGATACTGGAACTTCGTGAAGTCGGAAAATTTCGTTCATAAATATCTGTGCGTACCTCACTCCACTATATGTAGTCTTCACTTGCAAAAAGTGTGTTGATTTCGTCAGTCGATCTACAATCACTCATACAGAGTCATAACCTCTAAGGGTTCGTGGTAGCCCGGTGATAAAATCCATAGTAATTCTTTCCCATTACCACTCTGGAATATCAATTTGTTGTAGTAGTCCCACGGATCGCTGATGCTCAGCCTTAACCTGCTGACAAGTCAAACAACTAGAAACAAAGTTAGCAACATCTTTCTTCGTACCTTCCCACCAATAGAATTGCTTTAGGTCAAGATACATTTTTGTGGATCCAGGATGTATAGTATATCTAGTGTTGAGCTTCTTTAAGAATAGCATGCCTCAACCCATCTACGTCTGGGACACATAACCTGTCACCCATTCGAAGAACACCATCACTATCAACAATCATATCCTTGCTTTTACCAGCTAAGGCCTCATCTCTGTATTTGCAAAATCGCTCATCCTCATATTGGGTGGCCTTAATGCATTCAACTAATGAAGACTTAGCCTGAGCACAAGCCAACAATGCCTCTGAATTTCTGATACTAAATCTAATACCTATATCTTCTAGTCTTTGAATATCTTTGACCAAGAGCCTCTTTGCAGGAGCTATATGTGCCAAACTCCCCATAGATTTTCCGCTCAATGCATCAGCCACTGCATTGGCTTTTCTAGGATGATACAAAATAGAACAATGATAGTCTTTGAGTAGTTCCATCCAATGACGTTGCCGAAGATTTAGATCTCTCTGCTGAAAGATATACTTCAGACTTTTATGGTCAGTATAAATCTCACAATTTTTGCCGTATAGATAATATCTCCAAATTTTTAGAGCAAATACCACTGCAGCCATCTCCAAATCATGTGTAGGATAGTTTTGCTCGTGCCTTTTCAATTGTCTAGAAGCATAAGCAATAACGCGACCATTTTGCATGAGAACACATCCTAATACTACCCTTGAGGAGTCATAGAACACCGTAAATCCTACGGAACCTGATGGTAAGGCTAATATTGGTGCAGTTGTCAAACATGTTTTGAGTTTTTGAAAGCTCTGTTCACATTCCTCCGTCTACTGAAACTTTGCATTTTTCTGTGTTAGCTTAGTCATTGGCACTGCTATTCTGGAGAAATCCTACACAAAACACCTGTAATAGCCTGCTAAGCCTAAAACGCTGTGAATCTCTATAGGAGAAGTAGGCCTAGGCCATTTCTGCATAGCTTTTGTCTTCTTAGGATCTACCATAATTCCATGTTTGGATACAACGTGCCCCATAAATGCTACCGAGTCTAGCCAAAATTCACACTTTGAGAACTTAGCAAAAGACGATGTTCTCGCAATGTTTGCAACACAGTCCTGAGATGGTCCTCGTGTTCTCCTTGGCTACGAGAATATATTAGGATATCATCAATAAATACTATTACAAATCTATCCAGAAATGACTTGAACACCATATTCATTAAATCCATGAATATAGTTGGAGCATTAGTCAGTCCGAAATGCATCACAAGAAACTCATAGTTCCCGTATCGAGTTCTGAAAGTAGTCTTAAAAATATCTTCATTTTGATTCTAAGTTGATGATAACTAGAACAGAGGTCAATCTTTGAAAAGTGGGCAGCTCCTTGTAACTGATAAAAACAGAGGTCAATCTTGTTCAACGGCCTGTAGTCAATGCACATTCTCAGGGATCCTTCTTTCTTCTTTACGAACAGTACTGGTACACCCCATGGTGATACATTAGGTCTAATAAAACCCTTATCTAACAAATATTGTAACTGTTGCTTTAGCTCCCTCAACTCTATTGGTGCCATTCAATATGGGGGTATCGATATGGGTTGTGTGTCAGGTAGCAAATCAATACCAAAGTCTATTTCTCTACTAGAGGCAATCCTGGTAAATCCTCGAGAAATACATCAAAAAATTCTCGCACTACTGGTACATTTTCTATATTAATTGTTTCCTTTCTTGTGTCATTTACAACAGCTAAGAGACCCAAGCAACCTTTCTTAAGAAGTCGTTGAGCCATCATAAAAGATACAACTTTGCAAGTCTCTAGAACCTGACCCCCTTTAGAATAAAACTAGGTTCGTTTGGTATCTCAAACTTGACTATCTTTGCATGAAAATCGATGACAGCATAGCAAGAAGATAACCAATCCATTCCCATCAGCATGTCAAAGTCAATCATATTAAGTACAATAAGGTCAGCTAGAGTATCTCTACTCTCAACCCAAATCTGACAAGCACGATACAGTATTCAGCTAATAGAGACTCTCCAACAGGAGTAGCAACTAGAAAAGGATCATTCAATAGCTCAGGCTGTCTACCAAACCTCAAAGCAAAGTATGAGGACACATAGGAGTGAGTAGATCCCGGATCAATCAACGCAAGTGCATCAAATGAACAGATAGAAAGAATACATGTAACCACAACATTCGAGGCCTGAGAATCCTGTTTAGTAAATGCAAAAACTCTCGCTTAACCTCTACCAAAATTCCCTTATCCTTGATTCATAGTAGCACGGTCTCCAGCACCTCGACCTCTATTTCCTGTACCTGTAGCACTTGAAGTATTACGAGTAGTTTGAGTCGGTGCAGCTGACTAAAAAGAAGCCTGGTTGAAATTTCTCAGAGGCTGAGGGCAATCCCTCAAGTGATGTCTCAACTGGCCACACCGAAATCACTCTCTAGTTAGAACACGGCATTGGCCCAAATGTGATCTACCACAGGTCTGGCAGACTGAAGTAGTGACATGTGAAGACAAATGAACAGTACTGGTACATCCCATAGTGGCCCTGTCTATAATGTGGCCTATATGTGGACTGTGAAGACAAATGTGTCCCTGTTTGAGAATCCTGTTATTGTTGTCCCTAATTTCCTGCTCTTCAATTTTCACTACAATTGCCACTGAAAGACCTTCCTGTCTTGGCCTTCTTACGTAAATCACTAGCTGCATGCTCATCATATCCCTTGTTTTCAATCTTTCTAGCAAGGTCGACTACATTAGAGTAGGATAAAGTCTTCATCTGTGGGGCTACTGCAGTGTATAAACGACCAGCCAATCCAACAACAAACCTCTGAACTCAAGCTTCTTCGGTAGGCACTAAGTAAGGAGCATATATAGCCAGCTTACAAAACTTAGTGTTATATGTTGACACATCCATATCTGGAATCTGAACCAATCTCTCAAAGTCTCTAGCATATTTTTGTATCAGGCTGTCTAGAAGAAAATGATTCTTGAACAATTTAGTGAACTCGTCCCATGTTAGTGGTGCTGCTCTTGCTGGCCTTCTTAGCAATATAGTTTCATACCACGTGTTCGGCATATCCTCTAGTTTGTATGCTGCGAGCTCCACGGCTCTCTCACTAGAACATCCTAGAGCACATAATGCCTTGAGTGCCCCATCCAAGAAACTTTGAGGATCTGCTAAATTATTGGAACCTGTGAATTTTGGTGATTTCAATTTCAGGAACTCTTGTAGGGATACTTCCTTATTCCCGAAAGTCTGAGTCTATGCAGGTGCTTGTATCGGTAAAGTAGTCTGAGGAGCTGAACTTCCACCCTGAGTAGGCACCAATGCCTCTAATCTTGATGGTCACTTTGTTCAACTGCTGATAGTAAATAAACATTCTCACAGGCCCATCCTTCTTCTTAACAAACAACACGGGCACACCCCACGACTAAAAACTAGGCCTGATAAACCCCTTATCCATCAACTCTTGCAACTGTTCCTTCAATTCCTTCAACTCCACTGGAGCCATGCATGCCCGGTGCCAAATTAATACCGAAATCAATGTCCATGTTTGGTGGCATGCCATGTAGGTCTATTGAAAACACATCTAGAAACTCTGTTACTACTGGAACGAACTCAACAGTAGAAGTATCAACACTAACATCTCTAAAAAAAGCTAAATATGCCAAACATCTCTTCTCAACCATCCGTTGAGCCTTCAAAAATGAGATCACTCTACTAGGAGTGTATCCAAGAGAACCTTTCCAATCCAACCTCGGCAACACCGGTATCGCCAACATCATGGTCTTAGTGTGACAATCCAAAATAATATGGTATAGAGATAACCAATCCATACACAAGATCACATTAAAATCCACCATATCTAATAATAAGAAATTTGCCCTCGTCTCAAACCACAAATAATGACCATACATGACCGATAAATTAGATCCACCATAATAGAATTACTAATATTGGTAGGCACATACACAAGAGCATTAAGAGAACCACGAGGCATATCCAGACAAGAAGCAAATTATGATGACACATATGAATAAGTGGAAACAGGATCAAACAATACCAAAGCATCCTTGTGGCACACAAAAACAATACATGTAATCACTATATTAGAAGAAACAACCTCGATCCTCTCTGGGAAAGTATAGAATCTGGCTTGACCTCTACTAGACTGAGCTCCCCCTCTAGGACGACCACATCCTGGATGACCTTCATCCTGAGTTTGATAAGCGGGTGGTGTAGCAACCGGTGTGGGAACCATATTCTAACCTTCCTGCTACACTGGATCTGTACAAAAATGGGGGCAATACTTCTTGACATTACCCAACTCTCCACACTCATAGAAACCTCTGACTAGCAAAAACTACGGGGTCTGAATCAAACCTCGTGAACCAGAATAGCCACTAGAAGAACCGAGTACTGATGAACCTTGAATAGATGGAGTGCGATGAGAGCTTTGTGTTGGAAGTGCACTAAATAAAGACTACATAGAAGCTCCCCCGCTGGGTGGCAGTGAATGATACGCTGGCCTGCTAGACTAGCCTTCCCAAACTGACCACAACCTCTAGATGAAGCACCACTGAAACACCCTGAATATCAGGACCTCTTGTCCCTACCCTGCATCATCTCTCTGGTCTCAATGTGAATACGCTCAATATGACGCGCTATCTATGCAACCTGGTGAAATGGAGTCCTATCTCTACCTCTCTAGCCATACAAATATAAATACCATGATGAAGACCATCAATGAATCTCCTCACTCTCTCCTCATCAGTAGAAACCAAAAAAGCAGCATGACGGGACAACTCTACAAACCTCATCCCATACTCAGTAACTAACATTGGACCTTGCTAAAGGTACTCAAACTGCCTCCTCGGCTCCTCTCTCCTAGTGCAGGACACAAAATGCCCTAAAACCCTTGGAGAACTAAGCCCAAATTAGAGGAGGTGATCCTACTGGACGACCTATCTCATAAACCTGCCACCAATTCTTGGCTGGACCTTGTATCTAGAAGGGGGTGAAATTGACTCCATTGGACTCAACTAGTCCCAAGTTGCACGGAATGTCATGACAATGATCCAAGAATCCCTGAGCATCCGCTGAAGGTGTACAACTAAAGTGAGGAGAATGCAATTTGGTGAACTTATCTAACCTCTCAAACTTATCAACTGACATCGCGGGCCTATCCTTAGCTATATGGCAATAAAAGATTAAACTCATCTAGCTTGTATTATGGTAGAAATCGGATAACCACGAGCCATCTGCTCTGGGGTATGGGTAGTTGGAGTCTACGCTTTGCCCCTACCTGAGAAGTAATTGGTATAGTAGGAAATGCCCCGGCCTGATCCAAACTCTCAAACAACCCAAACATACGGACCAAAGCATCCTGAACAGCTGGTGAAAACAAATAGGCCCGAGGAACCTGAGTTGGTGCCTCCGGCTCATCAAAGTCTTGAACATGCTCCTCAATAGGAGCTACTTATGGCTCCACTGCAGCTGTACATATAGGGGCTCTTGCTATGGCGCATGCTCCGCCCCTACCTTTGCCTCGACCCCGACCTCTCATGGACCTAGACTGCGGTATCGGGGCTGATGATCGTGTCTTCACCATCTCTAAGAGAATAAAAAAGCAACAATTCAGACTTATGGTAAGCAAATCTGCACAAAAATGAATGAAAGAAGTTGAGTTTCCTAACAGCGTTGTAGCCTCTCGAAGATAAGTACATACGTCTTTGTACCGATCCACAAAACTCTACTGGACTTGCTCATGACTCGTGAGACCTAAGCAACCTAGGGCTCTGATACCATATTGTCATGATTGACCAAAGTTGTGACGGCGCCAAACACTATTTGCTAGGCAAGCTAACATTCAATATATATAAATTAACTTCAACAATAATAAATAAAATTCTCAAAACGGAATATAATAAATAATTACAACAATATAGCACTACAAGTGAAACACCATCCCAGAACCTGGTTTCAACAAGTACATGAGTTCTACAGAGTGAATAAGTAAAAATGTCGTAATAACTATGCAATACTGTCTGAACTACATAAACTGTAATAACAAAAGTAAATGAAAGGACTCCAAGGCCTGCAGACGGAATAACAATGCTACCTGGAAATCACCAATGAGGACCAGGGCAACTCCCTAACAATGAGCTCTATCAGCAACACATGGATCCGCACTTAAAGTGCAGAGTATAGTAGGAGTACAACTAACCTCAAGTACTTAGTAAGTAGTAAGCCTAACCTCGGATTGAAGATAATAATGATATTGGCAAAGTCTGCTACCCACTTTCAACTATCAATAATAACAGAAACAGCATAATAGTAATAAAGGGAAAGCACCTCAAGAATAACAAGTTCAACTTACTCACGTAAACAAGAAATAGGCATGCTTTCCAATCAAATTAGCTAAGTCATCGATCTCATGATACAGACTTTCAATTAGCATGAGGAAGATACATCTTCATGCCTGCATGACAAGTAACAATGCCAAAATCAAAGAATCAATAGTGAAATCATCAAATAAGCATACTCTCAGCACTATACGGGTGCTTGGCATAAAGCCCTCACTAAGCACATACCAAGTGACTGCACTCACAGGGCCCAAAGACCACGGATTATCACCTGACTTCGGAGGGGTGGATCCTAGCCTAAGCGTTGATCGGATCAATAATCAATGATTATCATAACTCAGCCCAAATGGCCAGATGCACGCGTCACCTGAATATCATTACCACTCAGCCTAATAAGGGGCTTTAGCCTACGTGTTGTCATACCTCCTTTTTACCTTCGCCCGCAGGGCGTAAAGGAGTTTTTCCAATTAAAGGACAATCGAAACGGGATTCATTATTAAAGATTTAGAGTCGCCACTTGGGAGATTTATGGTGTCCCAAGTCACTGGTTGAATCCCAAATCGAGGAAAAGATTTGACTCTGTATTACAGTCCGCGAACCAGAAATCTGAGTAAGGAATTCTGTTAACCCGGGAGAAGGTGTTATGCATTCCCGAGTTTCGTGGTTCTAGCACGGTCGCTCAACTGTTATATTTGGCTTAAATTATCTGATTTTAACAATTATGAACCTATGTGTAAATTTTAACCTTAACCGCTTTTATTCATTTTTAAAGAAAATTGCAACGTCGTTAAAACAAGTCTTGAACCACGTCACATAAATGCACCCGTGGTCTTTGGACATACTTTAACATCGTTGGGATTTGGATTTGGGTCACATAAATGCGCACCCGAGTTTAGGGAGGTAATGTTATTAAAATACGCGCCTAAAGAGACTAACGCGTTATTATTTTGGGGAAGGCCGTGAAATTCGCTAAACGGCCCGTCCCGAAATCTAAGTATGTTAATATATACAATTATCGAGGGCCCCACAATCTAGGTGCTATATTGGGCGAGGCTCATCTCGTTCATTATTTAAAGGGCAAACCTAAGAGCAACTATGATTCTCTACTTTATTTGTCTCTAAAATAAAAGAAAGAGTCCTAGTTAATTATGTGTTGAACTATGAATTGAATTCTTCCAGCCAAGTCCAAATAATGAATTTGCTTGTGCACGATTGCAGCAACCCGGCATTTCAGCCACCAGCGTTTGGGCTCAAAGTCGTGGATCAGTTCTAGAGCCCAACGTTCTTTTAATCTCCCCTAGGAGACCTTTCTGTGGGTTGGAAATCTTTGGGTTTGTTTGCCACGCATTTAAGCCCAATCTTCATGGTCAAAAAATTTCAGACTTTGACCAAACGAACTTACACTAATGCCTCAATCCTTTCCTTCAATATGCAATCAGTGGGCGAATTATAATAACTCAATATCGAAACTAGAAGAGATGCAACTTCTGAACTATGACTACATGATATCCAGGCTAGGGTTATTGACACTAAACAATGAAGTATAAACCATTTCTACTATCTATTATACATGGAATTACTGGTACGAACATAGACATTCTTCCTAACCTTTTAGGCTCCATCATATTTTAGTTTTAATACTTTATAGAACAGGGTGCCATACTTGGGCTATACTAAAATTGAACCACACTAAAGTCGATTCTATTGAAGAGAATAGGCATAGGTTAATAGTCCATATACACAGTATCTCAAGTATTCAATTAACTTTACATACCACAAATATTCAGATAAGAAAGAAAGAGCAACATGGTTCCCAGAATACACTACTTGTACTAGGATGAAACAGACTATACTAACTACTTTCACATTATGCTACTGGATTCCAAACAAGTTATTATTGAAGACTGAAGGCCAAAGATCATTCATTCATCAAGCTTCATGTAATTACAACTTTGCATATTTCTGTATCTCATCTTCTATGGATTCAAGGGATACCTGGAAATGGCAATACAATGAAAAGAGAAGGAGTAGTCAGCAGCAGCAGATAACACAGCAACAACAAACAGTCATCCACGAACAGCCCAGTAACATGTACAGCAAACCCAGGTAAATTTGAAACTAGTCAAAACCAGGACACTCAAACTCAAACAGCTCAAACGACCTCGGAAATGAAATCAGAAAAAACACACTACTGCCACACTACACCCAAACTCATCTCAAGCTGTCTCAAAACCTTTGAAATCTTGACAGCAACAAAACTCAATCGAAAATCTACTCAAACTTTGACCAAAATTACTCAGCATGAAACTCTAGACCAATGTAACAACATTTTTTTATATCGAACAGTAGCTCCTTTCAGGGTTAAATGCTATAACTTTTAAGAATATTATCTAAGACCTGGCCTGAATGGAACAGTAGAACCCAAGTGTGTATGCCTATATTCTCAGCCTGTTTTTAGCCTCAAAGACTCTGTTAGTAATGCCCTTCCAATACTCTCTAAAATGTCCTCCCTTTATACCCAAACACTGACCCTGCCAGCCCGTAAGAACACTAGGCAGAATTAAGAAACTAATTCTGCCCATGATACCTTTTAGAACTCCACCAGAGTATGTTTTGTTCCCCATTAACCCTTGTCTTTTCTTTATTTAAAGTTCAAGCAGGTATGGGCAACATATTTTAATCAATGCCTTTTAAACTTCCCCATACCATTATGTTTTGTTCCCCACTAACACATTAGATTAATGGTTAATAAAGTACTTTACTGACAGCCCACTCAAACTAAACCATTTCTCCAAAATTTTTAATCCCAAATTACCCCTGAAATTACTGTGATTTACTGTCCTAGTCCAATCCCCTATACCTCATCAGCTATAACCAATTTCCTTAATCAAAATCAAACAGCAACTCAAACTACACAGATTAGATCAAGTAGCAAACTGATATTAATCTGCTAAGATGCACATGTATATGGGAATAACTGACTACATTCACAATTCTAAACCAAACCTAGAAAAAAATGAATGAAACATTGTAATATCACGAATTCATATGCAACAAACTGATTGGCAACGGAGAGGAAAGAATCAAACATAACATAATAAGACAATTTGAACCAACAGTAATATCAAACGATCACAGTTTTATACAATCACTCACTCAACTTGCCTAACTCGAAATACTCAACAATGTAAAGAAGAAACTAATCCAGAGTGAAACCAAACAGATAGGGGTTCGAGTGATTTCAACTAAATCCAATTAACTATAAAATCCAATTAATACAGTGATGAAAATTTGGACCAGAAAAAGGTCCGAAAGAGGGGGGGAAAAGTAATTGACAAACATAGCAATGAAACGTAATTAGGCAAATAACAAACAACAATCAAAAAAGAAAAAGGAAAAGAGGAGAAATACCTCAGAATCAGAAACTAAATGAACTCCGTTCTCATTGACCTTCGTAATTTCGACTTGAACTTCTGAGGCCAAAAATGGACCTTAATTGAGTGTTCTCGACTGAGAACACTCGACTAAAGTCGATTAACAACCTCAAAACTCTCCTAATTTTGGACAGGTTCCAGTCTTGGTCTTTTTAGGGTTTGTTAGTCGATTTAAGATTCGACTAGTTCTAATGGGATTCGAACAAACGTAGGGGTTATTTGGGAACAAGGGAGGTCAGGTGGCTTAGTGGTGTAAGTTTGGGGTTAATCGGAGAAGGTGAGGTTTTTTGGACGATCTTCGATTGAAGATTCGAAGAGTTCTGTTGAGATTCGAAGTAAACGGAACATGGATTCGTGGAGAGGGTGGCTAGAAGGTTCAGGGGTGTTATTTGGGTGGCCGGCGGCGTTGTTGCCACCGGGTTTTAGGTGAAGGGGCATGAGGGCAGCTAGGGTTTCAGGGGGTCATTTGGTCTCTGGTTCTTGGAGACGAAGGGGAGGGGTTTGGCTTAGGGGGGCTGGGTAAGGGATTAGATTTATATACCAGAGGGGGAAACGAAACCTGGCCGTTTGATCTGATGAGATCAACGGCCTGGATTGATCATTTAAGTGGAACGGCGCCGTTTAGGCACTCCTGAGACCGGATCCATCTCCGTAAAATGGGTCGGGTTGGGGAATGGGTAAGGGAGAGATGATCTCGGTCGTTGGATTGGTTTAACCCAACGGCACTGATTGAAAGTGACATAAACGACGTCGTTTAGGAAGTCTGAGTGGGCTGATCAGTTGGACCGGGTTAGACACAAAATTTGGGCTGAATTTGGTCAAAATTAATATGGCCCAGTCCAATTTCTCTTCTATTTTTTATTTTTGTTTTCTTTTCTTTTTAAACTAATCTTCAAAATTAAAAACCTAAAAATCCTAATTTAAATTGTAAAACCAAAATTAACAAAAAATGCTAATTAACTCTTAAAAACAAATATCACACAAAATTGAATAAAAGAAAATCACACGATTTTGACATTAAATATTAAAACGCGAAGTACATTATTTTGTGAATTTTTCATTTTTGTAGAACACACTTAACTACTCCTAATTATAGAATTAATTCCTAAATGTCAATGCAACCTATTTTTGTATTTTTCTTTAATTAAAACAAAGATGAACATGCGCAGACAACACGAATAATTAACAAAATGCCACGAAAATTCTCCAAATTGCGTACAAAGAAAAACTATTTTTTTTTATTTCTTTTGGAGTAGTTCCTGTGAGGCAAAAATCACGTGCTCACAGCTGCCCCTCTTTGTCCGAAAACATGAAGAGTTTTCGTGCAAAAATAAAGTGAGCGGATACGAGCGATTTTGCCCGTTCGGCTACTCCGTGTGAAGCATTTTTGAAAGATTTTACCGCACCGCTGCTTCAAAGGTTTCCTACATATCCCTGGCCAAAAGGGAATCAGGTCAATGTAGTTCGGGAAGTTTTGGTAGCTGGTACTACCATGGAGCTGTGGATTTACTGTTACTGTTGTTGCTGCTGCTGCCGCTACTTACTGACCTCCTTATTACTCATGCTAAAAGAAAACAAGAAGCTAGACTAAACTATAGTCTATGAATTACAAAATCTTATCTAGACTTAAGTCTTGCTCTTGTGTCTCTTGTTGCTTTGATGTCTTGCTGACTGGTGTTTTCTCTGACGTTTCTTTCTTTCTGTCTTGACTCGTAGTCTTCTCTTGATTGTCGAATTTGAACTGCTTATTTCCTTCTTATGAGCTTCAAATTATTTTTCCTTCGAAGCTTGAACTGCCTTCTTCTGACTAGTGTTGCCTTCCTTCCGACTTCTAAACTTTAATTTATGCTGGGGATTTTTGTTGTAACCCTTCACTTTACTGACTTCAAACGTCAATGTATTTCTCTGTTATACGGGCGGGCTCCTGACTTCAAAACTTGAAATGTAAAGACTGAAATGTATTCCTCTGTTTTATGGGCGGGCTCCCAACTTCCAAACTTGAAATGTAAAGACTGAAATGTATTCCTCTGTTATATGGGCGGGCTCCCAACTTCCAAACTTGAAATGTAAAACGCCATTCCTCTCTTCAGGCGGGCTCCTGACTTCAACCAACAACTTAGAAAATAAAATGTCATTCCTATCTTCAGGCGGGCTCCTGACTTCAACAACAACTTTAGAAAATAAAACGTCATTCCTCTCTTCAGGCGAGCTCCTGACTTCAACAACAACTTAGAAATATAACGCCATTCCGATCTCCAAGTGGGATCCTGACTTCAACAACAATTCAGAAAATAAAATGTCATTCCGATCTCCAAGCGGGCTCCTGACTTCAACAACAACTTAGAAAATAAAACGATATTCCGATCTTCAGGCGGGCTCCTGACTTCAACAACAATTTAGAAAATAAAATGTCATTCCGATCTCCAGGCGGGCTCCTGACTTCAACAACAACTTAGAAATATAACGCCATTCCGATCTCCAGGCGGGCTCCTGACTTCAACAACAACTTAAAAATGTAATGCCATTCCGATCTTCAGGTGGGCTCCTGACTTCAACAACAATTTAGAAAATAAAACGCCATTCCGATCTCCAGGTGGGCTCCTGACTTCAACAACATCTTAGAAAATATAAAGCCATTCCGACCTTCAGGCGGGCTCCTGACTTCAACAACAACTTAAAACTACATTCGTATTGCCATTGTTCCCCCTTGCCTCCTAAACCATTTTCCTTTTAACTTGATTTATCTTTCTTCAGAACTGCTTCCCTCAAAACTTGTATTGTCTTCCTTCTTCAAAACTACTTTCCTCAAAACTGGTGTTTCATTCCTCCGCAAACTGCTGGGGATAACACTGGGTTTTTTTTCTTCAAAATATGTTATCTTCCTCCTTCAAAGACTACTTCCCTTAAGACTGGTGTTTCATTCCTCCGCAAACTAGTTCCCTCTTTTTCCTTTTTTCTTTTTTCTTTTTTTTTTATCTTCTTCTTTCAAAGACTACCTCCCTTAAAACTTGTGTTATCTTCCTTCTTCCTCAAGTGGGTACCTGACTTCAGGAAAATTATTCTGCCCCAGTTTGATAACTTTCCTTATATCATACCTTTCCATCATCATTAACATTTCCTGTCCCTATTTCAAATCAAAGAAAGAATTTGGTCAGTTTAAAACGTGGTGGTTGGTTGTAATACTCCTGCTGGGGATGGTTTTCCTTTCTTTTTTTTTTACTTTCATGCTATGCGTTGTCTGACCATCTTGAAACTTGGCTGATACCTTCCGACCTTCTTGACGATTCCTTATTCACAAACCTCTCAACCATTTTCCCAGACTTCTTATCTGACCCCATGTATTTTCTATGACAGTCGATTTCACTTGAAGATCTTGCATGTTTATTGATTAACCACTTTCTCCATCGTCTGTGTTACTAAAATACCTTTTTCCCTTGCAGACCCAATATCTTCTTTGTGGTACTATTCGTGAACTGGCATTTCCCCGACCTTTGAGTCTCCTATGAATTTCCAAATTATGTCTATTTCTCTCCGCGTTGTTCTTTCTTGATTTTTCCACTGGCCTTGGCCTTATAACCTTCGATTTCTGCTTGGGATATCCTTCTTGACACTGGTCCACCCTTTTGTCAATCTCATCATTGAATATACCCTTGGTTCAATCACCCTGGCCCTCCTTTTATTGCATTGTCCATGAATTGATATGGACCAATCTTGGGTATTTTGCGCGAACCTCAAAGCATGTTGACTATTACCAGCTTATTGCGCTTGTTCTTTCCTGACTTATACAACTTTGATGTACTAGTCAGATCTCGTCTTGCATAATTGGAAAGCTTATGGCAAAATTTGAAATCATTTCTCACTTGTTCTGACCAAAGAGACTCAAGAAGAGGAAATGAAAAAGGTGAAAGGAACGGAGTAAAAGACAAAAGAAAGAGATGACTCCTAACAAGAAAAACTACAAAGTAAAACCTATCAGATGTGGATACCAACTCTATTGGCCATGACATGCACATGTGGCCTATCCTCCGTCGTTAATCGCCCTTCACAATCTTCGTCTGGTGCTTTCCTATCTGATTCTCAATCTTTATTCGACTTGTAGTGCCTGAAGGGTTTTCACTATCAAGCCTCTCTCATTTTGGTTTTTCTCTCAACTTATAGCTACCTCAAGGTGCCCGTGAAGGTTTTCACCGATAAGACTCTCTCATTTTATTACTTTTCTGTTGGGGATCAGAGTGTTATTCTCGACTTCCATTTGCATGATTTGGCATCTTTCGAAGACTGGTCAAAAGGTCTTTCTTTGGACCGTAACGTGGGATTTTGGATACGGCTAGAAAGAAAGGGTATTAGCGGCTCAAAACGAATCAATTTGGGTTCAAAATTTACAACCTTCGGAACCAGATTTCTTTACATCAAACACAACTTCTACCCCAATTTCTTGCTTGGGGATTTTTGATTTTGTTACACTATGACCGAGCTGTGAAGCACCTACGTATCCTCTTTGAGGAATCAGGTCAAACGTAGTTCCCAATTCCTTTTTTGTTTTCCTTTTCACTTATTTATTATTTTCTTTTCTTTTTCTTTTTCTTTTTCTTTCTCTTTTCTCATTTCTCCTTTCTCCTTTCTCTTTTGTTGTTTTGTTGTTTCTGTTGTTTTCTTTTCCTTTTTCTTTTTCTTTTTCTTTATCTTCCATACTTGTGTTTTCTAATCTTTGCTACCGATTCCGAACGAGGGGTATGAAAGAAAACCAATAAGGCTCAAAGGGTTAACGAAGGATAAAGTATTTAGATAGAAGAATAAAATGCCTTCGTCATTCCAATCTTCAAAACATGCCAAGCACAAACAACACAATTAAACATTCTCCACATCTTCTGATTGTGCCAGACTTGATAACCATATCCATACATTCGCCTTTTCATTTGTCATTTTTAAAGCACTGTTGGGCAACACTCTCACTTTCGTTACCATGAACGACCCCCTTGTCAATATGGCTAACTTGCTTTTATGGTTTTCTTTATGTTTTACTTGCCCCAGTTTCACGTGGCTCGGGCTTCAAATGATCTCAAGTTGTTCCTATTTCCCTTAAGTGTCCCGATCATCTCCCAATGGCTTTATAATTAACTTTTAAGATTAGGCCTAAACTGTGCGCGTATGTCATGTCACTAGAATCGACGTTTGAACAAAAGAAAACACAAAAGGATAAAAAAAAGAACTAAACAAAGAAGATGACTGGAGGTAACAAAAGACCAGAATTTGCATGAGACAATCGGTGAAACGGTTCGCACAACAAGACAAGTAAAGCAACTAGAGTACAATCTTGGAAAAAACCTGAGACAAACTTGGACAAAACTAAGCAAACCGCTATGACAAAATGGAAGGATAAGAGGGTTTGACACAAGACAATATCCGTATCACAACCCTAGAATAACCCGGATAACATAAACGAAAACAAAATAAACCACCAAAAGCTCCACTCCGGCTGACCAAGGAATGGAGCGTCTTCCCAATTACCAAGCACGGCATCTTAGCCACTGAGCTTCGCATCAATATTGCCAATACCACTATCCGCTTCAACATCTTCAGCTTTAGTCAATATCCCAAGCGGGTTCACATGCTCTTTGTTACTGTCGCCGATCGCAATCACTCCTTCGTGAATCATTCTTTCTATTTCCCTTTTCAACGAATGACAACTCTCAATTCTATGCCCTGGGACATTGGAGTGGTATGCGCATCGTGCAGTAGGATCAAAGCTTCTTGCACGTGGATCTGGAGTATATCCGGGGAGCGGCTCAATCAGGCCAACATGCTTTAGCCTTTCAAACAGACTTGCATAAGATTCTCCGATAGGGGTGAGAGCCTTTTCTCGTTTCAGCAACCTCTCGTTCCTAAATGCCTTATTTGGCCTAAAACCTGATCCAGGGGGTTTCTGGTGTGCTCGTGGGGGTGGATAGGCATTTTGTGGAGCTGGGTACTTAGAAAGTGAAGCATGTCTTTGGGAGTCCCGTGGAGAGAAATAGCGTTGGGGAGGGGAGTAGCGTTGGAAAAATATAGTTGGACGACGAGTGATGGAGCTACTCGGGTGGCTGGGAAAGCTGTCATAAGTGGGTAGATATGGAAAGTATGGAGGATCATCTGTTATTGTGTTAGGTGTTTGGGTAAGGACAGAGTTCATGAAGCTAGGCGGTGGCGGGGGTGGTGCTTTCCCAGTCATCCATGCCCGATACATGTCTGCCACATGCTGTCTCAACATTTTTACCTCTTCTACCAACCCGTAGTCCTGTTCAACCAGCTGTTTTTGGGCATCGGTACCAACCCACTTAATTCTGTTGTTCTCTGCCATTGTCTTTTGCCTTTGTGTTGCAGGGAAGCGTTACTTTAGAACCACAACCAACCACTTTTCTGGAATTGAAAGAGAACAAAATGGGATCAACCTATTAGTGTTAGGGTTTTCAACAGATAGGAAAACACACATTGAGGATGCAATGCAACTAGGCAGTTAACCCTTTCTATCATACATTTGCTTCAGTTACGTGCGTCATTTCGGCTTCTTATAATTGTGCTCCTTTTGAACGCCTTCCTTTATTTTCTTTGTTTTCTCCTTTTTTCTCTTTCTATATATATATATATATATATATATATATTTCTTTTTGATGGTGGTCGAATCTTATGTGGATTGCCTACGTATCATGTCCCTGCATGAATCAGACCGTGCGTAGTTCTGACCACAAGGGCGAAAAATAAAGACACCATTTTTGGATTTTTCAATCTTCATTAGCAAAACGTTCTATTACAAGGCAAAACATTTTTGAAAGGAAACTGACAGACTTGATACAGACTACAGACTTTATGCAAAAAGGGAAATACAAACTCCAATGGACAACAGACTCTGAAGACAAGGAACATACAGACTTCAAACTATGAATGTCTCGGAGTTTTGAATTTTGGCGCCCGCGGGGCATCGTTCGGCCTCGCCACGAGCTTTGGTGCAAGGCCCCTCTGCAGATCTTTCAAATCTTCCATGATCTGGTGGACATAAATCATTATTGAAGCAAATAAGGTGGTACGAGACATATCCTCACAAGCTAGGCACTTTATGGTGATGTAGTGCCCGATATCATCGATTCTTCCCTTGATTTTGTCCTTTTCCATAAGCAATCACTCTATTTGTTGATTCCGAGTCCCTAGCACTTGAGCGTTGTAAAAGAGTTGACTCATTCACCTGTTTCTCCATTCGGGCCTTCAGATCATAGCAGCGCTTCCTATCTGTTCTGGCATCTTGGGCTTGTCTGAAGATCCGCTCTTTAAGAGTGGATATTGTTTTTCTCAATATAGCGATGTTCCCTTCGTAGTCCCTCTTTATTTGCCGCATATGCTTTGCTCGCACTTCTGCACCCTTTGCCCATCTAGCTCGGATTCTCGTCACGCTAGCTTCCGTTCTCTCTAAACCTTTTTGACATTCGGTGATTTGATTTTTTAGCCCATTTATCAACCTTTTGTCCGATCGACTCCTTTGTTGGTTGTCAGCATCTTTTCTTATTTGTCGGGTTTGGGCCTTCAGCGCCCCATTTTTTTGGGCCAATTTGTTCTTTTCCCCTTTTTCGGCAGCAGCTTGCACACTGTTTTCAAACTCCAGGTCCCTAATCTGTTGTTTCAGCTTGCCTATTTTCATCCTATAGTTTGCAAGCCAACCCCACTGTTCTTGGGATGACTCGGCAAAATCTTGGAAGTGAGGTCTTTTGGTTGGCTGTTCTGGTTCATCTCTTTCAATGCTCTTCTTCCTATACCAGGCGAGATAAGCAGGTGAGACTTCACCTCTGGATAGGTCACACACTCAAGTATTTGCCGGCAAATACAGGCATTCGCTCCATATATAACGAATGGTCTTTTCATGAAATTGGCCGTCATTGCTAACCTCGACTGCATAAACACTGAGATCTTCGTCTGGGTGTACCACCTGAATCTTCCCAATTGTCTCATCACCCAGTAAGGCGCATAAGGTTGAATACCTCGGAATCTCATTAAGAGGAAGTAAGGACCAGTGGCGGGAATATACACAATTTCTTCAACAGGAAGCCAACCCAATGTCCAATCTATTTATACAGCGGTGATGGCACAGAGATAGGATACCCAGTCTTCAAACCCTTCCGGCAATCTGAGCCCTGAAACCCTCTTGTTATATTCTTCACTGCAGCTTTTGTCTGTAGATCTATAACTCATGTACTGAGGATGATGACACAAGTGCTCGATCATCCACATCTGTAATAACAAACTGCACCCCTCGAAGAAATCTGCCTCGGCTTTACAAGTTGTGAGAGCTCGGTATATCTCTGATACTATCATAGGGGCAAGGGTGCTTTTATTGTTGGTAATCAGGGTTTTGACGACTCCCGCCGCCTTTAAATCAATATTTTTATCTTTTCGGGGAAATACCACAATGCCCAAGAATGCTACCATGAAGGCGAACCGCCTATGTTCATCCCATTTTGTCCGATTCCCTTTGCTGCAAACCCCACTTTTTGGATCGTCGAACCCTCCTATATGCCCATGAACTGCAGAGTAGAAAAACCCCTATCCAATTCAGAGTGCGGGACTCCCTTGCTTATCTTCAGTAGATCCATGAACTGGTGCGCATTGACGGCTCTTGGAGCAATCAGATATTTGTGCCTTAGCCCCTCAGTAATATCCATATAACCTGCTACCTCTTCTAAGGTTGGGGTGAGTTCAAAACCTGAGGAGTGGAATACATTGTGGGCTGGGTCCCAAAATGTAACCAAAGCCTTTATGATATCCCCCTAGGATTAATCTTCAGCAACCCAGTGAGGCCTCCCAGGTATAGCTTGACCGTGTCGCGCCCTGATTCGCCCAAGTCATCCCACCACATGTGCAACTCCAAAGGGATCATGTTCACTATTGTTACGTGTAAATTCTGACTTGTGCTCATTCTGCTCATTTATTAGGGTGGTTAAGCAAAAATCACGATTCAATTGACTCAAGGATAACATGGACACTTTTCTATTTAAAATAAAACCCGGTTTTGCCAATACGACCTTTCAGTACCTCGGTGTTGAAGATTTTAAGGCTGTGTCGGCTAACCGGTGAAAGCCTTGAAAAAAAATGACCACAGGCGGCTGTTCTTGCAAAAATAGCCTTCCGGCGCCCTTTTAGGGACATTCGGCTATTTCTAACAAGAATGGCATCACCCTAATTATTTTCAAATAAAATTTTTGTTCTTTTGGCTATTTTCGTAAAGAGTGAAGTTGGACCCGATGGGGGTTGCCTACGTATCTCACACCTTGTGAGAATCAAACTGGCGTAGTTCGGGCAGATAAAACAAACTTCTTTTGAAAACAAGACTCTTTTTCATTGGCAAATAAAACTATTTTTTCATAAACAAAACCTTTTTTTTCTTTTTCTCTTTTTTTTCTTTTCTTTTTTTTCATTTTCTCAAAAATTCGACAGAGTTTCGATACTATTTGGACATTGGTTTTTTTTCAAAACAGGCGATTAACTCTTTTTAACCCTCGTACCTCTATCTCTCTTTCCTCAAAATATTCAAAAGCCGGTCAGCATGCTAGTCCGAAGCAAACAAATGCACAAGTAGCAAGTAAGATGCATCAGGATGGTCTTTTGTCATTTTTGGTACACCTATCCTAGACAGACCCAACCCCTGTGTTGAGCCTCCTAAGTCAAATGCACGTGATGCAAACAAACGTTCCTACTAGGGATCCGGCATGAAGCTGAGTTATTCTAGGTTCATAACCTGGGGTATTTGTTCTAGACTGTGTACCCGAGCGGACAACTCGAGTCGAGGAGGGGCTACGTACCGGGAACCAAAAGGCCATCTGGCTTAGTAACTTGTCTGAGCCTCTTTCTTATTTCAAGGTATGACACTAACAGAATAGGGAGTCTCGACCAGCGAGCACATCCCCGAAGATGAGAAGAGAAGGGTTTCGTAACAATTTATATAAAATTCAACAAAATATCAAAGCGGTAAAAGCAGCATTTAGCACATCAGGCCCAAACATGTGAATAAAATCAGATAATAAATAAATCCAAATATAACAATTCATCTAATCTCGAATTCTGAACCCTGAACCAAAGATTTTGGGTTCTCGTCCCCAGCAGAGTCTCCAGAGCTGTCACACCTCCTTTTTACCTGTGCCCGCAGGGCCTAAAGGAGTTTTTCCAATTAAAGGACAATCGAAACGGGATTCATTATTAAAGATTTAGAGTCGCCACTTGGGAGATTTATGGTGTCTCAAGTCACCGGTTGAATCCCGAATCAAGGAAAAGATTTGACTCTGTATTACAGTACGCGAACCAAAAATCTGAGTAAGGAATTCTGTTAACCCGGGAGAAGGTGTTAGGCATTCCCGAGTTTCGTGGTTCTAGCACGGTCGTTCAACTGTTATATTTGGCTTAAATTATCTGATTTTAACAATTATGAACCTATGTGCAAATTTTAACCTTAACCACTTTTATTCATTTTTAAAGAAAATTGCAACGTCGTTAAAACAAGTCTTGAACCACGTCACATAAATGCACCCGTGGTCTTTGGACATACTTTAACATTGTTGGGATTTGGATTTGGGTCACATAAATGCGCACCCGAGTTTAGGGAGGTAATGTTATTAAAATACGCGCCTAAAGAGACTAACGCGTTATTATTTTGGGGAAGACCGTGAAATTCGCTAAACAGCCCGTCCCGAATATAAGTATTTTAATATATACAATTATCGAGGGCCCCGCAATCTAGGTGCTTTAGTTGGCGAGGCTCATCTCGTTCATTATTTAAAGGGCAAACCTAAGAGCAACTATGATTCTCTACTTTATTTGTCTCTAAAATAAAAGAAAAAGTCCTAGTTAATTATGTGTTGAACTATGAATTGAATTCTTCCAGCCAAGTCCAAATAATGAATTTGCTTGTACACGATTGCAGCAACCCGGCATTTCAGCCACCAGCGTTTGGGCCCAAAGTCGTGGATCAGTTCTAGAGCCCAACGTTCTTTTAATCTCCCCTAGGAGACCTTTCTGTGGGTTGGAAATCTTTGGGTTTGTTTGCCACGCATTTAAGCCCAATCTCCATGGTCAAAAAAATTCAGACTTTGACCAAACGAACTTACACTAATGCCTCAATCCTTTCCTTCAATATGCAATCAGTGGGCGAATCATAATAACTCAATATCGAAGCTAGAAGAGATGCAACTTCTGAACTATGACTACATGATATCCAGGCTAGGGTTATTGACACTAAACAATGAAGTATAAACCATTTCTACTATCTATTATACATGGAATTACTGGTACGAACATAGAAATTCTTCCTAACCTTTTAGGCTCCATCATATTCCAGTTTTAATACTTTATAGAACAGGGTGCCATACTTGGGCTATACTAAAATTGAACCATACTAAAGTCGATTCTATTGAAGAGAATAGGCATAGGTTAATAGTCCATATACACAGTATCTCAAGTATTCAATTAACTTTACATACCACAAATATTCAGATAAGAAAGAAAGAGCAACATGGTTCCCAGAATACACTACTTGTACTAGGATGAAACAGACTATACTAACTACTTTCACATTATGCTACTGGATTCCAAACAAGTTGTTATTGAAGACTGAAGGCCAAAGATCATTCATTCATCAAGATTCATGTAATTACAACTTTGCATATTTCTGTATCTCATCTTCTATGGATTCAAGGGATACCTGGAAATGGCAATACAATGAAAAGAGAAGGAGTAGTCAGCAGTAGCAGATAACACAGCAACAACAAACAGTCATCCACGAACAGCCCAGTAACATGTACAGCAAACCCAGGTAAATTTGAAACTAGTCAAAACCAGGACACTCAAACTCAAACAGCTCAAACGACCTCGGAAATGAAATCAGAAAAAAAAACACTACTGCCACACTACACCCAAACTCATCTCAAGCTGTCTCAAAACCTTTGAAATCTTGACATCAACAAAACTCAATCGAAAATCTACTCAAACTTTGACCAAAATTACTCAGCATGAAACTCTAGACCAATGTAACAGCATTTTTTTATATGGAACAGTAGCTCCTTTCAGGGTTAAATGCTATAACTTTTAAGAATATTATCTAAGACCTGGCCTGAATGGAACAGTAGAACCCAAGTGTGTATGCCTATATTCTCAACCTGTTTTCAGCCTCAAAGACTCTATTAGCAATGCCCTTCCAATATTCTCCAAAATGTCCTCCCTTTATACCCAAACACTGACCCTGCCAGCCCGTAAGAACACTAGGCAGAATTAAGAAACTAATTCTGCCCATGATACCTTTTAGAACTCCACCAGAGTATGTTTGTTCCCCATTAACCCTTGTCTTTTCTTTATTTAAAGTTCAAGCAGGTATGGGCAACATATTTTAATCAATGCCTTTTAAACGTCCTCATACCATTATGTTTTGTTCCCCACTAACACATTAGATTAATGGTTAAATAAGTACTTTACTGACAGCCCACTCAAACTAAACCATTTCTCCAAATTTTGAATCCCAAATTATCCCTGAAATTACTGTGATTTACTGTCCTAGTCCAATCCCCTGTACCTCATCAGCTATAACCAATTTCCTTAATCAAAATCAAATAGCAACTCAAACTACACAAATTAGATCAAATAGCAAACTGATATTAAACTACTAAGATGCACATGTATATGGGAATAACTGACTACATTCACAATTCTAAACCAAACCTAGACAAAAATGAATGAAACATTGTAATATCACGAATTCATATGCAACAAACTGATTGGCAACGGAGAGGAAAGAATCAAACATAACATAATAAGACAATTTGAACCAACAGTAATATCAAACGATCACAGTTTTATACAATCACTCACTGAACTTGCCTAACTCGAAATACTCAACAATGTAAAGAAGAAACTAATCCAGAGTGAAACCAAACAGACAGGGGTTCGAGCGGTTTCAACTAAATCCAATTAACTATAAAATCCAATTAATACAGTGATGTAAATTTGGACCAGAAAAAGGTCCGAAAGAGGGGGAAGAAGTAATTGACAAACATAGCAATGAAACCTAATTAGGCAAACAACAAACAACAATCAAAAAAGAAAAAGGAAAAGAGGAGAAATACCTGAAAATCAGAAACCAAATGAACTCCGTTCTCATTGACCTTTGTAATTCCGACTTGAACTTCTGAGGCCAAAAATGGACCTTAATCGAATGTTCTCAACTGAGAACACTCGACTAAAGTCGATTAACAACCTAAAAACTCTCCTAATTTTGGACAGGTTCCAGTCTCGGTCTTTTTAGGGTTTGTTAGTCGATTTAAGATTCGACTAGTTCTAATGGGATTCGAACAAAAGTAGGGGTGATTTGGGAACAAGGGAGGTCAGGTGGCTTAGTGGTGTAAGTTTGGGGTTAATCGGAGAAGGTTAGGTTTATTGGACGATCTTCGATTGAAGATTCGAAGAGTTCCGTTGAGATTCAAAGTAAACGGAACATGGATTCGTGGAGAGGGTGGCTAGAAAGTTCAGGGGTGTTATATGGGTGGCCGGCGGCGTTGTTGCCACCGGGTTTCAGGTGAAGGGGCATGAGGGCGGCTAGGGTTTCAGGGGGTCGTTTTGTCTCTGGTTCTTGGAGACGAAGGGAGGGGTTTGGCTTGGGGGGTGGGTAAGGGATTAGATTTATATACCAGAGGGGGAAATGAATCTTGGCCGTTTGATCTGATGAGATCAACGGCCTGGATTGATCATTTAAGTGGAACGACGCCGTTTAGGCACTCCTGAGACCGGATCCATCTCCGTAAAACGGGTCGGGTTGGGGAATGGGTAAGGGAGAGATGATCTCGGTCGTTGGATTGGTTTAACCCAACAGCACTGATTGAAAGTGACATAAACGACGTCGTTTGGGATGTCTGAGTGGGCTGATCTGTTGGACCGGGTTAGACACAAAATTTGGGCTGGATTTGGTCAAACTTAATATGGCCCAGTCCGATTTCTCTTCTATTTTTTATTTTTGTTTTCTTTTCTTTTTAAACTAATCTTCAAAATTAAAAACCTAAAAATCCTAATTTAAATTGTAAAACCAAAATTAACTAAAAATGCTAATTAACTCTTAAAAACAAATATCACACAAAATTGAATAAAAGAAAATCACACGATTTTGACATTAAATATTAAAACACGAAAAACATTATTTTTTATGAATTTTTCATTTTTGTAGAACACACTTAACTACTCCTAATTACAGAATTAAATCCTAAATGTCAATGCAACCTATTTTTGTATTTTTTTTTAATTAAAACAAAGATGAACATGCACAGACAACACGAATAATTAACAAAATGCCACGAAAATTCTCCAAATTGCGTACAAAGAAAAACTATTTTATTTTTTGATTTCTTTTGGAATAGTTCCTGTGAGGCAAAATCATGTGCTCACACGTGTCACCTCAATATCAGTATCAATATCAATATGGCTTTATGGCCTAGTCAAACATTAATCGGCTCAAAACTCAATATGCCAACATCTCACAGTTTCAGAATAATTAATATACTGCAAAAATTATTTCAACGTGCCATAAAATCCACTAAAACCTATGATACTCAAGTAAGGAAACCAACAACATGTGGGATAACAGGTAAGAAGTTTCGCGCCCCCTTTTTCTCGCGAAATCGGGTTTATGACATTTGGAAGGACAACTCGTTCCCTTTTTGGGAATTTGGGTTTGAATTGAAGAGTCGCCCCTAATGATTAAGGTGCATTAGGACACAAGAAGGTTTGAATTAAGTAACCAGAGATTGAGTAAGGGCTTGAAATTATCCCAAGGGGAAGGTGTTAGGCACCCCTCAGGATCCACTAGTGTGGTTCCCGGCCAGACTATTGTTGTGAATTTAGGTGCAAATAACATGTAGGCAAATAAAACTTCAAATAAGAGAGGATTTTTACATAATGGTTACAAACAAAATTGGAAAGAATTAAAAGGAAGCTGATTTTCTTAAAAGAAATAGTTTGAAATCTTTAGAAGAAATAAAGAAACAAAGGGAAAAGGGGGGTCCTAGGTTTATTAATAATATGCCCCACACAACATCCGATAATCACTCCTCAGTGAGGGGATATACGAGACGTTATCGCGTGGTCATCATATCCATATCTACCCTTTCCCACCCCGTTAAGGTATTAAAGCGCGGAATGATTTCGTTTACTTATTGCATGTTATTACCCGTCCCAATCCTATCAGTCCTGGAGGCATTTAGGACTACTAATCATAAGGAGGAGGGATATTAGGCTTATTTGTAGTTTCAAAGGCAAAATTCTAAGGCGACATACAAAAAACATGTATAGCAAGTTGGGGGAAAGCACATAACAAGTAAAAGGATCAGATATACCTCCTTGAACAAAAAAACATAATTAGCATGACTTTCACATATTGTTTAAGGTCTGATTAAGAACTTAACGGTTGAGGCAGACTGATTTATTACATAATTTAGATAAGAAGCCCAAATCAGGGCTGCCTGCTGGTTGTAGTTAATAGCACAAATTCAGTTTATAACTTCGCCCTAAGGCTTGCCTAAGTGTTGGACAAGGATCCTATAGGCATGGTATCTACTGAATGCAGAAAGCAATAATAATAAACTGAATACGTACTAGTTAAAAAGGTTGTCAGATTATTAAAGAAAGCAAGTTTTCTTTACGAAGGTCATGAGTTCTGCAAATGATGATCCTTGTTATTACTGGTTTAGCTCTAGACGTGAATGAAGCGATTTAGATTCGATTAATAATTCCTATAGATATGCTTTCTACGCGTAGTTGGTTAGAAGCCTTATAGATATGGTAAAAGTGCAGAAACCTTATAAGCATGATATCTAGGTGCTGAAGACGGGTTTTAACCTTTAAACATGGTATCTAACTGGCAGAATTTGTTTTAACACATGAACATGATATCTATATGCAGTTGATTGTTTAAGACCTATGAACATGGTTTCTAAATGAAAATGGATATACAAGATTCAGAAGGACCTATAGGCATATTTTCTATATGCATATGCAGAATTCATAATGACTTATAGGCATGATATCTATATGAGAGTTTCTTAATTTAGAATGACCTATAGGCATGGTATCTACCCTTTGCATACATAGTTACCCTCCCTTTTCATTAACAATCCCCAAGAGTTTATTACAAATTATTATAGCCAAGAATAAAGTGAAATACATCAGAAAAATATAAATAAAACTACAACCAAAGGAGAGCCTGATTCAGACTTCATGTCTGAAATATGAGGTAAACCAACTCCAAAAGATCAAGATCCAAAGCCTTTCTCCCATTCGAGTGTGTCAAAGTTCCCTAAGAGCCTCAAAAAGGACTCCGGGCAATGCTCACACCCAAATGCATTATCAGATTAGGACAAGTGCAATGTGGAAGGGCCATCCCTCAAGTGTCCAAGTTCAGAGAGAGCTCAAAGGGTCCCAAGGCAAGGCTCACAAGAGAGGGGCAGAACTTAAAGACTAAGAGAGTGTACAAGTGTAGAAACAGAATTATAAAAGGGGGAAAGGAGAGGGAAAGAGCTACAGATAAGTACGCATAAGGGGATCAGGGGGGAATAGGGAAATTGAAAAAGGCAAGGGCAGGCTGTAGGTATGCCCAGCAATGGAGAATGTCAGCATACCTATAAGCCTGTTAGAACACACTATTTAGAGGCTAGGATCCCAAGGGATCAAATTTAATTCATGAAGAATAATTTGCATATCTTAAACCATAGCTCAAACACATAGGGGGAAGGGTTTTGGATTTAGAACAGAACAGGCAGAAAGAAATCAGCATGCTAAAGTAAGTGTTGAACTATACAGAAACAGTGAGTAAACATACACACGAAAGCAGTAAATAAATACTTTGTTGTGGTGCTAAAGCTTAAATCAGGACATACCAGTTTCAAAGAAACAAATAGAGAAAGCAGTAGGTCTTGTAAACAGGACACAGTGTAGACAATAAGAGAGAATACTATTGCGTGTAAGTGTAAGTTCAAAAAGACTATGAGTGATGGGTGTGCTAATGAAAACGTCGTGTATTTATAGTGTGAAAAACAGGCAGAAATAAGGTAAGAAAACAATTAAGGAACTGGATGTCAATTAAGAATCAATCAACACAAGACTTCCTTTAATTAAGGAATTCGGACTCAAAAGGTAAAACTATTTAAGGAAAGAAATCAAATAAACATCTTGCGCAAAGTAGGCAATTAGGGGTAAATACATAAAAGTTTATTTTAGGGGCAGAGCTTTGAAATACACGGTTGCATAAATAAGGTAAGAGAAATCAATTAGTAGCCCGTAAATCAAGGATCAAAGATTTTGTAATCACTGGTCCATGAATGAACCAAGTCAGAAAAGCTGAGAAAAGTTTTTAACCTAAGTCGAGTAACAGGGCAGTCAGCAAACAAGGAAAGAAATCAATCAAACTTGTACAAAGGAAGTCTGAAATTAATCAAAAATTGAAATCCCTTTTAGAGGGAAGTTCAGCATATATAAAGAGCACACAAGTATCAGGCATGCGAAAAGGGGTCAAGTAAAAGGTCTTATAGAGTTTAGCAAAAGTCAGAATCATATGAAGAAACAAAATTGAATCAATGATTTTGAAACTTAATAAAGCAGTAGATGAAACAACTCCAGGAACTCAAATAGGTCCAAAAGATTAGGGTTTTTGAAATTAGGCAAGTTCAAAGATGAAGCACAAGCAAATCACATAGCCAATGGTCTCAAAACTGAGATGAACCCCCAAATTCTAGGGTTTTTACCATCAATCGAGTGCAGAGGTGAGATGATAAGCAATCAAGGAAAAGATACTAATCGAAATAGGTTCAGAGGTCTCAGAAAGGAACTGAGACCCTTAGCATGCTCTTTCAGTAGTAGAAACTCATGAGAAGCATAGTAAAAGAACAACATGCGATACACAATAAAAGAAACATAGTAGAAGAAGCTAATGAGAAACACAGTAGAAGAAACTGATTAAGAACACAGTAGCAGAAACTTAAAAATGCAGTAGAGGAAACTGATAAGAACATGGTAGCAGAAACTTAACGATAACACAGTAGAAGAAACGTAGTAGAATAAACACAAAGAACATAGTAGAAGAAACATAGTAGAAGAAGCACACAAAAGAACAAGAAAAATCACAGAAACATCTAAAACCCCTAGATCGGAAAATAAAGGCTTTGAAAGCATAACTTTTGAAAGAAATATCAGAACATCTTTTAAAATCTTAGGGAAAACATGGATCTGGAACAGATCTACAGAGATCAGAAAAACCTCAAAAGCTAGGGTTTCAGAGAAACCCAAACGGTGAGAAAGGCTTGGATCTAAGTAGGAGGAGTCGAGGCCAGGCTCGAAACAGACATGGCTTGCCGGAGCAAGGCCGAAGATGGCCGTGAAACTTGAATCAACAAGGGTCTAGACCTAGCTCTTCGTGGTCAAGTCATGAAACTTCAGTAACCAAGAAGGCTAGTAGGTGGTGAAACTACCATGGATTCATGTCAGGAGGTGGCCGTGAAAGATGGATGGAACTCATCGGAGAGGAGGGGAAGGGGGAAGGTTCTAGAGAGAAACAGAGATAGAGAGAGAGTCGGTTGAGTGAAGAATGAGCGAGGTCTTGGGGGGTCATTTGGTATAATTTGGTAAGGGCGGATCTGGATCGTTGATAAAAAATGATCAACGGCCAGGATTTAGTCCGGGTTGGGTCGGGTAGATTTAGGATTGGGCTTAAGTCTTGGGTTGGTTTAATTTGGGTTGGGTATTGGGTTTAATCAGGCCAAATGTGGCTATAAGTTAAATAGCCCCTTTTTCCCATTTAATTTATAAAAAAAATAATAAACAGATTTCTGAAAATAAATTAAAATCACTAAAATGACTTATAATGTATAATTATCAATTTAAAAATATATAATCCCATTTTATAAACATGAGACGGATTTAAACATAAAAATGGCTAATGTTGCAATTATGCAATTTTATCCTTTAAAAACCAAATAAATTTGTAAAAGAATGTGTGAAAAATGTCTTAGCTATATTTTAATATAAACATGAGAATCCAATAAATAAATCACCAAAATGATAATTTCGGGATAATTATTGGGTTTTTCTTGATAAAATAAGGTAGTAAATTGATTTGAAAATCTTTGAAAAATTAAGAAAAAAATAATATAACCTTTGAATATACTTATAGATGCATATACATGCTATTTTGAAAAGTGTTTTGGATATAAAAAAAATAGGAAAAAATTGGGTATCAACAGCTGCCCCTATTTACCGGGAAGGATGAAAGAGTTGTCGGGTAAAGATATGATGGCCAATTTTTGACCAAACGAAATGGTTTGAAGAGGTTGGTCGTGCTCTGGATCCTAAGCTACTTACATATCCCTGGTCTTACAAGAATCAGGTCATATGTAGTTCAGGATCCGTCGGCGGAGTATGCCGATGGAGACCTTTTCAAGAACGGGCGCAATATTCAGGTCGGGATGAATGGTTAAGATCTAATAGGGCTGTAGGAACTGGAGCGAGATCGCTCCTACTAAGATAGTCTTTGCTCGCCGGTTTACCTGCAAATAAGCAATACAAGCATATATTGTGCGTAAATTTAAACATGATGCAAGTTCCCGTCGGACCATGAATGTTGTCTTTGGGCGGTTAGGATGACGTCCTCAGACCATGATGTCCTGGGCCATGAAGAGTATAATAAAGGATTTGAAGGCCATGAAATGATGCTCTCAGGCTATGATAATGATGCCTCCGAACTATGACGCCTTTGAATAATGATATGCAAAAGATTAAAGGAGATCCTCAGGCCATGGCATGGCGTTCTCGGGCTATGAAAATGGTGCCTCCGAACAATGACGCCTTTGGATAATTTGGCGGTCTTTTAGCCCATGAGATGCAGTATTTGGTGATATTTTAGCCCATGAAATGCAGAAAGCGGCGATCTTTCAGCCATGCAAGTGTAAAATAAAGCGATGATCTTTCAGCCATGCAAGTGTAAAATAAAGCGGCGATCTTTCAGCCATGCAAGTGCAGATGGAGGTAGAGCTTAACCTCGGAAGGCAGAATGGTAGCCTTATGCAATGTAGGAAATGCAAATGGAGACAGTGCTTAGTCTCGAAAGGTAGAATGGCAGCCTTATGCAATGCAGGAAATGCAGATGGAGATAGTGCTTAGTCTCAGAAGGCAGAATAGTAGCCTTATGCAATGCAGGAAATGCAGATGGAGACAGTTCTTAGTCTCAAAAGGCAGAATGGTAGCCGTATGCAATGCAGGAAATGCAAATGGAGACAGTGCTTAGTCTCGGAAGGAAGAATGGTAACCTTATGCAATGCAGATGGACACAGTGCTTAGTCTCGGAAGGTAGAATAGTAGCCTTATGCAATGCAAAAATAAAAATAAAAGGGCAAATGGTAATAGAGTTTCTTAGCTGATAGCATGTTGCGACATTGTGACTGCTAGGGACGTTGCGATATAGGGAATATCGTCGGTGTGCGTGGATAGAAAATGCTGGTAAATGTGAACAATTCTGAGAGTTGTATTCCTGAACACCGTTTACCTCATGAATGTATAGCATGTCGGATGCTTTCGCAATCCAAATGTCTGCATCCAAAGAAAAATCGTGAGTTTTGTAGAGGGGAGGTTAGTTCGTATCCATGTTGGCTTTGCTTGAACTTCTCCACTCTGATCTGGTGATACTGTACGTATCATTGGGTTAGCGTTGCTAAACAGAAACAATTTTGGTAACAAACAAACATGATTTAGTAAAAAATATAACATAAATACATAATCGAGAATAGTTTTCTTTAGATGAACCGACGACTGCGACGTGGTTCAAGACATTGCGACATTTCTTGTTACGGAATTTTGAGGGTCCTCCTCAAAATTCTGCCCTAGTTTACTGGGTTGATGCTTCTGACGGCTGCTTGTGATGACTAGCTAAAATTGCTTCGGAATTTTGAGGGTCCTCCTCAAAATTCTGCCCTAGTTTCCAATTACGGGGGGGAATGAAAATTTTATTGAATTGTGACTGAACCCATAAGGTTGCCTATGTATCCCCTCTTAAACGGGAATTAGGTCAGGTGTAGTTCAAATTACATCATATGAGGAAAGCATAAAGATTACACATAGTAATGCTTGACTGCATCTGAATTGATCGGCTTCGGCCAGACTTCTCCGTCCATTTCTGCGAGTATGAGGGCTCCTCCTGTCAGAACCCGGTGAACCATGTATGGTCCCTACCAGTTGGGAGAGAATTTCCCCTTGGCTTCATCTTAATGCTAGCTACCCCGGTATGAACTATCTTGGCTTGACTCTTTTATTGAAGGCTCTAGACATTCTGTTCTGATAAAGTTGACTATGGCAAACTGCATTCATTCTCTTTCCATCGATAAGAGCCAGTGGCTCGTAATGACTCTTCACCCACTCTGCATTGTCGAGCCCAGCTTCCTATATGATCCGTAGGGAGGGAATTTCTACCTCAGCGAGAATGACGGCCTCTGTACCGTAAATTAGCATATATAGGGTTGCCCCGGTTGATGTGCGGACTGTGGTGCGATATCCCAATAAAGAAAATGATAGATTTTCGTGCCACTACTTATGCTTCTCTATCATTTTCCTTAGTATCTTCTTGATATTCTTATTGGCGGCTTCTACGGCTTCGTTCATCTGAGGTCTGTAAGCTGTAGAATTCTTGTGTTTGATCTTGAAGTTTCACACATGGCTTTCATCAGGTCATTGTTGAGATTGGAACCATTATTAGTAATGATTGACTCCAGAATCCCGAACCAACAAACGATACGGTCGCGGACGAAGTCTGCCACGACTTTCTTAGTCACTGCTCTATAAGATGCTGCCTCAACCCATTTGGTGAAATAGTCGATTGCTACTAGGATAAACCTGTGCCCGTTAGAGGCGGTAGGCTAGATTGGTCCAATAACATCCATTCCCCAGGCAGCGAACGACCACGATGAGCTTGTTGCAGTAAGCTTATTTGGGGGTACCTTGATCATGTCTGCATGTATCTGGCAGCGGTGACATTTTCGGACATACTAGATGCAGTCTGTCTCCATAGTCATCCAAAAGTAACCAGCCCGGAGTATCTTCTTGGCTAAGACAAAACCGTTCATATGTGGACCGCAGGTCCCAACATGGATTTCTTCTAGTAGTTTAGATGCTTCCTTCGCGTCGACACACCTTAGTAATCCCAAATCCGGAGTCCTTTTATACAGGATTCCTCCGCTGTGAAAGTAATTGTTAGACAACCTTCAAAGTGTGCGCTTCTGAGTAGTGTTCGCAAGTTATGGGTATTTTCCTTTTTCCAAATATTCCTTGATATCATGAAACCAAGGCTTTCCATCTGCTTCTTCTTCGACATGAGCACAGTAGGCTGGCTAATCATAGATCTTTACCGGAATAGGATCAATAAAGTTCATGTCTGGATGTTGTATCATGGATGATAGGGTAGCCAATGCATCGGCAAACTCATTCTGGACTCTGGGAACATGTTGGAACTCTGTCTTTGTGAACCTCTTTCTCAACTCCTGTACATGATGCAGATAAGGGAGTATCTTGGATTTCTTGGTCGCCGATTCTTCTCGGACCTGATGTATAAGCAAGTTTGAATCCCCAATTACTAGCAACTCATGAATGTTCATGTCAATGGCCATCTTGAGCCCTAAGATGCAGGCTTCGTACTCGGTCATATTGTTGGTGCAAGGAAACCTGAGTTTGGCAGACACCGGATAATGTTGGCCGGTTTCTGATACTAGGACTGCTCCTATGCCGACTCCTTTGAAATTTGCTGCTCCATCGAAAAACATTCTCCAACCTTCATAGGATTCTGCAATATTTTCTCCTATGAATGATACCTCTTTGTCAGGAAAATACGTTTTTAGGGGTTCGTATTCTCAGTCGACGGGATAATCGGCAAGGTGATCTGCTAGTGCCTGTCCTTTGATCACTTTCTAAGTTACCTAAACAATGTCAAATTCACTCAATAGGATTTGCCACTTGGCTAGCTTGCTGGTAGGCATGGGCTTCTGAAAGATGTACTTCAAAAGATCCATCCTTGATATGAGATATGTAGTGTAGGCACAGAAGTAGTGCCTCAACTTCTGAGCTACCCAAGTTAAAGCACAACAGGTGCAATCTAATAGAGAATACTGGACCTCGTACGGGGCTTCTTACTGAGGTAGTAGATGACCTGCTACTTCCTCCCCGTTTTATCATGTTTCCCCAGAACACAACCGAACGCTCCATCCAATACTGCGAGGTAGAGTAATAGAGGTCTACCTGGCTCGAGCGGGACCAAAACTGGTGGTGTTGATAGGTACTCCTTGATTCTGTCGAAGGCCTTTTGGCAGCCATCAGTCCATTTGGTAGCGGCATCCTTCTTCAACATCTTAAAGATTGGCTCACAGATAACTGTAGATTGTGCTATGAATCGGCTGATATAGTTAAGTCTCCCCAAGAAACTCATCACGTCCTTTTTGTTCTTTGGCGGTGGCAAATCTTGAATAGCTTTGACCTTTGATAGATCCAATTCTATTCCTTGGCGACTTACAATGAACCCAAGTAGTTTTCTGGAAGGAATCCCAAATGCGCACTTCGCGGGATTCAGTTTTAGGTTGTACCTTCTCAGTCTATTGAAGAACTTCCTCAAATCTTCCATGTGATCAGTGGATTTCTTGGACTTGATGATAACATCGTCTACATATACTTTGATCTCCTTGTGTATCATATCGTGGAAAATAGTGGTCATGGACCTCATGTAGGTAGCCCTAGCATTCTTTAATCCAAACGGCATCATCTTGTAATAGTACATCCCCCACGGCGTAACGAAAGCCATTTTCTCAGCATCTTCTTCATCCATCCAGATCTGATGATAGCCCGCCAAACAATCTACAAGTGACTGCAACTCATGCTTGGCGCAATTGTCGATCAGGATGTGTATGTTCGGCAAGGGGAAGTCATCTTATGTACTGGCCCAGTTGAGATCCCGGTAGTCGACACAGACTCTGACCTTCCCGTCCTTCTTTGGTACCAGCACAATGTTGGCTAACCACGTCGGATATTCTACTACCCTGAGAACCTTGGCTTTGACTTGCTTAGTAACTTCTTCTTTGATTTTCAAACTCATATCAGGCTTGAACTTTCTGAGTTTTTGCTTTACCGGCGGACATGTCGGATCAGTTGGCAGTTTGTGTGCCACAATGGATATACTCACACCAGTCATGTCATCATACGACCAGGAAAATATGTCCTCATATTCCCTTAGAAATTCTGTGTACTTTTCCTTTTCTGACGGTGACAAATGAACGATGATTCGTGTTTCTTTGACATTCTCTGCATCTCCCAAGCTAACAATCTCAGTCTCGTCTAGGTTGGACTTAGGTCTGCTCTCAAAATTCTCGACTTCTTTAACAATCTCTTCCGGTATGTCATCTTCCTCTGCATCTATGTCCGTTTGTTGCATTGTCTCGTTGCATGTCACAGTCATTGGTGTAAGCACGTGATTTTTGCCCTATATGAATTATTCCAGCAAATTCAAAACAAAATAATTTCTTTCAGTGTTTGCAATTTTGTTGGATTTTGTGGCATTTTCTATTAATTATTTGCATTTGTCTGTGCACGTTTATTTTATTTAATTCATGAAAATACAAAAATATCACGCACTGCATTTAGGATTTAATTTTATATTTTTTTGGATTAATTAGTAAATTAGTTTGTTTTATAAAATATGAAAATCACAAAATAGTTCATTTTTCGCACTTTAATTTTAATTTTTCGAATTTTTGTTAGTTTTCTTTAATTTGGCATTTAATTAGGGGTGGTGAACATTATTTAGAGTTAGGTAATTCAATTTTATAGGACAATTTGGTTAGGAATTAATTTAGGTCTTATTTTAATTTTTATATTTTAAATTTGATTTTTAAAAGAAATTAGAAAATAAAAAGGAAAGGGGAATAAGAGCAAATCCAGCTCTGGGCCAAATTTACCCCAAGCCCAAATCCACACCCACCCAAAATACCTTTAATTCAGGCCCAGACCAGCCGAAACACGATCCGGTCACCCTTTTCTTGAAACGACCTCGTTTGGCTTAGAATCAATCCCAGTCGTCGAGGTTTGTAAGATTCGACGGTTGGGAAGCTAGGACTCCTAGGTATAAAATTGTTCGAACGCCCCCCCATACCCCCCTCTCATCATCTCCACACCATCAGAGAACACCCCGCCGTCTTCGCCGTGCGCCGCCTGCCGGAATTCGCCTCTGCTGGCGGCGGTGCTCCAATCAACCCCATTTTTACACCATTAGTTCCCCTCTTTCTCTTCTTTCTAAATCTCCAAACCCCTTCCCTCAAATCCCAACCGAACTTCTCGAATCTAGAATCGAAGGGAATGACCGAAACCCTAATTCATCCAATCGGCTCCAAACTCACACCAGAGCTCCCCTTCCCCTTCCTCATCATGAATCCACCATCAGCTCCTTTCGAATCCCACCGGAATCCCTCAAAACTCTGAAACCCTAGCCGTCGTCCTTGTTCTCTCCGGTGGCAGCGCCACCTCTGTTCAACCCCAAATTAACACCCTAGGACCATCCTCTCTCCCTCATCCTAAATCCTCACTCAGATTTCTTCAAACATCTCTGGAACTCCTCGAATATTAAATCGAAGAGTTGAGCCATGAGAGCCTAAGGTCGGAATCATGCATGCAAGCATTTTCATGAATTTTCCGGTTATTTCAAGTCAGTTTTGACACAAAATAGTGACACTCGTTTGTTCCTCACCAAGAACAAATGTTTGCCACTGTGTTGGGTCGAACCAGTGCCTCAGTTTTTGATTTCAAGTCTAGCTTGTAAGTCCCGTTCATCTTTGTTTTCAAAATCGTCTATGTGTTACTTCTGTTCCTTTCCTCTCTTTTAATTCATTTTCTAATTTATTAATTGATTGTCCTGATAGAATTTTTGGTTTGGTCACTGAGCTTAATTAGTTAGCTTAATTAGTCCTACGTCTGTTTGTGATCGTTAATTAGTTGATTTGTTTGGTTGTCAAGTTTTCTGAATTTGTTTGGGTTTCGTCTTTGGGCTCTGAGGTCAGTCCCAGACCTCATGTTAAAGGAATTCTATTTGGTTTGAATCTGAGCCCATGTCTGTTGAGCTATTGGGTCAATATGACCCATTTGGTTCTCAAAGTAAAAACAAGGAACTTGAAGGGTAATTTAAGGAATTGGGGTAAGGAATCTTGTTCTAACTAACTAGGAAGCTTCTAGGAAGCTGGGGTTGGGGCTATTCTGAAATTCTAGATTGTACATTAAGGACCCTTAAGCTAAAACAAGAACAAAAAAGGGGGTAAAGGGTAAATAAGTAGTTCTGGGGGCTGCCCTATTGGTTGGGCCTATAAGAAGTAGCATTCTTGCCTTTCAAGGCAAGATTTGAAGGGCTAAAAATCCTTTAAAATTCTAGACGGCTAAAACTTCAGAAAACACTATTTCATTGAGTTTTCTGCTAATTTCTGCAATTTTCCTGGTGATGCAACAAGTCCTGACTAGTTGACCTTAGAAATGAATTAAAATCAGCTTGGTTGAAGTTTTCCTGGTCCATTGTTTGGATTGAACTAGTTTCTGGTCGTTTACTTCAATTTCTGGGTTTGAAATTTGATTTTGGAGCTGCTGGTTGATTCTGTTGGTTGGTTTTTGCTGCTTACCCTTGCTCTTGTTACTACTCTTTACTTATCTTCTTACCTCTCTCTTATTTGTGCTCTCAGGTATTTCTTCATACCCTTTGCTAACAAATGAAGTGCCACAAGTTGGAACCAGACTAAATTTGTATACAAATTTGGATGTTCGAATTGGAATTTGAATAGAAATCTTGTTTGAATGTTAAATTCTATTAGCTTCTGCTGTTTATATCTTTGTTTTCTTGTTATAATTCATGTGTTAAGTTGTCCAGCCGTGCTCAGGGGTTTGAATTTGCTTTAGTCATTTGGAAGGATGCTGAAATTTTGGCTATGTATGTATAGTTTGGCTTGGTTTTAATTGTAACCAATTGATGTTTCCATATAGTTTATGCCTTAGTTTAGTTTAACAGGGGATTATTGTTGATTGCTGTATAACGTTCTTATTCATGCCCCAACTCATTTTTCTCCCCTCCTCAATGGTTGAAAAAATTATGAGAGATCACTGTTAGGTTTGGCTTCAGGGATTCGATCCTAAAGTCCTTGCTTGCATCCAGCGTTGCCAAAATATTTGGGCCTTTGGGCCTGAACATTATCGGAGTCTCTTAAGTCAAAAGAGTCTCCCTACGTTTAAACAGGCTCGTTGCTCAGAAGTTTGGGCCTGTTTAATTCAGGCCCTTCCGCTAATAAAATGGTTTAATAAAGCCTTGTTGATTGGAAGGGATTTTGTAGTACTTTAGTGTTTAATTAATTAGAGTCTTGAAAAGGGAATTTGAGGCAAGCCATAATTAGACACTTCGTAACAAATGGCCCTCGTGTTAATTTCATAATATAGATGTAAAATAACCAATGTTCATAGTTTGCTTTAGGCCCATTTAATATACCACCGTGATTGTGTATACGTGCGTGTAACATAATTACGATTCTAAAACTAATTCGGAGTATGCGTTCGTGCAACTTCGGCCAAATTTTTCTTAATAATAATAAGCGTTATTAATTATGGACACGTTCGCGTGACATGATTTTTGATGCGCCAAACAAATGGGTACACGCACGCGTGACTCGTTTCAAGATAATTTTCTTAATCAAAAAGCGATAAAGGGTAAATGCACATAGGATCTAAAGTCAGTAATTAAACAATTTTAATAAGCCAAGTATGATCAAAGCGACCGTGCTGGAACCACGGAACTCGGGAATGCCTAACACCTTCTCCCGGGTTAACAGAATTCCTTACCCAGATTTCTATGTTCGCAGGCCGTAAATAGAGTCAACTTTCCTCGATTCGGGATTTTAAACTGGTGACTTGGGACACCATAAATTATCCCAAGTGGTGACTCTGAATCTTTAAATAAACAAATCTCGTTTCGATTGTCCTTTAATTGGAAAAACTCCCTTGTATTTATACCCTTTACGGGGTGTAGGTAAAAAGGAGGTGTGACAATTGGTTCATCAAGATAAGTAATAGTAATGATGTATAAGTAAAGTAATAAGAGAAAATAATAAGAGTAAGATTTATAGGGAAAATCGAAATGCTTTGATAAATTCCATAACTATTTTGAACATTGAAGATCTTATTGCGAAATTTTAAAATGCGGAAGGAAAGTCAACTAGTAAAAATAAAAGATAGTGCATGATGCTTGTTCAGCCTTGCTACCCCGAGGCTTTCCGGGTTGTTGTGGTTTTGATGGTCCAGTTATTGAGGCATGCTCCTCTGCTTACTGCCTGTATGGAAGGGCTTTCCTCCCCCTCCTCCTCGAAAATAACACAACAATCCATATCATCGTCTTCTAGGAACAAATTCCTCACTGCTGCCAGTGCTTCCTCTTCTTCTAACCCATAGATAACATCAGCTGGCTGGAAAGTCTGCTCCAAATGTGGTATTGGCTGCTCCAGCGGATGTAAGGACCGCGCCATGGTGGCGACCAGGTTTTGAATTCTTTCCAAGTGTACTCATATCCCAGACCGAAGGTGGTGCCATGTTTCTTTAGTTTGATAGGCTTAGCGATTCCTTGGAGGTTCTTGCCAAGTCCCCTGCCAGGTTCGTATCCACTCCAGTTCAATATGCTTTCAATTTTATTGTCTCACCATTTGTCCTTGTCGACGGCGTTGACTCGCTCGATGTGGTGATAGGTCTCCCCGCCTATCTTTCTTCTACCTCCGATTGCTGAGATAGTCTGGCGACTGTATATGGGATTGCTACTGTCGCCGTGAATGATCACCTCTTGGTGGTTCCACTCAAATTTCACCACCTGATGTAGTGTTGACGCTACGGCCCCAGCGACATGAATCCACGGTAGTCCCAACAACAAATTGTAAGATGTCGGCACGTCTATCACTTGAAAATCAACATCGAACCAAGTAGACACCATTTGAAAACACAGGCTGATTTCCCCAATGGTGGACCTTTGGGAACCGTCGAAAGCTTTGACGTTGATGGCCCCGTCCTTGATCTCATGTAGCCCCTTTCCAATGTCTTGAGTGTTACCAACGGACAAATATTAAGGCTGGACCTTCCATCAATCAGGATTCTGGTGATAAAATAATCTTTGCATTGCACGGTGATATGTAACGCCTTGTTGTGACCCAACCCTTCTGGTGGCAGCTCATCTTCATGAAAAGTGATCTTGTGACTTTCCAATACCTACCCTACCATGTTTTCCATCTCTCCTCCGGTGATGTTGCTTGGTACATATGCCTCACTCAGCACCTTTAACAAGGCATTCTTGTGTGCATCAGAATTTTGTAGCAAAGCTAAGATAGAAATTTGTGACGGCGTTTTGTTCAACTGATCAATGACCGAGTATTCCTTGGTTTTTATCTTTCTCCAGAGATCATCGGGCCCGGTTTCAGTGATGGTTGGCCGACCAGAGGCCTACTTGCTTGACTCAGCCAAATGTTCCGGAGTATAAACCCTACCGGTTCTTGTCATACCCTATGCCGCAACGGCTTCCCCGAACTTGACCTTCCCTTTTCTTTTTGCCTCAGTTGTGTAGTCCCAAGGTATGGAATTTGTATGGAATGGTGTTACGGCAGACATTGCCACCGTAATTGGCGTGGCTATCTTTACTCTGAACGGAGCGTGCACCTTAGGCGGTAAAACTACAATTTCGAAGGGTGTAGGTGCATTTGCTGGTGACATAAATTCGACCTCAATCGGCGTTGGCGTCTTTGCAGTGGATGGTGCTACAAACTCAAGTGGCATGGACATATTTACCTCGGTGTCCCCAGAAGGCTGAATCTGGACTACAATCGGATTAAGGGTGACTATTGGCTTCTTGGATCGTCGCCTTCTGTGATCAAACCGATCGATCCCTTGGGGTCCCAATCATCCTCTATTTCAATCATGTGAACACCTCCACCCTTGTGGTCTGGCATAGGGTTATTGCGGACATTCAGAGCAGGCTCCTTTGCCACAATAATCTTTTATCAATTAGGGCCTGGATCTTGTCTTTCAGGGAGCGACATTCGTCGATGGTATGTCCTTTCATGTCGGAATGGTATGCACAGGATTTGTTTGGGTTAAACCATTGAGAAGGGTTCTCAAGGGTTATAGCAGGGATAGGGGTGACATAACCAGCAGCTTTGAGCCTTTCGTACAGCTGGTCAATGGGTTCAGCAATGGCGGTATACTGTTTGGGAGGTCTTCTGTCAAAATTTGGTCGAGGTCTCGGAAAGTTTTAATGTGTGGGAGGTGATTGATAGTGGGATGGTTGAGTATTGTAGGCTTGGTAGACATGTGCAGGTTGGGAATATCTTGGTGAGGTAGGTTGATATGTGGGAGGTGGAGGTGATTGATAAGTGGGTGGTGGAATTTGGTAAGAGGGTGAGGGTGCCTGGTAGTTCGGATTAGGCTGATATGTGAGTGGAGGCATTGGATAGGTTTGGTATTTGATAGGGGATTTGGTTCTCTATGTCACCATTACGGCACCTACGTCCCTTTTCTTGGACGTACCACCAGATTGTAAAGCCTTATTGGTAGCTTGCAAGGCTTCAAAGTTTGTAACCATACCACTTTTGATGCCTTCTTCGATCCTTTCTCCCAGATTGATGATGTAAGAAAATTTATGGTTCTCAATCAACATTAGCCTTTCATAATACTGTGGGTCCTGAGCCCGGACGAAAAACTTGTTCATTTGTTCCTCCTCTAAAGCAGGCCTGACCTTAGTAGCTTCTGATCTCCAGCGTGTAGCATACTCGTAGAATGTTTCCGTGGGCTTCTTCTTTAGGTTCTGGATGTAGAACACATCTGGTGCATTTTCTGTGTTGAACCTGAATCTGTCCATAAAGTCGGATGCCATACTCACCCAGTTTGACCATTTCTTCGGGTCTAGGCTAATGTACCAAGACAGAGCATCTCCTTTCAGACTCCTCATGAAACGTTTCATGCGGATCCTTTCCTCCTTTCCTACTCCAACCAGTTTGTCGTAGTATGTTCTCAAATGAACTCTTGGATCCCATGTACCATTAAACATCTCAAACTTAGGAGGTTTGTACCCCTTGGGCAGTTCGACATCGGGTTGTATGTAGAGATCTTCATAGTTCAGCCCCTCAATTCCTTTCTTGAATTCGGCTAGTCAGTTTCTTAAGTTCTTCAACCAGGTTCCTAATGAGTGAGTCTTTATCATCAGACTCGGGTGTGCTTGAGATGGGTTGGGTGGAGTGTGGTATGGTCTCCACATAGATGAGGGTCTTGTAATGAGCGTGGAAATGGTCATTTGTGGAGTTCAACAATTCTGGGATGAGCAGTGGAGTATTGTTGGAGGTGTGGCAAGTGTTGCAGTGGTGGTGAGGAGCGGGATGGTTTTGTGTTTTTGGGATATTTTGTGGAGGTGTGGGGTTCTGAGTGTTTGGAATTAACGTCTGGAGTGGTGAGGGAAAATGACAAATTCGTTAGATTTTGAACTTGATCAAGTTCCTCCTGGAACTTCAACCGTTTCTGCTCGAGTTGGGACGCACTTTCTTTGGAAACCTAAGTACCATGAGTGACCTCTACCCGTTCAGTTGAGTTTTTCCTTTCTAGTATTGTTCGAATCTTCCATCTTCCCTTTATTCTTGTTTCTGATAGGACTAAGAGGAGGAGTGGGTGGAGGGCCTCTAGATCCCGTGGAATAGGATGATAATGCCAGAGTGCACGAACTAACCTTTGGGAGGAAATAAAAAAACAAAAAGTAAAAAAAAAGGTAACAAGTTAGTGAGGATTATAAGAAAATGTTGCGATATTTAAACACATAGTGCAAGAATGTAAATCATGTCCTCTTTGGGAACCTCTTTGTGCCCGAGGTAGGCCTAGCGACAAGTTGATTTGGAGAACTTAGAATGCTAAATGCCTCATTCTATTGATAAAAAGTAGATGAATCCCAAATCGACACTAAATAACAGGAAATAAAATACCACTAGTGGCCGTTGGCCTTATTACATTTCTTAAAGCAAAAGAAAAACTCCTATCTATTTGGTCCCAGAAGGACCTTCATCAGGTTGAATTCTCTCGATGATCAAATCCTCCAGTTCGCGTAGATTCACCAGTAAAAATGCCTTTGCCAAGTGTTCTCCTTCGTTTCCCTCGGCATTTTGGCAGTCGGTGACTCTCTTCCTCACTTTCCCTTCCAATTCCAGCAGACTGTACTCCAGATATTCCAATTTTTCGCTAGCTTTGGCGGCCCTCACTTTCCACTCGTTGATTTGGTCATTTGATGGAAGACTCCTCCACCAGACTAGCAAGAGTGGGGGCATGCTAATCATACCAAAACTGGGGACCTCGTGCCTCATTTTCTACAAAACAAAAAGGTTAGGCCCTTACCCCCACCAAACTCGACTATTTAATATCAACAATTAGCATAAACGCATCTAGTTCTCCAAATAAATGCACAGAACGGGATGATGTCCGTTTGGGTTTTAGGGAAACCCAGTGGACTTTAGACAAGGCTATCTTAAAGGATCATTATGTCGACAACATAACTGACCCAGCCATGTTTGACCATGATACATGCACAGTTAAACAGAGTAAGGTTTCTATGGGGTTTTAGACTGGTACCCTTGAGCGGACAACTCAAGGGGGAAAGGCTCGGAACCGTCGACTACACCGTTGATCGACTGGTTTTACCGCAAATATGCCTTTTTCGGATTTAGGGTGTGATAATATCGGAAGAGCGCAACCACTCTTTATAAGCGTTGCTATGGTATTTGTTAGGCATAGGTAGAATATGATGTTGAGCATGATTATGCAACAATTAAAGCAGGTTGTCATGTATTTGCACGTTAGGAAAGCAGCAAATACAACAGTTTTTCATGCGGTAGTAAAGGAAAGCAGTAAAGGAAAGTAATAAAGGAAAGAAACAAAAAGACAAGTCAGTTTTGCTATCGAAAAGAAAATTGAATGCTTGAAAGAAATAAACAGATAACTGCGCATAAAGAAGCATAAATTCACAATAATAGTCTGAAATGGTAAAAGCCTAAAACTCCCCACCAGAGTCGCCATGCTATCGCGCCCTCATTTTCTCGCGAAATCGGGTTTATGACATTTGGGAGGACAACTCGTTCCCTTTTGGGGAATTTGGGTTTGAATTGAAAAGTCGCCACCTAATGATTAAGGTACATTAGGACACCAAGAAGGTTTGATTTGAGTAACCAGAGATTGGGTAAGGGCTTGAAATTATCCCAAGGGGAAGGTGTTAGGCACCCCTCAGGATCCACTAGTGTGGTTCCCGGCCAGAATATTGTTGTGAATTTAGGTGCAAATAACATGTAGGCAAATAAAACTTCAAATAAGAGGGGATTTTCACATAATGGTTACAAACAAAATTGGAAAGAATTAAAAGGAAGCTGATTTTCTTAAAAGAAATAGTTTGAAATCTTTAGAAGAAACAAAGAAACAAAGGGAAAAGGGGGGTCCTAGGTTTATTAATAATATGCCTCACACAACATCCGGTAATCACTCCTCAGTGAGGGGCTATACGAGACGTTATCGCGTGGTCATCATATCCATATCTACCATTTCCTACCCCGTTAAGGTATTAAAGCGTGGAATGGTCTCATTTACTTATTGCATGATATTATCCATCCCAATCCTATTAGTCCTAGAGGCATTTAGGACTACTAATCCTAAGGGGGAGGGATATTAGGCTTATTTGTAGTTTCAAAGGAAAAATTCTAAGGCGACATACAAAAAACATGTATAGCAAGTTGGAGGAAAGCACATAATAAGTAAAAGGCTCAGATATACCTCCTTGAACAAAGCAAACACATAATTAGCATGATTTTCACATACTGTTTATGGTCTGATTAAGAACTTAACGGTTGAGGCAGATTGATTTATTACATAATTTAGATAAGAAGCCCGAATCAGGCTTGCCTGCTGGTTGTAGTTAATAGCACAGATTCAGTTTATAACTTCACCCTAAGGCTTTCCTAAGTGTTGGACAAGGATCCTATAGGCATGGTATCTACTGAATTCAGAAAGCAATAATAATAAACTGAATACGTACTAGTTAAAAAGGTTGTCAGATTATTAAAGAAAGCAAGTTTTTTTACGAAGGTCATGAGTTCTGCAAATGATGATCCTTGTTATTACTGGTTTAGCTCTAGACGTGAATGAAGCGATTTAGATTCGATTAATAATTCCTATAGACATGCTTTCTACGCATAGTTGGTCAGCAGCCTTATAGACATGGTAAAAGTGTAGAAACCTTATAGGCATGATATCTAGGTGCTGAAGATGGATTTTAACCTCTAAACATGGTATCTAACTGGCAGAATTTGTTTTAAGACATGAACATGATATCTATATGCAGTTGATTGTTTAAGACCTATTAACATGATTTCTAGATGAAAATGGATATATAAGATTTAGAAGGACCTATAGGCATATTTTCTATATGCATATGCAGAATTCAGAATGACTTATAAGCATGATTTCTATATGAGAGTTACAGAATTTAGAATGACCTATAGACATGGTATCTACCCTTTGCAGACATAGTTACCCGCCCTTTTCACTAGTCATCCCCAAGAGTTTATTACAAATTATTACAGCCAAGAATAAAGTGAAATACATCAGAAAAATATAAATAAAACTACAACCAAAGTAGAGCCTGATTCAGACTTCATGTCTGAAATATGAGGTAAACCAACTCCAAATATCAAGATCTAAAGCCTTTCTCCCATTCGAGTGTGTCAAAGTTCCCTAAGAGCCTCAAAAAGGACTCCGAGCAATGCTCACACCCAAATGTATTATCAGATTAGGACAAGTGCAGTGTGGAAGGGCCAGCCCTCAAGTGTCCAAGTTCAGAGGGAGCTCAAAGGGTCCCAAGGCAAGGCTCACAATAGAGGGGCAGAACTTAAAGACTAAGAGAGTGTGCAAGTGCAGAAACAGAATTATAAAAGGGGGAAAGGAGAGGGAAAGAGCTACAGACAAGTACACATAAGGGGTTCAGGGGGGAATAGGGAAATTGAAAGAGGCAAGGGCAGGCTGTAGGTATGCCCAGCAATGGAGAATGCCAGCATACCCATAAGCCTGTTAGAACACACTATTTAGAGGTTAGGATCCCAAGGGATCAAATTTAATTCATGGACAATAATTTGCATGTTGTCATGCCTTAAACCATAGCTCAAACACATAGGGGGCAGAGGGTTTGGGATTCAGAATAGAACAGGCAAAAAGAAATCAGCATGCTAAAGTAAGTGTTGAACTATACAGAAATAGTGAGTAGACATAGACATGAAATCAGTAAATAAACACTTTGTTGTGGTGCTAAAGCTTAAATCAGGACATACCAGTTTCAAGGAAACAAATAGAGAAAGTAGTAGGTCTTGTAAACAGGCCACAGTGCAGACAATAAGAGAGAATACTATTGCATGTAAGTGTAAGTTCAGACAGACTATGAGTGATGCGTGTGCTAATGAAAGAGTCGTGTATTTATAGTGTGAAAACAGGCAAAAATAAGGTAAGAAAATAATTAAAAAACTGGATGTCAATTAAGAATCAATCAACACAAGACTTCCTTTGATTAAGGAATTCGGACTCAAAAGGTAAAACTATTTAAAGAAAGAAATCAAATAAACATCTTGTGCAAAGTAGGCAATTAGAGGTAAATACATAGAAGTTTATTTTCGGGGCAGAGCTTTGAAATACACGGTTGCATAAATAAGGTAAGAGAAATCAATTAGTAGCCAGTAAATCAAGGATCAGAGATTTTGTAATCACTAGTCCATGAATGAACCAAGTCAGAAAAGCTGAGAAAAGTTTTTTAACTTAAGTCGAGTAATAGGGCAGTCAGCAAACAAGGAAAGAAATCATTCAAACTTGTATAAAGGAAGTCTGAAATTAATCAAAAATTGAAAGCCCTTTTAGAAGGAAGTTCAGCACATATAAAGAGCACACAAGTATCAGGCATGCGAAAAGGGGTCAAGTAAAAGGTCTTATAGAGTTTAGCAAAAGTCAGAATCATATGAAGAAACAAAATTGAAACAATGATTTTGAAACTTAATGAAGCAGTAGATGAAACAACTCCAGGAACTCAAATAGGTCCAAAAGATTAGGGTTTTTGAAATCAGGCAAGTTCAGAGATAAAGCACAAGCAAATCACATAGCCAATGGTCTCAAAACTAAGATGAACCCCCAAATTCTAGGGTTTTTACCATCAATCCAGTGCAGGGGTGAGAGGACAAGCAATCAAGGAAAAGATACTAATCGAAACAGGTTCAGAGGTCTCAGAAAAGAACTGAGACCCTTAGCATGCTCTTTCAGTAGTAGAAACTCATAAGAGGTATAGTGAAAGAACAACATACAAGACACAGTAAAAGAAACATAGTAGAAGAAGCTAATGAGAAACACAGTAGAAGAAACTGATTAAGAACACAGTAGTAGAAACTTAAAAATAGATTAGAGGAAACTGATAAGAACATGTTAGCAGAAACTTAACGATAACACAGTAAAAAAAACGTAGTAGAAGAAGCACACAAAAGAAAAAGAAAAATCAGAGAAACATCTAAAAACCCTAGATCGGAAAATAAAGGCTTTGAAAGTATAACTTTTGAAAGAAATATCAGAAAATCATTTAAAAGCTTAGGGAAAACATGGATCTGGAATGGATCTACAGAGATCAGAAAATTCTCAAAAGCTAGAGAGAGAGTCGGTTGAGTGAAGAATGAGCGAGGTCTTGGGGGGTCATTTGGTTTAATTTGGTAAGGGCGGATCTGGACCGTTGATAAAAAATGATCAACGACCAAGATTTAGTCCGAGTTGGGTTGGGTAGATTTAGGATTAGGCTTGGGTCTTGGGTTGGTTTAATTTGGGTTGGGTATTGGGTTTAATCAGGCCAAGTTAAAAGGCCAAATGTGGCTATAAGTTAAATAGCCCCCTTTTCCCCATTTAATTAATAAAAAAAATAATAAACAAATTTCTGATAACAAATTAAAAGCACTAAAATGACTTATAATGTATAATTATCAATTTAAAAATACAGAAGCCCATTTTATAAACATGAGACGGATTTAAACATAAAAATGGCTAATATTGCAATTATGCAATTTTATCCTTAAAAAACCAAAGAAATTTGTAAAAAAATGTGTGAAAAATGTCTTAGCTATATTTTTATATAAACATGAGAATCCAATAAATAAATCACCAAAATGATAATTTGGGGATAATTATTGGGTTTTTCTTGATAAAATAAGGCAGTAAATTGATTTGAAAATCTTTGAAAAATTAAGAAAAAAATAATGTAACCTTGGGATATACTTATATATGCATATACATGCTATTCTGAAAGGTGTTTTGCATATAAAAAATACAGGAAAAAATTGGGTATCAACAAGAAATATACAGAAATGATGAAATGGCATGCGGATATAATATCATTACCGAGGAGTATGACTATAGTCAAGGCAAATGGTTCAATATAGCAAAATGGCCCAAACATGTCTCAAACAGATAGGCACATAGCCTAGACATGATTTCTAACATGAATAATAACTCAAGTAGCCAAACAATAGAGAAAATAGGGTAACACGAAGCCGTGATAGCAAAACTAGGCACATAATAGCCTAAAGTCTACTCGGATCATGAATAATAACAATGTACGCACATACCCTCGTCACCACGTACGTGTTTCACTCCCAACACATATCATACAAGGAAATAGCATCAACGCAAGTCTAGGCAAGATACTTTCCTCAAAGCGTGAGAATCAACACTCCAAAAAGCTCTTGCCTCTTGAATCGGCCTACGAACGGGTCAAATCTAGCAAAAAACAACTCAATAATATCAAATACGGCTATAGAAATTGATTCTATATTAAAAAGCTCCAATCTTTATCAATTAGCAAAATTTCAACCTGATCCCTCACCTCAAACCCAATAAAAGTCACAAATCTCAATCATCCATTCCAACACGAATCAAAATATACAAGTTTCATCCAAATCTAACCTCAAATCGAGGTTCAAATCACAAATAATCACTCTCTAACATTTCTTACATAAACCCCAATTTTCTCCATTAGTTTCCACCAACTAAAAGTCAAAATCAATGATAGAATCACGAACAATAATCAAATCCAAGTTAAGAACGCTTACACAATCCAAGTGGGTAAAAATCGCCACAAATATCGCCCCAATCCGAGCTCCCGATCTCAAAATATGATAAAATGAAGTCAAACCCTTGCTCTTAAACTTTGCCCAGTGCTTTCACACCTGCGACCAAATCTATCGCTTCGGCATCATTGCTTTTGCAACAAAATACTCGCTTCTACGAGTTTCACTTAATCCCCGACCTTTCACACGTGCGGACAATCCTCCATTTCTACAATAGCGCAGGTGAGACCAAAGGGCCCACCTCTGTGGAACTATCCCAAGCCTGTCGGCCTTCACTTCTCAAACCAAAACTCTGCATCTACGGACTCGCAGATGCGCCAAAAATCTTCGCATATGCAAACCTTCCCTTCCCCAGTAATCTTCCCCTTCTGCGAACTTCACCCACACACCTGTGACCTTGCACTTGCGGCCAAAGCTCCGCAGGTACGACATACCAACACCAGAACTACCCACATGACAACAAACAATCCAAAATCAATCTATAACACACCCGAGGCGCTCGGGACCCCATCCAAACATACCAACCAGTACCTAAACATAACACAGACTTGCACGGGATCCCAAATCACACTAAGTAATATCGAAATCACAAATTGCACCTTAGTTCAAGCTTAATGAACTAACCAACTTCCAACTTTCAAAACTCATGCCGAACCACATCTAACCAACTCGGAATAACCCCAAATTTTGTATACAAGTCTTAAATGATACAACAAACCTATCAAAACTCTTGGAACAACAATCCAAACCCGATAACATCAAAGTCAACTCCCGGTCAAACCTATGAACCTTCCAAATATTCAAATTTCTAACTTTCGCTAATTAGAGCAAAATCAGCCTAGGGACCTCCAAATCCAAATCCGGACATACTCCTAAGTCCAAAATTACCATACGAACCTACTGGAACTGTCAAAACACCATTTAAAGATTGTTTACCCGAAATTTAAACCTCGATCAACTCTTATAACTTAAGCTCCTAACCTTGGAACTAAGTGTTTCAATTTACTCAAAAATCTTCTCAAAACCAAATCAACCATCCTTGCAAGTTGTAAAACAACAAAGAAGAATATGGGAAGCATCAAATAGAGGAACGAGGCTAAAATACATAAAATGATCGATCGGGTATTTATAGCTAGTCAAGACGAATCTAAAGAAGTTGGGTTAGTTTAGCATGGCTCGAATCACCATGGTATAACGATGATAGGTTCCTTCAGTATAATAGGATTTTACAGGTTTTTTTGTGGCGACACTTTGAGGTTTGGCATTCTGCATGACTTGGTTGACTTAGAGAGATTCAGTGGTAATGCCTTGGTTATATGCAAATGGGTTCCAAAGAGTTTGCAATAGTTTTGACCACGACTTGGGCTGGATGTCTCCTGCGGGGTATGGAAAGTTTGTTGCGTGTCATGATTATCTCTTGATATGGGTTAAGTTGAAGATTTATTGTCGATGAAGTATTTATTTTACTTGTGATTAAGAGTTGATAATGGGATTCTTGTATATTCATATGATAGCATGATAGATGAAGTGAGTCGTGTGAGGTTGAGATTGAATGGACAAGGTTACAGTTCAATTCAAAGGGAAGGTCATGACTTCTATACAATATGGCAGATTTCAAATGTTAAAATAATGCTAGCACTATTGTTACATCTCGCACTTCTCGTACATTAAAGTTTCATCTTCAGTTAATTGACATAGACTCGGGGAATGAGATTATCTTAAGGTTAGCATATTTATGCTATTTATAACAAGCGATAAGTAAGTGCCATGAAGGACAAAGGGTACACTAATTAAAGAAATTGAGTTTCGTTGAAGGTTGTCAATTTGGGATAAAATAAGGTCTGAGCTATAATATTCGATATTTATGGACTAGTACCATACAAGGTACCATATGACCGTGATAGTATGATGTATAAGGTATATTAAAAATGAGTAGAATTTTAAGTAATTTGAGAAAATTCTTAATTATGTGGGTAATTGGTTAATTATCGGGTAATGGGATATTATCTAATTAACTAATAAGTTGGGATAAAGATTAAATTCCCCCCCAACCCCACGTGGCAGCAAGCCACTCCTTAAGCAAATGACTCTTAGTCATTTCTTATTAGGTGACAACCTATTACATCAATTACATGACACCTCAATTTCAAGACTTTCAAAACAAACCATACTACAATCAGATTCTAACCTCATTCCTAATATTTTTAATACCAAGACATTACAATCAGAAGTGAACGTTAGCAATTCTTCTTGCAACCAATTCCTACGAAAAACATCTAACGAGACTTATTAGAATCTTAGCTACGTAAAACTTTTGTGGTTCTAAAGGAGTACGGTGCAACCTTTTCCGAGAACATCATACGGATTTTTCCCTACTCCAAGTATGTTAAGGCTAAGCCCTTCTTTCATTTTGGCATGATCTCATAATTACACGAGTTTGATAACGAGGCATAAAGAGAAGTTCATATTCCTGAATTTATGTACATTTCCTAGTCTCATAAGTTACAGTATTTTCCCTTATCGGGACTTCATATTCAATTGAGTATTTCCTTCTTCCAGTCAAGAGAGCAGAGAGTCTATATGTCACGACCCTAAACCCAGACCCGGTCATAATAGTGCCTCTCATGAAGACAAGGCTAGTCGGCACTTTCCCATTCCAGTTTTAAGCAATTAAACACTAAGAATTAAGTCTAAAACGTAATAAATAACCCAAAGGTAAGCAGTTAACCGAACAGTTTGCGGAAAATAAACCCAACACAGTCTGATACCGGGGTGTCACTATTCATGAGCATCTACAATTCTAACACAAGTCTGAAAAGTCTACAAAGTTATTACAAGGTCACTAATAAGGGAAAAGAAATGAGATAAGGGGGAGAAACACGGGACTACGGACGCCAAGAGCTACCTCGTGAACTCCAAAGTCTGTCGGGAGCTCTCAACTCTCGCTAGCAGGATCAGCAACGCTTGAATCTGCACACGGGGTGTAGGGAGTAAAGTGAGTACTCCAACTCAGTGAGTAATAATCATTAATAAACGACTAAGAGATATGAAAACACGTAAGGCACATTACAAGCTATAATGAAGCAGTAAAACCAGTAGAAGCAGTAAAGCAGTGATAATGTGTAAAGTCATTTTTAATTCAGTTCAAACTTCATGAAATGCCTTTTTAACAATTAAGCAGGTAAATGACAGACAAATAAGACAGATAAGCACGTAAAGGATTGCCCCCCGGGCACAATGTTAACAATACCAGCCTCTCGGGCAATATCTCAGAACAATACCAGTCCCTCGGGCTATATCTCACATCACAATGGGTACTCGCACTCACTGGGGGTGTGCAGACTCCTGGAGGGGCCCCTTATGACCCAAGCGCAATATCAAGCCATCTCATGGCATCATCACTAGGCTCTCGGACTCATATCAACAAGCCACCTCGTTGCGTACATATCTCAGGCCCTCGGCCTCATAATCATAGTCAATGTTTCCTCATAATATAGGCCATCGGCCTTACTCAGTCAAAGTCCTCACAAGCCACTCGGGCAATAGTAAAACATGATTCTCAGCCCAAAATATCACTTAAAAGTTCATTTAAGTGTTAAAACAGAGTAAACATGGCTGAGTTATGGAAACAGTAGAATATAGCATGACTGAGTTCAAGTATAAAGTCAAAACAATGAGGAAATATCAATAATAATCCCCTAAGGGTTCAAATAGTTGGCACGAGGCACAAATATGGCATTCAGCCCAAAACATGATGACAGCAAATATATTTCCGTCAAATATGCGGTAAAATAGTCATTCGGGACGGACTAAGTCACAATCCCCAACAGTTCACGACCCCACGCTCGTCATCTAGCATGTGCATCACCTCAATATAGCACAACGATGTGCAAATCCGGGGTTTCATACCCTCAGGGCATCATTTACAATCATTACTCACCTCAATCTGGTCCAAATCTAGCCCACAACGCCTTTGCCCCTCGAATCGGCCTCCACTCGCATCGAATCTAACCAAAATCAGAATCACGGCGTCAAAATATGCTAAGGGAACGAAGCCCAAGTGAAAATAATCAATTTACAACTTAAACCGAAATTACCAAAACCCGACCCCCAGGCCCACATCTCGAAATTCAATAAAATTCACATTAATAGATTCCTCATCTCCCCACAAGTTCATACATATCAAAAGTACCAAAATCCGACCACAAATGGTCCCTCAAATCCTCAAGTCTAGGTCTCCAATACCAAGCTCTAGTTTCCCCAATTTTAACCCTTAAATTCCATTAATTATAGCTTTAATCCGTGAAATAATACCATAGGAATTAGTTTTAGGTCCAAAATCCTTACCTTAATGAAGTTCTCTTGAAATCCTTCTTCAAAATCGTCCAAAAAGCTCTAAAACCGACTTAAAAATGGTGGAATAGCTCAAAAATCGCGAAGGAAACCATTTATATGTTCTGGCCTAGGCATTTTCGCATCTGCAGTCAATCCACCGCATCTACGGTACTGCTTTTGCGGTCCAAGAGCCACTTCTGCAGTTTTCACTTATCCTCCAGCTTTTCGCATCTGCGATGCACCAGTCACACCTGCGTCATCGCAGGTGCAGTTCACCAACCGCTTCTGCGGTTTCTGCCTCCTTCACTATCTTCCGCTTCTGCGGTCTTCCCCCTCGCATCTGTGGCATAGCACCTGCGGTCCCCAATCCGCAGGTGTGGAAATACCAGAAGCAGAAAATCTGCAGTTTCTACAAAAATTCCAAACTCTCCGTTAACCATCCGAAACCACCCCGAGGCCCCCCGGACCTCAACCAAAAGCACAAACATATCTCATAACCTTATTCAAACTTATACCAATCTTCAAAACACCTCAAACAACATCGGATCAACCAAAATACATCGGATTCAAGCCTAAGTTTTCAAATTCTTCCGAATTATGCTTTTGATCAAAAACCCAACCAAACCACGTCTGAATGACCTCCCAAATGACACAATGGAACTACTGCAACTCTCGAAATTCTATTCTGACCCCTATATCAAAATCTCACCTATCAACCGGAAAATGCCAAAAATCCATTTTCGCCAATTCAAGCCTAAATCTACTCCGGACCTCCAAAACTCATTCCGATCATGCTCCTAAGTCCCAAATCACCTCCTAAAGCTATCCAAACCCTCTAACACATAAGTCAACATCCAGTTGACTTTTTCCAACTTAAGCTTCCTCAAAAGAGACTAAGTGTCTTAAACCTTACCAAATCCTTTTTGAACCTGAGCCAACCAACCCGATCACATCTAGAACCGATATACAAAGCAATAAGAAGCAAAAATGGGGGAAAACAGAGCGGTAACTCATGAGACGACTGGTCGGGTCGTCACACTATATATACAGTATTACAGTATTTTCACTACTCTTGAGCTATAATCGATGGGCAGGCCCCTATTGGGCAACCTTTGATCAGATGGTAAGATATATACTAAGCCTATTGTGGTCGAGCGCCTATGAGCGAGCCTAGCATGGCCAATATACAAAGCCTAGTATGGCCGAGCGTATATGAGAGAGCCTACTACGGTAGAGTAGTTATATATTATACCGAGCCTTATAGGGCTGGACAACTATTTTACTTACTATATTAAGAGAGTTGAGTCAGTATCGGCAGGTAAGCATATGTTCAGTTTATTACTTCAGTTTTAGCTTTCAGTATATTGCCTTACATACTCAGTACATTATTTCGTACTGACGTCCCTTTCTAGGGGCGCTGCATTTCATGCGTGTAGGTTCAGACAGACAGACAGGTAGACCTCCTCAGTAGGTGTTGCTCGAGTTTGGCTTTATCGGTAAGCTCCCTATCCTTCGGAGTTGCTGGGTCTCAAAGTTTTGTGTACATCTTGTGTATACATGTAGATAGGTTATGGGTAGGTCGGGGCCCTATTCTGATCATAACATATCTATCAGCAGAGGCTTGTAGACATATCATGTCAGTTAGTGCAGTATGTTGGGCTTGTAGACCCTATACATATATTTTGTTGGCTTGTCAGTTATAGTAGTTATGACGGCCTTGCCGACCCAGCTTTATGTTAACATTTAGTCAGTGTTAGTCTCTATTCAATTTTATATTTTGCTTCGCAAATTGTCTTGCAAGGTGGCCTCTAGCCAAAGTATGACATTATATGTCCAGAATTCCTGAGTCGCAAATTGGTACACAAGGATAGATGAGGCACCGGGTGCCGGTCTTGCCCCTAGGCTCGGGGCTTAACAACTATGTTGTATCACCTGAGGATGGTATGTGTTGTATAAAATGCATTGTGTATTGATTTGCAGATGCCTGACTAGTACTGCAGAGATCGCGTGCTTGACAACTATTGGTATTCAGGTTTTTACTAATCTGTGCAAGAGATTTATGGATGTAATTCTCATGATGTGATTATATATGTATGATATGGCAGTCATTCAAGTCAGAGAGTTAGAGATCATGTATGAATATTCTTGTATTCTCATAATTTAAAGATTATATTCTGAGAGGCAGATTATCCCTCTGATTGCGAGCCGTGAAAGTGTGTTCAGGATTTGATAATTGATTGTGTGTGTCATGGATAGGGTCACTATGGACTCTTGGAAGGCTATTTACCAATTCTGGAAAGTTTTGAGTCGGCTTGGATGCCTATTGATAGGCCTAATAAGAATGTGTATTCCACACTGGATTTGGATTTGCTTGCTCAGTGCAACATTTACTATAGGAGTGTCATCGGGTGGAATTGAACTTATTTGTGCCCTGATCTATTTCAAATATTACTCTCTGGTGTACTATGGGTTGTGAGATTACTTGATTATTCACATGCATGTTGTGGCCATGTTTAGGCCTTGTTCCATTATATGAGTGAGGTGGCTCTTGAGATGTTGGTTTACTTATTGCACCTTAGTCGTGCTTGGCTTTTTCCCGAGCTCATTAAGTTATCCGCCTCCTCATGGTTATTTTTGTGCACTTCACATGCTTGTTGTTGATATTCATGTATTGTTGAGCATGAGCATTTTGGCTCAATTGGTATTTCCATGTGGATTGATATGCTTGGATCGGGTTATACGTCACAATGGAGTTATGTCGGATACAATTCCTTGTACTTCTTTTGTATGTTGTGCCTTCCCGTTATGGAATGAGAACATGGCGTTATTCTTTTGTTGTTATATTTGTTAAACTTATTGGATTGCCCTCCTATTTGGTTCTCTTTCTATAATTGGTCATATTTGAGTTGCGACTTATTGATGACAGATTGTGTCGTATGAGGCTTTAGGTGGCATTTGATGTGTCTTGTTAGTTGAGCAGCTTGTATTAGGTGAGATGAGACCTGGAATTAATGTAATAGGATTTGGATAAGATATGTTTGGAAGAAGAATGTCATTAGTTAACTCATAATTTGGCAATGGTTCTTGTCAAGCGAGAGAATTCCATAACTTATTGTCTTGGTGGTGGTTATGAGTTTCTACACGTTTCCTTTATCATTTGGAACCGAGGGTTGGAACAAAGTTTTATTTGATATATATTTGTTACTGATACTAGGTTTGGTAGCAGGCAGTTGCCGGGGGCAGAAGATATGGCTATGGACATAGGAGTTATGGGGCATATCGTATGGTTACATCTTGGAAGTACATCTATTTATTGCAGCTTGTGGGGATTGATAAAGTGTATGTATACAAGAATCGGATCTTAAAGAGAGTTATAGATGTTGAAATTTGGTTCTAAGGCTTATGGGTTAAGATCAAAAGAAGAATCTTCAGTCAGGATTGTGTTAATGGACTTATATGGATTGAGGTGGATGGAATCACTCGTGGTCGTATGTATGATGAGTTTGTGCAGTTACTTGACAACTTTGGGGTGACTCTTGGCACATTCGATGACGAATTTATGTTTAACTAGTGGAGGAGATAACAACCCGACCAGTAGTTTTGAGGTTTAGCATTTAGTTTGGTGGTTTGATTCCTTAAGTAGCTTCATATGATGTATTATGACTTGTGTATATGGTTGATTTTGATTTTCAAGGGGTTCGGAGTTGATTTAGAAGAGTGATTCTCAATTTAGAAATTTTAAGTTGAAAAAGTTGACCAAGGTTTGACTTTTGAGTAAACAATCTCAAAATTGAGATTTGATGGTTTCAAGAGGTTCATATGGTGATTTTGGACTTGGGCGTGTGTTCGGATTTGGATTCGGATGTTCCTAGAAGGTTTTGGCTCTATTAGCCTAAAGTTGGCATTTTGAAAGATTGGAGAGTTCATAGGTTTGATTAGAAGTTGACTTTGGTATTACCGAGTTCTGATTGGTGTTTCGAGACTTTGGATAGGTTCATTTGGTTTATCGGGACTTATGTGTAAAGTTTTGTTGTGATCTGGCATGTCTACGTGCGATTTAGACTAGTTCGATGAAGTTTGAACATGTGAGTTAAGAGAAGGATTTTGATCTTTGATTCTTGGTTTTGATATTATTTGTGATGTATTGAGCCCTGTATAAATTTGGATAAGGTATTTAGATTTGTTGGTACGATTGGACAGGGTCCCAGGGGCTTGCGTGTGATTCGAGGTAGTTTCGAACCATTTTGATTGAGTTTAGAATAGCTAATGTTCTGGTGTGTTGCAGTGCTTTGGGAATTCAAAGCAAGGCTCACGATCGCAGAGAATGATTTGGCCGACTGGCATCTATTCTTTGCATTCACCGAGAAGGTGTCACGTTCGCGTAGTGTTAGGGGCCAGAAGTATCACATTCCCTTTCGGGAGATCGCATTTGCGGAGCAGTGGAGTCAGATGAAGGTTTGGCCTTTGCATTCACGTAGGGACTATTGCATATGCATAGGCTTGGACGCAGTTGGTCATCAGATTCGCATGGAAGGCTTCGCGTTCGTGAAGCATAGCTGGAGCTGGGGGCTGTTTGGCCTTCGCGATTGCATGGATACTGTCGTGATCGTGAAGAGTAATGCCTGGGCAGACTTTATAAGCTGGAATTTCGGGACTTTTGCCCATTCTTTCATATTTTGAGCCCTAGACTTCGAGAGGAGGAGATTTTGAAGAGTAGTTTCACTAATACATTATAGGTAAGTAATTTTCACTTAGATTTGGTTATATATCTTGATTCTCCATGGATTTCTACACCTAAACCTTGGAATTTCAAAGAGAAATTTGGGGGGGGGGGTTTTGTCTATAATTCAAGAGAGTGTAAATTGGGGATTTGGGAGTCGATTTGGACATGATTTTACAATCTAATAATAAATTTAGACTCGTGAGATTATGGTTGTCAGGATCTATCCCTTGACTCGGGTTTCGACCATGTGAGCCCCAGTTGATCGTTGTTGACTTTTGAGGATCTGATTAAAGATTGAAGCTTTATTGTTTGGAATTGATTCATACGACTTTTTTTTGGCTTTATTGAGTTGTATTTGACTAGATTCGAGTCATTTGGTGTTGGATTTGAATGAAAAGTTTGTTGTCAATTGATTAAACTTTGCCGAATGGAGGTAAAACTCTTGTCTATCCTTACAAGAGAGAATTCTCCCTATAAGTGATCTATTTGCTACTTGTCTCTCGATTTAGGAGCCACGTATATGCAAGGTGATGAGTGTATATGCACAACTAGGTTATGACCATATCCGGTAAAGTTTGGCTTATGATTATGCCTTGTTAGGACTATGTGAAATTTTTATTCTAGTTTCATTGATTCTACGGCTATGTGATGACTTATAATTGTAGCTTAGAAGTATGCTTAAGGTTATGGCTTGTTGAAATAGCGCATAGATGATTATTTTTCCATTTTTAGCTTCTTTGTTAAGCTATAGTCATACACTTTGTCTTATTGATTCATGATTTGGTGGTTACATAGCTTAATCTATTCATATTAAATATTATGAAAAAACGGTTGAATGCAAAATTGCTTATTGAATTGTGGAGACGAATTGAATTACATCATTAGCCATATTCGTCTTTTAGCCATATTCGTCTTTTAGCCATATAGGCTTTTATCTGCAATTCTGCTGTTATGATTTGGTGTCTTGTAATTATATTCCTTCATGCATATATTTCATGAATTGGAGAGTTGTATATTGTGAAAAGATGAGAATTTCTACACCATAGATATTTTGAACGGATATTGATTATATATGATATTGTGAGTGGATAAGGTGGCATGCTGCAACGGTGTGATGAGTAGATCGAGTTACACGCTGCAACGTTATTAGATTTGGTATTGGATTGTGAGCATGCACTGGAAGCTTTGACTCATGCAATGGCTCAATATATATATATATATATATATATATATATATATATATGTATGTATATATGTATGTATGTATGTATGTATGTATGTATGTATGTATGTATGTATGTATGTATGTATGTATGTATGTATGTATAGACTGACTCGTGATGTGTTTGTGAAGGATTGAGATAACATGTATTGTTATATCCCCCTTGTTTGAGCATGCATTTTGTAGCTTAGACTCATGTAGTGACTCTTATATTATATGTGAATGTTGATTGACTTTTATCGTGACAATAAAAAGAACTAAGGTAATTGATATTGTATTCCATCTCCTTATCTAAAAAGCATGTCGAAGTTCCAATTTTACTGAATTTTTATTGGCAGACCAAATTATTGATATCATGCTTTATTCCATGCTCTACTTATGTTTCTGATGCTTTTGAGCTGCTGGTAAGTGTCGGTAAAGACCCCTCACCACTACTTCTTTGAGGCTAGACTTGATACTTATTGAGTACCGTGGTTTTGTACTCATATCATAGTTTTGCATATTTTGTACAAGTTCTGAGACTCTTATTTGTAGTACCCTTTGAGCGGAGTAGGAGTGTGTTATTGGAGACATCATGGTGAGCTGCTTGATCTGATCCGTAGCACATGAGTCGTCATTCCCTACTTATCTATTTCTATCTATGCATTTCTTTTTCAGACAGATGTATTTATTAAGTCGATTCTAGTTGCTCTTATTAGATGTTCTTGATATAGTGACACCAAATTTTGGGCGTATCTTAGACAGTTAGTCAGACCCTATCATTGATTATATATTTATGTTATTGAATTGAAATTAATTTCCGCATTGGTTATTTATATCATAAAATGATTAATGGGTTAGTAATTAGATTCTATTGTTGTTGTTGAGTGTTGGCTTGCCTAGCGAGTGGGTTAGGCGCCATCACGGCCTTTGGTGGAATTTTAGGTCGTGACAAGATGGCTATGACTAATCATGTAATTTGATTTTATCTCAACAGTTCAATAAGTAATTCTTAACATTCATAAGTCTTTTCATAATATTCAACATGAATATATTAAGCCATATAACCACCAATCATGAATCAAATAAGACAAGTGTATAGTTACCGCTTAATAAGAAAGGTCAACATGGCAAAATAATCCTTTATGCCAATTTAAAAAGTCATAACCTTAAGCATGCTTCTAAGACATAAGTACGAGTTATTACGTAGTCATAGAATCAATGAAATATCGATAATAAGTTCAAATAGTACAAACAAGGCATAATTATAAGCCAAATGTTACCGGATATAGTCATAATCTAGCTACTATACGCTCGTCATCTCGCATATGCGTGACTTCTAACTCAAGTAACACGTAGCAATAGATCACATATGGGGAGAATCACCTCTTACAAGGATAGACAAGACATTTACCTCCTCCCAGCAAACTTTAATCAACAATAACCGTCTTTTCTTTCAAATTCAACACCAAATGACTCGAATCTGGTCAAATATTACTTAAATGAGTCAATACAAGCTTTAGGAAATGATTTCATATAAAAAGATTCAATCTTTAAGCCAAATTAAAAAGTCAACCTCAGGCCCGCCCGAAACTTGAAATTGACCGTAGATGTAGTTCACCCATTATCCCACGATTACAAATATATGATTAGATTCCAAATCGGGGTCCAATTTCATGATCAAAATTCCTAAAATCACTCTTTTAAGTTCATACCAAAATCTCCAATTCCTACACTTTCATTTCTTATTTTAGGGTTAGAAATCCATGTAGATCATCCTCTCCAAGTTAAGGGTTCAAAATATAAGAGAATGAGCAAAATCCCAATATTCACAATTTAAATCGTCTGTCCAGAGGTACCTTTCGCGATCGCGATCCATCGCGAAGCACAAAATTTTGTTGCCTGACATTCCTTCTACGCGATCATGGAATTACCCACGTGATCATGAAAGCCATCAGTCCCCACTCCTTTGTGAATGCGAGATGGCCATCGTGAACGCGAAGACCAGCTCCCTAGCCAGTCTCTTCCTCTCCGCGAGCGCGAACCTCTCCATGCGAAGTGATGACCACCGGCCTATAAGCCTACACATTGCAACCTTATGTTCGCAAATGCGATGCACCAAGTCCATCTTGCCAAATTCTTCTTCGCGGCCGCGAGATATGCTCCGTGATCGCGAAGCATTACAGTGCACTAGTACATCAGTTGTTCCAAACTCAACCAAAATGGTTCGAAACAACTCCAAATCACACTCGAGCCACCCGTCCAACCATTCCAACAATTCCATATACTTCCTAAAAACTTGTCCCAAGACTTGAAATGTCAAAAACAACAACAAACCAAGAATCGACGATAAAATTCATCTCTTAACTTTCAAACACTCTAACTTCGCGAAATGCATCTGAATCACACTTAGATATTCCAATTACAACCAAACTTTGCACACAATTCATATCATCCATTAGTATAGATCCAAGGTCTCAAAACCACAATCAATGTTCGATAATACCGAAGTCAACTTTATGTTAAACCTATAAACTCTCTAGTTCTTCAAATTGCCAACTTGCGACAAATAGCGTGAAAATCTTCTAGGAACATCCAAAATTAAATTCGAACATATCCCTATGTCCAAAATAACCATATGAACCTATTGAAACTATTAAATCCCGATTTTAAGGTCTTTTACTCAAAACTCAAACTTTGGTCAACTCTTCCGACTTAAAGCTTCCATAATGAGAATTACTCTTCCAGATATAGTGCATCATATGAAGCTACTCAAAGTCTCAAACCACCAAACGGAATACTAAAACTCAAAAGTACTGGTCGGATTGTTACACCCATGAGTCATGGAACCCAAATATGTAATCAAAATTCTTTTTGATGTCATTAGCATGCTTAAATCAACAATTATTCATTTCTAGGTTTCTTAAATTTCTCTCTTGATTTGTCCCAAATCCTTGATTTTTTATTAAAATAAATGATATATTCTTAACTTGATGATAAAGTGAGTTAGAATCACATACCCCAATATGTTTGATGAAGAAATAGGTCAAAAACCCTCAGCACCGAGCTTCCATGCTCCATAATTGAAGAAAAATGCCAAAACTACGAAATGGGCTCTATTTATAGTGCGAAGAACCATCTTCCAATAAAAATGCACTGCAACGGCACCCCGTACGTTAGCCCCTGTATTGCGGTAGTGCTGCAACCTGCAACACTCTGCTGGCAAAAAAATTACTCTACGACCCTTTAGTAAAACGATCATAACTTTATGCTCAAATTTCAGAATAACAAATGGCTTGGACCACAATAAATTAGACTCAAAGAGCTACAATATCATTGAAACCTCATCCTATAATTCTTTATATATTGGGAGATGTGCGCTTTCGAAGTCAAGCCAACTATAAAAAAAGCCTTGTTTCAGCAACTCAATTCTATCGAAACTTTCCCCAATCGCGCCAAAACTTACCTGAGCCTCACATGACTCCATCTAGTCATTCTAAAAGTCCAAATACCCAATATGGAATTTTCCAAAGGCTAAAAAACCCACGGGAACATCATAACAAAGAACGAGGCTCAAACCGAATAGAATTTCTCTTAAGTTCTTAATCCTCATTATTTTAAAAGAGTGTCTGAATCACACTTGTAGCCTGTTTGGCCAAGCTTCTCCAAATCTAATGTCACACCCCAGCCTAGGAAGGTGCGACTAGCACACGGCGCCCGAAGGCCCGTGTGAACCAACGTGCTCTTTCATCTTTTCGTTCATAAGTTCTAGGCCATTGAGGCCTCAAAGTGATAATTACCAAGGTTTAAAATGAATACAACTGATTAACAAAGACAACATTGGAATTTTATACATATTACAACTGTTCTTAACAAAATCGTCATTGCCCTTTTTTATACAATGGAAATCTAACCTGCAAGCCTCTAAGAGTACCAAAAGAACATACACGTACACAACTAGGTTGGGACAGGGCCCCACAGTACCCAAAATGTTTATAACATTTGCCTCCGTACCTATCGACTTCAAAATAACTACTCTGAAGAAGAGGAGAGCAACAACCAACGGGTGAATCGTGCACCTACTAGGGATGGGCATTATTGGGCCTATCTGTACCTGTGGGCATGAACACAGCACCCAAAAAGAAGGGGTGTCAGTACGGATAATGTGCTGAGTATGTAAGACTAAGAAACACAAGTAAATCAGAGTCATAGCATAAGAGATATGAGTACATGATTCCAACTTGAACACCGAAGACAACCCACCGAGGGCATGAACCAAACTCTAAGGAACTATGAACCGCGATCATAAATGCATGCAAACTTTTGTAAAACCAAGCCTCACATTAGGGCCATGCTTAATATATATATATATATATACACACACACACACACATATCTTCAGCCACTATTTGGGGCAAATTTTCATTACTCCATACCCGGTCTCATACAGGAATAAGTCGTACCCGGCTTCAGGAGGTCTCGGTTGTACCCTGTCTTAACAGAACTTGGCGTAACCGGCCTCAAGAGGACTCGGTAGCCTCACATCACACGTCATCGTATCCAGCCACACACGAGCTTGGTAATATCTCACATCATGCTTCATCGTACCGAACTGATTAATGGTTACACAATATGTGTCATACCCGGCCGGCTATAGCGCGACTCGGTAGAGTAAAATATATATATATATATATATAAGTGCAATGCAGTAGCAATTTCAAGAGATATCAACTCTAAACTTCAGAATGAATCATACTCTCCGACAACAGGATCCCAACTGAGAACAATGTAGACTCTGAAAGTCATACTACCAGCGAGAATGCACAGGAACAACGATAATATCATTGAGAGGACTTAGAACTACCAAACTTTACAGTATAAGGGTCACTTAGAAAGAAGGTGAGACTTACACTAACTCATGCCAAGAAAGAAAGTTGCCCTACATACCTTGTTGGAGATCTAATTACACTTCTATGGTGGTTAACTTTTCCTCTAATGAATCTTCAGAACTGATTCCCCTAGGTGATGGGTTTTATAATAACGATTCCAAGTTCCTTCAAGCTAAATCTTGCTAAATCCAGATTCACCTTCGACCTTGCCTTAATTTGCTAGGAAATTCTAATGAGGCGTTGAGAGTATTTTGAGAGGACTTGTTCTGATGATACTTCTAGAATGAAAGAGAAAGAGCCTCACTGCCCTTTTATATTGTTACCAAGCATAGGAACTTTTGCCACTTCCACATACAAAACAGGTTGCCCCGCTCGGCGAGACACGTGGCGCAAGCCCACTGAAATGTGTGATCACTTTCTGGCTTCGAACAGGTCTCCAGCTGATTTCGCGCTAGGATCCACACTTACCATGCTTTATTTAAGTATGGGGTGTAACATCCAAAAGCACTTTTTTTTTCAAAATAAGTATTTTTTTTAAAGTTGAAGTGTTTGGCTAAACTTTTAGAAAAAAGGGCTTTTGAGTAAAAGCAGTTTTGAAAAAGCAGAAAAAAGTAGCTTCTCTCCAAAAAACTTTTAAGAAAAATACATTTAAAAGCAGTTTTTAAAAGCTTGGCCAAACACTAATTGCTTATAAGGAGTGTTTTTCAAATTGATTAGCCAAATATAAATTGTTTATGACTAAAAAATACTTTTAAGAAAAACACTTTAGAGAAAAAATACTTCTCAAAATAAGCTAATTTTTGCAGCTTCGCCAAACAGGTTATTAGTCACTTTGGATTACTTCCAAACTTTGCATACAAGTTCAATTCAACTATATAGACCTATCTAAAGTCTCTGAACATCAAAGTCAACTCTTGGTCAAACGTATGAACTCTTAAGTTGTTCAAATTGTCAACTTTCAATAAATGGTGTCGAACTCTTCTAGGAACCTCCAAAGTCAAATATGGACATACGTACAAGTCCAAAATCATCATAAGAACCTATCAGTACCATCTAAACTCAATTTCGAGTCCGTTTACCCAAAAGTTAAACCTTGATCAATTCTTGTAACTTAAAGCTTCTATTTAGGGACTAAGTATCCCAAATCACTTCCAAACCTCTTGGGACAAAAATCACTCATACCCACATGTCATAAAACATCAAATTGACCTACAGGAAATCTCAGATCATGGAACGAGACGCTAGAACTTAAAATAATCGGTTGGGTCGTTACAATTGTAGTGTGTATAACAAATATTACTTTGTTCGTAGAACATTATAAGACTAGGATATAAGTTATATACACTAAAATTATACGATAGTAATTTTTTTTACAATTGTAATTTAATTTATTATAGAATATTACTTACTATCATTTAATTTAGGTTATGAGTCCATGCTATAAATGAACGTCTGGACAGTAACAAGCTCTTTTTTATCCGAAACTTTTGACAAAGGGGATGAAATGAACAATTTTAAAACGTTTAGGGGTATATTTGAACTTTTCTCTCTTTAAACAAACCAAACTAGGAAAAAGCGAAGTTACTAACTAGCAAAACTTTCCCTTCTTTGTGTGGAGGTTTGCAGTCGGCTGTCCAGTCGAATCTGTACTAGGAGAGATGGCGAATCAGCTCTACGGCTATAACCCTAGCAGCAATGCGGGAATAGCAGCAGGGAGCAACCTGTCTAGGACGACGACGAGATCCATGGACGACTATCTCTCTACGGATAATAATAAGCCATTCCTTGGTTCCTCAAGTTATTTTGGTTCTTCCGGCTATTCCTTCTCTTCACCCACTATGCTATTTAATCAAAGTGATAGTTATAACCCTGCTGCGAGTAAGATTCCAGGTTTGGCGGCTTATCAGTCCTCGTGGACTGCACCTCCTGGAGTCGATGTTGCGCAGCCTCCTGCTGCCGACTCTTATTTTTCTAGCTTGAAGCGCTCCTCCTCTGATGGTAAGGGACAATTCTCTCTCTCCTTCTATTTATCCATTTTGTGCTTAATGAACTATAGCTGCATCTGACTAATATAAACCATAGATTTTTTCTATTAACTTCTCGAATGCACCATGTATCGGCTGTTTTTATCTGCTATTATCTTGAGATTTAGAAGAATGGAACACTTTTCATTTTCTGTATTTGTTGAGAATATGTTTTAGACATGTTAGCACTTTTACTGTAGGTCCTATGCTTTCTAGGAGTTGTTTAACCTTTCAGAGATTTATACATTATACGTCTAATACTTTCTAGTTGTATTTGCATAATATTGATCTGTTTAAATGAAGTAATGTGGTTCGGTGATATATAGCTGAGACCAACTTGTTTAGGACTGGGGCGTAGTTGTTGCTGCACCTCCTATATTGGCAATTGCAAGGAGGGGGAGGTTGTTTTGAGGTAGGGCTTAGTGCGATAGTATGAAAGTATCGGTTAGCGATTTACCTTTGTTGTGTGAGACTGTGAGGTTGGGGGTTTCGCTCAGCAATTAACTTAACAATTTACTCCAAATAAATAATGCTGCCTCCAGTACAGTGGATTTCAGTTGCTCTCTTGGTATAGCTTTAAGATATTAAGATATATCTATATTATTTTAACAATTAACAACAAATAATTTTTGTATAAGTCCAGTAATGTTTTCTGCTCTTTACGAGTTAGATATATTCCATGTAATGCGCAAGTTTTGATAAATCTTACTGGTGTTTAAAGCTTTTGCAAACAACCACTAGTTTCTACGTCCTTTTTTTATATCAAGATATCTCTTTTCCCATGTGTAATTAGTGCATAAAAGCATTATTTAAGTTGTATTAGTTATTTGAATTCTTGTTGCACATATTTACTAATACTACCTTATGTAAATATAAAATTGTATACTTGTATGTATAATAACAGACACATCTGTGTTTTTGTGTTTATGTATATATTACATACCATAGCACTGTATCATCGGACACTTTTGGGTGCACGTAATACAATTGGGCAAGCTGAAGCTTGGTTTTCAGCCAATCCTTTAGCCAAGCGCCCTAGATTCGAGAGTGCAAGCAATTTGTCTATATATCCCCAGAGGCCCGGAGAGAAGGACTGTGCCCATTATATGCAAACAAGAACCTGTAAATTTGGAGATAGCTGCAAGTTTGACCATCCTATTTGGGTTCCGGAGGGTGGAATCCCAGATTGGAAAGAGGTGATCATTTATTGCTATTTATTCTTAATAGAAAAAAACACAATAGGTTATCAAATTAGTCATTCTTATTTCACTTAATGTATTATTTTGCTTTCCCGTGTATATCTATATTAAGTCTTTACTTATGAAAATGTTGGGATAAGTTTCCATGTCATTTAAGCAATAGCTTTTATGAAATGTGATGTAGTTTTAATCTGGATTTCACTTTATTTTAATATTTCACTACAATTATATCTAGTTCGTTCATCTTGCATATATATTTGTTTTACTCCGTGTACTATATCTAGAAAATGCAATGTTGATGTATGTGGAACATTGACGTCTTGATCAGGTCTTTAATCTCTATAATGATGGCCTACGTCATAAAAAAGATCTCTATACTGATGAGCTTGTATCTTGTACAAGTTTCTTTAGCCCTCAGTTAGAAGTTATTAAGAGAAAAAATCTAATCCACTATTCCACTTGTTCTGGGAATTTTTCTGAGTGGTATATACCCAGGTTTGAATCCTAGCTGCAATACTTAGTTTGAGCAGATGTGTTCCAACATGGTGGGCAGGATTACCTTGGCAATCTGTGCTTATGAGCCAAATAGGTTGTCCGGTGAATTAGTCTAGTTGTGTTCTAGCGGACTGTTGCCGTCAAATGATCTCATGTGGACAGTACTCTTTATTCTACAACAGAATACTCACAGTTGCTCCTTACTAGTCCGAATAACGGTTAACCTTGGTCCTTATCTTTCATTTGCTCCTCACTATGATCAATCCTCTTTTAATACCCATTTTCTTGGTTTCTTATACACAAACCCACATATTATTTCTACTTGTGTAATTACTTTTATTATTCGCTTCCCAAGATTGTTCAAACCTCTCACGTTCCAAGACAATATATTCATATGCATAATTGTTGGTTACTATTGCCTACTCTTCCTTTTTCTCAACTGTCCTCTCCCCCCAAATTCGTCCTTCTACTTTCATGAAATATATCACACACTCAACCCTGAACCTTGACTGCCTTTCTTCAAGAATCGCTAAATTGTAGTGCATGGTGTACCCTATTCCCCTGTCTTCTTTTTCCTCCATTTTCTCTCAGCTATTGACAGGAGGGACGTATCTACCCTTTGAACCACTGGTTTAATATTCCCGGTAACTTCCCAAAGGCATAAGGTTTCCCTGTAAACCCATACAGATTAGGCTCTTCCTAGCATTCTGAAGAGTGTGAGGGAGTGACTTTGACAACTTTCAAGGGAAAGGAAGACACCTAAGTCACTTTGACAGCTTTAACTGATGTGCCTTACTTTCTTTTTAGTCTCTTTCAAACAATATACGTCCTTTCTATGTTAATTCCAACATTCCTATCTTATCCGTAATGACATTCCATTATAGAAATGACATGACATATTGAAGTCCACAAGATTCAATTGTATCTTGGGTATGTTAAGTGTGTTTTGTATGGAGGAAAATATTTTTCAATTTTCCCATGTTTGGATGGCTTAAATGCTTTGGAAAACATTTTTCATTTGAACTCATTTTCCTCCAATTGGAGGAAAATGATTTCCCTACCAAGAGGAGGAAAAATATTTTTCAAAACTCTCTTTCAACCTTCCCACTCCCACCCCACCCCCCTAATCCACATCCTCGCCACCCCGACCTATATCCTGACCTACCATCTTGCACCCCGACCCACCCCCACCACGGCACCCTCCGTCCACTCTCCAAATCCGCCCCGGCAAATCTCCCCCTCCCAAACCAACCCCCACCTTGGCCCACCACCCACTCCTCCCTCGGCCCCTTTCCTCTGGCCCTATCCTACCCCCTCACCCCATCTCCCATAGTGTTTGCCTAGATTATATATTTTTCAAAAAATAATTTCTGTTAACTAACCAAACGCTAGAAAATATATATAAGAAAATCACTTATTTCCAAGAAAATATTTTCCAGTTTTCGTGGAACATATTTTACTTCATACCAAACACATCCTTAGTTTAAAACACATGATTTAAAAGTTTTGCTTACATTTTTATGCTTCTTACTTGATCAAACTAAGACCCATAAAATGAAACAAAGGGAGTGCTTTGTACTTCAGTAAAGCTTTTTCGCTTTGGTAGCACTAATAAATCTTAGACGCTTGACTTATCGCAAATAAAAAATAAAATAAAAATAAAGCCTAGAGGTTTGTCCCAATAATGGCTTGGCAATACTCCCTTACAAAAATTTCCCGACATTTATAAGACCACAAGATTCAAAGGGTATTTTTGGTATGTTATGCTCACCTTTAGTTTAGAATCACAAGATGTAAAAGTTGTCTTCACATTCTTAAACTTCGTGCCAATTTAAATAAGACACTTAAAATGAAAAAGAATTAACCTAAATAGCTATTCACCCTACTGCTTAAAGTAAAAATAGCCGGCATATCATATGTATAATTCATGTATAGTAGGTGTATAACCATGTATAATCATGTAAAATATACTTACAACGACGACGAAAAGTAAAAAGTGGATTTGGCCGGCTAGTTGTGTAAAGATCCCTAAAATGAAACTAATGGAGTGCTTTATTTTTCAGTTAAGTGATTTCCATTTGCTAGCACTAATAAAGCCTATTTGACTTATCATAAATTTAAAAATAAAAATAAAAACAAAACACTAGAGGTTTGTCCCAGTAATGGCTTTGGTAGCAGTAACAAGGGTTAGAGGTATATGAAGGGTGTTGCTAGTTTCATTATGGTGGAAGTTATGCTTTGTTCCACATAATGGCTTTAAAAGAACATCAAAGAGATTGAACAACGCTCTTTGTTTAAGTTTTGTATTACTCGGGAGAGAGGGATATCTGGTCCTCCACCATATTAGTTTATCTTTTCATCATTAGTTGTTCTCTAAAGAGACTGGTGGGGGCCTCTTTATTGATAGTTTTGTATTACTTGCAAGACAACAATATCTGGTCCTCCACAGTAGTAGTTTATTGTTTTTTTGATGAATCGTTTTCTTTTTTATAGAACATCAACTTGTTTTTCAATGGTTTAGTTGGCTGATGAGAATTTCTATGGCTTAAGGTTTTTTGAGTGTCGTTTTTTGTGCGGGCAGTTTCAACTGATAAAACCTTTCACTTATTGTTTCTATCTTTGCTTCAGATAGTCTATGGTATTATTTTGCAAGGATAAATGGGTAAGAGATAATTTACAAAGTAGTTACAGCTCCAGAGAGCTCAAATATTCCAAATTCTTCTGTAATATCTATGTTTTCACGCTTAGATGAAAACATAATATTGTGATACACCAATAATCCAAAGTGTGAATTAACTCCTTGTCATTTTTGAAATCTGGCTTTCACATTTAGTATCTTCTTTAAAAACTTATGGCCTTTTGCTTTAGCAAGCACTCATAGCTTCGTTTTTCTGTATTGTTTTGTCAATTGGTGAAGGACACTTTAAACGTTATGAAAACAGAACTATTGAAATGCTATCCATCTAATTTGTGCTTTTTCCTTGTTGGTGTGGGAGGCATTAGTCATGTATTTGCAAATTCATTTGGTTGTTAGGAGTTGGTATATCTTTCTTTCCTTCCAACTTCGAGGTGGTGTGTTTGGTTGAAAAGGATTTGTAATTTAGTTGACAAAGATTGGTAGCTATTTGTTTGTTAGGCCTTTGTCTATAATTACATGTTCATGTCCTACTCCCTTTGTCCCATTTTATGTGGCACACTTTCCTTTTTTACTTTGCCCCAAAAGAATGACACCTTTCTATATTTAGAAACAACTCAATTTTAAACTTCTCATTTTATCTTTAATGAGATCATTTATAGCCACACAAATGTCTATAGTTTGTTTTAGATCACAAGCTTCGGAAGTGTTTCTCTCATTCTTTAACAGTTTAACTCTGTAACCAATCAAACACCGTTATATAAGATGGGATGGAGTAGTTTTTTTTTGGGGTGACCTACATGATAATGTCATAAATATAATACTAGTCCCTCTTTCCATAAAATGTTGTGATTTCATTTTTTGACATTCTCAAAATACTTTTAATTCTTGAAATGAACTTTTTTTCAACTTCTCTATTTAGCTATTTATATACCTTTTATACTTTCTTACACTTAACGATGCTAGATGTACAAGGTAGCTGAAATTCTCTTTCCCACTAGTTTCAAAATTCATGCTTGATACTCATGCTCATCATTTACAAATTGAATTATGATAATGTAAAGCATTTTAAGGTTTTCACAGTCCCCAATTAATTCTAAACTACCACTTATAAAAAAAATCCTAGACTAGCACTTGCAGCTTGCTAATTGCTAAAGATTCAGAGGCCAAAATGTCTATTCCTTCTAGCTGGTATATAGTCGAGCTCTTGGCCTTTTGCAGGCTGGTTCATGCATTGCACTTTTGACAGTTCTTAACATTAATTACATTATCATGGACTCTCATTCCCTGTGGAAAGTTAGAGGCATTGCCCTTTTGTCTGGTAGAAGATCCTTTACTGTTCATATTTGCATCCACTTGTCTGTAAAATCTGTTATCACATCTTATGTTTCTAGCTGTTTTCTTCCACTTCATCTATGCAGGTTCCAGTTATAACTGAATCTCTTCCTGAAAGACCTGGAGAGCCTGATTGTCCAGTAAGAAAAACTCTTTGATGTGTTTGCAGCTATGTGTGCTGTTAATATGCCTAATTGTATGGTGACATGTTTCCAGTATTTTATGAAGACTCAAAAATGCAAGTTCGGTAATAGATGCAAATTCAACCACCCCAAAGATAATACCGCTCATTTGGTAGGTTCACAGGCTCAACTTTTATATTCTTACTATGAAGATAAAGTTTCATTTATTTCAACTGTTAATTTGGCTTCGGTCTCAGGGTTCTGTACAAAATTCTGATGTTTCTGTCTTGCCTGAGAGACCTTCTGAACCCTCATGCGCGGTATGCGAATATTTTTGCTCATTTTAGCACAACTTGTTACTAAGATTGTGTGAGTATTTACTAAGATTGTGCGAGTATGCATGTAATGTGTTGCTGGTTCATAGTTCGTTAAATCATACTGTGGCAGTTTTACATGAAGACGGGGGCATGTAAATTTGGTGCTACCTGCAAATTTCACCATCCAAGAGATATACAATTGCCATCTCCAAAGCAAGAAAGTGGCTCTGCGGAAAACCCTGGATCAGCTAATAATGAGATGACTGAGGATGTGAATCTCATCAAGCCGCTTTCTGTTCCAGCTTTATTGCACAACTCCAAAGGCCTTCCTATTAGACCGGTACTTCATATATTTTATCGTTTATCTTCATTGAGTAAGAATGTGTTACATGCTTCTTTCTTGTTTTGTTTGCCTTTTGGTTTGTCTTTTTCTTTTCTCCGTTCCTTTTGTGCTGTCATAGGATAGCTATTAATAGACTGCAGTTTTTGTCTACTTCATTTGACAATTATTATCATGATTTTACTATAACAAAAGAATTATGATATTGTGATATTTCTATCCTGGCACCTCAATTTGACTTTGAGGATTTATTGTGATGAAGAGCGTATTGTTCTTAAGACAATCAGCTAACTAATTTTTCACCTACTGCTGACCCAAGGATCTTAAAGCATCTCATGTATTTTCATTACCTGGTGTTTGTCTACAGTATGTTTCCAATTTTGTAGATCCGGGTACTTCTGGAATGTACTTCCTATTTGGAGAAATTAGCAAATAGAAATTTTTAAGAAGAAAATTAGCAAATATAGATTTTAACCTCTAGGAAGAGAAAGCAGAAGAGAATATGAGTATTCATCCATAAGGACCATGGCTTTTCTTTTTGATAAAATAACCATACCTTAGCTACTTGAAGCTGGCTGTTTTTGTTAAGCTTAATTAGATACGCTAAGAGGTGTATTTTCGGAGACCCACAGTAAGCAGTTCATTCTTCTGGTTTTTATCTTTTACAGGGTGAAGTTGATTGTCCTTTCTACCTAAAAACTGGCAGGTTAGTCTGTTTTTGTTGGTAAACATGGGAGTTTTGTTCTTCTGCTTACAGTTTAAATACTCAAAAAATTGGACTACTCATTGGTTTACAATGTGTCTTTCTTTTCTTTTTTTGGGGTAAATATCAAACAGCTGCAAGTATGGAGGCACTTGCCGTTACAACCATCCTGAAAGAAGTAAGGATATTAATAAGTTCTATTGGAACATTGCTAAAATATTTCTCTCTGTCTTAAGCTTCTTGTTTGCCGTACCTATTAAAACAAAAGGTTCTTGTTTGCCTTCTGTTTGTTTTGAATTTTATAGGTTTTGGTCTGATATGTAATTATGTGTGAATCTAATCTAGTGTCAGCATGCTTCTTTCTCATGTGAATTTTTAGGATTAGAAAATGTGTTATGTTCTCAGAATTTTTTAATAAATTTCAATGTATCTTGCAAATGACTAAAATAAAGGGATTGCTGGGACAAAAGTTATCAAGTAGTACTTGCGCCCAGTCTCCCGCGGGTGTGTTCTAAAGGTTGATGAAGTTGGAATGAAGACTGTATGAGACTAGGTTTCGAATACCGGTAGAGTCAAAAAGTTAGGTGATTGCTTCTCATCTTTTTGAGTCTTGGTAGGTAGAGCTAACCAGTACTTTTACTATTCGGAGGATGCAGGCATCCGATGGAATAGTCGAGGTGCTTGAAAGCAGGCCATGACACCACCATTATAAAAAAATGATAAAGTAGTACTCATCAGTGTCATTGAATTTAAAGACGCTCACTAGATTTCAATTTAATCTAAACAGTTGAGAAAGACCTATAAACGAAATTTCAGCTAGGGGCACTATTCAAATACTTAACATAAAAAATTTAATGCCTAGAGTCAACTACTGATTCTCTTTCACTTGGTACATTTTCATCCGCCAGCAGCTGCTATTGGTCCTGCCCTTGTAGCCTCTCCTGCAACACATTTGAACATTGGAATGGTTAATCCAGCTGCCTCTCTCTTGCAAAATTTAGATCCAAGACTGACCCAGACAATGGTATAAGCAGTGTTCAGTTTGTATTTCCTATAAAAAGCTTTGGAACATATTACTGAATGTATTGTTTATTTCAATGCTGCAGCTTGGGTTGCTTCCACCTGTCTATCCACAACGACCTGGACAAATTGAATGCGATGTGCGTACCTACTTTGTCCTAAGACATACTTGAAAGAGATGTGAATTACTACTCTCAAGCTGGATGCATGTGACATTCTTTTGGGTCCTGGACTATGAACCATATTGTGTTATCAGTTAGAAGGCATTTTTATGCTGTCCCCCAATCAAAAGGTGCCGCTTAATTGGCATTAGATCTGTATATCTTAGGACCCGAGGAGCATCTTTTGCAGCCTTTTTGTCGGGTGCTTGCACTTCTGTGGAAATGACTACTCTTTTTCCTTGAACCTCTCACTTGTCTTGACTGTTGAATTCACCTACAACAACAACAACATACCCAGTAAAATCCCACTAGTGGAGTCTGGGAAGAGTAGAGTGTACGCAGACCTTACCCGTATCCCGAAAAGGAATGTTGAATTCACCTACCTTTGCCAAAAGCTCGGAAGTACATTGTATCAATCCTAAAAAGGGCATGGTAAACCTTTCAAAACATGAACACAATTTGCAGTACCACCTATATCGGATGCCATCTGGAGTCTAGTAAATGTAGCATTGTTCTTACCTCTTGTTGACTTTTAAATTTATTACTTCTAAGGACAAGTGCATGTTATTAGGCCCTCATCTATGCCTTTTTAAAAGTTGACTTACAGTATGCATACATATACACATAACGTATACACAGTAGATACTATAGGGAGCTACCTGTAGTGTTGAATGAGTTTCTTATTCTAGTTGCTATACTATTATCTAAATCAGCCATGAATTTCTCTTCTGATATTCTTAGTATACTTGGATCTAGTAATTCACTATCTTTCTTTTGCACATCTTGCTTGGTCTGTCATGTTGTCCATCAGTTCTATATGAAAACTGGGGAATGCAAGTTTGGTGAAAGATGCAAGTTTCATCACCCTCTTGATCGTTCAGCACCAGTAGTGTCAGCAAAGGATGTGCAGCAGCCAAATGTTAAGCTCACTCTTGCTGGTCTACCAAGGAGGGAGGTACCTTATTAACCTTTTACTTTCTAAACCCTAAATATGACATGTTCATTTTCTAGTGGGCGAAGTATTTCAAGGCACTATGTAAATTTTCTGATAACCTGATTCTTCTTGGTGGTGTTTAATAACCTCAAAAAAATGTGTTGGTTAGATCTTCATAAGCATTGGCAAATAACACGATAACACCGTACATTGGATAACTGTTTATAGTAAACTATGACAGATGTAAGACTTCCGCTAAAAAAAACAGACTTCCGCTAAAAAAAACAGACTTCCGCTGAAAAAAACAGACTTCCGCATAATTCCTATTGGTGCATCCTCTTACAGGTATCAGACTGGACCCAATGGTTGTGTGTTTTGAATATCTTCTGATCAGTGAAAACCCCTCACAGAATACTAAATTTCTGTACAGATATGTACATTTGCATTTTATTTCCATCCCCCCTGTCCATTCTTAACAGGGCATATAAACTTAACGCTTCAACTTTAGTTGATGGCTGTTATTCTTTGAATTCGATCTAACTTTTCTCATTTACTAGGTCTGTTGGGAATGCAAGTATAAGATTTTCTTCCTTTAATTTTTTGTGATGATACATGCAGGGCGCTGTACACTGTCCATACTATATGAAGACTGGAATGTGCAAGTATGGGGCGACATGCAAGTTTGACCATCCACCACCTGGAGAGGTCTTGGGTATGGCAACATCGCAAGGGGCATCCTTATCTGTTGAGGGAGAAGATACGGTTGATGTGAAAGAGCAGCAGCAGTAAGGTTATGGCTGAAAGGCCTTTCTTGTAGTCACCATTTTTTTCAGTTACTACTTCTGTTACCATTTTATAGCAAACTTATGATTTGCGAGGCATAATTTTTCTTGATGAGTTCCTGACACTTTTAGAGTTCGAACAGTTTATGTTCCACACCAGATGATGGAAGTTTTTATAGCTATAGTATGCTTTTTAATTTTGCACAAAACCTATCTCCAAAACCCGAATAAGTAATATAAAACCCATTGTGAAAAATAGCATGTCATGCTCTGCATTTGTGCATTTTTAGATTTATTACTTTAGCCCTCTTGGAAAGATAGAAAAGCACCTAAAGACTACAATCGGTATGAGTTGGGAGTCAAAGGACGAAGAAGGATAAGAAGCTACCAATCACAATTTAATATGACACTGGTCGCAAAGACTTCGAAAGATAGGGAACTGAAGAATGAAAAAGAACTCAAGAACAAGAAGGTAAAGAGAAAAATCAAAGATGGAACGCTGTAGTAGCAGAAACTAACAATCGCATTTGGCTTCAGGTGACAAAGATTAACGAAAAGATTGATGAACGTCAGATTCAGTTACACCTATATTCATGAGAATGAGATATAATATACCTTTTACCATGTAACGTTTAACAGAACTTGTGAGTAAAAATAACGATAAATTCTTTTGCTCTTATATGCCTCATCGGCACAAGAGATTTGTATCTTACCATTAAGAACAATTACGAAACTAGCCAATTCCAACAGATTGACAGAACAATCTGACTTATGCATCACAATTAGGTCTGCTAATTATAAATAACCAATTGAATTTAAGCAAATGTTGGTTTAATATATTTTGCAGCATTTTAGGCCAAAGATCCAACTTATGATCTCTCATCTCTCGTTGGATGTCACAAAGTGACACTTAATAGACAAACGAAAGCTATAAGGGTATAAAAAACTGGCTAAAAATCTTTACACGTGAGTCAGTTCATCAAAGCTTTACTTATGATTCGGCTTAATTAAAAGAATAAATTTGTCAGACGAAGTAGCGAAGACATGGAAAAGAAAGTCAACGACAAAGGGGAGATGAACTACGAAAAATCGATTAGCCAGGTATGAGAAAAAACACAACCTCATATAAAGTTGTTTAAGCAAAATAAAAAGCAGTAGCTGTATAAGTAAAATCTAACTTTGACACGTGGATAGTTTACGTGGCGACACAATGCAACTTGGGATAAGTGTCATTCCAGGGGATGAATGAACAGTAGAAGTTTGCCCTCACAAGAAATATCTTCACCCCGTAGTTCCTTTCTGGGGAGATGGAAGCAGTGCCTTGGTGAAACATTCCAAAGACAGCTCTGGTTATTCCAAAATTATTTTTAGGTTAAACAGTTTGCTGCCCAGCGTGGGGCCTTAACAATTGAGCGTTTGACTCAAATCTCTCGTTGTTTGTTCTCATTAAAAGGCTTGTTTCTAATTTGTCAATTTCCTTTCTATTTTGTAACTTAGAATAACTGGAAAGAACGCTCAGCCAACTAATCAGAGCATGACACCACAACTTGATGGACAACTGAAGGACTCTATAAATCCCCAAGGAAAGCAGGTCCTACCTACGGGTAAGGAGGTACCGGTTAGCAAAGATGCAACATCAGGAAAAGGAGCTCTACTACACAAAGACGAGTCACAACACAAAGATCTGCCCTTCAATACGGACTTCCCAACCCACAACTTCGCCGAATAAATGGCAAATCCTCGCCACAAAATTTTTGAGGGGCATCATCTCGAAGGAATTCCTTGGATCAACCGTAGCAATACACCAACCCCTCAAATAGGAAAGACTCTGGCCACGAATACCCCTAACCATGTTGAAGGCTTCCAGAATTACTAACGGTTCAGAAGCCGGAGGGTCAGGTACACTCAAGAATGCCAAATTATAAAGTTTAATACTAACGCTATAACAACAGGTTAAGGAACAGAACAAAAGGATCAAGCAGATCCTGGGAGTTCTGCCCATTATCAAGGGAATCGACATAAACAAGTACTCTCAGCAACCATGGAAATCAAACGCGACCCTACTACCTTGAGAAGTTCAAAATGCCAGACATTCTGAAATATGAAATAACTTGAGACCCGTGCGACCACGTCATTACTTACACGATCGGAATCAAAGGGAATGACTCCACGAAGTAAGAAATCAGATTAATGTTTGTCAAGAAATTCGGAGAAACCCTAACAAAGGAAGCTTTAACCTGGTATTCCTATTTACCTGAAAATTGCATTAGTTCTCTTGCTGAACTTGCAGATGCCTTCATCAAAGCACACTCTGGAGGCTAAAAGGTGGCGAAGCAAGTGAAAGACATCATCAAAGTCCTACAAGGAAGAACAGAGTCGCTACGAGACTTCATCGATTGATTTCAAAGGGAGAGTATGTTGCTTCCCGAGGTTCCAAATAATTAGGCAGCTCTGGCTTTCACAAGAAACTTGAATCCAAACAGTTTAGAAGCCTCAAAGAAACTAAAGGAGAGCCCACAAGAGTTTTTGGCCAAAACATGGAATGATATGTACCATAGGTACATCACTAAGTTTCGAATAGAAGATGTTATTTCAGCACTCCCAAGATTTGAAGGAAAGGAGATGATCGGATGCAATTGCCGGCCCGAAGTAGTTCATAGACGAGACGAGCCCAAACACGAGACTCCAAGATCCGGTGTGAACCTTATTCCAGATCCATGCATTGAGAAAATGATCGAAGGCTGAGATCAAGTCGATATGATAGAAACTTCGGGTGGAGGAATGATGTGGTACCTCATCGAGAAAGAAAGGAACCGAAAACATATTAAATCAATGAACATTAACCTAGACCGCAGTTGGCGACTATAACTTCAGCATCAACACTACAAAATCAGTAGAAGTACTCCGAGACATGGGAGACAAAGTGAGGTGGCCGAAGAAAATAAGGACAGATCCAGCAAAAGAAGCTAGGACCGTTGGTGTGAATTCCACGACGATCATGGACATAAAACCACATAATGCAAGGCCCTACAATGCGAGGTGGTTCGTCTCTAGAAAATGGGTTACCTTATGGAACTTTTCAAAGAAAAGGACAAGAAATCCTATATGAAGAACAAGAATAATGAAGAACCGCTCCAAAGTCTGTCTCCAATATGGGTGGTTAATATCATATTTGGAGGTAAAGCGGTGAACAATGTTACATATAGAACCTCGAAGAATCCATCAAAAATACTATTACCCACGAAAAGTGCATCCGGCAGATCCTGGTCGGAGAAGAAATCACTTTCAATGATGAAGATGTAGATGGGCTGATCATGCCACATAACGATAGCCTGATAATTACTACGTGAATTGTTGACACTGATGTTAGACATGTATTAATGGATCCAGGTAGTTCGACCAACATCATCCAAATGTGAGTCGTTGAGAAATTTCAGTCAGATCATCCCAAAAGCATTACTACTCTCTGAATTCAATAACTCTAGAGATGACTAAAGGCGAGATCACTCTGACAACCTTTGCAAAAGGGTAACCAAGGAGACCCTATTCCAAGTGGTGGCCAGAGATATGGTCTACAACACTATCCTAGAAAGACCATGAGTACACGACATGTATGCAGTACCATCAACACTACACCAAGAAATAAAAATTCCTTTCATCATGGGGAATTAGAGAGATCCGAGGAGAGAAAAAACTACCAGAATGTTAATTCAATTGTAGCTGCCAATTCCCTTCCCAAAGGGGAAGTAGACAAATAGCAACTACAATAGTATGTTCCAGAGCAAAACGAATCGGCTCTCGAGGATCGAATCGTCGAAACGAAAAGGACTAATTCTGCATATTCGACTATCGAAGAGTTGAAAGAAATGATTTTATTCATCCAACGACAAGACAGGAAGTTCTACATTGGTTTGGGGCTGACCCCCAATAAAACACGTAAGTTAATTGAATTTTTACATGATAACGCATATCGTTTTACTTAGTCTCATGTAGACATGAAGGGGATGACACCCGAGATAATGACACACAAATTGAATATCAACCTGAATTGTGGTCCGGTCAAACAGAAAAAAGAAACACTAGACTAGAATAGAATAAAACTGTAGAAAAAGAGGTAGCCAAATTGTTGAATAATGGATTCATTCGGGAGACAAAATATATAAGCAAAGCATGTGCAGATAAAATCCATTGAGGAAATCCCAAAAGCACTAAATAATAGAAATAGGCAATGAGGCTGACTGGAAAATAGCAACACTTGGTCGGTTCATATCCCGTTCCTCAAAAAGTTGTTGCAAAATCTTCGCAGCACTAAAGAGGAACAAAGATTCCGTCTAGACCCCGAGTGTCAACAAGCAGTACGGGACCTGAAGAAGTACCTATCAAACCCACTACTTTTGTCCATGCCCCATCGGGGAGAACAACTACCAGTGTATTTAGCCATATTAGAAATCGTTGTATGTACTGTACTGGTGTGAGAGAATAAAAGTACGCAATTTCTAATTTAATATGTTAGTAAGGCATTTATAGATGCCAAAACTAGGTACACCTAGAAAAGTTGTCTTTAGCCCTCATAGTGGCCTCTTAGAAACTAAGGCCTTATTTTCAGTGTCATTCTATTTCCGTGGTGACCACCTTCCTACTACGAAATATTATTCATAAGTCGGAACTCTCCGGACGGCTTGCTAAATATGCAGTCGAACCAAGTGCATTTTATATAATATATCAACCTTGCACCACTATTAAATTACAAGTCCTAACCGACTTCTTTGTCGACTTTAGTGTGAGTATAATTATAGCTTTCAAGACAACCCCAATACTCTAGAACTTGTACACAAATGGCTCATCAAACGCCAAAGGGTCTGAGTTAGGCATCATAGTTACACTCCCATTGAAGAAAAGGTACGTCAAGCTATTAAATGCTATTTTATAAAGTAACTAATAATGCAATAGGATATGAGGCAATGATCACAGGTCTTGAACTAGCCAAAGAGCTAGGAGCAGTACATATTGAATTGAAAAGTAGATCGGAGCTAGTGGTGAATCAAGTTCAGGACCTAAGAGGAGAGAGGCTCCTGGATGATGCAATGCCTGAACAAAGTTACTTCTTTTCTTGGTCAATTGAGAATAAAAAGTCATTCAGATAACCCGAAAGGAAAATGTCAAAGTTGATGCCTTGTCCACCCTTGGGGAAGCTTCAATCACCATTGAATTCGTGTTGGTAGTTCATTGTTTTACTCCACCATCGGCTAACATCGAAATGAGGTGAACACGACTCATTAGTTCATGATTGGCTCGGTGAAATCATCAGCTACCTACCAAATAGGACACTATCGAAATATAAGCAAAAATCTTGGAAGCTTAGAAACCAAGCCTCTAGATATCCATCGTGTCAAATGTACCATAGAACATATAGTGGTCCATTAGCCAAATGTTGGGCCCCGGGGGACACTAATTATGTGATGCTGAAAGTTCACAAAGGCCATTGCGAAAATCATTCTGGAATAGATCCTTGGTCCAAAAATTGTTGAGATCTAGATACTTATGGCCTCAGATGAAATATGACGTAGCAGATTTTATCAAAAAAAATGCAACGGTTCGGCCGACAGTCGCATCAACTGGCTAAACCCTTATATTTAGTACTTTCTCGGTGGCCCTTCATAAAATGAGGAATGAACATTGTTGGGACATTTTCATAGGCTCCCAGAAAAGTAAAATTCCTTCTGGTTATAACCGATTACTTCTCCAAAATTATAGAAGCATGCACATTTCCCATGTTCGAGGAAAGTTAGTTATAAACTTCTTCTGAAAAAATATCATTTGTAGATTCGGGGTACCAAAAGAGATAATATGGGAAAGCGAGACACAGTTCGTCGGAAACAAGATAAACTTTGAAGAATGGAAAATCAAGAGGATTACCTCCACATCTTACCACCCGAGAGCAAATGGACCAGAAGAATCATCCAACAAGGTTTGCTAAATTCATTAAGGAAGAGGTTGTAAGAGGCTAAGGGAAACTGGTTGCATGAACTACCCAGAGTACTTTGAGCTTATAGAATGATAATAAAATCTAGCATCTAGGAAACCCTTTTTCCCTATTATATACATCTTAAGCACTTATTTCGATTAAAATAGGGGATCCCAACCTAAGGTTGTCCCATGATACGAAAGAAACCAATAATAAAGAACATGCATCGAAATTGGATTTGCTCGAAGGACGGCAAGAATTAGCCCTAGTCTGAATGGCCGCTCAGAGCAGAAGATCGAGAAATATTACAACAAAAGAGACAACCTACCATATTTTAAGAACATGTGACTTATCTTCATGATACTTCTAGATCATAGAAACATGAAATACCGAATGTACCACTGCTAGGCTGGAAGGCAATGCAAGCCTATAAGCAACCTCCGAAATTCTCTCCAAGATCTCAAATAGCCAATAAACGTTGGGCTCAACTTGCCATTCTTCCCAAATCCCATCACATCCTTCATAGGCTAAAAATTCAAAAGTACCTTCTTGCCCTCCATATAAGCTACATCACGGACTTTCTTGTTCGCATAACTCTTCTGCACTGAGTGGTTTACTTCAAAAGATTGATATATTGGAGTGGAAATAGGATCACATTACTATGAACTTTGTGGTAGGTTTACCATGGACTTTGAGGAATTTTGATGCCATTTAGATCATTATCGATCAATTGACCAATTCACCGCATTTCATTTTGGTTGTGACTTACTACACTTCAAAGAAGTTGGATCAGATCTACATCAGAGAGATTCTTTGCTTGCATGGTGTACTCGTATCTATTATCTTAGACCGGGGCACTCAGTTTATATCACACTTTTGGAGAGCTGTGCTCTGTGAGTTGGGCATGCAGGTGGAGTTGAGTACTGCAATTAACCCTCAGATGGACGGGCAGTCCGAAAAAACTATTCAGATCATTGAGGATATGTTGTGAGTCTGTGCTATTGATTTTAGAGGCCAGCGAGATCAGATTTTACCATTATCGGAGTTTGCCTACAACAACAACTATAAACCTAGTATCCAGATGGCTCTATATGAGGCCTTATATAAGAGGCGATATCGTTCTCCGATTGGTTGGTTTAAACCTGTAAAGGCTAGTTTGGTGGCACAAATTTGGTTTGGGATGCTTTAGAGAAGGTGAAGTTGGTTCAAAAGAGACTTCGTATAGCATAGTCAGACATAGGAGTTATGCGAATAAGAAGGTTTGCAATGTGGAATTTATGGAGGGTGAGAAGGTTCTTCTGAGAGTTTCGCCTATGAAGGCTGTGATGAAGTTTAGAAAAAAGGTCAAGTTGAGCTCGAGGTTCATTGTCCCACTTGAGGTGTTGAAGAAAGTTGGTGAGGTTGCTTATAGACTTGCTTTGCCTCCTAGTCTTTCGTGAGTTCATCCGATATTCCATGTTTCTATGCTACGGAAGTACCGTGAAGATAAGTCGATTATTTGGGACTTCAACATAGTGCAATTGGATGAGAACCTAGCTTGTGAGGAAGAGCCGACGACCATTTTGGATAAGCAGGTTCGAAAGCTCAAGTCTAAGGAGATCAAGTCGGTGAAGGTGCTTTGGAGAGGCCATCCAAGCTAGGAGGCTACCTAGGAGACTGAGTCAGTTATGAAGAGCAAATATTCACATTTTTCAGTAGTTCAAGTATATTTCTAAACTCGTTCAAGGATGAATATTTTTTTAAGAGGTGGAGAATATAACGACCTAATCAGTCGTTTTAAATATTTGAACCCTCTTCCCTTGTTTGATGTTTTCTGTATGTGTATTTGATGTGCTATGGCTTGCGAGAATGGGTGGTTTGGTTTTCTTGGGATTAAAGAGAGATTTGGAACACATAATTTCATGTTGGAAGCCTTAAGTTGGAAGAGTTGACCTAAGTTTGGCTTTTATATAAATGACCTCGGATTGGTAATTTGATGGTTTTAATAGGTTTGTATGGTGATTTTGAACTTAGGTGTATGTTCGAAATTGGTTTTGGACGTCTCTAGAGGGTTTTGAGCCTATTTGTTGAAAGTTGGAAATTTCGAAAATTGGAGAGTTCTTAAGTTTGAGTGATAGTTGACTTTGATGATATTAGATTCGAATTGTTGTTTCGAAACTTGGCATAGGTTCGTTTTGGTTAGTGGAACTGGTGTGCAAAGTTTGGTGGTGATCCAAAGTATTTAGGCAAGAATCGGATGCTTGGCTGGAAGTTTAGAAGTTCTTGAGTTTAAGAGAAGTGTAATATGTGGTTTGACCTTCGATTTGTTGTTGTGATGATCTAGTTTGTGTTGGAGGTTTTGTATAGGTCTGGATAGTGTTTGTGGACTTGTTTGTATGTTTGGACGAGGTCTCGAATCGTTCGAGTGAGTTTCAGACCACCCCGAGCACGTTCGGAGTTGGTTGATGTGCTGATTTCTAGTGTTCATCGCGTTCGCATAGGGAGAATTGCATTCATAATGAAGGACTTTGGGTTGGGGAATTTTGTTCTTCATGTTCATTCTTGGAGGGTCGCGATCACCGAAGGAGAGGCTGGGAGCTGGAGGATTGGCCTTCGCAAAATGCGAAGGCCTGGACGCGTTCGCTAAGTTAAGGCAAGCTAGGCATCGTGTTCGCGAGGTTGGTTTCGCGAACGCGGAGTGTTCTTTTTGGCAGATGTATTTTTGTGCTTTGCGAATGCGAGGCTTAGACCGTGTTCGTGAAGAGTACCCTTGGGCAGACTGTTTTAAGTTAGAATTTCGAAATTTTACCCATTCCCTCACATTTTGAACTCTAGACTTCAAGAGGGGAAGATTTTGAAGATCAATTTCATTACCCATGACTCGGGTTTTGACCATGTGGGCTTGGATTAACTTTTGTTAACTTTTTGAGAATCGATTAAAGATTGAAGCTTTATTATTTGGAATTGATTCCTATGATGTTGTTTAACATTATCGAGTATAATTTGGTTAGAGTCGAGCCGGTTGGAGGTCGTTTCTTAGATAAAGGCGATTTTGGGATATTGTTGTGTCTTGCTAAGGTATATATCTTGCCTAACTTTATTGTGAGAGAATAACACTTCAGATTTGACTTCATTTGTCTAATTGAAATGTGTGAGAGGCAATGTATATTTGGGTGATGAGCGCTTATGCGGTTGATATGTATGACTTGAGACCAGATTAGACTTTAGGATTCTATTACACCATATTGGATTGTGTGCTTACTATGATTCATGTTTTAATCAATTGTATGACTGCGTAAGCTTATCCTTCCATGCTAGAGACTATGTTTAGGATTATAATCTCTTGTTTGGCTAAGAGGAGTTATTTGTGAAATTAAGTTTATATGCTTGATCTAGCCATAGTCATATTCCACCTATCATGCAAACATCCGCACTTTATTAGTATTATGTCCTTGTGCACTTTAATGACTCATTATGAGCATATGCCTCTTTTATGATGAAATGTTATTTCAGATTGTTACGATGATGGCACATTTGGGCATATTGAACAGATTGATTTAGAGCATGAAGTCTTTGTCGTGTTGTTATGAGAATACTGTTATTGTTGTGGCATGCTGTCTTTGCCGTGCAGTTATGATAATATTGTTACTGTTTTGCACGAATATTATATTATGCAACATGTGGATTTGGATTGATCCCCCTTGAGTCGTCCTCTCTCTTAGGTCACGATGGCGCCTAGCAGATTCCTTTAATTAACAGAGTCATATCATACATAAAGATAAAAATAATATGAATGCAGTAGAATATTTGATACTATCATAATATGGCCCAAACACGACCAAGACGGTACAAGCCCCAAGAACTAAGTGGCACAAGTACAGAAGCAACTACTGAATGAGTCTATGTCCCGACTCCAAACTCCCTCCATAGGATGTCGTGATGGCACCTAGTTTCTAAGACTAGGTAAGCCGATTACTACAAAAATTAAACTAATTATTAACAATGCTAATTTGAAATAGAGTTTAATATGAATATTGATACAAGAGCGAAATGAGCCAACACAGCAATAATCATAACAACCTCCCAAGACTAGTAATACAGAGTCGCGAACTCTAGTTAAGTACATGAAAAGATCTCAAAGATCGAAATACAATATTGTTCAAGTGATAATATGACAGTACAATATAAGGAAAGGACTCCAAGGGGCTGCGACGATCAAGCAGCTCTACCTTGAATCCTTGCGATCAACAAACTAATTCTACCCAAGTCAGATATCTCCAATACCTGGCTCAAATATGCAGAAGTGTAGTATGAGTACACCACTGTCGGTTCCCAGTAAGTATCAAGGCTAACCTCGATGGAGTAGTGATGGGGTACAAGTCAAGACACCCACTAGACAAAATAACATGTGTAGTATAGAAGTATAAAGCTAATAATGAAAAGCAGGAATCAATAAATGGCAACAAGAATCAACATGTGATATAAACAATAAGGCAATAAGAATACCATTAAAGTACCGTTTAAACCAAATAAGGAACACAATGATAACCAATAAATCAATCCATTATAACACAAGGTTCACAAAGATATCACTCCGTAATACTTCATCTCTTAGTCATAAGTCATGGGTCTCAATCCACCATCATATACTCACAGCACCTCGTTCCCACATCTCGAATTACAACCGCATAGACAACTTATGGGCCAGTATCTCAAACCGACCGATATGATCATAGGTTCACAATCACAATCCGCCCGACGTGGTTATAATCTCACAATCACAATCCGCTCGACATGGTCACAGGCTCACAATCACAATCCGCCCGGCATGATCACATACTCATAATCACAATACGCCCGGCATGGTCACAAACTCACAATCATAATCTGCCCAGCATGGTCACATGCTCAATAGCAACATAAAAACGGATAATCAAGTACACATGGGCGTGATCAATAAAGGCCAAGTTTCATACTCCTGAGCTAGTATAATTGGCATGCTATGGTGTATGCTTGTGCGAGTGTACTACTGCAGCCCAAGTCAACAAGTAATATCAAAGACATCGATTAGCTCATCAAAGCAACAAAACAAGTCATGCAAGGTGTATGACATACACAAGGAAAATCACACCATCACATGAAAATCACCAACACGATGTCCCCAAGCCATCACACATCACCCCTAACATTGCCACCCTTATCTCTAGCCACCTGTATCTCTCCGTTAGCCATTACATTATCGTTAGCCATCATTATCTCTACGATGCCACCCGTATCACTCCGTATAATAGCTACCCTTATCGCTCTGCCCGGACAATAACATAATAGTCATCCGTATCACTTCGTACATTCAACAACAGTGAGATGCTACCCCTATGCGGCTATGCCCCGAATAACAACAATGGTGAAATACCAACCTTATACTCTTCATAACCATAACCAAACCGCACAATAATTCACATATACTATCATCACAACAACACAACATATCAACTCGTATAACAAGTGCCCATAGGCCACAACCTTTCCAAAGATCCAACGATATCAATATTTCTACAACAAATAGCTCACGGCTCAACACAACGTATATAGAATCTCAATAATAACAAAATGAACAAAAACGTAACTCGACAAGGAACACACCCCCTTTAAACACTTAATCACTTCCGATAACCTCAATTCCAAATAATTGTTTAACGATAAACTCAATAGTGAAAGTATTTCTATGAAATGGCAAACTTCGGATTCTAGTGTATGAATAGGCTAACAATGAAAGAGATGGTACAAACGAGTAATATGTCAAAATGCATGCGAATAATCCGGCAACAAAAGGATATCATGTAACAACAATTTCAACTAAGAGTAACTCCACAATAAAAGAAATCACATAATGATAAAAGTGATAGTAACTTCAAATAAAACATATAAGAGCAAACTCGACAAGTAAGGAATGTGACATGTAATGACAACTTCAAATAGAGCATGTGATAGTAGACATGACGAATAAAAGATATAACATGACTACCAATTCCAAATAAGTACATGGAAGAAGCCTAAGAGCCTAAATCGGTCAATTTTCTACATATAAGCCCGAGTACGTACTCGTTCACCTCACGTACACGACTTTCACATAACACAATTAGAATAAACGACTCAAATCCTAATGGGTAGTTCCTCCCCACCCCCCACAAAGTTAGGCAAGATACTTACCTCAAAAGCCCCCAATTAATACTCTAAAATAGCTTTTCCTTTACAATTCACCTTTGTCCGGCTCAAATCTAACCAAAATCGACTTAATAACATCAAATAATGCAAAAGATATCAATTCCAATAAATAAAGTTATGATTTTTACACAATTTCTCAAAAGTCAATAAAAGACAACCCCCGGGCCCGCCCGGTCAAAACCCAGATCCAACGGTAGATTCCGACTACCCATAACCCCATGAGTCTATATATGTGTTTTGTTTCAAAATCCGAGTCAAATTCGACTCTCAAATCCTAAATTTTCATTTTTCAAAACATAGACAAAGTTTCTCAAAATTCCCTTTTGATTCTCATAATTTTGATGTTAAATCTCATTTATAATCATGTAAAATAGTTGAAAATTGATCGAAATCACTTACCCAATGATTGTAGATGAAAATCCCCTCTCCAAATCGCCTCCTACCGAGTCTAGGGTTCAAAATATGAAAGAATGAGCTAACATTCCGAAATTCCATCTCTTAACCCAGCTGCATATGTCGGTTTTGAACCAAAAGTTCGCAATTGCGACCAAGGTTCGCAATTGCAACAAAAAGTTTGCAATTGCAAAATACTAGCATCAACAGTCCCAAACATCAGCGAAATGATCCAAAACCACCCCGAAATCATCTGGAACCACCTAAACACAAACCATATATGAGTTTCAATCATAAAACATGCTATGGACCTGGTCACACACTCAAAACACTTAAAAGAGGTCGTCTTGACCCGATATTGACCATGGTAAAACTCCAAATTTTATTACTTAACTATTCTCTCAACCAATGATCCAAAATACACCCAAGCCCCTTGGGACCCCATCAAATCATACCAACAAGTCCCAAAATATAACACGAACCTACTCGAGGACTCAATTCCCGAAACAGAATCAAAACTATGAATCACACATCAATTTAAGCTTAATGAACTATGAATTTTCAACTTCTATAACTCGGGCCGAATCATATCAAATCAACCCGAAATGACGTCAAATTTTGCATGCAAGTCCCAAATGACTCAACGGAGCTATTCCAACTCCCAAAAAATTGCAATCTAAAACCGATATCAATAAAGTCAACTTCCAGTCAAACCTCTCAACCTTCCAAACCTTCAACTTTCCAACTTTCACCAAAATGCATCAAATTAACCTACGAACCTCCAAATCCAAATCCGGACATGCGCCTAAGTCCAAAATCAGCATACGAAGCTATCGAAATGATCAAAACACCATTCCGGAGTTGTCTACATAAAAGTCAAACTCCGATTAATTCTTACCGCTTAAGCTTCTAAAACGAGAATCATCCTTCCAAATCAATCCTGAATCATCCGAACCCGGCTACACACGCAAGTCATAATACATAATACGAAGATGCTCGAGACCTTAAGACACCAAACGAGACGCAAATCCTCAAAATAACCGGTTGGGTCGTTACATTCTCCCCGTCTTAAACAAAGGTTCGTCCTCGAACGTGCCAAGAACTATTCTAAATTCATCAAATCACTGAATGTACTCACCATACATATTCTCGCAGCTGATCCCACGCCACCCCAATCCATATAAGCTCGAAAACACCATCTCAACTGAAAATTATTCCTTCCACCCACTCTGACAAACCTTAGACCAAATTTTTCACCATCTGATCATTTCCCAATGACTTGATTCCCGTATCAACACACGGTATCACCCTCCTCCAGCTGCAACAACCCATGCCTACACCTACAAGGTACAACTTCACGACGTAACACATCACACATATGCCCATAACAATAACTCTAGCCAACACATCTGCCCATAATCAAATCCAACACCGGTAATTAACCTCATATCAGCTAGAACCCTGTTCCAAACCTTCACAACACTGACAATGATACAAGAAGCATGAAGATCCCATGACCATTCACTCAAATCAACAAGTCACATCTAACGGCACCTGGACATACACCTCGCAAGCTAAAACCCAATAAGCATATCGTGAATATGACCAAATATGAAAAGAGAATCACGTGAGAGAATTATCAAACAAACCCGATAGGCACAACTCCCTATCAGTATCTCATCCTAATACAACTTCACCGCGGCACACAGCCTGGTTTAACCATATAAAACCGCATGAAAATGCGAGGATCCCATCATTAGCTCTGAATCACAAGTAGAATACACATCATACCAACTGAAACCTTCCGCTAATTCAATTCCGCAAAACAAAATCACAACACATAACAAACCCCCTACATCGGTAGAGTATCTAAATCACAAATCGTAACCAAACCATCCAAAAATCACATCAAAATCTACCGTAATGAGTAAGAGAAAGTCACTTATAGTCTCATAGCTCTCAATAGTGAAAAAAATAAAACGATAGACACGGGCTACCACTATGGAATCTCAACATAAACAGAGTACAAAATCACAAAACTCACCCATATATGAAGCAAGATAAGAGGACTCACCCCGATAAGCAGAACCAAATCAAAATAAGAATGATGCTCCTCTATAACAATTGAAACCATACCTGTAACGACTTGAATGATGCTCCTCTATAACAATCAAAACCATACCTGTAACGACTTCATTTGGTACAACGGCCTCAGCCCTACCATAGAAAGCATATCAACGGGCCGAGCCTCCCCCTCTAGGGCGCCCTCTACCCGCCTGTCCTCCATCTCTAATTGGCTGTACAGGTGGAGTAGCAGCTTGAATAATGCCCGTAGCCCGAGTTCTCTGATGAAATCTGCCCCTCCCGAGTCTGGGACAATCTCTCAGATGTGCTTAGTATCACCATACTCATAACAACCTCTTTGCGGGCATGGCTGCTCGTACTGAGTCCATGCCAGATAACTAGAATAACCGTTGTAGGAACCCCGTGTCGGTGGTGCACTAAAAGATGACTGCCCCACATGAGTACCCTCACTAACTAGAGCACCATGAGTAGTCTGAAGTGCGGACTGGATTGGCCGACTATCGAGCCTCCGCCACGATGGGTCATAGCTGAAGAGTAGAATCCACTGAACAAGGAACACACCCCCTTTAGACACAACTTCAATTAAAATATATTAATGACTTCCGATAACCTCAATATCAAATAATTTCTTAAAGATAAACTCAATATTGAAACTATTTCTATGAAATGTCAAACTTCAGATTCTAGTGTATGAATAGGCTAACAATGAAAGTGATGGCGCGAACGAGTAATGCGTCTAAATGCATGCAAATAACCCAGTAACAAAAGGATATCAAGTAACAACAATTTCAACTAAGAGTAACTCCACAATAAAGAAATCACATAATGATAAAAGTGATAATAACTTCAAATAAAGCATATAAAAGCAAACTCAACAAGTAAGGAATGTGACATGTAACGACAACTTCAAATAGAGCATGTGATAATAGACATGGCAAATAAAAAATATAACATGTGATATCAATTCCAAATAAGTACATGGAAGAAGCCTAAGAGTCTAAACCAGTCAATTTTCCATATATAAGACCGAGTACGTACTCGTCACCTCGCGTACACAACTTTCACATAACACAATTAGCACAAATGACTCAAATCCTAAGGGGTAGTTTCCCCACACAAAGTTAGGCAAGGTACTTACCTCAAAATCCCTCAATCAATACTCTAAAATAGTTTTTCCTTTACAATTCACCTCCGCTCGGCTCAAATCTAACCAAACTCGACTTAATAACATCAAATAATGCAAGGGATATCAATTCTAATAGATAAAGCTATGATCTTTATACAATTTCTCAAAAGTCAATACCCGGGCCCGCCCGTTCAAAGCTTGGGCCCCACGAGTCTATATATGTGTTTTGTTTCAAAATCCAAGTCCAATTCGACTCTTAAATCCCAAATTTTTATTTTTCAAAACATAGACAATGATTCTCAAAATTCCCCTTTGATTCTCATAATTTTGATGTTAAATCTCATTTATAATCGTGTAAAAAAGTTGAAAATTGATCAAAATCACTTACTCAATGATTATAGATGAAAATCCCCTCTCCAAATCGCTTTCTACCGAGTCTAGGGTTCAAAATATGAAAGAATAAGCTAAAACCCCAAATTGTCAACTCTTAACCTAGCTGCAAATGTCGCATTTTCGACCAAAAGTTTACAATTGCGACCAAGGTCCGCAATTGCAACAAAAAGTTCGCAATTGCGAAGTACTAGCACCAGCAACCCCAAACTTCACTGAAATGATCCGAATCCACCTGAAACTCATCCGGAACCTCTCGGACACAAACCATTAATGAATTTCAATCATAAAATATGCTATGGACCTATTTGCACTCAAAACACTGAAAAGAGGTTGTCTTGACCCGATATTGACCATGGTCAAACTCCAAATTTCTTAACTTAACTAGTCTATCAACCAATGATCCAAAATTCACCCAAGCCCCTCGGGACCCGGTCAAATCGTACCAACAAATCCCAAAACATAACACGAGCCTATTCGACGCCTCAAATCCCAAAACATAACATCAAAATAATGAATCGCACCTCAATCGCGCCGAATTATATCAAATCAACCCGAAATGACGTCAAATTTTACATGCAAGTTCCAAAATGACACAACGAAGCTATTCCAACTCCCGGAATCACAATCTGAACCTGATATCAACAAAGTCAACTCCCAGTCAAACCTCTCAACCTTCTAAACCTTCAACTTTCCAACTTTCGTTAAAATGCATCAAATTAATCTATGAACCTCTAAATCCAAATCCGGACATGCCCCTAAGTCCAAAATCACCATACGAAGCTATCGGAATCATCAAAATACAATTCCGGAGTCGTCTACATAAAAGTCATTCCAGTCAACTCTTACCGTTTAAGCTTCTAAAACGAGAATAATCCTTCCAAATCAATCCCGAATCATCCGAAAACCAAACCTGGCCACATTTATAAGTCATAATACATAATACGAAGCTGCTCGAGATCTTAAGCCACCGAACGAGATGCAAATCTTCAAACTGACCGGTTGGATCGTTACAGTACAAGTCTGAATACATGATCAAAGCTATGTGAAATTTAACAAAAAAGACAAAAAATGATAAAAGGACAGGGATTTGAGCAAGAATTAAAAAAAGCAAGGAAAGAATAAGGAAGGAAAGCAAAAGCATTCATTTTAATTAGTAAATTTTATTGATGTGTTTGTAATATCTTATGTGTTAAATGAATGCTTAAAATAGGTGTAGGATGTCCAATCTAGAATTGGCGGAAGTTCTTATTCTATGTATTTGCTTTGCATTGAAACCTTAAAAAATATAAGTATATTCTGAAAAAGTTTTCCCATGTTTCATTTAGATTCTTAAGGCTTAGCCTATGTGATTATTCTTTGGTGATTTTCTTCTAATGCGATTTAATGTGTTCACGAGTGTACATTCTATTAGAGAGCCCAAATTTGATGAGTAGTAATCGAAATACTACAACCTCAATTATTCAGCGGGTTTAGTAAAGTTAGCGTTCTCACCTAGAATAATTATATTGTTTTTGATAATAAATGAACTCGAATCACACTGAGTAAAGGATAACAAGGTCGCTATGTAAACCTTTGGCACTTATGTTCAGGTTGGTGGCGTTTTTGCATTTTAATTTAATAAGTACCTATAAGCTTAATAATACTCTAAGAGGTGTTCGTGCAGTAATATCCCCAAATGTATGTTAGTTCTTTTTTTTTTTTTTTTTTCTTATTTTCCATTTCTTTACTTTTTTAATTTCTTCTTCGCTTCTTTTTCCATTAAAATTTTTTCTTTAATTTTTATTTGACAGAAATGAGAAAATGTCAACCTTATGAAAATAACTGTTAAAAATTCATGTTAAAAAATAAATACTACTAAGAGATATAGAGGGTGTTTGGCTAAGCTTATAAGCTGGTCAAATTGGCTTATAAGCACTTTTTGGCTTATCTACGCATTTGGTAAAATTAAAAGTGCTAATAAGTTAAGTGCTTATAAGCCAAAAATAATAAGTTGGTCTCCTCCAACTTATCAAATTTCAGCTTATAAGCACTTTAAGTTTGACCAAAATATTTACTATTCTATGCCTGAATACTTCTTTTTAAAACAAAACTCTTCATATACTCAATTCTTCAGCTGCATATTATTAATTTCAACATTTTTATCCAAACACGTAACTGCTTATTTTTTAAATTAATTTCAGCACTTAAAAGTGCTTTTCACCACATAATGCTTATCAACTGCTCTACGTCATAAGCCAAACAGGCTTTGGAGGACTACGAAAAAAGTGGGTGACATCCTAGGTTTACATTGCCCATATTTTTACATTACTTTCTTTTTCAATTTTTCATAATTTTTTTTCTTTTCTATTGTTTTCTTATTTTGTTTAAACATACATATTTAAATGTATGTTTTATATTTAATCTTGAATGTTTCCTAGATATGTTAGTTCTGTCAAAAATCACAAGGGGATGCTTAATAAAAAATACCTTATGAGGTAACTTGAATAATTTGAAATTTGGGAGAAAATCACTACAATTCGTAGAATCAATGGAGGACTAAATGGGCAGTACATTTTTTGTTCCATGACGAAAAGAGGGAAAGTGAAAGTGGCGCCAGGCGTGGCGCGTGGGCGTTTCATCACTAGAGCTGCCAATTTCATATGGACCGCGCAAATCAAACCTCTTTGGATAAGAAGCCGAATGAATCTGCGCGTTTGGGAAATAGGAAGAAGAAAGCTCCTTCTCCTTCACCATGGTCACTCAAGCAAAACTAGTAGTAGAACCTCATTTCTCCTGCGGTATTACTGTTAGCACTTTGGAGAGCAGTTTGAAGTTCGGCCATCGTTCATCCTTAAAATTTCATTCATTTACCACTCGACGACGCCTTTCATTAGCAGCTGAAGCAGCAACAACTCCTCCCGCCCCAACCAATCAGGTCCGTCCTTTTTTTAAAAAAAATTCCAAAACTATCCCAAATCCCCAACCTCAAACTTAAATGTATATTTCAAACTTAAATGTATATATCTATTTAATCAGGATGAGCAAAGAAAGCCACCGGATCTTCAAACACTTACTGGAAGGTTCTGGAAGATTGCTGTTCCATATTGGTCATCCGATGATAAAGTCCAAGCCAGACTGCAATTAGCTGCTGTCTTTGCACTTACTTTAGGGACCACCGGTATCAGCGTTGGTTTCAATTTCCTCGGCCGTGACTTTTATAATGCACTAGCCAGTATGTTTTTCTTTCTCCAGATTGTGTTTTTTTTTTCCAAAAAGAATTTTGACTGCACTAATTAATTGCTCTATGTTTTTTCTGATTTTGCAAAGACAAAGACCAAGAACAGTTCACCAAACAACTGTTATACTACCTTGCTGCTTTTGCTGGTGGTATTCCGGTGAGCTCATTGCTCCATATTTTTTAGGTATAGCTCCGAATAGTCTTTTTTTCCTTCAAATTATGCAGCTATTGTGCAACCTAGAATGGGTACTTGGCATGCTATTTCATTGATAAGGCGCAGATCCAGGATTTTAAGTTTATTGGTTCTGAACCCACAACCTGTTTTGTTTATTGAGTCCTGGATAGATTATTTATGCATATTAAGTGGGTCTCTTCACACAAATACAAGGTCTGGGCCCGAACCCGTAACTTCAACTGTAGATCCGCCCCTGGCACATTGGTGACAATATAGATTAAAGAGTATCATGTCTTTAGTAATAAAATGCATCTTGAGACTTCATCCAGAAGGACTACTCCGTTCTATCAAAATATATATGCATTTATTATTTATAGTAAAACGGAAATGAGGTCTCCTAACCTCTACTTCTCTACTACCAGTATTTGTCATTTCTAAATTTCTTTTACATTATCCTCATATATTAGCAGCGAGAAGGGTAAAAAAAATACATTTCGTAGCTTTGAGTTTTATGTATTTTGCAGATTTTTGTGTTGAGAGATTATGCGCGAGAGAAGTTAGCTTTAAGGTGGAGATCTTGGATGACAAGCTATTACATGGAACGGTATCTGAAGAATAAGACATTTTACAAAATTCAGTCTCAGTCTACCATCGATAATCCAGATCAGCGAATCGTTGACGATTTAAGTTCCTTTACTGGAACAGCTCTCTCATTTTCATTGACTCTCTTCAATGCTGCCATAGACTTAATATCTTTCAGCAATATCTTGTACGGTATCTATCCGCCACTTTTTATTGTGCTTCTTGCATATTCACTTGGTGGAACGGCTATCAGCGTCTTCCTTGGAAGGGTAACTTTTTCACTTTCATATTTTCTTTTGAATCTTATAATAATACAACATTTAGAGAATTGCTAAGTTACAAGACATGTCTACCAATTTTACTCCAAATGATGGGAACTCTGATTAATTTAGGGATTGGTGGGCCTCAACTTTTTGCAAGAGAAGAAAGAAGCAGATTTCCGCTATGGGCTTGTGCGTGTTCGAGAAAATGCTGAATCAATTGCATTTTATGGAGGCGAGGAGAATGAGATGCAACTACTATTAAGTCGTTTCAAAAGCGCTTTTGAAAACCTAAATGTATGGAGGCCTTTGTGTTTGTTTGGTACTTCAACTGTCTTAATTTTTACCTGCATTGAAGCATATATACTCAAATTTGTGATTCAACAGTTGTTTCTATATTACTTCTGTTGCAAAGAAATGTTTCACACACTGAATAATGAGTTCAATCTGGTAGCCAATATTAGGTGAAGAAGTTAGGTTTAATCTCAGCTTGTCTAAATATGTGTAACCTTGTCTGGAGTAAGTGCCATTGATTGATGTCCCCCCATTTTGCTGAACATGAATAATTTGGGAGTACATCCAAATTTCTTGTAAAACTTGACACTTTTCACAGGAAATTCCCACCCAGCATCCTGTGATCTCAGTATCAATACATCTATCAACTGTACCTCAATTCCAAACTAGTTGGGATCAGTTGTATGAATCTCTGTAATCATTCTGCTCTACTGGGGCGCACAGATGTTTCCAAGTGTTTCTTCAGCCAAAGAATGCATTCTGATGTTTTTGTCACCATACTGACCCTTAAAAACCTAGTGCTTTTGCCAGCTAGGTTTTATTACTAAGTAGATCATATTTCCAGGGGTAGTTTAAAATCTTTTAAAGGATATGTGTTATGTCGGGGTAAGGAAGTGATCTCTCTGAGTTGTGTCTTCGTATGGGATTTGCAATCTCATCATCTCTGATTAATCAGAAGCAGTGCATAAAACTAACCTCATATACCTCATCTTAGCATTCGTTAAATGTTTGACTTTCTTTTGTACATGTTGATGCATTTTGAAAATGTTTAGTGTTGTATGCTATTTAATTTTATTGTATTTGTTTTATAAGTGAATATTAGAATTGATTTTCCTGCCTTTGATAATTGGCAGCAATTGCTGATATCTTCTAGAAATCTGGAGTTCTTCACCAATGGCTACCGCTATCTTATTCAAATTCTTCCTGCTGCAGTTGTTGCACCTATGTACTTCTCTGGAAAAATTGAGTTTGGGGTTGTTAATCAATCCGCGTCTGCTTTTAATCATATTCTTGGTGATTTTTCCCTCATTGTCTATCAGTTTCAGGCTATAAGTGCCTTTTCAGCCGTCATTGATCGACTAGGTAAGTTATTTTGTTTCTGGCTATCGCATTCTTCTCCCGTAAATGGAAAGGCTTACAGAATATATTGATATTATTTTGTAATCCCTTCGAAGGAGCATCTTTCAATCTATTTTGTTGGAGAGATGCCCCAAAGGGAGGGAATATACATGATATCTGACAGTGTGCAGGATCTTGTCTTTTTCTTGGCTGATGTGACTTGAATTTGTTTTGTTTACACATAGTTTTATATGCTACATAGCTAATTTTGTTTATGTTGCTTATCTTTGTAGTTTCCAAGCAGGTGCTTTGATCTAGAGTGAAATGTAGCAATGCCTTACCAACCCAATTCGCATCTCAAGCCCCTAATTTTGCCTAGATTTTTGTTTCATAACCCTAGTGCCAAAAGGGATCTTTTTTTGAATCAAGACTCTGACCTTTGGAATTGCACTACTTTTATGCTTCTTATAGATGCCGGATATGTGATAGGTTACTTAAAAACTTGAGCTTCTCATAAGAGATGTTTTGTTTTTTCTTTTTCTTGTCATCTGCAGTTATTATACAACCTACCTGAGACTGTCAAAATGTAACATTTATCTTGACCTGCTCACTTCCCTTGTGTTGGGTAGGACATATAATAAGGGTTGAAATGAGATGGGCCTAAAACGAAGGGAATGGATATCGATAATTCATATAGCTGATCCTAACTTCTTTTCTCTGGGATTGAGGTGTCGTCATTTTTTGTGTGTTGATAAGGCTTGAACCTATCTGTACTGGGTAGAACGATAACGCTTTGGGTTATAAGGGTTAAAGCTGGTTGGTTATGGTTTGTGTTATTAGGGTCGCTTTGGGTTATAAGTGTTAAAGCTGGTTGGTTACAGTTTGTGGATCAATTCTTTTTATATTTTTCAACTCCTGCTTGGGCAAGGACTCCATTATACAGAACTCCTTCCATTATATATTATAAACTTCTTGTTTCCCCAAGATAATCCCATAGTTGTTTCTTGATCCGTACTTTTTTTTTCTTTTCGTAAGTAAGATGAAGCAGCACCAAGAAGGTGTTAAGTGTTTACGATGCAAAAGCTCAGGTTCCCTTTATAACTGCAGGGAGCTGAGGAATTGTAATAATGTCAACTTCATATACATCTAATCATTTTCACCATAAAACCAGAAACTGTAGACACTTGTATCTACAAGTGTGAATAGGTACATCTTTAATCTCAAAACATCTCTAATTTCTCTCAAGCCACAAAAGCCCAAAAATGCAAGCTGGAATTATAGCCAAGTTTCTTTTCTGCTCCATTTTTGTCTTGTTTTCTCAAGCATCTGTCATTAATTTCTTCCCTTATGTTTTAAGTGATAAAGTAGTTTTGTATATTAAAGTTACCAAAAGCCCTTCATCTTTTTCGTTTAAATGCATTACAATATCATGATTGATTCTTCTCAAATATTTCAATTAGAACAAATCAATGTATTCAAATCACGCTCTTCAAGTTTTTTTTTTCTATTATTTTGTAATGGACATATATTATATTGTTGAAACCATTGATCTCTGATTTTTTATTATAATATCTATACATTTAGGCAGAAGGTACAGAAAATTGGCGTTGCCAGCTTGCTTCGAGCTAAAGAGAAAGTGGATTTCTTCATTCTTGGAAATGCAAAATGATGAGATTCCGCCGACCAAATGTTAATATGCTTTAAATTAGAAAATTAGAACTACTTTTGGGAAATTTTTATATTAAGAATCTAGGAGTAGTGCTAAGGAAAGTGACTAGTACTAAGTCAAACTTTATGTTGAATCCAATGAGGAAAAATTGAACCATTACTCGGATAGCACATACCATAGTTATGATATAGTATAAAGGTAATATGCAAATGAAAACTAAAATGCTTAAACAAAAGAAGCTCAGCTCATAAGGCCTTTAGTAGTTATTATATACATAAACTATAGCTGCTTGCACTACAGATGCTTGAGAGCGGATGTTAAAACTGATCTCTTCTTTCTTGTCTCATATTATGTTGTAACTTCTATGACTTTTCAATTATTTTCTTCCCTAAATTTTTTTTACTTCTACTTTGTTGCTTTTTTAGTTTCCCAGCTTTGCTATTTCCATCCAACATGAAAGCCAACCGCTCCAAAACAGTAGTAAGCTTGTCAGCAAATCATTTTGACACCTTTAGGATTTGCAGGTGAATTTGATGACATTTTGGATAGCAGCAACAGAAAAAAAGGTGATCATGACTTAAATGAAGAGATCCAACTTAGTTTTTGCTTAATAAGCTGTTCCTATGGGCTACAGTCAAATGGATCTATGCCGCTTTCCAGCCGTGTAAAATTACTTGATGTTGAACAGTTGACTGTACAGACACCAAGTAAAGCAACTCTTATTAAGGACTTGTCTTTTGAGATTTATGAAAAGGATCACTTGCTGGTGAGTTCCTACTTGTCCACTTTCAGGTTTTATGTTATTTGTTTATCTGATTAGGGAAAGGAGGAATTGTATTATTACTGGTAATTCATGTGTTAAAAGGAGGGTAAAGAGAAGGATCATAAGCCCTTGTCCTAAGCTAAATATTCATCTGCACCTGAGAGGGATTTGGTGAGCAAGAGCTTTATTTTAATACGGTTAAACACAAAGTTACTGCTGAAAATACTTTTAAAAATTATAGAGTATCCAAACACAAAGGTAAAAAATCAATTTAACGGACTAGTCATATGATACATGCACATTATAATAATTAAAGTCACCAACTTCTTAATTATAGAAAAAATATTATACAAGTTTTAGTCAAGTACATGGGAGAAGATTTGATACAGAATGTTCTGCGGCAAAAAGCGGACAATCTAAGGTATAAAGTGTGCATAGTTGTCCTTGGGGCGTATTGACCAAATAGTTCAAGGTGTAAAACGTGCACCGGAATACTCCAATTTACAGGCATTAGGCCCCCTTGATAGTGGGGTATTTCTAGGCTGCCTCACCCCTAGAGTCCCAATTTGACTTTTAAATGGTGCTACTTATTGCTTTGTAACAGGTTACAGGACCAAGTGGAAGCGGTAAAACTTCATTGCTGAGAGCTGTAGCTGGTCTTTGGAATTTTGGGAGTGGAGCAATTACAATCTATGTTAGACCTAGAGGAGAATTGGATATGCCTCACTCTCCAGATGTGATTTCTAGTCAAGTAACTTCAACTAATGAGATAATTGGGGATTCCACAGAACGTAGAAATTCTGAAGGTGTAATTTTTCTTCCTCAAAAACCGTATATGGTTTTGGGAACCCTCCGACAGCAATTGCTGTATCCTACATGGACTGAAGATTCAGATAACGTGGTAGATGATGCTAAACAAAGTGGTATGTCATTTCATGATCCATAGCTTAACATCAATTTTTTTTATTTGATAATAGTGGTGTCCGGGCTAGCTTGTGCGCACCTCGACTAATTCCACGGGGTATCTGCTTTCTCCCACCTCGACTAATTCCACGGGGTATCTGCTTTCTCCCACCATCACAGGTACCGGATAACGCTGTCCACCAAGGCTTGGACAGATGGAAAGAAATCACCTAGTGTTTTCGCCTCCTTTGGGATTTGAACCTGAGACCTTATGGGTCTTAACCCACTTCATTGACCACTGGGCCATATTCTTGGTACATTGCAACATTAGTTTCTTATGCCGTTATCAAGCCATATATGTTCTCAGTTCTTGTTACATGTTGTCATCCTCCATATGGCTCGTCTCTGTTGGCACTTGCTGCTTAGATTTGCTTTAGATTACTTCTTTTGGCGCTTATACCATGTGAACTGCTTAATTTCCTCACTTGAATGTATATTTCTATGTGTTGCCTCCATGTCATTTTAGCTGTGGGAAGAATGCTATTTACAGATTGTGTGCTGAAATTTTCTCCAACTAACGCACACAGGGGATGCAAGGTGTGTAAATGAAAAGCCAAATCAGCCTACATCAGATGATCTGATACAAGTTCTTAATGACGTATCCCTTAGACACTTGTTATCTCGTTTTGATGGCCTAGATTCAACATATGAGTGGTCGAGCGTTCTTTCCCTTGGCGAGCAACAACGTCTTGCCTTTGCCCGTTTGTTGCTTGCAAAACCAACTTTGGCTCTGTTAGATGAATCCACAAGTGCTCTTGATGAAGCCAATGAGGTACTTTAATTTACAGATGCCTTTGTCTTATTTTGTGATTCATTTGTTCATGTCAATTGCATCCAATCAGACTTCAGAGTAGCAAAGTTCACTTTTCTCGCGTATAGGCCTCTGGTCCATAGGGGCTGGATTCATATTAGCAATAAATCTTGCTTGTCAGTGGAGGTTAACAAGTCACAAAAACTAAAGGCCCTTGTTCCAATGTACTGAAAAGCAAAAATCCACTCGCTTCAGGGCTTGCCTTGGTGTGAGGCAAGCTTTAAGTGCCCGAGAAAGAAAAGTCTAATGGGGCTATTGCCGGGCCTTGCTTCTTGGAGGGTCTGTTTCTTGCACCATCTTAATTTTAAAAAAATATGTTTGACTCTAAGAAAATAAATTTGATATTTTTTATATTTAATTTATTTCTTAATACATAAAAAATAATAATTTGTGAGCATACTCTCCGTGCTTAGGGCTTGTGTTCCGCTCCATGATACTCTCTCCATGATAGATAAAACACACCACCTCTTCTCGCCCTTTAAAATACTGCTCGGTTCTTTAAGCTTAGAATTTTTACTTTTTGAACTTTGAAGCAATCTGAGGTTCAAAATGCACTTCAATTTCAGTCAGTCACATGTAACAGTCTACTTTTGGCAATTATTTGATCTTCTACAGTTACATATGAAATCTTAACTTTAACCATATGAACATTAGTCGCAGTCTCTCCTAAAACCTTGGGTGATGCTACAGTATTCCATTTATTATTTCTTACTTCCTTGTGTTTGCGTTCAAATAAAGCCTTTTGTTGTACATTGTGTATGCAGGCTCGTCTATATCAGCTAATCGAAGCTGCAGGAATCACGTACATAAGTATTGGCCATCGTAGCACCCTCTACAAATACCATAAAAAGGTCTTACATATATCTACTGCCAATACAACGAGTAATCAGCGCAATTGGAGCTTTAAGAACGTAGGAGAGGACTCCATATACGATTTTTCGAAGCAGCAACTTTGAGCAAATAATTTTTCCTTTAGTACATGATATTATTGTTTGGACGCTTATAGGAGTCCAGACTGCTCGCGAGTAAATTTTCAAAAATTTCATCTTGACTATGCTGTATGGTCAATGGACTGCACATGGAGGTTCTCATGGAATGCAGTCAAATTTTGAGAATTACTCCCCATGAATGTCTCAATGTCATTCGTTCTACATTTCGAGGTTATTTACATGTATCTGTAATTGACGGGTAGTTGAGCCGAGGGTTCATCTGAAATAACCTCTCTATCTTATTAGGGTAGAGATAAGGTCTGCGTATACACTATCCTCCCCAGACTCCATTTATGGGATTACGCTGGTTTTTGTGTTGTTGTAATTGACGGGTAGGTATAGAATGAAATCATCTATTAGAATGTCACGATTTTAGGACAATTCGAAAGAAAAAGAAAAGAGTAAAATATTTTGGTAGGCTGAGTAGGTTTGCTAGGCCGTCCTTGAGACTCCTATCATATCATCCTAAATCCTGATAGACATGCTGTCATCTTACCTCAGGATAGGACTAAAATTAGCCACAAAATTCTGTTCTTATTTTGGGTGCATTCAAACTATAGTTTTGTGTAATTGCGTTCTTGATTTAAACACATTATCAGTTTCCCAAACATGTTGAAAGAAAAAAGGAACACAAGAGAGCCAATCGAAGCTCAGTTCAAGTCAGTAGGATAACAAAGCACAATTGAGATCAATTCCTATAAAAGATAGTGGTAAATTCCCCCCCCCCCCCCCCCCAAGAAAACTTAGCTTGGTATCCTGTGAAAGTTAAGATGCCTTTAAATAACCGTGCAAAATTTAAGGAGTAAGAGTCGCCAACCAAGATGACAAAAGATAAGCACGACAACTAATCCATTCAAGATAAGCATAACAAGCTGGTGAATCATCATATGATAAGTTGTTATGAAAGTAAATGATAAATTTTTGCATTAACAAGTAACAAACTCCTGGATATGACCTTAAAGTATGTTAACTATAAATGCATGTTTGAGAAATTACATGTTCAATTGAATTGTTGTCCAACAATTCTTGCAAGTATATTTTGGAATAACACACGTTCCTCAATTGGAGGACTGGCCTATTATGCCTGCGGAGCATATTGGCTTGTGCTTCGGTGGTTTTGGTAAATTATTATAGTGTTATGTTATCTCAGACTTAAGTTATATATACGGGAAGTGTTCTTTTCTCCTACCAGTACATGTAATTTATTTACTATATTAATCAGGTTACTATTAGATGTTTGCCATAGAAAATTAGAAATTCACTTATAATTATCTTATAAATTACTTCTGCAATATTTTTTACTCCACTAGTATCTGAGAATGGGTTTTGCGCGTATACCCTATGTAGATGAGTATATATACAACTAGTTTCTATGAACGTGCGTTGCACGTTAATACTGTGTCAAATAAAAACATACGCAAAAAGAAAAAATTATTTGCAAAACGCAATTGGTATTGTGTAATACGTCACAAGTCTGAAAGAATAAAGTGGTGGTATGCTAATATTGAAGACATTAGCAAATTAACCAACAAACTCAGTAAGAAGCTTAAGTCATTAAAATCATTGCAAACTAATTCTTTTTAGCAATTTTCAGAACATTTTAAAAAAATATTGCTAGAAAGTGTCACCATGTGAAATTTTACGAATATATGTTGAGTATCCCGAGTTTTATCAATGGGTAATTTTTAGTAAGCCATAAGCCTTCTTGTCACGTACTACCGATTAAAAGAGGCAAAAAAATGAATTTTTGTATGATTGTTGCTTCTACTCTTATAACAGAGGATGAAGATTCATCTATCTGTAGCTCAAAGTTAAATTTTTTTACAAATAAAGTCATGAATGGTCATTGTCGTACATATATGCGAGCGGAGATTTTCTTTATTAACCAAAAAATCAACTTTTCCCCACAATCAAGAACCTGCAAGTACATGATTTTCATTAACAAACTATATGTAGCTAGCTAGAGCTATGTTATAAAATGTTACAACTTACAATCACATTCAGAAAACGTTAAATTTGACTTTTGATCTTGCCCGCTTCCATACACGTATTCATATATGAGATTTCCTAACTACTATCACCATTGTGTTCGAGGACCAATTGAGCTAGAATAAGAGCCACATCACCTCTTGTAATTATTTGGTATTCTTACACGAAGTAATAAATCACTAAATATTGGATATTTTCTTGCTTTTATAATATTTGTTAGCTGAATCTTTTCACTTTGATGTCATTAATATAATTCTATAAAGAATATATTTACCCTCTTTTATTCTTGTTAATTTAAAAAATACTTGTAGTACTTGATGGGAGTCACCTTACAAATCTTCTTTGATAGGTAGCAGAATTCATCTAAAGCTCTAATCTTCTTCCCTAAAAAGATTATTCTTTAGATGGAATTTGATTTTGCATAATAAATTATTTTAGATTTTGAGTCTTACCTAATTTTTTTTTGGCGAAAAATTGTGATAACTCATATAAATAACTATTTTTAATTGTCATAATATTTGAAGAATGATTTCCGTTTGAATTTTCAGAAGCCAAAATCTACTTTTTGATCCATATTATATAATCATTAACCTATGAGTTCAACCAAATTCAATTTGTAAAAGTAATTAAATTTAATCTAGCTTACTTGTTGCTTTGTCTATTCAATATTATTGGGCACGTGAAATATGTTCACGCTATTATTATAAAGTCTTTTGCCAAAAATAAGTTTTTAACATTATGAAATAAACTAAAGAAACAAAAAAGTTTCTTTTTTTAGTTGGATTAAATCAATTTGAATGATTAAAATCGATAAATCAGAAAAAACTCTCTCTCTCTCTCTCTCTCTCTCATATATATATATATATATATATATATATATATATATATATATATATATATATATATATATATATATATATCTTGACAGTGTAAAAGTTTGTAATTTAACTTTTTATAACGTGTTACTTATATTATTTTTACGGTTTCTAAATCAGGTTGCTAGAAATCTATTATTTCAAGTAATTTTACCTATCTATTTTGCAAGTGATGAACACAGGAATTTTCTATTTTCATCTAATTAATAGTTTCACGTAAAAATACACAAGAATATCAACCTTATATATCTCGTTTGATAAAGGGCACTTTCAATCCGAACTATTGTAGTCCTAACTATTAGTTTTCGAGATAATAATTTTTGTAAAATTCAAAGTTCTAAAGTGTTGTTGAAATTCCAACTTATTAGATTGTAATAACCATTAAATTGAGCTTAATATTAATGTTAAGTTAGAAATAATCAATTGGTAAATCTATACAATCTAGTTATAAGACACACAGTGAATTTAGAAAGCGTTGTCCGGAAAGAATTTTTATTATTGCAAAAGCTATGTTGCAATCAATGTTTGCAGTTACAAATTAGCAAGAAAATCCCTTCAAATTAAGTTCCTAATTTTCTGCAAAAACATATGAAAAAATAACTCAAAGTATATACCAAGGCCAAAATGACAAACGTACCGTGCAATCAGAAAAAAAAACCTTAAAGACATGAAATTAATATGTATACTTGTGAATATTTTGACAGATATTTGAATTTGCATATCCATAAAGCTATAATAATTGAGTTGACTTACATATTTATTGAGTGTAGCAGATCCCTAAAGTTATTTGTATGCTAAGACAAAACTTCCTTGAATTCAATTACATGTCTCATTGAAGTAGAAGACTCCATGTTATTTATTTTCTAAGATAAAACTTTTTAGTCGGCATTTTTGTCATTGACATAAATTTATGCGAAGATATAATTCATCTAATTTTTAAAAAAGTGTTAAAAGTCATCAAAGTTAAAGGGTTATTAATATAGGCGAAAGAGTTTTTGTTAGTAGACTTCAAATAAATGTAATCACGTAGGATTCCTAACGTGTAATATTATGTCCTAAAACTAATAGGATTACAAGGCTAATATCTAGAATTCTGGTTATATCCTTTTATTGTGAGTTATTAGCTTAATATTATAAGGTTATTTTTGTAAACCGATATTTTATTCATACTTTTATAATAATATAGATTATAAAAACTACATATGTTATAAAAATAATATATTTGAGTTACAAAATAAAATTTAAAAGAGAAAGTGTCCTATTGTGATTTTTGAAATTTGCCTTCAATTACCAAGCTTATAAGATTGTCTTTCTTTTGGGATTAGTAAGTATAACATACTAAACATAAACTAACTAAATGATAAGGTTGGAATAATGGTCCACTAATCTCCTTTAAAATTAGATTGCATGAATTTGATGTGCAATTGTTAAAATATTTGGACTTGACGTGTATAATGATAGTACGTAATCAATGCCTATATAGATATAAATAAATTAACATATTGTATTATAGTATCATATAATACTCTATTCAAGTAAGATATATAATTTATCAAAAAGTATACAATTCTATATCATCTATATGCTATTATATTAAAGAGAACTTTTAGAAACCATCATTGTTTAGTAAGCTAGCTTTAACTATCATTTACTATATTACTTCTTATAGCTATGTTTTCAATTTTGCTAGACTGTATTCGATGTATTTAAGCTACTGTATTCATGAATACAGTAGTAAAACTAGGCGTGAAACATGGAAGTACAACTAGACAATTATTGTATTCGACTGTATTCACGATATGTATTTATGAATACAGTAACGTAATTAGCATAAATCGTGATCTATTAAGCTATTTTTAAACGGAAAGTGAATCAATTAACACAAATAGACTCCTAAATTAACTTAACAAACTCAATTATAAATCTGAATACATAAATACATTTGAATACATAAATTATATTAATTAAAAAAATATATAAATACATTCAAGGAATATAGCGAGATAGTGAATACAATGAAATACATGGAATACAACGAGATACATTGAAAATACAATGAAAAAAAGACAATGAATACAATGAAATACATAGAATACAATGAGATACATTGAAAACAAGGTAACAGACTCTTCAAGTTGCTCAGCCCCAGACTCCATCGTTTTTGTTCAAGAATAACCCTAATGTCGTCTCGTTGACAACAGATTTCGAACCTTCATTGTCAGCCCCAATTTACCCTATGTTAGAATTCCCCATTTAAAAACCCCTAAACCCTCACTCACGCACATTGCATTTTGCACGTCGCCGCCACCGTACTCGCTGCCTCATCTCCGCTTCAGATCCTCACCGCAACGCTGTTGAGTCGTTCTTACACAAGCATACACTTGATCAGTCCCGATGGTTCATCTCCATCACTTTCCCAACCCTAATTTGTAAACTCTTCGGCTTCGATGACTCAACTTCTACTCCGACCGCCGTCAAGTCAATCATGGTTGTATTCATGGAGAAAGACTGATGTTGAGAGAGAGAGAGAGAGAGAGGGTGGAGAAAAATCTGAAAGAATGAGAGAGAAAAATAATAAAAAGCGTATTTTATGGCTTAAGGGTAGGAGGTGACCATAAATAGATATTTGGCTATAAAAATCAAAAGGTAATTATGAATATAGTTTTTAAAAGGGTATTTATTTAAAATAAATAAGATATCAACCTTTGCTACATGAGGTAAAAATTCCTATATAAAACTTACGTACATACAACAACAACCCAGTATAATCCCACTTAGTGGGGTCTGGGGAGGGTATTGTGTACGCAAACCTTACCCCTACCCTGGAGTAGAGAGGCTATTTCCAAATAGACCCCCGACATCCTTCCCTCTAAGAACTTCCCACCTTCCCACCTTACGTACATATGAACAGAAATAATAATTTTAAATTATCTCCTAAAATTGTTCTCATATTTGTTTTTCCTTTTAGGTTTAACTGTTTTTAAGAAGTTTATTAGAATGTATACTTACATTTTAAGGTTAAAATTAGCAATTATGATTGAATTAAAAAATTATTTACCTGTAAAATGGTACAGTTGAATTTGTTGCGTGGTTTATAGACAAGCAAACTGATTTGATCCAGAAATAATAAATAAACTAAATAAAAATATAAGACTTAGCGTTAGAATCGAGATAAATAGCAGATAGCCTAGTTTCGGGAGCAAGGCTTTGAAGGCAGTAATGATGCCAGATAGAAAATAAAGTATTATTTAGCTTGAGAAAGTTTGTAGCCGAAGTTTGTCAGAGATTTCGTGTCTTACAATGGTTGTTGAAGTCACTATTTATAGATATACCTAGGGAACAAGATCCTAGGATCAAACCCCTTTTAAATGACAATAAAATGGGCCATTGATGAATATATAATAACATGTCATGAATGCCAAAATTCTCTGTAACGACTGCGTATTTAATACTGAGAAATGTTCTTCATTAAATGCCATCCGACGACAAATATTCATTAGCCTCCGTTGACTGCATTCTCTTTGGGATCTACTCGGTACCAACCGAAGTTGTTGTCCTCGGTTTTGATTTTCACTCGCTTCATCTTCCGTCTGCCTCCAATTCCACGTGTCACATAATCATTTGAGCATTTAATATAAACCAATTTTATCCTATACAAAAATATAGAATAAAATAGTCAACATTTCAAGCATTGATTCTGTTTACCTTAAAAAACGGATAACAATTAAATTTATAAGTGGTTTTAAGGATATGTGGATTAACTCAATACAAACGATAAATATCGCTAGATTAAACAGGTAAAAGATGTAATAAATTATCAAACCACTTAAAGGGAGGGTAATTTTGGACTTGACGACAACCTTAATGAAAGACCTATACTCGATCCCAGACTTATAATAATGAAGCTCTGATCAACAAATGTAAGAACCTTGAATAACAGAGAAAAACTCCATCCGTTTCAAATTAGATGAGGTACTTTCCTTTTTAGTATGTTCCAAAATAAATGACATATTTCTAAATTTAGAAATAATTCAACTTTAAACTCTTCATTTTACCCAGTTTATCCTTAATGAGAAGCTTTTATAATCACATAAATGTCATGGCCCCACAAAACTTTTACTCCTTAAGTTTTCAAGATCACAAGTTTCAAAAGTCTTTTTTTTCTTAAACTCCATACCGAGTCAAATTACGTTATCTAAATTAAAACGGAGGGAGTAGTATATTGCCTTGTTATGCGTGTTATAATCTTCTTAATGAATAATCAGACCTCTTTATATAGCAGAGGAGTCCTATCCTAGGTACAATTTCATAAAAGATAAAAATCTTTCGTTTAACTAATCATCATATTTCTGCCGGTATGTGCCGAGATCCGCGCCGAGATATCCGGCAGGTCAGGGATATCACGGCCTTTTGTTAATTGTGCTCGGTTGCCTGACAACGTTCTCCGAAGTCTTTTGGGATTTGAACCAATCCAGGATCATAGCCCCGATATTCTCGAGGGTAGGCATCATGCCCCCCACCCTGGCTCGATGAGACCCTTGCCTCGATTCCGATTTCTTGTCATCACGTCTTTAGCTCGATTTTGCTTATTGAAAATCGAGGCGTCCCATAGGCCCGATTCACCTGTATATAGATAGTCCCCTCGTTTCTCGGAGAGTATGTTTTACGGAAACGACAAGGAACGACATGAGCTCTTCGATCCCTTCTTCAACACACCGTGACACAAAATGACAAAGAAATCGAAACATCCCATCAATCGCATCATAATGACCCCAAACGCGTGTCAGCCATCGACAGGTACGGTGCAAGGCCTCTTTAAATACTCCTTCCTTCATTCGTTTTATACTTTTGACCAAGCTTCTACCTTCGATCCTTCAAGATATCACTGCCTTTCTTCATTCTTTAACATTTTTACCTTTATTCTTCAAATTACGATCTTTCCTTTACCCTTTACTTAAGCCAACGTGCTTGACTTTCTCAGCAACGTTTTTACCCTTCATCTCCTCAACTTCCTTCATACTTTCAAACCTTTTTTCCCAGGTAAAAATGGCAAAAACTTCTAAGACTGTTCCCCAGAAAGGTGCTTCTTCTTCCTCGCAACCGACCACTGAGGTCTAGGAGACAGCCCCTGATGTGGTTGCCCTTGAGAGGTCTGCTTTGGGCGTGGACACTGATGAACTGGCAGCCGATCCCCCTTGAAAATGTTTGACCCGGGGGGGGGGGGTTGTTCGGTTAAATAAGACTTCAAGGTCAAAAATCCATCTTCGGTTCAAGGCCGATGCGAGGCAGTATTATGGTACATCTGCTCTATTACTGAGGCCATTCTTCCTGCGGTTCGAAAGGACTGCAACTAGATGGATAAGGATGTAGTGATTCCCGAACCCGATGACTACATTACTACCCATGTGGAGGGGTATTCGAGTGTTTAAACTTACCCCTTCACACTATCCTGGTGGACTCAGTCATTCTGGACTTCTGTAGGAGGTACAACATGTGCCTCGGCCAGATCTATCCGTCACTATGGAGGATCGTAATCCTCCTCCAATTTTTTTTGAACAAAGTCGACTCTTTCTTGTTCACCGTCGACCATCTACTCTACTTGTACATTCCCCAAATCTTCCGGGGGGGGGGTGATAAAGCTTGTACGTCGGGCTAGCAAAGCCCCAGTTTTAAGCATTGACTAGGACCGGGATCGGGGTTGGCAAGGACGCTTTGTCTGGGTAAGGACCGCCGACCTGATACCTGCAGAATTTAGGCCATTCCCCGAGAAGTGGAATGTAACACGTAAGCTTCCTATTCTTTTAGATATCGATTTTATGTTTCACCTCCCTTTTCCTTATCAGTTGCTGCTGTGGTGCAGCCTCGCTCGAGTCCCAAACGCCATTCCTTGGCTCAAGGAGTGGAACAAGGGCATTTGTTAGCCGATGCCTTATGTTGAGCGCTCATGGTGCGAGCATTCTAAGGGCCACTGCAAGGCCCGTTCTCACGATAAGATTCCTTTTCTTGAATAAGTAGCACTAGGATTTCCTTTTCAACACTATGTTTTCATTCCTTCTTTTCTCATTTTTGTAGGTCTACCTAAGACCATCAAGCTTAGGTCCTTAGTAGGGGATGAAAACCTACTTGTCGATCCTTCTGCTTTGGGGCAGCCCAAAGCCACAACAGGAGAGAAGAAAAGAAGTAGGGCTCCGAGTTCCCCGAGCTCAGAGAAAAAGAAGCCAATGAGAAGGTTGCCTTGCAAGCACAATGAAAGCTCTAACTCCCGAGTGCCTGACTCGAACTTGCTTTACCGGCTCAGGGATAAGCCCGAGGAGGACGAAATATTTATGGCCTGCGAGCCTTCCATCCTCGGGGAGCGGGTGGCAACTGAAGGGGAAAAAATGGAGGCTAATCCCCATCAGGTTCAGGAGGCTGGTGCAAAGGTGAGGGACGAAACCTCTCAAGATGTCGTCTCCGCTTCGCTTGGTATTATCAAAATTTTGGGATCGTCTTCGTTTACAGAATCTATGTTTGATAAAGCCCGAGCTATGAAGGAGCGATCCAACGAAGGGGCTAATGGAGCGGACGATCCCCTCCGTGCTTTTTTTATGGTGTGGACTCAACCGCCCTAGAGGACTTCTCCGGGTTAGGTGACTTAGAGGTACTGAGAAAAAGTCCATCCTCGGAGATTGGTGGGCCGAACTCGAGTCCAAGGTTGATCAGTCGGTTCCTCACTCCGAGCGTGGATCCTGTCTGGAAGCAGTAAGTTATTATCACCGTCTTAGAGAATGTCTGGATTCTTTCCGCCCCTGTCGGGGTAGCTATATACCTCCTGTGCCTGGTAACTGAAGAAGACCAGGCAAAAATGAGGGAGGTGGATGCGTCGTGCTTGTTCAACGAATCACAACATGCGCTGAACCAGGTAAGGTGTCATTATGCTCTTTTATCTTCGAATTTAGTTTTTGATAACTCTAATGCCTTTTCATTTTCACACTTTTGCAGGCTTCGGTACTCCACCAGGAAACCTTTCTTTGGTATCAGGCCGAGCTTAGCCAGCTCGAGGCTAAGGTCAAAGAGCTTGTTGAGAAGAGAGATATGTATAAGCTTCTCAGCAAGCAACGCGAAGGAGAAGTCAAGAAACTCCGAGATGAGTTGGACGCGACTCAAAAAGAACATGCCGACCTAGTGAAAAGGTAAATATCTTTGAAGTTAGTGATGTTGAGTTAGACATGGCGACTAACGGTTAAAACTCGTAGGTCCAGCAAAAGCTTGACCAGATCGACCAACTTCGAGCCGAGATGGACGAGGTCAAGGCCATGACCGAAGAGTGGAAGGGCAAAATAGAACGATTGGCTTCGGAGAAGGAGACTGCCCGAAAGCATCTGGCCTCGGAAAAGGTCCAACTTCGAGTGACGAGGGAAAAAGCTGAGGCCCCGTCCCAAAAAATCGAAAACTTTCAATCTTAAGTGGGATCGACTATCGCCGAACGAGATGACCTGGGAAAGAAGATTAAAATAGCTAAGTCAGTGACGGAAATAACCAGGGCTGATGTTGAAGAAATAGTGGCTCAGTACAGAGCTGACGCTGAGGCAGCCCAGGACCGCCTAAATGTCACTATTGAGTACGTGAAGTGGCAATCCCGAATAGAGGCTCTTGAGGAGGTTCATGCCCGGGGTTTCGACCTGTCGGGCAAGATCGAAAATGCTAAGAGGCTCGAGGCCAGGGCAAAGAAGTTGGCAGAACCCGAGGACGAAGAGGGCTCTGAGTGCTCCGGCAAACCCGAGGACGGAGAAGACCTAGATGGCCCCGGTGACGAGGCGAGATCCAGTGAAGATCAGGCTTAGGTGCCTTGGAGATTTTTCTTTATTCTTGTATTTTTGCATATTTTGTTGAGGCCGTTATTGTTACATCTCGCATTTTCGTATGTTAAAAGTTTCATCTTCAGTTAATTGACGTAGACTCGGGGATGAGATCATCTTGACGTTAACGTATTTACGCTATTTATAACAAGCGATAAATCAGCTTCATGAAGGATAAAGGGTACACGAATTAAAGAAAACGAGTTTCGTTGAAAGTGGCCAATTTGGGATAAAATTGGGGTCGAGCGATAGTACCCGATAATTATGGACTAGTATCATACAAGGTACCATATGACCGTGATAATATGATATATATATATATATATATATATATATATAAAGTATATTAAAAATAAGTAGTATTTTTAAGTAATTTGAGATAATTCTTAATTATAAGGGTAATTGGTTAATTACCGGATAATGGAACATTACCCAATTAACTAATAAGTGGATAAAAATTTATAAATTATCCCCCAACATGTGGCAAGGAGCCACAAATCAAGAAGTGACTAAGTAGTCACTTATGCCTAGGTGGAAACCTAGGCTTAAAAAGGGAATGAATAATTATCCAAAACAAGACTTATACAAGTCTTGTTACAATTCCTTATGAAACAAAAATAAGAACAAGTAACGTAGTCATTCCAAGAAGCAAGAATGCATTCTTTCTTGATTCGAAAAATTCAAGAACAGAATTTAAGAAATTCGTTCAGTACCTCAACAAGCAAGAAGCTTGAAGTTTCGTTCAAGAATTTTAAAGAAGCAGAAGCTAATCTCGTTCAACAATTTCAAAAAAGCAGAAGCTTAATCCGATTTTTGGGATTCTAAGTTCAATCCACGAAAGTTTCCAACGGAATATTATACGGAGTTTTTTCTACTCCAGGTATGTTAAGGCCATCCCTTCTTTCTTTTGGTATGGTCCAAATTATACAGAAGAAACGAGCAAACACACATTTTCCATAAATTACTCTATTCATAGAAATACTAGGGGTGTCTATATTCTTGATTCCCCATGAGAATTATTATTATTTTTTGTTCATGGGTCCCAGAATAATATGCAGTTGAAAAATTTTATCTGGAAAGAATATTGAGATTATTACATATTTTTGATGCATGTCATTCATTTATACATGTGCATTGATCCATGACCAGATGACGTTATATACACGTATTTATACGTATATATATATATATATATGGGATATGTGAAAAAGGTTACGACGTTATATACGTAATACCACTTGATCAGTTGGTATATGTTGATGATGCTACCCATAGTGGCCGAGATGATATGATGGGATGCCCTCAGTGACTTGATGATGTTTGATAATAGGCGAAATCTAAGTGATTTAGCTATTGTTTATGCTTCCGCTTGATTATATTCCGATGTCATATTATGGTTAATTGATGAAAAATAGGCTCTAATTGTGATATGTATACATTGCAGGATGAGGAGCCTAAATAATGCTTTCAAGAGGATATTGGAATGATTTATGAGCAAGAACAACCCCTAGGAGTTGAGTGTGCGCAAGGACGAGACGGAAAAATGGACGGAATCGAGCTTTAGAAGCGCGCTAAGTAACGCGCTAACTCCAAACTTCGCGCAATAGTTCGCGAGCTTTTCTGCCTGGAATCCAAGAGTAACGCGTGAAGTAACGCGCGAACTCCATACTTAGCGCAGTAGTTCGCGCGTGTCCGATCCGGAGAAACGTTGCTTGGGGGTAAAATTGGAAATCTGGAGGAAAACCCACTTAACCTATATAAAGTCAAGCTCGCCCAAGGTTAAAGAAAAAGAGGGTTTTCATAGTTTAGTGTAAGAAATAGAGAGGCAAGAGGGGGAGGACGTTTTTGAGAGGAAAATACAAGCATAGAGCCGCCTTGGAGGCCGGAATTCATCGGGTTTCATCTTTCTTCCTCCAAACTTAGTAATTTTTATGTTTCTTTGTATGAGTTGTTGTTTTGCTACCATGTCTATGTGGAGCTAAACTTCACGTTCTAGGGTTGTGGTTCTTTCATGACTATTGTTATTCGGATATTGAGTTTGATTTCTTAGTTTATAATATTGGTTTATTTATTCAATCATGCACTTAATTATTTGATTGATTGATCACCAATTGAATACTATCTACGAATCTTGAATTGAACTCGAAAGTGGGAATTCTAGATTGCATATAGGATTGAATAGAGCAAGTTCTTGAACATGGGCATCGGGGAACGGATTCGCCGTTAGGATAGACATATACCTAATTGCCTTGCTTGGTTGATTTACAGGAATTATAAATGCGTTCTTGTTGATTCTAACTCCATAGACATATAGGCGTTAGGTTAGCTTGAATAGGTGAGTAAGAACTCGACAGATTCTTATGAGCAATACCCTGTCAACCAATAAACTAGATAAATTAGTTAGTCAATTCAATAGAAGAATACAATAGGATTGTTAGATAGCCCATAACCCTAGATCGTTTTCATTACATTGATATCATAAAAATCTGCTATCCTTTGGCTCAGAGTTCATTATTATTTTTTAATTAGTTTAGAATCAAATACTTCTAGGTTTAATTCTTGTATAGATAATTAGGATAGTCTAATTTAGTTAATAGTTAATCACAAGTCCTCGTGGGATCGACATCTGACTTTTAGTCACTTTATTACTTGACGACCGCGTATACTTGCATGTGTGTTTGGTCGCAACAAGTTTTTGGCGCCATTGCCGGGGACTTAGAAATTAACTATTCTTATAGATTAGACATTGAATTTTTTTATTTATTCATTTTTTTGTTTTAGTTTAGTTAATATTTTTTTATTTATTTTAACATGGAATCTTGGAATGAAAGTTATTCGAATGATGGTTATTCTTATTTTGATGATCCTTGTCCATATTGTGGAGGACCACATTGGTGGAAAAATTGTCAGTATGTTCCCGGAAATGAGTTGTGCACACAATTTCAATCCTTTGAGTGGAATATTTGTAATATGTGTGGTGGTCAAGATGACCACTGGGATGGTTGTCCTAATTCTTTTCATCCTTCTCTGAGCCCTTATTATGATCATTCTAATAATGTTTGTGAGTTTGATAGGGGCAATGAAGTACAAGATATGGAACCTGATGCATATATTAGGGATATTTTAAGGCAAGTAGTAGAGCAACAAGATGAACTCAAAAAAGATATGAAAAGAATGAGGGCAACAATCACAAGAATGAAGGCCAATATAGAAGAATTGAATGAAGATAGTGAGTACCAGCAAGAGGAAAATTTTGAAAAAGAGGATATTTTGAGTCAAACTTGGCTGGTGGAACAAGTTGAAAGATTGGAGATATATGAGGCTCAACGTAAGAAAATTACAGATGGGATACAAGACCTAATAGAAGGAAGAGCTAAAATAGGACAAGAGATCAAAAAATTTGGCACTGCTATTCATGATTTGGGAGCTCAATTGATTGCAAAGGTTGATGCGTCTAATGCCCAACAAAATAGTTCTGAGTTGTGTGAAACTGAAAAGGAGCTTATACGCCAATTCGAGGAGCTAAAATTGGAGAGTCAATCATTCGAGCGTACTTTTATTAATGATGTCCATGTTGAGGAAAGCACTCTAGAGTCATGTGAGGAAGTAGATAATGTTATATTTGAAGACTTGTGTACATATGAGGATGTAACTAGTGATACAATTCTAGAGTTGGGGCGTACTGCTCCTCATTCCATACATTTTTCAACATTGTGTTTGGATGATGACATGGAAATCGAGTCATCTGAGCCTTTGGGGGAGCCAAATGTACGAGGACCTGGGTGCTTATATCCTGGAATGTATCATGCTAGAGAGACATGATTACATACCTCATTTGAAAGCCAAAAAGTGTAGAACACGATATTGGTTGCTTGGCCCTGTTAAATTTGTCTCACCACCCCTTGAGCATAGCAAAAAGCTTGAAGCCAAATTAGGGGCTCAATTTATAAGTTCGAGGTGGAGGCAAAAAGTGGTTCACGTCGTGCCGCGATGTTAAATTAGGCGCTTGTGGGAGGCAACCCAGCTTTACTGCTTTCTTTTATTTTTATTTATTTTTGTTTATTTTAGTTTTCTACCTTTGTAGCATTTGTTGTAGGATTATGAGCATAGAAGAAAAGCCACTGAAAGTGTGCAAATGCGAGCCAGCTGGTTGGAACTAGTGTGAGGTACCCGCACAAAGGACCATCCTTGGGAGAAGTCTGATTACCCCGTGAGCTGCTAGTGCTTCGGCCTTTGGCCTTTCAGGGAGTTTCTTGTCCACCCTTGTTATTTTTGCTTTATTTGTGCATTGGGGACATTGCACTCTTTTAAGTGTGGGGTGGGAGAATTCCTTTGGATACTTAGATTTTTAGTAGTTTAGCTTCTTATTTCTTTTCTTCGTAGTTATGTAGTATTTTAGTAGATTAATTTTTTATGTGGAAAACAAGAAAAATCAAAAAAAATAAATTGAAAAAGGTAGAAAAATTAGACTTTTCCCGACGATGGATCTCTTAGACAGTTTTCTTGAGGGAAGTGAGTATAAAAAAACAACAAAAAGATTTTTTATTTTTTTCTCTTAGGTAGTGTAGCAATTCCCCCTTGGTTTTTCTTTAAGCCGCGGTTCTTTTCCAAGGGTTTAGCTTGAACCGGGCATAAGTAGTTTTTATTTTTGTTTTCTTTTTAATTTATAGATTAGGGTAATGGGCTACGAGCTATAAAATTGAAAGTGAACTCATAGCGTTGACACACCTGAACACAATAGACCCTATGTTGTAACGCTTAGTCCTAATTGTTGAATCTCACTGAAAGTACCTTAAATTGTATGTTTGTTACTGAATTGAATGCTTGTAATGGAGTGTCTTGATGAGCTGATCTGGAATGAGTCTTATGCCATGTATGGTGAGTTTTGTGTAGTCCATGTATTGTACTTGTATCTAGAACTTGCCCGGTATATGAGTTGAAGCGAAATTTGAGGTGATGCTCGGTTTGAAAAATGATGTTAGGATTTCTTTGACCTTTTTGAGCTTAATTGCTTATCACAAATAAAATTTGTCCCTAGTTAACCCTTTTGAGCCTTTAGACTTTTCTTTGGCACCCGCATTACAAGCCTATACCCTTTTGTTCTTAATTGACATTGTTTTGATCCTTTTACCTCTTAAAGCACTTTAATTATGAGAGGAGCGCTAAAAGAAGTAAGAAAAAAATAAGTGTGGGGTGGCTTTTGAGTGGAACCAATGAAAGGATGAAAGATGCACTTATGTTGTAAACGAATACACCACTAGCAGAAATTGAGTGACAAGAAAAATAAACTGAAAAAAAGAGATGATTACATTGTGTCATGCTCTAGCTAGTGAGAATGAATTAATAGAGTGCTTAAAGAAGAAGGGCGTAATTGTGGGATGATATTGTGTATGAATGAGAAGTGGGTTGAAGAATTTGCGCTGAAAATTGCTCGTGTGATGTGTTAAAGTGCTTAGGGGTTGAGTCACTATTCCTAAATACATCCTACCCGTCCCTTAGCCCACATTACAACCATGAAAAAGTCCTAATTGATTTTGAATCGAGCTAGCCTACCTTAGTAGATATTTACATTAAGGGCAAGCTTATGGTACCAATTGCATGCATGTGACCTCTTTTGTGAGAGTGAGTGATTTCCTTGATATATGTGAGAATATGAATTGAATGTGGTGGATTGAACTCAGTTTTGTTGATGTAATTGTGAGGGCATATGATTCGTGACAGAAAAGCAAGTCTTGACTTCTATGCAGAGTATTTTGAGGAAGTGTGAATATTGCATGGCACTTGAGAGTCGACTTTGAGGCTAGGATTGTTCATTGCTAGGCGTAATACATGTACATTGTTCTAGGTGTAATGCGTTAAAGGAAATGGTTGAGCGAAGGATTCTCTAGAGAATATAGTTGATTGCTCGAGGACTAGCAATGAATTAAGTGTGGGGTGTTGATAATACGCGAAATCTAGGTGATTTAGCTATTGTTTATGCTTCTGCTTGATTATATTCCGATGTCATATTATGGTTAATTGATGAAAAATAGGCTCTAATTGTGATATGTATACATTGCAGGATGAGGAGACTAAATAATGCTTTCAAGAGGATATTGGAATGATTTATGAGCAAGAACAACCCCTAGGAGTCGAGTGTGCGCAAGGACAAGACGGAAAAATGGACGGAATCGAGCTTTAAAAGCGCGCTAAGTAACGCGCTAACTCCAAACTTCGCGAGCTTTTCTGCCTGGAATCCAAGAGTAACGCGCGAAGTAACGCGCGAACTCCATACTTAGCGCAGTAGTTCGCGCGTGTCCGATCCGGAGAAACGTTGCTTGGGGGTAAAATTGGAAATCTGGAGGAAAACCCACTTAACCTATATAAAGTCAAGCTCGCCCAAGGTTAAAGAAAAAGAGGGTTTTCATAGTTTAGTGTAAGAAATAGAGAGGCAAGAGGGGGAGGACGTTTTTGAGAGGAAAATACAAGCATAGAGCCGCCTTGGAGGCCGGAATTCATCGGGTTTCATCTTTCTTCCTCCAAACTTAGTAATTTTTATGTTTCTTTGTATGAGTTGTTGTTTTGCTACCATGTCTATGTGGAGCTAAACTTCACGTTCTAGGGTTGTGGTTCTTTCATGACTATTGTTATTCGGATATTGAGTTTGATTTCTTAGTTTATAATATTGGTTTATTTATTCAATCATGCACTTAATTATTTGATTGATTGATCACCAATTGAATACTATCTACGAATCTTGAATTGAACTCGAAAGTGGGAATTCTAGATTGCATATAGGATTGAATAGAGCAAGTTCTTGAACATGGGCATCGGGGAACGGATTCGCCGTTAGGATAGACATATACCTAATTGCCTTGCTTGGTTGATTTACAGGAATTATAAATGCGTTCTTGTTGATTCTAACTCCATAGACATATAGGCGTTAGGTTAGCTTGAATAGGTGAGTAAGAACTCGACAGATTCTTATGAGCAATACCCTGTCAACCAATAAACTAGATAAATTAGTTAGTCAATTCAATAGAAGAATACAATAGGATTGTTAGATAGCCCATAACCCTAGATCGTTTTCATTACATTGATATCATAAAAATCTGCTATCCTTTGGCTCAGAGTTCATTATTATTTTTTAATTAGTTTAGAATCAAATACTTCTAGGTTTAATTCTTGTATAGATAATTAGGATAGTCTAATTTAGTTAATAGTTAATCACAAGTCCTCGTGGGATCGACATCTGACTTTTAGTCACTTTATTACTTGACGACCGCGTATACTTGCATGTGTGTTTGGTCGCAACAATGTTATGTACAACTATATCCATGCATGACACAATATTTATATACACGTGCATAACACTATAAATATTTCAGAAATTACAAGTTATTCATATTTATAGATGGATTTCTTTATTCTATGTTTCATCTATGCCTTTTACGTACAGATTTTCATGCCTTACATACTCAGTACATTTTTCGTATTGATACCCTATTTCATGGGGCCTGCATTTCATGCCCGTAGGTGCAGGTAGGCAAGCTGACTCTCCCCTTTCTTAGTATCCCTGATCAACGAGAGTTGGCGTGCTCCACTTGATCCGGAGCTGCTTTTGATTTTGGAACGATATGTTTGTGTATATATATATATATATATATATATATATATATATATATATATGGGTATGACATGGCTCAGTCCCATCTTTGTACAGTTATATTCCTGTTAATTTCTGTAGACAGTATATCTAGTTGGGTTGTATGTGGCTTTGTCGGCTTTCAGTTTAGATGTATAGTTGTCTATAGTAGCCTTGCCGGCTCGGCCACTGTATTTTGCATATATACGTACATATGCCTTGTTGACAGGTTTCCTTCACGTATGTTATTTTCATAATTCAGCAGATGTTATTCATGTTCATACCTCAGACGCATGCTTAGGGGTGTTTGACAGGTAGGACTCAGGCACCCGTCGCGGTCCATCAATTTGGGTCGTGACAAAAGTGGTATCAGAGTAGTTTTGTCCTAGGGTTGTCTACAGACCGTGTCTAGTAGAGTCTTGTTATGGGTGTGTTATGCACCACACTTATAAACAGGAGGCTACATGACATATAGGATGTTATCTTCTCTTTTTATCTTAGATCATGCAATATAAGGATTCATGTTCCTAATGATATATTATATTTCCACCTATGCCTCCAAGGACTACAACCGCCCAGAAAGGAAAGTCCATGGCTGGCAAAACTACTAGTCGAGCGCCACAAATTACCAGGGCTCGGGGAGAGTCTCATAGTGAGATTCCATCTCAGACTTCACTTACCCCGCCCTTTCTAGAAGAGTTTCGAGAGGCACCAGCTCCAGCGCCCGCCCCTGTACCTCCAGCTCCCCAGCCAGATACACCAAGTTAGGAGATGAGAGATTCTATTCAGCTATTAACCCGATTAGTAGCCGCACAAGCTCGGCATCAGGAAATAGGTATTGGTCATGCAGATAGGTCCGTCAGTGCGAGGGTTTGTAACTTCATTAATTTAGACCCTCCGGTATTCACTAGGGCAGATCCGAATGAGGACTCTCAGGTATTTACTGATAGGGTGCAGAGGACGTTATGGGTAATGAAGGCCACTATGACTGAGTCAGTTGATCTAGCTTCCTATAGACTCCGAGATGTTGCAATTAATTGGTACGAGTCTTGGGAATTGTCCAGAGGTGATGATGCCCCTCTAGCAGTATGGCAGGAGTTTATAGAAGCTTTTCTTCGTCATTATCTGCCGCCGAAGCTTAGACGGGCCAGACTTGATAGGTTCTTGACCCTTCAGTAGGGTAACATGAATTTTCAGGAGTACAGTCTTCAGTTTGATTCATTGGCTAGGTATGCTCCCACTATTGTATCTAATATGGAGGATCGGGTTCACCGGTTCGTGATGGGATTAGAGTCACACTTGCTTAATGATTGTATGTCGGTCTCACTTCAGCCAGACATGGATATTTCTCATATTCAGGCATATGCTCAGGGTGTAGAGGAGCGTAAACAGAAACAGAGGGCCGATAATGAGCATGATAGGGCCTAGAATAAGAGAGCGAGGTCTTTTGGTCCTTCTGGTGAGTTTCGAGGTGGTCAGAGGCACTAGTACCTAAGGTGTCCATCCCAGCCATCGGCTAGCGTGCCCCCTTAGTCTGGCGGTAAGAGATTTGATCGTTCTACATGGGTATGGTCAGAATTTTAGGGCCTCAGGTTCTCAATATAGGGGTGAGTCAAATCAGATGAGGCCACCCTTGCCACGATGTGCCCAATGTGGTAAGCAGCATACCGAGCAGTATCGTATATGATTAGGTATTTGTTATACTTGTGGTTATCCGTTCCACATTATGAGGGATTGTCCGATGAGAGGTGATGCAAGCATAGCTCAACCGTCGGGATTTGTAGCTGGTTTGTCATCATCAATACGCCCCCCTGGGCAAGGTACCTAAGCACCAATGAGTCGGGGTAGAGGCAGAGGCGGAGGATTTAGCTCGAACAGCCCTCAGAACCGTATTTATGCATTGGCAGGACGACAGGACTAGGAGTCATCTCCTGATGTTGTTACAGGTATATTATCAGTCTCCTCTTATGATGTATATGCACTGATTGACCCAGGTTCCACCTTGTCATGCGTTACTCTGTTGGTTGCTAGTAAATTTGAAATAAAACCTAAATTCGTTAAACCTTTTGAGGTGTATACACATGTTGGGGACTCAGTGATAGCTAAGCAAGTATATATAGGTTGTATAATAGTAGTTCATGGTCGATCTACCGTAGCAAACTTAATCGAGTTTGATATGGTAGAATTTGATGTTATAATGGGTATAAGTTGGTTGGCTTCTTGTCATTCCAACGTTGATTGTAGATCAAAGATAGTCCGATTTCAATTTCCAGGGGAGCCTGTTTTGGAATGGAAAGGTAAAACGGTGTCGCCGAGAGGAAAATTTATTTCCTACCTCAAGGCAAGGAAGATGATCAGAAAGGGATGTATTTATCACTTAGTTCGGGTTCAGGATGTGGAAGTAGAGTCACCAACCATTCAGTCTATCCTTGTGGTTAATGAGTTTCCCGATGTTTTCTTGATGAGCTTCTAGGTCTTCTGCCAGAGCGAGAAATTGAGTTTGATATTGGCCTACTACTGGATAATCATCCAATATCCATTCCTCCTTATAGGATGGCCCCCACAGAGCTGAAAGAGTTAAAGGAACAACTAAAGGACTTGCTTGAAAAAGGCTTTATCAGGCCTAGTACATCACCGTGAGGGGCACCTGTGTTATTTGTGAGGAAGAAAGATGGTTACTTACGGATGTGTATTGATTATAGACAGTTGAATAAGGTGACAATCAAGAATAAGTACCCGCTCCCGAGGATTGATGATTTATTTGATCAGTTGCAAGGTGCCAAGTATTTTTCAAAGATAGACTTGAGGTTCGGGTACCATCAGGTAAGGGTTAAGGAGGAAGATATCCCGAAGACAACATTCAGGACTACATACGGGCACTTTGAGTTTCGTGTTATATCGTTCGGTTTGACCAATGCCCCAACAGTATTCATAGATTTGATGAACCGTGTGTTCAGTCCCTTTTTAGATCTGTTCATAATTGTATTTATCGATGATATATTAGTGTATTCTCATTCAGAGGCTAAGCATGCTGATCATCTGCATACTGTGCTCAGAGTTCTACAAGAAGGGAAGTTGTATGAAAAAATTTCTAAATGTGAATTTTGGTTGAACTCTGTAGCTTTCCTTGGGCATGTCATTTCGGGTGAAGGCGTCCGGGTGGATACACAAAAGATTGAGGCAGTAAAAACTTGGCGAAGACCCACAACACCGACGGAGGTTCGTAGCTTTGTCGGTTTGGCAGGTTATTATAGGAGATTTGTAGAGGGATTTTCTTCCCTTTCAGCACCTTTGACAAAGTTGACTCAGAAGGGAGCAAAGTTTCAATGGATTGATGCTTGCAAAAGGAGTTTCCGAGAATTAAAGGACAGATTAATGTCAGCACCGATTCTAACGCTTCCAGAAGGGACCGATGGTTACGTTATCTATTGTGATGCTTCAGGCGTTGGGTTGGGTTGTGTGCTGATGTAGCACGGTAAGGTTATGGCTTATGCTTCTAGAAAACTAAGAAAGCACGAGAAGAGCTACCCGACCCATGATATAGAGTTAGCTGCGGTGATTCATGCACTAAAGATGTGGAGGCAATACTTGTATGGCATTCATGTTGATATCTATACAGATCATATGAGCCTCTAGTATATCAAGCAAAAGGAATTGAATCTACATCAAAGGAGATAATTGGAGCTACTTAAAGACTATGACGTTGATATTTTATACCATCAGGGAAGGCGAACGTAGTAGCTAACGCCCTCAGTCGTAGATCTATGGGTAGCCTGTCGTATTTACAGCCAGAAAAGAGGGTAATAGCCCATGAGGTTCATCAGCTAGCTAGTCTTGGAGTTCGGTTACTAGACTCGTGTGATATTGGAATTACTATTCAAGACACGACAACATCCTCTTTAGTAACTGAAGTAAATGAATGCTAGTACGGGGATCCTGTGTTAGTTCATTACAGGGATACCACCCTTCAAAAGGAGAAGACACCGTTTGAAATTACACAAGATGGGGTCATCAGATATCAAGGACGATTATGTGTCCTTAATGTTGCAGGGCTGCATTGGCAGGTTATGGGAGAAAATCACTATTCTCGTTATTTTATCCATCCAGGAGCGACAAAGATGTATCATGATATTAGGGAAGTATATTGGTGGGACAAAATGAAAAAGGATATAGCGGAGTTTGTTGCTCAGTGTCCTAACTGTCAACAGGTTAAGATTGAGCATCAGAAACCAGGTGGGTTATTGCAGGCTATGGAGATTCCGACTTGGAAATGGGAAGTAATCAATAAAGATTTCATTGTAGGCTTACCTTGTACCCAGCTTAAGTTCGATTCGATATGGGTGATTGTTGATAGGCTTACAAAGTCAGCCCATTTTCTGCCCGTTAGAACTACATATTCCTCAGAGGATTATGCAAGGCTTTATATTAAGGAGATAGTACGACTGCATGGTGTCCCTGTATCTATTATCTCGGATAGAGGAGCTCAATTTACAGCTAACTTTTGGAGGTCCTTCCAATAAGGATTGGGGACTCAAGTAAGTTTTACTACAACATTTCATCCCCAAACAGACGGACATGCTGAGCGTACTATTCAGACACTTGAGGATAAGTTACGAGCTTGTGTGATAGACTTCAAAAGTATCTGGGATGATCATCTGCCACTTATTGAGTTCACATATAATAATAGCTACCATTCCAATATTCAAATGACTCCATACGAAGCTCTCTACGGACAAAAGTGTAGGTCACCTATAGGGTGGTTTGATGTTGGAGAATCTGGGTTACATGGGCCAAACCTGGTTCAGCAAGCCATAGAAAAAGTGAAGCTTATCCGAGATCGACTATTGACAGCTCAGAGTCGTCAGAAGTCATATTCTGATGTGCGGTGGCGAGATTTAGAGTTTGGGGTTGATGATTGGGTATTCTTAAAGGTGTCACTATGAAGGGTGTGATACGGTTTGGCAAGAAAGGCAAACTTAGCCCACAGTATATTGGGCCTTATAGAATCAGTCGGAGAGTGGGTTAAGTAGCTTATGAGTTAGAATTGCCCTCAGAATTGGAGTCCGTCCATCCGGTTTTTCACGTATCTATGTTACGGAAGTACATTGGCGATCCTACCTGAGTGGTGCCCACGAATGATGTACAAATTACAGAGGACTTGTCATACGAGGAAATTCTGGTTGCCATCTTAGACCGACAAATCCACAAGCTACGGAATAAGGAGGTAGCCTCCTTCAAAGTACTTTGGAGGAACAACAATGTGAAAGAAATGACTTGGGAGGCCGAGGAAGACATGAAGTCTAGATATTACTACTTATTTCCTCCTCCAGAGAAGGGTCCGACTGAGACGTCATAACCTTAAGGTACATGTACAAATTCTTGTGTTAGCTATTGTTATTGGTCGTGTGAGGCCATCGTCGTTATTAATGATTGTGGTCCTATGTGGCATTAAATTATTGGGTTTATATAGGAAGAGTTGGTAGTAGCGTTGTTACAAAGGTGACTCTGCCAAGGTTATATAGATCCCGGAGAGTTAAACATTCGAGGACGAATGTTTCTAAAGGGGAAGGATGTTACACCTCACATTTTCGTACGTTAAAAGTTTTGTCTTCAGTTAATTAACGTAGACTCGGGGATGAGATTATCTTGACATTAACATATTTACACTATTTGTAACAAGCGATAAATAAGCATCATGAAGGATAAAGGGTACACGAAATAAAGAAAATGAGTTTCGTTGAAAGTTACCATTTGGAATAAAATACGGGTCGAGCAATACTACCCGATAATTATGGATTAGTATCATACAAGGTACCATATGGCCGTGATAATATGATATATATATATATATATATATATATATATATATATATATATATATATATATAAAGTATATTAAAAATAAGTAGTATTTTTAGGTAATTTGAGATAATTCTTAATTATAAGGGTAATTGGTTAATTACCGGATAATGGGACACTACCCAATTAACTAATAAGTGGATAAAAATTTATAAATTATCCCCCAACACGTGGCAAGGAGCCACAAATCAAGAAATGACTAAGTAGTCACTTATGCCTAAGTGGCAACCTAGGCTTATAAAGGGAATGAATGATTATCCAAAACAAGACTTATACAAGTCTTGTTACAATTCCTTATGAAACAAAAATGAGAACAAGTAACGTAGTCATTCCAAGAAGCAAGAATGCATTCTTTCTTGATTCGAAAAATTCAAGAACAGAATTTAAGAAATTCGTTCAGTACCTCAACAAAAAAGAAGCTTGAAGTTTCGTTCAAGAATTTTATAGAAGCAGAAGCTAATCTCGTTCAACAATTTCAAAAAAGCAGAAGCTTAATCCGATTTTTGGTATTCTAAGTTCAATCCACGAAGGTTTCCAACGGAATATTATACGGAGTTTTCTCTACTCCAGGTATGTTAAGGCCATCCCTTCTTTCTTTTGGCATGGTCCAAATTATACAGAAGAAACGAGCAAACACACATTTTCCATAAATTACTCTATTCATAGAAATACTAGGGGTGTCTATATTCTTGATTCCCCATGAGAATTATTATTATTTTTTGTTCATGGGTCCCAGAATAATACGCAGTTGAAATTTTTTATCTGGAAAGAATATTGAGATTATTACATATTTTTGATGCATGTCATTCATTTATACATGTACATTGACCCATGACCAGATGGAGTTATATACATATATTTATACGTATATATATATGTATATGTATATATATATGTATGTATATGTATATATATATGTATGTATGGGATATGTGAAAAAGGTTACGACGTTATATACGTAATACCACTTGATCAGTTGGTATATGTTGATGATGTTACCCATAGTGGCCGAGATGATATGATGGGATGCCCTCAGTGGCTTGATGATGTTATGTACACCTATATCCATGCATGACACAATATTTATATACACGTGCATAACACTATAAATATTTCAAAAATTACAAGTTATTCATATTTACATATGGATTTCTTTATTCCATGTTTCATCTATGCCTTTTACGTACAGATTTTCATGCCTTACATACTCAGTACATTTTTCGTACTGACACCCTATTTCATGGGGCTTGCATTTCATGCCCGCAAGTGCACGTAGGCAGGCTGATGGTCCCCCTTCTTAGGATCCCTGATCAGCAAGAGTTGACGTGCTCCACTTGATTCGGAGTTACTTTTGATTGGTACAATATGTTTGTGTATATATATGGGCATGACTTGGCTCAATCCCGTCTTTGTACAATTATATTTCTATTAGAGGTCTGTAGACAGTATGTCTAGTTGGGTTGTATGTGGCCTTGTCGGCTTTTAGTTTGGATGTATAGTTGTCTATAGTAGCCTTGCTGGCTCGCCCACTATATTCTGCATATACATGTTGGCAGGTTTTCTTCGCGTATGTTATTTTTGTAATTCAGCAGATGTTATTCAAGTTCATACCTTAGATGCATGCTTAGGGGCGTTTGACAGGTATGACTCAGGCACCCGTCGCGGTCCATCGATTTGGGTCGTGACAATTATATATATATATATGTGTGTGTGTGTGTGTGTGTATGTGTGTGTTTGTATAATTGGGTTTTGTTGAGAGGTTCGAACAAGGCTTATTTCTGATGTAGTTTTGTTTAAAACTCATAGGGGCTTGGTATGATCGGAAGCTTTTCCCAAAGTGCTTACTTAGATAATTTTTTCGGGGTAGCCTTTGAACCGCTTCGGAATTTTTAAAGGCCTTATGTTTTGGTTACGGGCTTCAAACGTCTCCGCGCCATTTCTAGGATGGCTGTAGTCTTTTAAGTTCAGGTATTGCCTAATAGGCTTTGTACCAACTAAAAATTCTTACCTCAAGTAATACCAAAGAAGATTCGGTTCTCACATTAAAATCAAACATTAGACTTATGATAGGTCATAATAGGCAGATCTTTTCATGTTTAAAATTTATTTACATATCAATAGATCGAATCTAAGACGTACCTGGTGAAGAAAGTCTTGTTTCAAATTCTTCGATAGTGCGAAGACTCTATGTGTATCCACACCGAGACTGATCCTTGCTATCAACTCTTTGATCAACGAAACCCGCGAACAAATTGAACGGAAAACTTGTGCTGAAATTTTTCTCAAAAATCTCAACTCAAAGATAGAAGAACAAGAAACACTTTTCTTGTAATTGTATTTTCTCTCTTGGCTTTGTATTGCACTCTCACTTTCACAAAGTATTTTTCTTCTCAAGAATTAATAATAATGATAAAAGAATATCAAATGCCATATATATTTTATAAAAATATGTTCAAAACATCAAATGTAAAATTGGATCTAGGGCATATCTACTATATCCCTAACAATCTCCCACTTGCACTAGAGCCAATCACTCTTGTACTTCATTCCCAATTTCCACTTGTGATTGTCAAACTCCTTTGCACCAAGAGCTTTAGTGAATGGGTCTGCACCATTTTCTTTTCCATCAACCTTTTGAATCTCGACGTCTCCACGTTCAATGATCTCTCTTATCAAGTGATACCTTCGCAGAACGTGTTTGGACTTTTGGTGTGATCTTGGTTCTTTTGCTTGAGCAATGGCTCCAGTATTGTCACACAACAGTGGAACCGCACCTTCTATTGAAGGAACCACACCAAGTTCAGTTAAGAACTTTTTCATCCATACAGCTTCCTTAGCAGCTTCACTAGCTGCTATATATTCTGCTTCAGTCACTGAATTAGCTACTGTAGCTTGTTTGGAACTTTTCCAACTCACTGCACCACCATTTAAGGTGAATACATAACCAGAAATAGATTTGTTATCATCTCTATCTGAAAAGAAACTTGCATCAGTATAACCTTCAAGTTTCAACTCAGAATCTCCATAGATGAGGAATTGGTCTTTAGTCCTTCTTAAGTACTTAAGAATGGTCTTCACCACCTTCCAATATTCCTCACCAGGATTTGCCTGATAGCGGCTAGTCACTCCAAGTGCATAAGCCACATCAGGACGTGTACATGTCATGGTATACATGATAGCTCCCACTGAACTAGCGTATGGGATCCTACTCATGCGTTCTCTCTCTTCAGGTGTAGTAGGACAATCCTCCCTACTGAGAGTAATTCCAGTGCCTATCGGTAGATAGCCTCTTTTGGAATTATCCATATTGTACCTCTTTAAGATGCTATCAATGTACAAAGACTGGGAAAGTCCAAGCAACTTCCTAGATCTATCTCTATAGATCTTTATTCCTAATATATAAGCTGCTTCTCCCAAGTCTTTCATGGAGAACTGTTCAGATAGCCAAATCTTGGTACTTTGCCATGCCGGTATATCATTCCCTATGAGCAATATATCATAAACATACAACACTAAGAATATAATTGTGCTCCCACTAACCTTTTTGTACACACAAGGTTCTTCTTCGCATCTAACAAAATTGAACTTTTCAATTGTCTTGTTAAATCGAATATTCCAACTTCGAGAAGCTTGCTTTAGTCCATAAATAGATCTTTGTAGCTTACAAATTTTATTATGATCAGACGAAGATGTGAAACCTTCAGGTTGTGTCATGTACACATCCTCTTCTAGCTCACCATTAAGGAAAGCTGTTTTCACATCCATTTTCCATATTTCATAATCATAGTATGCTGCTATAGCAAGCAAAATCCGAATTTATTTGAGCATTGCCACGGGAGAGAAAGTCTCGTCATAGTCGATTCCTTCTTTCTGACGATATCCCTTAGCAACAAGATGGGCTTTGTAGGTCTCCACCTTTCCGTCTGCTCCAATCTTTTTCTTAAAAACCCATTTACAACCTATAGGTTTTATATCCTTTGAAGGTTCAACTAAAGTCCATACTTTATTTTCCTTCATGGATTCTATTTCGGATTCCATGGCCTTTTACCACTTCTCATAATCAGAACTTTGTATAGCCTCTTCATAGGTCTTAGGGTCATCATCATTATGATCAACCTCATTTGATACATTATCTTGTACCAATAAATTTAATCTAGTTGGTACATGACGTTCTCGTGTAGACCTTCTAAGAGGTACTTGTACAACCTCTTCACCTTATGCTGGATTTGGTTGTTGTTCAATTTGGTTTAGAACTGGTTCATTAACCTGTTCTTGAACTTCAGTTAGTTCTTGAACTTCAACCGTTAAAGATGGCAACTTCCTTGGCAACTTCAAAACATCCAATAAAGGTTCTTCAACTTGGGTCTCATGATCTTTATATTGTGTTGATTCATTAGTTTCTTGAACTTCATCAAGTTCTATTTCTCCATTATAATTTCCTTCTAAAAGAAATTCTCTTTCCAAAAAGGTTGCTCCTCTGGCCACAAACACTTTATGGTCAGAAGGGTGATAGAAATAATATCCCATTGTTTCCTTGGGATACCCAATGAACCTACACTTATCTGATCTTGAGTCAAGTTTATCAGACTGTAGTCTCTTAACATAAGCTGGACAACCCCAAACTTTAATATGTTTAAGGTTAGGCTTACATCCTTTCCATATCTCATATGGTGTTGTAGAGACTGACTTAGTGGGAACTTTATTAAGTAAGTATGTTGCTGCTTCCAAAGCATATCCCCATAAATTTATTGGAAGATCAGTGAACCCCATCATAGATCTCACCATATCTAATAAGGTTCGATTTCTCCTTTCAGACACACCATTGTGTTGTGGTGTTCCTGGAGGTGTCCACTGTGAGAGAATCCCATTCTCTCTGAGATATCTGGTAAAATCTTCACTAAGATATTCTCCACCTCTATCAGACCTTAGTACTTTGATACTTTTACCAGTCTGCTTCTCAACTTCATTACGTAACCTTTTGAACATTTCAAAAGATTCAGACTTGTGTTTCATAAGATACACAAATCCATATCTTGACATATCATCAGTGAAAGTGATGAAGTAAGAATATCCACCTCTAGCTTGAATTTTCATGGGTCCACAAACATCTGTATGAATTAGTCCCAATAATTCAGAAGCTCTTTCTCCACTTCCAGTAAATGGAGATTTGGTCATTTTTCCTTTGAGACAAGATTCACAAGTTGGATATGATTCAAAATCATATTTGTCAAGGTACCCTTCCTTGTACAACTTGTTAATTCTTTTCTCTCCAATATGACCAAGCCTACAATGCCAAAGGTATGCATGATTTACTTGATCATCTCTTTTCCTCTTAAGACTTGAAACATGCATAATCGAATTAGCATTCACATTAGGTAAGACATAAACGTCATGTTGGAGATAGCCATTCACATATAAATTATCACTATAATAAATAGAGCAAATACCATTGCCTATATTAATGCGAAAACCACGTTTGTCTAACATAGAAGCTGAAATTGTGTTCGAAACAAATTTAGGAACGTAATAACAATCATCCAACATAAGTACTTTGCCCGTAGGCATTATTAAAGAAATTGATCCTACAGCTACGACAGCAACTTTTGCACCATTTCCAACTTGTAGATTAATTTCTCCTTTCTTCAACTTTCTACTTATCTTAAACCCTTGTAACATATTACAGATGTTATAACCACTGCCAGTATCTAATACCCACAGTGAAGAATTAGTAGTAGCTAAAGAAACCTTGAAAATATTTTTCATTAATGTCTCACCTTGTTTCTTGTCCTTTAGAGTTGCAAGATACTCCTTGCAATTTCTCTTCCAATGCCCTTTCTTATTACAGTGGAAATCTTCAACATCATATACTGACTGCAAGATCAAATCTTCAGAAATCTCTTTACCAAGCTTGTACCCCAACTTCTCATGTTCTTCTGTAAGAACAATCATATAATTGACAAGGGGTACAACTGGAGAGTTTTCAATGTCCAATTGTGTATCAACCATCTTCTTAAGATATTCAATGATTGCAATTGGATCCATATTCTGATGTTTCCTCTGGAGTTCAGAACTCATAGAAGCGAGAATGATGTGTTTAATAGCAAGGCATTCTTCCAAGTATTTCTGATAAACCTTGGTGCCTTGAACATCATTCTCTGGTGGGATTATCTTTGCAGGCTTATCGATCACATCAATGAGCTTTTCATGCATGAGAACAATTCTCAAATTTTCTATACCAGTCATCAAAGTTTGGTCCTACCAACTTGTTGGTCTCAAGTATTTCGCGCAGTGATATAACAGACATATTGAGAAATCTAAAATATAGAAAAGAAAAGGCAATAATATAAGAACATATTTGCATATATCATAAAGACATGGACTTTTATCTAAATGATATTTCCACTAATTATTTTAAACTATTTACCCTCATTATAGTTTACGAAATCTTTATTTCTATTAGTGGAGTAAAGAAATCCTTTAACAATATGTATGAGCCCCTTGGAAGTCAAGTCGTTTCTCACATATATTTTAAAGGTAGGTACTCTTACCAATTGTATCCCCATACAATTTTCTTAAATAGCTCTATGTCAAATAGCCCCCTAGTAGTCAGGTCGATCCTATTGGCTTTGAGTTCAACCATCATGATAGCAAAGAACTTATTAAATTTTATACTCCCCCGGGTGGTCCAGGTGTTTAGTATAAAATTAAATAATTCTTTCAATCCATACATCTAATGCAATAAATAATTTTAACATATTCTCAAACTATAAGTCTCATGGTAGTCAGGCCGCTCCTTATAAACAAGAAATAAGTAAAATTATTTGCCTTGATGGATAACTCAATAATAAAATATCTTATATTTTATTATTTAAGAACTCAAATTTTAGTAAGAGGGAATTGTTACTAAAACAATTTTTAATAACATGAAGATCAAATCTTTTATAGCGTGTGAATTTAGTTCAAGTTGTCTACACGCTTAGTCCTTAATTAATTTACATCACATGTAATAAATAATTCAGAATTATGTAATGAACAAGCACATGACATAAAAACGAAATTCAACATCCTCTAACATGTTTATCTTATATATCACATAAAAAGAATTCATGCCAGAATATTATTATTAATTAACATCTCATGAATTAATAACAATTAAAATAACAATAGAATCATGTAACCGATTATAGATTCCCATCGTATCTAATACATAATTTCAAATTCAAGTTATGAACTATCTCAATAGTTATATGAATACATATTTTATCTACAATAAAATAATATCAACATTCAAACGATTTGACTATCGCACAAGACACATGTATTATGGTTTGAACTTTTCAAATATGATATTAAAATATTTCGTAAATAAATTTTAGACACAATAAACAACTGCTCTGATACCACTTGATGGATTGCGTATAGGTGTTCGTAACACGCAGCGGAAGACAATAACAATCCTAGGCAGATCTTTTCATGTTTAAAATTTATTTACATATCAATAGATCGGATCTAAGACGTACCTGGTGAAGAAAGTCTTATTTCAAATTCTTCGATAGTGCGAAGACTCTATGTGTATCCACACCGAGACTGATCCTTGCTATCAACTCTTTGATCAACGAAACCCGCGAACAAATTGAACGGAAAACTTGTGCTGAAATTTTTCTCAAAAATCTCAACTCAAAGATAGAAGAACAAGAAACACTTTTCTTGTAATTGTATTTTCTCTCTTGGCTTTGTATTGCACTCTCACTTTCACAAAGTGTTTTTCTTCTCAAGAATTAATAATAATGATAAAAGAATATCAAATGCCATATATATTTTATAAAAATATGTTCAAAACATCAAATGTAATATTGGATCTAGGGCATATCTACTATATCCCTAACAATGATATGGACAGTTCTGCAATAGAGGTGGTAAGTATGTTGGTGGATAAACACCAAAGCTCGCAAAAGGTCTGGAACTATTCTTATCGTTGTCATACTTGAAAAATGAAATGTATATGTCGTTATAGACCTTGACATGTTCCATAACTTCCTTGCGCTGGGAGAGAACATCTTCTACCCACTCTCAGTTGTCGGATGTGTAGTGATCTTCACTAAATTCCGGAGAGGGAACATTCCAAGTATTGAGACATTCATCAAGACGAGAAAAATTGGCAGGCGCTACTTTGTGATGAGTGGATGATTTCAAAAGAGGGACCTTCATGTTGATAACCTTGCCTGAGAACTTTTCCATGAAATCCTTGGTCTCCTTTTTCGACCATTCGGAAAGATGAAGGGAAGTGATAGGAAGCTTTCTAACAACTTGGAAGGCACTGACCACAGGAGGATGAACCTTCAAGGCAAGAACTTTGGCATGTAGATTTTGCTCGTTGGTCACGATCTCTAGGTGAGGGTGTAGTGTCTTATGCTCGTGAAAATACATATTGTTTACATGAAATCAAGACTATATACGCCGCATTTGAATATTTACAAAAGAAATCAAAGAAGAGGATAAAATATTATGAAGTATGTCAACAACAAAAATAATAAATTTAAATTCCGCAGTAAAGTTTTAGAAAACCATAAATACCATCAAAAGCTGAGTTAAGCCTGATGTTTGATGTAAGTAGCATCTAAAGTATGTATGTGGAGAATCAAGAGGTTCTTAGTTTTGATCTTCCTACATCAATATACAAGTTATTAGGTGAGCATGCACAAATCTGAAACTTTAATATATCAGAATTTCTAGTCTGAATTTAAGAAAATTGCTTGAGCGAATCTAGAAGTAATATGCTTCAATTTCTGTATATGTCTTAGCTCTGCGTGTCTAATTTCCTGCACCGCAAACCGTTTGCCATTTGCACATTCCTACATCAATATATAAGATCTTTCACGAGGTGTGTGAAAGTGAAACAATCAACATATTAGAATTTAAAAGCCGATTTAAGTAAAATACTTGAGAAAAACTATAAGTTATTATGATTTTCAGGTATGTTGAAGTTTCGTGATTCAACTTTCCAGTGCGACAAAAATGTTTGTGATGTTATGAATTTTCTCCTGTAGTGCTCCAAGCTGTCACGAAAGTTCTGTCGCAATGAAAATAAAGGAAAAACAATGTTAGGTGCAAACTTTGCTTAACTAGAGTATAACAGATTACATGATCAAAAAAACAGTAAAGTTAAATTCATAGTGTGTAACAATCCAAAATCCACCTAGTCGTGATGTCATCTAACCCAACTCGCTAGGTAAGCCAAATAATAATGAACACAACTCTAATGTAAATAATAAGAAAATCAATAAGTGAAATAACTGGATTTTCATACATTAACCCAAGAATTTGGTAGTACAAGTCATGAGCCATTAAGACTTAAATTTACAAAGCTGGTATGAAAATATATACAACATCTGTTTGAAATATACATAAATAGATTACAAATCTAGAGCTACTAAGGATAAATGGTTGCTATATCCGGAAAGCAAAAAATCTTCAGTGCCAAGTTCTGCCATCCACAACAACTTAGCTCTAAGATCAGCAAGCAAGGTGCACAAATGTAGTATCATAACTAAACTCAGCGAGGTAATAGAAGCAAGAATTATAAATGATACTCGCAATCACTTTTACAATTCATAAATCTAACAAGTACAAAACAATAATATGATCAAGCCATGAATCACAGAACCTTGGTGCACATGATAACTTAATGTACTTTGCTCAGTCAACAATCCAGCATATAAAGGAGATATGCAAATAAATCAGGTAAAAAACCAAAAAAAATTGCAAGTAAAGATGAATGCAATAACCAAATCAAACACTGACCAGTCTTTCCGTAGAAATACCATATCCGAACCAAACCACTGATCAGCTTTTTTCAAAGTCCACATCAACTAGAAACCCGTCCGTTTCTTACAATCCGTGTGTACACCATCAAGAAGGCACATGAGAGGGTGATCCTAGGAGATGCATCTATATCCATACGTTGTACGAACAACTTATATGCTATCATAATTCGTCCGGTATGATTACAGGCTCAATATCATAATCTACCTGGCGTGATCACAGGCTCAATATCACAATCCACCTAGCATGTTCATATGCTCAATATCACAATCCATCCGGCATGGTCATAGGCTCAATATCACAATCTGCTCGATGTGGTCACAGGTTCAATATCACAATATGTCAGGCGTGGTCACATGCTCAATATCACAATTCGCTCGACATGTTCACATGCTCAATATCACTATTCACACGGCATGGTGACATGCTACGAGTACAATCCATATCACACAGAAAGCAGATATACAAGAATACATGTACATGATCAATGAACATCAAATTTCATATTCCTGGAATGGTATAAGTGATATGCTAAGGTGTATGCATGTGCAAAGTGTGCTATCATAGCTCAAATTAAGCAAACACATCACGAAAGTAGAAATTATCAGGTTCATTAAGGAGATTACCCTTTATGTGACCTCAAACATGGCTTAAATAACTCGCAATAAGAGTACAAATATAAGAACCATCATAACATGAACTTTGGCAATCAATAAAAGGTATATCATAGCCTAAACACTACTCTAAGCATGAATAATACCCTGATGCACGACATGAGCGCAACCCCACACACGTGCGCCACCCATAGCATGTAGCTATCACAAATAACTCAGGTGACTAGTGTCTGAACCAAGTTTAGGTAAGATACTTACCTCAAGTAAGCAAAATCGATAGTTTAGAAGTGCCATTCCGCATGAACCGACTTTTGAACAGCTCGAAACTAGCCAAAAGTAACTCAAAAATATCAATTAATGCGATAGGAATCAAACCAAATAATAAGGTCGAATCTTTAATCAAATACTCGAAGTCAACCTGGGCTTGCACCCCGGAACAGACAAAACTTACAAATTCTGACAACTCATTCGAGTACGAGTCCACCCATACTAGTTTTACTCAAATCCGACTCCAAATCGATATTCAAAACCCAATTATTTACTTTAGAAATTTTTTGATAAAATCCCCAAATTTCTCTTTTAGATTCCTCACCCAAATGCTAAAATCAAAAATAGAATCATGATTAATAATAAAAAATTGAGTAAAAAAATATTTACATGAAACCTCATTTTAAGTCAAATCATATTTTCTTTGACATTTCACACATAACCTATCCGAAAATTGATACGGAATATGTACGCAAGTCATAAATAACCAAATTAAACTACGAGAGGTTTCAGAACACAGAAATAAAGGTTAGTACTCAAAATGACCTATCGGGTCGTCACAATGATAGATTCGGACCACACCTGGGATGTTCGTTGTCCTAGAAATTTGGCTTAGTTCCTTATGACTAGACCCACACATCCCTTAGTGAGAACTAGGATGTTTCCCACAACAATGGAGAATATAGATTCGATGACCTTTGCAGAAGTGAATTTTAAGTTGACCCTTTTGGTAACATCTTAGTGTCTTGAACTTTGATTGTTGGATAGCAGAGGTGAGATGTAAAGACAGTCCCATTAAGTGTGCCAAAATATTGTGGTGAAAAAAAAAATTAAGATAAAAAAATAGTTACAAATAATACATTTATTCAATATTATTATATGGGTTAAAATCTTTAGACTATCTTAAATGAAAATATATAATCCTCTAATTTTTCTCCTTACAACTACAACTGTCAATTCAATGGTTTGACCCCTTGGTCTTGAATTGTTGGTTGATTGACCACGAATGCAATGCTAGACTTTGATTGTGAACTAGTCATGTATTATAGACTCTTTGATCACCACAGGAGGGAAAGACTTTTTAATATATATTTCCACATTAAGTGAACAATATTTAATTTTTTTAAATATCAAGAAGGAATTAACTTTTTCTTTTCAAAGTTTCCCTTGGAGTAAAGAGCCTAATAATAGTTTGTTATATTTTCAATGAGCAAATTATCGTTAGTATGGTAAATTTTATTGCTAATTAATGCTAAAAGATTAATTTTTAATAAATATGAAAGAAGTGAAAAAAAATACTTAAATGGACCGGAGTGAGTAGAAGATTTGCAAATCGCCGCTAGAAGGAAGACTTCTTGATATATGCATTGCTGGGCCCTTTTGGCTTTTTGGAACCCCTATTTACAGTTGTAGGGGAATGAAGTTTGTGATGACTACATAGTCTTTTTCTTCAATTTGATTGGTTTATTTGAGTCATCAAATCTATGAGAAAAAGTTATGTGATAAGATTGTATTTAATTGGTTGAACCATGTCACTTGAACATTTGGCGATATTTGATTGGTTTTCATGTTGACTTGATATGCTATATTATTTATACACATAAGATAATTTTATTAGTCCTTAATTTGACTTGGTGCGCCATACAATTTGATATATGCCATTTGAGTCTAAGCTAAGTCCAACGATAGTGGATTATTTCGAGATTTTTCTTTGCAGTTCTCTCTCACTGTATACTTAATACAAGAAGTATGCTGGAGTGTGGTGGAGAGAGAGGGAGAAAAAGATTGACAGTATTCATCATAGTTAAGGGTAGAGTGTATGTTTAAAAATTAAAGTGCTCCTCTCTAATTGAGATGTGTACGTTGTTGAGTGTAGTTGATAGTCCCATGGCTCGAGGACGAGCAAGAATCTAAGCGTGGGGTGTTTATATTTAGCTTAAAGTATATATATTTATACGTATATCGCCTCATATTTTACTCGTGTTTCGTAGATTTCAGATGTGAAATGTATTGATTTATGCTAATTCACAGTGTTTTTATATATAGGAATCATTTGGAGGCAATATGGGGCGAAATGTGCGAGATTAGAGCCAAAAAGGAGCAAAAGTTGAAAATGGCCATTTGTAGCGCTACATGCAGCATGGGGCGCTACCTGTGATGCAGTTTCCAGAATAAAAAATTTCCCAGGGATAGCGCCCCACGCTACCCTGGGCGTTGGTTACGCCAAACCTCTCATACTTCGCCCGTGACAAGATTATTTCGGCCCAAGACCTACTCAGTGCTTATAAAAGCAAGAGTAAGCCTATTTTGATAGGGGAGAGGCCACTTTGAAAGAAAATACACACGAGGAACATCCGGGAGCAAGGATATCTCAGTTTTCTTCATCTTTTCTTAGTATTTTCAATTATTCAACACTAATTTATTTTGATATTATCATGAGTGGCTAAAACCCATAGTTCTGGGGTTGTGATTTAGCCATGAATATTATTGTTTAAAGTTGACTTAACCTTGATTACAATTCACTAATATATGCTTGTTTCTTCAATTCTGTGATTAATTGATTAATTGTCTGACCTACAATTAGGTTTCATTTATTATATATGCTGTGCTTTGGAAAGCTACATTTAGATTAGAGAGGAATTGAAGAGAACATGATCTTAACTCTTGGGGGGGGGGGAGGAGAAGGGTTGTAGTTAGGATAGGAATATACCTAGTCACGGTCCTTTAATTAAATATCGTAATCTTAATGCATTCTTAATAGATTGATTCCATAGAAATATAAGCGTTAAGCTATTTTGAATAGGCGAGTAGGAATTCTGGAGAATACTACGAGAGCAATTGTTCAATTAATTAGCAATCATGAGTGAATTGTATGATAGAGAGAGTTAATTAGAACACAATAGGATTGGTAAATCGATCACAACCTTGGAGTATATGTTTTGTTGCTTGATAAATTAGTCACTTGTTAGAATTATTGCTTAGTATAATTACACTTTTGAACTCTGAAATACTTGACTGAATAATAATCTTGGTGAAACTAGTGAGTGGTTACACTAGTCTTTGTGAGTTCGACATTCGACTCATCATTTTATTACTTGTACGATTATATACTTGCGTGTGCGTTTGGGAGCAACGTAGGGGAATGAAGTTTGTGATGAATACATAATCTTTTTCATCAATTTGTTTGGTATACCTGAGTTATCAAACCTATCACAAAAAACTATGTGATAAGATTGTGTTTGATTAGTTAAACTATGTCACTTGGACATTCGGCGATATTTGATTGGGTTTTATGCTGACTTGGTATGCTATATCACTTATACATGTGAGATAATTTATTAGTCCTTGATTTGAGTTGCTGCGCCATACCATTTGATATATGCCATTTGAGTCCGTCCAATTTCGAGCTTTTTCTTCGCAGTTCTCGCTCACTTTATACCTACTACAAGAATTATATATGCTGGAGTGTGGATAAGAGAGAGGGAGACAAAGAAGTCAAACAAACCTTCCGTCAATAAGATAAATTAAGAAACAAACAACACTTTGCTTTAAAATCCAAAACAACGTGACAATTATCTCGAAAAATGAACTTGTTGCCATTGTGTCTGCAGCAATTAAAGTCACAGTAAAGGAAGAAGTGGCAATGAAAGCAAAAACATCAATGGGAAAGCTAAAACTTAGCAAAAGCCAAGATATCGTGGTCACGTTCAAAGAAGTTGATGTAAGTTTCCTGCAAGTCCATTTGCACGGCAATGCCAGTCTCACATTCTGTATCATTCAACCAAAACACTTGACTGTGTCTCGACCCAAAATGTATTAAACTTGGGTTTCCCCAACCAAAATCAGCTTTCTGAATTGGAAACCTGCACAGACTTGAGATTGTGAAATTCTCAACTTCATTATCTCTTCCCCATTCTAATCCAGCATAACTCTCCTTGTATAAATTGACAACCAAAGAAACAATCTCATCTGGAGTAGCTTTAGCACAAGTACTACTCGTCTGCTGCACTGTGTCTCGTATCAGTTTTACTAAGTGATGCAACTCCATCTTTGTTTCACCAGGTTCAAATTTTATAGGAATTTCAATGATAAAATTCCCAAAAGAGTTTGCAACTTCAGGAATATTAACCTTACCGCGCAAATTAAGTGGAAAGGACATTATAGTCCGTTTCAAATGCCCACTTCTTTCACACGAAGCACGAATTAGTGACCTCCATAACAGCGCTGTGATCATCTCAACTCGTGAGGGTTTGAAAATCAAAGCTCCAGAATCAATGGCAGCGGAAAATTGCTCTCTGAGTTTTGATATTGAAGCTTCATAAAAAACAAACCTCCTCGCAATCAACTTAGATAGTATACGTTTGCCTTCATCAACAGGAGGCTCAAGAATTTTCGATAAATCTCTGGTAGGGAAAAGAGTGCCCAAATTGAAGCTCATGAAGTTAATCTCCTTAGAAGGAATCCCAAGTTTGCACACTTTGGCCCATTCATAAGCAAATGTAAAACTCGTGAATCCATCTATAGCAACGTGTGTAGAGCTAGTAGATATAGCTAAGCCACCACATTCAAATTTTGTGACTTGCACAATCATTAATGGTGTGATGAATATATTAGTGTCATCCACGTCCATAATGCCATCAGGCCAAAAAGATAATGCAAGACCAAGGTATTCGCGTGCTTGTGCGAGAAAATCAACAAGTTTACAATTAACGGTTGCTTTTATATATGTTACACCTTGATCGAGGCAAAGAACTGAAGATTCATCTTCAGTGAATCTACCAGCCATAGGGTAAACATGGGTTAAAACCCTAGACAAGGATTCTTCGAGCTCTTGTTCCATATTTATTGAGTTGTTAGAATTATGAGGATAGAGAAGAACAAGAGGCATGTGTGCTCTGTCAGCTACTTGATCGAAGAAAGATAAGTTGTAATTCTGAAGGTGTTCTGGGGTTGGTGATGATGGTTTTATGAGGCTTTTTGACAAGATTTTAACTTGCATGGAATCCTTCAAGTTTAAAATTACAGACCCCATGTTTGATATATGAGCTGAAGAAGTTGTGGTAAGGGAAACAAACAACAACTCAAGAATGCTCAAAGGCACTTTGATATAACTGAGAAGCTTATGCCTTCCCTTTATATAGGCAAAATATTCTGGTAGTTTTACAAGTTTATTACTCCCTTTGTTTCATGAATCTATTTTCTTATTTGTCCGTTCCAAAAAGAATGACTCCTTTCTAAATTTAGTAACAATTTAGCTTAAACTTATAATTCTACCCTTAATGAGAAGCTTTTATAACCACACAAATACTCTGGTCCCTTTTTGACTTGTTTAGGACCACAAATTTCAAAAGCGTTTATTTTTCCTTAAACTTCGTGCACAGTCAAACAAGTTCACGTAAATTGAAACGGAGGGAGTAAAACTTGCGGTACATGTAAATAGAGTAAAAGATGAAAAAGCCTGGAAAGCCCTAGTTAGATGCTAATCTTTCTTTGGATTCCCCTATAAAGTAAAGACAATTCTCGAAATCATATTATTGACAAAAGATATTATTCCCTTCTTTTCGATTTAAACAAGGTAATTTGATTCAGCACAGAATTTAAGAAAGAAAATAGAAATTTTTGTAACTTGTGGTCTTAAAAGTTTAAAGAATAAAATCTTTGTGTGGTCATGCTATTTTTGTGGTTATAAAAATTTCTCATTAGAAATATAATGAGAAAAATTAAGAGTATAATGTTGAATTATTTCTAAATTAATTTAGAAATGTGAAACGTGGGAGTAACAAAATCATAGGTGAAAGCTCATTTTATTATTACCTCACCTTTACCCAAACGATTTTTGTCGCTTTCGTTTACGTACGCTACCCGTCAACATATATTAATAACACAGATAGGTGAAAGCTGATAATTTTACTAATAGTAGTACAAAACAGCTGTTGCAGAAAAGCAATGGATGAAGAAAAGTTTCTACTACATCTGAACATATATTATGATTAAACAAATTTACTTAATTAAGTAATAATTTGACGTATCTATGTAACAGATTTGCCTATAGAATGCCTCTCACACGCTAGTCAGCGAGCTTCACTAGCTCATTGTGCTGAAGTATAAGATGTACCCCCCCGTTCTAATTCGGAGAAAATAGTTCTAAAATAAAAAAATTCTACAAATTAAAAACAAAAAATTACCCTACAAATTAAATTTCGTGGTTTATCTTCAGTTCTTATATATATATATATATAAAAGTAAAGATCTCTGGAGAGATTTGAATCTTCAATTTGTTTTACACTATTTTCCTATTAGTCAGTGGCCAAAAAAAGGGGAACACATTTATATATATTTGATAACAATTAACTTTATACCCTTCCATGATAAGCTTTTATAGCAATACAAATATTATGTAATTTTAGGATCACAAGTTTAAAATGTCTAATAGCTACACAAATACTATAACAACACTTTAAAAATCTTTATTTCTTACTTAAACTTCATGTCGAGTTAAAATATCCCAAATAAATTAGAACCTTGGGAGTAATTCTTTAGTATGTTATGTCCCATTTTACAGTACAACTCACAATATGAGTGTTTAACCCAAAAAATAGCTTTTGAAGTCAAACGAAATTAAATAAAACAATTCGGTTTCCAACAACCGATTTAATTCACTTTTCCAAGTTTAATTATGAGAAAAAGATAAATAAAATAATAAATTAAATTAAGAGAATAAAGGAAATAGAATTGATGATTGCAGTCTTTCTCCAATGGAAAAGAAATAGTCTTCCAATAATAGAGAGCAGTAAGAGAATTCTATATGGACAATATGACTTAGTAGAATTTTGATGGATGTACGATATATGGAAGGAGGAGTTTAAATAGTACTATAATTTGTAACTGTTTGCCTTGTTTAGCTCCTACATGTTACCGTTATTTACTACATCAATTATCTGTTGTGTGATTGATTTATAACAGTTGAGATAATAATAGCAAATCACGTGTCATATGGGATTGACTGATCCATTCCATATTCGTAGCTATTAATGACATTAATTATCAGTCTCATAGCTATGTTATTATGCTTAACTTCGAAGCTAACTGACACAGTACATGCATGAGCAACTCCGAGGGTGTCATTTACACCTTCTGAATACGTCATTCTTCTTTGTCATAATAACTCCTATGACACTTGTCATCATGAAATAAATCCACATGGTGAGTTTATTTTTCACAAATATAGATAGTTCTCACACTTTCTGAATATTCTTAACGGTTGTGAATATTCTGGAAGTAGATAGTTTATCTATGGTAGGAATATTTTGGCGTCCCTTCTTGAGATTATTATGACATGCTGCAAAAGTGAAGAAACAACCGCTCCTTCCACTTAATGCTCGAGACACACATTTTATTGTGATATAATATGAAATTTGCAGCAGTTTTCTAAGCACAGAGAGCTCTGTCTATTAATACGTCAGTTCCATGATGAATATTTAAGATGACATATCTTTCCCTTATAAATATGGAACCTTAAACCCTCAAAATTTTCCTTCTACACTTTCTTTGGCCTTATCTTCTTCTCAGAGTCCTTTCTCTAGTTCTTCATTCTTACCTTCAATTTCCTTCTTTCTTTTTTTCAATGGCCTCCAATCTTCTGCTTCTACTGCTCATTTGTTCCCCATCATCATACTATTATCGCCAATGATCTCTATTCTATAGAAGCTCCAGTTGGAAATAGAAGAAGCGGTGGAAGGCTTCGTAGCCTAGATTCCATGGTAAATCAAAATAGTAGTTCTTCCATCAAAAGGACTTCTTCGAAATCTGCCTTCTCTTCTAGAATTAGGATATCTGCTAGTCCTAAATCTTATTCCAAAGGTAAAACAAGGGATGTTAATGAATCGTTACCTGAACCTTTAGTTTTTAAGATTGTTCCCCAAGAATTTTGTTGTTGTTGTTGATTGTGCTATGTGGAACAATGACGTGAATAAAAAGAAGGGCGTAATGAGCATGTTAACCTTTATCCATCTCTTATCAAACCTGGCCATCTTCCCCTTATTTATAGATAGTGCCTATAACGACCCGACAAATTATTTTGAGTATTTTAGCCTCGTTCCCTTATTTGATGCTTCCCATATGCTTCTTTGTTATTTTGTGATTTGCGGGGGTGGTTGGCTTGGTTTAGAGAAAGTTTTGAAGTGAACTGGAATACTTAATTCCAAGGTTAGGAGCTTAAGTTATAAAAAACCTCAAAATGGTATTTTGATGGTTCCAATAGGTTCGTATGAAGATTTTGAATTTAGGCGTATGTATGAACTTGGATTTGGAGGTCCCTAGGTTGATGTGGCTCTAATTGGCAAAAGTTGAAAATTTGAAGGTTTGGGAGGTTCATAGGTTTGACCAGGGAGTTCACTATGATGTTATCAGGGTCAGATTTTTGTTCATAGAGTGGAAATAGTTTTGTTATGTTATTTGGGACTTTTATGCAAAATTTGGAGTTGTTTTGATTTGGTTAGACGTGGTTCGACATGAGTTTTTAAAGTTGGAGATTGATTAGTTCATTAAGCTTTAATTGAGGTGAGATTTGTATTTTTGATGTTACTTGGCATGATTTGAGACCTCGAGTTGATCCATCTTATATTTTGGGATTAGTTAGTATGTTTGGGCACTAGAGTGAGACTAGCCAGTTAAGAGTTAGTCTTAGGATTTTAGTCTTAGGATGCTACTGGTCAGTTACTGATGCAGGGCTTTATATGCTGGATAGTATTATATCTTCCATCCTTTTCATATTTCCTATATTTCTTATATTGCTGTTATTTTGTTATTTTATGATTATGTATGTTATGTTATTTTATTATGCGTCTATTGATAGTACTAATATATCGTCTCTCCTTTTGCTTTCTTGAGTCGAGGGTCTCCTGGAAATGGCCTCTCTGCCCCTCGGGGTAGGCGTAAGGTCTGCGTACATATTACCCTCCTCAGACCCCACTTGTGGGATTATACTGGATCATTGTTGTTGTTGTTGTTGTTGTTTGGTATGTTTGGGCAAGGTCCCAGGAGGCTCGGGTGCATTTTCAATTGATTTGGGATCATTTTGAAGCTTGAAGGTAGTCTGGTTGTGGTTGTAATGACCCGGACGGTCGTTTTGAGCTTTAGCATTCTGTTCGGTGGTTTGAAGTCTTGAGCATCTTCAAAATTTTGTATTATGGCTTGCGTGTATGGTCGGTTTCGGTCTTTGAGTGATTCGGGATTTAATTTGGAAGAATTCACTTTAGAAGCTTAAGTTGAAAGATTTGACCGGAGTTTGACTTTTACGTAGACGACTCTGGAATGGAGTTTTGATGGTTACAATAGCTTTGTATGGTGATTTTGGAATTAGGCATACGAATTTGGATTTAAAGGTCCGTAGGTTGGTTTGGTGTTTTTGGTAAAAAATGGAAAGCTAAGGGTTTAGAAGGTTGAGAGTTTTGACCGAGAGTTGACTTTGTGATATCGGGTTTGAATTTTGGTTCTAGGAGTTGGTATAGGTCTGTTGTATCATTTGAGACTTGCATGCAAAATTTGAGGTCATTCAAAGTTGATTTGATATGATTCGGTATGAGTTTTGGAAGTTGAAAGTCCATTAGTTCATTGGGCTTGTATTGGAGTGCTATTAATAGTTTTAATTTTGTTTTGTGTGAATTGAGGTCTTGAGTAGGTCCGTGTTATATTTTGGGATGGTTGGTGCATTTCATATGGGCTACGAGCCATTTTTTCATGTTTTGGAGTTGCTAATTTTTTTGATGTTCTGAAGTTCATCACGTTCGCTTAAAGATGTACGTGATCACGAAGTGTATTTGGGGTGGCTGAGGATTTACTCATCCTGTTCCCGAGTTGGTGGTCACATTTGCGGATCCTCGGGGAAGATGGTCAGCGCGTTCCCGTCCCCTGTGTCATGATCGCGTAGAGGTAGAGCTGGAGGGACGCCAGTGGATTGGCCTTCGCGTTTGTGTGAGAATGGCCTCGTTCGCATAGAGCTGTTGAGCTGAGGGGTGGCGTTCACGAGCTTCAGACCACATTTGCGTGGAAGGAATTTGGGCAGCTTATGATTTGTGCTTCACGATTGCGAAGAATGTCCCGCGATCGCGAAGAGGACCCCTAAGCAGAATGTATAAAGTACTCTATTTCGAGTGTTTTGGTTATTTGATAACCTTTTGAATTAGAGAGTTTATTTTTGGACGATTTTGAAGGGGATTTTCACGATTTGGATTGGGTAAAGTGTTTTTGACTCGGATTTGTCCATTGTTCATGATTATATCTTTGTTTTTTTATCATTGAATTGGTGATTTGAATTGGAGAAATTGAGGATTTTAGTTAAAACTTTTTTGAACTATAAATGGATGATTTGAAAGCCGATTTGAGATTGGAATTGGATGATTTTCGTAATGGGTGTTCGAAATTTGTGAGTTTTGTCAGGTTCCGAGGTGTGGTCTAAGTGTGTTGACTTTTTGGGTTGGTTTTTGGCTTTCATTAATGATCGAATCTTTATTATCCAAAATCGTTTTCTCTGGCTTTTGTTTATGATATTAAGTTATTTTTGCTAGATTCGAGTCGTTTGCAGGTTGTTTCACATGAGAAGGGCTTCTTAGAGTATTGATTTAGCTTCTTTGAGGTAAGTATCTTGCCTAACTTTGTGTGGGGGAAACTACCTCATAGGATTTGGTCTAAATGCATTATTTGTGCTATGTGAAAGACATGTACACAGGGTGAGGAGTGTGTACCCAGGCTTAAATGTGGAAATTGATTGGTTTAGACTCCTAGATTTCTTATATGCATTTAATTGAAGTTGTCATATCATGTTCTATCTTTCATTATTGAGTTTACTCTTACATGCATTCCATTGAGGTTGTTACTACTTGTTATATCTTTCATTGTTGAGTTTATTCTTATGCATTTAATTAAAGTTTTATCACATGTTATATTTCTCATTGTTTGGTTTGTTCTTCCATTTTATTGTGTTGTTGTAGAGTCTCTTGGATACATTGTGTTGGGAAATGGGCTATGAATTGTTGTGATATTGGTATTGTTGTTTTGGCCATATTGTGGCATGTGTGGACATGTTATAGGGATTGATTGTTGTTGTACGGATCATATGCGTGGCATTTCTCTATTGTTGATTTTTGCAGAGCAATATGTGTGGATTTTGATATATTGTCAGGCTGGAGCGACACAGGTGGCTATTGATATATATTATATGGGTGGAGCGATACGGGTGGCTATTGAGTTATTGTCAAGGTGTAGCAATACGGGGCTATTGATTACTGTCTAGGCGGAGTAATAAGGGTGGCTATTATGATATTGTCAACGTGGTGACACAGTTATTGAAGATACGTAGGGTTTTCTAGACAAGTGCCATTGTATTCTCCGCACCATGGGCATTGCGGAGGTGAGCGGAGTAGCCTTTACTACATTTTAGCTGTCAGGGAAACATATAGGTGGTGGAAAGCTTATGAGGAGGGTAGGCTAGTTGATGCATCGCCACTCACTTGGACTCAGTTTTTGGATATGTTTTTAGGAAGTTCGTTCCATAGACCCTCATGTTTTGAACGAGGTTTTATTTGATATGAGGTTTATTACCTGTATTAGGTTTGTTTTGAGCAGCTATTGTGATCGGAAATTGTTGCTATGAGTGTGCGAGTTATGTGGTATACCATGTGATTACATCTTGGGTGATGGATATGACTTGCTACAGCTTGTTCAGACTTATACAATGTGTAGATGCAGGATTCGGGCCTTGTAAGGAATCCCAGATATTAGAAAATTGGTTTCTAAGGCTTGCGGGCTAAGATTAAAGTGATGATCTTCAATTATGTTGTGTTGTCAGGCTTACATGAATTGGGGTGGCATGGGATCACCCCCGGGTATGTGCATGGTAAGGTTACACGGTGATTTGATGGCTTTGGAAAGACTCTGGGCACGTTCAAGGATGAACGTATGTTTAAGTGAGGGAGAATGTAACGACCCGATCGATCGTTTTGAGCATTTGCATTCCGTTTAGCTAATTAAATTCTTGAGTAGCTTCATATGATGTATTATGACTTGTGTGAATTGTCGGTTTTGGTTTTCAGATGTTTCAGAATAAGTTTGGAAGACTGAATTTCATGTTTGAAGATTTAAGTTGGAAGAGTTGACCATGTTTAACTTTTTAGTATTTGATCCCAGATAGGAGTTTTGATAGTTCTATTAGGTTTGTATGGTGATTTTGGACTTGGGCATATGCCCGTATTTGCATTTGGATATTTCTAGAAGGTGCCAACACTCATTGGCGAAAGTTGGACATTTGAAGGTTTGTAATGTTCATAAGTTTGACCAGGAGCTCACTTTGGTGATATTGGGTTCGGATTGTGGTTTTGGGAATTGGAAGAGCTTCGTTATGTCATTTAGGACTTCTATGTGGAATTTGAGTTCATTCCGAGTTGATTTGATATGGTTCGGCGGGAGTTTTAAACATTGAAAGTTTAAAAGTTCATTAAGTTCGATATGAGGCGTGATTCGTGATTTTGTGTAACCGCCCGACTGGTCGTTTTGAGTAACAGCACTTCGCTTAGTGATTTAGAACCAAAATCTGTGTTTTGAAGCCTTTAGAGTCTCATTCTAGCCTTCCTTGATTTGCGTGTGCAGTCCGGGTATTGACCTGAGAGGCTTATATGCAAAAAAAGCTGATAAAAGCAAAAAATTTACCTAAAAAGTTAATTTTAGTTGATTTCAGTAAACATTTTGAGTAAATGGACTCAGAACCGTGTTTTGATGGTCCCGATGGGTCCGTATTGAAATATGGGATCTGGGCGTATGCCCAGAATCGAATTCCGAGGTCCCTAGCTTGAGTTATAAATTTTTATTGAAAATTAAAAGTCTGAAACATCTAATATTTTTAAGAATTGATTGAATGTTTGGCATTGTTGATACCGATTTGTATTTTGGTTTCGGAGCCCGGTATAGGTCCAACATAATATTTTGGACTTATCTGTGAAATTTGGTGGGAAACAGAGTTGGTTTAACGTGATTTGGACGTCCGGTGGTAAAAATAGAGATTTCAAAGCTTTCTTGAAAATTTTATTTGATTTGGTGTCCAATTCGTAGTTCTAGGTGTTATTTTGGTGATTTGATCGCGCGAGCTAGTTCGTATGGTGTTTTTAGACTGGTGTGCACTTTTGGTTTGGAGTCTCGAGGGGCTTGGGTATATTTTTGGATCATTGGTTAGAGACTAGTAAAGTTAAAAAATTTGGGAGTTTGACCATGGTCAATATCGTGTTAAGACAACCTCTTTTCAGTATTTTGAGTGCACGAGCAGGTCCGTAGCATATTTTATGATTGAAATTCATATATGATTTGTGTCCGGGAGGTTCCAGATGAGTTTCAGGGTGGTTTCAGATCATTTCGGAGAAGTTTGGGTTTTGCTGGTTTCTGGTGCGACACTGTTCTTTCGCAATTGCGAACCTTTTATGGCAGTTACGAAAACACTGTTCATCCGCAATTGCCAACCATTTATGGCAATTGCGAAAACACTGTTCATTCGCAAATGCGAAGTTTTATTCGCAAATACGACATCTGCAGCCTGTTAAGTGCTGAGAATTCTGAGTTTTTGCTTCATTTTCATATTTTTGAACCCTAGCTTCGAGGTGAGGCGATTTTGAGAGAGAATTTTCATACCAAAACATTGGGTAAATATCTTTAATCAATTTCTAACTATATTTCATGATTTTATACAAGATTTAACATCAAATTCATGAGAAATTTATGGAAAAATTTGGGAATTTTGTCAAAGTTTTGAAAAATAAAAATTTAGGATTTGAGAGTCGAATAGAACTCGAATTTGAAAACAAAATACATATTTAGATTTGTGAGGCTATGGGTAGTCAAGACCTACCTTTGGACCCGGGTTTTGACCGGGGCGGGCCCGGGGTTTGACTTTTGTTGACTTTTTTAGAAATTGAATAAAAATCACAGCTTTATTAATTGAAGTTGTTTTCTCTTGCATTGTGTGATATATTCAAGTCGTCATTGGCTAGATTGAGTCGAGCGGAGGCGAATTTGTAGAGGGAAAGGCTAAGTTGAGTGTTGAGTTAGCCGAATCAAGGTAAGTGTTTTGCCTAACTTTGTTGAGGGAATTTTCCCTCCTATTTGTCATTGTTTGCGACATGTGGGGATGATACATATATGAGGTGACGAGTGTATATGTATGTACCGGGGGTTCATCATGCTCGGGGGTAGATTGTGCTCTAATTATGTCTTGTAGAATTACGTAACCCTTTTTGCTTCATGCTTAGCTTGATTTCCTGATATTAAGAACGTAGTATAAAATGTTAGTAATCAAGACTTAGCCTAATATAACTTGATCGAATTCGATAGAATTCTGAGAATACATTAATGTGTCTAGTTTGGTCATCTCTATGCGTAATCATTACTACATTGCTACGGTCGATATTTTGAGATGTCGGATTCTATACTTGTGTTGCTGATAAATTGTGATATTTGTGGAAGTACTTGAGTTTTGTCTAGTTTTGTGGAATATTCATCTGAACACTCTCCTTGATGTTATTCATACTTCCTGCCTTGTCACTTTATTGATATCATATGCTTGGTAAGGAAGAGTGTAAAGCACGGAGGGTGATGCCGTACCATTACATATATATTATCAGGTGAGGAAGAGTGTAAAGCACGAAGGGTAATGTCGTGCCATTTTATATTCATTATTATGTGAGGAAGAGTGTAAAGCACGAAGGGTGATGCCGTGCCATTTCATATACATTATCATGTGAGGAAGAGTGTAAAGCACGAAGGGTGATGTCGTGCCATTTCATATACATTATCATGCGAGGAAGATTGTAAAGCACGAAGGGTGATGCAGTGCCATTTCATTTATATTGTTATGCTTTTAATATTGTGAGGTCATGGCACAAAGGGTGTTTCCGTGCAGGTGAGGATGAGGGACATGCATTATAATGTGATATCTGTTTTCCGTGTATACACTTCCACCCTTACCTTGAGCTGTTATTGTCGCAATTAAATATTCTGAGTGATATGTTGCTATTGTCCCGTACTTGACCTCTATCTCAATTATTGTTGTGTTGTCCATGTCTTTTACTTGCCTAACTTGCATATGCCATGCCTATTTCCTGCTTTGAAATTATACTCATATCATACCTATTCTGTCGCGCTCTAGTTTAATCATTCCGTCATGCCAGTCATTCATGCCCTTACTTGTTAACTTGTAAAGATCATGTGTTTCCTTCTTATTGGTCATATTTGTGTTGATACCCAATTTTCCCTGTATTTTTTATATGCAAAACACCTTTCAAAATAGCATGTATATGCATATATGAGTATATCCCAATGTTACATTATTTTTTCTTAATTTTTCAAAGATTTTCAAATCAATTTACTGCCTTATTTTATCAAGAAAAACCCAATAATTATCCCCAAATTATCATTTTGGTGATTTATTTATTGGATTCTCATGTTTATATTAAAATATAGCTAAGACATTTTTCAAACATTTTTTTACAAATTTATTTTGTTTTTTTAGGGATAAAATTGCATAATTGCAATATTAGCCATTTTTATAATCCGTCTCATGTTTATAAAATGGGATTCTGTATTTTTAAATTTATAATTATACGTTATAAGTCGTTTTAGTGCTTTTAATTTATTTTCAGAAATTTGTTTATTTTTTTTTATAAATTAAATGGGAAAAAGGGGCTATTTAACTTATAGCCACATTTGGCCTAATTAGACCCAATACCCAACCCAAATTAAACCAACCTAAGACCCAAGCCCAATCCTAAATCTACCCGACCCAACCCAGACTAAATCCTGGTCGTTGATCATTTTTGATCAACGGTCCAGATCCGCCCTTACCAAATTAAACCAAACGACCCCCCAAGACCCCTCTCATTCCTCACTCAACCGACTCTCTCTCTATCTCTCTATCTCTGGTTCTCTCTAGAACCTTCCCCCTTCCCCTCCTCTCCTATGGGTTACATCCATCTTCTCCGGCCACCTCCTGGCCTGAATCCATGGTGGTTTCACCACCCACCAGCCTTCTATTGCTCCTCACGCTTGGTTACTAAAGTTTCATGACTTGACCACGAAGAGCTGGGTCCAGACCCATGTTGATTCAAGTTTTACGGCCATCTCCGGCCTTGCTCCGGCAAGCCATGCCTGTTTCGAGCCTGACCTCGACTCCTCCTGCTTAGATCCAAGCCTTTCTCACCGTTTGGGTTTCTCTGAAATCCTAGCTTTTGAGGTTTTTTCTAATCTCTATAGATCTGTTCTAGATCCATGTTTTCCCTAAGCTTTTAAATAATTTTCTGATATTTCTTTCAAAAGTTATGCTTTCAAAGTCTTTATTTTCCGATCTAGGGTTTTTAGATGTTTCTCTGATTTTTCTTTTTCTTTTGTGTGCTTCTTTTACTATGTTTCTTCTACTGTGTTCTTTGTGTTTCTTCTACTACGTTTCTTCTACTGTGTTATCGTTAAGTTTCTGCTACCATGTTCTTATCAGTTTCCTCTACTGTGTTTTTAAGTTTCTGCTACTGTGTTCTTAATCAGTTTCTTCTACTATGTTTCTCATTAGCTTCTTCTACTATGTTTCTTTTACTGTGTCTCACATGTTGTTCTTTTACTATGCTTCTCATGAGTTTCTACTACTGAAAGAGCAGGCTAAGGGTCTCAGTTCCTTTCTGAGACCTCTGAACCTGTTTCGATTAGTATCTTTTTCTTGATTGCTTGTCCTCTTACCTCTACACTCGATTGATGGTAAAAACCCTAGAATTTGGGGGTTCATTTGAGTTTTGAGACCATTATGTGATTTGCTTGTGCTTCATCTCTGAACTTGCCTGATTTCAAAAACTCTAATCTTTTGGACCTATTTGAGTTCCTGGAGTTGTTTCATCTATTGCTTCATTAAGTTTCAAAATCATTGTTTCAATTTTGTTTCTTCATATGATTCTGACTTTTGCTAAACTCTATAAGACCTTTTACTTGACCCTTTTTCGCATGCCTGATACTTGTGTGCTCTTTATATGTGCTGAACTTCCCTCTAAAAGGGCTTTCAATTTTTGATTAATTTCAGACTTCCTTTGTACAAGTTTGATTGATTTCTTTCCTTGTTTGCTGACTGCCCTGTTACTCGACTTAAGTTAAAAAAACTTTTTTCAACTTTTCTGACTTGGTTCATTCATGGATCAGTGATTACAAAATCTCTAATACTTGATTTACTGGCTACTAATTGATTTCTCTTACCTTATTTATGCAATCGTGTATTTCAAAGCTCTGCCCCTAAAATAAACTTCTTTGTATTTACCCCTAATTGCCTACTTTGCATCAGATGTTTATTTGATTTCTTTCCTTAAATAGTTTTACCTTTTGAGTCCGAATTCCTTAATTAAAGGAAGTCTTGTGTTGATTGATTCTTAATTGACATCCAGTTCCTTAATTGTTTTCTTACCTTATTTCTGCCTGTTTTTCATACTATAAATGCATGACTCTTTCATTAGCACACCCATCACTCATAGTCTTTCTAAACTTACACTTACACACGATAGTATTCTCTCTTATTGTCTGCACTGTGGCCTGTTTACAAGACCTACTGCTTTCTCTATTTGTATCTTTGAAACTGGTATGTCCTGATTTAAGCTTTAGCACCACAACAGAGTGTTTATTTACTGCTTTTGTATCTATGTCTACTCACTATTTCTATATAGTTCAACACTTACTTTAGCATGCTAATTTCTTTCTGCCTGTTCTATTCTGAATCCCAAACCCCTGCCCCCTATGTGTTTGAGCTATGGTTTAAGTCATGGCAATATGCAAATTATTGTCCATGAAGTAAATTTGATCCTTTGGGATCCTAGCCTCTAAATAGTGTGTTCTAACAGGCTTATAGTTATGTTGACATTCTCCATTGCTGGGCATGCCTACAGCCTGCCCTGGCCTCTTTCAATTTCCCTATTCCTCTTGAACCCCTTATTTGTACTTATCTGTAGCTATTTCCCTCTCCTTTCCCCTTTTAGAATTCTGTTTCTGCACTTGCACACTCTCTTAGTCTTTAAGTTCTGCCCTTCTCTTGTGAGCCTTGCCTTGGGACCCTTTGAGCTCCCTCTGAACTTGGACACTTGAGGGCTGGCCCTTCCACACTGCACTTGTCCTAATCTGATAATACATTTGGGTGTGAGCATTGCCCGGAGTCCTTTTTGAGGCTCTTTGGGAACTTTGACACACTTGAATGAGATAAAGGCTTTGGATCTTGATCTTATGGAGTTCGTTTACCTCATATTTCAGACATGAAGTCTGAATCAGGCTATCCTTTGGTTGTACTTTTATTTACATTTTTCTTATATATTTTACTTTATTCTGGGCCTGTGATAATTTGTAATAAACTCTTGGGGATGGCTAGTGAATAAGGGCTGGTAACTATGTATGCAAAGGGTAGATACCATGCCTATAGGTATTTCTGAATTCTGCATTCTCACATAGATATCATGTGTATAGGCATTTCTGAATTCTGCATTCTCACATAGATATCATGTCTATAGGTATTTCTGAATTCTAAATTCTCTCATAGATATCATGTCTATAGGTATTTCTGAATTCTACATTCTCACATAGATATAATGTCTATAGGTATTTCTGAATTCTGCATTCTCTCATATAGAAATCATGTCCATAAGTATCTAGAAATCTGAATTCTGCATATGCATATAGAAAATATGCCTATAGGTCCTTCTGAATCTTGTATATCCATTTTCATCTAGAAATCATGTTCGTAGGTCTTAAACAATCAACTGCAATTAGATATCATGTTCATAGGTCTTAAACAAAATTCAGCATCTAGATATCATGCCTATAAGGTTTCTGCACTTTTAAGGCTTCTGACCAACTACGCGTAGAAAGCATGTCTATAGGAATTATTAATCGAATCTAAATCGTTTCATTCACGTCTAGAGCTAAACCAGTAATAACAAGGATCATTATTTGCAGAACTCATGACCTTCGTAAAAACTTGCTTTCTTTAATAATCTGACAACCTTTTTAACCAGTACTTTCTGAATTCAATAGATACCATGCCTATAGGATCCTTGTCCAACACTTAGGCAAACCTTAGGACGAAGTTATAAACTGAATATGTGCTATTAACTACAACCAGCAGGCAGGCCTGATTCGGGCTTCTTATTTGAATTATGTAATAAATTAGTCTGCCTCAACCTTTAAGTTCTTAATCAGACCATAAACAGTATGTGAAAGTCATGCTAATTATGTGCTTTCTTTGTTAAATGAGGTATATATGAGCCTTTTACTTGTTATGTGCTTTCCCCCAACTTGCTATACATGTTTTTGTATGTCGCCTTAGAATTTTGCCTTTGAAACTGCAAATAAGCCTAATATCCCTCCCCCTTAGGATTAGTAGTCCTAAATGCCTCTGGGACTGATAGAATTGGGACGGGTAATAGCATGCAATAAGTAAACGAGACCATTCCGCACTTTAATACCTTAACGGGGTGGGAAAGGGTAGATATGGATATGATGACCACGCGATAACGTCTCATGTAGCCCCTCACTGAGGAGTGATTACCGGATGTTGTGTGGGGTGATCCATATTATTAATAAACCTAGGACCCCCCTTTCCCTTTGTTTCTTTGTTTCTTCTAAAAAAATTCAAACTATTTCTTTTAAGAAAAATCAGCTTTCTTTTAGTTCTTTCTAACTTTGTTTATTTGTAAACCATTACGTGAAAATCCCCTCTTATTTGAAGTTTCATTTGCCTACATGTTATTTGGAATAGTCTGGCTGGGAACCACACTAGTGGATCTTGAGGGGTGCCTAACACCTTCCCCTTGGGATAATTTCAAGCCCTTACCCAATTTCTAGTTACTCAAATCAAACCCTCTTGGTGTCCTAATGCACCTTAATCAATAGGTGGTGACTCTTCAATTCAAACCCAAATTCCCAAAAAGGGAACGAGTTGTCCTCCAAAATGTCATAAACTCGATTTCGCGAGAAAAGGGGGCGCGACAATTTGTACTTAGGCCTCCGATATACTAGTTAATTAACGTGGATACCCCTTGCTTTCCAATTATGGTTATTACTCACGTGCTTTCCATTTAGTCCTTTACTGTTGTCCACATATATATCCTGGTCCATTGTTGTTACTTGCATCTTTCCTACTTTGTAACTCCTATTATTGTGTTTCTGTCATATGGTTGATTCTGTTATACGTTCATTTGGAAGGATAAGTTGAACGCACGAAGGGTGTTGCCGTGCTAATTGAATTGTACATAAATTTGTTTATACATGGTGAGGATGAGATAAAAGCACGAATGGTGTTACCGTGACATGTGATTTGATATTTTGGATATACTTCTCATACTAGGAAAGATCGTAAATCTTCTACTATGGTTCCTTTTAGTAATTGTTGACTGTCTCGCCGAGTTGTATATGATACTTTTATCTATTATGCTTTGAACTGCTTTACTGCTAATCTAATGTACATGTTATAACAATAAACATCTTTTAACTAAAAGCCTCGTCACTACTCCGATGAGGTTAGACAAAATACTTACCAGTACATGGGGTCAGTTGTACTGATACTGCACTTCTGCACATTACATGCAGATTTTGGATCGGAGCTGCTGGTAATGTCGGGTACTGATTCGAAAGATGTTCGTGCGTTTGGATAGCTTCCACTTGTCCTTGGTGGATTAGATTATTGCTAATCCCCAGACCCCACTTGTGGGATTATACTAGGTCGTTGTTGTTGTTGTTGTTGTTGTTGTTGTTGTATTTATGTAACCTTCAAACAGAACGTGTATTTATTTGTATCAGTTTTGAAATTTCAAATCTTAGAAGCTTGTGATTCGCACTACCGGGTCTTAGGTAAATTTTTAAATGTTCAGCTATCTATTCTCTATTCTCTTATAATCTCAGTTGAGTTGTATTTTCTGTTAGTTGGCTTACCTAGCGGGTTGAGTTAGGTGCCATCATGACTTGTGATTTTTGGGTCGTGACATTTTGATGTTGTTATGCATGATTTGATTCCTCGAGTAGGTACGTGTTAATTTATGGTACTTGTTGGTATGTTCGGACGGGGTCCCAAGGGGCTCAGTTGAGCTGCAAACGTGTTTTAGACCATTTTTCATTCATATGTGGTTACTGGTACTAATGTTGCGCACCTGCGGCTGATTTTTATGCAGGTGCAGTGGTCGAAGAAGCACAAATATGAACACACCTATGATTAGGGACTGAGTTTGGAGTCATTGTAGATGCGGAGCTTAGGGCGCATAAGCAGCATCGCAGAAGTGATGGCCTTGGCGCAGGTGCGGAGCAACACTCGCACCTGCGATATCACAGAAGTGGAATATGCTTCCACAGGTGTGAGGGGTCGGAGCTTAGTGTATTTCCGCAGAAGCAGGTTTATTGTCGCAGAAGCGACGCCACAAAAGTGGCCGATATTGTCCAGATGCAAAAATGCTAGGCAGACTGTATATAATTCGAGGGTTTTGTTCATTTTAACATATTCTGAGCTACGAGCTCGGATTGGAGCAATTTTTGCGGCGATTTTCACCACATAGATTGGGGTAAGTGGTCTCTACTCGGTTTTGATTATATTTCGTGAATCTATCTTTGTTGTTCGCATTTGGTTTATGAATTTCAAAGAGAAATTTGGGAGTTTATCTAAAATTTCATAAAGTGAATTTTGGAGTTTTGAACATTGATTAGGAGTTGGATTTGAGTGAAACTAGTATGGTTGGATTCATAATTGAATGAGTTGTTGGATTTTGTGAGTTTTGTCGGGTTCTGGGGTGCACACTCAGGTTTGATGTCACGCCCCAAACCTGGGGACGAGACCGGTACCTGGTGCCTCACCTATTATTGCATACCAACTTGCAACTAAGAGACTCTGAACATATGATGTCATACTTTGGCCATGGGCCACATTGCAAGACAACTGCGAATGCAGACTAAATGTCAATATAAAACTAGGTTGACAAGGCCATCATAATTGTTACAGCTGACAAACCAACCAAATATATATACAAGGCCTACAAGCCCAACATACTGCACTAACTGACAGGATATGTCTACAAGCCTCTACTGATGGATATATTGTGATCGAAATAGTTCCTTGACCTACTCATAACATATATACATATATATATACAGGATGTACATGAAGCTCTAGACTTGGAAACTCCGAAAGGCATGGATCTTACCGATCAAGCTGAACTCGGGCAATACTTAATGAGGAGGTCTACCCGTCTGTCTGTCTGAACCTGCACGTATGAAATGCAGCGCCCCCAGAAAAGGGACATCAGTACGAAATAATGTACCGAGTATGTAAGGCAATATACTGAGAGCTAAAACTGAACTGATAATATAATAACTGCAAGTAATTGGAAGTCAAAGATAATATGAAGATATGCTTACCTGTTGATAATGACTCAATTCTCTCAATATAGTAAGTAAAATAGCTGTCTGGCCTTATAAGGCTCGGTATATATATATATATATATAACTGCTCTGCCGTAGTAGGCTCACTCATAGGCGCTCGGCCATACTAGGCTCTGTATATCGACCAACTGGGCTCGCTTATAGGCGCTCGGCCACAGTAGGCTCGGTATATAACTTACCATCTGATCAGAGGTTGCCCAATAGGGGTCTGCCCATCGATTATAGCTCAATGGTAATAAAAATACTTTTAATACTGTATATATGTAAACTCTATGCTCTTTTGACCTGAAGAAGGACATACCCAACTGAATATGCAGTCTCGATAAGAAGAATATGGTAACTTACAAAACTAGAAAATTATATGTAATTTGCGAGACTAGCAAAATATACGTAAATTCTGGGATATAAATTTTTCTTTATGCCTCGTTATCAAACTTGTGTAATTACGATATCATGCTAAAATGAAGAAAAAACTTAGCTTTAACATACTCGGAGTAGGGAAATATACGTATGATCTTCTTGAGAAAGATTGCACCGTGCTTTCGTAGAATTACCAAAATCCCGTTGCTAAGAAGTCTCGTTTGAAATTGTGTTTCAACAGATTCACGTTACTGCCTTCATCAATACTTGTATGAATTGATTTAAGTCTTACTCCTTAATGTTATAGAGATATCAAATCTCTTTAAGTGATTTAGAGGAATGTCTTAAACCTGGTGGGTGTGGGCCCCACTAGGTGATGACTAAGCTTTAGCCTAAAGCCCGAACATGCCACCTTGTTTTTGTGGCTAATGAGTCATCACTTGGGCTTTAAATCAAGACCACTTGGCTTCCCCAGTAGGTGATTAATCAATCTTATCAAAATATGCCTAATTAATTAGTTAATCTTCTACTAAAATTAATAATTACCCAATTACCTGTATAATTAAGAATTATCTCAATTTACTTAAAATATTACTCACTTTTCACATACCTTATACACCTTACTATCATGGTCATGTGGTACCTCGTATGGCACTAGTTCATAAATACCGAGTATTTTAGCTCGGGCCGTATTTTATCCCAACATGCCAAACTTGGACGAAAATTCGCTTTCTTTGACTTCCTTCCCCTATTACCTTCACGAATTTACTTATCACTTGTTTGAAATAGTGTAATACTTATAATCCCAAAATAAATCTCATTTCTGAACTAACATTGATTGACGTACGAAAATGCGGAATGCAATATATCATTTTCGAGCTTATATCAATTTATTTATGGCGTACTTCTACTTACGAAAATATGGGGTGTAACATCATTCCCCCCTTTGGAACATTCGTCCTCGAATGTTGACTGATGCATTTATTATTTTCATGACTTATGTCTTCCGAATACTTTAGTACTCTCCTTTCCATCTTGGCAATTGTTCTGTGAATAATTCTAAAGGCCAGGGCATTCCCCCTCTAAGCCTCTTTCTCACACCACGACTCGTGGTCGGAATTTTTCCAATCTTGTAACTGTTGCTACCTTTATCATGTAGAATGTACGATTCTGACTTTGTAAATGCGCCTATGCAATTCTTCTCTCCTTTTTCCTCCAGCTTTTAGCCCATCTCTAGGCCTCACTTTGTGAACATATACGTAGCTTGACAAAATGTCCCTCTGGGAATCCATAGATATACTGAAGTTCTTAGCTCGGTACTTTGTTGAACTTACAAATATTGCTATACCTTATTTCACAGATTCGTTTATCCATCCATATGACTTTACTGCATGAAGATAGGTCATACTATACCGTAACTCTTACTTTGATTTATTGTTGCTGAGGTCTGCTACCAAATTCCAGCTTACTCTCGTTAGTTATCCTATATGCATAAGTCTAAATCCTTTAATTCTTCCTCATTACTGTTCATCTTAAGAATGACGACCTAATGTCATCTTATACTTTGTGAATTTTGTCCATCCATTATGATTTGCCTCAATATTGATCTACAACATATCACTGATAATTTGAAACTTCCGACATAAAACCTTGCCACTAGGACTTACGTTGCATCGAGGAATATTTGAAGTAATTTCCGTAACCGTATTTCATAGTATCTCGATGTGATTCACCTTATGGGGGTATTCTAATCTTGTGTCGCCTGCAAAACCTCTTCTCCTCCTCCTTTATTTCTTCAAATCATTATTCAATTAAAGGCCCAACGTCATCTTCTATCTATCATAATTACACCCTCATTTCATTACCAGGTCAGCATTCCATTTCTTCTAAATGCTACTAGTCTTAGACTCTTTTGAGTTTATCCAGGCTATACTGAGCCTTCTATAAGTTAGAGAACCCATCGGCTCTGCTGTTTTCATGGGCTTAATCCCTAGAACTTATCCATTATCGTCACCTTCTTACTCGCCCTTTCTCATCCTTACTCCTGTCATAAAACCTCGTTACTTTACTATACTTTAGCTTGCGACCTCTATGTATCTATTTATACTATTCACAACCTTTCTTCAACTTGCTTGCACCCTTGATTTCCTTATGTTATTCTAGAACATCCAGCGATATATCACATCATCTCTAACTCTTCTTTACTCTCTTGGCTAGATCTCTCGATACCTAGAAACCATAGGCTAGAAGGTATGCCACTGACGATGCTGCTATCATTCCTGGATACTGAATCCCAACACCTCTAACCTTCTATCTGAAGTATGGACCATTCACGGTCTTCTTCCCTTGGGTATCTCGTACGTTGTTACCTTCCTCGCATTGTATCTTCTATCTCTTTCATGATCTCCCTTCCACATAGGTATAATTCACATCCATAACTTGAAGCTATATTATAATACTTGCACCGCTGGTACATATACAATCTTGTGGGAGCTTCATACCGACTTCTTATGAGGCTGGTACTTCCTTTAACTGGCTTTATCATAGCGCCATTATAAAATATAGTTTTTGTACAATCTCTTTTGTACCTTTAATATTAAGATTAATTCTGCAGTGTTCTTAATCACGATTTGTATAATTTTCTGGGTCCAATACTCAGATCCCTAATTTACTTCGTTGATGTAACTCTTTAGTTTCCTCCTCCTTCTGAATATCCTTTATGTAGGCTTAAGCTACCTCCCGATCTGCGGTTTATGGTATTAGTTATTATGTCTAGCCTTTCATGGGTGCTGAGGAATATCTATGATAAAATATTCAATCCTTTGTCTATGTCCTAGGCTCAATTCTTTCTTTTAACTTATATCAGAATCTTCTACGACTGTATATGCTGCATGTATACAACTCCAAACTCTTAATTGCGTAACTAACTTTGGATCATGAATCGGATAATTCCTTTTGTTCCATTTCAACTTTCTTCAATCGTAAGCAATTGCTTTTCCTGGTCTTTTTGCCCCTTATTGTGTGCATACTTAGCTTATCTGAGTTCTCACGCATGCCAAAATTTTTGTGCAGCTCATACGGTCTCAAATACTACCTTTGGTTTTACTACCCGCTCATTAGCCATGGTTGGTACCACTTTTTTTTGGAGTGCATACAATTTTTGTTGTGAGATTGTTGTTATAAGACCATCTCTTGTTTAGGTCGTTGTGCTTAGGTTGAAGCCTTCTTCTTTATTTCCTTAGTTAGTCTTTCATTATAGTACTTAGGGAGGACCCTTGACTCTCGTAAAGCCATAAGCCTATTACGGACCTTTTGATGTCCTTCTTTGCCTATAATCACCCGTAGTTGCTTACCTCTGTGCCCTTGTACTTGTAGGGTTGCTTCTGAACTAATATTTTGACTGCCTTCCTAGTAGAACTTTCTTTTATCCCCGTAACACTCATACAGTACTTTTAACTACCCCCGACTCCTATTTGAATACAACTCAAGTATTATAATGACATTACTGTGAGGCTGAATTCTCCATGTTGGGGTTTAATACATTTATCTTGCATGATCCACTGGTTTGTCTGTAACTTTTTGTCTAGTCATGACAAGGCGCTTCTTGAATCAACTACTAACTACTCGTCGGACCATTCTCATATTCATATTCCACATGATCTTTCTTGGGTTATTTCCTTATCTTAACTTATCTCACGTACTAACTCCTTATCTATCAATAACATCCCAGGCAGGAACCCTTACTTCCTTTTTTTTGACGTTGTGCTTACATAACGTTCTGGAATTATGGCATATCTGTAACATTTGGATAAGTGCAATCTCATCCCTTTCTTATTTTTATCGCATTCTTCCTTTATCATTCCATATTCCCCCCTTTAGGGAATACCAAGACTTTGAGCTATGACGACCTGCCTATAAATGTTTTTCATCTTCATCTTTGGCATCCTTTCACTTTATCGATGACCCTTACTCGCCTTGCGTTAATCCTTCTATACCAAGGATACAAAATTCCCCACTCGCGATGGTGACACTTAGTGTAACTGGCACATGCAATTCCTTAAGCTTAACTTTGCTCATACTGCTTGCTTTAGGGAAGCGTCTCCCTGAATGACCATTCTCTGAATTCATCATGGATCTACTTCTGTTGTTGATTCTATTATTGCCGGAATGCAATCTAAAATTCTCACGATGTTGACTATCATCAAATCGCTCAGTTCCTAGTTCATGTTTAGTTTATCTTATTCACCAGTCTATACTGATTTCTATCACTTTGGGGTCAAACTTTTCCTTCTGTTAATTACGTTAGAGTCACAAACTTATTTCTTGAAATGAGGATATGACTTTATGGCCTATACTCTTTTGTTGTCTTTAAGGCCCATCACCTCTCATCTTTTTCTTCATTTGGCTATAGATTTTGTAACACTCTACCATTGCCATCCATGTATCACATCTCACTCATAATGCTTCATTATCCCTCTTCGTACTTCCCTGCTAATATTTCTATCTATCACTTTATTATGAAAATTCGAACAAATTATTCTTTTGCTTTTAGCTCCCCTTACTCCATCCATTGGCTCTTCAAATTTCCAAATATTCTTTCTATACTAGGGACGGGAGCTACACTAAGGTAATATTTACCCCTTCCAGGATTTTAGTGCACGTCTTTGTAGTACTCATATCTAGCTGTACTATTTTAGAGTGCACCATCTAGGTATCTCATAAGAAGGTTCATTAGATCCTTTGTAATATCCCTCGGAAATGTCAACTAACGCAAACCATCCATTCGTCATTTTGGGTTACTCTAACCTCAGTCGGATCCTGCTATCATGTCCTTCTCTTAAACTATATCCGTTAGCTCCCCATAAGGCACGACTGAGATAGCTATGGTCGATCGTATGTCATCTATTACTGTTGAAGGTAATTCAAAATACTTATATCTCTCTTCCTGAATGGTAAATAATGATAATCTTTATTAACTAGGTACCTGATCACAGCAAACTCAACCTCACATAATGGTAGGAAGAGAGGGCGCTAAGACTTTTACCCGAATAGTGGTATCGGGGTCAATTTCCACAGGGAGCTTGGGATGGAGTTGCGTATTTGTTTAGACTAGGAATGCGTGCTTGCTCCTAATTGTACTTCTAAAAGTTTTTGTTTTTTTTTTTGTTTAATAACTGCTATTATCAACTACAAATTTAAGCTAATTTATGCTAAAGGGAGATGTTATAAGTTGTGATTAATATAGAGAAATGCACTAGGATCGTGGCATCACCTAGGTGGTTAACTAACGGGTAGAGACTACTAATAATAGATTGACATATTTGGGATCAATGTTATAACCTTTGCACAATTATACCCACTCTCACACCTCTCGGTAGAGAGAGCAATTTTGCCCAATTGACTCTCTCGAGACCAATTGGGTAGGCCAATTAGACCAAGCAACTAGGGTTCAAGTAGGGTGATTACTATCTCAAGGTTTAACCCATTAATTGGGACTACCATTTCTCATGGGTCCACCCCAATTCCTTGTTGGGTCAATTGTGGGGTCATAGACTCTCTTTCTCAAGAAGAGTCAAGACCCACTAAGCTAGAATCAATGTTTGCAACCAACAATCCTTAATTAAACCATAAAATTAACCCAAATAACAAACACTCAATATCAATCTATCATTAAGAAGCTACACCCATTAATTACCCACACTAGGGTTGAGCCACAACCGTAGCTAATGGGTTTAGCTAGACATAATTAAAGAATAAAATGAAGAAATAGAAGATGAAACAACCATATTAATTAATTGCTAATGTTAAACTACAATAATCTATGATGAAACTAAGCTAAAAATGCCCAAGATAGGCCAAAACATAAGTCTCACGAGTGCAGCAGCTATCAGATGTACCCAACTTGACCTAAAAATGGTAAAATGTTCTATTTATAGTAGGATAGAAAAACTAGACAAAATGCCCCTGCGGGGTTAGTGCGGACCACACAAAGTTGGCACGCGGCCGCACTGGGTTGCTTGACCTCTGAATTTTGCTCTCTGAAGATGGTGATGCGGACCGCACAAAGATGGAATGCGGCCGCATGAAGACTGGCGCGGACCGCACAAAGTTGTTGTGCGGCCGCATGAATAGTTTGGCAGCTTCTCTGAACTTCTTGGACGCTGACCGCGTGACCATAGAGTGCGGCCGCATGGAGAGGTACGCGGGCCGCATGAAGTGGGACGCGACCGCGTGGTTTGCTTCTGGAATATGACACTCTCTAAACTTTTTGGATGCGACCGCATAGCAAGATTGTGCGGCCGCATGAGTGAGACGTTGGCCGCATGAAGTGGGCCGCGGGCCGCATGAAGTGGGACACGGGCCGCATGAAGTGGGACTTGTAGTTTCACAGTCTCTGAACTCCTATGGTGTGGCCGCATGACATGATGGTGCAGTCCGCATGAAGTTCTGAATGTCCTTACTTTAATGATCTTCGACACTTGAGCAGGTTTCACTCCGATTTGAGCCAATCTTTGATGATTTGTCACTTTATAGCTCAAACCTGCAATCAAGCGCAATCTGTAAGAATTTTGGGACTATTTTGTGGCAAATTACACTCAAAGCGCATGCAAGTAGGGGTATAAAACATGTTAAAATCCTACTTATCAACTCCCCCAAACTTAAACCTTTGCTTGTCCTCAAGCAAACAAAACAAGACTCACCCCTCAAAGGTAACATCCAAGCAATTTCAGCTTATCCTAAAGTAACCTCAACAAGCATCAATTGGGACTAACAATTGCCCTCAATGCGAATGCATCATTAACACATTTAAACTTTGAAAACTTGTGGATCAAGTGTGACACAAGAGCATCAAGAGTTGACACATTTCATCAAAGAACTTTTCTCAATTACTTTGGTCATTGTGGAACCCAAACTCACACATCCTCAACTCTCCCTAAGTGAACCTCACCTTTTAAAGTATTGACACACAAATCGAGGTTGATGGATTTTCACTCATCTCTCTCAAGGAAGAGGCCACAAGTCCGGCTCTAAGTACCATATGCTTGCCCCTTATGTAAGTATCCACTAATGTAGGTTCCCTTCAACTCAAAATCATGTAGGGCTTTTGTGGAGTCATTGTGAAGGCTTTTGGGTAAGGGTAGGACATATTTTTGTTCAAGTGGGTTCAATCTTCCCTTAAGCACTTCTTTTGATTCATTTTGGCACACTTTCTTGACTCATTTGAGTATTCACTTCTTTTTCAAGGGGTTAGAGAGACACATTGTCACCTTTTCTTATGCAATTCAACACATTTCTCCTTTTTCTACTTTTTCCACACCCTTTTTCACTTTTGTTTTCTTTGAATCCCCTTTTTGACCTTATTCAATTAGGTCTTTCTTTTTGTCTTATCTTTTCTTTCTTTCTTTTTTTTCATTACCTTTCTTTTCTTTTTGTTTTTGTACCTTTTACCACATTGTTTCCTTTATTGTCTCCCCCCAAACATAGATATTTGCCATATACTCAAGGGAAGATTTGGGTGCCAAGAGAGGGTATCATTAAGAACGGGTATAGGCTTGTAGCTTTGGTTCTTGAAAGAAGAAGGTTCAAGGCTCAAAAGGGTTAACTAGGGATCATTTCATTGGTAGGTCATGGAATTGTTCAATCTTAGCATTTTGGATCAAGGAGAGCCTACAATCACTTCTCACCACATTCGGGTCAAGTTCTAGACCATCGGCTCGGGACTTGGACTCGCAAATCGAATTCTCACCACACTCTCAAGGATTGCTAAAGATATCGAGTCGAGGTCCCACAACGACCTTAGTTATGATTCAAGCGCACAATGGTCCAATACGACCACATGATGACTGTTTGGTCAACATAAGAGTCTCAAGGCCACGACTTTTCACCATCCTAAGCACAACATTATGTCTTTGACCATGGGATCAAAGGCAAATGTGTTAGGCCCAAGTGAAGCTTTGCCTGAGGTACCTTTGACTGCAAAACTTGAAAATCAAAAAAAATAAAAATAAAAAATAGACTCAAACCCTTAAGAAGGTTGTCACGCTATCTCTCATTGGGAAGAGCCATCCGGTTCGCACAACACTCTACCCTTGGAAAGAACTGTGGCATTAAGAAAACCAATGGCTTATTGCAAATTCCAACACAAAACAAAAAGGTTATGAGCCTGCTATGAAACTAAAAATGAAAATTTTTAACGAAAATAGAAAAACCGAATGAATATGTACAATAGGGGAGTAGAATATACAACGGGGGGGGGGGATGAATATGTACATAAAGTAGAAATGTAACTAGAATGAAAAGTTATGTACACGCCAACTATCAACTAGCAACATAAGCTAAGAGTCAAATAAATATGTACAGTCATCTCAAATGTATCAACCATCAAAATACAAAATAGTAGGGCGCACCCCCACGAATAAAAGCTAGCATTGTCCCCAATGCCAACTACCAAAATAAGCATAAAAACAGAGAAAGGATATAGAGTGGCTCCTCAAGCCTGATCCGTCATCATGGGCTGATCAGTGGTCCCCTGGTCCTATGTACTGGCGGGAACCTCAGACTGGTTCCCGGCCTGCTGCTGCTCTGCTGCTGGGACAGGGGCCGGGTCATGGACCGGCTGAACATCTGGTGGAGCACTGAAAGTATCCTCCTGAACCTGTGCTACCTCTATCACAACACCCTCAGTGCTAGGAAGCTTCCTCTTCTTCCTTGGGTGCCTAAGCTCTTCCTCCTGCTATGACTCTAGTACAACTACTGCTGGTCGAGGTGCTGACTCATCAAAGAACAAGTCTAAAGGCAGCTGGTCTGCCTTTAGCTTGTCAACCTCAACTCGGAGCTCCTTCACCTCTTCCTTAAATGCCCGAGATTTTCTCATCTTCTTGTGTTCTCTAGCAAGCTCCTTTAGAGCTTTGCCCTGTGCATCAACTGCCTTTGTCAAGGCAGCCTGAGTAGCCTTACTCTAGTAAGAAATTGTTCATGGACTCGGGGAAGGTAGGGTAACAAATCCCGGGTGACTACTCTTCTTTCTGGAATCACCTTCTTCTTGGGCCACACTTCCCGGAATTTATGAAAGGCCACCTCGCTGACAAATCTGTCCTGCCATATAACTGGGTTTCTAGTTCTTTCAATTCCCCCAAATCTAAGTACCCCACTGTCCGGGACCTCCTCATCACTCTTGTTTTTTTATCTTCTGCACCCTCCCCGGATTCTGAAGCTGTGGGGGAGGTGGAGTATTTGGCACTGCCTACTTCCGAGCCCTCAGACGACTCAGGTTGTATAACAGGTGGAGCTTTAGTTGGGCCTGCGGGGGCTTTCCCCGAATCAGTTGAGACATCCTGGGAGGGGAGGTACTCACTCCCCGACTGCTCCTCATCACACACCACCTGCTTTCTTGTTTTTAGTTTTGATTGGGGAGTGAGTTTCTTCAATTTTGCTTTACCTCCCCGGGAGGGGTCACCTACTCGTCCGGGTTGTTTAGCTCCACGCCCTCGTTGTTTAACCATTTTCTGCACACAAATAATTCTAACATTGTTAGTTCAGGCAATTGCAGAGTTTCAGTACAGAACAAAAACACAGATAGAGAACAGATGATAGCAGTGCAGACCGCACAAACAAGGCATGCGGACCGCACTGACTAAGTTAGGAAATGAACCCTCTCTGATTAGGAACTATACGGACCGCATGAACAGGGTGTGCGGCCGCGTGGGGGCCAACGCGGTCCGCACAAACTGGTCATGCAGCCGTATTGGCCATACTATTAAAAACTGGTGCCCTCTGAACCTCACCCACGCGGACCGCGCAAACATGGGATGCGGCTGCGTGAGGCATGGCGCGGACCGCACAAACAGGGCATGCGGCCGCGCTGGGATAATCAACCTTTAGGTTCAAGGTTTACGCGGACCGCGTAGCATAATGATGCGGCCGCGTAAAAGGCATGTGGACCGCATAATTAGGGGGTGCGGCCGCACTGGGCTTTAATTACATGGGCAATTAGGGTATTACAAAAAACTCAAGTCTTTCACGTTTTAGCATCCTAATTTGTCCCTACTCATTTATAACATGCCCATCATTTCAAAGAACAACAAGAACAATATAAAACTATCCTAATCATGAAACGACGAAGAACAAAAAAAATGAAGAAGTTATGACTAGGAGAACATGTATAAAGTTTAAATTAATACTAAGTAAAGACTAATGTGAGAGATATGTTACCAGGAAAGCGAAGAAATGCTCTTGATATTAACACTAAGAGGGGTCTTTGAATGTGAACAGTAACTTTTAGGGCTCAGGAGTTAATTTTGGCAAAAAGTTCTAATGAAGATCCTAATGGTCTATTTATAGGAAACACAGTGGGGCCTATCACTTACCGCCCAGTGCGGCCGCGTGAACACGACCGCGGGCCACACTGGGACTTTACCATTTACCTGGTGCTTAAACGAAGGCACGCGGACCGCATGAGATGGGTTGCGGCCGCATGAGAACCACGCAGGCCGCTCAAAGTGGGACGTGGCCACGTGAATGCAGTTCAGAGACTGATCATTCTTGGCCTTCACCGGTGCGGACCGCACAAGCAAGGACACGGCCATACTAGCCATCTTCAGAAACTTGGCAATACTTTCTTTGGCCGGTGCGGACCGCACAAAGTGGGATTGCGGCCGCACGGTCACTATTCAAAGACTAGCACTTTTTGCACAGTTGTTTTGCACTGGTTCAATCACAATTCCTGCAACATCTCACAAACCATTAGCTCAAAAATCCTAATCTACAACAGAAATCAACAAAGAAAGAAAAAGACATAGGTTGCCTCCCAAGAAGCTCCTGATTTAACGTCGCGGCACAACGCATGTTACCATCAAAGTCACTTCAAATGAATGAGTGCCACCACGGGGGTGTCATCAAACTTTCCCAAGTAATGCTTAACACGATGCCCATTGACCCAGAAAACTTCACCATTTTTGTTTTTGAGATCAATAGCTCCAAATAGGGTTACACCAACAACTTCAAATGGACCACTCCACTTAGACTTAAGCTTTCCCGGGAATAACCTCAACCGGGTGTTGAAAAGAAGAACCATGTCACCAACTTTGAATTCCTTCCCTCGGGCATACTTATCGTGAAGGTACTTCATCTTGTCCTTGTACAAGGACGCGCTGGAGTAGGCATGAAATCTAAACTCGTCTAGCTCATTGAGTTGCTCAACCCGGAGATTCGCAGCGACATCCCATTCTAAGTTCACTTTTTTCAAGGCCCACATAGCCTTATGCTCCAATTCCACCGGAAGATGAAAAGCTTTCCCAAACACCAACCGGTATGGAGACATACCAATCGGGGTCTTGTAAGCTGTCCGATAGGCCCAAAGAGCATCATCTAGTTTCTTCGACCAATCGGTCCTGTTGGCATTGACAGTTTTGGACAAAATACTCTTGATCTCTTGGTTGGAAATCTCAACTTGGCCACTCGCTTGAGGATGATATGGAGTGGTCACCTTGTGATTTACACCATACTTGGCAAGCAATGAATCAAAAGCCCGGTTGCAAAAATGAGAACCACCATCACTAATGATAGCACGTGGAGTGCCAAACCTTGTGAAGATACTCTTTTTCAAGAACGCCACCACACTTCAAGCTTCATTGTTGGGCAAAGCGACGGCTTCGACCCATTTCGACACATAATCAACCGCTACCAAGATATAGGTGTTCCCACAAGAACTCACGAACGGCCCCATAAAGTCGATACCCACACATAAAAAAAGTCCACCTCTAGAATTGTGTTGAGAGGCATCTCATCCTTTTTAGAAATCCCACCGGCTCGTTGGCATTCATCACATCTCTTGACAAAATCACCGGCATCTTTAAATAAATAGGGCCAATAGAAACATCAACTAAGCAACTTAGAAGTCGTCCTCACCCCGCCATGATGGCCACCATAGGGAGAGGAATGACAAGCCTCCAAAATACTCAATTGTTCTTCTTCCGGGACACATCGGCGAATCACACCATCAGTGCAAATCTTGAAAAAATATGGCTCATCCCAATAATAATCCAAACTATCCCGCTTGAGCTTCTTCCTTTGGTTAGAAGAGAGCTCATACGGGATTATACCGGTCACAAGATAATTTGCCACATCGGCAAACCACGGCATATCATGCATAGATACCGCAAGGAGTTGTTCATCCGGGAACGCATCATTGATTTCAAGGCCGTCAGAAGGACTCCCCTCTTCTTCCAAGTGGGACAAGTGGTTCACCACTTGATTTTCACTTCCTTTTCCGTCCACAATTTCTAGATCAAACTCTTGAAGAAGTAGCACCCATCTCATCAACCTTGCTTTTGAATCTTTCTTGGTCATCAAATACCTAAGGGCGGCATGATCGGTATGGATAATCACTTTGGCCCCCATAAGGTATGGTCGGAACTTTTCCATGGCAAACACAATAGCTAGCAACTCCTTCTCGGTGACTGTATAGTTTCTTTGAGCTTCATTCAACGTCTTGCTTGAGTAGTACACCGGATGGAACATCTTGTTGATTCTTTGGCCCAAGACCGCCTCTACCGCAACATCACTAGCGTCACACATGAGCTCAAATGGCAAGCTCCAATTGGGTGCGGTAATGATAGGGGTTGTTCTCAACTTGTGTTTTAGAAGCTCGAAAGCTTCCATGCATTTCTCATCAAAAACAAACTTGGCCTCCTTCTCTAACAACTTGCACAACTGACTAACTACCTTAGAAATCTTTGATGAACCTTCGGTAGAAACCCGCGTGCCCCAAAAAGCTCCTCACCCCTTTGACAGAAGTAAGGGGGATAACCTTGAAATGACTTCAATCTTGGCTTTGTCAACTTTAATGCCTCTCTTCGAAATCTTATGACCCAATACAATACCCTCTTTTACCATAAAATGGCATTTTCCCAATTGATAACTAGGTTTGTATCTTCACATCGGGCCAACACACGATCCAAATTTGTCAAGCATTCTTCAAAGGAGTCCCCCACCATGCTAAAATCATCCAAAAGACCTCCAATATATTTTCCACCATGTCGGTGAAAATTGCCATCATACATCGTTGAAAGGTCGATGGGGCATTACACAATCCAAACGGCATCCTTGAAAATACAAATGTGCCATAGGGACAAGTAAAGGTCGTCTTTGCTTGATCTTCTGGGGCGATGAGAATCTGATTGTACCCCGAATACCCATCTAAAATGCAATAGAACGACTGACCTGCAAGGCAATCAAGCATTTGATCGAGGAACGGCAACGGGAAATGATCCTTTCGAGTCACCTTGTTAAGCTTTCTATAGTCCATACAAACTCTCCATCTTGTCACCGTCCGAGTAGGAATCAACTCATTGTTAGCATTGGTTACCACAGTCATCCCGCCCTTCTTCGGTACGCATTGCACCGGAGAAGTCCATGAGCTGTCAGAAATAGGATACACCACACCGGCGTCAAGCCACTTGATAACTTCCTTCTTGACCACTTCTTGCATAGCTTCGTTGAGTCTCCTTTGGTGTTCAAGTGAGGTCCTCGCATCCTCCTCCAATATGATCTTATGCATGCAAAAGGCGGGGCTTATACCCCGCATATCCGCCAATGTCCATCCGATTGCCCTCTTGCGTTTTGTAGAACCGCCAAAGTGGCATCAACCTGCACGTTAGTCAAGCAAGACAAAAGAATAACATGCAAAGTGAAATTAGGGCCCAAATATTCATACCTGAGGTGAGGAGGAAGTGGTTTCAACTCCAACACCGGTGGCTCCTCAATAGATGGCTTGGTTGGGGGAGTTTTGCGATTCTCAAGATCCAAGGATAACTTCCTAGGATCATAAGAATACGAGCCCATACCATGCAAAGCATTTACACATTCAACTCTCCCAGCATCATCATCAACATCCATTTTCAAAAGCACGGCTTCAAGTGAGTCCTCAACATTTACCATTCCGCTTGTGTCATCCACTATCACCGCCGTGACAATGTCAATAAACGAGCACACCTCGGTGCTATTCGGTTGCCTCATAGATTTGCACACATGGAACACCACCTTTTCATCACCAACACGGAAGGTCAACTCTCCCACCTCGACATCTACCAAAGCCTTCCCAGTAGCTAGGAAAGGTCTTCCAAGGATAATTGGCACCTCAAAATCCACCTCACAATCCAAAATAATGAAATTGGCCGACAATATGAACTTATCAACACGAACAAGGACATCATCAATAATTCCCAAAGGCCGCTTCATTGACCGGTCCACCATTTAAAGCCTCATAGAAGTTGGACGAGGTTGTCTGATTCCCAAAGTCTTGAAGACTGAATATGGCATTAAATTGATACTTGCCCCCAAGTCACAAAGGGCTTTTGCAAAGTCGGCACTTCCAATGGTACATGGGATAGTGAATGCACCGGGGTCCTCAAGTTTTGGAGCCATAGAATGCACAATTGTGCTCACTTGATGAGTCATCTTGATTGTCTCACACTCCATTGATCTCTTTTTTGTAATCAACTCTTTCATGAACTTTGCGTACCACGGAATTTGCTCAAGTGCCTCCACCAAATGCACGTTGATAGTTAAACTCTTCATCATCTCCATGAATTTCTTAAATTGGTTGTCACCTTTTTGCTTGGACAACCGTTGAGGATAGGGCGGAGGAGGCCGAGGTAAGGGTGCTTTGGCTTTGGGCACCACCGGCTCGGTCATATCAATCACGTGTTCCCTAGACGGGTTCACGGCCTCTTATGTTTCCTCCTCAACCTCATGAACATCAATCCGCACATCATCTCTCACACTTGGTTCAACTACATCTTCAACCACCAAAGGCATTTTATTATCTCGTAACTCATCTTCATCCACCATAACTTGGTTTCCTCTTGAGGCATGCACATCACCGCCTCTTCCACTTCGCGTTGTCACTGCCATCACATGATTATTGTGCCCACCCTTGGGGTTTACTACCGTATCACTTGGTATAGCACCCTTTGGGCGAGTATTTAAAGACTGAGAGATTTGGCCTAATTGCACTTCCAAGTTCTGGATAGATGTGTTATGCGAAGCTAATTGGGCCTCGGAATTTTGGTTCTTTTTCATCATTTGCTCAAACATGCTTTCAATTCTCTCCATCTCGCTTTTGGACGAACTCAGACCTTGAGAAGGAAAGGGGGTGGATTGTTCGGTTGTTGGTACATGGGGGCCTTTGAAAACCTTGCCCCCGGTTACCTTGGTTCCCGCTATTGTTCCACCCTCCTTGATTGTTGTTGTTGCCCCAATTATTGTTACTACCATGCCAATTTCCTTGGTTGTCTTGATTACCCCAATTGTTGTTTTGGTTGTTGTTATTCCAATTACCTCCGCCTTGTTGTTGATTGCCCCAATTTCCTTGAAGATGCCATTGTTGATTTGAAGAGTTACCTCTATTCCCTTGATAGTTGTTTACATATTGGAATTCTCCGCTTTGATCATCATAGCACTCATTTGAATAACCACCACCATCATTGTTGTTGTCATATTGTTCACAATTACCTTGAGGTTGTTGTCCTCTTTGCCTCCTTTTCAACATAGAAACACCTTCCATTGTGTTGACTTGGCGCGGGTTTTGGACTTGTTGCAATTGCGCCTTTGCCAATTGATTCATAGTTGTTGTAAGCTCGGCGATAGCTTGGCCATGATCGTGAAATTCCTTGTGCAAATGGATGACTGTGGGGTCACCTTGGGGCACGTTTACTCGGCTTTCCCATGCCGAAGAGGTGTCGGCCATTTCATCCAGTACATCACATGCCTCTTGGTAAGAAAGTTTCATAAAGTTCCCTCCGGCCAATTGGTTCATGATGCATTGATTTGTGGTGTTGATGCCCCGATAAAAGGTTTGTTGAATCATAGCCTCGGTCATATCGTTATTAAGGCACTCTTTCACCATTGTTCTATATCTTTCCCATATCTCATGCAAAGGTTCCGTCGGCTCTTGCTTGAAAGCTAGAATTTCATCCCAAAGAGCTGCCATATGACTTGGAGAGAAAAACTTGGCAATAAATTTGTCCGCCAATTCATCCCATGTTGTAATAGAATGATTGGGGAGCCTTTCTAACCATTCCAATGCTTTACCTCGAAGAGAAAACGGGAAAAGCCTCAATCTCAACGCATCCTCGGAAACGTTTGTCTGCTTGCTACCCCAACATGTATCCACGAACCCCTTCAAGTGCTTGTAGCCATTTTGATCAGAGGCACCCATGAAATAACCTCTCTACTCGAGCAAGGTCAGCATAACATTTGTGATTTGAAAGTTCCCCGCCTGGATTCGGGGAGGAACAATAGCACTGGCGTATCCTTGATTTGGTAAAACTCTGGGAGCCACTCTCGGTGGTGCCGGAGGAGGGTCTGGAATATTGTTGTTCTCATTTGCATTTATATTGACATGTCGGCACCTCAGTGGAACTTGAGGTAAGACCTCATCTTGTTCTAGATCCTCTACCTCCTCCTCCGCTATCATATTTCCGAGAGGGTCATTTGCATTAAGAGCCATTGTACCTGATTGATCGACACAAACAAAATTAGTAAACAAGAAGGAAAAAGAAGCAAAACACAAAACTAGCTACACAAATAGTCAACACTGTAAGCTCCCCGACAACGGCGCCAAAAAGTGATCGCAACAAACTCAACCTCACACAACGGTAGGAAGAGCGGGCGCTAAGACTTTTACCCGAATAGTGGTATGGGGGTCAATTTCCACAGGGATATTGGGATGGAGTTGCTTATTTGTTCAGACTAGGAATGTGTGCTTGCTCCTAATTATACTTCTAAAAGTTTTTGTTTTTTTTTTTATTTAATAACTACTATTATCAACTACAAATTCAAGCTAATTGATGATGTTATAAGTTGTGATTAATATAGAGAAAGGCACTAGGGTCGTGGCATCACCTAGGTGGTTAACTAACGGGTAGAGACTACTAATAATAGATTGACATATTTGGGATCAATGTTATAACCGTTGCACAATTATACCCACTCTCACACCTCTCGGTAGAGAGAGCGATTTTGCCCAATTGACTCTCAAGAGACCAATTGGGTAGGCCAATTAGACCAAGCAAGCATGTCACACCCTATGTTTGTATACGGTGGAAATTGGGGCTACCCGATTTCGTCCCTCGATGGAAAAGGTGATACCACGTCAGAAGACCAGGACGTTGAGCTCGGGATCGAAGTTCCTTTCCAATGTCGAGGTCGATAACACTTACCGAAGTCAGAAGAAGGCGTGCTTCGAGATGATGCCGATATGATTCAGTAACAGAAAGGGAGAGATATCCGCAACAAACCGAAGATCACAACATTAATTCCGGAATGGATTGGTCTTCGGCGGTTAAATAGTTGTCAAACATGATTACCTACTATAATTAAAAGTGTACCTTATTTAGGATTCTCCAACTATATAAAGGAGGATCCCACTCATTTGTAGCATTCACTATTCACTGATAAGAAAACATACGCACATTATTCTCTTTTTATTTCGCTTACTATTCATTAGAGTTATTTTATCATTTGTTATTGCTGTTATCATACCTCGAGATTATCACAGATCGAGGTCGAGATTTAGCTTACACATTGGCTTGATCTATTTTATTCTTTAATTTATCTATTTAATTCCTTGTTTATCAATTGACATTGAATTAAATCACATATCCTTAAAACCATAATACAAGTTTAATTTTTACTCAAATTTTAGGGTAAACAGTTTGGCGTCCACCGTGGGCCTGAGGATAATAGTGATTATTTCAGTGTTGATTCTGATAATACACGTTATTTTCACACTTGGTCTTGTCAAGTATTTTTGCTCCCGGGTTAAAGCATGCCAAACTCGCAAAATGCACCTGTACATGGTGATGATGGTCTCGGATTTCACGGGGAAAATGACAATGTAATTGCTCCAGGAGCCGGGTGCCACCGGCTAATATCGGGGGAGCACTGGTCGCCAATACAGTCGATATCAGTTCGCACGTTTCTCTAAATACGGACTAGGCGCAGACCCCGAAGGGAGTGTATATAGGGAAGGCCGATCCGGTGGCCAAGGTACACAGGGTAGAGAAGACGGGGGAGTTAGTCTCCAAATAATATTCGAGATGCTACAGGCTCAGCAGGCTGCTATTGCTCAATTGCAAAATCAACATAGGACTCCAAGTGTGGTAGAGCCAAAAATCACTCACCGTACCGAGCCAATGCCAGAAAGGTCAAATGGTAACGAATCAAGGACTGATCCTGCAATAATGAAAATGCTCGAGGAGCTCACCAAAAGAATTGAGTTGGGAGAGAAGAAAATTGAAGATAATGATAAAAAATGGAAACATACAACTCCTGAGTTGATCAGATACCGGGGGCACCCCCGATCCTAAAGGGTTTGGATTCGAAAAAGTTCGTGCATAAGCCTTTTCCTTAGAGTGCGGCTCTGAAGCCCATTTCTAAGAAGTTTCGTATGCCGGATATACCTAAATACAACGGGACCACCGATCCTAATGAAAACAACATCACTTCATACACATGTGGAATAAAGGGAAATGACTTAGAAGATGATGAGATCGAGTCTGTTTTGTTAGAAAAATTCGGGGAAACTTTGTCAAATGGAGAAATGATTTGGTATCACAACCTACCACCAAATTCCATCGACTCATTTGCCATGTTAGCAGATTCTTTCGTGAAGACACATGCCGGGGCGATAAAGGTCGCAACAAGAAAATCGGACGTTTTCAAGATAAGACAAAGGGATAACGAAATGCTGAGGGAGTTCGTATCCCGATTTCAAATGGAACACATGGAGTCGCCACCGATCACAGATGATTGGATCATTCAAGTTTTCACTCAAGGGTTGAACGAACGGAGTTCGATAGCATCATGACAATTGAAACAAAATTTGGTCGAGTATCCAGCTGTAACTTGGGCAGATGTGCACAATCGGTATCAGTCGAAGATTAGGGTCGAGGATGACCAATTAGGAGCCCCTTCCAATTCATTACATCCAAACAGGTTGGCAGTTAAAACCCCGAGAGACGTCGACAAGGGAGCCAAGGTTAAACAGAGAACAATATCAACCATATACCACAGATCGAAGGAACAATGGTTCAGGATGCAATCCCGCCTGGAATGATCGAAGAAGCAATCGAGGGCAGAGTTCTCGGGGACTTATGAGCAAAAGTGGTTTTGATAAGCATGCAAATCCCGTGGAGGCACCTCGGTTATCGGAGTATAACTTTATCGTTGATGCATCGGGCATTGTATCGGCAATTGGAAAGATCTAGGTGGCCCAGACCCATACAGACCGATCCTTCCCAAAGAAACCCAAATTTGATGTGCAAGTATCATGGCACGCATGGTCACAAAACCGAAGATCGCATGCAACTGAGGGAAGAGGTAGCCAGTCTATTCAATGAGGGTCACCTTTGAGAGTTACTCAACGATCGAGCTAAGAATCATTATAGAGAAAGGGATGCCAACAAGAAAAATAAATTGGAGAAACCCCAGCATGTCATTGATATGATCGTCGGTAGGGTCGATGTTCCACAGGGACCCATATTCAAACACACTAAGGTGTAAATTACTAGGGAAAAACGAACCCGAGATCATGTGCCCGAAGTCTCCTTATTATGAAACGATAAAGAAGCAGAAGGCATTTCTCAGCCATACAACGACGCTCTGGTAATATCTATCTTATTAAATAAAGTTCAAGTTAAGCGTGTTTTAGTGGGTCCAGGTAGCTCAACGAATATCATTCGATCGAGGGTCGTGGAGCAACTCCGCCTACAAGATCAAATCGTGCCCACAGCTCGGGTCATAAACAGCTTCAACATAGCTAGGGAAACAACTAAAGGGGAGATTATTTTACCGGTGAATGTGGCTAGAACCATTCAAGATATCAAATTCCACGTGATCTAAGGCAATATGAGGTATAATGCCTTACTCGAAAGGCCTTGGATCCACAACATGAGGGTAGTCCCCTCGACTCTCCACCAAATGATGAAATTTCCGATGACGGATGGTGTAAAAATAGTATACGGGGAGCAGCATACCGCAAAGGAAATATTTGCGGTCTATGAAGTAACACCAATATCAACACTATCAACTTCGGAAAGGTCGAGCATCACAGGTAAACAGGAAGCCAAATAGCAATCACAGCCACCAGCATCGACCGAATCGGGAAAGTAGGAGATAGAAGAAGAAGAGGAGGATTTTTTGACCTCTCGAACCTTTATTGTTCCCAAAGACTCCGATGCCACCAAATCAATGGTCGAAGAGCTGGAACAGGTTATACTGATCGAGTACCTGCCCGAGCGAAAGTTATACCTGGGAACAGGGTTAACCCCCGAACTCAGGAAAAAGCTTATTCAATTTCTTATTGATAACATGGATTCTTTTACTTGATCCTATTTAGACATTACAGGGATCCCACCAGAGATAACAATGCATCGGCTAAGCCTTGACACCAGGTTCAGACCAGTGAAACAAAAAAGAAGGCCCCAGTCTGAGGTAAAACACGCACGCATTCATAAAGGACAAGGTAACTAAACTTCTCAAAATAAGGTCCATTCGGGAGGTAAAATATCCCGAATGGCTAGCCAATGTAGTCGTGGTCCCTAAAAAAGGGAACAAACTTAGAATGTGTGTAGACTATAAGGATTTTAATAAGGCATTCCCCAAAGATTCTTCTCCACTGCCTAACATCGATCGCATGATCGACGCCACGACTGGACACGAGATCCTTACCTTTCTCGATGCCTATTCCGGGTATAACCAAATTCAAATGAACCCGGAAGACCAGGAAAAGACTTCATTTATTACCAAGTATGTAACATAATGCTATGAGGTAATGCCCTTCAGCCTAAAAAATGCTGGAGCTACTTACCAACGCCTAGTAAATAAAATGTTCGAAGAACAAATAAGTAAGTTAATGGAAGTTTATATCGATGACATGCTCGTTAAGTCCCTATGTGCAGAGGACCATTTGGCTCATTTGTAGGAAACATTCGAGATTTTGAGGAAATATAACAAGAAGCTCAACCCCAAAAAATATGCTTTCGGGGTCGATTCGGGAAAATTCCTGGTCTTTATAGTGTCGAACCGAGGGATTGAGATCAACCCCGATAAAATCAAGAACATCAAAGACATCACCGTCGTGGATAGTGTAAAGGCCATGCAGAGGCTAACGAGATGGATAGCTGCTTTAGGCCGATTCATCTCGAGGTCATCGGATCGAAGCCATAGATTTTTTTCTTTTCTCAAAAAGAAGAATGATTTCACCTAGACCCCGGAGTGCCAACAATCATTAGAGGAATTAAAGCGATACCTATCGAGTCCACTATTGCTTCACACTCCAAAGGCAGATGAGAAACTCCACTTGTACTTGGCAGTATCAGAAATCGCGGTAAGTGGTGTCCTAGTTCGGGAAGACCAAGGTACGCAATTTCCCATTTATTATGTAAGTCGAACCTTAGGAGAAGCAGAAACTAGGTATCCACACTTAGAGAAATTGGCACTTGCACTGATAACCGCTTCTAGAAAGTTACAACCATACTTCCAATGTCACCCCATATGTGTATTAACCACTTACCCACTTCGTGATATTTTACACAAGCCTGAACTATCGGGCTGATTGGCCAAATGGGCTGTTGAACTCAGTGGGTACGATATCGAGTATCAACCTCGAACGACCATCAAGACCCAAATTTTGGCGGACTTCGTGGTTGATTTCACGCCAACCCTCATACCCGAAGTTGAAAAAGAACTTTTGTTAAAATCAGGCACATCATCGAGGGTGTGGACCCTTTTCACAGATAGTGCTTCGAATGTGAAGGGGTTCAGGTTAGGCATCGTTCTGAAGCCACCCACGGGTAGCACTATTAGGCAGTCTATAAAAGCTTCTAGGTTGACTAACAATGAGGCCGAGTACGAGGCCATGATTGCAGGTCTCGAGCTAGCTAAAATCTTGGGAAAAGAAGTCATTGAAGCTAAGTGTGACTCTTAATTGGTAGTGAACCAAGTAAACAGAACCTTCGAAGTTCGAGAGGATAGAATGCAAATGTATTTGGACAAGCTGCAGGTAATTTTGCACCATTTCAAGGAATGGACTTTACAGCATGTACCTCATGAACAAAACAGTGAGGCCAATGCACTCGTAAATTTGGGGTCGTCGGTCGAGGAAGATGAGATCAGCTCAAGGACTGTCGTTCAACTCTCGAGATCGGTGATCTAGGAAGGCCATGCCGAGATAAACTCTACAATATTGACCTGGGATTGGAGGATAAATATATTGAATACTTGAAGAATGGAAAACTCCAAAAAATGAAGGTCTAGCAGCTTTACTTGATAATCTTCAAGGTTTAGGCAAGGATTGAGTGAGGACTTGATGAAGATCACCCTCTCTCTTTCTAACTCCCTATCTTACTCTATTTGCAGCAAAATAACATAAAAGAGTCTAATGGGGTGTTTTAAATGGGATGGGGTCGAGTTTTAAAAGTTAGAAAATTGGAGCCTCGACGAAATCTGCTCATGCGGCCCGCAAAAGGGACCACAAAAATGGCCCCAAAAACCTAAACAAACTGTCCGGGTATGCGACAGAAATGTGGTCTGCATACCTATTCTGCGGTCGCATAATGCACCACAGAACTGCCCCTTACAAAAATTCCAAGGGGATTATGCGATGACTATGCGGCCCGCATATTGATTATGCGATCGCATAATTGGCTGCATAGTTGACCTCAAATTAACCATCAAACTGTCTGACTCTGCGGCGACTATGCGGTCCGCATAGCTATTATACGATCGCATAATGGACCGCAGAAACACACTTTTCTGGAAAACTTTATTCCTTAACTTTTTAATAGATCGATCAAAAGGGTCCGAACCGCAGCGAGCATACAAATTGCTAATACATATTCCTAATTTGGTACTACGAGCTTTTGAGTTTTTGAATAGAAATTTCACGAGGCCTTACATCCTCCCCCACTTAAGATCATGCATCCTCGAATGAGGATCAAGGTTCACTCATTAGCAATCTTTATGCAACCTCAGCTTTTCACAACATGAAACATATCAACAAACCCAAATTTGGCTAACTCCCTAAATTTCCAAAAATTTTTGCTAGAGTTTCCTTTGTATCTAGGCCTATCCACCTGTCAGAGAGCCCCAGAAACATATCCTAATAGCATATACACATTCTATATACATAACATAACTTGTACAACACTAACTATGGCCGCATAGGCAACATATAACCAAAACAGGACAGTTTTACATAGATCCAATCAAAAGATAAGAGTTCATAGGAACCAAATGCATATAAGCTATTACATGACTATTCAAACAAATGTGGGTACTTCCTTCTCATTTCTTCCTCGGCTTCCCAAGTGGCTTCCTCAACCTGCTGGTTCCGCCATAACACTTTTACAGAGGCGATTTCCATATTTCTCAATTTTCGGACTTGCCTGTTAAGAATGACAACTGGAACTTCTTCATATGACAGTTCCTCATTAACCTCAACAGTTTCAACTGGCACAATAGTGGACGGATATCCCACTACCTTCCTCAACATAGACACATGGAATACCGGGTGTACCAATGACATCTCGGGTGGTAGCTCGAGCTTGTATTCTACCTGACCAATCCTCTGAATGATTTTGTAGGGTCCGACATACCTCGAACTCAATTTTCCTTTCTTTCCAAACCGCATGATTACCTTCATGGGGGAAACCTTCAAAAATGCCTGATCGCAGCCAACTCCACACTACTAATAAGTAGCGAGAAAGGGTCGCAATAGCTTTAAGCCAAATTTGGGTTGGGATCGATATCCACAGAGAGCTAAAATTGGAATTGAGTTTCTATTTAGCCTAGGATTGCGCAGCGTTCCAAATTGCACTTCTCATAACTTTTGGGGTTTTCTTTTATAATTCTACTTTTAACAAACTACAAATTGTAAATTAAGCTAAGAGTTAAATGCTACGGGTTGTTCAAATATTCTAAAAGCACTAGGGTAGTGGTATCCACCTAGGTGGTCAATTGACAGGTACTTGAAACTAAGGCTCTATTGACATGATTGGGGAGTATGATATAACCGTTGCACTACTCTACCCACTCTACACCTCTCGGTGGTTCAAGTGATTTTGCCCAATTGACTTTCTCAAGACCAATGGGTAGGCAAATTTACTCGAGCAACTTAGGGTTCAAGTCGGGTATTACTCTCTCGAGGTTTAACCCTTTTATTGGGGCTATCAATCTCTTGCGTACACCCCAATATCTTGTTGGATCAATTTCGGAGACTTAGACTCTCTTTCTCAAGAAGAGCCCTAGTCAACTAAACACAAACTAGTGTTTGGAACCACTAATTCAGCAATTTAACCATGAAATTGACCCAAATATCAAATACCCATAGTCAATTTAGCCTTAAAATGCAAGATCCATCAATTACCCACACTAGGGTTGAGCCACAACCCTAGTTATAGGGTCTAGCTACTCATACTTGAAGAGAAAAATAGAGAAATAGATGAAGATAAACACATATTAATTAATTATTAAGTTAAATACAAAGATTCAATGATGAAAACTATGTAAAAATGCCCAAAATGGCTAAGAAGAGTCGTCTCACAAGCGCAACTACTGTATTACAATATCTGATACCCTAAAAATGGAAAAAGGATCTATTTATACTAAGCTGGAAAATATAGACAAAAATACCCTTGCGGGGTTAGTGCGGACCGCACAAAATGGTGTGCAGCCGCACTAGGCTCATGAACTTGAAAACTTGACTCTCTGAACTCAGGCTCCGCGGACTGCACAGAATGGACTGCGGCCGCGGAACCTTCTAGTGCAGTCCGCACAAACTAGACCGCGGACTGCACAGGCTTGAAAGCTTCAACTTCACCCTCTCTGAACCTTGGCTCTGCGGACCGCACAGAATGGTAGTGCGGCCGCATTGCCTTTAGTACGGACCGCACAAAACCTTCTGCGGCCACACTACCTTAATGCCTGAAATACCAGCTCTCTGAATCTCCGTAGTGCTGACCGTACAAAGTGTAGTGCGGCTACACTAGGCCTGTTTTTCCTGAGTTTGTCTTATCTTTGGTACTTGTGCAAGTTTCACTCCTTTTGAGCTGATCTTTGACATCTTGTCACTTTGTTGATCAAACCTGCAATCAAGCACAACTTATGAGCCTTTTGGGACTATTTTGTATGAATTTATAATCAAAGCGTAAGCAAGAAGGGGTATAAAATGCATCAAAATCCCTAGTTATCAACTCTCCCAAACTTAAGCTTTTGCTTGTCCTCAAGCAAACAAAATAAGACTCACCCCTTAAGGGAAAATCCAAGAAATTTTTAGATGTCCTAAAGCAACCTCAACTAGCATCAATTGGGACTAACAATTGCCCTCAACACACATGAGTCATTAGCAACATTTAACCTTTGAAACATCATGGATTAAGTGCGACACAAGAGCATCAAGAGTTGACTCAAAACATCAAAAAACTCTTTTAATTACTTTGGTCATTATGGAAGCCAAACTCACACATCCTCAACTCTCCCTAAGCAAACCTCACCTTTAGAATATTGGCATGCAAAACGAGGCTAATGAAAATTCACTCATCTCTCTCAAGAAAAAGTCACAAGTCCGGCTCTAGGTACCATATGCTTGCCCCTTATGTGAGTATCCACTAATGTAAGCTTCATTCAACTCAAGATCATATAGGGCTTTTGTGGATACATTATGAAGGCTTTTGGTTCAGGGTAGTACATGTTTTGGTCTTAGTAGGCTCTATCTTCCCTTAAGCACTTCTTTTGATTCATTTGGCACAATTCACGTCACTCTTTGAGTCATTTCACTTCTTTCTAAGGGGTTAGAGAGATACACTGTCACTCTTTCTTATGCATTTCAAACATTTTCTCCTTTTTCAACTTTCCACACCTTTCATTCTTTGATTTTTCTTGAAACCCTTTTTATTCTTTTTCACTTTGAACATTCTTTTTGTCTTTTTGCTTTTCTTTCTTTTTCATTGCCTTTCCTTTTCTTCATTTTTGTGCCCTTTTACCACTTTGTTGCAATCCTCATCTCTCCCCCCAAACTTATACTTTTGCCATGTGCTAAAGGAAATATCGGGTGCCAAGAGAGGGTATCTTTTAGAATAGGTATAGGCTTGTATCATGGTTCTTGAAAGAAATAGGTCTAAGACTCAAAAGGTTGACTAGGGATCATATTATTGGTAGACTATGGAATTGTTCAAACTATCATTTGGATCAAGGAGAGCCTATAATTTTGTCTCAAGTCAAAATTCACTTATGATTTCTCCTCAACAAACATTCAGGGCAAGTTCTAGACCAATGGCTCAGTACTTGTACTTGCAATTGCAATTACTCACTACACAAGCTAAGGGATTGCTAAAGACATAGAGTCGGGGGCCCACAATGACCTTAGATACGATTTGAGCACACAATGGTCCCGAAAAACCACTTGATGATTATCGGTCAACACAAGAGTCTCAAGGTTACGACTTTCACCATCCTAAACACAACAATTTGTTTTTGACCATGAGATCAAAGGCAAATGTGCTAGGCCTAAGTGAAGCTTTGCTTGAGGTACTCTTAACTACCAATCTACTAAAAACAAAAAGAAAAAACGGACTCAAACCCTTAAGAAGGTTGTCACGCCATCCATCATTGGGAAGAGCCACTCGGTTCACACAACAGTCCACCTTTGGAAAGAACCATGGCATTAAGAAAACCAAAGGCTTATTGCAAACTTTGAAAGCAAGAAGCTACGAATCACTAATAAGAAGCTAAGAACGAAAAATTTGCGAAAAATAGAATGAATATATACAATAAGGGATTTGTCGAATGTACAATAGATGGGGATGAATATGTACAATGTAGCATAAATTTATATACAGACCCAAAGTAAAATAAAAGTACGATAAATATAATGAAATATCAAAATTATATACATACCAAAGATAAAAAGATAAAGAAAGCATAAAAATGTATCAAATATATATACAATCATCCAAATGAATAGTAGAGCCACCCCCTCAAATGAAAGATGGTATTGTCCCCAATGCCAACTAGTCTAAATAAAGCATCAAAAAGGTAAGAGGAAAAAGGATATCGAAAACTCCTTATGGCCCGTCTGTCTGCATAGGCTCATGTGTGGTCCCTGGGTCCTCTGTATGCTTAGGGACCTCAGACTGGTCCCCTGTGGCCTGCTGCGCTGCTACTGGGACCTGGGCCTGGACAGGCTCTGTAGGTAGTGCATCCTGTGGCTGACCGAAAGAGGTCTCCTGTGAGTCAGCCAGCTGGATCATTGCATCATCAGCTCAAGGGCTCATCATTTTCCTCTTAGGAGGCCTCTGTGAGTGATCCAGCTCTGGATGAACTATTGGGGCTGGGTCCTAGAGCAATAAATCTAAAGGAAGGTGATCTGCCTTCAATCTGTCTACATCTGCTCTTAGCTCCTTCACGGATTCTTTGGAGGCTCGTGTCTTCCTCAGCTTCTTATGCTCCCAAGCAAGCTCCTTGAGAGCCTTGCTATGTGAATCTACTGCCTTGGAGAGCGCTGCCTGAGTGTCGAGGATCTTCTTCTGGTTGTCAAGTATCTCCTTAAGCGCATCCTATATCGCCTGTGGAACCTGTGTTGGCTGAGGTGCTGACTGTGCCTTTACCACAGTGGTGACTGTGGACAACTTGGATGAGGTAGTCTGTATTCAGTTGTTTATGCTAAGAAGCACCTGGCTCAGTCGTGGAGCAGTAATAGGATGGGCCTGGGAAAATGGAATCTCCGGGCCTGCTGAGGTGGATAGACCAACAGGAGTGGATGAGGATGTGGAAGGGCCGGAGGGATGTCTGTAGAAGTGGAGGTAGGCTTAGCAGGAGCTACTATCACAGCTGTCTCTTCAGACTAGCCAGTTGGAGCAGTAGCGATACCTTTGAAGTTCTTGCTTTTGGGGTTGTCATCCCCCTGCATGTTGTAACAGTAAAACGAGGCTTTCGCCTTGACCTTGATGTCATATGGACTCTTGTCCACATTCAAGTCCCGGAAGTACATTGTGAGGAAACTGGGAAAAGGATAGTTCTAGTCATGCTCTGTACCCACAACAGTAATGATTCTGGACATAATATTCCCCACATTGATGGGATACCCTGCCATTATAGAAGCCACTAATACAGCCCGGTGGAGAGGTAAGGTATTGTCATGAGTGGTAGGGTCTAACCGGCTGCAAACAAAGGTCTCACATCCCCTTGCTTCAAAGTTCAAGCTCCTTCTCAATATCTTGACTCCAACAGTCAACCAGTCGGGGATGGTACCTAGGATTGCCAGGTACTGTGCTAGACATGGACGAACCTCCTCGCCCATTTCCATCTTCGCCATGTACAAGGTCTCATCCTCCTCATTGAAGCCCAGGTATTCATTGATCGACTTCCCATCAAATAACACTTTTAAGCTCCGAACCTTGGTCACTTTAGAGCCTTTTTGATGTGGGCTACATTGAAATAAAATTCCTTGACCAAGTGTTCGTTGGAAACCACACAGTTATCCATAAAGTTCTCCCAACCCACTCTAGTCCTAAACTATATCTGCACATCGGGTTGTGAGGTAGTAGGTCTCTATCTATGAAGCTCCTCTCTGGAATCAATTTTCTCACCGTCCACCACTCCCGAAACTTATGGTACGCCCCCTCACTCACAAATCTATCTTCCCAAGCTTCAGGCTTCCTAGTTCTAGCAACGCCTCCCACCTGAGGCTCACCTCTTTTAGCTACCTCCTCATTTCCCTGTACTTCCTCCTCACCTCCTTTTGTATCCCCTCCGGATAGTGAAGCTATGGGAGAGTTGGAGTATTCCTTACTACCTGCTACTGAGGCCTTAGACGACTCAGAAGAAATGTTCACTAATGCTTGGGAAGCAGGGGAAGTGGAAGGAGTGTCTCTCAGTCTGTGCCTTTCCGGATACAGGATGTATTTTGGGATTGAGTTCGAAGAGACCTCCTGATAGGGCTCATACTCACTCCCCGACATGTCAATGGCTCTGTCAGTAGCTTTTATGGCCTTCATCATGTTTTTGATGTTTTGCCTAGCTTGGGGAGTGAGTTTGACCATTTTCTGTCTCCCTCTCCGGGAGGATTCTCCTCGGCCTGGTTGTTTAGAGCCTTTCCCTCGTTGTTTCACCATTGTCTACATACACAATTTAGTTGAACTTGTTAGAATCAATTTCATCAGTTGAAAGCAGTGTTGCAGCAAGAAAGCAGAAAGTTGCAGAAAACACCCAGTACGGACCACACAAAATGGAGTGCGGCCGCACATGGGTTAGTGTGGACCACACAAAGTGGACTGCGGTCCGCACAGGGATGGGGTTCAGAATAACCACCCTCTGTATCTTGACAGTGCGAACCACACAAAATAGTAGTGCGGCCGCACAGGGGCCAATGCGGACCGCACAAAATGTAGTGCGGCCGCACAGGGGCCAGTGCAGACCGCACAAAATGTAGTGCGGCCGCACTGCCCAATGTTCAGCTTCCCACAAGTTCTTCAGTGCGGTCCGCACAAAATGGTACTGCGGACCGTACTAGGGCACCGCGGACCGCACAAAAACGACCGAGGTCCACACTAAGTGCCCAGTTTTGGCACTAAGTTAGGGTTCATGGTTTTTTGCTTTTAAGTCCAAATTTTCACCTAATGAGTGTCCCTAAGTGATTGCCCAGTCCTTTACACTAACTAAGTATGCAGGAATCAAAAATCTAACTAATCTAACCTAGCAAGTGAGGAAATACGGGGGGAAGCAGAACTAAAAGCTAAGAAAATGAAAATTAAATGAAATTAACAAAATTACACAAGTAAAAGGAAGCCAGATTATGAGATGAAGTGAAGTCAATCAATGTTAAGCAAGTAATTATGATCAAATGCAGGGGATGAACAGTGATTATAAGCTCTGAGAGTCAAATTTGTGAAAAGAGTAGAAGGGGACCTTAGGGTCTATTTATAGGGAAAAAAACCCTGGGCCTATTCTCACCAACCAGAACGGACCGCACAGAATGGACTGCGGTCCGCACTGCACAGCTTTGTACAAACTTGATGAGGCAATGCTTTGCGGACTGCACTGGCAAACTTCAGAGAGGTCTCAATTCACCCTTCACTAGTGCGGCCGCACTGGCAACTTCAAAGCTGTACATTTTTCCACCATGTCTTACACTGCATCAACACAACCCTGCAACATCTCACAACCAGTTAGCCCAAAAATCAATCCTATACTACAAAGAAAATCAAAGGAAACAAGAAGAAAAACACAAAGGTTGCCTTTCAAGAAGCGCTTGATTTAACGTCGCGGCACGACGTAGGTTACCATCACATCATTTGAAATGAAGAAGTGCCACCACGTGACTGTCATCAATTTTCCCAAGATAATGCTTGACCCGGTGCCCATTAACTCTGAAGACTTCACCATTTTTGTTCTTTAAATCAAGAGTACCAAAAGGGGTCACAAACACAACATCAAACGGTCCACTCCATTTTGATTTAAACTTTCTCGGAAACAGACATAACCGGGAGTTGAACAAGAGAACCAAATCACCTACTTTGAACTCCTTTCCACGAGCATATTTATCATGAAGGTACTTCATCTTGTCCTTATATAAGGACGAACTGGAGTAGGCATGGAATCTTAATTCATCAAGTTCATTGAGCTGCTCCACACGAAGATTGACTGCAACATCTCACTTAAGATTTAGCTTCCTCAAAGCCCACATGGCCTTGTGCTCTAACTCAACCGGAAGATGGCACACTTTCCCAAATACCAACCAATACGGAAACATACCAATCGGAGTTTTGTAAGCCGTCCGATAAGTCCATAGAGCGGCATCCAACTTCTTCGACCAATCGGTCTTATTAGCATTGACCGTCTTTGACAATATACTTTTGATTTCCCTGTTGGAGACTTCCACTTGACCACTTGCTTGAGGATGATAGGGGGTAGAAACTTTGTTATTGACACCATACTTAGAAAGCAATGTGTCGAAAGCTCTATTGCAAAAGTGAGACCCCCTTATCACTAATAATCGCACTAGGAGTACCAAACCTTGTAAAAAATGTTTTTCTTGAGAAATGCAACAACACTCCAGGATTCATTGTTGGGCAAAGCCACGACTTCAACCCACTTTGATACATAGTCGAGCGCCACAAGAATGTAAGTATTCCCACAAGAGCTAACAAATGGACCCATGAAATTGATGCCCCATACACCAAAGATATCCACTTCAAGAATGGTATTGAGAGGCATCTCATCCCTTTTAGAAATTCCACCCGCTCTTTGGCATTCATCACACCTCTTCACAAAATCACCCGCATCTTTGAACAAAGTTGGCCAATAGAATCCACAACTAAGAACTTTTGAGGTGGTCCTCACCCCACCGTGATGGCCACCATAGGGTGAAGAATGGCAAGCCTTTAAGATACTCAATTGTTCTTCCTCTGGGACACATCTACGAATCACACCATCCGTGAAAATCTTGAACAAGTATGGTTCATCCCAATAGAAATCCAAACTATCCCACTTGAGCTTCTTCCTTTGGTTAGAAAAGAGCTCACACGGGATTACTCCGGTCACAAGGTAATTGACAACATCAGCAAACCATGGCATATCATTCATTGACACCGTAAGGAGTTGTTCGTCGGGAAATGAATCATTGATCTCAAGGCCATCACAAGGCCTCCCCTCCTCCTCCAAACGGGACAAGTGGTCTGCCACTTGGTTCTCACTACCTTTCCGGTCCACAATTTCTAGATCAAACTCTTGAAGTAGTAACACCCATCGCATCAATCTTGCCTTGGAGTCTTTCTTTGTCATCAAGTACCTAAGGGAGGCATGATCGATGTGCACTATGACCTTGGACCCCATAAGATGCGGTCAGAACTTTTCCATTGCAAACACTATGGCCAACAACTCTTTTTCGGTAACCGTATAGTTCCTTTGAGCCTCATTCATGGTCTTGCTTGCATAGTATATCGGATGAAACATCTTGTTAACCTTTTGACCCAAAATAGCCCCAACCGCAACATCACTTGCATCACACATGAGCTCGAAAGGCAAGCTCCAATTTGGTGCGATAATGATTGGGGTAGTGGTCAACTTAAGCTTGAGAAGCTCAAATGCTTGCATACATCCCTCATCGAACACAAACTTTGCATCCTTTTCTAGTAACTTGCACAAGGGTTTACCATCTTTGAAAAATCTTTTATAAACCTCTGGTAGAACCCCGCGTGCCCAAGAAAACTTCTCTCCCCCTTGACAGAAATGAGGGGAGGAAGCCTTGAAATCACCTCTATCTTGGCTTTGTCAACTTCAATCCCACGCTTTGAAATCTTGTGGCCCAACACTATGCCTTCCTCCACCATGATTTGGCATTTTTCCCAATTAAGTACGAGATTTGTGTCTTCACATCGGGCCAAAACTCTATCTAAATTTCCCAAACACTATTCAAATGAATCTCCAACCACACTGAAATTGTCCATGAAGACCTCCATAATATCTTCCACCATGTCGGTAAAAATAGCCATCATGCATCGTTGGAATGTTGCTAGGGCATTACACAACCCGAACGACATCCGAGAGAAAGCAAAGGTTCCATATAGACAGGTAAAGGTGGTCTTCTCCTGGTCCTCCGGAGCGATTAAGATTTGATTATACCTCGAGTATCCATCCAAAAATCAATAAAAGGCACGCCCCACAAGGCGATCAAGCATTTGGTCAAGGAATGGCAATGGTACATGATCCTTGCGGGTCACCTTGTTCAGTTTCTGGTAGTCCATGCATATCCTCCATCCGGTAACTATCTGAGTGGGAATAAGTTCATTGTTGTCATTTGTCACCACAGTCATACCACCCTTTTTTGGTACACATTGCACCGGAGAAGTCCACGAGCTATCAGAAATGGGGTACACAACCCCGGTATCCAACCACTTGATCACTTCTTTGTTTACCACCTCTTGCATTGCCTCATTCAATCTTCTTTGATGCTCCAAGGAAGGTTTTGCATCATCCTTCAAGATAATTTTATACATACAGAATGTGGGGATTATTCCCCGAATGTCAGCCAAAGTCCATCCAATTGCCCTTTTTCGCCTTTGAAGCACCGCCAAAGTGGCCTCAACCTGCATGTTAGTTAGGAAAAAAGAAAGAATAACTGGTAAAGTAGAATTTGAGCCCAAGAACTCATACCTGAGGTGTGGAGGTAGTGGTTTCAATTCCAACACTGGTGGCTCCTCAATTGATGGTTTTGTTGGTGGAGTTTTCCGGTTTTCAATATCCAAAGACAATTCTAGGCTCATAGGAATAAGAGCCCATCCCATGGAAGACATTCACGCACTCCACTCTGCTTGCATCATCATTGACATCAAAATTTAATAGCACAGCCTCAAAGGGGTCCTCCACGTTAATCATAGCACTGGTGTCATCCACAATCACAGCTGTGACAAGGTCTACAAATGAGCACACCTCGGTGCTATTGGGTTGCTTCATAGATTTGCAAACATGAAAGACGACCTTTTCATCTCCCACTTGGAAAGTGAGCTTACCCACTTCAACATCAACCAATGCCTTCCCCGTCACAAGGAAAGGCCTCCCTAGAATGATAGGGACCTCATAGTCCACTTCACAGTCCAAAATCACAAAGTCGGCCGGCAATATGAATTTGTCCACCCGGACAAGCATGTCATCAATAAAGCCCAAAGGTCGCTTCATCGATTGATCCGCCATTTGTAACCTCATGGAAGTCGGTCTAGGTTGCCTAATACCCAAAGTTTTGAAAACTGAGTAAGGCATCAAATTGATACTAGCTCCCAAATCACATAGAGCCTTGGCAAAATCCGCACTCCCAATGGTCCAAGGTATGGTGAAAGCACCGGGATCTTCAAGCTTCGGGGCCATTGAATGCACTATAGCACTAACTTGGCGAGTCATCTTTATAGTTTCACAATCCATAGAATGCTTCTTTGTAACCAAGTCTTTCATGAATTTTGCATAGCCCGGCATTTGTTCAAGTGCCTCCACCAAAGGCACATTAATAGATAAGCTCTTCATCATATCAATGAACTTTTTAAACTGATTATCATTCTTATGTTTCGCGAGACTTTGAGAATAAGGCGGAGGTGGCCTTGGCAAAGAGCCTTGGCTTTTGGCACAACCGACTCTGGCATGTCAATTATGTGTTCCCTAGACGGGTTCACATCATTTTGAGTTTCCACCTCGACTTCTTGAATATCAATCCTCACTTCATTGTTCACATTTTCATCAACCACATCTTCAACTACCAAAGGGACTTCGTCATCTTGCAACTCAACATCATCCTCCACGACTTACTTTTGCTTAGAGGCATTCACATCAACGCCTCTCCCACTTCTTGTTGTAACTGCCATAACATGATTGTTCCCACCCTTTTGGTTCACTACTGTATCACTTGGTAGAGCACCCTTCAGGCGAGTATTCAATGACTGAGAGATTTGGCCTAATTGCACCTCCAAGTTTCGAATAGAGGTGTTATGAGAAGCTAACTGTGCATCAGAATCTGCATTCTTCTTCATCATCTGCTCGAACATCATTTCAATTCTACCCATATCATTACCCGAAAAACTAGGACCTTGAGATGGAAATGGTGGTGGATTGTTCAGTTGTTGGTACATTAGGGGTCTTTGAAAGCCTTGCCCCCGGTTTCCTTGGATTCCATTGTTCCATCCTCCTTGATTATTATTGTCACCCCAATTATTGTTATTACCATTCCAATTTCCTTGGTTGCCTTGATTGTTGTTCTGATTTCCCCAGTGGTTATTTTGGTTGTTGTTCCCTCAATTACCACTATTTTGTTGTTGATTGCCCCAATTGCCTTAAGGTCTCCACTGTTGTTGGTTGGAAGAGTTGCCCTATTGGCCTTGATAGTTGTTTATATATTGAACCTCTTCACTTTTGTCATCATAACCATCATTTTGAAAACCATCACATGCATCATCAAATTTCTCAAAATTCCCTTGGTTTTGTTGCCTTCTTTGCCTTCTCTTGTTGACAAGCATATTAACACCCTCCATGGAATTCACTTGGCGAGGATTTTGGACTTGTTGCAACTGTGCCTTAGCCAATTGATTCATAGTAGTTGTCAACCCCGCTATAGCTTGCCTTTGGTCATGTAATTCCTTGTGCAAATGAATAACTGTAGGGCCACCTTGAGGCACATTGGCTCTACTTTTCCATGCAGAAGAAGTGTCAGTCATCTCATCAAGTACATCACATGCCTCATCATACAACAGCTTCATAAAGTTGCCCCCGACAAGTTGGTTCACTATGCATTGATTTGATGTATTGATGCCCCGGTCGAAAGTTTGTTGGATCATAGCGTTGGTCATATCATTGTTGGGGCATTCTTTCACCATTGTTCTATACCGCTCCCAAATCTCATGCAAAGGTTCCGTGGGCTCTTGCTTGAAAGCCAATATCTCATCTCGAAGTGCCGCCATATGCCCGGGTGAAAAGAATTTAGCAATGAATTTATCCGCCAACTCATCCCAAGTTGTGATGGAATGGTTGGGAAGTCTCTCGAGCCAATCTAATGCATTCCCCCGAAGTGAGAATGGGAAAAGTCTTAACCTAAAAGCATCCTTGGACACATTCGTCTGTTTGCTCCCCCAGCATGTATGCATGAACCCCTTGAGATGTTTGTAGGCATTTTGATCCGCAGCGCCCGTGAAGTACCCACGCTGCTCAAGTAAGGTCAACATCACATCGGTTATCTGAAAGTTGCATGCTCAAATTTTGGGTGGGACAATAGCACTTGCATAACCCTGGTTCGAAAGTACTCCAGGAGCCACTCTTGGAGGTGGTGGAGGAGGGTCTGGAATATTGTAATTTGGATTAGCATTGGCATTACGGCCTCTATGTTGTCCTTGAGGTAGAAGAGGCACCTCATCTTGTTCAACATCATCTACCTCCTCCCCCGTAATCACATTTCCAAGAGGGTCATTTGCGTTGTTCAATGCCATTTTAGTACCTGAGTAGTGATATAAACAAGTAACAAAGAAGGAAAGAAGAACAATACACAAAACTAACAAAATAGATAGCCAAAACCGTTAGCTCCCCGGCAGTGGCGCCAAAAAGTGATCGCAGCCAACTCCGCACCACTAATAAGTAGTGAGAGAGGGTCGCAATAGCTTTTACCTGATTTTGGGTCGGGATCGATATCCACAAAGAGCTAGAATTGGAATTGAGTGTCTATTTAGACTAGGATTGAGTAGTGTTCCAAATTGCACTTCTCATAATTTTGAGGTTTTCTTTTATAATTCTACTTTCAACAAACTACAAATTGTAAATTAAGCTAAGAGTTAAATGCTACGGGTTGTTAAAATATTCTAAAAGCACTAGGGTAGTGGCATCCACCTAGGTGGTCAATTGACGGGTACTTGAAACTAAGGCTCTATTGACATGATTGGGGAGTATGATATAACCGTTGCACTACTCTACCCACTTTACACCTCTCGGTGGTTCAAGTGATTTTGCCCAATTGACTTTCTCAAAACCAATGGGTATGCAAATTTACTCAAGCAACTTAGGGTTCAAGTCGGGTATTACTCTCTCGAGGTTTAACCCTTTTATTGGGGCTATCAATCTCTTGAGTACGCCCCAATATCTTGTTGGATCAATTTTGGAGACTTAGGCTCTCTTTCTCAAGAAGAGCCCTAGTCAACTAAACATAAACTAGTGTTTGCAACCACTAATTCAGCAATTTAACCATGAAATTGACCCAGATATCAAACACCCATAGTCAATTTAGCCCTAAAATGCAAGACCCATCAATTACCCACACTAGAGTTGAGCCACAACCCTAGCTATGGGGTCTAGCTACTCATACTTGAAGAGAAAAATAGAGAAACAGATGAAGATAAACACATATTAAGTAATTGCTAAGTTAAATACAAAGATTCAATGATGAAAACTAAGTAAAAATACCCAAAATGGCTAAGAAGAGTCGTCTCACGAGCGCAACTACTGTATTACAATATCTGATACCCTAAAAATGAAAAAAGGATCTATTTATACTAAGCTGAAAAATATGGATAAAAATGCCCCTGTGGGGTTAGTGCGGATCGCACAAAATGGTGTGCGGCCGCACTAGGCTCTTGAACTTGAAAACTTGACTCTCTGAACTCAGGCTCCGCAGACCGCACAGAATGGACTGCGGCCGCGGAGGCTTCTAGTGCGGTCCGTACAAACTGGACTACGGACCGCACAGAATGGTAGTGCATCTGCATTGTCTTCAGGGTGGACTGCACAAGACCTTCTACGGCCGCACTGCCTTAATGCATGAAATACCAGCTCTCTGAATCTCCCTAGTGCGGACCGCACAAAGTGTAGTGCGGCCGCACTAGGCCTGTTTTTCCTGAGTTTATCTTATCTTTGGTACTTGTGCAAGTTTCACTCCTTTTGAGCTAATCTTTGATATCTTGTCACTTTGTTGATCAACCCTACAATCAAGCACAACTTATGAGCCTTTTGGGACTATTTTTTGTATGAATTTATAATCAAAGCGTAAGCAAAAAGGGGTATAAAATGCATCAAAATCCCTAGTTATCAATACCCAATCGTCATCTTTGAATTCCAAATCTCTACGACGAACGTCCGAATAAGACTTTTGGCGACCCTGAGAAGCTTTCAACCTTTCTTTAATAATCTTGACTTTCTCCATGGCCTGATGCACGAGGTCCGGCCCTATCAATTCCGCTTCTCCAACCTCGAACCACCCAATGGGAGACCTACATCTCCTACCATACAACGCCTCAAATGGTGCCATTTGGATACTAGCATAGAAATTGTTGTTGTAAGCAAACTCTATGAGTGGCAAATGATCATCCCAGCTACCTTTGAAATCAAGAACACAAGCACGCAACATGCCCTCAAGCGTTTGAATAGTCCGCTCCGCTTACCCGTCGGTCTGAGGGTGAAAAGTCGTGCTAAGATTTACCTGCGTGCCCAAACCCTGCTGAAATTTCTTCCAAAAGTTGGCTATGAATTGAGCCCCTCGGTCTGAAATGATTGAGACTAGAGTGCCATGCAACCTGACTATTTCTTTGATATACAACTGAGCATACTGTTCCACTGTGTCGGTAGATTTGACTGGCAAGAAGTGCGCTGATTTTGTGAGTTGATCCATGATCACCCAAATTGAGTCGAACTTGCGTGGAGTGCGCGGTAACCCTACCACAAAATCCATGTTGATCATCTCCCATTTCCACATTGGAATTTCTAGACTTTGAGCCAATCTACCGAGCATTTGATGTTCAACCTTCACTTGCTGATAGTTCGGATATTTTTCCACAAAGTCCGCCACATCCTTTTTTATATTGTTCCACCGATAAACTTCCTTGAGATCATGATACATTTTCGTAGAACCTAGGTACACGGAATACCTGGAAGTGTGATCTTCTGCCATGATCCTTTCCCGAAGACCGTCAATATTCGAAACACATAAGCGGCCTTGGTACCATATGGTACCATCATCTATGCCAAAGGAAAAAGCTGTGGACTTGTGTTTATGAATCCCCTCTTTCAGTTGTGCTAACAATGGATTGTTGAATTGCTTCTCTTTCACTTCCATCACAAGCGATGATTCAACCCTATTCTGCACAATCACTCATCCTTCAATAGAGTCTGCAAGGCGAACTCCCAAACTAGCTAACTGGTGAACCTCCCGGGCCAAGGGCCATTAAAATGCCTCTAAATGAGCCAAACTACCCATAGATTTTCGACTAAGAGCATCCGCCACAACATTAGCCTTTCTCGAGTGATAGAGAATATCAATGTCATAGTCCTTGAGTAACTCCAGCCATCTTCTCTGTCTCAGATTCAACTCCTTCTGCTTGAAAATGTATCGAAGGCTCTTGTGGTCCGTAAATACATCCACATGGACCCCATACAAATAATGTCTCCAAATCTTTAGCGCAAACACCGCTGCCGCAAGCTCTAAGTTATCGGTTGGATAGTTCTTTTCATGGTTCTTGAGTTGCTTAGAAGCGTAGGCTATTACCTTGTCGTGCTGCATTAACACACACCCGAGCCTGATCCTTGAAGCATCACAATACACCACAAATCCCTTTGTACCCTCTAGTAGGGTTAATACCGATGTTGTAGTCAATCTTGATTTCAATTCTTGGAAGCTCCTTTCACAAGCATCGAACCACTGGAATTAACTGTTTTCTGCATCAATTTAGTCAATTGAGAGGCAATAGTAAAAAATCCCTCCACAAATCTCCTGTAGTACCCAGCCAAACCTAAGAAACTATGAATCTCTGTTGGAGTGGTAGGTCTAGGTCAATTCTTCACTGCTGCAATCTTTTGACCATAATTCCCTCCCTGGAGGCGATATGACCCAAGAACGCGACAGATTCAAGCCAAAATTCACATTTCAAAAATTTTGCATACAGTTGATGTTGCTGAAGAGTTTGCAGAACTGCCCAGAGAGGTCAACAACATGGTCCTCCCAACTTTGGGAATACACAAAAATATCGTCAATGAACACTATCACAAAGAAGTCTAGAAAAGGCTTGAAGACTCGATTCATAAGATCCATGAAAGTTGTTGGGGCATTTGTGAGCCCAAAAGACATCACCAGAAATTCAAAGTGCCCATACCGAGTCCTGAAAGCTATTTTTGGAATATCCTGCTCCCTTATCTTCAATTGATGATATCCGGATCACAAGTCAATTTTTGAGAAACACGTAACACCTTGCAATTGATCAAACAAGTCATCTATCCTTGGTAGAGGGTATTTATTTTTTATTGTGACTTTGTTAAGTTGCCGGTAATCAATACACATCTGTAGCGACCCATCTTTCTTCCTTACAAACAAGACCGGTGCACCCCACGGTGACACTCACCGGATGAAACCCTTTTCTAGCAAATCCTTCAATTGTTCCTTTAGCTCTTTCAATTCTACTGGTGCCATTCTGTAAGGTGGAATTGATATAGGCTGTGTGCCTGGAATCACGTCGATTCCAAAATCAATCTCCATGTCTGGTGGGATCCCAGGGAGCTCATCTGGAAAGACATCTGGAAATTCATTCACAACTAGTACGGACTCAAGGCTAGGTGCCTCGGCATCGGTGTCCGTAACACAGACTAAATGATAGATACACCCCTTTTTGATCATCTTCGCGGCCTTAAGGTAAGAAATAAACTGACCTTTTGCACTACATTATCTTCCTTCCATTAAACAATGGGCTCATTAAGAAATTCAAGCCTTACAGTTCTAGTTCGACAATCAAGTTTGGCAAAACATGAATAAAGCCAATCCATTCCCATTATTACATCAAAATTGACCATCCCTAATTCAATAAGATTGGCCATGGTATCCCTACCACGCACTGTGACAACACAACCTCTATAAACTCGAGCAGCCGTAATTGACTCACCAACCGGAGAAGACACCGAAAATGGCTCATGAAGCTGATCCGGTTTTATCCCAGATTCCATATCAACAAAAAGGGGTAAAATAGGACAATGTGGAACCAGGGTCAATAAGTGCATACACATCATGAGATTGGACAGTCAGAATACCTGTAACAATATCTGGAGAAGCCTCTGCAGTCTGGCGACCAGTCATCGCATAGAATCGGCTGGGTCCTCCTGAACTCTGTGCACCACCCCTAGCTGCACCACGCCCTGCGTGTGCCGGAGTACCTCGAGTTAGAGAGAGGGCTGAAGATGTAGCAGTTGTTGGGCTGGCTGGTTGAGTTGTGCCCCTACCTGCTCCCTGGCGGGATATACGATAATGCCTCTGAATATGACCCCTCATCCCACATCCATAGCATATAGGTAACTCCAAGTAGCAAATCTCTGAGTGCATCTTCCCACACCTGGGGCACGAGGACCTCTGCTACTGCTGGGACCTCTCTACTGACCGACCCCGCTGGTGGGATCCCCTGCTGCCCTGACCGGACCTGAATAGACTCCATTGTTGCTACTGGCTAGGCCCTGATGGCGGTACACTGGCTAAAGACTGTGCAACAGACTGGGACGGCCTTGATGATCCTCACTTGAAAGCTAATCTTCCCCCACCTAGTGACTCTCCCATGTTTCCCGTAGACCGGGCCTTGCTATTACCATCTCTCTCCATTTTGTTTTTCAGTTTACGATTCTCTGTGGCCTGAGCAAATGCTACCACTTTTCCGTAATTCATGTTAGAATTCAAGGCAGCTATAGAAGCCTTATTAATAGTCAAAAGATTAAGGCTCTGGACAAACTCGCTCACCCTGGCCTCCATTGTGGGCAACATGTGAATGGCATACTTGGACAGGCGAGCAAACTCCATGTGGTACTCCCACACACTTCTGCTATCTTGCTTCAGATTTTCAAACTCTGTTGCACGGGCTGCCCTTGTCTTAGTAGGCAAGAAATGATCTATAAAGGCATCTCCAAACTCAGTCCACCTCGCTGGAGGGCTCACCTCCTCACGAGAATCTTCCCACAATTCAAACCACGAATAGGCCACCCCTTTCAGACGGTAGACAGCCAACTCTACTCCCTCTGTATCAGTTGCACGCATAACCCTGAGGGTCTTGTGAATATCATCAATAAAATCCTGAGGGTATTCTTCTAGATTGGCACTCGTAAACACCGGAGGGTCTAACTGAAGAAACCTATTCAACCTGGAACTGGTGGAATCCCCTTATTGGCTGGATGAACTGGGCGCAACATTGGACCTCAGGGCCTGAGAGGCCACTAGCTGGGTCAACATCTGAATAGCTCCCCTAAGATCCCCATCAAAAATACCAGAACCGGAAGTTGGGGCTGGAGGCGGAACATGAGTATCAATGAGAGGGATAGTGGTACCCTCCGCAGGTATAGGAACTAGGGTAGTCTGCTCTGGAATAGAAGAACCAGGCAGGGTGATAGCAGGGAAACTACCCTCACTCGCAGTACCAAGCAGTGATTCATAAGCCACTCCTGAGGTGGCATTGGCTTCTTGGCCAATTCTCGCTTTCTTCTTAGGTGTCATTTACTGAAAGATAGAACAATGCACTAGTTAGAGGGCGAATAGTTTCGTAACAAGTCTTGTCGCACGATCTAGAATATCAAAAAAAGGGTGTTATTCCTAAATGCCCAATTAGCCTCCAACTTATATATGTGGTCGACTACACACCGATAAGAAGGACTCTACTAGACACGGCTCCGAGACATCCTAGGACACTTTAAAACCTTAGGCTCTGATACCAAGTTTGTCACGCCCCAACCTTGGGAGGTGCAACCGGTGCTCAATCAAGTGAACCCAACTGAGCAAGCCTTATCAAATACTTTCTACCCAACTCAATATTATTAAGGAAACCATGCTTTCGTTTATTTAGACAATAGGAAAGGTTGTACATTCAACATTGATAGTTCATTTTATATTACAACCTTAAACCGTAGTTAAGTTTCGAAGGTTCCATCCAGTTACAATCTAGAGAAACAAGAGTTTAGATTTGTAACATAGTTCATAGACCCATCCAACACCCGTACATAACCCACACAAACGTCTACGGAGCCTCTAAGGATACAAAGACAATTATGACAACGCCGGCAACAAGGCCCCGGCTATACCTCAAAAGTGGATATCTACAATAAAAGATGTACAACATAACCCCTTGAAGGAGAAAGGGGCTCACCAAGGCTTTTAGAGGAGGATACTCTGCTACGCGCGATCGAAACTATCGCTATGGAGCCACCTACATTCATTTAAAAATGTAGCGCCTCCAACAAAAGGGGCGTTAGTACCATGGAATAGTACTAGTATGTATAACTAAACACCATTTTATTAGAAAGAACTATCATATAAGAACAAGGAAATCACAAGAGACAATCGAAAGCTTTTAACCGAACACCACATCATCAAATACAAGAATCATATAATCTTTCGCATAATTTTCATAGCTTTTGTTTGGGCCACTTCATACTGTCCATCATCACTCACAATACCACCGCTTTCTAGAGCGAAGTCCGATCACGACCCGACCGGCTAGGTTGCCTCATTTGAGACATGTACTTCAATCACAATCTTATTCTCTCTTTTCAGAATTCAATATCAGCACAATACCACCATGTGTGCGATATGGCATCCGATCATGGCCCGATCGACTAGGCCGCCTTACCGAGGCATTGTTCCTTTCTCATTAATCATCTCGTTTCAATCTTTTATTTCACATATATCAATTCATAGGCACTTAGGGCCACAATTATCACATCATTTCTATTTTTAATGTTAACCTTGCAATTTGGGACCACAAGCACATACAAAAGCAATTCAAGTTGTAAGCATATGTAAGATTTTACGTAGTTGGCATAACAATCTCAGTTTTAATCTTGACGTGAAGTCTAGGCATTCCAATACATGGTTCATTTTCTTCGTACATCTTTAAATATTTAGAATAGTACATTACATACATTGAGGCACACCTTTCATATATATATATATATATATATATATATATATATATATATATATATATATATATATATATATTCAAAACCAATTCATGTGAAGTAATAATCAATACATCAATCAAGTTTTCAGTCTTACCACATTTTCACATACACCAACGGAGCTCAATTTCTAATAAGAAGAGGTTTTAGCCATACATACCTCAACAGAGCTTTCTTTAAATTCTTACAAAATTCCGGGACTCTTAGCAACTTCAATCTATTTTATGAAAATTACAAATTGAACCAAGAATTAGAAACATGATTAAGATTCTAGCTCATTTGAGTACATTATCAAGCACTAGGTGTGCATTGTGATTATAGGACCCTTTTGTGAGAGATTTTCATTATCTTATACCCCAATTGCTATCTTTTTAGTTCACAACCTCCCCATACTCTAATATCTTTTATGCATGCAAGAAAATCCATTTTTATACCCATGAACCCCCAAGCTAATTACTCATTCTAGTGTGAATTTCGAAAGCAAAGGCTAGGGCTCAAGTTCTTACCTCTTGGGGTGAAGGTCTAGCAGCTTTACTTGATAATCTTCAAGGGTATAGGCAAGGATTGAGTGGGGACTTGATGAAGATCACCCTCTCTTTCTCTCTAACTCCCTCTCTCACTCTATTTGCAGCAAAATAACATAAAAATGATCTAATGGGGTGTTTTTAATGGGATGGGGTCGGGTTTTAAAAGTTAGAAAATAGGAGTCCCGATGAAATCTGCGATCGCATAATGGACATGCGGCCCGCAAAAATGGCCCCAAAAACCTAAACAAACTATCCGGGTATGCGATAGAAATGCGGTTTGTATACCTATTCCGCAGTCGCATAATGTACTGCAGAACTGCCCCTTACAAAAATTCCAAGGGGGTTATGCAATGACTATGCGGCCCGCATATTGATTATGCGATCGCATAATTGGCCGCATAGTTGACCTCAAATTAACCATCAAACTGTCTGACTCTGCGGCGACTATGTGGCCCGCATAGCTATTATGCGATCGCATAATGGATCGCAGAAATGCACTTTTCTGGAAAACATTATTCCTTAACTTTTTAATAAACCGATCAAAAGGGTCCGAACCACGGTGAGCAAGCTCACTGCAAAGAATTTTTACAAATTTCTAACACATATTCCTAATTTGGTACCACGAGCTTTCAGGTTTTTAAGTAGAAATTTCACGGGGCCTTACATATACGAGCTCCGTACTCATGATTTTGTAAAAAATGGCTCAAGGGCCAAGCGCAAATATACCTCTAACACTCGGGGACTGTCAATCGACATATTCGAGTTATTTAAACCTGAATTCATAAGACCTCACAGAGGCACTCTTCGGTCTATAGGACAAGGCCACCATTCTCGAGGACCAACACTTTGAATAAGTTCGAAGTGTTATTGGGAAATAAGCCCAAGAGGCATACCCAAAGGCTACGGCCAAATTAATCAAGCTCGGAGACGTCCGAATCCCGTAATCACAATAGGCCTTCAAATTCTTTGAAAAAACGGTTAAAAAAAGCTACCCTCGGCAAATAACCAAAAGGGTTTCGTTAAAATCAGCCATCAAAAAAAAACCTTAAGAGGTATCAAATTATCTTAACACAAACGTGCTAAGGCACAAAAAGCAGAAGGGTTTCAATCGACATCGAACCCTCAAAAAACCCAATGGGTAAAAAAATACATGCTAAGGCATAAAGAAATTTTCACTAAGTATTTTAAGCCGAAAGAGGGAAATAATAGCCATCTTTTAGAGGTCATATCAGCCCGATCTAAAGAGCCTAAGGGCCAATATACTTAGAGTTTGAGACCTTGTTCTCACTCCATCCGAACCCAAGGGTTCGACTATCCCGAGCCCAAATAAAGAATAACTTGACTATGGCTCAGGGACTCACAATTATCTGACACCAACCCTAAAGGGCCTATGCCTCGAGTTCAAACCTTATTCAAACTCGACCATGGTGACTTCGAGGAAGTCACCCAAAACGAAAGTCTCGAACGCACCGTTCAAAGCATAAGGTTGTGTTAAAAAAATTTCAAGGCAAAAAACATGTTTATAAAAATTGAGAAGGCATTTAAGAGAAATTTTCTTTTATATATTGATGAAGAAGGATATGTACAAGAGACCAATAGGGGTCTTACAAAAAAGGAAAAGAAAAATGAAGTCCTAACTATGCTTGGGACTGGTTTCTCCCTTGGTGGCAGCTTCTCTTTCGGGCCCTTCATCGTTATTGGATCCGCCTTGGCTTCCTTCATCTTCGTCATCGTCATCGGAGGAGACAAGCAACCTGGCATCAGCTTCAAGCGCCTTAGCTTGAGCTATCTCTTCAGAGGGGGCAAAAGTCTCCCTCCGAGATTGGCACCTCGCCAAGTCATTGCTCCATTTCTATCGAATGAAAGCCTTCCTTAGCTATGCCTGAGTAGCCTCGACATTGGCCAAATACACGGCTATGGACTTATCAGCCGCGATCTTTGTTTTCCCGACCTCCACCTTGGCCTCAGCAAGCTCAGCTTCGAGCTCCTCGATCCTTTTGGCCTTGGCTGAAATTTTCTCTTTGACGCCTTGAAGTTGGACCTCAGCCAATGACAATTTGGCCAAGGCAACCTCTTTCTCTGTAGCAAGGCGGTCCATGTTCTCCTTCCACCGATCGCCGTCGGCTTTTGACCTGATCGACTTCCCCTTGGAGCAGCTCAATCCTTTCCAGATTTTGCTGCAGTTGAGATATTTAATTATTAGCTTCCATAGTTTAGTCAAGATCGTACTCTTTAAAAAGGGTAGTTACCTGCGCATCTAGCTCAGCCTCTTCCTTACGAGCCTGGGCTAAGTCCGCTCGGAGGTCTCCGATCTCCTCTTCTTTCTTCACATAGAGGCATTTGAGGACATCTCTCTCCTCAGTAAGCTTTTTGAGTTCGGCCTCACACCGGTTCAGCTCAGCCTGGGACTTGGAGAACGCTTCTCGATGAAACACCACAATCTAAGGAGAAAGGAAAGAAATCAGCAAGAAAAAAATAAAAGCAAATGTAATAACGGGGAATGAAGTTTACCTGGTTCAAGATACGATGGGCCTCATCAAAAACCATCATCACATCTAGGTTGGAAACATCATCGACCCCCTCGAAGCAACCACAGAATATATCTTCCCCATCGTGGGCCATTCCCACATCGGGGGTCTCTATAGATCCAGCCACCCGAAATTGCCCTTTAGAAAATTCAGGGCCGGGCGGTGAATCATCACTATGGATTGCCCCAAGCAAGTTAGTTGGGGCACTCTTCCCCTTCTGAAGGGCACTAGAGTTGGATTCTTCGGGAACATTCGCCGGTTGTTCATCATGGTAAGAAATATCTTGTGCCCTTGATGACTTAGGGACTTTGCTCGAAGTACCTTCCGAGATCTCCTCGGTCCGAGGGTGAGTCTCCTCGGCCGTCACCGGCCCAGCTGCCTTAGAAGCTTCGACGCTTCCCCTCTGTAGAGGCACCAGCTCACAACCGGCGCCCTCCCCCTCCTCTTTCTCATCTCATAGCTTTTGGGCTACACCGGTAGACAGAGCAGTAGAGTCGTCCTTCTGCTTAGAGCCCTACTCTTCTTAGGCTTCGGGGTATCAGAAGGCGAGGCCCTTCTCATTTTCTTGTCCTTGGCTAGTTTGGGAACCACCTCTTCCCTAGGCGGGGCCGGCCTCAATTCAGCAACATCGTTGAGGCCTGCGAAAAAGGGAGTCAAGTATGAGCGAAAGGACATGTTTCAGAAAAGGACATCGTAAGCATACAGGATAAACTTACCATGATTTTTATCCTCCCATCTACCCCTAGCCAAGTCACGCCAGCAGCGCTCGGCATGGGAGGAAGTTGCAGCCAGCTTCCGAACCCAGTCTTTAAGGTCGGGGACCGCATGAGGCATCCAGGCAACCACTGCATAATAGATGAAAGTGTTACACAAATCAAAAATAAGATACGAAGATTAATGGCTGATACTTACAATCGGGGTTCCACTTCTCGAAGAATGGCAGTTTCTCCTCGGGGATGAGGTCATAGGTCCTTACCCGCTCGAACCAGCTCATCCAACCTCGGTCCTTGTCCTCATCGATACTTGCAAAAAAGGACTTCGTTGATCGGCGTTGAAGCTTGATAAATACTCAATAAAGTTTTGGTCGATACAGCCGTATAAGGTGGCTGAGAGTGAATTCCAACCCCTTGGCCTTACCAGAGAAGAAGCGGAGCATAATCACTATGCGCCAGAATGAGGGATGCACCTGGCCGAGGGTAACCTGGTACGTCTTGCAAAAATCGATGATAACTGGGTCAAGAGGACCCAATGTGAAGGGGTAAGTGTAAACACTTAGAAACCCCTCCACGTGAGTGGTGATACTTTCTTTGGGGGCGGGGATCTGTACCACGACCTCAGGCCCCCAATTGCAATCTTCCTTCACGACTTCAAGTTGTTTTACCGTTATCGAGCAAATATACCTCGATACGTGTTCACATCGGCCAGGGACCGACGAAGGATTTTCGACTTTGAAATCATTTTTTAGGACACAACGACTGGGAACAATCTCGTGAAGGAGCGGTTCCACCGGCGTTTTCTCACCGGCCGGTCGGGAAGAAGAAGAAGAAGAAGAAGAAGAAGAAGAAGAAGAAGAAGAAGAAGAAGCTTTCTCCTTTTGAGGGATGGTTTTGGAGGTTTTCGCCATTGATTCAGATGAGATGAAGCAGAAAGAGGTGGAGTTTGGTATTTTTGGTCCTAAAGATCGAATCAACGGGCAGTGGAAGAGAAGATATGGAGAGAGGAAGAGACTTAGAGAAATTGGTGAAGATAAAAATAAAGTTTTGATTCAAATGGGAAACCTGTATTTATAGGTTCACGGGGACATATCGGTGGCGCTAGTGGACGACCGTCACTGGCAAGCATTTAATGTATTGGGAACCGAACAGACGGGACGTTTCGGTCACCTCGAGCGCTTACGTTACGGGGATGACGTCATTATCGGGGCCTCCAGAAAATCGAGGCTCAAGTCGTTTCTTATCATTTTAATCTAAGAAACTAGGGGACTATCTGTATACGATGGAAATCGGGGCTACCTGATTTCGTTTCTCGATGGAAAAAGTGATACCATGTCAGAAGACCAGGACGTTGAGCTCGGGATCAAAGTTCTCTTCCAATGTCGAGGTCGATAACACTTACCGAAGTTTGAAAGTGTGCTTCAAGATGATGCCGGTATGATTCAGTAATGGAAAGGGCGAGATGTCCGCAACGAACCAGAGATCACGTCATTAATTCCGGAATGGATTGGTCTTCGATGGTTAAACTGTTGTCAAATAGGATTTCCTACTATAATTAGAAATGTACCTTATTTAGGATTCTCCTACTATATAAAGGGGGATCCCACTCATTTGTAGCATTCATTATTCACTGATAAGAAAACATACGCATATTATTCTCTTGTTATTTCGCTTACTATTTATCAGAGTTATTTTATCATTTGTTATTCCCGTTATCATACCTCAAGATTATCACATATCGAGGTCGAGATTTAGCTTACACACTGGTTTGATCTATTTTATTCTTTAATTTATTTGTTTAATTTCTTATTTTGTTAATTGGCATTGAATTAAATCACATATACTTAAAACCACAATACAAGTTTAATTGTTACTCAAATTTTAGGGTAAACAATGTTTTAGAAGGTGATCGTTTTGAGAAATTTATAAGACTGAACTCCCTATCAGTTTAAATATATTCGCATTTCAGAGTTTTTACCTTCTCTTAAAGGGCAAATTATCATTTTCAAAGTTTTGTTGTACTGGCCTTTTTAAATTTTACAATTGTATTCTATACTTTTGCTACACTCGATTTTCATAATTTAGATTTAAATACATCTTTAAATGTTTTTATGAATAATATATTGATTTAAAAAGGCATGTGCATGGAGGAAACTCTGAGATGTATGAAAACTGATTGTAAAATACTTGGAGTTATAACTCTCATTAATATTACTTGCGAACATTGGTCTGTACACATATGAGTAAAAAAAAAAAGGAAATAGAGAGGCTGAGAGAGCCTCAAGCTGCTAGACTATAGTCACAGTAACAAGTTCACCACTCAAATGAATATAATCAATGAAAGGAGAAGGTCATTGTTTTAATGTAGTAGTTTTGAATGAGAATGAGAATTCTTCTAGCCAGAAAGAATAGAAGAATAATGTATTCTTGTTACAGAAAAGTCCTCTAAATCAAAGGATGGTTTCTCTGTGGTGGCATGGCGCTTGGTGGATAACTTAAAGGATCTCCGAATGGGTTGGAAGATCCCATGTACCACGTTTGTTGAGAATATTGGTGTTGATATTGTACCATCATCATATTTTGTTGTGGCTGCTGCTGCTGTAGCATCATGTGCTGTTGTTGCATCATCTGCTGCTGTTGCATCATTTGCTGTTGTTGCTGCTGAGACACTAGCATTTGTACGTTTGTTGGAGGGGCTATGTGATTTGACATTGCAAAGGGGTCATCGTGATTGATTGAACTCTGTCCAGGCATTTCATACCCATACCCCACGCTGTAGCCAGCTTGTTGCAGCTGTATTTGCCTCCTGGATACATCGTCTTCATATAAACTGTCGAGTAGTAGCTTGTCGAATCCTCCAGCCTGAATAAGACCATGAAATCAATGCAAAGTTCAAATTGACTGATAATATGAAGTGATAACTATAGTGCATATTAAAGAAAATAATCATGTATTCAAACATGAAAAAAAGAGGACATACCAATTTCTTATCTGGTGCAATTTGGCTTCTATTGTTACTTGGTGCTGTAAGAAGAGCCAATTCCCAACCTGATGTTTTTCCAGTTTCACTCGCTTGATAATTAGCTGATAGATTTTCTTTGCCTGTATAATATTTTAAATACATCAACTCAATATTACCATGACACTCTGAGAATCTTTAATGAGCTAAACTGCAATAACATAGAATCATCCTAGCTCTTTGCTGTGGAGAAGTTGCATGTAATACCAGGCGGTATGATTGCAAGAGCCAATGCATTGTTTTCCTCTAATTCTGCAACTCTTGGATCCAGTTGATTCAAACCCTGTCCACAAATTGCATAAAGTTCAAATTTCTGAGAACGACAATTTTCCTACACACGGCCAGGGGGACGCTTCCATGAACCTAGAAAGAGAAATGTATATTTACCAGCAAATCAGCAGGCTCTTCTCTTGATATCAGTGGTGGGGTTTCTTCCTCTTTCACAGGTAGTGTTTCGTTTTGTGCTTCAACCTGTGTTACTTTATTAGTTTTAGCTTCTTCAACTTGTTTTTCCCTTAGTTCAGGTAAAGGCTCTTCAGGCTTTTCAGGTTTCTTCTTGGTTTCTTGATACTCCTACAGGTAACAATTGAAAACTCCATTCAAGCCACAAATTAATACATACATTACAAGAAGCTAAAATTTCACCTATATGTGACCAACTTGTTGAAGCCGTCAAATTTGCAGGAGTAAAATGATACATGACCAGAACCAGTATGACAAAGGAAACTGTGAATAGATAATTGTGATGTTTTCAATTGAAAAATAACTTGCTTTCACTGATAAATATTTTAGCCTTTGTTTCACTTTTCTTTCTTCTCTTCAAATTACTTGACCACGTAGATCCATTTAAGAAGTTGGACAACATACTAATCTAAGCGTTGTGCAATTTTTATTAGGTTTGTGATTCCGAGTCAGAGAAAACTTTAACCAAAGGACTAACAAGGATATTTATAGCTCAATCAATAAATCCAAGATCTTTTTCATGTTCTCACCAGCCTATTATTTGGCATTGAGCCCGTTTGAGGTGCTTCTCTAATGTATTCCTCCATCGTTGCCAGAAACGAAGTAGGAGGCTGAAGATAAAAAGAACGAGGAGAGATCAAAAGAAGCTAATTCATGACGAATGTGCAATATCCAAAGGATTGAGGAAGAGACCTGTTTCAATGTGGGAAATTGAAAGGTTCGAGCTATATCCAAGCCTCTGCAGAAGTCATAAAAATGAGCTAGATTTTCAGCCTACATTAAGGAGGGAAAAAAGAAGAAAAATTACTTTAGATAGAAACTTAGATATGTTGTAAAAAAGTAAAAGATTCAAAAGAACTGGATTTATCAACCTGTTGCCCAGCTCGTTTGTATATGTCGAGAGCTTTTATAGCATCATGCTTGGACATCTCAAAAAACTGCAGGAAGATGAAGTAGCGAGAGGAGTTTAAAAAAAACACAGTGGTTAATCGGTTAGAGAGTTCGAAGAGAGACAAAAATCATACAAAGTCCACAAGATTGATTATCCCATCGTTGATTGCACAATAGATCTTAAAACTCTCCTTCAACACCTACAAAAAGAAAATTTTGGATCATATGGTTGACAAAACAATTCCTCTTTTAGGAATAAAACTCAGCTAATCTCACTAAATTCCTTTTCACTAGTGTAAGGATGATAGTTTCAGCTTATTCGTGTGGGTATTTATGATTTTGGTATTAGTGGAACTTTGCATTTCTACCATATAGACTAACAAACAGAACCAGAAATTGCAGCATGATCCATTTCTGATCAGGTGGTAAAAGTAAGTAGTCTCAGTACCAGAGCCAAGGCATACTGAATGAGAAAGTTATAGCAAGCTCCTCCTTCAGGCTGCAAGTTTACCAAAGATCAGAAACAATATTTTGACAGATAAAATACCAGATAGAGAACTGGATCAACTATAGTATCAAAACAATTAATAGTAACAACACAAGATCTATACACCACCCGATCGACTGCTATGGAATCTCCAACTAGTGTAGACACCGAAACAGGAATATTAAGAAAATCACGAGGCATAACTTAAATGCGAAGCAAAATATGAAGACACATAAGAATATGAATAACAGTGAGTTTAGCTCCACTGAACAGCCACGTATAATGTTACTACCTGGCAACCAGTTAAGCGATACAGAAGCTGCTGTAATGCTGGGAGCTGCTCTAAAAGTTCTTCGCCATTCAAAAGCCTTGTTCTGCAATGCACCTGATCGATGCAGACTCAAATTATATATGATATGTAGTTTTTCACTAGGAATCTAAAAGAGAATACAATGTATATTGAATGACAAAATGCACCTTGTCTGCTCCAGCTGAAGTTTTGGTCAATCTTTCTGCCTCAATATCATATTTTAAAGTCCTAAAGCACTCGAGTCTTTCCTCCAGAAAGAGCGCGTATGTCCTTACCCAGGCTGAGCAATCCCAAGCTGTGTTGAACACAGTAGTACATAGAAACTATTAATGTACTTCAAATGAGAAAGCTTGAAATGAATTTGCCTTTCGCCTTACTTATAAACATGAAAATTGGATAGAGAATATAGGATTTTACCAAGAGGACTTGAGTCATCCTTGAAGTTTGATAGTTGAAAAATATGCCCTCTTTGAGAGTAGCGGAGTAGTTCCTCCCTGAATGAAGGATCGCCTTCTCGCAACACCCTATGAATAACTATCAGCGTCTTTATCACAACCTGAAAATTGGTTATCTTTTTTTAATATCATTGAAGGAAGCTGTCTCAAAAAACCTAGAATCTTTTGGATTTCATGCAAACTTAGTGGTAAATAGGGTATATATAATGGGGAGAAAAGATCTATATAGTCCATAACAATTGTAATTGGGAACAAGTACATTTACATTAGGTCCTATGTTTTCTACTACTTTCTATTATTATTTTGTATAATATTGGACCGAAATGAGCGTACTCAAATGAAATGCCATGTTCTGTGAGAATTCATATATCCGGATCCAAAACTTGATGGGGATTTAAGCTTAGTTATCATTGTTAAAATTCAGAAAGGAAAGAAGAATAGCTAGTTAGTGAATAGCTGAGAGGACTTACAATCCAATTGCGTGTCTTTGACAATCGTCTGTTAAGTGCATGAATGCAGTAGGCAACATCTGCTCGTGGGCATGTTATCGATGTTGCAACAGCAATCTCTGGAATATTAATTAAGGGAAACCCCATAATTTTATCATCTCATAATAGGAGAAAATAAATTATGAACTTTTCTATATATTGCCATATCCCTGATTGTCTATAGGCAAACATTACGAATATTGAAGCCTCATTTAACAAAGAAATATAAACATGCAATGTGACAACGTAACGGGGAATGTATAATAGACTCACTTGCAATATGCCTTTCTTTTGGAGGGCTCTCAACGTGGTTTGTTGCTTTAACAATGGCAATATCTAAATCCTTCATGAAAAAACAAGAAATAAAAGATCATCCATCTAATATTGCATATAATTTAGCCTTTTTGGTATTACAAAATATATATATATATATATATATATTTCATATATGCAAACCTTGAATTCGCTTTTGACCTTGGCTAAGCCAACCTTCGTGGAATCCTTTAGCCTGTCGTATGCTTTTCTAAATCTCTCCATTCAAAATTTAAAATCCAAATGGTTTTCCTCTTCTGGAAAATCAAAATCACTTCTCGTATCAAATGGGATAGAAACAAAAGAGAAGAAGAAGAAGAAGAAGGAAGTTTTCCTTAAGTCTAATTATTTTTCATTACCAAAAAATATTTAATTTCTTTGGAAATCACAAGTCTTTGAGCTTCCAAAAACAAAATGTCAATCACATACACATACACATGACAAATATACACTGTCTCTTTTCCTAAAATTGATTTTTTCTATTATGATTATATATTCGTGGTTCCTATTTTAAAAAAAATGAAGCTGCGTGAAAGGACGGTTGTATAATGAAAAATCGTTTGGTTGTTGGAATGATCATTTTATGCAAACCTTGTTTTCGGAATGGCTGAATGGTCTTTTTGTGAGTCACACCTAAACGAATATAACGGTATTTGACAGAGAATTTAACGGAATGTAATGAGAATAATGAAGTTATAGATGTACCTTTGGCAAAGTTCTTTACACCCTGTTTGTCTTCACTTAAGCCCATTTGTTTTCTTGCATCTTAAATTATTTCAGATCTCAATCTGTTAGTATATTTGATTTTTTTTTCTTTACAATAACTGACTTGCTCTTGATAGGACTGATTTAGTCTTAAAATTATCAACAGGTTGTTCATTTAAAAATTCCTACGAAGGTGAACTACTCAATCTATTACCACTGCATAACCATGCACCCTCTATCTCCACCGCACAATCATCAGCCAAGCACTTCCACTACTAATTTTTACCGCGCAATCATTACTGCAACCATGAATCATCTGTTGGGTATTTTGGTATATGCGGTCTGAATGTGAAATAGAGGGAAATAAAGAATATTTGAAAAAATTTCTTGTAATAATTCGATAGGTCGTTTTGAGCTGTAGCATCCGTTCGACGATTTGAGACCTTAAGCAACTTCATATGATGTAGTATGATTTGTGTAAATTGTTAGTTTCGATGTTCGAGACGTTCAGAATTGATTTGGAGGAGTGATTCTTAATTTGGAAGACCTAAGTTGGAAGAGTTGACCAAGGTTTGACTTTTAAATAAATGACCTCGAAATCGGGGTTTGATGGTTTCAATAGGTTCGTATGGTGATTTTGGACTTTGGCGTATATTCGAATTCGAATTTGGATATTTCTAGAAGGTTTTGGCTTTATTTGTCGAAAGTTAAAAATTTGTAGAATTGGAGAATTCATAAGTTTGATCGGAAGTTGACTTTGGTATTATCTGACTCGGATTGTGGTTTTGAGACCTTAGATATATAGGATCATTTAGTTGGTTAGATCTTGTGTAATAAGTTTGATTGCGATCCAAAATGTCTAAGTGTGATTCGGACAAGTTCGGCGAAGTTAGAATATTTGAAAGTCAATAGAATGATTTTGATCTTCGATTCGTGGTTTTGATGTTACTTGCGGTTTTTGAGCCATTGAATAAGTTTAGATACTGTATTTGGGCTTGTTGGTATAATTAGACCGGATCCCGGGGGCTTGGGTGTGATCCAGGATAGTTTTGGGCCATTTTGATTGAGTATGGAGCTGTTGTTTCGCTGGTGTTCTGCAGTGCTTCGCAATCGCGGAGCCAAGCTCGCAATTGCAGAGAAGGATCTTGGTAAGCTGGTAATGATACATCGTGTTCGCGGTTCAGGTGTCACATTCGCGACATGTGATTGGGAGCTGGAGCTGTGTTCATCACGTTCGCATGGTCGCTTTCATGTTCACGTAGTTGTGGTAAGCTTGGCATCGTGTTCGCGTACTAAAGGCCGCATTCGCATAGAGTAGGAGCAAGATTGGGCGCTCGTCGGCTTTTGCGGTTGTGTGATGGGACTCACTTTTGCAGTTTGTTGGCTTGTATGCTCTCTTGATCGCGTGGTTCAAACGTAACTGCATCGACTATTTTCTTGTGCGCAGCATTTGTGCTTCGCGAACACGAGGCTTGTGTTGCGTTCACAAAGGGTACTTCTGGGCAGAATATATACATGTCGTATTTCGGAAATTTTACCCATCCTTTCTATTTTGAGCCTTAGACTTGGAGAGGGGTGATTCTTCATGGAGATTTTCATACAAGGTAAGAGGGTAAGTGATTTCTACCTTTTTGTGATTATATTTCAAGAATCTATATGGATTTCTATACCTAAAATATGGAATTTTGAAAGAAAATTTAGAGTTTTTGTCTACGCTTTAAGAGAGTGTATTTTGGGATTTGAAGTATCGATTTGGATCTCGATTTTGAAAACTGATTATATTTTTGGACTCGATAGATTATGGGTCATCAGATTGTTGTATTGGTTTTGAATTTTGGGCACTTGCCCAGGTTGACCTTTTGGGGATTCATCAAGATCGAAGCTTTACGGTTTGGGATCGCTTCCTATAGCATTATTTGACTTTCTTGGATGATGCTTGGCTCTAATTTGCATGATTAGAGGACGAAAGCGAGGTTTTGACGTGATTTATAGTTAAAGCTAGCCCGGGAAGAGGTAGGCCTATTGGTTAACCTTGTTAAAAGGGAAATCCCAATGATTTGACTTGATTGCTTTTTGTTTAAGGTATTGGGATAGTGTATATACAAGATGGTGAGAATATATGCACTTAACAAGTTTATATCATGTCCGGGGTAGAATTGAGATATTTTATGCTTTGTTTTGGTTAAGTGTTCATCTTGATTCGTGATTTTATTTGACTTACATGACTATACTCGCTCTCTTATTCATGCTAGAGATCATGGCTAGGTTTTTGATTAATTATAAAGTCATGGAAGTTTATTCTTGATATGTTGAATTGCTTGAATCATCTGTAGCTATATAGAAATTCCATGAGCACATATCTGTATGATTATTATGAAGCCCCTGTGCATCTTTTATCTATTGATCTTGGGCATATACATATGTATTATATTTGGATACTTGATTTGAACTGAGATTGTGGCACGAGAGGTAAGGTCGTGCGAATTGAAATACATTTCTTGCACAGGATATGATGAGCGAATATTTGATTATAATTGAGCCGTCAAGCTCGTTTTTGCGCTTGGATTGGTATCGTCCCTCCGAAGTCAAGTGATTACCTATGTTACTTTGGCCCCTGGGAGCATGGTTGATACATGGATTGTGTATGCATCGATACATGGATTTTGTATCGATTTTAGTGATACATGGATTTTATATCTAGTTATAGTGATACATGTTGACATTCAATTTTTGTCCCCCCTTTCTTCCAAATTATTTCTTTAAACTTTTAATATCACTAATAATATAAGGTTGTTATTATACTATTTATTTTAATACAAACTATGCCTATTTGCTATTATTATTAACACTCTTACAATACTTATTATTATTATTATTATTAATTATTATTATTATTATTATTATTCACTCGTTCATTCATTTTTATCGCCTTTTTGTGAAAAGCATATCATTTTCCTTTATTTAGTTAAATAGTAATGTTTCTATAATCCAACGTTTTATAATATTTGTTCCGAGAACATTATAATTTTATACTTATCAATTAGTGTAATGGATATCTTATATATTAATAATATATAGTATTATGTAATATGATTATTAAACTATATTATTAAAGTTAGAAGCCCAAAGAAAATGTAGGAAGAATGAAGAGAAATTTTCATAAAGCACTATCTTTTAGTAGTAATTAGTCATCTATAGATACCATTTGCTATATTATGGATTATAGATATCTTTTATGTGGTTATAAGATGTATTTGATGTATTTAAGCTATTGTATTCATGAATATAGTAGCAAAAATAGGTGTGAATCAGTGAATAGGCGTGAATCAATTGTTGTATTCGAGTGTATTCAACTATATTCATGGAGTGAAACATGGGATTACAGTTGGACAGATTATTGTATTCGACTGTATTCACGGCGTGAAATAGGGGATTACACTGTTTTTTAAAACGGAAAGTGAATCAATTAACATAATAGACTCCTAATATAACTCAACAAACTAAATTATAGCACTCAAATTTTGTATTTTTAGTTATAAAAAAGATTCTCAACCGAAAAATACCTCCAAAACATAGCAATCTTCAGAGAAATTATATAATACATCTGAATACATAAATTATATTAATTAAAAAAAATTTATGAATACATTCATGGCATATAGCGAGATAGTGAATACAATGAAATACATAGAATACAACAGAATACATTGAAATACAATAAGAAAAAAAGACAATGAATAAATGAAATACATGGAATACAATGAGATACATGGAATTACAATTAAAAAAAAGACAATGAATACAATGAAATACATGAAAATACATTGAAATATATTAACAGAAAATCAAGTTGCTCCGCCCAAACTCCATCGTCTTTGTTCAAGAACAAACCCTAATTTTCGGCGAATTCGCCGTTCACCGGAAGCCGGTAGTGAAAATGCGCCGCCTTCGTGGAAATTTCACTCTAAGTTGTTTGGCAAGATGACTTCTTCCAATTCTGGTGAGATCAGGCTTAACGAACTGCTGCTATATTTAATTGCACAATCTCCCACCTTTTTTGCCACTCTGCCGCCACCGGAATTACTTTTTTGGTATCTTTGGAATATAGTTCTGTATTATTGTATCCCACTTATTAGCCCATGAATTTTCGTATGCACTGTTCTTCTTTATATCTTCTTTCTTTGATCAAAGATGAGAATTTTCGGGAAAAAAAAGAGTAATTAGAGGAAGAGGTCCACGAAACTTTGGGAGAAAAGAGAGTTGATATTAGAGGAAGAGGTCCACGAAACTTTGAGAGAATGAGATGTATCAGAGTAGAGAGAGAAAGAAAAAAATGTAACTGATTAGCGTATTTAGTGGCTTAGGGCTAGGAGAAAATCAAAATTAAATATTTTGCTATAAATCTTAAAAGGTATTTATAGAATATAATTTTTTTAAATGGTATTTATTTAAAATAAATAAGATATTGACCTTGCTATAGGAGGTAAAAATTCCAAGAATGAAAGGCCAAATTTCAGCCACTCTAAATAGCCCAAGAACAAGCCCAAGTTGGCTCAAACCAGCCCAAAATCCTCCACGTTAGCCCAACCATAGAACACTCTAGAACTCCATCAAAACTATGTTGTTTTGATAAATACGCCAGACTTAATCTTAGCCATTAAAGCGTTTAATCCAATGATTGGAACTTGTTACTTCACTCTCTCTCCCTCTTCACGTGATGTTAGTTGACCAAGGCCCTAGATTTTTTATTTCTCTGCTTAACCTTCTCTTTACTTTACTTTAACAGGAGCCTCACCAAAAATGGTGAAAACTCACACTGCCATCGTCACCACTGATCAAGACAGAACGACTCTTATGGCCGTTTGAATTTCAAATCCCACCTAGAAATTAAGCCCTAGATTTTTCATTATAAATAATAGTGTTTTAAGGCCATTGAAAAGAGGGGAGGAAAAGCTGGAGCTCCCTCCTTTAACCCTTGTTTAGCCGCCATCCATACCTCTCAAAATTGCCTTCTTTTAAATCTCTCGGTTATGTTGGTTTTTAATCAAACCAGAAGCATTTTTTATTTATTTACCCCGGCGATTAACATTGGTTCAAGGTAGCGCGAGGTCGGAGTTTGATAGTGCACCTTAGATACCCGCCTCAGTTCTTTGCCCGGCAAAAGGTCCGCATCTTCTCTGTCGTTATCTTTTGGTTCTGATTAGAGCATGTTCGATACTTGATGTAGTTTTTCAAGACATGTTAAGTTAGGCTTCCATGTTTTAATACTATAAAGATGGGTGTTTTGCTTTTATTTCTGTTTACCTTTAGTTTGATGGAATGATCCTATGACTAAAGTTATTAGAAATAATTTTTTTAAGAAGGTTATGTTCTGGTATATGTTACTGAAACATGTCTGCCTGATATTTGATAAAATGCTCATAAAAAATAATACTCTATTTTTCTTTGTATACTTTTCTGTTAGATGTCATAATTTATGAAAGACTTTGTCATTGGTAATTGTGATTGAGGACCCTTTCACTTAGACATTATGCTTAGGACTCCTAACATTTCGTTTAAAGCAGATTTAGCTAAATGAACATTGCAAAGTGAAGATTTGGTTTTCTTTGTATTACACCAATAAACAACATGTCCATAGGAGTTTAATTCAACTTATGGAGTATGGAATGAGATCCCTTCTTTGTTGTGAAGTATAAATGCTCATACATGAGTGTAAGCAATCTATTTATTGAGTATGCTTTAAGAGGATAATCTTTAGGTGATAAATTATTGCTTACTCCGTTAAACATTGAAAAGTTGCATTTTGTTAAAGCATGAATGTATTCGCTTTTCTTGCCCTCGAGAGTTAGAAAACTTGACTATAGATTTTCCTTCCTCGGAGGTTTAGATGCCATACCTATAGAAGTTGATGTTTATTTCTACAATTATACACCTTGATTCAAGTCTTCTTTCATACATATTTTTAGAGGCGTGGATTTAAGTAACTAAAGGTATTGATATAAGTTTGATTGCTACTTTTACTCTTCTCTAGAAAAGCATATCTTTAGAGGTGATGTGATGAACTTGTGAATACTGATTTTAGCCCTTTGAATAAAGATGGAACTTTTACATAAGGAATCAGTCTAATTAGCTGAATGACTAAAAGGGTCTTCTATCTTTTTCCTTAAATTTTCTCGCTATTGAATGAGTTTGTCTTTCATCGTAAACTAGAAATTAATTTTCTAGGAATCTGGTTGAATTTCAAAGACCATAAAAAAGGAGAATACTTACCACTCTTGTTTACTAAGTGTCTGCGTCATTGTGATCCTTATTTTAGGAATAACTCGATTGCTTAGTCGAGATTATAAGTTAAATATGCACATGTTGACTTGTGAATCTTATGTCTGTTGCTCTTTCTTGCTTTCTCTAGAATTTAGTTGCCATGATATTAGAAAGTTATTTTATATGGTTAAGATCTCTATCTATGAATAATGTTCTGCTTCGACAAATATGCCTTAACTTTTACTTGAGGTGCTCCTGTTAGAAAACATAGTGTAGAGATTAGTTTAAAATGCATATTATTCATAATCCTCAATATTTTGAGGCAGTACTAATATGAAGGGAACCACAAACCAAATGCTATATTGATGACTAACCTGTTCTTGTCTATCCCTTCTGTTATAAAATTTCATGATATCTTGAAGCATCAAAAATCGTATTTTTTTGTTCTTTTACATTTTTTTTATCCTTGTTGTAGTGATATACAATGTCTGGAAGTTAAAAATTGTGAATTGATGCATTTTTTAATGTGGTGCATTTTAGTTGCCCTTATAATGTATAATAGTATAGGGCTTATTTACTAATATGGCAAAATACATAAACAACCCCATCAAGTTGTCCTCAACGGTCAGATGGACACCTTAATTGACCCATTTACTATTTAGGCACTTCAAATGACTATTAAGTGTATCAAGTAAACATTCGAGTGGAGCAGACCATATGCGTGAGTTACACTTGCTGGTGATGTGTCAATAAACCAATTAAAGAATGACAAGTGTAATTTTTAATTAAAATATTTGACACGTATAATTAATAAGAAAATAATACCTTTTTCCTTATTTCCAACTAGGCCGTCGCCCCCCCCCCCCCCCCCAAAAAAAAAAACCGCTCACCTATTCTTCTTCCTTACGCCCCACACCTTCTTTCACTGTGATCTTCCCAAAAGTAGAACCCCAAGTAGAAAATCATCGCATCTTTCCCCTACCTTTCCATGTGACCATCGCACCTTTCATATGCCTTTTCTTCTTCATCTTCTTTCAAGCTTTCCCGAAAATTGCTGCAATTCTTTTCTTTCCTTTACTTCTTCTTCCCCAAAATGCAATTCTTTACTTCATCTTCATTTGACCTCTTAGCCAAAATATGATGGACAGAGCCGTTCCACTCCAAATCTAAAGAAGAATGATTATATCAAAAGTTTTTCGGTTGTCGACTGCTACCTTTCGCCTTTCATTTATTTCTTTCTTAAAAAAATTTCTCTTGAAAAACTCCAGCAGTAAAGATCCATAAAAAAATTATTGGATCTTGGTCTTAACTTTTGCCGTGAAGGAGCCTCAAACATCTTTGTCGCCTGAGGTGATGTCTCTGTTGGTGGCGGCGACTGAGGTTATGGTGGCAGAGTTCAGTCATAAAGTTTATGGTGGTAAATTTCATCTCAGACATGATTCTTCTAACTTAATGATGTGAAATTTAATTTATCCAATTAATTATTATGGTAATGCTTGTGATTGATTGTATAAGCAATTGTGATAGTATATATTGGATGAAGTTGTGTGCTTATTTTATGTTTTTTCCATTTGTTGTAATTTGGAAGAAACTTTTTAGTTGTTGCTTTTCATCAATGGTGAAACTTGAAGAAGAAAGAAGTATGAAGATAAGTGGGGTCATTATAAAATAAGGTTAATTTAAAAAGAAAATAGAGAAGGGAAATTTTCGTTCTTATACCATATAGGAAACTATATTACCAAATATGTTCATAGTTTGCATATTACCCTTCATGCTAATAGTATTCCTATAAAATATAGACAATGCATTAAATAAGGAATCATTGTAGCTGTAGGATTCCTTATTTAGGCGCGCTAAAATTGGGGAATTAAATATTCTTAAAGATCTTCCACAAACGTAGATCACGCACATTCCATAATTATCGTCGGCTTCACTCTGATCTTCCACAACGCAGAATAAGATTTTTCATACTCTGTTTTTGCGATACACTCTGGTTCCAGATTTCTCTATACATCTCTCTCTATCTCTCAATCCCAAATTTTAGTAATACAAAGCAAATGAAAAGAGAGCAGCAATTCCACTATTGATAGCCATTAAAAAGCTTGAAAGCTTTGAATTCAAACTTGGGTTTTCAAAAATCATTATTTGTTTGGATTGGGTGTTGTTGAAAATAATCGGAAATGTGATTTGGAGTTTATATCTCAATTTTGAGGAGTTTTGGTGAAGATTAGACTTGATTTTGACTGAATTTCAGATTGAAACTCGAAGAAGAAGAAGAAGACATGACATACATTATATTGCAGAAATTTTAGAAAAATTGTAGAAAAATTGTAAGACTGTTGTTTATTTATTTTTCTTTTATTCATTTACCTATTGTATGAAAGTTGAACAACATTGTATAAAAATTGTATTAAAGTGGATGATTTAGTACTGTTTTGGACAAAAATATGTATAAAAAATGTGAAACTTACATTTCAGGGGAAGCATGTCGAGTCCAAATATGTACCCAGTTTGTAGATATTTTGTAGATAAATTGTAGATTATTTGTATTTATTGTAGATGCTTTATTTTCTGTTTTCACAAATAAAAAACTACTAAAACTTCTATAAATCTTTTGAAAAAACGCAATTATGTCAAAAATTCCAATTATGCTACAATTGAATGAGAATTGGGATATTAAAATTTAATGTACCCAGTTTGTAGATAAATTGTATATTATTTGTATTCTGATTGTAGATACTTTGTTTTCTGTTTTTACAAATCAAAAAGGATACAAATCTTTTGCAAAAAACGCAATTATGTCGAAAATCTCAATTATGCTACAATTGAATGGGAATTGGGATATTAAAATTCAATGTACCCAGTTTGTAGATATTTTATCGATAAATTGTAGATTATTTGTATCTGATTGTGGATGCTTTGTTTTCTGTTTTCACAAATCAAAAACGACTAAAACTTCTACAAATCTTCTGCAAAAAATGCAATTACGTCGAAAATCTAGATTATGCTACAATTCTGTGGTTCTCCTATATGCTCTTGTTACTCCTTACGAAATTGCTATGCAAAATATGGAATCCAAAAAAATATGATGAAGGGATAGATCTTCCTAAGAAATTTTGTAGATAATTTGTAGAAACATTGAAATTCTGTATTTTCATATTAATTTTTAAATATGTAGAAAATAAGTCATTGTTAGTCTTATTTGACTCATTCCTCACATTCAACCTATTCTACAAATTCACGCATCTTTAAATACAATACAACCATACTTTCTTGAATTTAAAGGTATTGCAATATATATAACTTAAAAAACATCTTCTCCTCTGCACAAGTTAGCTCCAAAACAGACGAAGTTGAATAACAAGCTCCCATCAAAACTTTTAACACAAAAACACAAAGCTCAAAAATAAATAAACAACATTCTACAATTTATTTACAATTTCTGCAATATAATGTATGTCATATCTTCTTCTTCTTCTTCGAGTTGCAATCTGAAATTCAGCCAAAACCAAGTCGAATCTTCACCAAAACCCCTCAAAATTGAGATATAAACTCCAAACCATATTCCCAATTATTTATAATAACACCCAATCCAAAAACATACCACCTGACAGTTGAATGATTTAATGCCACCGTCTCAGTCACAACTCGTGCAACACGAATTGCTGATGGGGTTCCACCTCTAAACGTATATTTAAATCTTGATGTGTCCCTAGAAATGCAAATTGGAGGTGAAAAATCATTTTTCTGTAGTATTATTTGTGTAATTGGATGGCATTTTTTCAAGAAAAACACAACCCCTCATTTTTGAACCAGCCTTCCACCACATTTTAACTAATTCTTTCCTAGTAGACCATGCTTTCTCGTTAGATGCAATACCAAATACAATATGTTCAAGATTTGTATCTGATAATAATGTTGAATCATTTTGAAGCGAAACTGACTTGTGGAGTAATTTGGTGTAATTACACTGTGGTGATACGTGGGTGAGGGCGTGGGTTTAGGAGAGAGAAACGTGGGGGTGGGGATATGGAGGAATATACAGTACCATAAATTAAGGAGTGATATAAGGTACAATTAATGTACAGTTAAAACATCTTATGGTATAGAATTGGTAATTAGGCATACTAAATGTAATTATATCAAATCTTAAACATTGAGGGTAATATAGTTTCTTATATGACATAGGAATGTAAAAATTCCAAAAGAGAAAAACATAATTTTGAGGGTTTCACGCGCCCGGACATGAATAAAAAGCACACACTTTGCCATGTTATCGTGAGGGGTTCATGAGACACACTTTAGCCGAGAAAAGGTGTCTTTCTGGTCATTAGTATAATTGAGGTGTCCATCTGACCGTTGAGGACAACTTGAAGGGGTTGTTTATGTATTTCGCGTTTACTAATCTTTATCTTTTCTTTTTCTTGGCATGAATACTTGGAGCGACATGACTCTCCTTATCTACACATGGAGTCTTAATGCGAGAGTCTACATACTTGCTCATGGGGTCAATACAACACATGTTCCTAGAATGTACCAGACATCAAGAAAATAAGCGAAACGCTTGGGACGCCTATGGTGTCTTTCATTTTTCTTTTCTCTTATCATTTGTTTAACTTCTTTATGATTGTCGATTTATTTGGGGTTTATCTTATATGAAATTTGGTAGCTAAATCTTATTTTGTTTAGTGGCATTTACTCTAGTTAATAATAAATCGCCGATCTTATTTACATGGGTCTTAAGAGCTTTTAAAATCAACAATTCGAATAAGTTCAAATATGATAATGGCTATTTTTTGTTTTCTCTAAAATGTTTGCCCACATCATTTTTGGGAAATACTTAACGCTAATTGGCGGCAGCATTTGGCCATAAAAAGCTGCTTCTTTTTACAATTTTCAAGTCTAATTTAGATTTTTGGAAAAATGGTCTTTGCGTTTTTGTTGTTATATCGAACTCAAGTTTTACTCATTTAATAATATTTTAGTATGAAATATAGTCATGTGTTATTTTTCAACTATGTATAAAATTAAATTTTCTACTTATATTTTATATTAACCTAAGTTTTGGCCGGTTAACCATTTTTAATGGATCATATAGAGTGCTTAATATCTTCTCTATAAGATTAATTAGAACCTCTACCCATAGTCTTAAAGGTTAAGTAGGTCAAAAAATAGAGTTAACTTTAAGCATTACTTAGATAAAATTGGTGTCCTAATTCACCATTAAATTAATTAGGTGGCAACTCATTAACTTTAATCAAACCCGAAATTGCCTATATGTTGTATCTTATTTTGACCAGTGTTAAAGTGGGGTATAACAATACATAGATATTCTATCGAGTACACGGATCTTGTATTAGTTATGGTATAAGATAGAGTATTGAGCATGCATAGACGTCGTTGATTCATTTTGAAGCATTCATTTAAATGTTAACTGATACATGTCACCTATATATGCTAGTTGAGAGCCTCGACTTCGTTGATTGAAGCATGCCATCATTAAATACTATATCTCTCACGCCCCAAACTCGGGGAGTGTGACCGGCGCTCAACCGAGTGGACCCGGCTAAGCAAGCCTATTAGATTCTTTCTGCCCAACTCGCTCATGCATTAAGAGAAAACACATTTTTTTTCATTAATAGATATTAGGGAGATCATGAATACAATTCCAAGTCATTTTCCTTATTTACTTCATTAGTTAATGTCTCAAAATACACACTATTTCATAGTATGAAGTGGAATAAATGATCCAACACAGCATGATTCATTTGACTTTTCCAGCACCCCTATAAATATAACCTGCACTATGTCTACGGAGCCTCTAAATAGATACAAAAGAGTACTACAAAAGTGTCGGCAACAAGGCCGTGGTTATACCTCAGGTACAACATATAAGGAACAAAAGATGTATGACCCCGAAACGAAATGGGGCTCACCAAGACCGCTGGGAAGAGGATGTACTCCTAATACTGATCAACACTGCTTGTTGTGGAACCACCTGCATCCATTTATGACGCAGCGCCCCCGATAAAAGGGACGTTAATACCATCGAATGGTACTAGTATGTATAACTAAACACCATCTCATTAGAATGAACAATAAGACAAGAAGGAATAATCACGAAATCAATAGAAGCCATAATAATACCATAACATCAAATTAGGGATTACATAAGTTTTCAAGTAAGTTTCCATAACTTTAGGTTGGAGCATCTTTAGTGCCGATATACCATCATTCACAATATCACCGTACTTTTATATGGAGTCCAATCACGACCCGATCGGCTAGGTCGTCTCACAAGAGACATCCACCACAATCACAATTCAAGTTTTAATTTCCAGTTTTAATTTCCAGCACAGTCAACACCATGTGTGCGGCATGGTGTCCGATCACGGCCCGATCGGCTAGGCCGTCTCGCCCGAGACATTACCATTTTCTATCAATCATCTCATTTCATACTTCTTTCACACCTTTCGATGCATCGGCATTAGTGGCCACAATTGTTAGATCATACTTGGCACTTGGTCGCACTTCATAATTCAAGTTCTTTTCTACATTCCTCATTACTATCATTATCAACAACAACAAGGCTTTTTATTCAAGACTTTGATTATACACGTGAGCAATTTTGAATCTAAGGCACATAAAGATTTTTCATCCAATTTGGCATAATAATCTTTATTCGAATTTGACTTGACGTCTAAGCATTTTTTGCACATATTGCATTTTTGAACACATCTCCAAATGATAAGATAGCATGATGAAAGCATTGGGATACATATTGTACATAAATATTTCAACGCAAACACATTCGGAATAGCAATTTCTATAACGGTCAATTTGGGACATACACCGATTGCAGGAACGACATGGGATTCAATTCTAAGAAGAGGAGGTTTTAGCCATACATACCTCAATAGAGCTTCCTTAAATTCTACTATATTTCGAAACTCTTAGCAACTTCAATCCATTTTAGGAATATAACGAGTTGAACCAAAAATTAGAAAGATGATCATGATTCTAGCTCATTTGAGCACATTATCAAACACTAAGTGTGTATTATTTTTTTAAGCCCCTTATTGTGAAAGATTTCATCATTTATTAACCCATCCTCTACCCTCCTTAGCTCAAAACCTTCCCACATTCTTTGATAACACGTGCATGCAAGATAACAACCCTCACACCTAAGAATTTGTCCTTCTAATTATTCCCTTTTTAGTAGAATTTTGAAATTAAGAGCTAGGGCATAGATTCTTGCCTTTAAGGTGAAGACTTAGTGAATTTCCTTGTTAATCTTTAATGATTTGAGCAAGAATTGATTGGTAATAGGTTGAAGAACACTTCCCCACTCTAATCACTCTCTCTCATTCCAAAAGTATCAGATTTTACAAAAAAACATGGTCCAAAATGCTTATATAACGAGATTGGGTCGAGTTATAAAAACCCAAAAATGAAGCCCCCGAACAGGATATATGCGACCGCATAATACTTCTGCGGTCCGCAAAATGTGCCGCACAATGGCCCTTAGGAACTGGTATTTTCTGCTTTGGTCTGCGATCAATCAGTGGTCCGCAGACCTATTCTGCGGTCTCACAATATGCCGCAGAACCTCCATCTGACAAATCTCAAGGAATGACGTGCGATAAGAGTGCGACCTGCAAAATGGTTCTGCGGTCGCATAATGGGCCGCAAAAATGACACCAAAAATGGCCCAAATGACTGCCTCACTTTACGAACATTCGACGACTCGTAGAGTGATTCTGCGGCCGCATAATGGGCCGTAGAAATGCCCTATTTCTGCCAACATTTTCCTTTATCTCCTCAATGTACTATTCAACCCAAAAAGTTCGTACTACTATAATATTTAACATATAAGCCTAACTCAGTACCACGAAATCCCGAGTTTTAGGTGAAATTTTATGGGGCCTTACAATATCTGAGCAGCATTACGATTATCTCTTGAGTTAGAAAAAGCATGCTTTATACTTTTCTACTATTGACATCTTTGATACATGTTATTCATGGAGATAATTACCAGTCTCAGTTCCAAGCTCTATTATTTATATTTATGTTATAAGTATCTTGATGCCTATAGCCTCGCCACTACATCGATGTTAGACTTGATACTTACTGGGTACCGAGTGTGGTGTACTCATACTATGCTTCTACATATCTTTTTGTGTAGATCCTCAGGTGGATCTAGTGGAGCCTCTTGTTCAGACTAGGTGATTGCTCAGAGACTTAGGGCGAGCTACACCCCATGGATTCATTTCGCAGTGCCGAAGTCTCTATCCTTATTTATCTCCTATCTATTTTCTTTTTCACAATATAGTTTTGATTTTGTATTTAGACTTGTACTTCTACAGTAGTTGCTCGTGTACTTGTATTATCTAGTTCTTGAGGGTTGTACCATTTTGTAGTCGCATTCGGATCTGTTATGTTTGTATCAGATATTACATTATTTTAAGATTATTCATGTTTTTATTTACGATATGACTCTGTTAGTTAAAAGAATCTGGATGATATTTTGTTGATTGTGAGTTGGCTTGCTTAGCAAGTATGGATTGGCACCATCTGAGGTGGGATTTTGGGTTATGACATGTTAGTATTAGAGCTCTAGGTTCTAAGGGTCTTACAAGTCACGAGCATGTCTATTAGAGTCTTGTGGATCAGTACGGAGATATCTATACTTATCTCTGAGAGGATAAAGGGTGTTAGGAAATTTCCCTTTTGATTCCTTATCGTGCGACTTTATCTCGGCTTGAAGCCATATCTTCAGTTCCCTACTACTTGTTCGTACACGATGTTGAGCACCCGATATCAGTTGAGGTCCAACAGTTTGTGGTGATGGCGTGAGATGTTTTTCCCTGTGTTGGGGGCTGACTACTATCGTCGATTTGTGGAGGGGATTCCATCTATAGCCGCCCAGTATTGGTGTTGCCCACAGGTTTGGGGCCTTACACAACATATTATGACGCTTCACGTGTTGGATTGGATGGTGTTAGTGCAAAGTAGTAGGGTGATTGCCTACGTGTCACGGTAGGTGAAGCCCGTAAGGAGAACTATCTGGTTCATAATTTGGAGTTTGGCATTTGTTCCAGTGGCTAAGGAGTTCAATTGACGTTGGATTGTGGAAGTAACTTGGGGTATTTTTGTAATATTATAGGTTCTGCAAGGCAGTATTTGAGAGATGGAAAAAAATGTCTTCATATTCAAAGAAGATCTCTTCAGAGCGGGCATTTCGATTAGAGATACTATTGGGTGTACATGCAGGAATAAAGTGGATTACGAGTCTTAGCACAAGGATGTTTCATGTTGGATCAGTTGGGATGTGTTTTGACTGAGGTCCATAGTGTACTAGGAAAGAGAAGTATTGTTGTGAAAGCAGTCCATGATAATCTGAAGGAGTTGGGTTAGCTTAGCAGTGGCTTGGATTAGCATGGTAATATGGATGATCAGTTCCTTTGGTATAATAGGGCTTTATAGATGTTTTGTGGTATATGGGTTTTGGCAGTCTACATGAGTTGGTTGATATAGAGAGATTCACTTCTGATGGACTGGTTATAGGCAAATGGATTCCGAAGAGTGGTGATCATTTGACCACGCTTGAGGTTGATGTATTTTATGGGTATGAGGATGTTGTTGTGTGTTTTTATTTTCTCCTAAACAGTGTTAAGTGAAAGATTTCTAGTCGATGGATTGTGTATCTTATTCATGATTCATAGTTGATAACAAAAATTCGTGTTGTGGTATGATAGATGTAGTGAACCGTGTGGGATTGAGGTTGAAGGACAAAGTTGTGATTCAGTTCTGGAAGGAACATCATGAGATTTAGATAGTATGGGGGATTTAAGATATTTATGATAATGCTAGCACTATCTTGTATCACCTGGATAAAGTGTGCATTGTGGAAAGCCCATTGTGTTTTGATTTACGGATGCTAGGATAGTACTATGGAGATTGTTTAGTTTGTAACCGTGGTTGTTCAGATTTTTGCTACTTGGTGCAGAAAGTTTATGAGAGTAGTTCTCATGAGGCGATTGGGTATGCGTGATGTATCAGACATTTAAGTGAGAGAGATAGTTATCAGGTATGGAGATCTTTTTACTCTCGGGGCTTAGAGACTTGATCTTTGTAGAGGCAGATTATTCCGTTGGTTGCGGACTATGCAAGAGTATTAATGGGTAGATAGCTGATTGTATGTGTCATTGATATGGTCATTATAAATTTTGGGAGGTTATTTGCCTACTTTGGGATGATCAGAATAGGTTTGGGGGCCTATTTGTAGGCCCAATGAGAATTAGTATTCTATAATTGATCGTATATGCTTACTCAGTGCAGCTATTTCTATGGGTGTGTCATCAGGCTGAATTAATGTTATTCCTGCCCTGATCTATTTCATGTGTTACTCTCTTATGGCATGATGGGTTATGAGGTGAATTGATTATTCACGCACATGTGGTGGCCCTGTTTAGGCCTTGTGGCGACATAGGAGCGAGATGGCTCTTGAGATGTTGATTTGTGTGTCGCACCATAGTTGTGCTTGCCTTTTTAGTAGCGCCCTATGCTATATATATTCATATTGTTATGTTTATGCACGATATGTGCTTGTTGTTGATACACATGTGTTTGGTGAGGATGAGAATTTTGACTCAATGAGCATTCTCGTGTGGAGAGGTATGATGGTCGGATCGGGGGGTATGCTGCAACAATATTATGTTTGGATATGATTCCTAGTGCGTACTCCATGCATTTTATTGCTTCCATGTGGGATGGATTTATAGCATTGTGATTTTTTGATGTATCTTCTAGTCTTGTTAGACAGTTATCTCATTTGGTTCTCTTTCTATTAATGGCTACATTCGAGTTATTGCTTGTTTGGTGCATGAAATTGCATCGTATGCAATTCTAGGTGGCATTTGGTGTAGTCTATTGATCAGGCAGTTTGTACTAGTTGAGATGAAGTTATTGGATCGAGAATTAGTGCTATCGGATTTGGATAACTATGTTTGGAAGAAGAATGTCACTAGTCAACTCAGAATTTGGTAGTGGTTCTTGTGGGGAGAGAGACCTCTACGACTTGTTAACTTGACATGTGGTTGTCACACCTCCTTTTTCCGCCCCCGCGAGGAGTGAAGGAGTTTTTCCAATTAAAGGACAATCGAAACGAGATTTGTTTATTTATTTCAGAGTCGCCACTTGGGAGATTTAGGGTGTCCCAAGTCACCAATTTAATCCCGAATCGAGGAAAAGAATGACTCCATATTACAGTCTGCGCACCAGAAATCCGGATAAGGAATTCTGTTAACCCGGGAGAAGGTGTTAGGCATTCCCGAGTTCCGTGGTTCTAGCACGGTCGCTCAACTGTCATATTTGGCTTGATTATCTGATTTAATACATGTTGAACCTATGTGCAAAATTTAACTTTTAACCGCTTTTATCATTTACTGTTATTTTTATCAAGAATTGCAACATCGTGGAAACACATCTCGAACCACGTCGTAATCAATATACCCATGGTTAGAGCCACATTTCAACTCTGTTGAGATTGGGATTTGGGTCACATAAATGTGCACCCGAGTTTAGGAAGATAACATTATTAAATACGCGCCTAAAGTGACTAGCGTATCATTTACTTTGGGTAGGGCCGTGGAATTTTACTAAACGGTCCATCCCGAAGTCTAAGCAATTTTAAAGCAAATATTTACTGAGGGCCCCGCAATTTTTGTATTTTTGTTCGGCGAGGCTCATCTCATTCTTATTTTTTAAAAGGAATTTGCAACGTCATGGACACGCATCTCAAACCACGTCACAATCAATGTACCCGTGATTAGAGACACATTTTGACTCCGTTGAGATTTGGATTTGGGTCACATAAATGCACACCCGTATTTAAGAAGGTAAGATTAATTAAAACACGTCCTAAAGAAACTACGTATTGTTGTTTTAGAAAAAGGCCGTGAAAAATTCACTAAACGGCCAAATCCAAAGTCTAGTAATGGTTATGTATTTATTGAGGGCCCCAGCGATGTGCGATTTATTTGGCGAGGCTCGTCTCATTTTTATTTTAAAGGATAAACCTACAGTGACTACATTTGTTCTATTAAGTTTGTCTCTAAAATAAAATAAAATCTCCCAATTAATTACATGCTGAAAAACGTAACTTATTAGTTATTAGTTTACGGCTAATACGAATGGAAAATTGCGATCGAGTTTGTACAAAGAAAGACTGCTTTCATTCTATATTCTATTATTTAATAATACTAGAACATGAGATTGACACACCATAATATCAAAACAAATTAACTAGTCTTTGATTAATTTAAACTAACATTATTAGATGAAGAAGTTATACATATGCAACCCCATTACTCATTAATCAGTCAACTACATTTTTATACAAAGAAGGGAAAATTCTATTCAAACACAAATCTAAACAGGAGGAATTCAACCGGAACAGAGCCGGATTAATATTTCATTTCACTTCAAGCCGAGAGTGTACAAATGTGTACCTGGAAATGGCAGTACAAGAAGAAAAGAAGGAGAAGTCAACGGCAGTAATAACACATCAAGAACAGGTTCAGCAACACCGCAAAACCAGTAACGACCAGTAGAATAACCCAGTAACAGATTGAAAAATTAGCAATACCAAAGTGCAATCGCAGTCAAAGCAGAAGAGAGACGGATACGAGATGCAGTAGTTTACTGATTTTGAATAACACTCGAGGAAAGGCAAACGGAAATTATTCGAGTGAAAGTTCAAATTGTCTTTCTCTTTTACTCTCAAATTCTGATTTCTCAAGATTCTTTCAAGTTCAAGTCTCTTCTCTCCTCTCAAGTATTGACTCTTATCTAAGTCCCTAAGTCTTTTAGCTCTCAAGTGTTTTTGCTCTCAAGTGTCAAAAAATCCTTTTTTAGTTCCAGTCCCTAAAACTCTCTCAAAAAACTCTTCTGAAAATAATCCTCCTAATCTTCTTCCCAAAATGTGTCAAAAATGACTCTATATATAGCAAGACTCTTGTCTTGAATCCCCAACCCGAAATATTCCCCCCAATTGCATGCTTTTTCCCACTACTTAATGTTTTCCTTATTTTAAACCCTTGTCCCCCATGCCTACATGCTTTGTCCCCCACTACATTAAATAAATATATCCACCCCAACCCATTACATCTTGTCCCCCATGCCTAACATAAACAATTACAATATTCCCCCCACTACATTATGTCTTGTCCCCCATTATATTAAACAATTATATCAACCCCACCCCATTACATCTTGTCCCACATGCTTAACATAAAGAATTATTCAAAATGTTCAATTCCAAAACTACCCCTCCGACCTTATTGCAATTACCATTTCACCCCTGAACGTACTGCAATTTACGAAACTACCCCATCAGCTATAACCAATTCACCTAATCAATCTCAACCAAAATATAGCCAATATGACCAATTTCTAAACAATTTCAACAACAAATCATATGAACACAGATGAATCATACAACTTCACATTAATCGAAATAAATTAACCATATTGGGAACCAATCCTGGTTAACTTAGACCAAAAATGGATGAGCAAGGAAACAACAATATTAACAACACAATACATGATTCAAACTAAATCAACAAATCAAAAACCAAAACATAAACTCACATTAAATCACTGGATTAAAAACGAACTTCAAACAAAGATGAACATGAATTAAATCTATTTTAAACAACAAAACATGACGGATTAAAATGATTTAACCAACATTAACAATTTCTGAACAAATACATAACAACACATGAAACAAACTGAAGAAATAATTAATTAAACTTCAATTTGAATCTAACAACATTAAACTAACAATTTCACATGAACAAACTGAAAAATTAACAAAACAATGAACACGAACAAAACAAAAATCAAACATTTACCGATTTTAGATTTGAGAATATCAAAAACAAAACACGGACAAAAGTGAAACTCAAAACCCACTAACCGGATCGAAACGATGAACAACGACTGACCAACGACGAACTCGAACTATGTATGGACTTTTTCGACAAACCTCGACCAAAGCTCGAACAAACGAGATGGTTGAGTCTCATTTTGGGACTGAAGGCGACGAAGCAAATGTGAAGCAACAACGATGGGGTCTGTTTGGACGTAACGAAGAAGAAGCAGTAGCAGCTGGTCGTTTGGATAGAGACAAGTGAAACGAAGCCCCACGTCCATGGCTGGAGCTCGGGAGCTCGACCACTCAACTCGAGCTCGACGAAACGAAGAAGATGAAGTAGAAGCGACTGGGTTTTGCTGGACGAAGCAACAGGTGACTAGGAGCTTCTGCGAGTGGCTATGGTGAGTGGTCGTTTGGGCGGAGAAGATGAAGCAGAAGGCAGAAGCAGCTGGGTCTATTTGGAGAAGGTCGATGAGTTGTTCGTCGTCGATGGAGCAGTGAAAACGCAGCAGCAATGGCGAAGGAGCAGTGTAAACGCAGCAGCATGATGTGAAGAAGAAGAAGCAACAAAGTTTGGTTGGAGCTCGACGAAGGTAGCAACAATGGCGTTATGGTCATCGACGGGGCAGCTGGGATGAGGGGATGAAGCAGTAGCAATGGCGGACTGAGCTTGAGCTTGGATTGTTGCTGCTTGCTCGCTCATGGCTAGAGCTCGAAGCAATGGTAGCAAATGCTCGTCGTCGTTCAGGTCGTCGACTGTGGCTACGTCGTTCAGTAGCTATAACCAATCAGCCATGGGTCGTTTTGTCATGGTGAAACAGCCATGGCTGCTTGAGGACGACGATGGAGATGGGGTGGTCGATGGAGGGGCTGTGCACGTGTGCGAAGGTGAGGCATAGGGGGAAAGGGCAGCCATGGATGTGTGTTTTTGGAGTTTGGAGAAGATGGAGAGAATGAGGGAGGGGGGGATCTCTTTAGGTTTTTTAGGGTTTTTTTATTTTGTTTTGTTTTTTGAAATGCAAGATAGGGGGTGTTGGGTCTTTGGGGTTATGGACCGGGTCGACCCGTGTGGATATGGACCGGGTCATGGGGAAGGTTGGGTATTTTTGGGCTTGTAGCTTGAATTAGAAGAGATCCCAATTCCGATTTTTTGTATTTTTGCTCTCTTTTCTTCTTTTATTTTTCCAAAACTAAATTCTAAAAATCCTTAAATTATTATTAAGAACTAAATTAAGTTATAAAAGCGCAAATTAATTCCCAATAATAATTAACGCGTAAGTAAGTAATAATTAAGCATAAAATTGTACAATTGGACATTAAATGCTAAAAATGTGAAAGATGCCTATTTTTGTAATTTTCATTTTTGTAAAACAAACTTAATTACTAACAATTGTAGAATTAAATCCTACATGCAAAATGCGATATATTTTTGTATTTTTTTATTAATTTAACAAATAAACATGCGTAGACAAATATACAAATAATTACACAAAAATACCACAAAAATTCAAAAAATTGCACACCAAGGAAAAATCATTTTATTTTGAATTTTTTGGGAGTAATTCTTTCATAGGGCAAAAATCACGTGCTTACAGCTGCCCCTCTTTACCCGAAGACACGAAGGGTTTTCGTGCAAAGATAAAGTGAGTGATTTTTGCCCATCCGAGTACTCTGTGTGAAGCATTTTTTGAAAGATTTGACCGAACCTTTACTTCAGAGGTTTCCTACATATCCTGGGCTGAACAGGAATCAGGTCAATGTAGTTCGGAAAGTTTTGGTAGCTCGGACTACCCTGGGACTGCAATGTTACTGATGTTGCATACTATTACCACTACTTACCGATATCCTTGTTACACCGTGCTTAAAAGAAAACAAGAAGCTAGGCTAGACTACGGATCGTAAGATCTCATCTATCTTCAACTTGTTCTTGTTGCCTTGCTTTCTTGTCGGCTTGTGTTTCTTCCGGTGCTCTTTCTTCCGAGACTTTGGGGATGACACTGGCCCTTTGCTTTTCTGAATACCAGTTTTCATCATTTTGCTCGGTCTACTGGGGATATGGCTTCCTTCATTAAGCTTTTCGGTGGTTCCTCTGGGGATACGGCTTTCTTCATCAGATTTGTTATGCCGGGCATAATTTAATGTTCACAAGCCGCTTCTTTCAAGACGCGTCTTTTCTTCCTTTTGACTCAGGCGCTTGAATTTGTGCTGGGACCTCTTGTCGCAACCTTCTGCTTTCCGGTGCTGGGGATTCCTGTTGTAACCTTCTGCCTTCCGGTGAAGTTACTAATTTCAAAATCTGAAGTATAAGACTAAAAAGTATTCCTCTCGTTATACAGGTGGGCGCCTGACAAGAAAATAAAATAAAATGTGTACCCGCATTATACTGGTGGGCGACCTAGGACATGAAATGTAAAGACTGAAATGTGTACCCTCATTATACTGGTGGGCGACCTGACCTAGGACATGGAATGAAATATGCATACCCTCATTATACTGGTGGGCGACCTAGGACAGGAAATGAAAACAGAACTGCATACCCTCATTATACTGGTGGGCGACCTAGGACATGAAATGAAACATGCCTACCCTCATTATACTGGTGGACGACCTAGGACAGGAAATGAAAAATGCATACCCTCATTATACTGGTGGACGACCTAGGACAGGAAATGAAAAATGCATACCCTCATTATACTGGTGGGCGACCTAGGACATGAAATAAAAAATGCATACCCTCATTATACTGGTGGGCGACCTAGGACATGGAATGAAAAATGCGTACCGTCATTATACTGGTGGGCGACCTAGGACAGGAAATGTAAAGATGCTTACCCTCATTATACTGGTGGGCGGCCTAGGACAGGAAATGAAAAATGCATACCCTCATTATACTGGTGGGCAACCTAGGACAGGAAATGTAAAGCATACCTTCATTATACTGGTGGGCGACCTAGGACAGGAAATGTAAAGATGCATACCCTCATTATACTGGTGGGCGACCTAGGACAGAAAATGAAAAATGCATACCCTCATTATACTGGTGGGCGACCTAGGACAGTAAATGTAAAGACAGAATTGTATACCCTCATTATACTGGTGGGCGACCTAGGACATGAAATGAAAAATGTATACCCTCATTATACTGGTGGGCGACCTAGGACATGGAATGAAAAATACGCACCCTCATTATACTGGTGGGCGACCTAGAACAGGAGATGTAAAATGCATACCCTCATTATACTGGTGGGTGACCTATGACAGGAAATGTAAAGACAGAATTGTATACCTTCATTATACTGGTGGGCGACCTAGGACAGGAAATGTAAAATGCATACCCTCATTATACTGGTGGGCGACCTAGGACAGGAAATGTAAAGACAGAATTGTATACCCTCATTATACTGGTGGGCAACCTAGGACATGAAATGAAAAATGCATACCCTCATTATACTGGTGGGCGACCTAGGACATGGAATGAAAAATGGGTACCCTCATTATACTGGTGGGCGACCTAGGACAGGAAATGTAAAGATGCATACCCTCATTATACTGGTGGGCAGCCTAGGACAGGAAATGAAAAATGCATACCCTCATTATACTGGTGGGCTACCTAGGACATGAAATGTAAAGCATACCCTCATTATACTGGTGGGCGACCTAGGACAGGAAATGAAAGACAGAAATGTATTCCCGCATTATACTAGTGGGCGCCTAGTGGTAAGGACATGAAATGTATTCCCTTGTTATACAGGTGGGCACCTAATTGTAAAGACATGAAATGTATTCCCTTGTTATACAGGTGGGCGCCTAATTGTAAAGACATGAAATGTATTTCCTTGTTATACAGGTGGACGCCTAATTGTAAAGACATGAAATGTATTCCCTTCTTATACAGGTGGGCGCCTAATTGTAAAGACATGAAATGTATTCCCTTGTTATACAGGTGGGCGCCTAATTGTAAAGACATGAAATGTATTCCCTTGTTATACAGGTGGGCGCCTAATTGTAAAGACATGAAATGTATTCCCAATTCAAAACTGGAAATTTAAATTGTCATTCTACTCTTCAGGCGGGCTCCTGACTTCAACAACTTTGAAAAATAAACGTCTTTCCTCTCTTCAGGCGGGCTCCTGACTTCAACAAACAACTCTGAAAATAAAATGCCATACCTTTCTTTAGGCTGGCGAGATTTCAACAACTTTTAAAATAAAATGCCATTCCTTTCTTTAGGCTGGCGAGATTTCAACAACTTTTAAAAATAAAACGCATTTCCTCTCTTCAGGCGGGCTCCTGACTTCAACAACTTTGAAAATAAAATGCCATTCCTTTCTTTAGGCTGGCGAGATTTCAACAACTTTTAAAAATAAAATGCCATTCCTTTCTTTAGGTTGGCGAGATTTCAACAACTTTTAAAAATAAAATGCCTTTCCTCTCTTCAGGCGGGCTCCTGACTTCAACAACTTTGAAAAATAAAATGTCATTCCTTTCTTTAGGCTGGCGAGATTTCAACAACTTTTAAAAATAAAACGCCTTTCCTCTCTTCAGGCGGGCTCCTGACTTCAACAACTTTGAAAATAAAATCCTATTTGAGGGCGGATGAACCCAAAATATCCTATTTTGAGGGCGGATGAACCCAAAATATCCTATTCGAGGGCGGATGAATCCAAAATATCCTATTCGAGGGCGGATGAACCCAAAATATCCTATTCGAGGGCGAATGAACCCAAAATATCCTCAAAACTTGAAAATGTCTTACCTCAAAACTTGCTTGGGATTATTTTGCTGGGGATGAATTTTCTTTTTTTTTTCCTTACCCACTCTGGGTTGTCCGACCCTCTTGAAACTTGGTCGAAACTCTGTCGAGGATGCTTCTACATCTCGATGATCCGCTGGGGATAACACTGCGAACTGCTGAGTAACCCTGTTGGGGATAACACTGCTGAGGATAACTCTGCTGAGTAAATATGTTATCTTACTCCTTCCAAAACTACTTCCTTTTAAGTAGGATGTTTCATTCCTCTGCAAACTACTTCCCTTTTTTTTTGCTAGCTTCTTCCTTCGAAGACTACCTCCCTTAAAACTCGTTTTGCCTTTCCCCGAAAGGAACCGCTGAGGATACCGATTTTCACCAAACTTGTGTTGGACTCCTCGAAACTGCTGGGGATAACACCGTTGGGGAATTATTTACTTGCCTGTTGGGGGATAAAATGTTATCAGCTGGGGATAACGCTGTCGAGGATAACACTGATGGGGGATTCTGATTCCTTCAGAACTAGTGCTTCACTCTTCGGAAGGCTGTTGGGAATGATACTGGCCTTTTGCTTTTTCTGAGCACAAGTTTCATCCCTTTGTTCTGTCCGCCGGGGAACAACTTCCTCCATTGAAAATTATTATGTTGGGGGCAACACTGGTTCAAAGACCACTTTCCTTGAGACTGGTGTTATCTTTATTCTTCCCCGAATGGGTACCTGACTTCCAGAAAATTTTCTAAATGGAAGGAAAATTTTCTGCCCCAGTTTGATAATCTTTCTTGTGGCATGCATTTCCGTCATCAATGCCATTTCCTTTACCTGTTTCAAATCAAACAAAATTTGTTAGTTTAAAACGCGGTGGTTGGTTGTGATACTCCTACTGGGATGGCTTTTCCCTTTCTCCTTCCCTGCTCTGCGCTCCAAAACTTGTTGGGGATGATATTATTTGCTGGGGATAATCTCTTTCTGCTAGGGATATCCCTCTTCTTTCGTGGCATAGCTCGGAAACTTGCATTTTCCCGACCTTTTAGTCTCGCATGAATTTCCCAAATCATGCCCATTGCTCTCCTTGATTTGTCCAGGGGCCTTGGCCTTGAGGTTTATAACCTTTGATTTCGGCAAGGGTATCCCTCTTGACTCTCGTCAATACCTTTGTCAATTCCCTTTTTGCTGGGGATATCTTTCTTGACACTGGCCTTGCGCTTGTTCCTTGCTGACGATACCACTTGGATGTACTAGTCAGATCTTATCTTGCATGATTGGAAAGTTGATGGCCTATTTTGAAGTCATTTCCCACTGGTTTTGACCAAACAGACTCTACTGGGGGATGTTTCTATGAAAGGAGAAAGATAAACAAAAAGGGGAACCGAATAAAAAACAAAGGAAAAAAAATGACTCTTTAACAAGAAAAGCTATGAAAAAAAACTTATCAAACGCAGATACTGACTCTAATGGTCATGACATGCGCATGTGGCCTATCCTCTGTCGTCAATTGTCTTTCAAGATCTTTGCTTGGCGATTCCCCATCTGATTCTCAATCTTATTCGACTTGTAGTGCCCAAAGGGTTCTCACTATCAAGCCTCTCTCATTTTGTTTTTTTTTTCTCAGCTTTCATCGCCTTATGGTGTCCGTGAAGATTTTCACCGATAAGACTCTCTCATTTGTATCACTTTCCAACTGGGGATTTGGAGTGTTGCCGGTATGACTTTTTCTGCTGGGGATTAGAGTCCTTTCTGCTGTGGAACAGAGTGTTATGTTCACCGGTAAGACTCTCATTTGTCTGACTTGGCATCTTTTGAAGACTGATCAGAAGGTCTTTCTTTGGACCGTAATGTGGGTTTTTTGGATAGGGCTAGAAAGAAAGGGTATTAAAGGCTCAAAAACAAATCAGTTTGGGGTTCAAAATTACAATCTTTGGAACCATATTTGTTTACAACAAGCGCAACCCTTGCCCCAATTTCTTGCTTGGGGATTATTTATTTATTTATTTTAATTTTTAATTCTTATTACACCATGACCGAGCCGTGAGGCGCCTACGTATCCTCTTTGAGGAATCAGGTCGAACGTAGTTCCCAATTCCTCCATTTTCTTCTGACTTTCTTTTGTTTTTTATGTTATCATTTTTCTTTTATTTTCTCTTTTCTTTTCATTTTTTCGTTTTTTTTGTGTTTTCTTTCTTTCTTTTTTTCTTCTTTTGTTTACCTGCCATGCTTGCATTTTTTAGTCGTTGCTATTGATTCCGAACGAGGGGTATGAAAGAAAATAAATAAGGCTCAAAAGGGGTAACGAAGGATAAAGTGTTTAGGTAGCAGAACAAAATGCCTTCGTCATTCCAGTCTTCAAAACATGCCAAGTGCAAACAACACAATTGAACATAGATTTATAGTCTCTTCCGATGGTGCTGGACTTGACAATTATGTTAAACACTTGCTTTTTCATTTGTCATTTCTAAAGCACTGCTGGGCGACACTCTCACTCTCATGAACGACCCTCATGCCAATTTGGCGAATCTTGCATTTAACGGTTTTCTTTATGTTTTACTTGCCCCAGTTCCACATGACTCGAGCTCCGAATAATCTCAAACCGTCCTTATTTCCTTTAAATGTTCTGATCACCTTTCTGGGGTTTTGTGATTAACTTTTAAGATTAGGCCCAAACTGTGTGCGCATGTCATGTCACTAGAATCAGCGCTGATCAAAAATGATAAAAGGACTAAACAAAAAGTTGACTGGAAATAATAAAAGACCAAATTTTGCATTAGACTACCGGTGAAATGGTTTGAATAACAAAACAAACAAAAACAAACCAGAATAAAATCCTAAAACAACCTGGACAAACTTAAACAAACCGCTATGACAAAACGGAAAGATAAGACGGTTTGACACAAAACAATATCCGAATTAACCTTAAGAATAATCCGGACAACAGAAATGACAACAAAATAAGCCACCAAAAGCTTCTCTCTTGCTAACCAAGGAACGGAGCGTCCTCCCATTTTATCAACACTAGCATCTCAGCCACTGAGATTCGCATCAGTACTGCCAGACCATTGCCAACTTCAATATCATCAACCTTAGTCAACAAGTCCCAATAGGATTCGAGTGCTTCTGTTATCAGGCCTCATCCCCGCAAAGTGTGCTTCTGGGTCTTGTATTTCCGGCTTACCACAAACCAACCACCTTAATTTTCTTTGCGATTCAAAACAAAACAGGTTAGAATGGACTCAGTCGGTCCTCATTATTAACAACATCTTTTTCCCCTCTTTTTTCTTTTCTTTTTTTTTCATCTTTTTTCATTTTTCATTTTTTTTGTGTGTGTGGTCGAATTTTATGGAGATTGCCTACGTATCATGACCCCGCATGAATCAGACCTTGCGTAGTTCGGATCAATAAAAGATAAACAATAATAAACATTTTTTTTTCAATTTTCATATTAAAACAAACTGGGTTTCAAAGGTTTGAAGATGACCTACAAACTCGAAAATCAAACAACCCACATATTCATAATAAAAAGATTTATAAACTCCAAAAACAAATGACCAGCTTCCTTTCTCCGTTTGACAAATGCAACCGAACGGTTATTTTTGCAAACGTGGCCCATTCCAAATTTCACATGAATTTTGAGGCCGGGGAGGATTATTTTATGACACTTTAAACTTGTCCGCTCTTTTACGAAAATAGCCTTTCGACAACTGAAAGATACTCTAAAGTTATTTCGGCAAGAACGGTTTAAGACGCGACCGAAGCTGACTCGGCTTATTTTTGACTAAAAATCCAAACGGTATTCACCTGACCGCTGACTCTTTGTTTTTTTTTTTCAAATTACAATAAAATCCTAGTGTTGCAAACACGACCCTTCTGCGCCTCGGAGACGAAGATTTTTAAGGCTGTGTGGGTCAACTGGACCAAAATCCTAAAACAATGACCCAAAGGTGGCTGTTTATGCAAAGTCAGCCTTCCGGCGTCCCTTTCGGGAACATTCGGCTATTTTTGACAAAAACAGCATCACCCGACTTATTTATGACTCTTTTTATCATTTTTCAAAAATAGAAAACTCAATATTGCAAACACGACCTTTCAACGCCTCGGGGACAAAATTTTTAAAGCTGTGTGGGTCAACTGGACCAAATCTTAAAAAATGACCCAAAGGTGGTTGTTTATGCAAAGTCAGCCTTCCGGCGTCCCTTTCGGGAACATTCGGCTATGTTTTGACAAAACAGCGTCACCTGACTTCTTTATGACAGAATTAAAATTTTGACATGTTTTTTTATTTATTTGTTTTTGGCTATTTTAGCAAAAGGTGGGGTTGGACCCGATGAGGGTTGCCTACGTATCTTACATCTGGTGAGAATCAAACCCGCGTAGTTCGGGAGGATGAGAATGGAGTAAATAAACTAATTTTATTTTTTTGGAATTTGTGAAAGAACTGCTTTAAAAGAAGAAATGAAGTATTTTTTTTTTTGGATTTTTGATTGATTTTCTTTTTTTGAAAGAAAGACTTCTAAGAATTCCTTTTCTTTTGATTTGAACTTTGAGAATTTCAAAAGTAGAAGGAAGATATTTTTTTGTTTGAATTTTCATTTGTTTTCTCTTATTCTAGAGAAGAAAGAAAATATTTTTGGAATTTTACTTTCAATGAAAGAAATGTTTCTAAAAAATATTTTTGAATTTTGAATTTTCTTTTCAATTTTGGAAGAAGAATGAAAATATTTTCGGATTTTTTGGAAGAAATGCAAAGAAAATATTTTTTTTATTTAAAACAAATAAAAAGACTTTCTAAAGACAACAATAATGGAAAATATTTTTGGATTTTTCTTGAAAATTGGGGGTCTAAAAAATTTTTAGAAGGGAAATAAAGAAAAATACTTTTTGGATTTATATATATATTGCAACAAATAATAAAACCACGTTCAACGCAAGACTCTTTTTATTTTTATTTTTGGCGTTTTCATAAACAACTAAATAAATACAAAAAAAAACCATTTTAAAAACAAGAATCTTTTTTCATTTTCATTTTTCATGGCAAGACAAACTATTTTTCTTTTTCTTCCCTTTTTATTTCATTTTGAAAACAAGACAAAGTGAAGATTTTTTATTTTTTTTAACAAAATGACCAACCTATTCTTCAACCTAAAAATAAAAGACTCTTTTCTATTTATTTTTCTTTTGCTTTTTTGAGTGAAACAAACTATATAAAAAAATATTTTTTTTTCATTTTTCCCAAAATTTCGGCTGAATTTCGCCAGTATTTGGACATTGTTATTTTTTCAAAAACAGAAGAGCAACCCTATACACCGCTATTTTCCTTTCTTTCTCTTTTTTTCTTTTTTTTTCTTTAAATTTTTCTCAATATTCAAAACCGGTCATCATGCAAGTCCAAAGCAAATAAATGCACAAGCAGTGAGTAGGATGCATCAGGATGGTCTTTTCTGTTTCAGGTTGCTATTCCTAGACGGACTCAACCCCTGTGTTGAGTCCCCTAAGTCAAAAAATGCACATGATGCAGATAAGCGTTCCTACTAGGGATCCGGCATAAAGTTGAATTATTCTAGGTTCAGAACCTGGGTGTTTGTTCTAGACCTGGCTTACCCGAGCGGACAACTCGAGCCGAGGAGGAGGAGGCAGTCCGGGAATACAAAAGCTTCACCGGCTTTGCGACTTATCCAAACCTCGTTCTAAATTGGGACTTGACACTAGACAGAAAATAAGTCGTACACCGTACACCCTTCTTCACAATTCAGAAGACTCAGAGAGGAGATGGGTTTCGGCACAGCTTATATACAGTTCACAAAATATTAAAGCAGTAAAAGCAGTTAGTTAGCACAGTATGCACAGATCATGTAACAAAATCTGATAAAGCTGAATACAACAATTATTCCAAGCTCGAATTCTGAACCCTGAACCAGAGATTTTGGGTTACATTTCTCCAGCAGAGTCGCCAGAGCTGTCACACCTCCTTTTTCCGCCCCCGCGAGGGGTGAAGGAGTTTTTCCAATTAAAGGACAATCGAAACGGGATTTGTTTATTTATTTCAGAGTCGCCACTTGGGAGATTTAGGGTGTCCCAAGTCACCAATTTAATCCCGAATCGAGGAAAAGAATGACTCCATATTACAGTCTGCGTACCAGAAATCCGGATAAGGAATTCTGTTAACCCGGGAGAAGGTGTTAGGCATTCCCGAGTTCCGTGGTTCTAGCACGGTCGCTCAACTGTCATATTTGGCTTGATTATCTGATTTAATACATGTTGAACCTACGTGCAAAATTTAACTTTTAACCGTTTTTATCATTTACTGTTATTTTTATCAAGAATTGCAACATCGTGGAAACACATCTCGAACCACGTCGCAATCAATGTACCTGTGGTTAGAGCCACATTTCAACTCTGTTGAGATTGGGATTTGGGTCACATAAATGTGCACCCGAGTTTAGGAAGATAACATTATTAAATACGCGCCTAAAGTGACTAGCGTATCATTTACTTTGGGTAGGGCCGTGGAATTTTACTAAACGGTCCATCCCGAAGTCTAAGCAATTTTAAAGCAAATATTTACTGAGGGCCCCGCAATTTTTGTATTTTTGTTCGGCGAGGCTCATCTCATTCTTATTTTTTAAAAGGAATTTGCAACGTCATGGACACGCATCTCGAACCACGTCACAATCAATGTACCCGTGATTAGAGACACATTTCGACTCCGTTGAGATTTGGATTTGGGTCACATAAATGCACACCCGTATTTAAGAAGGTAAGATTAATTAAGACGCTCCTAAAGAAACTACGTATTGTTGTTTTAGAAAAAGGCCGTGAAAAATTCACTAAACGGCCAAATCCAAAGTCTAGTAATGGTTATGTATTTATTGAGGGCCCCAGCGATGTGCGATTTATTTGGCGAGGCTCGTCTCATTTTTATTTTAAAGGATAAACCTACAGTGACTACATTTGTTCTATTAAGTTTGTCTCTAAAATAAAATAAAATCTCCCAATTAATTACATGCTGAAAAACGTAACTTATTAGTTATTAGTTTACGGCTAATACGAATGGAAAATTGCGATCGAGTTTGTACAAAGAAAGACTGCTTTCATTCTATATTCTATTATTTAATAATACTAGAACATGAGATTGACACACCATAATATCAAAACAAATTAACTAGTCTTTGATTAATTTAAACTAACATTATTAGATGAAGAAGTTATACATATGCAACCCCATTACTCATTAATCAGTCAACTACATTTTTATACAAAGAAGGGAAAATTCTATTCAAACACAAATCTAAACAGGAGGAATTCAACCGGAACAGAGCCGGATTAATATTTCATTTCACTTCAAGCCGAGAGTGTACAAATGTGTACCTGGAAATGGCAGTACAAGAAGAAAAGAAGGAGGAGTCAGCGGCAGTAATAACACATCAAGAACAGGTTCAGCAACACCGCAAAACCAGTAACGACCAGTAGAATAACCCAGTAATAGATTGAAAAATCAGCAATACCAAAGTGCAATCGCAGTCAAAGCAGAAGAGAGACGGATACGAGATGCAGTAGTTTACTGATTTTGAATAACACTCGAGGAAAGGCAAACGGAAATTATTCGAGTGAAAGTTCAAATTGTCTTTCTCTTTTACTCTCAAATTCTGATTTCTCAAGATTCTTTCAAGTTCAAGTCTCTTCTCTCCTCTCAAGTATTGACTCTTATCTAAGTCCCTAAGTCTTTTAGCTCTCAAGTGTTTTTGCTCTCAAGTGTCAAAAAATCCTTTTTTAGTTCCAGTCCCTAAAACTCTCTCAAAAAACTCTTCTGAAAATAATCCTCCTAATCTTCTTCACAAAATGTGTCAAAAATGACTCTATATATAGCAAGACTCTTGTCTTGAATCCCCAACCCGAAATATTCCCCCCAATTGCATGCTTTTTCCCACTACTTAATGTTTTCCTTATTTTAAACCCTTGTCCCCCATGCCTACATGCTTTGTCCCCCACTACATTAAATAAATATATCCACCCCAACCCATTACATCTTGTCCCCCATGCCTAACATAAACAATTACAATATTCCCCCCACTACATTATGTCTTGTCCCCCATTATATTAAACAATTATATCAACCCCACCCCATTACATCTTGTCCCACATGCTTAACATAAAGAATTATTCAAAATGTTCAATTCCAAAACTACCCCTCCGACCTTATTGCAATTACCATTTCACCCCTGAACGTACTGCAATTTACGAAACTACCCCATCAGCTATAACCAATTCACTTAATCAATCTCAACCAAAAAATAGCCAATATGACCAATTTCTAAACAATTTCAACAACAAATCATATGAACACAGATGAATCATACAACTTCACATTAATGGAAATAAATTAACCATATTGGGAACCAATCCTGGTTAACTTCGACCAAAAATGGATGAGCAAGGAAACAACAATATTAACAACACAATACATGATTCAAACTAAATCAACAAATCAAAAACCAAAACATAAACTCACATTAAATCACTGGATTAAAAACGAACTTCAAACAAAGATGAACATGAATTAAATCTATTTTAAACAACAAAACATGACAGATTAAAATGATTTAACCAACATTAACAATTTCTGAACAAATACATAACAACACATGAAACAAATCGAAGAAATAATTAATTAAACTTCAATTTGAATATAACAACATTAAACTAACAATTTCACATGAACAAACTGAAAAATTAACAAAACAATGAACACGAACAAAACAAAAATCAAACATTTACCGATTTTAGATTTGAGAATATCAAAAACAAAACACGGACAAAAGTGAAACTCAAAAACCCACTAACCGGATCGAAACGATGAACAACGGCTGACCAACGACGAACTCGAACTATGTATGGACTGTTTCGACAAACCTCGACCAAAGCTCGAACAAACGAGATGGTTGAGTCTCGTTTTGGGACTGAAGGCGACGAAGCAAATGTGAAGCAGCAACGATGGGGTCTGTTTGGACGTAGCGAAGAAGAAGCAGTAGCAGCTGGTCGTTTGGATGGAGACAAGTGAAATGAAGCCCCACGTCCATGGCTGGAGCTCGGGAGCTTGACCACTCAACTCGAGCTCGACGAAACGAAGAAGATGAAGTAGAAGCGACTGGGTTTTGCTGGACGAAGCAACAGGTGACTAGGAGCTTCTGCGAGTGGCTATGGTGAGTGGTCGTTTGGGCGGAGAAGATGAAGCAGAAGGCAGAAGCAGCTGGGTCTGTTTGGAGAAGGTCGACGAGCTGTTCGTCGTCGATGGAGCAGTGGAAACGCAGCAGCAATGGCGAAGGAGCACTGGAAATGCAGCAGCATGATGTGAAGAAGAAGAAGCAACAAAATTTGGTTGGAGCTCGACGAAGGCAGCAACAATGGCGTTATGGTCGTCGACGGGGCAGTTGGGACGAGGGGATGAAGCAGTAGCAATGGCGGACTGAGCTTGAGCTTGGATTGTTGCTGCTTGCTCGCTCATGGCTGGAGCTCGAAGCAATGGTAGCAAATGCTCATCGTCGTTCAGGTCGTCGACTGTGGCTACGTCGTTCAGTAGCTATAACCAATCAGCCATGGGTCGTTCTGTCATGGTGAAGCAGCCATGGCTGCTTGAGGACGACGATGGAGATAGGGTGGTCGATGGAGGGGCTGTGCGTGTGTGCGAAGGTGAGGCAGAGGAGGAAAGGGCAGCCATGGATGTGTGTTTTTGGAGTTTGGAGAAGATGGAGAGAATGAGCGGGGGGGGGGGATCTCTTTAGGTTTTTTAGAGTTTTTTTGTTTTGTTTTTTGAAATGCAAGATAGGGGGGTGTTGGGTCTTTGGGGTTATGGACCGGGTCGACCCGTGTGGAGATGGACCGAGTCATGGGGAAGGTTGGGTATTTTTGGGCTTGTAGCTTGAATTAGAAGAGAGCCCAATTCCGATTTTTTGTATTTTTGCTCTCTTTTCTTCTTTTATTTTTCCAAAACTAAATTCTAAAAATCCTTAAATTATTATTAAGAACTAAATTAAGTTATAAAAGCGCAAATTAATTCCCAATAACAATTAACGCACAATTAAGTAATAATTAAGCATAAAATTGTACAATTGGACATTAAATGCTAAAAATGTGAAAGATGCCTATTTTTGTAATTTTCATTTTTGTAAAACAAACTTAATTACTAACAATTGTAGAATTAAATCCTACATGCAAAATGCGATATATTTTTGTATTTTTTTTATTAATTTAACAAATAAACATGCGCAGACAAATATACAAATAATTACACAAAAATACCACAAAAATTCAAAAAATTGCACACCAAGGAAAAATCATTTTATTTTGAATTTTTTGGGAGTAATTCTTTCATAGGGCAAAAATCACGTGCTTACAGTGGTTATTAGTATCTATAAGTTTCTTTCATCATTAAAAGTGTTGCGAGGGTTTGAAATAAGGTTCTAATTGATATGAGGTATATTGCTGGTACGAGATTGGTAATGAGCATCTATTGTTGTCAGAAGATATTGTTATGGCTACATGAGTTATGCGGTATGTCATGTGGTTATATCTTCTGAGTACACTTATGGTTGATATAGCTTATCAGGGTTGATACAATGTATGTATATAATAATTGGATCTAAGACGGTGTTTCGGATGTTGGAAATCCATTCTAAGTATTGTAAACAAAGGTTGAAGGAAGAATCTTCATTTGGATTATGTTAATGGACTTGTATGGATTAAAGTGACATGTGATTTCTCATGGTTGTATGTATGATGAACTTATGCAGATAGTTGAAATCTTTGGAATGATTTTTAGCACGTTCGAGGATCAAAGTAAATTTAAGTAGGGGAGAATGTAATGACCCGATAGATCGTTTTGAGATTTAGCATCTTGTTCGACAGTTTGAGAACTTGAGTATCTTTATATGATGTATTATGACTTGTGTATGTTATTGGTTTCGATGTTCGAGAGGTTTGGGATTGATTTGGGGAGTGATTCTTAATTAGAAAGACTTAAGTTGGAATCAGGATTTGATGGTTACAATAGGTTCGTATGGTGATTTTGGACTTGAGCATATGTTCAGATTTGAATTTGGATGTTCCTAGAAGGTTTTGGCTCTATTTGTCGAAAGCTGGCAATTTGAAGAATCGGAGATTTTATAAGTTTGACCTGAAGTTAATGTTGTTGTTAATAGACTTGGATTGTAATTTTGAGACCTTGGCTAGGTTCATTTAGTTGGTTGGAACTTGTGTGGAAAGTTTGATTGTGATATGGAATATCTATGTGTGATTTGAATGAGTTCGGCAAAGTTAGAATGTTTGAAAGCAAGATAATAATTTTGATTTTCGCTTCGTAGTTTGATATTATTTGCAGTGTTTTGAGACTTTGGATAAGTTTGGATATTGTATCTGGGCTTGTTGTTATGATTAGACGGGGTCCAGAGGGGCTCGGAGTCGTCCAAGATGGTTTCAGACCATTTTAATTGAGCTTAGAGATGTTGTGTTGTAGGTGCTATGCAGAGTTTCGCGATTGCGAGATCGTGAAGACAGGCTCGCGATCGTGGAGAATAATCTTGGTCACTTGGTAATAGTGCATCGCATTCACGGTTCAGGTGTCGTGTTTGCGATGTGGGTTTGAGATATGGAGTTGTGTTCTTCATGTTTCATGATTGCTTTCGCGTTGACGTAGTTGTGATAAGCTTAGCATAGCGTTCGCATAGAGTCAGAGCAGGATTGGGGGTTCGTTGGCTTTCGTGTTAGCGTAATGGGGCTCACATTCACGGTTTGTTGGTTTGTTTGCTTCCCTATTATAGGGGTCAATCGTCACACCCCAACCTATATTAGGCATGGCTGGCACGTGGTGCCGTACTGGCCCGAGAAAACCACTCTGTAACTCATGATCATACGACATAAACTAGAACATATGTAGGACAACTTTAGTGAACTCTTTCTTTCTATAAACTATCATGGGTCAACATGGCCTCAACTCGTGATATATATACTATAAGTGTGCAAGCATTGTGTTAGCGAGCCGTTAGACTCAAAACATATCTATAAGTATGGGGAAAGGATGCCACCATGAGTATCGACACCGAAAAACCTATAAGGGAACATAAACGAGGGCCGACCAGGCCACTGATATACTGTACATAATGAACATGTGTCCACAAAGCCTCTAAGAGTATCTAACATCAAAATATGATCGGGATGGGGCCCTAGCCTACCCATAAGTCAGTAGCAAAACTATGACACCATGACTTATAGACTTGGTTGCATGCCAAATGAAGTGGAGTCTTGACAATCCTTCGCTGAACGCCAACCTCGTCTACTGTGAGGGCTCGTCAAACTGATTACTTACACCCGCATGCATGAATACAACGTCCACAGGAAAAAGGGACGTTAGTACGGAGAATGTATTGAGTATGTAAGGTAGAAATGAAACATGACAATAAGATACTATCATTGAGAGGGATAAGAGTCAACCTGTAACCTCTGACTTGCCGCTGAGGGCAATAAAATAATTGTGACGTTAACTGCCCGACTGGTCGTAGCTGGTGGTAAATAAAGATGCATAACTATGCCATCGGCCATAGATTGGTGGTAAATAAAGATACATAACTGCCTAACCGGCCATAGATCGGTGGTAAATAAAGATGCATAACTACCAAACTGGCCACAGATCAGTGGTAAATAAAGATGCAGAACTGCCCAACCAATCGTAGCTCGATGGTAAATAAAGATGCATAACTGCCCAACTAGCAGTAGCTCAGTGGTAAATAAAGATGCATATCTGCCCAACCGGCCGTAGCTCGGTGGGGAAGGTGCATAACTGCCCAACCGGCCATAGCTCGATGGTAAGATAGGAGTACAATAGCCAAATCTCTATACGTGTTATTTATGTATGCATAACATCAATTCTTGTTCTCACGAAAGTGTAAATGTTTTAGAGAACCATTTAAGATCTTTAAGACTTCCTTCAGAGTGACGTAAGGTAGTTAAATAATAGTTCACATTATGAATACTAACATCATCACCATAAGCATCAACAAGACTTAGAATTTGATCCGTAATGTACTTCAAACGACATCATGCGGAAGTGAATGACGTGGGTGTCCCATCTTACTAATAGTGGAGTTATTTTGAAATAACATTCCTTTATATTTCGTTTTATCTTAAAACATGCCAAGAGAAGAAAAGATTTAGCCTTAACATACTTGGCTTAACCCACTGTCTCAAGAGCTCAACTCGTATCTGATTCACGAAGTATACGATAACAAGAATGATACTATTGTCAATCATACGAACAATTCTCTTAATCGCATAACGGAAGGTAACCAATTCTATAAGAAAACAAACATCATTTCACATGTTCTTATAATTCTCTCAAGCCTACTATAAGCAAGGTAACACAACAACACAACCATCAACTCTTATAATAAGTTTTACAAACCAAACAATGTTACATCGAGCGGAAAGCTTGACTATGATTATCAAACCCATTTCTCCAATATTTTCTTCCCTTTAAAACACGTATCAATGATAACAGCAATAATATACTTAAGTTACTGCAACAATTCCAGTCACTTTAAGCAACTAAACCAGCTCAACGAATCCAAACAACATAACAAATGATTCAAATGCACCATTTGTCCATTACTTCCATCTTAAAACGACTATGTATAACACATCAACATGTATATATACATAGAAAGGAAGAGGGATTTTACTTTGTAATACCTTCATATATTTATAAATATAATTCAGCACCACATTCAACAACTATATATACCAAGAACAATGTCAACATGTTATACAATATACTCAACAAGTTGCTTTCATCATCTACTCTTCAACTTTCAACTTATAACAACTAACATGATTAAATCATCCAAAATGTCCAGCATACAAACAACCACATTCATATAATTTCTAGCCTTATATCCATCATAAAAACAACATTAGGCAGCCAAACACGTCTCAAGAACATCACCAACAACTTTGGAGTGTTATCAACATCTCTACCAAAAAACCTAGCTAGGGCTTAGATATGATAAAAAACATGTAGGAGAAGAGGACCTTAACTTTGAAAAGTAAGAAAAACTCCTAGAACAACTCTCCTTAAACATGAAAGAACTCATCAGCAACATCATATAAATTATCTCCACCACTTCTACAACACTTTAATGAAGAACTTAAGTGGTTTGGCCTTGGATTTGTGTATGAACCTTTAAAATATTAAAGAGTGTTTACGGGTACTTGGAGGTATGGTTTGGTCGAAAATGAGTCTTAGAGACGAATGCAACCACTTTATATAACAAGATAAGCCTTCACCGTCTTTGTGGGTCACAAAGGGAGCTGATTACGTAGTCTCGCAAAAATGATATCTCTCTACTCTCATATTATATCAATAAACGACTTAATTTGTTGAAAACTAAACTCGTAGATCTTTAATTTTATGGGTGGATCACCCCTTAACTCCAAGTTCATTGATAAAAAAGCTCAGTGACATTAGACCCAAATTTTAACAAATTTATGAACGTAACTTATGACAACGTTTGACGTCTTTTGTTTTACAACTCGTTTAACTTCAAATTTTAACATATGAACATTATACAATTGAAATACCTCTTAATAAGACCTTCTTAGTATGTTAATAACTCCTAGGCTTACCCCAAAGGTACGAGTTATAGCATTTCCAACTTGCCGGCTTTCGATAAAACTTGTTTTCTTCAACTCATTCAACTTCTAACCCTCTTGGTACTTGCTGATCATGATCTTAAACCTTGTAACCTTCAAGTTAACATGATTAACTTACTTTATATAATCTCAATAATGATTTCATTTCTGAGCTTACATCAATTGGGTTACAACGTACTTGATGTATGAAAATACGATATGTAACATCAGATGCGATTGCGTAGACTATTTTCTGGGGCAGCACTATTTGTGCTTCGCGAACGCGAGGCTTGTGCCACCTTCACGAAGGGTATTTATTGATAGAATACATAAGTGTCATGTTTTGGGATTTTTACTCATTCTTTCATGTTTTGAGCCCTAGACTTAGAGATGAGCAATTATTTATGAAAACTTTCATACAAGGCAAGAGGGTAAGTAATTTTTACTTATTTGTGATTGTATTACAAGAATCTACATGGATTTCTATACCTAAAATATGGGAGTTTGAAAGAAAATGTGGGGTTTTTGTCTATACTTTAAGAGAGTGTATTTTAGGGTTTTGACCATCGCTTTGGACCCGAATTTTCAAACTAATTATATATTTGGACATGACATGTTATAGGTCATCAGTTTTTTGTATTGGTTTTGGATTTCGAGCACGAGGTCCTAGGTTGACTTTTACTGATTTTTTTTAAATTTATCGACGATCGAGTATTACGGTTTGGAATCACTTCCTATAGCATTGTTTGACTTTTCTTGATTTTATTTATATGGCTTGAATTTGTGTGATTGGAGGGCTAGAGCGAGATTTTGATGCGATTTATGGTTGAAGCTAGCTTGAGAAGAGGTAATTCTCATGGCTAACCTTGTTAAGAGGGAAACCTCTATGATTTGAGTTGATTGCTATGCGTTTAGGGTATGGGGTGGTGTATATACAAGGTAGCGAGTGTATATGAACTTACCAAGTATATATCATGTCAGAGTTGGAATGGAGGTACTTTGTGCCTTGTTTTGATTAAGTGTTGATCTTGATTCATGATTTATGTGGCTTATATGAATACATCCGCTCTCTTATTCTTGCTAGAGATCATGCCTAGGTTTTTGATTAAATATGAAGGTATTAAAGCTTATTCTTGATATGTTGAATTACTTAAATCATCCAGTTATACAGAAATTTTATAATATCCACATAACTATTATTAAGTTATAGTGCATCTTTTATCTATTAATTCTTGGCATATGCATATGTATTATATTTGGATACTTGATTTAGACTGAGATTATGGCACGAAAGGCAAGACCGTGCGGTTGAAATACAATTCTGAACAAGACATTATGAACGAATATTTGATTATAAGTGATCTATCAAGATCCTTTTTGCACTTGGATTTGGTACCGTCCCTCTAGAGTTAGGTGATTACCCATGTTACTTTGGGACGTGTAAGAGTGGTGGACTGGTGGATACATAGATCGTGTATTGGGTCGATACATAGATTTTGTATCGGATTTTAGTGATACATGAATTTTGTACCGGGTTACAATGATACATAAATTTTGTATCGGGGTACATGGATCTTGTAATGATCATGGTAAAAGATAGAGTCTTGAGCATGCATAGGAATCCTTGATTCAATTAGAAACATTCATTTAATGCTAACTGATGCACGCCACCTATATATACTAGTTGGGAGCCTCGACTCCATTCATTGAAGCATGCCATATTTAAATACTATATCTGTGCAGTGCTATGATTATCTCTTGAATTGGAAAAAAACATGCTTTATACTTATCGATTATTGACATCTTTAATAGTTGCTATTCATGAGGATATTTATTATTTCAATTCAAGTCTCTATTATTTATCTGTGTTGTATGTATCTTGATACCTATAGCCTCGCCAATACTTCTTTGAGGTTAGACTTAGGCTTGATACTTACTGTGTACCGATTGTGATATACTCATATTATGCTTTTGAACATCTATTTGTAAAGATCCTCAGGTGGTTCTAGTGGAGCTTCTTGTTGAACCTAAGTGATTGCTTTGAAACTTAGGGCGAGCTGCACTGTATGGATTCACATCGCAGTGTCCAAGTCCCTATCCTTATTTATCTCCTGTCTATTTTCTTTTACATATACAATTTTGATTTTGTATTCAGACTTGTACTTATATAGTAGTTGATTATGTACTTGTGTCACCTAGTTCTTGGGGGTTGTACCATTTTGTGGTGGTGTTCGGATCATGTTATGTTTATATCAGATATTACATTATTTTGAGATTATTTCTATCTTTATTTATGATATGACTCTATTAATTAAAGGAATTTGAACTATATTATGTTGATTGTGAGTTGGCTTGCTAGCAAGTACGGCTAGGCGGCATCACGACCTGAGGTGGGATTTTGGGTCGTAAAACTTCACACTTTCCTATCGAGGGTCTTGTCCTTAGTAAGTTGAAACAATACCATTTCTTGCCTAATCACCTCTCCCCAACACTTCTTAGACCTTCCTCTACCCCTCTCTAACCTGCCACGGTCAATTTCTCACACCTCATAACCGGGGCATTGGTGCCTCTCCTCTTCACAAGCCCGAACCATCTCATCTTCGATTCCTGCAACTTATCTTCACAAGAGCTACTTCTACCTTGTTCCTATTAACTTCATTCATGATCTTGTCTTTCCTAGTATGTCCACACATCTATCTTAACATTCTCATTTCTGCTACTCTTATCTTCTGGACATGATATTTTTTGACTGGCCAACATTCGACTCCATACAACATAGTCGATCAAACTACCATTTTGTAGAACTTATCCTTAAGTCTTGGTGGCACATTCCTATCGCACCCTATACCAAATACAGCCTCCATTTGATCTACCTCACTCTAATACAATATGTAACATCCTCGTCAATCTCTCCGGTACGGCTGTGGGGGTAGATTGGTTAAAAGACTACAAGATCTCAATTTTTATTCGTAGTGTTTAGTCTGGTAATGTTGTTTGGAGGTTGATGATAAGATTTGTAATTATAGGGGAGATGTTATACTTGTTTTTTGCTCTGGAGCTGGGGCTTGTTTGTGCAGTTTCATTTTTTTGTTTTTTGGTGATACAAAATTTACTTGATAATAAAAGTTCTATTTACCAAAAATAAAAAGAGTGCATATTAGTATATTTGTCCTTGTTTTCAGATTTAGCCGTTTTCCAATAAATCTATGGTTCGCAAGTACTGCTTTCTTTGTCCACCGTTTCAATGAATTTAATATTTTATTCTTTAATCAAAATGTTGTAAAAGTCGAGATCTCAATTGTATTTTACAGCATTTTGATTCTCCTTTTAGGAATTTACGATTAATTTTATGAGTAGTTATTTAAAATTTACTTTTACGGTACAAAAATTACGAAATTAATTTTTGTAAAGAACAAGACACTCAATTTTACATAACATAAGTATTATGAAAGGCATTAAACGTTATGTGATTTTTTGGAAAGGTTAGTTTCAGAAGTTATTACTTACTTTTTATTTTATTACACTAATTATTAAATTATTTTTTATAATAAAAAAATATTTAATTTTACTTAAGTATCAGAAAAGTTACTAAACTAATTTTTGTACAAGAAGCACATATTTTTCGCTATTTTTCCTGTTTTAAAATTTGTATATAGATGAGAAATATGACCGCACACAAAAAGGTTAAAAAAGTTTTCAAGTAAAAAGAGTGAGCTAGAAAAGGGAGAGAAGTAGGAGAGCAGCAAAAGAAAGGAAGGTGGAGGGTCTGTTATCAGTTTCCACTATTATTTCCCCATCAAAGAAAGCAACACCACAGTATTATTACCAACAACACCACAGTATTATTACCCACAAGCACCACTACCTTACTCTGATCCACCAAATCATCATGTTACTGCTTCCCTCATTTTCTTCCTTAAGTAATTCTCATCTTACATTCCCTTGTTTTGTTGCCCAAATGTTTAGGGTTTGTGATCTCTATCTTTTTCTGATCTATTACATTCAGTTTCTTAATGCAAATTGGTTATGTCTGCATTTTTTTTAATTTTTCTTTGTTGTTATGTATGCCACATTGTTTGAGTTGACTAGAAATTCAGTGAACTGGGCTCCAGATCTGTAATTTATCATGAATATGTCATGCTACTGCTTTGTTATTCCCTCTTTCTGTCTCTGTTATTGCTAAATGGCAACTCAAATCTCTCTGCATTTGCTGCCACACATCATTCTGATCATTTTTTAATCATTTCAGAATGTATTTGATGTTGGAATTTGCTTCCTTTGTGATTTTGGGGTACTTATTGGAAGCTATACTTTTGTGATTGATCTTTTTGATTTCCCCATGAAGTCAAGTATGAGTGGATCAGTTTCCCTAATGTGCTTTTTTAACAATGTACTCCCCATCCCAACTTATGTGATGTTACTTCCTTTTAAGTCTGTCCTAGAAAGAATGACAATTGTTTATATTTAGAAACATTTAACTTTGAATTTCCAGTTTTACCCTTAATGAGATGGTTCATTGTCGCCCAAAAATATGTTGTTCTAATGGTTGATCAGTTTCCTTGATGTGCTTTTCTCAAAAATGTCGTATTTACTGCTATCTAAATGTTTAAACAGTACTTCTATTGAAATAGGTACGACCCCACTGTTGGATACGGTGAGCAAAAGCAAGTTTTAGAGCCTGTTGACAAGTTTCTGTTGAAGGGTGTTAGGGACTGTCCGCGTGCATTGCCATTGGGCGTCTTGCTGATAGTTTAGGTTTGGCCTTATAATGGGTTCTCGATTCCCATCTCATCAGTTGAGCAGTGGCCTTTATGTATCTGGCCGGCCTGAGCAGCCAAAAGAAAGGACTCCAACTATGAGCTCAGTTGCCATGCCTTATACAGGCGGGGATATCAAAAAGTCTGGAGAACTTGGAAAAATGTTTGTTATTCCAACAACGGATGGCTCAAGATCACGGAAATCTGGACCTATCAACAATGCCCCGTTGAGAACTGGATCCTTTGGTGGCGCTACTTCTCATTCAGGTCAACTGAATTCAGTCAATCGTATGACTTCTGCTGGAGGTACTGGATCTGTTTCTTTGAAGAAGACCAATTCTGGGCCTTTAAATAAACATGGGGAGCCTATGAAGAAGTCCTCTGGTCCTCAAGGTGGGGTAGGTACTGTTTCGTCCCGCCAAAATTCTGGACCTATCCCCCCAGTTCTCCCTACCACAGGCCTCATTACATCTGGTCCTCTAAACTCTGCTGGAGCTCCTCGAAAAGTTTCAGGTCCTTTGGATTCAACAGGGTCTATGAAATTGCAGCATTCTGCTATAGTTAATAACCAAGCTGTTACTCGCATTAACCAAGATGAAGAATATTCCTTCCGCAAGAGCTTCCCGAAGCCAATATTTTGGTCCATCATTCTTTTATTTGTGATGGGATTTATTGCTGGTGGCTTTATCCTTGGCGCTGTCCGCAATCCCATTCTCCTCGTAGTTGTTATTGTCCTTTTTGCTGTAGTCAGCGTGGTGTTCATATGGAATACTTGTTATGGAAGAAAAGCTATCATTGGTTTCATTTCTCAGTACCCAGATGCTGAGCTTAGAACTGCAAAAGATGGCCAATTTGTTAAAGTTTCTGGGGTATGTATTGTCTTTGCGCGAAACCTTTGTGTACTTCGTTTACCGCTCTTTCTATCTTGTTTTCTTGTTCAAATTGCTTCTACATTTCTCAGTTTGTCAAAGTTATCCTCCCTTTACTAAGGACAGGTGAGATGTAAACTTGGTAAGTAGTGATGGTAAGTGGGGTATTACTGTTAGTTTTCTATTAATGGATTATTTAACTCTTGATTTAGTTTGTGCCTTTAATAGATGCTTTCATGTTTAATTATGAAAATATGTTCTCGTTGGAGTATCATGGTGTTTCTATTCTGTGTATGAGACTGCTAATGATGATTAAAAGTTTTATATTCACTTTTGGTTTTATTATGTTTTGGTGAAACAAATTCTTTTAATTGCTTTGCAAAAAGAAATAATGTTGAAAATATGAAAAACTCTGTTATTGGGGATCCGGGGATTTAAATTATAAGGTATCCTTTGTGTAATGGAGAGTTGCAATTGAAATAACCAGCGAAATTTTTAATATTCTCTTTTAGGCACTTCTGACATGGGCTGCAATGCTATAGATGATTATTCTACATTCTACAACTGTATTCTACTGGCTGCTGAGGAAAATGTAAATTGGAAAATGGATTCTTTATTGTTCTAACTTATGTAAAATTCTCCTTTTAAAACTTCTTTTTTTGTTTAACTTGTCTTCTTGAGGGCTTAAAATACTCTTCCTACAGTTATATGAGTAACTTGCTTGGATTTAATAGATATTGTTAAGCTTGTATTTTACAATTTTTTATGTTGTCCTTGTTGGATTCTGAGCACAATTTGGATATCCTATCCTGGTTTTCTGATTTTGCAGGTTGTTACCTGTGGAAATGTTCCTCTTGAATCCTCATTTCAGAAGGTTCCTAGATGTGTTTATACAGTCACAAGCTTATATGAGTACCGAGGGTGGGATTCAAAAACTGCTAACGCAGAACATCGTCGGTTTTCTTGGGGACTTCGTGCAATGGAGGTGAGGAAAGATCATATAAGCCCTTTTGTTCATTTTGAAAAAACCAATGTTACTGTGCATTCCTCCTTACATTGGTGGCTCATGATGATGGAAACTAAATAACTGTTATATGAATATTACTTAATTTTTTCTATTTGCTTTCTTTTGTGTTTCATGGCCCAAGCATTGTACAAAGCAAGTGCTGGGGAGCAGGCGGTTTTTCCCCAAAAGGAATATTGAAAACAAGAATGTATTCAAGGTTTATTCGTATGCTGTTTATGCTCGCTTCTTTTTGCATGGAAAAACTTTAAAGATAGAGATCTTCAGGTCTCTAACTTCAGCAGCTAGACACTAAGTGAAACAAAAAAGAAGACAGCTTAGCGTTGAGAAAATTAAAAACATCAATGAAGAATTGGGCTAATCTGGAGTTGTAAGCACTAAGCATGTTGGGAGTTTTCTAAGTTGGAAGTTCCTTGATTTAAATAAGAAAGTTTGAAATGTGGTGAAATACAATCTGAATAAGGAAAGAAAAATAATATGGATAAAGGAAACTTGTAAATAACCTCCTACATTAAGTCATAAAATCTGGTCCTTCGAGATAAGTCGTATAGACCAGAAAACATGAAAAGTGAATCAGTCAATAGGAAGAAGACTCCAACCTTTAGGGGACTATCTAATTCTTGTTTCAAGGGAGAAAGTAGGAATTCCGATGCTCTTTTGACTGGATATCTTCCTAGCATACCACAAATTAACTTATCACCATGATATGATGTAAAAAAGTTGATCTTCAGCTTAGTATAGAAAAGAAAGTTTGTCTACATTTGGAAGTAAATCAATCAAACATGCTTCAAAGCACTGCTCCAACTAAACAATGGAAAAGTTCTAGGCAAAGGGACAAAATGAGGCTTATATGTCTCCATGTTCTAGCAAACTATTGATATCTTGAAGTGTTCTAAAGACTTCTAAGGTTGCAAAATATATCATACCAATGAGTGCATGTGGAGATATTAAGAGCAGTTTGAATACCTTGTTTGTTTGATACTGTTATGTGATGTCATTGTAAGTTCATTTGGGCCTCCTTCCCTTGTTTGTCGTTTCCATCTTGCCCTTATCCTTCACTTTATTTATTGTTAGCATATAATGTTCATCTATATGCTGTGTAGTTCATAGAAATAATTCTTACAGAAAACTGAATGCTTTCTTTGTCTTTGCAGCGGCATGTCACTGATTTCTATATCTCCGATTTCCAGTCTGGATTAAGGGCTTTGGTCAAAACTGGATATGGTGCAAGAGTAACCCCTTATGTTGAAGAGTCTATTATTGTAGATATCGATCAATCAAACAGGGACATGTCACCCCAGTTTGTCAGATGGCTGGCAGATAGAAATCTATCCAGTGATGACAGAATAATGCGATTGAAAGAAGGGTATGATTTAACTCAATTTCAAAGCAACTTGAATATTTCTTCTGCTTGCATACTTATTTGATTATTGAGAGGCAACATGCTCAATCATATCTAGATGCAGGCTCTACCCTCTACAGTTTTATTGATTTGCATTATTGGTGAATAGATTTATTAGCTTTTTTATCCCTGCTTCCTTTACTACATCTATGTTCAGGTATATAAAAGAAGGTAGCACTGTCAGTGTAATGGGAGTTGTCCAGCGGAACGATAACGTTTTGATGATTGTTCCTCCTCCAGAGCCATTTTCAACAGGATGTCAGTGGGCTAAATGCATTCTTCCAGCCAGTCTGGAGGGTATTGTATTGAGATGTGAGGACAGTTCAAAGATTGATGTTATTCCAGTGTAGCAATTTTATCATTCAAGAAGGTTCTGCTGTTTTGGTCTTACAGTTGCCGGAAAACCCTCTTCCAGTGGCAGCAAGAATGGCATCTTGACACGGTTAACCAGATGTATAGCTTGTCAATTCAATTTTATTATTTTTCTTTTCCCTGTAATGGCGTTGGTTTGATCAATTGTGTAGAGGAAACATGTTGATTAGTGAGGATTTATGAGAGTTCTTTTGGCTAGAACTTTATTGATGTTGGGGGCTTTTCAAAACTTTTTGCCCTGATGCATACAAGCTATGTTTATTTGGTATTTGTAATTCTTTTGTGGCAATCTTAGCCACTCTCAAGGCATTCTTGCAAATGAAACCACTGCTCCGGCATATCTGCCTGATTGCTTGTTGAATAGCTTGAAAATCAGGCAAGGAGAAAGCTCGGTATTAATACTAATAAATGTATTCGTAGTTGCTTTCCATAGATTCCTGGGGTCCAGATGCAAACAAGAACTTGGTGTGATTTTTAATTGAGTAGAATATCAAATTCTTTCTATGTCACGACACGAAATCCAAACCAAGGAGTCGTAATAATGTCTAACACCGCTTACTACGCAAGCTAACACTTAACAATAATAAGAGATACCAAACTAACATTATACAACGTAAATCATAGATAAATGTAAAATTCAGAAATTACATAAAAAGTCTAAAGCAATACAACTGTTTAATGACCTCCCAAGACTGCTATCACTGTGTGCATGATTTTCTAAGGAGTACTAAATATAGAGTCTGAAATAAAGAACAACACTGCCTGATACAATACATAGCAACAGGGATAAGGAAGGTGACTCTAGAGTCTGCGAACGGAATGCAACACTACCTCGAGTCTCCCAGACATCCAAATTAGTCACCCTCGGAACACCGCTACGATCATAGCTAGAATTTGCACAAGAAGTGCAGAAGTGTAGTATGAGCACAACTGACCCCATATACTCAGTAAGTGCCGAGCCTAATCCTCACGAGGTAGTGACGAGGCTAAGACGAAGCTAAGACAAGACATCTACTATATAGACTCGAACAATTAATAAAAAAGAGAAATAACTATTGTGGCGACAAAAGAAATAGCAAGAAGAAGTAAGAGGAATAGTGAAATAATCAACTAAGGGAAATAACGATTCTATTTTCTCAATTAACAGAACCAAACCTTTCATAACATCTCAAATCCAAGAGAATGAAACGATAACCATGAAATAACATAGCCAAGTCCACAAATCCGCATAATAAAAGCAAAGAGGAAAAGATATCATATCAAATAGCACGACAATACCTCTCATTTCACCAAGCACGGAAACTCCTTTATATATATATATATCACTCTTCCTCACAAGCACGGAAACACCTTTTGTGCAATGGTAATAATACCATGGAAATACTCTTTGTGTATAATTACTCTTCCTTACAAGTACAGAATCACCCTTCGAGCAATCACTCTTTCACACCAAGCATATATAAAACAGTACCAAGCAATGTAAGAAGTATAAACAGTATCAAGAAGAGTGATTAAGCAAAATATACCACGTGAGAAATAATCACAACCTTTGCACTGTTAAACGAACCAATATCTCAAAAACCATGTGCACGGTGAAATTTGGGAGGCTGATTTCTCCTCGACTGAATACCTCGAAGGGTGATCCCAGAAGTCCGGGATCTCAAGCCAGTTACTTCCCTCAATATCGGTCGGTACCCTGCCAAAGATGGTGTCGACTAAAGCCCCGACGAATGCAGGAATCTCCCGAGGAATGCACCTGGGGTCGATCAGGTCTATTCAAGTGGCTCGACATCAGCCCACGCGTACATCGCAAAGCTAGCCGGTTGTCCCATCCTATTTCTTTTATCACGCAACGTATCTTGTAGGAAGTTGGGACTTCCCCCTTTCTATAAAAAGGGAGTCGCTAACACCCTGTAAAGGCAGATCTCCAACCATTCTACTCAAGTGCAATAATATCTTCTCTCTCCTTCTCCTCTCTAACTCTCTTGCCCTCACTGGATCGAAACCATTTAGCTTTTATTGCCTTCTTGCCTGTTCTTTGTTTATCACTTGGTACTGGCCCAAAGTCACCTTAACATCCATTGCCTTCTTACTTGTTCTTCATTATATTACTTAATATTGGCCGTGAAGAGCCTTGTTTAATTATATCCTCAACTGTTATGTCATTTCCGATAGCTCGAGCTCGACCCTGACGTCGACCCCGAGGTCCCCCATCGACTAGACCTATACCCGGGCAGCAGGCCCTTCGGTTCAATTACTATCCCGTTTTAGCTTGCATTTCGTCATTAAACTCCTTATTATTAGCATCAACTGCTCTAATAACTAGCTCGGGAATATATCACGTATTTTTAGAATCCCATTTATAAATCTAATTGTTGTTACCATTTTCACGGTAAACAGTTTGGCGCCAACCGTGAAGCTAAAAATAATAGTGATTATTTTCTTGCTGGTTTCATTGCATAAACGCACATTATCTTTCACACTTTTTCTTGTCCAAGATCCTTTGATTTCAGGTCAAAATGTCTGGCTCGGTAAACGGAGTCGAGAACGACAACCTCGAAAATCACGGGAAAAATGGCGTGGTTGTCCTGGTCGCCGGAGCACTACTACAGAATCCCGATAACGCGTCCGGACCAATTCTAGCGGGCACGGATTCACATTACGCACAACAAGTCGACGAAACTTCTCACCCCAATAGGAGCATACGGCACAACGACAGACAGGAAGCTCAGAAAACCCCGTCCCGGGAAGAATAGGAAGTTAGCCTTCATGTTATTTTTGAAATGTTGCAGGCACAGCAACTGGCCATTGCCCAGTTGCAAAGTCAACCGAAGACTCCCAGCACAGTGGCACCAGAGATAGCTCCCCTCGCCGAGCAAGTACCCGAAAGATCAAGCAATAATGGGTCGGTGGTAGACCCCGCCATAGTGAAGATGATCGAGGACCTCACCAAAAGGATCGAATCAGGTGAGAAGATGATTGCAGCCAATGATAAAAAGGTCTAGACCTACAACTCTAGGGTGGATCAGATCCCGGGAGCACACCCGGTCCTGAAAGGTTAGGATTCGAAGAAGTTCATACAGAGGCCGTTCCCCGAGGAAGTGGCCCCAAAGCCCATTCCTAAAAAGTTCAGAATGCCGGAACTCCCTAAGTACAACGGTACCACCGACCCCAACGAACACGTTACTGCCTATACCTATGCAGTATAAGGTAACAATATAAAGAATGACGAGATCGAGTCCGTAGTGCTGAAAAAATTTAGAGAAATGCTCTCGAAGGGGGGGGGATGATGTGGTATCACAACTTGGCTCCCAACTCCATAGATTCATTCGCCATGTTAGCAGACTCCTTCATAAAAGCACATGCTGGAGCCTGATGTGTCGGAGAATTTCGGCACATTTCAATACTAATTGCTTAGATTTTAGCTTGTTTTAATGCAATTATCTCCGTTACTTATGTAGTTTTGTTGTTTCTACAGTACATAAGGATTGAGAACCCAAGAACATGGAAATGGAAGCAAAAAGATAAGAAAAGAGCAAAATGTAGCAAAAATGCTGGTCTGTGATACACTATGCGATTGCAGATCAGACATGCGAACCGCAGAATGCACGTCAAATCGAAAACAAAAGTAGAGATCTGGGTTAAATCTCAAGTCAAGAATGTGGTCCATTATGCGAACGCAGAACCAACATGCGAGCCGCAGAGTGAACCGCAAACCAACCATGAAGGTAACTGAAGGACGAAGATGCGATGCAAAATGCGATCGCATTTCTGCAATGCGATCCGCATAATTGGAATGCGAAGAAGACCTGTAAACTAGGGTTCTAGTCTGCGATGAGGATGTTCAAGATGCGGACCGCATACATGCTCTGCGACAAGAATGCGATCGCATATCAGACCTGAAAGGGCATTTTTGTCCGTTTTCTGTCCCGATTTTGAGTCCACTATAAATAGTTTTATGATGTCTTTATGGGCTCATCTTGTCTAGTCTTTGAACTACATTCCAAGACATTAATATTCCTCACTTTTGGAAGCTTTTGGGTGAAGATTCTCTACTTTGTAAGCTTTTATGACATTAAATACTCTTTGGTTTTTGTATTGTAGTATGAGTAGCTAACTTTAAATACTAAGGTTGTGGACCCTAAATGGGTGTTATGCTAATGAGTGTTTAACATTGAATATATATATAATGATTGGTTGATATTTGTTTACTTCTCATTCTTCATTTATTGTTGAAGGTTGCAAACATTAACAAGTGCCATTAAATTCTTGCTTTGCTTGGGAAAGTGGGTTAGAATTTGCTAGAAGTAAATATCAATGACTCAAGGCTTTAAACCTTGTTTAATAGAATCGCTTAGGAATAAGTGGGTTTTACTTGGCATATATTGATGGTTCTAAATTGCAACTCTTTTATATTTGGGAAAATTATAAAGAGGAAATACTACCCAACTATTGGAAAATATTGGGTAGTCACTTAGACATCATTTGCATATCAAAAGAACCTTCCATTAGAAATATATCATATTAACACCGATAAGCATTATACTCCATTAAAGGGGACACAACCTTGGTTTCTTTAATCCAATTAATTACTCTATAAATATTCCAATTAGTTGATACTTCCAAACAAACTCAATTCATACTCTTGTTACTATAAAACCATTCTCTTGTTACTGTTAACCGAATAGAGATACGACTTTAGTCGAGCAACAAACTATAAGAGTAACCTTTTCACACCTATTCCCTGTGGGATTCGACCCCAACCTTGTTGGGTTATTATATTTTACACCGACCGCCTTACACTATTTATTAAAGTATAATTTGAGCGAATCAAATTTTGGCACCGTTGCCGGGGAATAAGGTTTTGAAATTACTATTTAATGTGTACTTTACTTAACGTCTATTTCTATTCCATCACGCTTTGCTTGCTTTGCTTGGTGTTGATAGGAAAACATGTCTGAATATGGTGATGATGCGGAGACAGAAATGGGAGAGAATCCTTTCGTAGACATCGAGGAGTACATTGAGGATACTAACGCCATTGTACCGCCAGCTGTTGGAGCTGCAACATTTAAAGTGGAACACGGTCTAATTCTGATGCTCAAGGCAGAAGGATTTTTCAGAAACTCCACAGATGATGATCCAACACAACACCTTAGGAATTTCTTGGGTGTGTGTGCAATGCACAAACAAAATAATGTCTCTGACGATGCCTTGAGGTTGAGATGCTTCAAGTATTCTCTAGCCGGGGATGCGAGGAAATGGCTCCAGAATCTGCCACCCAACTCTATCCATTCTTGGCCCAAACTTGTCCGGGCATTTTTGTCCAAGTGGTTCCCGCAGAGCAAAAAGTCTGAGTTGCGGGATAAGATTTTCTTCTTCAAGCAGATACAGGGAGAGCAGTTGCATGAGGCATGGGATCGCTTCAAATTATACTTGGTGAGGTCTCCAAACCACGGTTTTCCGGATTCCATGTTGTTGGAAAATTTTTATATGGGTTTGGATCCCATGAACCAAGCCATCGCCAAGAATGCAGCCGACAGATCTTTCATGGACAAATCATTTGCAAGAGTGACACAAATCTTGGACAAAATGGCAAAGCACAACCAAGCATGGCATTCAGAGGATACTACCGGAGGAATCTCATATGGCTCTCCTTCCTTGAGCAACTTAATCAAGGAAAATCAAGAGAGGGATCAAGTGATTGCCAGGCTTGCAACAAATGTAAATGTGCTAACAAAGATGTTTATCGAGAATCAAACAAAGAAAGTGAATGCAGTGGAAGATGTCCAACCCATCTTAGATGAAAATTTTGAGGAAGCAAATTATATCAACAACCCTCAAGGAGGGTGTCAAAGTCAACCCTACCATGGTCAAGGGCAACAAAGCCAGTGGAGGCCAAACCCGCAAGGGCAAGGCCACCAACAATGGAGAAATGATCAAGGTAACTCACATCAAGGAAATTGGAACAACAACAACTTTGCAAACCGGAGCTCCAACCCGTATGTTCCCCCAAAAGGTCATTATGCAAATCAAGGGTCGTCAAGTGAGTCAAAGTTAGAAAGCATGCTTGAAAGAGTATTGCAAAACCAATAAAAGTCTGACGCGTCCATGAGAAACATGACCGAAGTTGTTGGCTCTCACACCGCATCTATCCAAAAGTTAGAGATGCAAATGAGAGACCTTTCAAGAGAGCAAAACCCAAAGGAAAAAGGGCAACTTCTTAGTGATACCATTGCGAACCCGAAGAGTGGTGGAAGTGGCTCAACTTCTCACGTCATGGAAATAACTACTAGAAGTGGGAAGGTTTTACGAGGTGACATTAAGCAAGAGGTTGTTGGGGAAGAAGCCAAACAAGAAGTTGAAGCAGAAGAGCAAGGGGTTGTTGAAGTTGAAAGGGTGCCGGAAAAAGAGAAGGTGCAGGAAGTGAACCAAGAAGGGGTGAAGGAAAAGGAGAAGGAGACATCAAAAGCTCCACCTCCTATTCCTAGACCTCCTTCGCCTTTTCCTCAAAGACTTATTAGAAGGGTTGATGATAGCAAGATTGAGAAATTCTATGATATTCTAAAGCAATTGTCGGTGAGCATTCCATTCTTGGAGGCTTTTCAAGAAATGCCGGGGTTTGCCAAATATTTGAAGGATTTGATCACCAAAAATAGGACCACAAAGAATGAGATGGTAAACATGACTCACCGGGTTAGCTCTATTATTGCCACAAGACCTGTCCAAAAGAAAGAGGATCCGAGAGCATTTACTATTCCATGCACTATCGGGGAGCGTGACTTTGCAAAAGCCCTTTGTGACAATGGGGCTAGCATCAACTTGATGCCACTTGCCATCTACAAGCAAGCGAGATTAGGGATGCCGAGGCCAACAAGCATGAGGTTACAAATGGCCGATCGATCTATTAAGCGACCAGTAGGAATTGTTGATGATGTGATTGTGAAAGTTGGAAAATTCCATTTGCACGCCGACTTTGTAATTCTTGACTGTGCTGTTGATAAAGAGATCCCTATCATCTTGGGGATACCATTCCGAACCACGGGAAGAGCACTCATGGATTCGGAGTGAAATGAAATTAAGTTCCGGGTGAATGATGAAGAAGTCACATTTCAAGCGAGCAAAGGTATGAAATTACCCCATGAGTATGAGAGCATTTCAGTGATAGATGTGGTTGATGAGGTTGAAGATGCCGTCGAATTGAAAATGGAAGAACAATGCCTTGGTGAGGCATTGGCGGCTATCTTGTTAAACTTTGATGGTGAGGACATGGATGGGTACATGGAGTCGGTAAAGGCATTGGAGGGTCTTGGATCCTATACTTACACTCCGGCAAAGCTTTCTCTTGACTTGGAGAATAGGGACACACCTCCCGCCAAGCCATCAATCATTGAGACACCATAACTAGAGCTCAAGCCTCTCCCACCGCACTTAAGGTATAAATTTCTTGGCTCTAATGATACTTTACCCGTAATTGTTTCGTCTTTGCTAAATGATGTGCAGGTAAACCAATTGTTGGAAGTCTTGAAAGAACATAGGCAAGCCATTGGATGGACCATTGTGGACATTCGTGGAATCCCCGCGGGAATTTGTGAACATAAAATCCAATTGGAGAGCGAAACAAAGCCAAGTGTGGAACATCAAAGGCGGTTGAACCCGTCAATGCAAGAGGTAGTAAAGAAGGAGATTATCAAGTGGTTGGATGCCTGGGTAGTTTACCCCATTGCCGACAGTTCGTGGGTGAGCCCAGTACAATGTGTGCCAAAAAAGGGTGGCATGACCATGATCGAAAATGAGAAGAATGAGCTCATTCCAACGTGAATTGTGACCGGATGGCGAGTTTGTATGGACTATCGGAAACTTAACAGTGCTACTTGCAAGGACCACTTCCCTATGCCTTTTATTGATCAAATGCTTGATCGGCTAGCAGGGAGGTCATTTTATTGTTTCCTTGATGGTTACTCCGGCTATAATCAAATCAACATCGCTTTGGAAGATCAAGAGAAAACTACGTTCACTTGCCCGTATGGCACTTTTGCTTTTAGCCGGATGCCATTTGGCTTGTGCAATGCTCCGACCACTTTCCAAAGGTGTATGATGTCCATCTTCTCCGACATGGTTGAAGACTTTCTTGAAGTCTTCATGGATGATTTCTCGGTGGTTGGTGATTCGTTTGAGCATTGTCTTAACAATCTTAGACAAGTGCTTAAGTGATGCGAAGAGACCAACCTTGTGCTAAATTGGGAGAAGTATCACTTCATGGTTGACGAAGGCATTGTGCTTGGGTACAAAATTTCAAAGCATGGTATTGAAGTCGACCGGGCAAAGATTGAGATTATTTCTAAGCTTCCTCCACCGAACTCCGTGAAAGGTGTTAGAAGTTTTCTAGGGCATGCCGGGTTTTATAGGCGCTTCATCAAGGACTTTTCCAAAATTGCTAACCGCATGTGCAAACTCCTCGAAAAGGATGCCAAGTTTGTGTTTGATGAGAACTGTCTTAAAGCTTTTGAGGAGTTAAAGCAAAGGCTCACCACGACACCCATTATTGTCACGCCCAATTGTTCACTTCCTTTAGAGCTCATGTGTGACACCAGTGGTGTAGCCATTGGAGAAATGCTTTGCCAACGTCACAACACAGTTCTCCACCCGGTGTACTATGCAAGTAAAACTCTCAATGGGGCACAAATGAACTACACGGTAACTGAGCAAGAGCTTCTTGCTATTGTGTATGCTTTTGAAAAATTCCGGGCTTATTTGTTGGGGTCCAAGGTGGTGGTATACACTGATCATGCGGCTCTTCGATATCTCATGGCAAAGAAGGATGCAAAGACTAGATTAATTCGATGGGTCTTGTTGTTGCAAGAATTTGACTTCGAAGTCAAAGATCACAAGGGAACTCAAAATCAAGTGGCGGATCATTTGTCAAGGCTTGAGGAAGCAGGGAGACCACAAGGAGATCTTGAAATCAACGATGCATTCCCTGATGAGCAAATATTGACATTATCTAGCACTTTTGCTCCTTGGTATGCCGATATTGCTAACTACTTGGTTAGTGACCTTATCCCGGACGGATTGGAATCTTATCAAAGAAAGAAGTTTTTGAGAGACTGCCGACAATACTATTGGGAGGAACCATACTTGTTCCGTGTTTGTGCTGACAATATTATTAGAAGGTGTGTTTCCGAAGAAGAGGTTATGCCAATTCTCAAGGCATGCCATGACTCACCGGTTGGGGGTCATCATGGAGGAAATCGGACGACGGCTAAAGTTCTTGAATGTGGGTATTATTGGCCTTCCATCTACCATGATGACAATCAGATGGTCAAGGCTTGCGACCAATGTCAATGACAAGTTTCAATCTCCAAGAGGCATGAAATGCCAATGCACTTTGTGATGGAGATAGAGATCTTTGACGTGTGGGGAATCGACTTCATGGGCCCCTTTGTAAGTTCTTGCGGGATGAAATACATCTTGGTAGCTGTGGACTACATGTCCAAATGGGTTGAAGAAGTTGCCTTACCAAACAATGAGGCATGGAGTGTGACCGCTTTCTTGAAGAAAAACATATTCACTCGGTTTGGCACTCCTAGAGCCATCCTTAGTGACGGTGGATCTCATTTTTGTAACAAGGTATTCTCGGGGCTGCTTGAGAAGTATGGCGTAAAGCATAAGGTGGCCACACCTTATCATCCACAGTCAAGTGGTCAAGTTGAGGTTTCCAACTGGGAGATCAAGAGCATTCTAGAAAAAACTGCGAACGCAAATAGGACCGACTGGTCAAGGAAGCTAGATGATGCATTGTGGGCATACCGCACGGCCTACAAAACCCCTATTGGTACTTCTCCTTATCGGCTAGTCTTTGGTAAAGCATGTCATCTACCCATGGAATTGGAACACAAAGCTATGTGGGCGTTGAAAAGGCTGAACTTAGATTGGGCTGAAGCTGCAAATTTGAGGTTAACACAACTCAATGAAATGGAGGAATTCTGGTTCCATGCTTATGAAAGTGCAGCTGTGTACAAAGAACGGATGAAGTTTGTCCATGATAAGAAGATCTTGAAAAGAGAGTTCAAGACGGGTGATTTGGTCTTGCTCTTTAACTCAAGACTCAAATTGTTTCCGGGCAAGCTTAAATCAAAATGGTCCGGTCCATTCAAAGTGGTCAATGCCTCTCCTTATAGAGCGGTGGAATTAGAATCAACAGATGGGTCCCGGACATTCAAGGTAAATGGCCAACGCATCAAGCACTACTTGGGCACTGATGGAGAAAAACATTTGGTGGAGTAGCTGGCTCTCAAAGATGGTCCATGCCGGACCATTGAGTGAAACCAAAGGAACATCAACTTCGTCGTGTCGCGACGTTAAATCAAGCGCTTCATGGGAGGCAACCCATGTGTGGTAACACTCTTTTGTTCTATGAATTTTTTGTTTTTGATAGATAGATTTATTTGAGCAATTTAAAGTGTGTGTTAGAGTGCAGGGGGTTCAAAAGATCACAACAATTATTACGAATGCATAAAAAGTGGAAGAAAAACCACTAGGTGAATTCTGCTGCACAAATGCGGTCGCATTTTAGCTATGCGGACCGCACTCTGACTGCATACCTAAGCAGAGATTTGGGTTAAAATTGTGGTTGAAAATGTGGTGAGGTGGTGCATTATGCAGTCCACATTTAATTTATGCGACCGCATTTTGCACCGCATTTGCCTCCCTTTAGCTAGGTCCTTAACCTCATCGCATAACACACATGCGGTCGCACTGTGTGTTATGCGGTGTCCTATCCATCGTAGAATTGACAAGGTAAGTCTGCATAACCCTCTCGTCTCTCACTCAGTTAAAACAAAACAAAAAAAAAAAGAAAAAAGGGGGGAAGAACACGAACGGACTTCGAACCAAATCAAGCTCAAATTGTGTACAACCAAAGGACTCCATTTGTCACACTCATTGTCCCAATCTTCAAACTCTGCTGGTATGTACCCGTTTCTCCCTCATTTTATCTTTGATTTCCACTGTAGGTTCAAAGATTTTTCATTAAAATCATGTGCAAAAATGTGTTTAGATGCTTGTGTAGTTGCTTCTCTGTAGTGTAGATGCTTTTGGGTTGAAAATAATTTGGGGTACCTGGTAAAATGAAATAGGACCGCCATTGTTGAAAGCTTGGGTGACCTGTGTAGAAGAAGGAATCTGCGGCCCGCATTGTGAAAATACGGTCCGCATTTTGGCCGCACAACTAAACCCTAAATCTTCTGAAGAAGATGATGAAATGCGGTGTCTTTGCGATCGCAGATTTGACATGCGGACCGCAAATTCACTGCAGAGTGATACAGGGATTTCAGTTTTGAACCATATAGCCATGTCAATTCTGCGATGGTTATGCGTTCCGCATAGTAGTTATGCGACCACATAACTCACCGCAGAATGAGACCACCAGTTGAGACTACAAGATCTGCGACAAGTCTGCGGTCCGCATTATGGTTTTGCGATCGCAGACCCAATCACATTTTCTTTCTTGCTTTTGATTCGTCTGTATCTTCTCCATATTGTTAATGATGTCACTCACTCTTCACCATTGTGCAGATATGGGTCAAAAGAGACGCTCATCAAAGCAGGCTTCCACTAGTAAGCGATCGCGGATAGAGGACAACATGCCGAGCCCCTCCCAGTCTGAGGCGGAGGAGCTCAGGCCCTCAATCAATATAGAGGCTGAAGAGAGAAGGAAATGAGGTAAAGATTTCCAGCTCCGATTTGGGGTTGATGGGTCCAGGGAGGTATTTAGAAAAAGGCTCACAAAGCGCAAAATCCTGGGCGAGAAATAATTGAGCTTGAACGGGCTCAAAGACAAATACCCCCATATCCTGGAAAACATAAAAACACGGAGATGGGAGAACTTCACTGAGCCACCCACGGATTACAATGAGACCCTTGTGAGGGAATTCTATGCATCCTATGGGGCCTCCAGGACGAAATACCACAAACGCAACAAAGTATTCACCGACCAAGTGCTTGTACGGGGAAAGACTGTTTTCTGCAACATTGAGGCCCTTAATGAGTTTTACTTCAAAGGATAGAGAGCAGGCACAACTGAGTACACTGAAAAATTCAAAAATAAGGAGAATGAATGTGGATGGATTGCCTCAGTGATAGCAAAAGGGACTCCCGCTTGGGTTGATCCTCAACACAAGATATATAAGGAAGATCTCACGAGAGAGGGTCGCTACTGGCTCGGTTTTGTCACTTCTCGGTTGGTACCAACTCAAAATGAAACTGAAATAGCCATCGAGAAGGCCCTTCTGATTGCTTGCATCATGACTTGTATCAAGATAGATGTGGGAGCGTTGATCTTCCAAGAAATAGGGATCCGAGCAATGCAGCATGCAACTTCACTTCCTTTCCCTTTCCTGATCACAACTCTGTGTAAAGCTGTGAAAGTTCCCATCCTGCCAACTGATAAAACTGGAAAGGAAACGAGGGATATTGATATCACACGTATCATGGATATCTCTCGTATCACTATTGCTGCTGCCCCATCACAGGTTCAGGTCCAAGATCCGATTGATCTAGAGCACAGTGACTCCCAGACACCAGTGACTCCTCAGGTTACAGTGGCCCCCACATCCACTTCCGAGCCTGCTTCTCAGTCCACCACTGTCCAGCCTGCCATCACCATTCCTGCTGTCTTGAAGCTTGGTCTACTAGCTCAGCATGCCAATGCCAAAGTACATCAGCTTTTGAAGACATTGCCAAATCTAATCAAACAAGCCCTGATGCCCATGCAATCCTCAGTGACGACCCTCCAATAGCAACAATCAAAATATGAGGATCGTCTATAGCAACTTGAGTTGAGGGTGGAGAAGATAGAGCGGGGTGAATTTAGTGGGTTGCCTGGACTCAAGAAGGAGGTTGCTTCTATGAAGATCGAGCTCTAAAAGATGCAGAACTTGGAGTTCGATCTATCATCCCTCCTTCCCACAGATGGTGATCAGGTGACAGGCACAGCACCTCCGGACTTAGGTCTTGACTTCACTGCATTGATGACTAATACTGCCCCTCTTATTGCCGGAGCTTCCTAGCCTAAAGCCCCTCTGGCCCATATTGTGATCCATTCTGGGAAGGAGTCTGGAGGTTCTGGTAAATCAGAAGATGAGGAGGAAGATGGGAGCGAGGATGAGGAAAGTTCTGGATATTCAAGCGATGATGGCCCTCAGGATAAAGGAAAGCAGATTGCGGATGCCTCTGTCGAGGATTCTATTATTGAGGAGGCTACTATTGCAGAAGTGGAACAAGTAGATATGCAGACAACGATCCAGCGGTCCCTAGTAGACATGGCCAGCCCTATAGCTCCATCAGTCACCCCGCCATTAGTGGGCGAGAGTAGCAGCTCACAGGCTCCAGCACCAGCTCCAGCCCCATCTCCAACTCCTACTTTGGACCAGCCTGAGAGCATTACTCCATCAAGAGAGGTCACTTCTCAGACCGAGCTCTCATCGGTCCCAGCTTCCACATCCGAGGGTGACCCCTCCAGTGCTCAGCCAACTACTGACTCCCATAACACTTAGTGTGCCTCAGGGAGCCCCCCTCAAACTCATCTCTCTGTTTTTATGCATTGGGGACAATGCATGCTTTTAGTTGGGGGTGGAGGGTAGCATTGTAGATATTTTTGTGATATTGGAAACTGTTGTACATATGCATATCTTTATGTTACAATCAGACTCTTGTACTTATGTGTATTTTGTGTTATGTATATATTAGTATGACTTCGGTACATGAGTTGTGTTATGAAATTCGTGATGATGTTAATATTAGTGTTTGTTTTGTGTTCATAATAGCGTTGTGTAAATATGATACCGTTGTCCATATAAAAGAAAAACAACAAAAACAATTAGATAGTGATTAGGAATCAATTCCTCTTGGTTTTTCTTCTCCCGGTTAAATATGATACCGTTGTCCATATAAAAGAAAAACAACAAAAACAAGTAGATAGTGATTAGGAATCAATTCCTCTTGGTTTTTCTTCTCCCGGTTCTTTTCCAAGGGTGTAATAGTAGAACCAGGATCGTAGAATGAATCATTTTGACCGGTTTGGTGTAATTGCCTAGTATCAAGCATGTGTGTCTGTACATAGCATATACCCTTCCACATATAAAAAATATTGTTTTTGTCGACTTTTCCCGATGATGGATAGATTGACAACTTTCTTAAGGGAATTAGTCTTTGTGATCAACTTTGTGAACTTGAGGCTCGCTCTGTGACTCTATGGCGACCTAGAGTTATACATGTGTCTATGATGAAAGCCTTGAGTTGCCAAGTGTTGACTCAAAAACGTCAAATTATGTGAATGAAACAGTTTGTGTACCATGTGTGTGTGAGTTCTCTCTGTGTATATAACTCTCGTGTTTACTTCTATCATCTAGAACTTGCCCGGTTGGTCTTTCAATGCTAATGATAGTATGTTTGGTTGGAGGGATGATCTTAGGCATTCTTTGTCTTATTTGCTAGACCTCTGTAGCCTTTCAAGCCGACCTGTACATAAATAATATCACTAGTACCCAATTTGAGCCTTTAAGCCTTTTCTTTGGCCAACTCATTACAAACCTCTCCCTTTTTTGTATGTAAAATGATCCCCTCTCTTGAACCCGTCCCTCCTTGAACATTGAGAACGAGGCTAAAAGCCTAAGTTGGAGGTGGTGTCGCAGTGGAGATTGGTAAGGTTGTACGTTGAGTTAGGACCACATGCCTCAAAAGTGTTTGTTTTAGATTATTCAAGCTCCAAAAGAGAAAAAAAAACAAGAGAAAGATTTGTGTACAAAAAAAAAAAAGAAAAAAAAAGAAGAGAAAATATGTGTATGTATATAAAGTATGGAGCCTTGAATAAAATTAGAAGAGGTATGTAAGGTGGTTCTATATTGGAAACTAGACGCAAATGAGGCTATGAGGGTTTGAAAAGAAGCAAAGTAAAAAACAAAATGGAAAATTGTGAGTAGTGTTCAAGGAGGGTGAAGTCACTTGTACCCAAATGTCTATCCAACCCTTCCCGAAACCTACATTACAAGCTTAAAAAGTCCTTATGAGACCTCCAACCGAACATTCTTGAATAAGCGGTGAATTAAAATAAGGGCAAGCTTATGGTATGAAATGTTGTAACACTTGAAGTTCTTTCTAAGAGTGAGTGTATTTGTAAACTGTCCCTTTTTGTTGTCCTTGTAAATATTGTGATTTTGGGACCTTCTTTCTAGTGAGGGTACATGAACTGTGGAGTTAAACAAAAGTTAAGCTTTTGAGTCAAATGCAATTGCACTCAGCTGAGGGTAACATTTTGTCGCAATGTCTGAGGCTCAAGGTTCACAAGTTGATTAGTTTTCCTTGTATATACTATCAGTTCAGGAAGGGTAAAACAATTATAGATGCATGCTTGAAGTACTAGCAATGAACACCACCCGTAGTCATTATCGTTTCATGTTTTGTAAATAAAGTCTAGAATAGGCTAAGTTTGTTTTAGTTGCTTGAGGACAAGCAAGAGTTTAAGTTGGGGGTGTTGATGTGCCGGAGAATTTCGGCACATTTCAATATTAATTGCTTAGATTTTAGCTTGTTTTAATGCAATTATCTCCGTTACTTATGTAGTTTTGTTGTTTCTATAGTACATAAGGACTGAGAACCCAAGAATATGGAAATGGAAGCAAAAAGACAAGAAAGAGCAAAATGTAGCAAAAATGCTGGTCTGCGATACACTATGCGATCGCAGATCAGACATGCAAGCCGCAGAATGCACGTCATATCGCAGACAAAAGCAGAGATCTGGGTTAAATCTCAAGTCAAGAATGCGGTCCATTATGCGACCGCAGAACCAACATGCGAGCCGCAGAGTGAACCGCAAACCAACCATGAAGGTCACTGAAGGACGATGATGCGATGCAAAATGCGATCGCATTTCTACAATGCGATCCGCATAATTGGAATGCGAAGAAGACCTATAAACTAGGGTTCCAGTCTGCGATGAGGATGTTCAAGATGCGGACCGCATACATGCTCTGCGACAAGAATGCGATCGCATATAAGACCTGAAAGGGCATTTTTGTCCGTTTTCTGTCCCGATTTTGAGTCCACTATAAATAGTTTTATGATGTCTTTGTGGGCTCATCTCTAGTCTTTGAACCACATTCCAAGACATTAATATTCCTCACTTTTGGAAGCTTTTGGGTGAAGATTCTCTACTTTGTAAGCTTTTATGACATTAAATACTCTTTGATTTTTGTATTGTAGTATGAGTAGCTAACTTTAAATACTAAGGTTGTAGACCCTAAATGAGTGTTATGCTAATGAGTATTTAACATTGAATATATATATAATGGTTGGTTGATATTTGTTTACTTCTCATTCTTCATTTATTGTTGATGGTTGCAAACATTAACAAATGCCATTAAATTCTTGCTTTGCTTGGGAAAGTGGGTTAGAATTTGGTAGAAGTAAATATCAATGACTCAAGGCTTTAAACCTTGTTTAATAGAATCGCTTAGGAATAAGTGAGTTTTACTTGGCATATATTGATGGTTCTAAATTGCAACTCTTTTATATTTGGGAAAATTATAAAGAGGAAATACTACCAAACTATTGGGAAATATTGGGTAGTCACTTAGACATCATTTCCATATCAAAAGAACCTTCCATTAGAAATATATCATATTAACACCGATAAGCATTATACTCCATTAAAGGGGACACAACCTTGGTTTCTTTAATCCAATTAATTACTCTATAAATATTCCAATTAGTTGATACTTCCAAATAAACTCAATTCATACTCTTGTTACTATAAAACCATTCTCTTGTTACTGTTAACCGAATAGAGATACGACTTTAGTCGAGCAACACACTATAAGAGTAACCTTTTCACACCTATTCCCTGTGGGATTCGACCCCAACCTTGTTGGGTTATTATATTTGACACCGACCGCCTTACACTATTTATTTAAGTGTAATTTGAGCGTATCAGAGCCATCAAGGTAGCAACGAGGAAGTCTGATGTTTTCAAAATTAAGCAGAGAGAGAACGAGATGCTGCGGGAATTCGTGTCCCGCTTCCAGATGGAACAAATGGAGCCGTCGCCAGTCTCCGACGACTGGGCAGTGCAGGCCTTCACCCAAGGCCTGAACGAATGAAGCTCGTTGGCTTCGAAACAGCTGAAGCAGAACCTAATTGAATATCCAGCCGTGACCTGGTCGGATGTCCACAACCGGTACCAGTCAAAGATCAGGGCCGAGGACGACCAACTAGAGCCCCTTCGGGCTCAGTGTACCCAAATAGACTCCTGGTAAAAGAATTAAAACCAAACAAAGAAAGGTACCAGCCGTACCTTGAAGACAGAAGGAAAGCCCCAAGGCGCTACCTACCTCGCAACGATCAGAGGATAGATCGAGGACAGGACCCTCGAGGGCTCGTCGACAGAACCAGGTTCGATCGAAACATAATGCCAAAAAATGCGCCCCACTTATCGGAATACAACTTCAGCATCGATATATCAGATATCGTGTTCGCTATTTGTAAGATCAGAGACGCCAAGTGGCCCAAACCGATAAAGTCAAACCCTTCGCAGAGAAATTACAACTTAGCGTGTGAGTTCCATAACACGCATGGCACAGGACCGAGGATTGCCATCAACTACGAGAAGAAGTGACTCGACTGCTCAACATAGGACACCTTTGGGAAATCCTCAGCGATTGGGCTAAAAATCAATTCCGAGAGAGGGAGGAAACCAAGAAAAACGAGGCAAACGAGCCGCAACACGTCATCCACGTGATCATGAGGGGTGTCGATGCCCTACAGGAACCCGTAATGAGAAGAACAAAAATTTCCATTACCAGAGAAAAACGGACTCGGGGATATATCCCCGAAGACGCCCTCACGTTCAGCGAAAAGGACACCGAGGCCCTGTCTCAACCCCACAACGACGCCATGGTAATCTCCTTTTCTTGTAAATTCTTTTCAGATAAAACGTGTACTCATGGATCCAAGTAGCTCGGCCAATATCATCAGGTCGAGAGTGATAGAATAGCTCAGGCTGCTCAAACAAATCATGCCCACCACTTGGGTCCTCAATAGATTCAACATGGCGAGCGAAACGACGAAAGGGGAAATCGTCCTTCCGGTTACTATGGCCGGCACAACCCAAGACACCAAATTCCATGTCATCGAGGGAGATATGAGGTATAACGCCTTATTTGGACGGCTATAGATACACTGCATGAGAGTAGTATCATTCACCCTCCACCAGGAGATAAAATTCCCGACAAAGAACGGGACAAAACCATCTACGGGGAGCAACACGTGGCAAGGGAAATGTTCGCTATACACGACGTGATACCAACGCTCATGCCTCCGCCCCCGAATGAAACAACGGGCAAACCAGGTTTTGCACCCGGTCGAACTTGACAAAACAAAGTAGAGATCCACGCTGCATCTATGCCCCTAGGCAGTTACAGTAGACCAATCCCAAGGCATCGCCAGCATATCTCGTTTCAAGGTACGTCCATTCCTTTTTTATTTTATTTCAAATTCGGAATTAACCTTCGTGCAGGCACCCAATCGAAGCTGCCGAGACGTTAGTGCCGTCGGAAGACCTCGGGGCCCCAAAGGCGCACCCGTTGCACTCTTTTCCTTCGACTGAGTTTTTATCCCAGAGGGAGGCTTTTTTCCGGCAAGGTTTTTAATGAGGCAACGTCTATAAGCCGTTTAAGGGGGAACTCCGCAAAAAGCATTCAAGACTTTCCTTGCGTCTGACTTTTTAAGCGAGGGGCATTCCCCTTGGAAAGCTGCCCGCTCGTAGGAGTTTTGAAAAATGCCAAATGAGGTTTCCTATAAGAAAACATTGTATCGGACCAAACGGCCGATATAGTCAGGCCCCATCGGCAAATGCATGTACTATCGTATCGAGCAATCAAAAAACACCTTTTGTCAAAAAAGGGGGGAGGAACTCCTTCTCAGAGTAGGGTAACAAATTCTTTCACCAAAAATGCACCGAAAATTTGGGAACGGACGCCAACGGTTCAAATGCTCCGACGGCCTCTGAGTCAAAAGCTCTGAAATCACAAAAAATTCAGGCAAGACAAACCTCCGAGCGATTGACTTCGACCCGATATAGGTCGACTCAACACAACAATATATATTACGACAATGGATCGAAGAACATCTTTCAGCATCCCATTCTCCAAGCAAGGAAATCACAGTGTATTCTCGACAGGAACCTCTCTACCAAATGCGTCCCAAGATACTCGAAGACTTAGCATCAACAATTCAGCACCCGCACAACCCCAAGGTCAGAACTCTGGGCTCATAAAGCCCCTATAAGGGAACTCCGAGCTCATGAAAAGCGGTCTTCAAGCTTAAACAAATTTGATGACTCAGAGACTGTCATTCATTGCCAATCACCATGCTCTGGGAAATCCAAAACTATAAGACCCCTAGCGGGAAGACTTGGCATAACCAGATCTATTCTACATTACGACAAAAACTGTAAGACCTCAACAGCCATGACAAAAACTGTAAGACCTCAACAGGTATAACAAACTGTAAGACCTCAACAGGCATGAAAATCCCAAAGTTCAGGCTATACGTCGCATTTGTAAGAGTCCGAAAAGGGCATACCCTCGGTATAGACGCCTGAACTATCACGCAAGATCAAAAATGGCTCCAGCCAAACACATATGACTACGGTCAAAACAGCTGATATAGCCAAACTAACACGACTCGAGGACGCTTGACTGTCGCTAAACAAAAATTGCAGGCCACTACTTCGAATATACTTTGGAAAGAACCGGTTAAAACAAGCTTCCCTCAATAGGCAAAAAAAACGAGCTTCGACCACTTCGGCTCCAAATCGCAAGGCGTCGATCTACTTGACCTACGAGCTATGAAACTTTCGAGGTGCTCAAAACATCGCCGATAACGACTTGAAATCGAGGTTTTTCGGAACCAACGATGGGTCAGGCAAAACTATTTCAAAAGACCTTAATGAACAGAAAACAAAGCCTACATGCAAAACAGCGTAAGAGCCATTGTCGCTAGCCAAACGAGCCTCCGGGCCGCACATTGAAAGGTCTCTACGACCAAACATCGTAAGAGCCATTGTCGCCAGCTTAAAACTTGACAACTTGAGGATTAAAATAAGCTCGAATCGTAACCCGATTAGGAGATCGGATCCAAAATAGTTAACTATGCAAGCCTCCGGGCCATATATTGAAAGGTCTCAACGACCAAAGCAGTGTAAGAGGCATTATCGCCGGTCTGAAAATACTTAAAGGTCAATTAAAGCTCGAATCGCAATGCGACTTGGAGACTGGACCCGAAATAGTTAAACTGCAACATGCCTAAGGGCACGGCATAAATGCCACTATCGACTAACCGAGTAAGCCTCCGGGCCACGTGCCTGTAAGGTCACTTCGACCCAAAGAACAAAAGGCCATTGTCGACCGCCCATGCAGGCAAGAGAGAACTTAAGGGTCAAATTAAAGCTCAAATCGCAACGCGACTCGGAGACTGGACCCGAAACAGTTGAAACGACAAAATGTCCGAGGGCGAGAAATGAAGGCCGCCATTGTCCGCCCATGCAGGCAGGAAAGAACTTAAGGGTCAGTTAAAGCTCGAATCACAATGCGACTCGAAGAATGGACCCAAAATAGCTGAAACAGCGAAATACCCAAGGGAAAGAAATGAGAACAATCACCATCTGCCCGCGCGGGCACAAAAGATCAAAGGACGGGCAAGCTCAAATAAAGGCCTAACTCAGAGACTTAGCCTAAAAATAGCTAGGCAAAACATAGAGACCCCAATACCTGCTCGCGTCAAGGATCACGCTTGAAAGCCCCCGAGCCTGCCTGATCAGTTCCGAACCCACGAGGATCCCGCCAAAGCACGGAAACCAGCCCGCCGGATCAAAGGCAATACGGGAAGAGATACAAAGGAGGTAAAACTTCAATATTTCTCTCATTTTATATATGCGCGAAAGGTGCGCTCTCCATCTACAAGCATGCTCTATAAACAACAAAATACAAAGTGGCAAAATCTATGCTCCACCCCTAGAGGGTTACGGCCTACCGGCCCCAGCCTCGCTCTTCGTGGCATCAGCAATATGCAAACCGCGCATCACGCCCGACCACCTTCGCTCATGCGAATCTTTCTAGAAGGACGAAACCCCTGGCATGGGTCTCTTCAAATACCTATCCCAGAGATCTACGACGAACGCATCCCTCGAAGGCCCGTTCCAACCTAGCTTGATCATCGGTGATGAGTCACCACTCCTTCATCATCCTCAGACCAGCTTAGTACTATACCAATCTGGCACCGGTTGTTCTCAATCCAAACTTTTGAGGAACTAAGCTACAACTTCACAATCATATCCTCTCAGATCGAAGCTCGAATCCTGCATTTGATACTCAGGTATTCCTAGCTCGATCTGCTCCGCCCCTAAGGTAGAAAAGGCGAAACGCTTACCACAAGAAGACTCATACCTCACCAAAAGGCTTTTGTAATGCGAGCTCCGATATGTCCCAAATCGCCAGTGCACCGACTCGACCCTTCTTTCCCCTCACCAAGAAGCCTAAGGGTCCTACCCTCGTCCAGGGCCCCCCGAAGTATAGCCCCTTAACAGAAAAGCTCAAATCCTGGGTCTGTTGGAGTCTTGTCGAGGGAAAACCCTATAAGAAAGGGAAGACCCGAGATACGGAGGAATCATGCTAAAACTTACCACAAAGTGAAGCCGGTAAACCTACTCGACAACCGAGCACCCTCCTGGTGGCCCAACCCTTGTTAGCCCAAAGGAACCGCTGCTCCGGAACCAAGGACTCCAGGAACGCCAGGCTCGAATGATGCACTCTCCTCAGAAACACAGGTCCATCTCGCCCCGATAAAAGCTCTTTCATGATTATGAAGCACACATCTCATCTATCGCTATGCCCGGTCTCTGCTGTGCCCCGAATAAGCAGCCGCTAAGGGCATGACCCACCAACACCATGAAATCAACAAACCTCGAGGACCCCCGGGGAGCGGAAGCAACCTCACGGCTACATACGAAAAGTGCGGGAACAATTCAACACCAACCAAATGCACCAACCACCGGCACCACCTCCAGTTTTGAGGTAATGCTCAACCCTGAAGACCTCCGCCATAGCAAAACAGTGCCCCAATAGGCCAACAATGCCTTCATCGAATTGGCATACAACTTCAAAAGGCCTCCACCAAAGAAGGCTAGCTTACGAAGAAATAGGCGTCCCTAACAAATGCCCGTGCGAAACAAGTTCCAGGTAATGACCAGGGTGGCCCGGAGCACGACCAGGCCTCCATTCAAAGATTGCCTCCAGGAAGTCACCGGCGTCCCAGAACTGCGAGTCCTCAGGCAAGTCTCTTCTCGAAGGCCATTATGAGGCCTGAAGATATTATCCACGCTTTCATGCAGAGAAAGAGTCCCGGCGGCTCGAGGTTATTGGCCAAATTCGGGTTCGATTTGAGAAGTCATGAAAGACCCCACGCGAAGCCGTTTCATCAACCAAAGGCCAGGAGGAATACTCGCGCCCAAGGCCATTAACAAGGGCAACAAAACAAGATCATGCATTCGAAGCTTCCAAAAATATAAAGAGATACAACAAGTGTCAAAGGAAGGAATCAAGGAAATATATTTGTCTTTATACAAGTGTTCTCTTACAATGACCCTCGAGGGGTCCTTACATATGATTACAAAAGCCCACAGGGGATCTTTACATAAAAATAAAGAAGTACAAGTGATATGCATACAGCAGGAGCCTAAGGGCCTAGCCTATTCGTGCTGCATCTCCGTCATCATCCTCTCAGGCATATGACCTCAAAGACAATATCTTCCAAGTTCGATCCCCTCAGGGACCACATCCTAATCCTCCCAGAATGGCATCTTCAAAAGGGAGGGTATGGAAAAGGAAGGCAAGGGAGAAGAGCAAAATGACGAAGGAGAAGCCGAAAGAACACAAGAAGCGGCTGGGTAAAAACTTTGGCTAGTACGAACTCCGCCAGTACCACCATTTTGAAGCCACTTCTTGAGACGTTGCCTCGGCCTGGAAGGCAACAGATGGCAGAAACCGCCGACACACCCCTCGGGAATTCAAAAGGAGTGTAACATGCCGATCCGAGGGAAGAGGGTGAGTAGCAGTGTATAATCTGAGCCCCCTGTTGAGCAGCGCTGCATAATTTAAAGTATCCCCAGGGTCAGAGGAAATCGGTCCTCTACCTCATCAGCCTGGGCCAACGACAACAACAACAACATCACAGCAGCACAACTTCGCCCAATCAAAAGAGGATCGAGGGTTGGGCCACGATGCACATGGTGTAATTCCTTGAGGATACGAGCTTCAAACATGACGAGATGACAGAAATTCAAGATAGCAGGAAAGTAAGAAAAGATGGGTGTCAAAGGAAATTTGGATAAAAATCCAACCACAAAAAGTCCCATTTATAGGGAGGGCAAAGTAACCGATGGCGCCATTATCACCCTCGAAGAGCGTAACAGCAGGCACAATCAATGCGTTAATAGAAGCTGAACCGATAGCAACGAAGATCAAAGAATCACGATATTTTGGGTAATCTTGGAGAAGCGGAAAGGCGAGGCGCCTCGACACCTGTAAAAAGGAGGTTGCGCCATCAGCGTGATGTCGTTATGTGAGATCGAGAAGAGGGGTGTCAAAATCATTTCTTATCACTTCCCTCTAAGAAATACGGAAACTATCTGTGTACGGTGAAATCTGGGAGGCCGATTTCTCCTCGACTGAATACCTCGAAGGGTAATCCCAGAAGCCTAGGATCTCGAGCTAGTCACTTCCCTCAAGATCGGCCGGTACCCTGCCAAAGATGGTGTCGACTAAAACCCTGACGAACGCAGGAATCTCCCGAGGAATGCACCCGGTGTCGATCAGGTCTATTCAAACGGCTCGACATCAGCCCACGCGTACATCGCAAAGCTAGCCGGTTGTCCTATCCTATTTCTTTTATCACACAATGTATCTTGTAGGAAGTTGGGACTTCCCCCTCTCTATAAAAAGGGAGACGCTAACACCCTGTAAAGGCAGAGCTCCAACCATTCTACTCAAGTGCAATAATATCTTCTCTCTCCTTCTCCTCTCTAACTCGCTTGCCCTCACTGGCTCGAAGCCATTTAGCTTTTATTGCCTTCTTGCCTGTTCTTTGTTTATCACTTGGTACTGGACCGAAGTCACCTTAACATCCATTGCCTTCTCACTTGTTCTTCATTATATTACTTAATATTGGCCGTGAAGAGCCTTGTTTAATTATATCCTCAACTATTTTCCTATCCCTGATAGCTCGAGCTCGACCTTCACATCGACCACGAGGTCCTCCATCGACCAAACCTATACCCGGGCAGCAGGCCCTTCAATTCAATTACTATCTCGTTTTAGCTTGTATTTCATCATTAAACTCCATATTATTAGCATCAACTGCTCTAACAACTAGTTCGGAAATATATCACGTATTTTTAGAATCCCATTTGCAAATCTAATTGTTGTTACCATTTTCATGGTAGACATTCCATAATGTCTAAATGTCTCAACAAAGCTTTAAACATAGCTACTAGCATGCATGAGAATAACTAAGTAGTTTCACAAAGTAATAAAGCATAAGAGAATATTACATATAAAGCAAACAAGACATGAAATAGAGTAATTCTATCTGCATGCTTTAACCCTGACAAACACATATAGTCTCGTTACCATGCATATACGTTGCCCCTAACACATATAGCATGTAGAAAATAGACCCAATTAAAATTTAATTTTTTCAAATCAAGTTTAACCAAGATACTTACATCTTTCTAAACAAATCAACTCTCCAATACTACTTTTTGCTTAGCACAAGCCTCCAAATAACTTGAATCTAGTAAATTAATACTCAAATAAGTCAAAACAAGCTTTCGAAACTATCCTAGTATAAAAAAAGTTCAATATTTATTATATTTGGAAAGGTAAATAAAAAGTTAACCCGAGCCCACATGGTCAAATTCTAAAATTAAGACCAATTCCCGATTACTCATTATTTACTGAGTCCAAATATGTGATTTTTATCAAAATCTCCAAATGCCCAAAATTAACTCTCTTATGTTTTATCCTAAGACTACAATATATACACTTTAAAACCCTAGATTTAAGGATAAAAATCTATGGGAAATCATAGAAATAAATTAAAACTAAGTTAAATTACTAACCTTTGAAGTTTGGGAGAAAATAGTCTAAAAATCTCCTCAATCTGCGATTTAAGTCCCAAAAATAGTAAAAGTGGTTAAATCCGGATTTTCAACTCTATTTATACCTGGGAGAACTTCCTTCTTCATGTTCGCGAAAGGACTCTTGTGTTCGCAAAGACTAGTGGCCAATGACCACCGTGTTCGGGAAGCCTACATCGCGTTCGCTATATTTCAGACCTTAACTACTCATACTCAAGAACATGCCACTACTATGTTTCAGACTCCAGGAGTTCTGATTATTCCATCAGTTGGGGCAGTTCAACCTATTACTGTGTTTAGGCCTATTATGACTGTTGATAAGCAAAAGATGACAGATCAATTCCAGAAGTTACATCTGCAACATTTTGATGGTGATCACACAGCTGATGCTCAGGACTTTTGGATAAGTTTCATGAGATTTTGTGCAATTTGGGTCTAGTATAGTCTAATAGAGTTAATTTCACTACTTTTCAGGTGAGAGGGTCAGCCAAGAGGTGGTGGAAGACTTATGAGCAGAGTAGACCAGCAGAGTCATTCCCTCTTACTTGGACTTACTTTTCTACTCTTTTCCTGGAGAAGCTCATTATGCTCATTAGGAAAGATGAGTTGTGTAGTCTGTTTGAGTACCTACAGTAGGATAATATGATAATTATTCAGTATGAGATAAGGTTTATGGAGTGGTATTGTCATGCATGTTTCTTGATTCCCACCGAGAATGAAAAGGTGATGAGGTTTATTAAGGGGATTAATTTTGGAATTAACCTCAGTATGACTAGGGAGACAAAGACTAGGACTACCTTTTAGTAGGTAATGGAGATAGCGCAGAGGATTGAGCACATCTGCTGTCAGCGGAGCAGGACGACAAACGATAAGAGGATACGTCTGGAGGTAAGAGTTATTTTCGTAGAGGTCATCTTGGTAGGCCATTTCACTCGACGCTTCAGACTCCTCACGGTGCTCTAGTTAGCCATGGTTCTCATGGTACTCATTCGAGGTAGGCATCCTACAATGTGCCTTCTTATGGTGGTTATTCTGGTTGTCAGAGACTAACTCGGTCTCAGCATCCATGCCAATAAAGACATTGCTTTGAGTGTGGACATTTGAGGTATCTTAGGAGAGATTTACCTAGTCTTCGAGGTGGTATGTCTCATCAAGGTACCCAGGCTATGATTGTAATCCCAATTTCCATGCCAACTGCCCAGCTAGCTAGGGGTAGAGGCCAACCAGCTAGAGGTGAAGGTCAACCAGCTAGAGGTCGTCTTAGAGGAGGATAGACTAGTGAAGGACATGCACCTTATTATTCTTTCCCTGGTTGGCCTGAGGTAGAGGCATCTGATACAGTCATTGTATTTTTTGTGTATGTCATAGAGATTCTATGTTATTATTTGATCTGAGTTCTACTTATTTATATATGTTATCTTACTTGTATCATATTTAGGTATGTCTTGTGATTCCTTAGATATTTCTGTTTATGTGTCTATACGGAGATTCTATTATAGTGGATCGAGTTTATCGGTCTTATATTGTTAATATTAATCTATATGATGTGATGGTGAATCTATTGTTGTTAGACATGGTGAATTTTGAGGTCATTCCTTCATGGATTGGTAATCTATTTATCATGCTATCTTGGATTGTCACGCCAAAACTGTGACTTAATCTATATCAAAGTTTCCTAGATTAGAGTTAAGAGGATCACTTTGTCATTGTATAGGTAAGGTAATTTCACTCGTAAAGGCTCAATGTATGGTTAAGAAGGGATATCTAACATATTTGACTTTTATTCGGGATTCTAGTGCGGAGATTCATCCTATGAATTCGGTACCAACTGTGAGAGAGTTCTCGAAGGTGTTCCCTATAGATTTCCGTGTATGCCACTCGAAGGGATAGTTATTTTGGCATTCGCTTGGTTCCAGGCCCTCATCCCTTATCTATTTTATCATACCGCATGACTCCAACCGAGTTGAAAGAGTTGAATGAGAAGTTTCAAGATTTGCTTCGAAAGGGTTCAGTAGACCTATCATTTCTCCTTGGGGTACACTAGTATTATTGTGAAAAGACAAATTGCGCTATGTAACAAAGTGGCTGGTCATTTGGACTATTAAAACCCTGTTTCCATATTTGATGTTTCTCGTAGTTTCTTTTAATGTTTTGTGACTTGCGGGGATGGTTGGTTTGGTTTCGAGAAGGTTTGTGAGTTAATTAGAACACTTAGTTCTATTTTTGGAAACTTAAGTTGTAAGAGTTGACCAAGATTTTAATTTTGAGTAAATAACCTTGGATTAGTATTTTGATAGTTTCTATATGTTATTATGGTGATTTTGTACTTGGGAATATGTTCGAAATTAGTTTTGTATGTTCCTAAAAGATTTTAACTCTATTTGTCGAAAGGTGGCAATTTGAAGAATTGGAGAGTTCGTAAGTTTGATTGGTAGTTGATTTTGGGTTAATGAGATTTGATTGTGGTTTTGAGACCTTGTATAGGTCCTAAGCGTTGAATTGAACTTGCGTGCAAATTTGGGATGTAATCGGGAATATCTAAGTATGATTCGGATGCATTCGACGAAGTTGAGAAGTTAAGAGATGGATTTGATCTTCGATTATTGATTTTTGTTGTTGTTTTTTATTTTTCGATCCTTGAGACAAGTTTGTATGAAGTGTATTGATCTATTGGAATGATTATATGGGATTCGGGGGGGGGGGGAGATTGAATGAGGTTCGAGGTGGTTTCAGACCATTTTCATTGAGTTTGCTGCAACTTATTGTTGGTGAGGTTGTAGTGCTACGCAATCACGGAGTAGAGTCTCACGCTCATAGAGAAGGATTTCTTGGCTGACTTGGATTTGTGCATTGCATTCATGGATTGGTGGTCGCAATTGCGTAGTGCTGTGGAGTTGGGCATCGCATTCGCGTGAGGGAGTCCTCATTCGCAAAGGAGAGGAGTCTGGCTGGGAAATTTGGCCTTTGCATTTTGCAAAGGGGTAGCTTGGGTTTCGTGTAAGAGGGTGGTCTTCTGCTCTTCATGTTGGTGAGTGTACTTTCGCGTTCGCAGAGAGGGGATTGCAGGTGCAGGAATTTTATGCTTCACAAACATAGAGCTGAGGTCGCGTTCACAAAGGGTATCACTGGGCAGTATATTTAAGTTGTAATTTTGAAATTTTGCCATGTCTCTCATATTTTGAATCCTACACTTCAAGAGAGGCGATTTTGCAAGAGGATTTTGACCCAAGGCAAGATGGTAACTGATTTTTACTCATTTGTGATTATATTTCAAGAATCTACATAGATTTTAGCCCCTGAATCAAGGATTTGAAGAGTAAAAATTGAGATTTTTGGTATGAATATAAGAGAGAGAATTTGGGGGTTTTGAACATGGAATTGTAATCTGATTTGAAATATACTCATATATATTGAATTGTAGGGTTATGGATGATCTATATCTATGATCAATTTTGGATGGTCTGTGCCTAAGGCTGGATGTTGACTTTTTATTGACTTTTACTTTGAGTTAAAGATTGAATATTTTGATATGAAATTAATTCCTACGATTGTATTGGATCATTTAAGTAATATTTGATTAGATTCAAGACGTTTGGAGGTGGATTTGAAAGAAAAAGCAGTTTTAGAAGTTTAAAGGTGTTCTAGATTAGAAGTAAGTCTCTTGTCTATCTTTATAAGAGACAATTCTCCCATAGGTGATTCTATTGCTTGATTTAGGTGCCAGTATATGCGAGGTGATCAACGTATATGCATATCTAGCTTATGACCATAGCGGGATAGAGTTAGGCTTATAATATGCCTTATTTGGACCATGTAAATTATTAGTCCATGTTTCATTGATTCTATGACTACATGATAGAGTTTATCCATGATTAGAAACTATGTTTAGGGTTATGGCTTGTTAATTTGATCATAGTCATATTCTTGTTTCATTTGATATATGATTTAGTGGCTATTGGATTATTTTGCTCATGTTTGATATCATGATTGTACTTAAGAACATTGAATAAACATATTAAATTGACATGAAAAGTTGAACGACCTGATTAGTAATAACCATCTCTTATTCGCGTAATTTATTCACATTTTATTATTATGTCTTGGTGCGTCTTTATCATATCATCTCATATGAATATGCATGTGTTGGAGAGTTGGATATAGAGGAGAGTTGAGGATCTGGTACTAAGGACATTGAGAGCAAATATTGATTATTGACTAGTAAACTTGTCGTGCTTCGCGCGATTGTAAAAGATTTCAGTATATTTATAAAATGATAGATTCTAATATTCAAATAATTAAAATAATAAAATACATTATATACACTTAATTGTTTATCTTCTCATTCTTTTACACAAGCTCCGATTTCATAACGATCAGAGGAAAGATAAAGGAATTAATTATATCTGTTTATTTCTTTGCATGAAGTGTTTGTAGTTAGTTGTATGACGCGGATGCAATAGAAATAAAAGAGACAAACTTTCAGATATTTGTTTAATTTTGATGTAAAATAACAAATTAAAGTGAATAAGTATCTCTTGTACTTTCGTTTTCTTTAGGTTTCTAAAGGAAAATGACCCCTATCGTAGCTCCCCTTCATTTATTTATTTCTTGCTCCTTGTTCTTAAATTATTTTTGCTTCTTCCTTTTCTTCCCTTTTTATCTCGTTATTCTAACTCCTACTTATTTATAATTATTATTCACCAAAATTTGAAGCCACATTTCTAAACTACTCTCATATAAGAAAAATCATGTTCAGCCTAACATTGACTACATTTATTCATACAATGCATCTAAGGAAATATGATTAACATTCCACATATCCGACAAGAAAAAAGAAAAGAAAGAAAACAGAGGCAAACATAATGATTCCATCTTCTTCTCTAAACTATGTATCGCTAATGATAATTCAACATGCACCTATTTTTTTTACATCACATCTTTTAACAGAAAGATATCTAAAGGCATGGCACCAAAACAAAAAAAAATGATTTTAAGAAATATCACCATTATTCAACCCTAGAAAAGGAGTCCATCTATATGCATCTCCATATTTAACCATATAATTCAAGCATAAACTCTGCATATTATTTACAAAAAAAATAATTTTTGTGGTCAAAGTTCATATTAAAATTAATCTGATTTCTAATAACCAAGTTTACCTCACTTTTTCAAAAATAAGAGAGAAAAAAATAATTAAAATTCTATATTCAATAAACAAAGAAAAAAAATCTTATTGATGATTGCTGTTTTCTACCAAGAATTGAGAACAAGAATCTTCAATCAAGTAGAGATATTAAAGTAAAAGACTGATTGCATATATTCGTGAGTTTTTTTTATGATCGTACAAAATAAAGTAAGGGAACTTATATAAGGATACAATATGTAATGGTTTTTCCTCAGTTAATTCTACCGGTTACTAACATTAACTATATTAATTACCCATTACTAAAATTACCCGTAATATTATGTTAATAATAAGCGATCGCATAATCAGGGATAATGTTGATTCCCTTTCCAAATTCGTACCTGTTCATGAATCTTCCTCTTTTATAGTCTTCATGCATCCCATGCGTATTTCTTCTTTTCCAATTGTCAGATATAATACCTTCTGTCATTAATCCCGTGGATATTTTAACCGTGCCTCATCACTCTTCTTTATTAACCTAATTCAAATGCCACTTGTTACCATATCGTTAATCCACGTGGCATGTTCATTTTTCCACCAATACAGGTAGTCCCCCCACTTTCTGAATATTCTCAACTAAATATTCGGGAAGAGGTAAGTTTATTTATGGGGGGAATATCTTGTCGCCTCTTCCCAACATCATTTTGTTTTCTGTAGAAACGAACAGACCTACGTCCTTATCATTTAATGCTCGGGGATACGTATCCTATTATGATTAGTTCTGCAGTTTATGGCAACTTTTTAGGGTTTTTTGCAGCTGTGTCAGTTTGAAGTGACAGTTTCATAATGGTGGTTCATAATGACAGTTCTTCCTTATAAATACCACATTACATACCCCAAAAACTTCTTCGATTTTCTTTCATTCACATCTAAAATCCTTCTGTAATTTCTTCTCTACTTTCGTGCTTTTACCATTAAAAATGGCTTCCCGTTCTTCAAATCCTTCTTCATTATCTGAACCCCGTAAGACAATCATCGTTGATGAACTCCCCTCCTTTTTCTGCTCAAGTCAGGAGTAGAAGATGTGGTAGACTCCGCAACTTAGGTTCTATATCAAGTCGTAGCACTACACCTTACCAAAAGAATACCTCAAAGTCTTCTTCTTGAGCAAGAACTTCATCAACCCATGCATCAAGGCATCTCCCCTTGGATGTGTCACATTGGTAAATCCATCACCAAGGGAAATAAAAATAGGCTAAGAGTCGATCCATGGTGCAGCCCTATCACAATAGAGAAATGCTCCGAGTCACCTCCCATAGTCCTCACCCTAATCACCATCATACATATCCTTAATCACCCTAGTGTATGCTACCAGAACGCCTCCACAAAACCTCACTCAGAACTTTATCATACGCTTTTCAAGGTCAATGAACACAATATGCAATTTCTTCTTCCTTTTTCTATACTGCTCCACTAATCTCCTCGCTAGATGAATCGAAAATGCTAAATTCTGAGCTACCTAATGACTTTCTTCTTCCAAACATGCCTTAACCATATTCGATCGCATTTGGGAGTATTGGCTATACCCTAATTCTGAGCTTCATGTTACTCTAAGTGTCATTTCAGGTCCAAGGCATCCCAATTGGATGGACTGGGATGTCACTTTCTCTTTCCGAGTCTGTAAAATCAGAATTTCGATCAAATCACACATCGCAATATACTAGGCCGTTAATTCCAGGTCCGATAACTTCGTCTCATCTAGTACAATCTTCTCAACTAACCAGTCATACCAGATGCAACATGGAATCTCATACGACAGAGTCCATACACCATATAATCAATAACCTGAGCATGACAAATAAAAGTAATAAGAGGACAAAATAAGAGAATTATCAAGTAAGTTTTATAGATAAAGCAAACAAAACATAACCTTACAAACCATTTCAGTAAAGGAAAAGCATCATATATGAATTAAGCAAAAGGATTCATATCCCAACATAATACTGTTGCAGCGTGAAACATGACCACATACTATTGTTGCAGTGTGCAACCCAATCCAATATAATATCATTGCAGCATGCATCTCGAGCCAATCATATCAATCCACATGTGAATACCCATGGAAAAATCGTTCACATACTCACCAAACACATGTGTAGTATCATCAAGCATGTAAAGTGCATAAATATAATTATGGGAGACAAATAACATAATACAATACAGAAAAGGTAAGCACGACAAAGGTGCAATAAGCAAATCAGCATTTCAAAAGTTATCTCGCTCATATATCGCCACAAGGCCTATACAGGGCCACAACATGCGTGTGAATAGTCAAGTAATCTCACAATCCATCATAGTATAAGAGAATAACACATGAAACAAACCAAGACATGAATGACATTAAATCCATCAATGACACATCTGTAGTAAATGATGCACACTATAAGCAAATCCAACCCCGCATGACATACACATTTAAATAGGGCTACTGGTAGGCTATTGATAAGTAGAGATTTTGACTACTTATTTGCACGATTTTACTTTCCTTTTAGCTCAAATTTTATAAAGGTATTCCCGAAAACTGATGAAATATGCTTTCTTGCAGGAATGTTGGAATATGAGACAGAGAGATTAAAATTAACTCAAGAAGGAGTAAATTTTTGACAAGGAATAAAACAAAGCAAAAAGAGCAAAAATGCGGACCGCACAATATTGTGTGCGGCTGCAGACTATGAAGACTCCTCTATCAGATTTACTATGCAAAGTGCGAACCGCACAATTATTGTGCGGCCGCAGAATATGAGGTTCAGAGAGATGGATTCTGGGTTCATGAAGAAGTGCGGAATGCACCATTATTGTGCGGCCGCAGGATTCAGAAGTGCGGATGCACTCAAAAATGTGCAGTCCGCAAAAGTCACTCAGATCAAGCTCAAAGTCAAGAGTGCGGCGACACTCAGAAATGTGTGGTTCGTAGAATCTGAAGAAGTGCGGCCGCAATCCAAAATTGTGCGGCCATAGAAGTCCATCCTATCAAGCCAACATCAAAGTGCGGATCGCACACAAGTGCTGGATAATTTTAGCTATGTATAAGTAGTCTTTTTTGTCAAAATTAGTTCAAGTTTGAACATCAGAAAATAGATAGCCGTTTTTCCTTTACTACTTTGGGTAACTTTGTAGTAGTTTATCATTTTAACATTGTATTTTCTTCCCTTTATCATCTATTATGAATTTAATCTTATTTTCTTCTTTAGTTTCTTCAATTTTCTCTATGAGTAGTTAAATTTCTAGCTAGGGTGTGACCCAACCCTAGTGTGGGTACCTAATGGGTGTTTGAATTAGGGCTTATTTGTGATTGAGTTAGTGATATTTAGCCTAGTTCTTGCTTAAATTTAAGAACTAATGGTTGCAAACATTGATTCATGCCTAATTGACTTAGTCTCTATTTGAGAAAGAGAGACTAAGTCTACAAAAACTTGGCTAACAAGGAATTGGGGTGAACTCAAGAAATTGATAGCCCAAATTAAAGGGTTGAATCTAGAGAGAGTAAGACCCGACTTGATTATTTATCACTTGTTTTGTCCAATGCCCATTTGGACTTGAGAAAGCCAAATTGGGCAAAACTACTCTAACTACCGAGAGGTATTGAGTGGGTAATTGAGTGTGATTGCTATATTACGAACCCGACCAATTAAACTTACCCTAGAGCCTACAATCAGTTACGTAACCACCTAGGTGGAAGTCAAGACCCTAGATCTTTTATAATCTTGAAAAACAACAACACCAAAAATATCGTTCTCTAGCTCTTCATTTGCAAACATTAGCATAAAATTAGAAGTAGACAAAAGCAACCAAACATGTGGAAGTGCATTTTAGGCACATCATACACTTAATCTAGATATATACATAATCCAATATAAGTTCTCTGTGGAATCGACGCCGACTCACATTGGGTAATTATAATTGCATCGACCGCTTCACAATCCCAATCAATGGTGTGAATTTGGGCGACATCAATTTTTGGCGCCATTGCCGGGGAGCTAAAAACGGATTTAGCTATATATTTGGTTTTATGTGTGATTTGTCTTCTTTTCCTTCCGAGTTACTAATCTTTTCGTGAAACAATTGTAGGTGATACAATGGCACTCAACAACAATGATCCTCTTGGAAACGTGCCATTGGGGGATGACGGGGATGATGGCCAAGTTGATGCGGTTCCACTTGAACCTCAAGCAAATTGACGAGGCCGGCCGCCTCAAGACAACATTCTAGTTCCACTCCCACCTCCTCCAAGAGCAGCGACACGCCGGATGTTTCCGAATGAGGGATACGCAAGTACCACAATCCCTCCCTGCATTAGGGCGGGAAAATTTCAAATCACAAATATCAGTGTTACACTGTTGGAATAATTGGGATTCTTTACCGGGGCTCTGAGTCAAAATGTATACAAGCATTTGAAAGGATTTGTTGACATGTGTTGGGGGAGTAAACAAACAAACTTCTCCGAAGATGCTTTGCGGTTGAGACTTTTCCCTTTCTCTCTACGGGGGAAGGCCTTGGATTGGTTGGAGAGATCGCCAAATCATTCTATCCATACATGGGATGAATTGGCTGAAAAATTAATTTCCAAGTTCTTTTCGCCCGGGCATATGACAACTCTTAGGGAAGAGATTCTAGCTTCAAACAAGAACCCAATGAGCCTTTGCACGAGATATGGAAAGGTATTGTACTATGGTGAAAGAGTACCCAAAAAATGACATGACGGAAGCTATGATTCAACAAACTTTTTATAGGGGGGTCAATACTACCAATCAATGCATGGTCAACCGACTTGCTGGTGGAAATTTCATAACAACACAATATGCGAAAGCTTGTGAGATTCTTGATGAAATGGTGGATACTTCATCGGCATGGCAAAGTAGAGCAAACGTTCCTCAAGGTGATCCAAATGTGATTCATTTGCGTAAAGAATTACATGATCATGGGCAAGCAATTGCCAAATTGACCACCACAATGAATCAACTAGCCAAAGCTCAACTTCAATAAGTGCAAGGTCCCAAGCAAGTAAACACAATGGAAAGAGTTAGTATGATGGTGAACAAGAGAAGGAAAAAGGGTCCTCAAGTGCAAAACCGGGTTGAAAATTATGAGCAAGATGATAGTGGATTTGATCAAGATGGAAAATACAATGAACAAGATGAGGAAATACAATATGTGAACAACTTCCACGGGCAAAGAAACAACAATCAAGGCCAGAATCAACAATAATAGCGACCACAAGGAAATTGGAATTCAAGCAATCAAGGTGGTTGGAACAATCAAAATAACCAAGGCAATTGGAACAATCAAGGCAATTAAGGAAATTGGAATGGTCAAAATAACCAAGGCAATTGGGGTGGAAATAATCAAGGCTATTAGGGAAGTAACAACCAAGGAAGATGGAACAACAACAACAACCGGGTGTCGTATTTTCAAAGGCCTCCGATGTTTCAACAACCGAGCAATCCACCTCTATATCCTTCTCAAGATCCTAGTTCTTCCAATAATGAGATGGGCCGAATAGAGAACATGTTCAAACAAATGATGGAGAAGAAGGCCGACTCCGATGCTCAATTAGCCTCTCACAACACTTCGATTCGCAATTTGGAAGTTCAATTGGGCCAAATCTCACAAGCTTTGAACACTCGTCCAAAGAGGGCACTACCAAGTGATACAGCGATGAACCCTAAGGGTGGGAACAATACGGGACATTCCATGGCCATGACTACAAGGAGTGGAAAAGGTGGGGAAGCAACCACCTCAAGTCAAAAGAAAATTGTGGATGAGGAACAATTGGTACAAGAAGATGAGATGCCAAGCAATGAAGTGCAAGCAAATGATGAGGTGAGAATTGATATTGATGACAATGTGGAGGAAGCTCAAGAAGAAGTGAACCCATCTAGGGAGCATATTGTTGACATACCGGAATTAGTATTGCCAAAGGCTAAGGCACCAATGCCAAGGCCTCCTCCTCCATATCTTTAAAGGATTGCCAAGAAAAATGGTGAGAACCAATTTAAAAAGTTCATCGACATGATGAAGAGTTTGTCTATTAATGTACCGTTGGTTGAGGCCTTGGAACAAATGCCAGGTTATGCAAAGTTCATAAAGTACTTGGTGACCAAGAAGAGGTTGATGAATTGTGAGACTATAAAGATGACACATCAAGTGAGTATAATTGTGCACTCAATGGCTCCTAAATTAGAAGATCCGGGTGCTTTCACAATCCCATGTACAATTGGAAGTGCCGACTTTTCCAAAGCTTTATGTGATGTTGGGGCGAGTATCAACTTGATTCCCTATTCGGTGTTCAAAACTTTGGGGATCGAGAAACCAAGACCCACATCCAGGACGTTGCAAATGGCGGACCGTACAATGAAGATACATTTGGGTATTATTGATAATGTGTTGGTTCATGTTGACAAGTTCATCCTCCCGGCGGATTTTGTGATTCTTGATTGTGAAGTAGACTATGAGGTGTTTATTATTTTGGGTAGACCTTTCCTTTCCACGGGGAAGGTCTTGTTGATGTGGAAGCCGGTGAGCTCACTTTCTAGGTGGGAGGTGAAAAGGTGATCTTCCTTGTGTGCAAATCTATAAGGCAACCGAATAGCAATGAAGTTTGTTCGTTCGTGGATTTAGTGACTGATGTGATTATTGATGATGCTAGTGCCACAATGAATGTTGAGGATAATTTGGAAGTCATTTCGCTCAATCTTAATAATGATGAGGAGAAAGAAGGCTATGTGGAATGTGTGAATACATTGCAAAGAATGGGGTCGTACACTTATGAACCCTGCAAGTTATCCTTGGATATTGAAAACCGGAAGACTCCTCTAACAAAGCCCTCAATCGAGGAGCCTCCCACTTTTGAGTTAAAGCCATTGCCTCCGCATCTCAGGTATGAATTCCTTGACCCTTCTTTGACTTTACCAATTATTCTTTACTCTTGTTCGACTAACATGCAGGTAGAGTCCACATTTGGAGGTGCTACAAAGGAGGAAGATACCAATTGGATGTACATTGGAGGATATCTAGGGCATAAGCCCCGCCTTTTGCATGCACAATATTATTTTGGATGAGGGTGCCAAATCCTCTGTTGAATATCAAAGGAGGCTAAATGAAGCAATGCAAGAGGTGGTCAAAAAGGAGATTATAAAGTGGTTGGCTGCCGGGGTTGTTTACCCCATTTCCTATAGTTCATGGACTTCTCTGATGCAATGTCTCCCAAAGAAAGGGGACATGACTATGGTTACCAATGACAAGAAAGAGTTGATTCCTACAAGAATGGTGACCGAATGGAGAGTGTGTATGGACTATCGCAAGCTCAACAAAGTCACAAGAAAAGATCATTTTCCACTTCTCTTCCTTGCTCAAATGATTGATAGGTTGGCCGACCGTGCTTTCTATTGTTTCCTCGATGGGTATTCCGGCTACAATCAAATTCTTATTGTCCCAGAGGATCAAGAAAAGACTACTTTCACATGTCCATATGGTACTTTCGCATTCTCGCGGATGCCATTTGGGTTATACATTGCATCAATAACTTTTCAACGGTGTATGATGGCTATTTTCACCGACATGGTGGAGGATATTCTTGAGGTCTTAATGGATGACTTTTCTATGGTTGGGAATTCTTTTGATGATTGCTTGAACAATTTGGATAAGGTCTTGGCAAGATATGAAGAGATGAACTTGGTATTGAATTGGGAGAAATGTCACTTCATGGTCGAGGAAGGCATTGTCCTTAGCCACAAAATTTTAAAGAATGGTATTGAGGTGGAGAAGAGAAAATAGAGGTGATTTATAAACTTCCGCCCCTACATCCATGAAGGGATTGAGAAGTTTCTTGGGTCATGGGGGGTTCTATCGCCGATTCATCAAGGATTTTTCCAAAGTGGTGAAACCCTTGTGTAAACTTTTGGAGAAGGATGCCAAATTCGATTTCAATGAGGATTGTATGAATGCATTTGCATTGCTAAAGTTCAAATTGACAACTACTCCCATTATCACCGCACCGGATTGGAGCTTGCCTTTTGAGCTCATGTGTAACGCAAGTGATGTGGTGGTTGGAGCGATTTTGGGGCAATTAATCAGCAAAATCTTCCATCCAGTCTACTATTCTAATAAGACCATGAATGATGCCTAAGTCAGTTACACTGTGACTGAAAAAGAATTACTTACTATTGTCTTTGCTATGAAGAAGTTCCACCCGTACTTGATTGGTACATAGATGATTGTCCACACTGACCATGCGGCGCTTTGATACTTAATGAGAAAGAAAGATTCAAAGGAGAGTTTAATGCGTGGGTGCTTCTATTGTAAGAGTTTGATCTATAGATCCAAGACTGCAAGGGTAGTGAAAATCAAGTGGTGGAAGAGAGTCCACATGATGGCCTAGAGATCAATGATTCCTTCCTCGACGAGCAACTTCTAGCTATTTCAATGACCATGATGCCATGGGTTGCTGATTTAGCAAATTATCTTGTGAGTGGCATTGTACCGAATGAGTACTCTTCAAACCAAAGGAAGAAGCTCAAACGGGATTGCCTTGACTATTAGTGGGATAAACCGTATCTTTTTTGGATATATACTGATGGTGTGATCCGACGATGTGTGCCGGAGGAAGAACAAGTGGAAATTCTTGAGGCTTGTAAATCTTCACCGTATGGTGGTCACCATGGTGGAGCTAGAACGGCAACAAAAGTATTGAGTTGTGGATTCTATTGGCCTACTCTCTATAAGGACGCTAGTGATCTCTTCAAGCGTTGTGATGAATGTCAAAGGGCCGGTGGGATTTATAAGAAGAATGAGATGCCCGTCACCATCATCTTGGAAATTGACATCTTTGATATGTGGGGGCATTGATTTCATGGGACCGTTCGTGAGCTCTTCTAGTAACACTTATATTTTGGTATCTGTGGACTATGTGTTAAAATGGATTGAAGCCATGGCTTTACCCAACAACGAAGCTAGAAGTGAGGTGGAATTTTTGAAGAAGAACATCTTTACAAGATTTGGTACTCCAATGGCTATCATAAGTGATGGGGGTTCGCATTTTTTCAATAAGGCTTTTGATACCTTACTCACCAAGTATGGTGTAACTCACAAAGTTTCGACCCCCTATCACCCTCACGCAAGCGGACAAGTGAAAGTCTCCAAGCGGGAGATCAAGAGTATTTTATCAAAGACAATGAATTCCAGCCGGACAAAATGGTTAAGAAAACTTGATGATGCTTTATGGGCTTACAGGACGGTTTACAAAACACCGATTGGGATGTCTCCATATCGATTGGTGTTTGGGAAGGCTTGTCATCTTTCAGTGGAACTTGAGCATAAGGCTATGTGGGCATTGGGGAAGCTTAATCTTGAATAGGATGTCGCCGCCAACTTAAGGGTGACACAATTGAATGAGCTAGATAAATTCCGGTACCATGCCTACACAAGCTCGTCACTATACAAGGAGAAGATGAAGTACCTCCATGACAAGTACATCCGGATCAAGGAGTTTAAAGAAGGTGATCTTGTGTTATTGTTCAATTCTCGGTTACGTATGTTTCCGGAAAAGTTGAAGTCAAAATGGAGTGGCACGTTTGAAGTTGTTGGTGTGACATAATTCGGTGCATTGGACTTGAAGATAAGAATGATGAAGTGTATAGAGTCAATGGGCACCGGGTGAAGCACTATCTTGGAAAAGTTGATAATGGCCATGTCGTGGCGGTTCTTCATTTCAAATGATTGGTAATCTGCGTCGTACCGCGACATTAAATCAGACGCTTCTTGGGAGGAAACTTATGTATCTTCTTCGTTTTTCCTTTTCTTTTTCATTAGATAGGTTTTATTTTGTGCTAACTAGTTGTGAAGTGTATGCAGGAATGGGTGTGCATTGTAGGGACTGTGTCATAAAAAATTGGCTAAGTGTTGAAAAAGTGCAGACACAATTCTGATTGCAACAACAGAAATAACTCTACGGCCGCACAATTCTGTGTGCGTTCGCATAACTGGAGGACAAAAATTGCAAGATCTTTGAAGTTGATATGTCAAAATTCATAGCCAATCTGCGGCCGCACACAATATTGTGTGGTCAGCACAAATTCTGCGGTCGCACTCACTTTTGTGCGGACCACAGAGCTTCAGCAAACTTCCAAGTAAAGAGTGCGGACCGCACAATTTTTTTAGCAAAGTTCTAGGTAAAAAGTGCAGACCACACCCAAAATTGTGCGGTTGCACTTAGATTAAGTTTGGGGAGACTTGGTCAACCTATAAATAGAACCTCAGTGCACTATTCACAACTTTACACAATCTGAGTTCCTGAGACCTAAGCAAACGTAGTGCACATCAAATTGGTTCACACTTCACACTCATTTCATCAGTCTAAATTCTTCCTTGCATCCTTCATCGCTGGTATGTTCAATTCATGTTTAGATTTTTCAATTTTTCATAATTTTTGTTCTTTAGTATTATCATTAATTTTAAGCCTAAACTGTAAAATGTCATTTATGTGTGCTTTAAATCATGTGGGTGATATCGTATTTGTTCCTTGGGGACTGGGTAGATATTAATCATGTTTAATTGAAAATACCATGTTTCAATTGTGTAAATATTGCAAAACATAAAGTCAGTGGTGCGTGATTCCAAATTGTACCGCCGCACACAAAATTGTGCCGTCCGTAGATCTTAGAATTACGGCAAATGTGTTGCATGAAAAGTGCGGACCGCACTCAAAATTGTGCAGTTCATAGAAAATTATGTGGTACACAGAAAAGTGTGTGTGACCGCACTGTTGAAATATTAGAGAACCAGTAGTCTGAACCTGGGATTGTGCGGCCGCACTCATTTTTGTGCGGTTCGAACTGTCTCTCATGTAGTCTGTTTTCCTGTAACTGTAATGCCAATGTTTCCACTATTTTGAACTCCAACTGACTTATGCACCTTGTATTGCAGACAATTCGATCACGAGGTCGAGCACTTCTAAAGGGAGGGGTGAACACTCCCGAGGCCGAGGCAGGGGAAACCTCCCACTCTCAGTCCAAAGAGCAATAAACAAGAAGGCAACTGCCAACATAGTCCCTGAACCCTCAGAATCCAGTGGGTATCTCCCATCTAGGGAAGCTTCAGAGGAAAACTCTGTGCAAGCACAACCCGAGGCCCAATATCAACCCAAACAAGTTCCAGGTAGACTACAATTGAGAGACGAATCCTCCTCCGCTACTAGTTCTTCTAAGGGTTCGGAAGAGGGTAGCCAAGATTCTGAGCTCTCTTCCTCACATTCCCCTGCAACACCTGTTCCCGTTGATGATGATGATGATGCTCCTGATGATGGTAGAGGGGGTGACACTAGAGTGGGAGGCCAAGAGAGGTCGAAGAAGAAGGAGATATGGGAAGATCGATTTGTGAGTTTGACAGCCTTCACTAGGTTCAGAGAATGGTGGCCCTAGAGATCGCTCACACTTGAGTGACAATTCTTATTGAAGGACTTGGATAAATACAATCCTAATGTCCTTAGGCAGTTCAGGGAGCGCAAGGGGTGGATGTGGTTCACCCAGAGTGTCATGGATGCAAATGAGCACTTGGTACGTGAATTCTATTCCATTGTGGCACACATCAAGAAAGGTACCAAAGTACGTAATTTGAAAGTCATATTTGATCAATGCACTTCGAACACCTACATGGGATTTGAGGAGGTAGAGGCAGTTCAGTAGGTGGAGAAGCTTGCAATGGGTGATGCAGCTCACCCTTGGGTAGCAGAGGTCTTAGCAGCTCCAGGATCACCACCATCGTGGATCACAGCAGGAGTTTCCCATTGCACAGAACACCCTCAATTTTGAAGCAAAAGGGTGGCAAACCTCTGTGTGCAGCCGGATAGACCCGAGCAAAAATGAGAACAATCTTCCACTTCCCCGAGCAATTTTGATGGCTCTATAAGGGCTAGGTACCCAATCAATATAGGTGCCATCATGTCGGCCAACATGTCTGTGGTTGTCCGAAAGGGTGAAAGCTCCTATCCATATCCAAACACCCTCACTGAATACTTTAAGGATGACAAGGTGGAGCCGAGGAGATTTGATACATAGGTGCGGGTCAAAAATCCCTTCTCATGGTACTTTCTGCAAGGACTGGGGAACCCAAAATTCAAGGTTAAAGCAAATACCACCGGTGGCCAGTGTGATGAGCCAACGGTAGTGGTTACAGATTCTACTACTAAGCTTTCTAGAGCTGCCATGCCTCCACAGTAGCCGATCCTTCCACCGAGATAGCTGACATTCCAACACCTCCATCTTCTAGACCATCTACATCAGTACCAGTGCTTGCCTCTTCCACATATCAACTCACTGCACTACGAGTCTTGCAGATATTAGCGAGTCTCAACAACTAGATGCATACAACTACTTCAAAGCTGTCTGATATATCCAATGTTGTTGCAGTATAGTCTTTTGCCCCAGTAGCATCACAAGATCCTCAGTCAGTGGAGCAAACATTGTCAAAGATCCTGGAAAATCAGAAGACCATTATGGATACATTGATGGGGCATGGGAAAGTCATTGAGGAGTTAGGCAAACAGGTGAAGAAAATGCAAAAATCTCAGGCTTCGAAGAAGTTAGTGGATAGATTAAGAAAATAAGTCTTCAAGATAACATATGCTGGAGATATACCACTTGATTTGCTAATGGAGTCAGCACCTGCAGAGCCAACAACACCATCAGTGCCAGAGCCATAAGAGGCAGTAGTTGGCCAGTCTGAGGAGCCAGACCTTGCTGCCTACACTGCCGAGGAGATGTTGCAGATGTTCTCAAACCCTGTTATTCCCCGATTGGAGGATGACGAGATCCAGTTGGAAGATCCTGAGGATGTTGATGACCCCATGCACACTGAGACCACATAGGGAGCTCTCTTAACTCTCCACCCTTCCTTATTCTGATTGTTATTAAGCATTAAGGATAATGCTTGTTCTTATTCAGGGGGTGATCTATTTGGTTTGATTTGATATGACATTGGGTTGTAATACTTTTAATATTCCTTTTCTTTTATCTTAATTTTCTCTTTCATTATATATCTATTCTTCCCTCTCTTTTGATGTACATATTTTGTTCCCCTCGGTTTATATATTCGTTTGTCTTACATTAAGTTGTTTATTTATTAACTTCTTTAGCTTTTTCTTAGTAGTATAACTTCTTATTTACTTTAATAGCTTCTTTTTTATGTTTAAGTGAGTAATAAGCCTTTGGTTTTCTTAATGCCATGATTCTTTCCAAATGTGGGTTTAGTGTGAATTGGGTGACTCTTCCCAATGATGGATGGCGTGACAATCTTCTTAAGAGATTGGGTCTGTTTTTGATGTTTAGGTAAAAAAGTAGTATTAATGAATAAAAAGGGTCAAGCATGCTTTGCTTGGTACCAACGCATTTAACTACAGCCTTCTGGTTAAAAACAAGTTCATGGCAAAGAATAACTTTAATTAGTGACCTTTAGACTCTTGTGTTGACTTGAGCAATCATCGAGTGGTTTAGTTGAACAATTAGCTATTTTCAATCTTGAATATGGTTGTTGTGGGCCCTCGAATCTATCTTCTTTAACAATTCAATTGTGTGAGAAGTGAGATTTTTGTTGCAAGTCTGAGTACCCGTGCGAATGGTCTAGAACTTGCCCCGAATGTGCTTCTAGACAAAATTCTAAACTTTGCTTGGCTTGAGAAGTGATTGTAGGCTCTCCTTGACCCGTTTGAATTTTTCATGTCCCACCAATGTTGTTATCCCTAGTCAACCCATTTGAGCCTAAGACCTTTCACATTTGATAACCATGTTACAAGCCCTCACCCGTTTTGTAATGACCCTCTCTTGGCACCCTAGCTTTCCTTATCACTCTTGAGAAATAATTTTCTAAAACGTAAGTTTGGGGGAGAGACGTGGAGATTGAAAGTGGAAAAAGGCACAAAAAGAAAAGAAATAAAGAAAAGGATAGGCAAAGAAAAATAAAAAATGAATAAAAGAAAAATACAAAAAGAAAGTGAACAAAGTGAAGAGTTGAAGGTATTCAAAGAAAAGCAATGATGCAAAGCATAGAAAAAACAAAGAAGGATAAAATGACCGTCATGACCGAGAAAGAGTGATATTAAATCTCTCTAGTTCCCCCAAGGAAAAAGAAAATGACTCAAAGAGTCGACAAAGTATGAGCCAAAAAGAGAAAATGGAGTGCTTAAGGAAAGATGAACCCATTCTATTCCAACAAATCCTACCTTAGTCCAAAAGCCTTCATTACATCCCGAAAAAGACCTACATGATTTCAAGTCGAGTGAGCGTACATTAGTGGTGATTTACATGAGGGGAAAGCATATGGTACATAGAGCCGTACTTGTGACATTCTTTTAAGAGAGATAAGCGAACTTTTCACAAGTCCTTGAATCTGAGTGCTACATTCTTAAGTGAGATATGCTAACGGAGAGTAGAGGAGGAGGCGTTTGGGATCCACAGTGACCTACATGAAAGAACATGCTTCCATGATGAATAAAGTCAACTCTTGAAAAGTCAAATCATTGCCTTGTTGATAATTCATAAGTGTTGGTCCTAATTGATGTTTGTTTGATTCATCTTAGGCTAGCTGAAATAGATCTTTTCTTGTGGAGGTGGGAATTACCTTATTTGCTTGAGGACAAGCAAAAGCTTATGTTTGGGGAAGTTAATAAGTACTAATTTTGACTACTTATTTGCACTCTTTTACTTTCGTTTTAGCTCAAAATTGCTTAAAGGTATTCCCAAAAACTGATGAAATATGCCTTCTTGCAGGAGTGTTGGAATATGAGACAAAGAGATGAAAATCAACTCAAGAAGAAGTAAATTTTTGACAAGGACTTAAATAAAGCAAAAAAATCAAAATGTGGACCGCACAATATTGTGTGCGGCCGCAGTCTATGAAGACTCCTCTGTCAGATTTTCTATGCAAAGTGCGAACTGCACAATTATTGTGCGGCCGTAGTCTATGAGGTTCAGAGAGATGGATTTTGGGTTCATAAAGAAGTGCAAACCTCACCATTATTGTGCCGCCGCAGGATTCAAAAGTGGGGCCATAATAAAAAATGTGCGGTCGGCAAAAGTCACTCAGATCAAGCTCAAAGTCAAGAGAATTGTGCGGTCCGCAATCAAAAATGTGCGGTCCGCAGAATCTGAAGGAGTGCGGCCGCAAACCAGAATTGTGCGGCCGCAAACCAGAATTGTGCGGCCGCATAAGTCCATCCTGTCAAGCTAACATCAAGTGTAGACCGCACACAGAATTGTGCGGCCGCAGAACCTCCGCAGAGGCAATTTTGTCTGATAACTTTAGCGGTGTATAAATAGTCTTTTTTGTCAAAATTAGGTCAAGTTTGAACATCAGAAAATAGATAGCCGTTTTTCCTTTACTCCTTTGGGTAACTATGTAGTAGTTTATCATTTTAGCATTGGATTTTCTTCCCTTTATCATCTTTATGAGTTTAATATTATTTTATTCTTTAGTTTCTTCAATTTTCTCTATGAGTAGCTAATTTCTAGCTAGGGTTGTGCGCTAACCCTAATGTGGGTGCCTACTGAGTGTTTGAATTAGGGCTTGTTTGTGATTGAGTTAGTGATATTTAGCCAAATATTTGCTTCAATTTAAGAATTAATGGTTGCAAACATTGATTCATACCTAATTGATTTAGTCTCTACTTGAGAAAGAGAGACTAAGTCTAGGAAAACTTGGCTAACAAGGAATTGGGGTGAACTCATTGATAGCCCCAATTAAAGGGTTGAATCTAGAGAGAATAAGACCCGACTAGAGCATTTATCACTTGTTTTGTGCAATACCCATTTGGACTTGAGAAAGCCAAATTGGGCAAAATGTAACGACCCATCGTTTTATGAGTTACCACTTCGTTTACCCATTCCTACTTCTTATTGTCTTGTTTAGCTGTATTATGTGCTATGGGGTTGGTTGGCTCGGGTTCGGAGAGGTATTGATAAGGTTTGAAACACTTAGTCTCTTTTGAGTAAGCTTAAAGTAAAAAAGTCAACCGGATGTTGACTTATGTGGAAAGGGCTCGGATGTGAGTTCCGATGGTTTAGATTGTTTTGGAATGTGATTTGGGACTTAGGAGTGTGATCAGAACGTGTTTTGGAGGTCCGTAGTAGGTTTAGGCTTGAATTGGCGAAATTGAAATTTTGGCGTTTTCCGGTTGATCGGTGAGATTTTGATATAGGGGTCGTAATGGAATACCGGGAGTTGCAGTAGGTCCGTTGTGTCATTTGGGATGTGTGTGCAAAATTTTAGGTTATTCGGATGTGGTTTGATAGATTTTTTGATCAAAAACGGAATTCGGAATATTTTTGGAACCTTAGGCTTGAATCCGATGTTATTTGGTTGATTCGATGTTGTTTGAGCTATTTTGAAGATTGGCATAAGTTTGGATAGTGGTATATGACTTGTTTGTGCTTTTGGTTGAGGTCCCGGGGGCCTCGGGGTGATTTCAAATGGTTGACGGGAGATTTTGGAGTTGAGTTTGGTAGTTGAAGTTTATTGTTGCTGTCATAACTGCACCTGTAATTGGGTGGCCGCAGGTGCGATGCCCGCAGAAGCGGAAGGCAATCCGAAAAAGCGGCCAAGATAGGGGTCAGCTGGAACCGCAGAAGCGACTATTGGAGCGCACCTGCAATAGTGCAGGTGCGGGCGTTTGGTCGCATATGCGGAAGAGGGCTTTTAAGTGAAAACCGCAGATGCGGTGCTTTGGCCACAGATGCGGTGTAGGGACCGCAGGTGCGAGAAGCCTGGGTCGGAAAGTATATATTTCATCCTTCGCGACAGCCTTTCTTCATAATTTTTAAATCGATTTTGGGCTTTTTGGGGGGATTTTGAAGAGGGAATCCAAGGGAACTTAATTGAGGTAAGATTTTTGAACATAAAACTCGTTCCTATGGTGTTATTTCATTAATTAGGCCTGAAATTTGTGGAAATTTGTGGGTAAATATTGAAGAAACTAGGGCTTGAGATTGAAGACCTTTGATTAAGGGTTTAAGGGGTCATTGTGGTTGGATTTTGATACTTTTGATATGAATGAACTTGGGGAGTGATAAGGATTCCATTGATGTAAATTTTGTCGGATTCTGAGAAGTGGGCCCGGGGGTCAGTTTGGTAAATTTCGGGATTTGTGTTGTAATTTTATTATTTTTGAGTGGACGTTGTTCCCTAAGCATGTTTTGATGATTATATACTGATTTTTGTTAGATTTGGAGCATCTGGAGGCCGATTCGAGAGGTAAGGGCATCGCGGGTGTTGGCCCAAGTTCAGGTGAAGTTTTGAAGAATGACAAATGAACTCATTCATAGACCAGGTTCATCACGTGAGGCACAATATTTATCAACCTAGACATGTGAGATACACGTGAAGAAGATAAGTCTCAGTAATCAAGCAGCAATATCTCCTGAACTGATCGAAAAGGTTATATATTGGATGAGGAGAGAAAGTATCCTTATGGGAAGAGGACACAATCACACAATCCGGATAAAGGATAGAGTTGGAGTTTGTATTGAACAAGGACTCAACTTCGATGGAAGATCAGCAATTGAGTCTCAATCAAACTCTGATTACTAACTCATTAAATAACAGTGATTGTTCTCTTTTACAGGTGTTGCACATACGCAGAAGTTAAACATGAATATGGAGCAAAATAGCAACGCATTTTGCAAGCAGTTCGTGTGCAATTCAAGTATGCAAACTTGAAGCTACTTGAACGATATAGAAGAACCAGTTCCGTTGTGTTTATTCTTATTCTAGTTCAATTGTAGTAGGTGGTTTAAAGTTGTACCTTTTCAGCTTTCATAGAAGCATTTGTAATAGGTACTTTGAGTGTTCAAGTTATAAGCTAACTTGAAGGTGTCTCAACAATTGAGGTTGTGTGCTACACAGGGATTAAAGTTAATCCTTAGGTTTACAAAGAGTTTTGTAAATGCTATTTTGGCTCAGTGATTTTAGTGGATGTTTGGGAAAATTCTACTGAGTAGTAGGTCGTGGTTTTTTCACCTTTTGAGCCAGGTGTTTTCCACGTAAAAATCTCTGTGTTCTTTATTTTCTGTACTTTTAATTCCATAACAGTAGCAGTTAGAACACCTAGAAGAACCAGGTTCTTCTAGATCGAAAAATTGGTTACCACACAAATCACCCCCCTCTTGTGTGGTATTGACATTTAGAACATCAATTGGTATTAGAGTAGGTTATCCTTGAAGAGGCTAACACCTTAGGAAAAGATCAACATGAGTGCACCACCTGGGAACTGGGAAGGGAAATCCACTTCCAGGCCTCCACTGTTCAATGGACACTACTACTCTTGGTGGAAGAACAGGATGAAGGATCACATCATAGGAGAAGACTATGAACTCTAGGACATAGTCACTGATGGTCCTTTGGCAACTACAATGAAAAATGAGGAAGGAGTGGTTGTACCAAAGACAAGGGCTGACTGCACTGCTAAAGACCTAAAAAAGTGGGAGAAAAAAGCTAAAGCCAAGAAATGACTTGTGTGTGGACTAGGTCTAGATGAGTACAGTAGGATCCAAAGTTGTACTACTGCCAAGGAGATATGGGACACTTTGCAAGTGGCTCATGAAGGAACACCTCAAGTGAAAAGATCCAGAGGAACACTGCTGTATTCTCAATATGAGAATTTTACTATGAAGGAAGGAGAAACTATGCAAGAGATGTATACTAGGTTCACTACATTGGCAAATGAACTTAAGTCCCTTGGAAGGATTATTCTTGAAGAAGACAAGGTTGAGAAAATCCTGACAAGGGTTCTGCCAGTCTCATGGGAAAGCAAAATCACGGCCATTCAGGAATCCAAGAATATTGCTACTCTCAGACTGGATGAACTGATTGGAAATCTTACTGTTTATGAATTGAAAATGCAAACCATGAAGATGGATACACCCAAGAAGGAGAGAAGACTAGCTCTCAGAATTGCTGAAGGTTCAGATCTGGAGGATGATGAGATGGATATAATCACTAGAGAATTCAAAAAGTACCTGATGAGAGGAAATGGTTCTTCAAGAGATATAACCTTCAACAAGTCAAGAGCTCCTGAGAAATAGACCAATGAGGGTTGCTACAAGTGTGGTAAGACTGATCACATGATCAAGAACTGCCCTCAATGGGAAATTGAGTGGAAGAAAGAAAGGGCTGAACGAAGGAACAGGTTCAACCAAAAAGGAACAAAGGTTTAACCAAGGCTATGGTTGCTGTTTGGGGAGAAACGTCAGATAAAAATTCAGAAGATGAAGCTGAAGAAGAGCAAGCACTGATGTCTATCGAAGAATCAGATGATGAACAAGAGGTAAGTATCCTTCATCTCAAAAATAAGATTAAATTTTTGTCTAAAGAAAAGTTGGCTGAGCTACTACTAGACTTCATTGATGAGTCTGAGATAATTAACAATGAGAAAGAAGTTCTGTCTAGGGAATGCATGATCCTAAAAGCAAAATGCAAAAGGCTAGAGTCTAGGGCTAATGAGAGTGATAACACAAATGCTGAGTTGAAGAACCATGTTCTTGAACTTGATAATAGTGTCCTAGAACTTAGGTCTGAAAACTTAAAACTGAAACTAGGAATGGGAAAGAAGAAAGCTGATCACACAACTCACTCTAGAAGAAAACTTGGGAAAAATGAAAGATGAATTGTATAAGAAAGATGAACTCATCAAAGTCCTAAAGGAAGATCTAGGAAAGGTGAAACATGAACTAGACAGAACTTGCAAGTGGAACAAGGCTTCTGATGCACTCTCTTGGCTGCAAGAGCATCACAGTAGCAACAAAAGAGGACTTGGCTATGGGACTCAAGCTCCAAAATGGGACTCTAGAAGCAAGTATCTCACTCTTCCTGAAATTAAAATCTGCACACACTGTGGCAAGGCTGTCCATTACAAAAATGAATGTAATGCAAAAGAAAAGGCCAATCAAAAGAACAAAGTCTTTATTCAAGAGAAAAACAAACTGCCTAGGTGGGCAAGAAGGAATTTGATTCATCCTTTTGCCTATAGAAAGGGACCCAAACTAGTTTGGGTTCCTAAGACTAACTCCTGATTTCTTTTTTGCAGGTCCAAGTGAAAAGGAGGTGCCAAATATGGTATATGGATAGTGGTTGCTCAAAACATATGACTGGGAACAAGGACCAGTTCCTTTCACTTGAGGACTTAAAAGGGGGTAGTCTCCTTTGGTAATGGAAAGAAAGGTGAGATCATTGGGGTTGGAAAGGTAGGCAAAACAGATTCTCATTCCATAGAGAATGTCTACCTGATAGATGGCTTAAAATATAGCCTAATAAGTGTGTCACAATTGTGTGACAGAGGTAAACTTGTAGCTTTTACCTCTACCAAATGCTTTGTGATTAACCTTACCACTGACAAGATTGTTTTGTAGGGAAAAAGAGTTAACAATATTTACATTGTAGATTTGTCTACTCTCTCAGAAAATGAACTCACTTGCTTACGTGTGTTGGTTAATGATCCCCTCCTGTGGCACAAAAGACTTGGCCATGCAAGTCTAAATCAGCTAAACAAATTAGTCTCTAAAGACTTGGTGATAGGGTTACCTAATATCAAGTTCAAGGAAGACAAAGTTTGTGAGGCATGTGCAAGCGGGAAGCAGGTAAGATCATTCTTCAAAAGCAAGAAAATGGTAAGTACAACCAAGTCATTGGAACTGGTCCATATGGATCTATGTGGTCCAATGAGAACCATGAGCAAAGGTGGAAAGAAATATGTAATAGAGCTTGTCGATGATTATTCTAGATTTACATGGGTTCTATTTCTAACCTCCAAAGATGAAGCATTCGACATGTTTATTGCATTTGTTAGAAAAACTCAGAAACAATTAGGAAATCAACTTGCATACTTTAGGTCTTATCATGGAACTGAATTTGAAAATTCCAAGTTTGCTAAATTCTGTGATGAAAATGGTATAGATCATAATTTCTCTGCCCCTAGGAACCCTCAACAAAATGGAGTAGTTGAAAGGAAGAATAGAACTCTGGAGGACATGGCTAGAACCATGCTGCTTTCTAGTAAATTGCCCCACAGCTTCTGGGCAGAGGCCGTAAACACTGCATGTTACATAATCAATAGGTGCATGACCAGACCTCTGGTAGAGAAGACTCACTATGAGTTACTTAATGGGAGAAAACCAAACATATCCCATCTTAGGGCATTTGGTTGCAAGTGCTATGTCCAAAATAATGGAAAAGACTCCCTAGGTAAGTTTGATCCCAGAAGTGATGAGGGAGTATTCTTGGGATATTCATTACATAGCAAAGCATATAAAGTGTTTAATAAAAGAACTTTATGTGTAGAAGAAAGTGCACATGTAGTATTTGATGAAACTAACATTTTTTCTGAAAGACAGGAACATGAAGATGAAGCCATTGGATTGGTAAAGGAATTGACTGAATCCCCAACACAAGTCAAAGTGGCATCAAAACAAGGAACATGTGATGGAACATGTCCTTCAAATCAAGGCAACCTGACAGGGGGAACTAATCAAGGAGAAATTGAATCAAACCCCCTAAAGGAACTTGTTCATGAACCTGTTCCTCATCAATAGAACATGGGAGAGACATCTAGCAGAAACCAGTTGGTTGTGAAACCTCCCAAGTATCAAAGTTCTCATCCCATTGAGAACATTATTACTGATCGAACATCTGGAGTCAAAACTAGATCACAGCTAAAGAATCTATGTGCTTTTGATGCTTTCCTTTCTCTTATTGAACCTAAAAATGTTGTTGAGGCTTTGTATGATGCAGATTGGGTGAATGCAATGCAAGATGAACTCAACCAATTTGAAAGAAGTCAAGTTTGGCATCTAGTTCTGAGACCCAAAGACATATCAGTCATTGGTACAAAATGGGTCTTCAGAAACAAACTTGATGAAGATGGAACAGTTACAAGAAATAAAGCAAGACTGGTAGTACAAGGATACAGCCAAGAGGAGGGCATAGACTATGATGAGACATTTGCTCCAGTTTCAAGACTAGAGGCAATCAGACTCCTCATAGCCTTTGCAGCACACATGGAATTCACTCTTCATCATATGGGTGTCAAAGTGCCTTCCTGAATGGTTACCTAAAGGAAGAAGTGTTTGTGAAACAACCTCCAGGGTTTGAGAGCAAGGAATGTTCTGAGCATGTGTACAAGTTAGACAAGGCTCTCTATGGGCTCAAGCAGGCCCCAAGAGCTTGGTATGAACGACTATCCAAATTCCTACTGGAGCATAGTTACAAAAGAGGTAAAATTGACAGTACCTTATTTTTAAGGGAAAAAGGTAAAGATCTCCTTGTTGTGCAAATATATGTGGATAACATCATATTTGGGGCTACCACTGATAGGCTAAGTAAGGACTTTGCAAAACTAATGGGCAGTGAGTTTGAAATGAGCATGATGGGTGAGCTTAACTTCTTTTTAGGCTTGTAGATCAAACAAAGTCCAAATGGAACCATGATCTATCATCAGAAGTATACAAAAGAGCTAATCAAAAAGTTTAAAATGGAGGAATCTAAAGAAATAGACACACCCATTGCAACTTCCACCAAATTAGATATTGTTGAACCTGGTTCATCAGTCGATCAAAAGTTGTATAGGGATATGATTGGTTTACTCTTGTATCTTACTGCAAGCAGACCTGACATCGTTTTTAGTGTAGGGCTTTGTGCTCGTTTTCAGGCAAATTCAAAAGAGTCCCACCTGACTACAGTAAAGAGGATACTGAGATATCTGAAAGGCACCACTGATCTGTGTCTTTGGTATCCTAAAGGTAGTAATTTTGATCTAGTTGGATATGCTGATGCTGATTATGCAGGTTTCTTAGTGGACAGGAAAAGCGCCTCAGGTATGGCATATTTCCTTGGTTCATGTCTTGTGTCATGGGCTACCAAAAAGCAAAATTTTGTGGCCCTATTTACTGCTGAAGCTGAATATGTTGCCGCTACTTCCTGTTGTGCTCAATTGCTATGGATCAAACAACAGCTGGTAGATTTTGGAATTGAAGTGGGATGTATTCCAATATTCTGCGATAACACTAGTGCTATAAGTATGGCAAAGAACCCTATTCATTATAAGAGGACTAAGCACATAGATGTTAGACACCACTTCTTAAGAGATAACTATGAGAAAGGATTGATTTCAATAGAATTCTGTGCTACTGATAAACAAATAGCTGACATCTTCACTAAAGCACTGAGTAGAGAAAACTTTGAGAGGAATAGGTTGGAGTTAGGGATGATTAAGATCACCTAATAGGTCCAGTTCAGAATTCACAATGAAAAAAAAAGAATTTTTTTTTTGTTAGGGGTTCTAACTTTGTGTAAATATCTAGATCAATTTCTTAATCAGTTTCATACTTTAATCAGTATACTCCTGTGACATGTGTATGACTCACTGATTTCTTACAAAGTTTCTTCTATTTTGGCATTTGAGGCATGTTCAAGAGAGTTCTATATAATGAACCTGGTTTATCAGTATATGTTCATATGAAAAGCTCAGGTATGTTTTCTATACTCTACACAATTAGAAAGATTATTTTTTCAATCATGAGCAGAAGTCCTACATTCATCAAATTCCCAGAAATTATATCCGTTGAGCATTGAACCAGTTTCTTTCCCCTAGAACTCTAAAAACCAAGATTTGTGCCTAAAATCTAGCGATGCCTAATAATCACTAAGAGACCGGAATTACATCTTGATTAAACTTCTAATTGACATCTGAAAAATCTGCCGTTACTCCATTTAAGTCTAATCATCTTTAAATACACGCCACACCTCTTCTTCATTAGTCCATAACCGTCAAAACTCTTCTCAAGTTCTGATCGCCCTTCTTCTCTCCAAAATTTCCAAATTTTTCTTAAGAAACAATCCACCATGACTAACCCCCAAGATAATCCTGTCACTCCCCCACCAGTATCCCCTTCAAGTATATCCTCATCTACACCCCCTAGTGAAACCCCAAAACCTAGGTTTCATAAGCAAAAAATGTTGGCCAAAAAAAATGTAGCTTCTGGAGCTATAAGAAAAGTTCTAAATGAGAAATTGAAGGCTAGCCAGAGGAATGAAAGTCCTACTCAAGAATCTGACTCAAGCTCTGAGTCTGAAGCTTTTATTTCTGCCAGTGAAGGAGAAGAACATGGGTCTTCTGACACTGCCAAAATTCAAGAAACCCCTGGTGAGGTAAGTTCTTGTGTGGTACTCTCTACTGTGGTTGAAAATGTAGAAAATAGGTTTGCCTTGGTTGGTCCTGTCAAAGATGTAAAGGGGGATGAATCTAGTAGAAGTGGAGGTAAAAAGAAAGAAAAAGAGAGAGAGGGAGCAAGTGGTGATGAGAGGGGAAATGGGAAAGAAAAAGTTCTGTCTATCTGTGGAGGTGTTGAAGAAGGTGGCAACAAGTCAGGGGAAGTGGTTCTGGGGAGGTGACTGAAGGGCTTGTGCATCTAAGCAAGCAACAAGATGAACCTGGTTCATCTGTTGAGGAAACACTAGTTGATCTTCTGAAGAGGGTTGGGGCCAGTTATGATCCAAAGAAGCGTAAAGCTTCCACATAAAAGGCTCTAACTGCTTCCAAGCGAACAAAGAAAAGCAAAATGTCATCTCCAAAACCTACTGTACCTTTAGTACCTAAAGGAAGAGCCACTAGAAGCAGGGTCAGGCAAAGTGAAGCTGAGTTACAGAGAGCTCTAGAAGAAAGCAAGAAGAAAAAGAAGGAGAAGGCAAAAGCAAAGGCTGTGGAGAGTTCTGAGGTTGCAGAAGAAGAAAAGGAGATAGAACTGGTCCATCAAGAAAGGGGAACAACTGTGGAGGTTCCTACACCCAAACCAAAAAGGGCCAAGGCTTCTTCCAAGAAGTCTTTCTCTGAACCTGTATCTGATGAACCCTCTTTAGCCAAAAGAACCAGATCTACAGTGAAAGGTAAGTAGGTAAAAATTACTGAGGAAAAAGAAGAATGGAGTGGAGAAGAAGAAGAAGAGGAATCTGAAAAGGAACAAGATAGGTTTGCCATCTTTGGTAGAAGAAATTATTTGAAAGGAAGACTGTTGAGAGACCTGGATTAGCCATGAATGAGAAGACTGGTGTATGCCCTAGCTATACAAGGTTGGAAGGACATGGTCCTTGAAATGGCTAGGAGGCTGGCTAGGAAAGAATTGATTGAGTTTATGGCCAATGCCACAGTGAAAAATGGGGTAGTCACCAGGATAGTGAAAGGAGTAAGGGTGCAGTTTGATGCACTCAAATTGGGTAAGATTCTAGACATACCTAGTGAGGGGTATGATGATTATACAAGGCAAAGGTGGCTATGTCTAGATTCTCTCCCTACTGCTCTTCAAATCACTAGGAATTTTTGTGATGCCGCAACTGCTGAAGATGTGCCTGAAGCCAGGTTTGTGCAGAAAAGTGAGATGAGGCCTGAGCACAAGGTCTTGTTTGAATTTGTTAACAAGTGTCTGCTACCCAGACAGGAGAGGAGGCACACTGGCAACTACATGGATCTGGTTCTTATGGAGTGCGAGAGGAATGCAGATCAATTGGCCTGCCTTTATTGTCAAATTACTGGACAGGGTCATAAATGGCTCCAAGGCTCATGCCACCCCATATGGGTTCATATTGACTACTGTTCTGGATAGGCTGAATGTGCCTTTGAAGATATGGGAGATGGCATCAAGCAAGGAACATTTTGGCGTCAAGACTCTTCTGGCTTGTGACTATCCAGTCAATGCCACCCCAGTTAAACCTGGTTCAACCCTGAAGACACATGTGAACAGCAAGGTTAGGGCTTTGGTTCAAGAGTGTGGATCTAATGATGCTAAAATTGCTCGGCTCCAGGCTCGTGTAGCTGAACTGGAAACTGAAAGAGATGGCCTTAGAACTGAGCTAGCAAAAGAAAAGGAGAAGAGTGATGGGATTCTTTAGAATATGTTCAACCTTCTCCAAACCCAGCCCTCTAGTTCCTCCAAGCCTTAGGATGTCCAGTTGTTGTCTTCTGAACCAATCTAGTACCCCTAGTGACCTAGATTAGGGACTTTTTCATTTTTTTTGCTCATGCTTTGGAAGTTTTTCTTTCTTTTTGTGGTTTGTTGGTGGAAACATATCTTATCAATGATAATTATTATTTCTCTTGTTCTATGAAGATTTTGCTCTTAATAGTCTGAATATGTTTGTTGATTATTGATGATTTCATCCATGTTTACACTTGCAGTTGCCCAAGTGGCCATGAGTAATTACTAAAATCTGGGATTCACAATGCATGCAACTTTTCGATGATTCCAAAAGGGGGAAGAGAATTGTGTTTTACTCTTTATTCTGAATAATGTGATATTTATAACCTAATTAAATCTAGTCCTTGATGATAAGTTAAAATTCTAAGTTAATATGTTGATGGTCAAGATGAGTTCCTACAGGTTCTTTGATTAATAAAAGCATAGTGTTTGTCATCATCAAAAAGGGGGAATTTGTTGGCCCAAGTTAAGGTGAAGTTTTGAAGAATGACAAATGAACTCAGTCATGGACTAGGTTCATCATGTGAGGCACAATATTTATCAACATAGATATGTGAGATACACGTGAAGGAGATAAGTCTCAGTAATCAAGCAGCAATATCTCCTGAACTGATCGAAAAGGTTGCATATTGGATGAGGAGAGAAATTCTCCTTATGGGAAGAGGACACAATCACACAATCCAGATAAAGGATAGGGTTGGAGTTTGTATTGAACAAGGACTCAACTTCGATGGAAGATCAGCAATTGAGTCTCAATCAAACTCTGATTACTAACTCATTAAATAACAGTGATTGTTCTCTTTTACAGGTGTTGCACATACGCAGAAGTTAAACGTGAATAGGGAGAAAAATAGCAACGCTTTTTGCAAGCAGTTCGTGTGTAATTCAAGTGTGCAAACCTGAAGCTACTTGAACGAGATAGAAGAACTAGTTCCATTGTGTTTATTCTTATTCTAGTTCAATTGTAATAGGTGGTTTAAAGTTGTACCTTTTCAGCTTTCATAGAAGCATTTGTAATAGGTACTTTGAGTGTTCAAGTTATAGGCTAACTTGAAGGTGTCACAACAGTTGAGGTTGTGTGCTACACAAGTATTAGAGTTAATCCTTAAGTTTACAAAGAGTTTTGTAAATGCTGTTTTGGCTCAGTGATTTTAGTGGATGTTTGGGAAAATCCTACTGAGTAGTAGGTCGTATTTTTTTTACCTTTTGAGCCAGGTGTTTTCCATATAAAAATCTATGTGTTCTTTATTTTCTGTACTTTTAATTCTACAACAGTAGCAGTTAGAACACCTAGAAGAACCAGGTTCTTCTAGATCGAAAAATTGGGTACCACACAAATCAACCCCCTCTTGTGTGATATTGACGTTTAGAACATCAACGGGCTAGAGTTTGGACCGGATGGAGGTAAGTAATGATTTTAAATGTTGTCCTGAGGGTATGAAACCTCGGATTTCACATCGTTGTGCTACTTTGAGGTGACACACATGCTAGATGACGAGCGTGGGGTTGTGCACCATTGGGGATTGTGACTTAGTCAATCCCCTATGATTGTTTAACTGCGTATTTGATTGAAAATTGTTTGCTATCATCATCCTTTGGGCTGAATAACATATTTGGGCCTCGTGCCAACTTCTTTGGACCCTTAGGGGATTTTTACTACTATTCCTCACTATTTTGACTTCATATTTGTACTCAGTCATGGTGTATTATATTGTTTTCATAACTCAACCATATTTACTCAGTTTTTGATATTTTTAATGATATTTTGGGCTGAGTATCATGTTTTACTGTTGCCCGAGTGGCATGAGAGATTTCTGACTGAGTGAGGTTGAAGGCCTGTGTTGTGAGGATACTATGGGATCGGGCTGCGCGCCGCAGTAGTGTGGTACTGATTTATGATTATGAGGCCGAGGGACTGATTTGTTACGCCACGAGGTGGCTTGATATGGGGCTGGGTTAATATTTGATTTTGCCATGAGATGGCTTGATATTGCCCTTGGGCCGTAAGGGACCTCTCCTGGAGTCTGTACACACCCAGTGAGCGCGGGTACCCAGTGTGAGATGTGATATATCCTGAGGGTCTGATATTTCATGTTATTGCCCAAAGGGCTGGTACGAGTGATTGTGAGATACCCCGAGAGGCTGATTCTGTAGGTATTTTGCCTGAGTGGCTGATTTTATGTGTCTATCTTCTCTCACTGCTTTTCATTCACTCGTTCAACTGCTATAAGATGTTTTAAAGTGGTTTTTACTAAACTAAGGTGTTTCTATGAATTTTTACTGATTATTGCCTTGTTCTGGTTTTATACTGCCTCTTTGTAGCATTTTGTTATGTTTTACGTGTTTTCTTATCGCTCAGCTACCTTTACTTTTATTACTTACTGAGTTGGTGTACTCACATTACTCCCTACACGCTGTGTTCAGATCCAGGAGTCTTGGGTCATGCTAGCGAGGGCTTATTGCTTCTAGCAGGCTGTTTGGAGTTCACTAGGTAGTTGTTTGGTGCTCGCAGCCTAGTGCTTCTCCTTCCTATCTTTACTTTCCTTTGTACTAGTTCTGTAATAGACTATGTAGTCCTTTTCATACTCTAAGACAGATGTTTAGATGCTCATAACTGGTGACACCCCGATGTTGAGCTGTGTTGTTTCCGCAATTATTCTATTTCACTCTTTATTTTGGGATTTATAGCATATTAATGACTTAAATTGAATTATTATAACTGTTTAATTGATATTGGGGGTTTGTGTCAGCTGACCTTGTTTCACGATATGCGCCATCACGACTGGGTCCGTTTTAGGGTCGTGACAAGTTGGTATCATAGCCTAGGTTACATAGGTCTCACGAGTTATGAGCAGGTTTAGTAGAGTCTCACAGATCGGTACGGAGACGTCTGTATTTATCTTGGGGAGGCTGTAGAACCTTTAGGAAAACTTCATATCCTTGAAATTCTTGTTGTGCGAATCTGTTGATCCGGGTACTAAACTTTTGTTATTATATTCTCTCACAGATGGTGAGGACACGTGCTACCGGTCAGTACGGACGACCACTAGTACCACCAGCTGGGGCCACTAGAGGCCGAGGCCATGGTAGGGGTAGGGGTGTAGCCCGTACAACAGCTAGGGCAGCACCTGCAGATCCACCAGCCGCCCTAGTTCATGATCAGGTCCCAGTTGTGGACGCTCCAACAGCACTAGCTCAGGCACCAACTGTGCCCATTGTGATTCCAGGTCTTCAGGAGACCCTGGCCTAGATTCTATCAGTATACACTGGCCTAGATTAGGCGATCTCAATTACTACAGCTGCAGCTACTTCTCAAGCCGGGGAGGCACTCAGACTCCCGACGCTCACACACCTGAGTAGGTCGTGTAGGGACTTCAGACACCGGGGGCGCCTCTAGCCCAGCCGGTTGTAGCTGTTCAGGACTATGTAGCTCCTACTATGCTAAAGTATGAGTAGCGAAGGTTGGAGAGGTTTGGAAGACTTCAGCCTTCGACTTTCAGTGGGGAAGAAGGCGAGGATGCCCAGGGTTTCTTAGACAAGTGTCAGAGGATTCTTCGTACAAAGGCTATTCTGGAGACCAGCGGGGTCGCATTTGCTACTTTTCAATTTTCTGGAGCCGCGTTAACTTGGTGGGAGGCTTATGAGAGGCGTAGTCCTGTTGGTATAGCACCCCTTACCTGGCAGCAGTTCTTCATTCTCTTTTTGGAGAAGTATGTGCCACAGTCTCGTAGAGAGGAGCTGGGCAGGCAGTTCGAGTGGTTGTGTCAGAGAGATATGAATGTGACGCAGTATGAGATGAGGTTCTCGGAGTTAGCTCGGCATGCTGTTTGGATGGTTCTTACGGAGAGAGAGATAGAGGATTAGGAGGTTTGTTGATGGCCTCATGTATCAGCTTCGGATTCTCATTACCAGGGAGAGGGTGTCTGGTGCTACTTTTGAGGAGGTTGTTGACATTGCTCGCGAGATTGAGTCAGTTTGTCGCTAGGAGCGAGATGAGAGGAAGGCCAAGAGGCCTCGGGGATCTAGTAGTTTTGGCGGAGCTCCTTCGAGAGGTTAGTTTCAGCACGATAGAGGCCGTCCATTTAGACATGCTCAGTCAGCTCGCCCATGTTATTGTGGGGCATCATCGGGTCATGGTTCTCACAGTTCTCATCAGGGTCATTCATCACTTAGTGCCCTTCCAGCCTAGAGTTCGTCTCGTGGTCCATCAGTTCAGGGCTCTTCTATGCAAGGTGTATCTACTAGTCATTCCATTGCTAGGGGTTCCCTTCAGTCCCCGTCTCCAGCACCAGGGAGTTGTTATGAGTGTAAAATGTTGGGCCACATGTGGAGGCAGTATCCTCATCGTCTTGGGGGTTCGTCTCAGTAGAGGAGTCAGCCACCAGCTTCAGTGCCAATTACTTCACCATTACCTACCCAGTCAGCTATGGGTGGATGTCAGTCAGCTAGGGGTCGCCCTAGAGGGGGAGGTCGATCAGGTGGTGGTCAGGGCCGTTTCTATGCATTCCCAGCTAGACCCAATACTATTGCTTCAGATGCTGTGATTATAGGTATTGTCTCAGTCTGCCACAGAGATGCCTCTATGTTATTTGATTCCGGTTCCACTTTTTCATATGTGTCATCATATTTTGCTCGTTATTTGCGTACGCCTCGTGAGTCTCTTGTTTTATCTATTCGTGTATATACTCCGATGGGCGATAGTATTGTTGTGGACCGTGTGTACCGGTCATGTGTGGTGACTATTGGGCGTCTGGAGAACCGTGTGGACCTGTTATTGCTTTGTATGGTGGACTTTGATGTGATCTTGGGCATGGATTGGCTATCTCCGTGTCGTGCTATTTTGGAAATGTCATCTAAGACAGTGACATTGGCTATGCCAGGTGTGCCACGAATTGAGTGGCGAGGTTCGATTGATTATGTTCCCAGTAGGGTAATTTCATTCTTGAAGGCCCAACATATGGTCGGGAAAGGTTGCCTCTCGTACTTAGCCTTTGTGAGGGATATCGGTATAGAGACTCCTAGTATTGATTATGTTCCTGTTGTAAGGGATTTTCCCCATGTGTTTCCTGCAGACCTGCCGGGCATGCTACCGGACAGGGATATTAATTTTGGTATTGACCTGGTGCCGCACGATGATGATGTGCATTGATTACAGGCAGTTGAACAAAGTAACAGTCAAGAACAAGTATCCTTTGCCTCATATCGATGATTTGTTTGACCATCAGGGACTCGAATATTCTTAAGATAGCTTCCAGGACCCGATATGGTCATTATGAGTTCATGTGATGTCTTTTGGGCTGACCAATGTCCCAGCAACATTCATGTGTTTGATGAACAGTGTGTTTCGACCTTATCTCGACTCGTTTGTCATAGTTTTCATTGATGATATTCTAGTGTACTCGCATAGTCAGGAGGAGCACGCAAAGCATTTAAGAGTTGTGTTGCAGAGATTGAGGGAGGAGAAACTTTATGCAAAGTTCTCCAAGTGTGAGTTTAGGCTCAGTTTAGTGGATTTCTTGGGGCACGTGGTGTCTAGTGAAGGTATTCAAGTTTATCTGAAGACGATAGTGGTAGTTCAGAGTTGGTCCAAACCGTCCTCAGCCATAAAGATTCGCAGCTTTCTTGGTTTTGCGGGTTATTACCGTCGGTTTGTTCAGGGATTTTCACCTATCACATCACCCTTGACTATGTTGACTCAAAAGGGTGCTCCATTCATGTGGTCGGATGGGTTTGAGGAGAGATTTCAGAAGTTTATGACTGCATTGACCACAACTCCAGTGTTAGTTTTACCATTAGCTTCAGGTTCATATACCGTGTATTGTGATGCTTCGAGAGTTGGTATTGGGTGTGTGTTGATGCAGGAGGGTAGATTTATTTCTTATGCTTCTCGCCAGTTGAAGCCCCATGATAAGAACTACCCTGTTCATGATTTGGAGTTGGATACCATTGTTCACACGTTGAAGATTTGGAGGCATTATTTGTATGGTGTGTCTTGTGAGGTGTTTACTGATCATCGTAGCCTCCAGCACTTGTTCAAGCAGAAAGATCTCAATTTGAGGCAGCGGAGATGGTTGGAGCTGCTAAAGGACTATGATATTACTATTTTGTACCATCTGGGGAAGGCCAATGTGGTGGCCGATGCCTTGAGTAGGAAGGCAGTGAGTATGGGGACTTTGGCATATATTCCAGTTGGGGGGAGACCTCTTGCAGTTGATGTTCAGGCCTTGGCCAATCGGTTCGTGAAGTTAGATATTTCGGAGCCCAGTCGTAAACGAGCCAGAGTTGATAGTTTCTTGAATTTACGTCAGGGCAATATGAGTGCCAAAGAGTACGGCCTTCAGTTTAATTCCTTAGTAGGTCTAGGACCACACTTGATAAACGAATGCATGACTGCTGAGAAAGTACGAAAGGAGCAACAACAAGCTGAGCGAGAATCAAATAGGAGTCAGTGTAAAAGGACTAACCCCACCCGTGGGATTATACTAGCTATGTTGTTGTTGTTGTTGTTGTTATGTAACAGAAATTTAATTCACTTTATAATTGGTCCTTCACTTGACAGATAACATCTTTTTTTACACCACACTTATTTTCTTAATTGACATGCATTTTACTTGAATAAATATTAAAGTTTTATGGGAAACTCAATTTTTCATGAAATTTTCAAATTTAAAAACTCATCTTCAATTTTTTTTGAAACTCATCTTCAAAAATATTATTAAATGTATATAACCACACATGATTTGAAAATATTGGAACAAGCCAAGAAAATTGAGGAGCTACAGGCTCGCTTGGACACGGAGCTTGCAGTGGCGAAATCTGAGGCTAAGACGGCTAAGGCCGATGCTGAGGCGATCGTGGTTGTCTGCCGATCTGACGTCGAAGCCGCTCAAGCTCGAGCAAAAGAAATTGCCGATGCTGCTCAGACTCGAGCATACTGGGTTGTCGAGCATGTCAAGTGCCATCGCGATAAAGAATGCAAAAGAGCTCGAGGTTGAAGCCAAAGCGTTGCTCTCTTCTGATGATGATGATTCCGAGAGTGGAGAAGGCTTTGAGGACGAAGATGTTGCTCCTGCAGAAGATTAAGTGTTTAGGATATTTTTGTAAATTCTGATTGGGCCATGTTGCCTTTGTAAATAACTTTTTGATACATAAAAGGTCTTTTCTTTCCCTTTCTGTTCTGTTTTTACTCAAATCGTATGTTCTTATAAACAAGCTCCTCAACATTACTGCCAACAGTAGGATTTGTAGTAACCACCTCTCCTAAATGCAACTTGTAAAGCGTCGCCGTTTTACCAGCATTATCCAATCCAACTACAACGATCTTGTACTCTTTCGCTGGAAACATCATGAACAAGAATCTCGATATGAAACCTCTCATAATTTATAGATCTGATCCAAAAAATGGATTAAAAATCCAGATCGTGATTATCAGAATCAGAGGTGAAGATCAATAATTTGATCGGTGAGGAAATAAAGTTGAATAATTGATCTTTGATCTGAGAACTGCCTTTTTGATGAAGGATTGGGAATTTAAGAGCAAAAATAAGAAAGGAGAAGGAGATGAGACTAACGATTATTTTATATCTAAATATATATATATATATATAGTTAGCGAATATAATAATTATACAAAATTCCCAATTTCTGTTGTCCCATTCCAACATCGATTCCAAAAGGGCTAACCACAAAATTGAAAAGATATTTTGGGGAATTTGCTATGGCAATTAGTTTCAGCCCACGTGCAAATTTTGGGTAATACCAGCGCAATCTTCTTCCATGTTTCCTCTTCGATTCAATATTGTTTGGAGTTATTCTTTTGTTCGATTCCTATTTTCATTCTCTTTGTTTCATTTTTTGTTTTCCCCTTTTGTTTTATGTGCTAATGCTTGCTTTGATTTCTTTGGCATATGTTATTGTTATATCTATGTATTTGATTGTAAAATCTATGTATTTGATTGTAAAATCGATGTATTTTATTGTTATATCTATGTATTTGATTATAAAATCGAGTTTTCCTTTTTTGCTATCCTCTATACCTAGCAAAACAGAGAAGGCGGTAGGATAATTGCCTGGGTCACTAAGGAATTATTCAAATAGAGATTCCAACATGATACTTCTCCCAAGGTAAGTACACTATTTTCATGTTTGTCGTCTCAGTACGATGTACAACAGAGAACATTATTTTACGACCGTAAAAAGCAGGTGTCATGCGGAAGCTAGCAAAACAAACCTTGAACGACGATAAATCATACAATAAAGGAGAAATATATCAAAAGAGACATAAACATTTAACATGGTTCGGTCAACTAACCTACGTCCACCGCGGAGATGAGCAATCCACTATATGAAAAGAGAGTACAAAATATCGAGAGAACAACCTCACGAAGAGGCAAACACAAGTGACACACTAACACTTGTCCCGTAAAGTTTTCCCCCTAAATACTACTCTCAAGCCCCTATGGCTACATTGTGGATGCTACTGAATGAGAAAGAAGGATCCTCAATTTATAGAAGTCCTGATGATGTCCATCTCATTGAAGAAGTATTAGGCATGTGCCTAATAAGAGTTTTCTTTGGTTTGGTAGCCAACCTTGTTGACTTGGTTTGGTTGGTAGCCAACCTTATTGAATTTCTTTGGTTTGGTAGCCAACTTTGTTGAATTGTGAAAAGTGTGTGTAAATTGTCAAATATTGTAGGCTTTAGAGGGTGAAGCTTTGGCTATAAAAGGAGAGCTTCAACTCTCATTTCTACACACCAACAAAGAGAGAAAGAAAGAGTGAGGTTTCACAGACAAGGTATAAGAAAATAGTCTGTGAGGAAAATAGAGAGTGAGCGATATTGTAGTGAGGTGGGAATATCAAAAGAGGGTTATTTCTTTTGAGTGTTGTAGTGGTCTTTGGAGTATTTATCTCCGACCTACAAAGTGTAAAATTCCTTACTATAGTGATATCAGTTGCTCCTCTCGGGGTCGTGGTTTTTTCCCTTATTCAGAAGGGTTTTCCACGTAAAAATCTTGGTGTCATTGTTACTCTTTTATTCTTGTTAATTACCGTATCTCGGTGCTACATTATTATTCCGCTTTATTACCGTGAATATTATTTTGGTAAGGGGTTTATTCCCAACAACTGGTATCAGAGCACAGGTTCTGCTCGTTCACTGAAATACTATTCACTGTCGGTAGTACTATACTTGGTGAAAAATAAAAATGTCCGGAGTAAAGTACGAGGTAGCAAAATTCAACGGAGATAACGGTTTCTCAACATGGCAAAGAAGGATGAGAGATCTGCTCATCCAACAAGGATTACACAAGGTTCTAGATGTTGATTCCAAAAAGCCTGATACCATGAAAGCTGAGGATTGGGCTGACTTGGATGAAAGAGCTGCTAGTGCAATTAGGTTGCACTTATCAGATGATGTGGTAAATAACATCATTGATGAAGACACTGCACGTGGAATTTGGACAAGGTTGGAAAGCCTATACATGTCCAAAACGCTGACAAATAAATTGTACCTGAAGAAGCAGTTATACGCCCTACACATGAGTGAAGGTACGAATTTTTTGTCACATTTAAATGTGTTTAACGGACTAATCACACAGCTTGCCAACCTCGGAGTGAAAATCGAGGAAGAAGATAAAGCCATCTTGCTATTGAACTCGTTGCCATCTTCGTACGATAATTTGGCAACAACCATCCTGCACGGTAAGACTACTATTGAGTTGAAAGATGTCACATCGGCTCTTCTACTCAATGAGAAGATGAGAAAGAAGCCTGAAAATCAAGGACAGGCTCTCATCACAGAAGGTAGAGGCAGGAGTTATCAAAGGAGTTCGAACAACTATGGTAGATCCGGAGCTCGTGGGAAGTCAAAGAACCGATCCAAATCAAGAGTCAGAAATTGCTACAACTGTAATCAACCAGGTCACTTCAAAAGAGATTGCCCAAATCCAAGGAAGGGCAAAGGTGAAACCAGTGGCCAGAAGAATGACGACAACACAGCCGCCATGGTGCAAAATAATGATAATGTTGTCCTCTTTATAAATGAGGAAGAGGAATGCATGCACCTGTCAGGTCCAGAGTCGGAATGGGTGGTTGACACAGCGGCATCTCACCATGCCACACCGGTAAGAGATCTTTTTTGCAGATATGTAGCAGGTGATTTCGGCACAGTGAAAATGGGTAACACAAGTTACTCAAAGATTGCGGGGATTGGTGACATTTGTATCAAGACAAATGTCGGATGCACATTGGTTCTAAAGGATGTGCGGCATGTACCTGATTTGCGGATGAACTTGATCTCGGGAATTGCTTTAGACCGAGATGGATACGAGAGTTATTTTGCAAATCAAAAGTGGAGACTCACTAAGGGATCATTGGTGATTGCAAAGGGAGTTGCTCGTGGCACGTTGTACAGGACAAATGCAGAAATATGCCAAGGTGAATTGAACGCGGCACAAGATGAGATTTCTGTAGATTTATGGCACAAAAGAATGGGTCATATGAGCGAGAAGGGATTGCAGATTCTTGCCAAGAAATCACTCATTTCTTATGCCAAAGGTACAACTGTAAAACCTTGTGACTACTGTTTATTTGGTAAGCAGCATAGAGTCTCATTTCAGACATCGTCTGAAAGAAAATTGAATATACTTGATTTAGTATATTCTGATGTTTGCGGCCCAATGGAAATTGAATCAATGGGCGGTAACAAATATTTTGTTACTTTTATTGATGATGCTTCACGAAAATTATGGGTTTATATTTTGAAAACCAAAGATCAGGTGTTTCAAGTTTTCCAGAAATTTCATGCTCTAGTAGAAAGGGAGACGGGTCGAAAGCTAAAGCGCCTCCGAAGTGACAATGGAGGTGAGTACACTTCAAGGGAATTTGAAGAGTATTGTTCAAGTCATGGGATCAGACATGAAAAGACAGTTCCTGGAACCCCACAGCACAATGGCGTAGCCGAGAGGATGAACCGCACCATTGTGGAGAAGGTGAGAAGCATGCTCAGAATGGCTAAACTGCCTAAGTCATTCTGGGGTGAAGCAGTTCAGACAGCCTGTTACCTGATCAATAGGAGTCCATCAGTTCCGTTGGCGTTTGAAATCCCAGAGAGAGTTTGGACCAACAAGGAGGTGTCCTACTCGCATCTGAAGGTGTTCGGTTGCAGAGCTTTTGCACATGTACCAAAAGAGCAGAGAACAAAGCTGGATGATAAATCTGTTCCCTGCATATTTATCGGATATGGAGATGAAGAGTTCGGGTACAGACTGTGGGATCCTGTAAAGAAGAAGGTCATCAGAAGCAGAGATGTAGTCTTCCGAGAAAGTGAAGTTGGAACTGCTGCTGATATGTCAGAAAAGGCGAAGAATGGTATAATTCCTAACTTTGTTACTATTCCTTCTACTTCTAACAATCCCACAAGTGCAGAAAGTACGACCGACAAGGTTGCCGAGCAGGTGGAGCAACCTGGTGAGGTTATTGAGCAGGGGGAGCAACTTGATGAAGGTGTCGAGGAAGTGGAGCACCCCACTCAGGGAGAAGAACAACCTCAACCTCTGAGGAGATCAGAGAGGCCAAGGGTAGAGTCATGCAGGTACCCTTCCACAGAGTATGTCCTCATCAGTGATGAGGGGGAGCCAGAAAGTCTTAAGGAGGTGTTGTCCCATCCAGAAAAGAACCAGTGGATGAAAGCTATGCAAGAAGAGATGGAATCTCTACAGAAAAATGGCACATACAAGCTGGTTGAACTTCCAAAGGGTAAAAGACCACTCAAATGCAAATGGGTCTTTAAACTCAAGAAAGATGGAAATGGCAAGCTGGTCAGATACAAAGCTCGATTGGTGGTTAAAGGCTTCGAACAAAAGAAAGGTATTGATTTTGATGAAATTTTCTCACCTGTTGTCAAAATGACTTCTATTCGAACAATTTTGAGCTTAGCAGCTAGCCTAGATCTTGAAGTGGAGCAGTTGGATGTGAAAACTGCATTTCTTCATGGAGATTTGGAAGAGGAGATTTATATGGAGCAGCCAGAAGGATTTGAAGTAGCTGGAAAGAAACACATGGTGTGCAAATTGAATAAGAGTCTTTATGGATTGAAGCAGGCACCAAGGCAGTGGTACATGAAGTTTGACTCATTCATGAAAAGTCAAACATACCTAAAGACCTATTCTGATCCATGTGTATACTTCAAAAGATTTTCTGAGAATAACTTTATTATATTGTTGTTGTATGTGGATGACATGTTAATTGTAGGAAAAGACAAGGGGTTGATAGCAAAGTTGAAAGGAGATCTGTCCAAGTCATTTGATATGAAGGACTTGGGCCCAGCACAACAAATTCTAGGGATGAAGATAGTTCGAGAGAGAACAAGTAGAAAGTTGTGGCTATCTCAGGAGAAGTACATTGAACGTGTACTAGAACGCTTCAACATGAAGAATGCTAAGCCAGTCAGCACACCTCTTGCTGGTCATCTAAAGTTGAGTAAGAAGATGTGTCCTACAACAGTGGAGGAGAAAGGGAACATGGCTAAAGTTCCTTATTCTTCAGCAGTCGGAAGCTTGATGTATGCAATGGTATGTACTAGACCTGATATTGCTCACGCAGTTGGTGTTGTCAGCAGGTTTCTTGAAAATCCTGGAAAGGAACATTGGGAAGCAGTCAAGTGGATACTCAGGTACCTGAGAGGTACCACGGGAGATTGTTTGTGCTTTGGAGGATCTGATCCAATCTTGAAGGGCTATACAGATGCTGATATGGCGGGTGACATTGACAACAGAAAATCCACTACTGGATATTTGTTTACATTTTCAGGGGGAGCTATATCATGGCAGTCTAAGTTGCAGAAGTGCGTTGCACTTTCAACAACTGAAGCAGAGTACATTGCCGCTACAGAAACTGGCAAGGAGATGATATGGCTCAAGCGATTCCTTCAAGAGCTTGGATTGCATCAGAAGGAGTATGTCGTCTATTGTGACAGTCAAAGTGCAATAGACCTTAGCAAGAACTCTATGTACCATGCAAGGACCAAACACATTGATGTGAGATATCATTGGATTCGAGAAATGGTAGATGATGAATCTCTAAAAGTCTTGAAGATTTCTACAAATGAGAATCCCGCAGATATGCTGACCAAGGTGGTACCAAGGAACAAGTTCGAGCTATGCAAAGAACTTGTCGGCATGCACTCAAACTAGAAGACAGTGCTACCTCCTCTGGATGAATGAGACTGGAGGGGGAGATTGATGATGTCCATCTCATTGAAGAAGTATTAGGCATGTGCCTAATAAGAGTTTTCTTTGGTTTGGTAGCCAACCTTGTTGACTTGGTTTGGTTGGTAGCCAACCTTGTTGAATTTCTTTGGTTTGGTAGCCAACTTTGTTGAATTGTGAAAAGTGTGTGTAAATTGTCAAATATTGTAGGCTTTAGAGGGTGAAGCTTTGGCTATAAAAGGAGAGCTTCAACTCTCATTTCTACACACCAACAAAGAGAGAAAGAAAGAGTGAGGTTTCACAGACAAGGTATAAGAAAATAGTCTGTGAGGAAAATAGAGAGTGAGCGATATTGTAGTGAGGTGGGAATATCAAAAGAGGGTTATTTCTTTTGAGTGTTGTAGTGGTCTTTGGAGTATTTATCTCCGACCTACAAAGTGTAAAATTCCTTACTATAGTGATATCAGTTGCTCCTCTCGGGGTCGTGGTTTTTTCCCTTATTCAGAAGGGTTTTCCACGTAAAAATCTTGGTGTCATTGTTACTCTTTTATTCTTGTTAATTACCGTATCTCGGTGCTACATTATTATTCTGCTTTATTACCGTGAATATTATTTTGGTAAGGGGTTTATTCCCAACAAGTCCAAACCTTTTGCTACAAGAAAAAGGATTAGCCAAGTATAAGAGAATTATAATTTCCTTCTACAAAAAGGAAAACTCAATTAAGGTAATTATATTGCCCTTTCCTTCAACAAATAGGAAAACCAAATATGGTAAGAAAATTATGGCAAACACCTAACACATTTAAAGGCTACGGAGCATGTGCATTTTATCCTGTTGCATGATTTAGATTACTTTCATTCATATGGTGTCTTGGCAAAGGATTTGAGAAGTTGTCCAGTATTGAAAGTTTTGTCGCTGAAACAAGATAACTCAGCTTGATAAAATCTCATGTACTCATTAAGATTCATATTCAGCTCCAGTGTATTGTTTTTCCTATATGCTCAGTAAATTTGTTTTCCTCTTTTAACTTCACAATACAACTCAACTTACTAAAATTTCATGCATCTTAACTTTGATTTGAATAGTTGGACAAGTGATCCTTCAAGAACTTACCTGATGAACCTTTAATTTGCTTGTGCAGGATGTTGCTTCCATAGAAATATACCAGGTAATACATAGAGTCTAATAGCTTGCTTGGCCAAACTTTTCAAAATTAGCTTATTTTAAAAAGTATTTTTCTCAAAAATACTTTTCAAAAAGAATATTTTTGGTGAGAAGCAGTTTGTGTTTGACAAATCAACTTGAGAAGCATTTTTAAATTTTCAAAAATAACTTCTACTTCTACTCAAAAGTAATTTTTTCATTCTAAAAGTTTGACCAAATATCTTAATTTTGTGAAAAAATATTGTTAGCTAAAAAAGCATTTTTGGCCAAAAAACAATACACCTAATAGGCTATAATTTCATTTCGAGCATAAAAGAATGAGTTTGTTTCTTCTTCTTCCCCTAAATGTTTTTCCAGTACACTTGTACATAAAAAGATGAAAATCTAGCAAGCATTTTAAATGAAATTTCGCGTCCTATAATTGGCGTAACTGCTGCAATAATAATAGAGTACTAGAGAAGAAGTATGCAGATTAATAAAGGTGAAAGTAAGTTCATATCAAATAGTCAATATGTAATTGTACACTTGCTCCATAAAGACCTTTTATTTTTTTCATGAAAAATGAAAATGAAGAGATAAACCATGATGAGCGAATTCCTTGCGTTCATTATGCCTATGTGCCGGCTACTCTCGAATTCCTTTATGGCAGGATACAGTTATTGGGGTTTGCCTACAGCTACCCCTTTTTCCATGTGTCTGGTATAATTTTGTTATATTAGTGAAATAAATTTTATTAGAGTGGAAGGAGGTTTCTGATTTTAATGTATTTATTGCATGTTGTGCAGCTATGTGTGGTATATTCGTGTGTACTCGCACTCTTTTTGCTGGCAGGAGTTCTTTGGAGCATGCTAAATTTGAGCTTATGGTATAATGAAGCACAAACAAAGATGCATGACAAAGTTTAGAAAGTATGTTAATTACTACCGACTAATTTAGTTCTCTTAATTCTCATATCAAAATGAAGTTGATTAAAACTAAAAGTTACAGCTTCTATACTATTGGGCCCGTGCGCAATAATAAAGTAAATGCTTGCCTTATCAAGCCTCATGCACATAATAATATTCCCACCTTGTCTCGCCACATGTGCAAACCCACATATTTAACTCGCCTTGTTGCGCCACATGTGCATATATCAATAGTAACAAAGCACGCAAAACCTCGTGCAACACAATAACAACTGCACTGCAATTAGAGGTAAACAACAGGGGCACTCCTGAGGTAATACCTCATAGTCCCAAAAGTAAATATGCAACAGGGACGCTCCTGAGGTACCGCCTAAAAGTTAATATGCAACAGGGTTGCTCCCGAGGTGCCACCTAGTGATCCCAAAAGTATATATGCAACTGTGGCTCTCCCGAGGTACCGCCTCGTAGTTCCAAAAGTAAATATGCAATAGGGGCACTCCCTAGGTACCACCTCGTACTCCCAAAAGTAAATTTGCAACAATGACAAAAACACAAGAATATGGCAAGTAAGTCAACTCAGGAATTCTTGAACACAAAGAAGACGAAAGAACGAGCTCACACGAAAAGACACAACAGGAAATAAGGATACAACATAGCAATAACTCAGCGAGGAAGAGATATTGTGTAACAACGATTCCACGTAAGCACAATTCAACGATAAGAGGGATAACATGAATCACTAACTCCAACTAAGGATAAATCAACAATGATAAGGGATAACAAAACTTCAATTAGGTGGAGCAACTACGGAAGAGATTCAACAATTCAATTAAGGATAGGTAGATTATAGAAAGGATAATAGTAACTTCAAATAATGATAGGCAACCAAGGAAAAGACAGCATAACATAAAAAGAGGCAACAACTTCAGTTAAGGCACATAAGAGTTTAATCAGCAATAAGGAAAAAATATGGAGCAATTAATTCCAAATAAGACACGTAAGGGTGGATTTAGCAAATGGAAAATTTAACATGACAACACAACTTCATATTTAATGGACATAAAAACCTAAAGGCCCTAGACGGTTAAATTTCTATAAATAAGCCCGAGCACGTACTCATCACCTCGCGTACACGAGCTTCACATAACATAATTAGCACCCAAGACTCAAATCTTAAGGGGTAGTTCCGCCACACAAAGTTAGGCAGGATACTTACCTCAAAGAAGATAGACAGTTATTCTAAAATGAACTTCTCGAGTAAAATAATCTCCGGACGGCTCAAATCTAGCCCAAATAACTTCAAATTATAAATAAAACTCATAAGAAACAATCTCAGATAATAAAACTTCAATCTTTAACAAAAACTAAAAAGTCAACCCAAAAGTGAACCCCTGGCCGACACCTCTGAACCCGACAAAATTCACAAAATCCGAACACCCATTTAATTACGAGTCCAATCATATTAATTTCATCCAAATCCGACTCCGAATCGATGTTCAAAACCTAATTATTCTCTTTAGAAAAGTTTTTGATAAAAAAACCCCAATTTTCCAATCAAAATATGGATTAATTCAAAACTAAACTTCTGTAATCATATTAAAATACAAAAATTATAGTTAGATACTGACCCCCATGAAAAGATGAGAAGAACGCCGCGAAAATCACCTCAATCGGAGTTTTAGAACTCAAGATATGCTCAAAATACCAAAATAACGCGGTCTAATTTTTTTATACTTAGGAATTTTCGCTTTTGCGACAAAACATCTGCACCTGCGCATTTCCAGCTGTAATTTCCGCTTTTGTGGACCATTTTTCGCACCTGCAAGACCGCAAATGCGGACCCAACTTCGAATCTGCGAAGTATCAGCACCAGCTCTCTTCTCCAACACTAAAATAAGCATAACTTCCTCATACGATGTCCAAATTCAACGATTCGTTTTGCTATGACTCCGTAATTATGATACGGATCTAATGCTTCAATTAAAATATAAATTGGAGCTTATTTGCTTAATTTGGTACCATTTATGCTTGAAGAAACGAAGTCAAAACATAAAAAAACGAGCGCAACACAACCCAAACCTATTCGAAACTCACCCGATCCCCTCGGGGGTCCGTCCGAATATATCAATAAGTCCCAAAACTATGAATTGCACCTCAAATCGAACTTTATGAACTTATGAACTTTCAACTTCTAGTACTCGCGCCGAAACATATCAAATCAACTCGGAATAATATCAAATTTTACATGCAAGTCTCAAATGACATAACGGAGCTAATTCAGCTCTCATAATCGAAATCCGAGCCCCATATCAACAAAGTCAACTCCCGGTCAAACCTCTTAGCCTTCCAAAATTTCAACTTTCTAATTTTCGCCAAAATGCTTCAAACTATCCTACGACCCTCCAAATCCAAATCTGGATGCACGCCTAAGTCCAAAATCACCATACGAAGTTGTTGGAATCATCAAAATGTCATTTCGACTAGGCCTTCCCCAGATGAAATGTTATAGAAATGGGGCTGGGGAGAGTAGGTGTTGTGTTATGGGACTGATTTACAACAAAAGAGTCAACAGAAGAGGACTTGGGTATGGGCGCCTGAACTGGAGATAGAGTAGATGTTGCACTTGGCGTAACAGGTGGTGCATTTCCAGCAAGCAACATAATAGCTTGAGCCTAATCCAAAAGAAGATATAATTGGTGAAATTGTCAACATAAGATACATTTATGAGACCAACATCAGGGAGAACCTAAAGGTCTAGAGCGTTTACCTTCTCTAGTGAAACATTATCATAAACGCAGACGGAGCCAACATAAAAGATGGTCAACTGAGCAGGACCTGCGGGAGTTTTAGGAAAAAATCAAAAGTCTAAAGCAAAAATTCCACAAAGATCAGTTTTTAAGCCGAAGACGCATATAGATTATCTTATCATATGAATCACAGATAAAAAACCAAACCCATAAACACACACACCAAGAAATCACAGAAATTCCATAAAGATCACCTTTAGTTGAAGATTGGGGAAAATTGGAAGAGATTGAAGGGTTGAAGCTCAAGGCTCAAGAATGCGACGTTCTATGAACGTAAAGCTAAAGGAGCGACAGATTAGTCATATCCGTTTGAAAATCTATCAAGAAGCTACAAAATCAGGTATGTACAAATGATCAATGATAATGAAAGAGCTATAGAACAACCAAAAAAGAGAAAACAATTTGGATATAAAGGGAAAAATTAAACTCAATGACCGCAAACTAAATCACAAAAGAAAGTAAACAAATTAATGAAAGCACATTGAACATTCTATTTATACACTTAAACAACCATATGTAACCAGTATAAAATTTGAATATGCAGGAATGTTTCAATGTGCCACTAGAATGTAAACTCCAAATGAGTAAGGTAAGAAGCTCCCAATCATCAATGGTGTGCCAAAACAGGATGGAATGAAGCTCCTAATATCAATCGAGTAGGAGGAATGCATCAATGACATGAATGTTCCTAGACAAATGCGTCTATATTTTGATATTTATAGATCCACTTTGAAATGACATCGTAAGCGCAATTTAGCGGGAGAATTCTTAAGTAGCAACAATGTATGAATACAAGCTTGCATGTAGGAAGATATGATAATTGGGTAATTGAAAGCACTCTGCCAAAAAAAGGTATATGATAAGTCACGAAGATGAACATCTCTTCAATAATTTTTCCTATTGTTCAACAGCAAGGAAGAAGTTACTTTTTGTTGAAGCTCAGATGACCGCGAAGCTGACTTTATTTTTATCGTTTCAGTCAATTGTTTTCAGAAGTTGATGTAGGTTCATGGCGTAGACTGGATTCTAAAGAAAATTCAGGAAGGAAAGAATTAACTAGTGGTTCCTATTATGAAAAAGACAGTGAGAGTAGACCATAAGAAATGCAGTTGATAAAGCAGAAGATGCTATTTAGTTAAACAAATTGAATAAAGTGCAAGTCTTACAATCAGTTCTACAGTATTTTTCAATAGAGACACTAAAATAATCATGCTAATAAAAGGTTATATGTAAGAATTCTGCAGGGCTAGTATAATACCTCCAAATATTTTTAGCAAAATAACCTGTGTAGCAGATGCCATTCACTGAGTCGGTGGCATATGTATAGCAGCAGACACATCTTGATACCAGCTGGTGTGCAAAATTAGAAACTCTAGGATCAGTAAGAAGATTGATTGTTCGTTAAAGTTTTCCATAGTAAGAAAGGACAGTTAAAAGAAATAATTTTTGTGCCAAATCTTTTTTTAGTAAAAAATGTAGTTTTCCTTGGTGTCATTATCTCCCAGGCACAAGGTCTCGTGAAATTGCCAGAATAATCCACCAAAGTGCAAAGTGCAAAGTGTAAAATGCAAAGAAGAAAAAGAAAAAGAATTTTACGGATGATAGAACTTTACAAAGTGTAGATTAGTAGGAGAATTATCTCCCATCTGGTAAAAAGGATTTTACGTCTTCATTTATTGATGCTGCGAGTCAGCTAATATGAAATAATAGTCCAAACTTTATCATTGGTAGTAGATAATACCAGTGTAAATAGTGAAATGACTGAACTTTTTTCTGGAGGAGGAATCTGAAATAAGCAAAGAAAAAAGGATTTAGTGGGCACATGAGTCACTCGGTAAGATAATTTTTAACTGAAGAGAAGTAACACATTACCCATCTTTCTTTTGATAAAACAATGACTTTTACTGCTTACACAAATTGTTCAACAGATGGTGAAGGCATACACATGTGTTCAACACCCATGTTCAAGCGTATTACATTTTCCTCAGGTCAAAACAACAATATATTGCCGTCATGTTTGTGATATGCTTTTAAAGCTTCGAACAATCCCTATTAATATTTCCAATAGCATTTTTAGTGACTCTAACACATGAATAAGTAACCATTAAAATGAGTAACAAAGAAGAAATATATTTTAGAATAAGAAAAGTTTCATGAGACACTATCATAATACAAAAGTGTAAAAACTAACCTATCCATAATTTAATATTTAAGCAGATGAGCTCAACTTAATGTTTATCGAAACATTGTAATTCACCCTTGGAAAAGTTTTCACCTTGAGAACATTTCATGACATACATATAATCAGTGGCCAAAGCCAAGGTTGTCCCACTCAATGTTGGTTAATTCAGATGTTATGTTGCTGTTATAAAAATAAAGATCCTATCAATTATGTGAAAAGCAATAAACAAAGCTTTACCATGAAGTCGTTTTTTTCTCTTTTTAATGAGGCCATTACTCAAATGGTCACTCAACTATCCCAAATTATCTCTTAAAGTCACTTTACTTTCGTTTGTAACAACAAAATCATTGAACTATGCCTATTGCACTCAGAAGGCCACTCAACTAGATTTTCCAAATTTTGGATTGCCAAATACCTATTTTATCCTCTAAATTATAAACATTTATCTTCTTTTTATTTTTTAAAACTTTTTAATATTATGATTTTCCCTTTTTAATTTATATTATGGACTTATCTATAGAATAAATAAATATTATTTATAAATTAAAAAAAATAAAAAGTATTTAAGCATGTATAATGCTTAGTAAAAAAAAGTTAATTAGAATAATTTGTTAGTAATAATAATTTTAGTATTAACAACAAAACTTCAAAAATTTATTTACACAATTCAGAATGAAAGAAAATAAAGGTTGTAAAATATATATTCTATGCACGTAATACAAAAATAATTATTTAAATAAAGATATTTTTATAATATACATTATATATTCTTGAAAATTATGCTCAATTATATTATTATGTTTCTATCAACTTTCCGACGACACAAAGTTATGTCACCAGAAAGTAGGGGGACTATCTGTATAGGGTAAAATATACTATGTTAAATCGTGCATGGAATATATAAAATATAATTGAGCAAAATTTTCAAGAATATATATATATATATATATATATATATATATATATATATATATATATATATGTATATTATAAAAATACTTTTATTTAAATAATTATTTTTGCATTACATGAATCGAATATATATTTTACAACCTTTATTTTCTTTCATATTGTGTAAATAAATTTTTAAATTTTTGTTGTTAATACTAAAATTATTATTACGAACAAATTATTCTAATTAATTTTACTATGCTCATTATTTTGTTATTCCAACATTATAGATTATAGATGCTTAAATACTTTTTATTTTTTAATTTATAAATAATATTTATTTATTCTATAGGTAAGTCCATAATATAAATTAAAAAGCAAAAATCATAATATTGAAAAGTTAAAAAAATAAAAGAAGATAAATATTTATAATTTAGAGGGTAAAATAGGTATTTGATAATCCAAAATTTGAAAAATCTAGTTGAGTGATCTTCTGAGTGCAATAGGCATAGTTCAACGACTTTGTTGTTATAAACGAAAGAAAAGTGATTTTCGGAGAAAATTTGAGAAAGTTGAGTGACCATTTGAGTAATTGACTCCTTTTTAATTTATGCATTCTGATGGTACTTGTATTGGAGGAAGTAATCACTTCCCTTTCTCATTGTAAATAGCATTCCATGACCATTATCCTACAGATAATTGATTAATATGTTAAAACAAAAGCGCAAAAAGGACAGAGCAAATTATCATATGATATTAATAGTGATATACCTTTAGATCAACTGATTGTTATCCTACCACATGTCTTGATTTTGCAAACCAAATGTTATGTGGTATTTTAGTCATTCCTGTTGTGACAGAAGTTTCACGTGGTTGATATGTCATTAAATGGCACACAATTGTGATTGTCTGATCGCAGAGCATCATAAACAGATGAGTTACCTGCATCAGACAACTTTAATATATCAGTGCCACAATTTTTTTCATTTGAATCAGCAAGCTGGTATTCCAAATTCATATCTCAAATACATGATATATCGACATCATCGAGGGTGGAAGTCTCTTCCTCAATTTCAGTATCTGTCAAATAGAGAACAACAATATTTAAATTAACTTATCAGCTAAAAGATATTTAATTAGCACAGAAACAACGCAGGAAAAGGAAAGAGTATCGAAGTATAATATTGCGGATAATTTTTGTCATATGCGCAAAATCTTTGATTGTTCACCATTCACCCAAAATCCAAAGTAATACGTGCTCTTCTCAAAGGTAGACAGAGCAACTGCAATCAGAGAGCATAAAAGCATGTGAGAAAAATGGGTACACAGGGCAACAACAAAATACCTGTGAAAGTAACGTATGTCGAAGACATCAAGCAGCTGCCTTTTTAACAAAATACCTGTGAAAGTAACGTATGTCGAAGACATCAAGCAGCTGCCTTTTTAATGATTTCATCATCTCTCAGCTCTATTTTCTCTTGCTATTTTCAATACTTTTTCAACAAACTGTTAACGATCTCGTCAGCTATTTCCGAAATCCTGAAGTTGGAGCTAGTTTTAAGTAAAAATAATGGAGAGAGATTTTATGGGTTTGACTCATCATGTGAAGCAAGAAGTCACTGAAGAACCTATAGATCCAGGTATCGTATTGCCTTTTCGTTTATGTTTCATGTTTTCTCTTCCTCTTATTTCAAGCTTGAATCTTTAGGCCAGTTCCATATTATTAATATTTCTATGAGAATATCTCTCTGCTTAAATCGTCCCTTTTCCATTTAATTAGTCTATTTAGTTGAAGAAATTGTTTTTCTTGTAAACCAGCTATCATATAAGCAAAAAATCTCAAATAGCCTTGATCATGAGCCATATAATTATCACTATAAATAAGAACCATAATTCCAACCGTAGTGATTAATATTGACATAATAGAAGTAAGTGGGTCGATCAAGTATCCGAAGTCTAAAGAAAAATCATTATTGATGATCCAAGACCATACATATTGATAAAAAGAACTGCTATTTATTTGCTGAATAGACAGGTAGATTGAAAAAACCATGACTATGCTTAACAATAAAACACTCTGAAAAGCCCACATACGGCGAAAACTTTTTGTTGCCGTTGGAAAAAGAAAAAGTCCCGCTCCTATTAACATAGGGACTGGAAGTGGAATGAAAGGTATGATCCACGCATATTCATATGTCTGTTCCATAAAAAAGTTTTGAATTCTTAATTAATTGTTTCCGATTCACCGGATCTTACCTCTTTTGAAAGGAGTCAATAAAAAGTCAAAATATGGACTAACTGAAACTAATTTAAAACTTAAATCGAATTTTCTATTCTTACTTATTCTGAGTCTTTGCTAAATACTTCAACTATTGAAATCAAGAAGTTACAATTGGTCAAATGATATGAAAGGGATTAATTACTAGTCTCTTTTGAAATAGGCCTATTTTTCTCCAAGTTTGACCAGTGAATCGAACGGCATTAAAAGGGCAGAATATTCCCTAAAAACGCGCTAAAATTAAGGAGAGAATCTTGGTGTTAATTGATTCTACATTAAATTCAATTTTTAAAAAGGAAAAGGAGATTCTCATCTGAGTATTTTTCTCCAGAACTACAATTCAAATTCTCGAAAAAAAAAGAACGAACAATTCAAATTTTCGAGTTTCAACAACTCAAAGTTGAAAAAATCTGTTCTTCCATATATTTTCCACCATTGATAGCCATTAAAAAGCTTGAAAGCTTTGAATTCAAATTTGGGTTTTCAAAAATCATTATTTGTTTGGATTGGGTGTTGTTGTAAATAATTCGGAATATGTTTAGGAGTTTATATCTCAATTTTGAGGGGTTTTGGTGAAGATTAGACTTGGTTTTGACTGAATTTCAGATTGAAATTCGAAGAAGAAGAAGAAGACATATTTCCAGAAATTGTAGATAAATTGTAGAATTGTAGATCAATTGTAGATAAATTGTAGATTGGGAAAACTAAAACTTCTACAATTATGTCGAAAATGCCAATTATGCTACAATTGAAATGAGAATTGGGATATTAAAATTTAATGTATCCAGTTTGTAGATATCTACAAATTTTCTACAAAAAATCTACAAAGAAACTACAAATCAGTTTACGTATGTATAAAGCAGTATTGTTTTGAAGGGTATCTACAAAGTTACTACATTTATAGTACAATTACACGACAATCTATGTTGAAAAAAAATGTTGACTACAAAATTTTCTCTTTATCTACAAAATTTCTACAAATAAACTACAAATTAATTTTTCCAGGATTGATGAAGAACAAAACAGCAGAAGATGCAGAAGATGGGCCACCAGAGTTGCTCTTTATTCATGCTGGTTATACAAGTAAAATTTCTGACTTCTCATGGAACCCATGTGAAGACTGGGTCGTCGCTAGAGTTGCTGAAGACAATATACTACAAATCTGGCAGATGGCGGAAAACATCTACCACGATGAAGATGATATACTCAATGAGTCTCATCTCTGTATTTTTTTAGAAGAAGAAGGAATGGAGAAGAGAAAGAAATGGGAGGGGGAAAACGAATATGGTCAGATCTTAGGAATTAAGGGGAGAGAGAAACGTGTGATATATGGATACCTTTAATTAAGGAGTAAAAACTGCCTATTAATTAGACCCTTAATTAAGTATGGTATAGGATTAGTAATTTGGTATACGGGTTTGTAATTAAATCAAACTTTAAACATTGAGGGTAATAAGGTTTCATATATGGTATAGATAGGTAAAAATTCTAAAAGCAAATAATATTATGTGTACTTGTGTGAAAGCAAAACTGAGCCCACCCCAAATTGAACATTACTATCCGTAAATAACTGGCAGAAAAGTGAAAATCGGCTTTGCAGAAGGAAATAAAAAGTTGATTAGCATTTTTTACCATATCAAGTGTTCTACTCAAATGTCAAATTTCATAACAGTTAAGCCTCCAATGGACAAAACAAACTAATAAGACAAATCGACGTACATCATACAATAAACAACATTAGGAACTTCACTTCAGAGATGCATGTACATTCACTTTTAAATTGGCAAATTAGTCAACTTGAACATTTCAACTGGACACCGATTTAATTATTTTCTAAAAATAAAAGTTCAGAGATTCACAAACTGCGTAGTAGATACATGATGGTGTTGTCATTTCAAAATGATACAAAAAGGCTAAGAAAACACAAAAATATATTTATTTGCTATGCAGAAATGAAGGAATCTACATACAGATAGAGAAAAAGAATTAACAGCTTAATCATAAACTGTTACTTCGTACATAATTCGAGGATAAAGAAGAGACCATAGTCTGTCTGAAAAGGAACTTGATCTATAATTCTTCTACGTTATCCATTTAATAGAAGGGAGACCATAATTGCTAGCCCCCTTTAAATTTTCAGTTCAGAAACTGCTATTCCACCAATTTCATCCAAGCAAAAAAGTCTAATAGCTTGTTTGGCCAAGCTTCTCAAGACAAAAAAAGTGTTTTTTTCCTCAAAAAGTACTTTTTTTTTCCTAATTTGAGGTGTTTGGCCAAGCTTATTTGGGAAAAAAGTGCTTTTGGGAAGAAACAGAAGCAGTTTCAGAGAAGCAGAAAAAAATAGCTTCTTTCCAAAAGCAGAAGCAGTTTTGGCTTTTCTTCTTACCTAAAATACCCTTAACAAAATATAGTATATACCAAAATAACCCTTAAACTTAATACTTAGGATATTAATTTATAAATATTTCTTCTTATTTTTAGGAAACTTTCTAATATATAGTGACTTTAGGGGTGATTGCTTTTATATTTGTTGAAGGAATTTTAATATATTTAACTTATACTAAAAGAATTAAGTACTTTTTAATTTTATTTTCATATTTTACTTAAATAAAATGAATTTTTTTAATTATTGCATGTAATAACAAAATTTTGATATTATTTATTTACTTATAATATTAATTATTAAGTAAATCTATTCATGTCCTTATTCGTAATTTGACACTTAAAAGCACTTTCTAAAAAACTTGGCCAAACACAAATTATTTCTCAAAAGTGCTTTTCAGATTAGCCAACTGATTCTCTCCAAAAGTACTTTTTTCAAAAGCACTTTTTTCAAAAGCAATTCTCAAAATAAGCTGATTTATAAAACACTTGAAACCATGGCAAAGCACGTCATCAAACAAATGAGAAGTGCAATTAAGAGCCAAGTAAAAGATGCTTTCTTGATATATAGCAGCAGATCAAGCAAGAAGAACTTCACAAAATCTTACCAACATAGAAGGCCATTACATACAGAGAGCAGCTACAGTATATTATTAAGGAAACTCCCCCTTAAGTTTCGCTGGCTTCAACATGTCTTAGAGTCAAGAATGTGCCAAGACTTGACTTTGGTAGGTCATAACGACAAACCTTGAAGAACAAACAAATGTCAGAGTAAATGAAGTGTTTGAGCCTGTCCTTTCCTCAAGTAACATAGCCAATCGTTGCTAGGTGACGCTGCATTTTGTTCTCCTAAAGTTTTAGTTGCCAGAGAAGATAATTTGCCTTCAAGTGGACAGACTTGTGAGAGGTCCAAGATGATTTGAAACAATCATGCGTGCTGACAAGAAGCATTATCAAGCTAGTGTCTAGAAAGATAACTTTTCCTTTTTGGTTCGCAACTGTAGATAATTTTTCAAGTTCCACTTTATTTTGGTCTCTCAGATAGATAGTTGCAGTCCTTATAACTTTTTGCCTATTAGCTGCAGTTTTATAATGTCCTTCATTGTTCCGTTTCCACCACTGAACCTAAGTTTTTGACATTGAACAACTTATGCAAATAGGAAATCTAGTTTACAATGTGCCAAATAGTCCTGTTACAAAAATCCTGCAAACATAGCATAAAAGGTGCAGAGGTTATGCACACATCAAATCTTTAAGAAGCATCGAGTACACCATTATCCCTCCTGTCTTGTATCACAAAAACTATACCGAACTTATATATCCTATGTACAAGCTATTACCAAAAAAAAAAAAAAAAAAAGATTTCCTACAGATTGATGGTTTCAGCTATGATATAAGTTATACATATCAGTAATCCCAAAATTAAGCTTCAGCTCGACTAATGAAAGATGGAGAAGTTACTTCAGTAAGAGAATGGTCGTAGCTACAAAATAATTCATAAAGAGAATGATCATAGCTACAAACCATAAAGCAGCTCCTTCACGAGGAAGTTTTAGCTCCTCGCACTTTGGACACCTTCGAATAGTAGAAAAAATAAATTAGCAGAGAAATCAGAGTACAGAAACTCTTCAGTGAAAGTAACATTAAAAGGCCAACTATTGGCAGTATAACTATAAAAGCAAATGAAAGATCACCCAATAGCAATTGCCAACATGTATTGGATGCATTAAATTTTCAACTCCGAGGATGATCAACAAAGGTCCCAAAAAAGTAAGTTTATGATACCCTCACAGATACAGTACGTCAAAATGGAATCCTATATGATTTATGAAAATCAACAAAAAATTATACAAGGTAACATAGCGAGGAAACGAAACAAGGAATGAAATAAGCTGACCAAAGCATAAAATGGAGACACCAGCATCAGAATTACTTTGTCCCTCTTTTTTATGCAATAAACAAGGAATTTTTAGAATATCCATCTCTACATTTCATATGAAATACTCTATTATCTCTAGACATCTTCAGAATTTTCAGCCACTCAGCTTTAAACAACAGTAGAACCTTTTTTTTTTCCTTTGAGAACCAAGAAATCCGCCACACCAGCTTTAGAGGATAATGGACTGTCTCTCTACTCTTCATCACCACTTAAATACAAGTGTTGTTTCACCAACTAGGATCCAAACTTGTGACATGCAGTTACCACATATCTCGCAGTGTACTACCTTTGCTAAGTGCTAACAACAGAAACTATACTCGAACTGCAACATTAAGTTTTATATTAAGGTCACAAAAATATCCTAGCACAATTTTTATTTGTAATCAGATGTATTAGCTAATCTGATTAGCTAATGGTAACAATTTGCAGTCGTCTTTTTTGTTCTCAAACAAATAGATTTGATACACTACGATCCAGCTCTAATCCTTTCATCATCTAAGCTAGTTTCATCTTCAAGTCATAACACTAAACTTCAATTGTGCTTGATTTTGATATGTTAGTTTCATTCTTCGTCGGATGCGCCCAGAGCAGGGCTAAAATTGAAAAACTGAATCTAAAATTATAAAAATTTGAAGTTACAACATATATGAAATTAATAGGTACCCTTAGAAGGAACCTAGCAGAAGCTAGTGGTAATTTAAAGGTGCAAAAACTGTGGACAAATCTATAATATGTGATTTTTGAGAAGTTTGCCATATATATATATATATATATATATATATATAGTAATATATGTAAATTGAAGTGCTATTACTCTTTCTCCCTTTTTCTTACTGACACCTCTAAATCTGTAAATCAATTATCTATGTGGACACTTACCTTTCTCTTAAAGTTGCTAAATCAATATGCATAAAAAATTACTACAGCTCTCTGAAGAGGACGGCTAATATTCATTCTCAGCTTCAACTTCCAGTTGCATTAATACCGAATCTCTGTTTCCTTTCCCCCTTTCTGAATGAAGTATGAATGTTATAACTTAACTAAATTTAGGAGCTTGTTGTTATTTCACTTGCTTTCTCATTCGTGGTCCAGTGTCTAATATAGTACCCAAAGACAGAGAGAACCTGGAGGCGGCAAACTTTTTCTGCGTTTTTTCTAAAACTCTGACATAGAAGAATTAGAAGTAGGGATAAAGTGGAGGTATATGATATAATTTAGCCACAGCGAAATGCGAAGAAAAAGCATTGGTACTCCTCAAGAGAAATACAGATAGAGATGAATCACAAACACTCAAAAAAATAGAGAAGACAGAATATGCATAAGAAAGTTAACAGATATGGTAATTCATTGAAGAATTTTCTCAAACACCTAGAGAACAAAAGTCATAGAGATACCCACCAAAAAATACGATTGACGAAAGGAAACACACTAAAGTTCAAACTTGACTACAATAGGAAAGACGAAGAGAGCAGATGTTCTGGATTTTTCTTAGTTGGAGATGGCGCCACTTCTCTACGGTCGAGAAACCAGCGGTCTTTGAAATGACGGAAATATCCTCGGACTAATATTTAATTCCATGGAAGCGCACATGTTGACCGAGATGTGCTTGCTACACAAAGGTAGACCAAAAATTGGAAGGAAGAAGACAACAAAGAGAAATTTTAGCAAAAATTGAAAGGAAAGCATACCTGGATCTGGATGAGAAGATGAAGAAAAGAGTTAGCTGTTGGACGATGGTGCTCTTTTTTTTGTTAGAGATGAGAAAGAAAAAGGATCCTTCTAGAGTTCTATTTTAACCCTTATGATGTAATTACTATATTGCCCTTAAATAAAGTTAGATTTGCAAAGATGCCATTCGTCGACCATCTTGCTCTTTCTATATAACTAGTATACTTATAAAAAAAAATATATTAGCATGATAATATTGCTCTTAATTATTTGCTCATTTGAATTATATAAACAAAAGGAATACTTAATAAGTGGACTCATCGCTGTGCCCTTTGCTATGCTTGTTATTTCATGGAGTAGTTTTCTATAAATTTGCTTGCATTTTGTCCTCAACTTAGAAGCGTCAATATCTTGGGCAGGCTAAACAAATTAAATAAATATTTCACCACACCAAGATATACATAATAAAACATCACTATTTCCCTGGTGGATTGAGAAATAGCCAAAAATCTCTCATGATGTAAATGCTGAATTATAAGAAAGTTATTCACCGGATGTTTTGTTTTCTGTTAGCTTGTGTATTCTCATCAACTTTCACAAAAATCAGTCTTCCATCAAAAATCTACAATCGGTAGATCATTTCAATTAAAGAAAAGCAACACCAAACCAGAACAGAAAACACAATTATGAATCAGTTCTAGAACTTTATACATAGGAAATCAAATACTGTTGGCATTAAAAATAAGAGATATTTTATGGATAATTGTCCTACCTATGTGCTTTTACTTCTTCAACTCATATCCAAAAATAGCTCTAAGGCCTTAATTGCTAGAGCATTTCCAGCATAGTCATCAATTGTAGGTGCATAGGCTATCATCAAGACTTTATGATTCATCTTCATCTTTCTCTGTTTAATGAACAAATAAAATCGAGATTATTTTAATCAACGGGTAGATCAATATAACCTGCTCTAAAGGCTATAATAACAGGCTATGCATGTATAGTACCCGCTATGCATGTATACTTTCAGCCACACCCAAGTCATGTTTTCCATGCTGATGAAACCTTACTCTTAATGGAAGGTTTCTCTGAAAACATGATATTCATTTGTAACAATGTATCTTCAAATTGTATTTTATGCCCATTTAAACGAAATGCTATCAAATGATAAATGAGTCTTGGAAAAATAAATAAATGTAAGTGCAGTAGAGAGAGTTAGAAGAAAATTTACCTTTGGAACGATTGGTTAGAACATCATGAAGCCTAAATGGATGTTGTTGTTCTTCTTTCTTGTATTTTAGCTTGTACAGTACTACGTGTCCAGCCAGGAAAAAGTTGTTGTATCAGGGATAAGTCACTCCCAAACTGCTGACAACAGCCTAAAGACAAGTTTTGTTCTAAATGTGTAAGAGCAAACCAAAGACAAACAAAAGAGGAAGGGAGTGCATAACAGTACTATTTGTGCTCAATCACACAAAGTCTGTCCATATAGCTCTAATTGGTGCCATGACCTACTGCTGATGCTTATGCATATCTTCTATTTTGATAAAAGCACTGGCATTTGTTATATCTTCTACTGATGCTTATGCATATCTTCTATTTTGATAAAAGCACTGGCATTTGTTATATCAGACAAAGGAGGACATCTGTTTTCTTTTTCGTTTGCATTCCCTCTGTCATTTGTTGGATCAACATGTAGGATTGCGTATAGGTGTTCGTAACACGCAGCGGAAGACAATAACAATCCTAGGCAGATCTTTTTATGTTTAAAATTTATTTACATGTCGTGAAAAGAGTCTCGTTTCAAAATTTCTTCGATAGTGCGAACACTCTATGCGTATCCACACCGAGACTGATCCTTGCTATCAACTCTTTGATCAATGAAACCCGCGAACAAATTGAACAAAATATTGTGTTGAAATTTTTCACAAAAATCTCAACTCAATGTTAGAAGAACAAGAAACACTTTTCTTGCAATTTTAGTGAGTTTTCTTCTCAAGAATAAGTGATCCATCAAATTTTCTCCATCACCCTTTATATAGCATCACCTACAAACCCTTTTCCTATTTGGTTGAGGTAATGATTTACTTAGGGTAAAAGTTTATTCCAAAAATAAACTTCATGGAATTTTTCTAAAAAGGAAATCGGAAAACATTCTTAGGAAGTTTGAATCTGCCGAATTTTACATGGACTTTCCATGAATTCCAACGTGAAAGTTGGATTGTAATAATGACAAATCCAATTCAATATTGGATTTTCCTTATAAGTCATTAATTATTATTTTGCTAAAAACAAAGTTCAAATCCCATAACAAAAAGATTTCGTCTTGTAGACGTCTCTTATGGGATTTACAATCCAATTCTAAATTGGATACTTTATTAATATTTATATATCTCCAATATATAAATAAATATCAATTATGACTACTTAATATATATCATATATATTCAACCAAGAAATAATTTAATTTTCTACTCTAAATAGAAAACTTCAATTTGTTCACAGTATTAATTATATCCTCTGTGCTAGCAAAGAATATAATAATATTTCATTTGGACTAACAGCTAAATGTATTTGACTAATTAAATTCCTTAATTTAATTATCAAATAATAAGTTAATTAATCCTTTAGCAAAGATCAGAACACTTGTTAGTGTGCGACCCCATAGGTTCAATACTAAGCCGGTAGTAAATTGACCACATTAATATACTAATCAAGGGTGGCGTCTAGCAACACTCCTTAACGACCGGATAATATGAAGTATACAATTACTCTCAAGAACCAGTAGAAGAATAATGTAGTAATTCCTTCTGTCCTTATAGCTCTGGATCACCCTAGGATATGGTTCAACTGTCAAATCCTAATAGGCGACCAACTATGTGTTCATGTCAAATATAATCGACCATCGAATGACCTAAGAAACTCATTTCTTCTTTCATTCAATTGCTCTGGCCAAGGTCTTAATTTGGTCGTTTATAATTCATGACAACATGGAGCTTAAACTCATTACCAAGAGTTGACAGATTCCATCTTGAACAATCACTAATTCTACAAGCATTTAATCATACCCAATATCCTTTCAATTATCGCCCTAGGGCCATATGTGTCTAGTATCAAAGCACAATAAATAACTTGTCAATTACTATGACGATCTCAGGTCAAAGGAAACTGTTACATCACATTCTTCAAGAGAATATCCTATTGACAGTTTATGGTAATTCTAACTATTAGGAATTATCCAATGAGTCGGTTCAATGATCATATCTCTATATGCATCATCTATCTATGTAATTTAGTTAATGAGATCAACTAATCTTTATCCCATAAAGATGATCACATAAATATTGATCTAACCGGATTACTAATGTCCAAATTAATAATCCTACGATCAAGAACAAATTTAGATTAAATTATAAGAAACTTTACTCTCATTATCATGATCTCCATCACAATGTCAAGTCTCAAAATTTAATCAAGGACCTTATCAAATTAATCAAGCAATTAATAACAATGATAAAAGAATATCAAATGCCATATATATTTTATAAAAATATGTTCAAAACATCAAATATGATATTGGATCTAGGGCATATCTACTATATCCCTAACAATCTCCCATTTGCACTAGAGCCAATCGCTCTTGTACTTCATTCCCAATTTCCACTTGTGCTTGTCAAACTCCTTTGCGCCAAGAGCTTTAGTGAATGGGTCTGCAACATTTTCTTTTCCATCAACCTTTTTGAATCTCGACGTCTCCACGTTCAATGATCTCTCTTATCAAGTGATACCTTCGCAGAACGTGTTTGGACTTTTGGTGTGATCTTGGTTCTTTTGCTTGAGCAATGGCTCCAGTATTGTCACACAACAGTGGAACCGCACCTTCTATTGAAGGAACCACACCAAGTTCAGTTAAGAACTTTTTCATCTATACAGCTTCCTTAGCAGCTTCACTAGCTGCTATATATTCTGCTTCAGTCACTGAATCAGCTACTGTAGCTTGTTTGGAACTTTTCCAACTCACTGCACCACCATTTAAGGTGAATACATAACCAGAAATAGATTTGCTATCATCTCTATCTGAAGAGAAACTTGCATCAGTATAACCTTCAAGTTTCAACTCAGAATCTCCATAGATGAGGAATTGGTCTTTAGTCCTTCTTAAGTACTTAAGAATGGTCTTCACCACCTTCCAATGTTCCTCACCAGGATTTGCCTGATAGCGGCTAGTCACTCCAAGTGCATAAGCCACATCAGGACATGTACATGTTATGGTATACATGATAGCTCCCACTGCACTAGCGTATGGGATCTTACTCATATGTTCTCTCTCTTCAGGTGTTTTAGGACAATCCTCCCTACTGAGAGTAATTCCAGTGCCTATCGGTAGATAGCCTCTTTTGGAATTATCCATATTATACCTCTTTAAGATGGTATCAATGTACAAAGACTGGGAAAGTCCAAGCAGCTTCCTAGATCTATCTCTATAGATCTTTATTCCTAATATATAAGCTGTTTCTCCCAAGTCTTTCATGGAGAACTGTTCAGATAGCCAAATCTTGGTACTTTGCAATGCCGGTATGTCATTCCCTATGAGCAATATATCATCAACATACAATACTAAGAATATAATTGTGCTCCCACTAACCTTTTTGTACACACAAGGTTCTTCTTCGCATCTAACAAAATTGAAATTTTCAATTGTCTTGTTAAAGCGAATATTCCAGCTTCGAGAAGCTTGCTTTAGTCCATAAATGAATCTTTGTAGCTAGCAAATTTTATTATGATTAGACGAAGATGTGAAACCTTCAGGTTGTGTCATGTACACATAGCTCACCATTAAGGAAAGCTGTTTTCACATCCATTTGCCATATTTCATAATCGTAGTATGCTGCTATAGCAAGCAAAATCCGAATAGATTTGAGCATTGCCACGGGAGAGAAAGTCTCGTCATAGTCAACTCCTTCTTTCTGACGATATCCTGTCACGACCCGGATTTCCCACCATCGGGTGTCGTGATGGCGCCTACTATCTGAGCTAGGCAAGCCAAATATATAAAACATTTTTCCTGCTTCCTTCCAAACAATATAATAAACGATACAAAATTTAAGCGGAAGACTTTAAATCTAAAGCAACTGAGAACCAAAAGTGCGGAAGTTTGAACCAAAATGCTACCCAGAGTCTGGTGTCACTAGCTCACAGACTACTACAGAATACTACAATCAATGTCTGAAAGGAAAATACATCATGTTTGTCTGATACAAGATAAACAAATGAAAAACATGGAAAGGGACTTCGGCCTGCGAACGCCAACTAGGCTACCTCGAGAGTCCCTAGACTGAAGATAGCTCCCAGAAGTCCTACTGCAGCTGCTCCCTGATCTGTGCACAAAAATGCACAGAGTGTAGCATCAGCACAACCGACCCCATGTGCTGGTAAGTGCCTGGCCTAACCCCGGCGAAGTAGTGACGAGGCTAGACAGTACCTACCACAATTAACCTGTACAGATATATATACAACAAGTGCAAGAAAACAATAACAAGATAATACAAAGTAAAACTGGGAGGGGACATGCTATCGGGGAGTAACAGATAAAAATGAAATATCGAAAATAAACAGAAGAAACTCTGGTTTCCATGATATATATATATATATATATATCATATATAAGTGGACGGCGTGCCACACGATCCCATAATATCATATATAAGTGGACGGCGTGCCACACAATCCCATAATATCATATATAAGTGGACGGCGTGCCACACGATCCCATAATATCATATATAAGTGGACGGCGTGCCACACGATCCCATAATACCATATATAAGTGGACGGCGTGCCACACGATCCCATAATATCATATATAAGTGGACGGCGTGCCACACGATCCCATAATACCATATATAAGTGGACGGCGTGCCACACGACCCCATAATACCATATATAAGTGGACGGCGTGCCACACGATCCCATAATACCATATATAAGTGGACGGCGTGCCACACGATCCCATAATATCATTCGAAACATCTGATTTTGTAAGGAGAGTCCCGTTAGGGGAAATCAACAACATATCACTCTAACCCGGCAAGGGTACAACTAACAGCCCAAAATATCCCGACAGGGAGAGTATATATATCGGTCTACACATCCCGGCAAGGGAGTAATCACAACACATTCTCTTTTTAAATCCATTCTTCCTCAACTAACACATTCATGTTCGAGCTAACGCTCCAAAAGTACACCAATCACAATTTTACCTCAACCGTTCACATTATATGAAGCTCATCAAATAAACAAGGAGGTTGTGTCACGTTATTCGAATTAAAAGCAATTAAGACGCACGGTCATGCTAGACTCCGGTGCATAGATAACCGTCACCATGCCTATACACCGTACTCCACATTAGCAAGTAGAAAATAACATCCTAATCCTATTCCCTCAAGCCAAAGTTAGAACAAACACTTACCTCGAATGCTCCAAACTCAACTCACGCTTCTAGTATAGCTTTACCTCTTGATTCCACCACCAATCCGCTCGAATCTAGTCATAAGTTACTTAATCACATTAATAATTACTAAATGAATCACTCCCCATGCATGAAAATAAATTTTACAAGGTTTTTCCCAAAATGGTCAAAAATACCCTCGGACCCACGTGGTCGAAACACGAGGTTCGGACCAAAACCCGGTTACCCATTCCCCTATGAATCCAAATATATGATTTGTTTTAAATCGGACCCCAAATTGAGGTCCAACTTCTCAATTTGTAGAAAACCTAGGTTCTACCCAAAACACCCAATTTCACCCCTGAAAATCTTTGATTTGAAGTTGAAATTATGTTAAAAGATGTTAAGGAATAAAGAAATTAAGTTAGAAATCACTTACCAATCGTTTTGGAGAAGAAAAGTTGTTTGGAAAATCGCCTCTTAGGTTTTGTGTTTTTGAAAAGTGAAAAATGACTGAGATTTTCCGAACTTGTATACCTTTCTGAGGACCTGGCGCGGCCGCGCCGAGTGGGAGAAAAATTGGGGCTTCTATGAACCCTTCCAGCGCGGACCGCACTGTTTTGGTGCGCGGCTGCGCTGGTTAACCTGAAACCCTAGCCCTCAGACTCAGCCACGCGGACCGCATAGAAAGGCATCGCGGCCGCGCGGAAATGACCGCGGCCGTGCTGGTGTCTGCAACACCTGAACCTGCATTTTCTTAAGTCCAAGACCTCCCGGGCCCTATTCAAAACTCACCCGAGCCCTCGGGGCTCCAAACCAAACATGCACACAACCTTAAAAACATCTTACGGACTTACTCGTGTGATCAAATTGCCAAAATAACATCATATACATAGGATCAAGCCTCAAACACATGATTTTCTTTCTTCAACTTTCATAACTCAAATTCTCCATTTTTAGTCCGAAACACGTCATATGACGTCCGTTTTTAGCCAAACTTTACAGATAGTGCTTAACACATATTTAAGACTTGTACCGGGCGTCGGAACCAAAATACGAGCCCGATACCTATATTTTCTAACTCCTTTTCATTTCAAATTTTCATATCAAATTTCAGAAAAATAATTTCTTTCAAAAATTCATTTCTCGGGCTTGGGACCTCAGAATTTGATTCCGGACACACGCCCAAGTCCCATATTTTTCTACGGATCCTCCGGGACCGTCGAATCACAGGTCCGGGCCCGTTTACCCAAAATGTTGACCGAAGTCAATATTATGCATATTAATATCGAAATTCATCAAATATTTCACATAATTCACATATTCTAACATAAAAACTTTCCGGCTACGCGCCCGAACTATGCACGCCAATCGAGGCAACTAAAAGCGAGGTTTTCAAGGCCTCGAAAGCGTGGAACAAGAAAGAACTACGGTGATGACCCTTCGGGTCGTCACATATCCCTTGGCAACAAGACGGGCTTTGTAGGTCTCCACCTTTCCGTCTGTTCCAATCTTTTTCTTAAAAACCCATTTACAACCTATAGGTTTTATATCCTTTGAAGGTTCAACTAAAGTCCATACTTTATTTTCCTTCATGGATTCCATTTCGGATTCCATGCCCTTTTGCCACTTCTCATAATCGGAACTTTGTATAGCCTCTTCATAGGTCTTAGGTCATCATCATTATGATCAACCTCATTTGATACATCATCTTGTACCAATAAATTTAATCTAGTTGGTACATGACGTTCTCGTGTAGACCTTCTAAGAGGTACTTGTACAACCTCTTCACCTTGTGCTGGATTTGGTTGTTGTTCAATTTGGTTTAGAACTGGTTCATTAACCTGTTCTTGAACTTCAACCGTTGAAGATGGCAACTTCCTTGGCAACTTCAAAACATCCAATAAAGGTTCTTCAACTTGGGTCTCATGATCTTTATATTGTGTTGATTCATTAGTTTCTTGAACTTCATCAAGTTCTATTTCTCCATTATAATTTCCTTCTAAAAGAAATTCCCTTTCCAAAAAGGTTGCTCCTCTGGCCACAAACACTTTATGGTCAGAAGGGTGATAGAAATAATATCTCATTGTTTCCTTGGGATACCCAATGAACCTACACTTATCTGATCTTGAGTCAAGTTTATCAGACTGTAGTCTCTTAACATAAGCTAGACAACCCCAAACTTTAATATGTTTAAGGTTAGGCTTACATCCTTTCCATATCTCATATGGTGTTGTAGAGATGACTTAGTGGGAACTTTATTAAGTAAGTATGTTGCTGCTTCCAAAGCATATCCCCATAAATTTATTAGAAGATCAGTGAACCCCATCATAGATCTCACCATATCTAATAAGGTTTGATTTCTCCTTTCAGACACACCATTGTGTTGTGGTGTTCCTGGAGGTGTCCACTGTGAGAGAATCCCATTCTCTTTGAGATATCTGGTAAAATCTTCACTAAGATATTCTCCACCTCTATCAGACCTTAGTACTTTGATACTTTTACCAGTCTGCTTCTCAACTTCACTACGGAACCTTTTGAACATTTCAAAAGATTCAGACTTGTGTTTCATAAGATACACAAATCCATATCTTGACATATCATCAGTGAAGGTGATGAAGTAAGAATATCCACCTCTAGCTTGAATTTTCATGGGCCCACAAACATCTGTATGAATTAGTCCCAATAATTCAGAAGCTCTTTCTCCACTTCCAGTAAATGGAGATTTGGTCATTTTTCCTTTGAGATAAGATTCACAAGTTGGATATGATTCAAAATCATACTTGTCAAGGTACCCTTCCTTGTACAACTTGTTAATTCTTTTCTCTCCAATATGACCAAGCTTACAATGCCAAAGGTATGTTTGATTTACATGATCATCTCTTTTCCTCTTAAGACTTGAAACATGCATAATCGAATTAGCATTCACATTAGGTAAGACATAAACGTCATGTTGGAGATAGCCATTTACATATAAATTATCACTATAATAAATAGAGCAAATACCATTGCCTATATTTATGCGAAAACCACGTTTGTCTAACATAGAAGCTGAAATTATGTTCGAAACAAATTTAGGAACATAATAACAATCATCCAACATAAGTACTTTGCCCGTAGGCATTATTAAAGAAATTGATCCTACAGCTACGGCCGCAACTTTTGCACCATTTCCAACTTGTAGATTAACTTCTTCTTTCTTTAGCCTCCTACTTACCTTGAACCCTTGCAACATATTACAGATGTTATAATCACTGCCAGTATCTAATACCCACAGTGAAGAATTAGTAGTAGCTAAAGAAACCTTGAAAACATTTTTCATTAATGTCTCACCTTGTTTCTTGTCCTTTAGTGTTGCAAGATACTCCTTGCAGTTTCTCTTCCAATGCCATTTCTTCTTACAGTGAAAACATTCAGTATCATATACTGGATGCAAGATCAAATCTTCAGAAAGCTCTTTACCAAGCTTGTACCCCAACTTCTTATGTTCTTCAGTAAGAACAGTCATATGATTGACAAGGGGTCCAACTGGAGAGTTTTCAATGTCCAACTATGTATCAATCATCTTCTTAAGATATTCAATGATTGCAGTTGAATCCATATTCTGATGTTTCCTCTGGAGTTCAGAACTCATAGAAGCGAGAATGATGTGTTTAATAACAAGGCATTCTTCCAAGTATTTCTGATAAACCTTGGTGCCTTGAACACCATTCTCTGGTGGGATTATCTTTGCAAGCTTATCGATCACATCAATAAGCTTTTCATGCATGAGAACAATTCTCAAATTTCTATACCAGTCATCAAAGTTTGGTCCTACCAATTTGTTGGTCTCAAGCATTTCACACAGTGATATAACAGACATACTGAGAAATCTAAAATATAGAAAAGAAAAGGCAATAATATAAGAACATATTTGCATATATCATAAAGACATGGACTTTTATCTAAATGATATTTCCACTAATTATTTTAAACTATTTACCCTCATTATAGTTTACGAAATCTTTATTTCTGTTAGTGTAGTAACGAAATCCTTTAATAATATGTATGAGCCCCTTGGAAGTCAAGTCATTTCTCACATATATTTTAAAGGTAGGTACTCTTACCAATTGTATCCCCATACAATTTCCTTAAATAGCTCTATGTCAAATAGTCCCCTGGTAGTCAAGTCGATCCTATTGGCATAGTTGAGTTCAACCATCATGATAGCAAAGAACTTATTAAATTTTATACTCCCCCGGGTAGTCCAGGCGTCTAGTGTAAAATTGAATAATTCTTTCAATCCATACATCTAATGCAATAAATAATTTTAACATATTCTCGAACTATAAGTCTCCTGGTAATCAGGTCGCTCCTTATAAACAAGAAATAAGTAAAATTAATTACCTTGATGGATAGCTCTATAATAAAATATCTTATATTTTATTATTTAAGAACTCAAATTTTAGTAAGAGGGAATTGTTACTAAAACAATTTTTAATAACATGAAGATCAAATGTTTTATAGCATGTGAATTTAGTTCAAGTTGTCTACATGCTTAGTCCTAAATTGATTTACATCACATGTAATAAATAATTCAAAATTATATAATGAACAAGCACGTGACTTAAAACAAAATTCAACATCCTCTAACATGTTTATCTTATATATTACATAAAAAGAATTCATGCTAGAATATTATTATTAATTAACGAACTAATAACAATTGAAAATAACAATAGAATCATGTAACCTATTATAGATTCCCATTGTATCTAATACAAAATTTTAAATTCAAGTTATGAACTATCTCAATAGTTCAAACGATTTAACTATTGCACAAGACACATGTATTATGGTTTGAACTCTTCAAATATAATATAAAAATATTTCGTAAATAAATTTTAGACACAATAAACCACTGCTCTGATACCACTGTAGGATTGTGTATAGGTGTTCGTAACACGCAGCGGAAGACAATAACAATCCTAGGCAGATCTTTTTATGTTAAAATTTATTTACATGTCAATAGATCAGATCTAAGACGTACCTGGTGAAGAGAGTCTCGTTTCAAAATTTCTTCGATAGTGCGAAGACTCTATGCGTATCCACACCGAGACTGATCCTTGCTATCAACTCTTTGATCAATGAAACCCGGGAACAAATTGAACAAAATATTGTGTTGAAATTTTTCACAAAAATCTCAACTCAATGTTAGAAGAACAAGAAACACTTTCTTGCAATTGTATTTTCTCTCTTGGCTTTGTATTGCACTCTCACTTTCACAAAGTGGGTTTTCTTCTCAAGAATAAGTGATCCAACAAATTTTCTCCATGACCCTTTATATAGCATCACCTACAAGCCCTTTTCCTATGTGGTTGAGGTAATGATTTACTTAGGGTAAAAGTTTATTCCAAAAATAAACTTCATGGAATTTTTCTAAAAAGGAAATCGGAAAATATTCTTAGGAAGTTTAAATCTGCCAAATTTTTACATGGACTTTCCATGAAGTCCAACGTGAAAGTTGGATTGTAATAATGACAAATCCAATTAAATATTGGATTTTCCTTATAAGTCATTAATTATTATTTTGCTAAAAATAAAGTTCAAATCCCATAACAAAAAGATTTCATCTTGTAGACGTCTCTTATGGGATTTACAATCCAATTCTAAATTGGATACTTTATTAATATTTATATATCTCCAATATATAAATAAATATCAATTATGACTACTTAATATATATCATATATATTCAACCAAGAAATAATTTAATTTTCTATTCTAAATAGAAAACTTCAATTTGTTCACAATATTAATTATATCATCTGTGCTAGCAAAAAATATAATAATATTTCATTTGGACTAACAACTAAATGCATTTGACTAATTAAATTCCTTAATTTAATTATCAAATAATAAGTTAATTAATCCTTTAGCAAAGATCAGAACACTTGTTAGTGTGCGACCTCATAGGTTCAATACTAAGTCGGTAGTAAATTGACCACATCAATATACTAATCAAGGGTGGCGTCTAGCAACACTCCTTAACGACCCGATAATATGAAGTATACAATTTACTCTCAAGAACCAGTAGAAGAATAATGTAGTAATTCCTTCTGTCCTTATAGCTCTGGATCACCCTAGGATATGGTTCAACTGTCAAATCCTAATAGGCGACCAACTATGTGTTCATGTCAAATATAATCGACCATCGAATAAGCTAAGAAACTCATTTCTTCTTTCATTCAATTGCCATGGCCAAGGTCTTAATTTGGTCGTTTATAATTCATGACAACATGGAGCTTAAACTCATTACCAAGAGTTGACAGATTCCATCTTGAACAATCACTAATTCTACAAGCATTTAATCATACCCAATATCCTTTCAACTATCGCCCTAGGGCCATAGATGTCTAGTATCAAAGCACAATAAATAACTTGTCAATTACTATGACGATCTCAGGTCAAAGGAAACTGTTACATCACATTCTTCAAGAGAATATCTTATTGACAGTTTATGGTAATTCTAACCATTAGGAATTATCCAATGAGTCGGTTCAATGATCATATCTCTATATGCATCATCTATCTATGTAATTTAGTTAATGAGATCAACCAATCTTTATCCCATAAAGATGATCACATAAATATTGATCTAACCGGATTACTAATGTCCAAATTAATAATCCTACGATCAAGAACAAATTTAGATTAAATTATAAGAAACTTTACTCTCATTATCATGATCTCCATCACAATGTCAAGTCTCAAAATTTAATCAAGGACCTTATCAAATTAATCAAGCAATTAATAACAATGATAAAAGAATATCAAATGCCATATATATTTTATAAAAATATGTTCAAAACATCAAATATGATATTGGATCTAGGGCATATCTACTATATCCCTAACACAACATTCTCTATAGAACACATGAAATTTTCGAAAATGAGTTACAGAAAAGGAAAAATATAAAATAATTCAACATACAGTCTAACAAAAGATATAAAGCTTTATGCTCATTTCATACTGTGCTGGATCAAAAGAATTTCTCGATCGAAATAAGCTACTAACAAATAAATTGGATCATAGAAAGCCTAAACCATCTTTTTTCTGAATTCATATTTTTTATGTTGTAGAAGACAGTACACCAAAATGAGAATGTTTTACTAATAATATGTCGATTCTCAGTACCTGGAGAAGAACCCTTGATTTCTAATCGAATATTTTGTGTTATAATTTAGGGTTTATATCTAACATCGATTAATTTATAACACGAAAAAGGTTAAATACATCAAAGCTAAGCGCGACAATATAAGTTTTTACCATTGCGATCCGAGAAGTGTTTAGTCCGCTTTTGATTTCGTATACATATTCTGTTTGTTCTTGCCAGTTTCTTCTGATCTTCCATGTCCAAGTAGCCTTGAAAATGGATTTCTGCTGAGAATTGAGAAAGTTTTAAGAAGAGAGAGAGAGAGCGCGCGAAGAAGAATTGGGAATTTTTATGACGGAGACAGCGCGAAGATGGTTTGGGACAAATCGGGAATTATTTTAGAGGCATATGTGCTAATCTGTTTTAATTTTTTATTATTTCTGTATTTTCCAATCCTTTTAATTTAGAGAAAGATAGATATATCCCAGTGGTCTTAAAGTTTAAGCTACTACTCCTAACGTTTTTCTTTTTCTATTTTTGTCATTACATTCAACCAACCTTTATAAGCCAATATCTAGTTAAATGTACTTTTACTATTTTTTGTTATTGAACAAAAATGGAAAAAACATGAAGCCACATTAAAGCTATTTTAGTTCTGTTTCAAACGCAGAAAATAATTGCACTCACAGAACGAAGCCAGGATTTTTAGTTTATTTGTTCTTATTGGATCTATGTTATTTATATGATTATGAAAAGATACTTTGTACATATTAAATAAATAGTGAACACAAATACATAGTTTGATCGGTTCCCTGCACACACATACTTAGATTTTTATGAGAAATAGCATAAGCAAAATCATACAAAAGTAATTACTATATAGCAGATGCAGAGTGTACGGCTCTCTAAGAGCCTTAGTATTTTTTTTTTTGTTACTTTAAAGTGATTCCTACAGGTTTATAGAATTGATTGTATGTAGCGATTGGCTTCTTCTTGTTCTTGATTTTCTTTGGCATAATTATATTTTTCATTGGTAAACCTAGTAAAATGTACCTTGAGATTCTAGTGAAGCTTCTAAGTGTTATAAGTAATATTTTGATTTGTGAATAGTTTCTAAGTGTTCAGCTGGTATATTCTATACATTGTGCTAGTGCATATTAATAATCTAATTGATGGATGGTTAAATTGGTATTTCAATATATTTTGCTATCTAATGCAATTCTTCTGTAACGCACATCATTCCTGATTTCCAACTAATTTAGACTCCTTACTTTACTGCGGTTTTTGTTTACTAACAACCCAGACTACATCCTCTGTTGCTCATTTATCGTCCGACATTTAGTTGAAGCTTACTGCAAATGTTAGGATTTTTTCGTATTATCATATTTACTCTTAAACGACATAATTAAAAAAACTTTGCATTCATCTAATTGACTGATGCAAAGATAATTATTGCTGATGTTTACTGTAGAATATTTGTACAAATAATGAGAAGCACTTATATAAGGGTGCCTGAATGGAACTATGCATGGTGCTGCCGGAGGAGCTTGAGAAAGCCTTTCAGATTTTACCCCCATCCAAACTACATGGAGTATGTACAGGGTTTTTTGAGATTTTCATCCGATTCAAATAATGTACATCATAATGGGACTTCAATATCTCATACATAAAGGTTACACTTTAGGAACCTTTTTCCATTTGACTATATTGGTGATGTCCCATTTTATTGGACTCTAATATCTGCTTGAATGAAATGGTTCCTTTACCTTGAGGTTGCATGTGATATTTGGTTCTGAGGTACAGGATACAATTACAGAAATATTGGTAAAGCTTGTTTCTTGCTCTAACATCATGAGTCTGTTGTTAGCATTTAGGCCACTGTCCCAGAATATCCCCTTAGTTCGGCTACATTTCATCTCAATCATACTCCGCAGAAGTTTCACTTAGTCGTTTTATTCTGCATTCCAGTGATTTTGTGAAATATATTTACCTTGAGTTAGAGATGTATCAAAAGTAACATCTGATGCAATATGATTCACATATGACAGTATTTGATCTTTTATCTCACAGTAGTACTTATGTGATAATTGCTCCAAATTTGAAGGAAATGTTCATTGGAGCAGTCTGCTACCTAATCCCTTCTTTGGAAGTTAAAGACTTCATTCCTTTGATGAAAAGATCTTCGTGATGAGAACTAAAGATGGTGCAGCAGACGCAATATTTCTCAGCCGCAGACAAATACAAGTAGATACAGAAACCTTAACTACACAAAGACACTTACTCAGCACTTGATTCATTCACTTAACTCACATATAACATTCAAAAGTTACTTCTGACATAAGTGAAGTTCATATCACAAAGAGTTAACTAATTTCAGATATTAAATCATAATCCTAAATGGTAGAAACCAAATTAAAATACAAACCAGACTACTTCAAACTGTACCAAAGTACTTGCTAATGAAATTGTACGAATAATGTCATTTAAAAGGAAGTAAATGTTTCAATTCACGGATTTTTCTCCTGTTTGATCACTTTTTTAAGCTTGTTACTTGAAAATTGTGCAAGATCATCACCAACATCTACTACAGATGACACATCCTCTTCTCTACTTCTTTTGGCAGGAGTCTTTGCATGAGAAGTCATCTCATTTTTAGCCATTAAATCCTACAAAAGAAAAATTAATTATTAAAAACCATATTGTAGATAAGAAGCTATATAGGCAAAGTTTGAATTAGTCACCTTGAAAGTTGTGTCTGCATTAGTGTATTGTTCACACTCAAAATCAGGGTCCTATTAAGAAAATAGTAACATAATTAATTAAAACTTGATAATCTCTTATGTAAAATCAGAAGGAAAATTAGTGTATTATGAAGTATTTGAGTAACGATCACATACAGTGAATGTATCATCTTGTGCAGGTTGACTATATTGTTGTATAAGGTTATCGTCCTCGCTGATTTTAACAACATTATAAACTTCCGCATGCACTTTAATGATGGAGCTCTTGACAGTCACTTTAAACAGGACTTTTTTGTCAAGAATATCATACAACTCCACTGGATAAGAACACTCATCAGCAACAGCAGAAGTCTAAGACCGAATTAGTGTTAGAAATGGTAAAACACAAAGAATTAAAATAAAAAGTATAACTACTAAACCATCCCTTAAATCGTTATCCTACTTTTCATTCTGGTAGGAATGGAATCAAAAAAAATATTAGGGCTCTTCCTCTTGAGTGATATAACAAATGGTTAGTTCCAATTAATTTAAGGGTGTACTGGAGGTTCGAGTTAATTTTAATTATAATTTTGCAAATATACCATATTTACCTTTCTTACCTTCATTGAAAAAATATAGTAAAAATTAATACGAAAAAAATATACCTCAATTGAAATTTCATTTAACTCATTAGCAGACTTCCCAATGAGACTTGTTGCTTCACGATCCCAAAGCAACAAAGATATAAAGCCAGTGTGATCCATTACTTGTACTCGAAACTTGTACCTGAAAGACATGTTTAGAATAAGAAATTGAAACTTTAGTTTTATTTAATATTTTATAGTAAAATTGGTCCTTATTTTTGTAACTTGCAACTTTAGTTGTATTTCACAGTAAATATTGAAGCTTATCAAACCTATGAGTGACAGAACTATCAAGGCGATCACATTTCTTGCAGTGAAATTTACTTCCAATTTTGTCAACCTTCTTCGAGCATTTCTTGCACCCCAAATATGACCATTCTTTCTCAAGTAGAAGATTCACTACAGTCGCAACAATCCAAATATGTCCTTCCTGAAAAGAAGTCAAGTTATAGCAATGTATCTTGCAAATTTGATTGTTGGAATCTATATATAAATGCCAAGAGCATAAGCTGTGAAAATTCCATTTATTTCCAAAACCAAAAAAGATAAACAACTAAGCATAGATATTAAATTAGTTCCATTAAATGATACCTTCAATAGTTCAATTTGTAAGCATTCGAATGCATAAGAGAATATCACATCAACAAAAGCATTTAGGATTTCAGTTGTACAATGTTCCTCCTACTGTAATCATTCGAGAAACAGAGAGGAAAGACATTGCAACCACACTACTACTAACCCTCCTTTCCACTGCACCAAGCTGATGCTTGGGCTCTAAGTCTTAAGGGGAAGATTTCAGATTTTAATACCCAACAAATAGAACCAATCCACACGGAAAATAATGCTACATTTCCACATACACATAAAATTGCTAATTTGATTCCAACTGAACCATTCAATAGTAAAGAAAGTGTGAGGCCAAGACATATGTCTATAACAAAGTTTTCCTACCAACTTATGTAACAGGGATTCCAAAAAACATATATGTGCACATTTAGGAAAACAAATAGTATTTATAGACCTAACAGTGTTATTGTCGCGACCCAAATCCCGGTCGTGATGGCGCCCAGCACACTACTAGGCAAGCCCGACCATTATTCAACACTTAACTCAATTTATCAAAAATAGTGGAAAGAAATATCAATTAAGCAAGATTAAAGTACTGAAGATTTTAACAAAATACACAATATAATCTCACTAGGACCCGGTGTCACGAATCTGAGCCTCTAGAATACAGAATATCATCCTAATACACGGTATATCCAAAGTCCGATAATGCGGAAATAAAGAGATAGGATAGGAGGGAGAAGATCAATGGCTGCGAACGCCGTGCAGCTACCTCGATACTCCCAGAGGCTGGATCTGCTGATCAACTGGATCTACTGAGCCTGAGACTGCCCTGGATCTGCACACAAGGTGCAGGGAGTAAAGTGAGTACTCCGACCCAGTGAGTAATAAAAGTAACTACAGTCCGAAGATAAGAAAATCCAGTAAATACACAAAGTAAGCTACAATCCGAATATACAACAACATATGGAACTGAGCAGCTAAACACCAGTATAAATACAAATACATGAATGCAATGCAATGCATATGATGGTACATTCCAGTACCCACTGCGGCGTGCAGCCCGAGCCATCCATATTTATTTATCGTCGACGGCGCTCACTGGGGGTGTGTACAGACTCCGGAGGGGCTCCTACAGCCCAAGCGCAATATCTTGGTCAGTCATTGTTACCTGACCGGTCAGCCATTGTTACCTGACCAATTTATATCATACAGTGCCATTGTTACCACTGTTCAAGTATATCATCCAGTGTCATTGTTACCACTATTTCAAGTATATCACACAGTGTCATTGTTACCACTGTTTCAAGTATATCACACAGTGTCATTGTTACCACTGTTTCAAGTATATCACACAGTGTCATTGTTACCACTGTTTCAAGTCACTTTATAATCAGTCCAGAAAATAATATAATAAGCCCCTTGGGCATTTACAAAACAGAAGTTCCCAGCCCGGAATACATTTAAAAATATCATTTAAGTTTTCAACACTTAGAATTATGGCTGAGTTTGCAAAACAACATTTAAAACCTTGGACTGAAATTAAATGATATGCAAATCATGCTAAGCAGTAATATCAATCCTCGAAGGATTTTACAAATCGGCACAAGGCCCCAAACATGGCATCAAGCCCAGTAATATCAATGAAGTATGTGTATCAATCACCAGTATAGCATAAACATCACATGGGATGGACCAAGTCACAATCCCCAATAGTATCCGACCCCGCACTTGCCATGGAGTGCGTGTCACGCCTCAATATAGCGTTACGATGTGAAAGTCCGGGGTTTCAAACCCTCAGAACAACATTTACATCTAGTACTCACCTCAAGACGGCCAAAAGTCTACTCCGTGATGCCCTTTCCTTTCTAATCGACCTCCTCGAGCGTCAAATCTTGCCAAAACCACAAGGAAGATAATACAATAGGCTAAGGAAATATAACCCAATCGAAAAGACTCGAAAAATATCGAAAATCACGAAATTTGCAAAACCCGAGCCCCGGGCCCACTTCTCGAAAAATTATGAAAGTCACATCACAGGATTCCTCGTCTCGCCACGAGTCCGTACATATAAAATTTACCAAAATCGGAGTTCATTTGACCCCTCAAATCACCAAATCTTATTTTCAAATCCCTAGGCCTAAATCCTCAATTTTTCTACAATTTTCATGCTCAAATCCATACATAATTGATGTACTTAACTCAAAATAGGTGGGGATAACTTACCTTCACATTGATGATGAAAATCCCCTCTTGAAGCTCCCCAAAAATCGTCCATACTTTGAAGAAATGAAGAAAAGTGAGCTAAATCCGTGTATAAAAGAATCTGCCTGTGCTTCATCGAGTTGTACCTTGCACTTGTGCTATACAAATTGTACATCCTATTAAAATTGTTCCTTGTCGGACACCTTCTGTTTAAACACCTATAACGTCTTGTATAAATATCCAAATGACAAACGGTTTGAAGATTTAGAAACTAGACTCAAAGATCTTTAATTTGATAGGTTGTACACCATATAACTTTTTATATATCCCGAGATATGAGCTTCTAAAATGCATCGTAAATTCTGCCAAAATTGCTCCAGCAGCCCTTTTCGATCCATCGTAACTTTCTGAGATGATATCCAAATCATGAATGCTTTAACTTTCCAAAAACTAGAATATATGGGCTAAAATTTTCGTGTTTTGCACTCTTTCTGATTTCTTATAGATTACAAGATATGAGCTTCCAAATTGGACTACTCGCACCTAAAATTTTCTGGGCACAGCAGAATTTTCTGCAATTTTTCTTAAGTCCGAAATCACTCTGAGACACCTCCGAAACACTCCCGAGCCCTCGGGGCTCCAAACCAAATATGAACACTGACTCTAAAACATCATACAAACTTGCTCGAGCGATCAAATCACCAAAATAACATCAAAATCAATGATTTGAGCCTTAAATCCAAGAATTCTTTCAAATTTCATAAACTTTCAAATTTTCCAATTTAAGGCCGAAACCCGTCAAACAATGTCCGTTTGTAACCAAACTTTACAGGAAGCGCTTAACCAACATATATGACTTGTACCGGGTGTCAGAACCAAAATATGAGCCCGATACCATTACTTTCTGATCAAATTTCATTTTCATTTTCCTTAAACATTTTCAGAAAATAATTTCACGAAAAAATTCATTTCTCTGGCCTGGGACCTTGGAATTCGATTCCGGAAACACGTTCAACTCCCATATTTTTCTATGAACCTTTCGAGACCGAAAAATTACGGGTCCGGGTCCGTTTACCAAAAATGTTGACCAAAGTCAACTTTAACAATATTAAATATCAAAATTTTCCAAATTTTCCCCATAATTCATATATTTCAACACAAAGATATTCTGGACACACTCCTAAGTCCCAAATAACCTAACAAAGCTATCCAAACCATAAAATTCGCATTTCAAATCCGATATCAAAATTTCCACTTCCGGCCAAATTTTCTAAAAAACCTTCAATTTTCCATCTTTAGCCGAACGGCTCCAAAATGACCTACGGACCTCCGAATTCACTTCCGATCGTGCTCCCAAATCCAAAATCACCATACGGAGCTACTCCTAGTCTCGGAATCCCAAACGGACATCAATAACACTGAAATGCATTTTAAACCAAACTGATGCAATTTCTTCTAAAATGCTATCTTCCACAATAGGCTCCAAAACGCTCCCGGGTTATCCAAAACCCGATCCGGGCATACCCCCAAGTCCGAAATCATCATACGAAACTGTTGGAACCTTCGGATCCCAATTCCGAGGCCGTTTACTTAAAATTCCAATCCTAGTTCATTTCTTCAATTTTAAGCTTTCAAAATGAGAATTTCCATTTAGATTTGACTCCAAACTTCCTGAATTTTAATTCGGACCATACACACAAGTCAATATACCTAAGTTGAAGCCGCTCATGACCTCAAACTGCTGAATGACGCGCCGGAGCTCAAAACGACCGGTCGGGTCGTTACAGTTATACATACTGTCACGACCCAATTCCCGAACCTGGTCGTGATGGCACCTCTCGTGAAGACAAGACCAGCCATTCAACCCAATTCATCCTTTTAAGACAATTAATTAACATAATTATAGTATAAACATGGTTTAATAATATCCAATAGCGGAAAGTATAGATAAAATACGGAAATCCAACCCAACTCAGCCCTAACAGGGGTGTCACAAGTCATGAGCTACTACAGAGTTTACTAAAATTCTACAAGGTATGGAATTAGGAACGACATCTGAAGATATCATAAATACAGAAGATAAGGGAGAAAACGGGTCTGCGAACGCCATGCAGCTACCTCGATAACTCCGATGAAAACTGAATAGCAGAAAACTCGCTCTATGCCTCAGAAATACCTGTACCTGCACACATGGTGCAGGGAGTAATGTGAGTACTCCGACCCAGTGAGTAATAAATATAAATAATAACTTAGGGTAAGAAAACATGTTAAGGCACACAACACTCTATACAGAAGCAGTGAAATCATTTAAAATAACAATTCAGTGAAACATCATGTGAAATTTCTTTAAAACCAGTAAAAACAGGTAATTTGGCAGTAAAATGACGAGTAGAAATCTACCTCTCGGGCTCAATATCAAAACAACGAGTAGAAATCTGCCCCTCGGGCTCAGTATCAAAATAATAAGTAGAAATCTGCCCCTCGAGCTCAGTATCAAAATAATAAGTAGAAATCTGCCCCTTGGGCTCAGTATCTCAGAATAGTATCAGCCCCTCGGGCTCAGTATCTCAGAACAGTATCAGCCCCTCAGGCTCAGAACAGTATGAAGCAACCAGTCAATTAAATAAGAGCACATAATTATTATGGCGGATAATGCAGATGAGGATTAAATGCATGAGTGCAATGCAATGCATATGACGGTACCCTCTGATACCCACTGCGACGTGCAGCCCGAGCCATCCATATTTATTTATCGTCGACGACGCTCACTGGGGGTGTGTACAGACTCCGGAGGGGCTCCTACAGCCCAAGCGCAATAACAAGCCATCTCGTGGCATCAATCAAGTCCTGGTCAGTCATTGTTACCTAACCAATTTATATCACACAGTGTCATTGTTACCACTGTTTCAAGTCACATCATACAGTGTCATTGTGTCACGACCCGGATTTCCCACCATCGGGTGTCGTGATGGCGCCTACTATCGGATCTAGGCAAGCCAAATATTTAAAACACATTTCCTGCTTTCTTTCAAACAATATAATAAACGAGACAAAATCTAAGCGGAAGACTTTAAATCTAAAGCAACTGAAAACCAAAAGTGCGGAAGTTTGAACCAAAATACTACCCAGAGTCTGGTGTCACTAGCTCACGGACTACTACAGAATACTACAATCAATGTCTGAAGGGAAAATACATCATGTTTGTCTGATACAAGATAAACAAACAAAAAAACATGGAAAGGGACTTCGGCCTGCGAACGCCAGCTAGGCTACCTCGAGAGTCCCTGGACTGAAGATAGCTCCCAGAAGTCCTACTGCTGCGGTCCGTAAGCTGCTCCCTAATCTGTGCACCAAAAATGCACAGAGTGTAGCATCAGCACAACCGACCCCATGTGCTGGTAAGTGCCTGGCCTAACCTCGACGAAGTAGTGACGAGGCTAGACAGTACCTACCACAATTAACCTATACAGATATATATACAACAAGTGCAAGAAAATAATAACAAGATAATACAAAGTAAAACTGGGAGGGGACATGCTATTGGGGAGTAACAGATAAAAATGAAATATCGGAAATAAACAGAAGAAACTCCGGTTTCCATGATATATATATATATATATATATATATATATATATATATATATATATATATATATATATATATATATATATATATATATATAGTGGACGGCATGCCACACGATCCCATAATATCATATATAAGTGGACGGCGTGCCACATGATCCCATAATATAGTATATAAGTGGACGGCGTGCCACACGATCCCATAATATCATATATAAATGGACGGCGTACCACACGATCCCATAATATCATATATAAGTGGACGGCGTGCCACACGATCCCATAATATCATATATAAGTGTACGGCGTGCCACACGATCCCATAATATCATATATAAGTGGACGGCGTGCCACACGTTCCCATAATATCATATATAAGTGGACGACGTGCCACACGATCCCATAATATCATATATAAGTGGACGGCATGCCACACGATCCCATAATATCATATATAAGTGGACGGCGTGCCACACGATCCCATAATATAGATCGTAATATCTGACTTCATATAGTAGACCCCTTCGGGGGAGAATAACAACTCAATACCTTTAACCCGGCAAGGGTACAGCTAACAGCCCAAAATATCCCGACAAGGGAGAATATATATATATCAGTCTACACATCCCGGCAAGGGAGTATTCACAACACATTCTCCTTTTAAATCATTCTTCCTCAACCGTTCACATTATATGAAACTTATCAAATAAACAAGGAGCTTGTGTCACATTATTCGAATTAAAAGCAATCAAGACTCACGGTCATGCTAGACTCCGGTGCATAGATAACCGTCACCATGCCTATACACCGTACTCCACATTAGCAAGTAGCAAATATCATCCTAATCCTATTCCCTCAAGCCAAAGTTAGAACAAACACTTACCTCGAATGCTCCAAACTCAACTCACGCTTCTAGTATAGCTTTACCTCTTGATTCCACCACCAATCCGCTCGAATCTAGTCATAAGTTACTTAATCACATTAATAATTACTAAATGAATCACTCCCCAATGCATGAGAATAGATTTTTCAAGGTTTTTCCCAAAAAGGTCAAAAATACCCCCGGACCCACGTGGTCGAAACTCGAGGTTCGGACCAAAACCCGGTTACCCATTCCCCCATGAATCCCAATATATGATTTGTTTTTAAATCGGACCCCAAATTGAGGTCCAACTTCTCAATTTGTAGAAAACCTAGGTTCTACCCAAAACACTCAATTTTCCCCATGAAAATCTTTGATTTGAAGTTGAAATTATGTTAAAAGATGTTAAGGAATAAAGAAATTAAGTTAGAAATCACTTACCAATCGTTTTGGAGAAAATAAAGTTGTTTGGAAAATCGCCTCTTAGGTTTTGGGTTTTTGAAAAGTGAAAAATGACTGAGATTTTCCGAACTTGTATACCTTTCTGAGGACCTGGCGCGGACCGCACAAAAATGTGTTGCGGCCGCGCCGAGTGGGAGAAAAATTGGGGCTTCTCTGAACCCTTCCAGCGCGGACCGCACTGTTTTGGTGCGCGGCCGCGCTGGTTGACCTGAAACCCTAGCCCTCAGACTCAGCCACGCGGACCGCACAGAAAGGCATCGCGGCTCCAGCGCGGACCGCGCGGAAATGACCGCGGCCGCGCTGGTGTCTGCAACACCTCAACCTGCATTTTCTTAAGTCCAAGACCTCCCGGGCCCCATTCAAAACTCACCCGAGCCCTCGGGGCTCCAAACCAAACATGCACACAACCTTAAAAACATCTTACGGACTTACTCGTGCGATCAAATCGCCAAAATAACATCATATACATAGGATCAAGCCTCAAACACATGATTTTCTTTCTTCAACTTTCATAACTCAAATTCTCCATTTTTAGTCTGAAACACATCATATGACGTCCGTTTTTAGCCAAACTTTACAGATAGTGCTTAACACATATTTAAGACTTGTACCGGGCGTCGGAACCAAAATACGAGCCCGATACCTATATTTTCTAACCCCTTTTTCATTTCAAATTTTCATATCAAATTTCAGAAAAACAATTTCTTTCAAAAATTCATTTCTCGGGCTTGGGACCTCAGAATTTGATTCCGGGCACACGCCCAAGTCCCATATTTTTCTACGGACCCTCCGGGACCGTCGAATCACAGGTCCGGGTCCGTTTACCCAAAATGTTGACCGAAGTCAACATTATGCATATTAATACCAAAATTCATCAAATGTTTCACATAATTCACATATTCTAACATAAAAACTTTCCGGCTACGCGCCGAAACTACGCACGCCAATCGAGGTAACTAAAAGTGAGGTTTTCAAGGCCTCGAAAGTGCGGAACAAGGAAGAACTACGGTGATGACCCTTCGGGTCGTCACATTCTCCACCTCTAAAACAACCGTTTGTCCTCGAACGGACAAAAGAAATAAGTACCTGAGTCGGGAAATAAATAAGGATAACGGCTCCGCATATTGGACTCGGACTCCTAGGTCGATGCCTCAGAAGGCTGACCTCTCCACTGAACACGCACCGAAGGAAAACTCTTCGACCTCAACTGTCGAACCTGCCGGTCTAGAATAGCCACCGGCTCCTCCTCATATGACAGATCCTTGTCCAATTGGACAGTGCTGAAATCCAACAACGTGCGATGGATCTCCGCGATACTTCCGGAGCATAGATACATGAAACACGGGATGCACAGCTGACAAGCTAGGTGGCAAGGCAAGTCTATAAGCCACCTCTCCCACACGATCAAGAATCTCAAATGGACCGATGAACCTAGGGCTGAGCTTGCCCTTCTTCCCAAATCTCATCACGCCCTTCATAGGCGATACACGGAGCAATACCCGCTCACCGACCATGAAAGCAACATCTCTGACCTTGCGGTCTGCATAACTCTTCTGTCTGGACTGAGCTGTACGAAGTCTATCCTGAATAATCCTGACCTTGTCCAAGGCCTCCTGAACCAGATCCGTACCCAATAATCGAGCCTCTCCCAGCTCAAACCATCCAACTGGAGACCGACATCACCTACCATACAACGCCTCATACGGAGCCATCTGAATGCTGGACTGGTAGCTGTTGTTGTAGGCGAACTCTGCTAAAGGCAAAAACTGGTCCCACGAGCCTCCAAAATCAATGGCACAGGCTCGGAGCATGTCCTCAAGAATCTGAATAGTCCTCTCGGACTGACCGTCCGTCTGGAGATGAAATGTTGTACTCAACTCAACCTGGGTGCCCAACTCTCGCTGAACCGCTTTCCAAAAATGCGAGGTAAACTGCGTACCCCGATCCGAAATGATGGATAGCGGCACCCCATGAAGGCGAACAATCTCTCTGATATAAATCTTGGCTAACCTTTCGGACGAATAGGTGGCTGCAACAGGAACAAAATGCGCTGACTTGGTCGGCCTATCAACAATGACCCAAACTGCATCAAACTTTTTCCGAGTCATCGGGAGTCCAGTAACGAAATCCATGGTAATCCTCTCCCACTTCCACTCGGGAAGTGCAATCCTCTGAAATAGACCACCGGGTCTTTGATGCTCGTACTTAACCTGCTGACAATTCAAACACCGAGCCACGTGCGCAACGATGTCTTTCTTCATCGCCACCAACAGTGCTGCCTCAGATCCTGATACATCTTCGCGGCGCCCGGGTGAATAGAATATCGAGAACTGTGGGCCTCCGCTAAGATCAACTCTCGAATCCCATCAACATTGGGCACACAAACTCGCCCCTGCAATCTCAATACACCATCATCATCTAAGGTTACTTTCTTGGCACCTCCACGCTGCACCGTGTCTCTCAAGACACACAAATGGGGATCCTCAAACTGCCGCTCGCGGATATGCTCTAATAGTGAGGAACGAGCAACCGTGCATGCTAACACTCTGCTAGGCTCAGAAATATCCAACCTCACAAGACGATTGGCCAAGGCCCGTACATCCAAAGAAAGCGATCTCTGGCTGACTGGAATATAAGCAAGACTACCCATGCTGGCGGACTTCCTGCTCAATGCATCGGCCACTACATTGGCCTTCCCCGGGTGGTATAAGATAGTAACATCATAATCCTTTAGCAACTCTAACCACCTCCTCTGTCTCAAATTCAACTCTTTCTGCTTGAACATATACTGAAGACTCTTGTTATCAGTGTAAACCTCACACGTCACGCCATATAAGTAATGCCTCCAGATCTTTAGGGCATGAACAATGGCTGCCAACTCGAGATCATGAACCGGATAATTCTTCTCGTGGATCTTCAACTGCCTCGAAGCATAAGCAATGATCTTGCCTTCCTACATCAACACTGCACCAAGCCCAATACGAGACGCATCACAATAGACCGTATATGGCCTTGAACCTGTGGGCAAAACCAATACTGATGCCGTAGTCAGAGCCGTCTTGAGCTTTTGGAAGCTCGTCTCACACTCGTCCGACCACATGAACTGGGCACCCTTCTGGATCAATCTGGTCATAGGGGCTGCAATGGATGAAAACCCCTCCACGAACCGACGGTAGTAACCTGCTAACCCCAGGAAACTCCGAATATCCGTAGCTGAAGCTGGTCGAGGCCAGTTCTTGACTGTCTCTATCTTCTTCGGGTCTACCTGAATACCTACTCCTAATACGACATGACCCAGGAATGCGACCGAACTCAACCAAAACTCGCACTTTGAGAACTTAGCATACAACTGACTATCCTTTAGGGTCTAAAGGACCACTCTGAGGTGCTGCTCATGCTCCTCCTGACTGCGGGAGTATATAAGAATATCGTCAATGAAGACTATCACGAACAAGTCCAAATAAGGTCTGAACACTCGGTTCATCAACTCCATGAACGCTGCTGGGGCATTAGTCAATCCAAATGACATGACCAAAAACTCATAGTGCCCATACCGAGTGCGAAATGCTGTCTTAGGGACATCAGACGCCCTAATCCTCAGCTGGTGGTAGCCAGATCTCAAATCTATCTTTGAAAACACCCTCGCACCCTGAAGCTGGTCGAATAAATCGTCGATCCTCGGCAGTGGATACTTATTCTTAATTGTAACCTTGTTCAATTGTCTGTAATCGATGCACATTCTCATCGAACCATCCTTTTTCTTAACAAATAACACCGGCGCACCCCAAGGCGAAACACTGGGTCTAATGAAACCTTTCTCAAGCAAATCCCGCAGTTGTTCCTTTAACTCTTTCAACTCCGGTGGGGCCATACGATATGGCGGGATAGAAATGGGCTGAGTGCCCGGGGCCAAATCAATACAAAAGTCGATATCCCTGTCGGGCAGCATACCCGACAAGTCTGAAGGGAAAACCTCAGGAAACTCCCGAACAACGGGCACAAAATCAATAGAAGGGGCCTCCGTGCTAGAATCGCAAACATACGCCAAGTAGGCCAAACATCCCTTCTCGACCATACGCCAAGTTTTCACATACGAGATAACACTGCGGGTACAATGACCAGAAGTCCCCCTCCACTCTAAACGGGGTAAATCCGGTAAGGCTAAGGTTACGGTTTTGGCATGGCAATCCAAGATAGCATGGTACGGGGATAACCAATCCATCCCCAATATAACATCGAAGTCGACCATGTCCAAAAGCAACAAATCAACACGGGTCTCAAGACCCCCAAACACTACGATACAAGAACGATGAACTTGGTCGACCACAATAGAATCACCCACCGGTGTTGACACATAAACAGGAATACTCAATGAGTCACTAGGCATAACCGAATAGGGTGCAAAATAGGACGACACATATGAATACGTAGATCCGGGATCAAATAGCACAGAAGCATCCCTATCACTGACCAGAATGGTACCTGTAATCACAGCATCTGATGACTCAGCCTCTGTCCTGGCTGGCAAAGCATAACAACGGGGCTGGGACCCACCTCCCTAAATCATATCCCTGGGACGATCTGCTGCTGGCTGACCCCTACCTCTAGCGGTCTGAGCTCCACCTCTAAGACCTCTACCTCCACCTTTATGTCGTCTACCCCCGCCTCTAGCTGGCTGGGCAGGCGGTGGGGCAACTGGTGCCTGGATCATCGGGCGAGAACCCTGCTGCTGCGAGCTGTTGGAAGCTCGAGGGCAATATCTGGCAATGTGACTCACATCGCCGCAAGTATAACAAGCCCTCGGCTGTTGAGAAAAACGAAGTGGTGGTGCACTGATAGGTGCTGATGGTGAACTAAAGAGCTGCTGATCAGAATACTGCGGCTGAGAACCACGACCACCTGGTGTACCATGAGAAGCCTGGAGAGCTGACTGAAAGGGCCTCGAAGGATGGCCTCTACCATAAGAATCCCTACCTCCAGACGAGGTACCACTGAATCTACCAGAATGACGGGGCCTCTTATCAGACCCATGACCACCTCCCTGAGCAAGTGCCATCTCTATCCGGCGGGCACCATCTGCCGCCTCCTGAAATGAAATCTCACTACCGGCACTCATGGCCATCTGAACACGGATCGACTGGGACAACCCATCAATAAACCTCCGCATCCTCTCTCTATCAGTGGGGAGTATCACAATGACATGACGAGCAAGATCAATGAACCGGGTCTCATACTGGGTGACCGTCATAGGACCCTGCTGGAGACGCTCAAACTGCCTGCGAAGAGCATCTCGCTGAGTAACTGGAAGAAACTTCCCCAGAAATAACTCTAAAAACTGATCCCAGGTCAATGATGGCGTCCCTGCTGGCCTGGCTAAACAGAAATCCCTCCACCAAGTCTTGGCGGATCCTGCCAGGCGAAAAGTGGTGAAGTCGACCCCATTGGTCTCTACAATACCCATAGTCCGTAGAACCTCATGACAGCTGAATATGAAATCCTGAGCATCCTCTGAAGGGGTGCCACTATATGTGGTTGTGAAGAGCTTGGTGAAACGATCAAGCCTCCACAAAGCATCCGCGGACATAGCCACACTATCGCTGGACTGAGCCGCAATACCTGGCTGGGCTGCCACAGCTGGCTGAACTGCCACGGCTGGCTGAACTGCTGGAACCTGAGCCTGAGGAGCTACCGGCTCTAGAGTACGAGTATCGGGAGTCTGAACTCCTCCCCCAGCCTGAGATGTGGTTGGAGCTACGGGAAGCAAACCCGCTTTAGAAATGCCCTCCATAAAGCCTACCAGTCGGAACAAAGCGTCCTGAAGCACTAGAGTGGCTATGAAACCCTCTGGGACCTGAGATGGGCCCACTAAAATAGCTGGGGTCGGAACCTCCTCCTCAAAATCGACCTGAGGCTCCGTGGCTAGAAATGCTGCTCGGGGCTGAGCTCTACCGCGGCCTCGGCCTCTGGCACGGCCTCGCCCTCGCCCTCTGCCCTTAATAGGGGCTGTTGCTGGGGGCTCAGGCTGTTGCACGGTAGAAGATGAAGCACGTGTCCTCGCCATCTGCGAAAGAACAGAGTGGAAAGACAATCAGTACTTGAGAAACAGAATCGCACGACAAGAATGAACAAGGTGAAGTTTTCCTAACTCAGTAGCCTCTGCGAGATAAATACAGACGTCTCCGTACCGATCCCTCAGACTCTACTGAACTTGTCCGTGAGTTGTGAGAGGTCAGCCTCCTGAGGCATCGACCTGGGAGTCCGAGTCCGATATGCGGAGCCGTTATCCTCATTTATTTCCTGACTCAAGTACTTCTTTCTTTTGTCCGTTCGAGGACGAATGGTTGTTTTAGAGGTGGAGAATGTGACGACCCGAAGGGTCATCACCATAGTTCTTCCTTGTTCCGCACGCCAATTGAGGCCCTACTATCGGAGCTAGGCAAGCCAAATATTTAAAACACCTTTCCTGCTTTCTTTCAAACAATATAATAAACGAGACAAAATCTAGGCGGAAGACTTTAAATCTAAAGCAACTGAAAACCAAAAGTGCGGAAGTTTGAACCAAAATGCTACCTAGAGTCTGGTGTCACTAGCTCACGGACTACTACAGAATACTATAATCAATGTCTGAAGGGAAAATACATCATGTTTGTCTGATACAAGATAAACAAACAAAAAAACATGGAAAGGGACTTCAGCCTGCGAACGCCAGCTAGGCTACCTCGAGAGTCCCTGGACTGAAGATAGCTCCCAGAAGTCCTCTTGCTGCGGTCCGTAAGCTGCTCCCTGATCTGTGCACCAAAAATGCACAGAGTGTAGCATCAGCACAACCGACCCCATGTGCTGGTAAATGCCTGGCCTAACCCCGGCGAAGTAGTGATGAGGCTAGACAGTACCTACCACAATTAACCTGTACAGATATATATACAACAAGTGCAAGAAAACAATAATAAGATAATACAAAGTAAAACTGGGAGGGGACATGCTATCGGGGAGTAAAAGATAAAAATGAAATATCGGAAATAAATAGAAGAAACTCCGGTTTCCATGATATATATATATATAGTGGACGGCGTGCCACACGATCCCATAATATCATATATAAGTGGACGACGTGCCACGCGATCCCATAATATCATATATAAGTGGACGATATGCCACACGATCCCATAATATCATATATAAGTGGACGGCGTGCCACACGATCCCATAATATCATATATAAGTGGACGGCATGCTACACGATCCCATAATATCATATATAAGTGGATGGCATGCCACACGATCCCATAATATCATATATAAGTGGACGGCGTGCCACACGATCCCATAATATCATATATAAGTGGACGGAGTGCCACACGATCCCATAATATCATATATAAGTGGACGGCATGCCACACGATCCCATAATATAGATCGTAATATCTGACTTCATATAGTAGACCCCTTCGGGGGAGAATAACAACTCAATACCTTTAACCCGGCAAGGGTACAGCTAACAGCCCAAAATATCCCGACAAGGGAGAATATATATATATATATATCAGTCTACACATCCCGGCAAGGGAGTATTCACAACACATTCTCCTTTTAAATCATTCTTCCTCAACCGTTCACATTATATGAAACTTATCAAATAAACAAGGAGCTTGTGTCACATTATTCGAATTAAAAGCAATCAAGACTCACGGTCATGCTAGACTCCGGTGCATAGATAACCGTCACCATGCCTATACACCGTACTCCACATTAGCAAGTAGCAAATATCATCCTAATCCTATTCCCTCAAGCCAAAGTTAGAACAAACACTTACCTCGAATGCTCCAAACTCAACTCACGCTTCTAGTATAGCTTTACCTCTTGATTCCACCACCAATCCGCTCGAATCTAGTCATAAGTTACTTAATCACATTAATAATTACTAAATGAATCATCCCCAATGCATGAAAATAGATTTTTCAAGGTTTTTCCCAAAAAGGTCAAAAATACCCCCGGACCCACGTGGTCGAAACTCGAGGTTCGGACCAAAACCCGGTTACCCATTCCCCCATGAATCCCAATATATGATTTGTTTTTAAATCGGACCCCAAATTGAGGTCCAACTTCTCAATTTGTAGAAAACCTAGGTTCTACCCAAAACACTCAATTTTCCCCATGAAAATCTTTGATTTGAAGTTGAAATTATGTTAAAAGATGTTAAGGAATAAAGAAATTAAGTTAGAAATCACTTACCAATCGTTTTGGAGAAAATAAAGTTGTTTGGAAAATCGCCTCTTAGGTTTTGGGTTTTTGAAAAGTGAAAAATGACTGAGATTTTCCGAACTTGTATACCTTTCTGAGGACCTGGCGCGGACCGCACAAAAATGTGTTGCGGCCGCGCCGAGTGGGAGAAAAATTGGGGCTTCTCTGAACCCTTCCAGCGCGGACCGCACTGTTTTGGTGCGCGGCCGCGCTGGTTAACCTGAAACCCTAGCCCTCAGACTCAGCCACGCGGACCGCACAGAAAGGCATCGCGGCCGCGCGGCTCCAGCGCGGACCGCGCGGAAATGACCGCGGCCGCGCTGGTGTCTGCAACACCTGAACCTGCATTTTCTTAAGTCCAAGACCTCCCGGGCCCCATTCAAAACTCACCCGAGCCCTCGGGGCTCCAAACCAAACATGCACACAACCTTAAAAACATCTTACGGACTTACTCGTGCGATCAAATCGCCAAAATAACATCATATACATAGGATCAAGCCTCAAACACATGATTTTCTTTCTTCAACTTTCATAACTCAAATTCTCCATTTTTAGTCTGAAACACGTCATATGACGTCCGTTTTTAGCCAAACTTTACAGATAGTGCTTAACACATATTTAAGACTTGTACCGGGCGTCGGAACCAAAATACGAGCCCGATACCTATATTTTCTAACCCCTTTTTCATTTCAAATTTTCATATCAAATTTCAGAAAAACAATTTCTTTCAAAAATTCATTTCTCGGGCTTGGGACCTCAGAATTTGATTCCGGGCACACGCCCAAGTCCCATATTTTTCTACGGACCCTCCGGGACCGTCGAATCACAGGTCCGGGTCCGTTTACCCAAAATGTTGACCGAAGTCAACATTATGCATATTAATACCAAAATTCATCAAATGTTTCACATAATTCACATATTCTAACATAAAAACTTTCCGGCTACGCGCCCGAACTACACACGCCAATCGAGGCAACTAAAAGCGAGGTTTTCAAGGCCTCGAAAAGTGCGGAACAAGGAAGAACTACGGTGATGACCTTTCGGGTCGTCACACATTGTTACCACTGTTTCAAATCACTGCTGCGGAGCGCAGCCCGATCCATGCTCAGTCCAGAAATCATAATAAGCCCCTTGGGCATTTGTAAAATAGTAGTTCTCAGCCCGAAATATCATTTAGAAATATCATTTAAGTTTTCAAATCTTAGAAAGATGGCTGAGTTTGCAAAACAGTATGTAAAACCTTGGACTAAGATCAAATGATATGCATGTATGAGAAAACAGTGATGTCAATCTCTGAAGGATTCAAATAATTGGCAAGAAGCCCAAATGTAACAATTAAATCCAAGTAGAAAATACGGTAAAAATATCTGTCGGGACGGACTAAGTCACAATCCCCAATGGTGCTCTACCCCACGTCCGTTATCCGGCATGCAAGTCACCTCAATATAGCGTTACGATGTGAAATTCCGGGGTTTCAAACCCTCAGGACATCATTTACATCAATTACTCACATCAAATCGGCTACTTCTTTAGCTCGCGACGCCTTTGCCCCTCGAATTGGCCTCTACGTGCGTCGAATCTGCCCAAAATCACAACGAATATGTCGCATTATGCTAAAGGGACAATACCCAATCGAAAGCAATCGAAAAATATCAAAATTCACGAATTTGACAAAACCCGAGTCCTGGACCCACATCTTAAAACTCAAAATTTTTTATACCAAGATGTTCTTCGTCCTCTCACGAGTCCGTACATATAAAGAACACAAAAATCGGAGCTCGTTTGACCCTTCAAATCGACCCTAGAAAATCTCAAAAGCACAAGCCCTAAAACCTCACTTTTCTACTGATTTTCATGTTCTAATTCACATATAATCTTGTATTTAACTTGGAAATAAGTAGAAACAACTCACCTTTGATGCTTGATAAAATCCCCCTTGAAATTCTCTCCAAAATCATCCAAGCCAAATGAAAGAAATGAAAGAAATAAGCCAAATAAGGCAAATCCGTGTTTAAAGAATCTGCCTGTGCTTCGTCGAGTTGTACCTTGCACTTGTGCTATACAAGTTGTACATCCTATTAAAAAATTTTCTTGTCGGACACCTTCTGTTTAAACACCCATAACATCTTGTATAAATATCCAAATTACAAACGGTTTGAAGATTTAGAAACTAGACTCGAATATCTTTAATTTGATAGGTTTTACACCATATAACTCTTTATATATCTCGATATATGAGCTTCTAAAGTCGGCTCCCTGAAATCCGAAAATTCTGGAGAAACTGCTCCACTAGTCATCTTCAATCGATCATAACTTTCTCTACATATGTCCAAATTACGATTTATTTAGCTTTATGGAAACTAAACACGAAGGGCTACAACTTTCATTTTTAAATAATCCCAAAATTCCTTGTAGATCAAAATATATAGGCCTCCGAAGTACGCTCCACGACTGTACATTTGCTGTCCAAAGACAGCTTAGCAGCAGAAATTGCAGTAGCTTTTTCTTTTCTTTTTGGGTCCGAATTCCATTCCATTAACCTTCCGAAATCCACCCGAGGCCCTCGGGACCTTAACCAATTATATCAACATGTCCCACAATATTATTCAAACTTGTCCCAACCTTCGGGACACCCAAAATAACATCAAATCATCATCGGATTCAAGCCTATGAATCTCAAGAACTTTCAAATTCCATTTTGATCAAAAACCCAACCAAACCACGTCCGAATGACCTTAAATTTTGCAGACAAGTCCAAAATGATATAACGAAGCTACATCAACTCTCAGAATTCCATTCCGGCCCTCGGATCAAAATCTCACCTATCAACCGGAATTCGCCAAAATACTAACTTTGCCAATTCAAGCTTAATTCTACACCGGTCATCACAAAAATATTTCGGACACACTTCTAAGTCCCAAATCACCTAACGAAGCTATCCAAACCATAAAATTCGCATTTCGAGCCCTCTAACACATAAGTCAATATTCGATTGACTTTTCCAACTTAAGCTTCCTTAAAAGAGACTAAGTGTCTCAAACCTTACCAAAACTAGTCCGAATGACTTCAAATTTTGCACACAAGTCACATTTGACATTACGGACTTGCACCAACTTTCGGAATCGCATGCCGACCTCGATATCAAAATTTTCACTTCCGGTCGAATTTTCCTCAAAAACCTTCAAATTTCTATATTTAGCCAAATGACTTCAAAATGACTTCCAGACATCCAAATTCACTTCCGATCACTCTCTCAACTCCAGAATCACCATACGGAGCTATTCCCAGACTCGGAATCCCAAACGGACATCTATAACTCTGAAATGCCTTCCAACCCAAATTTATGAAATTCTTCTAAAATACTAACTTCCACAATATACGCCGAAATGCTCACGGGTTATCCAAAACCAAATCCGGACATACGCCCAAGTCCGAAATCATCATTCGAACATGCTGGAACTTTCAGATCCCAATTCCGAGGTCGTTTACTCAAAATTCCAATCTTAGCCATTTTCTTCAACTTAAGGTTGCCGCAATGAAAAGTTTCTTTCCAATTTGACTCCGAATTTCCCGAAATTCAACTCTGACCATACGTACAAGTCAATATACCTAAAATAAAGCTGTTCATGACTTCCAACTACTGAACGATGCGCTAGAGCTCAAAACGACCGGTCAGATCGTTACACATACACAACATAACATTAGTTAAATACTAAAGGAGTTTAATAGATTAGTCACCTCCATGCAGTCGACCAATTCTCTAATAGTTTTAACTTCTACCGTTCCAGTAGCCAACTCATCAGAAAGAGAATAACTACGCTAAGAAGGTATTTGACTGATCCTGGCAGAGTTAGCTTCATTCACACTTGCCAATCTGTATTTACGCAAGGTTGTATTACTTTTAACCATAAACAATTATTTGCGTAGTATCCACATAAACTTAATTTATGAAATAACTAATCTGGACTTAAAATCAACAGCTTGAGGAAGATCCGGGTTAATCCAGAGCTTTGAGACATGCCAAGTATTACGCACAGAATATTTGCCTATATATAACTTTAGTTTCTGAACCAAAAAATTAACATAAAAAATTTATCCCATGTCATCAAAACAATAGAAATACCTTGAAATTTGTGAGCTTTTATCAACTGCATAACAACTATGACCGGCTGATGGGGTGATCCCTCTAAATGTGGCAAGATTTGGTCAACGAATTCTCCCCAAAATGTTGTCGAGATATTATTCCTCCTGTGTAATTTATATAACAACTTAATCAGACAATGATAAGTTATCATGTTAATATATAACAAAGTAATTCATAGACGCAATCTTACTCATGATCTTCAAGTTCCACATTCATATAAGTGCTTTTTTATCACCTTGGTTATGGGATTCTACTTCACCATAACTTACAACCTCTCCAATGACATCTATAATAATTTAAAAAAATGATCAGGAGAAAGTTGATAAGACATTCAAATAAAAGAACTGTGAATTGAATACTTACCGAAGAGTTCACTTTCTTCAACATCAATTTTGTTTATCAAATACTCATAAGGTTTTAAGTCGAAGATACTCACACCAAAAAGATGATCATTTGCTTCCTCTACAATCGTCTTATGAGTAAATGTCAACTTCAATTTATACCGCGTGTATTTAAGTTTCGTATAATTTGGTCCAACCACAAAGTTCTTCATAAAGTACAAACCCAATTCTTGTATCTTTGGTTTGAACATACGTATAAGAGACCGACCAACAGTCGCATGAATACGATCGCCCTAGAAAAAATAATCATAATTAATATTGAGTCAGACAAATACTCAGTTGTACAGTGTTGTCACAGAGTATATTAAACAGTGAAGCATCAATGGGTAAATCCTATATGTGAATGCTTGCCTTTCCAAAATAACACATACAACATATTAGATATCCCAAAAAGTTCTCGCACATAAAATACAAAATTGCAGATTAAGAGTTAGCATCATTTACACCTAATCTATATATATGGAAAAGCTGTATTCGAGGTATCTCCATCTAGATCATAAAAATTAAAATTGCAGTTGATTAAATACACGCGTAACCTAATGAATTTCATAGTACAAAGCAGAAGATGGAGATTGTAGTCAAATTACGGGAAAATATAAATGCAACTAAAAAAGAATACACCTTTTCGTCTTGAATAATTAATTCAAGGGAGACGGTGTTGTCTGGTTTATCGCGGTCTGGAACATGCCACAATCTCACTACTCGTACCTTCAAATTCCAACTCATCTTGTTACTCGATATATTGCTGATATAGTCAAACATCGTCATATTTGTTCTTAGAGAAAATTTGATAAGAGGATTGTTTTAGTAAAGTATATGCTCGGTGCAGCTATATATATATATATATATATATATATATATATATATATATATATATATATATATATATAAAATCTTTTTACTTGCAGAAATTTCCATAAAAAAGAACCGTAAAATAGTTTCTAGGCCGAAAAAAGCTCTTATGAAATTTAGGGTTTATATATAGATTTACAAATCTTATGTAGTTTATATCGAAAAAAAGTTCTTATGAAATTACAATAGTCTACATTTAGGGTTTATATATAAAATTCCAAAATTAAGGAGGATATATATAAAATTCCAAAATTAAGGAGGATAAACATACCTTGATTGAGAATCCTTTCCATGTAGAAATCCCTAAATTTTAGTTAATAAAGATTCAGATCTGAGGAAGTGTTGCTTGAGTATGATTTTGTAGACATAACATTGGCTATTGTTGATGAGTATCTTCTTATCTTGAGATCATACGGTAAGCAATCTTGAAACCCGTTTTTTTAGGAAGACAAAGAGAATTGGGAATGTTTTTAGGAAGACAAAGAGATTAGATGGTAAATATGCTATGAAACCCATTTTTTTTAGGAAGGCAGAGATCACACGAATTTTTTTTACTTTTTAATATTTTTTGATTATTAAATAATAGTAATTTTACAAAACAGAGGCACTAATTTTGGGAGGATTGACTGTTTTTATTGCCGAAAATCAGGCAATAAATTTGGGATTGCTGATTGTTTGTAGACCGAAAAAAATTGTTACAACTTGGATTTTTAAGAAATTAATTTGCAATGTGTATTTTTAAGATTTTGCCACTTGGCTAAATGAGGAGGCAAACTTCTTTTCTTTAATATATATAGATATAAAATAATAATAATAATAATAATAATAATAATAATAATAATAATAATAATAATAATAATAATAATAATAATAATAATAATAAAGTAGTAACTAGGTAACATTGTCTTCATTACTGCCGCATTGGGCTACAGTTATGCCTCCTAGGGCATTTTCATTTCCTAGAGCAGGCAGCTTACAACATATACTAGTAAAAGTATTTCTTACATAATAAAAACCTTCCTGATCTTTGTGGGGCATCCACCACATAGTTTGGAGGTTTAACAAAAACACATAATTTATTTATGCTGGTCTGTTTAAGTGCTTCCTTAGCCAAAAGGTGTCCCACCAAGTTTCCTTCACGAAAATTATGCTTCAGCACGACTTCCCCCTTTGCATTGCTTTACCCATTAGTCACCTGCATTGTGAAATTAAATTTGCATAAGTAGCGTAGTTTGTATCAAGCATATGCATTACATAAGTTGCATCCGTCTCCATTTCGATGGGTAGTAGATTCTCCTGCAAAATTAGTTTGAGAGTTTGTTATAGAGCTTGTAATTTTACTTGGAGCGGAGTCAGTGCATATGTTTTGTTGTGGTAGCCGGTGATCCATTCCCCTTTGAAATTACGTAAAACTCCTCCCATGCCTCCAAGCATTGTTGAAAGCACTATCAATATTGATTTTGTACCATCCTTTTTGGGGAGGGTACCAAATTGTGTTAATATCTTTTTTAATCGTATATGTTGTTGGATTAGTAGCTAAGAACTTGAATTCTAATGCCAGCTTGATAATATTGTTTGAGTTAATTCCATGGGATGTGTTGTTTTAGTTGTTAAAGTTCCTATTATTCCAAATGACTCATAGCGTGAATGGAAATAATTCTTCCCATGATGTATGTTGATTGTGAGGTGTTATGTTAGCACCCTTTAGATGATCGATCGAGTGTACATTTTCATTATTGGCGGTGATTTTCTATCCCATCAATTCCCATAAGGATTTTGCAATATGACATTCCAAAAAAAAATATGGCTTATGGATTCGTTTGAGGTTTTACAAACTGGACATACCGGATCGATTTTTTATTTCACACTTATAAAGGTAATCAGGGGTTGGGATTCTAACATGAAAGCATTTCCACATGAAGAATTTTATTTTGTTGGGGTACTTAAGCTCCCAAATCCAGTTGAAGTTTTTGTCATTATGCTCGTTATTTTCCCAAAGATTATAACAGGAGCTCATTGTGAAGATACCACTGTTATTGAGAGTCCATAAGGGAGAATTATTGTTTTGGTTAGGGGTTAAATCCACTGTTTTTATGTGATTAATGCTATCATTTGGGATTTTAAAGGAAATTTTTCCTAGGTAGCATTCTCTTGTTCCATCAATGTCTCCTTTTCTCAAACACGATTCCTCTTTATTTAAAGGACCTACGATATGTTCCCTAAGATTGTTGACCCTTGGGATCCAATTATTATCCCATATATTTAGAAGGGAGTTTTTGTCAACCGTCCATCGAATACCTTTGTTGCAATTGAGCCATCCTTTTAAGAGACTGTTCCAAGTGTGTGAGCTTGACTTTGTAGTTCCGTTGTTACTGTATTTGCTGATCAAGATTTTTGCCCATAGGGCAGATGGGTTATTAAGAGCTCTCCATGCTAGGCTGGTTAATATGGCAAGATTTTTTGACTTTGCTTTCCGGATGCAAAGGCCTCCAAGCTCCTTAGGTCTGGTAATAATATCCCATTTAATAAGATGCATTTTCCTTTTTCCCGTCGTGCTACCCCATATAAAATATCTTTGGATTTTGTCTATGGTGTTAAGAGTTTTTGCGGGGAGAACGGATAATTGCATTATATGGTTTGGGAGAGTGTTGAGGCGGCTAAAGTGCTTCTCCCAGCCATACTGAGCCACTTGGCATTCCAATTATTTAATTTGAACCTCATTCTATCTATAAGGAAATGGTAGTCTTTTGCTTTTGGCTTGCTATGAGTTATTGGAAAACCTAAGTACATTTCGAAGGAGTTGCTAATGTTAATATCGAAGAAGTTTGTGAGGGTATTTTTAATTTGTGGATGGCAATTCTTTGAAACCAATATTTTTCACTTGTTTTTATTGATGTTATGTCCTGAGAGGGTGCAAAAGTTATCCAAGCATTGTTGGATGGTGAGCATTATTTTATTATTTGCCTTCCCCATTAGGGTTAGGTCATCTGTGAAAATAATGTGGGATAGATACGGGCTGTTATGGTTTATTTTTACAGGATCCCACCTTCTTGTGTCTACATGGTTGTTAATCGTTTTTGAAAGCATGTCTATACAAAGGATAAAGAGGTAAGGGGACATAGGGTCTCCTAGCCTAATTCCTCTTGATGGGTAGAAAGTCTTTGATTTGATTCCATTAACAAGAATTAAAATATTACTCGTAGTTATGCAATTTAAGATTAGGGAGGAAATATTCGGAGGGAATTTGAAGAATTTTAATGTTCTATAGATGAAGGGCCTTTCCAGTTTATCGAAAGCTTTTTCTAGATCAATTTTAAGAACAAAACTTGGTTTGCCCTTAGACGTGTTTAACTTCCTAATGATTTCCTGAATGATAATAGAATTATCACTAGCCCGCCTATTTCTTAAGAAGCTAGCATGTTCTTGGCTAATAAGAAGATTTAGGAAGGGCTTGATACGATTTGCGATTATTTTAGTAATGATTTTTATATGGTATTGCAAAGACTTATAGGTCTAATTTTTTTTAGATTATTTGCATTATTAATTTTGGAGATTAGACATAAATAAGTATCATTTATGTCTGGGGGGATTTTTTTGTTTGAAAGACATTGTGGCAAAGGTTAATAACCTTACTACCCACTATGTGCCAATATTTTCAAAAAAAAGAAAGGGTGTAACCCATCCGAACCTGGACTTTGTATGGCTTGAAAGAGAAAACAGCCTTCCTAATTTCATGATTTCTAAGAGGTTTATCAAGGCTTGATAGATCAATAGTATGGAAATTCGGGGTATCATTTTTAATGTATGACCAGTTCAAATTGTCATGGGATGTTGTGAAGAGTTTAGCAAAAAAATTTATTGTGTGAGTCGTTATGGCATTTTGATCATCCAACCAGTTTCTATTATCATCTTTGAAATAGACAATGTTATTCCTCCTTCTTCTACTAGTAGTCTTTATATGAAAAAATCTAGTATTCGCATCATCATCATTTAGCCAATTTACTCTTGATCTTAGTTTTCAATAGTCCTCTTCAAGTTTGAGGATATCATTATATTCAACAATTAGTGACTCTTCAAGGTTACAAAGGAAATTACTAAACGGGTACTTAGGAGAATTCTGGATACCCTCTAATCGAGCTAGGATTTTCCTTTTTTTGTCGAAGATGCTACCAAAGGTGTTCCTTTTCCACTTAAGGACTGTAATTTTGAAAAACAAATTGTGCCTTCAATAAAGTCTCTACCATTCCAACTATTATAGACAATATTTATGAAGTCCAGATGAGAGCACCATATAGTTTCTATTCTAAAAGGTTCTCAATATTATTGTACATCTTATACCTAAGGGATATGAGGATAGGGTTATTGCCTGAGTGAGTTTTTGGTAGATGTGTGATGTTCATGTTGGGGTAATTCTCTAACCATTCCACATTCGAGTAGACCCTATCAGTGTTTCCATTATCAAGCCATTTTTCCTTCTCTGATGGTTTGATCAAGTGTATTTACACCCTTTGAAACCTAGGTAAACTAAGTTGCAATTGTTTAAACAATTAATTAAAGACTTGGCCCTATTTTGATTAATGGTTCTACCTCCAAATTTATCCTTGTGATCTATAACCTCATTGAAATCCCACAACCAACCATGGCCCTTTATACCTATTGGAAATATTTCTCAAATTACCCCATAGAACATTCATATCCAAAATATTGGTACTAGCATATAAAGCACTAAAAAGCCAAGGGATTTGTTTAAGTCTTACCTAGATCATAGCATGGATTTCCTGGCCACTCCTTGTGAAGTTGTTCACTGTTACCATATTATGATTCCACAAGATTACAAGGCCACCCGCTTGACCTATAGCTGGCATTTCGATCATTTCACTGAAGTCAAAGTCTTCCAAGATAGAGGTGTGGCTTGCCATTTTTGTTTCTAACTGAGCAACCATGCAAGGTCTGTGGATATCCATAAGCTCCCTAAAATTTCTTCTAAATTATTATTATTTGCACCTCTCACGTTCCAAATAATGAAGTTAGTTGCTTGATTCATTATTTGGGAGTTGGTTTGTTGGTTGTTGTTTAGAATGTCCCTCACTAGAGGTCCATTGGTCCTTCTTAGTGATGGTACTAGATTACCACGTTATTCCCCACCGTCAGATCCTGAGAAGGCCTTATGTCTAGTGAGCACTTGTATACTGTCACTGGACAACTGAAGATACACTTCTTGTCTAGTCTCTCCTAGAATATTAATATTTTTACCTCGTTGAAGCTTGAAAAAGCCACTGCTGGCTACCTTAGGTGAGGTAAGATCTCCTCTTCTTCTTCTTCTTCTTGTTGTTCTTCCTGATTTTCCATATTTGCAACCGATTGTTGATCCTCCATAGGGGCTGCATTGTGGTTGTGTGCCATTTGGTGTGCTTCGGTGTGCTTCCATCTGTTGAGTTATCCCTTGAGTGAAGGGTCAGTTCTTCCGGTGAAAAGAAAGGTAGAGTCAGTGGTACATTTTGTGGGATGTTGTTGTTAGAGTTGGTCGGTATGTTCCACATGTGGTGCATTTTTTGTATCAAGTTCTGGTTCATGAATGGAGCCAGTGGTTGCAATATGTTATTTATCCACATTCGGTTTATATAATTGCCCATTGCTAAGTTCATCCCCTCTAAGATGAGTTGATCTAGGTAGTGAGTATTTTGGATGATCAAAATGGACTCTTAGCCATTGATCTCCAAGTTGAAGGATATGGTATGTCCTATGAGTCCCAGCTCCACCCATAACTAAGGATGGTGGTTTGGTATGTTTGGTGGTTGGGCATAGATTACTGTATTTTGAGGGAAGTGGGGAGGGAGAGGTGGGAGATTGTTCATGTTTTGGTTCCGATAGACTCGGTACAATTGGATCAATCTGTACCTCTTTCTTAGTGTCATTGGAATCCTTGGCATTTTTTAGATCTTTCTATATAGCAAGAGTGTTAGTTAGAGAAATGGTAGTAGGGGTAGTAATGATTTGGTCTATTTACATGAATTTTGAAGGGTCTTGCGTGAAGGATTTATTAAGATCTTGTATGGATATTGTCATATCCACATGTCTTTTCCCATTTGTCATGTGTTCCTTTTGTAGTTGGTTAGTAGCAGAGGTTTTTGCATGTTGGTGATCTTGGGTTAATCCGTTGGCATTGTGGTAGGTTTGTTTTTTATCATTATTGTTAGAGTCTATAGTGTAGTGATTAGTAATGATAGGATTTTTGTAGTTATTGAGATTTTGATTAATAAAATCAATTTGAATGTCATTAGTAGTGCATGTAGGATTTGCCACATTTTGGCCACATGTTTGCTTCCAGTTTTTAGAGTCATGCAAGAGGCTAGTGATTTTTGGGTAACTAGTCTCATTTCCTAAAACCATGGGTTCTTCTTCAAGTAGAGCATATTTGTTGGTAAGATTTTTGGCACTATTAGCACTAAGGGAGGCAATGTAATTTGTGGAGTTCAAGTTAGGAAATTGTCTATGGTTACTAGTAGGCAAATCTGCATCCGCTAAGTATTGCTTATTGACATATTTTAGATGTTGAGTATCAATGTACTTACCCTTTGATGCATCATAAGTTCGAACATTTATACCTAGGACTTTTGGAGTGCCTGACATTGCTTTGAACTGGTTAAGTTCTCTGATCGTGCCTTTTTTGGGAATAGAAATCGTCTTCCACTCCTGATCTCTTTCTTGTTCAACTTGTAATGGGCATGGAATGGTGTGCTCTCCCTTTGCTTGGATTGGTTGAGAGTTGTAGGGACATTGATTTGTTACATGTTGTAGTCTTCCATAGGATTTGCATAATATATTTTCTCTTTTATATAGGATTTGTTACTTGTGTAATCCTACTAGTACTTGTGTTGGAACTGGTTGTTCTGATGGTATTTCAACACATAATCTGGTGTATCTCTCCCGTAAGGTGGCTAATGTACAGGCGTCCACCTTTAGTAGTTTCCCAATGGCATTGTCAATTTTCATTATGATGATTCCATCGTAAAATTCAGTAGGTAGTTGGGATAATCTTACCCACACCGCTGAATAACACCGCCGGGCTTGTTTAACCATAAAATTTGGTATCCATTTTTGAACTGAGAGGAAGAAACCATTAATAAACCAGGGGCCATTTTGAAGCACCTTTAGCATATTTTCCTCTTTGGCAAATTTTACAGTATAATAGTTTTCACCAAGATCAACGAGAGAAAAATTTTCTGTAGGTCTTCATAATCTTGGATCTTCTTCTTTAGGTTGTGCTGCATCAATCGTTTCCCCATAAGCTTTATGATGACCGAGTATTAAATACGTTGTCTATCAATGCCCGTTAAGATTATTTGATTTAAATCCTTTAACGAGTCACCTTCCACTCTAGCATCTTCTTCTGGGAATTGTATGTCCATAGGAAATGATGTGATATTATTTTGTGGGTTGGTAGAAAAAACTTCATCTTGTAGGAGTTTTTCCTTGTAGGAGGGATTTGAGAAGTTTGGTTGCATGATGTTATCTGAGGATTTTGGTGGAACATTTGTGTTATGTTTTCTTCCCCGTTGGTTTCCATCGGATTAAAAAGTTGATTAAGGAAAAAAATGGTTGGGAATTCTAGTGAGAAGTTGATCTCTCTCTCTAGGAGAATTAACGATGGCACGGAGCCTGAGTCAACTCATTAATGTTGTTTCATGTATAAATGCTACACCATTAGAAAAAATTAAATTCATAACAAAATTAGTATTTTAAATCATAACAAAATTGGTGGTTGATTAAAGATAACATAAGCATTACTAGTTTAAACTGGTATTCGCATTCAAATGTGATTGACTTATATATATAAAAGACGATCAAGCTTTGAAAAATGGTAATGTCTAGTTATATTTCTTCTTTAAGGTAAAGTCTAATGATAATGGTTCACGCAGTAAACGTTCTAGTGTGGTCTTATACTTGTTTCCTTGAGTAGACATCTAAATTATTACTTATAAATTACTCCCTCCATGTCAAATTAGATGATGTATTTTATTTTTTGGTATGTTCCAAAATAAATAACACATTTCTAAATTTAGAAAATAATTCAATTTTAAACTCTTCATTTTTACCCTTAATGAGAAATTTTTATAACTACACAAATGTCATGACCCCATAAAGCTTTTACCCCTTAAACTTTTAAGACCATAAATTTTCGAAAGTCTTTTTTTTTTAACGGGTAAAAAGTACTAACATAGGTGTTTAGACCTATGATTGGCAAGCTAGTCCATCATCATTTTACAGATGTCAACGCTTTACTGAATTTTGTTATTCTGAGGAAATTGCCTTTACTGAAATTGAAATCAATGATACTAAATTGAGTGAGAAGCTTAGAAACTGGGATAAGAACAAGTAAAAATTACTCTTTTCATTTTACTTTGTTTGTTATAGGTTGAGTTAACACAATATTTTATTAAAAGAAGATTTTTGAAATTTTTAATTCTAAATAATTCATAGCATTTGTGTAATTAGTTGAAACTTGTCATAAAAAAATTTAGAACTGTGTCATTTCTTACTTAATAAACTAATAAAAAACAATGTACAAACAAGATGAAACGAAATAAACATTAGAAAAAGGCTGACAATAATTAAAGTTTAAACTAGACAAATATTTGCGGGGGGTGCATTCAAGAATAGGGATCAGATTGGTAAAAGCTAGGCGCCCAGATTGTCGTAACCAGGCTTTGGGCTGTGACACCCTTCTCGCATATTTTATTTGCGAGCATCGACCACTCATCACATCCCCTTTAAACTTGCCTGAAGGATCATGCTTTTCCACAGCCCACTGCATCTATTCTTTATTCTATTCAATCAGCCTTCAGCTTTCTTCATTCTTCGATGTGGGAGTGTTACTTTCAAATTTTCTCACTCACTTCTGAATGATACAGAATAGGGGAGTGAGAAGCTCAAGACTCAACATCGAGAAATAAAAGATGTCATTTTGAGGACACGTTTCAAATTCAACATGCTTTTACTACATTTCACAAAATCATATAGGGATTGATTCCTTCTACAGAACTGTCGCAAACATTAAAGGTAGTTTGGTTGTCAAATAAAGTTAAGCAAGATGATATTACAAAGATTGTATATTGGAATTGTCTCTATTTTTAATGCATATGCAATTTAAGATGAATGCTTGGTTCATTGTAATGAAAATAGGTTATACATCTAAGTCTGTATTTGCCTCTACTGATATAATTTGACAATACTAAGTTTACGAAGCTCTTTAAAATACAGAGGTACCCAAATTAATATCTTAATTGCTTTAGGTAGCTTCTGTCTTAAAATGTCTGTTACGCCATTGTGATGGTGGGCTTGCTTCAGAAAAAGATTTCAGGTTAATTTCATGAGTCCGAAACCTAAATATTGTTGATTTTGACTTAAAATACGTTTTTAATATGTAAAAAAAAGTTACTTTTCTATATATAACGCGGTTTTAAACCGCGCTATACTTTAACGGCCAAAACACCGTCAAAGTGTAGCGCGGTTTAAAACCGCGTTATACTATAACACCTTTAATAACCGCATTTTCTACATAAGTGTTGGGTGGTGCAATGATTAAATGATAGCTGATAAGTTAGCTTTGGCCTTGAGGTGTTGGGTTCCTTTCCCTACACAAGCATTCCTTTATTTTCCTATTTTTTTTTCATTTTTCATTTCTTTTCATTATTTGGTTTAAGTATTTAGATATATAAATACTTTAATAGAAAAGCCTTTTATTATTTCTTTAAAAAATCAACCGACATTTTTAATAGTTGTTATTTTGTGCTATACGTAAAACAAAATTATTTTTTTCTCCTTTTATTTTCAAATTAGAATTATGAGTTTTATTTTATAGTTAAAATTTTCATAAGAGAATAATATATATAGTTTAATCTATTCGTTGAATTATTTTATTTATTTCAAATATATAGCAAAACAATTGTGCGTTGAAATTAACACTAGTCTTTAAATTTGAATGCACATATGCCTGCTAACTATTTTATTTTATTTATTCCTTTTCACATTAAATAATAAATTCCTTCAGCAAACAATATTGGCATATTTTGCTTATTCAGACAAAAACTTTATCTTTGATATAATATTATTTATAAAACTTATATCAAGGTATATAAAGGAAAAAAATGTCCACCAAGTAGAGTTTCCCTAATAACTTACATAATGAGAAGGAGAAAGATATATCGTATCACGATAATCCCCCAAAATAATTTCATACCTAATTAAAGTAAGTTGCTAACATTTTAACCATTTTATTCCTAATTTATTAGACTAAAGTAGGATTTCCTTAATTAATTTGTTTTTTCTTCTCTAAAATTTCTAATTTCCATAATCTAAGTCTTGCTAGTTTAGGCCATGAATTACAGCATATGTAAATGTAATCACGCTAATCATGAGAGTATTTTATGAAACAAGTAACTGTGATAATTAATATCCTCCGCTAGATCGTATGTGGATTTAGAATTTAAACTTTATGAGTTTAATTTTTAAGGTTCTTAGCATTGAACCCATTATATTTTTAAAAATTATGGGTTCATATATACTATTTGTTACAATTTTAGTGATTTACACATAAGTTTATAGTTCAAATCGAAAATTATGAATTCAATTGAACCGATAGATTTAGTGCTACGTCCGCCCTGCACTAGATGAATATATGTTCGCACACTAGTCTACTGACAATTCTTTTAATTTATGGTACCTTCTAATTTTTTGGTTGTGTGCGTGAACATATTTTTTTATATCAAAAAATAAAATAATTCAACCAATAGATTAAATTATATATGTTATTCTCTTATGAAAATTTTAACTATAAAATAAAACTCATAATTCTAATTTGAAAATGAGAAAAAATAATTTTGTTTTACGTATAGCACAAAAGAACAACTATTAAAAATGTCGGTTGATTTTTTAAAGAAATAATAAAAGGCTTTTCTATTAAAGTATTTATATCTAAATACTTAAACCAAATAATGAAAAGAAATAAAAAATAGGAAAATAAAGGAATGCTTGTATAAGGATTCGAACCCATCACCTCAATGCCAAAGCTAACTTCTAACACTTATATGTATAACGCGGTTTTAAACCGCGCTATACTTTAACGGTCAAAACACCGTTAAAGTATAGCACAGTTTAAAATCGCGTTATATATAGAAAAGTAACTTTTTTTTACACATTAAAAACGTATTTTGAGTCAAAATCAATAACATTTAGGTTTCGGAATCTTAATTTCATAGCTATCCCGTGAGGTCGCCATTTTTTTTTTTTCATTCTTTTACTTTGCTTCTGCTCTCCGATTTCCCCTGGATTTAGCTACGTTCTTCTCTTTGATTTTTTTTATTACTTTTCACCAAATTCAAATTTTGGAAACTCATGATGATCTAACTTGGTAAAAAATTACTCTCATGTTACAGTAAGATACTTACTCCAAATCTTCAAGATTCTCAACCTGACCTAAGAGCTCTTTTTTGAATATCAATATCTCCTTAAATAGAAGTTATGTAGTTAAGTTAGAAGCGTATCAACCGACACTTGAAAGAGAGAGAAACTCTCCCTTCTCTCTACATTCCCTATCTCCACTTTCATGGAAACTATCTCACTATCCACTCACCCAGCCTCCCAAATCCCACCCAAACCACCTGATATACAGCATAATTGTGAAGAAATTAATCCGCATATTCTTTCTACTAGTAGGGGAAATCAAATGATTGATGCAGAGAACTCCTCCTCACCAATCATGCTAGATAAAATACCTCAACCTCAAGGTTCTTCATATAAGGAAGCTCTTCTATTGGACACTATTAGCGGCCAAATTATTCAAAACCCCATGCAACCACAAACCACTCAAGTCTTTCCCACGCAACTAGACTATAATTCCTATGGTCTGCCTAGCCATATAACTAGTCCACAAAACACCATAGAATCAAATGATAACCTACAATTTTCCCTTTTCAGTAGGTGATCTTCAAAGGATATACCAACCATGAAAATATTCTCTTATTATTAAGCTCATGGGAAAACGTATCCTCCATCAATACCTCAGAAGGAAGATATACCAACTGTGAAAACCAAACGAAAATTTCACCCTAATGGATCTAGGGGCTGATTATTTCATAGTAAAATTCTCCAAAGAAGAGAATATGTCCAGAGCCCTCAATAACGGACCATGGTTTGTTAATGGCTATCACCTATGGGAACCTCATTTTGTAGCAAGTGAGGCAAAACAATTAAAATCAGCCGTGTGGATTCGATTACCACAACTTCCTATTGAATTTTATGACTTAACCATTCTTCAAAAAATAGGGAATACTATAGGTCGTCTATTGAGGATTGATGCCTGCACTTCCTCAAGTCTAAGAGGAAGATATGCTCGACTTTGTGTTTAAGTTCCTATGGACAAACCAGTAAAGCCATTCGTCTATATTGGAAATTACAAGCAACATATACACTATGAGGGGAAAAACTTTTTATGTATTAAATGTGGAAATTAGGTCATAACCAATTAAAATATTTAGTACCCTCACCACCCCATAAAGCCAATGATATCCAAGGAGGTATAACAGGACCTCAACAACAAGACTCCTCGATTGGGTAACTGTCACGTTCAGTAAGAAGAAGAAAGCCAATGGAGTAAATCAAGTCCACACTGCAAAAGGTAACAGTCAAGGTACACATATGAATCCATCTCGCACTGACACAGGTATGTCCTCCAAACCTCATAATGATCCCTACTATACCTCTAAAAATTTGAGTAAAGAACCATCCAATACTACTGGTAATATGCCAATGAATAAACAGTACAAGGAAAAAAATAGCTTCCTCAATACTGGAAAGAATCCAAACTTTTTTGAGGCTCTGAACTTAATAGAGCACATGGTTTTGGATGATGTTTTAGATGACAATCCGGATACAATCCCTATTGCCCAATGCATGGAAAGTAGAAAAGACAAAATTAAACATGTGTCAAGTAATACTCCCACATTGGAACCCTCATCGCAATCATTACAAGAAGTTTCCACTAAAGACAAACTTAGGAATGACTCGGTTGCCCCTAATCTAATGTACAATACTAGTACTAATCCAGATAACACTACTATCCCTATCCAATCTACATTACACATGGCCATGCATGCAAAGGGGGACGTCCAAATGGCAGAAAATTCAGAGTTCTTAGCAAACTCAATATCCTCTAAAGATATTATATATCAACACACGCTAAACCAATTACCGGACATGCATCAAAAGACCACTATTGAAATCAATAATCCTACAAAAGCTAAATCTCCTACTACCGGTATAAACATCATAAATACCATCCAAGACAACAATGTCAAGACTCCCACTATCAGCAAGAAGAAGGTTTCGATTGATTCACCTAACAAACCAACTCAGACCCTCTCAAATGGCCAACCCTCCACAACTACAGAACCAGCCCCTCTTCTTCACATCACCCCCTCAATCCCAGAACTACCAACCGACCTCTTGGCTAGAAGCAGGTCTCCTAGGCCATGCAATAACCTTCAATATTCATATCAATAGTCAGGAAATGGTAATAATAATACAGAATACTCGTTACCTAGCCCAACTAATAGCGGAGGGGATGTACTTGGCTATGAACAACTACACAAACCAAGCTTGGATCAACAACATTCTCCACCCCTTATCCCCACATATGAACCACACGTTGATCCAGGAAATACAGAGTCAATGGGACCTCCCTCAAACTCCCAACCAATATATCAATCTCCCAATGATTCTCCCCTTCTTCCCAGCAGAGGAGAGCATGATGATCAACCCAATCTTTATGCCATGGGGTCACCATGCATCCCAGGGAAACAACAATCTTCCAAACATGGCCCTGGTCAACCTAGATCCAATTATTCAAGCCAATGCTCCAAAACAAGGCCCTCCACAACCTCCAGTAGAGGAAGAAGAAGAACACCATCCACAAGGTACTCAACCGAGTGTAGAATTCTCAAGCCTAAACGAAGTAAAAATACTTCTCTTCCCTGAACTATGGAGCAAGAAATACATCTCCAGTTGCCCGAGCACCATGTACAAATGCTCAATGCATGTTCGTCCACCACAAGATCCCACCGTAGGAAAACAAGCTATCATTCTAGTTCCATCAAGAAGGAGGATTCACAACTCAGTGGAAAGGGAGTCCACTGTGATCCAACCTCAATCCCCTCTAATGAATAGAGAAACCACTATTATATAATGGAACGTCCGAGGTGCTAATAATGATGATTTCCGTCGTAACTTTAGGGATTTAATCGATACCCACAAACCTTGCTTGGTGGCTCTCTTGGAAACTAGGATGCATTTGCATACACCCCTCCTCCATGAATTTAATTTTTCTGAACTCATAGAGGTACCTGCTGAAGGCCAATCAGGAGGAATGGTTGTCCTCTACAACCATGACATAGTTACGGTTGAGCACTTCACCAGAAATGGTCAGGAGATCCATGCACTCCTTCAGGTTCGTCCTTTTAATTTTAATTGGCTTTTTACAGCTATTTACGCTAGTACTCAAGTTCAACATAGAGATATTATGTGGGAAAACATAAAAGTTATCTCACAAAATTATAAAGGTCTGTGGATGCTGGGGGGTGATTTAAATGATATTATTAGCACAAATGAAAAAATAGGAGGAAGACCTCTAAAGAAATATAGGGCAGCTAAAATATGGGACAATATCGACTCATGCAAGTTAATAGACCTTGGCTTCAATGGAAGTAAGTTTACTTGGTTCAATCATAGGAAGAAAAAAGGTTAATTATGGAAAGGTTAGACCGAGTCCTAGCTGATGACGACTGGGTAAAAAATTCCCTAATGTTACCATTACTCACCTCCCTAAGACACACTCGGATCATAAGCCTATCCTTGTTAAGCTCAATATTATTACTCACCACTGTGAAAATTTTTTTAGACTTGAAAATATTTGGTGTACTCATCCTAATTTTGGTAATATAGTTGCAAACCAATGGAAGAATAAAGATCTAATGGGGGCAACCAATTCCTTCACTACCTTTATTAAGAAATGGGGAAATGACCACTTTGGAAACATATTTAGGGAAAAAAAATTGCTTCTAGCCAGAATAAATGGCATACAAAAATCCCCTTATCTTTCCTCTAGTTCTTTCCTTCAAAGTTTAGAAAAAGATCTAATTACAAATTATAATAACATTCTCAAATTAGAGGAATACTATTGGAAGCTTAGATCTAGAATCACCTAGCTAAACGAAGGGGATGCAAATACTAGGTTTTTTCAAATAAGTGCATCTAACCGGAGAAGAAAAAATCATATTAGCTTTTTTAAGAATAGTGAAGGAGTATGGATTGACAATCACCTTGACATTATTAACCATACCCTTGATCACTCCTCTAAGTTATTTTGCACTAGTCACACCCTTACAGATATGACTCACTTACTTCATAGCACAATTAGTTTCCATACAATAGATCTATCTGCTCTGGACAGACCCTTGATAGATGAAGAAATTAATAGTGCTATATTCTCATTCAAACCTTTTAAATCTCCCGGACCGGATGGTTTACATCTTTTTTTTTACCAAAAATATTGGAAGATAATAGGAGATTCAGTGAAGGTTTTTTGTCACAAAGTTTTTAAGGATAATGCAATTCCTCCAGAAATAAGCTCTACTTATATTTGCCTTATCCCCAAATTTCCTAATGCTAACAACCTCAATAATTTTCATCCTATAAGCCTATGTAATACTATTTACAAGATAATCACCAAAATTATTGCAAATAGGCTAAAACCTTTTCTAAACAATCTCATTAGTCCTATTCAATCTAGCTTCATAAAACATAGGAGAGCTAGTGACAATGCTATAATCATCCAAGATCTCATTCACTCTTTCAAAAAAGCAAAAGGAAACAATGGGAAAATGTTAATATAAATTGACCTTGAGAAGGCATTTGATAAACTTGAATGGTCCTTCATATACAAGACTCTTCTTTTCTTCAAGTTTCCTCCTAATATTTCTAAACTTATTATGTCATGTGTAGTGACTTCATCCACTTCTATTTTAGTAAATGGAACAAAAACTATGTTTTTTCAACCTAGTAGAGGAATTAGGCAAAGGGATCCTATGTCCCCCTATATTTTTATTCTATGCATGGAGATGTTATCAAACTATATAAATCACCTAGTAGATATAAGAAGTTGGGACCCTATCTCCCTTAGTAAAGACTGCCCCCAACTATCTCATTTGTTTTTTGCAGATGATTTGGTTCTAATAGGCAAAGCAAATAATAATACAACCTCTTCTATAAAATCTGCTCTTAGGCAATTTTGTGCCATCTCTGGGTAGACAATAAACGTTACAAAATCTTGGATAATATTTTTAGAAAATTGTGGTACGACAACTAGATCTAATATCTCTAAATTCCTTGGTATTAAGGAATGCAATTCTTTTGGGAAATATCTAGGTTTTTCCATCATTAGCAAAAACCTCAATCACAAAGACTACCAATTTATCATTGATACCATGAGGAGTAAGCTCTCAGGATGGAAATGTGACAAGCTTAACCTAGCCGATAGATGCACCCTAATTACATCTACTCTAGCAAGTCTACCTGCTTACTACATGCAATATACTATGCTTCCCCCAAAAACCCTTAAGACTATTGACCAAATTCAAAGAAATTTCCTTTGGGGCTCAACCGAAAATAGGAAAAAATTACATCTAGTTAATTGGGGTATTGTTACTATACCTAAACAGGAAGGGGGGCTGGGGACTAAGGAAAGCTCGGTCAAAAAACATAACCCTACTAGCAAGTCTAGCATGGAGATTAGCAAACAATACCACTAATCTTTGGGCTTCAACACTTCTTAAAAAAATACTCTCATAAGCCAAAAGATAAGGGCTCCTTCATTTGGAAAAGTGTGATCAGGGGATGGGAACTATGCCAAAAAGGTATGTCTTGGACTATTCATAATTCTTCAACCCTCAACTTATGGGATAATAATTGGATAACCAACTCCAAAGCCCTTAGAAGCTATGTCATTGGCCCTTTAACTAAAGAGGAATCCTCCCTTAGGGTATTTGATATTAGAACTAGGAATAACTGGGATTTGGGTAATATTTCCTTAGATATCCCTAAGGAAATTATATCTAAAATACAATCAACTTTAATCCCCAATGACACCAAATCTGATTCTTTGTCCTGGGATAGTAACTCAAACAGTCTATTTACGACCAAGTCTTGTTACGAACTTTTGGAAGGGAAAGTTCACCCTGAAATCAAAAGTGACTGGATCTGGGAATTGCACTGTACTAATAAAATTAAGCACTTTATGTGGCTATGCAACCTCAATAGATTGCCATGTAGAAAATACCTTTCCCATATTGGCATGAACATAGATAAAACATGTACTATTTGTCGTAAGGAACCTGAATCTCTTAAGCACATTTTTCTCGTATGCCCAAATGCTAAAACCCTTTTGGATAATCTGGGAACTGACACTTCCAATTCTCATCTTTCAAGCCAAACATGGCTTCATTCTCTCCAATTAAAAAGTCCCATTATTCCCAATAAGTTAATCAATTGGAACACCTTGTTTCCCTTTATTATCTGGAATATAACAATATTAATAATACTACCATTCGCTCATCCCTCAGTAAGATCATTGATCAATCAATCGAATACATGTTACTTACAAATAAGGAGTCTAATTGGAATATGAAAGTCATTCTCACCATCAGTTGGACGAAACCTTGTAGGGGATGGTATAAACTAAACATAGATGGTGCCTATAATAAGGAAAAAGGTATATGAGGCATTGGAGGGGTCATAAGGAATGAGAAAGGGGACTGGCTAATTGGTTTTGCTTCAAAGATAAGTGTAAGAAATCCAGTTCAAGCGGAACTCATGGCTCTCTATGAAGGACTTTGTATTGCAAATAACAGGAAACTCTATCCGTTGGAAATAGAGATTGATGCTACATAGATAATCACTTTTATTCGTGATGGATGCAAAACTTATGATTTTATTATAAATTGTTGCAGGTTACTTCTGGAACAAAGGGACACCGTGGAAATGCATCACCTCTTCAGGCAGGGGAATGAAGTAGCTCACAAATTGGCAAAGCATGGAATGACCAGCTTAGTCTCAAATAAATTAGCATTTTGGTTGTATCCACCACCTTTTTGTCTTGGCCAGGATACTAGAAGACAAGTGTGATGAAGTTTGTGAAAAAATAATTTCTGTTAAGTATTGTAGAACTCTAGCTGCTATGGATAATTCGCATGCCATGCATGGGTTACCATCTATCCTTGATCATCATGATCAAAACTACTCCTGTAATGCTTAGTACTTATGTTTAATAAATAAGTATCTTTATGTTCAAAAAAAAAATTCCTTAAATAGTTGGTATGCCTTAAAAGAATTATAAATTTAGTAGCTTTCTGTATATTCAATAATTGAAAATTTTAAACTTATGTAGGTTAACCGATGGTGAGGCCAAAAACTCAAATACCATCCTAAATGCATAAATACGATTGTAAGGGAAAGCATGACTAATATAATGTAGATTATCAAATTATTCACAAAGCTTTCTCATAGGTGCTCTGCTTGTGCAATTGATGAAAACACTTTTGTCTTTAATTAGCTTCATATTATCGGGATGTGTTGAATATATACCTTAAAATGTTTACCATGTAATCACGTTGCGAGTAATAAGGTCTATCATACAAGTTCACTAAGAAAAACTTATCCTTATCTCAAGAAGAAGAAAACAAAAGTTATTAACTCCACCTGTGTTTGAGTTATACAACAACGCATCCGATGCCAAGCCTAGAAAAGGAGGGGGGTACTGTCTATTATAAGTTAGATCATTCACTCCTCTCAGTGACAAAGGTTGATCTCTATCTTGGCTTGTAAAAATGTTAAAATTTGATTTTTTATTTTTTTTTCATTTGTGAAAAATCTGGAGTTGCATGAAATTTTTTGTATACTAATTGTAATCATTTTTATGTTAGGTTCAGCATCAGGTACAGTTAAATGCCATAATCCAGAGGCAGTGCCTGTCAGAAACAAAGGTTCATCTTGCTGTGAGCTTATAACAGCATTGACTGTTAATCCTTTCCTCAACTACTTTTTTCTGCTTCTCCAAAACTGCTTCTGCTTATCCTCAAAAGTACTTTTTTTCCTTCCAAAAGCTTGGCCAAACACCTCAATTTTTGGGCAAAAGTGCTTTTGGCAAAAAAAAAACACTTTTGGCCAAAAAGAAGCTTGGCCAAACAGGCTATAAGCATAGAAAAAAAAACTGCTTAGAGTATTTTTAATGTACACACTAAGTGTACTTATATAGGGAATATTAGGGTTAACTAATAACCATATTGGGCCTTAGAGCATCCCTTATGGGTGTACCCAATATTTCCTACATGTCCCACTCATACATAATGGGAGTGCTCATCTAGCTTGAGAAACATATTCTCAACGCATCTCCTCAATCATTCATACAGGGAAGTAGACCGTGCGACCAGCATACTGTGAGAGCTGAGTGTTATACATCTGTTAGGAGTATATAGCCTCTCGTCGAGCGCAAACTTGCAAGTAGATCATAAAGTATGCAGTACCCTAGATCATGTAAATCACATTTGATATAGTCTCAAAATCTCATATATCATTATTTCTTGTTTTCACAATCATAACTCATAAGTTATAATTGGCGCACCAGTGAATACAAATAAATGAGATTCCATCAATGATCTTCCTCTTCTCACGATTCCCTTAACATTAGTATGACTACTTTTCTAGTTATGCTCCGCTAGACCGAATCTGTATCCACGGTCTTTTGGAAACACACTAAGATAGCTAACATCACACTAAGTCTCAAGTATCTGATCAGAGTCTCTAAGGGTACAAAATCTTGAGTTATCATAAAAGCTCTGGGTCTCACACAACAATAAGTTGAGAATTGACTTATGTTAACCCAATTGGTCGACATTAGCACACATGGTATGAAACATGTGCTACAATATTTTCTCCTTTTTCTCAAGGAGAGTATGTCTTTATCTCATAAAGAATGTTGTACAGATGATATTTAGACATCATAAGTATCTAAATTTGAGTTCTTTGATCTACAATATCATTTTTAACTCGCATCTGCCTCACAAAATAGACTAGGTGAACGTTTTTCACCCTAATGACCTTATGTCATTGTTTAAGCGACATTCTGATTTTAAGCGAATCGCTCTCAAATTATCCTTATGATATTTTTGCTTAAAATCATGTCTCATCTCCTCACATCACTAAGATAAGGAGGCGGTTTCCTGTGTGAGAAGGACAACCTCTTGTCTACTCGACATACTTATAAAAAAACAAATAATGCACATAACATTCAACGGTAAAAATATGTATGTATGCAAATCAACTTTATTGATAATCAAAGAACATCAGTTTGTGAACACGAAAAAATAAATAACAAAATAAAGTATCTTAGAGTCTACATAAGCCTTGAGACCTAGTGTGTCTCTCAAATGCATCTCTAGAAAAAGGCTTGGTCAATGGATCTGCTAACATATATTTTGTAGACACATACTTTACATCCATTACCTTGCGTTGTGATGACCTGGCCAGTCGTCTCATGAGTTACCCCTCTGTTTCCCCCATTTCTGCTTTTTTATGCTTCGTTATCCGTGTTTTATGGTATCGGGTTAGTCAGATCGAATCCGAAATGATTTTGGTAAGGTTTGAGACACTTAGTCTCTTGTAAGGGAGTTTGAGTTGGAAAAGTCAACCGGATGTTGACTTATGTGTTAAAGGCCTCATATGCGAGTTCCGATGGTTCGGTTAGCTATGGGAGGTGATTTAGCTTAGGACCGTGATCGGAATAGGTTTTAGAGGGTTGGAGTAGTTTTAGGCTTAAATTGGCAAAGTTGATATTTTGGCGATTTCCGGTTGGTAGGAGAGATTTTGATATAGGGGTCGGAATGGAATTTCGAGAGTTGCAATAGCTTCGTCGTGTCATTTGGGATGTGTGTGTAAAATTTCAGGTCATTCGGACGTGGTTTGGTTGGATTTTTGATCGAAAGCGTACTTAGGAAGATTTTAGAAACTTAGGCATGAATCCGATGTGATTTGGTATATTTGATGTTGTTTGAGGCGTTTTGATGATTGGAACAAGTTTGAATAAGTTATTGGGTTATGTTTATGCTTTTAGTTGAGGTCTGGGGGGCCTCGGAATGATTTCGGGTGGTTAATGGGGAAGTTGAGATGTATTGCAGCTGCTGAACTTTGTTACTTCTGGTGTTTTCGCACCTGCGGTTTGGGGACCGCAGGTGCGGCGCCGCACGTGCGGAAGTGGAGCCGCAGAAGCGGATTTGAGAGGAAGAGGCAGGAACCATAGATGCGGTAATTGAGCCGCACCTGCGGAGTCGCAAGTGCATAGACTGGATCGCAGATGCGGAATTGGTCCATTAAGTGATTTCCGCAGAAGCGGAGGATAGACCGCATATGTAGTACCACAGAAGCAGGTTTTTCACCGCAGATGCGGGTATCCTTAGGCAAAATGTATATATGTCTTCCTTCACGATTTTTGAAAGGTTTCACCATTTTTAAACACAGATTCGGGAGCTTTGGGCGATTTTGAAGAGAGAAATCAAGGAGACTTCGTTAAGGTAAGGATTGTGGACCTAAAACACATTTCTATGGTAGTATTCCATGGATTAAGGGTGTAATTAAAGGAATTAAAGGGCTAAAAATGGAGGATTAGGGCTTGAGTTTAAGAAGCCTTTGAAGGAGGATTTGAGGGGTCATTTGGACTACAATTTTAGTGTTCTTGATATGCATAGACTCGTGGGAAGACGAGAAATCTATTGATGTAAAAGTTTCTGAATTTCGAGACATGGGCCCGAGTGTTGGGTTTTGGTAATTTTGGGATTTTTGGTATTTTTCGATTGTTTTCTCTTGGGCTTCGTTCACTTGGCATATTTTGACGTCCTCGTTCTGATTTTGGATAGATTCGATGCGCGTGGAGGCCGATTCGAGAGGCAAAGGCGTCGCGGAGTAGTATTTCACCGATTTGAGGTAATTAACCTTTGTAAATTTGGAACTGAGGGTACGAAACCCCGGTATTTGACTTGTTTTGATAAACGCCGTGACGCACATGCTAGGTGACGAGCGTGTGGGCTTGCACCGGTAGGGATTGTGACTTGGCCCGTCCCGTAGCGACTATTGAGCTGCGTATTTGATTTGGAAACGTTATACTATTCTGTATTTTGGATAGTTATACTATTCTGTATTTTGGATAGTTATACTGTATTGTGGGTTGTATGCCATGTTTGGGCCTTGTGCTGACCTGTAGAAACCCTTAGGGGCATTTTGACTATTTTTCCTCACTATTACTTGCTAAAAAAATATCCTCAGTCATGTCTTGCCGGTTTAAATGTTTAAAACTGGTTTTATCTTTTCACTTCTAATTGTGAGGACTGTTTGGGCTGAGTTCCCTAATTTCTATTGTTGTGCTCGAGAGGTTGTGAGGTTAATGACTGAGAGAGGTTGAGAACCAAATAGTGAGGATATGATATGTATATATTATGGATCGGGCTACACGCCGCAGCAGATCGGGCTGCACGCCGTAGCGACACATATATTGGATCGGACTGCATGCCGCAGTGATATGTATATTGGATCGGGATGCGCGTCGCAGCAATATGACGCTTGGGCTGTAGGAGCCCCTCCGGAGTCTGTACACCCCCAGTGAGCGTAGTCGACTATAAATTACAGATTGGGCTGCATGCCGCAACGGTTACTATGATTTCTATTATTATGAGATACGAAAGAGCCGAGTGCTTAGAGTGAGTACTGTGTTACGAGAGTCGAGTCACGAGTGACTGAGAGGCTGCCCAAGGGGCCATATTCTGAGTGATTCCTTGCCCAAGAGGCCTTGTTATGATGTTTTCACTGATTTCACTCTTCTTTTAAATAAACCTCTGTTAGATATATTGCTAAGCAACTGACTTCAATGTTTTAAACTGAAATGTGATTCTATAATGAAAACTGATTTTTAAACTGTAAAGGTGACCTGATATTCTGTTGATTATCTAGTTATATATTTTTGAATTGCTCGTCACCACTTTCAGTCCTTATTTACTCTAGTTACTTACTGAGTTGGCATACTCACGTTACTCCCTACACCTTGTGTGCAGATCCAGGTGCCCGAGCGGCCGAGTGAGAGCTTTTAGCTATTCCAGTATTTGACGGAGATTTCAAGGTAGTTGCATGGTGTCCGCAGCCCTATTCTCTCCCTCTTATCTTATTATCTTTTACGCATTTCCTAGACTATTGATGTATTAGGTATTCAGACTTGTATTAGAGGCTCTAGACTCGTGACACCAGATTGTTGGGGCTGTGTAGTTTATTGTTATTTTGACTTTTTGCATATCTTTTGTGGCCTTAATGCTTATAATGAATTTGGTATCTAAAACTTGCATTAGAAAATGGCTTAATGTTATTAGAAAGAGGGTTGTTGTTATTGATTAGTTGGCTTGCCTAGTAATGTGATAGGCGCCATCACGACCGGTATTTGGGGTCATGACAAGTTGGTATCAGAGCCTAGGTTACATAGGTCTCACGATTCATGAGCAGGTTTAGTAGAGTCTCGCGGATCGGTATGGAGACGTCTGTATTTATCCTCGAGAGGCTGCAGAACCTTTTGGAAAAACTTCATATTCTTGAAATTCTTATCGTGCGTCCTTGATTCAGCTTGAAAAGTAACTCTTTGAATTCCTTCCACGCGTTCGTATGCGCGCACGAGCCCTCAGTATCGGATATGCATCGATGGCTTGTGATTTCCCCGATCAAGGGGCGAGATGTGATCTCTGTGCGTTGATGTTGGGCCAGTCTGGAGGACTCGAGGCTGGATTTTTGTCTATAGCTTGAGCCATGAGCTGTTGATTTTGTGAGCGCGTATTTCTGGATCCATATGTTCTGTTGTGTCCCTATTAAGGGAGGCGATGACTGGATAGTTATGTGATGAGTGTGATGTGACTGCGAGATGTATTCATGTGATTTGGAAGCGACGAGAAGGGTCTGTTGGAGGATAAAAGGACTATTAGGTGCTCGATTTTCATCTTGATTTGAGGTATAACCCTGAGTTGTGGGTGTGTGGAGAATCTTTTCATGTTTTCTAGATGGAAGTGAAGTAAATTTCATGTTGCGATATGAGTTCAGACTCTGGAAGATCAAGTGACTGCGTAACATTTATGACGGAGGAAGGTATAAAGAAATGCCAGTTTGAGGCAAAACAGGTGGGTTATCTCCTGCGGAGTGTTTTGAGGTTGTGTGATCCCTATGTTGTATGTTAGAAGATCTCATTTATAAGTGGAATATATGTGTTGCAATTTAAATTTGGGTCACTTAAGAGAGTGAGTTTAACTACTACGAGAGTGAATGCGAGATTTGTAGAAGATATAAAGTACCAGATGGTCTGTGTTCCACGAGCTTATGAAGGATTGAGTCTAATCTCACTATGGTATTATGACAACAATAAAGTATATGTGTTATGAGTTATTGTGTATGTTTCGATCTATGGCTTCGAGCCAAGTGGGGGAGTCTGTTACTGACTAATTGATTGCACGGTTATGTGCTATGTTGGTTCCAGTTTGAGGCGTTCGGGAGAATCAGTTATGGCTTACAAATATTTGAGATCGAGGATGGCTCGAGTAGAGGAAAAGGTTATGTTATGCTTCGTAGGTGTATGAGAATCACGGAATATCTTGAGTTGTTATGAGTGTGGAGAGATGGGCCACATGTGGAGGCAGTGCCCTTGTCGTCTTGTGAGTTCATCTCAGCAGAGGGGTCAGTCATCGGCTTTAGCGCCAGTTACTTCACCACCACCCGCCTAGCTAGCTAGGGGTGGAGGTCAGTCAGCTAAGGGTCGCCCTAGAGGGGGAGGTCGATCAGGTGGCGGTCAGGCCCGTTTCTATGCACTTCCAGGCAGACCCGATGCTATTGCTTCAGATGCTGTCATTACAGGTATTATCTCAGTCTACCACAAAGATGCCTCTGTATTATTTGATCCCGGTTCCACCTTTTCTTATGTGTCCTCATACTTTGCTCGTTATTTGGGTATGCCCCATGAGTTTCTTGCTTTACCTGTTCATGTATCTACCCCGGTGGGCGATACTGTTGTTGTAGATCATGTGTACTGGTCGTGTATGGTGACTATTGGGGGTCTAGAGACCCGAGTGGATCTATTACTACTGAGCATGGTGGATTTTGATGTCATTTTAGGCATGGATTGGTTATCTCCGTGTCGTGCTATTCTGGATTGTCATGCTAAGACATTCACATTGGCTATACCGGGTGTGTCACAGATCGAGTGACGAGGTGTGACTGATTATGTTCCCAGTAGAGTGATCTCATTCTTGAAAGCCCGGCGTATGGTTGGGAAGGGTTGTCTTTCGTATCTAGCCTATGTGAGGGATGTCAGTGCTGAGACTCCCAGTATTGATTCTGTTTTAGTTGTGAGGGATTTTTCCGATGTGTTTCCTGTAGACCTGTCGGGCATGCCACCGGATAGGTATATCGATTTTGGTATTGACCTGGTGCTGGGCACTCAGCCCATTTCTATTCTGTCGTATCGTATGGCACCAGCGGAGTTGAAGGAATTAAAGGAGTAGCTTCAGAAACTCCTGGATAAAGGGTTCATTCGGCCTAGTGTGTCACCTTGGGGTGCGCCAGTTCTATTTGTGAAGAAAAAGGATGGCACTATGAGGATGTGCATTGATTATAGACAATTGAACAAGGTAACAATCAAGAACAAGTATCTTTTGCCTCGCATTGATGATTTATTCGACCAGCTTCAAGGAGCGAGAGTGTTCTCCAAGATTGATCTCCGCTCAGGTTATCACTAGTTGAAGATCAAGGACTCGGATATTCTCAAGACGGCTTTCAGGACCAGATATGGTCATTATGAGTTATTGGTGATGTCCTTTGGGCTGACCAATGCCCCAGCAGCGTTCATGCATTTGATGAACAGTGTGTTCCGACCTTATCTTGACTCGTTTGTCATAGTCTTCATTGATGATATTCTGGTGTATTCGCGTTGTTAGGAGGAGCATTTGAGCGTTGTGTTACAGAGGTTGAGGGAGGAGAAGCTTTATGCAAAATTCTCCAAATATGAGTTCTGGCTCAGTTCAGTGGCTTTCTTGGGGCACATGGTGTCCAGCGAGGGTATTAAGGTTGATCCGAAGAAGATAGAGGAGGTTCAGAGTTGGCCCAGACTGTCCTCAGCTATAGAGATTCACAGCTTTCTTGGTTTGGCAGGCTATTATCGCTGGGTTGTTCAGGTATTCTCATCTATCGCATCGCCCTTGACCAAGTTAACTCAGAAGGGTGCTTCATTTGTATGGTCGGACGAGTGTGAGGAGAGCTTTTAGAAGCTCAAGACAACTTTGACCACAACTCCAGTGTTGGTTTTGCCAGCAGCTTCAGGTTCCTATATCGTGTATTGTGATGCTTCGAGAGTTGGGATTGGTTGTGTGTTGATGCATGAGGGTAGAGTTATTGCTTATGCTTCTCGTCAGTTGAAGCCCCATGAGAAGAACTACCCCGTTCATGATTTGGAGTTGGCTGCCATAGTTCACGCTTTGAAGATTTGGAGGCATTACCTGTATGGCGTATCTTGTGAGGTGTTCACTGATCATCGCAGTCTTCAGCACTTGTTCAAACAGAAGGATCTCAATTTGAGGCAGCGGAGGTGGTTGGAGTTGCTTAAGGATTGTGATATCACTATATTGTACCATCCGGGAAAGGCCAATGTGGTGGCCGATGCTTTGAGCCGAAAGGCAGTGAGTATGGGGAGTTTGGCATATATTCCAGTTGGGGATAAATATTATGCTCCGCAATATTACGTCGATATTACGTCCCGTAGTGTTATATTACGACGATGTTGTACCCTGTAGTATTGTATGTTGAAGTTGTCGTAAGGTAATTGACATCAGTCTAAGGGAAAGATTATTTGGAGATTATAAGGATTATACTATTTCAAATGAGTGATGAGAAAATTCAAGAAAGTGAGAGCGGAAGAAAGTCAAACAAAATGAATTTTCGTCCAAGTTTGGCATGTTAGGGGTACAATTCAGGCCGAGCGTTAATACCCCATATTTATGAACTAGTATCATGCAAGGTACCATATGACCACAGTAGTATAATATATAAAGTATATATGAAGTATTTAAAAAATAAATAATAATTAAGCACCCTCCCACGTGGCATAAAGCCACAATGTCCAAACATGACTCATAAGTCATTAATTCCATGTGGCTATATATGAAATAATGACTCAAAGCTAAGTATTAGAAAGACTTGTCCAATATGCCTCTAACCTTCATTTTAGTATCTTTGTTTGAACAAATTTTGTTACTTTGGCTTGAAACCAAATTGTAGCTAAAGCAGACCATTCAAATTTCAACCCAAATGATTCTTCAAGAATCATAAACGTTTTTCTTCTTAAATTTCAAACAAAGAAAATGTTGGAACTAAGTTAAGAAGTAGATTGCATCTCATTCTTTTTTGGTCTTAAAGCCAAAAGAACGCTAGAAGAAGAAGGAGATTTCGTTCCAATTTCAAAATCCAAGTATAAGTTCCGTTCAAGAATTTCGCAGAAGAAGATTCGTTCAAATAATTCAAAAAACAAGTATGTTAAGGTTATCCCTTCTTTCTTTTGGCATGATCCATACGATATGAACGAAACGTGCAAATGCACAAATTCCATAAGTGACTCTACTCATAGAAGTAATAGAAATATCTATGTTCTTTAATTCCCATGTGTCATAATATTTTATCATCTGTTCATGGGTCTCAGAAAAATACGAAAGTTAAAAAGATGTTACTTTATGATATTGCTCAAGAGGCAAAGTGGTCTTATGACCTTCCGAATGATTTTATTGACATACATTTCATGCATTGCATTTATGTGCATTGACCCATGACCAGATGACGTTATATACGCGTATATATGTAAATATATGTATATGGAATGGGAAAAGGTTACGGCGTTATATACGCACCACCACCTGATCAGCTGGTATATGATGATGATGTTGCCCACAGTGGCCGAAATATGATTCAAACGGCGTTATATACGCATATATATATATGTAAGTATGATTCAAACGGCGTTATATACGCGTATATATGTATGTATATATGTATATGGGATATGGGAAAGGTTATGGCGTTATATACGCACCACCACCTGATCAGCTGGTATACGATGATGATTTTTCCCACAATGGCCGATATGATATGATGGGATGCCCTCAGAGGCTGATGATATTATCAAACATGTACCTATGCACGACATGACATTCATACGCATATGCATGATGTTAAAAGTAATTTATGATTTGCAAAGTTATTCAGACTTACAGGTTGAGTCATGTACTCTATATGTTTTCTATATCTCTCATGTATTTATTTATGTGCCTTACATACTCAGTACATTATTCGTACTGACGTCCTTTTTGCCTGGGGATGCTGCGTTTCATCCCCGCAGGTCCCGATAGACAGGTCGAGAGCCCTCCAAGTAGGCTATCAGCTCAGCGGAAGATGTTGGTGCTCTCCATTTGCTTCGGAGTTGCTCGTTTGGTTAGTATGATTTAGACGTGTATTGTTTCGTATGGTAGGACTCTATCCCGACCCTTATGACATTTATGTATTCTTAGAGGCTTGTAGACCTATGTCGTGTACATAAAAGATTGTACGGCCTTGTCGGCCTATGTTTTGAGTTTATAAAGGATCACGTTGGCCTATTAGGCCCGTATGCATGTGTATATGATGATGTCTTAAGAAAGATACGTTACGTGGGTACTCGGTTGAGTAAGGTACCGGGTACCCGTCCCGGCCCATCGGTTTGAGTCGTGACAAAAGTGGTATCAGAGCAGTTCTATCCTAGGGAGTCTACAAGCCGTGTCTAGTAGAGTCTTGTTTATGGGTGTGTCGTGCACCACACTTATAAGCAGGAGGCTACATGACATTTAGGATTGTCACTCTTTCTTCTTACTCTAGATCGTGTGGTAGAGCTCACTTATAAGAATTCATATTTCGAGATTCTTTTTTTTTTATTATTCGTAATAAGATGATACCTATATCCGGAAAAGGGGTTGGAAAGAGAGATAGTTGTGGAAGAGCTGAGTGAGAGGAATTGGATTTTTGTATGATGCTTACGATAAGTAAATGTGAGGTCTTTAGTAGACCATGGGTGTACTGAAAGGTGTAAGTTTCCTGATAAGAAGCCGTAAGGCAAGAATGTCTATCCATCTTTATGGTAAAAGACAATGAGAGATTAAGAAGATAAATGCAAGTTTCAACAAGCAAAAGAAGCAAAAGGAAGAAGAGTACGAGGCACGCAATTAATGAAGGCTAACAAGGTTTATAATTAAGGTAGAGGAACATAAGCTTTTGAGTTATATTCAATAGTAACAGAGGTATATACAATTGGTCGCAACCATTCCAGGTATGCCCTATGGAGATTAACAAAAGTAGTATAAGAAGATATGATGGATGAATTGATTGCGTCAGTTGACATTTCCGAAGGATATTGTAAATATGCTAATAGATCTCTTTATGAGACACTAGATGGTGCACTCTGAAATAGTGCAGCCAGATTTGAGTACTACGAAGACATGCACTATAAGCCTTGAAGAAATAAATATTACCTTAGTATGGCTCGCATCCCTAGTAAAGCGAAAACGTTAAGCAACTTGAAGAGCCACTGGATGGAGCAAAGGAAATCTAAAAGCAAAAGAATGTCGTATTGAAGTTTTCACAAGAAAAGGGATATGAAGAAATATTAGCAAAATAATGAGAAGAGAGATAAGGAAGCATTAGGAATAAGGTGTGATACATTGATAAAAACGGTAGAGTGTTACAAAACCTATTGTCAAATGAAGGAAGAGACGAAAGGTGATGGGCCTTAAGACAATAAAAGAATATGGGCCATAAGGTCATATCCCCATTTCGAGAAATAAGTTCGCAACTCTAACGCGATTACCAAGAGGAAAATTTAGACCCTAGAGTAATAGAAATTAATCTGGACTGGTGAACAAGATAAACTAAATATGAATTAGGAACTGAGTGATTTGATAATAGTCAGCATCTTGAGAATTTCATATCATGTTGCGGCAATAATAGGACGGACCATAGAAGGAGATTCATGATAAATTCAGAGAATGGTCATTCAGGGAGACGCTTCCCTAGAGCAAGCAATGTGAGCAAAGTTAAGCTTAAGAGAATGTATGTTCCAGTTACGCTAAGTGTCACCCTCGCGAGTAAGGGAATGTTTCATCCTTGGTACAGGAGGATTGTCGCGAGGCGAGTAAGGATCATTGATGTTGAGAAACAACGCCAAAGATGAAGAGGTAAAACATCTATAGGTAGATCCTTGTGGCTTCAGCTTTTAGTACACCCCTAAAGGGGGGAATATGGAGTGATGTGGCATTAAGTCAGAATTAAGTGGTTTTAGTGACTATGGAATGGTAAAGGAAGTAAAGGTTTCTGTCCGAGCTGTTATTAATAAATAAGGAGTCAGTGCGAGACGTAAGTTAAGACAAAGGAAATAACTCAAGAAAGATTATGAGGAATATTGATATGAGAATGGACCAACGAGTAGTTAGTAATTGGTCAGGAAAATCCCAGTTATGGCTAAATAGGAGGTTACAGACGAGTCATCAGATCATGTAAGATAAATGTAGTAGAACCCAACATGGAGAATTCAGCCTCAAAGAATATCATTATAATGCTTGAATATATTCAAACAAGTGTCGGGGTAGTTAAAGGTATTGTATGAGTGTTACGAGGATAAAAGAAAGTGACACTGGGAAGGCACTTAAAATATCAGTTCAGAAGCAACTATACAAGCACAAGGGCATGGAAGTAAGCAACTACGGATGATTATAGGCAAGTAAGGACATCAAGAAGGTCCGTAATAAGCTCACAGCTTTACCAGAGTCAAGGGTTCTCCCTAAGTACTACAACGAAAGACTAGCTGAAGAGATAAGAAAGAAAGCTTCAACCTAAGCACACCGACCTAAAGAGGAAATGGTCGTGTAACAACAATCTAGTAACAACATTGTAAGCATTCCAAAGGAAATTGGCACCTACTGTGGCTAATGAATGGGAAGTAAGAATTAAAAGTAATATTCGAGATCATATGAGTTGTATGAAAACTCTTTCAAGTGTGGACACTAAGATAAGCTAAGTATGGACGCAACAAGGGGCAGAAAGACCAGGAAAAGTAATAGCTTACGTTGAAAGAAAGCTAAGATGGAACAAAAGAATTATTTGATCAATGATCTAGAGTTAGTACGTTATGGATACACTCTAGATTTTGGAACATTATCCAGGCACCATATTTGTTGACAATCATACGGCCATAGAAGACTCTGGTATAAGTTAAAAGAAAGAATTAAGCCAAGGGCATAGACAAAGGATTAAATTGTTAGACGATTGTATCATGGATATTCCATAATGCCCATGAAAGGCTGAGGTAATAACTAATACCGTGAGCCACAGATCGGAAGATAGCTTAAGCCTACATAAAGGCTGATCAGAAGGAAGAGGAAACTAAAGAATTACATCACATAAGTAAATCAGGAGTCTGATTATTGGACCTAGTAAAATTATAGAAGTTGCACTGGATAACATGAGAGAATCACTCTTAATATCAGATGTTCAAGAGAAATAACACAACAACTACAATCTATAATGGCTCTACAAGGAAGCCAGTTAGAAGAAGTACTAGCCTCATAAGAAGTTACTACGTAATTCCCACCGGATTGTGTATGTACCAGAGGTGCGAGTATTATAATAGAGCTTCAAGTTATGGACGTGAATTACATCTAGGTGGAAGGGAGGTTATGAAGGAGATAAAAGATATGATACGAGATTTTAAGTAAGGTAAAAGTGAACAACGTACGAGATACTCAAATGCAGAAAGTTGTAAATAGTCCATACTTCGGATAGAAGGTTATAAGCATGCGGGAATGAAAGCGGCATCGCCGGCGACATGTCTTCTAGCCTATGGTTTCTAAGTACTGAGAGATCCAGTTAAAAGAATAGAGAAAAGTTGGAGACGATGTGATGTCTCGCTTGACGTTCCAGAATAACATAAGGAAATCTATGGTGCAAGCAAGTTGAAGGAAAGTTCATAAATGGATATGTATAGGTTGCAAGCTAAAGTATGGTAGAGCGACAAAGTTTTAAAAAAACATGAGTAAGGATGAGGAAAGGCAAGTGAAAAGGTGACGAGAATGGATAAGTCTTTGGATTAAGCCCATGAAAACAAGAAGAGCAGACATTTTCTCTATGTTATACAAAGCTCACTATAGCCTTAATGAACTCAAAGGAGTCTAAGATTAATAGCATTTAGAAGGAATGAAATGCTGACCTGGTAATAAAATAAGGGTATAATGGTGACAAATATAGGATGATGTTTGGGGCCATCGATTGAATGAAGATTTAAAAAAAATAAGAGAAGGAGAAAAGATTTCGCTGGCGACACGAAATTAGGATACCCCCATAAGGTGAATCACAGTATGAAATACGATTATGAGAATCACTTCGAATATTCCTCAATATAACGTAAGCCCTAGCGGTAATGTATTATATAAGAAGTTTCAAGTTATCAGTGATATATTGTAGATAAATATTGAGGTGAATCAACAGTAGATGGACAAAAGTCACAAAGTATGAGATGAGATTGGACCGTTATTCTAAAGATGAGCAGTAATAAGGAAGCATAAAAGGACTTAAATTTATACATATGGTATAAGCAACGAGAGTAAGCTGGGATTTGATAACAGACGTTAGAAATGATAAATTAAACTAAGAATTATGCCAGTAAATTCATACGAATAGATAAATGGACCTATGCGATGAGATATAACAATATTCATGAATTCAACAAAGTACCCAGCGAACAACTTCAGTATACTGATAGATTCCCAAAGGAACATCTTATTAAGATCTACATATAAAACCTAGATATTGGGCACACTTACAAGGTCAAAATCGTACAGGCTGCATGATGAAAGGTAGAAACAGTTATGATATTGGAAGGATTTCGATTACAAGTTATGGTGTGAGAAGGAGGCCTAAGGGGGGAGTGACCTGAACTTTAGATTTATTCACAGAACAACTACCTAAATGGCAAGGAAAGTATTGAGGTATTCACAAGAGCTATAAGTTATGAAAATAATAAGACAACATTCGAGGACAAATGTTCCAATTGGGGGAATGATGTTACACCTCGCAATATTACGTCGATATTACGTCCCGCAGTGTTATATTACGACAATGTTGCACCCTGTAGTATTGTACGTTGAAGTTGTCGTAAGGTAATTGACATCAGTCTAAGGGAAATATTATTTGGAGATTATAAAGATTATACTATTTCAAATGAGTGATGAGAAAATTTGTGAAAGTGAGAGCGGAAGAAAGTCAAAGAAAATGAATTTTTGTCCAAGTTTGGCATGTTTGGGGTACAATTCGGGCCGAGCGTTAATACCCCATATTTATGAACTAGTACCATGCAAGGTACCATATGACCACGGTAGTATAATATATAAAGTATATATGAAGTATTTTAAAAATAAATAATAATTAAGCACCATCCCACATGGCATAAAGCCACAATGTCCAAACATGACTCATAAGTCATTAATTCCATGTGGCTATATATGAAATAATGACTCAAAGCTAAGTCTTAGAAAGACTTGTCCAATATGCCTCTAACCTTCATTTTAGTATCTTTGTTTGAACAAATTTTGTTACTTTGGCTTGAAACCAAATTGTATCTAAAGCAGACCATTCAAATTTCAACCCAAATGATTCTTCAAGAATCATAAACGCTTTTCTTCGTAAATTTCAAACAAAGAATACGTTAGAACTAAGTTAAGAAGTAGATTGCATCTCATTCTTTTTTTGGTCTTAAAGCCAAAAGAACGCTAGAAGAAGAAGGAGATTTTGTTCCAATTTCAAAATCCAAGTATAAGTTCCATTCAAGAATTTCACAGAAGAAGATTCGTTCAAATAATTCAAAAAACAGGTATGTTAAGGTTATCCCTTCTTTCTTTTGGCATGATCCATACGATATGAACGAAACGTGAAAATGCACAAATTTCATAAGTGACTCTACTCATAGAAGTAATAGAAATATCTATGTTCTTTAATTCCCATGTGTCATAATATTTTATCATTTGTTCATGGGTCTCAGAAAAATAAGAAAGTTGAAAAGATGTTACTTTATGATATTGCTCAAGAGGCAAAATGGTCTTATGACCTTCTGAATGATTTTATTGACGTACATTTCATGCATTGCATTCATGTGCATTGACCCATGACCAGATGGCGTTATATACGCGTATATATGTAAATATATGTATATGGAATGGGAAAAGGTTACGGCGTTATATACGCACCACCACCTGATCAGCTGGTATATGATGATGATGTTGCCCACAGTGGCCGAAATATGATTCAAACGGCGTTATATACGCATATATATGTAATTATGATTCAAACGGCGTTATATACGCATATATATGTATGTATATATGTATATGGGATATGGAAAAGGTTATGGCGTTATATACGCACCACCACCTGATCAGCTGGTATACGATGATGATTTTTCCCACAGTGGCCGATATGATATGATGGGATGCCCTCAGAGGCTGATGATATTATGAAACATGTACCTATGCACGACATGACATTCATACGCATATGCATGATGTTAAAAGTAATTTATGATTTACAAAGTTATTCAGACTTACAGGTTGAGTCATGTACTCTATATGTCTTCCATATCTCTCATGTATTTATTTATCTGCCTTACATACTCAGTACATTATTCGTACTGACGTCCCTTTTGCCTGGGGATGCTGCGTTTCATGCCCGTAGGTCCCGATAGACAGGTCGAGAGCCCTCCAAGTAGGCTATCAGCTCAGTGGAAGATGTTGGTGCGCTCCCTTTGCTTCGGAGTTACTCGTTTGGTTAGTATGATTTAGACGTGTATTGTTTGGTATGGAAGGACTCTGTCCCGACCCTTATGACATTTATGTATTCTTAGAGGCTTGTAGATATATGTCATGTACATAAAAGATTATACGGCCTTGTCGGCCTATGTTTTGAGTTTATAAAGGATCACGTTGGCCTATTAGGCCGGTATGCATGTGTATATGATGGTGTATTAAGAAAGATACGTTACATGGGTACTCGGTTTAGTAAGGTATCGGGTACCTGTCCCGGACCATCGGTTTGGGTCGTGACAATAAACCTCTTGCGATTGATGTTCAGGCCTTGGCCAATCGGTTCGTGAGGTTAGATGTTTCGGAGCCCATTCGGGTATTGGCTTGTGTAGTTTCTCGGTCTTCCTTATATGATCGCATCAGAGAGCGCCAGTATGATGATCCACATTTACTTGTCCTTAAGGACAGAGTTCAGCATGATGATGCTAGAGATGTGACCATTGGTGATGATGGGGTGTTGAGGATGCATGGCCAGATTTGTGTGCCCAATGTGAATGGGCTTCAGGAGTTGATTCTGGAGGAGGCCCATAGCTCACGGTATTCCATTCATCCGGGTGCCGCGAAGATGTATCGGGATTTGAGGCAGCAATATTGGTGGAGGAGAATGAAGAAAGACATTATAGGATTTTTAGCTCGGTGTCTCAATTGTCAACAGGTGAAATATGAGCATCAGAGACCGAGTGGCTTGCTTCAACGGATAGATATTCCCGAGTGGAAGTGGGAGAGGATCACTATGGACTTTGTTGTTTGACTTTTACGGACTTTGAGAAAGTTCGATGCTATTTGGGTGATTGTGGATCGGCTGACCAAGTCCGCGCACTTCATTCCTGTGTGTACTACCTATTCTTCAGAGCGGTTGGCAGAGATCTATATCTGGGAGATTGTTCGTTTGCATGATGTCCCAGTTTCCATCATTTCAGATAGGGGCACTCAGTTTATTTCGCAATTTTGGAGGTCTGTGCAGCGAGAGTTGGGTACTCAGGTTGAGTTAAGCACAACTTTTCACCCTCAGAAGGACGGGCAGTCCGAGCGCACTATTCTGATATTAGAGGACATGTTACGTGCTTATGTCATTGATTTCGGAGGGTCATGGGATCAGTTTCTACCGCTTGCAGAGTTTGCTTATAACAACAACTACCAATCGAGTATTCAGATGGCTTCATGTGAGGCTTTGTATGGGAGGTGGTGTAGATCTCCAGTTGGTTAGTTCGAGCCCGGTGAGGCTAGGCTATTGGGGACAGATTTGGTGCAGGATGCTTTCGAGAAGGTGAAGGTGATTCAGGAGAGGCCTCGTACAGTGCAATCGAGGCAAAAAAGTTATACTGACAGGAAGGTTCGAGATGTATCCTATATGGTTGGCGAGAAGGTCCTGCTAAGGAGATATATCCTATATGGTTGATGGGTCCGCGGTTCATTGGGCCTTTTGAGGTGCTTCGGAGGATTGGGGAGGTGGCTTATGAGCTTGCTTTGCCACCCAGATTGTCGAGTGTGCATCCGGTATTTCATGTTTCTATGCTCCGGAAGTATATTAGGGATCCGTCTCATGTTTTGGATTTCAGCACGGTTCAGTTGGATGATGATTTTACCTACGATGTGGAGCCAGTAACTATTTTGGGTCGTCAGGTTCGAAAGTTAAGGTCAAAGGATATAGCTTCAGTGAAAGTACAGTGGAGAGGTCAGCCCGTGGAGGAGGCTACCTAGGAGACCGAGCGGGATATGCGAAGCAGATATCCTCACCTATTTGAGGCGTCAGGTATGTTTCTTGATTCATTCGCGGATGAACGTTTGTTTAAGTTGGGGAGGATGTGATGACCCGGCCAGTCGTCTCATGAGTTACCGCTCTGTTTCCTCCATTTCTGCTTCTTTATGCTTCGTTATCTGTGTTTTATGGTATCGGGTTGGTTGCATCGAATCCGAAATAATTTTGGTAAGGTTTGAGATACTTAGTCTCTTGTAAGGGAGTTTGAGTTGGAAAAGTCAACCGGATGTTGACTTATGTGTTAGAGGGATCGGATGCGAGTTCTGATGGTTTGGTTAGCTTCGGGAGGTGAGTTATGGCTTAGGAGCGTGATCGGAATGGGTTTTGGAGGGTTGGAATAGTTTTAGGCTTGAATTGGCGAAGTTGATATTTTGGCGATTTCCGGTTGGTAGGCGAGATTTTGATATAGGGGTCGGAATGAAATTCCGAGAGTTGCAGTAGCTCCTCCGTGTCATTTGGGATGTGTGTGTAAAATTTTAGGTCATTCAGACGTGGTTTGGTTGGGTTTTTTATCAAAAGCTTATTTAGGAAGTTAGAAACTTAGGCATGAATCCGATGTGATTTGGTAGATTTGATGTTGTTTGAGGCGTTTTGATGATTGGAACAAGTTTTAATAAGGTATTGGGTTATGTTTGTGCTTTTGGTTGAGGTTCCGGGGGCCTCGGGATGATTTCGGGTGGTTAACGGGGAAGTTGAGATGTATTGCAGCTGCTGAACTTTGCTGCTTCTGAGGTTTTTGCACCTACGGTTTAGGTACCACAGGTGCGCCGCCGCACGTGCAGAAGTGGAGCCGCAGAAGAGGATTTGAGAGGAAGAGGCAGGAACCGCAGATGCGGTAATTGAACCGCACCTGCAGAGTCGCAGGTGCGTAGACTGGATCGTAGATGCGGAATTGGTCCGTTAAGTGATTTCCGCAGAAGCGGAGGAGAGACCGCATATGCGGTACTGCAGAAGCGGGGTTTTTACCACAGATATGGGTATCCCTGGGCAGAATGTATATATGTCTTCCTTCGCGATTTTTGAAGGGTTTCACCATTTTTAAACACGAATTCGGGAGCTTTGGGCGATTTTGAAGAGAGAAATCAAGGAGACTTCGTTAAGGTAAGGATTTTAGACCTAAAACACATTTCTATGGTAGTATTTCATGGATGAAGGCTGTAATTAAATGAATTAAAGGGCTAAAAATGGAGGATTAGGGCTAGAGTTTAAGAAGCCTTTGAAGGAGGATTTGAGGGGTCATTTGGACTCCGATTTTAGTGTTCTTGATATGCATAGACTCGTGGGGAGACAAGGAATCTATTGATGTAAAAATTTCTGAATTTCGAGATGTGGGCTCGGGGGTTGGGTTTTGGAAATTTTGAGATTTTTGGTATTTTTCGATTGCTTTCGCTTGGGCTTCGTTCACTTGGCATATTTTGACGTCCTCGTTCTGATTTTGGATAGATTCGACGCGCGTGAAATCCGATTCGAGGGGCAAAGGTGTCGCGGAGTAGTATTTCACCGGTTTGAGGTAAGTAACCATTGTAAATGTGGAACTGAGGGTACGAAACCCCGGTATTTGACTTGTTTTGATAAACCCCGTGACACACATGCTAGGTGACAAACGTGTGGGCGTGCATCGGTAGGGATTGTGACTTGGTCCGTCCCGTAGCGACTATTAAGCCGCGTATTTGATTTGGAAACGTTATATTATTCCGTATTTTGGATAGTTATACTGTATTATGGGATGTATGTCATGTTTGGGGCCTTGTGCCGACCTGTAGAAACCCTTAGGGGCATTTTAACTATTTTTCCTCACTATTACTTGCTAAAAACATATCCTCAGTCATGTCTTACCGGTTTAAATGCTTAAAACTGGTTTTATCTTTTCACTTCTAATTGTGAGGACTGTTTGGGTTGAGTTCCCTAATTTCTATTGTTGTGCCCGAGAGGCTGTGAGGTTAATGACTGAGAGAGGTTGAGAACCAAATAATGAGGATATGATATGTATATATTATTGATCGGGATGCACGCCGCAGCAGATCGGGCTGCACGCCGTAGCGACATATATATTGGATCGAGTTGCATGCCGCAGCAATATGTATATTGAATCGGGTTGTGCACCGCAACAATATGACGCTTGGGCTGTAGGAGCCCCTCCGGAGTCTGTACACCCCCAGTGAGCATAGTCGACTATAAATTACGGATCGGGCTGCACGCCGCAGCGGTTACTATGATTTCTATTGTTATGAGATACTAAAGAGCCGAGTGCTGGGGGTGAGTACTGTGTGACGAGAGTCGAGTCACGAGTGACTTAGAGGCTGCCCGAGGGGCCATATTCTGAGTGATTCCTTACCCGAGAGGCCTTGTTATGATGTTTTCACTGATTTCACTCTTCTTTTAAATAAGCCTTTGTTGGATATATTGCTAAGCAACTGACTTCAATGTTTTAAACTGGAAATTTGATTCTATAATGAAAACTGATTTTTAGACTGTAAAGGTGACCTGATATTCTATTAATTATCCAGTTATGTATTTTTTAATTGCTCATTACTGCTTTCAGTCCTTATTTACTCTAGTTACTTACTGAGTTTACATTCTTACGTTAGTCCCTACACCTTGTGTGCAGATCCAGGTGCCCGAGCGGCCGAGTGAGAGCTTTCAGTTGTTTCAGTATTTGACGGAGATTTTGAGGTAGCTGCATGCCGTCCGCAGCCCTATTCTCTCCCTCTTATCTTATTATCTTTTCCACATTTCCTAGACTATTGATGTATTAGGTATTCAGACTTGTATTAGAGGCTTTAGACTTGTGACACTAGATTGTTGGGGCTGTGTAGCTTGTTGTTATTTTGACTTTCCGCATATCTTTTGTGGCCTTAACGCTTATAATGAATTTGATATCTAAAACTTGCATTAGAAAATGGCTTAATGTTATTAGAAAGAGGGTTGTGGTTATTGATTAGTTGGCTTGCCTAGTAATGTGATAGGTGCCATCACGACCGGTATTTGGGGTCGTGACATGCGTCTAACCATGTCTCTCGCATAGTTATACTTGATATCTATATGTTTGGTTTTACAATGAAACTTTGGGTCCTTGGTGGAGGATATTGCAGCCTCACTGTCACAATAGACTATTACTGGTTCAGTATTTTCAGTGATATCCAACAAGTGATCCAAGAACTTTCTCAATCAAATGGCTTCTTATGCTGCTAATGCGAGAGCCACGTATTCGGCTTCCATCGTAGATAGTGATACAGATGTTTCTTACTACTCAATGATATAGCGCCATCACCGAGTAAGAAAACATATCCTGAGGTAGACTTCCTCTCATCTAGATCTCCTCCATGATCAACATCACTATATCCAACTAATCGCAGATCCTTGCCTCCTTGATAACAAAGGGCATAATCAGCAGTTCCCTTCAGATATCTCATGATCCTCTTTAATGCTTGCCAATGTGCTAAACCTGGGTCAGTTTGATATCTACTTACCAAGCCAACTGCTTGACAGATATCAGATCTAGTGCACACCATAGCATACATTAGACTTCCAACTGCGCTCCTATAAGGAACTCGACTCATTCTTTCCGTCTCTCCAGGAGTCTTAGGACACATCTGACTTCCAAGGTATGACCTTTACTGATATGAGTTTTAACTGGGCTACTATTTTGCATATTAAATCATTCAAGAACTTTTCTAATGTAATTCTCTTGTGAAAGATACAATAGTTTCTTTGGACGATCTCGTGAAATATTAACTCCAAGAATATATGCAGCTTCACCCATATCTTTCATCTCAAATTGGGATGATAACCATGACTTTATCTCGGTTATAAACTCCTTATCATTTCCAGCTATAAGTATGTCATCAACATACAATGTTAAAATCACAAGCTTGTTTCTTGATATCTTAGTATAAACGCAATGGTCTTCATCCATCATGGTAAAACCATTGGATACAAGAACATTTTGAAAGCGTATATACCACTGTATTGAAGATTGTTAGAGGCCATAAATAGACTTCAAAAGTCTACAAAACTTTTGTTCGTGGCCCTTTTCAATAAAACACTAAGGTTGTTCCATATAGATTTCTTCATCTAGTTCTCATTGAGAAAGGCAGTCTTTACATCCATCTGATGTAATTCAAGATCCAAGCTTGCAACAATATCTAGAACCAGGTGAACCGAGGTAAATCGTACAGCAGGCGAGAAAGTCTCTTCGTAGTCTATTCCTTTCTGTTGTGTATACCATTTCGCCACCAGTCGAGCCTTATATCTCTCAACTGTGCCATCAGCCTTGAGCCTAATTTTGAGAATCCATTTGCTCCCGATTGCTTTGCGTCCTTCAAGGAGTTCAACTAGTTCCCAAACTTTGTTGACTCTCATAGACTCCAATTCATCTTCCATTGCTTTTGTCCATTTATCCTTAGAAGGGCATGCGAGAGCCTCTTTTACATTTTTAGACTCGTTTTCTTCTTGTAAGAGCATCATAAATAGTTCTCTGCCTTCAATATCAAATCATCGGCGGGGAATCTTTTTCCTAGAACCACGTCTTACTTGTGATTCATCATTTTTCCCATTTGGATAAATGTTTCTCCCACTCGGATCAAGATCATTCATCCTGCTCCCACTTGGAACAAGATCTATCACCAGCTCACTCCCACTTGGAACAAGACCCATTTGGTCACTTCCACTAAAAGTAGAAGGATTACTTTCATTCACATCTGATGATGAATGAGGTCTTTGATGAGAAACTAATTCATCATCTGCTAAAATTCTCCCACTCGAATGAAGTGATCCTTGTACTTCTTGATCCGTTATCTCAAATAAGGTTAGGTCTTGACCTACCTCTCCCTTCTTAGGGAACTCGTCCTCTAAGAATGTGATATCCCGTGATTCAAACTCAGTTACACTCCCACTATCTTGCTGACTTATAAACGCATAACCCTTTGAGCTTTCAGAGTATCTTATAAAGATACTTTTCTTTCCCCTCGGGCCCAATTTGCCATATTTGTGAGAGAAATCATGTGTATAGGTAGCACAACCCCAAGGTCTTAATACACTTAGGTCGGCTTGTCTTCTAGTCCATAACTCATATGGAGTGGTAGTAACTGATTTTGTAGGCACTCGGTTAAGTACAAAGGTGGCAGTAAGCAATGCATCACCCCAGTAACTAATTGGAATGTTAGATTGAGCCATCATTGACGTGACCATTTCTAGGATCGTTCTGTTTCTTTTCTCCGCAACACCATTTTATTGTGGAGTATTTGGGATAGTCAATTGATGAACTATTCCCTTTTCATCACATAAATTATTAAACTGAGTTGATAAATATTTACGACCACGATCAGTTCAAAGAGCTTTTATCTTCTTGTCTAATTGATTTTCCATTAAGCTTATATAACTTTTGAAGTAACTTATTGCTTCTGATTTGTGGAAAATCAAATAAACATAACTGAAATGGGTAAAGTCATCAATAAATGTGATGAAATAACTTGCTCCATGCCTAGCCCTAACATTTATAGGCCCACAGATGTTCGAATGGACTAATTGCAAAGGATATTCGGCTCTAGTCGCCTGACCAAAAGGTTTTCTTGCAGATTCTCCAGCTAGACAATTTTCACAAGTGGACAATTCCACGTGTTCAATGCTGGAAAGCAAACCTTGTTTTGCTAACCTTTGCATTCTTTGTTGGCCAATATGACCAAGTCTAGCATGACATATATTTACATCACTATCATATTTATGTGAAGAAACAAACATAGAAAAACTAGCATTATTATTAAATGAATCATAATCCAAATCCATAATAATTAAACCTCCAGTCACATGACTAAAACCAAATAAATTTGAACCAAAAGTCAACTTGGCTGAATTGCCATGACAAAATAAGTCAAATCCTAACTTAAGCAAAACTGAAACTGAAATAACATTCCGGCGAATTGTTGGTGCAAAGAGAACATCGTGTAGTATTAGGCCTCGACCACCACGCAGGACTAACTTGCATGTACCGATCCCTTCAACAACAACTTTATTATTGTTGCCTACATATATCCACTTTGCTCCACGTGGAGCTCGTGAAAATTCAACAAAGGCACTGTGTTCCCAAGCTATGTGGTCCGTTGCTCCTGAGTCTACAATCTACAAAGGATTAGATTTAGTTAGAAAAATAGAACTAGAAACACAAAGTTCACTAATTCGAGCATCGTGAAATACTTTTCTAGGAGGCTCAGAGCAATCTCTAGCATAGTGACCCTTCTTGTCACAATTATAGCATTTCACTTTAGCAACTTTCACACGTTTGGGACATTTGTTCTTGCTTTTTTCAGTCTTTGCTCTTTTAGCAGGCTGAACTTGAGGTGGCCCTCACTTCTTTCCCTAGTTCCTTTTCTTTGAATCACTCTTGGTTTTGGAGGTTGTTGCCATGTGCAACTCAGCTATTGGCTTTGCAGCCTCAAGTCGTTCCTCCTCTAACTCAAGGTGTCTCCGGACATTTTTCAGAGCTGTGATTCACTCATTATGGATCAAATGCATTTTCATATGATCTCAAGAACTAGGTAAAGAGCGTATGACAACTTGGATTTGTTGTTCATCAGTCAACACATGACCAACATCTTTCAACTCCCCGATAATATTTGTCATTTGCCTCAGATGTGTTTTCATTGAATATTCTTGGAGTTTCTTACATGAGTCAAATTTGATCGTTAAGGATCTCGGCCTTGCAGTGGAACAGGTACCACACCTTTTCCTCAAAACATTCCAAAGATCCATAGCTCTTTGGCGATCCTTAAACTCCCTTAGAATGTCATTATCTAAGGTGCTCAACAACGTAATACGAGAAATGAAGTTCTTTTTCTTCCAACTATCATAGGCTTCACGCTCATGCCTATGCTGAGCAGTGTTGCCTTCCTCAAGCTCATTCATGACATTGTTGATGGCTTCTAGAGCCTCTTGCTCCTCTAGCACATACTGGACTTTCAAGCTCCAGATTTCATAATTGTCACCATTGAGTTTCAACCCTTTGTTGAGCTCAACAACAATGTTTTTCGAAGCAGTAGTCATTCTATAACAAAATAAAAAATAATGTGAGGATCATGTAAAAAAAAAATAACGCAAGGCACGATATTCTACATACATACATATTATGACACTAAACATCAATTGATTAAGTTAATAAACATATATATTAATTATGGAGTCGAAAGTTCACTATGTTCCCAATCATCGTTCAAAAATTAAAATATTATGAAAATTAACCTATTCAATTATCTAGCTAAGCGTCTTAATCATGTTTAAGACAACATAATCATCTATCATGATTTTACAATCTCATGTGATTCATAAGTTAACTAATAACTTATATTAGCATGCAAATAAAATTAATGTCAAACTAATTAATATTTATTGCATGCTATACAAATTCATATTAAATTTATTTTAATGTTAACCTAATTAACATATTATACATGTTAAACAAATTAACAAGTATTGTTAATATTAAACTAATTAATATTAATTTCATGCTAAATAAATTAATATAAAGCATGTGTTAAACTAATTAACCAAAGTAATGTTAAAACAATTAACATTTCAAGCATGTTAAACAAATTAACAAATAAATTTAATGTTAAACAAATTAATATTTTTTTAGCATGTTAAACAAATTAACAAATAAATTTAATGTTAAACAAATTAACATTTCAAGCAATTGAGATAATAAAGTAATTAAAATTTTCATAAAGGAATATAAATACTAAATTTATATTCTGAAAATTAAGTCCCTATGACTAATTTTCGAAATTTGGGATTTATTAAAAAAATAACAGAAGTTAATTTAAATTTTATTTAGGCCATTAGCCCAAAATAAAATGACAACTTTTAAAATGGGCCATAAGCCCAAATTCTTAAATGAAACTTTTTCCATCCTATACCATATATAAAACCTTATTACTAAAAATGTGCATAGTTTCATATTTACTCGCCATGTTCACAGTTATTTTACAAAATATATACCATTCATTAAATACCAATTATTAGGAGCCGATTCCTTCCTAATTAGGAGCGCTACAAATTTGGAACTAAATATTCTTCCAACTATTCCTATTTAGGCGCACTACAATTATGGAAGTAAATATTCTTCCAGATATTTTCCACCATTGACAACCATTAAAAAGCTTGAAAGCTTTGAATTCAAATTTGGGTTTTCAAAAATCATTATTTGTTTGGATTGGGTGTTGTTGAAAATAATCGGGAATATAGTTTGGAGTTTATATCTCAATTTTGAGGGGTTTTGGTGAAGATTAAACTTAGTTTTGACTGAATTTCAGATTGAAACTCGAAGAAGAAGAAGAAGACATATTGCAGAAATTATAGATAAATTGTAGATTATTTGTATTCTGATTGTAGATGCTTTATTTTCTGTTTTCACAAATAAAAAACGGCTTAAACTTCTACAAATCTTCTGGAAAAACGCAATTATGTCAAACATCACAATTATGCTACAATTGAATGAGAATTGAGATATAAAAATTCAATGTACCCAGTTTGTAGATATTTTGTAGATAAATTATAGATTATTTGTATTCTAATTGTAGATGCTTTGTTTTCTGTTTTCACAAATCAAAAACGACTAAAACTTCTACAAATCTTCTGCAAAAAATACAATTATGTCGAAAATCCCAATTAAACTACAATCGAATGAGAATTGGGATATTAAAATTCAATATACCCAGTTTGTAGATATTTTATAGATGAATTGTAGATTATTTGTATTCTGATTGTAGATGCATTGTTTTCTGTTTACTAAAGCAACAATGTTCGGAGATTTCAGATTAGTTTTTTGTTAATAATTCTGCGGAGAATATTTGTATTAATTTTTCTAAGAAAGTAACTTTTTGGTCAAATAACATATTTGATTGGCCCTAAGTCCTAACTTTTAGCTTCTCAGAAAAGAGAAGGCTCTTTTATAAGAAGCTAACGGGATGGACTGGCCGCCGCTTCCCTTAAGCTTTATTTTCTGATTTCTCTCCAGACAGATCATGTTAAATGACTAACTTAATATCTGTAACTTTTTGTACTTTCAGAGAATGATGTATAACATCAAGTGAATAAATATTGTAATGAATTTTTTCTTATTACAACGAACCATGGGAAAAACTGCTTTTCCATAGATATAATCATTGTAAGAGGGTGAGGGTTTGAGAGAGAGAAACGTGGGAGGGGTGAGATATACTTACCTTGAATTAAGGAGGGATATACGCTGCATTAATTGAACCCTTAAAATACACTATGGTATAGAATTGATAATTTGGTATACTAAGTGTAATTAAGTCAAACCTTAAACAATGAGGGTAATAAGGTTTCCTATTAGAATAGGAATATAAAAATTCCTTCTTTTCTTAAATCTACTCACTTAATAAATTGCAGAAATTATTGCTTTTCGAAGTGGGCCTTTAGCCCATTAAAATTTGAGAATTTTTCACAAAGCACCATCTTTTAGTCTTAATTAGCCATTAATAGAAACCCTTTGCTATAATACGTCCTATAGATATCTTTTAAGCAATTATATAATGTATTTAATGTATTTAAGGTAGTGTATTTAATAATACAACAAAAATTAGCGGCGTACAAAAAGGAAATCCAGCTAATCCTGATATGTATTTACTTGCATTCAAACGTATGTAGCGCTAAATACGTAACGTATCTGCGCAATATCTGGATCGACGAAGATGTTAAAAACAGAAGGAAATCAAATCAATTCTGATTTCCCTAATTTTACTCAACAAACTTAAAAGTTATCCCATCAATCTGTATTCTTCTCAAAGTCAGAAATACAGAAACGTGAAAGAAGCGAAGAAACAGAGTAACTTGCTTCTATATTGTGCGATTTTCTTCTCCTCCTTATCGATTGCGACAAATTATATACAGAAGAAGGTATAACTCTTCTATATATATGGCAAGCTTGACAGTTTTGTTGCGTCATTCTGGAAAGTGGAACGATGAGGGCAATTATATCGACTTTTCCATTGAGGGAATACTGATTAAGGAGTATGCTTCCTTTAATGATCTAGTTGGTTCAATTTCTAATCAACTGGGTATAGATTTGAGCACAAATACCATTAAAATACAATACAATGTTGAAGGCAATCGCACGCCAATGGAAATACACAATGATATGGGTTACAGAGTGTATGTAAAATTGAAAAAAGAGAACAGAGAATTTGGGATGTATCCTCTGTGCATTACAACTATGGAAAAAGAGCTTATCTCCGGAGATGGTTTAAATCAAGGCGACATTGTGCAGATAGACGAAGCAGTTCAAATGTACGATTCCGATACAGATTATACCCTAGCTATAGAACTTGCCAATTCAGGAGAAGCGATTGGAGTGTTCGAACTCCACAAGGATTTGATAATTTCAAAAACTAATCAAAAGGAAGTTATGGCTGGACAAGTGTATAAGGATAAGGCTACATTGAAAGAGGTGATGAAGAATTATGCTATAGCTCAAAGGTTTCAATTCCGTGTTGATCGGTCTAATGCTGTCAGGTTTGATGTTTGTTTAACTTTGTTGTATTTAGTTGTAGTTGTGTGTTTCCTCCAGATGATGAACACCCTTTGAAAATTTATATTTGTTTAGTGTTCTTAATAATATGTATTCAGGTGTATTTTACTATTGAAAAAATACAACAGTGGCTATGATTATTTTCATATTATGTCTATAATGTTACTAAGTGTTTGATTATTCATACGAATGTATTTAGTTGTATTTATTGTATTTAATCACATCTAACAATATTGGAATTCGTTAGTATACAAAATTACATATACACAGATATCAATTTGGTACTTTATGAATAGGAAGTATATATGTCAGATTCGTTAAGTTGTCTGATGTTTGAACTTTTCTTTCCAGCTATGTATTAATATGTATTTCAGAAGATTGTGATTGGAGGTTTAAGGCTTGAAGCATTAACAAATCGGAATTATTCAAGGTGAGAGAATTCAATGACAACCATACATGTCCGCTGAAGGATAAAGTGTATGAGCAGCGGCAGGCTAGTAGCAGCTTTATAAGTGGTATTATAAGGACAAAGCTTACAAATCATAAGAGGAAATACACTCCGAGGGACATTATTGATGACGTGAAATCAGATCTAGGTGTTGATGTTAGCTACATGTTGGCGTGGAGGGTTAAAGAAAAGGCAATGAATTTTCTTAGAGGTGAACCGGCTGATTCATACAAAAAATTACCAGGATACTTATATACAATGGATAAGACATATCCAGGTTCTCACATAAGAATGGAAAAATCGTCAAAGAATGAATTCATGTACGTGTATATATCATTGTATGCATTTATAAGGGGGTTTGATCATTGTAGACCAATTGTTGTAGTGGACGGAAGTCATCTAAAATCCTACTACACCGGGACATTCGTTTCTGCAAGCACGTTGGATGGGGCAGGTGAGTACCTCAATAATAATACAATTTGTTAATATTTAAAGCATTGGAAAACATGTATTTAAAAACAATTATATTCAATTGTATTAAACAGGTCATATATTGCCACTAGCATACGGTGTTATTGATTCAGAGAACGATGCTGCTTGGACGTGGTTCTTTGAGCAATTCAAGATAGCATACGGTGTAAGGGAAAACATGTGCATTGTTTCGGATAGAAATGAGAGCATCATTAAATCTGTATCGAGAGTATATCCGGATTTACCGCATTGTGCTTGCATATGGCATCTATGGAATAACGTATACAAGAAATTCAAAAAGAGTCATGCCAAGTTGAGTGAGATATACTTCTTGATGGAAAAAGCATACACACAAACTGAATTTGATAGTCTGATGGAGAAGGTTGAGAAGGTAGATATTAGGGTGAAAGAATACTTAGAGTTAGCTGGTTACGTGGGCTAGGTTGTATGCACCTGTTAACAGGGGATGGACAATGACGTCAAATATCGCTGAGTCAATCAATGCAGCACTAGTTTCAGCAAGGGAATTGCCAATATATGACTTCCTCGAAGAACTTAGGAAGATGTTTGGTCGTTGGAATTGTAGTAACCGTAAAGAAGCTACTCAGACATACAAGACGCTTGGGAAAAAATACCAGAAAATGCTGGAGTTGAATGAGACCATGTGTACCCGTATGACTGTAAGTTAATTTTTATGGAATTGTTGTATACAACTGAATACATATTTTTTAGGCAGAACTATCCGTTAATTTTTATGAATATTTGCTTGAACTAGTAAATAATATAGATGAATACAGGTAAATACATGTTATTATTAAGACTGTATGCACGTGATAATGATTACAATGGAATTCAGGTGATTGATACAGTTTAAATTGATTGGAAATACCTGAATACAGCTGCTAAAAAAAGTTGAATACAAATGCATACAAATGCAGACTGTAGAGTAATACAGTTGCATACAGTTGCTGGAATCAGCTGAATTTAACTGAAATTGGATGAAGTTGCAATTTTTGAAGTTGATAGTAACCATTTAACTCAGTAGTATATATTTGTTAATTCATGTAAATGTGTTCAAAACTTATATTTCTGTTTTTAAATGCAGGTGGTACCCTCAACTGAATACTTACATACTGTTAACGATGGTGGGTGGAATTACACAGTCTGCCTGCTCGAGAGAAAATGTGTTTGTGGGAGATTCCAAATTGATGAATTGCCATGCCCACATGCCTGGGCTGTATTGAAGAGCAAGTTTTTAATGCCTGAAGAATATTGCTCTAGCTATTACAAGCCAAGTACAATTGTAATGACATACGATGTGCCAATATACCCGCTACCGGACAAAAATGACTGGAATATACCAGAGCATGTTGCAGAGGAGGTTGTACTACCACCCAAATGGAAAAGACCTCCTGGAAGGCCAAAGAAGAAGCACGACAAAAATTTACGTGAATTGTTGTTGCCGAAAAATCAACATTCATGTAGCATATGTGGGCAGGGAGGACATAACAAGCGAACTTGTAGGAATGCTCCACGTAATAAATAGTTGTATTCTGATATGTATTGGTGACTCGACAATTTCTCAACACTTATTATGACATTATCATATATAATGAATTCTTTTTTCGAAGTAATATATTGTGGAATGACTTTCGTTAATATTTTCTGAATTTATTTAGTTGAAGTATTTTTATATATATAAATATATATGATTTGGCTGTGAGAGTATCTTAGTATAGTTGAATACAACTATATCAATTCCTTAATACAGGTGAATACAACATGTTGAACATAGTTGAATATAGGTTAATAATACAGTTTAATTCAATTGACTTTGGAGGAATACAATGTAATACAGTTGAATACAGATCTGGACAACTGGTTGAAATAGTTGAATTAAACTGACATTGGATGAATATAGGTAATTCAATTGTTCAATACATTTGAATACAACATGTTCAATAATGTTGACTATAGGTTAATACTACAGTTCAATTAAATTGACTATAGCTGAATACATATGAAATCAGAGAAAAATACAGCTGAATACAGTTGAATAATACAACTAAATACAAGTTAATCAATATAACTTGTATTGTTTCTAGTCAATTCAAAGTTACATCTGAATGGATGCAGCTGAATATACTTGCATACCAACTGTAGACAACTGATAAATACACTTTAATACAACTGAATTGAACTGAATAATATAGATTAATACAATAAGCTAAACAGAATATTACAACTAAATACAATTGCTTAATACTGCAAGATAAAGCTGATCTTATGCAGTTGAATACAATTCAAAAATTGGCATTAACAAAAATCATTCAGCATACATAAAGTTTCAGAAATTGTAACTAACATGTGCGTTAACTAAAACCTGTTCAAGCAAACTTAACCAAATTTCAGCATGTAAGTAAATAGCATCTACGACCAAAACCACTACAATCAGTATCATTGTTCAAGCTAAACTCAAAAAAAAACTAAAGCTATTCTAAAACTATCTGCATCTTTGCCTCCGACTCAGAGATTTGCCTTTCAATCTTTGAAGGTGCTTCACTCTCGCTTATTACATCAGCATCTATCTTGCGCATAGCATAGTCTCATAACAGAGCACCATATCTTTGACGGAGAAGAGTGGCATCAAATGGTGTTTTTTGTGTAATCTCTCCAATAGTGCTCAGAAACTCCGCGAAGGCTGCAACATGCACTCCACAATCCCTAAACAATAATTGATTGAAACAGAATATAAAATAATTAATCCATATACAGTGTATAAAACATATAAGAATGATGATTGGATACTTATATGTTGCCCGCTTTCTGTTAAGGCAGATTTGGAACGAAGATAACTTCAAAAGGTTCGTTATGATCCTTGTTTGTGTATGCGGGATAAGCATACCAGTCAATGCCTTGACTATCTCTGTAAAATCCACTAATTGACTGATACAGAGGTAATAGCTTAGCTAGCTTTACAATCTCAGAGACTACGTATGCATCATGACCGGAAGACGTGTACGAGTCGTACACTTTGATACATCTATCTTTGAAAGTCACAACAACCAACACCCAATGAAGTTTTTCCTTCAAGTTCACTGGTATCAAGACATTATCCACTGTATGCCAGGGTACATTAGCATGCAATCTGTAGCCCCTAATATACTCACATACAACGTCTTCTTGTTTTGCTACATTAGCATTACTATCTGTATCTTCATACCTGTCATATATTTCTTCTATTCTTGTCTTGAATATACAATCAACAGTAGTAAACGTGAAGTCCCTATGCTAATTGTACTTGCCCATCTTTCGCAAATAGTAGAATATGACATCTATATGCTATAAACAAAAGAGGTTGGTAGATAGTGTGAGTTTATTTGCTTGAACTAAGAAATAATATATATGAATACCTCAATATAGATGCTAAAAAAAAGTTGAATACAAATGAATACAGAAAATAGAGGAATACACTGTAATACAGGTGAATACAATTGTATTCAGCTTATGAACTACAGTTGAATTCAAGTGACATTGAATGAATACAACTAATTCAATTCCTTAATATAGGTGAATACAACATGTAGAATAGAGTTGAATATAGGTTAATAACACAGTTCAATTCAACTGACTTTGGTGGAATACACTGTAATACAGTTGAATACAGATCTGGACAGCTGGTTGAAACAGTTGAATTTAACTGCCATTGGATGAATACATGTAATTCAATTGTTCAATATAGTTGAATACAATAGTTTCAATAAAGTTAACTATAGGTTAATAATACAGTTCAATTCAATTGACTATAGCTGAATACATAGGAAATCAGAGAAAAATACAGCTGAATACAGCTGAATAATACAACTAAATACAAGTTAATAAAACAACATGTTATTATTTAAAGATAAAATTATCATTTTTGGGAAAGACTCACATTGTCATCCCATAACTTCCCGTAAATGGATAGAAGGTAAAACCAGTTTTTGGAATCAACTTGATCAACTCCAAAATCCAATGGAATGTGAAGTATAGACTTGTTTTTCTTGTAATGGTCGTCGAGATTACCTCTACAAGTATGATATAAAACTCATTATGTACATACCTTAAAAAAATGAAAACATAATACAATGAACGGGGGAAAACTCACTTCTGATCATGTCTTGCTAGAAGACCTTCACGAACCCACTTGTCATATTCTTGAATGAGTAACAGAGGATGTGGATCCGTTATTGGATCTTCCTCAAACGGGTGTCTTTTTTCAAAGATGGGTGTCAGCTTTACAGAGGAACATGCTGTAAATTGAATTTGTGTTTATGGACTACTATAAATGATTCAATCACGATGAATGCTGATTATTACGTTTGTAAAATCACTTACCTCCTGAGTCGAAGTTAGACTGATAAGGCGAAGAGTTCCATCTACTTGGTCGCCTATTTCGTTGTGGTTGCACTAGTGTGGCTTCATCTTTTTTTGCACTTGCGTGAACAACTATTCTAGTTTCTGGAATTTGACTGGGTAGAAACTTGTCGTCCAGTTCAAATTGAGAAACATAGAATTCTTTAGATACATCCTCTTGGTTTGTGGTAGATGGTATGATGGACGGTACCTCTGAAATAGTTTTCTGGTAGTTGTATGTATCATTGTTAGCATGGTAACTTAATGTTAGAAAAAAGATTAAATACATATAAGTAGCTAGTATACATTACAGAAAATTCATATTAACCAAGCAGAATACATGTAAATACAGTTGAAATAAAAATAAATACGGAAGTTTAAAGTGATATTACAGATTAAGTGTAACACAGTTATGAATACATTTTAAAAAATATGCTCAATATGTTAAGATTTAAAAGTCAGAATACATATATATAGAGCTGAATAACAGTTAAATACATCAGTAAAATGGCTAGATTAAAACATATATGAATACAGCTAAATACATATGTTCAATATGATAACTGCTTTTATACCTCATTATTATCTCCGACATCTGTGTCAATGCCACCATCATGTCTCACTATGGGTTCAGTTTGCTGATTTTGTTGAAGTCGGTCTGAAAGCATCTTGAAGTTATCATTGATCAATGTCCTTAGAGACTTGAAATCTCCAACAACCTTAACAGTAAAAAATAGTTAGAAAAATACTAAAACACATAGCTATCAAACTTTATTGATTAATCGGTGGGTAAATACTCACGTATTCTTTGAATGATTTTAGGTCTTTCCTCAAAGAAGATACTTCCTCATTTTGGCCTTCTGGGAGCTGATGGTCATGCACAAGTTTATGTCCAATGTCAGAAACACAAACAGGAGGGACTTTGGGCTGATATTCTGGTTCTTTTGTAGGAATCTTGGGTTGTTCCTTGACCTTCTTATGTGGAGGTGATGAAGATGGACCAACACTTTCAACATGTTTCTTCTTAGATTGAAGATTGGGTGTAGGAGAAAAGTCATCTGTATCCTATCCCGATTTGTCTGAATGCGCAGGAATAGGTATTTTCTCAATATCGGCGCACACTTGAGGAATCTGAAAAACAGCAAGCTCTATATCTAGAGGAGTGATGTCCTTGAACACAATCTGTGAACAAAAATAAGTTATGACTTAAAAAAACATATTAATGCATAACTGTATAATGCTATATTCAGGTGTATTTAACTCTGTTGTATTTAGAATGTATTAAAATGTATTAATATGCATGCAAGTATTCATGTATATAAGCTTATGAATCCAATGTATATTACAGTAGGCTTCCCCTCTAACTGAATGCAAATGTATGCAAATTATAGATGTATTTGTGTTCAATTATCTTCAGAATATTGATAAAATTTGTATATTACCGTGTTTCCGGTGTCTTTGAACATGCCTTTCGTCAGATAAAAAAATGTCTGCTGATTTCCGGTGGTTCTCCAATTGAGTATTCTGGGGACCACGTCGCAGACTCGGACTACAATTTTGGAATCAACAGAAGAACAGCACTCATAAAACCACACCTGCATAGCTAGGGGCATCCCAGCTATCCTGTAATACTTCTTCAAAGCATCCATCTTCTTGCTAATCGAGTTTATCAACATCTCAAATGCTTTAATACCCCAATGATATTCAGAATAGCGCCCACTCTCTACTAAGTCAAAATCTAGCCTCGGTATAGTTGCACTATTCTTCTCAGATGAAAATATAAAGGTGTGGATGAAATACAACAAAGATATCTTCAAAGCATCCTCATCATTGTCGGGGCCCCATGCCTTGTCATTGAAGCATTGTCTCAAGTGTTTCTTCTTTACAATATTAGCACTTCCAAAATAAGTCTCAATAAGCCGGTTAGGAGGAGTTTCACTAAACTCAAAATCTTCATCTTTACCTACACATTTGAGGCCAGTCACAAGCGCAAACTCCCTTAATGTGAAATGTAATTCAGTACCATTGACGTATACTGCAAATACATTGTTTGGAGTGCCGTTTAACTGTCGAGCCATGAAGCATCTGAAGAGTTGATGTTGAACATTAAATCGCTTCATTTGAAGAAATGAGCCAAAACATGTATTGCCGAATTGTTGGAACTGATCGGGAGTAAGCTTATCTTTTAGCTGGGATACTATATCAGTGTTAGTGTAACTACTAATATGGGGTGCTAATTTTGGCTGGTGTTTCACAAACAAATCAATTCCCTGCAATGAACATTGAAAGATACATGTTAATACAGATGAATACATTGCAAAAATACATATTAAGATTTTTTGGAATACATGTAAGACATGATACAGTGACAAAGCCAAATGCATGTCAGACAACTACAAACACTTACAGAAGAACTAGATACAGTGACAAGGCTAAATATATGCTAACATACTTTGTAACATACAAATATAATACAAAATATTTAAGATGAATACAACTGAATACATATGAATGCATATGAATACATTTGAGGTCAATCTGGACAATTGAATTATCGCAAATATACATTAGCAAACGCTAAATACACATGAATACATATGAATACAGGTAAGATTACATTAAAAATGAACTGTTGGAAACAACCAAATATATATGAATACATAAACATACTATAGAAGAAACAGAATACACTATACAAAAAGGTACAAAAATACAAGAAGATACATATGAATACAACAGAATACATGTAACAAATACCAATTACCTTTTGGTTTCTTGAATCTTTCATAGGTTTTTTCCTCTTTGAGCCAACTTGATTTTTGGTTTCTTTTGAAGCTTCATCAACTTGGACTTCTTTCAACTTGTCATTGTGTAATTTACTTCTTCTTTCATCAACTTTGGATGCTGATAAACCTGCAAAATCTTTCTCCGCTTGAGTCAGTTGCAACGAGAAAGAGGGCCCATCAAAATAGAGAATTTTGGTGGGTATACCTCTGGGTAGTCTGTTGAGTGGCGTTGCATCCGACATTAGAGAGAAAACTCAAAGAATCCTGGTGATTAACAATACAAATGGAAGATATATCAGAAAATTATGTAAATTCGCTAAAAAAACTTATAGAAACAAACTAATGAAAAAGCAATTTCGAAGTAGTTGAATTACCTACGGGGAGAAGATTTCCAAAATACAACTGTGAAGCTTGCGAAGAAGAATGGCGTGTGGGGCGATAATGGCGGAGGAAGGTTTTTGAAGTGTATGGAACGTGTGTTTGTGGGAGAAGAGGGAAAAGTGTATTGAAGAAGAGAGAGAAAAGCTGATGAGAGGAGATATACGCAAATTAGGTGAGAGAAAATAAAAAAAATGAGATAGAAAATATTTTGTAGCATATATTAAGCCTTAATTTTAGGATGGAACTAAATTTAAATTTTTTGCTATAAACTAAAAAGGGTATTTATAGAATGTAATATTTTAAAAGGGTATTTATAGAATATAAATAGGATACTAACCTATTCTATAGGTGGTAAAATTTCCATTTTAGAACATAGAAGAAACTCAAAATTTTAAGCCATTTTGAGATGGGTCTTTAACCCAATAATGTTGTTGTCAACTTCAGAGACAAGGAATTACGCCTTGTATCCTTTATTATGAAAGACTTATGAAAAGAAACCTTTATCTCCTTTTAGCATCAACAGCCGCAAAGATCTGGAGCACCAAACTCCATGAATATTCAATCTCTTTTGTTTTTTAATTAATAACATAAAATATTCTAACTATCTGTTTTGACTTGAAAGAAGAAATAAAACTTAGTTTCATCATCTTCTTCCCTTAAGTCCTTACAACCGTCAACTATGGAGCACAAAGCTCCAAATCTTAACTCTCTTTTTCTTGGCAGTGGCCAAACAAAATTGAAGCCTCTGCTTCTATTTTGGGAGAGAGAATCTTGGTCTATTCTTCTTCTTCTCCCCTTCATAGTCGCTGCTGGCTACCATTGTCGGAGCACCAAGCTCCATTTTTTTTTTGTTTTGGATCAATTTTGAAAAATTGATTAAAAAAATTATCAGATTAAGCTTGAACAAACATTGATTCAAAACTTCAAATCAATATCGAAAATTGTTGTCAATTACATCCAGAATATTAATAAAATATTCATAGATCTAAATTCAACTTACGTATATATTTTCTTCAATTCTAGAAACTGATTTCTATTTGAATTGATAAGAAAATATCATTCAAAAGTTGAATAGATTAACCACTTCCAATTGTACAGAAAATTCAAAATAAACAAACACATAGTTCTAGATACACATAGAAAAGAATTACAACTATTCTATCAATTTTTCGGATAGAAAAATCAGCCTGTGACTCTAATACCAATGAAGAAACACGCGATAATCTAAACACATTAGATAGTGCGTAAGTCGTAAAACAAGAACTTACTTGTTTTCGTGAAGCGGAAGCGAAAACAGATAGAATTATTGGTCGGCGGTGGTTGTCACGGTGTGTTGGAGCAACCCTAAAGTTTAATTTTGGGAGAAGACTAAGCGTAAAAAAAAAATACTGTTCAGAGTATTTTTAATGTCAACACTAAATGTACTTATATAGGGAATATTAGGGTTAACTAAGAACCCTATTGGGCCTTAGAGAACCCCTTTATGGGTGGACCCAATATTTCCTACAAGTTGTGATGCCCACGACGGAGGGCAGGTCGAGTAGGACTGACAGGCTTGGCAAGCATCTGAAGAATAAGTGCATATGTTACCTTAGACGAATCCCATAACGGAATGGAAAGAGGAAAGTGAAGAGCTTTATAAGACATGACACTAGTAGTTCACATGCTGTATAAGTTTTTGGGGATCGAGGTGGTGTAGCTCAAAAAACAAACTCGTATGGGCATAAGTCCAACGCAGACAATACGTACGTCATGGACTTGGGTCGTGACTTCAGATTGAAGTTACATTAAGATGTCTTTGTTTATTTCTTATCTTTGATTCTATATTTCTATCCAATAGTAACTTTGCAAAGTTTATTTACACAAATATTATTATTTCCTTCAGTTTTTATGTATGTATAGCCGTCTGTTGAATACCAGGAAACCCACACAACTTAAGAAAAATTATGGGTAGATTGGTCAAATTATTGATATTGTCTAACCTGACTTTCCAATGTCTCCACATTGTTTTAAAATTTAAAGTATTCAATTATTTGCATACTTTCCAATGTCTACACATTGTTTTAAAATTAAGAGTCGTCACTCAGACATTGTTTTAAAATTAAGAGTCGTCACTCAAAGAGGCGAATGTTGTATTACGCTCAAAAGTAGGAAGTTAAGGTATGTGAGTCTAACTCTCTATGTTTGGGAATGTTAATAATTCTCCCTACAATACGTCTGAGGCCGCAGTTTATGCTTTATGCATCTTTGGGCCTGAGGCCGCAATTATGTATACGTATACTTGGGCCTGAGGCCGCAATTTGTGCACATATATATATTGGGCCTGAGGCCGCAGTTTAATATTTAGATAAACATGTTGTTCATCATTCAGAAGAGGGAATATTCATATCCTTACTTTCTTTGTTCAGTTCACTTATCAGTTATTATTTTAGTTTCAGTTTCAACAGCTATAATTTCAGTTTCACCATTTATAATTCTTTCTTTTAGTTGCTTTATATACCAGTGCAATTCAAATGTACTGACGTCTCTTTTACCCCGGGGTCTGCATCTCACGATGCAGGTAATGATTTACAGGTTGACGATTCAGAGCGCTAGGATTCTCTGTAACGACCCGACCGGTCGTTTTGAGCATTTGCACTTCGCTCGCTAGTTCTCGAGCATGACTAGCCCCGTATGATGTAGTATGACTTATGTAAATTGTCGGTTTTGGTTTTCAGGTTAATCGGAGTAGATATGGAAGAATGATTCTCAGCATGAAGCTTTAAATTTGAAAGGTTTGACTAAGTCTTGAATTTTTAGTATTCGATCTCGGATTTGGATTTTTGTGATTTGGTTAGCTCTGTTAGGTGATTTTGTACTTGGAAGCGTGTCCGGAATATGATTTGGAGGTCCGTGGTAGAATTACGCTTGAATTGGCGAAATTGAAATTTTGGTATTTCTCTGTCGGCTGTAGAAATTTTGATATCGGGGTCGGAATGGAATTCTGGAAGTTGGAGTAGATCTGTAGCGTCATTTGTGATGCGTGTGCAAAATTTCGGGTCATTTGGACGAGGTTTGATAGGTTTCGGCATCGTTTGCAGAAATCGAAAGTTTAAAGGTTCTTAGGCTTGAATCCGAGAGTGATTTGGTGTTTTGATGTCATTTTTAGTGTTCTAAAGGTTTGAATAAGTTTGAATAGTGGTATATGACTTGTTGGTATTTTTGGTTAAGGTCGAGGGCCTCGGGATGAATTCGAATGGTTAACGGAAGGATTGGAACTTGGTTTGAGTAGCTCAAGTTGCTGCTTATGTCATTTCCGCACCTGCAGATTAGGGACCGCAGGTGCGAGGTCCGCAAAAAAGGTTATGTAGCGCAGGTTCACAACAGTGGTCGCAGGTGCGGTTTGGTCCCCGCATCTATGATGACCGTAGGTGCGGTCAGGCAACCGCATAAGCGGAAATGCCCTTTTAATGAGATTCTGTAGAAGCGAAGAAGTTTGCGCAGATGTGGCCCCGCAAATGCGTAATGGGGACCGCAGATGCGGAGGTGTTGGGCAGAATGTATATAAATGCTCCTTCGCAAATTTTTGGTCATTCTTCACCATTTTTGGCAGGGATTTGAGCTTTTGGCAGTGATTTTCAAGAGGATCAAGAATTTTTAGTGGGGTAAGTTACTTGGGCTTTATTATTTGTGTTTGTGATGATTTTTCTACTATTTAATTATGGAATTAGTGAGAATTTGAGGAGAAGTTGAAGGGGTTAGGGCTTGAGTTTTGGAGAGTTTTGATTGAGGATTTGAGGGACCATTTGAGATCGGATTTTTGATGATTTTGGTATGTATAGACTCAGGAGTGAAATGAGTTTCTAGTTTGCGATTTTTGTCGGATTCCGAGACGTGGGCCCGAGGGGGGCAGGTTTGGGTGAATTTCGGGATTTTGGTTTGAATTGATAGTTTTTCATTTGGAATTGATAGTTTTTCGTTTGGAATTGATTCTTTGTCCTATATTGATTGCGTTGCATTGCTTTTGGTTAGATTCGAGATGTTTGTAGGCCGATTACAGAGGCAAGGGCGTAACGAAGTAGGAATTGGCTTAGTTCGAGGTAAGTAATGCTTCTAAACTTGGTTCTGAGGGTTCAAAACCCCAAACATTGTGCTATATGATTCATATTGAGGAGACGCAAATGCCAAGTGACGGGCGTGTGGGCGTGCACCATAAGAATTGTGGCATGTTCATTTCATGGCATCGCTTAGTGACTCTTTCTTACTGATATCTGTGTTGTGATTATGTGATTAAGTAAAAGAAACTGTAAATCATGCTAATTATCATATTAGGGATTCATGCCAATACTGTTGAGACCCTAGTGGTCGTTTCTCACTGTCATCTCATTAGTTTAATTGATACTCTGTACTCAGTCTTGTTTATGCATATCATATTATGTCTCAGTCTCGGTTGTTATCATTTGGCACATCATATCATTCTTTCGGGCTAGTATTATGGCATCGTGAGCCCGTGTGTGTGAGACTGGAGAGTGATGACTGAGTGAGGCCGAGAGCCTGATTATGAGTAACAGTTATGGGATCGGGTTGCACGCCGAAGCAAATTATTGATTATGCCTTCGTTGGCTTGTTATAACGCTTGGGCTAAAAGGAGCCCCTCCGGAGTCCACACACCCCAGTGAGCGCAGGTGATATTATTGAGGGATGGATCTTCCCTGGACATAGATCTTGTCCGAAGTACTTATACCTGGAGATGGATCTTCTCCATAGGGCTGGAATGGCGTTACTCGCTATTGGATGACTGTTGTTAGTGATGTGTATATATTCCGGGATGGGGATCTTCCCTGGACCTTGTGAGCCATATACAGTACCGAGTGCTTGTGAGGTTGTTATTACTATTATATGGAGATGCATCTTCTCCATAGGCTGGAATGGTCTTCCTCAGTACTGAGTGACTGATGTCAGAGATGTATATATTCCGGGATGGATCTTCCCTGGGCCGTATGAGCCATATACAGTACTGAGTGGACGAGCATTTGAGATTGTGGGAACATGAGGCACTCAGCATGGTGCATTTCATACAGCATGTGTATTGGCATGTAGATGTAGCAGAGTTACACTTCCTTACCCCGTTCATACCTGCTCTATTTTACTGTTCGAGCTGTTTATTTAACTGAAAGCATGCCTATGTTTCTATACGTTATTTCTGTTACCTCTGATGAGGTTGAGTTTGTCACTACCTATTAGTCTAAAGGTTGGACTTGTTACTTACTGAGTTGGTGTATTCACGTTACCCCCTGCACCTTGTGTGCAGATCTAGGTACTTTTGGTCCTAGTGGCAGTCACTAATCAAGGATGCACGCTTGGGAGATTGTTGAGGTATCTGCATGACATTCGCAAATCTTCACCCTCCTTCTCTATTCTAGTTGTGTTTTCGTTGTATTTAGTAAACATTGTAGTAGACTATGTTATTTCTCTAGACGCTCATGTACTCCGTGACACCCTGGTTTTGGGCTGGTTGAATTGTGTTATGGATTTTGCTTATATTATGATCAGTCTATTTTCTTAAAGAATAAAAGTACTCTTCCGCAAATATTCTAGATTTTAGCATTCTTGTTGGTTTTTCGTTGAGTTGAGGCTGGCCTAGTTCCACGATAGGCGCCATCACGATGTATTGGGTTTTGGGTCATGACAAGTTGGTATCAGAGCCTAGGTTACATAGGTCTCACAGGTCATGAGTGAGTTTAGTGGAGTCTTGCGGATCGGTACGGAGATGTCTGTACTTATCTTCGAGAGGCTACAGAACGTTTAGGAAACATCACATTCTTGAATTTTTATCATGCGACATTGATTCAGCTTGTAATGTAACTCTTTGAATTCCTTCCACACGTTCGAATGTGCACATGAGCGCTCAGTATCAGCTATGAATCGATGGCTTGTAATTCCCTGAATGAGGGGCGAGATGTAATTTCTCTGTGTTGATGTTGGGCCAGTCTGGAGGACTTAAGGCCGGGCTTTGCCTGTAGCTTGAGCACTGAGGTGCAGATTGTGTGAGCATGTGCTTTTGGATTTATATGTTCGGTAGTGTCCCTATTAGTAGGAGTGATGGATGGATGGCTACGTGATGAGTATGATATGACTACGAGATGTGTTCATATGATTTGAATGTAATGAGAAGGGTCTGCTTGAGGGTAGAAAGAACTATTTGGTGCTTGATTTCCATCTTAATTTGATGTATAGCCCCGAGTTAGGGGTGTGTTGAAGGATCTTTTCATGTTGTTTAGTTGGGGAGTGAGGTAGATTTTATATCATGATTTGAGTTTAGACTCAGGAAGATTAAGTGATTACGTGATGTTTATGACGGTGGAAGGGTATAAAGAAAAGTTAGTTTGAGGCGGGGCAGGTGGGTTATCTCATGCGGAGTGATCTGAAGTTTGTGTGAACCCGATGTTGTTTGTTGGGAGTCCTCTTTTACCAGTGAATCATATGTAGTACAATTTGAGTTTGGATCGCTTATGAGAATGGGCTTGTCTGTTACGAGGGTGAATGTGAGATTTGCAAATGATTTGAGGTATTAGATGGATTGTATTGCATGAGCTTACAAAGGATTTAGTTGAATCTCACTATGGCACTATGGAAGTAATGGAGTATGGGCATCGTGAGTATTGTGTGTTTTGATTTATGGCTTTGAGCCAAGTGGGGGGGGAGTCTACTATTGACCAGTTGATTACACAGTTATGTGTTGTATTGGTTTCAGTTTGAGGCATACTGGTGAATCAGTTGTGGCTTACAAAGGCTGAGATCGAGGATGACTCAAGTAAAGAAAAATTTTGGATAAGGGTGGTGTTATGCTTTATAGGGATATGAGAAATCGTGGATGAATTAGTTGTTGTTGTAAGGGATGTAACAGGTATGGAGTAGGATATCACTCGGCTGCTTAGAAGGATGGGTTACTTCCTTAGGTGTTGCTATACTAATGGGGCACAGGTCGTTCGGTTCATTTGATCAGTTTGATTGAAACCTGAGTAGAGCGGATGACTTTCGAGAATGGTTTTAATGGATTCAAGGTTTACATGTAATAATTGGAGATCTTCAGGATGTGTATTTGGCAAGAAACTGAGGTTTACGTTGGAGGGATTCTACATATCAGTATCAGCAAGGTGAGGGTAATGGCTTTAGATTCACAGGAAGTGTCTTCAGGGTAAGTATTTTGGATGTGGTGCTTTTGGGGATATTTAAAAGAGTATTCAGCGGCTTATGAACCTTAGGGCGATGTGATTTTATGCTTGGGTCTCGTGTGATGAGTCTAGGTTGAGGATTGTGGAGTTATGGCAAGGAGGGGTATCAATTTGAAGGTAATTCAAAAGGAACTCGGATGAATATGACAGCTTGGTAGTAGGTTGGATCGGCATGGTAAGGGATATGATTAGTTCTTTGGGTGCTTATGAGGTAATGAGTTTCTATAGGTGTTTAATGGCAATGCTTGTTTACCGTGAAAATGGTAATAATAATTAAATTTATTGATGAGACTCTAAAAATACGTGATCTATTTTTATGCTAGTTGTTAGAGCAGTTGATGCTAGATATGTGAAGCTTAACGACAGAATTACGAACTAAAGCAGAGTTATAATCAAACCGAGGGGTTAGCCGTCTGGGCCTCGGACTAGCCCATAAAGGGCCTCGAGGTCGATGCCTAAACTCGAGCTTGAGCTATCGGGGGTAATCGGGAAGGGACTAACAGTTAGGATATAATCAAAGGAGGATATTTATGACCAATATCAAGCAATAAATGAAGAACAAGTACGAAAGCAACAAATGAAAATGGTAGTCTCGAGCAAGTAAGTTAGAGAGAAAAGAGAGGGAGAGTTGTTATTGATCTTGTGTAGAATAGTTGGAGCAACAGAGTTTACAAAGTGCCAAGGATCCCCCTTATATAGGAGGAGGAATCCAAACATAGTACAAGATACATTAAATGATAAAGGAAGCGGGATGTGACAGCTAACTAGCTTCATTATGTAGACTCAGACCAGCGTTAGACTAGCCTGGTAGACTTAATCGGCCCCAGATGCATTCTTCAAAAGGCTCCCATGCCCGTCGGGGTCTCGGCCAACATTATCCCTAGGCCGGGTGTCGATAGATCTTGAGGGAGGTACCCAGTCCATGGTCTCGAGCCTCCGAGGCAACTCCTGAAGTACCTTATCAAAGAGAAATTGGTCCCCCCGATTTTGCCGTATACAAATAGTCCCCGCATTTCTTAGAGAGAAGTGACGAGAAACGATTTTGACATCCCACTCTATGGGCTCTCGTAATGACGTCATGCTGATGATGCAAGCCTCCATGAATACCAAAACGTTTCATCGTTTCACTTTTTCAGGGCCATCCGACGCGTCGTGATTTCTCGTTCTTCGGGGCCATAATGTCGCTGTTGATCTAGCTCCCATGAATGCATTGAATGTGCTTGTCGTTACATTTTTTGAGGGCGATAATGGCACCGTCGGTTACTTTGCCCCCTTTTTTCTATAAATGGGGCCTTTTGTGATCAGTTTTTCATTCAAGTATCCTCCGATATCTATCCATTCCTCCTTTCTTGCTATCTTTACTCTTTGTTGTTTACCATGTTTGAGGCCCATGGCCTTAAGATTTTATGGCGATATCAGGCGTGCTGCGGCCTATCTCCCGGAACTTCTCTAGTCGAGCGAGATCATGCTGCCTTTATGCTATTGTTGTTGTTGTTGTTGTCGTCTCCGCTGGCTCGGGGCGATGAAGCAGAGGACCAATTTCCTCCAACCTGAAGAAGTATTTGGATTATACACCGCTGCTCAAGAGGGGCTTGATGTTTTAAGTGTCAATACCACACAAGAGGGGGGGGGGTAATTTGTGTGATACACAATTTTTGATCTAGAAGAACCAGGTTCTTCTAGGTGTTCTAACTACTGTTTGCGGAATTAAAAGTACATAAAATAAAGAACACAAAGATTTTTACGTGAAAAACACCTGGCTCAAAAGGTGAAAAAACTACGACCTACTACTTAGTTGGATTTTCCCAAACTTCCACTAAAATCACTGAGCCAAAACAACATTTACAAAAACTCTTTGTAAACCTAAGGATTAACTCTAATCCCGTTGTAGCACACAGCCTCAACTGTTGCGACAACTTCAAGTTAGCTTATAACTTGAACACTCAAAGTACCTAATACAATTGCTTCTATGAAAGCTGGAAAGGTACAACTTTAAACCACCTACTACAATTGAACTAGAATAAGAAAAACCACAATGGAACTGATTCTTCTATCTCGTTCAAGTATCTTCAAGAGTGCACACTCAAATCTCACATAAATTACTTGAAAAATCGCCTTGCTCTTTTGCTTTCAATTTAGTTTAACTTATGTGTTTGCGCAATGCCTGTAAAAGAGAACAATCACTATTATTTAATAGGTTAGAAATCAGAGTTTGATTGGGACTCAATTGCTGATCTTCTATCGTAGTTGAGTCCTTGAAGATCTCAAACTCCAACACTATCTTTTATACGGATTGTGTTCTCTTCATATAACGAGACCTTCTCCCCTTATCCAATATGTAACCTTTTCGATCAGATCAGGAGATATTGTTGATGACTTATCTTCTTCACGCTCATCTCTTTCACGTGCATCTCACATGTTTAGATCAAGACTGTGCTTCACAAGATGGACCTGGTCCATGACTGAGTTCATTTGTCATTCTTCAAAACTTTACCTGTTCCTGGGCCAACAAATTCCCCCTTTTTGATGATGACAAAATATGTGCTTTTTACTGATCAAAGAACCTGTAAGAACTCAGCTTAATCATCAACACTAAACTTAGAAAATTTACTTATCATCAAGGACCAGGTTAATTAGGTTATAAATATTACTTATTTCAGAATAATTTGTATAAAGTCACAATATTTAAAACACAATATCTCTTCCCCCTTTTGGCATCATCGAAAGGTTGCATACATAGTGTGAATCCCAGATATTAATAAGTACTCATGGCTACTGGGGCAACTGCAAGTGCAATCATGGTGCAATCATCAGTAATCAAACAAACATATTTAAACTATCAAGGTCAGAATAATCATTGAACAAGAGAAAATATCAGTTGTCATTGATAGAGATATGTTTCCACAAACAAACCACAAAAATAAAGAAAAACATTCAAACCATGAGCAAAAACAGAAAAATCCCTAATCTGGGTCACTGAGGTTACTAGAACTAGTTCAGGAGTCAGAAACTAGGAGTCCTAAGGCTTGGAGGAACTGGAGGGGTGAATTTGGAGAAGACTCAGTATATTCTGAAGAATTCCATCATTCTTCTCCTTTTGTTTTGCAAGCTCAATTCTGAGACCATCCCTCTCAACTTCCACTTCAACCACATGAGCCTGGAGCCTAGCAATTTCCGCATCCTTAGCTGCACATTCCTGAACCAAAGTCCTAACCTTGCTGTTGATGGGTGTCCTCAGGGATGAACCAGGTTCAACTGGGATGGCATTGACTGGATAGTCACAAGCAAGAAGAGTTTTGATGCCAAAGTGTTCTTTGCTTGAGGCCATTTCCCATTTCTTCAAAGGCACATTGAGCCTGTCCAAAACTGTGGTTAGTATGAAACCATATGGGATAGCATGAGCCTTGGAACCATTTATGACCCTGTCTAGCAGTTTGACTATGAGGGCAAGCCAATTGATTTGCTTTCCTCTCTCCAAGCACTCCATAAGAACCAAATCCATGTAGTTAGCAGTGTGCCTTCTCTCCTGTCTGGGCAATAAGCACTTGTTGACAAATTCAAACACAACCTGGTGCTCAGGCCTCATTTCACTTTTCTGCACAGCCCTGGCTTCAGTCACATTCTTTGAATCACAGAACCTTTTGGTGATTTCAAGGGCAGTGGGGAGGGAGTCCAGGAATGGCCATCTTTGTCTCGTATAGTCATCAAACCCTTCAGAGGGTATGTCCAGAATCTCTCCCAGTTTCACAGCATCAAACTGCACTTGAACTCCCTTCACCTGGCTACTGACAACTCCATCCTTAACAACAGCATTTGCCACAAATTCAATCAACTCATTTCTAGCTAGCCTACCTTCCATCTGAAGGACCATGTCCTTCCACCCCTGAGCAGCCAAAGAATCTACCAATCTCATCATTCCTGGTTCCACCAGGTCCTTCAACAATCTGCCTTTTAAGATTTTTCTTTTGCCAAAAATGGCAAGCTTGTCCTATTCCCTCTCAGATTCATTTTCTTCTTCTTCTTCTTCTTATTCTTCTTCTTCTTCTTCTTCTTCTTCTTCTTCTTCTTCTTCTTCTTCTTCTTCTTCTTCTTCTTCTTCTTCAGATTCAGAAACTTTTGTTTGTTTAGCTTTCACTGCAGATCTTGTCCTCTTGGCTAGTGTGGGTTCAACAGCTACAGGCACAGAGGAAGACTTTGTGGAGGAAGTCTTGGGTTTCTTAGGCTTAGGTGTAGGAACCTTCACTTATGTACCCCTCTCTTGATGGACCAGTTCCATCTCCTCTGCCTCAACAGCCACTGAGGATTCTGCAATTTTTCCCTTTCCCTTATCCTTTTTCTTTTTCTTACTTTCTTCTAAAGCCTTTTGTAGATCAACTTCACTCTATTTTACCCTGCTTCATGTGGCTCTACCCCTAGGCACTGAAGAGGCAGTAGGTGTTGGGGACGAAACCTTTCTTTTCTTGGAAGACTTAGGAACATTTGGGGGTTTTACCATTCTACCTTTCTTTGGATCATAGCTTGCCCTAACCTTTTTCAGTAGATCAGCTAGGGTCTCTTCAGTAGATGAAACAAGTTCATCTCTCAGTTTGCTTAGATGAACCAACCCCTCAGCAGCTTCCCCAGAACCACTTCCAAGTAACTTCATGCCACTCTCTTCTAACCTCTCTTATGCAACCCCACATATAGCAAGAACTGCTCCCTTCCCTTTGCCCCTCTCTTCACCACATGCACCCTCTCTCGCATTTTCTTTTTCAGAATTCTTTTTACCTCCACTCCTACTCAACTCAGACAACTTAACATCCCTAATGGGTCCAACCAGAACAAACCTAGTCTCTAAGTTGTCAATCACAGATGAACTTACCTCAGTAGGGGTTTCTTGAATCTTTTCCGAGTCAGAAGACCCATGTCCTTCACCCTCAGTTGCAGATTGAAAATATTCAGACTCAAAGCTGGAGTCGGAATTTTGAGCTGGGCTTCTTTCACTTGGCTTGCTTTCAACCTTTCATTCAAAGTCTTCCTCAGAGCCCCAGATGCTACAGTTTTTTGAGCGAGCATTTTCTGCCTTCGTAACCTAGGTTTTGGAGATACACTGGGTGGAGTAGTCGAGGATGAATTTGAGGGAGAAGGTGGTGGAGGGGTTCCAGTAAGATCTTGTGGGTTAGACATGGTTGTTGATTTCTTGAGAGAATTTAGGAATTTTGGAGAGGAGGGCAATTGGAAGTGAAGAAGTATTTTTGACGGTTTTGGAATTATGATGAAGGATGGAGAAATGATGTGTATTTAAAAGAGAATTAGACAATTAATAGGTAACGACAACTTTTTCAGAGGTCAAATAGAAGTCTAATCAAACTAAAATTCCAGAATTTTAATGATAGATTTGGCTTCCCTAGACATTAGGCAAAACTTACGGTGTAGAGTTCTAGATGGACGAAACTGGTTCAATGCTTAACGGATATAATTTTCTAGGAATTTGACAAGTATAGGACTTCTTCTCATGATTGAATTATTAGTCTTTCTAATTGTGCAGAATATAGAAAACATACCTGAACTTTCATATGAAATCATACTGATGAACCAGGTTCTTCATTTTGAACTCTCTTGAGCATGCCTCAAATGCCATAATAGAGAAAACTTTTTGCAAGAGATCAGTGAATCATATAAACACATGGCACAAGAGTATACTAATTAAAGTATGAAGTTGAGTAAAAATTAATCTAGATATTTACACACATAGCCAAATATTTTTTTTGTTTTTTTTCCATTGTGCATTCTGAGCTGGACCTATTAGGTGATCTTAATCATCCCTAATTCCAACATGTTCCTCTCAAAGTTTTCTCTACTTAGTACTTTAGTGAAAATGTCAGCAATTTGCTTATCAGTAGCACAGAATTCTATGGAGATCAAACCTTTCTCAAAGTTATCTCTTAAGAAGTGGTGCCTAACATCTATGTGCTTAGTCCTCTTATGATGAACATGGTTCTTTGTCATACTTATAGCACTAATGTTATCATAGAATATAGGAATGCAACCAACTTCAATGCCAAAATCTACCAGCTGTTGTTTGATCCATAGCAATTGAGCACAACAAGAGGCAGCAACAACATACTCAGCTTCAACAGTGGATAAGGCCACTGAATTTTGCTTTTTAGTAGCCCATGACACAAGACATGAACCAAGGAAGTGTGCCATACCTGAGGTGCTTTTCCTATCCACTAGGAAACCTGCATAATCAACATCAGCATATCCTACTAGATTGAAATTACTACCTTTGGGGTACCAAAGACATAGATCAGTGGTGCCTTTCAGATATCTTAGTATCCTCTTGACAACAGTCAAGTGAGACTCCTTTGGATTTGCCTGAAAACGGGCAGAAAGCCCTACACTAAAAACAATGTCAGGTCTGCTGGCAGTAAGATACAAGAGTGAACCAATCATACCCCTATACAACTTTTGATCAACTGATGAACCATGTTCATCAATGTCTAATTTAGTGGTTGCAATGGGTATGTCTATTTCTTTTGATTCTTTCATTTTGAACTTTTTGATAAGCTCTTTTGCATACTTCTGCTGATGGATCATGGTTCCATTAGGACTTTGTTTGATCTGCAAGACTAAGAAGAAGTTAAGCTCACCCATCATACTCATTTCAAACTCACTCCCCATTAATTTTGCAAAGTCCTTACTTAGCTTATTAGTGGTGGCCCCAAAGATTATGTCATCAACATATATTTGTACCACAAGGAGATCCTTACCTTTTTCCCTTAAGAATAAGGTACTGTCAATTTTATCTCTTTTGTAACCATGCTCCAGTAGGAATTTGGATAGTCATTCATACCATGCTCTTGGGGCCTGCTTGAGTCCATAGATAGCCTTGTCTAACTTGTACACATGCTCAGGACATTCTTTGCTCTCAAACCCTGGAGGTTTGTTTTACAAACACTTCTTCTTTCAGGTAACCATAGGCACTTTTGACATCCATCTGATGAAGAGTGAATTCCATGTGTGCTGCAAAGGCTATGGGGAGTCTATTTCCTCTAGTCTTGCAACTAGAGCAAAGTCTCATCATAATCTATGCCTTCCTCTTGGCTGTAACCTTGGACCACCAGTCTTGCCTTGTTTCTTGTAATGGTTCCATCTTCATCAAGTTTGTTTACGAAGACCCATTTTGTGCTAATAAATGATATGTCCTTGGGTCTTGGAACTACATGTCAAACTTGACTTCTCTCGAACTGATTAAGTTCATCTTGCATTGCATTCACCCAATTTGTATCCTGCAAAGCCTTAACAACATTTTTAGGCTCAATAAGAGATAAAAAGGCTTCAAAAGCACACAGATTCTTTAATTGTGATCTAGTTTTGACTCCAGATGTTGGATTAGTGATAATGTTCTCAATAGGATGAGAACTTTGATACTTGTGAGGTTTCACAATCAACTGGTTTCTGCTAGATGTTTCTCCCATGTTCTGTTGCTGAGGAACAGGGTCATGAACAATTCTTTTAGGGGATTTATTTCAATTCCTCCTTGATTAGTTCCCCCTGTTAGGTTGCCCTGGATGGAAGAACCCGTTCCATCACCTGCTCCTTCTTTTGGTGCCACTTTGACTTGTGCTGAGGCTTCAGTCAGATCCTTTACCAATCCAATGGCTTCATCTTCATGTTCCTGTCTCTCAGAAAGAATGTTAGTTTCATCAAATACTACATGTACACTTTCTTCTACACACAAAGTTCTTTTATTGAACACTTTATATGCTTTGCTATGTGAAGAATATCCCAAGAATACTCCCTTATCACTTCTGGGATCAAACTTACCTAGAGAGTCTTTTCCATTATTGTGCGCAAAGCACTTGCAACCAAATGCCCTAAGATGGGATATATTTGGTTTTCTCCCTTTAAGTAACTCATAGGGATTCTTCTCTACAAGAGGTCTAGTCATGCATTTATTGATAATGTAACATGCAGTGTTTACAGCCTCTACCCAGAAGCTATGGGCCAGTTTACTAGAAAGAAGCATAATCCTAGCCATGTCTTCAAGAGTCTTATTCTTTCTTTCAACTACTCCATTTTGTTGAGGTGTCCTAGAGGCAGAGATGTTATGATCTATACCATTTTCATCACAAAATTCAGCAAACTTAGCATTCTCAAATTCAGTTCCGTGATCAGACCTAATTGATGCAAGTTGATTTCCTAATTGTTTCTAAGTTTTTCTAACAAAGGCGGTAAACATGTCAAATGCTTCATCTTTAGATGTTAGAAATAGTACCCAGGTAAATCTAGAATAGTCATCAACAAGTACCATTACATACTTTTTTCCACCTCTGCTCATGGTTCTCATTGGACCACATAGATCCATATGGACCAGTTCCAACGACTTGGTTGTGCTTACCATTTTCTTGCTTTTGAAAGATGAACTTACCTGCTTCCCCCTTGCACAAGCCTCACAAACTTTGTCTTCTTTTTGAACTTGATGTTAGGTAACCCTATCACCAAGTCCTTAGAGACCAATTTGTTTAGCTGATTCAGACTGGCATGACCAAGTCTTTTGTGCCACAGGAGGGGATCATTATCCAGCACACTTAGGCAGGTTAGTTCATTTTCTGAGAGAGTGGACAAATATACAATGTAAATATTGTTAACTCTTTTTCCCTGCAAAACAATCTTGTCAGTGGTAAGATTAATCACAAAGCATTTAGTAGAGGTGAATGCTACAAGGTTACCTCTGTCACACAGTTGTGACACACTAATAAGGCTGTATTTCAAGCCATCTATCAAGTAGACATTCTCAATAGAGTGAGAGTTTGTCTTACCTACCTTTCCAACCCCAATGATCTCACGTTTCTTCCCATTTCCAAAGGAGACATTGCCTCTCTTTAAGTCCTTAAGTGAAAGGAACTGGTTCTTGCTTCCAGTCATATGTTTTGAGCAGCCACTATCCATTTACATTTGGCTGCTTCCCTTCACTTGGACCTGCAAAAATAAATCAGGGGTTAGTCTTAGGAACCCAAACTAGTTTGGGTCCCTTTCTATGGGCAAATGGATAAATCAGATTCCTTCTAGCCCACCCATGCAACCTATTTTTTTCTTGAACAAAACTTTTGTTCTTTTGACTGGCCTTTTCTTTTGCATTACATTCATTTTTGTAATGGCCAATCTTGCCACAATGTGTGCAAATTTTGTTTTCAGGAAGAGTGAGATACTTGCTTTTAGGATCCCACTTAGGTGCTTGAGTCCCATAACCAAGTCCTCTTTTGTTGCTACTATGATGTTCGTGTAGCCAAGAGAGTGCATCAGAAGCCTTGTTCCATTTGCAAGTTTTATCTAGTTCATGTTTTACCTTCCCTAGATCTTTTTTTAATACTCTTATCTGCTCATCTTTCCTGTATAGCTCATCCTTCATTTTTCCTAAGTTTTCTTCTAGGGTGAGATGAGTGTGATCAGCTTTCTTCTTTCTTGTTCCTAGTTTCAATTTTAAGTTCTCAGACCTAAGTTCTAGGACACTATTGTCATGTTTAAGAACCTGGTTCTTCAACTCAGTATTTTCACTTTCACTCTCATTAGCCCTAGACTATAGATTTTTGCACTTGGCTTTTAGGATCATACATTCCCTAGATATCTCTTCCTTTTCATTGTTAATTATCTCAAACTCATCAATGAAATCCAGCAATAGCTCAAACAACCTTTCTTTAGACATGAATTTAATCTTGTCTTTGAGATGAAAAATACTTACCTCTTGTTCATCATCTGATTCTCCGATGGCCATAAGAGCTTGTTTATCTCCAGTTTCATCTTCTGAGTTCTCATCTGATGTTTCTTCCCAGGCAGCGACCATAGCCTTTGTTGATCCTTTGTTCCTTTTTGGTTGAACCTGTTCCTTCTTCCTGCTCCTTCGTTCAGCCCTTTCCTTCTTCCACTCAATTTCCCATTGAGGGCAGTTCTTGATCATGTGATCAGTCTTACCACACTTATAGCAGCCCTCATTGGTCTGTTTCTTAGGAGCCCTTGGTTTGTTGAAGGTTGTACCTCTTGAAGAACCCTTTCCTCTCATCAGGTATTTTTTGAAATTTCTAGTGATCATAGCCATTTCATCATCCTCCAGATCTGAACCTTTAGAAATTCTGAGAGCCAGACTCCTTTCCTTCTTGGGTGAATCCATTTTCATGGTTTGCCTTCTCAGTTCATAGGCAGTAAGGTTTCCAATTAGTTCATCCAGCTTGAGGGTAGCAATGTTCTTTGATTTCTGAATAACAGTGATTTTGCTTTCCCAAGAGACTAGCAGAACCCTTGTCAAAATCTTCTCAACTTTGTCTTCTTTAGGAATAATCCTTCCAAGAGATTTAAGTTCATTCGTCAGTGTGGTGAACCTTGTATACATCTCTTGGATGGTTTCTCCTTCCTTCATGGTGAATTTCTCATACTGGGAGTACAACAGTGTTCCTCTGGACCTCTTCACTTGAGGTGTTCCTTCATGAGCCACTTGCAAAGTGTCCCAGATTTCCTTAGCAGTAGTACAACTTTGAATTCTACCGTACTCATCTGGACCTAGTCCACACACAAGCCATTTCTTGGCCTTGGCATTTTTCTCCCACTTCTTCAGGTCTTCAGTAGTGCAGTCAGCCCTTGTCTTTGGCACATCCACTCCTTTAGTATTCTTCTTTGTCGTTGCTAGAGGACTATCAGTGACTATGTCCCAGAGTTCATAGTCTTCTCATATGCTGTGATCCCTCATCCTGTTCTTCCACCAAGAATAGTACTGACCATTGAAAAGTGGAGGCCTAGAAGTGGATTGCCCTTCCCAGTTCCCAGGTGGTGAACTCATATTGATCTTTTCCTAAGGTGTTAGCCTCTTCAAGGATAACCTGGCTCTGATACCAATTGATGTTTTAAGCGTCAATACCACACAAGGGGGGGGGGGTGATTTGTGTGGTACCCAATTTTTGATCTAGAAGAACCAGGTTCTTCTAGGTGTTCTAACTACTACTGTTTGCAGAAATAAAAGTACATAAAATAAAGAACACAAAGATTTTTATGTAAAAAACACCTGGCTCAAAAGGTGAAAAAACCACGACCTACTACTTAGTAGAATTTTCCCACAGCATTTACAAAAACTCTTTGTAAACCTAAGGATTAACTCTAATCCCGTTGTAGCACACAACCTCAACTATTGCGACAACTTCAAGTTAGCTTATAACTTGAACATTCAAAGTACCTAATATAATTGCTTCTATGAAAGCTGGAAAGGTACAACTTTAACCACCTACTACAATTGAACTAGAATAAGAAAAAACACAATGGAACTGGTTCTTCTATCTCGTTCAAGTAGCTTCAGGAGTGCACACTCAAATCTCACATAAATTGCTTGCAAAATCACCTTGCTCTTTTGCTTTCAATTTTGTTTAACTTCTGCATTTGTGCAATACCTGTAAAAGAGAACAATCACTGTTATTTAATAGGTTAGAAATCAGAGTTTGATTGGGACTCAATTGCTGATCTTCTATCGTAGTTAAGTCCTTGAAGATCTCAAACTCCAACACTATCTTTTATCTGGATTGTGTTCTTTTCATATAACGAGACCTTCTCCCCTAATCTAATATGCAACCTTTTCGATTAGATCATGAGATATTGTTGATGACTTATCTTCTTCACGCTCATCTCCTTCACGCGCATCTCACATGTTTAGATCAAGACTGTGCTTCACAAGATGGACCTGGTCCATGACTGAGTTCATTTGTCATTCTTCAAAACTTTACCTATTCCTAGGCCAACAGGGCTCGGATTATACACCGCTGCTCACCCTCCTTCCTCGACTTGGCGCATTACACCCCCTTTGGATTCCTGGGGGTATGGCAGAACTATCTACTAACTGTATCCTCCCATGCCGGGGCAACATCTCAAGAAATGGCTTTATAATAGTAATACTGGCGAAGTTCATACAAGCTAGATTTTTCACCCAGCCACTTCTTGTCTCCTTTCGGATTCTCCTTTATCACTTTGCTCTTCTCCATCGCTTTCCCCTTCTACATCTTCCCTTTTGAAGATGCCATTCCGGGGAGGGGGGGGGGTAGTCGAGATGAGACTCCCGAGGGGAATGGGCTTGGAAGATATTGTCTTTAAGGATGCGGGCTTGAGGAGATGATACCGAAAATGTCGCCATTGAGGACACACTTTTGAGGATAAGCTAGATTCTTAGGCTTTCATTGTATGTACACCCTTTTGCTTCTTCATTCCTGTGTAAGGATCCCCTTGCGAGCTTTTGTAATCATATGTAAGGACCCTTCGTGGGCCGTTGTAAGCAAATGTTTATGAATATAAAGACATTTTCTTAACTTCTGCCTTTAATATTTGCCTATTCCTTTATGTTTGCGGAGACTCCAAATGCACGGTCATGTTTGTTGCTGCTAATACTGAACCCGGATGCGAGTATTCCTTCCGGCCTTCGGTGGATGAAACCGATTTCTCGCGGGGTCTTTTGCAATTCCTTGGATTGAACCTGAATAGGGCCGATAGACTCGGGTCGCCGAGACTTTGACTTCGAGCAAAATGAGAATAATGTTTCGGGCCTCGGAGTCATGACTTACTAGTTAAGTTCCGTAGTAACCTTTGAGAAGAAATTTGCTTGGGGACCCGTGGGCCGGGGCTGCCTTTGATCTCTTGAGGGCAGTCCCCGAGCAAAGACTTGCTCGCACTCGGACAACCCGAAAGCGCATTTTAGTGTGAATAGCTTCATGGTGCTGTAGATAGATTTTGAAAGAGGGTTTGTCCGATCTTGGACGGCATCCGGAGCTAGGCCCATACGGGTAAAGTTCAAAAATGCTCATTTCTTGGGTGTCACCCTTGTGTTGGCGTAGGCGTTATCGGCTCCTTAGAGCATAGCCTTATCTTGATTGAGGTCCTCGAGGCTAGGTACTGCCTCGGGACTGGAGAGGGTGTTATCGGCTAGCGTTCCCGACCGACTTTAAGGTAGGTGAATCGTCGCCGTCTTTTCCACATATAATATGAGGATGTTTCCACCTTCTCAGGGGTTACCCCGTTTTAAGCAGTTGTCATTTTCTTTCTATGCCAGCTTTTCGGTATTTCGGTATTAACACGCCTGCACATTTTCTCACTTTTTAGTTCTCCAACTTTGTGATCGCCATGGTGGCTATGCTGGGGTTTATCCGACAGGGAGGGGAGAGCTCTGCTCCCAGTTTTGGAGATCATTGGGGTCTGCTGACTTTGTGGTGTCGATCGATTACGCCCTTTGTTGTTGTTGTCGAGGACAATAGAGACCGGCTATGGACGAGTCGTTTTGCCTGGGTGCGGACCGCTGACATTATACCCTAGGAGCCTGTATCATTTATTGAAGAATGGGGCTATATCTTAAGTGGTGCGTCTCTTGATTTACTAGTTCTGCCTATGGCGAGAGCTGGTTTCTTAGTTGTGTCTTCCTTCCTTCTTCTGTAGTGGTTTCACGGGCGTCGGGCGACGTTCTTGACCTACCGGGCTTAGTCCGAGGATTTGGCGGCCCACTCGACCTGTGAGGAGAGCGAGTGGCGAGCTTTGTCCCGGGACAGATCGGAAGCAAAATATCATGGTAAGTACTGCGCTATTCCTTCCTTGCTATCACCTTACACCTCTTACTGAGTTTTCTTCTGTAGGCATCCAACAAGCTCGAGTCCAGACTACTTCTTTTTGGAGCTAGGCTCCAGAAAGCTCTGGATGAGGTAGGTCCCTTGGGCTCCTTTGCGAGGAGAATGAAGTTGAGTTGACACACTGGCGATATGAGGCGTATCGAAGCTCGAATTACGAGAGCTACTTGATGGAACAGGTAATTTCTCATCCCGGGCGGGTATGCATTTCACCTTTTAACTTCTCCGGTTAACCATTCGTCTATCCCAGTTGCAGAAAAAGACGGAGGCTCTAGAGCACCTTAGGGGTGAAGCCGACCAATTTTGGAATGACTGGCGAGCTAAGAGCTCAGATGCAGGCTCAAGCTTCAGAGAAGGAGGGTGCCTTGGCCAAAGTTCCTTCCTCCGAGGCCCAACTCATGACAATGCTTTAGTTCAAGCGGATATGATCACAAAGCTTGAATCTGAGCTTTCGAGGGTCAGGGCTAAGATCGTTGATGCTCGGGCTGAAGCAGCACTAAACCGGACTAAGGCTGATCAGGAGATGGCGATTTTTTTGAAAGATGTTATCGATGCCCAAGCTGAATTGAAGAGGGTCCTCGATCGTGAAGAGATGATCAAAGAATATGTTCGTTACAGATCCCGAAGAAGGGTTCTTGAGGAGATCGGTGCCAGGGGTTTTGTTCTCCCTAAAGAGCAGGCACGAGCGAGGACGGACGAGCGAGGACGGACGAGCATGATGCTCGATCATTCCTATCCGATGCCGAGAAAAGTGAAGATGAGGCTGGTAGGCCGTATCCCTCAGGGGTGGGGCGTAGACTCTACCACCTTGTTTGTGATATTTCCAGAGCGCGTTTGTAGATGGAGGACACACTTTTTTATGTATGTAAATAGAAGAGAACTTGAAGCTTTATTTCTTATGTGCCCCTTTCTGCTTCGTTTCTGACCAGGTGGACTGGTTTCGGAGTTGGTGAGAATCCTTAGATTCGTAATATGGCTCTAGGGCTCATCAGGCAGGCCCAGGGGCTCTTACGCGTTCGATCGATGCGACTTTTAGTGTAAGTTGGCATTAGAGCTGTTATGCTTTTGCTCAACTGTTTTGGGTTTAGTCTCCAAGTCGGGCTTTGGCTCGAGCCCATACGACCCTCAAGCTTTTGTGTTTGCATGGGCGGGTGACAATGGCTCTTACGCCTTGCCCTTGGGCATTTGTATTTTAACTGTTTTGGGTTCAGTCCCCGAGTCGGGTTACGACTCGGGTTCACTTGACCCTCAAGTTTTGTATTTTCGTGGGCTGTCGACAACGGCTATTACGCCTTGGGTCGAAGCGACCTTTTATGCATGTGGCCCTAAGGCTTATGAAGCTGGTGACGATGGATCTTACGCTATGCCCTTAGTCATGTATAGTTAACTATTTTGGATCCGGTGTTTGAATCGGGTTACGACTCGAGCTCACTTTGACCCTCAAGCTTTCAAATTTTTAAGCTGGCGACAGTGGCTCTACGCTTTTGGTCGTTACGATCGTTTAGTGTGTGTAGCCCTGAGGCTCATTAGGCTGGCAACAATGGCATATGTAGGCTTTGTTTTCCTCTCGTTAAGGACTTTTGAAATGATTTTGCCTGACCTGTCATCGGTTCGGGAAGAACCTCGATTTCAAGTCATTTGCGGCAATGTTCGAGCACCTCGGAAGGTTTAGCTCATAGGCTGAGTAGCTCGAAGCCTTATGATTTGGAGCTGACATGGTCGAAGCTCTTTTGCCTATCGAGGGTAGCCTATTTAACCGATTCTTTTCGAAGAAGATTCGAAGTGATTGCCTATGATTTTATAGCGACGGTCGGGCGCCCCCGAATCGCGTTAATTTGGCTGGTGCAGCCGTATGACCATAGTCATTTGTGTTTGGCCGGAGCCATTTTTGATCCTGAGTGTAGTAGTTTAGGCGTCTATATCGAGGGTATGCCCTTTCAGAAGTCTTACAAATGCGACATATAGCCTAAACTTCGAGATTGAGTTTATGCCTGTAGTAAGGTCTTACAAAATTTTCATGCCTTTTGAGGTCTTATAGTTTTGTTGATACTTGGTACAATTATGATTCATTCTGGGTTAGCGTTCTGACCGCTTCGATTGGGCGTCTGCATGAAGGTTAGTCTAAAATACGAAATTAAAAAGGAGATGGCCATACCTTGATGTGAGATGCGCCGACGATGTTTTGAGAATCGATATGTTCCAATCACTCGAGATGAGGACGAGGTACGGTCCTTTATTTCGTTTAATCGGTCTTGATCGAGGGTGCGGCTCGATGACTTTATTACTCTTTTGTGGGCGGGGGTGCGAGCGCAGGTGCCACATCATGCACCACGAACATTTCCCTTGCCACATGTTGTTCCCCGTAGACGGTTTTAATTCCGTCATTTTTCGGGAACTTCATCATTTGGTGAAGAGTGGATGGTACTGCTCTCATGCATTGTATCCACGACCGTCCGAATAAGGCGTTATACCTTATGTCTCCGTCGATGACATGGAATTTGGCGTTTTGGGTCGTGCCAGCCACGGTGACTGGGAGGATAATTTCTCCTTTCGTTGTTTCACTTGCCATGTTGAATCCATTGAGGACTCGAGTGGCGGGCACGATTTGGTTGAGCAGTCCGAGCTGCTCTATCACCCTCGACCTGATAATGTTGGCCGGGATACCTGGATCCACGAGTACACGTTTTATTTGAAAAGAATTTACGAGGAAAGAAATTACTAGTGCGTCATTATGAGGTCGAGACAAGGTCTCGGTGCCTTCCTCGCTGAATGTGAGGGCGTCCTCGGGGATATATCCTCGGGTCTGCTTTTATCTGGTGATGGATATTTTTGTCCTTCTCATTACGGGTTCCTGCGGGGTTTCGACGCCTCCCATGATCATCTAGATGACATGTTGTGGCTCGTTTGCCTCGTTATTCTTGGTCGCTTCCCTTCCCCAGAACTAATTTTTGGCTCGATCACTAAGGAACTCCCGGAGATGTCCTTTGTTGAGTAGTTGAGCTACCTCCTCTCGTAGTTAGTGGCAATCCTCGGTTCTGTGGTCATGCGTGTTGTGAAACTCACACACCAAGTTGTAATTCCTTTGTGAAGGATCAGACTGTATAGGCCTAGGCCACTTGGCGTCTCTGATTTTACTGATGGCGAACATGATGTCCGACACATCGACGTTGAAGTTGTATTCTAACAAGTGAGGCACACTCGTTGGCACTATATTTCTATTGAATCTAGCTCTATTGATGAGTCCTCGAGTATCCTGTCCTCGATCCACTCTCCGATCATTGCGAGGTAGGTTGCGCCTAGGGGCGTTCCTCCGATCTTCGATGTACAACTGATATCTTTCTTTGTTTCATTTGGTTCATTTGCCAGGATCCTTCTTGGGTATACTGAGCCCGAGGGGGATCCCAACTGGTCATCCTCGGCCCTGATCTTCGACTGGTACCAGTTATGGACGTCTGACCAGGTCACAGATGGGTACTCGATCAGATTTTGTTTCAGCTGTTTTGAAGCCACCGAGCTTTGTTCATTTAGACCTTGAGTGAAGGCCTGCATTGCCCAGTCGTTGGAGACTAGCGGTAGCTCTATCCGTTCCATTTGAAAGTGAGACACGAATTCCCATAACATCTCGTTCTCCCTTTGCTTGATTTTGAAAACATCGGACTTCCTCGTTGCTACTTTGATGGCGCCGACATGTGCCTTTACAATTGAGTCTGCTAGCATGGCGAATGAATCTATGGAGTTAGGATCTAAGTTGTGATACCACTTCATGGCCCCCTTTGAGAGTGTTTCCCCGAATTTTTTCAGCAATACGAACTCGATCTCATCGTTTTTTATATCGTTGCCCTTTACCGCGTAGGTGTAGGCAGTAACGTGTTCATTGGGGTCTATGGTCCTGTTGTACTTAGGGAGTTCCGACATTCTAAACTTCTTTGGAATGGGTTTCAGGGCCGCTTCTTCGAGGAACAGATCTGGTCAACCCTGGAGTTGTAGGTCTCGACCTTCTTGTCGTTGGCTGCTATCATTTTCTTGCCCGATTCTATCCTTTTGGTGAGTTCCTCGAGCATTTTTACGATGGCGGGGTCGACTATCGATCCATTATTACTCGATCTCTCAGGTACCTTCTCGGCTGGGAGAGCTGTTCTCAGTGCTACCATGCTTGGAGTCTTCGGGTGGCTTTGTAGCTGAGTGATAGCCAACTGTTGTGCCTAAAAACATTTTAAAAATAACATGAAGGCTAACTTCCTGTTCTTCCCGAGCTGGGGTTCTTTGGGCTTCCTGTTGGTTGCCATGTTGTATGCTCCTGTCGGTGTGTGAGGTTTCGTCGACCTACTGTGCGTCATGCAAATCCGCATCTACTGGAATCGGTCCAGGCGCGTTGTTGGGATTCTGTGGTGGCGCGCCAATAATTGGAACAGCCACACCGTTTTCACCGTGGTCTTCAAGGTTGTCGTTCTCGACTCTATTCACTGAGCCAGACATTTTGACCTGAAATTGAAGATCTTGAACAAGAAGAAATGTGAAAGATAACTTGCATTGTGTGATGAAACCAGCAAGAAAATAATCACTATTATTTTTAGCCCCACGGTGGGCGCCAAACTGTTTACCGTGAAAATGGTAATAACAATTAAATTTGTTGATGGGACTTTAAAAATACGTGATTTATTTTTATGCTAGTTGTTAGAGCGGTTGATGCTAGATATGTGAAGCTTAACGGCAGAATTACGAACTAAAGCAGAGTTATAATCAAACCGAGGGGTTAGTTGTTCGTGCCTTGGGCTAGCTGATGAAGGGCCTCGAGGTCGATGCCAGACTCGGGCTTGAGCTACCGGGGTAACCGGGAAGGGACTAACAGTTAGGATATAATCAAAGGAGGCTCTTTATGACCAATATCAAGCAATAAATGAAGAACAAGTATGAAAGCAACAAATGAAAATGGTAGTCTCGAGCAAGTAAGTTAGAGAGAAAAGAGAGGGAGAGTTATTATTGATCTTGTGTAGAATAGTTGGAGCAACAGAGTTTACAAAGTGCCAAGGATCCCCCTTATATAGGAGGAGGAATCCAAACATAGTTCAAGATACATTAAATGATAAAGGAAGCGGGATGAGACAGCTAACTAGCTTCATGATGTAGACTCGGACCAGCGTTAGACTAGCCTGGTAGACTTAACCGGCCCCGGATGCATTCTTCGGAAGCCTCCCATGCCCGTCGGGGTCTCGACCAACATTATCCCCAGGTCGGGTGTCAATAGATCTTGAGGGAGGTACCCGGTCCATGGTCTCGAGCCTCCAAGGCAATCTCCTGAAGTACCTTATCAACGATAAATTAGTCCCCCTGATTTCACCGTATACAATGCTCTTGGGTTTTGATGGCTTGCGTAGCTTGGTTGAGTTAAGAGGATTCAATCCTGACGGTTTGGTTTGGTGCAAATGGGATTCAGAGAGTTCTTGATGGTTTCTATCACGATTAGAGATGTATATTTTCTATTGGCGTGAGGAGCATGCGATGTATAGTGATTTTCTTCTAGATGGGGTGAAATGGAAAGTTCTTGGCTACTTGAGTATGTAGTTGCTTGTGGCTCGGAGCGGATTATGAAGTTCTCATAATTATCATAGGATGGCATAATATATGCGGTATGTTGTGTATGGTTGAGATTTGCATGTGTAAGGTCACGGTTCAGTTTTGAAAGGAATGTCATAAATTCATATACATCATGGATAGTTCAGATGACTAGGTAAATGATACTACTAATTGGTGTGGCTTGATGAGGGTATACATTTCAGAAAGGGCAATGTATTTGAGTTAAGGATACTTCATTGGTATTGCGACACTCTCTTATTTGATCAACTGTTGATATTCAAGTCTCTTGGTGGCACAGAAGAATTATAGAAGTATTCCTCGTGGGATGATCGAGTATTAGAGGTGTGTTAAATATTTGGGCGGTGGAGTTGGGATCAGATATGGTGATTCATGTGCTTTATGTATTTAGAGATTGGGAGTTCTCATAAACAGGTTATTTCGTGGTTGTGGACTGTGAAGATATGGGCAAAGCTAGTCAGATGTTAGTATGTGCCATGATTCAGTCATTGTGAACTTTCGAAGAGTTATTTATCTATTGTGGTTGACCAGAGTTGATTTGGGGTTCATTGGTAGACTTAATATGGATGTGTATTCTACATCGGGTCGAATTAGTTGACTCTGAATTGCTATTGTCGAGGGGTGTGCCATTCGATTGTTGTTGAGGTTTTGTGTTCTGGAGCGATCTATGAGTTACCCTTCTATGTTATGAGGAGTTGTGATTGTTGGTTATATGCACATATGGTGCAGTTCTATTGGGGTCTTATAGCGGAATTTGAGCGGGAAGAGTATTGGGTATTGCTTAGTGGATGTCGTATTGGTTATGTTCTTTCGGGTTTTCATGTGGTGTTATGTCATTTGCCTCTCCGTGGTTATGGTGATTCAATTCTGGTACTAGACATCAAATTGCGCGTGGTTGTTGATTTAGAGCATGGTGACTTGAGGTTTTTCATGTGGACCAGTGTTTGGATAGGGTCGCGCATTGCAGCGAAGTTATATGGAGGTATGATCCTTTGAGTTAGATTTGTATGTTCTGGTTCTACGATGTGTGATGGGTTCTTAGCATTGTGTGTGGTGGTACTGGTGAGCTTGCGGCACAGCTCTCTCATTTGAGTCATTTTCCATGATTTGAGTACATTTGGACTGTTGCTTATTGGTGGGCGGGTTTCACGGGTTGCAGCTTTAGATTGTATCGATGTGTCATGTCACTAGAGTAGTCGTGTTGGATGAGATGAGGTCATAGGGATTTAGAATGAATATTATCGGATTCGATTTCAGCATGTTGGAAGGATAATATTGGAATTCGGCTTAGAAATTTACTATGGTCCTTGACGAAGGAGAAGGAGCTCCATGATTGGTTGATCTGAGGAATGGCTATGACTTTCTATGTGTTTCTTTCATCATGGGCAGTATATGGAAGTGTTTGAAATGAGGCATTATTTGATAAGAGGTTTACTACCGGTATTGGGTTGTTTGAGTAGCTGCTGTGAGTAGAAGTTGTCACTATGAGTGTTTGAGTTATGTGGTATATCATGTGATTACATCTTGAGTTACGGATATGGGTTGATACAGCTTGTTTGGACTTATTCAATGTATAAATGCGAGATTCTGATCTTATAGATAATTTCGAAAGTGGAAATTTGTTTCTAAGGTTTATGGGCTTGGTTGGATTGCGAAATTTCAGTTATGTTATGCTATCGGACCTATATGGGATGGGGTGATGTGGGTCACCCCCGGGTATGTGCATAATGAGGATTCATGGCGATTTGATGGCTTTTGAAACAACTTTAGACACGTTCGAGGACGAACGTATGTTTAAGTGGGGGAGGATGTAACGACCCAACTGGTCATTTTGAGCATTTGCACTTCGCTCGCCGGTTCTTGGGCATGACTAGCCTCGTATGATGTAGTATGACTTATGTAAATCGTCGGTTTTGGTTTTCAGGTTAATCGGAGCAAATATGGAAGAATAATTTTCAGCTTGAAGCTTTAAATTTGAAATGTTTGATCAAGTCTTGACTTTTTAGTATTCGATCTCAGATTTTGATTTTTGTTATTTGGTTAGCTCCGTTAGGTGATTTTGGACTTGGGAGCGCGTCCGAAATGTGATTTGGAGGTCCGTGGTAGAATTAGGCTTGAATTGGCGAAATTGGAAATTTGGCATTTCTCTGTCGGTAGTGGAAATTTTTATATCGAGGTCGGAATAGAATTCTGGAAGTTGGAGTAGGTCTGTAGCGTCATTTGTGACGTGTGTACAAAATTTTAGGTCATTCGGACAAGGTTTGATAGGTTCCAGCATCGTTTGTAGAATTCAGAAGTTTAAAGGTTCTTAGGCTTGAATCTGAGGGTGATTTGGTGTTTTGATGTCATTTTTAGTGTTCTGAAGGTTTGAATAAGTTTGAATAGTGGTATATGACTTGTTGGTATTTTTGGTTGAGGTCTCGAGGGGCTCGGGATGAATTCAGATGGTTAACGGAAGGATTGGAACTTGGTTTGAGTAGCTGAAGTTGTCGCTTCTGTCATTTCCGCACCTGCGGATTGGGGACCGTAGGTGCGAGGTCCATAGAAGTGGTTATGTAGCGCAGGTGAGCAGCAGTGGTCGCAGGTGTGATTTGGTCCCCGCATCTGCGATGACCGCATGTGCGATGAGGCAACCGCAAAAGTGAAAATGCCCTATTAATGAGATTCCGCAAAAGCGGAAAGGTTTGTGCAGGTGCGGCCCTGCAGATGCGTAATGGGGACCACAGATGCGAAAGTGCTGGGCAGAATGTATATAAACGCTCCTTCACGAATTTTTGGTCATTCTTCTCCATTTTTGGTCCGGATTTGAGTTTTGGGCAGTGATTTTCAGGAGGAATCAAGGATTTTCAGTGGGGTAAGTTACTTGGGCTTTATTATTTGTGTTTGTGATGATTTTTCCACTGTTTAATTTTGGAATTAGTGAGAATTTGGGGAGAAGTTGATGGGGTTAGGGCTTGAGTTTCAGAGAGTTTTGATTGAGGATTTGAGTGACCATTTGAGATCGGTTTTTGATGATTTTGATATGTATAGACTCGGGAGTGAAAGGAGTTTCTAGTTGTGATTTTTGTCGGATTCCGAGACGTGGGCCCAGGGGGGGGAGGGGGAGTTTGGGTGAATTTCGGGATTTTGGTTTGAATTGGTAGTTTTTCGTTTGGAATTGATTCCTTGGCCTATATTGATTGCGTTGCATTGCTTTTGGTTAGATTCGAGACGTTTGGAGGTGCCGATTCTAGAGGCAAGGGCGTAGCGGAGTAGGAATTGGCTTGGTTCGAGGTAAGTAACGCTTCCAAACTTGGTTCTGAGGGTTCGAAACCCCGAATGTTGTGTTATATGATTCATATTGAGGTGACGCAAATGCAAAGTGACGGGCGTGTGGGCGTGCACCGTAGGAATTGTGGCCTGGTTCATTCCATGGCACCGCTTAGTGACTCTTTCTTACTGATATTTATGTTGTGATGTTGTGATTAAGTTAAAGAAACTGTAAATCATGCTAATTATCATGTTAGGGCTTCACGCCAATACTATTGAGACCCGAGTGGTCGTTTCTCACTGTCATCTCATTAGTTTAATTGATACTCTATACTTAGTCTTCTTTATGCATATCATATTATGTCTCAGTCTCGGTTGTTATCATTTGGCACATCATATCATTCTTTCGGGCTAGTAATATGGCATCGTGAGCCCGTGTGTATGAGACTGGAGAGTGATGACTGAGTGAGGCCGAGAGCCTGATTATGCGTGACAGTTATGGGATCGGGCTGCACGCCACAATAGATTATTGATTATGCCTTCGTTGGCTTGTTATAGCGCTTGGGCTGAAAGGATCCCCTCCGGAGTCTACACACCCCCAGTGAGCGCAGGTGATATTATTAAGGGATGGATCTTCCTTGGACATGGATCTTGTCTGAAGTACTTATACCTGGAGATGGATCTTCTCCATAGGATTGGAATGGCCTTCCTCGGTACTGGATGACTGTTGTCAGTGATTTGTATATATTCCGGGATGGATCTTCCCTGGGCTGGAATGGTCTTCCTCAGTACTGAGTGACTGTTCTTGGAGATATATATATTCCGGGTGGATCTTCCCTAGGCCGTATGATCCATATACAGTACTGAGTGGACGAGTATTTGAGATTGTGGGCACATGAGGCACTCAGCATGGTGTATTTCATAAAGCATGTGCATTGGCATGTAGATGTAGCAGAGTTACACTTCTTTACCCCGTTCATACCTGCTCTGTTTTACTATTCGAGCTGTTTATTTAACTGAAAGCATGCCTACGTTTCTATACGTTATTTCTGTTACCTTTGATGAGGTTGAGCTCATCACTACCTATTAGTCCAAATGTTGGACTTGTTATTTACTGAGTTGGTGTACTCACGTTACCCCCAGCACCTTGTGTGCAGATCTAGGTACTTTCGGTCCCAGTGGCAGTCACTGATCGAGGTTGCACACTTGGGAGATTGTTGAGGTATCTGCATGGCATTCACAGATCTTCACCCTCCTTCTCTATTCTAGTTGTGTTTCCGTTGTATTCAGTAAACATAGTAGTAGACTATGTTATTTCTCTAGACGCTCATGTACTCTGTGACACCCTGGTTTTGGGCTGGTTGAATCGTGTTATGGATTTTACTTATATTATGATCAGTCTATTTTCTTAAAGGATAAAAGTACTCTTCCGCAAATATTCTAAATTTTAGCATTGTGGTTGGTTTTTCGTTGAGTTGACGATGGCCTAGTTCCACAATAGGCGCAATCACGACGTGTTGGGTTTTGGGTCGTGACATTCTCGTACCAGCTATTTGGGGATCCCCAGTTCTTTTAGGGAATTATCATTACCTTACAGTCTTCCGTATTTTTAGACAGTTACTATTTTCAGTACTTCATTAGAGGCTTCATAGACTAGAGTAACAGTTAGACAGAGTCACAGGCATTTCATGTTAAGCAATGTTGGCTTCAAATATACTTCAGACTTATGTTAGTGTTTCCGCACATTAATTTATATCATTCAGACTTTCAGTGTATCAACATGTGTTAGTTTATCCTCCACTTTCAGTATGTTATGATATCACATGTTGATTCATCTAGTCAGTTTGTTCGCTCGATCACAGTAGTCAGGCACCAAGTGTCGTGTTACGTCTATGCCCAGGTTTGGGGTATGAAAATCGTTGATGCCAATAAACAGCTGAACCAGCAAGGTGGAACTCCACCATACCACACACCTACGGGATCCTCTCAGCAGTCTCGTGGAAGTTCACCTGAAAGGTCTGTTTCATGCGCTGATGATCAGCAAGAAGATGACCAAACCGTAGAGCAGGATGCTCTAAAGCAATTGGTTGCGGAACACGTGAATAGTGCACTACTGGCTTTTGTCAGGGGATTACCCAATGCGACACAAACTCCTCCACTAGTTAATACAAAAACTTTGGAGAATCCGCGTTCAGGGTTTGATAATTATGGAAGTGGAGAAATTCCTAATGAATCTCGTGATGGAGGGTCAGGTATACCAAATAATTGTAATTTACAAAGTTTAGTGATAACTTTGCAGAAACAGTTGAAGGAGCAAATAGATCGTATAGAGCAAATACCTGGTGTGCCCCTCATAATCAAAGGGGTGGATATTGACAAGTATTCACAATAACCTTGGAGGCCAAGTGCAACACTTTTACCAATTCCCAAAAAGTTTAAAATGCCTGATATTTCCAAATATGATGGAACAACTGACCGTCGAGATCATGTAACTGAGTTCACTACCGGCATGAAAGGCAATGATTTAACTAGACATGAAATTGAATCGGTTTCGGTTAAAAAGTTTGGTGAAACACTCACAAAAGGAGCGTTAACGTGATGTTCTCTTTTACCTGAAAATTCTATTGATTCTTTTGCTGAGCTTGCAGATTCATTTATAAAAGCATATTCGAGAGCTCAAAGAGTTAAAAAAGGGATGGAATACATCTTTAAAGTTAAACAAGGGCGTACATAATTGCTCAGGGAATTCATAGATAAATTCCAGTGGGAGAGGATGATGTTGCCTCGAGTACCTAATAATTGGGTGGCTATGGCGTTTGTGAGAAACTTGAACAAGAAACGTTCAGAAGCCACAAGGAGGTTGAAAGAAAGTTTGCAAAAATTTCCTGCAACAACTTGGAACGATGTGTACAATAGGTACAATACGAAGTTGCGGATAGAAGAAGATACAGTCACACAACCAAGAGCCGATGAAAGACCAGGTTCGTGACGTTCAAAATCAGAGAGGAGGTCTAGTAAAAATAGGTATGAGCCGTACATGGGACCTTCATGGTGAGACTCTCGATCTAAATAAGAGAATGTGCGATTTGACTCATGATCAAGGCAAAAAGACGCGAGTTCTTCATCTAGGTTCAAAAAGAAGCGGGATGCCCGAAGAAATGATTCCAATATGCAAGGAAGAATAGGGGATTACAGATTTAACATCAGCACCTTCGAATTAGTGGTTGTTTTAAGAGGTATGGGGTATAAGGAGCGATGGCCAAAAGAAATGAGATCAGATCCAAGCAAAAGAAATTCAGATTTCTGGTGCGAGTTTCATAAGGATCATGGCCATGGAACAACAGATTGTAGGCTTTTGCAATGAGAGGTAGAACATTTATTGAAGTAGGGCTATCTTACTAATCTGTTTAGTGAGAAAGGGAGACAATCATACATGAAGAACAGATAGGAACCCCTAAAACCTCCATCACCAAAGAGAACAGTCAACATTATAACTGGAAGAGATGAGGTCAATGGAGTAATATATACAGTTGCAAAAAAGATGTCAAAAGTCACAGTCACTAACGAAAAGCGAGTTCACCAAGTCTTGGATGGTAATAGTTTAACATTCGACTTGATGATTCCTCACAACGATGCACTAGTTATATCTTTATTTATACATGATACTAATGTAAACCGAGTTTTGATTGATCCAGAACATCATTTTAGCGAGGGAGGTGAATGAAATGCAAGCTAATGATAAGGTCATACCAAAATCACGGTCCTTATCTGGGTTTGATAATTCAAGTGTTGTTACAAAAAGGGAAGTTGTACTTACCATATTTACAGAAGGGGTCATCAAGAATACAAAGTTCCAGGTGATAGATGCGGGCATGGCCTATAATATAATTTTGAGAAGACCGTGGATTCATGATATGGGCATTTTACCATCCACATTGCATCAAGTTATCAAATTTTCTTCACTATGGAAATCTGTCAAATCCGTGGAGATCAACAAGATTTACGAAGTATCAATTCAGTGGTGATCGCAAGCACGGTAGCCAATGAACCAGATGCAAAATAGCAATTACAGAATTTAGTTGAGCACATTGCTGTGAAAACCTCAACTGAAGACACTCAAGGACAGACTGATGTCGACTCAAGACCCAACATGATCCAAGATCCAGAAGAAAATGAAAATATTAAAACAACTATGAAGGAGCTCGAAGCTATAATATTATTTGTCCACTGGCCAAACAGAGAAGTTTACATCGGAGCAAATCTGAGCCCAGAAATGAAAGGTAAGTTAACTGAATTTTTACGTGCCAACGCAGATTGCTTTGCATGGTCGCACTCAGATATGACAGGTATACCACCGGAGGTGATGACTCACAAGCTGAATGAGGATCCATTACACCCACCTGTCAAGCAGAAGAAAAGAAAGTAAGGGTCCTTCAAAAATCAGGTGATCTGGGATGAGGTACAAAAGCTTTTAAAAATTAGTTCAATACGAGAGGTAAAGTACCCTGACTGGTTAGCTAATACCATTGTGGTTCAAAAAAAGAATGAAAAATGGCGAGTTTGTGTAGACAATACTGATTTAAATAAGGCTTGTCCTAAAGATTCATTTCCTTTACCGCATATAGATCAGTTAATTGATTCTACTGCATGTCATGAAATTTAAGTTTTTTAGATATATATTCAGGATATAACCAAATAAAAATGGACTCTCTATATGAAGAAAAAACTTCGTTTATCACAAATAAGGGGACTTAATGTTACAAAGTCATGCCATTTGGCTTGAAAAATGCTGGAGCCACATATTAAAAATTGGTGACTAAAATGTTTCAAGAACATCTGGGAAAACCCAAGGAAGTCTACATAGACGATATGTTGGTCAAATTAACACAGGCGGGGGATCATTTTCAACACTTGTTAGACACCTTTGAGATTCTTCACAAGTACAATATGAAGTTAAACCCGGAAAAATGTGCTTTTGGTGTGGCTTCAGGTAAGTTTTTAGGTTTTCTTATTTCTAACAGAGGTATTGAAGTGAATACCGCACAGATCAAAGCTATTGAGGAAATACCAGATAAACTCATGAGCAATAAAGAAGTGCAGATATTAACAGGCATGATAACATCTCTGGGGATATTTATATCAAAGTCATTAGAAAAAAGTTTTAAATTCTTTTTTGTGCTGAAAAAAGCAAAACCAATTTGAATGGACTGGAGAGTGCCAACAAGCTCTCAAGGACCTAAAGTCGTATCTGTCAAATCTGCCTTTGTTAGCCAAACTCAAAGATGGTGAAAGATTGCTCATTTACCTCATTGTGTCAGAAGTAACGGTAAGTGCGGTGTTGGTACGAGAAGATAAAGGTAAACAATCCCTAATTTATTGTGTTAGTAAGTCATCACTAGATGCTGAGACACGGTATCCGCACCTAGAAAAGCTTGCTTTAGCATTAATTATGGCATCTAGGATGTTACGACCTTACTTTCAATGTCATCCTATTTCGGTTATAACTGCTTTCCCCCTAAGAAACCTACTGAATCAACAAGAATTATCAGGTAGATTAGCTGAATGAACAATAGAACTCAATGAGTATGATATCATATATCGGCCTAGAACTGCAATAAAATTGCAGGTGTTCGTAGCAGATTTTAGCATGAATTTAGTTCCTGAGGTAGATAAGGAACTACAAGTGTTTACCGGAGCTAATCCAGGGACTTGGACCCTATTTACTGACGGTTCCTCAAATGTTAAAGGAGCAGGTTTAGGAATTATTTTAATTCCACCCTCAGGTGAAGTGATAAGACAAGCAATAAAATGTTATCCAATCACTAACAATGAGGCAGCGTATGAAGCTGTGATTGCAGGCTTGGAACTGGCACAAAAACTTGATATCGAACAAATTGTGATTAAAGGTTACTCACAGCTTGTGGTTAATCAAATACAGGGGACTTACGTGGCAAGAGAGATACAAATGCAACAATACCTGGAAAGGTACGAAAATTGCTTCAAACATGGAAAGTCGTGCAAATACCCAGGGAGGAAAAGGCAAAAGCAGGTCCATTGGCAAATCTTGCTTCTGTCGCGGATGTAACAAATGTAGAAAATGCCATTGTGATACATTTGTTTCATTTGGCACTCGATCAAATCAAGAGTGAGGTAAATTTCAATAATTTAACTTGGGATTGGAGAACGAATTTGTGAACTTTTTGCAATATGATATCTTTCTTAATGTAAGAAGAAATCACAATTGATATGGCTGAAAGCTACCTAGTATTGCTTAATTCGTAAAAATTTATATCGTAAAATATTTGGTGGACCTTTAGCAAGGTGCCTCGAACCATCACAAATGGAGAATGTAGTGAGAGAAGTACATGAGAGGCATTGCGGCAATCACGCCGAGGGAAGATCGTGGGTGAAAACATTAATAAGGGCAGGATATTATTGGCCAAAAATGAAAGAAGCAGAAAACTTTGTAGCCAGGTGCGATAAATGTCAACGATATGCCAATAAAATGCACCGACCGATAGAGCTATTGCATTTAGTTATTTCACCATGGTCCTTCATGGGCATGGACATAGTAGGTTTGTTGCCTCAAGCTAAAGGAAAGGTACAATTTCTGTTAGTTTTAACAGATTATTTCTCAAAATGGGTAAAAGCATGTGCTTTTAAACAGGTGCGAGAAAAAGAAGTTAGGGATTTCATTTGGCGGAATATTATATGCCGATTTGGAGTTTCAGATTGTATGTGATAATGGCCCACAATCCATAGGCACGAAAATCACAGAATTCTTCCAAAGTTGGCAAATTAAAGAAATTACTTCCGCACCTTATCACCCTGCGGCCAACAGATAAGCTGAATCAACAAATAAAGTTAACATCAATAACTTAAAGAAGATAATGGAAGAATCAAAAGGCAATTGGCCAGATGTATTACCAGGGGTGCTATAGGCTTACCGAACAACAGCAAAAACTAGTACGGGTAAGACTCCGTTTTCACTTGTATACGATGCAAAAGCTTTGATTCCGGTGGATAGAGGTGAACCAAGTATGAGGTACACTCATGCCACTGAAGCGGAAAATGAGGAAGAGCTACGGGTACATTTGGATTTGTTAGAAGAAAGAAGAGAAGCAGCATTAATTCGAATGGCGACTCAAAAACAGATGATTGAACGATATTATAACAGGAAAGCTAATTTAAGGTATTTCAAGATTGGGGACTTTGTCTTCAAAAAAGTGTTCCGGTCAATAAAAGTGGCAAATGCGGGAAAATTGAGTCCAAATTGGGAAGGCTCATATAGGGTTCGAGGCATCGCTGGAAAAGAAGAATATGAGTTGGAAACCATGGATGTCAAGGTATTACTGTCGAACTGGAATACAGTCCATGTGAAGAAGTATTACTTCTAAACGAGGACAATACCCACGGTCAGGTATCACACAAGTTTGATTTTTCTTTTGTTCTTTTGAATTTTACTAACCTTTTTAGATGATAGGTAAAGCTGGCATGTATCAAATGATGATATTAGACCTGAAAGATACGTGGAATACTGAATTATTCTCGGTCTAGGTTACAACTTTTCTGATGGGAAAACGGTTATGCAGTCATCATCTAAAAAATTATCTCCGAGTCTCGTTTGTATTTTCCTTTTCAAGGAAAGCACCAAAAGAAAGGAGTTGATCCAGCGTTTGAGATTTCATACTTCAATGATCCAACACTGGGGGACTATGCATATATAAGGTTACACAAGGAAGGAAAATGTATACCAAGGGCATAGTTCATCCTGAATCAAAACCTTGAAGAAACCCTTGAAAAGTTTTCAAAGGAGTTCCAACTCGTGAAAAGGATGCAAGATATTCTCACGAGCTTCTAAGTTAAGGCCATAAATTTAGTCGCTGGAAAATAGACCCGAATTTGTAAACCTACTACAATGAAAGAAGTTATGAAAGTGATGTATGAACAATTATGAATATGATATAGAAAATTTATTCATTTGAGAGTTCAAAAAATAAAACCTCCTTAAATTATTTCTCTTTTCATATCAACTTTACGTTTCATATGTTTGAACCAATATGAAGATGAGACCTCATCTCCATCAATGTCTCTAATAAAAAAGGGCCCTCTTTTATAAAAATACATGTATATCAAAGTCACGGTTTGTTAAAACACTTTAAGTGCAAGTGTAAGCTCAAATATTAAAAGGGCAAAAAAATAATATGCGACAAAAGTAATAAATATATTTATAACCCTAACGAACAAGGGCGATATTTATACCATAACCCCAAAAAAGACAGGGGCAGAAAAACCTTCCAAAAATTGTCCAAAAACATAAGGGAGTCCCAAAAAAAAACAAGCAAACAAACATTTTCAACAGATAAAGTCTAGAAATGGAAAAAGTTAAGGAGCATTATCAACGGGAGAAGAAGGATCAACTTGGGGAGAAGAGGGAACATAAGCTTCACCAGGAGCAAGTCCATCTCCATCACCCTTAGAACCTTCGTCTTTGGGGGTGGAAAAGCTTTGACGTTGCTGAGTCTGTTCAATTGTTTCTCTAGATTTAGCAATCTCAGTATTAAGGTCAAAACCTTTCTGACTGACTTCAGTTAAAGTCTCGAGGCGAGTGTTCAAAAAAGCCCAACTAACATCCAGTGATGACTTATTCTTGAGGGCTTCATAATCATTATTCCACTGTTTAATTTCAGCTTTCAACTCTTCTTTTTCTACTTATGAGGCTTCATATGCTGTTTTCAAAGGAGCGAGAGAACTTTCCAAGAACTAAATTTTACCTGTAGAGGAGCAGAGATTTTCTTGAGCTTGGGTAAGCGTCTGAACCAGTTCACCCACGTAAACCTCTTTTTGATTAAGGAGCTCTTTCAAACTCATTATCTCTTCAGTAGCCTTAGAAAGTTGTTTAGCAAAAGAGTATTCCAATCTATCCTTATCCTTCTCAACTTGACTAGAAGAAGCTTTTAGAACCCCTAACTCAGCGGATACCATTCTCATTTGCTGTTCCAAAGCTCCTTTCTCCTCTGCAATAACGTCCTTTTTTCAATTGAAGACTTTTAAATTGTACTCTCCAGTTATCAGCCTTGACATACAATTCAATTAGTTAATGGTTAGTCCAAGAGATTCTTTTCATAATCTCAGTGCCTGCCAAATTAATCTATAAAAAAAGGCAAAAGAAGAAGAGTTACGAATGAGGAAAAGGAAGGAAAGAAGTGTAAGTAAATTTATACCATAAGAGAAGAATGAACAATGTCATTCATTAAGGTCAAGGAACTGTGACCCTCCAACTTATTCTTCTCCACGGGTCCTAACAATGGCTTCAACCATACATCAACTTGTCTAGACTTCCTCAACAAATTTTCACCCTCGGGGATTTCAATTACAACTTTTTTCATTTCCCCCCTGCTGCTAGAAGGCTCAACTTCTACATCAGGAGCAGCAGCGGCAACAACTAGTGGGGTAACACTAGGTAAAGACACAGAGGGGTTAACAGCAGGTAAAAATGGTAGGGAAGCAAGTGGCAGTTCTTCAAAAATAGGCCTGGGGCCTTCTTCACCCACAAAGTTATAGGCGAATAGCCTTTCAAAAGGACTTGGGGGATTAGCTAAGTTACCAGGATCTTCATCAGAAATTTCTAAAGGAGCATTCTCTGGTTCATCAATGAGTTTGAAGGGAATCGAACTTGATGGGGGATCATGAGATACATGGGTTTCATCATTTGAAACCACGCGTCTTGTGACAAGTGATTTTCTCACCAAAGAACCTTCTTCTATATTCTCTTCATCATCAGACCCACGGGCTTCAACTGTTTTTCTATTAGAGGAAGAAGCACTCAAAATCCATTCCTGAGTAAAACTTACAAAAAGCCTGGTTGATGGAACATATGCGGGACTCATGCCAAGAATAGCAAACCATAATAAAAAGAAAGGGTGTTGATACCCAATTTTTCCTATATTTTTTATATGCATAAATACCTTTAAAATAACATATATATATATATATATATATATAAATGCATAAATACTTTCAAAATAGTATATATATATACATATATAAGCATGCACAAGGTTTTTATAATTTTTCTATAATTTTAAAGATTTTAAATTGCTTTATTTCCTTCCCTTTTACTCATAATCCCCAATAATTATCCCTCAAATTATTGTTGTGGTGATTTAGTCATTTAATTTCTATATTTATGCCAAAATATGGTTAAAATATTTTTTTTATTCATTTTTATCATTGCATTTTGTATTTTTAAAGCTAAATTGCATATAATTGCAATATTAGCCTTATTAATGTACAATTACGTTTTATATGCATAAAATGATATTCTATATTTTTAAAACATTAAAAATCTATTTTAAATCATTTTAGTACACAAAATTATTTTCCATGAATTATTTATTATTTATTATAAATTACATAGGGATAAATTGGCTATTTAAAATATAGCCAGATTGTATTTCAATCATAGCCTCAATTGAACCCACTACCCAGCCAATTTCAGGCTAAAATACTCGACCCAAACCCTGAACCCGCCTACCCGACCCAACACCAATTAAATCCTGGCCGTTGATCTGAGATATCAACGGCCCGTATTAGCCCTTACCTTTTTTAACTCTAAACGACCCCTAACCCTAATTCACTCTCCCAAATCTGCCGCCTCTGTATTCTCTCATCTCCTCTCCTCTCTTAGTAACTCAACCAAACCCTAGCCCTTCAAACCGTCGATCTCTCTTCTCCGGTGATCTCCCATCAACTCTTAAGCCTCCAATTGTTTCTCTAATGCCATGTTTGCCTCCTCTAAGGTCTTCAAGGGCCCAGGGCCACGCTGACTTTCACCTAGGGTTCGTCACTTGTCTGTTCTTGGCTACTCCAGTGTGATTTCAAGCAAAATCACGCTGTATTTGTTACGATCCTTGGGATTCTAAATAGGTTCTTTCATCTCTATTTGGGTTTCTTCTGAAACCCTAATTTCCGCCTACATCTCCTAGATTTGTACAAACTTAAAACGATTTGAGTTTGTTTCTTGGATATTTTACACTATCCTTGGAACTCTTGTAAAGAATCATGTGTTTTCAAGTGTTTTCACCTTCTTCTAAACAAATTAGGGTTTCAAAACTTCTTTTAAAACTTTGTTTGAACTGACTTTTATGTTTAAACTTCTATTTCTTGCATATTTCAACTGACTCTGTGATTTTACTACCTCTTCAACTCACTTATGTTAAAAGTCCTAATTTTGCTAGATTTCTTTATTTGGTTCTGTGTATTAGCATGACTGCTCGTTTCTTGTTTGAGTTTATATGACTATCTTGCTTCGAATATGTTCTTGCTGAGTTTTTTGCCAAACTTATATCACCTCTATGTGTTTGTGTTTATCTTAACTGGTTAATACTTTCCTCTTTGCTTGCTATGTTTGGTTACTCCTATCGCACTCTTTTATATGCTAAAACTCTCTCTTTGATTAACTCTGACCTCCTTGTTTCTGGGCTTGATTTGAAAAACTTTCCTTTAGACCTTCGATTTTCTTGTTTAAACTTAGGAATCCATGTTACTCTCCTTAAATCAGTAATTTCGAATCCTTGATTCCATGATTTACTATATGTTGATTTTCGATTATTTCCATACTCTGCAACTTTATTTTGTTGTCTTACCTTGTTTGGTTAACCGAGTATTTTACTGATTCTTCATTAGTTGTTTCCTTAATTGAACCCCTATGTACTTACCCCTAATTGTCTATTTTGTACCGTATGCTCTGCTTGATTTCTTTTCTTAATCATTTCTGCCTATTACCGTTGGTTGATTACCCTTAATTAAAGGGGTGCTTGCATTGATCTGATTCTGATTAGTACTTGGTTCCATAATTACTATGCTACTATGATTCTTGCCTTATTTTTACCTAGTTTCGAACTACTATATATACACACACTCTCATTAGCACAAACATATGAACACATTGGTTCAAAAACTCTCTTATGCTCTCTTTTCTCTAGTTATTTGTTATTGTTCTAAGTCAGCCAGCTGCAAGCCAAGGCTGATTACTCTACTCCCTTGCCCCTTAATCTGTGTTTACTACCTGCTTTACTGGTATGTTCCAATTTTATATGTTTCTCCTATTACTTCAATTTGTCATGTTTCCAATATGCTTTTACCTATGGTTTTGTTGTTCAACCTGCAATTAGCATGTCTACTTTGTTGTCTTCTATACTGCATACTATATACCCCTTAGGATCCCCTTCTAATATGTCTTAATGGGTATGTGTTTCCCTGATCCCTGGCATGCCCCCTTCCTGTATAAAGTAATTGGCTATCCTAAGCTTCTTGATTCTATTCATGCTATACTTTAAAAAGCCTTGACCCTCTTTTAAAGGCCTCTCTGGTTCTGTACCTATGCATATCTATGTTTACTATGTGCCCTATGCTTACCCCAAATCCCCATTACCCCCTAAGTGGATGTGTAGATATGTCTGACTTCATGTATTGAAGTACTAATGAACTTCTTCTAATTCTGTATTTGGTTTGGTTGATTGTTGATCACTTACTCCTTTTAAATTGTATTATTCAATAACTCCCTATGTGTTTTTACAAAACCATTTCAAGCCAATGTCTTTTAATATTGTTTTCCTACTGAAACATTTCAAACTATGTCAAGCACTCTCACCCTACTCCTAAGTCACTAGGTTCTGCTCCCTCCAGTGTGTGTACTGCCTTGGGATCCTCTTGAGAACCCTCTAAACTCTGGCGCACTGAGGCTGGCCCTTCCACACTGCGCTTAGTCAATTTGGTTACCAAGTCTAGGTGTGAGCACTGCCCGGGATCCTTGAGATCCTTAGGGAACTTTGACGCACCTAGACAATGACATTGTCTATAAAATTTGGGCATTTGAGGCTATTGGAGACTTTGGAAATATGGGCCTATTTGTAGGCTCCCTATAGAATAACTTCTTATTTTCTTCTACTTATGTAATTCATTCATATGGTCTGTAATAATTTGTAAATGAATATTTGGGCAACTAGTGAAAAGGATGGGTAGTTACATGTTTGTGGGGTAATACAGGTAGAAACCATGCCTATAGGACTTTATATTTTGCTATGTTTTGTCTTACCATGTTAGAAATCATGACTATAGGTCTCAATAATAGAAATCATGTTTATAGGTCTTAAAACCATTATCACAAATAGATATCATGCCTATAGAACATGATCTAGTCCAACTTCTGTTATAATGAATGTTTACATGTGTTTTCATTTCTTATCATGCCTACCAGTTTCTAAAATTAGTTTTAAACAACTAGATAGCATGTCTATAGGGAACAACACCAGAAATTCTGCCTATAGATCTAAACTAGTTTAGTTTAAATAAATCAATCCACGATTAGTTCACTTCGAAATTAGTTTCATTAATGGTTTATTTTCCCTGAAACAAGTTCTTTCAAAAATTGCCTTAATCTACCATTAGATAGCATGCCTATAAGGATTCAAGAGTCTGGTTTTTAAAAACCTGCCTTGTTTTACTATATAAAACGTAGCTATCAGTATTCCGCATATAGGAAAGCCTATTTCGGTGACTTAATGTCTTTCTAATTTTAACAGGCTTTAAAAATTAGTAGACAAACTGATAGGTCCATTACTTCTAAGTTTTAAAATAAACTGCTTATCTTCTGTGTCTTGATATTCACTTAGATAGCATGCCTTAGGATATTATTTAATAAAAGGTCCTTATTTGTGTTTGAGTCGTGTTGCTTATGTGTGTTGTTTGAGGAGGTAAAATTGAGCCTTTAATTACTCCTTTTTGTCTTATGTGCTAAGGTCCTAATTGTTCTTGCCTATCACCTTAGTATTTTCACATTTAAAACCTTAGGGGTCTGTCTAGAACTACCCATAGGTAGAGGTCCTAAAATTCCTCCAGGACCATTAAAAAGGGATGGGTAACAGCACGCAATAGAGATTGCTGACCAACGCTCGCTTTAATGACAACTAAGGGGGTGGGAAGGGTAGATATGAGATATGATGACTAAGTGCTAATGTCACGTGTAGCCCCTCATTGAGGAGTGTTTACCGGACATTGTGTGGGGTGATCGTATAGGCTAACTGTTGACATCCAATTTTGTCCCTCTTTCTTCCAAAATATTTATTTGAGCTTCTAGCATCACTTATTCGAGTAATTTTAACACCAAATTAGGCTTATTTTCTATTATTAAAATATTACTACTATTATTACTAATTATTGTAATTATAGTTATAATTATTATTTTTACCATCATCATCATTGGCATTCCAAAATTATTCTCGTTATCTATTGTGAAAATCATATCCTTTCTCCTTATTTAATCAAATAGTAATATATGCTTAATTCAACAATTACAAATAAATACTTAATATTATAGTATTTTATTAAAAAATTAGTGTAATAGTTATTTATTAAATCTCATAATATCTTCTAATTATTTTATTTATTTAAATACGAGCTATTATAATTTACTCTGTCATTCTAAGTATTTTAATGATTTGTTCAATATTATAATAAAATTTAATTCAAGCAAGAAGCCCAAAGAAAGTGCAAGGAAGAAGGAAATGGTTATTTTAACTTTGTCGATTATATTGGCTCAATCTATAGAAGTTAATCCTTAGCCTATTTAACATACAAATCATTTTTTATGATCCAGCCTAACACTTAAAATATGAGGGTTATTCATCAGCCCATTAAAGGGGCAGCCCAGCAAACCTATGCGTTACCCAAATACCTTCCATCCGTACAGCCCACACTATAAGACCAAGCCCGCCCGCATAAGACCTAATCAGTAACTTTTTCTTTGATTTTGTTTTAACGTGCTTCTTCACTATCTTCCTCTTTTGGTGAAAGCTCAACATCTACATAAGCCATGCCAGAGCTTTGACTTTCCAATTCGAGTAAGACTTTTGTCCCTCTTTTGAGATCACGTGAAGTCTGTAAATTGTGTCCAAAATCTCCAACGTTCAAATTCAAACGGGTATGTTGACCAAAATTCAAATCTGAATTAAAAAATCCTGCTCAAGAACCCTAACTTCTATCTATAAATATCTGCTTTGAAACTCATTTTTTGGAGGAGGTTGGCCGCCCTTTCTATCTCCCTTAACCCTCATTGTTTGGCTAACTATTCATAGTTATCTTCCTTCTTACTCTTAAAATCTAGCTTTAAGTTTTTTCGGCCTTTTGATCTCTATCTAGTCTATAGCCTTGCCAAAGCTTTTATTTTTATTTGTGTCTGCGTTTGACGATCTTCCAAAGGAGTTGAACGAAAGCCGGAGATAGTAGATCTTCTTGACGACGCCCCGTTCGCTGCCCACAAAAAGGTCAGTGACTTTAAATTTATCTCTTCTTATTATCTTCTGCTTAAGGTTTGAAATGAATATTTGTTTGATTTGAGTGCGAGATATGGATCAATTTAGTTTGTTTTGTTTGAAGAATTGTGGTTTAGTATCGTTTGTTTTAGATGTATACGTGTTAAGAGTTACTGCCTAAAAAATGAATATTGGGAAAGAATAAAATCCATGTCTAAACTTTAAATGAAGATTTGCATATGCCTTGTTAAAGAGTTAGAGAACATGCAACAAGCTCCAACATATAGGTGTAAGCTATTCCTGTTTTGTTTCTTCAATGTTATTACAGACCATTTTCATTTCTATTCCCCTTAACTACTTTTCATGAAGTCTGTATATGGTTTGGACATATGTACTAAATTAAGTCAGTCTAGCTTGTTAAATTTGACTAAGTTTAAGGAACTAACTTGCAAGAGTATCCTATTACAAATACTTTTGCCATTGTAGGATACATCAATTTTAGTTTGGGCTAGAGCTATTTTAAATATTTATAATAGACAACAACTATAAACGGGTCTGGGAATTCTTTTTTACATGCTAGAGATCTTGGTTATATGAAGGCCTAAATGTGTTAATGTAGTTAAATGACTTGCTTACAAGTTCAACAGTTTATACTCGATTTATTTAACATTTTGGCGTGTCTTAGTTAGTGTTCTTACTCACTCTGGCTTCATAAGCGCGTTACTCTACTAGAATTTGTTATCCGGGATTGTAGAAAAGGATTTTTTTTTAGGAAGATCTAAATATCATTTGTCATAGGACTATAAGGTGTTTATTCGAACCATAAACTTCCTTTTAGACCCAATGCTTTAAGATTTTAAAATACTTTGTTGGGGACATAGCTTGTGGATTGTTGCAAAACCAAAGAAGGAATGATATGCTTATCTTTGGTGTTTGATTTTTGTATATTACATAGTACTAAATCTTCCCTCTAATTCTGTTTTCCTTTTCTTCCTTTCTTTGCATATGCACTTGGAGCAAATCATGGAGTCTTAAGCAAGACTCTCCCATACCCGTACGTGGAGTCGATGCCTCTCATTCCTTGGATGCACCGCATAGCAAGAAAATAAGTAAAACGCTTGGGGGCACCTATGACGTCCTTGTTCTTTTAATGCCATTCATTTTCATCTAACTTTTTGTGATTGTTAAATTGCTTGTGCATTTGGGTTTTATCTCAAGTTTGAGTTTAATCAGTTAGGTTCTTTGCTCTAGTACTAATATTACATAGGGTATGGTAATTAGAATAAGGATTCATCAATAATCTAATAACCTTTTCACTTATTTGTCATTAGAGTATTCATTTTCTGGTAAGCTTTAATGTTATACTTCAAATACCTTTTTATAAGAATTAAAATAGGTTTCAAAAGAATAAGCTAAGTACTGCTGGAAGTGCATATGCGAAACAATTTTTACCAACTCTTTTAGTCTATCTTTTCAATTCCACTTATTATATGTATCTATGCAAGTTATTTTTCAAATAGAGATAGCTACAAGGCTTATTTATCTACTGCTTAACTTGTCCCATTCTGATTATATAATAATACCAAATATTGACACCCAGCTATGAGTTTTAACAGCACTTATTCAGAAGCCTTGACTGATCTGGTGCACTTGCTTTTCAAATTTCAACTTACTTATTGTTTGGTCGTTTTTTTTTACAAATTACTGTTTTAACTAACATGCACATGTTTAGTTTTTATGAACTTTTTCCTTCATATACTCATAAAATGCCTACATGATGTACATATATACTTTAGCTTAATTAATCTAAGTTTGACCGGTTAACCTTTTTTAACAGATCTTAAAAGGTGCCTTACCCCTTCCTTTTGAGATAATTAGAACCCTTACCCATAATCTTAAGGTTAAGCAGACCATAAAACAGAGTTAATTTTAAGCACTACTTAGTTAAAATTGGTGTCCTAATTCAACGTTAAAATAATTAGGTGGCGACTCTCTTTAATTGATTAAACCTTCAGAATCACCAATATGTTATACTCTAGTTTGACCCGTGTTAAAATGGGGTATAACACTAACCAACGAAGGACTCCCCCTTTTCAAAATTCCTTTTGTTTAAACTTTGTTTTATAATACAACTTGTCCAAAACCTTTGTCTTATTATACAAACATGCTTTATTTGTAATTATTTATTTCAAGTATTTATTTTTTAATGGACTAATTCGTAAATATAAGTTCGATCGGGACCTACAGTTGTGGACCAAGAGGGATGCCTAACACCTTCCCCTCGAGGTCATTTCGAACCATTACCCTAATCTCTGGTAATGCAAACCAATCCAAGAGTTAATCGCTCTAGGTGCCCTAACGCACCATAACCCGTTAGGTGGCGACTCTTCAAATACCCAATTTCCAAAAGGAAATGAGTCATTACCCTCATGAATGTCGAAACCCGGACTTCTCTCTCTCCGCGGAGGGAAAAAAGGGGGCACGACAGCATGGTGACTCTGTTGGGGATACCTTTAGGCTCTTACCATAATGAACTTATCTTTGTATGAATTAGTCCAAGCATGCTTTATCCCGTACCCTTCTCCCTTATTTGAATTTAACTGTCCATTTTCTTTTAAGCATTTATGGTTCTCTATCCCTGAAACTGACTTGTCTCTTTGTTTTCTTTCTCTTGTAACTGTCTTTCAATTATTTAAATGTTAAATTTATTTTTCCTACGTGAAAATACTTGACTACATGCTATTAATTGCTGCATAAATCATGCTCCGCATCATATTCCACTTGTGCGTATTAAATCCTACAACGCTTTAATGAGTGGTTGCACTCTTCCTATTTACTACCCTTAAATTTGGAAAGGATTATTTGCGGTAAAACCAGTCGATCAGCGGTGCAGTCGACGGTTTCGTGCCTTCCCCATCGAGTTGTCCGCTTGAGGGTACCAGTCTAAAACCCCATAGAAACCTTACTCTAGTTAAAATTGTGCATGCATCATGGTCAAACCTAGTCGGATTAGTTATGTTGTCCACGTAATGATCCTTTAAGATAAGCCTTATCCAAAGTCCATCGGGTTTTCCATAATCCCAACGGACACAACCACGTTCTATGCATTAATTTGGAGAATTAAGTGCCGATGTGTTGATCATAAATGTATAAATAGTCGAGTCTAGTGGGGGTAAGGTCTAACCCTTTTGTTTTGCAGAAATAAGGCACGAGGTCCCCAAATTCGGTATGGTTAGCAACATCCCACCATTGATGCTAGATTGGTGGGAGGACCTTTCCTCAAGTGAAAAGAAACTTGTGAAAAAGTACCTGGGTAACCTGCCTTCCTTGCTAGATATTGAGCAAAATAACAAGTTGATCGAAGCTGCCAACTTTATTCTAGGATAGTGAAAGGGCTGTGTTTTGTTTTGGCGACATAGAAATGACACCTCTTTTAGAGGAAATTGGAGGGCTTGCAGGATTGACTTGGGATAGTCCCGGGCTATTGGTACCAGAAAACCGTACGGGTAGGGGATTTTGAAGATGATGGGGCTGAAGAAGAATGTCGACCTAGTGTGCTTAAAAGAATCTTACATACCTTTAGAATACCTGTACGAGAGGTATGGCTATATCAAGTCTTTCCGTACTTACCATGATGAGATCTCTCTCACTTCTCTGGGTCACATCCACCGTAGAGTGTTTGTATTCATTGTGTGCTTCCTAGGCCTGATAGTGTTCCCAATGAATAAGGGAAGAATCCATATCAGGTTGGCCATGGTCGCCAAGATTCTGATGGAAGAGATTAATGGACAGACATACACCATAGTCCCCATGATCATAGCCGACATCTACAGGGCTCTGGAGCACTGTCAAAGAGGGTTCAAACATTTAGAGGGTTGCAATTTGTTGCTACAGTTATGGTTGCTGGAGCATTTCCAAAAGGGTCGCTATCGCCAAGAATTTCTGTGAAGGGCTTGGAACGACCATATTGCCTTCCATCACCCTAAGTAGATGACTTACATTCTAGACAAGTTTGCTCAGACGGAAAGTGCCAAAGAATGGGTAAAGTTCTTCGACAATCTAACCGAGGAACAGGTGCAGTGGATGTTTGAATGGTTCCCAACATACGAGTTTATTATCAGGTCCAGGGATGCTCCGCACTTGGTGCTAATCGGGTTGAGAGGAATATACCCATATGTCTCTATGTGAGTTATGAGGCAAGCAAGCAGAAAACAAGTTGTACCAAAGGTTGTCAAGATGAGTCATTTCAGGGCGGACTTCCAAGATTGTCCCTTACAAGTGCCAAGATCAGCACATGTGACACTGCAAAATCATTGTGGAGAAGAACACTATTGAGCCAGACAGGTACTATGCAAGGTGCGAGCCTCTTTACCTGGCATGGTTGGAAGACAATCTGAAAAGAATGGTGACACTGGGGGCCGGTCGAGGGAATAGAATCATAGATGAGGAAGCTGAAGCTCAAGTCAAATACAACAGGTTGCGCAAGAGGGTACACGACTCTGAGAATGAGCATCGGGAAATACATGAGAGGAATGTGAGGTTGATCGAGGAGTGGAAAGAGATGCAATCACTTCCAACAGAAAATTGGAATATCTGGAGCGAGGGGAATAGTGGAGCTGGAAGGCAAAGTCATAAAGAGGATTGAAAATTGCCAGAACGCTGAAGGAGCTGAAGGAGAACATTTGGCCAGAGCCTACTTGCTGTTGGGGCTGCGCGAGCTGGGGGATCTATATGATGGAGTCCGGAAGATCGAATCTGGGGAAGGTCCTTCTAGGATCAAATAGGCTAGATTTACTTGCTTTTCCTAAAAATGTAATAAGGCCAAGTGCCAGTAGTGACTTATTTTATTATTTTAGTGTCGTTTTGGGATTCGTCTATTTTTATATTATGAAATGAAGCATTTATTGGCATTTAAAGTTCTCCAAATCTATTTGTCGCTAGGCCTACCTCGGGCACAACGAGGTTCCCAAAGTAGGACACGAATTTAAATTTCCGCAATATGTATTTAAATACTGCAAGCATTTTAGAATCCTCACTGACTTGTTACCTTTTTGTTTTTTCTTTATTTTTTATTATTCTCATCCCCTTATGTTGGTATCATATTGGCCTCATCAGCGTATCAAACCAAATCTAGAGGCCCTTCACCTTCTCCTCCTCCAAGCAACACAAAAGACAAATGAAAAACAAAAATGGACGACTTAAGTGGTATCCGAAAGGAGAATTTTGAGAACGCAGAAAACTCAGATGGCCGCAGTACTCCAGCCCCAAATAATTTAGTTTTGAGACTAGAACAAAAGATACTGGAATTGCAAGGAGAACTTGAGAAGGTTCGCAACTTGGCAAACTTTTCACTCACCCTCAATGTCTCTGATATCCAACAACAAAACACAAAGAATCCGACACCTCTTCAGAACACACAAAACCAACACCCACAAAATCCTCCCGCGCAAAATCAATACGCAACTCCACCCCAAAATATGAATCCATTTCCAATACCAACTCCACCACAACATCATCATCAACTAACTCAGTACCCACCAACCACCACTTACCACACTCCCCAAAACACACCACCACTCATTCCCGATCCCCAAAACTCCACCAATGATCATCACTACACCCAAGTTCCTGGCTCCCATCAAAGCAACCCCATATATGTGGAAACTATACCTCCCTCTACCCAACCAACCTCATATGCACCGGAATCCTCCGAGTAGGACATGCTCATTAAATACATGGCTGAAGAACTCAAGAAGTTAACAAGCCGAGTTCAAGGTGTTGAAGGCGATAGAGGAATAGAAGGTTTGAACTACGAAGATCTGTGCATGCAGCCGGATGTCGAACTGACAGAGGGGTACAAACCACCCATGTTCGAAATGTTCAATGGTATAGGTGATCCTAGGGTTCATATAAGGACCTATTGTGACAAGCTTGTCGGGGTCGGAAAAGATGAAAAGATCCAGATGAAGCTCTTTATGAGGGGCCTTACTGGGGATGCTTTGTCTTGGTATATCAGCCAAAATCCCAAGAAATGGTCCAATTGGGTAATCATGGCATCAGATTTCATGGACCGGTTCAGGTTCAACATAGAGAATGCACCGGATGTCTTCTACATTCAGAATCTTAAGAAGAAACCTACTGAGACTTTTCGCGAATATGCTACTCGTTGGAGGTCAGAAGCGGCCAAGGTCAGGCCCTCTTTGGACGAAGAACAAATGAATAAATTCTTCCTCAGGGCACAGGATCCACAATATTATAAGAGGTTCATGGTCATCGAAATCACAAGTTCTCTAACATCATCAAACTCGGAGAAAGAATCGAAGAAGGAATCAGGAGCGGGATGGTAACAAACTTCGAAGCACTGCAAGCCACGAATAAGGCACTACAATCAGGCGGTATATCAAAGAAGAGAGATGTGGGGCAGTAATGGTGGCCCAGGGCCTAAAATCTCCACTTATCTATCAAACACCTCCACCTCCATATCAAACACCTCCACCCGCATACCAAGCATCACCGCCTATATATCAACCTTCATCTCCCAGATATTCCCAACCAGTCACTGTCTATCACACTTATAACTCCCAACCATCCCACTTCCAAAACCACTAGCTCGCCAAAATTATCCAAGACCAAGACTCAACTTCGACCGCAAGCCGCCCAGATAATACACCTCCATTGCTGAGCCCACCGACCAACTGTATGAAAGGTTGAAAGTCGTATGTTACGTCACTCATGTTCCTGCTGTGGCATTAGAATATCCATCCCAATGGGTCAATCCGAACAAAACTTGTGCGTAGCATTCTGGTATGAAAGGGAACACCACTGCTGAGTGCCGAACATTAAAGGATAAGATCCAGACGCTAATTGACAACAAGGTCATACAAGCAAAGGAAGCCGCACCTAATATCCGCAACAATCCCCTCCCTGATCATAGAGGTGATGGTGTACATGTGATAGAGATAAACGAAGAGTGGGACCCCGAGGGGTCGATCAGGCTTATTCAAGAAGGCAATGACTTTAAGGTTGTAGTCACACTTACTCCTATTATGGTTCAGACTCAGGCACCAATCGAGGTTGAGGTAACTGCATCAGTTCCATTTGAGGTGGAAGTGGCTCCGCCCGCAACCACCCCCCCCGATCCATTTGAAGTAGAAGTGGTCACACCTTTCATTGTGACAATATCAACCACACCCCCCATTCAACTCAAAAGCAATACCTCAGCGGAAAGGGAAGGCCAAGGTAGAGGAATCTGACGCTGCACAAGGAATGGCTAGAACCGGAAGAGTCTATACACCCGAACACCTAGGAGGTTCAAGCAATGAGGCCACTACTAGGCATCCTATCATTGAGACCGGGCCAGATGACCTGTGGAGGAAAGTACAGGCAAAGGAGTACTCTGTTGTTGACCATCTGAACAAAGTCCCTGCTCATATATCTATCCTGTCACTATTGCAGAAATCAGAGGCGCATAAGAATGCCTTAATGAGAGTGTTGAGCGAGGCTTATGTACCCAATAACATCACCGGCAGAGAAATGGCCAACATGGTTGGGCAAGTACTAGAAAGTCATAAGATCATCTTCCACGAAGATGAGCGTTCACCTGAAAAGGTTTCCATGAAATATAGGTAGGAAACATGAATGTGAAAGCCAAATATAGGTAAGATCATCTTGGTTGATGGAGGTTCAAGCCTAAATATTTGTCCATTAGACACTCTGAAAAGGTTGGACAAAGGTTTCCATGAAATATAGGTAGGAAACATGAATGTGAAAGCTTTCGATGGGTCCCAAAGGGCCACAATTAGGGAAATCAACCTTTTCTTGTGGATGGGGCCAACTTGGTTCGACGTCGAATTACAGGTACTCGACATACCAGCCTCATATAACCTTCTGTTGGGCCGACCATAGATCCATGCTGCCGAAGCTGTTCCTTCCACACTACATCAAGCCGTGAAGTTTGAATGGAACTGCCAGGAGGTAATCATTCCAGAGATGGAAGTAACCCCATCTACACTAGTCAAACCATCCCGGTCATTGGACATAGAAGAAGGCTATGAGGGAAAACCTATCATCACATTGAACGGGTCAATGTCGTTGAGAAGGATACATGGTGGAGTAACAAAATAGAAAGCATACTAGCATGGTCTGGATATGAACCCGACAAAGGGTTGGGAAAGAATATCCAAGGTATCACCAAACCAATACAGCTGAAAAATCATGGTACCACCTTTGGGCTCAGATACCAGTATACATGGCAAGAGTACAATGATTGGTCGCCTCCATGGTGTGGACCGTATTACCCTCTTGAGTAGCCAATGCCATGTTTGGAATAGGCTTTTCACCAGGCTGACACAATATAGGGGACTGGGAAGAAGAAGCACTAGCTGGGTTGAAGGATTTGTTCTTGGAGGATGAGGACATGGACTTTGGTGCCATAATTGAGGAGTAGGAGGAAAAAGGCCTCACTATTCATACTATGGGGAAGGGAGCTGTTCTCAGAAACTGGACCGCCACACCATCCCGAGCCTGTCGAGTCCCTGGGTAGCTTGGCAGAATTTACTTCTATAGCCGTTCTAGGCATTTAAAGTTTCCTGTAGTTTCATTTTAATCTTCACTTGTTTCAAAATAAATGCTCGATTCAACGAGCTGTGCTTTGTCTAGACAATTTTTCAAGTTTTAATAAAATGCATTTGCTCTTTATTATCCACTACTATCTTTACACTTTATCTTTCCACAGTAATATTATTACTTTTCCTGATGAACCAGTGACTGTGACATGTAATGAGGCAACGCAACATGAGAATAGTGATTCAGAGGGAGAAGATAAGATACCCGAGGAAATCGTCAGGGAGGTTGAAAATTTTGAAAATAAGCCTAAGTCCAATCTGGACGAGACTGAAGCAGTAAATTTGGGAGACGCCGAGACCGTTAAGGAAACCCGCATCAACATTCACTTGTCACCAACATAGAAGGAAGAGTACATTCATTTCCTAAAAGAGTATAAGGACATTTTCGCATGGTCATATAATGACATGACCGGTTTGAGCACCTCTATAGTGGCTCACAAGTTGCCTACTAATCCCATGTGTCCGCCAGTAAAACAGAAACTCAGAAAGTTCAAACCAGACATGAGCCTGAAAATCAAGGAGGAAGTTACCAAGCAGATCAAAGCCAAAGTTCTCAGGGTGGTTGAACATCCAACCTGGTTAGCTAACATTGTGCCAGTTCCAAAGAAGGACGGGACGGTCAGAGTAAGTGTTGACTATCGAGACTTAAACAGAGCAAGTCCCAAGGACGACTTTCCACTGCCAAACATACACATCCTGATCGATAACTGCGCTAAGCATGAACTCCAATCCTTTGTTGATTGCTTCGCGGGTTATCACCAGATTTGGATGGATGAAGAATATGCAGAAAAGCCAGCTTTTATTACACCATGGGGTGTATACTGTTACAAGATGATGGCATTTGGTTTGAAGAATGCTGGGGCCACTTACATGAGAGCCATAACAACCATCTTCCATAATATGATACACAAAGAAAGAGAAGTGTATGTGGACGATGTCATTATCAAATCCAAGAGGGCCACAGATCACATAGCGGACTTGAGAAATTTCTTTGACAGGCTAAGGAGGTACAATGTAAAACTAAATCGCGCAAAGTGTGCCTTCGGGGTTCCCCCAGGAAAATTATTGGGATTCATCATCAGTCGTCAAGGGATCGAGCTGGATCCATATAAAGTCAAGGCTATTCAAGAGTTACCACCACCTAAGAGAAAAAAGGACGTGATGAGCTTCCTAGGAAGTCTCAACTATATCAGTCGCTTCATAGCACAGTCCATAGTCATATGTGAACCCATCTTCAAGATGCTGAGGAAAGATGTTGAAACAAGCTGGACAGAGGATTGTCAGAAAGCTTTTGACAAGATTAAGGAGTACCTGTCCACACCACCAGTTATGGTCCCACCAGAACCAGGACGACCTTTGCTACTCTATATATCTGTATTAGATGGAGCATTCGGATGTATTTTGGGACAACATGACGAGACGGGAAGGAAAGAGCAAAACATATATTACTTGAGTAAGAAGTTCACACCTTATGAAGCACGGTATTCTCTGCTTGAACGCACTTGCTATGCTTTGACCTGGACAACCCATAAATTGAGGCATTACTTCTGTGCCTATACAACATACCTCATATCAAGGATGGACCCTTTGAAGTACATATTTCAGAAATACATGCCTACTGGGAAGTTGGCTAAATGGCAGATACTACTAAGTGAGTTCGATATCGTCTATGTAACTCAAAAGGCAGTCAAAGGACAAGCATTGGCAGATCACCTTGCTGAAAATCCGGTGCGACGAGAATACAAACCCTTGAAAATGTATTTTCCTGATGAAGAAGTATCATTCGTATGAGAAGACATTACCGAAGCATATGATGGTTAGAGGATGTTCTTTGACGGGGTCGCAAATTTCAAAGGAGTGGGCATTGGAGCAGTTTTGGTATCAAAAACGGGTCAACATTATCCGGTATCTACTAAACTCAGATTTCCTTGCACCAATAACATGGGAGAATATGAAGCCTGCATACTAGGTCTCAACATGGCAGTCAGCATGAATGTTCAGGAATTGCCGGTGATCGGTAATTTAGATTTGCTTGTGCACCAGGTACAAGGAGAGTGGGCCACCAAGAATTCCAAGATATTGCCATATCTGCACCATGTGCAGGAATTGAGAAAGAGGTTTACAAAGATAGAATTCCAGCATGTGCCCAGAGTTTAGAATGAGTTTGTCGGCGTATTAGCCACTTTGTCATCCATGATACAACATCCGGATAAGAACTACATTGATCCCATTCAGATGAGGATCCATAATCAGGAAACATATTGTGCTCATGTCGAAGAAGAAGCGGACGGAAAACCTTGGTTCCATGACATCAAAGAATATTTATCAAAAGAAAAATACCCGGAGCATGCAAATCACACTCAGAAACGCACGCTCCGGAGATTGTCGAATCACTTCTTCCACAGCGGAGGAAACTTGTACAGAAGAACTCCTGATTTGGGTTTACTAAGATGTGTTGACGCAAAGGAAGCTCTAAGCTACTTGAAGATGTGCATGCTGGGACCTGTGGTCCACACATGAATGGTTTCGTCTTGGCTAAGAAGATACTCAGAGCTGGTTGATGAACATGGAGACAGATTGCATCCAGTATGTCCGCAAATGCTTTCAATGTCAGGTACATGCCGACATGATAAAAGTGCCACCAAATGAGCTCAATAAAGCAAGCTCACCTTGGCCATTCGCCGCCTGGGGAATGGACGTTATTGGTCCAATTGAGCCCATTGCTTCAAATGGGCACAGATTTATTCTGGTAGCCATTGATTACTTCACAAAATGGGTAGAAGCTGCATCTTACAAAGTTGTGACTAAGAAAGTTGTCGCGGACTTTGTCAAGGATCGAATTGTTTGCCGATTCGGTGTTCCCGAATCCATTGTCCCTGATAATGCCACCAATCTCAATAGTGATCTGATGAAAGCTATGTGTGAAACTTTCAAAATCAAGCACAAGAATTCCACAATCTACAAACCTCAGATGAATGGAGCCTTAGAAGCCTCCAACAAAACTATTAAGAAGATACTAAGGAAAATGGTAGAGAACCACAAACAGTGGCATGAGAACTTACCCTTTGCTCTATTGGGGTACCGCACCACGGTTCGCACATCAACCGGGGCAATGCCCTATATGCTGGTTTATGGTACCGAGGCTATCATCCCAGCTGAGGTGGAGATTCCTTCTTTAAGAGTCATACAAGAAGCTGAACTTAGCGATGCAGAGTGGATAAGGAGTCGCTATGAACAATTGGCCCTTATCGATGGAAAGAGGATGAACGCAATATGTCACGGCCAACTTTATCAGAACATAATGTCCAAAGCTTTCAACAAAAGGGTCAAACCAAGACAGTTCGCCCCAGGGTAGTTGGTATTGAAGAAAATCTTCCCACATCAGGATGAAGCCAAAGGGAAATTCTCTCCCAACTGGCAAGGTCTGTACATAGTTCACATGGTACTAACAGGAGGAGCACTCATACTTGTAGAAATGGACATAGAAGTTTGGCCAAAACCGATCAATTCAGACGCAGTCAAGAGATACTATGCTTAGACTATTTCACATTTCTTTTCTGATGTAATTGAACTACGCTTGACCTGATTCCCGTTTAAGAGGGGATACGTAGGCAGTCTTATGGGTTCGGTCATATCATAATAAAATTTTCATTTCCTCCAAGATCACAAACTGGGGCAGAATTTTGAGGAGGGTCCTCAAAATTCCGGAGCAAGTCCAGCCAACGCCATCACATGCCAGAAAGTCAGTAATCATTTAAGTAATCATTTGAGAAGGATTCTCAAAATTCTGAAAAGATCCAGCAAGATCCATTATCCACAAACGGTCAAAGATCACCCACCAAACTGGGGCAGAATTTTGAAGAGGACCCTCAAAATTCCATAAGAGAGCTGCAATATCTTTGAGATATGTCACAGTCACTAGTTCATCTAAATGTATCAATACATTTCTGAAATAACTCTATTTTTATCAAATTGTATATTTTTGAAAACTCTACTTCCATAACAGTCAGGTGTCGCCCAGGGAAACTCGAACGGCTTTCATAACGAAGCAAAGCAAGGCCGATAGATGAAGACACGAACCAACCTCCCCCCCTCCCCCCACAAAACTTACAATTTTTCTTTGAACGCAGGCACATTTAACGTAACGATAGCATTCGCAAAACATGTATACACAAAGATAATTCACTATCAATCAGGCCATCAGACATCAAATACATCTCCAGATAAGACATACACTACTATTATTTGTTGTTCGCTCTTTGCATGGGACTAATCCCTGTCCCCAATATTTGCATGAGGCTAATCCTTGCCTCCCCATTTGCATGAGGCTAATTCCTGCCTCTCATTTGCATGAGTCTAATCCTTCACTCCATCCTGCATGAGGCTAATCCATGCCTCCCATTTGCATGAGTCTAATTCTTGACTCCATCCTGCATGAGGCTAATCCATGCCTCCCATTTGCATGAGTCTAATCATTGACTTCATACTTGCATGAGGCTAATCCTTGCCTCCCTATTTGCATGAGTCTAATCCTTGACTCCATGAGGCTAATCCTTGCCTCCCAATTTGCATGAGTCTAGTCCTTGACTCCGTGAGGCTAATCCTCGCCTCCATACCTGCATGAGGCTAATCCCTGCCTCCCTATTTGCACGAGGCTAATCCTTGCCTCCATACTTGCATGAGGCTAATCCTTGCATCCATATTTGTATGAGGCTAATCCTTGCCTCCCCATCTGCACGGGACTAAGTGTTGTTCCTCTTTGCATAAATATTGCTCTATTTCTAGTACTATTTACTCGCTTTCCAATCGGGCTAAGCTCTGCCCTTCATTTCACAAAACTAAGCTTTGTCTTGTTAACATCATGACTATTGCATATCATGGGCTGAAATATCACCAATCTATCCAAAGGCGTCATAGTCTAAAGGCATCATCTTCATAGCCGGAAGACACCATGCTATGGCCTGAGGACCCCTCAAACTTGCATATCATTATTCAAAGGCGTCATGATTCAGAGGCACCATCTTCATGGCCCGAGAACATCATTTCATGGCCTGTGAGTCCCTCACCAAACAATTCATGGCCCAGGACGTCATGGTCTGAGGACGTCATCTTTGCTAATCCTTGCCTCCCAATTTGCATGAGTCTAGTCCTTGACTCCGTGAGGCTAATCCTCGCCTCCATACCTGCATGAGGCTAATCCCTGCCTCCCTATTTGCACGAGGCTAATCCTTGCCTCCATACTTGCATGAGGCTAATCCTTGCCTCCATATTTGTATGAGGCTAATCCTTGCCTCCCCATCTGCACGGGACTAAGTGTTGTTCCTCTTTGCATAAATATTGCTTTATTTCTAGTACTATTTACTCGCTTTCCAATCGGGCTAAGCTCTGCCCTTCATTTCACAAAACTAAGCTTTGTCTTGTTAACATCATGACTATTGCATATCATGGGCTGAAATATCACCAATCTATCCAAAGACGTCATAGTCTAAAGGCATCATCTTCATAGCCGGAAGACACCATGCTATGGCCTGAGGACCCCTCAAACTTGCATATCATTATTCAAAGGCGTCATGATTCAGAGGCACCATCTTCATGGCCCGAGAACATCATTTCATGGCCTGTGAGTCCCTCACCAAACAATTCATGGCCCAGGACGTCATGGTCTGAGGACGTCATCTTTAACCGTCCGAAGACAACCTTCATGGTCCAAAGGGAATTTGCATCATGTTTAATTTTTTTCCGCAAGTGCATGTTTGTAGCATCTCTTATCCGCAGGTAGCCACTAAGCAACCGCTATCCTAGAAGGATCAATCTCGCTCCAGTTCCTTCAACTATGCCGAGCTTCAACCGCTCGCCATAAGCACTTTGCATCTCGTGTCCGTTCTTGCAATAATTTCATCGGCATATTCTGCCAATGAATCCAGAACTACACGCGGCCTGATTCCTATCAAACCAGGGATATATAGGCAGCTCAAAGGCCAGAGCCTGACCTCTATCTTTCAAAACATCCCGCCCGGTCAAAATTGGCTATCATTTCTTTACCCTAAAACTCTTTCATCCTTCCCGGATAAAGATGGGCAGCTGTTGATACCCAATTTTTCTCTATATTTTTATATGCATAAATACCTTCAAAATAGAATATATATGCATATATAAGCATGCACAAGGTTTTTATAATTTTTCTATAATTTTAAAGATTTTAAATTGATTTATTTCCTTCTCTTTTACTCATAAAATCCCCAATAATTATCCCTCAAATTATTGTTGTGGTGATTTAATCATTTAATTTCTATATTTATGCCAAAATATTGTTAAAATATTTTTTTATGCATTTTTATAATTGCATTTTGTATTTTTAAAGCTAAATTGCATATAATTACAATATTAGCCTTATTAATGTACAATTACGTTTTATATGCATAAAATGATCTTCTATATTTTTAAAACATTAAAAATTTATTTTAAATCATTTTAGTACATAAAATTATTTTCCAGAAATTATTTATTATAAATTATATAGGGATAAATTGGCTATTTAAAATATAGCCAGATTGTATTTCAATCATAGCCTCAATTGAACCCACTGCCCAGCCCAATTTCAGGCTAAAATACCCGACCCAAACCCTGAACCCGCCTACCCGACCCAGCCCAACTTATATCACTTCTATGTGTTTGTGTTCATCTTAACTGGTCAATACTTGCCTCTTTGCTTGCTATGTTTGGTTACTCCTATCTCACTCTTTTATATGCTAAAACTCTCTCTTTGATTGACTCTGAACTCCTTGTTTCTTGGCTTGATTTGAAAACTTTCCCTTTAGACCTTCGATTTTCTTGTTTAAACTTGGGAACCCATGTTGCTCTCCTTAAATCAGTAATTTTGAATCCTTGATTCCATGATTTACTATATGCTGATTTTCGATTATTTCCATACTCTGCAACTTTATTTTGTTTTCTTACCTTATTTGGTTAACTGAGTATTTTACCGATTCTTCATTAGTTGTTTCCTTAATTGAACCCCGATGTACTTACCCCTAATTTTCTATTTTGTACCGTATGCTCTACTTGATTTCTTTCCTTAATCATTTATGCCTATTACCGTTGGTTGATTACCCTTAATTAAAGGGGTACTTGCATTGATTTGATTTTGATTAGTACTTGGTTCCATAATTACTATGCTACTATGATTCTTGCCTTATTTTTACCTAGTTTTGAACTACTATATATACACACACTCTCATTAGCACAAACACACGAACACATTGGTTCAAAAGCTCTCTCACACACAAAACTCTCTTCTGCTCTCTTTTATCTAGTTACTTGCTATTGTTCTAAGTCAGCCGGCTGCAAGCCAAGGCTGATTACTCTACTCTCTTTCTCCTTACTCTGTGTTTACACTGGTATGTTCCAATTTTAATTCAAGTCCCAAAAACAATATGCTTCTCCTATTACTTCAATTTGTCATGTTTCTAATATGCTTTTACCTATGGTTTTGTTGTTCAACCTGTAATTAGCATGTCTACTTTGTTGTCTTCTATACTGCATGCTATATACCTTTTAGGATCCCCTTCTAGTATGTATTAATGTGTATGTGTTTCCCTGATCCCTGGCATGCCCCCTTCCTGTGTAAAGTAATTGGATATCCTAAGCTTCTTGATTTTATTCATGCTATACTTTAAAAAGCCTTGACCCCCTTTTAAGGGCCTCTATGGTTCTGTACCTATGTGTATCTATGTTTACTATGTGCCCTATACTTACCCCAAATCCCCATTACCCCCTAACTGGATGTGTGCACCTGTCTGACTTCATGTATTGAAGTGCTAATAAACTTCTTCTAATTCTGTATTTGGTTTGGTTGATTGTTGATCACTTACCCTTTTTAAATTGTATTATTCAATAACTCCCTATGTGTATTTACAAAACCATTTCAAGCTAATGTCTTTTAATACTGTTTTCCTACTGAAACCTTTCAAACTATGTCAAGCACTCTCACCCTACACCTAAGTCACTAGGTTCTGCCCCCTCCAGTGTGTGTACTGCCTTGGGATCCTCTTGAGAACCCTCTGAACTCTGGCACACTGAATCTAGCCCTTCCACATTGCACTTAGTCAATTTGGTTACCAAGTCTATGTGTGAGCACTGCCCAGGATCCTTGAGATCCTTAGGGAACTTTGACGCACCTAGACAATGACATTGTCTATGGAATTTGGGCATTTGAGGCTATTAGAGGCTTTGGAAATATGGACCTATTTGTAGGCTCCCTATAGAATAACTTTTTATTTTCTTATCTACTTATGTTCATTCATATGGTCTGTAATAATTTGTAAACGAATATTTGGGCAACGGTGGGTAGTTACATGTTTGTGGGATAATACGGGTAGAAACCATGCCTATAGGACTTTATATTTTGCTATGTTTTGCCTTGCCATGTTAGAAATCATGCCTATAGGTCTCAATAATAGAAATCATGTTTATAGGTCTTAAAATCAGTATCACAAATAGATACCATGCCTATAGAACATGATCCAGTCCAACTTCTGTTATAATGGATGTTTACATGTGTTTTCATTAGTTATCATGCCTACCAGTTTCTAAAATTAGTTTTAAACAACTAGATATAATGCCTATAGGGAACAACACCAGAAATTCTGCCTATAGATCTAAACTAGTTTAGTTTAAATAAATCAATCCACGATTAGTTCACTTCGAAATTAGTTTCATTAATGGTTTATTTTCCCTGAAACAAGTTCTTTCAAAAACTGCCTTAATCTACCATTAGACAGCATGCCTATAAGGATTCAAGAGTCTGTTTTTTAAAAACCTACCTTGTTTTACTATATAAAACGTAGCTATCAGTATTCCACGTATAGGCAAACCTATAGGGCGTTTTCAAAATCTTGCAACTCTGAAACTGTTTCGGTGGCTTAATGTCTTTCTAATTTTAACATGATTTAAAAATCAGTAGGCAAACTGATAGGGCCATTACTTCTGAGTTTTAAAACAAACTGCCTATCTTCTGTGTCTTGATATTCACTTAGATAGCATGCCTTAGGATACTGTTTAATAAAAGGTTCTTATTTGTGTTTGAGTCGTGTTGCTTATGTGTGTTGTTTGAGGAGGTAAACTTGAGCCTTTAATTGCTCATTTTTTGTCTTATGTGCTAAGGTCCTAATTGTTCTTGCCTGTCGCCTTAGTATTTTTACCTTTAAAACCTTAGGGGTCTGTCTAGAACTACCCATAGGTAGAGGTCCTAAAATTTCTCCAGGACCATTAAGAAGGGACGGGTAATAGCACGCAATAGAGATCGCTGACCAACGCTCGCTTTAATGACCACTAAGGGGGTGAGAAGGGTAGATATGGGATATGATGACTAAGCGCTAATGTCACGTGTAGCCCCTCATTGATGAGTGTTTACCAGACATTGTGTGGGGCGATCCTATATGCTAACCAACCTAGGACTCCCCCTTTTCAAAATTCCTTTTGTTTAAACTTTGTTTTATAATACAACTTATCCAAAACCTTTGTCTTATTATACAAACGTGCTTTATTTGTAATTATTTGTTTCAAGTATTTATTTGTTAATGGACTAATTCGTAAATATAAGTTCGGTCGGGACCCACAATTGTGGACCAAGAGGGGTGTCTAACACCTTCCCCTCAAGGTCATTTCGAGCCCTTACCCTAATCTCTGGTAATGCAAACCAATCCAAGAGTTAATCGCTGTGGGTGCCCTAACGTACCATAACCCGTTAGGTGGCGACTCTTCAAATACCCAATTCCCAAAAGAAAATGAGTCATTACCATGAATGTCGAAACCCAGACTTCTCTCTCTCCGCGGAGGGAAAAAAGGGGGCGCGACAAAGGGATGATGAAAAAATTAAGTAAAGAAGGAAAGAAACTGTGAGAATAAAGAGTACCATGAGTCTTTACTTTCTAGCCAAATTTCTGTGAAATAAATTTTCAAGATCTTTTGTCCATGGGAGCAGCAGTCAATATTTTTTCTACCCAAGCACGGAAATAAGGAATTTCTTCAAATACTTCCATGGATGTTGAAAAAATGAATATTTGATTACATAAAGGAACTCAAGGAATCAAAGGGAAAAAAAGACTTACGTGCAAAGTCCTTTTTTTTTGGAAAAAACATATTTTCTTCACCCACTAATCTACTAGTGGGGGCAGCAACAAAATGGGCTTACCTGCCACGGCCACGGTCATCCTCGGGGCTAACTAAAACCTTTTTACTTCTAGCCACGAGGGAAAAGACCCTTCACGAAACAGCTTGGGAGAGTAAAAATAAAGTAAGTGACGGAAGGTAAAAGGAGCGAAATCTAAATCCGACAAATAGCGAAGGCATGCTACTGCCTTCCACACAATGGGACCAATTTGGACAAGACAAACATTAAAATAGCGATAAAAAACGATGATCACTAGATCAATGGGAGGTTTAAACCTTAAAGTGAAAGGGTAAGTATAAATAAAAGAAAAGCCAGTATGGTAAGAAGTGATTCTTTGGTTGGCACCAAGAATTAAAACTGGGAAATCTGGTTTCCAATGACATTCTCGAGGAACCAAAGAAAGAAGACCAGAAGTGATTAAACTTGAGTAGAGTTCAATAGGGTTAAGGGAAGCCATAGAAAAAACTTGACTTTTCATGGTTTCACGATCTGATACAAAAGAAAACTCTTGAGGACCAATCTCAGAAACCGTAGGCGCACACATGTGTTCATTTTGGTCCCTATTTTTAGAAGAAGATCCAGGGGTTAAAGGAGCTCTAGGTCTAGAAGAAGATGGCCTGGCGGAACTACTTTGAGAAGTAGAACTACGAGTAGATAACGAACCAAGGCTGCAGAGTCTACTACCTCTCCTACTTCTAGTATGGGCAGTAGAAGGAGCAAGCTCATCGACGATCACAACTTTGGAAGGGTCTGGTATTGAAGAAGACATGTTTAACAGAGAAAATACAGAGGAAAGGTACACAAGTACGAAGGAAGGTTAAGATGATGGATACAGAGAAGAAGGAAGAAGGTTTCAAGCAATTAAAGAGGATGAAGTATTTATAAGGAGATGCAACCATCGTCAAAGTTGATCATTATGAAGTGTCATAACAGAACTGTCACTTCGTGACTGACGTAGCCGTAGAAAGAAACCCTAAAAAAGCGCTAAGAAACTGCAGAACCAATCATGTAAAGCCACGTAGCATGGGCATTAAATGAATGTGACATATGTTGCATCGATTCTTTGATCTCTAACGATAATAGAAATTTTACTTAATTAACTTATTTAGGAAAAAAACTAATTTTTAAGACACAGAGTGTTTACGTCCCAAACAACAATTCAAACTTTCATGTCTAGGAGATTAGGTGGGTAGGGTCGAGGGCGAGGGACGCGGACGGATATAAGCTTTGATACTCCGGAGTCCGGAAGGGTAAGAATGGAGTGGGTATCTTGGTGGATGGGGATCTTGGGGAGTCTTTGGTTGACGTTAAACGGGTGAATGATAGATTGATGGCTATTAAGTTGGTGGTTGGAGTGCACCTTTAACGTCGTTTGTGCTTACGTGCCGCATGCGGGCCTGGATGAGGAGGTTAAACGACGCTTCTGTTGCTATTCAAAAGCACTTTTTCATCCTGGCCAAACACATCCAACTTCTAGAAAAGTAGTTTTTCTGATAAAAAAGTATTTTTCGCCTCCCAAAATCTTGGCCAAACGTGCGCTCAAATGATCATTGTACTGTCAAAAGAAATAATTTTCTTTAATTTTTTCCACTTCACTGTAACATTGTTCCACCTTACCGACGAAGAGTCCTATTTACAGGGAACAAACTTGGCCTCCACGCACTACTGAAAAATTGGTCTACGGTAACGCATGGAAAACCGTTCCAGTAGGTAGATAAACCGTTGCCGTAGCGATATTGGAACGGTTTACAGACCGTCACATTCGCTCGCGTGCCAATAGAGCTATTGGAACGGTTTTCATATCCGTTGCTATAGAGACGTCTATCGCAACGGGTTTTCCTTTCTATATTGGAACGATTATTCCTTCCAATTGGGACGGTTTAAAACCATTACTATAATGTGTATGCAACGGCTCATAACCGTTTCCATATTATCTAATGCAACACTTTTGTAAGCTATTGTTACAGTTATTTATGGATATAACAACGGTCTCTTTAAGCTATTGTAACGGCTATTTTTGTATTGCTACGGTTTTAAATGCCTATTGGAACGGTTTAGAGGGCATTTTGGAACGGCTTACCGGATCTATTGGAACGGTTTACATCCTAATGGAACGCCATTTGTGTCCTATTGCATCGGTTCTGGTAGGCTATTGTAACATTTCATTTAAAACAGAAATATAGCTCCATATATATTTATATATATATAATAACACTAAAATTTAAATAAATCACAAAATGAAACTATTAATAATATAACTCGTCCAACAAGCTAATAATATCCATAAAAGCAAATGTTCTACCCCAAGTGCATAAGTTTAATACATTTCAAGATAGTAAGTTTCAAAATGTTAACAACAAAAGATTCTTAGAACATTCATCTATAGCAATTCAAAATTCATCTCAAGTAAGGTCTAGATCTTCATTGCATTCATCTTCTATTTCTTCATCTACTCCACCTACAAAAGAGGATAAATAAAGTCATTACCTTTCATCTGGAATGCCTAGACTAAATAAATTGATCCAAAAAGAAAAAGAAAATAATGGACATACAAGATGCTAGTCATGAGCCTAGCTCTTCTACAGAAACACCTTATCTAGACCCAAATTTGGACATTAAATGTACATGCAAGCTACTAAAAAAAAGAACAACACATCAAATTAATCCTGTTATAGGATTTAAAAGGAAAAGAAGTCCGTTTGCACACGTATAGCGTTAATTATATCATTATTATAATGTTGCAGTGGCCAGGAATTGAAACGGAGACAAAGATAGGTACATCAAGTTACCTTCCACCCATGAGTTAGCCGTAGCCGAGGGTAGTCTTTCAAGACATCATGGATGTATTATGCAACGACTGGCCAATTCTGTGGTCAAAATGAAGATCATTAGATGTCCGTTCTTTTGTTAACATGGGCAACTCCAGCATCCAGTTGACATTAAGAAAAAGCAACAAGAAAAGTTGGCACTCACATTTTCATCTACATTACGGTAATGTACAGAGGCACAAAACTTATGGTGCTCAACCTTCGCACCCTTAATGTCTTTAGTTTTCTCGACAAGGGTTTTAAAAACCTGCAAAGTAGTCAAACAAGTTAAGTTCACGTCTTAAATTACCTTTTTTTCTTTTCCGGCTGAAAGAAAGAGTCATATACTGGTTTGAAATGCTTTTTAGAGAAACCTTCTAAAGCACCTACCTCATCAATCATGGGTAAAAATTTACGAGCAGGCTGGAACATATTAATTTCCTTGCCCTGCTCAAAAAGAAATTGCAAGATTAGTTAGGAAATTGGGAAAGTAAGTCAGAAATTGAACTAGATAGCAATGTTTACAACAGAATGAAAGGATAGAGTCTGATAATGCAGCTAATATAATACCTGCTGATCAGTAGATTTAATACACTTTGAATCGTTAGTAGACGACATATTTTTGACTGGCAGCATGATGTCCATACCATGGCTACCGGCATAATAGAGTTCAGTTAGACCTACCAGCTCATAAACCTGAAACAATAAAGACACAAGTCACTACTGCAAATGAACAACAACAACAACAACCCCGTATAATCCCACTAGTAGGGACTGGGAGGGTAGTGTGTACGCAGACCTTACCCCTACCACGGGTAGAGAGGCTGTTTCCAAATAGACCCTCAGTATCCTTCCCACCAAGAACTCCCCACCTTGCTCTTGGGGTGACTCGAACTCATAACCCCTTGGTTAGAAGTGGCAATACATGCTAGTATAATAATTACAAAAATCAACGACCACAAAAACATAGCAGCTACTACAATTGCGACACAAAAGTTTAGTATGTTGTTTAAAGAAACCCCACGAGTTTTTGGACCTAAAATAAGGTGAGCATCTAAGTTTACTTATCTGAGTAAATCTGCTCTCATCAATGCAAAAAAATGAGAGTACCCCTCTCCTCATTGTTTTCCCATACTTTGATCCAATGACTGTAGTATTGCGATTGCAAGAGTTGAGGTTCAACTCATATCCACACGATCCACTACTGCAAATGAAGAGAGATATAAAAAGTACACGGTATCAACATTAATAAAATTACCAAAAAAGTTACCTTGTCATGTCTTCTTCCACTGATGATGGCTGTTGGGAATAGAGTCCCTTAAGTACGGGCTTCTTGTAATCTGGACAAGTCGTTCAGGCAGCCCGAAACCAGAACTGATATTCAAAACACCTTCAGGCAGCCCAGCCTGTTAATAATAACCAAGTATTAGAGATATTCCATACAATGGATAACTTGTAGAAAGTAGCAATAACAATGTGTTAAAAAGAAAAAGAGTTGTTGCAATTCCTCTTCAATTAGTATATACTTCAGTTTCTGATTATATAACACGATAAACTCATGGAAACAGAAGAAATACTTTAGTGACTATAGTATTAGAAGTAATGGAAATTTGGATACTACTTTAGTGACTATAGTATTAGAAGTAATGGAAATTTGGATACTACCTCCTGTAATAGATGTGCTACATAGAATGCAGATAATGGTGTCTGCTCAGCTGTCTTTAGCACGACAGTGTTGCCACAAGCTAAAGCATGTCCAATCTTCCAAGAAAACATGAGAAGAGGAAAATTCCATGGAATAATCTGACCCGCAACTTCAATTGGTTCATGCAACGTTTGAACATGATATGGTCCATCAGCAGGAATAGTCATATCGTGAATTTTATCTGTCCGGCCTGCAGAACCAATAGGAGATCATTAATATTTTCAGGGACACGAAATAAGTGTTGATATACTTGCTTTCTCAGTTGGCTTTCTGACTTACCAGCATAATAACGGAGTAGACGTACAACCATTGGTACTTCAATCTTAGAAGCCTGTTCATATAGTTTCCCAGTATCCCAAGTCTCGAGCGTTGCAACTTGATCGTTATGTTTTTCGATCAGATCAGCAAGGCGCAACAATATCTTTGACCTTTCCTGCAGTTATGAAAGATGGAGAATTAGGCATAATGTGGCATACACAACCATTAACAGAGCATAAGACTGTGCTGAGAGATAAGAAGTGGATACATAAGCATTCATTTTAGGCCATGGTCCTTCGTCAAAAGCCTTACGAGCAGCAGCTACTGCCCGATTTATATCTTCTGCATCACCTTCAGCAACATGTGCAATTACCTCCCCAGTCCTGGGGTCGAGAGTCGGGAATGTTTTTCCTAAAATCCCAAGAAAATTAGCTCCATTGTAAAATAAATGGCCAACGTTGATATGGAAAAAGAGAACACTCTATTAGTGTGACAATATATTTACCTGATGCAGCATCAACAAATTGACCATTGATAAAAAGTTTAGTATGTTCCACATTGACAGCTGGTTTGATCGGTTCCTCAATAGCAGCCGCCGTGCTATATTGATAAGCAGCTATTCTGCCCAGATGGAATTTACTTCCTAAACAAAATAATTTTTTTCTCAGAATAATACTCTAAAATGTCTCCAGCTCTAACTAATTAGAGGGAAGGTATAACATCTAAAAATCCAATAGAGAAAGGAGTATCAATCCTTTTTCAAATGGAATTTTATCTCTTGTTCAACTTTGGGACAGACATGTATTTGGATATAAGATGTATAAATTACAAATCACATTTTGTGCAGTCATTACAATTTACAAGAATAACCAAATTACATCAAGTGATTCTTCACCAAAAAGAACATTTTGGCTTGCACAATTTAGTCGAGTCTCACGTTTACCTGGAACAAGTTACTTTTGTGACAAAACAACGTGGAGCAAACAAAGAAAAGGAAACATTTAATGTTAATAGGAGAAAATTTGACTTGAATCCTTTACAGATGATATATTAAGTTGGATTTAAATGCATTTCCATTTGAAGAAAACAGTAGACTCACTAAAAGGGACCAAAAGAAAACCACCAAATTTGTTCACTCTTTTCCAACAGCTAGAAGGTGGTTTTCATTTACTTTCCTGTCATCATTCCATTTAAACCATTGACTTCCAAGGAAAAGGGAAAAAAGAGAGTGTAAAAATCACTATTTTTTGGTAAATCTTATGGGATGGATAGTCAAAAATTCAGAGGAGTCAACTACTCTATTGGGATGGATAGTCCATTTAAACTTTATTGACCACATATCCTCTAAGTGGCGTTTGAAGCCTTTAACTACCATTCTTCATGCCCAGTAATTAGATGAAAGAATATTAGTATCCCAAAATACTATCATGTGACCTAAAGTTGGAATTTTCAGCCAAAAACAAGAACATGCAGTCCAAATTGAGAAATAGATTCATACAATTGGTAAATACAGAGAGAGAAGAAAGGTTCTTACCACTCGATTTCTCAGCCGAGTTCGCCGGAGAAGGAGATTACGAAGAGCAGCAGTCGAGCGCGGCCTCAACTCGATTTGCTAATGAGGTCTCTTTGAAGGAAAACGAATTACCGCAGAAGGAACACGATTATTGACTCTGCAGAAAAACAGAAGCCTTAAAAAGCTGAGCTTAGTCTCTCTAAATCAATAGCGGAATCAGGCAGTGATGCAAAGGCTTCGTAATCTCGATCCCAACCGCGAAAGAGCTCTTGAATCCCGCAAACAACTCTCTAACTTCGCTATATTTTGGAATTTTGAGGTCTTTTTTGACTGATTTTCGCTAATTATGATCTGATTTGAAGGTGGTTTTGGGAGTATGGCAGGAGCTATTTTGGAGATGACTGGAGGAGAGACCCGCGATTGATTTATTAGGTATTTTTAGGGGTTTAGTGTATTTCATATTTTATTAGGTATAAAACTAAGAAAAAAAAATTAGCTGGTGGGCCGTTCCATTTTAGCGGGTATTAAAAATTTGGGTGAAAATAAAGAGGGAATTAATAACCGTAACAATAGAGATAACCGTTACCATAGATTGATTTATTGCTACGGTTATATAAGCGTTGCCATATTTACCTCGGAATGGTTTTTAGACTATGGCAACGGTTCAGTTACTAAGTGTCCCAGCAGTCCCAATAATTATTAGTAACGGTTACAACCGTAACAGACCACCTATAGCAATGGTTATAAAACCGTAGCAACAGAAAGCGTTGTCATAACTCCAATTTCTGGTAGTGACGCATATATAAAGGAAAAAGAGAAATGGAGGCCAGCCAATAAATCTCCACCACTCATTTCAAAACTTGCTGCCAAAGTATAAATCTCCACCACTCATTTTAAAACTTGCTGCCAAAGTATAAATCTCCACCACTCATTTTAAAATATTGCTGCCAAAGTATATTCACAGGCACATGCCTATTATCAAAGCTAGAATCGGTTGGACCCAACATTACGCTTATAGGAGCACACTCCAATCACTATAGCGCATTTAAATTAATGCTCGGTCAAAGTCAAATTACAAGGACTAAGGTTTAAAATAAAGCAATAAATATGACTAAACCATAATAATAATAATAATAATAATAATAATAATAATATATCCGTTTCAACTTATGTGAATCTATTTTTTTTTAGCTCATGCCAAAAAGAGTGATCATTTTTTATATTTGGAAACAATTTACCGTTATGCAATGACTTATAATCACACAAATATATGTGTATTATTTTACACTACAAGTTCAAAAAATTATATTTTTCTTAAACTCCGTGTCCAATCAAATATGTTCACACAAATTAAAACGGATGGAGTAAAAATAAATTAATTTTTCTTAAAATGATTAATTAAATATAACTCAACTATGAAGGAATAATACTTAATAAACAAATTAAATGAATAAAGACACAAACAAAACTACAGTTAGAGAGGGAAAAAGAAAGAAACTAAAGTTAGGTATAAAATGACGTTAAAAATTTTGGTCAGACAAAATTAGTTTTTTTTTTTTTTTCGGCAGAAACCAATCCAAATTTAGTTTCAATTTTCTCATTCCCACTCGCATTATAATTACGGAAGTAGAACTCACCTCGGAATAGTCTATTTAAGCCTTGCCAAATGCCCTGTCTTCCTAATTCAAAGAAAAATCAAAATCGGTCTACCTTTTCTGATCACAAAGTTGGCAGAGACGAAATTAGGATGGCGTGTGATTTGAAGACGTGGGTTGGAGAGAAATTGAGGTCCCTAGGGTACAATTCAACGACGATAGAACTGGATATCGCTCATATTATTAGTGCATCTAAGAGATGTTCATCACCAGAGGATCTCGCAAATCAGTTTGTTGATACAGGAATGTTTTCATCCTGTGATGAAACTCGCGTAAGCCAGTTTGCTCAAGAAATTTTTGCCAGGGTTGATCGCAAAAATAGGACAAATGTGTATGTTCAACGAGAAAGAGAGGCCGCATTGTTGGCCAAGAAGCAGAAGACCTACACGCTTTTGGAGGCCGATGAAGACGACAACAATGTTCAAAGACGGGCGGTTAAGAGACGTACTGAAGAAGAAAAGGCTATGATTGAAAATTTGAGGAAAAAATCTAGACAAGAGTATTTGAAGAAACGGGAGCAGAAGAAGGTAGAGGAAATCAAATGTGATATCGAAGAAGAGGGACACTTATTTGAGGTGGACAAATTGACTGAATCAGAACAACGGGAATTAAGGTACAAGAAGGAAATTGTTGACCTAGTTACTAAAAAGCAGTGGTCAGAAGAAGAGGCGGATGTGTATAGGATTCCTGAAGAGTATGATAATTTTGAAGGTGGTAGTGTTAATCAGAAAAAGAGATTTTCTGTGACTACGCAACGTTACAAGGACGAACGGGAGATTCATCCACAACAAGCATGGGAGCAAAATCAGCTTGACAATGCAACACTTCATTTTGGATCAAAAGACAGAAAGACAACAGATTATCAATTTGTGTTTGAAAACCAAATTGATTTCTTAAAGGCAGCTGTGATGGATAGTGATGGTGTTAGTGTTAATGTTGATAAGCAGCAGCCTACCAGTGAGTCGTCAGTAAAAAAATCTAAACTTAACGAGGATAGGAAGGACCTACCAATTTATCCCTATAAGGATGCTTTGCTCCAAGCTGTTCAGGATCATCAGGTTCTTATTATAGTTGGAGAAACAGGTTCTGGGAAGACAACTCAAATACCTCAATATCTGCACGAGGCGGGTTATACTAAGAACGGTGGGAAGATTGGTTGTACTCAACCTCGTCGAGTTGCTGCAATGAGGGTTGCTGCACGAGTTTCTCATGAGATGAGAGTTAAACTCGGGCACCAAGTTGGTTATTCCATCCGTTTTGAAGACTGTACTTCTGAAAAAACTGTTCTGAAGTACATGACTGATGGAATGCTGCTAAGGGAGTTTCTTAGAGAGCCTGATTTGGCGAGCTATAGTGTCATCATGGTGGACGAGGCTCACGAAAGAACTTTGTCAACTGATGTTCTATTTGGCTTGGTTAAGGATGTTGCTCGTGCTCGCCCTGATCTCAAATTGCTTATTTCTAGTGCCACTCTGGATGCAGAAAAGTTCAGCGATTATTTTGATTGCGCTCCGATTTTTAAAATACCTGGAAGGCGGTTTCCTATTGACATACATCATACAAAAGCACCAATAGCAGATTACGTGGATGCAGCAGTAGTTACTGCCCTTCAAATCCATGCAACTCAACCACAGGGTGATGGTGATATATTAATTTTTTTGACGGGGCAGGAGGAGATTGAAACAGCCGAGAGTATCATTAAGCACCGGATAAAGGGTTTGGGAACAAAAATAGCAGAGCTGATAACTTGCCCAATATATGCAAACTTACCAACTGAACTACAAGCCAAGATATTTGAGCCCACTCCTGAAGGGGCTCGTAAGGTTGTCCTGGCTACAAATATAGCCGAGACATCTTTGACAATTGATGGGATTAAGTATGTTATTGATACAGGGTTTTGTAAGATCAAGTGTTACAACCCTCGGACAGGAACCGAGTCATTGCTGGTCGCTCCCATCTCGAAGGCGTCTGCCAATCAACGTGCTGGTCGCTCAGGACGAACAGGTCCTGGGAAGTGCTTCCGGTTATACACTGCACATAGCTACATGAACGATTTGGAAGATAACACAATTCCAGAAATACAAAGGACCAACCTTGCAAATATCGTGCTCTTACTCAAGAGCCTTGGGATTAAAGACTTGCTGAACTTTGACTTCATGGATCGTCCACCAACTGAAGCTCTACTTAAAGCCCTGGAGCTGTTGTTTGCGCTTGGTGCCCTTGATGAGGATGGTAAGTTAACCAAAGTGGGTGAAAAAATGGCTGAGTTTCCTCTGGATCCCATGCTATCCAAGATGATTGTTGCCTCTGACAAGTACAAGTGCTCTGCTGAGATAATAAGTATTGCTGCAATGCTTTCTGTGGGGAATTCAGTCTTCTATCGTCCAAAGGACAGACAAGACCAAGCTGACAACGCATGGATGAACTTTCACATAGGCAATGTGGGAGATCATATTGCTCTGCTTAAGGTTTACAATTCCTGGAAAGATACAAACTTTTCAACTCAATGGTGCTACGAGAATTATATCCAGGTCAGAAGCATGAAAATAGCTAGAGATATCCGAGATCAGTTAGAAGGCCTGCTGGAAAGGCTTGGAATTGAGTTGAATTCAAGTGTTAATGACTTGGAAGCAGTTAAGAAATCTATAATATCAGGATTCTTTCCCCACGCAGCAAGACTACAGAAGAATGGATCCTATCGAACTGTTAAGCATCCCCAGACAGGTCATATTCACCCCAGCTCAGGTTTATCACAGGTGCTTCCTAGATGGGTTGTCTACCATGAGCTGGTCCTGACAACTAAGGAGTACATGCGGCAGGTTACTGAATTGAAACCAGAATGGCTAGTAGAGGTAGCTCCCCACTACTATCAGTTGAAAGACGTTGAAGATTCTAGCTCAAAGAAAATGCCTCGTGGAATTGGCCTTGCATCTTTTAAATAGGTCTGCATTTTTATTGCATCTGTTGCTAATTTAGTTGATATCCAGACTATACATATATAGCCTTCATATAATACCCTATTTAGAAGATAACAGCTTCTTAAATCTTTTATAAAGCTACGTTACTGTGTTCATATCTGATGGATTATTGTATTTGCTATGTCCTTAAATTTTCAGTCTTCTGATGCTAAAACATTTTTCTTTTTTCCTTTGTGTATGTCATATGATTATTCTTTTGGACAATTTTTTGAGGATGCAAGGCAAATTACCGGAGATATCCTTGGTAGGGACTGTGTTCCAAAAGTTGCAGGTGGTACTGGAATATCAGAGAATGGTATGTGTACTGCAAATTAGTGTACATCATCGAACCTTTGCATAACATTCCAGAAAATCTTACTAACTGCTTTAAAGATGTATGACATCTATTTTATCTTACCTGATCAAAAAAATAAAAAGATGTATGACATCTATTTGGCATTCTACAAAAAGAAAGTGGAAAAAGGTAACAATAATAGTTTGATTGATTTTCCAAAATTATGGGCTTATTCTTTGTTTTATTTCCTTTTTTTTTGTTTTGTTTTTAATAGATAGGACTTGATACCTTATTTAGTGCAAAAGAACTCAAAAATGTTGCTACTTAATTAAAGAAGAAGACACTTTTTCAAGTACAATTATTAAGTAAAACTGAATGTCATGAATGGTGGATGATAACTTTCTCCTTTCCTCATGAGGTATAGACCCCGATCTAGCCTTGTTATATCCTAGAATGTGAGTTGTTCGGGAAATCATAGAAAAGTGAATTATATTAACGAATCATATTAGAATGCTTAAAGTGGTGCCAAGAAATGTGAATTAGTACCAATTGCTGACTACTTATAAAAAATAAAAAATAAATAATGGCTGACTATTGGATGTACAGACATGTAGCAGCTTTGATGCCTATTGATTGTAAGGAATCTAATTTTTTCTGATGCTCCGTGTAATTTTAGGCTCGAACTTCACAGTCAAATAAGCTGGAGTTCCATTTCTGTCCAGAAGATCCTTAACCAAACCCTGCTTTTGAGGAACTTAAGGATGGAAATTCCTTGTTAAAAGTCAAGAATAAAACGAAGGATGTCCAAGATGCTGGTAGTAGCTGTGGAATAGCAGTACAGGAGGTCCTGTTAATCACGAACAAGGAAAACTCTTTCTTTGAACATTCAGTAGCTGCAAGAAGATAAGTTGGTCTAGTATATATCTGTTGATGCTACTAAAGAAATTGAAGTGCAAACTACTTTTCTTGTCAAATCTTGAAGTGCACAATACTACTAAATTGCAGGAACATCTCTCGGCTTATCAACAAACTAATTTTCCTTTTGCATGCACAGTAATTGCGACTTCCAAAGTAATAAGCATGTCCTTGCCATTCATGCCGGTGTTGCACGAAGAAAAAGGAGAAACTACACGGAGGTGGAACCTAAAGTTTGCAGCTATTCTTTCATTTTCACTGCAATTTTAAAACGTGGGAAATGATCTGTTTGTTATACCTAATTTCTTGAGTTTATTGCTTGTAGAGAGGGCAGATCTTATGGATGTTGATTAAAGGAATTGATGAGTTTAGTAGTACCTCTGTTCTTCGTAAAAGATATGCACGAGAATATTTTATGCTTTTGCAATTTCAGTTTTCCACTTTCAGACATCGCAATGCATGTTTGTTGTTTACCTATGAACATTGCAACCATCGTGTCAACCTCTCGTCTTTGTCTCTCTTTCTGAGTTGCTCTTACTGGATAGATTGTTGCATTTTCTTATCTTCCTCCTCTGTCTTGTTGTCTCCTTTTGTATGTGGACTCAGGTACGAATAATTTACGTTCAATTTTTAGCATGCTTTTTGGTGTATTTTGAGGATTCACACAAATAACCCATAACCAACTGATCGACACTGGTGTTTCAAGGCAAATGAAGAGTCCATGAAGCATAAAACTATTGTTTATTTGATTCTGCTCATTTTCCTTATCTAACTTTAAAGCATTCTCTCCAATAGAGGTCGTATTTTTCTCTGTAATTACCGGCACATGTTGCTGGCTGTACTAAAAGAAACATCACCTGACCTTAGTTATCAAAAAGATACTCTTCATGAGAGGTTTACTGGAATGTTTCAGACATCTTGTACTTTCAGATTAAAAGCATAATAAAAGTGTGATCTCAAGAAAGAAGCAAGGGGGACTCGTCGGACAAAATTGAGAGGTAATTTTTTCTTCTTGTAAGGAAGAAGTCTCTCATATGAATTCTTTTTTTTTCTTTTAATTTCAGTGAGTACTTTTTTGCTTTTTCACATTCGTTGATCAAGGAAAGTGTATCATGTTTCCATGTGCGAGTACCTCCAGACCCTGGAGTATGATTTTTCATTCTTCAATCTAGCAGAGGTATATATAATTCTTCATTTTAGCCATGAAAGTTGCGGGCCGGTAGTGGATTATAGTTACAGTGCATGTTTAGAGTGAGGACATGCACACTTGGAAGCTTTAGGTTAAATTAAGGATACATTCAAACATACGCTAAAAATGTTGTGGTTGCTACATGGTTAACTAGAATACTGATTGTGTAAAACTTAGTATTGGGAGAGAGCATAAATAAGTTAATGTGAATAAGCAATGCTGAATGCTCTATCTGGCTACACTGCTGCTCCTTCCATTATTAACAAGCCTTCATTCTTGAAGAATGTTTCAGTCGAAAGTTTTAGGTTATTATCATGTTATGTTACCTAGGTAGAATATTTTCCACGCCTTCCTCTCTTTCTTAATCTTTTCTTATATTACATTGACAAATTTGGTAGGATTGGATGAAATCATTTGATCTTTTCTTTGTTTTATATTTTCATAGTCTTTGATATAATCTAATGATACAGCTATCAGATAATCTTCGCTGCTAATTTTTGAAGACCAGGAGAAACATTTCCCACTTTTCTTATGAACTACGAGTTGTTAAAGTAAATATCAGTGACATTCTGAGGTTGGGTTGTGAATCATCTTATAAGAGTTATATCTTGTTCTTTTTCTTACGATGGTTGCATGCCACTGGAATAAATGGAATTCTATCTGAAGCATGGTGGCTTCTTGATTTGGTTCTTTTGCCAAACTTGATTTTGCAAATCGAGCTATTTGCCACGACAAGTATACTTGCATCCCTATAATTTGAACAAAACCCAAAAGTCTGCTTCCAGCTTGTGTTTGCTCAAAATCTTTCAGCAATGGTATATAAGGTGTATGGAAGTTGGATCTCTAGTTTCTGGCGGATTATGATGAAAAAAGAAGTGGTCAGCATAGAGTTCGTGAACTGTTGTTGATTGAATCTTAAGCATGCCCCCACCCTCTCTCCAAACACTGTTGGGAACAGGTTCTTTATTTAGAGTCTTGTCCTATATTCATAAATTACTTGACTGATTCTTATATTGATGTGCAGAAATTTTTTCGAAAAGGCAGATGATATGATTGGAAAATGAACAAATTTATCTGTGGATTTTGATACTTCTAAGTTCTTTTATAGTCATTTTATTCCATATTGAAAAAGCTGAGCCTTTCTGTTAATAAGTCTTGTATCAGAAACAATTCAATTGTATCTTTGATGCATGATCACTTCGTATACAACAAAGCCCTTCAGAGTATTTCGCTGGATGTCTTATTTGAACCTACTCAAGTTATCCATTTGGAACCCTTAAAGGCTCTAACTATGGTGCATGCAGATCCTAAAATTTTAGTTTTTAAGAAACAAATGAGATTGTTGATAGTAGTTTGCATGAGCTTTTGTATCTTGGTGTGCTGGTAAGTAAAAGGTAGTAATTTTTATAGACCTTCTCGGTTCTCTCAGGTTTTGCTTCATAACTCCAACTTTTTCAATAGTTTACAATATTATACTTTTCAGTTTTCATCTTATTTTTATTTTTTCATAATAATTATTTAATGTATTTATCAATTATCATTAGAGAAAATTAGAACCTTCCTAAACTTATGCTCTTTCGATTAATTTATTTTACTAGAATGAAAAAGGTAATACCGTCAAATGTGCTTTCTTTTTTCGCTGTAGGATCAGCAATTCGTTCTTTTCCTTTTCCTCTTCAGTCTTCGCATAATCTTTTAGGTAAAAGCTATCACTCTTCACTTATTATTTCTGTAGCGCGAAAAACAAACACAAGGTAACTTTATTTCTAACCTTTTTGTAAAACTTGTCATTGCTTCGCTAATTCCCAAGATCATCACACTCAATTCCACCCTCTTGCACTTCTAAGCAAAAGCCTTTCTTTCATGCCATGCATGGTCTTTCACTGTATGGATTTTGAGTGGCACGTTGACTTCCATGAGGGGTAGGGCTAATTAGGAGGCTTTTATGTTTGGTCAAACTATCGAAATCTTCCTCAATTTTTTGCTACGTGTGTTGTACGTTATTTTTAATCATATAAAAAAAGATAGTTAATATTATTTGTAATTACATTATATTTATTTTCTGATGCACAAAAATATTATTAAGATCATATTCGCTTGATACTTCTTCATTTGAAAATGATGTTCATAGTATATATTCTTTTGTTATTCTTAGCCTTGTGAAAAAATATGTCATGACTAAAATAATTTTATATTCGGGATTGAGCCAATGATCATATGATGTATTTATTATTATTATTATTATTATTATTATTATTATTATTATTAATTATTCCATTAAAGTTCTACACAAATTATAGGAGGCAAGAAGTTTCATTCATCAAAGGGCGAGACCTAACTATTTTGCTATCCCGTGGTAGAAAAAGAATAAGAAAAAGACACTTAAAGCCCCTTTTAAAGATTTAATGACCAAAATGCTCCCCCTCTTTTCTTTTCTTTTTTTTTTTTAAAAAAAAGAAAGATAAAAATGCCCTCTTTGAAGATTTTAAGAAGGGCATTTGCATTTATACCCGCTTTTTATGTCACATTTTAATTTGTGCCCGCTTTGCAAAAAAAATTGCAAGTGTACCCGCTTTTTTGCATAACTTCAGCACACGGGGCTGAAGTAGCAAAGGCAATCACGCAAAACATCAGCATTCTAGTAGCTGAGCCTGAAGTTCAGCTCTAGAGCTGAAGTTTCTGTGTTGTGACTGGGAAACTTCAGCTCTAGAGCTGAAGTTTCTGTGTTGTGACTGGGAAACTTCAGCTCTAGAGCTGAAGCTTGGATAAAATTAACTCTTATATGAAGCCGTTGGATTTGCTCCTCTCCATTGATCCAATTGATGAAGCCTTCACCAACTATTAGCATTCAACCATTTCTTTCAATTGTTGTATTGACAATGCAATTAACTATTTGTAAATCAAGTGCATTATTTCTCTGTTTCGTTGTTTTCACGTCAACGACTAAACAATATTAACCAGAAAATAAGCGCTATGTTTTACACAGAAATTGTATAATGATCGTGCTGACTACCCAATTCTTTTCCACAATATTCTGTACTTTAATTTTGTTTAGATAATTTTACTGAAGTTTTATAGAGTAATATGGTATCTGATCAGAGAGAACTCCTTGTTGGCATCTAGTTGTGATGAGATGGAGTTCATTTCTTTCAATTTGCTTGTTTGCATATTTCAGCTGTTTATTTCAGAAGAAGAAGAAAACGAAGGAGGAGGAGAAAGGGGGCTGAAGTTATTTAAGAATTTGGTACAAGTTAAACGTTTTTTAAAAAATGGGTATAGGTTAAATGGGGACGACCAAATAGGGCGCTCCGTGCAATTTTTACATTTTAAGACCAGGATGCCCCTCCTTTCTAAGCATAGCACCCTAAGCTTCACCAAAGGTCCTTCTCCTTCTTTTCTTTATTTTTTTCACTTTTTTTTTGTTGGTTTGTTTCATACTTTGTTGTTATTTTTTCACATTATTTTTTCTTTTTAATAAAATTATGCACTCTTATTTATCTTTTGTTAATTATTTTTTATATATATTTTTACTTTTAATTTTATTTATTTATTTTTATTCATTCTACTAGTAACCCTCTCGCCCTTTTTTACTTATTTTATTATCTTGATTTTTATTTTTTTGGTGTGTGTTTTTTTCTTTTCTTTTTTTAATTTTATTCTTTCCAATAAAATCTCTCCCTCCAAAATATTTTGTCGCTTTTTTCCTTTTCATCTTAAATTTTCAGTTATTTTTCAGTAAATTCTTCCGCCAAAAATTGTTATCACTTTTATTTTTATTTATTTTATAACTAACCGAGTCTTAAAATTTGAATTGGGATACTTTCTATACAATTACTAATTGATTATGATTACCGAGAGTTACCATTGTTGCACTTTTTGATTTTTTAAATTTTGTATTTAATATTTGTAGATATGTCTGTCGTTTTCTAAGAAATTTTAGTTTTTATTTTTTAAAGTAAAACCTGTTCGTTTAAAATATCTATCACTTTTTTTCTTTATAATTAATCCCTCAGCTTCAATTTAGATAAACAATTTAGATGAGACAGTTTCACTCGGCACAGAACTTAAGAGAGAAAAGAAGACTTTTAAAACTTGTGGTCTTAAAAGCTTAAGAGTAAAAGCTTTGTGGGGGCCAGGACATTTGTGCGGTTATAAAAGCTTCTCGTTAAGGGTAAAATGAGTAAAATAAAGAGTTTAAAGTTGAATTATTTTTAATTGTAGAAATATTTCGTTCTTTTTGAAACTGACTAATTGTGATGACCCAAAAGGCCATCTTATGTTTTAGAACTCGATTCCGTGTTTCGAGTCTTCCAAAACCTCATTTTATTCCTCCTCGATTTGTGTATGCAGTGCGGGCGCGGTTCGAAAAAGGCTTTATGTGGAAATTTGAGAATGATAATAATGTTTGCCTTTAAAAGTGGATTTAGTTGACTTCGGTCAACGTTTTGAGTAAACAGATCCGGACTCGTACTTTGACAGTCCCGATGGGTTCGTATTGAAATATAGGACCTGGGCATATGCCCGGAATCGGATTCGGAGGTCCCTAGCCCGAGTAATGAATTTTTGTTAAAAATTGTAAGTCTGGAAATCTAATGATTTAAAGAATTTGATTAATATTTGATCTCATTGGTATCGGGCACGTATTTTAGTTCCAGATCCCGATACAAATTTAAAATAATATTTAAGTCATGTATGTGAAATTGAGTAAAAATCGGAATTGATTTGACGTGATGCGGGCATCCGGTTGAGATTCAAAGTGTTCTTAAAAATTTCATGTGATTTGGTGTTAAATTCGTAGTTCTACATGTTATTTTGGGGATTTGATCGCATGAGCAAGTTCGTATGATTTTTTAAGACTTGTGTGAATGTTTGGTTTGGAGCCCCGAGGACTCGGGTGAGTTTCGGATAGGCTACGGAGTGTTTTGGACTTAAGAAAACTTGTTGGTATGCTTCAAATCTGCAGATCTCGCAAATGCGAGGTCTAGCTAATATGAGCCTCGCATTTGCGATGAATGTTCGTATTTGCGAGCATGGGAGGGGACTGGATAGTTCGCAATTGCGAAGAATAAGTTTGCATTTGCGGAAGTCCAAGTTTGCATTTACGACTGGAACTTCGCATTTGCGAAGGCTGCAGGAATGCGAGGGGTTCGCAATTGCGATGCTTTTCTCGCATTTGCGAGCTTCGTAAATTCAAAGCTCAGGTCGCAAATGCGACATCTGCAGCTGATAAGTTTTGACTTAGACGGGATTTTTCATTCATTCTCCCATTTTTCAAAACCTAGAACACAAGAGGCGATTTTCCAAAGACGTTTTCTTCCCCAAATCATAAGTAAGTGATTCTTAACTAGTTTCTTTCAATCTTTTACCTTTTTTTCCAAGATTTCATCTTAGAATCTAGGGTTTTTCATGGTAGAATTGGGATTTTTGGGTAGAAATTAGGGATTTCGAAATTTAGGGATTTAGACCTCAAATTGAGATCGGATTCCAAAACCAATTGTATATCCGGGCCCGAGGTGAATGGGTAATCGGGTTTTGGTCCGAATTTCGAATTTTGATCAAGCGGACCTGGGGTCGGTTTTTGACTTTTTGAGGAAAATATTGAAAAACTTATAATTATGCATTAAAATTGATTTCTTTAGCGATAATTGATGTTATTAAGTTAATTATGACTAGATGCGAATGGTTCGGAGGTGGAAACTAGAGGGAAAACGGTAATTGAGCTTTGAATTGGCCGTTGGATTGAGGTAAGTATTGTGTCTAACTTTGACCCGAGGGATTAGGGATCCCCGACTTACTTGCTATGTGAAAATCCATGTGTGTGACGTATATGTGAGGTTATGAGTACCTATGCGCCGCCAATTTATATGTTTAATTGTTCCCTTCTTGTTCTTAATATATTGTTCCCTGCCTTAACTGCTACTTGCTTATTGATATTTCCATGATCAGTTGCTACCTGTTGGATATTGTTTTCATTGTTAAATATACTGGATAGCACGTAGTTTCATTGTTTTATATTATTGGTTTAAGCTGGTTATCAATGTTTATTAGTATACTTTGGATTGGTTTCGCTGAGTAGTATGATTCGGGTGGAGTTACATAATTGTACCGCTTCCCATTTGTTCTAATTTGAGATGTAAATAATATGGAGAATTTTGAGTTAAATTGTGACATTCCTATTCTTATTGTGTGATTGGTATTGATACGGTGGGATCGGGTTGCACACGGCAACAGGAGGAATAAGGGTGACATAATGAGAAGGAATAAGGATGAAATGTTATTATATGGTGGGATCGGGTTGTGCGCCGCAACAGGAGTAATAAGGGTGGGTGGGATCAGGTTGCACACTGCAACAGGAGGAATAAGAGTGGATTGATATGGAGTAATAAGGGTGAATATTCATATGGTTACTCATTATATGGTGGGATCGGGATGCTGATAACTACGGATTCTAGCCTAGCTTATACTTCTTTTTTTGCTTAAGTTTTGGATAAAAAATGTGTAGAAGTATTCCCAAAACTAACTTAGTGTGCTTGTTTGTAGTGTTTGGTCAAAATGAGGCAAGAAAGTCCTAACCAGCTCATAAAGAAGTGAAACCTGCACAAGTCCAAAGCTGAGCTAAAAGCGCTAACAGTGAAGAAATAGTTCGGTCATGGAAGTTGAACCGCTGAGGCGAACATAATTACGCTCTCAGCGGATTGAGGTTCAGAGAATGCAATTTTGGGCTCAACAAACACCGCTGACCGCGGTGAAATTACGCGGCAGCGGAATTATTGATGAGGTCGTGGTCTATATTCCGCTGAGGGCGAAAGTTAGAATCAGAGGACAACAGTTTTGGGCTCAGATGGAAAGCTCAGTCCGCAAACTTATTTTGCGGTCGCGGTTGAAGACTACGCTGAGGTAGTTGATTTTCTGCTCCCAGCGGAACCAAGTCCAGACCAAGCTCAGAAGAGAAGAAACGCGATTCGCGCTTGCTTTTGCGCGGCTGCGGAAGTCCCAGCACTGAGGCGCTCAATTTTACGCTGCCAGCGGAACCTCCGTAGGGACATTTTTGTCCAGTAATTTCAGTTGTGTATAAATAGATCTTTTTCAGATTTTTAGGGTATCGGTTGTTTTGTAGAGCACGTGAATAGCCGCTTTTTGCTTTGTAGAGTAATTTTAGAACATCTTTAGCAATTAATATTATATTTTACTTCTGTAATTACTTTTTATGGCTTATATTTCATCTCCATCTTTGATTTCTTCCTTGATTGTAAGTCACTTCCCTAGTGCCTTTTTACCAATTGAGAAAACACTTACAAAAATATTATACTTAGATTCATTTAAGCATTCATTAGCATTAAATTAGAATATAACAAACCCAAACATGTTTAGAAGTATAACTAAGAACAATGTACATAGCTAGATTGGATAGAAATACTATTCCAAACCAATATTAACTCTTTGTGGATTCGATCCCGACCTTTCAAGTAAAAGCTGCATCGATTACTCTTGCCATTCTATAGTGGTATAGGGTTGGAACCGATCACTTTTTGGCGCCGTTGCCGGGGAGTTAAACAGTTTTGGCTATCTATCTGACTAGTTGTGTGTCTTGTTTTTCTTTCCTTCTGTTTTACTAACTTGTTTGAGTTAATCGATTCAGGTACAAAATGACAAACAATGATCCTATCGGAAATGTTATCCCGAGGGAGGAGGTAGATGATAATGGTGATGATGAGGTGCCTCTAGTACCTCAAGGTCAAATAAGAGGCCACCAGGCCAATGAAAACATTCCAGACCCTCCCCTAGTTCCTCCACGAGTGGATCCTCGGGTGCTTCCAAATAAAGGGTACGCAAGTGCAATTGTCCCACCTCGGATCCAGGCGGGCAATTTCCAAATTACAAATGTTATGCTGACTTTATTGGAGCAACGAGGGTACTTCACAGGTGCTCCCCATCAGAATACATATAAACATCTTAAAGGTTTTTTGGATACCTGCTGGGGAAGCAAACATACAAATGTGTTGGAGGATGCATTGAGATTGAGATTGTTCCCTTTCTCACTTAGAGGGAAAGCTTTGGACTGGCTCGAAAGACTTCCCAACTATTCCATCACTACGTGGAATGAGTTAATCGACAAGTTTATAGCTAAGTTTTTCTCGCCAGGACATATGGCGACATTGAGAGATGAGATCCTGGCCTTCAAACAGGAACCTAACGAACCACTTCATGAGATCTGGGAAAGGTATCAGACGATGGTGAAAGAACGTCCGAACAATGACATAACCGAAGCAATGATCCAGCAAAATTCTATCGTGGCATTAATACGACTAATCAGTGCGTATTGAACCAGCTAGCATGGGAAAACTTTATGAACACACCATATGTTGAGGCGTGTGAGATTTTGGATGAGATGGCAGATACTTCCTCGGCTTGGCAAAGTCGAGCTAATGTGCCACAAGGTGATCCCACTGTCATTCACTTGCACAAAGAGCTTCACGACCATGGCCAAGCAATAGCAGAGTTAACTACAACAATGAACCAATTGCAACACGTTCAAGCGCCAAGGCAAGTAAATGCCATGGAAGGGGTAAACATGTTGGTCAACAAGAGGAGACAGTCTAGTCAACAAGTGCAAAGCAATCAAGATCAGTTGGATCAAGGTGGTAGTGGCTACAACCAGGATGATGGGTATTGTGAGCAAAGTGAAGAGGTTTTGTATGCCAACAACTATCAAGGACAACAGGGCAATGTTCCAAACCAATAACAACAATGGAGATCGCAAGGGAATAATCAGAATTGGGGCAACCAAGGCCAAGGAAATTGGAACAATAACAACAACAATTCCAACAATTGGGGGAACAACAATCAAAACTGGGGCCTACAACAACAATTCTGGTGGCAACAACAACCAAGAAGGTTGGAATAATGGTAATCAAGGTAATCGGGGGCCAGGTTTTCAAAGGCCTCTAATGTTTCAACAACCTAAAAATCCGCCTCTTTTTCCGTCCCAAGGTCCAAGTTCGTCAAACAATGAGATGGGAAGGACTGAGTCGATGTATGAACAAATGATAAAAAAGAACACCGACTCTGATGCCCAATTGGCATCCCATAATACTTCTATTCGCAATCTAGAGGTTCAACTTGGCAAGATTTCGCAATCTTTGAACACTCGCCCTAAGAGGGCACTACCTAGTGACACGGTAGTAAACCCGAAGGGTAGGAACAATACCGGCCATGCAATGGCGGTTGTAGACATGTGATTTTTGACTCTCCCCAATATTTTTATATGTTAGCATGTAAATATTTAATTTAGGCATAATATAGCTATTTCAACTCATTTTGACTCTTTTACTTTATTTTCTATTAGAAATAATAATTAAAAAAATACTTTCCATTATTAGTTAATTTTAGTTTATCTTAAATTTGATAAAATTGAAAAAAATAGACAAAAGAAAATGTCACATGGGTTTAAATTAAGATGTACGTAGTATAAGTGGTTAATACGTAGTATTTTTGCTTTTCTCAAACTTTTCGTTACTGTGCAAAGTTTCTGTGTTATTTTCTTTTAATTTAATTAACTAGTTATATTTTGATATTTCAAAATTTTCTCCTACCAAGTTCAAGAAACAAAGGTCCAGTTAGTTTTTTTTTTATTTTATTTTTGTTCTTTTTCTTTAACAAACTTCTGGAACCTCACGTTATTTTTTTTTAAGAAAAAGCATACACAGTACACATTCATGCAAATTCACTCTAATATTTGACCACCCTCATTCATTATCTCACCACTTGCACACTCCATACAATTCAATGACTTCACACTCACACCCCATTCAATTCAATGTCCTCAAACTCACACTCCATTCTTTCACATTATAGTGCACACTCACGATTTAAAAATGATACCCACCAATTTTTGTTTGACACTTTTTCAACGCATGATCCCACACAAATCTTCTTTTCCAACATAATCAAAATTCATCTGCACACATTATATATATAATTCACTTACATTTGGAAAGAAGAGAGGATATCAGATTTGAGACCCATTCCCTTCCAAAAAAAGAGCAACGACGCTCTCTGAAGAATGACAAAAAATAGTGCCGATCCCCTCCCATCATCTTCTTTCGGCTCTTCTTCAATCTTGATTAGATAGAACTTTATTTATTTCATTTACACCTAGACTCACTCATACAAAACTTCACAAACACACAACAAATACATTTAAAAAATTTGGGTGCCATTTCCATCACAAGGGGACCTTTTCCTCACATCTCTATTTGGATCTGTAAGTCTAAAGCACCTACTCCTTCTTTAGCCGTTGTTTCCCCTCTCAAATGCCACCATGAAATCCTCCTATCTTCCACCATATTCAGCTAAAAATAAATAGCAAAAATGCAGCAGCTCCGAGAGCTGAGTTCGGGGTCGGCGTCGAGTTTCTCTGTTTGGGTCTCGGTCGTGGTCTGTTTGTGCGAGAGCTTAGCAGTTCATAACTCCTTATGTATTGAAGATTATATATCAACTATTAAAAGGTCTGTTTCAATCACTTTCTTCCCTTCTCATGTTTTCATGTTCGTGACTAGTTTGGCATATTTGCAAGCGAATTGATTTAACAAGTTATATCATGCTTCATTAGTCATTTATTTTGTTGGATGTTATAAGTTGTTGGCTCTAATATAAATTCATGTAAGATTAATTTGTTGGGTTTGAATTACTGTTAATTAGCGTTATATCCTGTTAGTTTATCTTATTTGGAGATTTTTTTATATATATAGTTTGTGTGTTGTTTATGTGAGCAATGAGGACTTCATTGTTAAAAGGCAAGAACTCATCGAACAGTTAGACCATTAGTTATTCTAGTTTCATATTCTGAGGACATGACATTGGGTGCATAATTATGGGAGACATTCTGTGTAAAGTTTGCTATTGCTAAATGGTTGTTAAGTAATGTTTTTCAGTTGGTCTTTTGTTATGATAGTATACATTGTAAACGAACAAAAAGTAGGCAAAAAATAGATATTGTCTTACAACAATTTATAAAATTGGATTTGCATGGAAAGTGTTTTCGTTACTGGTTTTGGTTTTTGCTTTATGAAAGCATAAATATTGAATGATGATTGGATAATAATAATACTAATGATTATTAGCTTTACAAGGATATATATGAGAAAATTTTGGAAAATATATACTGCTTGTGGATGGAACGTTTAAGAAGCTACAGTCATAGATTCTTTTTATTATTTAGTACATAGAATATAATTTTCAATCATAATCCGTGGCCCTCGCTTAATTAATATTTTTATCCTTAGAAATTGAGGCGCGTCATTTAGCGAATTTTTCATGGCCCTCGCAAAGTTGAAAGTGCGTAGTGGCTTTAGGTGCGTTATTTTAATAATTTACCTTCCTAAACTCGGGTGCGCATTTATGTGACCCAAATCCAAATCTCAACAACGTTAGATAAAATGTGTTGCAAACCGCTGGTGCATTTATGTAGCGTGGCTTACGATGTGTTTTAAATAATTTTGAATTTTTCCCGAAATATTAAAAGCGGCTAAAATAATAGCACCTTTTACTTTTGCTTTTGCTTTGCTTTTGACTATTATACTCCATGTCAGGTGTTGTTGTGGTCCTATATACATAATGCTTTCATTTCACCTTGTAATATTTGTAATATGATTTGCAGATCAGTACAAAGTATTTTTTTATTTTTATTCATTGATTGCTCCTACTTTTGAAAGTGGGTCTTTGCTTTTAGTTTTGATTTTTTTTAGAATAAAAAGAAGAAAGCAAATTTATAGTACTAACATTTATATCATTTTATTGTGTTAGTTAAAACACTGAATAATGCCTTATTTTCTTAGTGCCTAACCTTTTTATGATATGGTACAATTGTTGAATCATATTAGAGCCGTGTTTCTTTTTTGTTTGTTTGTTACATGTCCTTTTTGTGGTATAATATAACATACTTCATTCCGTGCGCACAACTTTCGATTACCCGGAAATTTAGGCAATTCTTTCCTTATTTTAGAATAGTATTTTGTATTAGGATTGAATTGGTCCTAACGACAACAATGAAAAGGCGATTTAATATATTATTGTGATTATGTATACGTTCGCGTAACATAATTACGAATTCCATTCTAAAAAAATCGAGGTATGTATTCTGGCAACTTCGATCAAAATTTTCTTTAATAATTAATAAAGCATTAATTAATTATGGACACGTTCACGTGACGTGATTTTTAATGCGCCAAAATAAAAGAGTATACGTACGCGTAACTCATTTCTTTGATTACGAATAATTCAAGTAATTTAAAAGCGGTAAAAAGATAATCGCACATAGGTTTTAAAAATGAGTAGTTAAACAATTTAAGCCAAGTATAAACTGCTAAGCAATCGTGCTAGAACCACGGTATCTGGGGGTGCCTAACACCTTCCCTCGGGTTAACAGAATTCCTTATTCAGAATTTCTAGTTCGCAGACTTCAAAAGGAAAGTCAAACTTCCTCGACTCGGGATTTTAAACCGGTGACTTGGGACACTATAAAATTATCCCAAGTGGCGACTCTGAAAATAAATAAAATAATCCCATTTCGAATAATGTCACTTAAATTGGAAAAACTCTCCAAATACCCCTCGGGTGTGTAAAAAAGAGGTGTGACAGCTCTGGCGACTCTGCTGGGGAAGAGAACCCAGAACTTCTGGTTCAGGGTTCAGAATTCGAGCTTAGAATAATTGTTATATTGGCTTTATTTGTTAATCTAATTTTATTTACATGATTGGGCCTAATGTGCTAAGTGTTGCTTTTTACCGCTTCGATATTGGTGAACTGTATATAAACTGTTACGAAACCGTTCCTCTTTCTGAGTCTTCTGAATTTATGGTGCACACGTGCGTGTGGCCCACCTTTCTTTTAGAAGTCATACCAAATAGAATGAAGTTGGGTCAAGTAACTAGGCCGGGTAGACTTTCGTACTCCCGATACGTTGCCTCCACTTCGGCTCGAGCTGTCCGCTTGGGTAAGTCGGGTTTAGAACAATATACCCCAGGTTTTACACTTAGAATAACTCAGCTTCATGCCGGATCCCTAGTAGGAACATTTGATTGCATCATGTGCATTTGACTTTGGAGATTCAACACAGGGGATGGGTCTGTCTAGGACAGGTGTACCCGAAACGAAAAGACCATCCTGATGCATCTTAATTGCTACTTGTGCATTCATTGGTTTTGGATTTGCATGTTGACCGACTTATAGGGAGAAAGTTAGAGAAGGAAAATCAATGTGAGAACCGAGAGAGAAAATTGTCTGTTTTTGAAAAAACAATTTCCAAAATATATTGAAATTCTGCCGAATTTTTTTTTTTAAAAAAAAAAGAAGAAAATTTTGTGTTTCTTTTAAGAGTGGTCTTTTTTATTACGAACTACATAAGTTTGATTTTCACCGGATGTGAGATACGTAGGCAACTCACATCGGGCCCAGCTATTTTTGAAAAAAAAAGAAATAAATGAAAAATTAATAATCACAAAACTGTGGGTACATAAATGTCATTGTTTTGCCATAAATAAGGCGATGCCATTCTTGTCCAAAATTTTGCCAAATATCCCCAAAAGGGTGCCGGAAGGCCATTTTTGCAAGAACAACCGCCTTTGGTCATTTTTCAAAATTTCTGGCCGGTTAGCAAATACAGCCTTTAAATATTCTTCATCGAAGTGATGAAAGGCCATATTGATAAAGCAAGATATTTTTATGAATTTTTTAGAAATAGTGATGATTTTTGCGTCAAAATGAGTCTTGATTTTTTTAAAAAAATTAAAATCACTCATAGGTACAAAATGAGCACTATCCAGAACCCACCATTCACAGATGTAGATGAGTTTCTATTTCAGCTTCAGATGTGGTGGTATGAATTAGGAGGAGATGGTTAGGAATGGGTCACTAAGTATTTGGGAGCTCTCACAGATATTATGAAAGTTAAACCACGCGATGATTTGATTGCGGTACTAGTGACTTTTTGGGACCCTGTTCACAATGTCTTTCGCTTCTCTGATTTTGAGCGTACTCCCACTTTAGAAGAAATAGCTGGATATTCCGATTTTGATGGAGATTTGAGAAACCAGAATCTCATATTCCCAAAGGCCCCCTCTGTACACCGATTCTTTGGTCTTCTGAATATCAGTAATCAAATCAGTAAAAGCAACGTTGTTAAAGGGTGTTGTTCTTTCAACTTCCTATATTCAAGGCTCGGAAAGCCGGATGGGTTTGAAATTCATGAAAAGGGCCTTACTAACAAACAAAGCAAGGACACCTGGTAGATTCACCGTCGTTTCGCTTTCATAGTGGCTTTTCTGGGAATCATGGTCTTCCCAAACAAAGAGCGGACGATTGATATTCGCATAGCCAGAGTCGTACAAGTCCTCACTACCAAAGAGCATCACACTCTTGCCCCGATCATTCTCTCAGACATTTATCGGGCATTGACTTTGTGTAAGTCCGGAGCAAAATTCTTCGAAGGGTGCAATATTTTGTTGCAAATGTGGTTGACTGAACATCTTCGACATCACCCCAAGTTCATGCAATATGGTCATAGAAGAGACAATTTCATTAAGAGTTATGAAGAAAGAATAAAAGATTATAAATCTCCAGAAGGGGTGGAAGCCTGGATATCCCACCTAAGATCTTTAATTGCAAGTCACATTGAGTGGACTTTGGGATGGCTCCCGGTAAAAGAGGTAATATACATGTCGGTCTTAAAGAGTTATTTGATGTTGTTGGGTTTGAAGAGTGCCCAGCCGTATGCACCACAGAGAGTTCTAAGACAGCTAGGGAGATACCAAGTGGTGCCTGATGATGAAGATTTGAGTGTGCAAGTGATTGAGCTACACCCCGAAGCCACACTCCCTGAGGCTTTAATCCAGCTAATTTGGAATAGTTGTCTATACTTGAAAGATGATACCCAAGTTCCAGATCCTGCGAAAAGTGAGTTAGATCCAGGTTATGCTAGGTGGTTTGAGAAAAGATCTCGTGTGGATGATGCACCAGAACCCGATCCCAGAAGGCCCATAAAAAGACCACATATCCAAGCCTTTGATGACAAAATCCAAGAACGGTTAGGTTGGGGTGAAAAGGAAAAGGGGTACAAAGCAACTATTCATGCCTTAGAAGAAAGCCTGAGGAACCTCAATTTTGAGAAAAACTTACAAGCACAAGAAGCAGAAGGTGAAAAGAAGAGTCTGATTTGCGAGAATAAAACTCTCCGCGCTCAGTTTCAACAGATGAAGAAAGCCTCTGAAGCGCCAGTGAGAAGTTGGAAAGATCAGAAAATCATTGCCAATCTGATGGAACGGATGCAAGATTATGACTCCATTTTGGCAAAAACCGAAAAGGCGTCAGACAAAGCTAAGGAAAAAATCATACAGTTAAATGAGAAGGCCAAATCTAGTAAAGAACACCAAGTAATAAGATTTGAAGAAGAAATGGCTCAATTCGAAAAAAGAGAAGGATCATTGGATACATTCAAAGGCTCAGCTCCATGCACAATTGGAAGAAATGAGAAGGTACAACAGAGAACATTAGCATGCAGATATTGATAGGGAGAGAGCACAGGCAAGACTCGAGCAGGCCAGACTTCGGGCTCAATTGGAGTAGGCTTTAGATCGCGAGGGACACATAAGAGATATATCCTTCACTCGCCAACAACAATTACAAAATCAAGATCAGAATCTCCAAGATTTCAGAGCACAAATCCATGATTTGGCCGTTTATACCTCTCAAAGTTATGTGAACTGCCAGGGGATGGATTATGAGAGGTTTTTGGAGCATGCGCCTACTTTTGCCTGTCATCTTGCAGTAGAGTTAGAGAGGATGTACCATATATTAGGGGGTCAGCCGAGTCAAGCCCCACCCTGAGCAGATGTTCCAGTGATTGAAAGCAAAAGATTGTGGAGTGAAGTATAGTCATAATTGTTAGAACTTTTCATATAATAGTCATGTTTTAGTTTGAGTCCATGTTGAGTCTTTTAAACCATTTTCTTAATGTGTTGTCCAAATGTAATATCATTTCTATCATTGTACTATTTCGTTTGTTAAAATAAATAAAAATAATAATAATTGTTTCCACCAGAACTACGCTCGGTCTGATTCATGCGGGGTCATGATACGTAGGCAATCTCTATAGGATTAGACCATAACCAAAAGGAAAATAGGCATGAGTGACAGTAAAAGGAGATGTCATAAATAAGAAAAAGCTGGGATGATACAAGCAATCAAGCAAATGCATGATAGAAATGACTAATTGCCTAGGTATTCCTATGTGCGGTTGCTTATTTGTTAAAACTCTAATCACTAACAAGTTTGGTTGTTGTTTCCAGAATTCAAGTAGTTAGTTCACCTAAGCATACTGGCAACCCACCCATACCAAACCAGATCCAAAGGTAAAATAATCACGTCTATCCCAGATGTAGACACCAGTGTCATCGAAGGAGAAGAGTTGGACGTTAACGCCATGAAAGAAGAGATGTACAAATTGAAACAACAAATGGCCGAAATGTATCAGGCCTGGGCTAAAGGACAACCGCCATCCGCTTACCCGGCTAACCCTACCTTCACTCCACCACCGGCTCAAACTCAGGATCATCCTGCCACTGATCTATCCCCGAGCTTTCCCATTTACCAACACTATCGGGGCACCACTTCTCATACACCACAATCTCCACCCCCTAAACCAATTCCATACCCTCCTCCACCAGTAACTCTTGTCTTCGTAACACCTCCACCAGCTACACTCCACAAATCCCCTAGCGAGCCTATGTTCCAGGCCCAGGACAACCAATACTACCCCTCGGAGCCCACTTTCAAAGCTCCAGAAACCCATTCCTATACTCCTCGCTTTGACCTCCCGATAGAAGCTGATAAACCAGTCAAAAATCCCGAACAGGAGGAGGTGTTCAGGAAAGTTAAAAGCTTAGAACAATCATTCAGAGACATGCGGGGATTGGGAGGGCAAGTAAGCGTGGCCTACAAGGACCTATATCTGTTCCCGAATGTGCAATTACCGGCAGGTTTCAAGATGCCCAAGTTCGATCTATACAATAGGTACGGTGATCTAGTAGCCCACTTGAGGGGTTTTTGTAGCAAGATGAGGGCAGCGAGAGGAAAAGATGAATTGTTAATGGCTTACTTCAGTCAGAGTTTGAGTGGATCAGCATTGGAATGGTATACCCGCCAAGACTATGGAAGATGGTACACATGGGATGATCTGGCGTAAGCATTTGCTTGTCACTTCCAATACAATCTTGAGATCATTCCAGATCGACTGTCCTTGAATAAACTGGAGAAGAAGCACAGTAAAAGATTCAGAGAATATGGTTTCCGATGGAGGGAGCAAGTAGCAAGAGTAGATCCCCCAATGAAGGAAAGTGAGATGGTAGATTACTTCCTATAAGCTTTGGAACCTACTTACTATGGCCATTTGGTCTCAGCTATGGGAAAGTCATTCAACGAATTGGTAAAGATGGGGGGCATGGTAGAAGAAGGCCTCAAGTCGAATAAAATCATGAGCTATTCGGCTATCAAAGCAACTACTCAGGCTATTCAGGGCGGCATATGAGGGATTGGGAAAAAGAAGAGAGAGGAAGCAACAATGGTTGATTCAGGAACTTGGTCCGGATCCATAGGTTCACCTTACCACTACAATCAACCTCGACCCCACCAACAAACTTATCACCACAATCCACCCCAACACTACTATCCCCTACCAGACCCTTATTTTCCGTCCACCATGCACAAGCATACAACCAACCTCCTGCCCACACTCAATGGCGTGCTCCCGTCCTACAAAGTACTTATCCACATCCACGAGCCTACCAAAACACTCCCGGACCAAGTTTCCGGCCTAGTCAAGCATTCAAGGGTGAAAGGTTGCAAAAAAAGAAAACCTTTACTCCATTGGGAGGATCATACACTAGTCTGTCCCACAGGCTAAAACAGCTAGATATGCTAAGGCTGATACAGTCCAAACTGCCAAATCCTCCTCCAAAGAATCTTGACTATACTGTCAGTTGTGAGTATAGTTCTGGTACTCCGGGTCATGATACAGAGAAGTGCTGGCACTTGAAAAGTGCGATACAAGAGCTTATTGATACCAATAGAATTGAAGTTCAAGCTCCCGAGGCGCCCAATATAAATGGGAATCCAATTCCAGCCCACCAGGAGGCAAATATGATCGAAATAGTGCATGCGGAGGGAGAGCCCAAGAAGCCATCACAGACCGTCATGATGATTCAGTCTAGTGGAGTCAAGACAGATGAACAATCAACAGGTGAGAAGTTGGTGCTCAAGCCGAGCAAAAAGAGTGTTGAGCCAGTTGTGGCAGTTGAGAAAGGGTCTTCGATCAAGGTTGCAACGAAATAGAAAGGGATAAAGGTGATTGTACCAGGAGCGGTCAGCCAACCTGTCATAATCGTGGAAGGTGCCCACGCAGATCGAGTTATTATCAAGCCAGTAACCTAGTTACCAATAATCAACAGCAAGGCCGTTCCTTGGAATTATGAACAAGTGGTTGCGATGTACAAAAATAAGGAAGCCAAAGAAGAAGTCTGTGAAGCACATGGTTTAACTCATTCGGGAAGGTGTTTTACTCCCGAGGAGTTAAGAAGAGCAAAAGATAATCCGACACTGGTAAAGAAAGCTGTAATTGAAGAGGAAGAAGAAGAGTTTTTGAGGAAAATGAAAGTGCAGGACTATTCAGTTGTAGAGCAGTTGAGGAAAATGCCTGCTCAGATCTCATTGCTCTCATTGCTAATCCATTCAGATGAGCACCGTCAGTCGCTGATGAAAATCTTGAATAAGGCCCATGTTCCCGACAAGATCTCGGTAAACCATCTGGAGAAGATAGCAAACAAAATATTTGAGGTAAACAGAGTTACTTTCTCCGATTATGAGTTGCCCGTAGAGGGTACCGAGCATAATAGGGCACTTTATCTGACGGTAAAGTGCGAAGATTCTATGGTTACCAGAGTTCTGGTCGACAATAGGTCTAGTGCGAACATTTGCCCTCTATCCACGTTGAACAAGCTGAAAGTGAACAATGATAGAATTTACAAGAATTGCATTTGTGTTCCGGGGTTCGACGGCGGGGGCAAAGATTCAGTAGGTGATATAATACTGGAATTGACAATAGGGCCCGTTGAGTTCACTATGGAATTCCAAGTGTTGGACGTGGCAGTTTCTTACAATCTTTTGCTAGGGTGACCCTGGATTCATACCGCCAAGGCAGTACCGTCTACTTTGCATCAGATGGTTAAATTTGAATGGGACAGACAGGAAATTGTGGTGCACGGTGAGGATAATATGTGTGCCCAAAGTGATGCCATCATACCTTTCATCGAAGTTGAAGACGACAAAGGGCCATGGGTATATCAGGTATTTGATGCAGTATCAGTTGAAAAGATCCTAGAGGGGAAAATCATTCCAGTTCCTAAAGTAACAGCCGCGTCAGTCATGGTGGTTTCTGAGATGTTGAAGAATCGCTTCATACCTGGCAAGGGCTTGGGTGCTTCATTGAAGGGCATCGTACAGCCAGTGTCTCTGCCCAAAAACTTAGATACCTTTGGTTTGGGGTTTAAGCCCACAGCTGCAGATGTAAGAAGAGCTAGAAAGTTGAGGCAAATGGCGTGGGTCCTTCCAAAGCCCATCCCGTGCTATCCAGATCATTTGTTAGGCCCAGTGCCAGAAAGTGCCCAACAGCAACGATTCCCGTTTCATTGATTGATGTTGATGGAGATTTAGATAAGGAGTTCGAGAGGTTGTTCAGTGATGTTAACATGGTGGAAACTGGAGAAGGATCAAGTCAAGCGGATGTGCAATTCATTGGGCCAAGTGCAAAGATCAGTAATTAGGAAGCTACTCCTCTTCCTACTCGGAATGAGCTTTGGTAGTGGGCTTTGATTTTTCTTTCAGTTTATTTGGATTATTCCAGGGTTCTAATCCAGATTCTATGTTTCGTCCATTTGGATGTGTTAAACCTCGTTATATTTAAGACTCAATGAAATGCAATTTCCCCTTTGTCATTCCTGATAATTTCCTTTTTGTTTTTCTTTTCTTTTCTTTTCTGTACAATTCTTTTTACCCTGGCTCTAATGACATGGCATGCATAAGGAATCCTCAGCCCAGTCTTAAAAATCAATCTGATTCCGAAATAATAGTTCAAGAAGTAGATTGTGACTACGAATCAGAATACGATGAGGATGAAGCCTTCGAAGAGATTAGTAAGGAGTTAATTCACTTCGAAGAAAAACCCAAACCCAACCTGAATAAAACATAAGCCGTCAATTTAGGGGATATAGATAATATCAGAGAGACTAAAATAAGTGTCCATCTCGGGCCAAAGATCCGGGAAGAATTAATCAAAGCACTCATCGAATACAAAATTGTTTCTGCATGGTCGTATGATGACATGCCGGTTTGAGCACTGATTTAGTGGTCCACAAATTTCCCACTGATCCAGGGTTTCCTCCCGTCAAGCAAAAGTTGAGGAAATTCAAAACTGATATGAGTGTGAAGATTAAAGAAAAAATCACCAAGCAGTTGGATGCAAAGGTTATTCGAGTTACTCGATATCCTATTTGGTTGGCTAATGTCGTGCATGTGTCGAAGAAGGACGGCAAAATCAGAGTATGCGTCGATTACCGCAATCTTAACAAAGCAAGTCCGAAGGATAACTTCCCCTACCCAATATCCATATTTTGATCGATAATTGAGCCAAGTGTGAGATTGGATCTTTTATGGATTGCTATGCCGGGTATCATCAGATTCTAATGGATGAAGAAGATGCAGAAAAGACGACATTCATCACGCCATGGGGAACTTATTGCTATCGGGTAATGCCATTTGGTTTGAAGAACGTTGGGGCAACTTACATGAGGGCGATGACTACTGTGTTTCATAATATGATACACAAAGAGATTGAGGTATATGTAGATGATGTGATCATAAAATCAAAGCATCAGGCCGACCACGTTGGGGATTTGAGGAAATTCTTCCAGAGGCTTCGCAGGTACAACCTCAAGCTTAATCCTACCAAGTGCGCATTTGGTGTTCCATCCGGAAAGCTGTTGGGGTTCATAGTCAGCCGTCGAGGCATTGATTTGGACCCGTCAAAGATCAAAGTTATCCAAGAATTGCCGCTTCTAAGGAACAAGACTGAGGTGATGAGTCTGTTAGGGAGGTTGAACTACATCAGCAGTTTTATTACTCAGCTCACGACAACTTGTGAGCCTATTTTCAAGTTGCTGAAGAAGGATGATGCGGTCAAGTGGACGGATGAGTGTCAAGAAGCATTCGATAAGATAAAAGGATACTTTTCAAACCCACCCGTGCTGGTTCCACCAAAACCAGAGAGACCTTTGATTCTTTACTTAACAGTCTTGGAAAATTCATTTGGCTGTGTACTGGGGTAGCATGACATCACCGGCAGAAAGGAACATGACATCTACTATCTTAGCAAGAAGTTCACGGCTTATGAGGTTAAGTACACTCATCTGGAAAGGACATGTTGCGCCCTAACTTAGGTGGCTCAGAAATTGAAACATTATTTGTCATCCTACACTACTTACCTTATTTCGCGCTTGGATCCGTTGAAGTATATCTTTCAAAAGCCTATGCCGACAGGAAGACTTGTGAAGTGGAACATTTTGCTCACAGAGTTTGACATCATCTATGTGACTCGGACTGCGATAAAAGCCCAAGCATTGGCCGATCATTTGGCCGAGAACCCGGTCGATGATGAGTACGAGCCATTAAAAACTTATTTTCCCGATGAGGAGGTGATGCATATTGATAAACTGGAGCAAATTGAAAAACTAGGCTGGAAACTTTTCTTTGATGGGGCTGCCAACATGAAAGGAGTTGGAATAGGGGTTGTGCTCATTTCTGAAACAGGGCATCACTACCCTGTTACGGCTCAGCTTCGGTTCTATTGTACCAACAATATGGCTGAGTACAAGGCATGTATTTTGGGTCTAAGGCTAGCTACAGACGTGGATGTACAGGAAGTCTTGGTCTTGGGAGACTCGGATCTTCTGGTACATCAAATTCAAGGAGAATGGGAAACATGAGATTTGAAGCTCATACCGTACCGACAATGTTTACATGATCTTTGTCAACGGTTTCGATCAGTGGAGTTCAGGCATATTCCGAGGGTCCATAATGAGGTTGCCGATGCTTTGGCTACCCTGGCATCAATGTTACACCATCCGGACAAAGCGTATGTCGATCCTCTGCATATTCAAGTCCGAGATCAGCATGATTACTGTAACATGGTAGAAGAAGAACTTGATGGTGAACCGTGGTTCCACGATATCAGGGAGTACATCAGAATTGGGATATATCCAGTACAAGCCACGAGGGTCAAAAGAGAACAATTCGACGGATGGCAAGTAGGGTTTTCTTAAGTGGAGGAGTTTTGTATAAAAGAACTCTAGACCTTGGATTGTTAAGATGCATAGATGCTAGACAAGCTACGTCTATCATATCCGAAGTACATTCGGGTGTCTACGAACCACATATGAGCAGATATGTGCTGGCAAAGAAAATTCTTCGAGCAGGTTATTATTGGCTCACCATGGAGCGAGATTGTATCAGTTTTGTGCGCAAATGTCATCAGTTCCAAGTACATGGAGATTTAATTCATTCTCAGCCATCCGAGTTGCGTACAATGTCCGCACCATGGACCTTTGTTGCTTGGGGTATGGATGTCATTGGACCAATTGAGCCAACAACATCCAATGGGCACAGATTCATTCTGGTAGCCATTGATTATTTCACCAAGTGGGTTGAGGCCAAAACTTTCAAATCGGTGACCAAGAAAGCAGTGGTCGATTTTGTTCACTCAAATATCATCTGTCGATTTGGAATCCCAAAGGTGATCATCACGGATAATGGTGCTAATCTTAACAGTAATTTGATGAAAGAGGTATGTCAACAGTTTAAGATTACACATCGCAATTCTACCCCATATCGTCCCAAGGCGAATGGAGCAGTCGAGGCAGCCAACAAAAATATAAAAAAGATACTTCGAAAAATGGTAGAAGGTTCCAGGCAATGGCATGAAAAATTACCATTTGCATTGCTGGGTTATCGCACTACTATCCGTACTTCAGTATGTGCAACTCCTTATTTGTTGGTATATGGCACTAAAGCAGTAATACCTACAGAAGTTAAAATCTCGTCCTTTCGGATTGTCGCTGAGGCTGAGATTGATGATGATGATGAGTGGGTCAAAACCCGTTTGGAGAAGTTGAACATGATTGATGAAAAAAGATTGGCAGAAGTATGTCATACCCAATTATATCAAAAGAGAATAGCAAGAGCATACAACAAAAAGGTGCGACCCCGGAAGTTTGAAGTAGGTCGGCAAGTGCTGAAGCGTATTCTTCCACACCAGGTTGAAGCAAAAGGCAAGTTCACCCCAAATTGGCAAAGGTCATTCATTGTGACCAGAGTATTGTCCAATGGTGCTTTATGTTTAACAGATATCGAAGGAAAATGCATAGACATGGCTATCAATTCTGATGCAGTCAAGAGATATTATGTATGATTTCTTTGGTATATTTGTTGATTGTTTGCATTTGGCATTGGTTCGAAGATTGGAATGATGAAGACAATTTGTTCTACTATCTAAACACTTTACCCTTTGTTTCCTCCTTCTGAGCCGTATTTGTTTCTTTCATACCCCTCTTTTAGAATCAATAACAAAAAGAAAAGGAAAAGAAAGAAAAAAAAAAGTGAAAAAAGAAAGTATAAAAACAAGGAAATTCCGGTGTGAACTACGTTTGACCTGATTCCTGTTAAGGATACGTAGGCAGCCTCACGGCTTGGTCATAGTAAAATAAAAGTAAAAAGATCCCCAAGCAAGAAACTAGGGCAGAAGTTGTATTTGTAATAAGAAATGTGATTCCAAAAGTTGTAATTCTGAACCATTTGAAGTTGTTTTGAGCCCGTTTTATACCCTTTTCTTTCCAAACATATCCAAAAACCCACATGGTTGTCCAAAGAAAGACCTCCCGATCAGTCTTAGAAAGATGCCAAATCAAACAAGTAAAGAGAATTCATATCAGGGGCAACACTTCGGTTTAATCAAGAGAAATCAAAAAATGAGAGAGTCTTATTGGTGAAAACCCTCATGGTCACCATAAGGCGACGAAAGATGAGAGAAAGTAAAAATGAGAGAGTCTTATCGGTGAAAACCTTCACAAGCACCATGAGACGACAAGTAATCGAGGAATTAACAAATGAGAGAGGTTTGTCGGTGAAAACCCTTCAGGGCACTGCAAGTCGAACAAGGTCCGTAAGTTGGCGAAAAGTAAATTGAGTTGTGGAAATCTTGGATTACAAAGTAAAACAATTGGAAAGGAGATTGGTTAAATAGACTGGGCTGATTAATCCAAACTGCATACCATGATCATCGTTGCCAGTGACTCCCCTCAGATAAGTTTCTTTTCCTATCTCCAACAGTCATCCAAATTTGGATTTTTCTTCTTTATTCTTAATTCCCAAAATCATCGCATTTCATTGCTGTTAATTTTACTCCTCTAAAGCTCTTCCAAGGTTAGCCTTGTAAGAAGGAATTTCAGAGTTTACTACCAATTTCGAAATTGCACAAAGCAAAATATGGCTAGAACATGCCGGAGATAATATGATTAAAAGTGGGACATAGGGTGTAAGCAAAAGTTATATCGGTGGAATGGTTCAGTAATGTCGTGGGAGATGTACGGGTTCAGGCAGAAAGGTCAGAAGTGGATAACAATAGTTGGGGGATCCTACAGTTAAGGATCAATTAGAAGGTCAAAACAATCTTTCGACCAGTTCGAGGCAGTCGGTCGAAGCAAAGCATGGCAAAGAGTAAACCATCCCCAGCAAGAATGCCACAACTAACCACCATGTTTTAAACTGACAAGATTTTCTTTGATTTGAAACAAGGGAAAAGATGGCATTTGTTTTAGGAAATCATCCATAAGGAGAACAAGTACCAGGCAGGTTTGATTGTAGAATTCTCATGACCCTCCTAGAAAATGGGACCTAGTTTAAAAATCGAAACAATCGTAAATAGCAAAATCTAGCATAAATGTACCCCAAAGGAATATAAGTTGGTTTCAAAGTTTGCATGTTTAAGATAGGATTCAATTAGGAGTTCTCAGGGCCCTCCTGGATAATGGGACTTAACTTTAATTCGAAATATTCATGAGTACAATATCTATCATAAGCTCTACTTTGTGAAAATATAAGTTGGTTTGAATTTTTCATTTTTTAAGACAAGACTCAATTCGAAACTTTAGGACCCTCCTGGAAAATGGGACCTAGGTTAAAATCCAAAATAATCATAAGTAGTAAATATAGGACAAATGTGCACCAAAAGGAATATAAGTTGGCTTCAAAGTTCGCATAAGAGTTTTCAGGACCCACCTGAATAATGGGACGTAACTTTAAGTATTCCATTAGATAAGTAAGTGTTGTTATAAGAGAGTACAGTTTAGCGTTGAACTTGTCATTCGTAAGATAAGCTTTAATTCGAAATTTTAGGACTCTCCTGGATAATGGGATGCAGCTTTAAGACTGTCTTAGATAACAAGATTTGACGGAAGTCATACCTCTAAAAAATATAATGTAGCTTTGGAAACTTACTAGAGATTTTCAGGACCCTCCTGGATAATGGGATATAGCTTGTAGATTGTTAAAGATATTTGGTAAAAGGATTCAATTAACACTTACATATGCGCCCGACTACCAAATTGGGGCAAAAAATTTTCTTTTGTTGTCTATTTTGCTGAAGTCAGATGCACGTCCGAAGAATAGGGAAGAACAACACAGATATTAAAGATAAAAATCAGAGCATGACCAAGTAATCAGGGGCCACCTAGAGAACAAGGGAAAACAAATCAAGTTTCAAGGAAGATTGGCACAAGTATTGGTAATCAGGCGCCCACCTGGAGAAACGAGTGAGAACAAATCAAAGAAAGGCAGTTGCAAGAAGAAGATGATTCAAATTTCAGAAATTAGGCATCCACCTGGAGAACAAGGAAAAGCAGTTAAAAATTCAGTAATCAGGCATCCACATGGAGAACAAAGAAAGACAGTTGAAATATCAATAATCAGGCATCCACCTGGAGAACAAGGAACAACAGATAAAGTATCAGCAATCAGGCATCCACCTAGAGAACAAGGAACAACAGTTGAAGTATCGGCAATTAGGCGTCCACCTGGAGAACAAGGAAAAGCAGTTGAAGATTCAGTAATCAGGCGTCCACCTAGAGAACAAGGAACAACAGTTCAAGTTTCAGCAATGAGGCGCCCACCTGGAGAGCAAGGGAGAACAGTTCAAGTTTCAGCTTTCAAGTTCTTACTGATATTTGGAGCTCACCTAGAGAACAAGGGAATACATTTCAAGTTTCAGTAGTCAGGAGCCCACCTGTAGAACAAGGGAATACATTTCAAGTTTCAGCAGCCAGGAGCCCACCTGAAGAACAAGGGAATGCAATTCAAGCTTCAACAATCAGGCTCCCACCTGGAGAGCAAAGGAATACACTTCAAGTTTCGGTAATCAGGCGCCCACTTGGAGAGCAAGGGAATACAATTCAAATTTCAAATAATCAGGAGCCCGCCCGGAGAACAGAGGAAAGGAAACAATAGTCAAAGGAAGACATTTAAAAGGTTCAGCAATCAGGTACCCGCCTGGAGAAAAAGGGAAAGCATTTCAAAAAATACCATTCAAGTCAGCCACAAAGGAACTTCTGAAGAAAATACAAGTCAACAAGGCAACAACAGTCACAAGACCAAGTTTGAAAATAAATCTTTGTAAAGCATAGATTATAGCTTAGTCTAGCTTCTTCATTTTGTCATGGTGTAATAAGGAGGTCAGTACGCAGAATCAGCAGCAGCAGCAGTAACAGTGAAACCACAGCTTCATGGTAGTCCCAGCTACCGAAACTTCCCGAACTACACGTGACCTGATTCCTTTATAGACAAGGATATGTAGGCAGCTCAGATACCAATGCTCGGTCGTATTTCCATTTTCTCTTAGTTTTAGTCCCTCCAAATAAGGGTCGGGTCAAAAAACCTGTCTAGTCATTCTTTGTCTGAAAATTCTTCGCGTTTCCAGTCAAAGAGGGGCAGCTGTAGACATGTGATTTTTGGCCCTCCCCAATATTTTTATATTTTAGCATGTAAATATTTAATTTAAGCATAATATAGCTATTTCAACTCATTTTGACTATTTTACTTTATTTTCTCTTAGAAATAATAATTAAAAAAATACTTTCCATTATTAGTTAATTTTAGTTTATCTTAACTTTGATAAAATTGAAAAAAATAGACAAAAGAAAATGTCACATGGGTTTAAATTAAGATGTACGTAGTATAAGTGGTTAATACATAGTATTTTTGCTTTTCTCAAAAACTTTTCGTTACCGTGCAAAGTTTATGTGTTATTTTCTTTTAATTGAATTAACTAGTTATATTTTGATATTTCAAAATTTTCTCCTGCCAAGTTCAAGAAACAAAGGTCCCGTTAGTTTTTTTTTATTTTAATTTTGTTCTTTTTCTTTAACAAACTTCTGGAACCTCACGTTATTTTTTTAAGAAAAAGCATACACAGTACACATTCTTGCAAATTCACTCTAATATTAGACCACCCACATTCATCATCTCACCACTTGCACACTCCATTCAATTCAATGACTTCACACTCACACCCTATTCAATTCAATGCCCTCAAACTCACACTCCATTCTTTCACATTATAGTGCATACTCACGATTTAAAAATGACACCCACCAATTTTTGTTTGACACTTTTTCAACGCATGAGCCCACACAAATCTTCTTTTCCAACATAATCAAAATCCATCTGCACACATTATATATATAATCCACTTACATTTGGAAAGAAGAGAGGATATCAGATTTGAGACCCATTCCCTTCCAAAAAAAAGAGCAACGACGCTCTCTGGCGAATGACAAAAAATAGTGTCGATCCCCTCCCATCATCTTCTTTCGGCTCTTCTTCAATCTTGATTAGATAGAACTTTCTTTATTTCATTTACACCTATACTCACTCATACAAAACTTCACAAACACACAACAAATACATTTAAAAAATCTGGGTGCCATTTCCATCACAAGGGGACTTTTTCCTCACATCTCTGTTTGGATTTGTAAGCCTAAAAATAGCAACTACTCCTTCTTTAGCCGTTGTTTCCCCTCCCAAATGACACCATGAAATCCTCCTATCTTCCACCATATCCAGCTAAAAACAAATAGCAAAAACGCAGCAACTCCGAGAGCTGAGTTCGGGGTCGGCGTCGAGCTTCTCTGTTTGGGTCTCGGTCGTGGTCTGTTTATGCGAGAGCTTAGCAGTTCGTTACCCCTTATGTATTGAAAATTATATTTCAACTATTAAAAGGTCTGTTTCAATCACTTTCTTCCCTTCTCATGTTTTTATGTTCGTGACTAGTTCGGCATATTTGCAAGCGAATTGATTTAACAAGTTATATCATGCTTCATTAGTCATTTATTTTGTTGGATGCTATAAGTCGTTGGCTCTAATATAAGTTCATGTAGGCTTAATTTGTTGAGTTTGAATTGCTGTTAATTAGCATTATATTCTGTTAGTTTATCTTATTTGGAGTTTTTTTTATATAGTTTGTGTGTTGTTTATGTGAGCAGTGAAGACTTCATTGTTAAAAGTCAAGAACTCATCGAACAGTTAGACCAGTAGTTATTCTAGCTTCATATTCTGAGGGCATGACATTGGGTGCATAATCATGGGAGACATTCTGTGTAAAGTTTTCTATTGCTAAATGGTTGTTAAGTAATGTTTTTCAGTTGGTCTTTTGTTATGATAGTATACATTGGAAACGAACTAAAAGTAGGCAAAAAATGGATATTGTCTTACAACAATTTATAAAATTGGATTTGCATGGAAAGTGTTATTGTTACTGGTTTTGGTTTTTGCTTTATGAAAGCATAAATATTGAGTGATGATAGGATAATAATAATACTAATGATTATTAGCTTTACAAGGATATATATGAGAAAATTTTGGAAAATATCTACTGCTTGTGGATGGAACATTTAAGAAGCTACAGGCATAGATTTTTTTTTATTATTTAGTACATAAAATATAATTTTCAATCATAACCCGTGGCCCTCGCTTAATTAATATTTTTATCCTTAGAAATTGAGGCCCATCATTTAGCGAATTTTTTCATGGCCCTCGCAAAGTTGAAAGTGTGTAGTGGCTTTAGACGCGTTATTTTAATAATTTTCCTTCCTAAACTCGGGTGCGCATTTATGTGACCCAAATCCAAATCTCAACAACGTTAGATAAAATGTGTTGCGAACCGCTGGTGCATTTATGTAGCGTGGCTTACGATGTGTTTTAAATAATTTTGAATTTTTCCCGAAATATTAAAAACGGCTAAAACAATAGCACCTTTTGCTTTTGCTTTTGCTTTTGCATTTGACTATTATACTCCATGTCAGGTGCTGTTGTGGTCCTATACACATAATGCTTTCATTTCACCTTGTAATATTTGTAATATGATTTGCAAATCAGTAGAAAGTATTTTTTTTTTATTCATTGATTGCTCCTACTTTTGAAAGTGGGTCTCTGCTTTTAGTTTTAATTTTTTTTAGAATAAAAAAGAAGAAAGCAAATTTATAGTACTAACATTTATATCGTTTTATTGTGTTAGTTAAAACACCAAATAATGCCTTATTTTCATAGTGCCTAACCATTTTATGATATGATACAATTGTTGAATCATATTAGAGCCGTGTTTCTTTTTTATTTGTTTGTTACATGTCCTTTTCGTGGTATAATATAATATACTTAATTCCGTGTGCACAACTTTTGATTACCCAGAAATTTAGGTAATTCTTTCCTTATTTTAGAATAGTATTTTGTATTAGGATTGAATTGGTCCTAACGACAATAATGAAAAGGCGATTTAATATATTATTGTGATTATGTATACGTGCGCGTAACATAATTATGAATTCCGTTCTAAAAAAAATCGAGGTATGCGTTCACGCAACTTCGATCAAATTTTTCTTTACTTATTAATAAAGCGTTAATTAATTGTCGACACATTCACGTGACATGATTTTTAACGCGCCAAAATAAAAGAGTATACGTACGCGTAACTCAATTCTTTGATTACCAATAATTCAAGTAATTTAAAAGCGGTAAAAAGATTATCGCACATAGGTCTTAAAAATGAGTAGTTAAATAATTTAAGCTAAGTATAAATTGCTAAGAGACCGTGCTAGAACCACGGAAACCGGGGGTGCCTAACATCTTCCCTCGGGTTAACAGAATTCCTTATTCAGAATTTCTGGTTCGCAAACTTCAAAAGGAAAGTCAAACTTCCTCGACTTGGGATTTTAAATCGGTGACTTGGGACACTATAAAATTATCCCAAGTGGCGACTTGAAAATAAATAAAATAATCTCATTTCGAATAATGTCACTTAAATTGAAAAAACTTCCCATATACCCCTCGGGTGTGTAAAAAGGAGGTGTGACAGCGGTGACCACTAGGAGCGGTAGAGGTGGTGAAGCAAGTACCTCCAAGCAAAAGGAAGTTGTGAGTGATGATGTTGAAGTGCAAAATGATGATGATTCTATAGTTGTTGGGCAAGTGAGTGAAGAGAAGTTGGATGGTGAGGTGAGAATTGATATTCAGGATATTGAGGAGGAGACTCAAAATGACGTGAACCCGTCTAGGGAACACGTTATAAACATACCGAAAATGGTTATGCCTAAAGCCAAAGCTCCTTTGCCAAGGCCTCCTCCACCTTACCCTCAAAGACTTGAAAAGCAGAAAAGTAAAAACCAGTTCAAGAAGTTTATTGAGATGATGAAAAGTTTGTCGATCAATGTGTCCTTGGTGGAAGCTCTTGAGCAAATGCTGGGATACGCCAAGTTTATGAAAGACCTGGTAACTAAAAAGAGATCTATGGATTCTGAGACCATCAAAATGACTCATCAATTGAGTGCTATTGTGCACTCGATGGCTCCAAAGCTTGAAGATCCCGGTGTATTTACCATTACATATACCATTGAGAGTGCGGATTTTGCAAAGGCATTGTGTGATTTGGGAGCTAGTATAAATTTGATGCCTTACTCCATGTTCAGAACTTTGGGTATTGGTCAATCGAGAGCTACCTCCATGAGATTGCAAATGGCCGATAGAACAATGAAGAGACCGTTTGGTATTATTGATGATGTTCTTGTCTGGGTGGACAAGTTTATTTTGCCTGCTATTTGTGATTTTGGACTGCGAAGTCGACTATGAGGTGTTGATAATATTGGAAAGACCTTTCCTTGCAACAGGGAAGGCATTGGTTGATGTGGAAGCAGGGAAGCTTGCCTTCCGGATGAGTGACGAAAAAGTTGTCTTCCATGTGTGTAAATCAATGAGGCAACCGAATAGTACTAAGGTTTGTTCTTTTGTGGATCATGTGACGGAGGTGATAGTTGATGACACGAGTGCCATGATCAATGTGGAGGATCCTTTGGAAGCGGCATTGTTGAACTATGATGTGACCGAGGATGAAGACCGGGTAGAGTGTGTCAATGCCTTGCACGGAATGGGTTCTTACTCCTATGAGCCCCGTAAACTCTCCTTGGATCTTGAGAACAGAAAGACTCTACCACCAAAGCCCTCCATCGAGGAACCTCTCGTGTTGGAGTTGAAGCCTTTACTTCCACACCTCAGGTATGAATTCTTGGGCCCTTGTTCAATTTTACCTGTTATTCTTTCTTCTTGCCTTACTAACGTGCAGGTAGATGCCACTCTTGAGGTGCTTCAAAGAAGGAAGAGGGCAATTGGATGGACTTTAGCTGACATTCGGGGGATAAGCCCCGCCTTTTGCATGCACAATATTATACTTGAGGATGATGCCAAGCCCTCCGTGGAATATCAAAGGAGGTTGAACGAATACAACAGGTCCTCAAGAAGGAAGTTATCAAGTGGCTAGATGCAGGGGTTGTGTATCCCATCTCGGATAGTGTGAGCACGTGATTTTTGCCCTACAAGAACTACTCCCAAAAATTCAAAATAAAATAATTTTGTGTTGCTTGTGATTTATTTGTACTTGTCTGTGCATGTTTATATTTACGTTAATTAAGAAAAATACAAAAAAAATATGTGTTGCATGTGCATTTAGGATTTAATTTTATAAGTAGGAATTAATTAAACAATATTTGGATTTGCGAGAATGAAAGTCACAAAAAATATGTACTTGGCATTTTTTTTAGCATTTAACCTCCAACTGTGCGATTTTATTTTAGTTGGTATTTAATGGTGTGATAATTGTTATTAGAAGACAATTAAATTTAATAAGTTAACTTGGTTTATAATTTTAGAAAATAATTTAGGAAAAAATAAAAGAAAAGAGGAAGGAAATAAATCTGGGCCAATTTAATTAATTTCCCAAGCCCAAACACCCAACCCACCAGAAACCAGCCCAAATCACCCTTAGCTGGCCCAATCGACCAAGCCAACCAAATGACGTCGTATGGCCATGTTCAATCTGAACCGTCGATCTCCTAAGATCAAACGGTCAAGTCCACCCCCAGCATCGAAGAAACGACGTCGTCTCAAGCCTGTCGATCCAGGCCGTTCATTTCATTTGATCCAACAGCCGCAAATCGCCCCCATGCACCGACCCATTCCCGTCTAAAGACCGATCCGGTCTCGAGGTAAATAAAGCGACGTCATTTCCATTAATGAATGGATCCAAGCCGTTGATCTCATCAGATCGAGCGGCCTGGATTCATTCCGCCCCTTCATATATATACTTCAAACCATACCCCACCCCCCCAAAACCAAACCCCCCTCGCCCCATCGTCTCTCTCAGACCCCTCAGAGACGACCCCTCAAAACCCTAGCCGCCACCAAATCCCTTCACCGTAAACCCGGCGGCAACGATGCCGGTGACCACAAAATTCACACCCCTGAACCTTCTAACCACCCTCAACACAAATCCCTACCCCTTTAACCTCGAATCATCCCGGTTTGTTTCGAATCTTCAATCGAAGATTCGAGCAAAACCCTAAACCTACCCAACCAGTCCCAAGTTCACACCTCAGCTCCACCTGACCTCCCTCATTCCCAAACCACCCCTACTTTGGCTTGAATCTTGCTAGAACTGGGAGAATTTTAAATCTATTGAAGGACCCTAGAGAGCCGAAACCTGGAACCTGTCCGAGTAAAGGGGAGATTTGAGGTCTTAACCGACTTTAGTCGAGCGTTCTCAGTCGAGAACACTCGATTAAGGTCCGTTTTGGCTTCAAAGTTTCAAGACGAAGTTCAGACTAAAACAGATGGGGTTTGGTCTGAAGTTTCGAGGTATTTCTTTTGTTTGCCTTTTTCTTTTGTTGTTGTTTTATTTCTGACTGATTAGTTCGTCATTTAGGTCAATTAATCCTCCTCCTCTTTCGGACCTTTTTCCGGTCCAGTTTTTCTCATCTTGGTCGATTGGCATGTGTTGAATCAATTAAATGGTCTCGTCGATTGACCCGTTCATGTCTGTAGTTCAGTTGTTCTCCTCAAGTTATTGGTTGTTGTTTTATCCTCCGACCTTTGTATTTTCAGCCTCAGGGCTCATAGCCAGTATACTTGTTGTTCCAGCATTTTGTTCGAGGTTAATTTAGAGTTATATTTGTTCCGAATATAGATAGCTTACTCTCATGCATCTATGTGAATCAATTTCTTGACCTTAATAGTCCAGTCTGACCATTGTCCTGAATCATTGAATCCCCATCTTGGTTGAAATGCTGTTGGATTTGATTTGAGTTCAATTGATGATTAAGTTTAATGATTCGAATCTGCTTGTTTGTTCTGCTGAGCTTGTTCTGATATGAATCTAACCTTTGTTGAATTGTCCTAATGTTGTTGATTGAGAGTTAGTTTCATGTATCTAATTAGTCAATTGATAGGCTTAAATTGGCTATAGCTGAGGTTTCATACAGGTTTAAAGTGATTGGGGTAGGATAGTAATCACAGGGGTTTAAGGGGATAATTTGGGACTTAAAAGTTTAAAAGTGTTTGGTTTAAGTGTTTTGTCCAGTAAGTGCTAAGGTAACATTAAATTAATGCATTTGTTTAAGTGCTAATGGGGAACAAAACATAATAGTAGGGGAAGGCTTAAAAGGGATTGATTAAAATATGTTGCCCATGCTTGTTTGAACATTAAATAAGGAAAGGACAAGGGATAATGGGGAAAAACATACTCTAGTGGAATTAAAAGAAGATCATGGGCAGAATTAGTTTCTTAATTCTGCCTGAGTGCTCTTGAGAGCTGGCAAGGTCAGTTGTTTGGGTATAAGTGGGGGATTTTGGACAGAGTTGAGGGGGTCCTTTTTTGGTCTTGGAGAGGGTCTGTCTTTTGATCAGTGGAGAGAGTTTCAGAGTTTTGAGAGTTCTTTTGAAAGGCAGTCAGTTTTGGAACTAATTTCGAAAGCTTAAAGTCAGGTTTTGAGAGTTTAAAAGATCAGTTTTTGTAGTAGAATCTGGGCTTGACTCAAGCTCGGTTGAGTGTGTTTGTGGCTGTCTGGAACGTCAAATTGCTGCTGTGAACTGCTGTTGTATTGCTGTTCGTATTACTACTGCTGCTGATCTTTCTTCTACTTTATTTCTGTTCCAATCCCAGGTACACAGCTTGACTTCAATAATTGTGAAGCTGAAATGTAAAGGATGAACTTGTAATTGAAGCCTGAAGATTTTAATTTAATTCAGTTTCTGATTTGTATATTTGAACATTTTTGTTCATTAAGGATGTTTAGACTCATGTTTATAGTCTCGTTGGCTGAACTGAACTGGGCTATGCAATAACTGGATTATAGGCTATTATAGCTTAGTTTTCTTGGATTGGTTTTCCCAGTAAATCACCAATTGTAGTTAATTCCTTGTTAGCTGGTTCTTGCACCTGTTGGGTACTGGTTGTAGCCAAATTCATGGTACAGAGTAGTTCATGACTAGTCATAGTAAATTTCGTGTTAAAGACCTTTGTGAATCTGTTTAGCGTAGTATAAGATAGAACTTGGAGTGGCTATTTTGTTTCATTCTCGACAGGTAATTTAAATATGACCAGGCTGTATAGGGATTGTAGTAGACTGCCAAAACTTCCCTGGATGGTTTACTACGGCTGTATTGTGTGACTTGATTTCAGTAGTTCTTTTAGAACCTTAGTTAAAAGGCCTACCTTGAATGTTTTAGTTCAGTAGTTATAAAATAGGTTTGAATGGTTTTTAGTCTCAATGTGTCTTTCAGCAGCTCTATTAAAAAACCGTGAATCATTAAAGTGGTTAGTGTTAGTTTATTTTTTTTATTATGACAGTTCTCAAGCATTGATTCGCTTCAATAATTGTAAAAACAAGTTCAAATAGTTTCGGATTTCATATAGTTCACTTCCGTATCCCAATAGTTTAAAATGCCAAGTTAATCGAGTACTAGTTCAGTACTGATAATGTAAATAAAGTACTGTTTGGGTCTGGGCCATCAGACGATTCATTTGTAGCTGATTGGGCTGCCCAGATTCGTGTTGCGATGTTCTCGTCTAGGCTCGAACCCCGGGCTCGTTGGGCTGCAAATGTCCTTGTAGGCCCAATGTCGGAGGCAACCTTCCTCATAGTAAGGTTGTCGACGTGTTAATTAATTAGGGCCTTTTCTTTAATTTTTAGAGACAAAATAAAAATAGCAAATCATAGTCGCTTTTAGGTTTTGCCTTTTAAATAATAAATGAGACGAGCCTCACCAAACAAAAATACATAAATTGCGGGGCCCTTAATAAATGGTTAAAAATGAATCATTTAGAATTCGGGATGGGCCGTTTAGTGAATTTCACGGCCCTCCCCAAAGATAACAACGCGCTAGTCATTTTAGACGCGCTTTTAATAATTTACTTTCTTAAACTCGGGTGCACATTTATGTGACCCAAATCCAAATCTCAACGGAGTCGAAATGTGTTAATAACCACGGGTGTATTGATGTGATGTGGTTCGAGATGTGTTTTCACGACGTTGCAATTCTCGTTAAAAAAAAATAATAATAATAATAAAAGCGGTAAAAAGATAAAATTTGCACATAGGTTCAACATGTATTAAAATCATATAAATAAGCCGAATATGACATTTGAGCGACCGTGCTAGAACCACGGAACTCGGGAATGCCTAACACCTTCTCCCGGGTTAACATAATTCCTTATCCGGATTTCTGGCTCGCGGACTGTAATACAGAGTCAATCTTTTCCTCGATTCGGGATTCAACCGGTGATTTGGGACACCATAAATATCCCAAGTGGCGACTCTGAATTAAATAATAAATCTCGTTTTGATTGTCCTTTAATTGGAAAAACTCTCCTACTCCCCTGCGGGTGCAAGTGAAAAAAGGAGGTGTGACAGCTCTGGCGACTCTGCTGGGGATAACACCGGAATTTCTGGTTCAGGGTTCAGAATTCGAGCTTTAAATAATTGTTATAACTGGCTTGCTTTATCTGATTTTTTTTACATGTTTGGGCCTAATGTGCTAAGTGATGCTTTTTACCGCTTTGATATTATCTGAACTGCATATAAACTGCTACGAAGTCCTTCTCTTTTCATCTTCGGGGATGTGCTCGCTGGTCGAGACTCTCTTTTCTATTAGTGTCATACCTTGAAATAAGAAAGAGGCTCGGACAAGTTACTAAGCGGATGGCCTTTTGGTTCCCGGTACGTAGCCCCCTCCTCGACTCGAGTTGTTCGCTCGAGTATACAGTCTAGAACAAATACCCAGGTTATGAACCTAGAATAACTTAGCTTCATGTCGGATCCCTAGTAGGAACATTTGTTTGCATCACGTACATTTGACTTTGGAGGCTCAACACAGGGGTTGGGTCTGTCTAGGACAGGTGTACCAAAAATGACAAAAGACCATCCTGATGCATCTTACTTGCTACTTGTGCATTTGTTTGCTTCGGACTTGCATGCTGACCGGTTTTTTATATTTTGAGGAAAGAGAGATAGAGGTACGAAGGTTAAAAAGAGTTAATCGCTTGTTTTGAAAAAAAACAATGTCCAAATAGTGTCGAAACTCTGCCGAATTTTTGAGAAAATGAAAAAAAAAAGAGGAAAAAATATAGTTTTATTCGCCAATGAAAAGAGTTTGGTTTTCAAAAGAAGTTTGTTTTATCAGCCCGAACTACGTCAGTTTTATTCTCACAGGGTGTGAGATACGTAGGCAACCCTCATCGGGTCCAACTTCACTTTTTGCGAAATTAGCCAAAAGAACAAAAAATTTATTTGAAAATAATTAGGGTGATGTCATTCTTGCTAGAAATAGCCGAATGTCCCTAAAAGGGCGCCGGAAGGCCATTTTTGCAAGAATAGCCGCATGCGGTCATTTTTTTAGGCTTTCACCGGTTAGCCGACACAGCCTTAAAATCTTCAACCCCGAGGTGCTGAAAGGCCGTATTGGCAAAATTGGGTCTTAGTTTAAATGAAAAAAAAAAAAAAGAGAAAAGTGTCCATGTTATCTTTGAGTCAATTGAATCGTGATTTTTGCTTAACCACCCTAATAAATGTGCAGAATGAGCACAAGTCAGAATTTGCACGTAACAATTGTGAACAAGATCCCTTTGGAGTTGCACATGTGGTGGATGACTTGGGCGAATCAGAGCGCGACACAGTCAATCTATGCCTGTGAGGCCTCACTGGGTTGTTGAAGATTAATCCTAGGGGGGATATCATAAAGGCCTTGGTCGCATTCTGGGACCCGGCTCACAACGTATTTCACTTCTCTTATTTTGAACTTACCCCAATATTGGAAGAAATAGCCGGATACATCGGGGGTCCCAAGGTTCCTCTGAGACACCAGTACCTGATCGCTCCAAGGGCCGTAGCCGTACACAGGTTCCTAGACTCTATGAAAATAAGCAGGGGGTCCACAATCCAGACTTGGCAGCTGGTTTTTGTACTTTGCGGTTTATATACAACAGATATGGCCACATAGGGGGTTCAACAAGCAGGAAAACAAAATTTGTAGCAAAGGAAACCGCCTTAAGTGGGAAGAACATAGGTGTTTTGCATTCATGGTAGCCTTTTTGGGACTCCTGGTGTATCCTAGAAAAGACGGGAACATTGACATACGAGTATCTGGGGTTGTCAGCACTTTACTTACTCAGGCCAACAGCACCCTCGCACCCATGATAGTAGCTGAAATCTTCCGCGCTCTCACAGCCTGCAAAGCCGGGGGAGACTTTTTTGAGGGGTGCAACGCGTTGCTGCAGATGTGGATGATCGAGCACCTATGTCGTCGTCCTCAATTTATGAGTTATGGGTCGACGGAGAAAACGTGCATAGAGGAATTTCCTACGAGGGTTGACGGAATCAGCTTACCAGAAGGGGTCACAGAATGGATAGCACGCCTCCGTTCTGTCACTGCCAGCCAAATAGAGTGGACATTTGGATGGCTACCTGCGGATGAAATCATATATATGCCAGCCACTGGACCCCATTTCCTTTTGATGGGGCTCAGGAGTATCGAGCCCTATGCCCCTTATCGAGTTTTGAGGAAGTTGGGGAGATGCCAAATAGTTCCGAAAGATGAAGATCTTAGTGGCCAAGTAGTCGAGATCGGGCCCAACGGACAATTTCATGAAGCAGCAGTCCGACAAATTTGGAGTGAGTGTCAATACTTAACAGCAAATACATGTGTACGTGATCGGTCCAAGGGTGAAGTTTTGCCGGGATACCTTGCTTGGTTTAGGAGAGAAATCGAGTTTGTGAGACCGGCCAAAAGACCCCATCTCCAGGAGTTCGTCAAGGCATCGCAAGAACAGTGGGATTGGTTGGCTAAAGAAGAGAGTTACAGGGCAGAAATAGGCAAGCTGAAGCAACAGATTAGAGACCTAGAATTTGAAAATAATCTGCAAGTTGACGCCGATCAGGGAGAAAAGAACAAATTGGCCCAAGAAAATGAGGCGCTGAAAGCCCAAATCCGACAAATGAGGATAGATGCTGACAACCAACAAAGGAGTCGATCGGATGAGCGGTTAATAAAAGGGTTGAAAAAAGAAATCAGTGAGTGCCGAAATGATTTGAAGCAATCTGAGGGTACCATAGCATCTCCAGGCACAATGGGCAAAAAGAATAAAAGAGCGCACATAGTACTTACAGCAGGCAAGGAAAGATTATGAAAAGACCATTGTCAGTCTAAAAAGGAAGGTGACCACCCTAGAGAGCAAGGCGGCTAAACAAGCCAAGGCTTTTGAAACCGAAAGTAAACACTGCTATAATCTAATGGCCTCGATGGAAGATGAAATACAGCAGTTACAGAAACGACATCTGCATGATTCTCGGGTTTTGAAGGCTAGAGGGGATCAGATAGAACACCTACTCCTAGAGAAAGACCGAACCAGGGACAAAATTTTGACTATTGCTCATGCTATTACCAGGAAATACCGGGTGTGTGAAAACATGACCCGCACTACTTTCTTCTCGACGGTGATGATATTTGTGAAGCAAATTATGTATGAATTGGAACAGCTGGAAAGGGACCTTACACCTAAACCCGCGGTGAGGCCGAATGACGCCCCGCGGGCACCCAAATTTAAAACTTTAATGTGTTCATAGTTTGAATCTGCATTTTCTTTTTCTTAGAGTCTGTTGTCTGTTAAAGTCTATTTTTTCTTTTGCATCAGAGTCTGTCCGAAGTTATTGCATTCGTACTTGGTTTGGTTTCGAGACTGTTATTTTCCTTTCCACAAGCATCTGATTTGTAATAGAATGTTTATTAATGAAAAATCGAAAATTTCCAAAAAAAAATTCTCTTTGCTTTTTGCACTTATATGTGACAGAACTACGCACGGTCTGATTCATGCAGGGACATGATACGTAGGCAATCTCTATAGGATTCGACCACCACTAAAAAAGAAAAAGGGGAAAATGAAAAATAAATAAAGAAGGACAGAATAAAGGAAGCTTAAAAGAAGGGGCACAATTATGAAAGGTCGGAATGGCACACGCAACCGAAGCAAACGCATGATAGAAAATGGTTAATTGCCTAGGTGCATTGCATCCCAACATGTAATTGCATATGTGTTAAACTCTAAAACTAACAAAGTTGTTGTTGTCCAGAGAATTCAAGCAGTTAGTTTATTTAGAAGATACTGGCACATTATCATTACCAAACCAGATCGAAGGGACCAATACCGGAAATCATGTCTATCCCAGATGTCGACACTAGTGTTGAGGTAGAGGAGTTGGATGTCTATAAAATGAAAGAGGAGATGCTCAAGCTTAAGCAACAGATGGCTGAAATGTACCAGGCCTAGTCCAAAGGGCAATCACCGCCAGCTTACCCAGCCAACCCGGCTTTTACCCCACCATTAGCTCAGTCTCAGGATCATCCCACCACCAATCCAGGTTTTCCCATTTATCAGCACTACCATGGCACTACTTCTCATACGCCACAAGCTCCACCACCAAAATCAATTCCATACCCTCCTCCACTAGTCACCCCTATCTTTGTGGCATCTCCACCAGCCGCACTCCATAAATCCCCGAGTGAACCTATGTTCCAAGCTCAGGACAACCAGTATTACCCCCCGGAGCTCACCTTCAAAGCGCTCGAAACCTATCCATATGATCCACATTCTGACCTACCGGGGAAAATAGAAAAACCGGCCAGAAATCCTGAACAGGAAGAGATGTTCAGAAAAATGAAAAGCATAGAACAATCCTTCAAGGATATGAGAGGGTTAGGAGGTCAGGTAAGTGTAGCTTACTAAGACTTGTGTTTGTTCCCAGATGTACAACTACCGGTGGGGTTCAAAATGCCCAAATTCGACTTGTACAATGAACACGGTGATCCGGTGGCTCATCTGAGAGGTTTTTGTAGCAAGATGAGGGGAGCATGCGGAAGAGATGAATTATTGATGGCGTATTTCAGCCAAAGTTTAAGTGGGTCGGCGTTAGAATGGTACACCAGACAAGATCATAGCAGGTGGTACACATGCAACGATTTGGCCCAAGCATTCGCTTGTCACTTTCAATATAATCTTGAGATCATTCCGGACCGACTGTCCCTGACCAAACTGGAAAAGAAGCATAGTGAAAGCTTTAGAGAATATGGTTTCCGGTGGAGTGAGCAGGCAGCAAGGGTAGATCCCCCAATGAAAGAGAGCGAGATGGTTGATTACTTTTTGCAGGCTTTGGAGCCGACCTACTTTGGACATCTAGTGTACGCAATTGGCAAATCTTTTAATGAGGTTGTAAAAATGGGAGGCATGGTCGAGGAGGGGCTTAAGTCCAACAAGATCATGAGTTATTCAGCGATCAAGGCAACCACCCAGGCCATTCAAAGTGGCACTGGGGTGTAATTGGGAAGAAAAAGAAAGAAGATGTCACGACTATTGAGTCCGGAGCCTGGTTCGGATCTAGAGGCCCGTCACCCTACTATAGTCAATCACGACCCTACCACCAAAATTACCCCCACACTTCATATAGCCCTCCACAACACTACTACCCACAACCAGATCTCCATTTTTCCGTCCATCATGCACAAGCCTATACCCAAACCCCGGCACACGCACAATGGCGTGCGCCGGCTCCATAAAATCCATACCCAGCTCCACAAAACACATATCCACCCCCAAGGGACTACAGAAATCCCCCCGGGACAGGTTTCTGACCAAACCAAGCCCTCAAGAATGAGAGGGCACAGAAGCAAAAACTTTCACTCCACTGGGGGAATCATATACCTGTCTTTTCCACAGATTGAGGCAGTTGGGCATGTTGAATCCAATTGAGCCTAAAATGCCAAATCCTCCCCCTAGAAATCTTGACCACTCAGTGAGATGTGAGTACTGTTCTAGGGTCCCTGAGCATGATATATAGAAGTGTTGGAAGTTAAAAATAGATGTGCAAGAGCTTATTAATACTCATCGGATCGAGGTTCAAGCCCTAGAAGCACCAAATATCAATCAGAACCCACTTCCAACTCACCATGAGACACACATGATTGAGTTGATACACAAAGAGGGGGAGCCCAGGAAGCCCTCACAGACGGTAATGATGATTCGTTCCAGCGAAACCAGCTCAAAGGAAAAAGTAACCAGTGGGAATTCAGTGGTCCAGTTGAGAGGGGTAGATGATAAGCCAGCGGTGGTAGCCGAGAGAGGGTCGTCAAGCATTGTTGCAGTGAAACCAGAGAAAGTTAAAGTGGTAGTGCCAGGGGTCGCAAGTAAACCTATTGTGGTCGTGAAGGGTGCTCGCACAGAGCCTGTTATTATAAAACCAGTAACTCAGCTTCCAGTAATCAACAGCAAGGCTATTCCTTGGAATTATGAACGAGTGACGGTGATCTACAAGGGGAAAGAAGTCAAGGAAGAAGTTTGTGAAGCGCAAGGTTTGACTCACTCAGGAAGGTGTTTCTCTCCCGAGGAATTAAGAAGAGCTAAAATAATCCAACGCCGGTAAAGAAAGCGGTAACTAAAGAAGAGGCAGAGGAATTTTTGAGGAAAATAAAAGTGCATGACTATTCTATTGTAGAGCAGTAGAGGAAAACGCCCTCTCAGATCTCGTTACTCTCGTTGCTAATCCATTTAGATGAGCACCGTCAGTCACTGATGAAAATACTGAATGAGGCCCATGTTCCCGACAAGATCTCGGTAAACCATCTGTAAAAGATAGCCAACAAGATTTTTGAAGTAAACAGAGTCACTTTTTCCGATGATGAATTGTCGGTAGAGGGTACTGAGCATAACAAAGCCCTTTACCTGATAGTGAAATGCGAGGACGCCGTAGTTACCTGGGTATTGGTTGACAATGGTTCAAGTGCAAACATTTGTCCTCTCTCCACTCTAAGCAAGCTGAAAGTAGAAGAGGAGAGGATCCATAAGAACAATATATATGTGCGGGGATTCGACGGCGGAGGCAAAGACTCAGTCGGGGATATAATGTTGGAGCTGACCATAGGTCCAGTAGAATTCACAATGGAATTCCAAGTGCTGGATATCGTCATTTCCTACAATTTGCTGTTAGGGCGACTGTGGATTCACGCAGCTAAAGCAGTGCTATCAACACTCCATCAGATGGTCAAGTTTGAATGGGACAGACAGGAAATAGTGGTGCACGGCGAAGTTAATTCGTGTGCTCACAACATCACCATTGTACCTTTCATTGAAGTGGAAGATGACAAGGGACCATGGGTCTACCAAGTTACTGACGCAATGTCAGTCGAGAAAGTTACAGAAGGGAAGTGTATCCCAAGTCCGAAGATAAACGCCGCATCAGTCATGGTAGCATATGAAATGCTGAAGAATGGTTTTGTACCAGGAAAGGGTTTGGGATCAGAGTTGCAAGGCATCATACAGCCCGTATCTCTTCCTGAAAACTTGGGAACATTTGGTCTAGGATTCAAGCCCACCGCCGCAGATATAAAAAGAGCCAGGAAATTGAAACAGAGGGCATGGGTCCTTCCAAAGCCGGTCCCACGTCTTTCCAGATCATTTGTCAAGTCCGGTACAAGGAGTCGCCCAGTGACAGCAATTCCCAGTTCTGTGATTAATCCTGAAAAGGAGCTGATTGAAAGATTTGAGAAGTTGTTTGACACTGTGAATATGGTGGAAATTGGAGAGGGTTCTAGCAACACGGAGGTGCAATTGGTCGGACCAAAAACAAAGCTTAATTGGAAGGCTACTCCTCTCCCTACTCGGAAGGAGTCTTGGTAGTTTGCTTTGATTTTCCTTTAAGTCTGTACGGATTATTCCAGGGTTGTAATCCAAATTTCGTTTTTTTGTTTTGTTTTTCTTTTTAGTCTGTTTGAGTGTGCAAACTTTGTTATCTTTTATCATTCAATGAAATACAATTTCCCTTTCTTCATTCCTGATGGTTTTCCTTTTTGTTTTCTTTTTTATACAGTTCTTTTTACGCTAGTTCTAGTGACATGTCATACATAAGGAATCCTCAGCCCAGTCTTAAAAATCAATCTGATTCTGAAATGCTAGTTCAAGAAGTAGATTGTGGTTACAAATCAAAATACGAGGATGAGGATGAATCCTTCGAAGAGATTAGTAAGGAGTTAATTCACTTTGAAGAAAAACCCAAACCCAACCTAAATGACACAGAAGCCGTCAATTTAGGGGACACAGACAATGTCCGAGAGACTAAAATAAGTGTCCACCTCGAGCCAAAAATCCGGGAGGAGTTAGTCAAAGCACTCATCGAGTACAAAGATATTTTTGCATGGTCATATGACGACATGCCGGGTTTGAGCACTGATTTAGTGGTCCACAAATTGCCTACTGATCCAGCATTCTCTCCCATCAAGCAAAAGTTGAGGAAGTTCAAGACTGATATGAGTGTGAAGATTAAAGAAGAGGTTACCAAACAGTTGGATGCAAAGGTTATCCGGGTCACCCGATATCCTGTTTGGTTGGCTAATGTCGTGCCTGTGCCGAAGAAGGATGGCAAGATCAGAGTATGCGTCGATTACCGCAATCTCAACAAAGCAAGTTCGAAGGATAACTTCCTTCTACCCAATATCCACATTCTGATTGACAATTGTTCCAAGCACAAGATTGGATCTTTTGTGGATTGCTATGTCGGGTATCATCAGATTCTAATGGATGAAGAAGATGCAGAAAAAATGGTGTTCATCACGCCATGGGGGATGTATTGCTACCGGGTAATGCCATTTGGTTTGAAGAATGCTGGGGCAACTTATGTGAGAGCAATGACTACTGTATTTCATGATATGATACACAAGGAGATTGAGGTATACATAGATGATGTGATCATAAAATCAAAGCATCAGGCCGACCACGTCGAGGATTTGAGAAAATTCTTCCAGAGGCTTCGCAGGTACAACCTCAAGCTTAACCCCGCCAAGTGTGCATTTGGTGTTCCATCCGGAAAGCTGTTAGGATTCATAGTCAGTCGGCGAGGCATCGAGTTGGACCCATCAAAGATCAAAGCCATACAAGAATTGCCCCCTCCGAGGAACAAGACTGAAGTGATGAGTCTGTTAGGAAGACTGAAGTGATGAGTCTGTTAGGAAGACTGAACTACATCAGCAGGTTTATTGCTCAGCTCATGACAACTTGTGAGCCTATTTTCAAGTTGTTAAGGAAGGACGATGCGATCAAGTGGACTGATGAGTGTCAAGAAGCGTTTGACAAGATAAAAGGTTACTTGACAAACCCACCCGTGCTGGTTCCGCCAGAACCAGGAAGACCTTTGATTCTTTATTTGACAGATTTGGAAAATTCATTTGGTTGTGTACTGGGGCAGCATGACGTCACAGGCAGGAAAGAACAATCCATCTATTATCTTAGCAAAAAGTTCACAGCTTACGAGGTTAAGTACACTCACCTGGAAAGGACATGTTGCGCCCTAACTTGGGTGGCACAGAAATTGAAACATTATTTGTCATCCTACACTACTTACCTCATTTCGCGTTTGGATCCGTTGAAGTATATCTTTCAAAAGCCTATGCCGATAGGAAGACTCGCAAAATGGCATATTTTTCTCACAGAGTTTGACATAATCTATGTGACTTGGACGGCGATAAAAGCCCAAGCATTGGCCGATCATTTGGCCGAAAACCCGGTCGATGAAGAGTATGAGCCACTAAGGACTTACTTTCCTGATGAAGAGGTGATGCATATTGATGAACTAGAACAGGCTGAAAAATCAAGCTGGAAACTTTTCTTTGATGGGGCTGCTAACATGAAAGGAGTCGGAATAGGAGTTGTGCTTATTTCTGAAACAGGGCATCACTATCCTGTTACGGCTCAGCTTCATTTTTATTGCACCAATAATATGGCCGAATACGAGGCAGGCATTTTGGGTATGAAGCTAGCTGCAGACATGAATGTCCGGGAAGTTCTAGTCTTGGGAGACTTGGATCTTCTGGTGCACCAAATTCAAGGAGAATGGGAAACTCGAGATCTGAAGCTCATACCGTACCGACAATGCTTGCATGATCTTTGTCAACGGTTTAGATCAGTGGAGTTCAGGCATATTCCAAGGGTCCATAATGAGGTCGCTGATGCTTTGGCTACCCTAGCGTCAATGCTGCACCATCCGGACAAAGCCTTTGTCGATCTTTTGCACATTCAAGTACGAGATCAGCATGCTTACTGCAACATGATTGAAGAAGAATTGGATGGTGAATTGTGGTTCCATGATAAGGAATACATCAGAATGGGAATATACCCAGTGCAAGCCACGGGGGATCAAAAGAGAACAATTCGACGGTTGGCAAGCAGATTTTTCTTGAGTGGAGGAGTTTTGTACAAAAGAACACCAGACCTAGGATTGTTAAGATGCATAGATGCTAGACAAGCTACATCTGTCATGTCTGAAGTACATTCAGGAGTCTGTGGACCACATATGAGCGGATATGTGTTGGCAAAGAAAATACTCCGAGCAGGTTATTATTGGCTCACCATGGAGCGAGATTGTATTAGTTTTGTGCGCAAATGTCATCAGTACCAGATACACAGAGATTTGATTCATTCTACACCATCGGAGTTACACACAATGTCAGCGCCATGGCCCTTCGTCGCTTGGGGCATGGATATCATTGGACCAATTGAGCCAGCAGCATCCAACGGGCATAGGTTCATTCTGGTAGCCATTGATTATTTCACCAAATGGGTTGAGGCCAACACTTTCAAGTCTGTGACCAAGAAGCAGTGGTCGATTTTGTTCACTCACATATCACCTGTCGATTTGGAATCCCGAAGGTGATCATCACAGATAACGGTGCTAATCTTAACAGCAATTTGATGAAAGAAGTATGTCAACAGTTTAAGATTACACACCGCAATTCTACCCCATATCGTCCCAAGGTGAATGGAGCAGTTGAGGCAGCCAACAAAAACATAAAGAAGATACTTCGGAAAATGGTAGAAGATTCTAGGCAGTGGCATGAAAAATTACTATTTGCGTTGCTGGGTTATTGCACTACTGTCCATACTTCGGTAGGTGTAACTCCTTATTTGTTGGTATATGGAACTGAAGCATTAATACCGGCGGAAGTTGAAATCCCATCCATTCGGATTGTCGCTGAGGCTGAGATTGATTATGATGAGTGGGTCAAAACCCGTTTGGAGCAGTTGAACTTGATTGACGAAAAGAGGTTGGCAGCTGTGTCCCTTGGCCAGTTATATCAAAAAAGAATGGCAAGAGCATACAACAAAAAGGTGCGTCCCCGGAAGTTTGAAGTGGGCCAGCAAGTGCTGAAACGCATCCTTCCACATCAGGCTGAGGCAAAAGGCAAGTTCGCCCCGAATTGGCAAGGGCCATTCATTGTAACCAGAGTATTGTCCAATGGTGCTTTATGTTTAACAGATATCGAAGGAAAATGCATAGACATGGCTATCAATTCTGATGCAGTAAAAAGATATTATGTATGATTTCTTTGGTATAATTGTTGATTGTTTGTATTTGGCATTATTTCGAAGATTGAAATGACGAAGGCAATTTGTTCTACTATCTAAACACTTTACCCTTTGTTCCCCTTTTTGAGCCTTATTTATTTCTTTCATACCCCTCTTTTGGAATCAATAACGAAAAAGAGAGAAAAGAAAGAAAAGAAGCAAAAAAATATAACAACAGGGAAATTCAGTGTGAACTACATTTGACCTGATCCCTGTTAAGGGTACGTAGGCAGCTTTACGGCTCGGTCATAGTAAAATAAAAGTCGGAATATCCCCAAGCAAGAAACTGGGGCAGAGGTTGTATTTGTAATAAGAAATGTGATTCCAAAAGTTGTAATCTTAAACCCATGTCAAATTATTTTGAGCCTTTGATACCCTTTCTTTCTAATCCCATCCAAAAGCCCACATTACGGTCCAAAGAAAGACCTTCTGATCAGTTTTTCGAGAGATGACAAGTCGAACAAACAGAAGTGATTCATATCAGGATAATACTCCGGTCCAAGCAGGGAAAATAATGAAAATGAGAGAGTCTTAGTGGTGAAAACCTTCACAGGCACCATAAGGCGACGAAAGTTGAGAGAAATAAAATGAAAGAGTCTTATTGGTGAAAAACTTCACAGGAACCATAAGGCGACGAGAGTCGAGAGAAATGAGAGAGTCTTATCAGTGAAAACCCCTCGAAGGGCACTATAAGGCGACAAGGAATTGAAAGTGGACAAATGAGGTAAGGTTGACAGAAATGATCCGTCGAGGCATCAAGCCGAACAAAGATGTTGATTCGGCAAAAGAGTTGAGTTGCAGGACCGTTTTGAAAGGCAAAGTAAGGCCATCAGAAAGATGGATTGATATAATAGACTGGGTTGATTAATCCGAAATGCACGACATGATCATTGAGATCGGTTATACCATTCAGATAAGTCCTTTTCCTTTTCTTCTCTTCAAACAATTCTTTAGGAAGAATTTTCTTTTTATCTTTGGAAGTCATCATCTTTCATTTCTTTTGGTTAAAGATTTTTTTATATATATAGTAGTTTGTTTTTGAGAAGGATTTTCGGAGCTTACTACCAGTTTCCAATATGGTGCAAAGTAAAATGTGGATAGGACAGGCTGAAGATAACGTGACGGGACAAAAACGACGTCATTATAAGACCAAATGATGGATTACTCTAAGATGTCGTGGAAAGTATGGAGTAAAAGTGGAAAACAACGGTTGAGAAGTTGGTGAATACAGAAGTATCAAGAAGGTCGAAAGTTACCAGCCAAGTTTCAAGATAGCCGAACAACGCAGAGCATGGAAAAAGAAAAAGGGAAAACCATCCCCAGCAGAAACGCCCCCCACATTTTAAACTAACAAATTTTCTTTGATTGGAAGCAGGGACAGGAAATGTTATTGATGACGGAAAGACATGCCACAAGAAAGATTGTCAAACTGGGGCAGAAAGTTTTTTTTCATTTCGAAAATTTTCTGGAAGTCTAACACAAGTTTTGAGGGAAGCAATATCCCCAGCAGTTTTCGGAAGAAGGCAATACAAGTTTTAAAGAAAGCAATTTCGGGAGGAAGATAACACAAGTCTTAAGGGAAGTAGTTCCAGAGGAAGGAAAACACGAGCTTTAAGGGAAGTAGTCTTTGAAGGAGGAGAATAATATATTTTTGAATGAAACACCGGTGTTATCCCCAGCAGTTTTCAGAGAAAAGAAATGCCAGTTTTGAGGAAAGCAGTTCTGAAAGAAGATAATTTAAGTTAGAAGGAAAATGCTTAAGGAGGCAAGGGAGAACAATGCCAATGTTATATTTTAAGAGTTAGTTGAAGTCAGGAGCCCGCCTGGAGAATGGAGGTATTACATTTCGAAAGAGTAGTTGAAGTCAGGAGCCCGCCGGGAGAATGGAGGTGTTATATTTTTAAAGAGTAGTTGAAGTCAGGAGCCCGCCTGGAGAATGGAGGTGTTATATTTTTAAGGAGTAGTTGAAGTCAGGAGCTCGCCTGGAGAATGGTGGTATTACATTTCGAAAGAGTAGTTGAAGTCAGGAGCCCACCTGGAGAATGGAGGTATTACATTTCGAAGAAGCTTTTGAAGTCAGGAGCCCGCCTGGAGAATGGAGGTGTTATATTTTTAAGAAGTAGTTGAAGTCAGGAGCCCGCCTGGAGAATGGAGGTATTACATTTCGAAGAAGCTGTTGAAGTCAAGAGGCCGCCTGGAGAATGGAGGTGTTGTATTTTTAAGAAGTAGTTGAAGTCAGGAGCCCGCCTGGAGAATGGAGGGGTTATATTTTTAAGAAGTTGTTGAAGTCAGGAGCCCACCTGGAGAATGGAGGTGTTATATTTTAAGGTTTATTGAAGTCAGGAGCCCGCCTGGAGAATAGAGTCATTATCTTTTTAAGTGGTAGTGGAAGTCAGGAGCCCACCCGGAGAGCGGAGGGTTGCAACAAAGATCCCCGGCATAAAGTAAAGTTCAGAAGTTGGAAGGAAGGCAACACTAGTCAGAAAAATGCAATCCAAGCTTCGAAGGAAAAATAATTCGAAGCTCACAAGAAGGAAATAAGCAGTTCAAATTCGACGATCAAGAGAAGATTACGAGTCAAGACAGAAAGAAAAAAAAACATCAGAGGAAACACCAGTCACCAAGACGTCAAAGCAACAAGAGACACAAGAGCACGGTTGAAGATCTAGATAAGATTTTGTAATTCATAGACTATAGTTTAATCTAGCTTCTTGTTTTTTTTTAGCATGGTGTAATAAGGAGGTCAGTGAGTAGCGGTAGCAGCAGCAATAGCAGTAACAGTAAAACCACAGCTCCATGGTAGTCTCAGCTACCAAAATCTCCCGAACTATATTGACCTGATTCCCTTTTAACCAGGGATATGTAGGAAACCTTTGAAGTAGAGGTTCGGTCAAATCTTTCAAAAATGCTTCACACGGAGTAGCCGAACGGGCAAAAAATCGCTCGTATCCGCTCATTTTAACTTTGCACGGGAACTCTTCATGTTTCCGGAAAAAGAGGGGCAGTTGTGAGCACGTGATTTTTGCCCTACAAGAACTACTCCCAAAAATTCAAAATAAAATAGTTTTGTGTTGCTTGTGATTTATTTGTACTTGTCTGTGCATGTTTATTTTTAATTAAGAAAAATACAAAAAAAATATGTGTTGCATGTACATTTAGGATTTAATTTTACAAGTAGGAATTAATTAAACAATATTTGGATTTGCGAGAATGAAAATCACAAAAAATATGTACTTGGCATTTTTTTTAGTATTTAACCTCCGATTATGCGATTTTATTTTAGTTGGTATTTAATGGTGTGATAATTGTTATTAGAAGATAATTAGTTTTTAATAAGTTAACTTGGTTTATAATTTTAGAAAATAATTTAGGAAGAAAATAAAAGAAAAGGAAAAGAAAAGAGGAAGGAAATAAATCTGGGCCAATTTAATTAATTTCTCGAGCCCAAACACCCAACCCACCAGAAACCAGCCCAAATCACCCTTATCTGGCCCAATCGACCAAGCCAACCAAACGACGTCGTATGGCCATGTTCAATCTAAACCGTCGATCTCCTAAGATCAAACGGTCCAGTCCACCCCCAGCATCGAAGAAATGACGTCGTCTCAAGCCTGTCGATCCAGGCCGTTCATTTCATTTGATCCAACGGCCGCAAATTGCCCCCATGCCCCGACCCATTCCCGTCTAAAGACCGATCCGGTCTCGAGGTAAATGAAGCGATGTCGTTTCCATTAATGAATGGATCCAAACCGTTGATCTCATCAGATCGAGCGGTCTGGATTCATTCCGCCCCTTCATATATATACTTCAAACCATACCCCACCCCCCCAAACCAAACCCCCCCTCGCCCCATCGTCTCTCTCAGACCCCTCAGAGACGACCCCTTGAAACCCTAGCTACCACCAAATCCCTTCACCGTAAACCCGGCGGCAACGATGCTGGTGACCACGAAATTCACACCCCTGAACCTTCTAACCACCCTCAGCACAAATCCCTACCCCTTTAACCTCGAATCATCCCGGTTTGTTTCGAATCTTCAATCGAAGATTCGAGCAAAACGCTAAACCTACCCAACCAGTCCCAAGTTCACAGCCCAGCTCCACCTGACCTCCCTCGTTCCCAAACCACCCCTACTTTGGCTCGAATCTTGCTAGAACTGGGAGAATTTTAAATCTATTGAAGGACCCTAGAGAGCCGAAACCTGGAAACTGTCCGAGTAAAGAGGAGATTTGAGGTCTTAACCGACTTTAGTCGAGCGTTCTCAGTCGAGAACACTCGATTAAGGTCCGTTTTGGCTTCAAAGTTTAAAGGCGAAGTTCAGACTGAAACGGATAGGGTTTGGTCTGATGTTTCGAGGTATTTCTTTTGTTTGCCTTTTTCTTTTGTTGTTGTTTTATTTCTGACTGATTAGTTCATCATTTTAGTCAATTAATCCTCCTCCTCTTTCAGACCTTTTTCAAGTCCAGTTTTTCTCATCTTGGTCGATTGGTGTGTGTTGAATCAATTAAATGGTCTCGTCGATTGACCCGTTCATGTCTGTAGTTCAGTTGTTCTCCTCAAGTTATTGGTTGTTGTTTTATCTTCCGACCTTTGTATTTTCAGCCTCAGGGCTTATAGCCAGTATACTTGTTGTTCCAGCATTTTGTTCGAGGTTAATTTAGAGTTATATTTGTTCCGAATATAGATAGCTTACTCTCATGCATCTGTGTGAATCAATTTCTTGACCTTAATAGTCCAGTCTGACCATTGTCCTGAATCATTGAATCCCCATCTTGGTTGAAATGCTGTTGGATTTGATTTGAGTTCAATTGATGATTAAGTTTGATGATTCGAATCTGCTTGTTTGTTCTGCTGAGCTTGTTCTGATATGAATCTAACCTTTGTTGAATTGTCCTAATGTTGTTGATTGAGAGTTAGTTTCATGTTTCTAATTAGTCAATTGATAGGCTTAAATTGGCTATAGCTGAGGTTTCATACAGGTTTAAAGTGATTGGGGTAGGATAGTAATCACAGGGGTTTAAGGGGATAATTTGGGACTTAAAAGTTTAAAAGTGTTTGGTTTAAGTGTTCTGTCCAGTAAGTGCTAAGGTAACATTAAATTAATGCATTTGTTTAAGTGCTAATGGGGAATAAAACATAATGGTAGGGGAAGGCTTAAAAGGGATTGATTAAAATATGTTGCTCATGCCTGTTTGAACATTAAATAAGGAAAGGACAAGGGATAATGGGGAAAAACATACTCTAGTGGAATTAAAAGAAGATCATGGGCAGAATTAGTTTCTTAATTCTGCCTGAGTGCTCTTGAGAGCTGGCAAGGTCAGTTGTTTGGGTATAAGTGGGAGATTTTGGACAGAGTTGAGGGGGGTCCTTTTTTGGTCTTGGAGAGGGTCTGTCTTTTGATCAGTGGAGAGAGTTTCAGAGTTTTGAGAGTTCTTTTGAAAGGCAGTCAATTTTGGAACTAATTTCGAAAGCTTAAAGTCAGGTTTTGAGAGTTTAAAAGATCAGTTTTTGTAGTAGAATCTGGGCTTGACTCAAGCTCGGTTGAGTCTGTTTGTGGCTGTCTGGAACGTCATTTTACTGTTGTGAACTGCTGTTGTATTGCTGTTCGTATTACTGCTGCTGATGATCTTTCTTCTACTTTATTTCTATTCCAATCCCAGGTACACAGCTTGACTTCAATAATTTGTAAGCTGAAATGTAAAGGATGAACTTGTAATTGAAGCCTGAAGATTTTAATTTAATTCATTTTCTGATTTGTATATTTGAATGTTTTTGTTCATTAAGATGTTTAGACTCATGTTTATAGTCTCATTGGCTTAACTGAACTGGGCTATGCAATAACTGGATTATAGGCTATTATAGCTTAGTTTTCTTGGATTGGTTTTCCCAGTAAATCACCAATTGTAGTTAATTCCTTGTTAGATGGTTCTTGCACCTGTTGGATACTGGTTGTAGCCAAATTCATGGTACAGAGTAGTTCATGACTAGTCATAGTTAATTTCGTGTTAAAGACCTTTGTGAATCCGTTTAGTGTAGTATAAGATAGAACTTGGAGTGGCTATTTTGTTTCATTCTCGACAGGTAATTTAAATATGACCAGGCTGTATAGGGATTGTAGTAGACTGCCAAAACTTCCCTGGATGGTTTACTACGGCTGTATTGTGTGACTTGATTTCAGTAGTTCTTTTAGAACCTTAGTTAAAAGGCCTACCTTGAATGTTTTAGTTCAGTAGTTATAAAATAGGTTTGAATGGTTTTTAGTCTCAATGTGTCCTTCAGCAGCTCTATTAAAAAATCGTGAATCATTAAAGTGGTTAGTGTTAGTTTATTTTTTTTTATTATGACAGTTCTCAAGCATTGATTCGCTTCAATAATTGTAAAAACAAGTTCAAATAGCTACGGATTTCATATAGTTCACTTCCGTATCCCAATAGTTTAAAATGCCAAGTTAATCGAGTACTAGTTCAGTACTGATAATGTAAATAAAGTACTATTTGGGTCTGGGCCATCAGACGATTCGTTTGTAGCTGATTGGGCTGCCCAGATTCGTGTCGCGATGTTCCCGTCCAGGCTCGAACCCCGGGCTCGTTGGGCTGCAAATGTCCTTGTAGGCCCAATGTCGGAGGCAACCTTCCTTATAGTAAGTTTGTCGACGTGTTAATTAATTAGGGCCTTTTCTTTATTTTTTAGAGAGAAAATAAAAATAGCAAATCATAGTCGCTTTTAGGTTTTGCCTTTTAAATAATAAATGAGACGAGTCTCGCCAAACAAAAATACATAAATTGCGGGGCCCTTAATAAATGGTTAAAAATGAAACATTTAGAATTCGGGATGGGCCGTTTAGTGAATTTCACGGCCCTCCCCAAAGATCACAACGCGCTAGTCATTTTAGATGCGCTTTTAATAATTTACTTTCTTAAACTCGGGTGCACATTTATGTGACCCAAATCCAAATCTCAACGGAGTCGAAATGTTTCAATAACCACGGGTGCATTGATGTGACGTAGTTCGAGATGTGTTTTCACGACGTTGAAATTCTCATTAAAAAATAATAATAATAATAAAAGCGGTAAAAAGATAAAATTTACACATAGGTTCAACATGTATTAAAATCAGATAAATAAACCGAATATGACATTTGAGCGCGGAACTCGTGAATGCCTAAGACCTTCTCCCGGGTTAACAGAATTCCTTATCCGGATTTCTGGTTCGCGGACTATAATACAGAGTCAACCTTTTCCTCGATTCGGGATTCAACCGGTGACTTGGGACACCATAAATATCCCAAGTGGCGACTCTAAATTAAATAATAAATCCCGTTTCGATTGTCCTTTAATTAGAAAAACTCTCCTACGCCCCTGCGGGCGCACGTAAAAAAGGAGGTGTGACAGATAGTTCTTGGACTTCACCGGTACAATGTGTGCCAAAAAAGGGGAGTATGAATGTGATCACAAATGAGAAAAATGAGTTGATACCGACTAGGACTATCACCGGATAGAGGGTATGCATGGACTATCGGAAGCTGAACAAAGTCACCCGCAAAGATCATTTTCCATTGCCCTTTCTTAACCAAATGCTGAATAGACTTGCTGGGCGTTCCTACTATTACTTTCTGTATGGGTACTCAGGTTACAACCAGATTATGATTGCACCAGAGGCCCAAGATAAAACTACCTTCACATGTCTGTATGGCACCTTTGCATTTTCCAGGATGCCATTTGGATTGTGTAATGCACCGGCTACCTTTTAGCGGTGTATGATGGCTATATTTACTAACATGGTGGAGGACTTTTTGGAAGTGTTCATGGATGATTTCAGTGTTGTGGGTGACGTATTTGAAGAATGTTTGAGTAATCTTAATAAAGTGTTGGTCCGATGTGAGGAGACAAATCTAGTGCTTAATTGGGAAAAGTGTCACTTTATGGCCGAGGAGGGCATTGTCCTTGGTCATAGGATCTCAAAAAACGGTATAGAAGTGGAAAAAGCGAAGATTGAAGTGATCTCAAAACTCCTTCCTCCTACTTCCGTCAAAGGAGTGAGGAGCTTTCTTGGGCATGCGGGGTTCTACCGAAGGTTCATCAAGGACTTCTCCAAGGTAGTAAGCCCCTTGTGCAAATTGTTGGAGAATGATGCAAAGTTTGTATTTAATGATGAGTGCATGAAAGCTTTTGATCTTCTCAAGTAAAAATTGACAACCACTCCCATTATTACCGCAACCAATTGGAACTTACCTTTTGAGCTCATGTGTGATGCAAGTGATGTTGCGGTAGGAGTGGTCTTGGGTCGAAGAGTAAACAAGATGTTTCACCCGGTGTATTATGCAAGCAAAACAATGAATGATGCTCAAGTAAATTACACGATGACGGAAAAAGAGTTGCTAGCAATTGTGTTTGCCATGGAGAAGTTTAGGCCTTATATCATGGGAGCCAAGGTGATAGTTCATACTGGCCATGCTGCACTCCGCTACTTGATGACAAAGAAGGATTCTAAGGCTCGGTGGTAGAGATGGGTTCTATTGTTTCAAGAGTTTGACCTTGAGATTATTGATCGAAAAGGGTGTAAAAACCAAGTGGCGGGCCACTTGTCCCACTTGGAGGAGGAGAGGAGGCCCCGGGATGGCCTCAAAATTAATGATTCAATCCCTGATGAGCAACTCCTCTCTATATCTGTGAATAGCATGCCTTGGTTTGCGGATGTTGCCAACTTTCTTATGATCGACATTGTCCTGTGTGAGCTCTCTTCTAACCAAAGGAAGAAGCTTAAACAGGATAGCTTGGACTACAACTGGGACGAGCCTTATTTGTTCAAGATTTATAATGATGGTGTGATCCGGAGATGTGTTCCGGAAGAGGAGCAAATGAGTATTCTTGATGCTTATCATTACTTTCCCTACTGTGGTCATCATGGTGGGGTGAGGACTGCTTCAAAGGTGCTTACCTAATACTTTTAGCATCAAAACTATAAGAAAACTATTTATCCGGAAGCTTGGTTCTAATATTGGCCCGCTCTTTTCATTTAATAGACAATTGAAGATGGGAAAATTCAAAATGGTATGCCTATGTTGAAAAACTTTCGGCATTTTATCAAACACCCAAAAAGCACACGTGGTATTAAGCTTCAAACTTTCACTATGCTCGTTTATTGCATGCTGTAAATATTATAGGAGCAAAACAAAACAAGCAATTTTCTTCCTTTTAGAAAAAAATATGACCATTATAAGGTAAGCAAATGCATAAATTCAAGTATAATTGCTTCAAATAGCGCTATTCTAAGCATTTTTCATCCAAAAAATTACACATAGTCATAACACCGCCAGCTAAATATAGGGAAACAAAAAATAAAAGAGAGACGAGGAAAACTTCAAATAGTTTACGAACCTTAAGAAATCTTGTGACAAGCGTCGACTGGGAGAAAAATTGGGACCAGCGTATCACTGTGGTTTTTATTAGCCGACATTGTATAAGGATGCGGGTGAGCTTGTGAAGAGATGTGATGAGTGTTAGAGAGTTGGTGGAATTTCAAAGAAGGATGAAATGCCTCTCACCACTATTCTTGAGGTTGACATATTTAACGTGTGGGGCATTGACTTCATGGGGCCTTTTGTGAGTTCATGTGGCAACACGTACATTGTGGTGGACATTGATTATGTTTCCAAGTGGGTTGAGGACGTGGCTTTACCCAACAACGAAGCTCGAAGTGTAGTGGTGTTTCTCAAGAAGAATATCTTCACACGGTTTGGTACTCCTCGGGCGATCATCAGTGATGGGGGTTCTCATTTCTACAATAAGGCATTTGACACTGTGCTTGCAAGGTATGGTGTCAATCACAAGGTATCAACCCCTTACCATCCTCAAGCTACTGGGCAAGTTGAGGTTTCCAATAGGGAGATAAAGAGCATATTTTCAAAAACTGTCAATGCAAATAGGACTAACTGGTCAAAGAAATTGGATGAAGCTTTGTGGGCTTACAGGACTGCTTAGAAGATTCCAATTGGTATGTCTCCATACCGGTTGGTATTTGGGAAAGTGTACCATCTTTCGGTTGAGTTAGAACACAAGGCCATGTGGGCGCTAAAAAAGTTGAATCTTGAGTGGGATGTTGCAGCAAATCTCTAGGTAGAGCAATTCAATGAACTTGATGAGTTCCGGTTTCATGCCTATTCTAGCTCGTCCTTGTATAAGGAAAAGATGAAGTACTTACATGAAAAATATGCACAGAGAAAGGTATTCAAGTAGGGTGACTTGGTTCTCTTATTCAACTCTCGGTTACGACTGTTTCCGGGAAAGCTCAAGTCAAAATGGAGTGGCCCTTTTGAAGTGGTACATGTGACTCCATTTGGTGCTCTTGATTTGAAAAATAAAAATGGTGAAGTTTTCAGAGTTAATGGGCACCGAGTCAAGCACTGCCTGGTAAAATTTGATGACAGCCACGTGGTGGCAATGATCCATCTAAAATGATTGATGGTAACTTGAGTCGTGTTGCGGCGTTAAATCAGGCGATTCTTGGGAGGCAACCCATGTGTTTTTCTTCTTAGTGTATGATTTATTTTGGACTAACTAGTTATGAGATGTGTGTAGGAATGATTGATGTAGTGCATGACAATACTGGAAAAATTTGGCTCAAGTCTGTAACTGGATCGCTGACCGCTAATGGCATGAAAAATTGCCACTAATACCTTTTTTTTCACTATCAAATTTTTTCATCTATTTTTCTTTACTGATTCTTTTAACACCAATACTAATGACCTTTCATTGATTGTGTATGCAGAAAATGGTTAAATCTAGAGGTGGCAGTGAGAAATAAAAAGGGAAAGCAGAGTCCTTTCGGGGTAGGGAACGAGGTCAAATCAAGTTACCCCTAGCACTATGGCAATCCATTGGGAAACTGCGGAAGGATATCAAAGCTGCGGACAGAGTCGCATCCCACTCCGAGGGAAGTGATTATGTTCCTTCCCAGGAAGCCTCAGAGGGTTACTTATGTACCAGACTTTCCAAGGAGATTTCGATTGAGAGACGTGCCTACACCCCCAGCTTCAGCTACTTCTCCTGCTTCTTCTGAGTCGTCTGATGGCTCAGAGAACAGTGGTGAGTCCTCAGCATCAGCCTCTCCTACAGCCTCTCCCCATAGACTGAAGCACATTGATGTAGATGTTGAGACACCGGATGATGGGAGAGGGGGTGATACCCAGACTGGAGGATTGGAGAGGACACGTAACCCGGTGGTGTGGCAGGAAAGGTTTGTTAGTGAAAAATCCTACCATAAATTCCAGGATTGGTGGCCCCAGAGGTCGCTCATACTTAAGCATCAATTTATAGAAAGGGATCTTCTGCCCCACAACCCCAGTGTGAAGTGGCAATTTGATGAAAGAGTGGGGTGAAAACACTTCACAAGCAAACTCCACGATGCCAATGAGCACTTAGTGAAAGAGTTTTATGCCAATGTCGCCCATATCAAAAAAGGCACATTTGTGACCAAGGTGCGGAACTTGAAGATTAAATTTGATGGGAAGACTCTGAACTACTATGCCGGATTCAATGATGAGGATGAGTCGTTGTACTTGGAAAAGGTGGCCACGGATGAGTTGGCCCATCTGTGGTTGGCATCAATAATTGCTCTCCCGGGGACCACTCCAGCTTGGTTGATAGCGGGGGTCCCAATCTATAGGAACACCCTGAGCTTCGAGGCGAAGGGTTGGGAGACGTTCATGTGCAGCTGACTAGACCCCACTACTCATGACAGTGATATGACGGTTTCCCGAGCGATTATAGTGGCGGCAATCATGGCGGGGTACCCGATCAATGTCGGGAATATCATGTCTAGGGTGATCACCAGAGTGGTCAACAAAAATGAGAGCTCCTACCTGTTCCCTAACTTCCTCACTATGTACTTAGAGGATCAGGAAGTCGCGGGACGGGATTTTGATACAAAGGTGAAACCCAAGAGGGCCTTCTCATGGTACAGTTTTCAGGGTCCACGCAACCCCAAGTCAAAAGGAAAAACCTCCACTTCCATTGGCCAGTCTGAAGAGCTAGCAATGGTGGCTACTGGTTCCGAGCCTCCTACTACCATACCATAGCCTTCTGCCGGACCATCTACTTCCATGCCTACTGCGGTGCTGTCTTCATCAGCTTACCTTCTCACTGCACTGAGGATTAACCAGACAGTGTCCAGCATCAACAACTGGATGCAGGCAGCTACATCAAAGTTGTCTGTCATATCCAGCACAGTGGTAGCTCAGGCAGTTCCAGCTCAGCCCAGGTGCCAGGTTCCGTAGAGGAATCACTAAAGGAGCTTCTCAACAACCAGAAGAAGCTCCTGGACAACCAGAAGCTGATTATGGATGCATTGGAGGTACAGGGAAAGACAATCATGGACCTGAGCAAGAAGACAAAGAAGATGAAGAAGATGAAGAAGACTCGGCCTTCCAAGGAGTAGATGAAGCTGCTGAGGAAGGAGGTGGACAAGATTAGATCGGCTGGGCACATTCCATTGGAGCTATTATTAGAGAACCCAATTCCAGCATCTCAGGCAGAGCAGGTACCGGAGCAAGAGGCTGATAGAGAGCCTAGGAGGAGAGGGGTAATTCCCCAGACTGATAACCTGGAGATACAGCTGGAAGACCCCGAGGGAGGTGACCCAGGGACCCAGCCACAGGACCCCACTAGTGTTCTGGACCCCATGCAGACAGAGGACCCATAGAGAGCTTTTTTTACTCTCTAACCCCTCATTGATCTTATTTTCTGCTTTTAGCATTGAGGGCAATGCTAGTTTTTATTCGGAGGAGTGGTCCTATTTTGATGATTTGAACTGGATTGTAATTATGATAATTATTTTTCTTTATTGTTATTTTTCAATTTCGGTATGTATATAAAGTTACTTTTCCATGTATATATTCATTCCCCGTTATGTATATTCGTCTAAATCCCCTATTGTACATATTCAGTTTACTTTTTGTATTTTACTTTATAACTTTTTTTGCAATTTTCTTTAATAGCATAGCTTCTTATTTCATTTAGTAGTTTCTTTTTTCAATTTATAGCTTCTTACTTTTACAAGTTTTGGTGATCAATAAGCCTTTGATTTTCTTAATGTCACGGTTCTTTCCAAAGGTGAAGTTTGTGTGAACCAGGTGGCTCTTCCTGATGATGGATGGCATGACAACCTTCTTAAGGGTTTGAGTCTTTTTTTGTGTGTATAAATAGTAGCAAGTGAACAAAAGTGTCTTAGGCAAAGCTTCACTTGGGTCTAACACATTTACTTTTAACCTTATGGTTAGAAACAAATTGATGTGTAAAGGATGGTGATTAGGGGTGTGCATTCGATTTATCGATTCGATTTTGACCCTTATCGATAATTACTTATCGATTATCGATTTGTACATATGCTTATCGTTATCGTTTCAATAAGGTTTCGATTTTTTCGATTTTAATTTATCGATTTTTGGGGCTTATCGATTACGCCAATAAGAAAATTTAAGGGATTCCACGGAAAGTATATCGCTATAAACACGCCTTGAAATTGTAACAAAGGCACGGAGAGAGAGAGAGGGAGAAACGTACTATTGAAGTCGCCGGAGTACGCCGGAGTTCACTTTCTCTGCTGGGTTTGCAGTTCGCGGGAGAGAGGGAGAAAGGTAAAAGCGGCGCTGAAGTTCACTTCCTCAGGAAATAATAGAGAATTTGAAATTTGAAGGATCACAAGCATAAGGCTTTGTCTTGAAGTACTAAAGATAGAATTTGGACGTTATGGAATTAGAGAATTTGAAATTTATGCAATATATAAGAAAACCATTGCAAAAACAGTACACATGTTTATACACGAATATGGAATTACTTTTAAAATTGTTCAACTTATAAGATACAGATAAACTTGTTCTTTGCATCGTTCATTAACAATTAACATGAGAAGAACCAAACCATAAAACAACTCTTACAGGCTTAAAGAAACTAAAGTATATGATACAATAACAGAAAGTATCATTACTATATAAAAAACCAAAAAAGAGATTGAAAAATGAAAACAATACCTCAGATACAAGAGCAGAAGAGGCAGTTCCACATTTGTGTGGCTCCACGGAAAGAAGAGTCTCTATGAGTGAGACTGCACTTTTGGTTAGATCTTTAAAGGTGTCCCATCAAGGAAATAATGGGTAAAAGCGCCGGAGTTCACTTCCTCGTCAAATAATAGGGTTAGGGACTTAGGGTAAAGGAAATGGTATTATAAAATAAGGGCATATTTATCTTTTTAGTATATCTTATCGGTTTATCGATAAATCAATAACTGAAGAGGACAAAATCGAAATCGAAATGGATAACTCGATAAGGAAAATTTCGAAATCGAAATCGATAAACCGATAACAAATAATCGATTCGATTTATTGATAAACCGATTCGAATGCACACCCCTAATGGTGATAGTTGTGACCTTTAGACTCTTGTGTTGACTAAATAATCATCGAGTAATTTTTCGGGACCATTTGTGTTGCTCAAATCTTAGCTAAGGTTGTTGTGGGCCCTCGACTCTGTCTCTTTAGCAATCCAATAGCTTGTGTGGCGAGGTATTGATTTGCAAGTCCAAGTCTCATACCAATAAGTCTAGAACTTGCCCTGAATGTTTGTCTAGGCGAAATCCTAAGTATAGCTCGACTTGAAAAGTGATTATAGTCTCTCCTTGATCCAAATTGAGACTTGAAAGAATCCATAGCCCATCAAATATGATATCCCTAGTCAACCCCGTTGAGTCATAGCCCGTGTTCTTTAAATAACCATGATACAAGCCTTTATCCGTTCTAAAATGACCCTTTCTTGGCACCCGATTTTTCCTTAGCACAATTGGCAAAAGTATAAGTTTGGGGGGAGAGACGAGGAATGCAAAAGTGATAGAAGGTGCAAAATGAAGAAAAGGGAAGGCAAAAAGAAAAAAAGAAAGAAAAGCCAACAAGTCAAAAAGAAAATGAACAATGTAGCAAAAATGAAGGAATTCAATAAAAGCGAAGATGAAAGGCTTGGAATGATTAGAAAGGAGAAAAAGAATTGACATGAACAAGAAAGAGTGATAATGTGTCTCTATAGTCCCCTAGGGAAGAAGTAAAAAACTCAAAAAGTCAATAAAATGTAAGCCGAAATGAAGAAAATGAAGTGCTTAAGGAAAGATGAAACCTTCATAGACCAATATATCCTACCTTGAACCAAAAGCCTTTATTACATTCCCACAAAAGCCCTATATGATCTTGAATTGAGTGAGCTTACATTAGTGGTGATTCACATAAGGGGCAAGCTTATGGTACTTAGAGCCAGACTTGTGGCCTTCCTTTGAGAGAGATGAGTGTAATTTTCCTCAATCCTTGTTCTAAGTGTTACAATCTTAAGTGAGGTTTGCATATGGAGAGTCGAGGAGTAAGCGTTTGGGTTCCACAGCGACCTATATAGTAGAGCGAGCTTCCCTGATGAGTTAAGTCATCTCTTGAAGCTCTTGTGTCCCACTAGAGTCATAGTGCTGAAAAGGTTGTGTATTATTGATAATACATTTGTGTTGAGGATAATTGTTAGTCCCAATTTATGCTTGTTGAAGTCACCTTAAAATATCTGAAATTCTTCTTTCTTTTACCTTGTAGAGGTAGGAATTACTTTATTTGCTTGAGGACAAGCAAAAACTTAAGTTTGGGAGAGATGATAACTACGGATTCTAGCTTATCTTATACTCCTTTTTATGCTTAAGTTTTGGATAAAAAATATGTAGAAGTATTCCCAAACTAACTTATTGTGCTTGTTTGCAGTGTTTGGTCAAAATGAGGCAAGAAAGTCATAACCAACTCATAAAGGAGTGAAATCTGCACAAGTCCAAAGCTGAGCTAAAAGCGTTGACGGCGAAGAAATAGTGCGGCCACGGAAGTTGAACCGCTAAGGCGAACATAATTACGCTCTCAGCAAATTGAGGTTCAGATAATGCAATTTTGGGCTCAACAAACACCGCTGACCACGATGAAATTGTGCGGCAGCGAAATTATTGACGCGGCCGCAGTCCATATTCTGCTAAGGGCGGAAGTTAGAATCAGAGGACTACAGTATTGGGCTCAGATGGAAAGCGCGGTCCACGAACTTATTTCGCGACCACGGTTGAAGACTACGCTGAGGAGGTTGATTTTTCGCTCCCAGTGGAACCAAGTCTAGACCAAGTTCAGAAGAGAACAAACGCGGTCCGCGCTTGCTTTTGCACGGTCGCGGAAGTCCCAACGTTGAGGCGCTCAATTTTAAGCTGTCAGCGGGGCCTCCGTAGGGGCATTTTTGTCCAGTAATTTCAACTGTGTACAAAAAAGATCTTTTTTAGATTTTTAGGGTATCTGTTATTTTGTAGAGCACGTGAACATTCGCTTTTTGCTTTTTAGAGTAATTTTAGAACATCTTTAGCAATTAATCTTAAATTTTACTGCTGTAATTACTTTTTATGGCTTATATTTCATCTTCATCTTTGATTTCTTTCTTGATTGTAAGTCATTTTCATAGTGCCTTTTTACCAATTGAGAAAACCCTTACAAAAATATTATACTTAGATTCATTTCAACATTCATTAGCATTAAATTAGAATATAACAAACCCAAACATGTTTGGAAGTATAACTAAGAACAACGCACATAGCTAGATTGGATAGAAACCCGATTCCAAACCAATATTAACTCTCTGTGAATTTGATCCCGACCTTTCGGGTAAAAGCTGCATCGACCACTCTTGTCATTCTATAGTGGTATAGGGTTGGAGCCGATCAGATGCTCATCGCATCAGTTTTGCGTTTATGTATTTTTCCTCTACTGTGCAAGTTATTCTACGGTTTTGCATTTTACTTAAAGATTGGTTATGGCTGGATACTGGAGTTCTATATTTGTTCCTTGCAAGTTATTATTTCATTTTGTTCAGTATTTCTTTCTGTTTTATTACACATTATATACAGGTTATATTGTAATTGCCCCGCCATAGCATCGTCACTTTCTCGTCGAGGTTAGGCTCGGTACTTACCAGTACATGGGGTCGGTGGTACTAATACTGCACTCTGCACTTTTTGTGCAGATTTCGGAGTAGACAGTAGGGGTGTTCATCGGTCGGTACGGTGCGGTATTTAGACATTTTGGTTCAGTATTTTTGGTATTCGGTTTCTTAAAATCCAATACCAATACTGTACCTAATTAAATTCGGTATGGTTCGGTTTTTCTCCTTTCGGTTTCGGTTTATTCGGTTCGGTAACTTCGGTTTATTCGGTTTGAATACTAACTAGTGCATAAAGCCATACACTCTAATATTCTTAATTAAAGTACTCAAAAATACAAAAATGAAAATGTTTGTTAACAAAACTTTTGTCCAAAACTAGCAAATATTGACCCAAATAGAGAAAATTGTATACAAAAGAATATTTGATCATTAGAAATATCTTGTTACTTGTTTAGAGTTAATTGATGAACTTTGAGAATAAAGGAAAATAAAATTTTACATTTCTTATATTTATGTTATAATTGATAATATGTGTTTTGTGTAATATAATATATATTTCGGTATGGTATCGGTATTTCGGTATTTTATTTTAAAATACCAAATACCATACCTAATACCAATTTTTTTAAAAACTTAAACCAAGTACCAAAATATCGTATACCAAATACCAAAATTTTCGATTTCGGTACGGTAATTTGTTATTTACCAAATTATGCCCGGCCCTAGTAGACAGTGGCTGATTGAGAGATTGGCTTCAGGTTACTCAGTTCAGAGACCCAAGGTAGACCTGCAGGCGTCCACAGGCCCTGGCGTCCCCTTCTACACTTCTATATTTCTGTTTTCTTTCTTTTGAAATAGTTGTAATTCCTTCAAACCAGTGTTTGTAGATAATTCTAGTATGTTCGTGAGTTGTGACACCGGATTCTGGATAGTAATAGTGACAATATCGGTTATAGTATTTATATATAAAGAAAATGTTTACTTACTTCCGCAATTATTTCCACTTGTTTAAGTTTGTTCACTCATAATCATTGAAATGTAAAGGAAATTGGTTAATCACACTCTAACATTGGCTTGCCTAGTAAGTGTGATGTTAGGCGTCATCACGGTCTCGAGGGTGGGAAATCCGGGTCGTGACACTAATAAGAAAAGTGTGTCATCTAAATTGAAATAAAGGAAGTATTATTTTTTATCTTAGTTTCTTCTATATTTTTTCAGAAAAATTTCTCTGTTAGAATTTTTATTACTTTATTCCACTTTATTTTTATGTTGTTCTTTCTAGATAGATAATCTAGTCTTAAAATTAATGTTGGAATACTTTCAACACAATCATTAATCGATTATAGTTATCGATAGTTATGGTGTCACTGTTTTATATTTTTAGATGACTTTTTTGCAATTTTTTAAGAAATTAAGGCTTTTTTAAATCAAAAGCATGTCACTCTTTTTTTAACTTTTTTGTTCTTTCTAGTTAAATCAGTGAATCCTAAAATTTGGTAAATTATATTAATTGTGATATACCAATGTGTAGTATACTAAGAATACTTAAGAGTGTAATGAGCCGACCGGTCGTGTTACTTTCTAAATCCATGTTTCCCTACTTAAGACTTCAAGTATGTGATTTTACTGTATTATGACTTGCGAGGATGGTTGATTTGATTTTGGAAGGGTCCGGATTGAAATCGGAACACTTAGTTCATTAATAGTGGCCTAAGATGGCCAAGTGTGACTTGAGTCAATATTTTGAGTAAATGACCTAGAAACGGGGATTTGATAATTTCAATAGGTTCGTATGATGATTTTGGACTTGGGCGTTTGTTTGGATCGAGTTTTTGGTGATCTGGGAGTATTTCGACGCTTAATGTTGAAAGTTGGCGCCTTGAAGGTTTTAGAGTTTCTTAAATTTGGTTTCAAGTAGACTTTGATGTTAAATATATGTGTTGGGTATTCCGAGCCTGGAATATGTTCATATGGTAATTTATGACTTGTGCGCAAAATTTGGCGTCATTCTGAGTTGTCTAAGTATGATTCATCGCATTCGGAGCTAGTTGAAAATGTTTGAAGTTCATAAGTTGATGAATTTGTTTTTAGGGTATGATTCTTAGTTTCGATGTTGTTTTATTGTTTCGAGGCTTCAAGCAGGTTCGTATTATGTTTATGAACTTGTTGGTTCATTAGGGCGGGGTTCCGGTGGCTCGGGTGTGTTTCGGACCACCCGGAGTTAAGTCAAAATTGCAAAAAATCTGCTGGTGATTTCCTTCTTTGCGAACGCGGAAAAGCCTCGTGTTCATGATGAAGGATTTAGGGCGGGGGTGATTTCTTCTTCGCATTCGCGATCACTTGGTCGTGTTCGCAAGGGTTTAAGACATGTGGCCTTCACTTTTGTGGTAGGACGTCCACGTTCGCATAAAAGGGAAAAGAGCCTGGGGTCAGTAGGTCGTTGCCCTTCGCATTCGCAAAGCTTGGGCTGGGCTAGCCTTCGTGATCGCGAGTACTTGGACGCATTTGCGAAGGGCTTTTTCTGAGCCTTGGCAATTTTTCCTTCGCGATCGCAAAGAAGGATCGATGGGCAGTAGCTTTGTTAAAGCACAGGACTTATGCTCATATTTTACATTTCTCTTAACTCTTGGCCGATTTTGGAGTTTTTTAGAGAGGGATTTTCTCCTAGCATCTTGAAGTAAGTAATTTCTACATAATGTGAGTTTAATACATAGATTATGGGTAGATTTTAATATAGAAATTGTAGGAATCATGGGTTTATGATGAAAAATTTAAGTTTTGGTAAAAATGGGATTAGACACGAAATTGACTATGGAATTGAGTATAAATTATATATTTGAGTTCATAAGGTTATGGGTAACATCTATCTACAAAAAATTTCGAAATCCGGACACGTGGACCCAAGGTGACTATTAGGAATTTTTCGAATTTGGATTGGTAATTACTCTAATAGTTAAATTATGAACTTTTGAGCATATATTGATTAGTTTGTACGACCTTTGGCTAGTTTCGGATTGCTCGTCGGTGATTTGAGGCAATTAGTGTGATTAAAGAGCCGAGTAGTGAACTTGGAATCGAGGTAAGTCTTTTGCCTAACCTTGTAAGTGGGAATTATCCTTGTAGATCTTTAAATTGTTATTTGTTAATAATTTTTTATGCTACGTACGCACGAAGTGACAAGAGTCCGTACGTAGTAAAATCATGGTTATGTCCGGGTAGATTTAGGACTTTACCATGCCACACTCGTATTATTTGAACCCAACTTGTTAGTTTAATTAATTGAATTTATAATTAAAATTTATTTTGAAAATTTTGCAAGACCGAGCTTCATTATCTTGAGTTTTGGCAGAATATTTGAATTATTGGCAGAAATTATGCCTTTTTGAGTACTATTCTTGTATTGTAGTCGTTGACTGTAGCTTGCCGAGTTTCTCTATTACGGTAGATCGGGTCGAACGCAGTGGTAGCATATATGAGATGCATCTATGGTTTGCGTTGGTCGACCCTCGACATTGTACACGATTATTCTGGATCGGTCTGTACGACCTCGACATAACTCGAGCGTAATATCGCTAGGATTACGATTATATTTGATATTTTCTTTATGACTTGACAATTGATAATTACTTGATGGCTCCTATTTGTTTAAAATGGCATGTGATAATTGAGATTTTAAATTGATATTTTGTTAAGGAATTATTTGTTTATTGTTTTCCCGTTCTATTGTTACTGTTGTATTTCATGCCTACTTATAATTCCTGCTCATTGTTTATTGACCACTAGTAAGTGTCGATGTCGACCCCTCGTCACTATTTCTTCGAGGTTAGACTAGATACTTACTGGGTACATGTTGTTTACGTACTCATGTTATATTTCTGCACAAATTGTGCTCGGTTCTGAGGAAGGTACATTTGGTACTCGTTCGGGCGTGTATCCACATTACCCGAAGGCCTAGTGGTGAGCTACTCTCCCTTGCTCTAATATGCACCACCCAGAGTCTCCTTCCTGTTGCATTTTATATTCCTGTCTATTTTACTTCAGACAGTAATTGTAGTGGTTTGTATATTCTACTAGATTGCTCGTGCACTTGTAACACCAGATTTTGAGAAATTCTAGTAGATATTTATGATTTTTGCCTATTAATATCACCATTTCACTCTTATGTTTTATTTTTATGCTTTAAATCACCATAGCTTTTTATACTTGTTTTTCTTATTAAATAAAATTTATGACTTTAAAAGTAATAAAATAAATAATTAAATAGATTAGTTCACCGTTGGCTTGCCTAACGGCGACGTTGGGTGTCATCATGGCCTATAGTGAGTAATGGGTCGTGACAAAGAGTACCATGATTCAACAGCAATTATGATATATCAATATGTAGTATACCAAGAATACTGGGTATACCATTTAATGTACTCTAACAAAGTATATCATGATTTAACACTAATCATGATATACCAATGTACATTATATCAAAGAATATAGAGAATACCAGAACTTAATACTAATCGTGGTATACCAAAAATATTTGGTATACTATCTAACATACTCAAATAAGTATACCACGATTCAACAGTAATCATGATATCAATATGTATTATACCAAAAATATTAAAAATTTGATATAATACGCTAATCAAGGTATACAATGTGTAGTATACCAAGAATACTAAGAGTATCATGATTCAATGGTAATCATGGTATACAAATATAGTATACCAAAAATATTCAATATATCATTTAACTTACTCAAACAAAGTACACGATGATTCAACATTAAACATGTTATACCAAAGTGTAGTATACCGAAAATATTGAGAATATCATATTCTACACTAATCATGATATATCAATGTGTAATATGCCAAGGATCTTAAATATACCATGTAATATAGTTGTGAGCACGTGATTTTTGCCCCACATGAATTACTCCAAAAAGAATTTCCAAAATTAGATTTTTATCTAATTATTTGCTAAAATTAGGAATTACTGTGCAATTTGCCTGAGTGTTTGCATATTTTGTGCATATTTAAATTTTATTAATGCATTGAAAATACAAAAAATATATCATCTGCATTTAAAATTTAGTTTTACATTTTTAGATTAATTAAGTAAATTGTCGTCTTACAAAAATGAAAAATCCCAAAAAATAACGTATTTTTTGCATTTTAGTGTTTAATGTCAAAATTGTGTGATTTTCTTGGTATTTAATTATTGGTGATAATTATTATTTAGATATAATTAAGTTAATTTGATAGAATGATTTGGTTTGGGGATTAATATTTTAATTTTGAGGAGAAAATAGTTTTGAAATAAATAGGAAAAGAAAAGAATAAAAGAGAAATCAGAATTCTTGGGCCATGTTTAATTAATTCAAGGCCCAATAAAATTACCCCAAAACTCGTCCGGTCCAGGCCCAAACCCCGTTCCCTACCCGGTCCGCCCCTACCAGAACCAAACGACGTCGTTTGGACACGCTTTGATCAGGGCCACCGATTTCCATTGATCCAAAGGATGAGAACCAAAATCCCTTTTTAATATACCCTAACCCCCTTTGAACCCCCCCCCCAAACCCGTCTCTCACACCCCCCTTTCATCTCCAAAACCCCTTCACCTCTGAAAACCCTAGAGACGCCGCCACCCTTTTCCACCGCCCTAAACCCGGCGGCGCCGGTTCCGTTCACCACCAAAAATACACCACAGAACCACCACGACCCCCTCTTTACAAATCCCAGATTAGTTTCCTTCAAATCTTTCTAGAACCCCTCGAATATTAGATCCAAATTCAAGCTCTAAAAATTCAAAACTCGATATGATCAAAACTGGTGGCATGCATCGACTCGAGAAGGCCGATTCACTACAAAATTGATGTCATTCGCTCTTTCTTGACAGAGAAAAGCGATTGGTATCGGTTTTGTATGAATCAAGTTATTAGATTTTAACTTCAAGTCTAGCCAGGTGAGTTCTATTTTCTATTGACTAGTTCATTCTTCTTTTCTTATCTTCTTCTTCTTCTTCTTCTTCTTCTAGCCCTGTTCTAATGGTCTGCTCTTGGTCTGAGTGTTCGAATAATTCCAAACTCAGTTTTGTTTTTCTTTTATATCAATTTAAGGATCGTTTGTTAGTTTTTCAGTTTTGTTTTTTTAAAAAAAATTAATTACGGTTAAATTGCTGCACTTTTATTTTTAGGTTATGGCATGATAATTATTAGCTTATTTAGTCTTGGTTGAATTTTAGTTATTTTGTTTGTTTCTTTTAGCTTTGGGCCGATTGAGAGCATTTGGCTCTGAAGTCCGATTGAAATTGGATATGCTTTGCTGTCTTTCTCTGAATTGGATTTGGACATTGAAATTTGAAGCCCAAGACCTGGGCTATACAGACCCACACCAAGTCAATTTGGGTCACTCCGACCCATGTTTGGTCTGTTTTCTGAAATAATAACAGGGTCATGGGGGTAATTTGGGTAGTCTAGCCTAAGGGAACCTCAATAATTGAATTAGGTGACTGCTAATAAGTGATAAGGTTTAGAAAGGGCACTACTAAATTAAATTATAAGCACTAAGTTAGTGGATAGTTAAAAATAAAAAAGTTGACTGGTAGTGGAGAGAATACTAACTTAATGCCTATTTCAAGGGCTGCTGGGGATAGAAATAAAAGGACATAGTTTAGAGGTGAAAAAAAAAGAAATTTGGAAAAGAGAACTTAAGAACATAGAGAGAATTCACTGGAGACACTAATAGAGATAATTGAAAGGAAACTGAAAAGAAAACTCGGAAATGGCCTTAAGTTTCCTGCATTTCCTTGTTGAAAGCCACTCAAATTCTGTTTGGTTTTTGTGTTCTTGGTTACTTAGAATTTCCGAAAGCTTCAAAGATCCTGCATCTGATTTAAGATAGCTCAAATTCCATTGTTTCTAAAATCTGGTTTCGAGCTATTGCTACTACTGTTACATTGCTGATCTGCTGTGTCGTATCCATTGACCCTCATTTACTTCTTGTTTTCCTCTTATTTCTTAGGTATATTACTTAATTCCTCCTAATGTAAAGTTTGCTTCATGTTTGATATGGAAAACTGGAAGTTTAGAGCATAATATCAGCTTGTTTCTTCTATTATAGTGTAGCTTTACTTTTTATGAAACTATGAGTAGTTGGTGCATATTCTCCCTCTTGGTGATAGCACTCATTGAGAGTTGAATTTGGTTCAAGAATTAGCAAAGAAATTCAATGTTCTGTTTAATATTTCATAGTTAAAATTTGGTATTGTATAACTGAATATTTTCATGATTCTAAACTCTTATGGAGGTTCGTTTAACATTAAGTTTAATCAAGTTTGGATATAACTTGTATCCCTTTTGCTTGGACTCTTAATTGAAGCTGTTGTCAGCCTTTTCAAATACTGAAATTGGGTTTTGTTTGGATGTGAATGATCCTAGAGTGGTTTAGACTTGGTGGCATCAGTAATAGATAAGGGTTCTGGTTTGATTTAATTAGTTAGAACTGTTTGGCCTTCAGTTTATGTCTAAATGCATCTCAATATAGATCTTTGGTTTAATCCATTTGGTTCAAGTTGGTTTTCTTCTAGTAATCTTGCCAAATTTGTTCGGTTCAGTAGCTTAGCTTTATTTTAGTTTAATGAGTTTGCCTGGTGCATTATATCCTGCTGAGTAATTTCAAAAATCATGTTGAAAGTTGTATTTGGTTTTATCTGATGAGGGATCAGTCCTTTAGCAAGTATCTTGAGGTTAAATGTTGTGTAATTAAAAGTCTTCTGGGAAAGTTGGGTGCATAGCTTATTTGGTTGCATACGTAGTTAGATCATGCCAAATGGTATAAATTGTGTATGTATCTTCTTGCTAAGCAATGCATATGGTTATTACAGCATGTTACCTTGTAATTCAATAGTGTCATATTCATGTAATAAGTGATTGAATTCTTTTTAAGTAGTAATCAATATGACTCGTGCTTAGAATAAAGGAAAATGATCCAAGTAGCCTTAAAATACGAGCTATGCATTGATTCATTTGTAATGCAGAAATGCGTTAGTTTAAAATAGACTTTAGGACTTACATCTATTGGATAGACCCATAAGATTCTACTTAACATTACGCATGGAAATAGGCTCAAATTATACTGAGAATGTCACATAATTGTCCCTGTATAATTAACCAAAACAATTGTCAAAGGGTAGTTCGTTAGAAAAAGCCGTATTGGGTTTGTATTCTTAATTTGGTATACCCTTATGTCCCTGGGACTCAGTCTTCTGGTTAATAACATATGCTGACCAAGGTCCATCAGTTATTAAACAGGCTTGAACTCTTGGTAAAAAATAGTAGAATCACATTAAGCCTCTCCTTAATCAATTAATTGGTTTTTTTAAAAAAATAAAATTGAGGTGCGCCGCGCCAAATATAATCCCAAATGCGTGGTCCTCACTTAATTATATCCCTTAAAATTCTTAGAATTTGAGGCGTGCCATTTAGCAAATTTCCATGGCCCTCGCAAAATTAAAAACGCGTAGTTACTTTAGGCGCGCTATTTAATAATTTACCTTCCTAAACTCGGGTGCGCATTTATGTGACCCAAATCCAAATCTCAATGTTAGCTGAAATGTATTGCGAACTACGGGTGCATTTATGTGACGTGGTTTGAAACATATTTTAAATGACGTTGCAATCTTCCTTTAATTAATTAAATAAAAGCGGTTTAAAGTAAAAATACACATAGGTTTATAATGGTTTTAAAATCAGATAATTGAACCATTTATAACAGTTTAGCGACCGTGCTAGAACCACGGAACTCGGAAATGCCTAACACCTTCTCTCGGGTTAACAGAATTCCTTACCCGGATTTCTGGTTCGCGGACTGTTAAACAGAGTCATTCTTTTCCTCGATTCAGGATTTTAAACCGGTGATTTGCGACACCATAAATTATCTCAAGTGGCAATTCTGAATTTTAATAAATATCATCCCATTTTGATTGTCACTTAAATTGGAAAAAACTCTCATACACCCTTCGGGTGTATAGGAAAAAGGAGGTGTGACAGCTCTGGCGACTCTGCTGGGGACGAACCCAGAATCTCTGGTTTAGGGTTCAAAATTCGAGCTTAGATAAATTGTTATATTTGGATTTATATGATTTTGTTACATGTTTGGGCCTAATGTACTAAATGTTGCTTTTTACCGCTTTGATATTATCTGAACTGTATATATAAACTGCTATGAAATCCCTCTATTCTCTCTCTTGAGGAGTGCATGTTGGTCGTGACTTCTTTCTGTTAGTGTCGTATTCCAAATAGAACGAGGTTTGGACAAGTTGCAAAGCCGGATGATCTTTTGGTTACCGGTACGCAGCCCCCCATCGGCTCGAATTGTCAGCTCGGGTAAGCCAGGTCTAGAACAAATAAACCCAGGTTTTAAACCTAGTATAACAAAATCTCATGCCGGATCCTTAGTAGGAACGTTTGTCTGCATCACATGCATTTTGACTTTGGAGACTCAACACAGGGGTTGGGTCTATCTAGGACAGGTGTACCAAAAATGAAAAAGACCATCCTGATGCATCTTACTTGCTACTTGTGCATTTATTTGCTTCGGATTTGCATGTTGACCGGCTTTTGAATTAAAGGAAAGAGTTTGGAAAAGAAAATAGCAGTATGAGGGCTAAGGGAGGTAACTACCTGTTTTGAAAACCTATATCCCAAAATATACCGAAATTCTGCCGAAAATTTGAAAAGAAAAAAAAAACAAAAAGAGAATTTTTATTGTTTTCAAGGAAAAAAAGTTGGTTTTTTGTTTTGTCAAAATTGCCCGAACTACGCCAGTTTGATTCTCACCGGATGTGGGATACGTAGGAAACCACCATCGGGTCCAACTATTCTTTTTGCAAAATAGCCCAAAAAACTATTTTTCATTTGAAAATAATTAAAGTAATGACATTCTTGTCAAAAATAGTCGAATGTCTCCAAAAGGGCGCCGGAAGGTTGCTTTTGCAAGAACATCCACCTTTGGTCATTTTTCAAAGTTTTGACTGGTTAGCCGACATAGCCTTAAAATCTTCGTTCTCAAAATGCTGAAAGGTCGTATTTGCAAAATCGGGTTTTATTTTATTTTGAAAAAAAAATGTGTGTTAATTTTATTTTTGAGTCAAATAAGTCTTAATTTTTGCCTAAACACCCTAATAAACATGCAGAATGAGCACGAGTCAGAATTTGCCGGTAACAGTTATGAACAAAATCTCTTTGGAGTTGCATATGTGGTGGAAAGATCTGGGCAAGTCAGAGCAAGATAAGGTCAATCTGCATTTGGGAGGTCTCACCGGGTTAATGAAGATAAGGCCTAGGGGAGACATCATAAAGGAGTTGGTCACATTTTGGGACCCGGCTCACAACGTCTTGCATTTCTCGGATTTTGAACTCACACCCACCTTGGAAGAGATTGCAGGTTACATGGGAAGTACTTAAGGTCGGAGGCATAAGTATCCGATCTCTCCAAGAGCCGTTAACTCTCACAAATTCATGGATTTGTTAAAAATAAGCAAGGAAGTCCCATATTCCGAGTTGGAGGGTGGTTTTTCCACTCTACATTTTATATACCGGAGGTCCGGGCATATAGGAGGGTTCAATGATCTGGAAAACGGGGTTTGTAGCAAAGGAAACCAAGCAAAATGGGATGAACATAGGCATTTCGCTTTCATGGAAGCTTTCTTAGGCCTTGTGGTGTTTCCCCGGAAAGATGGGAATATCGATCTGCGGGTGCCTGGAGTCGTCAAAGTCTTAATTACCAATTCCAAGAGCACCCTTGCCCCTATGATAATATCTGAGATATATCGAGCTCTTACAGCTTGTAAAGCTAGGGCATATTTCTTCGAGGGATGCAATTTTCTACTACAAATGTGGATGATCGAACACCTGTGTCACCACCCTCAGTATATGAGTTATGGGTCAGCAGAAAAAAGTTGCATTGAAGAGTTCGACACAAGGATTTCAGGGTTCAAGTTACTGGAGGGTTTTGGAGAATGGATAGCCCGCCTTCGTGCTATCACTACGGGACAAATAGAATGGACACTGAGTTGGCTTCCTGTTGAAGAAATTGTATATATACCCGCCATTGGTCCTTACTTCCTCCTAATGGGTCTTCGAGGTATTCAGCCTTACGCTCCCTACCGAGTGATGAGACAATTGGGAAGGTGCCAGGTGATGCATCCAGATGAAGATCTCAGTATTTAAGAGGTTGAGATTAGCTCCGACGGCCAATTTCACGAAGAAATAGTTCGTTCTATTTGGAACGAGTGCCAGTATTTGACGGTGAGCACTCGAGTGCGGGACCTATCTAGAGGCGAGGTCTCACCCGCCTATCTTGCCTGGTATAGAAAGAAGAACACTGCAAGGGCCGAACCAGAAAGACCGGCCAAAAAACCGCACATTCAGGAATTCGTCGAGGCATCGCAAGAACCGTGGGCTTGGTTGGCCAAAGAAAATGAGTACAAGGCCACAATAGGAAATCTAGAAAAGCAAGTCAAAGACCTTCAATTCGAGAATGGCTTACAAGCAGCGGCAGATGAGGGTGAAAAGAAAAGGCTAGCCAAAAAAAATGAGGCCCTTCGAGCCCAGATTCAGAAAATGAAAATAGCAGCAGAAAATCCCGTCAGAAGTGCCAAAGATGAAAATCTCATAGATAACCTGAGGCAGAAAGTGGGTGAATATAGTTTTGATCTGAACAAAGCAGAAGGTAAATTATCCATGGCTTGAAAGCAATTGGCTAAAATTGCGGAGGAACGAGCACACCCGGTTAAACAATTAAAAGAAAGGTATGACAATGAGGTTGCGGGGTTAAAGAAAAGGGTCGTCACCATTGAGGACAAAATGATCAAATAAGCGAATGAATTCAAGGCTGAAAGAAAACATTGTTATATAGAAATGGCACAGTTGAAAAGAGATTTGCAACAACTTCAAGAACAAAATCAAGCAGCCGAACAAACTCTGGAAGCCAGGGCACGGCAGATTGGGCATTTGTTGCAAGAAAAGGGTGTCATAAGAGAGAGAGTCAGAAAGATCGCCGACTACATCACAATGAAGTGCAGTAGTTGTGAGGATATGACTAGATCTATGTTTTTCGCCACTGTGATGACCTTTGTCCACCGGATAATGGAAAGTCTCTACCACCTCCAAGGGGATTTAGTACGTCGGCCCGAGGCGAGACCGAATGATGTCCTGCGGACCCTAGGAACAGTTGAGGCACTGATGTATTTGTGATTTTCACTTGAGTCTGTATTTTTTTCTATTGGAGTCTGTTAGTTTGTTTTCAAACCTGTATTTTCTTCTGTTGTAATATGTTGGCTTGTTTTTCCTTTCATCAAAGTCCGTTAGTTTGAGTCGTTATAATCAAGATAGTTGCTTTTTGTGAAAATTCGAACATCCCAAAAAAAAGGTTTTGTTACTTGTACACTAGAACTACGCTCGGTCTGATTCATGCGGGGTCATGATACGTAGGCAATCTTCATAGGATTCGACCACAACCAAAAGAAAAGAATAAAATGGAAAAAGAAAAAAAAAGGGGAATAAAAGATAGGCGTGAGTAATAATAAAAGGGAAAGGTCAGGAAAAGCCGGGATGACACAAGCAACCAAGCAAATACATGATAGAAATGACTAATTGCCTAGGTGCATTGCATTCCTATGTGTGGTCGCTTATTTGTTAAAACTCTAATCAGTAACAAGTTTGGTTGTTATTCTTAGAATTCAAGCAGTTAGTTAACCTAAGCATACTGGCAACCCACCCATACCAAACCAGATCCAAAGGAGAAATAATCATGTCTATCCCAGATGTAGACACCAGTGTCATCGAAGGAGAAGAGTTGGACGTTAACGCCATGAAAGAAGAGATGTACAAATTGAAACAACAAATGGCCGAAATGTATCAGGCCTGGGCTAAAGGACAACTGCCATTCGCTTACCCGACTAACCCTACCTTCACTCCACCACCGGCTCAAACTCAGGATCATCTTGCCACCGATCTATCCCCGAGCTTTCCCATTTACCAACACTACCGGGGCACCACTTCTCATACACCACAATATCCATCCCCTAAACCAATTCCATACCCTCCTCCACCAGTAACTTCTATCTTCACAGCACCTACACCAGCTACACTCCACAAATCTCCTAGCGAGCCTATGTTCCAGGCCCAGGACAACCAATATTACCCTTCGGAGCCCACTTTCAAAGCTCTAGAAACCCATTCCTATACTCCTCGCTTTGACCTCCCGATAGAAGCTGATAAACCAGTCAAAAATCCCGAACAGGAGGAGATGTTCAGGAAAGTTAAAAGCTTAGAACAATCATTCAGAGACATGCAGGGATTGGGAGGGCAAGTAAGCGTGGCCTACAAGGACCTATGTCCGTTCCCGAATGTGCAATTACCGGTAAGTTTCAAGATGCCCAAGTTCGATCTATACAATGGGCACGGTGATCCAGTAGCCTACTTGAGGGGTTTTTGCAGCAAGATGAGGGGAACGGGAAGAAAAGATGAATTGTTAATGTCTTACTTCAGTCAGAGTTTGAGTGGATCAGCATTGGAATGGTATACCCGCCAAGACCATGGAAGATGGTACACATGGGATGATCTGGCGCAAGCATTTGCTTGTCACTTCCAATACAATCTTGAGATCATTCCAGATCGACTGTCCTTGACTAAACTGGAGAAGAAGCACAGTGAAAGCTTCAGAGAATATGGTTTCCGATGGAGGGAGCAAGCAACAAGAGTAGATCCCCCAATGAAGGAAAGTGAGATGGTAGATTACTTCCTACAGGCTTTGGAACCTACTTACTATGGCCATTTGGTCTCAGCTGTGGGAAAGTCATTCAACGAAGTGGTAAATATGGGGGGCATGGTAGAAGAGGGCCTCAAGTCGAATAAAATCATGAGCTATTCGGCTATCAAAGCGACTACTCAGGCTATTCAGGGTGGCATAGGAAGGATTGGGAAAAAGAAGAGAGAGGAAGCAACAATGGTTGATTTAGTAACTTGGTCTGGATCCAGAGGTTCACCCTTACCACTACAATCAACCTCGACCCCACCAACAAACTTATCACCACAATCCACCCCAACACTATTATCCCCCACCAGAACCTCATTTTTCCGTCCACCATGCACAAGCATACAACCAACCTCCTGTCCACACTCAATGGCGTGCTCCCGTCCTACAAAATACTTATCCACATCCACGAGCCTACCAAAACACTCCCGGACCAAGTTTCCGGCCTAGTCAAGCATTCAAAGGTGAAAGGTTGCAGAAAAAGAAAACCTTTACTCCGTTGGGAGAATCATACACTAGTCTGTTCCACAGGCTAAAACAGCTAGATATGCTAAGGCCGATACAGTTCAAACTGCCAAATCCTCCTCCAAAGAATCTTGACTATACTGTCAGTTGTGAGTATTGTTCTGGTACTCCGAGTCATGATACAGAGAAGTGTTGGCACTTGAAAAGTGCGATACAAGAGCTTATTGATACCAATAGAATTGAAATTCAAGCTCCCGAGGCGCCCAATATTAACAGGAATCCAATGCCAGCCCACCAGGAGGAAAATATGATCAAAATAGTACATGCGGAGGGAGATCGCAAGAAGCCATCACAGACCATCATGATGATTCGGTCTAGTGGAGTCAAGACAGATGAACAATCAGCAGGTGAGAAGTTGGTGCTCAAGCCGAGCAAAAAGAGTGTTGAGCCAGCTGTGGCAGTTGAGAAAGGGTCTTCGAGCAAGGTTGCAACGAAACAGGAAGGGATAAAGATGATTGTACCAGGAGCGGTCATCCAACCTGTCATAATCGTGGAAGGTGCCCGCACAGATCGGGTTATTATCAACCCAGTAACCCAGTTACCAATAATCAACAGCAAGGTCGTTCCTTGGAATTATGAACGAGTGGTAGTGATGTACAAAGGGAAGGAAGTCAAAGAAGAAGTCTGTGAAGCACAGGGTTTAACTCGCTCGAGAAGGTGTTTTACTCCCGAAGAGTTAAGAAGAGCAAAAGATAATCCGGCACTGGTAAAAAAAGTCGTAACTAAAGAGGAAGCGGAAGAGTTTTTGAGGAAAATGAAAGTGCAGGACTATTCAATTGTAGAGCAGTTGAGGAAAACGCCAGCTCAGATCTCATTGCTCTCATTGCTAATCCATTCAAATGAGCACTGTCAGTCGCTGATGAAAATCTTGAATGAGGCACATGTTCCCGACAAGATCTCGGTAAACCATCTGGAGAAGATAGCAAACAAAATATTTGAGGTAAACAGAGTTACTTTCTCCGATGATGAGTTGCCCGTGGAGGGTACCGAGCATAATAGGGCACTTTATCTGACGGTAAAGTGCAAAGATTCTATGGTTACCAGAGTTCTGACAATGGGTCTAGTGCGAACATTTGCCCTCTCTCCACGTTGAACAAGCTGAAAGTGGACAATGATAGAATTCACAAGAATAGCATTTGTGTTCGGGGGTTCGACGGCGGGGGCAAAGATTCAGTAGGTGATATAATACTGGAATTGACAATAGGGACCATTGAGTTCACTATGGAATTCCAAGTGTTAGACGTGGCAGTTTCTTACAATCTTTTGCTAGGACGACCCTGGATTCATGCCGCCAAGGCAGTATCGTCTACTTTACATCAGATGGTTAAATTTGAATGGGACAGACATGAAATTGTGGTGCACGGTGAGGATAATATGTGTGCCCAAAGTGATGTCAGCATACCTTTCATTGAAGTTGAAGACGACAAAGGGCCATGGGTATATCAGGTCTTTGATGCAGTATTAGTTGAAAAGATCCTAGAGGGGAAAAGCATTCCAGTTCCTAAAGTAACAGCCGCGTCAATCATGGTGGTTTCTGAGATGTTGAAGAATGGCTTCATACCTGGCAAGGGTTTGGGTGCTTCATTGTAGGGCATCATACAGCTAGTGTCTCTGCCCAAAAACTTAGATACCTTTGGTTTGGGGTTTAAGCCCACAGTTGCAAATGTAAGAAGAGCTAGAAAGTTGATGCAAAGGGCGTGGGTCCTTCCAAAGCCCATCCCGCGGCTATCTAGATCATTTGTTAGGCCCAGTGCCAGAAAGTGCCCAACAACAACGGTTCCCATTTCATTGATTGATATGGATGGAGATTTAGATAAAGGGTTCGAGAGGTTGTTCAGTGATGTTAACATGGTGGAAACTGGAGAAGGATCAAGTCAAGCGGATGTGCAATTTATTGGGCCAAGTGCAAAGATCAGTAATTGGGAAGCTACTCCTCTTCCTACTCGGAAAGAGCTTTGGTAGTGGGCTTTGATTTTTCTTTCAGTTTATTTGGATTATTCCAGGGTTGTAATCCAGATTCTATGTTCCGTCCATTTGGATGTGTTAAACCTTGTTATCTTTAAGACTCAATGAAATGCAATTTCCCCTTTCTTTGTCATTCCTGATAATTTCCTTTTTGTTTTTCTTTTCTTTTCTGTACAGTTCTTTTTATTCTGGCTCTAATGACATGGCATGCATAAGGAATCCTTAGCCCAGTCTTAAAAATCAATCTGATTCCAAAATAATAGTTCAAGAAGTAGATTGTGACTACGAATCAGAATACGATGAAGATGAAGCCTTCGAAGAGATTAGTAAGGAGTTAATTCACTTCGAAGAAAAACCCAAACCCGACCTGAATGAAACAGAAGCCGTCAATTTAGGGGATACAGATAATATCAGAGAGACTAAAATAAGTGTCCATCTCGAGCCAAAGATCCGGGAAGAATTAATCAAAGCACTCATCGAATACAAAGATGTTTTTGCATGGTCGTATGACGACATGCCAGGTTTGAGCACTGATTTAGTGGTCCACAAATTGCACACTGATCCAGCATTTTCTCCCGTCAAGCAAAAGTTGAGGAAATTCAAAACTGATATGAGTGTGAAGATTAAAGAAGAAATCACCAAGCAGTTGGATGCAAAGGTTATTCGGGTCACTCGATATCCTGTTTGGTTGGCTAATGTCGTGCATGTGCCGAAGAAGGACGGCAAAATCAGAGTATGCGTCGATTACCGCAATCTTAACAAAGCAAGTCCGAAGGATAACTTCCCCTACCCAATATCCATATTTTGATCGATAATTGTGCCAAGCGTGAGATTGGATCTTTTGTGGATTGATATGTCGGGTATCATCAGATTCTAATGGATGAAGAAGATGTAGAAAAGACGGCATTCATCACGCCATGGGGAACTTATTGCTACCAGGTAATGCCATTTGGTTTGAAGAACGCTGGGGCAATTTACATGAGGGCGATGACTACTGTGTTTTATGATATGATACACAAAGAGATTGAGGTATACGTAGATGATATGATCATAAAATCAAAGCATCAGGCCAACCACGTTGGGTATTTGAGGAAATTCTTCTAGAGGCTTCGCAGGTACAACCTCAAGCTTAATCCTTCCAAGTGCGCATTTGGTGTTCCATCCGAAAAGTTGTTGGGGTTCATAGTTAGCCGTCGAGGCATTGAATTGGACCCGTCAAAGATCAAAGCTATCCAAGAATTACCGCTTTCGAGGAACAAGACTGAGGTGATGAGTTTGTTAGGGAGGTTGAATTACATCAGCAGGTTTATTGCTCAGCTCATGACAACTTGTGAGCCTATTTTCAAGTTGTTAAGGAAGGACGATGCGATCAAGTGGACTGATGAGTGTCAAGAAGCGTTTGACAAGATAAAAGGTTACTTGACAAACCCACCCGTGCTGGTTCCGCCAGAACCAGGAAGACCTTTGATTCTTTATTTGACAGACTTGGAAAATTCATTTGGTTGTGTACTGGGGCAGCATGACGTCACAGGCAGGAAAGAACAATCCATCTATTATCTTAGCAAAAAGTTCACAGCTTACGAGGTTAAGTACACTCACCTGGAAAGGACATGTTGCGCCCTAACTTGGGTGGCACAGAAATTGAAACATTATTTGTCATCCTACACTACTTACCTCATTTCGTGTTTGGATCTATTGAAGTATATCTTTCAAAAGCCTATGCCGATAAGAAGACTTGCGAAGTGGCAGATTTTGTTCATAGAGTTTGACATCATCTATGTGACTCGGACTGCGATGAAAGCCCAAGCATTGACCGATCATTTGGCCGAGAACCCGGTCGATGATGAGTACGAGCCATTGAAAACTTATTTTTCCGATGAGGAGGTGATGCATATTGATGAACTGGAGCAAATTGAAAAGCCAGGCTGGAAACTTTTCTTTGATGGGGCTGCCAACATAAAAGGAGTTGGAATAGGGGCTGTGCTCATTTCTGAAACAGGGCATCACTACCCTGTTACGACTCAGCTTCGGTTCTATTGTACCAACAATATGGCTGAGTACGAGGCATGTATTTTGGGTCTAAGGCTAGCTGCAGACATGGATGTACAGGAAGTCTTGGTCTTGGGAGACTCAGATCTTCTGGTACATCAAATTCAAGGAGAATAGGAAACACGATATTTGAAGCTCATACCGTACCGATAATGTTTGCATGATCTTTGTCAACGATTTCGATCAGTGGAGTTCAGGCATATTCCGAGGGTCCATAATGAGGTTGCTGATGCTTTGGCTACCCTGGCATCAATGTTACACCATCCGGACAAAACTTATGTTGATCCTCTGCATATTCAAGTCCGAGATCAGCATGCTTAGTGTAACATGGTAGATGAAGAACTTGATGGTAAACCGTGGTTCTACAATATCAGGGAGTACATCAGAATGGGGATATATCCAGTGCAAGCCACGGGGGATCAAAAGAGAACAATTCGACAGATGGCAAGTGGGTTTTTCTTAAGTAGAGGAGTTTTGTATAAAAGAACTCTAGACCTTGGATTGTTAAGATGCATAGATGCTAGACAAGCTACAGCTATCATATCCGAAGTATATTGGGGTATCTGCAGACCACATATGAGCGGATATGTGCTGGCAAAGAAAATTTTCCGAGAAGGTTATTATTGGCTCACCATGGAGCGAGATTGTATCAGTTTTGTGCGCAAATGTCATCAGTGCCAAGTACATGGAGATTTAATTCATTCTCCGCCATCCGAGTTGCACATAATGTCCGCACCATGGCCCTTCGTTTCTTGGGGTATGGATGTCATTAGACCAATTGAGCCAGCAGCATCCAATGGGCACAGATTTATTTTGGTAGCCATTGATTATTTCACCAAGTGGGTTGAGGCCAAAACTTTCAAATCGGTGACCAAGAAAGCAGTGGTCGATTTTGTTCACTCAAATATCATCTGTCGATTCGAAAATCTCAAAGGTGATCATCACGGATAATGGTGCTAATCTTAACAGTAATTTGATGAAAGAGGTATGTCAACAGTTTAAGATTACACATCACAATTCTACCCCATATCGTCCCAAGGCGAATGGAGCAGTCGAGGCAGCCAACAAAAATATAAAGAAGATACTTCGGAAAATGGTAGAAGGTTCCGGGCAATGGCATGAAAAATTAATATTTGTGTTGCTGGGTTATCGCACTACTATCCGTACTTCAGTAGGTGCAACTCCTTATTTGTTGGTATATGGCACTGAAGCAGTAATACCTGTAAAAGATGAAATCCCGTCCATTCGGATTGTCGCTGAGGCTGAGATTGATGATGATGAGTGGGTCAAAACCCGTTTGGAGCAGTTGAACTTGATTGATGAAAAAAAGATTGGCAGCAGTATGTCATGGCCAGTTATATCAAAAGAGAATGGCAAGAGCATACAACAAAAGGTGCGACCCCGGAAGTTTGAAGTAGGTCAGCAAGTGCTGAAGCGTATTCTCCCACACCAGGTTGAAGCAAAAGGCAAGTTCGCCCCAAATTGGCAAGGGACATTCATTGTGACCAGAGTATTGTCCAATGGTGCTTTATGTTTAACAGATATCGAAGGAAAATGCATAGACATGGCTATTAATTCTGATGCAGTCAAGAGATATTATGTATGATTTCTTTGGTATATTTGTTGATTGTTTGTATTTGGCATTGGTTTGAAGATTGGAATGACGAAGGTAATTTGTTCTGCTATCTAAATATTTTACCCTTTGTTTCCCCCTTTTGAGCCGTATTTGTTTCTTTCATACCCCTCTTTTAGAATCAATAACAAAAAGAAAAGGAAAAGATAGAAAAAGAAGAAAAAAAAGAAGTGAAAAAAGAAAGTATAACAACAAGGAAATTCCGGTGTGAACTACGTTTGACCTGATTCCTGTTAAGGATACGTAGGCAGCCTCACGGCTCGGTCATAGTAAAATAAAAGTAAAAAGATCCCCAAGCAAGAAACTAGGGCAGAAGTTGTGTTTGTAATAAGAAATGTGATTCCAAAAGTTGTAATTCTGAACCATTTGAAGTTGTTTTGAGCCCGTTTTATACCCTTTTTCTTTCCAAACATATCCAAAAACCCACATGGTTGTCCAAAGAAAGACCTCCCGATCAGTCTTAGAAAGATGCCAAATCAAACAAGTAAAGAGAATTCATATCAGGGGCAACACTCCGGTTTAATCAAGAGAAATCAAAAAATGAGAGAGTCTTATTGGTGAAAACCCTCATGGGCACCATAAGGCGACGAAAGATGAGAGAAAGTAAAAATGAGAGAGTCTTATCGGTGAAAACCTTCGCGGGCACAATGAGGCGACAAAAGCTGAAAGAAATTAAAAATGAGAGAGTCTTATCGGTGAAAACCTTCGCGGGCATCATGAGGCGACAAGGAATTGAGGAATAAAAAATGAGAGAAGTTTGTCGGTGAAAACCCTTCAGGGTACTGCAAGTCGAACAAGGTCCGTAAGTTGGCGAAAAGTAAAAAATTGGGTTGTGGAAATCTAGGAGCACAAAGTAAAACAATTGGAAAGGAGATTGGTTAAATAGACTGGGCTGATTAATCCAAAATGCATACCATGATCATTGGTGCCAATGAATCCACTCAGATAAGTTTCTTTTCCTATCTTCAACAGTCATCCAAATTTGGATTTTCTTCTTTATTCTTAATTCTCAAAACGTTTCATTTCATTGCTGTTAACTTTACTCCTCTAAAGCTCTTCCAAGGTTAGTCTTGTTTCAACTTATAAGAAGGAATGTCAAAGTGTACTACCAGATTCAAAATTGCACAAAGCAAAATGCGGCTAAGACATGTTAGAGATAGTATGATGAAAAGTGGGACATAGGATGTAAGCAAAAGCTATATTAGTGGAATGGTTCAGTAATGTCGTGAGAGATGTACGGGTTCAGGCAGAAAGGTCAGAAGGAGAGAACAACAGTTGGGGGATCCTGCAGTTAAGGATCAGCCAGAAGGTCAAAACAATCTTTCGACCAGTTCAAGGCAGTCGGTCGAAGCAAAGCATGGCAAAGAGAAAACCATCCCCAGCAAGAATGCCACAACTAACTGCCACGTTTTAAACTGACAAGATTTTCTTTGATTTGAAACAGGGGCAAAGAAGGCATTTGTTTTAGGAAGTACCCTATAAGGAAAGCAAGTACCATGCAGGTTTGATCGCAGAATTCTCAGGACCCTCCTGGAAAATGGGACTTAGTTTAAAATTCAAAATAATCATGAGTAGCGAAATTTGGCATAAATGCACCCCAAAGGATTATAAGTGGAGCTACGAAGTTTGCATGTCTAAGGTACACTTTGGACATTACCCCAGAGGCCTCGGATTTCAAAGTAATTTGGGGAGACTCTCATAGCCTCTATCCCTCGGGTTGGCCAACTAAGGGACCAAAAAGAACCCGCTTCCGCTTTACTTCCTCAAGAAAGAAGAAACATCATCTTTTTCCACCTTTTTACCCCATGAGAACAAAGATTCTGACTTCTCTTCTTTCCCAGACTGATGATTATGATTTTCTGCTTCCTCAACTTTTTTCCCAAGCAGAAACACCATCTTTTTCTACCCTTTTACCCCGTGAGAACAAAGATTCTGACTTCTCTTCTTTCCCAGACTGATGATTATGATTTTCTGCTTCCTCAACCTTTTTCCCCCAAGAAGAAATACCATCTTTTTCCACCTTTTCCCCCGATTTAATTGGAAATTTTTAGGACCCTCCTAGATAATGGGACTTAGCTTTAATTCGAAATATTCATGAGTACAATATCTAGCATAAGCTCTACTTTGTGAAAATATAAGTTGGTTTGAATTTTTCATTTTTTAAGACAAGGCTCAATTCGAAACTTCAGGACCCTTCTGGAAAATGGGACCTAGGTTAAAATCCAAAACAATCATAAGTAGTAAATATAGGACAAATGTGCACCAAAAGGGATATAAGTTGGCTTCAAAGTTCGAATAAGAGTTTTCAGGACCCACCTGAATAATGGGACGTAACTTTAAGCATTCCATTAGATAAGTAAGTGTTGTTATAAGAGAGTACAGTTTAGCGTTGAAATTGTCATTCGTAAGATAAGCTTTAATTCGAAATTTCAGGATCCTCCTGGATAATGGGATGTAGCTTTAAGACTGTCTTAAGTAACAAGATTCGACGGAAATCATACCCCTAAAAAATATAATGTAGCTTTGAAAACTTGCTAGAGATTTTCATGACCCTCCTGGATATTGGGATATAGCTTGCAGATTGTTAGAGATGCTTGGTAAAAGGATTCAATTAACACTTACAGATGCGCCCGGTTACCAAATAGGGGCAGAAAATTTTCTTTGGTTTTGTCTATTTTGTTGAAAGTCAGATACCCGTCTGAAGAACAGGGAAGAGCAACACAGATGTTAAGGACAAAAAGCAGCTCAGGATCAAATAATCAGGAGCCCACCTGGAGAACAAGGGGAAAACAAATCAAGTTTCAAGGAACAACAGTTGAAGTATCAGCAATCAGGCGTCCACCTGGAGAACAAGGAACAACAGTTGAAGTATCAGTAATTAGGCGCCCACCTGGAGAACAAGGAACAACAGTTGAAGTATCAGTAATCAGGCGCCCACCTGGAGAACAAGGGGAAAAACAATTCAAGTTTGAGTAATCAGGAGCCCGCCTATAGAACAGAGGATAGGCAACAATGGTCAAAGGAAGACATTTAAAGGTTCAGCAATGAGGTGCCCACCTGGAGGAAAGAGAAAGCATCTCAAGAAAACAATTCAAGTCAGCAGCAAAGAAACTTCCGTTAGAAAGCACAAGTCAATGAGGCAACAAGAATCACAAGATCAAGCTTGAGAAGTATAGAGTAGATCTTTGTAATGCATAGATCATATTTTAGTCTAGATTCTTTATTTTTGTCATGGTGTAATAAGGAGGTCAGTAAGCAGTAGCAGCAACAACAACAGTAAAATCACAGCTTCATGGTATTCCCAGCTACCGAAACTTCCCGAACTACATTGACCTAATTCCTTTATAGCCAAGGATATGTAGGAAACGTTTGAAGCAGAGGTTTGGTCAAATCTTTCAAAAATGCTTCCCCGGGGTATTCAAACGGGCAAAAATCGCTCGTATCCGCTCACTTTATCTTTGCACGAAAACTCTTCATGTTTCCGGACAAAGAGGGGCAGCTGTGAGCACGTGATTTTTGCCTCACATGAATTACTCCAAAATGAATTTCCAAAATTAGATTTTTATCTAATTATTTGCTAAAATTAGGAATTACTGTGCAATTTGCCCGAGTGTTTGCATATTTTGTGCATATTTAAATTTTATTAATGCATTGAAAATACAAAAAATATAGCATCTGCATTTAGAATTTAGTTTTACATTTCTAGATTAATTAAGTAAATTGTCGTCTTACAAAAATGAAAAATCCCAAAAAATAACGTATTTTTTGCATTTTAGTGTTTAATGTCAAAATTGTGTGATTTTCTTGGTATTTAATTATTGGTGATAATTATTATTTAGAGATAATTAATTTAATTTGATAGAATGATTTGGTTTGGGGATTAATTAAGTTTTTATTTTAATTTTGAGAAGAAAATAGTTTTGAAATAAATAGGAAAAGAAAAGAATAAAAGAGAAATCAGAATTCTTGGGCCATGTTTAATTAATTCAAAACTAAAATCAAATTACCCCAAAACCCGTCCGGTCCAGGCCCAAAACCCGTTCCCTACTCGGTCCGCCCCTACCAGAACCAAACGACGTCATTTGGACACGCTTTGATCAGGGCCGTCGATTTCCATTGATCCAACGGATGAGAACCAAAATCCCTTTTTAATATACCCTAACCCCCTTTGAACCCCCCCCAAACCCGTCTCTCACACTCCCCCTTTCATCTCCCTTCATCTCCCAAACCCCTTCACCTATGAAAACACTAGAGACGCCGCCACCCTTTTCCACTGCCCTAAACCCGGCGGTGCCAGTTCCGTTCACCACCAAAAATACACCACAGAACCACCACGACCCCCTCTTTACAAATCCCAGATTAGTTTCCTTCAAATCTTTCTAGAACCCCTCGAATATTAGATCCAAATTCAAGCTCTAAAAATTCAAAACTCGATACGATCAAAACTGGTGGCATGCATCGACTCGAGAAGGCCGATTCACTACAAAATTGATGCCATTCGCTCTTTCTTGACAGAGAAAAGCGATTGGTATCAGTTTTGTATGAATCAAGTTATTAGATTTTAACTTCGAGTCTAGCCAGGTGAGTTCTATTTTCTATTGACTAGTTCATTCTTCTTTTCTTATCTTCTTCTTCTTCTTCTAGCCCTGTTCTAATGGTCTGCTCTTGGTCTGAGTGTTCGAATAATTTCGAACTCAGTTTTGTTTTTCTTTTATATCAATTTAAGGATCGTTTGTTAGTTTTTTAGTTTTGTTTTTTTAAAAAAAAAATTAATTACGGTTAAATTGCTGCACTTTTATTTTTAGGTTATGGCATGATACTTATTAGCTTATTTAGTCTTGGTTGAATTTTAGTTATTTTGTTTGTTTCTTTTAGCTTTGGGCCGATTGAGAGCATTTGGCTCTGAGGTCCGATTGAAATTGGATATGCTTTGCTATCTTTCTCTGAATTGGATTTGGACACTGAAATTTGAAGCCCAAGACCTGGGCTATACAGACCCACACCAAGTCAATTTGGGTCAATCTAACCCATGTTTGGTCTGTTTTCTGAAATAATAACAGGGTCATGGGGGTAATTTGGGTAGTCTAGCCTAAAGGAACCTCAATAATTGAATTAGGTGGTTGCTAATAAGTGATAAGGTTTAGAAAGGGTACTACTAAATTAAATTATAAGCACTAAGTTAGTGGATAGTTAAAAATAAAAAAGTTGACTGGTAGTGGAGAGAACACTAACTTAATGCCTATTTCAAGGGCTGTTGGGGACAGAAATAAAAGGGCAGAGTTTAGAGGTGAAAAAAAAGAAATTTGGAAAAGAGAACTTAAGAACATAGAGAGAATTCACTGGAGACACTGATAGAGATAGTTGAAAGGAAACTGAAAAGAAAACTCGAAAATAGCCTTAAGTTTCCTGCATTTCCTTGTTGAAAGCCACTCAAATTCTGTTTGGTTTTTGTGTTCTTGGTTACTTAGAATTTCCGAAAGCTTCAAAGATCCTGTATCTGATTTAAGATAGCTCAAATTCCATTGTTTCTAAAATCTAGTTTCGAGCTGTTGCTACTACTGTTATATTGCTGATCTGTTGTGTCGTATCCATTGACCCTCATTTACTTCTTGTTTTCCTCTTATTTCTCAGGTATATTACTTAATTCCTCCTAATGTAAAGTTTGCTTCATGTCTGATATGGAAAACTGGAAGTTTAGAGCATAATATCAGCTTGTTTCTTCTATTATAGTGTAACTTTACTTTTTATGAAACTATGAGTAGTTGGTGCATATTCTCCCTCTTGGTGATAGCACTCATTGAGAGTTGAATTTGGTTCAAGAATTAGCAAAGAATTTCAATGTTCTATTTAATATTTCATAGTTAAAGTTTGGTATTGTATAACTGAATCTTTTCATGATTCTAAACTCTTATGGAGGTTCGTTTAACATTAAGTTTAATCAAGTTTGGATATAACCTGTATCCCTTTTGCTTGGACTCTTAATTGAAGCTGTTGTCAGCCTTTTCAAATACTGAAAATGGGTTTTGTTTGGATGTGAATGATCCTAGAGTGGTTTAGACTTGATGGCATCAGTAATAGATAAGGGTTCTGGTTTGATTTAATTAGTTAGAACTGTTTGGCCTTCAGTTTATGTCTAAATGCATCTCAATATAGATCTTTGGTTTAATCCATTAAGTTCAAGTTCGTTTTCTTCTAGTAATCTTGCCAAATTTGCTCGGTTCAGTAGCTTAGCTTTATTTTAGTTTAATGAGTTTGCCTGGTGCATTATATCCTGCTGAGTAATGTCAAAAATTATGTTGAAAGTTGTATTTGGTTTTATCTGATGAAGGATCAGTCCTCTAGCAAGTATCTTGAGGTTAAATGTTTTGTAATTAAAAGTCTTCTAGGAAAGTTGGGTGCATAGCTTATTTGGTTGCATACGTAGTTAGATCATGCCAAATGGTATAAATTGTGTATGTATATTCTTGCTAAGCAATGCATATGGTTATTACAACATGTTACCTTGTAATTCAATAGTGTCATATTCATGTAATGAGTGATCGAATTCTTTTTAAGTAGTAATCAATATGACTCGTGCTTAGAATAAAGGAAAATGATCCAAGTTGCCTTAAAATACGAGCTATGCATTGATTCATTTGTAATGCAGAAATGTGTTAGTTTAAAATAGACTTTAGGACTTACATCCACTGGATAGACCCATAAGATTCTACTTAACATTACGCATGGAAATAGGCTCAAATTATACTGAGAATCTCACATAATTGTCCCTGTATAATTAACCGAGGGTAGTTCGTTGGCAAAAGCCGTATTGGGTTTGTATTCTTAATTTGGTATACCCTCATGTCCCTGGGACTCAGTCTTCTGGTTAATAACATATGCTGACCAAGGTCCATCAGCTATTAAACAGGCTTGAACTCTTGGTAAAAAATAGTAGAATCACATTAAGCCTCTCCTTAATCAATTAATTGTTTTTTTTTTAAACATAAAATTGAGGTGCGTCGCGCCAAATATAATCCCAAATGCGTGGTCCTCACTTAATTATATTCCTTAAAATTCTTAGAATTTGAGGCGTGCCATTTAGCAAATTTCCATGGCCCTCGTAAAATTAAAAATGCGTAGTTACTTTAGGCACGTTATTTAATAATTTACCTTCCTAAACTCGGGTGCGCATTTATGTGACCCAAATCCAAATCTCAACGTTAGCTGAAATGTATTGCGAACTACGGGTGTATTTATGTGACGTGGTTTGAAACATATTTTAAATGACGTTGCAATCTTCCTTTAATTAATTAAATAAAAGCGGTTTAAAGTAAAAATACACATAGGTTTATAATGGTTTTAAAATCAGATAATTGAACCATTTATAACAGTTTAGCGACCGTGCTAGAACCACGGAACTCGGGAATGCCTAACACCTTCTCTCGGATTAACAGAATTCCTTACCCGGATTTCTGGTTCGCGGACTGTTAAACAGAGTCATTCTTTTCCTCGATTCGGGATTTTAAACCGGTGACTTGGGACACCATAAATTATCCCAAGTGGCGACTCTGGATTTTAATAAATATCATCCCATTTCGATTGTCACTTAAATTGGAAAAAACTCCCTTACACCCTTCGGGTGTATAGGAAAAAGGAGGTGTGACAATAGTCAAATAAAGTATACCATGATTCAACATTAATCATGGTATACCAATTTGTAGTATTCCAAGAATATCAGAAATATTAATTACATACTCGAATAAAGTATATCATGATTCAATAGTATTCATAGTATACTTTGTAGTATACCAAAAATATCAGGAATACTATTAATATATTCAAATAAAGGATATCATAATACAACAGTAACTATGGTATACTTTGTAGTATATTAATAATATTAAAAATACTATAATTCAACAATAATCATGGTATACGAACATGTAGTATACCAAGAATTTTGGGATTATCATTTAACATACTCAAACAATGTATACTATGATTCAATAGTAATTATGGTATACCAACAAATAGTATACCAAGAGTACCAGGGCTATCATGATTGTTGTATCATGGTTTACCAAGAAGATTGAAAGTACCATTGAACTCTTTTGAATTGTAATTTAATCGTAATCAAGGTATATTATATAGTATACTTGGTGTAACATGCAGTATACCAAAGAATATTATGAATACCATTTAATATATTCAAACAAATTATAACATGATTCACAAGTGATCATGATATTGTAGTTTACTATATAAGAAATTGAGAATATCATTTAAAAGTAAGAAAATGCTTGATAACATAATAAAATCTTTTATTAACAAGTGAAATAATATACTAACTACAATAATACAAACAAATATGCAGTCTTGGTATCATTTTAACTCTCTTTAATATTGTGAGCATGTGATTTTTGCTCTATATAAATTACTCCTATAAAATCCAAGAAAATAGATTTTTTCTTATTATTTGCCATTTTTATATGAATTTTATAGGATTTTTATTAATTGTTTGTATTTTTGTGCACGTTTAATCTTTTATTAAAATCATGAAAAATGCCAAAAAAATACCATGCATTGCGTTTAGGTTTGTTTTTATATTTTTTGGAATTATTTAGTAATTATTGGTTTTATTAAAAAATAAAAATCACAAAAAATAGCTCATTTTTACCTTTTAATTTTTAGATTATTGATTTTTCTCTTTTAATTTAGGATTAAGCAACTTTTATAATTATTGTAATTAGGTGATTAGTTTAATTTTACAATTTAGATTAACCTAGGATTTTAATTTAGGTTTTTAATTAAAGAAAAAGGAAAAGAAAAATAAAAGAAAAGGAAATAAAGGGGCTAATTGAAAAGATTGGATTTGTTTTGAAATTGGGCTACTTTTTAATGCCAAAATCGTTCTCAAACTTACCTAGACCTAGGCCCAAACCATCCTTACCCGGTCCATCTCCCTATAGTCCAAAACGATCCCATTTTGTCCCTTCCTAATCACAGTCATTGGATCTCTATGATCTAACGGCTCTGAACTCGCCTCTCATCAACTATATGCCTGTCCTAAAATTAGTCAACCCCCCCCCCAAACCCCTAAACTCAGCTCATTTTTGTCTCTTACCCTCCCAGATGAGAAACCCTAGCCGCCCCATCTTACCTTCGTCGTCTCCGCCGTGGTTCGCCGGCCGGAAATCACCTCATGGTGCGGACCACCTCCAAACCCCCCAAATTCACACCCCATGACCCTGATGTCCTCCCAAACACCATCCTACTAACCATTTCCCCCAAATCTTCACCCGTTTGTTCGAATATTAGATCGAAATCGAAATCCCCAAAAACCTAGTTTACCCAAATCGCCCCAAATTAACACTCTATAATCCTTGCACCCCTATGAACCTTAAACCACCCTTAGCCCCCTTGAATCAGCCCCAGTCTCGTCGAATTTCAAATCCAAGATTTCGGAACCCTAATTTTCTTTCACTTTCAAAATTTTCGGAAGTTTTTGGGGATTTTGAACGCAAGACTTCTATGAATTCATTGCCCTTAATAAGAGCAGTTCATTCATGGTTGTCTAAAGTTCATTCGTACTCTGAGAATTTGGGTCATAATTCGAAGGCGTTTTCAGTTTTATTATTGGAAGAATCAAGTGATAGGTAATTTCTTGCAACTCTTTCTTTAGTTTTCTTCTAGTTTTGGTCGTTTCCCCTTTTCTGTTAATTGCCTTGATTAGTCGTATGATTTAGGGTATTTTCTCTTTTCTTCTGTTTGTTAGTTTCATTATTTGCATGTTTAGATTTCATCAGTAGGGATTTAATTTGCATGTTTAGTTTTCTGATAACTTTGTTCCGTTTTGTTTTGGTTTTTTTTCCTTTCATGATTATTCTTCTCTCAAGTTTGTTTTCAGTATCCTTTAGTTTAATCAGGATAGAATTGATGGTAATTAATTGCCTATTTCAGCTTTACCCTAATTCAGCCTGGCCTTAGTTAAATTAGTCTGATTTTGAGTAGCTTTTTTGAATCTGAGTTTGATTGTCTACATGTTTTAATTGATTTTAAGCTTAGGCTTGAGCTTCTGAACAGCCATTTAAACCTTAGTTTAAATTCAGAAACTGAAATGCAATAGCTTTAGGCAACTTAATCACTTGGCTAAAAGCCTTAAAATGGTTGTAATTGATTTTAAAATCAGAACATAGGGTAAAATTAAATAGGCAGTAATTAAAGGGGTAAAAATGGACTTTCACATAGGCTAAATATCAGAATCTTCACAGTTGTCTCTGTCCTTAGCCTAAAATGCTGATATTGGATAAGGAAAAGGACAGACAGCTGTAAAAGATGCTATAATATTCTGGTTTTCAGAAGAAAAAAATAGGTTAGAATATGCCTTTTTGATGCCTTTTGGTACACTCTATAAAAGAGAAATATTCCCTCACTCACACACATTCAGCCTTATTCTCGACCTAAAAAGTTCTGAAAAACAGATTCAACATCATTTTTACTGGACAAAAGTTCTCTTTTCTTTTCTGAAAGAAGATCAAATTTCAGAAATTTAGAAAACATTCAAAAACTTCTTATTCTTGGTTTTCACACACTGGAAATATGGTTTGAGGTGGAGGATTTTCTGGGTTCTTTTAGCTGGATTTTCTAGTTTCAAAACTGTCTTGATTTTGGTTCAAACTTCTAATTTCTTTGGGCTACTGTTACTGTTATTTGATTTCTGCTCCTTCAAGCTTCAGCTAGTTTTCTTTGTTCATTTGCTCACTTGTTGTTTTATTATTGTTTGCTCAAGGTACTATGCTTGACCCTTTTCATGTAATGCTCTTATTTGAAATGATATGAAACTAAAGTTACTAGAATTCATATGATAATTGGCTTGTTGATTGTGTTGATTGGAGTTGATTAGTTTTTTAATTCATAAGCTTTTGATTTGGCCAGTTTGTTTAAAAGAACCTTGTAGTTTCTTTTTTAGAAGTAACTTTGTGTGAAGATGTCTTTTGGTCACATGGCTGTAATCTGCAGATTTGGCCACCAGTTGGCCCAAATTGGCGAGATCTAAGCTAAAGATAAGATTCCGCTGGTTAAAGTTATGCTGAAACTAGTATTTTCTATGTGGTGGATCAGTTTGTGATGGACAAATCATGTCCAAAAGAGGCAAGGATTTACTTGGGGTAGCTGAAAAATGTAATAGAGTAGTTTACATAATAGTTTACGGATTAATAGATCTGAAGTAGCATGATTGGGATTTTCTGGAAAAAAAATCTTCTTTCATTTGTTATTTATTCAGGACTGTAATAAAATCAAATTTTTATATCATGTTAAAGGTTAAATATTTCCTTTAGGAGTACATTTGTTTGACATTCTATTGTCACCATTGTGGTGGAACAGGCCAAGTTATGAGCCCTATCCGTAAGGATAAAGGGCTGTCCTCTAATTCAAATGGGCTGAAGTTATGAGTAAGCCCAGATGAAAAATACTAAGGAATCTGAGCTTAGGCCATTGGGCCTGAGCCACAAACCTGAAAATTCTCCTTTCACCCGTAAAGGTTTTCCCTATATAGTCATGTTGTAAATATATATGTTGCAAACCATGTAATCAATTGATGCATTAGAATTATGTTGCATATCATGACTTTATTTTTTTTTAAAAAAAGCAAGTTGATTGTTGCAAATATGTGAGTATTGGTTAAAAGTAGAGGTGAATAGGCCCAGCTAGAACCCAAATAGTAACTGGGCGTGCCTATTACATGTCCAATATGGGCCAGCTTTGTTCAAACGGATTTCGGACCAGCAATGGCCTGCTGAGGCTCTTTCGTTTGTTGGGGCCAGGTCTTAAGCCCAAAAACAACTTTTCAAAGTTGTTTTTTTTTTCAAATTTAGTAATGAACTCCCAGGCCTAAGGCCTCTTCTTTTTTAAGAATTAATTTAGGGCTAGCCTTCCCATACTTTAGTTAAAAGACTCTTAGTTCGAATTTCAAATTAGGATCCAAATACAAGTATCTCTAGTCTTAACTTAATGAGATACACTCCTTTTGTTAAAATAAGTTGAGGTGTGCCATACACAAATAAAAATTCATAAAGTTATGGCCCTCACATTAGTATTAACCAAGATATTAAATAACCATAACACTCGAAGTTTGCTTTAGGCTCGACTTAGACTAGTATTGTGATTATGTATACGTTCCCGTATCATAATTGCGAGTTTAATTCTAAAAAGTAACTCGAGGGATGCGTTCGCGCAACTTCAACCAAACTTTTTTTAATAAAATAAACAAAGTGTTATTAATTGTGAACACGTTCGCGTGACATGATTTTTGACGCGCCAAAAGAAAAGAGTATACATATGCGTAACTCAATACTTTAATTACGAAAAATCAAGTGATTAAAAGCGGTGAAAGATAAATGTGCATAGGTCCTAAAAATGAGTAGTTAAACAACTTAAGACAAGTATAAATCGCTAAGCGACCGTGCTAGAACCACAGAACCCGAAAATGCTTAACACCTTCTCCCGGGTTCACAGAATTCCTTATCTAGAATTTCTGGTTCGCAGACTTTTAAAATAAAGTCGAAACTTCCTCGATTTGGGATTTAAAATAAACCGGTGACTTGAGACACCATAAATTATCCCAAGTGGCGACTCTGATAAATTAATTAATCTCATTTCGAATAATGTCACCTTAACTGGAAAAACTCCCATATACCCTCGGGGTGTAAAAAAGGAGGTGTGACAAATATGCTGAAATATTTTTTGCTACTTTGATTACAAATCATTAAAAATGTAAAACGTATAAAGAATGGAAAAGTATATTACTAAATTCAATTTTTTGAAAAATAATTAGTAAACTAAATTTGTATAAGCACAAGAATTGGGCACACCCCCACTTAGCAAATCAGCGTTAAAGTATATTTTGTTATAAATATATTATATTATGGATGTTCATTTAGTACTCCATTGTAAATAAGCTTCCTGAAGAAACTTATTCATATGGGACTCCACCGTAAATATGTTTATCTATTTAGTACTCTATTGGAAATAAGCTTCCTGAAGAAGCTTATCACTTCGGTACCCGGTTATGGATAAATATTACCTCCGGTAGAAGATTATCCATACCGGGTATAATAAGCTTATTATTTCAGTACCCAGTTATGGATAAACATTACCCCAGTAGAAGATTATCCATATCGGGTATAATAAGCTTATCCTTTCAGTACTCCGTTGTGGATAAACATTCCTCTCAGTAGAAGATTATCCATATCTGGTATAGTAGCAGCTTATGCAACAGCTTCCTTTATTCTATAAATAGAAGAGATTTCAGTTCATTATGTACATCAGTTTGAATTCGAATAATATAACAGTTTCTCTCTATACTTGTCTTTACTTTACAGTCTTTATTTTATAACATGTTATCAGCACGAGACTCTGACATCTCGAGCAAATACTTTAAAAGTATTAGAGATAAGAACTTTCTTTTCCTAAATAATGTCAAACCTTTCTAAAACTTGAATTTGTAGCTCTGGATATATTGGGCAAAATCTACATGTCTTGGGTGCTTGATGCTGAAATTCATCTTGATGCGATGGGTCTGGCAGACACCATCAATGATAAAAATCAGGCATCAAACCAAGATCGTGCCAAAGCAATGATATTCCTACGCCATCACCTTGATGAGGGCCTGAAAATGGAATATCTCACTATTAAAGATCCAGTCATACTGTGGAATAATTTGAAAGATAGATATGACCACCTGAAGATGGTCGTTCTTCCACAGGCACGTTATGATTGGACTCATCTAAGGCTACAAGATTTTAAATCTATCAGTGAGTATAATTCTGCTATGTTCAGAATTATTTCCCAATTAAAATTATGTGGTGATAATATTACTGATCATGATATGTTGGAGAAAACTTTCACCACTTTTCATGCCTCGAATATGCTCCTGCAGCAGCAATATCGAGAGATGGGATTTAAAAAGTATTCTGAACTTATCTCACATCTTCTTATAGCAGAGCAACATAATGGGCTATTAATGAAAAATCATGAAAGCCGACCTATTGGTTCTTGTCCATTCCCTGAAGTGAATGAGACGAACTTCCACCAAGCTAAACGTGGAAGAGGTCGTGGCCCCAGTCGTGGTCATGGCCGTGGTCGGGGAAGAAACCCCAATCATGGTAATAATAATGCACCAAAGAAGCCTCCTCACCACCAGCAGTGGAAAAGGAAGGAACAAAAGCATGAAGCGGTGCAAGCGCCAAATGCAGAAAATGCATGCTATAGATGTGGAGGAAAAGGGCACTGGTCACGTACTTGTCGTACGCCAAAGCACCTGGTTGAGCTTTATCAAGCCTCCCTGAAGAAGACAGAGAAAAATGCTGAAGCAAATTTTATTTCTGAAGATAATTTAGACTTCATGCATTTGGATGTAGCTGATTACTTTGCACTCCCAGAAGGAGAAACAAGTCATGTAATCGGTAGTGAATCTGTAGAAATGTAAATATTTTAATTTTTGTTGTTTGTAATAGATAGTATGGTTATGTAATTGTTGTACATAAATAAAAGTTATGCTTTGATAATGATGTTTACTATAATATATTTTATTTATGTTATTTTGAAGAATATGGATAACCCTCAAATTATGTTTGGATCAAAGACAAATCATGAAGATATTTGTGTTATTGATAGTGGAACAACTCATGCCATATTCAACGATCAGAAATACTTTTCTTATTTGCATAAGGAAAAAGCAAATGTTTCAACAATTTCTGGTAATATAAGTTTGATTGAAGGCTCCGGAAGAGCCATAATATTTCTGTCTAAGGGAACAAAACTTATTATAGACAATGCATTATTCTCCTCCAAGTCCCGAAGAAACTTGTTGAGTTTTATAGATATCCGTCGAAATGGGTATCATGTTGAGACAATAGATGAAATGAACAGGGAATATCTTTGTATTACAAAGAATATTTCTGGCCAGAAATGCATTGTAGAAAAGTTACCAACTTTATCTTCTGGCTTATACTATTCAAAAATTAGTACAATTGAAGCACACTCTATCGTAAACCAGAAGTTTACGGATTCAAATACTTTTGTGCTTTGGCATGGCCGTTTGGGCCATCCCGGATCAATAATGATGAGACGAATTACTGAAAATTCGAGTGGGCATCCATTAAAGAACTTGAAGATTCTTACAAATGACGAATTTTCTTGTGATGCTTGTTATCAAGGAAAAATGATCACTAGACCATCACCAATGAAGGTTGGTATTGAATCCCCTGCCTTTTTAGAGCGTATTCATGGGGATATATGTGGACTTATTCACCCACCAAGTGGGTTGTTTAGATATTTTATGGTCCTAATAGATGCATCTTCAAGATGGTCTCATGTGTGCCTACTATCATCTCGCAACCTGGCGTTTGCAAAGCTATTAGCCCAAATAATTCGATTAAGGGCACAATTCCCAGATTATCCTATAAAGGCTATTCGCCTTGATAATGCTGGAGAATTCTCATCTCAAGCTTTTGATGATTATTGTCTATCCGTTGGGATAAAAGTTGAACATCCTGTAGCTTATGTTCATACTCAAAATGGCCTTGCAGAGTCATTTATTAAACGCCTGCAATTGATAGAAAGACCACTACTTATGAAAACAAAATTGCCCACTACTGCTTGGGGCCATGCTATCTTGCATGCAGCATCACTTATCCGTCTCAGACTGACACATTATAATAAATATTCTCCATCACAATTAGTTTTTGGTCATGAACCAAATATTGCCCATCTACGAATTTTCGGATGTGCTGTATATGTGCCAGTAGCACCACCACAACGTAGTAAGATGGGACCACAGAGAAGGATAGGAATATATGTTGGGTTTGAATCACCCTCTATTATTCGCTATCTTGAACCATTGACAGGAGATTTATTTACTGCTCGATTTGCAGATTGTCGGTTTGATGAAACAAATTTTCCACAATTAGGGGGAGAGAAAAAGGAAATCAAAAGAGAAATTGTGTGAAAAATTTCATCATTATCTCACTTTGATCGTCGTACCCCTATATGTAATCAGGAGGTCCAGAAGATCATCCATTTACAGAATATAGCAAATCAAATGCCAGACAAATTTACTGATTTGAAAAGGATAACTAAGTCACATATCCCAGCAGCGAATGTGCATATCCGAATTGATGTCCCAGTAGGACCATCTACTAGCATAAGAGATAGTGAACCTAAAGCACGCCTGAAGCGTGGTAGGCCTTTGGGTTCTAAGGATCGAAATCCTCGAAAAAGAAAATCGACAAATGATCAAAACGATACTATGAAGGGATCTCCTGAAGAGACCCAAAATTTGATTAGTTCTGAGATTCCTGAAAAAATCAATGAACCCGAAGCTCATGTGAGTGAGGAACTTTTAATAAGTTCGATCGGTGATGGGATTAATTTAAATTGATCTGAAATAGTGGTGGATAATATTTTTGCATATAATGTTGCACTTAATATTATGAAAGATAGTGAGGGTCTTGAACCTCGATTCGTCGAAGAATGTCGACAAAGATCTGATTGGCCAAAATGGCAAGAGGCAATTCAATCAGAGTTGAAGTCACTTGCTAAAAGAGAGGTCTTTGGACCAGTAGTCCAAACACCTGTTGGTATAAAACCAGTTGGTCATAAATGGGTTTTTGTGCGAAAAAGGAATGATAAAAATGAAGTTGAAAGATACAAAGCTCGTTGTTGATACCTAATTTTTCCCTAAGTATTTTTTTTACACTCAAAATACTTTCAAAATAACATATATGTGCATACATAAGCATGCCCAAGTGTTTTGGTATTTTTCCCAAATTTTTAAAGACTTTCAAAACTAATTTATTGTCTATTTTAGTAGCGCAAAATCCATAATTATTCCCAAAATCATCATTTTGGTGAATAATTTATTTATTTCTCATATTTACACCAAAATATAATTAAGGTAATTTTTGCATATTTTTACAAATTTATTTGGTAGTTAAAAGTTAAATTGCATGTAATTGCATAACAACATTTCATAATTATTAAATTATTTTCAGTATTTTTAAATTAATACTTATACCTTATTAATTAGTTCAGTGCTTTTAATTTGTTTTAAAAATCATTTTAACTATTTTATATAAAATTAAAAGGGAAAACTGGCTATTTGACATTTAGCCTCATCTCATTGCAATTATAACCCATTCAGATTTCAATTTTAGCCCTCAAGTTACCCAGTCCTAACCCCAATTGGACCGACCCATATTTTCAACCCGGCCCAGCTCCGATTTAATCTGAACCATTGATCAAATGAGATCAACGGCCCAGATTTGCTTGCCTTAATTAAATCCAATTCCCCCCCCCCAGACCCTTCATTTCCACGAGATTCTCTATCTCTCTTTATATCGTCTCTTACTCTCCCTTATCTCTAGAACCTTCTGGTTCTCTCTTCTTCTCCGATGAACTCACCGCCTCTCCGACCACCTCTAGCCTCACCCCTTCGACCACCAGTCGCCGTGAAACCTTACCTCATTGATTCCCTCTATCGGTGAGACCCCAGAAGCCTCCGCCATACAAGATGGTCACTGAAGTCTTGGTCTGGTTTGTCTCCAGCCTTTCTCTGATGGGTTTTGGTCCGATGGTGCTATGGACACCATTATTGTTGAGTTGCACATCCAGGTTTCTCTTATCTCTCACTGGTTTCTTACGAAACCCTAATCTCGACCCAAACCTCTTAAATCTCTGTGTTTTTAACGATTTTTAACTCACACCTTTATGTTTTACACTACTCTCTACTCGATCTTTACGATTGTTCAAGTTTTAAATGTTTTCGTTCCCTTTTTCAAACTAGGGTTTCTGAACCCCTTTTCGAAATCACTTTATCCTTCTGATTTTGAGTACTATATGTTTGTGTTTGTATTATTTGCTGGTTTGTGTGATCTTCTGGTTTGTTCTCCGAGTTCTATGCTTTAATTTTTGTTGTTAGGGTTCCAACCTTCTACTGTTTCTGTGAATTCTTGCTTAGGGTTCTCTGATTTTCATGCCTATTGTGTTTTATAGGTCTAATTGTTCATCGTTTACCAAATATTCTGCTGATTTTGTGCATCTCTTCGAATCCTTGATTTGTATATGTTTTCCTTAGAAGTTTTACACTGATTTTTGAATCACTTCCTTATTCGTGAAATGCTCTCCTTACTCAGTACTGATTCCTTGTGACTTTCAATTTCATCCGTGATTCTTTGAACTAATTTGTATGCACAATATGCTATCCTTATACTTTCCTTACTTGAAATATTCTGTATTTAGTCCTTATCACATGCATCATACTCTTACTACTCCTATTATGGAAATACCAGTCTTGCAAATAATAATTTCCTTATGTGATACAATTTGTACCCGTTTGAACTATGACTCCCTAACTGAAGAGAGTCTGAGGCTTTAATTGATTCTAATAGGTATTATTTCCATAACTATGATCAGTCTATACGTGTTACCTTATTTTTTACTTGTTTTCAAAAACTATAAATAGTCTACCCTCTCTTTGGCATAACACGAACAATCACTGTTCTGAACTCTCTCTTACACACATAAGCATCTTCACTACTCTCTCTCTCTCTTATTTTTTCTACACATTCTCTCACTTCTACTGGTTACCCAGCTGACTGAAAGCCAAGATTGAGTAGCTTGTTACTCTACTGCTGAATTGCTCTGCTTCTCTTGGTCTGCATACACTCCTGCTCTACTTCCCTGCACACCACAGCTCTATATTATCTTACTTTTAACTGGTATGTCTCCTATTTGATTTACAGTTTCCAAAACAACATGTTTTTATGTGTATTGCACTTCCTCTTGTTTCTTTTTATGCTTCTACTTATGGTTCTGCTGTTCTCATTGCAATTAGCATGTCTCTGTGTTAATTGATGTGTCTATCTTTCCCTTAATTCAGCATGCCTACTACTTCCTTTATTTTTCTAATGCATGTTCTTCCTTACCCCAGTACAATTATCAGCATGTAACCCTGAACCTCTTTGGTAAAAATGTTGTCACTACCTAAATTCTGAAATGTTTTTCTCTGATGACTATGTATGTGAAACTATGCTCTTACATGTGAACTACTTGTCCTCATGCCCCCCTGTCCCCCGTTTGTGTTTGTTTCCCTGAACTATGTGTGATGCTTTAATTTTGAGATTGTCTTACTCATCTCCTCACAAAAACTGTCGTACTCTTCTATTTTTTCAAGAACCGATTCTATATGGATCATGTTAAACTGTTTTCTTCTCTCAACTCAATTTCTTAAAAAACTCTATCACAGACTCTCACTACTCTTAGAAAATAGTTTCTGCCCCCTTTCGTGTAAGCATTGCTTTGGGTATCTATGAATACCCACTGAACTTTGATGCACAAGGCTGGTAATTCCACACTGCACTTGTCCAATATTTTTTGGTAAATGTTTGGGTGCTGGTATTGGCTAGGGACCCAATGGGGCCCTAGGGAGCTTTGTTGCACCCAGACCATGGCTGTGAATCTCGAAAGATGTGAGACTAGAAGATTGGGCCTGGTTGAAGGCTCCCTATAGAATAACTTCTTATTTTTCTTTATTATTGTAATTCAACTATCATGGTTTGTAATAACTTGTAAACAACTGATTGGGGTTGAATAGTGAAATTGGGAGGGGTTATGCATGCTTAGTTTAACTAATAGGTAGAAAACATGCTTATAGGACTTTACTTACTTGTTTGTGCAATAGATATCATATATAGGACATGCATCTCATATAGTAGTAATCCTGTTTTAGACTCTTTACTTTCAACTTGTTGTCATACTCATTTTGTAATCACGACTAGCTAATAACTAACGAATAACTGTTAAAATAACTGGTGCATTCTTACTGGCATTTAGAGACCATGTTTTAGGACTTTTATGTGCATTAGACACCATGTTACTTAGGGTCTTTATTTTTGTCCGAGTTGCAATTTGCTAAACGCCTCGCCAATATATTTAATCTAATAGTACAAGTCTAGTTAACTGCGTTCTTTTAAAATTGGGATTAATATGCATGCTCACCTTTAAGATAAGTAGGCAATACATACGACGCCTAGGCAAGCTTTAGGCATGTATGTATCTGTTCTATCATGTTTTCCACTGGGTTATCTTTCCTGTCCAGAATCGTGCTACTTTTTCTACGACTTATCCGGATACTGCATCTTTAATGCCTCTACTATATTTTCAAAGGGTGTTTTAACAAGTCTGTCTATACTTTCACTAATTCCTAAACTGCTGTCACTTATTCCTTTTCTTTTAAAAAAATCTCTTATCTTTGAGACCTTAAATGTGTTAGAGACGTGCTAACTACATGCTTACTTGTGGAGGGATTTGTGAGCCTCTTATTTGCCTTTGTATGTTTCCTTTATGTGTAGTCCTACTTGTTATGTATGTCGCCTAGCATTTTGTCCTTTAAACCTAAGGGTTCAGCCTAGTCCTTACCCTATAGGAATAGTGGTCCTAAATACCCTCTAGGACTTATAGGATGGGACGGGTACAGCACGCAATAAGCTTTCGTGACCCAATCACGCGTTTAAACCCCTTAACGGGGTGGGAAGGGTAGAATATGGATATGATGATCGATGCGTTAATATCACGTGTGACCCCTCTTTTGAGGAGTGATTGTTGGATATTGCATTGAAGTGATCCATATTAATCATAAACCTAGGACCTCCTTCCCTTTATTTGCTTGCATCTTTTCTTGTAAAACTCTTCAAATTCCTTTTTCATAAATTTCTGCCCTCTCTACTTGTCTTCAAAAGTTTTCAACCTAATTGCAATGTTATATGCGAGTCCTTATTTGAGCCTTGAGTGTTTACTTGTAAAGTCACAATTGTAGCATGGCCGGGAACCATACTTGTGGATCCTGAGGGGTGCCTAACACCTTCCCTCGGGATAATTTCTAGCCCTTACCCTAATCTCTGGTCTTTTCATCTCAAACTCTTTCTTAAAGTGTCCTAATGCACTATAATCATTAGGTGACGACTCTTCAACTTCTAAACCCAATTCTCGAAAGGGAATAGAGTTGTCCTCCCAATGTCGTATACCCGATTTTGACCCGTAGAAAAAGGGGGCGTCGACACTTGCCTTGTTGCACAAGGATTCTCACAACGACTTGGAGTCGATTTTGATGAAACATATTCACCTGTTATGGATGCCATAACATTTCGATATCTCATTAGTTTAGCACTACATGAAAAGCTTGAAATACATCTAATGGATGTAGTTACATCTTATCTGTACGGTTCACTTGATAATGAAATTTATGTGAAAATCTCTGAAGGATTTAAAATGCCTGAAGCAAAATCTCAAGAAATGTATTCAATCATATTACAAAGATCTTTGTACGGTTTAAAGCAATCTTGGCGCATGTGGTATAATCGCCTTAGTGAATATTTGCTGAAAGAAGGTTACATAAATGATGTTATTTGTCCATGTATTTTTATAAAGAAAATGGCATCAGAATTTGTTATACTTGCTGTTTATGTTGATGACATAAATCTTGTTGGAACTCCAGAAGAGCTCCAAAAGGCAATTGAATATCTTAAGAAAGAATTTGAGATGAAAGATCTTGGAAAGACAAAACTTTGTCTTGGTCTGCAAATTGAACATTTAGCAGACGGGATCTTTATCCATCAATCTGCCTATACAGAAAGGGTCTTAAAACGCTTTTACATGGACAAAGCGCACCCATTGAGTACACCAATGGTTGTTCGATCACTTGAAGTGAATAAGGATTTGTTCCGACCTCCAGAAGAGGACGAGGAACTCCTTGGTCCCGAAGTACCCTATCTCAGTGCAATTGGTGCACTAATGTATCTTGCTAATGCTACAAGGCCTGACATAGCATTTTCTGTTAATTTACTAGCAAGATATAGTTCTTCTCCTACACGGAGACATTGGAACGGGATTAAGCATATATTGCGATATTTAAAGGGAACTCTTGATATGGGTTTGTTTTATGCTAACAAAGATAGTGCAGACCTTGTTGGTTATGCAGATGCAGGTTATTTATCTGATCCCCATAAAGCTCGATCTCAAACCGGCTACGTATTTACATATGGAGGTACTGTCATATCATGGCGCTCCACAAAGCAATCTATTGTTGCTACTTCTTCAAATCACGCTGAGATAATATCTATTCATGAAGCAAGTAGGGAATGCATATGGTTGAGATCAGTAATTTATTTTATTCGAGAAAAATGTGGTTTGGAATGTGAGAAAAGACCCACAATTTTATACGAAGACAATGTTGCATGCATAGCACAATTGAAGGGAGGATTTATAAAAGGAGATAGAACGAAGCACATTTCACCAAAATTATTTTACACACACGATCTTCAGAAAAGTGGTGACATTGATGTGCAACAAATCCGTTCAAGTGATAATCCAGCAGATTTATTCACTAAATCTTTGTCAACTTCAACTTTTGAGAAGATGGTATACAAGATTGGAATGCAGAGACTCAAATATTTGAAACAAGGTTTTCATCAGGGGGAGTGAAATACGCGATGCACTATTTTTCCCTTACTAAGGTTTTTTCCCATGGGGTTTTCCTTATAAGGTTTTTAATGAGGCACCTAGCAATGCGTCTTACTAAATATGTGTACTCTTTTTCCTTCGCTGGGATTTTTTTCCCACGTGATTTTTCTTAGGAAGGTTTTAATGAGGCACATTATCTTTTAATGAACATCCAAGGGGGAGTGTTATAAATATATTATATTAGGGATGTTCATTTAGTACTCCATTGTAAATAAGCTTCCTGAAGAAACTTATCCATATGGGACTCCACCGTAAATATGTTTATCTATTTAGTACTCTATTGGAAATAAGCTTCCTGAAGAAGCTTATCACTTCGGTACCCGGTTATGGATAAATATTACCCTCGGTAGAAGATTATCCATACCGGGTATAATAAGCTTATTATTTCAGTACCCAGTTATGGATAAACATTACCCCAGTAGAAGATTATCCATATCGGGTATAATAAGCTTATCCTTCCAGTACTCCGTTGTGGATAAACATTCCTCTTAGTAGAAGATTATCCATATCTGGTATAGTAGCAGCTTACACAACAGCTTCCTTTCTTCTATAAGTAGAAGAGATTTCAGTTCATTATGTACATCAGTTTGAATTCGAATAATATAACAGTTTCTCTCTATACTTGTCTTTACTTTACAGTCTTTATTTTATAACATATTTGTCTTCTTTCAAGCAAATATTAACAATTTATAAGTTTTTTTATTTATTAAAATATATACTTTTACTTTAAAGAAGTGAGAACCAATTTCGTCATTTTTTCGACTCTCTTCTCTCTCATGCGTTCAGTGCACGTTAGCTAACGCTACGCCAGAATCGTCCATGTCAAGGGGGCGGGGGCGGGGGCGGGGGCGGGGGCGGGGGCGGGGGCGAGGGCGAGGGCGAGGGCGAGGGCGAGGACGAGGACGAGGACGAGGACGACGACGAGGAAGACCTAAGAAAGTCCCATTTGTTGCTTTTGGGAGCTTAGTGGGAGCTCGTGTACGAGCAGAGGAAGCTCGACCTACGATAACAGCAATTATCCCAATACAGATAATGGATGATATGAGAACTAATGCAATGGGATCTACAGCAAATCCTAAAACAATGGCTCCGCGATTACACCTAAGCGAGAGATTGTCTCCTAGCTCTGAAGGAGAAAACCCCCAAATTGTAAACCCTAGGTCATTTGAGGGACTGCAAATTGATTATCCTAAGCCAATTGAAGGGATTACAATGACCATGGCTACAAAGGAAACATAAATGGTTAAGGAAACAGAAGTAATTGCAGCAAAAATTACACAACAACCATTGGGAGGACTGCTACAGTAACCAATGGAACAGTGAAAGATGCAGAACAAGATAATCAAAAGCGACCAGAAGATCCGAAACAGATGAGGACATGGACTAATCTGTTTAAAGGTAATAGGTCAGCTGCTAATGGCATGTCCCTTTCTTATATCCCTCCCCAACTGGTAGATGGCCAACTAGTAGTGCAATTGGAAGATGTAGCACCAGAGGAAGAGAAATGGAGATGTGCGTTAATATAGATTATATTATTGGTGAGATCCCTAGGTATAATGCAATGTGTTGTTACATTAATCAAAATTGATCTAATGTTGCTACTCCTAATATTTATTATCATTAAGAAGGCTACTATGTGCTAAAGTTTCAATCTATTACTGATATACATGTTATTTTCTATGTTGAGTCATACACAATAAACAATAGACCGATTATCTTGAAACCTTGGACTCCTGAGTTTGACTTCAGCAATGAATTTCCAGCTGACATTCCTCTTTGGGTAAAATTCCCTAACCTACCAATGAGTTGCTGGAAAATAAGTCAACAACAACAACAAGTCATTAAGCATAATTTCTAATATCTCAGGCACACCTTTATATGCTGATGAATGTACTACTAAACATACAAGGATTTCTTATGCAAGAATGCTAATAGAAGTAAATGTGAGTCGAACCTTGCCTGATGAAGTCACTATGATTGATCCAAAAGGAAGGAAGTTTCAGCAACATGTAACCTATGATTGGAAGCCTATGTTTCGTGCTAAGTGCAGGTTATTGGTCATAGTTGTCAAAACAGAGCCAAACCTCTAGTGCAACATCAACAAAGAAAGAGAACATATAACAAACCTGTCACATATGAATGGAGATATAAGGGCCCTATAGGTGCAGCGGCAGAGCAAAATACAGTACCAAAACAGTCCCTTCAGCAGAAGAGTAAGCAAGAGGATCCTAAGCAGAAGAGGATAATAGCTGAGTGTGAACTGAGACCATCAAATCTTGAACAAAGACTAGAAAGTTCACGACCAAATGGAACAAAGACACACCAATCAGAAGAGGAAAGAGGAAATAATGTCATGCAACATTCAGAGGGTAGAACTAGTATAAGCCCAGCTTTTAACCTGCAAAACTTTCCTGAGCTTAGAGCAACACCTGCAAAGCATGGGTCAGAACCAAGTAAAAGGGGGCACAGTGAAAACAAATTCATACTCCTGGACAGGGGTAGGGATCCAAACCTTACTTTATAAAGTGGTTATTTTGGAATGTTAGAGGAGTTAATAAGAGGTATATGAATTGAGGAATTACATGAAGACCAATAACATCAAACTAGCTGGATTAGTAGAGACACGAGTTAAAGAACATTAAGTCCAAAAGATCAGACAGCACTTGTAAGAATGCACCTGCTTCTATCCACTTGGAAAAGTAATTAGTTAAAATAAGCAGGAACTTTACATGTCCCGGGGCCTACACTATCCATTTCTCATTTCATGAAAGAAACATAGTGAGCACTGAGTGAAGTGGTTCAGCTAGTTGAGGCAATCAATGCGCAAATAGTTGACACTTGCCTCATCTCCTGATGAACCTAGTCGTGTCTATTTTCTATTCTAGGCCAATAGTACCGGACTCTTTTTAGTTTTTCGACAAGTGATCTATCTCCGAAATGGTTGTCACAATGCCCTTCATGGAATTCCTACATTACATAGTCTGCGTCTGCAGGACATAAGCACTTAACAACGAAATGCCGAACATCTCAAATTCGGAGTTATCGAGCAGCCTTCTTGTCTTCGGTGAAGGCTCTGTTGTGCAAGTAATCTTCTATATTATATTAAAAGGAGAGTAGTTTGCAATGTGATTAAGCCAAGTGACAAGATAAAATGAAGTCACTTGGCAATTTTAAGACAACATAAAAAATTTGAATTATAAATAGAAAAATATTTAATGAAAGTAGTAGTTCAAGATTTTCTGTAAATTGAAAATTATACAAAAAATTTAATTACACTAGAAAGAAAAAAGATAAACTTTCTTAAACATCAATTCGGCTAACAAAAATATTCTCAGAATCTGTAGGTATCCCTTTTTTTTTTTAGAAAGAATCATTAAAATTTTGTTTGGTATATTACACATTAATTTTAAGTTGAAATATTAATTCTATATTTAGTACACGCTTTGTATCTGACCTTATTTGCGAATAATATACACTAATAGATATATCATATATATTACTATAAGTATTTTTAATTAAATTTTGTGTATAATTTAGTTATGATAGGAATTCTTTTTTAAGAAAAACTTAATTAAATAAATATTTTGTATCTAAATAAATATTTTGTATCTTACATCTATATTATATTAAAGGAAATAGACTAAAAAAGATCATATAATACTCAAAGCCAAATATTTTAAGATTTAAACAAAAAAAATGTTCTCTTTTGACAACCTGTAGGACGTAATACACAAAAATGAATGCATAAAATGTTCTCTTTTGAGAACCTGTTGGACGTAAAAGGAGAGTAATTTGATTTAATTTGTGTTTAATTCAATTATGGAAGGTATTCTTTTTTGAGAAAGAATCAATTAAAATTTCGTTTTCAGAAAGTTATTTATAAGATAAGAAAACACTTAAATATATATATAGTATTATATTATATTATATTAAAAGGAATGTAGTGAGGCATGACATTAAGCCAAGTGGCATATTCAGAAAATGTCACTTAGAAATAGTACATGGAGAAATAATCTAAATAGAAATATTTCTACTTAGTATTTTAAGACATAATCTAAATAGATTTTTAGACAAATTTAATAAGGATTAAAACAATTTAAATTTGGTCAAATTTAATTTATAGTAGAAATCTATATTATATTAAAAGGAGAGTAGTTTGCAATGTGGTTAAGCCAAGTGGCAAGCTAAAATGAAGTCACTCGGCAATTTTAAGACAATATAAAAAATTTGGATTATAAATGGAAAAATATTTAATGAAAGTAGTAGTTCAAGATTTTTTGTAAATTGAAAATTATACACAGAATTTAATTACACTAGAAAGAAAAAAAAATAAACTTTCTTAAGCATCAATTCGGCTAACAAAAATATTCTCAGAATCTGTAGGTATCCCTTTTTTTTTTAGAAAGAATCATTAAAATTTTGTTTGGTATATTACACATTAATTTTAAGTTGAAATATTAATTCTATATTTAGTACACGCTTTGTATCTGACCTTATTTGCGAATAATATACACTAATAGATATATCATATATATTACTATAAGTATTTTTAATTAAATTTTGTGTATAATTTAGTTATGATAGGAATTCTTTTTTAAGAAAAACTTAATTAAATAAATATTTTGTATCTAAATAAATATTTTGTATCTTACATCTATATTATATTAAAGGAAATAGACTAAAAAAGATCATATAATACTCAAAGCCAAATATTTTAAGATTTAAACAAAAAAAATGTTCTCTTTTGACAACCTGTAGGACGTAATACACAAAAATGAATGCATAAAATGTTCTCTTTTGAGAACCTGTGGACGTAAAAGGAGAGTAGTTTGATTTAATTTGTGTCTAATTCAATTATGGTCGGTATTCTTTTTTGAGAAAGAATCAATTAAGAATTTCATTTTCAGAAAGTTATTTATAAGATAAGAAAACACTTAAATATATATATATATATATTATATTATATTATATTAAAAGGAATGTAGTGAGGCATGACATTAAGCCAAGTGGCATATTCAGAAAATGTCACTTAGAAGTAGTACATGGAGAAATAATCTAAATAGAAATATTTCTACTTAGTATTTTAAGACATAATCTAAATAGATTTTTAGACAAATTTAATAAGGATTAAAACAACTTAAATTTGATCAAATTTAATTTATGGTAGAAATCAATTAAAATTGACTCACATTCTTATACTAAATAAATTTTGATAGCTTTCCAAATATAATTATTAACAAACCACTTGATCTGCTTTCTTTCATTTCATAATTTTATTATTTTTAGAAATAGTGCATGGAGAAATAAAATGATAGTGAAAATATTATCAATAAATATAATGTGTTCAAACAAATAAGAAATTAACTTTTATGATTAATAATAAAATGAGTGTGGGAGAAATAGATATTAAATTAAACAAGCTAATGAAAGCCACATAACAATGTAATAATATTATTTATTGAATAATAGAATAGCAAAAATAAGGAATAAATAAAGAGAAATTAATAAAAACTTTCATCATAAAGAAAAATGATAAAACTTATTTAAATTTGAGATGAGAAAGTTGTTATTTATCTATTATGATAAGAAAGATGGTATTGTGGATAATACCACACAACTTATGTCTAACAGATAAAATAAGAACTTAAAAATATTAAAAATAGTGTGAGAATATTTATGTTAAGAATTAGTTTAGAAAATAAAATAAAGTGAAATAAAATATTTAAAAATACTATTGATAAATTTAAAAAACTTAAGAATTCAAGCAATATTTTTAAAATAAATAGATATTTATTTTAAGATTAAAAAAATTCTAAATTTATCTATATTATATTAAAGGATAGTAATGGATAATAATACTAAATAAAGTGGTAAATTAATTAAAAGCCATATGAAGATAATACCATATATTTGATAACATAATAGCAAAAGTAAAAAAATAATTAAAAATTAAATATTAGAAATGAAAGGAAAAGACTATTTTGCTTAATATTAGAAAGTTCTTAAATTTATGATGAGAATGCTCAAACTATGGATATGACCACAAAAAATTAAAGTCTTACTAGATAAGAATTAAAATTTAAAAAAAATAAAATAAATATCTAATATAAGTAATTTTACTAACTAAAATTAAAAGTAAAATTTTGTATCTTGAAACTAAAAGAGATTTTTTTATTGCATGTAATACAAAAACTAAATATAAAAAACTTAATAGATCTGAAATATAATAATCAAGGAACTTATATATTAATATTTTATACTAATCAAAGTTACAACTTAAAGTCAAATATGATATTATTTTGATTATAGGTAAAATATTAATTAAAAATTTCTTAGTAGGGAAGAGACTGTATAAAGAAAAAAATAGATATAATGTGAGAATATATTAAATTAATTTAAAATAAAATAAATTAAATAATTGAATAATATTCCAAAATATTATTTATAGATTTCAATAGTAAAATAGTTTCGAGTAAGAGGATAAAAGCGTAAAATATATTAAATTTCAAGAATAAAAAAATAATATTTATCGATAATTATTAAAAGGATAATAAGCAAAATATTAAGTCAATTAGTAAGCCGAAAAACTCACATGAAAGTATAATAATATTAAATAATAAATAATTTAATAACTATAAGCAAAGAAAAAAAATTGTGTAAAATTTAAAAGAATAAGACTTATTTAAGCTTTAGACAAAAAAAAAAAAACTACTATTGAGAATTTTATTAAAATAATATAATTTAATATGTATAAACGAGACAAATCACCACATGACATAGTTAGTAATTTTTAATATTGATAACGAAACGAAATTCAAGTACTAAAATTAACCCATTGGATTATAGAAATATAGAAAAAGAAAATAGGTTATCCAATATGAGATTTGCGAAATGGTTTCATGTCTTGCTTCTTAATTAATATCTAATGATTATCTATAAATTTAATCTGAAAGGTTTATATTTTAAAGTTATTTATACATAATTCAAATAATCCAAATCACAATCCGATATGATTTGTGTGCGCCCATCATACGGGTACTAATACTAGTTAATTAATTTATTAAGCCAGCCCAAATTAGGTTGGTTATTTTACCTCATTTTTTGGCTTGATTGATGGAGGAATGGAAAAATATCCGACAGAGTTGGTTTTGGACCCGGTGATGTCGGCAGCAGATTCGAGGTTGGCCAGAGTATCTACTTTTGCATTTTCTTCCCGGGCTATTTGCATTTCCTTTCACTCATTGAAGGAGTTACGTAACTCTGGCCAACTACTGTTGCATGCGAGCTTCACATACTACATAAGTCCCTTTTACTTGGTTCACCACTAATTAAGAGGCGTTCTTTAGCTTTATGCACTCTGCCCCTAGCCCCCAGGCTAATTCGAATCCTGCGACAACAACCTCATACTTGGCCTCATTATTATTTATAGAATAGAACTTGAGAGACTATCGTACAATTTATTTTGATGGTCTAATAAGCGAGTCCGGACCTTTTAGATGATTCGTCCTAGGTCTTGGAATCGCTTCGAAAGTAATAATTGCTTCCTTCTCTGCTTCGAAGAGTATGCTCATATTAAAATCAGCAACAAAGTCCGCTAGAACCAAGGACTTGATGGCAGTATAGAGTTGATATGAAATATCATAGGCACACCAACTCGACTGTCCACTTAGCGAGCTACACCAAGAGTTCCTGATTATGCAAGGTACTCCATAATGATAAAGTAGTGACCACAAAAATAAGATGACACTGAAAGTAAGGTTTTAATTTTCGTGTGTCACACTTCCTTTTCCTATCCCGGGAAGGGTATAAGAGAGTTTTTTCCAATTTAAGTGACAATCGAAACAGGATTATCTTTATTTAAAAATTAGAGCCGCCACTTGGAATAATTTATGTTGTCCCAAGTCACCGGTTTTAAAATCTCGAATCGAGAAAATATTGACTCTGTTTTACAGTCTGCGAACACAGAAATCCGGGTAAGGAATTCTGTTAACCTGGGAGAAGGTGTTAGGTATTCCCAGATTCCGTAGTTTTAGCACGGTCGTTCAACTATTATTAATGGCCTATTTATCTAATTTTAAAACATCTTTGAAACCTATGAGCATTTTTATTCCTTTTAAACCGCTTTTAATAATCCAATTGTTATATAACTAATTATTTGATTACACATTGCGAATCATGTCATGGGAACCGTACCCACGATCCACAACGTGATTATTTTATTAACAAGATTAAATTGTGGCCGGGTCACATAAATGTACCCCCGGATTTTTAGAAACTAAATGTCACGACCACGTCACGGGAACCGTACCCGTAGCTATGACAATTATTTAATTAAACGCGCCTAAAGCAAACTACGAAAGTTCAAGGCATTTCCGTACTAATTTTTGTATTTATGTGAGGGCCATATGTTATGGATTTTATTTGCGTATGACGCACCTCAATTTATTTAAAAGAAAAGGTTTGTATATTTTTTTGAAGGCAAACTAAAGATATTCCTACTTATATCTAATTTTTAAAAAAACAAATATCACAACTACGTCATGGGAATCGTACTCGTAATTGTAATAATTTAATTATGTGCCTAAAGCAAACTACGAGATTCATTTTTTTTAGTGTCTAAGTTATAAATATGAGGGCCTTAGGCTATATGATTCAAACGTATGAATGGCACGCTTTCAAACTATTAAATTAAATGAACTACGGATATTCATGTTAAAACTAATTGAATTAGGTGTCACAACTACGTTACGGGAACCGTACCCGTAGCAATGACGATTAAGAAAATAGAAATAAAATTACCTAAAGTAAATAAAACTCGTTTCATGCTCATCTTCTTTTAACTTCATTTCATGTATTTGGCCGAGCCCAATTCCTAAACATGAAAATAATTATCAAATGGGTTGGTTATGCCCCCAATCTCATGACAAAACAACCATTCAAATGAATATTAAACAAAGTAATTATCCAGACTATACAAACTGAAAGAAAAAGATAATCCCAGTAAACTCAACAAATAAGCCACGGGAACACATCTCTATGCCATGGTGTCAAATTACATAACTTGGCATGCTAACTGAACATGAACAAATATCAAACTAATTTCAATTAGAAGACCCATACTGGCTAGGCAATGCTGCACTCTTACTTTGGATTCCCGCCCCAACCCCTCATTAACTTAATCATGTTAAATTCATCATGGTCAATTTTGATTCACCTAAGTAACAATCTGCTTGCTCGTCAATTTACAGGATATTGGAGCAGTTCGACTAATCCAAATGTTAATTAAGAAAGCTCACAGAACCTTCACAAGGCATTTCACTAAGTGATTGTCGACAAAAAAGAAACACGAGAAAGACTTCAACTCGAGTTCTCATTTCAAGATATAAAAACTCTCAAACTTCATGACACCAGTGGTACCTTCTAATGACATTTAAACATGACGAACTTGAAGAATAATTATGAAGGATTCACGTCAAAGCACCCAGACTGCCTAGGCAGTACTTTCATGAACATGAACATTAACTTGTGTGGCCTACTTACTCCTTTGGTTCGATTAAACCAAGTAACCTAAAAGATAAAGGCTGTCATGAAAGTGAAGGAAGATTTTCAAACATGGAGAAACTTGGAGAATTAGAATGACTACTAGTCTGGCCCTACTGTTCAAGTCATAGTCGAATGGTCGAAGGAAAATGAGTACTAGTTTAGACATCAAAGCAGCATACTTTCAGAACCCAACCAACCAATTGGTAAAACCAAAAAAAACCAACAAAACAACATATGAAGAGGTTAAGGATCAGAATTAGCGATGACAAAACCAAAACATGAATTAAAGCCATCAAAAGAGCTGCTTAGGCATTCTACAACTCAACTCGGGTCAAACTCCTTGGTTCATTCTTAGCCAAATTCAAAATTACAGGGCATTGAGCAAAACTGCATTAGCAACTTATATTAAATTCTGTTTTTAATAAGCTCAATGGTAGAAATAACTGTTGGAAACATGAACCTCAACCCCTGTGGCCTTAGAGACGAAACTAAATGTGTGTCAACTCACTAATTCAAAAATGAACCAAGCACATTAATTACTTAATGCCCAAACTTCAGCTAAAACCAACATAAATGATCAAACAAGCAGGCTTCAAACTTAAAAGTTTCACGAATCTGTTTCAGTGCTCGAATTTAACAAAACAAACGGATGAGTTTGTACAACTGAAGCCACTGTATCAATGCATACAAACAGTTATCCAGCATAGAACCAACAAGAAATACAAGCAGACCTGAATCAAGGCCCAAAGGGCTCAACAGTTAACCAAAAGAAAACGAGCATTGACTTTCATGGTTTTAAAAACAAAATCGTGACAGAAATGAACACATGACACCAAATCACGATCAGTGACAAATGGAGAAGAAATGAACCTGGGATCAGTAACACCTCCGATTTACTTTGCTTAAACGCTAATTACAAATGAAATCCAAAAGCTAATACTAATCCCAACAACAACAGAATCGAGTAGAAATCAAAAGCTTGGACAGCAACAAACTCAACAACTCTCAATCGAGCACCATTTTCAAACAGCTTCCAGCCTAGAAAGAAAGGACGGACTATATTTTTTTTTGATTTTCATTTTTTTTTTAAAAGTAATTGAAAATGAAAACAAATTCAAAGAACAATGAATATTTTTCTTTATATATCTTTCTCTTGTTCTGGAAAAACTAAGCCAAAATTAGAAACGACGAAGAAGAAGAATCACTTTTTAACCCTAGCCTTTCTGCCAAAAAAAAAAGTCCCCCCTCCAGAAAATCCTATGCCCTCTTTATATATCTATTACCTCCAGGTTCTTTCTCTCTCTTCTTCAAACGGATAAGGCTCTTCTCAAAAAACGAGCACACGATGAATGTGGGGCTCGGATACCGAGATCGATCCGACGCCTCTCACTCATCCAACGCACTTCTTCTAGAGCCTTCTAATCGCGTGAAGTAGCTCGAAATCGAGCGAGTGAGGGGGGGGGAGAATCTTTGGGTGTCAGAAACCGTTACGAAATAGCAAGAGGAGAGAAGAAGGGAACACGTGGTGTGAGTTTGTATTCACTCGCATGACTTTTGTCGAGTTTTGGGAACGAATTTGGGCGAGAACGATGGTGAACAGTAATATAGCGCCGCTTCTTCTGAACTTTTAGGATTTAGGGTTCATTTCAGGGCAAATACATGAGGCTCATATGCGAAGGTTTGTGGGGCGGGTCGGTTTAAAGGGTCAGGTCCGATTTCCTTGGGCTGTTTTGGAGGGGATGTGGGCTGGGGATTAAATGGATGAAATGTTTGGGCTTCAGGTCTTTTAGTTTGGCCCAAATTCGGGTTTTGCTCAAGATTTTCCCCTTTTCTTTTGTTTTTCTTTTCTTTCTTTAATTAATAAAATCCTAAAATTAACTCCTAAATTAATCTAAGTTATAAAATTCAACTAATTTCCTAGTCACAATAATTGTAAAATTACTTAGTCCTAAATCAAAAGGAAAAATCAATAGACTAAAATTAAAAGGTGTAAAATGAGCTATTTTTGTGATTTTCGTGTTTTAATAAAAGAAATAATTTACTAATTAATTTCAAAAATGTAAAATCAAACCTAAATGCAATGCATGGTATTTTGGTATTTTTTTTTTTTTTTTTATGGAAATTAAATATGCACAAAAATGCAAATAATTAGTAAAATTTTACAAAAAATCCTATAAAATTGCAAAAATTGGAAATAATTTTTTTTTCTTTTATTTTATGGGAATAATTCATATAGGGCAAAAATCACGTGCTCACAGCTGCCCCTCTTTGCTCGAAAACACAAAGAGTTTTCGTTCAAAGATAAAGTGAGCGGATACGAGCGATTTTTGCACATTTGAATACTCCGTGGGAAGCATTTTTGAAAGATTTGACCGCACCTTGCTTCCAAGGTTGACTACATATCCTTGGCCATAAAGGAATCATATCAGTGTAGTTCGGGGAGTTTCGGTAGCTGGGACTACTAGGAAGCTGTGATTTCACTGTTGTTGTTGTTGTTGTTGTTGCTGCTGCTATTACTTGCTGAACTCCTTATTACACCAAGACAAAAATAAAAGAAGCTAGACTGAACTATGATCTATGAATTACAAGAATCCTATCTATACATCTTCAAACTTGATCTTGCAATTTTTGTTGCTCCATTGACTTGCACTCTCCCGGTGAGCTTCCTTTGTTGCTGACTTGAATTGTATTCTGAAGTGAATTCCCTTATTCTCCGGGTGGGCGTCCGATTGCCGATACTTTCAATTGTATTCCCTTGTTCTTCATGGGGGCGATTGATTACCAAAACTTGAATTGTATTCCATTTATTACCTTAAACTATTTTTCCTTGAATCCTGTGTTGTCTTCCTTTGAAACTTGAACTGCTTTCCTTGTTCTCCAGGTGGGTGCTTGATTGCCAAAACTTTAACCGTATTCCCTTGCTCTCTAGGTGGGTACCTGATTGCCAAAACATTAACTGTATTCCCTTGCTCTCTAGGTGGACGCCTGTATTCCCTTGCCCTCCAGGTGGGCGCCTGATTACCAAAACTTTAGTTGTATTCCCTTGCTCTCCAGGTGGGCGCCTGATTTCCAACACTTGCACTATTTTTCCTTGAGACTTCAACTGCTTCGCCTCATTCTCCAGGTGGGTGCCTGATTTCCAACACTTGCCCTGCTTTTCCCTCGAAACTTGACTTGTTTCCCTTGTTCTCCAGGTGGGCTCCTGATTGCTGACCTTGAACCATCTTCCTTTGAACATTGCCGCTTTCCCCTTTGTTCTCCAGGTAGGTGCCTGATTTCCAATACTTGAATTGTATTCCTTTCCTCTAAAACTTGAATTGTTTTCCCTTATTTTCCAGGTGGGCTCCTGATTACCAACACTTGAATTGTTTTCCCTTTGTTCTCCAGGTGGGCTCCTGATTACCAACATTTGGATTGTTTTCCTTTTGTTCTCCAGGTGGGCCCCTGATTACCAACACTTGAATTGTTTTCCTTTTGTTCTCTAAGTGGGCTCCTGATTACCAACACTTGAATTGCTTCCTCTGAAACTGCTGCTTTCACTTCATTCTCCAAGTGGGTGCCTGATTTCCAACACTTGAACTATTTTTCCTTTGTTCTCCAGGTGGGCTCCTGATTACTAACACTTTAACTGCTTTGTATTCTTGAAACTCGTGTTGTCTTCCCTTATTTTTCAGGTGGGCACCTGATTTCAACAAAACAAAAGAAATTTTCCTGCCCCAGTTTGGTATTGGGAACATCTGTGAGTGTTAACCGATTCTTGTTATCAAAATAAATTCTAAACTAAATTCCCTTATCCTAAAAATTTCAAACCAAGTCTCATCTCAAAAGTGAAAAACTTTAAATGCTGAATTATACTTTCCAAAGTAGAACTTACGCTAAATCTTGTTATCTACGAAGGTATTGAAATTTAACTAGATCCCATTATCCAAGAGGGTCCTGAAAATTAAAATCAAATCTCATCTTAAGGGTGAAAACTTCAAAGCTAAATTCAACTTCTTAACTGTGAAACTTATGCTAAATCGCATCATCTAATGGAGGTCTTAAACTAAGTCCCATTATTTAGGGGGGTCCTGAAAATTTCAAATTGAATCTCATCCTAAGCATGAAAACTTCAAAGCCAACTTATATTTCCACAAGGTAGACCCTATGCTAGATCTTGTTACTCATGAATGTTTTGAATTTTAACTAAGTCCCATTCTGCAGGAGGGTCCTGAGTATTTACGGTCGAACATGTCAGTACTTGCTTTCCTTATGGAGGTTTCTTCGAAACAAATGAAATTTTCTACCCCTATTTCAAATCAGAGAAAATCTTGTCAGTTTAAAAATGTGGTGGTTAGTTTGTGGCATTCTTGCTGAAGGTGGCCTCCCCATTGCGGTGCTTTGCTCCAACTGGCTGCTTTGAACTGGCCAAGAATGGTTTGACTTCTAACTGAATCTTAACTGCAGGACCCTGAACGACCTAAATGCTCTACACCCAACTTGTTGTTTTACATTTCTGTCCTTCCAATTTGAACCTCTATATCTTCCCCAAAATTTACAAACCACCCGACCGCTTGAACTTTCATTAACACTATACTTTCATTTTTGCATCATGCTATTTCTCGCATGCTTTGGCCGCACTTTGCTTCGTGCAATTTGACAGTTGGTAGTAAGCTTTGCAATCCTTTATTTTGCTTAGCAAGTTTAACATTGAAAGAGCTCTAGAGGGATAAACCCAAAAGGAAATGAAATGCAATGACTTTGAGAGTTATGAATAGAGAAGAAAAATCAAAACAGAAGGACTGCTTGAGGAAGTAAAAGAAAATGGACTTATCTGAGTGAAGCCGCTAGCACCAATGATCATGACATGCATTTCAGATTAATCAGCCCAGCATATTCAACCAATCACCTTTCAGTTGTCATACTTTATGCCCCGGGATTTTCATAACCCAATTTCTCCGCCAAATCACTGACCTTGTTCGGCTCGCGGTGCCCTGAAGGGTTTTCACCAACAAACCTATCTCATTTGTTCATCTCTAAATTCATCGTCGCCTTACGGTGCCCATGAGGGTTTTCACCAGTAAGACTCTCTCATTTTTTAATTTCTCTCAGCTTTCCATCGCCTTGTGGTGCCCATGAGGATTTTCACCAATAAGAATCTCTCATTTTTTATTTTTTCTCGCTTAGACCGGAGTGTTGCCCCTGATATGAATCACACTTCTACTTGCTCGACTTGGCATCTCTCGAAGACTGATCGGAAGGTCTTTCTTTGGACCGTAATGTGGGCTTTTGGATAGGGTTAGAAAGAAAGGATATCACAAAGACTCAAAACAAACTGAATGGGTTCAAGATTACAACTTTTGGAATCAGATTTCTTACAACAAACTACAACTTTCTGCCCCAGTTTCTTTGCTTGGGGAGTTTTGGATTTTATTTTGATAGGACCGAACCGTGAGGCTACATACGTATCCTTTAAAGGAATCAGGTCGAACATAGTTCATGTCATAGGAATTGCTTTGCTGTTGTTACTTTCCTCTTTTCTTTTTCTTTTTTTTCTTCTTCTATTTTTTTTCTTCTTTTTTTCACTCTTTTTCATTCTTTTCTTTCTCTTTTTCTCTTATATTTTTCTTTTTTCTTTCCCCCTTTTTTTTCTTCACTTTCCTTTTGTGTCCGTGTTTCCGAATTTTGCTACTGATTACAAAAGAGGGGTATGAAAGGAAATAAATAAGGCTCAAAGGGGTGTCAAGGGATAAAGTGCTTAGATAGCAGAATAAAACGCCTTCGTCATTCCAATCTTCAAAATATGCCAAGTACAAACAACAATTTAGACAAACCAAAGAAATCATACATAATATCTTTTAACTACATCAAAATTGATAGCCATATCTACACATTTGCCTTTTACATATGTTAAATATAAAGCACCATTGGACAACACTCTCGTTACGATGAACAGCCCTTGCCAATTTGGGGCGAACTTGCCTTTCGCTTCTGCCTGATGTGAAAGGATGCGTTTCAATACTTGCTGACCCACTTCAAATTTCCGCGGACGCACCTTCTTGTTGTATGCTCTTGCCATTCTCTTTTGATACAATTGGCCATGACACACTGCTGCCAATCTTTTCTCATCAATCTAACTCAATTGCTCCAAACGGGTTTTAACCCACTCATCATCATCAATTTCGGCCTCAGCAACAATACGAAGGGATGGGATTTCAACTTCCATGGGTATCACTACTTCAGTGCCATATACCAACAAATAAGGAGTTGCATCTACTGAAGTGCGGACAGTAGTGCAATAACCCAACAGAGCAAAGGGCAACTTCTCATGCCATTGCTTGGAACCTTGCACCATTTTCCGAAGAGTTTTTTTATGTTCTTGTTGGCTGCCTCGACTGCTCCATTCGCCTTGGGGCGTTATGGGGTGGAATTTTGATGCGTAATCTTAAACTGTTGACACACTTCCTTCATCAGATGACTATTAAGATTAGCATCATTGTCTGTGATGATGACCTTTGGTATTTCGAACCGACAAATGATATTCGAATGAACAAAGTCGACCACTACCTTCTTGGTCATAGATTTGAAAGTTTTAGCTTCAACCCACTTAGTGAAATAGTCAATGACCACCAAAATGAACATGTGCCCATTGGATGCTGCTGGCTCAATTGGTCCGATGACATACATACCCCAAGCAACAAAGGGCAATGGTGTGGACATTGTGTGCAATTCAGATGGCGAAGAATGAATCAAATCTCCGTGTACTTGGAACCGATGACACTTGTGCACAAAACTGATACAATCTCGCTCCATAGTGAGCCAATAATAACCTGCTCGAAGAATTTTCTTTGCCAGAACAAACCCACTCATATGCGGCTCGTAAACTCTGGAATGTACTTCAGTCATGATAGTCGTGGCTTGCTTTGCGTCGATGCATCTCAACAGCCCAAGATTCAGAGTTCTTTTGTACAAGACTCCCCCACTCAAGAAAAATCCACTAGCCAAACACCGAATTGTTCTCTTTTGATCATATGTGGCTTGCACCGGATATACCCCCATCCTGATATACTCCCTGATATCATGGAACCACGGTTCACCATCAAGTTCTTCCTCAACTACATTACAGTAGGCATGCTGATCACGAACTTGAATATGCAGAGGGTCGACATAAGCTTTGTCCGGGTGGTGCAACATTGACGCCAAGGTAGCCAATGCATCGACAACCTCATTATGGATCCTTGGAATATGCCTGAACTCTATTGATCAAAACCGTTGACAAAGATCATGCAGACATTGTCGATACGGTATAAGCTTTATATCTCGTATCTCCCATTCTCCTTGAATCTAGTGCACCAGAAGGTCCGAGTCTCCCAAGATCAAGACTTCATGGATTCCCATATCTACAGCTAGCCTTGTCCTAGAATGCATGCCTCATACTCAGCCATGTTGTTGGTATAATAGAAACGAAGCTGGGTCGTAACAGGGTAGTGATGCCCTATCTCAGAAATAAGCACGACCCCTATTCCGACACCTTTCATGTTAGCGGCCCCCGTCAAAAAAAGTTTCTAACCTAGTTTTTCAACCTGTTGCGCCTCGTCAATATGCATCACTTCCTCATCGGGAAAATAAGTTCTCTATGGCTCATATTCTTCATCCACCGGGTTCTTGGCCAAGTGATCGGCCAAAGCTTGGGCTTTCATCGTCGTCCGAGTCACATATACGATGTCAAACTCCGTGAGCAAGATTTGCCACTTTGCAAGCCTTCCTGTGGGCATGGGCTTCTAAAATATATACTTTAGAGGGTCCAGGTGAGAGATGAGTTAAGTGGTGTATGATGACAAATAATGCTTCAACTTTTGTGCTACCCAAGTCAGGGCGCAACATGTCCTCTGAAGGGGAGTATACTTAACCTCATAAGATGTGAACTTCTTGCTAAGATAATAGATGGCTTGCTCTTTCTTACTGGTGATGTCATGCTGACCCAATACATATCCAAATGAATTATCCAAGACTGTCAAATAAAGAATCAAATGTCTCCCTGGTTTTGGTGGGACCAACACAAGTGGATTCGACAAATACTCTTTGATCTTATCGAATGCTTCCTGGCACTCATCAGTACATTTGACCGCATCATCCTTATTTAGCAACTTAAAGATGGGCTCACAAGTTGTCGTGAGCTGAGCAATAAACCTGCTGATGTAGTTCAGTCTCCCAAGCAGACTCATCACCTAGGTCTTATTCTTTGGTGGTGGTAATTCCTGGATAGCCTTGATCTTTGACGGATCCAACTCAATGCCCCGCCGACTGACTATGAATCCCAACAGTTTCCCGGATGGAACACCAAATGCATACTTTCCAGGATTGAGCTTAAGATTGTACCTGCAGAGCCTCTGGAAAAACTTTCTTAAATCTTTGACGTGGTCAGACTGCTTCCTGGACTTTATGATCACGTTATCCACGTAAACCTCGATCTCCTTGTGTATCATGTCGTGGAATATGATAGTTATTGCCCTCATGTAAGTTGCCCCAGCATTTTTCAAACCAAAAGGCATGACCCAGTAGTAATATGTTCCCTACGGCGTGATGAATGTCGTCTTTTCCGAATCTTCCTTGTCCATTAAAATTTGATGATACCCCGCATAGCAGTTCACAAAAGATCCAATCTCATGCTTGGCACAATTATCGATCAAAATATAGATATTTGGCAGTGGGAAGTTATCCTTTGGACTTGCTTTGTTGAGATCACGATAGTCAACATATACTCTGGACTTACCATCTTTCTTTGGGACTGGCACAATATTGGCTAACCACGTGGGATACCGCGTGACTCGAATGACCTTTGCATCAAGCTGCTTTGTGACTTCTTCTTTAATCTTCACACTCATATCGGATTTGAACTTTCTCAACTTCTTTTTGACGGGAGGGAATGCTGGATCAATTGGCAATTTGTGGACCACCAAATCGGTACTCAAGCCCGGCATGTCATCATACGACCACACAAAAATATCCTTATACTCGAACAATGCTTTAATTATTCTTCCTTGATTTGCGGTTCAAGATGGACACTTATCTTAGTTTCTCTAACATTATTTGGATCCCCTAGATTGATTGCTTCCGTTTCATTCAAATTAGGCTTGAATTTTTCTTCAAAATGACTTAGTTCCTTACAAATCTCTTCAAAGGCCTCATCCTCATCATATTCTAATTCATCATCACACTCTATTTCTTGGATTATTATTTCAGAATTAGATTGACTTTTAAGACTGGGCCGAAGATTCCTCATGCATGTCATGTCATTGAAACCAGCATAAAAAGAACTTTACAGAGAAGAAAAGAAAACAAAAATAAAACTATTATGAGTGATGGAAAGAGAAATTGCATTTCATTAAAATAAAGGATAACAGAGTTTGTACATCAACAAGCAGAAAATAAAAGTCTGGGTCACAACCCTGGAATGACCCAGATAGAAAGGAAAATAAAACAAACTACCAAGACTCCTTCCGGGTGGGGAGAGGAGTAGCCTTCCAATTGCTAAGCTTTGCACTCGGGCGGACGAAATGCACGTCCGCTTTGCTAGAACCTTCTCTAACTTCCACCATGTTCACATCATCAAACAACCTCTGGAACCTTTCAATTAACTCCTTATCAATGTCAACCACAGAACTTGGAACTGTCGTCACTGGGCGTTTCCTGGCATCGGGCTTGAAAAAAGACCTGGAGAGGCGCGAAATAGGCTTTGGAATTACCCACGCCTTATGTTACAACCTTTTAGCCCTTTTTACCTCTGCCGTTGTAGGTTTGAATCCAAGACCAAACGTACCCAAATTTTTAGGGAGGGACATTGGCTGTATGATACCCTTCAGGGATGCACCCAGACCTTTACTTGGCACAAAACCATTTTTCAACATTTCAGAGGCCACCATAACTGATGCAGAAGTTATCTTTGGAGTTGGAACACATTTCCCCTCTGGAACCTTCTCGACCGACACTGTTTCAAAAACTTGATAGACCCAAGGCCCTTTATCATCTTCAGCCTCAATAAACGGGACAGATGCATCACTATGAGCACATAAGTTATCTTCACAATGCACGGCGATCTCCTGTCTATCCCATTCGAACTTGACCATCTGGTGTAGAGTGGACGGGACTGCTTTGGCGGCATGAATCCAAGGTCGACCTAACAGCAAATTGTAAGAGATGACTACGTCCAGCACCTGGAACTCCATGGTGAATTCCACCGGTCCTATTGTCAATTCAAGCACTATATCACCAATCGAGTCTTTCCCTCCACCGTCAAAACCTCGAATACAAATGTTGTTCTTGTAAATCCTCTCATCATCAACTTTCAACTTGTTCAAAGTAGAGAGGGGGCAAATGTTTGCACTGGAACCATTGTCAACTAACACCCTGGTAACCACAGAATCTTCACATTTTACCGTAAGATAGAGAGCTTTGATGTGTTCAGTACCTTCCACAGGCAACTCATCATCAGAGAAAGTGACCCTGTTCACCTCGCGATTTTTTCCAGATGGTTCACTGAAATTTTGTCAGGAACATGAGCTTCGTTCAGAATTTTCATCAAGGACCGACGATGCTCATCCAAGTGGATTAACAATGACAGCAAGGAAATCTGAGCGGGCGTCTTTTTCAACTACTCCACGATAGAATAATCTTGTACCTTAATTTTTCTCAGAAAATCCTCCGCCTCTTCTTTAGTGACTGCTTTCTTTACTAGGACTGGATTCTCTCTGGATATTTTAGCTTTCCTTAACTCTTTTGGGGCAAAGCATTTCCCCGAACGAGTTAATCCTTGGGCCTCATTGACTTCTTCTTTCACCTCCTTTCCCTTATAGGTCACTATCACTCATTCATAGTTCCATGGGATAGCCTTGTTGTTGATTACCGGCAACTGGGTTACAGGCTTGATGATGACAGGATCTGTACAGGCACCCTCTACAATTATGACAAGCTTGTTTGCCAACCCTGACACAACCACTTTTGACTTTTCTCGCTTTGATACAATATCACTTGGAGATCTTTTCTTAACTACCATAGATGGTTCGCCATTTGTCATGCTCAACTTGTTCACTGATCCTTCAACCATTGTTTTTTCCATTGACTTGACCTCACTGGACCGAATCATCATGCCGGATTGTGAAGGCTTCTTGGGATCCCCCTCCCTTGTGTATTATCTCGATCATGTTTGTTTCCTGATGGGCTGGAAATGGGTTCTGGTTGATGTTGGGTGCCTCTGATTTTGGACTTCAATCCGGTTTGTGTCAATGAGCTCCTGGATGGCATTTTTCAAGTGTCAACACTTCTCCGTATCATGTCCCAGAGTACCAGAACAATATTCACAGCTTACGGAGTAATCAAAATTCTTTGGAGGAGGGTTTGGCAATTTCGACTCAATTGGCCTCGGCATATCCAACTGCCTCAATCTATGGAACAAACTGGTATAAGACTCCCCCAACAGGGTGAAAGTTTTCTTCTGCTGCAACCTTTCATTTTTGAATGCTGGATTAGGTCAGAAATCTGGGCCAGCAGGGTTTGGTAGGCTCGTGGGGGTGGGCAAGCATTTTGTGGAGCTGGGTAGGTGTTTTGTGGGACTGGAGCACGCCATTGTGCGTAGGCAGGAGGTTGAGTATATGTTTGGGCATGGTGGACAGAAATATGAGGGTCTGGTGATGGGAAATAGTGTTGGGGTGGATTATATGAGGGTTGGGTATAGGTTCGGTAATGGGGTCGAGGCTTGGTATAATGGTGTGATAGGCCCCTAGGTCCAAACCATGATCCTGATTCAACTGTTGCCACATCTTCTTTCAGATCACTCATCCAGTACCATTTTGAATGGCTTGGGTAGTTGACTTGATGGCCGAGTAGCTCATAATTTTGCTTGACTTAAGCCCTTCTTCCACCATGCCACCCATCTTCACTACCTCGTTGAAAAACTTGCCTATGGCCGATATCAGATGGCCAAAGTAAGTGGGCTCCAGAGCCTGCAGAAAGTATTCCACCATTTCGCTCTCCTCCATCGGGGGGTTAACTCTTGCCACTTGTTCTCTCCAGCGAAAACCATATTCTCTGAAACTTTCACTAGACTTCTTCTCAATTTTAATCAAAGACAAACGATCTGGAACAATCTCGATGTTGTACTGGAAATTACGAGCGAATGCTTGGGCCAAATTATCCCAGGTATACCATCTGCTATGATCTTGACGAGTGTGCCACTCCAATGCCGAAGTATGCCATCAATAGCTCATCTTTCCCACTAGCTCCTCTCATTCTACTGTAGAATACCCTCAAGTGGGCCACCGGGTCTCTGTGCCCATCATATAGATCAAATTTAGGCATCTTGAATCCCACCGGCAGTTGAACATCGGGAAATAGACACAAATCCTTATAGGCTATGTCACCTGGCCTCCCAATCCCTGCATGTTTCTGAATGACTGCTCGAGGCTTCTTACCTTCCTAAACATATCCTCCTGCTCTAGGGTTTTAGGTGGTTTCTCAGTCTCGATAGAGAGGTCGAAACGAGGAGTATAAGAGTAATGCTCTGGGGCCTTGAAAGTGGGCTCCGGGGGATAGTATTGGTTATCTTGGATCTGGAATAAGGGATCACTGGAGGATCGATGAAGTGTAGTGGGTGGGGGTGCCACAAAAATAGGGGTGGCTGGTGGAGGAGGGTATGAGACTGGTTTAGGTGGTGGTGCTTGTGGGGTTTGGAAAGTGGTTCCTTGGTAGTGGTGGTAAATAGGGAAGCCTGAAGATGAATCAGCAGTGGGAAGTTCTTAGGATTAAGCCAGCGGCAGGAAGAAAGCAGGGTTGGCGGGGTATGATGGTGGTGGATGCCCTTTCAACCATGCTTGGTACATCTCTGCCATCTGGTGTTTCAACTTATATAACTCCTCTTTCAGATTAATATCATACTCTTCCCCCTCTCTTGACAGATCAATAACACTTGCATCCAGTTCTTGGTTAGCCATGATCAACTTGTCTTTGGACCTGGTATTGTACGGGTGAGCTGCCAGAATGCCACACAAACTAACCACCTGCCTGAACTTGATGACAACAACAAACTTGTTAGCGATTAAGGGCTTTACAGATAGGCAACCGCACGTTGGGGATGCAATGAACCTAAGCGGTTAACCATTTCTATTATGCATTTGAACGGCTGCTTGCGTCATCCCGGCTTTCACTAATTGCAATTTCTTTTCCTCACTATTTTTCATTCCTGCTTTTTCTTGCTTGACTCTTGTTTTTATCCTTTTATTCTCTCATTTTTCCTCTCTTGTTTTTCACAATTTTTCTTGTTTTCCTCTCTCTTTTTCCTCTTTTCATTTCGGGGTTATGATCGAATCCTATGGGAATTGCCTACGTATCAGGACATCGTATGAATAAGAGCAAGCGTAGTTCTGGGAATGTGTTCGAAATAAAACAAAACATTTTTTTTTGAATTTTCAAATTTTTATAAGATAAACAAAACATCTTGATTACGACAACTCCCCCTACAGATTTAAATATAAAGACTAACAGACTCGATGAGTGGACTAACAACTTCAAAAGAAAACTGAAAATATAGACTCGAAATGAACTAACAAACTGACAATACAGACTTGAAAATAAACTAACAAAACAGACTCGAACAAACAAAGTAAAGAATACATAAGTGCTTCAACTGCTGCTCCAGTTGGCCTTGCTGCGGGCCCTTGCGCCATGTCTTCTTGGAGGCGAAACAAGTCATCCATGATCTATTGGACAAAAATCATAACTGAAGCAAAGAACGTGGATCTGGTCATGTCTTCACACTCATTACACTTCATCACAATGTAGTCCGCAATTCTCCTGACCCGTTCCCTAATAATACCCTTCTCCTGTAACAACCGTCCGATCTACTGAGATCTGACATCCAAAACTTGTTCAGCTGTGTGATTTTGCTCTTGAAGCTGCTGCAAGTCTTTCTCTAGCTGTGACATCAGTGTATAGCACCGTTCCCTTTCTGCTTTGAAATCTTTTACCTGCTTGGTCATTTTGTTCTCAAGGACGATGATCTTTTCTTCAACCCCATGACTCCATTGTCATATTTCTCTTTTAACTGTTAAACCAAGCATGCTCGTTCCTCTGCATTCTTGGACAATTTTGTTTGAGCCCTTGCCAGTTCGCCCTCGGCCTTGTTCAGATCAAAACCATATTCACCCACTTTCTGCCTAAGGCTACTTATAAGTTTTTCATCTTTTGCACTTCTAGCGGGGTTTTTGGTTGCTTTTTCATTTCCTGAATTTGGGCTCGGAGGGCCTCATTTTCTTTTTCTAGCTTTTTCTTTTCACCGTCATCCGTAGCGGCTTGCAAACCATTCTCAAATTGAAGATCTCTAACTTGCTTTTCCAGCTTGCTTATGGTGGCCCTATACTCATTTTCTTTGGCCAACCAATCTCATTGTTCCTATGATGCTTCGACAAATTCTTAAAGATGGGGTCTTTTGGCTGGTCTTCCAAACTCAACACTTCTTTTGTACCATGCGAGGTAACCGGGCGAGACTTCACCCTTGGATAGATCACGCATTTGGGTGTTTGCTGTCAAGTACTGACACTCACTCTAGATCTAGCGAACTGTCGCTTCATGAGACTGACCATCAGAATTGATCTCGACTACCTGAGTACTAAGGTCTTCATCCTTTGGAACTATTTGACATCTCCCCAGCTGTCTCAAAACCTGGTAGGGGGCGTAAGGTTGTATACTTATGAGACCCATCAAGAGGAAGTGAGGACCGGTAGCAGGCATGTATATGATTTCATCAGTAGGAAGCCAACCCAACTTCCATTCTATTTGATTGGCAGTGACAGAGCGGAGGCAAGATATCCATTCTGCGACCCCTTCTGGCATGTTGAACCCATCGACCCTTGTATAAAACTCCTCTATGAAGCTTTTCCCCGTTGACCCATGGTTCATGTACTGGGGACAATGACATAGATGCTCAGTCATCTACATTTGTAGCAACAAGTTACACCCTTCGAAAAAGTCTACTCCGGCTTTGCAGGCTGTGAGAGCTCGGAATATTTCAAACACTATCATGGGTGCGAGGGTGCTTTTGGCCTGGGTAAGCAAAGTGTTGACGATCCCGGCTACTCGTACATCGATATTCCTAAAAATACTACCATGAAGGTGAAACATCTATGCTCTTCCCATTTTAGTTGTTTCCTTTTGCTCTCCGGGTTTTCGAATCCCCGTATGTATCCGTACCGCTGATATATGAACTGTGGAGTAGAAAACCCAACTACCAAATCTGCATATTGGACCCCCCTGCTTATTTTTAGCAAAGCAAGAAACTTGTGAGGGGTGACGGATCTCGGGGCAACCAAGTATTTATGTCTCAAAGCTTCGGTACTCCCAACATAACCAGCTATCTCTTCTAAAGTGGGTGTGAGTTTAAAGTCCGAGAAATGAAACACGTTGTGGGCTAGATCCCAGAATGTAACCAATGCTTTTATTATATCTCCTTTAGGCCTGATCTTCAATAACCCGGTGAGACCCCCCAAGTACTGGTTGACCATATCTCGTCCCAATTTTCCCAGATCTTCCTACCACATGTACAGTTCCAAAGGAATCTTGCTCATGACTTTCATTGGCAAGTTTTGACTCATGCTTATTCTGCACATTTAGATTAGGGTGATCGGTTTACACACAAAATAAATCTCATTTGAAAAACTAACAAAAGGGGTTATTTTTTTGCAAAAATCAAGAAATCAGGGCTATTTGGCGAATGCGGCCCTTCAACATTTTGAAATGGAAGTTTTTAGGGTTGTGCTCGCTAGGTGGCCAAAATTTGACAAAACACAATCAGCGGCTATTCTTGCAAAAACAACCTTCTGGCGTCCCGTTGGGACATTCGGCTATTTAGACAAGAACGGCATCACTCACTTTACGACGACACTTCATATATTTTTCAAAATTTTCAAAAAGCGGGCCTGGACCCCATGAGGGTTGCCTACGTATCCCACATCCGGTGAGAATCAAACCCGCGTAGTTCGGCCAATTTTGACACAACTGAAAAAATAAAAACACTTTGAAATGATTTTTAAACAAATTAAATGCACAGGTAGCACATAAAAATGCATCAGGTTGGTCTTTTATTTTCGGGTACGCCTGTCCTAGACGGACCCAACCCCTTTGTTGAGTCCCCAAAGTCAAATGCATATGATGCAAACAAGCGTTACTAATAGGGATCCAGCATGAGGCTGAGTTATTCTAAGTTCAAAACGTGGGTATGTTGTTCTAAACTTGTGTACCCAAGCGGACAACTCGAGCCGAGGGAGGGCTACGTACCGGGAACCAAAAGGCCATCCGGCTTTGTAACTTGTCCGAGCCTCTTGCTAATTTAAGGTATGACACTAACAGAAAAGGAGTCATGCCAACATGCACATCCCCGAAGATGAGAAGAGAAGGGTTTCGTAGTAGTTTATATACAGTTCAGATAATATCAAAGCGGTAGAAAGCGACATTTAGCACATTAGGACCAAAAATGTAATAAAACCAGATAATAAATAAAGCCAAATATAATAATTATTCTAAGCTCAAATTCTTGAACTCTGAACCAGAGATTCTGGGTTCGATCCCCAGCAGAGTCGCCAGAGTTGTCACACCTCCTTTTTCCTACCCCCGGAAGGGTATAAGGGAGATTTTTCCAATTTAAGTGACAATCGAAACGGGATTATCTTTATTAAAATTTAGAGTCACCACTTGAGATAATTTATGGTGTCCCAAGTCACCGGTTTTAAAATCCCGAATCGAGGAAAGATTGACTCTGTTTTACAGTCCGCGACACAAAAATCCAGGTAAGAAATTCTGCTAACCCGGGAGAAGGTGTTAGGCATTCTCGGGTTTTGTGGTTTTAGCACGGTCGCTCAACTATTATTAATGGCCTATTTATCTAATTTTGAAACATCTTTGAAACCTATGTGCATTTTTATGCCTTTTAAACCGCTTTTAATAATCCAATTGCTATACAACTGATTATTTGATTACACATTGCAAATCATGTCACGAGAACCGTACCCACGATCCACAACGTGATTATTTTTTAAACAAGATTAAATTGTGACCGGGTCACATAAATGTACCCTCGGATTTTTAGAAACTAAATATCACGACCACGTCACGGGAACCGTACCCACAACTATGACAATTATTTAATTAAATGGGCCTAAAGCAAACTACAAAAGTTCAAGGCATTTTTTGTACCTATTTTTTGTATTTATGTGAGAGCCATATGTTATGGAATTTATTTGCGTATGACGCACCTCAATTTATTCAAAAGAAAAGGTTTGTATATATTTTTTGAAGGCAAACTAAAGATATTCCTACATATCTAATTTTTAAAAACCTAAGTATCACAACCACGTCACGGGAACCGTACCCGTAGTTGTAATAATTTAATTACGTGCCTAAAGCAAACTACGAGATTCATTTTTTAGTGTCTAAGTTATAAATATGAGGGCCATAGGCTATATGATTCAAACGTATGAATGGCACGCCTCCAAAGTATTCAATTAAATGAACTATAGATATTCATGTTAAAACTAATTGAATTAGGTGTCACAACTACGTTACGGGAACCGTACCCGTAGTTATGACGATTATGAAAATAGAAATAAAATTAACTAAAGTAAATAAAACTCGTTTCATGCTCATCTTCTTTTAACTTCATTTCATGTATTTGGCCGAGCCCAATTCCTAAACATGGAAATAATGGGCTGGTTATGCCCCCATTCTCATGACAAAACAACCATTCAAATGAATATTAAACAAAGTAATTATCCAGACTATACAAACTGAAAGAAAAAGATAATCCCAGCAAACTCAACAAATAAGCCACGCGAACATATCTCTATGCCATGATGTCAAATTACATAATTTGGCATGCTAACTGAACATGAACAAATATTAAACTAATTTCAATTAAAAAACTCATACTGGCTAGGCAATGCTGCACTCTAACTTTGGATTCTCGCCTCAACCCCTCATTAACTTAATCATGTTAAATTCATCATGGTCAACTTTGGTTCACCTAAGTAACAATATGCTTACTCGTCAATTTACAGGACATTGAAGCAGTTCGGTTGATCCAAATGTTAATTAAGAAAGCTCATAGAACCTTCACAAGGCATTTCACTAAGTGATTGTCGAAAAAAAGAAACAGGAGAAAAACTTCAACTCGAGTTCTCATTTCAAGATATAAAAACTCTCAAACTTCATGACACCAGTGGTACCTTCTAATGACATTTAAATATGACGAACTTGAAAAATAATGATGAAGGATTCACGTCAAAGCACCCAGACTGCCTAGGCAGGACTTTCGTGAACATGGACATTCACTTGTGTGGCCTACTTACTCCTTTGGTTCGATTAAACCAAGTAACCTAAAAGATAAAGGCTGTCATGAAAGTGAAGGAAGATTTTCAAACATGGAGAAACTTGGAGAATTAGAATGAGTATTGTTCTGTCCCTATTGTTCAAGTCATAGTCGAATAGTCGAAGGAAAATGAGTACTAGTTTATACATCAAAGCAGCATACTTTCAGAACCCAACCAAATAATTGGTAAAACCAAAAAAAACAACAAAACAACATCTGAAGAGGTTAAGGATCAGAATTAGCAACGACAAAACCAAAACATGAATCAAACCCATCAAAAGAGCTACTTAGGCATTCTACAACTCAACTTGGGTCAAACTCCTTGGTTCATTCTTAGCCAAATTCAAAATTACAGGGCATTGAGCAAAACTGCATTAGCAACTTATGTTAAATTCTGTTTTAATAAGCTCAAGGGCAGAAATAACTGTTGGAAACATGAACCTCAACCCTTGTGGCCTTAGAGACGAAACTGAATGTATGTCGACTCACTAATTCAAAAATGAACCTAGCACATCAATTACTTAATGCTCAAACTTCAGCTAAAACCAACATAAATGATCAAACAAGCAGGCTTCAAACTTAAAAGTTTCACGAATCTATTTCAGTTCTTGAATTTAACAAAATAAACGGACGAGTTTGTACAACTGAAGCCACTGTATCAATGCATACAAAAAGTTATCCAGCATAGAACCAACAAGAAACACAGGCAGACCTGAATCAAGGCCCAAAGGGCTCAGTAGTTAACCAAAAGAAAACGAGTATTGACTTTCATGGTTTTAAAAACAAAATCGTGACAGAAATGAACACATGACACCAAATCACGATCAATGAAAAATGGAGAAGAAATGAACCTGGGATCAGTAACACTCCGATTTACTTTGCTTAAACGCTAATTACAAATGAAATCCAGAACCTAATATTAATCCCAACAGCAACAGAATCGAGTAGAAATCAGAAGCTTGGACAACAACAAACTCACGGACTATATATTTTTTGATTTTACTTTTTTGAAAAAGCAATCGAAAATGAAAACAAATTGAAAGAACAATGAGAATTTTTCTCTATATATCTTCTCTCTTGTTCAAGAAAAACTAAGCCAAAACTAGAAACGACAAAGAAGAATAATCACTTTTTAACCCTTGATGCACCGGAGAATTTCGGCACATTTAATACAAATTGCTTAGATTTTAGCTTGTTTTAGATGCAATTATCTTTTATACTTATGTAATTTTAGTATTTTTGCAGTGTATGAGGTTTAAGGACTTAAGAGCATGGAAATGAATTCAAAAAGCCACAAAAAACAAGAAAAGAACAAAAGGCATCGCAAATGTAGATATGCGATTGCAAATCCAACATGTGAACCGCAGAATGCACAAGAGAATCACAAACCACAATAGATTTCTGGGCAAAGTCCAGTGCAAGAAATGCGGTCCAATCTGCGATCGCATAACCTGTTTGCGAGCCGCATAATGGATCGCAAACTCGACATGAAGATTGCTGAAGGTAGAAAATGTGACGCGAAATGCAATCGCAGATTTGCAATGCGGACCGCAAAACATCAATATGATGAAGGCCTAGAAACTAGGGTTTGAAGATGCAATGGTTATGTCAAGAATGCGGACCGCATGTCTGTTATGCGACAGATATGCGGTCGCATATTTAACCGGAAAGGGTATTTCTGTCCAAATTTTATCCCGAGTTTTGACCCATTATAAATATATTTATTGGGGTTTTGTGGGGGCATCTTGTTTGATTTTGGAGCTAAAATACAAGGCTTTCATATTCCTCTCTTTTGGAAGTTTTTGGGTCAAGAATCTTTCACTTTGTAAGCTTTATGACATTAAATATTATCTTCCTTTTGTATTTTAGTATGTGTAGCTAACTTTAAATACTAAGGTTGTGGACCCTAAATGGGTGTTATATTAATGGGTGTTTAACATTGAATATATGTATAATGGTTGGTTGATATTTATTTACTTCTTATTCTTCATTTATTGTTGGTGGTTGCAAACATTAACTAGTGCCATTAAATTCTTACTTTACTTGGGAAAGTGGGTTGGAATTTGGTAGAAGTAAATATCAAAGACTCAAGGCTTTAAACCTTGTTTAATAGAATCGCTTAGGAATAAGTGGGTTTTATTTGGCATATATTAATTATTCTTAATTGCAACTCTTTTATATTTGGAAAAATCGTAAAGAGGGAATACTACCCAACTATTGGAAAATATTGGGTAGTCATTTAGAAATCATTTGCATATCAAAAGAACCTTCCATTAGAAATATATCATATTAATACCGATAGCATTACACTTCATTGAAGGGCGCACAACCTTGGTTTCTTTAATCAAATTATTTACACTCTCAATATCACAATTAGTTATTTCACTAAACTAATCTCAATTCATATTCTTGTTACTATTAACCGCATAGAATTACGACTTTGGTCAAGTAACACAGTATTCGAGTAACCTTTTCACACCTATTCCCTGTGGGATTCGACCCCAACCTTGTTGGGTTATTGTATTTGACACCGACCGCCTTACACTATTTAATTAAAGTGTAATTTGAGCGTATCAAATTTTGGCGTCGTTGCTGGGGAATACGATTTTGAAATTACTAATTAGTGTGTGCTTTACTTTACGTCTTAGTCTATTCTATCACACTTTGCTTGTTTTGCTTGGTGTTGATAGGAAAACATGGCCGAATATGAAGAAGAAATGGAGGCGGAAATGGAAGAAAATCCTTTTGCGGACATAGAGGAGTATATTGAGTATACAAATGCTATTGTACCTCCGGCCGTTGGAGCTGAAACTTTCAAGGTGGAACATGGTTTAATCCTTATGCTCAAAGCGGAGGGGTTTTTCAGGAATTCCACTGATAATGATCCGACACAACATCTTAGAAACTTCTTGGGCATGTGTACGATGCATAAGCAGAACAACGTCTTGGATAATGCTTTAAGGTTGAGGTGCTTCAATTACTCACTAGCTGGGGACGCAAGGAAATGACTTCAGAATATGCCACCAAACTCCATTCATTCTTGGCCTGAACTTGTCCGGGCATTCTTAGCTAAATGGTTCCCGCAAAGTAAGAATTCTGAGCTCCGGGATAAAATATTCTTTTTCAAGAAAGTACTGGGAGAACATCTACATGAGGCATGGGATCAGTTCAAGTTATACTTGGTGAGGTTTCCCAACCATGATTTTCCGGATTCTATCTTGTTGGAAAAATTCTACATGGGCTTGGATCCTATGAACCAATCTATAGCTAAAAATGCAGCTGACGGATCTTTCATGGACAAATTATTCGCAAGGGTCATACAAATACTTGACAAAATGGCGAAGCATAATCAAGCATGGCACTCAAAGGACACCACAAGTGGAATTGCATATGGGTCTCCTTCCTTGACCACCATGATCAAGGAAAACTAAGAAATGGATTAAGTGATTGCAGGGCTTGCCATAAATGTCAATGTGTTGACAAAAATGTTCACAGAAATCCAGACGAAGAAAGTAAATGTGGTGGAAGATGTGCAACCCTTATCAAATGAGGACTTTGAGGAGGCAAACTATGTCAACAACTCGCAAGGTGGCCATCAAAGGCAACAACACCAAGGTCAAGGACAACAAAATCAATGGAGGCCTCACCCACAAGGGAAAGGCAGCCAACAATGGAGAAATGACCAAGGCGGCTCAAATCAATGTAATTGGAACAACAACAACAACTTCCCAAATCGGAGCTCAAACCCCTATGTTCCAACAAAGGGTCAATATTCAAATCAAGGTTCCTCAAGTGAGTCTAACTTGGAAGACGTGCTTGAATGGGTATTGCAAAATCAAGAGAAGTCCGACACTTCTATGATGAATATGACCGAGCTTGTTGGTTCTCATACTGCATCCATTCAAAAATTGGAGATGCAAATGAGAGACCTCTCTAGGGAACAAAATCCGAAGCAAAAAAGGACACTTCCAAGTGACACAATTGCGAACCCCAAGGGTAGTGGGAGTGGTCCAACTTCTCATGTCATGGTGATTACTACTCGGAGTGGGAAGGTACTACAAGGAGGGAGTGAACAAGTGGTTGAAGTTGAAGAGTCCAAACATGAAGTTGAGGTTGATTATCCAAGGGTTGTTGAAGTTGAAAAGGTTCCGAAAGAGTTTAAAGTGCAACAAAAAAATCGGGACGAGGTAAAGAAAAGGTAAAAGAGACACCAAAAACTCTGCCACCTATTCCTAGACCTCCTCCTCCATTATCTCAAAGACTTGCTAGGAAGGTTATTGATAGCAAACTCGAAAGGTTCTATGACATTCTCAAGCAATTATCGGTGAATATTCCATTTGTGGAAGCATTTCAAGAGATGTCGGGTTTTGCTAAATATTTAAAAGATTTGATCACCAAGAAGAGAACCACCAAAAATGAAGTGGTGAATGTGACTCACCGGGTTAGTTCCATCATTGCAACATCTACCGTTCAAAAGAAAGAAGACCCGGGAGCTTTCACCATTCCTTGTACTATTGGGCCACATGATTTTGCAAGAGCCCTTTATGATAATGGGGCTAGCATCAACTTGATGCCTCTTGCCATTTACAAGCAGACAGGGTTAGGTATGCCAAGGCCTACAAGTATGAGATTGCAAATGGCCGATCGTTCCATAAAGAGACCGGTGGGAATTGTTGATGATGTACTTGTTAAAGTGGGAAAGTTTCATTTACCCGCCGATTTCGTAATTCTTGATTGTGCGGTTGACAAAGAGATCCCTATCATTTTGGGGAGACCATTCCTAGCCAGAAGAAGAGCACAAATGGATTCGGAACGGAATGAGATCAAATTTCGTGTGAATGATGAAAAGGTCACATTCCAAGAAATCAAGGGTATGAAACTACCACATGAATATAAGAGTATCTCGGTGATTGATTTTGTTGATGAAGTGGAAGATGCGGTTGAAATGAAGATGGAAGAACAATGCCTAGGTGAGGCGTTGGCGGCTATTTTGGTGAACTTTGATGGTGAAGATATGGAAGGATATATGGAATCGGTAAATGCATTGGAGGGGCTTGGGTCCTACACTTATGCTCCGGCAAAGCTCTCTCTCGACTTGGAGAATAGAGCCACTCCTCCTGCAAAACCTTCTATTATTGAGCCACCGTAACTAGAGCTCAAACCACTTTCACCACACTTGAGGTATAAATTTCTTGGCTCAAATGATACTTTACCGGTAATCGTTTCTTCTTTGTTGAATGATGTGCAGGTAGAACAATTGTTGGAAGTCTTGAAGGAGCATAGGAAAGCTATTGGATGGACAATTGCGGATATTCGAGGGATTCCCCTTGGAATTTGCAAACACAAGATCCAATTGGAGAGTGAGACGAAACCAAGTGTGGAACATCAACGACGATTGAACCCGTCCATGCAAGAGATGGTAAAGAAAGAAATCATCAAGTGGTTGGATGTCGGGGTAGTCTACCCCATTGTCGATAGTTCTTGGGTGAGCCTGGTACAACGTGTGCCAAAAAAAGGAGTGATCACCGTGGTTGAAAATAATAAAAATGAGCTCATCCCAACAAGAACGGTGACTGGATGGAGGGTGTGCATGGATTATCGAAAGCTCAACAGTGCCACATGCAAAGACCATTTCCCTATGCCTTTTATTGATCAAATGCTTGATCGGCTAGTGGGAAGGTCATTCAATTGCTTTCTTGATGGATATTCCAGGTACAACCAAATCAACATCACATTGGAAGATCAAGAGAAGACAACATTCACTTGCTCTTATGGGACTTTTTCTTTTAGTCGGATGACATTTGGTTTGTGTAATGCTCCGACTACTTTTCAAAGATGTATGATGTCTATTTTCTCTGACATGGTGGAGGATTTTTTAGAGGTTTTCATGGACGACTTCTTAGTGGTAGGTGACTCTTTTGAGCATTGTCTTAACAATCTTAAACAAGTGCTTAAGAGATGTGAAGAGACCAACCTTGTGCTCAATTGGGAGAAATGTCATTTCATGGTGGATGAAGGTATTGTATTGGGGCATAAAATTTCAAAACATGGCATAGAGGTTGACCGGGCTAAGATCGAGATTATTTCCAAGCTTCCTCCACCTACTTCCGCTAAAGGTGTTCGAAGTTTCTTGGGCCATGCCGGGTTCTATAGGCGTTTCATCAAGGATTTCTCCAAGATTGCAAATCCTATGTGCAAACTCCTTGAGAAAGATGCCAAATTTGTGTTTGACGAGAAATTCCTCAAAGCCTTTGAGGAATTGAAGCAAAGGCTCACCACGGCAGCTATTATTGTCACACTCGATTGGTCTTTTCCTTTCGAGCTCATGTGTGACGCCAGTGGTGTAGCTATTGGAGCAATGCTTGGCCAACATCACAACAAGGTTCTCCACCCGATCTATTATGCAAGCAAGACACTCAATGGGGCGCAAATGAATTATATGGTAACTGAACAAGAACTTCTTGCCGTTGTCTATGCCTTTGAGAAGTTTCAGGCTTATCTGTTGGGATCCAAGGTGATAGTGTACACAGATCATGCTGCTCTTCGCTATCTCATGTCAAAAAAGTATGCAAAGCCTAGGTTGATTCGATGGGTCTTGTTGTTGCAAGAATTTGACTTCGAGGTCAAGGATCGCAAGGGAACTCAAAATCAAGTAGCGGATCATTTATCAAGGCTAGAAGAGGCAGGGAGGCCAAAGGGAGATATTGAAATCAACGATGCATTCCCGGATGAACACATATTGGAACTATCTAGCACTTTTGCTCCTTGGTATGCCGATATTATCAACTACTTGGTTAGTGACCTTATTCCGGATGGATTGGAATCCTATCAAAAGAAAAAGGTTTTGAGAGATTATCGGCAATACTATTGGGAAGAACCATTCTTGTTCCGTGTTTGTGCTGATAATATCATCAGAATGTGTGTTTCAGAAGAAGAGATTATGTCAATTCTAAAGGCATGCCACGACTCACCGATGGGGGTCATCATGGGGGAAATCAAACTGCATCTAAGGTGCTTGAATATGGTTACTATTGGCCGTCAATCTATCATGATGCCAATCAATTGGTCAAGGCTTGTGACCAATGTCAAAGGCAAGGATCAATCTCCAAGAGGCATGAAATGCCAATGCATTTTGTGATTGAGATAGAAATCTTTGACGTGTGGGGAATTGATTTTATGGGTCCCTTTGTAAGCTCTTGTGGGATGAAATACATCGTGGTGGTAAATGTCTCTCCTTTTGGAGCTGTAGAACTAGAATCGGAGGATGGGCTCTGAACCTTCAAAGTGAATGGCCAGCGAGTCAAGAACTACTTGGGCACAAATGGAAATTTGGTGGAGCAGCTAGATCTCAAAGATGGTCTGTACCCGACCAATGAGTGAATCCAAAGGAACGCCAACTTCGTCGTGCCGCGACGTTAAATCAAGCGCTTCATGGGAGGCAAATGTTGTAACACCTTTTTTGGCCTTTAAGTTTTTAATTTTTGTTAGATAGATTTAATTGAGCAATTTAAAGTGTGTGTTAGAGCGCAGGGGATTCAAAAGATCATAACACGGGATAAAATTTCATGAAAAAGGGAAGAAAAATCACCTTGGATAGTTTGCTACACATATGCAGTCCCATTTTCACTATGCGGACTGCATTTTGGTCGCAAACCAACAGAGTGTGTTTGGCTAAAATTGGTGATATAAATGCGACAAGTTGGTGCACTTTGCAGACCGCATTTCCACAATGCGATCGCATAGTGCACCGCATTTGTGGCCCTCCAGCAACTCTCTTGATTCCACCGCATAACACTTATGCAGTCGCATAGTGTGTTATGCGGTGACTTACATACCGCAAATTGTTCAGGTATACCCCTTGCATCTCTTCATTCAAAACAAACAAAAAGAAATTTTTTATTTATTTTATCAGAAACAAAACAAAACGAAAAAAAAAAAGAAAAGGAACGAAGAAGGCAAAACGACTAGTGCGTGAACTAATCTTCCAAATGTGCTCATAAACCCGTCACTGGTATGTTTTCCTTGTCCCAATTCCATTATTGCCAGCTTTAGTTTGTGTATTTGTTCTTGTTTTTTTCTTTTTTTCTTTTTCGGTTGTTGTTTCATTTCTCTTTTTCTTTCTTTCTTCTTGATTATGTTTTGTAGTTAGATGTATGTTCATAATGTGATGTTGGTTAAGTAATATGTTTTAGGGTGCTGGGTAGTAAAAATTAGGACCGCCATTGTTGAGGGTTGAGTTCAATCGTTGGGACGATGAAGTCTGTGACTCGCATAATCAAAATGCGGTCCGCATTTCTGCCGCATAGGTAAAACCTAGCTGGCTGAGGAAGATGACCAAATGCGGAGACTTTGCGATCGCAAAATTGATATGCGGACTGCAAAGCCACCGCGTACTGACACAGAATACCCAGTTTAATAACATGCTTTCTGCGGCTATTTTGCGATCGCATTTCCTACTTTGCGGTGGAATTTGCGATCGCATTCTGTGATTTTGTTTTCTGATCAATCAGGTATGCGATGGTTATGCAAACTGCATAGTGGTTATGCGATCCCATAACCCATCGCATACTTAGATCATTCAAAGAGCTTGCAAGTTTGCGACAAGTTTGTGGTCCGCATAGTGGTTATGCGACCGCATAACCTGTCGCATTCTTAATTTTTTTTTAGTTTTTCTGTTTTCTTTTCATTGTTGTCTACCATGCCGCTCACATTTGACTTCTATGCAGATATGGCTCCAAAGAAACATACAGCCTCCTCCCAAAAAAGGGCATCCTCTAGTCATCAAACTCAACAAGCAAAACGTCCTTGACCAGACCCTACTACTACACGTCCCTCCCAGTCTGATAAGGAGTAGACCTTGCCTGAAGTTGACCTACAGGCTGAGGCAAGAAGGAAATGAGGAGATGACTCCCAGCTCAGGTTTGGGGTCGAAGGGTCCAGGGAGCTTTATAGAGAAGGGTTGAACAAACAAAAAATCCTGGCCGAAAAACAACTGAGTATGAATGGGCTACAAGAGCAGTACCCCCACATCTGGGAGAACATCAAGGCAAGAAAATGGGAGAGCTTCACGGAGATGCCTGATGAATATAATGAAACCATTTTCCATGAGCTTTATGCCTTTTATGGAGCCTCCAAAACTGCTCATCACAAGCACAACAGGGTTTTCTGTGACACTATGCTAGTTCAGGAGAAGAGTGTGTTCTGCAGTGATGAGACTATCAACGAATTCTACATCCCTGACTGGAGCCCGGGCACAGCTGAGTACCATGCCAAGTAGGTAAACCGGGAGAATGAGCGGAGTTGGATAGCATATGTGATAGCAAAGGGGACCCCTGCCTAGATCAACCCTGTACACAAAATATACAAGGAGGATCTCACCCGAGAGGGTCGATTTTGGCTTAGCTTTGTCACTTCTCGACTGATACCGTCAAGAATTGAGACTGATATAGGCATTGAGAAAGCTCTTCTCATTGCCTGCATTATGGCGGGAATCATGATCGATGTGGGTGCTCTTATCTTCCGGGAGTTAGGGATTCGAGCAAAGCAGGTAGACACATCACTTCCATTCCCCTATTTGATCACAGCCCTCTATAAAGCTATGAAAGACCCTACCATGCCACACACTGACAAGATAGGGAAGTCGTTTAAGGATATTGATATCACACACATAAATAATGTTGTTTCTCCCCCAGAGTTTCAGACTCAGGGTCTAGTTGATGTAGAGCCTTTAGATTCCCAAACTCTTGTGTCCCCTCAGGTTCCAGTTGCATCCACTTCTACTTCACAGCCTGCCTCTCAGTCCACCACTGCTCAGCCTTCTGCTGCACTGCCAACCATCTCGAGGCTTGGTCTCATTGCTCAACATGCCAATGCTAAGGTAGACCAGCTTATGAAGAATTTTCCCACCCTCATCAGACAGGCCTTGACCCATATACAGTCCCCAGTGACAGGACTCCAACAACGACAAACAACTTATAGGGATTGCCTGCAACAACTTAAGTTGAGGGTTGAGAAGATAGAGCGAGGTGGGGTTAGTGACTTGCCTAGGCTCCGGGAGGAAGTTTACACTATGAAGACTGACCTCCACAAGATGCAGACTTTGGAGTTCGATCTATCATCCTTCCTGCCCAAGGACGGTGAGCAGGGAGCAGACACAGCAACACCAGGATTGGGCCTTGACTTCTCCACTCTGATGACAGATATTGCACCTCTGACTGCCAGGGCTTCCCAGCCTCCACCTCCTCCTGCACATATTGAGCTTCCTTCAGAGGAGGATTTCGGACATTCTACAAATTCAGAGGGTGAGGGGGTAGACGAGGGAGAGAATGAGGAGGATTCATGGTCCATGGAGGATGATGGTCCTCAGGAGAAGGGCAAGCAAATTGTTGCCTCTACAGTCGAGGATGAGGAACAAGCTGCAATTCAGATAGCAATACAACATTCGCTAGTAGATATGGTCGCCCCTGCAGATCCATCGGCCACTCAGCCATCAGCGGGCGAGGCTAGCAACTCACAGGCCCCAGCTCCAGCATTGGGTCAGCCAAATATCCCTCCTCCATCAGTGGAGGTCACTCCTCAGGCCGAGATCTCATCGGTCCCAGCTTCAGTATCAGAGGGTGACCCCACCATCACTCAGTAGGCTTCCGACTCCCATAGCGTTTAGTGTACCTTAGGGAGCCCCTAAACTCTATTTTATGTTCTTATGCATTGGGGACAATGCATGCTTTTTAGTTGGGGGTAGTAGCCTTGTATATATTTTTGTGAAATTGGCAACTGTTGTACATGTTTATGTTTTTGTGCTATAAGCAAACTTATGTACTCATTTGTATTTCGTGATTCTGTATATATTGGTGTTTTGTGATTTCCGTACATAAGTTATGTTATCCTTGTGTATACTAAAAAACAAAACAAAACAAAAATAAGTAGATAGTTGTCCATCTTTAGTAATTAGCAATGAATTCCCCTTGGTTTTTCTTCGTCGGGTTCTTTTCCAAGGGTGTAATAGTAGAACCAGGACAGTAGAATGAAGCATATTGACCCGGTTGGTGTACTTGTTTAGTTTCAAGCATGTGTGTTGTATATAGCATATACCCTTCCATTAATATATTTAAAAAAAGATATAAACTGTGTGAATTTGAGGCTCGCTCTGTGACTCTATGTCTACCTAGAGTTATATATGTATATATGATGAAAGCTTTGAGTTGCCAAGTGTTGACTCGAGGGCTTCAAACTATGTAAGCCAAACAGTTCGTGTGCCATGTGTGTGAGTTCTTTGTGTAAATAATTCTTCTATTTACTTCTGCCATCTAGAACTTCCACGGTTGGTTTTTCGATGCTTATAATAATTACATTTGGTTGGAGAAATGACCTTAGGCAGTCTTTGTGATTTTTGGAAAACCAGTTAGCCTTTCAAGCCACCTATTGTGCAGATAGTATCACTAGTCACTCCATTTGAGCATTTAACCTTTTCTTTGGCTACCTCCTTACAAACCTTTTCCTTTTTGTGAAATAATTCCCTCTTTTGAACCCGTCCCTCCTTGAACATTGATAATGAGGCTAAAAGCCTAAGTTGGGAGTGTGGTGTCAGGCCGGAAATTGGCAAGGTTGTGAAATGAGCGTAGGAGAGTGTACCTCAAAATGTGAAACAACTCAAGCTCCAAAAGCAAAATATAAAAAAAAAAGGTATAAGAGTTGTGAGTATTTATACAGAAGGAGCCTTGAAGAGAATAAAAGAGGTAGTTGAGGTGGCTAAATGGTGGAAAATTTGAAGCTAATGAAGGCTATGTGGTTTGAAAAGAAGCAAAGAGCACAAGAAAGAAAAATGTGATTAGTGTTCAAGGAGGGTGTAGTCACTTGTACCCAAATGCTTATCCGACCCTTCCCTAAACCTACATTACAAGCTTAAAAAGTCCTTATGGGATCTCCAACCGAGCGTTCTTAGAATAAAGTGATGAATTAAAATAAGGGCAAGCCTATGGTATGGTATGTTGTAACACTTGAAACTCTTTTTTAGGGTGAGTGTATTTGTGAATTCGTCCGTTTTTGTTGTCATTCTAAATATTGTGATTTTGGGACTTTCTTTCTAAGTGAGGGCACATGAATTGTGAGGTTGGACAAAAGTTGAGTTTTTGAGTCAAATGCAAGTGCACTCACCTAAGGGTAATATTTTGTCACATTGTTTGAGGCTCAAAGTTTCACAAGTTGATTAGTTTCCTTGTATATATTGATGGTTCAATAAGGGTGGAACAATCGAAAATGCATGCTTGTAGTACTAACAACAAACATCGTCCATGGTCACTATTATTTCATATCTTGTAGATGGAGTCTAGAATATGATAGTGTTGTCTTAGTTGCTTGAGGACATGCAAGAGTTTAAGTTGGGGGTGTTGATGTGCCAGAGAATTTCGGCACATTTGATACAAATTGCTTAGATTTTAGCTTGTTTTAGATGCAATTATCTTTTATACTTACGTAATTTTAGTGTTTTTGCAATGTATGAGGTTTAAGGACTTAAGGGCATGGAAATGAATTCAAAAAGCCACAAAAAGACAAGAAAAGAGCAAAAAGGCATCGCAAATGTAGATATGCGATCGCAAATCCAACATGCGAGCCGCAGAATGCACAAGGGAATCGCAAACCACAATAGATTTCTGGGCAAAGTTCAGTGCAAGAAATGCGGTCCAATCTGCGATCACATAACCTATTTGCGAGCTACATAATGGATCGCAAACTCGACATGAAGATTGTTGAAGGTAGAAAATGCGACACGAAATACGATCGCAGATCTGCAATGCAGACCGCAAAACATCAATAAGATGAAGGCTTGGAAGCTAGGGTTTGAAGATGCGATGGTTATGTCAAGAATGTGGACCGCATGCCTGTTATGCGACAGATATGTGGTCGCATATTTAACCGGAAAGGGTATTTTTGTCCAAATCTTGTCCCGAGTTTTGACCCACTATAAGTAGATTTATTGGGGTTTTGTGGGGGCATCTTGTCTGATTTTGGAGCTACAATACAAGGCTTTAATATTCCTCTCTTTTGGAAGCTTTTGGGTCAAGAATCTTTCACTTTGTAAGCTTTATGGCATTAAATATTCTCTTCCTTTTGTATTTTAATATGTGTAGCTAACTTTAAATACTAAGGTTGTGGACCCTAAATGGGTGTTATGTTAATGAGTGTTTAACATTAAATATATGTATAATGGTTGGTTGATATTTATTTATTTCTCATTCTTCATTTATTGTTGGTGGTTGCAAACATTAACAAGTGCCATTAAATTCTTACTTTGCTTGGGAAAGTGGTTGGAATTTGGTAGAAGTAAATATCAAAGACTCAAGGCTTTAAACCTTGTTTAATAGAATCGCTTAGGAATAAGTGGGTTTTATTTGGCATATATTGATTATTCTTAATTACAACTCTTTTATATTTGAAAAAATCATAAAGAGGAAATACTACCCAACTATTGGAAAATATTGGGTAGTCATTTAGAAATCATTTGCATATCAAAAGAACCTTCCATTAGAAATATATCATATTAATACCGATAGCATTACACTTCATTGAAGGGTACACAATTTTGGTTTCTTTAATCAAATTATTTACACTCTCAATATCACAATTAGTTATTTCATTAAACCAATCTCAATTCATATTCTTGTTACTATTAACCGAATAGAATTACGACTTTAGTCAAGTAACACACTATTCGAGTAACCTTTTCACACATATTCCCTGTGGGATTCGACCCCAACCTTGTTGGATTATTATATTTGACACCGACCGCCTTACACTATTTAATTAAAGTGTAATTTGAGCGTATCAAAGCCTTTCTGCCAAAAAAAATCTCCCAAACCCCCCCCCCCCTCCAGAAAATCCTATGCCGTCTTTATATAGTTCTTACCTCCAGGTTCCTTCTCTCACTTCTTCAAACGGATAAGGATCTTCTCAAAAATGAGCACACGATGAATGTGGGGCTCGAATTGACCGAGATCGATCCGATGCCTCTCACTTATCCAACGCACGTCTTCTAGAGCCTTCTAATCGCGTGAAGTAGCTCGAAATCGAGCGAGTGAGGGGGGATCTCTGGGTGTCAGAAACCATTACAAAATGGCAAGAGGAGAGAAAGAGGGAACGCATGGTATGAGTTTGTATTCACTCGCCTGACTTTTGGCGAGTTTTGGAAATGAATTTGGGCGAGAACGATGGCGAACAGTACTATTGCGTCGTTTCTTCTGAGTTTTTGGGATTTAGGGTTCATTTCAGGGCAAATACATGAGGCTCGTATGCGAAGGTTTGTGGGGTGAGTCGGTTTAAAGGGTCAGGCCTGATTTCATTGGGCTGGTTTGGAGGGGATGTGGGTTGGGGATTAAATGGGTGAAATGTTTGGGCTTCAGGTCTTTTAGCTTGGCCCAATTCGGGTTTTGCCCAAGACTTTCCCCTTTTCTTTTGTTTTTCTTTTCTTTTTTTAATTAATAAAATCCTAAAATTAACTCCTAAATTAATCTAAGTTGTAAAATTAAACTAATTGCCTTGTCACAATAATTATAAACTTACTTAGTCCTAAATCAAAAGGAAAAATCAATAGACTAAAATTAAAAGGTGTAAAATGAGCTATTTTGTGATTTTCGTGTTTTAGTAAAAGAAATAATTACTAATTAATTCCAAAAAAGTAAAATCAAACCTAAATGCAATGCATGGTATTTTGGTATATTTTTGTTGATTTTTTATGGAAAGTAAATATGCACAAAAATGCAAATAATTAGTAAAATTCTACAAAAAATCCTATAAAATTGCAAAAATTGGAAAAAAATTATTTTCTTATATTTTATGGGAGTAATTCATATAGGGCAAAAATCACGTGCTCACATTGTGCACCTACTATGAGTGCTAATGCTAGCTTTTCTAAGTGTGCATACCTGATTTCGGCCTCTAAAAGTGTTTTACCGATATAATAAATCAAATATTATGTACCTTTCCCATACGAGCATGACACTTATCGTAACCTCGAACACCACCCGGTAAATCAACAGTTCTTTGCCTTCTAGAGGTTTGGCTAGCAATGGTGAGTTCGTCAGTACTCTTCAAATTCTTTAGGGCTTGTTGACGTTTCCGAGTCCAGTTGAAATTCTTTGCTTTTCCAACACTAGTAATAGTTTGTGGCATCACTCCGATGATCGAGATATAAATCGACCGAGGGTGACTATCCAGCCTGTTAGTTGCATTTTTTTCATGTAGGTCAGCATGTCTGGTATGTCTTTAATAGCTTTAATCTGGGTTGGGTTGACCTCGATTACGATGTTGGACACTAGGAAGCCGAGGAATTTACCCAATGCTACTCTGAAAGCATATTTTTTTTGGATTCAACTTTATGTTGTATTTCGAAAGGGTAGCAAACATCTCTTTTAAGTGGTTCAAATGGTTCTCCGTCTGTAATGATTTGATGAGCATGTTGTCGATATATACTTCCATAAACTTCTTGATGCAATCTTTGAATATTTTGTTGACTAGCCTTTGATATGTGGCTCCCGCATTTTTCAAGTCGAACGACATAACGTTGTAGCAATAAGTCCCTTTTTTGTAATGAAGGATGTCTTCTCTTGATCTTCTAGGTTTATCTGAATCTGATTGTAGCCGGTATGCATCTATAGAACTCAACAATTCCTTGCCTGTAGTGGCATCTATCCATATGGGGCAAAATGGAAGGAGTCTTTAGGACACACCTTATTTAAGTATGAGTAGCTAATACTCACCCTCCACTTGCTATTCTTTTTTGTGCGACCATAGGGTTTGCTAATCATTAGGTATTTTACCTTTCTTATCAAACCAATATTCAATAGTTTGGAAATTTCGCCGTTGATGACTTATATTTCGATGTAGCCCTTGCTTTAGCTTTTTCTGTTTGACAGCTCGGTAGTTGTGATCTATGTTGAGCTTGTGGGTCATAACTTCTAGGGGAATCCCTGTCATGTCTATATGTGATCAAGCGAAACAATATGTGTTATCATGTAAAAATTCAATCAACTTATGTTTATGCTCAGAGTTTAGCCCTTAACCAATGTAAACTTTCCTCTCCAACCAACGGACCAAGAGAATCACTTTTTCCAAATCCTCGGTGGTTGACTTTTAAGCATTCATATCCTCTGGCTCAATAATCTTGTTAGCATATGTGTCATTTTGTGGTTCAGAGGCTCCTGACTTAGTTCTAATAGTGGGTCCTCGACGCTTCAGGACTCGGGCTGTTTTGGTTGTTATTCGATTGGTTTATCTTTGGGGAGGGCGTTCATAACGTCAATCTAGTTGACCTCTTAGGATGCTCTTTATTCTCCTCAATTTTTTTAGATACCCCACTTTGATATGAATTTGATTACTTGATGCAATATTGATGGGACAACAACTATTTCGTGAATCCATGGGCTCCCTAATATAACTTTGTAGGCTATGTCTCCGGCCATTACTCAGAATAAGTTTCTTTGACCATTCCATCTACAAAGGTTGTCAAAATCACTTCTCCTCTGGTCATCATACTGGAATTGTTGAAACCGGAGATTATGCACGCCTTCGGGATGATCTGACTTGTGAGTTGCATTTCTTCGTTCGCTCGCATTGGATGATATTTACTGAACTACATGGATTCATCAAAACTCTTCTAATATTAGTGTCTAAAATACATAAAGTTATTCCCAAGGCATTATTGTAAGGTATGACCATGTTATCTGCATCCTCATCGTCGAAGGTAATGCTCTCTCCAGACAGCATCTACCAAGTCCATTTTTCATGTGAGACGACACTTTTGCAAACTTCTTTTCTAATGTGAAGGCCACACTATTCACTTCTTCTCCTCTGAATATAACGTTGACTACCCTTTTCGACTATGGAACACGGGCCAGCTCCTCCTTTATCATGTTCTTTATGTATGAATCTTTCCTTTTTTGCTAAAGAGTTCAGTGAGATATCCCTATTTGAGAAGATGATCTATCTCATTCTGTAAGAATCTGCAATTGGTTATCTTGTGATCATTATCGTTATGGAATTCGCACCAGAATTCCTAGCTCCACTTGCTCGTGTCATTCTTTGTCTCCTTTGGACATCTCACCTTATCTCCCATGTCTTTGAGTACCTCCACCAATTCAATGATGCTAACATTAAAGTTATATCCATGTAGCATTAGCCGAAGGTGATAGTCATTGATTTTGATGTTTTTCAGCTCCTTCCCCGCTTGATGTGGCGCTATATCATTCCTCCACCCGGAATTCCTGTCTTCTCGAACCGGCCTTGGCCTCCTATCACTATCTCGGTGAATGGGTCTAGAATATGGTTTGCACCGGACCTTGGAGTCTCGATGTTTGGGTTCATCTCGTCTACCGACTACTTTAGACTGATGGTTGTACTTGGTCATCTCCCTTCGGTCAAATCCGGGAAATGCTAAGATATCATCTTTTATTCGAAGCTTAGTGTTGTATTTTTGATATACGTCATTCCACGTCTTGGCCGTGAATTCCCACAGGCTCTCCCTCAATTCCTTTAAGGCTTCAAAACTATTTGGGTTCAAATTTCTGGTGAAGGCCATGGATACCTAATTATCTGGAAACTTGGGAAGTAGCATCCTCTCCCTTTGGAATTGATCTATGAAGTTTTGGAGAACCTCTATTCTTCCCTGCAAGATTTTTAAGATGCCTTTCTCCTATTTCTCTACCTTTGCACTTAGAGTGCGCGTTGATAAAAACATTTACAAGTTTAGCAAAAGAGCGAATAGAAATTTTAGTTAAATAGGAATACCATATTAGGTCTCCCTTTGTCAGAGTTTCCTCGAACTTCAGGACAAGCACCGGTCCAATTTCTTCCATTGTGAGGTTGTTTTCTTTGATCTCGGTTGTGTAAGCCATGATTATGGGTCACAATTTCTGTCGTACTTCAGGATATTCAGAATCTAGAACTTTTTTGGAATTGGCAGTGGGGTCGTGCTCGATTTCCATGTCTATTGAGAGTATTTTTATATTGATTCCTTTGATAACGGGTGGAACTCCTAGTATCTGCTCGATCCTCTCATTCTGTTCCTTAACTTATTACTATAGGTTAGCATTAAACTCTGTAATTTAGCATTTTCAGACGTACTTGAGCTCATGGATCCAACATCGTTGAGGAGTCTCCCTATCGTCGAATCTCTTAGTTTAGAGTTTGGGGTTTTCATGTCGATGTGATCCCTAAAAAGTAGGGTTGGAGTTGCTACCTTAGTACGACTCATCAGGACCCTCAATGCCTCTCGATCTAGCATTCAACTCATATTGGTGATCAGAAATTCTTTCATTGTTTCTTTCAATCTTCGTTGTTCTTAACCCCTACTAAGAGATCTTGCAGGTGAGTTGTTCCTGGAGCGAGATGACGAGGATCAAATTGGCTAATCATTTGGAGTTCGTGTCCCGTCAACCTATTCTACTGGTTGAGCATTGAAAGTTGGAACCCACGGGCTGGCTGTTGACCCCAGACATGGTATTTCATTTGAAGAGACAATTAACAAGTGAGAATAACGAAGAGTCAAAAAAATAGTAATGTGACTTTGGATCAAGCGTTCAATTGCTAGGGTAGGGTGTCGAACCGTTTAACCCAAAACTGGTTTTAGATTAAACAATTAAATTTATATTTTCAATGCCTCTAGCAATGAGATTGATCCAAAGCATATACATGAAATAAATATTAAATATGAATAAGATAAAATAACATAGAGGTAAAGAAGATCTTATTGATTGTAAGTCTCAAGGGGATGCAATAATTGAATGAGATACAATCCCGAAGATAATTAGGCAACATTGCTAATGAATACAGAATCAACTCAATGAAAATACTAGAGAATGTTAATTCACTACTACAAATAAGACCTTTAGCGGCAATACAAAATGGCTTTAGCGGCAATAATAATAGTCTCTATATCTTTTACCGGCCATTAGCCTTTTGCCGCTGAAACTGGGGTCGGCAAAGCCTTTAGAGGCTATTCTCGCAAAAGCTGGTAAACGGTATATTTTATTGCCGCTAAGTTATTATCTTTAACGGCAATTATTTGCGACAATTATAATGGCTACTAAATCCAATCCAAAACGGCTAATTATACTTCTTTAGCGTCCATTATTATAGCCGCTACAGTCAAAATAATTGCCGCTAAAGCAATTATTTGTGGCAATTATAATGGCTACTAAATCCAATCCAAACAGCTAATTATACTTCTTTAGCATCTATTTTTTATAGTTGCTAAATTAAAAATAATTGCCTCTAAAAGTTCACATCTTTAATGACAATTATTTTGTGGAAATTAAAATGACTAGAGTATTCCTTCTAAAAACATCTTAGTTTGCCCTTTTATCTTCCATTCTAATGGCTAATATGTTTAACTAAATTGCCGTTAAAAGTCAATATCTTTAACGGCATTTGTTTTACATCAATTATAAATAGTTTAGCCACAATTAATAACAGTTACTATATTCGTACATAATATGACTCAAATAATGAAATATATTAATATTAATTAAAAAAACATTATGTATCTCATTAATCTTAACAAACAAAAGGAAGTACTAATCAAAAATATTAATATCACAGTAACTTAAAACATAAAAATATATTGTATAGACTACATAGCTAATGTCATTATATAACTAATCGAAATGATGGTCTTCAAATGATTTCCGCAACTTTTCCTCATTTTGAAATCTTTCACGCGCTAAATTATCTAACATCAGACGGTATGACCTGAAATTATAAAATAATTGTGTCAAAAGATAAAGTATAATGTGTAAAAACAACTTGAATCCAAAAGGAGAATGTTAAATACAGAAATATGCAGCAAAACCAACCATTCATCTAAGGCAACATTTACAGAAGCTAAGAACTCTCAAAAAATTGTATTTAAGCAGACTAAGTCTCATAGTATTTGCTCACTTTATGGTATGGTGAGGTTGACAGAGGTTGGTACTACTACTGCTTAGCAATTCTCTAATGACCAGAACCAGGCAACTAAGGGTGCAAAAATAACTGTTGCTACTGCTGAAGTTGGTGCAGAAACAGTTGTTACTGCTGATGCTATTACTGTTGAAGCTGGGACAAGAAAGAACACAACTAGGGATGGCTGGAAATAAGTGGTGCGATCTTCAAGTAGGCAAGGTAACTCTCCAGTTGTAGAAAATACGCAGCAGCAGTTAACTTTTCCAGTTGTGCGATAGAATGTCGCAAAAGCTATCATAACTCAAAATGTTTTTTATGCACTTACACACGAGGAGGATGTTAGAATTAACTTACCATCCTTTGGAGATGATAACGTGCAGCAGCTAATTCTGCCTCGTCCTAGCAGTGAGGATCATGCCCAACACATTGATGCTTCGAGTAAAAATTTGGGTGTTCGACAAGTTGCATTAATGATCAGCTTGGCAGAGGTGTTAAAAGGTGATTGTGTACCTATTTCTAGCACTCCTAGGCTACAATTTTCCAGTCCACAAGTGGAGAAAATCATCAAGGAATGTTAGATTGAAATGATGCTGAATGCCAATCATATGGTCAAGCACACATTGGTCACCTTGAACACATCGGCGCATGAGATCCCGTTTCAATCGGTGGAGTCATTTGGTGAGCATGAAGCTGAATCTGGGCAGTTACTACTGTCCACATGGAATGACAATTATGTCATGAGAAGTCAAGCTTCAACGATGGAGGACAGTGATAGCCGTGGACAACATGACCATGATCTAGTTCGTGTTGTGTTGTCAAGAACCAAAACATGGGATGAACAAGTAAAGAAAGATGAGGATGATTATGTAGAAGACAGTGAAGAGCATGAGGATGAAGGAGATAGCCTACCTTCAAGTAGCTCACCAAGGATCTAAACAACAACACTATTTCCACTTCTCCTAAGAAGAAGTTGAGCCCGTTGGCGCCTGATTTTGTGCCTTCAAGCAAGGCTATGATTTCAGACTGTCACAATCCGGATTTTTCACCCTCGGGAGTCGTGATGGCGCTTACTCGTAGAAGCTAGGCAAGCCACAAAATATAGAAATTCTAACTCTTTTATTTTAATCCTTTTATCAACTTGAATTAACAAGTAATCAACAATTTAAAGATAAACGATAACAGAATAAGCGGAAGACTTAAACAGATACAAATGATCAAAATCAATATTACAATGCCAATATACTGCTCTACCTAGAATCTGGTGTCACAATATTCACGAACTGTCTATGAGTACTACATACAAATGTCTGAAAAAAGGAAAGATAGTCTGTCTCGGAAACAAGTGAAGACAGAACGTATAATTGGATAGAAGAGAACGTCGGGCCCGCGGACGCCTGCAAGACTACCTCGGGATCTCTGGATGGACTGAAGGCTGGCTCCCCAAGTGTTACTGTCCCAATTATACTCCGGTATCTGCACAGAGTACAAAGTGTAGCATCAGCACAACCGACTCCATGTGTTGGTAAGTGTCTGGCCTAACCCCGGTGAGGTAGTGACGAGGCTAGGACCAGACTCCAGATAAACTTGTGCAGTTCAAATATATACAGCGGGAAAGAAAATACAGAAATAAACAAGTAGAGATGGGAGGGGGAAACATGCGTTGGGGAATAGTAGGTAAAATAAAATATCAAGAGGATTATAAAGGAATCAAAATCTAACCACTAACAAGAATAAGGAATGCAAAGGCAGATTTCACTTTATTTTCACATCTTGTTACAGGCGTGCAACCCGATCCCATTTCTTGTATCTCGTAGCAGGCGTGCCACCCGCTCACCTTTCATGTATCTTATGGTAGGCGTACCACCCTCTCCCATTTCATTATATCTTATGGTAGACATACCACCCGCTCCCATTTCATTATATCTTGTGGTAGGCATACCACCCGCTCCCATTTACAAGCCAACAATAATCGCAAGGAATCTCGGCAAGAGAACAATAATATCAAACAAACATTCTGGCAAGGGAACAATTATATCTCAACACTATCCCGGCAAGGGAACAATAATATCTCAACAATACCCCGGCAAGGGAACAATAATATCTCAACAATATCCCGGCAAGGGAACAATAATATCAGACAAACATCCCGGCAAGGGAACAATGATGATAATAACATGTGAGGCATAATAAACCACGACGAAGTCATAACAATTTATAATACAAGACCCACGTGCATGCTTGACACCGACGTATAGATACTCGTCACCATGCCTATACGTCGTACTACACAATTAACACGTAGCAAATAGACACAACTCTTAATCCCTCAAGCTAAGGTTAGACCAAACACTTACCTCGAACTTCCACGGCCAGCTCAAGCCTCAAACACCGCTTTTCCTTTCGAATTCGGCTCCAAATCAATTGTATCTAGACATAATCGACTTAATAACATCAATAAATGCTAAACAATCCAATTCTAAATGCTTAATTATAGCTTTCCAATCACTCTTCCCAAAAAGTCAAAAATTGACCCCGGGCACGCTTGGTCAAAACACGAGGTTCAGACCAAAACCCGATCACCCATTCACCCACGAGCCCGAATATATAATTAGTTCTAAAATTCGACCCCAAAATGAGGTCCAAATCACAAAGAATCAAAAAGCCCTAATTCTACCCAAATCCCTAATTTTCTACCCTTAAGAACATGATTTAAGCCTAGAAATCTAATGGGTGTTAATGGAAATTGAAGAAAATGAGTCTAAGATTACATACCTATGAATTTGTGGTGGAATCCCCTTTCAAAAATCACCCAATTTGGAGTTTAGATGAAGAAGTTATGAGTTTTGGAAGAAATCCCGTAATGGCTACTGTTTCTGGACTTTTAAAATAACTGGGCGAAATTGGTCATTGCATTTGCGAAAAGCCCATCACGTTCGCGATGTGTTAGGTCTGGCAGACCTTCGCATTCACGGAATATGACACGCGTTTGCGGAGCTTTGGCTTCTCAAGCCTACGCGTTCGCGGGCCAGTGGCCGCATTCGCGGTGCACAAAATGGTGACCCCTCCCCAGGCCTTTAACCTTACGCGTTCGCGAGTGCATGGACGCGTTCACGAAGGGTATTCCTTCCTCAGCCTTGCATTCGCGTCTCAAGCTTCGTGTTCGCGAAGAAGAAATCTGGCACCTGGGAGATTTGCCTTACGCGTTCGCGAGAGGAACCACGCGAACGCATAGAGTAAAATCCATGGGCACTGAACAACAAAAATCTGCAACTTTTTGAGTTCTAAAAACCTTCCGAAACACACTCGAGCCCTCGGGGCTCAACCAACATACATACTAACTCAATAACATCATACAAACTTATCCATGCAATCAAATCGCCAAAATAACCTCAATAACAACGAATTAAACCTCAAAATCGATGAAATATTTCAAAACTTCTTAAAGCATCAAACTTTGCATTTATGGTCAGAATCACATCAAACGGATTCCGTTTCTTTCCAAACTTCACAGAGTTATCTTAAATCACATATAAGACATGAATCGGGCACCGGAACCAAAATACGGGCCCGATACCAACATGTTCTAATCAAAATTCATTTCAAATTCCTTTAAAAAATTTCAGAAAATAATTTCCTTTAAAAAATTCATTTCTTAGGCTTGGGACCTCGGAATTCGATTCCGGTCATACGGCCAAGTCCCATATTTTCCTACGGACCCTCCGGGACCGTCAAATCACGGATCCGGGTCCGTTTACCCAAAACGTTGACCGAAGTCAAATTAACTCATTTTATAGTCAAAATTTATCATTTTCCACAGATTTTCACATATAAGCTTTCCAGCTACCCGCCCGGACTGCACACGCACATCGAGGTGATGCTAAAAAAAGGTTTTTAAGGTCTCGGAGCGCAGAATTCAATTTAGAAACAAGTGATGATTTCCTCTAAAACAACTGTTCATCCTCGAACGGACATAAGAAGGAAGTACCTAAGTCAGGGAAAAGATAGGGATAACGGCTCCGCATATCGGACTCGGACTCCCAGGTCGATGCCTCAGCAGGCTGACCTCTCTACTGAACACGAACAGAAGGAAAACTCTTCGATCTCAACTGACGAACCTGTCGGTCTAGGATAGCTACCGACTCCTCCTCAGAAGACAAGTCATTGTCCAACTGGACAGTGCTGAAATCTAACACATGGGATGGATCGCCGTGATTCTTCCGAAGCATGGATACATGAAACGCTAGATGCACGGCTGATAAGCTCGGCGGCAATGCAAGTCTATAAGCCACCTCTCCCACTCGATCAAGAATCTCAAACGGGCCAATGAACCTAGGGCTAAGCTTGCCCTTCTTCCCAAATCTCATCACGCCCTTCATAGGCGACACGCGAAGCAATACCCACTCACCGACCATGAAAGCCAAATCTCGAACCTTGCGGTCGGCATAACTCTTTTGCCTGGACTAAGCTGTACGAAGTCTATCCTGAATAATCCTGACCTTGCCGAAGGCCTCCTGAACCAGATCTGTACCCAACAACCGAGCCTCTCCCTACTCAAACCATCCAACCGGAGACCGACACCACCTACCATACAAAGCCTCATAAGGAGCCATCTAGATACTCGACTAGTAACTGTTGTTGTAGGCAAACTTTGCTAAAGGCAAAAACTGATCCCACGAGCCTCCAAAGTCAATGACAGAAGCCTGGAGCATATCCTCCAAAATCTAAATAGTCCACTCGGACTGCCTGTCCGTCTGGGGATGAAATAATGTGCTCAACTCAATCCGTATGCCAAACTCTCGCTGAATTGCGCTCTAGAAATGTGAGGTAAACTGCGTACCTCGGTCCGAAATGATAGACACGGGCACACCATAAAGACGAACAATCTCCCAAATATAGATCTCAGCTAACCTCTCGGATGAATAATAGACTGCCACAAGAATGAAATGTGCTGACTTGGTCAGCCTATCAACAGTGACCCACACTGCGTCGAACTTCCTCCGAATCTCTGGGAGTCCAACAACAAAATCCATAGTGACCCGCTCCCACTTCCACTTGGGAAGCTCAATCCTCTGAAACAAACCACCAGGCCTCTAATATCATACTTAACCTGCTGACAATTCAAATACCGAGCCACATATGCAACGATATCCTTCTTCATTATCCGCCACCAATAATGCTGCCGCAATTCCCGATACATCTTCGCGGCGCCCAGATGAATAGAGTATTGGGAGCTATGGGCCTCCTCTAAAATAAACTCTCGGAACCCATCCACATTAGGCATACAAACTCGACCCTGAAATCTCAAAACTCCATCATCATATAAGGTAACCTGCTTGGCACCTCCACACTGCACCGTGTCTCTAAGGATACGCAAATGGGGATCATCATACTATCAATCTCGGATGTGCTCCAATAATGAAGAACGAGCAACTATGAAAGCTAAGACACGACTGGACTCAGAAACATCCAACCTCACGAACTGATTGGCCAAAGCCTGAACATCCAAAGCAAGCGGTCTCTCACCGACCGGAATATAAGCAAGACTTCCCATACTGGCTAACTTCCTACTCAAAGCATCGGCCACCACATTGGCCTTTCCCGGATGATATAAGATAGTGATATCATAATCTTTCAACAACTCCAACCACCTCATCTGCCTCAAATTCAACTCCTTTTGCTTGAACAGATACTGAAGACTCTTGTGATCCATGAACACCTCACATGCCATGCCATACAGACAATGGCTCCAAATCTTTAAAGCATGAACAATGGCTGCCAACACCAAATCATGAATTGGATAGTTCTTCTCATGAATCTTCAACTGCTGCGAAGCATAGGCAATGACATTGCCACCCTGCATCAACACTGCACCAAGTCCAATATGAGATGCATCACAATAAACTGTATAAGGCCCTGAACCTATGGGCAAAACCAACACTGGTGCCGTAGTCAGAGCTGTCTTGAGCTTCTGAAAGCTCACCTCACACTCGTCCGACCACCTGAACTGGGCACCCTTCTGGGTCAACCTGGTCATCGGGGCTGCGATAGATGAAAACCCCTCTACGAACCGATGATAGTAGCCTGCCAATCCCAAGAAACTCTGAATCTTTGTAGCTGATGCTGGTCTAGGCCAGTTCTTGACTGCCTCAATATTCTTCGGATCAACCTGAATACCCTCTACTGATACCACATGACCTAGAAATGCAACTAAACTTAACCAGAACTCGCACTTCAAGAATTTAGCATATAACTAACTATCCCTCAAGGTCTGAAGAACCACTCTAAGATATTGCTCGTGCTCCTCCCGGCTTCGGGAATAAATCAAAATATCATCAATGAAGACTATCACTAATGAGTCCAAATAAGGCATGAACACTCGGTTCATCAAATACATAAAAGTTGCTGGGGCATTTGTCAACCCAAATGACATCACCAAGAACTCATAGTGCCCGTACCGAGTGCGAAAAGCTATCTTAGGGACATCGGATGCCCTAACCCTTAATTGATAGTAGCCAGATCTCAAGTCGATCTTCGAAAATACCTTGGCACCCTGAAGCTGATCAAACAAATCATCAATCCTCGGCAGTGGGTACTTATTCTTGATTGTAACCTTGTTCAATTGCCGGTGTTCAATACACATTCTCATCGATCCGTCCTTCTTCTTAACAAACAACACCGGCGCACCCCAAGGCGAAACACTCGGCCTAATGAAACCCTCCTCAAGTAAGTCCTGCAACTGTTCCTTCAACTCTTTCAACTCAGGCAGGGCCATACGATACGATGGGATAGAAATGGGCTGAGTGCCCGGAGCCAAATCAATGCAAAATTCAATATCCCTGTCGGGCAGCATACCCGGCAGGTCTGAAGGGAATACCTCAGGAAACTCACGAACAATGGGCACAGAATCAATAGAAGGAATCTCAGCACTAGAATTACGAACATATGCAAAATAGGCCAAACACCCTTTCTCGACCATGCGCCGAGCTTTCACATAAGAGATAACACTATGGGTAGAATGGCTAGGAGTCCCTCTCTACTCTAAAAGAGGCAAACCCGGTAAAGCTAAGGTCATAGTCTTGGCATGACAGTCCAAGATAGCGTGGTAAGGTGATAACCAGTCCATTCCCAATATAACATTGAAATCAACCATGTCTAGAAGCAACGAATCTACACGAGTCTCAACACCCCCAATCACAACTATACATGAACGATGGACTCGATCTACCAAAATAGTATCACCCACCGATGTAGACATATAAAAAAGATCACTCAAAAAATCACTAGGCATAACCAGATACGGTGCAAAATAGGATGACACATACGAGTACGTAGACCCTAGATCAAACAACACTGAAGCATCTCTATCACAAATCAAAATCATACCTATAATAACTGCATCTGAAGCCTCAGCCTCGGGCCTGGCTGGGAGAGCATAACATCGGGGTTGGGCCCTACCACCCTGAACTACATCTTTGGGACGACCTGCTGCTGGCTGGCCTCCACTTCTAGCGGTCTGAGCTCCACCTCTAGCACCTCTACCTCTACCTCTAACACCTCTACCCCCACCTTTGGCTAGTTGGGTGGCCTGTGGAACACCTGGTGCCTGAACCATAGCACCGGAATCCTGATGCGGAGAACTGCTCGAAGCTCGAGGGTAATACCTAGCAATGTGCCTCGTGTCGCCACAAGTAAAACAAGCCCTCGGCTACTGGGGCTGACGATCCTCGAAACTCTGAAGCGGGGGTGCACTATAGGAGCTAGTGGTGCACTATAGGACTATTGATCAGAATACTGCATCTGAGGACCACAACCACCTGAAGCACCGTGAGAAACCTGAAGTATCGACTGAAAAGGCCTAGGAGGAGGGCCTCTACCATACGAATACCTACCTCCAGACGAGGTACCACTAAATCTGCCTGAATGATGGGGCCTCTTATCCGATCCATGACCACCTCCCTATGATAGAACCATCTCCACTCTCCGGGCCACATTGGCCGCCTTCTGGAAAAATATCTCACCCCAGTCTCCCTAGCCATTTGAAGACGAATCGACTGAATAAGACCATCAATAAACCTCCTCACCCCCCCTCTCTCTCTCCCTCTCTCGGTGGGAAGTATGATAAGAGCATGACGAGCCAAGTCGATGAATCTGGTCTCATACTGGGTAACAGTCATAGAACCTTGCTGGAGACAAACTACCTCTGATAGGCCTCTCTCTGAGCAATGGGGAGAAACTTCTCCAGAAATAGCTATGTAAACTGCTCCCAAGTCAAGGCTGGCAATCCGGCTGGTCTAGCCACGCAATAATCTCTCCACCAAGTCTTGGCAGATCCAAACAAGCAAAATATAGCAAAATCGACCCCATTGGTCTCAACGATCCTCATGTTTCTGAGAACCTCATGGCAGCTGTCTAGATAATCCTAGGATCCTCGGTAGATGCACTGCTGAAAGTGGTAGTGAAGAGCTTGATGAACCTATCCTGCCTCCACAAAGCATCGGCAAACATAGCTTCTCCATCACCGGTCTGAGCTACCACACCCGGCTGAACTACTCTAATTGGTTGAACCGCTGGAGTCTGAATCTGGGGAGCTACCTGCTCCAGAGTGCGAGTAGCAGGAGTTTGGGCTCCTCCTCCAGCCTGAGAGATAGCTGGTGCTACAGGAAGCATGTCTGCTTGGGTGACACTATCCATAAGGCCCACTAGATGGACCAGAGCATCCTAAAGAACTGGGGTGGCAATAAACCCCTCTAGGACCTGAGCTGGGCCTACCAAAACTGTTGGGGCCAGAACCTCATCATTAAAGTCAACTTGAGGCTTCGCCACTGTTGCTACTGCTCGGGGTTGAACTCTGCCCCTACCTCGGCCTCGCCCTCTGCCCCTTGTGGGAGCTGTTGTTGGGGGCTCGGGCTGTTGAGCGGTGGATGAGGAAGCGTGTGTTCTCTCCATCTGCAAAAGAACAAAGTAGAAATTCAATTAGCATTGAGAAATAAAACCGCACGACAAAAAAGAACAAATGTAAAGTTTTCCTAACTGTGTAACCTTTGGGGGATAAATACAGACGTCTCTGTACCGATCCCTCAGACTCTACTAAGCTTGTCAGTGAATTGTGAGACCTATGTAACCTAGAGTTCTGATACCAACTTGTCACGACCCAGATTTCCCACACTCGAGAGTTGTGATGGCGCCTACTCGTAGAAGCTAGGCAAGCCACGAAATATAGAAATTCTAAGTCTTTCATTTTAATCCTTTTATCAACTTGAATTAACAAGTAATCAACAATTTAAAGATTAACAATAACAGAATAAGCGGAAGACTTAAACAACTACAAATGATCAAAATCAGTACTATAATGCCAATATACTCCTCTACCCGGAATCTGGTGTCACAATATTCACGGACTGCCTATGAGCACTACATATAAATGTCTGAAAAAGGAAATACAGTCTATCTCGGAAACAAGTGAGGACAGAACGTATAATTGGATAGAAGAGAACGCCGAACCTACGGACGTCTGCAGGACTACCTCGGGATCTCTAGATGGACTGAAGGCTGGCTCCCCAAGTGCTACTGTCCCAATGCTGCTCCGGTATCTGCACAGAGTGCAGAGTGTAGCATCAGCACAACCGACCCCATATGCTGGTAAGTGCTTGGCCTAACCCCGACGAGGTAGTGACGAGGCTAGGACTAGACTCCAGATAAACCTGTGCAGTTCAAATATATACAGCGGGAAAGAAAATACAGAAATAAACAAGTAGAGATGGGAGGGGGAAACATGCATTGGGGAATAGCAGGTAAAACAGAATATCAAGAGGACTATAAAAGAATCAAAATCCAACCACTAACAAGAATAAGGAATGCAAAGGCAGATTTCACTTTATTTTCACATCTTATTAAATGTGTGCAAACCCGATCCCATTTCCTGTAACTCGTGACAGGCAGCTCCCCTTTCATGTATCTTGTGGTAGGCGTACCACCCGCTCCCATTTCATTATATCTTGTGGTAGGCGTACCACCCGCTCCCATTTCATTATATCTTGTGGTAGGCATACCACCCGCTCCCATTTACAAGCCAATAATAACCGCAAGGAATCCCGACAAGGGAACAATAATATCAAACAAATATCCTGGCAAGGGAACAATTATATCTCAACACTATCCCGACAAGGGAACAATAATATCTCAACAATATTCCGGCAGGGGAACAATAATATCTCAACAATATCCCGGCAAGGGAACAATAATATCAGACAAACATCCCGGCAAGGGAACAATGATGATAATAACATGTGAGGCACAATAAACCACGACGGAGTCATAACAATTTATAATACAAAACCCACGTGCATGCTTGACACCGACGTATAGATACTCGTCACCATGCCTATACATCGTACTACACAATTAACACGTAGCAAATAGACACAACTCCTAATCCCTCAAGCTAAGATTAGACTAAACACTTATCTCGAACTTTCACGGCCAACTCAAGCCTCAAACACCACTTTTCCTTTCGAATTCGGCTCCAAATCAATTGTATCTAGACATAATCGACTTTATAACATCAATAAACAATTAAGAATCCAATTCCAAATGCTTAATTATAGCTTTTTAATCATTCTTCCCAAAAAGTCAAAAATTAACCTCGGGCCCGCTTGGTCAAAACATGAGGTTCAGACCAAAACCCGATCACTCATTCACCCACGAGCCCGAATATATAATTAGTTCTAAAATTCGACCCCAAAACGAGGTCCAAATCACAAATAATCAAAAAGCCCTAACTCTACCCAAATCCCTAATTTTCTATCCTTAAGAACATGATTTAAGCCTAGAAATCTAATGGGTGTTAATGAAAATTGAAGAAAATGAGTCTAAGATTACATACCTATAAATTGGTGGTGGAATACTCTTTCAAAAATCGCCCAATTTGGAGTTTAGATGAAGAAGTTATGAGTTTTGGAAGAAATCCCGTAATGGCTACTGTTTCTGGACTTTTAAAATAACTGGGCGAAATTGGTCATCGCGTTCGCGATGAGTTAGGTCTGACAGACCTTCGTGTTCGCGGAAGACGGCTTGCGTTCGCGGAGCTTTGGCTCCTCAAACCTACGCGTTCGCGGTGCACAAAATGGTGACCCCTCCCCAGGCCTTTAACCTTACGCGTTCGCGAGTGCATGGATGCGTTCGCGAAGGGTATTCCCCCCTCAGCCTTATGTTCGCGTCTCAAACTTCGCGTTCGCGAAGAAGAAATCTGGCACCTGGGAGATTTGCCTTATGCGCTCGCAAGAGGGACCACGCGAACGTGAAGAGTAACATCCCTGGGCACTGAACAGTAAAAACTTGCAACTTTTGAGTTCCAAAAACCTTCCGAAACACACCCGAGCCCTCGGGGATCAAAACCAAACATATGTACTAACTCAATAACATCGTACGAACTTATCCGTGCCGTCAAATCGCCAAAATAACCTCAATAACAACGAGTTAAACCTCAAAATCGATGAAATATTTCAAAACTTCTTAAAGCATCAAACTTTGTATTTACGGTCCGAATCATGTCAAACGGATTCCGTTTCATACAAAACTTAACAGAGCTATCTTAAATCACATATAAGACCTATAGCGGGCACCAAAAGCAAAATACAGGCCCGATACCAACATGTTCTAATTAAAATTAATTTCAAATTCCTTTAAACAATTTCAGAAAATAATTTCCTTTAAAAAATTTATTTCTCGGGCTTGGGACCTCGGAATTCGATTCCGGGCATACGCTCAAGTCCCATATTTTCCTAGTCCGGATCCTTTTACCCAAAACGTTGACCGAAGTCAAATTAACTTATTTTATAGTCAAAATTTATCATTTTCCATAAATTTTCACATATAAGCTATCCGGCTACGCGCCCGGACTGCACACACAAATCGAGGTGATGCTAAAAGAGGTTTTGAAGGCCTCGGAGCACAGAATTCAATTTAGAGGGTCATCACACAGACCATGATAGGGCACTTTTGGATAGTCCAACACCACATAAAATTGCATACTCAGATGGTTCAAAGACGAATGCACAAGGGCTAGAATTATCAGGTAAGAACAATATTTCAAATGCATAATTTCAAGCTTCCACAGTTAAACCTATTGGCAAAGTGAATGAAGGGGTTGCTACTAGGTATTTGACGTCAAGGTATTTGAATTAGCTGTGCAAGCAACTCGTTTAGATGCTACTGTAGTTATTGCATCAGGTGTTGGGCAAATTCCTAATTCCAGTAATGTACTAATACAAGTAATGTACTAACAAGATTTTCTAATTCCAGCTATTCCAATTGATAACTGTAGTAATTATTTCCATGAGGCACTCTAGTTAAAACTAGCAGAACCAGAACACACGTTATGTAAGCCAATTTACTGTCATGTCATCACATATTGAAAAAATCAAAGTACTGCAAAGAGCTTCAAAACAATTGTCTCGGGAGTTTCCTACAAAAATCTTGTCTAATTTGTTGAAACCAAACATGTACATCAAATTATAACCAAAACAAATTCGCAAAATAATGCTCTATAGTTCAAATAGGAAGAAATTAAGTAGTAAGTCAAGTTGGCAAGAAAGATACGTGAAAAACGATTAAGTCGACCGGATGGTATAGTTGGGAAAATGGTAGTTTCTCACAACCTTTGCGACATCAACAATAATGAGGGAAATATAAAAGCAAGAAGCATTCAAGGTAAGCCTAAATACAACAACAAATTAATAAAAATCGAAGGAAGAAAACTCAAATAATAGCGACGAAAGGACAAAGATGAGTAGTACCATGAGGAGGTTGAGCATTTTCAGCAACACTAGGCATCTTTGATGTTTGTGGCACTCGTTCATGTCCACTATTGGCATTAATGATCTAACAAATATTAACATGTTAGATAAAAATACTTTTATATAATTAGAATTTCATTAAAAATGTCTAAAGCTTATTAAATGGAGTTACTTGTTCACCTGAGGTGTCATTGCTACTTTGAGGCATAGATGCATCAGGAGCATATTTGCGCCTGAGTTATCTCATTTGGAGTAATTCTGATTGCATCACTCCTGATTTTGTTTCATCATATTTATTTCTTCATTTTGTTTCTCCTTTAACTCGATTATCTTCTGTTCTAACCTTTGTATAACCTCATTAGAAGAATCATCTGCAATGATATTTTTCTGGACTAGAAATCTGGAAAGAGAACATATGCAGAGACCTCCACATTAGCAACCCAAGTATTTTGGTATAACCTTGTATCTTAAGATTCTTGATTTATTTCTTCAAGTTCTCTTTATGTGTTCTCTTTACCGTTAAAAGAATAAGACAATACAAATTGCTATCAAAGAGACTACTCAATCCCTTGCATCGAAATTAGAAGAAAACATCAGCACTCAGCACATGAAATATTAAGAGAAATAACTAAAATCTCAACCACCCTCCCCCAAAAATAATCTACAATTATGTAGAAAAGATACTAAGAAGACAATCGTATATGAAACTTTTAAAAGAACATAGATACTTTTGAGATTGAGTGGAAGATTTCTTATGTGAACTTTTAAGTACTTAACTCTTTACTAATGAAAAATACAATATTTTATGTGCAAACATGTTGAAAGACACATGCATGCAACCTAATGCAGTATAAATTTATGAATGGTTAAAGGGACAAATATGTACATGTGCATATTTATTTGCTGGCATAATAAGGACTACTTTCACGAAGCAGTTAACACCATAGTGCTTGCTCTTAACTGGTGACTCTAATGGCTGATACTAACATATTTGACCAATATTGATAGGCTCAAAGTAAATCCAAAATACTAATGACTGCACAATATTTGTTTATGCCCACCAGAAAATAAAGATTTATCTACAAACGGCAAATAACCTTTCCTTCCATATATTTCTCAATCATGTCTATGGATAGATGCTAAACAAAACCATGATCAGCCTGATTCTACCATCTTAAGAAAATTCAAGTCAAAAAAAGATCCAATTGACAACCATTTCACTTGATTAAGACTAGATACACAGACTCATTCATTATCCACCATTCCAATATTGAGACGCGGCGAAAAATAGTTTCAGGGGCCTTTATTTGATATATCGACACTATGAAGCAAACAATCCTATCTTTCTATTAGTGAAGACAATTCATTAGATGAAGCAGGAAGAAGAGAGCAATAAGTGTCATGTTGCTAGGCGAAGCAGCCCGGATGTTGCATCCTAAATGGCAAAAATCCAGTAGCCGAAAGCATCGCCAGCTTACTCTCTGACCCCAGTAACATGGGCCACGGAGCTACTTCAACAATTCTCATGTTTATAGATTGAAAGGAAAAGGATCCCAGGAAATGTATTTGAACCTAATTCTTTCGAAATTTTCTATTCCAATCAACGACTTCTAACAAGATGATATTGGTAACCAAAAGATCTCGAAATCAAACATGACGAACTCCCACTTCAAAATTTCCATTTGGAAGAGGCATACAGCGCAATGCATCATCAATATCCCTGCATCCTGCGTCGCGAAAAAGCAAAATTCTGTCTTAGATTGATATCACATGTAGAAAGTACCTCTCATCTATACTGACATAAACTAAATGCGGGCACTACAGTTAAATGGAAGATGCAAACCACAGTTAAATTTGGAAACATACCAGGAGGATCCACACTACATATATGTAGATGACGCAAATCCTGTCTAATAGGATTTGTCAAATCTTGAGGAGATACAAACCAAGGTAACGGCGGCAAGCATGCCAACACTTGAGCAGAAAATGGTCTAGCATCTATATCATTCTCTATTAATACCACCTAAAGTGATTACAGAACAAATTTAGGCATGACTATTATTTATCAACATCAACAAATAAATAAAATTCTAATAATTTAAGCATGTAAAATAATATAAAGGTAGCTACAAGCAAAGGACAAGAACGCCCTTAGCAATTGAAGGTTTTCAACAAAAAGCCACAATAGAGAAACAACAAACAGTCTCAAAAGTACATGACAGAAAAGGTAGAGAAGGATAATCAGTTTAATTTTAAAGAGAACGAATGACATTTTACCACATACCTCTATTTCAGTATCCCTATCACCTATTTCTCCAACTGTCCTGACATAGTGACCGGGTTGATATTGGGACAAACGATCCCATGAATCAACCGCAATGATAATCCACTTATCCAGCAAATTTCCCAATTGACGAGTTTGTATCCGTATCTTAGGGATTTTTCGGTTCTTGGATACAAATAAGGCATGGGCAAGACCAATATTACCTCCTGGAATTGGCATTGGCTCTAAGGATCCACAGTAACTGTAAGGACAAAATCAATCATATACCAGATAAATGAAGACTTTGTTAATAGTGGGAACTAGATAAAGCAATTTTAAGAAGTACGAGTTCGGTGATAGTGGATAGAATCCATAGACCATAGAATTGCAGGATTAGTTGAAGGGGCAGAATTTTCCAATCCCGTGCTACTTTGCAAACGGTTAGGTAAACCGAGCCTTGGGCACCACTCAATCTTAAAGATACCACAAGAGGTAAGAAACAGTCACTAGAGAGATGAGTGACGCCTGAAAAGGCACCAGAGAAAGAAGCGGCATCTGAACTATCCTGAGAGAAGGAGCAATGCCTTGAACGGTCGTGGGGAGAGCAGCGCACCAGATTGTGTAAGCCGTCTGCTAGTAGCATAAGTTATGTAAATTGCCACCAAAACTGAAGATGCTCCGATACGATGTATGTGAAATGGATCTTGGACCTAACTCAATCTCAAAAGTTAGCTCAAGAGCTAAATCCAAGACCATAAAAGATTACTTAAACCAAACATGACAAGAAAGAGACAAAGTAAATAAACTTGAAAATTTCATCAAATTATGCAAAGCCTAAAAGGGTATGAACTTTTTAACTATACGACAATGATTGCAGTGACATACATGGGGCTGAATCGATATGTAATATTTTTCTATTTATAAGCAAATCATAGTCATCATAGAACAAACATGTAAATATGAAAAAGACATCTAGCTAAAGACAACTTGTCGATTTTCACCAAATTGGTTCATAAACTTTTTAAGAAAAGAATTATTAAACTTATAAATTATACAACTTTTTAAGACTGGAAATCTAATTATTACTACCAACAAACTAGTGGGTACTGACTGTCGAAGGATTCTGACTATTGCTAACAGCCCAAGCTATTTCTTAACAAACGACTGAACTACTGTGGTTGAGATGTCCTGTTGGAGATTGAGCTTTTATATGGTGAAAAGTAGCCATAGGAAATATACAGAGGAACCAATTTATAAAACAACATCAGAACATAAGAGGAATCAATTCAATCAATCGATTATCAATCTAACAACAAACAAATATCACTAACGACTTAGCAAACACACAAAAAAGCAATACTTTCACAAATTCACAACCTATTTAATAATCTACACCCAAACCTGACCTCTTAAAATCAAATTTTCCTAAGCAAATATAAGTTCCTAAGATGCAATGTCTATCATATCATTGTATGAATTAGAATAAGCAATCATTTCTTACCATGATAGAAAAGAAACAAAAATACGATAGCTTGTGTACCTTACTTTAGTTACTAGCTTAATGAAATTCTCTCTTAAGGATGGAATTCTGTACTACTACTCTAACTAAAACCTTAAATGTTTTGATAAGTATAGGTTCATAATCATTTAAAAATTATTGCAAGAATGCTATTTCTTTTAACTCAATAGTACACTAATTTATAGATTATTCATAACTGTTGCTCTAGCAAACCTCACGCCCATGACATGGACCTTTAACATGGAAAAGAATAAGTCTTGACAATAGATAGATTTTGCAATCAGAAAGATATCTCAGCGGTACTCTATATATTTATATTCTTTATCTAAGAACTTAACAAAGTTCAATCTAATATATGAATAGCCGAGGGCCTGTTTTACACCATTTGAAGGTCATTCTTAAAGTAACAAAGGGCGTCCATGCTTATTAAAAGATCTGAAAATCTATGTCCATGCTACATATATCGTTTCATTCAGAACACGAATCCCATGTACAAGAACATTAACCTCGGCAACTATTTGAGTTTCTTTCCCAAAAATTGGTTTATAACATAAGAGAAATTTAGATATAAGAGATAAGCGGCCGAAACAAACTTCCTAAATCAGGATTTTCTACATCCAAATAATAACATGACTTTTACCAGATTAATATACACAGAATCTATTGTAAATCAATCGACAAGAATCAATCCAAAATTTACTGTAAATCGATTGCAAGCGACTGATTTAACCGGGGGAAAAGAGAAGTTAACAAGGGAAGAAGATGGACGGGCACTACGGCAGGCTGTTGATGCAACAACGAGTTGGGAACTGATTTACTGTAAATCAATCGACCAACATCAATACAAAATCTACTGTAAATCGATTGGAAGAAGAGAAGTTAATTTATTGTAAATCGATTCTACTGTAAATCGATTGTAAATCGAAGAGAACAGAAGAGAATTTACCTGGAAAAAGATAGGCTGCCATTGACACACTCGTACTGTCGTTGACACATTGTAAATCACATTACCGTTGAAGCAGTAGCGAGTTAGGTTTTTTCGGCAGTGAAGTCGATTCAAGATAGAAATCGATTCTACTATAAATCGATTCTACTGTAAATCGAAGAGAAGAGAATTTACCTGGGAAAAAGATGGGCTGCCGTTGACGCACTCGCACTGCCGTTGACACACCGTTGACGCAACAACGAGTTAGGATTTTTCAGCAGTGATTTAGGATTCGATGTTTTATTGTTTTTCGTTCAACTGGGGAGTGAGTTAGTTTTTTCGTCCTACTGTTTTCTAATTGGGGAGGAAAACGATAAAATGTATCAAAAAATTAGAGGGAAATATTTTCTCTTTTTGGTGGGGAGGGATAGTTAAAATAATAAAAGATTAATTTAAATTAGCAATTTTTTAGTGGCAATTATTTTTTATTGCCGGTAAAAGGATATCTTTTACTGGCTAATGGTCATATGCCGCTAATATTTAAACTTAAAGAATTTATTAGCGATCATTGCCTTATTGCCGCTAAATAATTGCTGCCAAAGGCCTTTTTTGTAGTATTGTAATTGCTTTCAGATGAGCTTTATAAATGATATAAGTAGGATATATATAGTCGAATGGAGCGTTGTTGTTTCGAGCTTTAAGTTAGCATTTTAGGGGTTCAATTAGTGGGAGAACGAGATCTTTGCTAATGGGAAACGCTTTGACGTAAAGGTCGGTAGCCACGATCTCTAGTGGGGTCCGGGTGCGGTTGACTGCGCCTTCAAGTATGTTTGACCTGCTTTGGGCGCTCGTTCCTTCGATTACTTCTGCTTTAGAATAAAAAGGGTGGCTTCGACCATAGCTCCTATGCGTCCTTATCCTAACTTCAGAACTTCATCCTCCATATGTCTTCATTTTAACGTGCCACATGGTGGGGCCGAATTTCACCAATACAGTTGTAGTTCAACAATTGAGTGCTCATACTTCAGGTGCATTTTCGTACCAAAAAAGTTTGATTTAGTGTACGCATCTCACGCTGTCAGAGATTCCCGTAGGTTCAAAAATGTACTAAAGTTCGAAAAGCAAATCGGAGAACACACTGGATCTTTTTGCAATGAAAGAAGAATAAGCAAGGAGTCATCGCTAACACAAGCAACAAGCAATGATGTCATAACTTCCTTCGTCAATGCTGGAGTTTTCTTCACGTTTTACTTGAAAATCTAGCTACTGTAAATTGTATTCATTCGTCGAAGAACTTTCTTGTTGTTCAATACAAGAAAGATCATCGGTCACACATTTTATATTATGAAGAAAGTCAATTCAGTTTTAAAGTCAAAAATCTAGTATATTTTTTCACCTGTTAAGAGTCATGAGCTCTATTATAATATGCTGCAATTTAACATGTAGGGTTTTTTGAACTCCAGTATAGTCTACTAGAGTTTCATTTGTCTAATTTTTGAAATTCAGCACCGATTACTAGAGTTATTCTATGTTTTGGTTGGGGCTATTTTTGTCCCAATTTTTTCCCGTGTGAAAAAAGTGGCAAAATATTAATAGCTTTTTTAATATTGACTAAACTCTAATAATAATGGTTAAAAGTGGCTATTTTTTATTTTCTCCCGTAAATTTCGATGACTCTCTAAAGTCTAAATAGCAGTAATCAAATGACGACATTTGCAATTTGCGCCTAAAAAATCAATTAATTATGCCACATCCGAGCTGAACCTACAAATTGGTTAATCAAGTGATGGCCAGGCCTGTAAATATAAGATAAAGAGAGTAAAAAACACGGTAGTATTTGTTTTCACCTTTTTGTCACTTAAAACAGATCCGGAGCCGGAGGTGGTGGAACGGTCTGCACTCTGAACCCCCTTCCCAGTCTTTCTTCCATTTTCAGATCTCTCTGGGTTTCCCGACGAGATCTCAACAATTCCTCTTTTGCTGTCCTAATGTTTTAAAAAGAAGAACACTTTCATCGTAGATATTCAGATCGAGTGCCACAGGATCGCATTGATGCTTTCAAATTGATCCCGTTGATTAAAGATCTCTGTAGGTCAGGCGAAAACCAATAAAAAAAAGAGAAAATGACTGGTGGAGCTGCGGGAGGTTTCATAACTCGAGCATTGGAATCAATGCTCAAGGAGTGTTCCAATAAAAAGTTTTCTGCTCTCCAAACAGCTATTCAATCCTATATTGGTATTGTATCTTCCTTTTCTTTTACTTGTTTTTATTCATGTTTGATTTTGTCAACCTATTGCATTTGAATTTGGAGGTAGCTTCACGCTTTTTCTGTTTTGCTGCACTTATGAGTGACAGGGGCGGCCCTACAAATGTTGCGGCCTAAAGCCAAACTTTACCCCGGGGCCTTAACTTTTTAATTTTTTTAAATTATTTATTTGAAGTCTATTTTTTTAAGCTTTTCTTAGATACAAAGTTATTAATAATTTTCTTATAATTAATAACTTCTAATAAGTATTTCTCAATTGACAATATAGCTAATTCATTTGACCTTTCTTGTGACATTGTTGTTCTTAGGTAAGATTTTATCAATTTTAATTTTGAAAACTTCTTTCCGCTGAAGCGACCATAACATGAGTTATGGACACTATTCCATAAGCAATTTAGGCATTTAGAAAAGAATTAAATCTTTTTATTTGATTAAGTGTATCAATTAAATTGTTATCTTCTAATTGTATTATTTTCTTAATACTTTTAATTCAGAAAATAAATCTAGACCATCAATATCGAATTGATTATTATGCTTTAAGGAACATTCAAGATTAAGGCAATATATTTTTCAAATTTTCAACATCTAGTGATCTTAGTTTTTACTGTCAAATACAAAACTAAAAATATTTTCATATGTTTCGAATTGTTCAAATCTATTTTGAAATGAAAAAATAACCTTGCATATTATGTATAAAAGTAATCAACTCTCAAAGACTCTTCGAAAGATTTTGAGATTTCATTATCAACATTCGCATCAAATTGTTACTTGCTATATATCATACGTTTCTTACGAAATTTGCGTTCGATATCCATTTCAAATACAATTTCCTTGGTAGAAATCATAGCAGTTGCAAATCCTTCTTCTCTATATTTGATTAAGAAAGAAATCAAAGTTTTTCACTTTACATAATTAACTCTTTTTTAAATTTATACATAGTCTATTAGGTGTAACAAAAAAATGGGGCCCCTCACAAATATGAGGCCTAAAACAGTTGCTTTACTTGCTTTATGGAAAGGCCGCCCCTGATGAGTGATTAGATGGAAAATGGAATTTAACCTTATGTGGCTTAATTGTAATTACATTTCGATGATGTTTAATTTGACTAAGTGGATTAATATTGTCATTATTGTACTCTTGACCTGAGGTAAGTTAACTTAGTTGCAATTTGACATTATAAGTACTAATGCCCCATTTTGACAATATTTGATTGAAGTTGATAAAACGAACATTAGAAGCTAAGTTAAAAAAGAGTATTTTGAAGTTGAAATTGTGTTCAAGCATGAATTTTCACTTGAAGATAAGTGAAGTTTTGTGAGTGAAAACCATTACTCATCAAACTAGTTTTTTCAACTTCGAATTCTCTATTTTAAGTTGAAGATTAAATATTTAGCAAAATTGAAATATTATTTGCAAAATCCAAATGCTTAGTTTGTGTGGTGATTCTTGTATTATTGTTAAACTTATGTTTCACTTTAAACAAGTATGCACTTAACCTTTTCCATATTCGCTTGAACCCAATAGGCCTTGTCGCTTTTTGCTCTTTTTGCTTTTAAACCATTGTGAATGAATAACAATGAACGACTACATGGAAGGGACACTCCATAACACCTGTTGGACGTAGTTCAGGGTTGGATATGATTAGGTGCTTGCATCGGTAATAAGTGAAGAGTGGTGTGGAATCGATGTAGTAGAGGTTACTTTAAAGAGTACAAGGAGTTATTTTATCTTTCTTAGGGATTATGTTTTAAAAGCATATGTTTCCCAAAAAAAAAAGGAGAAAGGAAATATGGAGGTAGATGCATAAATAAAATGGTTTCTAGAACCTAATGTTGGATGGTTGAGGAAGCCATGTGAATCTATGTTTCCCCTTAGCCACCTTAGTTCTGAGGTGTACGGAAAAGATTTCTGATGGATCATGCCATGAGAGTTCGTAAATTGAGGAAGTTGAATAGAAATATTCTTATACATTATGATCACGCCAAACTCTAGTGCTAAAAAGGATAAGCGGTCTCTGCAAATCATAATCCGGTCTAAGAATCCAGAGTCGAATCCCACAGAGAACTAAGGCTTAGCTACAATTGTTCAGTATCACTAAGAAGACAAGCTTGAACAATTCCTAAGTTAAAAAAACTAAGAGTTTTATTTTTAACTAATTAACTAACAAATATTAAAAGCAGTAAAATTATCTACTAAAGATACTAAGGGTTGTGGATACGATTGGAAAAGACATAGAGTTATGATTTTCCCACCTTTCGAAATCCTTTCCGCTACGTTTCCTAGAATTCCGCTTAATTATTCTCTACTGGCCTCAAGCACTTGGCTTATCGTAATTCTCTCTCGAGCAACTACAATAATTTACTAGTCATATTCTCTCGAATTACGCTAACTCGCACTTTCTCACCGTTCACTATGACCACGTCAAAGTTTCGTTATCTCTAATCCCACTTTTAAACACTCCGTATTGATCTCTCATATACCTTAGGAGTGACGTTGTTCGACAACCACCTAAATACATATTCTTTTTTGAGTAACATATAATGAATATGTACAATTGATGGCCATTTAATCAATTGAAATAAGCACGTAGTTGAACAAGTAGAGAAATAAAAAGGCTCAATTATATTAAACGTATCAAAAATTCATCCTCCAAGAAGTTCAGTCACAACCCTAGATTAGAAGTTTAGGTATTTATGCTAGTATGTAAAAATACAAGGCTAGAATTCATAAAATTGGGAAATAGGAAAAAAGAAGAAAGGAAACGCGAATTGAACCCTTTTCCTTGCTCCAAGCATATGTTCTTGCCTATCCAAAGTCTTTTGTCACTCCAAAGTAGTGTCTCTCCCCTTCAAAAAGATGTTTTAGGATGTATTATATTAATTAAGGTTTGTATGTGGCGAAACTAATCAATCCAATCTCGGATAAGAATGCTAAAATCTGCATCTACACTCGCGCATTGCGCGCTCGCAGATAAGATCCCAGCCATTGAGTTTTTTTTTTCATTCCGCGAAGCGATCTGCGCTTTCTCTTCACTTTACTGTTTTGTGCACTTAATTGTCTCCTTTTGCGAGTCTATTTTCGTGCTATGCACGAGGTTGGACGAGCTCCTAGTTCTTTCCATCTCCACCTTTTTGCAACAAATTGTCATCTTTTGATCACTTATCATCCAAACTTACTCCTACACACAAGAAACACGTAATGAACATATTTCAATTCAAAAGCCATGTAATCTCTCGCAACTCACACTATGAATGAGATGAAAATACACTAAAAAACATGCAGTTTTGGTCATTTATCACATTAGTATTACAAAATTTTAATATAAACTCGGTTGTACTAGTGCATAAAATTTTAGGAAAGTAGGGAATAAATTTTCATTAAGGAAAATCCAATTGCACCTGGAATAAAATAATTAGTGAAACTAACAACATAGTGGAAACTAAAATGGAATTAACTTGATTAAGATTCCAAACATCATAATGAACTGCAGAAATTCTACCATTGGATTTTGCGAGAAGTGGAATGAGCATGTTAACCAAGTTGATAGAACGCTTAATTTATGATAGAGAAGTTTGATAAAACATACACTATATTCTGAAGATCGGATAAATTAGGATTCCCCTCCATGAAGCAATATCTCCTGAAATTTGACAATTGAACAACTTGGGGATGATTCTGAAAGATTTGAGGTTGTTATATCTATGTGACTTACGCTCATTTCTAATCACTCATCCTACATAGCAATGTAGTACCACAACAATGTTATTAAAAAAGATTTTTGAGCAATTATGTGTTTGAGACAAATGACTAACTAAAATGAGATTAAAAGAATAATTAGGAACATGAAGGACAAAGTATAAAGTCAAGATTAGAAGATGGGAGCTCGATCTACTATTGTTATGTTATCATCACAATCTATTGGCAGATATGATTGTCGAAAGATATTGATTATTGAGAATAAAAGTTAATAGGTCAAAGAGATTTATTATCGTTGATATGATTAGAAGTTCCTAAGTCAATAACCTAAGGTCCGAGAGTTGAGTATTGAAAAACAGAAGGTAACATGATTATGAGTTTGATGAGCAATAGAAACTATTTATGAAATGACTACTTAAGTGCCTTTTATTAAGAGTACTCATCATCATCTATCTGGGATAGGAAATCTTACAACCAATCAAATTGCAATTTTTTTTTTTGTTCTTGGAACCAAAAAATTGCCAAATTCAATCAACATGTTTACAAATATTTTTTTTCCTTGATGGTGGGCTTGCAAGTGCTACCACTATCCAAACACTTGGAGAGGCTTTTTTTTCCAGTTCGACAAAATACTCGACTCGAAGATCAACAATGATTGGGATACAGGTAGATCTAGAGGATTTGAACTTGTTACCTTTAAGTGTGAGCACTCCATGAGGGATGCTATTCGAGGAATGAATACAGTGCTCTTCCTTTCAAGCCTTCTAAGTTTTGCCTTACCGTCTATAGACCTTATCTCATTAATCTTTTATTTTCTCTCAGGATTTAGTTTGAGTTGCTCTCTTTGTATGTTTAGTTCCGTCTGCTTGAGTTTCAATTGGAAACAGAACCTCGACAGTCGTAACATCGTTGTGAACGAAAGTGGTGGCAACTGTTGATCAACACAACCTACCTCCAATGGAAAAGTACCTAACTTCTTTTCACACGTTTTCAATATATCATCCCAAATTGCTGTGGCTTTTGCCTTCGCACCCACAAGAATGCCCAGATATTTAACTGGGAAAGAGCCAATGTTGCAACCCAATTTTCCAGTGCCTTCCTGTAGATTGGGGATATCATTCATGGGGTAAAGAACCCTCTCTGCAAAAGTTTATATGGATCTCAGACACTGCTTAAAGAAACAAGAATATTAGAAACTCTGAGATAAGGAGTTGTGCCCTATTTGGTTCCCAAAAATTAAAGAGTCATATGCATAACGAAAATGAGTGAGGTGTAAATCCGCCTGGTTCCTCAAATTGGAACTGAAATCCTGAATTCACCCCTTAAGCCTTGCTGTAGTTAATATCTTGCTCAAACTTTCCTCAGCCAATTTGATTGATACGAACTCTATTACTTAACCGCCTATTCTGACAACTCCTTTGGTTGGCCTGTAGACTTGGCTTGTAGAATGTAACCTTCCTGTTTTTTTTTTTCTTTGTGGTTTGACAATAATGGGGTATTTTGGGAGTGTAGATGTGCAATGAAACTAGAGGAAATTGTAGAACAGAAATTGTTGCTCGTCTTATGTTTTTTATATTACCATTGGAGGATATTTTCTCCACACCTATTTCTTCTGATATTCTTTTAGCATATATCTTCGTTTCTAGTTCAAACGTAAGCTGAATACATACACATACACTTAAACTTGTCTGAATTTTTCATATAGCCATCTAAATTAAGCTTGTGGCTATTGAACACCTGATCTATGCATGATGTGTGCCTACATGGCACATAGAGTGGATATCACATTTATTGAGCGCATGAACGTGGAAAAAATAAGCTGACATGTATTTTCTTCTTCCTCATCTAATTTTCCTTATCTCTCATCTCTCTCAACTCCTTCGGATGAGCTTGAGCCGAGGGTCTTTCGGAAACAGCCTCTCTACTCCTTCGGGGTAGGGGTAAGGTCTGCGCACACACTACTCTCCCTAGACCCCACTAGTGGGATTTTACTGGGTTGTTGTTGATGTTGTTGTCTCATCTCTCTCAACAAAATAAAACCCATCTTCCATTTTGTTCTTCATGATGATCAGAACTCGCCCAAAACACACATCTTCCTTCCTCTGATTGTCTTGTTCTTTTTTGGGGCTTTTGCATTAATGAAAAAATTCCTGCAGTAAAAGAAACAAAAACTTCTCCCTCTCCACTACATGATTTCACTGGGTGGATTTGCAATTATGATTTCCGCTGGTTTTCTTGCTCTAGCTAATGATTTATATTCCTGCAATTATTTTGGTTTTTGGTATTGCTTAGATTACTCGATTTTTAGATTTGGAGTTCAGTTCTCTTCAGATCGAGATCAGTTTCGAAGAAGAGGAGAAATTACTCTGAACATGGCCTACAACTTCAACTCCATCAGAACTAATTAGCTTCACTTCTCAATCTTGACACGGATTGTGCAAAACCCTAAGACCTGATCACAAATCTTCTTCTTTATCATTTGGTCAGACTTTGGGTGTTTCTTTCCCTTACATGGTGGTGGTATATCTTAGAGACTGAAAACTGAAAGTTCATAGATTGATATATTTTGAAGACGTTAAAGGCTGGTTATAGGCATTATCTCAATTGGTGAGTGTTTTTTGTTAGTTTGTTGGTGGATCTCGTTTCAATGGTGAAAAAGACGAGAATACGTTGTTCTGGGGAAGATGAAGAATAATCTGGTAGGGGAGTTGAAAAGATCAATATTTTCTTCTTTTTTGGCTCAAAAATTATTTTTCTCTTTTTCCTTTGGAAAAAAGCCAAGTATCTTTCCTTCATTGGCTTTCTTGCCACGTTAGTGGCGAGTGAACTATACATATTATATTCTCTTATCAGTTTTTAAGCATAAATTAGGTGTTCACTAGGTCACAAGCTTAGTTTGGGTGGCTAAATGAAAATTTTGACATGTTTAAGTGTATGTCTATGTATTTGGCCTTAAAAATATACTCATCATCAAGTACTCCTTCTTTTCTTCTTTTATCCTGGATCATGGAGCTCCACAACCCTGCGTGAACGCTGGATGCTTTGTGCATCGGGCTGTCCTTTTTCATAGAGCTCCACGACAAGATTGACCTAATAAGATTATTTAGTATTTTAGTGCCTTCATCAGCCTTCTCAAAGCTCTTGCATAAGCCGTACTGTTGTAGACCAACCCGGACCTTTAGGAATTGAACTTGGCCACCAAGATGCAGACGTACAATAACAATGAAAGAAGGATGGTTATTGTTTTTTCATGATACATGTTGAGTTGACATGACTTGGGTAATCTTGTCTCTCAGTGCTGGAGTGGTAACACTTGGTCCATTTCATTTAGAAGAGATAGTTTTGAATGGCAAATCTCCAGAATTGCTCTCCTATTGAAAGATTTAGAGATGGTATCCCTCAATGATCAAGTGGAGGGTTGTTTGGTATGGAATGGACAACAGAATGGCAAATTTACGGTAAAAGCATGCTACAAGACCCTCAATAGTGGGGAGTTAGCTCTAGCAATTGGCCATGTAAGCAACTGTAGAAATCTAAATACTAAAGCCCCATATGAAGTTAAATGTTTCATGTGGTTGGTGGCTCATGATGCATGCCTTACTCATAACAATCTATGGAGAAGAGGAGTGTTGTTATGCAACAGGTGTTTCATTTGTAATAGAAAAATGAAAAGTGGCAGCCATCTATTTTTGCTTTGCTCAGTGGCTGGTCAAATTTGGACATTATTCTTTCATCTTTTCAAGATTACAACTGTTCTACCTTATACAGTCAAAGATTTAGTAAGCTGCTGGAATGCCAGGGGCATTAGTAAACCATTAAAGAAGATTTGGAACACAATCCCTGCGTATATATGCTGGAGTATATGGAAGGAAAGAAATGTGAGATGCTTTGAAGGGAAGAAAGTTAGTGTACAGCTACTTAAATACAACTGTTTATGGCTTTTGGCTTGTTGGTGTAATTTTTAGTATGTAAAGGATGAAAATAGTATGTTAGATTTCATAGACTCTTTAAAAGATTAGGACCTTCTTTTTGTGTGCAGATATCCTTCTTTTTTGCAATTGTACAGAAGGGTAACTGTCTCTTGTACTGTCTTAGCACCAAGTTGGTGCTAAGTTGTTGCATTTTCAATACACAATCTACTTACCTTCTCAAAAAATAATTTTTTTTTTTGCCGAGATGGCCAATGAACATCAGACACAAGGCTGCTGTTAGTATTCATTGGCAATTACAACAACATTTGATTCTTGGCTTCTTCCACATCTATTACTATATTGTACCCCCTGTGTCCATTTCTTCGTTGTACGATGCTGGCAGTAACAGGGGACTTTTGGGACTGGATGAGCTATCCATTGCCATGAAAGTATCGACACACTCAACGTGAAATGCGTGTTTCATAATAACTTGGAAATTTCGCTGAGTTCATTCTTGTTCAGGCAAATGGGCGACTATGGAGGACCCCATTTGTTTAGCCTTTTTTTGGGATTTGTTAGATTTAAAAGCCACATGGCTTTGTTTCATACACTATTTTGCCACGTCGGAGTGAAACTCATGTTTTTTATCTTTTCACTAGTTAGAGTGAAGAGTTTAATAGGCACATTTTGGACATATGTTAGGCGTCTAATGGGAAACAACCTTAGTTTAGGCGTCTAAATGGAAAAACATTGCAGCTGCTTTACAGTCTGTGTTTGGCCTATTAAAAATCAGCATTGTTGAATTATGTAGATTTTGTTGCATTTGTCTTCTATATTTGTGTGCTTGTCTGTATCTGGTCATTTGCATGTCTTTATGCTAAATTTGTTATTGAATTGCTTGTTTTGGAACACTTTTCTGCCTCTGGCCCTTGTTAAAATGAAGTAATTCTTCTGATTTTAATGCGTATTGCAACTCCATCTGCTTTACAGACAATTCAAAAGCATTTAATCAGCAAAGCTTACCCACTGAGGGTGATGCAGCATCGTCAGCTGTAGACCAGAGGTGAGTGATATCACATCGTTTCCTCTTATATACTTTATCTTCCAACTGTCAACTGCAAGTTCTTCAGTTTCCTTCTATTATTAGCTCAGCTCATATATTGTTTTCAATGTCATGCCATTGAAAAATTACCTTAGCTTATCAGATTTGATTGGCTAGTCTGTGAGCAATGGGTAATCTACTGTTCAGAATGCTACATGATTTTTTTGGGTAGAAATGAGATCACAGTTTCATTTTTGGATACTGTTTCTAATCCATTAGTTGACTGGGCCAAGCCTCTAGTTCTATTATTCTTTTCTTCAATTTTTCTAACTCGATATGTCTTGTAAATTAATGCTCGTGGAATCACCTGTCTTGCAGTTCTGCTACTGATACAGAAGCTCCGAAAAATGAATCAGTGTCAGTTAACTCAACTACTGCTTCACCTAGTGGTGAGGGTACAGAACAGGTCAGTAGGTCAGCAAGCGAAAGTGGTACGATAGTGACAGCTTTAGCTCAGGCTGGCAATACTTTAAGCGAAGCACAGGCAGAACTCGTGTTAAATCCACTACGGCTTGCTTTTGAGACGAAGAATGGAAAAATCATGGAGCTTGCTTTGGATTGTCTTCATGTAGGTCCTTGATGCTATTGTTTAGTGCTCTTTTGGGCCCTGGCACTTGGAAATTTATTTTTCGTTATTATTTAGGCTAGGCATCTTTAGTTTTTTCATTTTATTGAAATTTCTTGCCATCATCCTGGTTACAAACTTAGGTAGATGACTGGAGCTTAAAGAGGGGGAGGGGACTGATTACTATTGAACTGCAGCTATTTAATTTGATTTAAACATCTGTCATGTACCTCATTTTGCTCTTTATTTGTTTCCCTCCTCATGGTTGAGTCATTTGTACCAGTCTTTCTAGTACCTGTCTTATATAAATGCCTGATTGAACATGAATAACTTACTTGTATATTCCAATCATTGCGTATTGAAACAACAGATGTCTTTGTATTTTCTTACGTTGAAGATTTAAGAACATTGTTGTGGGTGCTCAAAGATCCTCATAAAGTTTATCTAAATTTCACGGAATAAATCTCTGTTGATATCTGCAGAAACTCATTGCATACGATCATTTAGAGGGAGATCTTGGTTTGGATGGTGGGAAAAATGTGACACTATTTACAGACATCCTGAACAGGGTCTGCGGTTGTGTGGATAATTTATCACCCGATAGGTAGAAACCTCTTCTATTTAGATTTTTTCTTGAGTATATTTCCTTTATGTTAAGTTATGAGGAAACTGTATCCACCTGTTAGATATATGCCTCTTTTATTTGATATATTTATTCAATGTATATGGAGTGATAAACTTTTTGATGAATTCTATGCAGTACAACTCTTCAGGTTTTGAAGGTACTTCTTACTGCTGTAGCATCCACCAAGTTTAGAGGTATGCAACTTTTGAAAGAGAGATTCCTTTCTTCTCTTTCTTTTTTCTTAATTACTCTCCAGTCTAGTCCCAACTTACTTGACCCCCATCCATCTTAAGTTCGTCCCCAATTTCCTTGACTGGTTTCCTAAATGTGAAAGTTTTATATCAGTAGAAATCCAACTCTGCATAAATTGCTACTTCGTTTGTCCCATCTATCTTTCAATTTTGCAATGTCCCATAATTTTGACACCATTCATTTTCATGACCTTCGATAAGTCAAATTTCTTTTTGTAGTTAAAATCTGAACTTTTATGTTACATCGCTATATCAATTATTAGTTTAAAATTTTCTTCTACTACTATTAACAAAATATATTAGTTAAATTAATTTGTTAAACTCCATGTCAAATCAAAATCCATATAAAATGAGATAGAGTTGTCATATAAGAGGAGATTGAGTAGTATTCTTCTCACAAAAAGATGAGATGGAGTAGTATTATATTACACTCCATTATCTCCTTTTATCTACCACTATTACCATCTCGATGAGTCATCTAGTTTGTCCTTGGCTTCTATTTTTTATAATAAAAAGTTGTAACTTGCAGTCCTTTTTTGTTTCCAACAACAAAATAACAACTATTCCTAAACTCCAACCTAGTTGGAGTTTGTTGTATGAATCCTCGCTACCTATTCATTCCATGTGGACCTCTTTCAATATTCAATAATTTAGAGTTTCTGTGTCTTTTTACAAAGATACAAACTTCTAAGCAAACTAAAAAGACTCCGGGCAAATATTGGGCCTAATGTAAGTGTGTCGACATGATCATGCCTTAATCCCAACTAGTTGGTAATGCTTATAATAAAACTTTACTTCCGTTATGTTTTATTTTTCGTTAAGCCTGCAGCGACTCCAAAGATTTTAGGTCTTTAGGACAACTTCCTTCCATGTATCAATCATCATGTTCTTGCACCTATCAACCAGTGCATTTGGAGGTATACATAGGACATGACAAAACAATCTCTAGCGAGCTTCTCTCATTTAATCCTCTATATGTGCTACATGTAACTTCTGTTAGATGTGATAATTTCTCATCTTGTCTAATTGTTTATGATCGCACATCCATCTAAACATTCACATTTCGAAGACACTCATCTTGTGGATATTATTGGGACTTGGGGGCCCAATATTTGATCACATATGACATTGTTGATCTTACAATCGTTCTATAAAACTTGTCTTTCACTTTGGTAAGTATCCTCTTACCGTAGAACACTCTCGCAGCAGTTCTCTACTTCAACTATCCTATTTTAGTTCTAAATGATACATCTGATCTATGCGAATTTCCAATCTTGTCTAATCTGGTATGATTACACATCTATCCTTTTCTACGATACTTGTCTTGTGGATATGTTGGACCTTGAAGATCCAACATTAACACTATTGGACTTACAATTGTTTTATAGAATTTATCTTTCACTTTGGTAGATATTCTCTTATCGCAAAATACTCTCATAAAACTGCCCCTTAACCATCCTATTTTAATTCCATATGATACATTTCATCTACTATACCATTTTCCTGGAACATTACGACTAGGTATTGGAATTATCAACAATTAGGCACCACAATTCTATCTAATATCCCCTCACTTCACGTTTCTTAAGTTAACTAAACTTGCATGGAACATATGTCTTCTATTTATTCTAGAATTCTTATGCTCTAAACTTCTATTGTCCATGCAAAATCTTTGCTAATATGAGCTAATATTACTTTTTTTCACCCCATCTTTTTCTGATGTCTTTTAGAAATATACTCTATCTATGCTGTAAAAGATTGTTTTGGTTTTTTTTGGTTCTGTCACAAAATGGTGCCAATTTCCTTGAAATGAGAGCTCTATTACCTTTCAAAATATCATCCAAAAAGTTAATGCTTTTCTCTAACTGTGTTCACATATGTTCCCTGTTAACTTTTCTTAAATTTCTATTTAAAATGATAAATTTATACTTGCATGTACACACCTTTATCTAAATTTAATACAATTGGATATTGTTTGAACCTTAAAAATAAATAATTAAACTAAATAGTTGGATGTTTGATGTTTGCTTTCTAGATTTCTCAATAACTTTTTCTAATTATGAGATCTCATACTACATAGCATTCTCTGTTAACTGTTCTTAAATTTACATTTAAAATGATAAATTTTACTTGCATGTACGCACCTTTATCTAAATCTAATATAATTGGATATTGTTTGAACCTTAAAAGATAAATAATTAAATGAAGTTAGTTTGATGTTTGCTTTCTAGTAAAATTTTCTAATTATGAGATCTCATATTACATGGCATTCTTTTCTTTTTTTCTATTGGTATTTACGTTCTGAAGCGATTTCGAAAATGGGGTCTTATGTATCAAAGAGTAGTCAAACCACTGGTTGGCTGTTTTTTCTCTAATATATTCCAAAATTAGGTGTTAAACAGAAAGCCTCAAATCTTCTTCTAGCAAATACTAAACTAAAGATTTCAGCTGTTTTCTTATCCTCCGTGCTAGACCAAACTGGGATTGTTATCTGGGACAAAGGCAGCATAATTTTTAAGTGTATTACTAACTTTTACTCAGATAATCCATTTACTGATAAATTTTGTAGCATACATGGTTTGTTCAATGCAATATGCAAATAACATAGAAAAGTCTAAGGGACCTGCTTGGACTTTCAGCACAAAGCGTGACTGAAATGAACGCTTTACTGAACATAAGTGCATGCCAAAAAATTAAGTACCAAGTAATGCAGCAAAAACATAACAATGTACACTATCAACAATGTTATAGACTAAAGAATTGAAGAAAACTACGACTGAACATATGAAGTAAAACTCAAATTCAGCCATTGTATGTTTCTCATTCAAATGTGAAAATGCTGTTTTAAGTTCAAAGTGGTGATTAGTTTTCTCATCGGAGAAGGGTCAAAACTGTCCTTTTACTATTTGGTATAGAACATATATCCTCCATTAAAAGTTGGTATCAGAACTACCCTGCCGTGACCAATTTGGCTTGCTTATACACTCGACTCACATACTTAATTTTTGGATATTTTTAAAATTTAAATGTTTTTTTCGTCCAAATTACCCCTCTTTTTACTAGAGCCCCCTCCCCTCCCTCACTTTTACATCTGACCACATGCCCCTGATTTTGTTTTACTTTTTTATTTTTTTTCTTCTCTTTTATTTTCTTACTCTTTCTTTTTCATTTCTTTTCAACCTCCATCAGTGGCACACTCCATCAACACCACCCCTCAACCACTATAGCACCATTGCTCCACCACCCTTTTCTTTACTACTCCTCTCTCCCTACCTAATTTTCTTCTAAAATACTTCCTTTATCACCATTGCATGCCTCTCCTTTAGCTCTCTCTCTAGATTTTTACCCTCATCTTTATCTTCTACAACTTCTCCAACTTTAGCCATAGACGTTGTACCATCTTTTTCACCCCTCATTATTGTCGGAACACCGCCCTATCTCCTCCAATACCTCCTCTCCACCGTCACCCTTTCTTCATTGTTCCGCCACCCAAAAGCTCCCTCACCTCCAAAAAATCAACCATCATAGTTCACTACCAATTGAGATCATTGATCATAGTTCACTTCCAACCAAGAGGTTGTGAGTTCAAGTCTCCCCAAGAGCAAGGTGGGAAGTTCTTGGAGGGAAGGATGCCAGGGGTCTATTTGGAAACAACCTCTCTACCCCAGGGTAGGGGTAAGGTCTGCGCACACACTACCCTCCCCAGACCTCACTAAGTGAGATTATACTGGGTTGTTGTTGTTGTTGTTGTTGTTGGTCTTTAGTAGAAACCATTGAAATACTATTATACTTCCAACCGACGAGCTTCACTACTTCCAAGGTTGAGATCCGACTGAAAAAAAAATTCCAAAGAAAATGCTCAATCATTTGCCATTGATGGAGATTGAAGAGAGAGGAAGAAGAAAGAAAAGAGGATGAAAGAGAAGAAAAAAAGAAATTAAAAAAAAAACAATTTGGTTCAAAGATGCTGAACTATGTGAGGAAGAAGAAGAGAAAAAAAGGTAAAATTTAAATAGGGGCTAGCGGTTGGGTGTAACCACTAGGGAGGGGAGGGGATCTCTTAAAAAGAGAGGGGACAAGTTATTAATTGGGACATGTGGCATTTTTTGAAATTTAAAATTACAAAAACTAAGTCTGCTAGTCGAAAAGGGTATAAGTGAGCCAAATTGGTCACGGCAGGGGTAGTTTTGATATCAACTTTTAATGGAGGGTATAATTGTTCTATATCAGATAATACAAGGACAGTTTTGATCCTTTTCCGGTTTTCTTTTCCCCTCTGAAAGATAGTCTGTGAGCATTGAGTTGCACATGTAAGTGCCTTGGTGCTTGTACTAAAGTTCTGCCTAAGCGAGCGAGACATAGCACTCAACCTGCACTATGTTTTGTCTAAGCGAGCGAGACATAGCTCTCAACCTGCACTATGCATAGTTTCATGACTTAACTGTCCTCAAGCGGGCATTTAGCAACATTTTTCCAATGTAACTGAGAGAGTACTACATTTCGGGATACCTTAGTGTGTCCCCCTTCGTAAAGCTATTGCCTAGAACATTGATCAGTTATTGCTTGTATGCACTAAAAATTGAAGGGAGTGGGATCTCTCTGTAATTGGCAGGCAGGAGACCTTACACATTTTTTCTATGTATGCTTTGTCAAAAAATGCAGTACACGGGGAATCGTTGCTCGGAGTTATTAGGGTGTGTTACAATATTGCTCTTAACAGGTATTGGCTTAATACTTTATCTGAAGGTGATTAAGCTTTAATTTCAATTGAAGCTAATAATGTCTCTGCTTTGTCTGTTTAGCAAAAGTCCAATAAACCAAGCAACATCAAAAGCCATGCTAACTCAGATGCTTAGCATTGTATTCAGACGGATGGAAAATGATCTGGTATGTGAATGAATCGTGAACTGAACCGGTTTTTTGTTTCTTCTTTGGGATGCTTTTTTTTGGGGGGGGGGGATGGGGAACCATGAATTTACTATATAGACCCTTAATAACTTCTTGCAATTCAGGTTTCTAGTTCATCTGGATCTGTTGCTCGCCAAGAAACTACTGATACTAATGGGTCAAACGTAAAGGTTGAGGAAGTGTCATGTAATGATCCGGAAAATGAAGAAATAACACAAGGGGAAGATGCAGCTAACATTATTCAGGCTAAAGATACATCTGTTGCATCAGTTGAGGAACTTCAAAGTTTCGTTGGTGGTGCTGATATTAAGGTGTTTTGCATACTATCTGAAACTTCATTCTTACTAACGCCATTACAGTATTGTCATGTAAAAGCTTATGATAAGTACCTATTATAATTTCTCATTGGAATGTAGGGTTTAGAGGCTGCTCTTGAGAAAGCCGTGCAGCTTGAAGATGGTGAAAAGGTCACAAGGTATGTATTCAGGGTTGAGGACATGATTCTTGTAAAGCAAACATGTTTTGCGGTGATGTTTAACTACATTTTACAAATTGTGTGACAATTTATAACTTTAACCAGAGGAATTGAGCTCGAAAGCATGAGTCCTGGACAGCATGATGCCTTGCTTCTTTTCCGAACCCTTTGCAAGGTTTGCATGACTTGTCATTGATGCAAGGTAATTAGGAAATCTGTGGACTTTGTTTTGATAGAAACGAGTTTGCAGATGGGCATAAAGGAAGACAATGATGAAGTTACTGTTAAGACACGCATTTTGTCCTTGGAGCTACTTCAGGTAAGCATTCTTTTACGGCCTGTTTGATTGTTGTTTCCTATCGTTTCCCAGTGTATTGTTTTATATTGTGTTTTATTGTGGTGTTTGAAATTATGTTTGGATAGGTTGTATTGTTTATAGTTGTTAATAACATTTTTCTTGCTTGGTTTGACTGTATTGCACTGTACAATAACTACTAAGTTTACTAAAATGCCCTTAATTACTGTAGATGTTGAACTTATCAACGATTGAAAACTAAAAAACTGATGATCTTTGTCAAGAAAGTAGCAAGGAGTATAACACGGAAAAGTTTTATTAATTATGTCTAAAGTTTTATACTATGCCCTATTTATATACAGTGATTACATAATACTAGGTATCTACTTCTCGATGTAGGATACTATATATTACTAACTATTTAACACTCCCCCTAAAGCCGGTGCATATAAATTATATGTACTGAGCTTGTTACAGATGTAACTAATACGAGAATTAGTAAGAGACTTAGTGAAAATATCTGCAAGCTGATCATTTGACTTCACAAACTTTGTAACAATACCTCCTGAGAGAATCTTTTCTCTGACAAGTGACAGTCGATCTCAATGTGTTTAGTCCTCTCATGGAACACAGGATTTGACGCAATATAAAGAGCAACTTGATTATCACACACCAGTTCCATCTTGCTGATTCCTCCGAACTTCAACTCCTTGACCAGCTGCTTGACCCAAACTAGCTCACACGTTGCCATAGCCATGGCCCGATATTTTGCTTCGGCGCTAGATCGAGCAACTCCATTCTGTTTCTTGCTTTTCCAAGAGACCAAATTACCTCCTACTAGAACATAATATCTAGACGTAGAACGTCTATGAGAAGGTGATCCTGCCCAATCAGTATTTGTGTACCCAACAATCTGCTAGTGGCCTCGATCCTCGCATAGTAATCCTTTGCCTGGAGCTGACTTTATATACCGAAGAATGCGAACAACTGCATCCCAGTGACTATCACATGGAGAATCCATAAACTGACTTACACACTCACAGGAAAAGAAATGTCAGGTGTGAGGTAATTCAATTTGCCAACCAACCTCCTATATCTCGCAGGATCGCTAAGAGGCTCTCCCTGTGTTGGCAGAAGCTTAACATTTGGATCCATAGGAGTGTCAACAGGTCTGCATCCCATCATTCATGTCTTCTCAAGAATATCTAAGGCATACTTCCTCTGTGAAATAACAGTACCCGAGCTAGACTGATAGCCTGTTTGGCCAAGCTTCTTTTTGGCCAAAAGTGCTTTTTTTTTTGGCCAAAAGCACTTTTGGCAAAAAATTGAGGTGTTTGGCCAAGCTTTTGGAAGGAAAAAAAGTGCTTTTGAGGAGAAGCAGAAGCAGTTTTGGAGAAGCAGAAAAAAGTAGCTTCTCTCCAAAAGCACTTTTTTGAGAAGCACTTTTGAAAAAAATATACTTAGAAGCAGTTTTTTAAAGCTTGGCTAAATACTAATTGCTGCTCAGAAGTGCTTTTCAAATTAATTAGCCAAACACAAACTACTTCTCACCAAAAGTACTTTTGAAAACAGCATTTTTGAAAAAAAGCACTTCTCAAAATAAGCTGATTTTTGCAGCTTGGCCAAACGGGTTATGAGCAACCACAATATCTAGAAAATACTTCAATCTGCCCAAATCCTTAGTCTGAAAGTGCTGAAAGAGATGCTGCTTCAGATTTGGTAATACCATCCTGATCATTGCCAGTAATAACAATATCATCAATATAAACCAGCAGCTAAATACATAAATTAGGAGCAGAATGCCGATAAAACACAGAGTGATCAGCTTCACTACAAGTTATGCCGAACTCCTGAATAAATGTGCTGAATTCAGTGTTATTAAAGGTGAAAAGCGCAATAAAAGCTCTAAGGCCTATTGGGCTTTAAGCGCAAAGCGCCAAACAAAGCGTAGGCTTTAATGAAGAAAGCCGCAATTGGAAAAAAAAAACTACAAATATGTATGTGTAGTCCAAGACTAATATCTATAAACATGAATATTAAATATATGAACAAAGAAATTGAAGAAATTTACGATAAAGTGAAATATCAATTGTTTAGTGTTGACTTTTCAGGATTACACTTATTGGCTAGGAAATATATGCCTTAGAGCCTTGATGATAGCACTAAAGCGCCCGTTGAGCAAGGCGAAGTGCTCAACCTATTTTGAGCCTCGCTTTAGGGCTTAAGCACGCCTTTGATAACGCTAGCTAAACTTACCAAACCAAGCTCGAGGAGACTGTGTCAAACCATAGAGGTGACCTGCAAAATCGGCATACAAGACCACTAGACTTCCCCTGAGCAACAAAACCAGACAGTTGCTCCATATAAACTTTTTCCTCAAGATCACCGTGGAGAAGAACATTCTTAATGTCTAACTTAAACCGAACAACATCCTTAGACAAAAAGAGGCGAACAAATGCTACTTTAGCCACGGGAGAGAAAGTGTCACTATTACCAAACCCAAATATCTGGGTGTATCCTTTTGCAACAAGATGAGCCTTAAGCCAATCAACCTGGCCATACGGGCCGACTTTGACTGCATAAACCCAACGACAACCAATAATAGACTTACCTGAAGGAAGAAGAACAAGCTCCCAATTGCCACTTGCATGTAAAGCAGACATCTTATCAACCATAGCCTGTCGCCATCCTGGATGAGATAGTACCTCACCAGTAGACTTAGGCATGGAAACAATGGACAAAGATGATACAAAATCATAATAAGGTGATGACTGGCGATGGTAACTTAAAACGACATAATGGGGATTAGGATTAAGTGTGGATCGTACACCTTTTCGAAGTGCAATTGGTGGACTAGGATGAGACAAGTCCGCAGTAGGTGCAGAATTTGATGCAGGACGTGAATCATCTAGGCCTGATGCTAGACGTAGATGACGATGATAAGTCAAGAGTGATGGCCTTGTGGCTGGGGATGTAGGAGGAGATTGTGAATACATAATATTCGACAAAAGTGATTTATTACCCGAGATATGATCAGAAGCTCTTGAGTCCATGACCTACGGTCCAAGAGTACTAGACTGAGAAACACAAGCAAAAGAATTATCAGCAACAGGAGTATCACTCTAAGCAACTGAGGCTACTTGTGGAGTTGTTTGCTTACTGGGTCAATACTGAAGGATTTCATTATATTCCCCTCCAGATAAAGAAAATCCCTGATTACCTATAGTCTCGGTCTGAGCAACATGAGCGTTTCTAGGTGGTTGACCATGTAAAGAATAACACTTTTCACGAGTGTGTTCAAGTTTATTACAATAAGAACACTTGGGTCGAGATCTCCCAAAACAACCTCCTCCTCGTCGATTCTCCATAGCCTGAGATGTTCGATTTTCCATTGTCTGAGATGCGAGAATAGAAGAATCAACAGTTGGTGGTGAGACCATTGTGTGACTAGGTGGCGCAACAAGACGAAGCAATCGAGAGAATAGTTCATCAACTGTAGGGACCGAAAGACTAGCCAAAATTTGGTCTCTCACCGAGTCAAGGTTATTAGGCAGTCCAGCAAGTGTAAGAACTAGAAACATTTCTGTGATTGCTTTTGTTGTTTTTCAGTACTAGCAGTGACTGATATCAACTTCTCAAATTCCTCCATAACTACCTGCACCTGTCCCAGTAGGTAGACATATCCAACTCCTGTTTCTTTAAGTTTGTCATTCGAAATATCACATCATAAAAACGAGATGTCATTAGTGTATGAAGTATGAGCCTTCTCCCAAACTGAATAACATGTCTGGAATGGACGAAACAAAGGCGTTATCTTGGAATTAATCGATTACGACAACAAACTACATAATTGAGCATCAAATTTCTCCCGGAGTGGTTTGGCTTTTTCATTTCCATCACTAGTCTTCTTGGTTAGGTGATCTTGAACACCTTGACCCTTGCACCATAACTCAACAGAAGAAGCCCAGTCTAAGTGGTTTGAACTTCCCATTAAGGGTTCCGAAGTAATCATCAAACTTGAATTTCTAGAACCCGTGCTTTTAGAACCAAAAACATCAAGTCCCAAAGACATTGTTGGACCAAATAGCACAGACAATGAAGAACAATAAAAAGCTCATAGGAACAGTGAAGAAAAAACACTCTCTCGTCGAAAACTGAATCGTCGTCAGAATCTGCAAATAGTCGCGGCAAATACAAAAAGTTGTCGGAATTTGGTGTAACTTGGACTGGTAGGCTCGGAATCACCTCGCGAGCCAACTGTCCCAAAGGAGTTTCGCCAAAAACTGGCTGGAAAAGGGCTCACGTGCCAACGCGTGTGACAGACGCGTTGCTGGCGCCAGAGGTTCTGGCGCGTGGCAGGTCTTCTGCCGGTATGGTTTCTTCGGCTTTGGTCCCCGGAGCCTTCCAAGCATGTTGGTGGTGTTGGTTTTAGCACGACACTCACCAAAAGGAACACGATCAGATCGGGAAAAAGTCGCCGAAAGTTGATGCACAACGACTGTCCGACCTTTCCGGAGTTTCTCAAGGGTGCTCTGATACCATGTGAGAAGTATAACACGGAAAAGTTTTATTAATTATGTCTAAAGTGTTGTATAATGCACTATTTATATACAATGATTACATAATAATAGGTTTCTACTTCCCAATGTGGGACACTATACATTACTAACTATTTAACACTCCCCTATAGCTCATTTCAACCTCGATGGGCATATCATGATTTTCGATCACATTTCATGTTGGGTATACAAGATTTAAGTTAACGTGCAATTTTGTTCTGAAAAAATGAAAAAAATGAAAAATTGAGTTTGCAAACTCATTTTTTGAAATCGTCAGAACAGACATTGCCTAAAAACTTGTAAAAACAGCATTTGCAATCTAAAGCTCACTGGAGATAGACCAGAAATAACTAGTCAACTTACTGTAGTTATGTCACCACTAACACTAGAAACATTAAGAAAATATTAATTATTTAACGCAACCGGTTGTTGGAATGTTAAAGTTTCTTTCAGTCTCTCTTTTGTGTTTCTACTTTCTATTATTAGCTACACAAAACCAAAGCTAGAGTGATAGATTGGGCTTTCCATTTTTCATAACCAATTCAAGGCTAGCAAATCCAAGTCCCTAAAAGAAAATCAGAAAAGCTGCAGTTGTCCATTCTGAAGCGAACCAGAGCAGTAAGGCGATGAACTCCAAACTGCACAACATGAGAAGTTAAGGCTTGAAGTTGTAAAATGAAAGCGGTTTAACACAATTGCTATCTCGTTTGAAGCTGGGAATATGTTAGTTCGTAGTCCAAAATATAAAAAGGAAAAAAGAAAAACATTCTCATATATTCAGTTCTTTGATCTACGTAGGAAACTAGGAGTTGGTGGTTGACTTATCCGAAAAAGTTTCAGAGAATATAACTAGGATTTGCTGTAAATTCGCCAAATACTTTTTCCATTTTTAAAATCAAGTATCACTGGAAAGGCTGTCGAATTGGTTTAATTTGGATCCGATGTTATTGGCGACCTTCAAAATGCTTTTCTAGCCCTAAGTATGTTTTACTGGATATCTTTTTAAAGCGTTTTTCTTGTATAAATGTTGGCATCTTCTGTTCCATCTTGTTGTCTATTTCTTCATCACCGGGATCTGTTCCAGTGTAAATCTTAACATCATACCCTTGACCTCTTAGGTGCAATTGACAGGAATCCTCGTCTTCCACTAAATATTTTTGCATAATCTAATTTGCAGGGTCTTTTGGAGGGAGTTAGTGACTCTTTCACAAAAAACTTTCAGTTTATGGACTCCGTCAAGGCTTATCTTTCATATGTTTTACTAAGAGCATCAGTTTCACAATCACCTACCATCTTCCAGGTTAGCCATTTTGCTTTCTGAAACTATGCGCCCATGCTTTTAATGTCTTTTTTCTTTCGAAACTCTTCGATGTTTAAATTACTAATAGTTGTGCACATAATTTGACAGTATGCTACAGGAATTTTCTCGGTCCTTTTGTTGCGATTCAGGGAATGTCTCAAGGTATGCTGTGTATGCACTTCCTATTGAAGATTGAGGTATATATTTCAAAATTTTGAGAGGTTTGCAAATTATAAAATTTATTTTCAGGGTGAAATTGGTATTTTCTTTCCCTTAATTGTCCTACGTCCACTGGATGGCACAGATCTGAATGCGAAAATGAGTGTTCCACGGTATGATTTTTGTTTAAATGAGAATAGTTTCTAATTACATAACTGTTATACTTGATTTGTTAACCTCATTGTGCCTTTTACTTTTTCCAATAGATATATTTACACCAAACTATGCACGGGATACTCAGTATTCTCAGTTTTCATGTTGTTTATGACAGTGGCGTACCCAGACTTTTATGCAAGCCGGTTCAGACATATATATTGAAGTTCTCAAAAATAATCGACAACAAAAGTGACACTTAATTAACAAACAAACATGTTTACCTAGTGCTTTTTATTGTGGTTCGTAACAAAACCCTAAAAGAAAATTTGCCCAAAGCTCTTTATTTCGTTTTCAAGCTACACTGTTTTTCCAAAAAAAGAAAAAAAGAAGAAAAAGAACACTATATATATAAATAGAACCATTTACCTTTACAATTTAACATTTTGTTGAACTTTAGAAAATTTTACTCTAACAAACATCTGTTTGATGATATTAAAAATACTAAAGTCTACTTATTTATTAATTTTAATTTAATTTGCACTAACACTTAACAAAAAAAAAACAATAGAAGAGCTAAGCAAAATTAAAAAATTCATATAGAAATTCCAAAATGGAACGACACTAAGTAAACAGTAAAAGATAGAAAAGAAGAAGTGCAAGGACAAAAACTGTCAGATAAGCTGTCCAACATTTTGAGAAAGAGAGAAAGAAACCAAAAACAATTGTAGCTTGGATTCGAACCCGCGACCATCACAAAGTTTGAACCCGCTTGGACCATCCGATCAAAGCACAACTTTGTTTAAGTGGTTCAACCGCTTTAATCTTATACAGATGTTTTTCTTTGAAAAATAATTTTCACATAAAAATAGTAAAAATATTTACGAAGTGGGTTCAGTTGAACCCGCTTCAACCAATGTGGGTCCGCCCTTGGTTTATGACCTTTATACATTTGAAGGACAACACAATGATGTTGCTAAACTTGACTGACAACACTAAAGTAGAAAAAATATATTCAGAGATGTAATAGTTCAACTTACCATCCAATCTCCCATAGCAGCTTGGATGTACACTAAAGGTTCTCGTCTCGAAAGGAGCTTGACATTAGGGTCCATAGGTGAGTCAATTGACAGATGCTCAATCATGTTGGTTTCCTTTATGATGTCCAGAGCATATTTCTCTTATGAGATGAGCATACCAGATTTACCGATATGTCCAAAAAGTATTTAGTTGTTCCAAGGTCTTTGATCTGGAAGTGAGTAAAGTGCCTTGGTATCTCAAACTTTCTTGGTCATCTCCTGTAATAATTCTCATGTACACAAGCAACAACTTACGGAAACTGACCTTGTGTAGAGCGCTGATATAAAATGGTCTGATCCAAACTGCTGAACCACAGAATTGAAATGTCCAACCTAAGCTAGTAAGGACTCTTTCAGATTATGGAGTGACCGTTGCCTTCACATACTAGACCTTTCTTTCCTTAGGCACAAAGTTAGATGGTTGCTCCATATAGACCTCTTCATTAAATGTTACCTTGGAGAAATACATTCTTGATATCATACCAGTAGAGATGCCAAATGTAGTTGCTGGCTTTGCGTGCTACCACGTGGATAGTTTGGAGGGAGCCGGACAGGAGCCTTTGACCGAGTGGAGAACTCCCTTCACCTTTGTTTGATGTATATTTGTGCTCACAGGATGCATGCACCAGTGTAGATGAGCTGATATGTTTATATGGATAAACTGAATTCTGATTGTTTGGTAACAAATTAATTTCTGATTGTCTGATTATCATCTTTATCGGGGAATCTATTATCTTTTGCTATTGATTAAGCTTATTAAAATTGCAAAGAAGCTGACCATGTGTTATGTCTACTAAGAAAGATCACATGATCTAAAATCTTCAAATAAGCAGAAAATATGGAAATGATATCTTGTGGTGCAGTAGATAATGGAGAAGATTCTTAATGGCAAAGAAGGAAGGATAAATACCAAAAGCATTATATTTCCCATGTGAATCAACACAGCATGGGAAAATGAATCTACAAAAGGCTGTCTCGTTTCGTCTGAGCCATGAGGCATAAAGTAACTAGAGAAAACTCTTTAGAGACCCATACTTACAAATATAGTTGAACTTCCTCAAATATTCTGAGTTAAAAAGATTGCTAAATTTACACTTTTGACTTGTCAAAATTTTTTAAAAAGAAAACTTAAGTGCCAACTCTAAACACTGTAGTATGACTATAACTGCTTAATTGCTACTAATAATCACTTCAACTTATCAAAAACAGAAAAAACCTAAGCCCTAACTCGAAACAATGATAAAACATATAAACGTTAAAAAACAATATAAAACCTTGAAATCCCAACCTAAATATACAGGTTGAATCAGACCTCTAAATTTCTACTTCTATACCGCAAACCTAATGTAGCCCGCTTGTATGATGTGTCTTTTTTTTTTTTCTTTTACTTGTTTGAATGGAAAGTGTACACATTATCTTGGATAAGATATCAGTCACAGGCTAGTTTTTTCACAAATCTCGAATATTAACTTTTTGTACAAGTATGGCATTCGGGGTGTAATCATGATTATAAAAGTTATATTTGATGGCACCACACCAGCATTAGATTGTTTAAAGCTGTTCAAATTAATGTCTTTTGTTTAGCACCCAGGAAAATAGTCTTGTGCTATTATTAAACAAAGTAGATAGATGGATTACCTTGTTCTTGTGTTAATAACCACATGCATGCAAACTAGTACAACAACATTACAGTCTTTGTCGTAACTGTTTTTACAGGATGCTAGAGAAAGTTTGCAAGAATCCTCAGATGCTTGTTGACCTTTATGTGAACTATGATTGTGATCTCCAAGCACCTAATTTGTTTGAACGAATGGTCTCTCTCTCTCTCTCTCTCTCTCTCTCTCTCTATTTCTGTCTCTGAAAGAGGTTGGCTTTGCTATGTCTTTGTTTTGTAACAACTGTATGACCTAAATATCCTCATGTGTTTCTGTTATAGGTTACCACATTATCTAAAATTGCACAAGGAACACAAAATACTGAGCCAAGTTCAGTTGCTACATCCCAGATAGCATCAATCAAAGCATCTTCTCTTCAGGCATCTCTTTATAATACCTTCTTCTTGAGTTATCGGTGGAATTTCAATATTATACTTAACCCTTACACTTTCGTTTCTGATCTCGTCCTTTACAGTGTCTTGTAAATGTGCTAAAATCTCTTGTCGACTGGGAGAAGTGTTGGACAGAGTCAGAAAGGCTGCACAACAGGAATCAGTCTTCTGAAGAAGAAACTTCAAAAGGAGACCCTGATAAGATGAGAGACGTGGATGATTTGCCTAGTAACTTTGAGAAATTGAAGGCCCACAAATCTACTGTTGAAGCAGCTATATCTGAAGTATGTCTTTTTGGCCAATTCTCACCGAAAGTTATCAGCTTTTGAGGCTGCTGTTTTACTATCTATTTGGATAAAGTATCTATTTTGCTGCGTTTTGCATACTGGTATGTGCTTGGGCTGGACTATTAGTGTTTGTTTCTTCGAAATAATGCAGTTCAATCGAAAACCCACTAAGGGAATTGAACATCTAATATCAAATGGGCTGGTTGAAAACTCACCTACTTCAGTTGCTCAATTTCTCAGAAGTACTCCTAGCTTGGACAAGGTAAAGTACCATCTATGTCCTTTGTGTTCCCGTTTTGCCTTTTAATTGACTTGAATAGAAATTCTAACTATACTGGAGTTTCAGGCTATGATTGGTGACTACTTGGGCCAGCATGAGGAGTTTCCTGTTGCTGTCATGCATGCTTATGTTGACTCAATGAATTTTTCTGGAATGAAATTTGATTTGGCAATTCGTGAGTTTCTTAAAGGGTTTCGGCTTCCAGGGGAAGCTCAGAAGATAGATCGCATTATGGAAAAGTTTGCAGAGCGGTAAGGCATTTATTTGAAGTTCCCAATATCATTAAGATGTTGTCCTTTTGTGAATACATTATGCACATGTTTGCCGAGCAATGGGAATTTGTACCTGTTTTTCATTCTTTGAGATATTGTCCTTCTGTGATATACTTTTGAAAGATGAGTAACCACTAACAAGATAAGACTGCAGAGGATAAACAAAAAAACAAAGTAATTGAGAGTCTTTCAACATGATTGATCTCTTCGCCAGCTCATACTTTTTGTCTAGAGAAATAGTGGATCTCCTTCTGCATCATGTCTGAGTCCTCAAATAAACTGATCTACGGAGTTCTGCCTAGTGCAGTAAACAAGTAACAAAGCTTGTCATTTATCAAAAGAAAAAACTTTTCTAGAAACGTTGATGTTGTGGTTGTCCTTTGTGGCATAGGATTAGAGATTAGAACTATTTTTGTGGACAAACATGTATCTGAATTTATGTCATGTTGAGTAGCAAAAAATTGGAGAAAAATAAGTGCCAATGATCAAAGCTGTTCATTCTAGATGAGGACTTGAAACTGGTATATACTTAGCCACTTGGTTTCTGCAAAAGGTGTTTCTGAAACACGTGATGGATTAGTTACTTGCTCTGGTAATCCATATCTATCACTCATGACAATGTCTATTGACAGTTACTGTGCAGATAATCCTGGTCTATTCAAGAATGCAGACACAGCGTATGTTCTAGCATATGCAGTTATAATGCTGAATACTGATGCTCACAACCCGATGGTCTGGCCAAAAATGTCAAAGGATGATTTTGTACGTATGAATGCCACTGATGAAGCAGAAGATTGTGCTCCAAAGGAACTTTTGGAGGAGATCTATGATTCAATTGTTAAAGAGGAGATAAAGATGAAAGATGATCCTACTGGCCTCGCGAAAAGTAGCAAGCAGAAGCCTGAATCTGAGGAGAGAGGACGCCTTGTCAATATTCTCAATCTTGCACTGCCTAGAAGCAGATCTTCAATTGACCCAAAATCCGAAAGCGAGGCTATCATCAAGCAAACACAGGCTATTTTCCGAAATCAAGCAGGAAAAAGAGGAGTCTTTTATACTTCACATAATATCAAACTTGTACGTCCAATGATTGAAGCTCTAGGGTGGCCGCTGCTCGCCACTTTAGCTGTTCTTATGGAGGAAGGAGATAATAAAGCACGTGTTGGTGTTTGCATGGAAGGATTTAAAACCGGAATACACATCACACATGTTCTTGGAATGGACACCATGCGATACGCATTTTTGACGACTCTTCTTAGGTAATCTTTGGCCGTGTCTGTTAATTTCACTCTTTCAGTGTAATAAAGAGTTATAATCAAGGCTGCTTGGACCAAGTTAGTATTTAATTCCCAAAGTTAGCTTTTTTGTCTTCTAGATTCTGGGCTGGGTCAGGTGGAGTGGATTTGGTGATGGAGGAGGATAAAATTTATGCTTTCCAGATTAGATATTGAAACAGCTTTTGCACTTTCATTGCAGACTTAATCTTTTACATGTACCAAGGGATATGAAAAGTAAAAATGTGGAAGCACTACGGACTCTGTTGACTATATGTGATTCAGATGCTGAAGCTTTGCAAGATACATGGATTGCGGTGCTTGAGTGCATTTCCCGGCTTGAGTTTATAGTAACTAATCCTTCAATGGCAGCAACAGTTATGCAAGGATCTAACCAAATTTCCAGAGATGCTCTGCTTCAATCTCTTAGAGACTTGACTGGAAAACCTACTGAGCAAGTGTTTGTGAATAGTGTTAAACTGCCCAGTGAATCAGTGGTTGAATTTTTCAGTGGTTTGTGTAAAGTCTCAGCTGAGGAATTAAGACAATATCCTGCACGTGTTTTCAGCTTGCAAAAACTTGTTGAGATCAGCTATTACAACATGGCTCGCATACGAATGGTAATAGCTCCACCCATTTAAGTGCTAGTAGTGTTGGGTAAATTTTTGACATTGACATGACAGGTGATTTGGTTGTACTATTTAGTTATCCATCTCTTTACCTCTTGTTGCCTAGTGCTACTCAACGCTAATGACAAATAATGCTTAGTTCAGTTCTGGATTGTGGCTCAACGGATGATTATATTAAAACTTAAATGTATTAGAAATATGTAATTTATTGTGCTTGTGGAATTATTCTCTTTGCCCTTGATTTACTTAGGGGACACTAACAAAATCAACAATTTGTTATACTCATCAATGTATAGTTCTAATCTATTCTTTTTCATATCTTCTTATTTCAAATGAATATATATTTGAATTTTATGACGATTGTACGTGTCTTTGGTTGTTTTATTCTGCAGGAGTGTAATATATTTGTGTTACTTATCAGAAAAAGAGTGCAATATATTTATATTAGTGCCAAAGTGGAGCTCACTCGAATGTATGGCTATCAATGCATTTCAATCTTTTTTTAACACGTTAGAAAGTGAAAATTGGACCAATTTTACTCTTCTGCTATGCACTTCTTTATATATTTTGCAGAGACAACAGGAACATGAAACAACTAGCTTGGAATCCACTTGAAATGGAAGCAATTATTTTGATAAAAGGAATAATGTTGTAAACTAAAAATGATGGACGGGAACATTCTTAATAAGCATTAATTTATTTGAATAGAAAGTTATATCTTTTGATAGCAATGGTGTCCACACCGACTTGCTTGCACTTCGACTATTCCATATGGTCCTTGCTACCTTCCACCAGCAAAGCTATTTGGTATACATTTGCTTTTCTGAATATTAGTTGATTTATTTGATTGCGTAAAGAACCTTATGAGTTATGAGCAAAAGTGGGTGTGTTTCCACCTCTAATAGCCAATTGGATGATTAGTATTAATAATTCTTTGAAGTTCATTTAGCTATGGAGCTGCATCTCTTGTGGCACAATAGGAATCAGCTTAATATTGATAACTAGATGGTGCATACTTTTGTAAGTGCCAGTGAATTAATTCATTGATGATAACCGCCTCGCATCTCCCTAATATGTTGTCTATAATGACTTTCCAGGTTTGGGCAAGAATATGGTCTGTTCTGGCTACTCATTTTATTTTTGCTGGGAGCCATCCTGAAGAAAAAGTTGCTATGTATGCCATAGATTCTCTTCGGCAACTTGGTATGAAGTATTTGGAGCGCGCTGAACTTGCCAATTTTACCTTCCAGAATGATATTTTAAAACCGTTTGTCGTTCTTATGAGAAGCAGTCGAAGTGAAACTATAAGGAGACTCATTGTGGATTGCATTGTGCAAGTATGTGTGCTTCATTTCTTTTTCCTTAGTTTCTTGGCTTACTTTTGTTTGAAAATATACTAATTCCTACTTGGTAGCAGATGATAAAGTCAAAGGTAGGAAGTATTAAGTCTGGTTGGCGAAGTGTGTTCATGATATTCACAGCTGCTGCAGATGATGATCTAGAGCCAATTGTTGAAAGTGCTTTTGAGAATGTTGAGCAGGGTATGGATCGGTTCATTCTATTTTAAAATTTCTTCTGTATGCTTCTCACTTTTCAGATTCCATTATGGAAGATTTCGTTGTAGTCTGAACATTGAAATAATCTTGCAGTTATATTGGAGCACTTTGATCAAGTAGTTGGAGATTGCTTCATGGACTGTGTCAATTGCTTGATCAGATTTGCAAACAACAAGACCTCTCACAGAATCAGCTTGAAAGCAATTGCACTACTTCGCATTTGTGAGGATCGTCTTGCAGAGGTTTGTCATCTGGGCTTCCACCTACTTGTCGATTCCATTTTCTTTGTTATTTGGTCTTCAATTTATTGTTATAAGTATGTAAATATGGCTTATGACAGCTGATTTTCCGCGTAACGGGACCTAAGATAATTGTGAAAATTAACCTTAAATTTTAAAATGTTGTAAGAATCACTAAAATGGAGTATCTCAGAAAGTCTATCTATTTTAAAATGAATAAAATATATCTAATTATGATAAATGGGATACGTGCGATATTTTTGATAACTCTTTTCAGGTGTAATATGTAGATATCTTCTCTTATTTTAGATAACCATCTACATGCTTGCGATTTAACGCTCAGTTGAGTTTTCAATGCTCTGTTATTCCCTATAGAAGTTGCATAAGTTTATGCTGATCTTACTCGGTGTGGAAATGAATTTCAGGGCCTTATACCCGGTGGTGCTTTGAAGCCCGTTGACACCAGTGAAGATGTGACTTACGATGTCACAGAGCATTTTTGGTTCCCAATGCTGGCTGGTCTATCTGATCTGACCTCTGATCCTAGACCAGAGGTCAGAAACTGTGCACTTGAGGTTCTATTCGATTTGCTGAACGAGAGAGGTGGCAAATTTTCATCCACATTTTGGGAGAACATTTTCCACCGCGTGCTATTTCCCATTTTTGATCATGTAAGACATGCTGGAAAAGAGAATCTGAGCTCTACTGATGAATGGCCGCGTGAAAGTAGCATTCATTCACTCCAACTGCTGTGCAACCTGTTCAACACTTTTTACAAGGTATGATGATTGGTTGCCAAGGAATGGGTATATTACTATCATGTTTATTAGCTGCAACTTCTGAAGGCCTATGTTGTGCGGACTCTCCAAAATTCTGCCGCAATCCTCCAAAAGTGCACTACTTTTGGAGGAACCTTCATGCATCCGGCGACATTTTCGGAGAGTCCGAGAAACATAGCTGAAGGCTAGATTATCCTAAATTGTTACATATAAAGTGGTCAAGTCCAATATCTGACCGTCTAAATGAGTAATTATTTGCGAAATGACTTGGGTATGTGTTACTGAAATGTATGATTGGCATCTTCTAACTCGTTTCTTATCTCCCAGATCGTACTATGCGGGGGTGTTTCCCCTGTTATGTCTGTGTTGTCTCTTCCAAGTATGCTTTAGCATTTGCTTGATATCTAATACCTTTCGACTATTGTAACCATGCACTTGCATCATATCCTTTGGCCAACGTTCTCCAATTTAGATGTTTGCTTCATTGTGTAATCAAGTATTTGTATCAATTGATAAGCATGTTGCCCGATTAACTGACATCTAGCTTAGTTACATTTGCAACTTTACTAGGCTTTACCGGTGTGCCAATTGATCTATAAAACAAAACTAATGTGTCAATCCAAGTACTTTGTACCCATTTGGTGGACCTCAACCTTTGCGAACATAGATTGCTTGTAAACTCGGCCTTCTTATGCCCCTTTCCTAGGGAAATGTTGTCTTTAATTTTGTGCGCCATATGTAGCTTACCTTAAGTTGCTTACTTATTGAAGTATTGGTCGAAGATGCTTAAGTTTCTGATCAAAGGAAACAACATAATTTAATTTTGTACATCTGCTACAATTTCCTGCCATCCATATAGAATATCATGGATTGCTTTAGAATAGTATTAGGAGAACTGTTGAAGATGAATTTGAACAAGAAAAGGTTAAGCTTTTCTCTTTTGTTGACCACGATAAATAGTGCCATGAGCTGTAACTTGGAAAGAAAGGAGTGCTACTTGCGCAATGACTACTAATGAATTATTCATGCTACTACAGCCAAATTCACCTTCTCTCAAGATCAATTTTGTGCTAGCAGCATGTTCCATTTGTGATGCTTTTGCTTAACTCCAAAAAGCTACTAATTCGCTTTTGATCATTTCAGTTTCTTCAAGCTTACTTCGCTCTTGTTGTTAGAAAAAAACAAAAAGCTTACTTCTCTCTCGTAATTGCTTGAGAAAGTTAGAATGTCTAGGGACATACATGTTCCTATTTGACTTAGGCAAATTTGCGGTCTCACTACGTACGGATATTCACCTTCAATTATAAATGGCATGTGCATAGTTGGACTTTAATGGAGGAGGTTCCACTTCGTTGGTTTTTACGGTTTATAAAGAATCATTTGCTTTTTATCAAACACAAGTTTCTATTGCACTTCCCGTCAAACTCAAGGTGGTCTAACAACTTCAGTTTGCAAATAAAAACTAGAAATTCAAGTTGAGTATGTTGGAAAAAATTACTGTTGAAGGAACAGTAGTTTGGATAGTATTATTGAAATAGTATTGCCAGAACAAAATTGACTTGGTGCTGCCATAAGACTAAGCGGTGGCGCTACCATAAAATCATGAGATATGACCAAACTTGAAGACATGTATGATGATATCATGCTAGCTTGGCCATGATAGTTTCTTTTCTGCACAAGGACACGACACTAATGGGGATGAAGTGGTTGTTGTTTCAAAAGGTCAGCTGACGTGGGCTTCTAACTGGAACAATGTAGACTACTGACTTGACCTGTCAACTGACTTATATTGCTAATGTGATATGTTGGTTGACATAGTTTCATAACTAGACAAATGTGTAGTATTGGTTTGTGGGTCAAATGAGGTGGAAGGATAGCATTAGCCCTTGACAATTCATGTTGCATGAGGCACGTAGAATAAACCACGGAAAAAGATGTTGGAAAACATGGTAGGAAATGGACCAGAATAGTAATGTTATATAAAGAGAGAAAAACTTTGGTTGGGCGACGATGTAAAGCCTCCTCCAGTAAGCGAACGTTAATTGGGTCTCTACAAAGATCATTGAAACTTTGATACCATGTGAAAAGCAAAGAGAGGAGAGAAAATCTCTGCATGCAAGAGAGCTCCTTATACAGAAGTTGAGTTACATGAATATGGAAAGTTTCCTAGTTTGTTGGAAATTTCACTTATTAGACATGATCATTAGGAATATTTGAATATTGTAGTGGTTCTCTTGAATCATAGCACTAATAAGGACGTTGATGGAACTGCTAGCAGCCACAACTTGGGACAAACTCAACTAAAGCGAACCAATTTTCAGCCACTTACTAGAAGTGGGGTGGTTCCCAGATATACCAAACTGGATTTTCCTACTTTTGATGGTTCTACAGATTCGTTAATTTGGCTACATCGATGCGAGAAGTTTTTCTCTAATCAGCATATACGTGAGGAAGACAAGATGGGATTAGCTACATTCCATATGCTAGGTAAGGCACAATTATGGTACCATCATCTAGAGTTTGAGAATCCTTCCATGAGTTGGGTAGAATTGAAGGATTGTTGCACTCTCTGTTTCGGACCACCCGCCCGAAGCAATCCCCTGGGAGAGCTGTCAACTTGAAACAAACAGACTCAGTTGAGGAATACTGACGACTGTTCCAGGAACGCTTGGCACTAGCAAGCAAGGATGTTCGCATTGATCAACAAGTAAGCTTGTTCACTGTTGGGTTGGCTGATTACATCCGGCTAGATGTGGAACTACAGGACCCACAAGATTTGGCTCATGCTATGAATTTAGCTAGGGCATTTGAAAAGAAACAAATAATGTTGAAGGAAGTAACGACACGAAAAAGGGGCTTGGCAGAGCAATAAGAACAATTTTTCTCCCAACATGGAAACTTCTGTACCTCCTTTCAACGGGCAGCATTGCATTAGGGGGAAATAAAGAAGCAAAATCAGTAAGTTCATCAATCCCTTTCATAAAAATATTATCCAGAGCAAAAATGGCAAAACGAAGGGCAAAGGGCTTATGTTATAATTGTGACGACCCTTACACAGTTGGGCATAAATATAAGAAACTTTTTTGGCTGGAGTTGGCGGATTCTGGAAGCTACCGCTGAAGTTGAGTCCGAACCTGCTATTTCTTTGCATGCCATTATAGGTAAAAAAAGTGCAGAAACCATGCAAGCAAGGGCTGTTATACGAGAGCAATCACTACTGGGTTTGGTAGATTCTGGAAGTACACTTAACTTCATCAGTTTAACATCTACCCAACTCTTAAACATACATCCTCAATTTCAGTCAAGTGTTACTGTTTCAGTTGCTAATGATGATAAGGTTCAAAGCAAAGGAATGTGCCAAACAGTATCATTTTCCATTGATACTGCTTTTATTGTTGACTTCATTATCATTCCTTTGCCTGACATTGATATGGTGCTAGGTGTTAAACGGTTATGAACCTTGGGGCCAATCCTTTGGGACTTCGCTACACTCACCATGAGTTTTGTTTTTAAATGTCGATCAAATTGTCTTGTGAGACCCGCCTTGCACCATTTATCAACTCGATTTAATTCAAGATTTAGGCAAGTTTTGCTACAAATTAGAGGAATTGTTTGCTGAATTATTTCACGAACCTCCAGGGGTGCCCCCTTTATGAAATTGTGATCACTGAATCTCTTTGGACCTAGAACTGGACCAGTGGTTGTGTGACCCTATAGTTATCCACATTTGCAGAAGGATGAGATTGAAAGACAATGCACATAGATGTTACAACAAGGGATCGTTTGGCGTATTAGATCACCGTTTTCATCACCAGTTTTACTAGTCAAGAAGCATGATGGTACTTGGTGATTTTGTGTTGATTATCAGGAGCTTAATGACAAAACTATCAAGGAGAAGTTCCCTATTCCTGTGGTGGAGGAACTATTAGAGGAATTATATGGATCCAAGTACTTCATAAAGCTGGATCTAAAATCTGGTTATCATCAGGTTCGCATGAATCCACCAGATATTGATAAATCAGCTTTTCACACATATCATGGGCATTTTGAATTTCGTCTTGCCTCTTGGATTGTCCAATGCTTCTTCAAGGTTCCAAGCACTCATGAACCGATGAACGATGTCTTCAATGTACGCCTATGTAAGTTTGTGTTGGTTTTCTTCGACGATATTTTAATCTATAGCAAGACATGGGAGGATCATTTGTATCATTTGCGTGTGGTTTTTGACATGTTACGTGCCCATCGTCTCTATATGAAACAATCAAAGTGCTCCTTTGGTGATACCCAAGTAGCATATCTTGGTCATGTGATTTCTGCGACAGGTGTGTCTCAGTAGATGTAAACAAAATACAAGCACTTACTGACTAGCCTCAACCATAGTCAATTACTTCTTTGAGGGGATTTTTGGGTTTAACTGGATACCAACGCCGATTTATAAGGGATTATGCGTTATTGGCAGCATTATTGACATGCATCTTAAACGAAACTCTTTCCACTGGAGTGACAAGGCACTGACTCCTTGTACCGAATTAAAAAAGCACTTGTTTCTGCCCTGGTATTGCAATTGCTGAATTTTGAGGAATAATATCCTTCTGGTGGAGGTATTAGGGATGTTCTTCAACAAAACAACCATCCAATTGCTTTTTTCAACCGACAGTTGGTGGAGCGCCACCACAAATTTAGTGGCCTACGAGCGAGAATTGATTGGGTTAGCCACGACTGTACAACATTGGCATCCATACCTTTGGGGGAGAGCCTTTTTTATTCATATTGACCGCTATAGTCTGAAGTATTTGCTTGAACAACGGATTGACACTTCCTCCCAGCAATATTGGATTACGAAACTTAGGGGCTTCGAATTTTGTTTGGAATACCATGCTGGCCATTTGACCAAGGCTGTTGAGGGGAGGTTTTGTATGCCATCAACCAACCTCGCTCCTTGTTATTAGATGCTATTCGCGAGGAAGTTAAAAAATAATGAATCATTACAAAAATTATGTTCCCAAATTGTAGCTGTTGAGTCCCACATCGACAATTAAGGGACGAGTGGTCTCCTTATATGGACTTGGGCAATCATCACCTCTTGAGCTAGCTTTTGGGGTTAAGTTAGGCCCAAGGTCCATTTAACAATAGCAAAGGAGATGGACAATGTTTGGGTTCGTTCATGATGCTCTCATTCTTTATAAAGGTCGAATTTATTTGCTACCTTCTTCTCCCTTAATTGCAATGGTCTTGTCTCGTTATCATGATTGTGCACATGAAGAGGTTCAGAAGACTTCCGAACGAGTGCACAATAATTTTTGTTGGAAAGCTATGAAGTCCAACATTGCTGAATATGTGGCAGCTTGTCTGATTTGTTAACGCCACAAGAGTGAAAATCTAAGTCCAACCAGGTTGCTTCAGCCCTTGGCACATCCTGCGCAGATTTGGGCTGATATCTCCATGGACTTCATTGATGGGCTACTTAACGTTTGGGGGAAAACGATTTTGATTGTGGTGGTGGATCGATTTTTAAAATATTCTCATTTCATCCCTATGGCACATCCTTGTACAGCTCCACGAGTGGCACATATTTTTTTTTAAAATATTGTGCGTTTACATGGGTTGCCAGAATCTATTACTAGTGATAGGGATGTATTTTTCACCAGTCACTTTTTGAGGGAACTTTTTCGTTTGTGCGGGACTAAGCCTGCATTCTGTTCATCTTATCATCCTCAATTGGATGGTTAGATGAAGGTTGTCAACCACAATATTGAAATGTACTTGCGGTGTCTTGTGGGTGATCGTCCTCAACGCTGGGGTTGATTGCAGTGTTATCAAAAGCGAAAGCGCAAAAAAGCTCTAATGTCTGTTGGGGCTTTAAGCGCAAAGCGTAAGTAAAGCATGGGCTTTAATGAAAAAAGGCGCAAATTGAGAAAAATTACAAATTTGTATGTGTAGTCCAAGACTAATATCTATAAGTATGAATACCTAATATATGGATAAAGAAATTGAAGAAAATTTACGATAAAGTGAAATATCAATTGTTTAGTGTCACCTCTTCAGGATTACGCACATTGGCAAGAAAAAGTATGACTTAGAGCCTTGATGACAACACTGAAGCACCCACTAAGTGAGGAGAAGCGCTCAACATGTTTTGAGCCTTGCTTCAGGGCTTAAGCACGGTTTAAGCGCTTTTGATACACTAGTTGATTGGATTCTTTGGGCAGAATATTGCTACAATACTTCTTTTCATACAGCTCTTCAGACTTCGCCGTTCAAGGTCGTCTATGGCCTCGAACAACCAAGATTATTGTCCTCTATACCTAGATCTGCTTGAGTAGAGGCAATTGATCAAGCCTTGCTTGACCGAGATGTGGTTTTGGCAAAAATTAAGACTCGATTACAGCAGGCTCAATCTCGAATGAAAGAGTATTATGATAAAGAGCATCGAAAGGTGGAATATGCACCGGGAGCATTTGTTTGGCTTCGTTTGCAGCTTTATAAACAACGTTCTCTTGCTGGTCAGCTTCACCACAAACTTTCTCCCAAGTTTTATGGGTCATTTCAAATTTTGAAATGCATTGGGATTGTTGCTTATGAGTTAAAGTTGCCTGAAGATTCTGAGCTTCATAATGTTTTTCATGTTTCTCTTCTTAAGCCTTTGAAAGGTGCAGCACATGCGTCTACACTAGCATTACCTCCTACAACTGATGGTCGGGTTGTGCCAACCCCAGGCTTTGTTTTGCGTGCTCGCCTTAACCGTGGAACATGGGAAGTTTTGGTTGAGTGAGCTGGTTTGGATGCAACTGAGGCTACTTGGGAATGTGTAGACCAGTTTCGACAAGTTTATCTTGAATTTGCGCATGAGGACAAGTTCTTTCTTCCGGAGGAGGGAGATGTTATAGACTCATTTGTGGGACGTGTCTATGCTAGGCGCAATAAGTGAATTCAGTATTTCAATAGGCCTAGGTCTCTTATTTTAGTAGTTATTTATTTTCTGTTTAATTATTTTCTAGAATAGGTTTCTCTACGTACTTCTGTTTTTATGAAGCTTAAATTATAAGTTTCCTACTCTTGTAATAATAACTTATAAGTCTAGTCCTATTTAACAGAAACGAAAGGAATAAAACCCTGAGCCACCTTTTATCATAGAACTACAGAGGATTGGAGTTATTCCGAACGAGCTCTAGGGTTTCAAACTCCCTTCGACGAGTTTGATTGTTTATTCACAATAGGTAGATTAAGGAATCGAAATAAGGAAAAAGGGGCAGCTAATCACTATGACACGATCTATATCGCGGGACCTTAACATTATACCATCTCAAGCAACATTTGTCATTTTTTCCTCAATGTGTGCTACTTGCGCTTTCTACCGAATGTGGTCATTTTTAATCTTCTCAAATATTGTATGACCAATCTACCTTAGCATCCGCATCTCCGACAATTCATCTTGTGGATATGTTGGACTTTAGAGGCCCAACGTTCACTCCTGTATAACATGGTTGGTTTTATAACTTTTCTATAGAACTTGCCGTTCAGTTTACTTGAGCTCTCAATTGTTGCCTCTGACTCTGTTGTTGTTGCAGTTCATACCAAATATTGGTATTTGATTAGGTGTCTCATGTTGAAACTTGAAAGTATACTGTGATGTGTATTGTGCACACAAATCCTCTGTTATTTATGTTGCAGTTCATTCCCTATAGTGAAATTTGTTTAGGAGTCTCATGTTTAGGTTTACTGCTGTGTGTTTTGCATACAGATCATTTGTAATTTATTTACATTCTGAGGTCTTATTTTAAAGATATACAACAGTGTAAATAACATTTCGATTTAGTACAAGCCTACAACAGCAGATTATGTTTTATGTTAAACAGCAGACTGGTATTTGGTTCTTTTTCCACAATTCAATGTATGATATACATTTTTTATGCCCTTTTCTTTTATGAGGAAGAACTGTGGAATTGATCATGTGATATTCTTTACTAAAGCATGCTATCTCTATTTTCTGACTTTTGAAATTTGAGCGTTTTCTTGTAGAATGTGTGTTTCATGCTTCCCCCACTGCTGGGTTTGCTGTTAGATTGTGCCCAAAAAAGTGATCAGTCTGTAGTTGCCATCTCTCTTGGTGCATTAGTGCATCTTATTGAAGTTGGTGGACACCAATTTAGTTACAATGATTGGGATACCTTGCTGGAGAGCATCAGGTGCAATTCCACTTTTCTTAAGTTGTCTGATCTTTCTTTATTCTTTCTGGTTGGCTATTTTGTGCTCATGATATAGTTGGTCTATTGTATGTACCAGAAATGCTTCATATGCAACGCAACCCCTTGAACTTCTCAATGATTTGGGTTTTGAGAACTCAAAGCATCATACAGTATTGGTAAGAAATCTAGAGATCATAACTGCTGATAATGAATCCCCAACTTTTGCTAATATTGAGTCATTGGATAATATCAGCATAACATTGCTGAAAATGGAAATGGTGGTGGCCATTCATCAGACTTGCTGGACGACAATCGTGGAACGGACTCCCGTGCTGATTTGGATGAAACAGGAGGTTGCCACTGAGGAAATTATCCATTTTCATTGTTTCCTAATGGAATTATATTGCAAATAATTAAAGAGAAATGTCTTTATAGGTATGCCCTCACCTTCTGGGAGATTAGAGAAACCTACTGTTCCAGAAGGTCTTGAGCGTAGTCAAACAATAGGACAGAAAATTATGGGAAATATGATGGACAACCGCTTCATCAGAAGTTTCACTTCTAAACCAAAAATTCAGGCTTCTGATAATTTGCCAACTTCACCATCAAAGGTATTGCGTCATTTTGGGCTAATTTGCTGTCCTCACTGTTGTATGTAAATTGGAAATGTTTAAGAAAAAAGTTTATTTGTCAAAATCCAGTGAACAATGGAGCCCATGAGGTTTCTCTTAATAGAATTCTCAAATTAGAAATCCCTTTTGTATGAACTTAACAACATATTAAGTACACAATTCAGGTTTTCGTTGGTCACTATGTTAATGCACATGTATGCAGACCTGTCTCTGTTAACTCGAAGCTCACATGCGATACCAGTATGATGTGTTATGTGATGGTTAATAGTAAGATTTTCTGTAAAATTGCAAATAAGTTGTCATTTACTTACTAATATACTCTTATAATACAAAGGGCTATTGTTCCGTTTACTGCATTAATCAAGATTTTTTTCTCTAGTCAAACTACGATATTCAATCAGGAAACTTCTTAACAGTACTTGTTATATTGATATCCTTTCTTATCAAAAAGAGGATGATTCTAATGTTTCAAGAAGTATCCTGCCAAAGGTGTTTTGTTTTTCTTTTCTCACATTTTCTAAGGGGAATACTTCCAGTGGATGTCTTATTTGATATCCTTTCTTGTATCTTCATCATTCCAAGAAAGTATTATAAAAGGTGAATATGTTTGTTACATTTGTTATTGCAATGCAATAGTAACTTGTTTGCTTAGCTATTTTACACTTCGATTGGGTATATCATTTTCTGTTATTTTGATTTGTTTCTGCTGTTTACTACTCTATCTGATGTATAGTTATTAGCTGATGATACGGAGCCTGAGGCAAGAGATGAGGATGAAAGTTCAATGTTGGCTACTATTAGGAGCAAATGCATCACACAGTTGCTACTTCTCAGCGCTATTGATAGCATTCAGGTATTGCTCATGCTTTTAACAGCGGGTACTAAGATCGTCTTTCCAGTGCTAGTATAGAAATCATTGGAGCTGTTGCAAATTGCAATATCTTCTGATATTGATAAAATATGTGTTTTGATGCTTAGTTGACAACAGTCTGGTAAAAATCCTCTCTTTACCAGTCATCGACTACCCTTATTTTGTTCCCTGTCAGATTACAATTATTTGGCTTAGAGAACTTCAAGTGCCATTTCTGTATTATAGTCTTATAGAGATGACAAAGGTCTTGCTTGATTCAAATTTGTAGTTTCCACGTTTGTTGTCAAACATTGCAGTTTCCATATTGAAATTTACCCTCAATGTGTAATGCTACCTCATTTGTAAGACAGCTCTTTCAGGTATTTTTATGAGCACATAAATATTGATTTGCTGTTTTACTATTTTTTTGTTGGAAATCTCACCACTTTTGAGGATAAAATTTTCAATTTCCACAGGGAAATCAATAAAGCTAAGGGATGGAAATTTTTTGAAGTATAATCATTCAATGTTTTCTAATTCCCCCCCAAAATGAGAAAATGTGCCAAATATAACATCAAATATGGTTTTTTCTTCTTTCTCAATATATGGCACCATAGAGGGTTGTGTGCAATAGAAACTATTGAAGAAAATGAGAGAAGAAATCATCTCTGAATTGAATGATCCTTAAATCTTGATGAGTGAAAAATGGCAATACCTAAATGGAAATGATCTTATACTATTTACATGGATCCTTCACTTGGCTTGAAATGCCTTTATTGAATGGGTGCGGGCACTGATTCTTCAGAATTGGCTATTAGTTAGCAAAAATCTGCACCTGTAGATTTATAATACATAAATAAAACTTTTAGATTTTTATTTTTCATTTTGAAAATAACCAAACTCGTATAGAACAGCTAAATTTCCGTCGTGTATATATTCGGGGATTGGCATTTGGAATGATGAAAGAGCATTGGTTCAACTTAAAATTATATTATAGATACAAAAGTTGTGCAATTTTTCAGTCCGTCCAGCTGGCTTGTCCTAACCTTGCCCCATTTTGCATGGCAATAGCTGATTATATATGGAGTTTAAAGGCTTTCTACTTATATTAGTTTTTGGATTTTGCCCTTATTTTCCCCTGAAGAATGATTAAAGTACAATTCCCTATTATTAGGGTGAAATTGGAATTAGTTATCTGTATATGGAAAGTTGTTACAGTTTGTTAATCACTCACTAGGAATTTGATTTATCTTCTGATTGCAATGTATCGTTTAAGTCATTAACTGAATAAACTGATTCAGACAAGACATTTTATATTCAAAAAATCTGGTAAGTCATAATTTTTGAATTTTTCATTACAAGTTAGGTGCAACACATGTCTTCTGGTAGTAATCAATTGAGATAATGGAAGGAACAAGAAACTTAAAAGCATTCACAACTTAAAAGAGTTTTGAACAGATTGACTACTTAAGAGTTTTGACTAGGGGTGGCAAATAGGCTATTTGGGCTGGTCAAGATAGGTTGCCTCATTAAATCGGTCATTGCCCAACCCTGTCCAAATTTCACTTGGGTCAAGATGGGCTGGGTCAAGATGGGCTAAACAATGGGTTGTTACCCAACCCGCCCAAATTGGCCCAAAACTTTGCAATATTCTCAACCTTTAAAACAAGCATGTACTATGTTCTGGAGAGAAATCATAAAACAGAATTTCTCTCTCTACTTTCTTTGAGCTCTCAGGCACACTCCCCGAGGAGCCTGAGAAAAAGGAATCTTGAGAATCCATAAACACCATTAGCACGGATATTCAATTCCGATCGACCCTCTGAAAACAGCTCCGACAAACAACCCCGCACGCGCCGCCACGCGCGGCTCTTTTCCGGCGAGGCAAACCCCACGCGCCGACGCGTGAGCTCAACCCCGGCCAATTTTCAAAATTTTCGTTTTGGACAGAACACTCGCTGGGAAATTCCGAGCACATCCATACATTTAGTTCTGAATTCCGACAACTTTTATTTTTTCCGGTGGCGGGGAACCTTTCTCTGTTCAGAAATTTCGGGTTCTTTTCTTCTTTGTCAAGCTTTAAAGCTCACTGTGATAACTTCTAAACAACCCCTAAAATTCCAGAACCTGAACAGTTGTTTTGTACAATATGGGAGACAACAGGATATATTTCAACGCAGGATTCAAATCTTTTGACATCACCAGATGGAACTCCAATAAAGACATTTGGTTTGAATGGGTGGAGAGAAGCCGCAACATGATGAGAAGATCATCCATGGGTAGAAAGGCAATGGAATGGATATGCTTTACACTTAAAGAAGCGTCGACAGATCAAAATAATCTAGTGAAGAGATGGAAGTACAAGGAGCAATTGACAGAACATTTCTGCACTAGGAAATTTAACACCCATGGAAGATATATGAGTATTCTCTCACTGAAGGGAGAAGGGAGGTCAGTGATTATAATCCCAGAGTTAACTTTGAATTCTGGTTGGAAAGACATAGCAGCTAAGATAGAGAGATTCATATATCAGACCATCAAGTCGAATCCCATAGTACCACCTAGAAACACTGTGGACAATTTCCCTTATGCCCAAGCAGTTAAGGAGAGTAAATGGCAATCCAATACGCTTCGAGAGGCAAGGGTCAGCACGAGCAATGGCGGTATCTCTGTTCTGGACCCTATTGGAGGAGAGGACACAGGCTTACTAAAAAGATGCATTATCGGGTCTTTTGGGGAAGAAATCAATGAGAGACCCACTTTAGCAGACATAAGGCGATGGGCTAGTGCGTCATGGAACAAAGCATACGGAGTAAACATTTATGAAATGACAGGAAACATGTTTCTTTTTGAATTTCCAAACAGATTCATGACAGAGCAGGTTGTGCAAGGAGAATGGAGATGGAAAAAATTCAAGCTTCATCTGGATTGGTGGAATCATACTGCCGGTTGCATTCCAATCTCACAAATTGAGGAAACATGCTGGATTAGAGCCATGGGGATTCCTGTACATCTATGGTCACAAAAGATCTTCAAAGAAATAGGAGATCTTTGTGGGGGTTGGCTAGCTACAGAAGAAGAAACTGATCTCAAAAACCACCTCAAGTGGGCAAGAATCAAAATTGCTGGTGATGGCAGGAAGACTCCCAACGAGGTGGGGATTGTAAGAGACGGTACCAAATTTTTCATCCCAATCTGGGCTGAAAGAAAGACACGGTATGAGCTAAACAATGGTAAAGGAAAGGCAAGTGGTCAATTTACACAAGGTTCAACTTCGTTGAATCAAAACAGTAGAGGGTCAAAAGTCAAGCTGAAATCCTATGACCCCGATATGGCTGCACAAGTCATTTTTAATGACCTCTCGTGTAAGCTCTCTGATACTGGGCTGAAGCCTTATATCGAGGAAATGGGAGGACCTTCTCACTCGGGAGCAAAAGAGTCATCTCCAGGGGAGCAAAACCTTAATGTGAATCGTCAAAGTATGCAAAAGGAAACAATTTCCAGTTGCAGTCAGCCAGAAGGTGGAGTAGATTTAGCAAGACTGAAACAGAAGGAAGGGGAGCAAAGCATAAACTTAAAGATGGGGAATGATCACGTGGGATGTACTTTGGAACATCTAAAGCAATGTAGCCCTATTCAAGTGTGGGAAATTGAGGAGGTGAATCCTTTAGCAGTTCAGCAACACAATCCTTTATTGGATAAAGACATGGATGCAACAATATGGGTCCATCAAAATATGATCAAATTGGGGAAAATGTTTGGAGTAGATTTCCAAGGACATGAAGAAGAAGCACTGGAATTGTTAATGCAAATTGACAGCTGCAGACAGGTTAGAAGGGTGGAGTCAGAGTTGGAGGTGAAGAAACAAAGATTCAAAGGATCACTGGAATTAAAGGGTTTGACTTCTTTCGATGTCAAATTCAAGAGTGACGGGAAAAGGAGTAGGGGAAGAGATCTTTCAATTATTTCTATATGAGGATCAAAGTAATTTCCTGGAATGTAAGGGGTCTAAATGATAAGAAGAGAAGGGAGATAATAAAAAGTCAAGTGCAGAATTGGAGGGCAGACATTATTTGCATGCAAGAAACAAAAGTCGAGGGGGATATAGAGGAAATAGTCAGGCAAATATGGGGTGGTAGATGGGTTAGGTATGCAAGTTTAGAAGCTAGCGGCACGAGAGGAGGGATTTTGATGTTATGGGATTGCAGAGTATGGAAAGGGGAGGTGTTACAGATTGGTGCATACACTTTGACATGCAAGTTTGACGCTCTTCTACAGAATTTTCAATGTCACATAACAGGAGTGTATGCCCCAAATTGTAGAATAGAAAGGAAAAAAGTATGGAGTGAAATTGGTGCAGTGAGGGGATTGATGGAAGGTCCTTGGGCGGTTTGTGGCGATTTTAACGTTACAAGGTACTCTTCTGAAAAACGGGAATGCTCAAGGAGGTCCAGAGCGATGGTAGAGTTTTCGGATTTTATAGAAGATATGGAGCTGATAGATCTTCGACTTGAAGGAGGAAACTATACTTGGTTCAAAGGGGACAATCATACAGCGGCTTCAAGAATTGATAGATTTCTCATTTCAGAAGAATGGGATGTAAGACTCAGAAACATCAAGCAAACTATCCTACAAAGGCTGATTTCGGACCATTCACCTGCGGTGTGTGGGAACAAGCTAAATCATATTTCAAGTTTGAAAATTGGTGGCTAAATGTGGAAGGTTTTGAGGACAGAATTAGAGAGTGGTGGGGATCTTTTGAATTCTCAGGAAGACCTGATTACATTTTAGCTTGCAAGTTAAAAGCTCTCAAGGGCAAGCTAAAAGGATGGAGCAGAAGTTACGAAGGCAATCTGGGACTGCAGAAATCAAAATTGCTAAGTCAATTAGCAGATTTTGAGACAACGCAACAACTAAGAGCGTTGACAGAGGAGGAATCAGTCAGGAAAGCAGCTACTCTAATGGAGATTGAGGTGCAACTCAAGAATGAAGAAAGTGCATGGAGACAAAAATCAAGAGCTTTGTGGCTCAAAGAAGGGGATAGGAATACAAAATTTTTCCATCGGACTGCAAATGCACGCAAGAGAAACAACAACATTGACCAAATAATGATTCGACATGAAGTAATCGAGGATCCAGAAAGAATAGAGAACGAGATTATTGAATTCTACAAGGAGCTATACACAGAACCTGAACAGTGGAGACCAACAGTCAATTTCGAAAATACTACAAGCATGTCTGAATCGGAAAGGGAGTCTTTACAAAGTAACTTTGAGGAACAAGAAGTGCTGAGCAGCCTGAAGATGTGTGCAAGTGACAAGGCTCCAGGTCCAGATGGATACACAATGGGTTTTTTCAGAAAGTGTTGGGACATTTTGAAGGAAGATATCATGGCGGCTTTTAACAACTTGCATTCACAGGAGATGTTTGAGAAAAGCTTCAATGCAACATATATAGCATTGATTCCAAAGAGGACAGGTGCGAAAGAATTGAGAGATTTCAGACCGATCAGTCTGATAGGGAGCTTCTACAAACTGCTCTCAAAAGTCTTAACTGAAAGACTTAAGAGGGTGGTTGGGAAACTTGTTGATGCTCAACAAATGGCGTTCATCAAAGGAAGACAAATAATTGATGCAGTGATGATTGCCAATGAAGCTGTGGATTCAAGAATAAAAAAGAAAGAACCTGGAATCTTATGCAAATTGGATATCGAGAAGGCCTATGATCATGTGAACTGGAGCTTCCTACTAAGAATGTTAGAACAAATGGGTTTTGGGCAAAAATGGATTAGATGGATGAAATTTTGCATATCTACTGTGAAATTCTCCATTCTTATAAATGGAAGTCCTAAAGGTTATTTTCACTCACACAGAGGTCTCAGACAAGGTGATCCTCTATCTCCCTTTTTATTCATCATAGCCATGGAAGGATTGAACAACATGATCAAAACGGCTAAAGTCAGTGGTTGGGTTAAAGGTTTTGAGGTAAACAGGAGTGGGGCTAACAATCTAGAGATCACACATCTCCAATATGCTGATGATACTCTAGTCTTCTGTGATGCTGAAAAAGACCAACTTAGATTCTTAAGGATCATTTTGGTTTTATTTGAAGGTGTATCAGGATTACACATTAACTGGAGAAAGAGCAACATTTTTCCCATTAATGAAGTTAACAACATGGGGCAACTGACTCAAATATTGGGAGGAGAAGTTGGGTCCCTACCAACTGTTTACCTGGGGATGCCTCTTGGTGCAAGATCCAAATCAAAAGAAATCTGGAATTCAGTCATAGAAAAGTGTGAGAAGAAGTTGTCAAGATGGAAATCGCAGTATCTATCATTGGGGGGTAGGCTAGTTCTAATCAACTCAGTATTAGACTCTCTACCTACTTACATGATGTCTTTGTTCCCAATTCCATCAGGCATTTTACAGAGATTGGACAAACTCCGAAGAACATTCCTCTGGCAAGGCAATAAGGAGAAAAAGGTCTTCCATTTGGTCAATTGGAAGACAACAACAATGGATAAAAAACAAGGTGGATTAGGGATAAGGAATTTGAAGAATCAAAGCAAGGCTCTTAGAATTAAATGGTTATGGAAGTACTCTAAAGAACCCCAATCTTTATGGGTCAAAGTGATCAAAGCCAAGTATGGTGAAGAAAACAACTGGGTGTCAAAAAAAGTCAGTACATCATATGGAGTAAGTGTGTGGAAATCAATCAGAGAACTTTGGCCAATAATGAAGAATCACTCCTCCATAAGAGTGAACAACGGAAGGAACACATCATTTTGGAATGATAACTGGCTAGGAATGGGAAGCTTAAAGGAAAGATACCCAGATATGTTCGGTTTAGCACAAAACCAGCATAAGACAGTCGCTGATATGAGGAGTTGTCAAGGATGGGAAATAGCTCTAAGAAGACAGCTGAATGACTGGGAGATAACAAGACTAACTGAACTCTACAAAGAGCTGGAAGCATTTACAGGACTACAGGAAGGTTTGGATTCAATATGGTGGAAGAGGTACAACAAAGGGATTTACCGAGTGAAGGATGCATATAAGATTTTGAATCATGATAATCAACAGGTAGATACATGGCCTTGGAAACATATATGGAAAACAAAGATTCCATACAAGGTAGCATGCTTTACTTGGCTACTAGCAAAGGAGGCGGTTTTAACCCAGGATAATCTCATAAAAAGGGGAATTTCTATGTGTTCAAGATGTTTTTTGTGTGGGGAAAATGCAGAAACTGTCAACCATCTGTTTCTACACTGCAAGATTACAGACCAACTATGAAAAATCTTTATTAGTCTTAGGGGTATCTCATGGTCAATGCCATTCAGGATTAAAGATGTCATATATAGCTGGGAAGAAGCTGGAGCTGAAGCAACTAGTAGAGATAGATGGAGGACTGTTCCGGCATGTATTTGGTGGACAGTCTGGAGAGAAAGGAATACTAGATGTTTTGAAGATAGAAGCAACTCAATGCAGAAGATCAAACTCAATTGTATTCTTCTATTTTGTTTTTGGTGCAAACAGATGTACACAGAAGATACATTGACAATCATAGACATTCTAGGATCCTGCTAGGTCTCAAATTAGAATATCTATAAATTCTCTCTATGTAAATTTGGTTTTTAGTGCAACCTATGTACTGATTGTTATAATATATACAATAGTTACCAATTCAAAAAAAAAAAAAAACAAGCATGTATAAAAATTAACTTATGTTTTTGAATAAATGTCAATTCATGCCAAATGATTTCTTTCCTCGATTTCGATTTAGAATTTTATTTGATAGTTCTTCATCTTTTAATACTAACAAAGATCATAATAATAAAAAAGTAGTAAAATTAGACCTTCTCACCCACCCCCGTCCCCCACCCTAACAGAAATATTATTTAGAGTACTTTCTTTTAATGTTGTAGATATAGTATTTTTGTTTTCATTTCAACAAAATGAATATTTTCTTTTTATGATGTAGAAAGTTCTTTCATTTCAATAAAATAAGTATTTTTTTTTCATGTTTCAACAAAAAGAATAATTTCTTTTCGTGATGTTAAAAAAGTATTTTCTTTTTCACAAAATGAGTACTATCTTTTCCTGTTGTAGAAAAAGTATTTTCTTTTATTTCAACAAAAAGAATATTTTCTTTTCATGTTGTAGAAAAAATTTTCTTCCATTTCAATAAAATTAGTAATTTCTTTATGAGGATATCAACCAAACATGGGAAAATTAGAAAATATTTTCCAGAACATGGGTCAAGGTAGAACTCTAAGATTGAACATTTCCATGGGTCAAGGTTGGGCATCATCATGGGTCCATTTGGGCTGATGATTCTAGATGGGTTAACATGGGCTAGCCCAAAACAGCCCATTTGCAAAATCATTCTAGCATAAAGCCATTAAAGCTTGGGCGGGTTGGGCGGGTCAAATGGGTTTGGGTTAGTTTTGCCACCCCTAAGTTTGACAGACATGCATAGGAGGACACTTGTAAACCTGCTATGATCTTGCCTACTATATGATGTGAGAACTGTGAATATACTGCATTCTGAACATGATGGAGTGTCTTCTTGGCAGCTGTAGCTATTACCTATAGTTTGTTTTCGAGTGGCAGTCGTTTTTTTCAAATGGGTTGGGAGTCTCTGGATTTCAGATTTCAGTTCCATGAGCCACTTTAACCATAAAGCAAACTTTATAGTGCATTTGTGAAAATATTTTTCTGCTCCTCTTATTTCTCCTTTTTGATGTGTTTCAAACATGCAGAAGAAATACTGGAACAAGTTGAAGCCAACACACAAGATAACTATAATGGACATTTTGTTCTCTGTGTTAGAGTTTGCTGCATCATATAATTCTTATTCCAATCTCAGATTGCGGATGCGCCAAATACCTGCTGAAAGGTTGGCATCAGTTCCTATGTTATTTCCACAAATTCTTTTCTCCTCCCGTTAGACCTATATTTCTCAAATTGCTAGCATCTTGTGTGTTGATTTAGCTAATTGTTGGACAGGCCACCATTTAATCTTCTCCGGCAGGAATTAGCAGGGACTTCCATCTATCTTGATATCTTACAAAAGACAACAGATGGGATTAATTCTATAAGGGAAGAATCAACTGAGACCACAGTTGCTCAGAAGGGAAATAGTTTGATGAATAATGATGCAGCTCCTAACGATAAGTTTCAACAGTCGGGATCAATTGAAGAAGATAAGTTTCAACAAATTGCAGAAGAGAAACTGGTGTCATTTTGTGGACAGGTTCTGAGGGAGGCATCTGACTTCCAGTCCTGCACGGCGGAGAGTGCTAATATGGATGTTCATCGAGTTCTGGAATTGCGTTCTCCGATCATTGTTAAGGTAGGGAGTGCATGATTTCTTGAAGTTTCTAGTTTTGTCTTTATTGTCATTTAACTGCTTTCAATTAATTAGCACAGTAATATTTAGTAGCTCACTTATAGTAAACCACTTTTTTTCCCTTTGTAAGTTGTAAAGATACATAACTATTAATACATAATTGAACAAATGGAAGTGTGTCCTTTATAGTAGTTTAAGCTTTTAGATGAGGTGGTCACACAATTTAACGTGGTAGCAGAGCGGAGAGGTTTTAGGTTCAAGTCCTACTACCACCACCATTAACAAAGAGTATTTCTGCACACTTGGTCTAATAAAAAGAATTAGGCTTTCACATGAGGGTGTGGTTAAGAAATAATTAAATAAATGGAAGTGTCCCGCTCTCATTGTTTACGCTTTTGGATGATGAAGTCGCACGATTCAACAAGAAACACGTTTTATGATTGCAATATATGGCTATGTTGGTAGTGCCACAACCGAGATAGAGGTTTAGAATTATTCTCAGCCAACAAGCTGTAATTTATGATGTACAACTCTGATATCCTTGCTAGGGTATCTACTCATCAATTATTCCAAACTTGGAAGATGCTGCTTCTCATACCAAAGTTGTGGTTTTGCTCACATTACCAATTCTGTTAACCCAATTGACCATCAGTCTTTGTCAGCATCATTTCCTTTATTGTTAAGATATTATAACCTTGAAAATATTGTGGTTTCTAATGGTACTTGTTTCCTTTTGGACATATTTCTCATTTTTTCTAACAGAAAAAGGTTGTGTTGGAAAAATAGAGCCCTGTTCCTCACTTCCTATCAAAATCATTGAAACTCTCATTTTGAAGATTTTATTTCATTCTGAATTTCTTTTCTCCTTCTGACATAATTATTATTTTAAATTCATGAGGTACTGATGCATTGATGGTACTTCTTGGTTTGTGCTGGATTTTCACTTTTCTGAGTTCCGCCATACATTAAATTTCTGTTTGCTTCTCTGGAGTTTTGGAATTCATACAATTGGATTCTGATTTCAGTAGTGGTTTTTTGATTTCTCATGCATTTTTTTATTCTAATTGTTTTTCAGGTGCTGAGGGGTATGTGCTTTATGAACAGCCAAATATTCAGGAGTCACCTTAGAGAGTTCTATCCTTTGATTACTAAACTTGTATGCTGTGATCAGGTAATCTCATCCCTAAAATGTTAATATACAAAAGAAGTAAATTAATTTCTGAATATTAGCTCTGACTTAAGAAGCGCATTCTGCAATGGCAATAACATATTAGTTGATCTTATAATGATCGTGGTTAATGTGGGGGTTGCACGTGAAATTACTCTCCACATTGCTTGTAATGTGACCCTTTGTGCTTTAGTTTATTGCAAAAGATCAACCTACTGAATAGAACTTGTAGCAATGAATTTATTACTCCCTATCACAAGTAATGCGACTCTTTCTGTTTTGGTTTATTGGAGAAGATCCACCTACTGGTTCTGAAGATAAATTGGATTATATATGTTAATTAGTTAGTTATGTATAGTGTCCCACATCGGGAAGTAGATACCTAATATTATGTAACCACTGTATATAAATAGGGTTGTACAACACTTTAATTAATAATAAGATTTTTCTCCCGTGCATTTTTACATGGTATCAGAGCTAGTGTGAGAGATTCATCGCTGTGCAAAAATACTAGCGACTCCGGGAAAGAAAAACAAAAAACAGTCACTGCGCTAATTCCGGTGGTTATCCGGCGTCAATCCTTCTTCAGTTGGTGCTGTGCAAAAACCAACACCACCACAAGGTTAAGAATCCTCCGGCGAGCAAACCCCAGCAAGAATCTCCGGCAAAGGAGATCTCACGCACTCACACGCGCTTTCAGAAGCGAGAGATCTGCCGGCGCGTTTGTCCCACGCGCCGGCGCGTGCAGCTATTTCCGGCCATTTTCTGGCAGACCTTCTTGAGGAAAGTTTGGTTGCAAGGTGTTTTCGAGGCCACCCATCCATGTTACACCAAAATTCGACGACTTTTTTATTTTTCCGGCATGAACAATGAGTTTTCCGGCGCAATATTATAATAGCATTCGTATCAGAAGCCTTTAACTCACAATCCGTTGGATCCAATGCATTGAATTCAATCCATATGGTTTCTTTACCGGATTATATTGAGTTCGTTCAGTACAAAGCATGCAAACAAACACATTCAGGGATAGCTTCCGTTGTTCAAACAGATAGTAACGTGACTTGTGTCTCCCAATCTTCAACCTCTGAGTCTTGGGTCATTAATTCAGGTGCATCTGATCATATTTCTGGTAACAAATCTCTTTTCACTAGTATTTCATATTCTCAATCTCTTCCAACAGTCACACTGGCCAATGGGTCTCAAACCATGACAACTGCAATAGGTCAAGCAAGCCCACTTTCTTCCTTACGTTTAGATTCAACTCTTTATGTTCCTAATAGTCTTTTTAATCTCATAGCCGTTAGTCGCTTAGCCAAATCACTTAAATGCGTTATTATATTTCCTGATGACCTTGTTTTTATACAGGAACATAGTACGGGGCGGATCATCGGTACCGGGCGTGAATCAGATGGACTTTATTACCTTATCCTTGCAAAATCACATGGACTCACATCTTGTCTTCCTTCAATAACTTGTCTTGTTACCGATTCACCAGATTTATTACATAAACGGTTGGGACATCCCAATTTGTCAAAACTTTAGAAAATGGTACCTGGTTTATCTCACTTGTCCACTCTAGAGTGTGAGTCATGTCAGCTTGTTAAGCATAACAGCTCCCATTTCCCTCGGCGTCTTGATAATCGAGCAGAGTCACCTTTTACTTTAATCCATTCAGATGTTTGGGGTCCTAGTCGAGTCAGTTGCCTTGGGATTCCGCTACTTTGTCAGTTTCATTGATGATTATTCCAAGTGCACTTGGATATTTCGGATGAAAAATCGGTCTGAGTTGTTTTCTATTTTCCAGAACTTCCAGGCTAAAATTCAAAATCAATTTGGAGTTTCTATCCGCACATTTCGTAGTGATAATGCCCTAGAGTATTTGTCTAACTCATTTCAGCAGTTTATGAACTCTCATGAGATTATTATCAAACATCTTGTCCGTACACATCTCAACAAAATGGGGTAGCTGAAAGAAAGAATAGACATCTTATTGAAACTGCACATACCCTACTCATACAATCTCATGTACCGTTGTGTTTTTGGGGAGATGCAGTTCTTACATCTTGCTATCTTATTAATCGTATGCCATTTTCAGCTATCCAAAATCAAGTGTCATTCTCTGTCCTGTTTCCCCACTTACCTTTGTTCTCTCTTCAACCCTGTGTCTTTGGAAACACGTGTTTTGTTCATAACCTTACTTTAGGAAAAGATAAATTAGCTTCTCGTGCTCTTAAGTGCGTATTTCTGGGTTACTCGAGAACGCAAAAGGGGTATCGATGCTATTCTCCTGACCTCCAGCGGTACCTTATGTCCGTTGATGTTACCTTCTTTGAAACCCAATCATACTTCACAGGTCCAGGTAATCACTTAGATATTTCTGAGGTGGTACCGGTTCATCTTTTGGAGATTCAGTCATTATCTCCCATTCATCTTCCTCTACAGCTCCAATTGCAGCTCCACCACCTACAGCTCCAGTTGCAGCTCCACTACCTATAGCTCCAGTTGCAGCTCCACTACCTATAGCTCCAGTTCTACCACCTATAGTTCCAGTTACACCATCTAGTCCAGTTCAACCTTCTGCAGCTCTACCACTCTTGACTTATCATCGTTGTCCACGTCCAGCATCAGGCCCAGGTGATTCACGTCCTGCATCATATTCTACACCTAATGTGGACTTGTCTCCTCTTAGTCAACCAATTGCACTCCGCAAAGGTGTACGATCCACACTTAATCCTAATCCCACTATGTTGGTTTAAGTTATCGTCGTCTGTCATCACCTCATTATGCTTTTATATCATCTTTGTCCACTGTTTCTATCCCTAAGTCTACAGGTGAGGCACTATCTCATCCAGGATGACGACATGTTATGATTGAGGAGATGTCTGCTTTACATGCGAGTGGCACTTGGGAGCTTGTTCCTCTTCCTTCAGGTAAGTCTACTGTTGGTTGTCGTTGGGTATATGCGGTCAAAGTTGGTCGGGATGGCCAGGTTGATCGGCTTAAGGCTCGTCTTGTTGCAAAAGAATCCACTCAGATTTTTTGGCTTGATTATAGTGACACTTTCTCTCCCGTGGCTAAAGTGGCATCTGTTCGTCTCTTTTTGTCCATGGATGTTGTACGTCATTGGCCTCTTTATCAGTTAATCATTAAGAATGCTTTTCTCCACGGTGATCTTGAGGAAGAAGTTTATATGGAGCAACCACCTGATTTTGTTGCTCAGGGGGAGTCTAGTGGTCTTGTATGCCGATTGCGCAGGTCACTATATGGTTTGAAACAGTCTCCCTGAACTTGGTTTGGTAAGTTTAGCATAGTTATTCAGGAGTTCGGTAGACTCGTACTGAAGCTGATCACTCTGTGTTTTATCGGCATTCTGCTCCTAATCTGTGTATTTATATGGTGGTTTATGTTGATGATATTGTTATTACTGGCAATGATCAGGATGGTATTACTAATCTGAAGCAGCATCTCTTTCAGCACCTCTAGACTAAGGATCTGGGCAGATTGAAGTATTTTCTAGGTATTGAGGTCGTTCAGTTTAGCTCAGGTATTGTTATTTCACAACGGAAGTATGCCTTAGACATTCTTGAGGAGACTGGAATGATGGGTTGCAGACCTGTTGGCACTCGTATGGATCTGAATGCTAAGCTTCTGCCTGGATAGGGGGAGCCTCTTAGATATCCTACGAGATGTAGGAGGTTGGTTGGCAAATTGAATTACCTCACAGTGACTAGACCAGACATTTCTTTTCCGGTGAGTGTTGTAAGGCAGTTTATGGATTCTCCCTGTGATAGTCACTGGGATGCAGTTCACATTCTTCGGTATATGAAGTCAGCTCTAGGCAAAGGGTTACTATTCGAGGATCGAGGCCACAGGCAGATTGTTGGATACACAGATGCTGATTGGGCAGGATCACCTTCTGATAGACGTTCTACGTCTGGATATTGTGTTCTAGTAGGAGGTAATTTGGTCACTTGGAAGAGCAAGAAACAGAATGTAGTTGCTCGATCTAGTACCGAAGCCGAATATCGAGCCATGGCTAGGGCAACGTGTGAGCTAGTTTGGGTCAAGCAGTTGCTCAAGGAGTTGAAGTTCGGAGAAATCAACAAGATGAAACTGGTGTGTGATAATTAAGTTGCTCTTCATATTGCGTCAAATCCGGTGTTTCATGAGAGGACTAAATACATTGAGATCGATTGTCACTTTGTCAATGAAAAGATGCTCTCAGGAGATATTGTTACAAATTTTGTAAAGTCGAATGATCAACTAACAAATATTTTCACTAAGTCTCTTACTGGTTCTCGTATTAGTTACATCTGTAACAAGCTCGGTACATATGATTTATATGCACTGGCTTGAGGGGGAGTGTTAAGTAGTTAGTCATGTATATAGTGTCCTACATCGCGAAGTAGATACCTGTTATTATGTAATCACTGTATATAAATAGGGTTGTACAACACTTTAATTAATAATAAGATTTTTCTCCCATGCATTCTCACAATATAGAACTAAAACTTATAGCAATGAATTTCTTTGTTTTCAACCATGATTTCCATTAAACATCATACCTTTTTCTGTAACACCTTAGACAAAAGACAAGAGAGATGTTGCGTATATAAGGAAGCAAAGCCTTAGACCATAGTTTCACGTTTTAAAGCCGTGCAATCCTAGGCTCAAACTGGAATATATATATATATACTAGTCTCAAGGTACGCGCGATGCACATGTATTCTATCTCAATGAGTGCTAATTTATTTAAAATTCGTGTTTAAATAATAAAATAAAAGTATAAGTTCCTAAAGATAATTATATATGTTAAATGTGCATAATAACTCAATAAATAAAGAAGCTCTCGTAAAAATCCTCAATCATAAGTCAATAATTCAACTTAAAATTTATTTCAGTTTAATAATATTATAACTTTAATTTCACAAGTTATCATGCTTCCTTTTTCAGTTTCAGCAAGAACAAGTCCTTAAAAACCTTATAATTTTAATTTTACAAGCTATCATGCTTCCTTTTTCAGTCAGCAAGAACAAATCCTTAAAAACCTAAATAGTGCTGAAGGATAACTTAAAATATATAATCAGGCAACTAATAATCTACAACTTTCATATGATCACAAAATCAAATTAAATAGCAATAAAAAAATACATTTAAAAGGATACTAAAGCAAGCTTGTGAGAGAATGTATAATTGAAAGAAGACTTTTCCATGACATATTAACTCCAGAGAATGACTTAGAATTAGAATTGAAAAAATAGTAGTCCGGTGAATAAGGCATCCCGCATAATTTAAGTGAATGATTTATATAAAGTAAAATTTTAATATTTTAAAGTTCTAAGTATTAGAAATTTTAGTCCAAATAATAAAAAAAATTAATAAGTAAAATTTTTATTAATTTTAAACTTCTAAAAATTATAAAAATAATTAAATGACTTATTAAATGAAGTATTTTTATATAATAATTAACATTAATTTGGAGGGACTTCAGATTTTCTTTTTTGCTTGTAAAGATCAAGTTTAAAATGGAAAAAAGCGTTAGTTTTAAATTTTAGTCTTTTATTATAGGTATTTTATTAAATAATCTAGAATTGAAAATATAATAAGCACATTATCTCTTATTAATAAAAGAAATGGAAAACAAACGTGATAAAAGTAAGTCCTATAAATTAGGATTCATACCTATTTTAAACAAGGAAGTATTTAATATACAAAATATAGTTAATTTTGAAGTCCTAAATTTTAGGCAAATAACTTGTATTACTATTTTATCCAATATATAATATTTTTTTAAAGGGTAAAAAAGGCGAACGATATTTCGTTAAGGGCCTTCGTGCTTTTAATATAGTATATATATATATATATAAATGTCCTATTAACTCAAACATAATAGCTAGTTAGAGGTTTCTTTCTTGGATCTGCGTACTTCAACGTCTCACCTGCATTTATTTATTCAATCTTTAATTTAGGCTTGACAGGGTTTGTTCGATCTCTAACTAAGGATTGACTAAGTAGGAACCTTAGTCTTTAGGATCAATTGCATCCTTCTTAAGGCTACTATCAATGTTAGTTTCATGATACACCGACTTCATGTTTTTGGCTGAAAAAGGAGGTTGTCAGAGGCACATTATTACATGTTTATAAGTTTAACGATGTAAATGCAGCAAACTGTAGTTTTTTTTTTTTTTTGGGGGGGGGGGGGGGGGGGAGGGGGCTGTTTCTTTAACATTAAGGACTTGTTGCAGTTAACTTTATTTTTTAATTCAACTTAGATAGAATGCAAAAAAGGGCTTCCAGCATGACTTTTCATGACTTGTACTACATCAATACTAGAAATTACTGCTACCTCAATGGTTGTGCCATCATAGAGTGCTATCATATTTCCTTTTCCCCTTTTCTTTTGGCGATGAAGTACACTACAGTACTATTGTAACTTTTATGAACATTACTCGTCAAACATGACAATATTAATTCATAGGCTTTAATTTTCATTCTTTTGGGATCCTTTACCTCATTACATTCAACACTGACTTTTATAGGGTGCTTGTTAGAAGATATTTGGTTGGAGAGCAAGCAAAAGGACTTTTGAAACTTACTGCTAATAAAATATTAATAAATGTATGGATTCTGATTCTCTAACTAACTTTTAACTAAAGGAAAAACAAACTGCTAACACAGATGATTTTTGTTGCCCTCTTTAAATATCTTGTGCATTCTTAGTAATTGAAGGAAGAAAGGGGGTCTTAGTAATTGACGAAGGGCAAAAATTACAAGGTCTGACACAAACTTCTATCTATTCTTCAGATTCTTCTTTTGGCCACAAGAAGAGTTAAATGTTGCCCTCTATTTTTTGCTTCTCCTAAGTGATTGGCTTACACTCCTTTAACCTTTAAGTTCAGTTTCCTGTTAATGCTAGTGGTTACTCACTTTCCTTTTTCTGCTTGCATGCTATTAAAGTAATAGTTTTATGTGGATATTTGAGAGATCTAATAAATTGAATGGTTATGGCACAAGTATAATTTCAAAATTTGATGTTAGCCGTCGATTTCCGCAATTCCTATTGCTAATGGTCTATTCTACTTCAGATGGATGTACGTGGATCCCTTGCAGATCTTTTTAATATGCAGTTGAACCCGCTGTTGGCTTAAGACGTATGGAGAGCCAAGTGAGACGGGATCTTCTATGAAGAGCTTGGGAGAGGTTGGAGTAATAATTGATGTACTGCAGCTGTAATACTTTTCTCTACTGCTTTTCTCAGCATCTCATATTTTAATAGTTTCTTCAGGTTAGATTTAAGGGGTTATAGAACAATCTCCCTCCTGGAATATGATCCCGTTCACACTTTATGGATGTACATCGTTATTAAAATGACAATTGACCATCATTTGGCCTCACAGGGGAGGCCGGCACGATAAAAAGCCTCTACATGTGATGTCCAAAAAATGTAAACATGTAATTTAGTAAATTATAGCCCATTGTGGGGTGCAACCAATGTTATTATCTTTTTTATTGTATACAGCTTCCTTATTTGGCATCCCATAACTCTACTTGGATCCTCTGTTTTGGTGCATATTGGACCTGTAGCAATTCTTGTATGTATTCAACGGTGGTAGTTTGAGCTATAAGTAGAATGGCTATGAAATGAATTTTAACCCGACCAAATAAAGCGAACCAATCGCACTAAATCTTGTTTGAACCAATTATTAGGTTTTGGTAAAAACGTAAAGACTTTGAGGTAAGCCTATAGCCTTATCGAATAGAGAAAATTTTACTTTATACCCATTAATTCTAAACTATTTACCCTTTAATGCTTAGACCCAAATTATTTACTACTCCTATCCATGGGGCCCAAACCATTTACCCGGCACCTTCTAACTTCCAAGTTCCCATTGTATACGTCTTCTTGTACTACTAAAGGAGTATTACTTTTCATAAATATTCATCAATACAAGAAGAATAAGCCTGATCTCTCGGAAACAAAGATAAGAGTCTCATCTTTGTCAACGAACTGGCCGTTAAAATTAACGGAGGAACCATTGGTAAGGCCGTGCTTAGTGGGATATTGGGTACTATGGAGTGGAGAATCAAGGAAAGAAAAGGGAGATTTGAGGGAGAAGATATCGAAGCCGTAATTGGTTCTGCCAACGGTGAAGAAGATAATAAAACATGTAGTGACTCTGAATCCATAATGTTGTTGATTTGCTTTACAGCTGGGAAATGGTATCTGTTGTTAAAGAGAAATATGAGCTGCAATTGTGGTACTTGAGAAAGGCGACGGAGTGTAGGTAGGTGGAAAGTGTTAGCGTTAGGCATGACGTTTCTTCTTTTGTTTTGTTTTGACTAAATGGGAGAGATAAAAGGTTTCCCTTTTTACCTTGTGCTGTCGATCCTCTCCGTCTAAATTTTTATGTGTATTTGAAATTTTGAATATTCACCATTGTTGGACTTGAAGCTCTAGAGTTTAAAAATTTTATTTTGAAGATTTCTTGTTTGATTCAAAGTAAGTGCTATTAAATATTGTTTATAATACCTTTAGAAGTTCATACTGAAATTTGATAGCGTTTGGAGCTGATTTGAGGTAATTGAGATCGAAATTTTCAGTTGAAAATCAAAGAAGAACACAGCTACAGTATACCGCTACGGTATACAATATGATGTAGGAGTATATAGCTATACTGCAACAGTATACTATTATAGTTTACAATATACTGCAACGGTATATTGTAATAATCGAAGAAGAACACAGTTACCTAACAGTATACTGCTACAGTATACAATATACTATAGGAGCATATAGTTATAACTTATACTGCAACAGTATACTATTATAGTATACAATATATTGTTATAGTATACTGTAATAGTATGCAATATATTGTAACAATATGCTGTAATAGTATACAAGATACTATAGTAGTATACTTATTACTCGTAAATTCACTTGTCTTTTTCCTTTTAATTTGCTTTAAGCTTGTACCCAACATGAGAGACAAATTGAAAGTGCAAAAATATAAAATATTATAGTATGCTATATAATGTAACAATATACTCTTACAATTAGATCTTTTTAGAATTTTTTGAAATTTTTATTGACAACTGATATTATTTCAGTTTAATAATTAAATTAAACTTTTTTTAACTCTTTGCGTATAGTTGTATACCTTGTTGGTATAGCTATATACTATACTGGTATCATATGTTAGTTAATAATTTTTTGGTTGTATTAGCTATATTTAATTGGTACACAATTTGATTTTTCTTTAGTAATAATATAAAAAAAAGAATAATAAAAAATAGTGAAAATAGTAAATGAAATTAGATTATGAAGAGAAAAGGAATATAAAAAAAAAGTTAAATGAAATTAGAATAGGAAAAAAAAATAAGAAGAAAACTAAAAAAAGAAAAAGGAAAAAGAAAAAAAAAGGAAAAAGAAAAGAAAAGAAGCATAGAAATAAAAAAGAATTGAAGAATAAATAAAAATTCCCCACAAAACCTACTATAGGTAGGAAATGTAATTAGTTTATGGATAGAAAAACAAATAAATAGACAATAAATAGTTTTATTTTTATGAGTTACTGTGTCAAAACCCCTATCGAATAATCAGGCAAGGTTGTGTTTTTGATTTGTACAACATACTGAAATAATGTGGGATTCAACCTAATTGCATTATGTTTAAATATTGTCACATTATACTTGAAAACATAAACAGTTTGCAGCTGCTCAAGAAGCCACTGGAGAAGGCACATGGTAGTGGACTTGTGGTAGCTGATTTGGTTTTGGCCTACTCCATTCTTGAGCCACAGTGGAGAACCGGGAGAAATTCAAAAATAGCCAAATTTATAACTGGTCGTTCAAAAATAGTCCAGTTTCAAAAGTAATCGAAATTTAATCACTTTTCATGTAAAGATAAATTTGAGAGAAAACACTATTCAAAACCCGGAAAATACGTCAGTATATTATACCGGAGTCCCAGCATAAGTATGCTTGAACTCCAGCTTATTATAGTGGAGTTCCAGGATAAGTATGCTGGAACTCCAGCATAATATGATGGAGTTCCAGCATAAGTACACTAGAACTCCAGCATAATATACTGGAGTTCCAGCAAGTATAATTGTCCAGTATAATATACTGGGGTTTGGAGCACCGATGCTCCAGTCTCCAGTATATTATACTGGAGTCAGCAAAGTATACCGGTCCAGTATAATATGCTAGAGTTCATACATAGGTGCACCGAACTCCAGTATATTATGCTGGACCGGTCTCTGTTGCAGCAAAATAGTGGTTATTTTTCATTGACTTCGTAAATGCTGGCTATTTTTGAATGATCGTCCGAAAACTGGTTATACCGTGCTATTTTTACCGGAGAACTCGATTTGAAAGAAAGTATGGGTTAAGCAATGACAATAGTTTATTAAAAAGATAAAACAAATTATATAAGCTTCCAAGCGATATACAGTAATGTAATTAAACAGTTATTGAAGAAGTAAATAGATAAGCAATTGACATTATTTTCATCGGTCTTTGTTCTCAACCAACTATAGACTTTTCAATTTTCAGGAAGGTGATGCTAAACATATTCATGAACAAAATTGATTTCGAGGACTAAATTGAATGCACTTTAATTTTGCTCCACGTGTACACGTTGATATCTATATTTTATTAAAAGGAAAGTAGTATGCATTGTGATTAATCCAAGTAGCAAGCTAAAATGAAGCCACTTGGCAATTTTAAGACAATATATATAATTACAAAGTATAAATGGAAACATAATTAATGGAAGTAGTTGAATGAATCTTATATATAATTTAGATAGATCTTAGACAAATTTAATATATTATCTATATTTATATTTATATGTATATTTATATCTATATCTACTATATTTAGTTCATATAATAATCTACTCATAGATTTTCTTCAATATTAGCTAGAAATATGGAGGTAAAAAGTTAATTTAAAAACTATAGTAGAAAAAATTAAAAAATATAGAAAGACGTAAACTGAGATAACATAGGACTATCTATACTTTGGAGTAAGTTAAAATATAAAATAAAATAAAAATTTATTTAAGATATTAAAGATTTATTGATTTTAAAAATTAAAAAAATTCAAGCAACAAAATAAGATCTTACATAAAATATACAAATTATATACAATGTAAAAAAAATTAAATATCTATATCTATCTATCTATCTATCTATATTATATTAAAAGGAGAGTAGTGAAGCATGAGGTTAAGCCAAGCGGCAAGCTAAAAAAAGTCACTTGACAATTTTAAGACAACGTTAAAAATTTGAATTATAAATGGAAATATAATTAATGGAAGTAGTAGTTCAATAAGAATTATTTTTCAATTATGATACAAATCTCTATTAGTAGTATACTTTAGTTAACATTTTTTTGTATAATTATGGTAGTGACGAATTTTAATTAATTGATAAAGCTTTGTAACTGACCTTATTTTGGTACAATATACATTACTGTAGGTATCTTTAACTAAAATTTTATGCATAATTCAGTTATGGTAGGTATCCTTTTTTGAGAAAGAATCAATTAAATATTCGTTTTGTATTTTACACATTAATTTTAAGTTGAAATAGTAATTCTTTATTTAGTACAAACTTTGTATCAGACCTTATTTGGGTGCAATATACATTACTGTAGGTATCTTTAATTAAAATTTTGTGTATAATTCAGTTATGGTAGGTATCCTTTTTTGAGAAAGAATTAATTAAATCTTTATTTTGTATCTTACACATTAATTTTAAGTTGGAATAATAATTTTTTATTTAGTACAAGCTTTGTATCTGACCTTATTTGTGAGCAATATACATTACTATAGGTATCTTTAATTAAATTTTGTGTATAATTCAATTATGGTAGGAAAAATAATTAAATAGTAATATATATATATAATGAGGTTATATTATTGTTGACAATTCGGACAATAAATATTTTATACATAAATAAATATTTCTTAAAATAATAGTGAAAATATTGTTGCAATAATTAGAGTTTTTACGATTAATATTTGAACTGAGTATTGCTAGGTTAAGTTTGAAAGTATAAGATGATTTTTAGAAAGGTGGTCCAATGGAGAAAATAGAAAAATAAGATATATTTGAATTTGAGATGGGACTTTTTTTTTTTTAATATGATAAGAAAATTCATATTTAAGAATATGAGCAATAGAGTCAAAGTTACTATTGAAGTAATTTTTATTTATCATTTGTATTATATTAAAATGAATGTGATAAAAGTGGGTATTAAATTCAAGTAAACTAATAAAAAGCATATGACAACGTTAATAATATTAAGTATTGAATATACAATAGCAAAATGAGAAACAAACAAAGAAAAAAATCAAAATTTCTATCATAAAGAACGAAAAAGAATAAAACTTATTTAAATTTGATATAATTTTTTTTTAAGTATGATAAAAAATGGTCATGATGTGGATAAGGCTACATAACTGAAGTTTAATAGATTAAAAAATTTTAAAAAACCAAATATTAATAAATTAGAGATAATGTAAGGTTATTTATACTAAGAATTAGTTTAAAAAATAAAATAAAGTAAATATATAATGCTTAAAAATATTATTAATAAATTTAAACAATTTGATAATTTTGGGTATTAATTTTAAATAAAATAAATATTTATTTCAACATTAAAAAGTCATACATCTATTTATATAATAATATTAAATGATATAAGTAGATTATGATATAAAATAAAGAGGCATGTTAATGAAAGCCACATAAGAAAATAAAATATTATATATTAGGTAACTTAATAGCAATAATCAAAAATTTAAAAATATTTAATATTAGAAATAGAAGGGAAAGACGATTTGAACTTGTGATTTAGATTAAAATTATGGTGAAACGCTCAAACTATGGATAGGACTACAAAATTAAAGTTTTACTAGATAAAAAAAATAAAAATTGGATAACAAATTAAAACTACGGAAATACAAAATAAATATCTCGTGTGGGTAATTTTATGAACGGAAATTAAAGTCTATTTGTATCCTAACGTTAAAAGAGAAAGAAAATTTAATTACACGTGATACAAAAATAATTATAAGAAAATTCAATAGATTTAAAATATAATAATAAAAAAATTATCTATTAATATTTTAAACTAATTCAAAGTTATAACTTAAAATAAAATGTGATATTATATATTTTGTTTATTGGTAAAATATTAATGTAAAAAACTAATTAAAAATTCATAGTAGGGAAGAGGATGTATAAAGAGGAAAATAGAGATAGTGTGAGAATATTTATACTTTGAATTAATTAAGTATAAGTATATTAAATAATTAAATAATACTCAAAAATATTATTGAAAGATTTAAATGAAAATAGAGTTCCAAGTAAGAGGATAAAAGTACAAAAATAAATTAAATTTTAGGAATAAAAAAATTTATATTTATATATGTTTATCAAAAGGGTAATAAGCAAGATATCAAGTCAATTGGTAAGCTAATAAAAGATCACATGAATATAACATTATTAAGTAATAGATAATGCAATAACTATAAGCAAAGATTAAAGAGAGAGTTGTTTTGGGTGAAAATGTAGAAGGATAAGACTTATTCGAATTTGCGGTGAAACATAAAGTGGTAGTAAAATTTTTGTTAAATAATATGCTCAAACAAGACATATCACAAACGTGATATGTTTAGTATTATTTAATATTGATCACAAAATAAAATACAAGTACTAAATCAAGAAGATAGATTGTTACAGATATAAAATAAAAATATAAATAAAAAGAAACATGTTATCTGGAAGTTTTAAATTTTAAGGTAATTCCAATAACTCAAATTCTAATTTGATATTTGTGTCTACGCATCACACGGGTACTAATACTAATTTGGTTAAAAATAAATATTTTAAGCATATTTGTAATTTGTGCCTCACATTGTGTGTATATTTGGTGTGGCCGTGTGGGTTTGTATTGTTTTAGAAGTACTTTTGAGCTAAATAAGGTTTGTTTGTGTAGGACGTAATTGGAATAAAAAGAAGTGAAAGCGAGTAAGTTGGAGCGAGAATTGAAGACAACTGGCCGAAGTATTTCAATGGCCACCATTTGGCGGTATATGTAGCACCCAAACACTTAGAGAATTTTAGAGAGTAAAATCCAGCGTCCAGGTCACCGTCCGGCGGTGTCTGTAATGCTGGAATTAGAAGGTTTGTAGAATCCATCATCCAGTTCATCGTCTGGCTATAACAACCCGATTGGTCGATTTGAACATTTTCATTTAGTTCGTTAGTTTGAGGTCATGAGTAGCATCATATAGTGAATTATGACTTGCTCGTATGATCCTTTTGGTCTTGAGTTGCTCAGAATTGATTTGGAAGAACGAATCTCATTTTAAAAGCTTTAAGTTGGAAGAGTTGACTCAGTTTGACTTTTGTGTATTTGACTCCAAATCGGAGTTTTGATGGCTCCTTAGGTCCGGATAGTAATTTTGGACTTGAGCGTGTGCCTGAATTTGCATTTAGAGGCTTCTAGAAGGTTTTAACCATAATTGGCAAAAGTTAGCAATTTGAAGGTTTGTAAGATTCATAAGTTTGACCGGGAGTCAACTTTGATGATATCGGGTTTGGATTAATCTTTCGGGAGTTGGAATAAGCTTGTTATGTCATTTGAAACTTGTGTGCAAAATTTGAGGTCATTTCGAGTTGATTTAATATGGTTCGACATGAGTTTTGAAAGTTGAAAGTTCAAAAGTTCATTAAGTTTGATTTGAGGTGCGATTCATAGTTTTGATATTGTTATGTGTAATTTGAGGACTTGAGTATGTTTGCATTATGTTTTGGTACTTGTTGGTAAGTTCGGGGGTCCTGAGGGGCTCGAGTGAGTTTCGGATTGATCCAGAGGATGATTTCATTGCTGGTTTATGTTGTTTTCTTATGCCTCAGTTGTTCTTCGTGATCACGTAGGCTAAGTCTGGATATGGGTATTTTATTCTTTGCGATTACGTGGGGGCTTGAGCATCGCATTCGCACTGTGGGTTCGTGTTCACATTGGGGATGTGGTGGTGGAATTGTTCATCGTGTTTGCGGTGTAGTGGCCTTGTTCATGGATGTTTGGCATCATGGTTCATCGCGTTCACGAGGTATGTGCCGCGAACGCGAAATGTATTTTCTTTGAGCGGTGAAGTTGTGCTTCACGATGGCGAAACTGGTCCCGCGATCGCGAAGGATACCCCTGAAACAGTATTATAAAGTACTTTATTTCGAAGGTTTTGGTTATTCTATCACATTATAAAGCTGGGTTGCCTCCCAACAAGCGCTTAATTTAACGCCGCGGCACGACGAGAATCATTTCTTTCACACCTTGAACTTATGAATTGTACCCCTAATAGGGCATTCAGTCTAAAGCTATACTCCTTTGGTAGGGCTACAAAGATAACCATGCCAAGTAATAAATTTCTCACTCTGTACTTCTCGCCCTTTAGATGAGGAATGCAATTTTTGCTTTTTGGCATAACAAATTCATGAATATAGGCACTCTCATCCTCACCCTTTGACTCCCTCATAGGCTCAGATGGCTCGATTACTATCTTACTATCTAAACACATTGTGAAAAAATAATTGGAATGAGGTCTAACACACTCGAACTCATGAATTGTACTACTATTGTCAAAACCCAATTTTTCCCTCTGTTGGGTATCGTGATGGCACCTAGTCTTAGGGACTAGGTAAGCCTAAAAATTCTGAATGACAACAATAATAAGGAAAATCTAACAGCCTCGATATAGAAATATTTACAAAACTTACAATTTCCCAAAACCAATAGTACAAGTCATAAGCTCTACAGAGTTTGCTAGAAAACCTCTAAAAATACAATTGTCTCGAAATAAGAGTGGACAATGTAAATACAAAATAAGAAGGTGACTCCGAAGCCTGTGAACGCAGCAACAGGTTTACCTTGAGTCTCCCCAACAACGATCCACACCACTACTAGCGATCCAATATCTGGATCTGTACAAAAATGTACAGAAGTGTAGAATGAGTACGCCACAACGGTGCCCAGTAAGTATCAGGACTAACCTCGGTGGAATAGTAATGAGGGACAGTCAAGACACATACTCGTCTAATAAATCGAACAGGTATAAGTATAGGAACAACAATGCATGTTTCTACATGAAAACTACACAATATGACTAACAATATAATAATTACAATAAGAAAGGGAAAACGCCAAGTATCAACGGAATACCATAATATTGACACAGAAGAGTGAGCGGAAACACAACCTAAATCCGAAACCACAGATACAACAAGGACAAATAATAACTCAGCAACTACGACAGCTTTCACATTTGATTTTAGTCAACAACCTTCACGAAGTGTCGCATCTCGAATAAATTACAACTCACGGGTCTCAATACCTGAACCCTAACACTTGGCATCATGTGGCCTCATCACACCTCATAATCATACTGACAACTTACATGCCGAATAGAGCCACTCTCACATAGGAGGCAAGTAAACAAGGGTGTGCATCTATATTTAACTATATCAAGAAAACCTCTTATCCAATAAGGGTACTTAGCAATGTGTATGCTGGTGCAGTTTGTCCTAACATAGTTCATACCAACTAGTAGGCATAAGGAAAGGAACGGACATCACGTCAAATGTTTACACATGAATAGAATCAAATGAAAGACAATAGCTCAGAACATAGTGACAACAACAGAGGATCTCCCAGGATATCGTCCCGTAGTCCCAAACGTAAATGTGCGAAGGGATCTCCTGGAATACCGTTCCGCAGTCCCAAAGTAAATATGCAGTGCTGGGGGATCTCCCTGAATACCGTTTTGTATTCCCAAAGTAAATATGCAGTACATGAGGATCTCCCGAAATACTATTCCGTAGTCCTAAAGTAAATATGCAGCGCAACCAAAAGAGATAATAGTTACAGCACGACAGAAACCTTGTGGATCACCATAACAAGTACAATAGGAACATGACAATAATACAAAGCACGGCGAATAAATCAACTCAAGAACTTTAAATCACAAGAAAATGGTAGAACTAATTCACAAGGAGTAACCACAGTAAAAACTGTTAGGTGTAAAGAGAACATTTCAACAAGGGAAAACCAATATGTAGTAACGATCCGACAATAGACAATTCAACAGTAAGGAATCTAACACGAGTCAAATAGTTCCAAATAATGACAAGTCAACTAAGATATAAGATGTCTAAACTTCTTTTAAGGTTGAGCAATTTCGAGGATATTCGACAATTCAATTAAGGATAAGTCGCAGAATGATAATCATAACTTCAATTAAGACAAAACAATTATTAGGTGAGATGATGATAATTTCAAATAAAGTTAAGCAGTTATGAAAAGATTGAAAATAGAAGAGGTAAAATATTTAGTTAAGTCAATTAGAGTCAAATAGACAATAAAAGTAAATCCCAAAGCAATTAATTCTTATTTAAGCAAGTAGAGGTGAGACCAGTAAATAGGAACTCAATCATATCAAGAACAATCATACACAATGAATATAAGGACCTAAGAACCCTAAAAGGCCAATTTCTCATAAATAAGTCCGAGCACGCACTCGTCACCTCACACACACAAATTTCAATCAACATAGAAGACTCAAATCCTGAGGGGAAATCCTCCACATAAGGTTAGGCAAGATACTTACCTCAAAGAAGACAAACCGATTCTCTAAAATAAACTTCTCGGGTGAAAAGACCTCCGGACGGCTCAAATCTAACTAAAATAACTTCAAAGCACAAATAAAACTCATAAGAAACTATTCCGGATCATAAAGTCTCAATCTTTAACAAAATTCAAAAATCGGTCCAAAAGTCGACCCTTGGGCCTGCACCTCGAAACCCAACAAATTTTATAAAAATAGAATGCCCATTCCGATACGAGTTCAACCATACAAAAATTGTCAAATTCCGATACCATTTCGCCCTTCAAATAATAATTTTTCATTATGAAAACTTTCTTCAAAAACTACCATTTTTCTCAACTCAAAACACCAATTAAATTATAAAAATAAAGATAAAACCATGAAATATAATAAATTCTAGATGAAGAACACTTACCCAATTAATTTACTTGAAAACCCCACAAAGAATCGCTCAAAATTGAGCTCCACAAGTCAAAATATGATTAAAATGGTCTAATCCTCGATTTGGAAAACTTATATTCTGCACAGGTGACTATGCATCGCGAACGTGGAGAAAGGCTCGCGTTTGCGAAGAAAGGAATGAGGTTGCCAAGAAATGCCCATCGCGAACGTGAGCTAAGGGGCGCAAATGCGAAGAGTAAGAATCAGAAGCTTTCGTGAATGCGGGGTGACTGACGCGAACGCGAAGAAGAAATAGCCACCAACCCCCAGCTCCTAATTTCTGCTATGCGAACGCAGATGAGTGACTGCGAACGCGAAGAAGAAGGAAGCAGACTTTCGTGATCGTGAAGGTACTATGCGAATGTAATGAAGAAGAATGGGCAGATCAACAAGACACTACGCTACGCGATCGCAAAAGAGGACACCAGACACTAGAAACCCGCAATCCAAAAATAAAAGAAATTGACCCGTAGCCCATCCGAAACACACCAGAGGCCCCCAGGACCCCGTCTAAAGACACAATCAAGTTTTATAGCCTAACATGAACTCGCTCAAGGTCTCAAATCATATCAAACAACGCCGAAAATGCAAATCGCGCCATGAATCGAACTATGAACTTCCAAATCTTCCAACTTCGAAAACTCATGCCGGAACCAATCAAACCAACCCGGAATGACGCCAAATTTTGCAGACAAATCCCAAATGACAAGACGGAGTTGTTCCAACTCTCGGAATTGCATTCCGACCCAATATCACAAAAGTCAACTATAGGTCGAACTTCTCAATTTTCCAAACTTCAACCTTTTCAACTTTCGCCGAAATGCCTCAAATTACCCTACGACCTATAAATCCAAATCCGGGCGCATTCCTAAGTCCAAAATCACCATACAAAGCCATTGAGATCATCCAAAACCCATTCCAGAGCTGTTTACTCAAAAGTCAAATTTCGGTCAAATTCTCACCTCTTAATCTTCCAAACTAGAATCCTTCTCCCAAATTCGACTCCGATTCATCCGGTAATTAAATTCAAGCATGCACGCAAGCCGATACATATAATATGAAGCTTCTCAAGGCCTTATGCCGCTGAATGGAACTTAAATTCTCAAAATGATCGGCCGGATCGTTACAACTATTTACATCCAATATATACACACAAAAAGTCTAATGTTATCTACTACCTCATATGACTCTAGAACACTCTTCTCAATATTGGCATCCTCATGAAAAACATGGTTTAAGATTGGTATTCTCGTTTTAGCTCCTCAATTTGGTCTAGAATATTCTTTTAAGCTTCACACAACTCATCATTAAATTGTTAGGCGTTACACACATCAACCTTTGCACTCAAATCTACATCCAAGTTAAGCACAACCAAGCCAAAACTGTCAATTTCATGTGCAAGATCAACTCTTTTTTTAGACCAATCATTCACCAACATTGCTAGAAAAACCATTCCGCATATTTCCTTAATCGAGAATATCCATCATAATTCCAACCCTTACTCCCATATTCAATTTCAGATTTTCAAAAGGTCAGGCCATGACAAGCTCAAAAATACGGGCCATAAAAGTCTTCCTTCAATAAAACATCTTCATTAATAATCTTACCTCCGTATATTTCATCTCCATATGCCATGCTGAGAGAACTAAAAACACACTAAGAGAAAAATCAAATAGTTATAAAAATAAAAATATTTACAAAAAAAAAACTTGTAATGATAAAAGTAAAAGTCTAATTTAGGATCCCAAGGGTTCAAAGCACCTTCTCTCTAGGAAGACCATGAATAGTAAATCCGTCACTATTCATCGGCCATAACTCCGGCTTCCGGCAAGGTAAGATCACAAGATTGGTCTCAAAAGAACCTCCTTCTCTTAGAGAACAATCCCCAATTGGTTTCATACTCAAATCCATAGCAAAATTTTCCAGATCTTAAATTTTATTTCGCAATCTACTGTAGCGAGCAGAATTTTTTCAGAAATTTGTGCGTTTCTGGCCTTCTTTGGATTTTTTCTGTTTCTTCTATATCAATGGTGTGTTGAATCAGTTCATGGCTGCATCGTCCTCTCCCCAGCCTTTGGCTGTGGGAGAGAGGAACTCAACATATGCATCGCTACTGGAAAACAAAAAATCTGGACAAGTTCCGCCAAAATAGAGCTTAAGCAGGTGGAGTTCGTCCATGGTGAAGCTACGATTAAATTTACAATGGAGGAAGTACATCAATATGCTAAGGAGGAAGGATTACATCAAGCTTTGGTGATTAAATTCTCACAAGATCAATATGATATACAAGATATTCGGAAGATGCTGCCTAAACACTTTCGAACTCAAGGTTGTTGCCTCGTCGGATGGCTTGCAAGAAGACATGTTTTGATCAGGTTTGATAGACATGACGATTATGTTCTTGCTACTGCAAAATCTGTTAATTACTTAGTAGCTAATGGACAAGAATTACAGATGCGAATTTTTCCATGGACTATTACTTTCAATCATAAAGAGGAGACCTCCAAAGCTTTTGTGTGGATATCGTTTCCTAACTTGCCTCCTATGTTATTTGCAAAACAATCATTGCTTTTTATAGCTTCAGTACCAGGTAAACTATTGGCAATAGATAAAGCAACACAAGAGAAGTCACGACCTAGCACAGCTAGGGTCAAGGTCGAGCTTGATCTTCTAGGTAAGCTGCCACAGATTTTGAGGATCAAATTTGTGGATGAAAAATCTGGTATGGTGATCGAGCATCTTCAGAAATTTATTTATGATAATCTGCCCCTGCATTGCACTTGTTGCAAGCATCAAGGTCATGATGTAAATACATGTCGTTTGATCTCGACAAATAATTGGGATAGTGGATTGAATGGTGATATCGAGGAAGTTGATGATCCCACGATTGTGGAAATATTTCAAGGAGATTTGAGACAGATGCTCAATGAAAAGAGACAACTGCATGGTATAATTGAGGCACCAAGAACAGATGGATCAAAAGCAGTTTTAGCTGATTCTAATATCCACGATGATCCCAACAAGCCAGGGACCTCAAAGAATTTGGCTACTGTCCCTGTTGATCGTGCCTTAGCCAGGATTTCTCAACCTATGTCTGAAAAGCAAGAAATAGGGTGTCGAAAAATTGAGGGATTGTCAGTGATATAGCGACAGTCGCAGGAGCTATTGATGCATTGGAGTGTGAAGAGATTGCAGCTACAGGTCCTGATTTTGATCGCGGTCCAATTGGTGTTCATGAGGGTCCACATACTGGGCAAAAATATGCTGAAATTGGGCATCAATTATCTAAAGGACATGAGCAAATTATTATACAGAAACTGACTGTTCCAACTGTGCAACATTCGATGGGTGCAGTCTGGACAGTAGTAAATCGAGCAGCTAATTCCAAGAAGCATGCTACAGTTCCTACCAATCGAGCTATAACCAAGATTACAGATGATATTTCTCCTGCTATAGCGAGAGGTACACATGCTGTGGAGTCAACTTTACACAACAATGCTATGGTGAATGCAAATGATGTCAACAATTTGATACAACAAGAAGTGGGGACATCTCGAGGTTGTCGACCTATAAATGCTGCAACTGAACAATTTTGTAAAGTAGCAGGTGACAAAGCTGCTACTTTAAATGGGGAAGGATATGAACATGCAAGTGTTGAGGCTTTGGAATGGACAAATGCTACGACATCTCAGCTGGAGTTTATGGCAAAATCAGTTGGCGTTTTGCAATTCACTGTTGATCCAAAGTTTGAAACATCTGGGCATTTGAAGGCAGATGATGTTGCAACAATTGGACAGTGGTGAGTAAATCACCTATAAAGAAGCAAACTCCAGTTATTCAAAATCAGATTCATCCATCAACAATTATTGGAGGGTGAGCATGATGTGAATGAGGCTAAAAATAAGGAGCAACATAGGGAGGATGAGACACAATCAGTTGGTGGAAAAACAAGAGTTACATGCAATGTAATTCAGCAGAAAAATGTAAAAGACTTAGCTGCTCGACTTTGGGCTGCAACTGATAAAAATCAGTTTGGTGAGCAAAGTCAAGTACCTGATGATCCTACAACAACAATGCACATGTCCAATACAGATCTAGATAAAATGGTAGAGAATGACCATGCAGCTATGATGATCAACACAACTCCAAAATATAGGCAGCCACAAGCTCGAGGCAGTAACACACAACAACAAAAGTCCAAGAACACAGGTGAACGACTCATTACTTCGAAGGACATTGTTCCAGTTGATGCGCAAAATGCAGAGGCACACAGATCCAATGCACCTACATTGCACTTTTTCAATCCACATGTTGAACAAATCATTAAAGATGTTCAAAAAGAAATGATGATGAACAATCCCATGGCCAAACAACCTTTGGTCACCTTAAACAAATCTGTTTTTGAGGTTCTTTCGCAGTCAATGGAATCTTGTGGAGAGGTTGAAGGTGAAACTGGGCAACTTATGTTATCAACGGGGAATAACAATGATGTTACACAAGAAAATTTGAGGTTGATGGATATCAAGTCCAAATTTTGGCTAGATCAACGGGAGGATGATGATGAAGAGGATTGGGGAGATGGTTTTGCTGGTTATTCATCAGAAGAAGCTGATCGTGAGGCTAATCATGATAGTACAGGTGAGGAGATTGATTCCTTAGCGATGATAAAATTTGAACGAGTGTCAGCAGCAACTCCAATGAGCAATTGAACTCCAATGCTCCTGCTTTCATTCCAAGAAATCCTTCATCTCCAGCTATTCAAAATACAGTAGTTGGAACACCTACATCTACTGTGCAGCAGCAACAAGTTAATCCCATCACTTCAAATGTTACTCCTACTGGTGAGCGAACAAATACAACAACATCAAAATCTGGGCAGATCCAAATTGTGACAACAAGTCTTCATGCAATAACACCTACAAGGCAGGTTATTCCAGCTGCTACTCATCTAGGTGATCGAGAAGTCACAACAACAAATTATGGAAAGAACCAAATTGTTACAACCATCCCAGATATTTCAGAGGAGGAAAGAAGACTCTTGGATGCAATGGTGAGTTCTAATCCTGTAAATCCTACTTTTTCTAACACTGGAATGTTGAGTAAGAGCAGGAACAAATTGCAAAAAATAGAACATCATCAAAGCAAGACAATGGTGACTAATACACAAGGTCAATCTGCATTGGAGACAATTGTTATCGACCAAAATGTTCCACAACAAGTGCACCTGGGGAGAGACTTGTATGAAGACAGAGAGGAAGAAGCAATGTTACAACAGTGTAGAGTAGAGGCAGCAAGAAAAGGGGATCTATCACCAATGCATAGCGGCAAAGGTAAGAAGACTCATACAAGGAAAAATAGTTGGGACGAAAAGGTTAGTGATTTTTTAAATGTTAGGCGACCTCCAATGAGAGTTGCCAAACAAAAGAAGGCCGCCCCAACTACATCTACAAAGTCCAATCGTTCAAAAAAGAAATCATGAATTTTGAATACATTTTGAAGAATTGGGATTGTGATGAAAAAGAGTTACAAATTGAAGAAATTACAAGTTCGGACAAGAAGGGACAACATTTTAATTCCTTCATCATTTTATTCTACCATTATATTAGTATTCTCATTTGTAATATCATCACAGAGTATGTTATAAACTCTGTGATGATCATTGAATATTTGGTACTTTCCAGTTCTTATTTTTTACATGCATGTTAGTAGGTGAGGCTATTTAAAGCCTCAATAGGAATAGTAAGGTAAGGTTTAGCCCAGTTTGTGTTACCTTGGTCCTATGCCTTTGGAAATTATCCACACGGCTATGAGATTATATGCCCTCGTGAGACTTTGCCGGCAGCTACCCCATGAATCCTCTACATGAGGCTGCCATCATAAGGCAATGTGAGGCGCAGAGGAGTGATTATATAGCCAAGGCATATGGGTAACAAAACCGATGCTATTGTCCCCCTTATTTGTACACTTCCTAATTGTTGTATTTTTCTTTTCTTTTATTAATAAAAACTAGCCCTAGGCGCTTGCCTAGCGGATTGCCAAAAAAAAGTCTAATTTAGAAAAACAACTAATTGTAAGTCCCCGACAACGGCGGCAAAAACTTGTTGTGGCCAAATGCACACGTAAGTATACGCGGTCGTCAAGTAATATAGTAACTAAAAGTCGGATGTCAAATCCACGAGGACTTATTATCGATCATTAACTAAATTAGACTATCCTAATTATCTAAACAAGAATTGAACCTAGAAGTATTTGGTTCTAATCTATAAAATAAAAAGAACACAAATAGTGAACTTTGAACAAGGGAAAAATAGATTTTTATGATATCAATGTAATGAAAACGATTTAAGGTCATGAGTTATCTAACAATTCTATTGTATTCTTCAAGTGAATTAGCGAATTAATTTATCTCATTTATTGGTTGACAGGGTTAGTATTGCTCATAAGAATCTGTCGATCTCCTACTCGCCTATTCAAGCGAACCCAACGCCTATATGTCTATAGAATTAGAATCAACAAAACTGCATTTATAATTCCCGTATAATACCCAAGTAAGGCAAATAACATATGTCTATCCTAACCGCGAATCCATTCCCTGATGCCCGGGTTCAAGACATGCTCTACTCAATCCTTGCGCAATCTATAATTTTCACTTTTAAGTTCAATTCTTGATTCGTAGATAGTATGCAATTGGTGATCATGCACTCAAATAATTAAGCGCAAAATTAAATAAATAAACGAATACGATAAATCAAGAAATTAAAATCAATATTCGAATAAAAATATACATGAAAGACCACAACTGTAGGACATGAAGCTTAGCTCCACATATACATGGTAGCCAAACAACAAATCATACAAAAAAATATAAAAATTATTAAGTTTGGTGGAAGAAAAGATGAAACCCGGCCTCCACAGCAGCTTTATGTTCTCCCTTCGTCAAAAGTTGTGTAAAAATTGTGTTTAATGACTATTTATAGATGTAGGATAAAAGCCTAGACAAAATAATCAAGTCCAAAATTAAAAAAGAGATAAAATAACTTCGAAATCGGACCGCACGTTGCCACGTGGAACGCACGATGAACCCGCGGTGGACCTCACGTCGCGAGGCATAACGCGAGGTACAAGTCTCGCGCCGCATGCTGCTGCTGCCCACTTTGTATCGTTTTCAATTTTGGCTTATTCCCTAACTTTTCTTTTCCAATGTCTGATTTTGTTTGCTGCTTCAACGTTGCTTTGCTATTCTTGACTTATTTTCTTGTGTTGTCTCGTGCCTTCAATTTTCTCCTATCATTACATCATAATCACCCATTATCTTCCCATATTACTTTAATCCATCAGTAAAATCCCATGGGCACGACTGTTTGACTACTTCGACGGTTATTTCTTCGCCAATGTACTTACATTATTCATTAACACCCAAATAAGTATACAACATAATGATTTAATTAAGTTGAGGATATTTAAAATCGAATAACCAAAAAGCGGTAAAAGTGCGAGTAAATAAATATCGAAACATATAAAAATATGCCCAACATTACCATCCAAACCTTGAATATTTGTTCGAGGACATAACTATGGTCGTCAAAACAAAATTAAGCTCCTCACAATAAAAGCACACTACACCTATGACTGTGGTTGATAGCAACAATTTAGCTATAGCATATGCATTTAACATACACTTCCCTTTAACTCATGCCATACTTCAAAAATATTCACAACAAAGGCTATATGCTCATAACAATCCTAGCCTAAAAAATCAACTCAATGTCACAATGCACTCATGACTTGAACACCTAACTTCATAGAGAAGTCAAATAATATTATTGATCCCTCGTGAAACCATGTGCCCTCACAACAAAATCAAGGAGAATAAAAAAAATCCATACATTTGAATCTCATGATCAAAGATAGTTTAAGTACTCACATATATCAAAGAAGTCTCTCCCACTCTCACAAAGAAGTCACACGCATGCAATTAATACCATATGCTTGGCCATAATGTAAATCTCTACTAATGTAGACTCACTCAATATAAAATCAATTAGGATTTTTCATGGTTGTAATGTGGGCTAGAGGACGGGTATGATATATTTAGGAATAGTGGTTCACCCTCCTAAGAACTTTAACATATCACATAATAAACTTTAAGCGAAAATTCTTCAATCCACTTCAATTTCACAACTAAAATCACCTCCAACAATGTTCCCTCTTAGTTTAAGCATTACTTTAATTTATACCCCACTAGCAAGAACAAGATATCAATTTATTCATCTATACTTTTCATTCTCTTTTTATCAGATTGTTTTTCCAACTATTATTTTTTCTTTTTCATTTTCACTAGTGGTATATTATTTTTAAAAGTAAGTGCACCTTTCTTTCTTTTATTGGTTCCACTCGAAATCCACCCAAATTTCTTCCTTACTTCTTTTAGCGCTCATTTTACAATTAAAGTGCTTTAAGAGGTAAAATGATTTTAAAAAAAGTCAATTAAGAACAAAAAGTGTATAAGATGTGGGTGTCAAATAAATGTCTATAGGCTCAAAAGGGTTAACTAGAGATATATTTTATTTGCGATAAGCATTTAAGCTAAAAAAAATTCAAAGAAAGCCTAATATTATTTTTCAAACCGAGTATCACCTAAAATTTTGCTTCAACTCACATACCGGACAAGTTCTAGACACAAGTACAATGCCATGGGCTACACAAAAAATTCATCACAACTGGCACATGACTCATTAAGGACGGTCACATTCCGACTCTCAAATAATACAGGTATTCATAGAGCCACGAGATATTAAGCTTTAAGCACAAAGTGAACATAATTCAAGAAAATGACACGTGTCACAAAACATGTTATCCAACTCATTCATGCATCATAAATAATTTTAACACATAGGGTAGATACGGCACATGCCAAAACCTAAATATGATACTATCAAACAAGTCAAAAGGTGCCTAATGTCACGACCCAAAAGCTAGTGGCCTTCTTTATTTTCGATGAAAAAAATCTCGATCTGATGGCACCTAACTTAGCCTGGTAAGTAAGCCAATTAACAATACACACAATTCAAATGAGATTGTTAGGAAATAAATGATGAATTAACTGAAATTTTATACAATGACCTAAAGACTGGTAGTACAAGTCATTAGCCATTAAGACTTAGATTTACTAAAAAGAAAACTGATCGGAAAATAATACAACATCTATTTGAATATACATAAACAGAACTCAAATCTAAGACTACAAAGAACAGGTGGTAGCCATGTTCGAACAACGAGTATATCTTCAATGCTAGCTCCCGCCATGTACCGCAACATCAGCTCCAAGATCTGCATGCAAGGTGCAGAAGTGTAGTATGAGTACAACCGACACGATGTACTCAATAAGTATTGTAACTATCTTCGGCGAGGTAATAGAAGCAAGAATTTTAAATGACACTCACCAGTTACCTGTACAAGTTCATAAATCCAACAAGTATAGAACAGATATATGATCAAATAAAGAAAACACAAGTAAAACCACCTTGGTGCTCACAATTTTTTTATTTTAAGGGGTTCTACTCAGTCAACATTCCAGCATATAAGGAACATATTCAAGTAAATCAGGTAAGCAGTCAAGAAAATTACAAGTAAAGAGGAAATGCAATAACCAAATATCAGTCAGTTGTGGCGTGCAACCCGATCTACATAAGAATAAGCTAATGAGGCCTGTTGCAGTATGCAACCCGATCCAAATATTAATAACCAGTTCTCCCAGAGTTTATATCAACCAGAAACTCGTCGGTTTCGCACAATCTGATTGTATACCATCAAGAGAGAAACATGAGAGGTTGACCCTAAGGGGATGGATCTGTATAAGTTTCATCTGAATCCCGACAAAAGTCACAAATCCCAACTACCCATTCGAATACCAGTCTAACTAAATAAGTTTCATCCAAATCCGACTCTGATTCGAGGTTCAAATCTCCATTTTTCACTCTACAAAACCTTAGTCAATAATCCTTAAATTTCTCCTTAAAACCCCATAATCTATGTGTAATAATCCATGGGTAATCAAGATAAAATATTAAAATCAAGTAAAAATCACTTACCCTTTTGCTTTGTGTGAAAATCTCCTTCATAAATTGCCCATCTCAGAGTCTAGGGCTCAAGATATAAAATAATGAGTCTAATCCTGAAATTAGACAACTTAAAAGTCTGCTAATGATACCCTTTGCGAACACGACTACTGCCTCGTGTTTGTGAAGCACAAAAATCCTCAACCAAAATTAACCCTTCGCGAATATGGACCGAATCCCGCGAACGTGAAGCACAAAGCACCACTGGCCTACCCGAACGCGACACCCTCACGTGAACACAAGGGCCAGACGCCTAACAAACCTTAGCATTCCTTCCTTCATCGCGCATACGAGGCCCTGACCGCAAATGCGAAGGCCACTGACCACCAAAGCATCACGAATGCAACTCCACCTTCGAGAACGCGAAGAACAAAAAGACACTACCCCAAAATTAGCCTTCGCGATCGCAAGACCTGCTCTGCGATCGCGAAGCACACCAAACACCGGCAATATTCAACGGTTCAACAAGCTCAAAATGATCTGAAATCCATCTGAAACACTCTTGAAACCCTCGAGATCCCGTCCAAACACACCAACCATTCATAAAACTTCACACTAACCTACTTGGAGTCTAAAATCACACAAAGTAACATCAACACTACAAATCACACCTCAATTCAAGCTTAAAGAGCTAACAAATTTCCAACTTTCAAAACTCATATCGAACTATGTCTAACCAACTCGGAATAACTCCAAATTTTGTACATAAGTCCCAAATGACAAAACGATACTCTTAGAATAAAAATCTGAACCCGATAACATCAAAGTCAACTCTCAATTAACCTATGAACCATCCAAACCTTCGAATTTTTAACTTTTTCCAAATAGAGCCAATCAACCTAGGAACATCCAAATCCAAATTCGGACATACGCCTAAGTACAAAAATCACCATACAAGCCTATTGGAACTATCAAAATACCAATTCAGGGTTGTTTATCCAAAAGTCAAACCTCAATCAACTCTTATAATCCAAATTTCTAACCTTGAAACTAAGTGTCCAATTCACGCACCATACAAGTGATGGTTCATTCTCGACTTCCTCCGCCTACCTACATATACTACACCAAGATCATCACTGGATAACAAAATCCCCTAATAATTGGATTTGGAAACTAACTACACTGCTAAAAATAAAATACTTCTTATGGCTACTAACATATGAGAAACTCCCTACCAAAACTCTACTATTCCATAGGAAAATCACTAACAATCCCTACTGTCCAAATTGTAATAACATTCGGGAAGACATACCACACATCTTTTTACATTGCAAACCAGCTAACACATTGTGGCACCACCTACAAATAAAAACACCCACAACTAATTTTAGACACTGGTTACACAAACTATGCACTTCTCACACTCAAATTCGAATAAATCCCAAGACTTCTATACCATCTTTTATCCTAAAGCCCATCCTCTTATGGCAAATCTGGCTAAATCGTAACGATTATCATTTCAGCAGAAAAATTCACTTAATAGACCCCGTCACTATTATTACACTTGCGACCCAAATTAATTACTTAATAAATATACCTAGCATCAAAACTAATTCTGTGAGAGAAACTACCTCATGGCACAAACCACAACCATCACACTACAAACTCAACATAGATGGGGCCTACGACCCAACAAATCACCATGGAGGAGCAGAGGGTGTTTTTCGTGACTCCACAGGACAATGAATTTACGGTTTTGCATTGCATATACCAATTACAAATGCCTTACAAACTGAACTACTGGCGCTTTACCACGGGCTAACCATTGCTATTAATCAAAGCATTTGTCCTCTAATTGTTGAAACTGACTCACAGGTATTACTCCAAATACTTCAAGTTGGTAGTCCAAAATACTTACAACTTATAACATCTTGTAGGTCAATGATCCAGGAACTCAACATCCAACAACTTAGCCATACAGTAAGAGAAGGCAATGAAGTGGTTGATGCAGTAGCAAAATTTGGAAAAACAAATATAAGATCACCGCCACAATCAATCATGTATTTTGAGGACCCCCTACTTTCATGCAACTAGATTTTGATGTAATTGTTACTTGCAGCTTACATTTCAATTATCCCTTGTAATTTCGTACTCAAATTTATCAATGCAATCCTCCGTTTTAGCAAAACTTGGAGAAGTCACCTCATTCACTTCTTTTTTTTTTCCTGATGCTGCATGTGGCGTCAGAAACATAAGTTGATACTTGATGCGATATTAGAAAGGTTACACCAAGTTGGTGATATGATATGCAATTTTTTTATCTTGTTTCGAGAGAGCTATAAAGGCAAACTGTTCGCTCTATGGGTCAATGGCTAAGTAACAGTCTCGAGCCTCTAGAATTTGGTTGTGATAAAAAATAATCCTCAAATAGTATGTAGAAGTAACAAATACCTGTTAATAATTTATGAAACAATATTGATACAAAATATAATTTACTTTGTGACTTGTATAATTGCTAGCATTAAAATTGCACTTTACGCATTGTTTGCAAATTTATTTTTTATTTCAAGTCACGTTTACTTATTTTTTTGTTTTATATTTGAAAACATCTCTTCAACCATTAATTTTAAAAATAAAATTTAACATGTTTAAATTTTAAAATAGTTTATATAGGTGATATGGATATAATTCTAAAAGTTTTAAAGATCATAGATGATGTTTATTTAGTGGGTCTTTTTATTTCATGCAATAATATTAGATTAGGGGAGTTAAATTGAATTTATCATTATCAGATAATCTTTTCTTTTTGAATTTCACTATTGCCTTTTAAAGAATGGATGCGACCAGCTCATGATGACCGTTTATTTCAAGATCAAGGGGCTCTTTGTCCAATTCAAAAAATGAAAAAAGGTTAATTTTAATATGCTTTTCCAATTATGATGAATTTCTTCTGCACTATTAAAAGCCTTCCGATGAAAAAATAAAAATTAAAAGTGATGTTTAGCTTAAAGTATATATATTTTTATGTATATCGCCTCATATTTTACTTTTGTTTCATGAATTTGGGATGTTAAATGCTGATTTATATTAATTTGAAGTGTTTTTACTTGTAGGAATGATTCGGGAGCAATTGGGGCGAAACGTGCAAGATTTGAGCTAAAACGAACAAAATCGAAAAAGGAGGCCATTTGGGCGCCACATGCAGCGCCTAGCGCCACCTGTGGCGCTGAAAACAGTATGTGCAATTTGGGCAGAGGCTGGGCGCCGTTGACGCGGATTTTGTCCTATTTTGCCCGGGACACGAGGGAGGACGCCACTTTGGTGATATAGAACATACTTTGAAGGAGAATTCAGTCAAGGAGGCTTCTAACTAGTTTTTCTTCTCTTCTCTTCCTTTAATTTTATAGTTTATTTGTTCTAGAGTTTTGGGTGCTACATGAACGTTGTAGTTTGAAGCTTGAATTGTTCTTGTTATTTTATCATATTGGTTTATTTATTCAATCTTGCGCTTAATTATTTGATTGTTTGATCACCAATTGAATATTATCTATGAATCTAGGATTGAACTCGGGAGAGGGAATTCTAGATTGCATATAAGGTTGAGTAGAGCAAGATCTTAACTCTTAGGGAGGGCGGATTTGCGGTTATGATAGGAATATACATATCGCCTTGCTTGGTTACTATACAGGAATTATTAATGCGTTCTTGTTAATCCTAATTCCATAGGAATATAGGTGTTAGGTTAGCTTGAATAGGCGAGTTGTACTTCGGGAGAAGGCTACGAGCAATATTAACCCTGTCAACCAATAAACAAGATAAATTAATTAGACGATTTAAGTGAAAAAACTTAACGGGATTGTTAGCTAACCCATAGCTCTAGAATATTCACTCACATTGAATTCGTCTCTATAATTCGCCAACTTGTTTTCTTTTATCTCTTAGTTTGTTACGTTAGATTAATTTTAGTTAAATATTCATATTTTAGAATTCGCTTGAATAGATTAATTGTTTGGGTTTAATTTAGTTGATAGTTAATCACAAGTCCCTGTGGGTACGATATCTGGAGTTACAATCCTATATTACTTGTCGACCACGTATACTTGCGTGTGCGTTTGGGAGCAACAAAAAGCCTTCCAAAATTGGTGGTTTTTTGTATTTTTGGAAATCAATGTCATGCAAAAGCTTTGCTATTAAATTCAAACATGTATAGACATTATCTTTCTTTATCGTCTTTTGGTTGAAAAAGTTCAAGAATAATGGTCATCCTTCTAATCAGGAAATGGTTTAGTGAATTCTTGACGACCATTATGTGTTTCATAATGTTGATTTTGACCAAAACTAGAAAGAAGACGATAGACAGGGTTTCTTCTTCCAAATTAATGTTGGGAAAATTATTCCCTCCTGAAATCTTGACGTTGTTTGGATCTTGAAATTGTTGATCGTTTCCATCCAAATAAACTCATATGGTGAGTCCTCAAGGATTGCATGAAGAAAGATTGGTAGCTGTGGGCATTGATAAAAATAAAGGAAGTCAATATGCACTTAGATGGGCTACTGAGAATGTACTTGCAAAAGGCCAAAAGGTCACGTTACTCCATGTTCCATCAACACCTCCATCCCCAACGTCGTTTCACAATGGCATAGGTATTTCTGTTTGTGTAGCATCGTCGCGTGTTCTTGTTTTACCCTTAATTAATTTTGGTGTTTCTTTTCTTTTGCAGTAGGAGGCAATGATCTATCAATTGGACAAGATCCAAACAACCAATGTACAGATTTGTTTCTTCCTTTTCGAGTCTTTTGTTCTTTCAAAGAAGTGAGAAAACCAATTTATACACGATTTCCCTTAATGCTAATTGTTGCAGCGACAATTAAAAAATTATAACACTCTTTTACACAAATTTTCAGGTAGCATATGACCTAATCACACTTGAAGGTCATGACATTGCTAAGGCTCTCATTGACTATGTTTCACTATATAGAGTTCAAAATTTGGTACTTGGTTGTCCATCAAAGAATGGGATTTCAAGGTACTTTTTATATCTGTGCAAAAGTACGTTAGAATTAAAAATTAGTAGCGGCGAATTGATAGTCACATGAACTTTAATGACAGACTTTTCACTAAAAGTGATGTTGCAAATATTGTACTGAAAAAGGCACCGAGCTTTTGCAATATTTACATAGTTTCCAAAGGAAAGATCAGTTCTGCAAGATTGGCTTCTCACCCGTTGAAAAAGAGATCCTCAGTTCCTAGCATACAAATTCCACTACGCAATTCCAACTTTGATGCAACTAGTTTCATGTAAGTGTAAATTATACACGTTTTTCAGGGTCATATTTCATTCACGGTTTAAGTTTTTTCAGGGTAATTAGGGTGTCTAGTAAGCATTTGTTCTTTGCTGTTTGCATATTTTTTTGCTAAAATTGTGTTTCTCATCTTTGTGCTACAGATATACTATTGATTTAATAGCTTTATATTTGATCACAAATATGAAATTTTAGTAGCATGTGGCTGTAGAATTTGAGGTTCACTGCTGAGAATCTAGAAATTAAGGCTGTAACATTCCATACACTAGCTAGAATATCGGTTGAATGACCTCAAAACTACAATTTATGATAGAAAAAAAAAAGAACCAGTTAAATTCAAGTATTTGACAATCTTTTTCAAATTTCTGTCACAAAATTCGAGGTCAGATGTAATACAGAGTTTTAAGTGTCAATTTTCTTATTTCCTCCTTTTCTAGGCTTGGTAATCTTGACATGTTTACATCCTTGATCATCATAATCCAAGTGTATCGACACTTCAGTAACTTTTTACGAAGATAGCCACATTTAGTCATGAAATCTCCCATATGCATGGAAACAGGTCGCCGTTTCCGAGGCTTAGTACATCAACAAACAAGATAGCAGATGAGCTTAATGTGCCAAAAGCCGAGCACTCATTTCCAGGTTCAGATAGACTGAGCACGGATAGTGTATTCCTGGATTGCTATGATAATTTAGGATGTGAATTTCAACCTCGTCGTCCTTCAAAATCTTTGAATTTCATCGACAGCAAAAGTGGTGATCACCCTACGAGGTTCATTGGATCAAAGTTTTCTGGTTTTAGTCCTACAAGGTTGGTTGATCATCTTGACTCCGCATATGACTTGCTACTATCCGAACAGAAATGTGAAGAAAACTCATTGTCCTCAGATAAAATTGTAAGTTTTAAACTTCTTTCAGCTGTGTTAAGTATGATATGAAATATTTTCCTAGAGAGAATGATTCTATTAAAAAAAATTAGATTAACAGTATCAAGATAGTAGCAGAGGGTTGGGGACAAAGCGTTGGTGATTATCATGAACAATGAAAACGAAAATATGTTCATATATTAGTATAATCTAGTAGTACCCTCAGCAAATAGTTGAGTGGTTGAGATATAAGAGTAATAACTTGGACCCCTAGTTCAAATCCCAATTTGTTGCAGGTGAAATTAGTTGGACTTGACCTAGAAATTGTCCAAATCTTCAGTTGTATACAACTACCAATTTTGTGATAAGACGATGCAGATCTTGGATTTAGTAATCTTCTAGTAAACCATGATGACTTTGTCAATTGACATTGAACATACTTTGCTGGTTTAGTGAACTCAGCTTTCAACAAATATTCCATCACTTGCTTCACATGAGGTAGAACATCAAGATCATATTTTCTTGCAGGTTTCTTTGTGGCCTGAATCCATTATTAATGCCATTGATAATTCTATCGATTCTTGAAATAAGTTTAGGCATTTCGATGTAATTCGAGGCAAAGCAGTCTCGGAAGTGTTTGACTAAATTTTCAGATTCAACTTTTTCATGTTCGCTTAGTAGGTCATTGATTTTGGTAGGCATAGAATCTTCTTCCTTAGCAAGGTTGACTTTAATAAGTGGATCATGGGCTTAAAATGTGGGTGATTTATTTTTCTTCCAGAAAAAATGAATTCTCTGTTTGTCATAGTCAACTACTCTAGCAAACCATATTGCCCTTTATGTACGGTAGGGGATAGTTGGATCCTTAGGTTGGGTGAACATAATGATAATTTGCTGATGGAGGATGTCTTTGACAATTTTCTCACCATTTTCAACCATCTAAGCGATTGCTAGATGGTTGGTCAGCCTGATGGTGGATAGCGAACTTCTGAGATGTGTTATAGCACATAGTCAAGACACCTACTTTATAACCTTCTGGTACTCTTATCAGGACAATACATGAGGAGTAAAATACCATTTCCCCCGTACAGATGTCACCTGATATGTTCTTGTTAGTTGGGCTAATTTGCACTTTGTCCCCTCTCAAGAAAATCAGCTTCTACTGCAAGGAGGAAGGATTTTTCAGTCTCTCCCTAAGAGGACACTTTATGAGGCTTGTCTGACACAAGACAACTTAACCAAGAGGAATTTTCAGATTGTGAATAGATGCTACATGTGCCAGAGGGAGGGAGCTAACAATTGCTACACTCTTTTGTAATTTATGCATCTTCTTGATGCCAGTAATGAAACCAATTACTTCATAAAAAAAAAAGGACACAGTAAGGAAGTTTGACGTATATGATAAATACTTCCATATTGGTGGTTTTATAGCCCACAAAAATTTTGTCAATCAGGACTCCTAATGTTGACGAGAAATCTCTCATGAAATTTTTCATCTTGCGGCTGGTTATAATTAGATCTGTCCTGGTTTTGGCAACCTTCATAAAACTATTGATCCGCATGGTGTTGAGTGGTTTTCATTAGTGCTGCAAGGGCTTCAACTGTTGAGTTATACGAGATAACTTCCTAAGCATGATCATTGCAGGTTTCATTATTTCGTATGCTAGGGTATTCTATTTTGCGTCGGCATTTTAGATATCCTTCAGGTTCTTTCAAGTCATCTGATAGTGCAAGGATTCATCCGGGGAGTATGATCACTAGTCCATTTTGGACTGCCATGTCGATCTGCCACTCTTCTAATAAATAAGGCGATGCTGATGTCTTTGACTGCTCTACTACTCTGCAACTTTTCCTTTCTCAGACACAATCTTTTGAGCTTCTTTCTTGAGTCTCTTCTCTGCTTGTTGGCTTTTGTCCTTGAGTATGCTTCGAATGCCAAGGGTGCATGTTTTGGTTAGTGCTGCCTAGGTGATCATATGCTGTGTTTTATTGATCACCAATGTCTCCTTCTCAATGTTTATACATCGAGCTTGATGATTTTTCCAGAAGTTTTCTTAATGTTGTTGATGGTTGTGATGAGAACAACATACACCCCTTTGTCGAGGTTAATTTCTACCACTCCTCATATTATTCAGTGAAGCTAAGAGTGGTCTGATATTGGCTCCTTTGGAGGTTCTGATCTTAATGGTGCTTTTTATCTAGGTTTTGGTCTTAGTTGAAGGTGGAGTACGGGTAGATGACTCCTTATGCTTTGCCCCTTTTTCTACGTTTTCTCTCTCTACTCTGAGTTGGGAAACGACTTGCTTAGCCTTTGACTCCTCTATCTTGAGGACAACACTTGCTTATTTTCCTTGCTTTTGTCTTCGGTTCATTTAGAGACTTTGAAAGAGTAGATGACTTCGTACACTACCTCATGGATGGTGCGACTCTTCTTTGCTACGATTTTCGTGGCAACTTATCGAGCATTTCATTCCCCTTATATAAATTGTCTTCTTCTTGGTGACTTACTGTTTTTCATTCTTTCTTCTTGTTCTTAGTTCACATGCCACTTAGGTTCTAACGACTCATTGAATGCTCCTTTACCTTCACCTTCCATTCCTTCTAGTTGGTTTCTTCACCTTGCATTTTCCCTATCTTTAGGCACTCTTCTCAGACAATTTGAAACTACTATCCTCAATAGCCTTTTGTAGTGTATTACAAAAGATAGGGCAGCTGTTGATGGAGTGACTATAGGTATTGTGCCATTTGCATTATCTTTTAATCTTTATTTCCTCAGCTGGTGGCAATTTATGTCGCTCAGAAATTTTATCTACTTATCTTTGAGTGGATAGCCGAAGATCAGTTCACCTTAGAGATGCTGAATAGGTACTTGTCCTTGTTTTCAGTTTTGAAAAGCTTCACAGTCTTTGATAGCTGTAGGTATTGATAGGATCTGCATTTGCTGAGGAATCTTTTTAAATTTAGTTGGGTGGGCCGGATCTAAGTGACGATTGACACAAGATGTGGACTTTGACTCCGTAGGCTCTTTTTTCCTGCTATTTCAGTTGGGATGCATGTCACTTACTACTGTGATTTCACACTGAGATCCCGGAGGTTGTATATGACACTTGTTACGCATCTTGCAGAATATCTGGAGGTAATAAACAATTGACTCATCTACTAGTTGCCTAAGATTAACCAAATCACAACTTTCTCTCCTTGTCTATCCAATATTGAATTGAGCTGGCTAGTAGTGAGGAGTACCATGCAAAAGCAGTCTCTGCTTGTGAAAGAGGGAGAAGAGTCGCAATTTGGGACAATTGTTTTGAGAATCTTCATGTATTGTGATTTTGAACCATCCAATATTCTCAATGGTGGTCTTGCCGTCTTACTCGAGAAATACTAACAAATTGTGGAGTTCGCAGTACTATCCTATCGACCCAATTTGGTTAAGGATTTTTGTACGCCTGTCTATCTACCGACTTCAGGTTGATGCCAATGTAACACTTCATCATCTCAACTGTGAAGTTTAATCATACAGATAAAGGGTTTTTGCTGGATTTGGCGTAGGAGCCACTGTAGGTTGTTTTGACCTTGGTGGAGTAGATACATGCCTAGCAGGCAGAGCTTTGAAGTGTTGCTAGTTTGGGATAGCTAAGGAATCAAGCATGAAGAGGGAGGATTATGTCATGGCTGCTCTGTTGTATAATTAATTGTGTCCTTTCATACACACTCTAAGTAACTGCAAGCGATACCACTGTTTTATGAGTTAAAGATGAGAGGAAATGGAGGAGTGCCATAATTATAGGTGAACCTATGGTACTCGCCAAAAATTGACTTTCTCATATTAAAGATCAGACGGTTGTTCTACTAGGTAAGTTGCTTCATGTTGAAAGAAATAGTCAACTGGAGCTGTCCATGATGGCCATAGTGTGAAATGCTATGTTGCGCGGACTCTCCAAAATACTGCAGCACCCGTGTCTGATCCTCCAAAAATACACTACTTTTGGAGGATCCGACATGCACCCAGTGACATTTTTGGAGAGTGCGAGCAACATAGATGAAATGTTTCTACACTGTAAGGTGGAGCCACCATAAGACGTGGGCCTTGATAGGACTATGAAAGTTGTTGGTTAACACTGATAGTCGAATATTCATTCTGCTGCCTAGCATTTCGAAGCTCCAGCTCCCTAGCAAAATAGTGCTTGTTTTGCGCCGTGGGTTTGATGACATTGCTGATGTTGCTAAGTCATTGCATCATGTCGTTGATCTAATGTTGATTTGATCCTTAATTAATGATGTGGTTGCAATCTCTAGAAGTGGGATACAAAATCCTTCATTCGGGCACTAGCATTAACTGGTGGAGTTGGGGCATCAAATGTCGAACAAATAACTCTCAGACCGACATTTCTCTAGAGGATTATATGCTATTATTGGAATACTTTTTCCAGAATATAAGTACATATGCCAAGAAAAATTATATTTAGCGGAAGTACTGCTTTAACGATTCGTACTTGAGCGTCCCATCAGGTGTGCCCGAGAATTGTGGGTTAAATAGTTGGAGTAGACTAAGAGTATACCAAATCTTCAGTACCACATGATTTTCCTATTTGTAATCAGACGATGTAGCATAGATAAAGGGACTCTAGTTCTCCTAATACATTTCCAGGTGTAGTAAAGAAAGTTCAGGCTGTACAAGTCACATTTTGAAGCTTTACGAGGAATGTTTTATCTAAGGTGGCAGTGGCGTAATTTAGAGCTATGAAATCTACAAAGAAATCCATCACTGTATGGAGTAGTGATATTTACAAAAGAAAAGTTGGTCATTAACGGTCCCAAACCACCATCTTAATATATGTTCCAAACTCTATCCTTAAAGCATGGGCACGGTCCAGTCAAGGTGGTAGTATAGTGCACTTCGTGTCTGGCAGACCTCTTTACATGTCAGCGGATCATGTGGTTGGAAGTGTTGAACCAATATCTCTTTTTCCCAAATTGCAATGGAGTATTTACTTGATTGGCTCTTCCCTAAATAAAACCCTATGAGACATTTTTTTTTTTTAGTTCCTTTGCCTACTCTAGGAGCGTTGTTTGTGGGCTGTGGACTAGGCTTTTCTTGCTAGTTCAATAAACTTTTGAGCTGTGTTTAGTAAAACGGAGGGATATTTGTTTTACAACCGGGGTTCTTTCTTATGAACTAAAAAGTGGTTGGCTGATTAGTGAGGTCTCGAAAATGTCATAGAATTTATGATCAGCTATTTCATTTTTGCTTTAGCAAGTAGGCAATGCAAAAAGGCTGAAATTCCAACTGGCATCATTGTTCTTAGTCATATTGGGAGAAGTCCAATTGCATATCTAGTCAAATTTGGAGCTCCAATATGGTGGTAACATATTACAAGTGAGCAAATCTACTCCAATCTTGATGTGGCGATTCACCTGATACATGTGGTTGTGGATTGTAACAGACTATTTGGTGGACCAATTGTGGTGCGTGCAAGTTGTTCCAAACCTATTATCATAAATGATGTTAGTGAAATCTAGTGACATTGGGTAGAGTGAAGTGGCAAACGCTTGGGTAATGAGTAGGCCCTTTAAATAATATGAGTTTTTAACTGACATAATTTATTTTTAGCTTAAAATTAAATCAATTAAATATCGAAACATATCTTTTGAAGAACACCGTCAATAACATCATAAAGATATTCTGTTTTCAGACTAATATTGTTTGATTTGCCAGTGGAATTTTAACATTTGACATGTTAAATTTGTCAGAAAGAAATGGAAGAAAAGATGAGAAGACTAGAGTTACAAACAATTCAGACTATGGAAATGTACCATGCAGCCTGCAAAGAAGCACTACGAGAGAAACAAAAGGTAAAGAATTAAATTGCCCTTTTAATCAATTAATCATGATGGAAAGGAATAGAAAGTTAAAAATAATCTGCTTTCATTAGTTTTTCTCTCTAATTGCACAATTTTGAATAGATTATTAGACATTCATGCAATATCTACCACCTCACTTTCAACTCAATTCAAACAATCGCTCCTTAATGTCTATTCAGCATTTAACATGAACTAATATTCCTTGTCAATTACTGTAGTTTTTTGTTTGACAAAAATTTCTCTACCAACTTAGGAAACAATAGCACAATGATAAAGAGTGATCAAAATTATCGAAAGACATGCAAATGACAAAGTACTACTTTTGTACATGATACTTTTGACTGTGTGCGTGAACCGAATCTTTTTTCTTATTATTAGTGTCATTTAAACCTTAATTAGTCGTACTTTAGTGTGCGCATTTACTTATATTTGCACCACAAACATACGTTTTTAGTTTTAAGTTTCGTATAATATATGTTTTTACCTTTTGTCTCCACTTGTGAAAGTATTGCTAGGTTTTCAACATACATTCATCGTGAGCCGAGGGTCTATCGGAAACTGTCTTTCTACCTTTACAAGGTAGGAGTAAGGTCTGCGTACACATTACCCTCCGCAGATCCCACTTGTGGGACCGCTTTGGGTATGTTGTTGTTGATGTACATTGGCATATATAATATCTCAGGACACCTAACTTGACACTTTTTATTTGGTGCGTACCTGAAATAATTTTTGGTCCTAATTATCTTCTAAACTCTGCACTTTGATAGTCTTCAACCCCTGAACTTGGCAGTTTGATAGCGTCCAAAAGTCATACCATCATATAGTTTTGTATAATTATGTGCTATATATGTGTTAACAGTTCTATGGTATTTAGGTTAAGGAACTTGAGAATTTGAGGAAGGAAGATGAGAAGAAACTAGTAGAAGCGAGGCGTCAAAAGGAAGAGGCATTGGCCTGTGTTGCGAAGGAAGAGGCATTAAGAATGGCATCAAAGGAAGAGGCCAAAGCAGCTCAAAAAAAGGCTGAAAGAGAGGCACAAAGGAGAAAGCGTTCGGAAAGAAAAGCACAAAAAAAATCTGAGGCCAAGAAGACTGCACTAAAGTCCTTAGTTCACTCTCAAAAGGCCATAAAGTATCAAAGCTTACTTAGGATACTTGTGGTTTTGATAATATTTTACGTTTATTTCTTTGAGTTGAGATGAACCTTCAGTCAATAGAGAAGAAAGGGGGAGGGATATGTTTGGTATGTTATCTATTTTTTGCTTAATTTTATTATATATTAAGAAAGTAATATATTTTTTGAGTTTCTACGAATTACTTGCATATGACTGAAATAAAAAGAAAAAAAAGAGAGACTTCAGGTAATTGAGAGCTTTGTGCAAGTAATGTTGTGCTCAAGGTTAATAACTAATCAATTACTATATTTTTATCTTGGAGCAAAAGTAAAAGTGTCTATGTGTAACATATAGGTTAGGGGTTCGAGCAAAAAATCAGCCACTGACACTTGCTCTATGCTAGGTTGGTTACCATCACTCTCTCGGGGTACGACCCTTTTCCTTACCCTACGTGAATGCATCACACAGGATGCTTCATGCACCAGACTGCCTTTATATGTTTGTGAAAAGAAGGGGGCGGAGGTAGGCAACATATATTGTCTCTTCAATGTTATATCTTGTTAAGGAGTAGTCCTCCCCATTTCATTTTAAGCATAGTGATAGTTTAGATTGCACTGCCATTTTGTCATGGATAGGATCTCCAAGTTTCTATATAATTTTTTACAGAAATAGTGTTGTACATTCCTCATTTAGGATCAAGAGGTTAGACAACATGTCCCCTCTCTTTTGTACAGTTATTGGGTATCAATACACTGGTAGGGGCCTGCACCCCCCCCCCCTCAAGGAGGCTTGAAGGGGAAAAAGAATTTAAGAATTTAAAAAGTAGGAGAAAAAAAAAGGCCACTCATTTCAATTATTGTATAATGGCTACTTTGAAGAATTTCGTTATCTTCTGTTCATTATAAGGTGTTATTATGGGGCTCGTGAGTTGGGACAATTGTCTTCTTGGAGCTTTAAAGATTTATAGGACTCGGTGGGAGTTAATTTGATGATAATTCTGCGTAATTTAACATTGTGTTTTTAAGCTCGACTTATTTATTATTTCATTTATTTATTATTAGTAAAGACTTTATTGTGTGTTTAATTATCTTTTTCTTTAATTATTTCGGGTAGGCTTAGCTTTCTCATTCTAAAGATGAAATATGAAAAGGGATAATGATGTAAATCGATGTAAAGAACTAGGCTAGGAAATTAAAAAAATTCTCCATGCGGAAGCGAATCTCTTGTAACCATAACTTAAAACTACCAATCATTAGGAATCCTCACAAAGTAGATGAACTCCTATTTTTCATAAACTACATAGATATCCACTTTGAAGATGCAGATAATTTTCTTTCTTTGTAAACCATAAACATTATCTATTAATTGAAAATGTATTTGTTTCTACGTCAAAAATGGTGTATTTATATATTAGTAGGATTTTAGAGGAGGACTAGCTAATTAGCACCCATGACCTGTGGACCTGACCCAATAGCAAATTTTTGACATCTGCGACTCACCATAAAGGAGTGCTCGAGCTTCATCCAAACTAAAGAAAAACATATTCTCCTTCTTTTTTCTCATTTTCATTTCATACCGCATCAACAGGCTATATGACCAACATACTATGAATTCACTTTGTTGTACATCTGCCAGGAATATATAGCCTCTCGTCTCATCATGAAGATCTTCAAGTAGACCATAAGAAGTATTTCTAATACCCTAGATCATTTGAATTATATTGATACATCTTAGTTTGCTCTGATGTACTATAATTTCTTGTATTCACGATTATGACATAATTTATAGAAAGTACCAGTAAATACAAACTAAATGAGATTCTATTAATGATTTTTCTCCTTTCACGAGTCCCACGACTTGTATTCGTAACTGTGGTGGAAATGGAGGAGATGAAAATGATGGAGGAGCATGGATGTGAAAAGAAAGAGGAAGAAACAGACAAAAAAAAAGGGAAAAAAGGGGAAAATAAAAAAAGAGAATTTTTTTAATGAAACAAATGAGATTAAATTTTAGGCTTCTTGTCACGCCCCGAACCTAGGCCTGAACGTAACACGATACTCGTTGCTTAACTACATGTGACCGAGCGAACCAACTGGCTGGTTGAATCAACATGTGATATCATAACATACTGAATGCGGAAGATAAACTAACACATGCTGATATACTAAAAGTTTGAATGATATAAATAAAAGTGTTGAAACATTAATACAAGTCCGAAACATCTCTGTAGTCAATATTGCTTAACATGAAAAGCATGTGACTCTGTCTAACTGTTACTCTAGTCTATGAAGCCTCTAATAAAGTACTGAAAATACTGACTGTCTGTAAATACTGAAATCCTGTAAATACTGAAAGTCTAAAAAGTGATGATAATGCCCCGAAAGAACTGAGGCTCACCAATTAGCTGGTACGAAAATCCTAGCGCTTTGAATCGTCAACCTGTAAATAATTACCTGGATCGTGAGATGCAGGCCCCCGGCAAAAAGGGACGTCAGTATATTTGAATTGCACTAGTATGTAAAACAACTGGAAGAAAGAACTGTAAATGCTGAAACCGAAACTGAGCTGAGAACTAATAATTGATAACTGAAATGATAACTGTTGAAATTGAAACTGCATTGATAACTGATAGCTGATAATTGATAACTGATAAATAATAACCGATAATTGATAACAGAAATGATAATGAATAATTGAACTGAACAAAGGAAGTAAGGATATGAATACTCCCTCTTCTGAATGATGAACAACTTGTTTATTTGAATAAACTTCGGCCTCGGGCCCAATATATATGTGCACAAGCTACGGCCTCAGGCCCAAATATACTTATACATAACTACACCCTCAGACCCAAAAATTCATAAAGCATCAACTACGGCCTCATGCCCAAACATCCATAAAGCATAAATTACGGCCTCAGGCCCAAGTATGCAAAAAGCATATAAACTATGGCCTCATGCCCAAATATAGGTGTTCAACATTCAGGGATTTAAATTCAGGAACTGAGAATCATACTACATTATGTGATGCTGATACTGAATCATATTGAGTTACATGATACTGGAATACTAAATAGGACTAGACTGAGGCATCTATTCATGAACTGATTATGAAAATTGAAACTTCAACTATTTATGACATGCTGAATAATCTAGACTGAGACTCATGGGCATCAAACCCAAGTCTATATTGATTGCGCACTGAGGTCACAACGTTCAGAATGAAAGTCATTAACGAGCTATGAAGCTAGAGAATAAAAGTTCTGCAACTATTCAAGGAACTAGGCTTGACTATATTCCTAAGGCAATTAGTAACGTTGTAAAAGAAACATAATGTAGGGAGAATCATTAACATTCCCAAACATAAAGAGTTAGCCTCACATACCTTGACTCTGACCTTTCTAAGCGTATCACATGTTCGTCGCCTCTTTCAACGATAATCTATATCAATATATATCAAGAAGAACCAATATTAGCACTAAGGCTCATGTTTTAGTCACTTAGGCAGTTTATCAAACACCTTATGGGTGTAAAGCCTTATATCCCTTATTAATGGTGCTTTCTTCAGCCAATTCTCATTCTACTGCATCTAGGTGATTCTATAATCTCAAATAGATGTAACTAACAACATTTCTCATCACGCAAATGATTATAATAATCATAAGTCAACAACCCAAAACTCTAGCATAGTTCATATGGTTCTCTTATCCAACCAATTTACAATTCTCCCAAAAACTCATCAATTCATAGCTATAAATGATTAGGGAGTAGAAGAATTATCTTTTTGAAGTTCAATCCTCTTGAATTCGAGTTCTAGGGTTTCTTTTCTCAACAATGATAACTCGATCGAATATCTAATGATTTGAAGTATTTACCCATGTTAATAAAGTTTTGGAGAATTGAAATTAACTTAGAATCATCGTTAGAACTTACCTTGGATGATGGAGGGATCTTGGGGAAGGTAGGTTCTTGAGAGCTTCCCTTTCTAGAACAAATGTACGTGTTTGGGCTTGTAGGGAACGAATATAGGGTTTAAATAAGTGTATGCGTCCCAAAAATTGAGGAGGAAATAAAAGTAGCTCGGATAAATATCATCGGTGCGGGGCATCATCAGGGGTGCCAAAATAAGCCAAAATAACTGTGCAAGGTGCCATCAGAGGCACCAAAACTACAGTGTCTTGCACTGTTTGGGGCGCTGAGGTTGATGCCCTGGACAGTGCCTTGCACTATTATGGGCGTTGAGTTTAATGTCCTGTACAGTTCCTTGATATGTCTATGGCCGTGAGTTTTTAAGGCCTTGTGTTGTCTAAGGCTATAAGACGGTCCTCTTATAAATTTAGTCAATTCTAATGAGTTTTGTGCACCTCACTCTCGGTCTTGATTCTAAAACAATTATTTCTACACATACTCACCCCGATAGGACTTCACATGTCTAAAAGGCCGTATTAATACTCATTTAACGCTTTCACAACTAATTTGAATTTACAGAGTGTTACATTATCTCCCCTTTGGGATCATTCGTCCTCGAATGATTGTCCTAATTGTAACTACGACAAACTCTAGACCTTAAATGAGACTGATGGAAACATGTGAACACTAAACTGAGCACGCATGCATACTAAACTAAATGAATACACGACTACTAAACTGCTGAGATACTGAACTGAATAGGTACTAAACTGAATGGCTACTGAACTGACTGAATACTAAAAGTTATGGATATTATAATATAAGGTCTGAGTGAGAAGGTTAGTGTCACACCTCCTTTTTCCGCACCCGCGAGGGTGCAAGGGAGTTTTTCCAATTAAAGGACAATCGAGACGGGATTGGTTTATTTATTTCAGAGTCGCCACTTGGGAGATTTAGGGTGTCCCAAGTCACCAATTTTAATCCCGAATCGAGGAAAAGAATGACTCCATATTACAGTCTGCGTACCAGAAATCCGGATAAGGAATTCTGTTAACCCGGGAGAAGGTGTTAGGCATTCCCGAGTTCCGTGGTTCTAGCACGGTCGCTCAACTGTTATATTCGGCTTGATTGTCTGATTTTATACAAATATGAACTTATGTGCAAATTTTATCTTTTAACCGCTTTATTATTATTGTTTTTAAAAGAAATATGAACATCGCTTAAAACACGTCTTTGGACTGCGTTACATGAAATGCACCCACAATCCGGAACACGTTTTATTTGATGTTTTGGGATTTGGATTCGGGTCACATGAAATGCACACCCAGGCTTAAGAAAGTAAAATATTAAACACGCGCCTAAAGAGACTATCGCGTTATTATTTTGGGGAAGACCGTGAAATTCGCTAAACGGTCCTTCCGAATTCTAATTAAACCATACATTTTGTGAGGGCCCCGCAATCTATACGTTTTATTTGGCGAGGCTCGTCTCATTTTTATTTTTACAGGATAAACCTACAATGACTATATTTTCTATTAAGTTCGTCTCTAAACTAAAAGAAAATCTCTTAATTATTTACATGCTGAAAAACGTAACTTATTAGTTATTAGTTTACGGCTAATGCGAATGGAAAATTGCGATCGAGTTTGTACAAAGAAAAACTGCTTTCATTTTATATTCTGTTATTCAATAATACTAGAACATGAGATTGACCATAATATCAAAACAGATTAATTATTCTCCGTAATTTAAACTAACATTATTAGATGAAGAAAGTATACATATGCAACCTCATTATTCATTAATCATTCAACTACATCTTTATACGAAGAAAGAAAAATTATATTCAACCACAAATCTAAACAGGAGGAATTCAACAGGAACAAAGCCTGATTAATATTTCATTTTTTGCTTCAAGCCGAGATTGTACAAATGTGTACCTGGAAACAGCAGTACAAGAACAAAAGAAGGAGAAGTCAGCAGCAGTAATAACACAGCAACAACAGATTCAGCAACATCGCAAACCAGTACAGTAGGAATAGCAGAAAACCCAGGAGACTATAAACGACTCCAAGTATAGTGAAGAAGTAAAAGGCAGGAAGGTTCTGACTATTTCAGATCTTAAGCGAGGCAATGAAGCAGTAACTATTTTTTTTCAACTTCAAAACTCTCCAAAATGAATTCTGCCCCTGTATATTCAGTGTATACAGAATGTATATCGGGTGTATACTTCTCACTCCGCCCCCTCTTTTTTTCTTCTCTCTATCTAGTTTTTCCTCTCTTTTTTTCCACCCTTCTTCCTAAATTTTCTCTTCTATTTATAGCAAAATTTTCGAAATTTTCAGATTTGTTTTTTATTATTTTTTTAATTAAAAGAAATCCCACTTACAAATTGCTTTTATTTTTTTAGAAAAAGAAATCCCACCTTTATTTACTTTTATTTTTAAAATTCCAACTTTAATTACTTTATCTTATTTAAAATCCCACTTTTTATTTTTTTAAAAGAGAATCTCACTTTATTTAACTTTTCTTTAAAAAATAAACCACTATCTTTTCTTTTTCTTTTAAAAATGCTACTTTCAATTACTTTAAATTTTTTAAATTTTCAGATATCTTTATATTTATTTTTTAATTCCAACCTTCTTTTACTTTTAAATTTTTTAAAACTTTTTACTTTTTTTTTTAAATTTTCTACATTCTTTTACATTTTTTTATTTTTTTATTTTTTATTTTTTTAAAATCATTTCCGAAATTACTATATATATATATATATATTTTTTTTAAAATAAAAATAATAAATAAAATAAAATATTTTCGGATTTTTTTATATATATAAAAAAACAAAAAATAAAACTATTAATAGTGATAATTCACTTTTTATTTTATTTTTTATTTTTTTTGGTTTTGTTTTGTGTTGGACAAAAATGAAGAAGGGGTGTTGGGTTAATGGACTGGGTCGACCCAGTTCGAAATGGACTGGGTCGTAGGGAAGATTGGGCCATTTTTTGGGCCTATAGCTTGAAATTGAAGAAGAGGCCCAATTCCGACTTTCTTTATATTTTCGCTCTCTTTTCTTCTTTTATTTTTCTAAAACTAAATTATAAAAATACTTAAACTATTATTAAGAACTAAATTAAGTTATAAAGGCGCAAATTAACTCCCAATAACAATTAACGCACAATTAAGTATTAATTAAGCATAAAATTGTATATTTGGACATTAAATGCTAAAAATGCAAACGATGCCTATTTTTGTAATTTTTAATTTTTGTAAAACAATTTTAATTACTAACAATTGTAGAATTAAATCCTACATGCAAAATGCGACATATTTTTGTATTTTTTATTAATTTAGCGAATAAACACGCACAGACAAATACAAATAATTCTTCAAAATATCACAAAATTGTACACCAAAGAAAAATCATTTTATTTTTGAATTTTTTGGGAGTAATTCTCATATAGGGCAAAAATCACGTGCTTACAGCTGCCCCTCTTTGCCCGGAGACACGAAGGGTTTTCGTGCAAAGATAAAGCGAGCGATTTTTGCCCATCCGAGTACTCCGTTGAAGCATTTTTTGAAAAAGATTTGACCGAACCTTTGCTTCAAAGGTTTCCTACATATCCTGGGCTAAACAGGAATCAGGTCAATGTAGTTCGAGAAATTTTGGTAGCTGGGACTACCGTTGGACTGCAATGTTACTGTTGTTGCATGTTATTACTACTGCTTACCGATCTCCTTGTTACACCGTGCTTAAAAAAACAAGAAGCTAGGCTAGAGTACAATTTGTTTTTGTTGCCTTGCTTCCTTGTCTGCTTGCATTTCTTTCGGTGCTTTACTTCTTTTGACACATGTACTTGAGTTTGTACTGTGACCTCTTGTTGCAACCTTCTGTTTCCCGGTGCCGGGGAATTTTATTGTTTCCTGCTGGGGATTCCTATTGTAACCCTCTGTTTTATTGTCCTCTGACTTGATTTTGAAATGTATGCCTCTGTTATCTGGGCGGGCTCCCAATTTTAATACTTGAAAATTAAAGACTTGAAATGTATGCCTCTGTTATCTGGGCGGGCTCCCAAGTTCAATGCTTGAAAATTAAAGACTGAAATGTATGCCTCTGTTCTATGGGCGGGCTCCCAACTTCAACAACAACTTTAAAAATGAATGTCATTCCTCTCTTCAACCAATACATCGCCATTCTGTTCTTCAGAGGGGGCTCCTGATTTCAACAACTTTAAAAAATAAAATCCTATTCGAGGGCGGATGAACCCGAAATATCCTATTCGAGGGCGGATGAACCCAAAATATCCTATTCGAGGGCGGATGAACCCAAATATCCTATTCGAGGGCGGATGAACCCAAAATATCCTATTCGAGGGCGGATGAACCCAAATATCCTATTCGAGGGCGGATGAACCCAAAATATCCTATTCGAGGGCGGATGAACCCAAAATATCCTATTCGAGGGCGGATGAACCCAAAATATCCTATTCGAGGGCGGATGAACCCAAAATATCCTATTCGAGGGCGGATGAACCCATATATCCTATTCGAGGGCGGATGAACCCAAAATATCCTATTCGAGGGCGGATGAACCCAAAATATCCTATTCGAGGGCGGATGAACCCAAAATATCCTATTCGAGGGCGGATGAACCCAAAATATCCTATTCGAGGGCGGATGAACCCAAATATCCTATTCGAGGGCGGATGAACCCAAATATCCTATTCGAGGGCGGATGAACCCAAATATCCTATTCGAGGGCGGATGAACCCAAAATATCCTATTCGAGGGCGGATGAACCCAAAATATCCTATTCGAGGGCGGATGAACCCAAAATATCCTATTCGAGGGCGGATGAACCCAAAATATCCTATTCGAGGGCGGATGAACCCAAAATATCCTATTCGAGGGCGGATGAACCCAAAATATCCTATTCGAGGGCGGATGAACCCATATATCCTATTCGAGGGCGGATGAACCCAAAATATCCTATTCGAGGGCGGATGAACCCAAAATATCCTATTCGAGGGCGGATGAACCCAAAATATCCTATTCGAGGGCGGATGAACCCAAATATCCTATTCGAGGGCGGATGAACCCAAATATCCTATTCGAGGGCGGATGAACCCAAATATCCTATTCGAGGGCGGATGAACCCAAAATATCCTATTCGAGGGCGGATGAACCCAAAATATCCTATTCGAGGGCGGATGAACCCAAAATATCCTATTCGAGGGCGGATGAACCCAAAATATCCTATTCGAGGGCGGATGAACCCAAAATATCCTATTCGAGGGCGGATGAACCCAAATATCCTATTCGAGGGCGGATGAACCCAAATATCCTATTCGAGGGCGGATGAACCCAAATATCCTATTCGATGGCGGATGAACCCAAAATATCCTATTCGAGGGCGGATGAACCCAAAATATCCTATTCGAGGGCGGATGAACCCAAAATATCCTATTCGAGGGCGGATGAACCCAAAATATCCTATTCGAGGGCGGATGAACCCAGAATATCCTATTCGAGGGCGGATGAACCCAAAATATCCTATTCGAGGGCGGATGAACCCAAAATATCCTATTCGAGGGCGGATGAACCCAAATATCCTATTCGAGGGCGGATGAACCCAATATATCCTATTCGAGGGCGGATGAACCCAAAATATCCTATTCGAGGGCGGATGAACCCAGAATATCCTATTCGAGGGCGGATGAACCCAGAATATCCTATTCGAGGGCGGATGAACCCAGAATATCCTATTCGAGGGCGGATGATCCCAAAATATCCTATTCGAGGGTGGATGAACCCAAATATCCTATTCGAGGGCGGATGATCCCATTTTCAACATCTTGGAATTGTCTTACCTCCGACTGTTTTTCTCCAAATCTTGTTGTCTTGCTATCTCTTAAAACTTGAATTGATTTCCTTGTTCTTCTGAGAAAATTTTCGACCATGGCAGAAAATCTTCTGCCCCAGTTTTGATGCTTTTCCTTGTTCTCCAGGTGGACGCCTGACTTCTGATATTTCAACTGTTCTTCCTTGTTCTCCACGTGGACGCCTGACTGTTAATTCAATTCTTCATCCTTGTTCTCCAGATGATTGCTATTTCTTTTCTTCATCCTTGTTCTCCAGGTGGACGCCTGATTGTTGTTTCTTTCATTGTTCTTCCTTGTTCTCCAGGTGGACGCCTGATTTCTGATATTTCATTGCTCTTCCTTGTTCTCCAGGTGGATGCCTGATTACTAATACTTCAACTACTCATCCTTGTTCTCCAGGTGGATGCCTGATTGTTGTTTCTTTCATTGCTCTTCCTTGTTCTCCAGGTGGACGCCTGATTTCTGATATTTCATTGCTCTTCCTTGTTCTCCAGGTGGATGCCTGATTACTAATACTTCAACTACTCATCCTTGTTCTCCAGGTGGATGCCTGATTGCTGGGGATAATACCACTGGGGAGTCTCCTTTCTTTCCTTCCTTCAAATTCAATTTTTTTTCTTTTTTTTTTCTTTCTTAACACTGCTGGGGATAAAAGTGTTATCTTCTTGGGATAACGTTGTTGAGGATAACGCTGCTGGGGAATTTTATCCCTTCAAATCGATGCTTCATTCTTCTGGAAGCTGCTGAGGATGATAATGGTTTTTGCTTTTCTGAGCACAAATGTCATCCCTTTGTTCTGTCTGCTGGGGAACAAATTCTTTTATTAAAACTTGTTATGCTGGGGGTAAAACTGGTTCAAAGACCACTTCCCTTGAGACTGGTGCTATATTCATTTTACCCTGAATGGGTATCTGACTTCCAGAAAATTTTCCAAATGAAAGGAAAATTTTCTGCCCCAGTTTGACAGTCTCCCTTATGGCCCGCATTTCTGTCATCAATGCCACTTCCTTTACCTGTTTCAATTTAAACAAAAATTGTTAGTTTAAAACGCGGTGGTTGGTTGTGATACTCCCACTGGGATGGTTTTCCCTTTTCCCTTCCTTGCTCTGCATTCCACAACTTGTTGGGGATGATATTATTTGCTGGGGATAATCCTTTTCTGCTGGGGATATCCCTCTTCTTTCGTGGCATGGCTCGGAAACTTGCATTTTCCCGACCTTTTAGTCTCGCATGAATTTCCCAAATCATGCTTATTGTTTTTCTTGTTTTGTCCACGGGCTCTGGTCTTGAGGTTTAATAACCTTTGATTTCGGCAAGGATATCCCTCTTGACACTCGTCAATCCTTTTGCTGGGGATATCTTTCTTGACACTGGCCTCGCGCTTGTTCCTTCCTGACTATATCACTTGGATGTACTAGTCAGATCTTATCTTGGAAAGCTGATGGTCTACTTTGAAGTCATTTCCCACTGGTCTTGACCAAACAGACTCTACTGGGGAAATTGCTATGAAAGGAAAAGATAAAAGGGAACAGAATAAAAGACAAAGGAAAAAATGACTCTTTAACAAAAGAAACTATAAATAAAAACCTATCAAATGAAAACACTGACTCTAATGGTCATGACATGCATATGTGGCCTATCCTTCGTCATCAATCGTCTTTCAAGGTCTTCCCTTGACTATTCCCCATCTGATTCCCAATCTTATTCGACTTGTAGTGCCCGAAGGGTTTTCACTATCAAGCCTCTCTCATTTTGGGTTTTTCTCTCAGCTTTCATCGCCTTATGGTGTCCGTGAAGATTTTCACCGATAAGACTCTCTCATTTATATCACTTTCTAGCTGGGGATTTGGAGTGTTGCCGGTATGACTCTCTCTGCTGGAGATTAGAGTCCTTTCTGCTGTGGAACAGAATGTTATGTTCGCTGGTAAGATTCTCATTTGTCTGACTTGGCATCTTTTGCAGACTGATCAGAAGGTCTTTCTTTGGACCGTAATGTGGGTTTTTTGGATAGGCTTAGAAAGAAAGGGTATTAAAGGCTCAAAAACAAATCAATTTGGGGTTCAAAATTACAACCTTCGGAACCAATTTTGCTTACAACGAGCATAACTCTTGCCCCAGTTTCTTGCTTGGGGATTATTTATTTATAATTAATTATTTTTTTTCTCTTTTTATTACACCATGCACACTGTGCTCCCTATGACCGAGCCGTGAGGCGCCTACGTATCGTCTTTGAGGAATCAGGTCAAACGTAGTTCCCAATTCCTTTCATTTCATTTGACTTTCTTTTTTTTTTGATTTTTTTTTTGATTTTTTTTTTCTTTTTTTTCGTATTTCCTAGTCGTTGCTATTGATTCCGAACGAGGGGTATGAAAGAAAATAAAATAAGGCTCAAAAGGGGTAACGAAAGATAAAGTGTTTAGGTAGCAGAATAAAATGCCTTCGTCATTCCAGTCTTTAAAACATGCCAAGTGCAAACAACACAATTGAACATAGATTTATAGCCTCTTCCGATGGTGCTGGACTTGACAATTATGTTAAACACTTGCTTTTTCATTTGTCATTTCTAAAGCACTGCTGGGCGACACTCTCACTCTCATGCACGACCCTCATGCCAATTTGGCGAATCTTGCATTTAACGGTTTCTTTATGTTTTACTTGCCCCGGTTTCACATGACTCGGGATTCAAATAATCTCAAACCGTTCTTATTTCCTTTAAATGCTTTGATCACCTTCCCAGGGTTTTATGATTAACTTTATAGACTAGGCCCAAACTGTGTGCGCATGTCATGTCCCTAGAATCGGCATTGAACGAAAATGACAAAAGGACTAAATAAAAAGATGACTGGAAATAATAAAAGACCGGCTTTTGTATTAAACTTCCGGCGAAATGGTTAGAAAAACAAACAAAACAACCAGAATAAAATCTTAACACAACATCAACGAGACTTAAACAAACTGATACGACAAAAAATGGAAAGATAAGAAGGTTTGACACAAGACAATATTCGGATTACAACCCTAAGAATAATCCGGATAACAGAAATGACAACAAAATAAACCACCAACAGCTTCTCTCTTGCTAACCAAGGAACGGAGCGTCCTCCCATTTTATCAAAATTGGCATCTTAGCCACTAAGCTTTGCATTAGTATTGCCAAGACCATTATCAGCTTCCATATCATCAACCTCCGTCAACAAGTTCTCGATAGGGTTTGAGTGCTCCATGTTACTGTTATCGATCACAATCCGCCCTTCTTGGATCATTTTCTCTACTTCCCTTTTCAAATTACGACAACTCTCAATGTTGTGCCCTATGACATTGGAGTGGTACGCGCATTGCGCTGCCGGATCAAAGTTTCTTGCATGTGGATCTGGAGTATATGCGGGGAGCGGCTCAATCAAGCCAGCATGCTTTAGCCTTTCAAACAGACTTGCATAAGATACTCCGATAGGGGTGAGAGCCTTTCCTCGTTTGAGCAACCTTTCGTTCCTAAATGCTTGATTGGGCCGGAAACCTGATCCAGGGGGCTTCCGGTAGGCTTGTGAGGGTGGATAGGCCTTCTGTGGAGCTGGGTATTTGGAAAATGAAGCCCATCTTTGGGAACCTCGTGGAGAGAAGTAGCATTGGGAAGGGGAGTAGCGTGGACGAGTGATGGAGCTACTCGGGTAGCTAGGAAAGCTGTCATAAGTGGGTTGGGATGGAGAGTATGGGGGATGGGTAATGCCAGAGTTTGAAAAGCTTGGCGGTGGTGGGGGTGGTGCTTTCCCAGTTATCCATGCTTGATACATGTCTGCCACATGTTGTCTCAGCATTTTCACTTCTTCTACCAACCCGTTGTTCTGTTCGACCAATTGTTGTCGGTCATCAGTACCGACCCATCCTGTTCTGAGGTTCTGTGTCATTTGCTTTGCAGGGAGGAGTTACCACAACCAACCACTTTTCTATATATGAACACAGCAAAGGGAAGCCATGATGTTAGTGTCAGGGCATTTGACAGATAATCATATATTAGAGATGCAATGCACCTAAGCAGTTAAACTGTTCTATCAGAAATGCGATGCACTTGCGCTTTCTTTTATTTTTCTTTCTTCCTTTTTTTTTCTTTTTCAGTGATGGTCGAATCTTATAGAGATTGCCTACGTATCATGACCCCGCATGAATCAGACCTTGCGTAGTTCGGACCAATAAAAGATAAACAATATTAATCACTTTTTTTCAATTTTCATATTAAAATAAACTGGGTTTTAAAGGTTTGAAGATGACCTACAAACTCGAAAATCAAACAACCCACATATTCTAATTAAAGATTTATAACCTCGAAACAAAAAGATCACCTTCCTTTCCCCGTTTGACAAATGCAACCAAATGGCTATTTTTGCAAATGTGGCCCCTTTCAAATCTCACATGAATTTTGAGGCCGGGGAGGATTATTTTGACACTTTACAAACTTGTTCGTTCTTTTACGAAAATAGCCTTTCGACAACTGAAAGATACTCTAAGGCTATTTTGGCAAGAACGGTTTAAGACACTGTCGAAGCTAGCTCGACTTATTTTTGACTAAAAGAAAAAAAAATTCACCTGACCGTTGACTCTTTATTTTTATTTTTTTACAATAAAAACTAGGTGTTGCAACACGGCCCTTCAGCGCCTTGGGGACGAAGATTTTTTAAGGCTGTGTGGGTCAACTGGACCAAATTTTTAAAAAATGACCCAAAGGTGGCTGTTTATGCAAAGTCAGCTTTCCGGCGTCCCTTTCGGGAACATTTGGCTATGCCTTGATAAAACAGCGTCACCCGACTTCTTTATGACAAAATTAAAATTTGACATATATATTTATTTTTTTTGCTATTTTTTAGTAAATGGGGAGGTTGGACACCGCCCGACGTATTTATGATAAAAATTAAAATTTTGACACGTTTTTTATTTATTTATTGGTTTTTGGCTATTTTAGCAATAAAGGGGGGTTGGACCCGATGAGGGTTGCCTACGTATCTCACATCCGGTGAGAATCAAACCGGCGTAGTTCGGGTCGGTCATGAATAAAGTAAATAAACTGATTTTAAATTATGATTTTTTTTTGTAAAAGAACTGCTTTAAAAGAAGAAAGGAAGTATTTTTATATTTTTTTTTGGATTTTTGATTGATTTTCTTTTTGAAAGAAAGATTTCTAAGAATTCCTTTTCTTTTGATTTGAACTTTGAGAATTTCAAAAGTAAAAGGAAGATATTTTTTTTCTTATTCTAAGAAGAAAGAAAATATTTTTTTTTGGAATTTTACCTTTAATAAAAGAAACGCTTTCTAAAAAAATATTTTTTTAATTTTGAATTTTCTTTTCAATTTTTAAAGAAGAAGGAAAATATTTTCGAATTTATTTTATTTTATTATATATATATATATATATTTTTTTTTAATAATTAAAAAGACTTTCTAAAGAAGTCAATAACGGAAAAAAAAAATTTGGATTTTTTTTTTGTTTTGAAAATTGAGAGTCTAAAAAAAACTTTTCTAGACTTTTGGCACGACAAATATTTTTGCAACAAATAAAGATATATATACATTTTTTGGAAATAAAGAACAACTTTTTTGGATTTTTATATATATACATATTTGCAACAAATAATAAAACCACTTTCGACGCGACTCTTTTTATTTTATTAGTTATTTTTATTTTGGTATCTAAACAAATAAATAAATAAAAACTCATTTTAAAACAAGACTTTTTTTCATTTTCATTTTTTTTTATGGCAAGACAAACTATTTTTTTTTCTAATTTGTTTTTTAAAAACAAGACAGAACAACGACTCTTTTTTTTCTTTCTATTTTTCCTTTGCTTTTAATAAAACAAACTAATAAAATATTTTTTTTTCATTTTCTCAAAATTTCGGCAGAGTTTTGACAGTTATTTGGGCATTGTTTTTTTTTTCAAAAATAAACAATCAATTCCCTAACCGCTATTTTTTTCAATTTCAAAATATTATTCCTGATATTCAAAAGTCAGTCAACACAAAAGTCCGAATCAAATAAATGCGCAAATAGCAGCAAGTAAGATGCATCAGGATGGTCATTTTCATTTTTTGGTACACCTGTCCTAGACAGACCCAACCCCTGTGTTGAGCCTCCAAAGTCAAATGCACGTGATGCAAACAAACGTTCCTACTAGGGATCCGGCATGAAGCTGAGTTATTCTAAGTGAAAAAAAACCTGAGGCATATTGTTCTAGCCCTGGCTTACCCAAGTGGACAGCTTGAGCCGAAATGGGGGCAACGTACCGGGAGCACGAAAGTCTGCCCGGCCTAGTTACTTGTCCCAACTTCGTCTTATTTGGTATGACTTCTAACAGAAAGGTGGGTCACGCGCACGTGTACACCATAAATTTAGAAGACTCAGAAAGAAGAAGAGTTTCGTAGCAGTTTTATACACAATTCAGATAATATTAAAGCGGTAAAAGCATCATTTAGCATATTAAGCATAAACATGTAAAAATCAGATAATAAATAAAGCCAACTATAACAGTTATTTTAAGCTCGAATTTCTAACCCTGAACCAGTGGTTCTGGGCCAAGTCCCCAGCAGAGTCGCCAGAGCTGTCACACCTCCTTTTTCCGCACCCGCGAGGGTGCAAGGGAGTTTTTCCAATTAAAGGACAATCGAGACGGGATTGGTTTATTTATTTCAGAGTCGCCACTTGGGAGATTTAGGGTGTCCCAAGTCACCAATTTTAATCCCGAATCGAGGAAAAGAATGACTCCATATTACAGTCTGCGTACCAGAAATCCGGATAAGGAATTCTGTTAACCCGGGAGAAGGTGTTAGGCATTCCCGAGTTCCGTGGTTCTAGCACGGTCGCTCAACTGTTATATTCGGCTTGATTGTCTGATTTTATACAAATATGAACTTATGTGCAAATTTTATCTTTTAACCGCTTTATTATTATTGTTTTTAAAAGAAATATGAACATCGCTTAAAACACGTCTTTGGACTGCGTTACATGAAATGCACCCACAATCCGGAACACGTTTTATTTGATGTTTTGGGATTTGGATTCGGGTCACATGAAATGCACACCCAGGCTTAAGAAAGTAAAATATTAAACACGCGCCTAAAGAGACTATCGCGTTATTATTTTGGGGAAGACCGTGAAATTCGCTAAACGGTCCTTCCGAATTCTAATTAAACCATACATTTTGTGAGGGCCCCGCAATCTATACGTTTTATTTGGCGAGGCTCGTCTCATTTTTATTTTTACAGGATAAACCTACAATGACTATATTTTCTATTAAGTTCGTCTCTAAACTAAAAGAAAATCTCTTAATTATTTACATGCTGAAAAACGTAACTTATTAGTTATTAGTTTACGGCTAATGCGAATGGAAAATTGCGATCGAGTTTGTACAAAGAAAAACTGCTTTCATTTTATATTCTGTTATTCAATAATACTAGAACATGAGATTGACCATAATATCAAAACAGATTAATTATTCTCCGTAATTTAAACTAACATTATTAGATGAAGAAAGTATACATATGCAACCTCATTATTCATTAATCATTCAACTACATCTTTATACGAAGAAAGAAAAATTATATTCAACCACAAATCTAAACAGGAGGAATTCAACAGGAACAAAGCCTGATTAATATTTCATTTTTTGCTTCAAGCCGAGATTGTACAAATGTGTACCTGGAAACAGCAGTACAAGAACAAAAGAAGGAGAAGTCAGCAGCAGTAATAACACAGCAACAACAGATTCAGCAACATCGCAAACCAGTACAGTAGGAATAGCAGAAAACCCAGGAGACTATAAACGACTCCAAGTATAGTGAAGAAGTAAAAGGCAGGAAGGTTCTGACTATTTCAGATCTTAAGCGAGGCAATGAAGCAGTAACTATTTTTTTTCAACTTCAAAACTCTCCAAAATGAATTCTGCCCCTGTATATTCAGTGTATACAGAATGTATATCGGGTGTATACTTCTCACTCCGCCCCCTCTTTTTTTCTTCTCTCTATCTAGTTTTTCCTCTCTTTTTTTCCACCCTTCTTCCTAAATTTTCTCTTCTATTTATAGCAAAATTTTCGAAATTTTCAGATTTGTTTTTTATTATTTTTTTAATTAAAAGAAATCCCACTTACAAATTGCTTTTATTTTTTTAGAAAAAGAAATCCCACCTTTATTTACTTTTATTTTTAAAATTCCAACTTTAATTACTTTATCTTATTTAAAATCCCACTTTTTATTTTTTTAAAAGAGAATCTCACTTTATTTAACTTTTCTTTAAAAAATAAACCACTATCTTTTCTTTTTCTTTTAAAAATGCTACTTTCAATTACTTTAAATTTTTTAAATTTTCAGATATCTTTATATTTATTTTTTAATTCCAACCTTCTTTTACTTTTAAATTTTTTAAAACTTTTTACTTTTTTTTTTAAATTTTCTACATTCTTTTACATTTTTTTATTTTTTTATTTTTTATTTTTTTAAAATCATTTCCGAAATTACTATATATATATATATTTTTTTTTTAAAATAAAAATAATAAATAAAATAAAATATTTTCGGATTTTTTTATATATATAAAAAAACAAAAAATAAAACTATTAATAGTGATAATTCACTTTTTATTTTATTTTTTATTTTTTTTGGTTTTGTTTTGTGTTGGACAAAAATGAAGAAGGGGTGTTGGGTTAATGGACTGGGTCGACCCAGTTCGAAATGGACTGGGTCGTAGGGAAGATTGGGCCATTTTTTGGGCCTATAGCTTGAAATTGAAGAAGAGGCCCAATTCCGACTTTCTTTATATTTTCGCTCTCTTTTCTTCTTTTATTTTTCTAAAACTAAATTATAAAAATACTTAAACTATTATTAAGAACTAAATTAAGTTATAAAGGCGCAAATTAACTCCCAATAACAATTAACGCACAATTAAGTATTAATTAAGCATAAAATTGTATATTTGGACATTAAATGCTAAAAATGCAAACGATGCCTATTTTTGTAATTTTTAATTTTTGTAAAACAATTTTAATTACTAACAATTGTAGAATTAAATCCTACATGCAAAATGCGACATATTTTTGTATTTTTTATTAATTTAGCGAATAAACACGCACAGACAAATACAAATAATTCTTCAAAATATCACAAAATTGTACACCAAAGAAAAATCATTTTATTTTTGAATTTTTTGGGAGTAATTCTCATATAGGGCAAAAATCACGTGCTTACAGTTAGTTACCTTCAATATTTCTCCAAAACACCTGCTAGCAAATAGAGCATAATACAAGCCTCACAGGGCATCATAATATACATAACATGAAACATATACGTGAATGTTGCTTTGTCATGGATACGTGAATACCGAACAAATATGGATATAAGAATACTAAACTAGCACGAATATTTGAGTACTGAACTGACATGAATATCTGAGCACTAAACTGACATCAATATCTGAGTAATAAGCTGGCATGAATATCTGAGTATTAGAATGACATGAGTATTGGAATGACATAAGTATCTTAGTACTGAACTATCATGAATGTTATAACATAACACGTAAAACACTACGTGTACAAATGCCAATTCTAGTGGAAACTCTAACTCATAAGCTACTTGCCTGACCCTTCGTAGGATCCTATACATCCCGATATGCCTGGGATTGAGCATGCCTTTCTTCCTAAATCTTATAACACCGTTTAAGGCCAAGCTTTGAGAATACCCAATCATCAACTTGAAACTCTAGGTCTCTACGATGCATATCCGAATAGGACTTTTGGCGACTCTGAGTCGTCTTCAAATCTTCTTGAATCCACTTAAATTTCTTCATAGCTTGATAGACCAAATCTGGTCCCAACAACTCTGCTTCGCCAACTTCGAACCAACCAATTGTTGATCTACACCTTCGCCCATACATATCATTCTTTTGGAATGAGCGAGATAATCCTATTATAAGGTCCATATTTACCATTTCTCTAAAGGATATGTGTATTCTTAGATAAACACTTGGTTTTCTGCTACTCGATTTTCACTTGCTGACAATTCAGACACTTGGCAACAAAGTCTGCGGCGTTCTTTTTCATGTCGTTCCACCATAAATCTCCTTGAGATCATGATACATCTTTGGGGAACCTAGGTGGATAGAATACCTGGAATTATGGGCTTCTAACATCTTCCTCCCTTGCTAAGTCCATCTATGGTTGGAACACACCATCTATCTTGGTACCTAAAGTATCATCATCTGCCCCTTGTTCAAAACCAACATCTTATGACTATCAATCCCCTCTTTCTGCTATAACAAGTAGGGATCATCAAACCATTTCTCCTTCACTTCGGCTACTAAGGAGGAACAAGTCCTATTCTGGACAACAACTCCACTATCTTTGGAGTCCGAAAATTGAACTCCTAGATGGGCTAATCGGTGAACTTCTTTAACCAGAGTTCTCTTACCTACCTCAATCATTAGCTATACTTCCCATACTTGATTATCTTCTTAAGCACTTCCTGAAAACACTTTTAATATTGTTATGAGCTAAGTCTTTGACTAGTACATCGAAGATTAGAATATCGTGCAATGGAACTACCCCCATTACACATAACTAGGCATGCTTTTATAGATTTTATGTGATCACTTTATCATCAATAATTAATCTCGGTGATCATTCTACTTACTTTGTGTTTCTTGCACACGCTAGGCATATTCCTTATGGTAATTATATCATTTCATATCCATGCTAACATTTCGGGTTTCAAATCTCCAACTGGACTTACTGATGAATTTCATAACTCCCCCTTAGACCAAAGGTTAAGGTCTTATACTTGCACATTTTTTCCTTTCGTTGGGATCCGAACAACTTTCCTTGTCTTCTGCAATTCTTTGCACTTTACATCAATGACGACTCATCTTCCGACTTACTTCTGAGCAATCTTTCTTACTAGGAAAAATTTAATTATTTACATAACGGAAAGCTAATGTATTCACAACTATCATTGTGATGACCCAAAAGGTCATCACTCGTTTTGAAAGTAAATTTTGTGTTTTGAGGCATTGAAAACCTCTTTTTGGCTCACCTCGATTTGCGTGTGCAGTCCTGGCACATTTTCGAAAAGCTTTTATGTGAAAATTTGAGGAAAATGCTAATTTTGCCTTTAAAATTGAATTTAAGTTGGCTTCGGTCAACATTTTGGGTAAACGGAATCGGAACCTTGATTTGACGGTCCCGGAGGGTCCGTAGAAAAATATAGGACTTGGTCGTATTCCCGGAATTGAATTCCGATGTCCCAAGCCCGAGAAATGAATTTTTGAAAGGAATTGTTTAACTGAAATCATAAGAGTTTTTGGAAATTTAGAGATGTTTGAATTTGATAGTATCGGGCCCATATTTTGGTTTCGAAGCTCGGTACAATTTAAAATAATAATTAAGTTGTATCTGTGGAATTTGGTAAGAATCGGAGTTCGTTTGGTATAAATCGGACCTTTAGTTGAGAAAATGATAATTTCAATGTTCTTGAGTAATTTCATGAATTTGAGGCTTAATTCGTAGTTGTTGATGTTATTTTGATGATTTGATCGCACGAGCAAGTCCGTATGATATTTTTAAACTTGCGTGCATGATTGGTTTGAAGCCCCGAGGGCTCGGGTGAGTTTTGGATAGGCCACAGAGTGAATTTGGACTTAGGAAAATTGCTGGTATGTTGTAGCTGTGTAACAGGCCTCTGATCTCGCAATTGCGAGATCAGGCTTCTCAAATGCGAAGATCTCAGGCTTGGAAAATGCGACCCAGGCGTCGCAATTGCGAACCAAGTCTGGGCAAGCCATTCTCGCAAATGCGACATTTTGGTCGCAAATGCGAAGCTGACAGGATTTCAAAGTTGCGACAACTGAGATCTGTTAGGTGGGATTTTGATGGGATTCTTCTCATTTTTCAAACTTTTTCAAACCCTAAAACATCTTGGGCTATTTTCCAAAGAAAGGTTCTTCTCCAAATCATTTGTAAGACATTTCTAACTCATTTCTTTCAATCTAATCCATCTTTTTACATGATTTCATTTCAAAATCAAGGATTTTTCATGGGAAAATGGGTGATTTTGAGTAAAACTTAGGATTTTCAAATTTTAGGGATTTGGACCTCTATTTGAGGTCTGATTTCAAAACAAATTATATATTTGAGTTCGTGGGTGACTGGGTGATCAGGTTTTGGTTCGAACTTCGGGTTTTGACCAAGAGATCCCGGGGTCAATTTTTGAATTTTTGGGGAAAACACTGAGAAACCTATTTTCATGCATTAGAATTAGTTTATTTAGTATTTATTAATGTTATTAAGTAAATTGTGGCTAGATACAAGCGGGTTGGTGGTGAGATCGAGAGGTAAACCGGTAGTTGAGGCTTGATTATATTCATGGCATTGAGGTAAGTGTTTGGTCTAACCTTAGCTTGAGGGAATAGGAGTTGTGGTCTTATTTGCTATGTGCTAAGTGTTGAGTACGACGTATAGGTGTGGTGACGAGTATCTATATGTTGGTGTCAAGCATGCATGTGAGTCTTATACTATGATTGTTGTGACTCCATTATGTTGTGTCCATGCTTAATATGGTGATTGTAAATGTTGAACAAGGCTTATGAAAGTATTCTTGGTAATTGACCATTATTGAGCATTGGCTCAAGTTGAGACTTATGTTGTAAAGTGATTGTGGAAACGAGGAGAGATATATTGTTGATTCACTTGCCGGGATGTTATTGTTTATGATATTGTCTCCCTTTCTAGGATGTTATTGGTTATGATATTCTTTCCCTTGCCGGGGTGTTATCGGTTATGATATTGTTTCCCTTGCCGAGATATTGATGTTATACTATTGTTCCCTTACCGGGATTCCTTGTGATTGGTGTTGATTTGTATATTGGGATCGGGTTGCACGCCGCAATAATATTATATGAGATCGGGTTTCACGCCGCAACGAGAAGTAATAATGGTGGACAGGTGGGGTCGGGTTGCACACCGCAATAGTAATATATGATTTGGATCGGGTTGCACGCTGCAACAATGATATATGATTTAGATCGGGTTGCACGCCACAACAATAATATATGATTTGGATCGGGTTGCACGCCGCAACAATATTATATGATTGGGATCGGGTTGCACACCGCAACAAGAAAAAATAAAAGTGAATATTGATTCATTACTGTTTTCCTTGTTCTTGCTGACATGAAATTATGGTGTTCTTTATGCTTCTCTACTGAAATTCTGTTAGTACTTGATATTCCCCACAACATGTTTCCCCTTCCCATCTTTAACTGCTAGTTTATGTTATCATTATTCGCCGTATATGATTTAACTGCACAGGTTTAGGTCGACACTTATCAGCACATGGGGTCGGTTGTGCTGATACTACACTCTGAACTGTGTGCAGATCCTGGTGCTGGAGCATTTGGACCATAGTGAGGTTGCTGCCTTCAGTCTAGCGGAGACCCGAGGTAGTCCTGCAGACGTCCGCAGGCCTTGACGTCCCCTTCTATCCTATTTTCTTTATGTTCCTACTTATTTTAGAGACAAACATGTATTTTCTTTGTTCAGACCTTATTTGTAGTTATCTTAGATAGTCCGTGAGATTGTGACACCAGTTCTGGGTAGATTATTTCTATGGAATCGTATTTGTATTAAGTTAAATTATTAGATTTCGCCTTCCACATTTCTTTCTATTATTATTATTCCGTTGTTGATCATACGTTAATTTGAAATTGTTAAAAGGGTAAGGAAAAAGGGTAACAAAATCTGTAATACTCAGCATGCCTAGCTTTCATGAGTAGGCGCCATCACGACTCCCGATGGTAGGAAATCTGGGTCGTGACAAGTTGGTATCAGAGCTCTAGGTTGCTTAGGTCTCACAATTCACGGACAAGCTTAGTAGAGTCTGAGGGATCGGTACAAAGACGTCTGTGTTTATCCCCCAGAGGCTATAGAGTTAGGAAAACTTCGCATCTATTCTTTCATGTCGTGCGACTTGATTTCTCAATGCTAATTGAACTTCCACTCTGTTCTCTCACAGATGGTGAGAACACGTACCGCTTCATCAGCTAACTAGCAGCCCGAGCCCCCAGTAGCATCTCCTGCGAGGGGCAGAGGTCGAGGCCGTGCTAGGGCCCAAGGTAGAGGCAAAGTTCAGCCCAGAGCTTGAGCAGCAGCACCTGCGGCGGAGCCTCAGCTTGACTTTGACGATGAGGTTCTAGCCCAGTTAGTTCCAGCAAGACCAGCTCAGGTCCCATATGGGTTCATCGCCACTCCGGTACTTCAGGATGCTCTGGTCCGTCTAGTGGGCCTTATGGAGAGTGTCGCCCAGGCAGGCTTACTTCCTATAGCACCAGTCGTCTCTCAAGCTGGGGGAGGAGTACAAACTCCACCTACTCGCACTCCGAAGCAGATGGCTTCCCAGTTTCAGACTCCAGCAGCTCAGCCAGTTGGGATAGTTCAGCCAGGAGTTGTGGCTTAGACCGGTGATGGAGCAGCTATGTCTGCTGATGCTTTGTGGAGGTTGGACAGGTTCACCAAGCTCTTCACTACTACTTTTAGCGGTACATCTTCTGAGGATCCCCAGGATTATTTGGATAGTTGTCATGAGGTTCTACGGAACATGGGGATAGTGGAGACCAATGGGGTCGACTTTGCTGCTTTTTTTCTGTCAGGATCTGCCAAGACTTAGTGGAGGGATTATTGTTTGGCTAAACCAGCTGGGTCACCTGCTTTGACTTGGGATCAATTTTCTTAGCTATTTCTGGAGAAGTTTCTTCCGGTCACTTAGAGGGAGAACTATCGGAGGCAGTTTGAGCATCTCCAGTAGGGTTCTATGACCGTCACTCAGTATGAGACTAGATTCATTGTCTTAGCCCGTCATACTCTTCTGATACTTCTTACCGAGAGAGAGATTAAGGAGGTTCATTGAGGGACTCGTTTAGCCTATTCGATTGCATATGCGGCCAATGTGGCCAGGAGAATCGAGGTGGTTTTATCACAGGGGAGTGGTCAGGGGTCTGACAAGAGGCCCCATCATTCTGGCAGGTTCAGTGGTGCCTCGTCTGAAGACAGGGATTCTTTTGGTAGGGGCCATCCTTCCAGGCTATTTCATTTAGCATTACAGGCATCTCATGAAGCTTCAGGGGCGTGGTTATTATGTACCTCCTTTAGGACAGCCAGCTCCTATCAGAGCACCTCCTCTTCAGAGCTATCATCATGGTCAGCCGGCCCGTCAGAGTTAATCTCAGTTTCCTCAACCGCAGCACTCAGGTGGATGCTTTGAGTGCGGTGAGTATAGTCATATCAGGAGGTCTTGTCCGAGATTAGTGGGTTCTCAGTCGCAGCATCAGGGTTCCCGTGCCATAGTTTAGGCACCGGGTGTTTCACCGCCCGCTCAGCCAGCTAGAGATGGGGGTAGAGGTTCTAGAGATGGAGGTAGAGGTATTAGATGTGGAGGTCAAGCCGCTAGAGGTGGAGGCCAGCCAGCAGGAGGCCATCCCAGAAACGTAGTTCAGAGTAGTGGGACCCAACCTCGATATTATGCTCTTCCAACTAGGCCAGAGGATGAGGCCTCCGATGTAGTTATCACAGGTACGGTTCTGGTTTGTAGTAGAGATGCTTTAGTTCTATTTGATCCAAGGTCTACATACTCCTATGTGTCATCTTATTTTACCCCGCATTTGGTCATGCCTAGTGATTCTTTGAGTGCTCCTGTATATGTGTCTACACCGGTGGGTGATTCTATTGTGGTGGATCGTGTCCATCGTATGTGTATAGTTGTGATTGGGGGTCTTGAGACCCGAGTAGATCTGTTACTTTTGGATATGGTTGATTTTGATGTCATATTGGGGATGGACTGGTTAACACCTTACCACGCTATCTTGGACTGTCATGCCAAGCCTGTGACTTTAGCCATGCCGGGTTTACCTCGTTTAGAGTGAAGAGGGACTCCTGGTCATTCCACCCGCAGGGTTATCTAATATATGAAGGCTCCGTGTATTGTTGAGAAGGGATGTTTGGACTATTTAGCGTATGTTCGTGATTTTAGTGCCGAGGTTCCTTCTATGGATTCTGTGCCTGTTGTTCGTGAGTTTCTAGAGGTATTTCCTTCAGACCTGCCGGGTATACCACCCAATAGGGATATTGACTTTTGCATTGATTTGGCTCTGGGCACCCAGCCCATTTTTGTCCTGCCATATCGTATGGCCTCGCAAGAGTTGAAAAAATTGAAAGAACAGTTGCAAGACCTGCTTGATAAAGGCTTTATTAGACCTAGTATCTCGCCTTCGGGTGCGCTGTGTTGTTTGTTAAGAAAAAGAACGGATCGATGAGGGCGTGTATAGATTATCGGCAGTTGAACAAGGTCACAATCAATAATAAATATCCATTGCCGAGGATTGATGATTTTTTCTATCAGCTTCAGGGTGCCAAAATGTTTTCAAAGATTGATTTGAGATCTGACTACCATCAGTTGAGGATTATGGCATCCGATGTCCCTAAGACAACTTTTCGCACTCGGTACGGGCATGATGAGTTCTTAGTGATGTCATTTGGGTTGACAAATGCCCCAACAACTTTCATGGACTTGATGAACCGAGTGTTCAAGCCTTATTTGGATTCCTTCGAGATAGTCTTCATTGATGATATTTTGATCTATTCCTGCAGCCGAGAGGAGCATGAGAAGCATCTTCGAGTCGTTCTCCAAACCTTGAGGGACAGTCAGTTATATGCTAAGTTTTCAAAATATGAGTTCTGGTTGAGTTCAGTTGCATTCTTGGGTCACGTTGTATCAGCAGAGGGTATCCAGGTGGATCCAAAGAAGATAGAGGCAATCAAGGACTGGCCTAGACCCACATCAGCTACAGAGATCTAGAGTTTCTTGGGTTTGGTGGGCTATTACCATCAGTTTGTGGAGGGGTTTTCATCTATTGCAGCCTCGATGACCAGGTTGACCTAAAAGGGTGCCTAGTTTAGGTGGTCGGACGAGTGTGAGGCAAGCTTTTAGAAGCTCAAGACAGCTTTGACTACGGCGCCGGTGTTGGTATTGCCTACAAGTTCAGGGCCATATACAATATATTGTGATGCATCTCCTATTGGACTTGGTGCGGTAGTTATACAGGATGGCAAGGTCATTGTTTATGTTTCGCGACAGTTGAAGATCCATGAGAAGAATTATCTAGTTCATGATTTGGAGTTAGCAGCTATTGTTCACGCGCTGAAGATTTGGAGGCACTATTTATATGGCGTGTCATGTGAGGTGTTCACGGATCACAAGAGTCTGCATTATTTGTTTAAGCAGAAGGAGCTAAATTTGAGGCAGAGAAGGTGGTTGGAGCTATTGAAAGACTATGATATCACCGTTTTATATCATCTGGGGAAGGCCAATTTAGTGGTCGATGCTTTGAGTAGAAAGTCAGTCAGCAGGGGCGGTCTTGCGTATATTCTGGTCAGTGAGAGACCACTTGCTTTGGATGTTCAGGCTTTAGACAATCAGTTTGTGAGGTTGGATGTTTCTGACCCAGCCGTGTGTTAGCTTGTACAGTCACTCGTTCTTCATTATTTGAGCGTATCAGAGATCTACAGTATGATGACCCTCATTTGTGGGTCCTTAGGGACACAATGTGGCATGGAGGTGCCAAGCAGGTTACAGTTGGAGATGATAGAGTTTTGAGGATACAGGGTCAAGTTTGTGTGCCTAATATGGATGAACTTCATGAGTTGACTCTAGAGGAGGCTAATAGTTCCCGGTATTCTATTCATCCGGGCGCCGCTAAGATGTATCAGGACTTGTGATAGCATTATTGGTAGAGGAGAATGAAGAAGGACATAGTTTCATATGTAGCTCGGTGTTTGAATTGTCAGCAGGTAAAGTATGAGCATCAGAGACCTGGTGTCTGTTTTAGAGGATTGAGATTCCTGAGTGGAAGTGGGAGCGTATCACTATGGACTTTGTTGTTGGACTCCCACGGACTCAGAGGAAGTTTGACGCAGTATGGGTTATTGTGGATAGGCTGACTAAGTCAATGCATTTCATTCCTGTGGCAGTTTCCTATTCTTCTAAGTGGTTGGCTGAGATTTATATCCGGGAGATTTTTCGTCTTCATGGCGTGCCCGTGTCTATTATTTCTGACTGAGGTATGCAGTTTACCTCACATTTTTGGAGAGCGATTCAGCGTGAGTGGGGCATACGGGTCGAGTTGAGCACAACATTTCATCCTTAGACGGACGGACAGTCTTAGCGTACTATTCAGATTTTGGAGGATATGCTTTGAGCATGTGTTATTAACTTTGGAGATTCGTGCGATCAGTTCTTGCCATTAGTAGATTTTGCCTACAACAACAGTTACCAGTCGAGCATCCAGATGGCTCCTTATGAGGCATTATATGTTAGGCGGTGTCGGTCGCCGGTTGGGTGGTTTGAGCCGGGAGAGGCTCGGTTGTTAGGTACGAATCTAGTACATTATGCCTTGGACAAGGTTAAGATCATTCAGGATAGGCTTCGTATAGCTCAGTCCAGTTAAAAGAGTTATGTCGACCGTAAGGTTCGTGATATGGCATTCATGGTCGGAGAGCGGGTGTTGCTTCGGGTGTCACCCATGAAGGGCGTGATGAGATTTGGGAAGAAGGGCAAGCTAAGCCCTAGGGCTTACAGACTTGAGTTGCCACCGAGTTTATCAGCTGTGCACCCAGTGTTTCATGTGTCCATGCTTCGAAAGTATCACGGCGATCCATCCCACGTGTTAGACTTTAGCACTATCCAGTTGGACAAGGACTTGGCCTATGAGGAGGAGCCGGTAGCTATTCTAGACCGGCAGGTTCGTCAGTTGAGATTGAAGTATTTCCCTTCAGTTCGTGTGCAGTGGAGAGGTCAGCCTATTGAGGCAACGACCTGGAAGTCCGAGTTCGATATGTGGAGCCGTTATCCTCACCTTTTTACCGACTCAAGTACTTTTCTTATGTCCGTTCGAGGACGAACGGTTGTTTTAGAGGTGGAGAATATGATGACTCAAAAGGTCATCACTCATTTTGAAAGTAAATTTTGTGTTCCGAGGCCTTGAAAACCTCTTTTTGTCTCATCTCGTTTTACGTGCACAGTCCAGGCGCATTTCCGGAAAGCTTGATGTGAAAATTTGAGGAAAATGTTAATTTTGCCTTTAAAATTGAATTTATGTTGACTTCGGTCAATATTTTTAGGTAAAAGGACCCGGACCCGTGATTTAATAGTCTTGGAGGGTCCGTAGAAAAATATGGGACTTGGGTGTATGCCCGGAATTGAATACCGAAGTCCCAAGCCCGAGAAATGAATTTTTAAAAAAATTGTTTAACTGAAATTATAAGAGTTTTTGGAAATTTAGAGATGTTTGAATTTGATTGTATCGGGCCCGTATTTTGGCTCGGGAGCCCGGTACATGTTTAAAATAATAATTAAGTTGTATCTGTGGAATTTAGTAAGAATCGGAGTTCGTTTGGTATAAATCGGACCTTTAGTTGAGAAAATGAGAATTTCAATGTTCTTGAGTAATTTCATGAATTTGAGGCTTAATTCGTAGTTGTTGATGTTATTTTGATGATTTGATCGCACGAGCAAGTCCATATGATATTTTTAGACTTGCGTGCAAGATTGGTTTGGAGCCCCGAGGGCTCGGGTGAGTTTTGGATAGGCCACGAAGTGAATTTTGACTTAGGAAAATTGCTGGTATGTTGCAGCTATGTAACAGGCCTCTTGCGAGATCAGGCTTCGCAAATGCGAAGATCTCAGCTTGGGAAGTACGTCCCAGGCGTCGCAATTGCGAACCAAGTCTGGGCAGGCCATTCTCGCAAATGCGACATTTTGGTCGCAAATACGACTATTCCTTCGCAAATGCGAAGCTAACAGGATTTCAAAGTTGCGACAACTGAGACCTATTAGGTGGGATTTTGACGGGATTCTTCTCATTTTTCAAACTTTTTCAAACCCTAAAACATCTTGGGCTATTTTCCAAAGAAAGGTTCTTCTCCAAATCATTTGTTAGACATTTCTAACTCATTTCTTTCAATCTAATCCATCTTTTTACATGATTTCATTTCAAAATCAAGGGTTTTTCATCGGAAATTGGGTGATTTTGGGTAAAACTTAGGATCTCTAAATTTTGGGGATTTGGACCTCGATTTGAGGTCCGATTTCAAAACAAATTATATATTTGAGTTCGTGGGTGAGTGGGTGATCGGGTTTTGGTTCGAACTTTGGGTTTTGACTAAGCGGGCCCGGGGTCGATTTTTGACTTTTTGGGGAAAACATTGGAAAACCTATTTTCATGCATTAGAATTAGTTTATTTAGCATTTATTAATGTTATTAAGTAAATTGTGGCTAGATACAAGTGGGTTGGTGGTGGGATCGAGAGGTAAAGCGGGAGTTGAGGCTTGATTGTGTTCGTGGCATTGAGGTAAGTGTTTGGTCTAACCTTAGCTTGAGGGAATAAGAGTTGTGGTCTTATTTTCTATGTACTAAGTGTTGAGCACGACGTATAGGTGTGGTGACGAGTATCTATACGTTGGTGTCAAGCATGCATGTGAGTCTTATACTATGATTGTTGTGACTCCATTATGTTGTGTCCATGCTTAATATGATGATTGTAAATGCTGGGATGATATTGCTTATGATATTGTTTCCCTTGCCGGGATATTGCTCTTATACTATTATTCCCTAACCGGGATTCTTTGTGATTGGTATTGATTTGTATATTGGGATCGGGTTGCACGCCGCAATAATATTATATGGGATCGGGTTGTACGCCGCAACAAGGAGTAATAAGGGTGGACAGGTGGGGTCGGGTTGCATGCCGCAACAGTAATATATGATTTGGATTGGGTTGCATGCCGCAACAGTGATATATGATTTGGATCGGGATGCACGCCGCAACAGTAATATATGATTTGGATCGGGTTGCACGTCGCAACAGTATTATATGATTGAGATGGGGTTGCACGCTGTAACAAGAAAGAATAAAAGTGAATATTGATTCGTTACTTTTTTCCTTGTTCTTGCTGACATGAAATTATGGTGTTCTTTATGCTTCTCTACTGAAATTCTGTTAGTACTTGATATTCCCTGCAACATGTTTCCCCTTCCCATCTTTAACTGCTAGTTTCTGTTATCATTATTTACCGTATATGATTTAACTGCACAGGTTTATTTGGTAGTCTTGTCCTAGCCTCTTCACTACTTCGCCGAGGTTAGGTTCGACACTTACCAGCACATGGGGTCGGTTGTGCTGATACTACATTCTGCACTGTGTGCAGATCCTGGTGCTGGAGCATTTTGACCACAGTGAGGTTGCTGCCTTCAGTCCAATGGAGACCCGAGGTAGTCCTGCAGATGTTCGCAGGTCTTGGTGTCCCCTTCTATCCTATTTTCTTTCTATTCCTACTTATTTCAGAGACAGACATGTATTTTCTTTGTTCAGACCTTATTTGTAGTAATCTTAGATAGTCCGTGAGATTGTGACACCAGTTCTGGGTGGATTATTTCTATGGAATCGTATTTGTATTAAGTTAAATTATTAGATTTCGTCTTTCGCATTTCTTTCTATTATTATTATTATTTCGCTGTTGATCATATGTTAATTTGAAATTGTTAAAAGGGTAAGGAAAAAGGGTAATAAAATATGTAACACTCTATTTGCCTATCTTTCATGAGTAGACTCCATCACGACTCCCGATGGTGAGAAATCTGGGTCGTGACAATCATCCATAATCTTAATGATTTAACTCTGCTCACACTGTCAATCTTGGGGGAAACCTCTTTTTGATAACTCTTAAAGGCTATTCTTCAGTAGTTTGCTCTCTTACTGCCTAGCTGATTATTTTCTTCCACTATCACTATATTCTGGGTTTAACTTAAACTCTTTTGGTTCTAACACGCGTTTGGTGTTTCAAACTTGTATCCACTCACTAGTGTTAACCTAGCTAAGTAAATCAAATTGTACCTCTATTAGCTCTGCTGAAGTTGCTAATTCACTATATATACTCAAAACTTACTTACTATACTGCTAGCATCATGCTTTCTTGTTCTGCTTTAAATAACAAAAGTGAACCATACGGTTATTTCTAACTTCCCTCACCATCTGACCATATTATATGGTTGCATACTATTTTTTTTTTGTACATGGATCACACTTAGGGAAATTTCATTTGTCTTAAACGAAATTGGAAAATCTAACCCCAAATTTTCTATACACTTCAAAATTATATCAGACTATAAACATTCGGGGTAAACACTTAGTCACATAACCTAAGGGGGAAATTATCATATCTTTTAACTCACAATAATAGCTGCTTCTTATAGTAACTTACTAACTTGGTACTTTTTAATTCTGATTTGAATATATTTAACAACTTAAAATCATTCCCTGAAATTCAATTTCGACTGCTCTTGATTCTCATTTCGTACATCATGTCTTCTTAGTCATATGCATGAGTCGTATGAAAAATACATCTCTGGTAATATCACATATTTCTGACTCCTAGGTATTTTTGCCCTTAGGTTATTTTGTGTCCAAAACTATAATGATCAATCTATGCCTGCTACGATTAAATTCTTAACCTGTTAAACCGTGGAGTCTAACATCTGAACTATCATCATCCAACCTGTGGCTCCATTTTCAAGAATTAAAATAAAATTGTTCCGTAAGGTAAAACACATACAGATACACTACCATACATAAACGTGTCTCTCAGAATATACTATTATTTGATAAATCACTTTTTGCACCATTCGGCGAGTCTTGAGTTTTAATCTGGACCTAAAGAAACATGCAAAGATTTTGATATATCTGTTACTTACATTTTCTTTTATCACCCATAGGCATCACTGTATACTCAAAAGTCAAATTTAGATACACTGAAAATTGGAGATCTGGTAATTGAATAACTGAATACTGGCATATTGAATAACCATAAACCTACTAATTGAAAGACTATATAACTGGTAACTGAGGTAAACTGCCATATAACATGATAACTCTTTTTGTTTTACTTTTTGATTAGGTAATACTATAATCTGTACTATTATCCATTGCATCCAATTTTTAACATCCTCTCAAATCTCATTTGTTACCAACCTGTACTCCATAATTATACCCCTAATGGGCAATCATCATCTCTAGGACCTTGGGTTTTTCCTGCCCGTCGCTTGGGCATTTGATACGTCTAGAATTCGATAAGAAGAGAAGGTTACCTATTGCTCTAAGCTTCATGGCACGATCTAGAGTAGAAAGAAATGAGACAATCCTGAATGTCTTGAAGGTTAGCCATTTATATATGTGGCCGGCACACACATATAAAGGAAACTCCACTAGACACGGCTTCATAGACTCCATAGGACACTTGAACCTAATGCTATGATACCAAGCTTTGTTAGGCCCCGAACCTGGGCCTGGACGTAGCACGATACTCGGTGCCTTAATACATGTAACCGAGTGAACCAACTGGCTGGCTGAATCAACATATGATATCATAATATACTGAACGTGCAAGATAAACTAACACATGCTGATATACTGAAAGTTTGAATGATATAAATAAACGTGTTGAAACATTAATACAAGTCTAAAACATCTCTGTAGTCAACATTACTTAACATGAAAAGCATGTGACTTTGTCTAACTGTTACTCTAGTCTATGAAGCCTCTAATGAAGTACTGAAAATACTAACTATCTATAAATATAGAAAGACTGTAAAGTAATGATAATGCCCCGAAAGAACTGGGGGATCACCAATTAGCTGGTACGAGAATCCTAGCGCTTTGAATTGTCAACCTGTAAATCATTACCTGCATCGTGAGATGCAGGCCCCACACAAAAAGGGACGTCAGTACATTTGAATTGCACTGGTATGTAAAATAACTAGAAGAAAGAACTGTAAATGCTGAAAGTAAAACTGAGCTGATAATTGATAACTAATAATTGATAACTGAAATGATAACTTTTGAAATTGAAATTGAAATGATAACTGATAGCTGATAACTGATAACTAATAACTAATAACTAATAACTGAAATGATAACTGATAACTGAAATGAACAAAGGAAGTAAGGATATGAATACTCCCTCTTCCAGATGAACAACCTGTTTATCTGAATAAACTACGGCCTCGGACCAAATATATATGTTCACAAACTACGGCCTTAGGCCCAAGTATACGTATACATAACTACTGCCTCAGGCCCAAAAATACATAATGCATTAACTACGGCCTCAGGCCCAAACATGCATAAAGCATAAACTGCAGCCTCTTGCCCAAGTATGCATAAAACATATAAACTACGGAGTCAGGCCCAAATACATGTGTTCAATATTGAGGGATTTAAATTCAGGACCTGAATATTATACTGCATTATGTGATGCTGAAATACTGAATCATATTGAATTACATGATACTGGAATACTGAATATGACTAGACTGAGACATGTATAAAGTGATTATGAAAATTGAAACTTCAACTATTTATGACATGCTGAGTAATCTAGACTGAGACTCATGGGCATCAAACCTAAGTCTATATTGATTACGCACTGAGCTCACAACGTTCAGAATGAAAGTCATTAACGAGTTACGAAGCTAGAGAATAGAAGTTTTGCAACTTTCAAGGAACTAGGCTTGACTATATTCCTGAGACAATTAGTAACATTTTAAAAGAAACATAGTGTAGGGAGAATCATTAACATTCCCAAACATAGAGAGTTAGCTTCACATACCTTGACTCTAGCCTTTTTAAGCGTATCACATGTTCGTTGCCTCTTTCAACAATAATCTATGTCAATATATATCAAGAGGAACCAATATTAGCACTAAGGCTCATGTTTTAGTCACTTAGGCAGTTTACCAAACACCTTATGGGAGTAAAGCCTCATATCCTTAATTAATGATGCTTTCTTCACCCAATTTTCATTCTACTACCTCTAGGTGATTCTACAATCCCAAATAGATGTAACTAACACCATTTCTCCTCACGCAAATAATTATAACAATCTTAAGTCAACAACTCAAAACTCTAGCATAGTTCATATGGTTCTCTTTATCCAACCCATTTACTATTCTCCCAAAAACTCATCAATTCATAGCTATAATTAGGGACTAGAAGAATTACCTTTTTGAAGTTCAATCCTCTTGAATTCGAGTTCTAAGGTTTCTTTTCTCAACAATGATGTCTCGATCGAATATCTAATGATTTGAAGCATTTACCCATGTTAATGAAGTGTTGGAGAATTGAAATTAACTTAGAATCATCGTTAGAACTTACCTTGGATGATGGAGGGACCTTGGTGAAGTTAGGTTCTTGAGAGCTTCTCTTTCTAGAGCAAATGTACGTGTTTAGAGTTGTAGGGAACAAATGTAGGGTTTAAATAAGTATGCATCCCAAAAATTTAGGAGGAAATAAAATTAGCTCGGATAAACATCATCGGCGCGGGGCATCGTCAGGGGCGCCAAAATAACTGTGCAAAGTGCCATCAGAGGCGCCAAAACTACAGTGCCTTGCACTGTCTTGGGCACTGAGGTTGATGCCCTGGACAGTGCCTTGCACTGTCAGGGGCATTGAAGTTAGTGAGTTTTCAAGGCCTTGCACTGTCTAAGGCTATAAGACGGACCTCCTATAAACTTAATCGATTCTAATGAATTTTGTGCACCTCACTCTCGGTCTTGATTCTAAAACAATTATTTTCACCCATACTCATCCCGATAAGACTTCACATATCTAAAAGGTTACACTAATACTCATTTACTGCATCGACAACTAATCCGAATTTACAGAGTGTTACACTTATCACCTACTTCTTGGAAGTGCAGAACACTTTCCATTTAGATGGCTAAAATGGTGGTATTAATACCAATTTGAAGTTTAAAGTAGTTGAAGGGTAGTAGGTGTCACATGGGTGATCTTCCTAAGACCTAGATTCACTTTGTGCGACAGTCAAGTCCCAACTTAACTCAGCTTTTTCCAATACCTAGCCAAATTTTAGCGTCTTCGGCTTTACCTTAGTTTTAGACATCGTATTTAAAGAACATAAAGTAAATATAAAAAAATTATAATATTTACAATAATATTAAATATACAAAGGAATTCTTGTCTGCTTATGACCACAAGTTGATCATAGCCTGCTCTACTTGGCAAAGAACGCAAGCCGTTCTAGGCCAACATTAAGACTTGCCTAAGCCGAGCCCTAGCTCTTTAGGAACACTCATTAGAAACCCTCACGTTTCTTTCTAGCTCCCCTTTTAGGTCATATTTAAATTATAACGATAGTGCAGGAGCTCACAAGCCATGTAACTAATGATATCTCCCTTTCTTTAGAGTAAGAAACTATTTTAACATAACTTTGCTTTATTAAACATATAACTTAATTTCTCTCACTGTAACTAACTTAACTTAAATTTAATTGTAGCACTTGATGGCACACATATTAAAGCAAGATTACCGCAAGGTCAAGTGATACTATATATTGGACATAAGGGTTATCCAACTCAAAATATCCTTGTTGTTGTAGACTTCAATATGTGTTTTACATTTGCATGAGTTGGGTGAGGGAACAACTCATGATTCTCGTATATTTGGTGAGGCCATTCGTAAATCAGAGCTCAATTTTCCACGTCCATTTGGAAACAAATACTATCTAGTTGATGCATGATATCCGCACATGAAGGGATATATGACTCCATATAAATAGGATAATGTGAGATACCACCTAGCAGAATTTCGCCGCAGTGCAAGACAACAACTGCGAGAACCAAGAGGACGAATTGAAAATTTTAGCTATTTGCATTCTTCTTATATAAAAATTGTGGAGCGCATATTTGGTGTTTGGAAAGCAAAGTGATCTATTATGTAAGGCATGCATTTATATCACATTGACACTCAAAGAGACATCGTACTTGCTACTATAGCCATTCACAACTATATTAGAAAAAATGCAATGTCGATGATGCATTTTGAGCAATGAGAATGACAAATATGTTCAATCTATTGATCCTGATATCGGTACATCTTCAAGAGCTAATAACAATATAAATGTGGGAAATATAGAAGAACAAAGTGATCTCTTTTGGATGGGTCTTCGTGATTTGATTGCTAATAGAATTTGTGAAGTTTGATACTTGTAATTATATGAATATTATATTTGACTGAATTTAGAGATATATTTGAAGTTTTAGCTTTATGTTTTAGTTTAACTAATGGAGGTTGTATTGAAATTGAAAAGGTTGAAATTCATGAGGTTGCATGGAAAAACCTGGACGCCTGCAATGTTAATGCACAAAGAATATTTCCTATTGAAGTACCAATATGAGATGCTTCAGAACAATTAGTTAGAATGCATCATTTTTGTTATTTTTTCTTCTTATTTATGGAGGATAATGAGCTCGATTCATTTGATTTATTGTATCGGAAGGGAAATTTACTCATTGGAAGTTTATAATTAATTTATCTCTATTTATAAGCAAAGGAGATTTAGGATTTGAAGGTTGCGGGTGCCACAATTACCTTTGATTTACACCTATAACTAATATAGAGCTTGTTCAGAACATTTGTTCGATTCATTTTTTAAGTTTATTCGGACAATTTAATAGGCATTTTTTATTTGCAAATATGAAAATTATATCTCTTTCCCAGATCATACTTGTAGGATTTCACTGGGTATGTTACTGTTGTTGTATGAAAATTACATTCCAGACATCAAGAAGTAAATGTAATTTGCATTTTAAAGAAGGATACATATTTATTAATAATAATACAAGTAAAATTAATATTTTCATTGGGGAAGTACATCTTTTTTGTATGCTAAAAATAAATTTGCATAAGTAAAATTACATCTTCAATAAGGGAATTTCACCAATCAAAATAAAAAAATAAAAAAATATCTTCGATAGATAAATTATACCCCATAAGTAAATTCAAAATTAGATAAATTACAAGATCCCAAAAATTAAAAGCATAAATCTCATATTTATTTAGGCAATGCTTGCGAAATATTCATCATAATTTAATAGTAAAAAGATTTAAGATATTTTACAATCATAAAATAGCATAAATTTTTATGTTATAGTAAAAAAATAAATTATAAAAATTAAATTTGATCTCAATCCAAAATTCCTATCAAGCCAAGTTTTTTTATTTTGAAAGAAAAAACTAAAAGATTTGAGATAAAAAGAAATGCTTATTTTATGAAATTTTTAAATTTTGGATACTCTTTTTTGAGTTTTCTTGCTAAAATTCACAGACAAAATAATGGAATTGAGGGGAAAAAATATAAAAAGTAAAAAACGACAAATAAGAAATTGGAAAGTAGACAAAAAGGAAAATGACATGGACAAAAAAATAAAAAGCACAACAAAAAGGGAAAGTCAGAAAAGGTTCAAGATAAATTCGAATTTAAATTTTACACACGAGAAAAGCTTTCAAAAAGGTGTACCAACCATGACATCTTTGTCTAGTTTGCAATTAGGGTGGCGAGATTAAATATTTAACCTAGTTTAAAAAAAGATTTTACATAAATATATAATAATTTTACCAACGTAGCGAGTGTCATACCACCCCACCCTAAAGGGTGGATCCGCCCTTGTTTATAAGTAAACAAATGTGATATTCATCCAATATGTTTCACAGCACGCTTGGAATTTCATAAGAAGTAAAAAGTTTACTTGATTGAAAGTGGTGGAAAATAGTTGTTCAAGAATTATATTAATAAAAATTATCAGCATTTGTTTACCAAACTATTCAATAGTTTTTTTAAGCTTTAGCAGTTTTATCCAGCTAACTGTTTCGTTATAAAATAAGTTTCAACACTTAAAAGTCGCTTTTAAGCACTTTTGTTTAAAAGCTATTTTTTTCGGCTAATCCAAACAGGCTTAGTTAAACTTAAAAAACTAATTCAAGCGGCTATTATTACTGCTCCCTCTTTTTCAATTTATGTGAACTCATTTGATTGGGTACGGAATTTAAGAAAAGAGATAAGACTTTTGAACTTGTGGTGTAAAATGAGTTACATATATTTTGTGTGGTTATAAATCGTTGCATTAAGATAAATTGTTTCTAAATATGGAAATGAGTAATTCTTTTTGGTACGGATTAAAAAAATAGGTTTGCATAGCATCTCGAAATAAGAAATCTTTGATAAAGATATATCTGCTCATGGGGGTAGGGGGGAGCCTGGGAGGGGTGGTTTGGTAAGACGTAAACCAACCATGAAAATGAAAATATTGGAAATGAGAGAGTACTACAATTATGATTTACGTGACTCTTTATATTCTCCACCTCCCTGAAAACCAGAGGTGGCAGGTTTTCCGAATCCAAAAAGGAAGAAAACTGGTGCTTTTCTTCCATACCCATCTCTCTCTCTCTTTTCAATCTGTAAAACCTCAATTGAAATTAAGGAACAGAGGGAGACCCTATAAGGAGTTTCTCTTTGTTCCCAAAATGGCTGAAGTGAGGGGTCACAAGAAGAAGAAAATATCGATCTATCTTTCCGTTTTTGCCCTCACTGATAACAACACTAACTCGCCCAAATCTTCTCCTAACAAGTTTGAAGACCCTAATGGTAATGGTGTTGGGCTTGGAATTGTTGCAGCTATGTCCAATAATAATAATAATAATAAAACTGCAATTCTGGCTATTTCCCCTAGAGTAACTTCAAACCCAATCCCAATTTTGGCTAATAATTTTATTCCTAAGAAGAATAAGGAGGACATGGAGATGTGTGAAGAGTACACTTGTGTGATTTCTCATAAGGCTAACAATTTGTTTAAGAAAAGGGAATACTTTGATGACCAATTCATAGGGAATGGCTATCAGAAAAAATCAACTGCTGCTGCTGCTGCCGCCTCTGCTCCGCATGAAGCTTTTAGGACGGCGGATTTTCTCAATACTTGCTCTTTTTGTCAGAAGCAGCTTCAGGGGTTGGACATTTTCATTTACAGGTTCACTTTGCAACTCTTCATTTTGCTTTTGAGCTTGTATTAATTTTGGTCATACAATTTGTGCTGCTTTTCTTGAATCTATGATTTAAAGGATTTAACTGAAAATTATGTTAAGAAGCTCTATATTCAAGTCAACCTTAGAGCATCTAATAGCTTTTATTTCCTTTTCGATCGTTTCAATTGTAATGGAAATTCATTTGATAATTTTTTTGTCGATGAATATGATAGCTAGACCACGGGGAAGTAGTTTGCATAACCCAACCGGAGTATCCTCAAGTCCTATCGGTAATGATGTTGATCTTATTTGGCTTTTTACCTTATGTGGATAGTATTTCACCTGCTTTCAGAATGTAATTCATATTCTTTTATCCTTTGGTGTCAAATTGCAGTTAAAATAATATCTGAATGATCTTGTATTGGTGTATTGGTGTATTGGTGGTCGAGAATTATGGTCTGAGACTGATCATTCAATTCATATTGCTGAAGCTTAAAACATAACTGTTTCTTTGAATGTGGCCTCTCTACCTTTATATTCGTTGGCTAAGTTCTGGGTTAGAATCATGAATATCCTATGCCATTTACTCTTTTTTTTCAATCTACTTATCATGAAGCATATACTGCAAAGGGGCACGTGAATCTGATTGGATATTTGTGGATGTCCAAATTTTCCATCTGCTCGGTATTGGTTGAGGAAACTGTTATGCCCTTTTGGGTTTAGAGAGTTTGAAACAGAGATGCTCTACATTTGGTTGGAGTACGGGAATAACTAATCCCAGCATAAAAACTCTCATAAGACAGTACATTATTTGGTTGGAGTGTAGGAATAAATAATATCAGTAAAAATCGTCATAAGATAACACGGTGTTTTGTTGGCGTACTAAATAATATCTCCATTAAATTATGTGGGAATCTATTTCTTATTTAATACAGGATAAAATGTGGAATAAAAATACGTGTATTAGCAATGCAGAAATTAGACTATTTAAAGACAAAAATGCCTTTTTAGAATAATTAATTCATCTATAACAATCGCATCATTAGTAATCACAGCGTAACAATACCTTTGCTATCAATCACCGCATAAAAATCTCTCATTGTTAATCACCACATATACAATTGTTGCATTACTAATCCCCGCAGAACTTACTATTGAACCAAATGACCCTAACTTTGTCAGGTAGTATATGCTCTATCTTTATTTTATTGCAAACCTATCGATACTTTTATAGGCTTGAACATTAAGATTGTTCTTATACAAGGGGAGCCTTTGAAGAGCTCAGGTTGTTGTCACAGAATGCTTGGCAAGTTAAAAGTATCTTAAGATCACGCGATTTGACATTTTGCTTACCGTCAATTTGGGAAGACAGTTTCTCCAAACTTGGCGTAATACTCATTTGAATGTAGTGACTCACATTCTAAGGTATATCAAAGCTTCATATGGACAATGTTTATTGTATGAAGATAGAAGACATGCAAGTATTTTTGGGTATCCTGATGTAGACTGGTGAGATCATCTTCAGATGTTCACTTCAAGGCAATTGTGTTCTAATTGGAGGAAATCTAATATCATAGAATAGCAAAAAGCATGGTGTAGTACTTAGACCAACTACAAATACAGTTTACCAAATGATGAGTTTGGCAACACATGAGCTTATATTGGCTAAAGCGAATTATCCAAGAGTTGAGGTGTGGGGAGATGCATAATAAAATTGATTTGTTACAATCAAAGCTACAATACACATTGCTTTGAATCAATGCTTCACGAAAGAATACTCATTTTATTCAACTAAAGACTGAATTGGGGTGCCTTGTGACATCAGTTAGCAGATGTTCTTACAAAATCACTTTGTTACTCTAGAGTTGAGTATATGTCATGACCCCCTCCCCTAGTAGGAATATGATAGGCACTCGGAGGTTCTAAGCCAGCCCGACCGAACCATTCATAAGTCCTCTCACACTTAATTTAAACTTATCATGACTACCTGAATTCTTGGTTTACTAATGTTGGGTTCACATTTTACGTTGTCCAAGTTCTAGATGTCCAGTCCTTTATGTGCTGGCGGTTTAAGTATTCCACCACACTAGTTGAGGGAATGAGATGTTGTCTTCTTATATGGTATTTGGCAATCCCCACCTGGTGACCAAACTTTTTTGGCTTGAGTTGTCCCATGTTCCATTTTCTTTACCTAGAAGATGGCAGGGAAAGATCATATGCATGATATAAACATTTCAACTGAAGATCATAGGCAAGAAAATAATATCAAAACTTGAGGTGATTTTGGAGAACTTGGAAGTTTTAATGGATACACTATAGAACCTTTGTAGGCACGACTTTATATTGTAGGATTATCTTTAAAAATGTTTTATTGCCAATTGCAACTTTAAGGTGATCCAAATATCATCAGCGTGCATGTTGGATGCAAATGAAGATATCTTTCTATTACGGGGATATACTTGGTGCCTACCTGTTTGTCAGAACACCAGTGCTGAAGATCTTAGTTGCTATTACCTATATTTGAACATCTTGCGACAGTTAAGGTTAACAGAGATTTCTGAGCTTCTACTCATAGCTTCTTTTGAGCCTTTCTGTCTATGGTTTATATAATTATCATCATTCTTGGGCCATTGGTATCTTCTTCCAAGTAGAAAATAATTCTGGACATATACTTCTCATATTTTACTAGTTTATACGTGTATATCCAGAAGAAGGGGAATAAATTCTGACTAGATTTAGGTTAAAAAATGTGCTTAATTTACACAGTTATTTCTCTCTGGCTGCCAGTCACTCAGAATCTACCCAAGTAAATTGTTGATGCCGTGCTTGTATCACTTTGTTATATTTATAGCTTAAACTAAGCAAGTGCTTCGGAGCTTTTAGTATAAACATGATTTTATTTTAATTTGCTTTCTTGGAAACATTTGCAGAGTTATTACCTAAGTCTCTGTGGTAAATATTAATTATGTGTTTTGAGACCCATGAAGGTTGTATTCCTTTATTTTAGAACTCATCACTAAATTTCTAAGTTGCTCGGACTCTTCACTTTTGGTACCGCACCCACGTCGACACGACGTGGGTGTGGGACCCGTACCGGATCTAGTCAACCGATTTTGGGTACTTTGACCAAAATCAACGAAGAAATTCGGGACAAATACAATAATTTTTTAAATCAAAACAAAAGCTAGGCACCCAAGGGTGTGGCCTAGTGGTCATTGAAGTGGGTTGAGAATATGAGGTCTCAGGTTCAAATACCAGCGGAGTCGAATACACTGGTGATTTCTTTCCATCTGTCCAATAGACAGAGTTACATGGTATATCTGGTGCTGGTGGGAGGTAGCAGGTATCCGTAGAATTAGTCGAGGTGCGCACAAGCTGCCTCAAGCACCACAAATAAAAAAAAACTAGGGTGAAGTTGACGAAAATGGAAACTTGTATATAAAAATTTCTATGTTAGTCCTTTTCCTTTTATCTCTTTCTCGAATTATCCTCTTGATGTCACGACCCAAATTCCACTAAGGGTCGTGATGGCGCCGGACACCACTGTCAGGCAAGCCAACCACAATTTACTAGCAATTTCTCATTTTAATTATTTTGAAATCATTTCCTTTAAACAAATAAATAATAAATGATAAACTCCGCTGGATAAATGAGGGTGTCTTTACAAAATTTAACTACTGAAAAATCCCGTGATTATCCCAGAACCCGGTGTCACAAGTGCATGAGCATTTACTAGGAATGAAATAAAATACAGTAACTGTCTGAAATACAAGTGGACAGAAATGAAAATACAGTACAATACTCTGAAGGAGACTCTGCTGGCTACGGTCGTCTCGATAAATGCAACTCACCTGAGTCTCCATATCAACCATGCCGTTATGCCACTAGCCACACATAAACCTGTGCAACAAAAATGCACAGCACGTGTAGTATGAGTACGAAACAACGTGTACCCAATGAGTATCCTGTCTAATCTCGAAGAAGTAGAGACGAGAGGTCGACTTCGACATTTACTAGTGGTCCAATAGTAATATATTTTTAATGCGAGTATTCATGGATTTATTAAGAACGACAATAATTTCAAATAAGTCGCGAACAGATAAAAGTTCCTTTTTATTAAAAAGTCTCCGGATTCATAATCCATTAATTAACAATTATCTCAACTCACAAAATCCGACAATCCATTCCGATACGAGTTCAACCATACCAATTTTATCAAATTCCGATAACGAATCGACCTCCAAATCTAGAATTTTCGTTTTTGAAAAGTTTACAAATTTTCTCCAATTTCTTCCATTTGATTCACTAATACTTGATGAAAATAACCATGAAATCATTAAATATAATCACTTTTGGATATAGAACACTTACCCCAATCAATATGGTGAAAATCGCCTAAAAAATCGCTTTAATCCGAGCTCCATAGCTCCAAAAATGAGTAAAAATCTCGGACTGCTCGATTTATACACTGTCCAGAATTTTCGCACCTGCGGTTACTGTTCACGCAGGTGCGGTACTGTTCACGCACCTGCGAAAAACACAGCAGCTGCCCAGAAATTTCAGCAGCTTTTAATTTCACTAAAAATGCTCTAACTCCATCATACGAACTCGGAATTCGACGATTCTTGTTCCTATGAGTCACAAATAATAATACGAACTTATTCCTTCAATCGAAACTCAATTCGGAGCTCATTTACTCAATGCGATACCAATTTCGCTCGTTAAACAATTAACTCATGTTTTGCGCTAAAAACTCAACCGTGACTTGATGAAATTAGACCAAACTTTCCAGATCACTCCTATAATTCATTATCAAAATCCCGGAAGTCTCGAAATCTAGTTTCGATATCTAGAACTAAAAATGGACCTTTGGATCATTACATGCTTATGCTCAAAACGCCAAACTTTTCCAAAAACTCCTCCAAAACCCATCCAAGCCCCATGGGATCCCAACCAAGTATACTAACAAGTCCCATAACATGACTTGAACTTAGTTGATGCCTCAAATTACATGGAACAACACTAAAACATTCCGCACTCCAATTCAAGCTTAATGAACTTTAGAACTTTGAACTTCTTCATTCGATGTCGAAACCTACCAAATCACGTCCGATTGATCTCAAATTTTGCACACAAGTCACATTCGACATTACGGACCTACTCCAACTTCCGGAATTGAATTCCGACCCCGATATCAAAAAGTCCACTTCCGGTCAAACTCCTCAAAAACCTTCAAATTTCTATCTTTAGCCAAATGATTCCAAACACGGACCTCCGAATTCACTTCCGATCGTGCTTCCAATACTAGAATCACCATACAAAGCTATTCTCAGACTCGGAATCCCAAATGGACATCGATAATATTGAAATGCACTTCAACCCAAACTTATGAAATTCTTCCAAAAATGCTAACTCCCACCATAGGTGCCGAAACGTTCCCGGGTCTTCCAAAACCCGATCCGGACATACGCCCAAGTCCGAAATCATCATACGAACCTGTTGGAACCTTCGAATCCCGATTCCGAGGTCGTTTACTCAAAAATCCAATCTTAGTCGATTCTTTCAACTTAAAGCTTCTAAAATGAGAATTCTCTTTCCAAATCGATTCTGAACTTCCCGAAATTCAATTCCGACCCCGCGTACAAGTCATAATACCTGAAGTGAAGCTGCTCATGGCTTCAAACTGTTGAACGACGTGCTAGATCTCAAAACGACCGGTCGAGTCGTTACACTTGATCAATATTTTCTCCTTCTCGGAATACCTTTTAAGTTTTTCACATAATGTCTCATAATGTAGACATATTTTTATAACTCTATTTTTAGATATTTGAATTAATTTTAGCCGAATTTTTGCACCCATATCCATACGTGGATCTATGACTCGTACCCCTATATAGGATCCGACCTCTAGATCAGCATCCTTATTGGACACCTGTACCCGAGCAACTTAGCTGAATTTAGCCTTTGTGTGGCTTGTGGCAGATGTTGATATTGTGTTTGTTATGAGGATGGTGATATTTTTAATTTCTTTTTTGCTTTTTGCATTGTCAATTAATATCTCCTAGTTATGTGCTGTTTAATTCCGAGCATTCTTAGATTCTTTTTATCTTCTTGCTGCGCTATTGAGTTGTCCTAGCTGGAAATAATTCAGGTAGCTTTATTTGTCGATGTAATATTGAAGCTTAAGGGGCTTTAGGTAGGAAAGTACCGCATGTTTTTCACTTGTTCATTAGATTTTGGTTGTCCAGGTACTGCAATATATCTTGTTTGTTTATGCATGGTGGTGTGTATCTTCTATTTGGTGAATATTACATATAGAGTAAGGAAAGAAATATATATTTATCGTTTTTCTTATGTTGTCCCTGTCTTGTCAAGCTTGAGGAATTCTTGCTGAGATCACCTCTTTTCTTATGTAATGCTAATGCAGAGGAGAGAAGGCATTTTGTAGCTCAGAGTGCCGTTGCAAGCAAATCTCAATTGATGAGCAGAAAGACAAGTGTGGTTCTGGAGCCATGAAATCGCCCGAGTACTCAGCCTCCCCTTGTTCTGGTCCAATGCAGTTTTCCACTGGTGTTGCTGTGGCATAAGTCTTGTATGGTACGCAACTCAAACTAATAAATAAGGAAACGATTTTGGAAAGCTAACCCAATAAGATTTGGTCATAAGAAGATTTATGTCCAGTTTTGAGCAAGCAATCTCTCTGAATGGAGTGTTGTTCATCCTGCCCCTATTGAGAGGAAGGAAGAGGGCTTCTTATTTTTCTTAAACCCATAGACAATAGACACCATAACTTTTACATCTAAATATCACACAAACATAAGTTTATGAAGTTGGAATTCTATTTGCATTTAGATACGACTAAATTTCTATGAAGTTTAATAAAGAGTGTTCTGCTAAAGTTCTGTTGCAAAAGGGAAGACTTTGTTGATTTCTTCCCTAGGATTCGTACCTATTACCTTTTGTTCGCTGGGTGTTTTAAGAAAGCGCTATTTGATTTACAAGTGAAGCTGACACACCATCCAACCTGTAAACCAAGAACTGAATTGTATTTTCATTTTTTAAAAACCACAAATAGGCGGTTGATCTTTATTAAATAAATAGATAAGAAAAATTACTGACAGGGGAGTTCACATAACTGGTCTGAAACTGATGAGTAGTTATTGTTATTGTTGTAAAGGAATTCCTCAATGAAAAAATAAAATAAAATTAAAGGGGACGGTATATCCTTAATTCTTTATAGGGGACTGACTACCTACGGGAGACTAGTTTAGACAAGTTCATCTATAAAAATTAATCATTATTCTTTCTTTCCTTGCAAGTCCTAATATCAACCTACTGATGATATGTTCCGTTTCACTGGTCTTCATCTTCTGCATAACTTGATCGTTTTCTTAATTTCAGTGTTTTAATTCTCCAAATCTGAAGTACTTGTAAATATTCATAGTTCATAACTGCAACAACTAGGTCATTCATTTAGTCCACTGACAATTAAACATCCCTTCTGTTGAAGCAAATAGAGAGAACAATGGCTTGTAAAAATTGCATGGGGCGCCTATTTGGTTGCCCCCTTTTAACTTATACCCGTTTTATTTTTCCGTTTGCATCTGTACCCATTTTTTTGTTAAAAATGTTTAAAATAGACGATTTTGCCCTTCAGGACTATTGACAAAACTGTAGACTGCAGGACAATTTAGCAAATTAACTAAATAACTTCAGCATGCATTAGAAAATTACATATTGCAAGACAAAAATTTAAGAATGTTTAGTCTGAAGTTTTAGCAAATGAACTAAAAAATTCAGCTTGTTTAGACTGAAGTTTCGGAGAAAACTCATGACAAAACTGTAGACTGCTGGACAAAACTTCAGCATGTTTTGGTGTGAAGTTTTAACAAATGAACTAAATAATTTCAGCATACATTAGCAAAAACTCATTAGAAAATTACATACGGCAAGACAAAAACTTAAGCATGTTTAGTATGAAGTTTTAGTAAATGAACTAAAAAACTTAAGCATGTTTTATCTGAAGTTTTAGCAAAATGAACTAAAAAACTTAAGCATGTTTAATCTGAAGTTTTAGCAAATGAACTAAAACTTCATCATCACAACCGTTCTTAGTTGGGCTTTGGACTCCAATGAAATTAATTGAAGCTCACGTAAACTTGAATTTGAAATTGGAATTTATTTTGAGCGAGTGTTGTTGGAATAGATTGGGTTAATGCTGCTCGGTGGGCCGGGCCTGAACCGGACCGGACCGGGCCCGCGGTCCTAACGGGCCTGGTGGGCCTGGTGGGCCGGTCCTGGGTGGGCCGGTCTTGGTGGGCCTCTGAGCCCGTCACGGGCTGGTCTCCATGGTTGAGCCCACGAGCCCGGGACCGTTTGGCCCGGGACCGGCAGGCGGGCCTGGGCCTGTCCTGGCGGGCCTGGCGGGCCCAACGGCTATTTTTAAAAAAAAAAAAAAAAAAAAAAAAATCAAACGGCCATATTTAAAATCTAGCCGTTTGGGCTGAAAATATGACCGTTTTTTAAGTTAAAAAAATGGTCATTTGGCCCCAAACTTTATTTTAACCCCAAACTTTATATAATTACACTTTTCCCCATTTCTCAACTATAAATACCCCCTCATTCTTTCATTTTTATTCACCAATTCATCAATATCTCTCAATATCTCTCAATCTCTCTCAATCTCTCTACTACAATTACTTAATTTATTGTTGAAATTTCGTGAAAAATTGTGAAGTTGTTGAATTGAAGTTTTCAAGTGTTCAACGATTTTCAATTTTCAAGAAGTTGTTCGGCAATCCGGTAAACTCGTTTCAACTCTTACGTTTTTAGAATATATTTTTGTGTGGTTTAGTTTGCATAATTATAATTAATATGGCATTTACTTTGAAAAAAATGTTTGGTAAAGGAAAAGATAAAACCGGTGAAAGTAGTGGCCAACCAACTACCCTTCCCCCGGCTCCCCGACCTAGAAAAGATAAGCAAGTTGAAAGTAGTCGCCAACCTAGACGTCCTCCTCCTTCCGTAATTCTTGATAGTGATCACCCTTGTTTTCAATTTACCGATAGTGAATTTTATCATAATGTTGCACCAGGTGATAGATTAGATGATGAAATTATGAATGCTCTTTATCCTAATGAAACCATCTTAGAAAATAATGAGGAAAATGAGGATGATGATGAAACTCAAGCACCGGATTTAGATGATACACCTACTAGTCCTCTTAATAACCCAAGTGATGCACCGGTCGACCCACCTGTAGAAACTCCTACTTTTAATAGAGAACCTGCTAAACGCTTAGAAACATCATTAGTTTGGAATTTTTTTACTCAAGTAAGAGAAAAAAATAAGGCTAAGTGTAAAACTTGTGGGAAATTAATGTCGCATAAATATGTAGGAGACCGTAGCGGCACAGGTAGTTTGACTAGGCACATAAAAACACACCCTAGAGATAAGGCTAGATTTTTTCAAATGAAAGCGCATCTAGAGGGGACAAGTGTAGATTCTGCGATTAACCCTAGTACAGGTTCAAATCTAGTTCAACCAGGAATTAACACTGTCACTGGAGGTATTTTATATTACGATCCAAATAGAGATCGTGAAGAATTAGCAAAGATGATTACTGTTATGTGCTTACCTTATACTTTTGCTTCTAATCCTAATTGGGTTCATTATATTAGAAGAGTGTTTAATCCTACTTATAAAGGTTGGCCTCGCGCAACAGTTAAGAGTGATATTTATAAATTCAAACATGAATATGAACAATATTTGCGTTATTTATTTACTCATATACCTAATCGGATTTCTATTACTACTGATATTGGTAGAAGTGGTAATGATTGTGATTACCTAACTGTTACAAGTCATTGGATAGATGAAGAATGGATAATGCAAAAACGCATAATTGCATATAGAATAATTAATTCGCGTCACACAGGTAAATTTATAGCTAACACTGTTGCAGATATTTGTAGATATTTTTGCTTTAGCGATAAAATAATGGCAATTTCAATGGATAATGCTTCTAGTAACACCAGTGCTATAGGCATGCTTACAACAACACTAAATCCTGCATTTACTAATATTTTCCATGTTAGATGTATTTGTCATATTTATCATTTAATTGTCGGTGATGGTATGCGAATATTAAACATAGAAATTGAAAAGGTTAGAATGGCTCTTAATTGGCTTTTTTATTCAAACCGTAGAAGTAGACTTAGAGAGTATTTTAAAAAATGTGATGAATATGGCCTTAGAGAAAGAAAGGTTCCTAAACCTTGCCCGACTAGATGGAATTGTATGTACGAAAGTTTAGTAGTAGCATATGAATATAGAAACCCAATTAATGCAACGTTTAATTCTCGGGTAGGTGGTGAAGATGATGATGAAATGCTTACCACTCAAGATTGGACTAATGTTAAAATTCTTTTAGATTTTTTAGAACATTTTCAAATTGCAACAAATGCATTTTCTGGGCAATATTATCCTACTATTTCAAACTGTTTAGTTTATATTGCAGCACTATCTGATTTGTTTGTTGAATTTAGTGAGGGTGGGGATATTTATGAACTTGCTATAAATGAAATGAAACAAAAGTTTAAAAAATATTTTTTTCCTATCCCTCCTATTTATGGTCTTGCTGCAATGCTAAATCCTACAATGAAATTGGGAGGTCCTCATTTTTGGTATTCAAATATTTATAAGGCTTTAGATCTTTCAAATGAGGAAATTGCGACACTTGCAGATGCAAAAGCTTCAATTAAGATTAACGCTCAAACAGTTTATAATGCTTATCAACTTGCCTTAGAGCATGCTAGGCCAACTATTCCAACCCCTACTTCGTCTAGCTCACAATCCTCTAAAAGAGTTGCGGGCTTAAAAGCTCTTAAATCTTGGACGGAGTTCAGGGGGTCTCAAGGTGAAAATTATGATGAAACTTCACATCTAAATGAGCTTCAAGTTTATTTGTCTCAGGGACTTGAAAAGGAGAATCCAGACGGCTCTTTTGATCTTTTGGAATGGTGGAAGGCAAGGGAAAAACATTTTCCTGTTCTTGCAAGGATGGCTCGGGATATTTTATCAATTCAAGCTTCAACTGTTGCATCAGAGAGCGCTTTCAGTCAAGCAAGACTGCAAATAGGTGATCATAGAGCGTCTATGAGGGATAGCTTGGAAAAATCAGTATTGTTTAGAGATTGGATCCGCTCGGAAAGAAGAAACTTTGGAATTGCAGAAGCACAACCGGCGATAGATGAAGCTTATGAAGAAATGATAGCGGAACTTGCGGAGGATTCGGCTTCGCCCGGAAGTGGTGATGAACAAGCTTCTTTTCCACCACCACCAACGCAACCTCCTCCGAACCTTGAAGGATTTATGAGATTTGTTAGAGATAATACATAGAATAATATGTAACTTGTATTTTGGCACATCTTCCTTAGTTTTTTTCCTTCTAATGGTGGTATTAGTACCTTGTTGTGCTCATTCCATTGGGGGAAGGATGACTAAGAAAGATATGTCATTTTTTGGTAATAAAATTTATTGCTTCTACCCATGAGCTTCTTTTCGCAATATTTCTTTGTCTATACTTAGAATTATTTATAAGCTACAATATATACATAATATACAATATATATACTACAAGAAAATATATAAGAGAATATATATACATAAGATACAATATAATATACTACAAGAAAATATATTATGCGAAAATATATACATAATATACAATATATATATACTACAAGAAAATATATAAGAGAATATATATACATAAGATACAATATAATATACTACAAGAAAATATATTATGCGAATATATATACATAAGATACAATATATATACATAAGATACAATATATTATGCGAATATATATACATAAGATACAATATATATACTACAAGAAAATATATAAGAGAATATATATACATAAGATACAATATAATATACTAAAAGAAAATATATTATGCTACAATATATACATAATATACAATATATATACTACAAGAAAATATATTATGCGAATATATATACATAAGATACAATATATATACTACAAGAAAATATATAAGAGAATATATATACATAAGATACAATATAATATACTAAAAGAAAATATATTATGCTACAATATATACATAATATACAATATATATACTACAAGAAAATATATTATGCGAATATATATACATAAGATACAATATATATACTATAAGAAAATATATAAGAGAATATATATACATAAGATAAAATATAATATACTTCAAGAAAATATATTATGCTACAATATATACATAATATACAATATATATACTACAAGAAAATATATTATGCGAACATATATACATAAGATACAATATATATACTAAAAGAAAATATATAAGAGAATATATATACATAAGATACAATATATATACTTCAAGAAGTGATATTTATGCATGACAATTTAGTGTTTTACTATTGTTTTGTTATTTTCTTTTTCATCAAGCACTTTAATAATTAGATATACATATATACTACATATATATTTTTAATATAGCCATGATACTACAAGAAATTGTCTAAAAAAAAAAAAAAAAAGCCCGCTAGGCCCGCGAAGCCCACGAGCCCGGCCCGTTAAGCACAGGACCATGTGGGCTTAGGCCCGTCACGGGCCGGTTCCACCCATTAGGCCCACGAAGCCCGGGACCGCCAGGCCCGGGACCGCCAGAGCCCGGGACCACGAAGCCCGGGACCGCGAGGCCCGGCCCGTTAGGCCCACTAAGGCCCAGGCCCGGGACAAAATACAGCATTAGATTGGGTACATCTCAAGGAGTTTGAATCTCAATTTGAGGACGACTTGATAGAGATTTGAGGTGGTTTGAACTGAAATTTGAGTCAACTTTGAGGTAGAAGATGAACATGGAAGAAGATGATATGTATATCTCACTGTGTATCTCCAATGTATTGTTTGTGTATCCGGTGTGTATTAAATGTGTATTGATATATATTTCCTATGTATCCATGTATACCTATGTATGAGATACACGTTAGATACAGTTGTAGAGAAATTTTCAAACTCAATTTTAACTATGAATTAGACTCCAAACCAGTCCAAATCACCTCCAATCTTCCTCAAATTTTATATCATTTATGTATTTTCTAACAAATTTTAACCATTTCCATTGAAAAATAAAATTGCCTAATTTTATAAATGTTGTATATCATTAATAACGAATTTTGACTTCAACCTAGTCCAAATCACCTCCAATTTCAAATTCCTTGTTTGTACGTTTTCAACGAATTCCAACCATACTCATTAAGAAAACCTTTTTTTACCTAAGTTTTTTTTTAATATTATAGATCATCTGTAACTTTTCATGGCTATTTTTGGTAAAATGACTTAATGGCTAACTGTTGAATAAGTAATATCTGTTTGTGGCTATTCCTGTAGTTTCCTCAAGAACCTACGAGGCATTTTTCTTTCAAAATTTGGGACACATATTACAGCTACCTGAGGAGTAAAATCCAAAATCACCAAAGGCATTATTTATTGGGCACAAAAATATCAAACATATTTGGATGATCCATAATCCTTCAAGTTGAAATGAGTATATCTTTGCATTATAATCTCTTGAAAGGTTAATATCGTTAAGGAGCGAGATGGTTAATATGTTGGGACGTCGGGGCACTGAATAAAGTCGTAATTCACGTATTTTGCCACTCTTGTATTTTGGCACCACTAACGATATTAATCTTCAAGATCTCCGAAAAAAGGAATGAAGCTCCACTAAAAAGTACCTTCTGGCACTAAATTGCTACTAAAGTGTATCACTTACAATCTTAATGAGACAGCAAGCTTATAGATTTGCAACATTCAACTAGACAAGGTATCACTAGAAATAAGACACCATTTCTTTGAAAAATAGGAAAATAATAAAAGAACAATCTGTCAGCTAGTCCCATAACAGGGAGAGAAACTACACAGCATTGATATACAGCTAGCTAATGAGAACTTCCAGCTCTGATCTACTTCTAAAATATCTCTTATAGATAGAGAGAATTTGCAAACATTATCCCTCGCCGAAGACTGTCACTTGCTGCACCAAATTTATTCTCTAAATCTGTTTCTCCCACAGCATGTGCAGCAGCTTTCAACTGTAAGTCCCAAGATAAAAAGTCTCAGAATTTGACTTTACAATTTAATAAGCCGGAGTAGCTGTTAGGTATAAGGGAAAGGAAACTCATATTTGTAAAAAATATTACAGATCTACAGGTGCCACTGACATGTTTGTTTACTGTAGCTTATTGAACAAACAAGTATAATCAAAAGAAAATTCATTAATGGTAGTCCTCTCCTGATGCGCTAAGTAGATGGCCATGAACAATGATACGTAATATCTCGTATTATTCATAAACATTACTGATGATCTAATCGGTTACCTGGTTTAAAAATTCATCAAGCCTTCTAGCCAGCCGTATGATGCTACCTTCAAAGATGTCCGTCATTTGTATAACCTCAGCGAAAGATGCACCCTACGAGAAAGTATATGCACATTAACAAAAGTTAGAGCAAGATGAAATCTCCAGTGTTTTCTTTTCTTTTAGGTTTTCATTGGGGCAGGGAAAGAGCCTAGTCAACTGTGGAAGATTCAAAGTAAGCCTTCTTGTTCCTATTAAAGGTATTTCAGGTAATTAGCAACCTCATTCATTTTTCTAGCAAAGGACCTCGGATGCAAAAAAGATGATCCCTTTGAAGATTGAACAGCTGATGTATCCATCACGTACTAAGACTGAAGGTGATTCGATCCATGTAAATTATGATCTTGGACCTTGAGCAAAAAGATGAACAAAACAAGAATACTACAAGAAGTTACAGCATAACCACAACCAACATTGTCCTAATTTAAGTGACATGGTTTCCTTTTTTGTCTGTCCCAAAATGATCAACACCCTTTTCTTTTTGGAAACTATTTAATTTTAGTATCCCCATTTACCCTTAATGATGTGACGTTGGAACCCCCATCATCACTCATTTAAATAAAAAGGAGAACTTTTGGTACTTCATATATCTGGTTTACATGTTAAAAGTCTTCTTAAATTTCTTAAACACCGTGCCCAATAAAACACTGTCACATAAATAAGACCAAGGGTGTACCTATCAACCAGGACGAGCAAACAATAAAGGAAGGAGGGGTGCTAGGGACCTTGTAAGGCAATGGTCAGCAAGATGATGTTCTATTAATGACAAAATTCTTTGAATGGAAGAGAATGCCAAACAGGCTTTAATTTCCAACTGCCTTGAGAGTTTGACTAGCAAGATGATGGTAACAGCATTCAACAAGATAAATCTGATACTCGTGCTGGGAAAAGGGCATGAATCATTTTGGGAAATAAACATGAAACGTGTATCTTTTTTTCTCACCTTTGACCAACAGTAAATAACATCCATTAAGAATGGTCGAACTGCTGCATCCACATATTCATCGACATTTATTTCCAACTTGCATTCGTTTTGTATCTGCAAAGTTTTGGTGTTATCCATCTTCTGACATGGAAATATAGAAGGTGTCATATTCGTCTTTCAACTCACCTCTGCTATTTTTCTTGCACTATCTTGTAGCTGTCGTAATGGTTTTGCAAGTTCATCTCTTAAAAGTATTTGTTCAGTTGATCTGTCGCCTGGGATAAAGCAACTTGCAAGAGCCGCAACTTGATGATGATTAAGATCATTGAATGTACCTGCCCACAAAATCATTCAAAACACCAGATATCAGCGATTAACCACCCACTCTTTGCACCACCAAAGGAATGCCACAAGATATTCCAACGCCTGGCCCCATGTCTCTCTGGAAATTAAACCACATTAAAAGGGCCTGATTACCTAAGGTGAAGTTACAGTGACCAGAGTATTCAAAATTCAGTTAGCAAAAGTATGCAGTTTTTGGGCTATACTATAGGGCTACAAGGAAAAATACAAGAATAAAACCTTTTTTTTTTAACTTCAGCAGATCTGTAAGTTTAAGTTCCAGAACAACCCATCATAATTGTACACAAATCTTCAACATGATCCAAGAAACGAGAGTAAAATATTTTATTTAGCTTCAGCAGTTCTATCAAGTTTAAGCCCCATGCAATAAACCATAAAAAATGCAAATCACTCAGGTTAATTTGATACAGTTTCCATTTTAAGATTCAAAGTTCAAAACAACATAGCCTTCATCTGATCTCATTTTTCAAAATGAAAGCTATTTGTTTCCACCTAAACAAAGAAGCTAGTAATTGCACAAAGAGTCCGAACAACAATTATATTACCATTAAACATCAATTCAGTCACAAGAAGTTCGTCTCCAGTGTCTATCAAGCAGGCTGCCCGTCCCTTCAATTGCACAACACCATCAGCATCAATGTGACCCAGCTTTTTTAGGACTTGGGAGCGGTTCCTAAGTTCATCCCGAAATTTTTGAAGCTGAAAAATTTGCCATATTTTGTTATAACTTCTAAGTAAATAAATTAGAGAAAATTCAGTAAAAAGAGCTATAATTGTTAAGTACTCTAAGGATCACTTACTAGAAAAGTTGAAGACATAGGAAAAATCTCAAAACTAAATATTAATAAAAGATGGATAAGCAAAATAGAGAAGCAATAATAATTAAATACTGTAACAAGAGAAGAATGAAAGCTAATAATTATGTGCCATGAGATAGACAATGTTAGAATTTTAAATGACAAGAACTTAAACCCGGCTAATGGATCAGACTTGACCCAGCCGAATTGAGAAAAAAAAATAAAGGAATAAAGAAAGGAAAAAAATTACTTTAGTGTCGACAAGCAAGCAACATAGGAGATTTACCTGTGAATCACGCATTTTTGACTTGAGCTGTTGAATTTCATGGTTCACTTCAGCCTTCCTCTGGAAACACTTAAGCTGATGTTCATTTTGTGACTGTCTCACATGTATGCAACAGAAAATGGCAAAAGCAGTGACAGTAAGTAAACTGTGATTTATAGATTTAATGTCTCATCACTGAATTAACAGATCATTCAATACCAAATTTCTTGTCATACCTTATGAAGTGGATGAGAAAACAGCTTTTTCTCGAGTTCTTCAATCTGGTTTACCATATCAACAACTTCAGGATCTTCAATGCCCATGTCCTACAAATTTAAGAATTAGGAAAGCACCAAACCCTTGTTTTAATCAGTGCCTCAAAGTTGAAGAATAAACATATAGTAAAAGATATACTAAAATGTTTTGCAAGGATCATTTCATAACCAGCAAACTCCATCATAGTAATGATTAACACAAGAAACAAACTATCACTTCTTGTTTTTCTCTGGGAATGGCAACATATTATATAATTGTAGCACAAAGGCTGTGCTAAGGCCATACATACAGATATCAAAAAGAGAACAAACTATTACTTCTTTTTTTCTTTTTTCTTTTTTCTTTTTATTTTTCTTTTTTTGAGAAGGTAACAGATTTCATTATATTAAAAGATAGTCCTTAGCACAAAGACTGCTAAGGAGTAAAAACAGTGTTACAATACCCAGAAAGTTGCAAAAACAATCTTGTAACAGCTACAAGGAACCAATGAGATCTACTAGAGATCTATATATCTCGTACAACGGTTTCTCTACACCAAAAGTAGAATAAAAATATACAGTTCAGCTTGATCCTTTGTTCAGAGTTAGCCAAATCTTCAAAGCATCTTGAGTTTCTTTCTCTCCAAATTGTCCACCAAATACAAACTACTACTTCTTGTGAAGCTAAACTTATGTGACAACCAAAGTAATATACAAACATAGAATTTTTTACCCATATCACAGAAGAACTGTTACTCAACTACATATTATGGAAGCTCTGTAATATGGAAATTGGCAATGAACTCAGCAACAAGATCAGACAATGATAACAATGGTCCGTTTAGCTTATTAAGATATTACTTTCCCCGCTTTACTCTTTTCTGTAATTTTTCTCTCACCTACATATTACGGAAGCTCTGTAATATGGAAATTGGCAATGAACTCAGCAACAAGATCATACAAAATGATAACAATGGTCCGTTTAGCTTATTAAGATATTACTTCCCCGCTTTACTCTTTTCTGTAATTTTTCTTTCTTTTATCTGTGATCTTTTATTTTCATATTTTGTTTTCTTTTTTGTGCTTTAAGGAGGCATCAGCTGTGAAACTTTTTCCTTTTGGATAAGTTATGAATTTTAGTATCTTACTAAAGAAACAAAAAGAAATGCACCAAAGGTGTATGTAGTTAAGCTGCAGAAGAATACAGGCCTATCTCTCATTTAAGGACTTGAAGAAATCAATTAATATATCTATGTGGTATATATCTCCCATTTTGCACTGAAATGCTATTGATAGGATTTTATTTTAGTGTCTATCCAGCCTAGTCGTAAAAGCATCAACTGAAAGAATTAATTGACAAATGCCTTACAAGTAGGTAGCTTGAACAACAATCACAGGGCGGATCAGTCACCAACATAGGACATCTTTTCACTTTGACTAACTGCTAAAGGCAGCTATATGATATTACCAAACCCTACAAACCAACACAAAGCATATAGAGCCTTCCTTGTTTCTTAAGACACCCCGTGCCATAATTTCTACTGCATTACAGTCAGATACAGTTTCCTATAAGCAATACTCATCTCCAGCTTTTGACTGCAGTTTTTGCTTAAAAATCACTAGCAATGTTCCTGACACACAGCTTTCTGTCAGTAAAATATCCCTATGAGCGACACGTAATTTAGGCTTTTGACCTTCGGTTTTTGAATATACATCACTAGCAATGTTTCTGACCCATAGCTATTATAGTCAGATAAATATCCTGGAACGAGAAAAGAGAGTATGCTCCTCAATGACCTGATCCTTTTTAAAATGACAAATTACAAATCAAGAATGAAACCAGCAACTGAAAATTCATACCTTTACAGGGTTAAGCTTCGGGAGGCCTTCGGGGAAACGTTTTTCAAGCTCCTGTACTGCAAGCAAAATACTTTGCCTCGCTTCCAAAGGCCGAAGATCAGAAGGAACAGATATTCTAAGCTTGCTGAGAGAAGAAATTAAGGGTAACTGAACAGGAACCTACAAATTGGAATGTTGTGTCATGTCCCAGAAACACACCCAAGAATACAACTATTGCTCATGATCCAATTCACTTGTGTGCAATATATGACTTCTAGAAAACTACAACACAGCAGTATTATGTACTCACCACATGCATTTCTCCCTTTTCCCCGGGACGAGGGGGACATGGTTTGGGTCGAGAACCATTTTCACTGGAACCCAGCGAGCAATGAAGTAAGGTATCCACAATATAGCCAGTGCCACGTGAAGCAGAGAGGGCAGCAGGCAAAGAACCCAATGCTGCTGGAGGCTTCTTCACCACATTGACCACAACACCCCAACCCCAATCTTTTCCACCTTCCCGTACCTTAACCTGCCATTAACAATGCAATGCTCAGTGTCCGTGCAAAAGATAAACATGAACTCTCTAATGGAGTTACCAAAAAGTGTATTAGGTGAATGAATTTCAAGTCAATACAAACAGCAATACGAACAAAATACCATAGAAGTCAGTGGCGGAGTGAGAATTTAAACAAAGGGATTCAAAAATGTCACACCCGGGATATGAACCTGTGACCTAAAGCATATCTTTAACCCCTCTTCCACTTACAAGAACTTTCCCTTATGTCAAGGGGATTCAACAGTTCAAATATAACCAAAAAAAAAAATATCTTTTGCCCTTTTGTGAAAAAGAAAATCCGACAAAGGGGATTCAAGTGAAACCGCTCCCCGATAGAAGCAACTTTAGCATGGACGGTTCCTCTTCGTGTGATTCACCATCTTTACTATGTTTGAAATGCACACAGACTAGCAGCAATGACATTTCATCAGGAGAAATGGACTCCTCTGTCTACTTATGCACTTCACTTTCTCAGTATGACTCGGATATAATCAAATATAGAGCATCTTGCAATTCAACATTGACCCATCATTTAAAGCTATAAACTTTTAACCTTACCTACTCAATGTCCCAACTACCATAACAGGTTCTGAACTTCTACTTTACCCTCCTAATATCCCAAATCAGGTTTTGGCAGGTGAAAGAGAGCTGTAATTAGACCAAGAAAAGGAAAATGTGGAAAAAAGAATCAAGAGAACTTCCTACTACTTGATTAATTACCAGCATGCAAGAAGGGTTACAAAGTAATTCTAAAATTAAATACAGAATATCCTAATGTATCACATAAAACATTCTATAATAATTTCCTTATTCAAGTTCAATTAATCCAGAAATGTGAATCTAGCATTCACGAGTAAAGTTTAAGAAGAAAGAATTCTAAGATATGTCAACATTGCAGTTGCAAAAGGCAATACAAGGGGCTTGCAGCTCATATCCCATTGGGGAAGCATACGTCCATGCAAACGGTTCCGGCTACCAATAGTAAGTAGCATTGTTACATATTTCATTTCAAAGTTTACCAGGATATGGCAGTAGATGAAAGGCCATGTACACTAACAAAGGGGAGGCATTAGCAATGTCAAAAAAAATATTTCCAGAGACTAAACACAGTTCAACCCAATGCATGAATTATCCAGAAAAGAAAAGGGAAGACAACCACTCATAGATTGGGTCGGAGAAGGGCCAAGTGACATATGTCCAGGTCAAGTCGGAAGTCAGCAGAATACTAGAGATGCCTACAACCACTTACCAGCCTACCAGGAAGAAGAAAATACAGAACCCTTTCAGGCCTTGTTATTTCAGCCATCAATTTTTTCTCAAATTGGGCAATCTCAAGCTTTAGTTTATGAAACCCTGCAACCTCAGCCTACAAGTTGAACAGAAGCTATTTTAGGATCTACTGCAGAAAAAAAGTCTATATTCTCGAATAAAAGGAAAAACAAACATTATACCTCCCCTGAGGCATCAAGCGTTGCAGCTTCTTCTTCCAACTTGGAAACCTTCTTCCCGATGTCAGGTAAGGCCTAACAAAGAGACAGTGTCACTGTCAATCATAGAATATAAAGTAGTGACATAGAAAATGCTGTTTTTTCTAAAAACGAACCTTTTCATACTGAAACTGGTGAAATGAGTTTTTGATAACATGCTCGGCAGTAAATTGACCTTCACTCCGGCTCATTAGATTCAAAATTGTGTAGTAACTCAGCCTAAAAGTGCTGACCAACGGAGCTGGTTTACCCAAAGCCATGTCCTTGAGGTTATCCATCTCCATCTGAAACCATCACACGATATGTAAGTTATCACTATAGAGCTAACACCATCACATAAGACTGTCCTAGACATAGTTAAGTATGCCTCATGCATAGGTGTACCCAGCAATAAGCAACACAAATTAACTACAGCTGTAGGAAGTGAAAAGAGGAAAGAGGAATTGGCTCCTGCCTTAGATATCCAGATCTGTTTTGCTTTACTAGCAGCAAGCAAGCTATAATACCACAGTATAGACCAAAACAAGGGTACGTTTTGACTTTCAGAAGAACTTTAATGACTAGGAGTGGGAGCCTGAAACGATGACCCAATTGCTGCAGGAGTTACATACTTCCTAGCTTCAGAACTTGGTAGAAAATACTCTATACTGGATAGGGGAAAAGGATGGAGTGTTTTTAGTAAAATCAGCTTACAGATTCCATACTGAAGCAATTTTATTTGACAAATCTTTTTCATCAAGCTGTACCTGAAAAAATCTTAGCAATGGGAAATGATTTGGAAGACTTCTTTTTTTCCCCTGAAAAACCTTGGCGGGATGAGTCATCCACTGAAGCTCCACTATAGTATTTCCATGTTTAGCATACTCTGGATTCTATCTAGAACTCAGGATAGAAGTTATGCAAGCTGGAGAATGAGAAAGATGGATCCCAGAAGGAAAGAAACTTGGAAGACTGCTTCTCACCCTTTCTAGTTTATTTGGAGAGAAAGGAATAGTAGAATGTTTGAGCAGTTGAAAGTTCATTGTGAAGGTCGAGTCAAAAACTCCCTTTTCTTCCTTCTGTATTTTGGTGTAAAAAGGATATTTTTGTTGTACTTATCAAAAAAAGAATATTATTTGTTGTATTTTGTAGAAGTGAGGTGCAATTCCGCCACCAACTTAGTATGAAATCAAAGAAATACTTTTGATTTCTCAAAAAAAGTAGAAGAAGAAAATAGACATAAATTTCAAGAAGACAGTAGCAGGTACCTAAGAAGATGCTTGCTTAGAGGATAATACTATTATTAACTCACCTGCTCATCAATCATGATAATGCAAATACCACGTTCATCTTTGCCACGACGTCCTGCTCTTCCACTCATCTGCATGAAAGAGAGATACATTATAATAATCAAAAGCTGAAAACAAAATATTGCTAATGTTGTGTATATGGAATTCGTGCTCACCTGTATATATTCACCAGATCCAATGTAACGATGGCTATCACCATCAAATTTTTTTACACTGGTAAACACTACTGTTTTTGCAGGCATGTTTAGTCCCATGGCAAACTGTTAAAAAATTTATTAGGAGGGAAAACAAAGGGGAAATAGTATAATCACCATCCTGTAATGATAAATTTAACACAAGCTAATAAGATATGCAAGGAATGGGGTTACCGTCTCTGTGGCAAAAAGAGCCTTTATAAGTCCTTCTTGGAAGAGAAGCTCAACAAGTTCCTTGATAACAGGAAGCAAACCAGAGTGGTGAACAGCAATCCCACGCTGAAGCAGTGGCAACATTAATTCAATTGCTGGCAAGTTTCTGTCTTCCTCACTCAAGCACGCCACTGCACTACGGAATACCTGCTCCACAGCTTCCTTTTCTTCTTCAGTATTAAAATCAAGTTTGGTCATAGACATTGCATGTTGTTCACATTCTCTTCTACTAAAACTGAATATAATCACTGGCTGAAACTTCCGTTCCATGATCATCTGAAACATTGAGAAATTAACCTTTTAGTTTATGTGATACTATTTGCTTATTAGTCCATCCCGAATAGGACACGTTTTCTGTATTTGGAAGCATCTATCTATAAACTGCTTATTTTACCCTCAATGAGAAGCTTTTATAGTCACACAAATATTATAGCGTGTTTAAGATTATAAGTTTCAAAAGCCCCTCTTTCTGTACAGTCAAACTATTATGCATAAATTGAAGCGGAGAGTGTATTATTTTAGCTAATCTTACGAGACTACACTGCACACCTTAACAATTTTGTAGATTTCGGACACACTACCAGAAGCAGAGCCACCTTTTCCAATTCTTCCACTAGCCTTTCCATTGGCGCTCCCCCGCAGTTTCTGCTTCGTAAAAGTATCTTGTAATTTCAAGAAATTGTCTTCCCTAAACTGCTCGTTATCATCAACCACAAGATACAATCCAGAACCACCCATAGGGAACACATAATGCTGCAGAGGTGTAGGCCGAAAATCGGTATACACCACATGACAAGGCTGCTTATGAATATTACAAATCCATTCAGCAAACTCCGTGGCATTCGACATGGTAGCCGAAAGGAACACCATCTTAATTTCTGGTGGCAAGAATATAATACTCTCTTCCCAAACTACCCCTCTCTCGCGATCTTTCATGTAATGTATTTCATCAAATATAACCCAAGCAACTTCTTTCAACACCTCAGAACCCCTATAAAGCATACCCCTTAAAATCTCCGTCGTCATCACCAAACAACTCGCATTCGGCGAGAGAGTGACGTCACCGGTCATTAAACCCACGTCAGAAAACTCGTGACTCAGCTCTCTGTATTTCTGATTGCTCAAGGCTTTTAAAGGTGAAGTGTAAATTACTCTCTGCTTATCCCTAAAAGACATAGCGATTGCATACTCTGCAACTGCAGTTTTGCCAGCGGAAGTGTGTGCTGATACGAGGACTGATTCCTTTCGTTCTAAACATGCTACGGAGATTTCTTGAAATGGGTCCAGCTTAAATGGGTAATTTTTGGCCATTTGACCGTTATAGATGGGGTTTGAGAGGGTACCGTGAAGTGATTCGTCATTGGTTGAAGTGTAATGACTGGGAACTGCTACCTCGTGCACGCAGGTTCTGACCGCGGCCAAATTTCGCCTTTTCGAAGCAGATTCTTGTGACGCTGCTGCTGCTTCGTGCTCCTCCTCTAGTTTCCGTTTCCCCAATGTTGGAGACGACGACTCCATTTCCAACTCTTTTTGGCTTAAACCCTCCTCCCGTCTTAAAATCTTTACCACAAACACACGGTGGTAAAGTTGAGATCCGCAGGGCATCTAGCCGTGCTTTCACATTTTTCACCGAGAAAATAACAACAATCATCCCTTAAGTTTGGGAGTTGGTTAAGTAGTCCCTTAAGTACCCCTATCTACTTTCAAATCATTATGTAGTATATATATATACTACGGAAAGGGGCTAAATATATATCTCTACTTTCAAATATTGTTTACATGTACCATTCGTTATATTATTAGGCTATATATACCTCTACCGTCATACTTTGGAACAAAAATACCCCTATTGTCATACTTTGAAACAAAAATATCCCTATTTTGGATGGAGTGCCACGTGGCAACACCAGATTAAAACGACCAATTTCTTTTTTTACCCAATCCGTTTTTAAAAAACCCACAACCCGACCCCTATTTTCGTTTTTTTCCATTTTTTTTAAAAATTTCAGTTTTTGAAAAACAAAAATATTTTGTTAAAAAAAATCTGTTTTTACAAATTTGTTTTTCTAGTTTTTACAAAACAAAATTCTTTTAAAAAACTGAAAAAAGGAAAAAAAAATCAAAAACGAAAATATTTTGTTGAAAATAATGTTTTCAGTTTTTAGAAAACGAAAATATTTTGTTAAAAAACGAAAATATTTTTTTTCTGTTTTATCTCTTTTTATCTCCATATTTATACACATTAATTTTGCTATATTACCCAAAATAACCCCCCCCCCCCCCCCCACACCCACCACTCTCTTCCTTCTTTTTCGTTTCATATGTTAAATAAAATTTCATATACCTTATAAAAAAAATCCTTTATTATAGAACCAAAGAAGCTAAAACCCTTTACAAAAAAAATTCAGTTTAAAACAAAATATTTTCGTTTTTTAAAAACTGAAAACATTTATTTCAACAAAATATTTTTGTTTTTGAAAAATATTTTTTTTCATTTTTTCAGTTTTTTTAAAAGAATTTTATTTTGTAAAAACAGAATTTTTTTTGTTTTATTTTTTAACAAAATATTTTCGTTTTTTTAAAAACTGAAATTTTTAAAAAAAAAAACTGGAAAAAAATGAAAATAGGGGTCAGGTTGTGGGTTTTTTAAAAAACGGATCGGGTAAAAAAAAGAAATGGGTCGTTTTAATCTGGTGTTGTCACGTGGGACTCCATCCAAAATAGGGGTATTTTTGTTTCAAAGTATGACAATAGGGGTATTTTTATTCCAAAGTATGACGGTAGGAGTATGGATAGCCCGATAGTATAATGAAGGGTACAGGTAAACAATATTTGAAAGTAGAGGAGTATATTTAGCTCTTTGCCGTATATACTATATTAAAAGCACGAAGGCCCTTAACAAAATATTGTTCGTCTTTTTTACCCTTTAAAATTAAATTTTCCAGTAGACAAAATAGTCATTCAATAATTTTGTACTATTTAGGACTTTCAAATCAACTAAAACTATCAATATCAAATCTTTCCTTATTAGAATTATATAGGAAGTCCTAATACTTAGAAATAAATTAGAGTAAGATCATATTTATATAAAAAAATTTCCTCATTTGAATCATGTATAATAAATATAATTTCCTTCTTTAATGAACTAATACGAAGTTAATACTTGGAATTTTCACTTTGAAGTTGGATACGAGGCAAACTAATATTTCCTTTGAAAGGATAATATAATAAGAAGAAATCAAAACAAATAAATGAAAGGAAAGAAGAGATGGCGAGAAAATGAAAGGAATAAAACATACGCGTCAGAAAAATTAAGCTGTTAATAAATAAATAAAAGGACGAATTGAGTAGAAAATATTTGAATTATAATATTTATTTTTGCTTAAAATTTTGAATCCCAATAACAACTTCATTTAAAACAAGAAAAACAATTTTAAAAAAATACTATATTGTTTATCTTAATTTTTATCCATCATACATTATTGTCTTAACTATTTTTAGTATTACGAATATTTCATTTTCGATGTTTGGTTATATGTAAGAGTTGGATCAAAATATTACAATTATTTTAAAATTTTACTGAACTAAACATTTATTCAAAAAATCAAGACTTTGAATTTAACTACAAATTATCACTTTTATTGTTATGAAATTTTCACATCGTTTCTTTATATATGGAGGCTATTTTTTTATGTACTCCAGTCGAAAATTATGAATGAACTCATAGTAATAATAAGTAGTGTAGCACTGAGATTTTGAACTTTGAGTTATCCCAATCAAATTTAAATATTTTAAGCGTTCAACATAAGATATAAAACTATGATAGATTTCGTGTTTGTTATTTATTTTTGAATATATCAAAACGAAAATAAAATTCACCAATTTAAAATTCTTAATATTTTATATAATAAAAAGGAATCATTAAGATTGAGTAGAAATAAAAGAACTTAAACTTTGAGGTTAACTTGTACCGATGATTTGCATTGGCTCACTTTAAAATATTGCTATAGTAAAAATAATACTATACGATAAAACCTGGATTTCAAATGATTCGTTTAGCCAAATACGTTGTTCACCTGAAGTAATGAATGAGTAATGACTAGATACATAATTCAAAAAAAGAATTATTTATATGAGTATTTTTTTTTTCTAATTAGATATTTTCTTCTAGTTTTGTTGATCTTTATTATTTGCAAAACTTTAGGGTATGAAATATTATGGTTCTTTTTTATTTAATATAACTATTTAATTCTAAGTCTTTATATTTTAGTTATTTTTGGTGATATATTGGTCCAAAATTAGTCAATCTTTAGACTATAAAGTGTTACAAATAGTTTTCTGTTATAAATATATTATATTATGGATGTTCATTTAGTACTCCGTTGTAAATAAGCTTCCTGAAGAAGCTTATTCATATGGGACTCCACCGTAAATATGTTTATCTATTTAGTACTCTATTAGAAATAAGCTTCCTGAAGAAGCTTATCACTTCGGTATCCGGTTATGGATAAACATTATCCCCGGTAGAAGATTATCCATACTGGGTATAATAAGCTTATCCTTTCAGTACCCAGTTATGGATAAACATTACCCCGGTAGAAGATTATCCATACAGGGTATAATAAGTTTATCCTTTCAGTACCCAGTTATGGATAAACATTACCCCCGATAGAAGATTATCCATATCGGGTATAATAAGCTTATCCTTTCAGTACTCCGTTATGAATAAACATTGCTCTCGATAGAAGATTATCCATATCTGGTATAGTAACAGCTTACACAGCAACTTCCTTTCTTCTCTAAATAGAAGAGATTTCAGTTCATTATGTACATCAGTTTGAATTCAAATAATATAACAATTTCTCTCTATACATGTCTTTACTTTACGGTCTTTATTTTATAACATTTTCTAACTTTCCCTTGAGTAACAAGTTTTATCATCTTTTAAAAGTTATAAAACAAAATGCAACCTCTTTCGTGCTCTAACTATTCAAAACATTCAATTCCAATCTATTTAATTATATTGTTAATTTATAACTCAAACACAATTTTTAATAATATTTATGTGACTTTTAGAAATAATTTACTCATTGGAGCTAAAGTACACGTGCAACGCACGTACCATATATATATTATAAAAAAATGAATACAATATCGGTTTACAAAAATAACATTATAATATTCAGCATAATAACTCATAATAAAAGGACATAATCAGAATTCTAGATGTAAGCCTTACAATCCTATTAGTTTTAGGACATAATACTACACGTTAGGAATCTTACATAATTACCTTTAGGAATCCTATTAGTATAATTAATTTCAGGATGACTAATTCATATAAAATTGAACAAGTAAATATCTTTAGTCATGTAATCCTATTACTTTAGGATATACTTCTTAAAACTTTTTATTACTAATTTAATTTGAAAATGTATTATATTTTCCAAATTTATTTAGAAAAAAGAGAGCATGTATTATTATAAAAGCATAAATACAATATTAATATACCAAAATAGCCCTAAAATATTAAGCGGAATAACTCATAGGGAAAGGGCATAACTGTAATAACTTATTTTTTGGATTACAATACCTTCTATGCTAATTTTTAATATTTAAAAGCATGAATGCAATGTCGGTTTACAAAAATAACCTTATAATATTAAGCGTAATAACTCATAATAAAAAGACATAATCAGAATTCTAGATGTAAGCCTTACAATCCTATTAGTTTTAGGACATAATACTACACGTTAGGAATCCTACATGATTACTGTCACGGCCCAATTTCCATTATAGGTTGTGATGGCGCCCAACACCGTTGTTAGACAAGCTAACCCTAATCAACTAGTGAGTTCTCATTCTTTTAAATAATCATTCTCGACATTTACTTAACTTAAATTCAAAACAATCGTTAATTAACAAATTATAAGGTGACTGAATTGGGAAAAACTAAAGGGGATCATAACAATATGAATACAACCAAAAATAATAGTCTACTAATGTGTGTCCCAGGAACTAGTGTCACAAGTACGGAGGCAACTAGTAGAATGTACAAAGGAATATAACTATCCTAATGCCTGAAACAGAATAGACAGTAATAACAAAAGGAGAGACTCCGGCATGCTGTTGAACGGCTCAGAAGGGGCAGCTCACCATAGAATCTCGGTCAAGTATCAGGAACGCGCGCCGAACTGGTAGCTAGATGCACTTATCCTGTACATTTAAGTACCGAACCATAGTATGAGTACATAAACAATATGTACCCAGTAAGTATCCAATCTAACCTTGAAGAAGTAGTGACGAGGGGTCAACTTGACAATTACTAGGATCAATAATAATATAATTTAAATGTTACGCTAAACATGGATGTCATGAATAAATATAATTAATAACAAGAAGTGACAGGTTCTTTCATGAATAATATTTCAGTTTCCGACATTTCAGTTAACAATCTATATTTCAAGGCATTTAAAGCAGTTCAAATCACAAAAGATACCAAGCAAATAACATGCGCAAATAATGTCGAGGTCGTACAGTCCGATCCAATATAATAATAAAGTGTGCACTGCCGGAGTGTCGAACAACGCGAACCATAGATGCATCTATTACCTCTCTCGCGAATCATACATGCGACGCAGTCAAATACAAATAAACACATCAAATAGTCAATAAAAATTCATCAGGAAAGCAATTACCCAAAGTAATGTTAACTTCTCTTTAACGGTCAAGAAAATGATATTTATCTTTTTAGAAATTCATTTGCCAAGTTCGATATGATTTACGTAATTTAAATTTACAACAAAGTTACAACTACGGCAAGTAAAACATGCTTTTGGGTCCTAGACTACCCGGGCTTAAGCATAATAGTAGTTATGCACGGACTCTCGTCACCTCGTGCGTACGTAGCCCCCGCAATTAGTGATAAATATTCAATTATTTCTCTTATGGGGATAATTCCCTCCTACAAGGTTAGAAAGGAGACTTACCTTGCCCCAAAGCTTACTTTCAAATTCAAGAATGCGCTCAAACCCTCAAATCGAAGCCAAACGATCCAAAACTATTCAAATAGGGTAAGAACTAGTCAATATATGCTTAAGAGTTCATATTCTTACTAGTAAAGTAATTTCCCAACCCTAAATACAAGGCTCCTAAAATTCATCCCCGGGCCCACATGCCCGGAATCCGGAAATTTTTGAAGAAAGTTGTTACTCATAACCTAAGGATCAAGAATATATGATTTCTACTATATTTCATAACAAATTTCGTGGTTAAATCTTATGTTTGTCAAAACCCTAGGTATTACTCTAAACCCACAATTTTAACTAATTTATATATTGTAATCTACCCATAAACTATGTATTAAACTCACATTAAGTAAAAATAACTTACCTCATAAAGCGAGGTTGAAATTTCCCCATTTGTAGCTCCCAAATCGCCCAACAATGGAGTAAAATGTGTCAAAAATGACAAACTCCCGTTATTTAATGAAGGCCACTACCTTCAGTAGTTTCCGCACATGCGGTCCTGGGCCGCACATGCGCCAACCGCATCTGTGAAAAATGGGCTGCTTCTGCGGTCCTGTGCTGGGCCTACTGGGCCGGTTCTGCAGAAGGTCAACCGCTCCTGTGGTTCCGCTTCTATGGTTAGGGGGCCTCTTCTGCGGTTCCTGGGCTGGCCACCCATGGCTGCATCTGCGATGGCTTAGCCGCTTCTACTATCTCGCACCTGTGGCTGGCCAACCGCAGGTGCAGTTATGACAGAAGCCTGGAGCTTCAACTCCTTCTCACATTTTCAACTTAGCTCAAGCCTCGTCCGATTGACGCTCGGGGTCCCCGGGGCCCCTCCCAAACATATCGACAAGTTCGGAATCATAAAACGGACTCGCTCAAACCCTCGGAACATCCGAAATAACGCTAAAACTAAGAATCATACCCTAAAACCAATTGAATCAAACTTATGAACTTTAAGTTCTTCAATTACTTCCAATGTGACGAAACACACTTATACCACTCGAATTGACACCAAATTTTGCATGCAAGTCTTAAATGACATTATGGAACTATTCCTAGTCTCGGAATTCCCTTCGGAACTTGATATCACAAAAACCCGCTCCAAACCATATTTAAAGGACTTCAAAAATCCTTAAGGAATCAACTTTCACTATTAGGCGCCAAAACGCTCCTGGGTCATCCAAAACCTGATTCGGACATAGGCCCAAGTCCGAAATCATCACACGGACCTGTTAGAACCTTCAAATCCCAATTCCGAGGTCATTTACTCAAAATGTTGACCGAAGTCAAACTTGGCCTTTTAAGCCAGCCTTAAGGAACCAAGTATTACGATATCAACCCAAACTCTTCCAAATCCCGAACCAACCATCCCTGCAAGTCATAAATCAATAAAAGCAAGTACGAGAAGTATTATTTAGGGGAACGGGATATGAGAAAGCAAAACGACTAGTCAGGTCGTTACATTCTCCACCTCTTAAACAAACGTTCGTCCTCGAACGGGTTTAGATTCCTACCTGGAGTGCTAATTAAGTGTGGATATCTGCTCTGCATGTCCTCCTCGGACTCCCAGGTCGCCTCCTTGACTGGTTGGACCCTCCATTGGACCTTTACCACAGAAATCCTCTTGGATCTCAGCTGGCGATCCTATTTATCAACAATGGCAATTGGCTCCTCCTCATAGCCCAAGCTCTCATCTAGCTAAATAGTACTGAAGTCTAACACATGAGACAAGTTGGCGTGATACTTCCGAAGCATAGACACGTGAAAAACTGAATGAACCCCTGATAGGCTGGGAGGTAGAGCAAGCTCATAAGCAACCTCCCCAACTCGCTTCAACACCTCAAATGGGCCTATAAACCTCGGGCTCAACTTGCCTTTCTTCCCGACCATGAATGATACATCCCACGCCTTCTGATCTACATAACTCTTCTGTTTGGATTGTGTTGTGCGAAGTTTTTCTTGGATCAACTTTACCTTTTCCAAGGCATCTTTCACCAAATCTGTACCACATAACTTAGCCTCATCAGGCTCAAACCACCCGATAGGAGATCGACATCGCCGACCATATAAATCCTCAAATGGAGCCATCTCGATGTTGGACTGATAATTGCTGTTGTTAGCAAACTCGTCCAAAGGCAAGAACTGATCCCACTACCCTCCAAAGTCAATCACACATGCTCCAAGCATGTCCTCTAGAATCTGAACTGTCCGCTCTGATTGCCCATCGGTCTACGGGTGAAATGTTGTGCTGAGCTCTATACAGGTCCCCAACTCACTCTGCACGGCTCTCCAGAAATGGGAAGTGAACTGAGGGCCTCTATCTGATATGATGGAAATAGTCACACCGTGCAACCGAACTATCTCCCAAATATAGATTTGAGCCAACCTCTCTGAAGCATAGGTAGTCACAACCGAAATGAAGTGTGCCGACTTGGTCAACCTATCGACAATGACCCAAACTGCATCAAACTTCCGCAAGGTCCGCGACAACCCAACTACGAAGTCTATAGTAATGTGCTCCCATTTCGACTCAAGTATAGGCATCTACTGAAGTAGGCCACCTGGCCTCTAGTGCTCATACTTGACCTGCTAACAATTTAAGCACCTAGCTACATATTCCACTATGTCTTTCTTCATTTGCCGCCACCTATAGTATTGTCTCAGGTCACGATACATCTTCGTAGCACCTGGGTGAATAGAATACTGCAAACTGTATGCCTCCTCAAGAATCTTGTCCCTCAAGCCGTCGACATTAGGGACACATAAGCGACCTTGGAGTCGCAGAACACCATCCTCGCCAATAGAAACCTCCTTGGCACTACCATGTAGTACCATCTCTCTAAGGAATGCTAAATGCATATTATTACATTGTTGGGCCTTGATTTGCCCCAATAATGAAGACTGGGCAATAACACATGCAAAAACCCGACTGGGCTCTGAAATATCCAACCTCACAAGTCTGTTAGCCAATGACTGAATGTCCAAAGCTAGTTGCCTCTCCTCTGTTGATATGAATGCCAAGCTACCCACACTTTCTGCCTTCCTGCTTAAGGCATCCGCGACCACATTTGCCTTGCCCGAATGATAAAGAATGGTGATGTCATAATCCTTCAGTAACTCAATCCATCTACGCTGCCTCAAATTGAGATCCCTTTGCTTGAACAAATGCTGTAAGTTGCGATGATTGGTATAAGCCTCACATGACACTCCATATAGATAATGCCTCCATATCTTAATCGTTGCTAACTCTAGTTCATGCACGAGGTAGTTCTTCTCATGAATCTTTAGCTAACGCAAATCATATGTAATAACTCGCCCCTATGCATCAATACACAACCCAAGCCAACGCATGAAGCGTCACAATATATCGTATACATCTCCGATCCAGAAGGCAATACTAGAATCGGTGTTGTAGTCAAAGCTGTCTTGAGCTTTTGAAAGCTCGCCTCACAATCATCGGACCATCGGAAGGGAGCACCCTTCTGGGTCAATCTAGTCAAAGGTGATGCAATGGATAAAAAAACCTGCACAAATCGGCAGTAATAACCTGCTAAACTCAGGAAACTCCTGACCTCAGTCACTGAAGTAGGACGTGTCCAACTCTGAACTACCTCAATCTTATTCGGATCCATCTTAATACCCTTTCTTGATATAACATGCCCCAAGAATGCTACTGACTCAATCCAAAACACACATTTGGAGAACTTAGCATATAGCTTCTGCTCTCGCAATGTCTGGAGCACTACTCCTAGATGCTGCTCGTGCTCCCCCAGGCTACGTGAGTAGATCAAGATGTCATCAATGAAGACAATAATAAAGGAATCAATATAAGGCCTGAACACCCAGTTCATTAAATCCATAAACATTGCTGGGGCATTAGTCAAGCCGAAGGACATCACTAAAAACTCATAATGACCATATCTAGTACGGAATGGAGTCTTTGGAACATCTGAGTCCCGAATCTTCAATTGGTGGTACCTCGATCTCAAGTCGATCTTAGAAAACACCCTAGCACCCTGCAACTGGTCAAACAAATCATCGATACGAGGTAACAGGTACTTGTTTATTATGGTGACTTTATTCAACTGACGGTAATCAATGCACATCCGCATAGTCCCATCCTTCTTCTTCTTCACAAACAACACTGGTGCACCCCAAGGTGACACACTTGGTCTTAAAAACCCCTTTGCTAACAACTCCTCAATCTTCTCCTTCAACTCTTTCAACTCTTTCGGAGCCATACGGTACGTTGGGATAGATATAGGCTGGGTGTCTGGAGCCAAGTCAATATAGAAATCAATGTCATGATCTGGCGGCATGCCTGGAAGGTTAGAAGGAAACACATCGGTGAACTCCTAGACTACTGGCACTAAATCAATTGTTGGAGACTCTACAGTGGTGTCCCGAACATAGGCCAGATACGCCAAACATCCCTTCTCGACCAGATGTCGAGCCTTCAAAAAAGAGATAACCCGACTAGATGAACTAACAGAGGAACCTTTCCACTCCAATATTGGTAACTCTGGCATCCTAAAATAACAGTCTTGGCATGACAATAAAAAATGGCATGATATGGAGATAACCAATCCATGCCCAAGATGACCTCAAAGTCGATCATGTCAAGTAACAGAAGGTCCTCTAGTCTCGTAACCATAGAATGTAACCACACATGATTGATAGATCTGATTCACAACCACAGAATCGCTCATAGGAGTGGACACATAGATAGGAGTACCCAAGGACTCCCAAGGAATATCCAGGAAATGGGCAAATAGAGATGACACATATGAATAGGTAGACCCTAGATCAAATAGTACTAAAACATCCCTACCGCAGACGGAAATAATATCTGTGATAATGGCATCTGAGGCCAATGTATCTGGTCTGGCCGGAAAAGCATAGAATCTGGTTGGAGTGCCGGTTGGCTGGCCTCCACCTGACTGAATAGTAGCTGGCTGACTTCTCCCTGTCCGGCCTCCACCTCTAGGATGTCCCCTACCAATCTTCCCCCTGCCTCTAGGCGGCTGGACAGCCGGTGATGTAATCATAGGCTATTGACCCTACTACACCGGCTTGCCCCCAAGTCTGGGGTAGGTCCTCTTCATGTGACCCAGATCTCCACACTCGTAACAACCTTTCGGCACCATAGACTGCTGCCTTGAAGTATGGCCTTGATGGCCTGGATACCCACTATAGGAACCCTGAATGGCTGGTGGGCAGTATGAACTCTCCGGAGTTGGAGTTGGAAGAACTCTGAGGACCTGAATACCCACTGGAAGGACCCTGGATAGCTGGCGGCGGTAAGAACTCTCTAGTATGGCGCTGAAATAGGGGCGCGATAGAGTACATCGAGGAGGTGGTGCTGCTGAATATAGGGGCCTGCTGGGCTGACCCCTCCCAAACTGACCTCTGCCCCTAACCGGGGCACCTTTAAACTCTCTAGAGAATCGAGCCCTCTTGTCCTGCTGCATATGCTCTCTACCTCTCAGACGGTAGCCCTTAATCCTCCGAGCAATCTCCACTACCAGCTGATAAGGAGTCCCCATCTCAACCTCTCAGGCCATGTTGGCCCTAATATTAGAATGCAACCCTGCAACAAACCTACACACTCTCTCTGCGTCAGTAGGAAGTATCATCAGTGCATGGCGGGACAATTGAAAAAACCTCGTCTCATAATCGGTTATTGATATCTGACCCTACTCAAGCTTCTCAAACTGATACCGCAACTCTTCCCTCTCAGAGGGTGGAATGTACCTATCCAGGAAAAGTTATGTGAACTGACCCCAAGTAATAGGAGGAGAACCCTCTATCCTGCCAAGAACATAAGACTGCCACCATATGGGCCCTACCCTCCAGCTGGAAAGTACTGAAGTCAACCCCATGAGACTTCAATATCTTCATGTTGTGCAGTATGTCCCTACACCTATCAATGAAATCTTGGGCATCCTCATGACGCTCAACTCTGAAGATAGGAGGGTGTAGCCTAGTCCATCTGTCCAATAACTTCTGTAGATCGTCGTCCGCAGCTGGTCTGAGCTTGGGTACCACTGCGGTAACTAGCTGGGCCCCATCTGCGGGTAATGTGCCCAGAGTCTAATACACTACGACTGCATGCCCAGGAGCCTGAGCAATAGGGGTCTATACTCCCCTTGCCGCCTGAGATATGGCTGGGTCCACTGGAAATAAACCAGCTTGGGTCATAGAATCCATGAAACGCAGCATCCGGCCTATGACCTCCTGGAAGCCCTGTGCTGTTATGAAATTCGCCGGCGTAGGCTTTGCTGCGGGCACCTCGCCCTGCTCCTCAATAATAGGATCCCCCACAGGATCCATCGGTGGTGCAACTGGGGCAACTTTGAGATGCCCTCGTCCCCTACCTCGGGCCGGTGCCCTTCCCTAGCCTCTGCCTCGTCCTCTAGCAATGGGGGAAGCAGCTCTTCCCGAGTCTGGAACGTCTGTCGTGCGCGTTCTCACCATCTATGAGAGAATAGAAGAATTAAATTTAGTATACCATCAACTGCACTATAGAAAATGAATAAAGATTAGTTTCCTAACACCCTATAGCTTCTCGAAGAAAAGTACAGACATCTCCGTACAGATCCGCAAGACTCTATTAGGTTTGCCCATGACTTGTGAGACCTACGTGAACCTAGTGCTCTGATACCATATTGTCACGACCCATCTTCCATTATAGGTCGTGATGGCGCCCAATACTGTTGTTGGGCAAGCCAACCCTAATCAACTAGCGAGTTCTCATTCTTTTAAATAATCATTCTCGACATTTACTTAACTTAAATTCAAAACAATCGTTAATTAACAAATTATAAGGTGACTGAATCGAGAAAAACTAAAGGGGATCATAACAATATGAATACAATCCCAAAAATAATAGTCTGCTAATGTGTATGCTAGGAACTAGTGTCACAAGTACGAGAGCAACTAGTAGAATGTACAAAAGAATATAACTATCCTACTCCTAAAATAAAATAGATAGTAATAACAAAAAAAGAGACTTCGACATGCTGTTGAACGGCTCAGAAGGGGCAGCTCAATGTAGAATCTCGGTCAAGTATTAGGAACGCGTGCCGACTGGTAGCTAGATGCACCTGCCTTAGATCCTGTACATTTAAATACAGAAGCGTAGTATGAGTAAATAAACAATATGTACCCAGTAAGTATCCAATCTAACCTCGAAGAAGTAGTGACGAGGGGTCAACTTGACACTTACTAGGGTCAATAATAATATAATTTAAATGTTACGCTAAACATGGATGTCATGAATAAATACAGTTAATAACAAGAAGTGACAGGTTCTTTCATGAATAATATTTCAGTTTCCGACAGTTCAGTTAACAATCTATATTTCAAGGCATTTAAAGTAGTTCAAATCACAGAAGGTACCAAACAAATAGCATGCACAAATAATATTGAGGTTGTATGGCCCGATCCAACATAATAATAAAGTGTGCACTGTCGAAAGGTCGAACGGCGCGGACCATAGATGCATCTATTACCCCGTTCGCGAATCATACATGCGATGCGGTCAAATACAAATAAACACTGCAAACAGTCAATCAAAATTCATCAGGAAATCAATTACCCAAAGTAATGTTAACTTCTTTTTAACGGTCAAGAAAATGATGTTTAACTTTTGAGAAATTCATTTGCCAAGTTCAATATGATTTACACAATTTAAATTGACAACAAAGTTACAAGTACGACAAGTAAAGCATGCTTTTGGGTCCTAGACTACCCGGACTTAAGTATAATAGTAGTTACTCACGGACTCTCGTCACCTCGTGCGTACGTAGCCTCTGCAATTAGTGGCAAATATTCAATTATTTTTCCTATGGGGATAATTTCCCCTTACAAGGTTAGAAAGGAGAATTGCCTTGCTCCAAAGCTTACTTCCAAATTCAAGAATGCGCTCAAACTCTCAAATTAGAGCCGAACGATCCAAAACTATTCAAAATGGGGTAAGAACTAGTTAATATATGCTTAAGAGTTCATATTCTTGCTATTAAAGTAATTTCCCAACCTTAAATGCAAGGCTTATAAAATTCATCCCCAGGCCCACGTGCCCGGATTCCGAAATTTTTTGAAGTAAGTTGTTACTCATAACCTAAGGATCAAGAATATATGATTTCTACTATATTTCATAACAAATTTTGTGGTTAAATCTCATTTTTGTCAAAACCCTAGGTTTTACTCTTAACCCACAATTTTTACTAATTTACATATTGTAATCTACCCATAAACTATGTATTAAACTCACATTAAGTAAAAATAATTTACCTCGCAAAGCTAGGTTGAAATCTCCCCTTTTGAAGCTCCCATATTGCCCAAGAATGGAGTAAAATGTGTCAAAAATGACAAACTCCCATTATTTAATGAAGGCCACTACCTTCAACAATTTCCGTACATGCGGTCATGGGCCTCACCTGCGCCAACCGCATCTGCAAAAAATGGGCCACTTCTGCGGTCCTGGGTTGGGCCTGCTGGGCCGTTTCTGCAAAAGGCCAACTGCTCCCGCGGTTCCGCTTCTGCGGTTAGTGGGCCGCTTCTGTGGTTCTTGGGCTGGCCACCCATGGCTGCATATGCGATGGCTTAGCCACTTCTGTGGTCTCGCACCTGCGGCTGGCCAACCGCAGGTGCGGTTATGACAGAAGCCTGGAGCTTCAGCTCCTTCTCACATTTTCAACTTAGCTCGAGCCTCGTTCAATTGACGCTCGGGGCCCCTAGGGCCCCCCTCGAACATACCGACAAGTTCGGAATCATAAAACGGACTCGCTCGAACCCTCAGAATGTTCGAAACAAAGCTAAAACTATGAATCACACCCTAAAACCAATTGAATTAAACTTATGAACTTCAAGTTCTTCAATCTACTTCCAATGTGACGAAACACACTTATACTACTCGGATTGATATCAAATTTTGCATGCAAGTCTTAAATGACATTATGGAACTATTCTCAATCTCGGAATTCCATTCGAAACTTGATATCACAAAAACCCGCTCCAAACCAAATTTAAAGGACTTCAAAAATCCTTAAGGAATCAACTTTCACTATTAGGCGCCAAAACGCTCCCGAGTCATCCAAAACTCAATCTGGACATACGCCAAAGTCCGAAATCATCATATAGACCTGTTGGAACCTTCAAATCCCGATTCCGAGGTCGTTTACTCAAAATATTGACCGAAGTCAAACTTGGCCTTTTAAGCAAGCCTTAAGGAATCAAGTATTTCGATTTTAGCCCAAACTCTTCCAAATCCCGAACCGACCATCCCCGCAAGTCATAAATCAGTAAAAGCAAGTACGAGAAGTCTTATTTAGGGGAACAAGGTTCTAAAAAGCAAAATGACCAGTCGAGTCGTTATAATTACCTTTAGGAATCCTATTAGTATAATTAATTTCGGGATGACTAATTCATATAAAATTGAACGAGTAAATATCTTTGGTCATGTAATCCTATTACTTTTAGGGTATACTTCTTAAAAATTCCTATTACTAATTTAATTTAAAAATGTATTATAATGTCCTATTACTAATTTAATTTGAGAATGTATTATATTGTCCAAATTTATTTAGAAAAAGAGAGCATTTATTATTATAAAAGCATAAATATAATATTAATATACCAAAATATCCCTAAACTATTAAGCGAAATAACTCATAGGGAAAGGGCATAACAGTAATAACATATTTTTTTTTACTACAATTCCTTCTATGCTAATTTTTAATATTTACAATTAATAAAATTTTGTCTATTAAATTCTTATTAAAATTATATAGGAAGGTTTAATAAAATTAATTTCATAAAATTCTTCGTATTGGAAATACATTACCACTTCATAATGTCCAATACTAAGAAAAATAAAAGTAAAATTAAATGGACTGCATAAAGAGTTGAAATTGAAAAAAAGATACCCCCACGTTAATATATTTTATATTATATTTGAACTATTTTCCTACTCAATAATATTTTCTTAATTAATTTTTTGGGTAATATTGAAAAATACCCAATTATTAAACAACAACAAAGAAAATATTTAAGAATATAAATGTGTGAGAAAGAGAAAAAAAATGGTTGGTAAGAGTTAATACAGCTAATAATTCTACAAACATAACGATCTAAAAGTGAAATGTCATATTAATCTTTTATTCTTTGAAAATAAATTTTATGGTGGATAAAATTATTATTAAAATTAAATATTCAAAACAAGAGATGAACTAATATTAAGATCTGAATCAACATAAAAAAATTATTTTGTATGTTAAAACCAAATAATTAAATTTTCTAATTAATTATTTAGCAAGAGAATCTAATTCAATTATTTTTTAAATTCATCATATGAGTAAAATTCTTATTTAATTTTAAAAAAAGTCTTAGGGTACATAAATTATTGCATAAAAAGAGCGTTAGAACACAAAGTAAAAAGGTTAGTATATTATTAAGAATGAAAATGCTACACAAGCGTTTGGGGAGCACAATCAAAACTAAATCCTAATCAAGAACGAGTTTCCAAGACTATATTATAAAGAGTCGACTATGGTATAACGAGATTATTCTTTGTAGATGCTTCCGGCGGAATCGAAATAATATTTCTATGTCATGCATTACTTGCAAATCTATATATCTATCTATATATATTATTAAAAGGAAGGAAGTTTGGCATAGGATTGTGACAAGTGGCGGAATAAGAAAATGACACATGTTAGTTTTTAGGACAAAAAGTAGTTGTTATGAGTAATAATTAGTTATAGTTATTAGTTAAAGCTAAATTTTTTATTAAAATTAAAATTTAAAATAATAAAACAACTTTTTTTAAGTAACAATCGTAGGATAGAAAGAAAAATTTAACAGTTTGCAAGTAGTGGTGCCTTAACCGCTTGCAAAATAAAAACCACATTTTTTTGGCAAGTGGTTGTACTGTTTCCCAATAATAAAACTGAACAATTAGTTTTTAATAATTAGTTTCTTGCGTATTGTGGCGGAGATATCGAAAAAATGGTAAAAACAAAACTATACAAAACCGGTGGAGCCGTCAAGAAGTTGAACATGGACTCAATATAGGATTTCAAAGTATAACGGAATTTGCTATTTGTGGAGCACTTCATTTCCTATCTAAATTCTCAAAGTAGTCTGCTTTACATGCCAAATTTGAACTTCTTCGATTGGTAATTTCTAAATTCAATTGAAGTGGACTATACACCTAAGATGTTTGATGATATACAAAACTTGAACTTCTTCTGTTGCTAATTTCTTGGGTGTTAGTTTTTGATTGTTTTGAATAATTTCTTTAGTGATCGTACCTAATTGCAAGGTATCAAAATTGTTGCTATAAGATTAGGTCTCTTAATTTTTCGACGCTGCCACAACATATGCTTCTCTATGAAGAAGTAAACTAAAGGTAACTGTCTTTTCCCTTTTTTTGTTAGTGATATTTTGGTAGATTACTAGCACTTTTTAATGGAAGACTTTTGTAGGTTTAATTTTAGTATCTTAGAGCTCAAGCATCCGGAACTATATTTAGTAAAGTGGATTTATACAAACGTTCTTTTTGCTATTAGTTTTATACTAAATTGCTTACAAAAACTTATTCTTAAAATCTCTGTTTCTTTTTCAAGGAGCACAAAGTTATTTGACCCTGCTGATATAGCATTCTGTTGGAGCTGCATGTGAACTTTTATGGCATTCTGATCATATTATAGTTCAGCTTTGGGGAGCTTTTTTTTTTTTTTTCCTGAATGTTCGCTTGATTTATAAGTATCATCTTTTGAGCTACTTGTGGGAATTACTAAGGCTAACGATTGTAGAAAATATAAAATATCGACGCTACGAGATTTGAATATGTTGGTCACCAAACTCAAAGGTTATCAACACGAAATCGAGAGAATGAGGAACGATGCGTTTCACTTTGGACTTCATGGTGTTAAAAGCGATAATGTTGGATCTCATCCTCTTGAAGGTAAGGAGGGATGAAGCCAAACCATAGGTGTTTGCAACTATTTTCCTCTTCGTTACCAAAAAACAATATCTTTCTCTTCATCTCCTTTTATCTCTTCATATTGAAATTATACAGTACTTTATTCAAGGTTTGTTCCTGCAACTTAGAATACATCACTTGTTGTTGCAGTGTTGTGGCTAATTTTTGAAATTTTATATGCTTAATGCAGGACTATTGCTTACAAAGATCAATTGAAGCCTAATCAATTGAAAGAATATCACTATGCCCTGGTAAATATTTTATCCATTTTCTTTTAATTTATACATTGAGTCCATACTTCAACAACGAACAACATTTGATCAGCCAGCAACTGAAGAGATGTAAGGTTGATTATATATTAAAGATCAACCGGTAAAAAGTAAAGATCAACCATTGCATATTTTAAGATATAAATTTAAAAATAATTTTGTAATCCAGTCCCGTTCACGAATTATTCAGTCTTAGGGGTTTGTTTCACTTCATTGAATCATTAAATTGTCAGATACTTCATTCTATAGAATACTACAAATTACAAAGGTCTAGGAGACTAGGACCACTGCTGTTTGTTTGCATAAGTTTTAGTAGATTTTATACTTGATTATGGAAGCAAAATTTGATTGTTTTGCAATTTGCTAATTAGCCCGTGCTTCAGTAGTGACTTAATTACCTAAACCTTTGTTGATATCTAAAATTTAAATTTAATAAGTTTAATTTTTAAGATTTTTAACATTAAATTCAATATAATGTTGCTAAAGTTATGTGTGCATAAACACGCATCAGTATTTGTCATTACAACAAAGTCCTTAAAGTACAAACTTATCTGAAGTGATAGCCTTTGAGATCCTTTAGTCTCAAATATCCATTTTTCTTATATTATTTGGATTCCTTGGTTTTGCATAAAGTAATCAATACATCGATCCATTATCTATCGGTTGTGCAGTTATTTTGCAGTTGTAACATTTCTAGAACTTTTTATATAATTCTAACCATTCTACCAACATATCTTTCTATTAGTACAACAACAACCCAGTATAATCCCACACATGGGGTTTGGGGAGGGTAATATGTACGCAGACCTTACCCCTACCCCGAAGGGTAGAGAGGCTGTTTCCAGGAGACCCTCGACTCAAAAAGCAACAGAAGCCGATATATTAGTACCATAAAAATGCATAATAAAATAACAACAATACAATAATAGCAATACAATAGATATGAAATACAGAATACGACATACGGAAAAGATGACTGGTATAGTAAGACTAGCAGGTAAAGCCCTGCATCAATAGATGACCAATGACATTCTTAGTCTAACTCCTAACTGGCTAGTCTCACTCTATTGTGATGTAGAAATATTTACAACTCTCCCCTAACCTACAACTTTAATACTCGACCTCCATAATTCCCTGTTAAGGGCAATGCATAATGATTTGCTTCTAGAGCAATGCATAATGATTTGCACTGAAATTTTTTTGGTCCAGGAACATATGACATGAGCATGCCTGTTTATATTTTTTGGTAGTCAATGTGTAGAGTCGTATTATATTACTTTTTCATTTTGAGATAGAATTGGATCTTACTTCATACGACCCTAAACTGCAAAATTTTAGTAGGTATTAGAGTATCTGGTAATCTTACGAGGTATAGAATAAGAAGAGTGGTAGTGTTCATGATATTTTGAAGATTAATTGTTCACAACAATGCTAAAGAAGCAAGTGATTTGGAGTAAAGAATTGGATACTTATAAGTGTAAAATAATACTGCTATTGTTTCATTTTTCAAGTTTTGTTTTTTCCTTCTGTTCTTTATTTTAGATCTCTTTATATGCTTATTATCATATTTGTTATCCTTAAAGGATACTTTGTTATTATAATCAAAATACACATGTTATTTCTTCAGATTTACACTTAAAGAGGAGAAGTACTTCTTTGGAAGACATGTAGTCTCAGTTGTTTCATCCAATTCAGAAATTTTTTATCTCTTAAGGGGATAATATTAATTCTTTTAGTACCCACCGAAGCTACTTTGGTCCTAAATATGGCATATATTACAAACTGTTGAATAGTGACAAAGACGACATAATAACATATAGTCATCAGAAAGAGTTAATAGGCACTAGGCAGTATATGGATTAATTTTAATATGAGCATGCAGAACATACGATTCAACAATTACCAAATGGTTCTAAATGCATGTCATATTTGTATCTTATTTCCTAGATTAAGAGGTTGTGTAATTCATTCAAAAAAATCCTGGGAGTTCAGAATTAGTTATCTACTTCTATTCCATATTGCTAATCTACTTTATATCTCAATAATATGCAGAAATTGCGATTAGCAAGATGGATATGCAATCAACAATATTTGTTGCTGAATAGGTTTACACACATGTTCATCTTAAACTTGATAAATTCATGACTCATAGTGATATACTATCTGTTCTTCCTTCATTATAACTTCTTTTGGCATCTGCTCTAAGCCTATGGTAATAAATATTCATCATGTATGGTTAAACTTACAGACGTCGGCAATCTTTTAACTTATTTATAATGCTACTTTAAAAAATTGCTGAAATTTTCTTTTTTAATTAATTGATTAACTTCCTTTCTAGATTTTGCATTTCTCAATATGCCAATCCATTCACTGGTCTGATCCATTTACCTAGCTAATGTAATGCTTTCCTTGTGAAAGTCAGGAATGGTGATTTAGTTGTTCCATACTTGAGATATAGCAGAAGATGAGTTATTTTTCTTCTTATATAATAATACATAATATGAGGTAATTTTTGACATGTTGAAGCCGTTTCAGGTACGTTTGATAAGATATTATGCTGAAGGATCTTTGTTTTAAGTATACAAATACGCTGAAAATGTGAAATTCTTCTAAGATTCGTTGGTCGATTTTGCTACATATTTTACTCCAAAAATGCAGAGAGACCTGCCTGGTTAGTTGGTCCGAAAAGTCAGAATTACCGGTAGAAGATAATGTAGCTTGGATTGAAGGGGAACGTTATCTACCTTAGTTGCTTAGTTAATCTAACATAGGGAGTCATTTCTACTAGAAGTTGAACATTATCCACCACTATTCGATAATGGTGCATATAAAAGAAAGGTTATGGATTTTTAGATTTGGGTTCGTTTTGTTAATTGAACCGAAACTGGTGGTTAGTCTCTGCTGGAGACCAAGGACAATCCAAAATCATTTTTTTGAAGTAGGGTATTAGAGGTCCTAACTAGAGCTCTTATCCCTTTCATTTTCAAATACAAACTATTTTATTTGTATTATTATTATTATTATTCTTCATTTTATGTTTTGCTTTAAGACTCCTTTTAATTATACTTCCGGAACATTTGGAAGGCTTCGACACTATAATTTTTTGCTGTGGTGCAGAAAGAGTTCAAAAATATAAAGTTAGAACTTGAGTAGGTTTCATATTCGGTCAGTTTCTTTTTATATGATATGCTTCACTTTAGTTGGATGTTAAGTTTTAATGATATTAACTGAAGTTAAAAGAATTCTATTACTATTTTGACTTTGTGGAAATCGGTAAATATGACTTCTATTTGTTTATGAAATTTCGTATGTATAGTGTTACCAAACATATATAAAATTAAAAGCTTTTTGACATAATGTGAGATCATTAATTTTTATTAATGTCAATATCAGGGATATGATAAGAACTTTTTTGTTTTCATATAAAACAAGTAATTAAGATCGTGATATTGATATTAAGTGTCAATTAAAATTATCAGCATAAATTTCTATTGAAGTATACATGATTTTAAATATGTCGATGCGATATGACAATTTTTTTATATCAAACAAATAAGTTTCTACTTTTTTACTAAAAAATTTCTTTGATATCGACCGCGCATCGCGCAAGTACGAATACTAGTATCATATTAAGAGGCATGATACTATTAACAATACTAACAAGTGGTGTACTAAGAACGATTTTATTGTGAGGCCACCCACTTTAGATTTGATATACCTCTTCAAACAACTTAAATAACCATCACAAAGATATCAAAGCAGAGCAATGATGCTAAATTTATAATGAAAGCAAAATTGATAATATGGGATGAATCACTTATGACTAAGTGTCAAACGATCGAAATAATTGCCCGGAGTTCTAGAGATATATTAGACATTAATGAACCGCTTTGTGGAAAATTAATGATTTGGGAGGTGATTTCTGCCAAGTACTACTAGTAGTTCAAAAATCGATAAAAGCAGAGACTGTAAAAACTAGCTTGCCAAAGTTATATTTCTGGCCTCAAGTGAAAAAGATTCAACTGACAAGAAATATAAAGTAAGAACAGATCCAGTATTCAGTCTTTTTGCTTCGTGTCAGAAACGAAGAAGAGCATCCAATAAAAGATGATTTGGTTCTTCTTGAATACTTGGTTATCAATCCCAATGGTAATGGTAGTGCATTTAATAAGAGAAATATTTCTATCATTAGATTAAAATGCAATTTGTGAAAATCGCACGATAAATTAAAAAGATATCTTAGCTAGTAGAAATGAATATATTGTTCAACTAAATAAAAGATTGATTGCAAAATTTTATAGTAAAAACAAAATGTTTTTCAGTTTTTGACTCGACAGAAAATGATACTAATAATTACTACCAAGAAGAATACTTAAATACTTTAATACCAAATAACCTTCTACCATACATGTTTGTTGTCAAGTTTATTATTTCTTAGGTATGTTAGTATCGCCGTATATATAATAGACTAAGTTAAAATTGATCTTCCATTGTACATAGGTTAATTATGAAGAAAAATATGTCATCATGCTACTGAAAAACTTAGATACGCCGAATAGCTTATGTAATAGCACACATATGGTATATAGAAGTTTTGACAATAATATCATACATGCAAAAATTATGATACTGGTCAATGTGCTTCTAAGTATATTCTTATCCATGAATTCAACTTTCATCTTCCGAAACTAAGGAATATCCTTTTAAATTTGTGTGAATTTTTTTAGTATGTTTATGTTTTTGCAAATATAATAAATAAAGCACGAGGACAAACATCCTAAATATTGGACTATATTTACCTGTAATGACTCGATCGGCCGTTTTGAGCAGTTGCACTTTGCTCGCCAGATCTTGGGCATGACTAGTCCCGTATGATGTATTATGACTTATGTAAATCATCGGTTTTGGTTCTTAGGTTAATCGGAACAGATATGGAAGAATGATTCTCAGCTTGAAGCTTTAAATTTGAAAGGTTTGACCAAGTTTTGACTTTTAGTATTCGATCTCAGATTTGGATTTTTATGATTTGGTTAGCTCCATTAGGTGATTTTGGACTTGGGAGAGTGTCCGAAATGTGATTGGAGGTCCGTGGTAGAATTAGGCTTAAATTGGCGAAATTGAAAATTTGACGTTTACCGGTTAGCAGTGGAAAATTTTGATATCGGGGTCGGAATGGAATTCCGAAAATTGAAGTAGGTCCGTCGTGTCATTTGTGACGTTTGTGCAAAATTTCAGGTTATTCGGACGAGGTTTGATAGGTTTTGGCATCGGTTGTGGAATTTGAAAGTTTGAAAATCCTTAGGCTTGAATCCGAGGGTGATTTGATATTTTGATGTTATTTTGAGTGTTACGAAGGTTGGAATAAGTTTGAATAGTGATATGTGACTTGTTGGCAAGTTTGATTGAGGTCCCGAGGGCCTCGGGATGGATTTGAGTGGTTTACGGGAAAGTTTGGCTTTAAGTGTATTTGCAGATTTTGATGCTTCTATCATTTCAGCACTTACGGATTGAGGACCGCAGATGCGGTAAGGAGATCGCAGGTGCGTGTTCTAGCCATCAGGAGAAGAATCGCAGATGCAGTTATTTTGACGCATCTGCGGCAACACAGGTGCGGTTTATGGGCGCAGATGCGGTCCGGGTTCTTTAAGTGATTTTCGCAGATGCGTACCTGGGACCGCAGGTGTGAGTCCGCAGTTGCGAGGTAATGTCCGCAAGTGTGGAATCCCTGGGGCAAAAGTATATAAGTTCCCCTTCGTGAAATTTAGCCCATTCCACCATTTTTGAAGTCGGGATTGAAGCTCTTGGAGGGTTTTGAAGAGAGAATCAAGGGGAACTTGTTGAGGCAAGATTTCTGAACTTAATACTCGATTCTATGATGATTTTCAGTAGATTAAGCTTGGAATTTGTGGGATTTAAGGGTGAAAATTGGAGAATTAGGGGTTGGAACTTGAGAGTTAAAATTGGGGATTTGAGAGGCCATTTGAGGTCCGATTTTGATGATTTTGGTATGTACAGACTCGGGAGTGATAGGAGTTTCTAGTTTTGTAATTTTTATTGGATTCCGAGACGGGGGGGGGGGGGGGGGAGGACAGGTTTGAGCAAATTCGGGATTTTTGGGTCTAATTTGATAATTTTCGTGTGGGTTTTGTTCCTTTGGCATGTATTGATGATGTGATACTTATTTTGATTAGATTCAGAGCATTTAGAGGCCGAGTCGAGAGGCAAGGGCATCACGAGTTAGAGCTTTGGCCGGTTTGAGGTAAGTAACGGCTGTAAATCTTATCCTAAAGGTATGAAACCCCGGATTTCACATCGTTTCACTACTTTAAGGTTACGCAAATGCTAGATGACGAGCGTGGGGGCGTGCACCGTTTGTGATTGTGACTTGGTCCATCCCGTACGACTATTAAGTCGCGTATTTGATTGAAAACTATTTGATACTATTGTGTTTTGGAAAGTATTACTATATTTTGGGCTAATGCCATATTTGGGCCTCGTGCCAACTGTTTGGACCCTTAGGGGATTTTAAATATTTTTCTTCACTGTTTTGATTTAATATCTGTACTCAATCATGCTGTGTTTACTGAATTCATAACTTAGATATTTACTCAGTTTTGATACTATAAATGATATTTTGGGCTGAACGCCCTGTTTTATTGTTAGCCCGAGTGGCTTGAGAGGTTTCTGACTGAGTAAGGCCGAGGGCCTGTGTTGTGAGGATATTATGGGATCAGGCTACACGCCGCAGAAAGTTGTCACTGATTCATGATATTGTGAGGCCGAGGGCCTGATAGATTTATGCCACGAGGTGGCTTGTTGTTATGTGAGGCCGAGGGCCTGATTGATTATTCTACGAGATGGCTTGTTATAACGCTTGGGCTGTAGGAGCCTCTTCGGAGTTTGAACACCCCCAGTGAGCGTGGGTACCTAGAATAAGTGATATGATATTGCTCGAGGGACTGTTCTTGATTCATGTTGAGCTCGAGGGGCTGTTTACGAGTGATTCTGAGGTATGCCCCAGGGGCTGTATATGAGTGACAGTAATGATTGCCGAGGGGCTGTTTATGACTTATGTTGCTCGAGGGGCTGTTTGTGATTCATGTTGCCCGATGGGTTGTATACGAGTGAGTTTTACCCGAGGGGCCGACTATATTTTTATGCTTTTTTTTACTCACTGTTTCATTACTTGTTTGAAAATTGCTGAAAGATGTTTTAAATGGATTTTTCACATCTTCAAATGATTTCTACCGAAGACTAGATTTTTTAACGAAATGATTTGGTTTACATACTGTTCGGAAACACACTATACTTACTGTGGTGTTATGACGTGGATTATATTTTTTCTTACTGCTCAGTTTTTATTTACTCTTATTACTTACTGAGTTGGTGTACTCACATTACTCCCTACACTTTGTGTGCAGTTTTAGGAGTTGCAGACCGTGATAGTGAGTGCTAAGGCTGTTATGTGGTCCAGGCCCGGGCCAAAATGGGCTAAACGGGCCGGGCCAAACGGTCTTGGGCTCTGGCGGGCCGGGCCCAAGCGGTCCCCGGCCGAACGATCCTGGGCTTAACGGTCCTGGAGGGTGGAACCGGCCCATTGTAGGCCTAAGCCCACATGGGCCCGGGCTAAGTGGGCCGGGCCCACGGGCCTAAGTGTTCCGTACTATTTTAAAAAAAAATATTTTTATCTAAGGCAATTTCTTGTAAATTATATTATATAATTGTGACTTAAATCTTCTAATTCAAATTTTAAACACAAAAAAATTGTAAAGAAATATTCAAGGGAATGCCTTATAATTTTTATTATTACGACATTAACAAAAAATGACAATATCTTTTTTAGTCTTCCTTCCCTCAATGGAATGAGCACAACAAGGTGCTAATACCACCATTAAAAGGAAAAAAAAACTAATGAAGATGTGCCAAAATACAAGTTACATATTAGTCTACATATTATCTCTAACAAATTTCATAAATCCTTCAAGATTCAGAGGAATTTCCATTGGTGGTGGCAGAAAAGAAGCTTGTTCATCACCGCTTCCGGGCGAAGCAGCATCCTCCGCAAGTTCGGCTAGCATTTCTTCATAAGTTTCGTCTATCTCCAGTTGTGATTTAGCAAGTCCAAAATTTCTTCTTTCCGAACGGATCCAATCTCTAAAGAGTACTGATTTTTCCAAGCTCTCCCTCATAGATGCTCTATGATCACCGATTTGAAGTCTTGCTTGACTGAAAGCGCTCTTCGATGCCACTGTTGAAGCTTGAATACTTAAAATATCTCGAGCCATCCTTGAAAGAACCGAATAGTATTTTTTTTGTCTTTCCACCATTCCAAAACATTAAAGGAGCCGTCGGGATTCTCTGATTCAAGTCCCTGCGACAAATAAACTTGAAGCTCATTTAGTTGTGAACTATCACCAATATGAGAACCTCGTCCAAGAACTAAGTGCTTTTAGGCCCACAATTCTTTTAGATGATTGCGAACTAGACGAAGTAGGAGTTGGAACATTTGGTCTAGCATGATCTAAGGCAAGTTGATAAGCATTATAAATTATTTGAGCATTTATTTTAATTGAGGCTTTTGCATGTGCAAGTGTAACAAATTCCTCATCTGAAAGTAATAAAGCCTTATAAATATTTGTATACCAAAAGTGAGAACCTCCTAATTTCATGGTAGGATTTAACATGGCAGCAACACCATAAATAGGGGGATAGGGAAAAAATATTTTTTAAACTTATCTTTCATAGAATCAATAGCAAGTTGATAAATTACCCCACCCTCTGAAAATTGAGTAAACAAATTTGCAAGTTCTGCCATATAAACTAAACAGTTAGAAATAGTAGGAAATATTGCCCAAATAATTCATTTACAGCAACATGAAATTGTTCTAAAAATTCTACAAGAATTTTAGCATTAGTCCAATCCTGATTTGTAAGGTGCTCATCATCATCATCATCATCATCAGCATCATCATCATCATCATCATCACCACCACCAACATGAGCACTAAACGTTGCATTTATTTGTCACGACCCCGGTTCGCCCTCCTTGAACCATCGTGACGGCACCTAATCTCTATGACTAGGTAACCCTACCAATGCGGAAAATAAACCAATTTGCGGAAGAAATAATAAAACGAAATAGTGAAATAAAACAGTGTCTAAAAGTGCCGCTCGGCATACACAATATCAACTCTCGAAATCTAAATACTTTTCCCAAAACCCGGAATCTCATGATCACAAGCCTTTGAATGTCTACAAGTATCTAACTCCAAAATATCTAACAAAGAAAAAGAAAAATACAGAAGGGCTAATACTTAAAAGGGGAGTAGAAATGGACTCTTCGGTCTACGGAAGATATACCTCGGGGTCTTTACAAGCGCCTCGTCTCAAGCGTGATAAGTCTGAGTGGAGGTACCTGGATCTATACATGAATAACATGCACAGAAAGGGCATGAGTACACCATAACGGTACTTAGCAAGTGCCAAGCCTAACCTCGGTTGGGTAGTGATGAGGAAGGTTAAGGCCCTAATGAGATTAAATGAAAAATAAGGTGCGACAGTATAAGATAAAGCAGTACAGTTGAAAGATAACAGTAAGAATTTATACAGGATAATAAGGATAACTACAACTGAAACAGAGGCAAAAACAATCACCAGGAATACCACCCTTCACAAAGATAATAGCCGGGGATCTCTCAGTATCCTGAGGATCTCCTAGTGCCCTCAATACATGTCAGGGATCTCTTGGTATCCCGAGGATCTCTTGGTATCCTCAATATATGTGCTAGGGATCTCTCGGTATCCCGCACCTCAGCTCAAATCATAAATACGTACAGGGGATCTCCCGGGATGCGGTCCCGTAGTCCCAAAGTAAACACACATCAACGATATAAGGAATACTCAATAAAGCAATTAAGTCAAGTTAACATGTTTTTTTAAAGCTAACAACAGATTTAAACTTCAAGTAGAGTAAGCAGGAAAGGAAAACATCATTAAAGCTACTTAAGTGAAAACATGTTTGTCAACAGGTTTTTCAACAATTAGCACAAGTACGCACTCGTCACCTCACGTACAAGGCATTTCAATTAACACAATACCAAATCCTAAGGAGAATGTCCCCCACACAAGGTTAGGCAAGATACTTACCTCGAACCAGCTCAAAATCAACCCGAAACCATGCTCTTGCCACGAGTACTCGATTCCAAATGACCCAAATCTATTCAATTCAATTGTGTAATGTAAATAATACTTCAAGTAATTGATTCCACAAAGAAATCTAAGCTAATATGCGAAATTAGGTAAAATGACCATAACGCCCCTCGGACCCACGTCTCGGAATCGGGTGAAATCTACATTTTCAAAATTCTCACACTCTCATGAGTCTATACATATCAAGAAAACTGAAATCGGAGTTCAATTGACCCCTCAAATACCCATTTTAAGGTCTCTTAATCTCAAGCCCTAATTACCCATTTTGGATTGATTTTTCCCTAATTTTTCACCACTAATTAGACCTTTAATCATATATAAACAAGTTATAAAGTCAAAAATGTTACCTCCAAGCGATTCCCCTTTGGTTTCCTCAAAAATCTCCCTCAAAAGCTTCAATCCCGTTAACAAATGGTGGAAAAATAAAGAAGGGTCGCGAATTGGCCATTTAAATACTGCCCAAGTCTTCCTTCTTCGCGAACGCGGAATGACCCTCACGTTCACGAAACACAACTTCGCTTGGGTCCAGATTCCTTCATCGCGAACGCGATGACCTGGTCGTGAACTTGATGCATGATCTTCTCCCTCTTTCACGAATGCGGGAAAGACTTCGCGAACGCGAAGCATTAATCTCCCCCAGCCCCAGCTCCTCTTCGCGAACGCGAAGAAGGAAACCAGAATTGGGTTGCTGCAATTTTTCTGCAATTTCTCAAAGCTCCAAAATGTCCCGTTGAGCATCCGAAACACACCCGAGGCCCCCGGTACCTCTACCAAACATGCTAACCAATCCTAAAACATCATTCAAACTTGTTCCAATCTTCGGAACACTCAAAGCAACATCAAAACACCAATTTAGCATCAGATTTAAGCCTAAGAACTTCATAACTCTCAAAATACGCCTTTGATAAAAAAGTCTATCAAACCTCGTCCGAATGACCTGAAATTTTGCACACACGACACATTCAACACTACGGAGCTACTCCAACTTCCGGAATTCCATTCCGACCCTTAGATCAAAATCTAACTATCGAACCGGAAACTTCAAAAATTCATCTTTCGGCATTTCAAGCCTAAATTAGCTACGGACCTCCAAAACACAATCCGAACACACTCCTATACGCGAAATCACCCAATGGAGATAACTGAACCATCAGAATTCCATTCCGAGGTCGTCTTTACACTATTCTTACTACGGTCAAATTTCCAAAACTTAAGCTCTCATTTAGGGACTAAGTGTCCCAAAACTCTCCGAAACTCCAAAGAATTCCCCTCGGCAACTCACAATGGCAGAAACAAACACGAGGAAAGCAGTTAATAGGGCATCGGGGCGTTAATTCTTAAAACGACCGGCCGGGTCGTTACATCCTCCCACACTTAACCATTCGTTCGTCCTCGAACGAGCATAGAGACATACCTGAAGTAGTGAAAAGATGAGAGTAACGGCTGCGCATATCCTGCTCGGTCTCCTAGGTCTCCTTCTCGACCAGATGGCCCTGCCACTGAAACTTCACTGATGCAATGTTCTTTGACCTCAGCTTTCTCATCTGTCTATCCAATATTGCCACTAGCTTCTCAACATAAGATAGATCCTTGTCCAACTGTACTGAACTGAAATCCAACACGTGCGACGGATCCCTATGATACCTCCGGAGCATATAAACATGAAATATCGGATGAACTCTTGCCTAGCTGGGAGGTAAGACAAGCTCATTAACAACATCCCCAACATGCCTCAATATCTCAAAAGGGCCAATAAACCTTGGACTCAACTTCCCCTTCTTCCCAAATCTCATAACGCCCTTCATAGGCGAAACCCAAAGCAGAACCCGCTCTCCAACTATATAGGAAACATCACGAACCTTCTAGTCCGCGTAACTCTTCTGTCAGGACTGGGCTGTACGGAGTCTATCCTGAATCACCTTAACCCTCTCCAAAGCATCCTAAACCAAGTCTGTGACTAATAATCTGGCCTTGCCCGGCTTAAACCAACCCACCGGGGATCTACACCGCCTACCATATAAAGCCTCATACGGTGCCATCTGAATGCTGGATTGATAGCTGTTGTTGTAGGCAAACTCCGCCAATGGAAAGAACTGATCTCATGACCCTCCAAACTCAATCACACACGCACGGAGCATATCCTAAAGAATCTGAATAGTGCGCTCGGACTATCCGTCCGTCTGAGGGTGAAATGCTATACTCAACTCCACCCGAGTACCCAACTCATGCTGAACGACCCTCCAAAATTGTGATGTGAACTAAGTACCTCTATCTAAAATGATGGAAACTTGAATACCATGCAGATGGACAATCTCCCGGATATAAATCTCTGCCAACTGCTCCGAAGAATAAGTAGTGCACATAGGAATGAAGTGTGCGGACTTGGTCAGCCAATCCACAATCACCCAAATGGCATCGAACTTCCTCAAAGTCTGTGGGAGCCTAACTACAAAGTCCATGGTGATCCGCTCCCACTTCCACTCCGGAATATCTATCTGCTGAAGCAACCCTCCCGGTCTCTGGTGCTCATACTTCACCTGCTGACAATTGAGGCACCGAGCTACAAATCCAACTATATCTTTCTTCATTTACCTCCACCAATAGTGCTGTCTCAAATCCTGATACATCTTCACGGCACCCGGATGAATGGAATACCACAAACTATGGGCCTCCTCTAGAATCAACTCCCGAAGCCCATCAACATTGGGTACAAAAATCTGACCCCTGCATCCTCAATACCCTATCATCACCAATGGTCACATCTCTAGCATCACCATGCGGAACCTTGTCCTTGAGGACAAGCAAATGAGGGTCATCATACTGATGCTCCCTGATACGATCAAATAAGGAAGATCGAGAAACCACGCAAGCTAGAACCCGACTGGGCCTTGAAAGATCCAATCTCACAAACTGGCTGGCTAAGGCCTAAACATCCATTGCCACAAGCCTCTACGATGCTGGTAAATAAGCCAAACTCCCCAAACTCTCTGCCCGACGACTCAAGGCATCGGCCACCACATTGGCCTTGCCCGGATGATACAAAATAATGATATCATAGTCCTTCAGCAACTCTAACCATCTCTGTTGGCGCAAATTTAGATCCTTTTGCTTGAACAGGTGCTGCAAGCTCCGATGATCAGTATAAATCTCACAAGGAACCCCGTACAAATAATGACGCCAGATCTTCAGGGCATGAACAATGGCAGCTAACTCAAGGTCGTGGATAGGATAATTCTTCTCGTAAACCTTCAACTGTCTTGATGCGTAGGCAATCACCCTACCGTACTGCATCAAAACCGCTCCAAGTCCAATCCTCGAGGCATTACAATAGATAGTGTAAGACCCCGAACCTGTAGGCAATATCAAAATTGGGGCTATAGTCAAAGCTGTTTTGAGCTTCTGAAAGCTTGCCTCACACTCTTCCGTCCACTAGAATGGAGCACCCTTCTAGGCCGGTCTAGTCATAGGGGCTACAATCGATGAAAACCCCTCCACAAAATGATGGTAGTAACCCGCCAAGCCAAGAAAACTGCAAATCTCTATAGCCGAGGATGGTCTGGGACAACTCTACACTACCTTTACTTTCTTTGGATCCACCTGAATACCCTCACTTGATACCACGTGGACCAAGAACGCCACAGAATCTAACCAAAACTCACATTTTGAGAACTTTACATATAACTTCTTTTTCCTCAAGGTCTGGAGCACTGTCCTCAGGTGCTGCTCATGATCTTCCCGACTCCGGAAATACACCAGAATATCATCAATAAAGATAATGACGAACGAGTCAAGATACGGCCGGAACACACTGTGCATCAAATGCATAAAGGCTGTTGTGGCATTGGTCAGCCCAAATGACATAACAAGGAACTCGTAATGACCATACCAAGTCCTGAAGGCAGTCTTCGGGATATCTGGCTCCCAAATCTTCAACTGATGGTAACCTGAGTGCAAGTCAAGCTTAGAAAACACTCGTGCACCCTGAAGCTGGTCAAACAGATCATCAATACGAGGCAAGGGATAACGGTTATTCACTGTAACTTTGTTCAACTGGCGATAATCAATGCACATATGCATAGAAGCATCCTTCTTTTTCACAAACAAAAGAGGAGCACCCCAAGGTGATACACTGGGCCTAATAAAACCCTTATCAAGCAATTCCTGTAACTGATCCTTCAACTTCTTCAACTTAGGAGGAGCCATATGATACGGAGGAATAGAAATGGGCTGAGTGCCCGACAACAGATCAATGCCAAAATCAATATCTCTATCAGGCGGCATGCCCGGAAGATCATCTGGAAACATATCAGGAAAATCCCGTACTACTAGGACTGAATCAACTGAAGGGGTATTAATGCTGACATCTCTCACATAAGCTAAATACGCGTCACACCCTTTCTCAACCATTTGTTGAGCCTTAAGGAAAGAAATAACTCTACCAGGAGTGTGATCTAAAGTACTCCTCCACTCAACATGCGGTACACCTAGCATAACCAGCGTCATGGTTTTAGCGTGACAATCAAGAATAGCATAATGGGGAGACAACTAGTCCATGCCCAAGATAATATCAAAATCTACCATGATGAGCAACAATAAATCGGCTCTGGTCTCAAAACCACTAAGAGCAACCAAACACGACCGATAAACGTGGTCCACAATAAGAGAATCTCCAACGGGAGTAGAAACATACACATGGGAACTCAAAGAATCCCGAGGTACACCTAAATATGGAGCAAAATAAGAAGACACATAAGAGTAAGTGGAGCCTAGATTGAATAGAACCGATGCATCTATATGACAAACCAGTATAATACCTGTGATGATAGAATCGGAGGCAACAACCTCGTATGGGTAGGAAGGGAATAGTATCGGACTTGGCCTCCCCTTCTAGGGTGACCTCTACCTCCCCGACCTCCACCTCTAGCTGGTTGAGCAAGTGGGGTAGCAACTGGAGCTGTAACCATAGCCTAAGAACTCTACGGGACGCGCTGTGGCTGAGAAGTCAGTGGAGGCGCACTCCTTCCAAGTCTAGGGCAATCCCTCACCACATGGCATATGTCACCACACTCAAAAAAAGCTCTAGGAGGACGTGGCGGCTGTGACTAGCTCGGGCCATGTCTACTGGACTGACCTCTGAAAGCACCCCGCGTAGGAGGCGCGCTAGATACCGGAGGTGCATAATAAGGCTCTTGAGGCCTAAGAGGAGCTGGAATACCACTGGCTACTGGAAGAGCTGAATGAACAGGGCGACTCATATAACCCCTACCATGACAACCTACAGCTGGGGCACGGGCACCAGAATAATGGCCCGACTCTTGAAACCTCTTGGCCTCCCTCTCCTCTCTCTCCCTAGCATGCATACCCTCAATCCTCCTAGCAATGCTGACCACCTGCTGATAAGAAATATCCAT